>NW_026575020.1:47797799-52597799 GCF_905146905.1 Nyctereutes procyonoides
TTTAAGATTTTATTTATTTAAGAGAGAGAGCGTGCACACACACATGGTGCACACACGTGCACCAATGGAGTGGGAGAGTCAGAGGGACAAGCAGATTCCCTGCTTAGCACAGAGCCCAGAATCCTGAGATCATGACCTGAGCCAAAAAACAAGAGTTGGATGCTTAACCAGCTGAGCCACTTGGGCATCCCCCTGTCATCTAGGTTTATTAATTATCAACGTAATCTTGTCTCATCTACAGACACCTCCTTTCCCCCCACCAGATAAACACACTGGAAATTTTTGTTTTTTTTGTTTTTTTTGTTTTTTTTTTATAAATTAATTTTTATTGGTGTTCAATTTACCAACATACAGAATAACACCCAGTGCTCATCCCGTCAAGTGTCCCCCTCAGTGCCCGTCACCCATTCACCCCCACCCCCCACCCCACTGGAAATTTTTGAAACAAATCCCAGATACTTTATTTCATGTGCTAGAGTCTTTTGATGAAGGAGGATATACTTCATTGCTAGAAAAGGAAGTTACTTCTGAAAATGTGATACTAAACCATATAATTTCCCCCTAAGTTTTCCTTAATGTTTAACTTTTAACACAATTCTGTGCATAAGAAATATTAAAAATTAGTATTGTTAATGTTAGACTACAATTTAAATCCCAACCTGATTTCATGTAGATGAAATCATCAGAAGACTGGCCAATAGTTAAAAATGCTCCAGGACCTGTTTGCACAGGGCTATGTTTGGCAACAGAACATCCCCTGAGCTGTTTAGCAGTCACATAACTTTATTGAGAGGTTGGATCTGTGGTGGTGTTAGTGAAGGTACAGAATATTAGGGGGTCCAGGAGCTGGTGGTCTGAGCTGGCCCTTTATTGCCTCACTCTTTGCAGGCATCATTTATTGCCAAGCTCCTGTTTCATGGGTCCCTGCAGAATTAGCATGGAGAAAAAGCAATTTGCCTGTCTTCATTCTGCTTTCTCCTAGGGCATTTACTAGGAGCAACATTTGGAAGCTTTGACAAAATAGAACAGATTCATTTGCACATACTCTAAAAACTGGTCAGAGCAAAGATAACAGAAATGGATTATCTGAAAAAACTATAGCATTATTTTATAGATTGTAGCTGTGAGTTATTTTCATCATCTGTTTTCATCATCAGCTGCTTGTGTTGTGTCTCACTGTCCTAGACATTAGAAAACATGTCAGTTTGTGTACTTCAGAAACCTGCCCAGCAAGGGGTGGATATGTGGTAGGCCTCATTAACATTTATTGAGTGAGTAAATGGAAAACAATGTGAAAAAATAAATATTTGAATAAACAAATGGTGGAATAAAAAGTCCTTACAAGATATGTGACATGAGCTACATTTGCTTATAAAAATCCTGGCATTCTACCAAAGGTACACATACTTCCTGAGGTTTATTAGCAAACTTTTGGAATTCTCATTGTGGAATGATTTTTACACACAGTGCTAGCCTATTGCTACATTATTTTTTTATAAGCTACCAATTACCATATGATTTTATATGGACCAAGTACACTTACTACCCTACAGCCTCGTGCTGAGTTGAAGCATCCGAGGAAAGCTTTCCTGCCCTGAACTGTACAGAGTGCTGAATTATACTTAGAGGTGCATATCTTTTTTTTTTTTTTTTTTTTTTTAGGTGCATATCTTTTTACATGATAGGTCCCAGGTTGCATTTTCATTTAGCATGTCCCACAACTCAGAGTGTTGATGTATATTGTCTGGGCTGCTTCCAGCTTTACAGTATAGGACTACCCAGACTGTGGTTTACTCTTTGTCTTGGTTTCCTATTGTTGCCGCAACAAATTAGCACAAACTTAGTGACTTAAACAGCACAAATATATTATCTCATATTTCTCTTGATCACATGTCCATGTCGCCTTGGTTGGTCTCACTTTTGGGTCTCAGAAGGGCAGGATCAAGATGTTGGCAGACTGACCTCTTATCTGGAGGCTCTGGGAAGAATCTGCTTCTGAGTCCATGCAGAGTTCAGTTCATTGTGGTTGCAGGACTGAGGTCCTTGTTTCCTTGCCTGCTGGAGTGTTCTTAGCTTCTGGAGGATTCTGTCCCATTCCTGCATTTGGCCCTTAGGTCTCAGAGCCACCAACAACATACTACATTGTTCTCTCCCTTGGAGTCTCTGACTTCCTCTCCTGCCCCATCTGTCTGACTCCAGCTGGGAAAACTTTTCTGCCTTTAGGGCTCATGTTAGAATGGGTCCACCCAGATAACCTAGGATAATCTCATTATTTTAAATCTACCACTTGATTATATCTGCAGTCCCTTTTGCCACAAAACAGGCTATAGTAATGGATTCCAGGAATGAGAGTATGGGTATCTCTGGGAGGCTGTTCTTCATATCACACTCTTGACTACATCACTGTTTTCTCTGCATGCTGCACGATTGCCCCTGGTTGTTGGTTCTTTAGGGGCTAAGAAATCTAAGTGGTTTGATACCCTTTTTGGAAGAATCTTATCTCTTTGCTTCTGTCATTGTATGGCTCTGGCTGCTCTTGATGTCTCTTCTGATTGCTTGTGATTCTTCTGATCTTCCCCCCTATTTCTGCCATCTCTGCTGCCTGCCATGTTCACCTTTTCATGGTTTCTTCTTTCTTCCGCCCTGTGTTCCTTACCGTTTCTCTGTTCCTCAGAAGTGTGGTTTTTTAATAGCTAGTGCCATTCACTGGGAATATATTCTCTTCTGGTTAATGGACCAACTGTGATTCATTGTTTTTTTTCTGACTGTTCTAAGAGTTGGAGCTTAGTTGCCCTTCTCTGCTCATAACTAACCTACCTGACTGGACGCCTTTGATATTTAGTGCTGACCTGAATAATTAACATTGCTGACAGGGAGATAAGTGAAACATTACTGTACTTTTGCTTTGGTCAAGAATAAATTTTTCTCCCTGCTATAGATGTTATCCCCCATCCCTGCCTTTAGTTTTCAGATGTTATGTCCAAGTAACAGATTTGTGTGTGTCTAAGTTGTATAACGTGCTACTTGTGTTGTATCATGGCTTTGTGTATTACATTTAGCCAATAGAACGAGAAAGACATTTTTTAAAGTCCAGGAATACATAACCATTGTGTCTTCAAATATTATTTCTTCCCTAGTTATCCCATTTAATGGTATATGAATCTAGCATTGCTTATTTAATAAATCTTCAGTTCATGGGCATTTAGGTTGTTGACATTTAACACATGTATAAACAATGCTGTGATGAACATTGGGCCCAAATCCAGTATTATTTCATTTGGATAAATTCCTGGAAGTGCAATTATTGGGTTAAAGTGTATGTACATTTTTGATGCTTCTGGTAATATTGTCAAATTGCTCTCTAGAACATTTGTACATTCTTTTAAGCAGATTGTGACAGTGTTTTTTCCTGTTCCTTTAGTAAATTTTACACTTGAAGGTGCCATGAATTATGCTCAAAATACCATTAGTCCCAAGCCATATTTATGTTCACAGGGTTATTTTAAAGGTTCTCATCCTCAGGAGTTGAAGACTATTGTTTTTCCCTCAAAAAACAACTTTTCTTTTCATCATTTAATGAAAAGAAAATTGGTAGAGAAGCTACAAGGGAATAGAATTTAGGTTTCAGTCACGTTGATTGTTTATTTCTTTTTATTTAAAAATTCATTTAAAGAATTTTAGATACTCTTAATTTGAAGCTGAGAAAACTAGAGGCCTACCACCATAACTTGATAGTTTAAAAGAAAGTTGGGTCAAAGCAGTCTAATAGTTATTAATTACAGATTCAGTCTTTCAATTTTAATTGTTGCTGTATATATTTAATTTGCATAGGATTAGGAAAATGGTTATTGTTCTCCTAATATTAAATGTGTTTAAATTCTTATAATTTTTTTCTGTGAAGGGGAAAAGCCTCCATCATACCCAGAATGATCATTTCCAGAATGATGGAATTGGTAAGTGGAAAATTAATCCTATGATAACTTTTATCATTTGAGAGATTTGTCATCAAACTTCATCACTAGAAAGAGGAAAATCAGGAGAGGGACACACACACACTTTGGAACTCCCTTATTAATTCTTTTATTCAACACATCTGGTTTTGTGAATGCTTTGTTACACCATTTCTGAAAATAGGTGATTTATATCTAGAAGTTTTGAGGAAAAACATATAAGCCTATGCAACAGAAGTTTTTGGAACATATTTATATCCTATAAATGTTAGGTCATTGAAATTTCAAGATGAAGTTTATTTAAATGGTTTAAAATATTACAGAAATGTGCTTTTAAAAGAATAATTGGTTAACCTTTATTTTTTCTGTGGCTATATTAAAATTGTAAGCCAAAACCTTATTTTGAAGGATTATATATATTTTCTGAGTCTTAGAAGAATGTTTACTGAGTGTGTGGTTTTCTCTTTTGAAAGACACACCTCTAGCTCCTTGGAAGACATTTACAATTTTACTAGTTTACAAAAGGAATACTTTGTAACCACAAGCTAATTTTAGGGAACATTGTAAAGTGGTTATGTTTTTAAAAATATACTTTATTCTTCCATATTGGTAATTCTTTGATTATAAGATACCTTATGGCAAACTTGGGAATGTATTTTGCTGTTGGTGATTTAAATTATTCTTGTCTAGGGGAATGTGTTCAGCTACTGAGTGTATTCTCTCTGTTTATTTTTCAGTTCAACCCAATCCTTCTGTACTTATTGGCAATCCTATTAGAGCATATACTCCTCCACCCCCTCTTGGACCTCACCCAAATTTGGGGAAATCTCCAAGCCCTGTTCAAAGAATAGATCCTCACACTGGGACAAGTATTCTTTACGTACCTGCTGTCTATGGAGGGAATGTAGTTATGTCGGTGCCTTTACCTGTAAGTGAACATTTGAGATACTTTCTATTGAATAAAATAAAATAGGCTTCACTAAATTAGTAACTATCCCAAATAGTGTTCTACCTTTTATTTTAATTTTTCAATGCCTGTAAGCTTCTTTAGAGCATCTCTTTCTTGAACCTTCAAATTTTGAAGTGACAAGAGAAATACAAATTGTTGCTTATAATTTGTTACTGCATTGTCAGTGGTTATGAAGAAATCTATAAATTGGGTGTTTTGATTGAGAAACTTTTGTATTCTTTTAAATTTTTTTTTTAAGATTTTATTTATTTATTCATGCGAGGTAGAGAGAGAGGGGCAGAGACACAGGCAGAGGGAGAAGCAGGCTCCATGCAGGGAGCCCGATGTGGGACTCGATCCCCGGTCTCCAGGATCACACCTTGGGCTGAGGGTGGTGGCACTAAACCGCTAAGCCACTGGGGCTGCCTTCTTTTAAAATATTTTTACTGGGGAAAAGTGAGCTGAAGGTTTAACAGAGCTAGTAAACTGGTCTCTTGTAAAGTGATGCTTTTATTTTATCTTTTACTATTTTATCTTTATGTAATTCACTAACTCTTAAGAAATATAGTTTTTTGAAGGAGGCAAAGAAGCTTAGATTAGTCAAGCTCTCTGGATCTGAATTTATCTGAGAAATTTCACTCCTTATGAAATCTTACAGGTACTTAAAAACATTATTAAATCCTTTCTAAGACAATAAGTGTTTAGAGAGCTTCCATCTTGTGTAAAACCCATTTTTACTCCTCTGAGATTCTTCAAATTTTGGTAATTTTGTTAATTTGCTGATATACTAATATTTCCAAATTCAGGAATTTTACCCTATAAAATACTTCTTTTATTGAAGGCAAGTATTATAATTTCAGGCAGAGGTGATTATTGTTGAAGATTTTAGACACCTGCACCCCCCAACCCCCAAATGGAAAAATGCCTAGCTGTAAACCTTTCTCAGCCATATTGATCATGATAGTTTATAATTACAGCAGCCAGTGAGAGTAACTGTCAGTAAGAAATATGTAATTCATGCCCACTCCCCACAGACTTTCAATTTTAGCTGACTTATTTCTTTCCAGACAGCCTGGCAATATTATACATCATTTGCTTTAAATAGTAAGTCCCTTAGGATTTATATTTCACTTTACTAGGTCAAAGAGGCTTTTATTATATAAGATTTTTTTAAGAGTCTGTATTTATTACAGTAAGATAGGGGCACTAGCTCAGATGTCATTGTATTTATCCTTTTATGTTAGTATGCAGAGATTATATGTTTAGATACACCTAAAGAAATGTTCTGTTTTTGTGGTTTAAAGGAAGAGTTGGATTAATCAAATGCATTAACTAAACTCATGGCCTGTTGGAATTTTACTCACAATAAATGGACATGAAATGATTAGGTTATTCACGTAAAGTTGGAATATGTATATTTTGTGTTGAGATTCCTTAGATGAAATTCTTTCTTAATTTTTTCCCCTGTTCTCTCATTTAGCCTATTAAACTATGTAACTATGCAGTTACAATTTAAAAGATAATTTTCTTATAATCTGTGACATGTGTATATTCATATTGAAGGCAAATGATTCAAGATTATAAAATGATTTAATGCATTAAGGAATAATTATCAATTTTAAGTCCTCAGTTTCCTCCATACTTGAAAAATGATCAATTTTCCCTACACACTGAAGATTCAGGAAACCAATTTTTTTTTAAAAGAAGCCAATTTTTGACGAGTTAGGATGTAGCAGTAATTCTTCCCAATTGTTTACATTAGCATTGACTTTGTAGTTATTAATTTTTGATAAAATTAGCATCTCTCTTTGTGTATTTGCTTTTTCCTAATCAACAGCACTATAGCAGCTTGCCTTTTGAAATGGACTTAATGCAGTTATTTTATTTCTTGTAATAACCTAGGTACCATGGACAGGGTACCAGGGCAGATTTGCAGTCGATCCTCGGATCCTTACACACCAGGCAGCAATGGCCTACAATATGAACCTCTTACAGACACACGGACGGGGGTCTCCCATACCATATGGCCTTGGGCACCACCCACCTGTCAGCATAGGGCAGCCACAAAACCAGCATCAGGAGAAGGAGCAACATGAGCCAAGTCGAAATGGTGAGCTGCTTTGCTATTCTCATGTTCGTAAATTGATGATACACCTACTTATATCAACATGTAAAGATTTTTTTAACAGTATGATTTTTTTTAAAGATTTTATTTATTTGAGAGAGAGAGAAAGAGAACACGCATGTACATGGGGAAGGACAGAGGGAGAGGGAGAGAATCTCAAGCATACTTCCCCCTGAGCTTATGTCACATTTTTGGTATAGTGTCTCAATTTTTTTTTTTGTCTGATCCGAGATCACAAATCTGGTGTTTTCTCCCTAGAAGTTTCATAGTTTTAGCTCTCACATTAAGTCCATTTTGAATTAAGTTTTATATGTGGCATAAGGTAAGAATTATGAGCGTTTTTAAATTTTTGTTTTTGTGTATATTTGTTCTAGCACCATTTGTTGAAAACACTATCCTTCTTCCATTAAACTTAGTGCCTTTGTTGAAAATCAATTGACCACATATTTGAGATCTCTCTCCTGTTTTGTTGATGCACACTTTCTTTGTATACCAAATGTACTGTCTTCATTCCTGTAGCTTTATAAACGTCTTGACGTCAGGTACTATGAGTTTTTCTTCTTTTTCAAGACTGTCTATTCCAGGTCCTTTGCATTTCCACATACATTTTAGAATCAGCTCAAAAACAATTTATTGAGACTTGTTTTATGGCCCAGAATATGATGTATCTTTACAAATGTTCCATGTGCACTTGAGAAGAATACTCTATAAATGTTACTTAGGTCAAGTTGATTGATAGAATTGTGCACATATACTATATTGCTGATTTTCTGTCAACTTTCAAAGAAAATATGTATTAAGAGGAGAATATTGAAATCTCCAAATACAATTGGCATTTGTCAATTTTTCCTTTAAATTTTGCTTGATTAATTTTGAAGTTCTGTTAATAGGAACATCAACATTTAGGCACAACATATGTGCTTTTTATCAATTAACTCTTGTGATTTTGGAGTGATTTTCTTTGCTCTGAGATCTAACTTTGCTTAATATCTAATGTAATCACTTTAGCTTTCCTTTGATTAGTGATGGCGTGGGATATCTTTTTTGACCCCCCCCCTTTTTTTTTTTGACTTATTACTTTTAATCTCTTTGTGTCTTGATATTTAAAGTGCATTTCTTGGGACTCCTGTTGACAGCTCAGTCTGTTAAAAGTCTGACTCTTGACTTTGGTTCAGGTCATGATCTCATGGTCATGGGATTGAGCCCCATGTCAGGTTCTGAGCTCAGTGCAGAGTCTGCTTGAGATTCTCTCTCTCCCTCTTCATCTGCCTCTCCCACAATGTGTACTCTTTCTATCTCTCACAAATAAGTAAATAAAATCTTCAAAGTATATTTATTTTATTTTTTTAATATTATTTTTTAAAAAGATTTTATTTATTCATGAGAGAGAGAGAGAGAGAGAGAGAGGCAGGCTCCATGCAGGGAGCCCGATGTGGGACTCTATCCCAGGTCTCCGGGATCACATCCTGTGCTGAAGATGGCACTAAACCGCTAAGCCACCCAGGCTGCCCAAAGTGTATTTATTTTAATAATAATAATTATTATTATTTTTAAAGATTTTATTTATTTATTCATGTGAGACACAGAAAGAGAGAGGCAGAGACACAGGTAGAGGGAGAAGCAGGCTCCATACAGGGAGTGTGACGTGGGACTCCATTCCAGGTCTCCAGGATCACACCCTGGGCTGAAGGTGGCACTAAACCGCTGAGCCACCTGGGCTGCCCTATTTTAATTATTTTTTAAAAAAAGATTTACTTATTTATTTTAGAGAGACAGAAAGAGTAGTTGGGGGAAGCGGCTAAGGGGGAAAGAGAGAGAGAGAAAGGGAGAGAGAAAATCCCAAGCAGACATCCTGCTGAGCCTGGAGCCCTATATGGGGTTTGATCCCATGATCCTGAGATCTTGAGGTGATTACCTGAGCCAAAACCAAGAATTGGGTGCTCACCCAACTGAGCCACCCAGGTACCTGTACAGTACATTTCTTTCAGGTGGCATATGGTTGGCTCCTGATTTTTTTTTTTAAATCGAATGTGACAATCTCTGCCATTTAATTGGGGGTGTTTAGACTATACTTAATGTGTTTATATAGTTAGGCTTGATTTTATCATCTTGCTATCTATTTTTAATTTTTCTAATCTGTTCTTTGTTTCCCCTTGACTTTTTTCCTCCTTTCTTTTGGATTAGTTGAATATTTTTTATGATTCCATTTTATCCCTTCTTTTTTATTATTTGCTATTACTCTTTATTATTTTAGTATTTGCTTTAGAGTTGATAGTATATACATCTTTAATTTATCATAATATACTTTACTATTTATATTTTATCACTTCATGTACAGGAAAGAACCTTATAATATTTCAGTTTTTCTCTCCTGACTTTTATATTATTATCCTGCATTTTACTTATACATATATTATAAGCCCAAACATTGTTAATTATTTTTGTTTAAACAGCCAAGTATCTTTTTAAAGAGTTTAAGTGAGAAAAATAATTTTTTTTGTATCTCTCCATGTAGGTAGCATTTCTGGTAACGTTTATTTCTTCTGTATGTTTTCATTTGATACAATTTTCCTTCAGCCTAACAGACTTCTTTTAACATTCCTTGTAGTGTGAGTCTGTTGGTGATGAATTCTTTTGGTAGTGTATGCCTGAAAATATTTTTGTTTCATTTTCAGTTTTGAAAGATATTTTTGCAGGGTATAGAATTCTTGGTTTACAGTTTTTAACTTTTCAGTACTTTAATGATGTTACTCTGCTGTTTCTGGCTTGAATTGTTTTAGAGGAGAAATCTGATGTCATCCAACCTTTATTTTTCTATATGTAATGTGACTTTTTTTTCCTCTGATCCTTGTAAGAGTTTCTTTTTATACTGGTTTTAGTAGATTGATTATGATATTCCCTGGTGTAGTTTTCTTCATGCCTCTTGTGTTTGGAGTTTTGTTGAGCTTTTTGGATCTATGGCTTTATAGTTTTCATCAAGTTTAGAAACCTTTGGCCTATATTTCTTAGGATGTTTTTTATCTTACCTCCTCTTCTTCAGGAATTCCAACTACCCAAATATTAGGTTGATTAAAGTTTCCCACAGTTTATGGATGCACTTTAACTTCTTTTCTTTTTTAATTTCCTTTTTCTTCTTGTATTTCATTTTGTGTAGTTTCTGTTGCTGTGCCTCCAGTTCACTAAGTTTTTATTCTGCAATGTCTAATCTGCTAGCTCCATCCAGGGTATTTTTCATCTAAGACATTGTAGTTTCATTTCTTGAAGTAAGCCTATTCTGGCATGAAAATTCATTTTACAAAGTTCCAGTGGCTTTCCTGAAAGAGTGTTTGGTTGATTGATTGATTGATTGATTGATTTAGAAGTAGACTCTATGCCCAATGTGGAACATAATATAGGGCTTGAACTCATGACCCTGAGATCAAGACTCTGAACTTGATATCAAGAATCAGGTGTTTAACTGACTGAGCCACCCAGGTGCTCTCTAGAAGAGTGTTTTTAAATAAGAACCCAAATCTTGGATTTTTTTCAAGGAATTTAAAATATCTAGGATTTAGGGACATATGGGTGGCTCAGTGGTTGAGTGTCTGCCTTTGTTTGTTTTTGAAAGATTTTATTTATTTATTCATGAGAGACACAGAGAGAGAGAGAGAGGTAGAGACACAGGCAGAGGGAGAAGTAGGCTCCATGCAGGGAGCCTGATGCGGGACTCGATCTCAGGACTCCAGGATCATGCCCTGGGCCAAAGGCAGGTGCTAAATCGCTGAGCTACCCAGGGATCCTTGCGTGTCTGCCTTTGATCTCTCGGGGTCCTGGGATCGAGTTCTGCATCAGGTTCTCCATGGGGAGCCTGCTTCTCCCTTTGCATATGTCTCTGCCTCTCTCTTTGTGTCTGTCATGAATAAATAAATAAAATCTTAAAAAAAATAGCAGTTAATTCCTATAGATTGAAATCCTTTCACATGTATAGGGTGCCTGAGTGGCTCCATTGTATAAGCATTCAGCTCTTGATTTCGGCTCAGGTCATGACCTCAGGGTCCTGAGATTGAGCTCCATGTTGGGCTCTGTGCTCAGCTGAGAGTCTGCTTGAGATTTTGTCTCTGGCGTGTGTGCACATACGTGCGCGCACAGTCTCTCTCTCTCCCTCTCCCTCTCTTCCTCCCTCTCAAATAAATAAATTAAATAAATCTTAAAAAATAAAAATCCTTTCACATATGCGAAATAGCATTATTTAACTCAATTATAATTGTGATTTTTTTTTAAACCTCAGTTTTGCTTCCTTTACTATTTATCATCCATTCATATTTAATTTCCCATCTATTACTTTTAAGCAGCATAACTACGTTCCTTTCAGAATATCTTTAATTCAGGGGTGCCTAGGTGGCTCAGTTGGTTAAGTGTCTGCCTGGGATCAATTCCTGTGTCTGGCTCCCTGCTGAGCAGGGAGCCTGCTTCTCCCTCTCCCTCTGCCTGCTGCTCCACTCGCTTGTGCACTCACTCTCTCTGTCAAATAAATAAAATCTTAAAAAATATATATCATTAATCAGTTTGATTCCTTTGTTAAATTGGATTGGCATGTTATTTGGATTCTTGCTTAATTGTATTTGTGAATGTCCAAGCACTGAGCATGTATAAATAGGCAAATATGCTAGTACCTTTTGTATATCTAGTTTAAGAAAACAAACTACAAATTCTGGAGATTGGGCAGTTATCTTTGAAATTATTTCATGTTGTAAGGTTATTCCTTTATTAAGCTTTTGTTTTGACAATGAGGTTTGCTTTAATTATAATTTTCTTTCTTGCAGGTAAACTGCAACTCTGAAACTGTAGAAAAAGCAAAACCCAAGCAGTAGTATAAATCAATATAATGGGTGAAAAATGTTTAAAATATTCTGCTTCTGTCTAATAATTGATAGTCACTGGAAATGTAACATCCATTGGAGACAATTTATAAGAATTTTAAAATATTTTCTTAGGTAAAAGTGATACAAATAATCCTGGACCTGAAATTAATAAGATTCGAACACCAGAGAAAAAGCCTACAGACTCAAAACAGGTATGCTGCTTACATTTGGTGAATGCTTTGTCCTTATGGATTTACTCTGATTTATCATCTTGGAATCTTGACATTTAAAAGAAAATTTTCTATATTTTTATCTATATCTTTTATATCTATTGTTTCATGAGGATCTGGTGGGTTATGTTGTCCTCTCTTTTCTTTGGCTACATTATTTGATTTATTTGTATGCTTTTCTCAAATTGTGTGATTCAGTGTTAGGCTTGAATTCAGAGCCTTTCCATGATAAAATACTAAGTGAAAACAGCTATAGATGTGTCACTGAAAAGAAGTTGTTACAGTGAAGAGGGACGACTTAACTTCCATAAATCGCTTACCTTCTTCTCTCCTCACGTCTACTATATAAATCCTAAACTTTTTTTTTTTAATCCTAAATTTTAAAATTGAAGTATAGTTGGTACACAATGTTACACTAATTTCAGGTGTACACCATAGTGATTCTTGACAAGTCTGATATGCTTGCTCACCACAGTGTAATTACCATCTGTCACTGTACACTGCTATAACAATACCATTAATTATATTCCCTGTGCTGTACCTGTTATCCCCATGACTTATTCATGCCATAACTAATCCTAAACTCTTTATCTGTTCATCTACTCTCTTTGTTTCTGGGCTTATGAATTAGTGAGGGAAAATGAAATCAGTGGTTGAATTAGTGCCACTGGAAATTAATATTTTATTTTCTTAAGATTGTATTTACTCATGAGAGACACAGAGAGACAGAGACATAGGTAGAGGAAGAAGCAGGCTCTCTGCAGGGAGCCTGATGCGGGACTGGATCCTAGGACCCCAGGATCACGACCTGAGCCCAAGGCAAATGCTCCACCACTAAGCCACCCAGGCATCTGGGAAATTAATATTTTCTAATCTCAGGGAACCTCAGGGGCTTCTCTGCATTTCTTTTATGTGACCTAGCTCCCTTTGCTCAATTCTTAGCTGCTCTTCTTAATGCCTAATACCTTCCATCTTCTGTTATCCTTATGATCAGGAAATGACCTTGCCTTAGAGTTCCCACATCAAGATGTCACCCTGTTAATTTAAGACCTTAGACTTATCCCTTTTTCTGTGTCCTTGACATCTTTGTTTCTTATGACCAGATAAGAGTTTGATAGAAAGCTTCAGTCTCAGAGAAGACTAGTCTCTCCTTTTCTGGTCATTTCAAAGACCATGTCCTCTTTCCTCTTCTTTCTAGCTACTAGTCCTTCTTCTCAGCCTGTAAGTAAATTGGTAGACTGTTTTGTTTTGTTTGTTTTAAAAACTATTTTGACTTTCATCTCCTTCATAGCTACTCCCTAAGTTTGCCTTTCCCATCTCATCTTTCTTTGCCCTTTACCCAAACAGTCTTGTATTAGACTTTGATGTTTCCCTGAAACTCTTGAGCTTCAAGTGACCAACATGTATGAACATGCTTCAGCTGTAGTCTTGTCTTTTCTCTGGTATTTGTTACTGTTTTCTATTTCATTCTTCTTGACCAAGAAACCATTTTGTTTCTTTTGGTTTCTTTGACATACATTTCCATTTTTCATAACCCTAACATGACCTGTCTCTTTTTTAAGTTCCCGTCCACCCCCTCCTTCTGTTCCTAGTCCTTATGTTGGGGTTTCCCAGGGTTCTGTCACCATTCTGCACCTTTCTGCATTCTGTGATTTCTCACTATAAACTAGGTCAGTTCCATGGTTTTAAATCTCTGCTACATGATAATGACTTCCAAATCTACATTTCCAACTTCAGCTTGCTTTAAGCAACTGATTTCTATATTCAGTGACTTATATCCCATAAGCAGCTCTGATTCACAGCTTCTACAACTGGAAGGACTTAGTACCTACTGGAGGAGTACAAATTAGGCAGCCAGTGGAACTTCCTGATTGAGTCCAAGGGGAGTTGCAGTGCGAGTGGAAGTTCTTTCTGTTTGGAACAAGATGCAGAGAGAGAACAAATGGCATCTGAAGATGCTGTGGCAGCCTTTGCAGTCAGAAGCAGCATAGGACACAATCTACCACAAGAATCTTGGGTGCTATGAGAGCAATCGAAGCCAAGATAGCTAAGTGTCTCTTGTGTCCTTATTTTAAAATTTCTCTTACGATCTTTCCTTGTTCAGGAACTAGGCAAACAAATAGACATGTTTCATTTTCTTTCCACTTGGAAGCTTTGTCTTGGGGCCTAGGGGGTGAGACAACTCCTAGCTCTCCTTGACTCAGTGCCTCAGTACCAAGAGGAAAGTGATGGAGGGCAACCTAATTCTGGTAATAATCTAATTCTCAGGCTTCTTCAGACCTTATAGTCCTCCATCCTGCTTAGCTTATTGTAGTATCATAGAGTAGCACAGTCTTCTTTATTTTTTTACTTTTTTTTTTTAAAGATTTTGTTTATTATTTTAGAGCAGGAGAGAGAGAGAATGCACAGGAAAAGGGACAAACAGACTTCTGGCTGAGCGGGGAACCCATGGAGGGGCTTGATTCCACAACCCTGAGATCATGACCTAAGCCAGAATCAACAGTTGGCCACTTAACTGACTGAGCCAACCAGCTGAGCTACTCAGGCGCCCTGAGTAGCACAGTCTTTTGTTTGTTTGTTTTAAGATTTGTGGGAGAGGGAGTGGGACAAACAGACTTCTGGCTAAGCAGGGAACCCAAAGAGGGGCTGCATCCCAGGAGGCTGGGATCATGACCTAAGCCAAAATCAACAGTTGGCCACTTAACTGACTGAGCCACCCAGGCACCCCCCTGAGTAGCACAGTCTTGGTTAAGTTTCTATGACTGGCCTAGCTTCTTATCCATGTCAATGTCAGAAGTGAAGGAGGCAGCTTATCCACAAACAACCTTGACTTCTAATCATAGTCTCTGTCATGTGACCTGAGCATGAGAATATTTTCAACAGTATCTTATGGAGAAAAGTATATCCCAGCTGAATGTAGCATCAGTCATGGAAAAGATGAAGATTTATGGGGGACAACATTTGTTTATAAAGAATTTGAAGTAGGTTCTGAAACTTTTTAAAATTTTTCAGATAGAGTCTAATGATTTAATATATAGAGCTCAAGTCTTGGCTTATTGTAGACAATTAATGACAACTCATTATTGAAGATCCTCCATATTTATAATGCCATTGTTGGTAATAGGTTCTGAGACATCTGAAGAGCAGGCATTGCAGCTGCTTGGGAAGACTCTGGGATGGACTTGTCATTCTTCTCATTTCATTTTCTAGACAATTTATATACACTCAGTAATCTTAAGGATCTTATTGGCCAAAGTTAGTGGCAGTCCATTTGAACTAGTGATGAGAGATGAAAATGCACTTGAGTGTGATTGGCACTTTGCAACCATTGTAATAGCTTGGTTTCCGGGAGTGTCTCCATTTCAGTTCAGGAATAAGCTGCTTGTTCTGGGTTCCTGAGAATGGTCAGTTCTGTGTTTAACTTGAGACCCTTTGGTGAGGCAAGTACTCAGTGACTATTTTAGCATTGAAGCTTATAAGGAGATTGATATACCAAAGCAGCTTATTGAGTGTTTTGACAGCGATGGTAAAGAAAAATTGCTTCTTTCCATCTTACATTTCATATTTCAGTTTTCACATTGTCACCACTTATGATCAGACTTGAGTTTCAGAAGGATGACAGCACTAGAGAACTTATAAATCTTTGGTAGTTTACCACAGTTTACAGGATTAAAAATGTTTATACTCAGTATTGAGTCATTTGGGGTCTTGTGTAATTGGGCTGTTGCAGTTTTATCTGATGTCAGGAATAAACAAGTGAAGATGTAGCTCATGTAGCTCTGTATACAAAAACTTCTCATGCTCCTCAAATCTGCCATATTTTTCTCCCTTCCCCCCTCCTCAGTTAAGCTGTTACCTTTACCTAGAATATCAATCCCTCACTGGAAGATTCCAGCTCTTTGTGCAAGATTCAGTTCAAATGTCATAGCCTCTGCCTTTGACTTTCTTAGGCCCTGGGATCTCCTATCACATCCTTTTGTTTAAGACCTCTAATTTTATGTTCTACTGGACTCCAGGCCTGGGCTTAGCAAACTTTTTCAAATACAAGAAGCCAGATAGTAAATCTTCAGGCTTTGTGGCCATATGGTTTCTGTTGTAGTCACTCAGCTCTGCCACTGCGGTGAGAAAGCAACTATAGACAATATGTAAACGCATGAGAATGGCTGTGTTCCAGTAAACTGTAATTGCAAGTTTGGTGGGCTGGAAATGGCTTGGGGGCCATAGTGTGCCAACCCTCACTATAAGCTCTTAAGGGTACAGACTAAGTCTTCTTACTGCCTTTTTAATCTCCAGCACAAGGTGCAGTGCCTTTGATAGGCTCTCAGTAAATGTATGGTGTAAGAATAAATGTCACTACCTAACAGTAAGAATTGACAAGTAAACGGTCATACAAAGTGATAAACTACTTACTTATTTGTTCACTTCAGAGTTGTTTAAATTGACACAAGTATTTTTTAAATTAATATAGATATGTTTGAAGAAAGAGATCTATAAAAACAATAAAATTGGAAGGAAAGGACACACTTTAATGATTTATATCAGAAGGAAGCAAAGGTTATCTTTCCGAGGAAGTAACTGTGAAATTAAAAATAATATTTTTAAAGGAATTAAAGTGGATATGTTAATAAGATGGTAGTATTTCTCCTTATGACTCAAATTTAATATGCCTTTTTCTGTTTCATCTTTTCTAATTTAAAAGATATTTATTCCCTCATTCGGTTGTCAAAAAGTGATTGACTGGGTACCCAGTCCTCAGCTGTGACTGATAAGAATGTATCCTATCCTGTAGATTTACTAGGGTGGGAAAAGGTAGATAGCCACAGGACCCAGATCTTCCATAGTTAAGAAAGACTTCTTATTTTTTTCTAGATTGATTTGGAATCAAATCCACAGAACAGAAGTCCTGAGTCGCGTCCTGGTGTTGTTTATCCCAATACCAAATTTCATCGCAAAGATAATCTCAACCCGAGACACATAAATCTTCCTCTCCCTGCTCCTCATGCGCAGTATGCAATTCCCAATCGTCATTTTCATCCCCTTCCACAGCTACCCAGACCACCGTTTCCAATTCCGCAGCAGCATGCCTTGCTAAATCAGCAGCAGAGTAATTTGCCTGAACAACCAAATCAGATGCCACCCCAACCAAATCAGGTAGTCCCACCACAGAATCCGTTGAACCAGCTGACTCAGCAGCCACCTCCTCAACTTTCTCCTGCCTATCAGGCAGGACCCAACAGTGCTTTCTTTAATAGTGCAGTTTCTCACCGACCACAGTCCCCTCCTGCAGAGCCTGTGATTCCTGAGCAGCAGCCCCCTCCCATGCTGCAAGAAGGCCACAGTCCTCTGCGAGCCATCGCGCAGCCTGGCCCCCTCCTTCCTTCACATCTGAATAACTTCACTGATGAGAACCCCCCAGGATTGCCTATAGGGGAGGCTTTAGGTAAGTTCTCCTGTCACTGCTGGATGTGACGAATTCAGAGATAATTTCCTTAAATTGACATGTACTGTGCAATATTAATTTGGGTCAGGATTGATTCAATTCTTCAAATCATGGCAGCAGAATTCAGTTGCTTTGTCTAACAGAATCTTGTTCCAAACACTATATAATATTAAGTATCTAGTTGATCCAACTTACAGGATTACATGGGTAAGAAAGAATCATCATCACCATTACCATGACTTTAGTTACTGGCAAATTTAGAATACATTTGCTTTCTCCAAAACCCAAGTTGTAGGCATGTCTTTTGTCTCTGTGAAGAAAATCTGGTTGAAAAAACTTGATTACTTGAAACCCCAAATTAACCTGAAACCCAAATGCATGAAAACTTAAATTCTTCCCCGATATTTTGCAGATCGTATGCACGGGAGTGTAGCTCTAGAAACACTAAGACAGCAGCAAGTGCGGTTACAGCAGTGGAATGAACATCACGCCTATCTCAGTCAGGGCAGTATTCCATACCCACACCATCACCATCCTCATCCTCACCTCCAGCATCTTCCTCAGCCACCCATCGGATTACATCAGCCACCAGTGAGAGCAGACTGGAAGCTCCCCAGCAGTGCTGAAGATGAAGCAGAAACAACAGACTCAAGGTATTTCTGCAGGGTAAAAATCACCTTGAAACATGACCCCCTTCCCCTCCCCACACACCCTGTTTTCTTTCTTCAGTGTTCTTTTAGCCTCAAGCTGGAATACTGTCCCAAAGAAATTGGATGCTGGCCTTCCAGGCACATGCTACACAGTTCTATCGATTGACTCTAAAATATAGAGAACCCATTTAGAAGTAACTGGTGCAAATCTGGGCATGGACAATCTGTTGTGGATTGAAAATTAATGTGTCCCCTTGCTTCGTGGCTCTCCTGAAAAAGAAATACCCTCACTGTGAGCATTTCTTTCATCCTCAGTAGTAATACAAGAAATGAATGGACACAGAAGTAAATTATTGGTTGAAAGTTAAAAATTATAGATTTATCATCAGTTTTTCCCCATTTGCACAGAATTCTATCTTCTTTTAACTACAGATGTTCATGAGTGTTCAGTCCTTATTCTAAACTTGTTTTTATAGCCGTGTCATTTGAATGGAATGAAGTATTTCCTAATCCCTGTGAACAAATTCCACCTTGATGGTGACTTTATAACAGCCATTTATCAAAGACATGTAGACACAAGGACAATTGTTTTTAATGCCAAGGGAAAAGAAGGAAATCAGGTACTTGGGCATATTTAGTATCTTCAACTCAGCATTTATTGGGTGTTACTGCTCACTTTTTTTTTTTTTTTAAAGATATTTAAGTTTTATTTGAGAGAGAGCCCATGCACACAAGTGAGGGGAGAAGCAGAGGGGGAGGGACAAGCAGACTCCTTGCTGAGTATGGAGCCTGACTCGGAGCTTGATCTCCCAACCCTGAGATCCTGAGCTGAAACCAAGAGTTGAATGCCCAACCGACTGAGCCTCCCAGGCACCCTTTAATGCTCACTTTTGGGATTAATTGGTATTAGTTCTAAAATGAAATATTCTGATTTTGTCTGTAAAAATTAACAAGTAGTTGACTAAAGCTCTCCTTGATATGACAGAGCTTTTGTTTTCTTTTCCTCATATTTCATCATCTTTATGTAGGTTTCAAGACTTAATCAGAGAACTATCTAATCGTGATCAAAGTGAAACACGGGAACTAGCTGAAATGCCACCACCTCAATCAAGACTTTTGCAATATAGACAAATTCAGACTAGGAGCCCACCAGCAGTCCCATCTCCCCCATCCAGCACAGACCACAGTAGCCACTTTTCTAACTTTAATGACAACAGCAGAGACATTGAAGTAGCCAACAACCCAGCATTTCCACAGCGCCTACCGCCCCAGATATTCAGCTCGCCTTTCTCGTTGCCATCTGAACACCTTGCCCCTCCTCCCTTGAAATACCTGGCACCTGATGGAGCATGGACTTTTGCTAACTTACAACAGAATCACCTAATGGGGCCAGGTTTTCCCTATGGCCTACCTCCCTTGCCTCACAGGCCACCGCAGAACCCTTTTGTACAAATACAGAATCATCAACATGCTATTGGTCAAGAGCCATTTCACCCATTGTCATCTCGAACAGTATCTTCTTCTTCGCTCCCTAGCTTAGAAGAGGTAAATGTCTTTCTTTTCCTTTTGGGATTAAATTCTTATGAAAAATACTAGTATTTATTGATTTGATGAGAAGAGAATTAAATAGTCTTTTGAAGGTAATCTTTTCCTGGAATTTATTTTAATTTCCACTCTTATTGTGGTATTTCAGGCTTTATAGAATGGTCATTATTGTTGAAACATGCCCCTTAGAGTATTTTATTGCTGTTTTGAAATATTTAACATCTGACTGACCTGAGGGGGCTCTTCCTTCAAGCAGCTTTTTGTTCTGTCTAATCTGGGCAAATGGTTTCTAGTGATTCATCTTTTCACTTAAGTTACATTTGTCAGTTATAAATGTGTTAATTAAGCTTTCCATAGATGTTGGCTATCTCAGCCAATGGTGAATTCCTAGTGCTATGCTTCCTCCTGGCTTCATCCTGGTGCTTTCTTAGCCTGGGGCAGTTGATACACTGCAATACTGATATCAATACTGATACAGAATGGACAGTGTATTTAACCTAGAATTGACTCGGCTCAACTAGGCATTTTAAGGTAAACTGGATTTTTAGCTTAAAATATGTAGGTATTTGTAAAGAGCATCTCTATGGACCTTCACTGATAAGAAAATCTCAGTAATTCCAGGTTATAAAACTTCCAAAATGGTACCATTGATGTAAACTATAAAAATGTTGTCTAGCTGGTCCCCTTAAGCTTGCAGTGATTAAAGATGAGAATGTAGAAAGTTGATTGTGGTCATTATCAATCACAAATGTCTTTTTATTAAAACAGGATAAACATTTCCAATTTTGATACATGAAAGATATCTTTTTGACATTAGCTTCATTTTGGCAGTTCCTTGTTGATTTCTAAAGGCTTTAAAAATGATTCACGTGTTTAGCAAATTTTCTGCTGTACATGCTGATTAAAAAGTCATTTCATAGGGATGGTTCTTTATCTTATTTGTAGAGTTTTGGAGGTAATTTGTTCACATTGTTCCAGTAGACATTGACTGGCTCATTTCATATAATAATTCTCACGAAAACAGCTTAATTGCCATCTTAGGCTCCTGATATCAATTGTAAGCATAAGATGAATTGGTATCTGTATATATGTATTGTAGGGATCTAGAAATTTGGAACCATACTTTTAAAGATTTGACCCATATCTGACATTATTTCAAGTTAATAATGGGAGGGCTTAACAGCTACATAGTAAGGTCATTTTCAGTTAAGTGATGTTTTCTGTGTTTATGTATTTCTGATAAAATTCATATAGCTTCATTATTTCAACCATTGAAAGTACTATTTAGTGGGTTTTAATATATGTACAATATTGTGTTGCAGTCGCCGCTCTATAATTCCAAGACATTGTTGTCAAACTGAGAGAAATGCCATAACCGTTAAGTAGTTGCTCCCTAATTCTCCCTGCCTCCAGCCCTTGACAACCAATAATCTACTTTCTGTCTCTATGGAGACATTTCATATAACTGGAATCATTCAAAATGTGGCCTTTTGAGTCTGGCTTCTTTCCTTTAGCATAATGTTTTCGAAGCTTACGCACTTTGTAGCATATGTTAGTACTTCATTTCTGTTTATGGCTGAGTAATACTCCATTGTATGGATATACTACAATTTGTTTATCTCTTCATCAATTGATGGATATTTGGGTTGTTTCCATTATTTTGCTGTTATGAATAATGCAGCTGAACAAGTTTTTGTGGATAAGGATATGTTTTGTTCTCTTGGTTAACTTTGTACCTGAAATGACCTTGAGTCATGTGGTAACTCTATGTTTGACTTTTTGAGGAGCTGCCAAGCTGTATTTCCACAGTGCCTTCTACGATTTTACATTCCCAGTAGTGATGTATGGGGGTTCTAATATCTCCTTTTTTTAAAAAGAAATTGTAGCCATTTAGTGGGTATAGAGTAGTATCTCTTTGTGGTTTTGATAGGCATTTCTCTAGTGAGTATAATGATGTTGAGCATTACTTCATGTGGTTATAGGCCACTTGTGTATCTTCTTTGGAGAAATGTCCATTCAGATCCTTTGCCCATTTAAAAATAATGGTTGCCTTTTCATTGCAGAGCTATAAGAGGTTTTAAATATATTCTGGATGCTAGATTGTTATCACATACATGATTTGTCATATTTTCTCCTTCAGTGGGTTGTCTTTTCACCTCCTTAATAAAGTATCCTTTGAGGCACAAAAGTTTCTCATTTGAATAAAGTCCGATTTATCTGTTATTTGTTGTTGTCGCTGCTGTTACTGTGCTTTCAGTGTCATACCTGAGAAACTGTTGCTTAATCCAGGGTCATGAGATGTACATTTACCTTTCTCAGTTTTATAGTTTTAGTTTTTAGATTGAGTTCTTTAATCCATGCTGAGTTAATTTTTGTGTATTATATGAGATAGTGTAACATTCATTATTTTGCATGTTGGTTATCCAGTTTTCTTTCTCCATTGAATGGTCTTGGTGGCATCCTTGTCAAAAATCAATTGACCAGAGATGTATGGGATTATCTGTAGGCTTTCAATTCTATTCAGTATTGTCTATGTCCTTATGCTCTACCACACTATCTTGTATACTGTATCTTTGTAGTGAGTTTGTAATTGGAAGTATGAGTTTTGTAGTTTGTTATTTTTCAAGATTGGCCATTCTAGGTCTTTTGAATTTCCATATGAAATTTAGGATCAGTTTTTCAATTTCTGTAAACAAAAACAAAAAAACTTGAGATTTTAAAAGGGATTGCTTTAAATCTGTAGGTTAATTTGAGGAGTATTATCATCTTAACAATATTAAAGTCTTCTGGCACCTGAACATGAGATATCTTTACATTTATTTAAGTCCTTTAAAATTTTTAACAGCATTTTATAATTTTCCAAGTACAAGTCTTACACTTCTTTTGTTAAATTTATCCTGAAGTATTTTATTCATTTTCCTGCTGTTGAAATGAAATGAAAAAAAATGAAATTTTTTGGACTGTTCATTATTAATGTGCAGAAATACAATTAATTACATATTTATTGTATATCTACAAATTTACTGACCTATTAGTTAGCTCTAATAGATATTTTTTGTAGATACCATGGGGTTTTTTCATATAGAAGAAAATGTTGTGGGCAGCCCGGGTGGCTCAGCGGTTTAGTGCTGCCTTCGGCCCAGTGCATGATCCTGGAGACCTGGGATCAAGTCCCACGTCAGGCTTCCTGCATGGAGCCTGCTTCTCCCTCTGCCTGTGTCTCTGCCTCTCTCTCTCTCTCTCTCTGTCTTTCATGAATTAATAAATAAAATCTTTTTTAAAAAAATGTCTGCAAATACATTTTTGTTCTTCCTTTCCAGTCTGGCTGCCTTTTATTTCTTTTTCTTGCCTAATTGCCCTGGCCAGAACATCTAGTATAATGTTTAGGGAACATATTTGGCAAATTAGAGAAAAGCAAGTGTATCTAGGGTGAGTTTTTCAAATTTCCTTGACTTTTCATTTCTGATTTCATTCCATTGTGGTTGGAGAAAACACTTTGTATAATATTAATCTTTTAAAATTTATTGAGACTTGTGCCCTAATATATGGTCTTTCTTGGAGAATGTTTCAGGTGCACTGGAGAAGCATAAGTATTTAGTTATTGTTGGGTAAAGTGTTCTTTAGTTATTTTAGGTCTGTTTGGTTTATATTGTTCAAATTTTCTGTTTCGTTTGGATCTCTGTCTAGGTTTTATATCTATTACAAGGTAGGGTATTGAAATCTCTAACTATTAATATTGGATCTTCTATTTCACCTTTTGACTTTTGTCAGTTTATGTTTCATGTATATTGGGGCTCTGTTGTTAGGTTTATATATATTTATAATTGTTATATCTTCTCGATGGATTGACATTTTTATCATTATATGATGTCCTCTTCTCTTATAACAATGTTTGTCTTCGAGAATTCTTTTTTCTGATGTTCAAATAGTCATCACAGGGGATCCCTGGGTGGCTCAGTGGTTTAACACCTGCCTTGGGCCCAGGGCGTGAACCTGGAGTCCGAATAGAGTCCCACATCTGGCTCCTTGCATGGAGCCTGCTTTTCCTTTGCCTGTTTCTCTGACTCTCTCTCTCTCTCTCTCATAAATGAATAAAATCTTAAAAAAAAAAAAATCACACACACAAATAAGCCACCATAGCTCTTTTTGTTAGTTTGTATGGAATGTCTTTTAGCATCCTTTTGCTATTATCATTTGTTTAGTGACTTCTCTTATCTGATTAAAAATAATTTTAAATTAATTTAAAAATTCTGAACTAATTTTTTAAAGTCTATGGTTGCCCTGTTTCCTCTGAAGTCTTTATACTGTTAGCTTAATGGTCAACTAATCATGCACAGAGATTTCTTAAGTGCTCAGGACTAAAAACATGGCTCAGTTTTTGCAGAGGCATCTATCTGTATGTGCGTTTAGGCTCACCTTCCACAGGCTGCCAGGCAGTTTACATCTTTGGTTTAGCCCTAACTTGCTGCTTCTGCAGAGCTTCCAGATCAACCAAAGGTGAGAACTTTCAGGTCTTTTCTGAGCCTGTGTGCAGGATGTTTTCAAAGCCCTTATTCCCTAGAGCATCTCATTCCTCAGCCTTTGCTCCAAAGCTTTTGGTTAATCTGCTGTTTGGTCCAACTGTTATGCATTGCCTCAGGCAGCAGTGACTAAAAACATTTGCATATAAATGTTTTTGATACAGCCCTATTAGCACTGATTGAGTTCTTAGACCAGATAGAGCTAGTGTTTTTGTTTATTTGTTTGTTTGTTTTTGATCCAGTCTTCCTGGGACCACCAGATATGTCACAACAAATCTTTATAGGTCTTTGAGAATGAGGCCTGTTCTGCTTCCTCTGGTTCTGATGCTGGAAATGCAAGATATTACTTGTATTCAAGGCCACCACTGAGCTGGAGAATAGGGGTTTGGGACTAGAGTAAGTTAAAATACCACAAGACTCACTAATCTTAGTGAATTTTCCCAGTTTTTTTCTTGATGAAATGCTCCTTTGGTTGCTGTAAGCTTTGGTTTCCCAAAGTTCAAGAAAGATGATGTTGACAGTTTTGCCAGTTTTTTTGTTGCTTTTATGAAGCAATGGACTTAGGACTTATTTACCTCCACCATTTGTACTGATAGCTCTTGTGATTTTTTTAAAAAAGATTTTTATTATTTATTTGAGAGTGCATGTGCACAGGTGAGCACAGGGGGCAGAGGGAGAGGGAGAAGCAGACTTCTGCAAGGGGGGTGGGGCTTGATCCCAGGACCCTGAGATATGACCTGAGCCACCCAGATATCCCTCTTGTAATGGGTTCTGTAAAGATTTGTACTTTACTAAATAATACTCAGTAGTGAATAATGTACTTTAATCTTGGATGTAGGGCAGCCCCGGTGGCTCAGCGATTTAGCACCACCTTCAGCCAGGGGCGTGATCCTGGAGACCCGGGATCGAGTCCCATGGCAGGCTCCCTGCATGGAGCCTGCTTCTCCCTCTGCCCGTGTCTCTGCCTCTTTGTCTCTCTCTTTGTCTCTCATCAATCAATAAATAAAATCTTAAAAAAAAAAAAATCTTGGATGTATTTAAATATTCCTTAGTTTTGGAATTTAAGTTCTCTGTATCTTTAAGCTGTTAACATTTGATATTACCATTTAGCTGTGTGTGAATAAGTACCTTCAACTGTCACTGGGTCCTTAGAGTGAAATTACTTTTGCAGAAACATTTGGTCACCTTTATCTCGATGCACAAGATTCTCTAACAGTGACTAACCTGCACTGAAAAAATACTTTGACACGGAAAATACTATTTTTTCCACATTGTGGAGTTTGACGTTTTCAGGTGCATTGGGATAATTTTTATGTGTTATGTAGTGCAAAATAATTTTGTATGAATCATCTCACAGAATGAAAAGTTGTGTTTGCTGTTTATTTCCAGCCTTTTAAAATATTTTTTTAACATTAACAATGCAGAAAAATGCCTTATTTCCTTCTGTACTGTGAATTCTTTTATTACTAGAAACCTTGGTAGGTTAATCTTATGTGGGATGAAAGCATCTTGATGTTAGCTTAATGGTTACTTGAACAGAGGTGGTTTTCATATTCTATTTAATTAATATTTTCTTTTTTATAATAATTTCAGGGTTTTTTGACAAATGAAATACATGGTCAGCATGAAAAATGTAGCAGCTAGAGAAATTATTTCTAATCCCACTATGCAAAGATAGCTACTGTAACATGTGGTTTTTCCATAGCATTCATAGGGATGAACATGTGATTTCATAGCATTTATAAATATGATCATTTGGTTGATTACTTGTTGGGAAAACTTGAAATAACCCCCCCCCCCCCCCCAATTTCGGGCTCAATTATATCACTCCATCAAGCCTTTCTATCCACCAGGTTGAGGTGCTTAAATGGGATCTTGATCCTATTCTGTAACAGTTTTTGCTACTTAAAAATTTTTAGAGTATTCTCACTTCTTACTTAGATGTTTAAAGCTTAAATCTATGGGTTTTCCTTACCTCACTTAAATACAGCAAAGGCCCTTGGCCTTCAGCTGTTGGGATGAGGCTGCGGCACTTTGCTGTAGCAGGGGTGTCAGCAACCTCTTCCACTTCTAGTTCTTTTTTTTTTTTTTTTTTTTTAAACACTTCTAGTTCTTTTTGATGCTAGGAAGAGGAGGGGAACAGAGGGCAAAGGTCCCATCCTTACCCTGCGCTAGGTTACAGACCATTTCTGGTTGGAAATAGAGTGATTAATTTTTCCGATTTGATTTCAAATTTCAGTGTAAGCTTGGGATTATGATTTATTGTTTTTCTAGATATTTAGCCAGTTGTCTTCATACTTGTTAAATTACTCAATTCTCACTGAATAGAATAGTAGCTTTCTTATCAAATACTAAATTCTTTTATAATAGCACTATATCATACTTGGATTTCAGCTAACTGCTGTGGGGGTGGGGAGAGACGAAATGTAAAGGGAAACAATAGAAGTTAATTCTTGACTTTGGAGCTTCCAGGGGTTCAGTTTCTAGTAATTTTGGCATGATTCACAAATTTTTCAAGGGTAATTTTTTCTGTATGAGATTTTCCATTTTGTATGACAACTTTATAATTTAACTTCTGAGTAAGATGCCATTCTTCAGTATATACTCAGATCTGTTTCCAACTTTCGATTTTTCTCCATCTAGCTATATGTTTCTATACCCGAGTTGCACTATTTTAATTTTTGAGGCTTTGTAGTATTTTAATTTGATAGTATAAAGTTTCCCTTACTGCATTTTTTTTTTCCTTCCAGGGGTGGTAAGAAGAAGAGAGGAGAGGTATTTGTTGGTTTTTCTACCACAAGTTGAGTGGTACCTTTGTGAACTCTTTCCCCCCCCCCCCCATACTGTCCCCCACTCCCAAAGAAAAACCTGTCTTTGGTTTTCTTTTTTCTTTTTTCTTTTCTTTTCCTTTTTTTTTTTTTTTTTGAATTACATCAAATGTGTAACTTAAATTAGGGGAAATTTTTTCTTTACAAATATCTTAAACCTCTCATTTAGGAACCTGGTATTCAGCATTTTAATTTTTCCCCCCTACCTCTCTCCCTCCCTTCCTTTTTTTATTTTCTGAATGTTCCTCTGTAAAATTCTGTAGCAGCTTCATTACTGGTTAAATTTATGTTGATTGTTCCTTGTTTTTTTTTATTTTTTTATTTTTTTTATGAATGGAGCCTTTTTTTCCCTATTATACTTTCCAGTTACTTTATCTTGAGAGACAAATCCTCATTCTTTTTAAGCAAAAAACTTTCTTTTAACATAGAGCCAGCAATACTGATCCTGATACAGAACAAATGTTGCCAGTTAGGATATGCTTCACCTTGAAGTAGTTTGATTAAAAGCACTTATGACTAATATGTGGAAAGTTCTTTTTTAAAGCTTCACTGGAAAAGTCTCAGAATTTGAAACTGCATGCTTTTGTGTTGCAGTGGTGGTATTGCTGTCATGGTCTTCCAATTAGATTGGATGCTTAGAGGTGCTCATCTTGACTGGCTTTCAGTAAACCAACATTTACCAATGCCATCTTAGACCCTTTCATGTAAGCCTCTGTGATGAATCTGCTTTGAAATATCTCGTCTTATGTGTTGGTTTTTGAACAAAGACACTGTTGACTCATCCAGTAGGTTTCATTTTTTTTCCTTCAAAGAGCTCTAGTTTTGAAGTTAGTTGCAGTTTTGATTTTAGTGTTGTCTGATTATCCCACACTTCCCAAATTCCCTTCTTTAGTGCAACAGATTGTTCAAATGTAGCTTGAAGATTATATTCATGGCTGATTGACATATTCTGCCTGTTTTGACTTTAGAAGTGGGTGAGGATAGCTTGTGACTTATGTTGTGTAACCAGGTGGTACTAGTGTGGTCTTCTCAGAGGAATCATTAATGTATGGTATCTAATAAACCATCTGACTGACGCACATAACAGAGACTGTGATCAACAGATTAATAAATTAGATCTCTATTCATGCTTAAATTATCAAAGCTAATCATTTAAATGAGATGTTCTATTTTGATGAAAGTTTCTGGCACCATAGTTAATGACACTTGGAATTTTCACTAGAGCATTTAGCTCTTCCTTAGTGATTAGCTTTGATAGTATAATTATAAATAGAGCCCTAATTAACATAGTTGTGACCTTTCCCCCAGTTATTTATTTATACTTATACTTTTGAAATTTTAGCATTATATTTTGATATTTAGAAAGATATGTTAGCACTAGCCTTATTAGAAAATGACGATCATTATGTTTAATAACGTAACAATTTCACAGCTTAGCCTAAAGAATATTTATAAACACAAGCATACATGGATATGATAATGAACCTAGAAGTAAGGATCTCTGACAGAGTGAAATGACCCGTTAAGCAATGAATAATTAAATTATTTTAGACCCGAGGACTCTGAAATGAAACCAGAGTGTCAGACATTGATTGGGGAGTGTCAGACGTTGATTGGGCTGCCATCTGAAGTAAAAGAACAATCTGATTGGCAGGACATAGTTGGAAAAGGAAGAGTCTCTTCATGAAAGAAACAGAACTGTGTAAAACAATAGGAAACAAAATGTGATCAAGAAATAAGGACAAAGTATGGTTTATATTTTTAAACAGCCTAGGGGCCCACAGGGCTCACATATAAGTATAGGAAACACAAAGGGTATTCTCTGTTGGAAATATCTTTCTTTTGCAGACAAGGGACCTTTTTCTGAAATTTATAGTTGTGGGCCCTTGTCTTTCAATGTAAATTTCATAGAAATTTCCCTGTGGGAAAAAAAAATCTGAAATTTTAAACTCATTGCATTTTATTACTGTATAGTTTTTTGAATTTAAATAACTTAAATAGGCTTGTATGTGATACCACATTTTAATTGTTTTAGCAGATCAAATTTTTGATGATTGTTAAAGTTGTTAATGGATTATGTTTGGACATTTTAATAAAAAAGAGTTAAGGGGGCCTGGGTGACTCAGTCAGTTGGGCGTCCAACTCTTGATCCTAGTTTATGTCTTGCGTTCAAGTCCCACTGGGCTTCATGCTGAGCATAGAGCCTACTTTAAAAAGAAGTTAAAATAAATTTTCATTGGCAAAGACTCTGATTTATTGAAAACTCTTTAAAAAACAGAACTTTGAAAGTAGTTGAAGCCTTAAGATCATTTATTCTTACTCCTCCTTTTTAAAGGAGCCTGAGGTACCAAGATGTTCAGGGACTTGCAGCTTAAGCAGTTTTACTAATTAAAGTGGAGCTGAGTCTCCCGATTCCCAGTCCTACTATGTTTCACACAGTTCTCCAGCTTTTTATGCCATCAGTAAGGTTTCTTCCTGGAAAATGAGAAGTGATGGCAATTTGGGGGGTTGGGGATACCAAATTGTGTTCCTGGGACCAAAGAATTAAATCTTCAGATGTATAAAGTTTTCATTTTTGGTGGGAAGAGTTGAGGGGAGGGATGGTTCATTTTAGAATCTTTGATTTGTTTTTAGAATTCTTGATCCTTAAAAGCTGTCTGGTTCCAGCTGCTAAATGTTTGACTGTTCAAATGATTAATTCAGGAATCTCAAATACCAGAAAATTAACTATAAGGAATGTACTTCATATCTTAATGTTCTCTCTCTCTCTCTCTCTCTCTCCCTCCCTCTCTCTTTTTAGGGGGGGGGAGAGAATCTTTTTTTTTTTTTTTAATTTTTATTTATTTATGATAGTCACACAGAGAGAGAGAGAGAGGCAGAGACACAGGCAGAGGGAGAAGCAGGCTCCATGCACCAGGAGCCCGATGTGGGACTCGATCCCGGGTCTCCAGGATCGCGCCCTGGGCCAAAGGCAGGCGCCAAACCGCTGCGCCACCCAGGGATCCCTTTTTTTTTTTTTTTTTTTTAAGATTTTATTTATTTGAGCGAGAGAGTAGGAGCAAGTAATGGGAAGAGGAAGGAGGAATATGTGGACTCCGTGCTGAGTGCAGAGCCCAACACAGGTCTCAATCCATGATTCTGAGATCATAATCTGAACCGAAATCAAGAGTTGAGATGCTTAACCAACTGAGGCATGCAGGCACCCCAATTTCTCAGTGTCCTTTAAATGTAAAACAAAAATTCTCTGGCATTGCCTTGTTTTTTAAAGCTGGAGCATTTATTTAATTATGATAATTATGATTCTTAAGAGAAAGTGCAAATAGTTATGAGTTGAAGACAAACTTCACATGTAAAGTACAGAGTGAGACCTACTATTCCCTGCACAGACTTTCATTTAACCCCCCAGTCTTATCCCTTCACTAACCATGGTAGCTGGTGTTTCTGAGGCTTGAGCCTCTGTGGAATTCTGTGGGGTGGATTGGTTCCCGTCTTAGTTTGTAGTTGTAACTCCATTCTTCTTCCACAGACATCATTCCTCCACTGAGTCTTTGTGTCTTCCAGAAATAATGTCCCTTATTGATGGCTAGTCATTGATCTTGATTGTTGTAGATCTTTTATATTCATTTATTATAATTTTAGTGGAGTCTTGGGCCAGTCTCCACTAGTAACTGGGAATCATACTTTTCAAAAAATACTGCTTTATCATTTGTCAAGTACTTTTCAGTAGATTACATCACATGAACCCATAGACATTATTGTTGCAAACTATAGTTTATCCATCACATTTTGTCTAGTTTGCTAATATTGTTTTTAATCTAACAGGGATACTCCTCTCTTCCCTCCTTTCTAGTTTCTTTCTTTCTGGGTAGCTCTCTACTCTCTATGAAACATTGCTTTAAACATAAGATGATAACCTAAATTGAAGTAAGTTAGTAGAGCCCAAGAGTGCTTTACAGTCACAAATTTCTTCAAATCTTAAGAAAATTATATAGAAAATATGGTATTCAACTTTCAGTATTTTATTTTATTTTATTTTAATATTTTATTTATTTATTCATAGGGACACAGCTAGAGAGAGAGGCAGAGACACAGGCAGAGGGAGAAGCAGGCACCATGCAGAGAGCCTGACGTGGGACTCGATCCCAGGTCTCCAGGATCACGCCCTGGGCTGCAGGTGGCGCTAAACCACTGCGCCACCGGGGCTGCCCCAACTTTCAGTATTTTAATTCTTTGTTAGATATTTACTGGCTGTCAAAAAAATGGAATCGGGCAGCCCAGGTGGCTCAGCGGTTTAGCACTGCCTTCAGCCCAGGGCGTGCTCCTGGAGACCCGGGATCAAGTCCCATGTCGGGCTCCCTGCGTGGAACCTGCTTCTCCCTCTGCCTGTGTCTCTGCCTCTCTCTCTCTCTCTCTCTCTCTCTCTCTCTGTGTCTCTCATGAATAAATAAATTTCAAAAAAAAAGAACCTAATATATTAAAGAAAAAAAAAAGAAATGGAATTTGTAGTTTAAAAACCTTCCAAAGAAGAAACCTTCAGGCCTAGCTCACTGTTGAATTCCCCCAAACGTATTAAAAAAAGAAATACCACCAATTTACACAATCTCTTCCAAAAGAATAGAAAAGAAGGGAAGGAATACATTTGATACCAAAACCAGACAAAGATAGTATAAGGACCGATATTTGTGAACATCAACACAAATATCCTCAACAAAACTTTAGCAACTTGAATTCAGCAATATATATATATTTCGTCAGGTCTTATTCCTGCTCTGGGCCAGTCGGCACATGATGCCTACTTAAATCTCCAGCCCGTGAGAGTGGGGGCCACAGAATGCAAAACTGATTCGGTATTTGAAAATAAATCAGTATAATCTACCATACTGTCTAAAGAGAACAATCTATCAAGAGATACACTCCCCTCCCAAAGAACCCCACAAAACCACATATATTTGATACAATAGAATATCCATGATGCATAAGAGCTCTTAGAAAACAGAAATAGAAGGGAAATTCATCAACCTGTTGAAGAGCACCTATAAAAATCCCACCAATGCCATCATACTTAATGGCAGAGACTGAATGCTTTCTCAGTAAGACTAGGAATAAGGTAAATTGTCCACTTTCAACACTTCTATTCAACATTGTACTGGAAATCTTAGCCAAAGCAGTATGGCAAGAAAAAGGAATAAAAGGCATAGGGTTTGCAAAGGAAGACATAAAACTCCCCCTATTCAAAGATGATATGATTAGCAAGGTAGGAAAGCCCAAGGAATCCATCCAGAAAACAAACCAACAAAAATCCTAGGACTAATATGAATATAGCAAAATTTCAGAATATAGAGACAACACACACAAATCAATTTAATTTTTACATACTAGCATTGTATAATTAGAAACCAAAGTGTACAAGCCAATACCATTTACAGTAGTTCAAGTGAGATACTTAGGCATAAATCTAACAAGAACCGCACAGATCTGTATGCTGAAAACTACGGAACTGCTAAAATGTAGTTTATTTGCATTTTTTTTTCAGTTGTCAATATTTCTCTGCCTTTGGTCAAATTCCTTTGATTCTAAAGTAGTGAATCATATTTTCATGCATTACCTTCATCTATGTTGTATGAAATAGATGAGCCTGTAGACCTTTAAAAAGAATTTCAAATTTTCGTTCTCTTCCTGACATAAAGGATCAGTCATATTTATGATGTGATTTGAAGTTGAATTTCATATTTCATCTGCACATTCATCTTTGTTAATAGCTGCTTAGGAACTATTATAATAAATATGTTATACAACACTTCCACAGTTCCTGCTATGCATGTCAACTGTGATTTTTTTTTTTTTTTTTGGATTTCAGTTGAACAATACAAATGATATTTTCTAAAAAGCTTAATTGACTATTGAATATCAGCTTTCTGTCCCTTCTGATTTTTAGTTTCCCTCATTTAAACTTTGTGGTTTATATATCTATTCATTGTAAAAAGGTATTTGTTTATACTACCAGCATTCCTATGCTTAGTATTTAATGAGAAAAGGTTTATAAAGTTAATGCCTGAAATTTATATGAATATATTTAGTGTTCTGTATCACCAGGGGATTTGATTATCATAACCTGTTCTTTCTGAGGCCTTAACAGATGTTAGTTTTGTACCTTCATATTCACACGTAAAGACTTTAGAATATGATTTCCCGCAGATTGTGACTGGGCTTATTACTAAACACTCAGGGCATGGTAATAAAAAGAAACACTTCATTTTGATTCTAGGAGCTGATGATCTTCATAACAAACCTTGATAATAAAAGACACACGACACAAGCTCTTGTGATCAGTCATTCAAGGATTGCCTAGCCCTAGAGAATATAAAGCAGTTTAGAAAGGTTGGTTATTTTACTCAACACCATAATTTAATGTCCTAGACAAAGAAATTTTAAATATGCTGATTAAATTCACAGTTGACAGGATGGCTAATATTCTAGAAAAGCAGAATCAAATTCAGAATGATCTTGATCATTGAAAACATTCTTTTAAAGCAGAGGAAAATTAAAGGTGAATTTTGATATTATACTTAGAGACAGAAGAGCATTAAAAAAAGAACTAGGTAGATGGAAGTATTATCTCTTGCCCTCCTCAACCAGTAACTAAAAGTTTGGAAATGAAGAAACAACCTGAACACTCATTGTTTAATACGGAAAAATTTGCTCTTTTCCCATCCTTTCCTGCCTTTCTGAACAGGGACAGGCAGTCCAGACCCATTCCCTCCCCTGCATTATATTACTAATGGTTCATCTGGGATGATTTTACCCTCACAGTGCTTATACCCACAATTTCCTCTGTTCAGTTGGCCTGACATTTTCAGTTTGTGCTGTTTTATATTCCAGCAGACATCTTGCTATTAGTGTGCTAATTCATCTCTCTCTTTCCTTTGTAATCTAATCTCCAGTTCCTGATTTCCAATTATTGCTAACAGCAATGGTAAAAGAAAGATTCCTCAGAATCAAAATGATCACAAACCGAATAGTATATCTGTTATTATTGGGGAGGAGGGTAAGGGGTGCAAAAAAAAGTCTATTTCATTCCATCATTTAAGATCTATGTGGAATCTTATCTTTATATGTTGTATTATAGTACTTGTATGACAACAAACCCTTTCTGTGTGTCAGGAACAGTTCTCAATGCTATCTATACATGCTGAACTCATTTAATTCTTACCACAATCCTAAGAGGTAGGTCCTGTCGATAGTGAAGCTACACTTTACAAAGCTCCCAAGAGGTTAGGTCAGTTGCCCAGGTGACATTGCTGGTTGGTAAAAGGCAGCCTGAAGTCGAACCTGGATAGTCTGGCTCTAGACTGAGGCTGCATACCTAACTGCTCCTCATACTGCCTTGTTACTAGAATGGAGGCCAAATATCAGTTACAGCAATCAGGCAGGAAGAAATTGGAGAGTATGTAGGGAATAGCAAAAAATCTTGAAGTGGTTGACTGATGGCTCTTGTTGAAAGGATTAAAGATAGCTGGGGTGTACAGTTTAAGGAGGAGAAAATACAAGAAGTAAGTTAATTGGGTTTCAAATGTATAAAGGATTTTTTTTTTTTTTAAGAGAGAGAGAACAAGAGCGCAACAGGAGGAAAGAAGGAGAGAGAGAGAATCTCCCTTCATGGGGCTCAGTCTCATGATCCTAAGATCATGACCTGAGCCGAAACCAAGAGTTGGATGCTTAACCAACTGAGCTACCCCGGTGCTGTAAAGGATTTTTTAAATAAATATTTTATTTACTTGAGAGAAAGAGAGAGAGAACGAGAGAATGCACATATATGAGCATGGGGGAGGGACAGAGGGAGAGGAATAAGCAGGCTTCTCATTGAGCAGGGAGTCTGATGGGGCACTTGATCCCAGGAATCGGAGATCATGGTCTTAGCCGAATGTAGATGCTTAACTGACTGAGTCATCCAGGTGCCCCTAAGAGTTTTTATTTAGCTATTTATTTATTTATTTATTTATTTATTTATTTATTTATTTATTTATTTGAAAATAATGTTCTGTGTCAGTTGAAAATTGTGTGAAAGGAGGCACTCACAGTGGAGCCCAATTAGGAGCACTTCATGTTGGGCTGAAGGAGTGTCATGTCCTGCCATCAAGTCTAAGGAATAATAAATAGGGAGACTGAAGATTTGGCACAAGAGAGAAGTCAGGAATGGGTTATTGTTCATGGTGGCTATAGTTCAATTGACTGTGACTGTAATTTCCCCCATTTAATTTTGAGCAGATATGTTTCTTCATTCTTAATCTGATGTTACCTAAGATGGCAATAGAGTTTTAGAACTGAAGAAAGGTAGTTCAGCTCCGTACCTTACAGACAAGAAAACAGAATTAGAAATTATTATTTTATTTTTTCAGAAATCAGAAATTAGACATGTGTTGTCATAGGACTGCCAGCTAAGGGCCAGAACTGAGTTTTGAACCCAGTGTTCAGTTCTTCTGAACACTGTGTCCAGAGCTCACGCTGCTTTTTGGGGCCACGTGGTGGGAAGAGGTCATAGTCACAGCGAAGAGTATTTTGAGACTTGCCGTTTAATACAGTGAGATTACTGTGTACCAGAGGGGGAGGGGGTGTAAGTTTCACTGATTTATGAAATGTCCTTTTTCTCTGTGTAGTATGAACCCAGAGGACCTGGTCGGCCCTTGTACCAAAGAAGAATCTCATCTAGCTCAGTCCAGCCTTGTTCTGAAGAAGTAAGCACTCCTCAAGACAGTCTTGCTCAGTGTAAAGAACTTCAGGACCATAATAATCCGTCTTCTTTCAACTTTTCATCCCCGGAGTCCTGGGTAAACACCACCTCATCTACCCCCTATCAGAACATTCCGTGTAATGGATCCAGCAGGACAGCTCAGCCCAGAGAGTTGATAGGTAAGACTGAGTTAGTGGGTTATTAAAACTGCAGTTTTAACTACTCATCTCCTAGGTATTTATGGAAGTTTTTCTTCTGCTTTTTCCACCCTCATTTACATTATCGTCTTTGAATAATATTTAATGTTCATAGCTCATAGGTGTGTCAGGTATACAGTGTGAATTTAGGACTATATTGAGTCCATAATTATGGTCTGGAAGAGAAGCAGATCTTTCTCTGGGAGCTCATCAATTTGATCAGTTTGACCTGTGAATGAATGAAAGAAGTAATGGAATTTAAAGTGTATTTCTAAATAGAATCACCTTTCCTTGGGAAATACTTGTTTTCTGGCTTTTGATTCCCCCTCGCTCCCTACCCCCTGCCCCAGGATTAGGGGTGGGAGGAATTGGTTGGGTCAACATTAGTTTTCAAGAATTTTTTGGCAATAAAGCCATTGACAGTTTGCTACACAACAGAGAACATTAGTTTTCAAGAATTTTTTGGCAATAAAGCCATTGACAGTTTGCTACACAACAGAGAAACCAATAAAGTCCAACATTTTGAGATTTAGAAATCTTGCATTTATTCCTTATTTTCTAATGAACTGTGAAATCCAAGTCTAAAGAGGGAAAAAAAAGGCATAGAAAAGCATTGGAATGGACAGGACCATATAGTGTATTGTTCAGTGGGAAGTCTAAAGTCTCTAGCCTTGAACACAAATAAATGCACTTTTATCTTTTCTCTGTTCCCTCTTTTTTTATATTAAATGTAAGGAAACAAATGATACTATTTGAGTTCTCCAACCTATAGCCTTCTCTTTGTAGGCTGTAGACATTGATCTGTGTGAACAGGCCTGTGATCTTTGTTGGATGAATTTCTGCCCTGGTGGCATCAACCATTGTATTTGAATTTAATTTTGTTCATCTTTAGAATGTGAATCTATTGTTTCTGTAACTGGCCCATTTTTGAGTATGTGCCATATAAGCATATTTTTAGAACAATAGACATAGTAGGACAAAAGCTTTAAAAAGATTTTGGTTTTGTTTCCTGGCAAAGACATTGTCATTTTAATTTTTAAACATTCATTAATAGCTGCTGAATTTTTCCTGGGATTGCTATGTCATTTTAAAGGTCTGACATACATAGACTCATATTATCCTACCTGAATTTCTTGAGAAACATCTCAATTGCAAATCAGTGATAAGAATTTGTTAATTTTTAGTTGTTTTATTATAATTTATTTTTATTATAATCGATTTATTTTTATTTAGAAATTTTTAAAGATTTAAACCCAATGCAGTTAACATATATTGTATTATTAGTTTCAGGGGTAGAATTCAGTGACTCATCACTTGGATACAACACCCAGTGCTCATTACATCAAGTGCCCTCCTTAATGCCCATTACCCATTTAGCCCATTCCTCCACCCATCTCCCCTCCAGCAACCCTCGGTTTATTTCCTATAGTTAAAAGTCTCATGGTTTGCCTCCCTTCTCTGTTTTTATCTGTTTTTATCTTATTTTATTTTTCTTTTCCTTCCCTCATGTTCATCTGCTTTGTTTCTTAAATCCACGTATGAGTGAAATCATATAGTATTTGTCTTTCTCTGCCTTATTTCGCTTAGTATAATACCCTCTAGTTCTATCCATGTTGTCGCAAATGGCAAGATTTTTTTCTTTTTGATGGCTGAGTAATTATTATAATTTATTTTAAAGACAATATCCCTTCTTGTATTTTTTCCACCTTAAATTTTAGGTTAACTTTTGTCCTTGGTAAATCAGTAAAAACCTGATTTGAACTGAAAAGATAGAAAGTTTCTAAATAACTGCCCAAAGCACATGTTAAATTATCTTATCCACAAATATCCAGTTATTATTTTGTCATTACTAGCAGACAAACTGTAGTATTCTTTAGTTTGAAAGTAACAGTTAAAAGTGTTAAAAAAAAATTAACTCAAGATGAGTATCCTGAAGCACAACTTCCTGTCTATCAGTATTTATTTATTTACTCATTTTTAGAGGAGTGCAGCCATTGCCAGTGAGGTGAATCAGAGGGAAAATAATCACCACATGGGAAACTTCTTTCTAGAGTTTGAGACTTCTTGAGTTGAAAAAAACCGTTTATATCATATTGATTTGGAATTTAAAAGTGGTCCTTGTGTCTGATGTGGCCATATTTTCTCCACAATTGAAAGCTTGGGAGCAGAGAACTGTGTCTTTGACCTTTTTGAACTTTGTTTCCTGTTTTGTCACTGATCACACTTCAACCTCTCGGTGAATGTCTGCTAAGTGAGGGGATAGCCAGTCTGGTTGCACTGCTCAGCCTTCACACCTGGTGATGCCCACCAGGGGACAATGCATACTTTATCAGACATTCTCTAATGTATGGATGAAAATTTAAGATTGGATAGAGATACATACTTTGAAAAATATCATTGGGTGTCAGTTTTAAAGGATAATTTCTCTTATCTGGAGAATATGTGGTAAGTCATATTGCAAGAGATATCCAATTAGGCATTAGGCTAAACTGCCTCTGGAGTTATTTTGGAAGTATTGATTATTTAGTTAAAAATACTTTAAGCTCTCATTATATTGTCATGAAAATGAGAGCATACTTAAATAGTAAATCTTAGTAAAGTAAATAAAAAAAGTGATTTTTTTTTTAAAAAATCTATTCATTCATGAGAGACACAGAGAGTGAGAGAGGGAGGCAGAGACACAGGCAGAGGGAGAAGCAGGCTCCTCGCAGGAAGCCTGACGTGGGACTCAATCCTGGGTCTCCAGGATCAGGCCCTGGACCGAAGGTGGCACTAAACTGCTGAGCCACCCGGGCTGCCCCCAAAATAGTAATTCTTGAACAATCAATAAAATGTTTATGTGTTATATTAGGCAGTACAGGTTACTATTATATGTTGAAATATTTTTTTTTGTTTCAATATAAGTTCTAGTTAACATATAGTATAATATTCATTTCAGGAGTAGAATTAGTGATTAATCATGAAATGTTTGTTAAACTAATGCTCTTAAAAGTAATTGTTTTGCATGGCACCTGGGTGACTCAGTTGGTTAAGTGTCTGCCTTTGGCTCAGGTGATGATCCAGAGTCCTGAGATGGAGTACATCGGGCTCCCTGCTCAATGAGGAGTCTATTTCTTCCTCTCCCTCTCCCTCTACCTGCTGTTCCCCTTGCTTGTACTCTCTCTCTCTCTCTCTCTCTCTGTCAAATGAATAAATAAAATCTGTTTAAAAGAAAAAAAAAAGAAAAGAAAAAAGTAATTGTTTCACAAAATCAGTGACACTTAGATGGACAAGTGAGAAATGTTCTAGAAAGACATTAGGTGGTTTAAACTAATTTTGAACAATTTTATGAATGTTTTTTTAAAAGATTTTATTTATTTTTAAAGAGAGAGCATGGGCACTCATGAGTGGGGGAGGGGTAGAGAGAGGAAGCCAGAGACTCTCAAGCAGACTCCTGCTGAGCACAGAGCCTAATGTAGGGCTTGATCCCACAACTCTGAGATCATGACCTGAGCCAAAATCAGGAGTCAGGTATCTAACCAGCGGAGCTGCCTAGGCACCCCTGAACAATTTTATGAATTTTTAAAGTTTTAAAATAGTACTAAGAAATTAGCATGTTCAATTAATGAAATGCTAAGACTAAAAAATGAAATATTTTCACTTTAGTATCCCAATCCACAAATAGATAATAAACATAGGGAAAAAAATCTATAAATACTAGTAATCAAAGACAGGCAAATTAGAGCTACAACAAGACATTTATTTATAAAATAGGCTAAAGCTAAAAAAATTAACACCGATGTTGTGATTGGGTAGGGAAATGGGCAAGCATTGTTGGCGGAGTGTATGTAGGCAGTATCTATCTGCAGGGAAATTTGTAGTTATCAAAAGCTTTAATTGTGTATATACCTTATAATTCAAGCATTATACTTCTAGGGGTTTATCCTAAGGGATTAGTCATGATGATTTAGAAATATTTACCTATAACAACATTTATCATAGTATTTAAAGGTGAAAAATTGACTATAAATCCAAATTTCTGTGTTTTTAAAAGATTTTATTTGAGAGGGAGAAAGAGACAGCATGAGTTGGGGGGAGGGGCAGAGTGGGAAAAGCAGACATCTTTGCCCAAGCAGGGTGCCCAATGTGGGACTTGATTCCAGGACCATGGGATCGTGACCTGAGCTGAAGAAAGATGCTTAACCTACAGAGCCGCTCAGGTGCCCCTATAATCCAGATTTCTGAAAATAAGAGGTAACTTAAATAACTTATGAAGTATCTATGTTATATAATGTCTTTAGAAAAAAGCACACCAACAAGGCTTATCTCTGGTGTATGGGAATGTGAATGACTGATTTTCTTCTTTGGCCTTCTCAGCAATTTCCAAATTATCCTTGATGAATATTATGATTATAATTGAATACAGCATTACTGAAGGGGAGCAGAATTTACCACCCTCAGATAGGCTTTAAGATTATTTTAGGCTAAAAAAAAAAAGATTATTTTAGGCTGATTATTTTGAAGAAACTATAGAACCTCTGAAAATGGAGTTAAAGTTACCCTTTGGTAAGAAAGATTTACATTTATAAGGGAAATCTCTGTAAGAGAATCTTCCTCACTGTACCAGGAAAAGAAGGATGACTCTAAATTTCTGGAAACTACCCATGGAGAAGACAACAGTTTATCCTTAAGTTAACTTACCCTGCGTAACAACCTTGCCCTATTTCACTGTGCTTTTCCTAGTAACCTTGCATAACTGCCCTCTGCCCCCAACATCTTCTTTTGCCTTTAGCTGGAGATGTTATTTTGTTTGCTGGCTTGAGCCATTTCAGGGAGTTATTCAGTTTCCTTGGATCTCCCTCATGTACACAGAGGGTGTACATATTTATTAAACTTTTATTTGTTTTTCTCCTGTTAATCTGTCTTACTGTAGGGGAGGTCTCAGCCAACAACGTACAAGAGTAGAGGGAAAATTATTTTTCCTCCCCGCGTTTCAGTTAAACATTTAAGAGATTGAAAAAAAGCAGTGTTTGAAAACAAGTCACAGTTTGGTGGACAATAAAAATAGGAAGAATGGAGTCAAATCTTAAAGGATTGTTAAGAATCAGGCAGATTACATACAGGAAAGGTGAAGAAAAATTTATAGCTGTTTTTCCTCCACCATATTCTGTATTTACTTTCATATTACAAAAAAAGGGAGGATTTTTAAGAAATGGAATTTAATCTTACTATTATTTAGGTTAATAAGAGCTGTTTGACCAGAAGTCCACATATACAGCTCCTTTTTATTTCAGAAAGAACATATATATTCCCATTTTCAAAGTTGAGTAGTTAGAGTAGTTAATACAATACATATCAAAGTGTACAATAAGTGTAAAACGAGTTTTTTTGAAGCAGACCTTTGGCTTTGACCTTTAGTTTTTATATGTTAGCTATTCCAGTTTTCATAGTTAATCATTTTGCTGCAAATATTAATGAGATTGGAAGTTTGATTGGATGTGTTGTGACTTCAACATTCTGTAGCAAAAATTATCTGTCCTGTGGCTGCACTGTCACTGAGTTCCTGGAGATGAGAACCACTTGTAACACCTGAGCTAACGGATTGCATGAATATTGCTGGGTGTGCCCTTAAATGCGTCTTACTGTTCTCTGTTTTTAGTTCCATCTAAGACCGTCAAACCCCCTGAGGATCAGCTGAAGTCTGAGAACCTCGAGGTGTCCAGTTCCTTCAACTATAATGTGCTGCAGCATCTCGGCCAGTTCCCCCCTCTCATGCCCAACAAGCAGATTGTGGAGTCGGCCAACAGCAGTAGCCAGCAGAGCTCTGGGGGCAGCAAGCCCGCCATGTCCTATGCCAGCGCTTTGCGGGCCCCTCCCAAGCCCAGGCCCCAGCCTGAGCAGGCCAAGAAGAGTAGCGACCCTCTGTCTCTGTTCCAGGAACTTAGCCTGGGGAGCTCATCAGGCAGCAATGGCTTTTACTCATATTTTAAATAATCACTTTTTTTTCCTTCGAGGGAAAATGTTTTAATTTCTGTTTGTATCAGTAGAATTAAAATAGTTGGACTCCATCTATAGATGCACAGTTCCCTTTGTTTTAATATTAAATATGTTCTCACTTAATTGCTTTGCTGCTAGACTTGCAACTAATTTTTTAAAAGTATATTCCATTATTTTGCATTTTTGATGTGTCTTTTGACAGCTTTTATGTAGAATAAAAAATATTTTTAAATTTGTGTATTGTTACATATGTTTGCATCAAGCTAGCAGCTCAGAGGTTAATTGTGCAACTATAAAAAAAGAGAAAAAAACTTTGTCTAAAATGTATTTAAAAAGAAAAAAAATTGTAAGTAGCATTTACATTTATTCAATAATATTACCATATGCTGGGTTTCTGTACCAGAAATGGCCAGTTGATGTACAAATGTATGTTATTTTTGCTTAAATTCATTTAAAATTTTTTAAAAATAAAGGGGCAGCATCTTCTAAATACTTTAAGTTTTATCAGCTTTTTTTTTTTGTGACAAGATGCTGCATTCTAAAACTTTTATAGTTTTAGACTATGTATGATGTGCTGTTGTAATCTCCATCCACTGTAGGATAGAGTTAAAGGCATTCTTTGCAGGTGTATTTTATATGCCACTGTTTTTTGTAACATGAAAAAACAGTGGCATATTTAGTTATTTTTTGGACAAGCTATACTTCAAGCTTGTTTTTAACGTTAATTTGATAGTGTGTGTGTGTTTTTTTTTAAACAAATCATGAAGCTGAAAAATTTTTAGGATTGTTGGTGCTTAGTAGACTTGATAACTATTTTAAAAATGCGTGAATTTAGTAAAATCCTTTTTTTCCTCACTATGCATGTGTAAATGTTTGTAATCTGGCTTTCCCCCCCTCTCCAGTGGTATAAAGAATTGTGCCGCTTTAAGGTTTGGTTTTTTTTCCCCCCCTTCAGTAAAAATTTTGGTACCTTATTTGATGTTTACATTAAAATGTGACATTATATATGGCAATTCAACTATTTTGCTAACTGTTTTATTTGAGGAACATCATTAAAAAGAAATATAATGTTTGTCCAAGATGTATCAAAATTCATCAAAATCTAAGGGCAAAAAAACTACCCTTGTTTTTCATGGTCTTTTGATTCTTATAAAATAACCCCACTGAACTTGTATAAAAATATAAAATTTAAATAGTTATCTTAAATATTCTACAGCCTAAAAATTGTTTTGAATGAACTTTGGTAAAATCCAAAGGAAAACATTTACCCTCTTAAAATTTGTGGTCTTGTAACACATTTGAACAATGCATGTCCTTATTTTCCTGATTTGGTAGTACTACTTTTATACTTCAGAGATACCCTGAAACTACAGTATAACCTTTTTTTTTTTTTTTTTTAATGAGATAAGGTTGGAAAACATTGCTGATGAAACAATGGGTCCTGATGATCCATTCAAAAATAGTTTTTTGGAGGGCTACTTTTGAACAGGCCATCCTGTATTCACAGTACATTTTTAAAATGGGGTTGGAAAGCTGCGGAAGTAAAGAAAACTCCTTTCATCTCTTTTGTGACTGGCGTTTAGTTGCTGTTGGCCAGCTACAACCCCCTGTAATCCTCAGACAGTTTAGGAGAGGAGAATGCCTTTTTAGTTTGAGGGTAGCAAGCCTGCAGGACAAAGAAAGAGCACCACTTTTCTTCCTTCTTTCTGCTCAGAATGGGTGCGCTTCATTTGCCTGTGGCTTTCAGTGACGTGCTGCAAGTCTCCCTGTGAGGCAGCAGGTGGAGGCCTGTGGGCTGTGGACGAGTTCATGGTTAGTGTGAATCACAGTTGGAACGCAGTGCCAGCAAGGTACAGCACCACGTTTTCTCTGTGTGATGTCCGACCGCCACATGGAACTATGTCACATTTTGCTCAACATAACTTTAGTCACAAGAAAAGAAGAAAAATGTTTGCCACGTAGTTATGTATTTCTGACTCTATGATGAAACTCAAGACCTAACCCAAATGAAAGTTAGATCTCCCTGATGTGAGGATGTCTGTGAAAAATAATTCCTTTACCAGTGATGATTCTCCTGCCCCACAACACAGATGTTCAAGAGCATTTGACAATATGAAGACAGAACTGGCCTGGTCAGGGCTTTCGATTAATCCCCTGTTATGGAGTGATGGCCTAATTTTCTGTTTTCCATACTTGAAACTTTAAAAAATATCAGTTTGAAGTTATTTGTGTTTATATTTAAAGAGGTCAAGTGCACACCCCACCACTTTATATAAATATACTGAAGTTGGAAGCTTTGGATAAAGCAGCTGCTAAGTCGTTATGACAGTCCTTTTCTAAGCAGTTATTTCCAAAAAAACTAAAAATAATAGCTACTTCTCAGTCCCCTGCTCTGCTGTGTCCGAGGGTCCCTCATTCCCTTACTGTTTCTGCAGCCGGTCAAGGATTCAGATATTGTTTTCATCTACTACCCTTTTAGCTTCTGCTTCAAATGTGTGTTCTAACACACTTACTCTTCCTCAGCATTACTTAGTGCCATCTTTCCAAACCATCTTTCCAACAGCTTCCAACAGAATTCTAACACACTTACTCTTCCTCAGCAATACTTAGTGCCACCTTTCCAACCATGCTTTGAACCTGTTACTTACTCCTAATACTGTGTAATGGTTCTGAGCAAGTCTTACTGTGGGAATCATTTTAAGTTTCTCTTGAAAAATGAGGACTATTGATGCTGTCTGGGTATTTCTTGGGTAGTATTAGCTAGTACCCACAAAACAGACTTGGAAAACAACTTACATGCTGGGTTTCATTCAACCTTAGAGTTCAGACGGAACTTTTTTTCTTAAAGAAGCCTTGATGTTAGCTCTTGGATGATACCAAGTAATACCAGCTTCCTTTTCTTGCAGAACAGATTTCTTTTAAGTGAAGTTAATTGTTCACACGATGTCGTTCTACTTCTTTGTTCTTCGTATCACTCTGAGGTTTTTCCTTTTTCTTGCCAGAACTTTTTTTTTTTTTTTGATTCATCTCACTTTTTAATTTCAGTGCTACTTGAAAGAGTTTCTTTCTTTTTTCTTTTTCTTTTCTTTTCTTTTTTTTTTTTTTTTTTACCTTAAAGAAATTCTTTTGGGTGATAGAATTTGGGAATATCTATGCTAAAAGTTTTTTTCCTGATCTAAAAATGAATTTTTGTTAAGATGTGAATAACCTCCTTCAGTATAACATGGGTATTTTCTGATATACTTTTGAAAGGGGTGTTTTGGCTGCCATTTTGGCACATGCTTTGCCAAATGGTTATAACAGAGCTTTGTTTTTGATTAATCAGTAGTTAATTATTGACCACTCAAACTAACATGACCTTAATTTTCCTTTCCTCAGACAGATATGCTTTCTATCCAGGTCATTTTGTATATATGAAATAACAAACTGCTTTGTGTGGTTTTTTTCACGAGAGATTCTAGGTTTTTTTACACGAAACCTCTAGAGTTCAGGTTTCGTGTAAACATGAGTTGGTCTTTTCAGTTTGAAGAATTGCAGAATAAGTAAAATAAGCAGAATTCCCACTGAATAAGCATTACCTAATTAAACATAGCAATCTCCAAGACTATTTGCGAAAATAAGTTTCCTTGTTTATGGAGGCATTGAAATTGCTGAGAAAGCTAACTGAATTTCCTCACTTTGAGATAATTAATATATAGTATTATCTTGCTCCAGTGTAGTTACCTGACATGTTTAATATTTTCATGTATATACATCTCAAGAGCAAAACTATAAACATATAAGAATGTACCTTTAGCTACCTTGGCTAGAGAGAGCCACCCTTACTTAAAAGCCAGGGGTATGAAAAGACAATTTCACGTTAAATTTTATTTTATTTTTTTTTTCACGTTAAATTTTAGATTTCAGCTCTTGTTATTAAGAAAATTAGATTTACTGAAATAGTCATTTAAAAATAAAAAAGAGACACCTGTTAGCATTGTTTCGTGTCGGAGTTGTCTCTAAAATGGTGATCCCAGAAAAAGTATAAAAATGCAAGATTAAAACTTTAAATATATTGAAAGATACAGATTGCTGCCTTAAAATGTTCTTTAGGTTACCATCCATTTTTTTTCCTTCTAGCTCCACAAAGGTAGTGATTTGTCCTTTATGATTTACCAGACATTATTTCTTTCAAGCCATCCCCCCCTAACGTTTAAAAACCCTTAATTTCTATCACCACCCTATGTGTCTTCCTAAATCTTGAAAGTAAATGTGTTAATCAGATTTTGCTTCCCCCTCTTTGCTATCTGATCCATAAACTACCCAGAAAGTAGAAATAATGGATAATGTTCTATGATTTCTTGTTCAAACATCACATAGTGATGTCCGTCATAATGATATGGTCATGAAAGAGTAAGTGGCATGCTAGTCTTCAAAGTTCTCATTATATTAGGCGTCTCGCATTTCCCTTCTTCTTTGAAGTTGGATATTTATTGCTGAGATTTTACTGTAAAGCTGCTAAATTCACACTTACTACTTTCATACATCTGTTTAATTAGCAATTGCAAGACCATTGTTAAAAGGAGTGAATCTGACTAACGGTTAATATTCTTACAAGACACAATCAGAAAATGTATTGTTATTTAAACTAGAATATCAAACATTAAAAATAAGACATTTTTAATGTAACATTTGAAATTTTTGAAATGATGGAAAATATCTACTTTGGAATAAACTTTAAGGAAACAGTCACAGGAGTTTCTAAATTTTTTTGAAGGGAGGTACCTAATAGAAAAATCTAGACTTAGTAATGTGAGCTGTGGTTAAATCCTAAACCCAGTTATACAGTTGTTTAAAGCTTCTAAAACTGGAGCGTGAAGGAAACCCAGAGACATTCATAAACTAATAGTTTCAGTAATCAGTATTAGACCAGCCTTTATTTACAATTTGTTCAACAGAGAGATTTTATTTTGATACAAATATTAAGCATAAAGCATAGTAAGTTTTATATAATTGTTCATTAAACAATATTATGGAACTTTCATTATGTTCTTGGGGTGTCTTTTTAGCTATTTTTACACCTCATATAGGAGGCCTCTTCTGTGTTTTATTTTGCATACTAGCATGTGACTGCCTGCCTTAGAACTATGTCTAGGAGGGGAAATCAATATTACTTTAAAAAATATATTTGGTTTTTTCAAATATATTTTTTCATTAGTACTTTTTTTTTTTTTGGTGTTTGAGAAGTAAAGGGGGGGTAGCAAATTACCTAGCTTCAACAGAGAAGTCATCTAGTAGCATCTGTTTAAAAATCTGTCCTATTTTAAGATTTTAGAAGTTTGAGCAGGGTAGGTAGAGCAGTGGTTCTCAAACTTCAGCCAGCATCAGAATTACCTGGTGGTCTTGTTGAAATACAGATCGCTGGGACCCTGCCCCAGAGTTTCTGATCCCAGGCTGAAGCTTGATCATTTGCATTTCCAACAAGTTCTCCGGTGATGCTGCTGCTGGTGGTCCGGGAACCATACTTTGAGAGCTGCTGGTCTAGGGAAAGTCCAAAGGTCTTTCCAACCATGCATTTCTTTACTCAGTGTAAACAACTTACACGTGAGAAATTTTAATAGTTACGATGCCACGAGTGGAACATTTCATGGAGAAAGATCTCTATGGAGTGACAAGAGCATTTGGATTGACTGCCACCCTACCCCCACCCCCACCCCCCACATCTCCGCCACTGCCCACCCTCGTTAAGGTCTGTGCTACTCTTTCACACTAGGGTGAGGGAGCTCATTCATTTCTAGGGCAAGATTGGTTTTGTGAACCGTGCAGCCTGGGCTTTGTTCGGGAAACTGCGTTTGTGTGATGTTCTTAGAGGTGGTCTTGACCATATATATGTGGAGATGAGAATTGTGGAAGGGAGCCATCAGAATGTCACGAGAATGCACTTTGCACTTATCGTGGCACTAAGTACAGGAGGCCCTGTCCTAAGATGGCAGTGACATGGAGCATCGAAAACAACAGATAATCCCCAAATAATGTATTCCTAGTTTTTATGGCTTTTTTTTGGGGGGGGGTAGTGGGGGATGAAGGCAAAGGATTTGCTTTTTGAATTATGTGTTTCTCAGGTTAACAAAGTTATGTTGGATTCTCTGCCATGCCAGCAAGTGTTAGGGGAGCCTGAAGTGTTCAATATGGCAGAAAATTGATAATTGTCTCTGATTACTTAGCTACTTAAAAATCTACATATGTTTGCAAAAACAGTCTAGGGGAATCTACCACCTACCCAGCATGAGTTATTCATAAACTATAGGTGCACATGTATAAGCAAGTTATTTTTGAGAAAGAAACTGCCTATAATATAATAAATCTGACAAGTCTTTGGATATTTTACAATTTCTGTATTACTGTCGTTGTTAATGTCTCCCTGTCCCCCCCCCCCTCCCCACCCTCCCCCGGGCTGCAGCTTAGAGGGTATTGGGCTCTGCCTCTGGTTTTTAGTTTGGCTTTGAATTTACGGAGATACTAGAAAGAGAAAAAAATATTTTTAAGGTAATAGGTTATAGAATGACTTAGATGTAGAAGAACACATGATAAGCATCCTAGAATGCACAGCTTTAGAATTCTTCACACACAGTACTTCCTCCCTGAAAGGCTTGGTCACCTTCAGTGGGGATTGTTTCTGCATTCAGCACAGGTTCCTTTGTCCATTTCCAACTCACAGGGAGCTTCGGTTAGTCACATTTTGCTTTGCACGATGCCTTGTATACAGACACCTGTCTCTGTCTTTCCTTAGGTCAGAGGGCTTTTTTTGTCCAGGTTGAATTCCCAACGTGTGGGTTCCACCTGAGAATGTTTCTCAGTCCCCCTGCCCTCCCGTACAGAGGAAGGGTCTTGGATGTGCACATATCCAGACCATGCCTGCTTCCTGTCAATCCATGTATATGACATTGTACTGTATCCGCTTTCTGTGCCAGTCATCTGACCTGACTCTTTAGAACCCATGAAGGTACTGGTTACATGTAGTAGTTTGTATCCTAGGTCAATATGGTGATTAAAATACCTCTCCTCTAAATTATAAAGGTAATGGGTTTTGCATTTTGAAATGGGTCCTGTTATTAGTGACAGGTTTGTGTGTGTGTGTGTGTGTGTGTGTGCGCGTGCGTGTGTGTGTGTTTTTTTTTAAGCTTCAGAATGACAGTTCTTATCTAAACTTGTTCAGCTAATTTCATACAATCAATTAATTAGCAAATTCATACGGGGTCTTATTTTGGCAAGTCTTCCAAAGGGAGGCTTTATAAAACTGAGATGGCCTGTTTCCTCCTCTTTAGGAACCAGTTGTGCAGCCATCTGATAATATTAATTTCTGGCAAAATTATAACAATTATTTTTTTCTGTGCAGTTAACAATACCTCCTCTGAGAGGTTCTAATACCTAAAGAGTTTCTTCTTAAAAGTAAAAATGACTTTGTACCATAAAATAACCCCAAAGCCACTCTCCAGAGTCTTTATTCTCTTTCCTTTTTTCTTTTGGTCATTTTCTTTTCTAACCAGGTTTTGGAATTACTTTAGCCGCTTTGGTTCCTTAGGACAACTTTTCCATTTGGGGAGGGGAGGGTGTGGGGTCTACAGTTCTTACATTGTGATCATTGTCTCAGTGAAGTTCTTTTGTCTTAAAAGATTCATGGTAACACAAAATGTATTTTACTGCTACAACTAAAATGTATTTATAATAAAATGCCTTTTTAATAACTTGGAGATTTGTTTATTACTTGTGACCCACAATTTTCTGCTTCCTTTTACTTTTGTGATCAAAGGTCTGTTAGAAGTGAAGCTCAGCACCTTGATTTGATTCATGATACTAATCCGTAAAGCTAGCCAAAGTAACAACTCAGTGTTCATTTGTAAAACTCTAACTAGTTTCTGGAGATTTGTGACTTGACTTAAATTTCTGAAACTCAGGGGAAGCAACGGCCTTTATGAGGCCTCGAGGTGTGACCTGGAAGTGGTCAGCGAGAAAATGTACCCTCCTCAGGGAAGACGCCGTTCAATACAGATCTGAGGAATTGGGAAAAATCACCAAGGTCCCTTGTTAGAGCTGGGTTTGTGTAGCCCAGAATTTATTTCAGAACTCACAAACCTAGTTTATGTCAGTATACTCTATGGGGATAACAATAAGACACTACACGGTGGCGTGACGAGCGTTAATTCAACTATCCCCCACTCCCACCCCCAGAATGCGGGCTGTGCAAAAAAATCACCCTGAGTCAGGGTCTTCTTTTTGTTGGGGAAATAATTCTTTGCATCTGCCATGATGTGATTTTGAGAAGCATTCACAGGTCACAGAATGCTTTGTGTGCCTTGGCAATTTTATTTTTAACACCCTATTAATGTGGCACCATAACTCTAACTTGAATATACCATGCTTGAAGTTTGTAAATGTAAGTGGATGATAGGACCCTCAGCCTTTCCTAAGGACAATTTAGAATCCTTACTCATAGCCGCAAATCAGTTTTTAAGCTAGGTGTCTTGCTTTCTTTGAGTTGAATTGATAGGATACGACATAAATCATCTCTGGATTTCGGAGAGAGAAACACTTCTTTACATATAAATCAAATGGATTTGGAGGACTCCCTGAGAAGTAAGCCTGGCCCCTTTCAGTGGGAAAATGCAAATAAGACTCTCCAGTGTTAATCCCTATGCCTCTCCGGAGCATTTTTCTGAGAATAATATTAGTGTGAAAGCTGGTGGGAAAATATAATTTCATCAAAACTGCAAGGTGGGAGTGCAGGTCAAACACAAAGATGGAGAGGTTGGCTTAGTGGAGGCTCAGTGCTGGCACGCAGAGTTGTTTGCACTTCCCTTAGTTAACCGGCAACATCCAGGCCCCGCCGTGGGTGGTTTGAAGCAGCTCAAGGTCCCTGGGTCTGCAATGGGCTTTGCTGCTTGACTCACATAGTGTTGTCCGAACCGACCAATTCCCTAGTGGCTGGAAATCCTTTTCTTCAGGCTTGGTGAACCCCGTCTTGGTTGCACGGCCTCAGCTCCTCTGACCAACTGCAGCCAGAGTTACTTTCCTGAAACAGAGCCATTCGTGCGGCTCTTTTTCTGAGAAGCCCTTGGTGATTTGCCATCACATCCTGAATTTCTTAGCTGGGCTTTGGAGGCACCCCCCCCCCACGCCCTCACCCGGTCCTCCAAGTTTTGTTCCCAAGCACCACATACAGCCAACCAAATCACACCACTTGCCATTCCCTCCGTGGATGAGCCTTTCTTGCCTCTTTTTACTTTGGAGCAGCCCTTGAGCAGCCCTTGAGCCCTTGAGCCCTCCTACCCCCAACCCCAGGCTTGCTTTGGGGGGCTCCACATATTCAAGACTGTCAACTCCGGCAGTTGGAATTAGCTCACTTTTTCTCTCTGCATGCAATCGAGCCTTCTACCCCTGCTCTCATAGTTTGTGTTTTACAGGTTGGAGTTGGTGAGTTTGTGGGTGGCAGAGATGGTGTCCTCCAGACCTCCGGTCCCTATGCCTTTCACGCAGCAGGCCCTGGAACGCGGGCTGAAGCGGCCAGCTCCCAGGCTTGGCTTAGAGAAGAATGTAAAGACCCTCTCCCCTCCCCGCTGACGTCCTGTGCCAAGGCAGTGTGACCAGAGGACGGCCAGGTGACAACCAGGCTGGACAGCTGGCCTGGGGGGCAGGAGGGCTGAGCTGTCCTGTGCAGCGACGTCCCCACCCACTCCATACAGCTCCCCGAGCAGTGACAAAGCCTTAACATTCACCAGTTTTTGTGTCTCACCGGGTATCACTGTGAGCGCCCTTAGTTTGACAGCTTCACCATGGTTACGTCAGTTTTGATGGATGCTGCCTACTTTGGCATGTCCCAGTCTGTGGGCATATACCTACCGTGCGGAGTTGGGGGAAAGTGATGAAATGCCCTTTTGTCTGAAGCCAGCTCTGGTTGACTGTAAACCCACAGAGGGAGGTAATTAAAGTGAATAGAAGTTGCAGCTTGCAAAATCCATGGTATTATCCTGCTCTTTGCTCATTAAAACTGGGGCTCTGCAAAATGATTTGAACCACGGTTTTGGGAAACTGTGCTGCTAATCCCTGAGAAGAAAGTGGCTCTGGGGAGGTGCTCAGAGGAGCCGGCGAAGGACCCTGGTCACTGGGCTGGGCGTGGCTGGCGGGCTCTGGGCGCCCCTGCCAAGGAGACCACAGGGGAAGGTGCTGGGGTGCCGTTTGCTCACTGATTGAACAGGAAGTGTTGTCGGAGGCATCTGATGACAAGCCGTCTGGATAGGAGCGGAGCACCTGCGAGTTTGGAGACCTTGCAAGGGGACCTCGGAAAGGTCCTAATTAGCCTTTAGGGCTTTGTCCCCTTACTGTACAGGAGACACCAGGGGGCCTCGAGGGAAGGGGCTGAAGTCACGGAGTGGGTGGCATGGCTTTGTCTCGGCCCTTCTGGCCCACCTGCCGGTCAGGTCTTTCATCCTCTTGGAATCTAGACGCGTCCGTGTCCGTGTTTGTACAAAGCCGAACGGGAGTGGGTGCTCCAGGCGGAGGCTCTTCTAAGGGAAAGTTTTGAGGATTCAATCCTTTTAGCTTCCTGACCAGGCTTAAAGCTGGTTACGTAACCCGGGACAAAAGTAACGAGGAGGAACGCTTGGAAGGTGGGGAAGCAAGCAGGCTTTATCTGATGAATCCAACCTCCTCCTCCCGGTGACCCCACGGGCCTCTGGGGACCCACATAATTCCTGCTGGGCGGGGTCCGCTGGCAGGGCGGAAGATGAAACTATTTTGGAAAAAAAAAAGTGATGCAGCCTAATTAAAAGTGGTTTTGAGCCTTTCAGCAAAGCTCTCCTGGATGTGTGTGTCCTTCCAGGCCAGAATCCCTCCTCTGGGAGCCCTGCAGCCCTGTGCTCCTGGCGGCGAGTCCAGCCGGCCGGGTCTCGCCAAGGCGACCAGGCCGAGCGCGGGGACGAGCCACGCTGGCCGCCGCCACCCACGGCCCGGGAGCAGCTCACCGAGGAGCTCTTTCGGGGTCCTCTTGGCTGCCAGAGGCCTCCTTCCCGCCCCCGACTCCCTGCCCCGCGGCACTCCGGCTCCTGCACCCGCTCCCTGCACCTGCTCCCTGCGCCGGCTCAGTGTCCTGGGCGCCCTGCAGAGGGTTTGGGAGAAAGGACCGGTAAGGGGAAGGTTCTAGCTGCTGGGATCATCCTGGAGAAAATACAGCCCTGCCCTTCAAAGAGTTTAGAGTCCAGCAAGGCACGCAGACACGACGACTCGCTCAGAGCGGGGTAAGTAGGGGGCACCCTGAGGGCGGCGTCAAGGGCACTAGAAGGAGGGAAGCATGAATTCTTTTTTTTTTTTTTTAAGATTTTATTTATTTACTCATGAGAGTCACAGAGAGAAAGAGACACAGGCAGAGGGAGAAGCAGGCTCCACGCACGGACCCCGACGTGGGACTCGATCCTGGGCCTCCAGGTTCACACCCTGGGCTGAAGATGGGGCTAAACCGCTGAGCCACCCGGGCTGCCTGGGAAGCATGAATTCTGCATGAAGGGTTGGAGGACGTGTCGCCTTGTGATGTCTGAGCGGGGCCCTGGGGAAGAAATAGGACTTCAGTGGGTTCAGAAAAGGGGCCGGCCACCTGCCCCTCGGTGCTGCCAAGACCCGCCCAAACCTCACAGCACTTCAGTTTTAAATCTTCCACCCTTGAACTGTGACCTCATTATGTCCTGGTTTAACACAGTCCCCGGCAGGCGGTGGTGATGCCCGGCAGCATAGGCAGGTAATGGTCCCCCGAAGATGTCCCACAGCCGAATCCTCAGGCCCTGTGACTCACACGCCCCCATCCTAATCCCTGGGACCTGTTACTTTGTGTGGGAAAGGGCACTTTGCAGATGCGATTAAATTGAGGGTCTCGAGACGGGGAGATTATCTTGGATTATCCGGTGCAATCAGTCACAAAGGTCGTCGCAGGACGAGGCAGGAGGGTCAGAGCCGGAGAGGTAGATGCGAGGACAGAAGCCGAGGTGGGAATGAGGCCCAGACCGAGGAACGTAGGTGGCCTCCAGCCCCTGGAACTCCCACCTGGAGCCGCCGAAGGAGCCGTCCCTTAGGGCCCCGACTTCAGCCTCCTAAGAGTCATTTCAGACTTCCGACCCCCGATCTGTAAGAGAATACATTTGTGTTGTTTTTAGCCACTGAATTTGTGTGATTTGTTACAGCATCAGAAGAGAAAGAAACCCCCAAACATACCCAAGCACATACTTGTTTAAGTGAAGGACCTCCCTCGGGTGAAAGGGGTGAGCGGGCCTGGGGCTTTGGAAGGCCTCTCGGCGGCCAGGGCGCAGGACGCGAGGGGCAGAGTGGGGCAGCGGAGCCTGGGGGAGCAAGGCCAGGGGGCGGATGTTTGGGGGGGGCTGGGGGGGGCTACAGATCTGTGAAGCGTGGCTGGCTGGCTGGCGAGCTAGGAGTCAGCCAAAGGAATGACAGCGATTTGCAGCTTGGGTGATGGGGGCGATAAGGTGCCTTCAAACAGAAGGAACAAAAAGTGAGGAGTAGGTTTAGGTAAGAAGTCAGCGGTTGGGTCTGGACCTGTGTCCGGGGTCCTCCGGGACACAGGGGTGCAGGTGCAGAGCCACCATGGGAACAGACGCCTGCGAGGGGAGTTGGGGGGGCGCAGGCTGGGAAGGGGTCACAGGGAGCCCGGGCCCTGGGAAAGGGGGACGGTCCTCAGCAACTGTAATGCCCCAAGAGGGGAGACTGGGGACCGCCCAAGCTCCAGGGGCAGGTGGAGAAAACAGCGACACTGTAGAAAGGGAATTTTAAGAAGGCACAGCGGCCCGGAGTACAAAATGCTACCGGAGGGTCTACTAGGATGTGGCTGGCAATGCACGGTGGCCTCCAGGAGGGCAGTTTCGGGGGCCACAGGGCGTGGAACACAGGCTGTGTGGCTGGAAAGGTGGACGCAGAGTAAGGCAGTGGCGACGAAGAATTATTTCAGGACACGCGTGAGCTGATAGGACATGGACGGTGGCACGGTAGGTAGACCCAGGAGGAGGGACGCTTACCGTCCTTTCGCTGGCCAGCCGCTCTCCCCATCTGCCCTTTGCCCCTCAGACCCCTCTCACCTGCGGCTCCGTTAGTTTGCCTTCACCGGAAGGCCTCCTTCCCCAAATCCTGCCCTCGGCCGCGCATTAGATGAGCCACGTGTCCTTTAAGGAGATTTTCTTTCTTCCTTGAACTTGTACAAGTTATGACCCCAGGATTTGCTTCATTGAGTGTAGCTAGAAGGAATCTTAAAGATCATCTAACAAAGGTTTCCAAATATTTATCTATCTATCTATCTATCTATTTATTTATTTATTTAATTTTTAAGAAAGATTTTATCTCTTACAGAGAGAGAGAGAGAAAGAGAGAGCACGCACCGGTGGGGGGAGAGGCAGAGGGAGAGGAAGAAGCAGACTCCCCGCAGAGCAGGGAGCCCGATGGACATGGGGTTCCAACCCAGGACCCCGCGAGCATGACCTGAGCCAAACCACCCAAGTCCGCCAGGTTTCTGAGCATTCTAAGCAACAGAATCCTTTTCTCTAACATTGCTACTGTTAGCATCAAAATAGATAAGGCCTAGATATATAATATGTTAAATGGGTATTTTGTTTAAGATTTTATTTATTTAATCATGAGAGATACACAGAGAGGCAGAGACACAGGCAGAGGGAGAAGCAGGCGCCCTGCAGGGAGCCCAATGCTGGACTCGATCCCGGGACCCTGGGATCACGCCCTGAGACAAAAGCAGATGCTCAACCATTGAGCCACCCAGGTGTCCCTCAAACAGATATTTTATGAATCACTCAGTGAACCCAATGTGTAAAGGCTCCTTGGAACATCAGTTCACTGGAGCAATTACGATATTCTGAAGAACACAAGCATTTGACATTGGAATTTGTGAAAGATACAGTCTGATATCTAAATACAGCCCTGTCTTATTTTGTTTGGGTTGGAGCATAGGACCAACCAGCGTGAGTTAGGAAGGTGGACGGAGGTCTATTTGTACCATCTGATTGAACAGACTTGCATGGGCCTGAGTTTTATAAAGATGAAGGCAGAAGACACGTCCTAATCCCTGAAACGAAGACAAGAAATCGAAGTGTATGCCAGGAACTGTCTGAAGAAACTCCGTTTTAGGGTCTCCCTGGGAGAAAGTCACAGCCCGAGTTTTATCTCTTTGGAGTTAAAATGATGCACATCACATTGCACGTTGGTTTCCGTTCCAGTTGGAATAAGCTGGAGTCCAGTATCTGCACAGCTCACCAGGGACCTTCGAGAACCGCTGGTCCCTCCGGAAAGCTGCCACCCAGCAAGACTGAACCCAACTCCCATGGCCGGACGGCCAACAGGAGAAAAGAAGGTGGTTCTGACTGTTCATGACTTCGCCGCTTACTAGCTGTGTGGCCCTGGGTTACTCATCCTTGGTGAGTCTGTTTCTTCATCTGTGAAATGGGGATGACACTAGCTGCCACGCCGTGTCACTGTGAGGCTTGAGGGAGAAAAGTCACATCAGGGGCTTGACTTGGCTTAAATGCCCTCACCACCACGACCTTGGGTGTATTTTACAGTGATTTTTAAGATGTGTAAATCATGTTTCCTGAGGCCATATAGTGTGTCTCCGCGTCTCCATGAACCCAGAGGACAGTAGAACTGAAGGGACCTGGCGACGAGCTAGTCACAACAATGTGAATGTACTTAATATTATTATTATTTATTTTTATTTATGATAGTCACAGAGAGAGAGAGAGAGGCAGAGACACAGGCAGAGGGAGAAGCAGGCTCCATGCACCGAGAGCCCGACGTGGGACTCGATCCCGGGTCTCCAGGATCGCGCCCTGGGCCAAAGGCAGGCGCCAAACCGCTGCGCCACCCAGGGATCCCTGTACTTAACATTATTGACTGTACACTTAAAGATGGTCAAGTGTACTTCCGAACTGCTCGGTCAGGACCTTCTGTGTGTTAGCCAGGGCCCCTGGGTGGCTCAGTCGGGTAAGCGTCTGACTCTTGATTTCAGCTCAGGTCATGATCTCGGAGTCGCGTGATAGAGCTCCATGCGGGGCTCTGTGCTCAGCAGGGAGTCTGCTTCTCCCCCACTCTCTGCCCCTTCACCTCCACGCTCTCTCTAAAACAAATAAATGAATCTTTTAAAAAATGGTTAAGATGGCAAATTCTACGCTATGTATATTTTACCACAGTTAAAAATAATCTCACACTTGGGACGCCTGGGTGGCTCAGCAGTTGAGCATCTGCCTTCTGCTCAGGTTGTTATCCTGGAGACCGGGGATCGAGTCCCGCATCGGGCTCTCTGCAGGGAGCCTGCTTCTCCCTCTGCCTGTGTCTCTACCTCTCTCTGTGTCTCTCATGAATAAATAAATAACATCTTAAAAAATAATAATCTCACACTCACATATTTATCCCAATAACTGAATTGCTAGCCCTGGCTCCTCATGGAATCCAGTGAATTATAACTGATTAATTAATTTCTTACTTATTTATTTAGAAAGAGCATGAGGGGAGGGGCAGAAGGAGAGGGAGACAAGCTGACTCCCCACCGAGCAGGAAGCCAGACATGGGGCTTGATCTTAGGACCCCGAGATGATGACTTGAGATGAAATCAAGAGTGGAGGCTCAACTAGCTGAGCCACCCAGGCAGCCCAGAATCCAGTGAATTCTAAAGAGCTGATGGAGCCAAGGTGTGTGAGACCTTGATCTGGATGGCCGTGAAATTCCCACACACCCAAGCGAGGGGTTGGAAGCCCTGTGCGGTGGCTCCGCTCTGGGGCCCTCGGAGCACGGCCTGCCTGACCTCTGCCCTGAGGTCCAGTGGGCGCCCTGCATCCTGAGCCAGACCCAACCAGAGCAAGACGGACCGACTGCCCATTCCGGACATCTCTCCTGGCAAGCACAGGTCAGTGGGCTGGGGAGAAAACCAAGTTTTCCTTCATTGGTTTGGTTGGTTTCTTTTTTGGCATCGGGCTCTGTTTTGCTTTGTTGTGGCATATTTTTCTCCACAGCAGAAGCTGGAGCGGATGCGATAATGCTTGGCTCTCTGGCAGCCCACCCCCAACGGCCCCCGCCCCGACGCTTTTGTGTGCAAAGCAGTTTCAGGTGCACCCATGTCCTCTCGAAAGAGTTCAAATTCTGGGAAACCACATGCATTCTGTTCAGTCGATGTTCGACTCAGAAGGGGTCTTTGGTGCAGAAAATACAGGCACCCACATAGGCGTATAAAATGCACACCGGTCTGATTCTGGTAAAAGTAGTAGTAATAATAATAGTAAAAATAGTAACACTGACTTCCAAATGGAGTTTGTGGGATGAGGTCCAGCTGTCTTTCTTCCTACTCAGAACCCGTGGCCCCAATTCCCTGGCTGGCTCAGATGTTCGTTTTCCTATTTCTCTTGCCTAGAGCATGTTTGCTCTCAGGTTCCCTCTTTACCTCTTTGGGACAGTGACCTGCTGGTGGCTGTAGGCCACCCTCCCTTCTCTGTGGCTCCCGGGCTTTGGCTTCATGACATTTATGTCACCCTTCTCTCTTGGCCGCTTTTGCTTTCACGATCGTGTGCCAGACATTTGCACTGCCCCTGGTTAGAAAGCAGGCTGTGCTGTACCTCTCAGCCACCCCTGCAAGCCCAGCCCAAACCCCTGGGACAACAGAGAGGGATCTCAACAAGGCCCACCGCGGCCACCACCCAGATGCCTCCACGCTCATGCACCTTCCTTTTAAATTGTTCTCAGCAGGGGACACCTGGGTGGCTCAGCATTTGAGCACCTGCTTTTGGCCCAGGGTGTGATCCTGGAGTTCCGGGGATTGAGTCCCATATCGGGCTCCCTGCAGGGAGCCTGCTTCTCCCTCTGCCTGTGTCTCTGCCTCTCTCTGTGTGTCTCTCATGAATAAATGAATAAAATCTTAAAAAAAAAATAAAAAATTGTTCTCAGCAGAATGAATGAGTCTCTTTGCTCTCACATTACAGACAGGAACAGCAAGGGGTTAGTAAACCTACTGATGAGTATACAGTTACTCCAGAACAGGGGTCAGTAGACTTTTTCCATAAAGGGCCAGATAGGGCGAGCTGGACGGTCTGTCACAGTTTATACTGGATTCTTCCCTACTGCAAGAGTAAATTACTGATTAAAGATTTTATTTATTTATTCATAAGACATACACACACAGAGAGAAGCAGAGACAAAGGCAGAGGGAGAAGCAGGTTGAGTGCCCTTACCATTTTAGTGACTTTTTTTTTTTTAAGATTTTATTTATTTATTCATGATAGAGGGGGGGGGAGGCAGAGACACAGGCAGAGGGAGAAGCAGGCTTTATGCCGGGAGCCAGATGTGGGACTCGATCCCATCCTGGCTCTCCAGGGTCACGCCCTGGGCTAAAGGCAGGTGCCAAACCGCTGAGCCACCCAGAGATCCCCTTTAGTGAGTTTTTTTCTTTGACAGTTCCGATAAAACTTCATTTACGGACATTGAAACTGAAATATTTTTCAGACATCATAAAATATTCTTCTTCTTTCGATTTTTAAAAACCATCTAAAATTGTAAAAACCATTCTTAGCTTGTGGGCTGTGTAACAACAGGCGGTGGGGTCAGGCCTGGCCCACGGTAGTTTGCAAGCCCTGCTGTCGAAGAAGGAGGGCTAGACGGGACTTCCGGGGTATGTTCAGGGCAAGGGACACGTGGATCCTCTCTGCCACCCGCGTCTGGGTGAATACGATGGGGTTTTGGAAGGTGGAAAGTGTAACTTATGACACTCCGTGGGACCCTAAGTGTCTAACTGCTAAGCCCTGCTTCCTGATGCTCCTTGCATCAAAAATCCAGCGTCTGAAATCAGACACGTGTGGTTGTGCTGCTTGAGTGCTGTGTTAGCACTTGGATGCCAGCACGCTGGGGCTCTGGAAATAACCCCTCCTTATTTTTAACACCCTTGCCTAGTCAGATGGTCTCTGGTTTCTCCCAAAGAAACTCCCAGGGCCCAGCGATCCGGGCTGGAATTCAGAACCCCTAAGTCTTATCGGTAAACAGGATCCCATTACCCCGTCATCCCCACACCTCCCTACAAAAGTCCTGGACACAGGCCAGGGGGACATGGTTTTCTTTTTCCTTCGGGGTAGTGGGGCCGCCGGGCTGACCGATGTCAGGAATCCAAGCAATTTCTATGCAAGGTGCAAGGAAAAAGTAAGCTTTCAAAGAGCTTTTATTTCAAACACAGGTTGTACCCAGTTAAAAAATGCTCCTCAGGTGTCTTGGAAACCAAGGAAAGGGTGTATCTTGTCCCAGAGAAGGAGGGAGGGGTTGGCTATTTACACAGGCAACACCCAGAACTGGTAAAGGAGCACAGGGTGTCCCTAGAGGGCTAACAGAGGACAACTGGACCCAGCTTATCAGAGACAAGTGGCTCAGTGAGGGCGGCCTGGAGCTCCAGGGGAAGGTCGGTCCTCGCCAAACACCTGCGCACCTGCTGGCCCCACTGCGCCCGCCCGGCGTCAGGTGTGCATCACGTCCACTTGCTGGATTGCCAGGGAGGCCTGTCACAGCCCAGAGCAGGGCTCAGAGAGGGGAGCAGCCGCGGCTGTGGTGGGCTGGTGGGCGCGGGGGAGGGGCAGGCCCCGCCTCCTCTCTAGAACGTTCTGGGCCAGGCCCGGCTTCCTGAGGGCAAAGCCCCGGGGGCGGCTGGGGCTCCGGGAGGGCTAGTGCTCGGGCTCGGCGTCCATGCAGGACTCCCAGGGGTTCTGGGGCATTCGAGGCAGGGAGAAGAGCAGGAGGGCGAGGCCGCCGAGGAAGAGGAGGACGAAGGCGGCGCAGGCGCAGGCGAAGGACCAGGAGTAGTAGTAGTCGATCCAGGCCGTGTGCTCGCTGTCGATCATGCGCTTCACCGACTGCCGCGTGACCTCCACCGACACGAAGATGCACAGGCCTGCGGGCCACGCCCCTCAGGGAGCTGCGGGGGGGGGGGGGGGGTCCCTGCCCGCCCCGCCTCTGCGGCCCCCGCGCCCTGCACCCCGCGCCCCTGCCCGCCCCGCCTCTGCACACCCCGCGCCCCCGCGACCCTTCGCGCCCCGCACCCCGCGCCCCTGCTCGCCCCTTCCCGCCCTGCGCCCCTTCCCGCCCCGCCTCTGCACACCCCGCGCCCCTTCGCGCCCCGCACCCCTGCTCGCCCCTTCCCGCCCCGCGCTCCGCACCCCCCGCCCCTGCCCGCCCCGCGCCCCGCACCCCCCGCCCCTGCCCGCCCCCCGGCCCCGCCCCGTGCCCCTGCCCACCCCGCCTCTGCACACCCCGCGCCCCCGCGCCCCGCGCCCCCGCGCCCCGCGCCCCTTCCCGCCCCGCGCCCCTGCCCACCCCGCGCCAGGTGCACAGCCCCCTCCAGCCCCCCCCCCACCTGCGAACGCGTAGAACATGGACGCGGGCCGCAGCAGGTAGTCCCGCTTCCTCCCGCAGGACAGCAGCGCGCACGTGGTCCCCATGATGATGAAGCCGAGGCTGAAGACGGCGATGGCGGCGGCCGAGATGCTGTACTCTGCGGGACGGGCAGGCGCGGCGGCGGCTCAGCCTGTGCCCCGGCCCCTGGGGAGCACGCCGAGGGGCCGCGACGAACCCCGCACTCGGAGCCACGCAGCGGGGAAGGGGGACCGCGATGGCACCCGGACCCCCTTCCCACTCCCCGGGGGGTGGGGGGTCCTAAGCTGCGGGCTCCTTCCCCGGGCGGGGCCGCAGACCTTTCTGGAGCTGAAAGCTTCCTGCGAGCCACGGGGCAGAGGGCGGGCTCGGGGTGAGGGTGGTCTGTCCTGGGTGCTCAAGCAGCCGCGGCAAGGGTGGCTTGTTGCAGGGCTGAGTGTGCATGCACCGAAGATTGCCAGGGAGAGTGTGCTCGTGTGCACTGGCATGTGACCGCTGCAAGGCGGCTTGTTGCAGGGCCTCGTGGGTGATCGTGTGTGTGCATGCACCACTGTGCAGAGATTGCTGGAGAGAGTGTGCTCGTGTGCACTGGCATGTGACCCCTGCAAGCGTGGCTTGTTGCAGGGCCTCGTGGGTGATCGTGTGTGTGCATGCACCACTGTGCAGAGATTGCTGGAGAGAGTGTGCTCGTGTGCACTGGCATGTAACCGCTGCAAGGTGGCTTGTTGAAGGGCCTCGTGGGTGATCGTGTGTGTGCATGCACCACTGTGTAGAGATTGCCGGAGAGAGTGTGCTCGTGTGCACTGGCATGTGACCGCTGCAAGGTGGCTTGTTGCAGGGCCTCGTGGGTGATCGTGTGTGTGCATGCACCACTGTGTAGAGATTGCCGGAGAGAGTGTGCTCGTGTGTGCACTGGCATGGGAGACTAGTCCTGCAGTTGGGGGCCCTGCCGGGAAAGGCCTCCCCACAAGCTCCCTCAAGCCCTCGGGATGGCTGGCCACCCAGGGCTGTGGTCTCGGGGCGCTGAGCTGCTTTTCATCGCAATGGTTTGTGCCAAACGATTCTCTGGCTCAGCAGCCTTCACAGAAGTCACTCTTCCTGACCCTCCCTGCTTCCCCCACCAGCTCACCTTTCTGAGTAGTGACTTCGAAGATCTCCGAGGTCTCGCCAGGGTTAAAATGCCTGAAGTAGGAACAGTTTTTCTCTGTAAAGGGGGGAGACAGCCTATGAGTTGAGCCAAAGGGCCTGCAGCCCCAGCGGAAGCTCCACCCAAAGACGTTGGGTGTGATCCCACTGGACCTGCCCTCATTCTCCTAAACCCTGAATCTGGGCTGAAATAAACCTCTTTCTCTGACCCTTAGACCAACATTTCAGTAGGAGAAGGGGGTTTCATAAGAGGCCAGGAGATCTCCAGAAGGCAAAGGCCGACTCAGTGGAGAGGGCACATAGTGCTCTGGGTTCTGAGCCCATTAGGTAGATGGGATAACTGAGGCTCAGCAATTCGTTTGTCACGGGGTGACAAATGGAGGGAACACCATTAACAAAGGGCCAAATGGTGCTTCTCACCGTTTGGAGCTTATTCTGCCCTCCCAGGAGATGGTGGGCAGTATCTGGAGACAGTTTTGGTGTCACTACTAGCACATAGTGGACAGAGGCCAGGAATACTGCTAACATCCTACAACGACAGGCCAGCCCTGTACAACATAGAATTAACTGGCCCCACTGTGTCAGTAGGGCTGAGGTTGAGAAAGCCTGGTCACACCAAAATCTAGGCCTGTCCTGATGCACTGGGTGTGACCCCGAAGCCTGTGATGTTTTTCAAAGGCTTTCCAGAAGATTCTGATGCTCACTCAGTTTGGGAAGCCCTGCTCCAGGTCTCTTAAATGCCCCCACAAGGAGCTTTTCTGAGTGGGCCAAATGGATACTTTAGGGTGCAGGGGGGAGTGTTTCCATTCAAGAGCCAATTGTGACCATGTGTCATTTTATCAGACCTTTGACCCCTGTGGCCATAGAGACGGCCCAGACAGAACCTTTCCTGGTGAGCCAATTGTTCTATCTGATTAGTGTCAGAGAAGCCGTAGAAGATCTGTGAGTGACAGGACCAAAAATCTGGATTTTATGGGGGGTGGGGGCGGGGGGGGGCAGAGGAAGGACTCAGAACAAAGAAATTTATGCGGGTTTTAAACACAATTTCAGGCATAATTTTTCTTCCATTTTTCTCCTTAAAATTTCTCTGGTCACTTGACATACTTCAAAATCAAAGGATATCCTTAACCCCCCCCCTGCCCAAAAAAAACAAAGGATATCCTTACTGCTTAATGAATACAGTTGGATATTCTTTACTCCATTTTTAGGAAGTAGGTGAATGGTTTTTTAAAAATCATGTTATTCAAAAAAATAAAAATAAAAAATAAATAAAAATCATGCTATTTTACATTTCTTTAAAAAAAATTAAATTAGGCTGCTTTTTATTTGTGCAAGGCCCTCCATCGATTCCTTTTTCCCCTGGGCGGGCCCACGACCCTCCACTCCTAGTTCAGATGGCGTCTAGTTTGCGCATTCATTTCTTCACTTTCAGGCTCTATTGAGATCATCACGATTATTGGTGCCTGGTTTCTTTAGGAAATGCACCTGAGGCGGTGCCAGAGTCATAGCTTTCGTGGGGTTGCAGGCCTTCTTCCCTCTGACCTAAATCATCTTATTGCTCCTTAAGCCTATGGCCTCCCCCCCAACCCCGTCCCCCTCCCCCAAGGTCAGGGTTGCTGGGTTGCTGCTGCTCCCCGAGGTGGAGGAAGGAAGTGACCCCTGGAGCCGAGCCTGGTTTAGCCACAGTAAGTGTTCTGGGAGGTAAACAGCTTTCTCTTTGAGCTTCTATATTTAAATCACTTTCCTTTTGAGCAGAGTTACCTGGGGTGTCTGACTGCGGGGTGATGTCAGAATTAATGCTGCTCTTTTTTTTTTTTTTCCCTCACAGCTTCCGGCGCTATTTTAAAGCCTAATGCAACCCTCTTCAGTTGGTTAGATTATTGGCTCTAGATAATTATTTATTTATTTATTTATTTATTTATTTATTTATTATTTATTTATTTTTAGCTCCAGATTCTCTTGAATCACTGCTTCCGAGTGGCTGGTGCTGGGCCACAAGTCTCCGTGTGTGTCTCCCTCTGGACAAAGGAGCATTTCTGTTTCATTCTTTAAGGGCCAGTTTCGGTTGTCATTGAAAACCCTCTGAAGAGAACTGACTGGATTCGAGCGTATTTCAGGGTCAGCTGCCTCCCTGACCACGCAGTGCGCGAGGTAAAGGCCTTGGAGCCGAGGGCGGCCAGATAGAGGCCCACCAGAGCCCGGCCGCAGCGCAGCGCTTTGGCAGCTCGGGCTGCTGAGCGTCTCTTGTGGCCTTGGGTTGTGGTGTCAGCCCCCCCCCAGATGGACGGCACAGCGCGCTCCACCCGGACACACCGCCGCCTGCGTAAGCCCGTGCTCAGGCCCTAGCGGGAGGCTGCGTGTCTGGGGAAGCCGGCCTGGGGGTTTTCCGGGGGGAGATTTTCCCCTTCAGCAGCCCCGGCACACTGCCTCTACCTCCTGTCCTCCCCTATTGAATGATGTCACATGTGGAGGATGGGGGGGTCCCCAGTAGGGTGGGGGTGGCTCCCACACAGCACATCTGGAAGTCTCAGCTTCTCCCTGACATAGCTGAACCTTGGGCTTGAGAATGGATGGGCCAACCCCGTCCCCCCCGCCCTCTCTTTTTATTTTTATTTTTTAAGATTTTATTTACTTGGGGATCCCTGGGTGGCTCAGCAGTTTAGCGCCTGCCTTCAGCCCAGGGCGCGATCCTGGAGACCCGGGATCGAGTCCTGCATTGGGCTCCTGGCGTGGAGCCTGCTTCTCCCTCTGCCTGTGTCTCTGCCTCTCTCTCTCTCCTCTCTCTCTGTCTCTCTCTCTCTCTCTCTCTCTCATAAATAAATAAATAAATAAATAAATAAATAAATACATCTTAAAAAAAAGATTTTATTTACTTATTCATGAGAGACAGGGAGAGAGAGAGGCAAGACACAGGCAGAGGGAGATCCCATAGGGGACTGGATCCCAAGACCCTGGGATCACACTCTGAGCCAAAGGCAGACGCTCAACTACTGAGCCACCCAGGTGCCCCCTCTCCCCTCTCTTGAACTTAGCACGTGAGGAAGGCCGGAGTCTTCTGCCCTGAGCCCCAAGAGTAACATCTGCTCCAGGGCCCCATGACCCCCTCTGGAAGACGATAAGCCCCTTTGTGGTCCCTGATGACCCCAGCAGGAATGGGGGCATGTCAGACCCAGCCGTCATTCCGGACACATCCGGCACCAACAAGACACTCCTTCAGGAAGAATCAAGCTGGGCATCTGCCCGTGTCACTCAAGAGTTGCCCAGGGTCCTGCTCAGGTGGGCAGACCCTGCTTCTGCTTCTTTGTCTGAGGGATTCTGGGTAAACAGAGCATCCAGAGCAACTTAAAAAGGAAGGACATCCGAGTTGGGCTCTGTGTGGGCCACTTAGTCACCGGTGAGGGGCTCGGAGGAGAGAGGCAGTGACAGCTCTGTGACAGCTGTGCAGATTCCGAGTCTTCCTGCCTCTGCCTTTCTGAAGTCCTTCCGTTGCCTCTTCCCTGGCTTCCATCACAACTGCACAAAGCTTAGGGCTTATTATGGCTTAGCCTTGATGGATTATAGCCCCTTCACTGGGCAGAAGCAGCAGGACGTTGATCCTACTCCTGCAAAGTTCATGGGGGGCTGGCATTATACACACCAAAACCACCCAGATTGATAGCTTACTGTGTTTCGAGCCAAATCTGTGCTTTAAATCAAGTCAGTGGAGATACCAATGTCAGGGTGATGACCTGGGACCAATTATTAGGAAGTCTGAAGTTCCTCCAGCCTCCTTTGTCTCTGTGAATGGCTCACGGTGACTCGAATATTTGTATCTCTATTTTTCTATATTTCAGAAATGTCTGTCATGAACAGTCCTAAGACTCAGTGGGTTGTTCCTTAAAAATATAGTGAACTTGGGGGTGCCCGGGTGGATCGTGTCGGTTGAGCATGCAACTCTTGGTTTCAGCTCAGGTCATGATCTTGGGGTTGTGTGATTGAGCCCCGCATCAGGCTCTACACTCAGCAAGGAGTCTGCTTAAAACTCTCTCTCCCTCTCCCTCTGCCCCTCCACTCTGCTCTCTCTCTTTCTCATAAATAAAAATAAAACTTTAAAAATAATATGGTGAACTCAGCTATTGAGCTGGCCTGGGGTAGGGTATCATGGCTAACCAAGTATTCCGATTCAGGGAATGCCTGCACAGAACTATATCTAAGGAAGTTGGTCCGAGGGTTGTGGGTTATTGTTAAGCTGTTTAACTAATCTAACGGTGCCAATTTCAAAGAATTATAACAGGAGGTACATTTAACTACAACCTAAACTTGAGTTAATGCAGGTTTTCTCTGATAGTTGGGATAATTTATATGATTAGGGGATGCTTCTGGGTTATCACTGAGAACATATCAGTGTACCCAGTGCTGGGGGATGCAGACTTTAATATATTAAAAAAATACCTTGTTGATTTACACAAAACCAAGGGAACTAACGACTTAGGGGTCAGAAAAAATATTTCACTTACTTGTTACTTGCATCAATGCAAGGGCTGTCTTCACTCTTTTTGTAAAAGAAGTTCTTGATGCCTGACAGTGATTTCTCTGTGCTCTGTCTCCCCCCACCGCTCTGATTGAGGACTTCTATCAAATGGGTTGCAAAAGTCCCCAGGACCCAATCCCAGAGGGTCAGATCATTGCTGTTATTTGGGGGGAAAGTCTGAGCTGGGTCTCTAGCATGGGTTCTTGTGGATGGGAAAGGGAGCCCCTGAAATTCTTGGGGTCCATAACACGATGTTCTTCCATATGGCTCCAGTTCCTGCACTGGGAGAGAGGATGGGCCATAAGGGAAATGGGGTACTGGGGCAGTCTGCTGCCTTAGCCTGGAGAGACAGCGCCTGAGAAAAACAACATTCCACCCAACCCACGGGCAGGGAATGATGAATCATCCCTCTGGGGTGATTCACTTGGGCTTTCAGACAGACAGCGTCTCCTGACAGTGGGGGAAGACCCTCCTCTCATTCTGAAGGCATTGGAATTGACCTTAGATGTTAATCTTTGCATGACAGTCCTTCTAAAACCCTTTGGGTCAGTAGGGAAAACCAGATTAGACAGTTTATGTCCTTAGAGCCTCCAAGGCTCTAAGGCTGAATAGGAACTTAAAAAGTCTCCTCTATTGAACCAGCCCCCCCGGCTGAGCTTCTCCTAAAGCATGGCCTGCCAAAAGTTGGCCTCTTATGTGTTTGCCTGGATCAGCAGCTTTGAGGAATTGTGTTTGTACGTGCAGTGGCGGTGGGGTATCATATGGGAGTGGGCTGGTGAGGAAAGGAGCTCTGGATTTGAGACTTGGGTGTTGAACCTCTACTTGTGAGAAGGTTAGCTTGGGAAGGTTGCTCTAAGCATCAGTTTTCCCACATGTAGAACGAGAACCATCTAAAGAATGACAGCCTCCCCACTGGCTTGTTGTAAAGTAATATAATGTAGCAACCAAGAAGGTGGATTTTAGGGGTATGAGCCCTAGCCGGTCTGCCATGGTAATTGTGTTGACCTCAGTCAAGTTACCCAACTTCTCTGTGCCTCATTTTCTTTATCTGTAAGATGGGATGATGGTAATAGTATGAATCCTGTAGAGGATTTTGTGAAGATTAGATGAGTGTATATATATTTCTGCTTGTCATCCCAACTGCCTTCTGGCCTCCATGGTTTCTGGGAAAAGTATCAGCTATAAATCTTACCTTACTAAGGTCCCTTGTATGTGGTGAGTCATTTCTTGCTGCTTCCAAGATTTTGTGTCTTTATCTTTTAACAGTTCTGATTATGATATGTCTAGGTGTGGATTTGTCCTACTAGGATTCATTAAGCTCTATAAATTTTAAGATTAATATTTTTCATCAAATTTGGAAACTTGAGATGCCTGAGTGGCTCAGTAGTTGAGTATCTGCTTTTGGCTCAGGGTGTGGTCCCAGAGTCCCGGGATCGATTCCTCATTGGGCTCCCCTTGAGGAGCCTGCTTCTTCTGCTTATGTCTCTGCTTCTCTCTCTGCATCTCTCATGAATAAATAAATAAAATCTTTTAAAATTTTTGGAAACTTTTCAGCCATTATTTTTCTGCTTTGCTACTTCCTTTCTCTCTCCTGTCCTGGGACCACCATTATGTGTATATTAGTGCATTTGATATTATCTCACAGGTCTCTGAGGCTCTGTTCTTTTCTTCTTTTTTTTTTTTCTGTCTATTCCTCACATTAATCTCAATTGATCTATCTTCAAGTTCACTTATTATTATTATTATTTTTGCACCTGCACAGATCTGCTATTTAATCCTTCTAGTGAGTTTTCCATTTCAATTATTATAGTTCTCAACTCCAGGATTTCTATTAGGCACTTTATTTTCTTTTGTGTGTGTGTGTATGTTTTCTTTTTAAAGATTTGTTTATTTATTTAAGGGAGAGAGAGAGAGAGCATGAGCAAGAGGGGCAGTGGGAGAGGGAGAGAGAATCTCAAGCAGATTCTCACTGAGTGCAGAGCCTGAAGTGGGGCTTGATCTCATGACCCTGAGATCACGACCTGAGCCAAAACCAAGAGTTGGACACTTAACCAACTGCACCACCCAGACACCCCAACTGGGTTCCATGCCCAGTGCAGAGTGCAACATGGGTCTTGAACTCACACTATTAGATAATTTCTATCTCTTCATTGATAATCTGTATTTCATGAGACATCATTCTCATCTTTAGTTGTTTAGACTTTTTTTTTTTTTTTTTTTAGTTCTTTGAGTGTATCTAAAATAGCTGATTTAGGGCAGCCTGGGTGGCTCAGTGGTTTAGCGCCGCCTTCAGCCCAGGGTGTGATCCTGGAGACCCAGGATCGAGTCCCACGTCAGGCTCCCTGCATGGAGACTGCTTCTCCCTCTGCCTGTTTCTCTCTCTCTCTCTCTCTCTCTCTCTCTCTCTCTGTGTGTGTGTGTGTGTGTGTGTGTTTGTGTGTGTGTGTGATGAATAAATAAATAAAATCTTTAAAAAAATAAAATAGCTGATTTATAGTCTTTGAGACCAATATCTGGTTTCCTTAAGGATCTATGGACTGGCTTTATCCTCCTTATTTATGGGCCATACTGTTTTACCTCTTTGCATGTCTTGTGATTTTTTTTAAACTTAAAATTTAAATTTAAAGCTGAAATACTTAAACAATATAATGAGCAACTCTGGAAATTAGAGTCTCACCCTTCCCTAGGATTTGCTCACTGTTTATTATGGTTTGTTTAGAGACCTAATTAATTTTGCAAAGTCTGTTTTCTTTGTTATGTGTGACCTCTGAACTCTGCTCAGTTAGTTTGGTAATCAGCTCACATTTTGTAAAATGCGTGGACTAATACACCTCCTAGTCTTTACTGAGGGGCTCTGTGCTAAGCAGAGAGCTAAGTACTCCGCCAAGCAGCCCACATTTCTGCCTTAGCCGCCGCTTTCTGCTTTCCCACAGCCTCAAGATCAGCCTGAGGTGAGAGCTTAGGGCCTTCTTGGGCTTTCCTGTGCACCATACAGCACTGTGCATGCACATGGCCTTCTAAATTCTCAGGAATATGTTGGAGCTTTGCTTTTCTTTTTCAAAGATTTTATTTATTTATTCATTGAGAGACACCCAGTGAGAGGCAGAGACACAGGGAGAGGGTGAAGCAGGCTCCCCCTAGGGAGCCCAATGAGGGACTTGATCCCAGGATCCTGAGATCACACCCTGAGCCAAAGGCAGATGCTCAACCACTGAACCACTCAGGCATCCTTGTTGGAGCTCTTCCAAGCCACCTCTGGACATCTAACTCTCTAGCGGTTTTGGTAGCCTATTGTTTGCCGTAACTGTTGTCTACTGCCTCAGGAAATTATGCTATTAAACAATTGCTTCTAATTGTTTTTGCCAAATGCCCCCTGAGAAAAAGACTGTTTCCACTGAGTGAGCTCAGCATCAGGTCAAATAAAGACAGCCTTACAAGTGGGGACTTCCAGGGAACCACCAGGCAGATCAAATAATGACAGTTCTCTGGGAATGAGGCTTTGAATGAGATCCAGCCCCATCTGTCCCCTTTGGGGGCTAAATTTACACTGTTTGCAGGCTGTTGGTTTTCAAGGCTCTAATAGACTTGGGGAGTGGGGAACAGAAATAGAGCAAGTTAAAGCACCACAAAACTCACCATTCTGACTCAGATTCACCTGTTTTTCTTGAATAAGCACTCGCTGGATTGCTGCAAGATTCGTTAGTGTCCAGGGTTCTGAAAAGGTTTGTTCTGACCGTGTTTTGCCAGAGTTCTCATTGTCTTTATGGAGAAGAGGATTTAGGGGGATTCTTACCCTGCCATTTCTTCTGATGTCATTCAAAGTTAAAAGATGGGAGGCACTGAAAACAATATTTGGCAGATTTGTGTTTACGGTCCCTATTACTGCTATTAATAATAAGCGAGAGAACATGTATGCCCTTTCTTCCTCCCTCTAGAAAAAAGTAACCCCACAGAGCATAGGAAAGGTGGGTGGGGAAGGAAAAAGGTGTCCATCTGCAGAGAAAGGAGAGGGGAGATTGCTGGCACATGCTTTAGAAGCTTGTCAAGGGTAGGGCTGGGCTCACAAGTGTGGGAGGTATGATTCACTCTGGAGCGGGGCAAGAAGGCGTAGAGATAGACTCTGGTCAGGGTCAGGACCAAACCATGCCTGTCGGGCCTGTGCAGCTAACCTCTTGCTAGTTTGTCCCTTCCTTGTATGGACTTGCCTCGCCTCCCTGCTCATCTGCTCTATAAACTCAGCAGACTTTAAAAGGTAGGTGCCTCTGAGGACAGGTGGACGGGACCATGGCAGGGCACTCCCATGCGTGGTCCGTGGAGAATCTGCCTCCCCCTGCCCTGCCCCACCCATGGGAATTGGCTGGATGATGCATCTGTTTACGGCTGTGCTGGGCCGGGGCTGAGGAGCGCGGGCATGTGAGCTACGTGATACCCTTCAAGCACATGTCCACGTCTGTTAAAGCCCTCGGCCCGGGGACGCAGTGTTTCTAAGACAGCTGGGTATTTACGAGTCTTCCGTGTGTCCAGGGGGAATGAGCAAGGCAGGGGTTTTCTAGAGCCAGCAGGAAGGAAAAGAGGAGGAAAAGGAGAAGTAGAGGAATGGGGTTTGGGCTCCTTTGTCCCACGCACAGACTGCAAGATCTCTGGGGACTTAGCCCTGACTTCCTTGAAAGTTCAAGGAACTGGGTTCAAGGAACACCCAGTCTGATAACAGAGGGAATAATTCTGCAAGGCAGGTGGGTCCCTGTACTCGCCCTGGCCCACTGCCACCTTACGGTGCCATTTGTAAAGGCTGAAAGGGGCTTTGCAGAGCCCGAACACTGTATTTTATAGGGGGAAGCAGAGGCCGCAATGGGCTTGGTGGACCCCGGAGTCATTGGAGTGTCGTGGGCAATGCCCGCAGAGCCCAGTCCTCTGGTTCTCCACGCAGGGCTCTTTCCCCAGCGTGTTCTCTGTTCGCTATGAGTGTGGAGGGCTCCGCATTTGAAGCATAGACTGGTCACCCTAATACCACCCTGATCCTTCACGAGGAGCTCACCTCGGATGTGCGGTTCGGTCACAGGGCAGGAAATTGGGGAACGCACTGAAATCAGAGCAGGAGGACACGCATCCCAGCTCTGAGGGGTCTGAGCTAAGAGAGGATGTGCAGGTGTGACAGTTCTGACAAAAGGCGGGAGGCTCGTCTACGACCGGGCCCTGCTTTACAGATGTGTGGCTTCTGCGGTCAATCAAGGCCCTGCACACAGAAGGGACCCACACTCGGCTCCGTGCGTCACTGTTACCATCTCGAAATCCTTAAAAATATTCACAAAGAGCCTTGCGTTTTCGTTTTGCGCTATGCTGTGCAAATCTGGTGGCCGACCCTGGGGAGTGACCGTGCTGGCCGCACATGTCCCGGCAGCCTGAGGACTTAGGGCCACTGAGCCTGTCTGTGCAGGGAGAGAGGAAAGCGGGGTCACCCAGAAGGGTGGCCACTGCGGGGGCCAGGGCCTCGGGCCTGTTAGGCCCAGCTGGGTAGCCCCCTGCTCAGGGTGAAGGCCAGGAGCCTCTGCGGGACAGAAAGAGGGACAGATGCCCTGGCTTTACAAGCGGCCCTGGCCAGTAGGACACAGGCCGTTCGGATCCTCTTCCCTGGGCACCGAGGCTAGGCGCAATCTCTGCTCTGAGGCAGGGAAACCTGCCCTCTTTCCCAGCGGCACCTTTTCCAAGGGCATGAAGCAGGGCAGGAGGCAGGGACAGGGTCAGAGGGTGGGTACGTTACCCCCAGGCAGGGTGATGGGTCCGCACGTCTTGTCCTTGCTGTCAGTCATGACAATGCGCTTGGTGCAAATCCGCCAGAGGCCGAAGTGGGCCGCCTCGCAGGTGGCATTGTGGTGCTTCACCTCGGGGCTCAGCACTGCCCAGTGGTCGGTCACCACGGCCACCAAGGCCAGCACGATGCCCACCAGGATGCAGAAGAGGGTCGCGCGGACCTTCGGCGCTTTGGTCTGGGACATGGTGGTGGCGGAGGAGTGGGTGCCCTGGGCACAGTTTGGTGGCAGTGTGTCCCGCGCAGGTGGCAGCCAGGCTCGGGAGGTGACGGTGATTATCGAGCTGGGGGTGGAAGCTAAGTTTAGTGCGTCCGGCTGAGCCAGAGTGGGCTGGCCTCGGGGCTGAGGGACACCAGACGGGGCTGAGCAGCTGCCCAGACGTGTCAGGGGCCTGAGGGAGGCTTCTATTAATGCACATCCCAGGCGTGTCACCGAGGATAGCTTCTCCTCGGGTTTCAGGACTTTCTTTCCCTCCTGAGACCTAAAATACCTCAAGGAGGGGCAAGGAGAGAAGGCTCTAGATGGTGACTTGGGATCTCCACGATTAGCAGCTCAGGATACCTGAGTTGGAGGCAGTGAGGGATAGGCCACAGGGATACTAGATGTGTGGGAATGTGCTTGCTCTGGGCTGCAGGAGGAGGCGACACTGCTGGGTGAGGGCAGGGGACCCTGGGGGACACAGGTGCCACAGCCCAGCTCCCACACTGGGCAGGCGGGTCACCAGTGCAAAGGGGTGTGAGTGGGTCCTTGTCCTGGGGGTCTGGGGAATGCAGGAGCCTGCGTGGGGACATCTTGGGGCTCCTCCAGCAGAACCACCAGGGGCCCACCTCCCTGGCTTTAGCCTCAAGTCCTAGCACAACCCTAAACTGTGGGAAGATTCCTGGTGGTTCCTGGGTCTGGCATTACCCAGCACTGTGCCTGGTGTGGGAATGCTTTTTCCTTTTCAATTCTCCTCCCACCCCTTCAACTGGGCCCAGAAGGAAAGGAAGTCTTTAGCTAACCTTTCTGATGCTTGAAAATCAAAGACTAGCTTGGAGAGGACAAGGAATCTAGCTGGACCTGACTGTAGTTCTGTTTTTATTTTACTGTTTGAGTTTTACTTCTATTAACGTTTTGCCAGTTCTGTTTTCATTTACAAAATAAATATATTTAAGTTAAAAACAACAGAAGAGGGTTGGTCGGCAGGGAACTGTGAAGAGGCTGATGGTGTGTGGACACAGCAGAGGACAGAGGACAGTTTGGGATGGCCCCCAGAGAGTCCTGCGAGCCCGTGTGCCCCCCACCCCAGGCTCGAGCCCCTGGATCCCTCCTGGGTTCTGCATCTCTCTCTCTCTCTTTCTTTTTAAGATTTTATTTATTCATGAGAGACACAAAGAGAGAAGCAGAGACATAGGCAGAGGGAGAAGCAGGCTCCACGCAGGGAGCCTGATGTGCGACTCGATCCCAGGACCCTGAGATCATGACCTGAGACGAAGGTAGATGCTTAACAGACTGAGCCACCCAGGCGCCCCTCTGCATCTCTTCGTTATCAATTGACCAGTTGCCTCTTCTGGGCTCTATCCAAGAGGCTAGTGTGTGGCCAAGAATAGACCCCTGAGCTGGGCAGGGTTTTGACTTCAAAATCCCAGCCTCAGGCTGACACAGCTCACAGAAATACTCTGCCTGTGGGTGGAGAAGCACTCAGGCGTCCAGCCTTGGAGTCACAGACGGTTAATAATAACGATAATCATCGGAACAGCTCATCTTGTGTATCTACTGTATATCACGTGTTGTGGTAAACCTTTCCACATCATTGCCCCCCCCCCTTTTAAAAGATTTTATTTATTCATTAGAGACACAGAGAGAGGGGCAGAGACATAAGCAGAGGGAGAAGCAGGCTCCCTGCAGGAAGCCTGATGTGGGACTCGATCCCGGGACTCCGGGATCACAACCTGAGCTGAAGGAGCCCCTCAACCACTGAACCACCGAGGCTTCCCTCCACATCATTGCCTTTAAGCTTCACACCAATCCGTGAGGTGAGTGTGACTATTACGTCCGTTTTACAGGTAAGGATACAGAGGCCCAGACACACGAAGCAACTTGTCCGAGGTCACCCAGCAGGGAGATGGTGAAGCCAGGCTTCAGAACCCAGAGCCCGAACTCTAAAGCAATGCTTGGAGCTGGGAGGAGAGGTCAGGATCTACTGTGGCTACCGGGAGCAAAAGTATCGTTTCCTCTGCCCTTCTAAGTCCTCAGTTTAGGCTCCCATCACTAGAGAAATGCATCCAAACTTATTCCCTGTAAGTTTTCCATGGCACGGAAGCCTTGGCACGGAAAACAAAGACCCAAAGGAAGGGTTAAATCTGAGTGTTTTTATGCCAGTGGGATGAAGAGAGGAAAGTTGGTGGAAAATCTGATAGGAAAACAAGAAGCTATGAACTAAGTGCCCTAAGTTGGGGAAACAAGATCTGTTCTGACCTCTCTTGGGCTGGGGGAGTCCTGAGTGCTCCATCCCAGTAAGCAGAGCATTAAAGACGGTTGGCCTCTTCCTTTGAAGTTGTCTTTGTGTAAATCTGCCACGATGGAGGTAACTCCAGGGGTTGCAGGTGATCACCCCCTACCCTCCAACCCCCCTACCCCTTGTTTGCAAAATTTCTCCAATCAGACCTTTTCTGCTCATTGAGGCCATTGTCAGCCCCCCCCCCCGCCCCCGTGCACCTCTCCAGCACCTTGCTGGGCCAGGGCAGGGGCTCTGTGGAAGCTGGCTTTTGCTGGGAGCCAGGGCTGAGAGACATCTGTACCTGCTGGGTGGGCTCTCCCCTTTCCAGGGCAGGGGGAAGGAGGGCGTCCTGGGAGTGGGAACTAGCCTGCCAGGGATGGAGCAGCCACCTGGGCATCAGAGCCCTGCTCTGCCCTCTGGGATTCCCTCAGGTCATGGGCCTCCCTAAGCTGCCCTCCTGCGTCTCTAAATGAAGGCAGTGCTGGCCGGCTGGGGTGCTGGCCAGCATCACAGATAATGCTGTTTACCAGCTTAGCCTGGGCAAGGGGCTGCAGACAGAATTATGTTGAAGCCCAAACCCCAACGTGATGGTGTTTGGAGGTGGGGAGGTCTCTGGGAGGTGATTAAGTTAGAATGAGGTCATGAGGGTGGGCCCCTCGTGATAGGACTCCTGTGCTTAAGAGAAGAGATACCAGAAGCTTGTTCTTTTTCCCTGCCACGTGAGGACTCAGTGAGGTGAGCCCAGGAAGAGGGCTCTTACCAGAACCCAACTGTACTGGCACCCTGATCTGAGACCTCCAGCCTCCAGAACCAGGAGAAAGTACATTTCTGTTGTTTAAGTGAGGTATTTTGTGTTCTGAGCTACTAGAGTAAGCAGTCATCCAGGATGGCTGGTGATATTATTATTATTTACAGGCCACAGATGGATCAGCTTTCTCTGATGGGCGATAAGCCTCTGGACAGTAGAGACAATGAGGCCATATGACCTACTCCTTCTGGGTGCCCTCAGAGAACACCCCCAGATCGGAGCCCAGGGTGGGATCTTCATAGATGTTTGTTGAATGACTGAGGGATGGCCGGATGGACAGATGCACTAAAAGAAGGGGACGGAATCAAATAATTTATCCCACCAGATGATCCAGAGGACTTTTTAAATTTTTTTTTTATTTATTCATGAGAGACACACAGAGAGGCAGAGGCATAGGCAGCAGGAGAAGCAGGTTCTCAGTGGGAAGCCCGATGCAGGGCTTGATTTTAGGACTCCGGGCTCACGACCTGAGCCAAAGGCAGATGCTCAACCACTGAGCCATTCAGGTGCCCCCCAGAGGAACTTTCTATGTGGTTTGAGGCCATAGGGACATTAGAAATGGTAGCTTGGACCAATGGCTAATTTGCCTCAAGGTACTGAGGGACACCCCCGGAGGGCATCATCATTATCCCTGAGGTCAAATTCAAAAGGAAGCAGCCTCCTGAGAGCCAAAATTTTTTACAATCTTTAGATATGCCCCAATGAGCTAAACGGGAGTTGTCTATGTTTTATTTGTCTAAATGAACCAGTTTTCTTTTTTTTTTTTAAGATTTTATTTATTTATTCATGAGAGACATAGAGAGAGAGAGAGACAGACAGAGACACAGGCAGAGGGAGAAGCAGGCTCCATGCAGGGAGCCCGACGTGGGACTCGATCCTAGGTCTTCAGGATCACGCCCCGGGCTGAAGGCGGCGCTAAACCACTGAGCCACCCAGGCTGCCCGATGAACCAGTTTTCAATGGTCCCAAATGACTGTTCTTTTTCCAAGAAGGACCAGACACAAGTAGGGGAAAGAAAACGTCTCCCAGAGGTGGACCTCATTCCGAGCTGGGGCTACAGCCCACCTGGGAGGGTGCTGACTAAATCTTCCTTGGCAACATGCTGATCTAATTTTGAGCTCAGCCTTAATTAGGCTGCAGCATGGCCTTGAGCGTTTGATCTTAAGATACTCTAAAAAAGCATGGTGCCACTAGTTGGTCCAACCTCTTTACACCACTTTATCTGCTTCCCTACACTGTTCAGCTCAGACCTTCTGCTGCATCGGGCTTGCTGCCCCCAATTCCATCCTCTGAGTCCAGCGGACCAGGAGCTCTTCCATCATCAAGGCCGAGGATGGCGCCACTCTGACCTCTGCTTCTGTCATCATGTCTCTTTCTCTGACTGCTGCTTCCCTCTTTCCCTTAGATGGACTCTTGTGATGACACTGGGTGCCCCCCCCCCCAGACAATCCAAGAAAAGCTCCCCATCTCAAGATCCTCGTTTTAATCATATCTGTGAAGTTCCCTTTGCCACATAGAGTGACATCTTTGCAGATTCCAGGGATTGGGACTTGGACATCCTTGGAGGCCACTGTCTGGGCACACGTGTTGATTAACAATTTGCTTGATTTTCTCTGGCCTCCAATTGCAGCTCAGATGCAGGAGAGGATGGAAGGTGAGAAGAAGAGGGTTGGGGTCTTCCAGGAGGGAAAAGAGGTCAAGGGAATGGGAGGCGTTGGCAAGGATGAGTTTAAACGATGATTTTTTATGGCCCTGCTACCAGGAGGGTCAATGTATTGGGGGAATATGGAGCAGTCAAGGCCCCCAGAGGACTTGAGAGGTTGGAGAACAGGTAGGGGGTGGTAAGGGAGAGAAGGGGTGGTCAGAGAGGAGACACTGTCCCAGAAGATTATGGGGCAGAGGGGGGGCAGACAGGGGTGCTACCAAGATCCAGGTGGGCGACAAAGGTCATTGGGCTAGAAGGAAGGAGAACTGTGGGACCAGGGAGTTGGGGTGGTTGGCCCCATGGATGTTGATGATGGCAATGAGTTTATTTCGGCTCAGTGGGCCCACGGATGTGGGCTGCAAAGGTGAAGCCTCTGATGAATGTGAAGGAGTGGCCCGGAAGGCATTTGAGAGATGATGATGATGAGAAGGGGCTCAGGGTGGTTTACCCCAGGACCTCAGAGAAGGCTTTCTCCTAGGAGGGTGGAGGAATAATGGCCTGGAGGTGTCAGCATCCCCACACTTCCCTCTCCTGCTATTACAAGTCCAAGGACATGAGTTCATGACCTTCTCTGACCACAGACTTCTGTTCCTGAGGTTGTCCTGGCAGTTTTGTTGGAAGTTGCAAGTTTAAAAATATCTGTGTCAGGTGTATGAGCCCCAGTCTTCCTCTGGACCCTAAGGTCCCTTGGATTCCATTTCTCCCTTTGCAGCCCCACATCTCTCGGGACTGAGGATGGGGCTGAGCAGCCAGGAATGTCATGTTGGGAACCTGGGCAGGGAGCCCCAGCAGAAGGGACAGCTATCACCAGGAGGACAGGGATGAGGGTGTCCTTGGAAGGGAGGGTGGTTTCATGTGCCCCCAGAGGTGGAGCTGCAGGGAGCTCCAGAGGACACAGTGGGGACAGAGGCCAGAAGGGAGGATTGGTGGGTGGAGAAGAAGCCTAGGGCAGGCAGGGTACCAGAGGGATGGTAGTAGGAGACGGGAGATTGCATCTTCCAAAAAATGGCCACAGAAGTATTTCTGTGGCCACATGTTCTTCCAGAACCTTGTCACTCCTTGCCAAGAGTGCAGATCATTTCCTCTCTCCTTCAATTCCAGTGGGTCTTCACCCTTAAAGTGCAATGGAAGTGACTTCTGGGACTTCCACCTTTCTCTCTTGCTCTGGAGACATTGGCACTTGGACCCAGCCACCATGCTGTGAGGAACCTCAGGCCACACAAGAAGCCGGGTGTAGACAGGCTGAAAGCTGCAAGTTGAGTGTTTGCCAATAGTCAGCGTCAACTGCCAGACCTGTGAGCAAATAAGCCTCTAGATGATTCCAACCCTCAACCATTGAGTCTTCCAGCCAAGGCCCCAGACACTGTGGAGCAGAGATTATGCCATCCTGATCCTGTCTCTATCAAGCATCCATGACCATATTTAATGGTTGTTCAATGCCACTAAGTTCTGGTGTAATTTGTTACACGGCGCTACTAACGCATACGGTCGGAGAGAGGAAGGAATTACATTTAGCCTGGCTGAGGATGGCTGACTGTGAGGCGTGGTGGAATGAAGCAGCCCCAGCCTTTCGAGAGAAACTTGGCACAAAGCTGCTTCCTAGCCACTGGGGAGGGGAGGCTGTTATCCACCCCCAGCCCATACACCCAGGTGTATGTGTATAGACAAGATCCTGAGTGTATTTCAGTGTGGACAAGGAGCCTGACCTTTTCATCGGCCTCTAGGATAAGACTGAGCCAGAAGTCCATAGTGAGAACTCACCGGATCTTAACAAAATGCATCCCGAGAATCCCAGCACTTCAGCCCCATTCAGCCACCATTTAAGATCTAGGGGGCAAAGAGGTCACGTCCAGCAATAGGACACCAGTTAAATCAATGGCAGCACCTCTGTTTTATGTGGACATTAAAGATCATGGTTTTGAGGGAAGGGGTGCCTGGGTGGCTCGGTGGATTAAGCATCTGACTTTCGATTTTGGCTCAAGTCATGATCTTAGGGTTGTGAGCCCTCAGTCGGGTTCCACATTTAGTGGGGAGTCTGCTTGAGATTTTCTCTCCCTCTCCCCCTCCCCCTACTTTCATATCAGCTCTCTCTCTCTCAAATAAACAAATCTTAAAAGACACCCCCCCTAAAAAAAGACATGGGAAGATTCCCATGATGAGAAGCAGTGAACAGAGGCAAGGTATTAAGCTGCACCCCGACACGCATTGGTGTGCACTGCATAGTTATAACTGTGTTTATGGCTTGGGTGTGGGATTTTGGCTGTCATTGTCTTAATTTCTCTGTATTTTTCAGATTTTTAAAGACAAAAGGGAATACTCTTAGAATTAGGAAAACATAGCATTATTTGTCTTAAGAAGGACCTACCTCAGAGCACCTGGGTGGCTCAGTGGTGGAGCATCTGCCTTTGGCTCAGGGCGTGATCCCGGGGTCCTGGGATGGGTCCTGCATTGGGCTCCCTGCAGGGAGCCTGCTTCTTCCTCTGCCTGTGTCTCTGACTCTCTCTGTGTGTCTCTCATGAATGAATGAATAAATAAATAAATAAACAAACAAATAAATAAATAAAATCTTTAATAAAAAAAAAAAGGACCCTGCCCTTTGCAATTTAATTTGTGTGTCCTGGAGGTGCCCCAGGGGTCGACGTCTCTCTGAGAAAACTTATCAGGGGACGGAGGTCGGAAGTAGGTCCCGTCCTGCAGTTGTAAGCACAGGGAAAAGCACTCGGAACCCTCTTCCATGGCAGACTTCTGTTCCTGAAGTTGTCTCTGGGGTTTTGCTGGAAGCTGCAAGTTTAAAAATATCTGTATCAGGTGTGTGGGCCCCATGTCCCCCTTTGGATTCTAAGGTCCCTGAGTGCCTCTCCTGCCTTCAGCCCCTCACCCCACCCCTCCTGCCTAGGGAGGGGCAGCCAGGGGTGCTATATTAGGAACCAGTGCAGGGAGCTGAAGTCACTTGCTGGCTCTGAGCTCCCTGCAGGGAGGCCTCCCTTCCCCGGCTCCCCCCTCCCTCACCCAGGCCTCTCCTGTGCTAGCCTCACGCTGGGGGACCCAGACCTTCTCGTGCAGCCCAGCTCCCAGGGCACCTGCAAGTGGTCGGGACCGGGCTCTTGCCTGCTTCCGGGGGACACTGTATCGTGTCGGATGGGCTGGATGACAGGTGTCTCCCAAACCAAAATGCAGTAGGCACAGCACCCCGCAGGCCTGGCTCTCAGAGCACCACCTCCAAGGGCTGTTCTAGAACAGTCCATCTGGAGAAACTCCTTGTGTGTTGTCAGTCAACAAACACTCCTGAAAGCTCACTCCTGATGCTACTGCTGAGCTGGGGCGTTTACGACTGTTTTTTTGTCCCGGTTTTCTTTATTCTCCCAATAACCCTGGGAGGGAAGCACCACCTTGTCATCTGACCCTGGAGGAGGGTCACTGGGGGCCTTGCCCAGTGCTGCCTGCGGGAGTCGGTCTTCCTGGCTCCAGGCCACCCCTGCAGCTGCCGGGTGGGTGCGGGCAGGGAGGGCTCCGCAGCTGTGCAGTCCCAGCAACTCAGGCTGGGCCGGGTTTCTGGCCTTGTTCTCCGGTGGCCTGTTTGGTTGGATTCAGGCAGCCTTTTGCCCCCAAACCCAGGCACCCCCACCCCCGCCCAGGACAGGTGGCTGGTTTCCCATCTCCTTCCACAACAACCAATGTGTCGCCAGAACTGTTGGCTCAGAAGCGAAGAGGAAAAGGCAAAAATCAGGGACGCCCAGGTGGCTCAGCGGTTGAGCATCTGCCTTCAGCCCAGGGCATGATCCTGGGGTCCCAGGGTCAAGTCCCACATCAGGCTCCCTGCATGGAGCCTGCTTCTCCCTCTGCCTGTGTCTCTGCCTCTCTCTCTTCTGTGTCTCTCATGAATAAATAAATGAAATCTTAAAAAAGAAAAAGGCAAAAATCAGAAAGTGTTGCGGGGAAAGAAAATCCTGGACATAAGTGAACGAGTTTTCCTACTATGTGCACAGCCTATTTGTAAATACCAAAAGCTCATATGTGATCCTGTGCCAGGGACCTTCCCGGCCAGTACCTTAGTCTCCCTCGCTGTAAAATCAGGCCAGTGCGTGGTTTTTGGCATTATTGACATCTTGGGCCAAGTCATCCTAGCGGGGTAGGGTGAAGGCGCCGTCCTGCGCGTCGTAGTATGTTCAGGAGCGTCCCTAGCCTCCACGGAGAAGAATATCACCCCTGCTTGAGAACCACTGGGCTAGTGGCGCCTCCCTTTTAGGGGTGTTGTGAACATCCTCAAAAAGGATTTCCTTCCTTCTTCTTATTCTTCTTTGATCCCTCTCTGCCTCTTTGGGCTTATTTCCTCTTCTAGGATGAGTGCGTCAAATGAGATGATTCCTAAAGTACCGATCACTCCCGCTGGGCATAGTGTCCAGTGATTCTGTGGTTCTTGTTTGGGTCAGGGTGCAAGCTCCAGCCTGTTCCTCCAAACCTCGGGAGAAGGGAGCATGGGCCCATTTTGCAGATGGGGCATCAGGAGCAGAGAAGAGGCCAGATGTCCCGCTGGAGCTGAAGGAGGGCCCAGGCCACACAGAGGTGGGTGCAGTCCCAGACAAAGTGTCAGGGTCAAGTGGGCACTCCCCAAAAGATTGGCAGTGGCGGAGGCAAAAGAGGGAGGTACTGAAGGACACAGACCAGGGAGCCGAGACTGGCCAGCTGTTCCCCTGAATGCCCCCCCCCACCCTGCCACCAACTGAGACTGGCCAGCTGTTCCCCTGACTGTCCTCCCCGCCGCCCTCCCAGACTGGACTACATTTCCCATCTTCCCCAGCTCTTAGAGATGTGACTGTGTTACTGAGTTCTGGCCAACGGCCTACGGGCAGAAGGGAAAGTCATAACTTCCTGGTCCATTGAAACTCCCCACAAGACCCCCCCATTCCCAAGATCACCTGCCCTCCGTCTTCTCCTTCAGCCTGCTGGACGTCAATGCCAGGGCAACGTCGGAAGCCTATGTTGAAGATGAACGGGCCTCCGCAGCATGAGCCTTGACCTCTGGATGACCGTGTGGAGCACAGCAACCTCCCACCCCCCGCCCGGTTGGGTGGACTTGACATGAGTGAGAGGTAGACTTCTGTTGCCTTAATCCGATCTACGACTAGGGGGTTTTGGTCATGTTGTTGTCCTGCTCTAAGTGATAGAGTGAAGGGAAGAATGGGGGACCCGCTGGACCGGAGTGGGGCTCACAGGGGCATTTTGGTTAGGGAAGAGGAACACCCACTTTTGTGTCGGTTCTTGTGGCTCTAACTGCAAATTCGGGTGGCTGAGTTTTTAGTGGAAAGAAAGTCGTGACCACGTGAGCCCCACGCAGGAGGCCGTAACCCACCCGCTTAATTCAGACTGCTGTGGGATTCCACGAGCATGGCTGCAAAGCTTGTGCCCAGCCAGAGGTTCCTGAGGGCTAAGAATAAATAGGCAAGGAAGTTCTGGCACATGGCGCTCGTGATGGGTGGCGTTGGCTCCGGCTGGCAGAGCCATGGGCCCAGAGCTTGGCAGGGGGTCAGTCGGCGGTGGGGTGGGGGGCTGAACTCCCCTGGCCCCAGTACCTGGTGGCTCAGCGCATCTGGGACACGGGTTTCCCCACACGCCCATCTCGGGTGGGAGGGAAGAAGGGTCCAAAAGCCAGGGCTGGAAGTTCAGCCATTCAGGGAGTGGTTCCTGCAGCCACCAGAGCGGGGACGGGGCACACTCAGCCGCCCTTTGCTGGCACCAGGCTGAGAAAGGCCATCCTGAGGTTCAGAGTTTAGAGCTTCTAGGTTCCAGGAGGAGCAGCAAAGTCTCCTCGGGGAGGAAAACTCGAGGTTATGATCCCGGAAGACAGGGGAACGTGTGATTGATCTAGAAGTCCCCTGGACTGCAGCTTGGGCAAAACTAGGGGAGGCCACCGATCATCCCCTCGACGTGCCTCCTCGGAGGGGACGGCTGACGCATCCCACCAGTGCCCACCTGCCCGGGTGAACGTGCTGGGTTACAGCGGGTGCCCAGTGCGACCGGCTGGGGCCTGTGGCAGGGTGTCAACATTGCTCTGATCAGGGGGGTCACCCTGTCCCTCTCTCTGACCCTTACCTCACTCTTCCTTGGTGACTGGGGGCAGTGGTGGCCGGCTGCTGTGCCCGAGATTAGGTGGCTTGGTCCCATTTGGCCTCTGGTGGGAGCCCCATTCTCCTGTCTCGAGTACCAATCATTTTGGTACTTGGCTCTCCTTTATTTCTTAATTATTTCAAAATTTGGAGGGCAAAGGAGGCTGGACGCCTTAGAAACCCAGCCAGGCAGCCTGGGGCCCCCGAGGCTATGGTTCCGTCTGTCTGGCCGCCACCCTGCAGGTTCTGAAGACAGGCCTGGCTTGCTCAGCTGCCCAGATGGGCGCAGCGCACCCAGGGTGGCCGGTCCGTCCGCCAGCCCATCTGTGCAAAGGCGCCTCGGCGACACCACCCAGCAGTCTGGAACCAGCCGGTGGTGCCGGGGAGGTGGCTGGTGACCTGGATGAAAGCCAGAGAAACCCACCTTGACCAGAACAGGATCCGCCCTCCCTCTGTCCTCTCCTGAAGGGTCCGCTGGGTTCCCCGGACTCCAAGTGCCCACAGAGACTCGTGGGGAGCTCTACCCATCCCCCCCACATCAAGAAGAGAACATTTTAAAAATGTTTTTATTTAATTAAAAAAAAGACAGAACTAACAACCCAAAACCAGTAGTAGGTACAGGATTCACAGGTGCTTAACTGGCGAAACACACAGGGGCTGGTTGGAGAGGGCGGTGGGATGGGAGGGGGCGGGCACAGGCCACCGGGTCCCCCCCCTCGAAGGACGCAAGGTCTCAGACTGACAGGTGGCAGGGAGCCAGTCCGCCCACACCCCCAGGCAGGCCTGGCTGAGAGGGGGTGAGCGGGGGTGGGGGGGTGGAGGGGTGCGGGGGGGACCAGGGCCGAGTGAGCGGCCAGGAGCTGGGGGAGCAAAGCTACGAAGACCAGGGGCGCTGAGGTGGTTCTGCTCCTTGCTCTTCTGTCCTTCTTTGTTGCTTCTTTCTGCTCTTTCTTGGTCCCTAGAGCGGGCCCCACATTCTCTGCCTGGGACTGGGCAAGAGGTAGGAATCGCTAGAACACGGCTTTCTCCGACGACGTCCAGGGCAGCAGGTGCGGGCGGGTGACGGACGTGGAAGAAAGGGCTCGGCTGCGTCGCTTCAGGAAGGGACAGAAGAGCCTGGGGACCTCGCTGGGCGATGGGTTCCCAGATCTTGCCCGCTTCCTTCGAGCCTGGTGAGATAGTGTCATGGATGGGGTCGGGGGGGGGGGTGGCCGCGGCGGGGGCAGGACGGGCCGGGGTGGCCCACGGTGGCGCAGGCCACGAGCCCTGACATCCAGCATTCACTGCGGCACGTGCTTGGACCAACCACCACACAAAGCCAACCTCGACGGCAGGACGGGGTTTCGAGCAAGCACTGAGGGGCCCCAGCACACCGCGCCTCAGCTGGCCCGCGCTCCGGGGCTGTCGGGTCGGGGGGGGGGGGTCCCTGCGGAGATCTCCTCTTGGGGGCAGGGGTGTGGAGGAGGATGGCGATGACCATGACCCAGATCTGAACTCCTAGGGGTGGGGTCCGCCCCAGGGGGTCGCTGAGCAGGTGGCTGAGGTAAGAATTTGCTTGTCACTTCTAAGTATGACAGCTACCGGGACCCCAGGCGACCGCTCGAGATGGGATTACCAAGTCTCAAAAAGTAAGAAAGGAGTTGTCTTTAGAAAGCACGTGTTTTTATATAAAAGAGGGGGAGCTCCCGGTTCTGGAAAGGTTTTCTTGGGAACCCACACAGGCTTCCACGTTCTCCGCTTGCTTGGGGGAGGTGCAGGGAGGGGGAGATGGTTGCGCCCCACAGCCGTGGAACCACCCCCAGGATCCCCAGCGTGGAGATGTCCCTCTCAGGCCCAGGAGGCGGGGAAGCAGAGCGCGGCCACCTCGGCCACCTCGGCCACCTCGTCCCAACTCCCCCGGCTGAGCCCTTCGTCGTCGGGTGGTGGCAAGACAGATCACGATCCTAGGAGTCGGGGAGGGGGGCTGCTGCTGCCTCTTTTAGGGTGAAGAAATGAGCGTCACTTGCTCTCCTGGCCTTCACTGGCAATAAACCATCATTCATGACCATTTGGGAAATGGATGTTTGTTCGGAGTTTTTGGTCGCTGTTCACCCTCGGGTCTTCCTTTCTTGTACAGAAGTCCGGGCTCCCGTTGCCAAACACCAGTGGGGGTGGGGGGGGTCTGGCCTTTCCTCTCCCCGAGGAGGGACCGAGCTGCTCCTCGGCTCGGTGGGGAGGGGCACAGCAAGAGGCCATATGGCCACCCATCCTCGGACCCGTGGAATCTTCCAGACTCTCAAATACCGTCAGCATGTTCTGCCCTTTCAGTGTGAGGCAGAAACTTCTCAAAGCGGGTGGGAATGCCGGCAACAGACTCTGGCCTTGACCTCACACCCAGGCCAGCCAAGGCCTCCCCGCCTCTGCGGATTGTTCCACAGGCCTCGGTCTCCTCGGGTTGAGGGAAGCTGGGCCCAGAACAGCACAAAGGCCAAAGCACCAGTTGGCCACAGGGCTTTCTCCTCAGGATTGCTGTTGTTTCAACGACTGGCCGCTGTCAGACAGAGAGAGAGAGAGAGAGAGAGAGAGAGAGAGAGATGGACAGGAAGGGGGCAAGTTTCGGCTTCCTCGTTTCCCGGCTCACGGACACGGAAACCCCAGGTCAGAAGCAGCTGACCAGCGTCCAAGGCTCCCGTGCACCTGCTGGAAGCCCTGCCAGCGGCCCCGCACCCGGCCAGGGAGGGGGGGCCCCGAAAGCCCATTCTTCTGGCAAGATTTGTTTCCAAGAGGAGATAATGGCTCAATTTTATTTTCCCGGGTTGAGCAAGGCCGTGCAGCCTCAGGAGATTTCAGAATCCTGGGGCATCCAACACCTTTTTTGGGGGGGGAGATAAAGTCAGCCTTCTGCTTTCCATTCCCGGCTCCCGGGGCTTCCCTCCAAGCCAGCCCAGCCCCTGCCACTTTCTGGAGACCCAGGGAGGGGTTGGGTTTGGCATCAGTCCATGGCTGGTCCATCTTAAGGGTCAGGTGCCCTCCTGTGGGATCCAAACGGCTGTTCTGGGGAGAGGCCGGTGCGAAGAGAAAGGGGCAGCTCACACGGGGGTCGTCCGCCGGTTCAGCATGCTGACGTGCAAGCCTTCCTTCAGGTCCTGCTGGAAGAAGTCATGCACCTGCAGGAAGCTGGCCTCCTGGTCGGGGCTGTAGCTGGCGGCGGTGGTCACCTTCAAGGGCTCCCTGGACAGCGTGTACATGGACAGCTCGCCCATGGGGATGGCCCCGGTGATCTTCAGGCCCACCGGAGACGCTGCCCGCGACGGAGAGGCCTCGGTGGACCTCGAGCTGGACCGCGAGCGTCGTCGCCGGTACCTGTAGCTCGGCATCCTGGCGTAGGGAGACGAGGAGGGAGCCTTCAGGAACTCCCGTTTGGTCTTAAATCTCAACTCTTTATTTTTCTCAATGTAAATGTTTACCGCCAGGACACCCACGGTCTCGGCCACAATGAAGGACAGCGCTCCAAAGTAAAAAGACCAACCGTAGTTGTAATGGTTTTTCTTGTCTTCATCGCGCTTGTCGCTGGGGTCACCCGTGTTGCTGGAAATGTAGACGATGATGCCGATGATGTTACTGAGGCCTGAAAGAGAAGCAGAAGAGGGGGCGGGGGGAGCGAGGCGGAGGTTAGGCCCCCAGCTGGACAAGCAGAGGAGGGGCTGGTGGCCACACTCCCTTGGATATATTCTGGTGGTGAACTTTTCTATTAAGTGATTAGTTTGGAATGGGCAATAAAGTCAAAGTTTAGATAAAACACAGGCACTTTGTTACCCAGTTCCCTTCCTGAAGGCGGCTACTGTTTTTATATCATGGTTATATCCAGTCTCTCTCTCTCTCCCTCTTTTTCCCTCTCCCTCCTTCCCTCCTTTTTTCTCTCTCTTTCACACACACATACACACCTATTTTTTCTTTTTCTCTTTTTTAAGATTTATTTATTTATGATAGACATAGAGAGAGAGAGAGAGAGAGGCAGAGACACAGGAGGAGGGAGAAGCAGGCTCCACACTGGGAGCCCAACGCAGGACTCGATCCTAGGACTCCGGGATCACACCCTGCGCCAATGGCAGTTGCTAAACCGCTGAGCCACCTAGGGATCCCCTATTTTTTTTTTTCTTTGCACAATACTCTTCATCCCCTTGCTTCTTCACGGAATAGTCCACCTAGTAGACGGTTCTATGTCAGGACACACAGAGCTATCTTTCTAAGTGCACGTGGCACCTGCCGTGTGGACATCTGACCAAGCGTCTGCTGTGGACATTCAGGGAGCTCCCAGCCCTCTGCTATGACAAAGTTGTCACGGACACATGGACATCCCTGTGTCCACACCATTGCACATATGCACGAGTACAACTTCGAGACGAATTCCTTGATGTGAAACTGTTGCCTCATCGGGTATGTGCATTTAAAAACCTAAAAATAAGCTTTCAGGATGTTAGATTTATTGCAAAGTTGTGACGATAGTACAGAGAGTTCCTTTCTACCTCCTTACCCGGTTTCCCCCATGAACATCTTACATTACCAGGTACATTTGTCACAACGAGGAAACCTGGAACCCCCCCCCCCCATTATGTTACTACTCACTACCCTCCAGGCTTTCCTTGGATTTCACTGAGGCTTCCACTGGTGTTCTTTTTTCTCTTCCAGGATCCATCCAGGATACCATGTTGTGTTTCGCGTTTTGAATTCAGAGTTACTGCCCAAGAGCCTTCCATAGGAGCACAAAATGTCTCAAACAAAATGTTGAAAATGTCTCAACAGCCTATAGTTTGTTACGTGAAACTGCTGGATCTTTGCCAATCTGAGAGGTGAGGTACAGCCACCTGTTGCGGTCTTTATTTGATTTAATCTTTCTAAAAAGTTCATTTATTTATGAGAAACGCACACAGAGAGAGGCAGAGGGAGAAGCAGGCTCCCCACAGGGAGCCCGATGTGGGACTCGATCCCAGGATCACGACTTGAGCCAAAGGCAGAGGCTCAACCACTGAGCCACCCAGGCGTCCCCGATTTAATCTTATTATAAGTGAGGTTACGTAGAGCCAAGCTGCCTGGGTTTGAATCCCAGTTCTACCAACTATCAGCTGTAGAAATTACTCAGCTTCCTGTGTCTCAGGACTCTCATGTGCAAAATGGGAATCCCAGTGCCATGCACTTCATAGGGTAGACGTGAGGATTAAGTGAGCTAATATATACAAAGCACAACAGCACCTGGCACACAGTGAGTGTGCTGTACATTCCATTATAACCCACTGGGTTTTATTGTAAAGTGGTGTGTCATGTGCTCTATGCCCTGCCCATGTCCTTTGTCCATTTGCCAACAGGCAGTGATCCCGGTGTGGATGGTGTGCTTCAGGTTCTCCCAGACTTTGAACCACATGCCTCTCCCCAGGCTCTGACCATTTTCCACCTTAAATACTTTATGGGCCTAAATCACCTTACTGCTGGGGTTGGAGTGGTCTGGAGCTGGCCTCTGTGCCCTGCCACTGACCCCTGGCCTGCCACTGCCTTGGCCCATGATCAAAGCTTCCATAACCCAGGAGTAAACGGGAACAAACGAACATTGCCTTGCTTGTCTGCCAGGATTGCTCCTTGTTGTCACTGCCTCCTCTCCTCTCTGGACCCATGCTTTTAGCTGATCGTCCCTGGGTCCCGGGACTCCGCAGTTCCTCTGGTGACCCAAAGCATCTGGATATGGCTTTGTATGCTTCCTCCTGGGGAAATGGGCAGCTGCAGAGAACACCTCACTTTGGAGGCTGACAATGCTGGGTATAGCCTGTGTCTTTGCCACCGTGTGACTTCAGGGAAGCCACCCAGGCCTGACTGCTTCCTCAGAATCTGGGATGATGTGGTTGTGCTCACGGAGCATCTGGCACCATGGCCTTAATGTGTGGTAGTTGGTGTTATTGCCTCTCTTCTTTCCCGGGAAAGGAAAGGGGACAGTACTCAAGCTTCATGGCAGGGACTTCTCCAATGGTTTACACCTTCAGAAATCTGGGGGCTCATGGGACACCTGGGTGGCTCAGTGTTGGGCGTCTGCCTTTGGCTCAGGTCATGATCCTGGGGTTCTGGGATCGAGTCCCACATCGGGCTCCCTGAAGGGAGCCTGCTTTTCCTTCTGCCTATGTCTCTGCCTCTCTCCCTGTGTCTCTCATGAATAAATAAATATGATCTTAAAAAAAACAAAGAAATCTGGGAACTCAAAGGAGGAGAGAGAATGGGGTGTGCCCCTGTCCTTCCACCTCTGCTCCTGGAGGGGACAATAAGGAAAGGGATGGGGACCTGGCCAAGAAGGAGACCCTACACTCAGATTCTCCTTGCCAACACACACACATGCACACCTTGCACCCTTGACCACACATACAGCCTCTCAGACACACACACACATATACACATTATTTATTGCCTTGGAAGGATGCAAAAGTGGAAGTGATGGAGGGGAAGGAGCAGAAGAAGCTGGTTGACAGATTTTGAACTTGACAGATTTTGAACTTCCCTTAACTGCTTTGGCTCTTCTCTCTCACAGAGAAACTGTGAGGAGAGGACAAGATGGGGTTGGACACTGTGAGGCCCCTCCACCCCCTCCCCTGTCCCCGCTGCCATCCTCAGAGAAGGAAGCAAGACCACTAATGACCACCAATAACCACCGCCATTATTGGGATTCCCATTGTCATCATCATGGGACCTCCTGACTGTTTTAGGATGCAGAGCCCAGGCCAAGCTAGGGCAGCCCTACTAGACCAGGGTAAGAAAAAAGATGCTTTGAAAGCAAGAACACTGTTAAGGCCTTGCAAGGAGCTATGGTAACAATTTCGGAAAGAATCACTGAACTCAGGGCGCCTGGAAGGCTCAGTTGGTTAAGCATCTGCCTTGGGCTCAGGTCGTGATCCCAAGGTCCTGGGATTGAGCCCTGAGTCTGGCTCCCTGCTCCCTCTGCACCCCCACTCTGGTGCTTGCTCCCTTGCTAGCTCTCTCTCTCTCTCTCAAAGAAATAAATAAAATCTTAAAAAAAAAAAAAAAAGAATCACTGAACTTTGTAACAGATCTCAAGCTTATTTACTAGAAGGCTTAAGACATCAGGCGGGTCCTGTTTCTCCTGTCAGGGATCCTTGATGCAAGTTGATCTGAACTTCACAGGTGCTGCCCGGAGCCTCCAGGATGCCACTGGCCAAATTCTGCCCTGGCAGGTGCCCCCTCAAGACTCCTCTGGAGACTCAGGCCAGGAAACCTGGGCTTTTCTCCTGGACTCTGTGTATTGCACCTGCCGGCCACTAACCAGCTGTGGGACCCACTTCCAGCCTGGATTTTTTCCATGTCTGCAGTGGCAAGAAATGTCCTGAAGTGTCTCCATCGAGGTTCAGAGGAGCGACAGTGTGAAGGGGGCAGGGGGTGTGTTACTGTCACCTACAGCTCTGTCGGTTTTCACTGGGTCTCACTCATTGGGAGGCTCCCTGCCAGTTCTGTAGCCCCTTCACCCTGTCCTCACCTGGTCAGTTCCTTTAGGTCCTGGCTTCCCTGGGTACCTCCATGGCCCCCTATTCAGCCAGGCTTCCCTGTTCCAGGCTGCAAGGCCCCAGCACCGCGCCTTTGTGGCACTTTGCACACTCGGACTTACTTATTTTTTTGGTCGAGGTGAAGTTCACTTAACATAAAGTAACCCTTTAAAGCTCATAATTTAGTGGCATTAATACATCTACAATGTTGCACACTCACCACCGTTACCAAGTTCCAGAATATTTATCATCATGCCTGAGGGAGACCCCGTGCGGGTCGAGCAGTCGCTCCTCACTCCCTGCTCCAGCCTCCACACGTGGACTTTTGAGATCCATCTCGAATGACAACTTTATGTCTGTCCCCCTCCGTCCCCGCGCTGCCCTGTGCACGCACCGGGATGCACACCCTGTGCGGAGGGAGCAGGGCTGGCGGCTCACCTGCAGCCACAAAGAGGATGCCCGCGCTGAGGACGATGTTGTTCCTGCGGCTGTAGAACCTCCCGGCACCGATGCAGAGGCCGCCGAGCAGCAACAGGATGGTGCTGAGGATGGGGAAGACGCTGGAGGCGCGCACGATACCTGGGATGGGCAGGAGACAGAGCAGAGGGCAGTGAGATCGCCTGCCATCCTGGGCACGGCCACGGGGGCCCTTCCCCTGACACTGAAGGTTCCCATCTGGCCCTGGGGATCACGGTGGGTTGGGAGCTGACCGGGTGGGGGCAGCTGGACCAGACTGGAGTCACCTCTGCCCATAGCTCACGTAGGCTCTCCCTGGGCGTGGGTCATGCTTCTGCTGGCCCAAAGGCAGGCAAGCTTCTCTGTGGCATCAGGGAGCTACAATGACAGCCAGGAAAACACTGGTCTGCCTTCCATTCAGAGGATACTGCACAGCGCACGGAGCCTTTCACGGACACCATCTCTAAGAAGCCTCTAGAAGGCTGGGAAGTGGTGTCCACAAGCTTCAGCTCTGATGGGTAGCTGAGAGCACAGGATTTGGCATCAGGTGGTCTGGGTCTGCTCTGTGACCTGCTGGTTATGTGGCTTTGGTCAAATCACCTCTCCTGAAAGTGAGCTTCCCCATTTGTGGGAAGCAATTCAGAGTAGTGCCTACATCCTCTGGTCGGTTTTGTACGTCTAAGGGGCTTAGCACAGGGCCCGGCCGAAGCACACACGTCCTAAGTGACGGCTTTAATCTCTACCATCTTCATCACTGTCATCACCCCCAGGTGACAGACAGGGGTGCGGAATCACAGGACATCCTGAGGCCACAGAGGAGGAAGTAGCTGACCAGTGGGACATACGCGGACCTCGCTGTCCAGCAGAGCTGGGTTTGCACACTTGCTCCCCATCGACTAGGGGGATGACCAGGGCAGCTGACGTCTGACAACGTCAGTCCCCTCTTATATAACCTGGGGAGAATCGTCATACCTATCGGTGGGGGTTGCATTACACCCCACTTCCCGCCCCCGGATGTGACCAAGTCCTAAACACGGGTACCTAGGAATGTGACTTTTGTTTGGAGAAAAGGTCTTTGCAGATGTGATTTAATTACAGATCTCAAGAGGACACCATCCTAGGTTAGGGTGAAGGTTCCCATCCGGCCCTGGGGATCACGGTGGGTTGGGAGCTGACCGGGTGGGGGCAGCTGGACCAGACTGAAGTGGTGGCTCCCGGCCTGCTGGTTACTCCCTGCAGGACACCAGGTGGCCTGGAGTCATCTCTACCCATAGCTCTGCCCATTGAACCCAAATCCAATGACAAGCACCCTCGTAAGAAGAGGAAGAGTCGCGGGCAGAAGACGAGGCCCACAGGGGAGAAGACAGAGGCAGAGAAGGCAGTGAAGTGGCCCCAGTGGAGGAGAGCCACCAGACTCTGGGAGAGGCAAGGACAGATGCTCCCCCGGGGGGCTGTGGAGGGAGTCCAGCCCGGCCAGCCTCGCACTGTGAGAGGGGAAGTTCACAGTAAATTCCCATTGTTTTAAGCCACCCCGCGTGTGGAATCTGATCATGGTGGCCCTAGGAAAAGAATACACTATGTGCACTTCGTAGGGGTTCAGGGGATGCGGGTCCCTCTTCCTTGGCGTCTGGCTGGGAGGAAGACCGGGAGGAAGGGCAGTGGGGCATCAGGAGGAGCCCCTGGCTCAGCCTCCCTGATGCACCCGCAGGTCTCCCAGCCCTGCAGAAATCCTAGCTATGTGGACCTCGGTGGCCCCAGCAGGGGACAGTGAGCCAGGGGAGCCCTCGCAGGCGCCAACTCCTGAGCCGGCTGAGCCAGTTTGTGGCCTCTCAGCCTCTGAAGGCAGCATTTGTCTCCTTTCTTGTAAGGCCACCAGTGTGTGCCCTGCTTCACAGAGGGGGCTTTGTTGGGGGCATTAAATAAAGCTCTTCTCTCCAGCACCTCCTCCTCCTTCCTCCCTTCTCGCAGCCACAGGCCCCGGGAGGTTTCCCGTGGGCTTTGGAAACATGCCTCTGAGCCATGCTGGCCAGAAACCCTGGGATCGGCTCCCCTTAGATGTCCTTGTTCCGCTGACGGGTCGGAGGGGCTGGGGAGAGGAAGCCCAGTGCATCTAAGGTCCCTGAGGTCAGACGTGGCTCAGAGCCACCCACCCTGCCCAGGTAAGTCACGTGAGGGCCTGTCCTTTGCCACACTGGCTCATCCCAGAGTTCCGGATGTGCAGATGCCAGCGGGGGCTGCTGTGGACACTGGTGCAGGTCGGTCACGCAGAGCTGAGGCACGAGCAGGGCTGAGGTCCAGCCCATGCCTCCTGGCCAGATCAAGCCCTGGCGAGAACCTGTGTCTGTCTAGAGGATGGGCATCTCCTTCTAACGTACCCTCAGGCACACCATGGCCTCCCAGCGGCCCTGATACCAGCACTGAGGGGCTTAGTGCAGAAATTAGCTACCTAATGGGAAGTGCAGAACCTGGGGAAGAGGCACCAGACACAGGGCAGGGTGGATGGGATTTCTGGGGCCAGCGAGGCTGGTGGAAAAGACATGGGGGGTAGGGTGTGGGCTGGTGACCCCTCAAGCCTCACACCTGCCTGTGGATCCACAGACCAGTGGAGGGGGGCACCAGAGCCCCAAGGCTGGAGGGAATCCCTGTGACAGTTACGGAACTCAGTGCACAAGCCTGGTTTCTCCAGACTTCAGAATGCGTGACCTGCAGCTTGACCTCATTCTTGAGTTGTCGAAGACAGGGTATGAGAAGCACAGCCCCACAGTATCCCGTGGGATACCCCATGCCTGGACCAGCTGCCATTCCAACAGGCTCTCTCACAGGCAGACACCATGGAACCTTCTGTGACCTTCTCTGACCTACCTGTTCTCCGCTGGAATGTCAGCAGCAGGACGCAGAGCTCTGTTTTGGTCACTGCTGTACCCCACATGCCTAATAGGGTGCCTGGCAGGTAGTAGGCCCATTATCACTTTCTGCTACAGGGTGAATAAATGAACTCTCACGGCGCCTTGTCTCACTCTGCTGTGCGTCTACATATTGTCAGGATCACAACAGTGTGGGGACCAGAGGACCGAATACCGGGAATCAGGGGGGATGGCCATGGCGACCATGACCATGGCCTGTCCCGGGATGTCGCCTGCTTCCTCTGGCTGAAGCTCACAGGTACCTGCACTCTGAGCCTCGTTTCAGGGCCGGTCCCCTGTTTCTGCAGCCCCTGAGTGGAAAAAACCACCTCCCTGTGGGAGAGTTAGGTCTGTCCTCCTCCCCAGTTGCCTCAGCAGCTGGAGCTGCAGGCCCCGAAGCCGTCACCTCTTCTCTTCCTTGGGCATCTCCACGCTCATGAATGAACCCGCTGGTCCCCCCACGGTGCACACACGTGAGGAACGCATTTCCTTCCCAAGTGAGCTTTGGCTGATGTTCAGCCGTCACCATCAATTTGGGAAAATCGCTGCTGGGCCCCCGCGAGCCCCCATGCCCCCCAACCTCAGGCATCACGGGTGGAGTTTGAGGACCGCAGGAGCCTGACCCTAGACGGGTAGTGCCGCACATCCCAATTAGCCCCTCTTGATCCTTGCTCCAGCTTTCTGATCCTGCCCCGGCCCCCGGGAGGCACAAGCCTTGCAGATGGGAGGAGGGTGCAGGCGGGAGTGTTGGCCCCTCAGCTTCCTCCCTGGGGCTGCGGTGAGGCGGCTGCGTTCCTTCCTAAAAGCCACCGCTCCTGCCAGGCAGCCCCGTCCTCACCGCTTCTCTCTTCCAAGCTCCCAGACCTGCTTTCCTCCCCTGCTCATGCCCAGGAGTGAGGGCTCCTTTCACTGCTGGCGCTGGTGTCCTCACCATCCAGGCAAGTTTTCTTATACCCTGCCCACACCTTTGCAAACAGTCCTTCACTGGATACCCTTCGGTCACCCCATCTGAGCAAAGCATCTGCTTCCTGCTGGGACCGCAAAGAGCTACATCGTCTGATATCTGGACTGATGGTCATGAGAATAATCCAGAAAGAGATTGCAGGGCTCTGGGGATGAAGAGGGAACGAGGGCAGGGAGGAATAGAGGAAGAGCCAGTGCCGATGTCCATAAAGTAAGTTCAAGAAGGAAATGGGGAAGGGATGGTTTGTGTCTCTGTGTCTCGCTCCTCACAGCTCCAGGGATGGTCAGTAGGGCAAATCTGCCCTCAGAGCCTCAAGAACCCCCCGATTGCCTTGAGTAGGACAGAGAATGGCAGGTTCTGAGTCAGGGTTGGTTTCCAGGTGAGCCATCCCAGCCGGGCTGAGCAACCAGGGGCTGCCCTGGATGGCTGCTCAGGCTACACACTGTACAACACCAAGGGTGTCATTTATACCATAGTCTATGAAAGTGGCATTCCTTGAGCCATACGTAGGCTGCGTGGCCCTTTGAGGTGGCCCTATGGACTATCATTTGCTTGCTTCATTTTTGGCCTCCAGAAAGCAGAAAGAAAGGACAGGCAGGAGGAAGAAGAGAAGGTGAGGGAGGACGGCTGGGAGGTAGATCTGGCCAATTTTTTTCAGACCCTGGGCCCCGCCAGAGCAGCCCAACACTTCCCCAGGCTCCATGGGAACCACACGCTGCACTGTTTCACCAGATGACTCAGAACCAAAGTCCTTTCTCTTAGAAAAAATAAAAAAGATCCCTAAGCAGGTGCAGAGTGAATTATGCTCCCCCTGAGGAGGCTGGTATCGATTCTCCATAAATGAAGCCAGACCTGGTCCCCTGGGGGTGATGCTGTGAGCAGCTCTGTGTGCATCTTAGCTAATGTGAGGGGGAAAGTGGCTTCAAAATCGTGCTGTTCTTCCATTTCCACGCACCTTCCCCAGCTGCGCCTCCATCCGTCCTCCCAAGGAGGTGTTCACAGGCTGAGGGATGAGGTCCAGATTTAAGGTGTGGGATGGGGTTTGTCCTCGTCCAGTATATGCTGTGACTTCCAATCTGGGGGCCCACCGAACCCAGGGCCGGGGCGGAGGCCGTGGCTCCCCCCGCTGACGCTGAAAGCCAGTAAGGCCCACCCATCGGAGCCCGCGTCTGCCACCCGCCGTGCCTTCTCCTGCAGATCACCAGTGGGGTGTGTGTTTTTTTTCCAGAATGGAAATGCTGGGTGCGTGGGGGGGGGGGTGGCTAGGTCCAGTGCTGGCACGGCAATGTCCTTGGGGTGACATAGCCCCCCAGGGATGCTCGGCCGGGGCAAGCCTATGCCTTTAACCCTCACCCCAGGCCCAGCGGCAGTGATCAGCGACTCTGAAAGTAGCCATGACCAGCAGCCCTGGCGCGAGGGGTGCCCACACCTCCATCTGCTCCGCCTCAGCCTCAGTCTCCCCAGGCATGGGCCTATCCCCCAAGTGAGTCCGCTGGGATCCTCAGCATGTCATGGCAGCGCTGGACAAAAGTCCTTCCTCTGAACTAACAATTCTGAATCAGAAAGGGAGAGAAGGGGCATCCAGAGAACAGCACCCCCTTTACCCGCACCCCTCCCCGCTCCACGCACACCAAGGGAGTGGAAGATTCTTGACACTTACGAAGGAGGTACTCGGAGCTGTCGTGGTCGTAATCATTGTCCTCTGGGAAGTGATTGATCCGGAAGCAGTGGCCTTTATAGATTCCTGGAGAGAAAGAGCAAGAGGGAAAGAACGTAAATGCTCCAGGGGCTCACGGGCCCATTCACTCGGGACTGGCGTACGGCATGTGTGCAGGCCCCGGGCAAGGAGAGAGAACGGCCGGCCCTGGCGCGCCCACAGAGAGGGGACCCCGAAGGTGACCATCTCATTTAGGGGCCTCGTCTGGGCGGCTGGGCGCCTGTAAAAGCGAGAGGCCCACCATCAAGAACACGCAGGACATGCGATCCCCTGTCCAGAGTCATCTTGAAAAACCACAAAGAATTTGCCCCTGGGAACAAATTCCCAGCGAGAGGGGGTCTTCTGGGAGGAAGAGGAAGCTGAGGAAACGCAGGGCTGGGGTCAGAACCTGGGGAGTGGTGGGAAGGTCAGTGGCTGGACTCAGAAGCACCTGTGTGGGGGGAGGGCCTGGGTCTGGGGCAGGTGAGTCCGGCTGAAATCCGCCCCGGTGTCTTCCCTCTCCCTTAAACAGCTCTAAGTCCCTCCTAACGCACACACTATATCTGCACAGCTGGCAGCCTGATTCCAATCCCCTCAGTGTGATGGAGGGGAGAGAACAGGGAGCCAGAGAAAATTCTGGAAAGGTTGACACGGCCTCCTGCCTGGTTTCCCTTCCCCACTCTGAGAAGTTGCCTCCACAGAGGGGGAGGCAGGACACCCTGGGTCATTTTGTAACCACAGGAGGCGAGGTCAGCCTTCCCTTCCAGAAGCTTCTGACCAGTTCTCCCAGCCCCTGCTGCCCTGCAGTCTGGGGATGCCCAGCACAGAACTGGACGCAGGTGGGGAGCAGGGCGCATGGGGTGTCAGGCCCTGCCCTGCCAGCCAAGCCCCTCGTGCCCGGCTCAGCCTCCCTGCTTCTGCAAGGAGCTCTTGACAACACTGCATGGCTGGGGCTGGGGCGGTTTCCAACTGGGGCCAATTCTTGTTCTGCAGCTGCTGCCAGCGTCCTGCTGGCCTCCCACAGCCCAGCCTCACCTCTCGGGTGGAGGCACAACGTGAGGCACCAGGCCTGCGCCAGCCCGGCATCCATCTCTCGGCGCCTCCAAAGGAGAGGGGCCACTGACAAGCTCGGGCCACCCCACTCCCACCTGTTTACCCGGTAGCGGGCTCCCAGCTGCCTCCCCAGGCCTTCCGCTCGGCCGGGTTCCTTAGCTGCAGCCTCCGGGAAGCCGGGTGCTGGGTGAAGACCCCTGCTTCCTGAAGGCCCTGGGCCTCGAGGGCCCACTGGTGTGCAGGCCGGGTTTGGTCAGGGAATGGGGGGGGTCTCGGACGTGAAGCCCTGAGCAGGACGTGCTCCGACAGTGTTCGCTGTGCAGGCTAAGCAAGAACAACCCCATGGCCTCATCTGTAGAATGGGAACGGCCACAGGCTCTATCTCCTACGGATGTTGGAAGAATCCCAAGAGGCAACACTTGAAAGGCCCTCAGACGAGTCTTGGCCCCAGTGATGGCTCAGGGAAGGCTCGCTGCCACCAGGTCCAGGAAACACCCACCCCTACCGTGTGGGTCCCTACTCAGGGCCTGGGTAGGTAGAGAAGCAGCAGAAGCTGTGTGACAGGAAAGAGCAGGAGGGCGCACTGGTGTCAGGATGGCCAGGAGGTGGGCCCCATGGGGGCCAGAGTGGGCCAGTCACTCTGAGAACAGGGAGCCAGAGAAAATTCTGGAAAGGCTGAGCCCTCCCCTCACTCTGGGCTCCCACACTCCAGAATCTGGATGTTCGTGGGATCACAGACTTAGTGTTTTCCAGGCATGGGTGGGCTAGGTGAAGCTCTCTACCCTTCCTCCCTCCCCACTCACCTCTCTTTTGGGCCACATCACGGGCCTAAACAAACTGACCAAGTCACACATGCTGTGGGAATGAGTCAAATAGTAAGGGGGTGACAAGGAAAAAGTAAATAATCTCTCTTCAGACTTGTTTTTCGGAGGCCAACCATGTGTATCTTCCCACATCTTTGTCTGTATGCACACCTACACACGTACACGTTTGTGAGGTTCCCCCCAATTTTTAAACATTTTAAAAATTATTTATCTATTTTTTAAAAGATTTTATTTATTCATGAGATATATGGAGAGAGGCAGGGACACAGGCAGAGGGAGAAGCAAGGTTCCCTATGGGGAGCCCGATGCGGGACTCGATCCTGGGACCCCGGGATCATGACCTGAGCCAAAGGCAGATGCTCAACCACTGAGCCACCCAGGTGCTCCCTCCATCAATTACTTTTTAATTGAACATTTTATTTGCAGGTAATGATACCTTTACGGGCAGTTGTAGGAAATAATACATGTTCCCTCCCCCCAGTTTTCCCTCAATGGTAACATCTTGCAAAATTATAGAATCACAACAGGATGCTGTCACGGCCAAAGTCAAGATATAGAACATTTCCACCAGCTGGAGGACCCTTCCTGTTTTTGAGTCACACCCACGTTCCTCTTGCCTCCTCCTTGACCCTCCTTGACCCAGGGCGACCACTAAGCTGTTCTCCATTTGTGCACAATTGTCATTTCAAGGATGTTCTTTCTATAAATGGAATCGTACAGCATATAAGCCTTGGGTTTGGCTCTTTTCACCCAGCATCACTCTCTTAAGATTCATCCACATTATTACGTGTATAAACTGTTTCTTTTTATTGCCCAGGATTACGCCACTGCATGGGGTGTACCATGGTTTGTGACGTCAGATTCTAAGAAGCAATTACGCCTGTGATGTCCAGCTATTTCTGATAATGTTGTTGTGTATGTTCACCTACAAGTTTTGGGGTGAATCTAAGTTTGCATTTCTCTGAGATAAATCCCCAGGAGTGCAACTGCTGAGTCATACGATAGGTTAGTTTTACAAGAGATTGATAAACCTGATTTCAAGGATGCCCATTTTTTGAATGGAATTATACAATGCCCTTCAATCCATAACCTGTTTTTTTTTTCTTTCATTTAACGGTATGCGCAATACGGTGAAAACAGAGAGGGAGACAAACCATGAGAGATGCTGATCTCTAGAAAACAAACTGAGGGTTGTTGGAGGGGAGAGGGGCGGGGAGACGGGGTGACTGGGTGACAGGCATTAAGGAGGGCACGTGATGGAATGAGCACTGGGTGTTCTATGCAACTGATAAATCACTGAGCTCTACCTCTGAAACTAATAAAAAAAATACACTTAGAATCTTAAGCAATCTGTACAATTATCCTTCCAGGTTTCTACCTATAGATTTAACTAAAAAAACCCCAAAACCCTTTTGTCTATTTGTAACAAAAAATAAGTTGATACTAATCCAACAGTTGCTAGAACCCCTAGGGAGAAACAGCCTAAAGTCTAGGACAAGAAGGCTTGCTCCAGCACTGATAACGTGAAAGGAAAATATGCATTGGCAGAAATGAGGGAAGAAAAATATTTATATATTCAATCTGAAAATAAAACTCGGGTTTTGAACTGTTAGCTTGCATATGGATACCTTTGCTCCAAATGCTCCTTGCATATGTTTTGCTAACCTCCACTCTACATTTAGGAGAGAGATTTTATATTTAATGGAAATTGTAAGTAGAGCTCACACTGACATATCGACTGTTTTTGAAAACCCATTGTTCTTAGTGACTGCCTAGCCATCCAGAGTTATGGTTTATCAATTCAACTATACCCCCAAAAAAATCCCTTCCTTGGGGCTGTGTGCACACACTGTAGATCCCACAGAGTACAGTTATGCTCAAAGATACATTGAATCATGCATGCAGTGGTGCACTGACCCCTTTCTCTTTCCTTTCTCCCCTCCCTCCACATCAAGCTCTTACGCACAGACATGCATGGACATTGTTGTGGCCTGGATTATGTCCCCCTGAAAGATGTACTGAAGGCCTAACCCCTGGTACCTGTGAATGTGACTGTATTTAGAACTAGGGTCTTAAAGAGGTCACATTGAATTCAGGTGGGTCCTGAATCCAGTGACTGGTGTCCTGATGCTAAAAAAAAAAAAAAAGGGGGAAATGTGGACACAAACACACACAAGCGAGAAGGCCACGTGGAGACAGAAGGAGATACCGCAGTGACGCGTCTACAAACCGAGAGATGCCAAGGGTTGCCCGCAACCACCTAAAGCCAGGGAGAGGCAAGGAAGGATCCTACCAGAGTCTCAGAGGGAGCATGGCCCTGCTGACGCCTTGCTTTTGGAGTTTTGGCCTGCACAACCCTGAGGCAAAGCATGTCTGTCGTTCCCAGCCACCGGTTTGTGACAACGTGTCACGGCGGTCCTAGGAGCTCAGACACGTGTTGTGCTGTGTGTGGGAGAAGATGCCATGGGTGGAGTGCAGCCCTACAGGAAGGAGAAGGTGTCCTGCTCGAGACTGTGTTTTGTTGTCCTGCTCCTCGGTCCAGTACGAGAGCCTGTAGGCAAAGGCTAAGGAGTCAGGTTTCCATCCCCTGTCGTCAGAGTGTGCTGGAAGGAGACTCACGCGGTCTCTCAGGCTCAGGCGTCCAAAGCAACTTTGCAGCCATCTGGCACATGTCCCCATCAAGGCCCTGAATCCTCTCCTGATTATCTCCCATTTTGGTAACTGCCAGCCACGGGGACCTCATTACCTCCCCAAGGCGTTCCATTTTTAAACAGCTCTAACTCTGAAGTTCCCAAGAACTTAAAAAACTCCATAAAACTCTATCCACGGTGCTACACATGATCCCTGGGAATAAAAGAATCTCTATCATGCGCGGACCCTTCGAGTCATTGAAGAGAAGAATTGTGTCTGACAGGATGGAAGCAAAAAGCTACTTTTCCAGTTGCCCAGGATTTGCAGGTGAGGCCCAAAGCTGAGGACAAAGGATGGCCTACAGCTGCCGACAGTTGAGACCAGCCCACTCCCCTTGCAGGCCTCATCAACAGGCAGGAAGCCTGACCCCCATCCCCATCAGCCCTAGTCTAAAGAAAGGGGGGCTGTGAAGAAGGCACCATTGTTTTTGGTGCATGGAGAGTGAAAGAGGTTGCTCCCTTCCCCTAGAGTCAAGGATTTGGGTATTTCCCTTAAATGAATGCCTTCTCTGGGTCAAACATCTTCAATTCCTTTAGTCTTTTCTTTATTGATGGTTCCAAGAGACTACTCTAGCCTAGCTCCTTTCTTTGGGTCAGCTTCCAACTCTCAGTGCCCAGAAACACAGCTTCCACCACCAAACCCAACGTTTCAGAGCACAGCGGGGCTGTTCCCTCCTCTCCTCTGGACTCTATGCTTCTGTTAATGGGACCTGGTGTCAACTCCGGCTCTCAGGAGTTCTTCTCAAGAGCTGGCTCACCTTCCCCAACTTGCTTTTGTTGAATGGAGTGTTTATTCCTAGGGACTTCACATTTATCCCTGTCAAATTTAATTTTGTTAGTGTTGGCCCAAGGCATTTGATAGGGAGAAAATTACTGGCTGATGTGAGAGGTAAGAGAGAAAGCCATTTCCAATCCACTTCACGTCCTCTCTCTCTCCACGAACAGGCTATTTGCCACGTTATCTATTAAGTGATATTTAGGGTGGTTAATTATGAGATCCTGGACAGGCCACATTGCAGGAATACTGAGGCATTCCTGAGGTCACTGGCCTGTGATGACTCAATCAATCCTTCCTGAGGGTCAGGAAACCATTGGTGTGAAGAGACTTTGTTCATCACATGGGCCCAGGCAAGTTATTTCATCTATAAAACTCAGGAACTGGGCCGGAGGGAGCCTCTCCTACTCTAAGACTCGAGGACTATTTTGTGCAGAAAAGATAAGAGTGCGTGCATATGTTAACACAGCCATTCGTCTACGTCCATCATAGACCGCTTTTGTTAAAGGTATTTGTAAAGGCATAGGAAACATCTGGAAAGAAAGAACCTTAAAAATGTGCAGCGTTTAACTTCTGGGTGATAGGGTTATGAGCGAATTAACATTTTCTTCTTTACATTTTCTTCTGAAATTTTTTTTGCAGGGTCTGAAAATGAAGCAGTAGGGCTTTACCAAAAGAAAGCAAAGCACCGGTGACTTTGATTTTAGCAAATATGTGATGGTCCTTCTGGAATGACCACGAGTGCGCTCGGATGTGGCTGAGCTGGTGAGTGGGGTGTGGAACCGGGTGGGGGGGGGGTGCGAGCATTGTGGACGGCGTTGTAGCCTCTCGTGGGTGAGCGTCCCCTCTGTGCTGTGCTGCTCATGCCCGGGTTGTGCCCCTCTATGCCGTCGGGGTGGGCAGCCCCCCACGACTTGGGGGGGTGTTGGGAGGTTATGGGGAGGTAGGACTTTCCAGGCTACCACCAGGAAAGCCCCCGCAAAGCGAGAGGAGTCGGTCGCTGCGTGGGTCATCTCAGGAGGGCCAGCCTCTGACATAAGCCCCCATGATGGGCCACTTCAGAGGTCTATTGTCATTAGGAGAATCCTAGAGAAGGGACTTAGAGGGTGACAACATGGTGATCATTCATGTACTCCTCCATCGTGTGCAAAGCATTTCCGTAAGTATGACTTCATTCGACCCTCACAAACTTTAATTGCAGCAACCAACACCTCCCGAGAGCACAGACACCCTTTGCCCCACCTCATACCTCTGCCCCCTTCTTGCTCCAGCCAGTCACCCGTGCGGCGGCCAGCTCCGCGCAGGTGGCACCTGCCGATACCTCCATTCAGCTGTACCAACTATTTCTGGCTTTTGGCCCAGGGCACTGGGTAGGTTGCCCCAGGGGAGCCGCACTGCGTACCCATGCATGGAGTGGGGAGATTGAGGGATGAGGGTAACCTTTGAGCTGGTGGATGGAAGCTGCTGGATGAATGTGCCCATCCTCCCTCCCGGGGGTCCTACTTCTGGGGACGGGTTCCAAGAGCACGGAGCCAAGTGATGGTCTGCTCAGCCATGCCCCTGCCACTGGCTTTCCCTCTGTCTTGGTTTCCCTCTCCCCAGCCCCCACCCCTCCGCCCCTGCCACCGTGTCCGCTCCCTAGGACGGCCACCCAAGATGAGCCACCTGCATGCAAGCCCGGGGCTCAGGCGACAGTGGGAAAGGTAAGTGCTGAGGCCGTTCGGTGCATCAGCCCATCTCATCTTTGCAGTGACGCTCCTCTGCAGAGGGAAGGAAGGCGCTCAGAGATGTTGGAAGGCCTGCCCCACGGGCCGCACTGCAGAGGTCCACCTCGGAAAGACGGGGCATTCGGCCTTCACAGGAAAGTTCTTTGCTCCATTTTAAAGAAGAGGCTCGCGGGATGCCTGGGGTGCAGGTGGCAGAGCCGTGGCGCCCGGAATCCATCCGCTTGACATCTTAAGAAGCTCGGAGAAGTAACTGTGAGTATCATCTGGGGTGGCGATCGGGGCCGGAAGCCAGGGGAAGGGATCAGAGGTGCTTTAGATTTTAGGCTCTTGTCCTGAAGTTCTGGCGGAGGTCAAAGCTGAGGTCAGGGTCGGGGGAGCTCAAGTGGGGGGCCCACATCTGGGAACAGACGCCGCCCTGCAGGGGCTGCTCGGGCACATGGCAGCCCAACGTCCTCGTCCCCGCCATCCCCGCCCTCCCGGGTCTAGAGAGCGATGGAAAAGCCGAGAGGAGGCCCAGCTGCTGATGGAGGAGGTGAGGGTGAGACCCGCCCGTGTCCCTAAACATTCCAGCAGATTCATCTAAATCATCTTGGAAAGCAATCGTGCGTCTCTTTTTCTAAACAGCTACCAATCGACTTTATGATCATTTGAAGCGGCTGTCTCCTAACTCGTCCAAATTAAGGAGGTTTCGCGGGACTGTACGCCGCGGTGAGCTGGGTCATCATATGCTGGTCACCGCCTGGTCCAAGGGTCAAAGGGACCAAGCCCTGATCTGGGGGTGGGGCATGTGGGAGAAGCTTGGAGGGAGCCCGCGTCTCCCAGTCCTGGTGCCGACTACCCACCAGGACTGCGTCTCCTCCAGCATCTCCCCAGAGCTGCTCATCTGTCAGGGAAGGGCGAAAACAGCTTGTAGGGCTGGGCGGTTGTATGCTTCCAGGAGGATACAGGTCTTTCTAGAAAGGACTCAGAACCTTGTGAGCAAGTGGAGAACCGAGGGGCAACAAGGCTTTGGCCAGGCTGATGGGTGGGGCGGTCGGAAGAGGATTAGCCTCATGGTAGGAATAGCAGCCAGGATTTACTTAGCACCTACTATGTGCCAGGCTCTATTGTAAGCACCTGTCACTTGTTTTTATTTATTTTAAAGATATTTATTTATTTGAGAGGAAGGGGCAGGTAGAGAGCATGACGGGGGAGCAGCAGGGAGAGGGAGAGGGAGGGGAGAAGCAGGCTCCCTACTCAGCAGGGAGCCCGACATGGGGCTGCATCTCAGGACTTCGGGACCATGACCTGAGCCGAAGGCAGACACTTAACCGACAAGGCACCCCGGCTCCTGTCACTTATTAACTCACTTCACCTTCCTATTAATCCTGTGAGGTAGATAGGATGACTAATACCATTTGCTACTAAGTGTCCTAGCCAGGATTCGAACCAGGCCACCCAGGTTCAGCGTCCGAGCCCTCACCTCCCTCACTTTGGAGGCAGAAAGATGCGGCGCATTCTCAGAGCTACAAGTGGTTCTGATGGGTTAGAGCGCGACGCGGACCCGGCGCTGGCGGTGTGCCGGCCATCTCCGCGCCTCTCGGCTCTGGGGGCACCACCTCGGTTTCCACCTTCGGCCTCACACGGGGTTCTCCCTGTGGGTGGCTCTGCCTCCGAATTTCCCCTTTTCATGGGGGCAGCAGTCCTATGGTTTCGGGCCCACCCTCAGGATCGCATTTTCACTTTGCAGATTAGCTCTGCAAAGGCCCTACCTCCAAATAAGGTCACATGCTAAGGTACTGGGGTTAGGGCTTCGACATAAGAATTTGAGGGGGGCCCCAAAGGCAGAGCGAGGGTCACAGGCCCTGGCCAGTGCTCTGGCACCCACCAGCAAACCACTTCCACACTTCTCCTACCCCTCCAGCCCTCCGCTCTGCCCCCACCTCCTGCTTTTATAATCCTCCCTCTGAGTTCCCCTCGTGATCCCTCCGCCTCCACGCCCATCTCCAGAGAAGCCTCCTGGTAACTGTGCTTTCCCACTTGGCACGCTCCGGTGTCCTCCCACGGGCTGGCCTCCCTCCAGCTGCAGCGAGGCGGGCTGTTGGGGAACCACTCTCTGGGCTCCCGAAGAGGAACTCCAGGCTTGAGGAGGCAGCGTGGGCTGGGCTGGACTCTCCTGGGGGTGTCCCAGTTCCCTGGCTCGTGAGCCACGCTCCGGGAGACCCTGTCACAGCGACTTGCATTTAGGGAGCACCTGCTGCGTCCTGGGTGCTGGGCGCTCAGACACAGCAGAGTATCTGCTGGGCCTAAAAACTCGTGTCCTCTTCCTACTGGATGCAAGGCCACCCCGTATGTCTCAGCTTCCTCTGCACTGAGAGGCAGTAGTGCGACCAAGTTGGTGAATGGAGCACGAGCGGAGGTGCTGTGCACCCTTTCTGGACAAAGTGGGTGCGCGCCCTCCAGCCCCATGCCCCCTCCCTCACCAGCCACAGGGAAGGGTGGCAGGAAGGGCCCGAGTCCCTGGATCAGACTATGCAGGGACGGTGCCCGCTAAGAGGACGGTCTGCTTCGAACTCTTCCATGAGTAATAAATCCACTTCTATTAAGTTTAAGACACTACACATTGGAGTGGGTCTCTGTTCCAGCAATAATAATACAGGAAGAGAAGGAGGCAGATGTGGCCTTTGCCTTTCTGGAGCTTTCCAGTTAACACAGTCAATTATGACTGCGTGGAGAGGTCTGAAGGAGGAGTCCGGAGCTCCAGAGAGCACTTCTGTGAGGACCTGACCTGGGTTGCCGGGTGGAAGTCGGGAAAGCTTCTCCACGTCTGGAAAACGGACAAATATTTTTTTATGACTTTTCAGAGCCAGAGTGAGGCCCAGTGAGCCCCGTGTTGGTCACAGCACTTTGAGAAGGATAAATCCTGATGACATTGTGAGGGCGAATATATCGTTTCTGGGCGATGCCTTCAGACCGGACCAGAGCCTTCCGTGTCCTCTCCGTGGCCGTGGGGATTTGGAGCCTGGGCAGCCTCCTTGGGCATCGAGACACCTGCCACCAGTGCTGGGGCACGTTTCATGTGTGCTCTTCCCTTCTTCGGGTTGCCCTAGGTTAGAGGCATCGAGGTGTCTCCTTGTGCTTAAAGGATCTGTTTGGGGTCTTTCCTTTGACAGAGACATGGTTCATCCGTTTGACCCTTAGCCTGTCTGTCCGTCCTTCCTTTCTTTTTCTTTTATTTTTAGATTGATTGATTTATTTTAGAGAGGTGGGCGGGGGGGAGACAGATGAAGAAGGAGAGTCCCAAGCAGACTCCACGCTGGGCACAAAGCTTGACGTGGGGCTCGACCTCATGACCCTGATATCACGATCTGAGCCGAAACCAAGAGTTGGACATTTAACTGACTGGGCCACGCGGGCATCCCATGCCCATCCTTCTTTTAAGTCAGTATCATTGATTGATGCCAGGCGCTGTTGTTGCCCAAAGACATTGGTCCAGTGGGGCATGAACTTACAGCCCAGTTGGGGAGATGAATAGGTACCCATCACCTTAAAACAAGCAAGCCAGTGACACATGTCATGAGGGAAGCAGGGGGTTCGTGGAGTTTCAAAGAATGAGGGAGAAGTGCTGGATGGGGTGTCTGGGACAGGGAGTGAGTTTCTGGAAGAAAGCACTCATGGCGAGGAGAGATAGAGGCTGAGAAAGGTGTGCGGGGCTGCCACCACCGAGCTGCCTGCATCACCCTGTAAGGGGACTGGATTTAGTGCCATTGGCTCCGAGGTGCCATCGTGAGCTTTCCTGCGGCTGGAACAGTCTCCTCGTGACTAATGCAGGGAGCCCTCGTCCCCAGAGGCTGTGCATGGCTGTGAGTCTATTCCCAGCCCGGCTGGGTGTCGGTTGACCTGTTAGGTCTGTGGCCCTGCCCGGGGGCCCCTGGGGGGTCTTGTTTTCATCTCAGAGGAGCCCAGCTGCCTGGGAGACTGCAGGCTCTGCTCCCCCAGGATTAACAAGCGCCCCTTCATCGCGCCCCTCACATTGAAGCGCCTTGTGAGGAGGGACGCATCTAAACTCTGGCTCAGAGTCGCAGCTTCCTGCAGCTGCCAGAGGGCCGTGGCAGTCTCCGTGTGGCTGCTGCCAGGAGCGTGGGGTGGGGAGGCCAGCGGGGGGCCTGGGACTCGGCCTGCCTCACCCCTCGTCCACTGTCAGTCGCAAGGAGGGTGCCACATTGAGGAGCGACAGGTGCCAACAGCAAAGAATCGCTTCTACAGCGACCTGGACCCCAGGCCTCCTCCCTCAACTCGCTTCTGCATAACCAGATGGTGGTGTGGGGCTCTATCTCCAAGACGCCTCCTCCCTCTAGCAGTCTAGGTGAGCTACGGGGTCCGAAAGGGTGATTCTCTTGACTAGGAGAGCCCTAGTGGAGCATTTGGGGGAGATGTCACTCTTGTCATCAGCAAGAAAGAAAGATGGCACCTGTTTCAATGGAGCTAGACTCTGGTTCAGTGTCTGCTAGGGTTCTGGCTCAAGCTCCTTCCCCCAGGTAGTGGGATTCCCAGAGAGCACTCTATTTCTGCCCCCAAACTCTGTCTCTATACACCCAGGACCTGGAGAGTAAAGTTACTCTGGTAAACTGAGGCAGCTCTCCAAGACCTGGATTCTAAGGCTCATGTCTTGCACAGCTGGGCAGTGACGCGGATGGGGGGAGATGGGGAGAGGAAGGGTGAACCACGTGCCCGGCCCGAAGCCCATCCCGAGGTTCTGATGTATCTCTGGAGTGCACCTGCGGGGAGCCCCTTTCTCCAGGTCCCTCTGGCCCCTCACAGAGTCCTTCCCAGTGGCCACTTTGGATGTCCCCAGCCAGGAATCCTGGGCGCACAGCTGGCCCAAGGGCTGGACCAGTCAGAAGCTCTCTTGGGGGTTTGGATTTGGGATCAGAAACAGAGGAGAGAGACCCAGGGGCTAAGGGACACGGGGGAGTTCACGAACAGGGTGATCTCAGAGGTCCCGTTAAACTCCCTCAATCCCTCGGGCCCTCCGCACCCCACAGAGTCCTCTTTTGGGATCTAACCAGAAAAAGTTAGTTTCTGTGCCTGCAACCAGGAGAACCGCACACCCCAATCAATCACACCTTCATCAGGAGGAAGAGATTACAAGCCAGTTTTTGTGGGCTCGGAAGCCCGGCCCATACGGCATATTTGGGACAAGTGTGCAATCCTTTTACAAGATACGAAAATGAGCACAGGCTCCCGGGAGACCAGAGAGCTCAGGGGACAGGAGGGACGTTGTCACTGCAGACAGGAATTCCGAATGCCAGTCTCCAGACTGCCAGGGGGAAGCTGTGTGTCCTGTGACCTTCATCTCTCTGTTTCCTCCTCTACAAAGTGGGGATACCCATGGACCTCACACAGTTGCCATGAGGAACAAGAAAATGGGACCACGGGATACCAGCAATGGAGAAGTTTCCCCGTAAATGGTGGTTTCTCTTCCATCCCAGTAAAAAAGAAAACAGGTCCTTGAACAAAGTCTTCTCCCCCACAAGCCTGCTGGGAGGGCCCCAGAGATGGCTGGCTCTTGGCCCCCAGGACCCCATCCACAGGGCCCTGCTCCCGCCCACACACCCCGACCCTTTGGCAGGAGATGGGCCATCCCCTCACGTGCCATCTCAAATCCCAAATCCCTCGGATCACTAGGTGGGTTCTTCAAGAACTCACAGCGCCAGCCTCACGCCTCCTCCAACCCTTCGCTCCAGGGCGGGCCGGGATTTTCCAGGCTTCCTGCCGAGATTCATAATTGAACAGAGCCTGGGAGACTTCCCCAACCACCAGCTCGTTTTCTCTCCTAACACAGGGAAATGGGTGTTCAGTTATTGTCCCTGTAATTTTTCCACTTGTATCTGCTCCCTAACTGCTGCTTGGATGAAATCTCCGTATCGAGGTTCCATTTTTTTGTTCTTTGTTTCTTTCTGTCTTTTAATGAGGAGCAAATACAGAGCTCCAAGGGGGTGAAACGGCTCTCTGCAGATTCCAGGCTTTTCCGTTGGTTTGCCTCTGCAGATCTCTGCAAAGTTATGCTCCAATAACCTGAGAGTTTTAATTGAAGGGATCGAAGGGTCTGGGTGAGGGAAGCAGAATCATAGTGTGGAATCATAAACTTCTAGAAGGGACCCTTGGGACCATCCACTTCATCTCGTTCACTTTACACAGTAAGAACCTGAAGTCTGGAGAGGCCAAGGGCCGTTTCCATGGTGATGGGCTGGTTGGTGCTGGGCAAGCTTAGGGTAAGCCTAGAACTCCGGTCTCTTGACTCTGAATTCAGTGCTCCTTCGCCCACCCCCTGCCGACTACCACGGTGCAAGGGTGCTCAACCAGGGGGCAATTCCGCCTCCCAGGAGACAATGTCTGGAGACTGTTTTGATTATCAAACCTTGGGGGAGCTCAGTGCTCCTGGCAGCTAGCGGGTGGAAGCCAGGGAGGCAGCTAAGCGCCATGCAACGCACCAGGCAGCCCCTACGACACAGAATGATCCTGCTAGGGTGTCGGTGAGGCCAAGGCTCACGATGAATAAGTGGCCTGCACAGAGCTCAGTCCTCCCTTCTCAAGTCCATGGCAGACATTGCTAATCAATCACAGTACTTTTCTCCCCTGATCACAGTCTAAATTCTTCTCGACCCAGTACCCCACGCAGGGGCTACCAGTTACTGATCATCTCGTGGTGGGATACCACAGAGGTGGTAGGCTATGAAATTATTGTGCTTGGGTATTAGTCCTGGTGCTGTCACACAGCTGTGTGACTTGGGGTCCTAATTAACCTCTCCGTGCCTCATTTTTACCATCTGTGAAATGGGACCATAAATGGGAAACTCTTCAGAGGGCTCTTTGGGGCGATTAAACAGGTGAATGCAGTCACTGGGCCTGGAACACTGATAGTGCCTAAGACATGCGAGCTGTTGTTGTTATAATCAACTCCGCTCTAGTGACAGAGAGACAGATGGTCCTACAATGAGAAGGGAGGAGGCCCAGGTTTGTCCCCTCTCAGGACTGACACGGATTTTTCCTTGTCTTCCTTATCTGTGATATTGCAGCTTTCAAAGTGAGCAAAACCTTCTTGACTTTTGCGACCTTGCTTTCTCTTAGCCCCGTTACCACTGGGCTTCAGTTGAGCTAGACCCCCTGCAAAGTCCTGTGCTAAGCTCTTTCCATTTTCTCACGAAAGCCTTGAAGTAACCTAGGAAGCTGAAGGTCCTAGGAACCCGTTTTACAGATGAGGAAAGCTAAGATTCTCTGAGGGCAAGTAACTGCCAGAGGTAATAGAGTCCCGAGCAGCCAAGCCAGGCTTCTGTTCCTGTCTGACCCTGGTACCAGAACTCTCACCACGGCGCTGCCCTGCCTGCCTATTCTATTTGCAAACAGGGCAAGAGAGAGAGAGGAAAGATGGGAGGCAGAGAGAGACGGCGTCCCGGAGGACACACACCTGCCAGGTCACCAGCATTTTTTTTTAAAGATTTTATTCATTTATTCATGAGACACACACACACACACACACACACAGAGAGAGAGAGAGAGACAGAGAGAGAGAGAGACAGAGAGACAGAGAGAGAGGCAGAGACATAGGCAGAGGGAAAAGCAGGCTCCATGCAGGGAGACCAACGTGGGACTCGATCCCAGGACTCCAGGATCAGGCCCTGGGCCAAAGGCAGACACCAAACTGCTGAGCCACCCAGGGATCCCCTCACCAGCATTTTCTGACAGCGCAGATGGGCTGGTCTGCAGGGCACATGTTCACTCCCAGAGTATCCTGGGTGCTGGGGGAACAGCTCCTCCTGGGCAGCCAGAAGCCAGATCCAAACCCAGTTTTTAAGACCCTTCTCAATGGGGGGCACCTGGGTGGCTCAGTCAGTTGGGCATCCGACTCTTGATTTTGGCTCAGGTCATGATCTCAGGGTCACAGGATCAGGCCCCATGTCGGGTTCCACGCTGGGTTTGGAGTCTGCTTAAGATTCTCTCTCTCTCCCTCTCTTCCTCTCCCTCTGCACCCTCTTTCCACTCGGGTGCATGTGTGCTCTCTGTCTCTCTCAAATAAATAAATAAATATATAAATTTAAAAAAAGAAAAAGATCCCTCTCATTATCGCTGGCACCTGAGGTCCAGAGCGCCAGGTTAAAATTCTCCCTCACCTGCTGGAACCCCGGTGCTTCCAGGTTACTTGGTGAGGAGCCACCAAATCGTGGGCTTAGATGGGACTCAGTGTGCCTGGGCTAATCAGCCACACCTGGCAGTCTGTCCCTTTGTCCCCAACCCCCAGAGCACCCGATGTCCTGCCTGGCATCTTTCCTGGAAGGGCTTCTCTCTTTTTGGACCTTGTGCCTCCCATTCCTCTGTGGGGCCAGAGAGAGCACGTCAGTCCTCCCCCACCCCCCGAGGGTCTCACAAAGTGCTGGAAGAGCAGCCGCGTGTTCACGGCCACCCAGACCTCCTCAGTTCGGGTCATTGCCCGTGTTCCGAGAGCCTGCCATATGCCAGGCACTGGCCTGGGCACAGCGCTACCGGCGGGCAGTCAGCCAGACTCTTTCAGCTTTGAGTTGGCATCAAGGGGGCCGGGGAGGCTGGAACAGAGTGAGGGAAGCTGCCCGGGGGACTGACGCTGCAGCCCGGCCCTGAAGGCAGAGGACAGATGCCGCAGACAGAGGGAATCGCACTGCTGAAGCCCAGGGGCAAGAGGTGGGGCGGCCAGGGCATGTCTGGGGAGGTACAAGGGGGCCCAGCATGCGGCCGGAGGTGGAGGGCTATAGGGAGGAGACAGGTGGTCAGGCCTTGCAGCTGTAGGGAACCGTGGGGAAGTGTTAAACCAGCTCTTGGATGTGATCAGATTGCTTTATAGAGGGGGATGTCTTTAGGGCGGGAGAGTGGGGGGGCAGAGTGGAGGCAGGGAGGCCAATTAGAATCCAGGCTCTGGGACAGGAGCCTCCCTCAAGGTCACCCGCTGACTGGGGGCAGAGAGGAAGGATTCCCCAAGGCTCATCTGAGCCCCCATCTTTATCTGGCTTCAGACTAACCATCCATTCCCTCTGGAAAACACCCCTGGCTTAGAGGGACCAACACCCTCTCAGAATGGCCTTCCCAGGGCTGTTTCACTGACTTCCTCTCGGCTATGCCCAGACTCAGGGCCTGGAAGAGTTGGCCTCTAGCCTTCGCTTGTCCTCCCTGGTGAGTCCCAGAGGCCATGCTCACACCCGTCCACAGCAGGCACCTTGCACCCTTGGCCCTTCTGGCTGTAGGGCCTGTAATCCCAGGCACAGCTCACTCAGCCTTGGCTTCCTCCGGGAAGGAGGAATATGTAGATATAAAAGCCTCCCTCCCTCCAGGCAGAGCGGGGCCCACGAGCAGGGTGATGGTGGGCTGGGACGCGGCACCTCCAAGCTGGCTGTGAGCTAGTGTCGCTCACTACGATGGAGAAACCCCCAGGAAGAGGGCACAACAACTGTCATTGTGACTCAAGCAGACTGTTTATGGGGAGGATAAAAGTTAATGGGAAGCCATATCCCAGCTTCTCACCATTAAGCAAGAGAATTGCTGGTGAAAGACACAAAAGGGGGAGACGGGAGGCCCCGCATGCAACAGGGTTCTGCTCGCAGGGAGCCCGGGGTGAGGCCGGGTGGGGGGCCCAGTAGAAGCGGGTAGAGAGGAGCCACATTTGTCACCTGCTCAGGAAGGCAATCAGTGTTGGCGCATCACCGATTTCCTATCATCTCCAGGGGCTTCTAGATCTATTACCCACCATCCCTTCCCAGGCCCGTGGAAAGTCAGCTGGAGTGGAGGGGCCGGCCCTCTCCCCTAATTCATCTAAACAGTCCACTCCCAGGAGGCCACCCAGCCAGGCAGCCTGAACTTGGAGTCTCCTCTATCCTAATAATGGGCAGGTGCCCTGGTTTCTTGCCCGTCTGTGGAGATGGGCAAGGGACACAGGTCCAAAGTCTGCAGAGGGGACCCCTCGGGGGTGGAGCAGCTGCTCCCACGCTAACTACTGCCCTTGCAGTACCATGAGGACTACCTACCAGGAGCAGCTAACACGTACTGAGGCTCTCCCTGTCCTAAGCACCTTATGTTTTAACTCACTGAGTCCTCCTATCACCCACTCTTGTGGGTTCTGCTCTTATCATCAATCCCATTTTCCAGGACAGGAAAACTGAGGCCCTGAGAGGTTAAGTACTTGCCCAGGGCTGCCCAAATCCTAAGTGCAGAGCCGGGATTAGAACTCAGGCAATCGTCCCTCAGAGCCTTCGTGTTTAAACACCCGGCTCTACCACCAGCACAGACTATATATAATACATACATGGATACAGGCACTTGTGGGTGATACAAGGGCCGAGGGAGTCCTTACTCATCTGCTGGAATGTTCCATGAGCTACCTGGACCATCTCAGGAGCACGTCCCTCTTACCAGCTTCCGTAGGAACCAGGCCAGGTGCCCAAGTGGACCAACCAAGAGTATGGTTGTGTCTCCCTGGAAATGCGTGGTGAAGGGCTCAGGCAGGAAGGCAGAGCCAGGGTGAAGGAGAAGGATGTGCGGAGCGCCCGCAGACGAAATGGGATTTGGAAACAGCCTGAGTCAGGGAGTGGGACTGGGTGAGCTGGTCCATGCTGCTGAAGAGGAGCTGCCTGCCTGGGGGACACCCCTAATGTCCCTGACTGTCCTACTCACTCTCCTCCATGGGCTCCTCCTGCCTCCACCTGCAAGGGCTGTCCACCTCCCGTGTGTCCTCAGATCCTGTCTGTATACCCCCGGGGACCTTGCGCTCCTGCAGGCGGTGACTCCCCGGACTGCAGCTTCTTGGCGGGCACCCCCACCTGGACCGCGTGGCTCACACTTCAACTCTCATCCCGTCCTTGGTAACCTTCTGCCTCCTGCCACCGTCCCTCCCCTCTGGGGGAATCTTTGCTGGAAGGCACCCCATCTCCTCCCTCTTCTTCCCGCCCCCCCCCCCCCCCGCCTATATGGGATTCCACCTATATTCCATCCACTGGTCAATCTTGCAACCTGGCTCCCTCAGGACGCCCGAGGCCCATCACTCCCCTCCATCCACGCCCTCGTCTGGGTTTGCGTGGCCTTTCTCTTAACTGGCACTCTTATCACTTGCTTCTCCCCCAGCATCACCTGGTGGGGTGATCTGGTGACATGGGGCTGACCACGGCACCATCAGTGACTTTCTACATCCTGCAGGATGAAGTTTGGGCATGCTGGCCATCACAGGCTGGTCCCCGTCCTCCGGGAGTCTCTCCGGGTCCTCCAACACTGAGCTGTGTGCAGCATTCCTTACTCAAGGTGTGCTCATCTGAGCCATCTTCTGGTCCTGGCTTTCCTCCTTGTGAGCTTCCAAAAGTCATCAGGGCAGGTGCCGCCCCTTCCAGGAAGCCTTCCTGGACCTGCCTCCACCTTCTCTTTGGAGTCCACCTAATGCTTTGTGCACACCCCTATCATCGCAACTTCCTGCCGTGTATGTAAATTGTGTCTCCTCCCCGAGCCAGAGGCCAGGTCTGATATCTTTGAATCTCAAGCTCCTATTCAGTCTATTTGATCCATGGTGGTTGGACCGCACTGAACCTCTTTCTCCAAAGGGAGTTTCTGTGGGATTGGGGAGGAGGGGAGATGGTCATTGCTCTCTCCAGACCCCCGTGGTTCCACGGCCACAAGGTGGAGGGAACATCTCCTCTGCACCCCCATCTGTCTGGCCCACCAGTGGGTGACAATTCGCAGAAGAGGTCCAGAATGCCCAATCACGAGGCCAAAAGGCACTGGCAGGTGGAGCATCGCCTCTGTTCACAAGATGCCAATGAAACGCGCTGCCTGTCATCAACCTTCCTAAGTCAAGAAACCTTTGGAAGCACACGACGACTGTAATACGATAAATACAACTGATCCAGAGGTGACTCCTTGGGATGCACAGCCGGGGACCCAGTGTGACCGGCGGTCAGACAAGTTCCATTTTAACCAACTCCAAAACCAAAGTAAAACCTGCCCCCTCGTAAATAGGTGGAAGTGACAGCAACAAAAGGGAAAAAGGAAAAACCCAGAGACCTGTCTGGATCCCACTCTCAACACAATACACGCTGCCAGAAACTCCTCCTCTCGATGTTTCAGAAGAAATGTTGGCCCATCCCGAGAAGATGCCAGCAAAGGGGCGGTGTGGATGCCTGCAAGGGCCTGAGCCGCAGCCCACTGCCCCCCCCCCGCCCCTCCTTCCTTAGCCAGAGCTCAGAAGTCTGCACTTCCTCGGGCACCGCCACGGGATGGTAAAGCTTTCATTATTCAGTAAGCCGTTTTTCCTCTCGATTGAAATCTGGATCCAGACATAGGAACGGCACAGGCTTCGGCTCCCCCGGCAGGACCTCTCCCCGCCCGTGGACGCAGAGCTGGGGACACACGGCCGTCTCCCGCGCTTCAGGTCACGGCCGGGAGGACGAGGCCCCTGGAGGTGCCGTGACCCGGGCCAGCCGTGCCAGCCGAGGCCGGGGGCCAGCACCATGTCGGCGGGGCCTGAATCTTACATCTAAGGGCTCAGACTTAAAGCCTTTAAACCTTGAGATACCAGAATAAACCTGATTTGAAACTGGCCCAGGGGAAATTTGTTAAAAAGAGAAATAAAGATGTTGGACGGAGTCGATTGCACTTTGCAGGTGGCCTTGTCCACCTGTGTTCACGAGGTCGTGGGTTTCTGGGGGATTCAGGCAGCAAAGTGCTCCAGCCCTGCTCGTGTCAATGCTGTGATGCTCCCCCTTCTCCGCCCCTACCCCTGTCCCGGAGATATCCATCCCTATGTCACTCACCGCCTGGCCACCAGTCAGCTTCCAAGAACGGAGGGAGGGGCAGCGGAGAGTGACTTTGCGTGGGCGCCCTGCCACGCTGCCCTCAGGTTTACTGCCTATCCCCATTTTACAGAGAAGGCAACGGAGACTCCAAAAAGCAGTGGAGAAGCCAAGTTCCAATGCGCATGCTTTTTAATTACATGACAGCCAGCTTAGTGGTCACCAGGGCTGGGCCATTTAGGGGCCAGTTTGGCAGTCAGCTGAGTCCACTATGGGCTGTTCATATCTGGCGAGTTGCTTAACTGTTCTGTGCCTCGTTTTCCTGCTTCGAGTCTCCAGGATAACCGCGGGACCTGCCTCCAAGGGGAGGCATGAGAGGTCCTTGGCACTGTGCCTGATGGGCCTTCCCCATGTGCGTTTGCCCTGAGTGGAGAAGCGCTTCATAAACTTTAACCCCAGGCTTGAAACACTATTGTCCCTGAATGACAGGATGTGTCACCCTGTGTGTGGGTGGACAAGCGTGCTGGTAGGATGGCGATGGGGTGATAATGGATGGACGGGTGTGTACTTGTCCCAGGGGCCTGGCCCAGCCCCAGCAGGGGTGAGAAGCTGCCTTCTGCCCCCAAGGGCACATGCTTTCCTTCGAGCAGACAAGCACTTTGGGTGTAACCACGGGCAGGAGCGTGGCAGATGCCAAACCCCTGGAAGCCAGCAGCCTTGCCTGCCAGCCTGTCAGAGCCCACGTCTCCAACCGAGCCCTAATTCACAGGGCTGCTGCCAACGCTCATTAATAAATGAGAGAGAATCTCTCAGCAAATGTCGAGCTCCGACATGGTGCTGTGCAGCCCCTGCTGCGGGCCTTGGGCCCACACACAACCATGAGCCAGCCGGCTTCGGGGTTAACGAGGCCAGGAGGGTGACCTGCGGAACACCCTGTGCACAGGCATGAGGTCCCCTACAGCCAATCCAAGCCTGGGCAAGAATGTCGGACGCCAGGGTGGGTGTTATATCTGGGATTTCCTTTGGGAAACTTAGAGGCAGCCGGGTTTGGAGGGTCCTGTTTGCTGCTACGGATCAGGACCATTGGCCGGAGGCGGAAAGGACTGTCTGATTAGTGTGTTTTCCAACTGTCTGGGGAGCTGGAGAGTAGTAGGGTAAGGAAAGGAAACATACGATCCTTACGGGGGGACCCATACCTGGCCTGGGCAGAGTGAGGTTCTAGGAGCAGCATGCTGGCTGGCTTTAGCCAGGAGGGCTCCCCAGTTTCCCCCTAGAGCCTGGCTTTGTTTCGGTGTCAGAAGCCCATTGTCTCTGTCCCCACACAGTTTGATTTAGAGAGGCCTGCTGGAGGAAAGTGAGCTACCCACAGAGGTGTGCGTTTACATTCAGGGACCCTGTACCTTCTTTCATAAAGGGTCTTCCGGTGCCCCTACAGACAGGGACCTCATCTTCCTGGGAAGTCCTGCTTGGGTGATGTTTATACCTATAGCCGTATGTGGAACAGATCCAGATTGTGCTGGGCTCTAACGTATGTGCAATTACACTGTCCCTCCTAAAGGAAAAAAAAAAAAAACCCCACACATAAAATTAGGCTTAGGAAGCGCCCGCTCAAGGGAGGGGGACCTGACGCTTCCTAAGCATCCCATCAGCAGCCCATCTGTGGGCTGACCCAGGCCAGGGAGCCCAGGCCTCAGGGCTGATCTTGCTCAGGGAAAACAATGCAAACACCGCAGCCCCCTCACCCCCACCAGACCAACAGTCTCTACATTAAGCTCTGGGAGTGCCATTGAATGGATGGATGGATGGATGGGTGGATGGATGGATGGGTGGGTGGATGGGTGGGTGGGTGGATGGATGGGCGGGTGGGTGGGTGGATGGATGGATGGATGGATGGGTGGGTGGATGTGTGGGTGGATGGTTAGATGCGTGGGTGGATGGATGGATGGATGGATGGATGGATGGGTGGGTGGGTAGGTGGATGGATGGATTGGTGGATGGATGGGTGGATGGGTGGGTGGATGGATGGATGAGGTTAAGATTTCATGGGGAAGACCACCCCTGAGATAACTCTTGAAGGATGGACAGAGTTGGGTGGGCAGTGGTTCCCCTGGGGACCATCCCATGGCATTCCAGTTGGCATGGCAGGGGGTGGGTCTGGAAATGTAGAGCAGACAGTGCAATTTCAACCCAGAATTCTCCTCTGAAGTGGTAAAGAAGCTCAGTCTGCAGATTGGTGCCTCCCTGCCTCTGTACACTTCAACGTCAGGGCCAGATTATGTCCTAAACGTACAAGGTTTCTGGTCCTCAATTGGCAAGATGCTTTCCCAATTGCTCATGCACCCAAGAATCATCAGCATGTGCTTGGGAGGCGACAGGTCATATCCCAGGACTCGTCCGTGGGGGGTGTGGTGTGTAGGGAGGCACAGTCCCTGTCCGAGTAAGAACACCCTGGTCTGTGTGAGATTCTTAGGAGGGTCATGACATAAATGCCGAAGGTGTCAAATGGGCCAACAAGTGATCTCACAGGAGGAAAGACATCTGCCCCCAACCTGCACAGCATCACCCCCTGCTGCTCGGCTCAGCACCAGGAGGGCGGGCACCCTTCCTATGGGATCCAGCCTCTGGGCTCAGGGATCCGCGCCTCACGCTATATGGGGGGGGGGAAGACCTTACCAAAGCATTGTTTGTTTTGTTCTGTTCGGGGTTCTTATTTCATCTCCACCTCCCCCAGGCAAAGCTGCAGTGATTCTTCCCATTCAGGAGCAGGGGAAGGGGCAGCAGACACTGTGGGACAGCTGAGCCCTGCCTGGGAGATGGGGCTGGAGCTCAGCCACGCCTTCCAGCTCCGGCCCGTTGCTTCCCACACGCACCACCCACCCCACGTCTTCCTCCGTGAGGGAACCACGCTTGCGAAGGGAAGGGTGGGAGCTGCCACTTCCTGAGCTCCTAGCAACTGCAGGGCTTGACGGTTAAACTGATCTAATCCTCCAAAGAGCCCTCGGAGTCTGGTAACGATTGCCCAACCTTGATAAATAAGGAGACTCAGAGTGAACGCGTGTGCAAGAAAATTCTCCAAGGACGCACCCTAAGGTCAGGTTCACTGCCAGGATTCCAAGTCAAGTTCACCTGAACCTGGTGGGCAGGATCCTACCATAGTTCCTGAAATCCCCCCACCACCACCCTGGAGCGTGGGAGGGACCTGTGAATTTGATGAGGAGATGACATTATATAAGACCCCAGCGTGGCAGGCTGGAGGGGCGAGTCAGGGAGACGTTCCTGCGGGCGTGGAAGGAAGCACACTGTGGTGTCGGGAACCACCAATGGGGCCACTGGGCAGGGAACGGGGGACATCCCTCTGGGCCGAGAGGCCCCTGGCTGATGGCTAACAAGACAACAGGGCCTTGTCACACATGGAAACCAATTGTGCCAGCCACCAGCGAGCTGGGGAGAGAAGCCCAGGCTCCAGAAAGGAATGCAGCCCGGCTGACACCTTGCGTGCAGCCTGGGGAGACCCAAGCGGAGGATCCAGCCAGGCTGGCCCCGACTCCCGATCCACGGAAACTGTGAGATCATACATCTGTGTTGTTGCAAGCCACTGAGCTTGTGGTAATTTGTTAAGAAAAGCCTCGCAGACTCATATGTTTCTCATCTAAACAAGTCCACGTAGCCTTCGGTAGCTCAGTCCGGTCTTGAAAATAGCCATTGACCCAGAAAGAAATAAAAATATTCACGTTGCCTTGGAAAAATCATTTCAGCTCCCTGCGAATCAGTTTCCTCAATTGTGAGCGAGGACAATAACAGTACCGACGTCACAGGGTTGGTGGGAGGGTTTGCTGGGGTGATGCAGACTCGTTCTCAGCCTACAAAGTGAGCTCTCAACGCACGGTTGCTAACAAAGTCACATTTCTTTTATTTCAGGTTCCCCACTCTCGGAGTGTGACGTGAGAAACATTCCAGGAGGCTGGCTAATTTGGTGGGTTTTGGCAAGGCTGAATTAATTTCCCCGTATTCGCTTCCAGGCCCTCTGCAACCAAGTACAACAAATGAGGAGGACTCAGATTCCTTCTCTCGTAGTTCTGGAGGCCACAAGTCCAAAGTCAAAGTGTCAACAGGGCTCTGCTTTCTCTGAAAGACCCAGGGAAGGAGCCCTTCCAGGCCTTTCTCTTTGCTTCTGGCGTTTGCCTGCAATCCTTGGCATGCCTCGGCTGGTAGCAGCAACAATTCAATCTCCACCTCCACCTACCCGGGACCTTCTCCCTGTGTGCATCTCTCATCTTGTCCCAGGGCCCCAGTCTGTGGAGTAGGGCCACAGACTTGATTGACTTGGTTACCTCTGAAAAGATCCTATTGCTATATGAGGTCCCATTTACAGATACCAAGGGTAGGACTTCAGCATATCTTTCTAGGGGCACAATTCCACTCCCATCACACCCCAATGCCAAAGACCCTCACCTTCCTCTCTTCTTACCCAACTCTCCAGCATGGGATGGAACCAGAAACAGGAAGCCTCTGCCAACGGATTTCTGCAGTGTTCTGGCCCAAGGGAGGTATCCCTGCAATGATGTTCTAGACCTCTCTGGAGGGCCACAGAGACCATGTGCCACTCAGGTGCTGTCTCAAAGCAAGATGCAAGAGCCAAATGAATGATGGAGGTGATGGGAGGCAAGGGGGCAGGTGCAGGAGGCCGGCCCTGCAGGAGGCCAGGCTACCTGCGGAGGCAATAGGCAGATGCCCGAAAAATCCCTGACAATGGAGCTGAATTTCTAGGGAAGACAGTAAAAGTTGCTTCCTCACTTCAAAGAAAAGCTGGTGCTGCAGACAGATTCTGGGGCCTTCTTTCTTCCCAGTTCCTCTATGCTCCCTTTTGCTGAGGGCAGTGGAGGAGGACGGTGCATCTGCCCGGTGGCTCAGCTGACCAGATCGGCCGAGCCACTCTGAGCCCTGATGCTTGTGATCCAATGTGGTTCTTCCACCATGGCCACGGGAAGGGATGGGCTGCAAGCAGATGCGGCTCCAGAGGCTTCTGGGCGCTGGTGCATGGGGACTCACACAGTCAGCTGTGTCCTCTCAGGCTGGCGACTCTGTAGCCATACCGTGTGGGGTTGCATGCCTGTGCACACAAAAGGGATGTATAGCCACAGGGCACACACATCCGTAGGGTGCAAGTCTGCTTTCTCCCTCGGCGCACACCTGTGTCCTGCACAGGCCAGGGGCATGTCCAATTGCAGCAAGCAGGTGTCATATGTGAACCAGCACACACAGACCAACAGTAAACACTCCTCACCACCCCACAGGCAGCTGAGAGTACCCCTGTATCCCAGGGAACTACATTTCCCAGGCTCCCTTGCCCCTGGCTTCTGGGCAGTTTTGGCCAATAGGAGGTTCTAATGGAACATGAGAAGATACAAGGAAGGGAAAAGTCAGGGTATTTCTCCCTCCCTTCCTTGCACAGTGTTGGTGGCGGCTACTGCATCTTCTCCAGGGGTCCAGTTCCTTCTGGAAAGTCTTTCCCTTTGCATTCCCGGCTTCCTCCATGATCCAAGCACTTGCTGGATGGGCCGGCCTCTGGTAAAACCACCTTCTCTTGTTTTCATTTTACCGAAAGGCTGGAAGGTGCTTCCTCTTGTTGCTCACGTCTGGGCGCCTGATGATTCTCCTGTTTGGCTTCTCAGCTCTTCTCTCACCCAGGAAATCAATTCCCTTTATTAAATTTCCTCAGTCTGAACGACATAGAGTGGCTTTTGTTTTTCCTGGGATGGACCCAGACTGAAAGAGTGATGACAACAACCATTTATTAAACATGTAGAAGGTGCCAGTGATTCTTTCATGCATTATCTCCTTGAATTCTCACATGGGTGGACCAGAAGGATGATCTATTGGTTCCATCTTGTAGGCAGAGAAGATGAGGCTCAGAGAACTTAGCTAACTCGCCCAAGGAGAAACCCCCGCTTCCAACCCAGTTGTGGCGGAAAGAATACAAGCTTTGGAGCAAATCTCATTTCAACCCCTTAGTAGCTAGCTGGGCTCAGGTAAGTTACCTAGTCTTCCTAAACCTGTTTCCTAGTTCTAGACTGTTCTTATCAACCTAAATGGAAACCCCGTACCCATTAAGCAGTCACTCCTGTTCCCCTCTCCCCTGTGCCCTTGGCAACCATTAATCTGCTTCCTGTTTCCATGAATGTGTTGGACGTTTCATATAAATGGAATAATACAGTATGAGGCTGTGAAGAGCTGAATTGTGTACCCCCCCCTCCTCAAATTCCTGTGTTGAAAGAAGTTCTCCAGGATCTCAGAACTTGATCTTGTTTGGAAAGAACCACGCAGATACAATTAAGAAGTCCATGAGGGTGGGCCCCAAGTTGACTTGACTGATGTCCTTATAGGGAGGGAAGATTTTGGCCCAGACAGACACACCCAGGGAGAACGCCACAAGAAGACAAAGAAAGAGATGTGCAAGGCAAGGAACAGCAAGGATTGCCAGCAGAAGCTCGGGGAGAAGCACGGAACAGATTCTCCCTCCTTCACATGGTCAGAAGGAACCAATCCTGCCCACACCTTGATCTTGGACTCTGGCCACCAGAACTGTGAGACAAGGAATGTCTGGTGTTCAAGCCTCCCAGGGTGTGGCACTTTGTTACGGTGGCCTGAGCTTTGTGGGTGGCTTCTTTCACTTTGCATGTTTTCGAGGCTCACCCATACTGGAGCAGCGTGGCTCGTCTCTGTGTTCTGGGTCTGCTAAGGCTTAGCTCTAGAGTGTTGATAGCGAGGGGTCTCTAGACAGTAAGCGGGCAGCAATGTTCTCTTTGCTGCAAGGGTAGACATATGACTAGGGTGGCGGGGCCAGCTGCCACAGGCGAGCCTTCCAGGAAACACAACTGAGGTTACACCTACGAGATCTTGGGGTGCAGAGCGACCTACGTCTCGCTGAGAAACAGGTAGCAGCCTGTATGGCTTTTCTCACCACCCAAGAGCTGTTCCTGGCTCTCATCTGCATCCAGGGGCTGAGGGAGGACCTTCCTAGGGTTACCTCTCCATGCGGAGGTCAGGCGCGTGGTATCCAGGCTCCTACACGCGAATCTCAGTGCCAGCTCTGCCGCTTACATGCCCTGCCACTTGGGTCAGTTACTGCAACTCGCTGAGCCTTGGTCTCCCCATGTGCAAAATGGGGACAGTTAAATAGTGAAGAAATCAGCTAAAACAGGAGAGTCTTGTAGGGTCTGGTCCAACCTGTAAAGGCCCTGCTGTTCCCCTGCATGTGCCTGTTCTCTGTGTCCTTGGCAGCCCCACTCTCAAAGCCAGCTGTCCTCCCAGGGGTCCTGTCTTGCTTTGTGACACACCATCTACCTCCCTGCCCCCTCCCGTGATGGGTTCCCCTCTGCATCTCCATATCCAGTCTGTCTCTAAGGTGGAGCTCATACCCACTCTCTCTTTGCTCCATCCTGTTGTCCTAATTTAGGGCCCATCACCCTGGTCTGGACCTTTCTAGTATTTTCCTAACAGGTCTCTCTGCTCCCGGCCTTGTTCCATCCTCTGTAGTAGAGCCACAGTGAGCTCTCAAGACACAAGTCAGAAGCTGGAACCCCTCACTAGCAACCCTGGCCAGGAGGGCCAAACGCAGGCTCCCGAGCACAGAGTGAGGGACTCAACTTCCAGCCCTGCCTTTCTCCTCAACCCCTGCTCCTGGGCCTTCTCTCCTTTGGGCCTTTTGTTTCAGTGGTCCCAAATTTCTTCAGCATTCCAGAAGACACCCTGTGTCCTGTCAATCCCCAGTGGCTCACTTAGGTCCTGGGACACGGTCGGGACTCGGTAACTATGGAATGCCTGGTGGCTGAATGCAGGTGTTGTACTTTGCCTATGCTGGTGTTCTGACTCTTCTTCTCTCTTTCTCTCTCTCTCTTTTTTTTTTCTTTTTCTAGATATAGAGAGAGCCATGAGCAGGGGTAGAGGGCAGAGGGAGAGGGAGAGAGAGAGAATCTCAAGCAGGCTCCACACTCAGTGCGGAGCCTCATGCAGGGCTCCGTCTCACGACCCTGAGATCAAGACCTGAGCCGAAATCCAGAGTTGGATGCTTAATTAACTGAGCCCCCCAAGTGCCCCTCCTCATTTTCTTAATGAACTCATGTTCATCTTTCAAAACGGGCTCAGATGATCTATTGTCTAAAAAGACTCCTCTGTCCACCTCCTATGCCTCAGAGGCCCTCTCTCCCCACCCAGACTACACAGCTCCTTGAGCTTGCATTTATCATCACACTTCCACATGGAATTATAATGGATCTGGCTGTCTCGCTCTCTCTCCTCTCCCTGCCGGGCACTAATTTCCTCCAGGAATAGGGCTGGACTCTGTTTTTCATCCAGGTACCTCAATAAAATGTCTGCTGAAGGATGAACAGACGAGGGAACGAATGTGTGAATGAATAAGGCACGTGCCTCTGTAGGCTCAGTGGCCCCTGACTGCAGACTCCACCACATTCTGCAAGACATAGCCCATATCACTGCCTCTGGGAAGCCTTCCCAGACTTCCTCAGGCTGATAGAAGTCAGGCCTCCCCGGAATCGATAGGCCATGACTAGGCTCCCAGCAGAGCCCCACCCACTTAGGAGCAAGCCAAGGGCAGTCCCCACATTATTCAACATGGTAGCCAGAGGGATCCTGTTGGAACCCAGGTGAGAGCTGTCAGGCCTCTGCCCCAAGGTCTCCAGCGCTTCTTCCCTCAGAGTAAAAGGCCAGGTCCTTACTGGTGGCCACAGTCCCCTCTCTGACCGACATCTACTCCCTGCTCTAGCCACTCAGGCCTCGGGTAAGTTCTAACAGAGCTGTGACGCTTGCTGTCTGTCCCCTCTGCCCCACACAACTGTCCCCAAGACCTCCACGAAGCTCGCCTCCTCATCTCCTCCCAGGGGGCCCTCCCCGGCCACCCTCCTGATTTTTCTTGCTTTTTGTCCTCTGAGGCCATATGATCGTTATGTGAATCACTCTCTGTTTTCCCCCACTGCTGGGAAGGAAACTTTTCTCACCACCTCGAACACTGCTTGGCTAAGTAGCAGGCACTCAGTAAACGTTTGCTGAATGAATGAATAATCTGAGTGCCCAGGACTCAGTCTGGGGTCTGGTTTTTAAATTCTCAGTTTTTGATGGATTTGAATAGAGACTCAGAAATGCTGGTGGGGCCCTGGGGGCGCATGGGACAGGATGAGAGCTGGAGGCGCTGGCTCCCCCAGGTAGGGTGACAAGAGGTCTCTGAGAATCACAGTTGCCTGGCCGAGAGAGAACGATCTCAGAGAAGCAAAGTCATTCTAGGCCCTTGGGCCAGACCCTCTCACCCAAAACATGCCAAGCTTCTGCTACCCTTAGGACCGGCCTCTGTTCCGCAGGTGCGTTGGGTTTAGGGGAGCATCCCTATAAGGACAAGGCCTGTGTGGGGTGAGAGGGGCTCTCAGCTCGTTGCCAGCACAGACTCCAGCCTAACAACCAGAGCAGCCCTGAGGTGGGCTTAGACTCTTCTCAGAGGAGGAGGGTCAGCATCGTGACCAGAATAGTGCTCCATGCAAGTTCAAGTCAGACTCTGCCTCCCCTGCTCTATCTACCATCGGAGGCCGATAGAACCCACGTCCCTGGGAGGTGGAGAGAGTTTTTCCATGAGAGACTACAGACTGGGAGGCATGCTCGAGGGGCAGGTCTCATGAGCTCCCAATCACACATCCTGCTGATACAGGAACGTCTTTTTCCTCTACCTGGCCAAGCAGTGCTCCCAAAAGGCTGGATGCAAAATTCATTGCTGGATGGAAGAATAAAATGAATGAATCACTGAGTCCTCAGAACTGCGCAGGGGCTAGGTGCTCGTTCTCAATGAGCACTCGCGGGGTTGGCTGGAACCGAGGAAAACACGACCAGCAGGTGGGGATGGATGGCGGCAGGTGAGGGCTGGTGACAGGCCACCTGGGGATCCTCGTCACCCCAAACTGTGTGTGTCTGTTTTTAATTTTTTAAAAATTTATTTTAGAGGGAGAGACAGAGAAAGTGCGGGCAAGGGAGGGGCAGAGGGAGACAGAGGGGGAGAATTTCAAGCAGACTCGGGGCTGAGCACGGACCCCCACTTGGGACTCGATCCCAAGACTCTGAGATCACGACCTGAGCCTAAGCCAACAGCAGACACTCAACCGACTGAGCCACACGGGCGCCCTGTCTGATTTCATTTTTACTGAGGATAAAACACAGAGAGCAATCCTGAGTGCAGCTTGATGAACAGATGTCTACGTTCATGTAACCACCATCCAGATCGAGATATAGAACATGGTCACACACACGCCTGGGGCTCCCTCTTGCCCCCTTCCAGTCAATTCTCCACAGAGGGGAGCCACGCCGCTGACTCCCATCGCCCTGGATTAGTTCTGTCTGCATTTGAACTTGATATGAATGGAAGCATCCAGTATGATCAGACTGTTTTTCTATCTGCTTTTCGTGAGGTGGGAGTTAGCACGTGAATGCCAACAACTGGAATCTGGGTGTGAAAGTGTGCTGGCAGGTGGCCTCCCCTGCAAAAACGTGGGTTCTGGGGCTTTGAAGTGGATGGTTAATGCCTCCTTAAAGGAGCTGTCTTGAGCAGAATGATTTTCACCTTCTCTGCTGAGAGCCCCCGATCTTAAGAGCCGCCTTCGGTCTGACAGCAGACTCTCTCCTCTGCGGGCTGCATGAGTCAGACTCAGAGCCCAGCATCGTGCACTGTTCTGGTCACGATGCTGTGCCCACCTCTTCCGAGAAGCCTGCCGTGCCAGCCTGGCTCACAGCCAGCACCCGGCAAGCACAGAGCTGGCACCTGTAGGACACGTCCTGCTCTCTCTGGACCCCCCACCCACCTCCTCACCAGCAGCACAGGAGCCTACATTCTGGCCCCTGGGTTCCTAGGGTCATTATGGACAGTTTGGGATATTTGCAGGACACAGAGCTGCCCACCGGCCTCTCCTCAGGGAGACTAACGCTGCTTCTCTTCCTCGACATGCAGCAGGCATGGGACAGTGTTTCGCATGGGGCTGTCGGAAGAGCTGGGAATGAATTCTGGAGGCAGACACCTGGGCATCCGTGTTGGCCTATGTCTGGGCTGGGGAGCCCGCTTAGCATCTCTTACCTCCCACGAGGGAAGTGCTGCTTGTGGGGTGCTGCAAGGAGGAGAGGAGCTACACCAAGTGCCTGCACGTTAGCTATTTCAGAAGTTGTAGCTTCCGCTATCACAGCTCGCAAAGAGCAGGGGTGGGGAGCTAGACCGCCTGGTTTGAATGCCACTGTCACCACTTGGCCCTGGGGCCTTGGGCCAGTTACTTAATTTCTCCATATCTTAGTTTCCCCATCTATACAGTAGAAGTAGTGACAGTTCCCACCTCACAAGCAAGCTGAGGATTAACTAAATATATATAAAGTGCTTGGGACGGTTCCTGGCATATAGTAAGTGCCATGTACATGTTAGCTCACTCTTTCTCTCCCCCCTCATAATATACCTGAAAATTACTTAAATAGTATTTAATCATAGCTGTTATGATGATGAGCTAACATATGGAAAGTTATGGAAATAATACATTTAGTCCCTGGTACACAGTGAGTACTTACTAGATATTCATTCTTTTTTTTTTTTTTTAATTTTTGTCATTTGGACCCTATGCAAAAAAGTGGGCAGGAGAGTGTGGGATGGATAAGCAGGTGAGGGTGGAGGGGAACACGGGCCCCCCTGGCCCGGGCACCTACCAACTCCATGGGCAACTCAACAACCCACCTGTGATCAGCGGGGAGGGTGTCCAGTGGGTCTCTGGACCCCGGGCCTCCCCACCCCCAGGGTCCTTGGTACCAGCAAGCACATCACAAAGGCTTGAAGACTAAAAGCCAGAAACGGTCTAGAGAAAACAACCAGGTTTAAAAACAAACAAAACCCCAAACCAGGTAAATTTCCTTCCCGATCTTTCTGAGATGAGAGAACTAGGGGAGGACATCAACACCACTTCCGAGAACATGAAGGGCTTTTAAGGCCAAAGATGAGTGCTTTGTTTTCAGCTTCAGGAAAGACTGAACGGGAAGGAACAAACATTATCATCAGAGGCACAGCGATTTTGATAGAATCAAGGAAGAGCCCTCTAGTCTGAGACCGGGTGTCTCAGTCGCAGCCACTGGCCTTGGGACCTCACGTCCTCCTCTACTCGGTGGCCTGTCTGGCTCCCCTAGCTGAGACCCCCGCTGCCAGCTGAGACCAGCACTAAGGAGCATGTGGCCACCAGGACCCCTGGGCGATGACCGCTCAGCATCGCCTGGCATTTGAAGGGTCAGCCGACTCGCTGTCCCAGAGCTAAGCGGTGCTGGTACAAGCCACAGTGGGAATCGCCTTTCCTCCAGCAGTCGCCACGCAAAGACTTTTTCTAAAGAATTTACACGAAGGGAATTGGCAACGGAAAAAAAAATCTGAGACAGAAGAACCCTTCATTTGAAAGCCCCATCTGGGGATTTTTTGGTGCAACGGAGCTTGCTTAAACTTGCCCAGGGAGGTTTTTCGGAAAAGAAAGAGAAAAGGAAGAAAAGAAAAAGAAAAGAAAATTCTGTTCAAACTTCACCGATTTTGCATTTTGAGAGATGTTGGCCAGTCTGACTCAGGCAGAAGAATTCTCCCAAAGGAACATTTCATGATGTGGCTTTTATCTGAAGCACTTAGTTTTACATATGTGATAAAAGTTTGTAAGGGCGTCTATCTGGGTTTTATTTTCTTTTCATTTACTTTTGTGGTCAGTTTGGGTACTTTGAAGGTGTGAGATGGATTTCTAGGAACGGAAACCCAGTGTGTAAATTGTGCTTACAGGAAACAAAACTTCGACTGTGGACGGCTCACAGAGGCTTTCATCCAGGAATCAATTTGGTTATAAGTCAGGGGTGGCCTGTAATAAAACACTGACATAAGGTGACTGGGCGTGATGCCGGGGAGCATGTTCCTGGAGGCATTAAGAATAAAGAGAACAAACACTGTCCACGCTGAATGGACTTACACACCCCACTATCCGCCTGAGGACTGGAGACTGGCCTTGATGCTTTCTAAATTTAAATATCAGGTTTCTATATCCACCCCCCCCATAACAAATAATCTGCAAAATTTTGGAGACAAAATAAATCACACATAGTTCCCACGACCACCACTGTAACATTTTGGTGAAATTCCTTCCAGTATTTTTTATTTTCGGGCCTCACAGAATAATCGTAGCCATATTCACATCTGTTTTGTACCAGATGACCTTTAGAGGTTCCACATCTATGGGTTTTTGACTCACTCAATTTGCTACTTAATAGAATTCTCCCTATGTTTAATAAACCTTCTAATAATCACAGACTTAATACATTTTTATCCACTAAGTGCCTCAAGAACTTTCAAAAGTCGGCCTTGAACAGGAAGGCGGAGGGCGTTTGTGTGATTGGAATATGGCAGGCTGCAAAGGCAAGGGGGAGAAACAGGAATACAGGGCAGAAAGCAAGGAAGGGAGGGCAGATTGCCAGGTAGGAAGGACAGGACACTTGGGGTTTGTAGGATGCCCCTGGAAGGACACCTATGGGTTCGGGATGTGCTGATGGTGGGGACAGTGGGAGTGGCTACAACCCAAAGGAGGATCCTGGGACCCAGCCACCAAGTGGGTGACCAGGGCGAAGGCGGAGGTCAGCAGGCAACTAACTCCTGGAGAGACTGAACCTCGGGGCCACGGGCCACAAGGGCCACCAAGGTGGTGGAAGGGAGACCCTGCACGCGGCTGGGCCCACGGGACTCTTCACCCACCAGGCATCTGGCCTTGACTCACACGCAGGAATCCGTGGGCAGAGAGACAACAAAAGCTATTTTTCATGCAAGAGGAGTCGGACATCAGGAAAAATCAGAGCCCCTTTGTATGACATGCCAAATTGCTGAAGCGAGAAAATGTCTCGGGCGAGGGCTCAGATGCGAGCCGGGAAGGGCGCGCTCGCCCAGGGGGACCCGCCGTCAATGTGCGCTTGTTATCGGGGCTTTTCAGAGCGAGGCCCGGAAGCGAGCGCCCCCCCCAACCGCTGCACGGCAGAGATGAGCCGGTGACACGGCCTTGGCCGGACTGGCCGGCCCCTGGAAGGGAGCCTGGGTGTCCTGAGATGTCCCCGGGGAGTCTTCGGGGCCCCGTGTGCTTTCCCTTGCTTGTGGCTGGGGCTGGGGCTGGGGCTTGGCCAAAGATGCCCTTCCCCTGACACCTGTCCTCACGGGTGGGACCCCTTCCCGCTGCCCAGGGGCAGGGCATTCTCTGGCTTAGTAAAGGACAGTAACTACCAGGCTTTGGGCCCTTTGTTCCCGGCTCGAACTAAGCCCTGGCATAGCTCATCCCGCCTCCGGTGAGCAAATCTGGGCTGTGGGGTGTCGCTAACGCCCCATTTTGCAGAGAGAGAAACTGAGGCTCCGCAGATCCCATGAAATGCTTGGCTGGCTGCCCCACAGCTAGCAGGAGGCAGAGACTGGGCTCCAACCCCACTCCCCTGGGGATTTGAGCCCGCCTCCCCCACCCCACAACCCCCCAGGAGGCCACTGGTCCAGCCTGTGTATTTCAAGTCTATGGCGAAGCAGATGGGCCTGGAACCCTGCATGTGTTTCCCTCCACATCCTCCCGGCCACCTTATGAGACAGGACCTGGTACAGCCCCCAGGAGCAGCACCCCACAGCCCGCTGTGCTCCCCTGCTCTCCACGCCCTGAGCTGCATTAGACGGCGCTCTTGTCTCCTCTGGGTTCCCTGGACCCCGGAACCAGAGGGTAAGTTCCCCGAGAGCTTGATGCACTTTGCCAGGGCGAAGCCAGGCACTCAGCAGGCACCCCAGAAATGCTTAATGGTGACGAAGTTTCAAGTAATTCTGCTCCCCAAGGCAGCCTCGGGCCTTGGGTAGAGTTGGGGGCAGCCCTTGGACAAAAACGAGAGAGGTGAGGTCTGCATCCAGCACCCACCTCTGCTCCCCACTCCAGCCACCGACTTCTGGGCAAGCTCAGGCCCCCCAGCACCAGCTTCCCCGCCCTGCTTTTCTCATCAAAGGCTCTGCTCCGGGCAGAAGGGCACGCGGGGGAGGCTATGTCATTTATGGGGTCCAGAGCAAAATGGCAAGGCTGATCCTCTTGTTCAAAAATGATGAAGAATTTGAAGATGGTGACAGCAGAGCACTGAATGCATAGACGGGGTTCAACCCCACAAGTCTTCGGCCCATGAGTACAGCCCTGGTGACAATAGTCATTTTACATCTTCGCACATGACCTGTTATGGGGTCTGGATTTTTCTAGAACAGTCTTGATTTTAAAAGCATCTCTCCTCTGCCTTGCCGCCTCCTCAAACAAACAAGGAATACCAAAATCAGGATTTCAATAATACCTCCTATAGTACCTCTTACACCTTGGACAACAGTAGAAAACCTGTTGCCTGCTTTTTACCTAGTTTTGGTTCAGAAAATACAAATGCCACAGTGTCATTTTTCCGGGGGGAACCGAAGGCACTGGGGTTCAACATTCACGGCCTGACATCTCATCACAAGGGGGACTGGTTTTCATCCATCCAGCAGCTGACTCCCACATCTGTCTCCGGGCCTGCCCTATCTCATCCCTGCAGAGGGGCCTGGTCCCCCACCCTGTGCACTCAGCCCATCTGAAATCCAGCTCTTCTCTCTCCAGTCCCCCTAGACCACTCCTCCTCGGTTCTGTGTCTTGGGGAATGGCTCCACTGCCTAGGGGGGTGTTTATCATTGTATCCCATTTTATTTTAATTTTTTTATTTTTTAAAATTTTTATTTATTTATGATAGTCACACAGAGAGCGAGAGAGAGAGGCAGAGACATAGGCAGAGGGAGAAGCAGGCTCCATGCACCGGGAGCCCGACGTGGGAATCGATCCCGGGTCTCCAGGATCGTGCCCTGGGCCAAAGGCAGGCGCCAAACCGCTGCGCCACCCAGGGATCCCTGTATCCCATTTTATAGATGCGAAAACTGAGCCTCGGAGCAGCTAGGGAATTTGTCCAAGGTTGCAGAGAACGCAGGGTAGGGCAGGATTCAAATTCATGTCTCGGGGCGCCTGGGTGACTCAGTTGGTTAAGGGTCTGCCTTCTGCTCAGGTCATGATCTTGGGGTCCTGGGATGGAGCCCCATGTAGGGCTCCCTACTCAGCAGGGATTCTGCTCCTCCCTCTCCCTCAGCCCCTCCCCCTACTCATGCTCCCTCTCTCTCAAATAAATAAAATCTTCAAAAAAAAAAAAAAAAGCATGTCTCTTTGGCCACCCCCCACCCCCTACCAGCCCCCATCCTATTAACCATCACACGGATTTGGTTCAGATATCACCTTCCCTGACTCTTTTTCTGGAAAGTGAAGCTCCCAGTGGGAGATGTCAGAGAGGTGTGTGAGCCCATATCTGCAGGGTTTCGCAGATCAGGGAATGAGCCTGAGTTTATCACAAATGGGTTGTGGTCCCATTGAAAGGTGTCAAGCTGGGGAATGAGGTCATCTGATTATATTTCTATAAGATCTTTCTGTGTGAAGGGCTGGCATGGGGTGGGGGGCAGGAGAGAGAGCAGGGACACCAGTCAGGACCCTGCTTGGGGCATGTGGGCGAGAGATGACAGAGGCTGGGAGCCAGGTGTAGAGAAGTGGGGGGGAAGCAGGGGGTGTGTTCGGGGGTGAAGCTGGCAGGGCTGGGGAGGGCTGTTGCAGGAAAGTGGTTCCTGCGGTGGTCAGCACTGTGCTGGGCAGTGGCTGCTGGAGGCTGAGCCAAGCCCCGAGTGGGTGGGAGATGACTCGAGGCTGATTCTCCTGAGAAGAGACCACACTGGCCAGCAGCAGCACGTCTGACATGTGAGGCCACTGCCTGCATGTGGTTCCTTGCCAAGGTGTCAGGGTGAAAAGAGGCCAAGCCAACAGTGTTTCCAAGAAAGGCAGCCTGAGGTCCTGTCCTCTGTGCAGTGCCTCCGTGGGAGCAGCCGCTGTGCCTTACCGGCAGCTTCCCAAGTACCTTCTCACTGCACAGTCACATAACTCTGGGGGGGAGAGGGAGGGACAGAGGGATGGGGAAGACAGACAGAGGATGGGGGGAAGAGGGAAGGAGGAGAAAGAACGGGGGAAGAGGAGGAAGGAAGGATAGATGGAAGAAGGAGGAATGAAAGAGGGAAGGAGGGTGGAGGGAGAGATGAGAGAGGAGGGAGAGAGGAGGGAGGAGGGAGGAAAGTGGAGGGAGGAGGGTGGAAGGAGGGAAGGGTGGAGGGAGGAGGGAGAAGGATGGAGGGAGGAAGGAGAGAGGAAAGATGAGAGAGGAAGGGAGAGGGAGGGGGGCAGGATAAAGGGATGAAGAATGGAAGAGGATGGAGGATGGAGAGGAGGATGGAGGGAAGGACAGGTATCATTTGTCAGTTTCCCACATGAGCAAACCGAGGTTCTAGGAGGTTGAGGGATAAGTAGAGGACAGGTCAGATGGTCAGTGGCAGGTTTGGGACCAGGCCACAGGGCTCCTGACCCCTGTTCCGATGTTCCTACACCCAGGCACCCCGTCCTCCTCTATCACAGCCCAGATCCTGCCACACCCGAGTTCACAGCGGCAGCCTCAGTGGGTGCCAGGAAATGGGACGGGGGCACCCTCGGCCTGGGTGGCCATCACTGCCCCGGGCACTGCCTGGGTGCTAGACCCTATTTCAGTTCCTAATTGAGAGCCCTCAGTCAGGTTCTGATTTTATGGTTCTCAGAAGCCACTCAGAGCGGTTCAGCCTCCGAGAGGTGATGACATAGCACCGTGCTCTCCACCGGCCCGAACATCCCCGGAGACGCTCAGCCCTCCATTCCCAGGCCCTGGGCCCAGTGAGCTGACCTGGGGCCCTGCTCAAGTTGGCTGCAAGGGTGGGGCAACTTTTTCTCCTGGGAAAATTTCCAAGGTTCCAGAAACATGGACAAGGGAGAAGGCAATTCGGCCTTGACTATCTATCTACAAGATGCCAGGCACCTCACAGGTTATTTTGCACACGACCCTGTGCACAAAACCATGAGGTTTTCTCACAGAACCTTCCAGATGATCCCAGGGGCTAATCTGATGATGTCCCCACCTTACCATGGAGGAGAAGTTAGGAGTCTGGACTCCAACCCAGGTCCATGTGACTCCAGGGCTGGCCGTCTCATGCTGCCACTTGGGTGCGGGCTAGTGGGGGCTGGGAGAGTGCCCTGGGGTGGGCATCCAGCCCCGCCTCTCCCCCCAGGGGCCAGGAGGTGCCCGAGAGAGGGACAGCGGGGGAGCCAGGGAGGACGACCAGCTTCCGTTCCTGGGTTTTCTCCCAGGCTCTGGAGTTGCGCTGGAGTCAAGAAATCCCCAGGGCATGGGACACCTGAGTGGCTCAGTCGGTGAAGCATCTGCCTTCGGCTTAGGTCATGATCCCAGGGTCCTGGGATCGAGTCCCACATCGGACTCCTTGCAGGGAGCCTGCTTCTCCTTTTCCTGTGTCTCTGCCTCTCTTTCTATGTCTCTCATGAATAAATAAATAAAAATCTCAAAAAAAAAAAGAAGAAAAAGAAAAAGAAAAGGAAAGGAAAGAAAAAGAAAGAAGGAAGGAAGGAAGGAAGGAAGGAAGGAAGGAAGGAAGGAAGGAAAGAGAGAAAGAAAGAAGCTCCCTGGGACCTTTCCCCACTCTCAGAGAGTGGGGAATGGCCATGGAAGAGGAGGGACACCTCATAGCATTTGGGGGTACCTCTGCCTCCATGGGCTTGGTGTGGCAGGAGGCATAGAAGGGTTGATGTGGCCACAGGAGGGACCTTGCTCCAGGTCTGCAGTCCTACTGGGCGGGCATGGGGCAGGCCAGGTAGGGGAAGGGTGGAGCAGCTCCAGTTAAAACCCCAAGCCCTATAAGCCCGAGCACTAGCTCTGCGGCTGGGGGCTGGTGCATAAATTCTCGAGGAGCCCAAGGAAGGAGCTGGGGTGGCTTCGTGGGGGAGGCTGGCTTGAAGAAGGATGGACAGAAGTCAGGGCAGGGGGATGGTAAAGTGGGGTGAAAGATCCTGATGTTTAGGGGAGCAAAAAACAATCAGAGGACCCTTCCAACCCCATACCCCAAGAGGGCAGCTCCCAGGCCCCATCCTGGCTCCAGGAGAGTGGGAGGGCAGGGAGGCCTGTGCCAAGGCTGGGTATGGAGTCACAGTCTGCCATCTTCCAGCCAGTCGAGCCTTGTGTCTCCCAGGGGAGGACCTGTCTGCTTTGTACAAACTCTGGAGCTTCCCTCGGAGGGTCGTCTGGCCCCCCCAGCCCTGTCCTGACACTGCAGAGGTATCACAGAGCCCTTGAAATGCAAAGGGGCAAGGATGTCTAGCCCTTGCCCGGATGGCTACGGGGTGATGGACGACTTTCAGGCCTCCTCACAGCCCCTGTGTGCTCCAGGATGGCAGCTACCTTCATCTGGCTCCCGGCCTACACTCGGGAACCTGCTAGAATAGGGGCCAAATGCAGTCCTGAGTCCCCCCAGTGTTGTCCAAACGTGCATTCTGTTCGGGGAGCACCTGCTCTGTAGGAGTGCGCTGGGCACTTTCGCATTTGTTGCTTCATTATCTTATTTTCCAGACACGTGAATGACAACTCAGAGAGGTTAAGTAACCTGCCCAAAGCTGCACAGCTACCTGGGAAAGCTGGGATTTGAACTCAATACCTGGCCTCCTGCCTCTACCGCATGCTGCCTTTTCAACAGAGTCTATTTTAATGTGACAGAAGGAGACAGGGAATACATTTTTCCCAGGCCTCTGTATCTGAGACAGTCTGGCGTCTCTTGAGCAGTGATGTCCTTTACCAGGTGCACCCTGGGCGCCTCACACTGGGTCAGGCTCTCGTCTCTGTCCCAGCCCCAGGAAGCCCAGGGGCAAGCGTGTGGCCCATCTCCAGCAACACGGCCAGCCTTGGCGGCGTGTATTTTGTGTGCTAATCGGACTCCGACCCTGCTCTTATTTCTACTTCCATCCCAGTGCCTCCCCTACTTGGTTGTTTGTTTTTATCTTGTCCCTTTCTTCCTTTCTCTCTTTTTTGGTTAGAGGGAGAAGAAGAACTAAAAAGAGTAAAATCATGCGATGTCATTTTCACAGCTTTGAAAAGTTGTTCATATAAAGAAATTGTTACGTTAGAAAAGCAGCGTTCCCCCGTCTGCTACCATGTCCTGACTTGCAGTTCAGAAGAGATGGTCTCATGCAGCACCTCCCAGAACTTCATGGGGCTGGAAAGCAAGAACTGTGTGTGGGGGGGAGCTTGGGCATGGGGCCCTAGCCTTAGCACCCCAGTGTGTGTTCTCTAACTGAGGCTGTTCCCAGGCAGCTGGCCCGTGCACACGTGTCCTTATTGGGAGCCAGGGGCTGCTTCTCTGAGTGTGTGTTTGCGGGTTAACTGTGATGGAGCTGATGAGCGGTGGCACAGAAAGGCCCAGAGGGAATGAGCTCCCTTCATCCTCCTGCATTTCTTGCTGCTTTCTTCTCCTACTACGGTGGCTGTTCATTGCCCAGTCTCTGCCCGGTGCCCGCCTGAGGGGAGGCTGCACCAAGGAAGCCCTCACCAGGCAGCCCCCAGACCCCCTTCTGCTCCCGGGTCTGTCACAAACGAGCTGTGTGACCTTGGGTGAGTCACTTTGCCCCTCCGGCCTTGAGTTTCCTTTGCTTGCAGAGTGTGAGGATCGGGCCATATCAGCAGCCCCACCCCCAGTGTGGACACATGCTGGGGTGTCACAGGCAGGGTGAGCCGGGTCATCTGCGATTCAGTACTCCTAAGACGGGAATGGAAGTGAGCACCACTTATGCCACCAGTCACCTAAAGCAGATGCCAGGCCGCCCTGCGAGTGGAGCTGCTCCCATGATACGTTTTCTTGAAGGAAAGAGAAAAGAGTGGAGCTTCCCCCCCCCCCCCCAAAACGATGCTTCTCTTAGAGCAATGGTTCTCTACCAGGGGTTGATTTTGCCTTTCCCCTATACCTGCACCCCACACATGCCAAGGGGACATTTGGCAACGTCTGGAAGTATTTTGGGTTGTCACAGCAGCGGGGGGATGCTCCTGGCTTCTAGTAGGGAGAAGCCAGAGATGCTGCTCAACATCCTATAGCACACAGGACAGCCCCAACCACAAAGAAGGACCCAGCCCCAAATGTTGGTGTACTGATGTTGAGAAACCCTGTCCTGCCGTGAGGGGCAGTTGATGATGAATCCAAACACTGGGGACCGTGATGACTTAGTGTGGTCCTCTTGCGGTCCCCTCCTCAGCTCTTCTCAGCATGACTTTGGGCAGTGGGCATGTGGGGTGGTAGCCCCAGACTCTGGAACCCCCATGAGTACGTGCTTGATTTCCTTTCCCGATCCTGCTCCCCACTCAAACGTGGCCCCCCCCGGCCTCGCGGCTGTCATACCCCCAGACCCAGGCAGTCACCCCTGACTCCTCACCTCCTCCTGCCTGTCCTTCTCTCCACTTCTCCCCCTCGCTGCTGCCGCCAGTTAGCCCCTGGCTTCCAGGCTGGTCCCCTGCAACGATGACCAGACTGGTCTCCTGGTGGCCTCCCCTGCCTTCCAGTCTCCACTCTCCACGTGCAGCCAGAGGCTCTTCTAAAATCATAAACCCGATCACTTTGCCCCCTTGCCCCAAGCTCCTCAAAGCACCGACCCTGAGCCTGACCTCCAAGCCTCACCAGCACCCCTACGGGGTGGTCCCCTCAGGACCTTAGCTTGCCTTTTCCTCTTCCTGGAAGATCCTCCTCCAGTCCTTCAATAGCTCTTTCCTGTCCCCTTGACCGATGGCAACGCTCCCCAGCCCCTCCCAGCATACCCCGCTCTGTTTCCATCCTAACCCTCATCAGTACCTGGAAGTGTCAGCTACCCCATGAAAATGATGGCTCCAGGAGAACAGGGAGTCAGTCCCACCCACCGCTGTGACTAAGAGCCTTGCGCGTCTGACACAGAGCAGGTGCTCTGTGAGCACGTGCGGAACAGTGAATAAATGAATGGCTGAATGAATAAGTGAATGAACAGAAGCAGGCCTGGCAGATCGGCGACTTATAGCCCTTACATGTGTGTCTTAGCAGAAAAAAGGTTGAGAGCCATTGAAAGAAGTAATCTCAGAGGTTCTTCCAGCTGGAGGATCCCCACCCCCCACCCCCTGCTAGCCCACGTTGTGGCCTCATGAACCTGATTCATTCTGGAGGCTGGGGGGCAGAGGGCTCTCTGGGGCTTGTGCGGCAGACAGTCAGCAATGGGAGGAATGTTCCAGAGCATCTAGGCCTCACCTTCAGATGAGGAGACAGAGGCCCACCAGGCTCTCTTCCACAGCATCAGTTGGGCTATGCAGTTCTTTGCCTCCCCCGCCTCTGAGACTCTGGATCTGATGACCTGAGGTCTCTTCTTCCTCTGCCCTTCTGTGACTATAGCCTGAAAATCTTGAGTCTCCCCATCTGAGGAGACTGACCCGGGAGAGTTATTTTAAAGAGCTGCTGCTGGGGTGCCTGGGTGGCTTAGTCGGTTAAGCATCTGCCTTTGGCTCAGGTCATGATCTCTGAGTCCTGGGACCGAGCCCCACATTGGGTTCCCTGCTTAGCTGGAAGCTTGCTTCTCCCTCTGCCTCCCATGCTTGCTCTCTCTGTCAAATAAATAAATATATAAAATCTTAAAAAAATAATAAATAAAGAGCTGTTGCTTTCCTACAGAGCCTTTTTGAAGCCTCTCACATGGGGGTCCTCCAAAGCTGGCTCTGTGGTGAGGTCATTAAATCAGACCACCGAGATTCCAGCTTCTCCTCACTCACTCAGCGGGGTCCAGCTAAAAGGACCTGGGTTTTTCTTATAAGAAGAGACAAACCAGTGAAGAACAAAGCAGGGCATTAAGGAAAAGTAGACACGAGAAGGGACTGCCAGGGTCCCTTCCTGAATGTCTAGAGAGTGAGCACCAGTTAGGGAGAAGGCACAGGTAGGGAGAGCACCCCTGTAACAGACTGAATGCCGATGTCCCCCCGAATTTCATAGATGTTGACGCTCTAACCCCAGTAGTATTTGGAGGGGGGCTTTGGGGGCAGTGAGGTTTAGATGGGGACTTGGAGGGGGGGTCCTCATGATGGGATTGGTGCCCTTCTAAGGAGAGAGCAGAGAGCCAACGCTCTGCCCTGCGAGGACACAGCGCGAAGGGGATCGGCCACCTGCAAGCCAGGAAGTGGGCTCTCACCAGGAACCAGACTGGCTGGCACTGGATCTTGGGCTTCTAGCCTCCAGAACTCTCAGAAATAAATGCTGCTTAAGCCACTGGCTCTATCGTATTATGTTATGGCAGCCTCAACTGAGTAAGACAACCCCCACACTTGCCCCTTCTCAAATCTGTGTGGTTCAAATAAAGGAAATCCTCTGGTTGGTGGAAAGCCAAGCTCATTCTGTAATACTCAAGAGCTGGGACCATCTTACGCCTCATCTTCTATATCTGTGAAAGGCAGATAATTAATATTTACCTTGAAGTGTTGTTGACAATTACATGAACTAATGTAGACCTGCACGAAGGTCTTCACTAAGTGATGGCTGTTATTATCAACACCAGAGGGCAAAGGAGAGCCGGCGGGTGAGGTGACTAGCTGGGGGAGGCCTGCTCTGGCTGCTGTCACCCACCTACGCCTGCCTGGACAGGCTGCCTATGAGTTATTGCAAGAGAAAAATGAAAGCCAACACGGACAGGAAAAGTTCCCAGTCCAGTGCCTGGAGTGGAGTGGGTGAGGAAAGGACGTTATTTGAATCAAAACATCTCTGAACGGTCCTCCGTGGGGAGCATTGTTTAAGGCAGAGCTTCCTGGCACCTGCTAGGAGAGGGTTCCGAGTGTCCTGGAGGAATAAGCTCCGTCCCCAGGCCTTTTGGCCACTGGGCCCCCGGCAGCTGCAGCCCCTGGGTAGTCCCTGATGGCTGTCCTCTCTTCCCCCGGCCCCAGGCTGCAGTACTAATAGTTTCTTTTTCTCTGTGTGCCATGGTGTGAATGAAGTCTGGGTATACTGGTGTGAGAGGTGCTGCCCAGGTGAGGGAGGTGGGGCCATGAGGGACCCCCCAGGGGCCCCAGCGAACACTCCGGAGCTAACAGTGGCCCTGGGGGCTTTGGCACCCTGACATAAGCTGCTGCCTTCTGGGCCCACAGTCTCCTCCCCTCCTGTGTTTACACGAGGTCTTCTGTTCCCAGCACACAGCACATGTTCCCATAATGCTTGCTTGCATTCTGTAGCTTGCCTAACTGCAAAACGATTAGAGACTGGACAAATGCTGGTTGGTGATACTTATGATACAAAAGTCCACAAAGATGGTATTACTTATTTTCTATGTCCCTAGCCTTGGGCTGAGTGTCACCAAAGGCACAAAGAAAGAATGAGGTGGGGTTCTGGGAAGGGAGAGAGCAGGAGGCCGAATGTGATAGTGACAGGCCAGTCCAGAATGTGGTAGAAGGAGAGAGAAAGACAGACAGAAACAGAGACAGAGGCAGAAATAGACAAAGAGAGAAGAGATGAGGAGGGGAGGGGAGAGAGGAGGAGAGGGGAGGGGAGGGGAGGAGAGAAAGAGTATGTTATGCAATTTGGGCATCACTTGTACATTCTCCCTTCTGAATGCCTTCATGCTGCTGTCAGCCCAACCCCAGAGCTAGGCTCCACTGGGTAGTCAAGTACTTGGTTCTATTTTTAATGGCAACCCAGAAGCTGTTTGGGAAAGGGCAGGATGACATGGTGGGAAGAGCTTTGTAGTGAGACAAAGGCTCAAATCTGGCCCAGCAGCCTCCTACCTGGGTGCCTCTGGGCAAGTGCCTTACCCTCTCTGAGCCTCTGCATCCTCGGCTGCAGACAGGGGTAAAGACAGCATCCTCTCAGAGCTGTCGTGAACGTGGCATGTGCGAACGGGCACAGGCTCTGCACACTTGTCGGACAGAGGAGCAAAGCGGGGAGACCTGGCTTTGGGGCGGCAGAAAGGGGCTGGGGTGCTGGTAGCCCTGCCAAGGCTGGGAGCAGGCCTGTCGGACTGCACGGATGCCCTAAGTACACAGAGGGCTGGGCTCTCCTGGCCTGGCCACATCACTGATGGGAGATGATCTGAAACACTGCATTTTGAGTTGCCAGGAAAGCCTTCGGACTCCCATGGTCACAACCAGTGTTTTGTTAGCGGCCTGGCACAGTATTTCTCCAGGATCAGCCCAGACGCTTGATCTTTTCATCTCCCCACCACCCATGTAAAGCTTTGGGGTACTCTGTTAGAGAACAGGTGGAAATCATGCATTTTACACTCAAGGCCAACACTGGGGTGACCAGGCCCCCAGGAAAGGGCTTGGGATGACTGTGCTGTCGGGGTCCCGGCCTGGACCCTCACTGGCAGGCGGAGGCATCGCCGATGTCAGGAGATTGTGCTTCTCTGAGGTAAGCGGCAGTTTCCACCCAAGTCCGGGGACCGTCACGATGATGCTAGCCACAACAAGGAACCCTGAACCAGCATTCCCAGCCCTGGGTTGGTCCGAGGATGCTCCAGCTTTCGGATGTGGCCTGGTTTGGCCCTCAGAACCCCTGAGCTCAGGTTGGTGGGGGGATGGCAGAGGCAGCTCAGTTCTTGTGAAGTCCCCCAGATGGCAATTCCCCACCCTCCCTCTGCCAGCGGAGCCAGCTGCCCAGATCGGCTTGGGGCTCTCTTGATGAACACCGAGTGCAAACGGCTCGAGGCAGCTGGCAAGATGCTAAGTGCAGCATCAATCCTAATTAGGATGAGGAATTAATAAAGGAGGCATTCGAGCCACTCTGCAGAGGCCAGGCTTGCTGCCGTGGAGGAGTTAGTTCCGATTTCCACTGGGAAACTGGAAGGCCTGGGGTCCACGTGTGCATTTGGGTGGTGACAGCGGCATGACTTTACTGTGCCACGCAGAGCCTTTGAGGTAGAAGATGGGGGCTCTGCAGCCCCTGTTCTGTGTCTAATTCAGGTGCTGTGGCAGGTAGTGACGTGGGTACATTCTCCAGATGAGAAGAGTAGGTGTTCGTGATCTGAGCAATTGCACACCAAAAATGATGTTTTTCAAAAGAAAAAAGGAGGGTGTGATCGTGGGCCCACTGATCCTTTGTGTGGCTGTGTTTCCCAAACTATTGATTGCACATGCCTGCTCCTCCAAGACTGCACTTAGCCCTGGCATTAAAGCCCAAATTGCAAAGGGCAAGGCAGCCTCGTTTGGGAAGAGGGTGTGTGTGTGTCTGGAGGGGCGGGGGGGGGGGGGGTGGAGGGAGGGAGGCAGAGGTGGGCAGGATTCCCGTGAGAGCGAGTCTAGGAGGAAGAGAAGGGAGCAAGTTCAAGCTCGCCAAGCCGACCCAGCTTTACAAAGCCTCTTTTTAGATGACTCCAAATACAGCCAGAAAAAGGGCCATCTCTTTAAGGGCTCCCCACCAGCCTTCACCAAGCTCCGACCCCGCTGAACTATTTGCAGGAGCTGGACCTGCAGTCGGGAAGGCTGGGTGTGTGGGAGAAATACCCGAGTAACCGAGGGGCGGAGTTAACACCCGGGGCGCGGGGCGCGGGGCGCGGGGCGGGGGGGGGGGTACGGAAAAAGAGGAAACTGTGCGACGAGGTCCGAAAGCAACGCTCCGCCAACTTGCCCCATCCCTCCTCGCATCCGAAAGCCGGGACCCAGCGGCAGGCCCGTCCACACCCGGGCTGGGACCAGCCACCTGTTCATTCCAGCTCCGCAGCGGGGCGGGCGGGAGGCGCTGGAGTCGGGCGCATTTTACCATTGGAGGCGGCCGGGCCCCTCCCGCGGAGGGAGCGGTCTCCGCGGTCCCGGGACACCCATCCCGGCCCCAGAGGGATTCCCACCTTACACCCTCCGCCGGGATGCACCCTCGCGCGTCCGGGGGGCGCAGCGCCCCGCCCCTCCGGCCCCGACGGGGCGGCCCCGCCCCTCCCAGGCAGTTGCGGGTTCGCGGGTCGGCCCTGCGCGCTCGGGTGTCCTGCCCAGGTCTCCCGCAGCCTCCCTGCCGAGGGACCAGGGCCACGGGCTCGCTCCCCTAGTCGGGGGGGGGGGTGCAGCCTCGGTGACGCACCCCTCCCTCCCCACCGAGCAGGGAGCAGCGGGCCGGGGCCCCGCAGAAGAGTAGGCGGCGGGGCAGGGTCTGGGCGGCGGCAGGCTCCCGCGACCCCGCGCTCCCGGAGCGGCTCGGAGCCCAGCCCGCGCCCACCCCCACCCCCACCCCCACCCGCACCCGCACCCCCCGGCCCCGGCCTGGAGCTAGCGAGCAGCGGCCCCGGCGCTCCCGCCCCCGGCCGGCCCCGCCCCAGGATGGCCAGTTCCCATAGCAATCGCACAGACACCGGTTGCCAAGCAACCCCTCCCCCTCCCCCTCCCCTCCTCTCCGGCCCGCTCCCCCCACCCCAGCCTCCTCCCGCCCCCACGCCAGCCTCCACCCCCTCGGGATCGCTCCGGGCTCGGGCCGCACGCGCGCCCGTGTGAGTTTCCGCGTGTCCCATTGTGTGTCCGTGTGCGAGGGGGCGTGCGTGTGCGCGGAGTTGGCGGGGTCGGCCCGCGGGACCCCGGCTGGCGCGCGGCTGGCCGCGAGGGGACCCGCCCGCCCGCCCGGCTCCTTTGTGTGTCGCGTCGCGCGGCGCCGGGGCCGCGCCCACCCGGTTCGCGGCCGGCAGCCCGGGCAGGCGGTGCGTGCGCGTGTGCGCGCGGGGCCGGGGGTGGGGGCGCGGGGGCCGGCCGTACCTTCGATGCAGCACACCCGCCACAGCCCCGAGTGGGTGAGGTCGCCGCGGGCGCGGCGGGGCGCGGGCCCGTCGTCCATGGTCAGGTTGGTGCCGTTGCAGATGTGCGCGCTGGAGTAGAGCCAGTAGTCGGTGCCGATGGCGATGGCCATGAGCGAGAAGGCTGCGAAGGCTCCGGCCGTGGTCAGCAGCATCTGCAGCCCGCGGTCGCATCGCACCATGGTGGGCGCCTCATAGTCCGCCGCCCGCCGGCCCGGCCCGCCGCGCCCGCCCGCCCTCCTCCCTCCGCGCGCCGCTCCGGGGGCGCCGGGCCGGGGGGCCGAGGGCCGAGGGCCGAGGGCCGGGGGGCGGCGCCGCGCTGCGCGCTCCGACCCCGCGCCCCGGGCGTGCCTGCGCTCCGGCGCCGCCGGGGCTCGAACTCCGAGGCGCGGCGGCGAGTGAGGGCTGCGCGGGCCGCTGGGCGGGCTGGCGGCGGCGGCCGGGGGCTCCTCCCTCTCGGCCCGCCCTCCCGCTCGGCCCGCGCCTCCGCCCCGCGCCCTCCGCGCCGCCGCCCGCCGCCCGCCGCCCGCCGCCGCCGCGCTCCGGGCCCGCGCCCCGCTCCTCCCGGCGCCGCCCCGCGCCTCGGCCCCCGCCGCGCCCCGCCGCGCCCCGCCCCGGGCCCCGCGCCCCCCGCCCCCCGCCCCGCGCTCCCGCGCTCCCGCCGGCCCGGGCTTTCTCTCCGCGCGCCCCTCCGCGCGCCCCTCCCCGCGCCCGCCCGCACGCGCCCTCCCCGGCCCTCCCCGGCCCTCCCCTGCCCTCCCCGCCTCTCGCCGGGTTCATTCACATTATTGGAGCGGAGGAAGCCGAGGCGCGGGCCCCCGGGAGGACGGCGGGGGAGCCGCGGTGCCGGCCACCTCGCCCCCGCTCAACCCGGGAGGACACCCCGGCTGCCCGACTCTCCTCTGGGGAGCGTGTGTGCGCGCGCGGGGGTCGCCCTCCATCCCCCCTGTACCCAGCCGCGCCCCTACCTGGCCGGGGCGGTGGAGGCAAGGCTGGCGCTGGGAGTGCTCAGGGCCGGGTTCCAGAAGCCCCAGATGTGGGTCACCACAGGCCACGCCGGGCCCTGGCCACTTCCCTCCCCCACCGGACTGCTCCTGCCTCCCCCCCCCGCCCCCCGCCCCCCGCCCCCCGCCGGCTCCTCCAGGGGACCCAGACTTTGGGGTCGAGGGATGTCAGCCGGAGGTCATTCGGGAGGAACGTAGAATCCCTGTTTGGCCGAGGAGGGGTGAGGTTTTCCCTGAAAAGGGGGCTCCCCTCCATTTCTGTATTTCTGATGGTCGGTAACTGTGAGCCCAGGGGCACCCCAGTTGCGCTGGATTCAAACACCGCGGCCCTCAGGGCCGTTTCCCTCTTCCTCCTAGCTCCCTCTCGAATACCTTGATTTCCTTTCGCCTTTCCCTCTCTACTCGAGCTTAACTGGCTTCCCTCACCTCCGTCCCTTTATTGCCAGCCTCTGCCTCGAGCCCCCGAGCCCCGCTGGCTTCACTTAATTGCCTTTGCTGCTGGCACGATCCCAACCTGGACACGCTCCCTTCTCCAAGGAGCCAGCGCAGGCTCCCTCTCCTTCAAAACCCAGCTCCAAACTCTTCCCTCCCGCAGGTTCCCGCAGAGACCAACACCTGGACGTCCAAGGTGGCTTCACTTCCGCCCTCCCCAAAGCTGGTCCTGTTGGCATCCGGGGTGACTGTGCTGGCGCTGCTGCCCTGGACCCCCAGGGAAGTGAAGGGAGCCTACCCAGAGCTGCTATATTCTTGGCGAGAGCCAGCTTGAATTTCACCTCCTTTCTAGCACTTTCCCCGGTCCCCACTACCCGAGGAAAATTAATGACCTCGTGCTAGAACTACTGGTCTCTCTTCTGTGAGATTGGGAGCCTTTCTCATGTCCGACGTATGTGCTAAGTGCTGAAGGAACGTTTGGAGAGTGAAAGATGTTTCTTGTCCCCTGGACAAGAATTATACTCTGATTGGGGGAAATAGAGCATATAAATAAGTTCCAAGATAATGTAGCCTAAGGACCAGACTGGCTGCATTAGTTCATATTTGTGGCTCCTTCTCCTGCCTTTGGGGTGTCTTCATGCCTCCCCAAAGTTTCAAAGGACAAGAGCTGTCACCTATATTTTACTTCCAAGCACCTGCCGCCCGTTCTGCACACGGCAGGTGCCCAGCGTATGCCCGAAGGCGCACACCAGATGTGAGATGGCCTGCTCTGGCTCAGAAAAGGGCTGCCTTCCTATGTCCCTAATAGCCACAAGGATAAACTCTGTCCTCAGAAGCACCCAGAAAGGTAGATCTCAAGCTTTCCTGTTTTTGTTTGTTTGTTTGTTTAGCAGATCTTTGCCTCAAATTAAATCTTAAACAGAAGCTCAGCATAAACAAACCAGGTCTCCCACCAGTTAGCCATGCAGGTAAGAGCTGGCACTGCTCTGGTTAAATAGGGACCCAGTGTACCTGTACCTGCCCACCCAGCCCCCAGAGCACTCCTGTGAGTGGAAACCTAGATCCCACGAAATATGATATGAAAACCAACATCCTGAACCAGCATCTGGGTCCCTTGGGGACATCCCTTCCACCCTGTCCTGCTTGCAGTCTTTCTCAGGGACTTTGAGAGAAATAAATGGAAGCAAGATAAATGGATCTCATTTATCTGTCGGATGGAGCAGGGGTGAGTGGCTTCCCTCGATCTGCTCTTAGGTCTGGGGAGTGACATATGGGTGGTGGGACCCTCTTCCAAGTTAGCGATCCTCCATCCTCGTGTTAATCCCAAAACAGAAATCTTCATTCATCGGAGCCCGACTGGGCCAGCTCCCACCAGCAATCCAAGGAGCATTTGGGAGAGGAGACAGCACTGGAGTAGGAGCCAAGATGTCAGCATCTCATGCTGGCTCCACCACTCACTAGCAGATGATCTTGGACAAGCTAGAACCACCCAAGAGAAAGACACCTCTCCAAGTGCCCCTTTCAGAATGGTTTTGAGGATCCAATAAAGTAGCCTTGCACACCGTACACTTAGCAACCATTTGTGGAATCAGTAGTAAATGCTTCCTTTTCTACTTTTTGTGGGAGACAGTGAAGGAGACACTGTCTAGCGGATATATGTTATTACATCATCTGTTATTCTCACTGTTATCCCCCTTACAATACCTGGGGAAACTGAGGCACAGGGTAGTTGAGTAACTTGCTCAAGGTCTCACACCTGGAAGGTCTCAGCTCAGATCCTGACGACCAGAATTTTTCAAGGGCACCAAACCGTCTCGTTGTCCTTGTCAAGTGCTGCTTGACTGTGTTGTTACATATTACCTGTTGATTTGGGGGGAAAGGGAACTCGAATGGGGCTTGGCTATTTGCCTTTCTATCTGTGAACACCCAACTGGCAACCGTGCTTAGTTCGGAGGTTGCAAGGGTGTAGACTGTGGAGTCAAATAAGGACTTGACCGCCAGCGAAGGGAGCTGGAGCAAACTCAAGACTGTCTGAGACCGTTCATCATGCCTGGGTGAGCACAATTTAAATCTGGAAATTTCTGCTCAGCCGGATTAGAGAACTCTAAATGGCAGTATTTAACTGCTGCCTGAGGTCCCTGGAGTTTGTCCCATGTGACATTTCCAGATCTGAGGGAGGGAATGTGTCTTTTGCTTGCTCAGGAGAAGGCACTGGGTTGGTCTTGTTCTGGAAAGGCTGGACACTTGGCATTTCCCCTTGGGGAGCCAGCCGCTCAGTGTCAGGTCCACTGTTGGGGGAGGGGACAAATCATCACACGTATTACCAACTCTGTGGACAGCTGAGCAGGTGGAGATATTGGGACCCGTCCTTCAAAGCCATCTTTTTTCAACACAAACTAGTTTCTTTCCCTCTCACCGGATCACTTGGGTAATTACCACAATTCTTCGTTTTACTTTGGCTGTGAAGACAAAGCTTTAAAATGAGCTCAGAACCCTCTGAAAATCCCAGCTCCAAGGCGAAGCAGCCGGGCGGTGGCCGTGGGAGAGGAATACGCATTAGACTGTTCACGCTGTGTAACGTGCATGTCAGAGCCGCCGAGCATCTGCAATCAGGGCGAGAAGGAAGGGAGAGGCCCTCCGCCAGCGAGGGGAACGCGGTTCCAAAAGCCTTTATTAAAAGCTTTGCTTTCCCCCTTTGTCCTCCGGAAATAATGACCTTTGTGTGGCAACTTTTTGTAATATCTCATTTCCATGCCCAAAGCAGATGGTTCTGCTGATTTCAGAAGACTTAATGGGGGCGGGGGGCATTTGGAGAGCCAGGGAGATATTTCCAGTGAATAGACATAAAGAGTGATTTTGATTTTCTATAGCAGAGGGCTGGGGATGAGTCTTAGAAGGTTCCGGGGCTTGGCTCAGTGTGGAGGCTTATCTGCAGCCCATCCAAGCTGCTCAGAATCCAAGAAGAATGCCTCCAGACCCTGGTACTGACAGCCTCCCCTCCATCAGATTACGCACACCGCAAGAATGAGGTTTTTTCTTTTTCTTCATATTTCAGTAGGTTCCTTTGAGGAAGAGCGCGGATCACAAAATGCTTCCTGGCTTTATGTATTCAAGTTTATTCCATTTCATTTGCTTATCACTTATATCCCATTCAAGGTGCTTGGAGCTGGATATGCAGCCTTCTTTCTCCGCCACAGTAAAGCGGAGGTGTTGCTCACCGTCTCCACACCAGGCCAGGCCCTAGAAGTGCAGAGGGAAGGGAAGCAGCATTTCAGGAGTGTCCTCTGTGTGCCAGTCCCTGTGCGCGCAGCACTTCATTCCATCATGGCACAGCCGCCTAACAGCCGTGGGTGCCTTTACCCCCGTCTTGTAGAAGACGTACCTGCAGCTAAACAGCCTGAGCTGGGATTTGAACCCCGGTCTGCATGAGCGCAGCCAAGGTCTGCTGGCTACCAGAGGGCACCGAGGTTGAGGGTCTTCAAAGTCCCTCTGCCCATGCCTGCTTCCTTCCCCGCTCCTCTTTCATGTATTTTTCCAGATAAAATCAGGTTCGAATGATGATCAAAGCCACAGGAGGGTGGAGGGGTTACCCAGGGGAGATGAAGCACATTTCCCATTTGTCGGGCAGTGAGCGGGGCTGATGGCAGGTGCGCGGGAAGCCGGCCTCAGGAACCCACCCTCCTCCTCCTCCTCCTCCTCCTCCCAGTGCCCGCCCTGGTGCTGGCCACCCCTTGATCCAGGGTCCTCCGGCTGCCACCCTGTCCTGGGTTTTCTGTTTACTGTCAACGGGAGGCGGACGCAGTGGCCTGCTGTCAGGGTTGCACAGCGAACAAAGCGGCCAACTGTGAGTGAAGTCCATGTGGGCTTCTTGAAGACCTGTGTGTTTTCAACCCGGATCCCACCAGGGGCTGCGCTCCGTGGCCGGCTGGGCGGTCTCCCCCGCTGGAATCTGTGCCAGCCCCGGCCCTGCTGATGAGCATATTGATATTAATGGCCCGACTTGGCCGAAGCTTCCGGCACAGCACGCTTGATAGTTAGCTGGTTATTCTGAGAACATTCTTTTCAAAACACTCGACAGGACAAACAGGCCAAGAGGTTCCTTTGTCCACAGCCAGCCTCTGAAACTGAGCCGACTCTCAAAGGATTGAGAAGAACACTCCAAGGAAGAAATTGGTGGCAGAGGAGGCGCAAGCATTTGAAACCGGGGGGCTGGGTGGAGAAGATGGTCAGCGAGAGCGCAGCCTGCCACTAACGCGTATCATTTGTGCTTTCGCCAAAGCGGAGCTTTTAGTTCCTAAAATATAACAGCCCTGTGCAGGGGCTGAAAGAACAGGGAGCGTTTCATGCAGAACTTTGCCACAAAGTGCCCGGCTGTGGAACGCGAGGTCTGCTTCGGGGTCCATCTGGCTACTTTGGGCTCCTGAGTGGCACCTTCCTTTGCACCCCCTGCTCTCTGGGCTGCCCACGGGGGGATGGGGCCGGCTCCTCTGGGCCCTCTGGGAGCTGAGCTTGCTACCGAGTGGGAGGGATTGCTTCACACTGCAGATGTCCTTCTGAATCGCAGATATCAATGAGATATTTGCACTCCGCCTCCTGTCTTGGCTATTCCCACTCGTTTTGTTTTCAAAGGGCCACTAGGTCTTTGCTGATTTTCTCTCCATGGCCTTTTCTTGGGAACAGGAAAGGGAAGGTCACTGGCTTCAGGGTGACCCGGGTTTCTAGTTGAGCTCTGCCGTTTGCAGCTGTGTGGCCTTGGACTCATGGCTGAAGCTCTCTGGGCTTCAGTAGAATGGGGAGCCAAACCCTGCCTGGTGGGGTTCTTTAATCCGTTTGCGGATTAAAGAAGCCAGGCAAGGCACTTCCTGGACAGTGCTAACAGCTGATGTTTCCTGAGCATTTCATAAGCACCAGGCTCCGTTCTAAATGCTTTACCACATTGTACATAACTCGTTTGGTTTCCTCCAGAACTCTTCGAGACAGGCGTATTATTGATCTCATCCTACCATAGAGGGAAGGAAGGCACAGGGTGGGTAAATCACTTGCCAAAGGATGTACACTACAGGGCCAGATTGTGAACCTCGGCGGCCAGGCTCCAGAACCCATGCTTATAATTTTGATTTAATATGTGCTTAATAGGGGCACCTGGGAGGCTCAATGGTTGAGCGTCTACCTTCAGCTCCGGTCGTGATCCCGGGGTCCTGGGATCTAGTCCTGCATCGGGCTCCCCGCAGGGAGCCTGCTTCTCCCTCTGCCTATGTCTCTGCCTCTCTCTCTGTATCTCTCATGAATAAATAAAATCTTTAAAAAATTTTAAAAATAATATGTGCTTAATAAATGGTAGCTTTCATTATTCTACCCATTAATACCCCCTAACAGTTAAGTTTAAGTTACTCAGTATCCTCCTCTATGAATCATCTCTGACTTTATAAAACTCAAGCTTCCTTTATAATATAGACCAGCTTCCATTATCCTCTCCAGTCCCAGAAATACTGGATTTTTCCCAGTGGACCCCTTTCTGTTGGTTCATTTTGTCCTCTGGGAACCTATGAATGTGGATCTTCTGGGTGACAAAGACATTACTTTATTAATATTAATTTAATATTAGAGAGAGAACAAGCAGAGGAGGGGCAGAGAGCGAGCGAGAGAGAATCTTAAGCAGGCTCCATGCTGGGTGATGTGGGGCTCAATCTCACAACCCTGAGATCATGACCTGAGCTGAAATCAAGAGTCGGATGCTCAGCCGATTGTGCACCCCAGGCACCCCGACAAAGACATTATTAAAATCATTGCTGTCTGTTGCCAAGACTCTCTGAAATCTTGTGGCTAGAGGATAGCTGGGCCTGAGGCAACCAGGGGTGTAGGATTCAGAGCTGAGGCAAGTTCCTCAGTTCTCCCCAGCTACCACATGGCACAGCAGCACCCACCCTGGGAGAGCCGTTGGAAGATTTGAAGACAATGTATAGGGTGTGTGGCCCCAGCTGACCCAGTCAAGGTGGTCTGGCATCAGCAGGTGTCACTGGTAGGTGCACATCATATGCAATAAGAAATAATACTTATTGTATGGGTGATCAACACACCTAGGGTTCTTTCTGGGGGTTGACTTTGGGATCCTCTTCAAGTGGTCTGCAGAATCACTGGGGTTTTCTCTGGTGTGTCTGCTGGGAAGTACCTGCTTCCTGGCATGGCCTTTGGGCCTTCTTCATCCCCCCCTAGACCAAGGCAGCACTGGGCAGAGCGCATGCTCAGATGCTCCCATCTAGCTCCACACTTGGCTGGATCTGATAACAGACCATTTCCAGATAAACAGGGGATGTGGAAAATGAATTGGCTTCCTAGAGGAAAGATCTTAAGTGCTTCAGATCTTTTTAAATTCAGGAGAAATATTCTTTGGCTGGTGCCGTATCTTTAGAGGGTGTTGTCATCTGGGGGATGGCACCTGTCCTCTTGCAGCCCCTACCCAGAGGGGAGGCCCTGAGGCAGTTCCGCAGGTGATGGTTCTGAGCATCCTGGAACCAGGTGCCACGTCTCCCACTTCCCTGACCCGCCGCCCCGTTGGGCTCCTTGGCACACCTAAGTCCAACAATCTGTTGTCCCACATAATGGGTTTGTGATGCAATAGGATTAACAGCAGCTCTCATTTATTGAAACGTTACGTGTGCTGTGGCACTTTATAATAACAAAGATGTAGTTTCCCCATTTTACAGAAGATGAAACGGAGGCGTTGGGGGGCAAGTAACTTACTCAAGGTGGAGGCTAGTACACAGAAGAGCTAGGACTCTGGCCTAGGACCGGCCGTCTCCAGGGAACACATTCTTGCCATAGCTCCATAGTTTGCCACCCTGGAAACCCTTGACGATGGCCGAGGGGGCCTTAAGGGATATATGCCCCACTCCCAGAGATTCTGACCACGCTGAAATGACACTTGAACATCAATATTTCTTAGAACTCCCAAGTGATTCCTGATGTAGAGCTGGGAAAGAATCAGGGCACGAAGCCATAATACCTTTAGACACAAGTTCTCTGAAAAGTGTTTGGTTTTTGACTGAATTCATTGCCAGCAAACACAATGCCTGGCTCGGTCTCTGTGGTAACTAATAGGAAATGGTGGGCTGGGGGCTCCTGGTGTCAGCTGGGCAGCTGTGCCCAGGGCGAGTGGGGGAAGATAGCCATTATGCTGGTGAACATCTGGGAGATTCTACAAGACTCTCATTGCCACTTCTAGCCCTGTAACCAAGCTGACTTGCCCTGTCCCCAGCGTGGGTCATGCTGTCCTGCCATTTGTCTGCCTTCTCACCCAGCAGGCGACAAATGCCCAGCAGGGCAAACGAGGGAGGGCTCTGGCTCTGCCTGCAGAAGGCCTCCCGGGATGGGAGAGTCTGGGAATGCAGAGACCAAGCCAGCTTCTTCTTCTCCAGCGCCTTATCCCACTGATAATTGGAATCTGCTGTGGGGAGCTGGTCACACGCACCACCCCCCTCACTGGTTTAGCTGGGAAAGTCAGGGAGCTTTGGCATCAGACCAGAGGGCATGAAGGATGAGATGCAGACGGGATGCTCGTGGTGGTCCTGTGCCTGGCTCTTATGGGGGTTGGGGGCTGTGGGATGTCAAGTGGCAGACGTACCTGGGTCTCTCAGGATGCCCCAGCCCCATCCACTCCTCCCTCTGTTTCGGCCCCAGGCTCCTCCTCCCTCTGCCTCGGCCAATTCCCAGCAAGCCGCCCGCTGCACTTGCCAATGGAGCCAGATGCTGCTTTAGGGAAAATACCTTCTGGAGTTTGTTGTCTGAGCCCTCCCAGCTGACACCCACGGTGGAGAAGATGTGTCAGGATAAATGGAAAATCTCTTCATAAATATTTGAAAAAGGCAAAAAGGAAAAGAAAAAAAGAACCCCAAACTCCTAGCATTTGGGAGCCTCTTAGTGATCGCTGCTAACAGACGGGGATGCAGGTCGCTAACATTCATCAGTTTGTAGTACAATCCTGGGGAGAGCGGCCGGGAGCCCTGGGCTTAGTTCAGGGGCTGCGGGCATCGCGGGGTCCCTCGGCTCGCCCTGTGGCGCAGGGGAGAGGACAGACCTGTCCGGCCCACTGATGGAAGCCACAGAGCACGCGCAGATGCCGAGGTGCCCTTTATCCATAATGCATAATTGTGTCTTTAAACTCAACTGCCTTGGGACTTTATTACGAGTAGAGCACAGGCTAAAGTGGCTTACAGGGGGACCCCTGGGAGAAGAATAAAGAGGCCCTGGGGGCTGAAGAGCTAACAGGGTAATGCTGGTGCCCACAAACAAAAAGAGAATGGCTTACCTCGGCCTGTAGGGTCCAAGGGTTGGGGGCCCTCCCACCCCCACACTCCCTCGGGCGGTTTTGGTGCAGGGGAGACAGGGCGTTTTGAAGTCGGGACTCTCTAGTAAAAGGGGGGCCCTTCTCAGGTTTGGTTATCAGAGAAACTCACCCATGCAGGGGCAGCATCTTGGCCTCAGCCCTGACACTCCAGGTCTGGCCACACCACCCCTGTGAGCCCCTGGGAACAGAAGCTGGGGCTCCCGACTCCGTGAATGTGCCCTACCTGTGTGCACACCCCTCTCTGCCTTCCTCATGCACTGTCACTTTCCTGACCCAGGGGCCTGGTTTCCTGCCCATCTTGGATCATGGCAGATGGATTCTTCATCCTGAAGGGGAGCATGGTCTGTAGGAGCAGGAACTGGGCTGGGGCCGAGTCTCTAGGAGACAAAACCCCGGGGTGGACAATCACAGTGTGGGTGCTTGTGGTTAACTTGGAAAGGTAGATGTGTCTGAGACCCTTGAGGGACCCTGCAGAGGGCCCCCTGTGCTCAGAGCCTCTCTGCCCTGAGAGGTGGGTGCACAGACAACCCTCCCACTTTTTAGCAGCTGGAACGCTTCAGTTTCCATAGCTGGGGTCATCACGATGGCAGGGGTTCTTCAGTGTGGGCTGGAGTGTGAGGAGGAGGCTGCCTGTGAACGAGGTGGGTGTGATGAGATGTCTGTCCCCAGGCATAGGATGCCAGGTCACAGATACCTTGACCAAGGCATTGGGAGGAGTCCACTTTCTCATGGACCTGTGTCTTAGTCTTCTCCAGAGAAACACGTGTATGAGAGGAGATTTATTATGGGCATCCACTCACAAAATTATGGAGGCAAGAAGTCCCAGGGTGTGCCGTCTGCGAGATGGAGAACCAGGAAGCCTGGTGGTATAATTCAGCCTACACCCAAAGGCATGAGAACCAGGTCTGATGTCCATGGGCAGAGAAAGATGGATGTCCCAGCTCCAGAATAGAGAGAGAATTCTCTCTCTTCCTCTGTCTTTCTGTCTTAGGGCTTTAGTGGATTGGACGATGCACCCCCCACCCCTTGCACTAGAGAGGACCATCTCTACTCAGTCTACTGTCTCAAAGACTAATCTCTTCCAGAAACACCCTCAGAGGCGCACTCAGAAATCATCTTTTAGGGGAATCCCTGGGTGGCTCAGCGGTTTAGTGCCTGTCTTTGGCCCAGGGTGTGATCCTGGAGTCCTGGGATCAAGTCCCACATCAGGCTCCCCACATGGAGCCTGCTTTTCCCTCTGCCTTTGTCTCTGCCTCTCTCTCTCTCTCTGTGTGTGTGTCTCTCATGAATAAATAAATAAAATCTTAAAAAAAAAAAGAAAGAAAGAAATCATCTTTTACCAGCCTCTGGGCATCTCTCGGCCCAACCAAGTTAGCCACATAAAATGAACCATCATAACCCACCTCCTCCTCACGCACCGATATTGGAATATTAATTGCTTTTGGAAGGAGGTCGGGAGCAGGAGAGCACGGAGGCTGGGCCATGCAACTATGACTCAAATTCTCTGTGGTAGACGATGAGTCAGTTCTACCTGAAATGCTGTGCTCTGGCCACAGTTCTAACCAACCTCAGAGAAGCTGATGGTAAATACAAACACCCCGAAATGTAAGCTGGCTGAAAAGCAGAGGGTTTGCTTCTGACAGAGCATCTGAGTTACACGTGGTTCTCCAGGCAATAGCAGTGTCTGGCCTTGGGTTGCTTGAATTCTCTTTGATGAGGGATTATGAAGGGTAAAGGAGATGGCCCATTTATTTACTCAGTTGGCAGATGTAGTGGGTTGAATTGTGGCCCCCAAAAGGGAATGTCCGTGGCCTAATACCCGGAACCTCTGAATGTGACCTTATTTGGAAAAAAGGCTCTTTGCAGATGTAATCAAGTTGGGGTTCTTGAGATGAGATCATCGTGAATTAGAGTGGGCCCTCAGTCTGACAAGTGTCCTTACAAGAGGATGGGAGGAGACCCACAGGCCTGGAAGACACAGGCAGAGAACGGACTGACACAGACGTAAAGTCAAGGAATGCCAAGGATTTCCAGCAGCCACCAGAAGTTAAGGGAGAGGCGTGACATAGATTCTTCCTCAGAGCTTCCAGGAGGAACCTATCCTATCAACACCTTTGATGTCAGACTTTTATCCTCTAGAATGTGAAACAATAAATATGTATTGTTCTAAACCACCCAGTTTGTGGTAGTTGTAGCCCTAGGACACTAACGCAATGAACATTCGAGGGCTCTCAGGTGCAAGGCAACGGATTCATCACTCAACACTGCAATAAGCAGAGAAGGGGTCTTGACTTTTCCCACACAGGGCAAAAACCCCAAGAGGGCAGAGGCCATCTCTGTTTTATTCACTTCTGACCCTCCACCCCCCAACGTAAGGCCAGGCACGGAGAAACGCCCAATATATATTCGTTGAATGAAAAGATAAACAAATAGCTCTCCTGAGCCATAGGGGGTGGGGGATAGTAAAGACGGACCCACACTGGGGGCCCCTGAGGGCCTCAGTGGGTTAAGCATCTGACTCTTACTTAGGCTCAGGTTTCGATCCCAGGGTCATGGGATCGAGCCCCGCATTGGGCTCTGCGCTCAGTGTGGAGCCCGACTGTCCCTCTCCTTGTGTTCCTCCTCCTCTCTCTCTCTTTAAAATAAATAAATAATAAAATATTTTAAAATATCTTTTTAAAAAATTAAAAAGAAAACAAATACCTGCTTAAAAAAAAAAACAACAAAAACAGAAAGAATCCACACTTGTGCGGCAAACTTCTCCAGAGACCCTACAAGTTTATTATCTCATGACAGCAGGCTTGGAAATGTAATTACTTTGTTTTTCTCTCTCCTCCAAAAGCCTTGTTTTTAAAGTTTGGTTTTTTTCTACCCCCTGACGATTCCTGCCACCCCACCCACCCCGGAGTAAATACGTGCTGGGGCAGCAGAAAGAGAAGAGTGGGCTCAGGAAGGAGAGTGTGCGTGCTGGCTTGCGAAAAGCCAGACCCCCAGAAGGAAAACTTGCTGTCAAACTGAACATCTGATGAAAGTTAAAATGCTCTTGCAGAAATAAATTGGTTGCTCTAGCAACCCCCAGAAGAAAAACATAGAAAGAGAAGGTGGGGCGGTGGCGGGGCTTGGGGGGGTGGTGGAGGGGTGGGGGGAGTCAGCTAACTCTGGTCTGAGCTTGAGAGAAGGAGCTGTCCAAATAGAACTGTGGGACGCTACTGTGAAATGTCTCACGTTACTGGCCTAAAAGGATGTTTGCCTGCTTGCCTGGGTCTGGGCAGTGCAGTCCTGATTGGCCACCTGCGTCGCCTTCCTGGCTGGCTTCCGTGGGCCGCAGAGTGTTCAGTGCCCTCCACACAATGCCTCTGGCCCCTCTCAAAGTTGTGCACCGGCTCCTGTATTAAAATGCTCCTGGATACTTGCTCTTTAAAGAGACCCTGTTCTGGGTGCTTCGATAATGAGTAATCAACTTCCAAAAGACTCTCATTGGAAATTCAGATTCTTATCTATATATGGTTCTTGGGAGTGGAATCCACCCACTTGTGCCAGGAGAGTTCACCAAAGGTATCAGAGCAAGGAGTGAACGCTCAGAGGAGACTCTTGGTGGTGCATTTGGGGTTCATGGGGAATGACAACCCACTTCTGGGAGAGAAGGGCAGCAGGGCGCCGACCGCAGGGTTGTGGGAGGGTGGGTACAGGCACGTTTTTTTATGAAACGTGGTGGTCCTACTGAGCGAGCAGCCCAGCTGTGGCTGGTTTTCTCTAAGCAGATCATCTGCTGAGCATGTGAGTCTAGAGAAGCTAGCCCTTTTAAAGGTGAAAAGGCACAAAGGATGTTCACGTGGAAGTGGTTGTTGGGGGGATGGGGCTCTAGAAGTTTGCAGGTCATCCCACTCATTCATCCTTGTTCAACCCTTGAATCCTGTCTTTGGGAGGCAAGATAATGGCTCCCCAAAGAAGCCTGTGTCCTGATCCTGGGAACCTGTAAATATATTACATTGTGTGATGAAGTGGAATTAAGGTTGCTAATCAGCCGACTTTCAGATGAGCAATTATCCTGGGTTATCTGGGTGGGCCCAATATAATCACGAAGGTCCTTAAAAGGAAGCTGCCAGAGTTCAGAGTGATACAATATGACAGAGCCTTTGCTGGCTTTGATGATGAAAGAAGAGGCATGAGCCACAGAACACAGGTGGCTTCTAGAAGCTGGAAAGGCCAGGAGATGGATTTTCTCATAGAGCCTCTGGAAAGGAACACCACCCTGTAGACACTTAACTGTAATCCCAGAGACCCATTTTGGACTTTTGAATGACACAAAGGTAGGCTAATAAATTTATGTTGTTTTAGGCCACTGAGGTGTGGGAATTTGTTATAGCAGCCCTAGGGCACCACTCTGCCTCTAAGTACCAGGCCCCACACCAGGTTCTGGGGGGATGGAGTCCATGGAGACATGGCTGCTAGCCTCACAAGGTGTGTAGTCCAGAGAAGGGGGAAGCCAGGAAAATCCACAGTTGAGGCCCCGTAATGTAGGTAGTGGAGTGCTGTGGGGGTGGCAGAGGGCTGTACTCAGGGAAGGTGTCCCTTGAAAGATGGACTGGAAGGATTGGCTAGTGGTGGGGCAATGATGTCCAAGATGGGGGGAAGAGATGACCACCTGAGGTGGAGGTGAGAGAAGCAGCACTGAACTAAACTAGGCATTACAGAGCTAAGTGAAGTAGCGTAAACTAAGCTAAGAACCATAGAACTAAGCCAAGTACAGAACTAAGCTAAGTACTATAGAACTAAGCCAAGTACCACAGAACTAAGCTAAGTACTATAGAACTAAGTACTTTAGAATGAAGCTAAGTGACTATAGAGGTAAGCTAAGTACTTTAGAGTTAAGCTAAGTACCATGGAACTAAGCCAAGTACTTTAGAACTAATCTATATACTGTAGAACTAAGCTAACTAAGCTATGCACTATAGAACTAAGTCAAGTACCATAGAACGAAGCCAAGTACTATAGAAATAAGCCAAGTACTGCGGAACTAAGCCAAGTACTGCAGAACTAAGCCAAATACTGTAGAACTAAGCTAAGTACTGTAGAACTAAGCTAAGTACTATAGAACTAAGCACTCTGAGCTAAACTAAGAACTGTAGAGCTAATTGAGGCACAAGGAGCTAAGTACCATAGAGCTAGGTTAGGTACTGTGAAATCAGCCAAGCACTACAGAGCAAAACTAAGCAATCTAACTTTTATCTGGAGAGCTTCAGGGAGCCTCTGAAACATTCTCAGAGGGGGCTGACAATATTTTGGTCAAACTGACCAGACAGAGTAGAAAAGGGCCTGTCAAAAACAGGGCCACGCTGATCAAAACCACAACTTCTCCAGTCAGTGGGCTGAGAAGGATCCGCCTCCTGGGAAGAGAGCGAGGCCTTTCTGCTGGGGCTTTGCCTTCCCCTTCACGCCACCCTCTTCGTTCCTATCCCAGCTGGGTCTGGATCCCTCAGTATTTCTTGACCTGCTTCAAAGAAGTAGTCAGAATTCTGCAGACTGGCCCTGCTTCCCCAACCTCCAGACACTATCCTCTTCCCAACTGGCAAGGGAACCCAGGGAAAAAGGCAAACAGAAAACAAAGCCGTCGTCACAGGCGGAGCCCCAGGCTGCTATCCCTTCATAAGTTAAATGTAAACTGTAAACATGGATTATTTAAGGCGTAATTGCCATTATTTTCTGATATAAAAAAGCAGAAATGAGCACTGTGATGGATTGTGAGCCCCAATGGAAAGAGGCATTGAGTGAATTTCACAAAACAGCTGAAGAGCTATCCCTGTGGAGCTGGGGGCCTCCTCGGGCCACGCCGGGCTGCAGCTGGCTCTGCCAGACAGGTGCCCCCAGCCTGGGGTGTGCTCTGGAGCCCCTTCCTGGCGGGCTGAGGCCTGGGAGGGGCAGGAGAAGGAAGGAGCGACGGGTGAGGGGGGCATGGGCCAGGCTCTCAGGATGGCTCTGGCTTCATGTCTGCACCTGCATGGCAGCTGGTCCGGCAAGTGGGAGGTCAGCAGAGAACCAGAATCTGGGCTCTAGAAGGTGGCGGCTGAGCACGGACACTCAGCTAAGCTTCCCGTGCTCGACCCCCGCTGTAAGATCTGTTTGCGGGCTTTGAGGTAAGAGCCCGAGTTCATACCTCCTGTGGCTGAGCTCAGGGACCCCTTACTAGACTCTGGTCATTATAAGTTCCCACTGTCCTCTCCAGCTCTTCTAACCAGATCTTGTCTTGTCACCTGGGTTCCTGGTCAGCATGGTGACAATGCCATTTCATTTACAAGCCATTGTACCCCCAGGTCCTCTGGTACATGCCCAACAAACCCACCAGGTGGGTGCTGTTCTGATTTTATAGGAGCAGCTGGAGGCCCAAAGGGCTAAGCAGTTTCGCAGGAACATGTAGCTAGTGACAGGTCACAACTGGCACCTAGGTCTCTGGCCCGTCAAGCCAATCTCTCCCCTCTGTGCCACTGGCCACCATCCCGACCTCTAGCCCACAGTCCCCAAGGGGCCCCTTGGACCAGCCTGAGGGGGACATAGCTGGTGTTTCCCATCTGCCTGCGGAGATGGGCTGTATCCTGACCAGACCCACTTACTACATCCTCACATGGTCACCAAACTGAGCAGCAACACGCAGGTGAAGGCACCAGCCCTGGTCCCGATGCTGGGTCCTTCCCTCGCCCTGTCTTTCTCTCCCATCTCCATCTGGCCCATGCCTCGTCTCACCTGCACCCTCTGGCACTGGGCCCGAAGACACAGATTTTCCTGTGTCACAAGCCCTACTCCTTCATTCATCTGTGCACACTCACTGATTAAGCATTTGCCATACTGGGCACTGAGCTAAAGACAGAGACAAAGGCCTGAGAGTCTGCCTTTCGGGAAAGATCCCAACCAAAGAGGAGAGATGTCTGGACAAGTCATCAGGTGATGACAAACTCTCCGCAAGGCAGGGGCTGAGGGATTCCCTGATTGGGCGGAGGGAGGTGTGAAGAGGCAGGGGACCAAAATGATGGGAACAGCGGAGAAGAGCCTTCTGGGCCAAAGCACAGCCCAGGAGCCTGGGCCTGCCCGGGGAGGGAGAGTGGACGCTCGGGGTGGGAGCTGAGGCTGGGATAAACCCAGAGCTGCATCTTTTCTTAAGAGCTCTGGGGTCATGGAAGGAATTGAAAAGCCGGGGTTTGAGCCACACAGCAAATCTTGCAGAGAGATGATGCTGGTGTGAGCGTGGAGCCCTGGGCAGAGGACTGGGGAAGGGAGGCCCGGGCTGGGAGGCCGGGGAGGGCGGGGTGTCTGGGTGGGAAGGTGCTGGCTTTTGGGGCGGGTGGAGGGGGTGGGGGGGATGGAGGAGTGGGAACAGGTTTGGGTTTATTCCAAGGCAGCGATCAGAGTCTTTCTCAGACAGCGATTTCCATAGAACTAAACTAAGAAGGAAACAGCAGAGAGAAAGCAGCTGCTCCTGTTCCAGACCCTTCCTCCATCCCGTCTGGTCCCCAGGACACGCTAGCCGGGGTCTGTTTGTTATTTCTCCCTCCCATGCCCTGTCTTGAGCTTTCGGGATGTGTCACTCGGAATTGACTGAGCACCACCATCCTGCCACTTGTGTGATTCACGGTCCCCGCGACCGGCGCTCCGGGGACGCTGGCATGGCCTCTGAGGCCCCCGGCGTCTAATTGATTTAATACATCAGCTAAGGAACTGCTGTTTCCTGAGCGAAACCTAAAATTGCATTGACGCCACAGCTGCAGCTGAGAAGAACTTACTCCCGTCGTCCAAATGCACGCACGGAGGTGGCGCGGGCATGGCAGGGACTGTCGCCCGAGTTAATAACTGCGCCTTTGATCTCTTGTCTTCTGTATCCCCCCTCCCCCGCCAGGGAGAGGGGCACGGCCGTGGGAGAAAGCAGGGGGCTGCGTGGGAGGCTCTTCAGAGGGTGACAACGGCCACTTGTAAGAAAGCAGGTCTCCCCTCTACACACACACACTCACACACACACCCCCACGCACAGCGGGGCTAAGATAATGAATGTTCTATGAGCGGCTCTCATCTGAAGGGAGCTAATTGATTCCAATATTCATTTTACCGGGTCCCATAATTCTTGATTATGCCTTCTTCTACGCCTTGGGAGACTTGGCGCCGAGTCGCTGTGTAACAGGAGGCCTGTGTGATCCACGTGATGATCATTTATTCACCAGCAGGACAAACGGCGCTCTGTGTCGCCAGGGGGACGCCGGGGCGCTCACCCTGCCACTCTCCCTCTCCCATCCTCGACGGCCCCGTGTCAGTCCCCGAGCCACGAGCCACGTAAGCTGCAAGCCAGCACCCACCCCCTCTGAGAAGGAGGAAGGGGACCTTTCCAGGGATGATAACATGTTGCGGGGGCGGGGGTGGGGGCGACGGGGACATCATGCTCCAAGATGCTTCCCCGGTGGCAGGTGGCTGGAGACAACATTTACGCAGGAGGAGAGGACTCAGCTCTGTCTACACGGGGGCAGGGTGTCCTCCTCCCGGGGCCGGCCGGGCAAAGCTCCAGGAAGCCAGGTTATTAGGCAGCTTTCAAAGACTTAGGTCATCGCCGTGCCGTCCTCCCCGCAGCTGACTTCACAGGTTCCTGGATGCGGCCTCATTCACTCACTCTCTCATTCACTCTCCCTGCACACACATTTATCAAGCCCCCGCGGTGTGTCAGGCGCCGGGGATATAGAGACGAACCATGCACGCGGCCCTGTTGTCAAAGAATGGCTTTCTGGTGAGGGAGGAAGAAAGAAAGAGTGAGCCGGCTCAGGAGCAGAGGTGGGGACGAAGGGGGTCAAAGAGGGGAAGAGGCTGGGACAGGAGGGGTGATGAGCCCTGGGGTCTGGGTGGCCCCTGCGCTGGGCTGGGGACGGGGGATGACAAGGCTCGCGCTGTGACACCAGATGTGACTGTGGGCAACTCTTAGCAGAGGCTCAAGGAAGAGAATAGCCAAGGTTTGGGGGAGCCAAATCACAAGGGCTGTGCCTGCCTTGCTAAGCAGTTTAGGTTTCATTCTGCAGGCAGTGGGGAGGCCACACAGGTCTCTAAGGCACACAGAGACACTACCCAATGTGCAGTGTCTGCATTTTAGAAAGATCCCTTCAGCTGCCGTGGGGTGAGGCCTTGGAGACGGAGGAGAGGAGGGGGAGCAGGAGAATCTGACCTACCAAACAGGTGGTGGGCATGGCAAGGAGAGGACGGGATGACACCAGGGAGATAAAAATCTCCAGGACTCTGTAACTTATGAGACATCAAGGGCGAGGAAGTACAGAGTGAATTTTACTCCTGGGATCCTGGCTCTCGGAGCTGGAGAGGTGACATTGCCCCTATCTGTTTTAGGAATGCTTTCGTCAGGCGAGGGATAGAAGCCCAGCAGTGACTTAAGCAATAAAGGAAAGGCCTTAATGGTCCCATGCACTGAGAAGTCTGGAGGCCAGACACCTTGGTCTGGTGTCTGACATCTGGAAAGTGTCGCTAGCAATCTAGGATCTTTCTTTCTGCTCCGCCATCCTCCATGTAGTGGCTCCCCCACCCCCCCACCCCCATGGCTGCAAAATGGCTGCTGCAGCTCCAGACATTTTCATGGCATTCCAGGCAAAGAAGAAAGGGAAAGAGGTGGCCACAACCATGCTTCTGTTCCCTTAATCAAGACAAAAAAAAAAAAAGCATCATTCTTTGAAGCTTCTACTTATGAGTCAATGGCCATTCGTAGCTGTGAGGATGCTGGGAAGGTGAGTTTTAAATTTTCCTGGTACCAAGATTGGAGGCAAGTAAGGAAGAAAGGGATGAATATTGAGTCAACCGTGTTGTCGACCAAGAGGGACAGTGAAAGGGAAGGCGGGCAGCATAGCCCCATGCCCTGAGCCAGTGAGATGTGGGAGAAAAAGCAGCCTCTGGCCAAGAGAGTTATGTATGGGGAAGTGGGTGTCATAAGGGGGGAGCCTGTTTGCCTTACACACACTCCTTGCTCTTCCCCTGCCCTGTATGGCTGTGTTTCCCTGGCTCCCCACTCATTCTGCCAATGGGAGGCTCTGGGGGCTCCTGGACCACCCGAAGGATGGAGAAGTCGGGGTGTCATTCCCCATCCTGCTCCGTCTCCAGGGCCTGCTTCTCTTTGCAGGCCTGGCTTCCACCTGCTGTGGCTCCAGTGGTTGACCCTAAACCCTCATTGCTGTCCTTCCAGCCCCAAAGGGACAAGAGGGTGGAGACAGCACTGGGCTGGGGGTGGGGTGGGGTGGGTGTGTGCATCCCAGGCTGTGCCGGGACCTGCAGTCATGGGACACCCTAGAGCCAGTGCTGGTGAAGCTGGGGTCACCCTTGTGGCAAGTATCCAACGTACCCCCCACTGACAGAGTGAGGAAACAAGGCAGAGAGTTTCTACCTTTGCCTTCTCTGCTTGATGACCTGTGTGTTCGCTTCCCGTGGACCTGCTAAGACACAGCTACAGAGACTAGACTACAGGGGTCTCTGACAGGGCTCAGTGCGGAAGGCCAGTTTACCCAGCAGTCTGTGCTCGGCTATGCTACAGTCACCAGCCACGTGCCCACTTGCAATGCCCTCATGGAGGACACTTGACGAGGCCAGGCCTGCAGGACCCTATCTGGTCACATGCATCCATGAGAGCCGCAGCTGCGCGGAGGAGACACGGAGGGCTGTGCTGCTCTTAATGCTTCCACCCAGGGCACCCGGCCCTTCTGCTCCTGTTGCATTGGCCAAAGCGGATCACACGTGCCCAGGAGGAAGAGAAATGGAATCTTTGTGAACAGTCCTCATGGATGCATCCCAACAGAAGTGGCCTGGAGCTGCCAGCCGAGCATGCTGCTGCTGCTGCTGTAGGCATGCTCGAGGAGGTGAAAGTCATTCACACTTTAGCAATAATTAGAGCCCCCACATCATGGTGGTAGCTCTGCACGTGTTCCCCGGAATGGAAACAACGTGAAGGCAGGTGTCTATTTTGATCACTGCTGTATCTCGAGCATCCAGAATAGTGACCAACACATGGTAGGTGCTCAGTCGGTGTTTGTAGAGTGAATTATCAACTCCTCAAGCCTCACGACAGCCTTGAGGAAGCTGGTGTTAGAATTACCTCCGTTTCACAGGCAAAGAAGCCAAGGGTCACCAAAGTTAGTCTTGCTTCTTTGTGGCAAGGTGCTGCCAACCTCCCTTTACCAGTCTGGAAAGCAGGTGGGATCCTCCGAGACAGACTTTCTGGAGACGAGGGAAAACCCACGCCCAGGGATCGTGACGGCTGGAAAAGACAGCATCTCAAAGCTCTCAACAGCAACCACGCCTGGTTTTTCTAGGTGTGTTCCTGGTTTTCGGTGGAGGCAGAAGTCAAGGCTTCTATTCCTCGGTCACATCGCCCAGGCCGGGGGTGGGGTGGGGCGATGGCAGCTGGTTTCAGCCCTGTGGCCTTGGCTCCCCTTCCCATGGGCTGTAGCACCTTGTCGCCCCCTGAGGACATGGTCTCCCCCAGATGCAGCCAGGCAGGCCTGTCGATCCGGAGCCCTGCCCTCTGCGGGTCAAGGAATGGGGGGTTCTCCAGAGCTTGATGCCAGCACATGAATCCCTCCTGGTGCTGGTCTTCTGGAGAAGGCCTTTGAAGGTGTCACTGCCCTGCCCTCGGACCCCCTCCCTGGTTCCAGCACCTATCCTCAGTTCTGGGAGCACGCCACCCCCTCTTCATCCCTTAATCCTTTTCTGCAGGGTTCAGCCCGAGATGCAAGTCTGCTGCATGCAACCAAAATAACCCGACTGATGTACGCAGGGTTACTAATTCCAGAGCTGGAGGGCAACTCCGAGACCATTTGATCCAACCCTTTTATCCTATAGCTGAACAAATTGAGGCCCAAGAGTCAATTGGCGTCTGGAGAGTGGACACAATGGCAGGCGGTGCTGAGTGCTTTCTGTGAGTCAGCCGTTTTTCTAAGCATCCCTGGCAACCCAACAACTCACTTTGAGGGCTAGCATCCCCATTTTAGACACAGGAGGCTGAAGCCCAGGAGTGCTGAGCAATTTTCCTCAAGGCACACAGCTTCCCCAGGGCAGGGACCGTGTTCGAAGCCAGCCATTGGGTTCTGGAGCGCAAGCCACTCCCTCCCGGGGCTTGCCCAGGGCTCCTGGGTGCTGCCCGGGGTCCAACTGCAGGTCCTTGTGGAATCTGTGCTCAGCGGGCCGCTATCAGACTCAGTTGTTTCTTCCTGCCCTCTTTCCCTTCCTTGCTTCTCTGGGGCTGGCAGGGTCCCCACTTTGCTGTTTTGAAGGCTGTTCCTAGAAAGCCTGTTGAGCAATCAGGGAATTCAGATGTGGACCTCTGACCACACGGGTCTCCTCTGCCTATGTGGTTGGGAGACAGGGGGCCAGGGCCTGGGAGTTCGCAGGGCCAGAGCTCTCAGAGCCCCCACATGATGACTGGGGAGCAAGCCTGACCCTCTCCTCTGGGGGCCCTGCATCATCCCAGACAACAGGGTGAGCCATGAGGGAGGCCCCCTCCCAAAACAGCTCCCTGAAGGAGGCTCAACAGCAAAGACCTACTGAGCTCAAGGCACTGCCCACATTCTGCACAAGAGGAGGGACTCACCCCTGACCCCCCAAAGAGGCCTTTTGGGAATCCTTTCTTCTTAGGGAGCCTCCATCATCAAGCCTTCAGCCCAGCCTCCCCAAGGAAGGGGATGCCGCCCTCCTTGCTCCCTTTCTGTTACCTGCAAACTCCAGCTGGGCAAATGCTGAGAGGGATTCTCATCTTCTCCTCTTTGGCCTTCCCAGAAGGGGAAGGGCCAGCTCTCAGTCCAGCCAAGAGAGCCAGGCCTCCTTCGTACTCTACCCTCAGCAGCCAACTATCGTCTTTCTGGGGCCAGCCAGGGCAGCCTCACATGGGGAGAGGATGTCCCTGTGTTAGCGGGGCTCAGTGGCACCCCTCGTGTAGAATGAACCCCAGGATTTTGCATCAGGAGACATTGCACTGTTTTCCAAATGTTATTGTCTATCTACACAGGGCTGGTTCAGTAGTAAGACAGGGGAGCAGAGCCAAGGGTCTGTACTCTATCTTCTGGAGGATGGGGTCTTTCTGGTTATCTCCCCATGCCACCACCCACTCCACAGACATTCAGGGAGAGATGACAGGATGCGTGCTAATGCACAAGGCAGGACTCACCTCTGTGAGCAGGGCAGACAGACATTAAACACGCAGTGACAGACAGGGGCCCTGAGCATCGCGTGGTGAGACACAGCGGGCAGCTGGGAGGATTGGTGGCCTTCCTGGGAGGGGATATTTAAGCTGACATCTGGGGAGACTGGGCGTCGCTTAGCAGGACAGAATGAGTGGGGTGGAGAGAGAACAGCTGAGGCAAAGCGTGGGTCTCCTGATGAACTGAGCAAAGATCAGAAGAGCTGGAGCGAGAGTTCAAGAGGAAGAGGGATAAGGACATTTAATTGGACACCTAAGAGCTCTAGGTGCTGAGCGAGAAGGGTTCTGGAAGGCTGGCCAGGTTGTAGGGGTACTTGTAAGTCAGGTTGAGGGATTTGAGTTTTATATTGAGAACAATGGGAACCATCTATGTCTTTTAAGCAAATGAATACTGGGTACATGTGGGGTAATACTTGGACTGGGGATTGGCAGGGGTGAGGGTGGAGGCAGGGAGGCTCTATCTGGAGGTTGTTGTCATAACCTAGATGAGATGCAGGTGGCTTGGGCTAAGGAGGTGGCAAGAGAATGGAGAGGAACAGGTGGATTCTTGGGCTATTTAGCAAGTAGAATCAGTAGGTGGCAAAGGGGAGAGGGAGAAGCTTTGATAAAAGTTTCCTTCTGCTTGGCCCATCCTTCCTTGGTTTCCCCTGGTTAGTTGGGTGATGGAGTAATGAGTGTCCCTTCCTAATGCAGGGCAGTGGTGGCTAAGTAGTGCGCTGGGGATCAGCAGCCAAAGGAGTGGCAACCCCCCTCCCTCACTCATTCACAGGGTCCAGGAGAGGTGGCACCTCCGCCCCTTAAGAACATGAACCCTCAAAAAGAAAAAAAAAAAAAAGAACATGAACACTCTCTCCACCTTCCTCCCCACCAGAGTCCTCCTCTGTCCTGTGGATCGGTCTGTCACCCTCAGCGGTGCCCTCACATCAGCCCTCCTCTAGTTGAGCCTCACAGGGACCTCGGCGGCTGAGCCTCTCAGCAACGTCCTTGGTTCTGCGTCTTCCCTGGGCCACCTCCATGATGCACCAGGAATAGTTTTTGTGTGTGCAAAACTGAAGAAGTCACAGCGAGATACCATGTCCTACCCACTAGGATGGTTACTGTCAACAAACCCCAGGAAATTGCAAGGGTTGGCGTGGAAGCCTTGTGCATGGCTGGTGGGAATATAAAATGGTGCAGCTGCTGTAAGAAACAGTACGATGGTTCCTCAAAACCTTAAACACGATCCACCAATTCCACTTGTGGAGATACACCCCAAAGGACTGACAGGAAGGACCCAAAGAACATTTGTACATCCGTGTTCATAGAGGCCTTAGCCACAATGGCCGAGAGGTGGAAGCCACCCAAAGTGTCCACCAGTGGGTGGACGGACAAAGTGTATGGCTGCACATCCATATAAAGGAATATTACTCAGCTTTGAAAAGGAAGGAGGTCCTGACATAGGCTTCAGCGTGGATGAAACTTTATGCTGAGATAAAGGGGTCGCAAAAGCACAAAGTGTTTGATTCCACTTATCTGTCAAATTCATAGAGGCAGAGGGTGGAACAGTGGTTTCAGACGGTGATGGACTCGGGAGCTAGTGTTTAATGGGGGCAGAGTTTCAGGATTTTTTTTTAAAGACTTTATTTTAGAGAGAGAGAGAGAGCGAGCAAGAGAGAATGTGAGCAGAGGCAGAAGGAGAAAGACAGAGAGAGAATCCCAAGCAGACTTTGCACTGAGCACAGAGCCCCACAAGGGGCTCCATCTCACGACCCTGAGATCACGACCTGAGCCGAAATCAAGACTCTGACACTCAACCGACTGAGTCACCCAGGTGTCCCCAAAGTTTCAGTTTTAGGAGACGAAAGGAGTTCTGGGGATGAGAGGTGGCAGCAGGTGTACAGCAACGTCAATGTGTTTAACCCCGCTGACCTGTACTGTTAACAGTAAAGATGGTAAGTTTTTTTGTTATGTGAATTTTATTACTGCAATTTAAAAAAATCAAGTGTAAAAAAAAAAAAGATTGCCAGAGAGAAAAAAAGTGCAATCTGCTGCTGCCTGTAAGACATTATCATTTGGGAAAGTGAGCCTCAGTGTTCCCATCTGCACAATGGGGTTTGCGGTGAGTAAAAGGTTCCTGGGGCGGGGGCGTGGGGAGAAATTAAAGAAAAGGGAAAGAAAGGAAAGAAAAGAAAAGAAAAAAAAGGCAGGAAAAAAAAAATAAGGTGCCCAGGACTTGTCTGCATTGTTTTTGAACTTCTCTCTCTTTTTTTTAAAAAGATTTATTTATTTATTTATTTATTTATTTATTTATTTATTTATTTATTTATTTATGATAGACATAAAGAGAGAGAGAGGCAGAGACACAGGAGGAGGGAGAAGCAGGCTCCATGCAGGGAGCCCGACGTGGGACTCGATCCCAGGACTCCAGGATCACGCCCTGGGCCAAAGGCAGGCGCTAAACCACTGAGCCACCCAGGGATCCCCTGGAACTTCTTATCAGTTTATAATTAATCCAAAATAAGGATCTAAGGAAACAGGGAGAAAGCTACAGAATGGTGAAAAAGCAAAGTTTCCCTCTGCGTTCCCATCCTACTTACAGACTTAGTCCTGCTTCACAGCCACCCCAGGAAACCACCTGAGTTTCTCACTCACCCTTCCAGAAGTTGTTTTGGCGTGTTCGAGCAAATGCAAACAGAGGTGATAGTTTTCCCTATTTGTAAACCAAATTAGCATATTAACACACTGTTCCACACTTTGTTTTTTTTTTCTTTTCCCCATTGAACAATAAATCCTAGAAATCCTTCCATTTAAAGATTTATTTACTTATTTGAGAGAGAGAAATAGCATGAGTGCAGGGAGGGGCAGAGGGACAGGGAGAGAGAAACTTTGGCAGACTTCTCGCTGAGCTCACAGCCCAACGACGTGGGGCTGGATCACACAACCCTGAGGTCGTAACCAGGATCGGACGCTTACCCGACTGAGCCACCCAGGTGCCCCATAGGAATCCTCCCATTTAAACACAGAGGGCTTCCTAGTTGTTTTAAAATGTGCACATAGGGGATCCCTGGGTGGCTCAGCAGTTTAGCGCCTGCCTTTGGACCATGGCGTGATCCTGGAGTCCCGGGATCGAGTCCCGCGTCGGGCTCCCTGCATGGACCCTGCTTCTCCCTCTGCCTGTGTCTCTGCCTCTCTCTCTCTCTCTCTCTCTCTCTCTCTCTCTCTCTCTCTCTCTCTCTGTGTGTGTGTGTGTCTCATGAATAAATAAATAAAATCTTAAAAAAAATAAAATGTGCACGTAGTTCCATAGTATGGGCATACCATGGATGACTCAGTCAGTTCCTTTTGGATGGACATCTAGATGGTTTCGCTGTTCCAAACAGCGCTGCAGCGAGTAACCTTGTTCACATGCCACCCTTGCCATCCCAAGCGTGTGATCCCTGGGCCTTTTGCTAGCCTATCTGGTGATCAAGGGGTGACGCGTGGGGAGGCTGTCTGCCGCTGAGGAAGCAGTGCCAGCTTTGCAGTCAGACCCACCTGGGTTTACCTGGCTCTGCTACTCACCAGCTGTGTGACCCTGGGCAAGGCCCTCCACCTTTCTGGGCCTTGGTTTCCTCATCTGAGTGTGGCTCTTGCTGAGGATTTTCCTCTGACAGGTGTGTGTCCCTGTTCAGCACAGTGGCACTGCACTTTTTGTTGCTACCAGTGTGAACAGGTGTCAGAGCCTTCCTGCCTCAGCCTCCCCTAGCAGTTACTGAAGCGATGGATGTGTACCTGCCTGTTTCCAAAGCAGGAAGAACCTGCTCCACCGTGCTGGCACCCTCTCATCCAGCCAGATACTAAAACACCAGAGTGGGAGAGCAGAGAGGCAGCCCCCTGCAGCCCACCCCACCCTCCCCGCCCGTGTCGTCCACACCCCAGGTTTCCTGAGAGCTCCTGATTCCAGAGGTGGGCCCCATTTCTCAGGGTTAGTTGGAAAACCTGGGACTGCACTCAAAGCTGGCTCAGGGTAGGATGCTCCAGCCTGTCCTGGAGGGATGGGGGGGTTGGGGGGGGTTGGCTTTCCTCTGCTGCCTGCTAGCATAGACCTGACCCCAGAGCTGTTTCGGAGGATGTTCTGGCTTCTGCCAAGCAGGAGGATGGCACCATGTGAGATCACGGAGATTCAAGTAGGCGGGCCTGGAGATGTATTCCAGTTCACCAATCAGGTGACCTCGGGCTTCAGGGTCCTTGGCTGTAAGACGGAGATCATACTACCTGGCCTCCTGGGCTATCACCTCAGTGTGTCCTCACAACAACCCCGAGAGACTGGCGTCTTCCGCAAACCCCAATGTGCAGATGGGAACACCGAAGCTAAGAAAATCCCAAATCTGGCTCCAAAACCTGGGTCTGTCCCCCCACAGTCCTTTCCACCAACAAAAGAACTCCTTCATCCTGAAAGCAGAGTCCACCTGGCCAGCAGGTGGAGGAAAGTCTTAGTCCCTCCCCCCCATCCCCCTCCCCCAACTTGGAGCTACCTGCTATCTCTGATGGTGCCTGCTCCACACAGCCCAGCTGGGAGTGAGCTGGGGAGAGATACAGTTGGCAAAACACATTAGCATCTTCCTCTCTGCTAATTAGTTTTGTGAAAAATTATTTATTTATCTATTTATTTTCACCAGAGAGCAATTGGGGCTACGGAAATGTGGTGACATGTTTCACATGAACAGGAAAGGAAAGAAAAATGCCATGCCCTGTGAGGCTTAAATCACGTCCTGTGTGGATAACGAGCAGGAACCTGGGAGGCCTGTGTGCAGGGGAGCGATTGGGGTTACGGCATGCGTATGATGGGGCTCTTGCTCTCCGGGGGTCTCGAAAGACACACCTGCAGCCGGGACCGTGTCCGCCTAAGGGTCATGTGGCCGGTGTTGATGAAAGGCTGTTCCCCGTGCCCATGACCTTTCTCGTGCTGATCCCGCTGCTTAGAAAGCTCTTTCTACCCTTGTCTGCCTAGAAAATGCTTCCCTGTCTCTCCAGGGTCAACTCGAGCAGCATCTCTTCTGGGGAAAGGTTTCAGACCCTAAGGGGTAGGGTCCCTTTCTGGGCCACCATGGCCTCTGTTAATGTGTTAAGCACCTCAGTGGTTTCCACATGCGTCTCATGAAGAGCACGCCTGGCATTCAGTAGATGCTAGTTGAGGATGGGACGGCTCGCGTGGAGTGACGGCTGCAGCCTGAGCTGGTGAAGGAAGGTTCCTCAGAGGAGGGGACTTCGAGCTGTGTGTTCAGTGATCACAGGATACAGCCAGGTGGCAGGGAGGAGGCTGCTTAGCACATAACACTGGTTGGCTCCCATACCCACGGTCCTCCCTGCCATAAGTAAGCTTCTTGGGAGCAGGACTGCACATTTGAACTGAACCCAGTCCGACTGAGCACGGCTGTACTTGGGTAGCTGTGCTTTTGAGAGGCCTCCCCAGCATAGGCCTCCACTAAACATTTGCTGAAGGAATGAATGAGACATTGTGAATAACCAGAAGACACTAGCCGAGAGGTCAGCCAAGATGAAGATTCATGATCCTTGCGATCAGCCTCCGTGTGATCCCGAGCCAATCCCTGTCCCTCTCTGGGTCTCCTTACCTCATCTGGTGATTGAAAGTGTCAGGCTGAGTGTGGCCTTTAGGATTCCTTCTGTTTGTCATGTTGATGACTGCCCTTTCCACATTGGGAGAGCTGTCTGCGTTACGAGTTCCCCTCAACCCACCTGTGGGCCACTTTTCCAGCCTCCCTTGCAGCTATGGTGGTGTCATGTGACCTGGACTCCACAATCAGACACACCTGCTCAAGTCTTCCACTGGCAGAGCAGTATAAGGTGACAGACACCGCTTGCGGCTCATCATTCCGTGATGGAGGCAGAGCTCTCAGGGGCAGCAGGTCCTGGTGGTGATGTCCATGCAGGGTACACTTCTGGCGTGAACTGAGGTGCCTATGTGGGTGGCAGGAGTATCTCTACTGGGCGCCGTTAATGCGCTGCCTCTTCCAAGTCTGACTCCCTGACCTGTGGTGTTTGTGGTTTGTGTAATAGTCCCAATCAATTTCTCTTTCCCTGAGACCAGCTAGGGTGGGTGCTGGTGTTTGCACCTAAGAACTGTGACGGGTGCACCATCGGACTCAGAGATGCCTCACTCCAGATTGGACCCGGTGACCTAAGACTAGGTCTTAAAATAGAGATACAGAGTAGCTACTCCACAGTTATTGGTTTGCAGACCTGTTAGCCAAGTTAGCGCCTACTTCCCGGTCATTTTCAAGAGCTTGGATAGCTGTGTTTTGAGAGCCCTCACCCTTTCAATTCAGCAATTTGGAGAAAAATGTCTGAGGCCATGATTTTGACCTTCTCATCTCACTGAGGGCCAGGGCCCATGTTATTTAGTTTTCTGCCAAATGCATTCAGCTTCACACAGGAAAAGCGAACATGCATCCTTCTCTTGAAAATCTTACTTCATTATACAAACAGGCCTCAGGGCTATGGCATTGAGCAAGGTGGCTAAAGGCAGAGGTTTTGGAATTAGACTGCCCTGGGTTCAAATCCCAGCTCACGCACACACAAGTTGTGTGACCCTGGCTACATCACTTAAGCTCCTTGGGTCTCAGTTTCCCTATCTACAAATCGGGACAGTGATGCCTACACGGTGGTTGTTGGCAGGTTGTTGGCAATTGCTCAACTCGATGGTATCCTTCAGAGCTGGCCTCTAAGAACAGGCAAATATATTTCCTCTTCCTTTTTAAAAGAAAAGTAACAGCATACTCTAAGTGGTATTGTACATATTGCTTTAAAAAAAACTTATCAATATGGGGCACCTGGGTGGCACAGTTGGTGAAGCGTCCAACTCTTGGTTTCAGCTCAGGTCATGATCTTGGGGTCATCGGATCAAGCTCCACATCAGGCTCTGTGCTCAGCGCAGAATCTGCTTAGTTTCTCTCTCTCTCTCCCTCTGTCCCTCCCGCTCCTCTAAAATAAATAAATAAATCTTCAGAGGTACTTATCGATATATCTTGGAGACAGTCCCATTTCTGCGTGTAAGATCTTTCTTAATTTATCTTTATGGATGCGTATTATTCCATTTTGTAGATATATCATAGTTTATTTAACAAGTCTCTGTTGATTAGTTGTTTCTAATCTTTAGCCAACACAAATAATGCCACATAATTGTGCCCATGTGTCACTTCACACTGTGCAATTCTGGTATTGCTGATGATGGGCAATGTGCTTGTAATTTTGATAGACGTTGGCAAGTTGATCAATACAAAATTTTACTGTTTTCCTCTCCATCATCAATATACGAGAGCACCTGTTTCCTCTTGCACTCTCCGACACTGTACAATCACATTTTTATTTCTTTGCCCATCTCATGGGTAAACAACAGTATCTCAAGACAGTTTTTCTCCTATTGTGAGAATAGTTTCATTTATTGAAGAGCTTATTAGTGTTTCTCCAAGGAACGTCCTAGTTAAGCCTTTGCCTACTTTTCTACTGCCTTACAGACTGTTTTCTTATTGATGTGAAAGACTTCTGCATACAATGGAGAGCTTGCACTCCTGCTTCTTGATTCTCTCTGACTTCCCATTATGGAGTCTGGAATCATGGCAACTGTACTCTTAAGACTGGGTTTTCCGGGATCCCTGGGTGGCGCAGCGGTTTGGCGCCTGCCTTTGGCCCAGGGCGCGATCCTGGAGACCCGGGATCGCATCCCACGTCAGGCTCCCGGTTCATGGAGCCTGCTTCTCCCTCTGCCTGTGTCTCTGCCTCTCTCTCTCTCTCTCTGTGTGTGACTATAATAAATAAAAAAAAAAAGACTGGGTTTTCCATCCCCTCTGTATTCATTGCCAGTGTTGTTCTTCTTCCAGTGTTAAGACATCAAATTAACCAAGCAGATAAATAGTCAGTGGACTTGAGTAATCATGAGAACTTCTGAAAATCCTAGAGGAGAGAACACATCCATTTGCTGCCCCTGGATGTTGAGCTAAGATGCCCAAACTCTTTGCTGTGTGTGTGCTTGGGGACACTCTTCTAGAGGTCCATGTGGTTTGTAATGATTTTTCTTCCCAGAGGCTGCTTGGAGTCATGGGCTCTGTCCTTGTCTACTGTGCAAAGCTCATCATATTCACATGCTTTACCCACCTCTACTAAGTCTATTTTCTCATCTTGATCCATTTGGAGGTTGGCTGATTGTTATGATGGAGAAATATTAAGAAATCAGGAATATGAACATTAGAATAAAATAGTGATGTGTTGGGCACTGATCTAAGTGCTTTGACCATCTCATCTTGTTTAAGCCTCTTAGCAGCACTTTTCATCCTATTTTACAGACATGGAAACCGAGGAACAGAGAGATTAAATACCTTGCAAAAATTCCCACAGCTAGTATGTGAAGAAACTAGGACGCAACATCAGGAAGTCTGGTTCAGGAACTGGTTCTCTTTTATACTATATGATTCACCTTATCCACAGCCAGCTGAATATTTTTGTCTTTTGTCCTAGGAGAAAGGATGACTATTCTAGCAATGGCAAGTAGGGTTCATCATGTATGCAAACTCTGATTGCTTAGTTGTGGCTGTCTGGGGCACCAGCTTGGAAAAAGTCCAGGCTTGGCAGGAGGTGGTTGATTAATAGTGTCTACCATTCAGAACAAGGAAGTGGCAGCCGGTATACCTCATATTTGCTGTCTCTGGACTATTCTATTGAAATGTTTAGGGACGCCTGGGTGGCTCAGTGGTTGAGCGTCTGCCTTTGGCTCAGGGCGTGATCCTGGGGAGATTAGTCCTGCATCGGGCTCCCCAGGGGGAGCCTGCTTCTCCCTCTGCCTATGTCTCTGCCTCTTTCTGTGTGTCTCTCATGAATGCATAATTAAAATCTTGAAATGTTTAGATCTTCGGATATCCAAGCAGCCCCACCTTAGCTGGCTGCGTGGTCTCTCTCTCCCCTAGTGTTATCTCCTCAGCCTCCCTTTTTTAAAAAAGATTTTATTTATTTACTTATTTGATATATAGAGAGAGCAAGAGAGTGTGAGTAGGGTAGGGAGCAGAGGGGGAAGGAGGCATGAAGACTGCAGGTGGAATGCTAAGCCCAATGTGGCTCCATGTGGGGCTCAATTTCATGACCCTGAGATCGTGATCTGAACTGAAACCAGAGTCAGGGGTTTAACTGTTGGAGCCACCCAAGTGCACCCCCTAGTCTCCTTCTCTCCAGCACCTATGCTCCTCACTATTGCTTCTCTGTGCTCCCTAAAAAAATACCATTTCTCCCCTCAGAACTCAACTGCAGCCAGCACTCCTACCTCCCATGTGAAACTGCCTACAGTCACCCCCAACCTCACAGATCTTTATTTTCTTGGATTCTCTGTGTTGTGAGATTCAGCATTGATGCCAGCAGACCATCACCAGACAGACCCGTTAAGATGGGAGCAGGTGGGTTGGGAATGGGAGAATCCAAGCATGGTCTCTGTCTTGGCCAGAGTCTAGTACAGGGCCTTGTGCAACAAATGCTTGAGAATGAATGAGTGGTGGGGGCGCCTGGGTGGCTCAGTCAGTTAAGCATGTGCCTTAGGCTCAGGTCATGATCCTGGGGTCATGGGATTAAACCCTGAGTTGGGCTCCCTGCTCAGCAGCGAATCCGCTTCTCTCTCCCCTTCTTCCCCTTCACCTGCTCTTGCACATGTGAGCGTGCACTCCCTCTCTCTGTCTCTCTCAAATAAATAAAGTCTTTTTTTCAAAAAAAAAGTAATTGAATGGTGTTCTTTAGATATTCCACATTTGTACCTCTTGCCAATTCTTTGTGGGCAGAGATGTGTCATCTAATTCTTTTGGCTCCTTCATAGCACCTCTGTGGTGGACAGCAATTTCTTAAAATCTGGGGGGACAGAAACTGAGCTAATAAAACCCTCCTCATGGGTTAGTTATTGAGCAAGCTGAATGAGCTAGAGAATAATGAACGCTTATAGCAGGAACTCGATAAATATTTGACTGTTACAAATAGTAACAATAACAATAATAATGCCCTTTATTGATTTAGCTGTCTTGACTGTATAGCAGCTATTTATTTCATATATTATTCAATGTCTCTTTCACTGTCAATATTCATACATAATTTACATCAGTTAGTTTGGCTGTGTAACAAACAACTCTGAAACTTAGTAGTTTAAAACAATAATTTTTACACATCAAATGGGTAAACTTTATAGTAGTTAATTTATATCTCAACAAAAGTGTTTTTTTTTTTTAAAACAACAAAGAGATCCTACTTTTTGCTTAACACATCAATAATTTTTTCTCTTTCTTTAAAGGTTATGTTTCAGGGATCTCTAGGGCTTTCTGAGGCCCTTTCAGAATGGCCAGAAGATCAAAACTATATTCAAAATAATACTAGATTTATTCTCCCTCTTTATGCTCGTTTTCTTACTGGTGTATCATGGCGTTTTCTGGAAGATCCATGATCTGTGATATTAAAACATACTGATGCAGAAGCAGGTATGAGAATCTAGCATCTTTTATTAAGTCACATATTAATGAGATTTGCAAAAATGTAAAACAATGCCACTTTTCTTACTAAACATTTTTCATTTTGCAAAATATTTTTCATTGGATATGTTATTTATATTAACATTTAATAAGTATATCGTTTATTTTAAGTGAATTAATTTTTTTAAAAGATTTTATTTGTTTATTTGAGAGAGAGAGCATGGGGGGAGGAGTCAGAGAGAGAAGCAGCTCCTCATTGTGAAGGGAGCCTGACATGGGGCTCTATCCAAGGACCCTAGGATTGTGACCTGAGCTGAAGGTAGACATTTAACTATCCAGGCGCCCCAAGTGAATTAATATACTAAGAACCTCTGTGTTTTAATTTCTAAAATAGTATTGATAGAAATAACCCATATAAATACAAACTCTTTGGGATCCTTAATAATTTTTAAGAGTATGGACCCTGAGACCAGAAAGTCTGAGAAATGCTTTTGTAAAGCAACATGACACTATAATCCAAAGTCTTGAAAATGGAGGCTTTCTTTAATACAACATTTCCATTTAAAAATAATTTGTCCTAAGGAAGTAATCAGAGATATAGGCCAAGGTATTTCTGTGAGTATACTCATCACAGTATTATTTTGAGACATCAAAAGGTAAAAACCATGGGACTGTCCATCCATAGGGGATTGTTTGAATAAATTATAACAATGCAATACAGTATATACAGCTAACAAAAATAATATCACAAAATAGTATTCTATTGTAACAAAAAAATGTTCACAATTCATTAAGTTGAAAAATAGGATATAATTCAGGGTATAGAACATGAATCCCCTTTTTTAAAAAAAGTAGTTTATCCACACAAGCATGAAACAAAGAATTTAGAATGTTAATAGTAGTATTATGCATTTTCAAAATATTCTATAAAAAAATTTAATAATGATTTCTTGAGGCCCCAAATTGTGGGTTGACATTTTGGACCAGGCTTATCTAAAGAGTTCTTGGGTAAGCTGGGTCAGAGTCAGCTGATCTTGGCTGGGTCTGGGCCAGACGTTAGCTGCGCTTGCAAATGTGTCTAAACTCAGCTGCCAGTTAGCTAGGTGCTGCTGCCTCCGGAAGCCAGCTGGCTGTCAGCTGCAATGACGTGGGTGATACCTGTTGCTCATCATCTTGTAGGCCAGTCTGGACTCCTTCATATGACAGCTCAGGGTTCCAAGAGCAGGAAAGGGGAAGGAGTAGAAGATGCCAGGCCTCTTTAAGTTTAAGCTTGGAAATCACACATCACTTTCATTGTATTCCATTGATCAGAGTAAAACAAGATCCACCAGGTAGGGAAAATCAATGACTTCCATTTCTTCCTTCCTTCTTTCCTTCCTTCCTTTCTTCTTATCTAAATTTATTTATTTATTTGAGAGAGAGAGAAAGCATGAGCAGGAGGGGCAGGGAGAGAGAGAGAGAGAGAGAGAGAGAACCTCAAGCACACTCCATATTGAGCTTAGAGCCTGATGCCAGGATCAATCCCACAACCCTGAGATCCTGACCTGAGCTGAAATCAAGAGTCAGATTCTTAACTGACTGAGCCACCCAGGTGTCCCTGATGACTTGTTTCTGATGGATGACGCTGCAGGGTATTGTGATGCTTTATGCAATCTACCATATACTAAGAACAAAGACCCATTTATTTGACAAATAGTTCCTCTGTGTCATACGCTGTGCTAGGTACTGTCTTTGCTCTCAGGGGAGAGACAAGTACGTCTCGCCTGATGACAATCACACCCACTCAGAGGGCCAAGCACATAGTAGATGCTCAGGGAATACTTGTGGGAGGAGAGATGGAGCTCTCAGGGCCTCAGCCCCTCCTACTGACCCCACTAATAAGCCTCACTCTTCTTCCCCCCGGTGTGATATGCCACACAGCTCCGGCAAATCACCCAGGCACAAATTCACATGAAAGCAAAGCAGGGGTTTGTTCCAGGACGAGACGAACAAACAATCTGCTGAGTTGTCATGGGGTGTAGCCTGATCCAGTACAAGCAAACTGCTGGCGGCACCCCTTTAATGGGGGGGAGGGGAGGGAGGAAAAAGCAAAGATCTATTCATTTAGGAGAAAATCATTATTTTTGGCTTACACACAAGCAGACAAGCATATGAAAAGAATACATTTCTTTGATGTTGCCATTGATACTGAGTCTAGACATCCAGAAGACAGCCTTGCTAGGCTGAGCTTCACAAACAAGCTTCAGAGAAAGGAGGGAAGCCAGTGGTGGAGGAGGCTGGGGAAAGTGTGTGTGTGTGTGTGTGTGTGTGTGTGTGTGTGTGTGTGTGACAAAGAGAGAGAGAGAGGGAGGAAGGGAGAGAAAGAGGGAGGTGGGGAGCTTCAAATCTCTGAGAACAGAACACAGAATGCCTCTCATGATGTTGGTTTTCCTTTGGGTTTTTTATGTATTAAAAAAAAAAGGATGGCTTCTCCTCCAGGGGAAGGTGCTTGGAGCAGCTGCTTCTGAATCTGCTGTCTGTGTCTACCTCTCTGCCTTGCATCTTCTGAGGCAGCCACTCGTTGAGGCAGGACCACAAAAGCGTGGCCACAGTCTGTGCCATCCAGACTCTCCTTCGCTCTGAACAGCCTATAGCAGCTCTAGCATAGAGAGAGAGAGAGAGATGCCCAGGGAGGACCCTGTTCTGGCCTGGTTCTCCTGTGGCCGGAGAATGCAGGACACATCGGGCTTCTGGCAAGGCAAAGAGGACGAGGCTAGTCTGGAGAGATGTAGGGGGCAAACACTCAAGCTGGGACTGTGTGTTGTGGGTCATCAGCATGGACTTTGAACCTTGACAGCTCTGCCACTTACTCACTGAGCAAACTTTGGGCAAATTACCAAAGCTTGCCAGCCTGAATTTCCTCATCTGTAAAATGGGGGTAATAATTATGCCCACTTAGTATATAATTGCTAATTAGTATCTAATTGCTCAGTTATTACATGCTAATTTTTTTTCAGCATACAGTGATTCCTCAGTACACACAGCAATGTTATGGACTCCACATTTGTGTCCTCCTCATTCTTATGCTGAAGACTTCATCCCCAGTGTGATGGTATTATAAAGTGGGGCCTTTGAGAAGTGATTAGATTTGGGTGAGGTCATAGGGTGGCGCCCCCAGGATGGGACTGGTGCCCTTACAAGGGGATGAAGAGAACCGATGTAACTCTCTCCCTCCACTGTGTGAAGAGAGCAAGAAGAGGGACTCTCGCCAGGGCCTAATCTTGTTGGCATCCCAATCTCAAACTTCCTAGCCTCCAGAATTGTAAGAAAGAAATGTTTGTTGCTTAAGCCAACCTGTCTGTCATGGCAACCCCAACTTAGACAAGTAGCCACAGTGCCAATGGATGTTGCCATATGTTAGGGGTAGAGAGGGACTTCAACATTCATGTTTCTGAAAACCACCTTAGCTTGGGGTTCTCCAGCCTAGACATGCACACTGTCCACCCATCCCTCATCCCCAGGAGCTAGAGAGTTCCAGCTCCAAGGAGAGAATGAAATTGGGAAAGGTGGTACATTTATGTTATCTTTTTAGCAGTGGAGAGCTTTTTAGAGCAGAAAGTAACTCCTTTGGGTGGTAGTGTGTGTCCTGTCCCTATGGACATTTAAGTGACCGGTTGAATAACCAGTTGGCAATGATGTATTCAAGGGGTTGAAGATGGTGGATAGATGCCACCTTTTCATGTGTAAGAGTCTCTGGATCCATAACTAGGTAAGTAGCAACCACTGTTTAGGTAACCATCTCATAACGCATTCACATATTTAACTTGCTTTTCTCCTGTCCTCATTGGAGTCCCCGCTCTCAAAATTTCTCCTCTATGTGACTTCCCCACAGCTGTTCTTCCCATGTGAGCTAGCAATGAGGGTCTAGACACGTCCACATTCATAATGGGCTTGGAGAAGCTGTATTTCTTGTTTGTTTTGTTTTTAAATTAAAACTAGCACTGTGTTTTCCTTTATGGAAAAAAATATATTAAATGATGGTTAAGATCTTGAGTCCTATTAGCCCCAGACACGTTGAAAGTTCACCCCAGTGTGTGGACTGAACCGGAAACCTAAGAATTGTGTACAGGGCCACTTCTACTGGAAAATATTTTCTGAGCTCTGAACCTGTCTTGGATTGATGACTGTTGGAAGACAGGAACTGTCTTATACAGAGTTAGGTACAGATTTCAGGTCGAGGGCATGAGTTCTGTGCTCACATGGCCCAGTTTACTCCCCTCTTTCCCAAAGCCATAGGAAGCACCTCTAATCCAGACTTCTAATCTAGCATCCTTCTAAACTTGGATATTAGGTCCCAAAAGGGCCCAGGTGGATCCATCTTAGTGGCTTAGCCCATCCCTTGTATATGGGACTTGTCCCATGCCAGCCTAGCTCACCCCATCCTATGCCTACAGAAATAACTGTGAGCACCATTTCTTCCAGGAGACACCTAATCCCACCGACCACCAGATATCAACTGGGCTCACACTGACTCATAAAGTTAACATGAGATCTGCTTGAATCTCCATCCTGCCTCCGCAGGGTGCCTGCAAGTTTTTTCTGGCTCCTGGTCTCCACTTGTCATCCCATAAGATTTCTGTAGCTCCACCCTGGGCTTGACCCCAACGAGGAACTCTCCTTTTTCCTGGGAATCCTTAATCAACTACCATGCACTAGGTGACAAAGACTTGTACTGTGTATTGAAGGTATGGCAAGAGGAAGTTTGAAGTTAACTTTGCTATTTTAAACTGTTCCTTGGTCATTTCCATGAACTTGGGCTCTATCACCCTGCCACCTTCATGTATGTGACCCTCCACCCCCTCTCCTCCATGCATGTCCACCACCAGATCTCTGCTCTTCAGCCTTTGTCTCTATCAACACCTTGGAGCTCCCCCTTCTACTCCAAACTGGTTAATCCCAGGGTTTTCCTAATCGAGGGTAGATCCTCTCTCCCTAAGAGAAGCTCTGGTACGAGCTGGTGAGAAAGTTTCTTCTCCCTCTACAATGCCATCTCTACCTGTGAAGAAGAGTATGTAATAATCAGACATTTATTGGTTCCACCCCGACTTCTGGGATAGCAGATTAAATTGAATCTCTGCCCTACACTGATTGGTCAAGGGGACCCTGGAAACACAGTTCATTGCTAGGCCAACAACAACCAAGAAACTGAAGGACGCCCAATGGTCCACGGTGCCCCTTTCATTAGGCCAGCCAAGAATCAGTACCCTGAATGAGGGATTAGAACAGAAAATTCATTCCCTTGGGGTTGTGGCTGCAATTTTCTAAGTATTGATTCCAGACACACAAATACCCAATTAAGATGCCACAGTAAAGGATATGGGGACTGAATGAGTCATGTGATTTCCTTTCTTAGTAATCTAACAAGCTATTAGTTTCATCCTAATTAAGGAACCATTATTTCTTGAAACCCAAGTATGCAGGTCTCAGGCAATTCCCCAGTGACTGGCTGGGCTCTCTCTCTCTCTCTCTCTCTCTCTCTCATATTACCTGTTAGTCTCAAGGCTGTGTGGATCGCCAACGTGGCTTCCCTTTCTCCCTGACCACACCAGGGCTTGTCTTATATCATCACTCCCCTCTGACCAGGGAGAGGCCTTCACCTCCAGCCTCTAAGCCTAGGTCTGCCATCTTCACCAATATCTCTTCTGTCATAGGGTACCAAGAAGGGAGGAGGAATTAAACTGGCTTTCTCCAAGCCAAGGCCATGAGTAGACAACCATTATCCTATGGGTAATGGAGAACCACTGGAAGCCATTTGATTTGAGTTGCAAGGGGTGGGGGTCACACTGATGGGAACAGAAAGGAAGGACTGGACTGGGAATATCACTAGAGAGAGGCCCATGGATAGATCATAGGATTAGCTTAGGCTAAAAAAATATATAAATAAAAAAGCCAGAATACTAGCAGTTTAATGAAATTGAATTGTATTTCCCGTTCATACTCAAGCAGTCTGGAGTGGCTTGTGTGGCTTGTGGGGCTCTCATGGTATCAGGGACCCAGGCTCCTTCTATCTTAGTGTTCCTCCACAAGTGGCTTCCTTTCTCATGGTTTTCTTGGGGTCCAGGATGGCTTCTGGAGTTCCAGGCATCACATCTACATTCCAGTTAGGACAAAGAAGGAGAGGGAAAAGGAAACATGCCCTCTATTTAAGGACAATTCCTGAAAGTTACATATGCCACTTCTGCTTACATCTTTTGGGTGCAGCTTAGTCACATGGGTTTCACCTTTGCTGCAAAAAGAGGCTAGCAAATGTAGGCTTTATTCAAGGCAGTCATGCATCTGGCCAAACATCAAGAGTTCTGGGGCTATGGAAGAAGGGAAGAAGAACAGGCCTGGCTTCAGCTGGGAGTGGCGTCTCTGCACTCTGTCACCTTGACCAAAGGCAGCCACATGAACTCACTTCTTTCTCCCTCAGATAACATTCTCTCCACACACACATATGAGTCTATAGAATCCAACTCAGTCGTCCCATTCCGTGCTGGGCGCTGCAGGGGATGAAAGAGAGCCCTAAGGCACTCAGGTTTTAGCTTGTTCATTCCTGCATGCCCTGCTTATTGGAAGAGACTGAGTGCTCAATAGATGTTCGTTTTGTTTCTAAGGACTCCTTTTTTTTTTTTTTTTTTTAAAGAGCAGTTTTAAGTTCACAGCACAGTTAAGAGAAAGGTACTTTGAGGGGAGATGAGAGCAACAAAAATTACTTTCTTCCCAATTGAAGAAAACCTATGGGAGGGACACCTGGGTGGCTCAGTGGTTGAGCGTCTGCCTTCAGCTCAGGGTGTGATCCTGGAGTCCTGGGATCGAGTCTTATATCAGGCTCCCCACAGGGAGCCTTCTTCTCCCTCTGCCTGTGTCTCTGCCTCTCTCTGTGTCTCTCATGAATAAATAAATTTTTAAAAATCTTTTTTTTTTTTATTTGTGACAGTCACACAGATAGAGAGAGAGGCAGAGACACAGGCAGAGGGAGAAGCAGGCTCCATGCACCGGGAGCCCGACGTGGGATTCGATCCCCGGTCTCCAGGATCGCGCCCTGGGCCAAAGGCAGGCGCCAAACCGCTGCGCCACCCAGGGATCCCAAATTTTTAAAAATCTTTTTTTTTAATAAATTAATTTTTATTGGTGTTCAATTTACCAACATACAGAATAACACCCAGTGCTCATCCCGTCAAGTGTCCCCCTCCGTGCCCGTCACCCATTCACCCCCACCCCCCGCCCTCCTCCCCTTCCACCACCCCTAGTTCATTTAAAAAAAAAAAAAAACCCTGCAGGAAAGATACCAGGAACACAGGATATTTTCTAGAGGGCTGGGGATGCTTAGATCTATCTCTCCTTTTTTCTGCTGTGTGGTGTCTTAGCCTTCTTGCCTGCCTGGCCAAATGCCCACTGGTTCTCTGAGGCTTAGCCTGAGCATCTCCTCCTCTGTGACCCACCTGCATAGCTCTGACGACCCCCTCCTGGGTCCCTGTGGTGCCCAGTAAACGTTGCTACAGCACCTAACACCCAGAGCTGCTCCCCGACACTGAGGGCTGCCCCTGCGGCTTCTTGTTTCCGGTTGCCCAGGGTCTGGTACAGGGCCTGGCACACGGTAGGTGTCCTTGTTCGCCAGCAGAATGCTGATTCTGAAGCACCAGCAGGACTGACTTATGTTAACCCCGGAATGTAGCATCTTAACTGTTCTTGGAGTGTATTCCTGAGGACATCTTCATCCCAGGGCTGGGCCTGAGGGCTGGGGGGTGATGCTGCCCTAGTGTGGGCAAAGCAGGACTCAGACCAGGCCTCTGGAGTGGAGTGGGGTGGGGAGCACACTGGGTTTCTGGGTGTACTGAAGTCTGCTTTATATGGTGTATCTTCAAAACACAAGAGCAAATTAGAGCATCAGCTCCCAGAGGAGACTTGGCTGGGGTGGGTGGGAGGTGGGGTGTGTGGGATGTGGGTGCATGTGTGTCTTTCTGGGGAGGTGCAGGTCTGAGGGAGCTCGTGAGGGTGAGGGGGTCGAAAGAGGCCCCTCCGGCCACTCTGTGGACTGAGCTGTGGACACGTGTGCGTATGTGCTGGTGGGGAGGGTCAGGTGTGGGAGCTGCCGGGGTTCGTGCTGGTGCACAGACTTCTGTGTGGAGGGACGAGGTGTGTGTGCCTTTCATCTGTGCGAGCGGGAGGGATGGTGTGTGTGTGTGTGTGTGTGTGTGTGTGTGTGTGTGTGGTTGTGGGGCAGGAGCAATAGCAGGAGAGGAGCAGGAGAGATTAGCAAGGAGGAGAGGGCGAGAACGCATATGAGATCCAGAGTCTGGGAATCCCATGGGGACTCGGTCTGGAGAGAACTCATGTGACTTTTCTTAAAGGAAAAACAGTTGGGTTTTGGGGGGTGATGTGTGGCTGGTGGAGGCTGGGTTGCCCATTCGGAAGCAGGTTCCTGACTCTTAACTATTGTCAGACTGTGTAGGAGGGCAATTTCGGGCTGTGTCCTGGCCCAGGACCAGGGGCTCGCAGGGACGCAGGGACAGCTGGCAGCAGGAGGGACGATCCCCTTTGAGAGCAGCATTCAGTGGGGCACAGGCTCCCTCTCGTGGGCCATTGGGCCAGTGGGAGCAGAGGCAGTGGTGAGGGCGCTGGAAGTGTGGGGCTCTCACCCCTGCCCTGTCCAGGCCTCTCTCTCCCTGCCCCAGGGTCCCCTCCAGCCCGGGATGTGGTGCATGTGTCCAGGGGAGCCTCAGGGGACAATGCCTTGCAGAAACGCTCTTCCAAGGGCTCCCCCCTCAGGCTGCCCTTTGACCCCTCACCCCAGCCAGCCAGGAGAGGTCCTGGAACACTGGACCAGCGATTGAGGTCAACGACACCTGCAAGCTTCTTGGAAATTCGAAGTCTCACCTCCGCCCCAGACCTCCTGAATCAGAACTTCTGGTGGCAGCGAGGGTCCAGCAGTCTATTCAATCAGCTTCCTGGACGTTTCTGAAGCGGGCTAAGGTTTGCAAAGCACTGGTCTAGATTTCCTAACAGAAGCACAATGGCATGAGAGAAATTGCCATGATTTCGCTCACACACTCATTCATTCACTAAAGATTATCCTGAGTGCCTAATATCTGCCAGGCACTGGTCTAGGCACTGGGGATACGTCAGTAGACAAACATCCCCACCCTTGTGAGCTTATAGCGAACATAGTTCAATGTAGAGAAACGTGGAGAGCAAAGTGCATGGTGTGCGAAAAGATGGAGGAAATTAGACTATAGAGGGGAGATACCAAGTGTCTAGGCTGGGGCTGCAATCTTTAGTGGGCCAGCGAATAAAGACTAGAGGAAGTGAGAGGAGGGGACATGCCCGGCAGGTGTTGGTGGGAAGAGAGTTTCATGGGAAGGAAGCAGTCGGAGCAAAGGTCCTGGGGCAGGAATGCTGAGAGCTAGCATGGGGGCGGTGACACGTAACAGGAAGGAGGTCATGAAGTTGCAAGTGCAGACTTAGGACTGGCTCTTACTTTCTCTTTGCTTCTGTGTCCCACTCAGATCCTGGGCGTGTGTGCCTGGGAGCTGCCTGGGGGGCAGAGCCCTGAGGTCATAAGGCCACTGTGGCCCAGAGTGAGGTGGGAGCCGTAGAGGGCTCAGAACAGAGGGGCAGTGCGACCCAGGCGCCCTGAGATCCTCTGGCTGCGGGGTGGAGACCAGCCTGAAAGGGGTCCAGGCTGGAGCAGGAGGCCAGAACAATAACTCAGGCAAGGGCTCAGACCAGGGTGGCAGCAGTCAAATGGGCAAGAAGTGGTCAGATTCTGGGTGGTATTTTTTAAAACTGTGATAAAATACACATAACATGAAATTCAGCCTCTTACCCCTTTTCAAGTATACATTTCAGTGGCATTAAATACATTTGTTGGGCAACCGTGTCCACCATCCATCCACAGAACTCTTCTCATCTGGTAAAACTGAAACTTGGCATAATGTCCTCAAGGCCTCAAGGCCCCCTTAGTATACTGTGATGGCGGGTGGCAGATATCCCTCTTATCAAGGCCGACTGATATTCCGTGGCATGGATAGACCTCTAGCTGTTCATCCATCCCTCCATCGATGGACATAGATTCTGATGTATTTTATAGAGCCGGAGGATTGGATTGGGGGGAGGATGAGGAGAAAGAGGAGAGCTGAAAATGACTCTAAAATTTTGGTCTGAGTGATGGAAGGATGGCCGTGACCATGACCAAGATGGGGAAGGCCAAAGGGGAGTCACTTTGAAGGAGGCAGGAAGTTCGGGTAGGGATGGTTAAATGGGTGATGTCCGTTATCTCCCCTGGGGAAGGTGTCTGTGGGCAGTTGGGGCTTGGCACTCAGGAGGAAGGCCCTGCCCCAGGGGACACATGTTCAGAGATGCCAGCATATATAAGGATGTGACCTATAAATCCTTGAGACTGGGGCAGGGGTCCTGAGGAGCAAGTATAAAGAGAGAGGTCCAGGGACTGAGCCCTGGGATACTTTGACGTTTGGGGTTCTGGAGATGAGGAGGAACCAGCAAAGGAGTGGAGATTGAGTGTCTGGGAAAGGGTGGTGTCCTGGAGGCTGACGAAGACGTGCCTTGAGGAGGAAGAGTTAATGAACCCCTCTGATGCAGATGGGTCCCAGATTGCCGTCCTGGGGGTGGAGCGTTGGAGTCAGCAATGTGGAGCCCATCGGTGACCTCGGGGAGGACCGGTGACCTCGGGGAGGGCCGTGTCAGGGCAGTGGCTTGGGTTCACATGTGATGGGGTAGGGCAGAGAGGGGACCAGAGGGAAGGACGGGGAGGCAGCAAATACACAGCTGGGCAGTGGCTGGAAGGTGACAGGGCCTGGGGAAGGTTTGATCTGTTTTGAAGCTGGGGGAGCTGGAGAGAGGGGACGGCCTGGAACTGAACCGTGGCCATGAGTGGGGACCAGAATCCGGGGTGTCCAGGGGGAGGGACACGGAGGGGTAGTGACATGAAGGACGGCAGTATATGAGGGCCCAGGATGTGACAGAGAGGCAAGAAGGGACAGTGCACTGCTGGGCACTGAGGGTGAGGGTGGGAAGTGCTAGGATTCAGGGCAAGAAGAGAAAATCCTGAAATAGTCACCCGGGTCGGGGGAGCCAGAAGGCTCAGGAGTGTCTTCCAGCGGAGGTGGCCCCAAGGACCCCACGGAGGTTCCTGGCTCTGAGTGTGGAGTGTGGTCAGTTCCCCAGGGCTGGAGCCAGGTGTGGAGTGAAGGGAGAGGTGACAGGAAGCAGAGTGTGGCCCAAGGGACGGGATCCAGTCACGGACAAGGCAAGGATCAGGGCAGAGCCTAGATGAGTAACCATGGCTCCCCACTCCCAGACCTGAGCTTGGCGGGGGACCAGGTTAAGCTGCCTCACTGTGGTCTGGCACAGTAGGACCCATCCTGCACCCACCAGTGTCCAGGGAGGGACATGACACACACACAACAGTTTGGATCTCTCCTGTGCCCTCTGGCTTGTGCCAGGCCTGGTGCAAACACCTTGAACTCTGGGGCCCAGGTGTTTGCCAAGGGATGCCGTGGGCCACCCCACGTCCAACAAAGAGCCTGACACACAGTGGCTGTGCAATTATGGAATTCGTGTTTATGGAATGATAACAAATACACTCATTTCTGGCCTTAATATCTCCAGTTTGCACCAATGATCTGTTGTATCTGTAGCAATTTTGAATATGAAGTTTTAAGTGGAATCCCTATGTGAAGGGATTAAGACTTTGTCTGAATGTCACGGTATAAGTGAGCAATATTTACAACGTAATCCTCAGTGCCATCTAGCTGTGTCTCACAACATCACTAAAAGTCCTCGTAATTAATGGCATCATTCATTTTTGTCATCCCCAGTACTGTGAGAGACGACGTTCCCTCTTCTCTCTTGTTCTGCAAAGTTAACCCTTTCTTCTGGGTCAGATCCCAAAGCTACTAAGGAGAAAATGCAGTTAAAAAAAAAAAATCACCCTTGAAAAATGATCAAATGTGCCTAAGAAGTATAAAATTCAGGGTGCCTGGGTGGTTCCAGTGGTTGAGCGTCTGCCTTTGGCCTGAGTCATGATCCTGGGGTCCTGGGATCGAGGCCTGCATTGGGCTCCCCACAGGGAGCCTGCTTCTCCCTCTGCCTATGTCTCTGCCTATTTATGAATAAATAAATAAAATCTTTAAAAAAGTATAAAATTCCTGTTTTGCTCACATAAACTTCAGTTCTGACATCCACATGTGGCGTGCTTGGCAATCTGCAGTGGCATGTTTTATATGCAAAAAGAAGTTACAGTGTTTTTGATAGAATAGAAGGGCAAAAAGTCAGAGTTCACGTAAAAACTTAAATCAGAATATTTACAAGGCAAAGTTCTCGCTTGTCCTGGCAAAGTCAACATTTCTCTGTCCCTGGCTTTGGGTCACCTTTTTGTATGCGATACGTCCCCACCCCGAGCAGCAGGGAGCAGGACCCACTCCCCTCAATTCTTGGCTCAATCACAGGGGAGAGGTGGAGGGTGGGGTGGAGATGGACACTGGGCCCCAGGTTACTGGATGGAAGCTCTAGGTCCCATGAATCCAAAGCAATTGCTTCCTCTGGGATTCTGGAGCCACAAATCCTGAGTTTAGAAAAGAGACTATCATTTCTTTCTTTCTTTCTTTCTTTCTTTCTTTCTTTCTTTCTTTCTTTCTTTCTTTCTTCTTCCTTTCTTTCTTTTTTTAAAGATTTCATTTATTTATTCATGAGAGACACACACAGAGAGGCAGAGACACAGGCAGAGGCAGAAGCAGGCTCCATGCAGGGAGCCTGATGTGGGATTTGATCCCAGGACTCCAGGATCACACCCTGGGCCAAAGGCAGGCGCTAAACCACTGCACCACCCAGGGATCCCCGAAAAGAGACTATCAAACTAAAATATCAACCAATACTGAAAATGGGGTGCAGAGTCCCTGCTCCCAGGTCCCCGTGAGTGCAGCTGCTTTTTTTTCACAATGGCCTGGAGCAGAGGTTCCCAACTGCCTGGCCCCAGACCGCAGCGGGACAGTGTCCGATTGTCAGGGTCTCAAGGTCCATGTGCAAAAGCCGCTCTCTCCACAGAGCAAATGTCGTGTCTCGTGCGTATACAGATGGCTGGTTTTTGCAATGGTGCAGCTATAGATATTCTTGTGATGAATCGGCCTCAGATTTATTCAAAAGCACCGTGGAAAGCATAGTAACTTTCCGCAGATTCTGCAAATTCTCATATCATATACCAACCATGCAACCGCTCTGTGCAAACAGTCAGCATCTTCTGAATCCAGGAAGCCCTGATCCAAAAGCTGCAGAAAAGTGTGTTTTCCCCAGGCCCTCCCCCCCCCCCCCATCAAAAACCAAAGTCCTGGTCCTTTTAGATTCTGAGTTTTCAGAACGGAGTTGGTCAGACAGGAGAGCAGATGGAGCCAGGGAGATGTGGAAATCCTGCCATCCAGGCTGGAAAATGCTGATTCCACTGTCTGCCATGGAGAGGACAAAGGAAAGATGGGAAAGAGCCACTTTTGGTCTTGGAGCGGCCCCATGCGCAGAAAGGCACCGTGTGATGGATGTATATCCCGCTTCCTTCAGCCTTTAGAATCTCAGCTTCTGGAACCTGTAGGCCGGGTCTGCTCCTCCTGTTCCCATTCCCAGATTTCTATAAGCAGATCCTTTGCTTCTGGAAAGGTAGTGCCTGGGCCAGGAATGGGGCCTGGCAAGTGACTGCCGCGGGGACGTGACCCTGGCAACGTGTCGGTACACGCGGAGCAGAAATATACCTTTTTCCATAGACTAATCAGGGATGAGCTTGTGAAGTAGATCTTGAGGAACAATTGGACAATATTTTTTGACAGTATTTTTGAAAACTTTCCTTTGAAACTTAACATTTACTTGTAAACCTAGAATTGCTCTAAAAACTGGAGCCTATTCGTTAAAAAATGAAAAATTTACAAGTGCAAAAAAATGGTATTGAGAGAATAATCTTTCATTCCCCCCTTGACTGCTAAATCATAATGCACACATATAGTAGAAAGTACTAAAAAAATCAGAGGTATCCTTCACATTTGCCTTAAAGCGGCTTTCAGTGAAAGAAACAGAGTTGTACCCAAGGAGGACTTTGTCGCACCTCATGGGTGACACCCGCCTCCCCGGGTGCAGAGAGAGCACGCCGGAGCGCCATTCAGGAGACCTGGCTCCTGGTTCAGGTTTGTCGTACCCTGTGTGATCTTGCTCAGGTCAATTAACCTCTCAGAGCCTGGGCAGAGGCTGGAGGTTGGTTTATGGTCCCCAGGGACATTTCCAGTGTTCCTTAGGAAGGTTCCATTCTTGGACAAGTAAAGACACACAGCCATGGGTTTTTGGAGTCCCTTGGGCAGTGCACCCCAGAACTTTAGGTGGAACAAGAGCGTGACTTTAAGTAACATCTGATCTCCCAATGAGAGAGTTATTTTCCTTGAGTGTCCAGAATTGTCAGGAGGCAGTAGTATCCAGCTGGAAGTCAGCAACAAGATTTGGTGTTCCACGGGCTCGATCAATTTTTTTTTTTAAAGATTTTACTGATTTATTTGACAGAACAAGCAGGGGAGCGGGGAGGCCTGGGAGCGGCAGGCAGAGGCAGAGAGAGAAGCAGGCTCTCCACTGAGCAGAGAGCCCCATGCGGGGCTCCATCCCAGGACCCCGAGATCATGATCTGGGCCAAAGGCAGATGCTTAACCGACTGAGCCACCCAGGCGCCCTCCTCCATGGATTCATCTTGATGATAATTTTCTACTTCTTTTATGCACAATACTGGATTTCCATTTACTCTATGAGGTTGGCAAAAATTTTTCTTTTAAGTGGAATGTATTTAAGTGAACAAGTCAGTTGGTTTATAGAAAAAAAACCGTTAATAATCTAAATGCTACAGGTGGTACCTGGATGTGGAAAAAAAAAGGACTTGCACACACAAACACAGATACATGTGAGGTTTGGAGATTTTTATTTACTTATTTAGGGGGTTATTATTTATTTGTTTGTTTACTTATTTAGGGGTTAAGAATACTCATTGTACCGGCTCTGAGTTGCAGGGGACCTTTAAAGGATCGTGTCTATGGTGCCTGTGAATGGAAGTCACTAGAGTTCTGGGCGTCTCACGGGCTCGATCCTTTCGGTTGCTGGATCTGGCCACTAGATGGGGCTTCTCCCTCTGTGTCTGGTTAATCAGTGGTTTCTTCCTCTGAAAGGCCACCATTTTCTGCACTTAATCCACCTTTTTGGATTAATAAATTCTACAAATGTTCCCTGCCATTCAGGCCTCAAGCCAGATGTCCCCACCTCCGAGAGCCCTCCCCGTTACCTTCCACCTGAGCCTGTGTTATCACCGACACTGGGTCTGAACCTGAGCTGGGTGTGTGCTGAGGTGGTTTTGTTGTGTCCCACCCCTGGCCATGACCCCTGGAAGGCAGATTCTTCGAGGGCATAGGGGTCAGGCCAGCACAGCCCCTGGTAGGCAGTAGGCACTCAGTACACGTGGTTCAATGGCTGAGTGAGTGACCCTCCCATGGAACTCAGTCGAAGGTGCCCTTGAAGAATGACAGGTGTTCAGAGTCCGACGAACTTGATTTCAAATGTCGGGCTCCTCACCTGCCGGCAAGGGTTTGGGAGCAAGTAATGTGGATTCCCCAAGACGTCACCTTCCCGTGTATGCGGTGGGGAGAATGGGTCACGTTCATTGGGTCATTCTGAGAACGAAGTGGGAGATAATTCACAGCAAGTGGCTGATCCAGCTCCCGGTATGTGGTGGGAACTGGACAAATGTGAGTGGCTTCTCACCCTCTTGTGGGCAGAAGTTGTTTGTTTGTTTTTTAATATTTTATTTATTTATCCATGAGAGACACACAGAGACAGAGACATAGGCAGAGGGAGAAGCAGGGTCCCCATGGGGAGCCCAATGTGGGACTTGAACCCAGGACCCTGGGATCACAACCTGAGCCAAAGGCAGATGCTCAACCACTGAGCCACCCAGGCGTCCCTGGGCAGAAGTTTTGACTTGACTTTCTGTTTTCATGGAAAATGATTCATCCCTCCAAAAATACCAACTGATGTGCACCATCATAATCTGGACCCTCATCCCAACCCTAGCCTCCATCCCTCATGACCCTCCAGCCTCCTGTTTGCTGTTGTGGGCTCCTCTCAGGTTCTCAAACTCAAGGGGTTTGGGACACTCAGAGCCTTTCCACATGCAGGTCCTCCAGCCTGAAAACATCCACCTGAGGCCTTTCCCTGGGGGATCCCTCATTCATCAGAGCTGGGCCTAAATGCCACCTCCTCTGGGAAGCCCTCCCTGATCTCACACCCCACTGGGTCAGCCACCCCCACTAAGGTTCTGCTGTCCCAACTTGTATTTACTTCCCCAGTGTCTAGCTTTCCCATTATTTGTTGACTTATAACTTGGTTAATGGACAATATCTGAGAGCTGAAGTCGTTTGGTTTTCGGCCCCAGCCAGAGTATCTGCAGCAGCCAGAGGACTGCCTCAGAGCAGCAGGGTTGACATGCTCTGCCCCAGAATATGCCAGATCTTGCCAGAGCCTGCATCTGCGCACTGGTGTTTCCATGCCAACCAGCTGGGGCTTGGTGAGGAGCACTTGCTTCCCTAAAAGCCCCCCCCCCCCAGGTTAATTACGGATGTGCCTCCATCAAGGCAAGAAACTTGTTTTGAAGTTATGGCTTGTGGATTCATGGGGTTGGATCTCTGCTGCGGAGAGAGGCATTCCCAAAGACAGAAAGACTCTAGGAAGTGGGCAGTGCCTTCCCAGATTCAAGGCTGGGAGCCCCGAGATGGGGAGGCCTGCGGCACCTAGCCCTATTCCCAGCCTCCTGTCCCCTCCGGGCTCCACCCCTGGTGTCTGGGGCTGCCCTCTCCCTGCCTCTCCTTTTGTCCCAGCCCTTCCCTGCCTTCTCCCCCATTCCCAGAGTCCCTCAGCGGTGAAAGCTTTTGGAGGAAATTGCTAGATTCTCCACAATTTTTTTTTTCTTGGCGAGAGATGGTGGGATTTCAGAGCAATCTGCAGTGTTCTCTGGCCAAAGAAGTGTCTCCGTGCATGTTTGCAGCTTAATTATCAGCCTCCTGATTGCAGCATCTTCCCAGCAGGACACACCTGCTCCGCCTTTGGAAGCTTGGCATTTGGAGTGTATGCGTCTCTCTCTCTCTCTCTCTCTCTGTGTGTGTGTGTGTTTTGCAGCTTTTTTTTTTCCCCTAAAAATATTCTGTTCGTTCAGATAAATGTATTTAAACTGCGGTGAACTTTTGGTGCTTCTTCTTTTAAAGAAATTAATTTTATTCATCTTTGGACTGCTTTCCCAAAAGAAATCCCCTTCGCTCATAAAGAATGTGTGCCAATGATGGCAAGGGGGAAGTGCTGTGGGAATGGCTTCCTTTTCTGTCACGGTGTCTTCCCTGTGTTGGGGCACACCAGCAGGCTCTCTGGAGGGTGTCTCCCCTGGAGCCTGAGCCCCAGGCCTCTCTCTGCCCCTTTGAAGACACTAGGAACCCATGGGAAGAGTCTTCTTTGCTTGGGGTGAATGGAGGCATGTGGCTTTGCTTGATGCTGTCCCTTTCTCCTTCCACAGCACATCCACCAAGCTCTCTGACTCCACCTGCACCCTCTGTCCTGTCTGGGCCCCCCTGGGCCACCCACAGCCTCTCCTTAGTCTCTGCCTCTCGACCCAACCCCTTGCGTCAAAGTACCTGTTGACCACTTGGGTGGTAGTGATGCATCAGTTTAATTCCCAGTGGTTCCGGACACCCGTCTCCTTTCTGCAGCCTGGAAGCCCACTCTGTCCCTTCCTCATCTCCATCCTGAGTTCCCAGAGCCCAGCCCTCACCTCGACTAACATCCTATTTCGTCAAAATGTACTGATTAAATGAACTGTTGCTCCCTGGGTTGGTCTATGATGAAAGTGGTTTCTGCATTAGACACAGAGCTTTCAAGAAGTATGATGACCATAGCTCACATTTTACCCTTACTCTGTGCCAGATCCTGGCTGAGAACCTTGTACAGGTGTCTTCATTAATCCCCATGACAACCCTTGGAGTGATTCTTAATATCTTTTGTATATGAGGAAGGGAGAGCGTGCTGGAGCCTAGAAACAAATGAGCCATCTGACTTCAGAGCTTCTAGAATTAACTGAGATGTTATGCCCTGTCTTGAGAGCTGACCTCCTTGAGGGTATTTCTGGCAGGTTCTCGGGTTTGCATTTGGTTGGATCTGCTTTGAGAGAATTTTTAAAAATATTTTATTTATTTATGCATGAGAGACACACAGAGAGAGGCAGAGACACAGGCAGAGGGAGAAGCAGGCTCCCTGCAGGGAGCCCGATGTGGGACTTGATCCCAGGACCCCAGGATCAACACCTGAGCTGAAGGCAGATGCTCAACCACTGAGCCACCAGGTGCCCCCTGCTTTGAGATCATTAACTGAACGTGTGAGGAGTGTCTTCCATTGTGATTGGACAAAGCAGGGGGCTGGGCTTCATCCTCAGAATCTAGGGTGGGAAGAGAAGCCAGCAGGACCCAGCTCTTCAGGGAGTCACCCCTCTATCCCTGCTGGGCTCACTCAGTTGGCTCCTTCTGGGCCAGTGGACAGCCTCCTTCCTGCTCCTCTTCACCCTCCCTGTATCATGGCCTGAAAAGATCTTGTAAAAAATGAGTCTGGCATGGCTTACCCCATTTTGGCCTTCAATATCCTCAGTCTGGAGTTCAGGGTGCTAAGTCTCTGGCCCCAGCTTCTATCTCCAGTCTCAGGCTCTGGGTTCCAGCGACAGCGGACTCAACATTTGCAAACACACCAAGCTCCCCTAAACCTGTGCGGCATGGTGGAGAATGCCCCTCTTCCATCCGGGGAGCTCTCATTCACCCTTCACCTTTACAAAGAGTCCCTTTAGGGATGCCTGGGTGGCTCAGTAATTGCGTGTCTGCCTTTGGCTCAGGGCATGATCCTGAATTCCTGGGATCAAGTCCCGCATCGGGCTCCCTGCATGGAGCCTGCTTCTCCTCCCTCTGCCTGTGTCTCTGCCTCTCTTTTTGTGTCTCTCATGAATAAATAAATAAAATCTTTAAAAACAAAAAAAAACAGTCCCTTTAGCCCTCTTGGTCACTCCCTTCTTTAGTTCACTGTGACCTTTTATCCTGACCCTCACGGTGGCATTTGGGTGGTAGTGATGCATCAGCGTTAATTCCCAATGGTGATGATTGCACCGGGTGATGTAGGGAAATGTTCACCTTGCAGGAAATACACACTAAGAGTTCAAGGTGATGAGGCATCAAGTCAGCAACTTCCTGGTCTTGGGCTACAGTTCCTGAACTATGTAAGGTGTCCCAGAGCACGGCAGTGAACCCTCAGAAGGACATTTTATACTCTTGAGGGAGACGCAGCAACATGGTAAAGTCTCTATTAACACAGCCACTATTAATCAACCCAAATGTCTATTCCCTGGAGACTCAGCACAGCCATCGAGCAGGGCATATGCAGCTACAGAACAGGGTGACGAACAAGATTACAGGAACCTAACTTAATAAAGGGAACAACTATTTCTTTTGCCCTAGAAGCACCAGAAATCATGACTGGAACCCTGAGGGTGCCGCTTACATGAAAGTTTGGGGACCTTTAGTTTAGGAAAAAAAAAAATTTTCTTTTGTTCTGGATTTGCAACTTGCTGTAAATTTCAGATTGTTTCAAAATAAAATATGGAAGCATTGAGGTTGATTCATAGTGCTTGTGGAGGCTTTTTGTGGATAGAAGTCTCTCCTGCCTCCTAGGGCAGCAACGCCCTGCCAGGCTTCGCAGAAACCTGCGTAAAACCAGAACAGCAGCACTTGGGAGCAAGGGGCTGGAAGTTGACAAGCCTCGGAAACTGCAGTCACCAGCCACATTGTGGCAGGTTCTTCTGCACTTCTGCAAGCAGTTGTGCATTATTAGGAAGAAAATGCACGTGAGGCAATGTCAAAACCATGAAGGGATTCAGCTAGTTCCATTCTATACCAAGGACATATATTAAAGAGGAAAATAAGAAATTGGCCAGGAGAGGGCAGAGTTGTTAGCTTTTTTTTTTTTTTCCCCTTAAGCTGCGGAAGCATTCAAAATTTGGTTAAAAAAAAAGCACTTGTTTGTGTGTGCAAGTTCTATGTTGAATGGACAAGTGCGTAATTTGGTAAAGGGAGGAGGTACATGTAAAATACTGACTTTGGACTCCAAAAACCAATTTTCCAGCTATAGGCTGGTGAAGACTGGCTTAAGGACAGCTGGCCTGGAAATGCCTTAGGTTATAAGGTTTATGCCATTTTCTTAACACATAGACAAATGCACAATGCTGACATCAAGGTGTCCAGCATTTGGTTTTGAATCAATTTTGGAAATCACATTTAAAAGAGACATGGTGATCGGAGGGTCCCCTGAGGGCAGTGACCAGGATGACAGTATCTCCCAGGATCACAGCCCTTACAGATTGGGAAAAGGACATGGACATAGTTCACCTGCAGAAGAGGCGACTAATTGGTGGGGACCTAGAACTACTTCCAGCTGAGAAGCTGCAAAGCACAGTTTATTTGGTGTGGTTCCTAAGGGCAGAGCAAAACCGGGAGACTAAAGCGGCTTGAGGCAGAGATTTCCCGTGTGCAGAGAAGAGCATCAGCTACTTGAGTCGTCCAGCTCCAGATCCAGCTCTGTGGGGCACAGTCAACATGATGTTGGGGACATCGAGAGCGGGCTGTCTGCACGGAGAGGCATCTGCCTGGGGTGTGAAACCAGCGCAGAAGTGAGCTGCCTTCATTGAAGTGGGGTGGGCAGGGGTGCTCCCCACCTTGGCTCATCCATTGTGAAGACCCATAATTGGCCCAGCTCAAGTCCCTTGTCCACTCCTTGGCCACACAGGGAATGGGTCCATTGGGCAGAGGAGTACACAAGCTGCCCTCCAGGGCAAGTTCTTGCAGCTGCCTGCGAATCCTGTCAGCTAGGCTCACCTACAAGCAAGCCCTGGGAGATTTTATCAGCAATTATATAATTATCCTGTTGCAGGTTCCTCGGGAAGCTGACCACGAGAAAGAGCTGGCAAGATGACAGTTGTCCTCCATCTGGTGCAGGATTGGGCAGAGGAGCAGCCCAGCTGCAGCGCAGCCTCCACCCCTAGGAAGTGTTGGAGGCAGACCAGCTGAGTTGGCCTGGGAGAGCCATTCCCCAGTGGAGCAGTGGTTGGAGGTCATAGCTGAGGTCGTCAGCTGAGGATCTGCCCACAGTCCTGCTGGCTGCAGGGATGACAAGTCCTTTACTGAAGGTAGATCTGGTGGTGCTCACAATGTGCACATTGTGGACACTTGATAATAATAGATGTCATTGTCATCATCATCACCATCACCATTATCAGCATCAGCTCACTTGTGAGCTTCTTGAGATCAGACGGACAAGATCCCTTTGACCACTGTTGCCTTCATCCCCAGCTCCAATGCAGGGCATGGCTCTTGGGAAGGCACTCAATGACCATGTGCCCACCTTCTCTGTATATCCTTTGTATAACGGTGACATTTGTAACGTGTAACATAGAGGCAGGTGTCAGTGCTTTCAGTGAAGGCTCCAAGAGGTGGAGCAATCTGGCACCCAGCAGGGCACCCGCTCTCCTGGTGATGCGGCCCCCCTTGTCAGACAAGTTGGCCTGGTGACCAGAGCTGGGCTTGGGCCCCATTTTATGAGCCTCTGGTCTCCCCACTATAACCTGGTGTCCTCCAGCCAACTTGCCAGGAAGTCAGCCTCTGCTTGGGCCCCAGCCCTCCCGCTCTGCTCTCCTGCAAGGGACCTTGGCCCAAGCCTGGCCCCAGGGGCTGACCTGGTGGAGTGGACAGGCCACGAGCAGGGCCACATGGAATTCTCTTGGGAAAGAGCCAATCTGAAAAGCCACGGTGCTGTGGGCAGGTGCTTTGATGGGAGGCATCCATAGAGAGGTGGAGGGGGAGGTTAGGGAGATATTAGAGAAGCAGTGGAGCAGCAAGGCAAAGGGCCATGGTTCTGGGGTTGGTCAAACCCAGGTTTCCGTAGCTACAAGCCAGTGGCCAGTAGGTAAGTTACATGACCTGTCTTGGACTCAGTTTGCAAATCTGTCTGATGAGAATTCCTTTGTTAGATTGTTCTGAGGTTTAAGTGGACTTTCATGTGTAAAGGGCACAGAGCAGGTGCTGAAGAAAGCTTAGTTCTCACCTTTTCTTCTTTCCCAAGGAAACAAAGAGGTTCGGGGAGTTTGTGGGGGGACCTCTTTCCTCTGCAATATCTTGGAGAGAAGGAAGGAAGAAGGAGGAAGAATCAGAGGAGCAGGAATAGCAACAAGCCCTGTGTTTAGGGGGGCACAGAAATGCACAGAAAGCTCCAGATTGAGCTACTGTATAGGAATAATTATGGCTGCTATTTCTGTGCATTTGTTTAATAACGTTAATTTGGCGACAGCCTGATATTATAACATCCTCTCCCACACGGAGGTGGCTTTAGCTCCCTATTCTCCAGAATCCATTTGCATTTTTCCCATTGGGTTTGGGGCTTGGTTGCCGATGACTCATAGCTGGAGAGACCTTCAGGAAAGTCTCTTCTCCGCGCGAGGGCAGGAGATCCTGGTAATGTTGCCCTATGACAGGTGAACCTGAAACCCACCCAGCTTCCCTGGGAATGGCCTTCCAGCCTTGCCCTTGACCTCTCTGAAAGCTGGCAAGGAAGTGCCACTCTTGAGCTGTTTAACCAGGGCAGACTTCTTAAGATTTTTTTGTTATTATTTATTCATGGAGAGAGAAAGAGAGAACAAGAGAGCAAGAGTGGTGGTGGGGGGGGGAGGGTCGAAAGGAGAAGGAGAAGCAGACTCCCTGCTGAGCAGGGAGCCTGATGTGGGTGTTGATTCCAGAACCCTGAGATCTTGATCTGAGCCGAAGACAGATGGTTAACTGACTGAGCCACCCAGGCGCCCCAGGGCAGACTTCTTAGAGGAGAACTCCTGGTGGTTAATGGCTTTGGAGTGGAGAAAAGCACAGAGGCAAAAATAAATAAATAAATAAATAAATAAATAAATAAATAAATAAATCCCACTAATATTCACAACTCGGAGATTTGTGTTGAAAATTAAGATAACATCAAAGAGTGGCTTGTGAGTGAGCGCTGGCATAAAGTTACCACTAGTGGATGTTTTGCCTGAATCAACCCAAATGGGCATCCACTGGAGACTGGGCACATCCCTACAACAGGCACCTGCAGCTACAGAACAGAGTAATCACCAAGATCCAGAAACCAGAAAGCAGGTGAAGGGAAGTCTCTCTGGAGCTGTCTTCCAGCTCATCAATGATGAAAAAACAGTATTTAGAACACCAACACTTTGCAAACACCAATGAAATAATAGATCTGGAGCATGACTGTCAACGGCCACTAACCTTGCCCCTCCTAATTTCAGATGACATACTTCAGGAATTCTTGAGGTGTGTTGTTCTTGGCATTGTGATTTAAAAAATAATCCTCCTTTTTGCAGATAACCGTGAAATATTTACAGAAGAAATGATGTGATGTTTGGGGTTTGCTTCTTTTTTTTTTTTTTTTTACGATAGTCATACAGAGAGAGCGAGAGAGGCAGAGACACAGGCAGAGGGAGAAGCAGGCTCCATGCACCGGGAGCCCGACGTGGGACTCGATCCCGGGTCTCCAGGATCGCGCCCTGGCCCAAAGGCAGGCGCCAAACCGCTGCACCACCCAGGGATCCCTGGGGTTTGCTTCTAAATGATCCGGGGTTGGATGATGTGTTCATCCTGGATGATGGGGGCAGGAGATCTCACTGTACTATGTTTTCTTCTTTTGAATAAGGTTGACCTTTTTCATAGTCAGCAATGTTTTTAAAATAGTGTATTTATTGGGGCACCTGGGTGGCTCAGGTAAGCGTCTACCTCCAGCTCAGGTCATGATCCCAGGGTCCCGGGATCGAGTCCTGCATCAGGCTCTCTGCTCAGCGGGGAGCCTGCTTCCCCCTCTCCCTCTGCCTGCCATTCTCCCTGCTTGTTCTCTCTCTCTCTCTGTGTGTCAAATATATAAATATATAAAATCTTAAGAAAAGATAATATAGGGGATTTGTTTGGATGATGAGGATATGTGCGTTTTCTTTCCCTGCTCTCATTTGTCTGTATTTCTTGAACTTTCTAAGATGAACATATATTCTCACCTGCAGAAAGGGACTTCATAGCAGAGTGGTGGGAACCTCAGGTTTGGTGACAGACAAATCCAGCCTCCAGTTCTCACCCTCTGAGGACCAGCTTAAGGACACCTCCACTTCCTGCTATCTCTCCTCCTCCCTCCCTGCTACTCTTGGCAGAATTAACCTCCCATTCCTTCAGGTTTCCAAATCACATGGTTGGTCCATTCATCAACACAGGGTTTCTGATTGGATATGTGTCTTCCATGCTTGACCATGAGTTCTTGGAAGGCTTAGAGAGTCCCGTTCTTCTTGGATGTGTGATTATAGGCAAATCACTACCTTCTCTGCCTTTCCTCTGCTGTAAGATAGGTATTATAATGTTCTCCTCATGGAGTAGTCCATGGAACCCATTAGACTGACAAAACAGAGAAAGCTAGATCAACCTAAGTGGTTCTTAACTAGGGACACCCTCCCAAACCCCCACAGAGAACAGTATCTGGAGACATTTTTGGTTGCCATAATGGGGGATGAGGGTGCTAGTGGGATCTAGTGGGTAGAGGCCAGGGATGGCACTAGATATCCTGCAATGCACAGAACAGCCCCATAGCAAATATTATCCAGGCCAAGACATCAGTGGTGCTGAGGTTGAGGAATTCTGGGCTGTTTCAGTGGGGATGGGGATATCGAGGCATTCATGCTTTGCCTATGGGACTATAAACTGTAGCCTCCATTCTGGGAAGCAAGTAGGTAGTGTTGGGTCAAACCAAGTGTGCACATATCCTGTGATGCTGGCATTCCACTCCTCGGTGTTCCAAGGAAATGGTCACATGGATCTGTAAGGAGAGACTGGTGACCATATTTTAGTATCGCCGTTTGAATGGTGGGAAATTGGAGGCAACCTGATAAAGCTTGGAGGAATTGGGGTCAGATCTGGTTGGTGAGCTCTTGACTCTAGTCTCTTAATCCATTTTCCCCATTTCTATTACTGGGATTTAGGCAGAAGGCAGTGATGAGAAGCAACAGACTACATGTTCATGGAGAAAAACAGAAGCATCATAAAAGCAGTGTTAATGAAAAAAATGAGAAGGAGAAGGACTTATGTAATGCAGAACCATTTATTCAAGTTCAAATCACGGGCAAAAACCAACACTACACATCTAAGGAGCACATATAAAACAGAAAGATACATTCTGAAACACATTCGAGTGGTTGCTGGTGGGGTAGGAGAAGAAAGGAAACAATGCGTGCGTGAGTGAGAAACCAAGAGCCAAGCCTTTTAGGGGCCAGTGATGACCAAGCACCAGCAACCAGAGAGTGTGATGAACTCAACTCTGCTCTAGGGTTCGGAATAAATACATAACATGAAAATCTGTAGGATGAACATCCTAGGATAGAAGTTGGCATATATAGTAGTTACTAAATAAATGATAATAATAGCTGAAATAATATATTAGTACTAATTTAATTATTAATAAATAGGCTAACAGGGTAAATTATTGCTTTGATCATCTCCTCATCTCTTTCTTTCTCCCCCAATCCAGGAGAGTCCACCATTGTTTCTAAGGACCCACTGAAGGGGAATATGGAGTATCTTTCCAAAGGGAAAGTTGGAAGGAAGTCCCTGGAAGGGGTCAGAGAGAACACCAACCCAGGGGACAGTCCCCATCTTGGGAAGGAAGTGGGCCAGGAAGTATAATAGGTGGGCTTCTGGAGTGGTTGAGACCAGAGTCCCTCAGAGGGCCCAGACGGGCGGTGGAGTGGTATTTTTTAGGACACTGGACACCAGGTATGGAAGTCCTGCCTCTGCAAGGACCCTAGCACCTGTCCTGGGCCAGGCTGTGGATTTCCAGCCATCTGATAGCCTTTGCCATGCCCTCCCCATTGGATTCTTGGGCAACCCTTGGAGATCTTGAATTTCCCACCACCCATTTGAGCGGGGGCTCAAAGTCAGACTTAATTTGATTGAGAAAAACAAGGTGACATTTGTTACATTTAATGTGTTGAAGTAAAACTCATTTGGGCTACACTTTTTTCTTTGCACCTCACGCAGCCAGCAGCATGGGAGCTCACACATATGGTGTTTCAGGAAACATTTTGTTGAGCAAACGGAAATATTCCCTCCTCCTCTCCAGCTGGTGGGCTTCAGACTGTCGAGGTCTCCCCTCCCAGGCACTTACACCGGCTATTCGCTTTACAGTGTTCTGGGATTCAGCCCGGAAAATGGGATCCAGAGGCCGGAGGCCACTCAGAGCTCATGCCCAGGATCTGAGCCGCACTCCCCAGCCCTGCGTGGATCAGGTCGTTGGCTGTGCCAAGTGACCCTGGTCACCCTCTGACGAGTCAGACCAAGCATGCACTGTGAGCTTCCTCCAGGAGCTAAGCAGGGAGGGTGCAGTGAGGGGCCAGCATGCAGGAGAATTGGGAGTTGTGCATCCATTTCCAACACTGATTGTGTGAAATAATAGAAAATACACATGTTGGTCTCTGCTCTGGTTCCTGGCACGGAGCTCCCAAATCCCTCGGCATTTCTGTGGTGGTAGGAGAGTCTTCTGTTCTCATGAGGGAACTCTGGGTGGGCTGCTAGACAGCTTCAGGATGAGGGCTGGCCACCAGAAAGTCCAAGGCATGACTAGAAGCCTGGAACTCTCCAGCCTACTCTCCATCCTGCAGGAAGGGGAGAGGAGGCTGGAAATGGGGCAAACGATCGATCATGTCTATGTGTTGAAGACTCCGTAGAAATCCCTAAGTAAGAGATTTGGAGAGCATCTGGGTTGACGAACACACTCATGGGCCCAGAGGGTGTCACACTCCAATTCCACAGGGACAGAAGCTCCTGCATTCAGGACCCTGTGTACCTCTTCATATGGCTGTTCATCTGTAGCCTTATCATAACCTTTGTTATAAAACAAACTGGTAAATGTAAGTGTTTCCTTGACTTCTGTGAGCTGCTCGAGCAAGTCGCTGGATCCAAGGAGGGAAGTCCTAAGAACCTCCAATTTGTAGCCCCACTGGACAGAAGCTGTGGGTAACCTGGGGACCTTCTTTTTGTGGTTGGCACCAGAAGTGGTGGGGTGTAGTCTCATGGGACTAAGCCTTTAACCTGTGGGGTCGGCACTAGCTCTGGTTAATGTCAGAGTTGAACTGAATAATAGGACACCCAGCTTGGTGTGAGGAAGAATTGTTTGGTGTGGGGAAACCCACACACGTGGCGTTGTAAGTCTTGTGAGGGTAATGGAAGAAGCCATGAGTTTTTCCTACATAGGTGGGCATCGTGAGTAGAGATGGGATACAGAGAACTTTAAGGGGAATGACACCTCACCACTCTTTCCCACTTATTGAGACCTTTCTTCCCCATCAATCTTTGAATGGGAAGCTGGACTTTTCTCTGATTATCAAAGTGGGTGCTTCGGCCATGCTGGGCATTTAGAACGTGTGAATCAACCTTGTGCAACAGGACTTGCAGAGCACTACAAATACTGCTGTCTGTGTGGTTGTGAGCCAGCCCGTAGCCCTCTGTAAGTCCCAGTGTCCCACATATAGGATTGAGAGGGCTAAGTGAAGTAATGCTCGCAAAAATAACTACTGTGTGTCAGGCACTCTAGATAAGGGCTTTACGTACGTGTTGATGATGACATATGGTGATGACTCTCTGCTGAAGACATGGTGTCTTAGACTGACTTTCATGAGAAACTGTGTCTTGATTCAAGATGGTGAATCCACTTTCCCCAAACCTGTGACTGCCCTTATAGGACACACCATCTGGACTTGATCATTTAGGGCACTGAGAACTGCTTTGGATTGAATGCGTGGTATTCACTTGGAGCCTCTTGTGGGGTTGGTTTAATTTAGTCTCTTTGTCATTTTGTTAAGAAAAATAATCTGAGGAAGACTTTGCATTTTAAGTACATGGTTGTCTTTTTAAAAATAGACCCCATAGTATTATTGTATCTGATATGGGTTAGAAGGTGGATGTGCGGGTATGGACGGATTTATTTTATTTTATTTTATATTTTATTTTATTTTATTATTTTATTTTTGTGTGTGTGGGCGGATTTAATATAAAAATTGACCAAAGTCCACTCTGCTGAGAAGACTGTGATACATGGTCTCTTCATTGCCTGATCAGAAACCTCCAAAGCCCTCAGGCCTTGTTCTTTTTATGATTGCTTAGTGTATAATGAATTATTCAAAGACCAGTGATGAATTGGTTTAAACTCTGCATCTGAGCCCTGAGACCATAAAGTCATTTCTGAGCATTTATCAGGCCTACTTGGGACCAGAAGTCCATTCCTTGACCCTGCTAGTGGGGCGGAGAGCACACTGCCTCCAGAATGCTGAGGGCTGCTGTCCTCTCTCTCAAGGGCGGGTTCTTCCTGCATCTCAATGAATAACAGCTTAACAGGGAAAGGGCCCAAGACCAGAGAGGCTGGGCAGGAGCCATGGACTTGACATCTTGCCCAGGGCACAGCCTTGGGAGGAAGCAGGGATGATGCCTGGGCCATTAGAATCCTTGGTTGCCCACCCATGACCATTTCCCCTTCCTTTCCTGTATTTTGTTTGGGAATCTGTCCTCACCGACCAGACTCTGGAGAAGAGGCTTTATCCTTAGGGTGAAGGGCAAATCCTGGTTGATCCAACCTAGGTGGTTATCAACCCTGCTTTCACACTAGAACTACCTAGGGAGTTTTAAAAAGTTCATGTGCCTGGAAGCCAGTCCCAAGAGCCTGGAGCATAGCACAGTCTTGACATCACCTGGAAACTGTTAAGAGACAAAGCGTTTCAGGGCCCAGCTCAGAATAAAATCAGAATCTCTGTACTGGGAGAACAATGGGTGAGAGCCAATAGTGGTGTAGCAGGTTGTGTTTTCCAAAGATGGTTGCTGCAACAGATTCCTTTCTCACACTCCTCTCTTCATGATGGGACTTTGACACTCCTCACGTCTCAAACTGGCAGGATCTCTGTTGCTTCCCCTTAAATCTGGGTGGTCTAGTGATTACGGTGGAAGTGACACCAGGTAATATCTGAGGCCACTTCCAAGAAAGGCAAGACTGCCTGTCTCTTGGGATGTTCACTCTGAGCACCCAGCTATCCTGCTCTGAGGAAGACCAGGCCTTATGAAGAGACTGTGCATAAGGGTCCCCGGCAACATCTCTGGCTGAGGTCCCAGCAGACATACCTACCAGACAAGTGAGCAAAGAAGCCTTGGAGAGGACAGTCACTGACCCCAACCCCCTGAGGGATCCTGAGTGACAGCCATCTTGCTGAGCCCAGTCAACTCCCCATACTGTCAGAAATAATAACAATGTGATTGTGATTAAGCTACTGAGGTCTGGGGTAAGTTGTTACATGTCAATAGACGATTAGAGCATGTGGTCACCTCTTCTCCTTGCTAGGTGGTGGTTTAGCAATGGGCATGTGACCCCAGAGGTGGAGACTTTTGAGGTTGCTTCTGGGAAATGTGTCTTTTTTCCTAAGAAAGCCATAGAAGAAGAGGCAGTGCTTCTCCTCCTTCTGATGTTGTTGTGTCTTGGTATGACCCTTGGGATGGCTGCCACCATCTTGATCCCAACCTGAGGATAAAGTCAACTCCAAGGACAGCACAACCAAGAGATGGAACAAACTTGGGTTCTTGACGGCATCACTGAGCCCCTGAATTAGCCAGTCCTTGAACCCATACCTACTCTGGCTCTTCCTGATGAGAAAATAAGAAATACTTCTACTGTTTGAAGCAGTTTTAATCAAATTGTTACCCGCTGTTGAAATGTCCTATTTAATGTGGTGCATAAGCCAGAATCTGATCTCTGCCAGCTCTGAAAAGGGGGCATCTCAGGGCTAAAGTCAGTGAGCAATGGGGTATCAGATAGGACCCCCAAGAGGGGGAGAGATCAAGAGGGGTGGGAAGAAAGCCCTTCCTAGGCCAAGCACAGGATGAGGGATCGGAGGGGGGCAGGGCTGGGATGACAGGACAAGTCAGCTGAGCTTGGGGCCTATCGATGGTGACTCTTAACCAATGATCAACCCCGAACCAGCACATCTGCTCCACTGGGCACCATCAGGATTCCCACCTAAGTTCTCACTCAGGCTCACTCCTTCCCAGGGAGGAGAGGCTCAGGAGGGTGTCTGTGTTGTGGGTGGAGAAACTGAGGCTGGAAATGTGCCACCGTTGTGTTCAGAGGGAATAGCAAGAGCCTTGAAGTTCAGCTCTGAGATCCCTCCTCTGGCCCTTGGAAGGCCAGGTTGGGACATGGCAAAGGAAGCTACATGTCCTATCCCTGAAGCCTCAGCCCACCGAGGTAACGGGCTAGCACCTTGTCTGCCAGCCAAGGCCATGGCTGAGCTCCTGACACCATTTTTCGGATGAGCTTCACCCAACTCCCAGCTGGAAACTTCCATCTCCTGACAGACATAGTCACATTTCGGACACCTTCCAGCTGGGAAGGGTCTTTCTTGCCTCTCCTTTCACACGCAAGTGGTGCCTCTTGGCCTTGAATCTTCTCTTGAACCTCTGGTGTTGGCTCCATAGGGCCTCACTTCCCACAGTGCCGTCCAGGGGAGCAGACGCTGGGTAGAGAGGCTCCCCTGCCTCCTGTCCTCTCCAGCTAGGAGGAAGGATGGGGGGCAGCTGGGTTCTGTCTTCGAATCCTCCCTCCTCTCCCCTTCCTGCTACTCTGGGGCCTGCCGTTTGCACCCCATTATACACAATCTTGTTCTTTGGGGTCCTCCAAATATCTGCTCTCTTATATAAATTCTGCATTCCTTGGAGGTGCCATCTGCCTGCCCCTGGAAGGAGGCAGGGGCTGAGGGTCTGTCATTTGAGCTCAGTTGGGTCTTGCTTATAAAACTTAGTCTTTTGAACTGGAACCTGCAGACGAAGCCTGACAAGGATTTTTACCCAACCCCTTCATTAAATGAATGAAAAAAGCAGGTCCACAGGCTGCTGACAACACACAGAAGGTGGAGCAGTGCCCTGCAGGGAACTCAGGACCACTGCGCCCTGGAACCAGAGCAGAGGGTTCGCTGTATGCAAATACCCAGGGACAAGATCCCCAGGCAGAAAACTTTAGCTCAGAAGCAAACAGGGAGATTGGGTTTTAGTACACATGACAAAGCCGAGGCAGGCCCTGAGAGGGAATGACCCGTCCAAGGTCACAGAACAGAGGTCTCAGATCCCAGCGCAGTTGTGTGTGGGAATCCAGAGACTGTAGTTGTGCCAGGAGGAAGGCCCCGAGGCCCTAGTGCCCGTCCCAGGTCCTGAGGGGCTATGGCCCAGCTAGGCCTCACCACCCTCCACCCCTCTGGGGAGTGTCTGGCCTGCACATGGCAGCCCCTGAGACTTGCTGTCACAGCTGAGGTCACACCTGCAGGGCAGACTGGGTCCTGGCATGTCTGGCACATTCAGTGGAATCTACTCTTTTCACCTGTACCCACTAACCAAGTGGAACGTTTGTGTTCCAGGGGTTAATAAACCTCTCAAGGGATGGGTTAGCATGTGAGCTTGTGTTCACTGAGTGTGGGATACCGGTCAAGATGAGAGGGGACTGCAAACGAGTCCCATGCACTCATTAGGAAGATGGGCTCAGCTGGAGGGGCAGCCTGCAAGGGACAGAGCCCGGGGCGCAGCTGTGCACGGCTGTACGTGGCTGTGCTGACTGTCCCCACTCCTACACCCCGCTCCAGCCCTGCCTTTCTTAAGATAGAATGCCATTTCCCCTGCTGTCCTCTGCCCTTTATCCACTTGTGGTGGTTAATTTAATGTGTCAACTTGGCTGGGCCAGAGTGCCCCAGTATTATGCTGACAGTTGCTGTGAAGGTGTGCTTTGGATGAGATTGACATTTAAATCGGTGGACTTTGAGTAATGCAGATTACTCTTTAGAATGTGCTGGGCCTCGTCCAATCAGTTGAAGGCCTAAATAGAACAGAGGCTAACGTACCCCAAGCAAGAAGGACTTTAGACTCAATCTGCAACTCTTCCCTCAGTCTGCAGCTTGCTGGTCTCCTCCATCTGACTGCGTTTTTGCCAAGCCTCCACCACCATGGGAGCCAATTCTTTAAAATAAATCTCCCTATGTATATCCTATTGGTTCCATCTTGCTGGAGAACCCTACCATGCCACTTTTATTGAAGGAGAAAGGAGAGTTGCCCAAACATTAAGAAGGGGGCTCTCTTGAACCATCACTGAGAAGCTGGTGGCACTTATGGATTGATCCCCCCTCCCCCCACAATGCCTCCCCATCAACTCAGTCCACAGGCCCGATATCAGGCCATTCCTGTGAAGGCCACCCGGTGGGGCAGGGGCTGTCACTTAGTCACCCCTGGGGCAAGAGGGAGGCTGGTGAGCTCCACATGGGAGGGAACCAGCCGTGGAATTAATCCTGTCCAACCACTGGCAACCCTGAGTGCTTTTACTCCATAATTTCTCAGACTTGAGTTTATTACCCTCCCTCTCCAAGTTTTTGAAGGTGAGAAAAAAATCTCAATGCATCTTTTTCAAATATTTGAGGAAACAAGAGATAAGCAAGTGCACTGGGAAAAAAACCCTAATTATAATTTCTGAGTTTATGCACTTTAATATTTGATGAAATCCTTTGATTGTGGAGAGAGGCTGCAAACAGATCCGCAGTTCTGAGATTAATGTATGGATGGAAAAGGGAGCTGTAATTGTTGTGCAATGATTGGTCTATCCCCCATCCCAGGTGAGGGATGACAATGACCCAGAACCTGTCCCTAAGATAAGCATAAACTGCACGTTCCCAAGGCACAAGGTCCTAAACTTAGCAGCCCAGCATCAGGCCAATAAAGCCTCATCCCAGTGATGTCACAGTCCACAGTCAGCTTATGTTCAGGAATGGATTCTTTCTTTTTTTTTTTTTTTCATGTGCATACAAACAAGCCTGGCACAGTGACAGAGAAAGAAAGCTCAAGGGGGCAGAAAAGTGCATTTGAAGAGGGTAATTACATTGACAAAAACGGGAGAAGAGCACATCTAAACGGCCGTCCAGTTTGGAAATGCCACCTACTGGTCTGCACCGCGCTAACCCGTTCCTCTGCAGTGGGAGAATGTGGTTTCCATTTTATTCTGTAAACAGCAACCAGAGTACGGCAGTCGTTTCAAAGGTGCCAATGGACTGGGAGGTTGAGTTGGGTTTACGGTTGCTATTGGTTTTGAGGCAAGGATTGAAAAGTCACATAGGACGGCAATCTAGAGCTTTCTACACGAGGCTGAATCACTAGAGTTGGGGGCAGGTGGGCAGGAGGGAAATCATTTGGGCCAAGCCCCTCAAAGTAGACGGGGTTGCCCAAGGATCCATGCTCAGAGAGTGGCTGAACTGGGATCATAATCAGCTTCTCGAATCTTCCCTTCAACTATGCTGTGAAGCAAGTGGAATAATCCAGCTACGAAGCAACCCGCCTGTACCTGCTGAATTGTGCGCACCCCCCCACCCCACAGGTCATATGTTGAGGCCTTCATCTCCAGAACCTCAGGATGTGACTGTATTTGGAGGTTACATTTGGAGACAGGGCTTTGGACAGGTGATGAAGGTCAAACGAGGCTCTTAGGATGGGCTCTATTCCGATCTGACTTCTGTCCTTGTGAGAGGGAATGTGGACGCGAGGGGCGTGTCCACGAGCACAGAAGACACCCTATGAGGACACATCAAGAAGACAGCTGGCCATCTACATGCCAAGGAAAGGCCGAGGAAGAAAGCAAATCTGCTGACACCTTGATGTTGACTTCTGGTCTCCAGCACTGTGAGAAAAGAGATGTCTGGTGTTCGAGCCATCGGGTCTATGGCATTTTGTCATGGCAGCTCTAGAAAACTAATAGACTGTCCTTTCCAAGTCCGTACACGGTTGTGTGGTCTTCTGTACGGCTTTCCAGAGTCTACGTGTTGCCCACGATGGCTCTGTGAATCTGGAACCTAACGCTATCTCAAAGACAGCAAGAGCAAGAGAGAAAAGCTGGCATGGCAAAAACACACAGCAGAGGGCCTGGCCTTGTTGGCTTCTCACAACCTCAAACCAGAAATGGACACACTGAGATGGTGTCTGGAGAACTCGGGGCGGGGGTGGGTGGGGTCACGTCCTGCAGTGGTCCTGCCACCGATTCCCCCCCCCCCCCCACCGTGGACTTCACGGAAGGTGTTTGGTACCTCCCAGCTCAGGTTTGCTACTAGGAGAATGGGCACCACCCTGCCTCGTCTTCTGGAAGCATCTGGTCACCTATATATGTCCCAAATCCAGGAAGCAGATACTGCCCTGTATTAGGATTAAATGACAACCCCCAAATGTTCATGGGCATCCTCAGGAGAGCAGCTGGATCATCCCAAGTCTGGCTTGTTTAGACTCAAAATGCACCAAGTGTCAGCAAATCCAGCTCCAAATCCCAGGCAGCTTCTCTGAAAGCTGCCTTCTACTTAGGTGGTTTAGACATGTAGCTACATGATTAGATTTTAGGGCCTTGGGCGAGAAATACTGCCCACATGAGCACGGATAGTATTCTCCAGGGCCTGAAACCCCCAGTGCCTGATAATACTAACTCAGACCAGCCAAAATCTGAAATTCTTGTCAGAGTCACTTCTTGGGTTAAGGCATTAAAGACCCCTGTTAAATATGTTATAGGGGCCATACATATTAAGACATCATCAGCCATTAACACCGCTTTGTGACTTCATCAGAGTGGCCTCAGACCCACTCTTAGCTGCTTAGGGACCAAGGGGGGGCAGCAGCAGGGTCCTCTTCCTAGTGGGAGGAGGGGAGGGAAGATTCACAGCCTGTGGGGCAGAGGGGGAGGGGGAGAGCACAGGAAGGTATGTCTTACAGACTGGTGTGGGTAACCAAAAAGGATAAAGGATTTCAGGAGGAACACGGTTTGGCAATTTTGAACCAGCCAGACCTCCGCAGGAGAGTCACCTTTGGGCCTGATGGCTCATATGAACACGAGGGCCAGGCTAGTTAGTTGGTAGGCGCACAAGTCCGGCTGGGTCTGCGTAAGGAACGTGGCATCTCAGCACTGGCCTTGGCCTGGGGTCCACGAAGTTGGGTGTGTAGGGACAAACTCACAGCTTTCCCCAGGAAAGGGGAGAGCTGTGGGAGTGATTGGTACAAAAGAGGCAGGGCTACACCCATGCTCTCAGCCAATCAGCTGGCCTGCTGGCTCCAGACTCCTGACACCCACCCTGGGCCCCTTAGAGCTACTCTGGGGGAAGTGTGGAGACAGTGGAGATGACATGGGTCAAGTGACAACAGCGAAGCGGGGGTCAGCCTGGGCCTGTCAACCAAGGGCCTGGGGCTCACAGACCTTCAGGGGAGCACGGGAAGGGCTATCTGGCTGTCCACAGTCCAGGGAGGAAGGCAGTGAGGCTCAGCAGGGGGAAGATGACATCTGGTCATAGTCGGGACACTTGAGCAAGGCTGGGTAGTTGCTGTTCATCTGCAGGGAGGCATCACTGGAGATGTCAGAGGGGCTGCGGCCCCGGACCCAGGCATCCGGATGCAGGAACTGGCCTGAGTAATCGGAGCAGTTGCTCAGGCGAGGACGGTAGAAGCCGGGGTGGGGCCGGTACATGTCCTCGGCGGTGTACCTCTTCATGAACAGGTACACGGACATCACCCCAGCACTCTGCAGTGAGGAGAAAGCAGAGGGGAGCTCCCTGCTGGGGGCTTGGCCTTGCTCTCCGGCTGGGGTCTGCACAGAGCAGTGGGAACCGGAGAGAGGTGGGTGGGGGGACAGAGGAGGGGTGTCCTGGATGAGCAGCCCCGGGAAGGTCGGAGGTAACACATTCTGGGGAGGACAAAGGGCACCAGAGTGGGTGGGGCTGGGGTGCTTGTAAAGGTCTCCCCGCTCAGCCCAGGCACTGCTCCCCTCCCACCACCCTGTGGGGGCAGTGGGGGATGGAGGGGGGTGTTTACCTCTGTCAAAAGGAAGGAGATGGCAGCAAAGGCAAATGACCACCCGTACTTGTAGTTGAAATAGGTCTCTGCGTCCTTGGTCCTATTGAGCATCTCATCATTGATGCTGGAGATGTAGAGCACCAGGCCCACCACCAGAGAGAGGCCTGCATCAAGGCAAGGGGGCTGCTTAGTGATGAGACCTGGGAGTTTGCTAACGGGGCACCTGTCTCCCCTTGGGGTTCAGGAAGAAAGCCGCCGTGGGCCTCGTGGTAACAGTGCTCTCATTCTGGACTTGAAGAAAAGCAAATGCTTTCCTCCTAAAGACCTTACTTAGACCATTACCTGCTAGAAAGCAGAGAGTTGTGGGGAACACAGCTCCTTGTCCAGCCGCCTTCTGAGCCATGGAAGCACCATGGCTCTCACCCCACCTGCCCGTCAGGATCACCTGTCAGACGTACTTGCCTGAGCCTCATCCCTGGACATTCTGGGTCATGTGGCCTGGGATGGGGCCCTGGCGTGGTGCTGTCATAAAAGCTCCCCAGCTGATGCTAATGTGAACTAAGGGTGTGAGCCACGGAGCCAGCAAGTGGCCTCCCATCCCCATCTCCAGCGTGGGCAGTAACATCCTTGTGGAGATTGAGTGGCCCATGGTCTTCACAGCCCTGCTGGCTGTGGGGGTGGCATATTGAGATCATGAGGCAAGAGGGATAAAGTGAGTTTGTCCAGGTTCTGGCAAGTGATCAATCAAGAGGCCAATGGGGGCCAAACTCCTGTGCCATCATGCAAGTGATCGCCTCAGGCACTTGTCCCTCAGCTAGTTACTGTCATTGAATCAGGACATAAATAATTACTCTGTTTTGAGGTGTTTGGGCTTAATTCCACTGCCATGATTAAATTAGGGCATCTTGAAGGACCATTAAAGGAAAAGTGATGTGACTCCAGCCTGCCTTGGTGCATAAGTCATATTGGAATCACTGCTGGTCCAAGCGAACCTTCTCTGTTGGTATCACTAAAGCAACTTCATGTGGCCCCCGTTCATTTGGAGATTTCTATCCTGTTGCCCACTGCTGGAAAACCTCAGGTGCCTCGAAGCTACTATATAGCCTTGACTCTTTTGATGTTCATAGTCTGTACTTCTTGGACTAGGTGGAGATGGCACCATGCTGAAGGCAGGCCGAGGACACTGCAGGTGCTCAATAAATAGTTGTTGGATTGGTGGATTAACAGATGGAGGAATGGATGGAAGAGGGGTGGGTTGGTTTAAAAAAAGATGGACAGATGAATGGAAGAAAGGATGGAAGGAGAAAGAAGGAAAGAAGGAAGAAAGGAGAGAAGGAGGGAGGGAGAGAGGAAAGCTCTTGGGTATCAGGCATTCTGTTTGTCACCTGGCTCCTAAGCTATCCTGATAAGAAAGTGTTGAGAAAGGGAATCCAAACTGGCTTGGGAGTCAGGTGGCAATCAGAAAACCTGGTGCCCAGGAGCTATTTTTACTCTTTCCTTCCTTCTTCCCTCCTCTCCCTCCCTCCCTCTGTCCTTTCCTTCCATCCATCCATCTATCCATCCATCCATTATTCAAGGCATCCACCTACCCGGCTTCCATCTGAGCCCTAGGCCCTCCCAGGGCTCCAGGACTCAAATACATGCCCTGAGGGTCACTCCTCTGTCTGAAGTATTATCTCCTAAAGAAAAGGTCCTCGTGGAAATGCACAGGTCACGTTAAAGGGAAGAAAGAGCCCATCTTGATTTCCCACATCCTCTAGTCTTCTCACTCTGCACACTCCCCGTGAGTAACCTCATCCCTATCCAGCTTACTCCCTAAGCTCTTAGCTCCTAATCTCTATTTTGGGTCCAGGTCCCTTCCATAAGCCTCTGAACCCTGGCAGCCTTTGGGACACCACCTCTCAGATGTTACATGGATACTGCAAACAGCATTTCCCACACTAAACTCATGAACTTGGCCCTAATTTGCTGCTTCTCCTCTGGTCTCTAGCTCAACGATGCAATGTGTCACCCACACATTGCCCAAGCAGGAACTTGGCCCCACCCTTGATTCTTCCCTTGAAAACCCAGTCCTTGTCCTGTTGAGTTTACCCCCAGATGCCACTGAATCCTCTCATTTCTCTTCTTTCCTATCATCCCTTAGTTTGGGTCACCATCACTTCTCTCCTGTGCTACTGAAATAGCCCCTTGCCTGCTCCCCCTGCCCCTGTCTTGCTTCCATCTTGCTTTCATCCTTCCCTCCATTCCCCAGAGTGGTCATTCTAAAATCTCCAAATATGATTATAGCAGCATCTCCCAGCTCAGAATCCTTCTGAGGTTTCTCACAATGTCCAAAATCCATCAGGCGACTTCAGATGCCTTCCTGTCTCCCCTCCTACTGTATTCCACATTATGCTCCTCCCATAATGAGCTATGAACTCCCCAGTGCTCCATCCTCTCTCTTTCCTCCAGGCTCCTTTTTCATCCCCACCCCCAACCTCACTTCTTTACCTAATTCCTACTCATCCTTTAGCTCCCCTTCTCCTGGTAGTCTTCCCTGACCAACCCTTGGTCTGAGTTTCAGCCACTGCTCTCAGCCCCAAAGTCCTTGCTTCTCCTGCTATGTTCTTATTTACTCTCTACTTGTTTGTATCTCCCACTGTACTGACCTTTTCATGGGCAGTAATGCCAGCACCCAGAACAAGGCCTGATACATATGAATGAATGAGTGAATGAATGAATGAATGAAATACAACTTGGTGTCTCTCCAGGAAAACAGATCCATGTTTAAGGACCCAGGGATGGGTGATACTGGAAAGTGAAGGGGATGGTAGGAGTCTCCTGAGGATAGCTGAGGGCTGGGAGTAGAGAGACCACTGTTTCAAAGGCAGATTGTACTTACCTTTCATGCAAAATCAGAAAGAAATCACCCTTTCAAAAATGAGAATGTTCATTACTGGTGGGACTAAGAATAAGAGGTGGTGACAGTGGGGAGTGAGGAGAGAGCCTTGGGTTGTAATCCCAGCTCTGCCCCAAGGAACCCCATCAGCTCTGTCCTCCTCCGGGGGTCATGGATGGGCTCGAGGTCCTCAGAGGTCTCCCTTGCTCTGATTCGGTTCTGCCTGGGGCCCACAGCTGTGATCAGCACTTCCCAGAGCAGAGCCGTGGAGAGTCAAATACCAAGAGTTCAGAATGCCCAAAAGAAAACAGTACAACTTACCTGAGAGAATAAAAAAGATGCCTGAGACAAAGGCCAGTATTGTCCTATGGGGACGGATGTGTCCAATGTTGCTCAGGATAAACCCAATGAACATGAAGAAGAGGCTGACCAGAGGGAATGGTGTGGCTGAGCGGATCATTTCTAGTTGAGGGGACAAGAGGACACTGTCAGCCTCCCATGGCCTTACCTACTGTTCCCCTCCCAGGTCGAGTGTTTCTGGCAGTGTCTGCCAACTGGTGCCCAAAGTCCCCTGCCCCATGAATTCTCTGGGCTCCATGCCCTCCTTGGGTGGCCCAGGGATCTCCCAGTGCTGGAAGGGATTTTTGTCCTTGAGGTGGGGCTGGGAGGTTTGACTTCAAGTGCCAACATGCTTCCATCTTCTCTTCCAGTGCAAATGGCTCCCTCCTGGGCATCCAATATGGCAGCTGTGGAAGGGCCTAGTCACTCATCTCATGTCTTCTCCCGGGGACATGTACCTCTCCATGGGGAAAAGCATCTAAATCTGAGTGGTTCAGGGGACAATTCCTGGCCTCTGTTTTCTTCAACTTATAATTACTTGGGGGAATGGTCTGCATAATAAACGTATCTTGTCTTAGTCCTTGTTTCATGAGAGATAACCTCTAAATCTCTGGAATTTCTCAAGTGATAAGAGTGTCTTTGATATTCATGCTGGGCCCCCAGACTACACCAGAGAGTCTTCCAATCAGCTGACCCAGGACCAGAATGGGGTGGGGGTGGGGGGTGCTGGAAAGACCAACCATGTGATTAAAAGATTGGAGTTTTGAACCATGAGATACAGGCCTGACCCTGGGAAGGGGAGGAGGTCTGGAGATTATGTCCAGTCTCATGATGGATGGCTCACTCGATCACACCTCCATAATGAAACCCAGTAAAAACTTGGCGCCAAAGCCTGATTGAGTTTCCTGGTTAGTAAACATATCCAGGTGTTGGGATGGTGACATGTCCTGATTCCATGGGGAGAAGACACGGAAGCTTGGCATTTGGTGCCCTCCTAGATCTGGCCCTATGTGCCTCTTCATCTGGCTGGTCTTGACCTGAACCCTTTATAATAAAACTGTGATAATAAGTATAGTGCTTTCCTGAGTTCTATGAATTGTTCTAGCAATTTTTTGAACCTGAGGGAGTCATAGGAACCCCTGACTGGTAGCCAGCTGGTCAGAAATGCTGGTTTGCCTTGGGGCCTCCTGAACTTCCAGCTGGTGTGTGAAGGGAAGGTAGTGTGGTTGGGGACTGAGTCCTTAGCCAGTGACTTTGTGCTAACTTGGCGTGATTCGTATCAGAACTGTACTGCAAGTCCACACCTGGGGTCAGAATCACCCCTGGTGAGGCAAAGGCCATGAAGTCAATCTTCTTGGGGGCCAGAGAGTTTGCATCAGTTCCCTAAGTGCTATGGTTTGAAAGCTTAGGGTAGAGCCCTCACGACTGGGATCAATGCCTTTATAAGAGAGACCCCACAGAGCTCCCTCGCCACTTCCTCTGTGTGAGTGAGAACATAGCAAGAAGGCACCAACTCTGAGCAGGGAGAGGCCCTTCACCTCCATGATTGGGAGAAATAAATTTCTGTTGTTCATAAACAACCTGGCCTGTGGTATTTTGCTGAAGCATGCCCTCTCTCTTGGAGACTCCAGCAAGCTGTTGTCACCACTGGAAGAATAATCGGCAGAGAAGCTCTGGGGAGCTGAGGTCAGCACCCTCAGCTGAGTCTAAGGCCATTAGCTCTTGAGAAGCAAGTTGGTCACCCTGACTCTTCCCTTTGCCCCACTTGCTCTCTATCCAGCCATTGACCCAGCTCAGAAAGTCTGAGGTACCTACTTAGAACGTTGACGGTAGACTCAGATGTCAGCTGGGTGTTCATGGGCATCACATATTCTATGGTGAAGCAGCGTCCCCGCTCCTCACCTGTGAAGACAACAATCCTTTACGTTTCCAGGTGATTTCTGAACATGGATTTGAAGTTAATACATTCAAATATCCCCCAAATGCCTCTGGGGTCTGTGACCAACTGTATATCTGCACCTGGGCTGGATCTAAACCTAGGGGATTTCCATACCTGGCTAGGGACCCACAGTAGGGGTGGGGGTGCCTCCTGACATCACATCTTCCCTGGAGAAGCACGATTGGGAAAATGGACCCAAGCACCACGAGTCACAAGAAGAGCAGTCTGCACTGCAAACCTGAGCTTGAGTAACACATCTGGTGGCTGTCCTGTTGCTTTGGGGCAGACTCTGCTGATGATGGTGCATGGCTGGCTCAGATTCCCCAGCGTGGATGTCATGGAACAGAACCCCAAAAGCCTTGTCAATCATTTTGGAAGCCAGACCCTAGTGACTTCAAACTCTGCTTCAGATTTAAGTAGAGACTGATGTCACATAGTCTAGGGTAGTGGGAGGTGAGGTCAGTGTCAGATGCCATTCCCGAAGTAGACCAAACAAGTCTCCCAGGAGGCCAGGCCTTGAGATGTCCTCCCTACTGGTTACCACTGGGCGCCGATCACTATCCTCATTCTCCAAAGCCCTACTATATAAAGCTGGGAGGACCGCATGCTCCTTCTGCCCAGTGTACATGTAGGTGGCAGGGCCCTTCAAGAAAGGCTCAATGGTCACATCATGGGGGATTCCAGCCAGCTTGCGACCAGTCTCAGGGCATGGAGATGCTTTTCTTGTGCGGGCTCATTCTGGGCCATGATAAAGAGACAAAATGTTTGGAAAAGCAACTCAAGGATTCCAGAGAAGTCTTCACCAACTGGAGGGAGGTCCAGATAGGGGGGATCAAAGCCTGTACCATCTTGCAGATTTGGAAGGACCTGCATCTGTGTTTTCTCTTTCCCTTTTCATGGCATTGGGACAAGGACACTGCTAAGCATTTTCCATTCTGTAAACTAGTGGACATGGGACAGTGAGTCAAGGAGACTTACTTTGCCTCCTTGGATCTTCACTTGCTTATTTGTAAAGTGGAAATAAGAACTCCTGCCTTGGAGTGTTGTGGGGAGGCCCTGGGGCCAATAACTCCATGAGCTAAGACATCCAAGGGTAGTTCCAGACCCATGTGAGGCCAGCCTCATTCTGCCTGGGAGGCAGAGGATGGGGAAGGATGGGGAAGGCGTGGCTACCTTCAGCTCTCAGGTGAGGGGTACTCAGGTGCCAGGAGATGACAGGCTCTGCTCCAGTGGACACTGTGACTCAGGGCTTGGGTTTGGAATCAGCCATGGTTGCTGCAGAATTCCCAAGGACCATCTCTGGTGAACTGCCCCCTTCGAGTGGGAGCATCTCTTCCCAACAAGGAGATTCTTAAGTGGGTTTTCCAGGGGGCAAGGGCTGCTCCTCTCTCTCTCTCTGGGGAAGGGCTCGCCCACCCTGGGGTGCCCTTACCTGCGAGGAAGCAGACACGCCACAGGCCCGAGTGTAGGGACATCTTGAGCTCCATGCTCTGGTTCTGGGGAAGGACCACGCCCTCCTCCAGGTAGAGCCAGTAGTCGGTGCTGACCGCAATGCCCAGGAGACCCAGGCCGCAGACAGCAAAGACACTGCTCAGCAGGGTCAGGGCCTTCCTCCCGCAGCCACTCATCTTCCCAGAGGTCACCGGGCGGCCTATGGCCAAGGAAGTGGGCTCTGGAGGCAGGAGAGAGGGTGAACTGGTGGTAGCATCCACAGCTCTGAGGAAGCCAAAATGGGGGGCTTTGGGGAGGTAACTAAAGTCAACCCCACCCAGGGGGTTCATTCACTGGGTGAATGAAGACCGACAGGCCAGGCCATGATGATAAGGGCACTTCTTCTCCCCATCAGGAACCCACAGCTCTCTCGACAGGCCACTGCAAGGGTCCCCCCTTTCTTCTCTGAGAAACCCTCTATGCCCACATGGAAGGCAAGATGAACACAACCCTCTCCTTGCCCTTGAAGGGTTCCTATTGGGAGAACCAAGGCAGCCCCGACACAATTAAGGTATAGCATGAGATCTCCCCAAGAGCTTGGGGAGAAATGGAGGCATGAACTCGGCTGTGGTGGACTTCTCTGTGTTAAGAAGGACTCTGAGGTTCAAGCGCACCCTGAGAGAGCAGCAGGACCCAGAATGGGAAGCATTAAGAAAACACAGAGAGCCAGAGAGGGCATCTTGGGAATGTATCTTCCTCATGGCCTCTCATCACTTGTCATTCTGGGTCAGTACAAGTCTATGCTCCAGCTACATCATCTCCCTACTGAGGCAATAAACAGGTTCAAGAAATTTGGGGTGAAGAGGCACCTCCAGAGCAGGTCACTGGGGAATCTAGAAATGTGTGCGACGTGGTATTTTGGAACATTGTCTTCGGACTAGCCAAGTGGCACATAAAGGCTGTCTCCTGACCCTACGGGGTTTACTTTGGGGGAGTCAGCTGGTGTATCTTCTCACACTGAGAGGTAAACTCTAACCCAGTATTTCTGATCCCAAACACCATCTTCCAGGGCGGGAAGACTAATGCTCTCCTCAAAGCACATTTAAGAAAATCAAGGTCCAGAGGAGAGCTTTTACCTGAGGTCGCACAGCCAGCTCCGTGGAGGGACAAGAGTGTGAACTGGAAATCTTCTGAATGCTGATCCAATGTTTTTTTCCTCTGTGCCACATGGGAAATGACATGAGGAAGGAAGTTAGTGCACCTGCCCACTCTGAAAGCAATACCACTGTTAGCATCTTAGTTCCCAGCCTTTTTCCCCCCGTGACTGTGCACAAATTCTTCCAGCCGATGTCTTCAGCCGGTAGGGCAGGGACAGCCATCCATTGAAGACCTTCTGGTCTATTTTTTATTTTTATTTTTATTTTTTAAATTTATTTACGATAGTCATACAGAGAGAGAGAGAGGCAGAGACACAGGCAGAGGGAGAAGCAGGCTCCATGCACCGGGAGCCTGACGTGGGATTCGATCCCGGGTCTCCAGGATCGCGCCCTGGGCCAAAGGCAGGCGCCAAACCGCTGCGCCACCCAGGGATCCCGACCTTCTGGTCTAGAATGAAGTCCTAGTTCCCATATAATCAGGCCTTTGCTTTTCCACGGTAGCTTCTCCTTCTCATGAATCCTCTCCCTTGGCTGCAACATCCATTTGATTTTTCTCGTGGGGGAGGCAGACCTTTTTTTCTAAGTTGCCACCAGCATACAAGATATTTACACTATAACATTAAATGAATAAAGCTGGAGGTAACACCACATGTTTGCCAGAAGCTCCACTATGAAAAAAAATTCATGGACTGGGAAGAAATAAACCAAAATGTTGATGGTGGATACTTTCAGGTCATAAGGTTATGGGCATTTGATTTTCTTTATGTTGTTCTGTGCTTGGCAAAGCTTATTAAAAAACTCCCCATATATCCAGGAAGAAAACTAAAGATTAGAGTCATCAATCATCCAATCACTGCCCTTGTAAACAAAAAGGTAGGGCCCCAGTTAATTTCTGGGCTGGAGATGCCAAAATGCAGTGTCATCCTTTGGAGCTTGGGGCCCAGAACCACGGCAGCTTTGAGCCCTTAAAGATGATTGCCCTTGTGCCATTACCTCTAAGAATTAGCTTGTTAATTGTCGGGAATTAACAGTCGCTAATTATCATCCATGACTAGCAATTAGGGAGAAATGTCTTGTGGAGATTAAATCACTAATGGCACACTTCCCTGCCCAAGCCAATAATGAAGTGCTTAGGTGCTCAGAGACAGGTGAGCTTACAGATGTGAGTGAGGGTCCAGTTGGAGAACTGGGAGTGTGTGTGGCAGGGTGGACAGGGTCTAACTGGAGAGGAGGAAAGAAGTGGAAGGATAGTCTAATGAAGACATCCTGATCTCAGCTTCCCACTAATCCAGAGGAAGCCCAGTAGCACTTGATGAAGGGTTTGGAGTATGGGGGTTCTTGACAGGGCTTCTGAGCCAGTGACAGCAGCTGTTCCTGTGAGCTGGTCTAAGTGACTCAGTGTCAGCTTGGCCAACACCCAGCAGGATAAGCTGGTGACCAGATGACAGCCCCCAGTGGCCCTGTGGCTCTGTCTGCTTCCCTCGTGCTACTCCCCATCACATTCTATGGTGGTTAAACAGTGACCACAGATTCTTTGACATCCCTCCCACTGAGATGTGGGATCCACACACCTCTCCTCCCCTTGAGGCTAGGCAAGGTTGTGATTACTTTGACCCACAGAGTCCACGGAAGTGGTGCCACATGACTTCTGAGGCTGGGTCATAGGAGGAGATGCAGTTTCTGCTTGGTTCTCTGGGGAGCTCCTGCAGGGGGAAGCCAGTCCCCAGGTGAAAAGTCTGAATCATCTGAGATGACCGGGCTTTGGAGCAGAGTTTCTCAGCCTTGGCCCTATTGCCATTTTGAGGCGAACAAATCCTTGTTGTGGGGAGCTGTGATGTATAATGCACAATGTTCAGCAGCATCTCTGGTCTCCATCCTCCAGATGCCAGTGTACCCCTATTGTACTAGATATAAATGCCCCTGGGAGGCAACATCACCCCTGGGTGAGAACCACTGCCTTGCAGACCATAAATAGCTGAGCTCCCAGCCATGGGATTGGGTCACCCTGGACGTCCAGTCCAGCTGAGCTTTCAGATCACTGCAGCCCCACACAGGGTCTGATTGCATCTGCATGACAAACCCCCCAAAAAGAAGAGCCCAGCTGAGCACTTCCCAAATTCCTGACCCACAAAATCATGAGAAAAATAAGGTAGTTGTTTTTTTGTTTGTTTTGTTTTTAAAGATTTTATTTATTCATGAGAGACACATGCAGAGAGAGGCAGAGACATAGCAGAGGGAGAAGCAGGCTCCCTGGGGGGAGCCTAGTGCAGGACTCAATCCCCAGGACCCCAGGGATCATGACCTGAGCCAAAGGCAGATGCTCAACCACTGAGCCACCCAGGTGCCCTGTTTTGTTTTGCTTTTAAGGGGCCTGAACTCACAATCCTGAGACCAAGATCCCAGCTGAGATCAAGAGTCAGACACTTATCCAACTGAACCACCCAGGTGCCCCGATAGTTGTTGTTTTATACCATTAGGTTTTGAAGCAATCTGTTATACAGCAGAAATTGCCCAAATAACTATTACTCATTTAATTAGCATCTTCTTCTCACTGCCTAAGCGTAACATAAATTCCAGGTGGCCTGAGGGTCATAGTTTAATCCTAGAATTTATTATAGCTATGCTGGGGAGTAAATGGCACAGGGGCTTTGGCATCAGACAAATCTGAGTTGGAATGCCAGTTCTCCCATGTCATATGACCACTCTGAACCTCAGTATCTTCATCTGTAAAACAGGAAAAGCTTCACAAGAATTGTTTTGAGGATTTATACCAGTGTAATCAAATAAGCTGAGCCACCTCAGGCCATCTCAGTACAGTGCTGCAGTCAGAAAGTACCACTGCCAGACACCCAAAGAGCAGTGCACAACAAGGCAGATTTAATAGGGTACATTTGTTCCTGAAAGGGGCGAAATGTCCCAGACTTTCTCATTTCCATCCAGTTCTCCAATCACCCTCTTATCATGGCAATTGCTGCCTGCAGAATTGCCTTCATTTCTATCTCTGCCAAATCCCAACCCTCTCTAATCTCCCTGTCATCTAAGGTATTCAGATTGGAGAGATTTTAGGTTCTTCACATTCGAGAAGCTAAAATGCTCTGCATGGTCATGTAAAAAGTCTTCATGGCAGGCACAGTGGTGTTTTTGTAGACATAGATAATATATCATATATATATATATATAAACATTAGCAAATGTGTATTGAATATTTAAGTGTCAAGCACATTAGGGGCTCAGAATCAGAAGGAAGTGTGTCAACTGAAGATGTGAGATCTTTAGGCTTCATTACTCTCTTGGTCTCCCAATTTAGGACCCATCTCCCCTTAGTTAGAGACACTGCCCTCCACCAAGTGATCATGAAGCTGCTGTCTGGGGCTGAAGAATGGTCTGTTTTCCATGCTGGCCCCACCAAACTCGCCCTGCTACAATGCTAGCGCCCTCTGGAGGAAGTGACATTGCAAGGCAAGGATTCACTGTCTGGCAAAAGACCCAAGGAATAAGCTCTCTGCATATCAAGCACTCCCTGACCTGAGATTAAGAGCAAAAGCCAGAGTCGGTCTGTCTGCCAGGAGTCCAAGCTATACAGCTAAGCATGCAGAGCTCTGACACAACTCTGTGACACCGTGTGCCCAAACCTCCTGCAATGAAGGTCAGTGTCATATAGCAGGAGGTTACTGATGGACCAGATCCCATAGGAAACCGAGAAGCATCATGGGCATGCACCAAGGGCCACTGCTTTTGCCAGAAAAAGAAGTCCTGCTGGGGACATTGCTGACCAAGACTTTGTTGACGGTCCAGCAAGATGTCCTACAAAGTCTCCACAATGTTTCTCCTAAGGTATGGCCACAGACAACAAGTCAAGCAGGAGAGTGTTTAACCGGGAAGCATTAACCAAGCTGTGATGACAGCAATTGTATTATCAATATTACTTTCTTTACAGAATTGTTCTATGCAAATTATATTGTTTCTATGCATTACAAATGTGAGCATACTGCACATGCCATACCATAGCCTCATTTCATTTTACTTAATATCATCAATATTTTCTGCATTATTTTCAGTAGCTGCAGAATATATATCCTCTGATTTGGATATATCAAAACTGCTACAACCACTTCCCTACTGTGGAACAACTAAGTTGTTTTAAAAACTTCCTTACTGCAGCAATGATAGGCAAACATCCTTATAGCTAAGTATCTGTGGACATTTGAAGGTATTTTCTCAGGATATATTCCTGCAAATGGAATTTCTGGGTTAAAGGATATGAAACATTTTACACTCTTAAAAGTATTGTCAGGCTTTCTTTGAAAGGTTTCAATGATATTTTTATCCCTGTTGCCTGAATTATGACAAAGGTCCCCCTCAAATGGACACAGAGAATTCTAATTTGCTCTAGGATAAGAGTTCTTCCCTTATCTCTGCCAAGAGAAAAGGAAGACTTGGAACGTGTCTCTAAGTCTTCTATACTATTGATGATGCTCCAGGGAATGTCACAGTCTTCAATATAAAGCAAAATGTCTTACATCAGTGATTTGAGACTTTTTGAGGTGTATTGTCGTCATCATCAGTGGAAGATGGTAGGCACATGGATGCCTCCATCAAAATCAGCTAAAAAGAAAACATATTAGAAATAATAAAAGTGTTGAAATAAACAGGTGGACACATAAATAACATATACAAATCAACAGCTATAATAGAGTTGGAAAATATAATGTTGTCTATGTAGCAACAAAAGGGTAAGCTATAGGGAAATAAACTGAACAAGTTACATGTTAGTGCCACATAAAGAAAACCTTCAAACTATCAAACATAAACTAAGACTCATAAATAAAATATCATGTTTCTAGGTAGAGAGACAATGTCATAAAAATGTCAGCTCTCTAAATTAATCTGTGAATTCAATGACTTTAGAAAAATGACATATGAAGCTAAGGTTAGAATAATAAAAAGCAACATTTGAGAAGAGCCTGAAAAATCCTTTTAAGTTTTGTTTTGTTTTTCTTCATTTTTGCTCTTTTGTTTTGTTTTGCCTAGAGGAGGACAGAAGAGGGAGGGAGTGGGGCGGAGAGAGAGAGAGAGAGAGAGAATCTTATGAGGCTCCATGCCCAGTGCAGAGCCTGATGTAGGGATTGATCTCAAAACCCCAAAATCATGATCTGAGCCAAAATAAAGAGACACTCAACTGACTGAGCCACCTGGGCACACCTGAAAAATTCTTTAAAAAATAAATATAGATGAGTGGGACCTACCAGATATTTATGCTTACTATGTAGCTACAGCAATTAAAATAGATTGATGTTGATGAAAAAATAAAATAAAACATCATTAAATGAAACTATAAAGAGATTTTAGACTTCCATTTCTGGCTCTGATGAACTAGTTTGTATTGGACCAAACTTCCTGTGAAAATAACTAGAACAGCTTAGTAAAATGAAAAATATCTCTTTGAACACATTGTAGAGGAATCAAAAAACACCAAAATTTTAGAGGTCAAGACATGAAGATAAAGGAAATGCAATGACTTAAGCCCACCCTGCTGCACAACTTTTCCACTTGAAGCATGTGCCCATTCATACAGAGTGTGGGTCTGAGAGGCTGAGAAAAAGGCTGTGAGGATCTTACAACAGACTCATGACACTACAGAGTCAATAATCAGTGTTCAGGGTTCACCAAGAAGGACAGGTCTGATAAATAGCCCAATCTTTCAAACAGAGGACCTGGGAAGGTTTACACTATACGTGAACAAGAGATCAGCTTCCACAATATTGAAGCCTATTTCAATCAGTTCAATTCATGATTGGATGTATGCAGTCTTCTCTGATCTAATAGACTGGCAAAAACAAAAACAAATCTTACTTGGGGGAAGATAACACCATTAAGAACTTCTACAATTTTCCGTTAAAATGTGTAGAATTCAATCAAAAATTAAAAGACACACTAAGAGGCAAGACTATGACAAAACAAAAGAGACATCAGAAACAGGAATGATGTAAATCATGACATAACATGATGACATTTTTTAAAAAGATGTTATTTATTTATTTATTCATGAGAGAGAGAGAGAGAGAGAGAGGCAGACACATAGGCAGAGAGAGAAGTAGGCTCCCTGCAGGGAGCCTGATGTGGGACTCGATCCCTGGACCCAGGATCACGCCTTGAGCCAGAGGCAGGAACTCAACCACTGAGCCACCCAGGCATCCCACATGATAACATTTTTAAAGTGCTTTAAGAAAGCAATCATCAAAAAATAATATTTTTTTTAAAAAAAGAAAGCAATCATCAACCTAGAATTTCATACCCAGCAAAAATATCCTTCAACATTGAAAAATATTTTCAGGGATGCCTGTTGGCTCAGCTGAGCCTCTCTTTTTGTGTCTCTCATGAATAAATAAATAAAATCTATAAAAAATACATTTTCAGAAAAATGAAAACCAAATGAAATCTGTCATCAATAAAGTCACAACACAATAAATCCTTGGAGCACCTGGATGGCTCAGTTGGTTAAGTGTCTGACTCTTAGTTTTGGCTCAGGTTGTGATCTCAGGGTTCTGGGATTGAGCCCATGTTGAGCTACTCAGTGGGTAGTTTGTTTCCCCTCTCCCTCTGCTCCTCCCCCTACTTGTGCATTCCTTCCCCCATTCTCTTCCCCTCTCAAATAAATAAATAAATAAATAAATAAATCTTTAAAAAATACTCAAGAGATTCTTCAGGTAGAATGATCTGGTACTGGAGCACAGAAATACAGGAAAGAAGAAGAAAGAATGAAAAGGTCAGTTATGTGGGTAAATCTAAATAAAACAGTGAATGTAAAAAGGAAAAATAATAGTATCTTGTGGGTTTAAAATATATGCAGAATTATTCTGAAGCTAATGTGCCTTTTTTTTCCTCTAATTTTAAGATTTTCTCTTTGTTGAACTGAATGATGATGAAAACATGATATTGAAACTTGTGGTGTAAAAAAAAAAAAAAGAAACTTGTGGTGTAAAGCAAAGTTAGGCTAGAAGGAAAATTGTAGCCTTAAGAGCATGTATTAGAAAAAAAGAAAAACTGAAAGTAACTGATTTAAATATCTATCTCAAGGAGATAGAAAAAAAATGCAGATAAATCCCCTCTCTAAGTAGGAGGAAGAAAACAGCAAGATAGCAGAAATTAATGAAAACAAGCCTCTAATTTAAAAAAAAAATCCAGTAGTGTAATTGGCAAACTTCCAGCAAGATAGAGTCAAAGAGAAAGGAAGAATGAATGAATGAATGAATATCCAAGGCCAGCAAGGTTGTGAGACATAGGCACTCTTTTTTTTTAATTTTTTATATTTATTTATGATAGTCACACAGAGAGAGAGAGAGGCAGAGACACAGGCAGAGGGAGAAGCAGGCTCCATGCACCAGGAGCCTGACGTGGGATTCGATCCCGGGTTTCCAGGATCGCGCCCTGGGCCAAAGGCAGGCGCTAAACTGCTGCGCCACCCAGGGATCCCTAGGCACTCTCATATATATTTGGTGAAAGTGAATATGCAGATCTATTCGAGGACCCTCATGAAAAGTAAAAATGCGATTATTGCATGACTTACTAATACTGCCAGGAATGTACTCTGCAGATATATTCACAACACTATACAAAGATGTATGTGGAAGGATATCTCTGCAGCACTCCATGTACTGCAAACAACTTAAATGACCAATGGGGGAGCTGGTTAAATAAACTAGGATCCAGCCATATAATACAATGAATACTCTGTAGCTATTAAGTATGAGAAAGCTCTGTATGTTCAATCTGGAGAGCTCTCCAAGATAAATTATTAAGTGCAAAAAAGTCCAGGAAATTGTGTATAGTATGATACCCTTGGGTAAAAAAAATAATGATATATACTATATATATCCTATATATATATACATACAAATGTTTTTATATATTATAATATTTATATATACATTTATATATTTGTATATACTATATATTTACTACATTATATATTTCTGTATATCTACCTATAAATTATATGTGTATATATATAGAGAGAGTAAAAAAAAGTCAGAGAGTGAGAGAAATCCCTAAGATAGTAGGTACTATATTCCAAAATTGTGAGCAGAGCACCCTAGAAGACTTAGAGCGATGGGGAACTAGATTCATGAAGCTTAAAGCACTCACTCATACTGATGGCAAAACTGTTAACTGAATTGAAGATAATGAAAGATTTGTGAAGAAGAATGTGCAAAAAGGGCCACAGAAAAGCCCCTCATTGCTTATCCCATAGAGGGCAGGAGGATGGGAAATCCCTGCCCCAAACCTCAAGGTTAGTGAGAGGATTCAATGTATGCTGGGAGTCCAGTGGCCTGGTGTGTGACTCTGACCAAGAAAATCTACAGGGAGAGAGATGTTGACTATTTGCTGTGGTTGTAAGAGGGAAGGAGAGTTCACTGCTGCTCTGTTGTTGGTTTGCACTGCCAGTTTATGAGGACAAGGGATGTAGGAGCATTTCCATGGACCAGTGGGTCAAGCTCGAGAGCACAGCATTAGCATGGAAGTGACTAGGGTCCTGTCCAAGATGGCTGTGATCCAGGATGGCTGCCAGGAAGGGGAAGGAGCTTTGCCAGACAGAAGCTGGCGGGGGAAACCACTGGATTCCTAAGAGTTTGAGGAAGGAACCACGAGAGCGTGCAAAATCCACATGAACGGAACTACAAATCTGAAGGCACTGGGGATGGGAAGGGGGTGGGGGTGTCTCTGAAGAACCCAAGGAAAGAGACAACCTTGAATGTTCCCAAGCCCAGAGAGTTTATGCCATGTCCTGACTATATATCAGTCAGGTAAGAATTCTACTTCTCTTGCCTCTTCTTCCTGTCTCCCCTCCAAGCCTACAGCATGAGGGAGGAGCCCAGCAAAGAAGAGGCCAGCTGTCCCCCTCTGCAAGGCTTTGAAAGGCTTCCCACCACGACACAGATGAGCTGAGGGTGGCCAATTGCTGTCATTTTGCCTGAAGTTGGAAGGTGTGGCTGTCATTTGGGACTGGACAGTCGAGGTTCTGGCTGGGGAACTTTGTACTCTTGAGAGACCGGAAGAGCCATACAGGTTGCCTGAGTGTTCATCCGGAGCCAAGAGTAGAACCAGTCCCCCTGGATCAATGTAAAAAAAAGGCGAGGGGAGGGTGGCCTTGTGGTTACATCCCACAGGTATGTGTTCAGGGGCTTCAGGTTAAAAACCAGCCACTCTCATTTAAGGCAATGTCTTGAGGAGGAAGAGAATGAGATTGATGCCCCTTCCCTTCCCTCTTTGTGGGCAGGGTCCCCGATGTTGATCCACCACCTGATGTGGCAGAAATGAGAACATGACCAGGGCCTCCCTGAATAGTTTGGAGGCTGAGGTCCCATCTTCAGTGCAGTATGAAGAGAAGAGGAGCCGGACTGAGCAGTGGGGAGGAGATGTCATGCCTGCAAAAGCAAGGGGTCCAGCAGAGGTACAGGGGGCACATGGGCTGTCTTCCCTCTAAGTCACGGTGCCGCCACTCCCTCTTGGTGGCTCCCCACCTCCTGCCCATTTGCTGAGTCCTCCCCCTCCCCAGGGGCCCTGGGTGGGACAAGAGCTCTGTTTCCTCTATCTCATTTTTCTAGCCATCCATCCCTTCTAGGGCTCAGTGAATCAAAGTTTCAGATTCAGTTTCTGGCTGGAGAGATACCCATTTCGATGGACTGTCTGAGGATTTCATTAAATGATTCACATAAAGACTTAGCCAAATGGCTTCCTTGTCTGTAGAATAGGATTACAGTAATCCTTCCTCATAGGGTGGTTGGGGGCACTAATGAATTGATTCCTGTTAAGGCACTTAGAATAAAGGAATGGGTGCGTAGGACACTCACCACTATGGCTGGTTTAAGAGCTTTGCAGGTCGGGATGCCTGGGTGGCTCAGTGGTTGAGCCTTCAGCTCAGGTCGTGATCCTGAGGTCCCAGGATCGAGTCCCACATCGGGCTCCCTGCATGGAGCCTGCTTCTCCCTCTGCCTGTGTCTGCCTCTCTCTCTGTGTCTCTCATAATAAATAAAATATTTTTTTAAAAAAGAGCTTTGCAGGTAATGGAGATGATTGTTTTTATTTCATGTGCCCGCACTGTGAATGCATGCCAGGCACAAATATGCATTGAAGACCATGGAATGTGAGTGTTAGGGCAGGACAATGACCACGATGATGAAGAGGGTGAAGGCAGTTGCCACTTATTGGGCCCATTTATCTACTGAGCATCCGTAATATCCTGAGATCTATCTACCTTGCCAAGTCACATTCGTCTTTTTTTTTTTTTAAGATTTTATTTATTTATTCATGAGAAACACAGAGAGAGGCAGAGACACAGGCAGAGGGAGAAGCAGGCTCCCTGCAGGGAGCCCGATGTGGGACTCCATCCCGGAACCCTGGGATCACGCCCTGAGCCAGAAGGCAGACACTCAACCGCTGAGCCACCCAGGTGCCCTATTATTCTTTCTTTCCATAGAGGGACCTGAGGTCGAAGACATAGTGGTCGCTCAGCTCATTAAGTGACAGATATTAGATTCAAACTTAGGTGTGTCTGGCCCCCAAGCCCAGACTCTGCATTTCTCCCCCATGCAGTGATGGATATCACCATTTGAATCCACAAATTTAAAGAATTCTACTCTCTACACCAACACAGAGGTGGGTTCTTGGGTAAATGTGTGGGCACCTTGGAGCTTCTTTCCTTCCCGCCCTGCCACTAGCCATGAACCATAGGCACACCCTTCCCTCCCCCCTGCCAAGTCACACCTTCACTGTGTGGCACATCAGGGTCCCCGGCAGCAGAGGGGACGCACCAGCCCACCCACAGACGTCCTGGCCAGCCGTAACACCTGTCCCACATGAAAGGAGTCCCCCCCTTACCTGCACCCCAACAGAAATGGATTCTGATTTTGCAGGATTTGTGGAAACCCAAATCCTCTTTAGAAAAGACAGGGTTGTGTATTTCCTTTTTCTTTCAGATTCCACACAAATAGAGCAGCAGTGAGGACTGCAAACCACATAATTCAGTGGCACGAAGTCTTAATTGTTGACAATTTGAAGCCCACCCATGTGGCCACCTCCTCCCATTCACACCGCCTGCAGGGCCGGCCGAGCTATAGCATCACTGCCCCCACAGCTATGGGGTGCAATAAAAACCAGCCCGAAATGAAAAACAACTCCGTACCCCATGTCTTAATACATGTAGACAGGAAAAATGTTCAGACTTGATCTAATTTTGGTGACACTGGCCATCTATCAGATCCAGTCTGCAAACGATTGCAGAGAGAGCTGGGTCCAGGGTTTCCTCCTGTCCTCAGCACCCTGATTTGGGGTCTGCTTGCTTCTCTCACCTGTGCACGCTCCTGCCTCCCCGATTCTTGCAGGCTGACCCGGACACTGCTCTAAGCAATTTACATGTATTAATGCATTTAATCCTTGCAACAACCCCTTGCAGTAGGCACAGTTACTAAAATAAGGATAATATTAGTAGGAACTTCTTCACAGGGTAATGAGGATTAAATGAGCTAGTTTAAGCGCATCCAGTTTAAAAGAAGAACAGCAGCCTGGTGCTTGGGAGGTGCACACAGCTAAGCTTGACCCTGGTCATCACCCCCACTTTAGAGTTGGGAGGCAGGTGGTTAAGCCATTTGTCCAAGGTCACCCAGCCAGAAAGCGGGGGGAGCTGGGACTCGAACCTCTCTACCTGGCCTTATCTGCTATGCTGGACTGCCTCTGGCTCATCTCTCAGACGGGTTCGCGTAGAGATGCACTGGTTAGGTTTCCACAGAGTGCTTTGCTCACCACCTTGGCCACTCCCTTCCAGACAGTGGAGACACTTGACTTGTCAAGTGAAAACTTCATTCTGATTTTTCTCAACATTATCAGCTTCTTGCCGAAGATAAAAGGGCTGAAGATTTCGAGTCCCTTTGTCCCTGGTCTTTGCATCACTCAGGTGGCTGGACGAGCCAGAGATTTTCCTTATAAAAAGTAGTGATGTAAATGGTGATTACAGAGGAGGAGGAAGAGAAGAAGAAGAGTAGAAAAAAGTAATGGAGTATTTCCTGCTGGACACTTGGAGTTATTCTTGGTCATGTCCAGGCCCCCTCCATGCTTAGAGTATTTATGTTTCAAGGGAGAGATTTCTTCTGCTGCTGATTCTTCCTCCTGGGAGGAGGGAGTAAGGAGAGGTGGGAGGCAGCCTGGGGAGGAAAACCAGTCTGGTTTGGAGGAGCTGCCTGGGTAGCACTGGGGTCCCGAGGCCAGCTCAGAGCCTGGCAAAGGGCATGCCTCCCCTGGGGGTGACAGCAGGTTGCTGTGGGCCCAGGAACAGCACCCACGAGCCCGGATTCCCAGTGCTCCTGAACGTTAGTGCAGAAAGGAAGGGGGATGCACCAACCGTTTCAGGGTGATAGCCTGGGCAAGGATAGAGAAGCATAAATGGGGATGATGCGTTTCTCTGAGTTAGTTCTCAACGTGATGCTTCCTGTTCACCTCTCTGCCCCGATGACTTGAGATGAAGAAATGTGTAGGCCAATCTGAGTCCCTGATGGCCAGGTGGTGAGCGCAGCCCTGCCTGCACGCATCAGGAGGCCCATGGCCATGTGGGATGTGGAATGAAAATCCATTGGCTCTCTCGGTCTCAGGAGTTGGGCCAGTGGTCCCTGAGGGTCCCTAGAAGCCTGTACCCCAGCAGATGCCTCACAACCTTCAAGAGATGAAGTCAAAGTGCTTACGGAGTTTTTAAAGATTTTGATATTTCCTGACTGGATGACAAAGGTCAAGTCTGGGGGAGGGAACTCAGGGCCGACAAGAAGGGGTGGGGGTGTCTCATCTCTCATCGGGCCTGGGATGGTTGGTGACAAGGCAGGGGAGGCAAGGGCTCCAGCTCTCCATCCTTCTCAGCCAGTGACATACCTCACAGGCCCGAGAGCCATCAGGCATGGAGAAGCCCTGGGCTGGAAAGAGAAGTGCAAGGCAGGACAAGCATGAGCCTCAGTCTGACTCTGGCTGCTCAGTTCCTAATGCCATTGGCCATTTGGTCAAGGCCATCCCAGAAGCGCAGTGGGGGCCCTGGGGGCCTCAGGCAACTCACCGAGCCTGTCCGAGCTTCATCAATAATATAGGAATGATTGTTTCTTTACAGAGTAGCTGTGAGGATTCCATGGCATAAAGTAGGTCATGGGCTCTCAGCCAGTGATCCAGAAGGGAAACAAGATTGGCGACCAAGGAGGCTGATCCCAGTGAGGAAAATACTCAGGGGAACAAGATGGCGCCGGTAGGGTGGGAGCAATGGGTGAGGAAGCTTGTGTGCATCTCCCTTTAAAACCAGGCTTGATGAACTGTCTCCAACCGAATAAAGCAGAGACAGGAGTGGAACTCTGCAGGGCTGAGAGGCATAGAAACCTTCAGGAACTGCTTCAGAGGAAGTGCCTGCTCTCTAAGAAGTCAGGTCAGGAACTGAGATGAGATGAGATGAGATAAGAGAATGGCATCCCCAGGGCCTCTCTCAGAATCCCACAGCCAGACAGGATTGGACAGGACACAACCTCAAGCCCTTCTACCAGTCACTCTCAATCCCTGCTGCCTGTTAGTGTCACTTGGGGAGTTGAAAAGAAATCCCATGCAGGTTGTTTCCAAGACCAATTATGCCTGACTATTTGGTTGAGTGGGGATGGGGTGAGGCATCAACTACTAAAAAAATTCCAGATGATTCCAAGGTGTGGGTGAGGTTGAGAGCCGTGAGCCAACATGGGGACCCTCTCAAGCCTGGAGATGTACAGACCCCCATACTCATGGTTTGTATTCAGTTCAATTTGGACTAAAGCAGAGCTATCCAGCATGGAAGCCACACGTAATTCTGGAACACTTCGAAATTTGGCCAGTCCAAATGAAGACACGTGCTGTCAGCACAAAATATGCACCAGATTTCTAAGACTACAGAGAAATATTCTAAAATACCTCATCGGTTGTTTTTAAAACATCGATTACATGCTGAAAGGGTATAGTGAGCTACATAAAATATATTAATTTTACTATATCTTTATACTTTTTCACGCGGCTGTAGGAAATTTTAAACAGCATCACATGGTTCGCGTTCTATTTCTGTTGGACAGAGCTGGCCTGGACAGTAGCCAATCCAAAAAATGTGTTTTCTCTAGTTCTTCTATTTGCAATCTTGTTTCATCTGTTTTTTTATGATAATTTTCTTTAAGACTTTGCCTCACACTTCCATTTCTGTAAGATTCTTGACATGACAAAAAAAAAAAGAAGAAATGGAGGACAGACAGATCAGTGGTTGCTGGGATCAGAGACCAGGGTGAGGCGGGGAGGCCAGCGTCAACAGGAGGGACCCTGGTGGTGTGGAAATGACTGCATTCACCCAATATGCTGGTTGTGGCTGCTTTTGTGCTGTCATGCTACACACGTTACCATTGGGGAAAACCGGATAAAGGGTACATGGGATCCGTGATTTCTTGCAATTGTATGTGAATCTACAATGATCTCAAAATAAGCAGCTCAATTAGAAAAGACAACTTCAGCTCTGAAAGAGTAACACTCACACTCTACTGGTGAGCAAGTCAAGTGGGGGAAAGCCACTTGGCAACAGGCATCCATCCTAAGTAGGTTCATTACTGTTGGTCCCAAAAATTCTACTTCTGGGAATTGCAGCTTAGGAAATAGATATAAATTTTTTTTAATTTTTTTTAATTTATTTATGATAGTCACACAGAGAGAGAGAGAGAGGCAGAGACACAGGCAGAGGGAGAAGCAGGCTCCATGCACCGGGAGCCCGACGTGGGATTTGATCCCGGGTCTCCAGGATCGCGCCCTGGGCCAAAGGCAGGCGCCAAACCGCTGCGCCACCCAGGGATCCCAAGGAAACAGATATAAATGTAAGTACAAAAACACACAAAGGAAAAACAAAAAAACAAAAACACACAAAGGTGTTTATTCACTGTTGTTTGTAGCAGCAAAATGCTCAGAATCACCAAAATGCCTTTCTGAGAGGGAAGGGTTACATGAACTAGGGCTTTATCCACTCAATGGACAGTTCCTGTCCTCAATGACAATGTTGTCATTGAAGGAGATGCTGGTAAGACAATGTTAAATGAAAGAAAAAAAAAAGTGGGATAAAAAACATCGATAATTTGCTGATTTGTAAAATAAGAACAGAAAAATAGTAAGAGTGGTGTTTTGATGGGAAGTTTATGGATAAATTTATTCTTCCTACTTTACTATTTATTTTCTTCAATTCTAATAAATACGCACCACATGTTCATTAAAGTGACATAATGATCTTTTCCCTTTTTTTAAATTAGCTTTCTTCCAGAAGCTAAGCGACAATGCCAGCCTAGGTAAAAGGGTCAGGGGCTGACCTGCCCCCTGCTTGCTGATTGTGGTGGTGCAGCCTGGAGCCCAGGGGTACAGTTTTCAGTCCCCTTTCTTTCTTGGGGTGTATGGTACCAGAAATCTCTAAGGCCCCCATCCAGAAGTATGGAGTCAGGGAGAGGAGGGAAGACTGCCTCTTTCTACTTTTCTGAATTTCCCAATGTGCTATATAACAAGCACAGATTTTCTCCACTGGGGTTGCATGCGTGTATACATATCTACGAACTAATTTAAGTTAAAAATTAACAAAAGATGACCTATATATAAAGAAAAAAAATACATATTTTAAACCAGAGCAGCTCCACAGCAGAGGGAGGCTGACAGTGAATTCCCTCCCCTCTCCCCGGAATGGCCTTCTCTGCTTCTTCCCGGGGCATAAGCCAGCCTGCCCCAGGCTCTTGCAATGTTCTATTTTTATTTTCATTATTTAACTGTGTCCCATATACACTGCTAAGCGGAGTGTTCAGTTCCATAGCTTAATGGACAACTGACCTCAGTCTGCAATGCCCAAGTCACATGGAACTCTGCAGGCCATTAATGGGGTCCTCAGGCCCCCTCCCCTTGTGAATCTCAGTCCCTGGCTGCGAGTGTGGGAATGGAGCTGCCACGGGGAACGGGTGGGTACAAGCAGGGAGTGAAACAGGCAGCCCACACCAGCAAGGGAGGGCTGGGGAGTCGTGCAGACCTGTGGACTGCGTCCACTTGCAGCTCATCGGGCTGGAGGCAGGGTGACTACTGACTTGCTTTCTCACCTCCACAGGCTTGTTGATGATCTACTGCAATCAGCTCCTGGCCAGACTGGCAGGGAGCTGTCCTAGGACCCACCTCCTGGAGGAAGAAGAGGGTTTAATCCTCTACCTCATCTTCTTTCTCAGTTATTGAATTCCACACCTTCCTAGTGCTCTAAATCGTGTCTGACCATCTGATCCCACAAAGGTTATCTACCCAGAGACGGTCAGTCATCAGGCAAACAGGGAGAAACACATGGCACAGAAGTGTTTGTTGATCTGTCACATTGACCTTGACTCTGGGCATTAATGATGTTTTACCAAATACTTTCATACAGGTTTGTGGCCTCCCTGGATCCTCCTATCAAGTCTAGGAAGATGGTGTTAGGGATGGCATGATTCATTCTGCAGGGAAGAAAACCAAGGTTGAGAGAGGTGTCCTGCCCAGGGAGGATGTGAAGTTGCATCCTCTGGGGGTACAGTCCTCTGCCTGTGTTGTTCACCCCATACTCCCCATGAAGAGGCAGGGTAGACCCCAGGACAAAACCCTGGGAGGCCACTCAGCCAGAAGTGCAATCCCCAGAACACAGGTGTCAGGGGCCCCCTGAGCTGGATCTGCCTCTCCCGGGGGTAGGAACCAGGCACAGAGGGCCACTTTGGCCTCCCTCCTCTGGCTGGCTTCACTCACCTCCACAGCCTCTCCTGCTCAGTGCGGTAACTCCCGGCCCCTCACATGATGAGTGTTTCTCATCTTCCCACAACAACACATTCATCAGGAGGGAGACAGTCCGATCCAGAGGGAAGGGGAGGGAGTGGAAGAAATCAATAGTGCAGAATGATGTCTCTATATTGTGCCTCCCATGCTTTATTTCCCTCCACAGAAGCAGGACAGAAAACAAATGTTGGCTGTAGTTTTGATATGAATTGATCTTGAAGCTGAGTGAACCCAGTGGTGCTCCCTTAATGGCCAGCCATCGCCTGCTGGCACTTGGGTTGACAACGAGTTCTCAGTCAATGCTCAAGGGCCACCTACTTATCTGATTTGGATGTCCTGGCTCCTCTCGCCTCGCAGTGCTGGGGAACTGTCAGCAGGGTCTGAACATAGGTCACCAGCTGGGTGGGGTGGTAAGGGAGAAGGTTAGAGGGAAGCAGGCCCTTTGCTGTAGTCCCACACCCATCTCTCTTGCAGAGAAAAAAAAAAAAAAAACCCGCTACCTGCTTGGGCTTATCATATACCTTCAAAGCTAAGCTGAAATCCAACTGGTGCAAATAGCATTAACAGCCAGCAACACTTTAGTTTGAATTTGTAGAGCCTTGTTCTTAATGAAGGCAGTCACAGCACCCGTTTCAGGGACATAGTGAGGAGTGCATGAAGTGACTCACACCCAGGGCCCAGCCCACACCTGGCATTGTCATCAGCCAAGCTCTGGCCGTGAGCCTCCAGCCTCCCAACTTGTGTGGCATACTGTGTGCTCTCATCTGGACATTTTGGTTAACCTCTTAGGCCCTCCATCTTCTCACCTAGGAACTTGAGATAATACTCCCTTGTAAAAGGGCTAAGAGGATGAAATACAGTAGGGTGTATGGGGTTGGCATAGCTCCTGGCACTCAGTGGCTGCTCCCCTCTTCCAAGCTTCTGGAAGTCTCCTGTGGTTGTAGGATGAAGGAAAGGCATGGGGGGCTGCCTGGAAATCTAGAGCAATGTCCCACAGTAGGTTTCAGAGAGGGGTAGCCAAGGATACAGATGGCCGAGTAGGGGGTCCCCTTTAGGCCCTTTCTGCTGTGCCCTCAGAGTGGCAATCAATGCCCCCAGAGCAAAAGAAGCATGAGAGGTAGTAGGATCTACCCACTGCAAGTTCATACTTGGGGCTGTAGCCCAAGAAGTTACAAAAGTCAGGTGTCTTTCAAATTTGCTCTGGGTTCAAATCCCTGCTGAATCAAGTAGCAGCTCTGTGACCTTGGGCAGGGGCAGGTGGCCTCACCTCTCTGTACCTCTGCTTCTGCATCTATATAAGCAGGATAAAAACAGAACCCCCTTCACGGAGCTGTGTGAGGATGGAGTAACGTGTGGGTACTCACCCAGCACTGTGCCCAGCATGCAGGAGCCCCTCCATTTGGGTTTGCCTGGATTATAATTATGTCGTGGCTCCACCGACACACCCATTACCGTGGCTAGGGTTGGGCACAAGTACTCCCTGGGCAGACATGTGCATCCGAAAGTGGGTAGGGATTCCTGCTACAAATGCTCTCTCTAGATTGTTGAAGTCCAAAAGGGCGCTGGCCACTACACCCATCACTTGTAGAGCTGACGAGGGCTTTCCTTGGAACAAGGGTCTCAGATCTTGACCTGGGGCTGGGGCAGCGAGCGGGCCTGGAAGGAGAGGGAGCGCCACGTGCAGGACTGGGTGCCAGGATCGCTTCTGTTGGGCCCCAGGTTAGAGTATCTTAGGTCAGGCAGTTGACCGAGGCAAGGAGGGAAAGCAGGGTGGAAGCTAGTGTTTGTGGATTCCCACCTTGGCCAGGCAGCCTTCCAGCTGGTTCTCTACACAACAATCTCACTCAGTCGTCATGATGACTCTGTGAGTGCCATGTGGACGTTCCCCACTCATGTGGAAACTGAGGCTCAGAGAGCACATGCCACTGGCCTGAGGGCACACACACTGAAGGGCAGGAGGTGGCCCTGGCTTTTGAGACCGCAAAGCCCCAGTGGCTCCGCAGTAACAAATGGGAGTCGCATCCAGGAGGGTCAGGCCATGGGGTGCAGGTTATCAGGGTTAAGGTCTGGGGGAAGGTCAAGATTTCCATTACGGGGCAGTAGCAAGGCCAGAGGTGGTCTCACCATAGAGCTGGATTTGAAGGTAGGTGGGAGAATGATCGGGCTACCCTGATGCAGAAGGTTTAAAAAAAAAAAGGCATTTTCTCTGCACAGAGCAAACCCTGTCTACCTTCTCCAGGTGACAGCATCCCCTCCAGGAAACAGGGGGGCCCTCCTGACCATAGCACTCACGTCTCACCCCCTGAGCTCCATCAAAGAGGTGCCTCGTGCCCTGGAAGGATGGAGTTGGCCTTGTTGCGACACATCTGCCAGCCCCAGAGCACCTGGCACGCTCCTTCTGAGGAGCAAGGAGAGACTGAGAGACCAAGGTATCTTGGGTCTTCGGGATGAAGAGGTGCAAGGCAAGGTCACCCGCCAGGGAACAGCCACCTATTTTGAGACCAAGTGCGATTTACGCAAGAAGTCGCCTGCCTCCTAAGGCGATGGCTGGGGGTGGGTGGTGTCTGAATGTATTATCCCATGGGGGAAGGCATTGCTTCCTGGCATGCCAAGGCTTCCTGCTCATGGCTGCCAGGAGGATGCTCCCAGCACCAGCCTCAGTGGGACCTTTATTCGGAGGGCAAGCTGTGCCAGGTAGGGGAATGCCAGGTGCAGAGTCAGGAGCCAGGAACACAGCAAAATTCCTATGAACCTTAAGCCTGTGACCCTGGGCTCTACGAGCACTGGAAGAGAAGAGGTTGACAGTCAAGAGTGCAGAGCACCTGAGCTCCAGCTCTAGCTCTGCCGGCAAACAGCCGCGCGGCCATGGACAACTTACTTAACTGTTCTGAGCTCCCGTGTGCTCCTAAAATATGGGTAACCATTTCTCAGGGAAGTGAGGATGTGGGGAGACTGGAACTCTCATATGTTTGCTAGTAAAAACATAAAATGGTGAGTGGCACCTCGGTGCTTCAGTCAGTTAAGCATCCGACTCTTGATTTTGGCTGAGGTCATGATCTCAGGGTCATGAGATCAAGCCTTGCGTTGGGCTCTGCACAGGGCATAGAGTCTGCTTAAGAATCTCTCCCTCTCCCTGTCTCTCAAAAAAGAAAGAAACATAAAATGGTACAATCACACGAAAAACAGCTTGGTGGTGCCTCAAAAAGTGGAACCTAGAATTACCATATGACCCAGCAACTGCACTCCCAGGGATGTCCGTAAAAGAGTTGAAAACAGGTGTTCAAGCAAATATTTGTATGTGAATATTCAGAGCAGCGTTATTCATAATAGCCAAAGGGGAGACCTAGCACAAATGCCCATCAACGAATGAATGGATGCACAAAACGTAGTATATCCACACAACGGAATATTATTCAATCATAAAAAGATATGAAGCATCGATCCAGGATGGATGAACGCGGGAAGCATAATACTAAGTGAAAGAAGCCAGACACAGAAGGCCACATGGTGTATGATCCCATTTATATGAAATGTCCAAAATAGGTAAATGTATAGGGATAGAAAGCAGATTAGTGGTTGCCAGGGACTTGGCGGAGGCAGGAACTGGGAGTGACTGCTTAGTGGGTGGGTTTCCCTTGGGGGTGATGAAAATGTTCTGGAATTAGAAGGTGGTGATGGTTGCACAAAGCTTGAATCCACTAAGTGCCACTGAATGGTATACTTTAAGATGGGCTAAAACGGTAGATTTTATGTTATGTGTATTTTACCACAATCAGACCCCCTAAAGATTGAATCTATTTATATGAAAGAACACGATTCACCACGATTTAAGGAGTGTGTACTGCAAGGTGCACATATAAGCGATTGTTTTTTTGTTGGGGGGGGGGGCTGCCGAGTAGATGAGAGGAAGAACATGGAGCTGCAGAAGGTGACTGCTCAGGACACTCCAGCCTCCCTCCTAGTTTCCCTCCCGTGTCTGGGAACTTGGTTTCGGTCCGCCACACCTTTCATACACCACATGGTCCTGCACCTGAGGGGCAGGTGGGACATGGGTTGTTGTTTTTTTGTTTTTAAGATTATTTGAGAAAGAGGGAGAGAGACAGTGCGCACAAAGCGGAGGGCTGGGAGGGGGCCGGAGGAGAGGGAGAAGCAGACTCCCCTCTGAGCAGGGAGCCTGATGCGGGACTCGATCCCAGGACCCCGGGATTATGACCTGAGCCAAAGACTGATGCCCAACCAAGCCACCTGACGTGTTTTTAAGGTCTTGTCACTGTACATTGAGGACCAAATGCTCCACTGTCTCCAGGAACAGCCAGCGACCTCATGACCTGGACCCCAGGGACAGAAGTCCTGAACTTGCCCTCAATGCCTGGTAACTGACCTCCGGGGGAGGGGTGTCACGATTACTACTGGTGAACACAAGCTTCGTGGGTGAAAGCAGATCTACAAAGGGCAAAGGGAACACTGGGGACTGATTTCTGTAACCAGTGAGAGCGAAAGTCATTAAACAAGCAGGTAGCAGGCACCCCTCGGTGAGCCCCTGGCCTGGCAGGGAGGGGGAGAGAGGAACAGATGCTAGCAGTGCGGGGGGGGGGGGGGGGGGCTGATGGAGGTGTGTGTGTGGGGGGGGGGATGCCGCAGAAGCATAAACAAGGGCCCTATGGGACCTCTGGGAAGGCTTCCTGGAAGAGGTGACACCTGAGCTGAGTCTGTTACATTGCCTTGGTTCCTGTCTGCTGAGGAGTTTTTGCTTTAAATGAAGGAAGGAAACGAGAATTTTGGAAGAGTCAGACTCTGTGCCTGGAAACTTGGTTATATTTTCCTTTTTACAAATTCTAAGGGTTTCAGAAAGGCCACTGGGCTCCTTGGATTTAAATTCTGGCTCTACCGGGGTGCCTGGGTGGTTTAGTCAGTTAAAGTGTTTGCCTTCGGCTCAGGACATGATCTCGGGGTCTTGGGATGGAGCCTCCCATTGGGCTCCCTGCTTCTCTCCTCATCCCCCACTCATGCTCTTTCTTTCTCTCTCTCTCAAATAAATAAAATCTTTTAAAAAATAAATAAATTCTAGGTCTACCACTTATGAGCCGGCTGACTTTGGGCAAGTTAACTGACCTCTCTGTGCCTTAGTTTCTTTACCTATAGAATATGGTTAATGATTATGACCTCACAGAGTCACCTGACAGGTAAGGTCAGCAGAGCACTCAGTATGGGAGACCCAGACTAGGCGACATGTATGGGAGCAACTGTCCTTATATCCACTGCCTTTGCACTTGGCCATGGCTTTGGGGCCAGGGTCACTGACGAGGTGTCTATAAGCATCGGCTGGCCTCAGCATTCAACAGAACCTCTTCTGGACACCGTGGAGAGGGGGTGACAGGCTCCATGTCCACAGAGCCATGAAGACAAAGGGAGCAGCCCCCACATATCAAACATGGTTTGTTGTTTGATGTCTGTTGTCTCCCTTTTCATTTTATCATCGCACCAATCCTGCGTGGTAACTCCACTCTCTCTCACTTCACAACTCAGGAAACTGAGGCTCAAAGAGGCAAAATAACTTGCGCAAGGTCGCACGGAGCAGTGGAGCTCCATGCATCCACTGCCCAGTACGGGGGCCGGGGGACTCCTGATTGGGAGGCTCGCTTTCCGTCCCCATGCCCGTGCTTACCAGCCAAGCCTGACCCCTGGTCTGCAAAATGGACGTGATAGTAAGGTGCATCCCATAAGGATTGGACAGCAGGAAGCTTACACAAGACTTTGCACATGATAAGCACCCAGTAGAAGCTTCTACAACTCTCTCATCCCTGCTGTCTCCTTATAACGGGAGAACCACCCAGGGACTCATGCTCCCAAGGGACTCTCTCCCTGGGATGGACAGCACAGATCTGCTGTGGCTCATCATCTCAGGTCCCCAGAGCATGTGGATGTCCCCCTCCCTGACCCAGGCTCTCCCATGTGAGCCAGAATCTTCCTTCCTGCCTAGCTAAAGCCCCCATGCCAAGCTGTGGTGCAGCTGTGCCATTTTGCTCAAGAATCCCCACTGTGAAGGCGACTGAAATACTGGCTTATTCCAGGGGTTCCTGCCTCCCTCACCGAGGGCCAGCAGGCAGCTGGCTCCTTTCTGGGTAAAAGCAGCACCCTCTACCCAAGCCACCCCTCCACCCCGGGCAGGTGTCTGAGTCGATGGCATGCTGTCCCCTTGCACGAGGGGCGCATGCAGGTCCAGGCTCCCGGAGCAGGAACGCTTCCTGCAGCGTCCTTGCTGGGCAGTGGCCCAGGCAGCCTGGCCTCGAACTGTGGGGAGGCGGGAGCCCCACCCTGGGCAGCAATCGGGGAGCAGGAGTTTGCCTGAGGCTCCACCGGGGCTACTCCTGGTGGCTTCTCTGTCTTGCCAATTCAGACGCCAGTCTCTGGAATCACACACAATGGAGTCTCGTTTCCCAGCTCTTTGGCCATAACAGGGACCACTTCAATCACAAGAAAATAAAAACAGGAAACAAGGAGGGCCGTCAAAACCTCATGACCTCCTTCCAAAATGTAGCTCTGGAAATGTCCTGACCCCCGGTCCCCTCCAAGACCTCTCTCCCTCTCTCTCTCTCTGTTTCACACTTACACTGCCTTGGCTGCTGGCTCAGGGCCACATGGTGAAAGCTTACCCCCGGGCTCCTGAGACCTAGGGATCCCTGCTTTGCCACTTACCAGTCCTGTGATTTTAGGCAAGTGACTTTATGCTTCTGGTTCCCCCTCTTCAGCCCTGGAGAGGGAGAGGGAGAGGGAGAGGGAGAGGGAGGGTTTGACTTTCCTGACCTCTTGAGATATTGGCCTTGACCTCACCAGATGGCCCTGCTGCAGCTCAGTGAGTAGATGCACTTGTCTGGAACAAGAGCCCAGAGCTGGGAGAGAGGGGAGGGTGTTGCCCGGCCTCCGGCTGCCCCCTGGCTGCCCCCTTGCGCGGGCACAGACGGCGAGGGAGCACTGGAGCTGGTGCACGAGCGCCTGCAGAAGCCGAGGCTCAGAGAGACTCTGACTCAGCCAAGGCCACACGCAGCTACTAAGACACTGAGCTGGGATCCGAGCTCACCTCTGCGGGCTCCAAAGCCCGAGTTTCAGTGTAAGATAGTGGAGCATGGACAGCTCAAGTTCACGTCCCAACTGTACCACCCACATGGCTTGGCCCTTCTGGGCCCTGGAACATGAGGCGAGGAAATAATATGTACTCCTGGGACCAGTGTGAGTAGGTGTAGAAGAACACTTGGGACAGTGTTTGCACCTAGCAGATGGTGAGCGCTCAGCTCTCCTTTACCCTGCAGAGGAAGCAGAAGTCCCTACACCCCCCTCATGACCGGAACAGGATCAGGGCCCATGGGGCGCTGACAGCACCACCAGCCACCTACATCCTCCTTGCTCCCTGACTTTCTCTTCCTGTTGCCTGGAGGGCTCTCTCCCCAGATCTCTGCTTCACCTGCTCCCTCCCTGCCTTCTGGGCCCAGGTCACATGGTGGGTGCCCCCTTTGAAAAGGGCACCCCCCAACCCTCCAGCCCTGCCTTGTCATTCTCTGGAGCATTTTCAGCGACAGCCTACGATATATTGTCCCTCTTCAGAATGCTTGCTCCTAAGGGAATGCAATTAAATTTTGTCTGTCATAGCTGTGACCCCAATGGTTCCCCCCAGGAGACATTTGGCAATGTTTGGAGACATTTGTGGTTGCCACGGTGCTAGTGGCATTTCATGGGTAGAGGCCAGGGGTGCTGCTACACAATGTACAACACACAGGACGGCCCCTCCCCCCAGAAGAATAATCTGGCCCCAAATGCCAATAGCACCATAGCTGTATCACGGGGCGGTCGTTGGCATGCACACAGTAGGTGCTCAATAAATGACTGTGTAGGATGAAGAGCTGCTGTCATCATCATCATCATTATTGAAGAACAGACATCATTGCAGATAATCTTCAAGAATACTTGTCGAACTAATATCATGGTAAATGTCAATTACATCTCAATTTTTAAGAAATGGTTGTCATTTGGGGGTTCATGGCCAAAAGGTCACACTGGTGACCTGTAACTTCTCTCTAGTCTGAGCTCTGCTCTCAGCAGTGCCCAGATGGACTGCAACCAGCTTGCTGCCACAGTCATGAGCCAAGACCAGGACGGGTTTCAGAAGGTTCTCTGAGGGCCTCAGTGATGCTGGCCTGCATTTCCCCGAATCCAGCCTGCCCATGGGCCCCCCCAGCAGGAACACTCAGTTCTCGGCCCTGCATCCCTCGAAACCTGCCCCCACGCTCAGGACCACGCGTCCATCTGGGCAAGGAACCACCTTCGCAAGCCTTTTAGGGTGATCCCAGAAGAGCCCTGTGCCCCCAGGCCTCTTGCAGCCCAGAAGACTGGCGGGTCTGAGTGAATTATGTGGGTCTGGCTCTTTCTGAGGAAGGACGTGGGCTGTCCAGGGAATCACAGGAGTTGAAAGCTCCCCTGGCCCGGCTCAGCCCAGGCCTTTCGCTGACCTAACAAATTACCACTGACAGCTTTAACCAGCCAGCGTGATGAGCCCAGGCTCTCCAAATGCAGAGAACACCACCCCAGAATACATTAAATGCCACGTGGTCACGTGCCGGGGGGGAAGGGGGAGCACCAGAAAGGGAAGGATGCTTTTGCCTTGGGCCTAGTTCACCCCTGGAACAGGCTGCCAAGACCCCGGCCCCAGTCCACAGGACTGGAAACCTCTACAAAACACCTGCTCCCTCAGTGGGCCACTCACCCCACATTCCCACCGAGAATTCCTACTTGAGGTTCACAACTTCCCCTGCCTGCTCTGCCTCGTCTCCTCTGTTTTTTTCCTTTCTCTGGGACCTCCCTGGGCTCACAACTGGGCCTTTCTTTCCAGACTTTGGGGCTAGTAAGATATCTTTTGCCCTCTTTTGCTCTCCCCATCTTCTCTTTTCTCCTCTCTCTTCCTCTCCCCCTGCACACTGGTCCTGAAATTTTTAAAATGAATCATAGGGTTTCATAGCTGACAAATGGGTACAAGGCACGAGCCAAAGGAACTAGTCTCTAATGGTGGAATATTAGACAGCAGGTAGCTAGGTCTGGGGAAACAGGACATTTGGCAGGCAGGGGTTTTCCTGGTGCCCCTGAAGTCACATGTAGCTGGCCCCAATTCTGCCCAGGGAGGAAGGCTGACCCCAATCCAGAATGGAATGAAAGAGCAGGCACGTGCCCAGTGACCACCTGGGAATGAGCCAGCAGGCTGTGTGGGGCAGGCCTAGGACACCGAGGGCTAGAAGCCTGAGTCAAAAGCATCAGCTCGGGCAGCCGGAGTGGCTCAGCAGTTTAGTGCCCCGGGTGTGATCCTGGAGACCCAGGATCAAGTCCCACATCAGGCTCCCCGCATGGAGCCTGCTGCTTCTCCCTCTGCCTGTGTCTCTGCCTCTCCCTCTCTCTCTCTTTGTCTCTCATGGATAAATAAATAAAATCTTAAAAAAAAAAAAAAAAAAAAAACAAAAGCATCAGCTCCCCAGAGGCAGGGCTTGGTGGAGACTGGGTTGCAACCCTTGCACCCTCACTTCTTGGGACTCCGAGTTCAATCTGTGAGCTACCCTGATACAAAAACTCACACCACTTGCCCCAGCACTGAGGATGGCACAAGGGATCCTAGGTGCACCCACTGTCTCGGCAGAGAGGCAGGTGGGGGCTGGAGGAAGCAGAGACAAGCGGCCCGGAACACCTCCGATGAGTCCGACAGTGACATTTGTGTCCTTGCTTTACACAACACCCCTGCTCCCATGCTATACAAGGGGAAACTGAGCCTCTAAGCGGTTCTGTGGCTTGGCCAATGTCACGTAGTCAGTGACCCAGCTGGGACTGGAGCCCATGTTTTCCACGATGACACAGGGCCTGCCTCCTCCAGCGGAGTGGGAACAATTGAGTCAACCCACGGCCTGCACTTCCCTCCCCTGCCCCAAGTCCTGGAACCCCCAGCTCACACCTGAGAATGGCGGGGCGCTCACAGGCCTGCTGCCGGGATGCCAGGCGTCTCACCAACTGGATGTGTGTGTGGACAGGGCAGCCCTGGCTCTACCCTGCCCCTCAGGGTGTCCACCGCCGTCCACGTGTCAGACGGAAGTAGAAGTCTGGGATGGGGATCTTAGGCACAGCTACGAATTTCATCCTTTCCAGTGGCCCTGGGGACCTGGCCCCGGGATGCGATGCCCCCAGCTATCTCCAGCTGCCAAGTTAGCAGAGAAGTGAGGCAGAGCTAGGGGCTCTCAGGCAGGCAGGAGGCGGGGGGGGGGGGGGGGGGTGGTGGAGCTGGCGGGGCATCAGCAGGGAGACATAAGCAGACACCAAGCTGCCGGTGGTCCTGAGACATCCCGAAGTCAGAACATCAGATCAGATGGAAGCCAAAGTCCCCCCACCCTCCCTGCCCAGCCTGAGCTGTGAATCCATCAAGCCTTGGGGTTTAGAGAGATGAGGGAGTGGCACGGGGTGTCCAGGAAGGAAGTCCAGTCTTTTGTTCCCTAGGATGGTGTGGAGTAGGAGCCAGCACAGGTGACAGCTGGAGTGTATGTAACACCTGTCTCCCACCTGGGGGCCCAGTCCTGGTTCCAGCTCTTGTCCAGTCACTGATAATCCCACAAAGTGGGTGAATCCCTTCCCTTCGTGAACAAGAGCTTCCCCAACCATAAAAGGGGGCAGACGAGAGCCCCAGGCTGCACCACCAGCACCACCAGCACCCCCAGCTCCGGAGGGGCTCAGTCAGAAGAGGGTCTTCTTCCCTCCCCAGCCAGGTTCCAGGAATTACCTCTTAAATCCCCTTCAGTCCCAAGAAGTGGTAATTTGACTTCACTTAAAAAATTTTAACGAACTGCAGCTTCGTGGCGAGGGCAAAGACAGCTCCAGTAATTAAAATGGGGAGGAGGGAGGCTTTGGAGCGGCTGGGGCGCATCTGCCGGTGTGGCCTGGTGGGTGGGGACCCCGGCCTCCCCGCCGTCTGTCTTCTCCCCTGCGTGTCCCCCTCTGCTCCCCGCATCCCGCAGGGACACTTGCTCCACCGGGCGGACCCGGGCCTCCTCGCTGTCCCCGCGGCCAGGAGGGAGAAGCAGGGATTTCCAGGCACAGCGGGACCGCCCGGCTCTACAGGTGGCGGTGGGTTTCGCTCCCGCACCAGCCGGCTGATCCCTGGCAGCCCCATCGGGCCCTCGCGGGAGTGCGCCCCGGGCAACGCGGGGGGCGCCGGCGTCTCCTCCCCCGCACACTCCCGACGCGGACACACGCGCACACACGGGCGTGGACACGCGCACTCCCCAGCACGCTGCCCCTTCCTCCGCCGCGCCGGACCGGGATGCGCGCCCCGCGGGGGCAGGGGGTGGCCCCGAACCCGGGCTACGGGGTAACGGGCAGGGCGGGGGTGGCCCCGAACCCGGGCTACGCGGTAACGGGGCGGGGGTGGCCCCGAACCCGGGCTACGGGGTAACGGGCGAGGCGGGGTGGCCCCGAACCCGGGCTACCCGGTAACGGGGGGGGGGTGGCCCCGGGCTATACGGAAACGGGCGGGGGGAGGGTGGCCCCGAACCCGGGCTACGGGGTAACGGGCAGGGCGGGGGGTGGCTCCGAACCCGGGCTACGCGGTAACGGGGGGGGGTGGCCCCGAACCTGGGCTACGGGGTAACGGGCGGGGGGGGTGGTCCCGAACCCCGGCTACGCGGTAACAGGGCGGGGGGGTGGCCCCGCGCAGCGGCCAAGGCGCCCGCGGGAGATCGTCCACGCTCCCCCCCAGCCCCGCGCCCCGGGATGGGAGAGCCGGTCCCCGCCGGCTTCCCGGCTCCTACCTCACGGGAGCGGCCGGGCGGAGGTTCGGTGCCAGGCTCCCGGCGCCCGCCCCGTCGCGTCCGACGGAACCGCTCCGCGCTGGTGAGCGAGCAGCCGCCGCCGCCGGAGCCGCGAACTCGGAGGGGGCGGGGCAGCAGGGGCGGGGCCGGGCCGGGGCGGGGCCGGGCTGGGGGCGGGGCCGGCGGGGCTTCCCCTCCCCTGCGGGCGGGCTGCGGGCGGGCTGCGGGCGGGCTGCGGGACCCGGCGGACGCCCGGCTGCACCGCGGGAGGGGGCGCGTCTGCGGGGGCGGGGCACCTGCGTGGGGCCTGCAGGTGGAAAGGTCGGGCCCGGGGTGCGGGGAGGACAGGTTTCCGGGCCGCCCAGGGGATGCCTGTGACCCCCCCACCCCGACTTTGGTCGGACTTCCTTTCAAATTCCAGCTGCTCCCGCTTAGCGCGAACTAGCAATAAGTAACAATAACCAGCTACTGTTTATTATTGATCGCTTCCTGTGCGCGGCCCTGGACGGTTCAGAGCGCTTTGTACGTATGAAGTCCCTGAAAGCCTTCCCAACAATCCCATTTTACCGCTGAGAACACTGAGGCACAGAGACGCAAGCGATGTGCCTGAGGACGCACAGCTGGAATACGACAGAGCCGGGATTGCAGCTCAGGTCTGTTTGCCTCTTTAAACTATTAATGGAAATATATGCACAGTAAATGGTAGCAACCAACATTTTTAAATTTCTTCTTTCTTCAGTCTATATGTCTCCTTTATTCTCTGGGCCCTAGGCCCTCACTAGGTGCTCAATAAATATTGGTTCATTGATGGGCTGATCTGAAAGCTGCAGCTGGAGCCAGGTGGCCTGTCCGGTCAGGTTGGATATTGGCACCCACGGATTACCCTTTCTGGCCTGAATACTTGCCCATCTGCGTTTCTCCGTAATGACCAGTAGTAGCCTTGTCCAACATGTGAGTGCAGCTTGCTCCCAGACCAGCAGCTTCTGTCCTCTGTTCTAAGCAGGAAGCGCCTCCCTGCAAGGATGAGTCTCCAGGATATAAGCTTGGCCAGCCAGGTCATAGGGAGGTTCTGCTAGAGGGTCAGTAAAATTCCTGTAGACCATGAAATGGTGGAAGACATAGAGTATATATGTTTGGAGACAAAAATAGGTTGTCAATAACAAGGCATCGGCAATGAACCTATCTGTTGAAGACTATAAGGCAGGAGCCCCAACAGAAGCCCTTCTGCTGCTGAAATCCGACCTGGGCATCGGGGGAGAACATTGTGGAACATGTGAATGGGGCCCCATGGAGTTGGAACAACTGAAGGCTTTTGAGAGGTTTCGATTCAGAGCATTTTAGGCCTTAAAAATGCCCAGCTCTTTCTCTCTTCTCCTACTCCCCCAACAGTGTTCTTTCCCATGCCCCTAGAATTCCCTAAGGAGGAGAAGCCTCTCACCCCTTAGACAGATGTATGTATAGTCTCTCAAACTCTCAATTCCCATCAGCCCCAAATCCGTCCAGATGTCCTATTCCCTTCTGTTTGACTTGCCCTCCTCTCCATTTGGAAAACCCCCACAAATCTGCCAAGACCTAGGGCACCTGGGTGGTTCAGAAGTTGAACATCTGCCTTCGGCCCAGGTTGTGATCCTGGGGTCCTGGGATTGAGTTCTGCATTGGGCTCCCCACAGGGAGCCTGCTTCTCCCTCTGCCTATGTCTCTGCCTCTCTTTGTGTCTCTCATGAATAAATAAATAAAATCTTAAAAAAAAAATCCATCAAGACCTTACTCAGCTTGCTCTCTCTGACCCAGTTAATTTCTCCCTCCCTCGTCTGGGTCTAGGAGCCTCTTGTCTAGCTCTCACCAATTTGGAAAAGGTACATTTGCCGTCAGTCTCCCCCGGCTATGCTTGCGAGCTCCTCAAAGGCAGAAGGCCTGGCACTTGGTGGGTGCACAGTTAATATTTGCTGAATGAACAAATATTGGTAAGATGCATTTCCCCAGGACTAAAGCTGTTAAGAGGAAAATCACCAAGCAAAACCACTGGTGGGCTGGATCAGTACTATGGAAAGATGAAAAATGGACATAGGAGCCTGCAGACATGCCTTTCTCAAGGTCTGTGCTTACTATTCCCAGCAAAGGCCAGAGACACTGCTGAGGATCTGTGTTTTATAGGGTCACTTCTGCTGGGCAGCAGCCACATCCTCAGGCAACTGAGAGGGAAGTTATGAGGGTATGAGGGCGGGTATGGTAGGGGGAATGGACTCCTTTGTGGGTCAGGTGAGCGATGCTAGATTGCCACCCACTCCCCAGATTGGTTCCCTCTTTGATCTGTGCGATGCTGTCCTCCAGGTCATCTTGCAATGACCGTGATGAAGGAGCAGACCTATTGCCTGCAGAAGGCACCCTTTAAAAGGAAAATCAGTTTCTGGGGTGCTCACAACCTCCTCCTCTACCATTCTGCCTGAGGCGAGTGGGGATACCTCAGGAGGTGGGTGGTTGACAGAAAAGGGATTTGCATTAGATGGAATGAGGTCTTCAGCTTCATGCTGCCCCTAACTAGCTGTGTGACCTTGGACATGTTAGTTGACTCCTCAATAACCAGGACTGACTTCATGGGTATGTGGTGCAGAGTCACACAGACCTGCTCACTGTGCTCTGTGCCTGGTTTCATGATCTGCTTTTACTGTCTCAGAATTCAGTTTGGAGCAAGGGGCAGCATTTTCATTTTGCAGTGGACTCCACAAATTACGTAGCTGACGCTGGTGTTAACACTCACCTCCCTGGGTTGTTGTGACACTTCACTAAGATCGTGTTTGCACCAATGTCTGACACATGGGCTCTCAGCAGAAGTTAGTTGCCTTTTCTCTGATCTGGTCTTAAGGATGAATAGAAGCTCACCAGGTAGACAAAGGCATGGGAAGGCAGTTTCAGGCAGAGAGGCCAGCACGGGGAAAAGATAGGAGAATATGAAATTACATTCAGGGTGAGGCAAATGGTCTGGGTCGGGTAGGGGTAGCGAATGCAGGGAGAGAAAACTGGAAAGACATGTTGGGGTCAGAATGAAAGGCCTAGCTCTTCTAAGGAGTTAGATTTCAGGCCTGCAGGCCTGTGAGCAGAAAGCCCCGGGAAGGGAGGGTAGGTGGGTTCTATATATCAACATTCTTAGCCCACAGTTCAGTTGCAGACTGTTGCAGATCATGAGACAGGCAGTGGAGGGCGTGGGTGGGAGCCCTGCTTGGAGGCTGCCAATACGGCGAGTTTGAAACGCTCACTGTTGACATAATGGGAAAATGCTGTAGGTGTGAAAGCCAGCAGCAGTGCTCAGGGACCTGGGGACTCTGGGCCTGATGAATAATGGAGCAGCCCTTCCTCCCTGGGTCTCTTTTTCCATCCTTTCAATAATTCATGCCTTCCCCATTGGTTGAGGAGTTTCATAAAACCTCCACTTTTTCTGAATCCTGAATCCTAGGCCAATCTGAGCAAATCTGATGGCTTCACGCATTAGGTCTTAATTAGAAACATACACACACATGAGCACATCCAGTTTTGTAAAATGTCAGGGAAGATGCCCAATTGTGTCTCAGAAGGAGAGTCCAGTCAGGTCCCTTGGAGGTGGAAGTGGGAGCAGGTGCCCTGGGAGTGCCCTGAGAGGGATGAACTGGTTGGGAAGGTCCACCCATGCACTCCCATGCACTATATATTTTGGTGCTTAGTGCCACCCCCACAACCCCGTCTCACCCCGTGGGAAGAGTGTCCTTTGTTGCCCTTTTGAAGTCATGCTTGAAAAGAGGACCTCCTTTGGCCAATGAAATATGAGCAGAAGTGACATGTGTCATTTCAGGTGGAAGCTTCAGGGGCCCCTGGGTGCTTTGCCATCTTATTTCCCCTGCCTTCGGGATTGTGGAGACTCTAGTCAAGATGAAGCTTCTGTCACTCTGAATGTCACTCTGTCACTCTGAAGTGATTACAAGGAGTAGGACTTCCTTGCTGACCTCGGGTAGACACAGCACAAGCACGGGGGAAAAGGTGGTTGTTTGAAGCCACTGGATATGGAGGGTTATTCGTTACTACCGCAGAGTGTAGCCTAACCTGATTCATCTTTCCTTCTCTCCTTCCCTTTATGTCGTCTAGTACCCACACCTGACTCATTTATGCAGAAGCATATGGCTGTACTGTTAGTGTAGTGGGGAGAGCCCTAAACTCCAGGTTATAAGTGGTCATCAGTATGAATGAGGGCTGAGCAGTAAGAGAGATGAGTGCAGTTTTGATAGTGTTGGGATGGCGGAGATCTGAGCTTCAGCAGATCCAGATCAAGTTTGAAATGGGCATGACTTCAAGATATGCGGGGTGTGTATTTGTGTGTCTCAAGGAGTTGGAAGGGAGGGAAGAGGGCCCAGTGAAGAAGTCAGGGTTGCAGAAGGCAGAGCTGGGTAAAGCCAGGGCAAGAACCGAGGATGATGTAGAGCTGCCCCTATGAGGGTTGGCTAATAATATTAGTACTTATTACAACTAATATCAATTACATGCCACACTCTGCTAAGTGCTTTCTATGTGTTAACACATTTGGTTGTTACAACAATCCGATGAGCTAGGAAATTACTATCCCTTATTTCCAGATAAAGAAATAGAGGTTTAAAGAACTAATTTGCCCTAGAAATGGCCAAATTATAGTGCTCAAGGCAGAATGGCATTATCAGGCCCTATCTGTGTCAGCATCACCCATGCCATAATCCTTAGGCCAGCTGTCGGGGCCCAGGCATGCAAAATCCAGTCTCAGTAGGGGAACCCAGGAGCTGTTTGGGGGTCACATATTTTGGATGCACAGGCAAACGGGGAAGGTTGGGATGATAGGACCACTGGCCCTGAATATTCAAGACCCAAGGAATGCTAGACTTCAAGAAGCAAGAGACTGGTTCTCTATTCTTCCTCAAGGGAGAGGCCAGGTCAGGAAATGATGCTTCCCGGCTAACTGGTTGGTAGAGACCTAGAAGGCAGGCTGTGCTAAACCTCCAGGTGAAATTGCTTACATACCTGCTCTTCATTGTTCATAGATTCTTTTCCTTCTGGACTTGACTTTGCTGGTGGAGGAGGTGTCAAGGGGGCCATTACCTCCACCCCGCCCTTCCCCCATTCAGACCTCACCCCCTCCTCCTTTTTCTGTCGCCTGAGAATTTTCCATGCCCCCAGCTAACTCCCCTCTCCTCTCCTCAGCCCACTAACGTGCCTGGTCAGGCTTCCCAACGTGGCCTGCTGAAAATGGGTTTCTCTCTTTCAATTAGAATGTGCTCTCTCCCCTTCTTGATGCAGCAGAGTGTGAAACCTGGGAGTGTTCACACAGCCGTTCATGTCTCTGCCGGGTGACCGAGCAGTCACTCGGATTCCCACTGGCCATTCTCCAAGCTGTTCTCCGTGTCCCCTAAGACCAGCTGTTCAGCCTGTACTCTCATAACTTGTCCCCTTGGCAACTAGGTTGTGGCTTATGAAACAGTTCCAAGGGCAGGGGAGGCCATGGGCAAAAAAAAAAAAAAAAAAAGATTTCTCTCCATTTTGACCACTGAGAAAGTGGCAAGGAATTACAGGAAGTGGCCCTGGAATGGAAGACATAGATGGGCTGAGTGCAGCGGGGCAGGGAAGAGAGACACCCAGGCGGGCACGGGAGGCCTGCAGGTGGCCCGGGAAGCTGGCGCTCAAACCGGTCAGCACCTGGACAGCGCCCCGCAGGCTTGAGAAACCAGGTGGCTGGGGAAGGATCTTTGCAAAAGCTCCTTGAGCCTCACACTCCTAGAGTCCTAGACTTTTTCTGGTTTTCTCCTGAGCTCTGTAAGCCCTCTCTGCCAGCTGACTCGTGCCCTCGGGCCTCAGGGAGACACTAATTTCATCCGATAAGCTGATCCACGTCCCCAATGACATGCATTCTCATGGGCTAAGGTGTTACGTAGGCACGGTTCCTTAGGGAACTTCTGGAGGGTCAGTCCCTAAAAAGAAGAGAGACTGCAGTGGTTGTAAAACGGGGGGGGGGGGGCAGCTTGTGGACAAAGCGGGGTGTGCGTGGAGGGGGGAGGGGAAACAGCTCAGCTCACCTGTGATCCGGTCAGGTGACTGGCCACCTCCCTGGGCAAACAAACTGCTGCTGGGCGGAAAGCAGTGGCATGGTGCGGGTGGGCGCCCAGGACAAAGGGCCAAAACCTCCGGAGGGTAGGATGGGAGACAGGAGAAAGGGAAGCCAGGAAACAAGAACACTGTATTTCAGAACAAAGAAGCAGGACCAGGCTCCAGCCACCTCCTCAATTACCTGGCTCCAGAGAGGATAGAAAATAGCATCTTAAGTAACCGTTTCCTAGCTTTGAAGTTAACAACAACAAAAAGCATTGAAGGATACGAGTGAGGGTGGTTTTTTAAGCAGGCAGCATCTGGGAAGGAAGCAGAAAGAGCCACCCAGGAGCTAGCCAGGAGCTAGCCAGCCAGCAAGGGTGGGGGCCAGGTGTGCAGTGTCCTCCAGCTGTAGGTTTCTGTGGGTCTGCTCCACGGAAACCTTGAAACTGACTGCATCATTCAGGATTGTTTTGGTTGCAAATGAGAGAAAACCAGGAGAGGGAATTAACTGACTCATGTAACTAGCATCTGGACTGAGAGAGTGTGGTGGAAACAGGTCCTCAGAGTTAAACCTAGGACAGATACTGGAAGAAGGGATGGATATTGTTTGCCAGAACATCAGATGCTTTGCTACATAGAGGATAAGAGAATACTCTTATGATGCACCAGCCTGGTTCCCTGCCCAGGCTGGTATAACGATGACACTAATTTTTTTGATTAGGATTTTATTTTTATTTTTTTTTTTAGGGATGCCTGGGTGGCTCAGTGGTTGAGCATCTGCCTTTGGCTCAGGGTGTGATCCTAGGGTCCTGGGATCAGGGCCCACATCAGGCTCCCCGCAGGAGAAACTGCTTCTCCCCTCTGCCTGTGTCTCTGCCTCCCTCCCTGTGTCTTTCATGATTAAATAAAATCTTAAAAAAAGAATTTTTTAATTGAAGTGAAATTCACATAAGATGAAATTAACCATTTCAAAGTGAACAATTCAGTAGCACTTAGTACATTCACAATATTGTGCAACTACTACCTCTAGTTCCAGAACACTTTCGTTTCCCTAAAAGGAAACCCTATACCCATAAGCAACCTCTTCCTATTCCCCCTCTCTCCAGCCCCTGGCTACTACCAATTTGCTATGTGTATGGAGTTACTTATTTTATATATTTCATACCAGTGGAATCATCCAATATACAGTATTTTGTGTCTGGCTTCTTACACTTAGCCCGATGTTTTCAAGGCTCATCTACACTGTAGCACGCATCAGTACTTCATTGCTTTTTATGACTAATATCCCATTGTATGCATATCCCACAATTAATTCATTTATCCGCTGATGGACATTTTGAGTCATTCTACTTTTTTAGTTTTTGGGAATAGTGCTCTTAGGAACATGTGTGTACTTGTATTTTTTTGAACACTCGTTTTCAGTTCTATTGGGTATGTATCTCGGAGTGGAATTGCTAGATCATATGGTAATTCTATATTTAACTTTTTGAGGAACTGACAGACTGTTTTCCACCACAGCTGAGCGGTTTTTCATTCCCACCAGCAAGTTCCAATTTCTCCGTGTCCTTGCCAACACTTGTTATTTTCCTGTTTTTAATCAGCCCCCCCACCCCAGTGGGTGTGAATATGTGACACTGATTTTGTAGGGCAAGGAGTCTGAGGAGACAGCAACAGTGAGAATAGGGGTGGGAATTGGGTAGAGTTGGTCCCCCAAATCTGAGCAATGTGGCTCTGGCTGCCCTTTCAGAGCAAGTAAAGGATTCATCTGGGCTTGGTTCCAGGAAGTGGGGCCCTCCCCCCCCTCCACGGTTAGCATGACAAGTTGGCCTCTCAAAAAACAGACCTGCCTCAGGTTTTCTGGAAGCCTCTAGCTTCTGGAAATCTTGATTAAGAATGACACATCTCCTACCAAAAACTTGTGAAGATCATGGTTTCTGTTCCCACACAGGGATAGAAAAGGTCTCCTGGTTTCCCTTGATCATTGCCATCTACTGGTAAATATCTAAAATTTCCTGATGGACCTTGGATCCATTCATAGAAAAAGGTTAGCTCAGACTGTCTTTCCCACCCTTTTTCAAGAGCTGATAATTGCAGGTGGTCTCCTGGGGTGAAGGGACTAGTCTTCTTGCAGCTGGGGGTGACTGGCTCAGGCAGTTCCTCCCTATACCTGTTTGTCCACAGTAGATTGCAAGCATGCCCTCTGCAGAGAGATGTGTCTGAGCTCGGATCTCATCTCTGCCACTGACCAGCTAAGTGACTCGAATCAATTACTCGATCCCTCCAAGTTTTGTTTGCATCATTTGAAAAAAAAGAGAATAATGCCCATCACACACACCTGGAGAGTTTGTTGAGAGAATAAAGGAGATAATATATTCAAAATGTGTAGCACAGGGTCTGGCAAACAGTAGCAAATGTAGTTATTTAGGTTTTAAAGCATGTTCAATTATAAATCCCTATGGGAGGGTCATGTTTCTAGATGGTTCACAGTCATCGACCAAACAGTGCCAGGCACTGAGAGCAGGTGTTGGCAGTATGAGAGCATAGGAGAGGTAGGGAGGGAACAAAAGGAGAAAATGTCTTCTGGGCACCACTGGTGTCCCTGGCAGTGAGTAATCTGGAAATGCCAGGACCCCTCGAGGGCCCACCAGGATGAGGACTGGTGGGAAAGTAGCTGCCCCTCTGCCCAGAAGGAAAGACTGGAGATACTGGCTAGTGCTTAGCTACTATCTCTCCTGGTTGGGGTGTCTTCTGTGAGTCTGTTGATGTCTCCCGGTGCCAGCACCTGTGGCCACAGAAGGGTTCTGACTCAGGTCAGGATCACTTGGTCCTTCCCTAAGCCTCATAAATGCTGGCTTATGGGGTGGGGGGGGCGGGGAGGGGACGCATATAAGCAATTTTCCCTACTGATAGGTCAGGACAACCTCAGAGGACAGAGGTACAATCTCTAACTCATTCCTTTATTCTCATGGGATAGGGGGAGGGCAGAGACCTCTCCAACCTTCCCCAGGAGAAGCCAGCCCCAAGTTCTCTGGAGGACAAACCCAGCACCCTAGGCTTATGGGGATTTCTGAACGTTGGCACTATCCACATTTGGTTGGTGGGGGCAGGAGCTTCTCTGTATGTTGTAGGATGTTGAGCAGCATCTCTGGCCTCTACCCCCCCCCCCCCCGCAGATGCCAGTAGCAACCCACCCCCATTTGTGATAGAACAGACTGGAGAGGGGATCCCTGGGTGGCTCAGCAGTGTGGTGCCTGCCTTTGGTCCAAGGCGTGATCTTGGAGACCCGGGATCAAGTCCCACATCGAGCTCCCTGCGTGGAGCCTGCTTCTCCCTCTGCCTGTGTCTCTCCCTCTCTCTCTGTGTGTGTCTCTCATGAATAAATCAATAAAATCTTAAAAAAAAAAAAAAGACTGGAGAATCTCAGCTCATCTGGCATCACCCCACTGCTGTAAGGCAAATAGCTGTTCTTTATTATTTAAATGAGCATATTAAAGCTCAGGACTAAATGCTCTTGCCCATGCTCACTCAGTAAGTTTAAGATGCAACTGGGGTTCATTCATTCATTCATTCATCATTCAACATGCTCAGCATGCCCTGGTGGGATGGGGGTGGTCTAACTGCAGGGCTGCCCATTGTGAGAGCAACACATTTTTGGCCAGTGGACTGTCCCTGACTGATTCAGATACTCTCCCACCCAAACCCCAGCTCCTGTGTGTCATAACAATTTCCCAAACATTGGTAGGCAAGGAGCATAGTTCTTCTTCCTCTCTGGGGTGTCTTCCATCTGCCTCACTGTGCCCACCCCATAGTGGCTGCCTGCCCTGTCCTGTGACTCACTCTCTTCAGGCCTTGATATTATTTTATTTTATTTTTTTCATATATTTTTTAAATTTTTATTTATTTACGATAGTCACAGAGAGAGAGAGAGAGAGAGAGAGGCAGAGACAGGCAGAGGGAGAAGCAGGCTCCATGCACCGGGAGCCCGACGTGGGATTCGATTCCGGGTCTCCAGGATCGCGCCCTGGGCCAAAGGCAGGCGCTAAACCGCTGCGCCACCCAGGGATCCCTTGATATTATTTTTAAAAAAAATTTTTTTAGAGAGAGAGAGAGAGAGAGAGCACACATACAGAGGCCAGAGAGAGGCAGAGGGAGAGGGAAAGAGAGAGTCCCAAGCAAGGGCCCAATATTATAAGACTTGTTTTTTATTTTATTTTATTTTATTTTATTTTATTTTATTTTATTTTATTAATTCAATTAATTAACATACCCTGTTTTATTAGTTTCAGAGGTAGAGTTCAGTGATATAAGACGTGTTACCTGTAGATAAACTTTAACCCCTAAGGGGCATCTGGGTGGTTCAGGGGTTAAACATCTGCCTTTGGCTCAGGTTGTGATCCCAGGGTCCTGGGATCAAGTCCTACAATAGGCTCTCTGCAGGGAGCCTCTTCTCCCTCTGTCTGTGTGTCTGCCTCTCTGTGTGTGTCTCTCATGAATAAATAAAATCTTAAAAAAAAAAAAAAAACGAACAACAAAAAAACGGTTTAACCCCTAAGCACACCCTGGGCTTCAAGTCTTGAAACAGTGAGTGGATGGGCCTAAACAGCGATTCTCAACTGGAGCAGGTTGGCTCTTCAGAGGACATTTGACAATGTCTGGAGACCTTCTCAGTTGTCACAACTTGAGGAGGGGGTTGTTATTGGCATCTAGTGGGTAGAGGCCAGGAATGCTGTTAAACATCCTATAATGACAGGGCAGTCCCCCACAAGAAGAAATAATATAGCCCCCAAATATGCCAAGTTTGAGAAATCCTGACATAGGTAAATCGTCAGATTTACATGCAGCCCCAAGAGGGGAGGTAGGCTGGGGTGGGCTGGGCAGATGGCAGCTCTCACCAGATTCAGGCAGGTTGCTGTGTGGCCCTCCAGCCCAGTTAGTTTTGGGTGATTCTGGTTTATGTCTGTGGCCCCAGCAGAATTAACATATGTCTGTTTTACTCTCATGCATGTCCTGATTTGGACAAGTAGCTATAAAGTCACCCACTTATTGGGCACAAACCACAGACACCCCCAATGGAGGCAAAAGCCCCAGGACAAGGGGACAGAATTCTACTTCCTTCAAATTCCAGCAAAGCCTGGAGACAAGTGAGTATCAGGTGCGTGGAGTGGGACCAGGACCTTCACAGAGATGCAGAGACTGCTCCGGGCTTTTGGAACAAAATGGCCCTCCTAACTCAGAAAATGATTATTCTGTTTTCAGGCTAATAACATTCCCCAGCATCCCCTCTCTGGCCTTTAATATCTCTTCAAAGTTAGCTTCTTGGGTTTTCTTCTGTTCTGTCCTGCTATATGGTTGTTGTTGCTGTAGCAGTGGCTTGAGGGCCAGTGAATCCTGGTTAAAGGACTTTTGGAAGAACCATACAGAAGGATTCTCTTACCTTTTTTTATTTTAAGATTTTACTTATTTATTCATGAGAGACACAGAGAGAGAGGCAGAGACACAGGCAGATGGAGAAGCAGGCTTCCTGTGGGGACCCTGATGCGGGACTCGATCCCAGGGCCCCCGGATCACGACCTGAGCCAAAGGCAGATGCTCAACCACTGAGCCACCCAGGGGCCCAAAAGGATTCTCCCTCCTACTTGAGAAACCCTCAGCAGCTCTGTGATGCTGAGCTATTCTCTCCTGGACCTGCCCCCAGCTGGGTGATTCCTACAGGCCTTTCGGAGGCTCCCAGAGACGCTTCATGGACAGAGTCCTCACTCAGGCAGGTCTCACTGGGTCACATGCTCCTGCCTGAACCAGCCATTGTGAAGCAGAATGGAATTTCTGTGATTGGCTTGCACCAATGAACATCCTTCCTCTGGGGTCTTGGAGGACCCAGTGAGCACATGTTCACCCAAAATCAGTCCCAAGTGGGGTCTGTTAGCAAAATAGAAAACAGGACTGGCTATCAGGTAGGCCACAGACATTTAGGCTTATCTCCATTCAACTGTGAAGTAGATACACCAGTTAAAGCATCTGTATCCTCCTCGGAGGGAACCCTTTGCTCATCTCTTTGATGATGGGGTGAACTGAGGTGGCCATCTTTTGTGTCAAGCGGCCACTGCCCTTGGCTATGGATGGCTGGACCAGAAATGGGAACCTGACTCCCCCCAACAGCCAGTCTACAGGCTTGTCAGTGACCAATGACATGGTTGACTTAAAGGTGCACTGGACCATCAGACTCCTCTCGGGAGAAATAGCATGAGAGACCCATTTAGGCTTTGAAGAGGCCCAGGAGGAGGTAGAGTCAGTCGAAGTTTAGAGAAAACAGACAAGCTAAGGAAGCAGACACACACCCAGAAGGTTCTATCACATGTGCTTCCATTTATATCAGACTTGAAATGACAAAATTATAGTGATGGAGGAAGATCAGAGGTTGCCACAGGCTATGGTGGGGGAGTGTGACTATAAAGGAGCAGCACAAGTGAGAGTCTTTCTGCATAAAACAGTCCTTGGTCTGAATATGGTGCTGGTTACATGAATCTATGCGTACGATGGAATTTCATAGTACTACACACACGCACACGCACGTACACGCATGCACACATACACGCATCATTCAAAACTTGTTGAGATCCGAATAAGGTCTGTAGTTTAGTGAATAGTATTTTACTAGATCCAAATCTTGATTTTGATCATGTACTGGTTATGTAAGATGTTATCATTGGGGAAAGCTGGATGATGGATATGTGGCAACTCTCTCCATTATTTTGCAAATTCTTTCCAGGCTTAATTAAATTACTTCAAAGTGAAAAGTCTTACAAAGAAAAAAAAAAGAAGCTGAAATGCTAATATGAGTGACAGAGAAAGCTCCAGTTCCCAGAGCTGCCCCAAATCCAGAGATTTCTAGCCCCTGGGTGGGTCCATCTGTGTTTATTAAAAAGCAAGAAGCCTGAGCAGAACATGCTCCTAGTACATAAGTCTTTGTATGCATATTTTGTTATTTCCTTAGCTAAAACAAATCCCTGGCAGCAGAATTGCAGTGTATAAGCACATTTTTAAAGACTCTTATTATTTCATGCCAAATTGCCCTCCAGAAAAATCTTAATGGATATTCCCACCTGCAGTGTATAAAAGGGCTGGCTTCCCCATCTCTTGCCAAAATTGGGTTTTAATCTTTAAAGAAAGTGTAGTCTTTGCCAAGTTGATAGATAAGACATTGTATCTCATTGTTCTTTTCTTCCAGGAATTCTAAATTATTTTCTTGGACCAAGTTGGACCATATAATTGGCTACTTACTTGGAGACTTGGATTTGGCTTTTCATTTGGTCACTTTTAGGAAATTGCATTTTAACCTTATGCCCCTGACTTGATAGAGATCACCACAGAAGGGCCCCATGAAATTTGCTACTGCATTGGCTGTTTTCAAAACCCCCAAATGTTGTTGAGGACTTCGTATCTTATATTGCTCAGTTTGTCTTTGATGTAATAAAATTAGACCCAAGAAATTTCCTTTGGAATTCAGGGCTTTCATTCCCAGAGGAACACACATGCTTCCTCTTTTCCAGCTACAAGAACCCTATAGCTGATCACGGTCCCCACTTTTTCTTTTCTGCTGCTAGAAAATGTAGAGCCAAGTTTAAGAATCAATGACAGCAATTTTGTTAACTCTTGTGGGAAATATATTTATTTATGTTTTTATTGCCTTCCGTCCTGACCTTCTATTTTTATTATTCACTTAACGGGTTTTACTTGCAAGTTGCTCCAAATCTTGTGGAAAAAGACAAAAGCCCAAATTTCTCAATTATGAGCCCTGGTAATCATGCATCCCAGGTACGTAGCCTTCTTCTGGCACATAACGTAGTACTTACATAAATATTTGCTGAATGAATGAATGAACAAATGAAGGAAAGCAATTGACAACAAACCAACTAAGAACAGCACTGACAATGATGATAGAAGAACCCTAGTTCCTAGTTGATCCAAGAGTAAGAAAATGTTATCATGGAAAGTAGGGCTTCGAGAAGCTTGGCAGGGAATAACTACCAATCGTCTCAAAAATGCTCAGTCATATTTCTGGGAGCCCAGCTGAGAAAATGATCGTAAATGCCTTCAGAATTCTAGGAACAAAGATGTTCATCACTGAGTTGTTCAAAACCGTTAAAAAACTAGAAACAACCTAAAAGACCAATAATAAGGGAATTAGTAAGAAAATTATGGTGCTCTGTATAATGGGAAGTCGTAGCTCTTTCATATACTTAGTACAAAGTGTTCTTAATGACTTGAAGAAAAATGTATGCAACAATGTTCCATGAAAGAGCAGGACATGGAATCATATAATCATCATTTTCTTCACAATGTAAGGAACTATGCATAGATGAGGGGAAATAAATGAAAATGTTAACATGGTTGTCTCCAGCTTGTGTGACAATGGGTGAATTTTATTATTTTATCTTGACTTTTCTGTAGTTTCCAAGTTTTCAACAACAATCATGTATTTTATAGGAAGAGAATAGGCTTAGTTAAAAATAGAAAAGAAAAAAAGAAACAAAGCAGTAGTAGGGCTCATTGAAATGCATTTCGGGACCAAAAAAAATGTGTGTGTTTTTTTAATTTTTATTTTTTAATTCTTCTCTTCCTGACAACAGTCAATGCCCTGGAAGGCTCACCTATCTATGATGTAGTGTTTTGAAAATATGTCCCCAAATTCAAGGTTGAGCTTAGTTCCTCTGTCCTTGAGTATGTGCTGTGCTCAGTGACTTGCTTCAAATAGAATCTGGTGGCAGTGCTGACTTCTAAGAGTAGATTGCAAAAGGCATCACTTCTTCCTTGCTATCTCTTGGATCATTTCCTCTGTGGGGAAGCCAGCTGCCATATAGTGAGGACATTCGTGCAGCCCTACAAAGAAGCCCAAGTGGGGAGGAACTGGGGCCTCGTGGCAATGGCCATGAGAGTGAGCTTTCTTTGAAACAGATGCTCCAGACCCAGTCGAGCCTCTAGCTGACTACAGCTCTGGTGACCCCTTTACTACAACTTCGGGAGGGATCCTGTGCCAGTCCACCCAGATGAGCCGCTGCCAAATTCCTGATCCATGGTGATGTAATAAGTTTTGAGTTGCTAAGCTTTGGAGTAATTTGTTACTCAGTAATGGATAAATAATATATTTGGTAACTATTAACTCTGTGAAAGGTGTATATATGTGTATGAATACAACTTTGAAGTGACTCAGTTACTTAAAAATTAGCAGCCACTGGTTTCTTTTGTTTCTGGGTGCATTTTGACAATGTGTATCAATACCCCTAAAACGGTTTATAGCCACTGACCAAGAATCCAACATTTTGGAATATCTTCTAAGGACATGAAAACCTCCCATAGAAATGCAATCCACAAGCAGGGAGTTTTGTTGCGTTGGCTTATCGCCGTATCCCCAACAGCTAGGACTAGATAGTACCTACTAGGAGCTCAAAATGTATTTTTTTTTTTTTTTTTTTTTTTTTTTTTTTTTTTGAATAAAACATTTATTTGAAGAAGGAAATTCCAGCCACAAAGCAGTCCATTCCTTTGCTTTGAACATAATCCTTTATGACTATTTTAGAAAGCTGAGTGTTTTTTAAATGATTTTATTTATTTATTTATTTATTTATTTTTATTTATTTTTTTAATTTTATAAATTAATTTTTATTGGTGTTCAATTTACCAACATACAGAATAACACCCAGTGCTCATCCCGTCAAGTGTACCCCTCAGTGCCCGTCACCCATTCACCCCCACCCCGCACCCTCCTACCCCTCCACCACCCCTAGTTCATTTCCCAGAGTTAGGAGTCTTTATGTTCTGTCTCCCTTTCTGCTATTTCCCACACATTTCTTCTCCCTTCCCTTATATTCCCTTTCACTATTATTCATATTCCCCAAATGAATGAGAACATACACTGTTTGTCCTTCTCCAGTTACTGTGGCCAAGTTCAAAAAGGGTGTTGCCTGAGTTCTCCTCTGGGATTTTGATGGAATCTTGTCTCTCATTTAGATCTTTCATCTATTTTGAGTTTATCTTTGTGTATGGTGCAAGAGAGTGGTCCAGTTTCATTCTTCAGCATGTGGATGTCCAATTTTCCCAGCACCATTTATTGAAGAGACTGTCTTTCTTCCAGTGGATCGTCTTTCCTCCTTTATCGTATATTAGTTGACCATAAAGTTCAGGGTCCACTTCTGGGTTCTCTGTTCTGTTCCATTGATCTATATGTCTGTTTTTGTGCCAGTACCACACTGTCTTGATGAACACAGCTTTGTAGTACAACCTGAAATCTGGCATTGTGATGCCCCCAGATATGGTTTTCTTTTTTAAAATTCCCCTGGCTGTTTGGGGTCTTTTCTGATTCCACACAAATCTTAAAATAATTTGTTCTAAGTCTCTGAAGAAAGTCCATGGTATTTTGAGAGGGATTGCATTATACGTGTAAATTGCCCTGGGTAACATTGACATTTTCACAATATTAATTCTGCCAATCCATGAGCATGGAATATTTTTCCATCTCTTTGTGTCTTCCTCAATTTCTTTCAGAAGTGTTCTATAGTTTTTAGGGTATATTTTGAGAACCATTTGAATGGTAAATGGTTCTCCAACCTTTTATTTTCAGGTTGTAGGTGTCCTTCTGTCTAAAATGAGTCTCTTGTAGTCAGCAAATAGATGGGTCCTGCTTTTTTATCCAGTCTGAAACCCTGCGCCTTTTGATGGGGTCATTAAGCCCATTCACGTTCAGAGTTACTTGAACTTCTTCTTAAAGGGGAGTTTTAAGAGTCCCCCTTAAAATTTCTTGCAGAGCTGGTTTGGAGGTCACATATTCTTTCAGTTCCTGCCTGTCTTGGAAGCTCTTTATCTCTCCTTCCATTTTGAATGAGAGCCTTGCTGGATAAAGTATTCTTGGTTGCATGTTCTTCTCATTTAGGACCCTGAATATATCCTGCCAGCCCTTTCTGGCCTGCCAGGTCTCTGTGGAGAGGTCTGCTGTTACCCTAATATTCCTCCCCATGAAAGTCAGGGACTTCTTGTCTCTTGCTGCTTTAAGGATCTTCTCTTTATCTTTGGAATTTGCAAGCTTCACTATTAGATGTCGAGGTGTTGAACGGTTTTTATTGATTTTAGGGGGGGATCTCTCTATTTCCTGGATCTGAATGCCTGTTTCCCTTCCCAGATTGGGAAAGTTTTCAGCTAGGATTTGTTCAAATACATATTCTGGCCCTCTGTCCCTTTCGGCGCCCTCGGGAACCCCAATTAAACGTAGGTTTTTCTTCCTTAGAGTGTCATTTATTTGCCTTAATCTGTCTTCATGGTCCCTTAATTGATTGTCTCTTTTTTCCTCAGTTTCCCTCTTTGCCATTAACTTGTCTTCTATGTCACTCACTCGTTCTTCCACCTCGTTAACCCTCGTCGTTAGGACTTCTAGTTTGGATTGCATCTCATTCAGTTGATTTTTAATTTCTGCCTGATTGGATCTAAATTCTGCAGTCATGAAGTCTCGTGAGGCCTTAATGCTTTTTTCTAGAGCCACCAGTAGCTGTATAATGGTGCTTCTGAATTGGCTTTCTGACATTGAAGTGTAATCCAGATTTTGTAACTCTGTGGGAGAGAGGGCTGTTTCTGATTCTTTCTTTCGAGGTGAGGTTTTCCTTCTAGTCATTTTGCTCAGTGCAGAGTGGCCAAAAACAAGTTGTATTGGAACACGGGGGAGTATCACTGGTCCGTCCAGCTGGTCTTCTGGGGGAGGGGCCTGCTGTGCTGATTCTCAGGTGTTAGCACTTGGGGAAGCTGCTCTGCCCCTGCCTGCTGCGGGGCTCAGCGGGGGTTGTTTACCCCCAGGAGGAACAGCAGCAGTTGCTATGGCAACTCTGGAAGCCTGGATTTAGCCTCCGCAGGAACTACGGGGCTCGGGGCTCTCGGTTCTCTGTCTGCAGGGCCTGGAGGCTCCGGGGCGGGGCCGCTGATCTGCTCAGCTCGGGGCAGGAGCGTCCTTGCTGTCCTGGGCCCTCCCGGCCTCTGCCTGTCCCGGAGGAGGCCGGATCCTGGGCTGTGTCCCGGCGCCCTGTGCTCCGGGGCCTGCGCTGGTGGATTCGCGCTCCCGCCCCGCAGCTCCCTCCCTGGAGCCGCTCCCGAGCCCCTCCGAGCTGCTCCCGGTCGGTCCCGCCGTGCGCGCTGCAGCCCTTAGGGAGCTCGGAGCACTCCCCTGCGCTCGCAGGTGTCTGTTAGTGTCCCCGGGAGCCCAAGGGCATCCCCGCCCTCCTGGGTCCTGCTCCAACTCCCTGCGAGCCCCTTTCCCCCCGGGAAGGTTGGTGCAGCTCCTGCTCCTCCGGGACCGGGACGGGGCTCTCCTGTCCTGGGGACACTCGCCCCGGCCTCAGCCCGGCTCCTCGCGGGCCCCTCCCCCTCGGAGGCCTTTTGTTCCTTTATTTCTTTTTCCCCGTCTTCCTACCTTGATAGAAGCGCGGACTCTTCTCACTGTAGCATTCCAGCTGGTCTCTCTTTACATCTCAGGCCGAATTCATAAATTTTCAGGATGGTTTGAAGGTTATCTAGGTAATTTGGTGGGGACAGGCGATTTGGGGACCCTGCTCTTCCGCCATCTTGCCCCTCCTCCTCAAAATGTATTTTTGAATGAAAGAATGAAATAATTGGTCAAGTGTGTGAAGATATAAAGATTAGAATATTTATCACAGTGTCGTTTATGATAGTAAAAAATATTGAGAACCACTTAAATGTTAGGACATGTATACCAACAGTAAATGATGAGTTAGGATGAACTATAATACATCTGTACAAAATGGAATATTATGCAGCCGTTAAGAACAATTATGTAGAAAGACCTCTATTTTGTAGTGGAATCTTTCTTAGTCGATGCCCACTGAATGACCTACGAGATTAACCAACATTTTTCTTCCTCTTCAAAATTCTAATTAATTCCCATGACATGCTGAGTACGTTCTCTTCCTCAAATTCCTATATTCTCATATTTCCATGCAATTTTGTTCCCACTGTGACTTACCACGAGTCAACTCATTCCCCCAACTTTTGGTGTCTGCTCTATTATTTTGTGGTTAATTTAAACAAATCCCACCTAAACTGATAAAACACAAGTGCAAATAATAGAGATGGTTCTAATAGACACAAAATAGAATGTTTAAGAAAGATAATAAAAATGAGTTTTTAAAAAATGGCTCTCAAGCTACTCGTGGGCAAGGTAACTACAGAAGACTAAAAATTTTTGCAAAAAATCTAGGACTTTGCAGTTGGGTTGCTCTGTGACTACTTTGCTTTTCTTCAAATAAACTCAAATTGGAATTTTTTTTTCTTTTTTTCTTTTTTTTTCAAATTGGAAATTTTAAGTCAAGTATATGGGTGTAGTTTATGCAAGAAACACCACACTTGGAAGTCATCTTTTCTGAATGGTTGTGCATTTATAAGCTTTAAGTTACAATAAAATGTTTAAAGTATGCGCATGTCAATGTTTGTGATCCCTGCTCTAGATGGGCAGCTTTGAGTTCCCAGGGAGTTTGATGAGAGGGCTTCACTGTCCTGCAAAGGTAACACAATCACAATAAGTAATAATAATATTTGAATGAGGGGCACCTGGGTGGCTCAGTGGTTGAGCGGCTGCCTCTGGCTCAGGGCGTGCCCCCGGGATCCTGGGATCAAGTCCCACATCAGGCTCCCTGCGGGGACCCTGCTTCTCCCTATGTCTCTGCCTCTCAGGGATAAAGAAATAAAATCTTTAAAAAATATTTGAATAAAGTGAGCAAATTATGAAGCGATTTAAGTATGACAGTGGTTACCATGGGATAGTGGGGTTTTCTTTTCCTTATTTATACTAGCTATGAGAATCAGGTGTTATCTTTATACATTTTCTAAAAAGTAAAAGCATTCCCATGGCATTCTGCTCAACTGAGCCTCCTCTCCTTCGGCTGCCCACTGCCAAAGAAATCAGCTGGTATTTTGAAAACTTTGCCAGCCACCAGATGAGGCTTCCCTCACCTGGCCAGCCTTAAACTCTCCGCCCTCCCCAGACTCCCTGGGATTCACCTGCACTCACAGAATTCTGTTTTTTACTTTGGGGGGGTGGTGGTTCTGTACGCCAGGGCTGTCCCACCCTGGGTGGGTGAGCCCCCAACCCACCCCCGGGGGCCGGCCAGCCCTCCCCACAGCTTGCTCCTTTTCCCCGGGGCTTCTCCAGGCGAGAGTTAGCCAGGTTGGGGGCGGCTGTAAAGGTACCTGCCAGGTTCTGAGAACTGCAGTGCTATTTTTCTCTTTCCACCCACACCCAGGCAGCTAAAAAAAAAAAAAAAAAAAAAAAAGTCAAGGGAAGAGGGGAAAGTGGGAGAGAGGCTTCTAGAAACAGCTACAGAAGGGCATCTAGTCTCAGAGGCAGCAGAGTAAGCAGAGAGAAGGAAATGCCCCCTGGATAATGGGATGGGCTTGGAAGAAAGCCCTGAGGGGGAGCAGCCGGGAAGGCTCTGCATTCAGGACCCAGGCTCCCTTTGGGGCCCTGGAGGCCCGGGACCTGGTGCCCAGCCTCCCCGCCCTGGGGGGCCTTATGCAACGAGAAGCCAGTTACTAGCTCGGGCCTGAGTTTCTCCATCTCTAAGATGGGAACGATGACGTCTGCTCTGTGCAGGTGCCACGAGGATTACAGGCCATGAAGGTGTCAACATTTGCTCAGGGGGTTAGTTCTCTCCCTCCCTAGTTCGCTGGTTCCATGTGTTTGTGACCCCCCCTTTCCTTCTCAGACCCCAGCCTTCGTGCCCTCCTCCTCCAGGAAGGCTCTGGCACTGCCCCGGCCTCTGCTCTGGCGGTTGGCTCGGTTTATCCGGTGTCGCTCACCCTGGGGGTTGTCCTTTGACCTCTCCAGACTTTCCTTCCCTCTTCTCTAAAATGGGCACCGCGAGGGCCGCCTGGGTGGCTCAGTGGATGAACGTGTGCCTTCGGCTCAGGTCGTGATCCCGGGGTCCCTGGATCGAGTCCCGCATGGGGCGCCCCGCCGGGAGCCTGCTTCTTCCTCTGCCTGTGTCTCTGCCTCTCTCTGTGTGTCTCTCTTGAATAAATAAATAAAATCATTTTTAAAATTAAATAAAAAATAAAAATAAAATGGGCACAGCGAATACGACCTGCCCCTGTGGTTGCCACGGGCTTTAAATAAACGCGTGCATAGGAACAAGAAGAGTGCCCCGTGTCCTTGTGATGCTCGCCCGGCGCGCGTGTGTATGTGATGCGTGTGCGTGCTGTGCGTGTGTGTGTGTGAGAGATCTGCGTTATGCTTCTGTTTTTTACCATTTTCACCTGTTTCGGTTGAGTCCCGGAGCCCACCGCCAGCTCCTTCATTTCTTTACTTTCCCATGTTGTACTTTCCCCTCTTGTGCCCAGAATAGACCTCTCCGCGATCTATTTATTGAATTAGCTTTTTAAAAAAGGAATCTTGGAGACACATCCAGTTCTGCTTTCTTGGAGCTGAAAGCGCTTCTCGCACATTCCCCGCAGGCACTCTCAGGATGCACTCCCCGTGATGTGCACTCTTGGGATGGGGACGGAGTGTGAAAATCGATGGCCTTTGCTGTGCTGCGGGCACTAGCACTGTGGCTGTAGTTTCACCCCCGGGGTGCTCAACAGGGGAGGAAAGGCTCAGGGCTTGCACACGCACTGGGCGAGGCTGGAGGCGGCCTCGGACACAGGCCCCGATGGACAGACTCAGGACGCCGCTTTCCTCGGCAGAGGCTCCCGTAAAGTTTTTGAAAGCCTATGTTTCATTAATTCTGTGTGTGTGTGTGTGTGTGTGTGTGTGTGTGTACATCTTGTGTCCTTAATTGGGTTGTGAACACCAAGGCCCAAACACAGCAATGGTTTGCTAGACTCCAAGCAGTCTCAGGTGCATTCATTCATTCATTCATTCACTCACTCCCCCAACGCACACTCCTCCGGGCCCCTACTCTGTGCCAAGCGCTGCTCCCGGGGTTGGGATCACACACGAACCCATAAACAGGTCGTGCTTTCCTGAGCTCACCCCCTAAGCATCGAGCCAGTGCGCCTCGAGCCAGATTGCATGAGGCTGTTCAGTCACGGGAAGGTTTGGGTTTTATTTTAAGGGTGATGGGAAGCCACCGGAGGGCTCTAAGCAGGGAAGGTATTTGCTGGGACCCTGTCACTGGCGATCGAGGGTGACCTTTCGAAGGGAAAGGATTGAGTGTGTGTTAGAACAGGGTTTTCAATAGCAGCACCACTGGCATTTTGGGCTGATCATGCTCCGGTGGGGGTGTGTGTGTGGGGCTGTCCTGTGCATCACAGAGTGTTTAGCAGCATCCCTGGCCTTTGACCTGTACCTCTTAGTTGTCAGCAGTGACCCCCTCCAACTGTGACAACCAATAATGTCTTCGAATATTGCAAAACTGCCCTCTCCCCCGGGAGAACCATGGCTGTCCAGTAGACCCAACAAGACTTGCTGATGGACTGGCTATTAGTGGGCAGGTAAAGACACGGGACAGTGGAGCCAGGACTGGATGGAGGACTGGTTTTGACCTCTCACCCTGGGCTGCAGCTATACTGCCCCCTGGAAGGGCAATTGCAAGCACAACTCAGCACGAGGCCCCATCTCACAAAGGAAACCGGTAAGGCAGGCCCTCCAGTATTCCCGCAGAGACATGAAAAATGGCAACACAGTAAGTATAACAAAGGAGGGCTGTAGGTACCGCGCAAGTGTGTGAGGGGTTGGGAAGAGGATGCACCAGTCTGGGAGGAAAGAGAACGTGTCTGCAGGAATTAACTATTCAGCTGAGCTATGAAGGGTAAAGTGGCATTCACTAGGCTTGGAGAGGATGTTTCAGGCAGCACAGTGGGTGCAAAGGCCCTGTGGTTGGAAACATCACAGCACACTTGAGGAATTGAAGAAAGGCCAGAGAGTCAGGAGAATATGGGGCCATCTGGGGCCAGATGATGCCAGGGGTGGGGACATTGCACAGGGTTTCCCAGCCATGTTAGGGGGTTTGGTCTTTCTCCAGGGCAATGGGAGTTCCTTGAAGAGTTTGAAGAAATGATGGAGCAGCATAGGACTAGGCTCTGCCTGGCTGACAAGGCGGTAGACAGGAGGCTCCTGCAGGAGTCAGGGGGAGCCGAGGGCCGTGGCCCCGAGAGGGTGGGTGCCAGTGTGTGGCGTGTGGGGGAGGCCTAGGTGCAGAAGGACCGTTTGCAGGCCTGGCTGAAGTTGGGCTTCTATGGCTGCAGGGCCTGGGCCAGGCCCGAGCCCGTGTGTCCCGCGTGGCATCCTAGCTGGGGGCCTGCCCTCAGGGAGCTCCCGCTTGGCGAGGAGTTAGAGACCCCCGCCCCTAGGCCAAGGGGCTCTGCCCGGAACTGCGGGCCGGGCCGGATGGATAGGGGTGTCTGCGGCCAGAGGGTCCCGGGCTTGAATTCCTCCGCCTGTTAGACATCGACTCCTTCTTCCGGCAGACGCTCACTGTGCAGCCGCTTGGGGCCCGGCCTGGGGCCCCCCGGTACCCAGGAAATGATAAGAGGCTCGCGCTGTGGGGGCCTTGACCTGTCACCCAGCGGAGCAGGTGCCAAGGCTGCAGTGGGGGCGCAGGTGTGCCGTGGGGGCCACAGGCTGAGGCTCCCCTGCCCCCCCATACTCAATTCCTAGGCCCACCGGGGGTTCCTGCCCACCTCCGTCCAGCCCTGTGCCCGGACTCTGAAGTTGGCTCCAGAATTCCCTTCCCGCCGGAATCGGCTAATGAGCTGACACATGGCCCCTTTCTCCAAAAGGACGGAAAGAGGGAAACCTCCGACGGCCACTCTCTGCTTGGGCCACCCTGGGCTTGGTCTCCGCAGAACCTCCAGAACCTCCGAGAGCAGACGCTTCCTTCGTGGGAGCCTCGCACAGACTCACCTCTCCGTGGCCCTGTGGGCTAGGCACCTGGTCACGCCCTTACATAGAGGGGAAACTGAGGCACGGGGAGGCACAAAGCACGTGCCCTGACCTCAGGGGGACACCAAGCAGTGTGGCTGCAGACTCGGCTCCTAACCGCCCCTCCACTGCCTCTCTGGAGCAGATGCACCCGGGATGAAGGGGTGCGGGGTGCGGGGTGGGCGCAGGGTGGGGGGGTTGATGCAAGGGTCTGGGCACCGGCAGGAGGCTGTGGGTGCAGGAAGCACACCTGCCGACGGGCTGCCCGCCCAGCCGGAGACTCCCCTGGGCCACAAGGGTGGGGACAGGCTTCTGGGGACAGCCGGGCAGCAGCAAGCCTGCTGGGTGGGTTACCGGGTCCTGATGGTCTGTCTGGTGCTCCCCTGGGTCCTCCCCACGGCCTCTGCAGGGGTGGGGGTGGGGGGACTCCTGGTCCTGCCGGGCCTCCCAGTCGCCCCCCGCACGGGCACACCCCGCGGTCACTGGCCGCTGCCGAGGGCACTGCTCTGTGCAGGTGACCCACGCGGCACTGGCCTGCGCTGCCGTAGAGGGAATGTGACAAAACGCGGCGCTGAGCGGGGCTCGGGGAAGATAGACCAGCACACGGGGGAAACTGAGGCCAGGCCATTCTTCCTGCTGCTGCTCTGCTAGGCCATGTGAGGAAGAGGCACGAGCCACCTGTGTGTAAAAGTGACCCGCCGGGAGCCGCCGCCGCACCCTCAGTGCTCCGAGGCTCTTCTGCCGCGTCACTGTCCCCCTGGTGCAGCCAAGAGAGCCCTGATTCCAGGAGGTTCAGGCGTGAGCGCGGCAGGTTGGGGATGGGGCCTTAACCCAGGGACGCCTTCGCTTGGAACCCCAGTCGGTGGGCTGGGAGCAAGGCCTTGAGGTCGGAGAGCCCAGGACCGGCAGGTGTGGGTGCACTGGGAGGGGACAGGGCTGGGGGCTGCAGGTGGGGAGGGAGGGAGGCCCCCTGGGACAAAGCCCTGAGCCTGCGGGGAGAGCAGCCCCCCTAAAGGAGGTGAGGAGCAAGCAAAGTCGACCTTTGACCCTCAGCTTTTAGAAGTAGGGTTATTGGGGCGCCTGGGTGGCTCAGTCAGTTGAGTGTCTGTCTCTGGCTCCGTTGTGGTCTCGAGGTCCTGAGACCGCGCCCCGTGTCAGGCTCCCGGCTCGGCAGGGAGTCTGCTTCTCCCTCTCCTCCCTGCTCATGCTTTCTCACGATCTCTGTCCCTCTCAAATCTTTTATTTAAAATCAATTATCAATTAATATATAGTGTATTAGTTTCAGAAGTAGAATTTAGTGATTCATCAGTCATATGACACCCCGTGCTCATTCCATCCTGTGCCCTCCTTAATGCCCATCACCCAGTTAACGTGTCCCCCCCACCCGCTGCCCCTCCAGCAACCCTGTTTACTAGTTAAGAGTCTCTTATGGTTTGTCTCCCTCTCTGATTTCATCTTATTTTCCCTTCCCTTCCCCTATGTTCATGTTTTGTGTCTTAAATTCTACGAGTGAAATCATATGTCTTTCTCTGATTTATTTCCATTTATCTCTAATACTCTCTATCTAATCTATCTATTTATTTATGAGACACACACAGAGAGAGGCAGAGACACAGAGAGAGAAGCAGGCTCCATGCAGGAGCCCGATGTGGGACTTGATCCCAGGACTCCGGGATCACGGCCTGGGCTGAAGGCAGATGCTCAACCACTGAGCCACCCAGGTGCCCCAATACCCTCTAGTTTCATCCACATCATTGCATATGGCAAGATTTCATTCTTTTTGATGGCTGAGTAATATTCCTCCCTCTGTGTGTGTGTACACTTCTTTATCTGTTCATCTGTCGATGGATATCTGGGTTCTTTCCGTACTTTGGCTATTGTGGATATTTATTTAAAGGAAGAATGAGGGACAGAGGGAAGGGGAGACAGTGTGTATGAGCCGGGGGTGGGGCACAGGGAGACGGAGAGGATCTCAAGCAGACTCCTTGCCGAGCACGGAGTCTGACAGGGGACTTGATCTCAGGACCCTGAGACCATGACCTGAGCTGAAATCAAGAGTCTGATGTGTAACTGAGTTACCCAGGCACCCCAGCTTTTACTCTTTTTTGAGGCTTATACCTTCTAGAGTGTTGAGTGTTAAGACTTGGGGGGTAATTTTTTAAAGATTTATTTATTCATGAGAGACACAGACTGAGAGAGAGAGAGAGAGAGAGAGAGAGAGAGAGAGAGACAGGGAGAGAGAGAGAGAGGCAGAGACACAGGCAGAGGGAGAAGCAGGCTCCCCATGGGGAGCCCGATGTAGGACTCGATCCCAGATCCCGGGATCGCAACCTGAGCCAAAGGCAAGCGCCCAACCGCAGAGCCACCCAGGCGTCCCCCGCAGGTAATTTTTAAAATGTGAAACATGGAACATTCCCAAACACCCGCGAATAAAATAAACCCAGGATGAAGGCTGTTGATGCCAAGAGTGGTGGCAATCCTGAAACCAGGTCCATAGCGCGGCCAACGGGACGGACAAAGTCCTCATCGGTTGCTGTGCGTGCCCCGCCGTTCGGGAGTGAAGAACGGAAGAGCCTGCAGGCAGGGGCCACCTGGGTGTTCCTCTCCCTTCTCCAGCACATTCCTGGCACCTGGCACACCTCCCGGCTCCCAGCAGTTGCTCCACCCAGGACTGATACGTGAACGAGGGATAACCTGCCACTACTTTATTCTGGTAACTATTTGGGTTTCAAATCAAAAGCACAAAGCAGTTTAAGAAAAACCGGTGTGGGGGATCCCCGGGTGGCTCAGCGGTTCAGCGCCTGCTTTTGGCCCAGAGCATGACCCGGAGTCCCGGGATCGAGTCCCACGTCGGGCTCCCGGCATAGAGCCTGCTTCTCCCTCCTCCTGTGTCTCTGCCTCTCTCTTTCTATGTCTATCATGAATAAATAAATAAATAAATCTTAAAAAAAAAAAAAAAAAGAAAAGCCAGTGTGACCTTAGAGAGAGAGGCACGCACGGATAGGAGAAGAGTCCGGACTGCAGTGCTGGCTGCATGCTTGCTGAAAGATAACTGCGATGCCACAAAGGGAGCGAGCAAATGAGACCAAGGACACAGAGGAATGATCATTGTATTTATTCGTACACACTTGCTTCCAAACTACAATTAATGTATCTAACAAAGCATGTCATGCAAACAAAGATCAGAGGTTATACAAATTGAGGAAAGCAGTGCAGTAATTTATACATCCATCTTGCCTCCTTTAAACCAAATGTTATTGGACAGTTGAATGGCCTCTACATTTTGTCAGTAGGTGCTTACGCAGAAGGAAAAACCTCAACCTCCAGCTCTTCGTCTTCCTCCTCCGCACAGATTTGGGGTCTTATACGATGTTTTCCAATTACCGATTCAAACATGACATGTCACACACACACACACACACATACACACACACTCTCTCTCTCTCTCTCTCATGTGGCAAAAGAAAGGATTTCAAATGTCTCTGACCATCTATAAAAGAGATTCCGAAAAGACCCTGATAGAAGGGATAGGAGGTGAATTTTTAGACCGCTAAGACACAAGAGAATAACCTGCCTTCGTGGATGATTTTGAATAGTCCACTAATCCCCTTAAGAAAACAATCACATTCTTCCAGGAAAAATATCAACAAAAATCTATGAACAATCACAGGAATAAATACTCCTAAAGTTAAGCAGAGGAGACAAAGACACAGTTATTTAATCAGAAAATGCAAAGCCACCTTTTGTCTGATTTTAGAAAAAAAAAAAAAGGTTCTTATAAAGTAGCCTTGATAGTTTCTGAAAAGTAGGCTCCTGTCTCATGCAAGAGAGAGTTCTGAGACAGATGCCCTTGGGAGTGTTTGCTGCTGCCTCTTCTTTCTCGGGGATATCGAAGTATATCTGAATTGCCCAGTGGACAAAATCCTTACAGGGCAGCTCTGAATTTTCACTGACTGTGAGCCGTGGGGGACCTGGGGGCACTGGAGGCGGAGCTGAGGAAGCCCCCTGCCCCCCAAACCAAAAGGTGGTCACAGAGACTCACAGAGCAAGGAAAGGGATCCAGAGACCCCATGGGAATGCTCTCCTAGGGCTGCATCTGGAAGAGGACCTAAACCTATCTTTCCTATGGTCCAAAAGTTTCTAGACCTTAGATGGTTGTCCCCAGTGCTCATTAAAAATATGGGGGGGGGCCTCAGTCTGCCAACACATTCCACCTGAATTTCCAGCCGTTCTCGCGTGGACTCCATATACACTGGCACGGGAAAATCCTGTAGTGGGAGGGCAGGTCGGGGGCGTGCTCTAGCGGACCCCAGCTGAGTCCTCCTACAGGCTCCATGGGGTTGGAATCTTAGGAAATTGTCAGTAGTTTTATTTTAAAAACTTATTTTTAAAAGAAGAATTGAGTTATTAAAGTTCTCTATAAAAAAGTACAAATAGCCCAGTATTACTCAGTTGTTCTATTGGAATTATCAATTTTTTTTTCTTAAGTTTAAAAAAAAAGTCTTTGGACTTTGTGGGGCTTAGTGTAGGGTCACTGTAAGGCTGTTTGATGACTGAGTTTGACCTACACAATTATTCACTGACACCCAATCACACAGATCAGAGGCACAAGGGTCCTAGTCATACATGATTTTAACTCTCCCAAAGAGTCCCTGACATTAGAAAGTTAACAGGATTGTGGTTGATGCCATTTCTAGATGCCGTCACTCACTAAAACTCAGGTAACCTTTCGCAATTTTCTGTATCTTCCGATTTGTCGCATCGACCCAAATGGGAAATGACAGACATGTTTACAGTCTGGTATGTTTCATAAGATGTTACCCAAGCAACTCAAGGAAAATGTTTAAAAAAAAAAATATCTCCCCACTTGTCACATTAGTGTGCGGTCACTAATAACCAGGGTGCCCTTTCCTTCACTGTAACTGTCACGGCTTCGCTGCTCCCGGAACATCATCCTTTGGGCCCCTGGGTCAGCATCTCCTTCCTGATGATGACTCAGTGGGGGAACAGGCGCTCCTGCCCTTGCCGGGTTTAAAGAGACAGGGAATGGTGTGATATGCACACACACAAGAAAGAGGTGACTTCATGAGACCAAAGTGAGAAAAAGACTGTCAGTTGGTGTTGCCGTTCTGAGCCATTTAAAAATATCAGACTCTCACTTTTCCTCCCTCTTCAGTACTGAGAAAATGAATCCCAGCAAGAAATCAGATTTCTCCTGCTAGGCGCAATCAGGTGGGAACCGCAGTGTTAGTTCTTTTTGCCACTTCTCCATCCACCCCCAGACACCATCATTCTCAGCAGGAAGCCACAGAGGCAAACGGGTGGGAACCTACTGGCTCCCGGGGCATGCTGGTTTGGCTCTGCCCAGGGAATTGTGAGCCACCCTAAGGCAGGCAGAGAAAGGGGGCTTCAAGCAGCTGGTGGGGATGCGGTTGGCATTCAGGAGATGTTTTTCGAGGAGGACTAGGCCGTGTTCCTGGCAACAGACTTGCTGTCAAGGACCAGCCAGCGGTGGCTGTCAAGTGCATCAACGACCAACAAGGCAAAGCCGCTGGAAATAGCAGCAGCTTCCTTCCTGAGATGCCCTCTCCTTGCACACCCTCCTGGCTTCCTCCTCCGGGATACACTCAATCCTTGCTCTTCTCTAAACGCCTTACTGACCTCGGCCTCCACCAACCTCTCCCCTCTCTGAACATCAATAAGTGACTCGCTTGGGGTCTACACACGAGTTCCAGCAAGCACATCACCTCGCTCTGCTGAGGACTGCAGCTCAGAGACTTTCTCCACAATCACTGGCTGGTTGTATCACCGGGGCTGTTTCACATCACCTTTCAACAGATCATCTCAGGTCAAGTTTCCAAAGCGCCCTAAACTCTCCGATTCTCTGCCAAAATTCCTAATAAGGAAGCCTGACACATCTCAGGAGAAGAGACAGACGGTGATGTTGCGTTCACTGGTACCAGGTCATGAGGATCAAAGAGAAGCAGATGTGCTGAAGAGCGACCATTACCTTCTGAATTAGTTCCTGCCTCTAGGGAACCTCCCATTGACTTCTGAGGGCTACACTCGGCCAGCACACTCTGGATACTTCCATCTAAACCAAGCATCTAGTGTCTTTAGACAAGATGCCAAGAGAAGGTGGCCTTCTGGCCTGTCCACTGGCCTGCCACCTCAGAGCCAAGTTCTGCTGCTGAGTAGCAGCCACCGTCCAAGGGAAAATAATGCAAGGCAACGTGAACGGCCCTTCCAAGTCTGGGACCAGAGAATCTGGCGGGGAACCAGACCGAGCTAGATTATGCAGGGCCCTGGACCTCCACAGGCCCCAGTGAGGTGGAAAGTGCTCAGGGTGGGGCTTCTAGAGCTGCCAGCTGCGGTCGAAAGAGCACCCCTTCCCTGTGGCTTTCACACAATGCCCACGAACTGGGACGACGCCACTGAACTACATCGATTGCTTCCTCTATAATGGTCACCCATGAGGTTTATTCTATATTGGGCTGCTCAGACCTTTAAAACATTAGCCTTTACCTAAACTTGGTACAAAGCCACACACCAAACAGGGTACGTCACGGTCACACTTCACCAGGCCCTGGGGTTTCCCGCCTCCTTCCCAAGTTTGTCTTCAAGCCCGCTGTCCTGCAGGCCGAGCGCTGGGCCCCACAGCCAGAAGATTTTCTTTTAAAACTTTGCCATGCATTCTGAAAGAACGCAAGCCAGCTAAGATGATGAATGTTTCCTGGAGAATTATGAATAATTTGGAAATGTGTTGGCTGTGTGAGGGAAAGCCTGAGACTGCTGCTGGCATAGAAACAAGCAGACAGAATGGGGCTCAGGGATGAACGGTCCCTGACCCCCCAACGTGTTCCTTTCTGGAATCTTCCTTGTTGCCTGGGACTTGGCTGAGGGTCCGTCCTGCTGCTGCCCCATCCTGGGGCAGGGTGACTGTTGTTTTGATTCCTAGGCTCATTCTATAAACTGGTCCCTTTTCTACTCAACCGAATGAGATGTCCCTGGCAAAGGAAGGGTCCCCAAAGTGTACTGCCCCGCAGGACTGCAGCGTTGGGTGTGCTAGGGCCCTTTCTGCATTCTGATGTCCACAGCCCCTAAGAGACGGCGGAGGAAGTTGCTCTTTTTGGGGCTGACCCACTGCCTACCCCATCTCTTCCTCCAGTCAAGGGTCCCCAGGACAGACCAGGTCTCTCAGTCTCAAAGACCCTTCTGTCGTTGTGTTACATGAATTTCAGGCAAACAGAGAGTAAAAAATGAGGCGGCACTTAGCTGGGAGACACATTTGGAGAATGAGGGGACTTAGAGCAGACCCTGTAAGAACGGATAATCATTTCCACGTCGGATGTGCTTTCTGCTGTAGGAGGCTGGCTTCTCCGAGGACCTTGCGTTAGTGTCTCACAGTGTCTCACCACAGATGTACTCCTCATGAGACTGGAAAGGCTGGTTCCAGCAACAGGTGGAAGAAAATCTGTAGCTTCTAACGAGTCTGCGGATAGAGCCAGGGGATGGCTGTGTCGGGATGGGGCGGGGGAGCTGCCAAACTGGACGGTTTGTCTCATGAAGTCTGTATGTGCTGGAGCAAACGGCGAGTCGTTCTGGGGGCAGCAAGACAGACGGTGTGCTTCTGGTGTGTCCACGCATACATAGCAGGATGGGCGTCTTCCTGTCCCTCCCACCTCAAGTCACTAACAGTAACAAGGCTGAAAAGGAAAAACCAAAGTCCAGCCCAGGGGCTGTGACAACGTCACACCTACACAAACATACTAGGCATACTGGAGTCAAACACTTCCTGATGTCCCCAAGAGGAAGAGTGGTAAAGGAGTGGACGATGGTGCTGAGGAGCTAGGAGGGAGTGTTATCTCAGAAATAATCCCCAAAAACAAAACATTTGTTTGCAGGTAGAATCGAAAGTGTGTGTGTGTGTGTGTGTGTGTGTGTGTGTACACACACACACACACATATGCCTAATTGATCATGTAAAATAGCCATTCATTTCAAAATTAGATCTACGATAAAAAAATTAATATATCTGATACAGTGCAGGGTTTGCTTGGGGTGGGAATGAGGGAAGAGGAAGCACGGCAGCAAGGAATGAAGCTAAAACTTAATCATAAAAGCAGATTAGAAACAAGAGCCTTCACAAATATAGCACAATTGTGTCTTATAAAATTATTATAATACTCTCTTTATACTTGATACGATTATATCAATAATATAGATTCACTTATTAAGGTTTATTATAAACATGCAAAATTCATTGCATGATGCATTTGCAAAACATATTAAAATCCTTCTAGCAATAAAACATCTTCGAGCCGATGTGCATCCAGGCTTTCCTGATTCTACAGCTCCAGGTGTGTCATTCAACATGAACTGGAAATGGAGACCTGAACTGTATTGGTTTTCATCCCTTAGCGGATGTCAAGGGCTGGAGATGGGAGGGAAATCGATCAATGGAGACTTATGCTATAGTCAACACTCTGCTAAGTTACTGTACACCGTACTCTCGTAAACGACATTGCAGCCTAGTAAATAAATAAGTACAAAAGGGGATGGGGTGTATGCTTCAGCCTCTTAGGACATAGGTAGCAAAATATTGGTTGGAGGGTCGGGGTTGGCTAACAACACTCGTGAGTAGTGGCATGATTGCTGATGGCACCCTGGATCACAGAATAATCTCCCAGAGATTAGAATGAACATACATACACACTGGTTTATCCTTGATCTGAAATGATTTCACATGCTCATTTAGCAAAGTCCTTAGAAGATTTGGCCTCTTAAAAAGAAATGCAAGTATCAAGATAATCGTCAACCAAATTGGGGAGCTGACAGATTCACCCAACGTTCATCTGAGGTTTTCTCTAAGACCAGTAATCACTGGACTATGACTGGGTTACGACTGTCAATGTATGGTAATGGTGAGCTTGCAAATGACTCACTGGTGGGGATTTGATTCATGTCGGCCTCTCAAATTCTAGGGACCGTTTCCACTGAGGCGGAGAACAGAAGCAGTGGGTATTTCAAAGCCTCCCCTACTCCCAATCCCACCTGGCTCACATTCTGGGCTCCCCGTTCTTTCATTCCAAATACGTCTCAGGTGGAGGGGTGTCTAGCCCACTGGACTGGGACAGGTTCATTTTAACATCTCTGGTTGGGGGACCTCAATGGTGGAAATTGACAGAAAGGCAAGGAAAATATATCAAATCGTACCGAAAAAGGGGGAGAGTTTGTTTGCTTTCTAGGAAGGGTCAACCTACAGCCAGATGTGACTTCTACATAATTAAGCTGGACACTGTACATTATGTCATCTTCCACTAAGGTAATGGTTGTAAGAGACAGACCCTGAACCGTTGCTCACATTTGGACTAAAAACCCTAAAATTTTCAGGCCCCCATCTGGAACAAGAGAAAAGGCCATGGCCTTAAAATTTTAGGGTTAAGGATCATTTCCCACTGCTGGAGGGCTGGGGGCGGGGGAGACGATGGTTCTTCGTGTTGAGTTTCATACCGCACTCTGTAAGATGGGGTGCACAAATTGGGGGTTGACATACGAGAACCCCTCGAAATCAGACTGGTCTATGTTAGCAATGACCAACTGATCAGGTGGTGTTAAGACAGGCTGCCCTCGTGTGAAGAACTTGTCAAAGTTTTCTGCGCCTTTGCCACACTGCAGAGAAAAGAGAAAAAGAAGAAAAGGTCAGTAAATTATTGCAAAGCACAGGCGGCAGCTCTCTCAAGAGTCCTCGGCAGGGAAGAGCGTGGCCCGGGGGAATTGGGACTGGAGAGGCAGGAAGAATTCTGGAGAATCTGGACACCCACTGGATTCAAAAGCCAGCCACAGCAAAGAATAACGCAAAGTCACTCGGTTGCAAACCTTCGATGACCCTCGGAACCGAACCCCTCCATGGAAAGGCACTGCTGATAGTAAGGCAGCAGCAAGGGGACACAGCCTGTTTTATTTCATTTTCACTTCACAGAGCAAGCGGGCTACGAGCATGATGCCACACGCGCAGGGCCATCAGTCACAGCCCATGTCGAAAGGCCAGGATGTTGGGTGGGAATGCAGACAGCAACCTCTGAACTGAGAAGTTGAGATTTCTGTCCTACTCGTGGTTCTCTACAACCATATTTGTAGTACAGTAAAAACTGTTATTTTTGCAACTGGAAAGTGCTAAAAACCTCAGTTCATGATCTTCAACCAATATTGAGGTAGGTGTGGTGGCAAGGTTGGGACATTCACCCTGGGGCCCAGCTGGGCTTCAGCCTATCTAGATCTATCCGATCAACTGGCAGGTCGATATGCGGCTCACTCGCTGGTGGTCTCAGGCTGGAGGGGGTTTGCTCTGGTGCCCTGGACAGGGATAGCAAAGTCTCCTGTCTGTCTTGGATAGTCTTCTTCTGCAGGGTCCACCAGGGCACCCAACAAAGACAGGGCTGCAGGCAGAGCTGCCTTTTTGGAGGCTCTGAGAAACATGGCAGCATGCACAGCACGGGTCATGGGAGCCTGACCCCTAATCGGGGAAAGGGGTGTCCTCACTTTCTCAGCCGCTCAGGAGGGTTGTGGCATTCTGAAGTCCCCTGGACCCCAGAGGACTCTGAGACAGGGAATGTTGGGGTCACACTGGTGATACAAATCATGGTATTCCACATGTTGCCAATGATCACCCTTCCACCTGCTGGTACCATAGGGGATATGGACCAGTTCTGAGTTAGCACAATTTTATACTAACCAGGCAATACTGGATCTTTAACAGAGGACAGCTCTGTGAAGGGGTGGGGGGTGGGGAGTCCACCCCAATCCCTTGAGTGTAAAGGGGGGAGGAGAGCCACATCCTCTCCCTGGGCTATGGAGGTTAAGGGTGTGGTGTTTCACACAGACCCCAGCATGCGGTGAGAGCACAAGGGGTGCTGTTATTTTTGTAAGGCCAGTTTAGTCTCACAGACCATACCTTCCCACTTCCTCTTTTATACCTTTCCCACCATCTAGAAAGTTTCCTCGAGGGTCTAGTTTCATCAGGCTTTTTCCACCCTGCTCCTAAGGCATGTCATGAGTTCAGTGTAAGGTCTCTCATGACTGACAGCCTCCCTTTCTGGAGGTGTTTTCATTTTCATGCGTGACCACCTACTCCTAATGGGGGGGGGTGCACACCATGGACTGCTGTGTGGGTATGTGGATGCGTGTGTGGAGAGAGGCAGGGAGCCCTTGTATGGGGGCCCTTGCAGCCTCTCTATGGAGGCCATACTATTGGGCCTGTTTGTCACGCAGGCCCTGCCTCCTGCATAAGAGATGGTGGAATTGTATTTGAGGAGGATGTCCTTTGGGAACTTGATTAATTAATGCCCATGGCCTGAAAGACTTCAAGTGAATCCACTGTAGGTGCTCTCAGAGGCTGGGATGTGTGTTCCTTATGAAGAGATCATTTGCATTTGTTTTGCTATTCACTAACCGTGCAAAGATGAGTAAGAAGGACCTTCTAGGAAAAGGAAAAGGCGAAGTCTCTAAAAGGAAGAGGAAGGCAAGCCAAGGTGAAACGTCTTCTCCATCTAACCCTAGATTTGTTGATCTGTTTTGTGAAAAGAGGGCACAAGTCTGACCTTTCCTTTGGGTACCATCTTTATGGCATTCGCAGATCTTCCAATGAGAAGTTTCAAAAGCCATGGCTTAACTGCCAAATAAATCAACAACAAATGGCAGGAGTCCCTGAGGTCTAAAAAGTGGACCACGTAAACACTAGCACCAAGAAGCTTGGGGATGGGGATGGGTGAAATTCTAAAGCTGCTGTTCCTGGGAAGGGTTACTCCTAGGGCTGCCATGGCTTGTGAGGCGAGTGTGGTAACACACAGGGTGGAAACCCTCACTGCTCCTGGCTTTGTGCTGTGTGGGCTGCCGGCCCAGAACTAAGGGGGCTTGCGGGAACCAGGGCAGTCTTCCTCGGCGATCATGTCACATGGGAGTAGAACTGCTGGTCTCAGAACTGCTTACCACCAGAAACCTCTTCTTTTCCTTCCCACTCTAACTCACTCTGGTATGTTCTCCTAAGGAGAGAGAAGTCACATTCCAGCAAGGAAAGCCTTTCTTAAGCCTGTTCACTGAGGTGAAGGGACAAGCTGAGGGCAAAGAATAAAAACTGTCTGTGTGAGTGGATCTCAGCAAGCCATGGGTGGGAAAGCCACGGAAATGCTGGAGGTTGCATCCAAGGGTCAGATGAGATGCAAGACTCAGAAGGACCTCTAATTCCAAGGGAGCTCTCACCAGATGGATGCCGCTTTCCCCCTTCAAAGAGCAGAGGTTTTTTTGGGGGGGTTTGTTTGTTTTTAATCACAGGTTTGGTACTATGAGAAATATAGCTTATTTTTCCACCATGGAGGGTCTCCTATGCTTTAAAAAATGAGCCTTCCATAATTCAGTAAAATTAGCCCAGAAATAGACAGTCTCCTTTAAGTCAAATGGGAGAAGATTTTGACCTAATTTTTCAAGATGTCTATGAAGAAAACTATGACTATTCTCATATTATTCACCACCATTGACTGAAAAGGATAATGAAAACCAGTGCTCTCTGGATCTTTGAGGAAAAGACAAAGCCTTCAACAAGCTGTTATATTTTAAACACAAAAGATTCTTCCTGCTGTTCGTGGCCCAACCTTATTCATAACCATCTTGTGGGCAGCAGGGCTCAGGCACCATCTTGGATGTGAGAGAGAACAAGAAGGGGTATGGAGACTGAAGGGTTTGGGGGGCCCCAGGTGGTATTTGTGAATGACTGAGCGAATGAGTGACAGTAGGGGTGAAGAATGAGGCTGGCCAGACTACAGACATTCTCTCAACCTACCTCAGGGATGATGCAAGAAGGTTATTACCATGGCCACTGGAAGGACAGCCTCTACCACAGTGTGTGACAATAGGCAGGTTTGGGTTGGCCATGGCCTAAGAGCTCCAGGCCACCTGACAACACATGCAGGCAGCATTTGCTACTTGAGAGCAAAATCCCTTGGCGGGATGTGCACTGTCTTCACCTCCAAAGGCCACCCACACCTGTCACCAACTGAGGATTTTGCCAGTGTGTGACCTCAGACAGTTCCTCTGGTACTCTCTGAGAGCAGAGACTGCCTGTGTCCACGGAGCTGCTTTCGACACCAGAGGGAAAAGGAGAGGTGGGGTGGGAAGGACCCACCAGAGGCCACAAGTCCAGGGAATAGCTTTGGGAAACATACTGTACCTCTCTGTAAAGATAAAAATGGGGTTGTGAACGCCCACCTCCCAAGGCTATTGTGGGGATCAAAGGAACGAGAGTGTGTGCAATCCCTTCTAAAGATCAGGCAATGACACAGATCTGAGGCACAGCACGTACAGCACACGCCCTGCAGGTAAAAGGCATGTGATTAATATGTGAGGGATGAACAAACCCTATTAATAATCGACCTGCCTTATTTAGCTCTGGATTCAGGACATAACTCCTTTGTGGTTTTGACATTTCAACCCATTTGGTAAACTCATCAATTAATAATATGAGCTCAGGAGAGGTCAGGCATGGTAAAGATGGGACAAAGCATAGGAAGACACTGACTCCAGCTAGACTTTGGGCTCGTAGTGCTCCCCATCCAGGGCCCTGGGCAGCACACGGTCCACTCACAACCCCATGCACCCTGTGTAAGGGCCGGGGGGAGAGTCAGCCTGCCCCGCGCACGTCGGCTTCTCATGATTCTTACCTGGGAGAGGCCACCGAGAATGCACAATACATGTGTTGGTCTCAATCCTGTCCTTTACCTTGGTGTCTCAGTCATGTAGAATGTAACCCCATGGTCACTGGTATGGGAATTAGGGTGAGTATGAGTAGCTTGAAAACACTGCCATTACAAAGCAAAACCAAACCAAACCCAGAGGAGCAGGCACAGTATGGAACCAAGCGAGAGTAAAGGCGTGTTGCAAGATGAAGGAGAAAGGGGTGGGGAATGTCTCTGGCAATTATTGGATGTAGCAGGATCTGCTTCATCTTAGGGCACCCCCTATTTCAAGTCTCACTGTGTGGTGGTCCTAGTGGAGCATTAGTAGGAACACGGCTGATATCTGTGCACGGCTTTCTGACCTGCAGTTGTGCACCAACTTCATTTAGTTAAACAACCAGCAATAGAAATGAATGGGGATATTGTGCTTTGAGCCTCCTGGGAGCTCATGTCCACACCATGGGACCATCCAGTGAGGGGGCTGAGGCGCCGGGCTGCAGCCCTCTGTGAGATCAGCATGCTCAGGGAACGGTCTTCCGTGCATGACCCAACGCAAGCAGAAGGTACACGCTCAGGGTTAAAGAATGGAGTTAGTTTGCTCGTTTAGTCACTCAAGGATCTAGAAATGTGCTCACCGAAGGCCGGGATGCCCACTGAAGCCAGTGCATTTTGGTACAGAAAGTCTGGAGAATAAGAACGGACAGAGGAAAGTATTTGGAAAAGAGTCAGCGCCTGCCCTGGGAACTTGGGAATCAGAATAGCCCGTGTGAAGGATGCCACACACCCACCTGCGCTCACACGGAAATGTCTCCCAGATAGATTGCTAGGTGAAAGATGCAAAAATGCATGGTACGACCTTGCTGTGCGTATAATCACGCATGCACGCAGCCTTCCAGAAGCTTACAGAAGAGGTAGTGAATAGCAGAACCAGTAATTGGGGGGGTGGGGGTGGGGACAGCCTGTCATTTTGTATCCATCTTTCGTTGCTTAACTATTTCCCCACGTGGAATTAATACTTCAATAATGATTTTTTTTTTAAAGAGGGATTGGGACCTCTTTTTGGGTGCTCCTGCCAACAGCACCCGTGGTGAGAGCCTGGAGACAGGTTTTCATTTCTTAGACAAAATTAAACAGTGCTTGCTTATCTGTTGCCTCTGAGCAAATCTCAGAAACCTGCGCATCATCCTCATGCAGGGGCCACACTAAATCTTCTGTGTATCATTCCAGTTTTAGTATATGCACTGCCGAAGGGAGTGCTAGATAGAGCACGATGCAGAAAGGGCCAATTCTGGTCCAGTGGGAGCTGGTTCTATGGATGGGTGTGTTGACAGACACAGGCTATAAGCCACACATTGAATGAGTGGATTCTTAGAAGCGTCAGAGCCACGTGTCTGTGAGGGAAAGGTCCTGGCTTATCCTAGGCCGTATTCTATGGAATAAAAACATGCACTCCGTTGAGTCTGTCTTTATACCAGTGGCTGGCAATGGAGGATTCAAGGCTCCTTTTCCAAAACAAGTTGTTGTGATGGCCATCGTTGTCGGAGACCTTCACTTCAGACAATGGGAGGCTGCCAGTTGGCACACCTTGAGCCACGTATCCTGTTCCTCACCCCGGAAGCTCCCTGAGGCTTGCGACACAGCTACTTACTAACCTTGATTATTATTTTAAATGTCTCATCTCTTCCCAGTTCTCTTTCAAGCCGGAGAGCATGTGGGAGCATAGTTATCAAAGAACAGCCTCCCTGCTTCTCATCAACCAAGGAGGAGCTGTCTTGGGCTGGTTTAAAGGTTGACATCACCCCCGAGTTCACCTTGATGTGACAGGTTCCAGGCTCCAAGGGCTGGCTGGTGTTCACATGTTGCTGGAGGAGCTCCCCGAGTGTTGAGAATCTCTTGGTTTTACTTAGCATCGCGGCTGCTGGTGCCACTGAATGGTCAAGAGAAAACCTACCTGCTACTCCACAGGATGATTACATGCAGCCCCAGGCTGCCTGCCGCACTGAGCTCTCAGACCACTGCTCCAAGACCCTCCTCCTTCTACCCAGAGGGCCAATGCTCTGTAGAATTACCTTTCTAGAGCAATTATTAAAAAGAACAGCACCGTGCGATGTCCTTGGTTTTAGGAAAGTCATGCAATATGTAGGTATAAACAGGCATCACATTTGCAACTTACTCTCAAGTAGTTAAAAAAAAAAAAAAAAAAACCCGCACATGTGTATTATGTACACATGCATGCCTGGAGATGGAAAGAATGATAAAGCAAATGTGCTAAAATGTTAACATTTAGGGAATCAGAACGTAGCAATTCTTTATGCTATTTTTGTGACTCTTCTGCAACACTGAAATTGGAAGTTATTTCAAAATAATTTTTTTCCCGAAAATTAAAAAGGCATGCTGCACTGAGTTTGAGAATTAAACCATCATGAAATTTTCTAGACAAGCTAATGATGCCGTGCATTGCCTTGTTTCATTGTATCTCACAGACCCTGTGTTTTTTTTTATAAATTGGAAGTCTGTGGCAACCTGGCATCAAGCAAGTCTACTGGAGCCATTTTGGAACTGCATTTGCTCACTTCCTGTCTCTGTGCCACATTCTGGTAATTCTCGCCGTATTTTGAACACTTTCCCTATTACTGTATTTGTTAGGGGGACCTATGATCAGTGATCACAACTTGCTGAAAGTTCAGGTGACAGTTAGCATTTTTTTTTTTAGCAATAAAGTATTTTTAATTTTTTTTAAATTTATTTATGATAGTCACAGAGAGAGAGAGAGAGAGAGAGAGGCAGAGACACAGGCAGAGGGAGAAGCAGGCTCCATGCACTGGAAGCCCGATGTGGGATTTGATCCCGGATCTCCAGGATCGCGCCCTGGGCCAAAGGCAGGCGCCAAACCGCTGCGCCACCCAGGGATCCCCAATAAAGTATTTTTAAATTAAGGTACATGCATTGTTTTTTTTAAGATATAATGTGACCGCACACTTAGTAGACTACAGAGTAGTGTGACTGTAGCTTTTATATGTGCTGGGAACCCCCCAAATTCATCAGCTTGCTTTACTGAGACATGCACCTCACTGTGGCCATCTGGAGCCACACCCACAGCATCCCCGAGATATGCCTGTAGAGGATTTCGGGGTGATGGGGAAAATTAACCTGACCGTGCAATCTCACCATCATGGCATCTACACTTGTACCCGCTGTTCTTGTTCTCTTTGGCTCTTGCCACAAGGATGACAATGTCCTGATGAAAGTTATTTTTTTCCCCTCTCTCTTCTTGATAAAATAAGGACAGTAATTTTACCAGAAAGGTTCCCTGTGACAGACAGGCCTATTTCCAAAGTGCTCTGCTCATCTATCAACTCTGGAATATATTTCTCGGTGTTAACTTTATAAATTATTCTCTCTCTCTCTCTAATAACCACTTAAGTATCGTGAAGGTTTTTGGCTTGCCTGTGAACTAGCTCTTCTGCTCCTTGGGGCCAATGGATGGAATTCAAAAAAGAAAAAAAAAATCAATTAACTTTCCACTTCTGATATTTGTATAAACTATCATGTATCACGGGCAAGATGAGCGGGAGCTTGAAGGCTGTTCTCCGGCATTTTACTCAGATGAATAATTAATCAGGGTAAAAGCCTACAAAATTCAAAGGGACACCAGATCAGAATCTTGGGCTCACGTGTGCCTCTAAGGGCATACTTTGTTTTTTTGGGCAAAGCCGAAAGAATGAGTTCTCCTTCCCTCCATGGGTTCTCAAGACACACGGCCAAGTGGGCTTGGCTGTGCCATCCTCTCCCGAGGAAACCTCCTCATTAACCTGATGCTGTGGGAGGCGGCCTGGCCTTTCGAATTTCTCCCTCAGCAACTGAAGTTTAACCTTTTCAGGAGTGACATCTTTAAACTTAAACATTAAAAAAAAAAAAAAAAAAAAGAGACCTTCTTACATGGAATCTTCTGAACATTAACAAGCCTCTTTGAGGACTCAGGCTTGTTGTTCGGAACGTCAGCCAAATGCCGAGCTGACGGTCCTTAGTCTGTGGATCAAAGGCTCTTCCACTGTTGTGTTTTCTTTGAGGGAAGACAAAACCAGCTTGCTGTGTGCTTTTTTCCCCATAAAGAAGGAGAGTCATGGGGTGGGGGTGGGGGCTCATCTCCAGGAGAGCATAACATAGCTGTTTTGTTTTTGCTTTTGTTTTACATGATCAGCCAGTACATAAGTGACTGCTCCATCTTCTAGAAAATTGTCTTCACCTTCACAATTGCACACAGTGGTCTTCTGGGGACGTGGCTCTGCTCTGCCAGGACAGGACTCTCCCACCACAGGGCACCTTGGGGGCAGGTTCTTGCTTCCTGCAGGCTCTTCCCCAGTCCTGCTACTTCTGTGGCTGGGATGAGCCCCTCTGAGCTTCCAGACTTGCCACCGTCAAGGGAGATGGCCGCTGTTCCACACACCTGACGCCCATCCCTCGCCTCTCTGCGTTTCCCTTCGTGAGTGAATTTAAACAGAATCTGGGCCATGGCTGCACTGCAGGTGGCCACGAGGTGGAAAGTTCTGTGTGGTGCCTCCTGATGGAGTCACACATCACAGAATGTCTTTGGTGGTGGATTTTCACATTTCCTGTGGCACTCTGGTCTAGCTTCCGGGATGTCACTTTGGCAGGAAGGAAGATTAAAAAAAAGAAAGATAGGATACTATAGGAACCCTGGTTCCTCTGGATAAGCTCTGGGACTTGTCTCTCCTCTCTCAAGAAAGCTTGTGATTTTGGAGTCATCTTTCACTGGAGATTCAAAAGCAAATTAAAAAAAGCCAAGATGAAAAAAAAAAAAAAGCCAAGATGAGACTCCACAGCTTATGAGCACAAACTTGATCTCTAGAAGCACCCTGAAGATAACTGGGAGTGCTTGAAGGCTTACTGCTGGTATTTGCAATAACCAGAGGCTTGATTTCCTTCCTGGGAGCCAGGAGGGGATGGTCCTTTAATCCAATAAATCTCAGGGAAATGGATTCACGGCACCTGCTGAAAAAGCATCAAGACAAGTTCACCAAGGCAGGCAAGCTTCGCCAGCCGGCCAGGGCTACCAGCACCGCTCAGAGGGGGAGATGCTCCCCGTGAGGGGTTCAGCAAACACGCGAGAACAAGCTTCTGGCAGCAGGGTGTTTGCCACTTTTCTCCACGGTGACAGCGAGGATATGCTGCTCCGTTCCCTTTGAAATGACAACACTGCCCATCAGAGACTACTCAGCTTTGCATTTCATCTGTAAACTCTTCTGACTTTTTAATTAACTCTGGATCAGGGAACTGCATTTTTCACTGAGCAAGGGGGGAAACATCACAGAGTAACCTGAAGGCGCCGTTAGCTGCTGTGCTGACATCAGTGTCGTGTGCCGCCTCGGTGACATCTGGACTGAGCCTGCTCTGCGCTGTGGGAAACGTCCTCTCCCGCCACCCAGACTGTTCCTGGCACGTATGTGGTCTCTCCACTCTAGCTGGTACCTTGAGAACAGAATGCTGTCCCGGGGGGCTGCTGAGATGCCCCTTCACCCCAGGACTAGGTGCCGTGGGGGTGGCGTGGGGTAGCGACTGGGGGGCACTGAGCTCTCCTGGGAACCAGGACTTTCTGATCGACCTCTTTGCCCTCGACTCTCTTCGCTGCTCACTCCTGCAGCTGCTTGCTCCTAACCCCGGCATGGCCATGTGTCCCCTGCTGTCTCATCCGCTGCCCACGTGTACATTTTCAGCTTCTTCCTTTTCTGTGTACACTCCTCAGGCAGGACAGGGGCTCGGCCTGGGAAAGCCCACTGTGAGCAGAGGACGTCTCTCCTTCTCTCTGACTAGAGCCCTCACCCAGCGGGCCTTTTACACACCACCTCCTGCTGCAGGGCCTGGTCCATGATTTCGGTTCCTGTGTTTGAGTTCAGGAGCTGCTTCTTCACAGCCAGAGCCAGCCTCTTCTTTCTTGTTATTCTAGTTAGCACTCAGTTAAAAAAACACACAAAAAAAACCCAAACCACAAATACCAGCACTGGAGAAATAAATAAACAAACACACACTGCTCATGGCTCAGCGGCCTGCCGCAGTAGGACTGTGTCCGGTGAGTTCCCCAGCCCACAGCGAACAGCCTTAGTCAGATTCCTGGCTCCTGGCCCCAAGCCACGTTCTTGTGTCCCTAGATCTGAACGTGGGGCCGCGGTGCCCACAAGAAGTGGGAGACCATGCAAATATACAATGTCTTCTGAGGACGGGGTGGGAATAAACAGGAGGAGATGTGTTTTTATGGCTGCCTTTGCTGCATCTTGTCCCTTTCTGGAAAGTGACTGACAAGCAATTGTATTGTGCTTAACACTTAAAGCAGGGTCAGCGTGTCACCTCTGCTAAGCTGTATGTAAGATGCCATTGCGTGCCTTTCATATTTTAAGAAGGCTACACAAATATGAAAGGGGAAAAAGAAAATCCCTAACAGAATGTTCTAAGGCCGCCTGCAGCATTATCACTGCCGTCACGCCCCACCTCCTCAAACCAGATTTTGTAGTGAGGGGAGGGATCCTATGAAAACCCCCCAAAAGCTGTGTCCAGGATGGGCTCAGAGAAGGTGGGGTGCAGATATACAAGGGTCTTGCTGGACAGGATGATTCAGGAGGGAGTCAACTGACCTGATTAATTTTAGTTTTTCTCCCGTTTGTGCTAAGAATATCTTGGAAAAGTAGAAGTGGGCTCCCCACCAGCAGTTTTATTCTTGGAGCAGAGGACACACAAGCGTATTTGAGGAGGAAGCTGCTGCCCTAAGAACAAAGCTTGGGCGCCAACCAGTCAGTAACTCAGTCACCCCAGGAGGGTCCCCTTTGCCTGCTCATAAGCACATGCTAGAGGAGACAGATGTGGGTGCTTCTGCAACAGACCGTGGGACACAGCTGCTCTTGCTGCAGCCTCGGGGGCAAGGGCACCATGGGAAGGCATGGTCCACTAACCCCAGAGGTGGGATCCAGGGGGAAAGCAGACCCCCCGGGAGGCACCACCAAGTGCCCGGTGGCATGAGTCAGGAGCCCCATGTCTTACAGACTCTGAGATTACCTCGAGATATAAATGTTAAGAAAGACCAATGCTGGTTGCCACCACCAGTCAGAAGATGGGCAGACAGCGGTCACTAGGATGGAGTGATGGTGTCATGAGGTAAGGACACGGATCTCAGAGCCAGAATAACCACCTACCAGCTGCGTGTCTTCAGGCAAGTTACTCAGCCTCTGTGCCTTAGTTTACCCACTGTGCAGGGTTGTTAAGAGGGTTAAATGAGCTGATTTGTAAAAACAGGGCCTGGTGCATAGGGTTTGTGGAATACACAGGAAAAATGGGGGTCATGCGGGAAGAGTCTCAATGAAGGTGGCAAAGCCAGAATGGGGACTGACACACACTGCTTGCAGTGGCGGCCGTGGCCAACATGGGAAACCCAGCCAGGGCCTGCATAGGAGTTGGCTGAGACTGGGTTCTGCTTCAGGAGCAAAGCAAGCCCAGGAGAGCCGGACACAGATGTGAAGTCCTGTCGAGGACGCAGAGCAAGGAAAACAGCCCCACTGGGCACATGAATCCGTGAAGCCTGCACCTCAAAGCTGATGTGCCCTGGCTCTCTCTCAGTTCTGGGGGGCGCCCTGCAGCCACCCTACTGGTGGCGGGTCTGGGTTGACTCTGTAAGTCAGCAGGAACCCCCGTGGCTCAGACCACAGACTGAACACAAGGCTGGCACCTGGCCATTTTTTTCCACCCTGCAGGGCAGGGGTCACTGGCCTCCTCTCTCCAGAAAAAGGGTCAGTGGGACCCCGCTGGGATTTGGGAGACTGCAGCTCAGGAACAGGCCATGTCCCTTACTCACCACTTTGGGCTTGAAGGGTGGCTGGATCTCCCTGTTCTCGAGTTTTTCCCAGTCGATCCTCCGGAAGAAGGCATGCTCCCGAACGTCTCTCTCTCCCTCTGGCCCACAACCCAGCCGCTTGCCTGGGTGTTTGGTCATCAGCTAGAAGGCAGCAGAAAGAGGATGCAACGTGTGACGTGGTGACCAGAGGTGATGATGCTGTACTGTATAACCGAAATGTGCTAAGAGAGCAGGGTGTAAGTACTCTTCCCCCAAAAGACAAAAAGGTAAACTAACGTCAGGTGATGGACATGTCTTCTTGGTCGTGGGAATCTTTCACCGTGTACATGTGTATCAAGCCATCACGTGGCACATTTTAAATACGTTGCAATTTTGTCTGTCAATTACACCTCAATAAAGCTGAGAAAGAGAAAAAAAAAAGAGCCTCCCTCCCCCGCCACACACATTAAAAGTAGGAGAAAAAGAGAATGCTGGATGATAATGCAGGCTTTCCTTTGCCAGCTCTGCTACGGGCACTGGCTGTGTGGACGCCCAGGGAGCACCCCAAGAAATCAGTGGCTTGCACAGAGAGAGCCCAACTCACAAGTACAGTAGTGTTGACAGTATGGGCCTTTCTATAGTGGTTTTTATGGTAAGGAACACAGGCAAACAATCTGACCCTAGAGCCAAACATAAGAATTTAAACAGGTGTCTTCATACACTATCTGCGTTAGAACTGCCATCCTGTATGTCTAAAAAATATGGATATGAAAAGGTAGACAATCACTAAAAATTGTGTGTGCCGAACATATCTCATATGATGCTAATAACAAGCATCATATGCTGCCTATTTATTGCCTGGACCAAAATGCCTGAATCAGAGACTCATGGTTGGAAAAACAAATGCCTTGACCAGCAGGTGACTAGTTAATTCCCATGTATCTACAGCAGGAGACAGAGGCAAATGTGGATTATAAGCTGGGCAGGGCCCAGCTGTCCCTATTTTTATATGTAAACAGTGCCTTGCCCTTGGAAGACACCTGCTAAGTGCATCCCAAATGATCAAACCAGCCAGAAAATGTTAGGAGTGTGTTATGCTTCATCCTGCCACGTCTGACAATAATTTTGTGGCCTAAAACTTTACTATTAAAAACTAACCAGGTCATGACCCGGTAATTTCTACTCCTAGGTATCTCCTGCCCAGAAATGAGTTCGTATGTTCCCTCAAACCCAAAACCTGGACGTTTCAGGGCACTTCTATTTGTAACAGCCCCAAACTAAAGTGGAAATAACCCAAAGGCCCACCAGCAGTAGCACAAATAAACCAACTCTGGTGGGGCTACCCAACAGAATATTATGCAGCGTATGGAAGACAGAAGGACACACGTACATGGGAATGTGGAGAAATGCTACGATCACCGTGTTGGGGGAAAGAAGCCAGGGCTGGGGAGCACCCACCACAAGACTGCATTTGTGTGAAGTTCAAAACAAACAAGGTAAATCCATGCAGGTTTGAGCGGGGCTGCTGTTTATCTCCAGGGGTGGGGAGTCGCTGCAGGACAGTAAGGGAGGGGGCTCCTGGGGTGTCGGAAACATTCTCTTTCATGACCTGGGTGAAGTTACATGGGTGTTATCTGTTCTGTGAGAATTCACTGATCTACACACTGATGACTTGTGCCCATTTCTGCGTGCACACTCCATCTTAAAAAAGGACACTCGAATGAAGAATGACCCAAGGCATGCCAAGTCAGGCAAGGGAAGAGAACGAACGTTTTCCGAGGGCCTGAGATTATTTCTGACAGCTCACGGCACAATTTCAAGGGGTGGAGGAGACACTAAAACACCGTGAGATTAGCTGCCTGGGCCAGAGTTCCAGGAAGTGTGGGGATCAGAACGCATTCTCCAGGCCGCCATGCTTCCCACAACGTCCTGCACGTCACCAAGCTGTAGCCCTTGATGGCTGAAAGCAGAGGTGTGCCTTTGAGGGCTCTCCACCACCTTTCTCAGAAGTGTGGGGAAGAGTCTTCCTCTGTTGACCCCCTTGGCCTCGATTATAAAAGAAATCTGGGTCTACTTACTCCTTTGCAGATGGAAACGGCCTCTTTGGACAAGGATTTGGGATAAGAAACGTTATGCTCCATTATGGACTGAAACAGCTCGTCTTCATCTTCACCATCAAAGGGAGGCTATTCCAGGAAAGAGACACACGGGAAAACAGGCAGGGTGATTCATTAGTGTGGTGCCTGATGACCCAATTCAGCTCCAAGAACACACACGGGGCTTCTGGGGGCACCATGGGCTGCAGAGTTAGCTCAGTGAAGTTGCTGGTTTATTTGATTATCTTTCATTAGGTCGGTGGTTGTGTGTTTTTCACTTTTTCCCCTTGTCTCTTTAATTATCCTGCCCTGGGAAACCCAAAACAATCTTTAGGCAAAATGTTTTTGAGTAATGCTTTTAATGATTTGCAAATAAATTATAATTAATCCATTAATCTTGTAATTATGTGTCAAAAATTTTAATTATAATCAAGTTAGGTTACAGATGGCTCTGTGTGCAGTGATGGGGGCAGGTGGAGAACGCTAATGCCTTTGGATTCTGAGAATGGGGTGTCCAGGCCATTAGGACATGGCCTAAAAGGACTTCCCCAGCTCTAGAAATTCACCCCAGGGCCCTTCTGACGCAAGAGCAAGAGGGAGCTGCTCTGTAGAGAGCCCACACCTGTGTGATGACAGTGACGGGGGCTTAGCTGCCACTAGACACTCCCCTCTCCTCTTCTATTGGGTTTACACTCCCACAGGGAGAGGGGGGGAGGCATAGTAGCATTCTGGGCGGCCATGGCTTTCAAGTTAGGTGGATCTGGATCAGAATCTAGCTTCACCATCTTCTAGCTGGGTGTCCACAGGCAAGCAACCGATCTAAGACATGGTTTTCCAATTTGTAAAATGGGGTTTCCTGGTGAGTCTACAAAACAGGATAGTCTGTCCTGTATCCAGTAGGTGCCAGATGAAGGATGCCTGGTGGTATTGGTATTTTATTAAAGCGGATGAACTGTCTTAGAAGGGGCTGTTAGGATCCTCAGGAGGAGTGGGTTGAGCTCAGGACGTCCTTCAAGCTTTCTCTCCATCATGTCTTTAATCCCGAGAGGTCTGCCAAATTACCTGTCACTCTGGAGGGATAGCGGGGCACAGGATAAGTGGGCTTATGGGAAATTTCTTAATGTTCCTTTTTGGCTTAGCTAACCTTGGGTTTAGCATAAGAAAGGTAGACCAGGAGTCAGCTCTCAAATAGAAAATCCCCGTATGTTTAATATCATTGCATTTTCCCTCTCACGGAAAAGAGGGGTCTCTGTCACTCTGACTGACATGGTTAGGGCGCCGATAATGCAGAACCCAGCGTAAATGTAAATTGTATCATGGAGTGAAGACAGCTGTGCAGCAGCCCGCAGACTATCACTTATCAAACATTTCCCTCTGAGTAACAGAGAGCAACGGACCCAGCAGAGTGCTCCCCCTGAAGCACCACTCAAATCATCCCATCTGTTCATCTGACCCCCAACCTCAGTCCTTCCCCACCCCCAGCCCCAAATAGGAGTTGAGTGTGGGGTCAGCACATGGGAGCCACATCCACTCAAGGGAAAGACGCTAAGTCTATACAGAACCCTACTTTGGGATCAGGTATTGGTGAATGGGGGGTTGGGATGGGTGCCCTGTTGTTGTTGGGTTTTATTTTTATTATTACTATTTTTTGGTCTAGAAACAGAAATAAATCGGCCTCTTTTTCAGCTGTAAGTACCTGGCATAAAGAATGTTTAATTTGGTCGAAGGCATGCAGGTGGGTGAGGAGAACTAAAATTAGCCCACCTGTGGGGCACCTGGGTAGCATAGTTGGTTAAGCATCCAACTCTTGGTTTCGGCTTAGGTGGTATTGTGAGACTGAGCTCCACATCAGATTATGATCAACAGAGTCTGCTTATAGTTCTCTCTCCCTCTCCTTCTGCCCCTTCTGTTCATAGTTTTTTTCTAAAATAAATAAATCTTAAAAAAAAAATATTACCCGGCCTGTGAATGACTCTGAGCAGAGCAGGGAACAGCCCACAATGATGAGCTTCCCTGGGCAGAAGTAACATGCTGCCTGGGATGCACACAGGCCAGTGGGCTGGGCACAGACACCACACTAGCGAGTGTAGGTGGTCACCCGGGTCAGCGGAGGGTTGTGCTACTTCCACCTATAGAGAGGGCAGGGTGGCCCAAGGATGTGGGTGACGACGGTCCAGCTGTCCATCCCACTTCTTCTCTATCTGACATCATGCAATCTACTTCTTCTGGACTCCTATGACACCCACAAAACATCCCATTTCCCCTAATAAGTGATCCATATATGTGGCTGAGTTTTGGCCAAGGAGATCTTTATAACTAAAGCAAACATGGCATGGTTTCTGCTCAGGGCTGTGAAACACACATCTCCAGGGGGCTCCATTCATTCTGAATTTCCTATGTGTTCATACTCTACAACTTCAGAGTGCTCAGGGTGTGGGCAAGGCACAGGGGCTGCTCCTGGATGACCAATCAACACCTCTCAATGTGGCCCCTTCAGGCCACTGGTCAGGTGAAGCTACATAACAGCACAGCATCATACCAGATACAACGGGCTCTTGGAGCTTGGGCCTTGCAGTGAGAGGTGCCAGGAGAGTCAACTGGCCTTTCTGGTGATGCTCAAGTACTAGCAGCAGGAATCCTACAGGGGCTGAGTCACAGATAACCTTTTTTTTTTTTTTTTTTTTTAAGATTTATTTATTTATGATAGAGAGAGAGAGGCAGAGACACAGGAGGAGGGAAGAGCAGGCTCCATGCCGGAAGCCCGACACAGGACTCAATCCTGGGACTCCAGGATCGCGCCCTGGGCCAAAGGCAGGCGTCAAACCGCTGAGCTGCCCAGGGATCCCCCTGAGTCACAGATAATCTAAGCCAAAAGTTTCAGAGAAATTTTCTCCAAAGAGAAACTCAGACAAATTGTCCCCAGGAATCTTTTGTCAAGTGAGGCAGCAAGAACCTTTACAAGAACCAAGACAATTAGGTCAGTGAAGATGCCTCCCCTCTCCCTGCCCCAGCTGATGTGGGAGAAGGAATTTTGGGGGGAACTGGCTTATCACACCTGTTTAGTTGTCTTCTGGCACGGGAACCACCTCGGCCCAGGTGAGCTGTGCCTACTACTGATCTGTTTACCTGAAAGTCCCCTCTGTGTGCCTGCCAAGTGCAGGACAGCTGGCTCCTGACACACCCCAGAGAGTATTCCTTAGAACCAGAGGATATTGGGGAGCCTGGGTGGCTCAGCGGTTGAGTGTCTGCCTTCAGCTCAGGTAGGGATCCTGGGGTCCTGGGATCGAGTCCCACATCGGGCTCCAGGCAGGGAGCCTGCCTCTCCCTCTGCCTGTGTCTCTGCCTCTGTGTCTCTCATGAATAAATAAATAAAATCTTAAAAAGAAAAAAAAAGAACCAGAGTATATTAATCCTACAGGATACTCCTGGGTCAAAGTTTGCATTCTTTACCCTCCCTTTCAGGACATCAGCAGTAACATTTACATTATAAAGGTTCTAAGAAGCCTGCAGTAAAGAACTATTAAATCCAACGTGAATCATACAGGTTGGGGATGCAAGGATTCTCTGAGGCCCCTTAGGCTCACCTAGTGTGATAAGATTCCAGAGCTAGAACAAAAGCCTTGTGACTACAAGTCCTTGGGGGCAGAGCCTTGAGCTTTCAGCCGGTGTTCCACCCGTGTGGCCCCAAGGACTGGGGCTTCTCCTAGCCACACGTCCCAAGGAGGACACGTGCCTCTACCCCTGACTTTCTGTTATCACCCACTGTGAGTCTACACAGCCTGAAGAATGGCCAGGATTTGGGAGTGAACAGCAGTAAGGACAGCGGTGGTAGCAGTAACACAGGCTTTTCAGGCTGTTTCTGTGTGCCGGGCACTGCATGGAGAGCTGGTGCAGGCATCACTCCCTTAATCCTCAAAACCACCACAGGACGTACATACTAGTAATCTCATTTTACAGTTGAGCTCATTGAGGTTCTATTATTAAGCACTTTGGCCAGGGTTACAGAGCTGGGAAGAACCAAGATCTGCGTCCAGACATCTGACTGCAGAGCTTGGGCTCTTAGCCATTCTGAGCACTGCCAATCCCTTACACTTGCTCCGGCAGGTGGATGGTGAGGGATGGTCCCCTGGCGCTGCTGCTGGAAGGTGCTCAGCTGCTGGTCCACCCAGCACCTAATGAGGGCTTGACTGGGACATCGGGGGAAGGGTATGTGTGGGGAGATCATTTTGGTATCCTGCAAACAGTAGTGGGGTTCTGGAAAGAAAGATGGGCAGTCACTACGGCCAGAGATGTTTCAAGTCATCATGTAGCGTGACTGTCTCTGGATTAGAGACCTGGCCTGACTTCCCAGCCCTGATTTTGACTGCTTATCTCTTGCTTTTGCCACACGTCCACTGTGAGACAGCAGAGGTCACCCAGGGACCCATGCTGATGGCACAGCTGTCATCCTGGTCTCGCTGGGGTGGGATGGGAACAGGTGCTCTGGGGTGTCCCTCTCCATTGCTCAAGCGCTCTACCCTGGAGCACTTCCACTCAGACCTCATTGCTCAGAAGTAGTCACACATGCTCCACATGATTACGGGTGAGCTGGGAGGTACAGTCCCATCATGTGCCAGAAGGAAGACCCAAAACACCTGGTGAACAGCAAGAATGAGCATCATACTCAGAATGAGAAATGCTCCCCGGAGCCCCATATTGCATTAAAATCATGTATTCTTGGAAGAGGGCAAGCCCAGGAAAGTAGCATCCCCAACTTCAATACAGAAACTGCTCTTATTTTTCTGTGAACTCATAGGCTTGTCGTATTATTTTCAAATACTGATGCATAGTTTGGAGTCTCTTGTTTCTCACTGGCTGTTGCAAACACTTTCTCTGTGCTACCGGGACTCCCAGGTCAAGAATAATGCACGGAGCTGATACACCATCCATCAGAGACGGGCTTATTTGTCCGTGGGTACATTCACAGTTGCTTCCAGGGCCGCATTCTGATAACTAATGCTACTATAAACATTTCTGTGCATGTCATTTGTTTCTTCTCTGAATTACTTCCTAGGAAAAATTTCCCAGGTGTGGGCTTACGCAGCCAGAGGACGTGAACATTTTTATGCCTCTTGTTAAGTCTCCCCAGATCACCCCCGGAGCATTCTTATGGGTAATTGCTGATTGGGCCTTAGTGTTGCAGGCAGGTCAAGGGTGAAGTTATAATTATATTCACTTTCCTTCCCAGCCATGTCAGCTACTGAGCCTGGGGACAATAGGAGGTAATGTGCTGCTGAGGAGTGAGTACAGGACCATTTTGGATTGCTTCTCTCCCCTCTTTCCCACAGTCCCATGATTATTTTTAAATTTCTACAAATCTGGACATAGTGTCTCAAGCTAAGCTATGCATTAAATACAGTCTTAGTATGGTGTAAGAATGTTCCGAACCAGGGGTGCTCTCCGTAGCAACAGGTAATTTGTGAATTTTAAGACATGTAAGGGGTGATGTGAACCACCACATCACTTCTTTCCAAAATGATTTTTTTCTTTAAGATTTATTTATTTATTTACAGATTTTATTTATTCATGAAAGACACAGAAAGAGAGAGAGGGAGAGACACAGGCAGGCTCCTCGCGGGGAGGCCTATGTGGAACTCCATCCCAGAACCCCGGGATCACGACCTGAGCCGAAGGCAGATGCTCAACCACTGAGCCACCCAGGTGCCCCTCCAAAGTGACTCCTAACCTAAATCCCTTGATAGTTCATGGTTGTTGGGGCCCCACCACATTTGTCTGCGGATCACTGGTGACCAGCGTTGGGGTGGGAGGGCACCCAAGGACAACTCAGGATAAAGTGCTGGGATCAAGTACCTATTACTGATTCATCAGGAATGAAGACAAAGCATAAATAACCGTGGCAGAAGGAGACATAAAAAGGAGAGGGCTGGTCCCTTCATGATGAATACCCATGAAAGCTTGAAGCCGCAATATGCTCATTACAGTGCTGGGTAAATACTGTTTATGCCCCAAAGTAATCATATTTGTCAAGCAGTCCAGGAACTGAAGAAAGACTCGGGCTGTTTCTACATAACTGCCCCCTTGCCTGCTGACAATAAATACACCAAACGAGAAGAAAATGGCAAAAAACGACCTCTTCTGCTCATCTTCAGCCCTGTGCGATTGAAGAGGACAAATCTAGACCATAACCCCATCAACAGCTTTATAATTAATCTTACTTTCAATAACAGCATCTACTCCCTTGGCTGGGTCTGGAGGCTGCTGCAGCTTCGGGGGGCTCTGGGGGACAGGCTCAGAGCCTTCATTACCCTTTCTCGGCTGACTCACAGCCCAGAAATACATTGAAATTTGCATTGAGTCACGGGGAAGAAGTGGGTCCCGAAATGAAAACACCGTGTTGGAGACAGGCACAGCTGAGGACTTGGAGGAGCGACAGCTGAGCCTGCCACTGTGCCCGAGTGTGGGCCATCTTTAAGACGTCACATTCAAAGAGTGTCACCATCTTCAACAGATAATGAAGACTGGAAGCGATTGTATCAGGCAGGCTGAGTCTGAGAAGCAGGATGGGAAATGAAAACTGTGCCTGAATGTTTACAGAAGCAATGGGTGTGGGGAGGGCACCTGAAGGTCGGGGCCTCAGGGACCACAGGCAACTGAGGCAGGATTTTTAAAATGCAGGGGGCTTCTCTGCAGGAGGGCTGCTATCCTGAACTCTCCTGGAGGGAATGAACCTCCTCGAGCTCCAAGACAGATGAGGATGCGGGTAGGGGTGTGGTGTGTGTGGGGCCTGGGTTCTGAAGCCCTAGCATCCTACTGCCCAATGAAGAGTCAGCTCATTCCATCTCTTGGAAAGCTCGCTTGGAAACAGATTCTATTTCCACCCAGTTTCTTCTGTTGACATATGCAAATGTAACTCAGTGAAAAGAGGATTTGTTTCTGGACTCCAGAGTCAAGACGTGCAACTGGGATCGAGAAGGGGAAACTCAGTTTTCTATGCCTTCATGAATAGCATGGCTCCCAGGGGGCCGATAATTCAGTCAAATTTTACTGTCAAAATTCTAAAGAGGGGAAACTGACTCAAGTGGCAGGCAACACTCTCGTCTCACTGATGACGGTTCTGGATAACCTGGTTTTCTGTGCTTACAAACAGGGGTATTTGGCCTGAGATGAATAATTTATTGGGGTTAAAAACCTAAATTAATAATCACAAACCATTTTACTATGAATCAAGTTTGACATCACTTCTCAATTAATGACTGGACGTAGGCTAGTGCCCCATATCTTTTAATACCTAAAGAGACTACTTTAGTATTTAAAAGATGTGAGACAATGAAAGAGACATAAGGAGAGCTCACCAATGGTCTACCATCCCAGAGGGAAACCCAATGGTCTGTGATGACTTCCATGCTCACAAGATGTGGGGGGCTCCCCCCAAACTCTCTGACCTCAGGCCTCTCACTCCCTCTCTAACCTACTCTGCTCTGGCCAGATTGGTGGCTTCCCATCCCTTTCTTAAACATGGCCATATACTGCCACCCCAGGGCCTTTGCACTTGCTCTTTGCATTGCCCGGAATGCTTTTACTCCACATATGCACATGGCATTCTCTCACTTTTTTCTGGTCTTCCCTTTAGCTCTACATGAAGCCCTCTCTGGCCATCCTTGCTACAAATTCAACCCTCCTCCAGCACTACATTTTCTTTCCTGCTTTATTATTTTTCTCTTAGCTTATCACTATTATATATTTTCTATATTTAACTCACCTGTGGTTTCTCTCTCTCTAGCTTATAGGCCTCATGAAGGTAAGGGTTTCTATTTTGTTGACAGTGATCACTGTGGACATAGTAAGCCTTCAACAAATATATATTGAATGATAAATGAAGGAGTCAATGGATGTTACATGTCACAAAGGTTGACTTTCTCCCTCTGCCCCCACCCCCAAGAACAAAGATTCAAAGATCTTCTCAGGGGTAGTTTGGCAGCTCAACATGGGCATTTCTTTCCACTTTCTCTAGCTAAAGCTTTTGGCTATGGAGGATCCAACTCCTTGACACCAGTACTCGATTGCTGGGAATGATAAAAAGCTGCCCACAACAGAGTGGTGGTTAGGTAGAGAGACAGAGGTCTGGTGCTCACCCAACCTGCTTCCCCTTCCGGAGCTCACAGGTACAACTGTACTTCCATTCCCACCCCCCACACACACAGCTCCCCGGCCCTTTGCATCTCCCTGGGGCCACATGGCCAGTGGGCTGCAGGAAGGAGTGATCTATGCCATATCTAGGCCTGGCCCTAAGACATCCTGTGAAACTTCCCTTCTGCTCTCTCTTCATTGGCCAGTTGAATAAAGAGGGTTCACTAAAGGAATCTGAGGCCCTAAAAGATTGTAGGGACAACAGATGCAAGAAACTTGCCCCTTAATGACCATGTGGATCAGTACTCCCTGCCCCCCCTTGCCCCTACCCAGGGCTGTGCCATGAATGTAAAATAAACCCATGTGTTGTGTGTTAAACTGCACTGAGGTTTTGGGGTTGCTTGTTAAAGCAGCTAGTGTGATTTGCCCCAGTGCTACAGATACAAAGGCCATGTATTAAAAAAAGGGGGGCAGTTTAGGCATAATTCCTCCAATTATCTGATGCAAGCTGCATTCCTAAGGGAAATTTGTCTTTTTATAACTGGAGGTTCAGCCTCGTTGGACTTTTGTGAAAACTGCAGTGAACTGCCAAGGGCGAGATGAGGAGAGACAGGGAGAAGCTATTAAAACACCTCTTCAAGTTTCACCGTCTTCTTCATTTGATAGTCATACTGCTTATACACACGGGTAATCTGGGGTAGCTGGGGTAATCTGTGCAGACAAGCTTGCAGAGAGCCATAACCCAGCCCCAGTTTTGAGACACTGAAAACCTACAGAGGCCACTGTCGGCCTCAACATGTGGGGGCTCTTGTGTATAATACAAAAGCTACATTGTCGATGCTCCAGGTTGCAGCTCTCAGTTTGGGGTTTTTATGACCAGAGATAATTGCTGTGCCTATTGAATATAATAATATCCTTTTTTTTTTGGGGGGGGGATATTACTCCCTCTTTCACCTGGGTCAGGGAAGTGGGACCAACATCAGCTGCTGGGTCCCACTACCTTAGTCCGAACAGAGCCGAAGCATTCACATTATCCAGCAATAAACAACTATGAAAACAAAGTGACACATTACCTGTCCGGCTAGCATTTCATATAATAGGACGCCATAGGCCCACCAGTCCACGGATTTTCCATACGGCTGATAAGCGATTATCTGTGTGAAAACACATACGGCAGTTACATTGAGCGGTAAATCAAAAAGACTGTGTTAGAACAGGTAAGTCAAGCGTGTATGCCTTTCTGCACAGCAGGAGAGGGTCCTGCAAATCACACCCACTGGGAACTACCTCCTCGTGACTCGCTGCCTAAAACCTGCTTCGGAACTGCTCCTCTGAATCCACCTGGAGATGCCACAGTGCTGTCTGAAGCTAGATTTAATTATCCTCCCTGGAGAAAAATATTGGGACAGTGAGGTGGATTTAATTTTCGCAAAAAGCCAGAGGTCATTCAGACTGAAGGTCTGATAAATAAGATAATCAAACTACGTAATAGGATTTTGCTAAAAGTAACAAAGAAGATGGTGGTGATAACGCATCTGCTGAAGTTTCAAGACATTCTGAAAGAGACGTAAAATAATCAAATGTCACATTTGAACCTTGTCTGAATCTTGACTCAAACCCAGCCAACTGTAAAAAAAAGAAATCAGAAACACTACAGTGTGGTCTTGATATTAGATAATATTAAGAGATTACCATTAATTTTGTGAGGTGGTAAAATGGTACGGTGACGAGTTTAAAAGCGTCCCTTTTCAGTTAGAGGTGAGCGTATTTATGAGTGAAATGCATGAGAGTTGAAGTATTTATGGCTGAACTGACATGACATCTTAGATTTGTCTTAAATACTTCAGCAAACTAGGAAGGGATTGGAACAGATGAAATGAGTTGGCAAAATGCAGGGAACTGGTGAAGCTGGATGACGGCCCCCAGAGACCCGACCCCGACTGCTTCCTCTACGTTTGCGGCTCTCGGAAGTACTAGAATAATTCTATGACCTGCCTTTGTGGAAGAGATTGATGCTGATTTGAATTTCTAAGCATGACATGGGTTATTAAAACCCCGGGGTTGTGGTCTAAAACACACAATCCCCCGACCCATGGATCATGCCCCAGGATTCGAGGCCAAGACATCTGAACAGGTGCTCAGCATGACCATTCTACCATTGTGCACTCACATGTGACTTTGCAATGTTCTAGGTTATTTTTTTAATGACCCACGATGTCTAATGGAATGTCCTGGGACATAGACAAACTTTCTGCTTGTCTCTTTCTCTCCATTTCTTTAATGTATTACTAAGATTTTTCCTTGCAGGATGAGAAATCCAAGCTCCTGTGGCTTGCCTCAACATGGGTGGCAATAAGGGGGTACATGTTTAGATTGGGGCAGCTTTACAGCTCATTTTCTTTCTTTTTAAAAGATTTTATTTATTTATTTATTTGGGAGGAGGGGCAGGGGGAGAGAGGAAGAGAAAGAGAGCAGCCTCTGCTGAGCAGGGAGCCTGATGCAGGGGCTCAATCTGAGGACCCAGAGATCATGACCTGAGCTGAAGGCAGATGCTTAACCGACTGAGCCACTTAGGCATCCCACAGCTCATTTTCTTGACGAGGAAATGACAAGCAAAAGAAGCTGCAAGGAGGCCTTCATTTCTTTTTAAAACTACATTTGTTCTTTTTTGAAAACTTGGAAAATGCACATATCCACAGAACAAAAAAACCCTACCAAAATGAGCCTCTCTGCGGTTACCTGATGACGTGCGATGAGGCTTGCCATTCTGGTTCCAAGACAGGAAATGACTGGATCAAAGCCTGTCTGAACCAAGTAGAACAACAGAAATTCTCTTTGGGAGAGTAAAGAAGTACACTTGTTAAGCATCCACTATATATCAGAATGTGCTCTAAGCACATTCAGTAGAATCCCGTGGGGCAGAAAGAAGCATTCTTCCCATTTTATAGGTGAGAAAGCTAGCTGACAGAGCAAGAAGTTTAAGAGACTGGTCCAGAGCCAATCAGTTCCTAAGTAGTGCTCAGGATACTGACATTTTTGTTTTAAAAATACAGTTTATAGCTTTCAAACATGTACACTCACTCATACTGAGATTAATAAAATATTAATCAAAGGGCTTTGAGGATTAAAGAGGTTTAAAATCATCATTTCAGTTGTAGCTGTATTTCAAAAGCACTTGAACAAAATTTGTTCCTGTAACTATATTAAAACCCGTCCTGGCAATCTATTTTCATTAATCAGTGTTTTTGTTACTGTTTTTAATGCAGGCGGAACTGGGGCACGGTACTGTTGTGGGAATTATCAGGCTGGGGCACGGAGGGGGAAGAAGGAGTGTGGTCACGCTGTATTTCGTATCTTATATTCTTACAAATACCCGAGTACTCTTTACAATCATACTCCTCTACTTGGGTGGTAGAAAATGCCACCTGAGTTTGGAAAGCTGTCCAAGGTCAAGGGTATAGAAACCCTGTCTCTGATAAGACCGATTCACACAAATCCTAAAAGCCATGGCCACCTGAAGACTTTTTTTTTTCTTGATTCTTTTATCAATTTTGGTCCAACTTGATTTTTATTTTCTATTTGCACAGCACAGCATTAAACTCTCATGCCTCCCACTGATAACACCCTCTCCTTCCTCCAAGGCTTCCAAAGCAGAATGCCAAGTGCCAATGGCTCCTTTTTCTTGGCGGTAGCATTTGGCAATCCTTAGAGCCGGCCAGCTCAGCTATTGGGCTGAGATGACAAAGTCACGCTGAACACTGCAGTGCTTTCAATTGTAATAACAGGATGGGATTTGGAATTTAGCTGGAGCCTTTCGTCTTGGAGAAGCTCACAATGTATCTCCCCTGGCTTGTGCGCTAGATAGAACAGGAACATCAGAAGATCTAAGTTACAAGGTATATGGCTGCAACCTCACCACTGCAAATTCAGTTTTAGAGGGAAGCATGCTTTCCCCTCAATGATAAGCTGCTGTCAAGAAATACCAATATCCACAAATCTCACTATAAAAGGGAAACTGTGTTAGAGAGCCCCATTTGAAGATAAATATTTAGATACACAGGACTTAGGATGTTGGTTACGCTGTGCCTTGTGAGCTGTCTACACCTGCGCTGTGCAGTACAGTAGCAGCCACTAGCCACATGTGGCTACTGAGCATGGGAAAAGCAGCCAGTACAAGCTGAGGTGTACTAGAGGTGCGACATACACATCAGATTCTGAAGACTTAGTACCCAAACCGCAAAATATCTCATTCATATTTTGGATATATTGGGTTAAATAAAATATATTAAGCTTAATTTCACTGGTTTCTTTTTCAGTTCTTACAAGTGTGGTTGTTAGGGGACACCTGACTGACTCGGTCAGTACAGCATGTGACTCCTAATCCTGAGGTTGTGAGTTCGAGCCCCACGTAGAGTGTAGAGATTAAATAAATAAACAAATAAATAAATAATAAATATTTAGGGAAAAAACCTTCCACACATGTGCAAAATGTGGCTGCTAAATGCAGTTTGGCCTGCATTTTGTTTCTTTTTTTTAAATTTTTAAAAAAAATTTATTCATGATAGACACAGAGAGAGACAGAGAGGCAGAGACACAGGCAGAGGGAGAAGCAGGCTCCATGCCGGGAGCCCGACGCGGGACTCGATCCCGGGACCCCAGGATTGCGCCCTGGGCCAAAGGCAGGCGCCAAACCGCTGAGCCACCCAGGGATCCCCTGCATTTTGTTTCTACTGGATGGTGCTGGTCTATACCCCCTCATGGGCTCCTACAATGCACGCTGGTTCCTGGGCTCTTTTTGGCCTAGGGAGCCAGCTTTGGGGTGAGAGCCAGGCTCAGAGGTCACAGAATGGATGGTGAGGCTCTCTTGCTTTTGTCCCCACTGGGGACAGGAGCAGGTGTCTCTGGGACTTGTGGGCCAACGGGGGCTTGCAGCCAAGACCAGGGGGACTGCATGGCAATTTGGTTTCCCACAGCAGAGAGCCTCACAAAGGGGAGGCTGACTTGGCAAGGATGCCCCCATTGGCAGCTCTCCCTGCAGCACATGGGAGGCTGAACTTTAGCTTCAAAGACAGACCCCCAGCAGAGCCACTGTCATTCAGCCTTACTGCTATTTGTCATTATGATCATTATTATTATGCTCACATGAGCCAACTGCTTAGGGGGAGATGTTAGGATGTTTCAAATGGCTGTCTGTCTTGTAAAAGTAAGATATGAATGAGCTTTCTTCCAGCCTGGGTACAGCACCAGGGATAAAAGGGGAAAGGGGCAGCTTCTCATCTCCTACCAGGCCAGCGGCCACGGTGGCTGGAAAATTGCTCTGAAGCCACCCACCTTCCCACCCTCTGCCAGGGCTCCATAGTCAAAGGCCTCCCAAAGGGGATAGGGCTTCAGAAGCTTTTTTTTTTTTGGGGGGGGGGTAATGGTGTACAGTTTCTAGATGCTACTGGCAATAGTAACAATGACTATAAGCAACGTCATCATCACAACACTCACTATGTGCCAGGCTCCTTAGCTCTGTTAGCTCACTTGGCCCTCGTGAGACTTTTATGAGGTAGGAACATTCCATTTCAAAGATGAGGAAATGAGACACAGAGAAGGTAAGTAGCTTGCTTAAGGTCACACAGCAAGTAAGTAGCAGCACTGGGATTTGAACTCTGGTTCTCCGGACAGCTACGGGGCAGGGGGAACTGGCCCCAAAAGGGGCTCAAATGCTGAACAGGATCGAAGCTGCCAAGATGACCACTTCACTCACGAACTCTGGCTCTGGACGCTTTGTCATAAAGGACCCATGGGAAGGCAACATGTGTGCAAGGAGACTCACTCTCCCATTCCTGGCTGTACCTTAACTGGACTCCACTCTTCATTCTTACGTTAGGTTTACTCGCCAACCCCCCAGAACCCACCATAACAGACGACCTGACTGCAGAAGGCTCTTCCCAGGCTTCTGTTACACATTCACACTGGCCTTTATGCATAAAACATGCTCGACTCCTTTTACTGTCTCAGGGAAACAAAAATATCTCTTCCTTTGACCAAAAATAAAACTATTTTACTTCAATGAAAAAAATGATGGCCATTTTGAAAAATATCCTAAGTTCCCCAGGATACAATGTGGGACATATGAGGCCTTCTATATGTGCCTGGTGGAAAACACACACGTGTCAAAACAGTACCATTTGGGGGGGGAAAAAAGATAAGGTGGAGTGTCCTCTAGGTGTTCTGTCCTGACAGCTGGGACTGTGAGCTCGAGAATCATCTCGTTCGCTCCCTCCCTCCAGGCCCGACAGACCCCGGCCACGCAGCTACTGGGACTTTGCCGCATCACGCCGAGGCTGCTTTGCTTGTCTGCCCCACTTCACCCCGGACTCTTCCCCAGCAGGGCTGGGCCACCCTCCTGCACACCCAGCACTGGAACCCCGGCTGGCAGCTAGCATGGCAAAACGAGCAGGAGTGGATCTAACCCAAGCCCAAACTCTGGGCACCACTCATCCCTATAGTGTGACATCAAAAGGGCCTATAGGATTGCTGAACAGCCAAGGCTGGAGAGAACCTTATAGATAGATGCTTTATAAAAGTGTCTTCAGGATTCTGGAAAGGCAGCTAAAGTTCAGAGTAGCTAAGTGGCTTCCTCGAAGGTCACTGGGCTGGTTAAGTGTCAAGGTCTCCTGACTGCATCCCCTTCCTGCAGCCCCGGGCTTAGACCAGAGTTTGGGAAGCAGGAAAGCTTTGTGGTGGGTAAGAGTGAGGCACCCCCATCTCTCCGCCAAGAGGTTTCCCAAACACCTTTTGGGTGGTACATCTAAGCCCAGGACACCAGTGGCCACCATGTGGCAAGCACATTGTGATGTGAATGTTCTGAACCTGACTTCTGGAGACCAGCACTCACTGCCACATGGTAGCTGTGTGACCTTGAGCAAACTGCTTAGCCTCCCTGAGTTTCCGTTTCCCTAGCTGTGATATTGGAATTCCAGCATCCTCCTGGTCGGAACGTGGCAAGGGATAAAATGGTATTTTGCAAAATAAAATGTGCTTATTGCGGATGAGTTGGATATATGATATGACTCCATGCTGCCTAACATCGGAAGTAAGGACTGGCTCCCAGGCCTGGCTGGCAGGTGGAAATGAATCAAGGCAGTAAAGTATACCTGGCTCACAGGAGGACAAAGGAAACGTCCTGCTATGAGAGATTATATGCACAATATGTATTAAATTCCCTGCAACGATTGCTGACACTTAGCAATTCTCATCACCACTGAACTTTCCATTCATTCTTTCAGCAAATATTAGCTTCCTATGTGCTGGACACTGCTAGGCAGGGGGTACATAAATGAATAAAATAGACGTTAAAATCCCCCTCTCAGGCAATTAAATTAATTTTTATCAGAGCAGAAAAACTTCAGGCTTCTCCTTTTTCATTCACATCCCCTCCCCACTTCCCTCCTTCCCTTCCTTCCCCCTGCCCCCCCCCCCCCACTGTTTATGGCTAATTGTACATTTCTTTGGTCTGGGCACTCTGCTAGGCCCAGGGACTGTGACTCTAACTAGGGAGACAGGAAAACGGATAAATAAAACTAAAACGTAATGCCTTACAGCAGGGATCTTTGTACACCACATGAGAAATATCTGCAATATTTGAAATTGTTGGACAAAAGTCATGATAGAAGTGTAAAGAAAATTGCTACAAGATGAAAATGGAGAGTCTGTAGTCCAAAGTATAATATTTTCTATTCAGACAAAAATTGTGGCTCTATCTAGGATTGGAGAACAGGAAATGATTTCTCTAATGGCAATAAAAGTGCTTTACAATCTACTCATAGTACCCACCTCTTCTACCCTCCTGGTTGTTCACTTTATGAGAACAGAAAGCCAACAGCAGGACCACCTCAGTCCTGCTCCCCCAAAAGGTCAGAAGGCAAATAATTGGTACAGAAGTGGTTTGTAATGATTAATACTGGCTTTACAGACAAAAAGGGAAAAAAGGAAGGAAGGAAGGAAAGAGGGAGGGAGAAGCAAAGCTCAGAGCCTGGTAATTTACAGACCCCATTCCCAGTTCTATCCCAGACTTTCATGCAGCAGAGAAAGGCCAGAGGCTATATATATATATATATATATACACACACACACACACACATACATACACACACACAGATATATATATTTAGAGAGAGAGCAAGTAAGCAAGTGTGAGGGTGGGGAGAAAGAGAGAGAGAGAATCTCAAGCAGGCTCCACGTAAGTAGGGCTCAATCTCCCGACCCTGAGATCATGACCTGAGCTGAAATCAAGAGTCGGGTGCTTAATGGACTGAGCCACCCAGGTGCCTCTATATGATTTTTAATACATTTTTTAAAAAGAGAACTTTCAGGTTCATGGCACAACTGAGTGGAATGTACGGAGTTCCCATACTCCCTGTCCCCTACGAGTACGATCTCCCCCACTATGGGACATCTCTCACCAGAGTGGTAGGTTTGTTACAACTCAAACTGCTGCCTCCTTATCATCCAGAGCTTATGTTACACTCTTGGTGGTGTACCTTCCGTGGGTTTTTGAAAATGCACCGTGACACGCATTGACCACTGTGGTATTGTACAGAATTTCACTGCCCCCAACATCCCCTGGTCTGCCCAGTTATCCCTCCTGGTTATCCCTCCCTCTCCACTAACCCATGGCAACCACTAATCTTTTTTTATGGTCTCCATACATTCTGCTGTTTTCCAGGATGTGCTCTAGGCAGAATCACACAGCGTTGCTGCCTTTTCTGATTGGCTTCTCTCACTTAGCAATATGCACTTAGAGCTCCTCCAGGTCTTTTCATGGTTTGACAGCTCATTTCTTTTTAATGTTGAATAGCATTCCATTTTGTGGCTGTATTACCGTTTATTTGGCCATTCAACTGCTGAAGGACACCTTGGTTTCTTCCAAGTTTGGGCAATTATGAATAAAGCTGCTCTACACATCCATGTGCAGGTTTTTTTAATGGACATAAGTTTTTTATTCATTCGGGCAAACGCTCAGGAGCTTGCTTGGCTGCTGGATCATATGGTAAAGACTATGTTTAACTTTGTAAGAAACCGCCACACTGCCTTTGAAAGTGGCTGCGCGCATTCCGAGGGAGCTGCAAATCAAATTCTGAATGAAGTGCCCGCCTTTCCAGGCTGCAGAAAGCTGCCCCTGCCCCTGGCGTTTCTCTGACTCTGGGATGTGCGCTGTGGAGCAGTGGGACGTGATCTTCCGTGACCCTCAGAGCAGGCATGATCACTGAGTCACATGTGGGCAAGTGTTCCCATTTCCAGTCCCTGTGATCCTGCCAAGGAAGCGCTAATCTCCAGCTTGGGCTAATCTCTTTCTAGCTCCTGGGTAACATGGGCCGGTCACGGAAGAAATCAGGGCGGTGACAATAAAATGGGGCTGGGGCAGTGACCTCTTAATTTGACTTGGCTACCCAACCTGTTTAGCACGACTTTTATCATCCCTTGTTACGCTGAAGAAATCAAACACCTCTTTAGACACTCTCCTCCCACCCTGATGTTTCCAAGAACCTCCTCAACAGCAAGATACACTGCGATACTAACAGGAGCAGAGGTCAAATGTGAATCCAAGCTACCCCTCAGTGCAGTCCTTGGGCTGCATTGTGCAGGGCACCACTTCTGTTTACCACTGGGGAAGCCGAGGCACAAGCAAGCACCAGTGCAGTAATGCACAGTGGGAACGCAGCAGAGCCAGGACTCAACTTGGTGCCCACCGTGTCAGTGGGAGCTGGCCAAGGACATCTGAGAGACTGCCTCTGACCTTGAGACTTTTCACTCCTCCTTCCTGTTCTGCTTGGTGAGAGAGATGATGATGTTGATCGTGAATATATAAAATATGTCTTGGTTTACAACATAATTTGCCTAGCCTAAATGTAGGACTCTATATGGGTTTAGGACGAGTCCATCTCTAACATTTGGGGGGGGGGGGGAGAGGAGGCATTGGAACAACAGAGACAGGCCCAAATATCAGATGTCTAAATACACGTTATAGATCAAGCTAGTGAACTGTTAAACGTTAAACGTTCTCTCCTACTACCTCAACCTTCCCATACGAGTCAGCCCATGTGGCCAGAACAGAATTCCACAGACTGAGTGGCTTAAACCATATCCAATCTTGTTCTCATAGGCCCAGAGGCTAGAAGTCCAAGAGCAAGGCACCTGTCAGCAGGTTTCTGACCAGGACTCTCTTCTTGGCTACAGCCAGGCTCCTTCTCCATGGGTCTGACCCAGGCTTTTCTCCGTGAGGGTGCACTCCTGGTGTCTCTTGGTCTATAGGACACCCTTCTTCTCAGATCAGGGCCCCACTCCAATGACCTCATTTAATCCTATAATAACTTCCTTAAAGGCTCTATATCTCTACATGCATTCATTAGGTGGGGGGTGGTTAGGGAGCAACATGAATTTGATGGGGACATAAGTCAGTCTGTAATACCGCTCAACAACCTGGAGGGGCAAGTCAACTGTAGAGTTCCTAGACTCCCTACATTCCACTCCAGTATTGGGAGACTTGGCACTTTCCACTTTTCTTCTTAATCCTTTATCACATCTATGAAGAAGACCCTTTGTGCCCTGGCCTGACCGTCCAAGCTCTGCCCTACTATGCCCTGCGAACAGCCACCACTGCCCTCTCCATTGGATACAGGAGTCAGGGTGGTGTCCCTAGCAAGAATGGATCTTAGGAAGAGGCTCACGTAGGTCATGGAAGGAAATTCTCAGGCCCTGGGGACTTTGTCGCTCTCACCCTATAAGGTGAGCTAAGGCTGGCAGAGGGCCAGGAGAGAACCTTCTAAAGTTGGGAGCAGGAAACCACAACCTGCAGGCCAAATTCAACCTGTCTCCTATTTGTGTTCGACCTGCTTGTGAGCAAATAAATATAAAATGAAAAAATGTAAAATAGACTATCAGCCTTTTGGCAAAAACAGTTGCTCGATTTTGTCCTTGGTTAAAATCTAAAATTTAAATTAGCTCAACCCTTAAATATTTACTCTCTAGCCCTTAGCAGAAGGAGTCTGCTGATCCCAGGTCTAAAACACAGGACAGGGTCCCCTCTTGTCTGGGTCCTCGGCACCTTTGAGATTTTCCCTTTTTGGGGTGCTGTGTGAGGAGCCATCCACTGACCAACAGAGTTCCCAAACCAGCTGCCTCTGAAACTGGCCTCAGAGGCCCCTCCCATCCTGTGTGCCCTCCTGTGGGGTGACTAGGCCACTCTTCCCACCACTATATAGCATTTCTATCACCTCCCTTATAATCTGGGCTGGCTCTGGGACTTGCTTTGACCTACAGAATGTGGTAGAAGGGACCCAGTTAAACTCTAGGTGAAGCTGAAGGGGACTTGTGGCTTCCGTGTTTGCCCTCCTGGGAGGCAGCCACTGTGCCGAGAAGCTGCATAAACCACTGAGTGGTGACAGACTCCATGGAAAGACAGACCACACAGAGGAGAACCCCTGGGGCCTTGGCCAACAGCCAACCGCCCAAGGCCATCTTGGATGCTGCAGCAGAGCCATGGCAGCCAGTGCCAAGCCCTGCTGAGTCCGGCCCCACGGAATCGTAGCATTAACATGGGTGTTGTTTTAACCCATTAAGTGTGGGGGCAGTTTCAGAGCAACACATAACCGAAGCAAGTGACAAACAGGTACGGAGTGCCTCCTCGGAGGCAGCCAGGGCAAAACTCACCTCATCCTCAAAGCCATGCTCTGAGGTGGTACAGTGACTACCCCATTTAACGGATGTCACCCCAGGCTCCTAAAGGAACAGAACTACAGCCAGAGTTCAGTATGCAATGATGAAGAAAAAGCTAGTGGAAATCAAATAGGAAGCTTCCCTCAGGGGTGACATTAAGCCCGCATGGAGCCAACAGAGAGGGAGATGGGATCCGCACAGAATCATGTGATGCACCGTCATCTGCCCACTAGTCCCCCTTCTAGTGGTTCTTGGACTCAAGTCACCGCACCCTGGTCACTGGTCACTCTCAGGCTGGTGGGTGCGGGTGGCTGGTTCCGGGGAACCAGACAAGATCCACAGCACGGTACCCACATGGGATCCTCCTCAGCTCAGGCCCCCTCTGCCAAACAGGGAACCGTTCCAAACGTCCACTGTGCATGTGAACAAAATGACTACGTATGTGCAGTGAAGGCATGACCTAGGGGTTAGGAACAGAGCTTGTGCCCGTGGGAGTTTTATTAGCTGGAATACAAGATTTTCCAGAACTGGGAGCTCTTGTAGCCTGGTGGTCTTTCCAGATGTGTTTGGTAGCAGGACAGTAAGTGATAGCCTGAGCAAGGGGGTCCTGGCTGCTGATGACATGAGGGCAGCTGACCCATACTTTGGGGCTTAGGGGCCCTGTCCTGCCACTTGCTATCTGTGAGCCTTGGACAGGTCACCTGTCTTCTCCATGGCTCCTCTGCCTTTGTCTATAGACCTGGGATAATGCCACCCACCTCAGAGGACTACTGTGAGGTTTCAACGAGATGACAGATACAGGCACGTAGTACCTGCTAGGAAAAGAGCAAGTGCTGGTCATCGCTCTCAAGATACACTCCCCAGTAAAAGGTGAAGTAAGATTCCCAAAATCTGACCCATTTTTACAGGATTTAAACAAATCCCTGAACATAAGGCCAAGTGTAGCCACAGCACGCCAGGAGGAAATGCTCAGTGTTCACGGGGCTCTGCAAACCAGGGATGGTGGCAGGAGGGGACTCGGTGGCAGATAAGGGGTGAGGTGCTCTCGGGGTACCCCCGAGCGACATCTGCTGTCCCCCCTCCCCCTTGGGATAGCAGCCACTGCAGCGAGATGTGGACCGGCCGTGGGTTCAAAGCCCACATCTGCCCTGAACTGGGGCCGTGAGAAAAAGGACCGATCTCTGCACCCTGGGTGTGTCATCTGGAACCCAGAGCCCCTGATGCCAGCTCAGTAGCGCTGACCCAATGATTAACCCACCCACAAGGAGCTGGTTAGCTCCGGAGAACGGGCTGGAGGGAAGTCAGGAAGCAGGACAGGCTCCCAGGTGCCCCACGGGCCACAGCGTCCCAGGGGAGGGGGGGGCGATGATCCAGAGAACAGGGTGATGCTGATAAAACCCAAGGCCCGGCGAACTAAGAGCCGGGGGCGATCATGACCCGGAGGAGTAACGTGACCAGCGGAATTCCTAGAAAAGATCTGGGAGAGTCACAGGGTTTGAGGAGGAAGCCAAGGGGAAGTCGGGCCTTGGCTCTTTAAACATTTCTTGCAGGAAAGGCAGTTGCTTCATTTTCTCTTGCAAAGCCAGAGGCATGGGACCGCGACCCCACACGGAGGGACGGAGGGACGCGGCCTCTGAAAGGAAGCGAGGCACCTTCGGCTTACGCTCTTCTCCTCTAATCAAGTGCTCTCCGCTCGGCCGGCGCCGGCTGGGTGGGGGGACGGGGGGGCCCAGAGGTGCTGATCCCGGAGGAGCCCCGGCAGGTGCCGATGGCCGCGCCCCACCCGTCTTCCCCTTCCTCTCAGCTGCGCAAGGGCTAATTTACCGCCTGGCTGCCTGCGCCTCGTCCTTTCTTTTCTCATTTAACTTTCGGATCCTCTTTTATTCTCCATCCTTCTCTACAACCAGAGGCCAGGAAACGTCTCCGGGGGTGTCAATATTCCGGCACTTTGGGCTGTAAATGGGGGGGGGGACCCAGGCTGATGTCCCACAACTTCAGACACTGGGGTCCCCCAGCACACCAGCTCCTGTGGGTCGGTGGCGTGAGGCAGGTGGCCGTCCCCTCGTGCCACCGGCCTTGCCCTGATGGCAGCCTTGGGGATCATCTGCCCCATCCCTGCCATGGAGCTCCTGACCTCTCGATTTCAAGCCTTCAGCTCTGCTCTGCTGCCAGCCCCCTCCCTCCACAGCCGCTCCACGAACGCGGCTCGCTGCACCTGTTCCTCCGGGGTCCCCTCCGCCCGCCCGGCTCTGCTCCAGCCCCGGGCTGGGGGCTCTGTGGTGGGCAGAAGACAAAGATTCTGTGTGGGGGGCCGAGGGGGCTAGATAAATACACCCGTGAGCTCAGGATGACATGCTCTTTCAGAGGGTGAGGAGCACCGTGGAAGGAGAGCAGGGGGGGGGGTCAGGAGTGGGTGGGTTGGGGGCTGGGGGTCTGTAGGTTTGAACAGGGTCACCAGGAAAAATGGCCTCCCGGAGGTGACACTGGAACCAAGGCGCAGGTGGGGGGCCCCACTGCCGGGCCCCACTCCTCAGGTAGAGGGGAATGAGAAGAGCAAAAGCCCTGAGGATGGCAGGCTTACAAACTGGGGAGTGGTAAAGAAGCCAGTGCAGGGGGTCTGGATGGACAGGGGTGAGGGGTGGAGGGCGAGGTGAGAGATGAGGTTAGGGAGGGGAAGGGGGGGCAGACAGCAAAGGGTCTCAGGCCACTGTGAGGACCCCAGCTTCTCCAAGATGCCTAACTCAGAAGTGAACCCCCTCCGCAGCCCTTGTGGCAATGTCCTGCCCTCTGTCGCTCCCCTCCCCTTCTCCTTCTCCCCTCCCCTTATGGCACCTCAATGCTCTTTAGGACCAGCTCCTCAGTTCCCCTATTCTGACAGACACTCAGCACCAACCACCCCCCACCTCCGGCCTTGCTTACCTGCTCCTACTGCTTGCTCAGTCACTCCCAGGAGCCTGAGTCAGGGGTCTGGCCTCCCCCAATGGGCCCTGCCCAGAGCCCTATGCCCCTGCCGGGGAGCCCTGTGTCTGCTGGGGAGTCACTGTATGGCTGTGGGTCGCTGGCTGTCCACACCAAGCGGAGCAGCACACCGCCCACCTGCAGACCCTGCCCTGTCCTTCTGGGCCCGCCTGTGGAAAATGTAAGCCAGCCGGTGAGGATGGTTTCAGGTTCCCTCCTTCCTCCTGCTTCTCTATCCCGTTCCCCCCTTGCCCGTGGTATCCCGTCTCTCCCTCTCTTTCCGGTATCTTCTCCTTCCCTCTCTCTGAGCATTTTCCCTTTGGCCTGGAAACACATTCAAGTTCTCCCAGCCTTACTGGTGCTTCCTTCATCTTGCTTCCCTAGGAGTGCCCGTCCACCTTCCCCCATCCATTTACCATCTGGTTCCTAAGACATGGTTCCTGCCTGGCTGCTAACGCTCACATTCAACTCCATGCCATGCAGCTTCTGCTGCATCGTTACCACATGCTCTTAGGGATGGCTGGTTCCCCGGGGCCAGATCCCCCCTCCCACCCCCAACACCCACCCGCAGCTCCTTGACCTCCACAGTCCTCGGCCATCTCTGAGTTCATGAGCACTCATATATCCAACATTCTATGGCTCCCTAGTTCTTCTACCTCTCTGGATACCCCTTGGTCTTCTCTTCTTCCTCCCATTCCTAAAATATGGCTCCCCCCAGATGTGACCCTTGGCCCTCTCCAGAAAAGGTCACAGCTCATGGCCCAGTAGTTCAATCTTACCAAGAATGTACACTTCTCTTAATATATATTAGACCCAACTTTGAAGTTTGGTGGTGGTAATAGGCAAGACTGGGCTTGGCTGGCCTTCCCATAGGAATGGAAGGAAAAGCCACTGGCCCCCTAGGATGGGTCTCCAGCTCTCTGAACCCATCCAGCTCCCCCCACCCACAGGAGTCTGCACATCTGCTTAGGTCAGCTGACTGTGGGAACAGCACGTGTGCCCACAGACTGTTCCCTCAGCCGTGTTGCAGCGTGTTGTTCTACTATCTCATCCACATCTCTCAATCTATGTCTTTCCTGGGTGGCAGTGGCCTTTCAAACTGCTCCCAGTCCCGGGCCCCCTCACAGGTCCCTGCTGGGCTCTGTTCTCATGCCAGGCCTGCCAGGCACTTAGTAGGTGCTCTGACTACCTGGCTGATTGCTGCCATGTGTGGGAGAGGGGCTTGGGTATTAGTGGTTCGCCCGGGGCTTCTAAGCGGTGTGCGCAGTAGTACCAGTGGGAATACAGTCCCGAGTCATTGATTGCGTTATTGATGCTTGTGACTCAGGTCCCTGATACAGTGGAGATGGATGAGTATCCATCTTCTCCTAAAAGATGTTACACATGCTATATAACATCTCAGTGCCCACTGTGAACTGCTTGTTTGCTTGGGGAGTGTTCTCTTCCCTCTGAAGATGGGGCAATAGGTGCCAAGAATACATGTATTTGCTCTAGGGTCAGAATATCTCAGGTCCAAATCCCACCTCTGCCTGTTACCAGCTGTGTGACCATGGGTGAGTCACTCAACCTCTGCTCATGTATAAAATGTGACAAACCAGATGTGTCCCGGGGTCTTTGTGCAGGGGCAGTCTCTCCATCATGGGTCCTGTCCTTTGGTGTGGTCTGACATGCCCCCTGCCATAGCAAGGATTCGTCGTGGCACATTTTCAAACGACTTTGCTCCCACCGTAGCAGGAGGTACTCAGAGGTGCACCAGCCAGGAGTAAACCCATCCTCTCCTGCTGCTCTTCTTCTCCCGGGAAAAAGTGGGCAATGCACGTATTCAGAGCCTGATTCTTAGCTGCCAGGAGGTGGACTCCACATGCCCCAAATCACATTCTGTTGGGGGATTAAACTCAGATGAAGCTTCTGTTTGTCCCTCCCAGGGACTTACACCGACCGCTAAGAATTCTTTCTATGTCAAAGCAAAGAGGACCTGTAAGGTCAGATTCAGGACTTCTCTTCTGGTTAGTGTCCCCCTTGTGGGTATCCAACTCAACTCCAAAAGTCCCATCTGTTAAGTGACATTTTCTGCTTTAGCTCATCTTCACTGGTTAAGGAGATGCCACAATATTAATCCATTTCAAGGGGTTTAAACAAACAGCCATAAATATTTAAGTCTCTGCTTTGCCTATTAAGGAGAATGCCAGCTAGGATAATTATTTTTGCCTCTGCCTGACAGAAAGATTTACACAGAGGACAGGATTATATTAACCTCTGAGCAAATTCAGAAACTTTGAACCTAGATGGGCTTCCTCTTCACAGCAATTATTCCCATGGTCAAATATGCCATATTCCTGGATCTGTATGGGGAAATGCCAACAAAAGGTGAAACCACTTGAACTGAGATCATTGTTTCAGGTAAAACAATGTGAATTACTGATTGAGCTCCCAAAGTGGTGCAGCTTATTTTACAATGAAAGTCAACCAGAATCTAACAGGGATTTTGGTTTCTGTTTGCATGTCATGTCTTCCACACTGTAAACTATGTCAAGGGCAGGGCCCTGTTGTAGATGCTGTCCCAGTGGCACCCTGTTTGGCACACTAAGTGTGCGGCACATTCTCTGAATATGTGAGTCACTTAGGATCTGAGCAGGGGTTCTGTGCAGTGGGCAGTCCACGGGTCTGCAGGTGGCCTGAGCCTGGCAGTGAAGCCTGGTCCTGGCACTTCTCAGCAACATGGCCTTAGACCATTACCTAACTGCTGTGGGCACCTCTTCTGAATCATGCTGTGGGGACTATTTGAGGGAGGGTTGTAGTAGAAGACTGCAAGAGGCCCACAATGCAATGTGGCAAATGGGTCAAGTGAATAATAACCATGGCAGGACCAACGTGCCTGGTGCCAGATGATCCTCCAAACTACATACAGTAACTTCATGAAGGAGACATTATTATCCCCACTTTATAGGGGAAGAAACTGAGGCAAAGGATGTTTCAGTAACCCACCCAGGGGGTAGAAGCACAAATATGATGACTACAGTTCTAGAAAGTGCCCAGATGAGAAAGCCAATCTCAAAAGGTTATATACTGTATGACTTTGTCATATGCTATTCTTGAAATGACAAAGTTATAGGATGGAAAAGAGGTGAGTGGTTGGTTGGTGGGGGAGGGGAAGGATGGGGACAAAAGGGGTGATGGGGAGAGGTGGGTGTGACTATAAAAGGCCAGGAGGAGGGATGAACTATACTCTTTCTGGACTACACTGTTGGAGAAGTCTACCCATGTGTGATCAAGTTGCACACAAGTAAATAAACATACAAATCAGTACAAGTTTAAAAAAAAATGCCCCAAAGTTGACAAGATACATTAGAAGTGTGTTTCAGTGTCCTTAGAGGAAGGAGGTGGGAGTTTATTGAATATAGTTAGATGGGACACCATCTTGAGCGTGGTAGGACGTCCCCAGAGGTTTGTGCATTCTAGTCTGGGAATCTGTGTATATTGGTAATTTTATTTGGTAAAAGGCACTCTGCAGATGTGATTAAGGATTCTGGGACAGAGGGATGAGCCTGGGTTATCTGGGTGGGCCCCCTGTAATCACGATGGTCCTATGAGAGGGAGGCTGTAAGGCTGGGGTCACAAAAGACGGAGATGGTAAGACCTGACACCACGGACTGTGGCCACGCAGAGGCTAGAAAGGGCAAGGCAGTGGGACTCCCCCAGAGCTTCTGGTGGGAGTGCAGCCCTGCCAACAACTTGTCTTTGACCCAGTAAAATGGATTTTGGACTTCTGACCCCCCAGAGCCATATGATAATAAATTTGTATTGTTTTAATCCACTAAGTGCATAGTGATTTGTTGTAGTGGCAACAGGAACCTGATACAATGAAGAACATTAGGAGGGAAAAAAAGACAACAAATGTCAATTATTTGGAACATTTCATCTACGTGGAATGCCGTCTCCCTGGTGATGTCAGATGGTTGAAGTGTTACTGAGCACAGGAGGCTATTAGTTTGATCGCAGAGGCTGGGTCTTAATGGAGATGAAGTTCAAACCACCTTTATTCCTAAAAACACTGCCTTCCCTGTCACCACATTTTTATAGCATCTGGTGGGTGTTAAATGGAGCACGCACAGCTCATAATCACAGCCTGTTTAATACATGTTAGCCTGTAGAAGGTGTCAGAATAAATACTGCATCAGGAAGTCGTATTGGTACTGTATGATCACCTTATTCTTCCTGTTTGAGAAATAGGACTATTTAAGCTCCCATTATGCCTGGAGACAGTGATGTGTGAGTTCTTTGGAGGGCAAGCCCCATGACGTTATGTATCAAGATAACATGTCACCTTTGGCTATGTCACTGAGAATTTAAGTTTCTAAGTAAATGTTTGAAGTCTGTGTTTCCACACTGGGCATACGACAAACAAAACAAGGAGCTCTTCATGCTGGAAAAAAGAAATTCAGCTTCCCTTTTGGAACTCTGGCTACCACGGAGGGTCTACTAGGTACAAAAACACTTTATTTGGCATTTCAGTCCTCATAGGAATTCTACAAGGAGGCTATGCTTATCTCTAACTTGCCACTGCAGAAACGGGGGCAGAGGCCAAGTAACTTACTGATTTCCCACAGCCTGTGAAGAATCGAACAACAGGTGAAAAAAATACCACACAAGCTGCCAACAGCTGACACGAGAGCTCTCCCGAAGAGGGAAGGTTGGGCTAACTTTGCATCTGTTACCTTCTACCATGATGGAGCTCAGCTGGGAAGAAACTGTTTCTTCCACTGGGCTGTGTGTGGATGGGAAGTTGGCTACACAGTGATCCAGAGTTATGACCCACCTGGTCATTGGCATGTAGGAAGGTTCACAATAGGACGAAAATTACTCAGAATGTGTCACAAGGGCTCCTGGGGGCCTCAGTCAGTTAGGTATCCACCTCCTGATTTTGGCTCAGGTCATGACCTCAGGGTGGTGGGATCGAGCCCCGCGTTGGGCTCTATGTGGAGTCTGCTTAAGAGTCTCTCTCTCTCCTCTCTCTGCCTCTCCCCACTGCTTGCTTACTCTCTCTCTCAAATAAATAAACAAAGCTTAAAAAAAAAAGAATGTGTCATAACAAAGATTAAGCAGTATGGCCACTGCTGTAATCACACATCTTGGGACCACACTGTTTATAACCACACTGAAATGTTCTGTCTAGATTAAACACCATGACCCACTCAATGGGTGAGGTAGGGCACTAATCACTCTAATTTTACTAAAAAGTCATCATTGGAATCACCTTTTGATCCAGTTTTCCCATGCAGAGCATTTTTACAACCAAGATCTCTACTTTCTCTGCCCAACAGTGGAGCTTAAATTGTTTTGACCATGACCGTGTAAGAAACACATTCCACCATACAACCAGCTTACACATAACAAAACAAAGTTCCGTGAAATAAGACATATCCTTACTATGCAGTGTGCTTTCACACTTGTTTTCTATTTTGCTTTATTTAGCCTAGTTTAGCCCATTTTGTGGTCACTGACTTATTCACTAATGATTCCATACCCCAATGAGGAGGTTGTATGTGTGATTTGAAAGGTCTGGTCTAGAAAACAAGGAGAATCGGGGGGCCCTACCTCCGGGGCAATGTAATCTGGAGTCCCGCAGAAGGTCCTGGTTGTGACTCCATCCATCATGTGTTCCTTGCACATCCCAAAATCAGCAATCTTGATATGCCCTTCCGAATCCAGCATGACATTGTCTAACTTCAGATCCCTGCAAGGAAGCAGGAGAGCATCAGAGTCCATCCCATGACATCACACAGTTTGCTCCGGAGCTAGTGAGACAGAAGGCTATGTGACTAGCTGCCATTGCAATGGTGTATTAACTATGAGTCCTGGGAGAGCAGGGACCAGGGATTACTGGGTTTTGTTTTTTTACATCTCCAGAGCCTACTGTAATGCTTAGGATACAGTAGGCACTTAATAAATGCACACCGAATAAATGATTAAATGGTTGGACTAGCGATCACCGACCTTGGCTGAGCGTGTGAATCACCAGATTCCAATTTAGCAGGTCTGGGGCAGATCCCACTCATTTGATTTGCTACTGTCCCATACAGAGGGCCTGGCCTACAACCAGGTTTGCCCAATCACAGGTTCAGAACTACCTCATGGGCTCACGCACGTGTGACTATTGCATTCTGCCCTAGTGCCATATGTCCTTGTACTCTTCGACGAATACTAGAAGACATTCTCCTTTTTTTGGCATCAGACTTGTGCTGTTGCTCACCACCTGAAGAAGTTAATTCAACAGTTTTTCCTCTGCTTCTCCCCTACACCCCATATTCTTCTCCTGCTGAGCATCTAGAACAGAAATTTGGTTTCCATTGCTCCCTGATCTCCATTCCAAAAAAAAAAAAAAAAAAAGGCAGAGGAAGGAGCTGTCAGTGGAGAGAAAAGCCATGTTTTCTTGTGGGAAGCAGAAATAAGATGCAACATCTTTTGAGGTCTGGAGATCAGAAAATGGTTCTGATTTGCCTGGAGGCTGTAGGCAAAGAAAGGTGGGTCCCAGCAGGTCTGTGACCTCGAGGGTTATCACGTCTGTGTCTTAGGTCCCCATCACAGAATTATATGTGCACACGGAGGACCAGAGGTCCAGGAAGACTCTCAGCTGCACTGCTGGCAGCAGAGCTTCCATACGCACCTGTAAATGATTCCTCTTTTATGAAGAAAGAACAATCCAATGGAAATCTCTGCCGCATAAAATCTGCAAAAGAAAATGCTCATCAGGTCTCTGGCTTGCTCTGTGGATTTCTGAACATTTTGTACCTTCCAGTTTGGGCATCAGTGAGGCAAAAAAATGTAAGATCCCGCGACTATCAGAGATCAACATCACCCTACATGTGACAAACCCTTCATCCTTCCCTCTGCCATTTTATCACTCTCACCTCCCCAAGGAATTTTACAGCTAATATGTCAAAGAGACAGGCTTATTACCTGTCCAGAAACAAGCACTTCTTGTTTGAGGCCAGTGGACAGTTAATTTACTGCTTACAAGAAGTTCCTAATGCAATCTTTTAAAAAGTGGCTGCTAGACTCTTCTGTGTCAGGACTGGGGAAGGGTGGAGAAAATGTGCATTTCCCTATTCATGGACAGAATGCGTTAGTGTGTAAAAATGCAGTGATTCCCTAGAAGACAAAGTAGAGTGTGTGATGCACTCTGTAGCTGCTGTACTCACCCCCCCACCCGTCCCCGCCCCAAGTGCTGGGATAAATGGGACACACACCATGATTCATACTTGAGTTTACCCTTTTAAATAATTCATAATAAACTCAGAGTAAATGCTGAAAGAGGTTTTAAAATTTGCATAGCATTTAGGAATCTCTGAAGTCTGAGGAGCCACAAGGCTGTGTCTGTGCAAACATCACACCCGGGAGGTTTAAAATCAGCACAATGTCTACACAGGCAGAGGGCAACCTTTGGTGATAAGGACCAAACTCTTACTGGGCGGGGGGCACCCCTGAAGGCTGGCAAGAGAGGGAAGGGGTGGTGGAGGGAAGAGAGCATTACAGGCAACTTTTACGTTATTTTTCGTGCTTTTCTGTATTTTTAAAATAAACATTTTCTAGCAACACAAATACAACCAAAGGGCGCTGGATGAGACACCTTGATGTTACCTCACAACAAGGTGGCTATTCGGCTACTTGCTCATTGCAGCTCCATCAAGCTGGGCTTTACAACCCAAGCATTCTAATGCTTTATAACTAACAGAGTAAGACAGGGGAAAAGACAGGCATTTCTGAAGACTGAAAAATAAAAATAGAAATGGAGGGGTGCTCAGTGGTTGAGCATCTGCCTTTAGCTCAGGGTGTGATCCTGGGGTCCTGGGATCGAGTCAGGCTCCCGGCAGGGAGTCTGCTTCTCCCTCTGCCTGTGTCTCTGCCTCTCTCTGTGTTCCTCATGGATAAATAAATTTTTAAAAACTTAGGAAAAAAAAAAAGAAAAAAATCCCCTTCAACAAAAATCTGATTGGCATTTGTGTATTTGATTAATAAAGAAATCTGAGAATGAAAAAAAAAATCCCTCTTTGCATATTTTAAGCTTGCTACCAAAGCATTCCCTCTTCCGCCTTCACTCAATCTTCACTCAATCTAAGACACACCAACCCACGCAGGCCAACAGTTTTTCAGATTTATCTTTTAGACCGAAACACTGGCCAGAATCCAATGAACATTTGCTAACTTGATTAATCAGGGTATATGCCCACTCTGCATCCTCCCTGGGGGAAATGAAATAGCTGTTTGTATACATTTGCTCCTGCTGCCTGTCCTGTGACCTTCTAGCCCCTGGAAAACAGGATGATTTTTCTGATACCAAAGTCCCCCCCTTAGATGGACCATTTTCTCTGTTCCCCCGGAGCCCATGTCTCTGCCCTGTGCTGCTGATTCTTACATCCTAATCAAACCCTCCCAACTGAGCTCATGATTCCCCACCCAAACCATCTCTCCTGGGTGGCTGCCCCCAACCCTAAAATGAGGTATCATCTGAAAAGGTTTCTTGTTCTACACCAAGTTCTGCTTTTCTTCTTCCAGGATGTTTCCCAAAGACCCTTCCTCCTCTTTGGCTCCAAGGTCAAGGTCTAATTAAAGTTCCATTCTTTCTCCTCTACATAGATTTTTCACCAACCCCCGTGCACCAGTCCCCACTCTCCCTTCCTCCTTCCCCTCTTGGTCAGAGCTCTCTGAAAACTTAGCCTGATGGTGTCAAGCCCCCCACAGCCTTCCATGGTCTTCAGCCAGGTCCTCCATCAGGCTCATCACCTGGAGCTCTCCTCACCCCCAATCTCAAACCACCTTCCGCCCTGCTGGCTTGGGCACTGCCTGAGGATGTGCAACCCTCACTCCCCTCTTTATCAGGGCTTGCGTGGTGCCACCTCTAAAATTACGGCTACATGTTACAATTGTTGAGTGACCTCTTCTACTCCAGGGCAGATGGTGAGCTCCCACAGGGCAGAGAGCCTTTCACACTCCTAATGCCTGGTGTGTTACGGGTGTGCAACAACGATTTGTTGTATCATGAGTGGCTGACTCAATCAGTGATGGTGGAACTGGGTGAGAGGGGGATACACCAGCATCTCCAACTTACTGGAAGTAGAACAAACCTCTCCTTGGGATGGGTGTAGATGGACCCAACCAATAAGTCTGCCCCCTGGGAGGTTACAGGGCTCAGGTCCGAGGACGGTGAAGCCCTACGTCCATACTTCACCCAGAAGTTTCTATGTGCTGTCTAAATTAAAGGCCTTAAAAAAATAGTACTCACACTGCTTGTGGTTCCTTAAATTTTCCTACTTGCTGAATGTGGTACATGAGGTCCCCACCATTGACGTATTCCATGACGAAGTACAGTCGATCCTGAAGATGAAGTTTCAACATGTGAGCAGGGCTTGGGTCACCGGCAGAGAGGCTTCCATTACTTTCTAGGCTGTGCTTTGCTTTCTCATTAGTTAGTAAACCATGGGCTTCACTGGCAGATCTGCTCAGTGGAGCCCTTCAAATTTTTTCTTCCCAAATAAAAATAAGTAATAGACCCTACCACATGAGGGCCTCGGGAAGTATAAAGCCATTAATGTAACTCTGAAATAATGGCGCTCTGTCAATATGCCTGTCCCCATCTGGTTCCGCATGCTTCCTATTACAGTAACGGCCTCAAACCCTCTTCCCTCTCTCCTGCACACAGAAGACATGTCTAAGTTAGGGATGGTGTGAAGAATCCAAGTGGGCCAATTATTTACTTTTAACTGGTGTTTCTGGTTTGCAGGGTCTGGGAGGCAAACCACAGCGCTGTAGTCGTGTGTTTCACTGGAAGCTTCTGAAAACCAATCTCGTGAGTTAGGCTGGGCTCATAAATTATAAATGCCCAACAATATTTACTGTGGGGGAAGGGACTATACATGACGAGGCTAATCAGATGTGCTGTTGCATCCATAATAGGCCCAAATATTGTTCTTCATCTTCTCTGTCACTGGTGTGTTGTCTGCCCCACCGAGGGCGTACATCATCGACCCCAGTAAGTGTGCATGTTTATGAGGACATCACAGTGGGGCAGATGGGGGAAAATGGGGTTGAACAGCAAAATAGCTAACAGCACAGCACACCCAGGGGAAAGCCGACCTCTGCTCGCTTCTAGACATTTTGCTGAAGTTATTAAACATTAAAGTGTTGCACGGGGAGGGAAAAAAATGATGAAGCTGGTGCTAGCAGCCAGGAAATAGCTCCGGGAGCTTCCATCTCTAGCTTTCCTGTTATGAATTTTAATTCCATCTTTATTTCCATGTTTTGTTGCTTTCTGGAGCTTCGTCAGTGTAACCAGGGTGATAGGATCTGGGCTAGGACTCGCAGACATGGGTCCCTCTCTGGCATATTGCTCTTCCCTCTTCGGCCCTACTTTGGTGCTGCCGGGAGGAGGGGGCTGTCCGTGCCACCAGCGCCAGGCTGACACACAGTGGCTGGCACCTGACTCTGCAGCCCCTCGCCTGCCCTGACACTGTGTGGTTACACTGTCATTTTGAGATTCTAAAATCCAAGAGCACTGAGGGGTCCCTCCCAAGACATTTTAAAGAGAGACGTAAAACAGAGAGTCACTTTCCGGCCAACAGAAAGTTGAAGATATTATAATCATAACAATACTAATTATAGCTACTGATTATTGAGTCATCTCTTTAAAAAGGGCAGGTGTTGAGGAAATGGAAAGCCTGTCTTTGGGCAAGACTGATGATGGTGCCCTCGAAATTTTCGTGTTTCTTGCAGGCTGCCTGCAAGCTCCATGCCACTGCCCTGGCCCCACTACAGGCTCATCAGTGCTTTGGAACTCTTTTGTCCTTTTTTTAAATTTATACTGTAAGTCAGGGCTCGGCAAACTTTCTGTAAAGGGCTACACAGGAAAGACCGTGGGCTTTGTGCATCTCTTGCAACTATTCAACTCTGCCTTCACAGCCTAAGAGCCACTGTGGACGACGGAGAATGAAGGAGCGTGGCTGTGTTCCAAGAAAATGATTCATGGACACTGAAATGTGAATTTTGCCTAAGTTACACGTCACAAAATAGCATTCTTTTTTTTTTCCCCTCCAACCTTTCTCAGAGCTCATGGGCTGTACAAAACAGACCAGACTGCCAAGCCTGCTGTGTGCCATCAACAAGAACACATTCTTTTATGAGATCAAGTTTCCTCATGTTCCAATGCAATGCTTGGCAACTGCATCAGTAGTCATAAAAGCCAGGACTGTGGGTTATTTTATTGGTTTTGTATTCTTAAGTCTTAGCACACTGCTTGGTATAAAGAAAACCTTTGATCCAAATGTTTGCTGAATCAAAGAGAATTAGTGCCAAGCTTGTAAGTAGGGCACATCCTAGAGAGGGGACTCCCCAAATTAACCAGTGGCGTAAGAGTGAGAGGCTGTTCTCAGGTTATGTCTTTCTCGAGCCTTCTCCACTGGAGGAAGGTTAATTCAGATGCTTAGAACACTGGGTCAAGAGTGGCCCTGGAGAGGCCCCCACACACCTTGCCACAGATAACACCCCCACCCAGGGTCCTTACCACTGTCTGGAAGCAGGAGTGTAGCTGTGTCAGGAATGGGGGCTTGTCAAGCAGGGCCAGGACTCGCTTCTCCACCATGGTGCACTCCACGTCGTCATCTTGAATCACCACGTCCTTCTTCAGGATTTTGATAGCATACAGTTCCTCTGTGCCCTTCCTGTCAGCAAGCATTACCTGGGAGCAGACGAAAGGCAACCTGAAAGCTTCGAAGTGTATGTCTGGTAATGGGAGTGGGGAGGAACCTGGTCAAGTGGCTGTTCACCTTGTGCCAATTTATAAATGCGTGATATAAACATTTGCAAAGTTCCACTTTATGTGCAAATTTTGAAAGATCGCATGTCAGTGCAGATTAAATTCTTCCAGTATTGGTTAATTGAGGAACTGTCAAGATTTGTACACAGCGTAGGCTATGGTTGCATGATGGAGCTTTTGTGGCTGCGGAAAAGAATATACCTGGTCCTCGGCATTCGCCTTGAAGTGTGCACATTTTTCAGGAGCATCCTTTAGGCAAAAATGTGACTGACCTTTTTATAAGCTTCTCACGAGTCAGGAGCCAAGACAAACAAAAAGGCAGGATGGACATCACTTCCTGGATCTATCATGAGATTTGGGGCCAGAGAAGCCAAATGTAGACATATAGGTTGATCATTGAAGAAACCCAGTTCAGTGCCTCTCAATCATTACGTTTGCTTACTACAAATCACCTTGTAATTTTTAGTTGTGAAGATCATTTATTCAACCAACATGTTGGAGCACCTGCTCTGTTCTCAACCCCGAAATGGTGATGCAGAGTGAACCCTCTGTAGCTTTCTGGGTATGGTTGTTTTTAATGAAATGAAGCGGTGGGTGGGTCGGGGTAGGCAGGGGAACATCTCAGAAATGAGTACAGAGCAGGCAAATCTCAAGGGTGGTTCTGGAAACCCTAGGGAGCATGGAACTGATCCTATGCTGGAATGCTGATCTTCCAGCATTCTCTGGAAGAGCCCCTCCAGCTCCCTGACAACTGTCCTCTTACCTTTCCAAAACTTCCCTTCCCCAGCACCATGAGGAAATTGAAGTCTGTGAGTTTCACTCTGTCCAGGTTGTTGGAAGGTTGTCTCCTGTCTTCTGAAGGACTGATTACTTTGTTACCAGCGGGGCCAAGCTTGGCTTTCTAAACAACAAGCACACATGTGAGAACAATGTGTCATTTTTCCCAGGAAAAAGAGTGATAGAAAGCATTTAATTAAGCTTGAGGTCAGCTGGGAGGGGGGAGGTGGGATGGGGGCAAGAAAAGAAATCACAGGATGATGAGATATTTATTCCACAGTTGGTGGCCATGCTTACCCTAAGGGCAACATTTGCAAAGTAGAAGAAAAAAAAAAAAAACAAACCACAAAACTGCCCTTACCTATCAAGAGACAACTCTTTACATAATTAAGCAAGAATCAAGTCATGGGATTCTGAATCTCATTCTAGGACTTCAAAGTTTACTTCTTGGTGAATGGGGTGCTTCACAATGGTTAACATAATAGAAGCAATACCCTGTGTACTGATGCTTTTCTTACTTGTAGATTTTCCTATTCTTAAATATGCAAATAGTTCATTTGCATGAAGGGAACTTGTACCCTAGCAAAAAGGGAAAATATGGTCTCCTGGAGAGGAACCTCTAAACGGGCAAGCTGTGGGGATGATTTATTGCTGCTTTAAAAGGCATAGTAAGAAGAACATAAGGTTATAGGATTTTTATTTTTTTGGTTTTGTTTTTTAAGTCAAGAGTTGAACTCGGGAAACCTGGTTTCACACAAAACACACAGCACCCTTTGAACCTGACGAATCCTTGGTCAGTGACCAAAAGACATTTTTATAAACTAGGCTCATGCTACACAAAAATGCTGGAAAGACCACACCCTCATTACTCTGGTTGAAGAGCTGGAGTCTGTCTCAGGTAAAAGGTGGAGGAGAGAAAGAAGGCTCCGCATAAAAAGGAAAGGCTAATGGGATCATGTGGGAAGGTCTCAAGAGTCAGCAAAGGAGCCCATGGAGAATCTCCCCACAGACTCTGCATGTAGAACACTTGCCTGACGGTGAGGGGACCAATTGCTGGCCATGTCAGCTGCTGAAAGGCCAGGGTCCTGCAGTGTGGCTGAACTGCCACAGCCCTGATCCCAAGGACAAAGACTATATTGCTTTGGATACATTCTTAATGATAAGATACACCCTCCACCCCTTCCCCCCACTCCCCCACCTCCCTGGCCTTCTTCCCCAATGCAGCAGACCTAAGAGCAGCTCTGAGTTCTGGAGCAGGTGCCAGGACATCACTCGAGTCAATGTAGCTACCAAAAAGAAAGTATAGGACATAAAGAAGGCGTTCTGGGCTTTACTACGTGACCAGAGCACTGTCAGCATCAGTTCTTAGCTCTTAAGGGCAGATGGGAGGATCTGACATGTTTTCTTTAGCAGCAGAGAAGGCTTTGAGGAATAAACCATATTCCCTCTTAGAGCACCAGCAATCCCTTCATCCCACAGTTACTGAGCGAGCACCCTGTGCCAGGCTCTGTTGAAGAGGTTTTGCATTAGCACAGGCAGCCATCTCTGGATGCCCAGGCCTCACACAGTGCTTGGCACAGGGTATGCACGCTACATCCTGGTTGAGTAAGGATATGACTCTTGAATGTGTTCATCAGATGCTGTGCTGTTGGGTGATGCTCTTCTGTGATAAAATAACACGTTTGCATTGGGTTTGAACCTCATGGCTTGAGTGTGTGTTTGGAATAACTGAGCACACAGATTTAGGTAGAGGCATTAACACATGGGGGAAAGATGGCCCTAGCTTTTCTGCTTCAGAGCTGAAAGTATTTGACATTGCTATATGATTCTTCTATGGCACTGCCTGGTGGGACGCACAGGTGAACCCAGGGGTCGTTGGATACACCGATGCTCTTCAAAGATGATAACCTGAACTGCAGTGATACGTGTATTGGCCTCCCCTTTGACAGAGGATGGGAGAAATTTTTAGACAGGCTTTTGAGAAAGAGCCAAGATATAACTGCTAAGTCACATCAGGACCCTCCCCCCCTCAACTGCAGGACCAGCCCCGTCTTCTGGAAGCTAGGGAGAAGGATCTGGCCCCAGGGGTCCCAAACAGACCAGGTTCGACCACTCGCCGCTGACACAATGCAAAGGCAGACAAATGAGGGGTGGTGAAATGAGAAAGTGATTTATTTGGGGGAGGCCAGCACCAGGAAGACAGCAGACTAGTGTCTCAAAGACTGTCTCCAAAGTGCTGAAAGCACTCCCAGGATCATGTCAGGAAGACGCAGGGCAGAGGTTGGCGGGTACATGCATGCAGCTGAGCAGTGCAGGTCAAGTTGATTGCTGTCTTGGGGTCAATCACGCGGGGTCTTGCTGGCTCAGGGCATTCCTTATTGCTGGAGAGGGTAGTTTCGGTCCCCATCACGGGATGTTTTGCCCACAGGGTCTCATGCCTGAGTTAAGAGAGAAGCTGGAAAGGAGAACTCAATCAATTAGAAGGTACGGACTGGGGTCAAAATGGAGGTGACAGACAGCAGAAGTCCTTTTTTACTTCAAACATCTGCCCTGGGAATGATTCCAAGTTGATTAACTTTCTGGTGGGTGTCGTCGAAATTGCAACGAACAATCAGGAAGTTCAAGTTTGAGATGAGAATACTGACTATGCCCCTCTATTCTGTTCTTTTGATTTTTAAAAAGTTATCAGAAAGAGGCATGAGGAGATTAATTTTATCCTATCAGGAACGTCACAGTAAATTCTGGAAAGACCCCCAGACAATGGACTCCGTGCTCTGAGGTCCTTGGAAGAGTTGACGTGTGTCTTCACCTGGGTGAGGCTGTGATCTTGCTGGGGCTGCTCATGAACACCTAGCTTCCATCTGAAGCACGGGGCTCCTAACCAGAGGTTCTGGACTCACGTGAATTCCTAGAGTCCCTGCTCCTTCCTCCTTTGACACTTCAGCACCACAGACGGTGGTAAGAGGGTCCGTGGGCTGCTGTAGGTGACGATCTCCAGAAGAAACATTGGGCATTTTGCACACTGCCCTCACTGGGGGGCCATAATTGAGCAAAGACTGAGTTTTGGGGCTATGTTCAGTTCAGTTGTAGGGAAAAAATGTTCCCCAAAGGCATGTAAATGCAACAAAAGCATTTTTTTGCATTTGAGTGCTTCTGAACCCAACTGCAGTAGGGTCTTAGATTCCACTCGGAAATCAAGCCGTGAGGTTTGGCAGGAATGTCGACAAAGGAGTCTCCTACTCCTAGGAGGTGAAGCCGGATGGAGGAAGGACACCGGCTTCTTGCCCTGCCCGGGCGGATTCCATTCTTGTGTCTCTCTAGCCAGAAGCAGAGTTGGGTTTTGCGTGGCTGGGAGCGCAGGGGGTGGTCTGGAAGGAGGATGGGCCAGGCTGCTGCACTGACCGCACTCACCGTCGGGGGGCTGGCTAGAAAGTGGCCCGGCCCAGTGGGCGAGATGGCTTTCTCCCCAGCTCTCCTGGGCAGCCCTAAGAGCAGCCTGGGGGCTTCGCGCAGCTGGCTTCCACATTTCCCCTGCAGAGTATGCTTCTGGAGTCATTTCCACGCTGCCACCTGCAGGCTGGCTGCTGGATGGCATGGAGCCATCCTAATACAGAGTTTTCAAAAGCTGACAATTCCACGATATCAAAACCTCAGTGGTCTGGGCCTGACTCTGGCAGGTGTCTCGCTCAACCTGGGTCTAATAAACAGCACAGCTGGAGGAGACCGCCGATGGCTACCCTGGCAGCTGTGCAGCGGGGGGTTGGGGGGGTGCCAAAGGGCAAGGAAGGCAGAGGCCCCCCAGGAGGATGGTCTACACGGCCTCCACCTCTACTTCCAGGCAGGCTCTGACTCCGGATTCCCATCCTCCACCGCTGCTCCCCCCACCCCCGCCTGCCCCTTGCTGTGGGAGTACGGTCACATTCACCTGAGACTGTCCTGCCGTGTCCCCTACCACTTCCCAGGCTGACTTCTCCCCTCCTGCAGGCTTTAGCTTGCTTGTCATCTCTTCAGAGGACCCCTCCCCAAAGACTTTCTGCCAGTCTCCCTCCAGGGCCCTGTTCTCAACAGCTCCTAGGGCAACCTGTGAATACTTATGGAGTATTTAACGCTTCTTCCACGGTGTACAGCTGATCTGTCAGCAGGTCATGCCAAGTTTACCTGCAGGATGTGTCCAGAATCTGGCCTCTTCTCAGGGCCTCCTTCACTACCTCTCTCTCGAGGCGGTAGTGTCCCTACTTCCTCTAGCGTCCCTACTTCTGTGACCTTCCTTTCAGTATCTTCCCTGGAGGGACCCCATTGTACTTCCCCGGCTTCCTGTCTGCTGGACAGAGAAAGGCCGACTTGTCACAATGGAGGTGGAGACCCTTGGCTATCAGCTGGGTCTCTGATCTCAGTCCCACTACTCCCCGGGCCCCCTCTGTTCCAGCCTCCAGTCTTTGGTCACCCTTCCTACAGGGGCCTCGCTATCTCGTTCATCTACAAAATCCAGCTTAAGCACCACCTCTCCATCTTCTTGCTGCCTCCTCCCTCCTGGGATTTCCAACCTGTGGCAGATGTCGTCTGTGACCAGCCCACATCCCAAGCTTTTGGCTTGGCACCCCTGTGCACATCTGAGGCTGTCTGAGGGTTCTGTGGGGGCCGTGCCTACAGGGCAAGCCTGGAGCGCCCATGTCGCTGCCCCATGAAGGGGCAGCACGTTCCATGCTGTTTCCTTAGCTTCCCAGCAGGACTGAGCTCCAGTGTGTCCACGGTGGCACCACCAGATAACTGACTTGCCCTTACCTTACCCTAGCTGGCTTCCACCCTTCCCTGGGACACAGTCCTACTTCCCCACCCCTCCATCTCTTGGGATCACTTGCCACATGAAGTCCTTGCTCCCAAAACCCTGTGGCAGATCTGACTTCTCTGGGGAACCTAAATGAACACGTGACCTTTTTCTGAGGATTTACTGATCTTTCTCATTAGGCTGTGAGGTCCTGGAAGGCAGAGACTATCTTATTCATCTTTGTGTCTTTAGGCCAAGCACTGCACTGAGCACATAATTTTACATTCACTGAATAGCTCATTGATTGGTTGATTGGTTGATTGATTGATTGATTCATTCATTCAAAATCATACATCTTCATTAAGCCCTACAGCAGAATTTGAAGAGGCCAAATCATGAACAGTACAGTCAGCTTGTAGCCAATACCAACCAGCCATCTGCCAAACGTTAATTACAGGAAAGCAGCTGTTACCAAGTATGTCATTTCAGAGGGTGCCCCTGGACACTGTGCATTTGGAGGTTCACATGTAATCAGAACTCCTTCCCTCAAACCATCACTGGTCATGCTGGGGCAGCCGCAGACAAAGGCTGTGAGGGCATCCCTGCCTTTAGGGAGGTTGGCCACACACAGTGACCTTCCCCAGAGGCCATGCTAGCTGGGCCAGCGAGCTGAAACCATGCCCCCGGAAGCTTCTCTGAAGGGACTTTTCTCCAGTGAGAAGTCCTGACTGCCCTAGACTTTGCTGGGATCTGACAAATGACCAACAATGAGCCTCTGGACTGTTTTTTCTTTGAGCTTTTGAATGGGTTGTTTGGCAACTGGTCTCCTGGCAAGACAAAGAGACCTGCCCTTCTCAGCTTGCATATTGTTGACATAACGGCTTGTCCTTGTGGTGAATGTAATTCAGACTTCATCAGGAGAGCAAATAGATGTGTCTAGGGATAAAGCTGAAGCCGATGGTCTAACTGCAGAGATTTCAGCAGACCCAAGGAGGCCTCAGAATAAGCATGCCAGCATCCTTTACGATAGCAACGCAAACACACCCTGCAGGGCCAGACACCCTGGGTATGTGCCCAAACGGGAATTCACACCAGGAGAGGAGAAGCAAGGATGTCTCCTCAAGGCTGGTTTCCAGAGGAGGGAGCAGAGAATCAGCTGGGGCTGCATATTGAAAGCACTTAGGAGCCCACTGGTAATGCTCCTTGCTGATAAATCTCAAATCTTGAGTTCTTGCTCAGGACATGTTTTGATTCAACTCATGGGTCCTTGTGAGTGAATTTAGAACACTCCACCATTTATTCCACAAATATCTGTGGGTCTGTCATGCCCCAGACACGGGACCAGATGCTGGGGAAATCAGATCAACGTGAGGTAGCCTCTCCTCCGAAGAGCCTGCAGTCCAAAGGTCCTGTAGTCTATGTCCCTGTTATTCAACGTGTAGTCTGTGGATCAGCTGCACTGGCATCACCTGCAGGCTGGCCAGGAATGCAGATTCCTGGGCCCCAGCCCAGATCTACGAATCAGAATATGCATTTTTTAAGAAGATCCTCAAATGATTCCCGTGCATGTTTCAGATGTGCTAGACTAAGTTCAAAGTCCCCTTAGAGTCCCTGTGACCCTCTCCACCTTCACCAGTCTTCAATTACCATGTAAAATCAACGGCAAATTCTAGAAAGAGCCCCAGACTTTGATTCCAAAGAGTTTAGATCAAATCTTGGCTTTACTCATTTTTGCTCTGTGACTCTGGGCAGATGATACGGCCTCTCTGAGCATCAGGTTGCTCACGTGTAATACAGTGGTACTAAGACCTCTGCACCCCTGGGCTATGCTGAAGGTGAAATGAAGACTCCTTTGCAAAAACCCCCAGCGCAAGGCCTCACATCACATCCTTCACTGTGCACTTCTTTCCTTTGCCTTGAGCACTTCCCTCAGGCTCCTGGCCTCCACGCGCTCCTGGACCGTGGATGAGCAGCAGCAGGTCACCTGGGTCAGGGTTCTGCTTGGCTGACTCATGGCCCAGAAACCCTGTGACTATGGATATATGTCAAGCCTGCAGACAGGCTCTGCGGGAGCTCAGGACCTGTGGGCTTCCATGCTTCTATGCCCTCCCAGTGTGGTAGGAGAGGAACTGGGTCTGAGCTCCAGCTGCTCTGATTTCTGGAGCATCTTCTGTAGCTCTCTCAGGGGCTAGGACCATGCAGGGAAAGACCTTGACTTCCTGTGCTCTCCCCATCAGAAAATTTCCTAATAACTGACACGCATCTCATTTTATGCCCCAGATACATTCTCTAAAAGTCCTAACAGTCTGCAATCATTGGAGGTGTTCATAAATTTAAAGGACTCCTATGGTGAGTTTCTGTAAAGCACATCATATGAAGTGAATTTGAATACCACAAATCCAAATTCTCCAAGTGTGTATGTGTGTTAAATACCTTTGCCTGAGCAGCTATATGTATGGCCAAAGGCTCTCCACACGCAGCTCCTTATTAGGGGGGTGGATTTCAAATGAAAACTGAGAACTGGATCTGCCAAACTATGGCACCAGGTGTCTGTGAGGGATTGGATGGCAGTAGATGCTAACTAACTCTCTATTAGGCTGGACCATTTGCCACCACCAAGCTGTGATGATCAGACCTACAGTAATGCCAGTACCAAACGGTTTAACACAATACCAAGGATAGTCTGCAATTTGCCAATTTTGTAAAGTGATTATACACCAGCTTTTGTATGTGGGAAAACCAACAGACAATAAAGACACAGGGAAGTGTGTAGTCCTGAATCGCTAGCCCCAAATACAATTATACCCTGACTGGCAATTTTTCCAAGACGTGCTAACTTATCTTCAGTAGGAATCCAAGCTCAAAGGTTTCTCTACAGTAAGGAAGCAGAGTTAACCAAGTAATTCCAAATCTCTTGGTGCCATCTATTCTATAATCATGAAAACTCTGGGTAACCCTCCAAAGTATGCTGTAATGCTTAACCGCAAGTCATTGTAAATTTGTACCTTTTTTGTGAATGTCTTCAATATTCCATCTCCTAGCAGAACAGAAGATATGGCTCTGATGAATATATTTATCAAAGATGTTTTGCAAAGTGTAGAGAGAGGAATCTGACAACATAAGTTTCTACTTCTAAGATTCCAAGGGCAGACAGGCCAACAATGACCAAGTGTGGGAGCAAGTGAATAATTGCAGATTTATTCTATAATTGTTTTTCTACAATGAAAACATCCTGTATTCAGGGCTTACGCAAACAATTCTGACAATGTAAGACTGATGGCATTTGGGTGCTGCTCCATAAACAGGTATATATCTTTGCCATATATAACCAAGGACTTTAGCAGAGCATCTTAGCCTTAAGGTGACTTACTCACCTATACCCACTGCAATGCTGGTTAAATCAAGAGGTTTCAGGAGGAGAAAACCACAAAGGAACTGAAGGCATTTTCAATGATACCGTTAACAGTTTACGGCCGGCGTATTTCTAACAGCCATGAGTCATGACATCCATTACTTCCTACTCAGTAACTGGGCAACGGGTTAAGATGATGGTACCTCATGGGCATCAAAGCCTCCTGGGTAATCTGGAGTAAATAAAATGCCCATTGTTTTCTGGCTAAACAATTTTTTCATCCTCTGAAACATGCCAAGCATGCTTCCTGCCTGAGGGCCTTTGCACTTTCTGCTCCCTCTGACCCCGACAGGAACAAGACACGCTCCCATCTCTGCTCGGGTGATGCTTTAATGCCGAGGCTTCAACAGGGCACCTCGTCCTGTCATTCCCATGGCATTGATTCCCTCATGCGCCTCTCACTACCTACTGTATCTTTCCCTTTCTGTCTCCCCTGTAAGCAGCACAGGCACCTTATCTGTTCTGCTCACTGATGTGCCTCCAGGACCCAAGAGAAAGCCCGAGGCCACTGTTCCTCAAATATTCTTACAATGAATGGATGCACATGTGCACTGGAGAAGACAATTACATTTAATACAAAAAATTTTTAAAAGGTAGAGTTACCATATTAAAGAGTTTTAAACAATGCTGCTTGTTAAGCAGAGTACTGGTTCATTTTAGAAAATTTCACAGACATGGATAAAATAATAATAAAAAAAAGATCACTTTAAATATACACAGTTTTATCACCCAGAGAAAATCATTGTTAACATTTTGGTGAACATTCATCTAATTCTGTTCATGTTTTCTTCTTTGAAATAAACAGAATTACACTGTTTACAACCCGTTTTATGCTTTTATATGTAGCAAATGTTTTATTTGGAAGCACTCTTCCTCCACATGATTTTAGTGACTGTATCATATCCTACTGTGTGGCTCTACTACAGTGTATTTAGCCATTCCCCCATTGCTGGACAGCTAAGTTATTTCCAATTTTCAGTTTTCTATAACACACAGATGAACAATTTCATACCCAAAACTCTGTGCACATCCCTCGTCTCCCTAGGATGGGTTCCTGATGTGAAACTGCCAGGTCCAGAGGGTGGTGCCCAAGGCCAGACACTTTAATCTGATGCTGAAATGTCAGAGATAAACGGGGGGAACCCAGAGAGTCAAGGCAACCTGATTCCTGAAGGCAGGATCTTGATTTCTTTCAGGTCTCATGTCTGATTTCGTGGTAGGAATAGCTAATCATCCCTGCCCCCCCTCCCCCCGATTCAGTCATCCAAGGTACAACTATGATCTGGAGGCATGGGGCCAGATGATTCCTCCTGTATCAGTATGCCAACACCTGCTACCTGGAGTTTTCTCCCGGGGATCACACATGACTGACAGTTCTCAGGTGTGCATCGTTCATTCCTCTGCTGGCAACTGCAGGGAGTTCCTGAGACCCAGGGACCATCAGTCGCAGAAAGGCCCTTGGGAAGGTCTGCCCTGCTTTTGGTGCAGGTGCAGACACTGAGGTCTAGAGAGCTACCTCCACTACCCAGGGCCATTGAGCTGTTGATGCAGTACTGGGCGGGGCATTGGGGGTGCAGGGACAAGGATGCTACTTTCCTCTGTACCAGTCCTTGAAACAGGACCCGGATCATCAGGCAAAGGATCACTCTCTTGTGCTAACAGTCACTCCACCTGGGATGTAATGTTTGCCCAACAGCCCGAGGGTGACAGAGCTTTTAGCATTTGGAAGGAAGCTGGAGAAGGGCTAACACAGGCCACCTCTGTTACAGATGAGGCAACTGGCTAAGCCATGTGCCTAACTCAGTTTCTGTCCCTGGGCTCTGAATGCAGAACTCTGATCTTTGAACTCAGTGCTCATCCTCTTCTATCAAGGGTAGGCACATGTCATCCGTGAAGGCTTTGCAAGTTCTCTATTGTAACAACCCAATTCTGCCACTGAGTGTGAAAGCCACGTGGATGTGTGAATGTGGGTGGCTGTGTTCCAATGAAATCTTACTTAGAAAAACCTGCAGCAGCCGGATTTTGGCCTGTGGGCTGCAGTTTGCCTACCCTTGCCCTCTATCAAGATTTGGATTAAACAGCACGTCTGTATCTCCTTGTTGACTCACCAGAACAGCAACAATTAAGAACCTCCAATGCACTTGAATTATCTGCTCTCTTCCCATGGTGCCCGATGTGCAAACTGGGACAGGAACGTGTCATTTTGCAGCCAAACAACGTGGTGAATGAAGTACTTATATTCAGCAGAGTAGAAATTTCAGGGAAACCACATTAAGTCATTTTCTTGATAAGAAATATTTTTTGTGGACACATCCACTTAGGCTGTCGTCACTGCTGAGCAAATTCACAGGAAGCCAGCAGGCCTGTTGTCATGGCAACAGAGCCATAGTCTAAGGAGCAATGTGGGGCCCCTGACATCACACTATGCCCAACATGGGAAACACAAAGTGCTCGGTTCTTTTTGTCCTATTACACACCTCTAGTATCTTGCTAGATATTGTGTTTCCTTTACAGCCAACCTTGTTTTCCCTCATTTCCCAGATCTGTCCACTAATTGCTGTCTCAGGCTGGCTATTCCATGGTCATCAGGCCGTATTATCTCACTTGAGAAACAGATCCTGGGAAGGCTACTGCCCTAAGTCATCCCCAGTTGCTAAGACTCCAGACGTCAGTGAGGATCTGAGGACCAAAACTTGCCCTAAATGTTTCCATTTGTAAAAAGACGGTCTCCCACCAGGGGGCTGACAGTCCACATTTGTCTGATGCCTTCCAGAAGGCATCATGTGAGGGGATGTGGCCACAGCAGGGTACCATTAGGGCATTTCTGGCACTTAGTGCTTTTTTGAAACCTATAGAACTTCTCCTGCCAGGAATATACCCCTTTGGGGTTACTACTGCACAGGCTTTATAAGTCAGCTGGGGCAGGGTCCGGAGCTGCAAGAACTTCTGGGAGCTATCACAGTGTATGATTTTCTGGACTGTCAGCAGTATTGCTTAGGAGCGGGGAGGTCTGTGCTGCTAGGAAAGTGGAGTAGATATGAACGGGCCCATGCAGGCCAGAACAGACCACTGGTGTCCCTCAGACCTAAATGTTTGGGACAAACATTTCAAGGGAAATATTTTCCCTTTCAAGGGAAAGCCTTGACTTCTTGTCTTTTTTGGCACCCTGCCATTCCATAAAACTGAGGAACAACTGGGTACAGAAAGTGGTGAGCCTAGCATCAGGTCCATCAAAAAGTAAAGAGATCCAGTCACAAGTTCCTAACGGTCTTCTGTGTCTAACTTTTCCTAGAATCTTTTATTTGCAAGTCTTGACCGCCCTCTTGTGGTCTTTATTTTCTGGAGCCACTGCATTTTGACTGGGATTTTTTTTTTAGTAGAAATAAGCCTAGGGTTCCCCAGTCTGCCCTGCAGAATAAAACTCCCAGATATGCTCAGATTAGACACAATTGTATGTTTCCAGCTCTACTTTATAGAAGGTAACTCTAATCTCCAATGTGAAAGCCAGGTCTCTGAGAAATGCCCACAGTATGTGCATTGATGCCAGAAGTGTGTTTTAGAGTCTCTGTGTGCTTCGTGTCTTGAGAACAACTCAAGAGGTCTAGACCTAGGATTCCTGAATCTCCTCCTAGCCCTTCGACTGAGCTTAGACTTTGCAGGAAGGAAGCAGGGAAAAAGAGGCAGGGAGGGCTGCAAGGGACGGTGGAGTGGCCCTGGGGAGCCTGTGTTTATCTGAAAGGTAGAAACACCGAACAATCTGGGAAATTCAATTGAAAAGCCCACTGGGGAAATGTAATTTGAGCTAAATGATCGTAGAACAGCAGCTCCTGAAATCAACTGAAAAACAAAAACAAAACCCAAAATCCACAACCAAGTCCTAACTGGTAATAAAGCCCACAACCCTGGGAAAAGTTCCAGACACTTCCCTCCAACCCTGTCCAGCTGCTGCCGGAGAGGTGAGCAGGACTGGGAACCCAGCAAAGGAGGCTCCACCCTGCATCTTTATAGGAGTCAAAACAAACAAAGGATCCTTTCCCCCAAAATACTAGATGCCTTTGCTCAAGTACTCAGAATTTTTATTATAAAATGTCTCTCATTGACAGCAGCAAGCATTTTGAAAGTGGATCTGAATGCAATTAAATTTAGCACAAAATTTCCATAACCACTGATTTTACCTTATCTTCACCAAGTGTTTTAAAACCACACCAGTTTTTAAAAACCCAGGGACCTAATTATAGCTCAGTGAGACACCTGGTTCCCAGGCTGGCGGCAGCTGCACTGCTCTGGGCTGCTCTCTGGGCTGCCACTCCCCAGCCCCCAGGGCAACCGGCTGACAGGGAAGCAAATGGCAAAGAGCTGGTCCACCAGATGTGGACTGGAATACCAGTATGGCACTCTTGACTTCTCTGAGGCCTCAGCTTCTTCATCTGTGAAATGGATTGATACTCCCTGCCTCTTCCTGAGTGGGGAGACCTCCCTTCCTATAGTGATGGTGGCATCATCAGAGCTCAGTAGCTGCTGCCACACCAGAAGGGAGGTTTCCTCCAATAGGAAGCAAGCAGAGAAGGGCAGAGATAAAGCAAAGGGACATAAATGAGTTGGAGGGGGTTCCCCACTGCTCTCGGGGGACACGTTTGCTGTAAGAACTGGTCTCTGGGGCAGGAGGGGCCTTGGAGGAAGAGCTTTGGGGGAAGGTGTGTATGGCTCAGATTAAGGGTTGGGGTGCAAGGAAGGGTGTTTCCTGCCAGGAAGTGGAGGGGGTAAGGTCTTGTGTCAATAAGCTAGGAAGAGCCAGTAATATTTAAATTCTTTCAATTACTGTGATCCCACCAGTACCTACAGGCTGCTGGGGCCTGGGCGGAAATGAGGGTCACAAAAGGAACACCTCTAGTAAGGAAGGAGACCGTGGCTGCTTCTTGCAACCCCAGCCACCAGTTCTGTGCAAACCTGGCTGCCCACCCATGGCCACTGGTGAGAGTCATGGACAGTCCTGCCTGCCTGCTTCTTCCCAGCATGTCAATACAGAGAAATCAGCCTACAGACTGATTACTGACAGGTCTATTTTCAGAAAAAGCCACAAGGTGAAGATATGTTCATGAACAAGCAAGAGATGCCACTCTGCAGAGGTGTAAGTGATGCCACTCCATTTTCACTGCCTGGGTCGTGGTGGATTTCCAGCAGACAGGTGACTTGTCCTAAGACCCGTAACAAAAGGCACAGGAAACAAGAAATGTGCATCAACACAAAGCATGTTGGACAAGGAGCTTTGTTGACAGCTCCTGACCCTGCTCTTCAATGAACCTCATTGCTGTGTGCAGGGTGTGGCTGGGGGTGGGGTTGGGGTTGGGGAGCCAGGGTGCTATGCCTATAATGCACAACCAGGTTTCCCAACCCAGGGGCCACGGGGCGGGGGTGGGGGTGGGGAGCTCAGAAAACACAACAAAGGGTTCGTTTTAACTTGGCGATGACTTCTCAGGAAACGGCTGGGTTTCTTCTTCCCATGTGGGAAGACCCCTGGGGTTCAGGGTGGGTAGAGGGAGGATGCAGAGGGTAACAGCCACAGCAGCACTTTCCCCAACCAAGTGCTGTTCTGGCCACTTTCTCTGTTTCCTCCTTCAGTCCTCCCAGACTTAGGAGGCTGGTTATTTTTTTATTTCCCCAATTTTAGAGATGGAGAAGCTGAGGTTAAGAGAGGTGAGCTAAGTGGCCCATGGCTTTATAGCTGGGAGGCAGGAGCTGGGATCTGTACCCAGGCAGCCCGGAGCGTCACGGCTCCACTGTGCTGCTTCCCTGCAGCAACAAGGTGGGAGCTGTGCCACCTGGGCAGGCAGGAGGGTTGGCAGTCCTGCTGAGGATGGGACAGCCACTCACTGCAGCTGGGAGGAGCCAGGGTTTACCTGCGGGGCGGGGCCAGGGAGGTGGTGGCTTCCCCCTAACTTCCTCCTCTTCTTTTTTCCTCTCCCTTCATTTCCCTTTCCCTTTCCAGCCACACCCGAGCTTTGCACCAGCACCCAGCTCCTCCTACATGTTGTGAAATAGAGCCGCGTGATGTGTGTATTTAATAGACTCTCCAACCTAAGCACAAAGACGAAAACACACCAGACAGGCAAGAGACATCTGGGTCACGGTAAGGACCCAGAGCCCCCAGTGTGAATCCAGCTCATCAGAGTAGGGTGGGCCTCTGAATCAACAGGAACGACAGGTGACTTGTTTGTTTTTATGTAGGAACTGTCTCCACTGTCCTGGGAATGATCAAGAGGTGTGTCTGCTGGCTCTGAGGATGCAGGTGGCTCGGAGTGCTCGGGTGTAGCCAACTTCTCAAGAGGTTTCTCCAGTGTGAACACATGCAGGGCACCGTGTGACAGCGTTTTTAAAAGACAAAACAACAGGAGGGCGGCCACAAGAGAGGTCTTGACAGATGCCAGTTTACACACACGATCGTAACCACACTCTGTAAGGCTTGTGAAACCTCAGAGAATATTTTTCTTCCCTAGTTCCAGTAACTCTGGGTCACTGATATTTTGTGGCCCCTTCAGGGGACACGTCTGTCGTGTCAGATACGAGATCTACAGAGAGAAACTTGAGAAGCATTATTTACTAGATGTTTCCCTGAGTATAGAGTTTGAAAAAGAGCATGTGGTGTTGGATCCTCGCTTTGGCGCAGGGGGTGGGATTTCCCCTTGCAAATTCTTCACCCAAGCATCTGAATGTTTAAATTTTTCAGGTGGTTCCGATCTGAATATGCTGTAACCATCCAGAGTGGATTTCAATTATTCACAAAGGCAATCCACTGAAAACACAGCTGGCACACAGCTCCGACCAGCTCCCCAAAAGAGAGTGGCATTGTCAGAAATGATTAGGGGGAAGATTTCTGAAATAATTTACATGCATGTTGCAAAGTTCCACTTGACAGTTTGAGGGTAGAATGGTGGATTAGGTTATGACAACTGATTTGGGAAAAAATCAGGAAATGAAAAAAAGAAATGAAATACAATGAGCAGTATTAAGCCAGGCATTGAGAACAGAAAAATCTGATGATTTCAGATATATTACACTACATCTTCCATATAAATGCACACATGTAGTGTAAGTACACCATATTGCTTGCATGCTTATGTAGATGTCTGTATAAAATTGAAAATGAGGCTTAGTATGTGATTGGAAATATATATTGACAGAAGAAAAAGGAAATGTGCTGTCAGTTTAAAGATGCACTCTTTCTGTTCATTTGATGCTTTAAAAATAGACTTGAACTTATCTTTTTACTCACTGATAGGAGATTTCAGTATTTCCTACTTTGTACAATCTTAAACGAGCCTACTCTGAAGACAGGGAAGACAGGGGAGGACTGTTATACTCTCTGGGTGATGCATAAGAAACATTTTTTTTTTTTCCTCACTGGAGGGCCACGGTCATTTGGATGGGAGCACACCGACTGGGACACAAACAAGTAGGCGTAAGGTTCAAGCCACGAGAACACACAGTGCATCCTTAAGAGTGGAGAGCATGGCTGGGGGCTCAGGCTGGGCAGCCACAAAAACCAGGGTGGACGTTTTTGTGGAAGGCAAGGTGGAAGAGAACAGAGTGGAGGAAGAACTACCTTTAGGAAGCGGACATGACATCCCTGTAAGAGATGGGAGAAGGAGAAAAACTGCTAGGTTAGTAGGGAAGACGCTACAGATACAGGAAAACAGCACCATGAGAAAAAATAAAAATCGAGCACAACACACCATAGGTTCCATTTACAGTGCAGACAGAAAGCACAGGGGAGAGACAGCCCAGGACACATGTGAGGGTCCAGGAGAGAAGGCAGGCACTGCTCCAGAGGCCCGACAGGGGCAGCTGGACTTGGCCCTCGCAGGGGTGGGAACTCTTTTTTGTATGAATGATGAAAGGACTAGCATCAAACCACATGGAGCCAAGGCCCTTCTCTTTCTCGTGACTATTTTATGTGGCCACGCGTGGCATCACATCAAATACCTCCCTGGTCATCATGGATGCTTCTTTTGCTTTTGGCTGATCCATATGATGGAGTAATGGGGGTACTTGGTTCATCCTGTGTCTGAGGTGGCACACAGCGAGTTAACTGCTGATTTTAGACACATAGGTTGCCACCCTTCAATAAATCAGAATAGAGCCAAACCCATTTACCATTAAAGCTATCCATACTAAAACCTTTTTCTTGAGAATTCAGAAGACTCTTCAGTATCCTAAAGAGCCAAAGATTAATGGTAAAACCTAGGTTGGGCAGCTTGCTAACCACATTCTGGTTGCCTAGACGCCAGGTAACCAGGTTTGGCTCCCCAGATGTACTGCTTTTCATCTTTCAGCTTTTTTTAAAAACAAAAAACAAAAAACAAAAAACATCATGACTAGATCACTTTACTTTCTCAAGTACTAATGTGAGGAAAATAAATTGAAACCATCTTAACAGAAAATTTTATACAAGGAGTCATGAGACAAATCCTAAAAGTTCATACAGAGTGTGAGTCTCCTTCTAGGAGAAAATCTGACAAAGAGTTTGGTGTTCTGAACCCAAATTTCACAGCCTGAAAGGGTCACCACATCCCTGAGCCTGAACAGAGACAGATTATGTTTGTGCTCGGAGGGTTTTGTCTCCTAAAATAGGAAACTAGCCAAATATGAACTTTACATCTCTTTGAACAGGTACGGATAGATTAGCTTCTGTTACATCTTATAATTAGGATCCTTTAAATCTATAATCACAAATCTATTTATAATTGTTCTCAAAATAGGGCATTTTATTCCAATCCCAAAAGCTCTATTTTAGGCTAGAGATCTTAATCCACATCAAGATTAAAGGCAACTAATAATAGCAACAAAAACATCCTCATTGAAATGTTGGTGTTGTTTCCAAGAACCCTAGAGGAAATTTAATTGACATTTCTCCTGCACCTTTTAAATTTTCTTTTTCTTTTTAAAGATTTTATTTATTTATTCATGAGAGATACCCAGAGAGAGGCAGAGACACAATCAGAGGGAGAAGTATGCGGGATTTGATTCCAAAACCCCAGGATCACGCCTTGAGCCAAAGGCAGGCACTCAACCACTGAGCCACCCAGGTGCCTCAGTCTCCTGCATCTTTCTGATAGAGTTGCCCAGTCTTTGCCTTAATACCTCTAGGTATAGAGGACTCCACATTGGCTGAGATGCCCTGGTGTGGCTTCAGAAGGGTCCTACCTCCAACTTCCAACTGTAATAGGTCACCTTCCATAGGGAGATAAAAAATCCTTTAGCAGAGACACTTCCATACCGAGGCTGGGCAGCTTCACAGCCTTCCAGCAACCACTGGGCAGTTGCTCTTGGACTCAATCAACCTAGAAAGATCCCTAAGCCATTTTATGCTCAGATAGAACAAGCTGACCCAAATAGTTAGAAAAAAAAATCAAGGAAAGGCTTATGAAGTGAATCAAGTTAGACACCCATAGACCCTTTCTCTCCACACATCCATGAGCACTCTGAGGGAACACATGCTGGACCTCACGCCTGGATGTTGGATGGGAGGTGAGGAAGCAGAGCACCTCTGTGCTAAGTGAAGATGGTAAATGTCTGACAGCTGCCTAAATGTTAACTAATCAGTTTTCAATAATGGACACGAGAGACACTGAACTCATTGAGGTCCTGAGCAATGGCCCTCCCTGACTCCACCTGGTTGGCTTGATAAGGTAGGAAGAGCACAATCCTTTGTCTATTAAGGCAATGGTCTTAAAGGGCAGAGACCTCATCTGTGAAACAAAACCCATCAATAAAACCGAAATAAGCACCCAGTCACCGGTTCCTGGGCCTCAATTTGGGAGCTGCCATTTTGAGTTCTCTGAGGCCACTTTGGCCCCATGTTAATGTCATGTCATGTTGCAAGAGCCATAATCTTTTCAGCAGTGAGGCTGGATCGGTGTCTCAAGAACTGGATGGAGAAACTACTAGATCTGACTTGTGACCTGAGTCAGATGCCTGCTCATCTATGGTTTACTGGGTTCAGGCTAGAAAGTTCTGCTTCTCCTCCACTGTGAGGGTCAGGAATATTACCCACAGAGTGGAGACAAAGTAAAAGATCTCACATCACCTATTCCTACTCAGGAACGTTCTCAAGACATAGCATTCACCAGTTGGGAACTTTCTGAACTATCCATTTTTGGAACCCAAGTATGGGAAAGGAGCCAGATGGTCCACCTCTGAGCATGACCATATTCATCACACATGTGGTTCTGTCCCAGGATAAAGGGACTTAGGTGTGAAGGAGGGAGACTCTCTGGGCTGCAGAATGGCCTCTCCCCTGGAAGACCTCCATCAGCTGAGCCATCCTCCTGTGGGCTGTCGAGGAGAGTCAAACAGGTTTAGGTTCTGAAGCATTCAGAGCAGGGCTTGAGGTTCTCCAGAATGAGATGAAGGTAACAAATTTTACAGGTGTGACCAGCAAGTGAGCATCTTAGCAGGCACAAGGAAATTTTAGGCCGGTTTAAAAGGCTTAAGAATTAGATAAATATGGGTAGGCTTTGGAAAGAGGAGAGTGGAGGGGAAGGGGGGAGTCTTTCCAAGGGAATGCAAGTACTAAGGAGCATGCAAGAGCATGATGTGTGCGTGAAGGGGACAGGAACGTGGTGTCACAGGGAGGGTGAATGAGAGGAAACAGGAGAGATCTGGGTCATACTACACCCCAGCTAGACCAAGTCCTTTCTGTGCTTTTGTTTTCTCATCAATAGAGGTAATTTTAAACATCTCCCCCACTTCTGATATTCTATTATTATGTTATAAACTCTTCCTGTAAAGGCCAAACAGCACATATTTTAGGCTTTGTAGGCCAGTCTCTATTACAGACACTCAGCTCTGCTCTTGTAGCAGGAAAGTACCCAGTGACAATAAACCAATGAATGTGGTTGTTTCAATAAACTCTACAGACACTGGAATATGAACTTCACCTAATTTCCAAGTGTCACGAGTTATCACCCTTAAAAAAACATTTAAAATATTAAAACCATTCTTAGCTCATGGGCTGTACAAAAAAGCAGGTGGCTGGGTACCAGTCCCCGTCCCATTGAACTTGGATACTGGGTGTAATGAAGTCTGTCCTCATCACCTCTGCAACTGCTGGAGGATATAAATTTATTCACTCATTAGTCACCAGGTTACATCCTCTCCAATGATATTTCTCAAACTTTAAAGGGGACAGGAACCACTTGGGGATCTTGTGAAAATGCAGATTCTGACTTGGTAAAAGTCTAGGATGGGGTCTGAGAGTCTGCATTTTTTTTTTTTTTAAGTAGGCTCCATGCCCAGCATGGATGGAGCCCAATGTGGGGCTTGAGCTCATGACCTTGAGTTCAAGACCTGAGCTGAGATCAAGAGTCGGAACTTAATCGGAGGCACCAAGGGGCCCCAGAGTTTCTGCATTTTCAGTAAGCTTTCAGATGATGCTCATGCTGCTGGTCCATGTACCATAGTTGGAGTTGCAAGGATCTGAAGCACTGAGTGCTCACCACTTTCTTTTTTCAGGATACCCAGGGAGTTCAGAATCCTCGGGATTGACCTCTCTAGACCCCAATTCTAATTCTTTGTAGGACATGTTCTTTGGGGAACAGCAAACATTATTATGTGTGAAGTCACTCTTATTCTAGGATTTTCTCTGTTAAGGGGCTTTAGCTTCTTCTTTGGTGCTTAGGCTAGAACCATAGGGACCTGTATCAGGGCTTAGGTGCCATGTCTCTGTGCCAAGGGACATTGGCTCTACCTTCCTTTCGTCCTTTAAGTTCCTGACCTGCCAATCTCCTATGGGTGCCAGGGCCTGGGTACACATGGATAGCTGCTTTTAATATTTAATATTAGGCTTGCCCTGTTTATTGAACCAGCAACATCCACCCTTAAGGCCAACCCCATAGCTATAAACACAAGGCTTTTTATGTCATTTCAGGAATCCATTAGGATGGAACAGATAACTGGAATGTCTTTTTTTTCTGGTTTCCCACCAAAGTCATTTCCATAAGAGAAATTAAACTGAAAGCATGTTGCCAATGCTAGGATATAAATGCATTCACTCTCCCTTATGGACTAATCAGAAATTCTGTGCAGTTGCTTTCGGAAGCTTTCTTTGAGTCTGCTCAGGTGAGTGGTAGTGTTAACCTCTGTTGACAACGATCTAATGAATGCATGAAAAAGGTTTCCAACACTAAACCTTGTCCGATTTCAGTTTAAGATTTTGCTTCTAAGACAGAGCTGAAATATAAAGATTAAAATATCCTTCAACGGATGTGCATTTTACAGACTTTCCCCCTTAATATCACATTGGTTCAGAAAGTAATTAAGTAAGCTATTTAGGGACCAAAATGAATAAACAAACAAAAAAAAAAGCAGACTCTATATTGGGGCTCACAGATTTTGAGTCCAAAAGGTCACTGGAAAGTACTCAGGTTTCCATAGTAACAGTAGCAGCACTGATCAGATCAACAAATAGCTACAATCTATCTGAGGGTCTCCAATGAACTATTTTCTTTTTTCTCATCCAGAGAAGAACATTCTGAATTAGATAAAGTCTTCAAAGACAATAGAGGCTTTTGGAAAATCCAATTTCAGTTAATAGTAAACAGGAAAATGCTTGCTCGCTCTTTCTACATATAGCCTAGTAACAGAATCTCATCAATGTTGATTTAAAAACTTTAACTACAATAGTAAGTGGATATTAATTTGTTAATAACAGGGACAATCTCATAGTATTTCTCTGGAATAAATAAAAAGTAGATATATGTGTGTTCTTAAGGCAATCTGCAGAATCTCTAGGGTGATGTGTCTTTCTAGCAGTTTCTGGATCTCTATTACCAATCCCACAAAAGCTTATTCTAATGGAACATGCTCATCAATTTTAGCTTGGCTTCTTTTGCTTTAGACCTTCATATGGTTCTGAGTGGTCACAAATACAAAAACTGTGAAGACACAGACATCACAGAAGCCACTGCTAATTCTCCTTCAGATTCTGACCAATGGACATTTTGTAGAATACATTCAAAAAAGTCTTTCAAATAAAACATTTCAGCTATGGAAAGTTAGAGTCACCTTCTTTCTAAAGTATCTGTTAACATTAATGGAGCTCATGGGTTCATAGCCCTTAGGTAATACAGTTAGCATAGCCCATGAAGTAAAGCAACATTTTGTCTAGAAGGGAGGGCCCAATGAGAGTTCTGATCCTCTGTTCACAGCTTTCTAATTACTGAATTCTCAGATTTCACTGTGACTTCTGGAGCTATTATTAGAAATGTGTATTATTAAATTATTAAGTAACTCAAATTTTATCCCAGCCTTGTTACATTTGTCTAATAGTTATTTGGCCATGCCAAAAATACACACACACTCTCACACTTATCTGGGCCTAGCAATATACCCAGAATCTTGAGAGAATCAACTTTCTAAAATTTAGTTCTCTTGGATACAGATGATTTAGAAGCCCAGGAAAAATACATTAGAAAGTCACTGGTTTTGCATTTCAGTCCCTGTCCCGTGACAAACTATATTTCCTGGGAGGAATGTTCTAGATTAGCCCTATCCCATAGAAGCCATGTGAGCTACATATATAAATGTAAATTTCCTATGAAACTCATTAAAAATTTAACCAAGTAAAACTGATTTCAACATTTAATATTGATATATAGAAGTACATAATAGATTTGTTAAATTATAGTTAACCTAATATATCCAAGATATTATTTCAATATATATTATACAGATTATTATTAATGAAGTTACACTCTTTCCTTTTTGCTGAGTCTTTGAAATCCAGTGTGTATTTCATACTTGGTGAACATCTCAATTCAGACCGGCCACATTTTTAAGTGCTCGATAGACTCATATGGCCAGTGGCTGCTGAACTGAACAGTGCAGCTCTAGAGGATTTTCAAGGTAAGGGAAAATGTAGCTCTTCACTCTTTGGGATTTAAGATTACATTAAGATTTGGGATTTAGGATTATATAGCTGACGATATATTCAAACCACCAAAGAAGAACAGGCTTGGTTCCTATAGGCTGCCTCTATTCAACGGGCTGAAGAATTTCTGGTGTTTCTAGATCATCTGAAGATAAAGGCTGGGTATGAAGTCAGATGAAGATGGTGATGATGGTCTGTAACTGGGGAGAACTGAGGTCCTGGGGCAGAGCACAGATGACCCATGGGCAGGGGTCAGGCTGAGGGTGGCACCAGCAAAGTTGCCAACTGGGTGAGCATTCAAGTTCAAATCAGCCTGAAACGTTGCCTGGACAGAAAACAGAGCTGAAGCAGAGACAGGTTGGGAAGCCTGCCTCCAGGGAACTGGAGTTTAAACTTCAGGCCCTAGACAGTTGTGAATGCTGGGACAATCAGTCTACTGGTCTGTTCTCAGGAATGACTTTTTTTTTTTTTTTTTTTTTTTTAGGAATGACTCCTTGACAAAACTTCTCTAAACAGCATTCTCAAATGCTCTTGCCTCTCTGTAGCATAGCACCTCTTTGCATGTACAAGGGTAGTGTCAGAGTTTGTAAGTTTTCATAAATGTAAGCTAAACCAAATCTGAGTAAGTCCATTTTATAGAATCAGATATGATAAAAGGAAAAACAACAACAACAACAACAAAAGTCCTAGTGGACATTTATTGAGTACTTACTATATGCCAGGTGCTAGGCTAGGCAACTTATACAAATGAGCTCATTTAATCCTCAGAGCACTGCTATATATAGTAGGTACTACTACTATCCCCATTTCTCATACATGCGCGCGCGCACACACACACACACACACACACACACACACACACAAAGCAAATGAAAGTTCAGAGAATTTAAGCATCTTGTTCAAGGTCACTACTGCTAGTAAATGGTACAGCCAGGATGTGAAACCATGACTATTTCCAATTGTATCCTCTTTCTAGAATACCATGCTGAACACATGGAGTAACGTGTCCAAGTTCACACAGTGAGGATGTGGACAAGCCAGGATCCAAACCCCAGCAGAAGGGCTCCTGGACTGGGGCTCATACAGTGACACAGGGCCACCTCTCAAACCCAAGTGGTCTGAGTGCTCAGCACAGGCCATTTGTAGCTAAAAGCTTGAAGCTTAGGGGTCACTCCCTGTGCCCACTGCTGGTTTCATCTTTGTCCTCGCCAGCACCACACCTCTCGCGGAAGGGGCAGGATGGGAGGTGGTAGTCAAGACCTCGCCCCCAGAGCAGCTGCCATCCTTCACACCTGATCGTAAGTTTCTCTCTTCAGAGAACTCCGCAAGTAGGTCTCTGTAGAGAGCTCACACTTGTTTAGAGCAATACTGCAACTGAAATGCATCCATCTTGTTCTCTTGAATCCTGACACTCCACAGAGAGTTATTTATGATGTATCATTTGCCAGCTCTCTAATGGGACATTGCTTTCCATTATTTTCTGACAACAGAAATATTCCACTGCAGACAAAGCCCAAAGCGCACTGCCTCTTGGCAATCTTAATTCTGCTACAAATACGTCTGTTTTGCTTTTTAACTTTTTTTTTTTTAATGTTCAATTTTAACTTACCCTGGAGGTACAGCAGCAGTGGATGGCAAGTAGAAAAAAAGACTCAGGTGCTTTTAGCTTCTCATTTTGTTCTACTTTAATTACCCAAAGCAAATGATGAAAATAACAAAAAGCCTCACCAACTGGGCAGAAGAGAATGGTGTTGCCCCCTTTTAAGGAGAGCTGCTTGGCTCTTTTATGGCAGCATCTCCAATAACTGTAAACAACATATAGAGAAGACAAGCAACCCCACTGGGAGAAATGAGTTCATTTTAAGTCCATTTGTAGCTAAAAGTCATCAAAATACAAATTAGAGGTAGGGACAGTGGTACTAGAGCAAAATGAGAGAATTCGGGTTTTATTTGTTAAATACGGACGTAGGAAATGTGTAGAGGTGGGAAGTGGTTTTCGTGGTGCTGTGGGCCTGAGGGAGGCAGGTCCAGGGGCTCATCCAGGGCTCGGGTCATCAGCCCTCCTGCTCCATTTCTCTATGGGGAGGATCAGGGAAGAAGGTCTTGGCTGGGAAGAAAGGTAGATGTGGGCCCAATGGCTCAGGGGAAGAATCGACTATACTGATGAAACACAAAAATGCTCAACCTCACTAATAACCATGCAGACAGACGAATAAGATCCTCTGGAAATGTTTGAAATGAGGAAAAGATGTGGTCAGAAGATACTTTTCTTCAAACTGGAAGAAACTCCCTAGGCATAGCTCAAGATGTGAAATATTCAAATCCCAGATTTGGTAAAAGATCAAAAGAACAACAGGACACCGACAGAAATGCTAGACTTTTCACGTGAACACAATCACTAATAAACCAACTGTGCCGTTTCTGTTGTTAACCGGATGAACCATTAACTGCTGCTATGCTTATGACTATACTTGGGTTCGTTCTCGGTGTGGTTCACATCACACATCTTTCAGTTGTGCTCACTTCTGAGTCTTTGCTCAGGACCTTATACCAAACTACAGTGCTGAGAAATGTCAGTGCAGACTGGCTCCTCAGGGTGAGACTCCTTTTACTCCCCTGACAACTTCCCTGTAACCCTGCTTCATCCAGAGATTACCTGACCCACTGCCAGTTACACAAAGTTCCCAATTACCACACACGTTCTAGAAATTCATCTAAATGTAAACGAAGATCTACTTTTCCCATAAAAACATGTTATAAATGGTGATCAAGTTTCATCAGTATCTTTCTATTTCATCATGTGGCTGGACCAAGGACACAGAACACACCCACCATTTAGAACATGATTTCAACATCAAAAAAAAAAAAAATTTTTTTTTTTTCTTCAGGAAGCTCTAGAAGTTTAAAAAAAGTCCCCTCTGTAACCCAGTTTCTACAATGAAACATATTGAGGATGATGATAAAACACTAGTATGAAAGTCTGCTTTTGGAAATTTCTAACGACAACCTAATTTAATCTTTAAAACAATACCATTAAGTCAATGCTATTATTATTCCCTTTTACAGTGAAGGACATGCACAGGGAAGTCATGTGGTTAATACATGGCAGGGCCAGGATTTGATTTCATGTAAGAATTCGTGGGCTCAACCTGGGATTAAACTAGCCTCACGAGCCAAATCTGGTCTGTCACCTGTTTTTATAAATAATGTTTTATTAGCACACAACTGTTATCTATCTGTTGTTTGTGGCTGCTTTTGAGGTGAGTGGCTGGGACAGAGACTCTGAGGCCTACAGAGCCTAAACTATCTACTATGTGACCCTTTATAGAAAGTTTGCTGAGCAAGGACTAAACCACCATCCTCTGGGCACTTCGAGGCGAAGGCAGGCCCTCTCTCCAGCCCTGGCCATGAGCTTCAACGCAGGGAGGGGGTGCCCAGTAGCAGGAGGAACACAAGTCCTAGATCTTATCAGTTGTGAGGGGAGGTCCTGGGGAAATCACTGACCAGCATGGAGGGTTAGGATAAGCTTATTTCTCAAGAAGCTTCCTGCCTCGTTTACAAAAAGATCTGAAGCGGGGCCCAAAGGTACAGATGTAAGCTCCACAGACAGGAGGAAATGTTTGCTTTATTCATCGCTGGAGCCTTATTATTGAACAAATGAACAAATACATAACTTACGCTTGTGAATCAGGAAGTATGTAGACTTTATTTGAAGACAAACAGGGAACAGGGTAAAGGCCCAGGGATGGACTGTGACAGTGAGGTCAAGGTTCTGGTTTGTCTTTTACACAGATAAACTGCTCTAGCGGCACAGTGCATTACGGAATCAGGTCATTTTCCAACCATCCTGGGATTTCCTTGGCTCCTAAGAGCTTTTACTCACTGATCATTCTGTTTGCCTGAATTCTGGAATCAACAATAAATTTGAAATTTTTCCCCATGTTATCAGATAAATGCTAACATGGTGACAGGGCTCTGAAGGCTCATTTGTTTGGATTTTTATTCTATCAGATTGAGTGACTTTTGATTCCTGGAAGAGGACTTGAAAACCACACTTAGTTATTAGATAACAGAGCTGGGCACGGAAAGAACAACAACCCTGTGGACAATACCACTGAGTGATGCCCAGTCATGATTCACCATGGAACTTCAAGTTGAAAATTTCAGCTGAATCATACTGTTACCAGAGGGTGGGAAAGTATCTCTTAAAGACTGGGTGGAGGAGAAGAGGACTTGGATGATGGAAGGCAAGTCAGGATGGCAAGTACATGGAGAGATGTGGACAGAGGGGTGAGTCTACGGACACTGGGAAGCAGTCATACCATGGCCAGGAATGGAGAGGGAAGAATGGGGTGGGTATTAGAGAAAGTTCTCCAAACTGCACCCTGGTGCCTGGTGGCACCCTGTCTGGGGAGGCTGGCTGTGACCCAGAACTGCTCAAATGTGGACACAGCCTTTCTACTCAGGCATGCTGCTTCCTTATAAGCAGGGAGATATTACAAGTTTCACGTTTACGGACCTTAACAGCACACAGCTACATGATAACTCCTGCTTGAAATCAGATCTGAATATTCCATTTAAAATGCAACACAACAGCTATGGAAAAATTCTCAGCATCTCCTTGACACTACTGTAATCTAGCAGCTTTCTGTCTGGTCTCCTGCACCTCTAAGTAAATGAGTTAATGCAATTCCAGCAAGATCTAAGGGGCTGAAACATGTTTAAAGAAAAAGCCCAAATGTAGTTCGTGCAGGTGCTCTGAGCACAGAAGTCAGTAAGCTAGACAGCAGAGGCTCGGTGTCTCTGCTGCACTTGCCCTTGGGGGCTAGCAGAGCTCCAGTGTAAAGTACATTGCCAGGAGGGAGAAGAGTGACCAGCATGACACACATGGCCTCTAACGAGCCTCTAGAGAGAAATGCAATTCTGGCCTCAAGCCCTCTGACCTAGCCCCCCACCCCCTCCCTTTTTTTTTGAGTTTGGAACTCTGACCTTTATAAAAATCTAGACTCACTGCCCAGAAAAACAGGAAGGTTACTCACCAGGAAGCCATGGAAATGAAGCATGAAAAGTGGGTCAATATTTCTCTGTCAGCAAAGCTAAGTCTCAGACATTTCCAAGAGTGACACCATCAAGATGTCCCAATACTGTTCCTCCTCCCTCAACTGTGTTCTATACCAGCAGTTCCTGACCCGTTGGTTGCTAACGACCTAAAACTATGGCATGAAATTCAGCAAGGCTCCGTCTAGCTTCTCAGCAATCTCTCCTGCCTGGGACATCTGAGGAGTGCTGGCACTTGGGGTGCCAAAACTCTCTGGAAAGATTCATCCTTCACAGAGGTGGTGTGATGTTGGGGACGGGGCTCCTGTTCTGAACTATGAGGCAGAGGTGGGCGTAGCTAAAGGAGGAAGTGAAGGAAAAAAAATAAAAAAAAAAAAATAAACAGCTTTGTCTGGCATAGATACTTGCAGCTACCCCAAGCCTTAACACAGTTTTGCACTTGAATGCCTCTATTACCAGGCCCCTTTGGAAAGAACTTCACTTTACTTATAAATTTCTTTTTCTTCTGTATTTTTTAGGAGTAGAAATTGCAAGCTGGTTACTTCCAACTGAATTTTACCTGTGTCTATAGCAATAGATGTGTTTGGCGTACACCAAGCTTTGACTTTTAATTAGTTGCCAATATTAAAATAAGTCAGAAGATGTCATATAAAAAAATCTGGATTTTTGGCTTCTCTCGAAGAACCAGAACATCAGGTGGCATAGGACCCTCCTCTGTGCATGGCAAGGATCAGCAGATGCTGAGTAGCCCAGGCTACCCCCTTTAGACAGGGCTTGTGTTCACCAGCTTAATCCAGCCCCCACCCTGCTGTCACCAATCCTGAGCCCTGCTGTTTGTTGCCATTTACTGATATTCTTTGTGACTCATTAATGCTCCCGAGGGCATCCAGGCTCACAGCCCTGACCTTAAGTATTTGCCATCAACATCCACTTTAACCAAGTATCAGCCTGAAGAAAGCACTCTGAACATTTTTCTGTCTTACATCCTTAAGAATTCATTCTACCTCGATATGATCTACAGATTTCTTTGGGACAAACCTTTATTTCAGAGAAGGAAACTAGAGAGGGAGGAAACAAAACCAACAGCATCTCATTAGTGTCGACATTTCAGCCACAGTTCAGTATCTCTGAGCACACATGTGTGTATCTATGTGTGTGCGTACGTGTTTCTTTAGGGGATGGGAATTCTGAAAATCCTAATTAGCCTGAGGTACAGAAAGATTCAAAAAGAAATGAGCCGGTTACACAGACTGTTACGCCTACTGTGTGACTCCCTCAAACAGCCAAAATGCAGGTGATTAGAGAAATAGAAAAAGAAAAAAGAAAAAAAAAAAGCTGTGACCTGGTGTAAGGCAGATACTCAGAGAAGAGAATGTGCGTTAAAAGCCGAGATGTCTGGTAAGTGAAGAGCAGTATGGATAGAAAGAAGAAGAAGGAAGTGAGGAGGACAAGGGGGACAGAGGAGGAGGGAGGAAGAAGACAGATGAATCTGGGACCCAAGGCAAACACAGACACTCGGGAGGAAGGAGACAAAGAGCTAGCCTTTTCTAAAGCTTGGGAGCAAAAGTGAAGATGCCGGCCTGAGAGCTTAATTACACCCAAACCACCTCCCGAGTTAATGCCAGCACGTCCTCCTGCCATTTGGAGGAGCACAGTCCCTCTTTCTAATGAGAACACTGCACTTGGAACCTTGCCTGTCCCCGCCGCTGATGTGCCAAGCAATTTCTTATGCACAAATCAACGACGCTGATTCCGGGGATAGGTCGCGTCTCTGTTCTCACAACCATCGCAGGCCTAGAACGCTAACCCAGCTTGCAAAGGAAGCTGATCATGCAGCACTTCTATTTTCAAATAAAGGAAAAGCTTCACACTTCAATTGCTTTAGGTCGCCTAGCAGGTGTGACCGCAAAACCCAGGCCCTTCCTGAGGTCAAGCTCACCAAAGGAAAGGCGGCTCCAGTAATTTCCTTAATATCCTCACCTCGAATTTCTGTCTGAGCTCCACGTTTCCTTCTTCGTCCCCTTCTGGGATGGGTACATTGTAGTACTCACCTTCCTCTTGGTTAAGCAGCTTGTACCTTTGGGGGAGACACAGGACAGAAGGAGGGTTACGAACGCTGTGTTGGTATGATAGAGTCAGCAACTTCCCTCCTCCAACCCCTAGCCTGGCTGTTTCTAAAATGTGTCCTGTGGGGAGACTACAGCCAGGTAACCTCATGCTCAATCATCACTGCAGACTGAAGCCATTTGTTTTCTGAATCTCCTGGGGGCACTAATGTTTCTGAGACTATTAACCTTTGATTGACAAATTGCATATTCAATCTGCGGTGTCCTTACCATCCACTGGCTGGCATCTTCATCAGCTCTGAGACTCCGAAAGAAAGGGAGCCCATGAAATCATTCCTTGTTGTTCGATCCCAGTCCCAGATCTCTACGGACAGCCGGCGGTCTTTATCTGAAGGTTTTAATTTGCTACAAAAGAGCACACACAGATGGACACAAACACAAGGTTATCTAGACCACAGTTTCTTGGGGGCTACCACATGCTCATGATAGAGGAGTCTGAGATTAAAAAACTAGTAGTATATTCAATGTACTTCCCTCCCTACTGCCAACAGAGTACCAGCCCCCAGCAGCCAAAGCTCTAGACTGGCAGAGAGCAAATGAGGTCCCAGAGGCCAAATCTGGCCCTCTGTTTTTTGTAAATAAAGTTTTACTGGAACACAGCCATGGCCATTTGCATACGTACTGTCTATGAATGCTTTGGCTCTAGGTCAGCAGAGCTGTATGCTTGCAACACAGACTGTATAAAGCCTGAAGTATTTACTGACTGTCCCTTTACAGAACTTGCTCACCTCTGTTCTATATAAAAGAGCTACCTTTCTGGTCATCCATAGGTAAACCACTCCCTGTGGAGCGGATGTGCTGTTCTAGTCTACACGGATGACCACTTGGTTGTGCTTGGTTGCAGAAGTGCTTCCTTGTCCCTGATGGTTTTATGCCACTCCTTCTTCTCACTGTGTCCTTCCTTCTCTTCTACTGTCTCTGCCTCTGAAATCCCGGCACTCCTTTAAGCCTTGTTTAAAATGTCACCTCCTCTAGGAAGTCTTCCCTGCTAAAAGGTGAGGATGATGTTCCCATTTCAGTGGCAACAGCACATGACTCCTATATTCCTTGTTTTAAAAATTATTATTTAATTTCTTACCTTACCTTCTTCCAAAGCCTCAATAGGACTCAAGTCCATTAAGAAGTGGGACACGTGGGGTTCCCTGGGTGGCTCAGTGGTTAAGCATCTGCCTTCAGCCCCGGGTGTGATCCTGGGGTCCCAGGATGGAGTCCCACATCGGGCTCCCTGCATTGAGCCTGCTTCTCCCTCTGCCTGTGTCTCTGCCTCTTTCTCTCTCTCTCTGCCTCTCATAATAAATAAATAAAATCTTAAAAAAAAAAGAAGTGGGACATGCTTTATATACTTTCACATTATCTTTAACATAAATGAATCTTTCTGTACATGGTAGGTATTGATGATAATCTGGGGGACCTGCATTATGTAACTCTTGGCTACCATCTGGTATAACAGGTGACGGCAGCTACCACTTAGCCGTGGCCTGAGAAAGCCTTAGGAATGAAGCAACATTTAAAGACATTTATAACAGGTCCACCTCATCACCTCTCACAGTGAGGTGGGCAGTTCTGTGATGTGTAGGGAGGGAATTCAACTGGGAAGAGAAGACAAAACTTACAATGTAAAAGACTCATTCCACTGGGGATTCAGTGTAGAGCGGATGGTTTTGGTTTTCTGTTTGCTTTCATTCTTGGGATCAGGAATTAGTTTCAGCTTCACATAAGGATCTGAAAGCCCATTTGGATCCATAGGAATCAGATTCTTTGCATCTCGTACTGTGAAGGGAAAAGGAAAAAAAAAGATCAAATGTTATAAAAAGAGAACTGACCTGTATTGCAGTGTCCCATGTCGAGACCGAGTTGAATGACAGAGATATCTGTCAAGATGTGTTTAAAGGAAGAGGAGGTGATGACTAAAATGTCTCTGATCTTCAATATGAGGAAAGCTGCCTGCTGTCACTGCTGCCAGAGATAATGTGCATCACGCGGGCCCTGTGGTCAAGCCTTGAGATGCAGCACCAGCCTGGACCAGCAGCAGTAGTGACACCTGGGCACCTCATATTAGAAATTTGGAAGCCTGGGTCTCTCTCCAAAGCTGTTGAGATAGAAGCTGTATTTAAGCAAGATCCCCAGGTGCTGTCTGCAGCCCTTTTCCAGAACTGGTCGTGCCCGGCTCCAGGCAACCAGCCAACCTAGTCCAAGCCATTGAATTATTTGAGCTCCTAAAAGGATTCACCTTTTTTCTTTGTAAAGGCCAGTGACTTTCAATCTGGCTGTACATTGGAATCTCTGGGGTTTAAAAATCCCAGTGCTCACTGGGCACCTGGGTGGCACAATCAGTTAAGTGTCTGACTCTCGGTTTCTGCTCAAGTCATGAACTCAGAATCATGAGGTCGAGCTCCACATCAGGCTCCACACTCGGTGGGAAGTCTGCTTGTGACTGTCCCTCTTTCTGTTCCTTCCCCTGCTTGTTTTCTCTCCCAAATAGATAAATAAATTTCCAATGCTCACAGCTAAATTAGAATCTCTGAGGGGTGTAGCCCATGGTCTTAAAAGCTCCCCAGGTGATTCTACTATCCAGCAGGCGCAAGAGCCACTGATGCATACAGCGGTAATACAGAATATTCTCCCCAGGTGTGCTATCCAATGCTATGCAATGTGCACATGTCCATAGACCAGTAGCACCTGGGACATTGTGTGCTCATCAGATGTGTACAATCACAGGCCCCACCCCAAAATTACAAACTCAGAATTCTCACTTTAACAAGACTCCCAGATAATTCCAATGTACATCCTAGATTGAGATGCATTCATATGGGAATCTAAAATAATGAGGAGGAAAGGTCACCTCATCCACAGAGGGAGGCGTGGTTAGAGATGCAGAGAGCAAGGGCTTATTACCTCTGTGGGAACAGGTAAAGCTACTGCATGTAAATGAGATAGGTCATTATCTACCACGATGATGATAAGGACAAAAGCCTGAGCCTGCCTACCCCAAATGTCTTCCTCACCATTTTCTGATGACATCTTCCCCAACATGGCTGAAACTTCCCATCATCAGGGTCCCTAATTAGCTGACACCGTGAGTACACATGTAATTGGTTCTCCCAGCGTAGCCCCTGGACCAGCAGCCCTGGCATCACTGAGTCAGAACTCTAGGAGCAGGTGCAGTGATCTGTGTTTACCAAGCCTTTTGATTCTGATGCAGAGAAGAGTTGCGGAAACATTGTTCTAGCCTGTCATACAGATCATTAGTTTAGGGTGACTGTTAAGTGAAGTCCTTAGAATAATTTTACAAGAAGATGTTGGAGTTTGGCAGTGGGCAGACAGAGAGAGGGGTTGGAAGGATGCTGAAGATACTGGGCCCCAGGGCCTTGCCCTATGAGAAGTCACAGACCAACACTGCCTGTTCCCAGTCTGGGGACACATTAAGCACTCACACTTGCTGGCGAACAGCCTCACATCCTTTTTGCCTAGAAGCATGAGCACAGGCAGGTGACAGGACCGTATCCAAATGGTCTGAGTGTGGGGTGGGGGGATGGTGGGCTGGCTCATATCTACTAGCCACAGAGAAGCCAGGGTATCCTATGTTCCTTATATTCACTTATGCTTTCCAAGGATTTTCCCCCTAATATCTAACCTCATCCAACTGGGAGTGGGTACAACATAAGAAAGTATGCATGGGCTTTGCAGCTCAGTACACCTGCTTTCAAATCCTGTCCCCACCAACCCCCCCCCTCCCATGTACTCCCAAGCACAGGAAACATAAGTTCCTGAGCCTCTATTTCTTTACTCACAAAAAATGAAGAGGGGCTCATTCCCAGTGAAACAGCATTGTTGGGGCGAAGTAAATGAAATAGTTGTCATAAAAACAGAGCTCTCCCGCAAGGAACGGGAAGGGGCCAAAGGTCTCTCTCCAATTAATCACTGGAATGAGAATCAGATCCTTTTTAAAAGGCAGCTGAAGCCCTGGAATGTCTAACACGGAGGCTACAGCCCAGATAAACTAATGAGGAGCCACAGAGGCTGCCAAGGGTATTGCCAGTTACAGAACGATTATGGTGCTGGCGTTTTCATCTTCAATTTCTGGTCCTGACAGCCAGCACACACAGCATCGTTTAAGGCTGATCTTTTCTTCTTTTTTTTTTTTTTTAAGGCTGATCTCTTCTGAATGGTGATGAGTTATGGTCTTGATGGGATTTAAAGCTGTGGGCTTCCTACTGAGATACTATGATTGAAGTGGAAAATAAAAAGAGCTACCAATTCCAAACATCATTGAAATAGACAGTGGGTCCAAATTTCAATTTCCCATTGCAGTGGAGAAGAGCCTGCCCGGTGTGTGGCTGATTCATCACATACTGGGGCACCTGAGTAAGGACCTGGAGCAATGGACTTGGGGGCTCCCACTGGCTCAGACTGTGGGCTCTGGGGCCAGGCTGCCTGCGCTTGAATTCTGGCTCTGCCACTCTGGGGAGGGGGGTGGGTATAGCGCTGGGCAAGATCTGTAACCTCCCGGTGCCTCAGTTTCTGCATCTGCAAAACGGTACCTCCCTGGGAGGAGTGTGTAAGTTCATACGTGTGAAGTGCTTAGAACAGTGTTATGCACACAGCAAGAGCTCAATAATGATTATTATCATTGTTGTTAATACAAGTTGCTGGCAGAGAGCACAACCCTAAAGGCTTAGGTGTTCAGAAACTGGACTGGCAGCTTATGAGTTGGCAGGCGGGTGAAGAAGAGTATGACGTGGAGATTTTCTAACGTGGTTGCAACCGCGTGGTGCTGGCAAGGTCTTAACCTGGGAAGCAGTGCTGGAGGGGGTCGCTAACAGGAGCAGGTGCAGGGAAGTTAGGGATGAGAAAAGAAGAGCAAAACAAGCGGGGTGGTAGATGAGAAGGGTGAGAGGCAGGAAACAGAAAGAAGAGAATGTGATCAAGTTGTAGGGTCAGAGGGCAGTGAGGATGGTGCCCCTGCGGGTGCTGATGGTGGCTGGGTACCCCAGGGCAGTGGTTCTCCAGCTCAGCTGCACATGGGCAACAAATACTGATGTCTGGGCCCCACCCCTACAGAGTCCCAATTTAATTGGTCCTGACTGAGGCCCAAAGTGGCATTAGCAACTTTGAAGCCTCTCAGGTGAGTATTGCATGATACCATCCCAGGCACCTGACCGATGTTCTTACAGGGTGGTCCCTCGGCCCACATCACTGGCATCTCTTGAGGACTCAGCATATTACGTCAAAAAAAAAAATCCACTCACTTTTTAATACTCGGCCCTTAAACGGTTTTTTAAAAATTTATTTGAGGAGGGAGGTGAGGGAGGGAGAGAGAATCTCAAGCAGACTCTCTGCTGGGCACAGAGCCCTGGGCTCCATCCCACGACCCTGAGATCACGACCTGAGTCAAAGTCAAGAGTCTGATGCACAACCCACTGCACCACCCAGGCGCCCCTTAACACTCAACACTTAAAAAGGAAATGTGTTACTCCGGTAAATGGAAAACCAAGGCTGTCTGCTATGAGGAGAAAGGAACCATAAAAATAAATACAATGCCTGAGGCCTACTCTTAGTTACAAAGGGGAAATTAAACCAGGGTGAATGCTTAGGACATTCCAGCCCCAGATGGAGTTCCCCTCTACACCGTACTACCAATAATGAAGGAAAGCTGGAAAGGGAGTAACTTTCTCACCATGTGATTGAATGCTTTCTAATGTCAGATCAGTGCCTTCAGGAATCCTGTGGAGCACGAGCAGAAGTCCTAGCCTGTCGGGTCCTGCCCCACATGTGAGAAGCCCTGTGCCAATTATGAGGCACAGAGGAAGGTGAGCATTTCACAGTGGGGCCAAGAACAGACCCGGCACAGGTTCCGTGGCTCATTTCTAAGTCTCTCATCTTCTGTGACAGCCACCCTGTTCTGACCCTCAGACTTCAGATCGGAACAAATCTGCTGTGGAACCTCTTGATGGGACTCTTCGGGGCAAAGCTCTATCATGCCAGCTCAAGTTCTGAGAGGTCGACGGTCTCTAAAGGTGGTGGTGGTGAAGTAGCACATCCCCTGCCCCACTCCAGTGCTGTGGCACTAATCCACACAGGCCCTGAGCCCCCTGGAATGCATGTGGGAGGAGCTCTTGCTCTCGGCATGTCACAGCAGTTCTGCAGCTTCCGTGAGAAGGACACATCTGCTCAAGAAGTATGTCTGTGCTGTGGTATTGGCACTTTTAGAATCAAAGTCTGTTCTATAATTCCAGGACTTTAATAGAAATGTAGAACATGAGTTGTATTATCATCTTTTGGCTTGAAGTGTGGCTTTGGAAAGGATCGGCAGTCAAGCGTTAAGGAAAGCCACCCTGGGTTGAAAGGTTATATAATTTCTTGATTATGTAAGGTATCCCTCCTGGATAAAATCCATTCAAATAAGATTATGAAGATTGAAAAACACCTCCACGGTGCCTCAGGGATACCTGACAGAAGTGGCGAGGCAAGCCCAGGACATGGGGGTTTTGAGTAAGTGTTCAGGCATATGAGCTGGCTCATCTAGAGCTTGGAGGCGGCCTTACCCAGACTGGGAATCTGCAGCAAAAGCATCTGGTAGATGGCACAGCCAACACTTAGGAATGAAGCCCGGGATTTTCCCAAAGGTCTGTTTGAGGGGGAAAAGTAGGTGACCACCATGCTTTCTCAGGGAGAGGCCAGCCAACCCCATAAAGACTGCCAGTTAGGTGACTGTCAAATGCCCATCTGAGGACATACAATGACAGTCAGGCTCACTACACTTGCAGATAGTGGCTGACTTCTTCTCAAGGGGCCAGTAAAATATATAGTGGCTAACAGCGTGGACAGCTGGGTTCAAATCATTGCTTTACCACTTTTTAGCTGTAGGACTTCAGGCGAGTTAGCCCACTTGTCAGTCTGTTCACATCTGTAAGACAGGAACAGTAACAGTGCCTGCCTCACAGTGTCATGGTGAAGATGAAGTGCATTAATATCTGTAAAGCATTTAGAAGAAAACCTGGAATGGATGGAGTGTTACAGAAGCATTCGCCGCCATTACTAATGATCACGTTCACATGTGTCTGCCACTTTACCATCATCAGCCAGCCCTCCTGTCTGGCCCAGGGGGCAGGGCTATTTCCTCAGAGTAAAGAAATCTGGTATATTAAAGGGAGGGTTCATATAGTACTAGAATTTCCAGACCTTGGGGTTAGGTTAGAGTTCAATACTCAGATCCTAGTGGTTCTAAAATAGTTTGGGATTAAAAAAAAAAAAAATCAAGGCAATCCTTGATCCATTCAGAGAATGGTCCAGATGGTCTCTTGACCCAGAGATAAATTACGAAGTATAATAATAAACACCTGAACTCACCACCTAACATAAAAGCCAGACCAGGGCCAATGCAGCCATACACCATATTTTTCTTACCCTGTCCCTGCCTCCCTGTGGATTTTCAGCCTCAGTCTGAGGCTGCCTCAGGGCACTCTGGCTAGGCACAGAGCTCGTGGAGGCTTTGGAAGATTCACACGACACACACTAAAGGCTTCGTTGGGGAACACAGCTAGAGCCCCTCTACCTGCAGACTGGACTTGTCTGCACTGACCCATAGTAACCCCTGCCCATCAGAGTTCAGATCTGTATGGGAACATTGTTCAGTGAGGCACAGAAAAGTCAAGGGCCTCTAAATTCAAGGACAATGTGGCCCTTCAAATGATGTGTTTTGCTTTACAAAAGAATTCTCTATTTTTAGTGTCTTTACCCCTCTCTCTGCAAGCATCCTTGTGGCTTCTGCTTACAAAGCCAACAACAAGGTCGAAAGCCCAAAACAAAGCCTTGCTGCAAAAGTCGGGATTGTTCAGTGTGTGCTGACCTACCGACCCTCCCCCTCCACCTCCCCTCTTGCTCGACAGCAAAAACAAGAGTGAACAAAATTCTAATAATCCTACCCCACATCACACAAAGGCAAAAATTACATTATCTGACACTACAGAAAAACAAGACCATACAAACTCTTCTTTGTCTGAAGTTACCAACAGCCAAAGAAATGGGAGTGCAAAAATGTTGGGGGGGGGGACAGGCAAGAGCAGAAAACAAGCGGAGGTGTAGTGTCTGTGGTTGGTCCAAAGAACCTGGTGTCATTTAACATCAGGCAGGCAGAGTGATGGAAGCTTCTCAAATCCATGAATGGTATTTTCAAGCAAACCCAAAGAATTTTGATATATTATTAGATGGTCAAAGCATTGTCCTTCAGAGAATCTTAAGACCCATACGTCTGGGGTGCCTGGGTTGCTCAGTCGGTTTAGCACTAGCCTTCAGCTCAGGTCATGATCCCGGGGTCCTGGGACACAGCCCCAGGTCAGGCTCCCTGCTCAGCAAGGAGCCTGCTTCTCGCTCTGCCTGCAGCTCCTCCTGCTTATGGTCTCTTTCTGTCAAATAAATAAAAACTTCAAAAAAAGACCCATTACTTCTTATAAAGATATGATCATATGTAAATAGATGTTTAATGCCAGAGATTCTCTAACGACATGTAGGAATGCATTAATTCATATATTTTTTTAAGATTTATTTATTCATAGAGACAGAGAGAGAGAGGGGCAGAGAGAGAAGCAGGCTCCACGCAGAGAGCCCGACGTGGGACTCGATCCAGGGTCTCCAGGATCACGCCCTGGGCTGCAGGCGGTGCCAAGCCGCTGTGCTGCCGGGGCTGCCCGGAATGCATTAATTCAGAATAATTTCCCTAACTCAAGATTCTTCACTTCATCCCATCAACAAAGACCCTTTAAAAAAAATAAGCTCACATGTATAGATTACAGAGATTAGGACCGGGTATCTTTGTACAGTCACCATTCAGCTCAGCATAGGTACCATTTAGGAGCTTCCTTCTGGGGTGATGAAAATGATCTGCAATTTAGTGAGGACAAACTTGTGAAAATGCTGAAAGCCACTAAACTGTATACTTTAAAAGGGTGAATTCTGGGGCACCTTCGTGGCTCAGTGATTGAGCGTCTGCTTTTGGCTCAGGTCATGATCCCAGGATCCTGGGATCGAGTCCCGCATCAGGCCCCCCACAAGGAGCCTGCCTCTCCCTCTGCCTGTGTCTCTGCCTCTCTCATGAATGAATAAATTAAATCTTAAAAAAAAATAAAATGGCGAATTTTATTGTGTGAATTATATCTCAATAAAAAGAATAGGTGGATTTATTGACGCATTTCCACGTGCCTTACTACACCTGCTCACTTAAGCTTCACAATACCTCTGTGAAATAATGACTCAGATGCCCATTTTCCAGATGAGGAAACTGAGGCACTGGGGTGTTAAGTAACTTGCTCAAGGCCGAACATTTAGTAAATGATTGAGTCAAGAGTGTAAACAAAGGAAGGGCATCTAGGTGGTGCTGTCAGTTAGATGTTCAATTCTTGGATTTGGCTCAGGTCATGATCTAGGGGTCCTGGGATTAAGTCTTACAGTGGGATCCATACTCAGTGCAGAGTCCGCTTAAAAGTCTCTCTCCCTTTCCCTCTGCCCCTCCCCACTGCACTCTTTCTCTCTCTCAAATAAATGAATAAATCTTTTGTCTTTTTTTTTTTTTTAAAGAGTGCAAAAGAATCCTGACTCTGGGGCCTGAGCGTTGCCCTCCCCTGAGCCCTCCCAAGGGGGCCTCTGCATTCAGGTACCACTGTCAGCATAGAATGGGGGACAAACTTCTATAAAGGAATGGATCATATCCTCTAGGTTCTGCAGGCCAGGAAGCCTCCATCACCACTACCCAGGCCTGCTGGTATAGAGCAAAAGGAGTCAGAGACTATACATAAACAAATTAACATAAGGTGTTCTAATAAAACTTCATTTAGAAAACACACGCTGAGGGCCACACCTGGATGTCAAGCCATAGCTTACTGACCCCTGATACAGAACGGATATACCACCTCACCACTTCCACACCACCCTGGGGAGAAAGGGATGTGGGAAAGGAGCCTCTACTTCCTGGTTAAGACTCTGCTTCCTTCTGGTTCCTTCTGCTTCAGTCTGAGTCTCTTCAACTCTGATTTTGTCCTAAAACTTGGGAGGGGTCCTGGGCTGGAGTGGAGGAGGCGGTATGTCTCCTACCGGGAACTAGTTATCCTTGGTCTCAAGGGAACCTCTGGAAGCCAACATCTCTTAGGAGTACTGATGGCTCACCTTCTTTGCCTCCAGGCGCATAGCATTGTTAGCATAGTAGTCTGCCCTCCTGGACAAACTTGATTCACAGCCTCCTCCCTGGAGCATTGGATCTGACCAGGACTGGCTGCAAATGGCCAACCCCACCTTGTTCGTGCCCCTCCAGCCTGTTCCACACCTCGGCTCCACCCAGGGACTGAGTACAAATAGTGAGCATGATAAGGCATCAGAGGGTCCATTCTTCAGTTGTGCGACAGCTGCTGGGAAATCAGAATTTTAGAGGAATATGGGAGCAGCCCCTCTGCTTCTTAATCTAGCTGTAGCTAATGGCTTGTCCTGATGAGAGTTACGCTCCTGACAACGGCGTAGGTGCTTAGTTCAGGAGCATCTCAAGTGCTGGACAGGCTGGATCAGATAGAAAGAGGGGGGGAAACCCTCACCCCACCAGCTCAGAATAACGTTCCCCATCACCAAGTTGTCAAGTTTCCTCTAGATTGCACTTTCTTGGTCACATTACTAGGAAGAACATCGTGTTCTCGAGGTTTGTTTTTGCCTTTACTTGGGGCCTCTTCTGACGATGTTACAAGGGAGAGAACCGTGTCTCAGAAGCTGCCAGCTTCTTCACGTTGCTACAAGTCAGTTCTGCACCAGAAGCCAGAACGGCTTGGCAAATGTTGATGGGAAACTGGTAGGGTGACAGATTGCTTCCGGAACAGGATTTACCGAACGCCCTTCCCACGAGATGTTTCGGGGGTGGCCAAGCTGTCTAGCAATAGGCAAGGTTCTGGGCTTCGGGGATCTGAGCTGGAGCCTCTCAAACCAGGCAGACAGGCATGCCCTGGCACAGGTGTGGCGTGTCCCAGGTGACAGGGGGCAAGCCAGCACGGGTCCCTGTTAAGGACCAGAACTGGCAAAGGAGATTATGACAGAGCAAGGGCCCTAGGCAGCCTCAGAGAGGAATAGCTCCCAAGTCACTTTCCTGCTGTGCAAGGGTTTTAGCTGAGCGACGGGTCCATTCTAACACTTGGGCTAAAGATTTTTTTTTATTCTCTTGAAGCTATAAACCTCTTGCTGCACTATCCCAGTTTTTATGATAAACTTAGGACACCCATGGGCCTGATTTGAGGACTTCTGCTGCATGCCTGAAGAGCCCTGTCCTTCAAGGACTGAGGAATCTTCCTGTCTCCACACACTTCCAGAACTTTCTCTTGGTGCATCCCTGCTTCAGCTGGGGATGGAAGAGGTCTGGAAACTGGGAAAGGTCCTGGCAATAGGGAGTGAAAACTGGCTGGGAGCTACTCTTGGATGGGAGGTGTGGGTCAGGGGGTCTCTCCAAGGCCATAGGCACTGTAGCATATTTCTCTAGTAGCATGAATATGGGTGTGGATTCATGGGCACCCACTAGCCATCGAGCTCAATCTGGCAGAAGGAGGTAACTTCAAACAGTCAACAATGAAGACTTGATAGGATAGGTGAGAGCTGATCAAATGGGTGGCAGCCTCATGTCACTGCTCATCAGACTGGTTCAACAGAATGTTGAGCTAGAAGAAATAAAATGTCCCATTCTTCTACAAACAAAATGGAACTGAGACATTTTCAATCACTGCATGAGTAACTTTGTATTTTTGAGGCTCCCAACACAGAAAACGAGGCCAATAATAGTCTGTGTTCTTTATCATTTAATATTTCTACCCAAATTTGAGAGATGCTGTGTACTCTGGTCCATGTTCACCTTATGCTTGGTGGCAGGACTCAGGAGGTAGTATTGGTTCCAATTGTTAACTAACTGCACCTACCCTATCACTTCTAGTACTTACATAACCCAAGAGACTCATTCCATACCAGTGAGGCCAGTGCCTTCGCTACCAGTTATTTTAACCCTCCACTGCCTACGACATCACCTGGTACCTATTTAGTAACTCTTTGGTAAGCATAGGAATCTCCATGCCACCCTGTCCTGTGCTTCTGGGGTTCATGCTGCCCCATCCCTGGGTCATCTGGAGTACACACTTCCACCTCCTCCAGTGCTACTGGCTCCTATCTTGGCACAAGACATCTTCTTGGCCCTTCCACTCTACAACCAGCCCAGGCCGCCAAACTTCATCTCTACAGACCAATAGCAGCTTGGGGGCAGGGGCTGCATCACATCCTACAGGGTCCCCCTGGGTCAGCACAGGGCAAGGCAAAACCCACAAGGGCCCAACAGATTTTTGTTATTTGGCTGAAAAGCTAAAGCATACAGGAATGCTTACACTTATTTTTTGGTTGCAGTACAAAAAGTGTCCATTTGGAGGGACTCTCAGACAAGGAAAAACCTAGCAGGCCCAAAGGAGTCACGTAGTTTTTTAAAAAAAGAATGTTAGATGCTCTCAAGAAAGCATCACTGAGCCCCCCAAAGATTAAAGGGCGAAAGACATAGCTCTTTCTGGGAAAACATCTCAGAAAGGGCCATTTACTCTCGGGGAAAAAAATGACCATGTAGAACTTCTCAAGATTTCAGAAATAAAATGAGAAGGTGTCATCAACAACAGCAAACGTCTGAGAAACAATGGACTCCGATTCTGTGAACAAAATGGAGTCTTGGAGCTGCTCAGTTTGGTCCATTGGTACTAATTTTGCTGTGTCCAGTCTCCTGATGCCCCATGTCGAGTCCCACAGAATCTCGAATTTGATCTCTTCCATGTTAAGGAGATAGGGCCCATACGTTTTGTAATATTTGTTCCTTCACTGACAAAGACAAAAAGAATGAGATACGATAAAAATACACCTGCTCAGCATCCCTGAGATGCTAGAACCCATACATAAATCTGGATTTGGGGACATAAGTCATCTCACATTTTAGGGCCTATTTATTTAGTGTTCTGTTTCATTGCTGAACTCACTGTGTGGCTTTGATAAGGATATAATTTCTGCCCCCATAAATCCAATGGCCATTCATACACATGCGTCAGCAACTCTTCAAAGTGCCATTGGAATAAAACTTATGAAAGAGAATTTAAAGGATTATGGTCTGAGATGAGGAAGCAACATTTGGTCCTTGGAAAAAGATCATAAATATTTCACTACTTTTTCTCTTATAGTTAGTGGACAATAAAAAGTATTAAAGTTCTAGAACCTTGATGTTCTGAAAGGAAATGGGACATAGTTGTGAGAAAAATAATATTTTCCAGGTAATGGGAGACTGAAACACAGGCAGATTTTAAGAATTAACTTTTTTCCCTCATGAGAGTAATGGATATACTCATCCTACAAAAAGTCTAAATACATGAAAGTATAAGGAGGAAAATTTAAATCACCCATACAACTGCTGTAGGAGAGAGCCACTGTTGGCATATTGGTATATTTACTGCCAGGTCCTTTGCTCTGCATGGAGCTCTACTGAAATATTTATTTGTATAGAATTCACATCTTTGAACCCAGTTTTAGATCCTGCCTTTATAATATAACAAAGCAAGCTTCGAAAACATTTTAAAGGCCTAACATCCCACTTTACATAACCATTTCTTTAGCCCATCCCCTGTTTGGGGCTGCCTGTGCAGTTTAAAATTCTTCATTTCTGTAAATAATATAGCAACTGATCACCTTTGTGCGCAAATATTCGTCTGCATTTCTGATTTTTTTTTTCCTTTGGACACATTTTTTAGAAGTGAATCACAGCATGCAAAATCATTCGCAACTCTTGACATATATTGCGAAATTACTCCCCCCAAAAGTACTACGGAAGTCTTGCCAAGGGTGTGATTGAAAAGAGTAAAAAATAACATTGTAATTCTAGCTTCCTTGATTGTTTTTCAGGTTGAACTTCTTGTTTTCCCGTACAGTTATTTTGGTCATTGGTATTTCTTTTTCTTTGACTTAGCTCCTTCTTCAAGTTTCCTACAGGGTGCCAAAGAATTTTCTTACTGGGTCAGAAGAACTCCTTAGATGTCAACGAATGATAACAGCCCTTGTCATATTTGCTGCAAACTGCACTGCATTTAGATGTCATTCACAATGCTTCTTGAAACACACAGGCTTAACTTTTAAACAGTTAAATCTGTCAAACATTTCCTTTTTTATTTCTTCCATTTCTATTATGTTTAGAAAATCCTTACCCTGACAATAGCTAAACATTCGCTTATGGGGATCCCTGGGTGGCTCAGCAGTTTAGCGCCTGCCTTTGGCCCAGGGCGCGATCCTGGAGTCCCGGGATCCAGTCCCACGTTGGGCTCCTGGCATGGAGCCTGCTTCTCCCTCCTCCTGTGTCTCTGCCTCTCTCTCTCTCTATGTCTATCATAAAATAAATAAATAAATCTTAAAAAAAAACATTCGCTTATGTTTATTATTTTTTACGTGTAACTGTAAAATTCATTTGAAGTTTATTTTGGTGTGCAGTGTGAGGCAAGATCTAATTGATTTGTTTCTTCCAAATGTTTACACAACTTTCCCAATGACATTCGTGGAAGCAGGCCCATCTTCTTCCACTGCTGGATCATGCCATGGCTTCTGTTGGTTTCTACTACGCCATCTACTTCACCATATTCAACCTCGTTAATTCTTTCAACAAAACTATGCTTTAAATTGTTGTAAATCTCCCTCATGTTTTAAGAGGCAGCCTTTCCATCCAGGTGCACAGTTTTATGACTCAGGGCAATTCCACTTCAGCTGCTTTTTGCCGTTTATCTAATAAAGCTCTGCCTGTTTGTTCCTTATTCTTTGGTTTATGAATCGTTTTGCTTCAGGTTGATGCGGTTCAGGACATGCCACCCCAAAATATGACACCCTGGCATATTGAATATTTTAAGCTGAAGCAATCTAAGAAGTGGCAGGTGAAGAAGGGACTCTCTGAACCTCCTGTGCGGCAGGGCATGCGACTCTCCTATAAGAAGTGACTTCCCTACACCCAGAGGAAAGAAGCATCCTTATCTCAGAAGATGGAAGGACCTCAAGGAGGACCCCAATGAACAGCCCTTACTAAATTCCCCACCAGCCCCTAGGTTACTTTACTCAGCTCATATCCTTCTGTCTTATTTTCTTACGACTGTGCACTTTTCATCAAACCTGGTAAAGAAAAGAACACTCAGGTTTAACTGTTCCTTTGGGTATTTCCTTACAAAGGCTCCCGTGTCGTATAAAATTTACATAAAATAAATGTGTGTTTTTCTTATTAATCTGTCTTTTGTTAATAGAGCCCCAGCCAAGAGCCTGGAAGGGTACTAAAAGATTTTTTTTTCTTTCTACAAAATATAAATCCTGTTAATATAGCTGAATTTTGTTTTTCTAAAAAACCCAATCCAAAAGCTATGGTCAAAAAACAAACAAACAAACAAACAAAAACAAAACACAAAACAAAAGCTATGGGCAGTTTATAGCTATTACTTGATCCTCAATATTTGTAAACACAACTATGTGCCTGATGAAATGCTCAGAATTTTGAACACATTAACTCGCTTCCATAATAACCCAACGTGGTATTCCCAGTTTATAGATGGGGAAACTGAGATTTGGAGGGATGGAGGGGTACCCACCACAATGTTGAGCAGCTTGGGGGGGAGGGGCCAGAACACAGGCAGCCAGATTCCAGTATTTTTTTAAGTAGGTTCCACGTCCACTGTGGGGCTTGAACCCATGACCCTAAGATTCAGTTACACTCTCCACTGACTGAGCCAGCCAGCTCCCCCAGATTCCAGTATATTCTTAACCTCCACACTGAACTGCTGCCTGTGATGTGTGGCTTCACTTCTGTTGTCACCACCTGCTTGCTTGCCATTTTAATTTTTTTTTTGTTTTTTAAAGATTTATTCATGAGACATACAGAGAGAGAGGCAGAGAGAGAGACAGAGACACAGGCAGAGGGAGAAGCAGGCTCCTTGCAGGGAGCCTGACGTGGGACTCGATCCCGGCACTCCAGGATGACACCCTGGGCTGGAGGTAGGTGCTAAACCACTGAGCTGCCCAGGCTTCTCTTGTTATTTGTTTTCAGTCTTTTGCTATACTGTGTTTTGTCTGCATTCATCTTTTCCAAGAATTGTAGTGTATGATGGACAATTGTCAATAATTATTTTTTTACATTTGATGCTCACAGATTCTAATGCTTACTACTTGTCCCCATGTATTAGGATGACCCCATTTCTGAACTTTTAATTTTCCTTCATCTTGCAGTCCTCTTTAGCTTGCCTTTAAATGACTTTCAAAAAAGGCAGGTGGGGGGATATATGTTTTGAGCTCTTACATATCTGAGAATGAGCCATGTGAATGGCAGTTTGGGTGAGAAATTTTAGGACAACAAGCTTTGTTTCTCCAAGCTCTATAAGTGATGCTTCCTTTCCTCCTCAAATTTTGTCCTGCATACAAAGGGAAGTCTAGTGCCAACTTGGTTATTGTTTTCTCATATGTAACCTATATATCCTGAAGGAAGGGTATTTGTTTGCTTTGTGATTAAGAACGTCTAGAGTGAAAACCAAAAAAAAAAAGAATGTTCTAGAATGGATGAATCACTAAATTCTACACCTGAAACTAATATTACACTTATGTTCACTAACTGGAATATAAATAAAAACTTGAAAAAAAAAAAAAAGAACGTTCCAGAATGTTCCTAGCTGTAGACCTTCTTCCTTTAATTATGCTGGGATAGGGTTCATTCTCTTTAGTATGAATGCTCCATAAATTTGTTCCTATTGTATGGAATTATCGTTTCCTGTTTCAATTTTTCTTCTTTCCTTCTTGGGACAACACTATGATTCTCCAGTCATCTCCTGTTCTCAGTCTTCCATTTTATTATGCTATCCCTCATTCATTTTCTCCTTTGCTTGCACTCTGAAAGAGCTCCTCAGGATTCTTTCACAGCACTAATTTGATTTTCTACAATGCCCCCTCTGCTCTTTACTGTTCTATGATGATTTTAATCACGTTACAACAATTTAAGTTTGCAGGCATTTCTTACTTGCCCACCTCCCTTCATCTTGTCTACCTTTGTATATATCCCTGCCATTAAAAAAAAAAAAAAGTCTCCTCTTCCTTGCGTCTCAACCTGCTTCCTGTTCTCATTTTTTGGAGATGTTGTATTCTTATGTTCTACAGAAGTTATACAAAGCTTTCTCAAACGTTTTGTAGTCCTTGATCCCTTAGCAATTTACCTTTAAATATGTCCTCCATGATACTCTTTTTCCTTTATTCCTCAACATATATTTAAAAAAATTTTTTTAAAGATTTTATTTATTTGAGAAAGGGAGAGCTTGCACATGCAAGCACAAGTGGGGGAGGGAGAGGAGACGCAGACTCCCTACTGAGCAGGGAGTCTGATGTGGGGGCTCAATCCCAGGACCCTCAGATCATGACCTGAGCCAAAGGCAGATGCTTAATCGACTGAGCCATCCCGGCACCCCTATTTTTAGGTAATTTCCATACTCAACGTGAAGCTCAAACTCACGACCCTGAGATCAAGAGTTGCATGCTCTACTGACTGAACCAGGCCAGGTGCCCCCTGAATATATATTTTAAATGGGTTACATATTATGTGTACGTTTTCTTTCTTTACTCGTTTTCAATGAGTAAAGCTATATTCAGAGGGATATATGAGGAAAGCTATATCCAGACTTTGTGTTTGCCAACAGATGCTATGTTTAGATTCCCCATTGGCTCTGTCCACTGTCTACTTGGATACTGGTGAGCTCTCTTCCCTCAGAACCAGCCTGGCACTCAAATGGATGTACCTGACTCCTACCCCAGTATTAGCGGGTCTGTGCTGGGTCCAGGTGAGGTCACATCCCTTTCACAGTGCATGATAATCACATGCACACTGAGTCAATGCCATCCATTTAAACTTAAAATCCCACTGACATTGAGATTCTACATATTTCCACATGTATCCACTATGCTTCACACCTGAGGCTCATGAGCCCTAGGACATGATCTGCCAAGATCAGTCCTTGCTTATGGCCAATCCTTTCTTCTTTTGGAAGGTGCACTGTGTGGGATGAGAGAGAATAGGATTTTGGCTCCCTGAAATCAAAGGGCTGCCTCCCAGGTTTTTGGCTTCTGAAAAAAAAGACCCTGTTTTTTCTGAGCAAAGGGGGAGACATAAAGAATCTTCCTGCTTTCCTACAGGTGCACAGGGCTTTGCTGTGTATCACGCAAAGGGGGAGACATAAAGAATCTCCCTGCTTTCCTTCAGGTGCACAGGGCTTTGCTGTGTATTACGCACCAAGTACGGCCAGACCACTGATATGTTGTTGTTTTTCATGCAAACCCATTAGGTTAATAGTCAGTTGAAACTTTTCTAAGGTTGAAATGGTTGTCAGTCTCAGCTGTGGGTTTCTGTCTTTTCCTAGGTCTTCCTAACATTTCAGCTGGGTACCTTAATTCAATGCGGAAATCTGCTGATTCCTTACACGGATCTAGGAACTCCACTGTTCCTGGAGAGCCTGGTTAATGGAAAGAGGAGTAAATTCTTCTTGGCACCTCTCAGTTTAAATCTAAGCTACTCACCACCATTTCCCCTGGCAAACTCTCTACTCCTGCTTCCCTGCTGTCACCTTGTCACTCTGTGGGAAGCTTTTCAATGTGCTCACACCACTGGGGTCTGCCCTTTACAGGCCAAGGCCGGGTCTGTGTAACTCAATTCTACATCATCTTGTTGGCCGTTTCACCTCCAGCTCTGATGTAACTAAACCTTCAGACACTCCAGACAGGACCTGAAGGGCAGTGGAGTCCAGAGGGGAACACAGAGAGGAGAGCAGAGCCCGTTTCCAGCCTGCTCGGCCCACCACTCACCTTCCTGGGCAATCTCTAGTGGAGCACATAATCTGTCTGGAAAGCAATGGGGCTTGTTGGCCTAGGAAATCTTTAAGATTCCTTCCGCTTTGAACATAAGCTGCATGCAAAATGATTTTTCACAGCATATATTTATAGCTTTGTTTTCATAGTATCACCTATGTCCGAAGTTCTATATCCCTAGGCTGAATACTGGATAGGTAGTGAAAGGTCCTGCACACTGTGCTTCATCCTAGAATTCCTAAAATTGGAGGTTCATAGGATGTGTTGGAGAAGATGATGGCTGTGGCTTCCCTCCCTCCCTCCCAGAAGGTAGATACAAGATTCTGCATATAATTTCGGAGGTCTCCCTGACTCCCTGGAGCTGGCGTGGGGCTGGGGGTATATCCACAGATCAGAAACTAAGAACTTGCTGAGAGATACACATCACTCCTCTGCTACTTGGAGTTACTTTGTATGAATCATCTGAAAGATAGGGAGTCAGATTTGAGGAAGGCATTTCTGCAAAGAATTAAGATAAGGGGCCTTGTTAAAATGTGGAGCCACAATGAGGGAAGTGGGAGTCTTTTCTGAGAATGAACAAATTCCAGGCTCCATTAACATTAGATCACAGCAGGGCTTGGCCAAATTCACTCAAGGAGACCGTGGGTTCCTAGACCTGTAAGAGCAGCCTGTGTCCAGTAGGACTAAATTTAACTAAAAGAGCTGGAGCAGAGGCCCCAAGGTGGACATCAGGAGTGTCTGGGAATCTGGTCCAGGGAGGAAGGAGTGTCTGGGTGTTTAACTCCACATGCTTTTGGCCGCAAAAGCACAGTGGCCTCTACCTTGAGATGAATATGAAATCTTAGCGTGATGACTTTAAACATTTATCTAATGCCATTATAATTCTATGTTCACTTGGCAGTGTTCTCAGTCCCCCAAGGTCTATTTACAGGGAAAGAAGGCATTACCCCAGTGGATTTCTGCTATTTGTGGTCTACAGGACAGTGTTTTCACATGGGAAACAAAAAAATGGGTTCATTATGATTTGTCTTCATGGGTGTCTTAACTGGACTATAGAGGCTGCTCTGATCAAGCCTGCAGACACATGGATGGCTTTATTTCTCCCTATAAATTAATAAACTGGTGTCTTGATGCACTGCTCTGAGAGGATCGCACTGGATCTGGTCTCTATGGGCTTGGCTGCCTCTGAATGGTAACAAGAATGGATCTTGGGGCTTTCAAAATGGAAGACCAGAATGAGCTGCATCCCCTCCCCTGCCTTGAGATGCTACCGCATTTCCACTTACATCTATTTTGGGTAATGGGGTGCTCTGGTTTTAATTACTTACCCACAACCCCATACCAAATATATAGACAATGTTCTGTTTTAGACCAAAGTAAATCTAACCTACAACAAGACTAGAACTTGTAATCCCCAGAGCTGCAGTTCTCAAATGTTACTGTGTACAAGAATCACCTTGGAGAAACTCATTAATGACATATTCCCTGGTTCCACTGTTGGAGAATTGGATTCAGGATGTCTGGAGTGGGAGCAGTAATCTGCATGCTGAACAGCATCATGCTTTGAGAAACCTGGCACAGAAAAGTGGTTACAGGCCCCCTGGACCAACTTTAATGAGTCACAGGGGGTACTTGGCTCACCAGAGACCTCTCCACCCCGTGTCATTGTCATTCCTACACTCAGTCCCAAACCAAGCAATGCTCCCTCTCAGGGCACATGCACTCTGCAAATCATGGAGGGCAGGTTCTGAACCAACCCTCACACGAGCGACCCATTCAATTGGCACCAAAAATCTTTTGGTCATGTTCTCATGGAAACTCCCAGGATTCAGAATGGAAATGCTCCTTTGGGACTCAAGCTGTAGCTCTATCTCGTCACTGGGAAAGTCCCTGAACCCCTCCTAAGCTATTTCCTCACTTAAAAACTTGAGATAATAAGAATCTCACTCAATACGAACTATAATATAAAAGATATCACGCCAGTAAAACCACTGGCGTGGAGCTTGGCACAAAGTAAGGAGTAACTCTTAACTATTGTTATCACCAGTGTCATCTAGGAAAAAACCAGTCTTCCCATGGGACACTCACTGAGACTATGTGCCAGGCACCCTTACAGGCGTGCCAACAAGGAAAACAGTAAGTGAACATAAGGGTTCGGGTGCTTGGGAGCAACACTGCAGTAGCGATAGAACTTTCTATCTCCAGAGATAGCACATAAAACTGGGCTAGATCTCTCTTTCTGGATCGCTATTGGTACCAAACCAGATGCATGCCCTCAGGGCGCCCCCTGGAGCAGGGATGATGGGGTGGCCTGAGGAAGGCTGTTCCTGGGCTCCATGTCACGAGAGTTCTGGTCCTGGGTTTCACTAAGGGAGCTTCTCTAACGTGCTGACCTTCAGACACCTGTCACACTTGGAGACCCTGGCATTCTGCCTCCCCAACTCCCAATCGCAGGGCATCAAAGCGCTCCAGAGAGGAAGAGCTACAAAGACCCGATGACAAATGCAATTTGCTGAAAGGAGAAGGGGAGGGGCAGGTGCAGGTGCCATTACTCAGTGCTCTCCTGACACTAGAGAAAATTGCTCCATTTGTATTTCTGGCTGCATAATTATCTCCCCCCCCCCCCACCCTAGTTGATACAATGTTTCTTCTCAGAGGAATAAGAGGATACCAGCCATGAGGAGGGTAAGAACTAGAAGTTGGCAGGGCTGACCTGTCTCCACCAAGTCATTTCTCTCAAGCAGGGTCAAGCTTCAGTAACCTGGGAGGGGACTGGAAGGTACCTCTCGCCCCTCCCTCCTCCACCCCCTCCCTCTGATTACTTCCCCTTCATCCGTGCTTAAAATAGACTGAGCCGAACTGAAAATAACCTAGGAGATTAAATTAAATTAAATCAGGCCTGGCTCCAAGGCAGCTGCTAATAAAATCATAAGCATTCACATCAGTGTGGCAGACAAAGACAAAAATGTTTATTGGTTCTTTATTTTTCCCCCCTACTGAAGTAGCTGAGGCTTCAAGAGACAAAGCCAAATGAAATCAGCCTTCTATCCTCTTTATACAAGGACTATCTGCAGAAACCTTTGAGGCAGGTGATGAGCAGGAATTTGTTTTTGCTAGAAGCCTGAGAGAGCCTCATTTTCTGGTGGGCTTTGCTGGGCTTCCCTGCCAGGAATGCACCGGCTGAGCATCGCACAGGATGCCTGGTAGCCCGTAACAGTTCACATAGGAGGCTGTATTTCCTCCAGTTGTCACCAGTAAAGGGATGGACAGTCCCACCCCAGGGCTCTTCCCAACCCCTGCAGGATTGACGATCCTCCCAGACATTCTTGATCACCAAAAAAAGGGATCAGGGCTGATTCTGAGGGATGTATTTAGAGGGAGCTATTGGGGGTTCATGCAAACAAGGGACTAGCAGCTTTTGTCTTTAGAGTCTTTGGTGAAAGAGCTAAAATATAATGAACCACCTTTTCCACCTATCTGTTGTACCATTGCAGGCCTTAATCTGAAAATACAAAGCTGCAGATAAACATTAATTAAACTTGGGATGTCAGGGCTGAGAGATCTTTACCTGGAAAAGTCTCCTGTCACTTCAACTGCAATTAAAAAAAAAAAAAATCTACAAGTTCTCATGTCCATTGGGATCTCTCTGACTAGGTCCTAGCCGTCAAGGGTGACTACCCCAACGTGATCACACGTTTCAAACCTAGCACGACACTAAATTAATTCTGAAAAGATTGGGGACTGGGTATCTTGGGTGTAAGGCTTTTAATCCAGTAAAATAACCAAGTTGTTTGTACAACCACCACGCCATGGTACTAAGGCAGTCACTGGTAGGAAAAACCGCCAAGTGCAGAGATTAAACAGGAAGCCAGTCCGTGTTGTAGGGCCCACAAGTCAAAGACTAGCCACAGGATGAAGAGTCAGTTTCTCAGGAGGCCTCAAGAGGTAGGCATTTGAGAGCTAAGAGCTTTAGGGAGCAGAGAGGGGACCTGCCCTTCTGAGCATAATCACCATAGCTGAAAAACCAAGCAGGAGACACATCAATGTTCCATTTGTGGGAGAGACTAATGGTGATGATTCATGGATAACATGTACCTTGCTTTGTCTTTCCCCTGCTGAATGGAAGCCAGGTAAGCTGGCTTTTTTTTTTTTTTTTTTTTTTTCCAGAGAGAGGCTAAGAATCCAGAGGCATTGTTAGCATATTGCCAACTAGTTCATTCCCGCAGTTGGAAATGCTCATGAAAGCAAAGCTCTGGGGGTGACAGCCACAGAGTCCTGGGACCAAGTAAACCACAGAGCCTGCAGACAAAGCTACGGGGGAGTCATTTCGGGCCGTGCAGTTCACAATGCAGGCTGGAGGGCTTTGTCCAGTCCCCAGGCCCTAATCAGCCGTCTCCACCTTCCTGGCACTTGTTCTACCTTCTAACTGGGGACCCATTCAAAGAACAGTGCTTCCTGGGGGTACCGCCATCACTAAGCCTCTTCTCCATCAGCACCATTTCCACTTGGAACCCAGTGTGTGGTTTTACAGCTTCTGAGAGGGGTGATTAATGGGCCAGGCGGCTGGACTGGACAAATAGAGCCAAATCCATTTTTCCTTTATCCTTGGCTGTTTCTGGAAACTGGCCAGGTCAGGAATGCGTTTTGTTCAAAAGGGACATATGAGTCATATCTAACTTTTGTACAGAAGCATAGACACTGCCACTGCTCTTTAGTAATTGTGGATGTGCAACACGGTTGAAGGAAAAAGGCACCCAAGTGGAGGGCAGGAGCCTGGCTCCAGTGCCTGTTCCGACAGCAGCTTTCTGCATAACCTGGCTGCCAGCTTCCGGTCATGCTGCACTACTTCTCATCCTGTCTGCTTAGCACCCACCTCTCTGGTCCTGCAAATGCCCTCCCCGCCCCCCTTGGGCCTACCCCCTTCTATGACCCCATGCTTCAGCCATAGTCAAGGAGTCAAGGGCTGGCACATGACCCACAATGAGCCGATGAGTCCCTTCCCTGGGTCTCTGGATTGTGCTGGACACGGAGGGAGATATGAAGCAATAAGAGGCAAAGCTGAAGAACCGTCTGGGGCCATGTTTTCTGCAATGTGGGGAGAGCCCAACTAGCTTTGAAAGGGATGAAAGATAGTAGTTCGCATGTAGAAGAGGGGATACAAAACCCTGTTTCCAGGGTCCCAAAGCCTTCCCACCCTTGAGTTCTAGCAGCTATCCCAGATTTCTTTCGATAATTCCTTTTTCACGAGTGGGCTGAAGTCTGGTTTTGTCCCTTACAACTCCAGACACCCTACACCAGTCATGTTCCCTCTCCAAACCTTGGGTTTTTTTTCACATCTAGAATGCAGAGGTTGGGCTGCATCAGTGGTTCTCAACCTATTCCCCAGTCTCCTCATGGGTTGAAGAGGAGGGGGGACGTGGGTGCCACATCCTCTCCTTTCTAACAAGGGGAGCTCTGTTTTATGGGAATATCACTCCAAGTGATGTCACTGGAAGGTGTCTGCTATTCAGACTTGTCTGAAAGTCACCATGCCCAATGCTTCTCAAGCCTCATCAAGCTGGAGCCCCCAATTCTCTCAGTTCCTCGAGGAGGGCCAGGCTGGTTGGCCCCGGTGATCAGCTCTTTCACTCTGAAATGACACTTCCAGCAGATAAACGCCAGAGCTGTGGGGACCCTCGGAGTTCTTACAGTTAAGTGCCTTTGTATGAACTTGCATATGAGGAAGGCAAAACCCAGGGAGCTAAGGACAAGGTGCATGGAAGGTTAAAATCCTCAGGGTTGATATTCTCAGCTTGATACACAACTGTTCCATTCACCGAACTCTTTCCATTCTCAAAGTGCAGATTCTGGGGTGTTCCTGGGTCCTGCCTGGTAGGCACCATAAAGGAAAAAGCAAACAAAATCTGGGATTAGGCTTTCCTTGCTGTGGCTGGAGCCCTCCTGCGGGCATAGTTAAGCCATGAACAAATCCCTACAGAAAGAGTTAATGTGTCAATAAGTGACACATACTGATTCATTGAACCATATAATATAAACGTGACTGCAACAAAACTTGTCATAGAGAAACAATCCCTAATTATTATCCAGCATTGGTTAGTGGCAGAGTTGGGAGTCAATCCCAATTGATCTGACCATAAAGTCAATAGCATAGTTTCCACTAAAACCAGATCGCTTCTCTTACCTTATAAACACAGGCTCCCTGTACCCTTTCTTCATGGAGTGTTAGTCATTTAATGTGTGCTGAGATTAGTTTCAAAAAATATAATGGGCATCCTTCAGAAGTTCAGAGTTTTCAGGCTACCAGAATCCCTGCTCTCTTAGGGGGTCAGGGTAGGGGACTGAAATAGGTTTCAGGGTCATCCAGAGTCGAGGGGATCTATGAGGATCTATTAGTAAGATCTATGAGGCTGTACTGTGCTGGTTAAAATGTGTAGTGCACACACTTTCTGGCCTTGTGGGCAGATGTTTACCCACAAGAGTTCTTCTGTGGGTACTCACCCAGGCAGCCCATAAAATGAGAGTGGCAATACACAGCCAAAGAACCATGTCCTGCACACCCTTCGTTCCGGCAGTGGTTGGCTGCAGGCAGAGTGACTTAAGCAGAAGGAGATGTCAGTGTCGTATTTGCCAGAACAAGAGTCCTCCTCCGCCACCTTCCCACTGGGTGTTGAGGAGAGTAGGCATTTCTTTCTATTACATCCCCTGCCTCCAGTGGGTCGAAACTGGTGAAGCGACACTTTCTTCAATGCAACTCTCTCCAAATTCAGCACCCCGACCTTGAACACTTTTATAGGAAGTTTGCCTTGCATCTGTTCTTGTTTCATTATTCTAGGAAAAAAAAATGCTTGACTTGGTTTTAAAAGGGACCCTGACTGTCTTTAATTAACCACAAACTTTGCATTAATTACCAAGGAAAATGGGTGGTGAAAGTACAGCTAGTGTTCTCCTCAGCAAAGTCCTCCGTGGGGGGGGGGGGCGCACTCTGGTGCAGGGCTTCCGCAGGTGGCCATTCCCTGCCTTATTCAAATAGGGATATTTTAGAAGAACCTCAGGAGCTAACTCCTATTTTCTCAGGGAATCTGCATTCTTTCCAAGTGGAAATGCCTAGAAGCTGAGATGAACACAGCCTGATGTTTCTCAGCACCATTTTGGGGCTAATAACCAGAGCAGGTGTATACCCATGAACTGGAGATTCCTTTCAAAACATTTGAAAAAGAATGCTTGTGGGATATAGGAGCAGCTTAGTGTTGGAAGGGACCAAAAGGCAGCATCTGCTCACCTAACTTTTTAGGGGACTACTCTAATCCATTCATGAAGATGAAATGGATCAAAGGAGGAAAAATCTCTGCATTTATTTTGGAACATTTCCACTGGTAAACAAAGTGAACACTGAATGTTCAAGTTTTCCAACCTTTGGGTGGGGTGGTGGGAGAAATCCAAAGGGGCATTTATCTGCTATTGTCTCTTCCAGCCTGACCCCCTTAACATATCCTCTCCCCATCAAAGATTTAAAAAAAAAAGAAAGAAATTTCCATGATGTGATTAAAAAGACATCATTTGCAAGCTTCTGAGAGATTCTTCACTTGGCAAATGCATTTACTTTCTAGAAGATCAAGTTCCTTGCAATAATTTCATGGCAATTAATCTTTTGCTTAAATGATAATCCTATAATTAGAAGCAATTAAAATCCTGCACAAGAATGACCCACTCAGTCAAGGTCAACGTCCCTGTATGCTAATGGCGTCATCTTGAAAGAGGTCCCAGAAATATTTTTTTCACCCCCCCCCTTCCCAGGAATGTGGGCGTTCAAAGTCCATGCATTTTCATGGCAGGAACCATTGATGCCAAAGTGGATAGATGACTGAGGTCCCTGTCAAAGAGGCTAGGGGCTTAAGATCATCTTAAGCAGGAGACACAGAAGCCATGTCACTTTGAGCTTGGATACCAGGGTATTTTAAGACAAAGGCACATACTACATTAAGAAAACACCACACAGCTTTTGCCCTTTGCCCCAGTCTTGCTGTCTCCCACGACATCCAGTGACTAAGCAGCCAGCATGGAAAGCTATGTCTAAACCACTGCGCAGAGAACCGTGCAGGAATGACAACATGGGGGAGGGCAGGCCGCTAGTTAGTACACACTTAACACTTAGCTCTGCCTCGATAGGCCAGGATGAGGTACCATGGTCAGGATGTAAATAATGACAAGCTTCTTTTGAGAGGATGGACCTCTTTCCACTTTCTTGGCTGATATGTGTTTCTCTGAAGGATCCCAGAAGTCACGTGGCTTCATGAATTAGGCAAAAAATAGAATAATTTTAGCTTGATCCAGACATAGGGCCAAAATGGGAAGAGTTGCTTGGATCTGGGATGTAAAGCACGGTATAAAGCCAAGTGAATTTTTAAATTCTGTGCCTACTGAAGACTTCTATAGTCATCACCCACTCAGCAAACACACAGTAGGGCACAAATTTGAGGTACTGGGCTGGATACAAGAGGTAAGATGCCATTTCTGTCTTCGAATGGCTAATGGTCTGCTGGAGGGAGATTAACATGCAGATGAACATAAGTGAAATCACATTATGAACGTTATAAAGGACATGAGAGAAAAGTGGTTGATCTTAGGCAAGCTATAAAATGTGAGGAGAGGCTTCCTAAAGGTATCTGGAGCAGAGTGTTAAGATGTTCCCAAAGGAAGGGACACAGCATAAACAAAAGTGAGGAGGTAGGAAACAACCTGCCTACCAGGCAGACAGCACATAGCTTGCTCTACCATTGGGACACTGAGTGTCAAGGGATGGGGGCCATTGGGAATCAGACTGGGGAGGCAGGACATCTGATGTTTAGGAATATCCCATCAAGGAAGATGACAGAAGAAATAAATCCCTTGAAGACATGCCAAGAAGCCATCACCTAGAAGCATACACATCTGAACGGGGCAACACACGGGTGCTCTTCTATCATTTTTAGCTTAGAGACCATGCCTGTTTTCTTTTGCAAATTCTTTTGCAAATGTTAAGCAGCAGCAAACTCAAGGCAGGTGATTGCCGGAGATGGGTTCTTCCAAGACTGTGGGAATGGGAGATGAGGATGGTTCTGCAATGAGAAAGAACCAGAGCCAACAAGGAAAAGCCAGTGAGGGCAGGGTGAGAAAGGATGCAACCAGGACCCATGTCTGGCCAACTCATGTGCCCTCGGAACATGTCCGGAGGAGGTATTTGTTTCCATCCTTCTTTGCCCATTTTAATTCTTTTTCCACCAGAGTCCCTGCTGCCATATTTATTTCTAGCCATTTTCTAAGCCCTGAGAGATGGAGGCTGGGGGAAATGATGACAGACCCTCACTCGCAAAGATGCCAACAGCACTGTAGTAATTACAGGGGCCACAGGACCAGCACAGAGTAGTCTCACCTGTTAATTGTAGGACAGAAATGCGAGGTTGCAAACCTCACACTGGTATGGGCCACGTCTGTGCTAGCACACAATCTTCCCTCGGCAGGGCTGGGGGTCGGCAGCGTGAGAGAGTGGGAGGCACGTGCCTGGGTGCTGGGCAGGAGCATCCTCCACTTAGCAGCTGTGTGACCTTGGGCAGGCCTGGGAACTCTTCCAGACTGTTCTTTCATTACAGAATGACAATAATGATAGCACTTTTCTCGAAGGGTTGTTGTGATGAACATACAGATCATCACAACATAATATATAGAATTAACATATAGAAAGGCTTCCAAACAGGGCCTGGTACATGGAAGGTACTTACAGCGGCTTTTCTGGTTTGCTCTCCTGACCCCTTTTCCACATTTCCTACTTGTGTTTGGACTGGCTGGCAGTCCCCTAGCATCCCCACTGGGAGCACTGATGTTGGCTCACCTGGGGGCTTCCTACCAGCTGAGTGTCATCTCTATAGACAGCAACAGAATGTTCCAACTTATCACTGCCCAACGTTCTGGAAGGTCGGTTTAAACAATTTCAAACCCACAGTGGAGTTGAAAGAACAGTACATTGAACAGCTATATATCCTTCACCTAGATTCACTATCTATCTAATCTACTTTTATTTGCTATTTATTAACATTTTGCCACACATATTTCTGTGTATGCACCTACACATATTTTCAGCTTTTTGCTTTGTTTTTTGTTTTTATGGAATCATTTGTAGATGAGGTACAGACATCACCATTATCTTCTAGAAACTTCACAGATACAAACATATTACCTAAAATATTGTCCAGATCCACAACCCATTCCAACCCTCACTGTCACCCAAAGTCCTCTATAGTTGTGTTTTGAGATCCAGGGTCTAATCAAGTGTTACAGATTGCCATTGGTTGCCATGACTCCAGGTTCCTTTACTCAAGAACCGTCCCCTTGACTGTTTTGTTTCTTGGGATATTGGCATTTTTGAACACTCCAGACTGGTTAATGTCCCAATATCTGGACTTATCTGCTTCCCCCTCCCCTCTCATAATTAGATTCAGGTTATAAAATTTTGGCAAAAAAATAAAAAATGAAAAATAAATAAAATTTTGGCAAAAACACTTGATAGGCAATACCATGTACCTTCTTATCACATCAAAACAGGTACACCCTTTTAGTCTGTGGTATGGGGGGAGGCTGAGTTTGGTTATTTAGTTAAGGCAGCTTACTTATATCAAATGGAGAACAGAACTTCATAGGAAAATGCTCAATCCAAGTGACAGTATTCTGACTCTACCTTTAGTGGGATATCATCCAAGGATTTTTTAGAACAGCAATAAAATCTTGAACTTTATGGAGTAGATTGGGGTTATTGGTCTGTGAATTCTAAAATTCTGCTGCATGTAATGTGAGGCAGAGCAAATAAGTACACTTATTGACATCATCAGGAACCAGAGATCTACATAGTGAGGAGGAGGAATGAATAAGGACCAGGGAAATGTAAGGAAGAACCCTGAGCTGCAATCAGAACCAGAAATGCTAGTGTGGAGTCATTACCTTTGTCTACTGCAGGAGCTGAGAAATAGTAATGCCCCAGGAGCAATGAGCACCCTAGCACACAGACCTTGGATTTTTATTTCCCAGTTAAAAAAAAAAAAAAGATACCCAGAGTCACTCAGAGATATTAAGTACAAGGTGGGCTCTTCTGTTCTAGAAAGAAAGGAAGTGCTAAAAAAAAAAAAAAAAAAAAAAAAAAAAAAAAAGCCTGATGGGTTATGTCAAAAGGACACAGAGCCAGTTTGAAGGGGCTCCCACTGGCTATATTTTGAACAATTTGAACATAAAAAAATTGAAAGAACTTGTGAGCCCAAATTGCTATTTTAAAAAATCCAGGGGAGGGGTGTCTGGGTGGCTCAGTCAGTTAAACATCCAACTCTTGATTTCAGCTCAGGTCTTGAGCTCAGGGTCATGAGTTCAAGTTCTGTGTTGGGCTCCACACTGGGTGTGGAGCCTATTTAAAAAAAATAAATGTAGGGGAGAGGTAAAGGAAAAGCTTGCCTTTCAGACGAACGCCAGCAAATGATCACAGAAGGAATTACAGAATTAGAAAGTCATCATTGTGCAACCATCAATGTAATAGCTGATTACAGCTCATCCCCGGATGCTGAAACCACTGGGTGGAAGGCTGCTGGTCTCCAGCTATGACACACCCAGATTCCTTACTATTTATAAACAGAAAAGGGTCCCTTTGTCGTGATCTGATGAAAATACCTGAACTAGGTATCACCAATAATGGACAATCTGGGTATACTTGAGGGTAATCAGCTTCTTGTTGGCCTCCCCTCTCTATCCCAACCCACAGACCAGCTACCTCAGCTGCATCACCTTCCATGTGCCTGAGCTGGATCCAAATCCCACAGCCAGCCAAGATTTTATTTCATGGAAATTACCTCTGAGTAATACCTTTTCCTTCAAGCCATAAGCTCGGTCCAACTCCTAGCTGGCAGCCCTACACTGGGATTATTATATTCCACAAACTTGTCTGTCATTGAGAAAAGCATCCCTACAAAGCTTTCAGGCAACTAGTGGGGTACCTGCTTTGCGCCCTTTCCCAGCATTGACAAAGAAAAGTCAAGGGTCACTGTGAACCTCAGGGGGACATCTGGAGTTCAGGCTATCAGATCGATGCTCTGTCCTTGAAAACACAGCCACCTGGAACTTGAAATCCTCGTTTGAAAAGGAAATATTTAGAGCCTGTACTACACGACTCCTAAGAACTGTGCAATCTGTACACTGTGATGACTCTAGCCCTGATGCCTTAAAAACAGAAAGAAATTGCCCTCCAGCTCTCCCCACCTCACACTCCAGATTCCCCAATCCTAGACTATGTGAGCTTCCCGAACGCACCACGCCCTTCCATGGCTCTGCTTCTTTATCTGAAACGTGCTCCCGGCTTCACTGTCGCTTGCTACACATGGAGCCCTCGGCAGCTTCTGCAGGGCAGGTGAGGCACTGCTCTCCCCATTTCCCACTCCACTTAAAGGCAGGTGCACCTGCTCATTCTTTATTATGTCTCAATCCGCCCCCCGCCTTCCCAAGACCATACATTCCACAGTAAGGACCATGTTTTAATTATCTTTGCTTCCTTGGCACCTTGAGAGGCCCTGACACATGCTCAATAAATGTATAATGAATGGGTGAATCAACGATTGCTCCCCAAAGCTGAGTCGCAGTGCTTTGACTCTGTAGCCTCTAGGCCCAGAAGAGAGAACACATACAGGGAGTGTTATTGCTTCATCACAATACCATGACGACAAGTCTCGATGGCTGCAGTGGTGACACAGGGGCACTGAACTGCAAACTGCCCTAGAAGGCAGACTGAGCAGGATGTGACTGGTCCGTTGCAAGGAGCCTCAGCTCCTGTCCCAAGCCCTCCCCTCCTCCCGGAACTTGCTGGAGAACTTCGATCTCCACGCCAAATTAACCACCCTGAGTATTTGAGAAAATGAGACTCTTCTGCAGAATAATCTATTTGTGGGAGACATGTGTTCCTGGAGCAGCTGTAAAGAATGATATTTTTTCCATTTACTTACAACATTAAATTGAAAATTTGTTCCCACGAGGGATTTTTTTTTTTTACCACTCCTCCAAAAAACCAAATAAAAAAAGCACACAGGAATGTAGAAAACCTATTAAAATCGCATATTGGAAGAAATAAAAATGACGCTCTTCAGATAACATCAGCACCACTGCCCAAAGGCAAAAAATAAAAATATATCACCAAAGCAGAGGCCTTTCCCATAAATACCACACCGATCTAGAAAGGAAACTCATCTCTGATTTCAAAAGGCTGATTTCTGTCCCAAAGCAGGAATTTTGGGAGTTTCTTTTTTATTTTGGGAATTATTTTCAATTTAAGTGATTCTGCACAGGTAAAATGGAGATGAACTACTCTAACCATCAGCACAGCTGCTCAGGGGTTAAATGCATTTTCCAAGTTATCACTTGCATTTGGACATAAGCTCTGCTTATTACGGTTCACTCTTTATGCCTGCATTCTTATTAAAGCCAGGCTGATTCCGCCATTCCATCTGGGTCCTTCACTGGAACTCTGCTCCCTCTGCCTCTCAAATACCTGCCCCTCTCCATGGCATACCATTTAGCACCCACATAATCAAGCATTTAATTTTGCATGCACTTGGATTGGCTATTAATTCCTTCATGAGTTACTTTTTTTCCTCCCCTGGTTTTAAGTCTCACATTGGGACCTTCTGTACCTTCAAAGAACCTGTGGGGTGCCGAATATGGGTTTGGTGAATACATACAGGTTTGCTATTTATTCAAAAAGAGTCTCTTTAATTAATACGAGAGAATTAGAAGGTTCGCAGCCTCTGGGCTGAAAGCAAGGGGCTGGGCGTCACTCAAGCTCCAACACCAATGCTTTCTTTCTTTTTTTTTTTTTCAACACCAATGCTTTCTACCTTAGAACCCGGAACAATTTCTTCCTTTCTTTCTCTCAACCCATTTGCATATCTCAAAATTGAGGCTAATAATAGCACTTTATGGCATTGTTTGAGGGGTCAATGAAACAAGGAATAGAAAGCACTTAGCAGAAAGAAAGGTCCAGTCTTATAAACACAGTACATCCATACCAAGTACTACTTGGTAGCTACTGTTATTTAGAATATGTGTCAAGACAAATTTGTGCCTGAACCATTGTGTTAGGAGGTTTGGCAGATAATACAGGAGGAGGAGCCATCACTGGCAGCTTCTGCTCCAAAGGGGCTTTGCTTTGTATCCTTGGCAGTCTTTTCATACTGGATTAAGAGAAGTCTGATGTCTTCTCTTTGCTTCTTTAAAATAATTTCCAGTGACGAACTACAGGTACGCGGGTACCTTTTAAAAAAAAAAAACAAATTTACCAGATACTATTAAAAATGTGTCTACTTTGAGGGGTGCCTGGGTGGCTTAGTTGGTTAAGCGCCTGCCTTCGGCTCAGGTCATGATCCTTGGGTCCTGGGATGGAGCCCTGCATCAAAGTCCCTGCTCCTCAGGGGTCTGCCCCTCCCCACACCCCAGTTCCTGCTCTCTTCCTCTCTCTTCTCTCTCCAATAAATATATAAAATCTTTAAAATATAAAGTAAATAACAATGTGTCTACTTTGATACTTACCCTATGGTTCTAGAAGAATATCAATACTGAGGGGCAGGAGAATTGGGTGAAGGGAACCCTATACTACTTCTGATTTTTTTTTTTTTTTTGCATTTGGATCATAAGCTCTATTTGTTATGGTTTATTATTTATATTTGTGTTCTCACTACATCAAAGTTAATTCTGATTCTGAAAATCTACTACATTCAAAGTTCTAATTTAGATAGATGATTATCCAATAGTTACCAACTTGAGTTTGGCTTTCCATGCTTAAGATGAAATTTTCTTCACACAAATAACAACCATATTTTAAAAAATAGTTTTGCTATGGACTGAATTATGTATCCTCCCTGAATTCATAATGTTGAACCCCTAACCCCTAAAGTGATGGGAACCCCTGGCCCCTTGAATAGGGGGCTGTGGGGAAATAGTTGAGTCATTACAGGCTCCCCTCATGATGGGTTTAGTGCTCTTATAAGAAGATACACCAAAGAGCTTGCTTCCTCTCTTTTTCCATCTCCCAAGTGAAGACACAGCCAGACAATCATCTACAAACTAAAAAGGAGTCCTCACCAGGAATCAAATCAGAGCACCTTCATCCTAGAATTCCCAGCTTCCAGAACTGTGATCAATAAAATGTGTTTCTGCCACCCAGTCTATAGTATTTATGATAGCAGCCAGAACTAACACAAGATACCAATTCTTATCAATACTATAATTGAAATACCTTATATCTCTACTCGTAGCAATTACTCACTTAATGATTAAATTTACCAACTGCTTGACTTTGGGCCAGTCATGTAATTTCTCTGTGCCTTCATCTCTAAGTAAGGATAATAAAGTAATATTGCACATAGGTTTACAGAAGTTAACTAGGCGACATGCTCAGAAAGTGCGCTTTCTGTGGAGGCCACTCATGTTGGCTGCTGTTGCTACTGTTATTAAACTCTTGCTGGACTCATATTCCTAGAGCAGAGCTGTATCTATGCAAAAACACTTTAGACTAATTCTCAAGAGACTTGACCTAGATTTTTATCATAAGTTATGCTCACTGGCTTTCACATGTTAAAAATCTATATCTAACTCAGTGAAGGGTGTGGTCTCCTAGGAGGATTCTATGGCTTGAATCAAGTTCGGCTCTTGGCAGTGGTGAGGCAATGAGCATCTGAGCTCTGGGACAACACTCCTTGCTGGGCCTGCATGATGAGACCTGATCTTCCTCCTCTGTGTACCATGTGCCACCCTGGCCGAGGCATCTGTGACCCTCTGTGCAGTTTTATACATGTGCAAGCTTCTCGAGGCTCAGAGAAGACAGTAGAAAACTCAAGCAGCACTGTATGGTTGCTGCTTTTATTACAAGAGAAAGCATGGGGCAGGTCCAGTATGCAGTGTGCTCTGCTGTATTCAGAAACAAAATGAATGAGAGCTGAATGTTTAAAAACTCTGCCGGGGCATTCTTGCCTCACAGTGAGCCATGCACTTCACAATTAAGCTCTGACGGGTCACCTGTGATGTTTCTTATATTGCCAACAGCAATGGCTTTATAAAGCTAAAGAAAAACAGTGCAGTGTTTAGCCAATAGGTGTTCTAACTTTAGGCTCCAAATCCCTTACCACCTACTGCTTTCTGATCATTTTCTCTTAAGCTGCATGGTCCCTGCCCCCAATATAGGATTCTGGCAAGGTGGGAGCCTCAGTAGAAAGAGAACAAGTATAAGGCTGTGGTGGGACAGACATTCTCAGGGCCCCCGAGGAGCCCTGCTTCCTCTGGTACCCACAAGGGAGGCCCTGGCTTCCAGCTTGGAGGACAGAGTGGACCCCACCTCCAGTGTCAGTCTTGTGAAAGGGAAATGTAGGTGAGCCCCACAGGGAAGGACGCAGAAGCAAAGGTCTGGGGAAATGAACTTCCCTGAAACCAAAAAGTCAAAACGCATTCTGTGTCTATGACAGGGATTCTATTCACAATTCACTCTTGAACATGAGCTACACTTGTTTCACAAGGTTACCCAGAGGCAAAGGGTGTTGATCCTTTTTTAGCAACACCTCAAAATCCTTTGATTTTCTCTAAATTCTTACCAGGGTGGGGAGGTGGTGGGGAGTGGGGGGAGTAATGCCACCCTCCCCCCAGCTTAAATAGATCCTGCTCATCCTTTTTCCTTAATATTTTATGTTATTTGCCAATACATAACAATAAAGTCTTCCCATGTGTTTGACAGCTTAAAATTTCTAAATACAAATGGAAACCTAATACCTTTATTCAATGAAAACAAACGCTCTTGTCAAAGGAAACAGAGTATGTGGTAGCATATGATGGAACCCCAAGAGCTAAGGAACAAGACTGACTGACAATGGGCCGTAAAACCATAAATTGACAAGAGTGGATCATGGCACAGATATGCCAAGTATCTCAGGACACACGATGTGTTCCGGGCCAACAAGTCTCTTGGACAACTGGACAGAGTGTGCTGATCTAGCGAGAGTGGATTTGGTGGGAAAACCAAAGGAAAGGCCATGCTATGGCACAGCCCACAGAGCCACAGCCCCGGGGAAGGAGTGTTCTGGCCTGTGGACAGGGAACTCTTGTCTCACGACTGCACTGTTTATAGGAGGTGTATTTGGTGTGACAGTTAAAAGCATAGGATCTGGAGTGGAAATACTGCTTTTCCAACTGGCTCCTCCATGCTCTATGACATTCCAAATTTCTGATCTCTTTATGCTTACGTTTCCTCTTCTGGAAAATGAGGCTAACAACTGGGTAGCTGGGAAGACTAAACACATTATCTATGGCTAAGTTCTTAGCACCGTGCCTAACACAGAGGAAGCATAACTCGATAAGCTAATGGCTAGTTACTGTCAGTGTCATCATTAGGATGGGCTGATCAGGTCACCACAGCCTGACGCCAACACGTCTGGCCATCCCTCCACCTCCCTCTGCCCTAGCCGACTCCCTTCAACAGCATTTTGTTTAATTGGCTTCCCTGCTCCTCTGTCACCAGGGGACAACACGTTGGCCATGCTGTCAGAGTACCTCAACCCACACGGCAGTTGTGACTCTGTATGGCATTTGAGTAGCTGGGAAGTTGGCGTACTGAGCAGTCTCTGGGGAGATGTGTTAATGGCAAATCGATGGCTCTGAGTCTGACCGGCTCCGAGGCAATGATGCCTTGGGGTCAACCTGACCTTGACTCGAACGCCCCTGGAGAAGCTGCGTGCTTCACGCGTCCACAAGCATGTCTTACCAGTGACATGGAGCTTCTCATCAGTGACCTCAGCCTTCAGGTAGATCCGGCCCCTCTTCTCCGTGTGGTCCATCCCGCAGAGGCTGGGGACATTTATTACACACTGCTTGTGCACGTTCATATCACAGGCTGTGAATCATGAAAGCAAAGGGTAAGGCTGCGCATATGGGCTCAAGCCCTCACTTCCTCCGTGTTTTGGTGTCTGAGCACAAGTGAAAATGAGCTACCCTCTAACTCGATACTTTGCTATCATGTTTTTGGTGACACGAAGAACTGTTAGCAGATGTTCCCTATAACAGAGGCTTCATGTGAATGACAATATCCTTAAAATACCCATGCCATATTTGTCCAGGCTTAACTGAAGCAAAATTCCCCTGCTTGCTCTTCTGTGACTGCTTCAAATATTTAACACTCTACAAAATTCACACAGGTAAATGCATACAGAGCACAGGCTAATTAATATTTCATGTATGCAGAGGCAAATTACATGCAAATTTTAAACAGAGGATTTTTTTTTTGCCAAAGAATTTATGCCCCTCTGAGCTTACCATTCAGGGAGATTGAGAATCTGTGGAGCGAGTACAGGAAATTGATAAAATTTCTTTCCTTAGTTAACTCTGTATTTTCAAGAAGGCTTAAGTACATTGCTCTTTTTCGTCTTTTTTTTTTTTTTAGGAACTTGTATTTTAGATTTTAAACCTGTCTTCAAATATTTAAATATTATTCTAAGTAAAACAAATACACGCCTGGCATGATAAGCCATTCCTTACCAGCTGACACTATGTGGGTGAGACAGAGAGGAATAAAAAGATCAGTCTCGGTGCAATGAACCAAAGAAACCCTGAAAAGAATCCTGTGTGCTGAACACAAACAGAAGACTCTGTGTAGGTGTTCCAGCTCTATTGTCCTTGTACCTTCAGGCTTCCCAAAGAAGCGATGGCCACTGGAATCCTCACATACCCTGAACAGGATGTCATAAAGGCTCTTCTGTAGCCTTCAGGGTGGAGCCTTCATGCTCATTTCATTTTGAGTGCTTAACATGGTGAAGTAAATGGCAAAACACATGGCAAATAACGTATATTTGCCATGATTCAATACGGAAAACAGGCTAATGGACACAATGAGGAAAGAACAACGAGCTGATTAACAAATGTGGATTCTTTTTAGGTTTCTATTTCCAAAGCTAACTGTTCAAAATCATGCACCTCGACGCAACCAATATAAAAGCTTCTTGACAAGGTGTGCTATTGACAGGACTTGTGTCAACCAACTCCCATCTTTGAGTGCCTGGGCAGAATTGCAACTTCAAAGAAATTAATGCCAGCCTCTCTGCAAAGGGGGAGCATGGGAGGCGAAAGTGCCCTGGGTTGTATTCATGTCTTGGCTCTACCATTAGCAGCTTTTAGATCTTGGGAAGCTCAAGAGCTCTCTCTGATTCCATTTCCTGCTCTGTGAATTAAGAGGCTGGTCTGGACAAGTGGTTGCTAACGTCTTTCCCCTACCAAGCAGAGCTGTATACAATATTCTAACCCTGCGATGTGTGAAGGCATAGGGACAGGTTTCTTCTCTGCAGAAGTTAAAGTTGGGGTGCTGGTGCAAATCTGCTTATCTGCTTCCCTGGAGGAAGGAGCATGGACAGAAGCTCTACAACTCCGAAGAAGAGAGCTTAAAACAAAATGAGACAAAACAAAAAGCACTGGTCCAGGTCAGTGGTTTTCAAAATATTTTTGGTAATGGAATCCATTTTTCAAACAAAATCCTAAGCGGAATCCTAACATATAAACCAGATGAGTGTTAACTTCATCAGCAAAAACTTAGTTAATAAATTCAAATTTATACCATTTATTTATTACAAAGACATTCATGGATAACCAATAAAGCCCTCTGATCCAAACAAAATTTTGAAACCAGCTGTCTCAGTTCTGCCCTGACAATGCACTTACTTCTGTATTTTGCTAAAGTCGTATAGATCTGTGATGGGAGAGTATGTAGAAACGGTAAACACTATTCAATGACATACAACCTAACAGACTCTTGGGTTAAGTGGATATGACAGGAGAAACGTGATTGCGCAGTCTGCCCAATGAGTGAAGCTGGCAATGATGTCTCCACTGTCACCTCCAACTTGTCAAGCTTGAGTGTGTAACACATTCCAGAGTTTGATTCTGTTCCATGGTTTTAAAACAGTTAAAAGTGTATTTACAAATGCACTTAGGATTCACACTTGCAGAAGCCCTGGAAATCATGTCTTTGGAATCCAAAGGGTTTCTCAAAACATAGAAAACGACTGGCCTGGATCATCACAAACGTTTTGTTTAGGCTATTAAACATGACAGCTTTCTAAGGTGAAGAACCTCTGTGTGCTGAGAAGCTAACCATCTACTCTGTAATGTTCATTTAATCTTGATTTTTATATACATACTGCCTTTGCTCCATGGAGAATTCACATAGAAAGTTTTTGGTCATGAGAGCAGTAATCAATGAATGGCAACATACTGGTATTTCCATAACACTTCCTAGTCCACTAGAAAAATGGGTTTAGTAATTACTTTTTTTATGTCCTAAAAGTATATACTTTTATTTAAATAAATAAGTGGCCTGGAGGAAGCTCATAGGAATGATCAAAGCAGAGAGTTTCCAGAGCTGTTTTTCTTCCTAGCTTGGTGCTTGATGATGATATATATGGAATAAAAAAGAGAATGGAGGGGCTGATGCCTTGTCCGTGGTCTTCAGTGATTTCATCTCTAACTGGACTAATAGGAATTTGCTCTGTCTGTGAACATGCAGGGTGAGTGTACTTCAGATGTCTGGTTTTTATTTTCATCGTAGTTTCAGTTTTAAGGAGAGCCTACTGGATTTTTCCACAGTCCACCCACTAATTAGAGACACAGGAAGATAATGACTATGGTTGCTTCGCTTATTTTGAAGCCTAACCAAATGTGGAATCTGGAGGTGGGGACTCTTCTTTCAACACATGGCATTTGCTTTGGGGTTTGACTAGCCTGCATTTTACAGTGACTGAAGATTTCTACCACCAAAAAAAAAAAAAAAAAAAAAAAAAAAAAAAAAAAAAAAAAAAAAAAAAAAAAAAAAAAAAAAACCCAACAACCAAAAAAAACCCCAAAAAACAAAACAAAACAAAAAACCGTGACAGCACTAACTTCATTTATAAATCGGGTGGTGTTTTTTTTGTTGTTGTTGTTTTTGGTTCACAATTAGGCAAGTAAGTAGTTTAATAAATTAGTACTTTGACAGCAGAGCGATCCTATACTTTTTTGGTTTCTATTTGATTGAGTTCTTTTTACTGAAGAGTTGACAAGGTACTGAAACTGAGGTCCTCTGTAAACCCTGGGCAAAGGCTGCAGAGCCTCACCATCTACTGGAAAAGAAAACTTACTGTCACATTTCATTCCTTGATGGATAAGTCCATACAGCAATGACCCACAGTGATCACAGAAGGTGGGGCTTCCATAAGTGTGGATTTTAAACTTGTGCTTGCTTCTGGGGTCCTGGGGGAAAAGAAGCATATTGTTCATTCCAGTCATGAAAGGAACACATTTTTGGACTAAGCCAAGGTCAGGCCCCACCACTTCCTCTCGCCATGTCAAGGTTCAATAGCATAAGGCTGTGTGCCATTCTCTGGGATAATAGAAAGGGTGGTGGTGAGACTTTGCCACATCATGTGTTAATAGGCTGCCCATTTGGGGCCATACAATAAATATCCATGTTTCCTCTCTTTACAGGTATAATTTGCACACACCAGAGTTTCCAGCAATGTTGTCACTTTGGGACCAATAGTCATAAAAATATTTGAGGGAAAGCATAGTGTTTTAAACACCATAGTATCATGGTACTTCCAGTGCCCAGCACAGGCTGCAGCACATGGTAGATACAAAATCAGGGTATATTTGTGAAGCTGAACTGAGTGACTACAGATCCAGCTCAGTGGAGCTGGGGTGATCTCCTTTTGGGCAAGTTTTTTAGCAATACACTATTAAGACCAGATATGCACCCAAACCAACAGAGACCTTTTCCTGCTTCTGCACTATTTCCAAAGTATCACATGCATTTGGATGGGCAAACTCCAGGATAATTGGGTGAAAATTGGAAATGCACTGAAAGCACACTTTCCACAGCCCCCTGCTGCAATTTCATTACCTTCCCTAGCATAACAGACAAATTACTAAAGGCACAAGGCAGCTTTCTCTCAAGTAGCATTTTTGTTCTTCAATTCACAGATTACAGATAAGGAAATAAACATTATATACAGCATAGTAACCAAAGAGCATGGACTCTGGAGTCAGACTGCCTGGATTCCATCCTAAGGCTACCACCTTCCAGAAGCGTGACCTTGGACAAATAACTTATCCTTTCTCCCTCTTCTGTAAACTGGGAAATTAATAGCACCTATTTTATGTGGTTGTTATGAGGACAAGTCAGTCTTACTAAACGCTTATGTGGTCAATCTGCTTCTTAGACCTCTGTTCACTAATATGCAAAAGGAGGCTGAGCAGAAAGACCTTTATGTCCTACTTGAAACAGAAAACAGTTTCATCCTCGAGCCTGTATCAGGACACCCCCTTATTAAATCCCTCCTCCTGAATCATTCTTTGTGGCCCAATCAGTTGTAAATACAGAGCTGCCATTTACTGAATTAAGGAAGACAACAGAGGAGAGTGTGGTTTTGGGAAGGGGCATGAGACCGAAAACTCCACTGCAGACATGGTGAGTCTGATGACTTCTTTAGTCTCTAATGTTTTTTACATGCAAAGATACACAAAGAAAGCTACTCCTGGCTTCTGACTTTCTAAGAACCCAGGTGCTGGTGATTTGAGAGAATTTTCAAGGGGATTTTGATTTTATAAGAGGATTCATCTTTTGGTTAAATTTGAAACCTACAATCCAAGCCACATATGCCAATGAATTATACAGTTGACCCTGGACAATGTGGGGGTTAAGGGCATCAACACCCACTCCCCCACAATTGAAAACCATGTATAACTTGTGACTCCCCCCAAAATTGATAGCTTACTGTTGACTGGAAGCCTTACCAAAACATAAAACAGTCAATTAACACATATTTTGCATGCTGTATGTAGTATATACTGTACTCTTATAATGAAGCTAGAGAAAAATGTTAAGAAAAACATGAGAGAAAATAAATGTACTGTACAAAATCCATGTATATGTGCAGCCAAGTAGTTCAAATCTGTTGTTCAAGAGTCACCTGTAATTACTTTTTAAAGTCATTAATTTAAAAATCCTGGAATATTTCAATCATGTAGAATAGTATAAAGAATATTAAACACGTAAGCGCCACTCAGACTTGATAAATGTTAGCGTTCTCCTGATTTTTCATTGTATGATTATCTTTGTTCTACTGAGACATTAGTGACCTTCAAAGTCATGTGGCCAGTGAACAGTAGAGATAGGATTTGGGAAAAAAAAAAAAAAAGGATTTGACCAACATCTGCATTTTAACAGATTCTCATCCAAGAGCTTTTTTAAAAAAATATCCATCCAGAATGGAGATCTGGCTCTTAACATTTTTTTAAGCAAAGTTTTATATTTTCAACACTTCTTCTTTTAGATTTTATTTATTTGAAAGAGAGAGCACACGTGTGCACAAGTGAGGGGGAGAAGCAGAGAGAGAGGAGAAAGCAACTCCCCACTGAGCAGGGACCAACCCCTCCTTGATGTGGGGCTTGATCCAAAGGCAGACACTTAACCAACGGAGTCACCCAGGCACCCCAACACAATTTTTAAAAAAGATTTTATTTATTCAAGAGAGACACAGAGAAAGAGGCAGAGACACAGGCAGTGGGGGAGGCTTCCTGCAGAGAGCCCAATGTGGGACTGGATCCCAGGACCCCACGGTCAAGTCCTGAACCAAAGGCAGACTCTCAACCACTGAGCCACCTAGATGTCCCAATACAAAAGTTTTTTAAGCAAGTCTACCACCTGTTTTGTAAATAAAGTTTTACTGGAACACAGCTACGCTTGCTTATTTACATATTTGCTGTGGCTACAATGGCAAAGTTGAGGGGTTATGACAGAGCCCACAAAACCTAAAATATTACCTACTTGGCCCTTACAGAAAAGCTTTGTCAATCTCTTCAGGACCATGGTTTTCTCTACACCGCAGCAGCATCACCTGTACTTTGTCAGAAATTATGTAGCCTCTCCCCAGACCGAATGAATCAGAAACCCCATGAGGCCTCCAGCTTCATGTTTCACCAAGCCCTTCAGATGATCCTCATGTTGGCAGGCACACCGAAGACTGAGAACCACTGCCTTGGAAGGTCATTTGTCAAGTATCTAGTAAGTGCCTACTGGGTGCTAGGTGCAGGTGTGTGTGGATGATTAGCAATACGGTTGGGACATTACTTTCAAAATGTCTCTTAGGGTGTGAAAAATCAATGCCATCCTTGGGAGATTATTTTCCTTAGTGAGTAGTAGCTATGAGTATGGTCTCAAGAGTATGGGCTTAGCCTTCCACCATTAGAGCACTGCACCAATTTTTCCAATATCCCAGATGTTAGGCAGAATGTTGAGGGAACAGAACAGTGTCAGTATCAATTAAAAGTCCCCATGTTGACAGCAAAGGGCATGTCCTATCACGTGGAGGGCAAAGAGGATGCTAGGGGAAGGGAAACCACCAGCTTTCCCTGCAGAAGGCATCAACAACTGGCGCTAAATAAATAAAGCATGGCAGCTCACCCTCAGCCCTCTGGAGCCTGGGTGTGCCAGTTAGCTCCAGGGCGGCTGTCCTGCCAGTTGGTTGTCACACAGATCTCTATTGATGTGGCACATGGGCAACCTGCTTCACTTTTCAGGAAAATCAAAGTCTTACTCATCCGATCTCCATATGGCACCCTCAGGGTCCAACCGTTTTGAGGTGTAGGAAGAGAGGAAACCATTGCTTCCACCTCCTGTAGAAGTCTGGAGAATGACCAGGTGTTGGAGTCTTCATGCTCCAAAATCATGAGTGGCCAAGAATCATACTTATGTTAATGAGAATAGTAACACAATAATACCTATTTGTTGATATACAAGTGCATGCAGGTGCTTTACAACAATCACGACCTCTCCTACAAAAAGAACATTTACCAGAATTCTGGAGACCTGTGGTCTGACTCTAGTCCTGATATAAACTCAACAACTTTGGACAAGTCATGTCACTTACTTATAAAGCAGAAATAAAAGCAATCTGCCTATGTCATAGGCTGGCGGTGGGGCTTATCTTAGGGAACATATGAGACAGGGCTTTGCAACCCCAAAATTCCTAGACAAATACAAGATTATTATAATTACTTTATCTTTAGAAGTAAAGACCAAGATGCCCCAGGTTTTCCAATAGTACTTTAGTGACTTGAGTCAGAAAAGGAAGGAAGAGGAAAGTTGATCAACTCTGGACCTCACAGGGAGCTGGAGTGAGGCTGAATTGACAAGGAAGAAGGGGACTTCTTCTGGGGTCCAGAGTTCCTGTCCTCTGCCCTACAGTGGCCTTTCCAGGTAGGTGCCCCATGCTGGGTGGTAAACTGTAAAACAGCCCGCCACCCCAACCCGCCCTGTGCACTGCTCTGACCATGAGGACGGCTCATCTCTGTCTCCATGGAAATGGAACGCAGGAGCACACTCATTTCCAGTCGAATTAATCTCACCTTGTCTGACAAAGGAAACCACAGTGTTAGCTAAACAGCTATGACTTATGATGATTTACAGAAGCAACTGTCCTAAAAAGCTCCCAGGCTCTCTCTGTTCCTATCCATAGCTGCTAGCTAGTGGTGTGCTTTACTTCTTTGGGTTCTGATTCCCCCTCTGGGGATCTGAAAGGATTGAGTCAGCACTTTCAAAGGGGTATATTTCCCAGGGCCCTCCCATTATCAGGAGGTGCCCGAGGGCTGCTGCTGAGGGTGAGGGAGGCCAGGCTGAAATACAAGCTGGAAAACCACCAGATTAGATGATCTCCTTGATTCTGTCTTGCATCTAAAAAGAAAACATTTAATTTTTATTCTGATGCAATGTAAGACTCACAACAATTTGTAAAAATAGTATGGATTGTTCCCATACATGCTTTAGCCAGCCTTCCCCAGTGATAACATCTCACAGAGCCACAGCATGTTAGCAAAACCAGGACCCTGACTCTGTGGCAATGCCACTGACTAGAGACTTTAGGGTTTCACCAGATCTTGGATGCGTAATTCCAATGCATATATTCTTAGTGTACAGCTTATGAACCAAATATACTGTTTATTGAATGGGGGATACAGTAATATTTGCTGGGTCGATACCATGAATTCAAGCAGACCACCACCAAAGGAGTGTCTGCTGCTATTTATCATATACATAACCCACTGGATCTCAGGACAGGGTTGTGGGAGGAGTCGTCCAAAGATTTATCTGCAAAGTCGAATCAGAAATATTTTCTCTTGATAAATAAACCACATGTTATTTCCAAACCTTTCTGACCAACTTTTCAAAACCAAATGATTTCAGGGTATATAGGCTGATCGAGGGCTCACCCAAGTGATGGTGCCAGCCAGGGGTCAGAGCCATTGAAAGGTGTGTAAGTCATGGGCTTCCAGGTGTTATGTGCAATCCTGGCTTCTCCTGTGTTGCTCTGGCTGTTCCCTCCACCTGGCCCAACCATATTATACCAAGACCCCATATGCCAAAACACCAAAAAATGTTATTAACAAAGCTGTTTCCTCCTCTTGGGAAGCCTCTCCAGACTCTCCAACACCAGTCACAATTTTCCTCTTTCATCTGGCCTTCCAAAACATGTGATCTGACTTTAATATGCCTCTTACACATCCTGCTACTTCTGAGGCTTTACTTCCTCTTTCGCGTTTCCCTCATTTATCACACACATATGCATATCACAGACAAACACCTGAAGGACACACATCAAAGTCCAAGAGCTGACCCTAAAGCTCACCACTGAATCAAAACCAAGGTTAAAATGAAGTTTTTGTATTAACCTTATCTCCAAGCTTCCTGGGAAGCTGGAGTAAGAAAGGAAAAAAGAAACATACCAAAATCCTCTAGGATTGCAAAGCCACCTGGATGCAGACATCCATCTTATTTTCCTCTAAAACCACTGGTCTCCCACATGGTGAACTTTCAATAGGTGTGTACTAAATCTTCAACAAAGCATATTTTTATCATTGTTCACCTGAGAATTCTAGATAAAGCTACCCCACATATTAATTATGGTAAAGTCTGGCCTCATTTAGTGCAATAACAACAAAAATGGCTGGTATACTCTAAGTCATCACGGTTACCAAGTTAGTAACACTTCCCTATTTAACACAATTCATGTAAATTTTTTTTCCTTCTCTAGACACTGGCAGCCTCTCATTAAGTGAAGTATGAAACCTACTGTCACATGTCACAAGTTTGACATGATATTACAATGAAAGAGGGAGCCATTCGGCTCCAATGTTTCTGTCATAGACACGGTTGTGGGGAGAAAGAGAGATTTCTGACTAAACCAATTTTCACAGGCACAAATGAAGTCTAACCTACAAATCTAAATCTAGACCTCTTAGAAAAAAGTACCAAATGAAAATTTCAAGTTCTACCGAAAGCATCTGCTGGTCTATTCCTCATATCTTGGTTTTATAGTACAGCAACTTAATTAGCTTTCCTTGGAGACATTGCTCTACATTTCTACCAGAACTTGTCAGTCTTTTGTCAAAATCATCACAGCCACCATCATGATGCAGTGTGCTAAGAATAAACACATGGGTCTGTGCTGCACAAAATTTTGATACTGATAAGCCCCTGAATGTCCTAAATGCCTTCTTGTGTTATCTAGAACCATCTGGAAGGTGTGCTTGAGGCAAGCTTCAAATGGCGGCCTCCAAGGTTGGCTGTCCACCATGCCTAAGGTGAAATCTCCAGAGAGACTGAGGCTCCCCACATACCTGGAGGCAGGCAATCAATGGTGCCTTTTGATGTTTACATTTGAACAGACTTCATTTCAAATGCCCTTTTAATGTGATGAGTAAAATAATGGCAGGTTTTTAGCTAGAGGTCAGCCTGCCTTGAATGTTCCACTCAATTCTGAATGCCCTGAAATGCCCCACAGGATTCTCACAGAGCACCAAAACAGCTGTCATGGAGGGCTGTTTCAGTTCAGACTTTAAGAATTTCTGGAAAAGACTCTGTTTTTAATAGTAAAGCCTGCAGGGTGGCTTCCTGAATCGCCCAGAGCAGTGTGGTTCCTTCAAGCTGCTCCTTCTAAATACCAAAGAAAATTCTCCACTTTCACCATCTGATGTGTTCTCATGAATCATACTTTAAGCCAAGCCTAGGTCTAAATGTCACCCACATGCTGACTATACAAGTGACACCAAAAACATTGCTCCAAGGGTAAATCTGGCATCATTTCTGTGATCTTAAATTTCTTGGGAAGCAGTTTTATTATTTTTTTTCAGTAACTTTTAAAATTCCTGTTTAAATTCTTTTTTGTTACCACGAGAGTATTACTAAAGCCAGATCATATGACCAGGGTGATTTTGTGTAACTTGGATAACACCATAATTATTACATTTGATACCATGTACTGAGAAAGGCTCTCACATCCCTTTTCGGGCTGTAGCATCAGCCTGGTTGACTGTATTTGGGTGTAAGGAATGTACTTGGCTTTTGATTACACTGGTCTTGTTGAATGTTGCCTATTCTAAGGAAGAACCAAAGAACTTCCATTTCTGGTGAGTTAAATTTTTATCTTAATGTAATCCTACTTTATTCTGATAAATAACATTCATCCCTACAGTTGAACTTGTCAACCCAGGCTTTGCGGGTAGGATTCCTACGAGTCCTTTGCCCAGTTCTGCAAGAGGCTGTAATCATTAAATAAAAAGCGGCAAACTCTTTAAGAAAAGATTCTGCGTAAATCTCTACCAGCAAGACAAGGGCTAAATAAACCATAACATATTTATACTATGGAATACTATGTAGCAGTTAAATGAACTAGATCTTTTTGTAACAACACGGACAGATCTCCAAGATATATCCTCTAGTGAAAAGAGCGAGCTGCAGAATGGAACATAAAATGACATTTATGTAAAAGAATCAAAGACAACCCCCGGACACAGGACAATAATACAGCTTCTCTCCCTCTCTTTCTCTCTCTCTCTATATGTGTGCATGTGTATATATATATGTGTATGTGTGTATATATTTACTTATTTATATATGCATTTATAAATAAAATGCATCTGGGAAAGTGTGGTGACAATAAATTCCGAAATGACAGGGAGAGAAGATTTTACACTACCTGAAAAAATGTAAGTTAAAAAGAACGAATTCATATACATTATCTATGCAACCCAAATTACCTTGAATCCCAGCTGAATATGTTTGGTTCTGTTTCAACCAGATGGTGAGATGCCATTAGAGGGGGAGCCTACCCATGTCAAAGGAACTGGGGTACAACTGCTCTGTGATAAACGGACTGTGTTAATAGCTTCTCTAGCAATCTGCTGAGGAGGTGTCTGTATGAGCTCACTATGCAGATATTCAGAACCACTAGGCCATGAATGAAATGGAAATCTTAATTAAAAGTTACAAGGTAGCCATCATCTCCCTACTTGTAATCAATTTTATATGCTGCCATCATCTCAGGACAAAAACCTGACATATAGTCATGTCCTGTCAGTTACAGCTTTTCAATTCCAAAAGAATCTGATGGTTTAGTATGAAGTGCTGGTATTAAAATGTTTAAAATGTGCAAATATTCAAACCACAAAGCCTATTATTCATTTAAAAATGTGGTGCCTCCTACTTGGGTATCAATTTCTTCATTTCATCTCAAAAATTATTTCCTGGCGAAGATTCCAGGTGTGGCTCTGGTCCTGTCTCACTTGGGAGAGGCAGAGTTACACTGCATTAACAAATCACGAACTTTTTAACAAATCACTCCTGATTTTCAGTGGTGCAACACAATAAACATTTATTTCTCACTCTTTCTTCTGGGACCCAAGCTGAGAAAGCAGGCCCTATCTGGGATATTGCCAGTCTCATGGCAAGGGACAAATGTCAGTACCACTCAATGGCTCTTAAATTTCCAACTTGGAAATGATGCCATCGTTTCTGCTCACATTTCGTCAGCCAAAGCAAGACATGCGGCCAAGTTGGGAATCAGCAGGGCAAGTGTATATAATCCTCCCCAGGAAGAGGGGCAGCAAAGATTCTGAGTAATAACATAATCCACAAAGACCCAGAAAAAGCCCAAAGTCTACTGCCATTTTACATTATTTGAAGAAGGACAAAAGAATGGATTAGAACTTCAAACTTTAAAAGCTTGTAGGTTTTAAGGTCAACCGAATATAGTTTTAAGTTGGAGGTATCAAATGAACTACCTACCTTTCAGATGTTAGATTAATTTAGCAGCAAAGGACACCCCCTTTCTTAGTGGCTTATCACCACATACATTTATTTCTCTCTCATTATATAAATCAGGGCTGCAGAGCAGGAACATCTGCCTGCTTATTCTAGGACAAAGGGATGAAGGGACATCCGCTGTCTGGAATACATCATTATCAGGTAAAGAAAAGCAAGAGGTAGAACTGAACAATGAAATCTGTTAATGCTTCCTGCAAGTGGCTAGTTCCCACCTCTCCCTCCCCCATTCCCCACACCCCCTGCTCACCACTGGTCAAAGCAAGGCACAGGGGGATCCTGACCCCAAGTGGAAATGTTCCTTGTCCAGTGGGGAGCTGCAAGCCACATGGCAATGATGGTACCCGTCATCTTTTTATAGGTGGTGGAGCAAATGGTGGAAGGCAATGGGACCTTCCATAGATGCTCCTCTGCTTCTCTATCTACACCACATACTTAGGAACTCATGGACATGTTTGTTTCCAGGATAAATCGTTATTTTTTCTCTTTCCTGTAGTCATATTGACTCTTCCAAGGAAAATCATTCAAATATTGTTTCTCTGCCCATTCAATTAGGCATGGTGATTGCTTTATTTTTAAGATTGTATTTGAGGGAGAGAGAAAGAGAGAGCATAAGCAGTGGAGAGGGGCAGAGGAAAGGGAGAAGCAGACTCCCTGCTGAGCAGGGAACCTGATGTGGGAACTCGATCCCAGGACCCTGGGATTATGACCTGAGCCGAAGGCAATGCTTAACCGATGGAGCCACCCAGTCACCCCCATAGCAATTGTTTTAGTTAGCTTTATGATAAACTTTTGAATGGTGATCTATTCAGGAAAATCTCACATTTAAAAAAAATTTTTTTCTAAGTTTTTATTTTGAAAGAGCTTTAAACTCACAAGTTGTAAAAATAGTACAGAGAGTTCCCAGGTACCTTTCACCCAGCTTCCCCCGCCCATCATAACATCTTACAAAGCCAGAGTGGATGATCAAAATCCAGAAACAGATATTGACACAAGATCATATGGATTTCTGGGAGGCCTGGGTGGCTCGGTGATTGAGCATCTGCCTTTGGCTCAGGGCATGATCCTGGAGTCAAGGGATCAAGTCCCGCATCAGGCTCTCTGCATGGAGCCTGCTTCTCCCTCTTCCTGTGTCTCTGCCTCTCTCTCTCTCTGTGTCTCTCATGAATAAATAAAATCTTTTAAAAAATCATGGATTTCACCAGTTTTCACATGCACTCATTGTGTGTATGCGCATAATCCTATAAAATTTTATCACATTTACAGTCATGATAAGAAGAGCTCCATCATCACAAAGAAGCCGCTGGTTCTACCCCCTTTATATAAAGTCACATGCTACCCACTCCCACTCCTAACCTCTGGCAAACATTGACCTGTTCTCTATTAGATACATTTTTATAGCATTTTGTTTTAAAGCACCAAATAATGCTTGTGATAATTAAAGATCTGGTTAGCTCCAACGCCATAGCTCGAAAGGAAAATAAAATAGGACAAGAAGCATCTTAATTATGTGAACCCTTGCCAGCCCCGAACAAAGTTATTCGTTTCCAAAAAAAAAAAAAAAAATCATGGCCAAGTTTATAAGACTCTCTGAGAACAAATCAGAGATAAATGGAAGCATATTTATTCAAGATCTTCCAAGATCCCATCATCTCTGTTCAATCTAGTAAAGACAGAAGTGGGTTGTTGGTCATGTGAGGAACCCTGTCTGACACTCTAAGACAGTGTGGGACAAATTCTGAAGCCTCGCATTTCATAGTAGGGAGATGCTGCCCTTCTCTTTGTCATGGACTTGAAAAAGTATAAAGTTATTTGCAAGAAGGCTGATTTTCACAGCCCCCTATGATGCTGTAAGATTCCCCAGCAGCTGGTATTTGTTCAACTGATTAAACACAGAAAAGGAGGCAGAAGGTGTATCCCTGTCTGTCTCCTGACTGCAAAGTCCAGAGGGGGCAGGATTCTTTCTTTCTTTAGGTGCATCTGATTCTTTCTCCAGCTCACTCAGTACTCCTAAGAAATATTTCCCAAACAGCAACCCCTCCTAGCTGTGTTAAGAGAGATTTACTTCCTAGGGGCACCTAGGTGGCTCACTTGATAAAGCATCTGATTCTTGATTTTAGCTCAGGTCATGATCTCGGGGTTGTGAGATTGAGCCTCACATCAGGCTCTGCACTGGGCGTGGAACCTGCTTAAGATTCTCTCTCTCCCTCTACCTCTCCCCCCAACACACTCAAAAAAGAAAAGAAAAGAAAGAAACAGATTTACTTTCTGATGGCCAATGATCTTTTCAGTTATGACCTAATGTGTTTTTTTTAATGTGCAATTTATGGCAAAATATCTTAGTCACTTGTTATTTTTCAATTGTTTATCTGCACATTCACTTGTGCAGATAAAATTAGATTCATAAGAAAATCAGAAAATACAGTTAAGTAGAAAGGAAATTATACATATATTAGTGTTTCAACACATTTCATTCAAGAAAGATGAGACTGTGTTTTCTTAGGAATCATATTAAATAGACTGGGTATTTTTGTTTTTAAAAAGACAACTCATCTTAAGCATCTTTCCATATCATGAAATACCAAGCAATATCGCATTTTACTATATATTTCATCACAAGGAGGTGCCATACATAATTGATTTACTCAATCCCCAAGTCCTGGACATTTACTTACTATTCACCATGACAAATAACACTACCATAGTGTCTGTGAACACACACCGTGCAAGTGTCCTATTTCCTCAGGATAAAAGTCACAAGTAGAAATCTTGGGCCAACGGGATGAACATAAAATATTAAATTTAAAAGCTACCTATCCGTTATAAGCCGACGGTCTGGGTTTGATCAAAGCCACTCTGGTTGTGCTAGATGGTTGCTGAGCTGTTTGGCTAAGATTTCCTATCTTGGCTAAAAGGTGATAATATTACTCTTGGCTTTTCCCTGATTATTTTCAGGTTCAGGCATTTAGGATTTCCCTGGTTGCTCCCTGACTGCTGAGAACCTCCAGAAAATGGTGCCATTTTGTTTATTTCTCTCCAATGGAGGCTGCTCTCTTCCTAAGGCTATGCTATTCTTTCCACCAGTATCTTTTTTTTTTCCACCAGTATCCTTCTGTTCTCCACCCCCCCCCCTTTTTTTGTCACTTAAGGATGACTGGTCTAAAGCCATAAAGAAGAGCATATTACAAATTTTAAAAAAAAATCCCTATTTCTGGCATTTAGCTTTCCACGGATGCACTGGGCTTGGTTTGGTAGCTGTGCCTGGGTAAGACCTTCCCACCTGGGCCTTCACTTGGGAGAAGCACTGTCACGGGGACAGCTGTGCTGTCCTTGGGCAGCGTCTGCCTCTGCCCTGCCCCTTTTCCATCCAGGCATCTATGCATTTGGTTGCTGTGTGCTGGTGGTTCTAGGGTGTGCACATCTTCAACAGATGTATTCCTTTCTTCCGGCACCTTTTCTTAAACAATGGGAGGTAACACGAATGCACTTTCCTCCAACAGTGACTTTAAATGCATTCCGGGCAATGAATGCCTCCCAGAACTCTGCCTGAAGAATAATGGCAAAAATAGCACTTGTTCAGGCATCCCCTAGGACGGCATCAGAGATCTCCGATCCTACATCTTAAACTGCTGGCACTGTGTGCGCAGCTCTTAGAAAAATCTGAAGTCTGCCTTTGGGATGGCAGAAACCTCGTACGCATGTTGGAACTGTGTTTTTTTTTTTTTTTTCCTGGGTTTTGTTATGTAAACAAACATCAAGCAGAAATATCACTGAGAACATGCTAATATTTCTCCTGGCAAAGGGTGTGCTACAATTAAGGCAGAAATTCAGCACTGGCTGCCCCACAAGTGGTTAGTCTCAGGACTCCCTTCTTCCCCCTGCAGAGGGAGAGGGAGGCTGGTGGTGGGAGGAGGGGCGTGTGGCATTTAAATGTGTTTATGCAAACACTGCTAATCAACATTCTTCTTATCTGAAGAGACAGAAATATTGCAATAGCTAGTATTCTTAAAAAATTTTTTTCCCCTATTAATTAAGTTAACCTGAGAGGAAAAAAAAAATCAACATTGAAAGGAAAAGGGGATATATAACAAAACCAAATGGCAGCTGGGCGGGGGGGGGGTTCCCTATAGCTAGTTTGAAGGCAGCCCTAGCCCCCTGTTGCTCTATCTGTATGCAGTAGACGCAGAAACATATTTCCAGTTTTTCTATTTATCCATTCTTTCCAAGAGGACGGTGCAGTGGGCGCCCACTTTTAAGTCTCAAAGGGCATGCATTATCTCCCTTCACCTTGTGATATGGCCGTGGAGGGTCCCAAGGACAGTTCCCAATTTAAAGATGAAGAAACTTGGGGCACCTGGGTGGCTCAGTGGTTGAGCCTTCGGTTCCCGTTGTGATCCCCGGGGTCCTGGGATTGAGTCCTGCACTGGGCTCCCTGCGGGGAGCCTGCTTCTCCCTCTGCCTTTGTCTCTGCCTCTCTCCGGTGTCTCTCATAAATAAAAATGAAAAAAACCTTTAAAAAAAAAGATGAAGAAACTGAAGCTCAGGATTTAAGCAGGACCCATGGTTAGTGAGCAGTGAAATCAAGATTTCAAGCCAGGCCTTTGACTCAATTGAATGGGTCCGACTCTGTCCTAGATGTTGAACCGAAGGCAGACATAGTAAACGACTGGGCATGAAGGCTCCTTCTGGCATCGAAATGAATTTGATACATAGTGTAGATGTCCAAGCTTATGTTTTCCAAGTAACTAAATGGACATAAAGCAGAACACTATTCCCCCTGCCCCAGCCCAGAACAGAAAAAAAAATCACCAACAACAAAACCAGGACAATATGTAAAGCAGCAGCCTATCATGAAATGGAAACAAATGTTAACAGTAATCTCTATCCTTAATATCTTTAGATTCCCATTTTTACCATTGCAGACATGTCCAGGCTGGAGGATAAAGCCAGATACCCTTTAATTCCACTAGAGGGGAATAGAATGACATGAAGGGATGCAAGTCAAGCATTTTAAAAGATTGTCACCATTGGAGCAGACAGGAGTCTTGCATTCACCGCGGTCCTGATGAATTTGTGTTTTGGAGAGTGTGTGGCCCTCTCCTTTACAACCTTCTCCTCTGAAGAAGTGAAATCAAGCTGAAATCTTATTCAGCCTCTATGATCACGTGCGATTCAAACATTCTGTTCTTTCTAGAAAGTGATTTTTCTATTCTTCTTTATCAAGCCTACAGCGTTTGACAGCCAAACCAATGTAATTTCACAAAGAGTCTAATTGGTGTGTGTAAGTGGATATGTTCTGCATGAATAGAAATTTCAACAGGGAGGGTAGTCTGTGACATAAAACACCGTGGGAGACTTGCTCATGATCTACAGAGAGATGAAAGATTTATTCATCAGGCAAAGGAGAGGCCCAGCTCGGCGCTGTCCAACAGAACCTTCTGCAGTGGTAGGAATGCCTCCCACCTGCTCTGTCCAATGCGGGGACTTCTACTGAGGGGCTGGGTTTTTAAATTTTCATTTACTTGTAATCCATTTCAATTTAAAAAACCATAGGTGGCTAGTGGTGACCGTGCTGGACAATCCAGATTTAGAACACCCTTCTGGAGACACCCTGTTTGCTCAAGTTTATGCTTTCTTCTTTTTTTTTTTAAATATTTTTTAAAGATTTTATTTATTTATTCATGAGAGACGGGGGGGGGGGGCGCAGAGACACAGGCAGAGGGAAAAGCAGGCTCCACGCAGGGAGCCCGACGCGGGACTCGATCCCAGGCCTCCAGGATCTCACCCCGGGCCAAAGGCAGACGCTAAACCCCTGAGCCACCCAGGGATCCCCAAGTTTATGCTTTCTTCCACCTCCTCATCAGAAAGTCCCATGATGGCAGACACACACGGGAGGGAGCTTCGGGTTCTTTGCAGGTAACTGGACATGTTGGACCATTAATCAGTGGCTGGGTAGCTCTCCTGATCTAGTCTTTCATGTGAACCCCACTCTGCTGTCCTGAGCCAGGACTTACAGCCACATATCCAGTCTCCTGATGGCTTGGGCCCCACTCCATGAGCCCAGCCTGACCACATTCCTTTATACCATTCACTGCCTGGCACACACCATTCCTGGGCTCAAAAAACCTCCCCACTGCCTTGGCCTAGCCCAAATCCAGTTTGTCTCCACAGGACTCCTTGTCAACTGCCTACTCCACAAGCATCCTTGGTGTCTGCTCACAGGCCTCCCTCCACTACTGGGAAAAGCCCTTTCCTTGCCCCTGCCTCTTCCTAGTCAGTATGTCTTCTATACATGCCTCAAGGCCATTTGTGGGCTGCCTCCTCCCTGAGGCCTCCTGTGACAATCTTCACTACGGTTTCCTTCTTTTGTTTCATAGCTGGCTTCCAACCTACCTACCATTTTCTAAAAGTTGATATAGGATCTTTGTCATTTGTTTGTTCTTTGCATATATCCTTTATTTGTCCTCACCTCAGGGCCTTTGCACTTGCTGTCCCTGTGCCTGGAACCAGGCACCCCAGCTCTTCACATGGATGCCTCCTTGTCATTTAGGGCTCAGCTCAGCTTCCCCTTTTCTCCTGAGCAAGGAGGTTTTCCCTGATTCTCCATCCAAAAGAGCCCTCCCACACAGTTATGATGAGCACTAAGTAATGTATAGAATTGCTGAATCACTACACTGTACACATGAAACTCCCTGTATGTTAGCTATACTGGAACTTAATTTTTTTTTAAAAGGATTCCTCCAGATAGTCTGTATTCAATTATCCTCACTTATTTCTTCTCTTCACTTAATCTGAATTATTTTTATTAGTTTTTACTTGTTTAAATTCTGCTTTTCCTTTAAAATGTAAACTCCTTGAGTAGAGGGGACCTTGTGTCTGCCTTGTTCTTGGCTGAACCTCGAGTACCCAGAATAGGTCCTGGCATAAAGCAGGCTTCTCATGAACTTCTCTGGATGGAATGGATGTTGGATTCCCTCCCAATGGATAAGAAACTTAAGAGGTCAGAGATCATATCTTATCCCTAATAGGAGCTCAATACATGTTTGCGGAAGATCCTGACAACAGCAACACTTAACCTGAGCAACAGCCTTCAACGAACTCTCTCAGGTGACAAGCCCCTAAATGAAGTTAAGTCTTAAACTAATCTTCCAAAGTTTCTAAACAGACATGTTACTTTATATATTATATATCTATATCTGTATCTATATCTATATCTTAAAAAGCCTATCTCAAGTTCAGGCTGAAAAAAAAAACCCGAAGGATTTTTAATTGCATTTAAGGATGCAATAATCAAGTCATAACTACATTGTTACCCATTTAGGAAAGTCCTAGAACTTTTCATGGATTTTGAGTGTGACATTTACTGCAGAATGGGAGAACACAGGTTTTGTGAAGAGGGAGCCATTCGACTTCTCTTACCAAAGAAATGAGGTATGGCAAGGCTTTGTCACCAGGACAAGATGAGGAAGAGAATGTTTCTGAACATCTGTCCTTCACGAAATAGGAAGAGAAGACTGAGCACACAGTAGAGCTTGTGGTTCTAGTCCTGGCATTACACTTTCTTGAAAGTCAACGGTGTCTGGGGAGAGGTCGGTGCCCACCAGTTTACGGAGCAGATCGCCTGAGAAAGGTTCCTACGGTGTGTCATCTTCTGTGTTAAGAGAACTACCACGAGTCTTCTTACAACTCACTTTAAAATGACTTGGCTTTACTGTTATTCTGTCCTGGAGCTGTGATTAAAAGAAGTGAGCCATCTTCTGGGGTGGTGGATCTGCTCTGCTGGGCTAGAGTTCTGGTTATAAACGTATCTGTAATTGGCTTTCCTCTGTGACTGCTAATCTCATTTCGCAGATGGAGATGGCCATTGTCTGCGTGTGATTAACTGGAACTTAGTATCCACGAGAAGTCTGCAGGCAGGCTGCAGATGTTAGGACTGTTATTCCATGTACTTTTAAAGACCCTTTTCTTAATGCAAACTCTCTGACCTTAGTTGCCAATCCTTGCTGAGGTTTAACGCAGCAAACACATCGGTGTTATTCTGACACAACTCAAAATACAGCTTCCAATGATATTTTCCTGGTCACTTCTGGAACCTCTATAGAGCTAGAGGAGGTACTAGACCAGCTCTTAACCCCTGCCATTCTTGGAAGTGTCTGGGCCATTTCCTAAGAAAATACATCAACATAAACACCAAATCAGCTACAAGTGTCTGTCCTTCTAAAAAATGTACCCTGTTCATCAATGAAGCATTCACGTTTAATGCTTTCACATAACTCTCATCCTAAGAGCTACGGATTTCATAAAGAAATCTGGTTCTAGGGACACCTGGGTGGTTCAAATGGTTGAGCATCTGCCTTAGGCTCAGATCAAAATACCGGGGTCAGGGATGGAGTCCCATATTGGGCTCTCTGCATGGAGCCTGCTTCTCCCTCTGCCTATGTCTCTGCCTCTCTCTCTCTCTGTCTCTCATGAATAAAAAAAGGAAAGGAAAGGAAAGGAAAGGAAAGGAAAGGAAAGGAAAGGAAAGGAAGGAAGGAAGGAAGGAAGGAAGGAAGGAAGGAAGGAAGGAAGAAAAGAAAGAAAGAAAGAAAGAAAGAAAGAAAGAAAGAAAGAAAGAAAGAAAGAAAGAAAGAAAGAAAGAAATCTGGTTCTGATGAAGATGTAAAGAGATTTCTACTTTGTAAATGGAGCAAATGATCCTCTTGCTTGATATACCAAGTGGTATGTCACAGGTATGAAATTGATTACACCAAGTTTTAGAATAGTAAATTTAGAGCAAAGTAGGTCCTTTAAAAAAAAAAAGATTATTTTCTATTTGAGGGGGACACTTGGAGGGAGAGAGAAATCTCAGTCAGACTCCCCATTGAGTGCAGAGTTTCATCTCATGACCCTGAGATCATGACCTGAGCCGAAATCAAGCTTAACCAACTGAGCCACCCAGGTGCCCCCACCAAGTATGTCTTTAGGCATGAAGGATAGGAGAAAAACAGGGTTTGGAGGATCTAGGAGGTCCTCAATGAATAGAATGCCACAATGGGTAGAATCATGATTTTGATGAACTTAGAAACACACAGACACACCTGAACTGCAAAATTATTACCAAGAAAATGCCATTTCATTTCATGTAATTCAAACACTCAGCCATTCTCTTGGGTTGGCCCTGGTAGGTCTCTGCAGCCTGGAGCTCCAAGGTTTCATGGACTAGGGCAGCTCAATCCAAAATTTTGGGAACAGAAGGGAGATTCCTTACTTGATAAACATCATGATCAACTTGAGTCTTCTCCATGGATTTTGTGGCTCCTTTCTGGTTAGGCCCTCAGGGGTTAATATGTGTTAGAAGCAGATGCACACGAAGTCTTTGAAAGAGCCTAAGTGAACTTGTGCTGATGAATGGATATAGATTTACTTTTCCTCCATTTCCAGAGGACAACTTCATCATGGAACTTCAGAGCAGAATTATTTTCAGATGCTCCATGATAAAATGCATTTCAAGCCTCAAGACTATTTTGTTAGCTGCAAGACAGATCTATTTCCCCTTAATAAGACATGTAGAGAATAATTAATAGAGGAGTTCAGGAGAAATTGTGACTTTCCAGGTCCAGTAAATGCCTACACTTCCTATGGACAGTTGACAGCAAGGCATCTGGACAGGACACAAGGCACTTACAATGTCAGAGTGCTGCTGAAAATGTGCTCACTTTGACTTCTCAGAATCACTCAGCTTCCTTTGACTGAGACATGCATTTCCTCCCAGCAGCAGACATTACTAGGTTCCTGACCAAAATCAATTTTTTTCCCCCTTAGAGATGTCTGGGTTTTGTTGGAAAGACATGTCTAGCTGAAGAGATACACTTCCTAGCTTCTCTTGCAGCTAAAGAGTAGCCACATGCTCCGGCTGATCAGATGCAAACACAAGTCTGCTGGTCACTTCCAGGAAAGCTGTGTTTTCCTGTTGTAGTTGCTTCTCCTTTTCCATCTTCTTAGCTGGAGATGAAATGGCTGTTTATGACCAGAGATGATCCTATTCCCTCTCTGGAAATGGAGATTTTTGGCAACTCTCTTAAAAAAAAAAAAAAAGGAGCTGGATTTCTCCTTATCTCAGGAAAATAGGCATGAGCTAACTAACAGAGGTTTCCCAAGGGTGGCTGAGCAGTTTTGTGGCTTTTATCCATTTCATCAAATTTTCACAGATCTAGAGAGGAGAAGAGAGAAGGGCTTCTGCTTCTTTCCCATTGCTATTGCTATTCATGTGACAGGGTGACATGCACTGCTCTTTGAAAGCTATTCTGTATGTGACCCATGTTTATGGATCTGTGTTCTCAACGACCCCATTGTGGCCATCTGAGGGAACATGTAAGTGTGGCTGACCTGAATTTTTTCCTAATTACCCAAAAAAGCCTGTTTTCTGAGATGTTTTGGGTTGTTCCTAAGTAACAACTGCCCATATCTCAATTTAGCTCCCTTATTACTTTATAACCTCATAACAGGATTAGGAAAGCAAAGAAAGGGGGAGAAAAAAGGCTTCTGGATATTCTACAGGCAGCTTTCCTTCTCTCCTTCCCTCCGTTTCAGAAATCTGAAAGGTACTATAACAAACATCTTAAAACATCTGCTTAATGAGGTTTTGCCTTGAGACACTGAGTAGGGGAGAGAGAGAAAGGATGGGTTTCAACACAGTTGAGCTTTGCCAAAACCCATGGCAAATTTGCACAGCCTTGCCATCCCTCAAAGCCTTTTTTATTTCATGGATGAAGATAATGATATTCATTTGAGGGGCATATTATGCCTTTCTGTTGCATATACAAACCAGCCTTAATGGATATTTTAAAAAATTTCCCACGGGGAAAATAGGCCATGTGGAAGTGCCAGGCATTCAACTGTCACTTCCTCCCAGGGAAAAAAAGAAAAAAAAAAAAAAACAAACCCCAACAGTCCTTAGATGGAGCGAGCTATTGCTCTCACTGTTAAAAAGCTCTTAATGGTTCTGCCTACACATTTGGCTTTAGGGCTTCCTCAAACCTATAGCCACCTGCTATAGACTGGTTTAGGATAGTTTACACAGACGACAGGATGGAGGGAAAAAGAAGAGAGACTCCAATTTGTTTCCTTTTGCAACCAGCTCTGACTTCCATAATTCCGTATTTAATGAGACAGACTTCATTGTAGCCATGTCAGTGAAGAACCACTACGTCTGCCATTTTGCATCCGTTGGTCCTTCAACAGACTTAGAAAACCACATGAAACTGCCAAGGCTGTAAGATCTTTTCACTCTATAAGCCTTAATTTTCTCGGCTCTTGGGGGGAGGGTATGTGATATTTGGGACTAATTATGTTCAGTGGGATCAATTTCACTCCTATGGGCTCCCCTTCCTTACCTACTTGCCCAGGAGAGTCTAAAGATGCTAGAAATTAATAAAAGAGAACGAAGATGATCAATGGATGGATAAATAAATGAATGAATGGATGGAGGGAAGGAGGTAGCAAAAATTTATGCATGAGGAAGTGGGACACACTCTCTAGTTAAAACTCTTTAGATATGCAGCAAAGGTCTATGCCCCTAGCCTATGTCTCTGCAGAATGCCGACAAGGGGTACACATGTAGTACATTTCCCAGACTATGAAATGCCTGAGTCAGACTCTTATTAAAATGCATGGGTAAAGTCTCAAATTCTGTAATCCCTTGTTACTTGATGTCTGCTACTTATTTTTCACAAGCAGAGCTGTTTAATGCCCAGAATGTTCTCAAAAACTATACCTGGAATGAAAGTTTTTATCATGATTTAAAAAAGGAAAGTCCTAAGAGGTCCAGAGATAGTTAATCTGTTCTATAAGTGAAATACTTGCAATATGCATATGTAGAGTATAGGGGAATAAAGATGACACATGCACACCTAGGGAGGAAATAATGAATGAGAACACAAGCAAGAATGAAGGAATGAACAACTCAGCTTAATGGAGGCAATCCCAACATCTCCAGGCCAGACTCTTTCAATAGTGCACTGAAAGAATAAAGTCACACTTGACTTGAAAATTAATGTAGCATTTCTTCTGGCCCTAATCAAACAGGTGACCATGTGGGGCCAACTGAACTTTTAGGAGGACAACAGGTATCTGGTACTCGCTAGACCTTAAGACATTAGCCTCTCAGCCTGATAAAATCTCCATGTGGGTTCAAAATAATGACAATGTATTTCTCATTATAACACAAGTTCCCCCTATAGGAAACAGTCATAAAGGCGCTTCATTTTCAAAGTCTTTTATGTTCCTCACAAGAACTTGGCCAAGGCAGGCCTGGTGGTCATCAGATGGTTGAATGACCGAATTTCCATATGGTTTTTAAGATGTTAGGGGGAAAGCTGTGCCCATCTGTGGCCACAGTTGGGAAGCCGCCTGGTGGTTTCTTCCAAACTTGGATTTAAAGGGTTTTGGTAGCTGGAGGCAGCTCTGACTAGGCTGGCAGTTCCCTCCTGCCAGTTCGTGCATAATTCACCCAAACGGATGGAACAGGCCCATTAGGGACAAACCCTGGCCCTGTTTCCCCTAGTTCATCATCAAATTTGTTCTCTCTTTTGATCTCAAATCCTCCCCTTTGATATCGACGAGGCTGGTGTAAGTCAGATAGCAACATGAGGTATCTGGTGGCAGATGGACTGGGGCCCACCTGAGGGACAAAGTTAGGCTTCCAACCCAGCCAGTGAGCCAGGAGTGGGGAGTCCAAGAATGAGACTGCAAATGTCAAGAAAAACAGCCTATACCTGGTTAGGCTGAAAGACATGAAACAGACCAGATATTCCACATTGAAAACCCAGCCCATCATCCTGTCCCCATCAGGCCCTGAGATGAAACAGCTCCTGAACATCTGTGTCCTTTGATCTTAGGCTCTTTGCATTTTTCATTAGGTAGGAAGGGACTGGGAATGCCATGTTGTAATGCGTTCTGTGTCACTTTTCCAGGGGCTGTAGTTTATAAATGTTCTGTTAATCAGAGTTATAAATGAAAATTAAAAGGAATTTCCTTCCTTCCGTTCTTCCCTCCCTTCTCTTCCTCATCCTCCTCTCCTCTCCTTTTGTGTGTGTGTAAAATACGGTGAGCTCTCCAGGCCTGTGTCCTTGTCTTTCTCAACCTCCCACCCAGCCATGGGAAATCTAGAATTCCTGCTCCCCTTAAGCAGCTGAAAAGCTTCCCACAGCCTGTGAGAACTACTACTCAGCTCCCAGCCCCCTCTCCTGCCTCACCTTCTAGCCATTCTGCTCTTTTTCTTCCGGTGGGATCCCTCCGGAACATAGGCTTATGGCACTTATCACAATTAGAACTAATTAAGTGTGTGATGATGGCTCAGAGCAAAACGTCTCATTGGAGTGGAGAATCCACCCGGTGGTTTCCTCCATCCAGGGATGGGCTCTGGTCCCTGGGGACAGAGGTGCCTCTGCATGCAGCTCCAAGCACCGCTGGAGCTGCATAAATCATGGGGGTGGATGGAACCAGCCACTGTGCAGTTTTCACTTTTGTAGCCCCAATGCCCCACCCAGTGCCAGAGGCACAGCAGACATTTGAAAGACATCCATGAAATGAACTGAATAAATGAGCAAATCCATCTCAGCGCTCCAAAGACTTTCTTCATCACTGCACCTGACTCATTCTACATTTGAGCAAGGATATGCTGAAGGATACTCAGCTATCAGGCATTGGGGCAGAATTAGAATGTGAGTCCTATGGTGGAACGTACAATGTTCTTTCTGTCATCATTACAGGGGTGAGGATGGGAAGACAGGGGCCCAAACAGCCACTTAAATGTGAATTCTATCTAACGTGTGGATTTATTTCTACCTAATTTAAAAAAAAATTTCATTCTTCCTAGAAGTAAAATTCATGGACAATCAACAAGTAATGATTTGCTAGATCCCAGCCAGACATGTGGATTGGGACCTCAGGAAGGGCTGTGAATTACAAAAAGACATTCTATTTTTCTTGTCTTCTAAAGCCAGGATTCAGAACAGTGATGAATGTCTTATTGCCTCAAATCTCACTCAGCAAAGCGATTGACCAAAGCATGGAGCATTTTTCTTAGTTCTGGATCTATAAGTAAAACACTGCATGTTCTAGTGCAGCCTTCTGTCCTAATGTGCAGGGGGAAGCCAGCATGACCCAAGGGAAGGGGTTTCACCAAAATCCTGAACAGACATAGGATCATGACGCCTGCACCGTGATGCTCTGTTTCAATGGTTATGGCTGGTGGATTTTCTTTCAACCAGAGGCATTACTAACAAAGCTTTGCTTCCTTTTCCCAGATGACACACAGGCCTGAAAGGACCAATGGTACAGTGGGAGAAGATGAGAATGAAGAAGTAAATTATGTTCTTTCAGGCTTGGAGTATAGGAGTGCTCTACTGCAAATGGGTGGTTTTATCATTTCCAAGGCTGTTGTTTCTAAATCAGGATATTTTTATCCTAGAAACAGGGCTAGGTCTATGGTTCACTTTCCAGATTAGACCTTTCATCCTAAAAGTGCTAATCTTCAGAGCCCTACCGCATATAATCCCATTACAGTACAGAATGCTGGTTATGTACCCTGTCTACTCAATCTTTCTCCTTCATTATAGAATCCCTATTTTTGGCTGGGCACACTGAGATTTGTAGTGAAAGAAAACACTTCTCTAGCAGCTAATTGTGGCCATGTGACAAATAAGATAGAAGTGTAAGGACTGAGATGCCTGGGCGACTCAGCTGAACGGCCAACTCGATTTTGGCTCAGGTCATGATCTTGGGGTCCTAGATTTGAGCCCCACCTTGGGGTATGAGCTGGGGGGGGGTCTGCTTCAGGATTGTCTCTTTACTCTTTACTTCTGCCCTTTCCCCTACTGTCTCTCTAAAATAAATAAATCTTTAAAAGAAAGCATGAGGACTTGAAAAGCTGCTTAAAAGGTGGTCAGTCATCTGGGAGTGGTACCATTTTTGCTGTATTGGGACATGTACCACAAACATGAGGGCTGGAGCTTCAGCAGCCCTTTTTTTTTTCTTTTTTTTAAATATTTTATTTATTCATGAGAGGGAGAGAGAGAGAGAGAGAGAGAGAGAGAGAGAGGGAGGGAGGGAGGGAGAGGGAGAGAGAGAGAGAGGCAGAGACACAGGCAGAGGTAGAAGCAGGCTCCATGCAGGGAGCCCAATGTGGGACTCATCGATCCCAGGTCTCCAGGATCAGGCCCTGGACTGAAGGCGGCGCTAAACCACTAAGCCACCCGGGTCAGCAGCCCTTTTTGACTATACACAGAAGCCTTGGGCTCAGACAGTGTGGCAGAGACAGAGCCCTGTTTCTGACAACACTAGAGCTGCTCCATAAATCTTGACCTTCTTCCCTCAATGCTCCTTTTACATGAGAGACAAGCAAATGCTCTTATTTCATCTTTTATCAGTTGGGATTTTTCTATTGTATACAGATATGTGCAATTCTTAACTGACAGGTCATGAATAACAAGGTCTTGATGCAAAATTGGGATGTCTGCAATACATCTATCCTTAAACCCTCTCTGGCAGTAATGACTAAAGGAATATGCATGCTCATGTTCCTAAGAAAAAAAGTTATCATGATAGGGATTGGCATTTGTGGAATACTATGTATTTGACGAACAGTATTTCTTTGCCACAATGTTGTTATAAATTAACTGTGAATAACAGCCCCACTTTCACAAATAAGGAAACTGGGATTCACGTTGAAGACTCTGCTCCAAGTCAGCTCAGCTCTGAAGTGGCTAAGAGTCATATGTTTGACATGAGACTTAAGTACAGGTGAACAGGTAGGAAATGATAACATTTTAAAGGTCTTACCAACAAATTTAATAAATTGCTATTACGTGAGAAACTAGCAAAAAAAGAAGGTAACCTGAAAGAATTAAAAGAGGGAATATAAAGGTGCCTACCACATGGTAGATTCTCCAAAAGCATCAGTTCTCCTCTGGATTTTTAAAAAGCCCTTCCTTGAAACAAACAGCCACTTCCCAATTTTTTTAGATGGATTTTGTTAGATTATTTTGCTTGGGAGAGGACATCCATGGAAATGTACAATAATTTAAAAAGATACACCTGAAAAATGAAGTGGCTGGGTTTGTGAACTGGGATGAATAGCATGCATACAGCCCCCACCCAGATTCCTGTCCACCTGGGACCTCAGAATGAGACCTTATTTGGAAATAGGGTTTTTGCACATGCAGTTAGTTAAATTAAGATGCAGCCCTACTGGATTAGGGAGGGCCCTAAATCCAATGACTGCTGTCCTTATAAGAAGAGGAGAGAACACACAGAGATACAAGAAAGAAAAAGGCCATGTGAGGACAAAGGCAGAGAGAGATTACAATGATGTATCTATAATCCAAGGAATGCCAAGAATCGCCAGGGAAAAAGCAGGGAAGGATTCCTCTCTAGGGCCTTCAGAGGGAGCCTGGCTCGCTAACTCCTTGACGTTGAACTTTCCAGCCTCAGGACTGTGAGAGAACACATTTCTGCTGTTTTGAGCTACCAGCTTGTGGCAATTGGCTCTAGCATCCCTATGAAACTCATACAGTCTGGAAACATTTAAAGCATCAAAGGGCATTGACCAGTGGAAGTATTTATTATACTGAGATCCATTTCTGTGTATCTGAAAAATAACTCTGTAGGATGCTATGCCTTTGAACTTCAGTTTTCATTCCTCACAATCACTGCTGTGGTGTCTGACTCAATTCCTAGGAGCATGCACCAGGCTCTATGATTCTGATTGAGAACTCTAATGGTCAATGCACTGCCTCATCTGTTGACGCTGTACTCATGGCAGGGGTGGGTGGGGAAAGTCAGCTGTTGTGTGTCAGATACACCAAAAAAATAGCTGTTAATTAGATTCTGGGATCAGATGTGAGTTTATCATGGAAATATAAGCAATCCTTGTATACAATTGCAACTTGCGTATATTTGCCTAATTCTAAACTTAATGTTCTATTCTTCTGAAATTAACATAATCAAGTTTAGTATACTTATGTTTGGAATATCAAATGAATAAACATGACTTTATACACACTCCACAGTTTTACAAGTCTGTGATGGAAAAACCCAATTATGATAATTTAAAGACAGAAACGATAATTTCCTTCAACTGTCTGCAAGAAAAGAAGGTTTTCTTCTCCTGGAAAAATTCACAATACCACAAATGAGATACTTATCTCTTGAGTTTCCATACAACTTAGCTAAAGACAAAAAACCTCCAACGAAAAGAGTCCCAATTGCACATATGAGTTTTGAATTTATATAACATGAAAGATCTATAAATATTAAAATGTTCTCAATGTAAAACAGTTATCTCCACTAATTTAGTATTACCCTCTGTAGGTCTAGCACCTATCCTAGCAGGCTATAAAAGGATTCATGATTCTATATATGTGCTATATTTAATATATTTATATTATCAAGGTCAGATTTCTCCAATACCAGAACGATTCTGTAAAAGTAGGTTACACAGAACTATATCATAAGCCAGTCAAGCTATTTATAATGTCTCTTCAGTGTTTAAAATATTTATTTTTCCATTCGTTTTTCTACACACACAATGAGACATGCTTAAAATAAAACAAGTACTCTTACAATATCAACAATGAAAAGATAAACAACCCAATTATAAAATGGGCCAAGGATTTGAATAGACATTTCTCTACAAGAGACATATAATGACCAATGAACACATGAAAAGATGCTCAACAACATTAGCAATTAGGGAAATGAAAATCAAAACCACAATGAAATGCCACTTGACACCCACCAGGAAAACTAGAATCAAGAAGATCTGCAACAACAAGCATTGGCATGGATGTGGAATGGCTGGAGCAATCATACATTGCTGGTAGGATTGGAAGATGGTACAGCTGCTTTAGAAAAAAATTTTAGGGGCATCTCAAAATACTGAACAAAGTTACCATACGACTCAGCAATCTACTTTCTGGTCTATCTTCCAGAAAACTGTGAATGTATGTTCACATAAAATCTGCATGGTTATGTTCGTCACAAAAAGTGGACACCAAGGCACCTTGGTAGCTCAGTCAGTTAAGCATCTGACTCTAGATTTCGGTTCCGGTCATGATCTCAGGGTCATGAGATGAAGCCCCCCCCCACCCCACTGGGGCTCTGCACCAGGCTTAGAGTCTGCTTACGAGTCTCTCTGTCCCTCTCTCCCTTTGCCCCTCCCCATCCCAAGAATAAAGTGGACACAATCGAACATCTATCAACCGATGAATGGAGAAACAAAATGTGGTATATATACTACATAATAGATTATTTGGTCACTGTCAGGGATCAGGAATTCCTGTCCCCTTCAACGGTCCTTCCAGCTGGACTGAGGATTAATGTGAGACGGATTAACAGGAGAAAATAAAATTTAATAGTACATGCATGAGGAATCCACATAGATGTGGAAATTCCAGAGATTGGCAAGATGAGGTATTTATGACAAGAAGAAGGGGGTAGGGGTCTGGGATTTCTGAGGAGAGGAATGCATTTCACAGGGTGATAAAAAGAGCACATATCTGGCAATTAGATCTTTGCCATGCCACACAGATGGCTCACTTACATAAAATTTGTCTCTGCTAATAACCCTTTTTCTGGAAAAGACCTCCAATTTAGATTCTTCTGTGTAGTTAAGGGAGGACAAAAGTTCCTTTTGAGCCTGTAGGGTTTGTTTGGACAACTCTGTGAATATAATAAAAATCACTGAACTCTTTATTTCCAGTAGGTGAAGTTTCCAACCCCCCCCATGGGTGAAATTTATGTTATGTGAATATCTCCATAAATCTATAAAAATATGGGCAACTTTTTAAATGGACATCTATAACAAAAATGTAAAGCAATACTTATTTTCATTCGTATTAAAAAAAAAAAAAAAAGAAACTCCTTGCCAAAGCAAAACAAAAACCAAGGTGGCCCCTATGAGAGTTCTTTTCAACTCAACTATGGGGTTTCCCATTCTCCTTCCTTCTCCTTTTCCTCAGCTCTTCCTTTCCTCTCTTGGGGCTTCTGGTCAAATCATCCAGACAGTTTGACACATTTTGAACAGAGCTGGACAGCTGCTTGAGGAACTTGATAACATGTTTCTATATGGCAGACAAGTTAACTGTTTTCTTGGCCAGACTGGAGGCTCCCACCCATGACTGGCCACAGGCAGTCTAGACTGGCTTCTCTCACCTTCTAGTCTTTGGCTGGTCTCTCTCACTTCTGCTCTGCAACTGCTGCGCTATTCATCAGACACTGCTTACTACAGGCATGCACCACTGCACTCGGCAAACCCCTTTACCTAATCAGTCACTCCTTCTTGTATCATTGGACTCACAAGATTGACCACTGGGCTCAGAGGCAGAGTTGAAGCACCAAAGTCTGTGTTTGAAAAGCCAGTGATTATCTTGTAACCCAAGGGAACAATTGTAAGTGCATACAGAAGAGAAAAAATTGTGAAATCTTGCAAAACTCCATTTTATTATTATTATTTTTTTTAGAGAGAGCAAGAAGGAGTGGAGGGAGGGCAGAGGGAGAATCTTAAGCAGGCTCCATCTCACAACCCTGAGATCATGACCTGAGCCAAAACCAAGAGTTGTTGGGCGGGGGGAATTGAGTCATACAGATTTGGTTTCTTTTTTTTTTTTTAAGATTTTATTTATTTATTCATGAATTCATGAGAGACACAGAGATACAGGCAGAGGGAGAAACAGGCTCCATGCAAGAAGCCTGACTGGGACTCCAGGATCACACCCCAGGCCAAAGGCAGGCGCTAACCCACTGAGCCATTCAGGGATTCCCTCATATTTAGTTTCTTAATGTTCTTTTAAATTCCAAGAAGATCACCAAAACGATTCGTTTACAAAGGCAATGTGGAGTTGAAAGCTCAGGCCTGTGAGGCAGAACAGGAGTTCTATATCTCACAAATGAACTCTATGGCCTCTGCAGTTTCTCATCTCTTAGGTGGGAGGAGTGGATTGTGCCTGATTGGCTGATTATCAGGATCACCTGGGAACCTTTTGTTGTTGTTGTTGTTGTCTTTTCATGATGGAAACTTTCAAATACATGTAAAGAACAGAGAGAACCATGAATCCTGAGTACCCATTTCCAGCTTAAACAATGATCCACTGGCGTGTTTTGTACCACTGAGAATACCCTTACACTCTTTCCTCCTCCTTCCAACCCTACTGCAGAGCTTTTCAAAGATACAGATTCCTGAACCACACTCCATGCATGGGTTTCTGATTGATCAGGTCTATAATAGGACCTGAGAATTGTTTTTGTTTCTCTTAAAGACTCAGTTTGGAAACCAATGACCTGGAGAGCCCCTGAATTTCTCTCTAGCAACACAAATTCTACTAGCTTAAGATGTGCAAAGCAACAAATGCCATAGGTCAAGTTTATGAAACGATAAAAATACATTTTATGTACAGTATATATACGTTATAGGGCATTAAACCCTGATGTGACAAAGCAGCTGACAGTACTTGTTTCAATTTCAGCATGGACTCAGAACCTCAAGAAAGGATAATCTTCACTGCAAGCTGTGGAGAAACCCCCAGCGTTCCAGAATTTAGAACTGCAAACTACAGATGATTCTAACTACTTGTTTGGAACCAGAGTGAAGTCTGCCACTACCAATGTGAGAATTTAGGTGTGCGGGAAATATTGCAAAGCACCCAAACTTCAAAATGAAACCAACTCATGTGCTTCAGGACATTCTGAGATCAGCTGACAGGAATCAGTGCCAACACGTGGACAAATAGGCACCACCAAAACCCCAACATATTGCCCATACAAAGGGTTTGCGGTTGGTAAATATTTTTCTGACAATTTTGTCTTGAAGGTACTTTCCTAGGACCATCTTAGCTTATAAATTAAGCCAGCGTTCTGACAGTGTCTTGTCTAAAGCAAACCATCCAGATCTTTATAGGCAGTTGCATTCAAAAACCAATTTTTCAGCCTCCCAACTAGAACACAAAAAGCCTTAGTAAGGAACTTCACGCTGCATTCCTACTCTGAGATCACCAAAATCCTAAAAATGGAAGGGACTTCACGAACTATGTAGCTACTCAAATTGATAATGAATCTTTTCATTTAAAAAGACCACTTTAATTTCTTTTAACTGGTGTGTATGTGCAATCAAAATGACAACGTCCACTGATTTAAATATAAAACCAGAAAAGTGAGACCTGTTTGATCCTATGGGATCCCAAACAGCTCCTGCACTTTAAGATCAGACTTCGTGGACCCACGAAAAGAGCCGGGCTATGTGTGAGCAGCTAGCTGGAGGCGGAACCCAGAAATAGCAGTCAAAGCTTTGTGTGCATCCACTTACAAAGTACCCTGGAGCTGGCTAAGGAACTAGATGTGGCTACAAGAAAAATTGACTTTTATAGTTTGATATATATTCCTTGGGATCAATACCAACACAAAAAAGGGAGAAAATGACATGGTGTTTTCTAAACTAGACCTCAACAATTACCCTAAAATTTTAAATCAAGCTGTGTTTATGAAAGATTCAGATTTTTATGTATTTTTAACGGCAGGGTTGGTATAGGCAATTCATGCCTTCCTCTCAAAAGGGTAACTTTTTAAAACATAATTTATAGCTTGCTTGCAACAAAGTCTCTGCTTCACTGATTATATATCTGAATTTTTGCCCAAAAAATATGCAAATTGGAAAAGAGAATCATTTAACCCTAGAGTAGTTTGGCAAAAGTACAATTAATCCATGGTGTCTTAAGCACATTTTTCTCATTAAGATAATAATGCCTAATTAATATTTCAATTTGAAAGTCAGTCAAGTAAGCCTGAATCATTTGGGTTTTATTGACTGAAATAATAAGCATAAAATTAATAAACACTTTAGGGAACAGAACTCTTAAAAAAATAAAGTCCATTTATAAAAACGTTTTAAATTTTAAAAGTAACTGTATCACAAAATAAAAAAACACTTCCCAGAATCTCACCACGACAACTCAATCACTGATCTTTCTAGTATAATTACTTTTGGTAATTTTAAACAGGTTTCTTTTTGTAAAGGTATAGAGTAACTATACTTTTAAAATCTTACTTTTTCATTTAATATTAGGTAAATTTAGTCATGTTGCCACGACTTTAGAATAATTTTCAAATGAATGGATAAGTCATAATCTGCACCATTACTTCATTACTGAAAGTTAATATCTCAATGGACATATTCATGTATATATGAAAATATACATTTTATACTTTTGTATTCTTTTCTTAGAAGAGATTAGAATAGTCATAAACACATTAGAGCTCTTGATATGTATTGCCAGACAGCTTTACACGAGTAGTACCAACTTATAATGCAAGCAGAAATATAGAAAAAATATTTGATAGACTCTCCACCAGCCATCATGCATATTAGGTATTTTAAAACAGGTTTTTTTTTTTGCTAATTAAATATGTGGGAGTGATACTTCATTTTCCTAGTTACAATATTTTTGCCAGAATGCCAGAATAATTTCTATTTGTTAATCATATATATTCCCACTATTGTGAGCTCTCTTTTTTAATTACTTTGCCAATTTATCTACTGGAGGCCTTATAAATTTGTATGAGCTCTTTACTAGACTTCTTTGTCATTTCTTTCTTTCTTTTTTTTTTTTTTTTAGTTTAATTTTGTTAAATTTGATGAAAAGAAGTATCACTAAAATGGAGTCAAGAGGTTCAGCAGGGGGAGCTCTCAGGCTCCTCCTCATCAACAGACCCAATGGAAAAAGACCTTGCAGGTGGCTGGCTACTGCTTTACTATGGGGGTAAGAAAAGGAGAGGCTTCTCCTCACCCCCCAGCCCCTTGCCATAGCCTAGCCAACAATAAGCCACCATACATCCAACTCCCACTTTCCTAATGGACTTTTTGTTTACAATAGCCTTCCTATGTCCCCCTTTCATCTATAAAAAGGGTATCCTCTCCTTTGTCCTGCAGACTTCCCTATGGTTTTGCCATACCTTGTTTGTCCCAGATTGCAATTCTCTCCAATTCTTGAATAAACCCATCTTTTGCTAGTAAAACAATTGGCAGATTTATATTATTATTTTTTTAAAAGAGCAAACATGCACACAAGTGAGTGGGGATTGGAAGAGGGGCAGAGAGAGAGGGAGAGAGAATCTTCAGGCTCCATGTTGAATATGGAGCCAAACAAAGGGCTCAATCTCACGACTTGGAGATCATGACCTGAGCTGAAATCAAGAGTCTGATGCTTAACTAACTAAACCACCCAGGTACCCCATTGGTAGTTTTATTTTTAAGGTGATGATTTTTATTATATTTAACTCCTTTAAACTCTCAAGTTTATTTTAATGCATGGTATGAAATGAGCCTCTAAATATATTGTTACCTCCAATTGTTGATGACTTTATTCCAAATATCTTTTATGGAATAATCTTTCATTTCCCATGGATAAGTACTTATAAAAGTAAATTAGTAAGGAGCAGTTTAAACAATTCGGCAGTATACCCACCCCCACCCCACCTAAAGTGAATAGATGCTTGGAAAAATCTGGGTGGCATAGAAAGAAGAGACCAGAATGTCACTGCTATTCATTTATCTTACGTGATGACTATACTTATATATTTACGTGTGTGTATGTATATATACATACAATAACCTATAGCTACCTCACTGTGGTTTTCATTAATTCTTCCATAGACATCTGGTGTTTTCCCACCAATAGGGAAGCCATGTTCTGATGGGAAAGGCACTAAGCTTTGGAGTCCCACAGGCCTCTTTCCCCATTGATGAACTGAGGGAGCAGATGGAACTCTAAACCACTAGGCCACAATTTCTTAGCTGTAAAGTGGTGACAATCATGCCTTTCTCAGGGTGTTAAGTTCCTAGGGCCATGCCAAGAATGCAGTAGGCATCTAATAAGTGGTTGTTGTCACCAGTGCCATACACTGACCCTGTACTTGGAATAAAGTAATGCAGAACCCGGTGCCTCCTATAAATACAAGGTCTAGTTCGCAAACCCTATGTGTATATGATCCTGGGGCCATGTGATAAGTACTCTGATGAGCTATTCATAAGGAACTTTAGGAGCATAGAAGAAAAGATACCCATATCTAGCAGGAGAGGCAGTGATGGCTTCACAGAATAGTCAACCCAGACAAAAAGTTACTCTTTACCAACCTATTTCAATATCCATGTTTCTGCCTAAGCGACTTAGCATGCCATTTTATGCGACTAATAGGTCTTGGTGGTTAAAGGTTTACAAAAATCCTAAAATTGAAAAATCAGAATTGTAGTGATTTTACATTATTATTCAAATTTTATGTTGTAAGCTGATTCCAGATAGTTACTCCCTCAGAGAACACAGATCAATTTGGACTTTGAAGCAGGCTGGGGATTTGGCTAAATCAAGTCATACTCAAAATCAAGACTTACATCTTTTGAGAAGCAGATGCTATTGGCACGCCTTAAGAGAACCCTAATTAAGTAGGGTTGTAGGCTTGTACTTTGTCCTGAGCATATGCTACTGAAATGAATTCCACAAGCCATTTCTTTACTCAGCAGCCAGGCAGGCAGACAGAGTTTCATCCAGGATCCACATCCACTCAGCAAAGGGACAGAAGACCACCCTCAGCTATGACAAGTATCTTGTTCCACCACCTTTCTCTTATACATAAAAGCAACACATGGTAAAACAAAATACTGCACACGGCCTTCAAACACCATTTTTTCTTCTAGAATGTAAATCTTAACAATATTCAGTACTCTAAGATTTGCATATGGCTTTGGGAAGTGCTTTATTATGCCAGGAAGCCTTGCTGTCTCCCGGGCCATCTTCTTTTCCTCACAGATGTCGCCAAAACTTGCCTGAAGCAGGTTTTTATTTGGAACTAATATCTGTTCTTTTTTTCTTTTAACAAACTCTGTTAAATCTTGTTTGCAGAGATGGTTCATGACAGCAAGATTCTGTTCTGGTGCATGTCATGGAAGAGAAGCAGGCAGCTGAAGGTGGAAACAGATGGAGAAGAAGGCCTCAGGAAGTCAAGGAAGAAGGTAGAAACCCTAGTGCCCATGGGTGGGTGAAAGAGAAAACATTGTTTACACACACAATGGGACATTACATAGCCTTAGAAAGGAAATTCTGACACAGGCTGCAACACAGATGAACTTGGAGGATATGCTAAGTGAAAAAGCCAGCCACAAAGGACAAATATTACATGACTCTGCTTATATGAGGTCCCCAGAGTAGTTAAATTCAGATACAGAGATTAGAGGGGTAGTTGTCAGGAGCTGGCGGTGGGGGGCTGGGAGTTAGTGTTTAATGGGGACAGAGTTTCAGTTTGGGAAGCCAAAAGTTTTCTGGAGATGGTCATAATGGTTATACAACATAATGTACTTAATGCCACATTAAGGCTAAAATGGTAAATTATTATATATATTTTGCCAAAATTAAAAAAAAAATAGCTAGACCTCCAACTCAAGCTACCCAAGCCCACTCAGAGTCATCTTGAGCCTTCACTATGTTCATTTTAAAAAGATCTACAGGGGATTCTTATATGTGTGCCTGCCAGTGTATAAAATAGCCGAGACCTAAAATTCTTTACTTCTCAGCAACCAAAGAAAACACAAATGACATTTTCAAGGCTACTGTCATTCCTTGTCCTAAATTAAAAAACAAGTCACGTGAGGCCTTTGGGACAGTAGCGTTCTCTCGTTCCTTGTCCTCAGAGAGGATGAGCTCAGGAAAGGTCTCAAGGCCAGAATTTGGAGGACACACAGCAGAGCCATACAAAGCAGCGGGCACTGGCCTTCCACTTATCCTGTCACAGAAAACACCTTCTGGAGACAGTCTCCAGTTGGTGCTAAAGAATCCCAGAGCAGGAAGGAGGACTCCAGATGGTAGTATAAGAGCCAGATTCAGAACCAGAATCTCTAAGGTCCACCCATCAAACCCCACCCCTGCTTCATGTTCAAACCCAGGGAGACTTTTTCTCATCCTACGGCAGCTGAATTACATCATCCCTTGTAATAAAAAAAGGAATCGTTTTAAGTTTAAAATTTCTTCAATTTCTTACAAAGATCTTGAATGCCTGACAGAAAGGACAATCTTCCTCTTTCCATCAGGCACCTAGGAAGACACTGATTACCCCGGAAAGGATGGGAACATGTGGGGGCGGGCTTCATGTCACTGGGCACCAAGTGGGACAGAGCCCAGCTCTGAGCAGGGAAGCGGCAAAGGCAGGAGGGCGAAGGAAAAACACATCCAATTGAACCTTCCACGACTAAATTGCAGTTCTGACTTTTCCTGCCCTGTTCTCACTTGCTTTTTTTATCTTGTTTTTATGGGACTCAAAGAAACCACAACAAACAGCAAAGGTATAAGGTGGAAAATATGCCAGAAGGTGCCCATCAAGAAGTAAAATAACACTTATCAAGCCCTGGGAGATGAATGACAGGAGCTGCAGCTCCCCCCCACCCCCCCCCCCAACTAATTACAGAGCCTAAGAAAGAAAAGCTCTCGTAAAGGAAGCATCCCTGACAATGTGCGAGCTGGCTGGTTCACAGGCAGCTGTGCAAATGGGGTTGCCCGTGAACGTGGGCACGCCCCGAGGCAATCTATCACCCATCTCTGTGGGAAGAGCCAGTTCGCTTTTTGGCACTTTCTGATTCTCCAAATGTGAAAAATGGGCCTGTTGCCTTTCCAAAGGTCTATGCGGTCAGTCTTGGCAGTCAACAAAATGGAGTTTGGTGCTTGGTGGTAATGGACTTAAACTCCTCTCCTAATGCACGTTTACTATGAGAGTGTAGTGCACTGAACCCGTAGCTCAAAAAGATAGGCCTGGGTCCTGACCCTGGTACCTGGGAACATGACCTTATTTGGAAACAGGTTGTTTGCAGATATAATTACATTGAGGCTCTTGAGATGAAATCGTCTAGAATTTAGGCTGGGCCCTGACTCTGAACCCAGTGACTGATCTCCCTATGTAAAGGAGAGGGAGATTTGAGACAGAGACCTGGGGAAGAGGCTCCCTGCAGACAGAGGCAGACCCTGCAATGATGTGTCTGCAAATCAAGGGCTGCCAGTCTGCATGAGAAGCAGTGAGAGGCTGACAGCCTGGAAGAAACGCTGCTGACAGCCTGATTTTGGAATTCTGGCCTCCAGAACTGGGAGAGAATACATTTCTGTTGTTTTCAGCCACCAAGTTGTGGTAATTTGTCATGGCAGTCCCAGGAAACTAATCCAGATGTGCATTCCCTTGGTAAGAGACTTTAAAAGGTTTCTATCTTGGTCCTTCATCTAGGAATGTGGCTAAGTGAACCACCCACAGTTCGGTGGCCCCACTTGAACAATGCAATTTTGTAGCAGCATATAAGATGTCTGAGGCTCCCTGCAGCAGAGAGGAGCAGAGTTCCACTGTAATTTGTAGCTTAATTATTTTCCCCTGGAAGGGAGAGAGTGTCTTTTCGGATTTGAGGAATTTAACTATACGTATGCCAAAGGAAAAGTGCAGAAGTCATAAACAAACCTAGTCTTCTAGGATCCCTTTGAATGTGTCAGGCGATAACACGCTCACAAATATAACCTTCCTGAGATTGCCTGAGTTTGCCCTTTATTAAAGTTACTCAGACCACTATCATGACAAAATAGATTCCAGAAATTTTTTACTGAACTAAAAATAAGGAAGCCATCTGGGAGCATAATCTATGGCCTTGTTTGTTCTATGGAGCATCATCGAGCAGGAGCCCAGTGTTGGTAAACAGAAGCCTAAAACCCACAGTCATTAGACCATCCGACTTGACCAACACCTGCCAGGATAGTTGGCACTGTGAATGCTGGGTGACATCATTGGGTTTGAGCTCTGGAAACTCATGGCTTTCTTTAAACTGTGCCCCTTGGATCTCTCTGAAATATTCTACTAGGAGAAGGTGGCTAAGCCTGCCAGTCCTCCTGCACAGTAGACCATTGGGGGTAACAGGTGACATGGAATAGACTCCCACTCACACTAACTGTGCCTTCCCGGGCATCTGCCTTCCAAGGCATGGGGAGTGTCACAGTTCAAGCAGCAGAGATTTCCTTCTCCCACTTTGGGAGAGCGCAAAAGGACAGGAATCAAAACCACCTTCACATCTGTGACCAAGGTTGCTATACATCCTCTGGTAGTCATTTGTCTCCTCTCTGTGATAGAAACCTCTTTCGACCCACTCCCTTTCCCACCCACAAGTTGCGGGCTGTTTGGTGGGGACTACATTTGTTAGCCTCTCTCATTGTTTGAGGTTTGTGCCCAACAGGCAGAGAACACAAGTCCTGTGTGACTCTAAGCCACTGAGCTTTAATAAACCACCCCCTCCACACCTTCCCTCACTTCCATGCAAACCAGCTTCAATGATGCACATAAGGAAAGCATCCCTGGTAGTGAGCAGAGCACCAAAATTAAAGAAATGAGGGTCCCAGGCAGCCCGGTGGCTCAGCGGTTTAGCGCCACCTTCAGTCCAGGGCGTGATCCTGGAGACCTGGGATCGAGTCCCACGTCGGGCTCCCTGCATGGAGCCTGCTTCTCCCTCTGCCTGTGTCTCTGCCTCTCTCTCTCTGTGTCTCTCATGAATAAATAAATAAAATATTAAAAAAAAAAAAGAAACGAGGGTCCCTCAATGACCATATGCAGCAAAGCGGCCCTGCCAACCTCAGGACTGCTACACAAGAAGACAAACTTCTAACCCTAGCCACTGTAATTCAGCATCTTTTTGCAGCTCAGCCTTCACCCTGACTAATCCTCAGGATAAGGCATTTGAGCACTAAATAAATGCTTCTTTATGCAATGAATTGCTGTTCTTTGGCTGTGAACAAACAGAAAACAAATCGCAAAATGCAACTGCATCACAGTCTCCTTCCGTACAAGGCTTGGAGTCAGTTTAAATCACTCAGTGAATTAAGCAACCTACGAGGCTCAAAGGAACTTCAGGAGGACCTGCTCCAGTCTTGCCTGAATATGATTTATCGTGTTTATCTTATTTATCTGAATAAGTCATTTTATCTCTCTCTCTCTCTCTTTTAATGTGGATGGGATCTCAGATGCACAAGAGAACAAGAAGAACAAAGGAGGAAGTTTTTCATGAAATTATGTAAGGCAATCTTTGGAAACATACTGAGTTTATGTCCTTTATTTCTTCCTCCCTCCCTTGAGGGAAGGGGGAGTTGAAAAGGGCTTTCTTTGATAAAATGGTGGTTTGGTCAATAGACGGAGCTTCTAACTCATTTTCTGTAAGAGCAGACCAGCTCTTTCTCCAAATCTTATTCAGAAAACAAGCAAATCCTCATGGCCCATAATTAAATCCCCAGAGCAGGGCACTTTTACTAGGAAACAGCTATTTAGGAAGTTCCAGAATGATGAATGAAAACTCAATCTTAAAACTAGAATTTGATTTGAGGTTGCTCTTAACCTGCTGACGGAAGGAATGCTTCTCTATGCTCTAACAGTTTCCTCACAAGGATTAACAAGCTGCAAATAACAGTAACAGAGCTTCCACACACTAAGCATTTACCACCACCAGGTCCTGGGTTAGACACCTGATATGCCTTATTCGGTTTGGTTCTCAGAAGGACGGGATGATCTTCCTGATTTTATGGATGCAGAAACTCTAGCACAGGGAGGTCAAGTCACTCGCCTAACATCACAGGGCTGGGGTTTGAACCCAGATTGTGAAAGCAGAGCAGTATCCTTAGGGTGAATCTAAGCCCCCCGGCAGGTTCTTGGGGCTGCCATGCTTCCTTTCAATGGGGGAAGGATCATTCCAGCACCAGCATCCCTGATTCCCTGATGTCCTCTGGGAGCTGTCACTCATCCGATGCCCTTGTGTCCACTGGAGGACAACATTAGCAATACTGTTTATACAACATTTATGTAGAATCTGACAGTCAGAGAACCACTTTTCCATCCATTCTGTGACTTGAATCTCACATCTGTAAGGCAGATAAGGCTGGTGTCATCATTATGCCTGATTGATGAGGTGCAGACTGCAGAACTGGGAGTTACGTGACTCACCTCAAACACAGGTGAGGTTGTACCTCTAGTCAAGGTAAGTGATTTATATCATTTAGACTGAAAGCTAATGTGTGACAAGGGTTGCCTTGTGTATCATCCCAAGACCATTTTGGTCCTCCTTCCTCAACTAGAGATCAGCCTCCTCCCTCCCAGTGACAGCCTTCTATGGCCTCAGTCGGCTACCTCTCTGCTCAGTGGCTCTGCATAGCAGCCCAGATGGTGAGCCCAGATACCTGGGACTGAGATCATCTCAACATCTCCACGTTCCCAACCCACTGAAAGTGCCCAGCATGTGACAGGTGATCAACCAGCGTCCCAGGAATGAGTGACCCACATGGCCCTCCCCTACCACACCAAACAAACAATCTGGGCTACGTACCAAAGTCTTAGAAATGAGCATGGCTTTAGCACAGTAGTTCTGGGTCTTGGACTTTTTTTTTTTTCACAAGGAAGTAAAAATATTTATAAATATCCATGTTTACTTCAAGGCTGCCTCTTACAGTCAAAAAATGAAAAAAAGGAAAGACAGTCAATATTAAGGAATCTTTTATAATCTTCCAGGTACAAGGGAAAGCTATGCAGCCATTAAAGTTGACACCATAGAAACATCCATTAGCCTAGAGATTTCCAATGTTTAAGTGAAAAGCATGCAATCTAGAACAATAAGTACTTTTATGACACTTTTGTTATCATACGTTATTCGCATAGTCATGTACATAGTAGAAACACTTTAGCAGGATATAAGTCAAAGTATTAGTTTTGCTTCATGTCAAGTGTAGAATTATGCTTTTTTTGGCACAGTTTTGTAATAAGCAGCAACTGCTTCTATATTAAGAAAAACATATCAGGCAGCCCGGGTGGCTCAGCGGTTTAGTGCCGCCCTCAGCCCAGGGCATGATCCCAGAGACCCAGGATTGAGTCCCACGTCGGGCTCTCTGCATGGAGCCTGCTTCTCTCTCTGCCTGTGTCTCTCATGAATAAATAAATAAAATCTTAAAAAAAAAATGTCTCCACTTGGGGAGGATGGCAGCTAATCAACTATGTGCTGGCAGATGTTCAGGTTAGGTTCAGGCTACCCTGAACCTTCCAGAAGTCACAGGAACTAAGGGCTCAATGTACGGGAAGTGGCCAGGCTGGTGTTCACCTGTGACCTGAGTGAAATATCAGCAATTAATTACTGATGTTCCAAATAAGTGAGTGTAGAGAATCTCCAAGAACAAAGGCATTTTCCTAAAGACAATACTTGTAAAATGCAAAATAAATCAGAGACCCTGGAGAAAAAAAATTATAGATATGTATGAAAGCCTTGTCCTGACGACACCTAGATAAATGGGAAGTACTACAATCCATGCCCTTAGCATGCCACAAACTAGTCTCAGAAGCAGAATTAACAGACCCCTTTACAGATGCTTCTCTTCAAGGCCGAACTTCTTATCCTCATTTCTCATTTTTCTTTCATAAAGATATTTTAGTGAAAATGTCACAGACCCAGGGAAGATACTTGCAAATCATATCAACAAAAAATTAGCATCCAGAATATATATGTAAAGAAGTTCTACCAATTAGTGAGAAAAGAACCACCTCTCCCCCAACATTTCCAAAAGTAGAGGAAAAATATGCCAAGGATATAAACACACAACTAGAAGCAGCAGCCTGATGGCTAGTAAACGTGTGAAAGGGTGCTTAACCAACCCTCTCACCCAGCAATTACAGAGAGGTAAATGCCTATTCCACACCTGTCAGGTTGAAAAACTTGGTGAAAATTATAAAAGTATTGATTGGTTGGGACGTGAGGAAACAAACCTCTAACCCAGCTGGTGAATGTAAATGGGTGCAGGCACTTTGGAAAGTTGCCAAACCCAAGAAAGATATGCCCACCTTATGACCAGCAGCTCCCCTTCCAAGTGTGCCCTGGACCTATAGAAATTCTCACATGAACACAAGGAGAACCGAAGAAGGTGTATACAGCAGTTATTTAATACAGCTGTTTAATACAGTAAATGTGGAAGCAACCTAGCTGTCTACCAGTAGGGGAATGGACAAATTAGTGTCATTATGTAATAAGTAAAACCAATGAACTGGATCTACATGAATGTAGATCTCAAATCTACTATGGATCTCAAATCCATGGAGGAAAGAGAAAACAAGCTGCAAAAGAATTTGTATTGTGTAATACATGCCACATTTAAAACACACAAAATGGGGGCACCTGGGTGGCTCAGTCAGTTGAACGTCTGACTCTTGGTTTTTGCTCAAGTCATGACCTCAGGGTCGTGAGATCAAGGCCCACATTGGGCTCCACCTGGAGTCCTCTGGAGATTCTCTTCCTCCCCTTCTCCTTTTGTCCCTCCCCTCTGCTCATGCACTTTTTTAAAAATCTTAAAAAAACACACACCACAAAATGATGCTAGATAATTAGCTAGATGTTTATACATGTGTTGAAAAAGTATACGATGATGATGCACATCCCCTTCTGAATGTGGTTACCCTGGTAGGAAGGGGGGAAGAAAAAGTGATGAGGGGTGAAAAGATGAAATAAAATTTGACACAAGAAAACGTTACTAGAAAGACACTTCCACTGGGCTGTGGGCACATGGAAAGAGAGGAGGCCTCAGTGATGCCAGGAGCGTATGGTCATGTTCAGCTTCCATGACTCCAGTTCAGGAGTTTGCTCATTTTATATTCTAGGAAGATGGAAATCTCTAGATTTTTAACTAGACATAATCTGCTGGCCAGACAAGACCGTACATGATGGCAAAATATGAGCAACATGGCAGCCCTAAGGTAGAAATGGCCCTTCATTGTTAACATTGCCTCATGTACCCTCTCTGTCTCCATATCTTCAACTGTGAACTGTGTCAATCTTTGGTACCAGTGGCCCTCAGGCCCACAGCTGTGGAAAGGGGACCCCTTCTACCCTCTATGTCCTGATTGGGCCTGGCACCACTGTGGATATGGGTATCTAGTCAACAAATGGTAACAAATGATATCACAGGGAAAATCTAGACAGCAGTGGAACACTGAGTCATCCAGGGAATGAGCCGCTGAAGGAATTCAGTAAAAGTCCCTTTGAGGTGAAAGCAGGATTCTGTTATTTAGCATCAACAGAGCAACAATCTTCCATCAAGGATCAAACCTCAGGGGGCAGGCAGGTATAGATGGCTTCTTTTAAACCAACTCCTAAGGGACCAGTTACTTACTGGTCCAAGGTCAAAAGGGTGAAGCCCTTTCTGCTGATAAAAGTACAGACAATTCTTGTCCTTTTTGTCTTCTGCAGTGACCACTAGACTCTCATCACACCAGTTAAGGATATGATTGGGGGAAATGCTGGTAATTCTATTACCTGAACATCTAGAATACTTTTTTTTTTTTTTTTTAGTCAAGAGAATTTTTTGAAGCCCTACTAGGTACTGAGTCCTAAGCTGAAGGATATAAAAAACTAAATAAAGGCCAAGTGGATAGCCATATACATTAGATGCCTTGGGGTGGATTTAGGGTTGCCCCATTTGTGATCTTCAGTGGCCTCCTCGAGGCCTGTTCTCTGCTGGCTCAAATCAACAGGGTTATAGTACCATAGCAACCACAGCAATGACAACCACAAATACATGGCCAGGTACTGCCAAAACTCTTCACATGAATTCACTGAGTATTGTCAACACCCTAAATTGATAAGGTGTCAATTCTCTGTCCCCCACATTTGTCTAGATTCACCCGACAGATTTGTTGTCAAACATAATCCATCTGAGAGCAATAAAGTTAATGTTAAGGTCAGTGTGTGACAGATTTCAGACTCGAAGACATTTATTAAGTTCCTGCTATAATCTGTGCATCGTGCTGACTGCTTTCACACATTCTCCCATATGCACCTTAGGACCCAATGAGTTAGTATCACCTCCATTTTACAGGAGAGAAGAGCCAAGGCTGGGATACATTTAAGAACACCTTCAAGGCCACAAGTGAGTGGGGAGCTGGTTTCCAAACCTAAGCTGCCAGCCCGCCACCTCTAAGGCTTGCTTACTTCCACTCCAGAGTACCAGTGTTCAAGGGATGGGGAGAGTGTGTCACTGGGTGGAAAGCCCTGCGTGGTAGTCAGCTAAAACATCTCTGAAGCCAACAGTAGTGGGTCCAGTAATGGCCCTCGAAAAAAGTCCTAACCCCCAGTATTTGGGAATTTGACCTTCTGTAGAAATAAGGTCTCTACAGATGTAATTAAGGATCCTGTAATCTCTTTAGATGGGCCCTAAATCCAATGACTAGTATTTTCAGAAAGAAGAGGGAGAAAGATGTAGGGGAAGAGGCCACAGGGAGGCAAACCCTGGAGTGATGCTGCCATGGGCTAAGAAACACCCACAGCTGGAAGAGGTGAGGAAGGACCCTCCCTTGGAGCCTCTGGAAAAAGCGTGGCTCTTCTGACACTTAGATTTTGGACTTCTGGCCTCCAGAACTGAGATTTGGATAAACTTCCATTTTTTTAAGCCATCCAGTTTGTGGCAATTTGTGACAGTAGTCCTGGGAAACTATCCTCAACCTGTACCTCACAGACTTAGAGCCAAGCCAGAATGACATGAAGGCAGAAAGAATGCAAGAGACCCACGGGACAAGGGACAGGGAACTCCTGTCCAATTATGATTTGTCTTCCTTCCAGCCCACCTGACAGGCTTCTGCTTTGAACTCAAACCAAAACCAATGAGAGAAAAATGCCAGCACGCTTAGAAAATGTATCACCTGTTTCTTAGAATATTCTCACCTACTTAAGGCTTTAGGCTGTGGGTCTTAATTTTATGACACACACCTCTACAATCTTAGAGTTGCAATGAAGATAATTTATTTTGGTGACAGATCATAATAGCTTTGGGCTCTTTTTTCCCCCCTTGCCTGTTTAAAAGACAAATCAATCTTTTTTTTTAAAAAAAGTACTCATCACCCATAATCCTACTACCATAACAGATTTCTCATTTTCAAAAATTACCTCTCGATTAAAATCTTTTTTCTTTGCTCCTTAACCAGGCAAAGTGATTATATACATATACATATATATGGCTTGTGGGTTTTTGTTTTTTCTTCCTTTTTGGCTCATTTAGCTAAACAGGGACCCAGGAGTTGTTTGATTTCCATCAAATATATATGAGAGAAGCACTGTAATTGCTTAAGAATATTTCCCCCTATAAGGGAAGGGAGAAGAAATGTGTGGGAGATATCAGAAAGGGACACAGAACATAAAGACTTCTAACTCTGGGAAATGAACTAGGGGTGGTGGAAGGGGAGGAGGGCGGGGGGTGGGGGTGAATGGGTGACGGGCACGGAGGGGGACACTTGACGGGATGAGCACTGGGTGTTATTCTGTATGTTGGTAAATTGAACACCAATAAAAATTAATTTATTAAAAAAAAAAAAAAAAAAAAAGAATATTTCCCCCGAAGAAACTAGCCATTAACAGTGACTTCCTCTAGGAGAGTACTTTAAGACCTCCTAGAAATAAATCCATTTTGCACAGTATTTAAGCCTTTGTCACTCATTCTTAACCCCTGCATTCTAGCATGTTTTGGAGTCCCCAAGCAGAAAAAGACCACTTCAGGAGTAGATGTCTATTCACTTAATCCACCTGAGGTGGTAGGTATGACTTTCCTGCACTTTACAGACACCTGATGTGGGACTTGATCCCAGGTCTCCAGGATCAGGCCCTGGGCTGAAGGCAGTGCTAAACCGCTGAGCCACCCGGGCTGCCACATTCTTAAAAAAGCTCACATTCTTAAGAGCCCAGTTGATGGTCTGACACAGAGTTTCTCTCCTCCACTTTAGGTCATTTTAAGACTGCTAATTAGGAACAGCAAGGTAGATTGGATGGAGGAAGGCAGGCCAGGTGCAGTTACAGCTCACATCCTGTAGCCATTAGGGGGAACAGAAAACTATAAAGTTTAGACAAGCTAACAAAATCCTAGAGGTGAGGAGGAGTTAGGGATGTAGAAGCAAAGTACTCCTCTTAACCATGAACATCTAGAGCCATTTCTGTAGGAGGAGGAGGGGAAAGTGCAAAGATCATGTACTGGGCAAAAGTTAGGTAAGGTATATAAGAAATATCTGCAAACAAGACATTATCATTAAGGGTGATATTCCAAAGTATGTAACAGCTCCCACAGCCTGGGCACTGGAGCTCTGATCAGTCAGACTGGATTCTCCTATCTGTGCCTGACTAACACAGCCACGCTGGTGCAACCAGCTGCATACCCTTCCAGACTATCCTCCCATCCCATGCAAGATGAAACCGGTCCAGGGAAGTAACTCATCCAAAGAGACGTGGCAAGAAGACGGCTAGGGATTCTACACCATGGTGCCCAGATTTACTGAGAAAATGTCATCAGCTCAAGCTGAGAGCATAGAGGAATTTGAAAGTTTTGAGAGATTCCTCTCAAATATGGTTAAAGTTAGAAAAAAAAAAGGAACAGTATTTTGTAAGTGAGCAGCATATGAACTTCACATTTCAGCATCCATAAATCAAGTTTTCTGGAGTGGAGTCATACTCACTTGTGCAGATCTTGTCTGGGCTGCTTTTGCATCTCAGCAGCAGAGCTAAATGGCTTCCACAGAGACCACATGGGTAGGAAAGGCGAAAATATTTACCATCTGACCCTTTTCAGAAAAAGCCTGCCAGTCGCTGGTCTAGGAATTTGGGATAATTTCTCAAATGATAAAATAAACAAGGCAGTAGTGTATATATAAAACAATTTTAAAAACCACAGTTATTATAATCACTAAACTCTATAAATTCTAAAGCATGGCTTTGTGCCAAGTGTGTTTGATCCTTGATGGAGGACTTCCCTCTGATGAGACCGCCTTTCCGCTCATTTGATTTTGATCTCTAGGAACATGTGATAGATTGAAGATGAGGGAAAAGACTTTTTAAATCCCGAATTTCATCTTAGATGTACATCCTCCTACACGCTGTAGGATTCCATTGGTAAAAACTTCAAAAACAGCCAAAACTAATACAGGTTGTCAGGAGTGAGGGTAGCCTTTACTTTCTTGGGGAGGGTAGCATGCTGTGACGTTCTGCTTTGGGAGGCGAGGGCAGGTTACGTGGATGCATTCAGGTGGTGAAGATCCACCTTCATGCTAGTGAGACTGCACTTTTTATGAAGTGTGTTTTAATGTCACCAAAAGTTTATGTTAAAAAAATGGGCAGCCTCTCTGATGCTTGGCTACATAGATGGTAACATGATTGGTGTTTGTTCTCTGATCCCAGACATGCTGAAAACACATGGAGCTCTGAACCCAAACACTGCTCCGTGATGTCATGGTGAGTAACAGGCTCGGAGGCCCACGAGGGGAGCCAGGAGGGTCAGCCTGTTCCCATCCTGGCCAGGCCCCCACTGCCAAAGCCTCTGGGTCTAAGAAAGCAGCAGCACCAGGATACATGGGTTGGCCTGCCATCCTTCTCTGACTTCTTAAGAATGTGAAGTTGGAGGAGTGATTCCAGCCACTTAAGCTATTAATGGAAAGGAAATTTTAACTTTAATGACAGACCACTGGTACCCCACAAGCAATTTATTTAGGGTATATAGGCTTATAGAAATTGTTATTCAAGATGCTTGTCAAAGAACATGAAGGTGGATTTCGTTCTGGAGCACGACTGTAGGAGGGATAGGAACTACCATGTGGGGTTCCTCCACAGGGGACGGAGGTGGCCTCAAGCCTGGAACCAACAAGAAGCGCAAACTTCCTTCAAAGGAGCAGGGTAGGGGGTCAGTGGCTGGAAAATAAACTATCAGGAAGCTTTGGGGGGGGGGTGGAGGTGAGGGAGAGTTCCAGCAGGCAGGCCAGGGCAATCAGATGTCCCCCAGGGGATGGTGCTGGCTGAAGAGCTCCAGCACACATGCAGTGTGATCGGATATTGAAGGTGGGAGTTCTGCATAAACTGACCCAGCAAGATTCTTGCTACAACCAGACAATGCAGACACACAAACCCCAAAGTCAGGGCTAGTTGAGAAGGCAGTTCAGAAGAGAGAACTCTGAGTTTGGTCAAGGAGAACCTTTGTCAAAGCCACAGCAACTTCACAGTGTGAAGGTCACATGAGAATGGACATTAACTTGAACCACAAAATTAACAAGATCCTGGACTTCTTACCCTATAAATTCATCTTGCTTCTATTCTTTAATGTATTTATTACATGCCCACGTGTGTGGGGGAAATCTTGAGATGCCGGACTCACCGGGAGGATCTTGAGGAACTCCAGCAAGATGATGTCGATATGCAGAGACATAAGCACCAGACTTTGAAGGACAAGTAGGAAAGAACTGGGTGAAGGAGGGATCCACCCACTCCCATTTTTTCCCCCTAAACTAGTAAACCAGAGTGCATACTTCTCCTAGCTTCATCCCTGTGACTCCTCCAGGGCCTTCACAAACAAGTATACTGGCCACTTAGAAGTGCAAATGAGATCCTGTCACTCCCGAAACTGCTGACTGGGCTTCCTTGGCTGGCTCTATGCCTTCTGGCCTCACCTTGCTGAACCAAGCTGCAGCCACACAGGCCTCTTCACAAGGTCCTGACAGGGCCCAAGCAAGGGAATGCAAGATTATGCCATGACTAGTCAGGGTCAAATCCCACCACCCTACAAGCCTCTCCATGCCTCAATTTCCACATTTATACAATAGGGATGACAAAAGCACTCAGTGCGAAGGGTTTTGGGAGTCAGTACAGGCCAAGACCTTAAGCTGATACCTGGCATGGAGCAAACCACAGCAAGTATAAGCTTTAGTGACCACCACTGCTATGATCAATCCTCTCCTTCCTCAGGGCCTTGACCCATCTTGGTCCCTGCTACTGGAAAAATCTTCCCTGGGCTCCCACACATACCTGAAGACATTTTCCACCTAGATTTCTGCTTAAATGATGCACTACTGACCCCTGGTCTATCACCCTCATGGCTCCTGGCACTATTTACTCATGTAATTACTGCTGAGATGACTTGAGGTCCATCTTCCCTACTAGTCTATATATTTCATGTGGGGTAAAGTCATTTCTGTCCACTCTGTTGTATCCCCAGCACCACTGTAGGTGCTTTATTTAGGTGCTCACTGTAGAACATGTGTGTGAATACATGCCAGGTAAAAGTAGCAGCCCACACCAGAAATGCAAGTAACCCCTTGTGAGGGAGACAGAGAAGTAGAGTGAGGGACAGAGCTGGAAAGAACAGTTAAGTTATAAAGGTCAGCCAATGGAGCCACTGAAAGATCTGAAACAGAAGCATGGGCATCAGGGGTATGATTCACGGTGCAGAGGGGGCCAGGGCAAGACTGGAGACACGCGGTCAGTTGGGGGGTTACCACGGCAGTCACAGATCTGGATGAGCCACCACGCTGGGATGTAGAGATGGGGTCTGATTTGCAGTGATGAGAAGGGTCACCAGAACTTGGTGACTTATGGAAAGAGCTACATTTTTAGGATGACTAGGAATCAGCGTCATTTATTTTCTTCCTTTTTATTTACCACTTGGAGGAAGGAACAGTTTGAACAGCCAAACCAACCCCAATAGGTTTATGGCCTCATATAAATGTTATGTTCTTGTTAATCAGATGGCTTGCTGAGCTCACCTTGTCGAAGATGTGAGTTTCCTGGAGACAAATATCAATGGAAGGGCTCCTCCATGATGGATTCCTCTTCCACTTTATCCTTCTCTAAGGATTTGAAACCCATTGAGCTGATGGGATTCTGTAGGACAAACTTGTGTGGATGTGACCTGTGGGAGCCCTCCCCACCCCAGCCTGTGGGGTGCTACCTGCCACAGGTACAGAGTCTCAAGGGTGCTGACTTGGGCAGGGGTGGGGGTGGGGTTGCAAGATGAAACTCTGGGACAAGATGAAAAGCAAATTACCAACGGAAGACAATGGATGTCAGGTTTTGTTTTTTGTTTTTTTTTTTTTTGTTTGTTTGTTTGTTTGTTTCCAGTGCAGCCTCCTCTTCCCTCACAGATGAAAAGAAAACCAGTTTCTGAGTGTGGTGGCATTTGGAAGGCAGCTGGGGAGAGCTGGGCGAAGGGTTAAGAGCTAAGTGACTGGAGGCAGCGTCAAACACGTACCCTGCACTCCAGGTTGGTCTCTCAGGCCAAGGCAGGAGGGGCTCAATCAGCAGCTCAGTAGGTGGGGGGAGCAGAGCGGTGGGGGAGGAGGGAGGCAGGCAGGCGGTGAGGATCCAAAGCAAACACAGGAAGGACAATGACTCACAGGGAGGCTTCAGGGACAGGCTCAATGCAGCACTCTCCCCTCCTGTTACCCTCATTCTCTGCTGTAAGGATAAATGTGACAGGGACTCATGGTTAGGATGCTGTTGTGCAGTCATGCTTTGGACCTGCTTCCTTCAGCTCCAAATGCACGCGTGCACATGCACACACACACACGTGGAAAGACCTAGTCCTCCCCCATACAAAACAAGCATCTCCATGGGCTAGAAATGGAGCAGAAACCCAAAGCCTAACTAGAGCTGAAGCTACAGGTTCAAAGAGCTCCAGGTCTGAAGCAGCCAAGGGGATGGGTAGCTGCAGCTCCTGCAGAGACACACACACAAAAAGTGGCCAGGCAAGGAGCAGGGAGGGGGGTTCGGTTGCAACAGACTGGGATAGAGACCCCCACCCACAAAGATTCCTTGGCCCAGGCCACAGGCCACATCCTGGAAGGTCCTCGACTCTAGAGTCCTCATTTGCTGTTAGTCTACTCCAGAGAGGGAGCTTGCACGTCTCACGCCAGAACCAAGAACAGAAACAAAGCCCTTGACAAGTGGAGTAAGGGACAGAAAACCCCATCTCCGCACCTCCGACAGCAGGCCCACTGTACACTGCCACAGACATCGGATCCGAGGCTCGTTATCCCACCATCTTTCAACCCTTTTGGCTAAAGACAGCTTGGATCAAGAGCTCATTGCTGTTTTCCAGAGAAACACCTTAAGGGCTTGAAAAGGAAGACATAAAAGAGCACAGAAGTCCTCCATAAACACTTCACAAGTGACACGAAGATCTGAGGGCCCCTGGCTCAGGAGACAGGACAAGGGAGCCCGGCCACTGGCTCTGTGTGGGATCCCCACCAAAGAACGGGTCCTCTAACTTACATGTGAGCAGCTGAGCAATCAAAGAAAATGAAATTTCAAGCCTGGTCAAGTTGTACATGGATATCCAATTTCTCTTGTCCTGTGAAAAGTAGAAATGAAATTTCGGGACAGAGAGCATCTTCAAGCACCTCACAAAGAGCAATAGGCAGCAAGTCATATGCTGAAGAAAGAGCCATGGGCTCTGGCACTTCAAACGGCACTTATTTCAAATTATAGGCTGGCCCAGAATTCAAGTTCTTCCTTCATCTTAATGATATCTATAGTGGGGGCTTAAGCTCCTCTCATGCTTCAAATTAATTTCACAAGGTTAGAATCCAAGCTTCATACTTTTCCAATCTCCATGGAAGCTGGTGCTATAACTGAAATGAATTTCTCTTAGTTCGCCTGCCTACACTATATCCTTTGTACGTATACAACAGTGCACATCCAACTGGGTATCCTGATGTTTGACAGTGTTGTAACGGATTTTCTGTGTTGTGACAGTCTTCTGAGCCAACATTTGGAACCACTATAATTTATTGTGCCTTTACTCCAGCTTCCTGAATGGTTAGGTGTTTCAAGTTTTATGTGCTAATATTAACAACTAACACAGAGTGCTGTTTATCCAGACACTGTCCTTAAGTGTTACTTCATTTAACACAACATAACATGAGGTGATAATAGGCAATGTTTTCAATGTTTTCTATGTGCCAGACGGGGTTCTGAGTGCTTTACATACTGAAATTTCATTTTAATCCTCACAAAAACATTCAGAGGCAGAGATTGTTGTCATCCCCATTTAAGGATGTGGAAACTGAGGTTAATTAAGTTAGAGGGTAAGCAACAGATTGGTAGAAGGCCATCTGGATTCAAGTATAATGGAGATGGAGCCCATCCTCTGTAGAATATGCCACTACTCCACCAGGCTGAGCATTTCAACACAAAGAGCTTACTAAATATCGGTTCATTCTGGAGCATCTGGGTGGCTCAATGGGTTAAGTGTCTGCCTTCAGCTTAGGTCATGATCCCAGGGTCCTGGGATCGAGGCCCACCTTGGGTTTTCTGCTCAAAAGGAAGTCTGCTTCTCCCTCTCCCTCTGCCTGTTGTCCCCCCCTGCTTGTGTGTGCATCACACACTCTCTGTCAAATAAAATCTTTAAAAAAATACATGGATTAATTCTTCAATAAGCATAACTGAAGTGGCCAGGTCAAGGCTCTATAGTAGTCCCCCTTATCCCTGAGGGATTCATTCCAAGACTCCTCAGGCATCAGTGGATGCCTAAGACCATGGAGAACACCAAATCTCATGCTGTTTTCTCCTATACACATAGACCTATGACAAAATTTAATCTATAAGTTAGACATGGTAAAGATTAATAACAAGTAGAAGGGACTTGCCCTACCAGATTATCAAGGCTTTTTATAAAACTACGCTAATTAGGAATTTAGGATTATATTCTCAAATTCTATTTTTTAAAAACATTTTTTAATTATATTTTTTAAAAATTTTATTTGACAGAGGAGAGGGGAAGATAGCACAAGCAGGGGGAGTGGGAGAGGGAAAAGCAGACTCCTCAGCAAGCAGGGAGCCTGATGTGGGGCTCCATCCCAGGACCCTAGGATCACAACCTGAGCCAAAGGCAGACAACTAGCTGACTGAGCCACCCAGACACCCCACAAAGCTGTCATTTTAATTGTACCCCCCTTGCCAATCTTGATTTCGTTATAATTAAATCGGCTGGATATTTTTTCACAGTTGTATTACCCTTGAGGCCATTTTTCTAGATGCTTATCTACAAGTGGTATTTCTTTTAAGAAGGTGAAACGTTTTTATGGGCTAGGTGTATATTCTGGTGGTTGGATACAGCCCTTCAAAATGAAAAATACTTAGGAGGTGAGAGCTAGCTCACTAAAAACAGAAAAGCATAAAGTTTGGAATAACGGAAGCATAAAGAAATATGCTTATATTCCTTTATAAGCATAAAGGAATAATATTGTTTTGTTATAACTGCTTATCAATATTTTTCAAACTATCCCTTGAATTTTGGGTTACTTATTTTTCATACTTTTGGATATTGTTAGTATCTCTTATACTGAACATAATCAGAAAAAACAGACATTTTCAAACGGATGTTTGGGGGTAAAGGTGATTATAGTTAGTGCTTTTCACTTTCTATACTAATAGATTAGTCACCTAAGTGTCCTTGATTTCAGTGGAATAAGAATAGATCAAGAGTTCTTCAGGGTGTATTATAGTCTTAAGAGATTTTTTCTTTAAAGCAGGGGAGGGGCTGAGGGGGAGAGAATCTTAAGCAGACTCCACCCTAAGCCTGGAGCACGACGTGGGGCTCAATCTCAAAATCCTGAGATCATGATCTGAGTCGAAATCAAGAGTCAGATACCTTACTGACTGAGCCACTCAGGCAGCACCCCTAGTCTTAAAGATTTATAATGTAAAGACATTCCGGAAATGAGGGCTTACCTGCTGATGGCAGGGCTCTTAAATCAACTGACAACGGTCAAACTAACGTTAAAAGAAGAGTAGTTATTTTTGTGCATTTTAATAATTTTTCATATTTCCTACAGTTATCCCATTGGTCAACCCATGGACCAAGTGTTCTTACATAAAATGTCACAAGAGATTCATAAAGTTCTGTGGTAGACTACAGAATTTATATAACTTGTATAAATTATATAAATATATATAAATTTTTAATATTTTAGTCAAAAAACCTCAGAGAAAATGTTCAGTGCTTAGGAAGTTAGTTAAACATGGACAATTTGATGAAGAAACATTTCTGGAAAGCTGGCTCCTCCTGGATGTTTTGTTAGAGTAGGTACTGATAATATTTTTCACAGCCTCTCAAAGCACAGCATTCATTTGGAAGCTGTATAAATTCAACTGAAGGCTAATATACTGGCATCGAGAGGTACCAGGGATTTAACTTATTTTGTTGAGGATCTCAATGGCATCACCACAGCCAAAGAATTTTCAATCAATGTGCTGAAGGGAAGAGGACCCCAGTTATGGGGGGACGTGTTGAGATATACTAGCATCATAACATGTACATAATGTTCCTATACTCTAACATGGACTAATGTCTGTGCCCAACAACTTTCAGATCTCCATAGTAAAAGTACATCACCCTTCCCACTCCCTGCTTCAGAGGGACCTCCCTTTTATCTGTCCTATATATTGAGTCTCAGCAGGAGGTTTCATTTGTAGACATACACATCTGTCACTAACAAGTTTTCAAACCAAAGGCTTAAATCAATAGTCTGTTTTCTGAGAACAATTTCCAAAGAATTCATCTAGGAAGGTTGTTCAAATAAATGGAGGTTGATTAAAACATAGGTTTTTACTCATTCTCACATGTATTTCTTCTGACCAATTCATTTGATGGAAGGTTCCAAATTAGCTTTTTCTTCCATCAAGGAGAACATTCCAAATATCAGTGATAAAACTTGCAATGATCAAGCAGTCTTTTGCAAGTGAAAAAAAACAAAACAAAAAGGCAACATACAAAATGGAAGATATTTGCAAATCGTACATCTCATAAAAGGCTAATACCCAAGCCATATAAAGAACTTACACAACTGAAATATATATAAAAAAAAAACAGACCCAATAAAAAATGGGCACAGGACTTGAATAGACATTTTTCCCAAGAAGACATATAGGTGGCCAATGGGCACATGAAAAGAGGCTCAACATCTCTAATCATGGAAATGCAAATCAAAACTATAATGAGCTATCACCTCATACCTATCAGACTGGCTATCATTCAAAAAGACAAAAACAAGCACTGAAGAAGATTTGGAGAAAACAGAACCCTCGTACACTATTGGTGATGATGGAAATTGATGCAGCCACTACTATGGAAAACAGGATGGAGTCTCCTCCAAAAATTAAAAATAGAACTACCATACAGTCCCACAATTCCACTTCTGGGTGTCTATCCCCCCAAAATGAAACCCCAATTCAAAGAAATATATGTACCCCTATGTTCACTGCAACACTATTTACAAGAGCCAAGATATGAAGCAACCCAAGTGTCTGATAAAGATGTGATATGTACACACACACACACACACACACACACACACACAGGAATATTATTCAGCCATAAAAAAGAACAGATCTTGCCATTTGCAACAAGATGGCTAGACCTAAAGAGTGTTTATGCTAAGTGAGATAAATCAGAGAAATGCAAATACCATATGATTTCACTTATATGTAGAATCAAACAAAAACAGAAACAGACTAATAGAAACAAACTGTTGATTACCCAAGGATTGGTGGGGGATGGGGGAATGGCAAATAGGTGAAGGGGATTTTGAAATACAAACCTCCAGTTATAAGTCATGGGAAATATAATGCACAGCATAGGAAATACAGTCAGTAATGTTATAATACCTTTGTATGGTGACAGAAACTAGACTTACAGGGATCATTTCATAACGTATAAAAGTATCAAATCCTACAGTACACAACTGAAATAGGATATTGCATGTCAATTAAACTTCAATAAAAATGACTAAGCAGTGTTAAACTCATTTTTAACTTCGAATATTATTTAACAGGCAAATAAGTTTAAACATATCTGTATAAACAGAGAAAAACTACTTTTGGAAATACAGGTAAAAAGACCAGTAATTTCCTGAACTGACTCCTCGTCTGTATATTCAATTACCCTGTGTGGTCAAGCAATAACCTGAAAACAGAGAGATAAGTATATACAATCCTGCCATAGAACAGGATTTAGGAATAAGATAATTTTCTATGTTAAGATTTCCCTAAAATTCCTCCCTCGTGTTGACTTTGACTTTTAAAAACTGTGCTTTGGTTTTCACACCTCGCATGTCTACAGATACTAAGAAATTTAAGAAGCATAGGTAAACATGATTAGAACCTCACTGGAAGTATGGTTTATGGAAGGAGATTACTCTATCATCACAGATATCACCCCATTGGATCCTCACAGCAAAGTGAGATGGGGGTATGATTTCCAAATGTAGCTTCAATGCCACTTTAGTGGTGGGGGATACCTATAGAGAAGGGCTAAAAGACTTACTCCAGATCAGGACTTAGAAGCTGAATCTAGAACCCAGGGCTCCTGGGTTCCAGCCCAGAGTACACATCCCACTGGATTATGCTGTCAATCTGCTAATGAAAATTTCATTCCCAGAATTCAGGTTGAAAAGTGTATAGCTATTTAAATACTCAGCTCCAGACAAGCATAGTTATATCAAGACGTTACATACAATTTTAATAGGAAAACTGCCAAAACTAGCAAAGAATGGCAGGGAAGCCCGAAAAAAGAGCTAAAGCAGAGTCTTTCACACCACAAGCAAGTGATTTAGCAATATCACAATCTCACTTTCTACTCATTGGCATCCTTCCTCCGCTTACCAATGCTTTAGAAGCACCATGCAGACGCTATCACCAAATGGCACAGTAGCCTGGGTGTTTGAAAACATTTCTAAAATAAACTTTTCTTTCATCAGGTATAAGAATATTTTTATGTATATATAATACACAGCCTGATACATTAACACCTGAACCGCTCCATGTATCCACCACCTGATCAATAGTCACAATGGCACCTGAACCCCAGAAGTTCCCCTGTGCTTCGAGTTACCATCCTCTCCAAGAAGGTAGTGATTATCTTGATGCCTGGCACCACTGGTTCGTTTTGCTTCTTTTTGAACTTTATATATATGGAATCCTAAAAATATAATTTGTACCTCAATTCTGTAGCTCAACATTATGTCTGAGAGAATCACATTTTTGTAATATAGTATTCCATTGTAGGATTATATCAAAAAAATCCATTCTACCTGTGAGGGACTTTTGGATTGTTTCCAGGTCAAGGCAATTATGAATACAGCTATGAATATTTTGTATGTGACTCTTGCTATGTATTTCTTTGGGGCACACACCTAGGAGTGGAATTGTATCACAGGGGTTATTATGGTCAGCTTCTGACAATACGGACCATTTCCCAAAGTGGTTGTAATAAGGTATAACCCTGCCAGCAGGTCTTTCTCTACTTAGTATTGTGGGGTTTTATTCTTTATAAGAGTGGTTTTTCACTACAGATTGCACTTCCCTGATGACCAATGAGGTGGAGTACCTTTTCACGTGTTTATGGTTCTTGTGCATATCTTCTTTCATGAAACGAACAAATCCACTGCCTGTTTCCCTACTGAACGATCTTGTTGCTCCATAGGATTTTTTATTCTGGACTCAAGCCTTTTATTAGGAGTGTAGTAAACCTCTTCCCCCCCCCTGGGTGAGCCACCCAGGCATCCCAGGGATTGTTTTTTGTATAGGGTGTGACTTGGTTGAGATTTTGTTTTTGAATATGGATGCTCATTTATTGACCATCCTTCTGCTGCTCTTCAGCAGTTGAAGACAGAGCTTTAACATAAAAATGTTGATTTTAGGGATCCCTGGGTGGCGCAGCAGTTTGGCGCCTGCTTTTGGCCCAGGGCGCGATCCTGGAGACCTGGGATCGAATCCCACATTGGGCTCCCGGTGCATGGAGCCTGCTTCTCCCTCTGCCTGTGTCTCTGCCTCTCTCTGTGTGTGACTATCATAAGTAAATAAAAATTAAAAAAAAATTTTTTTTAAATGTTGATTTTAAATATACACAGAAAAAAAAAAAAAAAACGCCCCAAGACCTCAAAGTTTCCATCTTCCATGAGTGTAAGCATCCTCACCTAATTCCTGTCAGAAAAGGATGGCATAATTCCAAAGATGAAAGGCTTTTTCCCAATTCCACACCTTCGTCCAGTCATACAAAGCTACTCTTCTGGACTGGCGAGCTCTAGACAACAGAACACAAGGACCTGATTTTCAAATCATCTCGAAATGAATGACTACAACATTCTTTGATGCTGCAAGGACTCCTTCTATACTCCTCAAAGCCCGTTTCTTCCATATTGTTTTAAAAACGTCCATACTTCATTATCTCTCCATCTAAAGAGCTGTCCCACGGAAGAGCAGTTGACAGAAGGAGTTAACGATCATCAGATTTCTGCATCGCATGTTTTCCTACTCTTTGATAACCCTGATAGAAAATGTGCATTTCTGAGTGAATATGCAGACTCTCAGTCCCAGAACAATTGTTTCCCTCTCATCTACAGCACCCAACAGCATCTCCTAGAACAAGCTGAAGAGCCAAGGGATGGAAATGCTGGCATCTACAGAAGTGGAGACTCTCATTCTCCTTTTTTTAATGTAGGCCAACATGTTAACTTTTTTCCATGTGTAGTGCTTTTTACGCTCTGTGAAGAACATTTTCTCAGGAAACAAGTACAAGTAATGGTCTCCCGTGACCTCTCTTTTTTTCCCATCCGCCAGCTAAGATTTTGATCCTATCGCAGTCATGGCATGAACTCAGATTTTTGGACATCTTCCTATCTGATGAGTATTTTCAAATATTTCCTAGATGAACAGTATATTGAGGTTTTCCAAAACAGTGCCTTGATATCAATTTCTTAAATATCTAACTCTGGGGCTCTGTGGAATTCCAACTCTTCTGTGATTAACACAGAGGATTTGCTTTTTATTTCCATGAAACCTCGAGGAAAGAGGGCAGGGAAGGCAGAGGAAAAGGCGGGAGTCCTGAAATGGGAAAGGGTGGAAAGAGAAAGCGGTGGATGGTTGGACCAGAATACTATGAACTACGGTGTCCGTTTCTCCTTCCACTGAGGATTCTAGCAACAGCTTCAACAGTTGGCTGGAGTGAGAGACCTACATGGAGCCTGGTAGGACAGTTAGCATGCGTGGGGACCAACGCACTGCTTCCTTAACATCCACAATTTGGTAACAATCCATAAGCAGGGATCGGTCTCTCTTACCACACACAGACACGCTCTGGAATATTCTAGAAGTTGTCTAGTGACACTGCATGATGTACAGCTCAAGCTGACTTCTTATCCAGTCACCTGAGCAGCCCATTTCCCATTTGCTAAATATTGCATGTGAATACTCAGAGAAATCAGCCGCTTATATTCATACTGAATTTTGCATACTGAGCTAAATAAATGATTACAGGAAGTTTGGTGTATCACATATGCACCCTCCTTTCCCCTTGATATTTACCTGCTGTGGCAAAAAGGTTTGCTTTTGCATTTTACACATTAAGTACAGGTTGCACTCCTTACTTGCTATGGAAAATGTTTAAACATAAAATGTGACAAATTCTAATATTTCCACTGAGGCTTCAATTATGTGGAAAAATTTTTTTCTAAATTATAAAATATCCTTTCATGAAAGCATCTTCCCCCAAACATATCCTCTCTCGTCAAATGCTGGCTCTGATGCTTGTTGCCAGCTGTGTGCCTTGGACACTATTCTCTTTGTATTCCTTTGGTCACCTCTACAATAGGGATAATAAAACCTCTGAAGGTAGTTGTTCTAGTTAAGGCATTTCTCACAGGCCTGGAAATATAGTATTTTTCTTAATGTTGGTTATTATTGCTATGATTACACACACAGGTGTATCTGAGAATAGCAGCTGAAGACTCCTAGAACCTGGAAAAATGCTGGGCGACCCACTGTAAGTGATGAAATGGACCACTTGGGTGGCTTTCCTTCTATTTGTCCTCTTCATCCTGTGTTCCTTCAAGGTCTCCTTCCCAGGGTGCTCCAAACGTATCTCAATAATCGCTCTTTTCCTTCCCCAGTTTTCGGCAAGGAGAAAGTACTGTGGTTGCCATGATGGCAAAATTACTGAAGGTCCACCATTTCTCACAGAACCCTTGTAAATCTGGGTAGAAAAGGTCCACTTGTTTTACTATGTTTTTATTGTAACAAAATATATAGGATTACCTAGATGACTCAGTAGGTTAAACATTTGACTCTTGATTTCAGCTCAGGTCATGAGCTCTGGTTTGTGGGATTGAGTCCTGCACTGGGCTCCATGAATTGCTGGGAGTCTGCCTGGGATTCTCTCCCCTTCTCCCACTCTTTCCCTAAAATACACATACATACACACATATATGTATACATATATTTCCCCAACACATTTATTTCATATGTATGTATACATATTTTGTGTGTGTATACACAATTTATCATTTTAACCATTTTTAAGTGTATAACTCAACAGTGTTCAGTACATTTACACCCTTGTGCACCCCTCAGCACTAGCCATCTCCAGAACTTTTTCACCTTCCCAAGCTGAAACTCTATATAATCAACACTAACTCCTCATTCTCCTCTCCCTCGAGGCCCTGGTGGCCGCTGTTTTACATTCTGTCTCCATAAATTTGACTATTCTAGGTACCTCATGCAAGTGGGTTCGTACAACACATTTGTCTTTTTTAAAGACTGGCTTTTTCACTTAGCATAATGCCTTTAAAGTTTATCCAAGTCGTAACATGTGTCAAAATTTCCTTCACTTTTAAGGCTAAATGATATTTCGTTATATGGATATATACCATATTTTATCAATTCATGCATTGATGGACACATGAGTTATTTCTGCCTTTTGGCTATTGTGACTAATGCTATGTACATGGGTGTATAAAATATAAGACCTTGCTTTCATTTTGGGGGAGTATGTACCCAGAAATAGAATTGCTGGGTCATCTACCTTGTTTTTAAGAAAGGCATCATCCAGGCAGCCCCGGTAGTGCAGCCGTTTAGCGCCGCAGGCAGCCCAGGGTGTGATCCTGGAGACCCAGGATCAAGTCCCATGTCAGGCTTCCTGCACGGAGCCTGCTTCTCCCTCTGCCTGTCTCTGCCTCTCTCGCTCTCTCTGAATAAATAAATAAACCTTTAAAAAAAAAAAAAAAGAAAGAAAGGCCTCATCCCTGGGTAAGGAAATGACACATGCAACACAGAGTCTAAAGGACTCAGTCTCTTCACCTTGCTAGCAAACATTTTCAGTGGTATGACTAAAGCTAGCTCCCCTTTTAGGGTAAAGCATGGCTTCCCTCTGCCTATTTGCTTGCAATGAATTCAAAGCAGCGTTGAGCTGTACTCTAGCTTCACAAACTGACAAGGAAGTTGGATTTCTTCATTAAAACAGACTAATGAATTCTGTATTCAAAATTTTAAATCCTAGCTCCATCGGTAAACACAAGCTCTTTCACTAATCTTGGCTGAATTAAAAAGCCTATGACAATGATCATTTCTGCACATCTAACCCTACTACTACTTTATCAGATTAATCTCCTCAGTCTAATTTAACAAGTTTCAGAATTATTTTAAATGATATGTTTTGAGGAAAACAGTAGTTCTTATTCTCCACAGGCCCACCTTTTCAGGCAGTTGACTCATTAATACTTTAGACTCCAGCAGGCTTTAGCTGAATCAATATTTAAATGGGATGTGAGCACAAAGGAAGACAGCTGACAATCTCCCTAGACCTATGATTGACTTCCAGAAGGCCTCCAGACTCCTTGGACTGTTCTCTCTCAGGCCTGAGACTCTCACCCAGGTTTGCCTAGAACTACCTCAGGGGCTTTGAAAATCTCCAAGTGCGAACCCAGACCAAGTGGGAAAAAAATGCCAGAGGTGGGGTTGACAATATAATGTTCAAGTGATTTGAATGTATAGCCAGAATTTAAAAAACACAGAGATGGGAAGAAGAGACTTTGAACGGTTACAAATGGTTTTGCACATTAACTCTTATCAATGGTTACAAACATTTTTTTGTTTTTGTTTTTTTTTTTATATTAACTCTTTTGATCCTCTCACCAATTTAGTGTGGTGGGATGGGCTCATGCTATTTTTTTTTTTTTAATAAATGGGAAAACAAGACTCTGAGAGGTCAGGGGACTTGCCCAGAGCCACCAAGTCCCAGCCCAGTGCTCTTCCCACAAGCTGCTTCATGAGCATGATGAGAAAACTTCTAACAAAACTCAGAAACCTCTTCCCCTCTAAAGAATATATTGATGATGGGCTTGAAATGCAGCTAACCTTTTATATTTTCCTGAGCCTGACTAACAATGTGTATGGAATGTTCCTAATTCATAGAACTGGCTTCAATTTCACTTCATATTTTAGATCGCATCCTTGTTTGCTCATCTTGATTTCCCAACAATTTCTTTATATTTCTTATTTAACTGTTATACAGCTCTCCTCAGCATTAAAGATGCAGCTGTGTGTCTTTGGAGAATTGACCTTGGCCAAGCACCACCTTTCTCAGCTCTCCAATCTGCAAATAACTGATCTGCCTTTTATTTGGGAAAGCACATCCTCATGTATGAGGAAGAGCCAACATCCTAAATTAAACCTTCAACTCCAAATCTGAACCAGGAATCATTCAGCTGTGAGCTCTCCCAACTCCCCACCATCCCTCATCTATATGCTCCAAGCCTCTGTGGGCCATCTTTCAGCTCAGTGCTTATTAAAAGAGAAGAGGAAAGTGACACTTAAAAACACTATAAATAGTGAATCCACAATCTATCTGCCCCAGTGGCCAGGACTCATTAGATCTGAAACAGTTTGGCTTCTCATGCAAGAGACTGGAGCCCAATTACCACAGTTCCCATACAAAAGAAATGATTTTGGTAACATTAAGATTCCACTTTTAAGCTGTTTACTTGAAACAGTCCTGGGGTTTTAACTGGCTTAATCCTTATATAAATTCTGAAAGGATTTTTTAAAATTAGATCCTAGAAGGATTTAAATGAAGATTTCCAAAAGTATCACTCAAAATTCTCAGTGAAAGAAAGCAAGCTGGCTTCAGCTGACAGTTTCTCTCTGGCTCTGCCCCTAACTGGCTGTGTATCTTTGGATGAATAACCCATAACCTTCCTGAGCCTCAGTTTCCTCAAATCTTAAGGGTGCTAGAGGGCTTCTGAAGACCCATCTACTCAGTCTGGCTCGAGGGTTCCTTTGCTCAAACCTTCCAGGGCAATAGCTATGATACATCCAAATTGGGGGGGGGGGGGGTCCTCAGCTGTCCCCTCTGGAGCCCAGAGGGTTACCATGCTTGTTTAGACATAGTATCACAGCAAGGGAGAGACCCTTGAGCACCAGTTCTCATCAACACAACTTCTGCTTTGCATGGACCACTGTCTGCCTCTTGTAAGATCACTATAAAGCACGCCCAGCCCAAGGTGTGCTGCATGGAGCTGCACAGCACGATGTGTCCACAGGGAGCTGATCCACAACCCAACCTTCGCCGCCGCCACCCAGTGGAGGGCTCTGCTATCTTCTACCTGAGTAAAGCATGTACCCACTGCTCTTCCTCACATTCTCTCTTGCCAGTTTTCTTTTTTTCTTTCTTCCAGGTGGTAACCAGGGTCACCTTTTGGATCATCTCACTCCCAGCCAAAAACCGCAGCACTCCCCTTTGTTGCAATTGGAATGGAATCCCTCACCCTGTCTCTGCCTGTCTCACCTGTGCCTTGTTCGTCCTTGCCCATAGTGTTCCAGGTCCACCGCCAGGTTCTGTTCTACCTAGAACGCACTTTCCTCTGCTCTTACCTGCACCAGTTTGACACATTCTAGGAGACTCTGTGAGGAGGTCCCATCCTAGCAAAGCCATCCCCTGACCTCCAGCAGGAGATAAGCACTTCTCTACTATTCCCTATCAGTGCAGCTATCCTGGCCTAGGTAGTACCCAGCATGACTTGCAGTAACACATTTGCCTGCATATATGTTCAGTCTCCCCACCTAGACCACAAGCTCCAGGAGGGGAAATGTCCACGTAGGCTCCAGTGTCTACACAATGCCAGGCATGTACTTGCCGTTAAACAAGTATCTGGTACATAACCCACTGACCAAAACAACAGTCATCAGAGTGGGCCTCGAACCCAGCAGTGAGGGGCCCTATCATGCTTCATGGGAAGTCCTGAGCACATGCACAGCTCATCCCGTGCTGGCCACAGCTATAATGCTCTTAAATACACCGAAGTTCAGCAGCAGTGGGCTTTATTCCAAGGTGGGGGTCGCATTACAGGCATACCCAGATGCCAGCAAATTAAAGTGATTGCCAGTGGGCATCTGGGCTGCACAGGGATGGCATCCTCTGCCTCGTCAGAATGTGCACCCGTGAGACTGGATGATGGATCCAAACTGGCACCGCACAGCGTCTGTTGTGCACATGAACTCAAAACTCTGTTCTCTGGCTCACACTCCCTCACAGGCCTGCAGAAAAGCTACCATAGATGGGTCTTGCCGCTCATTCGGGAAAACAAAAAATGTCAACAGTTTGAAAGTAGAGAAGGAAAACCCACTGTGTCTGCTGAAGCAATCTCTGTGAGCCTCACAACAGAGCACCATAAAAGAGGTACTGGCCATTCGCTAAAAATGGTTCAGAAACCGCCCTTCCCCACATAAGACACAAACCCAATTTTGGTACCTATTACATGAGAGCTGCTACACCTATGATTTTACTGAATACTTGCATTTGAAAATCCTAATGAGTAATCTTTTTCCCAAAAAACTTTAAGGCTTGAATAACCCATTAGACTGTGTACATCATTTTTAGTGTTGGATCCTGCACCCATTCAAAGAGTAACTGTGCGATCATGAGTGATATGTCTAAGAAATGTCAAGCAGGAAATCTGCTATTGTAAGTAGAGCCCATGAATAAAATATATTACTAACAATTTTAGAATCGTAATTTGTATCAAGTTGCCTGCCTTTGTGCAACTTGCTTCACAGAGAGGAGTCTCTGAATAATTCATTACGTCCTTAACCAAGTCCCTTAAAAAAAATCAGAGACATCTTAGATAATATTCTAGCCCTTAAAATGATTCCTATCCATCCCATTTCCTACCAGTTCCTACTGGTGCTTCCCAAAGCACAGAGGGAAGAAAATCATTTGGTCTCTGAATGGCACTGCAGACCAGAGGCTTACAACTTTGTGAAACCAGCTAGTTTGTTTCTACATTGCTCCAAACTAGCCTGCTTGAGTCCCACCCTGGTCCTATGTGGTCCTTCCCTGGGGAGCAGCAGGGACCATACCCTCTTCCGCACCCAACTGCCTTTCCTCTCGGTATAAACAGCTTTGAGCTCTTCACACTTTCTCTTCCTTTAAATATTTCTAGTTCTTTAGCTCCAGGAGTCAAGCCTTCAATAATGTCTTTAAATAATGTATTATGGACTTAAATGGAATTGGATAGCTCTTGTCACCTAATGCCCATGAAAGCTATTATCTTAGGTTTAAAAACAAAAAGAAAATCCTCCTCAGGAGTTAACTCATTGGTATATGGCTCCAGGTGCAGATGCATATTTAATAGATGTTTTCTGGTGATAAAAAATCTTGAATTTTTAAAGTACCTTTCAGTGAAAGACCCAAATGTGTTTAAAATGGAATGCTTCCAGGCAGTAAACAGAAACTCGATGCCCGAAGGTGTTCTCTCAAGCTGGCAGCTCAGTCGAAAAGAACCCTCTTCTCAGGGATGGTTTGCCCAAGCTGAGCTGAATGAATGCCTTCCTGCTTACGGAACATTTTTCTTGAGAGCAAGTGGCAGAAAATTGAAAATTCATTTGGCAAAATAAATGAGAAGGATATGTATCTAATGATAGGAACAAAAAATAATTTGTAGCCTTCATTGCCAAGGTATGACAAATGAAATGCTTTGTGGACTCTTCCGGGATTCCACACATTTTTAAGAACATCTTCAACAGCATCTGGAGGGAAAACCCTTCACCTAAGGACAGTCTAAAATTACTACGGAAACTAAGTTTGTCAACTGTGGTATTTCATAATAGAAATGCCATAGATGTTTTTTTTTTTTTTTAACCCAAAGACTTTGTGTTCTTGTAACTCAAATATGGGTAGTTTTCCAGTATTCTTAAGTGTTTCTTAAAGAGCCAATGAAGTTACGAGTCACCACATTGCCTAGAAATTACTTCAAGTTTAGAAACTAGGATTCTTACAAGATAAACTCCTAAGGAGGGAAATTCTCTAAGACACTTGCAAAGAGTACTTAACCACACTGGGTGGGGAAGCAGCAACCCTGTTTCTCTGTTCAGAAATGCCCAGGTGATACAGGGGAACGTACGACACAAAAGGGAGTCAAGGAAGAGAGTGCTTTCTTCCAAAAGATTCTGCAACGTGCTGGAAAAGCAATGGTCTTGGTGGTGATGGATCATTGGGTGGCAGTTTCCATAAGGAGGCACACGTATGCTGCAGCGGAGAAGCTTGGTCATGCAGAAATGGTGACAATGTGTTCTACATGCCTGTCTACCCTCTGTGTCTGCCGATCCACAGAGAATAACAGCCCTGAAAGCCCCTGTTCTAATACAGCACTGGTTCTTCAGTAAAACACCATTCCTGTACTCAAAGAGCTTGCAATCTACTTAAAGAGACAATCCTGTAGCAAGGAGAGGCCTCCCTGTCAAGGGGTACAGAGCTTGAATAATTAAAGAATTTATAAAAATCTCTCACAATCATAGTAGGCAAGCCTAGGAGACATGGAGGGGAAAAAGGGTATTAGGAAGTGACAAATAACTGCACTGCCTTCATACCTATGTAACTATTTACGAAGGACCCAAAGTCTTTGATCCTACCTCACCCGAGGATAGAAGAATCATAATTTTAAAACCACTCATTTTGAGGGCATTTTTCTTTTAAGGCTGTATATGCTTAGATGTGCCCTGACACACCTGGGATCAGAGAACTGATGGGTCCTTAAAATAGTTATGCGCATACTCAATTGTGCACAGTGGTAGGCAGCTATGGACATGGCTCCCAGTGAGTTCCCATCTCCTGCTTTCCACATCCTGTGTGGTCGCCTCTCCTTGAGTGTGGGCTGGACCTACTGCCTTGCTTCCAACAGCAGAAGTGTCAGGCTGTCAGCTCTGTGATTAGGTTCTAACACTGTGAATCTTGCTGGCATTTCTTTTGAGGTTATAGGCGTCAAGGATGCAGGCAGGAAGCCCAGGAGTTAAGGAACTGAGGGTGGTTGGGTTTCCAGCATTGCCTCAGTCCAAGAGCCACGAGAAACAGTCCTGCCAACAATCACATGAGCAAACTTGGAAGCAAATTCTTGCCCAGTTGAGCCCTGAGAGAAGTACACCCCAAGCCCACAACGGAATCGCTGCCTATGAGACCCCAAGTCACAGACACCCAGCTAAGCTATACTTGGACAAACTGTAAGATCATAAATGCTGTTGCTTTAGGCCACCAGGTTTTAGGGTAATTGGTTATGTAGCAAGAGATAACAGATTATTTAATATAGATCTACAGTATTTGGCATTTAAAAAAATCTCATGGTCTAGGCTTTTAGATAAGAGCAAATTTTTCAGAACTTGTACTATACCCTTAAGATCTAGGTGCTTTAGAATATGTACATTATACTTCAATAAAGGAAGGATTAAATCCTCTTATCTCCTATATAAATCGGGATTTTCATTAAAAAGTTTTGCTTAAATTGATACTTGTACCCGTATGATATTCCCGGGGCTGTCATAAATAAATTATTCCCAACCTTGGTGGCGGTGAACAGAAATGTATTCGCTCATATTTCTGGAGGCCAGAGTCTGAAATCAGGATGACGGCCAAAACCAAGGCGTCAGCAGGGCTGTGCTCCCTCTGGAAGCTCTAGGAGGGTATCTGTTCCTTGCCTCTTCCAGCTCCTTCATTCCTTGTGCCCCACACCACTCCAATCTCTGCCTCCATGACCACAGCACTGCCTCTTCTGTGTGCCCATCATCCCTCTGCTGCTCTCTCATAAACACACTTGTGACAGCATTTAGAGCCTATTCGGGTAATCCCGGGTAATGAATGCCCTCATCTCAAGATCCTTAATATCTGCAAAGACCCTTTTCCTAAATAAGACTATACTTATAGGATCCAGGGATTAGGATGTTGGGATGTCTGGGGAGCCATTTTTCCGCATACCACAGAGCACCTATTTTTTAAAGATTTTGACTGAAAGAGCATCCGTGCACACAAGCAGGGGGAGCAGCAGGCAGAGGGAGAGTAAGAAGCAGGCACCCCACTGAGCAGGGAGCCAGATGCGGGACTTCATCCCAGGCCCCTGGAATCATGACCTGAGCTAAAGGTAGGCACTTAACCTACTGAACCACCCAGGCGCCACTCACAGAGCACCCGCTTTAATGGGCATGATGTAAAAATTAAATGAGAAAACACCTGTGTGATATGCTTACCTTGGTGCCCGCTACATGGTATATAATCAAATACTTGTTAGAGTACCTGTCCATTCAGATGTGTGCTGAACTTTAACGGTAGATCCCTCAAACGGTGTAAATCATTTTCTGGAAGGAAGGACAGGAAACAGTTCCACCAAGGGGCAAAGAGTCTTGAGAAGAAACTTCTTCATCTGTACTGACTTGAATCATCCCTGGGAGACTCGTAGGAGTCTGCCCTTCACCTCAGCACATTTTTTGTTATTTTCATGACTAATGAGAAATGAAAGCAGCCTTGTTTTTTGCTTCATAATACTCTACCGCCAAGAACTTCAAGGGAGTCTACTGTATAAAAGCCAGCAACAGGGACGCCTGGATGGCTCAGCCATTGGGCTCCTGCCTTCGGCTCAGGGCATGATCCTGGGATTCAGAATCAAGTCCCACATCGGGCTCCCTGCAAGGTGCCTGCTTCTCTGACTATGTCTCCACCTCTCTATATCTTTCAGGAATAAATAAATCTTAAAAAAAAAAAAGCCAGCAACAAGTTCACTCAGGCTGTAGACCCACTTTTATAGCTAGAATTGGTTTGGTTCCTCTGATCCGAAAAACCCTTTGGAGAGTTGTGTTTGAATAATGACTAGGGATTGTGGGCAGGCCTAAGAAAAAAACGTCGTTAATGTCTCTCAATGTCATTAGAATTATCTAAGAGATGTTTGCATAATCTTTCTAAGTGCTTTTGATGCACTAGAATAAAATACCTTAATTTCTCTGCTTCTGAAAAATCATGTGCTAATGTAAATAATTCAAGTCAAATTTGTGGTATTGGGGGTTCATTATTTCCAATATCAGCGTGGAAATCACTATTTTTTAAACATCTGGAAAATACATCCATGTCTTTCACTCTTTGAAACTATCAAGATGATTCAACACTGAGTCAACAAAACTTGGGGTGCAGAGAAGTAATCACAATACCTGCCAAGCATAAATTTAGTTGTTTTCCCTACTCCTTACTGAACACTCTGTGCAGGGTGAAACCAGCAGTCATTCCTAATTTTCAGTGTACATTTACTGAGAAGGGATTAGGAATCTGAGGCTGTCCTAGACGCTGAGAGACAAAGGACTCTTACAAAGTCTGTCCCCTCTTGGGAAGAGGGCAACACACCGTGCAGTGGAAAGTAGCAGGCATTAGGACTGAGGTGTGCATCAGCTACAGAAAGCCACCGATGCCTCTACTGGATGGTTCAGAGGAGGAAGGACTTAGGTAGGTTTTGAAAGGGAAGTAATTGCTTGACAGGTAGATAAGGTGGGCAGTAGGGTATTCAAGCTCTGTGAGCAAAGGTACAGAGATGTGACACATCCTGTCACACTTAGAGAAAAAGAGTAACTGAGAAATTAATGTAGAGAGGTAGGTAGAGGCAAGGTCACAGATTGCCATGGTAAACTGACAAAACCAGACTACTCAGGGGACAAGAAATAACAGTGGGCTTACCTCAGTAGTAATAAGAATATAGGAAGGACATATATGGGAGAGATGCTATAGGGTTTTTTAAATTAAGTTTTCTTTTTTTTTAAAAAAATTATTTATTTATTTATTTATTTATTTATTTATTTATTTATTTATTTATTTACTTATTTATTTATGATAGTCACACAGAGAGAGAGAGAGGCAGAGACACAGGCAGAGGGAGAAGCAGGCTCCATGCACCGGGAGCCCGACGTGGGATTCGATCCCAGGTCTCCAGGATCGCACCCTGGGCCAAAGGCAGGCGCCAAACCGCTGCGCCACCCAGGGATCCCCTAAATTAAGTTTTCTATTTTAATTCCAGGATAGATAGCACACAGTTTGTTTCAGGCATACAATGTAGTGATTCAACAAATCTATGCATTACTCTATGCTCATCCTAACAACTCTTAATCCCTATTACCTATAGAATTTTAAGCACAGGACTTGATGCTTAACCATAAATGGAAGAAATGGGAGTAAACTGTTGTAAGGGGCTTACACTGTATCTGTGCTATATCACTGGAAGGCAAACAGACTGGTTAAGGATAGATATTATAAACCCTAAGCAACCACTAATTAACAAAACCAAAGAGGTATATAGCTAAGACTGTAGGTTGAACTGTATCCCCCCAAAAAATGTCTATCAAAGTCTTAACCCCAAGTACATGTGAATGTGACCTTATTTAGAAATAGGGTCTTGAAGATATAATTTAGTTAAGATGAGGACATACTGAATTAAGATGGGCCCTAAATCCAATGACTAGTATCTTTATACGGAGAGGTAGATTTAGAGATATGCACAGATAGGGGAGGACTATGTGAAGACAGGCAGAAAATGGAGTGATCGATGAAGTTATAAGCCAAGGAACATCATGGATTGCCAGCAACTAATAAACTAGGAAGAGGTAAAGGAAAAATTCTTTCCTAAAGTCTTCAGAGGAAGCATGACCCTCCCAACCCCTTAATTTTGGACTTTTAAATCTAAAAACTCTGAAAAAAAAATTTTAAGACACTCAGTTTTTGGCATTTGTATGGCAACCCTAGGAAACTAATACAGCTAAATAAACTCATCATGAAGTAAATTAGAATAACTAAAAGTACTTTGTTATCCCAAAAACACAGCAAAGAAGGAAAATGAATAGAATGCACCATCATAGAATGACGATTAAATGTAAAAGTTACTACCATTACATGTAAAGAGTATAAAGACTCCAATTAAAAGGCAAAGCTTGTCACAATGGATTAAAACAACAAAAAACAAAAGACAAAACAAAACCACCAGGGGCATCTGGCTGGCTCAGTCAATTGAGCATCTGAGTTGATTTTGGCTTGGGTCATGATCTTGGGGTGATGGGATCAGGCCCCTTGATGGGCTTTGCACTCAGTGGGGAGTCACAGCCTGCTTGAGATGCTCTCCCTCTCTTTCTGTTGCTCTTCCTGCCTGTGTGCTCACTCTCTAAAATACACAGATCAAAAAAAAAAAAAAAAGTAACACCAAACTGTATGTTATCTACACGAAACATACTTCGAATTTAAAGACATATGTTGGAATGCCTGGGTGGTTCAGTGGTTGAGCATCTATCTACCTTCGGCTCAGGGCATGATCCCAGCTCCTGGGATCGAGTCCCACATCAGGCTCCCTTCAGGACGCTTGCTTGTCCCTCTGCCTATGTCTCTGACTCTCCTCGTGAATAAATAAATCTTTAGAAATTGATATAGCATGTTAACAAAAGATAGCTAGAAGGAAATGAATGTAGAGAGGTAAGTAGAGGCAAGGCTATATTAACATCAAGCAAAGTAGATTTTAGAGAAAAATTAACACAGCTGAGTAAGGTATCATACAAAATACAATTCAGGGTAAGAGTGAATATGCTGCATCTTTTTTCAGGTGACATTACATATTGGTTACTTCACATTTTCTACTAGAATCTGTTTAATATTAGGATTCCTCAGAACACCTTCCATACTGAGGATGATTCTTAGAATGATCAGATTTTAAAATGCTCTCCCCTTTGTTGTATAAACCATTACAAAGTTTTGCTTCACTCTTTCCCCTTAAACATAGCCAGCAACACAAAGCAAACTGACACTGACAGAGCCTGGGATGCTTGAACGATTTTTTCTGATTAATTCTTCCTATATTTTAGCTCTGGCAATCTCTGGCTATGGATGTAAACCACTAGGAGCGTGTACAAAGAAAAACATGACAGGATGTAAGACAAAAGTCCCAATACATGGACATTAATATTTTTTCTTAAATTTAAAGACATACAGTGTTGTAGATAAATTCTTTACATTTAATTCTTGGAGCCTGGACAAATAGAAGCAACATTTTTTAAAGCAAAACAAGAAAATCTTCCATTTGCTTAAGCCTAGAAAAATGCCTGGCAACCAATCAATATGTGTTAATAAACGCAAATCATGTAACCTTAAGGGAATGATTAACCCCATTCCTCACCTTTAAAATGGAGAACGTAATAGTAACTCCCTTAGGGCAACTGTGACAGCTTAAATTATACTGGAAATTATTTCTTTGAATGAAGACAACCTAAAATACTACAAAAGGTTTCATGTAATTCTTGTAAGAGAATTTCCACATGTTCTGGATATTTTGTTTTTTATGTACCAAGCCTTTTTTTTTTTTTTTTTTTTTTTAAAGCCAACACATGAACAAGTATTTCTGAAATGTACTGTAAGGATCCCGATTTCTCATAAATATAGTTGAATATTTTCTCAGTCACCCTAATGAAGAACCTAAACCAGGGTTCATGGTATTCTGGCCTATAGCAATGGTATAGTGAGCGAGATATGGCTTTTGTTCCTATATTAAGTGCCCTGGAGCAGTGTTATTTCTGTATGATTATCGGGCCTATCGAAATTTAGCCCTGTTCTCCCTGAGTCTACTATTTCCCGGTGCCCCATTTTCTGCTTCTGATGTTTAACACACAAAACTAGAGGATGGCCTTTTTGGGGTATCGGACTTGGGTGCTGGCATGTCCTACAGAGCAGGGAGCATGTGCTTCCTGATTGCACTTATGATTGCCAATGTCCAATGCTGTCCCAGTCTGACTTCTGCATCACGCTATGTTGTCTCATATTGATACTAGCAGACAAGCTGGAACGCAAACTCTTTGAAGGGCCTCAAATAGAGTTGATACCATTAAAAGCCTTACCTCACAGTAACTTTTAATGTCTATGTTTTGATACCTTATGGTTTCTTATTATACAAATAAGAAAACGAGTGGCATTTTGGTAAGAAGAGCAAGAGAGGAGCTACATGGTGTTTAAGCAATGCCAGGAAGCTAAGAAACACTAGCATTCTTTTGAATGTTCAATTAGTACTCCTGAACCGTTTTTAAGGAAACTCCTCCCAAATTGTATTTTATATATTTTCAGCTCCATTCACAGCTCAGAAACCTGCCATTCTAGGAAAGAAACCGGCAGATGACCATGTATGAGGCAGAGTTTGTAATATGTCAGGTGCTAAATCAAGCATATTACACATTTTATTACTGATTATAAAAGAATAGAAATTATGGACATGTGTAGCTTTGAAAATTGTGAGAACAGCAGCATAATTCAACTTTAATTGGATTAAATAATTGACTTCAGCTATAGCTCTAAGGTATTTTAGAACTATTACATTTTCTGAGTAATTTATTTGAAAAATGCCTCGTTGACTCATCGAATTCCACCTTTAAAATGGTACCCCCATTCTGAGAAAATTACATGCACATGCTAGAATAAAATGACCTATCAAACAATGTAATTTTAATTCAATAAAACAAAATACAATTAATTGGTACTTTAGCATGATGATAGTTCTCAAGGGAAACAAATGATGCATAGTACACAATAGCACACCATTGCCATGTCCCAATTAAAGGACTCTCACTTACCTTTCCAGCCCTCATCAGTACCACAGGCCTCTGCTGGGGAATCCTGCCCAGCTATTGGTTTCTGAATAGTCCTCTCGCTTTGTAACATGGTGCCTCTCCCCAGAATGTACTGCCCTGCCCCCCTGGCACCATAGCACCCCCTCATCCAAGGCATCTTCCCAGATCCTTCATACCTACTCTCTTTCCTAAGAAGCCTTCTTTGGACAGAGATAGTCCCCCCCATGCCTCACCTCCATGATACTCAGTACTTCTCATCTGGGAGCTTCTGTGCTCTGGCTTGATGACAGCAAGCTCATGGTTAACCAGCTGCCCATTTCTCCTTCACATCGGAAGCTTTTTAGACTAAGTACCACTACAGTCTGTCCACGGAAACTAGCATGAAGCTTCTGCACACAGTGATGCTAATAAATGTGACCTGAGTTAATTAACCACAAACTGTATCATGGAAAACCCAGGCATAACCAAAAGGGAAAAAAGAAAAACACATTCTATTTTTAACACAGATACAGAACACAGTTTCTTATAACCCCTCTGCAGTAATTTTAAGGTTAGGAAAAAAATGTTTGGCTGAGTCCACTCTGAATAAACTCTTTAAACGTTAGCTAGTAAGTTTTAAAAAGCATGAAATGACTTTTTTCCCCTGTGGTTTTCTATAGAACCATAATAATTGTAATACGAGCTCAGAGTCACTATAAATGCCGGATACTGAACTCCCACTATGGGATTCCACACGGTGGTTTATTATCAGCCTCACAAAGAACAAATGTCGTCAATCTATAAAAATCTACTGTGGGACTCAAAAATGATTCAGGGGCTCATACAACCTTAGGGCTTTGATACTTAATTGATAACTGAAAAGCACACATTGATGGAAAATCTTAGACTCAAGAGTTTTAAACATAATCATACATTTTTACAGGGCATTTTCTGCAACCCCCAGAATAAGTATTTAAGCGTGGTATACAGTGGCAATATTTTTACTTAATTTTCAACATAATTAGCCGCCTCCCTTTGTAGCTTTTGTATACAGCATGCACACGGAGTTGTGCATGCTTCCAAAGTGCTAGGAGCTGCGGACTGGAAGGCAGCTCTACTTTGCACATGTAATTCCTATTCTCAAAACTGCAGCTGTCACCTGCTGCCTCTGGATTTGCCTGTTTGGAGGGTAGGAATTGTGCTTCCACATCCAGCTCCAGGAGGATAAATGAGCTTTGAATCCCAGTTACCTTTTTATCTGTTGCAGAAATTAATTTAAGCCACAGAGAAAGACAACAAGAGGAGCTGAGCCTCCAAAATCTTTTGGTGTCCTTTGGCTATGCAAAAGTTCATCAGTCCCTCTGAAGAAAATGAGAGACAGGAGCAGAAATTGGGAGGTGGCGGGGAGTCGGGTGGGGACCAGCAGATGCACGTTCTACAAGACCTTCTTACAAAGTTCTAGTCTGCAGCTCTTATCTCTGCAATGCAAAAACAACACACAGCAGGTTCAAATCTAGTTGTTTTTTTTTTTTTTTAAGAATACCCTCACTGTCACATCTTTATTCACCAAGCTTTCTTACAAGAGCCATTACAAAGAATAAGCCAGACTCCACTAATGTCCGTTCCAAACCTTCATGATCGCTTATAGCCAGAATGGTCACTGACCAGCACTGTGCCGACCAGAGGACACACACGGGGGAAGTGACCAAGGGCCACTCCCCACCTCCGTGGAGTGTTACTGAACACCTGCGCGGGCCTCGCCTTCTCCAGCTCTTCCCCACAGTAGGGTGGGATGGGCCTGAGGAGATGGAGGCTCTGCGGGTTTGGAGGAAAACGCACAAGGAAAACCCCCGGGTGAGAGTCCGCTCTAGCGACCGAACCGTGTGCACCACTAAGGACCGTTGACTCCACGCCTGTCCTACACCGTCACCGTCACCGGCGAGGCTGGCCATCTCATTTTTATAACGAGGGACAAACACAAATGCAGGGAAGGGGTCAGAAGGGGGCAGAGCTGGGGATCTGCTGCGGGTCTAATAAACTCAACAGCCCACACTCCCTGACTCCAAGCTGTCAGTAGAAACCCAGATGTTCTGAGCTGGCCCTCCCTGACGACTGCCGTGGCCCTAGCGACGTGCTGGGCGCCCGGGGTGACAGGACCCCCCAACGACACACCGCTCCAGGTGCCGCTTCGAACTGCTGCCCCCGTGCCGCGGCAGCTACCCGACCGACTGCTTTGGGTTATTTATGAGACAGTCCCCCCCCACCCCCCCGCAGACGTCCGTCTCCAGAATATTCATTCCCCACCCCCCCACGAAGCAAAAAGCCGGCACAGGCTGTCCTTTCCCTTAAGCGCCCAGCCCGGCGGCTTCTGCAGTCAGCTGCCTCCCTCCACCCCTCAGCGACAGTCAGGGCTCCGGACTCGGGCTGAGCTTGCTCTGCGCTCAATGTTACCCTTTGTCTCAGAAGCCCTGGGCTGGCGCTGATGGCTGGGAAGCCTGCACAACAGTGATGAATCAGAGTATTTATTTTTGAGGTTTTCTCCAAGCTGCCTCTTCATCAGCTCTTAAATAGCAGCATTCAAGCTGCCACAGACACTTCCAGAAGTTTTCTGTCCTGGGGTTCCCAATGGGGAAAACTGCGCCTTCCTGGCTCCATAAGCCGAGTCTAAAGGAGAGGGACAAACTAAGAAAAGCCGGGTGGCCTACATGTTTAAATTGATTTTTGAAATTATTTTCAAATCCCTCAGGTTGCATGAACAATGGTGGATTTCTAAGTGCGGTGACCTTTTCTAAAACTGTTTTATGCTTTTCACTCTTCTTTAATTGGTGCCACCTAAGACCACACGTTGCATTTATTTGGGGTGTCTGCGCGAGCTGTTGAATCCAGGGCAAGCCAACTTATGCCTTCAAATCTGAATTGTAAGAATCCTCTCTGGGCACAATATGGTTTTTCTGATGTAAAAACCTCATGTAAAAGTTAACTGTTCTTCAGATTGAAATTTTAAACTCAATCATGAAATGATCAGGCTCGAAGAAATATAAGAATAATTTACCAATGAGAGATTGGTTCTTTCTAGCTGCATTTGACTATTAATACCAAAGATTTTTCTCCGTGTAAAGCCTTTATGTATCCACGCACACCCCACACTCACACCCCACACGCAGCTTGATGCTGTGAAGTGTGCAAAGGAGTTTTTGTACAAGGAAGCAGAGGCAGACATGGGGGCAAACCCAGAAAACCAACAGTGAAAACTGGAGAACACTACATAGAAATATGACATCAAAATACAAAACAGGGCAGCCCCGGTGGCTCAGCGGTTTAGCGCCGCCTGCAGCCCAGGGCGTGATCTTGGAGACCCTGGATCGAGTCCCACGTCAGGCTCTCTGTATGAGGCCTGCTTCTCCCTCTGCCTGTGTCTCTGCCTCTCTCTCTCTCTCTCTGTCTCTATGAATAAATAAAAAAACAAAATCTTTAAAAACAAAACAAAACAAAACAAAACAGTGGGCAGCCCAGGTGGCTCAGCGGTTTAGCGCCACCTTCAGCCCAGGGCCTGATCCTGGAGTCCCTGGATCGAGTCCCATGTAAGGCTCCCTGCATGGGGCCTGCCTCTCCCTCTGCCTGTGTCTCTGCCTGTTTCTCATGAATAAATAAAATCTTAAAAAAATACAAAACAGCCTCCAATAACAATATTTTAGGGAAACTTCTGCATTTTTCTACAGTAAAGACTGAGATGACATGAGGAGATTAAATCTTCATTCCATCAGAATTTTATCTTGTGACTTTTCCAGGGTGACCTGAAGACCACATGGCATTTGATCACACACAGAAACGGTCAATACAAAACCTGCCAAAGAATGTTAATTTTTAAATGGTACCCCAACACAGGCAACCTAAAGAACCCCAACTACAGACCCCATAAAAATCACAAAGGTCACTTAGTATTTTATGATTTGTGATTCTTACCATACCTGCTAAATCCCATCCTTGGGTCAAAAGAGTAACAAAAGTTGAGTCTGGTTCAAAACTTCTTTCTCAATGATTATTACCTGGAAGATTATGCTAACCTGTGGCCCTAAGTAATTTTTACCACAATTTATGGTAATAATTTACTTTGATTGGGGGAGCTTTGGTGAACTGCTGTTCTTTAATTGCAACTTTCTTCCCCTTCTGATCGTGGGTAGGCAAGAGTTCTCAACATTTGGATGCAGTCTTAAATTATGATGAAAAAGGGAGGCTTCCTGAGAGTAGAGCTTAGAAAAAAAGAGTTGGAGCCCAGAGAATGAATTACTGAAACCCCTAACACAGATTTTGATCACTAACTGGAGTGAACTGCAGAGAGAATGTCCAGGTTCATGCGTTAGACACAGTGGAGGTATTTTAGAGGCGTGCTCCCGGGAGGCAGGTCCAAGTCATTCAACTCTATTCATCCAGCATTAATTGCAGGGAATGGCTCCAAGTGGTTCTTAATCTAACGAGTCCTGGAGGATGGGAACCAACTGGTGACTGGGCAACCACCTTTCCCTGCATCTGCCCCACTCTTCTACAGGACCCTCCCACGTGAGTCACTGGAGCAAAGTGATTTCTACAGAGGAAGAGCAATTGGAAGCTCTCTTGTTGGCCCTTCTTACTAATGACGATGATACTAACAGTAACCACCATGACCCTTTACTAGATGCCTGACAGACACCAGGCATTGCTGTAAGTATTCATTAATCTTTGCAAGAGCTCTATGACAAAGTACTATTACCCACATTCTATAGAAGAGTGAGGTTCAGCGTTTAAATAAAATTTCCCAAGATCAAAACACTAGCAAGCAGCAGAGTACAAATTTGAACTCAGAGCCCAAATGTCAATCATTATGCTACACTGCCTGGAGCATCACACTTCCTTAAGGAGCGGACGTTGAATGAACAAAATCTCAGACAAGCTGCTTGGATATTCTATTCCTGTTCGATTTTGAATTTGAGTGGATGTTTTTTCATTCTGGGTGCTCTCAGAGTTCTGGTTATTGCCTCTCCCTCCTGCAATTTTTGAACCTGTCACTGTTCATTTCTGAATTTGTGGCTACAGCAAGTGAAGGGGGGGGGTGGACATGTTCAATTATCAGACTACCTCTCAGGAGCTCTGTTCACAGGTTCTGTAGGGTGGGAGGCTAGAACTAAGAGCTCAAACAAAGAACAGCTACCACTTCCAATTATGTATGGCTGCAATCCCCTCTTGGAAAAGTTCTTTCAGAGCTGCTACTCTTTGGCTTCTGAGGTTCACTGTTATAAGAGCTGAGTAGCTCTAAGTACAGAGAATGAATTCTCTTGCTTACCACCACAAGAATAAAATCCATCCCGATTTACCATAAAATCTTAAGTCATAGAATCAAAGAAAAAGAAAAGGGACTCAAGGTTGCCAAAGTTCTAACAGGTGGTTGGCAGGCTATAAAATTAAGGTGGAGAATCTTTCTTGATCATCCAGGTCAGTGCTTAATAATGCTCTGGGCAGAAATTAGTCTACGTCACATATATATATTTTCCAGGGTACATGTTAAATGGAATGATACAGGGCCACCTAAAGCCAAACTGCCATCTTCTGAAATCCTTGCGAATTTGGAACAGTAAACCTCAGTACAGCAGGCACTGTTGGGGCTACATAATTTTATTTTGGTTTATTTTGCCTTGCTGTCAATTTAAATACCCAAAGTCAACAATGTGGTTTTTTCTTTTTCTGTATAGGCATATGTTAACATATTAAGTACACCTGTGTGGAAATTACATAACTTTTTTTGGTAACAGCTTTGAGACATAATTTGTATACCATACAATCCACCCATTTAAAGCATACAGTTCAAGGATTTTTAGTATATTAGCAGGTTGTACAAACATCACTACAATTTCATTTCAAGAACATCTTTATCCCGAGGGCACCTGGGTGGCTCAGTTGGTTAAGCATCTGCCTTTGGCACAGGTCATGATCCCAGGGTCCTGAGATCGAGTCCCACATCAGGCTCCCTCTGCTCTGCCCTTCTCCCTCCACTCGTTCTCTCTCAATCCTAAAAACATCTTTATCTCCAAATCAAACTCCAAATCCACTGGCAGTTATTACTACCTTCCTCCTGCCTCCTGACCAGCATCCTTGGCAACAACCATTCATCTACCTTGTCTCCATGGATTTGTCTACTTTGAACATTTCACGTAAATGGGACCATACAACATGTGATCTTCTGTGACTTTCACTTAAAACATTTTCAAAAATAAATAAATAAATAAATAAATAAACATTTTCAAGGTCCATCCACATTAGGTAGCACGAATCAGTATTTGATCCCTTTTTACCTGTAAGCAAAGGTTCAGGTGGCAAATTCAGATTATGAATTTAACTATCATCTGTCAAGTATTAATTTACTTATCTCCAAAGATAAATTTATAATCTAGAAATATGGATTAAGAACCCAAATCCTATTCTTCAACCTGTCCCTAGGAGAGCATGTGGCTCAATAAAATTTGACCTGAATGCATTTTAATTTGCCAGAAACAACACAGGTTTTTTAAGAGTGCCAAATTCTACTGATTCTGGAGCTTCCACCCCCACCCCCAGCCCCCAACTCCCTTGAGTGGGTAGACACACAAGCCCTCCCAATTCTTCTCAACTCACTGATGAGGGAATTAGAATTTGACTCAGTTCTCAATCTGTAAGGTGAGGATGGGGGGCAGGGGGAAAGCCACTCCTGCCACAGTCCCAGGGAAACAGGAAGCTAAGAAATTAGGCATCATGGGATGCCTGGGTGGCTCCGTGGTTAAGCATCTGACTTTGGCTCAGGGCATGATCCCGGGGTCCTGGGATCGAGTCCTGTATTGGGCTCCCTGCAGGGGGCCTGCTTCTCCCTCTATGTCTCTGCCTCTCTGCCTCTCTCATGAATAAATAAAACCTTAAAAAGAAAAAGAAACTAGGCATCACGCCCACAGCTGAAACTGACAGACCAGCAGCCACATTCTCCACCCTGTGACTACCCACAAGTAAAAGGAGAAATCCCAAACAAAAGGCCACTTCTACTCCCAATAACAACGCCAAGAGGAGGGCAATCTCAGATTTCTTCCCTACCTGGGAGCATACCTTATTTACATAAATATGGTTTCACAGATAGGAAAGTAAAACCGCCCTAATCCCTGCTAAACGAGATGTGTCTTTTCCATAGAATTTCCAGGAAGTTTAAGAGACAATGCTTCTGAGTCACCAAAACTCTATCGGACCCTATTTGGTGGAATTTTCTCCAAAAGGTATGGATGTTTCCCTGCTTATTTAGAGGGGCACAGGGAGGGAATGAGGGGAATAGTCCAAGTTCAGTGCCTGCTGTGAGCTAAATGCTGTGCCTTTGCCCTTCTCAGCCCTACGACAAACCTTTGAAGGTATAGAATTTAAATGTATTCTTAGCAACCCGTGGGATTCTTGCAACTGCTGGTGGTAGAGACACCATGAATGACAGCATCCCCTTCCCACAGTTCAAAGGAGTTAAAGAAGTAGCTCAAGGTCACAGACCCAGGAAGTGGAGAAGCCACTTCAAACCCAGGCTTTCTGACTCTGAAGTTAACCATGTTAAACACTGTTCTAATAACATTCCAGATATTTTGATTTGCATTACCTTTCTTTCCCCAGACTGCATAATCTAATCTAAATTGTAACTTCATAAGGCATTTCCTTGTGGGGTTTTTCTTCCCCCCAATCTTGTGCATTTCTCTGCGGCTCTTCTGTGAATGGACCTCCCTTGATGAATAGAGAATCTATCCAGATTTCATAGGAAGGCTCTGGTCACCAGACATACCATCCGCATTTGGTAGACATGTCTCCTGTCAGAGCATCTCAATACCACAATCACATAGTATGGTTATCTGGGGCTATGATCAGCAACAGGCTGAAAGGACTGCAAGGAATAAATGCCAGGATTAGAAAAGTAGGGCACATGCAAGAATTTAAAAATAATAAAGGTTTCTAAAAAGCAAGGAGTCAAACCCAGGTAAGAAACAGAAATTTTGAGTACATAAATACCAAAGGGCAGAAAGCCAAGGTCCAGGCAAATAGTACCCCCAGGGGCGAGGAGAGAAAGAAAGTCACAAATGCTGACCTTCCCATACATTTCCAGCATGGTGCTATTTTTACCATGTCTTCACTTTTTTCAAAGGTAAGCATTTTAGTACAAAAGAAAATGAGAAAACTGGCGATCTGGCCTCAGTGACACAAATGCCCAGCTGCGTGGGCCCCTCTTTAAAATGACGGGACTATACTAGAAGACTCTGTGATCTCATGATGCCTGAGATCCCTTAACTGTTTCTTGTTGAGAGAACAAAGAGAGGACAGTAAAGGAGCAGTGAAGCAGGCCCAAGAGAACCAGAAAGGGAGGGACAGAGCAGATAGAGACCGGGCACCAGTCACAAAGAAAAGGTCTCTGCAGCTCAGGTGGTTTGCAAAACCCCCTAAGGGACACATAATATGCCTCCTACTCTGGTAGGACACCTCCAACCCCAAGGAAGCTAGGCTGGCACCAAGATGGTGGGGACATCTACCAACAGGTAGAGAGGCCTGTGGGCACCAGGAGAGAGAGGATTTGGGTCCAAGATAGGGCTGGTTAAAGACGCTGCCCTGCCTATTTATTTTTCATTAACTATCCCTTAAGACATCAATAAATATCTTTTCCTGCCATGTGTTGGCTTGAAGTAAGAGCTCCCGGCCTGAAGACGGGGAGATCAACAGATGGCCTATTTATACTCAAGAACATTTTAGTAGGCCTCATCCTTGATGTGTTTTTCCTCCATCTGGCACAATACAAAATGACGTGTCAGAGGCAGTATAGATGGACAGTGAAGAGTAGCTCCAGGAGTGAATTCACAAACCAGACCACAGAGGTTTAAAACCCGGCTGTCAATAAACCATAGGTGTGGGTTACTAAGCCTCTCTAAGCCACAGTTTCTTTAGCTGAAAAGCAGAGATGAAAATAGAGTCTGGGGATGATTCAAGGTACCAATTCCTATCAAGTACGGAGGATGGACAGTACCTGGTATTTACTACGTGTGCAGTGAACGTTAGCTTCTATCACTTACGATGATGTTAATATTCATGTAAAGCACTCATTACACTCGGGTCTCACTGATACTGAAATATATTCAAATTGTAATCCTCTGGCACAATAAAACCAGCATATGCCATTAGATAGTCTAAGTCCCTTTGTTTTGTTGTAACAATGAGGCAGGTATGGGTCAAATTATCATAAATCTTGAATTCTATTTGTCCATTTCCCTCATGCCAGAAGTTTATTATTCAAACACATTTGGCCCGGAAGTTTGGAAAGATCAACTTGTGACTTTCAGTATGCAGAATATAAAACCCAAGAGGAAATCAGGCATTTCAGGATAAAACGCAACATTTGTCAGATTTCCCAAGAATCGACTGAAGACCATGGAATTTTGCATATGTGCCAGGGACCCCAATTAGGCCCTTTAAGACGAAAAACTGCCCTGCTGCGTGGCTCTCATCTGATAGGGATATGCAAATATGAGTCTTTGACACAAACTCAGGGTCAGCTCCCCCAGAGAAGAAAAACAATCAAGGTGAATGTAATCAAAACTAATCATTTTCATATGGTGAGAGATGAGATCAGAAAAATGTCAGGAGCTTCATCTTGCCTCTAAATGACAGAAAAACTCAGGAAGTTGAAAGCTTCATCTCCCACCTTGAGAAAATAAGTGCTCAATAAATACTTCTGCCTTCAAAGAAGGGAAGGATTGGCTTCTGCCCCACCGACTCCAACAGCCTTCAGATAACTTGTTTAAATGCCGGAGAAGCTGGGCTGCCCTTTCCAACGGCTTCTGCAGTGGCAGAAATAAGCCTGAGCCATCACAGGCAGCTCTCCAAAGTCGACAAAGGCCTTTGGCTAGGAACCTTTAAAGAGGAAAAGGTTCCACCAGGCCCCGGTGGGAGGCAACATGAAGGCCCTCCTTTGGACCTTTCCCCGTTGCTTATGACCAACCCACAAGCTACCCAATTAAAGCCTCAGATAGGAAAAACTGATGGGCAAGACTGATCTAATGCTAGGAAGCAGCAGAAGCCTGACCCTTAAAACAATCCTTCTCTGCCCATCTAAATTAAGAATTATAAACCAAGTGGCTAACATACAGATGCCCAGCCTCAGGGGGGATTTGTTTCAAGACACACGCCCTGATAACTAGCATGAAGCAAGCCTCCAAAGGAAGACATAGCTTTGTCTGATGTCAAGGCAAACACGGGAACAGAAGAAATGCTTTTTCTCTTCAGCAAATCAAACGCAGTTGCACTGGTGAAAAGACAGTGTTGGGGAAGGGAAACAGCTCATTTCAGGAAAAGAGAGCCTACTACTTTTCTGTAGGTGTCTGGACATCCATTTCAGTATCATCCGGTAACGGGAAAGGAAGAATAGGAATCAAAAGGTTATTACCTAAGAGATACGTCACCAAAAAAGCTCTAATGTTTGAAGTTTCTCATGCCTTACAATTCATTTTCAAATGGCTGAGGTGTTGCTCACTGCCTAAGGTTAGAACTGCATTCAAGTATCTCTCCAGCCATGGATTTCCCTTCACTGAAAGCAGGAAGGCAAACGTGTCTGTCTTGTGCTAAGAGACACGGGTTCCCCTCCGTGGTATGCTGTGTGTACAAACCCAACTCCACCCCAGAGCAGTGGTTTAGTTCCTGGGAGGGAGCTGAACCCTCACCCTCTCCTTCTCAAGGAGGGAGATACCTGCTGCTGCTCGGGAGGCAGTATGGGGACTTGTCCAGGGCCACAGCGCCCTAGGGCAAGGGGCAAGCCACTCATCCGTCGGTGGGTGAGAACATGAGCCCACGCCAGTCCTTAGAGCTCTATCCCACAGGAAGAGGGAAAGACAGTGGGGTTGTAACTCAATTAAAAGATGAACAGAGACTTACAGGGTTGAAAAAAGTCAATGGTGCTGGCAGGGAAAAAAAAAAAAAAAAAAAAGACAAAACCAGTCTGGTGAAAACCACCCCCAGCAAAAAGCTAGTGGCTTATGGCGTGACTGTGTGAAAGCCCTCTCATGGCTCCTTAATTCCTTCTGTGCAAAGGTGGTTGAGAGAGACCAGAGGGGCTCCAACTGGAGCTAGGTCTTTAGCACAAGTCAGTCACTTGGGGAGGAAAAAGCCCATCCGGAAGGCAGCCATCTGCAGTCTTCCCTCTTGGAAATTCACCCCAATCTGCTGAGAAGTGGAACACGGTGCTCTGGCAGCGAAGGAGCTAAATAACGCAGGAACTTGCCCGAGGAAGGCTCTGGAGCTGCTGCACGCCCGGTGCCTCACTCCTGGCCCAGGAGCGGATGCAGCTCCTCTCCGGGGATGTCAGATGCCACCCCCTGCAGATGCAGGCCCCGAACTGTGAAGGCTTCAAGAGCTGAGCATGAAGATCGTTTTAAGAAGCCAGCCCGCTTTCCGAGCCCCGGCGGTTGGACACAGCCCTGCCGACGTCCACACCATGTGCCGTCCGCTGACACTGCACTCAAGGGTGACAAAGAGGCGGGCGTGAGAAGCAGCCACGGGGACACAGGTCTGAAACCTCACCGGCTGCTGTCCCCTTTCTGCTCCCCCTAAAGGCAGACAGGGAGGACGGGAGGCTGCGGGTAAGGTGGTTGTGAAAATAGGCCAGGTCGCTTTACCTGGAACAGTCACCACCATAAAACAGGATAGAGCCAGGGAGCCAACAGCCCAGCGGTCACTTCTGCCTCCCAGCATCTGCCACCAGGAGTCCACCCTCCGCAAGCCAGGCAGGGAAGGCAGCTGGGCTAACATGGGGCTTCTCAGTCCCAGCCTCAAGTTGGGATCACCTGGGGAGCTTGGATATAATAGTGGGGCCACCAACTCACCCCTTTCCCCCACCACACTCAGAGACTGGATTTAAGTGACCTGGAGAACGCCCAGGCCCCAGCCCTTGTTCAAACAGTTCCTCAGTTGATAGCAAGGTGGAGTCAGGGGCACAGTATAAGGAATCCTGAGAAAAGGCTTCCAGGCTGCCGACCCTCCTGTTTGTGTAGAGCACTCCACCCTTCAGCTGGTCTACCGCAGAACCAACGAATACTGATGTGGCTCCCACGTGGGCTGCGTCCCTGGCCCACTGATCACAGGCTTCTGTGAAGCCCTGCAATCAAGTGCTTGCTGAGCGAACAGGAGACACCAAGGAGTCCCACCGGGGTGACAAACGTTACCGAAAAGATCCTAACTGCCAACAAAAATCTAGGTAATCAATTAGGCAACTGGAAGTATTGTCAGGAGAACATGAGAGGGCCCAGGGGGTGAGACAGACAGGGACTGAGGGATGAGTGAGCGAGCACAGGTGTGGACATAGGCACAAGCTTTGGGGAAGGGGTGCTCTGGCTTCCTAGCTGCTTATTCTAGATCAAAGTGGACAAAGTGATTGTTCTACATCTCCACCACTTCCTCCAATATTATCACCCCTGAAAGGCAGAAAAGGAATGTTAGCCTTTCAAGCTGTGTAGCTGTATAAGATTGTAGCAGAATCCCAAAAAAGGAATTCCTAGATTCTCTTGCCTGGTTTAGAGAATGCCTTGAAGTAGGCCAGGGAGCCCTCTTCCCTTGAGCTTTGAGATACATGTGGTTCTTCCCTCTCTTACACACACCAAAAAATACAGAAGGTTTGGGAGGCACTACCTCCCCCATGTCTCAAGAACAGAGGATGCTGGGAAAACATCCATCTTATCCCAAGTGGAAATTGTCCAACTGAGGTTTGTGAAAGATTGCAAAGGTCCTGGTTCTGCTTTTTATATCTAGTCATCTCGGCAGCTGGAAAAAAAAATCTATTGATAATATTTTTCTGCCCAAGCATTTTTAGTTTCCCTGTGTGTGGGGGTGGGGGAGGAGGCAGCCGTGGTGACTGAGGCTCAGTGTTCAGCGTTACTTTCTGCCTCCCACATCTGCACCTCTCGATAAGATTTTATGTCACAGTCTTTGGCTCAATTAAGTATATTCATGTATTTGTCCCTCTTTCATCTCAAATCAAAATATGGTCTCAACTGCAATAAACGTGCTCAGCCTGCATCTCCACTCAGTTCAAGATATTTGATGAAATTCAAGACAGTGGGGATCAGAGTAAACGGATTCTAGCAGCAGCCATTGGAGGGAACGGAGCTTGGGGTAGGAGCCAAATTAACATCACCAACTTTCCAAGAATGTTTAAGGGTACATTATATATTACCAGATCAAAGCCAAAGGCACATGATTCAAGATTTGGTTCACAGTGACAGAAAAAGTTAGGTCTCCCCCCGACTCAGTTTTCCTTACAGCATGTTGCAGATCTGGGAGGACTGAGAAGGAGCAAAGGAAAGTATCTGGAATGAGTCAGCTGAAATATCAAGTCTATTTGATTAGCCTGCACACCATCAGGCAGGGTAATCAGTAGCTTATTTTGAGACTTAAGAAGACAGTTGGACTCTGATTTATCTAGCTAAGCCATGGACCATAATATTCAAGGCCTTCATAGGAAGACTCAAGAATTAGCTAGAATCCTAGAGGACTTTCATAAGGAAATTTTCAAAGCGGTCTTCGTTTTGTTGCTCAGAATATGGAAGATTTGCCTCGGGACAAATAAAAAGAAATAGAAGCTTTCAAGATCTCATTCCATCTGTGAAGAAAAATGCAAAGGCTCGGAGATTCTGGAATCCCACCCATGGACCACCCCTCCCACAAGGAAATGCTTAAGGGCTGGTGAACCTGCTGGCAGGTGCATGGCAATTACCAACAGCTCCATGAGGCGCGTCATGGACGCCTTTCACCAGTGAAGAAACCAAGCTGTGCAAGGACACAGGACTCTGGACAAGTTGAGACAGGACTAGGAAAGAACTCATTGAAGTCAAAAGCACACAAGGGTCAGCTCTTGGGAAAGTGAACAGTTAGTGCCTGATTCACAACAGCGTCTTCTAACTTGAAAATAGTTGGACAGAATAGAGATGGAGAGAAAACTGGTATATAATGACTATGTTAGAGAATATTGTTGTCACCTTACAGAATTTGACCCAAGTTTGCATACATGTATTTAGCTTCATACTTGCACTCAAATTTTTGCAAAGACTTTAACTATAAAAATCCTAATAGTAAATCAAAATAACATTTCAGTTCAGAGACTGTGTATTGAAAACCAGACACTTAAGGGGGAGAAGTGCCTGGGTGGTCCAAGTCAGTTGAATATCCAACTCTTGATTTTAGCTTGGGTTGTGATCTCAGGGTTGTGGGATCAGGGCCTGCATCAGGCTATGTGCTGGGTGTAGGGCCTGCATCAGGCTATGTGCTGGGTGTGGGGCCTGCTTGGGATTCTCTCTCCCTCTGCTCCTCCCTGAGCATGCACATGTGCTCCTTCCCCTCACACCCAAAGACAGACAGGAACTGACTTCCCCATTAAGTCTGAAGCCATCTGCCACTTTGACACAGCAAAAACCAAACTAGAGAGCAATTCTGCGGGGTTACATATCATATTGAACCTCAAAATCCTACCACCTTTCTCTTCCTCTAATATGTAAAACACCCTTGCTGCCTCTTAGTCTTAGCCACCCAGAATACACTCAACCACTCACCCAATCAATACATGGAAATTATAAACAGTTTATTTTTGCCCAAATATCACTTTGAAATACCTTCCCTTCCATTTGTATGTGCTGTACTAGTTTTCTATTGCTGCTGTAACAAAATACCACAGACCTAGTGGCTTAGAGCAGCACAGATTACTTCAGGTCTGGAGGTCAGAGGTCCAACAGAACTCAAGGCTCTATAACCAAGGTGTTGGCCAGGATGCATTCCTTCTGGAGGCTTCTGAATCCCTGCCTTTTCCAGCCTCTAGAGACAACCTATATTCCCTGGCTCCTAGCCCCTTCCTCTATTTTCAAAGTGTAACTATGCAACCTCTGCTTTCATATCCTTTCCTGACTTTGACCCTCTTGCTTCACTCTTATAGGACACCTTGTGATTACACAGAGCCCACCCAAGATAAGCCAAAATAACCTTTCCCTCTCAAGATCCTTAATCACATCTGCAAAGCACTTTTCGTGATGAAAAGTAATATATTCTTAGGTCCTGAGTTCCAGGGACATCATTCTGTCTACTACTACTATTATACACACACACACATTACATGAGTACACCAGGGGCACATGTATCAATTCTATATTACATTTCTTATGGAACACTGTATTATAAAAATTTCCCATACTTCCACAGATATACCAAGATACTATTTTTAAACTATCTAAAGTCCCACTTAGCATATATTTATAATGGCTTTAACTAAGGGGGTATATGTATAATATAATGGATATTTTCTTTTAAATTTTCTTTGTAGGGCAGCCCGGGTGGCTCAGAGGTTTAGTGCCGTCTGCAGCGCAGGGCCTGATCCTGGAGACCCGGGATCGAGTCCCATGTCAGGCTCCCTGCATGGAGCCTGCTTCTCTCTCTGCCTGTGTCTCTGCCTCTCTGTGTCTCTCATGGATAAATAAATAAAATTTTAAAAAATTATTTTTTTGTAATACTGTACTAAAAAAGTACTTTTACTAATTAAAAAGAAAAAAAAATTGATGCAGGAAAATAATGCTGACCCAAGAAGCCTGGTTCTCCCACCACACCAAAAGCTGACATTACTACATTTGAGCAAAGGTCTGCAGCATTTCTCTTGGGAGTAGAGGTGAGCAGCTTTGCACTTCATTCCACACGAAGCACAATCAGATTGTCTTTCAGCAGAACAGAAACAATCACCCTATTGTCTAACAGCATGAATGACCTACAGAGCCACAGAGCATAAATAGTAAAGGCAAAAGTAGCAACTGGCTCCCTCCTTTGTATGTTCTGTAGTCTGCAATTTGTTGGCTTGTCAACTTTGGCTTAAGGATTATAGCTTGTGGATGCAAATTGTATTGGCTTTCACTGCCAAAATTCAAGTGCCAGGATTATTTTGTCTCCCTGTTTTACCTATTTTATAGAAACACACAAGAATAAGAATGCAACGCACACTGGAAAAAACCTAAAATGGGCTGGGGGAGAGTAGGGAGGGGGAGGTCACAATTAAATGCGCTTCACATAAACTATTTGGTGCCATAATATAAAACAGGTCAGCAAGCCTTTTCTGTAAAAGTCCAGTTAGTATCTTCAGGTTTGCGGGCCAGCCTGTCACAAGTACACATACTCAACTCTTGTTACACAGCCAAAGCAGCCATATACAATGCATACACTGAAGAATGGACATGGCTGTGTTTCTAGCGAATCATTGACCAAAACAAGTGTTGGACACGATGTGGCCCAACAGTCTGTCGTTTGCAATGCTTAGTATAGGAGGAGGAGGACAGGTGTCTTTGTTATACAAAGATCAAACTATACCCAAACTGTTTATACACCATCTCTAATTCATCCTTGTGCTTGTTTTTAGCAAGTCTTGGTTCTTAAGAGTCACAAAGATAAAGTGGTAGGTTTCATTCCTGGCCCCAGTTCTTCATCCTTCCCTGTTTCTATGCCCTTTTTGCATGACTTTGGACTTTCTCCCATAAAGCTCAAGTATATTTCATAGCCCCTTCCCCCTCTGACTTTGGGCTTAAGCCATGTGACTGGCTTTAGCCAACAGAATGAGGCAGAAACACCCATATGCCGGTTTTGAGCTGAGAATGAAGCACTTCTTGGCATTTGTGCTAGCTCTCTGGAGTTTGTCAGCTGCAGAAGAACTTATCTAGGCTATCCTCCCCCAATCAAAGCAAGATGAGAGGCATGAAGAGCAGACTGATCCCCAGAGTCCCACAGTGAAAAGGCAAGGTGCCCAGCTGAGCTCAGGTTAAATCAGTCAGATCTTTTAAGACCTGTAGATTACGTCAATGATGATGCCATTATTGTTTCAAGGTCACTAACTTCTGAGGTGGTTAGACGACCACAGCAAATTGATATAGGCAATATATCAATCATAAAACAAACTACTGCTTTATATCTCACACCTCCAATCATCTCCATAGAGAACATCTTCATAGAGAACCTACCTCCTTCCATGGGACAATTTATTGATATATACTTATTTTTTCCAGCTGTGTATTTACTTTAAAATTTGCTTTAAAATTCTAACTTTATCACTAATAAATGTTCTCAATATTTCCTTATAGTAACATGTAGCTGCATTTATCCCCTGATGAGACCAGATATCTAATGAACAATACAGGTTCTCCTCTCATCCAAAAGCATGGCATTCCTACAAAACCTTTCATAAGTTAAAATGGCATAAAGAAGCTATCTCCATTAATTTATATGGAAAATTCTTTGTTGTTTCCAGACCCAAAAAATAGCCTCTCTCACACTTTTCTCAGACCTTAGGACACATTTTACTAATGAATGCGCAAACGAAATTGAGATAAAGCACTGATGCTCACAGACACAGTTCAAAACTCTGGCAGACTGACGCTGAGTCTAGTTCCCGGGGAAGGTGCTTGGTGTCGCCACTTTTGCTGCTCAGGTAACACACTGCTTCCAGAAGAGCTAGCTGCAGGACCAATGCTGAACACTATTTTTGCTTTTTGTGTAAAAGCAAACATGCTCTTCGGATTTCAGTGCGAACAGGTGTTAATGTAGGTCTTATAAGAGTGAAGTAGCATATCAAACTTTCGAAAACTTTACCTGTATACTTAACATATGCCATTTCCCAAATTTTTCAGTCATGGTGGTGGTTGTCTTTAGACCACTTCATACAATATACGGTTTATCATCACTGTAAATAAGCAAACTGGAACCAACTGACTTTGCTTATTTATTTATACCATAATTAGCGAGGCTATTAGATAAAATGGTGTTTAAAAGCAATATGCACAGGTAATATTCCCAGACCTCCTTCCTGAATTTAAAAACAAAAAACCCCACAATTTTTGGGAAAAAAAAAAAGAGGGAAAAGTGCATGGAATGACCCCTCCACCATATTTCTGTTTAATTTGTAGAGACAGATGTCCATTTTCCAATCTGGACTGAAATTATTGAGTCGTGATGTTCATTAACACTTTTAGTAAAGAGACAAATCTCGTTCAATGAAAACTTCTTTGCCCCAATTCTGGTCAGGGTCATCTTAGACTCTTGCCTTTCCAAGTACACCCCAACTACCCACAACCATGAGAAGTGGGTCCATATGCCCCCAGAAAACCTCTACCATCCAGCAAGTGCCATACACGTGCTAGTGGCTCATCTCTCCAAAGAGCACAGACCTAGAGCTAGCCACCAAACTTTACATGATTCTCTAGTCCAAAAGCTGGTCTCAGTGTATCATTTAAAATGTGAAAGGCAGGGCACCTAGGTGGCTCAGGTGATTAAGTGTCTGACTCTTGATTTTAGCTCAGGTCATGATCTCAGGATCATGAGACTGAGCCCTGCATTGGGCTTCATACTCAGTGGGGAGTCTACTTGAGATTCTCTCTCCCTCTGCCCCTCCCTCTGCATTCACTCCAAAATAAATCTTAAAAAAAAAAAAAAAACGTGAAAGGTATTTCTCAACACCAACACTCCAAAGTCTATGCAATTAATAACAGATGGAAAATACGAATATCTATAATACATACACAAAATGTTTACAACTTTCAATTATTAATAACAAAAACTATCTTCATTGATGCTGATGATGAGCACCTTGAGATTTTAAGCTGGTGAAAACTCATCCAGCTGTATCCATCTGGCACTGGATGGTCTACAAAGGCCTCATTCCCAGGCATGGGGGATGGTGCTGGCTTGGTTTAGGAATCCTCAGCCTTATTCCTATAATCCTCAGGCTTATTCCAGCTTCACATGGTTTCTTAGTCCTCAAGGAGGGTAGTCAGGGCTTCTTCTTAAGGCAGAAGTTCCAGGAAAGCTGTAAGGCCTTCCACGACATCACTCTTACTGCATTCTACTGGCCAAAGGATGTTACAGAAGCCAGTCTAAACCCATAGGAGTAGACAAATGGGACTTCACTTCCTGACTGAAGTTGTGGCAAAGTCATTTACAAGGGATCATGCAACAAGGATGGGAAGATCTGTGGTCATATTTTTTTTTTTTTGCAATATCGCACATATGCTTGGCAATTATATTCCATTGTTTCTATATAAAAATGCATTGTAGTTTTCATGATTTAGTCTTCCCGCACAGTCACATAGCAGATTCTGGAAGGTGAGAGAGAAGTGATAATGGATAAAGGAAGACAGCCCTTGACATAAATTAGATTACTTCTCAACTGGGGCAACAGAGTGGGTACATTTCTAGGCTAATAGTGCTGGAACACACTCCGTGAGCACAGGGAGTTTTTGCTTAGCTCAGTGACGGATCCCCAGTGCACGGAAGAGTACCTGTGCCACAGGAGACAAGCAATGAAGATCTGCGAAATGAAAGAGTGAATGTTTCCTAGGTTATCTGAAGTCAACTGTTTGACTACGAGTACTTAGAGCAGAGCGATGATGTGCCGAGATGTTCCCATATTAGTCTTCCAAAATGACATTAACAGCTTGAGACTAGAAATCGAACAAAAGCATAATGAAGTAGACCTTCGAAATAATTCCAACTGAACAAAAATGCTTTTATAAATGGAAATTTCTGTCTTTGTAAACTTCACGCGAATGTGAATCGTGAACAAATCAGCAAAACACAGCCTTTCACTTAACAATAGATCTTACGTAGTCCCAGGAATTGAAATTCAAAGATGCACAATAAATGGCTTTGGAAAGGAAGTGCAGTAAATGTTGTTGTTGAATGCTGGATGGGTAATGTCGGAGACAGAAGACCCCGGGCAGTTATCTCATCCCCCACCCCCACAAGGAGGAAGCGAAGACCTCAGGGTCAAGTGGCTCAACCAAAATCACTGGGCTGGTTAGGGCACAGATGGGACAAGAATTCAAGCGTTCAAACCGAGCTCTGAGCTCTTTCCACTACACACGCCCAGCTGACAGTTTTCAGTGGTATAAACAAGCTTTTGAATATAAGCAACTATAAATAGCAATTAGTCAGAGTCTTGTATTAGATGTGTTGACATCATCAGCAGGCAACTCTGTTACAAAGCTCCTCTGACGCTCCCTCCGAAACCTCTCCAGTCAGTCTTCTTTGCTTCCCCTGCACCAGTCCAGACTGCATCCCTCTTCCAGCATCAATCAGAAATCCGAGCTTTGTCACAACGTTCCCTGTGCATTGGCTTTTCTCATCTATCTAGACCGTGTATTTACAAAGATGGGAAATGTGATTTTTCTAATTCTTTTGCATGTTCCCCCCATATTGACCTGTCAATGACGTTTTGCTTAAGCTTAATCATCATTCAATAAGTATTAGCTATGTGACAGGCAGTGAGCTAAGCATTTTATATGCATGATTTCATTTAATTCATTCCTCAAACTCTAGATATTATTTGTCCTATGTCCACAGATAAAGATGCTGTGGTGTGGAGAGGTGAACTGACCTGCTCAAGGTCACACAACTGGTAGGGTATTTGGTGAGGTGATTCAACACTAGGATTATCTGCTTCTGAAGTCTGTGCTAATCCTGGTCCTTCCCAACAAAGGACCCAATCCTGGGTCCTTTCCAAACTGCTTGAGTTTGGAAAGGGCCCAGGAAATGCAGTGTGGAAAGTATCCCAGGTGATTCCAATGTGTAGCCAGGTTCAGGGGTCACTAGCCCCACCCTCCACAACCCTCCACTATTGAACAAGTCCACCCTTCCCAGCTCTCCTCAGGTCATGCATACCGAGTAGAACTGTGTTCTCTCCTGCACTCAATCCCTTCCACTGGGGTCCTCCATAGCCCTTTCTGGACACAGAGAAAACTGGGGGCATCAGAAAGCTATTGCAGGAGCAGTAAGAGGATTCATGAGGAAGCAGCCACAAGAGTCCACCAAGGAAGCCCTGACAGCACAGCCCGGGAAGGGGTAGAGTTCAAGGCCCCATTAGGTTCACAGTGGTCCTCACAATGAATAATGCTCTATGCTCTCTTCTTTAGGACTTTTTTCTTTTAATGAGTCATCCACACATGCCATATATCAGCCAATGACCCAGCTACACAATCCCACACCACTTTCTCCAAGTTCAGAATAGACACTGTGATTTTCACCCAATACCCTAAAACATCCTTTTAGTTTGCTTTGAGCAACTGGTCCCGTCTTCCACTACAAATGACCCCAGGAGCTCAGCACAACCACCTAGGAGGAAATCGCTTGATCCCTTTTTGTAACAATATCGAGCACAAAACCAAGGTTTTCCAAGAGACCACAACCAGCGCTTCCCATCAGTCCCCAGGACTCTCTCCTGCTTCAGTAACTGCCCACCCCCTGCCCCACATCATCTTTTCCGTCTGTCTCTAATAGCCAGGAACTCCTTTCCATCTAACGGAGCTGAGACAGACTCAAAGACATTACTAAATACTAAAAAGAAACCTATATTACAGGACGCTATATATTAAAAGGGGAAGGGCTATAAAGTAGAGGTTATCTGGTCCTGCCATCGCTGGCTTCAGTGGCTTTGCCCCAGGTCACACACAGCCCTGGGATGTCCGTCAGCCCTGCCCCAACCTAAGCTCACTGCCTGTGTTCTTGCCTCCCAGTCCACCTCCACCAGGAGGATGCCAATCTCAGCTCCCTAACTGGGTATCTTGTGGGATCTATGGTCAGGACCAAGAGAAAGAACCCTGTCCCTGTCATGCAGGATGGGAGCTGAAATACAGCTGAGAGAAGACAGACTGAATAGTGGCTAAGAGGACCATGGGCTGGAGAAGGGCTCTTCCTGGACTGTTTATTTCAGGTCACACACAGACAGCGGTGTTCTCCCTGCACGCAGCTTCTTCCCCTGGAATCCTCCAGGGCCATTTGCTATTTCAAAGAACGTTCAGTATTTTGAAAACTGATCTAAAGTAGAAACCTATTTCCAAGTCTCCCCATTTCCTGGGCCAGGGCTCTTGCCTTTCAGACTGAGAGACACAATTTTTGACCCTATTTTCTTTGCTTACACACGTGGTATAAATCTGTAAAATCAAGACGGGTTCATTCCCTCTAAGAATCTGAATTTGTCTCAGACTAGCCTTCTTTCAGCACAATCTTCTATCTTAGGACGCCTTAAAGAATACAGACTGAGCCAGACTAGATTCATCACTGCATAATTGGATGTTTACTTTTAGTTGTCCTAATTAGTCAAAGAAAAAGAAATCACGTTTTAATTTTCCTAAGAAAAAAGTCGAGCCTCATTTTGTCATTTGTATCACTCTTCTGGGATCTTACAGACAGTACTTATTAGGAAAATCAATTTCAATAAGGGAGAAGGAGGTTCTCTATGGTCACACACTACCCCTATCTTAGAGAGGAGCCTACATTTGGATGATGCTGAAAACTAGAAACAGGACTTTGATAGTCCTTATATCCTATATACCCTAATGGTCCTAATGTACCATCAGGACTGTATTTGTACTCCTATGCTATCTAAAAACATGAGTTAGCAATTGCCAGGTTCTTTTAAAGTCTGTGAATACACTTGCTAGAGAAACTGCAGACTGTTGCAGAAAGCCTGTAAATGTCAAACATTTTTAGTACTTTTCTTTTTAAGGAGGCAATTTCCAAATCAAAATTAGTTGAAGCTACAATTTGGTTTGTATCGAGTGGGCAGGTCCCCAAAGAGTCCTGACGGTGCCACATGTCACACAATATCTGAAGCATCTCATAAATTTAGGCCTCTTGCCTCCTAATATACCAATGATGGCTTAAGACTTTTAAATCACTGCAGGGTTTTGTTTTTGTTTTTTAATATTCCAAAGCAGGTGTTTGAGAGTACCCAGGAGAATTTTATTGTGTCTAAAATAGCAGCTATAAGTGGTACTGGAATCATTCTCCTTTTCCTGGTAAGTCTGTGGGCAAAATCTTTTGAGTTCTAAAAGCCCAGAAATCAACTATCGCTTAGGAATAAGAATGCAGGATACTAGAGGCCAAGAAGCATGTGTTCAATTATTTCTTTAGCCCAACCAAAAAATATAATTATAAATAAATCTGGACACCTGGCATTTAGGAGAGAAATGGCTGCTAATTGCATTAACGTTGGTAAGTTGAATTTGGCCTGTTTTTTGATAGCAAAAGAGATTTTTTTTTTCCATTCAAAGTCATCCTGTTCTTCCAATACCTCAGATATCCAAAGCCACCAGACTCACTACTCTGCCTGTAAAAGGGGAGCAGGTAAGCTGTGTGAGACCACGAATCTCACATAGCAACAAGAACTGTCAACAAAGGTAAACAAACCCACCCCCAGAAACAAGTCCAAGACTAGCTGTTCTTGGAGTGCATCACCTGGAGAGCTCATTAAACAAACTGCGGCCCTGTCCCCAGAGCTGCCGACTCAGTGCATCTGCGGCACTGGAGTATTTGCTTTTCTAACAGATTCCCAGGTGATACTGAAGCTTCAGGTGTGGAATCCTACTTTGGGAAGTGCCTCCCAGGGGAATATGCAGAAGGGGTGGGGCAAGCACCAGCATTACAAGTTCCTTTACCGTCATTCCCCCATGGCACCCTTGGTACAACTGACAGGTGTATCACCAGTTGAACAGAAAGGAAACAGAGATCCAGGGAGGTTAGGATATTGGCTGGTAAATGAGAAGGCAAGAGATCATCTCACGGCAGCACGAGTCTGCCACACATTCCAAGTGCTTCACCCCACCTTCAACCCCAACCAACAACATCACACTCACTGCAAAAATACTCTGCAGCATTATGAGCTGGTTCCACCATCTTAGAATGTACAAACTTGCTAATAAAATATCCTAAAACTTTAGGTGTAAGAGCATTCAACCACAAACATGCACAGCCCACTTCTCAGTTCAGGAACCAACTTCCACCTGTAAACAGTTGTCGGGAATTTCCAACCACCCTCTAACTTTTGGCTCACTCATTTCTTGTACTACTCTACCAACTGCCAAGATCCTCATTTCTCCGTAAGTCAACCCTAACTGGGCACATAAGGACTTCTCTGGACCAAGGATGTACCACACCTGAAACAGAATAGTGTATGCCACTGCTTGTACCTTCAAGGCTCCTATGGCTGAGGACCCTGATTTTTATTTATAGGTGTCGATAATCTTTAGTGTAAGCTCCAAACACAGCTCCATCCAAGCTTTGTACAACATGCATTGTAGCACGATGCTTAATAACGGCTCCGTGTTGACAATGACCTGCAGTAACTCTCCATATCAGGGAGTCCCTTGCACTGGATAACAAAGCAACTCCGAGATCTGTTTCCATGACAACAGCAGCATCACACAGGAAAGAGCAGGAAAGACTACAGAAAGGCTCTTTAGAAATTGCTACCAACACACACACTTTACAAGACTAAAAACAATGTTCCGGGCACTAGATTTAGGGTTAACAATCTTTTGGTTCTTGAATGTACTCTCTAATGGTGTGACTATTTTTAAACAGCTAATAGGAACTGATTGAGAACACTATAAATACCATCCATCTGCCAAATTTCAAGAGGTCTAAAATTAGGTTACCAGGTTCATCAATTTCCCTTAGAAGATTCTAGTAGAAACAGACCAAACCTTTCTGGTGGCAATTAACAGTGAAATGCTCATAGTTCTAATGCAATGGTAAATAAGTTGTATTCATTTAAAACCTAATTAGTAAGAAACTCCAGAAACCATTTTTCCTGAATAAAATTAAAATGGGAAACACCTTATGAGACAGGAGTTTCTTAGAAGGCCCTAACAATGTGCCACATACTGAAAATAACTCACAGCAGTAGGTGTTAGAACTAAATCATACGTTATAAACAAAAGATGAAAACATTAAATTTTCCTTTTCTACTATGTTTATCATGATGAGCCCCTGTGAATGCCTGCTTTTCTCTCGTGGATGAAGTGGAAACAAAATGAAATCCCCCATAACTGGAGTAGCCTCTCCAATACATAATATTTTTTTGGCCATGATTTTTGCCTCATGGGCCATCAAACAAGAAAGAGCCCTCTTGCTAAAAATATCCTAGCACATCAGCCAGAATTGGGACCTATTTTTTTCTCAGTCACTGGGAGGTAAGGTTATTTCACCTACATGTGTACCAAGTTATTTTTAAAACTTGCCTTGTTCTTCTCTAGTTATTCTATTTCAAAAAACAAAAAGAACCCAGGGGCCTGTTGCATTCACATTCGCTGTAAGCATCCTGGCTGATCTGTGGTCCATGTCAGTAGCATCAGTACATTCAGAAGTAACTTTCTCCCTTAAAGCCAGAAGGCAAAAGTGCTTCATAGAAACAGTTCGGCAGGGAATTTTCAACCTTGTCACAAGCACGGAGGTCAGACACCTAGACTAGATGGTACTTGCAGAGAACTGTGTTATTACTCATGAGTCTCAATGACCATTTGTCCTAAGAGGCGACAGCTGGCTCAGGGACAACCTGTAAGAGCAGTGTCACTGTAAAGTTAAAGCAAAAATTCTGTGTAACATATCAAGGTTAACTCAAGCAAGGTCTCACCACCTCTATCCATTTACCTGCTAAGTCAGTAAGTACCTATGTATTCAGAGCCAGCTACATACCAGATTCTGGATAAGCAGAGAGGACAGAGAGGAGACAAGGGCTTTGCTTTGCCTTTCATGGGTTACTGTGTATGGGCAGAGATGGAGCAAGCTACAGCATGGTGTTAGAAATGTCTTTAGAGAGACACCCACAGAAAGCACCTGGGTGGCTCAATCTGACTCTGGATTTCAGTTCATGTCTTGATCTCAGGGTTGTGAGATGGAGCCCTACATTGGGCTCCGTGTTCAGTGGGGAGTCTGCTTGAGATTCTCTTTCTCCCTCTGACTCTGCCCCTTCCCCTGCTCATGCTTTCTTCTAAAATAAATAAACCTAAAAAAAAAAAAAAAAAAAAAGAACTAAAGAGGGCCAACTGGAGTGGTGGGAGAGAACAGGGAATGGAGTGGAAAGGTGTATATAGGGACAGAAGGAAGACTAAGAGTTGGTCAGGTAGACATCTGATAAGGGGTTAATATTCACAATATAAGAAAGAACTCTTACAACTCAATAGTAAGAAATTTTTTAACGGGAAGGTATGAAATAGACATTTTTCCAAAGATGACATACACATGGCCAATAAGCATATAAAAAGATATTCAACATCATTAATTATCAGGGAAATGAAAATCAAAACCACAATGAGAGGGGCACCTGGGTGGCTCAATCAGTTAAGCATCTGACTCTTGATTTTGGCTCGGGTTATGATCTCAGGGTCATGAGATGGAGACCCGCATCAGGCTCCATGCTCAGTGGGGAGTCTGCCTCAAGATTCTTTTTTCTTTTTTTTTTAATTTTTATTTATTTATGTTAGTCACACACAGAGAGAGAGAGAGGGGGGGGGGGGGGGCAGAGACACAGGCAGAGGGAGAAGCAGGCTCCATGCCCCGGGAGCCCGACGTGGGATTCAATCCCGGGTCTCCAGGATCATGCTGCCCTGGGATCAGGCGCTAAACCGCTGCGCCACCCAGGGATCCCTGCCTCAAGATTCTTGCTCTGACCCTCCCCACCTCTCATCCCCACTTGCTCTAAAATCAATCTTAAAAAAACAAAACACAATGAGATAGCACTTCATACTTGTCAAAAAGACAAGAAATAACTGCTGGCAAAGGTGTGGGGGAAAAGGGAACCCTCGTGTACTCCTTGTGGTACTGTAAGTTGGTACAGCCACTGTGGAAACCTTATGAAGATTCCTCAAAAAATTAAAAAGTCCATAAGCATATAATCCAGCAATTCCATTTGCAGTATTCATCTGAAGATAAAAGCACTAACTGAAAAAAAAAAAAAAAAACATTTTCACTGCAGTGTTATTTATAAGAGCCAAGATACAGAAACAAACCATCTATCAGTGGATGACGGGGTAAAGGTAGCACATAAAACGGAATATTATTCAGCCATAAAAATGGAACTTTGCTATTTGCGACAACACAGAATGACCTAGAAAGCATCAGGCTAAGTGAAATAAAACAAATATTATATGATCTCACTTGTATGTGGAAGGTTAAGGGAAAAAATGAGCTCATAGATACAGAGAACAGACTGGTAATTGGTTGGGGGGTGGTGGTGAACAAACGGGTAAAAGAGGCCAAAAGGTACAAATTTCCACCTCTAAAATAGGGGATGTCGTATATAGTGTAGTGATTGGTTAATATTGTACTATATATTTGAAAGTTGCTGAGAATAGTTGTTTTTTTGTACCAAGAGAGTAGGTCTTAAAGTCATTACAAGAAAAAAAATTTTTTTTCAGTATGTATGATGACAGATATTAACTAGACTTATTGTGGTGACCCTTTGTAACACTTACAAACATCAAATCATCACAGTATACACCCCAAATTAATAACGTTCTATGTCAAATTAAAACCTCAATTTAAAAAAAAAGAAAAAGAAAAAAAGAAACTGGTCAGGTGGCAGGGGACAAAGGCATTCCAGAGAGAAAACTGCATCCTTTGAGCCTCACCTCTCACTTGAAGTGTGGCAGAGCCATCTGTGCTCCTTCTGGGTAAAGCAGGACCAGCATCCCTTGTCACACTTCCTGGAGCTCCCTGTTCTGGAGTCCCTCTTCTGTGATTAGAAACATCTACTCTTTGGAAGTTCTTTTGGAATTTATGCTACACTCTGCCTTCATAAAATGCTTAGTCATTGGGTCTCGGTCAACCCCTGGTATTCCAAAGTTAAATTTACCTTTCTTCCTAGGATAGAAGGTAGCTCTTATCAATTCCTGCAACTTCTTTTCTTCAAGCTGCACACACCTAACTAATGTTTTGGGTCTCTATCCTATAGTGATCGTACCAGATTCTCTCAATACCTCCTTAAAATCTGTATCTTACACGGCACTTTGGATTCCAGATGATGACGCTCCCATGGAGAAGTGTTGCTTCTTTCAGCTTGTGGGATGCTCTGCTGCTGCTGCTGCAGAGATCACAGCTGCTTTAATAAAAAATGAGTTACTGATATACTGTTTTGGTCCAATCAACCCTTACTATCAGGAACTACTATGTAATAAGAATATGGTAATTGAATAATTATTGAAGTTCAAATTATTTCACTATGAAAAATAAAATGCTTTTTACAAAAGCACCTTCACCAAGGAACTAAAAGTGTCTAAAGAAAAAGAAGAGGCCCTATCAAAACTCATCACAAGATTTCATTCTTGTCTCCCTTTTCTATCTACAGATCAAGAAACTTAGTTTGATTGTATCTGAAAACTCAAGACATGTGAGTAACAGAATCATTCCTGTACTGAGATGAAGTCATAGCAAAAGAAAAGGACACAAGCATAACATGTGAAGGCATTTATGTCTAAAAGGCGGTGATCCAACCTTAATATAGAATTCCAAGTTAGTTGCCTAATATTAATTCTCTTCTTTATTACTGAACTACCTTGATTTCAGTCTAGGTAGAAATATACCCAGCTTAAAACAAAACAAACTCCAGGGGTGCTTGGGAATGGAGTTATGGAGTTCCTGGGTAGCTCAAGTCAGTTAAGCATCCGACTCCTGATTTCAGCTCATCTTGATCTCAGGGTCATGAGTTCAAGACCTGCACTGGGCTCCACACCTAAATAAAATAGACCACCTCCAAACTCTAAGTAGGAGTGGTTATGCAACACAGTTCTGGCCAATATGGAAATTGCTGGATTGAGTTTCTGGGGGAGTTCATTAAAAAGGAGTAGACTCAACAGGCACCCATGCTCTGACTTCATTCCTTTCCTGCTCGGAACTTGGATGGGATGGTAACACAGCAGCCCCCTTTTAATGAGGGAAGCAAAGGGAGAACGAAATCTGTACCAGAAGATGGCCGAACTGAAAGGTAGAATGAGGCTGGATCCTTCATGGAACCATGAAGATGCCACATGAGCCCTGGACTCCCAGATCCACACATTTTGTTACAGGGGGAGAATGATGGCTCTTATTACTCAGGTCCAGTCACTGGTCAGGTTTTCTAGTCCTCCCATTTGAACGCAAACCTAAACTGATACACCGAGCATGAAGCTGGCTAGACACCTACAGCAAACTGCTTCCTTATCACACTGTTGAACAAAGAACTCTCAGATATGTGGGGGTGTTCCATTTGGGTAATCTTCCAGGAGACCACGGCACTTTGTCATATTCCAAAAGAATCATACAGTGACTTCTCAAAACGGCATTATTCTAAACAAGGTGAAATCTTGAAAGCACCTCTCTAAGTCCAATTATCTTAAAAATCAGGCATCAAATGATTTCAATTTCCTAGGCTCCCTTCTAGGTCCTGCCCCAACACACGAATTCTGAGTTCTAATCATAGTACTGCTTTTATAGTAAGCCCCTGGCACCCAGTAACATCGAAGCACTTTTCCATACCTTTATACTCATCATTCTTAATGGCTGCACATATGCTATCACACCAATGTATCACAACTTATTTAACTCCCTACTATTCAAGAACGTTAGGAGAAACTGATGACTGCAGAGAGAAATCTAAGAATGAGGACACTGCTCCCAAGTCCATGTGCAGCCAGGCCATAACTTTCCATGGGAAGATCCTATTAGATATCAATTATTCTCAAGGTTTGAAATTCAACACTTATTCCACTTATCCAGAATGGCTCACATTCAGAATCTGGTGGTTAATCAGATAACTCTAAGCAGCACTGATCAGATACATTTTAAGTTGAATTTTATAGACCACTTATTAACATCAGAATTATGAAAAACCTGTGTTTTCTAGGAAAACACATTCAATCACATGGTAGGCCTTAGGTTTAATTGACATGGCCCAGTTTAGGATACTAAATGGCATGGCATTATAATCGCAGAAGAGGAAAAAAAAATCTCCACTGATTCTTAGGATGTTTCCTTTCAGTTATATTGTTGGAAGGAAACCAAACTCTAAGATTTGTCTTCTCCTTTGTAAGAGTAATAGGCATGTGGCCAGCCAACAAATACTCAGCACTTAATGTGCCAGGCACTGTTTTAAGTTGAATAGAAGCAGAAGACAGCATACCTGCACTCATGGTGTCTCATGCTGGTGGAAGAGATAGAAGTAACCGAGTAAATACTATGGTTTCAAGTGCTGACAAGGGCCATGAAATATACGAAGTAGGACAAACTACGAGAAAGTGAGGGGAGGGTGTGATCTGAAGAGGCCTCTCCAAGGAGGGGTCATCTGAGAAGACCTAAACGGTGTGAATGAGCCTCACTGTGGAAGAACCCATCAGAGCAGAAGACCCAAGGCTCAAATGAGCCTGGCATGGTCCAGTCAGGGAGATAAACAGGAGCAAGATCACAATCACCATAAGCCTTGGTGACCAAGGCAAGCAGTTTATGTTTTATTCTAATGGTCAGAGGCAGCTACTAAAGATTTTAGAGCAACCAAACAATCGGATTTGCCTGATATATGCAGAATCTCATTCTAGCTGCATGTAGAGGATAAATCGCAGGACACAAGAACAGAAATGAGTAGCCAACCATGAGGCTGTTTTCTGGACTCTTCCAGTTTGGCTCCTAGATGAACAGAAGTTCACTAGGTGAGAAGAGCATTTAATTTAAGCACACAGCTCCCAAACTGACAGCAGGTGCATGTACTGGTAGAGGAGGTCTGTTTCACTTACGTATGTGATTCATTTTTAAGTTTTCAACTTACCATTTCCCCCCATTCTTGTTCTGTACATTACGTTACTCTAAATCACCAATTCGTAATGAAAAAGCATAATTAAAATGAATTACCTTAATCTTAGTGCATCATTCAAATGTGGCAAATGCAAAGAGAGCAGACCTGCCTTTCTAATTTTAAGAACCTGCTGTGTGATCTCTTCTTTTTCAAGCTTCCCTGGTCTTTTGTGATTAATTTTAGTAACAGGAGAACGACCTGTTTAAGAACAAATGAGTCATGATACAGCTTAGTATCTAGAAACCTAAAATCACCCTCCTCCACAGAGAATATCATTTTCAAGTATGAAATCCTCATGTTTTAAACATTTATACTCCATGTTAACTCTACAAGGCTTCCAGCCTCAAAAGAGATGGGGAGGGATAGGCTAGGAACTCGCAATTGTAGAAAGCAAACATGCAAATTGCCTTCTGAAAGGTACTTAAGTATGTTTTATGACATAAAAAAACCCACCTATAGAAGTTTATAATCTGTGTAGTTCAAAACAGTCTTTCATTCAGCAGCTTCCTACCAATATAAATTTCTCATGAGCATGAAGAGCAACCTCTGAGTTGTGTATAAATTATCCATCCTGGCACAGTTGGGTATATAATGGATGTGCACCTAGAAAAGCAGTGGTCAAAATGGAAAGAAATCTGATTACTGCCACCTAAGGTAGCAGCGTTCTTGGCTATGTCACTTTCCTTCTTCAACTGCAGTTATAAACCTTTTCCAGATTAACTGTACAGTTAGCAATAATTTTAATGAATATAAATTCAAAATACATGGTGGACAAAACAAGGATTTCCTTTTAATAGGTTGTCTTTCCCATTAACCTTTTAACAGAAAAAAACAGTCAAGTAAAAAAGTCTGGTCACACAGAGAGCACAGTTCAATAGACATCTTGCATAATTTTGTTAGAGTCCCCCCCACCCCGCTCTCTCTCTATATATATATTTTTTTAAGTTCACTTTCTAAAGACAATAACTTAAAATTGATGGTGGTAACAATACCAGAAATGGCTGGTATTAATTCTGAGACAATCTTCTGGAACATATTATGGATATTTTATGCAAACCAAGGAAATTATTTTTATTTTTTTGAGGGGATCAGGGACTTCATTTCTTCTTCATTCAACAAATATTAATGATCACCTCCCAGGAGTCAGAAATCATAAGTATTGGGGATACAGGGATGAGTAAGATTTAGGGAAAATAGTATAATAGGATCAAAATAAGTCTTCCTGTGGTAAATTGTTACATCAATGACTAGAGTGATCCACCCTTCCCAGGATCCACACTGTGTATGCCCCCTATGATGCTTAAGTCTGTGTGTCAACCTGATTGGGCCACAGGGTGTCCAGATATTTGGTCAAATAATGGTGTTTCTGTGAGGGAGCTTTTGGATAACATTAACATTTAAATTGGTGGATGAGTCAAGTAGATTGCTTTCTCTAACGAAAGCCTAAACAGAACGAAAACACTGACAGCCTCCCACCCCCTAAAGCAAGAGTTCTTCCTATCCAAGGGCTATAAACTAGCACAGGGTTTTCTCCCCACCACCTATGAACCTCAAACAAAACACTGGCCCTTCCTGCATCTTGAGCCTGCTGGCCTCTGTACTGGAAATACCTATTTGCTCTCCTGGGTCTCTAGGGATCTTGAAACTTGCCAATTGCATGAGCCAATTTCTTAGAAGTCTATTTGTGTGATAAACAGATGCACAGCCTATTAGTTCTGTTTTTCTGGAGAATCCTGACTAGCCTACTTTCACAATGACTCTGGGCTTCACCACGTGACTTGCCTTGGCCGAGTGAGACGTCAGGAAACATAGTGCCGGCAGAAGCTTAAGCGTGTGTACATTTAGGCTTGCCCTCTTCAAAAACTATCAGCACCATGTAAGAAGCCTGTGCTACCCTCCTGAAAAGGCCAACATGGAGAACCAAAGCAATCCTGGCCAAGAGCCCAAGCTAAAAGCCAGTAGAGTCCTCTTGTGTGACCCTGCAGAGATCTTTGGAAATTGTTGACAGTGTTTAATGTGTGTATATATTTACATAAACATAAATATAATGACTAGGTTACCACTGGCTGACAACACAAAGGATGAACTAGAGGAAAGATAGTCCAGAGCCAATAAGACCAACTCATAGAACACAAAGGGGGCCTTTGTGGAGATGGCAGCTACGAACATGGAGAGGAGAGTCAGAAGCAGAGTCCGCAGAACCTGGAGACTGCATGGATGTGGGAGACAGAGGAGATGGAGGCAAGCCAAATGATTCTGAGGCTTCCGGCTTGGGAGACTGCACAGATGATCATCTGGTGTTATTCCAACATAGATTAGGAGGACAGGAATAAGTACTGGCTTGGGTAGTGGAGGAGATGCAGGGAGAACAGGCAACAGTAAAGAAAACAAGGATGGTGTTGTATATCTTGAGTGTGACATCCTCAACAAAAACCTGAGCATTCTTTCCACATCAAGGAAAATTACCTGGGGAATGAAATATATTCTTCTTGGAACCTAGCCTTTTCCCCTTGGTAAAACTCAATGTGTTTCAGGAATCAGATTATAAAACTAGAAATTTTGGATGAAGAATGATTAAAACGGACCTTCCCACTGTCCATCTCACCTCTTGCCGGTACCAGCCACCATGACTGTTTGCTCATGGCTCCTGGTAAAACGTAATAGAAACAGCTGTCAGAGAGGGGTACTGCCTCACTTGATTCATCAGTCTTAGCCACTATCAAAGGCATATACAGAATTCCTCGTTAAGTAGGCTCATCTAATTTTGTTTTTGGCCCTTGGTCTCATTGTAAATAAATGGATGGCACAGTGATAATGCTAGCTAGAAAATCCTCTACAAAGCTCCCTCTCCTAGCCCCAAAGAAATGTTCTTTCTCTTTTTGTCTACAGAGTCTCCTGCTGGAAATTTATTAAGCAGAAAACAGCCAAGGTGAGGAAGGTACCAGCTAATTGAATGGGACTCGTACTTCAGCTTGTAAAAGGGAGTGACTCACTAAAATCCAGGAACAAGCCTCAGGCATGAGCCAAAAAGCTCTCTGGGCTGGCTTTCAGCTTAGGGTAAAGCCACTTAAAACAAATCTTTCCAGAAACCTACAGTTCTGGAAAGTACTACCTTCCACCTTCTTGAGGAAAACCCAAACTAAGTCTGCAAACCACTCTAGGCTCTCACAGGGTCCCATCATCAGCCCTACATGCTCTTCCTTCACTAGTTCACTTTGTCAGCCTCACTTGTGAATGCTTTTTATTAATATCTGTGGAACTTATTTCAAATTTCTCTTACCATTTTAAAATTTCTCAGTCACCCTGACTCCACATTCTAGTCATGAAAATAGAGAATTTTCATTGGCAGAAAACCTGCCCCTTAAGTGGCTTTGCTGATCGACCCACTTGATATTGAGGAAAGAGAACAGGGTTGGAAGCAGAGGCTTGGTCCAAAGCTTAATCAACTATTTACAGCAAGTCATTTAGTCAACCTTCAGCCTCGACTTTCACATTTATATAATGGAATTAATAGATGCCTAGTATATTTATGTATGCTAGCCACTAAAATAATTATCTGAATAATGCTTATTCGTGTGCATGACTTCCAACTAAGAATAAGCTATTTGAAGACAAGGACTGTATTTCAACCTTTGTACCCCGCAGTACCTGGCAATAATAAATACCCAAGGAGCATTTAATGGTGGCATTTAGTAAATACAAAAAAAAGCACCAGACATAAGAGAGACTAAGTATACTATAGGTATATCATGATGTCACTACTTATACAGCAGAATTTCTAGCTCCAGGCTTCCAATGATTTCAGCTCTAGTAGTAGGTCCCTTAGACATCACCAACAAAGGTTCTCAGGAACAGGTTAATCTGGTTGTTTGTAAATCATGAACTGTCTGATATTACTAAGCCCTTGCACAGGTCAAGAAAAGTAATAAGGAAGCTATTGTACCAATTCTTATCCTAACCAGTCAAAAGCTATGGCCCAGGTCCACCATTTTCTAAAGTTGCAATACTACTTTAGACAATGATTTGAAATGGCTTGTGAAAAGTAGGAACATCCATCAAGTATGTTTCTCCCATCCCTCTCAAGGAGCCCTAATAATGCTGATGAAATACCCATCCATAGGTCTTGGGGAGATTAACAATCCACGTATAAATAAAAGTAAATAATTCAACCCCAGATACGTACAACTAATGGTCAAATTAAATAATCAGACGACCTTCCACTCTAGTTCAACAAATCTCTTTCGAATACCCATTCTGTGCCAGGCTCTGCACTGAACTCTTGCTTTTCAAAAGGAAGAGACACAGGAGGTCTCCATGAAAAATTTGCTGTGTAGGCAGGATCATGCAGCAGTGCAAGACTTTTTTTCCTAAATCAACATGGATATTAACTGGAAGTGCCCCTGAGGGACGACATGATGATTCCTATAAGCTTCACATGCAAAAATCTCCTTCAAAACAGATGTCTAGAAACAGTTTATAACTCTCCCAAGAAAATACTCTTCTAACCTTATCAACTTACCTTTTGGACCAAACCCTGTACCACTCACCCGAATCACTGCCCCTTGGTTCAGATCTGGCTCCAATGAACTTGGTTACTTACCCCAAATACTCTCAGAGGCTGACAATTTGCCAAGAGTGGAGATTTTGAGAAGAATGTGCTACTGGCCTTACATGCCATTCCAAGAGTGGAGTTCCAAAGTTGTTTGAATCCCAGCAACTTAAACCTTTGTATTGAGTTGAAAAGCCCCCCACCCGCCCCCCCGCCCCGGGGCACCATTCCCCCCCCACCCCCATGAGCCAAAACTTGTGAGCTAAAGACAATGGAGGTGCCACCACCCAGCTATCTCCTTCGGTACATTCGAACTGCGGATGCAAGGCTTTGAGGCTATTTTTAATTCCTAGCTAAATTAATTTGGCGCAAAAGTAGCAGGAGTCCCTTCCCTTGGAGGAAATACTTCTGTTACTGTGAATCTGGTACATAAAATAATCCACCCACTGAAGAGCAGAATTAGCACAGGAGTTTTTTTGTTGGGTTTGTTTCCCTGAAATAACTCCGTTTTAAGGTTTCCTGTGGCATCACAGCACGTGAGGAATGGTACCTGTGGGCGACCACAAGGGGTGGTTTCAGGACCCCACAAAAGGCTTCCTTTGTGGTTTGTCCACAGGGTATCTATCGGACCAGGCCACACAGAAGACAGGCATGTCTCTCCCTTGCAGGGGCTCCTTTTACAGGTCCTCTTGCTTACATGTGTCACCTGAGTTTATGTGCCACTGGATAGCAGCATTTGGCAAGAGACAGAACTCCCTTAAGCTAGCAAGAGAAACAGGAGAATACCAGTCCTACTGGTTTGTAAGAAATATTTTGAAAAGAAATCAATCTTAAAAATCTTAAGACAGCTCTAGGAGGCCTTCCTTCCATTTTCCATAAGGTGGTCGCTCTCTCCCTGCACCTTACACTCAACAGGATTTTATTTCTTCCTCACTTACAGCAGCTAGCCTATGCAATCTCATTATTTGAGAGTATCATTATTTGCATGCTTGGCTCATCTTTTTGGTTCTGTGTGTGTGTGAGGGGATGTACCAGGAGGGCAAGTACGTTCTTTACTTTCATATCTTCATAGCATGAAGCCCTCGGTAGGTACTCAAGGAAGGAATGCCATTTAGGGATGCAAACAACTTTAAATACCATCAAGTTCAATCTCCATATCAATAAATAAGAAAACCGAGGTCTAGAAGGATTTTCAGGGACTTGGCAGGGCAGAAATCCCAATTCCCACTGCAGAACTCTTTTGACCTCACTTGGCTGAATTTTAAATGCAACTTTTTAAGCACCTGCACCTTTCACAAATCTCCCTTTGTCAGTTCAGGAATAGATAAGTGTTTCAGGTAGAACTGGGTTTGCTCACAAAATTGTCTTATTTCCATATTAAATGTTAAAGCGTGCTTTGAGAAAATAGAAGATTCGCTAATTAAATTTCTACGTTTATTTTAAATGTTTTGAGTTTTGTTACAAATGAACCTCTGAAATGTTGAATTTTAAACAACTCGGCAGCCTTTTTTCATTTGCTCGGTTTCTAAGACACCGGAAAGAACTCAAGAACGAGAGGATTCTCAAGTCTGCTGTAATGAAGAGAAAATAATCTTGCAACCTGGACATACAGCCTTCCCCAGGTCCCAGCTCCACACCAGGTATCACTTTTGGCTTATACAGCCACTGATGTGACTGTTTCCAGGTTCACTCTAAGCATTTATAGTCAGTGCTCTTGAGCTTCCTCCAATGACTCGGTTTTACGGTCTTTGCAGACCTGACGATGTACTCAGATCAGAAGCAAGCTTCCCTGGCCTTTTAACAAGTTAATTTCTTCATTTATGCCCTTCTGAACATTCTGGCAGGCACTCGCTAACTCGTGATGCTGTCTGCGTGGATGCTGGTTGTCTCCTAGGTGAGGTACACTAATGACCCAGGAAGTTATTTTTACATTTCCTGAATACTGTTTAATTGCATGGCTCAGAGAGCAGAAGTACCAGGTACTACTACAGGTCCAGTTTCTCCCCAGACAGGCAAGGGCACTGGTGAAAAGGTGCAAGGCAAATCAACACAAACAAAAGGAACACAAAAGTACGGGAAGGGAATTGCCTAGGGTGGGGGCAGGGGGGCAGGTGTTAAGCCTTTGAACAGGTCAGCGCCTTCCCTTCTTCCTCAAATGCTCACAGATGCAGTGCACGGAGCAAATATTCCAAAGATCATGTTGAAAGAGTTATCTAACATTCGTGTGGTTGTATGCATATCCCGTAAAGACTGTACGTACTGAAAAGGTGTGGGTGTTTGTTTAGGGCTTTCAGGGCAGCACTGAGATTGGGAGGAACGTCTGAAAGGCTTGCTTCGCAGTTCTCTCCCCCTTAAGGCACATAAAGTTTGGCGGGGGGAATGAATAAACACACGCATACATCCTGGAAGACCTGAAGATGCCCGCTTCCCTCCTGCAGGGAGGGCTTCACGAACAGATGTAATTTGAGCAGAGACCGTTCTAACAGGCAGGAGTTCCGGACTGAAGGACAAAGCAGCTGAAATTTTAAAAGGTGAAGGGCAGGAGTCTGAGACAGTCGGCCCCTCTGGGACCGGCCCCCAGGTCCCCTCACCCCATCACGGCCAGAGCAAGGAAGAAGAAAAACATCAGCTCACATCAGAAAATCATCAGTGGCAGCTGAAGAAACAGAAGCACAGTCAGTTCTTCCCAAGAGCAGACTCGCACCCCCCACCCCACCCCAAAAGGCAAGGCTTGTCCATGTCCTAGTTCATGCCTTAGTGGGGACAGGGCTGGGGCAGCAGAAGGGACCTTAGCCATTTCTAAACATGGGCCGATTTTGTTTTCTTTGTCGTCTTACAAAATCTTAGATATGGGGCAGGGGTGCTGGGCAGAGCACCAGGCTGCCTTCTGAGGCCGCACCCCTGGCAAATCAGGTACAGGTACAAATCCTGTACCAGCTCAAAGTGCCTTTCCAACACAAAGTCTTACGTTTTCCTCCTCTGTCCTTGGCGTGCATGAGGTTGCACTTGAAGTCTCGGAGATGCTTGGCTTTTATCTCCAGACATATTGGGAGGGAGTGTCTGGCAACAGAACTCTCTGCATCCAGAGGGGGTAGGGAAGGAGGGCTGAGAACGGCCTGACCCATTCTGGGGCAGGGGTGGGGGTGCAGTAGGGGGAGATGGGGTCCTTCCACCCTTCAGCTGAACCCAGACACCCCTTCACCTCCTCAGTTTCCCTACACTTCTGCATCCTTGTAGCTAGCCTGCTCCTTGAGTCTTGAAGATGATCTCTGTTCCAAAGAGTTTTTAACTCTTTCCATATGGTTCCTTGTAATTGGGGCAGTGCTATTTCACACTTTTCACAGCACTTGTCCTTTCATCCTAAAGATTCAGGACCAGGTCCAATGTCTGTGCACTTCACACGGTCTGTCCCTCTTCTCTGTCCCCATGTGTGAATGCCCTGGGGTCTGCGGAGCTGGCATCATTAAGCAGCAGGTGAACTGTGTGCATCTTAAGCGTTTGCCACACACGAAACAAATCTCAATCTAAAAACTTTTAGAATTTCAGGGGAAAAAAATACAACTTAAGAGGAAAAAAACCTACGTATTTTGTGTTTCCTGATCCTTCCATTCCATTAACTGGCCTTTCCCATGCCTGTTAGCATTTTTCTAAATGTTTAAACAGAACTTTGAAGGATTACACGATGGTAATAGTAGCAACTTCTCCACTGACAGGACAATCAGACCACCACAGAAGACCCTCCTTCTTTCCTTTCACAGCCTCAAATCATCCACAAACCTCTTGGACACTCAAGAGTCATGTTGCAGTGTCCCCCAATCATTTACATCTTTTATATGATTTGTTCTCCTCATCTAAAAAATAAGGTTAACCTAGATAAGTCTTCACCACTCCTTTCAGCTCTATAATTCTAGGACTTTAAAATGTATTCAAGAAAGATAAAATAAAATCCTACCATCTCATCTCAGCTCTGTGTCCTGACACCTTCATGGTTTTCCAACTACCTCTCTGGTGCAGTTTAAGTCTGGGCACCTTGCAGATTTGTACAATAAATAAAATTGCCCTACACACAGACACACACTTCTCATGCCCCGGCTGCACAAAGCCCTAATCATCGGCCTCTTAAGGCCAACAACCAAAAGGCAAATTTTCTTCTTGGAAGAGAACGCACAGACTGTTCAAGTACTTTTTTTCTTCTCATATTAAAAAAAAAATCCTCTCTTATCTTCACTTTCACAGATATTAAGATGTGAGACAGACCATCTATAGCAGGTCAACACAACAGGGAGTAGGGGAAAACCTCAGAATGAACACATCAGCTCACAGGTGTGCATCCCATTGTATCTTACCAACAGACCATCACTAAGGCTTCCTGCCTGGCTTGGGGTTCTAGGAGTAGGGTGGCTACATAGCGATCATCAAAACAGGGTAAGAATTTAACAGGCATGAACTAATCTGTAGCAGGCATAAACCAAAACCTCCCCATGTAAACATGACAGTCCTGCACAAACTGGGATGTATATTAACTCTTTATGTGTAGTATCGAAAGCTTATAGAATTCATGACATAAGCAGAGAGCTAGCCTACAGCCCTTCTAGGAAATTGCTAGAACATCACCACCTGGTCGTCTTCCTCCTACTTCTCCTTCCTGCTTCTCCTTGGTCTTGCCTTCCCTCTTTTATCCAATCCACTAATGCTCTCTCCTGGACCCTAATCTCTTCTTCTCATTCTATGTATCCCGTTCTCTAGGCAAAATGATCCACACCCAAAGCTTAAAACTAACGAAAACCAGAGGAGGGGAATCTTTATCTTTAGGATACCCTCTACTTTCAACCTCCATACCTGCATTCATAAGACAATGGTCTTCTCAATGCCCGACTTAAACTACACATGTCCAAAGTGAAACCCTCGATCTGCCCTATCATCCTATTACTTCCCAATACATTCTCCCTCCATGGTCTTGATGGCCTCCATCCATTCACAGGTTTAGGCCTGAAGCCCGAGAGTTTTTCCTCAACATCTCCATCTCCCTGATCCCCCACCAATGGCCAAGGGCTCCTGATTCAGCTCCTCAATACATCTTGAATGAGTTCACTCTGCCCATCCACACTTCTCCTACCTCCCCCCAAGCTTCTGCCACCTTGCCCTCCATGCTGATTCTTCATCCTTTGGTATTTCCCCATTTTCACCCACCCCCTAACCTGGTCCATTTCCCATAAGGAAACCAGAGAAATCCTGTTACCGTACCAAAAGGATCAACACATTGTTCCTAATTTAAAGATTCTTTCTGGATCCTTACTGCTCCTAAGATTGTGTTCAAAATCCTTAACTACACATCTGATTACCAGCTTGCTCTTCTTCTCTCACACACTAAACTTCCCACATCAGGGCTTTCTCACTTGCTTTTCCCTTGGCCTGGAACGGTTTTTCATGGGGCTCCATATGCCCTAGCACATACACACACATGCACGTTTCCTTTGTGCTTGCCTATCTTGTTCCGGAAGCTTGGTTTAAATGCCATTTCTTTGGGAAAGCCTCTGATCACCCAGAGGAGGTCTCTTAGGTAAACACATTCAGAGAACGTTTACCCTATTTTAATTAGTGATATCTTCCATGTCTATCTTTCCCCATACTTTGTACTTAATAACAAGTATTTGGGGCACCTGGATGGCTCAGTTAAGTATCCAACTAGTAATTTTGGCTCAGGTCATGATCTCAGTGTCATAAGATTGAGTTCCACACTGGGCTCCATACTCAGTGGGGAGTGTGCTTGAGATTCTCTCCTCCTCTCTCTGCCTCTACCCCCATTTCCCTGTGTGAGCTTGTGCTCTTTCAAACAAATAAATCTTCAAAAAAAAAATACATATAGTACTTAAGCAAAAGAATGAAGAAGTGGAAGGAGGGAAAGAAGTCAGGCAATAACTACACCCCTATGGCCTGCCAATCCCCTATCACACCCCATTCCTGCTGGAGCTAAAATGGGAGAACAGAAGGATGGATTCAGAATAATGACCAAGGTGGCCAAAGAAACACCATGTGATGCTTGAGGCCAACTTTCAGGAAAGCTGGTACTCTTTATCTACACCTATTTTTAACTCTAGGATGCCAAAAATGTGGAAACAATATTCCTGAAAGAAGGGGAATGTGCAAGGGTCAGGTGGAGCACACTACTTTTTTGTATATAGGTGGGTTGTTCATGGACGTGGACCTTCTGGTCTGTGAAGACAGAAAACAGGATTATCTCTGAAGCTCCCACATTTTGAGCCTTTGCAGGCCATTGGTGGCTCTGAGCCCAAGGCTTCTGCTCTACGGCTTCCTCCAGCTTCTTAACCAAAACACAGCATGTTCCCAGGTGCTCAGGGCGCAACAGTAAGTTCCTTTGTTACATGTGCTATAAAACAACATAAATATGAACCCCTAAGAGCTCACCATGAGTATGCCCTCTTCAGAAAAGGGAAGAATTCAGCCCTGCCGGCTCTGAGAAAGCCACTTTGAAATCTGTGTTTCCTGATGGGAACAAGAGTCAAAGGTAGGAATCACACTTGGAGCACGTAATTTAAGTATTTGTGACTGAAGTGATCCAGCAAAAGCAATTCAGAATAGAAGTGTCTCCTCCTCAGGCCTTCCCTGCAAATTTCTTTTTTCCTGTTAAAGTATTTTCCATATAACAGCCCAATTTTCCACTCAATATATTTTAGATATTGGGATTTCCCAGGCCTCCTGGCTCCCACTCTCCTTTGCTGATCCCATTTTTCAGTAAACAAGAGATGCAAGAGATGCTCACTAGAGACAGACGGAATTAGGGCACAAATAAAATTACGTGTTCACACATGGGCAGCTTCAGAGATCAGTTGTTCAGTGGAACAGATGCTAAATTATTTAAATCAACAGCAGCATTTATGATAGATAATGAAAAGAAAGGATCTCATAAAGCAAAGTAGAAAGAGGCATGTTATGTTGGCCAAAAGCAAGGATAGTCCTATTAGTCAACCAACTGTTAGGGTGAACGGTAAAGGGTGATTTACTTTTGTTGTGAAATTTGTCAACATTTTCAGAAAAGAACCACACTGTGTTTGTGAAAGCTCTCACTATAAAGTTGGTGGATTTAGTCCATGTGGTTGCCCAGAGTGGAAGAGTACAAGCTAACAAATTCTCCTCTGACCCTGAAGTCTTCTTGCCATGGCTCAAAAGGACTATAGATCTGTTCGTTAGTACAAGTCAAAGTTGTACAGGACTCATTGACAAGTCTTCCCATTAAGGGTATGTGCCAAAACAACAGTTGTACAGGCATTAAAAAAAGGTGAAGTCACAAATCTCCATTAAATCAAATAACAGCTTCCAGACTACTTACATCAGTGTCGGGTCCCTTATCCGCACCCGGACAAGAAAAAGTGACAAATTCATGGCACCTCTTGTGAACCACAAAACAGCAAACTGGTGGAGAGAAAAAGAAAACTGAAATTAGTAATTTAACACACAAGCTTTGTTGTCCAAAACAAGACTATGTCCTATTAGAAGTCAGTTTAATTTCACTACAGACAGAATCTCAAACAGCAATCAGAAGGCATTTTATTCAAGACTCAGCTTGGTATTATTTGGATGTACAGATAATAGAACCATAAAATGCCATGTCTGACAGGGCCCAAGGAGACCTAAACACTAGTTTATTCTTTAAAGTTGAGGGAGAGAGAAACAGGGCCAAAGTTCATAAGACAGTTTCCCAAGATATAAAGCATCAATCTAAATTTAAACTACTTTGCACTGTCCTTTACCAATACACACACATGCATATAAAGATCTATACACATCATACCCTGTGGGGAAAATTAAAACATAACAGGTCATACCTAAAATTAAAACATAACAGGTCATACCTAAACATAACCACATACCTATCTATGTGGTTGCAGAACTTCCTCAGCAGAATTCTGAATTCAAAAAACTCATTGACACACAAACCTAATCTATAGAAAACACCCCTTTGAAATGGAAAAGAAAAAAAAAAGGTGAACACCTTAACACCTTCTTGTATGTCCTGCTTGTTCCAAATGTTGTCACCAGCTGAGGGGAGTCCCCACAATTTGATCCAATCTACTACATGGCATATATTTTCAGTAAGTTCAACATGGTTTTGATAAACATTCAGGATGGATCAATAAAAGAGCTGTTACAATTAGTAATCCCCTAAAGGGCTTTATGGATAATATAACGTGAAAGACACAAAAAAATAAATGACCTAGTCTGTCCTTTTTCAAAAGCCTGTAAGTTTACTGAAGGGTATGACCACTGTTCTTTGTTGAACAACCCACTAAAAAATAGGCCCACCTAAATACTGGGTAAGCCCTATCTTATGCTACCGAAGGCGGCTAGAGCTCCCCAGACTCTGGGCTCTTTTCTCCCCTCAACGATACCACAACTCCTTGCAAATGTGGCCACAAATTCAACTGAAGAGGGTCAGTTGTTTCAGTGAGAGGGGAGAAGATGGCAGGTTTGCTGAGAGCTGAGATCCCAAGAGCAGAGCAAGTATGAAGCTTCATGCTGAGAATGTAAGCAGAGGGCTTTGAGTAGCCATGAAGACATTCAAGAGGTTTCTCATAAGCATTGGCAGCAACTGAAAGATTTGACTGGGGTAACATGCACAAAAACAGCGCTTTAGAAGGCCAAATGGTAGCAACAGGAAGACTTTAATGGACCAGATTTGGACCATGAGGTCCAATTAGAAGCCTCTTGTCTAGTCTGCGAATGAAAGTAATTGCCCATCATTATTTGGTCTGCTAAGAAACGGAAATAATAAATGCCAGAGAAATTTCAGAATGGACTAGACCTGCCAACAGACCGGATACTTCTGAGCATCCTATTATGTATCATTTTGATGAGTCCCTTTCATATACAATATCTGAGTCCTCACAATGCTATGTAATACGCATCAATATCTATAGTTTACCAAACAGAAAATATCATTTCCCCCCTTCCTTCCACTGTGTCCTAAGCCATTGACAGGAACAGAAAAGATATGAGGCAATGCCAAGATTTTATACATGGGTGACAAGAAAAGGAGTATGTCAAAGGAATTACACTTAAAATAAATACATCACATGTAAATATGTGTGTGTGTACACATATATGTGTGTTTTAGATCTATAAAATAACCAGAGGGTGAAGATGTGGGTATGCCCTGTCAGGGTAATGGATAAAGGATGGTTGTTTTAAAAGTTTCCTTTTAAGATGGTCATAATACGATGTCACTAGAAAAATACTTCTTTTAAAAAAAATGTGGGTCTGGTATGAGCAAGCAGAGTCAGATATTGGAGAGAACCATCCATAGGAAGGGACAACTGAAGAGGTTTTGAAGAGCATCCTTCTGGAAGCAGAGATGCCCAAGTAAAGGGTTCTCCTTGGCTGCCTGCCCCGGCCATTGTACCTGTCCACCAGGAGGGCAGGAGAGGACAGTGAAGCCATAGAGAGCTAGCTCCCAACTGCCTCAGCAGTGCCAAGACACTGCAAAGGGCAGCACTTAGCTCCTCCAAGCCCTTAGAGCAGCTTTTTCACGATGTTTCTGCTAAAAGCATCTCCACTGCAACCCTCTCCAGGATGGATAATAAAGCAGAGCTGTGATGGCACAAATTAATCTCATCTGCTCACTCTCCCCAGGCACAAAGTCATTGCTCACTCACTAGAATTAGAAAGATAAATTACGAAAGGAAAAGGGTCACAGGAGCATTATTTCCTCATCTTAGTTTATTATGGATATGGTGTTTTGAAGGGAAAATGAGCATTCAGATTCCCTCTTTAATCGTTCAACACACTGGGGTTTTTGTTGCTTTTTTTTTTTTCTTCCTTTTAAACCACCTCTGCATTCAGGTGAACACTTAAGAAAACCTGTATTTATCAAATCCATTTGGATGGTTTTTTCTATCCATCCTTTCTATTCCCATTTACCTGTAAAGGCACTTATAAATCTCTACCCACAAGTATTTCTAACATATGCCTCAAAAAAAATCTCATATCCAGTTTTATCCCAAGAAGCTCCAGGCCCTCACTCTACAGTATATAATTTGCAGAAGCAGTAAAAAAAAAAAAAAAAAAAAGTCCCACCTACCCCCAAAATTACTTCCTCCTGACCTACCTTAGCTACCTCCTGCTCCCTCCTGCCTTACATGAAAGTCACATCTAGAAATGATTAGATTCACCCAACAGGAGGTGGAAAAAAGAGTCCTGTGAGAGCTGCTCATCCATGTGAGCTATATGGAGGATAAAGACCCTGTAAAGCCCGTTCAAAGATTCAAGATTCAGAATGGATGAACTTCAGAGAAAGAACAACATGCCCACATCTAGGTGACTATGGGAAGGCAAGAGAAAGCCCAGTTATCCCCCGTCCTCCTATCCCATCTCTGTCCCCACCCCATGGGCAGGGAAGAGGAGCCCTGCATTGGCAGGCTCTGGCTGCATACAGCATTTGTTAGGGAGAGGCCATCCCAGAAAACTGTGCAGCGACCAGAGATTCCAAAATGAAGGATGGTGGGCCTTGACCTTTGGTTTCAAGTTCCGAACAAAATCGGGTAATGCATATTTTGTAAGACAATATATTGCCAACATTTGAGAAAGTCTTGCTAGGGTAGCTGAAGAACGAGGAACAGATTGGCTCTATAATAATAGAAGAGAATGTGTTGGGTTTACCTGGAGATGGACAGCATAGTTTCCCCAGGCTAAAAATTAGGAACGGTTTTTATTTTTATTCAGAATTCTAAAAGTCTTCATCTCATCATGCTATATAGAGCCAGGGGAGCTGGGGAAGAGTTGAGGGTAAGGCAGTTGTGTCACACAGTATGCATTTCAAACATACTTGTCTGACCTTGGCAGGCAGGAAGTGGAGCCACACACGTCAGGGCAGACTCTTTCTGTTCCATGACCTATCCTGGAGCTGGACCATTGGTGCTTAAACAAGCCTTTGCTTAAGCAAGCACAGGCTGCCCAATAAAACTCAGATGAAGCCCCATTCCCTAAGACTTTGGGGCATGTCTGCTTATATAACCAAATGATAGGTTTTAAAATATGAAGCTGTCCTGCAGCTTAAAGTCACAAAGTAAATCTTCATTCAATTATTTTCTAAGCACAAAATCGCTTTCCTCTAATCCTCTATGTGATATGCTTATGCTACCCAACAGTGATGGATGACACATGAAATGCAGAATCACACGAAGCAAATGACATGGGAGGACAAAAATAAATAAATAAAGACCACAGGTTTGGCCAAATAGTGATTCTTAACATTATCTGGCTTTAAAATTGAGGGTGCTTCATCAACTGATCCATATCACATGCTAATCTTACTTACGGAAGTAAAGCTAAATGGAAATTAAGGAAGAGTGTTCACCATCTGTCAGAAGTAGATTTCCAAGACAGATTAACAGTTACCCCTGTTGGCTCAAGAACGCACAATGACTTCCAAAATATAGAGGTGGGTGCTGATGCTGCCATGTTGATGTTAACAGTGGTTTTCACTTGTGCTCATTAAAGTGAGCAAAACCCAACCAAGAACAATCTGAAAGCCAAACACTCAGTGAGAGAGAAACATTCCCTTCTGACACTGTACCCCCATGAATTTGATCAGAATTGATTTAACTCTAATGGTCTTGGCTCATTAGACACCCCTGGAGGAACTGTAGAGAGCTTGGTTTCTGCGCCAAATGTCATCTCGCAGATGGATGACTTGGGGCTCTTGATACCAGAGAATGTTCTCCAGAGTGATCTCCGGCAAGTGGCAAACCCAGAGACATTTATCATTATTTCATTTAAACAAAGAGCTTTACTAAAAAAACAAAAAACCTTGTGGTGAATTGATGCTACATATATAGGAATCAGCTACAGCTACCTGCTGGTCAATGCAAACTGCTCCTTACAAATGCTCCCAACATGGATCACACATAAATCAAGTAGGTGCAGCAACAGCTCTGACAGGAGGGAAAATTCTAATTGAAGGTGATTAGTCACCACCTCATGCCCACTAGGAAGGCTATTAAAACAAAACATGTGATGGGGAAGATGAGGAGAAATCGGAACGCTTGTCCATCTCTAGGGACAATGTAAGACAGTACGAAAGGCAAACACAGAACTACCCTATGTTCCAACGATTCCACTTCTGGGTCTCGGATATTTGCACATCCATGTTCACAGCAGCAGCATCAACAAAGTTGGACACAACTTAAATGTCCAACAGATGAATAAACAGAATGCAATATATCCATACAGATTGTTCAGCCTTAAAAGGGAAAGATTCTGACACATGCTACAACATGGATGAACTCTGAGAACATTACGCTAAGAGAAAGAAGCCGACACAAAAGGAGAGATTACTGTATGATTCCACTTATACAAGGTGCCCAGAGTAGTCAAACCCAGAGACAGAAGGTAGAACAGGGCTGGGGAAGAAGAGTGGGGAGTTAGCGCTAAAAGGGTAGAGTCCTATTTGGAACAACCGAGTTCTGGAGCTCGATGGTGGTGATGGTTTCACAAGGCACTGTCAACGCACATGCCACTCAATTGTATACTTGAGATGATCAAAACGGTAAGTTTTAGGGTATATTTTACCACAATTTATTCATCAACCTGGAATGATATTTATGATATTAGAAATGAGAGAGTCTTGCAGTCCTGCATATGTGAATTTTCTATAGTTATTTTTGTTCACAGCTTAGTTATGAAACCAAGAAAGAGTTATTTGCTCCGATTGCATAAAATTTTTAATAAAGTCAGTGACCAAATAGAGTGGTAACATGGGGGGAAATTCAGAGCAGAGTACTCCCATGACTGCTGGAGATCAGAGACGTGTCCCACCAACCCTCCCATCTCACTCACCAGTGGTGACTGTAAGTAATGCTGATGGAGACCAGGACTGTCAGACTGAAGGCTCAGGCTTTTTTTTTTTTTTTTAACCAAATCCTTGTGACACTCATGCTCAATCTATGTGTAAAATGGGACTACCCCTATGTACACATGACATGGATTGCCATGTGCATTGAAGAGAAAAAAATCTATATCACTTTCTGTTTCTCTTCAAGAAATCATTTCTTTTCCTTTTCACCCTCTGTGAAATCACCCACCTGATTTCAAAATTCAGGTCAGAGTCTCATAAAATGGAACATATGCATAAAAACTCCCTGCTACCCAAAATGAATGGTAGAGGGTACGCATTATGTAACAAATCTCCAAATCAAGAAATAAAAACCTACTACAGGTAATCGTCCAATTTTGTTTAGAACAGAAGACTGGTAGCTAGCTGAGTTTCCTCAAGTTCCTTTTTTTAAATACATGAATGGTTGCCATCATGTGAGGTGGTTTTAATTAAATTTTGCTTAGCTGGAAGGGATTAATGAAAGGTAGCGTCACATCAGAATACAATGAAATGAAAATCTCTAAGGCAAGTGAACCACTTTCAGCTTTGTAGGGAAAGTCATGAAAATTTGAGCTTATATTATATTTGCATGCTCAAAGAAAATTATTGGTTTCAAATTTGTAACAATGAAAACAGTCTTCTCGTGGGATACATGTTCAAGTTGTATGAAAACAAATCAAGTAAATGTGCTTTATCACATATTACCAGAAGGGATGACATTCTTCAGGCAGCACAGATTCTGCCTTTAAGAATTAGTGCGCATGCTCCTGATAAACTCTCAAAACCTCCAGCATTCCCCTTTCTGGTCAGGCACCTCATCCCTCTCCATCCCTCCCCCAGGAGAATCATCTTTAACCTGTTCTTCTTCTCTAAGGTCACCAAGTCCTATCGATGGCACTGTGTGTGTGTGCGCGCGCACGCGTTCCTTCCTGGTTGGATTTGCGATACATTTTTAGAGAAAGCAGAAAGACTGAATACGAAAGGCGTCTCCTGGTTACTGGTCAGATCAACTGGGCAAACAGGGTTGCCATCTTGCAGCTCAGAGTAGAACCTTAAGGGGACACAGCATGTAACACTAAGGAGAAAAAGAAACCAGATCTTGGTGTTGGCACAGCACTCCCCTCTAGACTTTTCAGATACGTGAGCCATCAAGGACCCTTTCAAATACTCTCTATATACCTATGTCTCCAATGTATACCGTGTAATTTAGTATACCTGCATATGTAAGATCATAGCACACATGCTTTTATGGTGTGTGCCCCTGTATATGGGATTTTCTGTACTTGCAGCCAAAAGAGATGTAAAATGACAAAGGGCGAATTGTCAGGTTGTGGGAAATGAAGGAGGCCAAGAGGTAAGAATGAACTGGAACCCCAAAATTCACAGCCTGGGCAAAGTGAGCACCCTATGCTGCTGGGTCACTCAAATAGAGGTGTCAGGCAAGCAAGCAGAACTTCAGGGTTAGAGGTCCAAAGGGAGCTGGGGGCATGCAGACCAAATTCTGAGAGGTGTCTGCATAGCTGAGATCTGAAGAGAAAATGGTGGATGAACTCTAGGTTGTAGGGAAGAGTCTTGGGAACACCCAATCGGCAGCTGATGGTGGAATGGAAGTAGCAGCTGGGAAGTGAGAGGACAGAGTCCTGACTTAGGGGACTGGAGGAAGCTGAGGGAAAATTAATTTCAAGAACAGTTGGGCCATCACTGGTATAAACGATTCTTCTAGAGCCAAGGAGTAAAGATTAGATTTGAGAATGAGATTTGGCCCCTTATGGCCCAAAAGCCACACACTTAGGAGATTGATAATGACAGCACCACAATGACATAGGTCAACAGGTCCTTGATACAGAGCCTCCCTTTTACTTTTTCTCATATTCTTCAACCTAGAACTGAAACAGGATATACTTTTCTGATACCATCAATATACATCAGTCACAGTCTTAATTCCTTAAGTCAATGTAGTACAAAGGCCCAAATGTTTTATAGAACAACAAAAAAATCCCTTAAAAATATATGACGAAACTCAGGCTAACGTGTTTTAAGGAAAATCCTAAGGCTTGATTTTTAAGCCCAGACCCTACCATGTTTTTGTGATTTTGAAATCGAAAGAACCCAACTTCCTTTTTAAGTTCATAAGGGCATAGAAAACCTTAATAACTTGGCAATAGGACTCTCTGTCTGAACACTGGCCACCCAACATGCACTTCGGGTTTCCTTTTTGATAAATTACATCCATTCTACCCAAGACTTTATCAAGCCTGTAATACAAGACTTCTCTCAGCAGTATTTTTTCGAAGACTTTTTAAGCAGTTAGGTTCACAGAAATTTGAGGGGGAAAATAAAGAGATTCCCTGTAGACTCCCTGTCCCCACACATACATAGATTCCTCTACTTTCAACATCCCCACGGAGAGGTACATTTGTTACAACTGATGAACCTCACTGACACATCATTATCTCCCCAAATCCACAGTTTATATTAGGGTTCACTCTAATATATTTAGGTCTTTTATTTTTTTCAGTCTTAAAGGACCCAAACTGGGGTCTACAAGACTTGCAAGGAGTTAAGAAGGTGAGTTGGGCTCTAGAAGGAGGCCTTCCTTCCCTCCCTCTTCCAGCCTAAAACCTCATTAATTCCAGGACAGCATGACCTGCTTCCTCTGCTCAGAGGTAACTCGTGTCTAAGACCATCAGTCTGAATTTTAGGGACCCCAAAACTAGTCTCAGCAAAGTGCATGCCACTTGTTTAACAGTACCCCCAAACCTTTCCCAGAATGGCAGGCAGAAGAAACTTCAGCTCCAGAATTCTGAGAAAAGAGAAGATGGTAAGAACACAGCCCAGATGAAGAATGGACTCCTACAGCATAGAGGAAGCTTCTAATTTATAAATTAATTTCATCCATCCTGGGGAGGGTGCTCAACTGGGATACATCTGTTTTTTTTGTTTGTTTGTTTGTTTTTACTAAGGTTGTAAAAAAGCTACATTGTGACAGCATTGGAAGAACTATTCTGGAGACTACAAGAGGCAATGAAATGGAGTCTCTCCTTTCTTCCATCTCTAAATGTGTTTTTCTGAGCAGGTCTATGTATCTTTCTGGGCAAGCCTTTTGGGGAATTATCACTCATCCGTTTTTCATTAAGTTATTCAGCAAATATTTATTGGGCACCTACTATACACCTATACTCTGGCAATACATGAAGGTCTAGGGGTAGCCAAGACCATTTCTGCTCACAGGGAAGCTCAGGGTCTAGTTAAAAGAAAGATGTACAAAGGAGTTGGTATCTCATATCCTTTCTTTATTCCTCTGCCTCTCCATCCCCTTTATCTTCCACTTTTTTCCCCTCCTTTAATTCGTTATAATGTAAAAGCCAGGGTATATATTTTGTAATATTTATCACTGAATAGTTTTGCCTTTCTCAATTTTAATATAGCAAAAGTATAACATCTATTATCTTATATTTAGACAAGTGGAAATACACGATGTCTCCAACTTGTTCCAACAGACTCCAGCAAGAAGAAAAAAGATGAAACAAAACTGGTACAAGTCAACAATTATAGAAGCTGTGAGACAGGTATAGATGGTCTATTCTCACTATGTTTGCAGGTGTTTGGATATGTCCATCATAAAAGGCTAGGAGAATAAGTTAGATGGGCTTTTACCCCAGTGGTTGAGCTCTTCTCCCCCACCACCCCAGCCATTAATCAAAGGCCACTGAGAAATTATCATAATATTGACAAAGAGCTGGTTAGAAAAAAACCAGAGCAGAGACTTCAAAAATAAGTTACTTTTACACTTAGTATGTCAAGAATAGTCTCAGTTCTTTCATAAGACAAACTTTAGGATCCTCTAAAAGTTGTCTTTCTAGGTAGTCTCTGAAGCACCCTCGGTGTAATACATTATTTCTACTCTTCCCTCCTATGCAGAATTGCCAAATAAAAATGTCATCTTATCATTTCAGACATTACTCATCCTGTTATGGGTTGAACTGTTACCCCCTCCCCCCATCCCAGCCCTAAATTCGTATGTTGAAGTTCTAATCTCCAGAATCTCAGAATGTGAAATTATTTAGAAATAGGGTTCTTGCAGATGTAATTCATTAGCATGAAGTCATACTGGCACAGGGCAGGCCCTAATCTAGTAAGACTGGTGTCCTTATAGAATGGGGAAATTCAGACACACATGAATGCCATGTGAAGATGAAGGCAGAAATTGGGCTGATACTTCCACAAGCCAAGGAATTCCAATGATTGCCAGCAAACCACCAGACATGGGGAGAGTCATTCTTCCTCACTGCCTTCAGAAGAAACCAACAGTGCTGAGAACCTTAATCTTAGATTTCTAACCTCCAAAATGGAGAAATACTTGGGTTAAGCCACCTAGTTTGTGGTTGTTAGAACAGCTTCAGAAAACTAATATGTAGGGGTGCCTAGGTGGTTTAGTAGGTTAAGTATCCGGCTCTTGATTTTGGCTCAGATCATCTCAGGGTTGTGGGATTAAGCCCCAGATCAGGCTCCACCCTCAGCATGGGATCTGCTTGGCCCTCTCCCTTTATCCCTCCCCCTGCTCGTGCTCCTTAGATCTCTAAAATAAAATCTTAAAAAAAAAATATAGAAGAGAAGGCAGTCTCTCAAAAGGATTCAATGAATGAAAGTTTTAATCAGAGCTATGTGTTGTCAAGAAAACCACAACACCCCACTTCCCAAATGGAGCCCAAGTTATGAAGAAAAAGTCTGAAGTGTCCAGGAAAAGGATTCATAGTAAATAAACTTCAGACTTCAATTAAGTGATATCAACAAGTAGGAAGGCATTCAAGTCACTTTTTGCTGACAGCTCTCTAGGACAGCATACCTGTGCCCATGAAATTCACCTCTGTCACCAATGGTGACTGAGGGGACCTTCAAATCCAAAGCAGCAATGAGCAGTTCAAGTAAGGAATCAGTGTTCTGTTTCCACTTCCACTGGGAAAAGGGCCCACAAAGATTATGGGTGATTGTAAGCAAAAGTGGTTTTTAAAAACCTGAATTGTTTGGGCGCCCGGGTGGCTCAGTTGGTTTAAGAGCCTGCCTTCAACTCAGGTCATGATCCCAGGGTCCTGGGACAGAGCCCCACGTCAGATTCCCTGCTTAGCGGGCAGTCTATTTCTCCTTCTCCCTCTGCTCATCCCCACTGCTTATGCTCTCTTTTAAATAAATAAGTAAAAAATCAAAACATAAAAAAATAAAACCTCAATTGTTGATATAAAATAGGAACCATAACATTAAAAAAAAAATCCCTGGGGCATTCGTATAGATTCATTTGCTCATGAAGATCCCTCGGTGGCTCAGTGGTTTAGCACCTGCCTTTGGCCCAGGACGTGATCCTGGGGTTCCAGGATCGAGTTCCGCATCAGGCTCCCTGCTTCTCTCTCTGCCTGTGTCTCTGCCTCTCTCTGTCTCATGAATAAATAAGATCTTTTAAAAAAAATTCATTTGCTCATGATTATAAATGACTTTAATGAAGTCAGAACTCTTAAAGGTCCAACACAGAAGTATCATCAAAAGCTCAAAATTAAAGTCCTTGACTTTGTGTGTGTGTCCTACTTAATATACTAGCTGATATTTGCATTCAAGATAACAAGGACAAATCAGGAGAACGAGGCTTGTACAATGCTGGATTGTACATAAAAGACTTTCTCCATCTTTAGTGGTGAGATGACAGGTTTCCACACAAGTATGACACCACCCAGAAAAGTAACATTTTAAATCCTCAAGGGACCAAGAAAGAGCCCAAGGAAGACACCTTTACTCTTAACCTTCACGAGGATATTACTATTTGAGACATCACAGTCTGAGAAGAGCAGAATCAGAAGACTTCCAAAGAAACCACTTAGTCATTTTCAAACTGGGCTCCCTAAAGCTTTTTTAGGGGGATTAGGTGGATGGGTAATAAGGTCAGGACTCCTCTCTGCCTCTACTCTGCTCCTGTTTAATCCTAGGCTACAGTTTTATTCTTAAGTCAAAGTTTTGGCAGTCACCTGAAGAGTCAACATCCTTAGCACATATCTGTTCAGCAAACAAGCCATTTGGTTGCAAAATGAAAGTCAAGGCCAGGAGCCAGGCCTACTTCCCTGGTGGTTTGTAATTTTACAGCTTATTTTGAAAATGGATCAGATGTAAAGTTGCATGTTCATCTGTTCATTCACTCCTTTCAAAAATCTCTATGAAGCTCCTAAAGGCCAGGAAGGCTGGCAGGCATGTGAGGACTTTAGGATTTCATAAAGCACGATTCTGAGGGCAGTGGCTGCCCAGGGGGGAGATGATGGTAATTCCAAGTGAGTTTTCAAGAGAGGTGGTGTGCTTTAGTGATGAGAAGAGGAATCAGCAGGGTCAGCCTACAAGAAAGGCAAGCAGACAGCTGAGTGCCTTGAAACAGGAAAGGTGGGAATATCTCACAAAGGAAATTTGCCATAGCCTCTCTCACAAGTCAGGAAGTAGCTGAGACAAACCTATTAGGGACTCCAGGTTGTGGCTTTGGTGGCTATAAAAATAGTAACTAAACAGAGTGTGGGCAAGAAAGTAGGTGGTAAAGAAACACAGGCAGTGAATGGAAAGCATTCGTTGTATAGTCTGGTCAACCAGTATTTATTGAGCAGTAGCTACATCCCAGACCTGGCTGTCTATGAAGATCAGTAAGGCTCAGGTACTTTGAACAGGTCCAAGGCTAATCTAGTAAACAGTCACAAACCAGTAATTTCAAGATCACGAAGGACAGTAAAGTCTTCCCAGTACACACTGGGAGCACCAAGGGAAGGGCTCTTCTCCCAGCCTCAAGTTTACAGAAAAATGGTGGCAGAAATGATGCTGTTGCTGAGGCTGAAAAAAGGACAAAAGGTTGAGGGACATTTTTTTTTTTTAACACGATGGGCAGTCATCTGACAGCATCTGCAGCAACATCTATGTAAAAATATGAAAATAGGCACGGACCACCTCATGCAAACTACAGAGGCAGGTAGGAGGTCAGAGAAATTAAGCACTGGTGGAAAGGAATGTGATTCATATCAATCGAGAAAATCTTACTCTTGGTCATGATTCACAGAAGGAAATTATGAAGTTGTTCCAAATATTGGAACACTCATTTCAACACTCATTTCAGAATCCGGTGCTTGCTCCTCCCCCCTTTCCTTTTTGGTCATATAATTATAAAGCTCCTGTGGGTAAGTTAGGGAAAAGTGCTTCATATTTTGGCTTAGATTTCAGTCAATATTGGAACAGGGGTGGGAACCATCTCAGAATTGAAAAGACATTTAAGTTTATTTAGAAATGCAGGGATTAATCAAAGCAAACGTGGTATGGTGTCACTTCTGAAATTTGAGGGCCATAACACAGGGGTCATTTTTAATTCTTAGGGATGAATACCTGCAGAAAGTTTCCATAAATAAAATGCCTTTATTTTCTGGAAGGATTATGTTGAGTTTATGTGACAAAAATCTGTTCATATTATTATGTAAATTTTTACTCATGTAGCATTTCTCTCTGCTTATCTTGGAGGACAATTCAGAAAAAGCCATAATACACTAATTACGTCCCTTTTATCAAATATGTTGGGAACTAATAAAGCATCAGGGATGTGGAACACAACATAATTACAAAGCAATGAGGCTACAAGTTTCCAAAAAGGAAATTCGAAAGCGTCTAGGGGATTCCAGTGCTCACAGTAACACTGCTGAGAGTGTGGGGAAAGATTAAGACAAAGGCAAAGTTTTAGTTCAAGGACATTAGGCATAGAAAGAGAAGAAAGAAAGAAAAAAAAAAAGAGTATGTTACATTGATGAATCTTATGCCAGAAAATATAGCAAAGAAAATTAACAAATGACTTGCTATCCAAAATGTTAAAATCAAAGGGCTTTATTTTTAAGATTTTATTTATTATTTATTCATAGACAGACACACAGAGAGAGAGAGAGAGAGAGAGAGAAAGAGAGAGAGAGAGAGAGAGGCAGGCAGAGACACAGGCAGAGGGAGAAGCAGGCTCCATGCCGGGAGCCCAACGCAGGACTTGATCCTGGGACTCCAGGATCGCGCCCTGGGCCAAAGGCAGACGCTAAACCGCGGAGCCACCCAGGGATCCCCGATCAAAGGGCTTTAAAAAAAAAAAAAAAAAAAAGATTCCATCCATTTATGCATGAGACAGAGAGAGAAAGAGGCACAAGCAGAGGGAGAAGCAGGCTCCATGCGGGGAGCCCAACATAGGACTGGATCCCTGATCTCCAGGATCCCACCCCGGGCCGAAGGTGGCGCTAAACGACTGAGCCACCTGGGGCTGCCCCAAAGGGCTTTTAAAATCTATAGACACAATGCTTCAAACTTACATTTCACAATCACAAAATAGAGCTATTTACTGATTTTTTAAATGTACATGGTTTTGCCTGGGGAAGACACTGCAAAGATATGGACCATGCGATAAAGTGACTGTGTCTAGGATAGTGTTTGGGAAGATGTAATTTCACTTTTTTGTTCATCTGCATTTCCTAATTTTTCAACCATTAATGTATTAACTAAAAATATAACTTTAAAGATGATACAGCACCAGGTTGCAAGTCTGTTAAGTGCTTTCTGATTCTTAAAAAATTACTCAGTGCACACCTAAATTTGTTGAGTTGTAGGTCTATCGGGTATTTAATACAATTGCATGACTCACACAGCTAGGTGTTCAGCCATGGGGTATCCAGAGATTAGAAAATAACTCAGAAATATGTTTGAGGACAGTGGCTGAGCCAAACACAAGAACTCTAAAACAAAGCATAAAACTGTTAACATCTAATCTTTGTTTGCTTAAAAATCTTTTGTTCTGTCATAAAAAGGATGCTTTCTTGCCATTTTCGACAACATGAACAGATCTAGAGAATATTGTGTTAAGTGAAGTAAGTCAGAGAAGGACAAATACCATATGATTTTACTTATATGTGAAATCTTAAAAAAAAAAAAAAACAAAAAGCAGATTCAGACTTATAAATACACAGAACTGATGGTTGGGGTAGGGTGGCAGGGGGGTGGGGAGAAGTGGGCAAAATGGGTGAAGGGTAGTGGGAGATACAGGCTTGCAGTTACCGAATAAGTCGTGGGAATAAAAAGTACAGCACAGGGAATATAGTCAATGGTATTAAAATAGCATTGTATGGTGACAGATGGCAGCTACACTTGTGAGCACAGCACAGCTACACTTGTGAATCACTATGTTGTACGCCTGAAATTAATGTAACATTGTGTGTCAACTATACTCAAAAAATCTTTAAAAAAAAAAAAACTTTGGTTTTGCATAACAATTCCAGACTTAGCAATTTTTTTTTAAATGATGAGAGATGCGCACAGAGACATGCGGCACAGATGCTTTTAACCACATTATACAGAATAAAAGAAACTGGAAAGCAGCTAAGAGCCCAGCAGAGGCAAAGTAGGTTAGCCGGTGTCCATTTGATAGATGTAATTACTCTACAGCCATAACAACTATGTGGTAAGAGAACATTTACCAAAGAAAGCAGGTAAGCATCTAGGATGTGTTAATAAAAGTAAAGCTGGCTACAAAATCAAATGGTAAACATTTAAAAAATGCATGCACTGTTCAACTCATTAACGAGGGAACCATTAAGTTGGTAAAGCTTGTTCAACAAGAATTAGAGTTCACCAAGCAAGGCATTCTGGGAAAGGTCTGCTAGGTTTGAGAATGGGAGTGACAGCTAACAGGAAAATGAGAAGGTCTTAGAATGGACTGTGCTTGTAGCTGCACAATTCCACAAATACAAAAAAAAACCACTGAATTGCTTCCTTTAACAGAGAAGACTATACACAATGTGAGTTCTATCTCAAGGTGTTCTTTTGCTGTTTAAAACTCACATTTTTTTATTTTTTCAGAATACAATGGACATACATATAGCACTATGTGAGTTTAAGGCCTATAGGACTTATTTATACCGCAAGAGCATCACCACAAGAAGTTAACATGCATCATCTTATACAGATACCAAAGAAAGTTTTTCCTCGTGATGAGAACTTTGTTTCTGAAACTAAAATCAAACAGAAGCAGGTACCATACCCTAAGTCCTTGGGCAGTCTTGGTAAGAGATGCCCCTGCAGGACACGGAGAGGACGTGTCGTTCGTTCAACTTTATGCCTCACTTCCAAATTTTTAAATCCTTTTCTTAACATTGAGATGGTATATTTATGCCTTTTGAGATGCTCTTTGGAACTAGTGGTAGTACTAAGAAAAACAGAATTATTTTGAAATGAAGAAAACCTAAGTAAAGACAGAATCTGGCCAGGGAGGAAATAGAGGACCACAAGAAACCAGGCAAGGCTGGACCCCTGGAGGCCACTGAGGGGACAGCCCTTCCTCCCTATTTTCTGTGAAGACAGAAAACATACCAAGGAATCTACACAGCTTGCCACTTCCAGGAAGAAGTAATAGGCCTAGAACTAGCCAGCACCTCACCACCTCCTTCCGACCCCCGTCCCTCCCCACCCCCAGACCCAGACAGAGCCTCATTCCAGCTGGTCTAGACCAGGTATGCCTTGGCTGATGTTCTCTCATGGCTTTTCAAAGCCTCCCTCCATGCCCAGGGCCTCCCCTAAATCAGGCATGTCAGGAAGCCTGGCCAGGATATGGGTGGGGGAAGGGGCCATGATACACAGAAGTACAGGCCCTGAGGGACAAGCCAGCAGTACTTGGACCTGCTGCCCCCTCAACCCCAAAAGCTGAAGACCCCCAGAAGTGTGCTTAAGTCCCAGGTGAATCAACTACCAAGAAACCACAGCCTCTTCCGTCCAGATGTGGAAGAGAACTAGTTAAGATTACATAAGGGTCCACCACAAGCAGGGAGGGGGTTCAACAGTACTTAGCCAATAGCAATCAAAACCCTCATTCCACAGCACCTCATTCCATGGACATTAATCAATACCTACAATGTGCAAGTACCTGTATCCATGAAAGATGCTTTCTGACAAGCAGACAAGATAAAATGTATCCAGTTTAGACGTGAGTAGAGAGGTGAAGGAAACATGATTTATCTTCCGTGAACCCACGGAAGGCCAGGTTCCCAAATGGGAGGGGGGAGGGGGGATGTGGCATGGTGGGGCAGCGACTGGGAAAGACTGTATATACCCTAAGTGACCAAATTAGAAACACAAAGAAAAAAAATCTAAAGCTAAACCAGGCTGATTTCCACAAATTGGATGCTATCAAGGAGGACATCAAATAGTAAGGATAATTCAAATTCCCACACTTAGCTTTGGAACTATAGAAATACAGAGATTGATCAACAGCACAGATGAAAACAACGGCACTTTAATTGATACAATTCATGTAGTATAGATGCCAAAAAAATCTAGAAGAGGCATTAACAGGTGTATATAACCTAGGATGGAGGAGGAGAGTTCCACACAAGCTTTCATTCCTCCCGAGACATGATTCAGGGTTCCAAAGGTTCCCTCCCTCATTGTGTTTGCAGTCTCTTTCATTTAGGGGAAACTTAAAACCACATCCTAAAAAGAACGTAGATCCACCTGAAAGGAAGTCTTAACCTGCCAGGTAGCTGTCTGCAAATACTTGAAGGTCTGATATTTGCAGGAAGGATTAAGCTTGTTCTGTTTGTCCCTAAAGGATGGAAACCCTATAGGACCCAAGAGTGAAAGTTATAGGGAATCAGATTTCAGCTAAGGGAGGATGATGTAAGGCCTGTCTGAAAATGAAGAAGGCCTGTGGAAGTCAGTACTAGTGATCACAGGAGCCGGCTGTTTAGGCAGAGCCTGGAAAATTGCTCTCAGTAAATACTGGGGAAAGCTTTCAAATACTCTACATAACTCAGATGACACACAAGTTTTACAGTTTGTATCAACCCTGAAATCCCCAAACTGCCAAATCCTACCCAAGCAACATAACCACAGTAATCTTATTTATAAAAAGTTTTAGTTCCTATTAATCATGTAAGTCGAAAGAAATGAACTTCTGGCACAAAAACACACATCTAAAGTGGGCTCTTCAGAAAAAAGAAAAAAATATATATTTCCCAGGATGAGGTGATACCATCAGCATGTTTTAAAGATACATATTCACGGTGGAATGTGTATCTGGAAGCTGCAAGCTGGGCCTTTTCCCCCCGTGACTCCACACAGCTATTAAATGCTCACACACCGTAGCCCCAGTACAGGGCACCCCTCAGCTATTTCTCAAGAGAGTGGCTGAAGAATGGACTTCTGCAATTTGCATAGCGACAGAAGCCTTTCAACTCAACTCCTCTGCTGATCAGAGGTAGGCAGAGACAATATTCCCTGGGCATCAGACGGGAAAGCCACATTGTCAGGAGTCCAGGGTCCCCGTCAATTTTTCAAGTTCTCCCATGTGCACACACACCTACATAAGACAATATCATTGGAGATTTTTTTATAGTGTCAGTAGCACCACTGGTGTCATCTCTTCGTGATCTGGGCATGCTGCTGCGGAGGGATCTCTAAATTGTATTGCTTTGGGTTACTTGAACTGGGTTCATCACATGACAAAATAAATATGAATAGTTTACAATACTCTTACCAAATGACTTAAGGATGAGGAAGCTGTGCTAGAGAGAAATAAACTGAAAAGTCACACCGTTAACCTGCAAGGAGCCAGAGTTCCGACCCTGCCTGTCCGATTCAAGGGATCAAGCTTTCTATCACAATGCTGCTGGGCACTGAGTAAGCTCCCCACAACCCCAGCTACTCAGGTTATTAGGTGGAGCTGTTCAGGTCATTATCATGCTCTAATTTTCCCCCACCATTACACCTGGATTTGATTAACAGGAGGACGGGAAAGGTCTGGCTGGACAGAGGAACTTCATGTGACTGAGGGCCTGGGCACCAAGGTGTTCCATTTCTGAAGGTCAGGTGTTACAGGGAGGGTGCCTGAGCCCAGGTGTGAAGACCACATCCTGAAAAAGGGCAAGGCAGCTCCAGCTAAGAGACGGGAAGTAGTGTTCCCAGTGAGCAAACTGGGAATAAGCCCATGCCATCAGCAAAGGTGGGGGAGAGCCAGCCAGGTAACCAGGGAACCCGAGGTTGGAGGCCAGACCTCGAAGAATGCGGGGCCAGGGGAGACAGAGTAGATACAGGCACAAGAGCCACTCAGCCCCAATGCCCGGGTGGAAGGGCTGGGTAGAACGGGGATGTGGCTTACCTGTATAGTCAGGTAGGAATATTTGATGCCTGAGCAGGGGAGGATGGAGGATGGGAGGCACGACATTGGCATTTCTCCCAGCTCCAGGCAATGGCCTCCCCAGTAAGAAAGAGGAGAGGAAGAGGGTTCTCAAAGGCTCTGACTTCAGCCTGGCCAAGAACAAAGGCTGCCTCTTCACCACCCATCAGCCAAATCTGGGGTCTGAGCACTTCAGATTGTGGCGGGAAAAGCTATTGCCTCTTAACGGGGCACCAATTTTTCTAAACATCAGAAAGTGACCTATAGTCTTTGTGCACCTTATCGGATTGTCTTGCTACTTTACATCTGGGATCCACACATAAGCCTGAGAGCTGGTCCTCTTTTCCAAAAGCCTCTTTGGCAGGAAAGTGCCCGGGTGGAGGGGGGCATTTGTAGGCTGAAGTCACTGACAGGATATGGATTCTTGATAATTTGAAGATATTCACTCCAAGCAGCCTGCCCTTAACTCTGCTGACTCCTCACTTCCTATTTGGCAACTGAGCACTAAACCCGGGAAGTAAATATGAGGTCAATTTTGTGGAAACACCTGATAATGGATTTTCTGTTCCCTTGACAAAAAAGAGAAAATTGGAGAAATGCTAACAGGATTCATGGGGTAGAAGTAATGACTGAGACTATTTTCACCCTGCCACCCTCAATGAGCAAACACAGGATGTGTGTCTGCGTGTGGCTGTGTGAGCTGGAAGCAGGCAAGACCTCTCTCCCCGGTGATCACAGCCCCGGGAACCAGCAACGAACAGCTTGCACCTTCCAGGAGCTACCACGCACAACCTGGGGCTCCCTGAGGGTTGCCTCATTGGTTGTGGACAGAATCTCAGCCTTATTGATCACACTGATTGATTCAATTCTGATTCTTTGGCTTCATCATCGTCTTTCCTCTCAAAATCCTGTACGATAACTGAGTATGTTTGCCCTGAGCCATACAGTGATGCTCAAGGTAAGCCGTTTTTTCCCCCACCGGTGGTCAGGTGCCAACTTTAACACACTTTTCATGAAACCAAGTGGGGATAGGACAGGGAGAGCACCAGGCAAGACATGGTTTCCTCGGTGCATTTAAGAAATCAGATTTAACTTCTCAGCTTTTCATTTTTAAGAAGTAACTTCCACTGGTGTTTTATATTCCTGATACAGAACACTTAGAAAACAGTCAATTTGTTTCCAACTCATTCAGACTCACCAGTCTGAAAATATGTTTTAAAATGGCTCTGCCTAAAATCCTGGAGGGAAGAAAATCATTGCTCTGCTCCGGGGTGACAATATTTTCTGGCGGCCTTCCTGTCTAAAACACAGTGTGGCAACTCCATTCCATTCAATATACCTTTACTGGGTATCTGTTATGTGCCAGACCCTGGCTCTGCAGGAAATGAATAACCCGAGGGAGCTCATGAGCTAATTAGCAAACACGCATTCAGCAATGATAAACACTCGGAGCGGTATAAGTTGTCAGCGGCGGCTACAATCTATTGCACTGCCTGAGAACACAGTGCAAAATATATTTGATCCAATCTTTCTTTGTGTCGTATTACTGATTACCACCACCACAAAATAAACTTTGTTCTGGTGAATGCTACTCATGGGAATGAAAAAAAAAGTTAGGGAAATAAATTATTAGGTCAGAAAATGCAAAAAAATGAATCTGAAGTTTCAGAGATTAGAGAGTATGCCCAAAATAAGGTTGAAGTTCATTTATTCAATATATCCTCACACTCTAGAACTCATGCAACACTTTGTGTAAACATAAGACAAACTGAAAATACAGGTACCAGATGCAGGCCAAACATAAGGAAAGTTTTGGAAAAGGTGTTGCCCCTCTCATTTGAAACATATCCTAGAGCCATCTAATTAAATGCATACTTAGTTGGGGCTGCTATTTGCTAAATCAGCCCAAAAAGGGGAAGCCAATCAGAAGACTGCTTTTGCAACTTTTGATTTACTATATTCCCTCACCTCCTCAAGTTGAGCAACACTGGCTTCCAGGCTGCAATGCATTACCTTTCCTGGGCTCTCTTAAAAATTAAATCTAGAAAATCAAGTCCTTCAAAAGGAGAGGTCTTGGTATTCAAAGGAAGAGCTCACAGGACCCATTAGGTCAGAATTGTGTGACACGTGGGAAATTACCAGGTCTGCACAGATCAGGTCCCGAAAGCCAGCTGGGGCCAGGGAGCTCCAGCTGTGGTTCGGGCTCTGCCCTGTAGAAATGCAAACTGGTTCAGGTCCATTAAGCATCAGCTCTGAAATATGTCAGGGGAATTTCTTTCTTGGCATGTGACCTGAGGGTTTCATTCCTGTGGCCTCTTCCTGGGACATGCAGTCAAAATTTGTTATTTCCTCTTCCCAAGAAAAGTCCATTCTGAAAGCAAAAAACCAAAAAACAAAAAACAAAAAAACCCAAAAAACAAAAACAAAAACAAAACACAACCCACCTCAAATGCATATGCATCAAAAGATCTATACTATGGGTTGCTGCCTAAAAGAGCATGATCTTTCCAAGTCATCTTTAACCTCCCTGATTAAAAAAACAAAAACACATGCACATGGATCCTGAGGTTTTTGCTTCCTCTAAGCCTCACACACTGGGCTTTGACACCTCCCCATCCCAACAACTTCCCAAATTTCGCTTTCCTAAAAACCATGAACGCTTGGACTTTGGGGCTGGGAGATTTGACCCAATTGATCACAAATGTCCATGTCAGAAACAGTCTGGGCTACTCAACCGCAGGCTTATATACTTTCAGACAATTTATCTCACTTCCAAATGCTGCCTCAATAACCCAAGTGACAGAATGAGCTTGCTGGGCAATTGGTGCTTCAAAAGGCTTCACAACCTAGTAAGTCCCCAACTTACAACATCACATGATATATATGAGCACATGAAGAGAACACGGACCAGTTCAACAGACAGCTAGACCAATGGTTTTTTAATTTTTTTTACTTTTTAAAGATTTATTCATGAGACACAGAGGCAGACACATAGGCAGAGGGAGAAGCATGTTCCCTGCAAGAAGCCCAATACTGGACTTGACCCCAGGAACATGACCTGAGCGCCAAAGGCAGATGCTCAACCACTGAGCCACCCGTAGGCGTCCCATAGTTTTTAATGGTTTTTTAAAAAAAAGAAACCAGGACTACCTGTACTAAGGTGCTATACTGGGGTTATCGCTCAGTAAAGGACTTGCCTTTGTTTTCAGTAATATTCATTTCTATCTAATCTTTTATCCACATGTGTGTGACTTGAAAAGGAGAGCTTCTGTTACTTACTCCTACACATCATCATGCTGGCTACAGAGCAATGTGGGTGGAGAATTGTGCTCCAAGCAAGCCCTTGTGAAGTGATGGGTCACCTTTGTCTTCAGTATATCAGTCGATCACAACTGAACACCTGGAAGCCAGTAGATAAAGGAGCACGCCCACCCCAACACCAGCCATCACCAGGACATGCTCCCTCGCAGGCTTGAGATGCTGGGTAACTGGACATGGCCCCCACAGGAGGTAGAGAGGGAAACCACCCACAGGGATTGCCCTGCAGTTGGGGACAAAGCATCTGCAGGGAAGTGGGACAAGGGGGCCCTGTGGAGAGTCTAAAACATGATCCTCACATCCTTCTTGCTGCTGACTAGCCAGAAAGTCTAGGTTGAAAGTGATGGTCTGAGAAGGAAATTGAGCTGAGCTACTTCCTCTTGACATTTCTGCTAGGAAAAGGAGAACAAAAGCAGAGAGAGAAACTGCAAAACAGGTAGGGAGGTAACTGAGGGAGGGAAGAGGCACAGGTGAGTGGGAATTGGGGCTTTTCTAACCACCAACACCCACGGTTCTCTCTCCCCAGTCTTCCTTTCCCACCCATCCCCCCTTCCTGGACAGTTCACTTTGGGGCTCTTGCTCACTGATGCCATAGCTGCTGGGTTTCAGAGCACATCCCCTGCTTGGAGAACCAAGAACTCTGGGCATTTATACCAGGTCAGCTTCCCATTGAAGAGTGCACCAATAGGTCAGAACACAGGACAGCAGGATGCCTGCTTCTCAGCTAGACATGCTCTGTCACTTGCAAAAGTGCTGGAACCTTAGAAAAACATGAATTATAATTTTCCAGGAAAGAAAAATAAGCCTGCAGGAAGTCAGCCAGCTGATTGCAAAGTGCTGTACGGAGGTAACAAATGTGAGCTGAAGACAGTGGGAGACCCAACCAGCCACCCAGATGGGAACTCAGAGTCCCTCAGCTGTCAAAACTCATGGTGACACGGCCATAAGGGCATCTGCCAGGATTCAAGACAACAAAAACTAGCAAGAAAGAGAAAGAGAGAGAGAAAGAGAGAAAGAGAAAGAGAGAAAGAGAGAGAAAGAGAGAGAGAGAGAGAAAGAGAGAAAGAGAGAGAGAGAGAAAGAAAGAAAGAAAGAAAGAAAGAAAGAAAGAAAGAAAGAAAGAAAGAAAGAAAGAAAGAAAAGGAGGGGAAGAGCATGCTACACATTATATTTTTTAAAATTTTACTTATTTGAGAGTGAGCTAGTGAGCATGAGTGCACGAGAGGCAGGGAGGGAGCACAGGGAGAAGGAGAAGCAGACTCTCTGCTAAGCAGAGAGCCTGATGTGGGGGCTTGATCCCAGGACCCTGAGATCATGTGCCACTCATGTGCCCCTTATCTTTTCTAACAGGGTAAGGGCACAGTATAAACCAGGAAAGAACAAAGTCATTTTACAGTTTTCATCCCCATAAGCCAAAATACCAAACAGATAATATGTACATATGTGGAAAAACTATCACTTCAAAGGTATCCTATCTTCACCTTGGGTTGTAGCTGAAGAAGTAAAATGAAGTAGCAGTGGGTGACCATATGGCTCCTGGAAGCAGTTAAGCAGCCGCTAGGAGCTACTGGATGGCAAACCACTTCTATCATACACGTTCTCTGGAAGTGCAGCCACCAGCAAAGCAACATCACTAAGAGATAACAGTCACATCCAACACTCCTCAGGAGGGAAGAAAACTTAAATAGTGAAACCACAAATAAATTTAATTAAAAAACCCACTGGAGGAGACTAGAATTCATTACAGAATTCTTTTTCTGCAGAACAGCATGCTTCCCCAGCTAGCAAATTCACAATGAAATTTAATGCATCATTCAGTCAAAAGTCCTTGTTTACAGATGAGGAAACTAAGTCCATCAGTAATGTGACATGTGTGTTTAACAACTCTAGATGAGCCACACAAGATCTGGTTATGTCACATGCAACACAAGTACTGTTAGCATCATCCCATTCAACATGTTGGCGTCCATGAGCCTTAATTGCTCTTCATAATGGGTTGGCAGTATGCTATGGCTTAAATCCAAGTTGATGAGCCATAACATGCACAAGATGATCTCCTCAAATCCCTTCGTGTGAACCAGGGCAAGATGTGCAGTCATCACTTTCCAGAACTCTCAAAGAAAACAAGGATTTAGTAAACAGAGAGCCGAGAACCAAGAATGTTTTTGGGGAAACAGAGCAATAAGCAAAAAACTCTATTATAGGTTCCACTTGAACAGTGGTCTAGTTTTGCTATCTTAAAATTTTCTTGCTAGGGATGCCTGGGTGGCGCAGCAGTTGAGCATCTGCCTTCGGCTCAGGGCATGATCCCAGGTCCCTGCGAGGAGCCTGCTTCTCCCTCTGCCTGTCTCTCATGAATAAATGGATGAAAGCTTTAAAAAAAATTTCTTGCTACAATGAAAAATGATTCCTCATGGTATTAAATGTGACTCTCAAATTTAAACCCAAGATGAGACAAATTTTCATTTTTCTCTATGAAGAGGTCACAATTCAAATTCCCATACCGACTTCCCTTTCTTGACCCCAGAGGTAAAGAGCCTAAAGGGGGTATCCTGTATATACCCCTGAAGAGAAGTGGAAATGAGGAAAAACTTTTAAAAACCAAAGTTTCTATGTTTTGTGTCAAAATTTAATTAAGAATGATGTCTAGATTTTATGGGAAATACTCCATTTTCAACAGGAGAGATTTCATCTATTTTTAAAGGTTCAATGTGGTCAAATTCTGGCAAATAATACTGTACTGAGCACTCTGCCCTATTCTGGGGTAAGAAGAAAAAAACATGGGAGTAATGACATGGGTGGGGATGCAAAGCTGCCTGTTGTTCAATGGGAAACATTTTCCAGAATAACGCAGAGCCCCATTCTCAGCTCTACAAGTGAAGACACACAAGCCCAGGGAGGGCTTCCCAAGGCCACACAGCCTGTAACCACACAGGTGGACTAGGTGACAGGGCTCATCAGGTCCAGCTCATGCTGTCTCCACCTTGAACACATGGGACCAGCCTGTTTCTCTCAGCATTGCCCAAGACCTTTTCCCCACTCTTCCTCCACATATAAATTCTTTCCACAGGTGAGGTTCATGATCCAAAATTCCATCCATGGGGGAGGGGGGGAATGCAGTAACTCCTATTTCTCAATACAGGGCTCTACACACAGCAACTGCTCAACACGGATGCTGGTACACTTAGATGTGCAGGATTTTATTCTGTGTTTCTTCACTTCTGATTTAAGAATGATTTCTTTCAGAGAACTATACATTAGGTTATACAACCTGAGGTATTTGTATGAAGATTGTGGTGGGGTTTTTTTTTTATTATTATTATTTGACAGAAAGAGAGTGCGCACATGCAAGGGAGCGGCAGGCTTCCACTGAGCAAGGAACCCAACAGGGGGCTCGCAGGGCTCAACCCCAGGACCCCAAGATCATAACCTGAGCTGAAGGCAGATGCTTAGCTGACTGAATCACCCAGGAACCCCAAGAGTTTGTGTTTTCTCATGTTGGATTTTACACAACACAGTTGGATTTTTCACATTCCACACAATGTGGAAACACCCCCAGAAGTGTTTTAAATGCTACTGGCATCTACAAATTTTCTTGACTGGTAAGCACCACCACAGAAAAGAAACAATGGTCCCATAGAATCAAAGCTATCTTTGTTCATCATCCATATACCAACTTTTCTCTCTACATAGTTCTGCTAGAGGGCCAACACATTAGTTGTCAAATTTCCTGACAGACACACTATTAGAATAAGCCAAATAGAAGAATTATTCAACAATAATGAGTTCTTGGGACAGCGCTGAAGTAAGTTCCCTTTTCAGCAAAACAAACCTTGCTACAAAACAGCTCAGAGGACTAAAATTCTGTGTATGAAAAGGTAAAGGCTTAGTCATCTATGTTCTGTAAATACTAAGTCATTGTGGGTAGGTCTACTCAGGAGTCCACTGGTCATTCATTCACATATTAAGGTATTGGTTATGTTATTGAAGTAAACTGTGTGTCTGCCAAAATAAGAAAGCCACCTCTATCTTTTTAAAATGTTAAACAGAAACAAAATTATATAATCCTAGAAGATAACATAGGGTAAAATCCAGAGGACCTTGGGTTCGACAATGATTTTAGATAGAGCACCAAAGGTACAAACCATGAAAGTAGTAACTAATAAGCTGGACTTTGTTAAAATTAAAAAGTTCTGTGCATAAAGTCACTCTCTCAAGAGACAGAAGCCAAGCCACAGGCTGGAAGTATTTGCAAAAGACAGACCTGTTAACGAACTTCCCTAAAATATACAAAGAATCCTTAAAGCTCAACAATAAGCAAACCAAATAAAGGGGCCAACGAAAGACCTTAACAATGCCTCATCAAGAAGACACTCCACATCATTTATCAGAAAAATGCAAATTAAGACAATGAGCCATTAGGATAGCCAAAATCAGAAAATGCTGGTGATAATGTGAAGCAACAGGAAATCTCTAATTCACTGCTGGTGGAAATACAAAATGGTATATTTTGTAAGACAGGCAAATTCTGGTAAAACTACACATTTTTACCCTGTGACCCAAGCAATCACACTGCTTGATCTTTACCCAAGGAACTGAAAACTTATACCCCCACAAAAACCTGTACATGGATGTTTATGGCAGCCTTATTCAAAGCTGCCAAAACTTGGAAGCAATCAAAATACCCTGCAGTTTGTGAGTGGATAAAGAGTGATATAGCCCATGGTCTTTTATTCAGCACTGACACAAAATGAGGTATCAAGACATGAAAAGACACGGGAGGAAACTCAAGCGCATATTACTCAGTGAAAAAAGCCAATCTGAAAGGATGCATAAGACATTCTAGGAAAGGAAAAACTGGGGAGATAATAGAGGCATGAGAAACTATCTGTATAACACTATAATGGGGGATATATGTCAGGAAACATGTCAAAACCTGAAGAGGGGCACCTGGCTGGCTCAGTTGGTAGAGCGGGTGACTCAATCTCATGAATTCAAGCCCCATGTAGGATTGGAGCCTACTTAAAAATTTAAAAATATATATATGTTGGGGATCCCTGGGTGGCTCAGCGGTTTAGCGCCTGCCTTTGGCCCAGGGCATGGTCCTGGGGTGCTGGGGATCGAGTCCCACATCGGGCTCCCTGCATGTAGCCTGCTTCTCCCTCTGCCTGTGTCTCTGCGTCTCTCATGAATAAATAAAATCTTTAAAAAAATATACACACACACACACACACACCACCATGTAAACTATAGACTTTGGGTGATAAGGTCACCATAGGCTTATCAACTAACAAATGTATCACTCCAGTGTGGGATATACTGACAGGATAGACTCAGCATATGAAGGGGCAGTGGATTTATAGGAAATCTCTGTGGCTTCCTCTCCATTTTGCTGTGAACCTAAAACTAAAGCCTACTAAAGGGAAAAAAAAAAATCAGACTCTTGAGGCTAAGAATTTAATCATGCACAATTTAATTCCTGGGTAGTTACAAGTTTGCTCAGCCAGCTCATATGGCTCAAGTTGTTGATCTGACTTAGGATGGTTTCAGAGAAAACTAAGGGGAAAAAATGGATATTTATGGAATGACAGATGTGGCAGCAGTTTCTGATGCTCACACTGCTCCTATCCTAGCAACAGAGATATGACGGAGCGCTATGAGACCATGAGGACACAGGGATCTGAGGAGCTCCAAGGCCACCATGGGAGCCAAGCTAAGGGGGAACCAACTCTGCCCAGTAATACTTCCAAAGCTCCAGGCCAGGCAGCAACCCCTCCAAAGTCTACAGGTTATCATTTCTTAAAATTGCCAGTAACTCCTTAAAAACGTGTGTGCGTGCCTCTGTATTTACAGATGTATGAATGTGCATGTGTGTAATTCTCCCTTCGCACTCCATAGCTAGTATTTTCTAAGTTATACCAACAATAAATCTCTGGGCTTATTTCCCAAAAAAAGACGACATTTTATGCCTCTAAGCTAAGAAACAAACGTTTTTATAGAAAGCAAAAACTGTAGGTGGTAGGTAGGGGGTATCTGTGTTTTTGTAAATTGCCTCTAAAGAAGCTGCCGTCATTGGTGATGATGACCTTTATCTTGGCTTAGAAAAGAAGTATCCAAAAAAGGATCAGTACTATTTATGTGCTTTAGCAAATTAAAAGAGGCTACTGATGGAAGTCTTATGTATTTTGAGAAGGACACAAACAGAATAAAAACGTTTACAGATTCTACAGGTAAAATTGTAAAAACTAAAATACCTTGTATGCAGATATAACAAAATATTCAAGTACCAGAAAAATGGAATTTCTATACAGATACAAATTGAACCTAGCTATCGGTGCCTTTTTTTGTTCTCCCATTAAGCAGCACCGGCACGGATTCCAGGGCCAGCTGGCTGTTTTTTGGAATGAAGAACTTTATGCTCCTTTCCAGTCTGACACTTCCTCCTTTGTATCCTTCCAGACAGAAGTGGTTTAGAGACAATGAGGAAGAAACATTGACAAACCAGGCTTGTTCTTACACGCTCTTCCACAAACTGCTAAGCCTCGTTCAGCCTCCAACCACTAGAGGAATGTACGTGTCAATCCTGACTTCAGAGTGGAGATCCGAAAGGTAAGAGTCATGGAATCCGCTATACGCCCTTGCCCCACAACCAAGGTTTCATGTCAAAAGCAATGGAAATACAGATGTGAAAAAGAAAATGGCTCACAGAGGTCTGAAACACCTCAGGGATGTCTCACAGAACATGCTCAGTAGTTAGGGACTCTGTCACATACCCATTATCTGGGGCACCAAATAAATGAGTTACTAGGAAGCCCCAAAAATGCTTCTACCTCAAGCAGGTAGCCTAGGTCAGTGCTCTTTAATATCTACTATCAATATAAACTGAAGTACCCAGTGAACACTGTTTTCTGTTAAGAATTTATCTCCGAATACCCTCCCCGAGAAAATTTTATATCCTTTCAGCCACTTACTATCTATGACATGAGCTCTCTGAACCTCAATTACAGGGATACCTGGGTGGCTCAGTGGCTGAGCGTCTGCCTTCAGTTCAGGTTGTAGATCCAGGGATCAAGTCCCATATTGGGCTCCTAGGAGGGAGCCTGCTTCTCCCTCTGCCTATGTCTCTGCCTCTCTGTGTCTCTCATGAATAAATAAAATCTTTAAAAAAAAAACACCTCAATTACTACATCTTGAAATGGACATAAGAAGCAATTAGGGATTATACTGAAATTGGAGGTCATTTTCTCATTTTGAATATCAGAAAATGAAGGATATCCACAACTATTCATAGTTCATCCTACACTGATGTTCCACCTTAGAACATTTTACTGTTGCCAGATGATTATCTACCTATACTTTAATGTGCAAGACAACACATGCTAGTTGAGATTGATCGAAACAAGTCTGGAGGAAGTTTGGTTGATTTTTTTTTTTAAACATACAGATAGGTTAGTAGTGGAGTATTTAAGTTTGCATGTGACCTTCAAAGTATTGGATGTGTTTGTTTTTTTTAAGATTTTATTTATTTATTCATGAGAAAGAGGCAGAGACACAGGCAGAGGGAGAAGCAGGCTCCATGCAGGGAGCCCGATGTGGGACTTGATCCCCGGGACTCCAGAACCACGCCCTGGGCCAAAGGCAGGCACTGAACCCCTGAGCCACTGGGGCTGCCCTGGATGTGCTTTTCTACAGAATATAAGGACATAGTCTCAGAGAAAGCCATATGTATTTATTTCATAAACCTGTTTCTGTGATAAACCCTGGGTAGGACCTATGACATGTAGCCTTTAGCCACTGCTTTGTTGCTAATCTTAAGCATCTCCCACATGTCAAATCCTGGGAATGCTGCTCCACTTCCTTGGCAAAGGAGACCCTGGAGCCTGGTGGTGTACCCTATCAACTGGCAGACTAGCACAAAACAGTAACAGTCAAAGATGCAATTCAGCTGGTTCTCCAAAGCCTTAGCAGAATGACTCACTGGGAATGACAAGACAAAGTTTAATTCCACCAAACCTCAATAAGCACCAAAGGCCAAGAATAGAGTCATTTTAGTACTTCCGCCTTTATGCACTGCTGAAATACAGAAACAACAGAAATGCACAAAACATACACACAAAAAATAGTGTGACGTGGGGGTGAGGGATGAGACAGGTGGGCTTGGAAAGGGTGCCATGCCTTAGCTTACCAACCCTGTAGGTTTTTTTTTTTTTCTCTTCAACACAAACCCTTTCATAAACTGAATGTGTAAACTAAATAAAATCTCAAGGCAGTAATTTTTCTAAAAAAAACCTACAAAGTAGGAACCACGACTCGATGGTAAGAACCATAACTTCAGTTATATGGGTCATGAAAACATACAACGCACAAATCACATTCAATTCTATTAATTTCTAAATCCACAATGATCTTCATAGACTTCATTTATAGAACTCACTACACAACATAGTACTTAAAGCTAAGAATGCTCATTCCTTTGGACTTCCTCAGGAAAAAAAAAAAGTAAACCACCCCTGTGGACTGTAAATTTCAAAAACCGTGTTGGAAATGGGTGGAAAGCAAAAGTTAATTTAAAAAAAGGAAATCAACTTTGCAAGAAAAGCTTGCATCCAATGAGCAGGATGGAAAACCTGCTTTCATGAATGATTCATCTCTAGAGACTGAGGATGGATTACTCAAGGCCCTGCTGACATGACCCTTCCTGCACATGTAACAGCCAAACAATGCACATGGCATGCTCACTCACCTGGGAAAAGAAAAAAAAAGAAAAAAAAACAAAAAACAAAAAAACACAAAACCAAAACCACCTCAGGAAACCAGTAGAGAGCAATACTTAGAGTGAAAAAAAAAAAAAAAAAAAAAAACCCAGTAACACCCCAAATAATTATTTGCTCCTAAGCACTCCCAAAGAAATCAGATCAATAAATATAGTAAAGAGTCAGCAGAAACACTATCTACAACCATGCTTCCTCCCTTCTTGCTTCTTTATGTCGACATGGAAGGACTGGACAGAGATTGCATTAGAACTAAAACAAGACACAGCAAAATCTAGTTTATCCAGCGCCGTTAGAAGGCAGGTATTCCAGAGGAATTTTAAGTGATCTGCACCTATCAAAAACTTAATAACTGGGGGTGCCTGGTTGGCTCTGTTGGTTAAGTGTCTGACTCTTGATTTCGGCTCAGGTCATGATCTTCATGATCTCATGGGTCCTGGAATCGAGTCCCTTGTCAGGCTCTGCAGTGGGAATGGAGCCTGCTTAGTTCTCTCTCTCTGCCTTACCCTGATCATGCAATCTCTCTCCCAAAAAAAAAAAAAAAAAAAAAAAAACCACTATCTGCTAATATTTCTATGGAGTATTGTAGTAGATACCTTCCTATCTTTTCAAACAGGAAGCATAGAACAGTTTTATCTTTCAGCAAGGATTCATCATGCTACTCTTTCAGGGTTTCGATGACCTCTTTGAGGCTTCTGTTGAAGTCTGATTGCCTTTGGACCAGGTAGGTGTCCACAGACAAGAGTGAGGAAGCTTTGCAGACAAGTAAACCTGGGTTCAAATCTCAACTCCCCTACTCTGTAAGCGAGGTGAACTTCAGGCTGCCTTACCGCTGAGCCTCTGCATCCCCATCTATAAAATGGAGACAATAAACCTCATGTCAAGTGCCTGGAGCACAGTAGGCATTTAATATAGGTTACTTCCCTCTTCCCCTTTCACTTGCTCGAATCGGGTATAAACTGGGAAAGTCAGCAGTCAAACCTGCAAAATGATTTTATACCATTTTACTTTTCATCATTTCATATATATTTTCATATTGAAGGTTCTATCATAAAAGTATTTATTCTCAATCTCAAATATAATAAAGTGATCTTCAGTTCTGAAAGTTTCCTCAACAGGCAACATAGAAGGGACTCTAGCAGGGTGGAACATGCCACTGGGGGTTTTGTGATGGCTGTTTCTAGTACTCCGTTTTTGTTTAATTCTGGAGTCTAGGCTCTGTTCCAGAAAGTTGTAGATTTCTTTGAGCCTTAAATCAATGTTTCAGATAGAACTATTTCAATGGCCTAAATGGAAAACAGATTCATTCACACAAAGATCCTAACCAAAGGAGGAACACACCGCATGACTCTGCAAGACAGGTTTTCTCTCATGGTTCAGTAGTATCTCAAATTTTAGAGGTTAAAATCGGTATACTCCCCCCGCCCCCAACCAGTTTGGAGCTCTCCTCTTAGGCTTCCTACTCTTAGAAAATTACTGCCTTCATAACAGGGCTTTGTAAAGGTTGCAATGTTGATGTTGGGTTGCTTCTCCAAACCAACTTGATAGATGGAAGAGGACAGAGTCTTACATTCCAGTAAGAATCCATGAGGGCATCAGGCCTCACTTCAATCTGTAAAGACCAACGGAGGTCTGTAAGAGTCCACTAGATGATCCAGGAGCTAACTCAGTTAATGATAAAGACTAACCTTTCAGGGGGCTCAGGGTGAGCCAGGTACTCTGCTGGGGCTTGGTGGTGGCACTGTTATCACCATCATTTTAGAAATGGACACTCCAAGACCCAGTGATTTAGCAGAACTGAGCCATTTTAGTCTTTAAGACTTCCCTGTGGGTGCTAGCACAAACACACACACACACACACACACACACACACACACACACACACACACTTACACCCTCACTAAATAAGCCATACAATCTCTTCAATCCAAACAAAGAGGGCCCTACCACCTTCAGCAGAGGCACAAGTATGTGTTCTTGTGATTCATAGAGGCTCAAAACCAAGGGTTAAGAACTCATCGACTCTCTAACAAATACCTAAAACAGTTATGTTACAGGACAAGGAAAAGGTTCCAAGATGACTCTATCCCTTAAATTCCTACTGAAATATTAAATTACTGTCACAATCACTCCAGGCAAAAAACAAGTCTCATACCCCTAGTCATGCCAGGCACCCTCCCCTGGCCACACTGGTAGAAGCCATTGGCATTCAAGGCACACCCAGAATCGTGAAGCCAGCCCAAACCACTGGAATGCCTCCCTGCCTGCTGTTATTCACCACTCTGCTTTCTTTTCAGCATAGAAAGCTATTCCTCTAAGGCTATATGTGCCTCTCAGTGGGGCAGCCTCAGGCAGGAAGGCAATCAATTATACAGCCAGCTCTGTCCAGGCTCCAGCTGCTCTGTGCCCTGGTCTGGGAAGCCATGGGGTAAGGGAAGAGGGAATTTGGTTTTGGGCTTTTGTCTTTCCTCTGACACCTACACTTAGCTCCAAGTTAGACTCCAAATCATCTCTAACAGTGGAGATGTGAACTTCAAGCAAGCATAGAAGCTGTGGCTGGAAGCTGGCCAGTGGGCAATTTTAAAGTCTAGATGGTTCAAGGATCCACTCCAATCCACTGTTGAGAAAGACGGTATCACACTCAGGCAGGGTCTGACTATTTCAAACACCGGATTCCTGCAGAGTCTTGGACAGAAAGGAAAATCAGCACAGGCCATTCACCATTCAGAGAGCTTCAATGGGGGCTGGACAAGGAGAAACTAGACTGAACAGCTGTATGCACCCTCCAGTAAGTGAGCAAAGGAAACATGAGTACAATGGAGGAGAGGCAAGGATGTTGCAGTGTCCTCGGGCTGCCATAACCATGCACCATCCAGTGGATGGTTTAATACAACAGGAATGAGTTCTCTTACAAGTGTGGAGGCTGTAAGTCCAAAATCAAGGTATTGGCAAGGCTGGTTCCTTCTAGAGGCTGAGAGAGAACCTGCCCCATAGTGCTTCTCCAAGTTTCTGGTGGATCCCGGAAACTCCTGGCACTCTTTGGCTGGTCATCACATTGCTACATTCTTTACCTCATTACATGGCCTCCTTCCTGTGCTTCTGTGTCTTTACATGGCTTTCTTAGGAGGACAACAGACCTTGGATTGAGGATCATGTAGACCTAGTGTTACATCTCAACCATACCTTCAAAGTCCCTATTTCCAAATAAGGTCACATTGGGAGATTCTGATCTGGTCATGAATTTTTTTTTTTGGGGGGGGGACCTTAGTCACACCCTAACCTAATACAGGGAGGACTAAGACAAGGGAAGCAAATAGATATACAGCTAGGCCTGCATCCGAAGAAGTTTCTATGGACTCCCTATGCCCCTACTCACTTGCAGATGAAGAATGAAAGCAGGTACTTAGGTCTCTCCCTAGCCTTGAATTCTTAAATCCTAAGTGGAAGGAGAAATCACACATGGGTCAGATCCCAGTTCAACAAAATGCCACAGCAGGGCCCCTCCTTTAAGGGTGTTCAGATGGATTTGTAAGGTTTGGCACCCCCATTGCTTTTAAAGGTTGATGAAGAGAATCTTCAGGAATGTGGCCATGAAAGTCTGCGCTCACCGAGCCTTCAGCATTTCCCATCCTGTTCCCAGAAGCTCCAGTTCCAAATGCTTGGGGGGTTGGGGGAACTCTTTCTCCTCACAGAATCAACATAAATGATCATCCTTTCTATCTGAAAACCCAGCACTCCTGGCAATTATATGGTGTCTAGGTGGTGAGAAGAGGCACTTTATTTTTTTCAGGCACATTTGTGAAATGTGTGGGGAGCCAACTAAAATTAATGAACTTTTCTTGCCAAAAAGAATGAGGCTCCAAATTCGGTCACGTACTGCCAAACAGCGTGAATGAAGTCAGTTTGTGAGGAAAATAAGAACATTCCAAAGGAAAAATCAAATATAGGCAGTCTCAGACTCATTTATGCTGATCTAAAGATATTCCTCATCAGAGAAAAAAATAAGTCCATTCCTGTAGCTGAGTTGACCACAGACATCCAGCTACCCAATTATCACTCAGCATTTTTCTACCATCTGCCTCCTCTCAACTTCCACTTCCCTCTAGAAATCACCCTCACTGGCCCAACCTCCTGGCCCCTGTCCCAGCCCATGGTCAATGGTGGCCTGGTTGATAGGGATAAAGGAGCAGGAAAAGGAACCCTCCCACCCTCTCAAAGCAGCTCTCCTGTCTTGGGATTGGCTACTTTGAAAACTTTAAACTTGCCCAGATTCTACCTCCTCCAACCCCCAATACCTGAATCTGGGTTTTCTTCCGGAAAGTAGGTTTTGCCTCCTTGACCTTTATCATTACCTTGCATTTTAGACCTATACCCAACTTGTACATCCTGTCACTGAGGCAGGGCCCATCTGAGACAGCCTGCTCCAAAGTGCATTCCCCAGGAAGTTGGCACACTGACCGAGGAGTCCACAGGGCCTTAGCCTGCCAGAGCTACCATGTGCAAACCACTGCTCCAGGGAAGATGGTGGGCCTGGCTCAGCTAACAAACTAATTTCAAGCTGAATGCAATTAATTTCATAATTGTGAGTCATTTCAGATTAATTCTGCTAAAATCAAATCATGAAACTAGGGCATGATGAAGAACTGTTTTAAGAAACCAGACATGAAGTCTCCATAAACACTTGGTTCACTTCTAGCACTGACAGCTAACCATCCTATCAACTGCGGCTATCAACGAAAAGAACAGACTTAGCTCTAATACATACAGATAATATCCCCTACAACTTTAAAAACCTGGTTGGCCCTGCTATGGGTCTGGAGAAAAAAAAAAAAAAACTTAAGTATCTTGACTCCTATTAAAGTTAACTAGTCCTACTGAAAACCTAGGAGATACATACTTCCACCAGGGGGAGAGGAGAAAACAGACCAGATGTAGGTCCAAGTAGACCAACTCAGAAGGTGTGGTAGGAAGCCCTGATCTGAGTGCCTTCCCCGGGGTTGTCCTCCTCTCAAAGCCAGTTCAATCCAAAATATGACGGGCTTCGAAAGGGAAGCAAGCTGACTCATACCAGAGATCACAAAAGACAGAGAAGGATGCTGAGGAACCATATGTCAGTGGGTGAGTGCTGGTTCCCAGTCTCCCCCTGGGCCTCCCCGAAGCCTCCCATTCCTATCAGTCCCAGAGCCTCCACTCCAAGCCACGAGGCCCACCACCCATTGTTTCAAACTCGAGATATTTCCATTTCCATGACCACTGAGTCCACAGGAAGTGAGGAGAAGGATTTCCTTCTCCATTTCCCAGGCCACTAGAGGCCTTCCAGACAGGAATCCCAAATGCCTCTCTTTGCCACCCACGGTTAATTGGGGTAGGTGCCGCTCCCTCACAACCTCACACACAGCAAGGGTTAAAGAAGCCCTGTAGGGTGGGACCCGAGCCATGACCAGCCCCATCATTTCTGAGGAATGACAGTGTCTGGGATCCAGACGGTCCTGCAGAAACAGGGCCTGGAGCCCATGTGCAGGTTTCTGGGACATGGTTTTGGCTGCAGATGCACAGGCCCCATTCTGGCAGGCTTCAGCACAACAGAGACAAGGCCTATATGTTCCTACTGAGCAAGGAATGAAACTCCTCCCTGAGGTTCAGTGGCTCAGGGGAAGGGAACCTTCAAGTCAGAACTGAGGACCATTCCCCATTCAACTCAATGCCACTGGGCAGCTCCCCTGGTTCAGTCATGTGAAACCTCACAGGAACATGTGCCCCTTTCCATAGGCACCCAATTTAAGGGCTAGCCTCTGCAAACACCTACTCTGCACCTGATCCTGGGTGGGGTTCCTCTCCTGGTCCTCTCTGGGACCTGTCTCCTCCACAAATGTGATGCTGGCATGAGGAAGAGCATCAGCCTCTCATGGGGCCATCTGACGCACCTAAACAGAAGATGAAGGTGAAGATCCTTCCCTTAGAATGAAGCCAGTGCTCGGATTTTCAATAAATCAAATTGTTCAGGGTCTTTGGATCATAAGTGCCCCCTGTAGCCCCCATTCCCTCAGTCAGCCCCAGAAGTGTCCCTGCTACCTGGAAGGGCCATAATCGACTTCATAGAAATGAGGGAAGTGGGCTAGAAAGTGAAATGTCTGCTGTAGGCTGCACCATAGGGAGCCCTAATCAGATTTATACCAGCAATGTCCTGTTTGCAATCAACTTTCTGGACAGCTAGACTGAGACAGAATCAAAAGGGTATTTTCCTGGAGAAGAACAATATTTCTATCCCCTGGCCTTTATTACAGATCACCCTAGAGTTAGCCAAACGGTACAGAAAAACCCAAGCTTCATAAAAACTTGGCTTCGAAGCCTTTAATTCATGAACTGTGGCTGCCCTGGAGTGCTATAGAAAAACAATCTAGGGATCCTTCCTTCTTATTGCCACACACGTCCTGCCCTGCCTGCCTCACAGGGGCTTCCAAGTCCAGGCTCCACAGTAAATGGAGGAGCAAACAATATGATCAAAGTACAACTACTCCTCCCAAAATACCTGTTCGACTCTCTATCCTCAGAACATGACAAATGAAAATCCTCACTCTAATCCTGTAGATGTATCTCAAGTAGGAAAAAAGTATATTAGGCCATTTTATGAATAAAATTTAGATGGTATATGGCCTGCACATTATCAAAACAAAAGCATTTTTCACTTAACTTGTCCCCGGGGGAAATTATTTCTAATTCTGTACTTAAAAGATTTTGAAACTAAAGAACACTCCTTGACACTAACTTCAATTATATTCCATCATTAGAATCTCCACTTAAGATCAAATCTGAAACCAATATGTGCAGCTTAAGCATGAAGAGGATTTAATATGTCTCTTGGCCAGAGTAGCATGTACACCTTCCATTTCCTTGTAAAGATGAGTACCAACATCTACTCTTCTAAATCTCATTTTTAATCAATACACCACCTGGTTAATGAAGCATCCAAGAAAGAAAAACAGACACCCAGACACTCTATTCACTTTGTGGTTTCTTCTGAATCCTGTGAAACACATCAATTCTTCCTTTTTCTCAAACACCACTCCACTCCTTTCTTTTTTAAAGGGGTTGAGAGCCACAGAGTGGGTCATTCTACTTTCACCCAGCAAGCAACTACCATACCACATGGCAGCTCCAAACCATACCGTTTTTTTCCAGAGTTAAAAATGGGGGGAGGGGGAATCAAGATGTTTTATTGGTGCATGAATCAGTGATTTTTGTAAGCAATGCAGCACAATTTACAACAAATATACTATGGTACAGGAGCCCATTGCTGGGCAACCAAAATATCCCATTATCAGCCTGTACCAGCTTGTGTGCTAATCCTTTGCATGAAGGTGGATGCCTCAAACTTACAGGGTAAAGAGTAGCAAGTGTGTGGGTGAGAGTCACATGAGAAAATACCAACTGCTCTGGGCCCTTTCTTCCATTTCAGCTCTCCATTTCTTTCAGTGCTCCCGTTTTCCCGTGATGTGTCTATTCATCGCCATCTACCTCACCATAGAAAACTCTTCTTACTCAGCACCCTGCTTCCAAGTACCTGATGCTGCCCCTCCCAAGGCAGGGAGTCAGGAACCAGCATTCACTGAGCAGACTGGGGGGGGGGGAGGCATTTTTACTTTTATTTTTCTTAATTTTTTAATTGAATACGTAAGCATTAACCCACTGAGGTACTATTCTCTCCACATAGGAGGAAATTAAGACAAAAAGAAAAAAAAAAAAAGACAAAAAGGATTTCTGCACCTCCTCCAGAAAGCCCTTCCCAATCCTTGCAGACAGGGTGGGATGTCCTCCCCTAGTACCACGAACCTTCCTTAGCCGTTCCCTGACTACGTTCCTCCCTACAACATGAGGTCTTTGAGGGCCCGGCACAGCACAGAGCATACAAGGACACTGCTTAGTGAATGCTGCATGGATCAACTATGTTATCAAAGGTCACTGAGTTAATAAGGGACACCAAGACCTAATTCCACAGTCACCACTCTTTTCATCCCTCCAATGAAATTCTGGCAAAGCCATAAATTATACTTTAAAGAGAAAAACAAAAACATTCCCACTCCCTAAAGGACACCTCCTTGAAAATGAAAACCAAACTCCACGAGAAATCACTTCTTAAAAGTAATCAATACATGAGTTCAATCCATGGTACCTCTAAACTCAGGCTCCTGGAAACAAAATATACCCTTATCTCAGGACGATCGACGAGCATTTATCAATGGGAAGTTTTATTCCTTCTGCCTTCTACCATGGTCATAGGCTTCGCTTGTCCACAACGTGCTGTAGGAACACACCCTAAAAACAATAAAAGCAACAACACCCCCAAATCTTGGAGCAAGCCCCTGGTCCTGATCCCTTCATATTTAGTCCCCCTTACTTGGCACCTGCCGTTCTGCTTACAAAGTTAGCTGTACATACACATGCCTGCTCTCAGGACTAAACCACCTAACAGACAACGCGCTTCTGCATTTAGCATAGTGCTAGGGACACAGAAGCTGAGTTTCGAAGGAAGGAAAAGGATTGAGGATGTATTACTGGATATGCAAAGATGTTTGTTCAATTCAGCAAAGAGAACCACAGCCATGTTAGGTTTGCTACTTTGTATATATGTTTTTCAAAGGCAAGATGACTAAGGCATTATAAGAAAAATACCTCAATTTCTCCATGTATTCATTCTCTTTAAAGCACATATAGTGTGCTTGCTGTTTTTAAAGCGTTGTGTTTTCTAAAAGCTAGGCTTTCAAAATAGTATGAACAATGTAAAAAAAAAATAAGAATAAAGAACAGCCAGATTCAATAAATTTAAAATGTACTAATTTGTTTTGCCAGAATCTCTCTTTTTCATGTGTCCACAGAGGTGTTACAGGATAATAGATTGACCTCATTTTTCAAAAGCACCTTTTTAGGGGTAAAGTTGTTTGAATATTTTCACTGCTTGTCTAGTTTAGGGTGGGGTAAGTAAAAGAGGCAGGGAAATCACAGTGAGTTCTTTTGAAAATACAGATTTATTACAATCTGAACAATTTGCAAATGTATTTAATCACTAAATTTGGATTTTTGTGCAACTAAATTTCAAAATAAAGGAACAGCACAGACACAGAGTCTTTTTAAAGGTTAAAAGCATTTACAAGGATAGGAGCTCCTTTCCAATCTGCCACCCTCATTACACCCAGCAGTTTAAGAGCACAGAGCATTAATAGGTCTCCAAGAGCATAACATTAGTTGAAACAACATGCTCATTTACATCAGGCACCTTCAGTTTCAAAACCAAACTTCAGCTTTCACTGAGCTTTGAAGCAGCAACACACACCCCTTCCTTTAACCGGATCTTGTTTTTGTGGCACCACATTTATTAGGACACACTGCATGACGACAAAAACGTCTTGTGATCCACATTAAGTTTAGAAACACATACCAACAAAAAGTAACAGGACTCCAGCTTGTTAGGAAAAAAGGGGCACAAAATGAAACACGAAAGTCCTCTTTCACCAAGACTGCATTCTGAAAAACCGAAGTTTTATAGTGCAATTCCAAGATTTAATTCAATTTGATCCATTCACATTTATTGTGTTCTCTGAGCTGCATACATAGCTAATGTACAAACAAGAAACAAACAAAACCTCTTCACACCTTGTAGATGTTCACTACCCAGCAGAGGCAATAAATGCATGAATAACCAAATACCCACACACTGTGCAGGGCACAGACAACACTTGGGGAAGTAGGCAGCGTAATGATGAGTCCTGCCTAGGATTTCAGAAGATGTCAGCTGCACAAGGAGAACCACTGAACAAAGGAATAAAAATCTTCACTCTCCTGCTCAGGACTGACCTGCCTGTGCAGTCAGTCAAAGCTGCATGAAGGAGGCTGAGGGCAGAGCTTCCAGAGGAAACTCAACTGAGGCTTGAAAAGGATACTTCAACACCCTCACTCTCAAGTTACCCCTGATGCCTCTCAGCTGTCACCATTCCATACACACCTCAAGGGTAGGGAACTTCCCTGTCTACACTAATATGTGAAGGCTCCTGCCAAATACAAGGATTTATCCTCTTGAGTTCTTAGCCTGTCTTTTGATGGCTTGATATTAAAGCAATTCTGAAACTTAAGACTATGGTAAGCTACTTTTTAAAATTAAAAGTCATTTGTTAATAAGTGAAATAAGTCAAAGAAATACTTTATGATTTGTGCCTAAATTTAATCTAAATTATAAATTTAATCTAAGTACACACCTACACAGATGTATACACCAAGCTCACAGATATTGGAAACAAACTAGTGGTTGCCAGAGGCAGCAGGTGGGGGATGAGGCAAGACGGATGAATTTTTTCTTTAGTTTAAATAAGTTGACTTTCTAAAAAAAAATAGTCTTTTCAACAAACGGTGTTGGGGCAACTGGATAACTGTGCAAAAGAATGAAGTTGGACATTCTACTTCGCATTATATATAGAAATTAACTCAAAATGGATCATGTGTCTAAATGTCAAAGCTAAAAACCTAAAACTCTTAAGAAAACGTAAGAGTAAATCTCCATAACCTTGGATTAGGGGATGGTTTTATATATAGTATCAAAAGTATAAGCAAAAGAAAAAACTGGATAAAGTTTAAAACTTCTGTGCTTCAAGGGATACCACCAAGAACATGTAAACAAAGAATAGGAGAAAATATTTGCAGATAATGGGTCAGATAAGGGACGTATACCCAGAATATATAAAGAACTCATAACTCAGCAATAAAAAGACCAACCAATTAAAAAATGGGCAAAGGATTTGAACATCTCCAAAAGATATGTAAACATCCAAAAGATTATGAAGATGATCAGTATTATTAGTCATTATGGAAATGCGAATTAAAATCACCATGAGCTACTACTTCCCACCAAGGAGGAGGACTGTAATTAAGGACAACCTATAACAGTGTTGGCAAGGATGGGGAGGAATTGGAACTACCATCCATCGCTGGTAAAACCGTAAAATGGTGTGGCTGCTTTGGAAAATAATTTGGCAATACTTCAAAAAGTGAAACACTGCTGCCATGATTCAGCAACTCCACCCTTAGGTATATATTCAAGAGCCTAGAATACATGCAGTGTAAGGCTGAGGGCACACTTTTGCACTGTTCACGGCAACACGGCTTACTACCTCCTTACCTCGCTCCAGCCTGTGGCTGCCTGGTTCTGGAGAAGAGCAGCAGGCTAGGTGCCAACTTAATAATAAAAACAAACAAAACTCTGTTAACTTAAAAATTTAATAAATGTATGGATCATATGTACATATTGAAAAGGATTTGCATTCCTCAGGAACAGCTGTGTGATAAAAAAAAAGCAAAACAAGCTGGAAGTTTTCATCCTCTGAGTTTAATGCTAGAAGAAGACACCCCTGCCCCACTCCCCACACATACCCTGAACCAAATCCTCTATCCAGCTAAGCCGTCTTTGAGATCATCAGCGCCTTGAGATATGCCTTCACTGCAGCCCCAGGAGCGTACCTCAGTTCTCAAGGCGACCAGGCCCTCACTTCCTGGGGATGAGTCACAGGAGATGCTGAACAAGGGGCTGCTGCCTCCAAGGGACTGGTGTGTGCAAGCCCCTGTGCTTTAGGACTCCACTCAAGCACCGACACTGTAGGCAGCAATGAGTCACCCACATCTACAAAGCCCAGGACCCAGGGGAGGCAGCGCTCTGCAGCCCTTCCCTAGAATCTACATGAGGGTCATCCATCGGAACTCAGCCACGTCAGAGATACAAAAGCTCGTGAAAACAAACCCCAGTCTGTGTTTTTTAAGCATAATTAGGACTGTCTCCATCCGGGTCCAGTGGAGAGAGAACTGAAAATGGCTGGCATCTTTCTTGAGCAGGGGTGACTAGGAAGGATGGAAATTATTTCACCTTGGGAAAGGTGGATCAGGATATTGTTTCAATGTTCGGGCCAGCCACGGGGAAGATGGTCTCCCCCACAGGCCACCCGGGCTTCTGGAAGGAGGGTAGGAGAGCTTATCATGAATAAGATTTGGACGTGGTGCCTTCCCCAGAGCTAGGGCCTGCTGCTGCCAAAGAACCAGGGCTCCCAAATCCACTCCTGACATAAAGGGGAGCCCAGCTCTAATACGGGCAGGTTAAAAGCCCCACCAAGGGTAGACCACCCAGCACCCTCCATCACAGCCACGGTCACGGGGACAGGCCGGGAGCGTCTACGTTACTTCCTGCCCAGCACACTCAGCAGAGCACTGAGCATCGTCTCAGGTCCCCAGCCACGGGTGAGGTCAGAGGTCACAGGTTCTCTGAGGGGTCATGCTCAATTAGCTCTTCTCCTCCCAGGATGGCTTTAATTAGGCCTGTGCCCTAATAGCCAGGGATTCCTCCTTGTGACTCTGTCAGAAACCTTCCCTTCAGAGGTGGTTGTTCCGAATGACCCCTCAAAGCCTTGCGCCACCCCCCCCATCTGCTGCCCGCCAGCCAACCTACAAATACAAATGCTGGAAGTGCTTCTGCTGGAACAGAGCCTGGTTTCACTCGTTTTCTTTCAGTCCTACCTGGGTTTTGAGCCTGAAAGCATCCCAAAGCACCTGCACTTAGGTGGAGACTCCAACTGTAGGGACCTCACTTCGAAGGGAACCAGAAAAACAGGGACACAAGCCTACTCAGGAGTCTCACCCTGGCCAATGTCCTACACGTAACACTGAGATGCAAATCCAGGTGGTGGATTCAGGGGCAGGTGCGTGTCACTACAAAGGCTAGTGCTTGTTAAGATCTCACCAGTTAGTGTGTGTGCACATGCACACTCATGGGCACACACAGGTGTGCGTGGGTGTGGTACGTGTTGAGTAGTGAGGAAAAGTGTTTCAAGTAGTAGAGAAAGGTGCTCAAGGTCTCCAGAGACTGACTAGGATTTTCTAAAAATGCTAAGAAACAAGTAGGAAAGAAAATTATATTTTGTGCTTTAAAGCTTTATTCTCTCCAGCAGGTGCAAACAAGGGCTTCAAAGGTAGGAGTCCCATTCAACAAATAATTCACAATCCCAAGTGCTAAAATTAAACTCCCACACAGGCAGACAAGGGAGAAATTTTCCCTGAAATTCACTGCCAACATGCCTTTCCAGATGAGTCCACTGAACCCCTACACCTCAAAGATAAGCCTCTGCCGACACACACACACACACACACACACACACACAATAACTTAACCAGAACTCACTGAAACCACAATCTTAAATTCTGTTACACTCCAGAGAAACAGGTGTTCCCTGCATGGCATGAGGAGAGGGGCTTGGAGTCCTGACCCACCAGGCACCCAGTCTCTGAGAGTCTTTCCAGAGTCTTCTACGGGTCTCAGAGAATCCCAGATGCCAACCGTGATAAGACACACCTCAAAGAAAGTAAAGAACACTACCCATCAAACCATGTCATGCTATTGACACCTGAGATTCCAGAATACTGAAATGTGAAAGCCTAGGCATCTTAGAATCAGTGAGATAGGGTGGCACTCGACAGGCTTAGTTTTTATCATAAGTTCCCAGACCACAGGAACCAGAACCTGAGGAGCAGTGGCAGCACCTGGGATGCCTACGGCAAATACTCCCATGACAACTTATGATCTGGCTGTCATGTGATAGGACCATACTAGGAATTTCACATACTTGTGACATCTTAATCATACAATTACCCTGTGAGGTAGCCTCACCCCTCCCCCCACCCCTTTTTACAGGATGAGAAAGACTCTAGAAGAGTAAGTAATTTACTAAGGCTGGTGAGAAGCAGGGCATCAGTTCCCACTCAGGTCTGTCTGGGTCCAAAGCCCATGATTTCCCACCCCAGCCTGCATCTCAGAGAAGTCTGTCTCCAGGTGAAGCAGGTATAAACCCACATGCTTATCCCCCTCCTCCCTCGGTATCATGCCAGCTTCTGGCAACCAGGGAGCATTTCTTCATTAGGTTGTGGGTGGTCAGGAATTTATTAGCTAAACCTCTCCCTGACCTTTCTTCCATCCACTGTATTTTTAGTCCTCTTATTAAATGAGCCACGCCTGCCAATGCTGAGCAACCCTCCACCCCCACCCCATCTAGCAGTGAGCCTGTTATCAAGGACTGGTTCTCGAATTTCAGGGGAGGCTGCACAGCAAGCCTTGTATTGACTCCACAGCACATCTCCCATCCCACCACAATCTGTCACTCATTGTAACTAAGACATCTACGGGCAGCTGAAAGAAAGCGTGTAACCCGTTTAGTGAGTTGTTTATTAAGTTCTTCCTTCCACAAACTCTCGTGGGCATTCTCTGCAGCCAGAGCCAACAAGCCTTCTGTTTCATGCAGTGACATCAAAGAAGTCCAACTTAGTCCCTCAGTGTCCAGTAGCCAGACTACATTTCTTTCTAAGAGTAACAGATCCAGGGGGTGCTGAAGGGGCCCAGTCGGTTAAGCACCTGCCTTCAGCTCAGGTCAGGATCCTAGAGTCCTAGGATCGAGCCCTGAAGTTGGGCTCCCTGTTGGGTGGGGAGTCTGCCTCTGCCTCTACCCATCCCCCCTCTACCGCCCCATCTCTCAAATAAAATCTTATTTAAAAAACAAAAATAAAAAAGATGCCAACCACCTCAACTCAGTTGTGCCCCAAGTCACTGCTCGTTCATTACCTGTAAGCCTCAAATCAGCACCCTCTGTAAGCACAAGCATATTTTCATTTTAAAACTCAGCAGGCTGGCATGAAACACACCAGGAAGGGCAGCCCTTGCCACAAACCAGAACACCTTCTCTATCCTTAGCCCACCCCCCGCCTTGCAACAACGGAGCAAGTCACTAACCTTCTCTGAGCTCTGAGCTTCAGTCCTCTAACAAAGTTCCTAACAACCAGTGGGAATTCCAGGTGGTCTAACAAGACCCTGTGTGTGGAACTGCCCCAGGAAAGCAGCATGCTAATGTGAGCTGATCACCTGAGAGCTACGGTGGATAGAACTGCTATGTAGCTGCTCCTGTGTTCATGTCAGCAAATGCAACTTTGATAGGTTTCCCAAAATGAGAAAATTACTGGCTTTTAGGCAAAGAGATCTGGGGACTGCTCATGGCCATCCAATCCTTTAAGTTACCCCCCAAAAGTTATGCGCAAGTCTAGGGAAGAAAAAGCGGAAATACTTAAAGTCCATAGCTGAAAAATATTGAAGAGTTACACACACTAACTGTTGGGGTCACAGGTAAGTCCACGGCAAGATAACATCTGGCCTCACTGAGCTTTCAGCGTGATTGGACAAAGATGAAGGACTAGTTTTGAAATATAGTTTTTAAATATATCCCACCTGGGATGAATGCTATGAATTAGATGTCTGAGTGATATGAAAGCAAGTCAAAGAGGAACCAGAGACATCTAGGGTCCAAAGAAAGGTCTTCAGAGATAAAGAATGTTCCAGCTGGAAGTGAAGGGGGAAAAACAGAGGAGATAACTAGGTGAGCAGCAGAGAAGAGCACGCAAGGCCAATGAAACAGCCCAGGAGAGGCCAGGGACAGAAAGACAGGGCACGCTCATGCCACCAGGTGAATAAAGAGATGTCAGAGAACAGGGAGGATCAGAGGGCACATGGCCCGGTAGTCCACTCAGAATTCTGGATTTCATCCTGAAAAAGTAATGGAAAGCTTCTCAGTGATTCTAAGCAGGAAGCACAGAGTGGGATGGAGAATTTTAATCCCTCAGTGGAATGGAAACGGACTGGGAGAGAAGGGTCCAGGGACTGATACAGGGACCCTGGCTGAGGGCTAGACCCAGAAGTAACAGACACCATGAGGAAATAACGTGCTGGCGTATAATAGATTATCCACCCATCAACGCAGCATTACCAAAGGCGTTTGGTGTGTGGTGGTGTGGCATGAATAAAACCACAAGCAGCTTACACTCAGCGTGGATTCCTTCAAAGAGAACCATCACCCAGGGATGACGCCACTGCCATTTATTATGGTATAAACATACAGAGGCCTTAGTTACCAGGGCTAACAGATCACTTCAGTGTGAATTAAGTGCTCTGTCTTCACCTGAATTAAATTCAGGCAACAGAAAAACAGGCTACATATGGGGGTGGGGGGGTGCAGGGAAGGCAGCCCAGCAACCATGATTTCGCCATTAGAAGGCTGCTCACAGACACTTCACTTCCATTTTCAGGGGGAGGGCCTGCAGATCCGCAGTGTGATCACTAAACCACCTGAATCGGAGAAGCATCTTCTCTAGATGAGAAAAGTCACATGAAGCTGTATTAAAAATAACAAACATTTCAAGGGTTTTGGGAAAAAAAAAAATCAGCAAACAGATGGGGCTCCGGTTCATTTTTAGATACAGAAACAGACTTTGAAGAGAAAGGGGAAGTAGGTTTCCACCCTCAGGGAACAGCCTTCTGCCCCTGCTAGGGAAAGGGGAGTCGGCCAGAGCTGTGAACCTACGGACACCCCGATCTTGCTACTGCTGGTGTCTTTGATTCCTCAAGCCACTGCACCACTGCATCCTTCAACCCTCCCTCACCAGCTCTCATGGGGCTGCCCTCGATCCCTGGCTTCAACGGCCAGGCCTCCAAAAGGCCCCCCTTGACCACCACCCCCCAGACTAGGCTGTATGCACATTCAGTGCCTCATGCTGCTCCTTGCCACTCTGCCTTCAGGGTTTTCTAAGTATTGGGGTTTATTGGTAAAGGCCCATTGCCCCACTCAACTCTCAATCCTAGGAGGGCAGGGGCCCCTTTGTGTCGCTCCAGAGTCATCCTTGACCCCTCCCCCACAACAGGACTTGAGAGAATGGGAGCTTGATGAGTACTTGTCAACTTCTTACATAACCATATTGGTCAACAGTATCTAAGTTGATAAAAATTTGAAGAATGAAAACCAGCCATATGCCCCAGTAGGTCATCACCCTCTTCAGCTACAGAGGACCGGAAGTCTTTTCCATCTCGAAGCTCTGAGGACAAAAATGCTTACAACCACTACTAAAAGCTACACTAGCTTTTAGCTCTTACTCCCCTCTTCAGAAATTTGAGCTTATGAACTCAGTGTAATTGCAATCACTTAGAAGCCAATGGCTTGTAATATTTTAGGAGTCCGTGTTTCTGGGATTTTGTGGGAAAGGAACATTTTGGGAGAGGGGGGAAAAAATACCAAGACCCTTAATTTAGAAGGGACATACAGATCACCCAAGTTCTTGCTGGGAGTGATTTAGGAAATCCATCAGCAGAAGAAGGCTGTTGGGCTAATTATGGGATTTCCAGGGTGTGTAGGAGGGATGACAAAAAAAAAAAAAAAAAAAAAACCACAAAGACACACAACCCTACAAAACCCTTCTTTTACATTTTTAAACATGGCAATGCTGATTCCCTTTTTCTGCCTCTGCTAATCAGGTCCTTCAGGTCAAACACATGAAAGGCCTTCTTGTCAAGTAATGAAAAATGGTGCTTCTCGCCAAAAAGAACATCAGCAAGACTGTGTGCACCAAGGTTTATCACATCCTCTGACAGAGATGCAGATAATGAGGAAGCCTGGTGCTCAAGTTTTCCAACTGCAGGCTTCAACAAACCTCAACCAGAGGGATCTCAAACCTTGAAGCACCAAATGTAAAAGAATAATGAGCAGCCCTGTGAGAACGACTTCACTGCTTAAGAGAATGCATTTGGGAACCTATCAGCACTAAGCCAGCCAAGGCCATGTGTCTATGGGGCAGGAGCAATATAATTTTTTCACCTATCAAGCATGGGTACAGTAGTATTTATTACAAGTTGTTGCAAGGGCTGAATGATACCAAAGGAGACACAAATTATACGCGCTTAGCGTAACATTTTATGCTTTACAAACCGAGGTCTTCACCAAATGCCAGTTACTGCCAACAATAACAGCGGCGATTATTAGCACTATTCAGAGGGGTTATTTACGTCTCTATTCTCCCCTAAATCTTCTTTGTCCGCTCTCACTGAAGTACCTGGTTCTAGAAAAATGACTTCCCACATACCATCAGATTTCAGACAACTTGTTTCCTCTCTCAAGTGCTTCCTTTATTGAAGCTTTTTGCTGCCAGGAAACAGTTCAACTGGATGTTTACAGATTTAGGATCGTTCCACAAGGACACATGTCCAGGCAGTGTCCACTGGGAATACTGGAACTACCAGCAGCCAGAAGCATGGAAATGTTTGCATTTGCCTTTGCCGACCAAGCTGCGCTGCCGATGGAGTCAGAGAGAATGAGAAGCCTCAGGATGCTCACTACCACAGGAGCACAGGATCCTGGAGTTACCACATTCTCCAAATCGCTGGGCTTTTCTCAACCCCCGTCACACTGAGAGGACACCCCTTGCCTCTGCTGCCACCTACACCCTGCTCCCTGTCCTCTTTGTGGGTTTGGGCATTTGTTTTCTCCTTTCCTCACCCCCAACAGCCCATACACATGGCACAGTAGCATCCCATCTAGAAGCCTGCTGTATAGTTGTAAAATGGCTTGATTTTATTCATGGAGTCCAAATAGGAAGAGAACCTATCAGAGGCTATTTATAGACATGAGCCAGTTCTTTGAAAGGACCAAGAAATGAAGAATTTTCCGAAAACAAAGCAGAGAGGGAGGTGAGCTCACCTAGGTGGGTCTGGATTGGCTACCTCATTATCCCCCTTAGCTCATCTATTTGAAACTGGAAAAAGAAACCTTAGGAGGACTGCTCACTTACTCTGGGATTCAGAGCATGTTGACCGAAGCTACTCTACGGTAACCTGTTCCTCACCTGTACCTGCTCTGGGACTGCCGAGCAAGCAGGGCCTCTAGCCTCGGAGGCACTCCAGCCAACAGACGGGGCATCTGCCAGTGAGAACAAGGAGACCCCTTTGTGGGTTGGTTTCCAAACTCACGTCTTCTAGTAGAAATGACCTCTAAAATAAAAGCTATTAAAACTTCCTGAGTTACTTCTTTCCCAGTGCCCAGACGCATTAGGACAAGGAAATTTATCTTTCGCATAAAAGGAAAAAAAAAACAGCAGTTAAAAGTTCAAGAAGCAAATCAGTCACATAAGTCAAAATTACATGTTTCCCCCCATAGAGAAAATCTGTCTACAGGCCTGTGTCTTTTCAAGATCCCTTCACACCTGTACCCCCTTCCCTCATTTTGGAAAAGATGGCCCTTTCAGCCTGCTTGAGTTTTCCTTCTTTCTGTGTGTCCATCATGCTGCCGAGTCCCACCCCAGATACTTGCACTTACTCCTTCCTGCACTAGTATTTCTGATGTCTTGCCTTCTTTTGATTGTTTTCCATCTGAAATGCAACCTCCTACTTCCCTGAGAGCGTAAAAATACTCCACTCATGGGGAAGTAGGGTGTTATGTTTGCTCCCATGCCTCCTCTACAGGCCACTCATTTTTCCCATCCTCTCCTATCCTGCTTCTCATAACCCTTGGACTTGGCTCCTACAGTATCTCAGAACTGAACTGCATTAGCGTCTTTAACAATATCTAGGCCTAATCAGTGGTAAGGTATTTTCCCCCTCAACTTGCACTCAATTCTCAACGTATCTGATTTGGACATCTCAAAACACATACACGCACAAGCACACTCCCTTTCCTTGGTTTCCATGACAACACCGTCTCTTGATTTGCTTAATTCTCCAGTTATTCATTGTCCATCTTGGATTCCACATTATCCTCCCACTAATACATAGGGGTCTTTCCAAGGTACTATACTGACCTCCATTTGTCCTAGTCCCCTGTGTATCAACCTCTGCATTCACTCCATTGAGAAGATCCTTTATTCTCAGTTGGTTCATCTGTATCTCCTGGCTCTAGACCTTTCATCCTCAGCCCTAAGTCTGACCCTACATCTACAGTCTGATTTCAATATGATGAATACTAATAGTAATAAAACACTGACATTTATTGAGTGCTATTCCATGCCAAGCACTGTTCTACACATCTCAGATGTGCTTATTTAAATTCTCACAGCCACCTTATGAGGTGATATTATCATTCCCATATAAGTAGGGAAAGTAAAACAGGAAAATTTACCCAAAATTGCACAGCTAATAACTAAGTAGTACTGGGAGTTGAACCCAGGCAGGTATAGTCCAGAGTACAAACTTTGAACCGGGGACATAGGAGTTCCTCAGCTCTTCTGAGGACCATGAATGATTTCCTGCTGCAAAGTTATTTCCAGCTTTCATGTGATCTTCATCCAAAATCAATGCCATCCATGCTGGCCCTCAAGCTTTGGAGACTTGAAATTTTTCTTCCCTTATTTCTTCACTCTAACTTTTGAACAAATCCTGATGACTTCTCCCCTGTGTCTGAACATGTGGCCTCACTTTTCCACTGCCAGCAGCCCAGCCAGCATCTGTTCCCTCTCACACTGCTACAGCAGCTTTCCATTCATTCCCATCTGGTGGAAACCTTCCAGCACATGCTGCCACCATTTGCATCACAGCTTTCCCTCAAGGAGCTTCAAGGATTTCCTTGCACCTGAGCTGGCAACTCTTCATGACTTATCACTCAGTCCTTCCACCACAAGCCTCCCTACTGAGTACGGGGTCCTGCTGGGTGGTCATGTCAAACATACACCTTCCTTCTCAGCACATGCCAGTTCATATGAAAATCTCTCCATTTTATTCTTCAAGATCCAGCTTGGAACTACCGCTCCTAAAACGGCTTCCATCCTTGCTCATGAGATCCATTCTATGTGTTTCACACCTAATATGTATTGGCGGAAATATATCGTTTCATAATCCCTTTCTCTACTCGCTGACATTTCCCCAATTTAGCATCCCTCCCCATCTCCCCCCCTCCCCCCGCCCCCAATCAAGCTTGCAGACTGCTCTTTTGTACTTCACACCTCCCCTCTCCAAGAGCCTGGTCCGGTGCGAACAATCTAGTTTTGTTGTTGTTGTTTTTGTTGTTGTTGTTTTTTAAACAGGACAGTTAGCCCTTGTAGGTGGCAAGAGTGGTAGTCCAGCTGTGAGCATCTACAATTGTTTGTAGGAACACAGTGCATGTGTATCATCACACCTACATGACAAGTTGCCAGCTGTAAGGAATACTAAGCTTTTTTATCACATTTTGGGCTTTTTGACAACATACACTGTGCTTTAAGTAGAAGAATCCGTCTATGCTAGGAAGTCCATCCGACGAGGTATGACTCCAGGACCTTAAATGGGCCTGAATAAGGAAAAAACAGGACCAAGAAGGGATATACACTTAGGCAAGGGTCCCAGGGCAAGAGGTCAGGATATGTGCTCAGGTCAAAAGCTCAATGCAGTACTAGCCCATCGGCAACCCTGTGCTTAGGAAAATCTTGTCATTCTGAATTCAAGCACTCTGGACTCCATGACAAAAGCTTAGCATTTCAATTTATTTTAATTTCACCCACACATGCTCAGAGGTTACCCACAAGAATACAAACAATACTAACAGCCAAGTACAAATAAATTTGAAAATCACCATTAGGGAAAATATGGATCAAACCAAAAAGTCAAGATTGGGAGCCTGAAGTAATGCAGATATTTGAGCTAGGGCTTCTTGGCAGGGGTGGTTTCACTAATATTAAATGAACAATTTAATATTAAATTACAACTGTGTTGCAGGAAGGCTCGAAGCACTTGATATTATGGCACCTTAATCCCACCAACAACTTCATGAGGTAGGTAGCAACCTTTTAACTGAAGCATTTTTAGGATGACTGGGTGCTACAATTTTAACCGAAGCACAGGGAAGTTAAGCAACCTGTCTAGGTCCACAGAGCTCAGACTGTAGAGCTGAAGCTTGGACAACCGGATTCCAAAACTATACTCAGGAGCCTCCCCGGGAGCAAAGCAGCAGCTACAAGTCTGGTTCTGCACTCCACCATCACATCGAAGGGTGGAATTGTCACAGTGCCAGGGCGCAGTACAGAACTGTGGAGCTTGGCTCCAACAGCTTCAGCAGCAGCACCTAGAGTGAAGAGAGCCCTCTTATTTCTGCACTGCCCCCTGCTCACCCATGGACAAAGCCTACAAGATCAATACATCACCTGCCTTTCAAAAATCATTTTCAAGACACTGATTTCCTTTTATTCAGCACTCCAAAGCCCGTGAGGTCTTACCAAAGCCCACACAAACTGCATTTGATAAAGCACATTATAAAAGTATGGTACAGAGGGGGCTGGCTTCCATCTACACTGCCAGCCCACCCCCTAAACAGATAGTCCCCCATCAAGGGATGAGAATTAGGACAATACAGCCATTGTCCATGGGGACAAAGCAAAGCTGTTGTGCAGATTAAGGAACAGCTTCTGTCTTGTCTCCCATTCACACTGCTCCAAGGCTCCAGCTGAAACAGAACTCATTTGTCCCCTAGCTCTACTGGCTTCTAATATGCCCAGGATAGCTGTAAGAGCCTCTGAAAAGTTTGGTTAGGAGACAAAGAGCAAGTGCCCAGAAGCCAGGTTCTGTCCCAGCTCTGCTGCTCCTATGCCAGGAAATTCCACCTTGTGAGCCCTGCTGGCTCCCTCCACAAATCAATGGAGCTGGACTAGAACAGAGCCCATTCATAAGGGAACCAGGGTCCTCGGGAAAGTTGTGCAAAGACAACTCAGTGCCCAGCATCACTATGGGAGGTCCTAAGTCGGAGGTTTTGAAAACATTCCCCAGGTCTCTTGGATGTGAAGGTCTGGGCACATTTCTGGGCTAGAAGAACTCATGCCTCATCCTTGTTTTCCTCCAGCTGCTCTGTGTCTGGATCAAGAAAGCTCACTTGGTGTTTCAGAGAAAAGACAAGACAAAGAAGAGGCTCCTCTTAACTGTGTTTATAGGAAACTTCTGTGCAGGTAATTTCATTACAACATGCCTCAAGGGCCCAGAGCATGGGCTGAGGGAAGCTCTGGGCTCCGGGGTTTCCTCCAGGGCATATACTACTGGGAACACAAACATTGATTTACTCGTACAGTCTCCTGAAAGTGTCCTGCTTATCGGAACATTTAATCTCTAGAGTTCTCTTTGCTTAAAAATAAAAAAAAAAAAAAAACACATAGTAAGGACATTTCCAAAATGAGGAGGAATTCTTCATTCTAGGTGGCCACCTTCCTCCACTGTAACCACATACATCAGAGCCTTGCTTTGGGCATTCCTATTGCATTATCTTATACCTTAGAACTCGCTTGGCTTGTCAAATGGTCCTCTCACCGACAGCAAGGTACAGAACAATGCTGATTGTAATATGCGTCAGTAGCGGCTGGTCCTGGGCTCTCAGAAAGAAAATCTTACCTACTCATAGGCACTGGCCAACTCACTTTATTAATTTAACAAACTGTGAGAACCGCTGAAGAGACCCACATGATGACGGCAGAGTCCCTGGCATCACAACACTGAAGATTTCAAGAAATGACAAGGACTACCCTTCTATTGGCCAACTGTAGGAACCTGGGAAAGCCACATGACCTCCTGAAAGCCTTAGCTCTGAAGATTACTCAGTCCCATGAAAAGTCAGATCCCTCCAAATGAAATCTCAGGAAGGAGAAGGAAATAACTACAGGGAAGACTTTCAAGGGGGGGGGGGGGGGGTGGACTCTCCTACAGCTTTGTCTGAGAAAGCACCAAAGAGGGGGAGGCGGTGGGAAGGAAGGGGGGGGGTGATTTGGGAGAAGAGGGATAAAAAAACTGATCTATAGTCATGGCAACAAGAAACAACCAGTTTAACTGATCCCTAACAGCTCAGCACCAGTACATGCCACTCCTGACACTGTCATGTTCTTGTCAGGAAGCCAAGGGCAAGCTCACCCACATGACCTCAGCAGTCTACTCACTGCTACCTCCCAAGGCCTGCCCAGTCCCTTATTTCATGCTTCCCAAAAGCCTCTGTATTCCACCTTTTAGTGCTACTGATATTGATTGCTAGCTGCTTCAACATGAATCCTAAAGAATACATTCACCTGCCTTTCAGGGCACTTTCTGTCAAGGGACAGAGGGAGTGACTTGGAAGGGCTTTGGAAATGTTGAATCGCTGCACAAATGAAAAAGCATGAGGATTTGAGGAAGACAATGACTGGTATACCACAAGACAGGCCCTCGAGGTTTACCCAGGGCCAATTTGGCTTTGTTTTTGTTTTTTAATTATTTAATTTATTTATTTATTTATTTATGATAGTCACACGGGGAGAGAGAGAGAGGCAGAGACACAGGCAGAGGGAGAAGCAGGCTCCATGCACTGGGAGCCCGACGTGGGATTCGATCCCGGGTCCCCAGGATCGCACCCTGGGCCAAAGGCAGGCGCTAAACCGCTGCACCATCCAGGGATCCCTGCTGTGCCACCCAGGGATCCCTTGACTTTGTTTTTGATTGAATTCCAACACACCATGCTCACCAAAGATTGAAAGCAGGAACAATATGCAACAGAGGCAAGAGGCTGGCAACCAGGGCAGTTACAGGAGGCCTCCAAAACCTGAATTCATCCCACTCGGGAAGCAACTCCATTTAGTCCTTGATTCTGTTTCAGAAGGAACTCCAGGGTGATCTGAGTTTGGAAAAGGAGTCATTATGGAAAATATGAAGGTGCTGGTACTCTGGGGGGTAAACCACAGCCATCCTGCAAAATTTTCTCTGCAGGCCTCCAGAGAGCAGAGACAAAACTTAAAAAATATTTCTGATGCAATCAATTTTAGTGTGGGTCAGGAACCATAAGAAACAATGAAACTCAAACTGTTTCCCCGCAGGCAAAGGAAAACACGAGTCACCTTTTCTGAAGATCCTGGTCTGTTCCATCAAGAAAAATATGTAAAGATCTCCAGTATCAAAGGGGGGAAAAAAAGGCAACAAAATGAATTCATTTCCATGACTATTGTCCAGCACAGCTGCACTGAACTCATTTACATATGCTATTAAATAGCCCTAATAAATATGAATATTGCACCACATAACGCATATAAAAGGTTCATGTCTGAAATATCTGAAAGTATCAAAAACAAACCCAGTCGCCCAAAGAGCAGTGGTGACTTCAAATACATTATCATTCCTCCCCATCAGGAAGACGACAAATTAGTGGACAATTATGAGAAGAAACTCAGCATTCTGAAAACTAGCTATTAGTGGTACATAAACAGGAATACGTTTTCCAGTATGAACAATAAGGGCTGGCTGTGATTTCATTATGAACCCAAGGCCCAGACCCTGCTCCACAAAGCAGGTTCAACTCTGTGAAGCAAATTAACATTCCACTTCTCCTTGAGTCCTGTGATTTCCTTGGAAAGCTGTGTGCCAGTCAGCAAGCTGCACTCTTTCCTCTCTGCCTGGAAGGTAAGAGATTTATGAAAAAGAACTGAAGCAATCAACAGTGATCAAGCGATGCCACTGGGAGCCTGCACCTAGAACAGTCATCTTCCACTCTAGTCTCAATCACTTGGTCATTTCCTTGTGTCTCTAGAAAGCCTCCAGAAGCCCACCTTCACTTCTATGTGGGCAAAAACCAATGAGTAATGGTAGAAAGGCATAATTAACTTTATTTCTGAAGGTCTCCAGACCACAGATGAAAACCAAACTCTACTGGAGGTAAGTCTGGAATCAGCTCCAACCTGCAACCCTTCTTGGGGTCAGAGCACTCCCCTCACCCAAACACCTGAAGATCCACTCTATCCCAGATTCGGGCGTCATCCCCTAGAAGAGGCAAGGACACAGCAGATGCCTCAGTTGGCCTTTCATGAGTCTAAAAATGCTTTCTCACCACACCTGGAAGATGCTGGCTCTTCTGCAGCCTAATTTCCTGGAACCTGAAGCATGGTGGGGGATCTCTGTGCAGTCTTCTGAGAGGCTGAGGCTACAGCTGCCGGATGGGTTATCACACTCTGCCCCCATATTTGATGCTGCCCCCAAAGCCTAGAAGCTCAAGAAACTTGTCATGAGGAAGGCACATTTTCTCTCTGCATGAATTGTACCCAAAGCCTGAATTGGAAACCAGGACAGCAAAAGGAAGATGAGGGCTGGCTAGCTCCCAGCAGAATTCAGAGACTGTGCAAAAGAATATAGGTATGTACCTCTGTATGTTTATTTTTACATAAAACAAAGTATAACCCATGGGTCCTTGAAGGATGCAGGGAAAGAACATTCTATCTTACAGACCAAAGAGATGCTGGGCACAAACATTAAGCGTACATAGAATTGTATCCACAGTCCCCTAAATCTGTCAAAACTTTCACTTTTTAAAGCAAGCAGAAAACCAGATACAACCTACCCACCAACACACCTATACTTTGTTCTCCTCTGTGACACATTACTTCTGCTATCCAGTGTATACTCTGATAAAGAGAGTCTCCACTTCACTTTCACCTACACTTCGGCACAGGATGGAAGCAGAGGCAGGGGAGGCAGGGGAGACAGGTACTTGGTTCCAATAAGGAGAAAAAGGACTAGGATAGGTGATGGCTTCCTTCCAAAAAAACTATCAGTTGGACTTTGGATGAAGAAGTTATATTCTTTCCTCATCTGGAAAGTAAATGGACTGGGTTGGCCATCCCTGAGACCTCTTCCCAGCCCTGTCTATGCCATGTACATGCAACCTCTAGTTTACTGCTCCATCAGTTCCTAAGTGATAACCACAAATCAAATCCTAGTAAAATAGAAAGTCCTTATTTCCTAGAGCCATAAGGATGTAAACTCAAGTTCTGTTTATGAAAAAGAAATGGTAAAAACACAACATACACATTGACACACATTTATCAGGTTCATGAAACCAAAGAGTGTCAAAGCTAGGCTGTGAATTTTCATTCTGGAAGAAGTTACTACTACTGGACCTAGACTGATTAGGGCATCTAAAATAAAGTCCTATAAAATTAGGAGTATAGCACTTTGCCAATACTTAAGGATGAAGCACCTACTGTATACCAAGAACTATGCCAACATTACCCAACCAAAATCAAAGTCCCTATTCTCAAGGAGTTTGGGCATGGCAGAAAAGCAAGAAATCCTCCCCCACCCCTGCAAAATCTCTCAGTAGCAAAAAAGGGAATCTTCCCCAAAGACCTTCAAGCTACAATTTTTTTTTAAGATTTAATTTTTTTTAAATTTTTATTTATTTATGATAGTCACAGAGAGAGAGAGAGAGAGAGAGGCAGAGACACAGGCAGAGGGAGAAGCAGGCTCCATGCACCGGAAGCCCAATGTGGGATTCGATCCCGGGTCTCCAGGATTGCGCCCTGGGCCAAAGGCAGGCGCCAAACCGCTGCGCCACCCAGGGATCCCCAAGCTACAACTTCTTAAATAGGATTAGTTTGATAAAAAACTTCTGAGTACACACTCAATGCACACAAATGGCTCCAAAGTCTTTGGGAGGGGCAAGCTTCAGCAGAAGTCCAACTTCACCATCACATCTTTGATGATCCCCTAACTCCTGGTCTCATCCAAATTAAATACCTATGGCTAATAGGAGTCTTCCTCTTTGAAATTCTCAACTCTTCTTGAATACCTTTCAACTTTTTTGAAATGTCTTATGCTGTTTCCCCTAAATGCTGATGTGATACCAACCCCCAACCTACCCCCCCCAATTTCCTGCCCTCCACCAAAGTGATCAAATAAATCATCCTTGGCTCCGGCTGTCTTCCTCTGTCATCTCATCTCACCTGTTCATTAGCATTTTGAAGACAGCTCAATGCCTTTGCTAAAAAAATCAATGCTTTGTGCAAAGGCCTATGGATTCGCCTTCTGATCGTATATTCCTTTCCATCAAATCGATCAAGTTTTTCTACCCCTGCCAGCACCTCAGTGCCAATGGGCTCACAGTAGCATCAGCCAGAGAGTGGGATCTGCTGAAGCCAGTAACAAGCAGGCCATGCCCACAGAGAGAAGGTCTTAGTCCCTGTAAGGAAAGATCCTAGAAGGGTCACCAGTTGGGCATAAACTGAGGGTTTGACATATTGTATTCATTAGCTCTTTGCCCAGTACCATAGAGTCAGGGGGCAGGAGCAGGAACCAGAGGCTATAAAATAATTTTTTCCTTGACTGGGACAAGCCAATTCAACATTAATTTTCATATTTAAGACCATCAAAATAGGTCGTACTTTGACATTTGAAATGTCTGGGTCTTTTATGTTAATTTATAACAAACGAATCTATCTTTTGGCCTTTTCTTCCTAACCCTTCAAGCATCTGGCTCCTGCTCTTTGCTACCACATGGAAACTGACCAATCTGAACTTAACCGTAGTGACTAATTGGTCTTAGAAACGCTTTCCTAGTTGGTTTCTAGGACGTGCTGAATCTCAAATGCCTATCTTCAGTCCTGACCACACTTTTGACCTACAAAGCCCTTGTCTACACAACCATCTCCAGTAAATATGTACAAAATAAGGCCTGCATCTTTGTAGAAGAATAGAAATCCTAACTCAAAATGGCTTAAACCAGGGTGTTGTCACCCCTTCCTCTGAAGGGTCAGATAGGTTTTTTTTTTTTTGGGGGGGGGGGAACTGTATATTCTCTTTCACAACTACCCAACTCTGATGTTACAATGCAAAAGCAGCCAGAAACCATGTGAACAAATGGGCACTGCTATGTTCCAACAAAATTTTTTTTACTAAAAACAAAACAAAAACAAACAGGTGGTGGGTGGCCCACAGGCCAGTTTGCCAACCCCTGCTGTAAACAAAGATTATCTTACAAAACAACGAAAGCTTGAGGCAGAGAAATCCCAGAGTTGGTTAATTCAGCCACTCAACCAAGCACAAAGGTCCTACTTCCCTCCACCTTCTGCTTTGCCATTTAACAAAATTAGCTCTCCTCATCGTCACAAGATGGCCCCACCTCAACTCCAAGAGACACATGGATACATGACAACATCCCACAGAAGCAGAAATGGCTCCTTCCCTGTACCGTTTTTTAAGCGAAGGAAACCTTTACCAGAAGCCAACCTGACAGGAATCACATCCCCAACCCTTAATGGGATTCCCACGAATGTCTTAGACCAGTCAGGATTTCCTAGAGTCACAAGGGCAAGGGTTGGGCTCCCTGCACCACCCACACCTGGGCTCTGCTAGCGCAGATGAAGGGAAGGCTACTGGGTTGAGAGCCAACATGTAGTGCCTACAACAATCTTCCTCCCACCAACCCGTTCAGCTCCAGTTTTGTAACCACTCAAATCTTCTACCTCTTTGTTCACTCCCATCTCTGTCCTAAAACCTCTCAAGTCTGGGCCTTCACCATATATGGTTTGTGGACACTACCTGAAGTCTTGCTTCTGTCTTGTTTACTTGGGATAACGTGCCTTGCTTGACTGACCTTTACGATAGCGTCCCTCCTCAAATCGTCTACAAGGGTTCCATCAGTCAATGAAGGCCAGCTCCTCAGCTTGCACTAATGCCTGACCTTCTGCCAGCCTTTCCTTCCACAACCCTATGCCAAGCCTCTATGGTAGGACTCATGCACCCACCATTCTCACACATCCTGGCTCATGTTATTGTCTTCTCTACTTACACTCTTGCTGCTATCCCAGCCTGAAGTGTCCTCCTCCAAGTAACTACATCTTCACTTTCCAGTGCTGGCACATGCAGAAAAAGTAAACAGTCCTAGGAGATATGGGTTTGACTCCCTCCTAGCCCACTTGCTACTGCATAGTGACCAAGCCACACAGGTTCCTCATCCATACAGTCAGGGCTGTGAGTACTTCAGAGTCTTTGTAAGAACCAAAACAGGTGTAAGTGATGCACGGTGCTGGCGCACGGTCATTCCCTTCTCCTGAAGCATACCACCTCTGAGAATCCTTTAGACCATTCTTGCTCCTACAAATTAACATCCCTTGTATTAGGATTAACCTACTGCAGATACCTTAGGGCTTTCAAAAGCTTAAGTTACGTGCAAACAATTTTTTTTTTTAAAGTATGTTCTGCGCCCAATGTGGAGCTTGAACTCACCATCCTGAGGATCAAGAGTCATACGCTCTACCAACTGAGCCAGCCAGGCATCCCAAAAATATGCTACTTGGAATCACTGGGTTTGCAAGAGGATAGAAAACCCTTGTTTTTCTGAGCCCATTGCAATTACTTTCCATGTAATACTGTTTAGTTTCAGGATTAGGTAAACAGGCCACAGAAAGCCTTATGCTTTTCATCCTAGAACGTATTATGAATATACCTTCAACTGATTTTTTGGTGCAATTGCCACCACACAACTGCAGACAGCCTCTCACAAGGAAAACTAAAAGCCAACAATAGGTCGATAGGAAGGGGACAAACTTCCTTCATACAATAAAAGCAGCAAGTAGCAATACTCATCATAGCACCATAGGAGTCCCTGGCCTGAGTGGGCAGGATAGGGAACAAAAACCACACTCAGAAGGGGAGCAAAGCACATCTGGGTGGTATAACATCAGCAAGAGCACTTGGCGGTTACAGCTTTGATGTGAGATGCATGTGGATGTGGACAGAGGTAGGAGGAAGACCTATCTCGTAGGGATGCCACGTCCCTGAATTAATCAAAAAGGGAAGAACTCCCCATTGTTCAGTGATTCAGCAAAGCATCGGCCACGTTAACACAGAACCAGTGCAAATTAAACTGTTCCTACAAATGATGGAACCGACAACCACTGCTTAGTCACATGTGAGTGGGCATTTTACTAGACTCTTCCACGTTGAAAGGGCATAGAAACAGATTGCTAAGGCCTTCAATGTTGCACATAGGTATAAGGCAAAATCCACTTATGGATCTTCCACAAATTTCCCAGATTGAGACTTGTCACTAATTCCTTTTTCCAAGTAATGTTTTAGAATCATGTGTGTTTCAAGAATGGGAGTTTATATTACATAAGCACAGTATCATGGCCGATTTCCAGAATACTTGCTGTTCCTTCTCGCCAGAAAGATACTCAACGTGTGCCGTGCAAGCTGAGAAATGGCTCTTGACTAAGGAAAGAAGTAATGCTTCCCCCAAAGACATACAGCAGGAGAGATCTCGATCCTCCTCCTCCAGCTTCCCCACAGGAGCTCACAGCTCTCCTTTACTTCTGTGAAGGCAGCACTGTCCTAATGCTACAAAGTGCCAAAGTGAATTGTTTTAATAAACAGGGTTTTTATGCTCTTAAACTTGAGCTCAAGCACTTGATTCTATTAGCTAAAGTGCACTGCGGCTAGCAGAGGGTTCACGGTGGAACGGAACAGCATGCCTCTGTTTGAAAAGCTGACATCACCAGCACTTGGCAGATTGAATTCTTAAACACATTCAGCTCCAGAGAAGCGCTCCCAGTCTAATTAGAGCCATCCATGTAAGATTCGGGAACTGTAAGTGTGCTGTAAATATTTTTTACTGCATAATATGATTGTGTTTCTCAACTGGGGGCAGGCCATAAGAGTAAACCATAATTATTATTGCAGATTACCCAGGAAGAAAACTAGAATGGATTCAAAGTCTCAAAATCAGTCTGCTTTAATGTACACATGGTGACCAGACCTGGCACTGAGGGGAGCTGTCCCTGAACTGGGTTAACTACACTATGTAAATGATGCTTCTCTAAAAAGACCTAGAAGGAATCTTTCTTAGTCCTATCATTCCATGTTAGGTTGACTAATACTTTAAATGGGATTTACTAATCTCTGAATTATCAATATTTTAAACCTATAAAATCCACAGAGCCCCAAATTTCCAAGCATGATCATAAAAACGTTCGGCACAACTATTTACTCTGGTGCATAAATGGTCGCATCAGGAAGGAATCTGGAAGGGGAAAAATCCTCTTCTCTCTGGACAGACACCATTATCTCGGTATGAGTAAGATGAAAACACACTATACCATCCCTAGTGCTTTTGCTACTAGATGCAGAGACTTAATAGTCTTTCTCAGAGTACCACTTTAACCAAATGAGAGCACTATCTTACTGAATAGATCTTAAGATTGCTATAAAGAATCTAGTCAATTTTTTTTTTTAAGAATCTAGTGACATGATGCAGAAAAGCAATTGGACATGGAGTCTCGAGTCCTTCATTTGATGATTATGCTGTAAAATGAATGGTTAGAGGTGTGTCCTGTTGCCTTCAGCACAGGCTTCTCGGATGAAAGTCATCACTGCCTTTGAGTCATTTAAACATTTAAAATTAACATGTCTCTATGGCATTCAGCTTGTTCATGTATTTGACATGCATTCATCCAAGCATATTCAGTACTTGAGGATTTATCCTAGGTTCCCAGTGCAAGGGGGGTGGGGTGTCACTTAGCACCACGGTTAAATTTTAACACATTTATACAAACGGACAATAGAAGTAACCCATCAAGGAATAAAGGGACTGTCCCTTCCTTCCAGGCAGAAGAAACCTAAAATTGGCCCCCAAAGTAGCTCTCCCTTCTGTTACAAGAGCCTGTGAACTTCGGTGACAAATTCCCCCAAATGCCAACGATTCTTTTTATTTATTTCTGCCTAAGTTACTCAACCAAAACTTTATGGTTTCACTTCTCTTCTTGAGTAAAACAGGACAAAGTGATTTGCATATGGACCAAGGGCAGAATAGTAGTAAAACAAGCTGTTTCGGATCTTGAGGCAAAATTCATTGAATAATGCTTTGACTGAGATCAGACACTCATCTACTCATTTAGAGCCTAAGAATATTTCCATTTGGGTATAAAATTAATATATTATCAATAAGCTATCAGAAATTGATTTTTTTTCAGGGTTTTTTTTTTTCCTTATAAAGATGATTTTGAAACTCCAGAACAGGGAGGAATGCAGGACACAATCCTATCACTGAATTCCAGGACTTCAGGCCAAGAAAGGCCATGTATTTAGGAGCATCTTGATCTAAAAACTAGACTCAAATTATGACAACTTTGTCAAAACAGCCCATCAAAATTCCTCTAAACGCCTTCTCTTCTCTTTGTTAGCTAGTTCTTACTTCTCTTAAAATGTAGATAAAGCCAGTGCTTCACATTCTTTAGGAACAATGAGTCCCCAGGCAAGGTCAGTTTCTTTCCTCATTCAACCAAAGACCAGCTTGGCTTACTATGCAACTCCTTAGCTAACTGCTGAGCACAAGGGGGCAATAACTGGAAGAGAAGTACATGGATGGACACAGGCTTTGAAGACTGTCCGCATCACTTCCCACGATTTCTACACTTCAGTCTCCCAAACTTAACTAGGTTTATTTGCCAGTAGGCAGCTTCCTTTCACGGCTTTTTTAGAACTTAACCCTCATCAATCTGTAAGCCAAACCCATCTGCTGACAAGTCAGGGCCTTCCTGCGCTTCATCCCAAACAGGAGAACATTGCTTCAACAGACAATTAAAACAAGCTCCCTGGAAGTGCACAGAAGGGTGCACGGAGCTGTCTGGATGGCCCATGAAAAGAACCATGCTCGGATGCAGCTGATTTGGGGAACAGAAAATGCAGTATCTAAGATTGTTATGCAGCACAATGCAGTGTGAATTCCTAGCATGGGAATTACCATGGAAATAAGAGTTAAGTAGGTTAAAAAAAAAAAAAGCCACATGCATCTTGGGGACTTACAGCCCAGGCTCTGGGTCTTTTTTTTTTTTTTTTTTTTTTTTTTGGCTACAAGATTGTCAATTTCTAAATGGGAATTCAGAGGAAAATATATTTCTAGCAGAGCAAGTTGGGTCTTTCACTTTCTAATACGTGGGACGCAGCCAAGCAAGTACTGAGACACAGCCAAGCAAAAGACCAAGACTCATGCCTGGATAATGAATAAGTAGCTGTCACTTTGCAGGGGAGCTGAAGGCAAGGGGACCCTCCTCACCTTGGGTGACATGCAATTAAAACAAGATAGCTGGAGTTCTCTGCTAATCCACTTGATGAACACTTACTAGACTTAAAGACCTAAGTGCAGAGAAATAACAGACTATCAGACCTCTACAACTGCAGATTGCCTGGAGCAAGCCCTCGAGAATGATGGGCCACAGAGGAGATCTCTGGGCAAAGCAGGACGGAAACCACCAAAGACTACACTCCAGGCAAAGCAATTCTGCACATGGCTAAGGATTCCACTAGTTGTTTCCAGATGAAGACCAGAAGCTTGCACTCTAACCAGATTCTCTTGTGGCACTGGAGGCAGCTATGTATTTGTCATTATATCAGCACCATGGATTTATGATTTCAAATAATCGTATTGTCTCAAAAAAAAAGGGGGGGGGGCACAGTTCCAGAACCTCTTTCAGGTTCTCTGACATGTGGACAGAGGTGACCTCAGATGGAAAAACCAAAGTGGAATTCCGGCACCCAAAATGGCAGTCCATGTGAGCAGTATAGCTTGCCCAATGGAAAGAAAGCAGGAAGGTGAGCGAGCTTGAGAGTCTACTGCTAGCGATCAAATCCCAGCACCTTCCATTCCCAGTCGTGTGGTTTAACTCTGTCACCTGCTTCTTCATCTGTAAAAGGTACCTACCTACTCAAGATTGTTGAGTGGACTGAATGAATTTGTGGCATGCCTGGCACACCATAAGCGTTCATTGGCGGCTATTATAATTTTGGTCAGTCCTCAAAAAGGCTCAAAGAATAGGCAGGCCACTTTTGATAGGGGTGATGGCTGGCCTATCTACCTCTGCATATCAGCCCTCACCACCACTGTCCACACTCCCCCCGCTGCCTCTCCCGGAGTCAACTTCTGGTCACTTTCCCAGTTCCCCCCTTCTGTTCTCCTCTTCTGGGTCCATGAGGAACCATAAAGAGTTCTTCTAATGCCATTCTGCCCACTTTGTGCCCAGCCCACACCCGTCCCCTTTCCATGGTATCTGTTTTCAGCTATCAGGGTAGTGATCGCCCAACCTGCAGGGGTCCAGGACCATGCTGCCTATGTGGTGGTCACCTGGAGTGGTCCAGTCTCAGCCCTCCACTTCAGGAAGAGCAGGTAACAATGGTGCAGGCTTTCTTGATGGGAGACTTTGGAAATAATTATAGATGATTAAGAAAAACTAGGGAGAGGTCTCATCCATTCATTCGTTCATTTAACCAACATTTAGCAAATGCTGTGTGCCAGGGATTTATCTAGAAATTCAGAACATGGGAACTCATGCAATCTGAGAATGCAGGTGGCTTGTCATTTACTGCAACCCAGCAAACTCTCAGTCATTCAACCTTCCTAGAAACCACTGGACCCTAGGGCATTTTGAGGGGAGGCGGGGCCAGAAAGCTCACCATTCTGTTTTCTTTGAAGATAAACTTTTTCTCTTATCAATTTAAGGAAATCCTAGATCTTTATGGCAACAAAGAAAAATACTTTAAGAATGGTCTTAAAGAATCTGGCCATTTCGTTTTAAAACCTCTAGCTTCTAAGGTATTCCTGAATAAATAGTTTAGGACATTCAGGACTACCTTTGGGCCAAAAGTTAATAATTTATAGCTGCACAACTATAGGTAAACTGCCACTATACAGCAAGTTTGTGAACCCTTACAGATCACTATGAAAATTACAAAGGGCATGCTCTTCACACATAATCTAACTCAGAATCAATCCTGTGCTAGTTTAATATGCTGTTCCTTGAAGAAGGCAAGACATGGGTGGCTCTTTCCTACCTTGTTTTTTTTAATAAAAATAACAGCAAAATTTAAGTTCAATGACAATATCGTCTCTCTCCATCGTGCAAATTATAATACTGATGAGCTTCAAAGTCAGACTTCACTATGAATACAGTCAAGTAAGTCTAAAAATTTTTACTTATTGATTATAAAAGGAATCTAAGCTCATTTTAGAAATTTTAGAAAATGTAAAACTGTGGAAAAAAAAATTCTGCTTTTGCACCCAAAGATAAAGGTTATCACAGTGGTATGTTTCCTTCTAATCTTTTTTCCTGAGTATATGTAAATATATCTCCATTGTGGTCTATTTATAGACATTTGTACCCTGCCACCTTCTTCATATCGAGGGGCTTCATACTATAGGTCACAAATGTATTAAAGCAGCCTGCTACATTTTCTATTTCCTTTAGTACAATGCCTGGTGTTGAACTAGAACATCTGCTTCAGTCACGCTGTCACCCATAAATAGAAACCAAGCAGAACTTGTAAGAAAGGTCTAGAAGACTAGAACCCCTGCCCAAGCTGGTCCTGTTACTTGAGAAATGCAAAAGCATCCCTGGTTTCTGTAGCAGGAGAAGAGATGTGTGGTGTATTTTCATGAAGTTGTTAGCCCAAACACAGTAACACAGCCAATGTGCCACTCAAGTAGGGGTACTGGCAAATGCATAACGTAAGGACACCACAAAGCAGACCCAACAGGGGCTCAGTAAGGCTCACTGGAGAAGCTCCAGAGCTATCAGGGCCCTAGTATGGAGCTCCCTAATTTCCCTAGGGCAACAGTCCTTCTTTCTCGGCTCAGTACAAATACTATCCAGTTAATCTTCCTTGAAGTGACTGCTAACTTCACTTTAAAGAAAATGTGACAAATGCCAAAGTCTGAATAACTACAATTTATCCATCACTTTCCAGTAAAAGTGGTGTTCCATGAGAAAAGTAGGTAGTTCAGCTGACATAAAAAATTGGACACATCAAGGCATCTGGGTAGCTCAGTTGGTTAAGCCTCTGACTCTTGATTTCAGTTCAGGTCATGATCTCAGGGTCATGGGATCAAGCTCCATGCTAAGCATGGACCCTGCTTATGATCCTCTCCCCACAACCCTGACTCGTGTACTCTCAAAGGACGGGGAAAAAATTGCACACTTTTTAAAGTAAGCTCTTTGCCCAACTTGGGGCTTGAATTCACCACCCTGAGCTCAAGAGTCACATGGTCTACGGACTGAGCCAGCCAGGCACCCTGCACACAGCCATACATCAGTATGCAGAGGTACTTCACATGTACTTCCCAATTTTTTACAAAGCATATCAAACATGTAACTCAAGAGTCAACATTTAATAAAATTAATCATTTGCTTCCTCGAAGACATTCTCAAGTGTTCCTGACATCTTTTCATGATGCTAAGTGGATGGTGGGGTGGATTAGGACAATCATCAGTACAGTGATTCACTGCCTTGACTCAGGCCAAGGAACTGGCAGCTTTTCCACCATCAGGGCAGAGGTCAACATAGTGAAATGCCAAAAAAAAAAAAAAAATCTTAGTGTTATGAAAATAAATTTGACCTTGAAGATCTTGTGAAAGGGTCTTCTTGACCTCCAGGGGTTGATGACAGGCTTTGGGAACCACTGGCCCAGAGGAAAACCAACGAATTCCAGCATAGTTATACACGTTTTTACAAGGAGTATGTAAGTGATCTTCAAATGTTTAAGCATGTTTAAAAAGAACACAGCTTGTCTCTCAAACACACAGAAAATACTAATTCTACACAAAGATTAGCTCACTTTGGGAGGTGAGAGCATCTCTAAAGTGAAACAAGAACCCCTAGAGTTTGGTGTAAAAGCATACATGTGTGGAAGTCCTTTGCTGCTCAAGTTCAAGAGTTCAGCTACTGAAGAATGTCAAGGAATTGGAATGAAATCTATACAACTGCTCTCTGAAATTAACAGCAACATGTCACATTTTAAAAGGCCAAGAGGCCACTCCGTTCTATTAGGGTATTTCCTTAGCAATTTTAGCAGCTGCAAACTCCTTCAAACCAGGAAAATAACTTAGTACTGTTTTCAGTGATAAAGTAACAGACTAGCCACTTCTGCATCACCATCTGAATTCACACTGGGACGTCTTTTTGGAACACTTCCACAATATGCATCATCTACAAATATTCCTCATGTAAAGAAAAAGCATCCTCAGATGGAGAGGTGTTTGATTATCCATCGTTAAAAATTCTGCCTTGATAAATGCGTATGAAATTAAAGAGCATCCCAAGGCAGAAGTCCATTAACATGTACGCCATGGACTTTTGAGAAAGGGATTGAGGAGGCAGTGACCAATGGTCATATTCACTTCAGTCTGACACAGCGACAGGCACATAGGCAGGCATTCACATAGGCCAGCTAGTCTTCATTGGTTGAAGGAATGAACAAATGAATACAGTAGACACAGTGGACCAATAGGATCTGCCAAAAGAGAGTGCTTTCTGTCTGCAACTCTCCACATACAGAGGACTTCTGATGTCATCTACATCAAAGGGACAGGAGCACACAAATCTCTTGAAATAGAAGCCTATTCTGAAATATTTAAGTTTCTGAGACACAAATAATTTCTAATAGTCCCAATACATCTGACAGAGTGACAGAACATATGGTATAGGGCTACTGGGCACACTAAAGCACAGAAATAGCATCTGTTTTCCTAGGTGTTGCTTCCTAGAAATGTGAATAATATTTATCATAAATTTTAATTGATCAGTGGAATGACACAGTACACAGGACACCAAGGTAATGAGGGCATCGCTTGTCTGGCATACAATGGAGACAATGCAAGCATACATGGTACCCTCCAAGACATGGTGGAAGCAACCAAGATTTTCAAGAAGCAAAGGAGAGAGGGAAACCAACCCCCTTTTTTTTTTTTTTAACTGTGCTCCCCACCAACTCCATTCCTTATTTCATGAGTATCCTGTATTTCAAGAGTGGACCTCAATATTTTCTAAAATTCCTCCAGTTGTCACTTATAAGTTGTAACCAAATACTTCCAAAAAATTAAGATTTCCTAATATCTACCAAATACTGTATATCAAAAGTGCTCAACTTCCTGCATAGCAAACTAAATAATGAGCAGCAAGTACATTAGTTTGTATATGGTCTTCCCCTTCTCTGCTCTATTACTGAGGGTAAGATGAAATGAGTATTTGTACTGAAAATGGAGGGAGTAAAACAAAACCAATTTTTTTTTAAACAGATAAATTCAAAAATGCAAAGTTAGGTAACAAATTATGAGTCTGGACACTCCCAGTTGGGCGGGCAGTCGTGCACGTGCACACACAAAACGGTGCTTTTAACACTCAAACTGGATTTTAAAGCCTTGATTCAAATAATTAGTTTACACCAATTTAATATTTTTTTTACAAACTAGTTTTCAAAGCTCAAATTATAATACTAAAGTGTTTGACAACCTTCATACTAAAATGCTGCCCTAATATGCAGTGACTTGAATAAATCATACCATTACAAAGATTCTAATTAACTAACACAAAATATAGTCAACAAAATCTCATAGCTAGAAGGTCTTTTTAAACACTGAATCATATTGAAATTTTCTTTCCAAATATTTTTCTTTTTGCATAATTTCAGTTTATCTGCAAACGGTATTTTGACTAGAGCATGTTTTCCAGTAAATCTAATGGTATATATCATCCATCTACCCAAAAGAGGTACAGAAAGTGAATTAATGTCAATGTCAATTTTTATAATATATAACTGAGTGTAACCTTCACGGAGTCATGGGTAGTTCTCACAAATTATCTAAATGCTCAAACTTATCCAAGCCCACTTCAAAGTGATGAATTTCAGGTTTTAAAATAACAATGATATTGAACTGCTTATCCATTACCTATCTCTATACAGTACACATAAAACCATGTTCAAGACAGACCTCACATGTTGCTTGTAATGTTCAAGAATGCCATAATCCTTGGTAAATTAGGAAAAAGTAGAATTCTGTTAACGTTCCATAAAATATAGCCCTTTCACTAATATGCCAATTTAGCTGTAAAGGAAGAGGAAAGAACTTTTTTAAACAAGAAATATAAAACGTTTTTCGTATTAGCAGAATCACACAACTTCAAATGTATATATGCCAACTATCATGAATCAGTCTAACAATTTCTGGGACATGTTTGGGTAAAAATAGATTCAAAAAATATGAAGTTCAAATTCATAAAATAACTCCTTCAACAAGAGGCCCATTGGACAAATACAGTATCAATTTCACAGACTCTACACAACAGTGTAGAAATATTAGTACCAAGGCTTTCATCTTCAAAGCAAGGGAGACTGCCTGGAGGTCACATAAGACTTTCAGAAATGCAATCATTTTCCTGAAATTAGATTTCCTAGAAATGAAGTCCTCTACAGATAAAGAAGTTGCCAAGAATTTAGTCCGTTAGAAGATGGCGTGAGTGCTTTCTGCAGGCAGGGTAAAACCTTGCACTCAGTTCACCATGTCTCAAGCCCATGAGGCAAGCAAAAGACAGGAAAGGAGGGTAAACAATGAAGGCAGATGGTCTTTATTCTGACCTTCTTGGGATCAGAATCCAACCATTACAGAAACCAGTCCAAATGATAGAATTATTTTTTTTTAAACTACCAGAGATACATAACTCCAGTACAACAGATTTATACCCACCAACATCTTTTCTGTAATGTTGAAAAACCCACCAAAGCTCTATACAGCTTCAGGAAGCTCCCTGGGCAGCATTTTTCTGCCCTACCAAAGACTCCTGGCAAAAAAAGGCTGCAGATTTTCCAAGCATGATGGAGAGAGTGGTCATTAGCCTCCTGGGAACTGGTTTTATTTTGGATTCCAAGCATACCCCCTTTAGGTGACCCAGACAAGTCTTTTGTTCATGGAGTGTTATCAGCATCTGTACAATGGAAATACTTTTAAAAAGTTAAATATCAGAGTATCCAGTGAAATTTTCTTTTTCAAACACGCTATCCTGGTCAAGAGACTAAACCTATATGGAAATATGCTTTTAATTCAAAGCCGCCTTTCTTTTCTTTCTTAATGGGAGACAAAGCAAAATGAGCAAGAAATCAGTGTGCTAAAACCCAAAAGCAAAAATCTCAGTTATCCATTTCCTTAGACATCTGTAGCAAGTTCTTTGGATGTGTTTGGCAATTCGCAATAATTCTAATGGGCTCCTGCCAGCTCATCACTCAATCCAGTGACTCAATGTATATGACAGAGCAAACTGGGGCAGCGATTCAAATCTGACATCTGGCTAGAGAGAAGGGAAGGAAGACACCTTTTTTTTTTTTTTTTTTTTTTGGGCTAAGAGGTGAAAATAATGTATTCCATTCTTCCTCCATGCTAACCATAATATTCAGCCTCAGGAAGCCCCTGAAAGCCCACTGATAGGGCCACAACCACAGAAAACCTGGGAGAGCGCAGCAAGGTATATCCTACCAAAACACTGGACTTTTTCCAATGTAAAAAAAAAAAAAAAATTGCTAATGAAGAACACAGATAGCCATGTGCCAAGAGTTTTCAACTTTCTCCCATTCAGGCATCAGTAGCTATTGGGAAGGGTTAGTTTTACACACAAAGGAACAGGGGATGAATCACTAGATTATGAACTCAGAGGAACATGCTTGACCTACCATGAACTTCTAGATTTACATTTTAAAGCCAACTAAATCTTTACATGGCTACTCCAATTGTGTAATTCAAATAGCAATTACACAGAGGGTTGGCTCCCCCCTCTCCCCCTCCCCCATTACTAATGAACAAGCAGTAACGAAACACAGATGCTGAAAGATCTGGTGGTGGCACTAAATGTAGGCAGACGTTTTCCACATCAAAGGGCAGGTGGGCCTGATCCAGAAAGCATCACAAGAGGAGTGGATGGTGCCCAGGTAAATCCACAACAAACAGTAGCACAGCTCATCCCTGTATCTACAGGCCATTTCAGGAACATCAGCAGTGAGCAGAAAGACCAGGGAACTGACTGGGGCTGCCAGCAAGGAGACCTTTCATGGCCAGCTCATGGCTCCTCCTTCTCACACCTGCTTCACACAGGTCTCTAGGGAGTGTGAGTCTTATGCCCTCTTGGCAAAGTGAACAAAGACCATCCTGAGGGCAATAGCTGTTCTCAGTCTTCCCTCCTGATCAGAGAGGAACAAATGGGCTGAAATTCCAGGAAGATGGGTTTTAAGTTACGCCAAGAAAGGCTTTCTAGCTCCTGTAGTATAGGGGTAGAGGTAATCAGACAAGTAGGTTTCTTAGTGCTGAGGACAAACAGAGCTACGCTCTTGCAGTTTGTTCATAGTGACCTGCCCAAAAGGCACAAATACTAAGACTATGGCACATTCAGCACTTAATGCTGAAGGCATTGTGGATGTTTTGTGTTTCTTCCTCCCTGGAGCTGTCAAAGATGGGAAGTAGTTACCTTGCCAGGGTTACTTGATAGATGATGCTATGTTCTACAGGCTGGGGAAATTTTCTGTAGAGGTTTTTCTGGCAGGACAAAGTGAAAACTACCAACACAGATTTCCCATGCGGCTCTCAGAAGCAAGGTCTTGTGCTGGATATGGGCATTGAGAAAAGGACTATCCATTACTTTCCCTCCAGATACCCAGCATGTGACATACAGAGATAGGGAGCTAAGGGTACAAAGTTGGTGTGAATAACAAGTTTTGTGCTTGCCTGCAGTCTTGCTTCTTAGGATATAAAAACAAACAGCTGGTTGACTCTTGAGCTCCTCCGTTCCTCCAGACTTCTAAGGTTTACGTGGCTCTGGGAAAGCCACAGTGGTCCTCAAACCATCAACAAAGGACTCTTCTCTGGAATATGCTTCTTTTTCCATTTGAATAACCTAAATTCAACAACCTGAATATATAAACAAGAATCTACTAGATCCACTGAAAATTAACACTTATTCAAATCCATAATGGCCCCATTTCCCCCCTGCATTACATTTAAACCTCTGATTTAACAACATTCCTGAAGACTAGCATTATGCTCCGAAGCTCTATTTCTTGAATTGTTCATAAATGGATTTACGGCTGCCAAGTTCTCTGAAAGACACTCCCTCTCTCACCAAGAGCATTCATAAAGATATTCCTACATCTCCACTTGCCCTCCTGTAGAGAACTGGATATTTATACCTGGAAAACTTTCACTTAAATTGCCTTAATGGGTTCTAAGTAAAACACTACTCCCCCAGTGATTCATTTTTCCATTTGACTGGCCAAGGATTTGAATTATAGCTCACAGGGTAACTTCATAAATAAAGCTAGCATCTTACTTGGGAGCTACATACAACAAGAGAGTCAGAATTTTATTCATCCATTGCAGAAGCTTGGCATCATGGAGTTGTGCAGGTACCTATGGAGTAAGTTAAACCGTCAACCAAATTAGGGTCAGGGAAAATATCTCCTCTGCAGGCTAGACTGGAATGCAGACAGATTTCAGGGAGTACAATAAACCTCTTGATATGAAAACATGTTGCAACAATTTCAATATGCCCCCAGAAGATTGGTCACACAAGTCACTGATAAAAAGAGAATGCACACTACTGTTTGCCACTAGACTCTTAAGAAAACCTCAGTAGATTCTTGATACAGCCCCTGTTAAAATAACTGAGTGCCATGTACTTAATAGCAACTCAAATCTTGAGTAATCGATCAGTCCATAACTACAAAGCAAAGGGTCACCTTATACAGGGGAAACCAAAACCACTGTGTCTGCAGAGAACATGCCAGGACAGATAGGAGGATTCAAGTTGAAAGAGCCAATGATGATACAGAGGAAAAACAAAGTCCCAAATTCATCACAAAAAATATCCTTTAAGCATCTTTTTATACCAAGTACATCTACATCTTAAAGTTTTTCTCTATTCAATTTCATCCATTTTCCCCCATAGTGTCTTACCCATTAAAAAAAAAAAAATACTGATTTCACAAAGATTTCAGCCTATCCTTTCCAGGGATTTTGAGAACCCAGTTCTATTTTATTCCTTCTTTACCCTAGATCTTCAACTTCTCCCGCAAAACCGGTACACATTTTTTTTTAAAGATTTTTAAAATCTATTTATTCATGATAGACAGAGAGAGAGAGAGAGGCAGAGACAAGGCAGAGGAAGAAGCAGGCCCCATGCCGGGAGCCCAACACGTGACTCGGACACGGGACTCGATCCCAGGACTCCAAGATCGCACCCTGGGCCAAAGGCAGGCGCTAAACTGCTGAGCCACCCAGGGATTCCCCCGGTACACATTTTTAATGCTGTGGTTATGAGAGATCCACACAGGTTCTGAGAGGTAGGGCTCTCTCACTGCCTGTGTCACCTGGAGCCACTGAATCTTGTGTCTCAGTCCTCATCGGTAACCTGGGTATAGTTCTCCTATCTGAATCTGAGTTGCATTAAATCCATTTATCCACATGCAGTTGTCAAATGCCACAAATGGAGCAAGCCCTGTGTAACATTAGCTACTTTAATTACAACTGACCTCTTTTTCTTCCACTAGAGCATGGAGTCTCTCATCCCTTTATAAAAAAGAAAACTTCCCTTGACTAACCTGTTTTTCACTCTTCCCACTTCCCTATCCACCGAGCTTCTTGAAAGAGTGCCTTCAGAGCTCTCTACCTCCCTCACTGAACATTTTGCGGAGATTAGCTTCCCACAACCACTGAGTTTCAGAAACAGCTTGGGCGAAGGTCCAGATGATTCAGCTGGTGCATCTGAGGTAACTGATCACTCATTCTGAATGCTCCAAAGTTCTCAGTCCTAGAGACCCAACTCCTTCTTAGTCCACTAATTCTGATGGCCTATTCTCTGGATCTGTCAACATAATGTTTGGTCAGGTTCTTTCTGCCCCATATCCTATTAGGGGGCTACCTAACCCATAGTCATGGTTTTAACCACAATCTAAATCTAATAAATCCCAGGAGTGCACCTTCATCCTTGACCTCTCTGCCAAGTTGGACTCAAACCCAAGACAAACCAGACATCATCACCATTTGTAGGTTTTAGAACACATGCATCAACCTCAACATGTCCAAAATGGAATTACCTGTGTGTGCCCCAGCATCACGCTCTCATCCTCAGATCATGGAACCCCTACCAGAAATCTGGGAATGGTCTTCAGGCTTCTCCCTCCTATACCATCCACACATTTAATCAATCAGCAAACGGCTGCTGGTTTTTCCAAGTATTTTGCAAGCCCCCCACCCTTCCTTGTCCCTACCACTGCTACTTTTGTCAGGCCTTGTGTCACCTGAAATTTTGTGAAACCAATAACCTAACCTCTGACTCCCCTCCACACTGCCTGAGTAATGTGCTAGTATTGCTTGATGCTGTAACTGCCTTCCTGTCTTTGATAAGGTAAAACCCAAGCTTTTGGATGCACATCAAGCCAACTCCTTGGGCCTCACTTTCCCTGAACATCAGATCTATATAGCACCATACTGCCCAGAGTTCCCCTGCACAGGTCTTTCCTTTGCTCAAGTGGGTCTGATCACAGGGACTCCACTCTCGTCCCTAAGTTAGCAAGTGAACCTCTACTAATTTTCCAGGGTTCAACTCTGGCTTCACCTGCAAAAAGCTACTTTTGTGTTCTCAACTGCCACACAGTAGGACTCAATCTTTACAGAACTGAATGTTTGCACTGAATACAGTAGAAATCCTACATACATATGTTTTAAACCTTTTTAGGGGGGCTATCAGCCAACAGATAAATCTCAAATCAGAGTACTTTAATATTTGTTCATGAGGAAAAGTATGATGTTATAGGTAAATATAGATTAATCTCAGCCCTTATAATAGTTACTATTAAAAAAAAGAGTTTGGTGAGGACATAGAGAAATTAAACCCTTGTGCAGCACTGTTGGTAAGATTGTAGAATGGTACAACTGCTATGGAAAACAGAGATTTCTCAAAAAATTAAAAATAGAACTATCAACTAATAGTCCCACTTCAGAGTATATATCTAAAATAATTGAAAGTGATGCCTCAAAGTAGTATTTACACACCTATATTCATAGCAGCCCTATTCACAATAGCCAAAAGATGGAAGCAATCCAATTGTCCAGCCAGAGATGAATGGATAAATTAAATATGGACACACACACACACCAGAATATTATTTGACCTTAAAAAGTAAATTCTGATATATCTGACAACACGGGTAAGCCCTGAAGATATCCTGCTAAGTCACATAAGCCAGCAACAAAATGACTATATGTCATCCTACTTTGAGATGATGTATCTCAAAGAGTCAGAATCATCGAAACCAAGTAGAGTGGAGATTACCAGGGTATGTGGAGACAGGAATGGAGTTCTTTAATGGGTACAGAGTTTCAGTCTTGCAACAAAGTTCTGGAGATCTGTTTCACAACAAGAGCAACATACTTAATGCTCTTGAACTGTATACTTAAAAAATTGTTCAGATGTTAAGTTTTAGGTTCTATGTTTTTACCACAATAAAAATAAATTATAGATTGAAGTTTTGACAAATTCAAAGGGAAAATAAAAACTTAGAGATTTAAAGAAATTTATTGTGGTTTCTAACAAACCTATTTTCTTATTTTAAAAAATGACCTGGGTGACCATATGAAAATGCTATCCAACAAGTGATTCCTCATGTTTACACCATCATTCCTCTGGGCTTTTCACAACCAAACTGCTCGTGTATTTCATCTCTCAACTAGATCTCAATCTACATGAGGAAATGCAGAACCAGTAAACAAAAATTGAGCATTAAATAAAATTAAGTCCATGAAAAGAGCACAAGTGTGGTTTTTTAAAGTAAACATAACTCTGCTTAGCACACTGAAATCTCTGGAAGCTTTTAACAGACAGCAGGACCCTAATTGCATAACCTTGTTTTAAATAAGTAGATGCAATTATGCTATAATTTTACATATTAAAACATACAAGTAGCATAACACCACCCACCTCCCCATCATCCATCTGCCTTTCCTGCTCATTATTACATATGCTGATGATTCTCCCTGATTGCTCTCAATACTAACACACATCCTCCAAACTGGGTAACATTCCTTCTCTGTCTTGCTTCCTAATTGTCTGATTAAACCTAATTGTCTGATCAGACCATGCTACTTCTAGCTTCTAGTCCCCTATGATTCCTACAGTTACTCATGGAACTTTCCCAGTCTTCACTTAAATGCCTTCCTCACTCCAACCATCTCATTTCCTTACCCACATACCTTAATCTTCCCAATTAGTCCAGCAGCAACTTTGGTTTTTCTCCTAAGACCTCTCAAAGCCACCCTGAGCCACTATTCACGTGAAAACTGATCAGATTACAAAACTGCCGTATGATCACCTACTCTGTCAGTATAAATGGTTTCCGCATATGGCAGATAGAGTGTCTGGGTTGGAATCCCAAAGGTTTTGAGTGTTTCTCTGGCTTTAATCTTTGCTTCATTTCTTTCCACCTTCAAGGACATTGAGCCTGGACTTTTTACATGGGCTGTGGAGCCCATTCCCAGCTCTGGGAATTTCTAAGCTGTGTGATTCCATGGAATTTTTTTTTTTAATATTTTATTTATTTATTCATGAGAGGCACAGAGAGAGAGAGGCAGAGACACAGGCAGAGGGAGAAGCAGACTCCATGCAGGGAGCCTGACGTGGGACTCGATCTCAGGTCCCCAGGATCACACCCTGGGCTGAAGGTGGCACTAAACCACTGAGCCACTAGGGCTACCCAGATTCCATGGAATTTATCCGAGCATCAACTGTATCAATCAAACGAAGGCAGCAGCACTTGCCATAAAGGAGGTTCAGGGCCTGGTATACAGTAAACTGAAAAAAATAGATAGTAGATACCAGCTCTCTTGGGGAAGGAAATACAACAGCTATAATCCTTTGGAGTTTAGACAATGTCATAGAACCCTACTCTGCAGAGGCCATGGAAAATGATGCAAAACACAGGAGTCAGACCATAATGGTATCTTCAGGATGCAGCCATCAATACTGCATTATGAATAATGGTACTGTCAATAATACCTCTTGAGTGGGTCTTATTCTCCCTATGACCTATTTCCCATGACACGTGTTAACATTACCACAAAGCTCTAGAGTACTTTGACACACTCAAGTCTTCATTAGTCATAACACTCATGAATGTAGCTTAGAGGAAAAAAAAAAAAAAAAAAAACATGAAAAACCACCCATGACACATGCACCCAGCATCCCTCACTTATGCCTCAGAAAGACATCTGCTTCTTATCAGTCAAGGACAAGGGCTCCAAAAGACAGCCTAAGAAGAAAAATAGAGAAAATATCTTTGTATTATCTTTTCTTCAGTATTTTAAATTTTTGCATAGAAAGGACATTCTTATCATCCAACAATCTTCTTAAAGTCCTCGATCCCAGCATGGGTTGAACTGTGGGAGAAAAGCACGGCACACTGTAGATAACAATGCAAACTTATGCTAGGTGTTGAAAGGTAATTTGGCAGCATGTATCAAAAGCCTTACAGTATATTATTTGAGCCAATAATTTCGCTTCTAGCAATTCCTACTGCAAACAGACTTTCATGTAAATGATTACATAGAAAGATGTTCATCCCAGCACTTAGAATAAAAAATAGAAAAAATAAAGGGTCAACTAAGAGCTAGATCAAGGATGAAACTTAAATAAGGTAGATTGTGCAGCTCTATTACATTCCTGAAAAAATATTTAACATGAGAAAATACTTATGATACATTAAGTGTAAAAAAAGGAAAAACTGTGTAAGGCTGCACTGTAAAACAGAAGCCTTACAGGTACAAATTGGCACCAAAGAATATATTACTCAGGGGCACTTGGATGGCTTAGTTGATTAAGCGTCTTGGGCTCAGGTCCTGATCTCTGGGTCCTGGGCCCAAGTCCCACATTAGGCTCCCTGTTCAGCTGGGAGCCTGCTTCTCCTCCTCCCCCTGCTTGTGCTCTCTTTCTCAAATATTAAAAAAAAGAACATACTACTCACACACACGAAGGCAGGGAAAGGGGATATGTAGAACCTGTTTGCCAGCAGTTTCCACCACAGCCTTCATTCCACGCCCCTAGTTTACACACACTCCCATCAGGGGTTTGCAAGACCTCCTTCATAAAGGGACTCAACCAATTCTTTGGCTTGCAGTCAAAGTGGAAAAACTCAGATAAGAATTATTTTAAGTAGGTGGGAGAACTATAATTAGTAACCATATCCTTGCTTAAGTTTAAAATTAATAGCTACAATATTCAATAAAATAGCAGTTCAAACCTGCAGTAAAAATGCTAAAAATACTCATGCTGCCTGAGCCAGTGACTTTTCCCAGTGGGAGACTTTTCAGGTTAAACATGAACGCTGGTGGAATTCCATCCCATCATTAAGGAAAGCAGTGGAAAATAAAGAATCTACAACACTGCCTTCCCTGTACACAGAATACAGTCTCAGACAAAACATAGCTCCTGGGAGCCCCAAAGTTCCCAAAATTTAGCCACTCCTTCCACTGTCACCTAATATCGAGGCATCTCTTATTGCTTGTCCTCAAGGGATCCCATCCAACTCAGAGGAAAATTGCCAGGAAAAAAAAATTCAGCTGTTTTAATCAACTGAAATAAAGTTAAGATGATTTACCGTGATGTGTGGGTATATCAGCAGCAAATATAAAATAGGTCAGTTTTTTGTTTTTAAACTTCTGGATTTTTTTTTTAAGACTGAATTCATTTATTTAACAGAGGGCACACAAGCAGAAGGACTGGCAGGGAGAGAGGGAGAAGCAGACTCCCTACTGAGCAGGAGCCTGACATAGGGCTTGATCCCAGGACCCTGAGATCATGACCTGAGCCGAAGGTGACGCTTAACCAACTGAGCCATCCAAGCACCCCTAAAACAGGTCAGTTTTGAGAACTATTTCTTGTCCTCCATTGGTGGGACATTGTTTAAAAGACTACCCAATCTTAAGTGGACCTATACCACTGCCCCAAGAACTTAAGTCTGCGCTGTCCAAAACCGTTAGCCAAATGTGCCCAAGTCCAGAGATGTGCTCTAAACACCAGATTTGGAACACTTGATACAAAAGACCAAAAACACCAATAATTTATGGGCTTTATAACATATACTGAATTAAATACTAGAATGGGTTTCACTTGTTTCTTGTGCTTTTAATGGGGCTATTGGGAAATGTATAGTTGTACATGGCTTGCCTTATAACTCCACTCAACAGCACTATTATCACCCATCAGGTCTGTATTAGTTTCTTACGGGGTGCATCAACGATCTGAAATATCCACAGACACCCTACCCACAGAACAGCAGTCCCCTAGAACAGGACTCATGGCTAAACATCCAGCTAGAACCTAGGGTATGTACCCCACAACCTTAAATTGGGAATGGTGAAAGCAAGAATGAGTAAATAAAGCCTGGTGTTCATCAGTCACCAATGGCAGGGCTGCTCCTCTCACATAAGACTTTGGAGGTCTTTCCTTGCGAATTCATTCTTCCTTCCTACCTGCCCCCACGTCCCCCACACAGGCCCCACCCATGCACAGGCTAGTGCTGGACGAGCACCCAGTCCTAAGCCTGACCCAAGGATTCTGAGCTCAGTCAGGTCAGTTTCTGCGGACCTCTGCTTTCAAGAAAAGATTTTGTTCATGGTAAAATGTTAAACCAAGATCTACTGTAGAAATGGCTTCTGCCTGCCCCAGGGCAGCAAACTTGCCCCCCCCCCTTACTCATCTGCCTTCCTAAGTCCTGTTTTATTTAACATTTTTTTAAAATTTTTATTTATTTATGATAGTCACACACACACACACACACACACACACACGGGGGGGGGGGGCAGAGGGAGAAGCAGGCTCCATGCCCCGGGAGCCCGATGTGGGATTCGATCCCGGGTCTCCAAGATCACGCCCTGGGCCAAAAGCAGGCGCCAAACCACTGCGCCACCCAGGGATCCCTAGGTCCTGTTTTAAAAGCCAATGAAGGTGTCAAGGCCACCTTGAGAGAGACCCCCCACTCAAGCTTGGGTTAGATACTCAGCCTGGAGGGGTCCCCAGGGCACCTCCAGCAGCTCCAATGTGTAAGTGGCACAGCAGAGAACCTTGAGGCACAGCAGGCTGCCCCCACCATGCTGACCTCACACTCTGTACAGACCCATCCCTGGGGCCTTCAGTTCAGGTCAGTGGCAGGAAGTGGTAGACCCTTTCCTATCCATCAACACTCCTCTTACATAAACAGAGGGTGAGTTGATTTCTTGGGGTCCTCTGCTGCATTGAGACCGATGTGAGCTGGATTTGGATGATAAAGTGGATTGTGTATATCGGAAGAAACAACTCAGTCAAGTGAACGATGGCCAGTGTCTGAAACCCAAAGGGGGCTGGACACCTTGAGGCCAATGAACCAATCAGAAGCCAAGGCTGGACTAAGTACTCTATTATCCCAGTCTCTCCCTGAGCTCCAGATCTTCTATGTATCTTTCCTCCACCCCCCAGTGAAAAGTCATCTACTAGATCGCTAAGCAAAGCCAGACAGTGGTTAATCCTCCCAGAAAAGGATTTCAAAAGTCAAAAATCAAGACCCAGGTTTGCTAAGGGGGACCCTTCTACTACTTTTCAGGGTGCCCTATGTTCTAAAAGGCCACTGATCTCTTTGAAATTACAACATTTCACATAAGCTGTCACAGTTTCCACTCCAAACCAATACTGAATATTTTCCATAACTTCCTTTCTACGTAGCCAATAAAATGCCAAGCAACTCTGAAAGTGTCTCTCACTGGTCCAGAGCATGAGGTACTTGCTCACAGATGCCTCTGGTTATCGTAAAGCATACAATGACCACACCCCCCCCCAAGTGCTTTGGGGGTGGCCTTTCAACTTCACGGACATATTTTTAGATTTAGTAGGAACTTTCTATTACATGGTAGAAACAGGTGAAGTTCTGACTACTCAGAATAGCCTACATTTCCTTTTGTTTATGGACCTATAGAATTCTGAAGCATCATTACAAAATTAAACCCCAGCTGTTATTAAAAGGCAAAAGTTGGATTTGTCTGTTGCTCTAAGTCACAGAGCGTTTACTAGTATTTCGCACAGCAAGGAGAACCCAGCTGACTAAGCACTCTGCTGGTCTACACAGCTCCTTTTGGCACATTAATAAACCTACTAGTAAATGCAAACAAAATTAAAGGCACTTTTTTCAATGACAGCCCCTGAGAGGCTAAGGAAAGAATCAGTGTGGTTATTAAAAAATCACAGTGGAATCATAAAAGCAAGAGCTCCAAGTAGGATAAGGTTGGCACTTTACAAAAATATTAACTTTTTGTAAGATTGTACCTTTTCCCTGTTGAAATGTTACACAGGGATACTGTAAACTTTGTAAGCTTGTGTCTATGCACCTGGCTCAGCTCAAATGTTACCTTTTCAATGAAACCATTTCTAAATTGTTCCAGTACCAAACACCATTTTCCCTGCTCTGTACTTCCAAAGCACCTTGTTCCTCCACAGGACACTTCATAATGGCCTCTTGTTCCTTTCACAAAACCCAAATACTCAGGGATACAGTGCCATCATGTCTGCTGCTTCCCTTCTTTCGATGTGATTAAAGTGTGTGTGCACGTCTAGAGGGGTGATGGAGTAAGGCGTACCATAGAAATGTCCCATCCAATAAGCATCAAAGCACCCACCAGCCTCTGCACCCTGACCCCAGGGACCATCTGTCCACCAGAAACAGCAGATGACCACAATGAATAATGCCCCAGGCACTCTAAAGGGGCAAGCAAGCGGTGCTACATAAGGAGGTAGGCCCCCATCTTCTCTTGGATGGAGAAGGGGGCATGCAAGTAACACATCAGGAGCAATCACGTATTTATGGATTGAACAAATGAATCACAAAGTATGTTAAGGTTGAATGGTGCCTTGAAGCATCTAGCAGAAGTTGCTCCTGTGGAGGTACAGGGTGGGCACTTCTGACACTGCAATACAAGCCAAGACAGAAGGAGAGACGGCATTCTCCTACCCAAAGCTTCCAGGACCCTGGCACTGAGGTGACAGATCTAGAGCAACAGACAGCCAAGGCTTGGCTCCTGGCCAATGGGGTGGAGAGCTGGAAATGCCTGAAGGCTCATGTTAGTACTTCTAATTCTCTATTGAAAGGCTGGCTAAAGACAAGGCCCACAGATTCCTCACCTGGGAAATCCCTTTTCACCCCAGGCATAGATTCTACCGGAAGTCCCCAGGAGGATCTGGTTTCATCTCAAACACTGCTTGCCCAGAGTCCCCTCCCACCTTGCAGATTTGGTTACTCAGCTTCATATGCTAATGGCTCCTGGAACTAGTTCCTTGATCTTTGGGATAAAGAGGAGACCAGCCTCTCATTCCAGGGCTGGAGTCAAGATGCTGCCTACATTCTCCTTCCTGCTAGGAAGCTCTTGGTTGCTCATCCCCCCAGACAGTAAGCTTCTGAAAGCTTGGCTCGTTGGGCTTTAGGTTTCAAACAATGTAACTCTTGGTTTCAGCTCAGGTCAATTTCTTGCAGTTGTGGGATCAGGCCCCATGTTGGGCTCTGCACTCAGTGTGGAGTCCGCTTCAGATTCTCTCAAATCTTAAAGTTTCAAACAATGGAGAAGGCCACAGAAGCTCCTGTGAAACTCCTTTCGAAGACCCCAAAACTGGGACGCCTGGGTGGTTCAGTGGTTGAGTGTCTGCCTTGGGCTTGGGGCGTGATCCAGAGTTCCACGATCGAGTCCACACTGGGCTCCCAGCAAGGAGCCTGCTTCTCCCTCTGCCTAGGTCTCTGCCTGTCTCTCTGATAAGTAAAATCTTAAAAAAAAAAAAAAAAAAGACCCCAAAACAGGTCATCTGAATAAGCAGCAGCTAAGGTAGGACCATTATGGGAACAAAGATGGGATTTTATCACAGGACAGTCCCGAAGATAATCACTGGGAAAATCTGGAATCAGAGTTTGCAGCATTTCTGCTCCACCATCCACAAAATCACTACCCGCCCTGTTGACAACTCAGAAACACATCTGTGAAAAGTTTGTTTTGTTTTTGTTTTTTAAGATTAAAAAGCAGTGTTCCTTAAACAAAAACCTGAGTGGGAGTTGACTGAATCAGCTCTTCGTTGGCTCAGGGTTATTTCACATAACCCAATTTCAGCTATTGTATGTAGCCCAAGGAGACCAACAATGCTAAACTATTAACATGAATGTTTATATCACAATTTATATTTTTTTTCAGCTCTGGGATGCTTCTATTTTGCAAAATAGTCTGTCCAATATATTGTCCCAAGCAACTTATTTTTGCTTCGATTATTTACAATCAGATAAACCATTATTCATATGTACTTTCCGTGAATAAATGTGTATTGCACTTTCTACCAAAGAATGTTAAGACTGTACATAAAAATGAAATTTTGGGGTTGACCTGTGTGTCACACAAATAGATGACCACTTTTAAACTTAACAGTCTGATCACAAAAGGTGGTGATGCCGTACCACCCTTTGCTCCTTGGCTAAAATGTGCAAAGCAGCAGTGACATGCTTCAGATAGGACCAGAGCACTGCAAAGCACACAGCTCTACCAGACCCACCACCAACCCCCATCCTTGCTCAGGACAACTGTGACAACAGAAGATGATAAGGGCAGTCCCTGAGGACCTGGTAAGTATTATCCTACTTTTAACATTCTCTCCAGTCCTCACAACCCTACAGGGATATCCTTCTGGGGGGGTGGAGGGGATACCAAGGGAGAGGCCACGAAGGTGACAAGGCCAGAAGGCCCTTTCCCCCACTCCTCCAACCAAGTCTACCCAAGGTCAGCTATGTTCCTCACATGTGCCATGCTAACCAAAGGAGTGGTTAGCAGACCTGTCTCCAGGAGGCACAGGCTCAAGAGGACCCACACACCTTTTTCTTTCCCCAACTCTCCCGGCCCAGCCTTTTTATGGAAGTGGAATTCAGTTCTACATTTACCTAAGTACCTTCTCTATGGAGGCCTTCTGATGGACATCCCAAGGAGGATGTGAGCAAAAGAAAAGCAGCTTTGGGGGGTACCTGGCTGGCTCAGTTGGTTAGGGTCCAACTCTTGCTTTTGGTTCAGGTCATGATCTCACAATCATGGGAATCGAGCCCAGCGTCAGGCTCCATACTCAGCAGGTAGTCTGCTTGGGATTCTCTCCCCTCCGTCTTCTCCCCCTCCCCCAAATTAAATCTTTAAGAAAGCAGTTTTATCTCTGGTTGACTGCCCAGCTATAAGCTGAATGAGAGGGTACCAGACTCTAAAACTGGTATAGTACATGATGCAATTTCTTAAAATCATGATGGTCATATCAATGGCTTAGGGGAGGCTTTCACTGGGAAAGTCCATGGACTCTTTCCCACAACTTTTCTTCTTCTTCCACATCTGCATGTTTCTTTCTTTCTTTTTGTTTTTTGTTTGTTTTGTTTTTGTTTTTCTTGCATGTTTCTTTCTTGGTAACAACATCCATTTGATAAAGAAAACATCCTCTGGCTATTATTCTCTGGTCTTAAAAAATGAGGTCACTGTTCCCACTGCAGCAAATGACAGCATAGAAAAGGCAAGACAGGGCTCTGAAGACTGAACATTTGTGGCATGTTACCTCGGACTGTGTGACCCTAAAGCAAGTCACTGTTCTTCCTTTGACCTCAGTCCTTTATGAGGACGATGCAGCTGTCCCACAGTGCAGGTGCTAACACACCTTTCAGGCCAGTGAGCCCCACTTAACGTGTATGCACTTTGGTGTGAGTACACTGTGCACATTTTTCCAGGGAGAGGGTCCTAATATTCTCCAAGTTTGGCAACAGAACTATGACCATGAAGTGATTAAATACAGACTCGAATCTGAGGTCTAAGCTGCCTCCAAAAGTCTTAGGTTCTGTACAAAAGAAAGTCTGATTCCACAGACAGTTCAAACTTTACCCCCTCCCCTCTTTCTCCTTCCTTCTTCACCCTCACAGCCTCTATAAGGTCATGACACAGACTGTCATGGAAGCTACTGTGGGGGCCTTTACCCAGACCCAGGGACCTGGAGTCATGTGCAGTCCATGCCTGCTCCATAGTCACCTCCCACTTTCTCACACACACAAGTTTTCTGCTCCGTGATTTTAAAGCCGAGATGCCTATTTTCAAGAGGAGGCTAACACCACACCAAGAAAGGAGGTGAACAATGAAGAAACAAGGGTCTAGACACCATAGAACAGGACCAGTTGTTATAAGGAGCCAAGGGCAACACAATGGAGTGGGGGGGGGCGCGGTCCTCTCCAAGGTAAAGTAGGGAGCAATCTGGAAGATGTGCAGAGCAGGCTGGCAGCATTCTAACTGCTGTATCAAGGCTTGCTCTAACTTCCTGTACACCTCCACCCTGCTCAGTCCTGGGGCTCCCACCCAGAGAGCAGGCAGGCCTGCAGCAGAAAGCACACAGCTCAGAGGGAACCAGGGGGGATGACTGCCAATTAAGCAGCAGTGAAGCCAGTGATGGCTAGGTCCATTGCTCTCCAGAGAAGCCACTTTCCAGGTGACCCTTCCTCCCTAGTCCTACAGGAAGATCAAAATGAAGAGCACCCTGGACGGGACCATCAAGACTCTCCACAAGGAGAGGGCTGTCACCAACTCCAGGGGACAAAGACACTCTCAAGATACCAGGTGCTTCCCAGGCACTGCCAAGAGCCCCTCTGGCAGCCTCACTCAACTCTGCTCCCTTTCTAGCTGTCCCACACAGTGGAGATGGCCAGCTATTAAATATGATCTGACCCTGGGACAGCGAACAAAGCTTGCCTTACCATGTGCTGCAAGCAGAAATCTCAACTCCTTGGCCTGCCCTATCATCCATCAGTGCAAGACCACACACCTAACTGGGCCGAGCACCACACTTGCCCTCCAACCCCACCCACTGAGAAGGAAAATTTATCTCCCAATGGTTTTCCTGTTTTACCTGTCAGTCATCCAAGTGGGTCTCCCCATTGTTCATCAAACCGGATGTACCTGCTCATATGCAAATGTCAAGCAGCATTAAACATACAGAAGATAACCTTTACTCCTGTTCAAGTGTATTGTATTGAAACAATGAGGGAGAAAATTTCAACCACAAGTCCAAAGACCACTGAGGTTCTTCACATTTCCTCATTTCTTCCACAAGAAAGCTGTAAAATGCACTTGTCACACCAGCATTTCATTAGATGTGTCATTAGTCAAAACCAGAGATAAGTAGAAGGAAATAATGAACTTGCCTTTATGCCTATGCTTTAAAAAAAAACACATACACACACACCACACAAAACAAAGAGACTACTAACTAGTGGAAGAGTAATTTAGTGCAATATTAGCATAGGACAACTGGTAGTCCCCATTGAAATTTGAATTGCACATTTTTTAAAACTTGCAATCCAAGTCTTTTAGGAATATATATATATATTTAAAGATTCTTTTAGGAATATATATATATATTTAAAGATTTTATTTTAGAGAGCACGTGCATGCACACAGGGGAAGGGGCGGAGGGAGGAGAGAGAATCTGAAGCAGACTCCATGCTGAGCACAAAGCCTGGCTTGATGCCACAACCCTAAGATCATGACCACAACCAAAAATCAAGAGTCAGACACTTAACAACTGAGCCACCCAGGCACCCCATGAATATATTCTTAAGTGTGCAAAGATATTTGCAGCCAGGGCTAGAGCTGACAATTACTGAGTATTCACCATGTCCCAGTCACTGTTCTAAGTGCATCATACACATTAGCTATTTTATAAGATAAAATCATAAAATCCTCTAAGGTAGGTATTACAATCCCCATTTATAGAGGAGAAACCTGAGGACAAGAGCAGTAGAGCAACCTATTCAAAGCCGAAGAGGCAGCAATGGGTAGAACCAGGAATTTAAACCCAGGCATTCCAAGCACGTCACTGCAGCTCTGTTTAAAAGTCACAACACAGCATGTAACTTAAATGTTCACCGGTAGGAAAGTACTAAATAAGTCACGGCACATCCACAAAATTTAACACTACAAACTATTGCAAGGTTTCTCTCTATGTGCTGATGTGGAAGCAGGTCCAAGATCTCAATGGTTAGTGAAAAAGCAAGTTGCAGAATTGCAGGATACAATGTGGGTTTAAAAAGAGACACTTCAAAAGCAAAATTCTGAAAAAGTATACTAGAGAACTCTACACCTGTGAGATGAGTGTATGGCAAGAGACAGTCTTTTTTTAATGTATTTTGTACCCTTCCATTTTTTTTTTAAATCAAGAGTATGTATTTTATATTTTAAACATGTTTTTATAAAAATAAAATTTATAACTTACCAGTGATACCACACAATGAAGAAAATGACCAAAATCCCATGTGCATGTGTGTCTGATTTGGAAGTGGCTAATTTCCAGTTCAAGTCTTACACCTGATTCCTACAAATGCAACAAAAACCATGGTCTTTGAGACTCTTCTATAGTAAATATACTACTAGTCAGAGCAATTTAAGTACTTGATTCAACGCTTTTTAAGATTTTATAATCTCTACATTCAACATGGGGCTTAAACTCATGACCCCAAGAGTCACGCTCCACAGACTGAGCCAGACAGTCCTGGCTCGTTCTTCTTTTAAACTCTAGGGTGACAGGCCGAGGACAGAAAGTAGCATAAAGGGTCCCATGAACACAGAATAAGGAATGACCCACACGCTTTGCCAAGGACAGTCTTGGTCTATACCCACTGACCCAAACGGACAGCATACACTACGTAGCTCTTCCACCGAAGTCTGCCCACCTGAAACAAACGAAGCAAAACTGCTTCATCAGAAAAATACAAGAAGTAAGGTTTACAACTCAGAGGAAGGAGGCAGAGTTAGCAAAATCCCGATCCAGGCATTTACTTGCACATCCTAGCAACTAAGATAAAGTAATTAGAATGAAAAAAAAAAAAATCAAAGTCAGTTTCAAATAAACTTTAAAGAAACATCCTCAGAATGGTTTCCCTTCTCCCCTCCCCCAGGGAAGAACAAAAAATCAAGTAGGAATAGAACATTTTCCTCCGAAAAGAATTTAAGGCAATTTTTCATTGTTCTCCTCTATTTGTAATTCCATCGAAAACCCAAGAAAATCCCTACTTTACCGGTTTCTGAAGCCCTCCTCTAAGACAAACTGCTATTCCATAAAACAGGCTCACCACTGATGCAGCGAGGTCATCGGGGGTTTTATTCCTAGCCAGTGCTTCAATGTCAAGTAATTCATAACAAAGACCAACAGTCCATCAAAAGGTACCGCTCAACTGTAATCCTCTAATCATTTCAGTAGAAAATTATACTCTGAGCCATACAGTATGGGTTTAAGTTTATTCACCCATGTTTAATATGTAATTATCGACCATTCTTTGTGCCCAGCAAATACATGCTGTACGAAATGCTGGAGAAGGTTAAGTGCTCCATAAAATGCACAAATATAGAGATAAGTGTAATGGAACCGTAAATTATACCTAAATATAATATATATATATATATTATATATTTTAAGATTTATTTATTCACGAGAGACAGAAAGGCAGAGACATAGGCAGAGGGAGAAGCAGGCTCATCACAGGGAGCCAGATGTGGGATTCAATCTCAGGACCCTGGGATCATGACCTGAGCCAAAGGCAGACGTTCAACCATTGAGCCACCCAGGCATCCCTATCTAAATACATTTTAACTAGAACTTTAATCATTTCATCAAAAACTATTTTACTTTCTTAGAATGACAGAAGTTTTCCATGATGCTTCAAATGACTATGGTTCTTTAGAAAGTCCTAAAAGTTGAAACTATCTTAATAAATTTCCTTATAGTCAGCACAGGCATTATTCCACTGAACTAGAATTTGTCATAATAAGCTTACCAAATAGAAATAGATAGTTGTAGAATAGCTTTTGATGCCCATGAGGATAGTGGCTCTCAGTCTCGGGGAGAAACAAGATTTCTCACCAAAAAGCACACTGTAAAGGACTAATCAAAGAAGTACCACTTTTTTGCCTACTGAATTAGAAAAAATTCTTTTTACCCTAAACATTAACGCTTTATGTTGGCAAGAACACAAGCCAACAGGAAGTCCGTTTACTGCTGATCACACCCTGAAATTAGTACTATGTCATTGGAAAGCAGTTTGGAATTCTATGCCAAGAACCATTTAAAAATCCACCCCTTAGAAAAACACGAACATTTGTCAATCCTACCTTCAAGATAAATTGGCAATTCAGAAAAAGCCAAATGCACAGAACTGTTCATTGTAAGTCATTCACAAGAGCAGTAAATTAGATTATTTGTAGTAAAGGAACAGGTGATGCAAAGTCTGGAACAGGACATAGTAAACCTGGAACACAACATAGTAACCCTTAGGTCATCAGTCGTCACTGTTATTAGAATATAGTATTTACTCAATATCTAGATACAAAAATCATGTATGCTATTATGTATATATATGCATAGAAAATGAAAAATATATCAACATGAGACAAGCTGTGTTGGAGAGATTACTGTAGGTTTTGTTCTCAGCCCTACAGGCATTTGGAGCTGGGTTGATCTTGGCTGGGAGGGTCTGTCTGTGCAGGTAAGATGTTGAGCAGCAGCCCCAGCCTCCACCCACTAGATGCCAGCAGGAGGCCCCACCCTCCGTTGTCACAATCCAAATGATCTCCAGACATTGCTGGATGTCCCCTGGGAAGCAAAAAAAAAAAAAAAAAAAAAAAAAAAAAATCGCCTTTGGTTGAGAACCACTATATGTTTAAGCTCTTTTCCCTCTCCATTTTCTAATTTTTCTGTTTATTATATCTATTAAAGCAGTTGCTTTAAAATAAAAATGGCAGGGTCCTTGGGAAGGTTAGATGGTTAAGTGTCTGCCTTCAGCTCAGGTCACAATCTTCAGGTCCTGAAGATCACCAAGTCTCACACCTTTGGTGTCTTGCCATTATGCACTCTAACTAAGCATCTTATTCTCAGAGAGACCATGACCAGCCTAATCACATCACCAGCATGCATTTCAAAAGGAGCTTCAAGTCCTTTCCTGAATACTACAGAAGTCTATAAACAAGAATAGTATTTTGACTGGCCATGTATTTTTGAGACAACAGGTTAGGGAGAAGCCACAGAACAACTTAAGAAAGATGGCAATATAACAACTTGTTCTAAAAATCCAGTGAGTGAAACAGTAAGGTTTAAAACTAAGACAGTGGGTTGGGGTGCCCACAGGGTTCAGTGGTTGAACGTCCATCTCTTTAGGCTCAAGTCACCATCTCAGGGTCCTAAGGTCAAGCCCTGAATTTGATTTTGTGCTAGGCACAGAGTCTGCTTGAGATTCCCTCCCTCTGTCCCCTAACCCCCAACCCAGCACTACCTTGCACTCCCTTGTGCTCTAAAATAAGTCAATCGTGGGGCACCTGGGTGGCTCAGTCCATTATGCATCTGTCTTTGGCTCAGCTCATGATCTCAAGGCTCTGGGATTGAGCCTCGCCATAGGGCTCCCTGCTCAGCAGGTAGTCTGTTTCTCCCTGTCCCTCTGCAGCTCCCCCCGCTTGTGCACTCTGTCGAATAAAATCTTTAAATCTTTAAAAAACTAAGACAGTGGGGACAGGGCTACATTTCATTTTAACTTCATGTACTAGCAAATATGGATCCATTTTTCTGCTCCACACTAAACAGTTATCTCTTATAGTAAATCTCTTCCATGGCTTGTACGTTGAATTCCAGACTGGCCTCATGCTACTTCTGCAGCCTTACTGTCCAATCCTTACCCTCCCTTCAAATTTAAGTTCTGTAACCTTCCTTTTCAGGCTGCTTCCCAGGGGTCAGGTCTACCTGGCTGAAAGATGCCCATGGGCTCATCACCACGTAAAAACTTCTGCCAGGTGGGTTCATTATCTCACCAGCCACCTATCCAAACACAAACACACACACACACACACACACACCCCTTCCCTAAATTGGCAACTCCCTGAGGACAGAGATGGCATCCCATGCTACCAGTGTGAACTTGTAACTGGCCTTAAGCCATCCCTCAATAGCTCTAGGAGCTTCTTGCAAATTCACAACTTCTATCATGTTTGGGATGGAATAAGAAAAACACCTTGGTAGAAAAATTCTTTCCTGAGGATTCTTTATAAGGAACAAATGTAAACTCCATACCAAGTGGTATTTTTTTGCCTGTTTGGTTCGGCTTTTGACCACTACTAGGTGTGCCATTCATGGAAGCCTTAGCAACATTTCATTTGTTAAGCTGCTGCAAGAACAAGTAACTTGACAAACCAATCCCTTCTGCCACTTGGTTCTACAATTGCCATTCTGAATCTAGGCTATTATAACTAGAGGAGGAAAAATAGGTTATAAAATAAATATTAGACTTAGCTCATTACGTTATTAATAACTGTTTATTATTCTTTTCCTGTGGGCAAAAATAATTAACATGTATTTATACAATTCAAGAATATTATAGCAGTGTTTAACATTCAAGGGAGAGGTGCTGATTATGCTGGTGGCTTAGCTGTATATTAGAATTATTAACAGAGGGGCACCTGGCTAGCTCAGTCAGGTAAGCGTCTAATTCATTCTGGTTCAGGTTGTGATCTCAGGGTCCAGAGATCCAGCCCCGGGTTGGACTACGAGCTCAGTGGGGAGTCTGCTTGAGATTCCCTCGCCCTATGTCCCTCCCCCTGATTTGCTCTCTCAAATCTTTAAAAAAATAAAATAAAATTTAATAAGCACTTAATCATTATTAGGCATCAGTGTCTATTCTAAGCCTTTTAACCTGTCAACTAAACCTCACACCCACCTTATGAGGTATGTACTATTAATTTCATTTTTACAAAGGCAATCATGAGAAACCCGAGTAATGTGCAACTTCCTGGTATAAACTATATGAAGTCTATTTACATATCTAAATAGAAGTATAGGCATGCAAAAGTATGGGTGGACAACCACGTATTTCCCATGAAGTCAAACAGTTTTTAAATTCCTATGAAGCAGCCCGCATGAATCTTTAGATTCTTCTTTTTGTTATATGTGCTTTGTGAATTGCCCACTAGGAGCAATGTCAAAACACATCCTAAACTGGATTGTGCCTTAGTAGTCAGGCTTGATTTTACAATAAAATGAGACCGTGGCATTTATTTCCTCAAAAAAACCAAACCTTTGGCTTTGTGGGGATTTTAATTTTTTAAAATGTTTTTAATCTGGCTGACATAATTAGTTTCAGGTACACAGCAGAGTGATTCAACAGCTCTACACGTCGCACTCAAACACAAGCATAGCTACCATGATATCACAATACCATTGACCATACTTCCTATGCTGTACTTTTTATTCACATGGCTTGTTCCATAACTGAAAGTCTGGTATCTCCCACTCCCCTTCAGCCATTTTGAGCTATCAACCCATGAAAAGACACGGAAGAAACGTGCATGCACATGTAGTAAGTGAAGTAAGCCAATCCAAAGGGGCCACATACTATAGGATTCCAATTACATGACATTTTGGGGCGGAGGGAGCTACAGAGACAATAAAAGGTCAGTGTTTCCAAGGAGTAAGGGGAGAAGAAAAAGAATTTTTAGGACACTGAAAACATTCTGAATGATCTTATAATGATGGACACATGTCATCATACATTTGTCCAAATCCACAGAACAGACAAAACCAAGAATGAACTGTAAACTGTAGACTTCCAAGAATGAGGATGGGTCCCGTGTAGGTTCATCAGCTGTAACAAATGCACTACCCTGGTGGGGGATATTGTGGCAGAGGGCTAGGTGTCTGTGGGGTAGGGGGTAAACAGGAAATCTCCACCTTCCTGAATTTTTCTATTTCTCTAATACTGCTCTGAAAAAAAAGTTTAAGTCTTTGTAGGGTGGAGAGCATGACCCTTTATAGGAGATGGAACTCAAGCTCTAGCCTAGTTTGGTGTACCTTCCTGTATCTTCCCTATCCAGTCATGCAAGGCTTCTTTGCCTTCCTGTGCCAAGTGAAATCAGTAGAGAGGAGAGCCCTAACTTACCTTTCCAGTGTGTACTCTATTCCAGTCTGCTCTCCCCACATAGTCACATGCTATGTAGATGCCAAACCTGAGGTAAGGATTTCCAGGTGGACCTCTTACCTACTCTCTTTCCCTTTCGAGGATGTCCCGGAGACATCAGACCTGCATTTGTATCATACACCAGAGCCTGAAAACCAGAGCTCCTCAACCAGCAGACCCACCTGGTTCCCCTATACTACCTTCTGCTACCTCTGCAACATCTTCCCCCATGATATTTAGCTCATTTGTCTCTGCATCCTTCCTCCTGTGCCAGGATTTCTTCTCAAACTTGTACATCTCAGTATCAACTAGAGGGCTTGCTACAACAGAGTTGTGGGACCCAGAGATTCCGATTCAGCAGGCCCTAATGGGGCCCATGAGCTGACATTTACATCAAGCTGAGGCTGCCAGTCCTGGGCCTGCACCCTGACGACAGCTGGTATGTAGCACTGTGCTCTACAGACAAATCAGTAAATATGCATTGAGCAAACAAGGCAATCTTTGTGGAGATCATAAATCGTGTCTTGTAAGTGCCCTAGCACTTGAGTATCCACAACCTTTAGTGGATCTTTGCAGTTCAACATATCAGCAAGGCAGGTACCCGTACCCCCTCCCCTATAGCTGAGGGTTAAGCAACATGCCAGGTCCACAAAGAACCAGGCTCTGAGGGCAGAGCAAGCCTGAGAAGCCAGGAACAGTGAGATTCACCAGAGCTACTCAGCCTCTGCAGCAATTTCCTTCCAACTTAGCATTTCCCTGGCAGATGACCTGAAGGATAAAGCAAGCCCTGAGGAAACAGAAGGAAACAGAAGAGACATACACGTGCAGGAAGCGCCCCAAAAGCTTTAACACCACAACCTGTTAAAGGAACGTGTGGTTTACGCTGAACATTTGGAATGCAGTATACGTGGGATGCTCTTCCCAAAGACAAACTGGCTCCACCAAGAAGTCATCAGCTAACAAGGACAACATGCAGACAAGTAAGGAGACCAGCCAGAAGCACCACTGGCTCCATGTCTGCCAAAAGCAGACCAGAGAAGCACAAACCACCCATCACTGCAGAGTCCCTGAATTATCATCTGTCTTCAGTCAGCAAGTCAAACGGAAAAGCTGCTTGTCGTACAAAGCCAGTGCCCTTCGAGTCTTGAGTCTTTGGAAATTCAGGTGTTTCCAGGCGAATGGGCAGTAAATATTCATCAACCAGAACTGGGCACTTCCTTTTTCAGAAGCACTTTCAGCAAGGACTAGAAGATGACCACACTCCACTCCCTTCCTTCTCCATACCTCCAACCTCCCAGAACTGCTCACGAGTCCTCTGCAGAGGACACAGGGAAGGCCAACTTCTCCATTCAATGGCCGACACCTCCATGGAAGTGTCCTCGCCTCAAGGCCATATACGTGAAGATTCGACACAGCAAGAATGTACCCGGCAGGTGCCAGCACTTGGTACACACACAGTGAAACAGTGACTGTAACGTAACTGCAAATGTAATTACTTCCCTGAAGACCAGGGCCACAGACCAGGAATCCCCACAGACCCTGGAATCCAGCTCCTCTTACGTTGTCAACCTAGACTTGCTTGCTTAATTCAGGGGGGCGGAGGTGCAGAAGGGACGGGAGGACAATGAGGTGGTAAAGTAGTGGCAGCTCTTTTAGGCTGGACTGGTGTCACGGCAACGAGTAAACGGCCATGTGAACAGCAGAGGTGATACAGGTGACATCTGCATGACCTTGAGAGCAACAAATCCAGGAGAAGCAGGCCTTTGGTCTCTCTCTACGAGGACAGAGACCTCAGCGCTCCTCCACGGGAAATGCTAACCCCACACACCGCACAGTGTGCCGTTCAGCACGCAGGCCAGCAGACAGGAGGCAGACCCACAGGCGGTACTTCGGGTGAAGGAAGGATCGGCTGGGCAAGCTCAGGAGGCGGCAGAGAAAGGTGGGACTGAGACCTCCTCCAGGCAGCACAGAGCCCTCTCTTCCAGCAGAGACAGACCTACTAGAAGAACACTGTCCCCATGAAGACTGAGGACATGCCCCCGATGCAGGAGCAGGGAAGTGAAGGAGGGGCTGGCCGCCTTCTGCACAGCAGCCAGGCCCCCAGCCTCAGAAATGAAGCCACTAACCCAAGACACACTGGTCTCCCAATGAACGCTAAGAGATGCTTAAGGGCTGGGGTCAACTGATGCTATGGTCCTCAGGTTTTTAGCATCTAATCTACATCCAAGCCTGGAGTACTTGATCGGTAACAAACCGAGAAAACCTTCCCTAACACAGGACAGAAACTGATCATGACAACAGGAGGAAGGGTTTCAGGGGCACCTTCCCCATGGCAGCTAATTGGTTTGGCTTCTTCCGTAATGGACTTCCAACTAGATGCCTCCAAGACAAAAGCAACACTAACAGCCAACCTGACACCTTTAGAAAGCTGTTAGAGGATTACTTGTTGGTTTATTTAGTAACTGGGGGGGGGGGGGGGTGGCGAGGGGAGAAGCAGAAAAAAATCAGACTCGTACCACTCAAATATTAGGGACATTTTGATGTATGCCTTCGCATGCCTTTAAAATGTCTGCCTAGGGCAGCCCGGGTGGCTCAGCGGTTTAGTGCCGCCTTCAGCCCAGGGCCTGATCCTGGAGACCCGGGATCGAGTCCCAAGTCAGGCTCCCTGCATGGAGCCTGCTTCTCCCTCTGCCTCTCTCCCGTCTCTCTCATGAATAAATAAAATCTTTAAAAAAAAATAAAAACGTCTGCCTATCGATGTAGGAGCAGAATCACATGACAGCACAAGAGTTCTGGTGGCCATGGACAGGCTGTGTGCCCTTGGGCAAGTCAGTTTCCTTCTATGGGCCATATGTTCAACAGAAAACAGACTACCACTTCAAACTCATAGGTTTAGTGAGGATTAACGAGGAATACATTTCAAGTGCTGGACATAGTAATCAGTAAATATTAGCCCTATCATGGATTTACAATGTTCCTGAGTCGGTTTTCTCATTTACTCTTGTATCAAACGCCTTTCCAGAACTTCTACACTTTCAGCCAATAGCTGAGGATCTAACTTCATGTAGAGACCATAACAATCTACCTCCCTTTGCTGCCATCATAGGTTATTGCTAATTTTTCCCTGTGACAGGACAGTGAGGAGCATCCCGAGTCATGCCATTTTGGCTCACCCACCCATTTCTTAGCAGTTTTCTCTGGAGAATTTCCCTTAGACAGCTGACCCTTAAACAACATATATCTGAACTATATGGGTCCACTTACATGTGATTTTTTTTTTAATATACCACTGTAGATGTATCTTCCCCTTAAGATTTTTAAATTAGTACTTTCTATTACTTTATTGTAAGAATATAGCACACAACTCACATAACATACAAATTAACACATGTGCTGCCTTATCAGTAAGACTTCTAGTCAATAGGCTATTAACTTTGAGTCAAAAGTTATACTTGGATTTCCAACTGTGCAAGGGTCAGCATCCCGATCCCTAAATTAAGAACAATCGGGGTACTTTTGTGGGCTCTGGCTTTAAAAAATAAAACAGAAGAGAACAAAAAAGTAAGGATTTCAGAGGTTTGTTTTTTTTTTTTTTTTAAGATTTTATTTATTCTTGAGAGAGAGGCAGACACATAGAGGAAGAAGCAGGCTCCTCGTGGAGAGCCCAATGCAGGACTTGATCCCAGGACCCCAGGATCATGACCTGAGCCAAGGGCAGATGCTCAACCACTGAGCCACCCAAGCATCCCTCAGGATATGTTAATACATCCAACAAAAAGTCACAAAGAGGGATCCCTGGGTGGCGCAGCGGTTTAGCGCCTGCCTTTGGCCCAGGGCATGATCCTGGAGACCCGGGATCGAATCCCACGTTGGGCTCCCGGTGCATGGAGCCTGCTTCTCCCTCTGCCTGTGTCTCTGCCTCTCTCTCTCTCTCTGTGTGTGTGTGTGTGACTATCATAAATAAATAAACATTAAAAAAAAAAGTCACAAAGATTCAGCTAAAAGTTTCTTAAATTCTTCGAGATAGATTATTACCTCATGGAAAAGTGTAAATATATCATTGCTTACATTTTAAAGAATTAGTGATTCACCAGTATACCCAAACATCTAAGAAACTGACTATAAAATGGTCTTTTAATAAGCAGACTTCATAGTGGTTAGATAAGCAATGCACACATGCACATCTCTTAGGTGGTTTCAGTTAGAGGTCTAATTTTGCAATTGCCATGGAGCTGTAAGTGCATATGCATCTAGATGTTGCACTTAAAATACAGCTTCCTCCACAGACCGAGTCTCCAGCAGACACACTAAGTCAGAATCTCAGATTCTAGAATTGCATTTTTAAATCAGGCCCCCAGGAGATTCCCACACACAGTAAGACGCAGTGGGTGCACTCTTCATTGATAATTACTGATGTCTTGCACAAACGGTCTCTGTCCATATTTCAAATCCTTCCAACTTCAGCCTCTGTATATAAAGCTTCTTACTCTGCAACGTTTGTTCAGATACTAAAGACTTTACAGTTCTCAACTGAATTTAACAAAAACTTTTAGAGGTCTATTATGTGCCAGGTCTTAGGGACTTTCAAAACACTGTCTTGTGCCCAAAGAACCACAGTTCACAAGAAAATCCACCATCTGGTTTGTGAGCAATATACTCAAGATTAAATTACCTTTAATAAGATAATGGGGAGGGGGGAAAAACATGCAAAAGTTTCAATTCTACTCATGGGTCTTTTCTCCCCACAAACACCTCTTTTGCTGTTTAGGAAGAAATCGTGGGACCTTAGAACAATCTTCACAAGATCCTCCCATGTAAGTAGAAAGATAGCTCAGACCTCATCAGATGGGTATTGTCAGTGATTCTCATTAAGAGGCAGAACAGAGGGGACACCTGGGTGGCTCAGTGGTTGAGCACCTGCCTTCAGACCAGGGCATGATCCTAGAGTCCTGGGATCGAGTCCCACACATCGGGCTCCCTGCATGGAGCCTGCCTCTCTCTCTGCCTGGGTCTCTGCCTCTCAGTGTGTCTCTCATGAATAAATAAGTAAAATATTAAAAAAAAAAAAAAAAAAAGGCAGAACAGAGGCTCTGCACTGGCAAGAGTGTGATGAACCCCAGCATTTGACATGTTTACCTTGGCCTTCCCATGGGCTGAATTTCTAGTTAACAGTAAAATATTATCTAAATTAAGGGTAATACACAGCTTTGATCTAAACCCACTGGCCACTTTCCATAACCTCTGAGGAAGAAGGTGCCAGTCAAGGATCAATGGAATAGACTAAACTGGAATATCTGATAAGGACAGGGAGCCACTTAGTCAAACTACCTCAATTTATGTTTAGATTACATAAATTGTAGAAACTACAACTGAGAGATGTGGACTTTCCCTGCATTGGATTATTTGGGCCAGTCTAGAGAGCAAGACCCAGACTTCTATCTGCTACCTTTACTCTAAAACCAACTAAACTTGGGTGCCTGGGTGGCTCGGTCCGTTAAGCGTCTGCCTTCAGGTCAAGATCTTAGGGTTCTGGGATGGAGCCCCACCATCAGGCTCCCTGCCCAGCAGGGAGTCTGCTTCTCCCTCTACCCTTCCTCCCTGCTTGTGCTCTCTCACTCTAATAAAATCTTAAAAACAAACTAGACCAACCACTGGGCTCAATATGAATATTCTCTACTTGTATGGAATTTAATGTTTTTAAAGTCATGTTCATATTAAGTGTTCTCTTAAGTTACTTTCCCTTCTATTAAAAAAAAAAAAAAACCCCACTCTCCATATACTGAGAATGAGAAACATGAAATAAACATGCCAAGGGATTTGCCCCAAGTCAAAAGTCACTGGACTGGTCAACAGTCGAGCCTAGATTTTCAAAATGCCTAATCATCTACAGCAATTTGAACCAAATGCACAGAACTCTAGGAGAAAACAGGAACCTCACTTTAAACATGTTCTAACAGGAATGCCATCGGGGAGACAGCTGGGACATCATGGTTGGAGTGCTGAGTTCATGATACTGACCAGTCAGGATAGTTTGCCAAGTACCTGTCAGTTACTCCCTGTGAAGGAAAAGTGCACAACCTGTAGGGTGTCTTATGGACACAGGGGATTCATCACGTGTAACACCCCTCAAGGGTATATTTAAAGGTTAGCATGCAGTAAATTCAGCACCTACTCTGAACAAGAACTTTCACAAAGCATTTCAAGTGATCCCTGCATGTGTTTGAGCACTGTGCTGCCACTCAGTAGTGTCCCGTTGCTCCCCATGACAAAGGTCAACACAGAGAACTTGCTGAGTGCCCTAAGGCCAACCAGGACATTGCTCAGACCCAAACCTGTTTTTAGGAGACCAACTACTAAGTGTTCTGACTACAACAGGACTGCCTTTATTTAAGCCAATGCCTCCTTAAGAAAAAAAGACCTTACGAGGCCATTCTAAACCCCACACTAAGGATCAAAAAACTATGTTCTAGAATCACAACAGCTTAACAGATGTTGAGAGGTCCAAGCGAAGAATTTACAATGGTATGGAAAGAGCAAAGCTTTCTAAAACTTTGGAATTAAAAAAATTTAACTATTATTTTAGGTATGGCCATAGCTTTTCCTGGACATCTCTGTCACCTCTGTATTTGCCACCTGTCAGTCTCTGGCTTCCAGATCATAATTTTTCACCTGACCTCCACACGCTTTCATCAAGTCTTTTATCCACCAGGGTAACCAACAGCTTTTTCTTAGCTCAGGTTCCGAGCTGGTGAATTCTTGGCCAATGGCCCGGGTCCTTCTGCTCAACAGTGGGTTTCTTTTTACTTCACAACATCTACTTCCACAAACAAGGGGACTCTTTTGGTTTCCCTTAGAGAAATCAGATAGTGTGTGTACGTGCGTGTGTGTTAACTCAACAGGGTTCTGTTAAAAACTTAAACTTCCAAATTGTTTGCAAATTGAGGCCAGTTATACATGCTTTCCTTCAAGAGATTTCAGTTTTGCCCTGACAAAATTATCTGCAAACAGGCAGGAGCAGGGAAGAGCGCAACCAGAAGAGGTCATGGACAGTTACGGTTCTATAAAGGACAGCGTGGAATAAAGGTCCCCAATGTGCTTCTCGGATCATTGAATAACTTAGACAGGGGTTTAATTAATTAAATTCTGCTCACTATGAATTGCTTTTTTAAGACTGACTTTTGGATCATGCATCTTTTTTGTTTTGATCATCAAGCATATGGAGGCCAAGGGTAATTTCTTCAGGCTACGAGCAATACATGTGAGTTTACTGGCTGAGAGTGTTCCCATCTGCCGTCTTCAAGAAGAGAGGCTGGAGCGGATGGGCTCCCCAAGTTCATCTCCCCCATGGCATAGCTGGTCTGCCACTCCTTTAACATCCTTTCCTTTCCTGCCCTTTTCCTGCTATCTCAGGCCTTCCAAATTCATGGTTCCTATTTGACCTTGACAAGCTCCCTGCAACTAATTCACATGCTCAGTTCAGTTTTGGGGTCAGTCCAGGTTTCCCCAGAATCCCCTATTTGCCTTAGTGCTGTAGAAAAGAACTGCCCCCCCCCCAAAAAAAAAAAAAAAAAAAGAACTGCCCCATCCACTTCCAACCTCAGTTACCAGGCCCTGAAATGAGAACACAAGGGCAATTTATTTTTAATAAGCTAAGCAGGTGCATATCACTACAAAAAACTGAGCTGAGAAAGTCATTAAGAAACTTTTGTTTTAAAGCACCTTTTCCATCAATAGCATCAAGGTTTTATTTATTGAAGAACTTATATAACTTTTGGCTTCAGAAGGACTATTTCCTCAGAAGTACTACGGTTGCATCATGACTAAAATACATAAAAAGACCACCTGTGTTGACATCAAAAACATCATCTATTTGATTGTTATCTTTAATGCTATAAATAAAAAAAATATAGAAATGGTTTTATAACTAGGGAGATTACAGCTATTTGGGATGATTTCAGGGGCTGCTTTATAGCTACTACAATCTTAATTATAAGGCAAACTTGGAAAGTACAAGAGTATCCCAGTCATTATATGGACACGTAATTAACAAAGGTCTCCATATCTCTGACTATTCAGAAAAGAGAACTGGTGCCTATTTCAGATGTTTTCTGTATATAAGCAAAAAGAACAGAAATACTGCATTACTGTCAACACTCAATTCATAATGAGGAGAAACCATGGTTCACAGAATGTTAAATGGTGAATAAATCATTTATGTTAGGCTTTAGCATGTTTTATACTTATGCTTAAGTGTATGATAATCAAGGAGTATTAAACATTCATAAGTCTGTTTTCTCAGTACATACACATTGAATAAAATCAATTTTCTGTCAAGGAGAATCTTTTCCTTTTAAGAACTATAGAACATTTAGGATTACACAAGAATTATTCTAGGTACCATGGGGTATATGAGGAGTTAAATCTATGGGAGAATGTAAATATGACAGTAAGTTTAAGGGCAGAGTACAATCATCACAGAACAGTTTAGTGGTAAAGACCATGAACTTTCTGGTCAAATAGGTCTAAGATACGCAATTTCCTCTCACAAAATGGGGTTACATGAGATCATCAAGTGCCTAGGCCAGGGCTCAGGTCACATCTACTCACACCCTCTCTTCTTTTTTCTTCCTCCTGCATTAGGCTTTAAGTGGCCAGCAAAACTGATAAACCTTTTTCCAGCCTTCCCCCCAGTTCTTGCAGGATGCATTTTATACCAAGACTAATGATCTCACTGTCTTGCTCAATACATACCAGAGATCCAACATAAAGCTGAATTTGGGGACTTCCCCAAAAGCCTGCCCTAATTCCAGTTGGTGTTCCCTCTGAAAAGCTTCAACTGCACTATAAGGTCAAGAACAACACCGCAGGAACATCAAGATAGGAAGATAAGTACTACTACTGAAAAGAGACCCCTTTTCTCCCAATGTTTGGGATATATTCATTTCCTATGAAAGAGGCTGACAGACCTTTGGGGTGTCATGAACATACATGATGAAAACCATCACTCTGCTAACACCTGATGTGATCAAGATCTTAACATTCTTTGGTTCTGAAATCGTCTGCAAGTGAGAAATTACTTTTATAATGGGTTCACTGAGCTACCCATGCAAAAATAAAATCACATCCATTGGTCTAGAATTGGAAGGTTCACAGAAGACCAGGATGGAATGGAAAGTGGAAAAGAGAGAAAAATCATTGCATGAATACAACAATATGTGTACAAGGAACAATGAGCAGCCTTGGAGCAATGGAAACCTCTAGATCAGGGAAAAACCACCCCTCATCAGGTCACAGTCAGGGGGCAGGCATCAAATCCTCCCTTTTCCACTCAAATTCCCTACACTTAACTATGTTGACTTCTTTCAGTATTCTTTTAGATCTTCCAACCTCTATGCCTCTACCGTATGCTCATACTGTTCCCCCTCTTCTTACAGGGCTACTCATATGAAGTACATCCATTCTTTAAGACCAAATTCAAATGTAAACCTCCTCAGTTCCTGTTCTTTGGCTCCAAACCACTTTGGTCTAACCTCTCTCACAGGATTTATCATGATTTCTCTTCTTGATTGTATGTTGTTCCATTCTGTTATTCCCATGAAATTAAAAGCTCATCCCTAGCCTGTCTATTCAGTAGCTATCCCTGTGGCCAGCACAGAGCAGAGCACAAATGCTTTAAGAAATTAAATGGGCTTTATTGGAAAAGTGCTCCTTCTTAATGAATTTACTTGTAACACTAGGAATTCACTAAATCGACCATTTGCCTCATGACTTATTACTTATGGAATGTAAGGAGATCTCTTTACATCCAGAAAGCTGGATGTGTGGTTTTTATTTACCAAGTTTGAAAAACCATTCCAAAATGGGCAAGCCACTGCTTCATTTTTTTTCTGGTTTTGCACTATTACTCAGTCACTGCTTCTTCTAAGATTCATTTCATGCCACTGCAATGGGAAGAGACTGCTCTGTGTAAAATACAAAGGTTGAGCAAAACAAAACACACCAAGGTAGTCATGCTGTGTTTTCTGCACATCCTGGGCTAGCTGATGCTAGGTTTGGCAAGTTTTTACTCACAATGAACACATCTGCAGAAGCAAAAAGTTTCTGCATGAATGGATGGACACAGTTGATGGAACTGTTGGGCATGTTTAGACAGTCTCCAGTATATCCAGTTTTCTAGAATCTCTTAAGATCCTTAGGATGCTATCATAAAACAAGACATGTCTGAAGAACCCACAAAACCTATAAGGCGCAACACTAGTTGGGGAGGATAGAAAAATACATTTCCCCCTCAAATAACAATCTGACCTTACCTACCGTACCCCTGTGTACCCAGCCCACAAGATACAGAAGTTAAGACTTGTTCTCTGCTCTAATGAGCAGAGGACTGAGCAAAGGCATCAGACAAACGCCAAGCAGTTATAACAGATGTACAGCAGAAACACTGGAAAGTACAGGACAAAAGGGCAAAGGACAGGAGAAAACACCCAGTCTGAAGAGCCAAGAGGTACTAGCCAGGCTGAAAGGGGGGGGAGGGATGGCATTCCACACAAGAGGCAGCAGCAAAAGGCAAAGCTCTCAACTCCTAGAACATGCAAGTGGCTGACTATAGGAGAGAAGGTGGAAACTGTAAGACTATGAAGCCTCTAGGGATGCCTGGGTGGCTCAGTGGTTGAGCATCTGCCTTCAGCTCAGGACGTAATCCCAGTGTCTGGGATCAAGTCCCACATGGGGCCTGCTTCTCCCTCTGCCTATGTCGCTGCCTCCTGCCCTCCTCTCTCTCTCTTGTGAATAAAATCTTCAAAAGAAAAAAAAAAAAAAAAAAAGAATATGAAGCCTCTGAAGCAAGGCCATGGAGAAAGGCCTCACACCTCTCCCGTGAACCAGATTCCACTGGGCTGTTGAATCAAGGTGAGCACGGAGAGCTGCCTGATGCAGAGCACATGCTCAGCAAATATTAACTGCCACTGTCATCTATGGTAAGAGGTCAATCTGACTTGCTTTCTTAATGAAAAGCTAAAGTCTACATATCTGTAAACACTACAAAAGCAGTGCGTCAGTAAGAGTTAATGGAAAAGCAGAACAAACAGGACTGGGTAGAGTCCGTGCTCTTTGCTTAAAAAAAATTTTTTTTGATGTGGTTATCTCTAGAAAGAACTACAAAGGGATAAATTACCTGTTTTGGCCTCTGAAGTCTCAAGGTCCAAAAAGGATGCTCTCAGCTGAACGGCTTGTTGATATTTGGCTCCAAAATATAGCTACCAACAGACACAAAGACAAGTTCACACTCAGACTGGTTCCCTTGAGGAACATGCCCTGGATCGAGCTAAGCAGCCTTCAAAACCTCAAGTCATGCAAATCATCTCCAAAGAAAACATCATAGATCACGGAGAGCCTGTTGAAACCTAACTGTGTTCTCCCTGCTGGCCTAATTACCTACCCAAAACAAAAGGAAAGTGAAACAAAACAAAAACACTTCAATTCCTTCAACCAAAACAGAAGCCAAAAAGAAAACCATTCTACAAAAAAAAAAAAAAGGGGGGGGGGGGGAGAAACCAAACTCATTTCCTAACCTCCCCTTTGCACTTGACCAAGACTTTCAAGTACCACTTTGGAACAGACCATACACCAGCTCAATGGTTCCTGAGCCATGGAATTCAACTGTGTACACAAAGAGCCCAGGAATTTGATTATCCAGTTCAGATCCTGAGGGCAGCCTGGAGATTTCCTAAGAGGCGCATAGGAAAGATGCTGTAAGTGAGCCCCACTTGTCCCTTTCGTCTGACCTGTCTGTGGCTCCCAAACCACCTGTGTCAAAGAGCTGGTCCTTCCACATCATCCCCCATGCCTCCTGCTGTCAGTAGCAATGTTTACAAGTGCGTCATCCCACACAGGGCTTCTTCCAATCCATGCTCCCATCTCCTCAGCACAGCCGAGCAAAAGGGCCTATGACCCAGGCCATGCCTGCTAGCCACACAGCAGAGAATAGCGTCAGGGTCCATAAGGAAACAATGGACATTTTTCTTGACGGCAACTAAGACTCTATGGAGTCTTTCCCCACTCCACCCCCAAGGACTAAAAGGGAATGCCAATCAGGAGCAACCTCATTCGAATCACAACTCCTAATATCTCCCACAATTGTAACAGGTTCTCCTGGTTTGCTCCACTTCTCAGGTGCAGAAGCTTTTCCCTCCAACTTCATATATCAAGAAATAAAAACCCATTTAGGGTCTTGGTAACCAAGCGCAGCACCATTCGAGTGGAGAAGTTATTCTGGAACAGCACAGAAGACATTCTTTCAGTAACTGCACGGTGATATGAAGGATTCCCAAGTCTCCATACACGCTGTCCTCACACAATGTAATTGTCTTCAAAGACCTCCTGGCCATTACTGCTGTAATCTAAGGAACATTAGATTTAAGGAGTGAAAACCAGAACAAAACAAGCGACACGTAAACAACGAGCATGGTTTAGTAGGAGTTAAACAGTGGCTACAATATATAATTCCTTATTCCAGTTCTCTAAGATAACTGCAATGAGATTTCTTAAAGTACTTTGAGTTTATGTGCAAGTTTATGCCTACTATAAATATTTCTATAATCCTTTTCTGTTCCCAACCCCTTGAGAGAATCCTTTAAAAAACTGAAATATTTTTGGTGCTGGCCGAGAATGAATTAGTGGTTATTTGGGACACAATTTACTGAGTTGTCCATCAACATTCTTCAACCTACCCGCCCCCCGCCCCCGGCATAATTCACACACATATGCAATAGGTATTCTACTAAATAAAACCACCAAGTCTTCTCTTCAGGGGACAATGAATTCAAATTGTTCAAAGCCCTCTAGAATTTCAGACCCACATGGCCAGGCTGAGATTCTTCTATAAATGAGATAAGGACTTAATCCTGTCAACTTTATAGGTCCTGAGAGGTTTATATGTCCTTACATGGTATGACATATTCCTAAGCAAGCAGGGAAACCAGTTTTCTGCATATTAAATCCAGTTCTGTATACACTAAGAAACCATGATAATTTTAAAAACTTGCAGATTCCAAAACCATTAACAAATTTATCATTTCTAGTAAGTATAGGTTTTCAAGGAATTGAAGTGAGGAACATCCATGGCTGTTAGTGATGAAAGTTGGTGCCACTCAAATATTGTGAGAAGTTCTCTGTTGGGGACCATTCTCAGGCTTCTTAACCTCTAAATTTGTGTTTTTAAACTCATTTGGCCCTTTCCAGATGCATTCTGAGAATGGTAAGTTTATAGAAAAATAAGATATTATACTAGATTTCCAGACAAATTTAGTTTTAACATGAGCCCAGCTAAGACAAAAAGGCAATCACCCAGTAAAATATCAGGATAGAAAAGAGTATGTTGAAAAATCATAATTAACTCAGTGAATTTTAGGCTCATTTCATTGTTCAGAGGTGAAACACTTCCTTAACAGAAATTTAAGGTGCTCTCCTCCTAGGACCCTGGTTTAATTTATTTCCAACTCCTCACAATATACGCAAATGATGGAAATCAACCGAAGAATGAAGAATATGATTGTTAGTGTGAAAATAGACTCTTCCTTATGAGAGTGGAGCCATTTGGACTATATTCACTAAATGAATCAGCCATGATGAAATCTTGAATTAATTTGAACAGAGCAAATGTGCCATCACTCAGAAAAAAAAAAAAAAAGGTAAAAAGGTGCTGGTACATGTTTTGTATGCTAATGAATGAAGAAAAACACTGTAGTTCCCGTGAATTACTAAGTGTGCTCTTTCTCATCAATAGGTTAGCTTTAGCCTTGAATCTTTCAGAAGGGAATCCATTACCATCCATTCATTACTATGTGCAAAAAGTATTTTGGGTACTGCAAGGCCAAAATGTGAATGAATCTTGTCTCTTCAAGAACTTAGACATTCTACAGCAACTAACAAAGCCTCAATTAAGTTCTCCTAGTACCAAGGATGACATACACTATGATTACAGATAAGAGCTCCTCTGCTTTCCTGGGAATAATTAACTCAAAAAATATATATATATAGATTATATAAACTCGACCTAAAGATCGATACTTGACACAAATACACTTTACCAAATTTCTCCTTTTCAAGATGCTCAAGAGATAAGATTGTGAAATATTAAATGAAAGAAAAAGAATTAGATGTAATTGTCATTTCTAATTAATATCCCTATGCTCTGTATAATTTGTTACCCTTTTCTCTGCTTCCAAGTTCAACAGAAAAGAGGTCTTACGAAAGAACTCCTCTGCAATTATTCTGCTGTCCACTTGCACTTCCAAGGAACCACTTAGTATTTGGACCAGATTCCTATTCCAAGCTTGTGTTAACGTTAACATCATGTTCCCCATAACAGTGTTCACTAGATCTTTACTACTGAACTTTACTATTAGTTCATGAAAATCATCAACCAGGTACATACCATGAACCAGACACTACAGGAAGAACTTGCATGTATCTTACCTGTCCTTTAATAAGTATGCATTCTCAAGAAAGGTATTTCCATTTCATAGATGAGAGCTCTGAGTAGGAAACTTGTCCAGTCTCAGCTAATAAACTAGGGTTATTAGTCTCAGCTAATACTGGCAGGGCCAGTATTCAACACTGTTCTAATCCTGAAGCCCTGTAGCCATTGTACTCTCCCTTCAAGAGAATTAGGAACATACATTTTTTTTTATCACATTCTAAGTTTTTAAAAATTTTATTAGGATTTTTTTTATATGTCTACTGTCTCTAATAACAGGACAGGCCTTACTGTTGTTTTTGAAAGATTATTCTAGAGAGAGCACAAGTGGGAGGGGATAGAGGGGAAAGAAAATCTCAAACAGATACTGTGCTAGAGCCAAATGCAGGGCTCCATCTCACAACCTGAGCTGAGGATGCTCAACCGACTGCACCACCCAGGCACCCTGGGACAGATCTTAAATTCAATTCTGGCTGCATTCAAAAGCACAATGGCAATGAAAAGCTAAATGCAAGAGAGCTAACCGAGGACACAGGTTTGACTTATACCACCACTGCCTTTGGTGATCTACTACCTGTTTGGGCACTCCTCCTCCTCTTTCCACCAATTCCTTTACCTCTAGAAACCTGGCACTCAAGCTAGAACCTACAACTGAGAGCACTGTCCACTGGGAACTTTGACCTCCTATCAATCTTGTCCACCACAAACTGTCTTTACAAAAGAAAAGACTTCTTTACCCAAAGTAATATTTTAGGGAGTTATTTTAACCTTTAACCAAGCCTCCATTTCTAGCTGCTTTGCAAGTCTTGTTCATTTTAAATTATCCATCCATTGGGCACCTGGGTGGCTCACTGCATTAAGCACCTGCATTCATCCTCAGGTCATGATCCCAGGGTCCTGAGATCGAGCCCACAGCGGGGACCTGCTTCCCCCTCTCTTTGTGCCTTCCACTCTCCCCCACTGCTTGTGCTGTGTCAAATTTTAAAATCTTTTTAAAAAGTATTGGATATTTCATTATACAATGAAATAGGCGGCATTTCACTATACAAATAGTTCACAGTTCAATTCTTTTTTAAAGGAACCACAAGAAATTAGAGAAAATGAAGGAAAAAGTCAACCATCAGCTCATCATGTGTCATCACCTTGCAGGTTTACCTCCAGATTTTGTTTATATTCACAGTGTCATTAGTGACTAAAATGTATTATAAGTGGCAGAGCCTATTTTCAGGAGCACTTTCCCAAATTCATTCTAAGCAGTGACTTGAAAATTTGTCAACTACTTGTATAAACAGTACTAATGACTGAGTCATTTCCCCCAGAACTGGACATAAAGGAGTTTTCCACTTTGCTATTGTAAGTAAACCAGCAAGGGGCAAGTGTATTGTGCAAAACGTCTCCGTACTTAAGATTTCTCCTAAGGATGGGGTGGATCCCTGGGTGGCTCAGCAGTTTAGCACCTGCCTTTGGCCCAGGGCATGATCCTGGAGTCCTGGGATGGAGTCCCACATCAGGCTCCCTGCATGGACCCTGCTTCTCCCTCTGCCTGTGTCTCTGCCTCTGTGTGTGTGTCTCATGAATAATTAAAAAATCTTAAAAAAAAAAAAAAAGATTTTCTAAGGATGGACTCTCAGAAGCTAAGTGGGACAATGAAATGACTGAAAATCTATCAAAAAGGCCATGGTAATAGAGATGGCAACACTTCAGACAATGCTATACCAACAGCCAGGTACCCATCATCAGACTAGAATTTAATGGTGGGAATTCAAGACCGGGCAACAGAAGTACATGGGCAACTCCATCATCACCAGACCAGAAGCTGCCAAACATTACCTCAAAAATCCCAGAAATTTACTGGCTCAGCAGGCAGTATTTCACCACCTCCCCTTCATTAGCACCTTTTCTGGGCTTTCATTAGCACTTGCAGCAGGGTTTTTAAAGGATCTGGGTTGGCTGCCTACTGATGATTGAAGTAGAGTGATTTCAGTTTTAATGAAGCCCTCCCGCATATAAACTGAAGGAGGGGGCAGGAAAGGGGGTATAGAAGTATTCAGGGAGGAAAATCTGACCTGTAGGAATTGAAAATACGGTGGTTAGGCAAGTATCACGTGTGCTTATGTACAATTAATCTTTCAGAAAATACCATATGCCAAGAAAGATTATTCTAATATTCACTGGGGTTTCCCCCCCTCTGGCAACAAAGGTTCATGATGGGTTGGTAAAATATAAGCATGTATGAGAAAGCAAGCCTCCCGTTGCTACGACACTGAAAAGTGGAGATATGTAATCAGCCAGGACAATAAAAATTATGTTTCTCCCCTGACTACACTAGAAGATAAAAAAGTATCCCAGAAAAGCAAAAGCATAAATGAAGCCTTTTGTTTAGTCATCTTTTTGCAGAAGAAAATAAGTACTTAATGTGCAAGGCAGTATCTTTTAATAGATTTGGGCCACGTTACTGGTATCCTGCGGCTTCTCGGCTGGAGAAATAGGATTAGTGGCCTAAGAGAGAAGAGCTTAAACTGATTAGTCCGGTAGGCAGTTCTAGGGCAAATAAGCAGGAAAAAAGGAACAGCCCAGTCTGTGTCCTTGCAGAGGAAGAAACTGGAGTGATCCGGGGATGGTCTAGGACCTCAGACTACAATTTGCTCCAAGAGAGGTTTTAATCTTCATTTTCAAAATAGTCTCCAAATGACAGAAGTCAGATTTAGGTTGGCTGAAGCACCACTTATATCAGGCCAAAGCAGTTTCAGATTGGCCACTATGCATCTACACATTGACTTACTCAACCCAGACTGTCTAAGAAGGAACTATCACCAAGGCATTATGTATACAGTGAGTATACAGTGTATACCAAACCTAGAGCCTGCATGCAGGAAACAGAGCTAGTTATTCTGCCCAATAAGAACCCTAAATGAAAAAAAAAAAAAAAAAAACCTCAGTTTCTCAAATCTGAGTCTGGGTTTGATGAGCTGGCAAGTGATCTTCTAGATCATTGTAGACCAGCTTCATCTGGAGGAAAATCAACACAAAGGAACCACTAGGAAATCCAGAATTGTGTGCTAAACTCAAAACACAAATTTTAATCAGAGACAGTGCTAATGTCTACAGTACCAGCCAAGGGCTCTTCCCATAAAACTGATAAGACATTTTAAGAAATCTGACACTGAACACATGAAAAATTTTCAAGATGGAATACAGGACATGTTCACTGGTAATCCTAGCAAAGTAGCATAGAGCTTATCTTTATTTGACGTTCTAGCTCAAAACGATGGGAAAGCAATGCATTAAAAAAAAAAAAAAGTCCCAGCAATCCAAGATGCCACAGGCCTAAAGGGAGATCCTAGCACGATTTCAAAATTCTGCCAACAATCCACCAAGACCACGAAACTCAGAACAAGCCACAGGAATCGGACCCCACCTCAACTCCCCATTTCCAAGTATTTTCCACACCGTTTCTACAGGGGAATTCCTCATTGCTTTTGTAACAAAAGTTAGAAGGGAAAAGCAAGCTCCCTTTCTGAATCAAATGACCCGATTATAGCGGTTGTGTAAAGGACAAGACGCTAGTCATAAAATTCAGCAGGCAGCCTGAACAGGAGGTTACCAAGAGCAATTACAAAAATTAAAATAAAGATTATGATCACAGTGAGCCATCAAAAATGGTTAAGCTTCACCAAAACGTGCAGAAAGACCCGTTTGTACTGTACTTAATGGAAAGGATTTCAAATGTTAAATCTAGGACTTATCCCTTTAACCAGGGGGCTTTATTAGTTTAATGCAATCCTATCTACCCAGATGTCTGATTTCTAGAGAGCATGGCATAAAAACAAAACTATCTTCATGGCAACCAGGTAAAGCTGGCTTACAACAACCATCTTTGACACTGGAATGTATAACATAGGATAAACAGATTACTGAAGGGTCCTAAGAATTTTTTTTTTTTAAGAGAACATGCAGTGGGAGAGGGGTAGAGGGAGAGAAAATCCTCAAGCAGACTCCTCACTGGGCACAGAGCCCAGATCATGACCTGAGCTGAAGCTTAACTGATAGAGCCACCCAGGGATACTCCACACCTAAGAATTATTTCTGAAGTATTAAGTGGCTGGCTAAAACCATTTCATCTCAGAACATTTAAGAACATTGCTCACGTATCATTCTCTACCACTTTCATCCTTCCCAACCCTTAAAACAGAATATAAAAAAATTAAACCACTTCAAAACTCGCTTTTCTTCCCTGACATTCTCTCCCTTCCATTTTCCCTAGAGCTGTCCATGGATATTCGACCCTTGGTAGAACTCCTCTTTCCACAAGGCTGTGGCAGATGCCTGGACCGCCTGCCTAACGCACGTCCTGCCCTGAGACTGGCATCTCACGCCCAAGGACAGGTCTCGGGAAGGTGCTGGGAGCCCTCGAGAGAAACCGTGGGAAGCGACCAGCAATAAAGTGAGGTGGGGTCAGACCCCGTAGTTTGCTCTGAGGTTTGTAGCCCTGAGAAGATGCTTTCCAGAATCCTGAGACGGTTCCCAGAGGCCGGGGTCTCACTTCAGGCCTCTAAGCCACGTTCATTCCCCTAGATGCCTTCCAAAGGCAAAATTCACTGGATCACAGTGGGCGCCTGACCGTGCTGGGGAAAGGTCGGCCACTCAGGAATTTCAACTAAAACCAGTGCCTGTCAGCATTTGGACCCTGGACGCTTGTGTAACCCTCAGGACCTGGTGTGGCCATTCTAGAACCCATGAGCAGGAAGGTGGAGCGAGTCCAGTTGCTACCGTAAAGAATGAAGCCAATCCAGGGAGGGAAGCAGAAGAAGCCCACGCAGGTGGAGGCCTCAGGCTGGGAGAGCCAGGCCTTGGCTCCTGGTTGGGAGACCCCTTGCCACCCAGCAGACTTGCTGTCTTTGCCCGCATGCCCCCTCACGTAAAACCCCTTTTTTGTGGTGGAAGCTGATGTGAATTGGCTTTTTTAATTTGTAACCAAGATGACAGTTATGCTTATTTAAAAACATCTGATAATTTATAACCTCAGAATAGCTTAGGAGTCCACTTCTTTAGCAGCATATGCTAAAATATGTTTCCGATTTCAAAACATTTTATAGTTTCCCCTAGTCTTTTCTAAGACACGCATGTATGAGAGGAAATTTAAGTATTAACAGAGCCACTCTTCCTAAGTGATGAGCCATTAAAATCTGAGAACCCTGAGTGCAGGGCTTTACTTTCAAATCCTCAAATTCAGAACATCTCAGGCTTAATATACACACCAAAGGAACGGATACAAATGAGGGGAAAGCTCCTTCAGGCTCAGAAGCAGGGGGCAGCTGACCTGTGCTGCAGTTTAGCTTCCAGCCACCCCCACACCTCTGCCCGTCAACTGGCAAGCATCCCTCCACAGCCTTGAGGGGGAAATAAAATCAGACCCGTGCTGACACTCCTGCTGACACTCTGTGGTTTCCCTGGCCAATAAATCTCGCCATCCAGCAGTCCTTCCCTACCTACCCCCATGCCAGGTACCAGGCTCAATATACCAGGTAGGGCCAAGTATAGAGGTGATTGGGGACAGACTGTCCAGTTTCTTCCAAACATTTACACTTTGGTCAGAGAGCAAATGGATACACAAACAATTACGTGCTCTGGTCTAGGATCAGGTGAGCAGAGAAAAGCATGGTCTGTTGTAAGCAGCAGTCAGCTCCCACACACATGGTGGGGAGAAACCAAAACAGGCCTCGCCCCCCCACCTCTGAACATCCTTAGGGATGCTCACTTAACTACAAGGACTTACTTGCTCAATGAGCCGGCCCCCGACACAAATGCTCAGCCTTCCAAATGGTAGAAAACAATTTTAAATATTTTCACTTTGTGTCTTTTTTCTGTGGTAGGAAAGAGGGAAAGAAATGGTCACCCTTGTAACCAAGCCCTCCCCCATCTCAAAGATCCATGGACATGCACCTGCAGGGGCCCAGACAAGCTGGAGAGACCACTCCACGGGCCACCCTCCTCCTGAGCCATGCCTTTCAGATCTGGATCAGAGATGCATGCTGCCTCCTGGGGATCCAGGTTTTCTTCCCCCCAGGACCACTGACCATCTGTGAAAAGCCTGTTCTGAAGGGGGAGGTGGGGGGGGGGACGGTGGACTCTGTCCCCTCATCAGTCACCCGGCTGAGCTGTAAGCAGACTCCTGCCAGCACCTGAGAGGCCACAGCTCTGAGGGCAGTGGCCAGAGTTTTAGTTACAAGATCTCTTTTCACTGCCCATCACGTGCTCATCCTTGCCATCTCCTTCCCCAACAGCCATCTACTGGCTCCTAGGTTTTTTAACCTCTGTAACTGAAGAGCCCGATAGGGCCATGCGATAAAGGAACGGTGGCCTAAAAACCCTAAGTTTCCAATTCCAGCAGCTCGGGCTCACTTTCCACGTTTCACACACACAGAAGGACATTAACAAAGGCCCTAAAAATAAGAGGCAAGGGAGGCAGCCAGGGAGATACCTAACACTCAATCAAAGCTGTGCAAGTGAGGAGCGCATTAGCAGTTTTTGGGAGCCAGGCCAAGTGTTTTTCTACCAGAGGAATCACTGAATGTTTTGTGCGCAGTCAGCAGCTTGGGGAAGGTACAAGAACACAGGAGGTGGACGCCCAGAAGGCCCGGGAAAACCCTCTCTGCCCTGCCAGCGTCCACCATGCAAACCCTTCGTAGCCAAACTGTCAGCAAGGGAGGATTCATTCTTCCTGCCCATCAGGCCAGGAGAAAAAGTAAAAGCTGAGTAACAGGACACCGAGGATGTGACAAGTTATTGGCAAACCTCTGTACAGCTCTGTCCTCCCAGACGGGTTTATGTGGCAAAGTTTTACAGTAGCTACTGGTTTTCTACCTGCCACTCCCACCCCTACCCCCAAGGAGTTTGCCACCCTGCCAAATGCAGATGTATATTCAGCCTCACAGGAGAGCTACAGAAACCCAGCCTTGCAGGAATTCTCACCTTTAAAAAAAAAAAAAAAAGTGGGGATCCCTGGGTGGCTCAGCAGTTTAGCGCCTGCCTTCAGCCCAGGGCGTGAACCTGGAGACCCAGGATTGAGTCCCATGTCGGGCCTCCTGCATGGTGCCTGCTTCTCCCTCTGCCTGTGTCTCTGCCTCTTTCTGTCTCTCGTGAATAAATAAAATCTTTTAAAATATAAAACTAAAAAAGTTACCAACTTTTTTTTTTTTTAAAAGATGTGAGAGCGAGCAAACAAGGGCAGAGGGAAAGGGAGCAGCAGACTCCCCATCAGGCAGGGTACACAATGCAGGACTTGATCCCAGAACCACCCCCACACCCCCCAATCGTGACCTGAGTCGATGGCAGCTGCTCTACTGATGGAGCCACCCAGGCGCCCCTGTATTGTCAAACTTTAAATGGAAAGCAAAAAGTAAGGTATCTGCTCCATACCTGCCCCTAGAGGCAGGATATAACTTAATAGAGGATTGTCCACAAGATGATACAGGGGCCTCTCTCTGCACAGGAAGAGGGTCAGATTCTGTCCACTTGATAGATGTGCCTTAGGGAAAGCAGCCTCAGCTTTTCAAAATTTTGTTCAGTGTCTGGTACAATTTAAACGACTCCATAAGGAAATTACTGAAGCTCCTACAGCTACATTCCCAAGGAGAAAGGCTTTATGAAAACGCTCAACCCAATCCTAGATACATTTTCAGTTAAAGGCTACATTAAAAGCCTATTCTGGAGACCTGTAATTTTTAACTGTACAGTTTGATTTTCAACTAAGCTGCTGACTAAATCCGGGAGTAATTTTACAACTCCATTATCCACATGTGGATGATTCATTTGTTGGATTATCTTAACTTCAGGTTGCCTACCCCCTTGCTCTCTTGTCCAACCTGCTCCTAGACCATGTGCCAACTGCCTGCTGTTTGGGGCTAAAGGTATGCAAAGTGATTTTAATGTTAAACAAATAAGATAGTGATGTTGAATGCATTGAATGCATTTCTGTGAGATCAAAATAACTAACCCCCAGTTTATATTTGACAATTGGTACCACTTCAATTTATTAAGTATGAACTATATTGTGGCTTTTCCAGACTTAGAAGTGTGCTTCAAAGTATGATCCACAAATGCCATGGGCCAAAGCAGCATCAAAACCGTTATCCTGCTAATACTAAATCATTTGCCTTTTTCACTATGTTGATATTTATGCCCTGATAGTAAGACCACCAGTGCCCCAGCATGAATCAAGGTGGCAGCACCACATTGTGTTAACAGGCACTACTGTTCATCCCACCATGAAATCATAGAACTTTTTAATGCCAGTTTCATGTTTAAGAAGGTCTCAAAGCTTAAAAAAATTCTATGTTGATATTCTAATTTGCCATATAAAGCACTCTGCTACTCTCCAAGTGTGACAGTTGTCATCTCCACTCTTTCCATGGGATGCCATTTTTACTTGAAAGAACAGCTACCAAACTATGGTTATTCATACTTGAGTATTTGGCAGAGACTTCCTTGAAAATGAAGTGAACCTGTCACTTCATGGAAAGTAACTGAGTATTTATTGCCAATGATAAAAGTCAAGCTTGCAAGAGAAAAATAAAGTTTTAGAAAATGTGTATCTTCCAGGAGCTTGACAGCTTCCTGATAAAGGTGTTTATAAGATTGATGATGATCTTTTCATCTCTTTTGATGTTTCATAATGAAATGTGTGAAAACCTAGAAGACCCGCAGTACTAAATAGTATTTTCCAAATCACCAAAGAATAAGGCCATGCAAGCCTTTAAGAGGGTGATTCAATATTGGAGACAGACCAATGGACTCAGATATGGTCTCATCTTTTCTACTAACCTTAAACTCACTTGTCAACTATCACTATCAAAGAATGTCTCCAAGTATTTGAAAAGCATGTTAAAATACTCTTCCTTTTTCCAATGACATATTAGATATGTTGATGTTGGTTTGGCCAGATTGAAAGCAGAGCACAAGAGTCCAACAGCCTTTCATTAAGTCAGACATCACAGAGATTTCCAATATGTGAAACACCACTCCTTTGTTTTGGAAAATATAATCCCTTTTCATAGAATTATGTAATTGGTGTTAACATGTTAGAAGTTTGTCATTTTTAATTAGTATTTTTTATTTCGAGTTTTTTTTTTTTTTTTAAGATTTTCTATTTATTCATGAGACATACAGAGAGAAAGGCAGAGACATAGGCAGAGGGAGAAGCAGGCTTCCCCGCAGGGAGCCAGATGTGGGACTCAATCCCAGGACTCCAGGATCACGCCCTGAGTTGAAGGCAGACACTCATCGGCTGAGCCACCCAGGCAGTCCTCCAGGTTATTTATTTTGAGATATTTAATTTCTTTTTTTTTTGAGATATTTAATTTCTAATCTGGTAAATACTGGTAGATAAAAATCCACTGTAACAGGTCTTTGGAGTCCCCAGTGATTTTTTTTTTTTTTTTTTTTTTTTTTTTAGTATCAATGGGCCCTGAGACCTTCAAGTTTAAGAACCACATGGCCCCGTTGTCAAAGCAATGAATCACTAAAATTCTACACCTGAAATTCTATTACACTGTATTTTAACTAGAATTTTTTTTTTCATTTATTTACGATAGTCACAGAGAGAGAGGCAGAGACACAGGCCGATGGAGAAGCAGGCTCCATGCACCGGGAGCCCGACGTGGGATTCGATCCTGGGTCTCCAGGATCGTGCCCTGGGCCAAAGGCAGGCGCTAAACCGCTGCGCCACCCAGGGATCCCTTAACTAGAATTTTAAAACTTGGGGGGGACCCCACATGGCCCTTTGTACAGCAGTATGCATATAGTTAACGCTGAACTATATATTTAAAAAATGTCAATGCTATGTGATTTTAAGCACAATACAAAATTAAGTATTAAAAGAACCACAGGCTTAATTTATATTTAAAAATTCAAGGGCAGCCCCAGTGGCTCAGCAGTTTAGTGCCACCTTCAGCCCAGGGCACGATCCTGGAGATGCGGGATCGAGTCCCACATTGGGCTCCCTGCATGAAGCCTGCTTCTCCCTCTGCCTGTGCCTCTGCATCTCTCTCATGAATAAACAAATAAAATCTAAAAAAAAAAAAAATTCAAGATGTCCTTAATATTTAAAAATAAAAGTGATTTCTGGTGTTGTAGGACCTGTACTATTTGTAATAAGCTTGGCTTTTCCAACATATTTTGTTATCTCTTAGGTTCTGTGATACTAAAACCAATCCAACATCTTTTACTGGCATTTATCAACTCAATTCTGTCACTGAGTACCTTCTTGATGATTCTAGAAATACAGCAACTCCGACTTCATGGGGCTTATATCCCAGGGGCATTCATCCACCTACCTACTTATGCAGTCATTCAATAAAATTAAATAACCATCTGTTATATGCCAGGCACTATACTTGGCCACTGTCTCAGAATCAAAATGTTAATATACCTAATTGCAAGGGTATGAGTTCCTTTCTCCAGTGTTCTAAATTTTTGCTCATTTCCAAATTTCTTTTGAATCAAGAGCTTTCTTCATCCTAAATTTGAAGGCTATTGCTATGTTCATTTTTCCTGTCCACAATTCTATGAAAAAAAATTATTTCATGGTAAGAGATCCGTCAATAATCAGAAGGACTATGATACACTCAGCTACCACTCTGACACTTTCCCATATTTCTCTGAATAAGAAATGGTCCCCAGCCAAACTCTGGGTAAGCCAGCCTCTACTACTGGAAGAGTGACCCAGAGTCCACCTCTCAGAGCTTTAAAAAAAAAAAAAAAAAAGAAAGAAAAGAAAAGAAAAAGAAAAAGAAAAAAAAAAGAGGCTGCTCCATAGATAAGATGACCCCAAACTGTCTGGATTTCCTTATGAAACCAACCAGGCAAGTGAAGGCATATATAAACACTACTCAAAGCCATTAACGCAAGATTCCAGAGAAAACTGAAAGATAATTGTCCATTAGTTACACAGGCTGAACATAAATGACTGCTTTAGAAATTCAACTTCCTAACAAGGGTTTTTAATTCAATCACAGCTTTAAGAAAAAAAATCAGCACCATGTACAATAAAAACTGACTAGAAACTGGCACGGGAGGGAAGGACAGCCACGCAGAAATAAATCTCAAATCTAAAACCGAACAATTTTGCTACTTCCAAAGATAGGGTGTATGAGCTCCAAAGAAAATCCAGCGATAGAGGATAAAAACAGGCATTTAGTTTACAAGATATAGGAAGCAAATTTGAAAGGTGATTACCTTTTATTCTAGGTATTATGTAAAAGACTTGATTACACAGCAATATGGTTATTCCTTCAGTAAAGATCGCACTACAAAGCACTAGGTAAGATACGAAAGATAAGCATCACTTGTGTTAACCAAGGGGACTTGTCAACATAGTAGAAAGCAATGTGATTCTAGAGGGTCAACTGGACTGGATTCAAACCCCAGTTCTGCCACTTGCTTAATGCAATTTAATTCCATTTCCTTAATTTTCAAAGTTTCAGTTCCCGTATCTGTAAAATAGGAATGTCAACATTAACCTCACAGGGGTAATTATGAAAGTTACAAAGCAGAAGGCTAAGCTAATGATTGCTAGTTTTATTCAGAAGGCCAAGCTGTATACTCAAATATACATATAAGGCAATAAATAATACATGCACAGTAAATGCTAAAGGAATTAAGATATCACTTTGGTCTTAGGTGGTTAGGGAAAATGTTCAAAAAAGGTGAGGGAGGTGCCTTAGGAACACTTCAAACTCTATATTACAGGAAATTTCCTGTAAAAGCTGAACAGGATATTTCCATTCATTGATATTGTTCTTGTGCTTCATGAGTCCATGACAAGTATTCACTGAACAGTCACTGTGGTGAAACACAGTGGCTCTTAACCTTTGAGTCCTGGCTCTCCCGGATGGTCTCATGAAAGACACAGATGGACCTGCTCAAGAGAAAATGCGGTTTGTTTTTTCATAGGTCCCAAGAAGCCCATTCACAGGCTCTAGCTAAAGACCTACAATTCTAGACATCACGATACTATTGATTTTGAAATGAAGCCCAGGGTCACCCAGTTCAGCCTTGTGAATTAGACAAACACCAAGCTCCTCTTTCATCACACCTTATCTCAGCAAACAGCACCACCATCCACATCCATCCTGCTGTGCAAGCTCAGAATCCAGGGGTCACCCTGAAACTCCCCTTTCCTTCACTCCCCCCCTCCCACAGCTCCCATCTTCCACTAAATTGCCCATTTTTCAGGTATGGCCTCTTATTTCACGTCCTCTGTCCTAATCACCATCATCCCTCAGCAGGACTGTTTTAGTAGCATTCTAAGTGGTCAACTCACATTGCACTCTGCTCTCCCTCCAACATGGTCTCTGCACAAAGTTCTGAGTGAGCTTTTCAAAATAATTTCAAGGGGCACCTGGGTGGCTCACTGGTTGACCATCTGCCTCCAGCTCAGGACGTGATCCTGGGGCCCTGTGATCTAATCCCACACCGGGCTCCCTACAGGGAGCCTGCTTCTCCTTCTGCCTATGTCTCTGCCTCTCTCTCATGAATAAAATCTCAAAAAAAAAAAAAAATCATCTCAAAATCATCTTTCTCACCCCACACCCCTAGCTTTTAATGGCTTTCCATGAAACAAACAATGGGAACTTCATTGAAAGGAACCTATACCATTCTGTGATTGTAACATGGAGGAGTATGACCCACGGGAAGTGTAAGGGGGAGAAACAAAGTGAGGTGAAAGAAATTAAGCATGGCAGAGAAGAGAAGGATATCAAAAATATCAAGAGCCCCCATGGATACTTACTCAGGAAAAGTCAGTCTATATGAATACAACCAGTGTTCAGTATGGTAAACCTTCCCTCTCCCCTCCTCTAGTTTTAGAGGAGTACAAAGAAATCATTCATATCCCTAACACCCAAAATTATCTACTTTTAGCATCTAGGCATATTTGTATCTGTTTTAAAAATGAAATATGTTAAAGATTTTGTGCAATACAGTACAGAAAGAGATGCAAAAATCAACATGGGCCTACAAAAATAACATTAGCATCAGGCAAAAACCATTCCAGGCATCTTTGTACATACATGGATACTTGGACTGATGCGGGCATCAGCAGGCTAATATTTCCTCTCCTTTTTCTTCTCTCTGCCTGGAGATTTTTTCTTCAGTTATTTTTACAATATCTAGGTTTCTTGCACATTCTGCCCTGCTCCCATAACTCCCTGAGAGTCGTTTGGCATTAGTTCTACCTACATTTTAAGTGGTTCATATGCTCACCCTGCATCCCGTTATCCCCATTTCTGAGATCATTTTGATTCAGCTTTTTAATGGATGCATCTCAACACTCCTTAAAAGTAGAACCACATTTGATTGGTTACTGCTGCACCTTAGTGTCTGTGTATAGTAGGTGCTCCAGAAACATTGACTGGTGGAATTTATAACTGCAGAACAGTATGAAAAAATGGTTTATATATTAAACCACATATATTGTATTTGTGGCCCACGGGAAATAATCCAGTATTTTGAATTCCTTGTACAAGACCTGTAAGGAAGTAACTCAATGGAAATCACAATCTTACAAGATGCTTTGAGACTTTTCTTCGTAAGTTGAAATAACCTGCACAGGTGGCTTTAGATAAATGCTCTTAGGGCAAAATGCCAAAATGATGTTTATTCACGTGAAGGGCAAGCCAACTTTATTCGGGTCAAGTTCAATTTCAGATTCTAAGTTGCTATCACACTGTGCTAGGATCATACTGGCACAGTCAGGTATCTAGTTAATTATTTGTGACTGATTACCATTTATAACTCATCTCACTGGAACAGTTCCTAAATTGACTATTCATAAATTTGGAACTGTAAGATTGTATATGAAGTGCTTTTCCCTTCAGCAAACTTCAAGGTGAAACATTCAGAATTAACCAGTCCTCACAATGTAAGAATCACAATGAACAGTATGCCTCACTTGATTTGTACCTTTACTAGGACAAGTCTTATAAAATATTTTAAGTATTTTCAAGTTACTTACTACCCATCAATTCACAACTAAGAGATTAAGTCTAAACTTAAAACATGAGACCCCAAGGTGCTAGAATGAAATGGAATTAGAAAGGCTTAATATTTACAATCTGCTGCCAGCAAGCAGTACATATAGTGAAGAAATGTCAGGGCTTGCCAGATCCCAAAACTTCTATATCAAAGAGTAGGAAGCCAGTAGCCTTCTAGGCAGAGCTCTGTGACTGGCAAAAGAGAAAAAAAAAAAAAAAAAAGATTCAGCAGAGCATGAGGGTTTTGAGGCTTCCCAAAGACAGTAAAAAGAATTACAAAAAAAAACCATGCCAGTGACTTTTAAGATCTCTAATAATGTATTTATTCTTCCTACATGCATAAAAGATATAAGAACTCAAACTGCCCTACCACCCTCCAACTACCACATAATCAGCCCAGGTTGTCCCTGGCTTCTGGCACTGGCCCTTTAAGTAGGAACCCTGCTGACTGGGCCCTACAGGGCTGCAACTGGCTCTCCTATCTTCTCAATTGGCCAAGTTTAGAATTATTGCTTCTTGCCTAATAGTTGCTATAACAATGGTTAATATAAATGACTTCTAAATAAAAGATCTAAGATACTCAAATTCAGATAGGCTTTGGTTGCTCAGAACAGAACACCCAGTTAAGATATTTTTCTTGGTTCTCCACTGAATGTTTTAAATATCCTAATGTTTATGCTCTATTCTCCCCCCACCAAACATAGTTTATGCTGTCTCATCTTAAATTAAGAAATCATGGTTACACTCAGGGCAACGTCGTATTTTGGAACATCATCAGTGTTTGCATAGCAGAAGCACCAAGCCTCTGCTGACCTGTTCCAGAGCTTCTGGAACATTCACAACCTAAACCCAACTGTGGCCTTGTTCTGACAAACTCCATCTGCCAGCACTGATACCAGGATTCCCCAGTCCCCCTGTCGAAGGCCAATTCACCCATCCCAACGCAGTCTCCCAAGGCCTTCGTAATTGTTTTCCATTACTGAGATTACCTTCAAGCAAAAATCCATTGCTTTGCCTGACCAACTGCCTGGCAAACATTTTTATGGTGTATAGCTTGTTTGTAAGGCTTAAATGTCTTTTTTATCTGTTCCCAAAGAGTTTAATGCAATACGTAAACAAGATGAAGGTATGTTTAACACAGAACTAATCCACGCTATTTTTACCCCCAAAATGGTTCTTGAGTTAAGCCTGGAATCAATAAAGTGCACAAATGTTAAGCCTTACACTTTTAGCTCATGCAATGAGTTGTAATTCAGATCTTTCCCTTTCACCTCTATTATATAATTTTATAAAAGCATTTGAAAATCTGATCAAGCATACATATCACAATTGGCAGATTCCAAGAGAAGTTCTAAGTATTAGATTATTTTGTTGCTGGGGGCAGGGGGCAAAAGGAGGAGGTGAGGGAGACTTTCTAGTTTGAGGACCTAACATCAGGCTCTTTTCCATAAAACATTTTTGTCCTTTTTGGTGGCCTTCTGAGGCAAGCTGCCATTCTTTGCTTGGCAACTGGAAGAAATCAGATAGGGTTTGGGGTTAATGCAGCAAAAGGAAACGGCTTCTATTTAAAGGTCTTTGGGAGAGAGAGAAGGGAGCAAGGAAAAAACAAGATTCTGGAGTTTACAGTTCTTTAAATGTACTCCAGAACAGCTGTTCTATTTCTAAGTTCCCCTCAAAGTAGTAATGACAAAACAATATTAGGTAGCTAAAATGAACAGAATAGAAATAGAACTTCCTTTACAAGAATGGTTTTTCAGTAACTCTAGGAAAACGGTAGAAGTCATGTAAGAAACTTTCTTAGCATAAGCTAAAATTAAATTAGCTTCAAAGTGGTTCAAAAAAAAAAATTTTTTAAAGTCATCCTTGAGTTAACGAGAGGGATCTTAGGCCACGTGGGAGCTTAAGAAATTCAGGTTCTCCAAGAGAACCCATTCCTTTTGAACCTCTGTTTTCAGAAGGCTTAATTCTGAAAGAATGGTTTAAATACTAGGCCAAATAAACAGGACTACAGTGAGGCAGTAATATGGGAAGTACATACTGGAAACTTTATAACACTCTGGAAGGTTGTAACTCCAGACATTAAATGTTACAAGTCCACTTCAAAATCCAGCCATCCCCTATCCCTCAGTTGATACAGTAACAGTAACTTTTTAAAGTGTTTCTAGTCCTTTCCTTTTAGCACACTCTCAATGATCTACCCCACAACCCACCAACTTCCCCCTCCAACACACACCCACACACACTCTTCAGTAAATATGTAAGGAATGCCAAGATGACAGATCAAAGCCTCTTTGGCTCTGCTGCAGTTAACGTTCTAAAACAACTAAAACATGACAAGTGAGCCTAGGATGGTGGTGACAAGGGTGCCCTTCTGTTACCTTGAGGTTAGGCCACATTTCCACTTGCAGTAATATACCAGCAGGGGAACTTTGTTGCTATCTACAACAAACTACTTATCAGGGATGGATTTTGTCAGTGTCTGAGAATCAGCTGTATGAAACCTCTGCCAAGAGGAGCCAATTAAAATTGCAAAAACATCTTGTCAGTTATGGTCCATTCCACGAAGCATTTCCCCCTCCCCTTCTTCCCTCTGTAACCTCCCACAATGCTGTCAAAGCTCAGATACAGCTGCACAATCTGTGTTAAATTATATTTTTAAAATTTCATCTATTAACACAGGTTTGAATAACCCCCAAACCCCATGTTTAAAATGAGCATGGGGTGGGGGGGGGGGGTGGAGGGGGCAGGGAATGTTATGTCGTCCTTGGCATACCAAGTTTGTTTATCGAGCAGTTGCATAATGAAAACAATCCTAGAAGTCAGGAAAACCAATACAAGGAAAATATACAGCCCTAGCAGATGTCCCCAGTGCCAGTCTTTGCTCATCATCTCCTCTCCACAGTTTAGTAAAGCAACATTAGGTGCTCATGCTAATATGCAGAGCATGGTTCGCAGCCAAAGTGGGGTTTTTGCACAGTAAGTCAAAACAGCCAGTTCCGAAAATTGGACTGAAGTCTTCCGTTTAGAGCCAGGCAGAAATGCAAAGGGACAAGTTTGGTCAGGGACCAAAGAAAGACAGCATTTTCTGGTGATTGCAACAGAGACTTGGCAGCCTCAGGGATGGTGCCAACTCAAAGCTCCCCGAACAGAAGTGTGAGGCCAGGTTAAAAACAATACCCAAGGGGATCTGGGATTTTCCAAATGCCTCAGGAAGAACTAGACACCCCGGCTGGAGGAATTTGAGCTAATACAACTTCAGAACAAGTCATCTGCCAAAATTAGGACTTTAAGAAAAAAAAAATATTCCAGGTTAAAAAAATACCTATGCTGCTTATGCGTTTCAGGAGAGTTAAACTCACTTCTAGATTCATGGAAAGGCACAAAAATTATCATGGGCTAAATAAAACTTTAGCAATTAGGATTTCTTCAAGAATTCCATTGAATCCACGTTCAAAGTCAAAAGGCCAATGCCAATTTTTCTGGTCTTCCTTTAAAAAAAAAAAAAATCACTGAGGCCTCTTGGAAAAAAGTTAGGTCCATTGCAAACAACTGCTCTTTAAACTCAGGCAAGTTAATTCCCTCAATAGAGACTTATTTCCTGGTTTGTAAAGTGATGAAAAATCCTAAAATTTTGAGACTAGTATGACAGTGAATTTGGCTTTAGGAGACAGCTGGCCATTTATTCCTTTCTCCATCCTCTCAACGTCCTTTCTAAGCTCTCAGATATCTCAGGCTCCCCTCCAATCTTTCCCAAGATTGTCTAGTGTAATTCCATAGAGGAAGTAAGAAATTTTATCTACAGTCTTACAAGTAGAGGAGACCTATCAACAGTCAATCCTAGAAGGAGAAGTGCTGAAAAACTCTGGTTCCACAGAAGGACCCAGCTGGAATCTTCTATTTTTCCAGAACAGGCACATACAAAGCACAGATCAGAGCTGAAGTCTAGGGGCACTAGAGAAAAATTAGATGCATGGCCTCCAACAGGAATGGGAACCTCATGACCGAGATCATGCGGCCCTGGGACCTGGCCTGCCTCAGTGTAGACTCTACTTCTAGATTAAGGAAAGGCCAGTGAAGCTGCTTCCTTAACTCTTGGGTGCAAGGTCCTTCCTACTGCAAATGGAAGGGGGGCAGGTGGGAAACAAGTTATGCAAGAGGAGGAGGAGGAGGAAGGAAGCAAATTAAACTGAGAAGGGTAAATAACATATCAATAACCAAAGGTTAATAGTGTACTATATAAAGGATTATTTTTTTTAAGATTTTATTTGACAGAAAGAGGGAGAGAGAGAGAACACGCAACAGCACAAGCAGGGGGCGTAGCAGACTCTCCACAGAGAGCCTGATGGGGTGGGGGGCACTCATCCCAGGATACTGGGATCATGACCTGAGCCAAAGGCAAACACTTAATGACTGGGCCACCCAGGCGCCCCTATAAAGGATTCTTTAAAATTAGGGAAAAATGAACCAATATAAAAGGAGGTTTAAAAAACAAAACAAAACAGAGGATATCAGTTGCCAAATCCTGAAAGAAAAAATACGAAAAGCTGAGTTTGGTTTGCATTCTGGGGTCTTTCCTCTGGAAACATTCTCTCCTTCTCTGTTCTGCTGCCTAGATGCCTTCTGTTCATCCTGAAGTCCTGGCTTAAATAGGTCCCACAGAACCTTTCTGCCTCTTGTAGGCTGGGTCAGACTTGATTCTCGTTTGATAGTACCTATTATAATTGGATAACAGACCCTTCCACTAGACTGTAAAAGCACACACACTGATCTTGTTGGATATTATGTGTGTCACACACACACACACACACACACATATATACAGTTTGGCATTCAGATACTCAAATTCATTTAACAACTATCAAGCACTCCATATGTTTCAGGCATTATTAATGAAAGTGGAAAAACTTTAAAATCACTAGTAATAAGATGGATGCATTAGAACAATGAAACCATTGCTGGGCTTAACAGGCAGATTGTTTTTAATGATAATACATGGTACCTGGGAAGATAAGATGAAATGAGTGCTTGGTTGAAATGAGATTTAATAACTCTGAAGGTAATGTAATGATATGGATCAAGAGCCTTAAAAAGTTCATGCCGTGTAGCCTAATCATGTCACTTCTAAGAGCCTATCCTAATTCTCTATATAGAAAAAACTGATCCAGATGGATAGTCACTGTCTTGCCTATATTAGTGAGAAGCAAAATAAAGTCACTGTCCAAAAGAAAATGGCAGAGTTATTTTATATGATGAATTATACAGTGTTTTCAAAGAATATTGATGCAGGAAATTAGCACTTTTTAAAATTGTAGTAACATACGTAACCTACAATTCACCATATTAACCATTTTTAAGTGTATAGTTCTATAGTATTAAGTTCACATTGTTCCTCAGCCACCACTACCATCCACCTCCAAGACCCTTTTCATCTTCCCAAACTAAAGCTACCCATGAAATACTAACAATTCCCTCCCCTTCCCCCAGCTCCTAGAAACCTTCACTCTAACTTCCTGCTTCTGTAAACGCTACTCTAGTATCTCATAAGTGGAATGAATCCTTTTGTTACTGACTTATCTCACTCAGCATTAGGTCTTCAAGATTCTTGTAGCATGTCGAAATTTCCTTTTTAAGGCTGAATATTCCACTATATGTATTGCTTTTTGCTTATCCATCCATTAATGGACAGTTGGGTGGGTTCAACTTTTTAGCTATTGTGAATAATGCTGCTATAATCACCACTATGAATATCTGTTCAAGTCTCTGCTTTCAGTATTTGGGGGTATATATTCCCAGAAATTAATGGGTTGTAGGATACATCTAGGTTTGGATTTGAGGAACTGCCATACTGTTTTCCACAGTGGTTGCACCACTTACAGTTCCACTGGTGGTATGCAAGAATTCCAGTTTCTCCACATCCACACCAACATTTGTTCTGTTTTCTTGATAACTGCCATCTTCATGCAAGCGGCATCTCATTGTGGTCTTGTTTTACATTTTCCTAATGATCAGTGATATTGAACATCTCTTCTCACATGCTTAATGCCCACTGCATATCTTCTATGGAGAAATGTTTATTCAAGGATTTTGTTCACTTTTTAATTGGATTGTCGATTTTTTTTTCCCAGTAATTATTTTTGAACAGAACCCATGGGCGGGGATGGGATGGAGAACAGACTCCCTGCTGAGCACGGAGCAGGAACCCAATACTGACCCATCCCACAACCTGAACCAAAAAATCAAGAACTGACTGCTTAACGGACTGAGCCACCCACAAGCCCCATCACACTATTCTTAAGTGAAAAGGATCATCTAAAGATGTACATAACTCTTAGCATTTCAGGGGGGGAAATGTGTACATTGGAAAAGGAAGGAAATTTAAGATTACTTCTTGATAGGAAGATTGCAATTTGATTTCTTCTTTACACTTTATTTGCAACATGTCTAACCAAAACACCTGGAGGGAAGGAGATGGGAATTTTTAAAAATCTCAATCCAACCACAAAGTTTTCAATTAAGAGCAACACCCTAAAAAGTTCCTGAAATTAACCTCCAGGAGAAAGAAAGACTCCCCACTTCTTTCTGCTTGTCCTGCCAAGGCATAGAACAGATACACTCAAGGAGCCACATGTCCTCTGGGAGTTGCTGACAAGAATCGCTCCCATTGGAGAGGACTCATCTCCATCCATTCCCTCCATTTACACACTCCAGACTCCTCCTCAGCCTCCAACAAGTACAATATTCTGTACAAGCACAGAAATGTTCTCCCTCTCCACAGAACTTGGAAAGTAGTCCAAACAAGATGAACCTATCAACAATTATATAAAACTAGGGGCGCCTGGGTAGCTCATTAGGTTAATCATTGGCCGTTGCCTCAAATCATGATCCCAGAACCCTGGGATGGAGACTCCCTGCTCCATAGGGAGCCTACTTCTCCCTCTGCCTGAAGCTCCTCCTGCTATATAATCATGCAAATAACATGCTTTGAAACATATTAATGTAGACCCTTCTATTCGAGTCCCATTTATTCAAACCAGACCACTTTATCCTTGAACATCCATCAGAACAGCTTGATAGTTCATTCTAGAACAGCAATACAGGTAAAAGCTAAGTGCTTTAATACAAAGCTTTTCAGCATTTAGGCGAATACACTTCCATTAATTATCTCTTATTTGTTATACTTTGTCACACTATTAGGCAAACTTATTTTACAATTATTTGGAATATAGACTTCATTGAGACTTTCCTGCCTCCAGGCCGATTGCTCTTGGAGAGCTATTTCCACACACAGCACATGGGTCAGAGGTGCTGATGACATAGGGCTGAAGGAAGACCTGTTTTCATTTTACCAAAACAAAGATTTAAAGCTCCTTAAAAGAAACAGACTCTCATATCACAAAAAGATCCCTTTAAGAATACCAGAACTGATTTTAGATTTCAGAAAACTGAAGCATGAATCTAGCTAGGATGACAGTCCTAGATGCTGGTGTCCCCCTCCCCCCCAGGTCCTCCTCCATGCCCCCTACCACCACCAAACCCTACATCAGAGGCTAGGAAATTAGATGCCAGGAGTGTTGCCAGAATTCCAAAGGTCTATTCCAAGAGGTAGTACATTCATACATCCTGTTGTGAATGGGGCAAAAACATTCTCTTTTGCTCTAGTCATTAGATTCCAAAGGAAAGTACTGATCAAGTCCTCAAAAGGAAAAAAGCCATAAAAATAAGTGCTTTAATAATGCAAACACCGTACTTTACATGGTCTTCAAGAACCTTTTCATTAAGGCCGTAGTGATGCATCTAACTACCATTATGATCTAATACAGTTGTCAGAAGTTTCCTTCACAAAAAAAGATAATATACATGTAAGCAGGGATCAGAACACTCAAATATTCCCATTTTTCTCAGTAACTTCCAATCATTCCTCCATCCGCCACTGGAAGGTCATATTGCTCTGACCAACAAGCGGTGAGCAGGGTGTCATTCATGTGCTGAAACAACAAAGAGCCCACGTGGATAGACACTCTAGTCTCTTTCTCCTAGCTTCTGAAAGAGGCAGCCTCAGGTTCTAGATGCCAACATCCTACAAGACTGTGGTCAAGAGTCCCCTCGCTGACTTACAGCAGACCTTGTGAATGGCAAGGTGGAAGCAAACCACTTGTGTTATGCCACTGTGATTTGGGGATTAATGTGTCACTATGGCATGGAACTGCCAATCCCAAATACTACAATGAAAGTATAACAGTATTAAATATAGAACATGGTACCATCCAAATAGGAGTCTCTGGAGGTTAAAGAGAGGGGGATGCAAAGGGGTCCTATTTATACTTTGGGAAGACAGGAAGCTTTGGAGTATAGCCTTTCTACCTGAACTACTAAAACCGAGTTTTCAGAATACACAGCTATGACTGTCACCCAACCCCTCCTTTCCTGATTACAAGTCCAAGAAGCAGGGAGCTAATAAGATTCTAAGTAATTTGACACTTTCTATGAATTTCTCTGAAAGCACCCACTACAACTTATCTTCAGGGCAGTGAAGACTGCCCACTTTTAGACGTGCCCACTACTTAATTAATGGGATTGCTCCAGGGTTAAAAATATGCAATACTAACAGACAAAATTCTTAGGAAGAGAAAATAAACAGTCTACAAGTAGACAGAGTGAAAGCATGTGCCTTCTTCATTCCTACTAGAATTCCCAGAGTCTGAATCCATTAATCCTACTACCACCAGCCTCATCCACACAGGAGTCCAAAATCCTTTTTTTGTTATTGCCATTTTAAAGACCATCTTATAAAATTCTGTAACCTAGTTAATTCTCGAGCACATGACCCTCTATTTGCCTCTTCCTGAAATCATGCTGAGGCCCTCTTAAAATACTTGGAAATGAAGTCTCTAATAGAATATCATAGCTTAAAAATCTCTCAAACACTGACAAATGCTTGCTTGCCCACTGATCGGTCTTATCTCTGACAGGATGAATAGATATTATAGCTGTACCTCCCCTCCCCCCCAAAAAAAAAGTCCTTTTACTGATACATACAAACGTCCTAGCTGAGTAAAGACAGAGGGGCAATGACTAGGGTGTGTACCTCCCTTGATTAGCTGGCAACAGCTTATCCCAGCTACTTCCTTCTGTATTAATGCCCAAGGGAGAAGCAGAGAGGAGTCAGGACTAGTTCAGAAGACTGAGTATTGAATGAATAAAAATGTTTTAAAAACTCCACTTTCTGAGGGTTCTTCCTAGAAAATGAAAGGATAACATTTTCGGCCTGGTTAATTGAAAGACCTGGACCTTCCTCGGGAGCCATACTCTCCAAGCCAGAACTAGAAAGACAACTACTCTGTGTAAACAGGATGTGTTTAACTGAAATCTTCAGTAACTATCCAGAGAATTACTGCTCACATAGTTGTCCCCATGTCCTTTACTCTTTGCTCCATGACAATAAAGCTCCACCCCCTTCAACACCCACAGGGCTATTTGTCAATATCACCCTGCCCACACCAACAGATCCCCTTCTTACTTTGGCCTTCCTACACCAGAGCCCCTAGTTTTCTTTCTGCCTCACTGACCACACCTCTCTCCCCTTCCCATCTCTGGCACACTCATTTCTCATCTACACAGCCAATGGATGTCAGGGTTCCGCTACGCTCACTGCATTGTCCCTCTCCTGCCAGGAATGGATGTCAGGGTTCTGCTATGCTAACTGCATTCTCCCTCTCCCCCCAGGCACACTAATCCTTGCCCATCATTCAATTCTACCTGTAAGATGACTTGTGTTTGCTCACCAGCTCTGGCCACCCCTTCTCAGCTCCAGTGCCTGAATCCAGAGGCCTTCCTGACATTCACCTTCAGCCCTTTCGGAGACCTCGAAGGCACCTCTTTAAACAGGTTCAAAAATCATGTGCTTTTCTCCTTAACCTGGTCTTCTCACTTGCTACACAGTACTGACACCATCACTCCTCTGATCTGTCACCTGTCCATCCCCTTCCACGTCCAATTCATCACCATGTCCAGCTGACAAGAGCCAGTGGACCTTGGATTTGTCAACCTCTTTCTACTATGACCTCTCCAGTTTTAGGAAATCCCTCACCAGAATGAGGACTAGCCTCTCACCGGGCTGCCCCATCCACTCTTGCCCACTTCTAGTTAGTTCTCCATAGGATAGGTGTGATCCTTTCTAAGGAAATTCGAATCAGACTACCTTCTTTAAAGTTCTGTGAAGGATCCTCATGGGTCCTAGGCTATAAGACTTGGTTAAAGATTTCTATTTAAGACCTCAAGGTGGCCCTTGCCTACCTCTCCAGCTTTTTCCTCACTCTGTACACCCTCAGAACACTTCTGAGGTTGGGGGGTGGGCAAAATAGGCAAAGGATACTAAGAGGTCCAAACTTCCAATATGAAGTTTTGGGGATGAGCCTGGTCAGCTCACTCAGGAGATTCTCGAGTCTCAGGGATGAAAGGTATAGCATAGGCACTTCTGTACCTACAGTCAATACTGTAAATAAGGTATGGACAGATAAAGACTATACTTACCATAGCATTAAATCATGTTGAGAATTGTCAGTTCAATACATTGTATACCTGAAACTAACTCTGATGTCAACCGAAGCTCAGTTAAATGATTTGCCAACTAAACCTGTAGAGCTTAGAAAGCAGCATCAATGTTGCCTTTACTGATCATTTTCATGAAACATAATTAGTATTTTTGCTTCATAAGGTTTTTCTTGGAATTGCCACAACTATGGAGCTATGGTCACCACCCATGACTGCTCTAGCAAAAAGAATGCATTACAGCAGACATGCAATACTAAATGCTTGTTTTTATGATTTTATAGTCATTTAAAAAAAAACTAACAAGGATTGTTAGATTTGCTTAAAAAATATAGGTAACTGAGGGCTCCTTTGGATTCCCAGGACACAGCACACCCTTCCTTCTAGGGAGTCTGTACATGCTGGTTGCTTTCCTTTTTTCTTCACTAAAATACCTCCTTTTATCCTTTAGAGCTCATTCAAATGTGGTTTCCTTAGGTGAGATTTTCCTGACCCAGCCCAAAGTAGGCCCCCTTTTTATCCACTAGCAGAGTCCTTAAGCCTTTCCTTTATAATTCCATAAGCAGTCTATAGTCATTTTTCCACGTGACTATTGGATTAGTGGCTGGGTCCATTACTAGAGGGATTACAGCAGAGATGGTCTCAGTTTGGCTTATTTATATCTCCAGCATTAGATATCATGCCTGCCAGATAAAGCAATGTTAAAAAAAAAAAAATCCATTGACTAGATCATAACCTAAATTCTTAACTCATTTTGTGAAATTCTCCTGCAAGCCTGTATTAATATTCAAATGAAGCTAACTACATGAAATGAAAAAGATCTAAGGATAGAGCAGAAAGGAACTGAAAGAATTAAGTCCTATGGATGAGAGACCAATGTTTACAGAGCTGATTTCAAATATCTCGATGTTATGGAAGTAGAAAGTGACAAAAATAAGTATTTTTAAATTAACTGATTTCCAAAAGTAAAACAAAAGTATCACATCACTTTCAACAAACCGCTCCTTTATCAAACTTTAGAATATCAAGAATTCACAGATACTGATAAATTGGAGCCCCTATATCAAATAGAAGCCCAAGATTTGAAAAATCTGGTGAATACATGAAAAATAAGTACACATCGCCAATTCTAAGAGAAGCTAAGCTTGTGATGGCCAGATTGCATCTGACTCTGGGGAAGTTCAACATAATTGATCTCAGCAGTTCAAAAAGATGGACAGAGCCAGGCATATAGCAAACCTAATTACAAAGTTTCCCTACCTCAAGTTAGGATAGAAGAGAGGACACTCCTAGAAAGTAAAGTGGTAGGACTGAATTAATCTTTTATCAAATATAAACTTATTCCATGTATCTTTGAAACCTCAATTTAATGTTTGCTAGGCTTGACTGTACTTCCTCTCCCACCATAATACAGGACAGGAAATTAAATGGCATGTTCTTACAAATAGATTTTCTACATTTTCATGAGTGATGGGGGTGAGGGGAGGAGTGACAACATCTGGATCTCAGTTATTAAAAATAAAAAAAAAGTTAAGTTTTTAAAAATATGTAAACCTATGAAGAATTTACCTTTCCAAAACCATTTTTGGATGAATGATCACAAAATCCATGTTTGATTAAAAAAAAAAAAAGAAAAAGAATCCATAATCACAATCTATATTCAAATACTAACCTAACCCAGTAAGTTGTAGAATTCAGGCGACACAACCTCTGCACCTCATCCAAAAAATAACCTGTCCTCATTTTGTTATGAAGATTAAATAAGATAGCTATGTGAAGTGCTTAACACCTTCGCCTAGACAGCAAAGGCCATATGCAATAGATTTTAGCCACTGTCATCCCCAGCAATTAGCATGGTGCCTGGTAGATCAGTATTAGATATTGGAGTAGATTTATGGTAGCCAGCCATGTATGGAAGTCTTCAGGCCTTACTCAGCATCAACCATAAAGCTTAACACGTCACACAAAAGGCCAGCTTTTTAAAAAAAGAGGCAAGGAGAACTGGGATATAGAGACAGTAATGGAGATTATTTTAAAAGGTCAAATTTGCACAAATAGGATTTGTGCGTGCAAAAGCATGCAGTCTTATAAACTCAAAGTAATCCTAGGGTTCTGTCTAGCTCAAAGTATTGTAAGCAAGCTTTCAGAAAAACTCACAACTACCCACCCCATAGGGCTTTTCTCCTCTCCCTTAACTCTGTTCAATTTCAGGAACATTGCATCCAGATTTACAGCTTCCAACCTGATTTCCTGATGCATTTTTCAATAGAGCTTTCTGCTTCCACTACTCTAAGCACTGCCTAAGTTAGGATTCCATTATTTCAGTCTTCATCGAGGTTCCCACAAAGTCAAAACAAAGGTGTGCTTCCTAGTATTTCTTCTGCAGATCAGGAGAAAGGGAGGGCTCCAGAGTGATTACTCCAGAGTGATTACTCTGTATACCCCCACAAAAATCAAAACAATTCAAATTATCAGATTTCAACCATAAGTTCACATAAATCAAACAATAAAAAGTATTGCTTAGCCCCATCAGAAGTCAGAAAAATCTAACATTTTACATGCTAATGAAAATAGGATCAAGGAAAAAAAAAATAGGATCAAGGAATGAACAGGACTTTCTTTTCCCCCATCCCAAACCAACACCATTCCTACTTAAGACTAATTCCCAGCAACCAATGATTTGTTTTGCATGAAACTTTCAATATTACAATGATTTTTAATTCAGTACCATAAGATTGTCTTTGGAAGAGACCTTCCTTGTATGGAAGAATTAAAAGAGTTGGAAACATTGACCAGAAGGTCATCTAGCCGTCCCACCTTCCTTATCCTCTCAAGAGATCGACAGCTAGGAGCAGATCTGGAAAGTAGAGAGCCTAGGGATGGCAGACAGGTTTCCTGGTCTTCCATGTCAATTCCAATCAACTGATATTTAAGGCTGTTGGGAGGACAGAATTGAGGATTCTGAAGTTGAAAGAGGATCATGATTAGTGTTCTGGAAAGATGTCACATGTGCTACCCCTTAGAGTCCAACCTCCTCATTATGAAGAGGACAGAGGCCTCAACTGGATTCAAACCAAGATTACCTGATCTCCAGTCTAGCACTTCCTATGTGATTTTGTGTTGGCATTTGTGATTTTTTTTATAAAAATATCCTTTAGATTTCTATGCATCTAAATTATGCTTACCTAAGTTTTATTTTTGTAAGTTTTGTTTTGTTTTTTAAAGATTTTGAGAGACAGCAAGCACACGATGGGGATGGAGGGAAGAGGTGAGGGAGAAAGACAAGCAGACTCTCCAGGACCCTGAGATCATGACCTGAGCCAAAGTCAGATGCTTAACTGACTGAGCCACTAGGTGCCCACTACCTAGTTAAGTTTTAAATTCCTGAGCGAACAGGCACTCTTATGAAGACCTTCCTCAAAAAAAAAAAAAAAAAAGACCTTCCTCTTCCATACCAACAGCTAGTGCATGTTCCTGTACACAGCAGGTCTAAGAGTAGATGACCATCTGCTTCTTCAAACAGGAACACACCAAACTCCCTGCTCATGTGCCTATTTTCTCTTTGCCCCCAGATGTTCCAGTGTACAGAAATGACTGAAGTCCCAATTTTGATCTTGTGTTGGAAATTAAGACCAAGAACAAGTAGAACAAGTACTGTGGGTGAGGCTCAGATAGGTAAATAGCTAGTTAACTATTAGCCATTTTTTTCCACCACCACCAAGACACCCACCCACACACACCTCTCACCCACAGTACTTGGTAAAAACCACGATTTGCATATAGGTATAATGAACACCATACAGTTGGATAGACCTGGCCGCCTAGCTTCCCACATGTAGCATGCAGGTGTTTTCATGTTGGATAAAGTGTATTGCAAACACAAACCAATTTGACTAGGTCAACAGTCCTCAATTTTGGATACGGATAGGAAAATACACTGGCATTCTTTCCACGTTAATGTACACGTGACTAACATGCACATGGTTATAATGGCATCTTAAAAACACCATGACCCAAGTTGAACCTGAGTCCAATCAAACCACTGTATGCAAGTGCCATTTTGCTGAAAATAGAGGAATGAAGTCTGCTGCATGATGAGCAAAAATTCTGACCATAGGAAACCCTACAGGTCCAAAGACCCAGGTACTCCCAGATACATGTTAAGGCAAATAGATGTAAAATATTAACATTGAGACAAGCCAGTGAGATAGATGGAAACCCCTTGTATCATTTTTCACCATTCCTGTATCTGAAAGAAGTTCAAAATGACAGTTTGAAGGGAATCAAAATAACAGTTTGAAGGAAAAATAAAACTACCACCTCTTTCTTCCAAAGGTTTAAGGAGCTTGAGGAGAAATTCCACCCCCCCCCCCAGAGCCAGGGACAGTTTAATCACCCACAGATGAGATGGGGCTAGTGTCTCAGTGACAAGCCCCAACTCCCTGCCCGCCCCCTAGATTCAAAGGGTTTTTTCCCCCCAGAAAACTGAACAATTATCTGAAGAGGTAGGCTAGTATCCAAAGCAGGCAATAACCCTCATATAACAGGCACAAAGGAGCAGTCAGGGTGGCACAGGGGGGTACCTGGTGGCTCAAACATCTACCTTTGGCTCAGGTTATGATCTAGGGGTCCTAGTATCAAGCCCTGCATCTGGCTCCCCGCTCAGCAGAGTCTGCTTCTCCCTCTCCCTCTCCCCTCATGCTAATGCTCACATGCTCTCTCAAATAATCTTAAAAAAAAAAAAAAAAAAGTGGCACAGAAACTTCCTGTCCTAACACTTAAGTCCTATCAAAAATTTTCAAAGTTATTTATACACATCAAATCAGAAATGGTATTTTTTTCTACTTAGAATTTCCTAATTTGAACATGGCTCCAAGACCCAGAGCAATAAAGATGTCCAAGAATATTGCTTGGACATATTCACCAAGGGGGGAAGAAGCCATCATTCTGGGCTCATGTTTAAAGGAATTTAGAAATCTAGGACATGAAGAAAAATTTTCCAAGGAAAAATTACAAAAGTTATGTTATTTGGATTGAGATAGAAAATAAATTTTGATTAAAATATGCATAAATAGATCACATCTGTCATTTTGTATATTTTGCGTTTGTATTACTTTACCTGTGTTTCCAAGGTCAAAACCTCAAATCACCACCACCAAAATTAAAAATAAAGGTAGGACTTCTGTATTTGGCTGTACTATTATCCAGTGCAGTTACTTTTACTACAGAAGGCAAAACCAAGTAAATTCAGTATTTGTATTTAGTCACTCTTCACACCTTGTATAGACTACTATAAATACATCCATTTGCAGATCAACTAGATACTGATTTGTGCATATATATTTTAGGTAATATATAAAATGCAAAATCAGCTCTGGTGTAATATCTCCGTGTAAGGTTAAGAGTAGACTACGAAACATAGGAACATAGACTATTTCCAAAGAATCAAGAGTTAAAATTGGAGAGACAAAAGTAAAAAAAATATAAGTTCTTAAAGATTTATTTATTCATGAGACACAGAGCGAGGCAGAGACAGAGGCAGAGGGAGAAGCAGGCTCCCCATGGGGAGCCCGATGCGGGACTCCATTCCTGGACCCCCAGGATCACACCCTGAGCGGAAGGCAGATGCTCAAGCACTGAGCTACCCAGGCATCCAAAACATTTCAAGCAGCCCTCTCCCTTACTCAGGATACAAATTCCCATCCGATACAAATTCAAGGTCTTATTCCCAGACTGGTCATCTACACCATAAAAAAGATACAATCCTTAACCAAACTCCTAGACTTTAGAGCAAGACGCACACTGATCTCTAGAAAGCAAAGCCATTTTTCAAATAAAAGAAATCGAGTTCCTTCTTTGCAGATTCCTGGTGTCTTTAAATGCAGAAGTTACTGGATGAGCACCTATACTTACTAGCAACAGCACTTAAGATTCGAGGCTCTCAAGTACAAAAGTTTATAAGCTATGGAGAAGCAGGAAGGTAACACTGGATGGGAGCTGGGGTTGAAGATTTAGGTGGTTACACTTGTTTGGTTACATCAAGTTGCTTAACTCTGCTGGCCAGCTCCACAGCTATAAATTCAAGGACCTCAAAAACACAGTCTCCATAGTCCATTCTTGCTTTAGAATTCTAAAAACATGGTGTGCCTGGCTGGCTCAGCCAGTGTAGCATGCAACTTTTGATTTTGGGATTATAAATTCAAGCCCCACTATGAGTATAGAGATTACTTTAAAAAATTAAAAATAAAATTACAAGAACATGGCTCTCTTCCTGATCCTGTGACTACAAAATTCATCAAGGAGGACAGGAAAAGGGGAGTATTTTGATGTATATTAATTCAGATTATTAACCCTACATTTAAACACAAGCATGTTTTTATCACCTAAGAACACATAACTTATTAAATCCAATGCTTTATAAGAGCTGTCCAGGTACTTACTGACCAAAAGTTTTTCCCATCTAACATGAATACATCCTACCATTTCAAATAAATTAAGTATTCCAAGAAAGTCTCCACATAGTTGCAGGCTGTTAAGACAAAATACATAAAATATCAAATTCAAATAAACATAGAAGGGACACACAGGGGCAGCCCCAGTGGCGCAGCGGGTTGGTGCTGCCTGCAGCCTGGGGTGTGATCCTGGAGACCCGGGATGGAGTCCCACATCGGGCTTCCTGCCGGGATCGAGTCCCACATCGGGCTTGCTGCGTGGAGCCTGCTTCTCCCTCTGCCTGTGTCTCTGCCTCTCTCTCTCTGTGTGTCTATGAATAAATAAATAAAATCTTTAAAAAAAAAAAAAAGAAGGGATACACAGGAAATGCAAACAAGGACCAAAAGGTAACAATGCACTTCAAAATTCTGAGATAAAATTGGGCCTTCATTAGTTCTGCACCAATGAGAGCCAAAAGCACTTAGTTCACAATCTTATCAAAGTCACTGCAATGAATGTTTTGATTTTCTGCTTTAAGCCATAGAAAGCATTAATACAATGAGGTATAATACAATGAGTTTAATAAACCCAGAGCCCTTCATCCAACGAGTTATCCTCTGCTCTCTAGCCCTTCACCCTTCATCTTAATTATTCTCCTAACCACATTTTATTAGATTCGCTTTAGACTACTACAGCAGGTCTTAATCATACCAACTACTCCAGCTCCTGCTCGATAATTAATCTTTCTAAAATGCAATTTTGCAAGTTAATTCACATCACATGAGTATGGACTCAGCTCAACACCAGCAGGTGCTATGCTGCTGGATGGTACAATTAAGCAAAAAGGGAAAATAAAGACCATGCAGCTCAACTCTTACACCTAACTTGAATTTAGACCTAAATAGAAATCGGTCCTGCATGCTTCTGAAATGCTCCATTTGGATTCAAACGACTCTCTACGTTAAGTAGTTAAGAATCAAGTTGCAGTATCTGAGATTTTTTGTGTAATCTCCCATTTTCACATTTTTAGAATCACAGTTGCATGCACTAACTCAAGAGGAAAATACATTAAGCTCATTTACTGCCTCTTAATTTCAAGACAAATCCAAACGGAAGCTAACAAAAGCCTTTACAAGCACCACCAGCCTTTCTTTCTTGAATCGAGGAGAGTTTTATTACAACAAACGGCATCACAAATCATACTTAGATAATTTAAGGAGAGGAAAAATGAAAGTAAAACAGATTGGCTACTTTTGCAACTATAGCTTCAGGAGGAAAAAAAAAAAACTGCCTACTAAATACAGATATTTACTAAATCGGCCTGGTCTCAAGGGCACTAGACCATGGACAAACTAATTCTCTCTGCCCCAGCATCTCCTACAGAGCAGAACACCAATGCCAGCTCTCCACAGGGTGGTGGCATCTCTTAAAGCTCATGTCAGCACAGTAGCAATATTACCTTTTCCTTTTCTAATCTGAACCCATATTAAAACCCATCTTCTGTTCCAAACTGCAGTGCTCTGCAGCACCCCTCCACCTGCCTTCACAAAGGTTTCTGATCAGGGTTATGACAATCTCCCATGGAGAAGGAATAACCACTAATGATGAACCAGAAGTTCTGACAGTTAGTATGCAGTTTTTAAAACTGATTTCAAATAGACTAATTCCTATTTCCCTTATTAAGGTGTATGAGCAAACCTAGCCTCAATGTCTCATCTCTGGTCCTATCATTTCCATGCCGTAACACCCTGGACTTCCAACAGGATATGGTCATGGACGGTACCAGCTTCATAATAGAAAGACCCTTGGAATAGTGTCAAAGCCATGCACTTTCTAAAACAAGTTAGCTTCTAAACTCCAATACAATATATCTTTCATATGGAGATACAATGCTTTAATGTATAATTGTGAGCTTCTGAAAACTAGAAGCCACAAAGATACAAAGTCCTGTGTTGGCACAGAAGCAGTATGGGGGAGCGGCGGGGGAGAGAATGTAGTTCTACGTACATTTGTCAAACCTGCTTTTCTGTTGGGGATCACCATTGGCAACATCTCAGAGTATATACACCTCCCCTGGTCTGTGCTGCTCTCTGAATGGAAGTCCCTTGCACCACCATCCCTCCCCCATCTCCTTTTGCTCCAGTTATTTTCCCCTTTTTAGAAAATCTTCCCCCACCTCTTCAATCAAAGGAAATTCTCTGGGGCGCCTGGGTAACTCAGTCGGTTAAGCATCTGCCTTCAGCTCAGGTCATGATCCCAGAATCCTGGGATTGAGCCTCACACCAGGCTTCCTGCTCAACAGGGAGCCTACTTCTCTCTGCTTCCTGCTTGTGCTCTCCTTCATTATCTGGGCTCCCTGCTCAGTGGGGAGTCTGCTTCTCTGCTTGTGCTCTCATTCATTATCTGGCTCTCAAAAAAGGGGGGGACCATTCTCTGTACCCTCCAAAGCCCAAATGGAAGGCTACTTCTAAGGAGCCCAGAAATGATCTCCCCACCCCCACAGTTTCAACAACCCTGACTTCATTCAGACTTCGAGGACCAAGTCTTCCTCATCCAGAGTCCCCCTCTGGTCCGATGCCCCACAGTGCCTGGCACAACACATGGTGCAGGTCCACACATCAGCCATTATCTCCCACTATGAGCCATATGCGCGGTAAGTGTTGGAGTTGGACCACTCTGTTCTTCCACATCTCCGTAGTCAAGTCAGTGGCATAAACCTAACAAACAGAAAGAACCATGAAGTGGGACACTTGGGTTCACAGCATGGAGTCTGGATCCGTACTGCCTGGGTTTGAAGCCCAGCTCCACCATTTTCTTTGTGACATTGGACCAGTTCTAAGCTGATCTCAGGGGCAGTTTCCCTGTCCATAAAACGGGGATAACACCGCTTACCTCTTCCAAAATTGTGAGGCTCAAGCATGTCAATGAGCAGCACTTAGAATGGGTATCTGAGAACAAGTACTTGCATGAGTGGCCGTGTCAAGTGCAGGAAAGTCTACATCATGGACTCCTGTGTGTGAACTTCTGTACATTCCCTAAGAGCCAAAAGTGCCAATTATCCTGTTGGTGAAATCATGGTTAAATCAACTCCAGGAGAGAATTTTGCTCAATTTAGCTGTTAACTAGGTTCCCTTCTTACCCTATTTCTCATACAAATTTGTCCAAGTTGTATCTAAAATTTATAATTTCATGCCACCTAGATCCCCCTCGTATTCTGATGACCTATTGCAGTCACCCTAGATAATACAGATGGATCTTGTATTTCCCAAAATGCCAAAACTAAAGAGGGATAGCTACTGGGGGTGGGGGGGAAGGGAAAGGAGACACACTCAAGTGAAGGCATTCAAGATTAATTGTCCTCATGCTAATCTTACTTTGTGAACCTGGTCTTAATTCTGATCTTGTGCTGACAATTAATCAAATCATTCCCCTCCATTACATTTTTGATAGAAATCTATTTCCAGAAGCCATTTTCCCCTTTGTATAATTTAATAGAGGGCTTTAATGTAGCTACAGTAATTTCATCTACATTTGACTGTTAATACCATCCCAGTCCTGAAGTGTTCGTATCTAAGCTTAAAGTCTAACCTAAGGTTTCACAATCTAGTAAGAAAACAAAACCTGAAAATAAAGGGTTTGTCATGGAAATTCTGACAGGAGGACAGCGAAGCCTTAATTCTGTCACCAAGAAATGTTTCCATGCTTCCCTTAATGGCATCATTCTTTCCTCTAATATAAATCCAGGCTTTGTAAGTACCAAAAAAGTTTCCATTTGGCTCTGAAATATGTTTTCTGCAGAACTGTTTGAATGTGAACCTCTGCTCCACCCAACCAGCCTGGTAGGTTCTTCACATTCACTGCTAAGAAGGGGGTAAGATCCTGTGCTTCATGGGGTGCCCTGGGGATGAAAGTGTGTAAAATGCGAGCACTCCCACATATCTAGCATCTTGTAGCATTTAACATTTGTCCTTTCTTTCCTCAGACTAAGATCTTTAAAGCAACTAATGAAATTCTAACAGTTCTACTCGGGCACTTCATTGTCACGTTCGTCCATCCCTTCTCACATCAAGGCACAGAAACCTTTCAGGTACACCAAGTTTAAAAATATCAGAATCAGTAAAGTTGAGCTACTACTCCCTCTGGAGCATGACAGTCTCGTTTAAGCTATTAGCCACTTCAAAGGAAAATAGAACATTTAAAAGGACTGTACCAAGTACATGTAGTGGAGCAGGTTTTAATTTTTTACCTTGAACCCAAAACCTTTCCCTGCTCCAGCTGGGGCCCATAGTAGTGCTCTCGTTTTATTTGTGGAAATAAGATCCATTATGGATGCCTAGATACTTCTCTCAATACAGGAGGTACAGTAAGTGGTTCATTGTATTAGGCTTAGCATTGCGTAGAACTTCTACAAATGAGCATTTTCTGTCCTCTATTTTGAATATATATGCTTAGCTTTAAAAAATATTTTAAGTTCTCTAAAGATCTATCCTAGTTGACATAACTGAACTATAAACTAGGTTAAAAAAATAGTATGCAGGCAGAAGTCACTGATCCTTCTGGTTATGGACATTCATATCATATCTCTCCTTTTATATAATCACACACCCAACAAATATTTATATAGCGTCTACCAAGCGCCAGGCACTGCATTAAACCCAGGAGACAGAAATAAGAGTCAGTCCTTGTTCTCAAAGCTGGCAGAGGAGACAAATGATTAAAGGGTGAAGGTTCCTATGACAGAGATCCAGAACAGCAAGGAGGATGGAAAAGGTCTGAGCTAAACTCCACGCTAAGACTCACGGTCAAGTAGGTGTTATCGGGACACACACACAAAGACACTTTCTGGGAAACTACAACTTATTTTCAATGACTGAAGCATGGAGAGAAAGAAAGCATCCTTAGACGAGTCTGAAAAAGCAAAACAAGCTTAAAATATCCTAAGGAGCTGAGCTTAATCCTGCTAGGCAAGCTCTGCAATGAATTCTACTTTGAAAAACTACTTTGATGGAAAACGAGTGAGCAAGTTAAGGGTTAATAAGCCTAAAAACTTAAGTTTGAATAACATTATCTAGGAGAGTAAAACACTCAGGGAAGTCATTTCATCATAAAATTAAAGAAGAAACTTCAAGGTCAGATTCATCTGCAAAAATAAATATTAGGGTTTCTACTGCCTACGAGGATGAATAACCACTCCATATGCTACTGCATTGGATTCTGGTGGGGAGCATGTGAGTAAAACAGAATACTTGTGTTTAATGCACTAAGTGAAAGTGGCAATTCAGAAAGCCATTAATCAGAAATCGTTTCCGAACAAGTATATAGCACCAAATGGGAATACCCGACAGTTTTGTCCGTGCGTCCCTACATTTTCTAACAAGTATTAATGCATTTTTGTGGAGGAAAACGGCGTTGGAAAGACAAGCAGTTCTAACTGCCCATCTCTATCATGCTTTTCTAGGTTTTAGATATTCCTGACAATTTCATCTTCGAAGCTGAAATAATGCTTTGATTGCACCTCAGTGCAAAACCACCAAAATTTCAAGTTACACTCTTCATGGATCAGCGTTCCCAGAATTGTATCAGTGACCCTGGGAGCTCACTTATAGTTAACCTAGTTTCCAATCTGAGGAGTAGCCAAGGAGAAACAGGGTGCTGAGGTGCCGGCCCCAGGTCTGAAGATGGAAAATCATGGTGGCAACTTTAAAGATCAGTGGATTGTTGCTAAGCGTTTAGGAGTGGCTAATCCAGTATATGGGAAGGACTAATCTGTTAAGGACCATTCAACTTCAGCCCAATTTGGACTTCAGCCCCCTTCTATCTCCTGGCACTTAGTATCCACAGTGCTGGGCTCCCAGCATTCCATGAGCTATGGTAAGAACTAGACCTCCTCCTCTGAAAAGCTGCCAACTCCATCCCTTCACTATTAAAGGTCATCCTCCCTTAAATTGGCCTGGTCTTCTGGAATTCCTTTGCTTGTACAGCCAAGATGTAGAGGGCGGGGGAACTTCTTTCCTCAAACATCAACTTTCATTCTTACAGAAGGGATAAGAAACACCATCCCACTCAAGGCGAGCTGATGGGAAGATCTACCCTAAAACAGGCCTCTAAAATCAAAGGTCAAAAGCCAAGGGAAACATTTTTAATTCCTAACTACTGAGAAATAGCTTCAAGTTGGAGTCACAGGTGAAGTACAGTATTTGGTGTATGCTTAGAGAAACAGCTCCAGGTTCAGAACAGTATACCAAGAGTACATAAATGTGCATTCCTGGCAGACTCCTCAAACATCCAGTGTTGATCAACAGTGTAGATTGCTGACCACGGTCATTGGTGGGGATGGATTCTGATGCAGTCTCTTTAGGGCATCTTGATCAAAAAACCTGGGTTAGTTGTTCATTGATTTGTGATATTAAATGATAGAAAAAGCAGAAAAGATATGCCAAGATGAATCAGATGTAACAGGCTATGTAAGCAATTGTTTGGCCCATCAAATAAGCAGGTCATGTTCGGAGAGGCTGTTTCTATCACTGAAATTTGAGAAGTGTGTTGGTCTTGCTGAGGGGAAAAAAAAAAGTTGGCTTGTTCCCTTTTCCAGTTGTCAAAAGTAATAGATAAGACCTTTTTGGCTACACTGCCCCAGAGGAAGACAACATTTGAGCAGCATGGTAGATGGCTCTGCTGTTCCAGGACAACAGCTTTTGGAAGCAGCCAGTGCCTGACACTACCAATAGGAGACAGACCTTCCAGGTCAGAATTTCAACTTCAGACATACCTTTCTCCCTCTCCTTAGCAGGTAGGGAAGCAGAGGGAATAGGGGGTGAGCAAGGCCCTGCTCTGTGCTAGCCTTCCAGGATGAAATCTGTACAGAGTAGATGGAGCATACCAGGAGAATAAGCTACACCATTTAAAAAAAAAAAAAAAATCAAGATGCCGTCAAGAGCATTTCAGATCTACAAAAGGGACAGGCTCATCTTCATCTCTAAGAATCTTAATCGCAATGGCTTCTCAATCTACTGTGCACTCTTCATTCTCGCCAGTATTTATGGCCCTTGATTTCACTATTTCAGGCAGTGGGATCCTCCTGTGTGATCTGCCCAGGTAATACCACTTTTTTAGGGCTGTACACCTGGATTGCAATCTAAAGGGCACAGGGTCCATGAAGTACAAGTTGCAACAATCCAAGATATCTTCAGAAAAGTTTCCTGCTTCCATTCAGATTGCATCTTGGGGATGGGAAGAAGTAGGGGGGAAAAAATCTTTATATGCTTTAAAAAGGCTTTCTAAATAGCACAGACCAGACACCCAGTTTTAAAGAACTACAAGTCACATCTTCAGTCTTCCAGTTCTTAACGTTTACTAAGTGAAATGACGACTTTTAAAGTTATCTTACTTCACCAATAGGTGACTCATTTGGAGCATATATGCCTCTCTAAAGTCTACTTAGCTACAGATACTATATCTACTGACCAAAGTGACATACTAGGAAGTAGAATATGCTGCCTCCATCAGGTGAGAAAACTGATATGGAATAAGTCTCAAACCCAGCTGCCATCTTCAGATGGTATGTCACCAAAGGCACAGGATGAGGAGGAGTTATTCTCTTGAATGGGACTCTATCAAACAGAGCAGGAAAGATTTTAAGTTAGAGAACATTAAGAGAAAACAAGTATATTCTAACGCAAATGTATTCTAAAATGGTCAGATGTTAGGGACACCCAAGTGGCTCACTAGGTTAACTGACTGACTCCTGGTCTCAACCAGTCTTGATCTCAGAGTTGTGAGTTCAAGCCCTGCATTGGGCCTCCATGCAATAATAAAAAAGGTCAGATGTAGATTCCTTTTGAGAATGTCAAAACCAAAGCGTTAAATAACTTTGCGCAGTTAAAAAGCACTATCCTGAGCTAACATCCAGAAGTTATAAGAGAACTAGCATAGGCCTACTCGAAGTGAAATAAAGGACACATATTAAACAAAATGTGACAAATAGCATGTGACAGGTTGTTATTGAAATAGTTGGAATTAAAATTTGTAGATGCAGTACAGAAACTACTGTAAGGAGACCTATGGTTTACTTCTTTCAGGAACAGTTCATAAAGCATAGTCACTGCTCTGTTTTGTCTAGTTTGTAAAAACTAAATTTTGAGTATTAAAGGCAATTCACAGAATACAAAATGCTAAAACAAGTTTGAAAAATGTTAAACCCTGACCAGATGAAAATCAGGGGTGGGGGTGGGTGGCAGGGAGGCCTCTTCACTACCAGAGCAAAAATATGAAAGACCTGTAATCTCCAATACTGATAAGAATGAAAGGAAAGGGGGACACTGGATACTGAAAATGTAAATAGTAACATTCTGAGAACTTAGCTGTCCTCATTAAAACGTAAGACATACACACATGTTCTAGGTTTCTTAGAAATACCAGTGTCCAAGGATATTGTTGGCAGCAACACTGGACCAGTAAGAAATTAGAGAAATGGATGAATAAATTTGGTACACGCATACATGGGACTACTAAACCAGTTAGGACAAATGTTTTGACGGGGAAGGATACTCACCATATACCGCAGGGGAGGAGGGTGGGCAGCAAATGGCAGAAGGATTTAAAAATTTGATCTGTTAAAAGCTGTGAGTATCTTAAAAAGAACTTACCCCTAAGGGAGAGAAGAGAAGGCATAGAATTTCACTTCTTTCTTTATGGGAGTTATGCTGACATAAGACTATTAATCTACTAATCCACTCAAAAAAAAAAAAATCCATACAGCCTGGGGGTGGAGTGGGGTGGGGAAACCATGCAGGTCCCCCTTTCGCCCCCCCCCCCCCAATATGGCTACTGTGATTTCACAAAATCGACTCAAACAAGCAGGTCTAAAAGGGACCATTGCATCCTGAAGTCTTAGTATGTAAAAAAAAATAAAAATTTAAGTAACACCTTTTTCAACAAGTATTCTTAGGTTTCTGTAGCTTCCCACACAAATATTACAATATATGCAAAATCACAGTAGCCTGGAACCACACTTTTCACATTTAAAAGTCACTTTTCAAGTGAGACCCAAAGGTTGCCTAATGTAAGTTCAGCGCTGCAACTGAGAAATGTAAAGAGCTCCACCTTCCTTTCATCTTTTATAAAGAGGGATGCAACACACCCTTCTCTCTATTCTTTAAAGGAATATCCCTTCATTTCCCAACGTACCTCTCAGCAATTTATTGAATAGGGGTTTGAAGCACATCATGAGGGTAGAGTATTAATTACACCATAAAATATCTGCATGAACATTAGATTTAGAAAGCTATGTAAGAAATTCATGAGTTTGAAGAACTTTAAAAGCCAACTCACTAGCACAATTTTAGAGTCCTAAGTACACAGGATCTCCCTAATGTGCTATTAAGCAGCATTACAATAATATTTTCCAGGCTGAATGCATGCTTTCCACTTGCCCTAATAAACCGATGCCCAGATGGGAAATGTAATCAGAACTAAATAAACATAGATAGCAAGAGAACTGGAAGGTGGGCTATGAGCCTGGGATGCCTTTGCGAGCTACAAAGTATTACGTTTCGACAAACAGGACAGAGTATAAAAAATGAGGTACTTGACCAGTGCAAAATGGGATTACAGATCAGAGGTGGAGATAGATGGTATTCGGAGTGCAATCCATCAGTAGTACATCTACGATCACAATAACACTAAAGGAAAAAAAAGCCTGGTTCCTAGCACAGCAACGCATTATAACCTAGGTAACGAAGATGTGCTAATTTTGTTCTGAGCAATCAGTAATCAAAAACAGAATTACCAGAGTGATGCATGGCCCAAGATTAGTTACAATGAGTCCAACCCAATACATAGGTAAGAGATAAAGAACAAAAACGAGCAAGAACAAGAAAAGCCACATGAATACAAAGTGATTCCATTTCTTTTCCTCAACACCCACACAAAGACAGCAGTTTCTGACAAGAATGTTCTTGGCAAAAAAAAGTTACAGGAAGGGTTTTTTTTTTTTTTTCAATGAGAAAAACGGCAGCTCTATATGCAGATTACTAGGCAATACGATTTTTTTTTTAACAGCCCAAATTTACAGACCTCATTTCGAAAATATCTAATTTTTTTTTTTTTTTGGATCACAAAGAAATGACTGGAAATACTGTTGGTGTTTGGAATGTTTATTTCATGTTGTACTTGAAAATAAAATCCAACGTGACAGCTTACCTTGGCACTGGAAGCCTTGTTTCCCAAACCCCCTGAAAAACAGAAACAACAAAGTATCTTAACATATTTTGTGTTGTATACCATATTTAAGCCAGTTATGAGACAAAGTATTCCACAGAACTAAAGGTTTGTACATGAATACCAATGATTTGATAGGAAACCATGTCTACATAGAGTATTGAATAAATTCAACTTTGGGGGTGGGGGAACCCACTTCTGTATGTATGGCCTCCAAAGGCAGAATTATTTCAACATTTTAAGGTTCTTTCCAATTTACACTTTGTGAACCATACTTAAGTTTCCAGACAAGAGCAGGACTATGATATTCAGAGTTGAACTATAGTGGTCAACAAATGAAGACTATGATTGAAGTGCTTTAATTTTATCCCTAAAGAAAGTGGAAAAGCCTTTTTCTCCCCTAAACACAACTAAAGAGCATCTTCATTTGTTATGTATGTACTTAAAATAGGTGTCTAGAAACTGCCACAATGTACCACTCCACATTAAGTTTTGGTTCAAAAAGGAGCCATATTTCACAAAATATTTTGTTGTTGTTGTTGTTGCAATTGGAAGTTATGATCTAATTTTTTAGAGCATCAGTAGTATTCCAAGCAAATACAGAGGCTATTTTGTTCTTGTAAATTACTTTGGCAGATTTACTCTGAGCAGAGAGTCCTACCACGGACATTACATTGTAAACACTGCTTCAACTAGGATGAACTGCATTAAAAGTCTTAGTCATAATCTCCTGCTTTACACAGCATTTTAAGTTGACAAAGCACTTCGTGGATCTTTATATGTAACTTAGTCATCTCCCAGACATTTAAAGTATCAGCTCTTAATATTTAAAACAAACTCCTAGATTAAGGCCCTGTAGAAACAATGAAAAACAACTGAATTAATACCACTGGCTAGATAATCCTAGTGAATATTTTCTTGGAGCTTCCAAGTAGTTTCTAGGTTAGGTGGAGAAGTGTTACAGGAATTACTCAGGGAGGAAGCGGACAGGGAGACCTTATTTTCCGCTTCACATTACACCTGGTGACCTCAAGGGCCACAGCAGTTCACCAGGGGCTAATCCTGTAGGGCAACAGACAGTGGAAAGACATCAGCTTGCCTGGGTATGTATGCCGCAAGTCCCTTTCCTGATTCACCTACTTCCCTCAGAAGTAGTCAGCAGTCTCAGTGCTTTTATGAGATCCCTCAAATTGGCAGGAGAGCCTGAAGAACACTCCTTGACTAGATGCACTAACCTCCCGCTCTGATGCTCTAAGTACTTTTTAGATAGCCGTATCTACAGTTACTCGCTCCTTGGAGCACAACTGCTTCATACGCTGAGTACATAGTAGAAATCATTCATAGAGGAGGCTGTGCTTTTCCTAAAAGTACTTTTGAGATTTCTAAGAAAAGGGAAAAGCCCCTTATTAGCACTGCGTATGTGTAGGAACTCCCCCTTAGAGATGCTTTCCCCCAGGTGTGATGGATTCACAGCCATCCATAAAGGAAAAGTATCTTAGTAGCACATCTGTAGGGCCTGTAGAGGGGATTTCCTCCAGCCGTGATAGGTTCGGATAATGCCATCCATAAAGGAAGAGTTAACCACCTTATCAGCACAACTGCAGGACTCCTGATTCTTCCCCCCTGCCCCCACCCCCACCCCAGGACGATGAATTCAGACGCCATCCGTTGAGGAAAAAGTGTCTTCCTAGCACCACGTTTGTGGAATCCACCCTTCAAGCTGCTCTCCCCCCAGGTGTGATGGATTCACACAGCCATCTGTAAGCGCTGCCCAGGGCCCCCAACAAGATACGTGCCACACGGAGACTTACTGCCACCCCAGCGCAACCCCGCCTTGGAGAGACAGGAGTTCAGGAACCCTTGCAATAGCTCCGACTCGGGGCGCTTTCTACCTACATTCCTGAACAGGAGATAGAAAAAGGCTGGATTCCTACCACGGGAGGGGGGGGAGGGCTGGGGGGGATTTGCTCACTGCCCAAACCGGAGCACCTGGGGTTCCCTCAATTTCAGCCTCCTAAACTTTGGGGCGGGGGGGGGGGGACGGTGTCTTGGAGGGAGGGAGGGTTGTCAAGGTTTCGAGAGTCCATAAAAGCCATGAACCCTCACCAGAAAGAGGTATATACACAGCTCCGCCCAGCATCACAGGGCTCAGAGACCCCCCCCCCACCCGGGGGGGCGGGGAGGGCCGTCCCTTTTCTCCGGCTCCTCCAAACCCCTGCGCCCACGAGCGAACATCGGCGTTCCCTGGAAACTCTGCGCCCGGACTCGGACACCTTAACGGTGGTTTCCTCGACGAGGGCCTCTGTCCTCATCCCCCGGGCTGCGGGTCTAATCTCGTGTTGACAGGGTCTATTTTAAATGACTCCCTCTGCCCTTCAGCCCTGTGCCTGCCGGGTTCTACCTCGTCCTCGTCCTCCCCCTCCCCCTCCCCTCCCCCTCCGCAAGCTTGCAACAGTTTGCTGCTGCCTCCCCCCGGGCTCACCCTCCAAAGTCCGGTCCCCCCGGTGCCCGGCAGGTACAAGCCGCAGCGGGCAAGGACCCCGGGGTGCAGGGGAGCCCAGGCCCGCGGGGAGAGCGCGCGCGCCCGCAAGCGCCCGGACCGGCTCGCCAGCAACTTGGACCGCGCAGCGCAGCCGCCGCCGCCGCCGCCGCTGCCCGGTTCCTCCGGGAAACTCTGCCCTTTGGCTTCTGCCGCTCGCTCTCCCCTTTGCTCACACCCAGCGAGCGGCGGGAGCGCCCGGGAGTCCCGCCCGCGAGTGTCCCCGGCGCGGGCTGGGGCTCGGCCGGCTCCCAAGTTCCCGAGTGGGCGCGCCCCGAGCGAGGGTCCCCGGCGCCGCGCGCACCTACCAGATGAAGTCGGTGCAGTGGCTGCAGAAGGTGGGCTGCTTGAAGAAGCGGGCGATGAATTTGTGGTCCTTCACCTCGTGCACGTTCTTCTGCCTCAGCGCCCCTTTGCGGGCGAAGCGGTTGGCCACGTCCTGAGACGCCGTGGAGTCGTTGGCCGGGAAAACGTCAGCCATGGTGCCCCCAACCACCTCTTGCCTCGGCCGGGGAGCGGGGGCGGGCGGGGGCGGGGCGGGGCGGCGGGCGACCCCGGGCTGGGCGGCGGCGGCGGCGGCGGCGGCGGCCGCGGAGAGTCGGGCCGGAGCGGGCGCGGGCGCCGGAGCCGGTGCCGGAGCCGCTCGCGGGCTGGCGGGCTGGCCCCACGCGCACTGACAGCCGGGCGCCCGGCGCTCGCGCTTCCTACTCCCGGCGGCAGGGGCGGCCCGGAGCGGCGCCGCCCACCGCGCATGCCCGGAACGCCGGAGCGCGCGGGGGAGGGCGGGAGCGCGCGCGGGGGGGGCCGGGAGCGCGGAGGGCGGGGGGGAACGCGCGGGGGAGGGCGGGAGCGCGCCGGAGGCGGGAGCGCGCGGGGCAGGGCGGGAGGAGCGCGCCGGGGCGGGAGCGCGCGGAGGGCGGGAGCGCGCCGGGGAGGGCGGGAGGAGCGCGCGGGGTCCGGGAGCGCGCGGGCGCCTCCGCCGTCCGCTCGCAGCCCCGGGAGGGGGCGCGGCGGCCGGCCCGGGCCCGCCCGAGTTAGGGAGCGGAGGAGGACGCCGGGAGGGGCGGGCCGCTCCCCGCCCTCCGCAGCTTTCCCCTCGGCCTTCTCTTCTCCCCGCCCTCCGCCCCTTCTTCCGCTCCTCCGGCTCTGCCCGCTGCGCTCCCCGGCTCCCTCCCCTCCCCTCCTGGCTCCCGGCCCCCCTCGCCCCGAGCGAGGAGTCCGACTCCCCGCGCCGCCCTCCGTCCCACCTGCTCGGACGCTCGCCCCTCCCCACCTTGCAGGACCCGTGGGCGCTCCTGGGCGCGATGCCCAAGCCCTATGCACACACACACACACCCCACCCCCCAAAAATACTGCTTATATATAACAGGAGCAAGAGCGCGTTTGTAAACCATCGCACGCGGTCTCTGCCACCTGCCTCTAACTGTGGAGCTGTTCTCCACCTGCACCTCGTAGAGACCTCTGAGGAGCACGTGGGATGGTTGGACGCACTCGTCCTAGCCTTCTATCCCGTTACTCGTTGGCTACCACAGTTACAACGGTGATTATCAGCCTTTCTTGATTTTACAAGTCCGGAACCTTAATTTAGAAATCATTTTGCAGCCTAAACTAATTACTGCGATACTGGCAGGTGCAGAGTGCAGCCAGAACACTTGTAAATTACCAAGTAAAACTGTTTGTGAAAGGATCGCTGGCATGGATCTGCGAAGGACGCACGTGGGGATGGACCAACTCGGCACTTGCTGAATATTTATTAGTTCTGCCTCGAGGATGCTAAAGTGCATAAGGGAAGCAACCATCCCCCAGCATCTCACGATTGTTTTACCTCGTCGTCGTCGTCAGATGCACAGAACAAGGGCTGAAGGACGTCAAGAAAAAGAACAGGTTGTTTAATCCTGCGAGAAGTTGGGGGGAGGGGGGGAATAAAAGGAAAACAGTTTAAAGATATATGCCTTTTTTAGGGCATATCACAAAGATCACATAGGCTACCATCTTTTAAGATGGCCTCATTGAACGCTTGATTCTAGAAATGGCCTTTATATTTTAGCAAGTGTAAGCTATTGACTAGGCCTTAGTGGAGCCCGTTTACAATCTCTTGAGCCAATGTTGTTGATGCGGAAAGAGTCTGCACATGCTTGATACTGTGGTCAGAAATCTCACCAGCTCATCGGTCCCAGCAGCCGCTCTAGGCCAAGGAGGCAAAGAAGGAAGAGGGGAGGGAAGGAATGAAAAGCAGGGCATGTTGGGAAAATAGATCAAATTCTTGACAAAACATTAAGCACCCCAAGCCATGGTTGTTTATTATTATTTAATAATCGTAAATCTAATAGAGCGCAGTACAATGAAACACCCAATTCTTTCCTCTTTCCTCATAACCATCTTAATTTAAGAGTGGTCCTCACACATCTTATGAAGATATTCTATTTCCCCGAAGCTTTGACATAATGAGGGAAGAAAAACATGGCATAGTGGGAGCGTGGGATTGCTGATACCGGAATCTCTGAGCAAAGTAACAGGGAAGATGAGCTAAGTACTGAATGGGCCTTGGCAGTAGCCTGGCCATCTCCCAGGTGTGGAGTGGAGTGACTGTTCTCAGCAACGGGTAAAGCAGATAGAGACCATAGATCTCTCTTCTTTCAGGTTGTGGCTCTGTTTTACTGCCTCGGTTATTACTGTTGTTCCTTGTGGGAATACAGAACATAATGAGAAGTTAGTTGACTGATAAGTGGGCTAAGCTTCAGTGGTCATTTGCCTACAGCTTAGCACAGTTGTGGGGGCTGGGGGTGGAGATGCACCTGAAGCAGGATTCCCAAGCAGTACGACCCTGCCCCCGGCAAGGACTAATGGCAACGTGGGCCGCAGTTTGTCCCTGTAGCCCACCTGAGAAGTCTCCTTGGCAGCACTGAATGGGACAGGATTGCAGAAAGGAGGAGAGGGAGTGGTCAGCCAGTCCTGGGCATTACTAATTATTTTAGAGTCAGCTGCTTCAAGGGCAAGGTGTAGGAGGGAATGGTAGACTGAATGTAGTTTGTCAGGACCCTCCTCTGTGAGCCCTGCCTTTCAGAAGTAAGCTTGAGACTCTTCAGAGAGGTGTTGCTTAGACCAGCAGGACCCAGAGGCTGGTGGCTGGGATCGAACAAAGTCAGGCCACTAAAATGATGATTCCAAACCAGAGTGGTTTACTTAAAAGCCAATAATCTTTACAATGCAACCTAAAACTTGTTGCTCTGTTTTTTCAAAGGGGCCAGGCCATTATTCTTATTATTTGACTAAGCCTCTCTCCACCTCTCCCTTCAGGGCCAGGCCTTCTGTACCCTCTCTATGATTTTTACATCATTAAAAAAATCTAGGAACTGGCTTTCAACAGGGTAGTTTAGGGTGGGAGGGAGCTTCAAGGCAACTGAGCAGAGAGAGGGATTGCTGGCAATGACCAGCTCCAGGTCCATTTGCACAAACTGAGCAATAAGAAATGGTTATATATTTATATAAAGCTTGATTCTGAGAATCATAGTAACCGAGATAATTTAAAGATGAATTTAAAGACTCGTGTTTTGCTCTCTGCACTTAATCTAAGGTTTAGGAGAACTGAGATGCCTGGTGAAAAGAATAATTACTCAGTGTTTAGAGTTGGGGTGAAGGGCAGGTCTCATGAAATGGGGAAAGGCTGTTGCTGTGTAAGTTAGGGAGGAGGATAATATTTCATAGGGATCGGCGGGTCAGAAGTTGATACAAGGGCTGCCAGGTATGGTTGTATAAGCGGAAGGAGGAAGAAATACCTTTTACTGTGTCCTCTCTTTTAATTCAGAAAATCTGTTCCTAGTTTAAGAAAAATGGTGATTTTTTTAAAGGCCTGGAAACAACACCATAGGTTTCTAATTAGATGTATTAAAGGAAGTCTGTAATCTCATAAATGGAAGAAGCAGGATGTAACACGGTATTTAACGATTCTATTTTTTTATTTCATTTTTTAAAGATTTTGTTATTTATTTGAGGTGAGGAGGGGCGGAGGGAGAAGGAGAGACTCCCAAGCAAACCCTACACCAAGCACAGAGCCCCCCACAGGACTTGATCTCACAACCCTGAGATCAGGACCTGAACAAAATCAAGAGTCAGATGCTTGATGGCCTGAACCACCCAGGTGCCCCAGGATCCCATTTTTTTTAAATGTCTGTACATGTATGTACACTTACATCTATATGAACATAAGTATGCTTGTGAATGCATGCACATACACATATATAAAGGCACATACAGCAAAATGTTCATTTAAATGACTATCTCCAATCGCTTCTCAGCCTTTTGGCTAAGATCAAGTGTAAATGACTATCTCTATATGGTGGGAATATGGATACTTTTCTGCCCTGGAACAGAAGCCTTTGGCCTAGGACTCATATTTTGAAAGGGCATCAGAAGCCATAATTTTCTAATGTTTTCCTCTAATCAAAAAGGCATTTACTATGTTAGGCACGGCAAGTTTCATTGGCAGACTTTTGTTGTTGCATGGAGTAGAAACCTTACCAATGTGAATGTAACATATCTGAAAAGTCTGTTTTAAACCATTGGCCCTCACCTCTTGCTTAGCCCTAATCCACAGTGGGGAGTCGATCCTGAGTAGACTGACTGCCCAAGGAAGCTTCTTGGTGTCCAGTGTTTCACCTTTGCCCTCAAAGTGTTTTTTCTCCACTTCCTTCCAGTTTTCTACAGTAACCATAGCACAAACCACATGGGGTTCGACCACAGCCCCAGCACTTATCGGTTTGTATAACTTGAACAAATTAACTTCTCCATGTCTCTAGCTCTCCTTCTAAAAATGGAGCTATTCTTAACTAAGGATTTTCTTAAGAATTGAACCAGTTGGTAAGTACAAGTGTTTAGTCAAACCTAAAGTCTCATGTAAAAAACCAAGGTAGGATGGTCCTTCTTGGCTTTACCAAGCCTGCACTTTGGGGAAAGAGAGTTGAGAGCTCTCTTGTTCTAAGCCAGTTCTTCCTCCAAAATGGACAGATGTATTTCCTTCCACTCCCAGTGACTATGAGATGATGCGTGGAAGGAGAAGAAAACGTATCTTACAGTTCACACTGCAAACATACACCGTCGCCCCCCTCCCCCACCTTTAAGTTGCTTTTCAGCAAAGGTCATAGTGCCCAGATTCTTTGAAAATGCTGGTTGCCAGACAACCCAAGCAACTCTCATGACTTTCAATTCACTACTAATTGAAACGGGAGTAGGTACTTAAGAGTTATCTCGCTTTCCCACAGCTGGGGGGGGGAAAATTATCTGCCCACCTAAGTGTGAAAATGAACCCATGTACCTAGCACCCAGATTCAATAATTATCAGTTCATGATGAATCCTGTTTCACCCATTCCCTATCTCATCTCTTTATCTCTAGATAATAAAACGTTGAGTCAAAGTAAAGCATACCAAAACATCCATACTGATAGGAAACTTTTAGGGCGATGGCCTTGTTCATTATTTGTTGGTTCCCTGGGTGTTCCTATATCAAAACTCACCAAATTATACGCTTTAAATTTGTGTACAGTTTATTGTGAATCATTTATACCTTAACAAAACTCTTGAAACTTTAAAAGCTAAATAGCTAAGAACACTAAAATAAATAGACAAGCCAGAAGAAAATGGAGTAGAAAAACCAGTTGTCCTTCCCACATGGCATTGGGCTGCTCTTCCCCGGGGAGCTAAAACAAGCCCACTCTGTCAGATAGAGGACAGTCCCGTTTTTGTCCATTCCAGTACTCACTGAGCTCCAACTCTTTGGCAAACACTTTGCTACACTCTGGAATACAAAATAAAGAAGATATGCCCCCTGCCCTCAGGGAGCTCAGTGTCCTTCTGCGGTAGCCCAAAAGGAGAGAGCTTCAGCCCTGAAGTGGAATATCTTATAAAGAAGCTGGATCCAACAAGCAAAAGGAAGTGAAGTTAAAATGAGAAGAATTTCATTTATCTTTCAAGTCCCTCAAAGGGAAGTAAACAAAATGCAATTCATAACCAACCCCCAACTAGACTTTACAACTCCTCTTTCTTCCTTACCACACTCATGGTGACCTCCCATATTCTCAGTAGCCTCCTCAGATATGGCCTCACCCCCCAATAATAGTTGCTTCCTTACCCACAGCTAGATCAGCTTTTAATTCTTCTCTTTGTCTTTGTTATTTCTTGTACCCTTTATATATTTATTTTTGGACAAAACCTCTCTCCACCTCTCCCTTCAGGCCCAGGCCTTCTGTACCCTTTCCATGATTTTTACATCATTAAAAAAATCTAGGAACTGGCTTTCAACAGGGTAGTTTAGGGTGGGAGGGAGCTTCAAGGCAACTGAGCAGAGAGAGGGATTGCTGGCAATGACCAGCTCCAGGTCCATTTGCACAACAATGAAGGCTAGGTCCTGGAATATTAATATATTGTACTGTATGTTTGCTATACATTGCTACAGTGGTGTGCACAACAGATATAATACCTGCCTCTGTGTAATTTACATTCTCTTTGTGCTTTGAGTGAGAGAAGGAAGTTTGGGGACACTTCTCCCTGGCAAAATTTAACTCCTCACATATGCTCACTTCTATTTTTATGACAGCCATCATTTAATGCATAACTACCTTCAAAACTTTGATCTCGTTTTAGTTTGGATGTTTTATGCTGTACACAGTAATGGAGTAAAAATAGCACCCCTCCTACCAATTGGCATAGGGCAAAGATTCAAGCAGAAGTTGGAGAAGCATCTCAAAAGGTATGTCCATTAAAGTTTGTACAGGTGGATCAGTAAGTGGAGTAGAAGCCAGTCTCTCCTGGGGTGAATCTTTCACAAGATTCAGTGCAGTGGTGACAGCCTGGTTCTCTCAAATGCACACTTACTACTTTTTTTTTTTTTTCACAAACTCTACAATTTGCAATTGTATCTGTGTTGGCATAGCCTTGGAACTAGAATGGTGACTCCACCCAAAGCCTTGGAATCTATTCAAATGTCATTCCACTTTCTATACAAAGTGCAGCTCTAACAAGTAGGAAGAATAAGGAAAGTATTTAGAAACAAAATTTATAGGGGCGCCTGGATGGCTCAAGTCAGTTAAGTGGTTGCCTTCAGCTCAGTCATGATCCCTAGGTCCTGGGATCCAGTCCTGCACCATGTTCCCTGCTCAGTGGGGAGCCTGCTTCTCCCTCTCCCTCTGTTGTTTTCCCTGCTTGTGTTCTCTTTGTCAAATAAATAAAGTCTCTAAAAAAATTATTTAATGAATACTGATCGGGCATGGATAACATGCTTGGGCACTGTTTCAGATAATGGGGATGAAGTAAGGACAGAACAGACAGTTTCAGTGGAAAGATAGGGGGGTCAAAGCTTGTTTGGAGTTTAGGGAAGGAAGAAAAAAATAGAAACAGAAGGATGAGATTATACAATACTCCTGCAAACAGGAGTGAAAGAAGTGGAGGAGGGTGGTCAATGAGCTATAAGTATGGTTGATAGGTGTTGGGGAAGAAAAAATTTTCCTCTGCTCACTTGGGTTCAAAGTTTGAAGCATGTGATTTAAATTGACAAAAGACAGATTAACAGGAGAAAAGACCCAAGTTTATTCATGTACCTACGCAGAGGCACACAGGAAAATGTTATTCAAAGGGGTCATTAGAATATGGGGCTTCAAAGTCTTAATAGGGGCAGAAAGGCCACTTATGCAAAAAATAACCTTTAGGAAGGATAAAAGGGCCTTTAGGAGAATGGATGGGAAATACGGTATTTTTGTGACAGTATCTGCTTAGGTGATTTCTTATCCCTGTGACTTCATCTCCATGGATAAAAGTTATGAAACTCCCAAGGAGAGGATTTGTGACAGTTGAGTTCTTTTGGAAGGCTCTGTTTCTAGGCAGATAAGGAGAATGGAGTTTGTGGGAGAGCAGTTCTGAAAAAAGGGCTCAACTCTATAGGCAGTCATGAGAAAAGTCACCCTTGGTGTCATAGTTGTGGATTTCACTCACTTTTGGAATGTCTGGCAACAGACTAGCTAAGTGAGAAGGGAATCTTACATTGCAGGTACAGTATAAATGTCTTCTATTCAGAGGGCAAGTGTTCTTTACCCCAAGGGGATCTAGACTCACCTGTATAGATGATAAAATACGTTAAACCTGCAACATTTGGGGGCACCTGAGTAGCCCAGTCAGTTGAATGTCTGACTCTTGATTTTGGCTTAGGTTGTGATCTCAGAGTTGTAACATGAGTCCAGTGTCAGGTTCTGTACTCAGTAGGGGAGTCTGCTTGAGATTCTCTCTCTCCCTCTCCCCCTCCCCCCCAACTTACTTTCTCTCTCTCTCAAATCAATAAATAAATCTTTAAAAACCTGCAGCATTTGTATTATCGAGTTGATCTTAGTAACAAACTGTGTATACTTATATTCGAGAGAATTTGACATATGAGGGCTTTTGACAGATTTACTTTGTGATTCTAATTTAAAATGTGCAACTGAGTAATGGATTTAGACTGTGATTTTAAATTGAAATCATACTGCCTTTATCAGCAGCAGTAAAACATTTAAGGGAATTTTAACATTCATCAATTTTATAAGTTTAATCCCTTTGTTTTATAAAACTTAAATGGTAAGTCTTAAAGAGGAACCTGTGTTTGCCAGATTGGTTCTTTTTCTATGGTTTGTTAGGGTTTCCTTCAAGCATCTCTAAAGTGATTTGTAAATAAAAGAGTAAGATATTATAAATTGAACTTAAAAGCTTAAGGAGGAACTAATTTTTAAAACTATGACATTAGTAAATTCAATATAAAGGTTAATGGTATGTTCTGAGTGTTTTTCTGAGCAAAGGAGTGACAAAAGTGACCCTCAGGGACACAAAAACCCATGTTGACAGTGTTACATTACAAAATTCAACCATGTCTAATTTGAAGATCTAATCAGCTTTATCATTTTTTTAAAGACTTTATTTATTCATGAGAGATACAGAGAGAGGCAGAGACATAGGCAGAAGGAGAAGCAGGCTCCCCACAGGGAGCCTGATGCGGGACTCAATCCCAGGACCCCAGGATCACAACCTGAGCCAAAGACACTCAACCACAGAGCCACCTTATACTCAGTTTTATGTGGAGATTTTTATATCCTGCCCTTTTACAAGGGTCTAGGAACAGTGGGAACCCTAAGTTTTAGCTGGGGTACTGGGTGCATGAGTTCCTTTCCCAAAAAATATCAAACATATATTGAAAGGGGATTGGACTAAAAGTTGTCAAATTTAGATTCGTTACCTTTGAAACTTGGCACTCCCCTTAGAGCTTGGGTGTCAGGGATCAAAAAATGATTTGAACTATATATATATATATATATATATATATATATATATATATGGAGAAATGAAGAGATCTCAATATATATATTTCTATATATATAGATATATTTTATAAATATTTCTCGATATAGATATAGATAGAGATATCTATATGGAGAAATGAAGGTCTAACATTGAAAAAGAATCTGGCCTACAAATTGCTCCATAGCCTTAGAAAACAATGTTGGTGGAATTTCAAAGGAGTGAATTAATCTAACACAGAAACCATACCCTTTGATCCCAGCTGTTCTCATACAGAAACAGTGACATTCAGGGAAGATCTGCTGAGGCACAGTCAGACAATGGCATTCCCTTGCCCATTTGACCAATGAAATATAAATGTTATATTTACAAACACTGTCTCTAATAAATACCTATAGTTAACACTACATTATTTAGCTCTCTATAGCTAACCTAAACAGACTTGGTAACTTATAAAGTTTAGCAAGAGAGAAATGACTACAAAAAAAAATCACTTAACATTTATTGGGGGCATAATGTTATCCCAGGAACTATTTTAAGCTTTTTTAAAAAAGATTTTATTTATTTATTAGAGAGAGAGAGAATGAGCGGGGGGGTAGAGGCAGAGGGAAAAGCTGGCTCTCTGTGGAGCAGGGAGCCCTATGTGGGACTCAGTCCCAGGACCCTGGGATCATGACCTGAGCCAAAGGCAGACACAGACACAGAGCCACCCAGGCACCTCTATTTTAAGCCTTTCCAGGCAAGTGTTAGCTTATTCAACCTCATATCATAGGAGTTGGTATTAATATTTCCCCCCTTAACCTCTGAGGAGTAAAGGGGTGCTGAGACAGGAAGAGGTGAATGTACATAGCCAAGATCATACAACTAGGAATTAGTAGAGCTGAGAGATTTGAATCCTGGCAGCTGGACCCACAGCCCGTATCCTAAACCCATCCACTCACCTGTCCACCATATACAATGATGGTGCTGGTGACATCAGCATTTTGCATGTCAACTCCATGTCTTGACAAGAATTCTCCCAAGTTGGTTCTCTCAGGGGTAGCACGGGATTTTTATTTTTATTTATTTATTTTTTTTGTTTTGTTTTTCCAGTTTAGGAAATCTTTTGGTGAGGAACTAAAGCTACGGCTGACAGAATGTAAATATTGAAAGAGTCGGAGAGAAGCCAGTCTTCCATCTAGTGGTATGAGAATGATTTGTAGCAGTTGAACACAGAGCTTCCTTAACATAGCTCAAAGGAGGAACAAACAGGCAAAACAAATATTTCAACCCCTCCATCGGAGTCACCACCTCTTTTTTGGGGGTATTTTCCTTTGACACATGTGTAATTTACCTCAGAGCGATGGGACTCAGCAAAGATTGTGCAAACGAACACAAACTCCAATGCTTGATACTCTGTTCTTCTGCAACTATGGCGACCTTAACCTAGGCGCCTAGGCAGCCGAGAATCATTAATAAAGAATCATTTGGTTTTGCAAGCTGAGAACTAAAGACATGATACATTTTGGGGATGGTGAGCTCTCCTGTGTTTGTCATAGCCTGTGCTTTCCATCATGCACCTGGGAGGATGTTGTTTGCTGTTGTTTGCAATCATGTAGCGTATGGATAGAATATGGTAAAGAAAGGTGACATTATGGACACTATCAAAGCAGGATAGCAACAAATGGGGAATGGTTTATGGCTTTTATTGCTTTTCTTCTGCAGTTTCTTAAACTCATACTAGCAAAGTCACTAAAAATGATAAAGATGTCTTAAACTCAGGAGAATCTCCAGTACTACAAAGGAGACTCAAGACAGATACACCTAGTTTTATACCATAGATGTGAGTAAAGTGTAGCAAATGAACTCTGCTACTGCTCTAAGGAGTTAGGTGTCTGACCATCATGACAAAAAATACCTCTACAAAGAGCGTCTGTTGGACTTTGGGTGAATAAAGGTAACCAGGCAGGCCTTGGCCATGTCACTGGCATGGTCAAGTTTGTCTCCATTTCCTTCTTTCCTGACTCAGCAGTGTTAGAACCTCCCCTCACCTATCAAGTAGTTCCTGTCTTCCTGTGCCCTGTCTTCTCTGTCTTTGTCCCCGTAGCCCTCTGAGCTCCTCCCCAGCATACTGGGATAATTATCCTTTCCTCTTTAGTCTCCCCACCAGCAAGCTTTTCTTTTACCTTCCCACTTTCTGGCCTAGCATCTAGCACATTCCAGCTCCATGCATTCTATATCCAATAAATATTCCTGAAGTGCCCACTATGTTTAAGCACCAGGGATACAGCAGTTACTAAAATAAACTCCCTCTTCTGATGGAGCTTCCATTCTCATGCCCTGGGCTGACCTGAACCATCAGAACCCCAAATACAACCTGGCCCCACCCTTCTCACTTTGACCCAAGCCGTTCATCTCTTTCTAACTTCCTCAGTTGATCTTATTTGCATTTTAAATCTTTTTTGTCCATCTGTGGTTTGTCTTTCTGACTTTTTTAGATAAATTTGCATGATTAGGAAAATAGGAGTGGTCTTCTGGACCCTCATTCTAGATTTGATAGGGGCCATGGAAGTACATCCCACTTTTGGTGCCTATGAAATGGGAGATCATCAGAAGGAGAGGTTTATCAACCTCTCCCTCTTTCTCCAGTCCTTTACTCCCTGTCTCTGCCAGGAGGCTGATTCCTGGGGAGCATCTGGTTTCTGAAGGATGTTGTCCAATCTCTACCTTTTTTGTGCCCAAGGATGTAGACTCTAAAACCTGTCCTTCCTATCAGAGCCACAGATGGTTTTGCTGCCCCTCCTGCCCTGTCCTGTTCTCTCCTGAACCCTTATTGCTCTTCCTCCATCCTGCTGCCTCATCCTCTCATGTCCCTCTAATCTCAAATGTACCCAGTTGCCTCAGGGATGGCCCTCTTGTGCCCTATTATCTGAAGCACGGTAGGCAAAGTCCATGGCCTGTGGCTTGTGATGCTACTCAAACAAATTGCTGGGTCCTCGGAATCAGAAATGAAAGCTAAGGTTCCAGGGCACCTGGGTGGCTCAGTGGTTGAGTGTCTGCCTTTGGCTCAGGTTGTGATTCCAGGGTCCTGGGATTGAGTCCCGTGTCAGGCTCCCTACATGGAGCCTGTCTCTCTCCCTGCCTGTGTGTCTGCCTCTCTCTCTGTGCCTCTTGGGAATAAATAAACAAAATTAAAAAAAAAAAAAAGAAGAAGCTAAGGTTCCTATATTCAAGGAGCTCAGGGTCAACTTGAACTTGTTTTATCCAACGACTGATGATCTTTGAACAATCCTCTGACTTTACTTCTAACGGGTCATCCACAACAGCGACCTTTTACACTTGAAGTTTATGTTCTTCTGATTCCCAACTCAAATAATTAGTCATCTTTAGACACATACTAGGGTAAATATGAAGAGCTCTTATCTGAAGAAGTTCTTTATGGAATTAAAAAAAAAGGAGTAAGAAAATCATTCACAATGCATATAATTTATCCTTTCATAAAGTTGCATTTTCATACATAAGGTTTCCTACAAAAGTATAACCATACCCATTTCTACCCACCCCCAGTGTCTAAAAAATGTTAGATTATTGGACTGAACTATCAAACACCAACAAGTATTTTTTTTTAAAGAGTCCTGGTGGTTCAGTTGGTTTAAATGTCCGACTCTTTTTTAAATTAATTTTTAAAAGACTTTATTTATTCATGAGAGAGTGGCAGAGACACAGGCAGAGGGAGAAACAGGGTCCATGCAGGAAGCCCGACATGGGACTCGATCCTGGGTCTTCAGGATCCCGGGTCTCCAGGATCACCGCCTGGGCTAAAGGCGGCGCTAAACTGCTGAGCCCCCCCCCCCCCCGGGCTGCCCTAAATGTCTGACTCTTGATTTCAGCTCAGGTCATGATTTCAGGGTCGTAAGATCGAGCCCCACCTCAGGCTCCACATTCATTCAATGTGGAGTCCGCTTGGATCCTCTTTCTCCCTCTCCTTCTGCCCCTCCCCTGCTCATTCTCTTGCTCACTCAAATAAATAAACAAAATCTTAAAAACAAATAAAAAGAGTCCTTTGGCAGTATAAAATAGCCTAACAATCACCAGTTTGCCTCCTGCTGCTTCATGTAGAGAAATAAATAAATATGTGTATTTTAAGGAAGGGTGTGCAGATTATGGAGAGAGCCTCTCTTGTCGCTCTTTCTCGATGCTACAGTCGCACGGCCTGCAGGGACAGGTGAGCTGGATTCCTGTTTATTGGAAAAGATGCCATGTGGGTTTCGGCTGCAGCTGCCTGAGGTGCCGGAGCCCTATGCATCTAGGCAGAACCAAGCAGGGGTTCCAAATTAATGAATCTCTGAACTGGAAAAAAAAAAATCTCCACTTACAAATGAGGATGCTGGTGCTGGAGGTTCTTAAAGCAGAGAGCTAAGGGTAATGTGAGTTTTCCTGAAACATCCAGCTAATCACAGCCAAAAATGTTTTCCCTCAAATTTTCAGGAAGATGTCTTATCTTTCCCCTTCACCCTTCCTCAGGTGCATGTGACAATGAGAACCAGCCAGAACAGCTCAGGAGTTAGGATCAAAACCTGAAATCCTCCCATCCGTATTTCTCTCTCTTAGTGATCTCAACAACTGAGGTTCTTTGTGAATTTACAGCAGGCATGTCAGCTTGAAATAAATGGCAGTGATACGTTTCTAGTGAATCTGTACAAAGAGGGTGAGTTTCTCAAAAACAACCTCTACTTGTGCCCCCTCCTTTGTGGGGGTGTTCTTTTTTCATCTGAACTACTGTTTGTTGTTTTTTTTTTTTTTTTTAAAGAAAGCTCAGATAGGCACATGGTAAAATACAAATATTAGGGAACTGTTTTTCTCTCCACTGCCTCCTCCCTGCCCGTCCCCCAGAGGTAACCTCTGTATATACTTGCCTTTTAAAGAAAAATATTCTTGTTGCACAACACAGTGTCTTGATCCAAGGTTTTAAAAAGTGAAAGACAAAATGCCTCAGATAGCCTCCATCACTGCCGGGCCCCATCCAAATATCAACAAATTGGTTCCACCAGACGTTTGGAATTAAAAGGTTAACAGGCACCGTAGCTTAGGATATCTTTTTCTAACTATATCCAATAATTTCTTTGCATGTTTACTCAGCCTTAGAAGAAATCAATAAATGTTTTTTGGTCAAATAGGTTGTTTTTGGCTCGCTAAGGGGCCCTTAAATGAGAAAATCATAAATAAGCATATAATCACCACTTTTTGCCTCTTTTACCACAGAAAATATATTCGGAGGCAGGTTTCCACAAATAAAAGATCCTCAACGAATGATCAGAAATGTAACCTGGCCTGGAGGGACACACACACACACACACACACACACACACACACACACACACGTAGATGTTCCTGGAAAGGCATCCAGTGGATTTGTTCCAGATCTTTTATTACTGCTGATAATCCAAGTAGGGGCCAAAACCCTCTTTGACTTTTTATGAGAAGGATTGGAGCAGTAACAGTAGAAAATGTCTATGTTTATTTGAAAACTCTGTCAATGTCAAGTTGTTATGAAAGTTGATACTGTTTTGTCTCTTGTCTGAGAGATTCTGTAAGCCTGGGCATGTGCCCCCAGCTGTGGCTCATCATCACTTTGCTCACAGGTCAAGGGCCCCTGGAGGGGGCTGGCTGAGCAGCTGGGGGCTTGTTGCCTGCTTAGGCTCACAAAAAAGAAAAATCTAGACAGTCAGCCAAAGCTTGGATGCCTCAAGCTCATTCTTCTGAGGAATTCTACTGGCAGGCCAATGGCACTTGATAGCTAGACAGATCGGGACTTTATTAAAAACAACAACAAACAAACAGGAATTCCGTGTCTATTTTGTGAGTTTATACTCAAGTAATTATTATTTTTTCAAATAAGTAATTATATTTCTGTAACTCCCTGATAGCACTTCAAGGATCCTCTGAAAAATAATGGAGAGAAATGAGAGTTTGGGAGGCAAATAGAGCCAGATATAACTCCTAGGGGCAGTCTATTTAGCTGTTTGACCTTGATAGATTATTTGACCTCTGTGAGTCTTAATTTCCTGCTCCATAAAATGAGAATAGTAGCAGACATCCCCACTGAAGCTATTGGGAGAACTTCGTGGGATAATGGACATGAGGTTCCAAGCCCAGTATCTGGCACATAGTAGGTGCTTAAAAATGTAAGTACCCTACTTGAGATATATATGAGGGATGGGAGAAAGAAAGGATCATTAAGGAAGAATAAAAAGAAGACAAGTTGGCTCAGCATTTTAGTGCCGGCTTCAGCCCAGGGCCTGATCCTGGAGACCTGGGATCCAGTCTGGCGTCGGGCTCCCTGCATGGAGCCTGCTTGTGTCTCTGCCTCTCTCTCTCTCTCTCTCTCTCTCTCTCTCTGTGTGTGTGTGTGTGTGCCTCTCATAGTAAATAAATAAATAAAATCTTAAAAAAAAGAAGACAAGGAAGGGTAAATCAAGGACAAGCAGAGGAAGACGAAGTAAGTAACAGAAACTTTTTGTGATGGAGAAAATATGTGTGCTGCGTGCTGGGCTGGTACCTATTGCAGGCCCCCCCTCCTCCCTCCTGCAGTTCAGCCTTTAGCCATTTCATTGCTCATTAGCACCTGCCCTGAGAAGAAGAAAGAGTAGCTGAAGCCCCAATCAGTCAATTTTGCTGTTAGCAAGTCTTATCAAGATTGAATTGGGAGCAGAAAAGATGCAGTCAAAATAAAGGTTAGGGATCTTGTATATTTCTATTCTCCCTCTCTCTCCCTCTCCTCTTTACTCAACTATCTCTGCTGAGACATCTAGGTCCTATATCTTTTCTTCCTCATCCTTGCTCATTATCTACCCCTTGTCCTGTGTCTTCCACCACACCACCCGCCAACCCAGCACTCTACCAACCTCTCCCTGTCAAAGGTCATTGGTGACCTCTTGGTTGCCAAATTGTATGGCCTTCTCTTAGTCTCTGTGATATCGGCATGGCTGACTTAAAACTCAGTGTTCCTATAACTAACTATGCCCCTAGTGTCTGAGAATACTAGCTGTCTACCCCAACCCATTGGCCCCTTTTTCCATGCTAGCCTATTCTGGAGGCATGATGCTCATCTAAAATACCACAGCCTCCTTGGCCACTAGAATGTCCAGTAAGATGTAAGCAGGGTTATCCACAGGGAAGGGGAGCTTGGAGGGTCATCACCCAAGTCTTCTGGTGGCTTGAACAAAACCCTGACTATAGTCTGCTTTTCCACCCAGCCTTGGGAGACCTGAGATCAGTAAGGAAACATTTCCCTAGGACCTATAAGAATTCAAGTCTGGTGAAATTCTCCCCCTTCCCTCACATGGGTGTGGAGTAAGTGTGATTGGGTTGAGGAGGCGCCCTACTATACTTTTGGGGCTCCTGAGAAGGAAAATGGAAAAACCCATTTGGAAGAGGAGGGTTTCTATGTGACGTATTGGGGATGATTCTTGGTTATCCTTCCTGGTGGTAGGGTGACATATCCAGAGATTAGAGAGCTGCAGGGGTAGAGGAGGAAAGGCTGAAGTAGAGAGGCCCCACCCTCAGTACAAGGAAAAATCAGTCTGGAAAGGAAGACCTTTTAGCTAAAGGAGAATAGAAATGCCTGGGTCCTTGCTTGTGCTCAAAGAGTCTGAAGAGGCTTTGGAGGGTGGGGTGCTCAGTGGAAGCCCCTGCATGGTCCAGTCAGCCTGAAATCTCAGCCAGGGTTAGGACTCTGGCTCCTCAAGGGGAGAAACTGAAGCAGGGTGGGGGCAGGCGGCATGGGAATGACTGTGCAGCTAGAAGAGCCAATCAGGAAAGTATTGGTAAGATGTGAACAGGTCACAGGGGAATAATCAGAGTGGGGGCCCTTGAGCCCCAGTGAGTCACTGTGGCACAGTATACACCCCTTGCTGGTCTTGTTTTCTTAGTGACACATCTTCCTGATACATTGTGGTCACTCTACTGGCTAGTCTGGAAATTTGTGCCAGCTTACTTAGTCATCTACTGGAAAGACTATCTTAGGCATTTAAGATCTCTGAAGGATAATCTATAATGTAACGGAGAAGTACATAGGAGTCCGGTATATCCCTGTGGCTTGGGGCAAATTCTATTTCTCTCTTGAGCCTTAGTTTTTGCGACTATGAAACGGTAATCATAAAGCATACCTATAAGCTTCATTGTAAGGATTAACTGAGGTCATATATTTAAAGCACCGGATCTTAAAGTTCAGCCACCTGAAAAGTGTTAATCTTGTTAAATTTTTATTAAAATTTTTTTTAATTAATAAAAGCTTTTTAATCTCATTGAAATGAGCTCTAATTCCAGAGTTTCTTTTTTTTTTTTTAATTTAGGTTTTTTGTTTTTGTTTTTGTTTTTTTTGAAAGAGAGAAAGAGTACATGCATGTATGCAAGCACCTGTGCAGGAGTGGAGGGATGGAGGGGCAGAGGGAGAGGAGAGAGAGAACCCAAGCAGGCTCCGTACTCAGCTCAGCACAGAGCCTGAAACAGGGCTCGACCCCATGACCATGAGGTGAAACCAAGAGTTGGGTGCTTAACCCACTGAGCCACCCAGGTGCTCCCTACCTCCAGAGTTTCTGATTTAATACGTCCAACTGGGGCGTGATAATTTGCATTTGGAACAAATTTCTAGGTAATACTTCTATTGCTGGTCCTGGTCCCACAATTTGAGAACTACTGTTTTAAAGTATTTAGGCTTGGGGCACCTGCGTGGCTCAGTCAGTTGAGCATACAACTCTTAATTTCAGTTCAGGTCATGATCTCACTGTTGTGAAATGGAGCCCCTCATCGGGCTCTGTGCTCAGTGGGGAATCTGCTGGACATTCTCTCTCTCTCTGTCTTTCTCCCTCTGTCTCTCCCCCTGATCTCTCTCTCTCTCTCTCTCAAACAAATAGACAAATCTTAAAAAAAATAAAGTATTTGGGTTCTAAGACTTAGACATGAATTTAATGGGTTCCTTCTCTTCCATCCATGCAATGAGCAGCTCTAAAACAAGGCTTAGGCTTTTGAATAGTTTCTTTATATAGATACAATTAACAATTGCTCTATACTTCAGATATCAGCCTGATTTATGAGAAAATAGCCCTAAAAAATAGCAATAGATAGTAGTCTCTCTAGAGATAACAGTAACAATGCTAACATTTATATAGACCCTTCACAAATATAATTTGATCGTTACCAAAGCCTCATTTTGTAGATGAGGACAATGAGGCTGAGAGAGGTTGAGGGACTTGGTCAAGCTCACACAACTGGAAAAGTTAGAGTTGGCACTCATTCTGAGGTCTTCTGACCCCTAGGCTGATATTCTGTCCATCAAACACTACTGACTTCATTGTTGTTGTTGTTGTTGTTGTTATAACCTAGTATGAAGGTGGATTTTCTCCCACTATGGTCATATATCTGTAATGAGGTGCCTGATTCACCGCAGAGTCCATACATTGAATGACTTTATCACCCACAATCCCCAGATGGCAGGTGTGAATGGCTTTTTAGTATTTGTTCATAAGGCCTGCTCACTTTTAACCAAGGAATAAGCTAAAGAAGCTCGTTACATGAGAAGTGCTAAAATGTCTTGGCCTTTCCTCCTCAAAAGAGATACTCCCTACCCCGTAGTACTACACTGGAGGTGATGCGTTGTCTGAGAACAAGAATTCTTGTTCCCTGCAAGGTCCTTTTAGCCAGACTAAGAATCAAATTGTCATGAGACAGATGAACAGCAGAAAATAAAATTGATGGTGTTGGTACAGGAAACCCATAGACATGGAAATTCCAAAAACAGGCAAAATAAAGTATATCTGTCATTCTGAACTAAGGAGAGGGGGTATAGGCCTGGGTCTTCAAAGGGAAGGAATGCAATCTTCAGGAAGAAAGAAAAAGAGTAAATGTTTGGTAAACAGATGGTGATGGGACCGGTCAGACTGAATGAGACACAGAGGACTTTGATCGAATAGGCCTTCTAGGTGCCTCTTTATCTACCTAGTTCATATCATGATGTAGTTATCTATGGTAATATCTCTCTTCCTGGAGCAGATCCTCCAGGTAAATTCTTGTGAGGCATTTGAGGGGGAGGTAAAGAGTTTCTCCCGAATCTGCTGGGTTTTGATTGCTTTTCAACTCGAAATAGTCTTCATACCAATGAGGCCCATTTTGGGGCAGACTCCCCCTTCCTTGACACCTATGATGTTAAGGATGAAAAGATTTAGAACCACATTCAACCAAAAGATTGCTGAAAAGCAAATGGAAATTGTAGTCTATCCAGGGAAAAGGAGAGTCAACCACCTCTCAGTGATGGGAAGTTCATAAGGCTGAAAAAGAAGCATCTGGCTTCATTTGCAATGGGATATGGAGCCAAAAAGACACTCTCACTTCAATGCAATTAGGGAATTACAGTTTTGCTGTGAGCAGCACTGTAGGAATGACTGATGATGTGAAAGAAGACAGCCGCTGGAACCAGACGAAGTTGGCTGCCAGTCCGGGACCCTCCACTTCCTGGACAACCCAGGGCAAATTCCCAACCTCTGACAGCACCTGTACTCTTGGAGCTGTTGTGGAAATTAAATAGGTCCCTGTTAGCACAGTATGCGCCAACACGCTAATTCTCTTCCTCTACACACTGGGATCCCCTTAAAGGGGGACAGCTGTCTTTTTTGGGTAGTGGCACTATTTTATTTTTCCTGCCTTATAACCAGCACACCCTTCTTATCTGGGGATGAGTCTTGGGACCGCAGGACCTGTCGCCCTTTAAGGAAGGTGAAAGGGCCACGTATTCCTTCCCCCTGATCCCTAAGGAGCAAGTGTGTAAACGGGTTTTGCCAATGATGAACTCTCATATTTTGAGTTGCCTAAAAGCAGAGCCAGAGACAAGGACTTGGGTTTGGGGAACATATGTTAGAGATGAACCCAGGGAGCAAACCTGCAGAGCAGGAAAAGTGCAATGGAGAAGAAGGGAGCACCAATTAAGGGTGCATTATTGAGCTGCTTCCAGTGTGGGCATTGGGGTTCCATCCTGCTGGGGACCATCTGGGGAACAATCTAGAATGAATCTCACAATTGTCTTTCAGAAATGAGAGGCTAGAGGGGCACCTGGTTGGCTCAACCATTTAAGTATCTGACTCTTGGTTTCAGCTCAAGTCATGATCTCAGGGTCCTGGGACTGAGCCCTGTGTCAGGCTCTGCACTCAGTGGGGAACCTGCTGAAGGGTTCTCTCTCTCCCTCTCCCTCTGCCTCTCCCCCTGCTCATGCACATGTTCTCTTTCTCTCTCTGAAAATTTTTTTTAATTTTAAAATATTTTTAAAAAGAAAGACTAGAGCAATTCTACTCCTAATCATACATCCAAGAGGAATAAAAACATATGTCCCCATAAAAACTTGACCCCAGATGTTCATAGCAGCACTGTTCAAAACAGCCAAAAGAAAGAAAAAACCCAAATGTCCACTGACTGATGAGTGAATAAATAAAACATGGGCTTTCCACACACTGGAATATTACTCAACCACAAAAAGGAATGAAGTATGGGCACATGCTACAATGTGGATGAACCTTGACAACATGATGCTAAGTGAGAGAAGCCAGACACAAGAGACCACAGGTTAGGTGATTCCATTTATGTGAAATGTCCATAACTGGAACATTTGTGGAGATAGGAACACAGGGTTGCTTAAGGATGAGTGCATTGGGGAAGGGGGTAATAGCTAAAGGGTATGAGGTTTCATTTTCTTTTTCTTTTTTTTTTTAAGATTGTATTTATTTATTCATGAGAGACAGGCAGAGAGGCACAGGCAGAGAGCAGCCTGTTGTAGAGCTCAATCCCAGGACCCCAGGATCATGACCTGAGCCAAAGGCAGATGCTCAACCATTGAGCCACCCAGGTGCCCTGAGGTTTCTTTCTGAAGTGATAAAAATTGATTCTGGTGCTGGTTGCATATCAGTGACTAAAAATCAATATGAATGGCACATTTTAAATAAGTGAATTGTATGATTTAGAAACTATATCACAATAAAGCTGTTTAAAAGAAAAAGGAGGCTGAGATCCTGGTTGAAAGGGGACTCTAGGAGATGCTCCCCTAATATCCGGGATACAAACTGAGGGCTGGGTGAGTTCCTGAGGTCCGAGAAACAGGTGCACTAGGTGGGAGCAGGAGCATGGCTGGGGCCTGACCACGATGACAGTGAGCTAAGTAGAAGTGTTCAAGGGCACCAGAAATGTTAGCTACCTTTTCCCTAAGGTGTCAAATCTTAAGAGAGGTACATAAAGGTGTAGCAACAAAGGGGAGATTATTCATAATATGATCCAGCAATTCACTTTTGGTTATAGCTTCAAAAGAACTGACAGCACGGTCTAGAAGAGATATTTGTATACTGATATGTATACCCATATAATGCCATTCATAATGGCATTATTCATCATTGGAAGGAAGCCAAGTGTCTATCAACAGATGAATGGATAAAAAGTATGTAGTGTATACACACAATAAAATATTATTCAGCCTGAAAAAGAAAGAAAATCCTGCTACATGTTACAACATGATGAGCCTTAAGCCTTAAGCCTTAACATTAGGTTAAGTGAAATAGAATCACAAAAAGACAAAGACTGTATGATGCCTCTTACATGAGGTAGTAAGAGTAGCCACATTTATAGGGAGTGAAAATAGAAAAGTAGTTTTTAGGGGCTCGGGGGAGGGGACAACAGGAAGTCACTTAATGGGGACAGAGTTTCAGTTTGGGAAGATGAAACAATTGTACAGATGGATGGTGGTGATGGGAGCACAGCCGTGAAAATGTACCAAGTGCCACTGAACTGTACATTTGTTGGGAATGTAAATTAGTGCAGCCACTATGGAAAGCAGAATGGAAATTCCTCAAAAAAAAAAAACTAAAAATAGAAATACCATATGATCTAGTAATTACACCCTGAGTATTTATCCAAAGAAAACAAAAGCATTGGGGCATCTGGGTGGCTCAATCAGTTAAGCGTCCGACTCTTGATCTCAGCTCAAGTCTTGAACTCAGAATCATGGGCTTAAGCCCCATGGTGGGCTCCACACTGGGCATGGAGTCTACTAAAAAGAAGAAGAAGAAGAAGGAGAAGGAGAAGGAGAAGGAGAAGGAGAAGGAGAAGGAGAAGAAGAAGAAGGAAAACACATTAATTTCAAAAGGCATATGCCCCCTATGTTTATTGCAGCATTATTTACAACGGCCAAGAAATGGAAACAACCTAAGTGTCCATCAAGAGATGAGAGATAAAGAAGATGTGGTGTATATAGATGCACATATACATACAGTGGAAAATTAGCCATAAAAAAGGATAAGAGCTTGCTGTTTGTGACAACATGGATGGACCTGGAAGGTTTTATGCCAAGTGAAATAAGTCAGACATAAAAAGACAAATACCATATGATTTCACTTACATATGGAATCTAAAAAACAAAACAAATGAGCAAACATACAACAGAAACAGACTCATAATTACAGAAAACAAACTGGTGGTTTGGGTGGGGGATGGGAGAAGCAGGCAAAATGGATTCACAGGTAAAAGGGATTCCAGTTATGAAATAAATAAGTCACAAGGATGAAACGTATAGCATAGGGAATATAATCAATAATATTGTAGTAACTTTGGTGACAGATGGTGACTACCCTTACGGTGAGCATCGCATAATGTATAGAATTGTCAAATCACTATGTTGTATCTCTAACACTGATGTAACATTGTTTGTCAACTATACTTCAGTTTAAAAAAAAAGCTGAGGGACGCCTGGGTGGCTCAGTCGGTTAGGCATCTGACTCTTGATTTAAGATCAAGTCTTGATCTCAGGGTCTTGAGTTCAAGCCCTGTACTGGGCTCCATGCTCAGCCTAGTACAGGGCTTCAAATTAATTAATCAATCAATCAATTAAAAGGCTGAGATGATTTAAAAAAACATAGCTTACTGTACACATTTTTAAAAAAGATTTTTTATTTATTTATGTAGAGAGAGTGTGTGTGTGCAAGGGGCAGAAGAAGCGGGAGAGAAAGAATCTCAAGCCAGCTCCACAGTGAGTACTGGGACCTGACTTGGGGCTCAATTCCTTGAGCCTGAGATCATGACCTGAGCTGAAATCAAGAGTCTGACACTTAACCAACTGAGCCACCCAGGTGTCCCCCATACAAATATTTTTTAAAAGGAGTGGAGGGGAGAGGGTTACTCACGGTGGTCATGTTTCAAGTCCTGTGGTCTATGGTGCTATCTGCAAGGCACCGAGGCTGGGCTTCCTGCTACCTCACCTCCCCTGGTTCTGCCTTTTTCAAGCCTCGCTCTCCAGCCTCCCTGCAGAATCCATGAATGCCCAGATAGCCTTCTAACACGCTTCTTTTGTGCTTATACTTGCCAGAGTTACTTGCTGTCACTTGCAGCTCAGAACCCTGACTCTTACGCATCTAGAGTAGAATCAGCAAAACAGAAGTTTCAGGACATTTTCTAGCATAGTCACTTACGAATGTAAATCTCAGGGCCAGACTCAACACAAAGGATGCGACTGTTGTTGAGCAAGATTGTGGCTTTCTCAGCAGCAATATTAAGCAGGTCCTACTGGTGATTCAGGAAGTGTGCTTTGGGAAATGCCCATTCCCGGTGTGAGTAGGGGCAGGGTTGGGGGACACTTCTCCATTTGCCATCTAGATAACATCATCGCTATGACTGTGGGGGCTGCCGGGGCCATCCCAGGTTGGCAAGTGTGTTTGTTTCCCAAATATGCTGAGGACATTGAAGGGAGAAGGGAGCCAGCCATGGACTCCACAGCAGCATCAGGGAGAATTACTGAGAAAAAAAGATCTTTAGGTGGGGTTCTTACCTCCATTTCCTACTGGCTCCCATTCCCAGGAAGGAGAGGCCAGCATGGTGTGTCCAAAGGCACATTGTAGGGAGATCTGCAGAAATAAGCAAACGAGAGCAGCTAGAAGGGAGTGTGGGAGGCAGAAATGACCAGAGGGGAGGTGACTGCTCCCTCAGAGCACACTTGAGCACCCCTCTTGCATGCAGTACCTTCAGGCCAGTGAAGGGGACCTCTGAGCAACTAGTGGGGAGGATGTCACTGAGGCCACAGAGCACAACAATGCCTGGCAGTCTGAAACCATATCTTGGGGGGATCGAAGCTTATCTACAGCATCTTGGAGGTCAAAGAGCCATCTGAAAGATGGTGGTGATGAGGGACCAAGGCCTTGGTCCTAGCTCCTGCCCCACTCTGCTAATGCCACGGAAGCCAGAGGACTGTATGACCAAGAGGAGGTGGTGGGATCCTTCAGAATCTCTCAGGATTGAATTTTCTGCCAGTCATTGGGTAGGAGCCCAAAGCAATTCAAAGCTGGTTTTGAGATATACAGCAATGGGATTTTTGGTGCACCGGAATTCACACTCCACATGTAACTTGCTCACTTTTCAATTTCCAGCCTTCACTGTGGAAGGGGTTCAGGACAGTCCCCACCAGCATGGGCCACTTTGGCATGTGGATTACTTTGAGCCGCAGGTACTTGAGACCCTGTGGGCTCAAGAGGAATTTTTGTCCTCCCTTAATCACACAGAAGAATCTAAATTGGGGGTCTTTCCCAGAAGAAGGGTTATTGACAGAGGTACATTTTATCTGAGTGACCCATCTGCTTGGCAGGACAAATGTCTAATTACCAAACATCTACTCTTCTGACCATGCACGTGCATTTCCTTCCTCTGACATCCCAGACCCCCACCCCCTTCTCCTCAGTGCAGGATGGCATATAGACCTCATTTTGCCCGACCGGCTTTGGAATTTCCACGTCTACGTGGATTCCCCATCCCTACACCTAATAAATTTGATTTCCTCCTGTTATTCTCTATCGTGTCCATTTTATTCTTCATCCAGCTAGAAGGACCTTTGAGGGGACAGGAATTCTTGGCTCCCTGATACCATAGTCAGTAACCAGGTACAGGTGCATTCATTTCATTACAGAATCAATGTTGTTTGTAAGCAAACTGTGCAGCAGAACTGTGTTGCATGGTTTCGGTCAAATGGAGCTCAGCCTAATCTGATGCAGATCTAAAGTTGTGGGCTCTCCCATTCCCTCTCTCTTTGTTGTCATCTCTTTCTGCTTTGTTGATTCTTCATTTTGTTGATTCTTCAACAAACTTCCCATCTTGGGTTAGGGCTGTCCTTTCTTTCTTGGCTCCCCAGGGACCTCTGGAACCTCAGAGTCTTGTCCCAGCCCTTCTCCTAACGTAGCCACTGGAACTACTTGGGCATCAGGGGCAGCTAACAGTCCCCAGTGGCCCTCAAACTCAGCACACCGCAATCACTTGAGGGAATAAAGAATCCATCCAAGTCCTTAATTGATGGCCTATTGAGCAAGACGCTCCAGGAATGGGGCCAGACATCCAGATGCTCAACCTTCCTTTGCCATTCTAAAGTACAGCCAGGTTTGAGAACCATCGCCTTGGCCCAAGCTCCTGGATCTGTCCACTTCCTAACCACAGAAAAGAATCAGCAGGGAGCCCCTGGGAATAATCCGGGCCCATAGATCAAGTGCCTGTCAAAAGCTACAACGCCTCTGGAGGCTGGTGTTCTGTCTTAAAACTCATTCAGATTCTGATTTCTTAAAGTTCTGCCCTCTGTGACGGACTGCTCATCTTGATTAGCTCTCAGTATTCACCAGAGATGATGAACCCAAATTTCCTATCACTCCTCACAGAGAAACACTTCCACTGCCTAAATTACCTGGAAAGACCAATGTGATGCTGGATATTTTATTTAACTGCAGCTATCAGACCCCTCACAACAACATGCACAGCAGGTAATACTATACCCATTTCACAGACCAAGAAGCTTCTACTCAGACACATGACAAGAACCAGTAAATGACAGAGCTGTGGGGTTTTTTTTTTCATTGTTCATTTTTTCATTGTGGTAAAAATATGCATAACACAAAATTTACTTTTTTGTCCATTTTTAAGTAGCATTAAGTACATTTACAACGTTGTGTAACCACCACCATCACCCATTTCCAGAATTCTTTCATCACAGACAGAAAGTCTGCCCATCAGACAACAACTCCCCGTCTTCCCACCCACAGTCCCTACTAACCACTGTTCTGCTTTCTGTTTCTATGAACTGGCCTAGTCTAGGTACCTTGTAGTAGTGCAATCATACAATATTTGTCCTTTGTACCTGGTTTTTTTTCATTGACCATAATGTCATCAAGGGTCAAGTTTCATCCATGTTGGAGCAGGTGTCAGAGTTGTAGTTTGAACTCCGTTCTAACAGATTCCTAAATCCATGTTCTTTCTGCTTCCCATTTTGTCTGCAAGTACTGGCAGGGCTGGGAGGTAGAAGAGGAGTCCACCCAATTTTTTTGGTCATAGGATATAGAAACGAGATCATCAGGGGAAGTTTCAGAGAGGCCAATTACAATTGCAGAAGGTAAAAAAAAATTTGTCGTTAGAACTGATTCAAAATTTTAAAAAAGCATCCCAATAGGTGGTGAGTTACCTGTCATTGGAGGTGACCAAACACAGGCTGTACAACCACATGCCAAAGGAGCTAATTTCTCCTAGCCCATAGGATTTTGTTTGGGAGAGGGGAGGGTTTGGGATAGAAATAGGCGCTTACAATTGCTACTCCTGAGATTATGCCAGAATCACCTGGAAAGCATTTTAAAACAAGGATCCCTAGGTCTCCCTGCAAATTCTGACTCATCAAATCTGGAGAGGACTCAGGGATATGTTTTGGAAGAGCTTTCGGAGACCTAGGAGGCATCCCCAAGTTCTGGACTACATAGCCACTCCCACCCTGACACTAGATCTTTTTTGATTCTAGGGCCAGATAGTCATTCTCAGCCAGAGATTTTAAGTTCCAACTCATTTATTAAAGGGACAAATTCTGCACTGAAACAGGCTCTAAAGACTGTTAACAGTCTCTAAGAAACAGAGGTCAGTGGTAGGCAGCTGTTTCTTGGTAATGACTGAGGCACCGAGGGAAATACTAGAAAGGTGGAGTGTTCTAGCCCATTAGCATCACAAAACATTGCCACACTCAGGGAAAGAGCAATAAAAGTCATTTCTGTGTCTTTGGAAGTAACAAGATCTACTTTGGCACCCCTTTGGATGCTACTCCTCGTGGTAGGCCAGCCATGTCCTCTAACTGACACCTGCTCCTTCCCTCTCCCTCCCTCCAACCCTACCTGGTCCCCACCAGTCCCCAGAGAATGCCTTGGACTGGGAGTAGATGGGGAGAGGAGGCACAGCGGTCCAGAGAAGGCTGGTCCTTGGATGGAATAAGCACATGGATCGCTGAAGAATCTTGTGAAAATGCAGATTCTCGTTTAGTTGGGGGCATGACAGGTGGGACTGGAGATTCTATTCTGCATTTCTAACAAGCTCCCAGGCACTACTGCTACTTTCCACTGCCATATATCCCTGCTCTGGGGACCACCCTTGAATAGCAAGGGTGACGGGTTCAGAGGGCAGGTTCTGGGCTCACAAGGTCTGAGTCTAAATCCCAGGCCTACATCCATCCTAACAGTTGCATTCGCTTGGGTAGGACACTTAACCTTACTGAGAGCCCAGTTTCTGTATCAGAGCAAGGGGGAAATAATAGTGCATATGTCATAGGACTGTGAGGATTCTAACAGATAAAGTAAGAAAAGCCCCAGCACCGTGCCTGGCACACAGTAGGAACCGTGAGCCAGCATTAATAAACAGATTGAAGAAAAGGAGGTGTCCAGAGCCAGTGCTGGGAGGGGAGGCAGGGCACCTGGGGTCTGAACTGGGCTCTGGGTGTGGCTGTCGCCTCTGCTGTTTTGCCGTCCCATCCCACACGTTAGCCCAAACCCTCAGATATTCCACTACTTGTGAGAGTTTGTGGAAATTGCTGCTGCTTTATCAGCTGCACTTCTTATGAAGCTTGCTTGGATGGTGCTGGTTGAAACCCACCTCGCTGGTAGGAGCCATTTAGGGCTTGCCTTGAATTTGGTACCGCTGTATGGGCTTAGCAACCATGCCTTGATGTGCTTTAGCTCAGCCATCCCTAAATTGCTATCCTGTTGCTTTGGCCCAACTATAGAGAAGCCAGTAATGAGTCCAGCCTGATGAGCGATTCAGGTAGGAACACTTTTTATTTCCCTGGTGAGACTTCATTGACTATCCTGGCAAGGCCCAGCAGGAGCTCGGAATTATCATGATCTTGTTAGCGGCGATGGCTTACCATTGGCTGGGTACTTGCAGAGTGTGGCAAAGGATGCTCATGGGGCCGAACCCTCAAGCAGGCCCACTGACCTGTTCTTTTTTGCCAATTTCCCAGATTCTCTGTACACCTCTGTGTCCTATTTCTCCTGGACATTTAAGACTCCGATATGTGGTCTGTTAGCGCATCTTTTATTTGCAACCATCAAAGCCTGGTGTTACTCAGTGAGCAAAAAAATCTTGGTTAGGAACACGGGGGGAAAAAATCTCTGGTAAGTGATCGTAGTAGCAACAATGGCTAAAAAGATATTTGAATTGAAAAGATATTCTAGAGCAGTTTCATGGGGGCATTTATTTACTTATTTATTTATTGCATCCCTGAGTGGGCTCGAACTCATGGGGCCTTTTTTATTTATCTCTGTTTATTCAGAAGGATAAGGGATGGATCGGCTTCTCCAAGATCTTATTTGTTATTTCAGGAGCATTAATAACTTAAAATTCAAGCTTCTGGCCTTTTTTCATGTGATTGCATCCAGGTCAGGACCTCATTCTCTCCAAGCTGAGGGCTAGGACAGGGTGCATCATGGAGTCCTTTAACAATAAAAGTGGGATGGGAGGAAAAGCAGGGTTGGGAGTCTGAGGCCAACTTGATTTGAGGCAGTAGTGGTATTGAGGAATGTGCAACTCTATATGGAAGAATTGCTCAGGTGAATTATACCTTGAGCCTCAAGAGCCAAAGCATTTCTCAATTTAACTATTTCTTACACAGATATTTCTTTTTTTAAAAAAATTTCATTTATTCTGCAGAGACATAGGCAGAGGGAGAGGCAGGCTCCCTGTGGGGAGCCCAATGTGGGACTTGATCCTACAATCCTGGATCACGCCCTGAACTGAAGGCAGACACTCAACTGCTGAGGCACCCAGGTATCCCTACACAGATCTTTCTAAAATGTAGTTTACACATCATTATATGGAAACCACAACTTATTTTCAGTGGCCAAACCACCATTGGGATATCCATTATTACCCTGACAAGTTTAAGAAGGGTTGAAGTGCCATCGACCCTTGCACAATATAGTGCCAGATCTTCAACTTTTTATAACTAACCTTTATTGGTTTTTCTGACTGTAAAGTGACAGAGTCTTAACATTTTTTTAAGCTTCACTTTTTAACAGCTTTCAGACCATTTACCTATCTATTTGCTACCTCTGGCTTTTGTTAATACATTCTAGCACTATCCCTCTTGTTTGTTCTGTTTGATCTAGATTTAGCCTGGGAAGCCACACAGTCAAGCCTACTACAATTGTGTGTGAAGAGTACCCTCAGGATAGACAAACCCTTGGCTGACCAATATCACTATTAGGATAGAACTTTCTAGTGCATTATAAAAGAAGCTTAGGCTAGGGAATCAGATAGACCCAAGTATGAATTGCCTTTCTGACTCTTACTGGTATCGGGAGCTTCTGCAAATGAACCTATCACCCTCAGCTTCTGTTTCTTCAACATAAAATCAAAATAATGTCACCAAACTTGAATGGCTGCTGTAAGGATTAAAAGATGGGCCACACCAATTATAGTGTTTGGCTCTTGATGGTGCCTCTGTAAACACTTGTTCCCCCTCCTTGTGCATCACTCCCATGTATCACAATGTTGTAGAAGAAGGATGCCTCTAGGACAGTGGTTATCAAACTTGAACTTGCATCAGAATCTCCTGAAGGGCTTATTAAAATACAGATTGTTGGAGGTGCCCGAGTGGCTCAGTCAGGTGAGCATCTGACTCTTGATGTTGGCTGAGGTCATGATCTCAGGGTTGTGAGATGGTGCCCCATGTTGGGCTCCATGCTGGACATGGAGCCTACTTAAGATTCTCTCTCTCCGTCTCCCTCTGCCCCTCTACCTCCCACTCTCTCTCTCTCTCTAAAAAAAAAAAAAAAAAAAAGAATAAAATAAAATAAAATCAGATTTCTGGGCCCCACCTTCAGGGTTTCTGATTCAGTAGGAATAGGATGAGGCTCAAGAATTTGCATTTTGAAGAAATTTCCAGGTATGATGGTGATGCTGGTGGTACTGGTCTGGGGGAGTCACACACTGAGAACCTAGCATTGGTCTAGGAGATCAGCTTTGGTCTAAATCCTGATGGCTACTCAGTAATTGTGTTAATTAATGTATGTCATTTCATTTCTTTGAGCCATAGTTTCCTCAACTAAAACGTAAGTGTATAGCGGGATGAGCGCTGGGTGTTATATGTTGGCAAACTGAACTCCAATAGAAAAAAATAAAACATAAGTGTAACCTCTGCCTCATGAAGTTGTAATAGAAATTAGATGGCAGTTGGAAAGATCTAGCAATTAATAGGTTTTCAAAAAATCTTAATTTTTCCCTCTTTGAGGCAGGTTCCTTTCCTGTTCAGCTTAAGACTTTTTAATGTTCCGAGGAACTATAGGAACCAGATGGTTTTTTGCCCCTAAAATTGCATACCTCTTGTCTTCAGATACTTCACAAATAAGGCATCTGTCACACACTCACAAAGAGCAATAATAGACTCTGTAATAGGTAGTGGATATTGATCCTGTACAGGTAGCTCAGCAGATCAATATCATTAACTTCCTACCTGTTTAACTTGTTAGAGGAGTGATGGATGGATTTAAAATATTTCCCCCTAGGACAAACAGTGTATGTTCTCACTCATTTGGGGAATATGAATAATAGTGAAGGGGAATATAAGGGAAGGGAGAAGAAATGTGTGAGAAATATCAGAAAGGGACACAGAACATAAAGACTTCTAACTCTGGGAAATGAACTAGGGGTGGTGGAAGGGGAGGAGGGCGGGGGGTGGGGGTGAATGGGTGACGGGCACGGAGGGGGACACTTGACGGGATGAGCACTGGGTGTTTTTCTGTATGTTGGTAAATTGAACACCAATAAAAATTAATTTATAAAATAAAATAAAATAAAATAAAATATTTCCCCCTGCAGAGCAGGAAGCGTTTTACAGGTGAGTACATACCAGTCAACAGGTACTATCTCTATGGGGTGTATGTGGGCTATGGGCTGTGGGTTGGGGACAGCTATTTAAACTCAGATCGAAAAGTATATCTAAGTATATAAGTTGCAAAGCAGGTGTCATATTTACTCTGTCCAAATGACAAACTCTCCAGGAAAAAAAGAATGTTTTTCTGCTGTGAAATTGGTTTGCTGGTGTACTGCCAAAGGGAAGCCTTATCATAGTAAATACATCAACTTTAATTATTCATTTCTATTTGCTCGAAGAAATATTCTTATGTGACATACATATGTTCATACATTTCCTTGTTGCGGCAACATGAACTAAATAAGTCACTTTCACACATAAATGCAACTCCAAGAGTTATTATCGCTAACTTGTGTTCTCTATACCATTCACACATTTTCCATTTAGCTGGAGAAAAGGTTAGTATTTGGGTAACGGGGAGGAATCATGGAGCAAAAGATGAAGATCTTTTTAGTGTTCCTTTCAAGTAAAGGGGGGTGGGGTGGGAAAGCACAGGCTACCATCTGCTTTTGCTGATGCATTGAAACATCTCCATCTATAGAGGCTCGTTAATGTGTGACTGGTTCCCCAAATTCATGTCCTGAATCTTCAGAACCAGAACGCGGCCTGCACGTTGGGGTCTGTTCCGCCACCTGCTGTTCACTAAAGGAAACGTCCGCTGAGACCTGAGTTAAACAACCTGTTTCTCTTATATATTGTGGGTTGTCGTGAAATTATGATCTCGGTGAAAGACAATTCCAGAATTTCCGCCAGATTCCAATAGAAGACATTGGTTTCTTTATTTTTTTTTTAATAACAAGTGTTTTTTTTTAATTATTTATTTATGATAGGCACACAGTGAGAGAGAGAGGCAGAGACACAGGCAGAGGGAGAAGCAGGCTCCATGCACCGGGAACCCGATGTGGGATTCGATCCCGGGTCTCCAGGATCGCGCCCTGGGCCAAAGGCAGGCGCCAAACCGCTGCGCCACCCAGGGATCCCCATTGGTTTCTTTAAAAACATTAGTTTGGGGGCGGCTGGGTGGCTCAGTCGGTTAAGTGTCTGCCTTCTGCTCAGGTCATGATCTCCAGCTCTTTGCTCAGTGGGGAGTCTGCTTCTCCCTCTCTCCCCCCATGCGCTCACTCTCTCTTTCTCTTAAATAAATAAATAATATTCGTTTAAAAAGAATAAAAACATTAGGGGCAGCCTGGGTGGCTCAGTGGTTTATTGCCACCTTTGGCCCAGGGCATGACCCTGGAGACCCGAGATCGAGTCCCACATCGGGCTCCCTGCATGGAGCCTGCTTCTCCCTCTGCCTGTGTCTCTGCCTCTCTTTCTCTCTGTGTCTCTCATGAATAAATAAATAAATAATCTTTAAAAAAAAGAATAAAAACATTAGTTTGAAAGTGATCAAGACACACTGTTCAATGGCAACCGGGATCTTTTAACTCAGGCTCAGCACCCAGCTTCTAGGGATGCTACAAGAAGATAAAACTGGCCCTGGTCACTCTCTATTCTGCATCTTCCCTGTATCTGCCCTCTCTCTCTGCTTGGCTCAGTCACATTTACTCTCACTCCACAGTTTTATTGTTTTGTTCTAGTTGCCGCCAGGCCCATCTACCCCCTTCAAGACGCTCCTTCCATTTCAACCAAAATGCTTATTTCTTGAATGCTACCCTATCTGATGTCTGTCTATATGTTTATTATATACTTATAATAGGTATCTATTATATATACGATCTGATTAAATTAATTTTTGTTACAACATGGATGAGACTTAACTTTTCCAAGAAGTGTTTGCATTTTCCAAAGAGCTTTATTAGCACAAGAGAATGTGAAGTTGGTGAGTGTTGCCAGAGAAATGGCTTTGAGCGACAATGTTCTTCCATCAGTCAGTTGACAGCTATTTATGGAGCACTGACTTGGGTGTTAGGCAATGTTCTGGGTGCTGAGGGCATAACAGGTAAAGGCAGAGTCAGTCTTAGAGGGGCCTGCACTCCAAGTGGAAAGGCAGGTAATAAATACACAAGCAAATTAGTAAAGATAACTTCAGGTGCTGGTAAGTGTGAGGAGTAGGTAAAGCAGGGCGGTGTGGGTCTGAGTGAATGAATGGGGAGTCAGGGTGATGTTTTTACCAGGTTTGCAGAAAGAAGGAGCCTCTCGTGATGAGAGGGAAGGCCACCCAAATGTCTCAAAGAAGAGTTTTCCAAGCAAAGAGAAATAGTGCAAAGACTTTGGCATGTTTCAGGGAAAGAAACAAGACTATTTAAATACCATCAATAAACTCCCAGAATCATCTCTCCAGCCTATCCTTATATCTCCAATTCCAGATTCTTATATCCAACTTGGCTTTAGAAAGTGTCCCAAATCTATTGGGTAAAAAGCTGCAGTTCTGGTTTCATGAACCGACCTCAAAGTCAACCCCTTCCTGGCCTCCCAATCTCAATAAATGGCATCTCCATTTCTCCAATTGCTGAAGCTTACAATTTAGGTCATTCTTAACCTTCTCTCTTTCTGGAATCTCATATCCCATCCATCAGCAAATCACAATGACTGTTTCTTCCAAGTGCATTTGATCACTGCTCACCACTTCCTTGGCTACCATCTTGGTGCAACACATGAACTATGGCAATTGCCTCAGCGGTAGCTAGGGTGTCGGCTAATGTGCTGGAACTGAAATACCATCCTAGCTAAGATACTGAACTAAAAATACAGGGGTTCAAATAAGGTAGCTGCTTATTTTTCTCTAGCCAAGAGGTAGAAGAAAGTTCTATGCTGTGAGGTCATCCAGGGAACCAGATTCTATCTTGCGTCTCCAGTATTCCTTAAGTTACTGTTCTTCCCTTCATGGCTGAAGTAGGCTCAATGCCATGTCTTCTATTCCAGCCTACAGCAAGGGAGAGGAAACGAGTGAGTGTGTGTGTGGTGTGTGTGTGTAGGGGAGAGCTGGCTTCCTTTTAAGGATGCAGCCTTGAAGTTGAGTATATCACTTCCCCCTACATCCCATTGGTCAGGATGTGGTCACACAGCCCCGTTAGCTACAAAGGAGTTTTAGGAAATGTGGTGTCCAGCTGGGCAGCTCTTGGCCCTGATAAAACTCAGGGAATATTCTTAGACAGGAATGCATAAAAGAGAAACTCCAGCAATTTCTGCATCTACCTCTGTGGGAGTCACACGGATGCCCCACCAAAATCTTCCACCAGGGAAGATTGCTGCTCATCTACAGGAAGTGTGGCCGGCACACAGCCTCCCATTGTCATGTCCTTTGATGAGGAACTCCAGTCCTTGCCTGATGTCATACCCATCCTGGGCAACCTGCCTCCTGTGACTGAGCTGGGAGGGGACACAGAAGCCCAGACATTTCAGGACACTGGTGGCCAATACTTGCCCCGGAGCTTCCCACTGGGTTGCCCAAGGCTTGCTGGCTTCACATTTCAGTTCCGCTTTTTTGTCTGGCAATCTAGCTTTTCCTTTCTTCATAAGTATTGGTTCTTATTTCTAGTAAGTCTCTGGCACCCCAAATTGTCTTAGCAACTATTAGAGAGCCCATCGTCTTGGTCTCCCTTCTCTAATCTGTGTTCACCTAGAGAACGCTCCGCACACAGCCACGAGAGGGATCCTTTCCCCAAAAGATCTGCTTCTCTCCCCTCACTGTCCCCTCCCTACCCCATTTCAGACCTCACTCACTTCTTGCTCACTCCCCTCCAGCCTCGCTGGGCTCTTCCTTGGACATGCCCATCACCTTCCTAACCTGGATCTGTGTCCTTAATACAACCTCAGGGATCCCTGGAGTTTGCTCCTTCCTTTCCTTCAGGTCTCTGCCCTAAGTCACCTCCTCAGAGAGGCCTGCCCTGATTGCCCCATTTCAAATAGCACTTCCTCCTATCACTCGCTGTTCTTTTACCTTGTTTATTTTTCCTCGTAGCACTTACCACTTGACACTTCATTTATTTGTTTCTTATCATTATCTTCTTGTCTTTCTTCCTCCACTAGAATGTCAGCAATTTCAGGGCACAGACTTTTGCTGGCTTTGTTTGCAGCTGGCTTGGCGCATGGTCATCCTTAAAGAATAATCACAAAGTAAATGAATAAATAGACAAAATGCAGCAAAGGAGAGAGAGCGGAAAATACAGGTCAGAAGGGGCCAGACTACGGAGGGCGCTGTGGACCACAGTGAGGAGTCTGCATTTTGTTCTAATTTTAATGGGGAGCCATGGAGTGTCTAAACAGGAGTGACCTGATCTGTTCTTGGGATGACTACTCATTGAACTCCGAAGGATCCGGAACCTTGATGTTACCAGTGACGGAACTCTCACCATTTCTTGAAGAAACCAATTCCATGGCTGAACATCTTTAATTATTAAACATTTATTTTATATATTGAATCCTTCTTCCCTATAAATGCTGCTCATTAATCCAAGTCCTGCCTCCAGGAACAACTCAAAACATAATGGATCTTTGAAATACTTGGAGACAGCTTTCTAAATCTTCTTGTCTCTAGAGTAAACATCCATGATCCTTTGAATTATTATCCCATTACACGACTTTGAGACTATTCATTGTCTTTCAGAGAGTTCTGACTTTTCGGTATGCTCCGTAAGAACTGCCAAACTTGGTCTGACCAGCACAATACAAAGGAGCAATTGTGTCTGAGACAGGATTTGTCTATGTCTTTGAACAGAGCCTAACCTGATTACATTTCAGTCCCATCCTGGCGGTCAAGCTAAACTTGTGGTCAACAGAAGGATCTGGAAATTCTTCAAGCTACAACTACTCTGCCTTCTACTCAATCAACCTACATGCTGTGATTTACATCAGTCTTGTGAAATTTATCCTGTGGCTTATCCTGTGGTTTCTGGCTGATGTTGCATTTTTTTGTGATCAACTCTGTGTTCTCTTGGCTTGTGCAACATCTGAAAACCTGCAGGAGTGTTCTTTGGACTTCATCTGGTTGTTGAAACTATTAAACAGAATAGGACTGGGGACAAAATTCTATAGTTTTCGTCTTGAAAAGGCTTTCTAAATTATCAGCTTTTTGTATAACAGACTGAGTAAGGAGAGGAGTGTACTCCTATGCACATAGCACAAAGATCTTTAGTTCTAGGATGTTGATGGAAAGATTAGGAGCAGGGCAAGTACATGAAGGCAGGTATGCTATGTTGAAGAAAACTGATAAGAGAACACACAGAAACAAAGGGAAAGTCATAATGCCCTTGACAGGCTGAATGACCAGTTGGATTTTTTTTCACCTAGGAGACATCTGTAAGGGTCCTTGATATGTTCATACATATTCATATAATGAGATGCTTTAAGAATGTTTCTTAAAATCCATGATCTTCTTGAGGAGTCCACATAATTCAACATTGTTGGGTGTCTATACCCACTCTAAATTTAAAGACTAAATTTTTTAGTGTATGTGCTGCCGAAATGAGCACAAAAATTAAAATTTAAAAAAAGCAGTAGATAGTATTCATGGGAGAGATTTTTGCCTCCAACCATCTTAAAAATAGCGAACCATGGGACACCTGGGTGGCTCAGCAGTTGAGCGTCTGCCTTCGGCTCAGGGTGTGATCCCAGTCCCAGGATCAAGTCCTGCCTTGGGCTCCCTGCATGGAGCCTGCTTCTCCCTCCACCTGTGTCTCTGCCTCTCTCTGTGTGTCTCTCATGAATACATAAATAAAATAAAATCTTTTAAAAAAAATTGCGAACCGTTCCCCAAGACTTTGTATGCTTTCACATAATCTAACCCCATTAGAGCTATTAAACCCCCGTGGGGTTTGGTTGTTTCCTTAGAGCTACTTAACAGAGCCTTTTGCATACAGTTTGTTCAAGCAGCTGCAAAGTCAACTGGTAATATGTGAGTCCAATCCACACTTCAAATATTTTTAAAAGATTTTTTTAAAAAGATTTATTTATTTTAGAGAGAGAGACAGAGAGAGAGAGAGTGAACGAGTGGGGAGAGGGGCCCACGGGAGAGGGAGAAGCCTGAAGCAGACTCCCCGCTGAGTGCGGAGCCAACTCAGGCTCCATCCCAGGATCCTGATATCATGACCTGAGCTGAAATCAAGGATCGCCCCTTAATTGACTGAAACACTAGCCCTTTTTTTAAATTAAAAAAATTTATTTAAGTAATCTCTGCACCCAGCATGGGGCTCAAACTTATGTTCCCAAGATCAAGAATCACACACTCTTTTGACTGAGCCATCCAGATGCCTCAGTCCAACTCACACTCAGTGTCCCCCTCCCAGGGATTCCATCAGGAGTGTCATCAAAAAGTTTGCTAAAATGGAGGCACACACCACAGCTAGAGCATTTCCCCTTATCTGTTAACCTAACAACTGTGTCAAAATCAGACTCAATTTTACTATGTTGTAACCTGTTGGAAGAGAACCCATGTTGGTGTTTAGTGATCCCCTCACCTTCATCCAAGTGCACATAACAATTCAAACCATTGGGCTGTGGATTTATGTCAAACTTACTGATCCTTGGTTTTCACAAACTATGGCTTTTCCTCCTGTGTCTTCAGAAATCTCTCTTGCCATTTTTAGAAATTCATTTTCCCCCACCATATAGTGTTACAAATTCATTACACAAAATTTGGAAATGGAGAATATAAGAAAAAAAAAAAAACCCTCTCCTTCTAGCTGACATACTCAATATTTTGGTGCATTAACTTCTAGCATTTTTCTATATATATTCTTTATGACGTCACAATGCTGTATATGTACTTTTTAAAATAAAATATTCATATTATTAGATTGTTTTCCTTACCATCTTATATTATAAAGAATAATGACAGTGATGTTGAGGTCATAACTACAAGATCTTGCAACTTGGGATACATTTTCCTCGGTTAATAACCCTGAAATGCATTCTTTTAAAGATTTTATTTTTAAGTAATCTCTACACTCAACGTGAGGCTCGAAGTTACAACCCCAAGATCAAGAGTCACACTCTCCACCAACTAGGCCAGCCAGGTGCCCCCTCTGAAATACATTTTGAATAGCTAGCTACTCATAGTATTTTTTAGTTGAATTCCAATTCCATCTTCATGATATCCACCTTACCTTTTTTGGTGTAAGTATAATTTTCTTTGCTAGATAAGCCAGAAGAAGACTGAAGATTAAATAATTGTGCTCTCTCTTTGCCTGTGTTTAGATCCTTCAAGCATTGGAAAGTTGGAACATAAATCTGGCTAACCTTTTTGGAAGGCAACCATGTAATGTGTATCAAGATCCTTAAGGATGTTTTGCTTTTTGTCCAAGTCCTTCCACATCTAGAAATAAGATCTTAAGAACATTATATATTGAGAGATTTTATAAAAGGTTCTTAACTCTGGCATTAGTCACATGGTAAAAGATACCATCTAAATGTCCAAAAATCGGGAGATGATTAAACTACACCCGATGAAAGTTTTTATACAGCGACTTTAAAAGAACATGCTGTTAAAACAGAAGTAGTGATCTAGGAAAGTGCTTATGACATGAAAATAAAACACAAAATTATGTGCTGCGTATGATCCTGATTTCGATTTTGTTATATAAAAAGGCTGCAAGGACATAACTCTACGTGGCAAGATGATAGGATTTTTATTTGTTTCAAATATTTGTTTTCCAGATTGATTAGACAGATGAAACATGCTTCTATAATGAGAAGAATAAACATATAATTCTCCACTGTATGAACCTCTTCTTTGTGAAGTAGAACACCCGCCCCCGGCCTTCCTGTTGTGACTCCGACCTTTGTTGTCCTTGTAGCTCACCTGATCTTTATCTCAACCTGGCCTTGTCTTAGTCATCTGAGCTCCTGATATTTTGCAGACTTGGTTTATGCTGCATTTGAATTCATTCTATGTAGTATTTCCTTCTTTCCATTCTTTTCTTTTTTCTCTCCTTTCTGTTTTTCTTTCTTTTTTCTTTTTAGCAGGGTCTTTTCTTTCTATATCTGAGCTCATCAGAGAACTTCTTGAAAAGTGATGTTGGTTTCTCTGGCTGCCTTCTCATTTTCTTCTACCTCAGACCATCAGTGAACACATTTTCAACGTTTTATTCACAGGCCCTCATCTGTTCCCTTCTAGAATCTCTAGTAATGAGATCATATGGATCTGTCCTTTTGATTGCTTACAATATGTTTTTTCTAAATAGAGGATGATGTCTATGGGAAAGATCCCAGTGTTCTCTCCTTGGTATTCCAACGTGTCACAGCCTTTTTGTCCCAAATGTGCCATAGCTCTGGATTTCATGTGAAACAGGAAAAGGGAGAGAATTGGGACCTGGCACCATATCCACCTGCCAGGCGTAAAGGACGCTGAGAAGACTGACTCTGGAGGAACTGGCTGGGGTTTCTGGTGATCACTACACATTCCATGGGTGACATGATGACTCTGCTTTATATTGGAGGGAAACATCAGTAGTATTTTCTATACAAAGATGAGTTCATGGAGCAGAGGGATCCTATGCTTGTGTTGTCATGGGGACCAAGGCCAAGTATGCAGTGCCCAGGAATGCTCTTGTAACACACAAGTATTACATACCTACTTTTGTGTTTGTAGATTTCCATGGAGGAAATATTTTTTTTAAAGATTTTTGTTTACTTATTTGAGAGAGCACACTAGCAGGGGAAGGAGCAGAGGGAGAGGGAGAAGCAGGATCCCCGCTGAGCAGGAAGCCCAACTCAGGGCCGAATCACAGGACCCCAGGATCATGACCTGAACTGAAGGCAGACACTTAATCAGCTGAGCCACCCACGTGCCCCTCCATGCAGGAAATCTTACATTTTCCCCGAAAGTGGAAATAGATTTTCTGTCTTCTCTACTGAGCATATTGAAAAAAATCAGCAAAAACAAAATAAAACAACAGCCTGACATGTTAAAAAGAGGAAAGAAAGGAAACTACCCATATTCCACCACCTAAGGATGATGCTGACATTTTGCAGTAGTGTATGGAATGTGGCTTTTTTTTGTTGTTGTTGTTCTTTTGTGTTTTCTGGTAATGAACACCAATTCACTGAGTCTTATTGAAATCTATTATGGTTTTGTGTGGGAATTTCCAGGACTTTGGTGTAAGACATTCGACTCATTGATATTAACGATAAGAAGAATGTTAATGAGAACAAAATTTTCTCAAGCACTCAGTATAAACGAGGCACTTTTTAAGTACTCTGCATGTATTCCAATTTAATCCTGACAACAAGCATTTGAAGTGGGTTTTCTTTTCATCCTCATATTAGAGATGAAAACTTGACTATAGGCTCTTACTTGCTGAAGATACCACAGCTAATAAGAGGCAGAATCAAGACTCCTACTCAAGTGTACCGTGATTAAAACCCATTGTTAACCAGGGCATCACGTTCTCTCCGTTGTGGTGGGCATGTCCTCCTTCCTGGAGAGAGTCATCCTCTGAAGAACTACGCACTGTGCTCCTTTTTTCTATTTGGCTCATATTCTCCTCCATAGATTCTATATCACAGTTACATGGTGGGCACTTTTCTCCAAATCCAGTTTAAAACCTGAACATCTGAGTTTGGTGATTCTGTCCAGCAAAATTCCCTCCAGTGCTGACTACGGTCCTCAGTCCTTTGCTAGGAGTCCCTTCTTTGGAATGAAGTCCTTTCCTCCAATGCATGCCTCGGGAGAACAGCGACGTTCCAATTCCAAGTGTGAATTTTACGTTGGTCATTTCACGAAAATGCTCCCACTCACTGACACCACAGCGTTCAAGTTTCATTTGGAAAGTCAGAATGGAAGACAAGTTTGGTTTGAGATGTACTGAGGTCTTTTTCTTTCTTTCTTTCTTTCTTTCTTTCTTTCTTTCTTTCTTTCTTTCTTTCTCTTCCTTCCTTCCTTCCTTCCTTCCTTTTTCTCTTTCTTTCTTTCTTTCTTTCTTTCTTTCTTTCTTTCTTTCTTTCTTTCTTTCTTTCTTTCTTTCTTTTTCTTTCTATTTTTCTTTTCTGTCTTTCTTTCTCTTCCCCAATCCTTTTCTCTCCCTTACTACTCTCTTACCCCCATTTGTCTTCTAAACCACCATCAACACTCTTTCCAAAATATAAACCTGACCTTGGCTCTCTCTTTCACTGCCTTCAGGATGAATTCAAAGCCCTAATCATGGAATATAAGAGGCTCTGTCATCTAGACGCCCCCTCCCTCCAGCCTATCTCCCTCTATTCCATACCTGAAATATTCTGCTCCAGCAACATTCAACTGTTTGCAGCTATTGGGAATACATCATGCTGTTTTATGCCTCTTTGCCTTGGCAACTACCTGGAATATCTGATCCTTACCATCACATTCCCACACCCCACCTTACTCCCTTTGAACAACTAAGGTCCTATAAAACACAATACAAGTGAAATACCCACTGTGAAGTTTCTGCAGGTGCTTTTAAATTTTATTTATTTATTTATTCACGAGAGACACACAGAGAGGCAGAGACACAGGCAGAGAGAGACGCAGGCTCCTCGCAGGGAGCCCGATGCAGGACTCGAAACCAGAACTCCAGGATCATGCCCTGAGCTGAAGGCAGACACTCAACCACTGAGCCACCCAGGTGTCCCTCTGCAGGTGCTTTTAAGGAGAATAAATACCTTTGACTTTCTTCTATTATTTTATTTACAGCACCATATTTCAATCCCAGTAAACTGTGAACTCCTTATAGACAACAATGAAGCCTTCTTGTTTTCTGAAATTCCAGTATCAACCACAAAGTTTGGCTTAATAAGGGCCTAGTAAATGTTTGTAAAACATTGAATGAATTGGGTGCCTGGGTGATGCAGTCAGTTGAGCATATGATTCATGACTTTGGCTCAGGTCATGATCTCAGGGTTGAGAGATTGAGCCCCACATCAGGCTCTGCACTCAATGCAGAGTCTGCTTGAGATTTTCTCTCTCTCTCCTTCCCCTCCTGCTTGTGCTCTCGCTCACTCACTCTCTCTCTCTGTCTGTGTAAAATAAATAAGTAAATCTTTAAAAAAAAGAGAGTGGATAAATTCATGGAGCCAAGAGGTAATTCACAAGAGATCAAGGAGTCACATAATATAGAAAGTATAGAGAGTAGTGTCACTTTGCCAAGAGAGAGAACGTATGTGGTGGAAACCTACCAGTTGAACTTGACTTAGGTAAATATTAACATGCTAAGACAGAAGGTCTTAACCCTCACTGCAATCATAATTACCTCAGCACTTAAAAAAATTAATCAATGGCTAGACCGCTACCACCCCCAGCAAGTCTATTCAATTTTTCTTTTCTTTTTTTAAAATGGTCTGGGAGATTATAATGTATAGCCAAGGTTAAGAAGAACAGCTCTAGATGAAGATTGAAATTGTAGTATATAGAAGACTTTCGTTTCTTCAGTGTAGAAGCTATTTTCATGTAGGGGATCTCAGAATTCACACAAAGATGTTTCAGTGATGACTCAGGCTGGCCGTGTGTGTTTTTGTAGACATGTATAATCATGCCCCTTAAGCTCTGTAACATGTTCCTTTACCCTCTTTGCAAACATGTGCATAGTTCCTGATAGATTCTGTTATCAGAGGAGAAAAGGCACTTGCACCTTTCCTTTGGGAGCTTGTTGGTGGATGTGGCTAGAATCTCACCCCAGAAAGAGGCAATATTGAAAAAAAATGTTTTTAATCTAAACTGTTGCGAAATGTTTAATGTTATGGTCAAAGTCTCTGCTTGTAAAGTAAATAAGAACATTTTTGAACATGTGATGCAATGTGATTTTAGGAAGACAGAACCTTGAACTCTGAGTCTAGTTCTCTATAGTTTAATCTACAAAAGAGAATAGGGATGGATCTATGAAGTCATTAAGGGTTTCAAGTACAAGGTCCTATGTTTCTTGTAAGAAATGTTTTCATGTATTCTTAAAAATAAATGTCTATGTGTCTGTGTATTCCTGCCCAGGGTTAACAAAGCAATATACTAAGTGCAACATTAAGTCCAAGAGTTGGCTAATCTTCAGTGGTGAGTATAAACCCCAACAATACAAAACAACCACTTGATTTGCCAAAATTCCTGGGGCTTTTTTTTTCCTTAAGGGTTTTTCCATTTACTCTGCCAAATTAAACTTCAATGGTAAGTTTAAATGGGTCTTTAAAATGTCATGTAACATCGATGATCAGCCAGCTTCTTGGTTTTTATTATAAGGCAGTTAGTGGGAGTTGAACTATATGGAGGAGATAGATCAGACTCCAGGCCAACCACATGGTGCTGAAGTTATTCGGGGCAATGATTCACCAATGTAAGATGAATGCTTGCGTCTCATCCTAAGGCTCATTGTGAAGGCTCTTCATTAGACCCATGTGTGTTTTTGGAAGAGTTCTGAGAACATCTTGTAATTCTCAGACATGTTCAAGTGGCAGTACACTCAGGACTAATAATAATGATAATTTATTAATTGTGCACATTACCATCCATTATCTTTGTATTTAATTACACAAACCAGGGAAAATTTTACTAACAACAAAAAAGGGAAAACACACAGCTTCCCCTGAAACCACAAACACATCTGACTCCCCTGAAAAGCTGTCCAGACTTAAGTTTGATTTAGTTGTTTCTTCATTGGCTCGGTACTATAATTTTTGCATTATTTTCCAAAGTTTAATAGCTAGCAAATAGGAGCTGGATGTCAATGGTTCAAAAATAATGTGTATACATAATATATATATAACTGCTTATGACTACTTCTCTTCATACACACGCACACATATCCACACACATACACATACATATATACAAACTTAAAATTGAAAAAATTCTGTCCATTATACTGATTTTTATGGGGTGATGCCAAAAAAAGTTGAGGCCTTATACAGTTTGGCTCAAGACCACCCTCAAGGAAACCACAAAAAGGGCACGTATTTGTTTTGTGTTGTTATATTTTTAAGCAACTTCAAATTTAAAATATACAGAAAATTTCAAGAATAGAACAAAAACCTCCAAATACTCTTTACCCAGAGACCCCATTCAACCTTCACCAAACATCCCCTCAGGCACTTACAGCAACAACATGGCACACTCACGTAACAATTCTCCCTAAGGTCCCTCAGTCTTTCTCTGCCTTTCATGGCCTTGGCCATTTTGAAGATTACAGGGCAGTCATTCTGCACAATGTCCTTCAACTTGAGTATGTGCAATATTTTCCCATGACACAACCCAGGTCATGAAGTGAAGGGCAGGACTGTTGCAGAAGAGATGCCGTGTCCTTTCCATTACATCCTCTCTGGGGGCACACTATGTCAATTTGTCTCATTAATGGTGATATAATTTTGATAATTTGATTAAGATGATGTCTGCCAAATCTTTCCACTATAAATCCTTTTTTCTCTCTTTGTAATAAATACTTATTTTAAGTGGAGACATTTTTAAGGCTATATGAGCATCCCATTTCTATTTCCACTAATACCCCCTAGTTTAACATCCATTGGTATTTTTGCCAGGATTAAATATTTCTTTTTTTTCTTTTTTTTAAGAATTAAATATTTCTATGATGATTTCCAAACGACAATGTTCTGATTCCAGTATTCCTATTACATTAATTGATTGGCACTCTACCATAAGGAAAACTTTCTTATCTTCCAATATGCTTGTTAATATGTTTATTCCTATCAAAATGGACTCATTAATTTCCATTTTAGTCAATGGATTATAACTTGTTACTATCATTACTTATTTTGACACTCAAACTGTCTCATATTGAGAGCCCCTTCAAATGCCTTCTGGGTCCTTTTAACATGTCCCTATCATTCTCTGAGCATTATCTGAGTTGTTCTTCATAACATAATGTTCCAGACTTGGCTTACACTTTCTAGTCCTAGAATCAGCCAATTTTCCAAGTAGCCTTGGTGCCTTTCCATGGATAGTTATAGTAGGAACCAAGATCTAGGCACCAAGTGTGCCTAGACAATATACTAAGTATATTGTCATTCCCAGGCTATCTTGGAAAGAGCTAGGAATAATATGTATGTACAGACACACATACTTACCCACGTGTGTCTATAATTTGTATCTATAATTTCTGTTTCTGTCCATATATATGCAAAATTTGTACTGCTATCACTACTTCCAATCCAAAGTTACAGGGTTTATTTAAGCCTTCCTTCTTTCCTTTTTGCTTCTTCTCCCCACCAGTAAAAATCCTGACTCCCATTATCCCTCCTATATTTGCCTGTTTCTCAATCCCTTTTTGTAGCCAATCCTGCGGCAACACTGGGCTGTCAGCATCTCAAGGGTCAATGTGACTGCCCCACTGAGTCTGCCCCATGACTTTTGGACAGAGTTACAAAGGAAGGACAAAGGAATGGAGGGATTGAGGGTGCGAGGGAGGGAGGAAGGAAGGAAGGAAGGACTGAGCTGCTTTTAATTTGAGGTATAGTTAACATAATAAAATGCACAGATCTTAAATGTTTAATTGGATGAATTTTTATTTTTTAAATTTTTTAATTGGATGAATTTTTAAATTTCATTTAATAAATTATTTTTTAGAAATTGAATTATAGTTGACACACAATTTTACATAATTTTAGGTGTACAGCACAGTGACTTGACAATGCTGTGCTCACTGCTAGTGTAGCTACCACCTGTCACCATACAATGCTATTACAGTTCCATTGACTATATTCCCTATGCTGTACCTTTCATCCCTGTGACTTATTCATTCAGTGACTGGGAAGCCTGTACCTCTCACTTCCCTTCACCCATTTTGCCCATTCCTCACCCTTTTGAGACCATCATTCTGTTCTGTGTATTTATGAGTCTGTTTCTGTCTTTTGTTTATTTCTTTGTTCACTTGTTTTAGTAAAATGAGATTTTTTTATTTTTTTATTTTTATTTTTATTTATTTTTATTATATTTTTTTAAGTTATGATAGTCACAGAGAGAGAGAGAGAGGCAGAGACACAGGCAGAGGGAGAAGCAGGCTCCATGCACCGGGAGCCGGACGTGGGACTCGATCCCGGGTTTCCAGGATCTCGCCCTGGGCCAAAGGCAGGCGCCAAACCGCTGCGCCACCCAGGGATCCCCTAGTAAAATGAGTTTTGATCATTGCATGTGCACTAGTAACAAACACATAAAAGAAAATATAGAATGTTCTCACCACTCCAAAATGTCCCCTCAGGTGTAGGTGCACATCCGTCAGCAAATATTATTAAAAACCCCTCTTCTGTCACTGTTTCTCTCAACATCTATCACTGCATTTGCATCTGTTGCCAAAAATGTCTCTTCTTAGTTTCACACTTCTCAGATTTGTTTTCCTGATGCCCAGCCCATTTGGTTTTTCTCTCTCTTTCTCCATCTACCTCAGATCTTTGTTCTGTAGAACAACTCGGTCTTATCTTCTTTAGCTTCTCTCTTCTCCATGCATTAAAGGAATTCTCCACGATAAAGTAGAGCCTGTGGATGATCTAGAAAACCCTTTGAAAGGGAAGGGGGAGTGTGTGTGTGTGTGTGTGTGTGTGTGTGTGTGTGTTTGTAAAGATTGTTGTTTAATCACAGAAGGGGAAGGACTACTATTGTTTTCTATTAGTGGCAGTATACTTTTCCTCTTGTCATGGAACACAAGTTCATTAGAAGCATAGTTCAAGAATCACTGCCTGACAAGGATATTACTTAACTGATGTGTATCAAGCAACTTTAGACATCAAAGACCAACTTTAGACCTCAAAGACCTGAGAACCTGCAAAGAGAGTTGACTCAGACCTTGCCATAACAAGGGAGGCAATCACTGTCATTTGCATTTGGCAGAGAGTCAAAGTCAGAGGAGTGGCCAAACTTAATTGTGGACAGAAAGGTCCAATTTCAGGTATGTCCTGATGGGAGGTTGTTGGTATGATAGGGATGGCGGAAGTGGACTAATTAGAAGCTGGGCATCCTATGCAATTCATTAAAGAACATATTTGGGTTTCTCCAGTTTGTCCTAAGTTGAGTAAATTGCTCAATTGCTCATGGAGGTCATGATTTGGCTTGCCAGATTGGTTGCTACAGAAACTAGGGTCAGAGTTCTATTTTTATTTATTTTCTGGCCATTGTCCACTTGCATATTCAGTCCTTGAGAGCAAAGAGTATATGAGAGGATGAAGGAGTCATGGCTGGTCCTCTCTGAACCCCTAAGCAACATCATCAGCATTGGTCATTGTCTCCTCCTACTCAGCTTCTGTTCTTCTCTGAGTCCCAACTTGTAACTTCATGTCAACTTTCCAATTCCTAAAACAGATCTAGAAATCTGCCTAGACAGATCTAAGCATTAAGAATAACGAGCAGGACTTTGTGTTGACTTGATGTGAGAAGACTGTGGATTTAAGGAAAGCTGTAAACTTGCACCTGGAGCTCCCAGGACAGTCTCATTACTAATTGCAGGTAGAACAGAAATCTGGAAGAAAGCATCATTTTGTGACGGAAGATGATGAACTCGTTTTTTTTAGGCATTATAATTTTCGATGCCTCCCTGGTGGATGTTCTTTGGAATCATACATCTGGAAAGTGGAATATCATTTTAGAGGTGTGGAGACTGAAACCCAGAGATGGTCCTAGGTTTCTACCTCAAGATGGTAGGAGAAGCAGGTGTTCCTCACTTCTGATCCTCCACCTACTATGTATACAAAACTAAGGATGGAGGATGAGAGGTCTGGTGTAGAGGCCTGACAATCTGGGAATCACCAGAATTCTATCAGGAGTGATAACAGGCAGTGTAGTGCTGTTAAAATAAATGCTATGAAGACGGAAACCATTTGCCAAAGATTTCACAACAGACCCACAGAAGTGAAAGTAAATGATTAAAAAATAAGTCTCAGGGTTCCTTTCAAATTGTGATATTTTACCTTCTATTGACAGAGATAAAAGGACACAGGAGAAGAGGTTAATGTTTAAGCACTTTTATATTTACATCCTTCTTTTTAGCAGAGGAAACCACTTTGGTAGTGCCCCTGTGTGTCATCCATAATGATTTCTCTGGGGCTCATCTTGTTCTCGAGTGTTCTCTGCCATGTTGCTACTGCAGGACGGAGTAAGTATTCTTTGCTTTTGCAAATATAATTAATATATCCAACCCCCTAGCACATGACAGGGATCAATAATGATAATTAAAATTCTCTCTAGTGCAGATGCTGGATACCGATTCTTCAATATTGTCATTACTTAAAGCTCCCTGAGATATTCAGCCAGTTGAAGCCTCGATGGATTGACCTATAAACGGGGATAACTATAGTATCCTTCAAAGGGTTGTTGAGGAGATTAGATGAGATATTGCATATGTGAAATATTTGACATAGAACTTGGCATAGTTACTTTTGGCAGCATTAAATAGTTTTTTTCATTTTTGTGCTGAAAAAATGAAAAGCTAAAAGCTCAACTTTTAGCTGAGCTTAAAAGTGAAAATACAGAGTTCTTTTTAAAATTTTATTTAAAATCAGTTAGTTAACATATAGTGTATTATTAGCTTCAGAGGTAGAGTTTAGTGATTCATCAGTTGCATGTAATACCCAGTGCTCATTACATCACGTGCCCTCCTTAATGCCCATCACCCAGTTACTCCATCTCCCCACCTTACTCCCCTCCAGCAACCCTCAGTTTGTTTCCTAGGGTTAACAGTCTCTTATGGTGTGTCTCCCTCTCTGATTTCACCTTATTTTAGAAAAATATGGATTTCTTAATTAACCACTTTGTGCTTTATTTCAGCTTGTCCCAAACCAGATGATATACCATTTGCCACAGTTGTTCCATTAAAAACATTCTATGACCCAGGGGAGCAGATAGCGTACTCCTGCCAGCCGGGCTATGTGTTCCGAGGTCTGACGAGACGATTCACCTGCCCTCTGACAGGAGTTTGGCCCAGGAACACTGTGAGGTGTATACGTAAGTCAGTGCCTTCTCTCACTCGCTTTCCCTCATTGGATTCTGGACACTTGGGGGGATAGCCTACTTTGTCATGCTGGGGGCACAGAGGGCCAGCAGAAGCACAGAGGAAAGAGCTGCGAAGAAACAAGAGGACCTGCGGGGATGTTCATGGGAGGAGAGACCAGAGGCAATGGGTGCTGTTTAGAGAGGAGGAGGTGAGCATAGCCCGGAAATAGGAGAGTGAAGACCTGCCAGGGTATAGGAGAGAGAAACACTGCAAAGTTAAAAAAAAAAAAAAAAAAGATGTACAGATACTCCAAAATTTAGATACCAAAGAGACTCTTGACTAAGTAAAACACAAGGAATCATCATATCTTTGGATTTTTGCCTCAAAATTAAAGCAGATCTAATATAATCATCACATTATAATACCTTATAATAAATATATGAATTATATATGATTATCTAATAATTTATAATAAGTTACAATAATTTATATATACACATATTAAAAACTTAAGTATAAATTTATTGCCATCACCTCATGGTAGATGGTGGCTTTTCTTTATTCCTCAGACCATGGTTCTGTGGTTCCATGCCCACATTACTTTTGGCAGTCAAATATAGAGCAATCAACCCAATAGAATTTCTGGCAATTTTATGTAGAAGTTAAACAGTAAAAATAACTATATGGATCTCTAAGAGCTCTGGTTATTTTGGTCATATGAACATGACCTTTGTGAACATCACATATTTCATAAAATTGATTTTAGCATGCTTTTTGAATTTTTTTAAATTTATTTATGATAGTCACAGAGAGAGAGAGAGAGAGAGAGAGGCAGAGACACAGGCAGAAGGAGAAGCAGGCTCCATGCACCAGGAGCCCGATGTGGGATTCGATCCTGGGTCTCCAGGATCGCGCCCTGGGCCAAAGGCAGGCGCCAAACCGCTGCGCCACCCAGGGATCCCCTTAGCATGCTTTTTGATTTAAAAAGGACTAAACACGATTTTTAATAAAAAATAGCTATAACATCATAAGAGAAAAGCTTTCTTTAAATTGGTCATAAGCCTAGAACACTAACAATTTCATTTTTTCAAGTTACTTTCCACGTGTGTATTTTTGCATCATTGCAGAGAGTAGGTACCATTTTATATTTTTCTATTTCATCTGCATAGCATAAACATTAACTGTATCTCCATACTCTTCATAATTCATATTCATATTGGCTGCATGAGAGTTCAACTATTGATTTGCCATAATTAATCAAAACAATCACCTGATGTTAAACATTTAGCCTGTCCAATTTTTGTTATTAGAGATAACAGTGCAATGAGCCCCTTTGTGCATATATCATTTGACTAACTTTGATTTCTTTTCTTAGAATAATTAACAGTAGAGTTATTGGATCAAAAAATAGAAATGAGTTTATATGTTGTTGCTTTAATGAAAAATTCTATAATTTGAAATTCACTTTTTTATCTTTAAATTACAGCCAGAGTGTGTCCTTTTGCTGGAATCTTAGAAAATGGAGCTGTACGCTATACAACTTTTGAATATCCCAACACGATCAGTTTTGCTTGTAACACTGGGTAAGGACGTCTAGCCAACAGATGCAGAACATTTCTGTGCCTTTAAGCTAAACATCAAGCCATATTTTATTTTTAGCCTTCAGGCTGGACTTGCTGAATACAAATCAATTATAGTCCTGTTTTTAATCTATACCACAGTGGTATTGGGGTTGGGGAAACCATAACAACTCGTGAAATGTGAAGTTGCTACTGCATTAAAACTTTTTTCTCCCAATTAATTACTTATCTGAGGAGGTACACTGGAATGATTAAAACTGGATAATAACTCTTAATCATCTCTGGGACAAATCTTGGCATGAAGGTTAAGATACTTTAGGAATTGGACTTGGGCTTTAGTTATGAACCTAATTTGATTGACTGACGTGGGAGTCTCCAGAAGGGAGGTTTTTTTTTTTTTTTAAATTTATTCAAGACACAGAAAGAGAGAGAGAGAGAGAGGCAGAGACATAGGCAGAGGGAGAAGCAGGCTCCCTGCAGGAAGCCTGACACAGGACTCGATCCTGGGTCTCCAGGATCACAACTTGGACTGAAGGCGGTGCTAAAGTGCTGAGCCACCTGGGCTGCCCCCAGAAGGGAGTTCTTTGGTGAAGGTTGGGCATGTGGTGGTATAAAACATACTTCTGTTAATCCTCACACAATGCAGGACAGCATTCCCAGCAAGAAAGCACGTACAGTGGGTCATATACAGCTTATGTGCCTTATGAGCAAAGGCACTGCCAGTGACATTGTCAATAGCACGTCGTCTGTATCCTAGGGCAAAATTGCACCGAGACTTCTTGCTCGGAATTGGAAATTAAGAAATACTATGTGTTAAAGAGAATTGGACTCCTTTCATCTGAAACATCAATTAATTTGTGGGTCTGATGACAAAGTACCTTGAAACAATTGGCTTCGAGGAGACAGTGTTTTCAATGGAAATATACTGCGTTGTTTTTACCCATTTATGTCAGTAGACTGAATCGTTTCAGAAAATGGATAGCAGCCATGACTCAGTTTGATTCACTTTTGTGATCCTGAAGAAGAGACGCTTCTTTGCTCCACATAAGAAGCTGTTAATTTGGCCTGCTGATTGGAAAAGAGGGATTTGGGGTTTTGGCTTCTATGCTCATAGCTATGGAAACTTCTCATTCTTCTGTGAGACCTCTGCAGCCCTGGGCTGGGAAATTTGATGAGCCTTAAATGAGTGCTGAGCAACTCAGGAAAACAGCATTACAAAATAGGGGGAAAGTCGGTAGCAATGCTCAGTGGAGAAGACATTTGAAATGCCATCAATGGATTCTTTTACTGCTTGATGGGTTCCATTTTCCCTTTGCAGGTTTTATCTAAATGGAAGTAGCTCTGCTAAATGCACCGAGGAAGGGAAATGGAGTGTTGACCTTCCTGTCTGTACTTGTGAGTCTGGGGGAACCCAGTTATGGGGAGACTAATTGGTTTGCCTGGGACTTTGCTGGTTTGACACCTGTATGTTCCATACCCTGGAAATCCCTCAGTCTTGATTTCATTGGACAGTTGCTCACCTTTATGGGGAGTGTTCATCCTGATATCATCTCACCTTGGAAGATGCAACAACCCTTTTGGAATGACAGAAAGAAAGCATTTGACTTGTGAACACATTTGTATCCTTCACCTCGTGGAACCAGGGCTATCTGGGTCTATTCATTTCATCACTCACAGTCCTTGGCAGGGGCTTGGATACATGTGGCATTGGTCAATCGCAGACAGCCATCATTTGACTAGAAGAACATCTAGTGAGATCAAACATCTTCCTCCCACTCTGGGACCTCATTCATCCATTTATACATTCACCCATTTGTGTTCCATAAACAGGTGTTGAGGACCTAATGTGTGCCATATCCTGTTCTCAGCACTGAGGCTACATGGCTCAGAAGACTTCAGTCTGCCCCCAGGAAGTATGTCTAGTGATGAGGGAGACAGGAAAGTAAACTTCACAGTGAGCTTGGACTCCATGTAAGGGCCTTGCCTCATAGGAGTGGGGTGGGATTGCTCCCCAAAACGCTGCTGGTTTATCCAAGGGACACTCAGTCACGAAGTCAGGGTCGGCTCTGGACATTGTTTATCTAGGGAGGGACATTCTGATGTTCCCTAACTTGTGATTCATAGGAGTCCAGTACATTCATTGACCAGGAGGCCCTTGCATTACAATAATGGTTGTAGTTCTTTAACATTTCAGTGAGGCCTGTCCTAGCAAGAGCCAGTAACAAAGTAAAGCAATTTCAAATCAATGATAGTTTAAGAAAAGCTGAACTACCAAAGTATTTTTAAGGGTCAATTAGAGTTCTTTACTCAGCACTAAAAATCACCATGATTCCCATTGTTTCCCTTGTAAGCAGATTTATATAAATTATGTAAAGTTACTTTTTCTTCTTGGTTACAAACAGAAAGTCTACTTTTCTTCAATCTCATCTAAGTGAGAACTTCTCATACTTTAACATATGTATGACTCAACTGGGCATCTTGTTAAGATGCAGATTCTGATTCAAGTGTCCGTGGGGTCTGAGCTTCTGCATTTCTTGTAAGCCTCCAGGCAATGCCCCTGCCGCTGGCTCACAGATCACACTTTGAGTAGCAAGGATCTAAATAATTCAAATTAAATCACATTCTGGTCTGCACTGACTTCCTTTACATTGGTATAACTCTCCCTGGACTTAATTGAAACCCCATATTAGTGAGTCCAGATGACAATCCCTACTATGCCTCCAGGTAAAGCTACTTATATAAGCTCCATACATACAGAGTGCAAAAGCAGGAGATATTCAATAGGAACAAATGTAAAACAGCAGTGGAACTGAGATGTCACAAATGACTTTGTACCAAGTGCTATCATCAGCAATTATTGCAGGATGGGGCAGCCCCGGTGGCTTAGCGGTTTAGCGCCACCTTCCACCCAGGGCATGATCCTGGACACCCGGGATTGAGTCCCACGTCAGGCTCCCTGGATGGAGCCTGCTTCTCTTTCTGCCTGTTTCTCTCTCTCTCTCTCTCTAATAAATAAATAATCTTAAAAAAATTATTGCAGTATGGTTCTACACCAATTGACTTCCAGAAACATCTTCCAAGTAGCATTTAGATCAAAGACTTAGGGAAACCTATGCATTGTGTCATTATAATAGGCAAATTAGTGGTAATGAAACTTAGATTTACTTCATTTTTCAGTCTTTGGACTGGTTCAGACATCTGATTTTCAAATCATATTTTCTTGTGCAACTTCTACAATGGACTGTTTTTACCCTGGCATTTGATCAATTTTTGCATTTTCTCAAGTTAATCTGTTTTTTTTTTTTTTTCCTTTCTGGAAAGAGTATCTTTAAAGGACTCAACTATTTCATAAGAGTGATCATTCTTTCTTTTCCAGCTGTAACCTGCCCTCCCCCATCGGTACCTAAGTTTGCAACACTTAGTGTTTTTAAGCCATTGGCTACAAACAACTCCCTCTATGGAAACAAGGCTGTCTTTGAATGTTTGCCACACTATGCTATGTTTGGAAATGATACAATTACCTGCACAGCACATGGAAATTGGACTACATTACCAGAATGCAGAGGTAGGTGCAAGAAGACAAAACTATTACAATAGTATAGAATCCCATGTTTGAGAAGTATAGAAAATTCTATCATCGAGTGTTTCCAATGGCCTTGTTCAACAAATGTTTATTGGCATCTACAATGTGCCAGGCAGTGTGCTGGGTGTTGGGGATATCAGATGAATGAGAGACCTGGCTTCTGACCTCAGGACAATTAAATATGATGCAATGAACTGTTTGGAGCTGCTTGGGAGAGCTTCCTGGAAGAGGAGAATGGAGAATAAGGAAAAGGCATGGAAAATCAGGGAGATGTGAGAGAACAGGATGTGTACATGGACAGTTGAATACGGTGGTGAGGCTGGTAGAGAGAAGCCAGGATTAAACTGGGGAGTACCAGGAAATGAAGGTGAAAAACTAGGCTGTAGTCAGATTGTCACAAGCTTTTACTAAGAATCACAAGAATATTTGATTTAAAAAATTATGAAAATTCTTCCTCTTCTATTTATTTTATTTTTTTAAGAAAAAGAGCATGCATGTGCTTGCAGAGAGGGGGAGGGGCAAAGAGAGAGGGGAAGAGAGAATCTCAAGCAGGCTCCAGGCCCAGCACAGAGCCTGACATGAGGGTCAGTCCTACAACCCTGAGATCATGACCTGAGCAGAAATCAAGAGTCAGATGCTTAACTCACTGAGCCACCCAGGCACCCCCTTCCTCTTTCAATTTCACCTATCTTCGTTATCTTTGAGTTTGTCAACTACACAACAAGTAGCAAAATTATAGGCTTTATCATGTACACAAGGAGTTATACTGAGGACTACTACTTTCTCCTAAGTAGATATTGCAGATATGTCTTGAATGATCCAAAGCAAAAGTGCTTTTTAACATGGGGAAACTACCAATAATGATACAAAGCACCTCTGAGGGACTGAAACTCTGGGCCAGGCACTCATCTCCTGCTGTATATGTGTCATCTCATTTAATTCTTTCAATCCTAAGCAATAGGTTCATTTTTTTTAATAGGTTCATTTTTTTTCTTTTTCAACCTTTCACCTAGATGGATCAACTGCCAAAATGTTGTGACTTTCTATGTCTCTCTCTCTTTTTCCATAGACAGATGTTTTTTCTTCCTGAACCATTTGAAAATAAGTTGTACACATCATGACACTTACCCATAAATACTTCAGCATGAATATCCTAAGAACAAGAACATAGTCACTGTAGGCAAGACATTTAATGCATTTTGAATTATTAACAATAATGATTTAAATTATTATAATAATATAAACAATTAACAACATTAATTTCATGTGCAACACCCCCCCCTCGCCGCATTGACCTGAAAGTGTTCAGTTTTGTTTTACATGAGATCTCATCAAGTGTCACACATTTGGTTTAGTGTCATGTCTCCTTAGTCTCCTTTGGTTAAGAATGACCCCCCTGACTTTATAATTGTCTTTCCTTGGCATTTTTATTTTTATTTACCTATATCCTTTTTTGAGAAAGAGAGAGAGTGCGAGAGTGTACAAGGGGTGGAGAGGGAGGGGGAGAGGGAGAGGGAGAGAGAGAATGCCAAGCAGACTCCATGCCCAGCATGGACCCCAATGAGGGGCTCAGTCTTTCAATCCTGAGATCACAACTTGAGCTGAAATCAAGCTAGATGCTTAGAGGCACCTGGGTGGTTCAGTCATTAAGCATATGCCTTCAGCTCAGGTCATGATTCCAGGGTCCCTGCTCAGTGGGGAGCCTGCTTCTCCCTCTGCCTGCTGCTCCCCCTCCTCCTCCTCCTCTCTCTCTTCCCCCCTCTCTTAAATAAATAAATAAATAAATAAATAAATAAATAAATAAAATCTTTGAGAGAGAGAGAGAAAGAAAGAAAGAGAGAGAGAGAGAGAGAGATGCTTAATTGACTGAGCCACCCAGGTGCCCTTCCTTGATATTTTTAAAGAATATAGGCTTATCTTCTAGCATATTCCATAATCTGAATCTGGTTGATGATTTACTTGTGATTAGCTTCAAGTTAAATAATTTTGTTAAGAATCCATTCCATCACATCAGGAGGCACCACTGGTCTTGCTTCATTTGATCCCTTGGTCAGGTGGATTGTTAGATCTTCTTTTGGTAAATGCATCTTTTCCTCTTTGAAATTAGTAAGCAAATGGTGGGTAATACTTTGAGATTGTGTGAATATCTACTCTAGCTGGCATTTTGACATCCTCTGAGGATCCTCGACTTAGTCATGACACTGGTGGTTGCAGACTGGTGACTTTTTATCTTTTCTTCTTTATTTATTGGCTTGCACGCTTCTATAGAAAAGAGCTTTTCTTTTCTTCCATGGACTATTTTTTAAATATTACTATAGACTCCTAGATTCAGGTGCCAGCTAGAAGCACCATGTTTCTCCATATTTCATTCTGGCTTCTCGTATAGACTGAAGACATTCATAAGAATTAGATTTAACATCTGAAATCCAATAATGGTGTGCTAGTGTTTGTGGAGGGAGTCTTTGTGTTTTAATTTCATGGTTTGTTGATTAAAAGAGACAGACTTTTTTTCTTCTTTCAAACCTGCCATCTTAGACTGCATGGAGATGAAATTTGAAGTAAATAATACCTTGTGATTGTATGAGAGCCCAAAGAACTTGGTAACTCACTGATTTACTTTCAAAGTATTGTTTCTTTTTAATATCTAGGGTCATGTGAGCATAAGATAAGGGGGACAGAATTGAACACCTAGGTCCCTAGAAATTGCATTCCAGCTACAGGAACACCCAGTGACTCAATGGGGGTAATGGAAGCTGGAAAGTAAATATTTCATAACTATGGGAAAGCACTACCTTTTATACTAATATGTCTTATTGAATACACTTTTTAGAAGTAAAATGCCCATTCCCATCAAGACCAGACAATGGGTTTGTGAACTATCCTGCAAAACAAATACTTTATTACAAGGATAAAGCCATGTATGGTTGCCATGATACGTATACCTTGGATGGCCCAGAAGTAGTGGAATGTAACAAATTTGGAAACTGGTCTGCACAACCAAGTTGTAAAGGTATGAAATATGGGTGAGATCATAACTTATCTCTGAATTTATCCAGTGGATTACCCTTACTTGCCATTTTCTTGTGCCAATCATTTTCTGCTCATTGTTCAGACTTGCTTCAGTTATTGAACTTCAGGACTCACATGTGCATGGGGAGCTTCATGCTTAGGAAGCTTGTTTGAGATGATACTGTAGATCCTTTGTAAACATTGATGATATGGTGGAGGATTGTGTGGGTTTCCTATACTTGCCTTCCTGTGAGCATCCTTTTCTGCTTTCTTCTAGTCTAGACTCTTCTCATTATTGCAAAAAACAACCACACATTCAAGCTTGTTCAAGGAAATGGGGGTTTGTCATAAATGGGCAACAAGTGATCATGTGGACATGGAAGATGAGGAAATGAAATGCAACTGGTCCTCCTGAGGATTGGAACTGAAAGTCAGGCCCTATTGCTACTCTTTCCATATCTCAGTGGCCTCATGGTCTCTCTCTCATCTCCGTGTTTCCCTGCTCACTCACTTCAAACCTGGCTTGACTCTACACTAGGATCTTTCAGCCAAAGGACTCATCACTAACTGGCATCTTTTCCTGGAAACACAGGTTCCTTTTGAGTTAGGTGTCTATCCTTGATCTGGGATCATGCCTATGCAAGAGTATTAGCACTGTATTTCTGCTCAGGTTGCCATAGGGCGAGGCAGTCTAAGCAGAAAAGAAAATTAGGCACTGCAGGCAAAATGATGTATAATTAGTGTCTTAGGTTGGGGTCCCCTAGAAGCAGAGCCTAAGACAGGGATTCAAGTGCAGATGATTTATTCAGTGAGTGTTGCAATTTCCCTGTACCCCAGAATCATCTGGAGGGCTTATTTAAACACAGAGTTTCTGATTCAGTAGATCCTGTATAGGACCTGAGAATGTGCATTTCCACCAAGTTCCTGCTGCTGCTGCTGAAGATAATGATGATTCAGGGACTAAGTTTGTCCAACAGGAGTCTGGTTTCAGTTTCATCCCCTTGGGAGCTCTAGACATGAATTCTACTCCAGAATGGATCTCACCAAAGGGCATGGGGACCTGCCTCTTGTATCCTTTTATTAATCAGTCATTGGCTATGGGCTGCTCCCTTCCCTGACCCTCGTGTGGGGGCTGATTCGCTCCCAGAAGAGGCAGCTCCCTTATGGCTGAGGGCAACTTTTCAGAGAAAGGAACCTTTATGAGCTATTATCAGCCAATGCACACAGTGGCTGGTAGATGGCTACACTAGCTTAATAAATGGGATCTAAGTGGGGCAGTGGAGGTATGTATGAAATGGCAATATCTGGTAGAAATTCTTTTTCACTGACGCCTAAAATCTGATGCTTCTGCTTTGACCCTCATATGTCACTACCTCAGGGGGGAGAAAAAGGCATCTTGGAAGCCATGATTAATGGTTCTATTGATAAAGAATTGCTATTAGCACTGACACTGACATTAGTCACTATGAACATACTTGGAGTCTTCTTGTCTTGAGCAGTTTGTTTCAGGTGTACTCATCTACTAATTCAAATGCTATGTTGTCCTTAAGAAAGACTAAATGAACTCCTAAGTCTTGACTAAAAATATTGTCTCTTTCAGCATCTTGTAAATTATCTGTTAAAAAAGCTACTGTGCTATACAAAGGAGAGAGAGTAAAGCTTCAAGAAAAATTTAAGGATGGAATGCTGCATGGTGAAAAAGTTTCTTTCTACTGCAAGAATAAGGAAAAGAAGTGTAGCTACACAGAGGATGCTGAGTGCATAGATGGCACCATTGAAATCCCCAAATGCTTCAAGGGTGAGTCTAAGACTGGTACTTTTAGCTAGGACTTCCACTTGCCCCTCACCGTAATAAGTACTTTAGTTACATAATAAGAAGCCATATCAGTTTGGCCATTGGATTTTTTTTTTTTTGAGAGAGTGAGAGGGAATGTGTGCAGGTGCATGGCGGGGAGGGGCAAAGGGGGAGAGAGAAGCAGATTCCCCGCTGAGCAGGGAGCCTGGGATCATGACCTGAGCCCCTGGCTGCTGGGTTTTTTAAAAAGAGGCAGGGACCAAAGGAAAGAGCACGATGAAGCAATAAATGGATTCATTTTTTTTCACTTGCAATAGCATCTTCCTTTCCAATTCTCTTCCTTAAAACTCAGGATTGCAATTTTATTCAATGAATATTGAGATGAATTATGCCATCCTGTATAATTTCAGGTTAAGCCCAAATAAGAATAAAAATATTTCATGGAGTATTGAATAATAATAATATTTGCTGCCTCTTGGTCCCAAATTATAGAGAAGTCACCTCAATTACAAAGTAACTCATGGTAATGGTGATTGGTTTATAGATCTTCTAACATTTTTTTCCCTTCCTTCAGCAATTCCTAGAGTTTGAAAAGTACCCATTAGAGCAAAGTATTCATTAGAGCAAAATATTTTAAGGAAGATGGGATCATATTTGTGTGAGATAAAGAAGCATACAATGATCAGTATTTAGAACTGCCGACTTTTTAAATTTGGGGGTTTAGGGTTTAAATATCCTTGTACTGTAAAGGAAGAATGAGCCAGAGGCTGAAGTTACTATTGGCTCTTAGTTTAGAAGTGTTCCAAGAATGTGGACAGCTCTATATTGGGCAGGCAGGTTAGAGAAGAGAGGGTTTTGAGAAGTGACCAGCTAGAGACAGTAGAGGGAATGATAACTAGTACTCATACCTACTTCATGGGTTTGATTATCGGAATGATCCAAGCCAGAGTAAGTGTTCAAACAATGATAGTTATCATAATCAGTAACAGTTAGAAATGCACTGGATAAATTGTTATTGTTCAAAATATAGCAGACCCCTGGGCAGATGTTAAATATTGAGATCGACAGAGGACATGAAGTCTAGTACAAATCAGAATACAAAATATTAGGATAATAAAAAAAAAAAACAAGCAGAGTTTTGTTGATGTATTTCTTCAGGCTATTGTCTCTTACAATCTTCAGACAGATGCAGCACTGCTAGTGCATCGGTGAATAAATAAAAGCCTTATATAGTTTTTTTTTTCCTTTTAATCTTGACTATCAGAATTATACAGAACCTTTTATTTTCTCTCTTGGAAATGAGTGCCCTATCATTTCCCTGATGTTTTTTCCTAACACTTAAACCTCACAGTCAATGGTTTTATTCATATAATTAAATTTTCCCACACGTTTGTAAAATGTATTTGATTTGGCTTAGCTACTTAACAAATTTAAGAAATGATTGTTTCGCTTAGAATCTTTCTCTTTTCCTTCCCAAACAGAACACAGCTCTCTGGCTTTCTGGAAAACCGATGCATCAGATGTAAAGCCATGCTAAACTGGTTTTCAGATTCAGAATTAAAGGCCATACTGGAATCGGTGTCTGTCCAAGGAACATAAAGAAAGGTGGAAAAATAAAGTGACTGAAAACTTATCCTCTCTGTCACTGCAGTGTGGTAGCTTACTTTATGTTATGTTATGTTAGCTGGTTAAGAAATCTGAACATTTGGAACATGGAAATTTTATGGCTGTGGAATGGAAAGAGTACACTTATTATCCAGGTAACTCAGTTCCCCTCTCCCTTGTTCTATTCTCAAATGCCTAAACCGACTGCAGTATTTTTCATAGAATGGTCCAGAGAACCATCATATGAGCCCTCAGCAATGCCTAGCAGTCTTACCACATCTCTTCCATTTGTGCGCTCTCCTCCTCCCCAAGGTGGCTATTTCTCTTCTCAACCCTCCCCTAGCCACCTTCTTTCCCCTCATGCTTGCCAGATAATCATGCTCCTATTGCATCAAGAAAATAGAAAAGACCTTTTAAAATATGTTCCCATGGGGTACCCAGAAGGCTCAGTTGATTAAGCGGCTGAGTCTCAATTTTGGCTCAGGTCATGATCTTAGGGTCCTGGATTGGAGCCCCATATTGGGCTCCATGCTTGGCGGGGGGGGGGGGTCCTGCTGGAGATGCTCTCTGTCCCTCTTTCTCCCTCTTCTTCTCCCCCACTCATGCACATACATGCACACACACTCTCTCTCTAAATAAGTCTATAAAATAAAATAAAATAAAATAAAATAAAATAAAATAAAATAAAATAAAATAATAAAACAATCTTCCTGTGACCAAATCTGTCGACTTACCAGTGCCTGCACCAGGTTCTCTGCCCTTTGTCTTGCTGCAGTGGATAAACTCTGAGTTCCCATCTGGGGGCAAACTTTATGCACTGCATCCCATCTTGTCTCTCCTACTTAAGGATTTTCCCCCTGCCATGAATGTTCTTCCATTTTAATTTTTTTCTTTCTATTGGACTATTTCCATCAGTGTACAAATATACAGTAATGCTATCCTTTACAAAAACCCTTCCTGTTGCCTGACATCTTTTTCCAGCCACTGCTCCATCTTTTCATTCCTTATTTTTATAAAAATACTGAAAAAAGCTGTTTCTCTTTGCCAGCTCCACAAATAGTACCTGCCACTTGAAATCTGTCTCCCCAAAGGTATTTTCTCACTGATGCTTTTTCATCAGGATTTGACCTGCTTCCTGTGATGGGGGTCAGATCTTTTCTCCAAGATATTTCTCTGCTTCTCGCCCTTTCCTTCTCTCCCAGGTGGTGATTCAAAAGCTCCACATTCCCATTACTTAGCCTTAAAAAACAATTTTACTTTTTCTTCCTCAATCCTTTCTGTATTGTCTCTCCCTGCCCTCTGTCTGGGTATTAGGGCTTGAGTTTGAAATGGTTTCATACCTCCCCTTCATAAACCAAAAAGCCCTATTTGGAGATTTTGCTGAGCAAAAGAGACATTGCTCTGGACTTCTTCTCTTGCAAAGCTTTAGACCCACTTTCCTAATTAATTTTGTTATTTCAAAATTTAAAAATACATAGAAAAAATTTTAAATTGCTTACTGTCCCTCAGCTCATTTGAACAGAGATATGGAACAGTGAAAGTTGGTAATGACTTTCTTTTACATCTGGTTAATAATTACTGGGGGCCTTTCTAATGTAGACCTGAGCTCCAAGGCCTTTTGCTGGATCTCTGATGGCCTTTTAATAAAAACTCACAACTAAGCTTTCCTGTTCTTTTCACAAGGCCATTACCTGCCTGGATCAACTAAGATGTAATCTAGAAATTTTGAAGTACTATCATCCAGTTTATACCCAATGAAGGAATACACCCAATGGGGGATTATTCACTTTAAGTATTGATTATCTACGACCTATCTCGAGGGTATAACCAGTGAGATATAGGACCAATCAGAATGAATGGTGGTCCTGGACTGGGGGCTGAGGTGGGGAGTTGGGGCTGAAAGCCCCCCTGATGTATCAGGCATTAGTCTTTAGTTGTCAGACTGTGTGAACTCAGGGCAGGAGGTCCTATGGGAAAAGCTGTTGGCCTCCTGGTTGGTACTCAGAGATTTGAGGCAACACCTATCTATCAATTGGCATAAAGCCTTTTCAATATTTTCACACGCTCTAGGCCCTGCCATGCCTGCTTTCAAGAAATATTTGGGACATCTTGATGTCGAAAGGACATAAACAACATAAAAATAAACCACACACATCAAACAAAACAAAACAAGAACACATATTGTATTTTTGACATTATTATACCTTTTATTTTTTGAGGCTTTGTTTTTTTTTTTTTTAGAGCAGTTTTAGGTTTAACAAAATTGAAAGTACAGAGATTTCACATATACCCCTCACCCTCACACATGCACACCCTAGCCATTATCAACATCATTTACCGAAGTGGCACATTTTTAACCAAAGATAAACCTACACTGACACATCATCCCACATCCATAGTTTACCTTAAGTTTACCTCTTGGTGTTGTATACAACAGATATACAACAATAGAATATATTCTACAACAATAGAATATATTCTATGGATTCAGACAAGAGTATAGTGACATATATCCATCGTAAAGAGTATTTTCACTGCCCTAAAAATCCTCTGTAATCTGTCTGTTCATCTATCTCCCATGATCCCCCACGACCACTGATCTTTTTATTGTGTCCATAGTTTTGCCTTTCCATGTCTTATAGTTGGAATCATTTAGCCTTTGTAGATTGGCTTCTTTCCTTGGTAATCTACGTGTAAGTTTACTCCATGTCTTTTCACGGCTTGATAGCTCATTTCTCCTTACTGCAGAATGATATTCCATTGTCTGGGTGTACCAGTTTACCTATTATCCTTTCACAGACTGCAGGACACTTCGGTTGCTGCCAAGTTTTGGCAATTATGAATAAAGCCGCTATAAAGATCTGTGTGCAGATTTTTGTGTGGATATAATTTCTACAGCTCCTTTGGGTAAATATGAAGGAGCATGATTCCTGGATCATATAGTAAGAATATGTTTGTTTGTTGTTGTTGAGATATAATTGACCTATAACGTATTATATTAATTTCTTGTTCAACATAATGATTTGAGAGATAGATGTATTACAAAATGATCACCACAATAAGTATAGTTAACATCCATCACCACACAATTATATATTTTTTTCTTGTGATGAGAATGTTTACGATCTGCTCTCTTCGCAACTTCCAAATATACAATACAATAGGGTAATATTAAGTATAGTCACCATGCTGTACATTACATTCCTGGGACTTAATTGATTTTATAACTGGAAGTATATATTGTATTACTGGAAGTAAGTTTTGGCCACTTTTACCTATTTCACCCAGAGTGTGTTTGGTTTTGTAAGAAACCACTAACCTGCCTTCCAAAGTGGCTGTACCATTTTTCATGCTCAACAGTAATGAATGAGAAGTTCTATTGCTCCACATCCTTGTCAGCATTTGATGTTGACAGTGTTCTGAATTTTGGCCATTCTAATGGGTATATAATGAGATCTCATTGTTTTAATTTGTATTTCCCTGATGACATAGGATGTGCATCTAAAAAAGGTGTTGCCATACCCAAGATCATTCAGATTTGCTCCCATGTTATCTTCTAGGAGTTTTATTACAGTTTTTCATTTTACATTTCGGTCTATGATCTATTTTAAGTTATTTTTTGTGATGGATGTAAAGTCTGCGTTCTAGATTAATCTTTTTGCATAGGGATGTCCAGTTGTTCTAGTACCATTTATTGAAAAGACTATCTTTGTTTCTTTGAATTTCTTTTGCTTCTTTATCAAAGATAAAGTAGACTATCAAAGATAGGACTGTATTTATTGTGGTCTTTTTCTGGGCTCTTTATTCTGTTCCATTGATCTATTTGCCTATTATTTGCCGATACCCACTCTCTTGATGACTGGAGCTTCACATCTGTTATTTGGTAACAACACCAAGTGTTCTCAATGCCAAAGTTTCCTGATCCTAGCTCTCCTATTTTAAGACTACAGTACCTCTCTACCTCCTATCCCCTTAACTTGCTCCACAAAGAAGCTCCTAGAATATGGTATGTTTGTTGAGGATAGTGTTTGCACCATTTTGTTCCTCGGAAGGCATTTCAGGCTGCCGGATCGGATTGGATCCCTGAAAAATTAATCAGAGTAGACTTTGAAGCTTAGGCCATAGTTCCGAGTCCTCTAATTTAATGATATTTTCATAGGATGAAAATCTGCTACTTTTAGCAATCTGAAGAAGTTATTTGATTAGAGGGCTCCATTAGTAGAAACTGCCCAATTGCAGTCCTCTCCTTTCATGATTATGTGGCCCACTTAATGACATAGGTAGATTTTCTTTCCCAGATGTTTTTCTTCTTAAACGCTTAGGTCATCAGGTCACCTGCCATCAAAATTCAGCTATCCCCTCCCTAGCCCGAGCTCAGTGATCTCTCCTGCTGGCTGACAGGCCAGGAAGTACTTCCCTCCTCCTCCCACAGGCAGTCAGATGAGAAAGGTACAACTATGACTAAGCAGCAGGTTATCATCCTATATTTTAGCATGGCTGAATTTGTCCTCCCATGGTATGTTATAGTAATTAACTAGCAACTGCAGATCCATCCAATGCAATAAGCTACATATGGCCAAGGAGGCCTCCTTCTTTCAGGACAAGTAGGTCCCCAGCTGTGCTTCCCAATGACCAGCTTTCTTCTCTTGGATTATGGCTGGTTAAGCTTCTAAATGCAAAGGTGTCCATGTTTTAGCTTTTCTCTCATGTTGTCCTATATATCTCTAAGAAGTTTAGAGTATCAAAAAGGAATTCTCTCATTTCTAAGATATTGAACAGTCTTTCAATATATAAGGTCTCATTTCTGAGGCCCCAAACTCAATAACAAATATTCATCGGTGAAATTTCCCATCTACCCTGAGGATTATTCCTCACTTTAATCCCTAAGTGAAAGATTAAAAAGACACAGAAGTAGAGAAAGAAAAGAAAGTCACCTGGGATGTGTACAAGGATGTGTGTGAATGTGTGATGTATGCATATACATGAATGTGTGTGTGTGGTTCGTGTGCACATGTGTGAGCAAGTTTATCCAAGTGGGAGTGTGTGTATGTGAGTGTGTGTTTGAGAGTATGTGAGTGTGCATGTGTAAATGTGTGATGTATGTGTATGTGAATGTGTGATGTCTGTGTGTGCATGAATGTGTGTGTATGTGTGTGAATGTGTGACGTATGGGTCGACATGAGCGTGTGTGTGAGTGCGTATATGAATGTGTGGGTGTGTTAGATAAATAGTTCTTTGTGGACGAATGCTGCCTCCTGGTGGCATCTATTACTTTTAAAATTGCTTGCAAAACCGTTGGGAATGAAAAAGACATTCAAGTTTCCTCGTGTCAAGCATTGGGCAATTTTCCATATATCTCACGTTTATTAATTTCATTTTCCCAGTTTTGCCACAGGGAAGGTAAAGAAAATAAAGCTCATGTCACTTCATTTACCTGAGTCACAAAGCTAGTGACGGTTATCCAAACTTCAGAATCTTGTCTTTTCTACCATTCTTATGCTGCTAATTTAGCTATGAGTTTCCCCAGTGGCTTTGTGGAAATGATTGCAATCTAAAGTTAGAATTTCACAGCCAAGGGAGAAGTGCTGAAACATTAGAGGAGAGATGTCTGTATAGGGAGGCTGTGAAATGCCCCGGTAGGTGGTTGCCAGTTTGCACACTGGCTAGGGCAGTATGCATATTACTGAAGGGAGAAGGGCCAGTTTCTTTTGGTAGCTCCAGTAGGGATTGTCCAAGAGGGCAGGATAGAGTAAGCCACAGGGGTAGGGATAGAATGGTGAGCGCAGCTTAGTTCTGGTGGAAGGATGGAATCCAGCATCATCGTGTTACAGGTAGTAACTTTTTCTTCTTCTCTTTTTTAGTAGTGAAGAAAAGAAAACATGCCTCATAATTCTGTTTCTGCTCTCTACATGCTGCATCTGTTTTTGTCTTACAATTTATATTTTGTGACCTGTAAATAGGAAGTTCTGAATCATTTCCTATCCAATTTAAAGAATTTAGTGGCTGCAGGATTATTTTGATATCTACCTCTAATGTGTTTACATAATAGTAATCATTCTAGGTATTTACGAATTGCTTTCCATTTAGATAGAGGAGAGTCATTCATTTATTTCATTCTAATGATACAGAGTATCTTGATAATGCGAAATGGTGAATCAACTAAAATTTGATTAGTCAGAATATCAGCCCATGCTAAGTACTATGTACTGAACCATTGCTGGTTTCAAAGCGAGAAATCAAAATATGGAAGTTAGGTATACATGTCAAAGTCTAGAAAAATGGACAAAGGGCTAAAGAGATTCTTTGCAAATGAATAAAAGGAAAAAAATGAATAGAGATTTAAAAATATTTCAATGTTTCTAATAGTGGAAAATGCAAATTAAAGATGACTGTTTTTATATACAGTTAGCACAGATTAGAAAAATTGTTAATGAGAGACAGCCACTCTCAGGAATGATTGGGTGGGATTGCAAATTTGCAAAACACTTCTAGAAAGCAATTTGACAGTCTTGATCAAAAGCCTTAACTTTTTTTTGTTTATTTTAAGATTTTATTTATTTATTCATGAGAGACACAGAAGGAGAGGCAGAGGCACAGGCAGAGGAAGAAGCAGGCTCCATGCTGGGAGCCTGACGCAGGACCGGATCCCAGGACTCCAGGATCACATCCTGGGCTGAAGGCAGTGTCAAACTGCTGAGCCACCGGGGCTTTAATTCCTTCACCTAGAGAAGCACTGTCCACACTTGATTCATATTCTTACCAGTTGTTTTCCTTTCTTTGTGTGTCTGGCAAGTATGTGAGATGGAATAATGATATTTTGTAACTCACTGCTGGTATTTATTAGTACAGACTTAAACTTTTGGTATGGATCTTTAGGGCAATTAAGGTATCAAAAGAATGCCTTTAGGAAATATGTAAATTTTAAGTGTATATAGCTTAAAGTTAAGAGATGTAAGTTACTGTAATCAGGTTTACATTTGACTTTATAAAACAGGAAACTCAAATGACGGTGGCTTCAACAAAATAAAGGTAACCTCCCGGTCTGTGCTTCAGTTACTATGATTTTATAGAGCCAGAGTTTAAAATATAGAGTTAATCAGATTTAATACAACAAAATCCAGGCCTAGTTCAAACTAGGTATGAATAATTATTATCTTTCTAATTAGCAATAGGTCACATTTCCCCATGTTTTATGTAGGGAATATGAATTCACATGGTTCAGTATTATCTAGGCTAATTTCTCAGTTTAAGTTTATATTTTGAAAAGAAACAGATTGCTTGCGACGTGAGAATTATAGCATAATCAACTTCCCACACAAGAAATAAAAACAATTTGTATTTTACAGAATGTCATGTTTTTACTATCATGCTCATACTCTATTATCAACTGTATTACCATTGGATTTTTAAAAATTGAGGTAAAATATTACTTGGTTTTGAAACATCTTTCATTTAAGTTGTTTGTAGCTGATAGGAAACAATATATATTTTTTGAAACAATATCTTCAATGGGAGTAATGTTTCCATTTCAATACCTTTTTAAAGGCAAAGATAAAACAAGATTGAGTATATACTTTCATTTCCTGACTTTATAATCACTATATAGTGTTTGCTTTATCTTCCTTCTCTTCCCATAATATATTATTGATATACCTTTTAAAGCAGGTGACATAATCTGACTCCAAATGTGGTTATCTGTTTTTTTTTTTTTAAATCTGGTGTTTGTCTTATCATCTCCTACTATATTTTATATTTTCGGAGGGCAGAAACTCATCTTTGTTCCCAACAACTCCTGAGGCTTTGATGTAGTTGGAACCATTTGTGCTAACTTCTCAGCCTTCTTCTCCGAGAAAGGAATCCCAATCCTTGTCCTTTAACACAAAATTGAGCTAATAAAGTCATGTTTATATAGTGGGATGCCCAATCTCCTGACCATACCCGATCTGATTAAGTGTGCTCTCACTGGATTCAAATTAGACCAATCAGATGCACTCTCCCAGAAAGAAAATGTGAATCCAGACAAGTTAGTCTCCTAGGTCTTTTGAATGGAAGCTTTGTAAAGTAGGAAGTTAAGTGTGGTCCTATTCTACCACAGGTGCGGAGAAAAGCACAAAAGACCAATCTGTCTTCATTCTTTGATTCAATAAACATTTATGGATCATCTCTAAGTGGTAGGTACTCTGCAAGGTGCTGGGTCTACCGTGGTAAACGTGGCATATATGGTCCCTGTCCTTACGGAGCCTACAAACATTTGAAAAAGATTGTTAATATTAGTTAATAATTGATAATAAATTTTGATAAATGCAATGGATGAAAGGTACAGGGGTTTTAAAAGAGAATAAAGGGTGGTTTAAGAATCAATGAAGGCCTGGCTAAGTGACATTTAAGAACAAAGTGTTAGAACATTCCTGGTAGAGGAAACATTCCTTGAAGATACATACTAAAGGTTCAATGGCACCTAGTAGCATTCAATAAATCTATTTTGAGCTGAAAAATTATTATGCTTGATAATAAGGTAACTAGACACAAAAGTCCTGTTTCTTAATTGGTTGCCATAGGTGTTTAGCCATAAAAAGTTTATGTGAAACTGTATTTTTCAGGCCATATAAACTTGGGGCTATTACTACAACAGTCACAAAAGAGTATTTATCTGGCTTTACCCTTGAGGTCCCTGAATGGACTCTGATTCTGGCCACTTCTTCCTGAATATTAATGAGGTCTCCAGGGTGGGTCTCACATGTGCTCTGTATCCTACTAAACTACCATACGCTGTGCAGCATTTATTTTTCTTTTAGTGTGTGTAGCTGTGAGGATGCTGTTATTCTCACTTCTTATCTCTGATGCTTGATGAAAGCATCCCTGCTGCTGCTACTTTTCATTGAGGCCTGCTCTGACGTTGTTGGCGCCCACTGCTAGGGGCAATGTTGTCTGTACTACGTGCTACCTTGAGAAACTATGTTCACAAATGCCAGTTATGGCTTCTGTTCTCAATGTTTAAATGGGTATAAAATCCACACACAGGCGTTCTTAACCTAAGCTGTATGGATGAGCTTCAGAAATTTTGGAAACCCTTTGATTGGTATGCACATTTTGGGGCATGTGAGCATTTGATGGTGGAGGAGTAAGGGAGGAGGGTTATAAGTTTTTAAGATTTTTGGACATTCCTTACCTCTAAAGATTAGGAATCATTTTTTTTTTTTTTTTTTACAAGAGGAGGAGAACTGGAAGCCATTCTATGGCTAGCACTATGCTTTATAGAGAACTGCCTTCCCCTTCAATGTTTGTATCATCATTGAACCAGATCTGCTCACCATCTCGTAGGATGAGTTATTTCCTAGGGGTTCCTTGGTTCTCATGTAAGGAGATTCTTTACATTTTCCACCAGACCTCTCAACATGATGTATAGGCTTGAATCCTAAAGTGAACACAGCTCAGTCTCAAACTGGTATCCCAGCTACATATTTATAACATAAATAACAATTAAAACCTCCCCGCATAACAATATTTTTGTTTGCGTAAATATGTGTATGTATGTTTACATACATTTGGCCCTTGAACAACATGGGGATTAGGGTGGCTGAACCCCTGAACAGTTGATTGTATGTATGATTTTTGACTCTCCCAAAACTTTACTTGATGGCCAACTGTTGACTGGAAGCCTCACTGACAAAAGAGTCGATTAACACATATTTTGTATGTTATACTGTCATATACTGTATTCTTACAATAAAGTAAGCCAGAGAAAAGAAAATCATAAGGAAGGGAAACCCTGGTGGTGCAGCGGTTTAGTGCTGCCTGCAGGCCGGGGTGTGATCCTGGAGACCCGGGATGAGTCCCACATCGGGCTCCCTGCATGGGGCCTGCTTCTCCCTCTGCCTGTGTCTCTGCCTCTCTCTCTCTCTCTCTCTCTCGCTCTGTGTCTCTCATGAATAAATAAAAAATAAAATCTTAAAAAAAAAAAACTTTAACTCCCCCCATCTGAAAAAAAAAAAGAGGAAGGGGAAAGAAAATAACAGGACTATACTACTGTATTTATGGGAAAAAATTGGTGTATAAGTGGACTCATACAATTCCAACCCATTTTGTTCAAGGGTCAACTGTCTATACTTTTTTATTTTTATTTATTTAAAAAGATTTTATTTATTCATGAGAGACACAGAGAAACAGAGACATAGGCAGAGGGGGAAACAAGCTCCCTGTGGGGAGCCCGATGCAGGACTTCATCCCAGGACCCAGGGATCATGACCTGAGCCAAAGGCAGATAGATGCTCACCCACTGAGCCATCCAGGTGCCCCCGTATAAACTTTTTTAAATGAAAAAATGACAGTCTTCTAGTATTTATTTATTTATTTATTTATTTATTTATTTATTTATTTATTTATTTATGATAGTCACAGAGAGAGAGAGAGAGAGGCAGAGACATAGGCAGAGGGAGAAGCAGGCTCCATGCACCGAGAGCCGGACGTGGGGTTCAATCCTGGGTCTCCAGGATCGCGCCCTGGGTCAAAGGCAGGCGCTAAACCGCTGCACCACCCAGGGATCCCAGTCTTCTAGTTTTTAAAAGTGGAAAGGGAGATTTTCATATATTCTTACTTACTTGAGTAAGTAATTAATTAGTTCTCTACTTAATACTCTTAATACTCATTTAGAGAAAATAGTTTAGGAAGTTTACTTTCTTAAGTTTTTTACTTATTTTTATTTGTAACCATGTTTTTCGCTGCAGTTATTTCCTCTCAGATGAACCTGACTTTGTTATATTTTTTCCCTTGATCTTTTTTTCATCTTCCACTTTTTTTTTTTTGCTTATGCTTACTTAGACATCAAATGTTGAAAATTCATTTCATGTTCTCCATTTAATGTGGTTATATATTTTGAAGATCTTCACTGAGGGGTCAAATTCCTGCAATTAATTGCTTGCATGGGTTTTGCATCCCTGAATCTTAGTGCAAATGATCCGGATTAATGATCATTCTTTAGCTATAAACATGTTCAAATATGCTTTGGAAGGCTAATTTCTAAGAGCGTTTCATCTCATTACCTTCTTTTAGCCTTCATAATTTGTCATGGAAACAATGAAGAACTGTTGGTGCTTATTTCCGGTGGGGTGGGTTTGAAAAAGCACCTTGGAGAGAATACGACTTCCCTTTGGAAGCTTGAAAGTAACTAGTTACAAACGAATGAATCTTCTATTTTCTTTATGGAAAGCTGAAAAGCTGCGTCAAGCTGTGCTTATGTTAGACTTGGCATCACGCTGAGTGCATTGCAGAGGTACTGCAGAAGGATTCCTGTTGTGAAATTAGATGAAAAACAGTGGTAAACGGAATTTCATTTAAGTCAGTGTTTTTACAATTTAAATGTTGTTTCTGCCCTTCCATTTAAATAAATATACTTCAGAGCTTTTCCAGAAATGGAATAGAAGACCAAAGAAAGCCACAACAGAGCAACGCAGACATGGGAACTGCCATTGGGGTGGTTGAGACTTCCTGGGAGTAGCAAAATTACGTTTTCCACTTGATCTTGCTATTACGGTTTTGTTTGTTTTTTTTGATCTTGCTATTCTAACACAGAATTGGCAACCACAAAACCTTTTATTTTATTTCAGCATCTTCAGACAGGATTTGGGGGGGTCCAGTTTCTCCAAACCTCGGATAGTTCTGAATGCAAAAAAAAAAAAAAGAAAAAGAAAAAAGAAAAAAGCAAACTAATGTGCATGCTTCCCGTTAAATCCGACCTCAGTCACCTCTGGGTGTTGAGCTACCAGGCAGTAAACTCTCACTTCTGCAGACTCGACGACGTCTGTCCAAAGGCGCACCCGTTCTTGTGAACAGCCTCCAGCGATCCCGTCTTCCTTACCCTGCACCTGTTCCTCCTCCACGACCCCTAACGCGGTCACCAGCGAGATGCCCCAGGGCAGCAGCGCGCACCCCGCGCTCCGGTTACCCCGGGAACCTCCGCCTGGGACCCCCCGCCCACGTACCGTCGTCAAGCAGCCCCGCCGTCCTGGAAGGCGGCGCGACGACCCGGAGCGTCGCCATGGCAACGCTCCCCGCGACCGGCAGCGCGAGGACACGGGGACGGAAGTCCCGCCTCCGGAGGGCCGGAAGTCCCGCCTCCGGAGGGCCGGGAGCGTCGCCCTGGCAACGGCGCCGCGCGCGCCGGCCGCGACCGGAGGGGTGGGAAAAGGGGGCGGGGAATGCGAGCGCGGAAGTCCCCGCCCCCGGGCTGCCTGGGCGGCGGCGGCGGCGGCGGCGGCGGCGGCGGCCCGCAAGGATTTGAAACCGTTTCTCGGCGGCGGCGGCGGCGGCGGCGGCGGTCGTCCGGAAAGCTTGCACGTAGGGGCGTCAGGTTCTCGATTTCCCGAATTCCCCCGCCCCCCCTGCCCCCCCCTGCCCCCCCGGGTTCTCGAGTGGAATTTTGCGCGGGGGACCGGGGGCGCGTTCGAGGAGGGGCGTCGCTTCGCAGGCCCCGGGCCCGTTCGCCAGGCCTGTGGGGCGCGCGCGCGGCTCGGGGATGGAGGCGGGGAGGGGGGGAGGGGAGGGGGGACGGGGGAGGGGGGGGGAGGGCTGCGAGCCGACGGCCCCGCTTCCACTTGCGGAGGGAAATCCAGGCTGGGAGAGTTCCGGGCAAAGTTTTCCAAGCGGCTGGAGCTGGTCCTCAGGACGGGGTCCCGGGGTCCGGCCGCGGGGGCAGGGAGGCGGCCGCGGCCTCGGGGGCTCGCACCCCCCCCCGCCCCCGCTCCCCTGCCTCCCGCTCCCCTGTTTCCCGCTCCCGCTCCCGCGGGGCAGCTCAGCTCCTCCCAGGGCGGGCTGGGCGCCCCCGCGCTCGGGAAGGCCTGGCCCGGCGTGCTCCGAGCCCCACGCTTCAGGACGACCACGCAAGTCCAGACCCACAGCTTTCATCCTCCTCCTCGCGTGGCCGTCTTACCCTTTGTTCTTTAGACGTGGGCGTAAAGATAAGGTAGAAGAGGCGAGCGGAATGGCAGGAGCATCTGCGCAGTATCGAGGCCCAGCTGCCACTTCGCGTGGGGCTGACTCCCGGGCAGCAGCAGCTCCTTAACCCCGCTGAGCCTCGGCTTCCCCCTCTGGGAAATGGGCATGAAACAGTGCCCGTCCTCCCAGGGTGATGATGACGCCCGGGACGCGTTTGCAAAGCGCACAGCACGCTCCTGGCACCATCAGGGAAAGCAAGCCCCAGTCACTCCCTCTGCTGACTGTCCGAACATCACGTGCACCTGCAAAACTTGCTGATTTACCGAGGGGACGCATTTCGAGTTTTCTGGAATGACTCCTACAAAATTGATTTATTTTTTTTTTTTGCAGCTTTCAGGAATATGTTTATCGTGTTGGACGGAGGGCGTGAGAGATGCGTATCCTTCGTTCGGCAGCGTGGCTGCTTTTCTTCCAAGGCCTTACGATCATTGAGGCTTGCTTCTACTTTGCTGACTCCTAGGGCAACTAAGCACTTTGAGGAGGTCTAAGCCCATTTGATAGGTGTCCACGTATAATTTGTTTTTTTTTTTCTTTCTTTTTTTTTTATATTTTTTGTTTGTTTTATTTATTTATGATAGGCACACAGTGAGAGAGAGAGAGGCAGAGACACAGGCAGAGGGAGAAGCAGGCTCCATACACCGGGAGCCCGATGTGGGATTCGATCCCGGGTCTCCAGGATCGCGCCCTGGGCCAAAGGCAGGCGCTAAACCGCTGCGCCATCCAGGGATCCCTTGTTTTTTTTTTCTATTTATTCATGAGACAGACAGACACACACACACACACACACACACACACACACACACACACAGAAGCAGAGACGCAGGCTCCATGCAGGGAGCCTGATGAGGGACTTGATCCTGGTTCTCCAGGATCACACCCTGGGCTGAAGGCGGCGCTAAACCGCTGAGCCACCCAGGCTGCCCAGTTTTGTTTTGTTTTGTTTTTTAAAGATAATGCCAGTGAGTTGAATGAAAGACATGATCAAATCTAGATTATAAGCAAGAGTCACCCAGTTGACTTCTCTTTTTGCTTGTGAAGGAATTTATGTGACTAGTATAGGCACATGCCTAAGGCAAACATACAGCTTTAGGTAGTCCTAAAACTTTTTGATTAGTTGGAACTTAGTAGATACAGTTTGTTTATAAGATGTAATTTGTGTAGCAAGAGTTCTTTGAAGGTTTGAAATGGTACCTCAATTTTTTCCCTTTTTGCATTTCTTAATTTTTTTTGGAGAATAAATAAGGGATAAAGAGATGCAGATTTTTAGCGTTTACCCAATGTCACATGGACCCTTTATTGTGTTTTAAAAAACTGTACTCCAGTATTGTAAGTTCTGATAGCAATTCCAATTGCCTTTCTACTTTTCAAAGTATGTCTTTATTGGAGATATTGCTGACGTATATGTTAATAGCCAAGAGGTCGGGTATAATGGATCTGAGAGCATGGGATTTCAGAATTTTAATCTGAGCTTTGTGCTTAATTTCATGACTTTGGGGGAGTCTTTATTGAGTTTTATTTTTCTCTAACATTAAATGTTAACCTTTCTTGCGTGTGTCAAGGGATTTATTGTGAATTAGTGATCATTAGAAATCTTTTTGCTTTAGTTTTATCTATTGATGCTCTTAGGTGAATGAATAGATGGGCAGGATGTGCTGTTTAAGCCTGGGAATATACTCCTAGGCTAGAGCTGTGCTTAAAATTCTGAGTTTGGGAGTTTCCAGTTGTCTGTTCATCCATTTGAATAGTTGCTTTTCAGCTTTATGATCTAATATCCTGTAGTGGTATCATAGTCTTCTGTTACCAAGTACATAACAGGTGTAATTATATAGGAATGCAGTTAGTTATTGTAGGAAGGCAAAACAACCAACCAAACACCCCCAAGCCAACTAACCAATCAGAAAATGCATTTAAATAACATTTACTTTTTTTTTTAAAGATTTTATATATTTATTCATGAGAGACATAGGGAGAGAGAGAGAGAGAGGCAGAGGGAGTTAGCAGGCTCCATGTAGGGAGCTGGACGTGGGACTCCATCCCGGGTCTCCAGGATCACGCCCTGGGCTGAAGGGGGCACTAAACCGCTGAGCCACCTGGGCTGCCCTAAATAACATTTCCTTTAATCAAGTCTTAAATTTGACAATATGATTCTTCTATTGTGATGCAGAAGGTAGGATGGCCCGGTTTGGTAAATCGAATTAAGGCCATATAATATTTCTATTCTTGAAGATCTGTTTGGTACTTAAAATCTTCTAAACATTATTAGTCTTGTTAAAGTGGGACATTTTCCCCTTTTGTTAGCATTTGTTCTTTGTACGAGTTCTTTAGCTTCTAATAACGTGCCACGTAAAGTACCAGATACGTCTAAGATGTGTGAGTCATGGGCCCTGCCTTCTAGGAACATCTCACAGATGGTGGAAGGCATGTAAATAATATACAGATATGTACAAAGAATTAGCATAGTGAATGCTGCCCCACAGATGTGAGCAGTGCACACTGAGAATGGAACTTAAGAGTCTTGACCAAACTGGGCAGGCTTTTCTCTGAAGTGCCGTTTAAGCTGTATTTACCTGACTATAGGCAGAGGGAACTGCTTGAGGAGAGGATGTGGGGTCGTGTAAAGGCTTGGAGTGTGGCAAGAATGGCACGGAGGTCATTGGCTGGGAAGTGGCCCTTGGCAGTTGGACATGTTGGACAGCATGGATATAGGGAGAGGGGAGAGATGGGTTCACTTGTAGGCCTAACTTTGGCTTTAGATAGTATCTTATAGTAGGTAGTCAAGAGAGATTTTTGTTTAGAGAGGGATATACTTAGCTTTGCACTTAGAGAACTTATTCTGGTACCAGTGGCTAGAGTAGGAAAAGCAGACAGAGGGGAGGCCGGCTGTTTCAGGAGGGCTGGGGAGTAGTGGGAAAGGCTCTCTCTGACACAGGGGCAGCAAGAAGAGAGACACAGGCAGGTTTGGAGACATTTCTGAGTACTTATTGACTTACTGGCTTGAGGGGAATTAGAGGATGGAACCTGTGGAGGGGCTGGAGGCAGAGGGGATGGAAAGTGTGAACCTGTGAGGAGGTAACTGATAGGTGATAGAAATAATGGCACTAGAGAGGAGAGTTAGCGCTTAGGATACAGAAGCAGGGAGTCCCTGGGTGGCTCAGCGGTTTAGCGCCTGCCTTTGGCCCAGGGCACGATCCTGAAGTCTCTTAACTTAAATAAATAAAACCTTTAAAAAAAAAAAAAAGGATACCGACGCAAAGGAGGCAAGGAGGTGTTCTATTCTCCTAGAGGAAAGTTCAGAGGTGTAGGGAAGGGTATTTTGAGGTGTCACCACTTGACTCTTATTTTTCCCATGAAGAGGGGGTAAGTTTTTTTTTTTTTTAAAGATTTATTTTTATTTATTTATGATAGACATAGAGAGAGAGGCAGAGACACAGGCAGAGGGAGAAGCAGGCTCCACTCCGGGAGCCCATCGCGGGACTTGATCCCGGGACCCCAGGACTGCGCCCTGGGCCAAAGGCAGACGCGAAACCGCCAAGCCACCCAGGGATTTTTTAAAATTGAGAGTGAGGGAAGGCAGGAACAGTTTGAGGGGCTCTAAGATGTCTGATAAAAGCTCAAAAGCTGCTTCTTGGAGGAGGAAATAGTGAAAGACATCCGAGGTTTCGGGTAAGGTGGGAAGCTGACTACAGGCAATGCCATTTTTCTCCAGCAGACCCTTAGTGAAGGGGTGAAGGAGGGCATGGGAGGAGTTCAGGCTTGCTGAGAGAAGCAGAGGATGAGAGAGAGTTTAAGAGGATGAAGGCTATGATCAGATAAAAGGGATTTGGGAAGGTAACGGTGATGGGAATGGGGAGAATGAGGTCTGGTCAGATGTTGAGGGCCTCCTAAGACAAGAGTTCTGGGTTGAGGTTGGAAGAGCAGTAGCTGGGGAGTGGCAGGATGGTTTGCAGTCACTGGTTTCCTTCCTGGCCGAGGCCAAGAGGAGGCTGAAAGACCCCAGAGAGTGGGTACCATGTTTCTGAGAGGGAATGGGTTCACGTCTAGCAAGTGGGAGGGAAGTCATGGCGACTGGCAAGAGCTATGGTTTACTTGCAGAGACAGGTAGAAAGACCTTTCTAGAAGGAGATTGTTGGTAGTAAGAGGGAGGACACTGTGGTCAGTATTAGAAGCTGGTTTAGCAGGGGGAGGGCAGTCTGTGGAGACAGCTTATGAGGCAGGACAAATTTTTTTCCAACCTGTAATTTGTAAATGAATAAATGACAAATTGGGGACTCTGCGTAGTGTAGAGGTAGTCCATATCCCTCCAAGACCTTTCTTAATTTAAGGGAACATGTTGAGTGTGGATATTTTTAACTTAAGGAATTTTGTCAAAACCTACTGATTTTGGGGATTCACTTTCTTATAGGTAGTGTGTTTCTTGCTTATTACGAAGAAATGCAAGGACTAATCTTTTTAGTTTTTTGAGGGGAATTAAAAATTTTGGATTTACATACAGTTAAAAAATCACTTTTTGGTATACAATTTGATGAACTTTTACACGTACATAGAATAGGGTCTTATAACCTGCTATAAAAACAGTATGCAGAATAATTTCCAGCACCCCAGCTGCTTTCCCCATGCCTCTGCTTTGTGTTCAGATTCTTCTTCCCCCACCTGCTGACCGCTGTGGACCACTGATCTGTTCTCTGTACTCATACTGTTTGCCTTTTCTAGAATGTCATACAAATGGATTTGTACAGTATAGCCCTTTGAGAATGGTTTCCACAACTCAGCGAAATACATTTAGAGTTTATCCCTGCCATGTATGTCAGTTCATTGTTTTCTCTTGCGGAGCACTCCTTCATTGTGTGCATACACCAGAGTTTGTTTATCTGTTCCCCAGGTGAGGGACATTTCCTGTGTTTGGTGATTAACCAAGAAAAAAGCGGCTACTGGTCTTAAATTCAGGTCTTTTTTTGCATCATTTTAGACTTTGTTTCACTAGAGTAAATACCTAAGAGTGGGATTTCTGGATCATATAATAAGGGTATGTTGTTGGACTGTGGAAGAAACTGCTTAATTGTTTTTCAAGGTGGCTGCGCCATTTTGCATTCCTGCCAGCAGTTCATGAGAGTTCTGTGGTTCTGTGTTCCCATCAGCATTTGGTATTGCTTATTTGGTTTTTTAATTTTAGCTGTCCTAATAGGTATGTACTGAGATCTTGTGATTATAATTTGGAGTTCTCTAATGATTAATGACATTGAGCATCTTTTCATGTGTTTAGTTCTTATTTGTATTTTCTTTGGCAAAGGGACTTTTTTTTTGGCTATGTATTTTTTTGGTTGTTTTCTTATGGTTGAATTTTGAGAGTTCTTTATAGGTTCTTGATATAAATCCTTTATGAGATATATGTCTTACAAATATTTCCTCCCAGTCTGTGGCTTATCTTTTCAATCCCTTAATGGAGTCCTTTGCAGAGCATTTTTTTTTATTTTGGTGAAGTTCAATATAATAATATTTCTTTAATGGGGAGTACTTTTGGTGTCATACCTGAGAAATCCTGTCTAATCCAAGGTCATAGAGATTCTCTCCTATCTTTTCTTCTAAGTGAATTATAGTTTTACATTATATACTTACGTCTATGATTTATTTTGAGTTGATTTTTGCATACACTATAAGGTTTAGGTTGACGTTTATTTATTTATTTTCCATATGGATGTCCAATTGTTACAGTGTCTTTTTTGTAAAACCTATCATTTCTCCATGAATTGAACCTTTGTCAAATACCAGCTGTCCATACTTGCATCAATTTCTGAACTCTAGTCTGCTCCATGAGTCTGTGTGTCTTATCCTCTCACCAATACCACATTGTCTTGATTACATAGCTTGATAGCACATCTTAAGATAAGGTAATTGAATTCTCCAGTAACTTTGTTCTTTTTTCAGAATTGTTTTTGCTATTCTAGTTCTTTTACATTTTTATGTAAATTTCAAAACCAGCTTGTCTACAAAGAATACTGCTGGAATTTTGACTAGAATTGTATCTATAGATTAGTTTGGAGATATTTAACACTATTTAGCTCTAATGAGTTTTTCTTGATCTCTTTCATTAGAGTTGTGTAGTTATCAGCAGACAGATCTTAATATTTTCATTTTAAATCTTTTATAGGCTGAATTATGGAAATAGGAAGTGAAGAAGAAAAATGGGAGAAGCTGGACGCAGAATTTGATCACTTTGTGGTAGATATGAAGCCCTTTGTTCTAAAATTATCCCATAGGTCAGGTAAGATTATGATTGTAAACTAGATTCTTAAGAATAATTTTTTTCTTTTTATTACTTTTTCAAACCAATGAACTATCACAATGAAAAGAAAGCTAAGGGACACCTGAGTGGCTCAGTAGTTGAGCATCTGCCTTAGGTTCAGGGCATGATCCTGGTCATGGAATCGAGTCCCACATCGGGCTCCTTGTGAGGAGCCTGCTTCTTTCTCTACCTGTGTCTCTGCCTCTCTCTGTCTCTCTCATGAATAAATAAATAACATCTTTAAACAAAAAAAAAAAAAAAAAGAAAAGGAAAGCTAAATTTATTTATTTAAGTTAAAGATTTATTTATTTTAGAGAGAAAAGGCATGCGTGTGTGTGTGTGTGTGTGTGTGTGTGTTTGTGTGTGGTGGGAGGGGGAGAGGGAGAGAGAGAATCTCAAGACTTCCCACTGAACCCACAACCAGACACAAGGCTCAGTCTCACAATCCTGAGATCATGACCTGAGTTGAAATCAAGAGTTGGATGCTCAACTGATTGAGCCACCCAGGCATCCCAAAAAGCTAAATTTCTTTAATCACAGTTTCATCTTAAGCTGATGTAGAATTGTTTGCTTTGAGCTATTCAGCGGTTGGTAGAAATTTAGTGATAATACCCTAGTAAACTGTGGAAAGATCTTCCTATGATACCATTGTCAGACATCATGAGCTTAAAGCCTGTGGATCTCTAGAGATCCACTGTTTCTTCCTGCATCTTTTTTCTCCCTGAAATGCTTCCTCTTATAGGAGCCTACTGTCTATCTTTTTTTCTGACAATTTTATTTATCAAAGCAGAAAAATATCTATTGCTCTCATATGCTTATTGGTTGACTGAATGAAATCAATTGTGAATGAGTTTTTGTTGCTGTCTTGTCTGCAATTCCTGGCCTGTTTTCTCTAATTATGGGATGAGGGTCTTTGTATCAAGTCAAAGACTTGTCAGATAATTTAAGGCATCAGAGAATACTTGGAGTGAGTTTAGGGGGCCAGGATGATTCTCTAAACTGTAGTAGGATGTGAAGGTAAATCTGATTTAGTAGTGGGGAGTAGGGCCAAGAAACTCTGGCTTTTATCTAAGTTTTGTCCAAGTTCCCTATTTCCCTAAGGTCTCTAAGTGAACTCCATATTCAAAATAAGGCAGCAACTCAATATTAGATATTTGTTCCAGGTAGCTACCCTGGGGAGAAGAGGGTATAGTGTATCAGTTACGCATTTTGTGGCCACCCATTGTTGCAGGGCTGCAGCCTTTTCTCGCAGGATGGCTTGGCATGCTCTTCCTTCCAAGCTTCTTTTCCTACCCTCTTCTCTTGCCTCATCAGACTGTAACCTCCTCTTTGTCCCTCTGCTAGTCTTCAAAGATGCATATTTCACATCCTGTGGCTCATTCATGATTTGTATTGTTTGTATATTATTTGATTAATTGTATTTCTATTTAATGATATCTATACTGTGTTCTCTTCTGATATTCACTACCTTTATCTTTTGTCTTAGATCTGCTGATTAGGACAAATTTGCATTAAAGTCTTCTATTATAAATGTATTTGTAATAAAACTATTCTCATATTTCATCTTCTTTTAAAGTGAATGTTAGGTACATAGAATCGGATTAATTGTAATCTTTGGTTCATGACTCATTGTCAGTATTGATATATTCTGCCCTTTTGTTTAATTCATTAATTTGTAATGAATGCTCCAGAACTCCCATTCCAGTCAAGAGCCTGAACAATGATAATAATTTATATCTTCTTACAGCTAAATTCTACTTCTAATAATGGCTCTCCTCAATATTTTAAGTAATGAATTCTTTTCATGAGCTAAATTGTACCACATTCTGGCCCTTAGGGTATTATATAGATTTGCTGCAAGGCATATAGAAAATACATAGTTTGAAAAAGTGTTTTCTTAACTTTATCTGTTTCACATTTTTTTTCTCAAAGTACACCCAATATTTCATGAACTTTGCTTTGCGATTATATAATTTTCAAAGCTAAAAATACAATAGTTCTTTAAAGGTTAGCCCTCGTACTTGTAGTGATAAATCTGGTATGAGCAAAGTGGTAAATCCAGTCCTAGCGATTTTTGTAGGTAAAACAATAAATGAATATGACCTTTAGAAACTAAGAGATTAAAGCAGACTTATGATTTATGTTAGATATATAATCCTCAAATTGAGTTAGATTGATAAAAGATTAATGTCAAAATAGTTTTCATGAGGCCTAGAATTCTGTGTCGTGGTCAGATAAAGTAGTCAATAGGTCATTATATGTGGATTAAACTGTGCTGTATTTTTAAGGTAGTCTTTAGAGGGATAATTATTTTGCTAAATTACAGGTTAATAGCCCTCAATTATTTTTAGGCTAAAAGAAAACCCTAAATTAATCAACTACAAATCTGAAATTTATCAGCTTTAATAAGTAAAACATTTGAGATCTAATTTTAGGTTAAGTTTAAAAGCTTAAATAAGATTGCATTTCATCTCTGCTTTGTGTAGTTAGAATTATAGAAAGATTTTTCAACACAGCTAAAATTATCTTAGAGATGTTTTTATAGTAAAATTTTATTCAGACATTTATTCAATAGTGATCCAGAGGTTTTATTTTTGAGAAAATAATTCTTTGCATTTGTCTTGCCTGATCACTAGTTAACTGAAAAAGTTAAACTATAGACCAGGGGTTGGTGAACTATAGCCTCCCAGGGCCAAACCTTTTCTGTAAAGTTTTACTAGAAGATGCTGATGACTATTTGATTACATGTGGTGTGTGGCTGCTTTCACGTTAGGGTGGCAGAGTTGAGTAGTTGTGTCGGAGACCAGGTAGCCTGCAAAGCCTAGAATGATCACTGTCTGGCACTTTACAAAGTTTGCTAGCTCTTGCTCTAGACCAAAGCAGGTGTTTTACAGGTCTTTACTGTTTATTTTCTGAAAAATCAAGTTTCTAACAGTTCTTACCTATTTCTAGAACGGCAGAGGTGTGCACTTTGGATCAGGAAACTGTGTGAGCCTTCAGGAACAGGTGCAGGAATAGTGGGCCGGAAGAACCGGAACCTGTATGCAAAACTGTTATTGCACATGCTGAAGCGAGGAGTGCTCGAAGGGCCCTTTACACACCGGCCTGAACCAGGGACACTGAAAACATTGCCTTCCTACATGGTAGGTATCGTAGACCAAAAAATGTCTTAGTTTCATTCCTTTAAAAATGTCAATTCATCATCCCAATTGGGAATAGTTATATTATTAAGTCCTAGGTAATATATGAGGTAAAACTGTTTTTATTCTTCGTAATTCACTTTTTCCCACTTTGAATAAAAATCAGATATTGGCCTTAAGAGCACTGTGCTTATTGATTTGCCCATTCCACAGTATTGTACAGTATTTCTGAAAAACTGAAATAAAATTTTTTATATTGAGCCTTAATTTCCCACTAGTTTTCACTGAATGAAGTTTAATAACAAATATACTTAATAACATTAAGTATAATTTATGTCTACCAGTAAATTCTGGTTTATTAACTTCTTTCAGATACATTATTTAAAAATTCATGAGAGGTTGGATCTAAAATTCCTTTCTAAAAAAAAATTAAAAAAAATAAAATTCCTTTCTACTCTAATAAAATGATGATAGTAGGTTGGAGTTTATACTTCACCTAATTTCACTATCAAAATCAGCTGTTACAAAGGCAGATATAATAATGTTTCATTGGTGAATTGTCACTGTCTTGATCCTTGTAACCATGAAATATGCCTTAGTTCGTGTGGTGTTTGAATACTTGAGAAATCTGACTGGGGTACTCAGTATTGGTAGTTGCTATTAGGATATTTATGTATTTTTTTTAAAGCTGATTTTATAAGTTTACTTTGGTTAACCTAAACCAAAATGCAGTCAAGAGGCATACTGTACCCTAGATGATAATTCTGTTGTCCAAGGCAGAGATGCTGAAAGTTGTAATGGTGTTTCCAGTTGAATGTTAAAGTAGAACTTTGTATTTTGCTTCAGATCAGTAGTGTTGGAGGCAGTAGTGACTTGACTTTGATATTCAATTGAACATTGCAATGAGGGTCTCATAAAACTGCTGTGCCTGTCTGACTTGGAATAGAGAGGGTCATGTGTCAACCTCTCCCTAGAGTACACCCCTCTTGAAGATTCTTTGGGTAGAATTTGGAGAATTGGTGCCCAAGTATCCAGTTAATGCAGAGTTTTCTTCAGAAGTGTGTCAGGAAGTCCTCCTCACTTGAAAAGCAATTATTAAGCTCCTGCCATTCTTCTTTAAGGACTAAAGGTAGAACATTGTCCGAAACCATTCAGACGTTGATAGATGGATGTGTTGCATCATGTTTTCCCATTCATATTCATTTCACAGAATCATAGGAAAGGCTTTATTTCACAAATAAGAAGGCCGGGGGACCGCCTGGGATTTTCTAGTTTATGGTGTGGTCAGAACTAAATTCCTGGTCTCTACCTGTTGCTCCTCGTTTATTTTATCAATGGATTCCTAATTTTTGTTTCTGATTTTTATAGATTGTGGTTTTCTGCCCATTGATTGTGTGTGTGCAGAGTAATTCATGATCACAGAAAGAAATAGAGCACATAATTTAAAAGGAACTTTTCATTTATCTTTTTTTTTAATTGGGAATTTCTAGTACTCCATTTCATCTTCACTATTTTTATTAGCTATATCTTTCCTTCTTAGTAGTTGCCTTAGGGCATACAAATTGCATCTTTAATTTATGGCAGTTTACCTTCAAAAGTATTTTACTAATTTATGAATTATGGAAGAAGCTTATAAGATTTCCTTCTCCCATTCTTTGTGCTATAACTTTTCAGACATATCACTCCTACATGTGTTTTATTATTATTTTAAATTTTAATTCCAGTGTAGTTAACATACAGCATTATATTAGTTTCAGGTGTACAGCATGGTGATTCAGCAGTTCTATGCATTATTCCATGCTCATCATAATTAGTGTACTTTTAATCCCCTTTACCTATTTCTCCCATCCCTTCACCTACCTCCTCTATGATAGTCACTGGTTTGTTCTCTATAGTTAAGGGATTGTTTGTTTGTTGTTTTTTGTTTATTTGTTTCTTTTTTCTTTGTTCATTTGTTTTGTTTTTTAAATTCCACATATAAGTGAAATCATTGTGGTCTTTATCCTTTTATAAAGCTTTATTTTTTTATAATACAAATAATCACCAGATTCACCTGTTATATAATTTCTATCACTTATCAGATTTCTTCTACAGCGAAGCATAAATAAAATGTATAATGGTATCCATTTTATGTGTTTTAATATTTCATAATTCATTATTCATTTTTTATGTAATTGAATTTACATTGACTATTTGAAAGGTTGTTACCAGACTTGAAACTTGATGGAAATCTTTATTTCATTATAGTACATTCTGAAAGAATAATTTTTCTAATTTTTAAAAATCAGTCCATCTATTTTGATGAACCAAATCCAGCACGAGCAAAAGGTTCAAGCCCAGAAGGATTACCAGACTGGGTAATGGGTGAGCTGGGGACAAGTGAACACAAATTAAATGAATCATGGAAGCTTTCTTCTGGAGAAGGTTACTCTTTGGTGCAGTCGCCAACTGATGGACACAGGTATGCTATCAAAATGGGATTCAGATATGATTTGTAATTTAGCCTGTTTTCAGAACTGGTTCATACATTGTTTTTTCGTGTGTGTGTGTGTGTGTGTATGTGTGTGTTTTATGGTAAGTAGTTGATTTACTTTATAATTTTATTAAAGTTGAGGGCTGTGAAGGGATGTGAGGTAAGTAAAATAACAGTTTTGCTTTAACATTTACTACATATTCAAGATTGTGTTACAGTTTTAGCCACTTTGTGGGTATCTATTAAATATATATGTATATATATATATCCCATTACTTGAAAGGTAGTGCCTCAGTATCTTTAAATAACTTAATTCTCTGTTTTCCTTCATGACAAGCATGAATTAAGAACATTACTAATGACTTCAACAAAATGTAACATCCTGCATATTCATCTTGAAGCTTATACTTGAATTTTTTCTTTTCCCCTCATTGAACAATATTTGTTTTGATTTAATAAAATAATGAATGTAACGATAAACTCCGTTCAACTGTACTTTGTCACTAAAGTCCTAACTTAAATAGGACTTTTAGTGGAAATAAAAATAAACTTCTAAGTTTTCCAAATACACAAAAAGTTTATTATTGTCATAGTATAATTTTTGGCCTTTAGGAGGGATAGGTTTACATTGGGCTTTTATCAAATTTTGAATTTTACCTTTGGTATTGTTTTCTGAAATGTTAAAATGTTGGACAGTGGCAATTGAAATGACCCATACTTCATGCTTCACTCCTTATCACCTTATCTTGCTAATTATCTTGCTAATTTTACTTTTTTGGAATTTGATTTGGTTAACAGTATAGTCTCTCTTTTTTGGTATAATTTTTTTGTTTCTCCCTTAATCAGAGAAATGTTATTAGTAATTTGAAATGCCTTCATGGTTGATGTAGCCTGGTTATATGTTTTTGAGACCTCAGGTATTATGATGGAAAAGCGCAGATGAACACAATGCAAGAGATTCAGTCCATAAAATTTTTTTACTAGCAAGGGGCAACAAAATGGAGAGGCAAAAAGGAAGAAGTGGTAGGTAGAATTAAGGATGCTTTCAGAAGATTAAAGAGAAATGAATAGATAAGTTAATAGCAGGTGGTGTTAGATATGTATTTTTTTTTGCAGTCGGGAGATTTAAAAATAGAAGAAGTGCTATCATGGAATTTTTGTTAGCCTTATAGCTGGTAAATGGAGGTATAAAGGGATTGTGGTTTGCATATGAAGAAAAACGCAATTCTTAGTTTTCCTGCAAAATCCATTAGGTGTTTGCCAAAACATTTCTTGAGTGTCCAACTAAAAGCTGTATTCCTTTCTAGGTAATGAATATGGAGTTTACAGTACAAAGGTGAACTAAAGTAGTTTCCCATGTCTTGGAGCTGAGCAGAAGTTGGAAACTTGTGGTCTTAGACTGAATGAATCATGTGAATAGATTTTTGTTTGACTTATGTAGTATCTTCAAAGATTTTTGAATGAGTTATTCAAACTTAAAAACGGGGAATTTCATATAAATACCTAGTTTTCTGGACAATTTAAAAAACTGGAGACGCACCTGTCTCTCCAAAAGACAGCCATACATTGGAGCCAAGTAATACTTGGCTACTCCTCTAATGCAGCATGCCTTCACTATTTGCTGCTCATTTTTGACACTGAGTTGGAGATCAATTGCATCTCTTGTTGAGTATGATCTTTCTTCCCTTTTAAGGAGGGTTGAGAGGTAAAAGAAGTATTTCTTTTCACATTTTTACATTATATCACAAGGGGAAAGAAAAGGTAGATAGATGAAGAGGGATTATAAGACTCAAAAAGAGGAGAGAGACTGCATCTTTGTAGAAGTGAAGACTATCCCTACATCTGGCAGCATAATCACTCGTTACCTAGACTGTACAGACTTGGATTTCTAACTGGTGTTTTAGGTAAATAGGGAAGAGAGTTAGGTGCATGGATAATTTCCACATAGCAGTTATATGTAGTTGTGGGGATATTTGTGAAGATTGAGGTGTGTGTAAAATTAAGATTTAGGGTAGGAATAGATTTGAGATCTCAAGGAGTCCAAGTGAATGGGCTTTTCTTCCTTGGAACAGAGGATAAAATTTAAGAAAATACAGTGAGAATATTCTTCAAATATTAGTGACTTTTCTAGAAAATGATACCGTAATAAAATCTTCATAATGAAACACATAACTTCTTTTTCTTTGTTGCTCACCTGTAATAAAATGGCATTTAATGCAAATTGTTCAAATATGAGACATTAGCTCTCAGGTATATAATAAGTAATTAATGGGAAAAGCAGGCAGTCCTTTGGTCCTCCTCAGTCGTTTAGAGCTCACAATTCAAAAAATTCTTACCTAACACCCCAGGTCCGTTTAAGGGACTCTGTGCTTCCTTGCTGCACTCATGACGTGCAAAGATTTCATATCTGTCCTCTGTGCTAGATGGTAAATGCCGTGAGGCAGGAACTATGCTTTTCCTATTTGCACTGTTTCCAGCGCCTAACACTGGCAAGGAACCTCTTGGGAACTTTGTTAAGTATTTCTATTTGATGAGTGTTTTACATGCATGAATGAATGTATCATATTAGGCACTTAATCTGTACAAAAACCTTTTGAGATAGGTGGATTGTGACAGAGAGGATGTCCCACAAGGATGAAAAAAACTTTTGGACAAGTTGAGGAAAGAAATTTTAAAGTTAAGAGAAGTGTGGATGTAGACTATAGAGATGCTCTTCACACAATGTGAGCAATATAAAGACAGTGAGCTGGAAAGACATATTGAAATATCTTTCTGGTCAAGTGTCAGAATACCACCAAGGCTAATACCAGTTAGTGTGGCAAAAACAAAACTTCTCAATATCTTTTCTTATGTTTTTCTCTTAATTTAATTCGATCTTTTTTCAATTTTAGTTTGATTTAACATTTTAATCCACATGTACATGAATTAACATACTTGTAATTTTGTATACATGAAGGCATTTAAAAAATAAAACTGACATTTACTTTACTTTAAGGCAATAAAATTGATTTAAAAGCCAAATACATAATGAGTGGGATGAGATCAGGAGTGGTGGTGAAGAGTCTACTGATGGTCTGTCTGTCTTTGTTTTTCTAAAGTTACTCCTTTACTCTCTGAGTGGTCATCCTGTGCTAATGAAAAAGTTAGTGTCTGCTAGTGTTGACCTAATACATCTAATCAGTTCTGTAAGAAATTGTTTTAAAAAGTTTAAGAGTCTTATAATATTTGACACATGTATGTTTTTATAGTGAATAATTTATTGTTACTTAGAACTGAAGTTTAATGCTGCCTCATAAATTTTACAATCACTTCAACTTGTCCTTTGAAAAACCTCTTTAATCTTAAAAGATTTTCCCCCTTAGTGTTTCTTTTTTGATCACTTTATAAAATCCTGCTTTACTTAGACCTTTTTGTATGTGAAGTATTTCTAATGGCATTTTAGATTATGCTGTTTGTGTCCTAGCCTTTTCATATTATTAAAGATGCAGAGCCCTTTTGAAGCCTCTTTGTTAGGATTCTCTATTCAGTAGAGGTGGCACCTTTTCTTTACCTTTATTCTTCCTGTAGGATACAGGGTGTAGCTTCATTCCAGACATGTTAGAAGTAGTATGAGAGTATATTCAATCACGCTTATCTTCGTGCTCCCCCCCCCCCCCACCAAATACACATCATACACTAGTAAACTTAGCATTTCCCATCAGTTTTGACACATAGTTTGTTCCATCCTGGTTTTATTCTTTGCTTTCCTTTTTCATATTTCTTGGTTTAAGGTTATGTCATTACCTATGTTTTCTTTTAGAAAAACCACTTTCAAATCATTTTTCTATTTTATTAGAGATCTATTACTGTATTTTAATGTCAAATATCTGCTTATTTTCTTGACAGTGAAATATTTTACTTATATTTGAGTTTGGAGCATGGTTTTACAGAATGTTACTGATGAAACTGTAGACTTAGATCTCATCCCTGTACTGTTTGGCTGACTTCATTTAGTTCTGTAACCATGAGCTGGATCCATATATATTACTTCCTGGTCATCCTTCAGGTACTTAACCACTGTGATCTGGTAAAGACATTAATTATCTTTGTGGTAGGCAGATTTTCAGGTGGCTCCATGGTCCTCCTCTGGGTGTTCATTGTCTTGTGTGTGGGCAGGACCTGTGACTTGCTTCTAACTAATAAAATATGGCAATGGTATTGGGATGTCACTACCATGATTACATTATGATACATAAGACTCTGTCTTGCCAGCAGACTGGCTCTAATGTCTTGCTGGTTTAAAGGAAGCAGGCTGCCATGAATTCACTAGCTCTAAGGAACTGAACACTGCTGACAATCATGCCAGTGGGGAAAGTGGATCCTTCTCCAGTAGAGTATCCAGATGAGAACCCAGCTCTGGGCAAACCATGATGGCAGCCTTGCACGGCCCTAAGCAAAGGACCCAGCTCAGCTGTACCTATGTTTCTGACCCACAGAAACTATGAGAAAATATGTAAAATATATGTGTGTTGTTTAAAGCTCTTCAGTTTGTGGTAATTTGTTATGCAGCAATTGGTGACTAATACAGTTTTTATCCTCATTTTAGGAAATTGTACAAACTATATATAATACATGCTTGTAAAAACCTCAGTGTAGAAATATGTGGAATGAAAAGTCAAAATCCTTCTCTCCTTATCCCCCTAGCCTCATGGGAGATAATGGCCATCAGCAATTTGGTGTGTATCATTCTGCAGTAGACACATAGCCACACAAATGTAACTTAACAATTATAAATTAGTTTATACTATATGTACTATTTTGCAACTTGCTCTTGCTCTTTTGCCACTTGACTTGTCTGAACCTGTGTCATGTAGTCTGTGTAGTTTTTTTAATTGCGAATCAATAGTGTAGATTTACTGTAATTTAACTTAACCTGTCTCTGTTGCTTTTAATTTTTTATTGTTATAAAGAATGCTTTAGTTAACATTTTGGTACATATACCATTATGCAACTGCTTGTTTTTTGGGCTATTCCTGATGCCCAGAAATGAAATTGCTGTTTCAGTAACTAGGTACATTAACAGATTTAATGGATAAATTATCGGTGAGATTATTACTAGGTACAACATCTTGTGGATTGGTAAGAAAAACCTATATGGGCTAGTATGGAGAGATCTCTATATAAAATTTTAAAGAAGTATATAAAAGTGTAGTAAGCTTCCTTTTGTGTGTATGTATGTTTTACAGAGGATATGTGGACATATGTGTACCCGTGTAAGGGATATTTCTGGGTGCCACATTTAAAACAGTTTTACCTTTAGTGTGTAGGACTAGTTTGGGTGGAAAGTTAAAAACTTTTATTTTGTACGTGTCTGTGTTATTTTTAATAGTTTACGCACATGTATTTTTTAAAAATTTTATTTATTTATTCATGAGAGACACACAGAGAGAGAGGCAGAGACGCAGACAGAGGGAGAAGCAGGCTCCATGCAGGGAACCTGACGTGGGACTTGATCCTGGGACTCGATCCTGGGTCTCTAGGATCACACTATGGGCTGAAGGCGGCGCTAAACTGCTGAGCCACCTGGGCTGCCCTACACACATATTTTTTGATAGATACTATTAGGTTGCCCTCCAAAATACCGTCTTGTTAAGATGTATGGGGATAGACATCATGAACATCAGTGATGTACATTAATATATTTAACTATATGTAACAAATCCACAAATTTAAACATAAGGATGAAATTTTCCCAATAAATACTTGTTGATTTCACTTGTATTTCTAATTTGTTAAAACAGAAATCAAGTGGGATAAATTGTACCATTTATGAAGCATTCCTTGTATGCTAGATAATATTCTAGAAATCTTTGGTAAGTTATATTATCTGATTTCATCCTCTTTATGGTTCTGTGAGATTGGCGTGATGGGCCTTTGTATTTATAGATGAGATAACAGCATCAGTAATGTCATGCCACTTTCCCAGTGATGGATTCAGTTATGGAATCTAGGTCTTGATGATTCTAGACCTCATGTTCTTTTCTAATCTACCATGTAGGCATGAGAACTTTTTGTAGCAAGTATGGAAATGCCCCTTTCATCCATCTTTTTCTCCCCTTGAGCTGCATCGGCAGTCCTGGGTGACCGTGCCTTTGTTCTTGGTTATTTCTAGATTGAGCTGAAATGAGGCAGTTTGCCTTTTTTCAAATCTTACTTTTGACACTTGGCAACCATGTATCCTCAGGCAAATTACTTAATTTCCCAAAACCTGAGTTTCATCATTTGTAAAATGGAGACACAGAGCCTCTGACATGGGACCTGGGAAAGTGCTAGCTGTTGTGGCCACCATCTTTTGGCATGATGATTGTTATTTTAATAGTTCCTGTGGGGGCTTCCTTATTAGTTTGTTTGACCATTGTTTTGCTTCTCTAATTATCTAGTCTTCCTAAAGGATATTATCTTAAAATCCATTGGTCAATTATTTTGAATTACTAAAAATCATGTGTTCTTGAGAAAAATAAATTAATGGCTATGTAGAAGGTTCTCATTGTAAACATGAATCCTGCACACTCTCAGAAAGAGTGTTAAGAGTATTTTAAAAGAGACTTCAAAAGAATCTTTATTTAAATAACTCAGCAAATCCCTTTTCCCCCCAGATAGAAGGAATAACAGTGTAGCTGCCCCCCCCCACGCTTAAAAATTTTTTTTTTGCATTTGGTCATACCCTGAATTAGAAGCTGCCTAAGTAAACATAAGTTCACGTCATCTTTGTGTATTCTTTTTTGTGCATTATCCCAAACACAGAACCCAAAGATAATATGTTATATTCTTATCTTATGATTCTGTGAAGCTTCTTTTTAATGGCTTATAATTATTTTTATGACTTTTCAGTGAAGTATGATGTGGTCTGGTAGCTTATCACCAAAGTGAAGTTAGGGTCTAGGATAGAAAAGATGAAAAAGAATGATTTAATACCATTTATTTTTACTTGAAACTTTGCTTAAAAGTTATGGATTAGGAGAGGGTGGAGGGGAATAAAGATGAATCAGGCTGTGTACTAATGGAAGAAACACATGGATTCTGCTTATTTTAGAGGACTTTGTTCATGAAAAATAAGTCATTAGTTTAGATTTCTTTAGAAGCCATTTTATAAAGAGGTACCATCTACATTATATAAAAATTTTAGGAGTGTGCAAACAACTATTATTTATTGTATATTACTTTTACCGTATTAGATTTAGGTTATCTTTATATGAATTAAAGTTTTATCTTTTAATTTATATTGTGTTCTCTAAATAATAAATTTGTTCATACCTATAAGAAAGGACTTGGAGAATAATTATCCTACTTTAAGTGATTATAGAGGACTATAATTTTTGCATCTTGCTTTAATGAGATCCTTCCATGGGTTATTTGATGCCAGATTTTAGTTTGGAATGAAGAATCTAATTATAGCCCTGCCCTTATGGAAAATATGATTTGCTTTACAATGATCTCTTTATGATGTGGTTTTCCAGGAATGCATTGCAGCAAAAAGCCAGGACTGTGTATGTCCTTTAAAAATGTCTCCCATTACAGCTAGCATTTCATTTGCTTATGCAGTTTAATAACATGGCCAGCAGATGGTGATCAAGTATAATGAAAGTGTACTTGTGATCCAGTATGTCAGATCTTTGTGAAAAAACATTTTTCACTTTAAAAATAATGATGTAATTTTTTAGTCTGGATACCTAAAAAACTGTAAAAAAAAAAAATCTCTTTTCACTGTTAAGCTCTATTTTTATATGTAAATGAAATTAACACTATAAATAGCCCCTGCTCCTAAATTGTTAGATGAGTTTATGGGGGAGGTGATCAATACCTTTCCTTCCTAGGGATACTTTTTTTTTTAAAGATTATTTATTTATTTATTTATTTATTTATTTATTTATTTACTTATTTATTTATTTATTTATGAGAAACACACAGAGAGAGGCAGAGACATAGGCAGAGGGAGAATCGCTCCCCTGCAGGGTGCCTGATGTGGAACTCTATCCCAAGACACCGCGATCAAGCCCTGGGCCAAAGGCAGACCTCAACCACTGAGCCACACAGGTGCCCCTTTCGTAGGGGTTCTTTATATCCCCTGGCATAAATAAATATGTTTGGTAATACATAGAGTAAAACATCCTTAAATGTTCACTAAATACATTCATTATATTTAGGAATAGCCCCATTGTTTAGGCAAAGATATATTCTATAATAGCATGGTCCAGTAGAACTTTCTGCATAGAAATGGTCTGTGGCCACACTGTCCAACACAGTAGCCACTAAGCCATTCACATATGACTACTAAGCACTTGAAATGTGACTACACTGAATTTAACATTGCAATTAATTTAAACAGCCACAGTGATTTAGTGGCTGCTGTATTGGGCTTGGAGCTGTGGACCTGAGTCTTCTGTGGGGGTGTTGTAAAACCTGACCTGCTAGTGGAGACCTGCTGTCTAGGTGGGGCAGTGGGATGCAGACAGGGACTAGGAGTTGAGTGTTGTTGCATATAAATTGCCTCTGCCCCAGAGGAGACCTTTCTGTGCTTCTTTGCAATTTACAGGTATATCTCTTCTTTGATGATAACCACTCATGATCAACACCTAGTTGCTTTTCTTTCAGTCAGTCTCAGGTTTCGGAGGAGTTCTTGTGAATATATATTTTTGAAAGAAAGAAAAATTAATCATTTTTCTTAAATTAACTTTTTTTATCATTTTATTTGGGTAGATCACTTAGGATGGATTATATCTGATTAATTTGATATTTTTGATACAATAGCCACTTGAGCTGTAGAAATAAGTCTGCTACATAAATGAAGAATAAAAACTGTTTCTTAGGATACTCCATAACACATAATGTTTCACTCATGAAGCCACTTAACTACTCATTAATTTTCAGTATTAGCATACCAATTAAATATCATTCTTCGGTGTTTACCAAGACAAGGAAGTGGCAACAAATTGTAACTGAGATGGAATTGATTTGAAAATAATGGCCTTGCTTTTCTCTCAGGCTTTTTTTTTCTTTTTTTTCTGAGTCATATTTTTTAGAAATTTGGTCACTTTTAAAAAAATTTTTAATGAATGGGGCTTTGTAATAACATCTTTTTATTTCATGGGTAAGTTTCTTTTTGTGAGATCATACTATTGAACAGTTTTGATTGTTCCTTTAATAAAAAGGGATGACAGTATGCATATATTAACATAAAATTTAATTTTAAGGTTAACTAAAATACTAAGTGTTATCTGTTAAACCAGAGATCTATTAATAAATGTTGACTTAATTGTATGACTTTTAAAGACATTCTTATTTTTAATTTTTAAAATGAATTGTGTTGTTTTAAGGTAGGAAGTAGGGAAAACATGAAGTCTTAAGTTGTTTATGAATCTCTGGTCATTTTTTAGTTTTGTTAAGCATCTAATTTTTTTCATTTAGTTTTGTTTTTCTTTTTATTCCTAATAAAGTTCCCTTTGAAAAATTAAGTATGTTGTGGATCATTGAAAGTTATTTTCTTATTTTCAGTGTTATTTGATAGTTTACCGCATTCTTAATTGTTACTGTTTATTATGTTTCATTTGTATTTTCCAATACCTTAAGAAGATGATTCTTCAGATTGTATATAATATTATTACCTGCTGCTCAGATGAATGCAAAGACATGAAATCTAGTTCTCATTTTAGTTTTGTGATCATTTATAATGCAGTAGTTGTGCAGGAGTTATATTACTCTTGTGATATTTTACAGCTGTAAAACAGCATACATGTAAAAAGTGTGCAAAAATACATAGATACGTTTTAAGAACAATTACAAAATAATACTTCTAATAATACCCCATACTTGTAGACTACTCATGACATAACATGTTATAGTACTCCAGGAGACCTTTAGATGTCCTTCCCTACTGGCTCCTCTTCCCATCTGAGAGGATCATTGTCCTGTCTTCTGTGTTAATCATTTCTTTGCTTTTTGATTTTTTGAATGTTATATAAATGGGACCATCGTTTATGTATTATTTTGAAGCTTCTTTTTCTCATCATATTTTTCAGATTCACCCATGTTAATAAATGTAGCTGTAGTTCATTCTTTGTGACAAACTTTTAAAATTAACATGTAACATACAAGGCACGATATCAGGTGTAAAGCTTGATGAAGTCTTACAAAATAAATACTGTTATGTAATCACCTTCTAAATCAAGATAGAGAACATCACCAACTCTCCAGAAACCTGTCTTGCTCCTTCCCAGTCATTTATCATCCCTCCGAAGTAACCACTATTCTGCATTATGTCACTATACATTAGTTTTAATTGTTTCTGATTCATAAAGTATGTTCACTTTTTTCTATTCATTGGCTCAACATTATGTTGTGAGATTGATTCATGTTGTTGCATTTATCAATGGATTATATTTTTAGTTTACTGCTGTGTGAATATATCACATTTATTTATCCATTCTACTGTTTTTGTTTTTTTTTAAATCCATTCTACTGTTATGGGACATTTTTTTTTTCCAGGTTTTGGCTATTATAAATAATTTCTATGGTGAACATTCTTTTACGTGTCTTTTTGTGCAGTATGTTGACTTGGAAGTGTAATTACAGTAGATAATGCCAAAGAGTTTTCCAAAATGGTTATAGGAATTTACATTTCCATGGTAGGACTTCAGAGCCTGTGGCTCCTCATCTTTCCAGCACTTGGTTTGTCAGTTTCTTTTAGTTTTAGCAATTCTAGTGTGGTGTTTTAATTTGCATTTTTCCTCATGACTAATGACTTTGAGCACTTTTCTCCATGCTTTTTGGCCATCTGGATGTCCACTTTTGTGAAGTTCCTACTCATTTTTTAATAAAACATTGTCAGTCTTTTCTGTATTGATTTGTTCTAATTATATATTCTGGATACAAATTGTTGATATATGTATGGGAGATATCTTCTCCCACTTTCACTGTGTCTTCTGTTAATGTTATTAATTATAGTTTTATCTGTTATTTGAGATATTGTTTGTGCTTGTTTTTGTGTGTCTTGTTTAAGATTTCTTGCCTTTGCCTAACCCAGGATCGTGGAGATACTTGCCTATATTAGCTTCTAGAAGCTTTCTAGTTTTATCTTTCTCATTTAGGTATGTGCTACATCTGGAATTGATTTTTGTATATGAAGTGAGGTAGGGCTCCCTGCCATACCCCCTTGCCACCGCCCAGGATAGCAGATAGCCATTTGATCCAGCATCTTAAAAGAAAAAAGCCATTCTCCTGTAGTTGGCATCATTATTGTAAAGTATGAAATCTTATTTGTGTGGGTTTGTTTCTGGACTCTTGTCCCTTCCATTGGTCTGTTTGTCTATCTGTGTGCTGTTCTACTCTGCCTTAATTACCAAAGCTTTGAAATAAATCTTGATTTTTTAGTAGTATAGTTATGCCCTCCAGTTTTCTTCAAGATTGCTTTGGCTCTTCTTGGTTCTTCACATTCTCATTTAAAATTTATGATTTATGGGCAGCCCGTGTGGCTCAGCGGTTTAGCGCTGCCTTCAGCCCAGGGTGTGATCCTGGAGAACTGGGATCTAGTCCCATGTCGGGCTCCCTGCATGGAGCCTGCTTCTCCCTCTGCCTGTGTCTCTGCCTCTCTCTGTGTGTCTCTCATGAATAAATAAATAAAATCTTTAAAAAAATTTATGATTTATGATTAAAATTTATGATTAAAATTATGGCCAGTTTATACACAATCACCTCCATTGAGATTGTGATTGGCAATGTATTGAGTCTGTATATCAATTTGGGAAGAACTAATATCTTTATAATATTGAATTACACTCCAAGGCTCAGGCAAGTAGTGATCTGCTTTTTGTCTCTATAGTTTTGCCTTTCCTAGAAATTTCATATGAGTGGAATCATAAAGTATATAGTCTTATGCATCCGGTTCTTTCACTTGGTGCATTGTTACTGACGTTCATGTTGCATGTATCTATAGTCTATTCCTTTTTAACCCTGAATGGGTTTCCATTGATGAGTAAATCATCAATAAACATTTTGTTTATCCATTCACTAGTTAGTGGATATTTAGATTGTTATCAGACTTTGGCTATTATAAATAATGCTGCTGTGGACATTCATATTGCATATTGCAGATTTTTGTTTGAACACGTGGTTTTCATTTCCTTTGGGTAGAATTCTAGCAGTGAGTTGTATGATAAGTGTACAATTTTAACTTTATAAGAGAAATACCAAACCATGTTCCAAAGGGGCAGTACCGTTTTACATCCCTATTAGCAATGTGTGAGTGTTTCAGTTTTTTTACATCCTCAACTCTTGGTGTTATCAGTGTTTTTGATTTTGGTCATTTTGATGGGCATGTAGTGGTATCACATTGTGGTTTTAATTTGTATCCCCTAATAACTCATTATGCTGAGCATCTTTTCATGTGCTTAATGGCCATTTGTGTTTCATCTTTGGAAAAACATCTGTTCCAGTAGTTAACCTGCTCCCTACATGCCCAACTACAATAATCACTATAGACATTTCTAAAAAGGAGAATAATAAGAGTCACAAGGTAGTCACTCGCCCATAGCAATTCTGAAATCTAGTTGGGTAGGTATTGGGAATTCCTTAATTCAGGCTTAAGACCTGGGAATAATATTCCATGTCTCTTGACTCCTCCCACTAGGTTCTTGATTCCATCTTCTGAGTTCTTCCTTTTTCGTGAAAGATAGCATGTATTTGCAGCTGAGCAGTTTTCTCAGTTGCTTCCTTCTAGAAGACTTTGGGGGTCTGGTGGTCCCTTTTCATTTTGTACACTTATCTTTTTCAATCCAGGAGAGTAGTTATTTTGCTGATATAATGTTTTAAAAAGATTTCATGTATTTATTCATGAGTGACACACAGAGGCAGAGACATAGGCAGAGGGAGAAGCAGGCTCCCTCCAGGGAGCCCGATGCAGAACTTGATCCCAGGACTCCAGGATCACGACCTGAGCCAAAGGCAGAGGCTCAACCACTGAGCCATGCAGGTGCTCCACTGATATAATTGAAGGACAATGACTTTAACCTTTCTAGAGACTCTGTTGTTTGAGATAATCTTTATGTCATAGCCTTTATTTTTTTTAAAGGTCTCCATGTGTGAATGTATAGAGCGCTCTGATGTACCACCTTTAGTATTTTTGATCTTAAAAGGTTTTTCATCTGTACTCTTGGCTTTATCTCTAAGCAATGCCCAAACTTCACTTGGATGCCATTCTTACTTTAGCATCTTTTGCCAGCTGGAGACTAGGAATTTTTAAAATTATGAAGTCCTGCTTCTTTTTTCTTTAAGTGTCCTCCATATATTTTTTCTCTCCTTTTGCATTTTACTATAGGCAACAAGAACTACTTTGCTTGGAAATCTTCACTATATCACTCACCCAATTTACTAAGCACATTTTCTATTTTACATGTTACTGAAGGTGATAGTATAGCTTTCTGCCATTGTAGTAAAAGAATACCTCTTCCTCTAATTTTCAATAACATGTCTCTCACTTTGTCTTGAGTTCTCACTAGCACTGTCCTTAAATTTAAGATTTCTACCAACAGCTCTTCAAGTCAATTTTGTCTTACTCTAGCTTACTACTCAGTCATTCCAACCTCCACTATCTGATTCAAAAGACTTTTCCACATTTTAAAGTAGTAATAAAAATCTGTATTAGTTGTCTGTTGCTGCATAACAAATTACTCCCAAGTCTTAGCAGCTTAAAAATAATAAATATTTATTATCATGCGGACATGGCTTAGCTGGGATTTTGGCTCAGGTTCTCTTATAAACCTACAGTCAAAGTATTTGTGGGATGTTTGTCTGAGGGCCTCAGTCTTACGGCTTTCATTTAGAGGCTTCGCTCTGTTCCTTGTTTAGACTTTATCCAGCGTGCAGCATGGCAGCTGGCTTGCATTGGAGAAAATAAGCAAGATGGAAACCAGGCTCTTTTTGTAAGCTAATCTTGGAAGTGATAGCTTTTCACTTGTAGATTCAGGTTATTAGAAGTAAATCAGTAGATTCACTGTATACTCAATAAAAAGGGCTTATAGAAGGGCATGAATACCGGGAAATGGGGATCATTGGGAGCCACATTAGATGTTATGTAGCACATACCTAGAACACGTATCAAAAATAAAATAGACATATAACTGGGAATAAATATAGCTAGAGGGATTAAAATGGAATACAGTAAAATAGTCAATACAAAAGAAGGTAGGGAAGAACAGAGGAACAAAGGAGATGGGAAAAATATGAAATAAATAGCAAAGTGACATATTAAATAGAACCATATCAATAATCATGTTAAATTTAAATGAACTCAACAGCCCAGTCCACAGGTAGTGACTGTTATATTGGATAAAAAAACAAGAACTAATTGTATGTTATCTCTGAGACATACTTTAAAATACAAAGACAAGTAAATTGAAAGAGATGTAGAATGTAGAGATCTAAAATGAAAACAAGGATAAGAAAGTTGGAATGCTGTATTTAAAGTTTCTTTTTTTTTTTAATTTTTATTTATTTATGATAGTCATAGAGGGAGAGAGAGAGAGGCAGAGACACAGGCAGAGGGAGAAGCAGGCTCCATGCACCGGGAGCCCGACGTGGGATTCAATCCCGGGTCTCCAGGATCGCGCCCTGGGCCAAAGGCAGGCGCCAAACTGCTGCGCCACCCAGGGATCCCGGAATGCTGTATTTAATATCAGGTAAAATAGAGGGTAAGCTAGGGAGAATTATTAGGAACAAACAATTTTGTAATGATACAAGGGTCAGTTCATAAACATGACATAACAATTATAAATGTGTATGTAGAAAATAAGCAGGGGGATCCCTGGGTGGCTCAGTGGTATGGCGCCTGCCTTTGGGCCAGGGCGTGATCCTGGAGTCCTGGGATCGAGTCCCACGTCAGGCTCCTGGCATGGAGCCTGCTTCTCCTTCCTCCTGTGTCTCTGCTTCTCTGTCTCTCTCTCTCTTTCTCTCTCTCTCTCTATCATAAATAAATAAAAAAATAAATAAATCTCTAAAAAATAAGCAAATAATCTTCAAAAACAAGAGGCAAAAATTATAGCTAAAGGGAGAAATAGACAAATCCATAAATGTTGCAGATTTTAACACCCTTTCTTAGGAACTGATGGAGCAGAAAAATCAGTAAGGCTAAAGGACTTGAACAATGCACTGACCCACCTCAGCCTCATTGACATCTATAAAATACCCCACCCAATAGGTGCAGATTACACATTCTTTAAGTACACATGGAATGTTCATCCAGATAGGTCATGTCTAGGTCATAAAAGAAATCTCAGTTGATCAAAAGATGAAAGACACAGAGTATGTATTCTGTCCTCGTTTGAATTTAATGAGAAATGAACAACAGTAGTATTGTACATCCAGAAAAGCCCTCAAATGTTTATAAATTTAAAAAATAACTTCTTTTTTAAAAAGATTTTCTTCATGAGAAACACAGAGAGAGAGGTAGGGACGTAGGCAGAGGGAGAAGCAGGTTCCCTGTGTGATTCCGGGATCACAACCTGAGCCAAAGGCAGACGCTCAACCCCTGAGCCACCCAGGCACCCCTTTTAAAAAAGATCTTATATTTAAGTGATCTCCACACCCAATGTGGGGCTTCAACTCACAACCCTGAGTCACATGCCTCACTGACAGCCAGGTGCCCCCAAAATATCACTTCTAATAAACTCATTGGTCAAGAAAGAAATCACAAGGAAATTTAGAAAATATTTTCAAACAAAGGATAAGGAAAATATAAAACTTAAAGGTGCAGCTAGGGTAGTGCTTAGAGGGAAATTTACAGTTTTTAGTGTTTATAACAGGAAAGGAGATAACAAAAATCAGTGATCACAGCTTCCCTCTTTGGAAGCTAGAAAAATAAGAGATGAGTGAACCCAATGTAAATAAAATGAAGGAAATAATATAAATAGTAGAAATCAATGCAACAGAAAACAATAGGGAAAGATCAATGGACCAGGCATTAATTTTTTTTTTGAAAAGCTAAATAAAATTGGTTAATACTGGTCAGACTGATCAAATAAAAAGAAATACATGGACAAATATAAAAACCTGTAGAATTTTTAATTTTGGTGTGTAATTCCATTTTTTTAATTCCATTTTTTTAAGAGTAAAAAGTAATATGCATAAAATAGTTATAAATATGTGTTAATGAATACATGATATGAATAACAATTGTGGGGAGAGATGTGGAGCTATAAAGTAGTAGAGTTTTTGCATGCAATTGAAGTTTAAGATATATTGTTAAACTTTAGGATTTGTGTGTGTATGTGTGTGTGAGATCTTCATGGTAACCACAAAGAAAATATACAGAAAAGGCTATGAGAAGGGAATCAAAACATGTTACTACAAAGAAATCAACTAAAAAGGGCAGCAGTAAGGGAGGAAATGAGAGACAAAGAAGCTATAAGAATATAGAGGATGGCAATAATAAGATTTTGTCTATCACTAATTAATTGCATTATGTGTAAATGGTTAAACTCCACAATGAAAAGTCATGGCTTAGCAGAATGGATAAAAAATGCCAACTATATGCTGTTTACAGGAGATTCACTTTAGATCTAAGGAGACACACAAAATGAAAATGAAAAGATAAAAAAAAGATATTCCATGTAAATGGTAACCAAAGAAGAACAGATATGGCTACATATCATACAAAAGTATGATTTTCTTACTTTAAGAAGTTTTAATGAGACAAGGACGTTATATTATGATAAAAAGGTCAATTCACCAAGAAAACAACCATTACAACCATCACCAAACATCTGAAGTCCTAAATATATGAGACAAACATTGATAGAACTAAAGGGAGAAATAGCTCTACAATAATAGTAGAAAACTCCAGTACCCCACGTTCCCACATTCAATAATGTATATAACAATCAGAAGACTTGAACAACACTGTGGACGAGTTGGGCCAAACAGATAGATGCAGAGCTTTCTACATAACAACAGCAGAATACACATTTTTCTCAAGTGTGCTTTGAATATTCTCTAGGGTAAACCATATGATAAGCCACAAAAAGGTCCTAAAGAATTGAACTCACAAAGAGTATTTTTTTTTTCTGATCAAAATATAGGGAAACTAGAAGTCAATAGCAGAAGTAAAACTGGAAAATTCATAAATGTGTGGAAATTATATAACTCTAAGCAAGCAGTGAGTCAAAGAAGAAATCAAAAGGGATATTAGAAAATATCTTGAGATAAATGAAAACGAATACACAACATACCAAAATTTATGAGAGGCTGTGAAAGTAGTGCTAAGAGGGAAATGTATAGCTGTAAAAGCTTACAGTAAAAACGAAGGATCTCATATTGACAACCTAAATTTGCATCTTAAGGAACTAGAAAAAGAAGAACAAACTCCAAAGTTAGCAGAAGGGAAATAATAAAAATTAGAGCAGAGATAAACAAAATGGAGAATGAAAAAGACATTAGGGAAAAAATAATACCAAGAGTTGTTTTCTTAAAAAAAAATCAACAAAATTGACAAACCTTTAGCTGAATTGGCTAGAAAAGAAAGAAGACTAAAGGAACTGAAATTAGAAATGAAAGAGGGGATATTACAACTGTTTTTACAGAAATAAAAAGGATAATAGGTGAGTATGATGAGCTGATATATTCCAACAAATGGGATAAGCCAGATGAAATGACCAAATTACTAGAAATACATAATCTACCAAGAGAAGAGATAGAAATCACAAAGAGATAGAAAATCTGAAAAGACCTCTAACTGTTAAGGTGATTGAAGGAATATTCAGCAGTTTCACAACAAAGAAAAGCCTTCGCCCATATGGCTTCATGGGTAAATTTTACTGAGCATCTAAAGAATATGTAATACCAGTCCTCAGACTCTTCCAAAAATTGAAGTGGAGGAAACACTTTCAAATTCATGGCATGAGGTCAGCATTATTCTGATACTAAAGCTGGGTAAAAACTACTGGAAAACTACAGACCAATTTCCCTGATGAATATTGATGTAAAAAATCTTAAAAAAAAGAATAACTAGCCTACAACTTGGCAGCATATTAAAAGGATTATTTACCATGACCAAGTGGGATATTCCTGGAATGTAAGGATAATTCAACATATGAAACTCAATCAATATAATACATTAACGGAATGATGGAAAAAACCACATGATCCTCTCAATTCATGCAGAAGAAGCATCTGACAAATTTAATACCCTTTTATGACAAAAATGCTTAATAAACTAGGAATGGAAGGGAATTATCTCAAAATAATAGTCCACGTATGAAAAGCAGACAGCTAACATCATACTTCATGTTGAAAGACAGACTTTCTGCTAAGGTCAGGAACAGGACAATGATGCCCACTCTTGTCACTTCAGTACAGTGCTAGAAGTTCTAGCCAGCGCAATTAGGCAAGAAAAAGAAATAAAAAGCATCCAAATTGGAAAGAAAGTAAAATCATTTCTGTTCACAGATGACATGATGTTATACACAGAAAACCCTATGTATTCTATAGAAAACTGTTAGAACTAATAAATTTAACAAAGCAGCGGGATACAATACCAACACAAAAATCAGTTGCATTATTTTATATGCTAACCGTAAACAACCTAAAAAGGAATGAAGAAAACAATCCTATTTACAATAGCATGACAATGAATAAAATACTTAGGAATTAAAGAGTTGAAAAACTACAAAATATTGCTGAAAGATATTATAGAAGGCATTAAAAAATGAAAAGACATCCTGTGCTCATGGAAGATTTAGTATGTTAAGATGCCAGTATATTCAAAGTGATATATGGATCCAATGCAGTACTATCAAGATTCCAGTGACGTGTTTTTTTCCTTCCCTCAGAAATACAAAAATCCATCCTAAAATTCATATGAAATCTCAAGTGACAATGAATAGCCAAAACAATCTTGGAAAAGAAGAGCAAAACTGGAATCCTCACACTTCCTGATTATAAAATTTATTGCAAAGCCATAGTTACCAAAACAGTGGTATTAGCATAAAGACAGACATATATAGAATAATACACTAGAATAGGGACCCCAGAAATAACCTCTTGCACATATGATCAAATTATTTTTGACAAGGGTACCAAGACCAGTCAATAGGAAAAGAACAGATTTTTCAGCAAATTTTGCTGGGAAAACTGGATGCAAAACACGCAAAAGAATGAAGGTGGACTTTTACCTTACAGTGTATACAAAAATTAACTCAGAATGGATCAAGACCTAAACATAAGAGCTACAACTATAAAACTTTTAGTTGAAAATATAAAGGAGAAGCTTCATGACAGTGGGTTTAATAATGGCTATGACACCAAAAGCAGAAAAATAGATGTTACATCAAAGTTAAAAATTAATGTGTATCAAAGGATGCAGTCAACAGAATGAAAAAACATCTCATGCAATGGGAGAGAATATTTGCAAATTGAAACATGATTAGTCTTCAGAATATATATAAAAAATTCTACAAGTTGGGATGGTCGGATGGCTCAGTCGATTAGGTTTCCAACTCTTGATTTTTGGCTTGGGTCATGATTTCGGGGTCATGGGATTGAGCCCTGAGTTGGGCTCTGTGCCCATTTTGGAGTCTGCTTGAGATTTTCTCACTCTCTCTCTTGTCCCTACCCTCCCCAACCTGCGCTGCCGGGCTCACCCACACATGCATTGTCTCTACAAAGAAAAACAAAAGCAAAAATTCTACAACTCAGTGTCAAGAAGACCTGTTTGGTCACAAAGTAGGCAAAAAACCTTGAATAGACATTTCTCCAGAGAAGTTACACAAATGGGCAAGAAACACATGAAAAGATGCTCTGGAATGCAAATCAAAAATATACTAAGATATACCTCACAGCTATTAGGATGGCTGCTAGTAAAAAAACTCATCAACTAGAATAGTTGTTTCTTAGTAGTAAGGATGTGGAGAAATTGGGACCCTTGTGCACTATTGGGAGGAATGTAAAATGTGATAGGCTACTGTGTTAAATAGTATGCCAGTTCCTCAAATAAATTAAAAATAGTTACCTTATGATCTAGCAAACCAACTTCTAGGTATATATCCAAAAGAATTGAAACAAGGACTTGAACGATTATTTGTACACCCATGTTCATGGTATCATTATTTGTACTAGCCAAAATGTAGAAGAATTCCAAGTGTTCATTAGTTGATGATTGGAAAGAAAATGTGGTATATGCAGAGAGTGAAGATGAGTGAGCCTTAAAAAGGAAGGAAATTCTGAAGCATTTTATAGCATGATGAAACTTGAAGATGCTATGCTGGGGGAAATAAGCCAGTCACAAAAACATAAATACTGTATGTTTCCACTCCTGTGAGGTACCTGAAGTAATGATATTCATAAAAGCAGAAAGTAGGATAGTATTTGCCAATGGCTGCAGGCAAAGAGGAATGGGGTGTTACTGTTTAATAGGTACAGTGTTTTAGTTTGGAAGATGAAAATGATCTAGAGATGGATGGTGGTGATGGGTGCATAGCAATATGAATGTACTATTTAAAAAATATATTTTATAATTTGGGAGAGTGTGTGAGTGCATGATCAGGGGGAGGAGCAGAGGGAGAGTGACAAGCAGACTTCGTGTTCAGTGCGGAGCCGGGCATGGGGCTAGATCCCATGACCTTGAGATCATGATCTGAGCTGAAACCAAGAGTTCAATTTCTAACCAACTGAGCCACCCAGGCACCCCTGTGAATGTACTTAATGCCACTAAACTGTACACTTAAAAATGGTTAAGACAATAAATTTCATGTGTATTTTGCCACAATTAAAAGAAAGAAAACACGAATTAGCATTATCCAGAATGAAAAGGAGACTCCATATGGATTCTGCACACAGTAAGAATATAAAAAGAATAATATAAACAGCTTTATACCACTGAAAACTTTGACGAAGTGGACATGTTCCTTGAAAGACAAAACCAACACTGACTCAAGAAGAAATGGGAAATTTGAGTAGCCCTATTTCCACCAAGGAAACTTAATTTGTAATTAACCACCTTCCCACAAAGAAATCTCCAAACCCACATGGCTTCCTTGGTGAATTTTATCGGGCTTTTATGGAAGAAATACCATCCTGCATGAAATTTTTTTTCAGGAAATAGGGAAAAAGGGAATGCTTCCCAACTGATTTTGTTCAGTCAGTATTATGTTGTTTCCAAAAGTAGACAAAGACCTTACAAGAACATAAAACTGTATACCAATATTCCCTCACGGACATAGACTTAAACGTTCTTAATTAGCAAATTGTATCCAGAAAAAGGATAAAAGGGTTATTATATCATGAATGTACATGGTTTAATCCCAGGAACATGAGGGGTTTTGGCACTTCATCACATAAATAATTTAAGAAAGAAAAATCATGTCATCATCTCAGTAGATGCAGAGAAAGCACTTAACATAATGCAACAACCATCCATGATAAAAACTCCCAGTAAGTTAGGAATAGAGAGGAACGTCCTCTGCTCAATTTGTTATCCATGAAAAACCAAAGCAATTATACGTAAAGAAAAAAGTAGAGGACTTAACGTTCCTGATTTTTAGAATTAAAGCGACAGTAATAAAGATAGCAGTGTTGGTGAGAAGATAGATAAAGCCATAGATTAGAACAGAAATTCTAGAAATATATCTGCACATATACAGTCAATTGATTTTCCATAAAGATGGCAATGGAATTAAACAAAGGAATTAAATCAAATTATGAGGGAACAACTGGATATCCATATGGGAAAAAATGAAATGGGTTATAGACTTAAATGAAAATGCTAAACCTAGAGAGCTTTTTTTTTTTTTTTTAAAGATTTTATTTATTTATTCATATGAGACACAGACAGAGAGGCAAAGAGAGAAGCAAACTCCATGCAGGGAGCCCGACGCAGGACTCAATCCTGGGTCTCCAGGGTCATGCCCTAGGTCGAAGGTGGCGCTAAACCGCTAAGCCACCCAGGCTGCCCCAACACTAGAGAACTTTGAAAAGAAAACAGAAAGACCTTTGTGACCCAGGAATAGGCAAAGATTACTAAAATGAGTTGTAAAAAAAAAAAAAAAAAAACAACAACAAACCCAGAAGAAATAAGTTATAAACTGGACTATTTAAAACTTTTGTCTTTGAGAGACATCATTTGGAAAATCACCTGGCAAGGTACAGAATGGGAGAAAATATTCTAAGTACAAATATCTGACAAAGAACTGTGTCTAGAATATGTGAAGATGTCTTTACAATTGAAGAAAAGTAGACAACCTAATTAATGTGCAAAAGATTTTACAGATATTTCACAAAAGAAAATATATCAATGACTAATATGTGCATGTGAAAAGATGGTCACCATTATTCTTGATCAGGAAAATGAACATGGTCGAGTACAATGTGATATTACCACACATGCATTTGAATGGCTAAATTTTAAAGACTTAGAAAGCCAAGTATGCTGATGATGTGATGAAACAGGAAGGCTCATGCAGTGTTGATGAGAAGGTAAACTGGCACAATCACTTTGGAAAACAGTTTGTTAATTTTCTAGAAAGTTTAAGATAACTTACCATATGATTCCATAATTCTATTACCAGATGTTTAGTCAAGACAAACGAAAATGTATGTCCACATAAGTACTTGAATTGGAATGTTCATGGTTTTTTTCATAGTATCTGAAATGTGGGGACAATCAACATGTTCATCACATGAATAAATATGCAAGTTATGGTTCATTCATATTAGGGAATACTAATCAATAAAAAGAAATGAACTTTTTAAAAATAAGATTTATTTATTTGAGAGAGAAAGCACATGAATGGGGTGAGGGGTGGGGAAGAGGGTGAGAATCTTTCATGCAGACTCCCCACTGAGCATGGAGGCCCACAAGGGGCTCCATCTCATGATCCATGAGATCATGACCTGAGCTCAAACCAAGAGTTGGATGCTTAACTGACTGAGCCATCCAGGGGCCCTAAGAAATTAAATTTTGTTACATGTAACAATATGGCTGGATCTCAAAAACAATTTCTTCGGTGAGAGAAGCCAGACATAAAAATGTACATACTGTTTGATTCCATGTACATGAGATTCTATTAAATGGGAGTTGTCTGGGTTTGTAGGAGATTGACAACAAAGGAGCTTGAGAGAACCTTTGAGTGTGATAGAATCTGTATCTTTATTGTGATGGTTATATAAGTATTTGTCAAAATTCATCCAACTCTACATTTTAAGTGGATACAGTTTTATTGATATAAATTATACCTCAATAAACTTAATAAAAATCATATCCAGGTATTGTTGAGGCTCCTTGGTATGGCTTCTTCTAATCTAAACACCTGTGAACTAAAGGAACAAGTGATTTCCTCCACCTCCCAGCCTGGCTGTAGCCAACACATGGTAGAGAGCCTGGAAAGCTCCCATTCAAAAACCAGGGAAAATTAGAGACCCGTAGTGATGACGATTCTATAGCAATTCTGAAATCTAGCCAGGTATTTGTTTCCTGTTTCTTGATTAGGGTTTAGTGTTTCTTTATGGGGATGTTCCTCATCACTCCTTGCTCTGTCTTTTGGGCTCTTGGCTTTTCCCTCTGAATTATTATTATTTTTTTAACCATAAGGAATGATTTGCTTCCTTAAAGCTGAGTAGTTTTCCTAGCCTCCCTCCTGTTTGTAGGAATTTGGAGAATCAAATGTCTCTTTTCATTTTGAACTCTATCCCTTTCATATGAAATTAGTCTGATTCGTTGGTTTTGAGGCTATGTCTGTGTCCTTTGCCTTTCCTAGGCATACACCTTCTTATAAGCCATAGCTTTCAGAAATGATCACTTGCACTGAGTTTCAGTTTCCTCTCAAGGGCAAGGAACTCCATTTCTGCCTCTGGATTCTTGGTGAGTTTGACTTGTTCCTCTACTTTGGGGAACTTTGATCCCCTTCTACTTCTCCAGAGTCACACTTCCTGCCGTTTCTAGTTGTTTCTGGAACCAGAGCCTGGCAGATCTCAGGTTCCATCCCTTTCATGGCATTGCATTTTTGTTCTAGCTAAAAAAAGTGACATAGTAAGCTCCTCTTTTAAGCTTTTCTCTGATGCAGTCTTGACTGGCATTGTCCCTGCTATTTCTTTAATTATTATTTCCCCAGTTCCTATTTATTTACTCCTTCTGGAATTCATATTATTTCAGTGTTAGAGATTATGGAAACTATCTACTTTATCTCTTGCATTTTCACTTATTATAATTATCCTTTTGGTTTTTCCTGTGTGTTATCTGAATATTTCTTATCCTAGTTTTGTAATACACTGATTTGATTTTATGTTATTTTATACTTTATTTATTTTTTAAAGATTTTATTTATTCATTCATGAAAGACATAGAGAGAGAGGCAGAGATAAAAGCAGGCTCCATGCAGGGAGCCCAAAGCGAGACTTGATCCAGGGACTCCAGGATCACGTCTCGGGCTGAAGGCAGGCGCTAGACCGCTGAACCACCCAGGGATCCCCTTATACTATATTTAATCTGTTATTCTCTTCCATTATGATTTTGAAATTTGGTAATCATGTTTTTCATTTTTTTTTAAAGATTTTATTTATTTATTCATGAGAAACATACAGAGAGAGAGGCAGACACACAGGCAGAGGGAGAAGCAGGCTCTCCACAAGGAGCCTGATGCGGAACTCCATCCTGGACCTTGGGATCATTCCCTGAGCCAAAGGCAGATGCTCAACTGCTGAGCCACCCAGGCATCCCCATGTTTTTCATTTGTAAGCACATGGATAATAGATTGTTCATTTCCTTTTTACATCTGAAATATCCATTTGAATGACACTGGTAACACAAATTAAAGTTATATTTAGAAGTTCCCCGTATATCTATATCTATATCTATATCTATATCTATATCTATCTATCTATATATATTTATTTTGTAGGAGGACAGTTGGTCTTTCTTTAAATCTTACATGTCTTGTGTCTTATCTCTTTATCTTTATGGGGACACGTCTTTGTTTCTTTAGTATTTGGAATCAAGAATAATGTTGAGAGAATGGTTCTGGATTCCTGCTGAAATATTTTAGCATTAGGAAAAAGTGAAAGGGAGGAATTTATATTTCCTATAGTTTTACTCCTTCTGAGGAGGAAAGAGACATTTGGATGTCAGGGAACTTACTAACATAATTACTAATGTTTCTGTGTTAGTTTCAGCACCCTGAAATTGATCAAGCCACAGTCCCTCTCTTCTCACTGGCACAAGTACCATAACCGTGAGTTCCTATAATCATGTCCCCTGCACCAGTTGTAGGCTATGTACGAGCATCATGCCTTGCTGTTCTGTGTGGTAGACAGCACCAGTTACTCTTCCTAAAGAGGCTTATGGTGTTGAGCGTTGAGCTTTATCTTCTACCCTCCGTCTCATGGTCACTCTGACCTCTGGCTCCATCACTGTGAGTTTGAACGGTCTTATCTACTTTGAGTTCCAGTTAATGGTGTTTCCAGCTGGAGACAGTCTTAATGGCAAGAAACGGAACTTCTTGCCTAATGTCCATGTCTCTTGTGCCAGCCGGATTTTAGCAATGATATGGCCTCCTTCATTAGTTGTCTCAACTGCCAGCGCAAGAAGGTGGCTTCAAGCAGTGCCTCTGCTTTCCTTGGCCTGAATGGGAGCATGGATTAGGGACAATATAATGAATTTAGTGTGGGACACATTGAATTGTAAGAAAGTAGGGCTTTTCAGTTTGTATTTGTAATGGGGTTAGAGGTCGAGAGAGAGCAGTTTGGGTTGGAAATGTTGACTTCGTAATCAAAGCTCCTTGTTATTTGAAACTGATAGTCCTTTTATTTATTTATTTTTTATTTTTTAAAGATTTATTTATTCATGATAGAGAGGGAGAGAGAGGCAGAGACACAGGCAGAGGGAGAAGCAGGCTCCATGCCGGGAGCCTAACGCGGGACTCGATCCTGGAACTCCAGGATCGCGCCCTGGGCCAAAGGCAGGCACCAAACTGATGAGCCACCCAGGGATCCCCCTGATAGTCCCTTTATTAGCAGTTTGGATTGTCCAGAGGGAATGCAAGTAAAAGGGAAATAAAAAAGGTTAGACACAGAGTCCTGAGATTATAGCATACTTGGGGTGGTCAGGGAAGGAAAAGCTGCTAAAGGTTATTGTGAAGGAGATTTCCGAAGAATTGAATGAGAATGGGGGAAGAATGGTTCTACAGAGCCAGTAAATATGACTTCTTTAAAACACTGTTCCTGATGTTTTGGGGAGATCAACTAGGGTAAGGACACATAGTGGCTCATGTGCTTGAGCAACTAGGAGATCGTTGATGACTTCCCAGCACTTTCGGGATGAGTGGAAGTCAGATTGCAGTTGATTGAAAAGTATACGTCAGGTTAGGACATGGATCTAATAACTTATTTTGAAAACTTATGAAAGGAAAGAGGTGGATTGGTACAGAGGACAGCTACAAGTGAATTAAAAGGATATGTTGTTTTATGTATGCACCCTGTGTAATAAATAGATAAATGTTTCAGTCCTCTTTTTTATTAATATTTTCTATGAGAATTTCTTTTAATATTTAAGCATTTTTCAATTTTTAAGTTAGCTCTTTTTATGATTGTTTAATCTATTCTTAAAGAAGGACAGGCCAGTGCTTAGTATGATGTATCAGATTGCCTCTTCCTACATCTTTAGTTTTAAATGTTTATATCAGCTCAAGCACATGGGCTAATGAAATTATTCTCAAAATATTACTTCATCTATTTTCTTGTTTGTTCTTAAGTATTTGGATATCTGGGATATTGAGTAGGGGTATAAAAATTTAATAGCTCTCTTTAAAACAACTAGCCTAAGGATTGTTGCTCTTTCAGTGTTACTAACAAAAACACATTCATTGTCATCTTGTCTTTCTCAACTACTATTCTGTCTTTGAGAATACTTAGTATGGACCAGTATTTGTGAAGGGAATCGTGATAGGGCTTATGGTTAAAAGTTAGTGACTTTAACTCATTCTTTAATGGTTAATTTCCATTTTATGTATCTTTAAGGAGCTGTTCAGAGGAAAAGATATTCATAATAATGAAACTTTCATTGAAGTAGCTTGAGTAAAAATACATGAGAGACTCCAGGCTAAAGTAGAATATTGAGAATGGCATTTTTACACTATATTTTATATTGGAGAAAAGTCTTCTTGTTCAAATTCATTTGGAAGCTTACACTATTTTCCTATTTATACTGTGTTTACAACATTTTACCTGAATTAACGTGGTGTATTTTAAATTTAAGACTTTGATTTATCTGTAGTTTCTGACATGGTTTCAAATTAATCCAAATTTTCAGTACATGAAGATACTTAAATTTTATATATTTTAATGCTTCATCTTGATGTGCAACATGAATCCAATAACACTTACTAACCTTTTAAAACAATTATCCTCTCTGAGAATATATGTTTTATTTTTCTCTTGTTCTCTACCTTAGGAAAAGAAGGAGGGAGGAGAAAAGGTTTAAATACATGTAGTTAAAAAAATACATGTAGTTTATAATAGTTCCACTTAAAAATAGCACTTGTTTGTAAGCAAGTGTGTGGCATTTAGGTGACATTTTACTTATAGTTAAGCCTAAGTGAATTAAAACGTAAGAAATACAAATGGTTGTTATTCGCATTTATTTTTTCTTTACTATGGAAACATCATTGTTAAATATAAACAATCATCTGATATCCAGAAGAAAAAAATTAGTAATCCTAGATTTGAATGCCCATGTGTCCTCTGAATTTCCCCCATTCTGATTGTTACTATTTTGGTCTGTTAGTAGGGAGCAATCCACTGCGAAGCTCCAAATGAGATCCCATTCTATGAGTCCAACCTCCAGAGAAGATGGACAAAATACTACCCCAAAGAGTTGTGTAAGATCAGATTCTACTTTTGTTTGTTTGTTATTTTAAAATAATTCCACAAATGTTTAATTTCATGTTTGTCAAAATTCCAACAATTATTTGAAAACAGTGCATAAAGTCTAAATGTTTTGGTGAACACCCTGATAGCAAAGAAAATTGTGTTTGGTATATTCCACCTTGTTCCTTCTGCTTTCTCAATGATTCTGAGGCATCATGTGAAGCAGTGTGTTGTTTCTCTTGTGCACTGAAGAATGACTTTGGAAAGCTTCATTTTTTAGTTGTTTTTTTTTCCTTTCCCCTTTTACTCAGAGTATATGTATGTGGGTATGTGTGTGTGTATATAAATGATTAGACATCCAGTGGTCACAAATTTAAGAAACTGGGATTAATTTGTAGTGAAGTAGGGGACATTGCATTTTTGCTGAAAATGAACTATTTATGTCCTGAAATGTGAATGCTCTCTTGCATCTAATTACTTAACATAGTTTTGGTTTGAACAAGGTGCTAGTGAGCATTCCAGTTGGCTTTCTAAAGAGAAGAATTTTGTCTGTTTACTATGGCCTTTCTTTTGTAACTCTGGCTTGTCTTGGGTTATGGGACTTTTAGTTACAAAGAGATCATGTGTGATGCGTGACTGTTCAGCAAATATTGCTCCAAACATAACTCACTGCATTTTCTCCAGTGATAGTTTGGAACTTTGGAAAATGTTTTAAGGGCAGCGTGTTTTAAATATTTGTGGGTTTATTATCAACCATTACATTCACTCAAAATAAACAAGGCAGGTGCTTTTTCTTGAGAACTTCTTGTTCACAAAGAAAAACAGACAAGAAGCAGGGGACCAACAATATAAATAATAAGGAATTTAAATATGGTATATATAATAAATTCAACATTCTGTTCAATAGAAATTTGGAGATAATAAGATATGAAGAACATTTTAGTATATCTTTATCACTTCAGATAATTTAAATGATTATAGGTAAATAGATTTATTTATTAATAATGAGGTTTTTCTAAAAGCGTGAAAATGCTGTGCCAATAAATTTAATTTCAAAATACATTTTTTTGGCCGTACTGTAACATACACATTATTATTATACACAGATTTACTTTTCTAAGTTTCTAGAGCTTTTAGATCATTGCCCATTTCTGGGTACCAATTTTAGACTGTGTTCAGTTAATTATATTTTTAATCGGCTTTGATAAATGTGTAATATAATAAGTTATATGGGAGGAAAAAAAGCATGTAATTTTAATTTTTAAAAAAGTAAAATTTCACCATAATTGTGTTCTCATGATGTGAATCCAAAGCTTATTTCTCTTTATATTCAGTGTATGAATGAGAATTAATTTCAGAACAAAGAGCTTCTTGGACATCAACAAACTTCCCTGTTAACTAATTTTAAGGATTATAAATAATTCATCTTTTCAAGTGTTTCCCCACCCCCCTTTAAAGCTACTGTGGTATATACCACAATTAAAACTTTTTGCAAAAGAACTTAAAGAGAAGAATCTGGATTAATTTTTAAAAAGTTCTTTTGATGTGTGTTTTGTTTTAATCTAGTTACTATGCGAATATATTGGAAGGCACCTCATAGCCCTCAGCAGCTATAATAAACAGTCATTACTTAGAATTGAGAACTCTAGCTCAGCTGTGACATAAACCTTTCCTCTGAGGGTGATACACCACTACCAGAAAAGCACACAAAATTTTTCATTACTTTGAATGACATATATTTTGTCCTGTTTTCTGTCTTTTCTGTTTTCTTTTCCCCTCACTCCCCCTCTCCCTCGTTCGTTTTTGCTTTTATTTCTTCCTTCCTTCTCCCCCTTCTTGTCTTTTGTCTTTTGTCTTTCAGGAAGCTCATTCCAAAAAATCTGCTGTTTCTTTGGATGACAGTGACATTGAAGCTCGCCTTAATAGTTGGAATCTTGGGGTAAAAAAAAGTACTTGTTTTATGTATGTATATTAATGTAGGAGAATCGTATTATATTTGTAAAACATCTCAACTAATTCTATTTAGTGAATGTTATTGGATGTCAGCCATTCAGTACTGCGGTGGTACTGTGGGAGAAGGACTTTGAGTACAGGAAAGAGAAAGAACATTCCAAAGAAGCATAAAACAGCCCCTGCCCTCAACAAGCTGATTTTCTCATTGGTAAAATAGAAGATATACACATAAGTCATTAAATAATAATTTAAGATAGTATATGGTGAAATATTAAAATGAATTAGAAATTACAATACTAAAGTGGTGGAACAGGGAGGGAGGACTTGGAGAAGCAAGGTCATTTGGGTAAAAAAAAAAAATGGGAGATTTCCTGGATGAGCTGCCATCATGGGCAGCAGTTTAGAGATACAGAGGCCGAGAGGGGCATGGATGTATCTGGATAGCTGTGGAGGTACAGAGCTGGGAAGAGAGAGGTATGAAGGAACATGTGGTGTAAGTCACTTGACATGACGGGATCTTTGGGATTAATGTATGGGATTAGCGGGGCAGTGTTAATCAGGCTGGATTGTATTGGAGCTTTGATTGCTAGATGGAGTGATTTAGCTTTTACATTTTAGGCATAGTGAGCCATAGAGGTTTATTTTTTCCTTCCATGGTCCACTCTACATGATGCTGTTTAAATGCTCTGAGGAAATGAAAAGGGGTTTAGAGCAATTTTTATCACATTTTGTTATTAATTAAATAATTTGTAATTTGAAAATTGAAAAGTATAGAAAATCAGAGGAATAAAGTATGTTTGAAAATCCTAACACTGAGAGATGGCTTAACCTTGCGTTCTATATATCCTCCCTTTCTTTTTTCCCCTGTATTTACACAATTAAACTTTAAACAAAATTGGGGTTATAAATATTATTTTGTGCTGTTTTAAATTTGCTATAGGTTTATAATAGTTCTATAAATATGAATATTAACAATAGCACTAATTTTTCTTTTGGATGGGTATTACATAACTTATTTAAGCATTCTGTTATTTTTGGACATTTTGGTTGCTCTCAGTTTGCGGCTAATATAAGTAACATATAAGTAATACTGCCGTAAAAGTTCCTACAGATTCTTTGTATACATTTTTGGTTGCTTTCTCAGGTTACATCCCTTCCAGGCACCTGCCTCCAGAAGGTATATACCAGTTTATTCCCCAACTAGCAGTATATAAGATTATCTATTTCTTACTTCTTCACTGCACATTAGGGATTGTTGTTTTGAAAAACGTAAAACCTTTCCTCCTAATAATGGTCTTTAATGAAAGCAGTGCTTTAGGAAAATTGACTTGGTGGCATTTTGAAGGTTGTGTTGAGTGTGAATAGAAATTGGAGAAAGGGAACCAATCATCTTTTTGGTGTTTGTGGTGAATACCACATTAGTATGATTTCTGTGAAAATGGCAAGTATTGAAAGAAAAAACATTTCAAAGAGGGTAAAAGATGCTAGTGACTGATTGGTGAGCTGACCAGAAGGGGCACCTAAAGGTTTACTTCTAGGAAATGGGAACATTGGTTCTCTGTCAGCTTCATGAGACTCGAGGGCTGGAATCCTATTTCGTAGTCACACGGTCCCGGGTGGTGGCTGCACCCAGAGGCTGGACAGCCGGTCTTCAGGGGACAGAGTAAGGACAGCTGGCTCCTGCAAGGGACATGAGTAGAAGGTAGGGCATGGATAAGAATTTAAAGCAATGTGAATCTCCTAGCCATTTTGGGAGCATGTTAGCTAAAGAGAAGAGAGAGAATTAATAACAAGAGGGGAATAATAAGTCAAAAGAAACACACTGTTATGTTTGAAGGTGGAGCGGAAGCTGCCACTGGAGGGCAGGCCTAAGTTACGAGTGTGGGAGAAGAGCACAGGAAATCCCCCAGAAAGAAATTTTTTTGATATTTGCCAGAAAGCAATATCAAAGTGAAAAGTGAAATCCTGGGCTATCCTTTAAAACTTGCCTTTGCCCTTAGCCATTTGAAACTTCTGATGTACATTTCTTAGCACAGAGAGTACTTTGCCCGATTATTTAACTGTTCAGTGGATTGAATTCATATAATAAAATTAAAATAAAACATCTAAAATATTTTGAGGTAATGCTTGAAAACTAGGTCTGCCTGGGTTTGTTTCACACTTTTATTGTTCAAAGGATACACTAACATTGTAAAATATGAAAGTCTTGCATTTTTATATATTTATAACATATATACATTAATCAGGCTGAACTATATCTTTTGATCACAGTAGAATAATTTAAGAATCCAGTGTATTAAAAAGCTTTGATTTTAGTTTTGTATGAGAACTTGTGATGGATTTTTTTTCTTTCTTCCTGTGAATGATGGTTAATAGTAGTTAATTTTAGTGCTCTATACCAAGCGTGCATTTTTTATATTGCTGGCATGACTTTCATACGCCTTCGTTCAGGTGCATTAGATGTTCTAGAATTTGAATTTTCTAGCTTTTGTTAAAAATACATTTTTTTTCCCTGCAAATATAGTCTTTCTTTCTCCCGGGAGTGTTAGTATTTTTTTTTTTAAGGAATACATAATTCAAATAGAGAGATTTACTTATTAAACCTAGCAATTAAATTTTCCTCCTGTATTTTTTTCTTACTCTTTAAACTTTTAACCTTTAGTTTTGGGGAAACTTTCTTACTCTGCCTTATAATTGATATATTCCATGCTTGACTGTCTTTATGTAAATTTTTTTTTCTGTTTTATTTTTCTGAGGCCCTGGTAGAGGGCTGGGAGGAGGACTTTCCTGGGCCTTCCATTCTAGTTATTAGTCACCTGCCCACTGCCACCATTGGCCTATGCACTGACTGTAAAATCTCACTCTCACCAGGAGCAGAGGAATAGTGAGGACTCTCTTTGCTCCTTTGCCCCAGAGCAGGATCCAGGAGGAGTATGGAATTAGCACAGGGATCGCTCTCAGGAATAGGCAGTGGGAGCTGGGTGAGGTTAGCAGAAGTGAGTGCCCCTTAGATCCCGCAAGTAGCTCCAGCGGGTGGACAGCGCCCTAGAGTTAGGCAGACCCACCTGGAGGTCAGGGGCCATTAGGGAGGAGTGAACCTTTCTGCCGAGGGCTAGGGGTTACCTGTGAGCTGTTAGCAAGTGGGGATATGCCTTTACTGTCCTTGTGGGAAGCCTGGCTGGTCTGCTCCCTGGGGCCTCCTTCACTGTGGCTGTTGGGAACTGTCTTAATCAGACACCGGGGACAGCTGTCAGGCTGGTGTCGCAGACAAAAGAGTAAGAGTAAGACCAAAGAGTAGATTGAGATGAGCGATTCCAGTAGATGAGCTGCCCAACTTGGTGACCCTCAGAATTACGAGCTAAATAAAATGGTTATAGTTTGAAGCTGTGAAGGTTTGGGGTAATTTGTGGTGTAGCAGAAAGCTAATTAATACAGGTACTGCCTAATGATTTTCTGAAGTGACTGTGCTGGTTTTCATCATCATCAGCAAAGTGCTGGCTTCTGAGAGTCTACTTTCTCTTCAATCCTTGGTATGGTCAGTTAATTTTTTTTTTTTTTTTTTACTTAAAAAAATTTAGCCTTTCTTAAGAGTGGTTAGTAACATTGCGTTATGTGGTTTTAATATGTATTTTCCTGGTGACTAACACAGTTAGGTGACTTTTCCTATGTTCGTGACAGTTTAGATGGTCTCTGGGAGTCAAGTGCCTACTTGTGGCTTTGCCAGTTTTTCTGTTGGGTTGTTTGCCTTTTTCATACTGGTATGTCAGAGCTTTGTATCTATTCTGGGTAAGAGTCCTTTTGGACTAAGTATAAATAGTTTCTCCTACTTTGTTGCTTTCCTTTAATCTCTTACTGGTGTCTTTGATGAACAGAAAAATTAAATTTTAATGCAGTTCATTTTCTCATTTTTTCATTATGTGATTAGTGCTGTTTTGTGTTCCATTTAAGATCTTTGACTACCTTAAGGTCCTGAAGATGTTCTTCTCTGTTTTCCCCTAGCAGCCCTATGGTTTTACTTTTTCTATTTAGATTACATCCCATCTGGAGGTGATCTGGGTATATGGTATAAGACAGAGTGTTAAGATTTATTTTTGTTCCTTATGTCTATCCAGGTGACACTCTCACATATTGTAAAGACTCATCCTGCTGTACTACAGTGATATTTGTCTCATAAATCAGGTGACAGTACATGTCTTTCTGTTTCCATTCTGTTCCTTTGGCTTATTTGCTTTTCCTCATGCCAATAGACTGTGCCTTTATGTTTGTATTTAATTTGTGCTCACTAAATGTTGAAATGTGAGTAAACTAACGAATGAGCCTCCATTTGTAGTATTATTTCTGAGGAAAAACGTTTTTCAAGTTTTAAAATGTTGACTTAAAAAACATTATTTTGGAGCATAATTGATTTGACATTGAGGACTGAATTTATTTTATGCTATTGAGAGAATTTTGGCAGTTCTGACTGATGCCATGACCTAAAAACATTTATTTTAGTTGTGGTGCTAGTAATATATTGCTTGGTAATGTCCTTTCCTTTAAGGTGGCTAAAATATCAGATAAAATATCTATCTATTTTTCTAGAATCATAGAACATCTTTAATTGGTCAACATTAGTCTATAGGGGTATTTGATCAGTTTGACCAAAATCCTGAATAATCCAAAGAAACTGGCAGAGCCCTTTGTAACCAAATTGGCTAAAACACTAACCAAAATAGAATATCAAAAGCAGTTTTCATTAGAAAGAATTCAGATATCTGTATTTGTGTCTAGTTTAAACTATTACATATTTTATTACTGTGATTCTATTTGCTCTTTAAATAAGAAGTGTTTGGTCATGTGATTCATTCCTGCTATTGGAACTTCATTTTTTTGGCTTTGTTTTCTGTATAATATTTTGTTAGACTTTAGTGTTTCACATAAATCCTTTCTATCTTCTATTTTGGACATTCTTTATTGTGGTCTTCTTTCCTGAGGTATTATAAGAGAACAAGAAATTTTCTAAAAGAACATGAAAAAAATGTTAAGACTGTTTACAGATTGCTTCAAGTCCATTACTGGTGGGTTACAAAGTGGGAACATTTAACTTCAAAGCACATCTGGCTGCTGTTATAAAATCAGAAAATAGATTGCTTATTTCCCCCAAATAGATGCAAGAACATGCTTTACTATGGATAATTCTCATTACATATTGAAAGTGGTAATGAGACAAACTCAGTGTATTGTAAATGAACAACAACAGATTTATATATGTTCACAGTGTTCATTATTGTTTTTAAATATTATAATAGACTTTTTCTTTTCTTTTTTTTTTTTTTTGGTCAGCTTGAGAAAGGATATTTATGATAACAGAATGAGTCTTTAACTTCTGTATTTAAATGGCTTTTAAAGATGCAGAGGATGAAACAGGAGTCACTTCTCCATAGTTGAAAGGCTACATTGTAATTAGCTAAACCAATATTTTGTACTCCGCTGTAAATGTAGAGCTGTGTCAAAATAAGTCACAGATGGTTTTCTTGGCTTTGGTTTTAAATTTTAAGCTTAATTAGAGCTTGAGCATCTTTGAGAATTCCGTTTCCCCCGCCTTTATTTTTCCCCTTCTATTTAATTCTGCTTCATGAATTAGGGTTTTATATATTTGCAGATATGGGTGTGTCTTTGAAGAACTTACTTTCTAGGCTGTTTTTATCCATTCCAAAAATAGAGAATGGTTACTTACTTTTCATATATATACCTTCAGACAATAAATATTTATTGAGTGCACTTTGCTGCCTCCTGGAAATTTGCTGCCTCTATTTTTCAAAAAGCTGTGTATATATAGTACAGTGTTATTTACTAAATGTGCCTCTTCCTCTGGTATGATATTTAAGTGGGTTTTATTATTATCTCCACTTATTAAATGTTTTCCAAAGTAAATGTACAAATTCATACACCCACTAGTGGTACACCATCTGAAACACTTTTATTTTCAGATTTTTAATGTGTACCAATCAGGTGGCTATAAAATGCTATTTCACTGTGGTATTACTTTACATTTTCATTGGAAAAGATTGCACATATATTCATATGTGTAGTAGTCATACAAATTTCTTCATCAGTAAATTGTGTCTCATATTTTTCCCATTAAAAAACCTATATTCTTGGGATCCCTGGGTGGCGCAGCGGTTTGGCGCCTGCCTTTGGCCCAGGGCGCGATCCTGGAGACCCGGGATCGAATCCCACATCGGGCTCCCGGTGCATGGAGCCTGCTTCTCCCTCTGCCTGTGTCTCTGCCTCTCTCTCGCTCTCTCTCTCTGTGACTATCATAAATAAATAAAAATTAAAAAAAAAATTAAAAAAAAAAACCTATATTCTTTCATTAAATTTTAAAGACCTTTTTTACATATTTTGAGACTGATAATTTGTTCAAACATCTCCAGTTTATGGTTTATCTTTTCATTTTATTTATGATATATTTTTTGGAGTAAGTTCTTGCCTAGTCAAATTTATTAATTTTTTATTTATGCTTTTTGGATTTTTTTGTCTCTTGCGTAAGAAATCTTTTCTGTTTTGGCCATAAGTCATTCTTTTTTTTTTTTTTTTCCCTTAGAGAGCAAGTGAAGGGGAGTGGGGTATGGGGTGAGGAGGGGCAGAGGAGAGAGAAAGAGAGAATTTTAAGCAGACTCCACACCCAGCATGGTGCTCCATGAGGGGCTCAATCTCACAACCCTGAGACCATGACCTGAGCTGAAATCAAGAGATGGATGCTTAACCAACTGAGCCACCCAGTGCCTTAAGTCATTCTTTTAAGTTGTCTTCTGAAAGGTTTGGGTTCTGCTTTTATTTACTTATTTTTTAAAATATTTAATTTATTTATTCATGAGAGATACAGAGAGAGACCAAGAGAGGCAGAGACACAGGCAGAGGGGAGAAGCAGGCTCCATGCAAGGAACCCGACGTGGGACTGATCCTGGACTCCAGGACCACGCCCTGGGCTGAAGGCAGGCGCTAAACTGCTGAGCCACCCAGGCGCCCCGTAGGGTCCTTTCTCTATAGCTCTTCCTTTCTTTCCCTTCACCATGGAGAAACTTCCTTCCAAGGGGCCTGTCTCTCCTGCAGAAGTGGTTCCCTCCTAAGAACCTTCTCTGGTTCTTTATAGTTTTTCACACCCTTCTTTTGATTCTCCTGTCTCCAGCTCTCTGATCCATCAGGTTTTTTGTTCACGTAAGGTAGACCACTCTCCTTCTACAAGTCAATATTTGATGACACTTATATTCCAATACCACTGGGACCCTGAGGCACTTCCTTTTTGTTCCATTCCATCACTCTGGTTTAGCTTAGGATCTTATTCTGCTGATCCGTGATCTTTCTTTGGCCACTTAAATGTAAGTCAAAGGTTTTAGTAATTTCTCCTTATTATGATGTAGGCATAGGTGATGGGTGTTTTTATGTGCTGTCTTTGGTGATCTTTACGGGTTTTTGAGGATGGGGAGAGAAATATCAATTCAGACAGTTGTCATTACTTTATAGGAATCAGCCTTCAGGCAAAAGAAAGTTGTTTTGTAAATTACTCCTTATCTAAGTGTTAAAATATAGTTAACTTTTCAGATTCTATCTGTTGCTAGAGAGGCTTTTATGTTTTTTTAAAATGAATAATCAGTTCTATTTTTAATTTTGTTGCCTCTGTATTCTTTTAGTAGTTGGTCCTTTATTCATCCTTATCTTTATTATCAACTTGGGCATGGATTATCTTCTATGATTATTAACTATAATAAATCGTTTGAGGAGCTTTCTGAAAACATAGTGAGATTTTGGAGGAGTAGATCCTGATAATATATGTTTAACAAAGTTTGTCAGTTGGTGCCAATGGTATACTTCAGGGTAAAAACAATTATCCTAGTTTGAAGTCATGGTTAGTGTTATGTTTATGTTATTGTACATTTTGAGATTATCTATGTCATAAATTATAAGTTTAAGATGTCAGATTATAATTTCATGATAATGATTTTTAATTATCACTTCATTTATGAATGAAATAGTTGAAATAATAATGAATGTTTCTAATTTATCATATAGTATATTCATTCACTAAATATTTCCTCAAAAGCCTACTATGAGTTAGATATTATGCTATTTCTAGGAATACAAAATTGAGAAGTCATTATCTTTGCATTTATTGTGCACAAAGGCAGATGTGGAGATTTACTGATAAACACTTAGAATGTGCTATGAGAGACACGCTAGGATAGTTTAGAAGCTTGATAAGAGGGTGGGATCAGGTACATTTTGCCCCTTCCTCCCTCCCTCCCTCCCTCTCTCTTTTCCTTCCTTCCTTCCTTTCTTTTTAATGAATATTTGTTGGGCACCTACCTGCCAGGCCCTGTGGTAGATGCTTGGGATAGATGGGTTGTGACAGTCATAATCTGTTTTCAGAGTTTTTACTCTTTTATAGAAGACAGATGTTTGATTATAAAAGGGTACAATTGAAGTAGTAGAAACTTAATTAAATTTCCTGGGGAAGAGTCTTGAATAAGTGAACAATAAGAAGAAGTTGGGAGAATGATTTCATAGGTTGCAAAGATTCAGATTTGGGAAAGAATGTAGTGCTTTTAAAGGTAAAACAAGACGTTTGGTGTTCTTAGAGTACAGGGTATACTGAGGGGGTAGATGAGCCTGGAAGGTAGATATAGGAGGAGTCCCAAAGCAATTCTCTACGCTATTAGAGAGGTAATTCTCTACCTTTTCTGGAGGCAAATATAAGGATTCATGCACTGAACCTGCCTGGCTGTGTAATAATTAAATTGAGCCTTGAAAGATGAATAGGTGCATGCTTGTTGAGGTTAGAGGGGCATAGAGTTGTGCCTAGGGGTAGAGGGGCACAAGAAGACTACTGTATTTCAGCAGTGTAAGTCACCAGGGTTCTGGGAATCTAAAACGTGATGGGAGGAGTAGTGGAAATGAAGCTGAGCGGTTAGGCTGTGAGAGGATCACGATGGTGCAAAGAGTTTATGTTTTATATTTTATTTGTTAGTGGACTACTAAAAATATATTATGCAATACCCATCCTAAAACACTAAGTATTAAGACATATAGAAAATGTTTTCATATACCAACTTAATTCTGTATTTTATCAAATAATTAAAACTCAAAAATAGTATTAATAATTAATAAATTATTAATTTCTATCTTGAATTTTCAGATAGAAAATCCTCGATACCTGAGACAGAAACCAATCCCAGTTTCTTTGGTAGGTGAGAATTTCATTGGACTTTTCCTATGGACAGATTTTTTTTAAAAAAGATTTTATTTATTCATTGAAGAGGGAAAAGAGAGCACATGCACAAGCTGGGAGAGGGGTAGAGGAAGAGGGAGAAAGAATCCCATGCAGACTCCACAAGTGTGGAGTCTGATGTGGGGCTCCTTTCAATCCTGAGATGATGACCTGAGCTGAAATTAAATAGAGTGCTCAATTGGCTGAGCCACCTAGCGCCCTCTTATGGACAGATACTTTTCTTTTTCTTTTTTAAAAAAAAATTTTTTTTAAGATTATTTATTTATTTATTCATAGAGATGCAGAGAGAGAGAGAGAGGCAGAGACACAGGCAGAGGGAGAAGCAGGCATCATACAGAGAGCCTGACATGGGACTTGATCCAGGGTCTCCAGGATCACGCCCGGGGCTGCAGGCGGCGCTAAACCGCTGCACCACCAGGGCTGCCCTGGACAGATACTTTTCAATCAAGTAATCATTAAGTCATTTACAGAAAAGAACACTAGTCCACATTATGAAGTTTAATAGTCTTATTAATCCTATCACTTGCGGATGAATAAATCACTTTTTTCTCCAATGTTCGTATTATTATGATGAGAACTTCAGGGAATTGAGTTTCGTTTTGGGTTAAGGATAAGCCAGGCCAAAAAAGTATTGAATAACTCTTACTTTATTCAACAGGTGACTCCCAAATTCAGCCTGAGAAAATCCAGCAGTTTCCATGATGATCATCTACTCTCTCGAATGCATGAAAAAGAGGTAGGATTGAGATATTTCTGATGTATCAGATAATGAACATGATTTTTGTTTTTTTTTTGTTGTTGTTGTTGTTTTTTTTAATTTATGATGGTCACACACACACAGAGAGAGAGGCAGAAACATAGGCAGAGGGAGAAGCAGGCTCCACGCACCGGGAACCCGACGTGGGATTTGATCCCGGGTCTCCAGGATGGCGCCCTGGGCCAAAGGCAGGCGCTAAACCGCTGCGCCACCCAGGGATCCCCTGGTTTTTGTATTTTATATAATATGAGTTTTCAGGTCTTCGAATAATGATGCATGGTAGGAAGAGGTTGTCTTTGGTACAGATGTAAAATAATGATGCAAGGGTAGGCAAGTTTTTTCTTTTTTTTCAAGCACATTCCCCACTTTGTGAGAGTGTGCTGAGGGGCTCTCTTCTGAGTATCCATTCCTGCTTGTCAGGACCTGGGAGGTGGCAGTTTTCAGAATCAGTGTCTTTGACATCAGTGAACCCCTCCATCCTGCCATTATCTCAACTTATTTTAATGTATTTTTCTAGTTTCACTATTCTTACTGTTTGTACTATTTATTTTTATTTATTTTTTTTAAATGTTTTATTTATTTACTTATTCATGAGAGACACAGAGAGAGAGGCAGAGACATAGGCAGAGGGAGAAGCAGGCTCCTTGCCGGAAGCTTGATGTGGAACTTGATTCCAGGACCCTGGGATCATGATCTGAGCCAAAGGCAGACTCTCAGCAACTGAGCCACCCAGGTGTCCCTGTTTGTACTATTTAAATTGATCTGCTAAATTAAGTTATGCTATGGCTAGTATGTAACATAATATACTATCTTTCTTTGGTCATTTGAAAATAGAATTATCCAAGAGGCAGTATTGTTTATTGGTTAAAAGCATAGATTGTGGAATCAGAAATACCTGGATTTAAATCCTACTTGTTTGCTGTGTGAAAATGCGCAGATACTTGCCTTCTTTGTCTAATTTGGGAGATACCCGCTTTAACAGGATGAGTATGAAAATTCTGTAGTCTGCAAATAACTGTATGCTTCACATATAGTAGATATTAAATGAAAGTGAATTTGCTTTATTATTTTCTTTTTAAAATTTCTGGGGATCCCGGGGTGGCACAGCGGTTTAGCGCCTGCCTTTGGCCCAGGGCGTGATCCTGGAGACCCGGGATTGAATCCCACGTTGGGCTCCCTGCATGGAGCCTGCTTCTCCCTCTGTCTGTGTCTCTGCCTCTCTCTCTCTCTGTGTCTATTATATGATAAATAAATAAATAAATAAATAAATAAATAAATAAATAAATAAATAAAAATAAAATAAAATTTCTATTCTAGAAAATTTGAAAATCATCATTATTTTTATGTCTGCTTATGACACCAGTGAAACACTTGGATTATCTGTGTGGTGGTAGAAGACAGTTAGATTAGGAATCTGAGAAACTATGTCCTTAACTTGTCTTTATCATTCTCTAGTCATATTACCCTGGGAAATTAAGAATATTAGTTTAGTTTTTGCTTAAAAAGGAGATAATTATTGATGTCACAGGGTCATTACCAAAATTAACGAGAATGAATATGCATGAAACTTGTAAATTGTAGTTTATGCAAATATGAAAATGTTATTGGACTTAGTTTTAATGTTTCTAATAAATTTAATTAAATAATTGTGTCTTTCATTATTTTTTTTTTTCATTTTAATAAAGATGCTTCTAAGTTTGGTGATTTTCAACATGAAAGGGTTTTCTCACCACCTTATTTATAAAATCATAAAAGACATTGATTTTTTTTTCCTTAGATATTCCAAACAATAGCATAAGAATCTAATTTAATTTTTGTTGATAATGGAGGAGGAAAGGCAATTTTTTCTTTTAAATTTCAGGCTGGTGGAATTATTGCTGCTGATCTCAGTAGATTTGTCATTTCACGCCTCCAGTGTGAGGCATGGAGACATGTAGAGTTTTGTTTCCTGGTTCAATCTTAGTGTTTAAAAAAGCTGTTGGAATAAAAAGCAACTACATTTTAAAAAGCCTTTGAGGGTAATACTTCTCATATGCAGATGTATCTTCTTTTGAGCTTTTATTTTGCATTTCTTTCTTTTCCAAATTGTCATTAACTGTTTTTACAAGTCATTCTAAGTCATCCCTAACCACTTTTCTTTTTACTTTTCTTTTGTACTAATTCCTACTCTTGAGGCTGCTTACTATAGAATAATTAAAATAATTGAAGGGAAGTACTGGCCTTTTTAATCTTTTGGGGTCTTTGATGAAATAATATCTTTATTCTTTATGATGACACCTTGGATCAGGCATAAGCATACCAGTGTGTGTTGAATGAGAAGAAAAGCATTTAAAGCTGTCGTGTATTAATTACATCAGACATTCATTTTTAAATGTGTGTGGCTTTATTTTTTTCCACACCCTTATGTTTTTCTTTTTCTTTTTGGCATACTGCAAAAATATTTTTGGCATCATTGAGAAGTTTGCATGTAAACATCAACTTACTTCATATCTTAAAATATATCCAGTGCATATATTTTGGCTAAAGTAATCCTTTGTGCAATTACATAGTTGTTTTGGCCTTTTGAATGAAAACTTTTTATCATATTTTTTTCTCCTTACTAAAATATTTAAAAAGTATATGGTGAGTTGCCCCAGTGTGAGAATTATCTGTTTCATCTTTCTTTTAAACTAGTATAATTATAATTGGTGGATTTTTATTGAAGACATTTTGGAAGATAAAGAGATATGTAAAGAAGAAAATAAAATCACCCATAAAACCAGAACCTAGAAATAAAAATGCTGGCAAAATATTGCATTGTCTTTGTTTTTTTCTTTATGTATCCTATAAACACAATTTTTTCCTTAAAAAAATTGAGATGATATATATTGTTTTGTATATTTTGAGTAATTTTTATTCTATTAAATATTGTTCTTAAGCATCTATTTTTAATGGCTGTATTATATTTCAAATTATGGAAGTATTCTCAGTTAATTTAACTTATCCCTATTGTTGGGAATTGAGATTTTTTAAAATACTTTTACTAATATAAATAATCCTGGGAAGAATATCTATAATGTCTCTATATGCATCCCTAAATATTTCCTTGGGGTAATGAATTATATCTTACATGATAAAATTGAATTGGAGGATTTCTAGAAGTTTAGTATCATTAATAATTTAACTTAAGAGTAAAAATTAAAACTTGGAAGCTTATTGAAAATTGTATTTTACTGTAAGATACAAGTAAGGAATTTATTGTGTACAAAAATGAAAAGGAAAATAAAAAGACAAGAGCCACTTGAAGGCAGAGGAAGTAGCAGTTTATATTCCCTTTTTTTAAAAAAGATTTTATTTATTCATGAGAGACACAGAGAGAGAGGCAGAGACACAGGCAGAGAGAAAAGCAGGCTCTATGCGGGGAACCCCATGCAGGACTTGATCCAGGGACACCAGGATCACTCACTGGGCCAAAGGCAGGCGCCCAACCGCTGAGCCACCTAGGCGTCCCTATATTGCCTTTGTAAATACGAAAATACTAATTATAAAACACATATTTGCAGGACAAAAATTTTTTAGCATTTTCATATTTGAAATGAACAATACCAATCATATTGTTTTGTTATTTTTGTCTGTTTCCTAGAGATATTTTACTAACTTGGATTTTTTCCCTAAATTTAAATACATAGTTATGTTGTGATATGCATAGTTATCCTCGAGGATAGTTCTATATCTACTTGCTTAAGTCACTTTTATTAAACATTTACTTGTGGGCATGATGATAAATGCTTTTCTGTTTTGAAATTCGTAGGGCCTTGCATGTCTGTGTAAGAAAACCCTTATGTGTCTTGTGCATGTTCTCATCGAAAAATGCTGAGTGGTGTTCTAAAAATAATAAAGAGCATTATTTAAGTGGGTTAATTTTATTTTTTTATTTTTATTTTTTTAAAATTTTTATTTATTTATGATAGTCACACACAGAGAGAGAGAGAGAGAGGCAGAGACATAGGCAGAGGGAGAAGCAGGCTCCATGCACCAGGAGCCCGATGTGGGATTCGATCCCGGGTCTCCAGGATCACACCCTGGGCCAAAGGCAGGCGCTAAATCGCTGCGCCACCCAGGGATCCCCAAGTGGGTTAATTTTAAATGAAATGTGAATTATTAAACATTTAATCTTCATTTTCTCAACACCTAATCTTCATTCTTTAGAGGTAATCATCGCTGAAAAGTGTGTATTCTCTTTAAAATTTTTTATTAAGGGATCCTTGATATATATATATATATAGATAAATTGTTCAGGAATCACAATGACAATATAATGAAAACATATGAAACTCTAAGAAAAGACAGCTCACGAAAGTGAAATTAAAACACACAAAACAGGGGCACCTTCCACTCAGATAATGATCCCAGGGTCCTGGGATCCAGTCTGGCAACAGGCTCCCTATTCAGCAGGGAGTTTGCTTTTCCCTCTACCTAAATATATATATTTTAGCAATTTCTATATTAAAGAATTCTGGCTTTTTTTATATTTCTTCCAAGCATTTTTTCTATGTCTCTTATTTCTGGTATTTTTTTATGTATACAAGTTTTCTCTTAAAAGCTAAATCTGTCAACCTTTTCTCTAGCTTGTGATTTTTGTATCATACCTAGAAAAACATTTCTTATTATATGATTATGAAAAAATTCACTCATGTTTTTGTCTCTTTGTAAATCATATTTTTATCTCAGATCTGTTTCACAGGCTTTTGTTGTGATGGTAATCTAGAGCCATCAATTTTAATGTTAATAATAAAAAATTTAGGAGGTTGCAGTGCTTAAGTTAAAGAAGGCAGTAAGTGTGGAGAGAATTGATTGGTATGAAATTTTATACAGATTACAGGGTTCATTTGTGTCATGAAGCATTTAATGAAGGATTTACTTCTGTTTAAACTTTAGAGAGTTCTAAAATAATTAGCTTTTAGAAATCAAACTTTATAAAATACAACTTTCATTTTAAATTTATAATTGTGTGGTAAATACCATGTATGTTAAATGACTAATATTAGCAATATTATTTTATTGCACTTAAAGACTTGTAGTAGGTTTTCTTTTGGTGGTTAAAAATAAACTTATAAAATATTTAAAGATGTTCTTTTAAATTTCCAATTAATTTTGGACATTATGGGAAAACATGTTTAGAGACAGTGATCCTTTATTTTAACTGTAGCCTATCATTCACAAACACACTTGAACTTGTTTGCCTTTGTTTTTTTTTTCTTTTTTAAATTTATTTTTAAGATTTTATTTATTTATTCGTGACAGACACACAGAGAGGCAGAGACATAGTCAGAGGGAGAAGCAGGATCCCCGCAGGGAGCCCGATGTGGGACTCGGTCCGGGACTCCAGGATCACAGCCTGAGCCGAAGGCAGACAGACGCTCAACCACTGAGCCACCCAGGCGTCCCAAACTTGTTTGCCTTTTTTTTTTTTTTTTTTGTAAGTTTATTTTTTATTTATTGGTGTTTGCCTTTTTAATTGCTAACACATTTCCTGTGATATTATATCACAGAATTCTGTGACAATGAGCATCATTAAGAAGTGGGTTTTTTTTTTTTTGGTATTCTTAAGAAAGATTTCTGACATAGTTTAAGTTATGTGGAAAACTGTTGTCACTGGAAATGAAGTATGAGACAGCACAAGGGGAGATCAATTTTTAGAGCAACCATCAGTTTTCAGAGAGCAGATGGTAGAAATTGCTCTTTGTGGAATAAAATAGAAAATTTCCTTTGAACTTCATCTTCACTTAAATTTAACATTCTAACCTATTGTATAAAAAGGGATGTTGCTTCATTCTCGCATATGATGCCAATTATATATTTTTACCTTTGTGAATCTGCTAATTAAAGATAGAATTTAAATAAATCCAAGATAGCAAATTTATATTATCAACATAGCAAATGAGAAAATCGATATTTTAAAACATTTTGTATGAATGTAAATTCAGATACACAGTCTCACAATGTATGATAAATAATTACACAAAGGAATGCCATTGTAAACAATATTCAGGCAAGGAATTAGATCACTGCCAACATCCCAGAGGCCTGCAGCCTGACCATTCCCAGACATAATTGTTTCCGTCTTCCTTAGAAGTAACTACTGCAGTGCCTGGTGGCTTAGTGGGTTAAGTGGAGTCCTGGGAGGAGCCCTGCGTCTGGCTCCCTGCTTAGTGGGGAGTCTGCTTAAGCATCTGCTCTTCCCCCTTCTCTTGCCCTCCCCCTAGTCATGTTCTCTTTCTCAAATAAATACATAAATAAATCTTTAAAAAAATAACTACTATCCTGATTCTGATAATTTACCACTTTTGTTTTTAAAATTGATTTTATCACCAAAGCCAGCATCCTTAAAAATGAAAATATTTTTATCTTAGTGGATTTTAAACTCCATATAAATAGAACCAAGATTTATATATTCTTTTACATTTGCTCAATATGTTGGTGAATCTGCCACCTAGCTTTCTATTAAATGAATCTGCCATAATTTTTTGCCATTTTGTTGATGAGTCTACTCTCATTTTTGGCCTTTACATACAGTAATGCAATTAATTAACATATAGTGTATTATTAGTTTCAGAGGTAGAGTTCTGTGATTCATCAGTCTTATGTAACACCCATTGTTCATTACATCACGTGCCCTCCTTAATGCCTATCACACAGCTACCCCATTCCCCCACCCACCTCAAGTACAAGAACTGATATTTGTTGCTAATGATAATATTAGAATTTTGGAAGCTCTGTCAGTCACTGTGAGCTTGAGAGCTTTCAAATTCTAAGACTTTTCTGGTGAGATTAATAGTGATATTAACCAATGTGAAGTTTTGGTGTTGTACAATGAAATTTTCAATATTTGGAAATCCACATAACTTATTGAACTGATGTTTTCACAATGAGTAATGTGCCGTCATAAGATCACACCTGGGTAAAAAGTCCATCCCAAGTTCAAGGTAGATCAACAGAACTTACTGTGACAGAGCATGAAAAGTTTCAGATTCTACAGTGCAAGTACTTGCTAGTGTTGGCTTACTTAAGAAGACTATCCACAGTTATCCAAAAAGGTTACTAAAATACTTTTTCCTTTTCCATTTACATATTTATATAAGGAAGCATTTAAGGAAGAATGAATTCCAATATTATACAGATTCTTTGAGATAGTAGAGGAGGCAGGAATACTTCGGAATTCATTTTATGAGGCACCCTGACACCAAAACCGGAAGAGAAAAAAATTAAATCCCAGGAAAATAAAAATATAATAGCAAAATTCGTTATCAGTACACTGAAAAAAGACTTTTAGTTAATAAATGATGCTGTTACAATCTTTCATTTACCTGGAAGAAATTAGAATTGGATCCTCATCCTCTAAAAACAAAATGAAACAAAACAGGTTCTGGATGTAGTGAACAATCTGTAAGTGCCCCCCAAAAGCCTCAAAACAATAGAAATGTTGCAAACAAAACAAAACAAACTTTTAGGAATCAGAAGATTTTTCTAAACTAAAAACCTTCCCATACCTAGAATGTATAAAAGAAATAATGGTATTCAACTCAAGTGGAATAAAAGACTTTGTACAGTAAAAAATATAACAAACACGATCAGTAGAGATATAATGGATTTTGGGGAAATATTTGGGATAGATGGTGTGTTAATGTGGGAAGCACACCAGAAGTTCTTACTGATCCACAGAAATGTTATCAAAATTATGACAGTGTATTTTCCAGAAGATTAATATAGACCCAGCATGTGTAAAAAGGGACTGAGAGAATAGTTTTCAGGGGAATTCAAGTCAGAGTAATAATGAGGTAACCACTCTTATAGGGGAAAGGTGAATTTACCTTTATTTACTTTATTTTATTTTTATAATTGTTGCTGTTCAGGAAGAGGCATTTATATTCTGCCCTGTAGGCACTTGAATTTACCTTTATCAGAGGGCAAAGTTTAGTGAGATATATCCACCATTGATTCATCTGCCTGTCTTTTTAGAATTCATACCAGAGAAGCCAAAGCCCTGGTGTGTAGGATGCATGTATGAGAATTATTTTGTGGTGGTGTTTTTATTAGAAAAATACTGAAAATAGGATGAATATGTGTCAAAGGAAATGGTTGAACAAATTTTGTTTTCATTAAGGAATAGGTGGTAGCAATTTAAAGGAATGAATAAAAACTATAGCAGATATTTTAAGAGGGATTTCTATGAGATGTTCAGAGAGAAAAGCAAGATGAAGAAAATATATGTATGTAAAACATTCGTAATAAAAAAATCTATACTGTCGAAGGTATAGTGGCTTAAAGAAGGAAATTTGTTTTAGTTCAATGTGAACTAAAGGTCCAGGGTGTGTAAGGGAGTGCTCTGCTCTGTGACATCATCCAGGGCCCAGGCTCTTGGGGAAGCTCTCTCATCTTCAGAGTGTGATTTTAGTCTCCGGGTCTGAGGTGGCGGTTGCTCACCAGTACCTTATCTTTTATGTGTCATCCTTCAGAAAGAAAGAGGGCATGAAAAGAAAAATGCTTTATTTTCTAAAGATAGTCCAAGTTGCCTGCAGCATTTCTGTCCCAATACCCTCCTTGACCATACCTAGTCATCAGGTCACATGCAGCCTCCTGTGATACAGCCCAGCCCAAATTTGGTAGTGGTGGTGGGGCCCTGAAGGAAGAAAAGGAAGATAGATCTCTGAGGACACTGGCAGTCTGTGCTACAAAACTCCATACTGGTGAATGCATTTTAGCTTATGTGTGTTTGTATATGATTCTGTGAACGTGGCAGGAGATATGCAAATATACTGGGTTGTTAGTATGGAATACCTCATGCAGATATTAATGTAGAGGGAGGAGGGAGAGAGATTCAAATAAAAAAGGAAATGAATACCAAGGAGGGCAGAGAAGTTTAACAAAATAAACAAAACCTCAGTATAAAGTAGGATTATGATTATGTTTGTGTTTCATGTAAATTATGTTCGTATACGTTCTATAACAAAAATTAAAAATTTGAAAAAAAGTATTGGCATGCACTGTGTCTATTTAACTATCACGTTTTCCCTGAATGTAATGAGTTCTAAGGAGACTAGAAATTGCTGTTCAGGAGAATTCTATCTCTAAGCCCCATGGATAAGGTAACAAGAGAGATAGATGCATTGTTCTTTGTGCTGTGTTTATAAATAAGTAGGATGAGTAACAATTGGCATTATGAAATATCACCAATGAACATTTTGAGAATAGGATCACTGGAGATGTTAATCAGGGTGAATTTTAATTATCAACACACGATATCTTCTGACTAGCAACTAACAGAATTCTCTAAAAAAATGATTGTAACAATTAGGTATCCGAGTAAGTACAGTGCTGATTATTTTAGAAGTCATGTTTGCAATTTGCTGTGGTGATTGTTGAGATGCAGAAAGTGTGAGTAAACAAATATATCATGCAATCGTGGGCAGTACAGATGGTTGACCTCAGCAATGTTTTCAAGCTTTTATTCCTTACAAATTGAATTACTATGTAGGTACGGTAAATAAAGACAAATAATATTTCAGTAATATTACATTTTATACTTTTTTGAAAACTTGTAGTTTGTAGACTTATTCTCTATATCAGGATAAATTTTGCTTTTTTTGTATGTTTTATTCCTTTTGATATGATTAGTTGATCAACATTAAAGCTTTGGAATAACATTATAAGGAGTTCATTGCTATTTTTAAAATATGTAGATGATGCCTGTTTAAATAACTTTAATACATTTTCTTCTTACAATTCATTAATAGTTATTGTGCTGTTATTTTGGTATTGTACTGATTTCAGTATCAAATGTTAAACACCTTCGCACCTGCAAAACTGCTAGTAGTAAAAAGTACCATTCTAAGTAAGAAATTTGCCCTCTGTAGGAGTGAATGTTGAATACTGAGTGAATAGATTGGTAAGTAATTTTTTTTTAAACAGCCCTTAATTTAAAGTTTGTGTGTATTCAACTAAATAAAATGACCGTGGAAATTGTTCTAAAATTTAACTAGTTATACTGTAAAGGATATTTTTATACCTAAGGAAATACTCAAATCCTACGTGAGCACCTTTATCAGTTTTATTCACTTAGTAAGAATGTCCAACCTCAGAGCCATTCTTTGAAGCACATACTTCAGAGAAAATAAAGCCAAATGGCTTTCTAAATAAAATTTCTTAAGATCTAAGTCCAAATTTTAGAGATTCTCTTAGAAATAGCTCTGGGGCGTGCCTCCCTACAGTGGGAGGCTATCCTTTTTCAGTTCCTCTGTTTGGGCAGTGAGTTGTCCGTGGAATGGCTTGTCATACATGCCTTGTATTTCTGTGGAATCGTCTAAGTCTCTTGCTGGCTGTATGCTGCTTTTTCTAGAAGTGGGTGGTTTAGCCCTGAGGTGGTGGTTCAAGTAATTGAGTGGATCTTCTTGTTCTATTGCACAGGGACTTGGTCAGAGGAGGTAAAGCTCTCCTCTTTCCACTTACCTCAACTGATTCTTGCCATAAGATATTTTTAAGAGGGCAGATGGCATATGCAGGTATTTCAGTTCCAGTCCAAACCCTTTTTACATCAGAGGATTGATAGTTGAAAACATGTTGGACAATGGCTAATTTTAGAAATGGGGTAAAATCAGTGGCATTTCTTATGCATTGCTTTAGCAGAGTTTCTCTGCCCTCTCTCACTGGCTCCCTCTTCTTAGCCTGACCTCGAAAGTTCTATAATTTAGGCTAAGTTATTCATTTGTCTAAACTTTAAAACTTAATTTTGACATATACATACCTGTGTGCTTACATATATGTGTGTAAGTATAGTACAAAGAGAATATAAATGTGACTACAATGTTTAATTATTTTATTTGGCAAACATGATGAGAAAATCCTTTAAAACTTGTATTTCAGTTCCAGGAAAGAAGGAAAGAAAGTGAATTGCAAAGCAACTGCAGGGCAGTGTTGAATATAAATTATTACAGGGTATCCTAAGGAAGGAAAAATTGCTGTTTTCTGGGAACTTTGAGGATGGCTTCATGGAGGAAATGGTGTTTGAGCCATGAGATGTGAAGAGGCAGAGAAGAGAGACATGGAAGTAGAAACCAGGGTATGTGTTTAGCTGGAGCTCGTAGATGACTTGGCTGGTGGTACAGGGAAAAGAAAAGGAAGGGGGTGTTACCTCCCCTTTTCACAACTGTGCTTTAGGAAAATGAATGGGTATTGGTATCTCAGATGGACTAGTGGGGTGGGAGATGGGGATGACAAGTGTGGAGTGAAGAGGCTTTCTGACAATGGAGGGTTGGGTTCCTGAGGAACTCTGTAGGGTTGTAACAGGCTGAAACAAGGCACTGTGTGCTGGCCTAGAATGTGGTGACTCAGGGGATGTTTAGAGTCAGGGACAAGGAGGAGGCAAAGATAAGGGACTTATTTATACATAGTGACTCTTATTTTGTGTCGAGTGTTGAATTGTACTAGAGCAACGACCAACTGGAGCTGGCTTAGAGATGGTAGAAACTAGGAAAGACCTGAGTGCTGGAGATGGACAATGTGACTCACCTGCGTGGGAGACTGGGGTTAAATCAGGATAAAATCACCAAAGCAAGTGTTTACTGTAGTGAAGCCAGCAGGGCTGGCTGGAAGGTCGGAGTAATGTGGAGGAGACAAGAGAAACCCTCTCCAGAGCAAGAGGATAACCAGAACAGCAGAGTCACAGAAGCTGAGGGAAAAAAAAAGATGTTCCTTGTGCAATTCGCTGAAGACAAAAGGATGGAATTTGCCCTTAGATTTGGTGATTGAAGGGCTTTTGGAGGAAGAAGGACAGTTATGTCACATTGTGACCTTTGAAACTGCAGTTTTAATGAAGAGTGGAAGGCAAATTCTGAAAGGAAGGGGAGAAGTGGAAGTATAAAATGTGGAATATATGCACAATGAGAAGGTCATTAGTTAAATATAAGAAGGAGAAAAGAAAAATGATAATTTGTGGTGCAAGCTCAGATATTTAAATAGCAATTTCTGCTGGTATCCTTTAATTGGGATTTTAAAAAATTAAATATTAATTTAATTAATCTATTAAATATCATTGAGGAAAATGTATACAAAGTGTTAAATGATTTAAAAAGATAGGAGCTCTTAATTAATCTTAATAAATTACTAGAAGTCTTTAGGGAATAGAAGTTGAATCCTAGCATGTTTTAGTGTCAGTGACTTACAGGTTGTGTACCTGTCCCTAGTCTTTTCCCTAGTTGTGTCAGGTTTTCTGTCCCAGGCAAGCATTTCTCATTAAAACCATCAAACTATTTATTTAGAAAGCATCTTCTTTTCCTTGCTTGAGTTCTTTTTATAAAGAGTTAGATGCTTAACTGAGCCACCCAGGCACCCCTAACCCTCATGTTTTAAAAGCTACTCAGCTTTATTTAGCTTGTATTCACTAGCTGGACCCAGTCTCCTGAGTATGAATCCAGGCTTTATACCTCTGTGGCTCAGTGACCTTGAACAGATACCTCTTTGTGCTTTAGTTTCACTCTTTGTAAAAGGGAGAGTAAGAGTACCCCCTTACAAACATCATTGTGAGGATTACATGAAATAATGAAATAATGCATGTAAATTGTTAGGAACAGAGATTTGCAAGTTGTATGTAATCAGTCAAGTATTTATTGTTTTTCTGCTTCTGCAGTATTTTCTTTTCACTGCTTGCTGCTGCTGCTACTACTCAAATAGATGCTATAGATGGTACCCAATTTAGGATGATTTATGCATTTTTTGACTTTATGATGGTGCTAAAGCAAGACACATTCAGTAGAAACCATGCTTTAGGTTTTGAATTTCGTTCTCCTGGCCTAGCAGTATGTGGTGTGATGATGCTAAGCAGTAGTGTTCTATTGTATGACTATGCCATAATTTGTTTATCTGCTGATTAATCACTATTTGCTTTGTCCTCAGTTTTGGCTGTTATGAATAAGCTACCATGAAAATTAATGTACAAGTTTTTTGGTTAACTTATGTATTTAGTTCTCTTGGATAAAATTGCTAAACTGCTTTTCAGGTAGTTGTACAATTTTGTACTCCTATCAGCAATATATATGAGTTCAAATCCTCACTGACACTTGATATTGTCAGTTAAAAATTTCTTTTAATTTGAACAGATCTATAAACAGAAAAATTGAATCGGTAATAAAAAGTCTCCCAACAAACAAAAGTCCAGGGTCAGATGGCTTCCCAGGGGAATTCTACCTAATATTAAAAAAGAATTAATACCTATTGTTCTCAAACTATTAAAAAATAGGTATGAAAGGAAAACTTCTAAACGCATTCTACGAGGCCAGCATTACCCTGATTCCAAAACCAGATAAAGACCCCACTAAAAAGGAGAATGACAGGCCAATATCTCTGATGAACATGGATGTAAAAATTCTCGACAAGATACTAGCAAATTGTATCCAACAGTACATTAAAAGAATTATTCAACATGATCAAGTGGGATTTTTTTCCTGGATTCCAAGGATGGTTTAATATTTGCAAATCAATCAGTGTAATACACTACATTAATAAAAGAAAGGATAAAAACCATATGATCCTCTCAATAGGTGCAGAGAAAGCATCCATTCTTGATAAAAATCCTCAACAAGGTGGAGCTAAGGGGACCTACATCAACATCTTAAAGGCCATATACAAAAGACCCACAGCTAGTATCCTCAATGGGGAAAAACTGAGAGCTTTTCCTCTACGGTCAGGAATAAGACAGGGATGTCCACTCTCACCATTGTTATTTAACATGGTACTGGAAGTCCTTGCCTCAGCAGACAAAAAAGAAATAAAAATAATCCAGAACTGAAAATTCCACTATTTGCAGACCATATGATACCCTGTGTAGAAAACCCCTACCAAAAACTGGAAAGACTCCACCAAGAACTATACAGGAATACAACAAAGTTGCAGGATACAAAAATCAATGTACAGAAATCTGTTGCATTTCTTTTTTTTTTTTTAAAGATTTTATTTATTCATGAGAGACACACACAGAGAAAGAGAGAGAAAGAGAGAGAGAGAGAGAGAGAGGCAGAAACACAGGCAGAGGTTAGAAGCAGGCTTCCATGCAGGGAGCCCGACGTGGGACTCGATCCCTCGATCCCGGGTCTTCAGGATCACACCCTGGGCTGAAGGTGGCATTAAACCACTGAGCCACCCGGGCTGCCCAATCTGTTGCATTTCTATACACCAATAGTGAAGCAACAGAAGGAGAGATCAAGGAATTGATCCCATTTACAATTGCAGCAAAAACCAAAAGATACCTAGGAATAAACCTAACTGAAGAGGTAAAAGATCTGTACTCTGAAAACTAGAGAGCACTTATGAAAGACATTGAAGATGACACAAAGAAATGGAAAAACCTCCCATCCTCATGGATTAGAAGAAAACTATTGTGAAAATGTCTATACCTCTCAAAGCAATCTTCACATTTAATGCAATCTATATCAAAATACCACCAGCATTTTTCACAGAGCTAGAAGAAACAATTCTAAAATTTGTATGGATCCACAAAAGACCCTGAATAATCAAATCAATTTTGAAAAAGAAAAGCAAAACTAGAGACTTCACAGTTCCATATTTCAAGCTATATTACAAAGCTGTAGTCATCAAGACAATATGGTACTGTCACAAAAACAGACACATAGATCAATGGAACAGAATAGAAAACCCAGAAAAGGACCCACAACTATATAACCAACTAATCTTTGACAAAGCAGGAAAGAATATCAAATGGGAAAAAGGTAGTCTCTTTAATGAATGGTGTTGGGAAAACTGGACAGTAACATGCAGAAGAATGAAACTGGACTGCTTTCTTGTACTATACACACAAAGAAGAATTAAAAATGGATGAAAGACCTAAATGGGAGACAGGAAACCATCAAAATCCTAGAGGAGAACACAGGCATCAACTTTTTTTTTTTTTTAAGTAGGCTCTACACCCAGCCTGGAGCCCACCATGGGGGCTTGAACTTATAACCCTGAGGTCAAGGCCTGAGCTGAGATCAAGAGTTGGACATTTAACTGCCTGAGCCACCCAGGTTCCTCAAGCAGCAACCTCTTTGACCTTGGTTATAGCAACTTCTTCCTAGACATGTCTCTGAAGGTAAGGGGAACAAAAACAAAAATGAGCTATTGGGACTTCATCAAGATAAAAAGCTTCTGCACAGTGAAGGAAACAATCGAGAAAACTAAAAGGCAACCTATGGAATGGGAGAAGAGATTTGCAAATGACATATCTGATGAAGCGTTAGGGTCCAAAATGCAAGGAACTTATCAAACCTAACCCCCCTCCCCCCCCAAAAAAAACCCCAAAACAAAAACCAAAGACAGACAAAAAACAAATAATCCAGTTAAGAAATGGGCAGAAGATATGAATAGACATTTTTCCAAAGAAGACATACAGATGGCTAAAAGACATTTGAAACGATGCTCAACATCACTTGTCAGCAGGGGAATGCAAATCAAAACCATGATGAGATATCCCTGTCAAAGTCTACGTAGTGTCAATATTGAACCATTTCACACTGGTTCTCACTTTCTGCTTCCCACATTGCAAATCTAATAATTTAAAAGTAGTGTAATTCAGTTTAACTTTGCCCTGATTCTCTGCTGTTGACCTAGTTCTACATACATTAAGCCCCACCTTCCAGTGTTATTAATTTTGCTTTAAGTAGTTGTCTTTTGAGGAAATTAGGAGAAGAGAATGAAAGATACTCTTTTGTACTTATTTACCCTCTCATGTACTCTTCTTTTTTTCATACCTGAGTTTGTATCTGGTATAATTTCCTTTCATCCTCAGGAACATCATTTATTATTTCTTATTATGTACTACTGGTGACAACTTGTGTTAGCTTTTCTTTTATCTGAAATGGTTTTCCCCCCACCCCTTTTCAGCACTTCTGAGGTATTATTCTGTTGTCCTTTGACTTCTGTTGTTTCTTGTGAGGAGCAAGCAGTCATTTTTATTATTGTTCCCCTGTAGATAATGTCTCTTTTCTTCTGGCTGTTTTAAAAATTTTCTCTTTATCTTTGGTTTTCAGCAGTGTGACTGTAAGATGCCTAGATGTTGTTTTCTTTGTATTTATCCTGCTCAGAATTCACTGAGTATCTTGGATCTCTAAGTCAGTGTTTATTTTTTTCTCAAACTTGGGAAGTTCTTGGCCAATATTTCCTTAACTAGTTTCTCTCCCTTTCGCATTCCCTTCTTTAGGTATACTAGGCTCTTTGATTTTTGTCCGACAGCTTCCTAAAGTTTTGTTCATTTTTCATTGATTCTTTAATCTTTATTTCCCCTCAGGTCATTGAGCTACATCATTTCTATTGATGCATCATCAAATTTACAGACACTTTCTTCTGCCATCTCAAATGTGCAATTAAGCTTATCTAGAGATTTTTTTCCTTTCAGTTATTATAATCTTCTCTTCTGGAATATCTACTTGTTTCTTTTTATAATTCCATTTTGCTGCTGAGATTCCTTATCTTTTCTCTCATTAAAATACATTTTTAATTTTTTGAATATATTTTCATTTAGTTCTTTGCACTGTTTATATTAACTGCTTTAAAGTCTTGCGTGCCAAGTAGGTTCATCCTTTTCCTTATTTGTCTAGCTTATAGACAACATTTTTCTTTTCATGTTTGTTAATTTCTGTGTAAAGGACATTGTCACTATGGATGATACATTTTAGAGACCTCCAGATTCTGTGGTCTTCCTCCATAGAATAGTGATTTTTGTTGTTGTTCTTATGGGCTGTTCAGTTATTGGTTAATTACCTCTAACTTGTGTAAACTTGGCGTTACATTCCATTAAGGCAAATATGTGGAAAGTCAGAGATATTTCCCAATCTAATCTACAAGCTCTGTCTCTTCTGAGGATCTTATAAAAATTTGGTTTTAGACTTAATTGGGTAGGTTTAGGATAAGCCTAAAGTGTGGCCTTTGTGGTGTTTTGACTGAATGCCCAGGTATTCCCAAGTTGTTAGGAAGATGCCTCTAGTTTGTTTGGGCTGGGCCTTCAATATATCTCACAGCACTGTGTGATCTGTGGTATCTATTCTATTTTCTACCTTATATCAGCCATTGCCTTGTTATTTACCCAATGCATGCACCCCATGTGCCAAACGCACATACATCCCAGCCATGGTCAAGGACTGGCAGTGGTTCCTGGTGGCAGTTCTCATCTCCCCTAGTGCCCTATACTTAAGATTCCAGCTTCTTCAGTTGTCCTGAACTCTGATCTTTACCTTCCCAGTTCAGTAGAGTTTTGGGTCTCTGCTTGGACTGTGTTTGTGCCCAGGAATGATAGTGGAGCTCAACTTAGGAGGATGTCAGTATCACACTGCATATTTCCTAATACCTGGGAATGGTCACCTCCTACATTTCATACCATTTAGTGCTTGTTAACAGTGGGAGGTGAGAAGTAGCCTCATTATAGTCTGAAGTAGACCCCCATGGTTCTTCACTTTGAAATTGATAGTGTATATGCTAAGCCCAGTTAAAGAAAACTTTTTTTTTCACTTTTTATTTTTTTTATTATTTTTTTAAAATAAATTAATTTTTATTGGAGTTCAATTTACCAACATACAGAATAACACCCAGTGCTCATCCCGTCAAGTGTCCCCCTCCATGCCCGGCACCCATTCACCCCCACCCCCCGCCCTCCTCCCCTTCCACCACCCCTAGTTCATTTCCCAGAGTTAGGAGTCTTTATGTTCTGTCTCCCTTTCTGATATTTCCCACACATTTCTTCTCCCTTCCCTTATATTCCCTTTCACTATTATTCATATTCCCCAAATGAATGAGAACATACACTGTTTGTCCTTCTCCGATTGACTTCACTCAGCATAATACCCTCCAGTTCCATCCACGTTGAAGCAAATGGTGGGTATTTGTCGTTTCTAATGGCTGAATAATATTCCATTGTATACATAAACCACATCTTCTTTATCCATTCATCTTTCTATGGACACCGAGGCTCCTTCCACAGTTTGGCTATTGTGGACATGGCTGCTAGAAACATCGGGGTGCAGGTGTCCTGGCGTTTCATTGCATCTGAATCTTTGGGGTAAATCCCCAACAGTGCAATTGCTGGGTCGTAGGGCAGGTCTATTTTTAACTCTTTGAGGAACCTCCACAGTTTTCCAGAGTGGCTGCACCAGTTCACATTCCCACCAACAGTGTAAGAGTGTTCCAGTTAAAGAAAACTTAAATGTTGTTTGGAATCAGATTTACTGGCGGGGGGGTGGGGGGGGTAGGGTGGGGAGTGGGGAATGCGGGGTGGGGTGGGGGGTGTCAAACAAATTAGAAGTGCTATATTCAGTCTTTGAATTAAAGTCTTTGTGTTAAATTAAGCAAGGATGTTTACTATCTTAACATATGCATATAGTATGTGTATATAAATGCACAAAGATGTATGCATATCTGTATATCTATATCGTGTCCTGTAATGTCTTTATATACTATACTATACTAGTAAGATCATTTCTATATTCTAATCCTGATAATTAATTTATCATGAATCATGCCCCAGAGCACAGGGAGAAATATAGAGCTATTCTGTGGTGTCAAGGTAAGAGTTTCCAGAAAAGAGATACTCCTTTATTATTATTATTTTAGGATGACAATAGAGAAACTTTCTTTTTAGTACTACCCTTATAATAACTTGGTGTTCTCTCTTTTAACCAAGTTACCAAATGTTACATTGGCAATATTGGGACAAACCAACCTCCTCCTAATAAGATGGAATGAAAAAGGACACAATGTCATGTTAGCGTTAATCTTGCCAAAATGTAGTAAGTCTAGTCATTAGGAAACATCAGACAAATCCAAATTGGGAGACATTTAATGATTGGCTGTGCTCTTCAAAAATGTCGAGATCAAGAAACACAAAGGCTGTTCTAGATTAAAGGAGATACAGTTGATATGATATCTACAGGCAGTTCGTGAATTGGATCTTGAATTGGGAAAAAATAGAAATAAATGTCATTATTGTGAAAATTGATAAAGCTTGACTGTAGATTGTGCATTAAGTAATGTTATTGTGTTCTATTACATTGCCTGGTTTTGATAATGACTGTGGTTGTGGAGGATAGCATCTTTGTTTTAAGGAAATATACAGTGAAGCTTTTAGGACAAAGAAGCATGATGTCTCTAGCTTTCTCACAAATGGCTTAGAAAATAGTTTTATGTACAAGTAGATATAGATATAAGAAATGATAAAGCACATCAGGCAAAATATAAACAGTTTGTGAATCTGGATGGAGGCATATGGGTATGCCTTCTAATATTATTGCAACTTTTCTTTAAATTTAATATTATACTAAAGCAAAAATTATAGCAGAAAAATCAAATTTAGACATATCTCTATGGTTGCAAGAACAGAGATCCATCAAGCTTCCCTGAAATAAAAAGGAATACAAAAAACCTTCAAATTCAAATATGCCTAGTGTCATGGAGACTATTAGGGCCTGAGTTTGCTTAGTGAATATTTCAGATGCTGTGTGGCTTCTAGTCTTTGCAGTGTTGGTTATGTGCTTTGCTGTGTTCTGTATAATGGATTCATCTGCTTTCTCTTGGTTGCTGCCCCTCTAGAACTTATTTGTTCCTCAAAGTTGCTAACTTGCTATCCTAGTTTCAGATTCTTAAGAGAGAGCATTAGAACGATTATTCTCCAACTAATGGATTGGTTAAGCATATGTCAGGTGTTTATTCCTAATCTGGTCAACCAGGATTGAAAAGTGGGACAGATGGGGAGGAGGTGGATTGGGTTATGGCAACATAGTTCCATGGCATTTAAGGCTGATCCTCAGAAGCCAAGGGTATGACAAATTCTCTTGAAGGTGTTGTGGAAAGATATGGCAGTGAATTCTGTCTCCTGTATCTGCCCAGCATGCTTATATTGCTTTTTGAGTTTATTTTTCAATAGAGTTCTAAAATGCTTCTGTTTAGGATCTTCATGTAGACTTAGATCACCCAGTCCCCTTTCTGCTAGAATGAGGAAGAAGTGACAAAGGGAGTTAGAGGCAAAAGAATGGAATCACTAAGTATTTCTTCCTTTTGTGTAGTAAATGGATGACTGCTTTCCTCTCCACCGCTCAGTGTTTAAAAAATCATGAGACTGTGTTAACTTTGTAAAGGTTTTAAATTTCATTTTACTATGTTGATTTGATCATGCATGTTTATCTTAAGTTCAGATTCATTACTTTTTTGAAATAGCAATTGAAAAATATAAAGTGTTTCAAAAATTTTCAAGAGAGTATTTTGACAGTACATTTGTATTATTTTAAAAGAAAATTTTCCTGAAGGTTGTAGGCTAATTTTTTTGAGTACCTACTTTGTGCCAAGTAGTGTTCTAAATGTAGCTACTTAAATGATACTATTAAAATAAGCTTCACTGCTCATTGAGGTAAGGATAATTAATCTTAACTAGCAGGAGAGGAAATAGAGTCTCGAAATGGTGACTTGCCCAAAGTCACAATAGTTACTGTAGTGGGAGGAGAATTCACAATAGAATTGAAGTCTGTCAGACTGTAGTGTATATATTCTTTCAAAGGGTAAGGGCAAAAAAACCAAACAAACAAACAAACAAACAAACAAAAAAAAAAAACAAAGGGTAAGGGCATCAGATGGTCCCAAACTTTTACATTTGAGATAATCAATTTCACATTATTCATCTTAAAACCTGCCACTATTGTTCTAATTCTGAGTTGTGCCGGTTATTATCTACAAGGATTGGTTACATTTTTGACTGGCTTTGCTTAGAACACTGGTACAGTAGATATTGGTTTGATAAGGATAGGGGTTGTTAATGAATGCTCAAAAGGAGATCAAGTTACCTCCTTGAAGTAGTTGGGATCTACAATTCCAGGAGATAGAACTGGAAGATCTATTAAGAGAAATGTGCAGTTATCAGTAATATGCCATAATTGTGGGCATCCACTCTCAACTTGTCATAATCAAGTATGTAGGTAAATAAGAGTAGTTTTAATGAGCATGTAGATATGAGAATAAAACAGTAAAAAAGGTTAAATAGAGACTCAAATTAAAAATAGTAAACAAAGGCTGAACTACTTTGGGATTTAGCAAAAATAACTTCTTTTGAGGAGTGGCAGGAGGGGGGATGACTGCTGAATCTGTATTTAGTAGTCTCAGTTTTGCCTTTCCAGTGAAATGTATTTGAAAATTAGCCTGGAAGTAAGCAAAGAATGTAATGAATGTGTTGGTAAAATGATGTGATCGCTAGACCAGTGACTATAAGAAAAAAGTGGAAAGTGATACTCTCACATCGGGAATTATTTTAGTTTAATTGTGTGCTTTTGCCAAAGGGAAAAGTATGTTAATAACACCTTTAAAATGTTTTTCTTGAAGTTGGACATAAAAACAAAAATGTTGGAAGCTAAATGTCATGAGGAGAAGCTTAAACTGCAGCAGAAACATGATGCCGATGTTCAGAAGGTAGGGTATCTCCTGGAATATTCTTTTATTAATATTGAATACTCAGAATAGTCTACCTCTTGTGACCATCATCCCACCATCCATTTATTTATGTACTTATAACAGTGTGCTGTAAATGGAATTGGTTGAATTAATAATTTGGCAAAGCTGATCTGTAAACTTCATTTTCTAAACAAATGTATTTAAGTAAATATCCTTATAGCTTGCATTGTTTGTTAGTTCTTCCTCTGTTGTTTGAAGGCTGGACTTACAGTCCGTAATTATTACTTTTTGTAAAAGCTGAAGTAAGACATCAGCTGTAAACACCAGTGTTTGTTTGAGTCTGATACTCTTTTGGGTTTCTGGAAATTAACATTTTCTTTTTAATTAGAAAAGGAACTTTTGTACCTAGTTCTGTTTGGTGTAGACTGCATGTATCATGATGGTAGCACTGAATGTAGGCTTCTTTTTTCAGTAGTTCATTGGGATTTATGCCTTTTAATGTTTCAATTTGTTTTTTTTAAAGAAAACTTATTTTTCTTAATGGGCACAGCACCAATAAGCAATTTATAGTTATCCTACATGGAATTTGAATGAATGTTAGTATATTTTAGTATTGATTTAAAAAGTTGGGTGGTGTTTTTACATATTTTAATACATGAAGGTCAATCCAAATAGAAACTTGGCATTTACTGTTTCACAATGAAGCCTGATCCTGCCTCACAAAACTGAGTGACAGAGATGGTGGCAGAGACTTGAGGGCACACATCACATATCCACACTTTCTCAAAAGCTGAAAATATATTAATATTTAGTCAGGTGCCTATTTGGCTTTTTTCTTTCAAAGCAACAAGAGGGAAACCACGGATTGAAAATTAGAGAAAAATATTGAATCCTTTTCCTTCTTCTTTCTTTCCCATTCACATCTTAAAGGCCAGTATTACTTTCTGCTCTTACTAGAATTTTACCTTAGCTTAAATTGGTTAGATAAAAACAGCTCTCTGTCACAAATATGTTAGAGATTTAGTAATGTAATTTTAATATAACATAATGTATATCCAAATGAAATAGAATCTAGTGATGTATAAGATAAACAAGTATAAAAATAAACTTGGAAAAATCATAGTAATAGAGTTTGAAATAGGCTCCTTGGTATGTCCGTTACAAAAATCTATTCTAAGAAAAACATTTAATAATAAAATTCTTTCCAGGAATTCCTCTTTTAAAATAAATTCTGCGTGAAAAAAGAAAGCAATGCAGCTAGTTTGAAACGCCAGGTAAAATATAAATAAAATCCTTGACCTTATGCCAGATTTGGAAAGTATATTCATCGGTTTGTTGCTTGGATGGCATTTTCTAAGTGTCAGAAATTGGGGAGGAACAAAATTAGAGTGTTTTATCTTTTTGTGGACATTTTTTCCTTTTATGCTTGTTTATGAACATTAGGATCAAACTAGCTCCTTTTCTTATTTACCAATCATTCTTAGAGTTTGAACTAAAACTTTTACTGATAGTAAAAGCACTAAGAAAAAGTTAGATGTTTGTGAATAATGCCTCCTGCCATTTTTTAAAAAATTTTTAATTAATTTATATTTTTCTGCCATTTTTTTTAAAGCTGAATTTGGGTGTATAGGAAATATACTCTAACCATAAGAAAAATGGATATTCATACCCCTGCCTCAATTTGGTTTTCTTTTTTCCCCTTTGTTAGCACATTTTTTGTCCTACTTGCTGGCTACTATGTTTTGGTTATTTCTCTATTTTTTTTTTGGGGGGGGGGGATATGTGTGTGTAGATATATTTAGAAGTATAAAATCATGATTCAATCTTATAAAATGATTCATTTAAAACTTCTGACATAGGGGATCCCTGGGTGGCGCAGCGGTTTGGCGCCTGCCTTTGGCCCAGGGTGTGATCCTGGAGACCCGGGATCGAATCCCACGTCGGGCTCCCGGTGCATGGAGCCTGCTTCTCCCTCTGCCTGTGTCTCTGCCTCTCTCTCTCTCTCTCACTGTGTGCCTATCATAAATAAATAAAAAAAAAAATCCAAAACTTCTGACATAGTACAATTAATGATGTAAAAAATTCACGCAATTTTTGGCTTGTTTTGAACTTATTTTTTGATTCATAATAGCAGAGCTAGATATAAAAGAAGCCTATTATAGCACATCTTCCCATATCTTGGGTTCTTGTTATTATGCGTGAAAAAGAAAGGACACCAGAGGGAGGATCCAGGGACCACTCATCTGAAGATGTTCTGTCCCAGTGCAGTGGGGAGGGGATTTTGCTGAGCCAACATGCCAATTTTCTGATGGTTTCTCTTTGCTACTTTATGACACTTTAATCTCGGAATTATATCTTAGAGACTCACCTAATTTATTATTTAGATTCTCAAGAATTGATACATTAGAATTGGAAGCTGATAACATTTCTTTCAGTAATCAGTTATTATATTTGATATTTCCTCAATGCATTAAACTATAATTTTTACATCTTTTTTTTGGAAACCATTAATGGGATTAGCTGAGATAGACTTGCAAAAAAATATTGTGCTTGTTTTAAAAAGTTATGTGTCCTATGTATAAAAAATAGTTTACTAAAGCATTTTAAATTCATTTGCAGATTTTAGAAAGAAAGAATAATGAAATAGAAGAATTGAAAACTTTATACAAAAAGAAGCAATATGAAATGGAGGAGACTATTAGAAAACTTGAAATGAAAGGTGATGTTTTATTACATTAGTTTTTAAAAAGCATTCGCATTTTACTTTATTGGCTATATAAAGTAAAACTTTATTTCTGACATGGGGATATTTCTGTGGATTTTCATATGTATGAGGAAAAACTGTGGGTGTGTATGAAGGCATGCGGTGTGATATGTGTGTGTGATGTGTATGTGCAGGTGGTATGTGTATATGTGCGTATATGTATGGGGTGTGGGATATGTGTATATATGGATGTGTATGTGTGTGTATAGGGTACATGGGGTAGGTGTGTGTGGGTGTGTTTATGTGGTATGTGGTGTATATGATAATGTGGTGTGTGTATATATGTATGTGGGATATGGAGTATGTGATTTGTGTATGTATATGGGTGTGTGTGTGCATATGGGGTACATGGGGTATGTGGGATATGGAGAATTTCGTGTGTATGGTATGTGTGTATGTGAATGTGTGGGTATGTGGGATATGGAGTATATAGTGTGTGTATATGTGCATATGTTGTGTGTGTGTGTATGTATGCACATGGGGTGTGGTGTGTGTGTGTGTGTGTGTGTGTGGTGGTGGTAGTGGTAGTTGGTTTGGTTAAGGAGTTGGATGAGTATGTCACTCTTCCTCCCTCTTCTTAACGCTCTCTTTCCTTACTGGACTGGAACTGCCCTGGGTGGGTTATAGATTAGAGCTTACTGGCTTTCACAGGGAAGTCTAGGGAAATTACTCCTGTTGGTCTAATAAAATTCAATGCATTAATTATCTACTTTAAGCTTTGTGGTATATGCTGGCATTGTGATTGACAGAACAAACATTTAAAAAGTATTCCCCCTTTATACTTTCATTATGAAGGAAGAGAAAGCATGTAATCAAGTGTAAAATCGACTATGACTGTAGGTTACAACATTGAAATGCAACAGTGGTCAGAGAGAGTGAATGTTGAAAATATGTTTTGGAGAAAGGAACTTTAAAAGTTTTGTAAGATTTGTTTAGTTTGAAGAGTTCCGAGTACAGGGATAGGTATATGCTGTGTTGTCAGGTATGGGAAGGATGCTGCTGAACGCCTGGGCTCGAGTGGATATCCTATACCATTAGGAGGATTGAAAAGGACTAGACATGGGACATGGCCTGACTTAAGCATGACCTTGAATTTCAGACTTTGAAGTTTCAAGTTTACCTGTAGATGTTGGGAAGTCAGAGAAGATTTTTGAGAGGTGAGCTTTAGGACCTCATGTTTTAGGAAAGTAGCCTTTTAACGGTGGGTGTGCCAACAAGGTGAGGCTTGTTTCTAGTTTGCTATAATAAAAGCAACATGGAGGTGGGGTAGAGAGAGAAAGAAAGAAAGAGAGAATGCATTCTACTTATTAGAAACATGGGCTCTAATCCCAGTTCTGCTGTTTCAGTGTTTGCTATATGACATCAGGAAATTTCTGGGCCATGGCTTACTCATTATAAAATGGTGAGGTATAAAATCCCTTCCAACTCAAGGATGTTCTGCTTCCATGTTTCTGTGACTTTGCAAGTGAGGTGATAAGGACCTAGAATGCTTAAATGATGGTGAGGATGAGGAGGGTAGTGAGAGTGGAAGTGAAGAAGATATTTTGGAGGATTTGGTGAAGGTAAGGTATAGGCAATGGGAGAGGTTTCTGTTTAGGGTTTCCATATGGAACTTACTGGCTCTCTCCCAAACCACCAAGCCTGAATGTATCTGAGAGGATGGTAATGCCCTTGAAATATAGGGTGGCAATTACATATACAAGTTAATAAAATATATATTTTTAGGTTTATTTCTAGCCTTAAACGTTGGTGAGAGTAATTAGAAATTTGTTCAGGTTCTTTCGCCAAATATCAGTGGCTACAAAAATATTTAAAATTTTTTTCTAAGTTTTCGTTTCTTACTCTGATTCAAACCAGGCAATTTAAACATGCCTAAGGTTTAAAAATAATATTTCCAAAGACTTTTTGAATTGCAAACAGATCTTAGTTTTAATTTTGGAATTGTGAAGTAAAATGTTGTAGGTGCTAAAGACTATATGGTTAGCTTGGATCATTTGCCTGTTTCCCTCCTGTGTTACATAGTTGAGATACATGAGTGAAAGAAGTTTCTATGTAAATGTTTATGAAAATTTTGCAATCTTATAGTAAGTGAGGAACATGTTCCGTAAGCTAGGAAAATAGTACATTCAAGCAAACATACAACTGAATTTACTTTACCCTCCAGAATTTATTTTACATGAATATATTAAACAAATTTTCACTTAAATCAGCAGTAATTTAAATCATTTTTAAAAAAGAAGATAGAAATCTAGATGATTTATAAGGAAAATGTTTGGGATCCCTGGGTGGCGCAGCGGTTTGGCGCCTGCCTTTGGCCCAGGGCGCGATCCTGGAGACCCGGGATCGAATCCCATGTCGGGCTCCCGGTGCATGGAGCCTGCTTCTCCCTCTGCCTGTGTCTCTGCCTCTCTCTCTCTCTCTGTGTGTGACTATCATAAATAAATAAATTAAAAAAAAATAAGGAAAATGTTTTATACAATTTAAAGCCTATTTTGTTTCAGTAACATAAACCTTGGCAATGATTTTAATGTATCTAGGAGTGATGATATATTGAAATGATGGGTTCCTTCATCTGTATTCAGGATATATCTTTTTGAGTACTTGCCTGTATGGTAGTGTTTGTTATGCCTTGCAGATAAAAAGTTGAGATATCTTTCTGCTTGGGAGTTAGGCAAGTAAACCATTGTAACATATTAAAAGTGATAAGTGATTTATTGGAGAAATAGATGAGGTTCCCTGGGGATAAAGAGGAGTTTCTTCCTGTCTCTGCAAGGGAGAAATCTGGTTGGTGAATAGTTCATAAAGAAGATGATCCTTGAGTTGCAACTGAGGATAGGTAGGGGTTTCTTAACAAGGGAGGGATGGGCATTCCACATTATAAATGATCACAGTTAGGCAGTGAAAGAATGTGGCCTCAGGAAGCTGTAGATAGGTTGGTGTGTTTACAATACAAGGTTAAAAATACGGAGGTGGTGAGAGATATAGCCAGGAAGTAGTCCCATCATGTAGAATTGTTTTCCATATTAGAGATTTTTGGCTTTTACCTTTTAGGTGAGGGAAGCTGTAGAAGATTTCAGGTTTAGGAGTAACGGTGCTGGGGTTGTGCTATAGAAGGTCCTCTTCAGAGCAATGGAGGACCCACTGGGAGAGAATGATGTGGAGACCAGAACACTGTTAAAATCGTCTACAGAGTGATAAATAATGGATTCAACCAAGGCTTTGGTAGTAGGAATGGTGGAAGGAAGGACTAAGAGATACTTTAGACAATTGAGAAGACTGGCAGAAAATGAAAATATCTGTTAACTGTTAAACCATATTTTTTTGTCATCAGACTCTTATGAGGTAGCTAGAATTGGCTTAACTATGTTTCCATCATTTTTGACAGTTCAGACCCTTATACGTGACTGTCAAGTTATCAGAGAAACCAAAGAAAACCAGATTACGGAGCTAAAAAAGATGTGTGAACAGAGTACAGAATCTCTGAATAATGATTGGGAAAAAAAGGTAAGCGTCATAAAATAAAATAATGATGGAAAATACAAAGGTTTATGCCTCAAAGTAATATATTTAATTATAAAAATAATGAATGTTTACAGAACATACAGAAAAGCATGAAAAAAGAAAATTAAAATAACTTAAAATTCAAGACCAACTGTCTAGAAATAGCTGCTGCTCATGTTTTGGTATATTTTCTCTAGTCTAATGGCTTATAAAGTAGTTTTCACTTAGAAAATTTACTTTTGATTTTATTTCTTTAATTTTATTTTCTGAATTTTTTGTTATAGCATATGGATTTTAAGAAAAATTAGGGAAAAAGCAGTAAGATAATTTTTGGAAATTTTAACTTTTTAATTTTGGACTTAGGCCACTGGATCATTTCTTTTCTGAAATTTCAGGTAACACAATATTTATAGTATAAACTTATTTTCGATGTAAACAAAATCAGTAGTGGATGGGTTATTCTTGGAGAAGCATTTAACTTAATTAAGAAAAATATTTTCATATAATTTAGTAGTGCCAAGAGAAATGTAATAAAAATACTTCTTATGAACGAATCTCACATAGTCATATAGTACTTTCTCTTAGGAGCCCTTAGCCATTAGTTCAAATTACAATATGTGTTTAAAATAAATTAGGTATGTCACTTCTTTTGAGGTATTCTATCATAAAGATAACTCATATTGTTAACTCATATTTCTCTTAATTATGGTCTGAATTCAAAATATTTTACTGACAGTTACAAGTGCCTTTCCAAGCAGATACTGTTGGTCTGAAATATGTCCTGGTGATGGCAGCTTTAGGATGAGTCTGGGAAGTACACTGCAGATATATTAGGATGCATAGAGTTCTCTCTTTTCTGATTTTATTTTGTCAATATCTGTGTTTTTTCCTCTTTCTCTTTTTTCGGTTTTATGTATTCTATAAATTTGGCATATTTTTGTGCTTGTTGCAGGTGCATTGTGTATATAGCAGGACCCCTTCCTTCTTTTGCCTGAATTCCCTAGTTCAGTTTAAATTGCCAAGTATTGGAAAAGTCTGCTATGTTCAAGGATACATTTTATTTCTTCCATCGGATTAACAAGTCTCTCTTACAGCTGCCTAATAATTAGTGGATATGAATGTTCTGCAAACGTGATTGAAAGTCTTTTTTATGAAGTACAATTGCATGTAAATATGAGAGAAAATGTGGTGCAAGATAGGTACCAAAAATTAATAAGCAGATGATAGATGTGCTTTGTGATTTATGTAGTTATTTGTTAAAAAATTATTAAGCATCTACATGGACAGGTGGTATGAGTGTGCATACATGTGCATGTATATTTATACACATGGGTGTATGGTGTGTGTGTGTGTGTGTGTGTGTGTGCATGTGTGTATGCTTGTGCCCGTGTGTGCATGTACTCCATAATGTCCCTAATAGAAATCTCCATCCCACCTTTTTTATTCCAAGTCCATTATACAACTACCTAGTTAAGATCTCTCCTTGACCTGAATCTCATTCTCTCCAAACCTCATTTTCTTCCTTTGTTGCTAAAATGATCTCCTCCTAGGGCTTTTCCCTGATTTCCTCTTCCCTGTGGCAATGCTATCTGCCCAGCTGCTTAGACTCTTCTTTTTGCCTTACCTATTACATCCAGTGACTTGCTAAATTCTACTTGTTTTGTTCACTCTACTTGTTTTGTTTTTCACCACTGTTTCCTCTCTAGTTCCAGAGACGATCACCCCTTCCTATATTTGCTCTAACTGGACTCTGCACCTCTTTAGGCCATGCCCCATAATAATACACCACACTGATGGTCTTTCTAACGCATATCTGGTTTCCCTCACCACCATGTTTAAATCACTCCAGTGGTTTTCCTAGTAGGAAATTTATGTGGCTCTTCATAACTGAGACTGTCTCTTTCAAGCCTCACCTTCTGTCACTACACTTGTACTTTTGTACTAGTTTCATGGAACTTTCCCAGTTATCTGACTATCACGTTCTTTCTAATGTGTGGACCTTTAAAAACATTGAAACATTGAATTATGATTCACACACCATAAAATTCACCCTCTTAAAATGTGTGTACAGTTCAGTGGTTTATACTTACAAGGTTGTGTGACCATCATCACTATCTAATTTCTAGGACATTTCTGTCACCCTAGAAAGACACCCATTGTCAGTCAATTTCCGTTTCCTCTTCCTCCAGCCTCTTGCAACCACTAATCTACTTTCTGTCTCTAGAGTTTTGCTTATAGAATCACATGCCATGTGGCATTTTGTGACTGACTTCTCTCACTTACCATGTTTTTTTGAGTTTCATCATGTTGTGGTATGAATCAAGAGTTCAGTCAGCATTAAAGCTGAATAATCTGTTGAATGGATATACTGCATTTTGTTTATCCATTCATCAGTTGGTGGGCATTTGAATTGATTTCATTTTTTGGATATCATGAATAATGCTACTATGAAAATTTATGTACAAGTTTTTGTCTGAACATATGTTTTCATTTCTCTTGGCTATTGTTTGGGGAAAAACACTGCTTGTGTTTTCCTTCACTCATATATTCATAATACTTCTGACTTCATATATGTGGGTTTTCTACACATCAGGCGATTTTCTTGGATACCAACTGGATGTTCTGTAATTCAACTAAATTTGATACTGTTTGCCTAGACTTAGTTGGTGTCAGATCCTACAAGATAAGGGCTAAATCCCACATCAGATGTCAGTCAAAAGTCCCAGATTGTTGCCTGTACTTCTTACCAAACAGCTATATATAGTAGTAACGGAAGCCCTTCTTGGATTCTGTGATTTGCTGGAATAGCTCACAGAACTTAGGGAAACATTACTTACATTCATTATTTTATTATAAAGGATATAATAGTAGATACTGATAAATCACCAGATGAAAAGATACACAGGGCTAGGGGCAGAGAATTTCCATGCCCTGTTCTGGCACACCACTCTCACATGAGTACCTTCATGTGTTCACCAACCCAGAATCCCTCCAAATCCCAAACTTTTAGGATATTTAGGGAGGCCTTATTATGCAGGCATGAGCAACAGTAAATTTAATATTCAGCTACTCTTCCCTTCCTAGAGGGTGGGGAGTAGGGCTGAAAGTTACAAGCTTCTAATCTGGCTTGACCATCTAGATCACCAGCCCCCATCCTGAAACTATCCAGGAGCCCATCAAAAGTCACCTCATTAGAACCACACACACTTCTTTCACCTAGGAAGTTCTAAGGGATTTAGGATCTCTAAATCAGGAGCCAGGGTCAAAGACCAAATATTAGAACAAAAGATGCTCCTAGTACTCTTATTACTTAGGACATTACAAGGATTTTAGCTTTGTGCCATGAAGTGGGGGCACAGACCAATTTATGTAATTCTCTGTTATTTCACAGGTATATACCTAGTAGTGGAATCTCTGAGTTACGTGGTAATTCTGTGCTTAACATTTCAAGGAACGGCCTGTTTTCCAAAGTGGCTACACCATTAACCTGTGGGCTTTTACAGTACTTACCCCATCTCTTTAGACAGATTGCTGATTTCTCTGGGTCCCTTCTAGCATGAGGCAACTACATGGCCAAATGTCCATATGTAGGATGCTGGTGTCCATATGTAGGATGCTGGGAGGGCCTTCTGCATCCCCTGTACCCATTGCCAAACCCTGACTAAAAAAAAAATGTATAGATCTCCTCATTATCAGTGCTCTGGTGGCATCCTGATGGCTTAATAAACCTTAGCAAGGTCTGTACTTCAGAGCATGACAAATATTTGCTGCTAAAACAGTATATCACTCAGGGGAATATTTGCCCTTTAAAGCCTCCCAGCCAAGTTGCCTGGACTCCAATTCATTGCTAGGTTTGGGAAAGCTCTCAGTGATGTATTATGCCTGGTATGTGGTAGATACTAATAAAATTTCTGGATGAATACTGGAGTATTAGTCATCTCCAGTCAGATTATTAGACTACATACACCTGTTTGATACTCAAAAGTATCAGCCAAATTAGAGCATACTTGTTTCTGCTGGTATCATGCTTACCCTTGCAGTCTTAACTATAAATTCCCTTGATGAAATAACTCTGACTTAGAGACACTCCTCTGGCTTCAGCAGGCACAGTCCCCGTGTAAATCAATTGTGGGATGCACCTGAGAATCCCAAAAGCACTAATGGATCACTAGATATAGTAGATTTGTAACTTTTGGTAGGCATATGTCCTAGGACCTCTGGGAGACCACAAACAAACCATTACAACATGCTTAAAGCCACAAAATTCTAAGTGACCCTTTCGATCATGTCAGTCAACAGCACTGAAATTTAGGTGCAGTGGGCTTAGCTACATTCATGTGCCAGCTAAGAGACTGACCTTTGACTATCAGACATTACACCAATTTAAAACAGACTTTGGCAAAAATATAAACACAACATATCAGGGATTTTGGGGACCACTCAAAAATAGCCCAAACTAAAAAAAAAAAAAAATGTCCAAACTGCATATGTTAAATTTGTGAAACCCAAGGGTCTTCTTTTGTGTGTGGCTGTTGCTGAGCCACTCTTCCTGTTCCCCTAGAAATGAGAAAAGTTCTTGGGGCTCTTCCCAGTAATGGGCTTAATTACTGACTGCATTCTACCTCGAGTTCCCACCATCTCTCAGGGTTTTCCCTGTTCGTTCAGTATCTTCTCAGTCAAATCAGAATCTACATGCATGTGTCTCTCCTAGTCATGAATGGGTTAATCAAATCTTTTAAACTCTTCTTGACTTCGTGCCCCCACCCCTGCCCCAGTTGAGTGAGCCTGGGGTTGGGTGCTGGGTTGGAGGTGGAGTGGGGAGTGGAGGTGGGGGTAGGGGTGAGGAGGTTGGTGGATAGGAGGATAGGAGGATAGGAGGATAGGCTCAGAATTTCACTTTCATTAAGATAGTGAGGGAATGCCCCCAGGCTGGGAACATATTTTTAACGCCCTTTGAAAGCTAGCCACTGAACCATGTTTTCTTTACCTTAAATTGATATTTTGTTGTTTCATCCATTTAAATGGTGGATACATTATCTTCATAAAGACCTATATACAGGTAGTATACAGTTCTACTTAGAGAACTCTTTTCCTATTTGATTTATAAATGACATCTTTAAATCTACTTTTGTATAGATTATGGAATGGGTAAAAATAGTTTCTTGTCAGGGGTTAGGGTGAAGGAAAAAACATTTTTAACATTACTCTTGTACAAAATTTTATGCAAATGAGATGAAAATCTTGGCAGTGAGATAATATTCCTAGTCAATAACAATATTATAAGCATTTCTATTTCCTGATTTTCAGGCAAATACTAGTGTTGTTCAGCTGAGGCATTGTGTTATCTGTACGATTTATTTACTATTTCTACCTGAAGTAGATAATTCCCTTTAATATTTGTTTATTCATTAAAATTTTCAGCTCAGGGAAGTGAAGAAAAAACTTGTTTCTTTTTTCTTTAAAGATTTATTTGCTTATTTTAGAGAGAGAGAGAGAGAGAGAGAGAGAGAGAGAGAGAGAGAGAGGAAGAATCTCAAGCAGACTCCCTGCTGATCATGGAGCCTGATGTGGGTCTCTATCTCTCAACCCCAATATCATGACCTGGGCCAAAGTCAGGAGTTGGATGCTTAACCGACTGAACCACTCAGGCACCATGAAAAAAACTGTTTATTAATCATGCTCTATATATCTTTACTTCGAATGTTTATTTATGAGTTTTATATCTTTTGTTGTTCAGGACCAAATAAATAGAGAAATATAAGAAAATTTTTTTTTCTGAATTGCAAAGTAGTTTCTTCTATCTTTAATAATAGTAAAAAAGTCACTTCTTGAATTCACTGTGTAGCTCCACAATGCTGTCGCAGAAATGGAAAAGGAAAAGTTTGATCTTCAAAAGCGGCACACGGAAAATATTCAAGAATTGCTCGAGGACACAAACGTGCGTCTGAATAAAATGGAGGGTGAATACATGGCACAGACACAGTCCACGGTGAGTCTTTTTTTTCCTTTTCTTGCTGTTTTAAGTAGCTATCCTATTAATCTCCATGACTCCATGCTTCCTCGATGTGTGCAGTGCATAAATAAATGTGTTATAGAATTAAAAAAAAAACGTTTTATCTTCTGACTTGATACAAAATTATATGTGACAATGGACAGCTCTTGAAGTCTGCTGTGGGATTTTGCTCTGGATTGTTCAGTGCCACTTTTTTTTTTTTTTTTTTGCTTAACCCCCAGAGGCCTTGATAAATCTTTTTTCTTGTTTTTTCACTGACTTTTAGGCTAGAGATCCTTCCTTCCTGTCTCCCTCCCTTTCTCTTTTCTTTTCTTCTTTTCTTTTCTTTTCTTTCTCTCTCTCTCTCTCTCTCTCTCTCTCTCTCTCCCCCTTTTTCTCCTTGTTTGTCTTTCTCTTTTCTTTTAATTTCATTTTGTTTTGTTTCATTTCAACTTGACCGAGGGACCAGACCCAGATATTGCATGGGTAAACCCTAAAAATTCCCTTCCTGAGAGGATGGAGAAGGAAGTCACCAGAATTCACTGCAGAGCGACCAGTAGCTTTCTCTAAGGAAACATGAAGGATTCCCCTCAAGAGAGGAGAATTGGGGAAGCAGCAGGCTGCAGAGGGTAGGTCTGAGAGAGTGAGCATCTTCAGCCTTTGAGAAGGTTGGCTGACTTCCTAAAATATGTAAGCCTGAAACAGGTAGGCTCATGGGCACATGGTTGGGGCTTCTCATATGTGAGGCAAGTACACTTCATCAGTCTTGTTCCTAATATATGATATGACCTTGCAGAATGGTAGAGCCTCATGTACTAGGCTTGAACACAGTTCTCATTTTCCACTCATGGTCCACCCCAGCCAGCCTGGCTTGGCCATGTACTTCCTTGAATTTAAAGCTGTGGAATTTGAACAAGAGTCAGTTACTTAGGCTTATCTTGGAGATCCCTAGACCAGTTCTACAGACTATCTCACAGGGTTAAAGAAATGGGAAGCAGAATCCATAGTGATTTGGAATTTGGGCTTTAGGGTCTTGGGTTCAAATCCCAGTTTACTAGCTTGAGTGCCATGTAAGTTCTTTATTCACATTGTAATTTTCCTCATCTGTTGGATAGAATAACAGTAGTACAGCGTAATATTTTTAAATTAAATATTTTAAATTTTAAAATTTTTAAAAGATTTTATTTAGGGGATCCCTGGGTGGCTCAGCAGTTTGGCTCCTGCCTTTGTCCCAGGGTGTGATCCTGGAGTCCTGGTATTGAGTTCCGTGTTGGGCTCCTTGCATGGAGCATGCTTCTCCCTCTGCCTGTGTCTCTGCCTCTCTCTCTCTCTCTGTGTCTCATGAATGAATAAATAAAATCTTTTAAAAATTATTTATTTATTTGAGAGAGAGCACCAGAGAGAGACCATGTATGCACACAAACTGGAGGAGGGGCAGAGGGAGAGGGAGAAGCAGACTCCCCATTGAGCCTGATGCAGGGCCTCAGGACCCCAGGATCATGACCTGAGCTGAAGGCATACCCAGCTGAGTCACCCAGGCATCCCTATGGTTGGATATTTTTAATAATTTAATACACATAAATTAAGTTACATAATAAGTGCTCAATAGATAATTTAATATTATCTTTGAAAATGTAACATATAAGAATGATAATCAAGAGAGACATATAAATGAGGACATGATGAATTCAAGAAGTTAACATTTGTTTGAAGATTGTGTTGGCCTCCATCCCCTCCCACAAAAATGATAGTAAAGGGATAAAGAAAAAGGTATAACTCAGAAGGGCAAATAGCATTTAGCAGTAATGAAATTTTTGGAGTTAGAAAGGCAGTGAGTGAACGGAAACTGACTTGTTCAAGAAAGCCGAATCCTAAACTAGCACTGTAGAAATCTACAAGCAAACTGGGTGATACCAGGGCTTAGGACTCGTCAGCACTGGTTGCCTCTGGAAGAGGAGGTGCAAGTGGTACTTCAACACACTGGATTCCTAGAAAGTTTGTTTCAGAAGCCACTATACGTTGATTTTGGGTGCTGGACACAAGAGGATTTATCATACTATTCTTTCTATTTTTATATATGTTTGAAATGTCCCATAATAAAACTTTTTTAATGATAAAATTAGCAACCCAAAACAAACATCTTTCTGCCACCTGCACCCCACCCCTCTTTATGAAGCATGGGATATTAGCAGAAGACACAAGATTATTTTCTGAAGAGATTTCTTACCACAGCAGTTCTCAAAGTGTGCTGAGCACATCCTGATAGTCCTTGAGACTCTTTAGAATCTTGTGAGTGGCCAGATTATAGATTCTAACTCTTTCCACCCCCCACTACCCACCCCAATAAAGGAAGAACAACAAAAACTTAGGTCACTTATAAGGGGAAAATATTAAGCTTCCTTCAGATTTTCTCACCTCAGTGTTTGGTGCCAAAAGACGATAGAAAAACATGAAGAGAGAAACAGAACAAGAAGCGTGGCCTAAAATGGTTTTTAAGTAGAGGATATGAGTAGTTTTGAACATCAGCATATCTTTGATTTTTGATTTTTATAAATTTTAAATGTCACTCTGATGTCTCTAGATGTGAATTTTTTGGCATTATTGGAGCCCTTTAAATCTGTGTTCAGAGAAATTTATTTCTGTTATTCCTCCAAAAAGATCTGTCCTTCCTACCTCTTAGGTCTTTTCTTTGTTTTCTCTCTTTATATTTCCTTCCTATTCTCTGCTCCTAGGATGGTTTCCTGTTCAGATCTTACTCTGACCAATTAATTCTTTAGTAGAATTCCTTCTGTTTTTTGTGTCTATTATACCTTTTATTTAGCTATTATATATTTTTTCACATCCAGTATTTTCATTTGCTGGTGGCTTCCTCTTCTACCTCCTCCTCTTGTTTTCTTCTTTTTTCAAGCAGAATGCATATATTCACACATCACATATGTGGTAAAGGATAGACATCCAGAATATATAAGGAGCTCCCACAACTCAACAATAACAGTTTCTGGGGCGCTTTACCCTGAAGCTCACCCCCTCCTCTCTATCAAAAGTATAATAAGCCCAACAGACATATATTGTCTATTACAAAAACATTCCAGGCATTATAGTGGATACTTGGAGCTGTAGTGGTGACCAAAAAGTCCTATCCACAGTGCTCACATTTTTGCGGAAGTGACAGCCAATAAAGAAATATAAATGTCCAGAGGTGTTAAGTGCTCTGATGAAAAAGAATTCAATGTAAGACACACTTTGTAAATGGGGGTGATTTTGTCCTCAAGAGGGTGAGATTGGTTGTTGGGATAAAAAACTTTAGATATTATAATGGTTTGTGAACCTCCATTGGACACAGTTTATAAATGGTAAGTCTGCGGTATTAAAATTTCATGGTAGGGTACAATTAAAAGAAAATCTATCTAAAGAGTCTCCTTATTAAGGGGGCAAAATTAAAAGAAAAAAATAGGCTGAGCTGCACTGGTGTAAGGGGATAGGATAGAAGAGGTGCTACCACAGGTAAGGCAGTCACGGAAAGTCTTTCTGAAGGTGGGGTGTTTACAGAGAGATCCAAGGAAGTATTGGAGGGAGCCATGTGATTATCTGGGAACAGCATTTCAGGCAAAAGGAACAGCCAGTGCAAAGATCCTAACACTGGGATGTGTTGGGCATGTTCCGAAAACAGCAAGGGGGCAGTGTAGACTGAGCAGTGGGAGCAGAATGGGGAGTGTTAGGGAAGCAGATAGGGCACAAATCAGACAAAGCTGTATAGATGGTTCTAACTGATTCGTTTGTTGTGGTTGTTGTTTTGTTTTTGTTTTTTAAACAGCTTTACTGAGGTATAATTTATATATTACAAAATTATTTTAAAGTGTATACAATTCAGTGAATTTTTAATATATTTGTATTGAATTTTTAATGGGTTGAGCACAAGGAGGTGATTCCATCTGACTAATATTTTAAGCATGTCTCTCTGGCCCTGTGCAGAGAAGAAGTGTAAGGCCCAAGAATGGGAGCAGGGAGACCGATGAGGAAGCTAATTTTTATACTCTAGATAAGAAAGGGGCTGGCATGGACATAGGTATCAGCAGGCAAATGATGATGCTGTTCAGTGCAATGCTGGAGGTGGATCAGGTTTATTGGGGTAAAAAATAAAATCAAGAATTTATTTTCTGGATAATCAGTATAACGATGCATTTCAAAGTCATGAACAAACACCAAACTTGTATCTGAAATACATTTTTGTCATCTCAGCATGCTAAATTTTTGCAAACATGAATTAAACATCTTAATTTTGTAAGTTGAAATTTGTGAAACATATTGATTGCCTAAAATGTTGACTATGTAGTTATATTTTATTAAGTAATATAAGAGCAATATTTTTCACAGTGGAATTTTTAGTTTTTATACATTTGGGATGTAAAGAAAAGTGATGCTTTGGAGCTAAGCGGTTATTGTCAGGGAAACTTCATTCTATTTTTAATGAAAGTTGAAGTTAAAAATTAGCATTCAAACCTTGTCATTAGGTAACAGTAAATATAGAGAAAAATGGACAGAGTCTGTCAGCAGGATTGAATTTAAGAATCATCAAAACTAGACAGATCTTGCTGAGCAGCTCCTGATTTAATAATTAAATAAGATAGAGTTCAAGGCATGGCTTAAGATGAAAGATGGGACTGTCACTGAGAATTAGTTTCTCTGTTTTGTTCTTTCAGGCCTTTTCTTTTCTTTTCTTTTCTTTTCTTTCTTTCTTTTTTTGTTGAGTCTTGTTTTTTTTTAATTGCCATTTATTTTAAGCAGATGACTTATATAGATTATTAGACTTATGTCCTTTGATATTGGCAAGGATTTTCATGTGTGAAATTCATAAAACATGTAAACAGTGAATTTTTAAAATAAGATATTAGAACTTCTAAATATGAAAATTATAGCAAAATTACCAGATGCTTGGGAAGGTGACAGCTGTAAAATATAGGGCTCTATTCATATCAGCACTTAGACACACTGGAAGTCTGTGGATGGCTTTGTTGAGATTTTAGGCTCTGTTAGTGGAATTCTTTACTTTTTCCTGTATAATGGATCCTGCTGGCAATCTTGTGAAGTCTATGTAGTCCTTCTCAGAAAAATATTTTTAAATTTAATAAAATGTTAAGATTACAAGGAGAAGAGATTTTATTGAATTACAGTTATGGAAATACTAGTAAGTCAAAGTCATGATAAAGTAATATATATGTTTCTAAACTAATGCAATAAATATCAAGCTTTAAAAGTGGGCCTAATAATCATTGTAACTTTTGAATAAGGATGAAGATAAACAATATTTATTGTTATCTTCAGCTATGATTATCTTCAGCTATGATGGACTATACAAATATCTATGATTTCTGTAGTCATAGGTGTTGCTAAATACTACTTTGGCTTGTTGACTATATTCTTAGGTGAAGAGAAATGCTGAAGGTCAGTTAAAGTAGTGAAAATTAAGATGATATTTTCTTTTCCATTCTAATTTCCTGACACTCTGAATTGTGTTCATGTACCTGTATCAAGGCTAAAAGCTTCAACCTTAAAGAATATCAAAGGGCCTTAGACATCTGAGAATTTTATTAGCCATTAACTGTTGTTAGTAGGGACATGTGATAATTCATGGAGCAACTCATCTCCTCTCTGAGATGGCCTTTTGTAGTTGCCACCAGCATTTCTTCTCCCAGCCTCATAATTATAAAGAAACCCCCAAACCCCAGTTCATCATTTTGAGTTAAATGACGATTTTTAAAAAATAGATTTAATTTTTTTAAAACAGTATTAAATTTACAGAAAATTTGAGAAGATAGTACATAGTTTCCATATATGCCATACTCGGTTTCCTTTATTAACATCTTCCATTCTTTTGGCCCACTTGTTAAAACAAATCAATCAGTACTGAGTATTATTATCTAAACTCCCTAGTTTATTCAGTTTTCCTTAATTTTTATGTAATGTCCTGTTGTCCGGGATCTCATGCAGGATGTCACATTACATTTAGTTGTTACATCTCCCTAGTTTACTCTTGGTTGTGGCAGTTTCTCAGACTTTCCTTGTTTCTCATGATCTCAACATTTTTGAGGAATGTGGGTCAGGCATGTTGTAGAATGCTCCTCTATTGGATTTTGTCTCATGTTTTTCATATGATTAGACTGGGGTTATGGGTTGAAGCAGTAGGATCCCACAGGTGTAATGTTGTTTTCATCACATCATATCAGTAGTATGTGAAATTAATGACATTACTTTAAAAAGAAAAGATTTTATTTGAGAGAGAGAAAGAGAATAAGACCATGTGCAATCGGGGGGAGGGATGGGAACAAGCAGATTCAGTGCTGGACATGGAGCCCAACTTGGGACTTGATCTCATGACCCCAAGATCATGACCTGAGCCAAAGTCAAGAGTAGGACGTTTAGCTGACTGAGCCACCTAGGCACCCCAATGACATCACTTTTGATATTAATCTTGATCACCTGGTTGAGGTCGTGTTTGTTAGGGTTTTCACCATAAAGTTACTCCCACCTTTCCATACTATCCTCCAAGGAAGAAAGTTACTATGTGCAGCCCATGCTTAAGAAGTAGGGAGTTATGCTCTTCATACTTGAGGATGGAATATTTATATAAATTGTTTGAAGTTTTTCTGCATGGGAGATTTGTCTCTTCTCATTTATTCATGTGTTGAATCTTTTATTTATATCAGTATGGACTTATGGATATTATTTATCTTATACTCTGGGTTATAATCCAATATTCCTTCATTTTTTTTTTGCTCAAATTGCTCCAGCTTTAGCCTTTGGGAGGTCTTTCACGGGGCTCCTCTGCCCCTTTGACATATCCCCATCAATGTGGTTACTGTGAAGAAGATATTAGAAAGCAAGATCTGTATGCTAGGTGTGCTCATTACTGATGGGGTGTCTTTTCTTTTATTCTCTTTTACCTGATGGAGCAAGAGAGCATATGTGCATATACTAAACTGTGTACACATGCATTGCTATAAACATTTCTATATGTAACCGTCTGTATGTATATTAGGCTAAACATAATTTATTACTGATGTCTGTAACTCTAATAAATTACCACATGCAATGTTCTAGCCTTTTCCCAATGTGTATCTGTAAATTCCCAATTCAACAGTGGAAATTTGGCTTCCACCACCTTTCTTAATTGTTACCCAACTGTTGAATTCCAGTATACATGTATACCAGTATCAGAGTTATTAATCCATACCCCTGTAGGAACCAACTTTGAGTATAGTGCTTATGAGCAGTTACTTTTTGCTTTTGGTCTTACAAATTCCACTCATTTTTAAATTGCTTAGACTGTCACCTTTCCCCCATCCCTTCAATGAGTGTTTTTCATATATTTGTAATATAACCAGATATTCTTGTCATAGCCTGTTTTTTTCTCTGAGATTCCCAAATTTCTAAATGATTTTTTAACTTTGCATAACATAGGGTTCATTTTTTTTTGTGCTTTAAAATTCCATGTGCTTTGACAAATAAATCTTCTCGTATCCATCATTATAATGTCATACATATTTTCACTGTTCTAAAAAATCATCTGTGCTGTAGTCTTTGCATCCCTAGCCCTTCTCCCTAGAATCCCTGGGAACCACTGATCTTTTTTTTACTGTTTGCATAGTTTTGTCTTTTTCAAAATGTTATGTAATTAGAATCATACAGTATGTATCCTTTTTAGACAGATTTCTTTCACGAAGCAATTATACACTTAAGGATTCTTCATGTGTTTTTGTGGCTTAAAAGCTCATTTCTTTTTATTGCTGAATAACATTCAGTTATATGGATGTACCATTGTTTGTTTATCCATTTATCTATTGAAGTACATCTAGTTTATGTCCAGTTTTTGGCAGTGAATAAATATTCACTTAGAGCGTTTTGCAGGCATAGTTTTCAAATCAATTGTGACTCAAATCATTTGCAAATTCACTACAGGAAGTATAACCAGGGGATCCCTGGGTGGCGCAGCAGTTTGGCGCCTGCCTTTGGCCCAGGGCGCGATCCTGGAGGCCTGGGATCGAATCCCACATCGGGCTCCCGGTGCATGGAGCCTGCTTCTCCCTCTGCCTGTGTCTCTGCCTCTCTCTCTCTCTCTCTCTCTCTCTCTCACTATCATAAATAAATAAAATAAAATAAATTTAAAAAAAGGAAGTATAACCAAAACAAATCAGTGCATAAATATGTACTGTAAGATATTTGTGAAAGTTACTATATACATTATTTTTAATAGCCAGACACTGAAAACAGCCCATCAATAAAATGGGTAAATTATTTTGTGTATATTTACACAAGGAAGAGCTATATATAGCAATGAAAATGTTTTAATTACACTATACCCCATCACATGGATGAATCTTTTAGATATACCATATGCATGATGGAGCCTGACCCGAAAGAGTACTCTATTATTCCATTTATAGGAAACTCTACAAAACCAAAGTTAATTTTTTTGTGATGGAATTCAGAGTAGTGATTGCCTTTGTGGAGAGGATGACAATAAGGCTTCAGAATGGCTGATCATGTGTACATCTTGTAGTGGCTCATGGATATTTTCAATTTGTAAATAGCTATTAAAATGTATACTTAAAATTTGTATATCTTTTGGCATATTTCAATAAATTTAAGACATAAGATAAAATATGTCACTCTTTTTGCTACTCTAAATAGTTACTGAGTTACCCTTTCTAATTTTTAGCTCCTATCGGATTTCAAATGTTTGTGTGTAAAATTCCAACATCTGTATCTCCAGTCCTGGTGTCTTATTCTATCAGTTGCATAACTGAAGGCCAATTGGTTATTTTATAATTGCCTAATATGTAACTTGTTGAAAATCCTGTTTTTATTTCCTACCAAAGCAGAACTCTTTGCTGAGCTTTCTCTTAATTCCCTGTGCTATAATACTCTTGGCATATTAGATTTTGAGCCTGGAAGATTTATAATTCTTGCCATTTGTCATCTCCTTTACTTGGTCTTTTACTTAATCATACTATTATTTGCTACTCCAAACATTTTCTTGGATCTTCTCTCTTCCCTTCTGTTTCCACAGCTACCACTTGAGTTCAGGCCATTGTTGCCTCATTCTAAGACCCTTCTAGTAACTTGCTAGTTGCTTTCCTTGTCTCCTCTTGTTCTGTATCCCACAAATGCAGTTTGTCCCATTTACCCATGATTGAGAACTTTAATTACTAATCTAATGCCTATTAAAAGTTCTGCTTATAAGCCATGCCCATTCAGGAACTGCAGCCCCCTCTTTCGAGCGCCACCTTTGAATTCACAATATGGGAAGGTATTCTTAGCACACAAGGTAATCTCTTTGTCGTTAACTATACAGTTACTTGTTCCTTCCTTGATCCTATTATTCCCTACCTGGAATTCCCCTCTACACTGTCACAGCCTGCAAAGTAATGATTTGACGGCATCTTTTTTCCCCGCATGACTTTTTACCCCATTTTGAGGCTTCTGTTATTTGTATTCTTTCCACTTCTTTGTATTCAGTTTAAAAAATGGTTACTTTGCCTAAATATTGTTGTCCTTAAGGTATTTCAATTTTTGTCTATATGCTTTCCCTTAAATTTATTTTATTTACTTTGGGTCTATTTTATGTAAGATACCATGAGTGTTAAGAAAATGCCTTAAAAATACATAATAAGAATAAAATAATAATAAAAAATAATAAAATGAATAACTGTCTTACTCTGTAGGAGTATATATGAGTGAGTTCTGTTGCATTTATTATTCTTTCTAATCATTGTAAGTCTTCTCATACTGTTGTTTATTTCCCTGAATTGACCTCAGTCATAATTTGCTTCCTGTAGATGTGGATTTCTGTGATTTTTCACCTAGCCCAGACTTTCGTGTTTATTCTTTCATGCCACATTATGTTCAGAGATGCTATAGTCACAACTTGTATATAAGTTATTGTTGAACCAAGCAACAGATTATTTGCATCCCACTTAGTTTGGATAGCTATGTTCTGATGATATTATCTAAGATCTCCAGCCATGGGTTGTGCTTTCTTGGAATATTCCTGCAATTCTATGTAATCATTTCATTTTGCAGACCTTCCTCATATATTTTGAGTTATATAACATATTCCTGATAGATTTTTAAATTTCAGTATCTAGGCCATTCTACATGTTGATTTCTGTTTTTTTTTCCCTTTTGATTCTGATTTTTTACATGCCTGGTATTTTCTGATTGAATGCTAGACATTGTGTATGAAAGATAATAAATGCTCTGGATGATGGTATCTTCCTTCAGAGAGCTGCCACCCTAACCTTTGAGAGGCATCTGGTGTAGTGACAGCTCCCCCTTGACACATTCAGGGACCAAGGTAACTCAAGGCTAGGTTGTAGTCCTTGGTTTACATCTGATTCAGTCCTACTTCTGGTGAGGCCTTCTACACAGTTGAAGGTGAAAGTCTCTGATGTTACCAGTGACACTGCTGAAAACTCTAGTCTGCATTTCAGAACATTTTCTCTTGGTTTCTTTCCTGTCTGCCCTGTAAGTGTTAGCAATTTGGCAAATTCCTTAAGGAGAAGACTGCTTGTGTGGTGCCCCCCTTCTCTCAGGGATCTTGGTTCCTCAAGTCCTGGCTGCCAAGGCCCACCCCCTGCTCTACTGCCTTTCCTCATCCTCATTTGCCGAGACTGCAGAATGCCTCAGAGGTAAAAGTAGTTTATGGAATGTTGTCTCACCTCCCTGAAGTTTTTTTCTGGCCCTCTTAAGTCCTTGCTGCTGCCTTGGAGGTTCTCTCATGCTTTCAAATTGATTTTCTCTTAGTGTCTTTTGGGTTTTTCAGTTGTTCTCAGTGCAAGTGTGATCTGCAGCAAGCTTCTCCTTCCTACGCAGAGCTAGAAATTCCTCTGCTAAGATTTATTAAGACAGAGTTTCATTTCTGTTTCTAGTATATCTTGTCTCTTTTGGGTCATTTCCAAAGAGGAGAGAGAATAAAAATCATTTTTATTCTGCCATTTAAAATTGGAAGGCCAAGGATGTATTTTTTTCTTTGTTTCTTCCAGTCAATCGATATTTAGGAAACAAGGAGAGTTTAGAATATGTATTGGAAAATTGAGCTGTCTTCTAAAAGGAACTTCCAAAGCCGAGGGATCATTAATAATGAGGCAGAATGAATAGGATCCATGGAGAAGAAATCTGAGCATCTGATATGTGTCAGACTCTGGGCTAGGAATTGTATGTATTTTCTGTATACCCTACATATATACCATGTTTTTGCATTAGATATAATTATTTTCCTTTCTCAAATTCAGAAGCTGTTGCTTCCAAAATTTAAATTATATATCTAAATTCATATTATAATGAAGAAAGGATGGAATGAATAAAGAATGTGGGGGTTGTAATAATCTTTAATGCTTAAACTTTATTTTAAATGTTTATCTTAGAATGAGTATAAAAGGATACCAATTGATTGGAACATCATCCTAACCTTTTCTAATTGCTCACACTTACTGGGAGTGTAATTGTTAAAATGAAAATCAATTGTCCTATCAGCTAATGCCTGCTTACCCTAATTTTAGATAAAGTATCTAGTCATAAACACCTTGATCTAGGTTTATAATGATGAAAAATTCCAAGTAACTTAAACATCATAGAGTAGGGGAATGATTTAATTATGTGATGATTTTGGAAGACTTTGGAAAATGCACTGCTTTTGATAAAATGGTAAGTAAATAAAAATATGAAACAATTTCACTCACTATTACTGCAACTATGTGATAAAATATTTTTATACACTTATGTGATAATATAGGTATCACTTTTTAAAATAAAAATTTTAAGAACTTTCTAGAACTTCAAGTGAAGCCTAAAGAACATTGCCAAGTACTTACCTAACAAATACACATTTATAGTTGCATAAAGAGAATGTAACCTTTGTGAGGATAAGGACTTCATCTCTCTTACTTCCTGGTTTGTCCGTAGATGCTGGAATAGTATCAGATTCGGTAAGTAAATATTTTTTGAATGAATGAATGAATGAATAGCTAAAAGCACGTGAGCATGATGGTCTTACTCTTATGGGAGAAAGTATTCTTTTTTTTTTTTAAAGATTTTGTTGAATTAGAGGTTGGTTTAATTTTTACCAGTATGATTTATGATACATTTATTTTCTGTGTTCTTATCTCTAATAGGGTATATATTTTCTTCAGGCTACTTAATGATACAGAAATGTTATAAAGTCAGTCAGAGGCTTTCCTAACATTGACCTATTCTTTCAGAACCAGGTAGTCAAGGAACTGGAGTCCCGGGTCCAGCAGCTGACTGGAGAAGCGGAGAACAGTAACTTACAGAGACAGAAATTAATTCAAGAAAAATTGGAACTTGAAAGATGTTACCAGATAACATGTAGTGAATTACAAGAAGTAAAGGCAAGGTATTGTCTAAAGTCAGATATCTATCAGGTGTGGCTGTAAAGTACTGATATTAACTCTAAAAGTTATTTATAAAGTTAATCACACCTGTGCATTTAACCTTGGGCAGTTTCTAGCATAAATATTGCCATTTGTTAATTTTTAAAGTCCTATTTAATATAAGAAGCATAATGTTTAAGAACAGGTGATTAAAATGTGAATACTTACTGGATATATTGAAAGATAATTCATTTGAATTTGGTTCACTAAAAAATTTCATTTTAGATATTCTAAATGCATTGGAAGTATGTTTTATTCTCATTGCTTTTAGGCGCAACACACTGCATAAAGAGAAAGATCATCTCGTAAATGATTATGAACAAAACATTAAACTATTACAAACCAAATATGATGCTGATATAAATCTTCTGAAAAAGGAGCATGCTCTTTCCGCTTCTAAGGTATTATATGCTAGTAGATACAGCCATACAAAGTAGTTATTTACCTGACTCAGCACAGAGCCATAGATGGCCATGTGGAAGCTAACAATTTGGCATTTGAAATTAGTCTCTTTTTTTGCTTTATTCTTGAAATAACTGAAATTTTAAGAATTATTGGTATTTAAAATACTGAAAGTGATGTATCTAATATAGAGCATAATATATTTAATGAACTAAATTCTACTATAATTTAACCCTTTTAAGTACCAAAGTTTTTTAAAGGAGAAAACATAGAAAAATTCAAGTAGAAATGCTCAATTGTGTTAATAATACATTTTTTAGGGTAACTATATACATTATTATTATTATTTTAAAATCTAGTCATGCTTTAGTTTTCCTGTCGTCACATACACATACATACAGGAGCCCATAGACACCCTTACTGGCACCCACACACTTTTGTGTCAGATACTGAAACTCTACACAAAGAGAATCCTATAGCTACAATTCTAAGGTAGTCAGTTACTTATTATTTCGTGAATTAAGTATTCAGTGGATTTCTTTTAAAATTAAAATTTAGAAGATTTTCTGTAAGCCTGTTATCTTTACATTAGTATTGTATTTTTGTAACTTTAAGTACTGTGCAGAATTTATATTTTGCCTTTAAAGATTAATTTTTAAACCTAAAAAAACTGTCATTCAGATTTATAGATGATTTTAATCCTGACTAAATGTTTAATCGGGGGAAAAAAAAGTAAATTATTCAACCAGAAGTTCTAGGATGGTACTGTTTTTCATTATTCTTAAAATTCTTGTAGGCATCTGGTATGATGAAAGAACTAGAACAGAACATCTGTCAATTAAAACAGCAGCTCCAGGAATCAGAACTTCAAAGAAAGCAACAACTGAGGGTGAGTCTTATATGTTTATTCAGAGCAGTGGCTCAGACTCACCTTTCCTTTTCTTGATTGTGTCTATCAATAAGAGTCAATTAAGAAAAAACCCCACAGATATGCAAGTAGCCATTTGTTTCTTTTGTTGCATTGTATCATTTTTCATTTTATTTATTTTAACAAAAGTAGCTGCTAATGGGATATAGAAAATAAAGGATAATAATTTTATTGAATAGTCATTTTAGATTCATTTAAAAAATAAACCTTATTTAAATACATTATTTTAGAATAATTTCCTTCTTATTATTTTAGAATTTCCTTCCTTTAAATTACTCTCTACCAGTCTCCATACTTTCTCTTTCTCCCTCACATCTTTTGTAGATCTTTCCCTTTCTCTCATAGTCAAAAATTGCCGAAGACTGACAGATGATATCATTTCAAATGTATTATTTCTATACTGAGTTAGTTGATTACTTTTAAGTAATCTCCTAGTCCTAAGGGCCAGAAAGGTTCTCTTAAACTGTAAAGTAAGCCCTTTTGAGAGTAGTAATATCTTCAGATAACTGAGGTTTAGTGTTCTGCGTTCACATAAAGCTACTCCTATTTCTATTTGTAGTTTAGAAGATTGGACATGTAGGGGTCTCATAACAATATATAAAACTTTCGTAAAGTTTGTCATCAGGTAGATTGATTTCCTTAGATTACAAATTGTATTGACTCTAGTAGCAACTCTAAGTACAAATAAAAGTAAATATTTATTATTCACAGGATCAAGAAAATAAGTTTCAAATGGAGAAAAGTCATTTAAAACGCACCTATGAGAAAAAGGTAATATGTTTTGTGGGACACTGTAAGACATTTAAAGTAGCCAATGAGGCAATTGAGAATGAGGCCTGGTTTTTATGAAGCCATGCATTCTAGCCTTAAAAAATCATTAATTTCTTAAGTTTATTTCAGCTAGCCAGTGATCCAATTTTGCTTCATTTTTTCATGCTCATAAATGGCTTCTTTAGGTTATGAACTGTATTAATGTAAAAGCACCCCTTGTATATTATGTAATGCATGAGGAGTATTATGGTGTTAAACTCACATAATAATGCTTTGAAATTATATATTTTTTCTACCAGTTTAAAAATATGATACAATTGATGGGAGCTATTTGTATTCTGTTGTATCATATATGTCATAATGCTGAATATTTAATCAAAGAATATAAAACAAAGAATTGTCTACTACTTAAAAATTTCATTAATAATTGTTTCTTGTCATTTAGAACAGTGACTAATTCTACTGCATATGCTGGCATCCCTGTTATCAGTAATAACTGGGGGTTTATTGACATACTTTAACACTTTTGGCAATAAAATGCAGAGTTCTATAGGTTTGTGACTTTTATACTTCAGTTTTGAATTTGTGGTTTGCTATATGACATGGAAGGTAAAATAGTTGAAATAACAAATATTTTATTGTTACTTTTGTAATTATTTACTGTTGTAACATTAACCAAATCAATCTATTTGTAAAATACCCACTTAATGGAAAATGAGTAAAACATTAACCCTTCACGCAATATGAATTAAAATTAAACAAGTTCTATAGCACGTTATTTTTTTTAAGATTTATTTACTTATTTTAGAGAGAGAGAGCAGGGGTAAGGGGCAGAGGAAGAGGGGGAAAGAGTCCCAAGCAGACTCTGTGCTAAGTGTGGACAAAGCCCAACGCGGGGCTAGCTCACAATATGAGCTGATTGTGAGCAACCTGAGCAATCCACCAAGAGCAGATTGCTTAACCGACTGAGCCACCCATGCACTCTGTAGCACAACATTCTTAAAACACTTTGTATATCTCATCTTAGTCAGCAGATATTCATTAAGTGCTTTCATTGGGCAGGATATCATAGGAGGTGCTAGGATAGGGGAGAGGATTGAGGATGAATTAGCACAGATACTGCCTTCCAGGAGCTTAATGTCTAGGAAGAAAGTTTATGTCATTTGGAAGAGTGAATATTTCTACTGACATGTTGATCTGAATACATGACCTTTAAAATTATAATTTTCTTAGTGTTAAATTTTTTTTTGTTTTTGTTTTGCTGCTGTTTTAATATACTCTCAATACAGGGTCTTAAATATATTTCATGTCTTCAAAATGATATCTGAACAAGAGAGGGAAATACTGCTTTCATTGAAATAAAGATTTTTTTTTTTTTTAGTTTTTACTGTTGAGCCATGCAGCTTCATAAATATTTTACTTACTAAAAAGAGGATATACGTTATTATAAGCCTTATCCCCACTGTATAAGGCATCCTCTGGGTGTCCTTATTAGTCCATTGTTCATTCTTTGGGCAGATGTCTGGCTTCCTGTTCATTAAGGAACACCTTCTTGGCCTCCTGCTTCATTAAACTCTGTGGTCAGCCCTCTTCCTGAGATGGTATCTGGATGCCTGTGAGATAGGGAGAGAGGCAGGTAGCAAAGAGAAAGGCCTGCATTGACTAATTGTGAACAAATGTGTCCCTATCCCAAACTCCTGTAAACCCTCCTGAGGACTATTAGAGAGCTGGGGAGACCGTCTTTCTGCTACCACTGTCTTTTCTTGGCCAGTTAGCCACAAAGGACATGGAAGTTTCTGGGTCAGCCCCTCTGCCTGGCAGACACACTTGAGAAACAATGTCAGTACTCAGTTGGTCCCTGTCTGGACCTTCCACCCATTCCTGTTCCATTTCACTTAGGGAGGGACCTAAATTCTTTTTGTTAGGCATCCTACCTACAGCTTTTCCCTTTCTACAAAGTATCAGTTGGCCTTAGCTTTTTAATAATGTAACTAGTTAGAGTCTGTTGTTTTCAGTGTAAAGAAGTGTTTAAAATACTAGCAGTCTTAAAAAGAAAAATAAGCGCTCTTGTTTCCATCTCGTATGTTCTAGTTCTAACACTATTTAATTTTTTTAAATTTATTTTTATGATAGTCACACAGAGAGAGAGAGAGAGAGAGAGAGAGAGAGAGAGGCAGAGACATAGGCAGAGGGAGAAGCAGGCTCCATGCACCGGGAGCCCGACGTGGGATTCGATCCGGGGTCTCCAGAATCGCGCCCTGGGCCAAAGGCAGGCGCCAAACCACTGCGCCACCCAGGGATCCCTCTAACACTATTTATACTGGAAGAAAATGTTGCTCAGCATGTCACTTTTTGTTTTACAATTAATTCCACAATCTCTTCCTTTTAAATTGACACCTGTTCTTCTTTCTTTATTAAACCTGCTGTGATTTCAGTCCTTGAAGATTGGATGTCTCGTACCCCCCTCAGGGAATATCCTTTTTGACTGCGCAGTGAGCTGACATAGGTCTGACATAGTCCTGGACTCTGGAAGTCCGTAGCTAAATGTGTCGTATAGGTTTTTTGTTTGTTAGCCAGTGTTACAGGTGTGCACATTCAATAACTTTTGGTAGAAAACTTAGTTTGGAATATCTGCTTGGGAGGAGGAAATGCCATCTGAGTGACATTATTTCCTCACGCCAATAAGAAAGCAGCATGAGGGATCCTAACTTGTCTTTGAGGTAAGAGAAACAGCATCAAATGCTGTCCCTAATTTAGGCACACACACATTATCTAATGGTTTTTATTGATCTCCAGCGGCTATTGCCTGCTCTTAAGATCTTTGAACATCAAACAAATAATAGGTAGTAAAACTACATGTCATTGTTTGATGGAGTGTCCTAATCTGTTAAATCAGGAAATGGTTAGGCTAAATGATTTTACTAGCAAGGAAACACCTGCCTCCTACAAATAACCTATTGCTTGTTTTCCAAACAGGCACCAAAGAGTGAAAGATGGTGCTGTTCACTTAAAGAAGCTCATAAGACAGATGTTGAGCATGCATATTATAAAATGTGCTAGAATTAAAATACCTGCTTATAATTTCTCTAATGTAACTTTGTAACAGATGAGATATAAAGTCTGCTGGAGTTCAAAACCATCAAAAATAGTATTCCAGTGTTTTGCATTCGCTTATAATTCTTTTAATTAGGTTAAAATAAGTTAAAGTGTTCAGTTTTACACATAAAATATCATGTAATATTTTCCAACCACTACAGGCATGATTTTCTTGCCTTGAGTGGAGTTTTAAACAGTGCAATTGCTCAGTGAAAGGACTTATGGAAAGAAGTTGTGTAGTCCAGTGCCCACATTTCTGCTGCAGGGAAGCTGAGTTAGAGATAGGATGGAGTTAGCCAGATAGTCGATAATGTAGGTGAGCAGCATTTCACTGCTCCTTCCTAGGCCAGGATGTCTGCCACTGTGGATCTTTGTCCTTATGCAGAGCAGAATCTCTTTCTTACTTATATAAGTACTCCTTTCTTGATTACTTAAATTCTTGGGTTACAAGGGAAATATTCATAATATTTTACATATGTTTACATACATTTTACATATATTTACATACATTTACTAATGTTCAGTAATTGTGCTTATGTCTAGTTCAATCAATTATTTACAACAAACCCTCATTTTGGGGAATATATGCTGCATCATTGACTTTCTGGTTTGTATTTTCATTATTCAAGTTATTAAAATTCATTTTTGGTATTAACCATATAGAGTAGGGAAAGGATTACAAGATCAGGTCAGATTATTCTCCATTGCCTTGAGTACATTAAAAAACAAGGATTGACAGCATTATCTTTATCATGGCAACTATCTGGAATATAGGTAAAAACTAAAAATCCAACAAGGCTTTTAACCACACAAGTATATTCAATTAGTCACAGATAAACAAACAATTATTGTGTGGGCCAGGTATTGTGCTGGGTGCTGGGGATATAGAAATAAATGAGGAAGAAACAGCTTCTAGCTTTAAGGACCCTTCAGGTCAAAAGTCTGTACATCAACACATGTATGTTTACCACAGAGGGAAGTCTCTCCTTCTCCCCCTCATATAGTCCCATTTCTGCTTCAGAAATGGTTCCAGTGCTTTTAGGGGCAATAAATCAGATCAAGGTGCATGTGTTGTTAGCACACTGACCAGCATCAGGAAGTCACAGCTGCAAGCCTGACACAGGTTAAGATTGAACAGAGAGTGATAAAAAGCACTTTTACAAGAGCTCCAATTCTTAGCAACTCAGCAGCCGTCTTCGGAAAGGGCAGCCAGTCTACGTAAGGGATTTACTGTTTGTGCCTTCACTGTCACTTTGGGTCTTCATAATGATCTGGACTTTTCAATAAAATGTTTAGGTATGTTCACTCCAAGAAGATAATAGTAATAATTTTTAACATTTGTGGAATGTTTATTATGCTCCTAATATCGTCCTAAGAGCTTTACATGGAGTAATTTATTACCTTAACACTATTATTAACCCATGACAACTTTTAAAATATAGTTACTGTTAACCCTATTTTTTCAGGGGATGGAACAGAGGCACAGTGTTAAGTAATTTATGGAGGAGGAGGGAGGAAACCCATGCAGTCTGACTCCTGGGCTCGCACTCATAATCACCATGTAATTTCAGATAGATTTTCCTTAAAGATGGGTAATTTTTTAAAGTTTTAACTTAAAGAGGTAAACCTTAGTTATGCTTTCACACAGAGAGTTCTGAGTCCTGGAAACAAAGAAACCTAGCAGGGAACAGAGGGTAAGATCCTGGTAGTGCTGTGCATTGGCAGGACAGTCTCGGTAATGTAGATGTTGTGAGTGGCTGGTAATTCCACCTGCAGCTCCTTGTGCCTTCCCCACGTGGCCTCTGGCTTCAGAGTCCTGCAGAACTGGCCAGGAGGTGTGGAGAGAAACCCCTCTCTCCACTGGCCGGGGGGCTCCTGGGGTCCCAGGCCAGAGCTGCAGCCCCGTGTGGGAGGCCCTACGAGCAGACACATGAAGGAAGTGAGCCAGTGGCCCTGCATTCTTGCTCAAGCACCAAATCTGAACAATAATGTGCTGTTTACAAGTTAGTATAGAGCCATCCTGGGGTCTGTGGCAAAACCATGCAGAGCAAAGGAAAGAGTGTGCTCTGTCCTTTACCCCAAAAGAGAGCATCAAAAAGCTTCATCCATAGATTACTGGGAGATGCAATGTCTAGGAAGGAGGAACAGGATGGAGAGAAAGTGGAGGTAATTGCCACATGAAGAGTGTGAAGAACCTGGAGACACCACCGCGGAGCTGACGTCCCTGTGGCAGCTGGCAAGGGGAGAGCCACTGCTGACAGGTGCCCAGCTAGTGATGTGGAGGACAGACCACCATGCTGCAGACTGCAGAGGACTGTGGAGATCAGATACGACCGCTGAAAACAGAAAATTAGCAGACAGCAATCGGTATTGCTGAAGGGGGCTCAGAATCAACTCACACAGAAAGATAGGTAGGAAAGAACTTTTTGGAAGGCCTGTGGATACAGACTAAGAAGATTCACCCTCTATCAGATAAAAACCATCAAAGAGAGCCTCAGTACAGAGAGTGGTTTTATAAGTCTTCAGGCTGGAGTGAGAAGGGGTAAAGGTCAGGTCAGTTTAGTTTCCTTGGTTGCAAATCGAAATGTCTTAAGACAGCAGAGTGACACATGTTCTGTTGTTTGGCCAAAATGTGACTCGATAATCTCATATGCACACTTTTCCTTCGTGTGCAGAGGCAACAGCTGACCTTCGTGGACGTGTAGTCTCAGAGAGAGATCACTGAGATATTCCTTTTGAAAATAAAATTGCTATTAAATGTACTTTCATCCCCCTAAGGATAAGCAAAACATTGAATCAAATAAAACAAAAAATTAAGAATAAAAAGAGAAATGTGCTGAATGCCACAGTTAACTAAAATTTTTTAGTTAATAGTTGGATTTAATTTAAATGTTTATTGTGTACATGATTTAAAATAATGCAGATGTCAGAAAAATATCTTGAGAGAAGAGATGTGTAGTTAAAAAATGTGAAAATGACTGGATCAAATTAATCAGATTATTTAAAAAAACAAAATGGATAGGAGAAGAGGTAAATGTGCTAAGCTATTATTTAACAAAAATAGGACACAGAATTAGTTTATTGCTTGTTGACTATTAGAGAAGTACACGTTAAAAATAATTGTGAAATGTTTATAGTGTCACTGGTGAAATTAAAGACTGTATCTATGTCAATCTATCAGAACTTTAGAGAAGTTTGGAACAACAAAAAGCTGAATAAAAAAGGAACATAAAAAATCACAGCGTAAAGAAAAATTGTGTAAATAAGAATATTGTAGTGATAGGAATAGATTCAATAATCTCCCCTAATAAAAGAAAATGTATAATTTAGGTCAAAAGCCAGATCTGTGTGATATTTATAAGAGACTTAAAATTAATTAACAGAGGTAGCTTAAAACAGAAGGATAGGGAAGCATGTGTAAACAATAGAAACATTAACGTGGAGATGTTAACGTTCTTCTCAACTGTCATTCCCCCATCTTCTACTCCAACTTTTGTGTTTTTATTTAGTTGGTGTTTGGTTTTTTGCTTAAGATATTTCAAGAAAGGATTTAACTGATATAAAAACATGTTTCCAGGGGTGCCTGGGTGACTCAGTTAAGCATCTGCCTTGGCTCAGGTCATGATCCCAGTGTCCTGGGATCGAGCCCTACATGGGCTTTATGCTCAGCAGGGGTCTGCTTCTCCCTTTCCCCGCCCCTTTCCCCACTCAGGCTTGCTCTCTCAAATAGGTAAATGAAATCTTTAAGAAAACAAACAAAAACATATGTTTCCAAAATGTCCACATCGGGTCATCTCTGAGTTTAATTTGGGGCTTTAATTTCTTTGATTCCATACATGAAAGAGACCAATCAGTGTTGGGATGGTGCTTCTCTTGCTTTATTAATGAATGTATGCACTCCGATTTAGCATTCCTATTATGTGCTAAGCTTGTAACACATACCAGGAATCCAATATAAGTAAGATAATAATTTGAGTCTAGGACCTGGTAAAATTTTGGACAGTGGACTTTTTTCCTCATGTAAAGTAAAATAAATGTAATGGCAAAATTTTGTCAGGGAGGTTGGTTGCTCTTTCTCGTTTTAGTAAGGTAGGTATTTATGAGGTATTTTAGTTTTACCATTTAAAATATGATGGAGAGAGGCCCTTTGTCTTTATTTTCCCAAGGACCTACCCTTGCTACCACCCTGTGTGTTTCCAGTTTTGTCTCACAGTAGCCAGTAGAAACTTTTTGATATTCTCATGGAATATGAGAATACAAAAAAACTCATGGTAGATTTCCTCTCTCCTCTTTCTCCTTTCAGTTGACAAACGGTTGATTTTATTTATGTATTTGTTTTACTAAAGCACCCAAAGGAGAAAAACATAAGAGAATTATCAAAGGAAGAGGTCAAAGAGTAAAAGGTTTTTGATTTGGGGAGGTCTCCATCCAAACTAATACAAATAGCCAAGTACAGGCATTTTGGGCTAGCACTGAGTCAGTGTTTGTAAAGTGCATGTGTATGTGTGTAGGTATGTGTATTGTTGTTGTTGGTTTTGTGCTTGTCACTCCTCTCCCATCCCCTGTACCCACCAGTGGCGCTGTCAGCTTCATCTGGCTTGCCAGCATGTATGCAGCTGGTATCCTCGCCCCACTAAGTGACTTGCATTTTCTTATCTACCTGCTGGCTCTGTACCCTCAGTTGTCTTGTGTGTGGAAGCATGGCTGCCCTTTTACTCCTCTCTTTCCATCCAGCTATACCAAAGTCTCCTTTCCCTGCAGATCCATATAATGTCCATGTTGGATATGCTTATCTGTATTTGCGTGTGAAGTTTACTGTGAAGAGAAAGTTTTGGTTAGCCCTCATTATTCATGCCGCCATCCCACTGACTCAAAGGGTGCTGCATTTAGGAAAGAGATCCTTATGGTGGAGGGATTGTCTCCCAAACTCAGTGAATGGTTATACAAACCCTTCCCAATAGTGGAAGAGAGGGCTATTTCATCAAAACCTGTATATGTTTGCAAAATATAGACACATGATTTATTCTCCTGAATCTTGTGAGATTCCTTTCCTTTGGCTAGTATGTAAATTAAAAAAAAAACTTAACAAGTGACTGCTCCTTTTGAAGTTCTTAGGTATCGGTTTATTTTACAGGAAATCCACACATAGGTAGACTCAAAACAATTATTAACTTTGACCAGAAAATTGGTTTTGGAAGTATAATATTGAAATAGTTGGATGGTAAATGATTATGACTAAACAAGTCTCTATCCTGAAATATCTAAATCTAATTTTACATTAAAAATAGATTTAAGATGACCATTTCATTGTTTGTATTTCTCCTCTGAGTACTTGTCTTCTGATAACTTTTACATATCTTCATCATGGCAGATTCATGACTTGGAGAGTGAACTTGATAAAGAGAAAGAAGATGCTCAAAAGAAAATCCATAAATTTGAGGAAGCACTGAAGTGAGTAAAAGTGTAATATATTTAATTAAAAAATACTCTTATTCTAGACTGTGAGCCACATTAAGCAACTAGAACTTAAACATCCTATTTTTAAGAGTCTTGCTGTGGTTTAGTGTGAATTGGTTTCCTACCATGAATCTCTATTTTTTGAATTTTATTACTAGCCAGCACATTTTTTTTTTTCAAAAAGGAAAAATCAGTTCATCTGTTTTTAAGTGATAGGAATGTAAGAAAATAGAACTTAGTGGTTTTAGATGCTTTCTTCTTCTTAAATGAAAACAGATTAAAAAGAAAAAAACCCAAGATTTAGGTCTTAGGACATTTAGAAATTCCTCTGTAGATTTTTTTTTTCATAGAAATTTGGGTAATGAAATGTTCTAGTTGTTATATTTGAAAATGGACTATTACATAGGCATTGTTTGGAAAAGATTTTGTCTCATGATGTAACACTTAAATCTACATATTAAAGTATCAGATTGTATTTGTCTTCTCCATTCATTTACTAGGTTGATTAGGTTCTACTTATCAGTAGGTTTTATCTTTTAGTTTTTAGCTGAAAAACATTGATTTAGTCAATAAATATTGAGTTTCCACCATGTGTCAGGCAACGTGTAGTCCCTTCCCAGAGGACATTAGAATCAATTGGAAAGATATTCAAGAACTTTGGCAATCATATTACAGAGTGATAACAGGGTACCTGACCCAAAAAAGTGATTTAAGAATGGAAGCTTACTTGAGTGCATTATATCTAGCTAATTCCCAGAGACTCAGCTAATTCGATTTTTCTTTCTTCCTCAAACCTTCAAACAAGAATACTTGCAGAAAAGCCAAAAAGAACACCCAGAATGAACAAACCTAGTATCAGATTCTGCCTGGGCAGATTACATAACCATTTCCTCTCCCTCATTTTGCTTGTTAATAAAACGAATTAGCCAAGTTGTTATATAGAGCACCTTAATTTGTGTACTAGGACATTATGATTATAAATTTTTTATCTGCACGAGGACTTACTGCTTATTTGTCCACATCATCACACATGAATTAGATAAAGTCAGAAGAGAACTGTAATATTCATTAAATACTGAGTTAAATAAGTGTATTTTATACTCCAATTTGGATGGTGACAAAACTAGGGCATTCTTGCTTCCTTCATGGAGGGCATGCCCTTCCTTTATTCTTTGTTCATTTTTTTCTCCTTCAAATGTTGATTTCTCTTTTGTTCTACTTTGTCTCTGTTCTTCTATAATTTCTTTATACTTCTTTCATTGGCTTTTTGATTTGCATTTTATATTCCTAAAAGAAGAGATAATCCCTCTAAATAATAGTACATCAATAAGTATTTGTTTGGTACTTAAGATGTCTATAGATTGTGGTATGAGATGAAAACAAATAGAAGACTTAGAATATATAGCTCAAGACAGAACGCTGTTCTCAATGATTTTATATAGTTCAGGTTAGGCACTGAAATACTAGATACTCAGTTGTTGACAGTGCAATTGGAATTCACAAAGATTTTTTCATTGGGATATTGTGAGTTTATGTGTAAAATAGCTTAGTATCTTTTAATGTTCACTGATACATTATGGAAGAACTCTAAGCCTTTGGGGTTTTCTATGTACAACATCATTCACTGAGCCAAGTAACACTCTTTAAGGCTTTAAAGGTCTTTACCAAAATTATATATGAATGATTATATATATTATTATTATTATAATGATTATATATATAAATATTATATATATGAATGAACATATATATAAATATGAATAATTACTGGTTTTTAGTTAGTACTGAAAATATGTAGTCATAATTTCCATAGAACATATGATAATATTGGTCTTTAGATGATGTGATAAGTGAGCCTATAGGAAACAAGCGCTTACTTAGCTAAAACATTTTGTTTTGGTCATAGTCGTTATATAAATATATACATGACTGGGTGTGAATGTATATGCCAGAAAAAAAACTTTTACTGGGTTTTAAGAAAAAAATACAGAAGGATGAAAGAATCTGGGCCTTGATTTCTCACCCAGAGGCCTGTTGACATTACTAAAACAAACTAGTCATGCATTTTTGTTAAAAGGAGATATCTTATGAAAACTGGATATTCCTTTATTCTTTTTAATCTTTGCCTTACATTTTTGTCATGTTATTTTATAACCTTGAAACATATGCTTATCTTTTTGCAAATTTTTATAATATATAAAATGTATATATTTGAATATAGATATTTAGAAATATATGTTAAGTTTGCTCTTAGAGTTTGCTGTAAATAAAAATACTATAAGGAGAAGTGAAACAGTGGCTCATTGTACCCTTATGATTTTTTAATAGTCTTTTTTTTATTATTTATTTTTATTTTTATTTTTTTATAAATTAATTTTTATTGGTGTTCAATTTACCAACATATAGAATAACACCCAGTGCTCATCCCGTCAAGTGTCCCCCTCCATGCCCGGCACCCATTCACCCCCACCCCCCGCCCTCCTCCCCTTCCACCACCCCTAGTTCATTTCCCAGAGTTAGAAGTCTTTATGTTCTGTCTCCCTTTCTGATATTTCCCACACATTTCTTCTCCCTTCCCTTATATTCCCCTTCACTATTATTCATATTCTTTTTTTAAAGCTAGTTCATAGAGCACTCTGGTTTAAAACCTGAAGGATTTTTTAAAAAGCATATAGGAAAAAGCTCCGCTTCCATATAAACCTTCTAGCTGTACATTTTCCCTTTTTGGATGGAGCCATGTTGGCCAGTTTTTTGTGTATCCTTTCATAGGCAAGTATAAATATTCCTTCCCCATTATCTTTTCCCCTTACATTCTACATATATCCTGGTATTTCTTTTTTTATTGTTTTTTACTTATCAATGAAAATTGGAAATCATTTCATATAAGGACATAAGGGCTTCTTCATTCTAATTTATGTATTTGATGTAATTTATTTGACTAGTTCTGTAGTTATGAACATGATGAAAATTCTCTCATTTGTCTTCTAGTACATACGTGGTTTGATTTTAATATTTAAATCTATGATTCATTTGAATGTATCCAGTGTAGGTTGTGAGGTATGGATCCCGTTGTTTGTGTTGTTTGTCAGATGGTTAACTACCTCGAGATCATTTATTTTAATAATCTAGTCTCTCCTTCATTTGAGTTCTGCTGCAGAGCCATTACTACACATGTTTCTAGACTTTCTGTTCCCCTCCAGAGGTCTGGATGTGGTTGTACCAGTCTCAGACTCTTTTAATTACTGCAGTTTAAAAATAATATTTAATGTCTAGTAGGACCTCTTATTCTGCCACAGTGGTCTTTTTTAGAATCTTTTTTTTCTTTTCATATTTTTCCACTTGAGCTTTACAATTAACTGTCTACTTAAAAAATGTCAGTCTTTTTGTTAATGTTAACTGAACATGTATAATTCAACAAAGGAAGAATTGACATCTTTTATGTTAAATCTTTTTGTGCAAGAACATGATATGCTTCTCTCTTTGTTAAGGTCTTCTTTTGGCCTTTTTGTGCCAAAAAAAGGTGCCATACCTTTTTTGAAACAAATATTGTTTGCAAGAAATTTGTTACTTAAATGTCACAAGTTGGTTCTTTTGTGTTAGGCATGTGTGCTAGTATTTTGACTATTTATTAGGTATGTGATGTGAAAATTGAAATATGTAGGACGTTGTATGTTCTAGGCTAGAATTTGAGGTACGGATTGTAAAATCTGTGTACTTTTGGACACACCATGTATTTGTCTATGAAGAATGCAGAACTCTTTAGGGCATCACTAGCTTTGTGTATCCTTTGTAGCCATTCAGTGTCTTATTTAATCAAATTAATTGATTAATTCCTCCCAACGTTTATTTTCTTCTAGGATCTGTGTTGGTGTTAAGTATACACTGTGTGGGACAGAGCAGGCAAGGGCTGTGCTATGGCCACTGTGCACAGATGCACACAGGTTTTGTATTGCATAGGACCTATTAGTACAGCGGTGTGGTACACTGTGTAGTAGTGCCCACAATACAGGGGGCACTGTTCACGGAGACTGCTATGTGATGTTCTGGAAGCTAGATGTGTTTTTCCTGCTTTACTTGGTAACATCCGATATTGTTGATTTCATTTTATTAACTTAGCATAAAATAGTTATTTTGCCTTTTATTAAACTATTGTTTGGATCACTGCACTGTTTGTAAAAGTAGAAATTTTATATTGAGGGGGAAAAACGAAGTGTTTCATGCACGATTTCCAGAGTTTGGATTGGTAATTTATAGGAAGTCCAGAATCTGTCTGCTTAACCTCCTGTGCCCAAGACATCTTTTTAAGGTAAAGTTGCCTGAGCACCTCCTAAGTGTCTTTACTACTTAGTCGGCTTTCCTTTACTGGTTACCATCAGCAGATGTTCAGACTGTATCATGTTCATCCTTTGTGTAATGTTTTCTTCTGTTCATGTAGGCAGAATGAAAGTCAGTGTTGTTTTCTTCTGCCGGCCAGTCTAATAGGATGTCTTTAAAGCTACCCAACTTTTCCTTTCAGAGAAGAAACAATCTTAGGAATTTAAATACCAAGTCTTATTTATTGTGGAATTTCTATCTAGATCTCTTTAGAATACCACTTATTTTTTGTAGTACTGATTCTAGATAGCACTATGGATTTGCAATACTTTCAGGATTATATCATTTAAGTAATTGGTGAATATAGGAAAAATAAGGAATAGTAACTTCTAGTAGAGTTTATTTCAGCAAGTAAATAATTCATGTTTTTATAATAGTATATAATGGTTTTATAATACATAGAGTGAACTTATAAGTAAAATACCTACTTTTAAAATAGATTGAAATGACTTTTAGGGACGCCTGAGTGGCTCAGGGGTTGAGTGTCTGCTTTCAGCTTAGGGCATGATCCCGGAATCGAGTCCTGCTTCTGGCTCCCTGCATGAAGCCTGCTTCTCCTTCTGCCTATATCTCTGCCTCTGTGTGTCTCTCATGAATAAATAAATAAAATCTTTTAAAAAATAAAGAATTGACTTTTATAGTATAAACAAACATTAACATAAAATTAAAATATAACATAAACATGTTGAGAAAGGGGATATTATTATACCAGATATAAAATTATTTCTGTATTTAAATTCTAAATTTGTCCTGGCCTGAACTCTTTTTAAATGATTTAGGGAAGCATTTGAGTTTAGTGTAATTAAGGGCATGGACTCTGGACCCAGCGTTCAGAGATCCAAATACATGCTCAAATTACTAGCTGTGTGACTCTGGGTATGGTGCTTAATTTCTATGTGATGCAGTCTTTACATCTGTAAAATGAGGATAGTAATAAAATCTTCCTCCTAAGAGGCTTAGAAGCATTAACATATGCATTTAGAACAGTGTCTGTTACATGCATATATGAGCCCTTAGCAATATGTTTCTCATTGCCTTATCAGAAGATACAAACAAGTTCTTCAGAAGTAGTAATCTTTCCCTGGCACCATTTTTTTTTAAACAAATAGATTTATTGAGGTATAATTATCACACCATAAAACTTACTCATTTTAAGCATATAGTTCAGTGCTTTTTAGTAAATTTGTAGAGTTGTGTCACCATCACCATAGTTCAATTTTAGAACGTTTCCATCAGCCCAAAAGATTCCTTATGGCATCAGATTTTAGAAGGAAACTGTCATAATTGATATTTTCTGACTAAAAGGAATAAGCTATAAGGGACAAGATCTTCCAGTTATTTTGTGGTAAATGCTAACTGACCACTTCTTATTTTGACCCTCAATAAAAATTGAGGTCATGGGGATCCCTGGGTGGCGCAGCAGTTTGGCGCCTGCCTTTGGCCCAGGGCGCGATCCTGGAGACCCGGGATCGAATCCCACATCGGGCTCCCGGTGCATGGAGCCTGCTTCTCCCTCTGCCTGTGTCTCTGCCTCTCTCTCTCTCTCTCTCTCTCTGTGACTATCATGAATAAATTTAAAAAAATAATAATAAAATAAAAAAAATTGAAGTCATTATATTGAGATTTATTTCAACGTTTTGTGGAGACCTAACCTAATGTAGCCCTAATATGTTGCTTCTGTGTGTTATTTAACTTTCTGATGTTTTAACTTTGATACAAGGATGAGTTTAGAAAGCAGATTCTGTGGTATGAGTGCATGTGCACAAGCTTGCATGCATGTAAGTGCAGTAAAAGGGGCCTAGAAGTACATATATGCTAACATGTTTAGCACTAGAGTAGGGGTGATATTCATGTCTCTCTCTGTATTTGTATTTAGTTCAAATCTCTCCTAATAAGAATAGTGTATGTTACTTTTGTAGCTTAATAGTAAAAGACAAAAGAAACCAATACACATTTTAGAGGAAAGAATTGTAGAGTATTAATAATGGTGACCTCTGGGTGGTGAGCATATGGGATTTAGAAAGAATTTCTCTGTGTTCCACGTGTTCTAAAATACATGTGTTCAGGAATTCCTCAGAGTCTTGAGACCCTTTCAACTTGTCCTAAATCTCTTAGCCAGCATGGGCTAGAGCAGGTAATAAGTTCAGTCTCTGGAAATACCTGAAGTCTAATTATTTGGGGTTTTGATTGGAAAAAATCTTTCATGTATTTCATATAATAAAAGGACAGATGATAAGGTTGGCTTTTCACTTTTTTTTATAGGTGAGAATTTTTGTCACCTAGAGAAGGGATAACCTGCTACAATATTTTAAGAAAGGCTATTAGGAAGCCTATGGAATATAGAATAGGAAATACAGCTTTCTAATAAGTGTACAATTCGAATATTCTTAATGAAAGTGAAAGGTATTTGCTATGGGAGATTATAGTACATTTTTGACAAGCTTTAAGTCTTCTTGTGGGAATTCACATATAATATAGATTCATTTTCTGCTTTTCATTTTATGAATCTTATTTTGTAAAACTTGAATCTGATTATAGTACACAAATTTCGATTCCTAATGTCAGAGCAGATTATATGCACTGCTTATTGATCCCAAGAGTAAAACACAATGCACTGGTTACCAATCCCTGGGGAGGACTCCAACTACAGAGATCATCATGATGCCGGCCACCAGAAATACAAGTCCAAACATTTCTGCCTACTGCATCTTAGCATTGGAGTCACCAAGAACACAACACAAGCATTGGATGGAACAGTGCTTTCCTTACACAGAGAAGGGACAGAGCAAGATGAGCTTCAGTAGTGGGCTCAGTCACCCATGGGCAATGTCTCTTTCCCAATGGCTGTCCCAAGGCAATTTGCCTACCTCTCCTGTGTTGCAGTAGAAAGACTCTGTCCTCTCCATGTGGAGGTCAGATCTAACAGTGAGGTTGGCCAGGTGCCAGATGATGCACACACGTCAAGCAAAGACCAAAGAACATTCTTTGACCCGAAACAGGGAGAAATATTCCCACACAAGATGATAAGCCCAGCATAAGCTTTGTGGGCTCTTTGTCTGTTGAGAAGTATTCCAAGCCCTAGGCCCATTCTTATGTGGCCGAGTGGGTCAAAAGACTGCAAGTACGAGACTGCCTTTCCTAAAACCTAAATATCCTGATATTTCAGGAGAGGTAAGTCTCATGTCTGACTTGTACTTTCAGGAGATTATCCTGGCAAGAGTGAGAATATCATGTGTATGAGTAAAAAGAAATCAGAAGCAGGAATATTAAGGGATGGGGACACAGTAACAGTCTGGGGGAAAGGCACTGGACTCTGAATCTAGTGAGTCTGTGACAGAGTGGAAAGACAGTTCCCAGGAAAAGCAATTTCTCTGGAACTATTCAGGTTCATCTAAGTACCTTTTTAAAAAAAAATTCAGAGTCAGAATGAGCTTTCACAGATAAATTCCAAGAGATATGCTGACGGAAAAACTCCCCTGCTTTATATTTTTATGCCATGTAGGAGTAACATAGATTGTTGAGCAAATGGGAACATAAAGTAAAATGTGTTTGAAAATACTGTAACATGGTCTTAGGAGATATAAATTTAAAGATGTTTAACTTTTATTGTTGAAATTTGTTGCCAGCTTTATTGAGGTATAATTGACCTTGAACGTTGTTAAGCTTAAGGCATACAATGTGTTGATTGATACACTTCTGTATTGTGAAATGATGACCATCATGGCTTTAGCTACCACCACCATCAGCTCACAAAATTACCATTTTTTTTTGTGTGTGTGTGTGGTGAGAACAATTGAGATCTACTCTCTTAGCAACTTATAAGTGTGTAGTAGGTATTAACTATACACACCATGCTGTACATTAGATCCCAAGAACTTACTTATCTAATAACTGGAAGATTGTACTCTTTAATAAATATCTCCCCCTTATCCCTTCCCTCGTAGGTCCTGGTGTGTTCACCATTTTACTCTTTTTCTGTGAATTGGGCTTTTTTTTTTTTTTTTTTAAAGATTCCATATACAAGGGTTCTCACACAGTATTTCTCTTTCTCAGTCTGACTTCTTTTACTTAGCATACTGCCCTCAAGGTCAATCCATGTTGCAAATGACAGGATTCCCTTCTTCTTATGGCTGAATAATTTTCCATAATTCAGCCATTATTTCTTTAAATAAACTTCCTACTCTTTTCTTCCTGTCTTCTTCTAAAACTCCAGTAATTCACAAATTGGTTCTTTCGATAGTATCCCACAGTCCGTGTAGGCTTTATTCATACTTTTTCATTGTTTTTTTCCTCCTCTCACTGGGTAATTTCAAAGTTCCTGTCTTCTGGTCTTCTGTCTCATAGGTTTTTTTTTTTTTTTTTTGGCCTGATCCATATTGCTCTGGATGCTGTTGGTTCTTTTTCATGACCATTCTCTATTGCATTCTTCATTTCATTCATGGTATTCTTCAACTCCAGAATTTGTTTGCTTCTTTTTTTTTTCTCATAATTTCTTTCTCTTTCTTAAACTTATTTTTTTCATGTGCTATTTTCTTGATTTCATTGAATTGTCTTTCTGTGTCTCAGAGTTCCCTTAGAATATATAATATGTATTCTCTATCATGTAAATCACAGATGTCCATGTCTTTGGGGTCAGTTACTAGATTATTATGATCCTTTGATGGTGTCATGTTTCCTTGATTTTTCATGTTTCTTGAGGTTTGGCATTGCCTTCCTCATGTTTTTTTTTTTTTATTTATTTTTATTGGTGTTCAATTTACCAACATACAGAATAACCCCCAGTGCCCGTCACCCATTCACTCCCACCCCCCCGCCCTCCTCCCCTTCTACCACCCCTAGTTCATTTCCCAGAGTTAGGAGTCTTTATGTTCTGTCTCCCTTTCTGATATTTCCCACACATTTCTTCTCCCTTCCCTTATATTCCCTTTCACTATTATTTATATTCCCCAAATGAATGAGAACATATAATGTTTGTCCTTCTCCGATTGACTTACTTCACTCAGCATAATACCCTCCAGTTCCATCCACGTTGAAGCAAATGGTGGGTATTTGTCGTTTCTAATGGCTCAGTAATATTCCATTGTATACATAAACCACATCTTCTTTATCCATTCATCTTTTGATGGGCACCGAGGCTCCTTCCACAGTTTGGCTATTGTGGCCATTGCTGCTATAAACATCGGGGTGCAGGTGTCCCGGCGTTTCATTGCATCTGTATCTTTGGGGTAAATCCCCAACAGTGCAATTGCTGGGTCGTAGGGCAGGTCTATTTTTAACTCTTTGAGGAACCTCCACACACTTTTCCAGAGTGGCTGCACCAGTTCACATTCCCACCAACAGTGTAAGAGGGTTCCCTTTTCTTCACATCCTCTCCAACATTTGTGGTTTCCTGCCTTGTTAATTTTCCCCATTCTCACTGGTGTGAGGTGGTATCTCATTGTGGTTTTGATTTGTATTTCCCTGATGGCCAGTGATGCAGAGCATTTTCTCATGTGCATGTTGGCCATGTCTATGTCTTCCTCTGTGAGATTTCTCTTCATGTCTTTTGCCCATTTCATGATTGGATTATTTGTTTCTTTGGTGTTGAGTTTAATAAGTTCTTTACAGATCTTGGATACTAGCCCTTTATCTGATATGTCATTTGCAAATATCTTCTCCCATTCTGTAGGTTGTCTTTTAGTTTTGTTGACTGTATCCTTTGCTGTGCAAAAGCTTCTTATCTTGATGAAGTCCCAATAGTTCATTTTTGCTTTTGTTTCTTTTGCCTTCGTGGATGTATCTTGCAAGAAGTTACTGTGGCCGAGTTCAAAAAGGGTGTTGCCTGTGTTCTCCTCTAGGATTTTGATGGAATCTTGTCTCACATTTAGTGGCATTTCTATACACTAACAATGAGACTGAAGAAAGAGAAATTAAGGAGTCAATCCCATTTACAATTGCACCCAAAAGCATAAGATACCTAGGAATAAACCTAACCAAAGAGGTAAAGGATCTATACCCTAAAAACTATAGAACACTTCTGAAAGAAATTGAGGAAGACACAAAGAGATGGAAAAATATTCCATGCTCATGGATCGGCAGAATTAATATTGTGAAAATGTCAATGTTACCCAGGGCAATTTACACGTATAGTGCAATCCCTATCAAAATACCATGGACTTTCTTCAGAGAGTTAGAACAAATTATTTTAAGATTGGGGTGGAATCAGAAAAGACCCCAAACAGCCAGGGGAATTTTAAAAAAGAAAACCATATCTGGGGGCATCACAATGCCAGTTTTCAGGTTGTACTACAAAGCTGTGGTCATCAAGACAGTGAGGTACTGGCACAAAAGCAGACACATAGATCAATGGAACAGAATAGAGAACCCAGAAGTGGACCCTCAACTTTATGGTCAACTAATATTCGATAAAGGAGGAAAGACTATCCACTGGAAGAAAGACAGTCTCTTCAATAAATGGTGCTGGGAAAATTGGACATCCACATGCAGAAGAATGAAACTAGACCACTCTCTTTCACCATACACAAAGATAAACTCAAAATGGATGAAAGATCTAAATGTGAGACAAGATGCCTTCCTCATGTTTGACATAGTAGTCACCTCCCAGGGGTCTTTACTATTTGCCTTCAGGAGAGAAATACCCTCCTTCAGCCCTGCTAGTTATTTTGAGGCCTTCTCACACTTTCTAGAGTACACCTGCTACATGCTTCTTTCTCCCTCTTGTGGCAGAATTCTTAAGCTTATATGCCTTTTCTAGATTCTGCAACATACCTGGCCAAGTGCCGACAGATTCTTTGTTTTTACAGACATGGCACTACAGCTCAAGTTTGTGGTCTCTGTCTGGCCCTCAGATTTAGGCTGGCTTTTTGTGTATTCTCTCTAGCCATTTGCTAAAGCTTGTTCTGGCTGCTGCCACTGGGAGCTCACACAGGGAGCTGGCTGCAGGGAGAGCGTGTGTGTGGGTAAGGTGCACTGAGTGCTGTGGGTGGGCGTGGGCCTATTGAGGGATCTGTGGGTAGGGAATTTCCAGTGTCTCATGGGCAGGCTTCTTGATGGAGTCCATGGTGCAGTGAGTAGGATCTGAGTCCTGTTAATGCCCCCTGAGAGTCCTGTCTACTATTTTCCCATCCTCTCCCCACCCTTTAGTCACACAGCTATTCAGTATTCCAGATGGAGTTGAACAAAAATGAACTTCTTTTGCTCAACTTAGATTTTGAGACCATATTGTTAAATAGCATTTTAGCTTATTCTCACTTGTTGAATAATGTTTCTTTTTTTTTGTTGTTGTTGTTGAATAATGTTTCAAAGTGAACATACCACAATGTTACTTATCCATCCTACTGTCAGTTTCTAGCTTGGGGATGATATTATTGACAATGCTGAAGTGAACATTCTTATGTTTCTTTTGGTGGACACATATACACATTTCCCTTAAATATACATCTTCATCCAAATTGTTACGTTCTACCAAGCTAGACACATAAAGGGTTTTGGACTGTTTAATGGCATTATCAAAGAACCACGTGAACTTAGTGGGGATTTAGGTTGGTTTGGAATCAAAGGGAAGACGTTATTGGAGGCCTTTCCTCACTTTTACTTCATTCTGGTACAGTTTTGAACCTCTCATTCTGAGAACCCAGTCATATATCTATCAATTTAATTTGTTTTGGAGGATCAAAGACACAAGTGATCTGATTCATAGACCTGCTAGTTGGTGAATGGGTGATGATAAGCTAATTGAGCAAATATTACAAGTAAGGAAAAAATATGAGAATTTCTTAAGAACTTATAATATTATTGATTTTTGAAATATTCCTGCCTCCAGTAAAGATTCTGTTACCAACAACTGTTTTTTGAAAAAATAGTCATTTTTTCAGGTATCACTGCTTTTTTTTGGGGAGTGGGGTGACTCCTACCACTGCTTTTTCAAGTACAATTTCACTTGCATATACAACTATTAGAAAAAAATTCTTGAGGTTTTCTACAGTAATTCAGAATGTTCTTGAAGTATATTTTTATTTGCTTTCAGGCCAACTCTCAATGGTAGTGATGGTCAGTAAATGTTTACCATTTGGTTTATTGAAAGTCATTCTATAAAATATTTATTTATATAAAAATGAGCAGCACCTCTTCTCTTGCCTGACTTTATAGTTTTATTTAAAATGAGAAAATTTATGAAATATTTTTGGGGTGCTATTTTTCCAACATATTTTAGAAAACACAGTCTTTTCTTGTTTAATATACACAGTATTTATAATCTCCCATTACAGTGGAAATCAGATTATTTACCCCTAAAGTCATATTTTTAAAGTAGTTATATTTTTAAACATTAGTAGAAAAGCTTTCCTGTAAGGTTCTTATAAATCTCTTTCATTTATCTTTTGGTTGTTTGTTGTTATAAATCTACATTTATAATATTAGTAGGAATGGGGATTAATCTTCAAATAGAAATGCCTTAGAGTATAGATAATAAAACTCCAATGTTGTAAATACAGTTTTTTTACTTTTATTTGCTAGAAAGTAATCTTAAAAGAAGACAAATGGAATATTAAATAATTTTGTGATTGTTCAAAGGACAGAGTGGACTATATTTTGATTAGGTTTTTTTTTTAATGGAACATTGCTTATTGTAAAAATTTGGATGAAATTCCATTAAAAGCAGATAACCTTTCAGTTTACCCAGGAGCTTGAATTTTGAATTTTGGTAGAAAGAGAGAGCTAGGTTCAGTCTTGTGCAGGAATTTTGAAGTATAGCTGAATCGTATAATTCTAAATTCAGTTTTATATATTGCCAAAGTGAAGGACTGTGGTTTGATCATTTTGTTTATAAGGTTGGCAAAAAAATACCTTAAGGAATCACTAGTGATATATACTTTAAAAAGGAAAAAAAAAGTAAATTAAAGAGTTATACAAAAAGAAGCTAAAGATTTCTGTGCCTAATAAATGCGTGAAAGTATCTTTATCTTGATAAGAGAATTTATTCTGTTTAGAAAACAAATTTGTACCTTTAAGAAGTTTTCTTGGCAATTATCATATGATTTCACTCATATATAGAATATAAGAAATAGTGAAAGGGACCATAAGGGAAAGGAGGGAAACTGAGTGGGGGGAAAAATTAGAGAGGAAGACAAACCATGAGAGACTTCTAACTCTGGAAACAAACAAAGAAGGTTGCACAACGGGGAATAGGTGGTGGGAGGATGAGGTGACTGGGTGATGGGTATTAAGGAGGGCACTTGATGAGATGAGCACTAGGTGTTATATTGTATGTTTGCAAATTAAATTTAAATAAAATGTAAAAAAATAAAGTTTTTTGCAGTATGATATATGAAAAATGAAAAAAAAAGTTTTCTTGGAATATTAATTATAAAAACTGTTCTACTACAATATAAAGTAACCCCTAAGCTATGATACTTAATAAGGAAGATGTGATGGTAGCTTTAATGAAGAATATTTAAGTTTAAAGATGAATTTGGTTTGCAAATTTTAAGTCTATTTTTTATTTCTGTTACTGAAATTAAGAGCAGATACAATTCATGATGTATTACTCAATGAAAATATGTCAGATTTTCATATCTCTATCATATTACCTCCAACAGCCTAAATATTATACAGAGTGAGGAGCAAGAAGAAATTGATGCATATGACATTATTATAGATTTCATGCAACTGGAATTAGATTAATTATATCAAGTTTGGGTTAAATGTAACCAGAGATTGATAAATTATATTATAGTTGATTTATTTAAAAAGTTTGTTATTTGTAACTGCCCACTTTTGTTCTAGGCTAATCCAAGAGAGAAATACTTTTTTTCTACTATAGTAATAGAGAGCTTATGTTAAAATGAACCTATGCAGGGTCTTTGGAGGGTGAACTCTGGATGCTGACATTATCCAATGAGAAAACTTTTATATATATCTATTCTTTAGCTTTGTTTTTATTATAAAATTAGTATATATTTGCTGTAGAAAATTGGAAAATGATAGAAGAGCCTAAAAGAATCAAAATAGCTTATGATCACATTAAATTGAGCTACTTTACTGTTATGCCATTTTAATTACTCAGAAAACACTAAATCTTGAGCTCTCATGCAGTGATAACATCCCCTCACACTCTATATTCTTTTTTCTTTTTCCCCACACTCTTTGTCTCCAGAATTGTCTTAGCCATTCTTATTTGGTCGTTTGTTTCAATTTCAGAATCAGGTTTTATGAAATTCTGTTGATATTTTATTTTATTTGCATTGCTTTTATAGATTAAGTAGATTTAAAATTTTTACTAGATTGGTTTATTTCTTCCATAAATAATATATTTCTCCATTAGTCTATTTTAATAGCTTTTAAGATTTATTTATAGCTTTTATTTATTTGAGAGAGAGAGAGCACAGTAGCAGGGGGAGTGGAGAGGCAGAGGGAGAGACAGAACCTTCAAGCAGACTTCCCACTGAGCCCAACACAGGGCTGGATCCCGGGACCCTGAGATCATGACCTGAGCTGAAACCAAGAGTCAGAGGTCTGACTGGGCCACCCAGGAGCCCCTATTTTAATGGCTTTAATGTCTACAATTTTCTCCACATATATTTTTCATATTTTTGTTAAATTTATTCTTACATATAGTTTATACTACCATTTTGCATTTTATCTTTTTCAAGATTATATTTCCTAATTGAAGGATCCAGCTGATAGAATTTTTTTTTAATTTTTTTTTTTTAGGGTGAGTATGCACATGGTGGGGAAGTGGCGGTGAGGCAGAGAGAGAGGGAGAGAGAGCATCTCAAGCAGATGCTTGGATGCCTGGTGCAGGACTCGATCTCATGACACTGAGATCGTGACCTGAGCCAATATCAAGAGTGGGAAGCTTAACTGATTGAGCCATGCCAGTGTCCCTGGAAATACATTTTAAAAAACTACTGGACTCCTGCATCTAGCGAATTTGCAGAATATATTTTCAAAGTTGGCCTATAAATTATGTTGGAGTTGCTGTGTGGATAATGGTGAATAATCAGTAAATAATTTATTTTTTCTTCCTTCTTCAATTTTTATGCTTTTTTTTTTTATCACCACTCTCACCTTCCTGCACTGGTTAGAATTTCCAACAAAATGTTGAATATCATGGTGAGTGCAGGCATCCTTGTATATAGGGAATACTTTAACTATGAATGATGTATAATTTTTGGTTGAAGGTTTTTAATAGGCCACTCATATCAGGGTAAGGAAATTCCCCATCCGTTCCTAATTTTCTAAGAGTTCTTTATGTTTTTATTTTTTTTATTTATGTTTTTAAAAGTCATAGATGGATGTTATAATGTATCTAAATTTTTTTTATTGCAATGGTCATATGACTTCTTAAAATGATTTTTATTTTATTTATTTATTTTAAAGATTTATTTGAGAGAGAGAGAGGCCGCATGCACAAGTGGGAGGGGCAGAGGGAGAGGGAGAGAATCCCAAGCGGACTCTGCACTGAGCACAGAGCCCAACACAGGGCTTGATCTCACGACTCTGAAATCACAACCTAAGGTGAAACCAAGAGTTAGGCACCTAGCTGACTGTGCCACCCAGGCACCTCTTAAAATGATTTTTTTTTAAGATTTTATTTATTTATTCATGAAAGACACAGAGAGAGGTTGGGGGGAGAGAGAGAGAGAGAGGCAGAGACACAGGCAGAGGGAGAAGCAGGCTCCATGCAGGGAGCCCGACGCCAGACTGGATCCCAGATCTCCAGGATCACATCCTGGGCTGCAGGCAGTGCTAAACCGCTGCACCAGCGGGGCTGCCCTCTTAAAATGATTCTTAAAAATTTAGGTTCCACTTTTTAAGCAAATTTCAGTTATACAATACAGTGTTATCAACTGTAGTTACATCATTATTATATATTAGATCCTAACACCATATTCATCTTACAACTGAAAATTTGTATCTTTTTTACCATCCTCTATTTTCCCCACCTCCAGCTCCTGGCAATCACTTTTCTACTCTCTGTTTCTAGGAGTTAACTTTTCTCTTGTGGTTTTTTTTTTTTTAAGATTCCATATATAAGTGATATCATGCAATATTTATCCTTTTCTGCCTGGCCTATTTCACATAGCATAATATCCTCCAGATTCATTCACATTGTTGTAAATGACAGGATTTCCTTCATTTTTGAGAATAATGTTACATTATATGTATACACCACAATTTCTTGATCTGTTCATCCACAGATAGATGCTTAAGTTGTTTCCATACTTTGGCTATTGTGAATAATGTTGCAAGGAACATGAAAATATAGGGTAGATACCTCTTCAAGGTAGTGGTTCTGTTTCCTTTGATTATATTTCCAGAAATGGGATTACTGGATCATATATGGTAGTTTTGTTTTTAATTTCCTGCGGAGCCTCCATACTGGTTTTCATAGTGGCTGCACCAGTTTACATTCCCACCAGTAGTGCACAGGGTTGCCTTTTCCTACACCCTCACCAACAGTTGTTATCTCTAGTCTTTTTGATAGTAGCCTTTTACCAGGTTTGTAGTGATATTTCATTGTGATTTTGATTTATGTTTCCCTAATGGTTTGTGATGTTGAACACATTTTCATGTAAATGTAGGGCTTTGGGGAGGAAATTTTTTTTTTTAAGATTTTATTTATTTATTCATGAGAGACACACACAGAGAGAGGAACCAACACAGGCAAGAGGGAGAAGCAGGCTCCATGCAGGGAGCCTGACATGGGACTCGATCCCTGGTCTCCAGGATCACACCCCGGGCTGAAGGCAGAGCTAAACTGCTGAGCCACCCAGGCTGCCCTCTTTTTTTTTTTTTTTTTTTTAATGTAGATGTCTATCTATAATATCAACTATCCTCTTAGACCTGCTGCCACCCATAATTTTGGTTGTTGTGTTTCCATTTTCATTTGTCTCAAGATAGTTTTGCAATTTCTCTTTTGATTTCTTCCATTGATTATTTATTTATTTATTTTTAAGTTTTTTTAATTTATTATTTATGATAGTCACACACACAGAGAGAGAGAGAGGCAGAGACACAGGCAGAGGGAGAAGCAGGCTCCATGCACTGGGAGCCTGACGTGGGATTCGATCCCGGGTCTCCAGGATCGCGCCCTGGGCCAAAGGCAGGCGCCAAACCACTGCGCCACCCAGGGATCCCCCATTGATTATTTAGTAGCATGTTGTTTAATCTTTACATATGTGTGAATTTCCCAGCTTTCTTCTTGTAATTGATTTCTGATTTCATACTATTGTGGTTGGAAGGATACTTCAGAGTATTTTAATTTTAAATTTACTAAGACTTGTTTTGTGGCTTAATATTTGATCTATCCTGGAGAATGTTTCATGTGTACTTGAGAAGAATGTATACTCTGCTGCTGTTGGGTGGGCTATTCTGTAAATGTCTATAGGTCCATTTGATCTGATGTGTAGCTGAAGTCGTGTTTCCTTATTGATTTTTCTCTGTGCATGATGTATCCATTGTTGAAAATGGGTTGTTGATATCCTTACTATGACTGTACCGCTATTTCCCCCTTCTAGTTTGTTAATATTTGCTTCACATATTTCTTAATCCTGTGTTGGGTGCTTAAATATTTACTAATGTTATATCTTCCTTTTTTTTAAAGATTTTATTTATTTATTCATAGAGACAGGGAGAGAGAGAGGCAGAGACACAGGCAGAGGGAGAAGTAGGCATCATACAGAGAGCCTGACATGGGACTCGATCCAGGGTCTCCAGGATCACGCCCTGGGCTGCAGGCGGCGCTAAACCGCTGCGCCACCGGGGCTGCCCTAATGTTATATCTTCTTGATGGTTGATCCTTTTATCATTATATAATGACCCTCTTTGTCTCTTGTTACAGTCTTTGGCTAAAGGTCTATTTTGTGTGATAGATATATAGCTAACTCTGCTCTCTTTTGGTTTCCATTTGCATGGAATATCTTTTTCTATCCCTTTACTTTTAGTCTATATGTGTCCTTAAAGCTGAAGTGGATATTTTGTAGGCAGCAGGTAGTTGGGTCTTGTTTTATCCACTTAGCCATTCCATGTCTTAACACTGGAATATTTAAACCATTTACGTTTAAAATAATTGATAGTTTGTGGATTTATTGTTGCCATGTCGTTGTTTCCTGGTTGTTTCGTAAGTCCTTTGTTCCTCTTTTGCTCACTTCTTTTGTGATTTGATGATTTTCTATAGCAGTATGCTTTTTTCCCTTTCTCCTTATCTTTTTGTATCTGTAGGGTCCAAACTCTGTCCTCAAGCAGAAGCTGAGAGTTGGGAGTTTCCTCATTATTACATGGCACTGTGCTGGGGGTGGTGTTTATGGCAAGAGTGTGTGTGTGTGTGTGTCAGCCCTTCCTACCCCAGTTGATGCATCTCTCTTGTATACTCATGGGTTGTTTCTGCAGACATTAAGAACTACTTCTTTGTTTGCCATAGCCCTGTGGGACTTGTAAATGCAGGCCTCATTCTCTATCAGAGCCAGGCAAATGTAGCTGAGTAACTCAGCTAGTTTTTGGGTTTCTTTCACAGTTAATTACTATATGTGCAGCTGTATATTCCATGTGTCTGTGGGAGGAGGGGCCACCTGTGATGTCATCTGGGTCGACCCCCTCTAATTTGGACTTCTTTTTCTTCTTCTTTCTGAAACTTTCCCCTGTGGTTCCATGGTACCAGAAGCATCTGATGGTTTTCTGCCTAATTGATTGGATGCTTCTTTTCAATATCCTTTGACCTGAATTCCCTTTTATATCATGATTTTGTGTTTTAGAGTTCTTCAAGTTAAATCCTTGATCATCTTTTCTTCTGTATTTACACTGACTTCTTAAGTGATCTCATCAAGCCCCCAGCTTCAAGTAGCAAATACTTAGTAAATTTCACATCTTTATTTTGGCCCAGATCTGTCTCCAGAATGTTTAATTCAACATCTTTATTGAGTTTTTATATATATGTATGGAATATATAATCTATAAATGTATATATTTAGCATATATATGTATAAACATAAATATATGTTTAGCATCCTCTATGTCCTTTTCTGTATCTTTTATTCCTTCATATTTCCGATTTTCTTATGTTTTTATCTGTGCTTTTTGGTCCTCTTAGTATATGTTTAAGATGGTTTAAAACATCACCAATTTGACATTCTGCACCTGCATCTATCTCTTCTTTTCTACTTCCATGATGAGTTTTTATTCTACTCTAAGTTTTGCTTTTTTATCTCTCTCTATCCTAATCATTTCCCAGTTTTAAATCACACTGAATTCTTTTTAATCTTAGATCATTCTTAAGACTTAACCCCCTCTTTCTTAGAGACTGTCTTCTGTCATTCATATCCCTCTCAGTATCCCTGATGCTTTCTTGTGGATTTTATAGGAGACCATTTTGACAGGTGACTCTTCTGTGTATTTGAAATGTTTGTATTACCAAGTTCTGTAGTTTATCTTTCAGACTCCCGTTGGTATTTTCATATCTTATTACTCAATCTTGAACAAGGTAAATTTTGTCCGGTCTGTCTTATTTCACAAATACTTACTGAACTTCCACTGGGTGTGCATTTTTGTAGATACCATCTGGCATTAGTATTCCATGTATTTTGGGTATGGATTGTCCTGTCTGTGCTCTGCATCTACTTGTATAATATTCCTATTCTGTTTGAGAGCTACAGCTGTCTAGAAACACTATTTGTCAGCTGCCAGTGAAGTTTGAAGTTTCTAGGGAAGTATTACCAATAGAAATTCTGCTATACTGATGGGATACTTTTTCATGAGCAGTGTGGTAAGTCTGTTCTTCTGAGCTAATGTGAGTCCTGTACATACTGAACTCAAGTTTCTTCCTATTTTTGTTTCCATCTATATAACTTTAGTTGTGGAAATTACAGCTTCCAGCATACAGTCTACCATCATTCATTCTTTACTCTCACTCCAGATGTTTTCTGGGATTTACTGGCTCTGAATGGATGTATCCAAAACATCTGTGAATATTACCCTGGTGTTCTTTGTTATGTGGAAGAATCCCAGCTACTTTTTTTTTTTTTTATTTGTTCAAACACAGAATCCTTTACCTGAGAGACGAAGAGGGTGTCTTTCTACCTCATTTTTCTCTGGTTCTATTTCCTAAGACCAATTTACGTTTGTTCTCAGGTGGACCTGTTTAGGTATTTTTTATCGATCCATTTCCATTTGCTTTGTATTTATGGGAGATTCCTCCCAGCTTTATTCATTGGGTTGTTAGTTCTTGTTATTGGGATTTTTCCCCTTCTTTCTCTTTCTAGGTATTTTTAGTGAGTACTTGCATGATTCAAGAGATGTTAGTTAGCCAGATGCCATTTTGTATATGGAGACTAGAACTATTCTTAACTTATTTTCTGATAGAATTCTTTTGAAATATAATATATACTATCCCATCTTTCTTATCATTGCATAATGAAAACAATTTATGGGAAGTCAGAATCGCCATTTTTGGAATCAATTATTGTGATTTACTGTAGATTCAATTATAGATTAATTTATGTGACTAAAATCTAAAAACAGTGACCTTTCCATGGCCTTGAAACTTGGATTTTAAAAAAATTCCTTGATTTTAGCTTGCTTTGTGCTCTTTTGCCTCTTTTTCAGGAGAAGAGTGAGCCATGTGGAGCTGTATCGGCCTCCTAAGCAGTATAACACTGTTAGCTTTCTGCAAAATTAATAAGTGAATCAAAGGCTGACTCAGATCTCCCAAATGTTTTTTTTCTAACTCCAGAAAATCATATTCTCTGTTGCCATGCGTATTCTTTAATTTTTCACACCATTGATATATGCTTTATTAGTATAATAGATCACAGTCATATCCTTCTGAGCCTTTATACCTATTGTTTTTTTGTTTTTTATTCCTGACACTATTTGTTCATGGAGCATATATGGAAGCCTTTGTCATCTTCTCCTCCTTGCCTGCCACCTGTCACTAATTACATGTAAAATCGGTGCTATTTCTATTCTTGCATCTCCAAACGCAAGTAGTTTCTACTTTCCTTAATGTCCTTGCTTTAAAACCTTACTTTCCTATGTTCTGTGAATTTAGAAGGTCGTCTCTCACACCCATTTTCTTCTCTGGCTCCTTTCCCAAATATTGCCCATTTCTCCACTGTTCAGACTAATTTAAGATCTCCTTACTATCTCTCACCTATCTTGGTCCTTTTAACGTGTAGACAAGAGTAGGTATCTACCTGAAAGCACCCTTTCTCACAACACCCGCATTTGTGATCATTTACCCTCTTTGCTTTCATATAGGCAGGTTTCTGTAGCTATTTTGCAGATTTTCTCTGTGTTCTCATCTTCCACTTCCTTTCTTCAGCCCAGTCCCATCTGGTTTCTTTCATCATGTTACCCAAACTTTTCCCAAGGTCACAGTGACCTTCGATCTGGATTTTGTCCAGTCTCCTTTCCCTACAACATTCTCTTCATCAGTTTTTGGGGCACACATTCTCCTGACTTTCTTCCTTCTACCCAGTCTTGATTGCATGGTCATTCTATGCTCCGCTTCCTCTGGATCCTTTCCACAGACAATCCAGTCCAAGACCATAGCTTTGGAAACCATTCTTCTGTACCATTCTTATGGCAATGACTTGCACATATATATTTTAGTCTCCGACCATTTCCTGCCTTAATTTTCTATATAGCACTTATTAGTATATATTTGATACGTATATTTATTTTTCACTTTTTAAACTCCACTTTTAAATTCACTTCCTATAGAGTTCCAGGAAGTCACTGAAGCCATTCCTTTCCCTTCATCGTTTCTCCTTCATGCTGCTCTTATCTTTGCCATTTCTGTGCTTACTTGTTCATTTTGATGTTCTCCTGCTCAAGTTCTTACTTTCTTGGGCTGCAGATTGAGTCATTCTGCACATGTGTTCAGTTTGGCCTGCAAAATAGATTGCAAAGTTTGAATCAGTTGCCAGCATTATAAAATTAGGAGACTTCACATGTATTTGAATTTCTGGTTTCTCTGCAAGATCTGGCAGCACTAAGCCATCCTTTCTCATGGCAACAGGTGGCTGGAGCTGATTGCATAATGTTTAGATTAAGTCATAATCGAAGTCACAACAGTTTTCAAAGAATCATTGCCATTGAGACCACTTTTTCTGTTTTTGGTGCAATTAAGTTAGTAATCAATAATAAGCAGCCAGTTTTCTTTTTAAACCCTCAGGTTTGTCAACTTAAAATTATACTTTTAAATAACTAGGTTAAAAAGGGAATTATAATTAAAATGTCCAAATATTTAATGAAAGTGTTCCCCATCAAATATTAGGAAGTATCTCTAATCTGGTGTCTAAATTGAAGTGACCTCAAGAAGCTAGGTAAAGACAAGAGTCAATATGAAGACAACAGAAGAAATAAAGGTAAGAGCAGAAATCTGTGAAATTGGAAACAATGCAGAGAATCACTGAAACCACTTTGAAAAGAAGTTAGTTAGATCTCTATTGGATGGATTAAAAAAAGAGAGAAAACTAAAGGAAAAAATTAAACAACATTAACCAATTACCTCAAAGCGACACATAACTCTATGCAGAGAATGTTGTTTTGGGCTCATTCTTATTTTTGTTACCTGGACCTTGTAGGCATTTTCACTTGTGCCCCTCTCCACAGTTTTAGTTGTTTTACTTTCTTGTTTAGTTGTTTTGTTTTGTTTAAACTTAAGTTGAAATTCACATAATATAAAATTAACAATTTTAAGGTGAACATTTGAGTGACGTTCAGTACATTCACAATGTTGTACAACGAGCATCTGTATCTGATTTGCATCACTCCCAAATAAAACTCTGTGCTCATTAAACAACTTAGTCCCCAATCTCTACCCCTTCCCAGATTCAGATCCTCACAACCACCAATCTGCATTCTGCCTCTGGAGTTCACCTATTATGAATATTTCATATGAATAGAATACTACAACATGTAATCTTTGTGTCTGGCTTCTTTCACTTACATATTTTCCAAGTTCTTCCATGTTGCAGTGCGTATCATTACTTCATTGTTTTTCATGGTTGGATAATATTTCGTTGTGTGTATACACAATACTTTTTTATTAATCCATTCTACTGTTGATGGACATTTGGATTTCTATCTTTAGGCTATCGTGAATAGTGCTACAATGAACATTCATACACAAGAATTTGTACAAGTACCTGTGTTCAGTTCTTTGGGTGTATACCTAGGAGTGGAGTTACTGGGAAAGCTATTTGTTTTTGAACTTGGCTTTTGTTTTCAGGTCTTCAAAATGATACTCTTGTCATATTTCCTTGTCAGCCTAGTTTTAGCTGCTACTATAGTCTACAAAAATCCCCACTCAGAATTTGGTAAGAATATTCTTTTCTAGTGGACTAGTCTATTCCAGAATCCAAACCATTGATTAAAGTATTTCTGAAAACCGTAGAATTAAAACAAGGAGAGCTGGATGTTTTTAAGTCATATTTATATCAAATTAGAGTGAGCAATTAAGTTGGATGGGTTGTCCTTCCCTACTTTGGGATATTTTTACCTGTATCTCCTTTGTTAGGCTTTGTAAGCAAAATTTTCCTCTGCTAATCGTTGCTAAAAGTACTCTGACAGATTTTTACCCTCCATATCTGTCCATGTGTAATCATCATCATAAAAAATAGTAAATTAGGAACTTCCCCACCTTATGCCGAGAGTCACAATAGAATTGTTAGGTTTTTACACCTGTTGGCCACTGGGCAGTTCGTGAATGTTGTCTCCCTTTGCTATAGCTTAGTATTTTATTGTATTTTTGCAAATCAGAAAAATAGTGCTAACACTAGTGATAAGAAATCACATCTTACAAAGAAAGCATAATTGAGACAAGATAGAGATCATCACCCATGTTGAAAGCAATGTTTCTTTAAGCTCAATTAATTTCACATTGGACTCAAGCCTGTGTGTTAAAAGTATAAAGGAAGAAAGCAAAAATAAATAACACATGTGAAATACTGGAAAACATTTTTAATGATGGTAACTTCTCACAGTTATTGTTGGCTGTTAGCTATCAGATACTTTGATTTCTTCACGGAGACTCAGAAAATAAGTTTTCATCAGTAATAAATTAATGTAAACTCTCAATCTGGTGTTAATTTTGATAGTAGATCTCTTTCTGATGGTATCCCCATAGTATATTCTGAATATGTCAGCTTACATACCTGATGCGTTTATTCTTGTATATGGTAGAAGTCATCCAAGAAGTTGGAAGAGTATGAACCCAATATGGAGGGATGGAGAGTGCAAGAGGGCGTGTGAAGGAACCAGAGAAAATGAGCCCAGTTGGAACAGAAATAGAAGAGACCAATGGTTCAGACTGAGAAGGACCCTAAATCCCCCCAAACTGGAGGCAGAAGGATGTAATTCCTCTCATAGGGAACAGCAAATGGTTGGAGAATTGGTAGCAGTGTGGTATATGATGAAACTGACTTTGGAGGAAAACTTAACTTTCCTGAATATCTCTGCAATAAACTACGTTTTGAAGAACAGAAAAGGAACTGGTGGAGAAGAGATAATTTCCCTGCTAAAAAGGAGTAAATTTTTCTAGAAATGAATGTGGTAATGTGTTAAAGTCCAAGTATGGGGTTAGGAGTAAAGCAAACAGACCTGGTTTTCTGGAAGAGAGATTTTTGTCAGACTATAATAAACAATAAATAAGCAAATGTCAAACATTTCCAACCTTAAGAAAAACATACTTTTATTTCCGTTCTATGTTTCATTTTTCCCCCCTAACTCATAGTCCCTGAAGTCTGAGATCATGAAATTTAACAAGGGAATTTAAAAATTGATGACTTTGTTAAAATTTGGATCTTCTAGTTTTTTTATTATTTGATATAATATTTATTCATCTTAGGTGTGGAATACACAAATGTCAAGGAACTTTGAAGAAACTTTCAGTAATTTGAACCATATATCTCTATTCTTAGTGAACAATGAAAACATCCCGAAGGAGGTTTGATGTGGAGTAAAGTAGGTCTGGAAATGGTCTATATTGAAAGACCTAATAGTCTTTTGATGTCTGATTCTTTGATTTTGCTTTTGCTTTTTAAAGGGGTGCTATGTGATTATAATGAGAAACATTTCAAGTTCTTCACTTGGGAAGTTAATTGTTCCTTCACTTGCTCTATTATGACTAATCAGTGGTTTTGAATGGTAGCAGTGTTTGAAATTATTACTGGGGAGAGTCACCTTGTTTGGTAGAAAGTTCCAATTCATCATGAAAGTTTATCACACCCATAAACTGTCATCATTCCTTTTGTAGGTTGTGACTATGATGTGAACATACTTTTATAGTATATTTAAAAAATTTCATTTAAATAATTTTCTAAGTAATTAGTGGGAATAGAATAGTGTTTTCCTTTATAACTGGACCATTATATTTGAAGTTGAAAATCATGGATAAATTATTAGAAGACACCATCAAAAATTTATATTCATTTTTGTTAGGTGATTTAAAAAGTATTCAGTTTTGCATTGATGGGGACATTTGAGTCATCTTGAGAAAAGTTACCCTTACATTTTGGAAAGTGCCCATAAACTCAACATAATTTTTTTCTTTAAAAATAGCACTCTTAAGTATCAATGGTGTTGGTGGGGGGAACCCATCTGTTCTCTTTTCTGCACTCTGCTTGAGCATCTGAAACCATTTTAGATGGAGAGCAGTCAAAGTTTCCCATTTATTGTAAGCATTCCTTAGCCCCAGTGAGCAGGCTGACATAACCCTCCGTCTAAAGCATGATGGAAAGGACAGAAATATGTGGTGACCTTGTTTCAGATTGAAAAGAAAGTTTCTATTCTATTACATACTTCTTTTGTAGATATGTCTTTACAGAACTCTGCATTTCTTCTCGTGAGAACTCACTGCTTTAAATCAATGTCAGTGTGCTATGATGGTCAAGAAGCCTCTTATTGACAGAGACATTTGTGACACTATTTTACACAAAAGATTTAATTTGTAACGTGAGGCTTTTAGCCTTATTAGATTTTTTCTTCAGGAATTAAGTTTGCAAAACTCATTTTTAAAAGCAGTTTATATATTTAGCTTCTTGAGTTTTACTACAGTCAGAATTCACTTTAACAATGAAATGTGAAATAAATTTAAGCCTGGTGGGGAGCTGAAACTAATAAAATATAGCAATACTTTATTTAATGCTTTATAGTTAACAAAATGATTTCAGTATATATTCTCTCAGTTCATCCTCAAAAGATACTTATGTGGTTGTTTGTGATTTTCTACATTTAAAAAAATATTTTTATTTATTTATTTATGAGAGACACGGGAGGGGTGGGCACAGAGACACAGGCAGAGGGAGAAGCAGGCTCCATGCCGGGAGCCTGATGCAGGACTCGATCCCGGGACTCCAGGATCACGCCCTGGGCCGAAGGCAAGCGCCAAACCACTGAGTCACCCAGGGATACCTGATTTTCTACATTTTAAAGGTAGAAACTGAGGTTCAAAGAAATTAAGCAATTTAAACCAGCATGGTGCAGTTCATGCATGACTGAGCTGGAACTTAATCCTAGGCTTTCTGGTTCCTAATTCAGTGCTCTTTTCCTGATAGAATGTATGTAAAGAGGACTTTTACCTCTTGGGTCACTTAGTAGATCAACTTTTTTGCTTTTTAAATGACTTGATCCCAGTGATTCCTAGATGGCAGCGTATGTTAGGTATATGTCATGGTTTGTGCTTCCCTGAAGTCCCAAATGGGTGACTACGCCCTAGCCACAGCTTCTGATAGCCACCCACCATGTTCTTTACATAGGACCCCTCTCCTCTGATAACGTACATTGGATCTAGAGTGGACACCTACCTGATCCAAAGATAGCAAACTCTTTTTACTTGGAGATACAAAGAGCTTAAGTGACACAGCTAGTAAGTGGAGGTACAAGGATTTGAAATTGTACGTGTTTGACTCTGAAGCCCCTAGACTTAACCGTTGTGCTACAGTGCACAACCCCTCCTTCCTGATCTTGGGAATTTGAAACCAGGAAACCTAGAGACTAAATCAGTGCAGAAGCTGGAAACATGGAGAGTTACTAAGATGAGGATTGATTAGGCAGCCACTGTGGGCCGTATGCAAGCTCAAGTTCTGAGTAGTTGTGTTGATTGAGGTTGAGAAGAGAATGGAGCAGATGCACAGGGAGAGCCTGGGAAGCTATAGGAAGTGCAGCCCACATGTACAAAAGCTTTGTCTATTCCAGCTCCATCTCAAGAGAGACTCTTCACTGAGATCTCCCACCTTTACAGTAATAGACAGTAATAGCCATTCTATGTATTTAGGGAGTATGAATTGGAAGTAAGTATATTAAGAATTTATTGAAATAGTTATGCCCGTTTTTAACAATAGACCCAATGTGGCCTATATAATGTCATTGCAAACTGTATTTTATTTTTTTAATTTTTAAAATTTTTCTTTTTATTTAAATTTTATTTAAATCTTAAATGTCCTGTCAGAATTACCACAAATTGTCACTAACAAAGGCTGACTTAAAATGTGAATGGCATGCTTCTATAGATTTCCTTAGCAATTTTAAGGAAGATCGTTTATGAGAATAAAATTATGATACTGTTTTATTAGGAACAGCTAGGGTCTATTCAGTAGGAATAAATTCTTGACATAAACTTGTAAAAAACCTGAAAAATTTGTAACATTTTTTTATTTGGAAGAGATTAGAAGCTGGTAAGTAATAACCCCTTTCCCTCTCAAATTTAAAATTAATTTGAAAAAATAGAAGAATCAGATAGATAAGGTTGTGGATTAGGTGTGTGGCCAACATACAGCTTGGGAATCTTCCCTCATAGAATTAATGTACTCGTCTGGTCACAGCCCAAGCAGCTAGCAAGAGTCTGTGTATAGCAGAGGACATTCCTGGAGAGAGAGGAGGGGGCTAGACAGTGCCTTCATGGTTGTTCCTTCCAAAGCGCACCCTCATTGGCAGGTATGGGAGAGGGCTGGACCAAAACGGGCAGAGTTCTCTTTTTGTTGGAGGAGCTCAAGTCCTGTTAGATATTTTTGTTGTTGGCATTTAATTTTAGAATCACATCCCCCGTCCTCATTGGTTTTGTTCTTTATTTTTTGAGTAAATGGAACATTAACATGGTTTCAAAAATCAGACCCGGACTAAAAGGTATATTCAGAGAAGCAGCGTCCCACCTTCATTCCTGTCCTTTCATCCCCAGCCCCAGTCCTAGCCCCTGTAGGTGGGTGGTCTCATTCATTAATCTCTAACAGATCCTTTCTGTTCTATTTGTTTTTGCACAGATGAGCAGATATGTGTATATCTCAGTAGTTTTTTTCTTACACTTTGCTTTTTCCATTTCTTATAAACTAGAGGTCATTCATATATCAGCATAGTATGCTAATGTGTGGATGAATCACAGTTTATGCAACAGCTGTCCTATCTATGGGCATACAGGTTGGTTCCAATATTTGCAATTATAGCTGATGCTGTAATGAATAACCTAGTAGTCATGCATTTTTGTATTGTCTGGTCAAAATATAAACATATATGTAGTTTTGTTACATATTGCCAAATTCATACACACACACACACACACACACACACACACACACACACACATTGGTTGAATTTCTACTTGCTGCATATTAGAAGGATTTTTGACCCACAGCCTCCCAAATGGAATGTGTTACATTTTTAAAATTTCTGTCTGATAGGTGATAAGTAATAAAGAGTATCTTAATATAGTTTAAACTTGCAGTTCTCTTTTAATAAGTGAGATGAACATATTTTAATATATTTCAGAGGTATTTTAATAGATTTTTTGAGTTATAGTTGAAATACAATATATTTCACATATTTAAAATATACCATTTCACATTCTGACATATATATATATATATACACTTGTGAAACTACCAATACACAAAAATATGCCTATATGAGTATATAGTTATTCCCAAGAGATCCTTATGCTCTAATGAAATCGTTCCTGCCCACCTTTCTTCAACTTCTCCTTATGCAGACAGGCACTAGTTTCCTTTGTGTCACTCTAGTTTAATTACTAGAATTTTAAAGAATTTTAAGTAAATGGAAGCATATGCTATGTGTACTTTTTGGTCTCACTTCTTTCTCTTGGCATAATAATTTTGAGATTCATCCATGTTTTACTGAATATCAATAGTTCAATCCTTTTTATTTTTGAGTTATATTCCATTGTATGGATATACCATAATTTGTTGACCCATATGCCTGTTGGTGAACAGTTGGGCTGTTTTCAGTTTGGGGCTCTTATGCAAAAAAGCTTCTATGAGCATTAGTCTTTGTACATTTTCTTTTTGTTCTCCTGAGTAAAATCCTGAAAGTCAAATGTCTGGATCACATGGGAAGTGTATGTTTAAGTCTTTAAAAAACTGCCAGACTCTCGTCCAGAGTGGTTGTACTATATTACATTCCCTCCAGCAGTGTGTGAGAGTTCTGTTTCCTCCCCATGCTTGCCAACACTTGATATGGTCAATGTTGTTATTTTCACAATTCCAACAGGCTTGTCCAAGTACTTCACTGTGGTTTTAATTTGCATTTCCCTAGTGACTAATGTTGAAAAACTTTTCATGTCCTTTTTTTGCCATGAATGTATCTACTTTGGCAACTGTTTGTTCAAATCTTTAGCTTCATTTTTTTTTTTTAACGGGGTTAGTTTTCTCATTATTTAGTCTTGAAAATTCTTTGTATATATTGGATACAAATCCTTTAAGAGGTAGATGATTTGCCAATGTATTTCTCCCAGTGTGTGGCTTTCCTTGTCTTTCTTTTAATGGTTTATTTTAAGGAACTGGTGTTTTTAATTTTGATGGAGTCCAGTGTATTTGTTAGTTCTTTCACAGATTGTGCTGTTGGGTTCACAACTAAGAAATCCTTTCCTAATCTCAGATCACAGAAGTTTTCTTCTGGAAGTTTATAGTTCCAGGTTTTACATTTAGATTTACAAATAGATTGTGATCTATTTTTTAAGTTAATTTTGTTTGGGCTGGGAAGTACGGATTAAACTTTTTTCTCTTTCTTTCGTAAGACTGCCTTCTTATCCTTTTAATATGTGTAGAATCTATAGTGACGGAATCTCTCTCATTTGTAATGTTGTTAATTTGTATTGTCTCTCTTTCCCAGTCAGTCTGGCTGGAAGATTATCAATTTTATTGGTCATTTTGGGATTAGGTAATCTAAGTTGTTAAACATATTATTAGATTATCTAATACTGAATTGTTCTTGCCTTCATGGCATAGCTCCAACTTGTCAGCAATTTAAAGATGTCGCCAAATTGTCTTCTTGCTTGCGTTGCTTCCACCAGACATCTACTTTTGTTCTTCTATAACATGTCTTCTTTCTGACTATTTTCAAGATTCTTTTTCCCTTTGTCACTGGTTTTGGGGCAAATTGAATATGATGTGCCTTCCTGTAGTTTTATTCATCTTATGCTTGGAGTTCTTTGAATTTTGGGATCTTTAGATCTATAATTTTAATTAAATTTGAAAAGCTTTTGGCCATGATTTCTTCAAATATTTTTCTGTTCCCATCTCTCTTTTTTTTTAAAGACTTTAAATACACATATATTAGGTTGCTGAGAATTGTCACCAGAGCTTTGGTTCTTCTTCTTTTTTTTTTTTTATTCTGTTTTTCTTTTTGTACTTCGTTTTGGTTAGTTTTCCACTACTAAGTCTTCAAGTTCATGAACCTTTTCTTTAGCAGTGACTGTAATCCCATCCATTATATTTTTCATCTTAGACATTGTAGCTTTTCTACAAAGCTACGGAAGTTCTGTCTCTAGAAATTCAGTATGACAAGGTACTTTTCCTTCTGTTCCCTGTGTTGTCATCCTGGCCTCTGTGCCCTTCCCTGTTTAACCACAGTCTTCCCCTCTTGCAGCTTCTCCATTTGTTATCCTTTGTGCTAGAATACCCTTTACCCTGCAGTTTCATTTATGGAGTCCTCACCCTTCAGTTAACTTCTTTTTTGTCATTTAAAAAAATGTTATTTTCTATTGAAGTATAATTGACATATAAATTCAATTAACTTTAACATTACTTCCTTTCATCCTAATTCCTAATTAAGGTTTTTCACCCTGTTACACAAACCCTTAATACTCCATATTTCTTTTTTGGTCATTGAATTGAATCCTCATTGTTCTCATTTGTATTAATTCAATGTCTTTTTTTTCTTTGCTAGACTGAAAGCTCCCTTAGCACGGGAACTGGGTGTGATTCATTCAGTGATGTTTTCTTAACATCTAGTGAGGTGCCTGGCACATAATGGGTGCTTAACATATTAATGGTAATGAATTAATGAATGCCACATGGTAGCAGATTAACAATGACTACACTTATTGCTGAGCACATAGCACATATAAGATAATCACTGGGGCCTTTGGAAAAATGTAGTATGAGGTAGGGAGAAATGGTCAGTGAAACACGGGTGATTTATGTTTATAAATAAAGATTGGTTTCTCCAGCTACCACACTTTTATGCACTTATTAATAGAGCATGTGCTTTTTATATTCAGCAAAAATGGTTGCATATTTTATTATATCTGAAACAAAACTTTATCTTTAGAAATCTCTTACCTCTACTGTATTCATCTTCCTCTTGAAATAAGTAAGAATCTTCTGATGGAGATTCCTCTTTTCATGGAAAGTGTGATGGTAAGGAGGAAAATAAAAGATATTTTACAAATATGTATTTTACAAATACATACACATTTTAATATATATAGTTAACATATATGTATATATGTTAGTTACACCTCTTATACATTCTTAGTGATGATGATCTTACCAAACAAATGACCTGCCCTTTGTGAAAACTTTTCTATTTTACCTTAGGCACAATGAATTCCCCTGGACCTTGTTTGCTCATATTATTATGTTCATATTGTGTAGCTTTTATTTTTTTATTTTTTATTTTTTTTAAAGATTTTTATTTATTTATTCATGAAAGACACACAGAGAGAGAAGCAGAGACACAGCAGAGGGAGAAGCAGGCTCCTTGCAGGGAGCTGGACATGGGACTTGATCCCGGGACTCCAGGATCATGCCCTGGGCCGAAGGCAGGTGCCAAACCGCTGAGCCACCCAGGGATCACATCTGTGTAGCTTTTAACATAATGAAAATAGTATAGAGTTTGTCTTCTTTTCTGTATTGGATGCAACTTTGGACTTTGAAGTCAGATGGGCTGCTTTAATTTCTCATTCTGTCATTGACTGTGAACACTTGGGCAAATCATTTAACTCCTTGTTTTCATTTGTGAAAAATAGTAAAAGATAACTTTCTTATCAGTATAAAAATGAAATGAAATAATAAATGAATTGCTCTAAACCAATGAGGATAATGAACACTCAAAAAATGTTCACTCTGTTTTATCATTTGTGAAGACATTAAAAATGATGGTTACACCATGAATGTTATAATTTGTAGCAGCTTCATCCACTAGAAGTACTGAAAAGTGTCTATTATGACTTTAAAATTATTTCACATTATTTAAAAATCATTTCTTATAAGCAGAAAAACTTTTCTCAATGATAAATATTACATTTATGTTTGGTAAATAAACAGAAAATTTGCCTACTTAAAATTTGATCTACTTGTGCATAGTGATGAATGTAAGTGAGAATATTTTCCAGCTACTTTGAAATATTGAACTGCCCAGGGACAAGGCATGGATGATGTTTTGAAGGAAATAAATATTTCAGCTTCACGTTTCAGTCTTTCTTCTGTATTCCTTTGATCTGGCTTTGGTTTACTTATTATTCTGCTTGAATGGCTTCACATTGCCTTTTTCCTCTCCCTAGTAACAAGAAATGGTTCTGCACCTATTTCAATGTATTTTAGGCTTTGTCATTTTATCAGATGAACGTATCTCTTCTTATTTACTGATACATGACTGCCTGTAAAGTAAACTGTATTGGTTGGTATGTATGGAGCTTTGCATGTATGATGAATAATTTATACATGGAACTTTTAATCAGTACTTTCGTAAATAGAGGAAACATAAAAGGAAACATTAGATTGGGGATTTTTTTGAAGTTTAAAGATTCTGAAGGAATTTTTCTTCACTCTTCACTGTAACTGTCTTATCTTTAAAGATCATTTTCTCAAGGTTTTCTTATTTTACCATGAATATTTCAATTGCTCTTCTATTTGCTGGGGTAGAATTCTTTTCACTTATTTATAGGCCTATATTGTAGGCAGAAGTTAGTTTAGCACAAAATTATTATGTAAAACTTTAAACTACGTAAACATGTCATCACATTTACCTACATTGCTTTATTTTATACTTTACACAAAAATCTTCTGATCTTCTGAGACTAGTTTTCTTGTACAGACTCTCACTGACTCTTCCCATTTGTCATATTCCCATAGCACTTAGAATTTGTCACAAAATATATATATTATACTTCTGTTTGATTTTTTTCTTGTATTTTCTTTTTCTCCTTAGATTGTAAGTTTTTCTAAGATAGAATCCATTTTTATACTTCTTGGTTTTGTGCAGTATCTGACCAAGTAGGTCTCAAAATTTGCTGCCAGGACCCTTGCCTCAGCTCCTAGAACACAACTGGTTTTCTGAAAATACAGTGTAGGAGATTGATGCCAGAGTAAGTTCTCTTGAATCATGATTCACATCCAGTGGAGGGCAGCCCAGGTGGCTTAGGGGTTTAGCGCCACCTGCAGCCCAGGGTGTGATCCTGGATTCCTGGGATCAAGTCCCACGTTGGGCTCGCTGCATGGAGCCTACTTCTCCCTCTGCCTGTGTCTCTGCCTCTCTCTCTCTCTCTCTCTCTGTGTGTGTCTCTCATGAATGAATAAATAAAATCTTTTTTAAAAAATAAATAAATAAATAAAAAATAAAAAACAAATCCAGTTGATTACAAGGAATTTCTGGACCTCCTAGCTGAAATCCATATGTTTTTAAGATACTTTTGGATAGCTTAAGAAGAGTCCTTCTTATTCATAGGTAATATGCTTCAAAACCAATCATCGTGGTCAAGACTGGAGGCTGGCTCTAGGAGCATAGCCTACTGGGGAAGCCTAAGTCATTGACAGTACAATGTCCTTGTCAGAAAAGAGTTTCATAGTACTTTATACTGTTATCATACCCTTTTTAAGTATTTCCCCTAATATTAAGAGAAAAATCTCTAGCTGGTTTAGTACTGGAGCATCATAGTTTCATAGCCTTATTGCATATTTGCTCATAAATATATCCATGTTGTCATATTTGAGCTAGGATTGTGGTGGAAACTGCTGGCTTTCTTTGTTCTACTTTGAGTGTTGCTGTATGTAAGCCCACTTGCCACTGAGTGGTTTCTAAGAAGGTTGTTCTGATTCATCATAAAAGGATGGAGATTCCTACAGTAGAGATCTGTTTCCTACAGATCCATCTCTTCCATTGAATGGAGTAGAATGAAAGCTCTCTGAACCCTCGCCTTCTGTTTTTCAAGACCCCGTGTTTAAACTCTGTTAAAATATTTGATATTTAAATATTTTTTTTCCTTTACCTTATGGCATCTTCTTAGAAAGACCGGTTTCTCATATGGTTATAGGTCTTTAACCAATTTTTGATGAATGAGTTAATAAAAGATTGGATGACTCTGAAAAAAAATTAAAAAAATAAAAAAAAAAGATTGGATGACTCTGTTGTAAACTCAATATATTCTTTAAGGGAGAAGAATGGAAAAGTCTTCTCAGATTTGCTATGGACATTTTAAACATAATTTTGTTATCCTTAGAAATACATTTATACTCTGTTTTTAGGCTTCAGTGATTATGATTATCTTATATGGGTCCTATTCTATGACTCAGGAAAGCACTTTGTGTGTTTTGCGTGTCATCCTTGCACAGCAGCCATCCAAATCTCTGTATCATCCCAATTTTAGTATATGTGTAGCCAAAGCAAGCTCTGTCCTTCTGTTTTTTGGCTAATTTTAAGAAAGATTTTATTTATTCATGAGAGACAGATTGAGAGAGAGAGAGGCAGAGACACAGGCAGAGGGAGAAGCAGGCTCCATGCAGGGAGCCCAATGTGGGGCTTGATCCCAGGACCCCGGGATCATGCTCTGAGCCAAAGGAAGACGCTCAACCACCGAGCCACCCAGGCATCCCTGGCTATTTTTTTTTTTTAAGATTTTATTTTATTTTATGTAATCTCACCCACTATGGGGCTCAAACTCATGACACTAAGATCAAGAGTCACATGCTCTACTGACAGAACCAGCCAAGCACCCCTGTCCTTGTGTATTTTGAATTGGACTAGCACCATGCACACCCATACTAGGTTTCAAAATTGTGATATGTATCTTTGATATCAAGAGCACATGAATGTTTGGCAGCTTCATTTCCGTATAGAGCCTTAAAAGGTTTCCATAAAAGTACCTTAGCTGTGAATTGGCTTTCTCCTTCAGTCTTTCATAATCCCTGGGGTGCCTTGAAGTTTTCAACAGCACCTCATTCCTCATTATCCATTGTACACTACTTTTCTATGCCAGCTTCTAGTCTTATGAACTTACTTTAAAAAAAAACTAAAACTTTCTTTGGTCACTTCCTCCTTTTGCAAGTCTTAGTAGTCGTTTGTTGGTCTCCAGAAATTTTAGTTCCTAACCATACTGATTCCCTGCACTTAACCACACTTAGAGTTTGCGTATTTGGGGAGATGCGTCTTGGTCAAGGGGAATACCTAGAACTAACTGAATAGTCTGGACAGTTTTACCCTGGGTCCTATCTCATCCAAGTTTACCACTATTGAATGTAAATATGACCTTTGGGTAGAAATAATTTGGCTTTTAGTTTTTTGTTTTTTTTTTTTAACCTGGTGATACTATCTAGAAGGAGTCAATTAACAGAGCAAACATGAAAACTTTAAACATTCAAAGGCTATAACAAAATTTAACCTATGGATTCTTTGCCTGATTTAACTTTTAAATTTGTTGAATTCTCAACTTATTTTTTTTGTCCGTACAGCATTGTTAAGGCTATAACAAAATTTAACCTATGGATTCTTTGCCTGATTTAACTTTGTTGAATTTAACTTTGTTGATTTAAATTTGTTGAATTCTCAACTTATTGTTAAATTTGTTGAATTCTCAACTTGTTTTTTTTTGTCCATACAGCATTGTTAAGGCAATTACAAATATTATATATTAAGTACTTCAGAGAGCCCTTTATATGTTCTAAGTTTTGAAAATACAGTATTTTTGTTAGTTATCATTTCCTGTCACTGCCATATGATAGATAGAGTGTCTTAACACAGTTCAAATTTATTATTTTATAGTATGGGAGATCAGAAGTCCAAAATAAAACTTAGGACCCAAGATCAAGATTTGTTAGGACTGGTTTTTGCTGGGAGGTTTTGGGAAAGAATCTGTTCCTTGCTTTTTCCGTTTTCTGGAGGCTGTCTTCGTTGCTTGGTTTGTGACCTTGAATCACATTGTTTTTGTCATTGATTACTCTCTCATATTGCCTTGTCTCTCCATTGACCTTCTTGCTTCCCTCTTTTAAGGACCTTATGGTTCCATTTGAGGCCTAGCAAGATAATCCAGAATAATTGCTCCATCTCAAATCTTTTTAACTTAATCACATCTCCAAAGTGCCTTTTGCTATATAAGGTATCATATCCACATGTTCTAGAGATTAGGATATGAATATCTGGGGAGCTATGGTTCAGCTTACCACATCAGTACTGTTTCAGACTAAATCACCTGATCCACTTTGTTGGATACTAGAATTGGTATCACTGATAGGAGAAATGACTCTGTCTCCTTCTGAAGATATATCATCATTTCCCATACATATCTCTTAGAGTGGATTAATGAAGGCAACCTCAAGGAGGCTAGTTTACCCAAGCATAATAAGATGTGGATGCATCTTATCAAGGCATAATGGTGTGATGTTTCCTCCTAAATTGGCTCCTCCCCCCCAGCTTTATTAAGATATAATTGACATATCTGACATAAAATTTAAGGTATACAATGTAATGATTTGTTATATGTATATTCTGCAGAACAATTACCATGATAAGGTTGGTTAACACGTGTATCCCTTCATATAGTTAAAATTTTTTTGTGGTGGCAGTTGTTTAAGATTCACTCTCTGAGCAATTTTCAAACATACATACAGTTCAGTATTGTTAACTTTACTGTACATTACATTACCAGAACCTATTTATCTTGTAATGGAAGTTTGTACTCTTTGAACACTTTCACTCATTTTCTCCACTCCCCCAACACCTCCACTGGCAATCACCAATCCACTCTCTGTCTCTGAGTTTGGTATTTTTAGACTACAGAAATAGTGAGATCATGCAGTAGTTGTCTTTTTCCTGCCTGACTTCTTTCACTTAGCATAGTGCCCTCAAGGTCCACCCATGGTTTTGCAACTGGCAGCATTTCCTTCTTCTTTATTGCTGAATAATATTGCACTGTGTGTGTGTGTGTGTGTGTATGTGTGTGTGTGTATCCTGTTTTCTTTATCCATTCATTTGTTGATGGACACTGAGGTTGTTTTCATGTTTTGGCTATTGTGAACAGCAGCACCACAATGAACATGGAGGTGCAGATATCTCTTCAAGATAGTGATTTTATGGGAAGCCTGGGTGGCTAAGTGGTTGAGCATCTGCCTTTGGCTTGGGTCATGATCCTGGGGTCCAGTTCCTCATTGGGGTTCCTGCAGGAGGATTGAGGACCACTCAATAGTGTGTTTGAAGTAAAGACTTGTGTTCCAGAGATGAGCAGAAGTTCAAGCCAGAGCTAAGTATTGAAGCCCCCAAAACAGAAAAAAGACTGTACCTTATCAACCCATGTTTAATGGGCTGATTTGTGGCCTCCAAAAAGATATGTCCATATCCTAATCCTCAGAACTTGTAAATGTTCTTATTTGAAAAGAGGACCTCTGCAGATATAACTGAGTTAAAGATCTTGAGATGAGGAGATTGTCTAGGTGGGTCCTAAAACCAATCTTGAGCATCTTTATAAGAGAGAGACTGTGGAGAAAAGACACAGAAAAGGTGATGTGAAGATGCATCAGAGAGAGATATAGTCACAAGCCAAGGATGCCAACAGTCTCCAGAAATTGCAAGTGCCAGGAAATGAATTCTCCCCTAAGAGCCTCCAGAGGGAGTACAGTGCTGCTGACACCTTGATTTTAGACTTTTGGCCTCAGACTGAGAAAAAATAAATTCCTCTTGTTTTAGACTATTGAGTACATGCTAATTTGTTACAGCAGCTATGGGGAAACTGATAGACCAAGCCACTTTCATATATAGCTCCATGGACTTCATTAATGAATTTCCTCTGTCTGTCCTATAGCATGTCTGTAATGGTGATAATCTCAACAAACCCTTTCATTCTCTGCAACAAGAACTTTTAAGCTACTACCATTCTCTTGTTCAGATATGAACTATTCCTCCACTTGGTATTTTTGGATATCATTCAGTATGCCTTTCAGAGCTTGCCTTTTTAAGACTTAATTATTCCCTTTGATATCTGAATTTACTCTCCTCTGCTACCTTTCAAAGGTCATTTGATAAACTAAAGGAACAAACTGTGGTATCAGTCCAACTAGATAATTACAAAATATTCCCTCCTTGACACTGAAAAATCTATACATGTTTAGTACAATTACCATACAGAGTATATTCTTAATTAATTATGGTTATCAGTTTTCCCCCTTATTGTTTTTTGCTTCCTCTTCAAATTTTTCCATTAGAAATACATACCTAGGGGCCGCTGGGTGGCTCAGTTGGTTAAGTATCTGACTTCAGCTCAGGTCATGATCCCATGACCTGATCAGTTGAGCCCCATGTCAGGCTCCCCACTCAGTAGAGAGTCTGCTTGTCCCTCTCCCTCTCCACCTGCCCCTCTCTTCAGTCATGCTCTCTTTCTCAAATAAATAAATAAAATCTTAAAAAAGAGAAATATATACTTAGTTGGGAAAATATATGCAAAAACTCAAACTACAAAGAGTTACACAAGCATATCATCATGATCATGATCATGATCATCATCAGTTTAGGGTTATCTGAATCTTCTCTTTCCAGGTCAAAAACACCTATAAAGCACGTGCTGTAGGAACAAACAAATTCCTGATGGTGGAGCCATTATAGTCATTTATAAGCATTGTATGGCATTGAATTCTCAAAGAAATTGGATGGGAATTGTTTTTTCAGGTTATTCCCAATTACCAATATCCTAAACCTTGTTTGAAAATCAAACACCCAGGGATGCTTCAGTGGCTCAGTGGCTGAGTCTCTGCCTTTGGCTCAGGGCGTGGTCCCAGAGTCCCACATCAGGCTCTCCTCGAGGATCCTGCCTCTCCCTCTACCTATGTCTCTCTCTCTGTATCTCTAATGAATAAGGAAATAAAATCTTTTAAAAAAAATCAACACCCAGAAACCAAATGATACCTAAGGCTTCTTTCATTCCATGGAATTTGATAAAGAACCATACTTTCCGGACTAGTGGTCCTCAGTCAGGCATGATTTTGCCCTTTGAGGGCATATTGGTGTGTCTATAGACATTTTTGGGTTGTCAGAATTGGGGATGGGACATTGTCACTGGGATATAGTGAGTAGAGGCCAGGGATACTGCTAAACATATCATGATGCACAGGACAGGTCTTCCCCATGGTAAAGAATTATCCAAACAGAAATGTCAGTAGTGCTAAGGTTGAGAAATTTGTTAGGTTCCATGGTTTTGCTCTGATTCTATCTAGATGATATAATATGAATTTATGAAACAAATAATGAATTACTCTATACATGTAGTATCTTCAAGGTATATATATGAATATGAGGAAACACAGTTGTATCCTCATATCCTCCATTCCTCTAGGCTCAAAGAAATTTCATTGTCCTAGAGAAGATAAATATATACATTAACCCTTGTATAGTGCATATAAGATGCTATAATGGTAACCAGACAGGGCAGATGACAGCTGGATTTCTAGACTGGCCACAGGGCACATTCACTTCCCAGGTGACACTGGAAGGGGCAAGGTGTTAGTGGAGTAGAGATTGAGAGGGGCCTGGAGACCCTGCATCTGCCTGAAGCTGCTTGCTGTGGTGATGACAGACTTGCGGCTCAATGAACCTGCTGTGCCACATTGCCCAGCATCATGAAAGTCAAGAAGAAGATTGAGGTCATCAAGTCTGGAGACCTGGGTGTGGACCTCACCTCCAAGCTGTCCTTGATTAGTGTGGAGGACCTGCCCCTGCGTACAGCTAGTGTCAAGGTGGAAACCATGGAGGACTTGGTGGCCAACGTGAGGGAGATTGGGTGGATTTGAGCCCCTTCCCTGAAACCCAGCAATAAAACTATGACCCTCCTGGAAAAAGAAAAATGCTATAGTGGCAGTATATAAAAAGTGTTGACAAGGCAAAAGAAGTAGCTAGCAATTCTATCCAAAGAATTGGCATTTGAACCCCCTAAAGAATGAGTAGTAATCTGCCAGTCAAAACAACAAAGAAGGGGGGATTCCAGTTTATATATTATGGCCAAGTAAGCTCCTATCAGACTAATCCTACCACAAATAGAAGCTCTGTACAAAATACAAAGTACAACTACCTGATGGCCCTGGAGAATAAATAAAGACAGAGATAGTGGAAGGGAGTACATACTTAGAAGAAGGAAAGGTGTCTTCTATTTTTATAGCTTTTATTCTTCTACATTTGGTGCCTGTGGGACATTTGGAATTGGGTAGATACCTGTGATCTTAGTGCTTGAAGAACCAGATGAAAGAATGGGGCAACCACTAGCAAACTAAGATGGAGAGACACCTGGGAAATAAGTGAACAAGCAAGCAGAGGTAGGAAGCCCAGAATTCTTTGTCTAATCTTGGTCCATATTTCTGACTGATCTCTGAAACATGCATGGTTGGAGAAAGACTCTAAGCAGCCCAGGGTAAGACTAAAAGAACTGAACTTATATATATGAACTTTTGTCACTTATAGAGGAGACAGAATTTAGAGGGTTTTTTAAAAATTTATTTTAATTTTTTTTGTAGGTAAGCTACATTTACTGGTTTAGCAATATGTCTAATGGGATGCCTGGGTGGTTCAGTGGTTGAGCGACTGCCTTCAGCTCAGGGCATGATCCTGGAGTTCCGGGATTGAGTCCCACATTGGGCTCCCTGCGTGGAGCCTGCTTCTCCCTCTGCCTGTACTTCTGCCTCTCTCTCTGTGTGTCTCTCATGAATAAATAAATAGAATCTTAAAAAAAATATGTCTAACATATTAAAGAAAAAATATAGTTGCCAAGCCATAATGATGTCAAGGATTTATGTTTGAATTCAACCAAGGTAACTGCCTGCTAAAAGCAAAAATTAAAATTAACCATTAGAACTGTTCAGAGGAAAATAGCAGAATCCACACTCTCTACAATGTCTCATTTGTAAAGATGATAAGCCAAAATTACTTGACATATGAAGAAATAGGTAACATAACCTATTTATTCTCGAGAAAATAATCATTGGCGACCACCTCAGGATGTATTAGATGCTGGGCTTAGCAGATAAAAAATGTAGGGTAGCTATTATAGTTGCACTCAAGGACATTAAGAAAAATTAGTAATCAGTGAGAAACTGGGAAATCTCAACAGAAAAACAGTGAAAAACACAGCATTTGACATTTAAAATGTGGTCTAAATATAATAACAGAATGGAGGACAAGAAGATTCAGTGAACATGAAGATAAATCGATAGGAATCAGCCAATCTGAGGACAAAGAGAAAAATGTACTTTAAAAAAAATGAGCTGTAGTGACTTGTAGGATAATCACACTGTATAAATTCTATTTGAGTCAGAAGTAAAGGGCAGAGAGTAATAGAGGCAAAAAATATTTTAATAAGGGAGATTGGGGTGATTCAAGAAGCTAAAATAAAGCAGGGTAAGTGCAAAACAGAACAAAACAAAACAAATAACACTTGTTCCTATCTGTCTTTTGATTACAGCCATACTAGAGGTTGTATGATAATGATATCATTGCGGTTTTGAATTGCATTTTTTGGATTACTAATATTGAATGGCCTTTCATATGCTTATGGGCAACTGTATATCTTCTTTGGAGAAACCTCTATCCAGATTCTTCACCTGTTTTTAAATTATGTTCTTTTTTTTGTTAAACTATTATTATTATTATTATTATTATTATTATTTTTTTATTTATGATAGGCACACAGCGAGAGAGAGAGAGGCAGAGACACAGGCAGAGGGAGAAGCAGGCTCCATGCACCAGGAGCCCGATGTGGGATTCGATCCCGGGTCTCCAGGATCGTGCCCTGGGCGCCAAACCGCTGCGCCACCCAGGGATCCCTAAACTATTATTTTTAAGGGTTGTTTATGTGTTCTTGATACGAGTACCTTTTCGATAAATGACTGGAAAGTATTTTCTCCTATTTACTTTTGATTCCTTTTCACTTTTGATGATATCCTGGGAGCACATGTTTTTAAAATTTGCTGTTTATCTATATTTTATTTTCTTGTTTATGCTTCTCGTGTTATATCTAAGAAAGCTTTGCTTAGCTCAAGGTCACCAAAATTGACTCCTGTGTTCTTCTAAGAGCTTCATATTTTTAGTCTTACATTTTGGTCTGTGGTTTATCTTGAGTTACTTTTTGTGTATTGTGTAAAGAAAGAATCCAACTTTATTCTTTTGGGTAAATGGATATCCGGTTGTCCCAGCACCATTTGTTGTACAGACTGTTCTTTTGCCATCAAATTGTCTTGGCACCCTTGCCAAAAGCCCACTGATCATCGATGTAAGGGTTTATTTCTGGAATCTTAATCCTATTCCATTGATTTATATGTCTTTTCTTATGCCAGTAGCACACTGTTTTGATTAATCTAGCTTTGTAATACAAGTTTTGAAATCAGGAAATGGGAGTTCTCCAACTTTGTTCTTCTTTTTCAAGATTGTTTTGCCAATTCTGTGTACCTTGCATTTCCATATGAATTGTAGGGCCCATTTGTCTATTTCTGCAAAATATCATTTGGGATTTTGACAGGGATTGTGTTGACTCTGTAGATCAAATGAGGATTATTGTCATCTTTCCAATATGGAGAGGAATACTAATTTCCAATTTATTGCACATTCTTTCTGACTCTTGAAGTATCAAATGTTTAGATATTCACAGTGTTTACCATTTTTTTTAATAAGAATTTAGCAGAGACCCTCAAGTCTTAGCAGTCATGTGAAGAAGAGGCCAAAGTTCCTTAATTTATCATGCATAGTGCAAGGTATTATTTTTAGAGCCTTTTAAGTCAATTGTATCTTCAGATTTTTGACTGACTGACTCTAATCACCTCGAGTACCAATCAGAAGCCTTGGACGTTGATGATATAGCTGCTCAGAAGTCTTGTTTTCCAGCCCAGCTGGAAAGGGAATGGAGACTCTTCTAGCTGTTTTTCAGATTTGTTTGAAGTTTTTTTGTTTTGTTTTGTTTTGTTTTTCTTGGAGTTTCCAGTGGAGATGCCATGCTGGCAGCAAATGAAGTATCCTGTAATGTGAAGCCTTATAAATATATGTTGGATCACTGCCATCATTATCAAAAGTGCTGGTACAGAAATGTGCAAAGGGAAGATTTTCAAATTAAGGTTGGCCTGTACATATAAATGTTAGCTTGTAAAGCTCAAGAAATACTAAATTGTAGTCTATTAGTCTCCTACGTTTTATTGCCTTTTTGGAATAATCATGTACTTCAGAACATCCTTTAATCTGAGCTGGCTTGTGGTTGTATAAGAATGCAGCTTCTTTTTTCTTTATGCTTTATATTCTCAGATGAGGAAAATTTACAGCATTTTATAAATAAATCAGAACTAAAAAGCAAATTTTCTTCCCACCTTTTTATCTTCATGGAGGCCCTGCTTTAAGGCATTTGAGTGATGGCAGTTTTACTTGACCCCACAACTAGTTCCACTGGAAAAAATAATCTTCAAAGTCTTTTTTTTTTTTTTTTTGGCTTATTACAGGACACAATTCGGTATCATGGTAAAAAGAATACTGTTCTTAGTGAGAGGTAGACCTTTCTCTTTTCAGATGCTGAAAGTTTTCACTTCCATTTCATTACTTTGATAGAAATTAAAATGCATCTCTTGTTAAAATGAATATCATCTCTTTAAACTAAGATAGATATTTTATTTATGTTGAGAAGCTTCCTAAATATTAGTGAAGTTCGATATGTTTGTCATGTTGATCTAGACAGAACAGTGATTTACATTGAATGAGGCCTTTTTTGATATTTAGTTTTACTACTGGCAGGTGTGGTGGGACTGGAGCCTAGATGGAAGATTTCCTCATTTCCCTATGCTTGCTATTTAATATACAACAATTTTTCTATTTGTAAATAGCAATAGAAATTATCAATTAAAAGTAATGTGCATTACTACATAGGTTTTATTTTAACTATTTTTAATATGATTTGTAATATACACCTGGTTATAGGTAAAGTTTATGACTTTGATTTATGTGGCTGTAAGTTAGTTATAAAGTAAATGACTAAATTTGAGAATAAGAATGAAATGATACAGAGAAAATATTTTCCCAATTGAATTTAAAGTCCTTACATTAACTAAATGGCTAATGTGAATATTTGGGCAAAAAATGCAAAAGCAACAGAATTTTAGCATTCGTAGAACAGAATGGATATTTCAGATACTGGTCATATATTTTATAAAATGTGTTAGCAAAATTTTCTTTTGGCTAAGTAATGGTGCATAATTTTTAAATTATATGATGAATAAGTTTTTAAAGTTTTCAAACAGTGTTTAATGTACTTTCTTTTGTTTAAGAAAGACTGACCAAGCAAAGTAAACCTTTGAAAAATTGTAATTATTATTATTTTTTTAATTTTTTTATTTATTTATGACAGTCACACAGAATGAGGAGAGAGACAGAGGGAGAGGGAGAAGCAGGCTCCACGCACCGGGAGCCCGACGTGGGATTCGATCCTGGGTCTCCAGGATCGCGCCCTGGGCCAAAGGCAGGCGCCAAACCACTGCGCCACCCAGGGATCCCTAATTATTTTTTTTTTAAAGATTTTATTTATTTATTTGAGAGTGAAAGTGAGAGAGAGCACAAGCAGGGGAGCAGGGGAGCAGGGGAGGGAAAGGGAGAAGCAGGTTCCTCACTAAGCAGGGAGCCTGATGCATGGCTCAATCTCAGGACCCTGGGATCATGACCTGAGCTGAACGCAGACGCTTAACCAACTGAGCCACCTAGGCACCCCGAAAAATTATAATCCTGATATAAAAATGGTCTTTTCAAGTACTTTTTAGAGGCCCTAAAAAATGAAAGAGTAACATAGAATGAATTAGTCACTGTAGTCCCGGGATAGCATGGAGGTAGCTCTTATGCCTCCTAACCTTAATCCCTTACCTTATTCACCAACCACAGTAGCCTTTTCCTCTGAGCCTGGTCTCAAAATCCTTTTAACAGAGAGTTCTTGGCATCCCCATTCAGTCATTTGGGTCCATCACACCAGAAAAAATGTCCATTAAACATTTGTGACAAAATGTTTATGGCAAATATGCATCTCATTTGCCAACCTAGGTCTAGGACATGGTACCCAGTATACCTTATATGACTTTATGTTCTCATTTGTTGTTTTAGTATTCAGATATTTGAATATTTAAACAAAATATTCAATGTTTGTATCAGGGAAACCCTAGTCAAGCCTTCCTGCTTCTTGGGCAAACTAATACAAGAGAATGAAAATGCACCAGACCAAATTAAAATTCCCCATTGCTGGGATGCCTGGGTGGCTCAATGGTTGAGTGTTTGCCTTTGGCTCTAGGCGTGATCCCAGGTCTGGTGATCGAGTCCCACCTCAGGCTCCCTGCAAGGAGCCTGCTTCTCTCTCTGCCTGTGTCCCTGCCTCTCTCTCTCATGAATAAATAAATAAATAAATCTTTAAAAAATAAAATAAAATAAAATTCCCCATTGCCATCAGAGTGCTCAGTCTTTTGTGTAGTGATGTTTCTTGAATCAGTCTCATTATAACATCCAGTTATTAATCACCATCGCCTACTAGCTAATATTAACATTATAGGCAAAGAAACAAAACATTAAGGCCTTAGAATTTGGCATCCAGTTAACATTAAAGATATTTTAACAACATGGAAGAAAAATGGAGAACAGTAAGATACCCAGGTTCCTGTTGTGAATATTCAACTAAACTAAACCACTTAGAGAAAAGCTTTTTTAAAAGAGTTCCAGAAGCCTGCACCACATTGTTGTAAAATGCAGCAACCAGGAGCTACATCTGGTATGCAGCATGACCTAGAATGGCTTCGCTCTCGTGGAGGGCCTCACACATCCTTGGGGCAGAGTGTGAGACCCTTAGGTCATTAAAACGGTGGCTCCACCTGTGAAACACACATGTAGAAATGGGTTTCAGTGGAAAAGCTGCTTTGTTCTGCACAGGGATATATTGCAGATAGAAGGATATGTGGTGGGTTTGAAGAGGTCAACACAAGTGGTATATAATGAAAAATAAAGGAAAGATGGATATGGAGTATGTTCTTCAAGCCTGTATGCAGAGAGCTACTTACTTCAGATACTATACAAACATGGCGAGGGGGGACTCTAAACTATATATGCATTGCTACATTTCTTTACAAAGGGACTGGCGAATTCTACTGAAATGGAAACTAGGTGGCAATGTTTCTTATCAGTATTTTTGCATTAAAGCTTTGAGAAATTTTTCAGTGTTTTTGGAGAAAATTTGGTATTATATTTTATATCACATATATGTTCTCATTAAAAGGCCTAGAAACTATTAAGTGTCTTAGAGGGGTTTTAAAACTCAGATCTGAGTAATTCCAAAACACTCAAATTACTTTTTGCCCATCTCTTAGACAGTAGCATCATTGTTTGGGAAATGTCTCCCCTCTCCCCAACCCCATCATGATGTTTCTCTAAATTTGTTTTATGTGAGATAAATCACTCCATCTCTCAGCATTCTTTGGTGTTACAGTTAATGAGATAATGTTTTATATGTGTGTAAACTTTTGGATTTCGGGAAAGTGAGCCGAGTTAATCTTACTTATGATGTCTCAGTCTGTTTGGGGGACTGTAACAAAATACCACCAACTGGGATGTTTTCTTACAGTTCTGGAGGCTGGGAAGGCCAGATTCAGGGTATCTGCAGGGTTGTGTTCTGATGAAGACCCTCTTCTTGGTTCATAGCTAGTGACTTCTCACTGTGTCCCCACATGGTAGGAGGGGCTTGGCCTCTCTCTGAAACCTGTTTTAGAAGAGCACTAGTCTCACTTCAGGGGGATACCTTCAGACCATAAAGTGTGGCATCTGGAAAATCAGAAAAGCAGCATGGCATAGGAGCCAACAGCATGAGCTCTAGGGTCAGGGTGCCAGGACTGGTCCTGGCTAGGTCTATTACTAAACATATTGTCTTGGAACTACTCTTTCCTGCTCTGTAAAACTAGGGACATAATAATACTCATGTAAGTTTGCTATGAGAGTAAAGGAGAGAAGATATATAATATAAAAATATTTGCACGCTGCCCAGCACCTAGTCAGAACTCAATATGAGCCATTGCTAACTTTCATACATTTATAACCTAAAGCGTGGAATTTTTCCTTCTATCAGTATGCAAAGATTTCTCCTATTTTGTTGAACCCTTTTGACCGTATATCTTGAGTTCAAGATATAAAGAAATGAGATGGTTATCACTAGGCAAGTCTACTAGAGGGCAGTAGAAACATCTCAGGCCATCAGGTTGCTCTGTTGTGTCTGTCACCCTGCAAGTCAGCTGCTGCTAGACATGCTATATTAGAGATAATTCTAATGGTACATTGTTGTTTTGTTTCAATTGAGATATATTTCACATACTATAAAATTCATCCTTTTAAAGTATACATTTCAGCAGATTTTAGTATATTCACAAGGACGTGCAGCCATCCCTACTATCTAATTCCAGAACGTTTTCTTCACCAGAAAAGACACTATACTGTGTTTGCCTTAGCGGTCATTCCCCATTCCCTCTGTCCCCCCTCTCCCTCCCAGATCCTGGCAACCACTAATCTACTTCCTGTCTCTGAGCATTTATCTATTTGGGTATTTCACATAGATGGAATCATACAACATGCTGCCTCTCCTATCTGGCTTCTTTCACTTAGCATATGTTTGACGCTCCCCCATGCTTTTGCATGTGTCAGAACTTCAGTGTTTTTTAAGGTTGAATAATATTCCATTGTACAACTGTACTATATCTTGTTTATCCATTCATCAGTTGATGCAAATAAATGGGTTTAAATCGTTTTGTTTTTAGGGAAATCTTTGAAAGTAGTTTGAAAGAAATCTTTGAAAGTAGTTATCAGAACACTTTGTCTCTTTTTCTGCAGACAAAGTGTTTTATTGTCAACTTTTTAAAGGGAAGTTTTATAGAATTTGGATCAAAAAATTGAAATCTGAATGTTATTTTAGAGAGGGTTAAATATTGCTCTTTCATTCAAGCCGAGTTCTTTTATTTTACATTTCAACTGTGAAGCTTTTCTGGACTCTTCTAGGGAAAAAGAGGAACAGCTAACTCGTGTGACTGAAGTTCAGAGGTTGCAGGCCCAGCAGGCAGATGCTGCCCTGGAAGAGTTTAAGCGGCAGGTGGAACTGAACTCAGAGAAAGTCTATGCCGAAATGAAAGAGCAGGTGAGGAGGCCACTGTATCATCTTTTTTGAAAGTCACTCTCTCAGTAGGAAGGTACATTTCTGATCTTTATATGACAGAAACATATTTACTTTTAACAAAAGTTTTATCAAAATTAGCCATACAATTGGGTCAGAGATTCAGAATGAAAAAGGAATATTAGCCCTGGCAGAGGAAGATACCCACCTCCACTGGAGCCTGGAAAGAGGAGGTAGCCCCAAACAGCCAAGAAGGATGGCCCTGGTAGAAAGGGCTCCGCTGGTAGGCTCACCCTTTCCCCGGCAGAGCATGTGAAGGGAGGAGGCCCAGAGCACATCTCTGGCATGCCTGCTCTGTGCTACCCTGGCCACCAAGTGGGCGCTGATCAGCAACTCCTTGGTGGTAGCTCATGGAGGGTAAAAGGTGGATGCCCCCTAGGAGCTGGGCAGACAACGAAATGGGTTCTCCTTCGTCCTTCAGGATTCCTTGATTCACCTTAAAGCAATGCCAGCATAGGCATTTTAAAGTCATAGCTACAAACATAGTCATAGCAGGAGTGTGTGTCTTGCTATGGGAGCATGGATTGGCCTCTCAGTAAATTCCCATGAGCAGTTTCCACAGAGCTAGGGCTCCAGTCACCCATGTCTGTGCTTGTTCATGTTCCATAAGTAGTGTTTTGTTGGTCAGTTACAGCAAATTATTTGCAACTGGCATTTCAGGAGGACAGAGACTGTCTCCTGTTCTGGTACAAGTCTAGTGCTATGCTTTTTAGTTTTGAGAGAAAATTAAAAATCTGAAAAGATACAGAGAACAAAAACCTAGGTGCCCTCCATGAGGAATCAACAATTGTTAACACCTGTTTATTTAAATGAAAACATTAGAGATGAAGCTTCAGTTCGCTTTGCTCTGCAAATCTAATCACAATACTCTCTCCTCTCCACTCAGGAGAAGACCACTATCATTAATTTAGTGTTATTATTTCAGTCTCTTTTATACTTTTGTATTATGGATAATGTTCATGTATCTTATATGCGTACATACGTTCTATATGTGTGTATTACATGCATATGTAATTTTTTTGTACATATGTTTTTTAAGTTTGGTGAGTACTACAGATTTATGTATGCCTTATTTGCTCTTTTATATTTAACTGTTTTGTTTTTCAACTGGCTGCTTCGAGTTTATATACTACTTGGTGCAAGGGTGCTCTTTTATGTTTAATTTTATATATCCATGCCCTATCCATGTTGATTTAGTGCAGTCCTTTTAACACTAATATATCATGTGACTATACCACATTTCATTTATCAGCTCCTCTATTCAAGGGCTTTTGGTTTATTTTTGAATTTTCTCAATTCTAAAAAATGTTGCAGTCTTATCTGTGATCTCTTTTGCAGCCAGAGTTATCTTCCTCAGGAGCCCCAAGCACACACTGGGGGGTAGAAACATCCCTGTGGAAGGTTTTATGACTGAGCCCTGTCCTGTTTCTAGTTTGAAGCAGTCGTTTCTTATTGTTAGTTTCTCGATTTGGATTTTCACTCCTGTTGAGTTGTTTGAATCTGGGTTTTGCGAGTGGGGTTCTGAGATCCCATTCTTCTACTCGCTGCCTCGGGCAAAAGCTGGAATCATGTGGAGTGTTTGTGCCAGAAGGTGCAGACCAGCCCCTGCTGCATGGATGTAAATCTTCCAGCTCCCTGCTAACTAGCATCAGGGCCCAGGCCCTAGAATGTGTATTTGGTCCAAATATGCAATGGAGCTGCATAGGAAACTCTGATCTCTTTAACACTAAAGGAATACAGAAAATATTGAAGGAGGAGGCCCCTGGCAAGAAGCTTTAGCCTCAAGAAGTCTAAAAATGAGGCATTTGAAAGTGTTAACACTGACAGTACAACTTCTGAGAGAAGCTGAGACCATGAGAGCTACGTTTGGCTCAATGAATGCACCACTTGGGGCTGATGGTGTAATACTAGCAGATCACAGCACTCATGGGTAAGGAAGGATTAAAAAACAAGCAAACAACATGGAACTCGTGAGAACTTTCTGTAGAGCAAGAAAAAGACATTGTATTCAGCAGTCAGAATAAAAGCATATTTCTGAAGATAATCTAGAGTAGAATTTAGGACAAAAATCAGATAAGCGATATCTTTATAAGAAGACATGATCTATGTAAAAGAGGTCACACATCTTAAATAAAAGTAATATAATGAAACCTGGATACATTTTGGAAAAAGAATTGAATCTCAAAAATAAAAATGAAAATCCCACAAGTTTCTAAGCAGGATGAAACTGGCAAAGAAATTAGAAAAATAATGGACTAATGTTTCAGAGTTTTGAAGAACAAAGTTTGTGACCTGATTTTATACAATATTAAAGAGTTTTTCACTTGTAAAATCAATGGAAAAACACATTCTTAGAGCTCTTATAATGAATATTGCTTATTTTTTTTCCTGGAAAAAAAATTGCATGAATACATCAACCAATCCAGAGATGAAGCAAAAGACATCCCACACATCCTTAAACCATCATTTTTAAGGATGACTAGGAGACAATGGAATCCAATGAAGTAGAAACAAATTTAACAAATTGTTACAAATCCGATTATAAGAAAGAATGCCAAGATTTGTTGATTTTTAAAAAAGAAGGTATATAAAGTAGAAAATACAAATTTAGTAACAACAATTTAAATCTAAATCTCTTGAGTACATTAACGAAGATCAAGGAGATGTGAGTAGTGAGTGGATGAGAGGAGCAGTATGCTAAAACTCTTGGCCATGGAAAGGGGAGACTCAAAGTTCTTAAAATTAGGGAAATGTGGGTTAAAATAGTTTTGGAATGTATAAACATAGGCATTAATAAAATCAACAAGTTGTTACATCCTCATAAAAATCTTGAGAAGAGGGCAGCCCGGATGGCTCAGCAGTTTAGCGCCGCCTTCAGCCCAGGGCCTGATCCTGGAGACCCGGGATCGAGTCCCACATCGGGCTCCCTGCATGGAGCCTGCTTCTCCCTCTGCCTGTGTCTCTGCCTCTCTCTCTCTCTCTCTGTGTCTCATGAATAAATAAAATTTAAAAAAGATCTTGAGAAGATGAAACAAAACTTGAGAGGAGCTATTGCCAAAGGAACAGAAGCAGAAACAGAACGAAATGTCCAAAATAAGACAGAGTATATAACTGTAGTAATAAATATTAACAGGTTAATTTTTTTAGTAAAAAAAAGAAGATATTGATTAGCTGGCTAAAGTCCATGTGTATGCTATTTATAAAAGATGTGACTAGTTTACAGAAAATTATATTAGAAAATGATGCAAATATATCTCTTTTATTTAGAATAAAAGATATAATACCATCATATAAGTTAGCATCAATACAAGTTAATAAACTGGATGAATGGATATATTTTTCATGCTAAAAGCAAGAATACTTAAATATGAAAAAATGTTAGGAATACTTGGAGAAATTGACATAGTCATGGGTGGTTTGAAATATTTTTTTCTCTGTCTTTGACAGATCGGGGGCAAAAACCCAAACAAACAAATAGGAAGTCTAAGTAACAGGTTATAAAACACTTATATTTCTACTTTCTGCCCTTCAAATGTGACAAATTTAATTCCTACTCCCTTGGAAGAGTTATAAAACTCAGCAGACCGTAAAGAAACACTCCATATGTTTCTAACACTTGACATGACGGAGAGCACATATTTTTTACCACAGTGCAATAAAACCAGAAATTAAATTTCAATTAAAATCATAACATTCCACTTCACCAAAATTAAAAACTTTTGCTCTTTGAAAGTCACCATTAAAAAAAACAATAAAAAGAAGTAAGGCAAGCCAGAGAATGGAAGAAGAGATTCACAAATATTTCCTAGAACTTGTATCTAAACTATAAAAGAAATCATACAACTCAATAATAAAAAGACAAACAACCCAGTTAAAAATAGGCAAAATTTTGTACACCTTACAGAAAAAAGATATACAAATGACTAATAAGCACATGAAAGATGTTCAGTATTATCAATCATCAGGGAAATTAAAATCAAATGAAATGCCACTATATATGCTTACTAGATTAAAATTATAAGATTGGTTGATAATGCAGAGTGTTGGTGAAGATGCAGTCACATGGAGCTGTTGCATACTGCCGGTGGGAAAAGTGCCAATTTCTTAAAAAGTTAAGCATTCAGTGACCATTTGTCAGTCATTCCATCCTATGTGCTTAACCAAGAGAAACGAAGACATACCCAGACAAAGACTTGTACACAAATGCTGACAGCAGTTTTATTCACAATAGCCCCAAACTTGAACAACCCAAGTGTTTCTCAGAAGTTGAAAGAACAAAAAACAAAAACAAAAAACAAAAACAAAAACAAAAGAAGTTGAAAGAACAATTTAAGCACCCGACTCTTGATTTCAGCTCAGGTCATGGTCTCAGGGTCATGAGATTGAGCCCGGTGTCAGGCTCTGCACTGAGTGTGGAGCCTGCTTAAGATTCTCTCTCTCCTTAAGCCCCTCTCCCTACTCATGTGCACTCGCTCTCTCTCTCGCTCTCTCTCTCTAAAATAAGTAAATAAAATCTTTTTTAAAAAAAGTTGAAAGAACAGTTAGATGCAGTATATACAATGGAATACTACTCAGTAGTATAAAGGAACGAACTACATGGATTCCCATAACAACATGGATGAGTCTCAAAATCCTGATGAATTTTGTACTGGTATAGTCTCTAAGGTTAGAATTGTCTAGATGATCTTAAGTTTTTTGTTTTAGCAGATTATCAACCCAGTTTGTTTCAGAGTGAAAGTCCTGTCTCATCTTCTGTGGGTGGGTTCCAGTTTCAGTTAAGTTCCAAACCCTTTGCTGTGCTGTGTTGGGTCTGTTTGGATTGTGCCAATCAAGAGTGAGTCTGAGACGTGGGTGGTATTTAACTCACTCCACCCAGTAATCATAGAGGCATTTGTGGGACATTCCCCCAGAGAGACGATCTGCTTGGATGCAAAACAATTCTCGATAGTTTTAAAAAGGATTAAAGTCATGCAAAATGTGTTCTTTGACCCCAATGAAAATAAATTAGAAATAAACAACAATATGAAATCTGGGAAGTCCCCACATATTTGGAAATTAAATAACATGCTTATAAATAACTCATGGGTCAGAGAAGATATTACAAGGAAAATTAGGAAATATTCTGAACTGAATTAAAACAAAAACATAGAATATCAAAATTTATGGAATGCAGCTAAAGCAGTACTTAGAGAAAAGTTTATAGCTTTAAACATCTATGTCCCACAAGAAAAGTCTCAAATCAGTACTGTAAACTTCATCTTAAGAAACCAGAAAAAGAAAAGCAAGCTTCTGCCCAAGTAAGCAGAGAGAAAGGAGATAGTAAATATTTTTATATTTCTACAGAAAGCAAAGAGGTAGAAAACAAAAAAATGGAGAAAATTAATGAAGTCAAAAGTTGGTTCTTTGAAAAGATCAACAAAATTGACAAATCTTTAGCAGGACTGATGGGGGAAAATGAGAAGAAACAAATTAACAAGGTGAGAACTAAAAGAGGAGAGGACACCGTTACTGATCCTATAGAAAATGAAAGAATTATAAAGGTGGTATTTTACAAACTTATGCCAACAAATTACAAAACTCAGATGAAATGGACAAATTCATAGAAAGATGCAAATTACTAAAACTATCTCAAGAAGAGATAGAAAATCTGTATTGTCATATTATATTTAACTGACAATTAAAAATCTTTTTACTAAGAAAAACCAAGCACCAGATGGCTTCACTGGTGGTTTCCATCAAATAGTAAAGAAAATTTTAGTTTTTTGAAAACTCTTTCAGAAAATCGAGGAGGAAGGAACACTTTCCAGTTCATTCATAAGGCTAGTAGTACCCTATTATCAAAGCCAAAGACACTAGGGCAGCCCCAGTGGCGCAGCGGTTTAGCACCGCCTGCAGCCCAGGGTGTGATCCTGGAGGCCTGGGATCGAGTCCCATGTCAGGCTCCCTGCATGGACCCTGCTTCTCCCTCTCCCTGTGTCTCTGCCTCTCTCTCTCTCTCTCTCTCTCTCTCTGAATAAATAAATAAATCTTAAAAAAAAAAAAGCCAAAGACACTAGAAGAAAACTACAAAATACTACCTGTCATGAATGTAGACACAGAAATTCTTAATGATATTTTAGAAAATGGAATCTAGAAACATATAAAAATGATTATACATCACAACCAAATGGGATTTATTCCAGGAACTGCAAGTGGTTTTAACATTTGAAAATCAATTAATGTCATGCAACATATTAATAAAGGACAAAACAACATGATCATCTCACTAGAGGCAGAAAAAGCATTTTAAAAAGTTCAATATCATTCATGATTTAAAAAAGAATTCTTGGCAAATTAAGACTAGAAGCAAACTTAACCTAATAGGACATCTATGAAAACTCTATGGCTACTATACTTAATGCTGAAAGGCCTAACACTTTTCCTCTAAGAACAAATAAACCATATCTGCTTTTGCCACCTCTGTTCAGTATTGTATTGGAGATTCTAGCCAGTGCATTAAGGCAAAACAAAGAAAAGGAGTGGGGTGGGGGTAGAGAAAGAGAGAAAAAGAAAGGGAAAGGGAAGGAGGAAGAAGGAAGGAAGGAAGTAGAAGAAAGAAAGAATGAACATATAAATTGGAAAGGAAGAAGTACACATATTTTCAGATGACTCAATCATCCTGTATGGTTAAAATCCATACAAGAAATACAAGAACTAATAAATGATTGAAGCAAGTTTTCAGAATATGAGATCAGTATATGAAATTTAGCCATACTTCTGTTATAGCAATGAAATATCTACAAATGAAATTAAAACAATTTAATCCATAATAATGGTAATACTTTAAAACTGATAAATTTTGTTTTTGTTTTTTTTTTTTAAGATGAAGTGGTCTGAGAGCTGTATGGCAGAACTGAAAGCCCTGGAGATAATGTCATCTCAGCAACCATTTAATTAAGAACCCTACCTAGCCACAAAGTGAGACTGCTAATGGTCAGGGATGAACAGTAGTATATGTGGAACTGATTCTGGAAGTGCCCTTAATTGTTCTACCCTCATATGTCTGACTGTTCTGTGCTTTGTTCATGGTCTGTTTTCTATTTTACATCACCAATCCTGCTAGACACATTTGACTCCCCTACTTGTGAACGTTGAGTTCAAGTGTTCCTGTCTTGTAGGTATCACATCTCTTACTTAGACTGGTTAAATGATCCCATGAAGCATCCTACTGGGTGCATGCCCCTGGGATTCCTTTCTTCCTACACATAGGAAGTGCTTTGTCTTTGTGAGTAGTCCTCATCACATCTGATCTGCCCAGCGGTGCTCGATCTAGTCTTCTTGAAAAATGGCAGTGATGGCAACTGATGAACAGGAAATTTTTTTGATGGTCTTCTGTTGAAGAAATAGTCTCCAACGGTTTCCATCATAAATGGTTTTGCCAAGTGCAATTGAATTTCTGAAATAGAGAAAGCACCTTTGATGTGAGTATAATAATAAGAACATCATTTCTGATGGAATCCTTATAGCTGGGCTCATTCACAAATCAAATGGTTTTACCTGGCAGATTTTAACAAATGTTAAGTAAAATATATATGTCAAAACATGATAAATTAGAAGTCTTCTATTATAGATTATGAATCAGTTAAAAAGTGTGCATCTGAATCTGATATAGCTCAAATTCTTTAAAAAAATCAGCAGATTCCTTATATTGAGAATCATAATGTTTTCAGATTTTTCTGTAGTGTATATTTTTAAGTCCTTCTTTTCTGTTGTTGTCTTGGACTGCTCTTTTCTCTTCTTACTAAAATCTTTTGTGCAAAAGCCAGCAGAGCTTAGGGCATCTTTTTCCATTTGGAAACTGCTACAGATAGCAGACAATAAGATTTTGAATTAAAAAAAGTAAAGCTTTGAGTTTGTTTTTGAAAGCGAATTGCTATTTCAAAAATGAGGCCCATGAGAGAAAATGGAACAGAGAAAGTTTAAAAAAAAATTCCTTCACACTGTTCCTTTCTCTTTGAAGAACTTTTTATCTCATTTAAGATTGCTTCAATAACCTAATTTTTACTCCAGTGGTGAAATCTATTATAAATGCTAGCTGCCAGCAATTAGTTATGTAAAATATACATATTTTAATTGTGAAAATGTACTACTGTGATAGAATTTGCCACATATGTATGTATATAATCATATTTTTAAAAGAATGAGTGTTCTATACTTATTCTCTGTGAAACAAATAAATGACTGAAAAAGACAGCCACGTTTTTTGAAGTACTGGCAGGAATCCTAAAGTGAAACTTTTTAATCTTATAAATTGACTGCATGAATGTCAGCTAGCTAGGTCCTCCTGGGGCCTCCACTAGCCACTTGACTTCTAGTTAATTTTTCTCCCCTTGAAAATACATCCTCGTTAAATGGTATTTGCTGCTAAATATCTGACTTTAAATTTAATTCCTCCCCCCCCCCCAGTCATCAGCTACATGATATTAGCTTTGGACTTGGAGAACACACTGGCTTGCCATGCAAACAAAATTCTGAAACATTGCTTTTGACTAGTGAGGGTACTCTGGCTCCTCGTACATTTGAAACTGGGTAGCAGTTTCTTATATTCTTAGAGATTGTAAATTTAGTTCATCATCCTATTATTGCTGTTGAATTAAAGAATGCCATATGGATATATTTGTGTCATTAAGGATAAATGGATCACAAACAGACAAAGAAAGAGTCATATGAGCCATTCACTGTGACTTATACCTTTGTTCTCTTGTCCTTTAAGGATCATGCTAGCTCATGTAATTTTAAATAAGGCTTTTTAGACCAGTTTTAAGATAATAAAACATCCAATATAAATGGAAGCATTTTCTCTCAGTTACTTTTTGATGATAATGAAGAAATCTCTCTACTCTTCTCACATTTGGAATTTTGTCTTTAAATAGATTAGGTAGCAGAAGAAAAATCCTAGAATTATATCTAAGTGTTTCAATAGAAGCTATTGTGGTCATTCATCAATTCGAAATGACAGCATCCAGAGACTGTGTCTAAGTATTTGGCTTTGAAAACCAAAATGAAATAATAACAGCAAAACAAATAATTAAAAGAAATTTTAACTTTTATCCTTAAATGCTTAATGTAAGAGGAGTAAGTGGAGCTTTTTCCTTGTAAAATTCGTCAATGACTAATCTCTTTTGCAGACAGAATATAAGCCAAAAAAAATCTGCTGAGGACATTGGACTGGAAAACGTGTTATTTTTTTCTGCATTTGACTGATTAGAAGTTTATTGATTGTGAAATAGTAACATTATTATTTTTTAATATATCTCAATTATTTTATTGACTTACTGGCCAAGGATTCAACAGACTTGACTTCTTTTTTCATTCATTTATAAAAAATTTATGAATACTTGCTCTATACCAGCCATTGTTGTTGATTCTGGGAATTCAGAGTTTATTAGACATATTTGTGGCTTGTATGATAGACCAGCACATAAAAGCTTGTGATTTAATAAGTGAATAAACAGATCAGTAAGAGAGCTCAGAGGAGAGCACCTAAGCTAGCCCAGTGAGTTTGGCACTTATCTGCAATTATGGCATCTTTGTTGTAATTGCTAATTTCTCAGATATTTACTTACTGAAATGTTACTAGTAGTGAATTTAGTAAGGTTACTGAGTGTAAGATCAGACAGACAATGCAGTTTTATTTCTATATACCAGCAGCCAACAAATAGAAAATAAAATTGGAAAAGATACCGTAGCATGAGAAAGGTTCATGTATATACCTAAGAATAAATCTAACAAAAAAACATGCAAGACCTCTGTTTTAAAAACTGGAAAACATTGAGAGAAACCAAAGAAGACCTAAATAAATTGGTGGATTCAAAGACCCAATGCCATAAACACGTCGGTTTTCCCCACATTAATCTATAAAATCAACATAGTTCTAAAAATCAAAATGTTACTAGTGGTTCTTTTGTTCCTTTGGGGGTTTTTTTTGGTGGGGGGTGAAGGGAAATGAGAGAAACTGGCAACTAATTCTAAAACGTATATGAAAATGCAAAGGACTGAGAATTGCTCCGGCAATCTGGAAGAACACAACATATATGACCAGATACTGAGGCTCATATTCAGTTATAGTATTAATACAGCATGGTTTGGGCACAAGGATGATCAGTGTTACAGACGAAGGAGACCCAAAATTAGACTCTCACGTACATGATCAACCTGACTCAGGTCGAAGGAAGTGCTGCAGTGCAGCAGGGAAAGAATGATCATTTCAATACATGCCACCATGTCAGCTTGGTAACCACATGGGGAAAAAAAAAGAATCTTTCCTCTTACCCCATTCACAAAATTAATTCCAGGATTATAGACGTACAAGTGATAGGTAAAACAATAAAACTTTCAGAAGAAAATGTAGAAACATTTTTGATAGTTGGAACTAGGGAAAGATTTTCTAAATAGGAAACAAAAGGCATAAAAACCCAAAATATTGTTGAATTTCACCTTATTAAAATTAAATAAACTTCTCATTAAGAAAGTGGAAAGGCTCCCTCAGAGTGGAAGATATTTGTAATTCAGATGTGGAGCTAAAATTCATTTCCAGAGCAGATCAACAACTCCCACAAATCGATCAGGACAGATACCAGAAATACCGTTTGTCCTATATCAACTTATGGTTTTTTCTCACAAAAGAACTGTAGGTATAATCAGTTAATGTTATTCACTGGTTTTCCCTGCTAAGGATATTAGTTCCTACTAAGGCTTTAGCCAAGCACAGAAAAATGATGTCTTTCGGCCATTTATATCTATCTGCCTTCCTGCCTGTTTCTATTGATCTACTGATCATTTGATTGATCTATCTACCAGAACATACTTGAAGGTTAGTTTTTATAGCTTACCTAAATATGTATTAAATACAAAAAAATATATATATTTATTTTTTTTCAAAAATATATTTTGAATTGTATATTCGTATATAACTGTCTGCTTGTTATAATGTGAATTGTGCATGTCGAATTCCTCCGAATATAATAACACAAGAGGACTTTGCTAGAGAAAAAAACAACTTACGACCCTCTTTGACAGTGACTACCAGGTGTCCATGCCTGCTTTCTTACTCATAGAGCCCTGATTTTATTTAGGGCAACATTAGACACAGTTTTAAAACTGCAGTTTCTCACCTTGCAGATGGAGCTTACTTTTTAATGTAGTTCTAGTGAATGAGATGGCAAACAGCATAATTAATCTGTTATTGACAGGAACTTGCAGGAAAGCTCCCTAAAAGGGTATTCAGCTCAGCTAATACGGACCCTTTGCCCTTCACTTCATGTTCAGAGCTGCAGAAGCCATTTTGCAACTATTATAGGAAGGTTGAGTTGCAGAGACCTAACCCTGACATCTTTGAACTGCCAGTGTGGCAGCCTATTTTTGAACTTGTGGCACAAGGAAAACATAAAGAGCCCATGTTATTTACGCATGCATGGTCTCTTGGGTTTTCTTTTCCATGTAGCTGAAGGACCCAATGCCTGAGGCACAGAGGAGGAAAACACTACCCTCCCCTTCCTTCTTTAAACACTAAACATTCGCAGAAATACACCCAACTCCTTTTTGCTCTTAATTTGCCCACCAAGCTTTACTCCTAGGTTTTCTTGAAGCTAGAGTTACACCGTAAAGGAGTGTTGTTGTTAATTTCCTAACCGTTGAAGTCGAACGGAATGTGGAATGATGTATGAGGAAGCAGGATCTTTTGTATCTATGGCAACTGAGAACACTGTTTTTATACAAAGTCTTTTACAAGACTTTAAATTTTTTTTGTTACATTGTTGAAGGAAAATGGAGTGGGGCCTTGCATTTTCGGTCAGTATCATCTAATATGACATGCATTTCCTTTTCTTGTATCAGTTATTTACTATGAATTTGTCTTAATGTTTAGGTATAAAAGGTCTTTTCATGTGTTTTAAATTGTTATCCATTTTGGTTATAGAAGATGATTCTGTTTTTTCTTGAAGGTACTGAATTTTTACACACATAGAGTACATAAAGGCCTTAGTTTTTATTTTAAGTTCTAAGTATTTTAACTACTTAAATACTTATTTACTTTTAATATACAATCTGTACCGAGATAAAATAAGAACCTAAAATCAACTTCATATGAAGCTCTGTCTTGAAAGTACTAAATAAACCAGATCTTCTCTCCTTGATACAACTTTTCTTTTTTTCATCTCCTTTTGCTTTTGCCAATTATTTTATTCATCCTTAAGGATTTAATGCATATTTATTCTGCATACTATACCAATTAGTTCATAATTAAGATACAAAAGAATTATAAATCATAGTTCCTTTTATTCAGTAGCTCATGATCTAGATGAATAAACAAAGCTCACATGTTTGAAACACTTCCATATTATAGAGAAAAACACAGTGTGTTATGGAAATAGATGTTAAGTCCTTGAATGTAGAGAGAAGGAAGGCACTTATGTAAGTTGGTGGGATTAAAAAACACCTCAGAGGACACCTAGGTGGCTCAGTGGTTGAGTGTCTGCCTTTGGCTCAGATTGTTGTCCTGGGGTCCTGGGATTGAGTCCCACATCATGCTCTCTGCAGGGAGCCTGCTTCACCCTCTGCCTGTCTCTGCCTCTCTCTCTGTGTCTCTCATGAATAAATAAAAATAAAATCTTAAAAAAAAAAAACAAGCACCTCAGAGAGAGGAGAGTAGATGAGTCATCCTTGAAGACCATCACTTTGGATGAGGGGAAAAACTCAAAGGGGCTTTTCAGATAGCACAAAGAGCAAAAGGCTCTTTTTGAATTGAGACATGGCTAATGTTGGAAATGCCAAGGATCTTGGAGTATAGGGAGCACAAACTGCCTTCTGCTGGAGGTCTGATGTGAAGAGCACTGAAGTAGAGAGAGACTGGAAACCCATGTCTTGAGTTAGAAACAGAAGGCAACAAAGTGGGCTTGAGTATGGGTCCTTCAGTAATTCCTTAGTAAATGTATTCTCGGCCACTACTGACTACCTGTGGATCAATACTCTTACAACTCTGTTGAATTTGGAAGCAGATGACTTAGTGTTATTAGGGTTGCACTCTTTGGATTTTATGAAGAAATACTTAGGCTAAATCTCATGCCATAATTTAGATACCCCAGACCTTGCTGTGAGAAGCAGGAAGCAAGATGTACTGTTGGACAGCGGTAGTGAGTGGCTATATGCATTTTTTTCTCATCTAATGCAACTGGCTACTCTTCACCTAACATCTTTGCTCCTGGAGCCTTAAGGTTTAATCATGTCTGAAAAAATGCATTTGAATGATTTTTTTTTAAATTTAAGATGAGAAACTGAAGGAACATTTTTAGGATTCATTTCCTCTGATATTCATATTGTGTCTAATCCTAGCAGTTGCCAAAGGGTAACCTGGAATAGAGCATGGTGTACAACTAATAAAAGAAACATCTCAACCAATCAGTGAAGCAGAATAATAAATATAGAGTAGCTACTGGTAGGACAATTGTCATATTAACTGACAATTGTTTCAGAAAAAAAAACAACAACACAAACTTCTGAGACATAGTCAAGCCAGAGGAAGAAAGACAAATGAAAAACTGCACTAGGAAAGTGCCATTTTCATGTTATTTACATGGAGCGATTTTTCATTACTATATATAAGAACATTTCTTTCTTGCCACATATAAATGAGCATCTGGCAAGAGCAAGATAATCATACATTATCTCTAATTTTGTATGTGATAGAAAGTGTCAGATTCAACATGATCTTGTATATGTTATTAAGAATCTGCAGCTCTTAAATGTTGAAAATTGTTTATTCAGCAAATCTCAAACCTAGGTATATACACTTGGTTTGTCTTTTTTCTCCTTCATTTGATTATTGGGTCCCTATAGGTGCCAGGCAGTGTGCTAAATTGTTTGGATACGTGAGTGAACGTCGGGTTACATTACCATGGGTGAGGCAGATATTAAAATGAGCCCTAAGGAGTAAGTAAATTGTATTATATACTTGAAGGTGATATGCCCTATGGTAAAAAGGGAGACTTAGAGGACTGGGGCAGGAGGAGGGCTGTAATTTAAATAGGGTGGTCAGGAGGCTTCACAAAGATGACCTTTAAGCAGAAACTTAAGACTTTGAGAAAAAAGCCATGTGACTCTCTGAGGAGAAGCTTCCAGAGGATCTCTGGCATGTCTCTGGCATGCAAAGAGGCAGATGGGCTGGAATGGTGGTGGTGATGGTATAGAGTAGCAGAGATGAGTTGAGAGTGGTACTTGGGATTGGATGAAGCCTTGTGGGATATGGCATAGTGTTTGACTTTTAATTTTTTTATGATAACAGCTTTATTAAGATATAATTCACATATGGGGTGCCCAGGTGGCTTAGTCAGTTAAATGTCCAACTCCATCTCAGCTCAGGTCTTGATCTCAGGGTTATGAAATCAAGCCCCATGCTGGGCATGGAGCCTCCTTAAAAAATAAAAATAAAAAAAAAAGGATATAGGGATCCCTGGGTGGCACAGCAGTTTAGCGCCTGCTTTTGGCCCAGGGCACGATCCTGGAGACCTGGGATCGAATCCCATGTCGGGCTCCCGGTGCATGGAGCCTGCTTCTCCCTCTGCCTGTGTCTCTGCCTCTCTCTCTCTCTCTCTCTCTCTGTGACTATCACAAATAAATAAAAATTTAAAAAAGGATATAAATCACATACCAGGAGTTAAATTCATTATAAGTGTAACAATTTAATCATTTTTAATATACTTAACAATTGTGTATCCATCAGCATAATAGATTTTTTAAAAAGATTTGTCTATTTTAGAGAGAGAGAGCATGAGCAGGAGGGGCAGAGGGAGAGGCAGGTGCGGAGGGAGAGGGAGAGAGTGAGAATCTGAAGCAGACTCCACGCAGAGCGCGGAGCCCATCTCCTGTCTCAGTCTCATGACCTGAAGATCACAGCCCAAGCTAAAACCAAGAGTAGGTCGCTTAACCAACTGCACCACCCAAGCGCCCCAGGACAATCAGTTTTAAATTTCCATTGCCTCCAAAAGAAATCTGACACCCTTTAGCAGTCAGTGCTCACCCTCAACTCCCTCTCACTCTAGGCAACCACTAGTCTACTTGCTGTTTCTATGGATTTGCCTTCTACGTCACATTTAATATTAGATGGAATCATAATACATAGTCTTGTGTGTGACTGCCTCCTTTCACTTAGCACAGTGCTTTCAAGGTTCCCCATATTATAACTCATATTAGTATTTCATTCCTTCTTATGGTTCAGTGATGCTCCTATGTATGGACCTTGTTTTGTTTATCCATTATCCATTGGTGAACATCTGGGTTATTTCATACTCTTTTTGGCTATTATGAATAATGCTGCTACAAACATTTGTGTAAGTTTTTGTGTGGATGTTTTAATTTCTCACCCAGGAGTGGAATTCCTGGCACATATGGTAACCATGTTTATCCTTTTGAGAAACTGCCAAACTGTCTTCCATTTTACATTCCCAGCAGCAGGGTTTGAGGGTTCTGATTTCTCCACATCTTCACCAATACTTGATGTTATCCGTCTTGATTGAAGCCATCCTATGGGGCGTGAAGTGATATGTCATTATTGTTTCAATTTGAAATTGCCTAATGGCAGTGATGTTGATCATCTTCTCATATGCTTTTTGGCCATTTGTATATCTTCTTTGGAGAAATATCTTTTCAGTTCCTTTACCCATTTTAATATAGAGTATAATTGCCCATTTCTTAGTGGGCTGTAAGCATTCTTTATGTATTCTTGATACAAGTCCCTTATCAGATACATGGCTTACAAATATTTTCTCCCATTCAGCACATGCCAAGGCCTTAAAAATTCTTGTAGAAAAAATATTTGAATATTCAAAGTTATATTTCCATTACAGTTCCATTTTTATAGCATCAGAATGTAGTCAATTATATTCCAGTGTTAATTTTCCTGACAAACTATTAAAGATATGTAAATAAATTGACAGCTTTCATTATCTTATCATCTTAAAATTCACCATTATGATCCATAGGGGGTGTTTAAAATCTGCCATTTTAATGAATGGTCAAAACTACACAAACATGGAATAAATTTTTTGTTTAAAAAATATAATATTTGATTTTTAAATTTTATAGATGGAAAAAGTGGAGGCCGATCTAACTAGATCCAAGTCTCTTCGTGAGAAGCAATCAAAGGAGTTTTTATGGCAGCTGGAGGATGTCAAACAACGATATGAACAGCAGGTTAGTCTTTCATTTTGATGATGCCATTGAATTTTTAAATGCATTTATAATCTCTTTTGTAAGAATTTCATTATAGGGGTACCTGGCTGGCTTAGTCGGTGGAGTATGCAACTCTTGATCTTGAGGCTATAAGTTTGAACCCCACATTGGGTGTAGAGACTTAAAGATGAAATCTTAAAAAGATATATGATAAAATCACTTCACAATGAAAATGTTACTAAGAATATTATTATCAATATATATGAATCATTTGAAATAAAATCTGTTTTAGTAAAATCCAGAAATAGGATTTGAGCTCTTCACTGAAGTCTATTACAGTAGTTTGTTAATTTGCATGTTTAATTGAAACTTTTATTGTAATTCTTGAGTCCTTCTGTTCCTGTCGGAGCATAAGTCTGAGTTGCTTATTTATTTAAGAAATAGTTTTTGGTACCTACCATGTCCCGACTCTGGGCAGAGCAATAAGCCGACTGACAACGTACCTTTTCACACAGAGCATATACTACATTTTTTAACAATCATTTAAAAATTTTTTTCTAATTTAAACTTAGTTACCATATATAGTGTATTATTAATTTCAGGGGTAGAATTTAGTGATTCATCAGTTGCATATAACACCCAGTGCTCATTCCATCACGTGCCCTCCTTAATGCCCATCACCCAATTACCCCATACCCCCACCAGTCTTCCCTCCAGCAACCCTCAGCTTGTTTCCTAGAGTTGAGTCTCTTATGGTTTGCCCCTCTCTCTATTTTTATGTTATTTTATTTTTCCTTCCTTTCTCCTATATGCATCTGTTTTGTTTCTTATATTCCACATATGCGTGAAATCATTTGTATTTGTCTTTCTCTGAATGACTTATTTTGCTTAGCATAATACTCTCTAGTTCCATCCATATCATTGCAAATGGCAAGATTTCATTCTTTTTGATGACTGATATTCCATTGTATATACATACCACGTCTTCTTTATCCATTCATCTGTCAAAGAACATCTGAGCTCTTTCCATATTCTGGCTATTGGGACATTGCTGCTATAAACATTGGGGTGCAGGTGCCCCCTTGAATCACTCACTGTGTTTGTATCCTTTGGGTAAATACCTAGTTAGGGCAGTTGCTGGGTCATAGAAACTTGTCAAAGAATTTATCAAACTCAACACCCAAAAACCAAAAAAATCCAGACAAGAAATGGACACAGACATGAACAGACATTTCTCCAAAGAAAACATACAAATGGCTAATAGAACATATGCTACATTTTGGTGAGCAGCCAGCCTATTAATTAAAAAAAAAAACCACAAAATAATTTCGGAGAGTGACTAATGAAAGAGGAAGAAAGTATGTACAGAGGCCTTGTTGGGTGGAGGTGGAAGGGGGATTACCATCATTGACAGGTGGTCAGGGAAGCCCTCCGAGCAGGAGAACCTTTTGCTGAGAATCTTGAAAACTCAGAATGAGCCAGCCTTGAAGTCTCTTAGAGGAATAGTATTCCAGGCTAGCGGAACAGTGAGTGCAAGGATCTGAGATGAGAGCAAGTTGAGAGTGTTGAAGGAACAAAAATGACAGAAAAAGACGGTTCAGCAGGAATGTAGAGGGGAAGGTTCCAGCTGTAGGAGATGGGGTGAGAACTCGGCTTGGACAAGGACCAGGACATCCAGAGCAGCCTAAGAGGTTTGGATTTGGATCTGCATCTTATTTACCTAATAAAAAAAGTTTTATTTTCATCTTTTCTAAAACTGTATTCCTGCTAATTCTTGGAACATTCAAGGTGGTTATTAATTTTTACTTATTTGTTTAATTTGCTTGCCTTGTTTCCTTAAACATCTGGAAAAATGTTAATTAGCTTAATTACTAAGTTAAGAAATTTTTTTTCTAAAGACAATATTTGAACCTTTTTATTCTGAACACCTGAATAATTTTTTCATTATTATATTTTCAATTCCTTATTAAGTGGCTACTACATCAAAAACTAATAATCTTGTAATGATTACTGAATTTTAATCCCTCTCCTAAGTGATAGCAATTAGGGGCTCAGTTGAATTCCATGAAAAGGAATTCTGATCTGACATGTATGTAACCTTATGGCTGTTATGTTGTTGTCGCTGTTTTAATTTTAAAACGTTTGTAAATATACCTGAGTTACTTTCATAGTGATGGTTTAAAGTTCGCAAATTGGTCCTTCTTTGTTATTTGCATTATCTGCGTTTTGCTCTATTCTGTCTATGCAAATCACACCCATCCTTCAAGACTTGCTTCCTGCTCCTCCACTTCCCTACAATGTCACAGGACCTTTTTGGCCCACACCCAGTTCTTCCTTCTCTGAAATTACAGCATTAATCATCTCATTATTCTGTACACTTAAATCAGTTCTTGTATTGTAAAATATCATGTAGAGCTGTTTTTATCCAGGGTGGAGTGCAGTCTACAAGGAAGCAGAAACTTTCTCTTCTATTTCTTCCAATCTCTGTTATATTATATTTCTGATTGAGCTGATAATAGAAATACATTATAGAATTTATTATATTGTTTAATTGATTGGAGTAGAAAATGGGGAGAAAAAGGAACATAAGATGACCAAATATAAATAAGAATAGTAAAGAAGGTCAAGAGGTGTTGCATATTATGCTCTAGTTATGAGGTATAACTGAGATGATTTGGGGATTAAAAGCAATATTAAAAGCAAAAATAAAAACAAGAGAAATGTCAGTTCCTCTAAATAAATTGGTGGAGTAACAGGAAACCCCAACTCTGTCTCCCAGGTGGAGAGAGGAAACTCAACAAGTTAAAAACCATTTCTGTGACACAGATATGACTCAGAAACTATTGTGTTTCAGGGTGAGTATAAGGAGGAGACGCATTCTCCTTGAGAGTTTAAAAAATCAGGAGTGCCTAGGTGGCTTAGTCTGTTGAGTGTCTAACTCTGGGTTTTGGCTCTGGTCATGATCTCATGGTCTTGAGATCAAGTCTCAAATTGGGCTCCTCCATCAACAGAGTGTCTGCTGGAGATTCACTCACTCTCCCTCTGCTCCTCTCCTCCCTCTCTCTCTCTCTCTTCCTCTGCCTCCCACTCCCCACTCAGTTTCTCTCTGTCTCTCACTTTCTCTCTGTCTCTCCCTCTTGCTCTCTAAAATAAATAAATAAATAAATAAATAAATAAATAAATTTTAATTTGTATTTTCTTTTTGGTGATAATCTTCTGGTGGCAAATATATAACCAGATATAGCCAAGTGACTTCAGTGCCTGATTTGCATTTATTTTGTGATTGTTTTGGCACATCTCTGGCTTCTTAAAGTTGGATACATAAGAAAAATCACCATGGAAAATTAACATTTGACTAAATAAAAATTATTTTAATTTAAAAAAAGAAGAAATAATATTTTGCAATGAATGTGATAGGCCAAGAATGATTCTCTTATGAAGTTAATAAATTTATAACAAATAAAAATAATTAGCGTATAAATTAAGTAATTATCACAAATCATAAGAAGATCATTAATGTCCCAGTAAGTGACCTTGCAACGGACAGAAACAGATAAGAAACTAATTGAATAAATGACCATGTAGAAACATCTTTAGCCTTAGTATCAATAAAAATGCAAATTAGAATTAACAATGATGTACCATCTAAAATTGGCAAAAGGTTAGTGAAATTTGTACTTTCATATATTGCTGGTGACATTTAAATTAATGCAGCATTTTTGGAGAGGATTTTGGCAGTATCTACCAAGAGTCATAAAAAGTATTTATACCCGCTGGCCCAGTTATTTTTAATCTCAGACAGAAACATTCAAACAATAATATTAGTTGTTTTTTAGGTGATGGAATCATGGTTGATTCTTTTTCTATACTCCCTCCTTTACACATTGTGACTGTCTTTTTTAATGTGACAGTTATGTTTTTAATTTAAAAATACACTTACATCATGTGAATCACCAAATTCTACACCTGAAACCAATTTTACCATATATGTTAACTAACTAGAGTTTAAATAAAAACTTTAAAAAATACACTTGCGTAAACTTATTTGGAAGAATGTAGGTTTCAAAGGTTTTTCTCAGAATGATAGTTTTAAAAATCTAATAAGGTTTTGTCTTTGTATAGTCTTGCCTAAAAATATTTAATAAGAGAAATTAATTTTTTAAAGAATTGATACTATTTCTAGAAACTACATGCTGTGGGGGTGTCTAGGTGGCTCAGTTCATTGAGCGTCTGACTCTTGATTTTGGCTCAAGTCATGATCTCAGGGTTGTGGGACTGAGTCCCCTGTTGAGCTCCATGCTTGGAGTGAAGCCTACTTAAGATTATCTTCTCCCTCTCTGCCCCTCCCCCTGCTCCTGCTTGAACTTTCTCTCAAAAAAAAAAAAAAAGGAAAGAAAGAAATGTTGGCAAATCGAACTCCAATAAAAAAAATATACAAAAAAAAGAACTTTGCCAAGAAAAGATAAAAAAAAAAATTAGCACAGAACAAGGCACAGCAAAAAAAAAAAAAAAAAGAAAGAAAAAAAGGAAGGAAGAAAGAAACTGCTGTTGCATTAACTTTTCTGCATTTCATTTTCATGAAAAGGGGATAAATGATACAATTGTCATGCAAGTGTGTGGCAGGAGTTAAAAAAAGCTCACTTAAGGATCTCTCAGATCTTGGTGATTTCACCCATTTTATTCTTCCTATATCTATAGGCCTGTGTTGAGATTGAAGATCCCAGGCAGTAACTCACTAGGAAAAGACAAACACAGGAATACGAGCTAATAGATTTTAGGAGAATATTTATTTATTTATTTATTTGAGAGAGAGAGATAGAGATAGCCAGAGAGTACAAGCAGGGAGGAGAGGGAGTAGCGGACTCCCCACTGATCAGGGAGCCAATTTGGGACTTGATCCCAGGGCCCTGAGATCGTGACCTGAGCCAAAGGCAGGCTGAGCCAAAGGCAGGCTGAGCCAAAGGCAGGCGCTTAACTGACTGAGCCACCCAGGTACCCCAGGAGAATATTTATTGATGTGATAATATGCCAACTTTTTAAAATCCATTCCAGCAGAAAATTTTATTACCTGGAACAGTAAGTAGTCCCCCAGACCACTCCAAATTGTTAAGATTTTTACTGTGAAAGTTTATTATGATCAATGATAGGCATATAGTTGTGGTCCCTACAAGCTAGCAAAAAGTTCACTAAAAATGAAGCCAATTAAACTAAGCTCATTTCCTTTTTTGAACGGGGGTCAGGCTGGTAGATAAGGAAAGTATGGCTGGACTTCACTGAGCCACCTGGTAAGGTCCTTCATGAAGGCAATATGGAAAAAATGGTTTAGATATTGGTGCAGTTATGTGGCTAAGTGGTAGGTCAAAGGGCCATCACTAGATGATGATACAGAGGTAATGTTCCCTGCTTCCCCAGAGTTCAGAGGAGGAGTTAACACGTGGGACATGAAAATCAGTACTCTGAAGCTTTAAACAGCTGAAATTACGATGATTAAATTTATTGGGATTGAATATAAAATCCTATGCTTATATTTAAAAAATTATCTGCAAAAAATACGAGGCAGGGGTGAGGGTGTATGAGGGGTATAAAGGGCGGAGGCAGCAAGGCAGACAGAACAACATGCCTGGGATGATGGCGTAATGGGCCCAGTACATTGTTTACACATCAGGTCACATAAGGAATAAAGTCAGTTCTAGTTGCCACATTTGAAGTAGGACATTGGCAAAAGCATGTTCAAATGAAAGTCTCCAGAATATAGAAAGACTTGGAGCTATGTCAGTGAGAGTATTTAAAGGAATTTCAGCAAGAGAAGACAAGACTAAGGAGAGTAACATATCTATTTATTATTTTTTAAAGATTTTATTTAATTTGACAGAGTGAGCACAAGCAGAGAGAGAGGGAGAAGCAGGTGCCCATCTGAGCAGGGAGCCCAACGTAGGGCTCCATCCCAGGACCCTGGGATCATGACCTGAGCTGAAGGCAGATGCTTAACTGAGCCATATTTATTCTTAAATTCAAAATCAGTCATCTAGGAAATAGTAGGATTGGTCTGTATGGGAATATCCCAGTAGCCAGCAGTTAGTAGACCTGCTCAGGGCCACAGCCCACTTCTGAATGCTCTATGTGAACTCAGCCACGTCCCTCCTCACAGTGGTCTTGCAAGGCAGAGACTATTACGTATTTTTCCCATCTTCCAATTGTAGAAACTGTAGCGCATCCTCTTAAGTAACCTGTCCAATGTCCCACACACTTAACAGATGACAGAATCAAGCCTGAACTGGAGCCATGCTCCACTCTAAACAGACTCCCCTTGCAGTTCCAGGAGACAGAAATTGAACCCATGTGTAGACAACACTGGGAGGCATATTTTGACTCATCTCAAAGTCATTCTTTCCTAAAGAATTAGGCAAATGCTCAGTGGTTTATCTTGTGAGAAAGTAAGTTCCCCAGCCTGAGTGTGTCGAAGTAGCTGTTGGGGGTGTTGTAGGGGGAGGCTGTGCATTCGTGGGGCTGTCCTATCACTAAGATCCCTTTCCAATCCAGGGTTCTGTGATCTTTTTGTTCATCTGCCTGAGTAGACTCTCAGCCCGTGTGTGTATGTATCGTGACAGATGGAGACATCTCTGACTCCACCACTGACTTGTATGCTTACATACTTGTCTAGCTGGATGTCCTTCAGGGCTTCCACCTGCCTTCTCAGCTACCATTTTGTGTGTGATAAGCTTTCTATTATTTTGTTTGACTTTTCTATAAAATGTGAAACAGTAAATATTATGGTTATAGCAACTCACACTGGAAGGGGATGTAGATGCTCATCCACCAGGCCCTTGTCTACATCCAAACTGAGGTAGGTGTTCCCTGGGATAGTGAGCCAGTGCCAGGGTGTGTGTGAAGCTGCATACATGCTTCCTGGAAGGTTGGAGTCACTTGATTATTTTGTGGGAAAGCGAAGCAGTTTTACTATTGAGGTAACAATCATATTAAAACAAACAGAGACTTTCCTGTTTTGTAAAATGCAAAGTTCTCATGAATTTTTAAGATAAAATAGGACATTTCAAAGAAACCTCCAGCTTGCAGACGCTGCTTCAGGCTATGCCCTCAGATCCCCTAGAGGGGTGCTATTCATTTTCACTGCTACCAGGGGTACTTTGGTGAAAAAGTTTAGAAGCACTTATCTGACCTAATCTCCCATTTTATAATGAGAGAATTGCCATCCAGAGGAAATGAATGACTTGTGCTTTTTTGGTTGTTAGTTTCCTTATTCGGTTTTTATTTTTGAGCCCCTTCCCATAGGGAAAGCATCATGCCAGGAACTGAAACGAAGTGAAAAAAGCAGAATGGTATTTTAAAATATTTTAGCCAGAGTGCAGGCATAAAGTGGGCAGATGTGGAGAGAAAAACTTCAAACACATGGGCTAAACACTCACACAAATATCCTGTAAAGCCCAAGCTTTCATCAAGATTTCCTGTTTCTTTCCTGTATAACCCATTGGAACAAAAAGACAATTCTAATTGTCTGCACAAACCTCATTCAAGCTGGAAACAAACAACAAACCAGGCATGCTAGGATTTCCTGAACTATGGAGATTTTTTTGGCAATCCCATCATATCATTCTTTAGTCTTCTATTTTATATCTTCTCTTTTCACTACAAAGCCTTTAAAGGGAAATGTAGTTCAACAGATAAACAAGTGGTCAAATTCTTGGGGAAGAATAAATACTTATTGTTAATGATCATAAAAAACACTGAAGGGCCAACTGCTTACACATTACTCTTAATTTGAAACTTAAGAACATTTTGATAGCAAAGGCAGTGTAAAGATGAGACAAATTATACAAGATAAGTAGTTGGGAAGTTAGAAGGTCAGTTGAGATACTTAATTAGCAGATAACATGCAATTCCCAATTTTTCCCCTATGAATATTTTAGGTGTCTTAATTTTTCTATAATGTTAGACTGTGTAGCCTCACTGGAAGGGGATACAGTACAAAGCAAGACGTAGAGGCCAGAGAGGGAAGACATGACTAGTCGAGGTGCGCAGGGATGTGGAAGTGTGCGGAGAGAGGTGTTGGCTTCAGAGGAGAGGGGCAGGCCTCTGCTACAAGTAGTGAGAAAGGGAGGGGAGGAAAGATACATAGAAGTTTATAAATCTGCAGCAGGAAAATGAGGATGCTCTTAGACTGAAGGTTTTCCTTCATGAGAGAGGAGGAGGGGTCATTTGCTGAAACTAGAAGAATTACATAGACAGCAGGGCCAAGGGAAGTGAGGATGGTTTGATATGATTGTGGTGATCCCATGACTGATCTCATCAGAAAAACTCAGTGAAACTTCTTTTTGGTATCAACGTCTCCAATGAGGTTAGTGACCATGAATTTGTGGGTCTCCCTAAGAGCTCTTCAAAATGGGTTTTCATGCTTTCTGAACATGTGTGTACCTCATTGCATGCCAAGCACGCTCTGTCATTCTCTTTGTTTTCTTTTCGCTCACTCTATCCTATTCCTTTTAAAAGTCTTTTGGCTTGGCTTTCTGTTTCCAGTTTGTAAAAAAAAATTTTTGAACCTTAATGACATATCAGCTGCTCTGCTCTCTACATGGTAGTGGAAATAAATGTAGTCATGATCCAGTGATGCTGCAAGGCACAGATTGGCCCTACAGGCAGGAGGCAGAGTGCCAGATTCCTGGACATTAGGTGGCCAGAGTCAGAGAGACCCAGGCTATGAAGCTGTAGAGCCCATGGGTCCAGGTCAAGCATTAGGAGCCTATGTCCATAGGATGGGCATTGATGCGTGGTGAAAGGTACTTAAGGCAGGCCTTGTCTTCCTGTTTGTTTGTTTGTTTGGAACTTTTCTCATCTAGGTTAAAACAAATGGCACATTTATCTGGAGTGGGAATTAAGAGGGCAAAGATGAACACAGTTCTTTTCAGTAACTATAATGTGAAGTATATATGTTTTGTTTTAGGGATACTTCATTTGCTATGGGGCGCCTGGGTGGCCCAATCAGTTAATCATCTGTCTCTGGATTTTGGCTCAGGTCATGATCTCAGGAGTGTGAGATCAAGCTCCATGTCTGGCTCTGTGCGGAGTGTGGAGCCTGCTTAAGATTCTCTCTCTCTTGGGCAGCCTGGGCAACTCAGCGGTTTAGCTCTGCCTTCCACCTAGGGTGTGATCCTGGAGACCCTGGATCGAGTCCCACGTTGGGCTCCCTGCATGGAGCCTGCTTTCTCCCTCTCCCCGTGTCTGTGCCTCTCTCTCTCTTTCTCTCTCTCTCTCTGTGTGTCTCTCATTAATAAATAAATAAAATCTTGAAGAAAAAAAAAAGATTCTCTCTCTCCCCTTCAGACCCTCCCCTCAGACCTCACCCTTGCTCATCTGCTTGCTCATTCTCCCTCTCTCTAAAAAAAAGTAAAAAATAAATAAAAATAAAATGAACAAAAATGTGTCCTAGATAGTGATATGGCTGATTGATGATTCCCATTCTTTAGATACCTTAGAAGTTTATAATATAGAAGCAGTGTCTTTCCAATCATTCATTAGTTAATGCATGTTTATTGAGTGACTGCTTTGTACTCACCATAATTCCAGGTCCTTAGGATATGGCAGCAAACAAAATACAGTGTCTGCTCTTATGGTAGAGGGGACAACAACAACAACTCTCTTTCTGTATCTCTTTGTGTCCCAAAATATAAGGTAAGGTAAGGTAATGACAATTTCTACAAAATAAAGCAGGATAAGGTGTTTGGAGTGAAGGGGCTATTTTATATAGAGTTGTTTCATGTAAGGTGTTATTTTAGATACAGACTGTGAAAGTTGCTAAAGATATGATACTCAAATTAAAACCTGCATGAAAGGTAGGAGGAAACCATACAAAACTTGAGAAGAGGAAAGAATATTTTATACAGAGGGAATGGGTTGGTATGTGACTGGAATGGGGTGAGCTAGGGGAGAGAGTGTTAGGAACCAAGGTTAAGCTGTAGGCAGCTTCTATCAAGTTTTATGGACTGTGGTGGGAAATTTAGGTTTTATTCTGAGTGTGATGGAAAGCCATTGGAGCATTTGAGCAAAATCTGGTCTGAGTTTTAAAAAGATTTCTCTAGCTGCTGTGTGGAGCACTAATTGTAAGGAAGGTGGAGGGGAGGGCTACTTAGGAGAGATGGCAGGGGTCTGGTGAGAAATTACCAAGGCTTGGACCTGGGGGGTGTGGTGGGGGTGATGGCAAGTGCTTAAATCCGGATGTATTTGACAGGAAAGACTTGTTAATAGATGGGAAATGGAGTGTGAGGGGAAGAAGGAACTCAAACGGGACTCCTCAGTTTTCCTGCTGAAGAGCCAGGGGAATGGTGGTGATGGACCCCGGGCCCATGAGTAGAGAGAGAAGAGGAAGGAAGGCCCAGGACTGAGCCCAGGGGCACTACAACACTTAGCAATGGGGGAGAGGTGGAGGGAACAGAGGCTGGGAAGGAGCGGCCAGAGAGGTAGCAGGAAAACTGAGAAGGTCTGGTTTCCCATAAGCCAAGTGCAGGAAGTATTTCAGGAAGGAAGTGTGAGCAGCTGGCTGTTCCAGGCGCCTCCAAGAGGGGAAATTAGACAGGGACTGGAAAGCGCCCACTGGATTTGGCAAGAAGGCCTCTCGCCACCTCATCAAGGCCAGTTGCAGGGGAATGTGGGAGCAGAAGCCTGAGTGGAGGGAGAATGGGATATGAGAGTTCCTTTTGAGGAATTTTGAAAGGAAAGGGAGCAGAGAAATGAGGTGGTAGCTTGAAGGATATGTAGGGTCAGTGGAAAGTTTTTAGAAAACGAGATAAGTACAGACGTTTGTTGGTAGCTGAGCACGATCCATTGGGGAAGAAACCAGCAATGATGCAGACAGTGGTGGGATGATTGTGAGAGCAAGTGCTTGATTTGGCGCGAGGGGATGGTGTTGGTGCACAGATGGCAGGGTTCTCCTGAGGTGACAGTGAAGATGGCCACCCATCCGAGTCACAGGAGAGGCAGAGACTAGGCACACTAGGTAGACACATCTGTTTGGTGGTCAGGAAGATGAAGTAGTTCCCTTCTGACTACTTCTATTGTTTGGCTGTTCCTGAAACCAGCTGTTCATTCAAAACGATGAATGTTCTTGGAGTGTTGGGGTAGGTGATGTGAGGAAAGGATGAAGAAAAAAGGTATAGTCCATATCTTAGAGGAGTTGATAGCTGGGTTGATCTGTTTGTCCTTCTAAATTCCATACTAGCTGGGAAACTGATGATTTTTCTATTTCCTTATTCATTCAGCAGCAGTGATGTGCTGGGTTAAGAAAACCAAATGTGTTTTAGAGGAACAGATAAGAGGTAAAATAAATTAAAGATAAAATGTACAGTGAAGACATGTTTTCCCTCAAAATGTTGAACTCTGTCTAAGAGGGTGATTTCTCAGTTAATGAATTTTCTCAGTGTTGAGTGGCTTGAGTTGACCGTCATTAAACCATGGAGAAGAATCTTGAAGGATTTGACTATCTGAATGAATCTTTCCTGGGTTTTAATTGAGATCTGGCAGACAGAAAATAGTAGCTAATTTTTCAGAAAGTTTTAAAAGGGTCATTATTGTCACCCATGACCTACGGGTGCTGGCGAAATATTTTGGACATGTTAAAGAAAACTGCAGAGAAGAGTACTTACTTCCCCCATGCGCAGCGTTTACCAGTGTTCCCCCACCCCCACTGGTGTGCCTCCAGCCATCAACCCTCCAGGATTCTGAGCTCCAACAGCTTCTGCAGGCACTCGTCCCTGGCTGTTAATGGCTCACAGGAGGGGAAAAAGAGAAGTGGCCGTGTATGCTGGGAGGTCCTCATTCCATCTCCAATAGCAGTTAGCACAGCAATATCAAACTTTTTAAAAAGAGAACTTGCATAACAAAACTGAATTGTTGATAGACAGATTTCATAGATGGGTTTTTTGTTGCAGTGGGTATCATTTAGTCCCAGAGCCACATGGTCACGCACAAATAACAAATTTTACTCCTGCTCCTGACTCACTGACTATTTGTGGGGGGTGGGGGGTGGGTGCCTGTTTCTATGAAGATGTTGTTCATAAAGTCAGACTATATACCATGGCATTTTCTGTGCTGACTTGTGTGGAATTTTTACTCTGACTGCAATGGCTCAGGCAGATTGTATATGTCCTTAGGTTTATCTTTTTAAGTTTTTGTTTGCATTCCAGTTAGTTGACATACAATATAACATTAGTTTCAAGTGTACAATATAGTGATCCAATCATTCTGTACATTACTTAGTGCTCCTCCTGATAAGTATACTCTTAATCCCTGAAAAATCCTTGTTTGTTTTTTTATTGCCAACTCTCTAAAAGAAAGAATAATTATACACCTTGAATTATTAGCCTCATATATATAATTGCTCATGATACTTGAATTGACCTTCATCTCTTTTTTTCTTTTCTTTTTTCCTCTTTTTTTTTTCTTTCTCATCTCTCTTTTTTAAAAAAGTAGCACATTTACAATAGTTTATGAGGGGATCCCTGGGTGGCTCAGCAGTTTCGTGCCTGCCTTTGGCCCAGAGCGCGATCCTGGAGTCCTGGGATTGAGTTCCGCGTCGGGCTCCTGGCATGGAGCCTGCTTCTCCCTCTGCATGTGTCTCTGCCTCTCTCTCTCTCTCTCTCTTTCTCTCTCTCTCTCTCTCTCTGACTATCATAAATAAATAAAAATAAATCTTTAAAAAATACAATAGTTTATGATTTTACTAGGCAGTGGCCTTCCTATTCCTCCACTCACACTGAAGCAGGGAGGAGCTACCAGAACTGCAATAGCATTGTCTTGAGGAGGAGATCCAAAATCTCAGGAAAATGAGAATATTAGAATGATTTTGTTACTTTAGACCAGATAACCTACTCCTCGGGAGGGCTTAGAAGATACTGCCTTCACTAAGGTGTTGAGGAATGCACTGATGGTGGGTGCCTGGATACGTGGTGGCTTCCTCCATATGCTGGCCCTGATAGTAGGAGATGCTGCTTGGAATGGGGGTGCCCACTTCCAGGAGGATGGTAGGGTTTCCAAATGGCAGACACCAGGGGAGGAACTCAAATGTCGGATGGGAGGTAGAAGTGATTACTGTAATGGGCCCCAAGACTAGAGAGGCAATCAAGGTGTCTTGCCTGGCAGGAATCTGTGGTGGTAATGAATAGAGCATGATGTTGAGGGTTAAGAGAGACCAACGAGAGTACTGCTTGTACAACATCAAGAAAAAGCCAAGAGCTGGCAAGAGAACTTTAGACAGCTCTCCACTTGAGTAGAAAATCATGGTCTTAAAAAAAAAAAAAAGAAAAAAAGAAAATCATGGTCTTTCATTAAGTTTCCAGATCTAAGTTCACAGTTTGTAGACCCAAAACCCATGTAGTTGCAGGGAGACCATGTCCCTTGTTAAGGACTCTTACAATGCCAAGGAAATGCCATCCAACTTGGTACTGTGCACAATGGAGAAAGCAGAAATGCCACCAAAGTCTTATCTTCTGGATTTGACTACTGTGAATCTGATAAGAGTATAATTCCTGAGATTTCTGAGACATAGATTAATAGAAGGGTATGTAGATATATAGACACAAACATTTTCTAAGAAATGAGACTATGCTGTATTTTCTACTTTTATTAAAATAATGTTATGTGAAATTAGTATACTTGTAAAGAAACAAGGAAAACAAGGAATTTCTGAAGTTTTGAAAATGTTTCTTTGCTATATGAGAGGTGATTTCTTAGAATATTAAGAAATAGAGATTAAAATAAGATTGAGATGTGAGACACCTGGGTGGCTCAGTTGGTTAAGTGACTGACTCCCGATTTCAGCTGAGGTTGTGATTTCAGGGTGTGAGATTGAGCCCCACATTGGGCTCATGTTGAGCATGGAGTCTGCTTTGGATTCTCTTCCCTGCCACCCACCTCCACTTGCATGTGTGTGCACTCTAAAAAAAATAACAAATTGACGTCAGAGTTATTTTTAATTTTATGGCTCAATTTTGAGAGCATTAATTTACTCACTATAATAAGAAAAATAAAATTTACATTCTTAAACCTTTTCCACTCACTCCTTCCACTCTGTTTTGTCAATTATAGTGTTATGTATACATTGTGGAGGGTTATAACATTTGTATTCTGTTCTATAATCATGATTATCATAATTACATAGTTAGTTTTTTATTTAAATCATTTGTATGCTCACCACCAGGACTTTTAGCACAACTTCCTCATAGTGAATTCCTTTATTTTGATTCATCTGTTGAGTGCTGAGATTTCATCATTAAATCGTTTTTTTCCAGGAAGGGCATCTCATTGTTATATTCATTGCATTTTTGCATGAATGAATAATGTTTTCTTATTTTTGGCTGGGCATAATACACTGATGACCCTCTCTTCCCTAAAGCTTTGTACATAGTATTCACCTGTATTTTGGCACTAAGCATTGTCCATAATACCCCTTTTCTAGGCATCTCTTGGTTGCCTAAATTTCATCCTCAAGTATTTTTTTTCAAGAATGGGTTGGGTTCAGTAGTTTTGAGTTTTTTATAGTATTCTTGAGCTGTTATTTTCCTCAATAACACAAATACATAAATACAGTGTGTTTTTTTGATATACACACTTAGTTCTTCATTCATTAATGGTAAATTTTATGATATGTCTGTGTGTACATGGATTTTCTTTTGCTGTTTTCTCTCTGCATTTTCTTCTCCATCTCTTTCCTTATCTCAAGTCTCTTGTCAATACCAGGGATCCAGTTTTCAGCCATGCTTATTCAGTTGATTGATGTTTCTAATTTAGAATTAATTTTGTGATCAGGTTATTTTGGTCCTTAGCTAATTCTGTTGTTTTCTCTTCATGTCTTTGGGTTCTTCTTGCACTGCCCTCATGCTCTTACTAGGTCTCACTGTCACTCTGCTTGTTCCTGATTTTGAAGTTGTATTTCCTTTCCTCAAGAATGATGGGCCTTCTTTCCTTTCTTCTCTCCTTTTCCCTCCTCCCCACCTCTTTTTTTTTTTTTTAACTAAGTTTGTTTTTTACTTGATGTAACATTTACTTTCTACAGCTTGAGATGAGGAGAACAAGGAGAACTTAGTTGGGGCTGTGAGCAACTCTTTGTTAGAGAAGTTGATACCTCCTATGCCTTTTAACCTTTTACTCATGTCCTCCACCAGGATGTGCTCTCTGTATTGGAGGGTTTTTTGGGGGGGAATGGGAACTCTGAAGCCTCTGTTTCATCAGAACCCACCATAATTTTTCACTTTCTCAGTTTTACTCATCTCTTTCCAGCAGCCAGTTCTCCTCCACACAGTCACCCTCCCCACCCTCCCCTTAGGAGATCTTCCCCAGCATTCACCAGCTCCTGTCCCGCTGTGTCAGAACCTCTCTGTCATGGATGGCCAATGTGACAAACCTCTTTCTTTGTGGGGCTGCTGCCAGTGACTGTTCTGTTGGTTTTTAATGCTTGTTTTGTTGTTCTTAAGAATTTTTCAGCCGTCTTGACTCAGAAGTTCTGGTGCCAGGTGTGTTCACTGTGAAGCCTAGGTTGCCTCAGAAACCATTTGTTCCCTTAGTGCCAGAAACATCCCAGCAGCAGCTGAATGACTGACCATTTGGGTGTGATGGGGAAGCTTCCTGGATTAAGATTGTCACTGTATTACCTGGGCAGCCTTTTCATCTCTCCCAACTCTTCATCTTTCATACTTCTGTTCACTTGGAATTAGAGTAGCTACCATTGAGTTGTAAGGCACATCCATCCCCAGAGCTCCTAATTGAAAACTCCTTCCCCTTCTTCCTTTCCCAGCCAGAGCACAGGAAGGGCCTCTTTTTCTACTTCCTAGAGCTTTAAGCCATTTTTCTACCAAGGCTTGTAGAAATATAGATTTTTGTAATTTGGTTATGCATAAGGTTATTTTAGTTAGTATTTTGAACCACAAGTCCTTTTTAAAAATGTGTTGGATGCATTCTATCACTTGCACAATTTATGTTTCTGGTTTTGAAATTTCTGACATTGAGATGTGTTATTGAGTTGTATTGGTCTTCCATGGGTTATATACTGAGGAGTAATGACTCCGTCCATCCCCCTTTTTCTTTTTCTTTATGAGATTATTAAAAGGTGTTCAGGCCACATCTGCTGACACTGATTTCACTGTAAAACAGTCACCAGGACTAAAAAAAAACCCATATATCCTAAGACCCCCAGAGACCTGGCTATCTGGTTGTTCCATCTTGGTCTTTCTCAGAGCCTGGAATGTACTTCTGCTCTTGGACACTCAGGTGAAGTTTCAATTAGAATGAGGACATCATCATCATCAGTTTGCAAAATGATTTAGTCTGTGATGGAGGGCTGCGCTTTCAGAGACTTCAGAACTTCAGAATTTCACTCTTGAACTTCATATGTAGTGGGTATAGTGTATGTGGGGTAACGTGGTGAATGGAGCACTGTGTCTCCCATTTTTACCTTTAAATATGTCAATTTCAACCTAATATCTTCCAGGCAATAAAGCCAATTTCTCACCCAAAACCCAACCACCAAGCCATCAAGCCCAGCATCTCAGGGGACTACCAGATACTACCAGATGCTTGTACTTGAGAGCTATTCACTTCACTTTCCCTGGAAGACATGCTGATCTGCTTTAATACATGTTGCGTGGGTGTACATAGCCAGTATAGGTACCTGGCCCACAGCCCAGTGCTTTTGGATTAGAGAACTTAAAGCTTTCCCTTCTGTATCACAGGGAGCTCTTTAGCTGGCCTTACTTTAAAAGGTTCCTTGGTGCTGATGCATCCTATTTATCCCTGTAGGATATATCACCTTGACATAGAGACCTTATTGACCACTGAACATTCATCGCTTGGATGCTGTGTGCTCTTACATCCTCCACATTTTCCATGATGTACAACCTCCCGATCACCATTAGCTCCATTAGACATGATTGTTGGTCAACCAGGAGTATCTAGTAGTCCAAGATAAAAAGGACACCCTACTTCATGCTTACCTTTGAGATATACCTATAAGTAAAGGACTGAGCTGGAAAAGCCAAAAAGTTCTTTTAACATTTACTGACAGGGAAGGGGATAGGAATAAGTACAATCTTGAATTTAAACAGATTTACTTTGGTGATGGCTTTGTAGTAATCATTAAGTAATCATTAAGATGTTTCCAGAACATTAGAGTTTTTTTTTTCTTCTGGACTCCACCACTTACCAGGAGAAGACATGTCTGCCAGATGATGCTAACAGTAAGGAATCCTAGGCAAAGACCAGAAAGGTTCATAACATCTAGAAGTTGGCCAAGTAGTGTTGGTTCGAACAGACAAACCTGAGCTGTTTCACTTTAAAAGGCTCCAGAAACCCTGAGATTTATTCATTCATGAACTAGCATCATTGAACAATGGGTCCTGACATAATAACAAACTACTAATAATTTATGAACATCTCTCTTTAGGCTTGAAATTGCACTATCTCAATTTCATTTGTTCCTAATTTTTAAAAAATGAATAAACTGAAATCTGAACCTGGGCAGGGTCATTGATCAGTCTACTGGAGCTTTTCAAAAAACTCTGAGAAAGTTACTATGGAAGTACATTATTTAGAGCCTAAAATGAGGCAGCATCATTACTAATGATCTCATGGTGACTTCTGGTCATGTGTTTTTTCTTGGGGGAAGAGTTCTATAATTCTTCTGCATTGATTACAGGTCAACTGGTTACTTTTTCCTGGAGTATGTAAAATATGTTGTTTTCCATCAATTTTAAATCACACCCATTCTCTCAATTTTTCTGAGGCTTTTGAGTATCCTGATATCCGTAGAACTCTCTACCTCCATCTACTTCCTTTCAATGTGTGAACTTAAATGATTTTAACTAAAACTTATAAATTTATTATAATAATACTTGGTAGTGTAACATTGAGTAGAAATAATAATGTGTCCAAGAACTAAAAATATCCCAACTCAATAATTCATAAACTCAGATGCCTGAAATAATGCAGTAATATCAATAAAATTTTAAATTCTCTCTGTTCTTGGGATTTACATTGTAGTTGTGTGAGTCACAGAGTAAAGCATGCCCATTAATTTTAAATAAAGAAAACTTTACCACTTGGTATATAAAGAGAAGATGGTTATATTATATTTTCTATGTATTGCCAGCAGTAGAATAATAGGGAAGAAAGATCCCTAAATTTGAAGTAGACACAAATTCACTAGAATGTGTCTTTGTTCTCAGATGCAAAATAAATGTTTCTATATTACTTTATACATTATTTTGTTCTGGTAAGCACAAGTATGGAGAAGTGAGTATCTTTTCCTTTCTTCTCGATAGTATATATGTAATACATTCATAAGTGGTCAGAAATTTCTTGTTCATTTTCCACTCTAAGAAAAATCACAATAAGAAAAAAATGATGAAACCTGTGTTTATAAGCATATTCAATTTGTGTTTTGATTCTTAATTTGCAATTAAAGGATGAGAATTTCAAATCTCAAAATAACTTCTGAAATTTAACGTAGCATGCACGCATGGAGAAATGAATGCTATCGCTTTAAGATAAGGTAGTCTGGTGATTCATTGCACGAAACAAGAAACAAGATCGATTTGGAGCAGGCTCCTACTGTTAGCTTTTTTGAAGATGGATTCTCACGCCGAAAATAACACAACATATTCTAGATAACAGCAGTTTTTCCCCCTGAAATCCACCAAAACTGAAGAAAAATCCAAGTGACTGTTCTTAGCAGCTGTGTGGCCCGGAGTTCACTGGGGAAGCTGGCTTCCTGCAGTCCCCTATTCATCACCTGCTTCAAAGACAGCCTGGCTGGCTATAGTGTGCAGGCCAGGTAGGGTGCCATTGTGCACAGTCTGGGAGGATTAGTATCAAAGCTGCGGCAACCAGGCCCTTGGTCTCGGGCTGCCATTCAGTCTAGCAGGGAGAGGCTAAGACTGGCCAAGGTCACAGTCTCCAGTGTGGAGTGGACTGGGAAAGGATCCTGAGAATAGAATGCTCTTTATGAAATCATGGCGCAAGCTTGCAGCACAGCAGGTGCCCTTCTGGAACACATAACATCTGTTTATGTTGGTCTACCGTAGCTGACAACAAGATAATAGAGCTTTGAAATTTATCATTTTATTTTTTAAAAAGACAACTGTATATACAATAATCCAGATGCGTATTTAGCTTCGAGCTTTTATTTGAAAATCATAAAGAAAACTGACCGATTTAATTGCTGCTTTTACGTGTATATATTGAAGCAAACAGCAAAGCGTACTGACTATTAACCATTTATAACCATTGCAGATCAGTAATACCCGAATTCTTGGGTAGGAAATACCTAGCATTCAACATAATTTTATTCAGTGTTCAGGCATTTATGTCAACAGATTGCAGAATGATTTCCTGAATATGCCCAACTGTCTTGAATATTAGGAGGTTTGGATAAAATTCCTCCCCCCCACCCCCCACAGACGAGAGTATTTCAAGGGTGAGGTAATAATGACGCAAAAATAAAATTTTCAACTTGGACAAATTAGAGAAAAATTAAGCTGTCCATGAGTTGTCATGACGACAAGGATGTTCTGTTGATGAACTGTCCTCCTCATTGTCCAATCAGATAGTAGAGCTGAAGCTGGAGCATGAACAGGAGAAGACGCACCTATCACAGCAGCATAGCGCAGAGAAGGATAGCCTAGTCCGAGACCATGAACGGGAAATTGAAAACCTGGAAAAACAGCTTCGCGCTGCCAATATGGAGCACGAAAATCAAATTCAAGAGTTCAAGAAACGAGATTCACAGGTAATTATCAATAATATTTGATAAAACGGGTATCTATTTTTAAAAAGTCATCAGCGTTTAGTGTTTTCTTATTATTCTTGTTGGTGCACGCTGTTTGATCATTTGCAAAACTGACATATAAATGTGATTTTTTTTTTGTTTTCTTCTCCCTACCCCCCCGTTTTGAGGATGAATAAGGCTTTAACTACAGAAACCACAGGTAGCCAGATTAAAAATCCCATGGCGCGCTATAACTTGGCCCCTTTTTTATAATCTTGTCTCGGTGCCTTTCATGATGGATTTTTTTAAGGTATCTGCCCCTTACCCCTCCCCTCAGCCTCAGCAAATCCCTATGAAATATATCAGCCTCACTCCTTGCTTTTTGTTTTAATCTCTGTAGGTAATCAAGCAGCTGTTTTAATATTTGCTTTTCCTTCCTGGTATTGCTTTTTTTTTTTTTCATTAGACTCTATATTTGATTAGATCACTCAGATGGTAATTGATAAAAATGACTCCAGAGAAGGGCTATTTCCCATCAGGTCTGTCGCTTTTTCCTACATGCACATTGCACATGCCTCCTAGCCTCCATCTCTGGAGTCCCTGTTGGAAGCCATTTGGCAGAATAACCCCCAGCTGTGGTAGCATTTGACTCTTCAAACTTATGGATGAAATGTGCACTGTCAGCATGGAAAATTATCTTTATAAATTTCAGATGAAAAAAAATCTTATTGGGTGTGTGCATCTTTGTGGTACAATACGTTCTTTAGGGTATATATAATCAAAGGCCTTTAGTGTATCCTCTTGAGATTGCTGGGACATTTTATTAAAGAAAAATTGAGGAGCAATTGATAACAAAAAAAGATTATTTTCTTTTCTAATAAGACCATATCATATACTAGGTCTAAATACCTCTTTTTTTCCCATTGAAATCTTCACCATATTATTCATACCACACATAAGCTTCTTGCTAGTTATCCTTTCTCCCCAAATAATACAATTTTTAAACAATGAACTAAGCCTTCTATTTGTTATGACATGTGTTTGAACAATTTTATATAATCATCTAAACAATAAAAATACTACTGATTAAATAAGATGTTTATTTCTTGGTTGGAGGGCGGGAGGCGGTAAGGCAAAGAATAAGGGTTATTGGTTATTTTTCATTTGACCTTGAGTTGTCTTTTACCTTCAGAAAATGACTGGGGCACTATAAGTATACTCAACGTGGGTTTTTTTGGTCAATGTTATACATTTATAGGAAAACTATTTTCAATTTGTTTTGGGGGGGTTTGCTAACTAAAAAGGTAGTCATTGTAGTAGCCATGGTACCAGGAGAGTCAGGTGGTTCCTGCTAAATCAACGTGTATTATATTTTTGCCACCAACCTCATTAGAGCCTTTATAAAATATATGCTGATCTTCTGATTGTTAGCCGTATAATTTACTAAGAATATTTTCAAACTTCCATTCTTCTTCAAAGATGATGCTAAGCCTTACCATTGTCTTCTATGATAAAGTATTTGGGTTCTGAGTCTGTGTAGGGTCTGTTTGCATAGTAGAATTGAATACTTGATACAATAAAATACATTAATTTATGTAACTTCCTACTATTTTGGTGCTGTTGTGGAAAGCTGACAGTAGTGGAGGCCAAATTTAGGAAATCTTTGTGATTTTACATACGTCATATCTGCCATATATAGGGTGCGGTTCATCCAATAACAAAAGGGAAATTTTAGAATTATTACATATAATTAAGTCACAGGGAGAGTACAATAAGGTTCTTAATGAATTTCTTCTAATTGAAATAATCAGTATGAGGACCATATGACCTCTTCAAATATTGTAGGATAGGATTGTGTTTCTCCTATTTTGTGTCTTTCTTGGAACAATCGGAATTGTTGTCATGGGAATGCTAGTAAAGCAATGGAAACTAAGGCTAAATGCATTCTTGATCTGAATGAAAATGATTTTCTGTGTAAGCTAAATTTAATTGTTTTTAGAGAATGTGTTTTAAAAAAACTTTCCCAATAAGTTATATTTTTAAAAATATTATCATGTATACCAAAATGCTAATAATTTGTATTTATTTTGGTTATTCATTGAGGATATTAATTCAATATTTCCTTCAGGTAAGATCTAAATTTTTCAAATATATCTTTTCATGGTTATGATTTAAATAATATAATGTATACCTTTGAAGTCCTGAATTCCATTCACGAATTTCAAAAAAGCAAAGTGGATATATATTTTTTAAATAGATATTATTTTCAAATCATTGTTTTGTGGCTTGATACATGTGTGATGTATCTTAAATATTGGATTATATATTTTTAATTTTTAGTTCCAGAGAGATTTGATTTTCAGTTCATGTTTAGCTACTCCCGTTTAGCAATGGAGGCCATTTTGTAAAAAGGATTGTTTGAAATACTTAACCAAAAGAGGACGAGTGAAGGTACCTATTTTGGATACTGCAGCTTTGCTTGCCATTTTTTCTTCCATCAGATTGTTCAATGCAGACAATATACTAAAGGTCTACTTTTGGTTTCTTCCAAACATATAATGTATACTGATAAGAAAACCATTATTTTAAAGTATAGTTACTTACCGTAAGGTGAATCATATATCAAACAGGAACTACTCCCTTTTGGTGAATATGCTGTATAATTATTACAGGTTAGTTGTTACCCAGGTAATTTCTGTTTTATAGAGAAATCCGAAGATATAGTAATGCAACTAAGGACAATTAACTATTTCTTTCATTTTATTTGGTGCATTTAGCTAATTATTCTATGCATATGTTATATCTTTGTCATAACCTGATTTTCAATTAAGTAGGATATTTTATGTTGTGATGCTTACATTTGCTAAAATTCACATTAAATTTTACCATCCTCATACAAGATGGTCAACCTGGTATCTACCTAGGGTCATAATGTTTAAGAAAAAGCATCCAGGTCAGTAGATAATAAGAAGTTACAACCTCATTGTCTAATATTTCTCATTTGCCAGATCCCTCTTATTGAAATTAATTTGGAGGATGATTTGATTGACTTAATAATATTTTTTAATACAAAGAAAATGTATAGTTTTGTTATGACAATCTTAGGAGAGCTTCTTCTAACATGGTGGTTCTGCATGTCATTTTGCTTTTGAACTGCAATGTAGTGAAAGAATTTCAACAGTTTATTCTTTTGAATGACAAGAAAAACATAACTTAGGTTCCTTGACCTCTTAGTTGTTCTTTTAGGACCCTGTACCACCTGGAGATTGCTTGATCTTTTTTATGTTTGTCACCAGAGTGTATATATGAATACTGTAGAGAACCTTTGCGACCTGCCCCAGAGGTGGGGTCACCATCATAGGACAGCTGTCTATGTGATCTGTTGGGGTACAGACACATGGAAAACTCAGGGTAACCACAGCAGCCACTGTGAACCACCATCAGTATAGTAAGGCAAATTAGTACACCAAACTTAGAGAAGGTTATCACGAGATCCAAAAATACATTAAACTTAAAAAATTTGTATATAGGAAATTGGATCTTGCCTAACACTGGCATCTCAATGCCTTTCTTGATTTCTTAAACTGAGAACCATGATGCTCATATGAATGAACTTTGCATAATAAATGGACAGAGCATCTTGATTTTGCCATTTTGATAAGTAAGAAGCTGCCTTGTTGCTAATTCTAGAATGTAGGATTTTCAGAAATCCTCCTCTTTCTCTTTTCTACCTAAAAATATCTTCCAGAAAAGCTATTTGAGGTCAGATAATTTTAATTTTTAAAATTATATCTCAGTAACATCACTTTGTTTTCCATGAATTTGGTAGCCTGGGTCCAAAATAAAAATGTCCATTTATAAACTGGGTATGTGCCTGCGTGCATTGGATTGAATACTGGCTATCATTCTTCAAAGATTGCTTATGGATAAATTTAGCAATATGTGTGTTCTGAACATTTCTGCTAAACCTATGCATGGTCTTTGGGCTTTTGTAGGGGAATATTTTTCCTTTGAACACATTGAGTTTAATTTCTTTATGTGCCAACCACTTTCAAAAAGGATTTGAGGCAGCATTTTATAATAAACACACATTTAAACAGGTAAAATATACTGAAAATAGTAATTAAGCAATAAATGTTATTAACCCACCAGAAGATCTATATCTTTTTTAAAAAATGCTTTAGTTAAGTACAAGTTTGAGCTTTGAGCTCACCTAGAAGCCACAGCAAAGAGGGAAACATGATGAACTGTGTAGCTCTAATTATCTATGAAAGAAATCATACCAGTTCATTTTTTTCTAGCTCTCAGTTCTGAGATAAATTTATGACATAGGAGTTAGCATAAAGGCCACTGACCAACGTAACTGATGACAAACTCTATATGTTAAGACATTTGGAAATAAAATCTTGTAGGACCAGATTCTCTAAGTACTTTCACAAAATGTAATTAGCGGGTTTTATTTTAATGTGTCCAAATTTCATGTTAATTAATTGAAAACACCATCATTCTTAATACCAAAAACACATCTGCTTCAAGAAGGGATCCAGTTTTGCACATATTATGTAATAAAATGAAAGTATATTTTAAGTCACAAGCCTAGCAAATTCCAGTACTTTCATTATGTGACTGATCCTGAAACCCTTAGAAAAATGTCTTTAGGAAGTTCCAATTAGAAACATGGCTGAGATTAGAAATAGTTTAAGAGTTAATGCCCTACTAGTAATTTCCAAGACTGTTACTCTCTTTCTTCTAATTCTCTTGTCCTCTGAATTTATATTATGGAAAACTCTGAGAAATAAAAGTAAGTGGTAATTTGGTCCAGTAGTGTAGGCTATTTGTATCTATTTGTAAAAGAGGTTGCTTTCTACCTACATAACCAAACTGGTACTTTATCATCAATATTTATTCACTAATATCATTTACTTTGTTTTGAGGTAGTAAATATTTTTATCTCTTTGGGTGGACTGATGTCTTGGAAAAACCAAACTATGTAAATATCTTTCCCCCAACATAATGAGGCTGTTGCTGTTAATGTAACCCCGCTTTTTGTTCCCCTTGTGTCCCTGGTGACACATACAGCCACATCAGAGTGGTTGCCTGGTGTTCCAGCTGTGTACACACCACACTTTGATACTTTCCCCGCTACACTGACTTATCTGTGTTAGATGGAAAGAGGAATGGAATTAAGTGTGTTTTTAAGTATTAAGGGGGGTTTTGCTACAATGTACGTCATGTTTAGTGTCAGACATAAGAGATGGTGGGAAGATGTTTTTAGCATTTACTTTATTATTCTGCAAAAAGAAAATAAGACTTTTTCAGTGGACTTGTGGCAAAACCACACATTACGATTTTCCATTTATTTTCTTTAGATGAAGTTTTATAGTATTATCTAAGTGCTGTGTTTAAGATAGATCAAAACTTACTGTAGACATTTAGAATATAAACAGAGGTTGTCCTACTAACTAAGCCATTTTTAAAAGCCTGCAGGAGGGAAGTACTGTTTTTCAGATACTAAAAGCATAGGTTATACAGAATTTTCCAAATACGACCAAAGTTCTTATATTTTGAAATGGATATATATCAATGCAGAGATGTCGTTTTACTAGTATCAAATGGTGGTTTGTCTAATAGTATCACATATACTTAATAAGATGTTTTGTTTATATCTTATATATATTTCTGTGTATAAGAATACTTAGGTGCTTCGTTAGGAGGAAAGATGGAAAGATAACCTTTCAAGTAAAGTTTACATTTTCCGTAGATCACTAGCTTTCTTTTTCCATTGTAATTCTAAAATTCTGTAGTTATTTTCATCTTTTAAGTACAAAATAGCATATATACCTATAATTAAACTATTATAAATAATTCAACTTGATCCTCATTGTGGAGAAAATTATATTAAGATGAAAAAATAAAAACAAGCTGAGACAAGGAAATCAGTTTCTCTAAGAATGATCCATTTGTAGAAGTACTATACAGTGTATCTTTAGTCCTGTGCATATTTTTTAAATGTGGCAGTTACCATGGAAACCACATTCCATGGCATGTGGTCCACTTTTAGATAAAGAATATTCCTTTTAAAGACAAACCTTCCAAATCATAACATAAAGTATTCCCTTTGAATTAACAACTCCGTGTCAATTGAATGATTGCTTTAAAAATCTGTCTTTCGTTCTCATTATACTTCATAGATTTTTTTTTGAAATATTAAAGTTGTTCTTGAAGAAGTAATAATTAAATTCTGGAGATATTTAAAATAGGGGGTGCAGTGTTTTCTGCAGTGATGGAAACTAGAGAGCTGCCCAGGGAGCACAAGTCTGTTGATACAGCATGTGGTGCTGGACACGCACCTTGTAGTCATGTCAGGTATCTAAGTATCCAGCAGTAACATTGCCAGATTGAGTAAAGAGATGACCACATCCAATTATTTTCGGTTCACAGATAAAGAACCTCTGGTTCAAGGACATTATCTTGCCCAAGGTCACAGAACGAACAAACCAGGGCTTCTTAATTTTAATTCAGTGCTCGTTCTTTATCTCACAGCCTCTTTCAAAAGAGATTTTAGATTTTTTGGAGAACTTGGACACAGCAGAAAAGGCACAGGGTTATATGTGAACCTTTGCCTAGCAGGAGAGAGAGAGACACTGGTATTCTTTGTTCCTCAAGCTGAGATTCTCATCGCAATTTGCATTTCTTTCACTGATTCGCCATACTTGACGTTGCTGCAAAGTCGTAATTGAATCATGCTGTGTGAGTTCCAGTTTTAGTAAGCAATACCTCCTAGAACAACACTGAATTTTTATGCTTGTTTGTGTTTAACAGCAGCAGCAGTAACAAATATTTATTGCATGCTTCCCATGCACCAGGCTGTCTGCTAGGTCCGTCGCATTGCATCATCATCATCTACCCTTCCAATGTTCAATAAGGATTAAATTTCCCATTTGGAAACTCTGTTTTGACCTTCTTACCTGGGCCATAGGATGAATGTATGTTACTCCATTTTATTGATGAGAAAAGTTTCAGAAAGCACAAGTCAAATGCCCAAGGTTACATAACTAGTAGTTAGTGTGGTTAAGACTCATGGCAATGTCCCCTGTCCCATATGCCTGCTTCTTTATGAGCTTGCTGTATAATTGTGGAATTGTATAATTCCACTATATTTTCAATTTTGTATTGTTAATACACTAGTGGATTTAAAATACTGATACCCAGGGGGGCACCTGCGTGGCTTATTGGTTGAGCATCTGCCTTTGGCTCAGGTTCTGATGCCCAGGTCCTGGGATCAAGTCCGCATCAGGCTCCTTAAGAGAGCCTGCTTCTCCTCTGCCTATGTCTCTGTCTCTCTCTCTGTATCTCTCATGAATAAATAAATAAAATATTTTAAAAATAATTAATAAAATAAAATACTGATGCTCATAACTCAGACTATGTATATCCAAATTAAGATTTAGCTAGTGGTTTCAAACTTTCTCCAGAACCACAAGCCATGGCTATGTCTCTATTCTGAGACAAATTAAACTCTGAAGAGGTGTGCAATTCTTAATATTTTATTTGGAATAGAATTCCTTCCCACAAGTTTCAGAATTTGTAGAATGGAAAAATGCATATGATTTTGAGATGGGTTTACTATTGGCTTTTACATTAATACTGAAATAAAAAGATATGTCTACAGTAAGAATCCAGGAAGCTTTTAAATCAATGGATCTACCAAGCTCTATAAAAATCAATTAGGGATTTACATTTAGTACTGGTGAAATATGGTTTGTTATGAATGGTTTATTGTAAGTGAATATCTGTTGTACTCATATATTAATTTGTAATATTACAAATGATCCCTTCATTTTATGGAATGAATTTTTAAATCTCAAAGATTTTAATCTCAAAGAATTTTTTTCCCTAAAGGAACCCATATAATGATCCTGATTGCATGACAACAGCTAGTCCAAACCTTTCTGAAGTGAGGTCATAGAGGTTGAGTAAATTCAAACTGGGAGACTTTCTTGATAGAAATACAAGGAATAATTAGAAAATGTGTTTCCTTTAGAATCCTCAGAATCAATTTATGTTGATGCAATTTGGCTTAGTCAAAATGAGAAGTTTTTCAGGTGAATTCTTTTTTCTCTTTTCTTTTCTTTTCTTTTCTTTTCTTTTCTTTTCTTTTCTTTTCTTTTTTTCTTTTCTTTTCTTTCTTTCTCTTTTCTTTCTTTTCTTTTCTTTTCACATAAAATACCTCAGAGATGAATTGTTATTCCACATACTGAATGTCATTCCCATTGACATAAGGAAAAATGCCTTCAGTTATTTTTAGCATATTGCTCTTGTCCTTTTCACCTCTGCCTCAATGAAATTACTAAGAATGTTGGCAGAAATTTATCTTTGAGGAAATATTGGATGAATAGTTCTTCTTTCTTGATGTCTTGGAAAAGTCATTTTTGGATTTCTGACTCAGTCAGTTCTCTCAGAGACATCCTTGATGTCTTTATTTAGAAATTTGAGGTAATTTTTTGTGACAGGGAGGTCGGAGCCAAAGTGCAAGAAATGATTGGCAAAATGATGATATCATCAAATGTTCAAAGAGCTGGCAAATTGAAGCTTATTAAACTGTCATTTTGTCTTCCATTCAGGACTAATTGGAATCATGCCTAGTTGCATGATAGAAAAGATATTTAACACCTGAGAATTTCTCATGAGAAAAATGACAGGAATCGATGTTAGGGAGACCCTAACCTTGTGTTTGAGGAGAAAAGCAAAGGAACTACATGAAAATTATAGTCTGTTTTCAAACTGCTTTAATATTTGTGTACAGAAAATATTTGAAAAATATCATTAATAGGAGAAAACATTTAGATGATAAAAATTGGCCTAATTGAGACCTACAGCCTTGAAATTGGTGGATTAATGTGAAACTTGAGGTAATGTTTTTCAGTTAAAATGAATATTAAAACTCAGTGAAACTTATTTTTCTTCATTTGTTTTACATTGGTACCTGACAATTATTTTAAATTGTTACCTGACCTCTCAAGTAGTTGGGGGCATTTGTGTACTGGGAGGTTCGAGAAAGATCACAAGGAATCAGGAAGAAACAATACATCATTAGACTTGGAGGGTTTGAAAATGTGTGTTATTTTTCCAGTTTGTTTTGATTTGTTTTTCTTAGGTATGAGGTCAAGGCCTGAAGGTATTAGTAATATTTGAAAATGAGTTAATGGCGTCCTTAAAGAATGGAGTTTACTAAAGTATGTAGCCTGGACCTAGGGTCTCTTCCCTTGTTAATAGGGGCGGTCTCAAGGCAGCATTAATCTTGCAGTGTGTGTGTGTACATGCACACATGTGTATATGTGTGTGCATGTCTCACTGATATCATCAGTCTGTGTTACAGAGGAGCTTCCAGTGAACATGAAACCAACAGCCCAGCCAGGCCTAGCATCTCAAAGCAAGGGGATTTTCCAGTGGAAAGACTTGAAAGTTACAGGTCTTTAAAAAGGTTAAAATTAAACTGGTGATTCATTCATCTTAAGTTTGCTCCTTAAGTCAGTGTTTATTAATGAAACAAACCCCAGATCCCTCGGGTCAAGTGGGACCTTATTTATTTTGTTATTTGCAAAGATGTCATTTAATGTACAAAATGCATGTGTTCACCAAATGTTTCCTGAAAAGCTAATTTTTTTGTAATGTAAATGTTATCCTCACTTGTTGGGCAAGTTTTATAGTAGCTCCAGATAAAGTGATGTTGGCATGTGCAACAAAAGTGGAGTGTGAGGTTTGAAAACTTTTGTTCTTCAATTATTCAAAAATTATGCCAAAGCTGTCGTTAGACAAAAGCCATGAGTTCAAGAGGTACAGTGTGTTGCCAGCCCCTATTAAAGTCAATCCTGACTGTGCATGTGCTAGTTCAGACTTTGGGAAACATGGAAATGCACTCTTGTGCTTTTACCTCTCTAATCATTTCTAGTGACATGCCGTTGACATCACAATCTGTTACTATAAAGTTGGTGCTTCTTAGATTAAATCATTCAACTCAGATATAAGGATAGTTGAGTAAATAAATCTTCTCTGAGAAACATAATTATTCTTAACTATTCTAATTGCTTTGAGGAGTCTCATTGTTCCATATAGATAGTGACTAGATGGAACTCTGACTTCAACATTTTATAAGTGTGACTCTTTAGATAACACAGAAATGAAACTTATCTTCATATACATTTCCCTACCTGTAAAAATTAGGCAGAATTATGTATATGGAATTTCCTTATGACAGAGACTTTATTCAGCTTGATTCATTTATTCAGTAAAGATTTTGTGAGTACTGTTCTGTACCAAGTCCTGAGGCTAGGTGTTTTAGGGGGTACTTCTTACATCCTGGTGCCTGTGCCTGTTGTCCCAGGGTTGTAAAGGGCATAGCCTGTCGGGCCCTAAGGGAGTTCCGGCTCTGGGTTCAGCAAAGAACAAGAGAGACCCATCCTCTGCTCTGTAGGAACCTACACTGGAATGGGGGAAGACAGATGATAACTCACATAAAAATACAAAGTAACAAGGAGAACATCACATAGCAATAACTGGTAGGGGGAGAATTAACACAGAGAGGTGTGACACATGATTGAGTGATTGCATTAGCTGGTCATGAGAGAAGACCTCTCCAAGGAAGAGCCATCTAAACTAAGAAAGACCCAACTGATGAGAAGCCAGGCTGAGGGAACAACCAGTGCAGAGACCCTGGAGAAGAATACATTTGGTGTGTTTAGGAAATAAAAAATGAGGTCTGATGGCATGAGCTTATTAGCAGGTGCAGGAAAGGACGGGACCTTTGAAGAACCAAGGTTCTTCTATTGTATGTAATTGGAAGACAAGAAGCAGCAAAGTCACATGATCCAGTTTGTGTTTTTTGAGGTCCACTGTGGCTGTTGTGTCCAGTCCTGGATGTCTGTATGACATAGGTATTTGAGCCAGTAGGACTTTCAGATGGGGTAGGTATGGGAACTGAGGGAAAGAGAATTCTTTAGGATTTTGGTCTGAGCAGCTAGATAAATGGTGGCGTCAAATATGAGCATGACTGGGGGGAATAAAAGCAAAAGCAAGAGTTCTTTTGTTGCCAAGCTGAGTTTGAGCCATATGTTTACCAACCAAATGGAGATAGGTCAGATGGGGAGCTGGAGATGCAATCAAGATTCCAGAAAAAGGAATTTGGACATCACTGGCATGTAGATAATAATTTAAACCTTGATCCTGGTTACCAATTTCTTATCAAATATGGAGACAGAAATGCCCATTCATGGCCAGTCCCTACCACTTACTGGCCCCTTTAAACCTGAGTGACTCACTTCATATCTCTGATCATCATTTCACATCTGTAATATTCATTCATTCATTTAGCACCATCTTTTGAGCTTCTACTATGTGCCAGGCACTACACTAGACTTTGGAATATTTTTTAAAGGTTTTATTTATTTATTCATGAGAGACAGAGAGAGAGGCAGAGACACAGGCAGAGGGAGAAGTAGGCTCCATGCAGGGTGCGTGACATGGGACTTGATCTGAGGTCTCCAGGATCATGCCCTAAACTGCTGAGCCACCCAGGCTACCCTGGAATATTTTTTAAAGTATTTATCTATTTATTTACTTACTTGACAGAGAAAGAGAGTGAGAGAGAGCACAAGCAGGGAAAATGGCAGGCAGAGAGAGAAGCAGGCTCCCCACTGAGCAGGAAGCCTGGTGCTCAGCTAGATCCCAGGACCATGGGATCATGACCTGAGCTGAAGGCAGACACTTAACCAACTGAACCACCCAGGCACCTCAAGACCTTGGAATATTGAAAAAGGAATGATCCCTGCCCTCTAGCTTATAGTCTCTGGGGAAATAGGCATTGTACAACTGTCATAGAAGGAAGATAATATGGTTCATACCAACAGTTAAGAGCAAAGAATGCCTTCTTTTAACATAGACAAAGGATGCATCTTATCACACATCAAAGGCTGCATAGACTAAGAGGCATAGTAACACCCCTGGTCAGAGGACACACTACTCTGGTCCGCATGTCCCGTTGAAGGCATCCTTTTGCCGATGACACCACCTAATTTGGTGTGATGATTTAATGAGACCCTTTAAGATATTTCCTTCACCATTCTGTGAGGTGGAGGGAGATTAATATCCTCTTGGCCCCCTCCTACTGTTTGGAAACTTTGCCTTCATGCCTGCCTTGTCCACCAGGTGTGTAAGGAACTGGTAACAATATCAGCATGGAAATGGATAATTTTATTCTGTGGCCTCCTTTAGCAGGCCCAGCCTTTCAGAGCCTTTCAGCCTTCCAGAGTTTATACACACACACACACACACACACACACACACACACACACACACACACGAAAGCAGTAATAGTACTCTGGTCCCAAGTGAAGAAGATGCAACAGTCTTGTGGTATGAGGATGTAGGGTCTGGGGAGGTGATCAGAAAAGGCTGCATTAAAGGACATATCATATGCGTTTCATTTCAAAAATGAGTAGAATACTCTACTGCAAATTAGAGTAGGAGAGGCATTTTAAACAGGAATAGGGACAGCCTGGGTGGCTCAGCAGTTTAGGGCCGCCTTCGGCCCAGGGCATGATCCTGGAGTCCCGGGATTGAGTCCCACGTCAGGCTCCCTGCATGGAGCCTGCTTCTCTCACTGCCTGTGTCTCTGCCTCTCTCTCTCTCTCTCTGTTTGTGTGTGTGTGTGTGTGTGTGTGTGTGTGTGTGTGTGTCTCATGAATAAATAAATAAAATCTTTAAAAAAACCCCACAGGAATAGCATGATCAATACCTGGAGAACACCCTATACCACATAGAGAAGTCTGAACTGGATGCCCTTGAATACTGTCTTCATTTGGGGGCGTATACTCTGTCTATGCTGCCATTTCCATATCTTCCATTTGTCTACCTTCTTGTCCTACTTGAAACACTTATTACCCCTTCTGGTAATAATTTAGGACAGTATTCTCCCAAATAGGTTTTATTGGGATATAGGGAGAAAAAAGATAAAACTTCTATTTACATGTACTTATGTTTCATCTTTTAATGATACCCCTTTTGTGTGAATTTTTATAATGTACATGATGTATTAGCACAGTGGTGTTACAGATTTATACTTATACACACTGGGTTGCATGCCCCAATTTTTTATGATAGAAATGTCCAATAAAAAAAGTTTAGAGATCATACCCATCAATAATCAGAAGTCACTGAAGAATTTGCAGCAGAGGATTAGGAAGTGGACGGCAGTGAGATTGGATACGGGGTGACTAGTTAGGAGTTATCCTAGAGAGATGATGAGGGACTTAGCTAAGGCATTGGCAATGGGAAGAAGGTGATGTGGCAGTGAGGGAGAGAGGAGACCCAGGGATATGGCTTGCTGTGCCATGGGATAGCAGGTGTCGATGTCATGTAGCTAAGTGACATACAGGACTAGAGTTCAAAAGAGAGCTCTCCTCTGGGAGTAGAGGTTTGGGAGTCACCAGGATGGATGGTAATGGGTAGTAATGGTGAAGATGAGATCTCCTAAAGAGGTGGAGTAGAATGAGAAAGGATGACACTCATTGCCTAAGGGAAGATGGAGGAAATAGAGTGGGACAAGACCAAGAAAGTGGGCCAAATATGATAGGAAGGGACCCAAAAGAAAGTGGGGTTTTAGGAGCCAGGAAAAATCACAATACCTAACTCCTGGATTGTTTGTGAGAATTCGGAATGGGCAAGTATTTTTGAATAACAGTTTATTTATTATAAATAAATACCAGTTTGTTTATTTCAATTTGTGAACTGTGGCCACATAACACAAACAGACCACTGCACCAGATGGACAGCAGTCTCTGAAGTGAGACTCTGCAATGCTGCAGCCTCACATCGGCTTGAGAACAGGGAGCCCATTTCAGAAACAGGAAACATGAGACCTAGGAGAATGAAGCACCTCGGGTGCTTCAGGCAGAGTCAGGCATCATTTGCAGGCAACCCTAAACCAGGCTCCCACAGCAGCGTGTGGGTGGAGAGGAGGGCCAACTATGTGCCCAGCTCTGTGCCTGTGGTCCTTCTGCTCCTGGGAGAGCCTTTCCAGGCTGAGTACAGAGAAAGCTTCCACAGCTCACCTACAGAAGCAGGGATCAATTGTTAAGATCACCTAGTGAGACACAGATGATCAGGTTTTGCCTAGGTGGTTGTAACAGCCAAGAGTTAGAGAAGCTGAGATGGGAGGAAGAACATATCTAGCATCAGCTGACAGGAGATAAGGAGATCACAGACTTCTCTGAAGCTCTCCTCAAATGCCCAGATTCCCAGACTGAGTCACTCAGCTGTGAAAAGGTTCCCACCCAGAATAGTCTACCCCTATGCCTGGGATCTGGCAGTTACATTGCTTGAAACATCTCTGAGTAGAGTCTGGGTTGGTGAACATTCCCTATCTTGCTTGCCCTTTTCTTTATTGAATACATTTGCCTTGAGTAGGCAGCCCAGGCTTGCATTTAAAATTTCAAACTGGATAAATCCATACAGTAAAATGAATTCTTGCATAGGGAATTCAGGAGCACTTTTAAATGTACATGAATAAAGGTATATGGTAAAAAAGAACAAATGATCTCTTTTAAGATGGAAATCCATCTCCTAGGATTTCTTCACTTGTCTCTATTCGTTCCTCTTTTATTAAATGTCTTTGTGTCACCATGCTCAGAGAAGGTATACAAAAATAAGACAAAACCCTTCCCCAGAGGAGTTCGCAATCTGGCCAGGCAGTTTAGCCAAGAACACATCACTAAAATAAGCTAATTGCTGTTATCTGGTTATCTACCCTGCATCCCATGTCAGGGAAGTCTTGACAAAAGGGAAGTTCAGAAGTACACTGAGGTGGAGAGGCAAAGAACTATCAAAGCCACCATATTGTGAAATTGTTTCTCATTAAATTGCTCTCATCAAGCTAAAATCCATTACACCGAAGAAGAAATGGAAGTTTCAATGGATAAAAGAGTGTGGAAGGAGAAAGAAGTTTGCATAGAGGGTTGGAGTCAGAAGGCAGGGACATCTGGGGTGGGAGAGGGGAGAAAAAGACTTAGGAAGTGCAGACAAGGAGGTGGGAAGATGCTAAGGCAAGCTTCACTGGCTTTGAAGTTGTGCCTGGGGTGAGTAATGCCCAAACTATAGCCACCTTGAGACACAAAAGCAGAAACCACCCCTCCCTTAGGGGAATAAGCCCCAGGATGCTCCAGTCCTCATAGAAAGCCTGGGGGCAGGTGAGAGGGTACAGGTCAGCTCCTCTTGAATAGGTGGTAACCCTCCTGCCTGTGAAAGATCTGCTCTCTCTGGGTTGGGGAATGCAGGTCCCTCTTCCTTCTCTACTTCCCTGACCTGTTGCCTGATCCTGTTTGAGACCTCTCCTGTACCACATTCCCGTCCCTAGTGCCATATCCACTGAGCTCCCTCCATGGGGTATGCTAAAGGTTAACTGTCACAAGCAAACAGGTGTATATGCTCAAGGGTTTGACCGGTGATGGCCAGGTAAGATTCCAACATAAGGAAGAGGCAGTACTTAGGAGCTATTGGAACTGGAACGGGGGGGGGGGGGGGGAGTTTCATCATCCACTTTCAAAAGAATGGTCATTTTCATTAAAATGTGATTCTGTTGTATATTAGAAACATAAACATTTTTTAACAAGAAATGACCTAGTTTGAATTGTTCTGTGTATTGTTAATTTTGAGGGGAATTGAGCATCATGTTACGCGCTATACACTTTCACGTGCTTTCTGGAAGGTTGTAGATATTACCTCGGTTTTTCCAGGAGGGAAGGCAGGCCCAAGCTGTGCAGCTCTTAAGTGCCAGGGTAGAACCTGAACCCAAATCTGCCTGACTTCAAAGTCTGGGAACTTCCTCTCCCCTGTACCTTGTGATGGAAATTAAAGGCATACGCATTGGTGGGAAAGCCTTTTTTTGCTACTCCTCACTAGTGACTTGTGGTTAACATTCATGAATATCGTGAGGGCAGTTTCACAGAACAAATCAAATCAGCATGTCAGGACTATTTAGAAGAGCAAATAGTTCTGGGAGACTTTGAGTCCCTCCCCCCAAATCTCCACAAAGCGTCCCCCAGCATTTTACAGGAGGTGTTGCGGCTCTTTTCTGTTTGAGTAGTCGTTAGTGGCATACCGTAGTGAGGGCTGCAAGTCTTCCCCCTGAGCAGCTCTTTGCCTTCTGCAACCTTGTGGCAGCCCCTGGTTGTTTAGATTGAGCTCAGCAATGTTTTTAAACATTAATTTGGTTTGACATGACTTGGTGCACAAATTAATTATTCAGGCACATCTTGCTCCACGTACATGAAAAGAATGAAATTGTAGTGAATCACATTGTACCGACCACATGTGAATTGTAATGTTACCAGCAATCAGACTATTAAAGAATAAAAGCTGGCAACGTATAGTAACTCTGAATTTGGCCAGTCCCACAACATTAGCATAAACATGCGAGGCAATCAGAACAATTTTGGGCTTCCTAGCAAAGTGTCCCCATTCTTATCTACTTCTAAAAGAATGTAGAATAAACTATTCATTTAACCAAGTCTAAAAATATGTCTGCTATGCAGTTATAATCATGTGTCATTAATCAGAAAATACTGCAGAAACTCTGACAAATTAAAAACACAAGGATGTGTCTGCAAGGGTTTTCAGCCATTAAAAAGCTGCTTCACCTCTCAGGCGAGCTCTTTTATGGCAACTTCTTGCTCAGTGTACTGACATCTTCAAAGGCTCTGACATCTGTCGGCCTTTGAACTACCATTAAAAAATATTATCCCATTTCCATTCTTTTATGCCCATTTTTTTAATTATAGCCCTTCTTTCAAGTTGGGAACATGGTTGGTTTAAACGATGCTGTCCTTTCGTTTTCAGCCACCCAGCTGCGGTTTGAATAAATTGATGTAGAATCAAAGGCGGGACTTTAAAGGAAAAAGGTTTGATGGACTTGGACTCCGAACCAGATGAGGTTTTATGATGAAAAGGGGTTTAATCCCAGCACAGGCATTGCTTCTATCAGTTGAGCAGTACAAAGCAATTCATATATATAGGTTCACGCGAAATGATCTATTTTTTTTTTAACAGCACAGATCTCTTCAGGACTTGCAAATGTGGCATTAGCTAATATTCAGAGAGCTGATTTCCTTTCATCCACCAGAAGCTTATGATTATAGTACAGTTCTCGAATTGGAAATGAGAGCTGCAACACAGATTTAAAGCTGCTGTCTGATTTGTATTCAATATACATGTCACTGCGGGACAGGCTAGCCTGGGCCAAGCTGGTTCAATACAAGGAAAAACAGTTTCATCATCGGAGATTCTTTAGTCAAAAATATCACCAGCTAATTAAAACAGCAGTCTCATGACTATTAGCGAGGTGTTTGGTTGATTGGTATCTCTTTAAATTTGACAGGAAGGATTAGGAGACGCATCCTCTCTTTTATTACATATTCTTCTTGCAGTGTTAATGTGTTCAAGTGCATTGCGGGGTAATGAGGTGTAATCAGTTAACTCAAACCACTTAAAAAAAAAGAAAACAACATGATTTTAAAACAATTGCTTCTTCCGCATTGAAATATTTCCCCTCATCCGATTTTTGATCTGGAAAAAAAATCATTAATGAAAGCTGACTTTAACATTGTCTTTACTCAGTATACTATTGAATGATAAATACTATCTTGAGACAAATAGTGACGTAACTAGGTAAGTCCTTTAGGATAATTACAAACCTAGAACATAGATCTAAGTCCACTTTAGAGTAAAAAGTGATTATTTTTAAATTTTCTCCTAGTAATTCAGGATAAACAGTCCTGAATTACAAAATTTTCCCATTAGAAAATTTTCTTAAGATAATGTGCACCTGCTTTACATTAGAAATTTGCTGTCTGCTTCTCAGAATAAAAATGCTTCTTCCGTTTACTTGGACAGTTTGGTACTATTTAATTGTACAGATTTGGTCATTCTGCACCACTTATTTTCTTCCTCTTCAGATAGAATTTCTATTTAAACTACAAATTACTATCCAAACTAGAGTTTGAAGAAATTCTCAATATGTTCAGTTTCAAATTAGCAAAGCAGATGTCAGTAAGAGGAGCAGTACTTTAATTCTTCTTTTACTCTAGTCTGTGGTCTACCTCATTCTAGAATGTTTCTCTCTCTCTCCCCCCCTCTTCTCTTTGGAAGGAAACCTTTATTTTTTTTTGTATAGGATTTACCAGGAAATACATTTTGCTAGTCCTTACATATTTTTTGTAGATTCATGAGAATTTATTGAGCCACTTGGCAGAAGTTGGATTTCTCTCCATATAATCATCATGGCTTTTCACTCTGTGAGACCTCTTTTAGCTCCCCCTTTTTGTTATAGCATGGCCAGTCTTTCACTGCTTTTAACCCTATAGTTACGTTTTTATCACTGAATACACACCTTTTCTTCTATCCTACCAAATTCTACCTATTTTCCCACTGAGTCCTTGTTTTCCTCCTGCTTCTCTACTTCTCCATCTTAGTTCAGCTTCTTTTTCTCTACCAGCTTCTCTACCTCTCCACTAATTATTGGAGTCTGGCCCCTTCTCTTTTTTCTCTTCATTCTTCTGTTAAGTGATCATCTACATTTCAGTGGCCTTAAATAACTCTGTGCTAATAACCTCAAAGTTCTTATCTCTCATCTGAGAGCGGGACTCAAATATCCAGCTGCCTCTTGGCATCTTCTCCTCACTAGCTCACAAACACCTCGAATTTCACATGCCTAGAACTGAAACCTCCACACCCATCTTCTCTGTGTCTATAAATGGTATTATTTTATGGTCCATGCTCAAGCCATTCTTCGATGGCTTCCCTTTCTCTTACTTTGTCAGTAAATACTATAGATTCAGCCCCCAAACAGATTTCTAATCCATTCACCTCCTTCTCTTGTACCTGCTGCCCTAGTGCCTGCAGCTCACCACCGTCTTTTACCCAGACCTCGACAGCAGGCTTTGGATAGTCTTGCCTTGCCTTCTCTCTTGTTCTTCTCAATAGCCATACTGATCAAAATGTATATTGGGTTAGAAAACTCCCCTGCTTAAAATCCTTCCATAGCGGACACTTAGCATAAAATCCAAACTTCGTAGCATGGCCTACAACACCCTGCATGATCTGGTCCGCCTATTCTAACCTCCTCCACATCTTCTCTAGGTGTTCTCCCCTTGCCCCCATATTTGGGCTACAGTGGCCTCTATTTAGTTGCTAAAATATACCACACTCTTTGTTGCCTTCCCGCTTCGGCTCATGATGTCGATTGGAACTGGAAGGCATTTGCTCTAGCCTTTTGTATGACTGGCTCCTTCTCATTCTGCACGTCATGGCCTAATTGTTAACTCCTCAGATAGGACTTCTCTAATGACTCTAGAAGGACTTGGCCTGCTATTCTCTATCAGAGCACCTTGTGAACTTCAGAGAACTTCCCCTCAACTGATTCTTGATCTGGAAAAAAAATCATTAATGAAATAATTCTATTTATGTTACATATTTATTATTTTTTATCTCTTCCACCAAATAGACTGAAAAAAGGGACCCTGTCCATTTTCCTCATTTCTGTATACCTGTACCTAAAAGATTCCTGGTCTAGGCTGTGGCCTGAGCAAACATTTGTGAACGTATTAACAAAGGCAAATTCACTTATCAGCAGGAGCCATAGGAAAGCCAAGCAAGGCTCTCCTCTGAGGAGCCAGTAGTGGCTTCAGGGTTGACTTAGGTCACAGGGGAAGAGACTGATGGTTGCATGCTCTCATAGAAACCACCAGTTCATGTTAGTTGTTTTTGTTTCTAGTTAATATTTTTTTAAAGATTTTATTTATTTATTCATGAGAGACAGAGAGAGGGAGAGAGAGAGGCAGAGACACAGGCAGAGGGAGAAGCAGGCTACATGCAGGGAGCCCGACATGGGACTCAATCCTGGGTCTCCAGGATCATGCCCTGGGCTGAAGGCAGCACTAAACTGCTGAGCCACCTGGGCTGCCCGAGTTTTTTTTTTTTTTTTTAATTTTTATTTATTTATTTATGATAGTCACAGAGAGAGAGAGAGAGAGAGGCAGAGACACAGGCAGAGGGAGAAGCAGGCTCCATGCAGGGAGCCCGATGTGGGACTTGATCCTGGGTCTCCAGGATTGCGCCCTGGGCCAAAGGCAGGCGCCAAACCGCTGCGCCACCCAGGGATCCCCCGAGTTTTGTTAATATTTTTATTTGTTCTTTTTGCTTATTTGGATGGCATTGTCAGGGTACTTATCGTTCCAATCTCTTGAGAACTTCTAAAACACAATGACAAAATACACATACACACACACGTATGTATTTTATATATATTTTATTTATAAATATATATATAATTAGCCCATAATTACTGTTGTGTCATTATTAATTACATGTTTGTGTCTTCCGGAGAGGGGACTATCGTTTCTTTGTCTTTGCATCTCTAAGAACATACCAGAGGGCATGGCCCAAGTGCTGATGCTTCATCAGTGAATGAAATGAACACAAGTCAGTAAGTTTAACCGTTTTGCAGGGATTGGTCTAGGTCTGGGCTTTGCTTGTACCTATAAACTATTTTTTAACCTTCTGATTTCTAAAATACATGGAAGATGCTTGTTAAATCTCCAAACAATAATCACTTCAGAGAACTGGTTACTATTTTGGTAAAGTGATTAAAATTATACTATATTCATCTGACACGTGCTGAGGGCCTCCTTAAATCTCAGGCACATTGTTAGCTGCTGAAGATGCAAAAATGAATTAAGACACACTTACTGATAAGGAGTAGAAAACAGAGAAACACAGATATGAAATAATGGGCTAAGTGCAGAGCTGGAGACATGAGGAAGCATTATGAGCCATGAAGGAGACCTAAGACCTTGCTGGGAGGTTGCTCCATCTCTTAACAGTACATGCTCCTCAGACCCCACTCTTGTGGAATTTTCTTTCAATTGAAAAGAGTGTTCTTTTTCTCCTTTATTATTTCTGTAATTTTTTTTCAATAAATGCAAAAATATTTTATCTCTGTGTCGCTGCTGTGGTTAGAGGCAGCCATGTTAATAAGAAGCAGGAACATAATCAACAAAAGTCCTTTTTTAGTTCTTTGCTGAAAGCCACCATGATCACCCAAGAAGTGAATTATGCTATTGAATCTGTGGTGTTAGAACAATATTCCTACACAATTTAGTGTTCCTTTCTGTAATTAACATGCAAATCTTCAAAAGGGGGTTCAGCGTAGAGAATGTCCTTAAATTTTGTTGTCCTCTGTTAGTGATTATTGAGATTGATACAGTTTTACCTTAGAGATTTTCTAGGTGCTTCTCTGGTACATAAAATGAATTCAGTTTATAGAGATCTTCCTTTCATACCATTGAAGTGTTGCCACTAGGAGGACAAATGTGGTGACTGTGTCATGGTATACTGTGGTACCATGGAGCCATCATTCATTCTTTTTATCCGCGTCCAGTGGGTATGATGCTATAATTAAGGATAGTTAGTTGGCAAAGGGAACACAGTCTGAGATCATCTTCAGGAACTTCTTTAGCTCTTTTCCAGGCAATAAATTAACTTTTGAGGGCTAAAATAATAAGACAGTTGTTTGAAGCCATGTCTGATGGCCAAGGGGGAAAACATACACATGCACGTGTGCACATGCACACACACAGGGACACATGCAGCCTTTTTTCAGCTTTGCCTCTGAAGTTTATGTATGAAGTTGGCTGTGTCTGTTCTTATAAAAATGATGCAAAGGGGAAAATACATCAGTTAAAGTAGTGTTGCTCTGTGCTACAGAGAGCCTCTGACTTCTCTTCCTAGTTTTTGTTTTCACCATAATTATAAACTTTCTCATCTGAGATTAAGAGTGAGGAATTAATAAACACTGTTCCTCCATTAGGCAAAGACTCTGAGGTGGAACAGTCTTGAGACTTTATCATTTGAATAAGAAAAGTTAAGACAGCTGTGTCGAGCACTGCCACATGTCTCCTGCCCTGGTCAGAGGTAGAAGACAGTCCTGTCCCTGGCAGTTTTTCACTCCTCAAAACTGCAAGGTGGCTAATTGCCTCTCTCAGGCTAGCACTAACTCTAAATCAAAGACCTCAGAAAGCCTCTGTGACTGTTATTTCCTCAAATTTGTCTTCGTTTTGTCTTTTACTCAATGTTTTTTGCAGATTTCCTTCCCTTTATGCTCAAGAATCATATTTTTAAATCCTAAGAGATCTTTTTGTACTTTTGCTATTTTTCAGAGCATCTTGTTTTCATTTGATAGATGTAATAAATTTTCCTCTCTCCGTGTTTATGAATTAGAATGGTTTTTTTTAGTTCCATTCCCTGAATTATCTCTTTCCTTCATAGTTGGTTTTTCTATTTGTCTCTCTATTTGTCTTTCATATTTAATTCTCCTAGTTTTCTTATATGCTTGGTGATTCTTACTTTCTGTTGAGATTTACAAAAGATGAATGGGTAGTAGTTTCATAGTGCTGTTGTAACCAGTTACCATAAACTTTGTGGATTAAAAACAAAGAAAGTTGTTATCTTACAGTTCCGAAGATGAGAAATCTGAAGTTAGTCCTATAAAACTAAGATCAGGGTATTGACAGGGCAGGGATGGATCTTTTGGGGGTTTCCAGGTAAGAATAAGCTTCCTTGTCTTCCCTGTCTTCTGGAGGCCACCTACATTCTTGGTTCATGGCCCATGTGGCCTTTCTTCTTGCTGCTACCATTGTCACATGGCCTCCTCACTCCCTCTTAAAAGGACCCTTGTGACCACATCAGACCATGTGCATACTACAGGATAATCTCCCATCCTAGCATCCTTAATCACATCTGTGAAATTTCTTTGCTGATAGCTTCTGAGGATTAGGATGTGGACATCTTTGGGAAAAGGAGAGTAGACTTGGACAAATGAAAGTCCTAGTACGTCCACCCCATGTCCTAGTGTGTCCCTCCCTAAGTAGGAATCAGAGTGAGACTTGGGGAAGGATGGGACATTTGGACTGAAAGATACGTTAGAATTCAGGCTCCTTAAACATGGAATGGAGAGGGCTGCATTCTGGGGTTGTAGAAGCCTCGTGAAGCCATAGCTCTCCCTGACTAGTTCCTTCTCTTTTTTAAGGAAGAGCTTCTGTTTTTCACCTGTATAGTCCATAGTCCAAGGATTGGGGATCTCCTTTGCCTGCACACAGACCTTTAGGAGCTTGTTTTTTTTCTGACCTCTCACTGGTGTCTTTACTGTCTTTGTAGTTCCTGAGCCTAGAGCCTGTCGAGAGGGTTGTGATAGATGGGCTCCCCACTCCACTGCTGCCTCCTTCTTGGCTCAGCTTTCGCAGACTGTTTCATCTCTCAGCATCTGAATATAGCCTTATCTACTTTCTGTCCTGCGGAAATTTACTGAAAGCTATTTTCACTTGGTATCTCTTGCCTAAAAGTGCCTGTTCCCGTTCTCTCTGTTTCCTTGGCTGGCTTTATTTTGCACATTTATAGTTTTATTTTATGCAGACTCACTTTTTAGGAGTTCATTAGATTGATTAAAGGTTCCCAAAAGCAGAATTCCTGCTACATCATAATATTCACTTAAAGATGTAAAAATATTTGTGCATATAATGACTAAAATACTGCATTCAAGGAATGACTATCAGCTAAAACTCTTTGTTGGTATCTCCTATCAGATTAAATAATGTGATACACATTAATTTTTAAACTAATAGCCATTGGGATCCCTGGGTGGCGCAGCGGTTTGGCGCCTGCCTTTGGCCCAGGGCGCAATCCTGGAGACCCGGGATCGAATCCCACGTCAGGCTCCCGGTGCATGGAGCCTGCTTCTCCCTCTGCCTGTGTCTCTGCCTCTCTCTCTCTCTCTCTGTGACTATCATAAATAAATAAAAGAAAAATTAAAAAAAAAACTAATAGCCATTGAAATTGACTGGAATGAAGGATAACTAGACATATTAGTAGAAATCCAGCCTGCCACTTCCTTTGCAATTTTACATTATAAAGTAATGTAATTACAAAGCCCATTATTAGGAGCTTTAATTGTGCATGATATTGTGGAAATTTGGGTTATTCTGAAAACAGAGCCTGATACAAGTGTGAGCATGCAGGTAGTTTATGGGTGGGGGGTGGGGAGCGTGGATTCCAGGAATCTAAAGTGAGGGGATGGGAAAAATGAATAAAAGAAGTGAAAAGCCAATAAAGGGTACCTCATTGACTGAGTTACCTGAAATCAGGGGTGATTCCTTCCACTGAAGATCCTGGATAATCTTTTAGAACACACCATGGAGTGATTCCACCAAAGAATGTGAATCTGGAGCATTTATCCATGAAATTCCAGCCCCTTTCAATTGAGGGTATTCCTAAGGGGCACCTTCTCCTGCATTTCCTGGCCACACTTGCACTTTCTGGCCACACCTCCCTGTCTGCTTGCTCCTGCACGTCCTGGCTGAGTGCCCTTCGCTGTCTTTGGAGAAAGCTCAAGGTGGCAAAACTGAGTCACACCATCACCCATTCGAGGAGAATCAAGTATGAGTTCTTGCCTCAGCTGGGCTATGATCAGGTGGGTCAAAGAGATGTGGCTCAGGACACCCGAAGCATCTAGAATTGAATGGAAAGAGTAAAAGCAGAATAGAAATATGGATGTGTCTTTCTTTACATAGTTGTCTTCCCTACATAACTGCATTAAAACTACTTTCAGAGATTTGAATCATGTGTATTTACCCATAGAAACCCCAGATCGTCAGATCACATGTGTTGATTCCCTGTCCTTTAGAAGGCCCCTGTAAAATGATAATAATGGAATACTAAAGGCCTAAAACTACCATGGCAAAGAAAACCTAAGAGAGGACATCAGCAGACAAGAGACTTAGACATGTTTCTGGAAGCAGCTGAGATACCCAGCATCTAGCTACACATGAAGATTACAGTCTGGGAAAAAGACTGTCTTCCTCATGAAACTCAAGAGAGGCCCAGGACTAGGAAATGCCAAGAAGGAAGGGCAGCAGAAGAGAGATGGGAGGATGAAAATAGGATTCATTTAAAGTCAGCATCTAGAGTAGGCGATTTCTCTCCACCACGAGCCCAGAATGGCCAGCTGCTAGGCATTTATTCCCAAGCTGAGAGAAATGGATGATCTGTCTGGGAGGAGTACAGGGAAGCTGGTGTGGAGAATAATGCCTTGGAACAAAGCCTCTGCTTTCCAGCATTTAGAGGGATCTGCCGCCTCACAGCTTCCTCTACTCTTGCTCACCTTCAACCACAGTGACCCCTTTAACATACAAGCGCCAGCCCCTTACACATTCAGAGCTTCCAGTCTGTGTTTTACCTCTTTGATCTTGACTATGAACAGAAAACCCTGGATCATCTGACATCTGAGGAATGCCTCAGAGGCACAAAAGAGAAAAACTCAACAGATAACTCCAAAGAAAACAAGGCAATTCAGGGAGCAAAAAGTAAATTTAAGAAAAGCAAAACTGAAACACCAAGCCCAATATTCACAAAAGAAGAACAGGCTGCTATGAAAATGTAATAAAGGAATAAGAAAGGGCCTTGAAAATTAAAGAATTACTTTCATTGTTTGCAAAAACTAATGTCAGGAACATCTCCCATAAGAGGATAAAAAGAGACAAAAATCTGAGTATAAAAACACACTTTTAAAGGTGAGCTGTAGATGATTAAACCACGCTGCTCAATATTTAGCTGAAGTTCAAGAAATAGAGAATAGAGGAATTATTATCAATGTAATAAGAGTATAGAAGTATGAAGACTGAAGTATCAAGACTGAAGGATGTATGTCCTTAGATGGAAAAGGCAAGTAAGTCTAATCTGCACACATCAATAAAAGAGATCCTAAAACCTTATGGAGAAAAACCAGTCCCCCTCCACAGGAACAAGGTAGATGGGCATCCTGTGTCCAATAATGGTAAGTTAAAAAATGCCATTGGAACAACAAAAGAAGAATATTTTTTAAACTAGGTTTCTATACAGAAGTCAAACTTCAGTCAGCCATGAGGTTGGAGAAAGACATTGCACACATGCAAAGAGGTTGGAGAAAGACATCTTTACATGTGTGCAATGTCTTTCTCCAACCTCATGGCTGACTGAAGTTTGACTTCTGTTCTTCCATAAACTAAAGGAGAAAATATAAAAGAACTATAAGTTCAGAGATTGAAGCAATGGTGGATTCAAACAGAAGACGAGGAAAGAGAAGTCTCAGAGACTGTTGCACGGTGAGTCTAGGAAACATCCAGTCCAGACCAGGACAGATCTGAGGTGAAGGGAGGAAGACTCTAAATACTATGCATGAGAATTCTTAATCATGTTAGGAGGCAATAAAAGCAGAAAATTCAAAGGTGATATAAGGAAGTTAATTAGCCTCAGTTCGGAGTGGGTGAGAGGGAACTACCAGAAGCATAGTTACATAATATACTCTCTTGTGTTTTGAACAATAACTAGATTCTATGTTTAAATTTCACCTTGTGAAATCAGTTTCCATATAAATCATGGGAAATGTATTCATGGTTATGTACATAACATGTTACCAACCTTAACAGAAGTACAAATAACAGAAGTACAAACTCAGGTAATCAAGGTTTTGAGAATGATTAGGTCAGGTGAAGGTTAGGCAGTTCTAATATACTCATCAAATTAAGTGAAGAATGAAAAGAGGTCATCTATAATTGCTAGAAAAGTTGAATTATCTTATTGAAAGTTGTATTTTTAATTTTGGGAGGAACCTCCACACTGTTTTCCATAGTGTCTGTACCAGTTTACATGCCCACCAACAGTGCACAGGGGTTTTTGTTTCTCCACATCAAAAAATTAAAAATAGAACTATTATATGATCTAGCAATTGTACATCAGGGTATGTATTTGAAAGAAATGAGATCACTATCCAGAGGAGGTATCTGTACCCCTATTTTCATGGCATTATTCTTTACATTAGCCGGGACATTGAAACAACCTAAGTGTCCCTCAGTCACTGAGTGGGTACAGAAAATGTGGTTTATATACCCAATGGAATACTACTCAGCCATAAAGAAGAAAATCCTGCCACTTATGACAACATGGATGAAACTTGAGAGCATTATGCTAAGTGAAATAAGTCATACAGAGATAGACAAATACCATATGATCTCACTTATGTGTGAAATCTTCAAAAACCCAAACTCCTAGAAGCGGAGAACAGATGGTGGTTGCCAAAAGGCAGGGGATGGTGGGGGTCAGGGTGGAGAAATTGGGTGAAGATGATCAAAAGGTACAAATTTCCAGTTATAAGATAGTTAAGTTCTGAAGAGGTAGCGTACAGTGTGGTGACTATAGTTAGCAATACTGTGCTGTATATTTGGAAGTTTCTAAGAGAATAAATCTTAAAAGTTCTTATCACAAGAAAAAATATTGTACTTATATGAGGTTGATGGATGTTAACTAAACTTAATGTGATCATTTCATAATAAATACACATGTCAAATCACGGCGGTATAAGTCTTAAACTTACACAATGTTATATGTCAATTATATCAATAAAATTGGAAACAAGTTATAAAGGTAACCAATAAATAAATTAAAAATGGTGAAGCAGCTATATTCCAAAGATGGAAAAGGAGGGACAGTGATGGTGTAAGGAAGCTAAATCTTTATCTTTTATTTTTTTATTTTTATTTTTTTAAATTTTTATTTATTTATGATAGTCACACACACACACACACAGAGAGAGAGAGAGAGAGAGGGGCAGAGACACAGGCAGAGGGAGAAGCAGGCTCCATGCACTGGGAGCCCGACGTGGGATTTGATCCTGGGTCTCCAGGATTGCGCCCTGGGCCAAAGGCAGCCGCTAAACCGCTGCGCCACCCAGGGATCCCAATCTTTATCTTTTATAGCAGGAAATAAATAGGTAGTGAATGTAACTAATGGAATATGTAAAGGTATGAAGGTCGTTATCTGAAAAGGCAAAAATGCAACTGAAAGAATTAAATGTGTCTACATCTGGAGGGTGGATTGGAGATGGGAAGTCAAAAGCAGTAAAGTACTGTTCCCATGAAAAGCCCTTCGAATCCCATTTGGTTTGTTTATTTATGAGTATTTTAATATTTTAAACACATGAGTGAAACAATTTCATAAAGAAAACTTTTGTCAACACAAGACCGGATTTTTCTTTTTCCGCTTTCATCTACTCTACTCTTTGTTTTCTGAGATGTTGCACAGACATAAGTTCCTGAACAGTTTGGGCAAATTCCTTACTAGTTAATTTATAATGCACGTTTTCAGAGAAATGAAGAGATATTCAGAAGGCTTCTCCAAGTTGCATCTGATATTTCGGAATGCAGTTTTCTGGCATCCTGCAAAACACATTATGGTACCATCATTACTTTGTGCCTATGAGAATGTTCAGTAAGGTATTCCTGTCGTTAGTACAATGGAGGTATTTACATTTTAGTGTTAGGAAGGCAAGGATACGTATCAGTTGGAGCAATTGTTGAGATGGAGAACTCAAGACAGTACAGAGGAAACCTTATTTATACGCCAGGTGGTGGTCATAGATGCATTAAGGGTAACATGCTTTTCTGATGCCAAAGTGAAGAATAGAACACAACTGTGCACAGGTTCCTCAGTATAGAGAGTACATCAGACAGCCCCCATGGTATGGTAGTCAGTGTTGTAGGAAATAGAAAATATAAAATCTAAGTAGAGAGAGGACTCAGAATAATGCACTGAGAAATAGAAACTGCATGAAACATTAGTGGAAATAAGTAGAAGACTGTTTGAGGCAAGACTTTCTTAATAAATCTTGAACATCTCGTTGAAATGTAATTTCATGATGCCATAAAATTTGAGGTGAGAAGCAAAATATCAGACTTTAATAAAATGATACTATTTCAGTTAGGTAATTCACCAGTACGTAGGGAATCACTTCATGTGGAAGGATCTAAATGCTTTTTTCCACTAATGTTATTTTATATTTCTTTAGAATTGACATGTTAGTTAAATCTTTTTTATTTATCCAGCTGGCAACTGTTTTTAAAATAAAATTAATAATAATCATTAAAGATTTTAATTAAAAAATTTTTAAAGTGCCCCAGTCACTTTGGACTAAACTGTGCAAATATCTCTGAGTTCTAGGGCAAGGAGCTTTGGTTAACTAAAGCACAGTGCTGTCCAATAGAGCAGATGAGGAAAGTCAGAGGTCCTGGAAGCCAGTCCTGATTGCTACTTGCAAGATGTTTGCCTGCACTAAAATAGATACCTTAATACAGTCTTTCAGAGCATCCATTTTATAATTTTTAATGGAAATGATAATACATACATGTTTATTATAAGGATTTCAAATAAGTCTGTGAAGCTGCTTGTAAAATTTTGGAACAATACATACAATAATTTTCTAAACTGCAAAACTGAAAGAGGGTTATTTAAGTGATGTGGTTTGTATTATGCATAACATTTTAATTAACGGCATCCACTTTATTATATACATTCAATTTTAGTCATACAGACCTGGGAAAAATTCTTTATGATGGATGAAATTGATGTATAGTATATACCCACACTTAAGACATCTCTTACAATAAAAACAAACAATCCTTTATATAATTTTCTGCTAACAAAAGTAATATGTACTTTCTGATTTCTTTGATTACATTTTCAGTTCTCAGTTTTTTTTTTTTTTTAAGATTTATTTATTTATTCATGAGAGACACACACAGAGAGAGGCAGAGACATAGGCGGAGTGAGAAGCAGGCTTCTCACGGGGAGCCCGATGTGGGACTTGATCCGGGGGTCCGGGATCATGCCCTGAGCCAAAGGCAGATGCTCAACCGTTGAGCCACCTAGGCATCCTTCAGTTCTAACCTTTTACCTCCTTATTGGCCACTTTCCTTTGGAACTGCATAGAATAAAATTGTGGTCACAAACACAGTTCTGTATCCATAGCAACATGCATTTCTGTTTCAATACTTTGCAGGTATTTATTTTCATTCTTATACTTCCTAGGGTTTGTTGAATGCTTTGGGGCATAGATAGCTCAGTCAATGGCCTGAGGAAATAAACAGTAATCTCACTGCATTAGGACATGGCAGAGGGAGGAGACCAGGTAGCTAGGCACTAATATGGGCCATCAAGGTCCTAGAGGATCAGAAATTCAAGTAGGTCAGTTTTAGAATAATGAAGTCAGATCATGAGGTCATAAAAAGAACCTTGAGAGTCCAGGTAGTTAAAACAAGAGATAAAAAGATGTAGTTACATAATGTCAAGAATCTAAGCACAGCAATAGATTTGGGAAACCAGTAGTAAGCCTAATTTTGAAACATGTATAACATCAGGAATTCAAATCCCAGATTATGAAGCAAACGAGTATCAGGGATTGAGGGTAACAAAAAGGTTTTAGTCAGACACCCAAAGTTCATGACTGTGAGCCTATCTTGGAGGCAAGGTCTCTTCTGGCTAAAGGCCTCTTGGGTGTGCCCTTCCTTAGCAAGGGAATGATCCAGTGAGTGAATAGGCAAGTGCAAGCTTGTGCTGGAGGTTAAATGGGAGAGAGAGAGTGAAGGGAGTTTCTGAGACTTTTAGGTTAATGAAAAGGAAAACAATCTCGTAAATCATGTGTCTCCTTTATGTCAGTTGACTTTGTTTAGTACACCAATTAAGTACAACTAGTAGGCTACCAGTAGTTTAACAGGCAATGGAAATTTGGTTAACTGACTAGTAGAAGTTATAGGTAGTTTTATGGCCAGAACTTTTAATCACAGAATGGATTTAGAAGAGCTCTGTGTTAAGTTATATAAACCATTTTTGTTAACAAAACTGTCAATCTTAAAATACATTTGATGTCAGTTACTACTTCATGAAAAAAATGATTTATGTATTTATCAAAAATGTGAGGCTGATTGTGAAACAAATTTTTTTTTCTTCATCTCTAAATTTACTTACAAGCATTTTTCTGTAGGTTTTGAAAATGCATTGGTATCATGATCTTGATCTTGTTAAACGTTGTCTTTTAGTTTATCTTAAAAGTGTTTTAAGACCAGTGTGCCTATAGTTAAGTGTATAAAAATATCTAAGATGTGTAACTTAGACCTCATAACTGTCTAGTTTTACCAGATGCAAGAATATAATGTTGAAAGAGTTTAACATTACATCTAGTAAGATAAATTCTTAAAAATGATAGTGTAGGTGTTCCTGGGTGGCTCAGTTGGTTGAGCTTCTGACTCTTGATTTCAGCTTAGGTCATGATCTCATTGGTCATGAGATCAAGCCCCAAGTTGGGTTCTGCTCGCAGTGGGGAGTCTGCTTGAAGATTCTCTCCCTCTGTCCCTACCCCCCCCACACTCTCGTTTTCTCTCTCTCTAAAATAAATAAGAATAGGTCCCCTGCAGCGTACCCCCCCACACTTGTACTCTTGTGCGCGTGTGTGCTCTCACTCTCTCAAATGAATACATAAAAAAACCTTAAAAAAAAGAAACTATATATACCTTTTGAATATACACTTGAATATATTTAGGGACAACCTTTTTTATCCTCTTACAGAGCTTCAGCTAAAAAAATTCACAAAAATATTAATAAAAGTAATTTTAAAGTGAAACAGCCAATTTATTACAAATTAACAAATATATATTTTATGTTTATTAGCAGAGGCAAATAATACCACTATGGATTTAGTTAGTGCATTTTTTCTAGTTATTTGCATTGGCTTTGCCCACAAAATATTTCTTTACATTAGGTAAATTCATTTTATGAATAGAGAAGTGAAACAGCAAGTAACAACAAGTCATGAACAAAAATGCAAATTGTTATAGTACATTTAGCTGAAGTTTCTCTATCTCTGGGTTGCTGTGTTGATGTCAAAATCATCAAGGATGCTTTCCCAAGTAGAGTAGATTAAGAGCGATGTAACCTCGGGGCACCTGGCTGGCTCAGATGGTTAAGCGTCTGCTTTCAGCTCAGGTCAGGATCTTGGGATCCTGGGATGGAGCCCCACGTCTGGCTCCTACTCAGCAGGGAGCCTGCTTTACCGTCTCCCTTTGCCATTCCCCCTGCTTCTGTTCTCTCTCTCTCTCTCAAATAAATAAATAAAATCTTAAAATAAAAAAAAGAGTGAGGTAACCTCCCTCTGTCTTCTGACACTGTATGCTAAACATAATACCAGTATTCTGACACCTAAGATATCTTGGGGAGGCCCACCTGAGCAATGACGCTATCCTTTATGGTCAAGTTGACTGGGGAGGATACTGTGCTACTCTGCTAGAGAGATGTACCACCAATACCTTCATGGCTTGAGAATGGATTTCCTAGACACTTATCTTGAGCTTCTTTCAAAATCCCTAGAACTAGATCTATCAAGAATTGTATGCAGTTATTGAAAGGAATATTAAACTAGATATCCTCACTTATAATCTGATGCTTAGGTTGGGGGGGGAGGCTGAAATAATAGTATAATTTTTCAGATTATTGACTTACATGTTTTTATTGCAATTACAAATGCGGTTTACATGGTACCGACTTAAAACATATTTGGTCCTTCTGTATTTCTGCATATATTTAAAGAATTAGTTATACCAAGTGCACACAACGCATAAAAAAGTATGCATAATGATAAAACAGGTTGCACCAGGTCCATTCTGAGACAGGCAGTCATGGAGTGAGCTTCACCTTTCACAGAGGGTAGGACTCCTTTCTCTTTCATCAGCTCATTGTTATCAAGTCAACGATTTGTGCTTCTGAGTGTTCTAGATTTTCTTATGTTTAATTAGGCAGCCAAAACTTGTGAATACTTTGCTTTAAAAAAGTCATATGGTTGTTAGCATAGTAATCAGTGTTTTCTGAATGGCACTAGTATAATGTGTGGGCTCTTGTGACCTAAGTGTGTATAGGATGTTTGAATAGAGTGGCTAATGCAGAATTGGCAGAAAACATAGGTCAAACTTTGTTTTCCCAGAACAGGGAAGTAAGTGGAGAGCATTGAAATCCGCTTTCCAATTACTTGAATGTCATTCTTTTAGAAGAAGGCTTCTAGTGAAGAAGGATTCAGCCTGAATTTATTTTTCTTCCAAGGGCAAATAGGTTGTCTGTCACTCCTGGAAACACTCTGTCAAGAAATAGTTTTAAATATTTCTAGATGCTGCAAATAACATCTTCCCAGCATGTAGTCCTCCTGATAACTCTGATGTTGCACCAGAATGAACTGTGGATAATATGTCTGTTTTGGCTTTTTAATACTCATATTTTACATTCTCCAGATGAGATTACTAAAAGTGGTGTTTGAAGACTAGGTCTTTTTAAACATTTTTTATTTAAATTTGATTTAGTTAACATATAACATGGTATTAGTGTCCAAGGTAGATTTAGTGATTCATCAGTTGCGTATAACACCCAGTGCTCATTCCATCATGCGCCCTCCTTAATGCCTGTCACCCAGTTACCCATCACTCCACCCCTCACCCCTCCAGCAACCCTCAGTTTGTTTCTTACAGTTAAGAGTCTCTTATGATTTGCCTCCCTCTATGTTTTTATCTTATTTCATTTTTCCTCCCCTTCCCCTTAAAGACAGTATCTTTTTAGGGCCATCATTCTCAGAGTATTTCCACTCTTTTAATTCCATTTGAGTCTAGAAAGTTTATAAAAATTTATATTTTGTGCTTCTTTTAATTATTTATATAGTTTAATTTATAACATAAATGCCCCTATACAATCATTTCATGTCTAGTAGACATTTCATTTGCAAATTTCCAAAGTAGGCCAATGTGTTAGGAACCCTCTTATTTCCCTTTTAATTTTAACCTAAACTAAAAGCAATTTGCTGCGGGTTTTTTATTCACTTTCCTCAAGACCTATTTTCAAATAGATGGTTTGGGTGGTACTTTTAGAATAACACTAGAAATTTCAACATCAGTTATGAGTTTTTAGCAATATCGTCATTACTCACAGAAAAACAAATGCAGCCATAACGTTTGCCAGTTCGTGTGACTCATTACATGTTCTACTTCTTTTGAAGCTTTTTTCTGCAGATAGGCATGTAAATTACTGGGGCTTTTCTTTTGTATTTTTACCCTTCTTTTTTTTTTTTTCTTTCCCTCCACTTAGAATGTTCCCTGCTTTTGCAAGTAAAAATAAATTTCCTTTCTTAAGTCCTTCGTAATATAGTCCCAAACTGAATATTTGTTGTTCTAAAATTTTTATCCAAATTAAAATTTTTCTTGCCTTTCCTATATGCTAAACTCTGTCCTCTCTTTCATCACATAATTTAGTAATGTCCTTGCAAACAGCAGTACCGCATTTTATTTTATTTTTGTGTATAGTATTCCTTCTAGAGCTAAGCTAGTCTCTTGGAATTTGGGGGAATTCTAGCCCGTCTATCCTATGAGTTGGAGAGGAGATATTTTCACTGAGCCACAAGGTGGGCTAATGATTTTATTTTTAATTAGTAGATATAATAACTGTAGAACAGGAGTCTAAAAGCACAAATGTCCTTTAAATATACCAAATGTGCCTATCAGATGCCCATGAAATTTTTGAGTTGTTTAAAAGTACATCTGCTGGCTCTTAGTTCTAAACATTTCTCAGTCATTTAAGGGATTTAAAACAGATTTTCCATTTGATAAAACAGACATTATGATTCAAGAAAGTTCTGTTTGCAGCTTAGATGCAGCAGGTTAAAAATAGAAAATACGCTGTCCTAGGAATCTAAAGACCCAGTTCCTTATGCAGACTTTAATGTGACTACTGCATCCATTAATATTCTTTTTTTCTACTTTTATCAATTACCTGTCTTTACTGTGGCATATATGAGCACATTTTAAAAGCTTTAGCCCTATAAAAATACTATAAAATAAAAACTTTTATTAAAATTACCTTATATATAAAATGATTTTATAATACGTGGTTTAATTTGAAATTATTAATTTCCAAAAAACATTAAAAGGCATAGTAAATGTCAGATGATATAATTATATGGTAAAATAAGCTTTCCATTTTTACTACTTATATGACTTTTGTTTTTTAAATGACAATAAATAAAATATATCAGGTATACATGATACAAGTTTATACATAGTATAAGTTTATTCTCTAAGATAGATACATTAAACCTTTACAAGGTATTATTTTTTTTGACTGATCCAACAGTATTTTCCTAATATGTTCTACTACTTTTTGTTACATATGCTGTCCTCTCTTAAATTGAATATCCACTTTCACATCAATACTATGTATATTTTTTCAATTCTATATATTTAATAAAATCTGAGAAATTCATATTTCATTCAGTGTATTCCTTTCTTTATAAAAACATTTTATTGTGGTAGAGTGAAAGTTCCAGAAGAGTAAGAGTCTGAAGTTTTGCTTCAGAAATAACTGGGACATAGGAGTGATCTACAACCAAATATAACAAAGAAACCTGTTATCTGTATTTTAATTTTTAAAATATAATAGTTGATACTAAAAATATATAATAATATAAACAAATGGTAGCTATATTATATACTAGATTACATATCATAACTAACAGTAATCTGTATTTTCAAACCTAGTCATCAGGGTTTTTCTCAAACTTATTTTTTAAAAAGGCATAGGCTTTTTTCTTATTAGCCAGAAGCTTCAACACCAAAAGTTAATCTCCTAGTATTTCAAAGATCTCAGTGAGAGACATAATCAAAGACAAATTATGGATGTTTACATAAGACACATTTAAGTTAAGAAATAGAGAAGAAACAAAGCTAAGTTATTCTGTAATAAACACCTACTTATTAAAGCAAAAGGAAGAGGTAAGGAGAATTTAAATGTATATGCTCCATAAAAATAAATAGCAGATAGGAAGGATTTTTTTTTCTGAAATTACTTTAAGGATATCCATCTGGTCACCATAGATGAACCCCAGTCCCTTTATACATTTATGTTCCTTAGAATGCTAATTGATGTTTACTATAATGCCCTTGAATTATTTTATAGTCCTGGAATATTTCCAAAGTCTTCAAAGAAAGATTAAAGTATTATAAGTATATACATAGCAACTTGCCGTCCTGAATAGGGTGCACTTCCAATATGTGATACTTGCAATGAGTTCATTGTCTCAGGTCTACCAACCATGCAGACCAACTGCCCTGGTGCTTCCTGTCTGAGGTAAAATGAAAGGACCAAGTGAATAAAAGATGAAAAACATAACCTATCAAGGCCGCTTAACTGCAGGATATAGGAGTGCTCTAACCTTTTCTGCATGATGTAACCAGCCAAGAAATTAGATGGGCATTTCTTCAAATCTTTACCTTTCTGTGAGGTTTTCATTCCTGTGGCATTTATGTGTAACTTCCTTGAAATGATGAAGTTGCAAACAGTGTTTTACTGCCTGCCCTATACCCCACAGAGATTAACAGGCACATCTCAGCCCTTCCACTCTATCCTCCTAATTCATGTAAGAAATACAGGTGTGTTTGAATTCTGTGTGCTCTTGCTCTTGAAGCCTGTATGAAGCAGTTACACTAGCTAACCCAAAATTATCCACTTCTATACCAGAATACTTCCTAATTCTAACTCTGTCATCAGCCAAAGAATGTCTAAGGAGGGCGGGAGAATGATGTCAGGGCCCCTGTTCTTAGGGTCTTACCCTTTCATCATGGAAGGAAATTTCCAGTGAGGAGGAGGTTAGGAGTTTGGACTATTTCTCTTGAAATGGAATCCCAAACCATTTCCTCTGAGAGGTCTACCTCCTTGATAAACCTTGTTATAAATGAGAACATAATTCTTCAGAAATGGACACCGAAGCCTCATTAGTAGGTACGGCCTTCCAGCTCCTGAATATGTGATTCAGTGGGGTAATGGATGTTTAGATGCATGGACATACAGATGGACAAACCAATGACTGACATAGCTGGCCAGAGATCTATGAACTACTTACTAAGGGTCAAAAGTCTTGAAAGACGTGAGACCTATGCCAAAGCAAGAGTTCACCTGGAGGTACTCACCATTCTTTGAATAACTCTGCCTCAAACCATTCTGAATTCAAATATCCCACCTTTTTATTACTTTGTTTCTTTTTTAATTCTATCTTTCCATATTGTCTGACCCTACTACTGCCTGAGCCATGGTGTTCATTACACACTAGTTGTCCTGCCTCAGAACAATGCTGATTCGTGTTGCATTTATTAAACACAGTAATCATATGTCATTATTTCTGGTACTTTTTTGAGAGACAAAAGCAGTGTTTTCTTACAAGGTTAAAATCTCTTTTATGCTGACGTTTCTGTGGGAACTATTTACGATGGAAAATTCTATTGCATTTGATATTTATAAAATATGTTTGAAAATTAAAAGACCATACTTTAAAATAGTGTCTTTTCTTTGAGTCTATAAGCTTAAATCCAAATATTTATTTATCATATCCAGTGTAATTAAAAAAGAGAAATTATTTAGATGTTTTATATGACTTAATAAGTTTGGTGGCCTTAATATCAAATATAAATAACTAAAAATGTATTCTAGAACTCATATTGTTCTAAAGAAAATGTATTAAAGTTTTTTGTGTAATAATCAAAGGTCAAGAATGATGAAGTAATGTGACATTCAATGACATAAATGAAATCAAGGGTCCCCTATGAAAAATGCACAATAAAAAGAAAAATCATCATAGGATTGTGCATTTCCATAATACAGACTATATCAAAAATAATTATTGTATTAAATTTTTAAAAATTATTCCTTATTAGAAGCCTTCTCCTTGCCATCTAGGCATTAAAAAATCTGCATTATTTTTTAAAAAGGTTATTGCGTTAAATCTTACATGTACAAAAAATATGTCATAAATAATATTAAGACACACTGACCACCCAGGTTAAGAATTAGAACACTCCTAAAACCATTGTCTCTAACCAGATGGTCCTTCCTTTCCTGTGTTCCCAGGATCTGCCCCAGAGGCAACCTCTGGCCTTAATTGTGTGTTGATGGTTACTGAATGTTTTTTTCAGGACAGCTTTATCACATATCTGTCCCTAAACAGTATGTTGTTCGCTTTTGCTTGTTTTTGAACTTTATAAAAATGATTGCATATTGTAGGTAATCCATGATTTGAATTTCTCTCTTAATAGTTAATTTTGAAGATTCACCCCTTCTTTTTTTTTTAATTTTTATTTATTTATGATAGTCAGAGAGAGAGAGAGAGAGAGAGAGAGAGAGAGAGAGAGGCAGGGACACAGGCAGAGGGAGAAGCAGGCTCCATGCACCGGGAGCCCGACGTGGGATTCGATCCCGGGTCTCCAGGATCGCGCCCTGGGCCAAAGGCAGGCGCCAAACCGCTGCGCCACCCAGGGATCCCCTTCACCCCTTCTTTTATGTGCAGTTCTAGTTTATTCATTTCTCTGGATATAATATCCCACTATGATGGGAAGTCAATTAATATGATACACAGTTTAGTCACCTCTAGTTAAGGTGACCTCTAGTCACCTTAGTAATATGATACACAGTTTAGTCACCTCTAGTTATGTAGTTTTAAAAACTCCACTATGCATATTCTTGGACATGTTCCTGGTATACATGTATTAGAATTTCTCTTTAAAATGTTGGGACATAGCTCATGAAAATGTTCAACTTTTCTAGGTAGTGCCAAATTAATTTACAATAAGGTTTTGTCACTTTACCCTCCCATCATGTGTGTCCTTGCCAACACTTGGTAGTATTGGACTTCTTAATTTTTGCAAATATAGTGATTGTAAAGTGATATTGCATTTTCTGATGCGGTTCTTTCATTAATTACATGTTAGAAATCTCCCCTTTTAAGTTTTTATTTTTTCATTATCTTTATGGTGTCTTTTGAGGAATAGAGGTTTTTAATCATATTATGTTCTCATTTATCAATCTTTTAAACTTAGTGCTTGTTGAGTTATATTAAAGAAATCCTTCCTTATCTTGAAGTAAAAAAACCCCATCCTCATATTTTAAAAAATGTCATCTTTCGCATTTGGTTTCTGATTCACTATACATTGATTTTTAGAATATTAGCCTTATTAAGATATAATTTCCATGTCATATAATTCACCTATGTAAAGTGTGCTATTGAGTAGGTTTCAGTATGGTTCACAGAGTTGTACAACCATCACCTCAATAATTTTGAAATATTTTATCACCTCCTCCCAAAAAACGTACTTATTAACGGTTAGCCATCTCCATTTTCCCCACAACACTCTGGCACTAAGCAACCACTAATCTAAATTCTATCTCTCTATATTTGCTTGTTCTGGCTATTTCTTATGAATAGAATCATATAATACGTGGTCTTTTGTGACTGGTTTCTTTCATTCGTGATGTTTTTAATACAGCCTGTATTAGTTCTCCATTCTTTTTTTTTTTTTTGCTTAATAACATTCCACTATTTGTCTGTACTATAGTTTATTCATTCATTAGCTGATGGACAGTTTGTTTCTGCTTTTTGCTGTTATAAATAATGCTGCTATGAACATTTACATACAAGTGTTTGTGTGGAGATATGTTTTATATCTCTTGAGTATACACCTAGGAGTAGAGAGAATTGAGTTTTGTCTGTTGTGTAAGGTAGGGATCAGATTTCATTCTTTCCCATATGAATAATTTCTTGTCTTAGCACAGTTTTTCAGCTGGTTCATCATTGCCCCCCCCCCACCAAAGCATAATACCAGCTCTGTCCAAAGTAACCTTGTTTCTAGGTTCACTATTACCCTCCATTAGTCAAAATGTTTCTGTTCTTTATGCTAATACTACATGGAATTAATTTCAGTAACATTATTTTAGGCCCTGATATGTGGTATGGAATGTCACACCACTTGTTCTTCTGTAGGAGTATCATGGTACTGTGCTCATTCTATACATTTTAGGTTCAGCTTCTCGTTTCTTGGAAGCTTTTGTTGAAATTTTAATTAGACTTGCATTGATGCTATTGATCAGTCTGGGGAGAACGATGGAGAGACTTTCCATCACCATGGTGTATCTCCCAGTTATTTCGATCTTCTTTAATGTCTTTCAAAAGGCTTATAATTTTTTCTTTAAAGTTTTGCACATCTTTTGGTAGACTTGTTTCTGATACTTTTGTATTTGTTATAGTTACATATGGTGTTTATAATTTTTTACTGGTGTGTAAAAATTACAAATCATTTTTAAGCATAGATCTTTAACTCAAACACCTTTCTAAACTCTATTATTCTAATAATTTGTAGATTCATTTTGCATTTTCTCTGTAGATAATTATAGGATTCATGACCACAGACAGTTTGTTTTCACTTTATTTTTTCTTGCCATATACTTATCAGTACAAGTAGTGGTAGGCATTTTTTTCTTCTTCCTGATTTTAAAAGGCTGCAGCTTCACAATAAATAATGAATAAAATTTGCTGAGCTTCTGGTAAATACCTTTCATCTGGTTAAGAATTGTCTCTTCTGGGGCACCTGGGTGGCTCAATGGTTGAGCATCTGCCTTTGGCTCAAGTCATGATCCTGGGGTCCTGGGATCAAGTTCTGCATCGGGCTTCCCACATGGAGCCTGCTTCTCCCTCACCCTATGTCTCTGCCTCTCTCTCTCTCTCTCTGTGTGTGTGTCTCTCATGAATAAATAAATAAAATCTTAAAAAAAAAAAAAGAAAGAATAGTCTCTTCTATTCCTATTTGGCAAGTGCTTCTGTCATGGACTTTTTTCAAATGTTTTCCTGTTTATTGTGATAACCATAAGACTTTTTTCTTTTAATACATTAATGGAATAAATCATATCATAGATTTTTTACCATTACATCAACAGCACTATGTCCCATCCAATTTTTTAATCTTTTTTTTTTTTTTTTTTTTATTTATGATAGTCACAGAGAGAGAGAGAGAGGCAGAGACACAGGCAGAGGGAGAAGAGCAGGCTCCATGCACCGGGAGCCTGACGTGGGATTCGATCCCGGGTCTCCAGGATCGCGCCCTGGGCCAAAGGCAGGCACCAAACCGCTGCGCCACCCAGGGATCCCCCATCCAATTTTTTAAAAGATTTTATTTATTTATTCATGAGAGAGAGAGAGAGAGAGAGAGAGGCGCAGAGACACAGGCAAAGGGGGAAGCCGACTCCATGCCGGGAGCCCCATGTGGGATTTCATCCTGGGTCTCCAGGATCACACCCTGCGCTGAAGGCGGCGCTAAACTGCTGAGACACCCGGGCTGCCCCCATCCAATTTTTAAATGATGTATTAATGCGTGCTTAAATTTGCTAATGATTGTTGAGAGTGATCAATCTGAAATTTCCTTTTTTAGACATTTTAAATTGATGTTATGCTAGCCTCATAAATTGAGTTGCTGCTAATCTTTTTCTGTTCACTGAAAGAATGAATATGAGTGGATCATTTGTTTCTTAATAATTTGGTAGATCTAGGGGTGCCTGGGTGGGTCAGTCGGTTAAGTGTCTGACTTTGGCTCAGCTCATGATCCCAGGGTCCTGAGATGGAGCCCCGAGCTGAGGTCCCTGCTCAGTGGGGTGCTTCTCCCTCTCCCTCTACCCGCCCCTGACTTGTGCTAACACTCTCATACTCTCTATCTCAATTAAATAAATAAATAAAATTTAAAAAATAATAATTTGGTAGATCTGGCCAGTAGAGCCATCTGGGCTTGATATTTCATTTCTGGAAAGATTTTGACTACTGTTTAAATATTTCTAATGGATACAGGATGATTCACATTTTCCAATTTTTAAGCCAGTTTTGGTAAATTTTTATAGTTTATAAATTTTTCCATTTCATTTAAATTTCATATTTATTGGCATTGATAGATTTATGAGGAATGTTAAATTTCTCTTGCATTCTCTATAACATGGCAATTACATATTTTATTTGTATACATTACTGGACTTGGCTTACTAATACTTTATTTAGGATTTTATGTCTGTGTTCATGAATGAGTTGGCATATAATTTTTATTTCTCTTGCTATTCTTGTCATCCTTTGGTATCAATATCATGATTTCTGAAATAGTTTGAGAGTACATTTCTCTATACTTTGCAAGAGGTTATAAAGACCAGAATGATTTATCTTCTGGAAATTTTTTTTAGAACTTACTTGGAAATTATGTAAGCTTAGAGTTTTCTTTGTAGGAAGATTTTTCACTATTCTTTCAATTTACTAGTTAGATTATTTTATTTTATTTCTTATTTTTGGCAGTTTAGGTTTTCCTAGGAATCTATTTCACTTTGGTTCTCCAATGATTGGCATATTTTTATGGTATGACCTTTTTAATCTGTGATGGATTTGTAGTATTTTTTTAAATTTTAGTAACTATCTCTTTTTTACCAGGTAATATTGCCACAGCTTTATTTTCAGCCCCAATATTGTTTATTTGTGCCTTCTTTCTTGTTTCCTTTATCAGTCTTACCAGAAATTGTTTAATTTCTTAAATAGGCTTTTTATTAACAATTGGACTTTTAAAAATAGATAGCATGTTGTGGCTACATATTTCCTTCACTTTAGTTTCATCCTTCAGGATTTGGTAAATAATATTTTCATTATCAGTCATTTCTGAGAATTTTAATTTAAATGTTATAAATTTATTTTTTATTAGGAAATATGTTAACATCAATCAATTTAAAAGTTACAAAAATAGATACAGTAAAATATCTCCCATGCACCCCGACTGTTGGCACTAACTCCCTCATGACTATCTAAAACAGTACAAATGGGGAAAAAAAATGTTTTTGGTCTTCTTTCAGAAGTCAATTCTAAGTACTTTAATTTCATTTCGAACTATAAGGTATTTCTTTCTTTATTTTAGAAAGAGAATGTGGTGGGCGGGTGGGCAAAGGGAGAGGGAAAGAGAGAATCTTGAGCAGACTCCACACCCAGCACAGAGAGAGCCAACACAGGACTTCATTTCACTTCCCTGAGATCATGACCTGAGCCAAAATTAAGGATCATACACTTAACCAACTGAGTCATTTAGATGTCATGAGTTACTTAAAGTGTATGTTTAAAATTTTGAAGTATGTAGGGAATTATTTTGGTTTTGTTGTTACTATTTTTGTCATGGTTCCAAATTTAATTGCAATCATGTTGAAGAATAGTTTTTGATACCACCATTGTTTTTGCAGTATGTTGACATTTAGGTTTTATGCTTGTATGTGTGTGTGTGTGAGAGAGAGAGAGAGAAAGAGAGAGAGAGAAGAGAGAGAGAGATGAAATCTACTAGAATGGTGAATTTTTCCATTTTCCCCTGTAGTTTCATTAAATTTGTTGTATATATAATCTGAGTTTGTTTTATCACATGTATATAGTTTAGATGTATCTCTTTGGTGAATGAAATCTTTAAAAATAATAATTTAATGATACTCTATTTTGACAGTATCTTTGGTTAATATTTTACTGGCATAACTTTTTCCATTTCCTTAGTTTCAGTTTCTTCATGTCTTCAGTATGTCTCATTTAAAAAATGGATGAATTTTGATTTGTTTTGAAAATCTGAACTATCACACTCTTTTAGGTAGTAATTTTGGTCCATTTACACTTGTTGCAATTATTAATAGACCTTACTTTTTTCATCTTTCCCCCTTTTTTCTATGCTTCTTTCTTACCCTTTTAAAAATAGATTTTATTTTAAAAACATTTTTAGATTTACAGAGAAATTGAGAAGATAATATAAAAAGCTCCCATATGCCTTGTACCCAGTTTCCCCTATTACTAACATCTCATATTAGTATGATACATTGTATATAACTATGCACCAATATAGATATATCATCTTTAACTAAAATCCATACCTTATTCAGATTTGCTTAGTTTTTAACCTAATGTCATTTTTTTGGTTCCAGGATCCCATCTAGAATATCACATTACATTTAGTTGTTATCTCTCCTTAGTCTCCTCTGCTATGATAGTTTGTCACATTTTCCTTACTTTTGAGTACTTTGACAGTTTTGAGGAGTAACCATTAGGAATTTGTAAAATACCCTTCATTATAATTTGGAATTCTTCTGCAAGGAAGATTTGTTTATTCTCCCTCATTTTATTAATTTATTAAATCATTTATAGAGTATGTTTTCATGGATATTTATTTTATTCTTTGGATATATAATCTAATCTTTTTTTCTCAAATTGTTCCAACATTGGCCATTGGGAGGTCTTTCAGTTGGTTCCTGTATCAGCTGGTTCCATCCAGCGAGATGTTTGGATTCATCTTATGTATTTCTTGCCCATTCTTAGAATCAGTCATCTCTGTCCAAGGGCCACTGGTTCCTTTTATTGAAGAATGGTACTAGAACCCAAGATCTGGATGTTTGGTGTACTTGTTGCTACTGGGATGTAATTTACTGAATGTATTCTGTTTTTCCCTCACTTTGCCTGCTTTTAAGTTTTTCTCTTTGTCTTTTGTGTTCTGCCATTTCATTACCTAATATATAGATGTGGAGCTCCTTCCTTCCTTCCTTCCTTCCTTCCTTCCTTCCTTCCTTCCTTCCTTCCTTCCTTTTTTATCCTGGTTGATATTTATTCTACTCACTATTTCTGTGGATTTTTGCTTTTTCCCGTTCTGGAAAATTTTCAGTCATTTTTACATATGCTTTGTATCTTCTATTCTCTGTTCCCTCCTTCTGAAACTCTAGACATGTTAGATATTTTTATTTTAACTTCCATAGCTTTAAACATTTCACTTATACTTATTGTCTTCTGATACTAATATGTTGTATCCCTAGTAATTTATTAAGATCTTCCTTCTCCTTCACTACTTTTTGCTTCTGCTATGTTTAAACTGCTTTAAGTCATCTATTCTATCTTTTATTCAAAAACCTTATTTTTTGGAATTTATATTTGTTTTTTCCCCTCAAATCTAGCAATTTTTGCTTAATCTCTTCTGATTTACTAATTTTGTGATTCCATCTTTTGTTTTTTAAAAATATTTAAGACATAATTATTTTATCTTATTTTCTGATAATTCTCATATTTGAAGTGCTTGCCAGTGGAAATCTATTTTTGCTGACTCATACCAATGATTTTTTTTTTCTGGATTCAGTAATTTTTCTACTATGAGCTCATTTTTGGTTTATCTTAATTTATGGAAAACTTGGAGACATTAAACCAAAGAAGCTTTTCTCCAGAGGGAATTTGTTTTAGCTTCAGGCAGGAGTAAATAACACTATGGAACTGGAACCACTTTAGGCCTATTCTAGGCTCTCTGACTTAATTCTTTGGAATCATGTTCAGCTCCCATATCCCTTGTCCCTGAAGCTGCAGTACCAATAAGGACATTTGTCTTCAAAGATGTCTTGCCTTTTGGGTATGCTTACTGCTCATTATCCTATTTTTGGCCCATGTAGTTTATATATGTGTGATTTTTGTTTTGTTTGGTTTTCCCTTTGGATTTTTCCCTTACTTCCTATGAGCAAAGAAAGAAAACATTGTATTTTATACAGAATCTAGTTGTTTCATCTCGAGAGGGCCTCTCAGAATATCTAATTACCAAACTACCTGAAATAACCATCCTAAACCACCAATATTCCTGTCCCTTCCTTGCCTTCAACACACATTTAGTTGTTTAGCCCTTTTAATTCTACTTCTGAAATTGTATCACCCATTCTTGTCTGCTGGCCTTCTCCTCCCTGGTATCTCTAACCCATTATAGAAACCCATTCCACTTTAATCTTTCTTAATACAAATTCAGTGGTATTTCTTCTCTTACTATCCCCATGTACTCCTCTGTAGCATCCAGTTGAGGCATCTTATTGGTCTTCCAGTGCCTTGGTTTAATATCTTCAATGTGTGCAGCAAATCTCTCTTTTCTGAGATTTCCCCTATCCTTTGAAGTTCTGTTTTTCTTCTTCCGTGCAACGCATTCTTTCTGCCTGAAATGTCCTATATTTGTCCCTGACCCCAAGTGGTACTAATTTGTCTCTTAAAGTCCACCTCAGATGCATTCAATTTTATTCAGTTTTCCAGAATTCTTCCTAGCTCAAAAAAAACCTGTTCCCTCTTTTGAACTTTTATGGCACTTTGTCTTCTCTTCTGGCTCTATGCTGTGTGTGTGTGTGTGTGTGTGTGTGTGTGTGTGTGTGTAGCTTATATATCACTGTCGAAAGTCTTTAGGAAAATTTTTTTTCTAGAAGTCACTTACAATGGCTTCTACATCATAGATGCTAGCAAATAGTGATATATATAATTATAAATTAAAGAGTAGCACATTGGAAATATTTCAGCCAGTAGTGGTGATTGCTTATAAACTTTCTGTGAAAGTACAGAGTAACCTAATACATCAACAACTTATTAATGTATTTTTATTCCAAGATTACCTATAGAATAATTTTTCAATTTGCAAGGTAGTCCAAATGATTCTTTCTTAACCATGAATGTGTTCCCAACTTAGCTACATTTTGCTTTCATAATTTGTATTTTTAAATTTTGTTTGGGACTGCTTTGATGATAATCCTGGCAATCCATAATCATTTATTAGGTATTTCAAACTCTCAATTCTTCTGCCAAAATTATCAGATTCAGGGTGATTTCAAGAATCATTAGCTTTCCAAGGAAATTGGTGTGTATGTTTAGTGTTTTGGTGGGGTTTATTGTAATTCATTTTTTATTATAAAATTCATGTAACATAAAATTTACCATCTTAACCATTTTGAAGTGTTCAACTTAGTGGCATTAAATACATTCACATTGTTGTGCACCCATCACCACATCCATCCCCAGAACTCTTATAAAATTCAAACTCTATGCCCTTTAAACGGTAATCCCCCATTCCTTCCCCCAGCCCCCAGCAACCACTATTCTACTTTCTGTCTTTATGATTCTGACTACCTTAAGCACCTCAAGTAAGTGGAATCAACAGCATTTGTCTTTTGGTGAGTGGCTTATTTCACTTAGCATAATGTCCTCAAGGTTCATCCATGTTGTAGCGTAAGGCAGAATTTTCCTTCTTCCTTTAAGCTGAATAATATTGCTTCGTATGCAGAGACCACACTTTGCTTATCCATTTATCTGTTGATGGACATTTGGGTTGCTTCCATGTTTTCTGGTCTGTATGTTTTTAACTGTTAATTAAAATCAGCTTGATTAAAAGTTATCCTTACAAAACATTATATGGTCTCATTCATTTGGGGAATATAAAAAATAGTGAAAGGGATTATAGGGGAAAGGAGAAAAAATGAGTGGGAAATATCAATGAGGGAGACAGAACATGAGAGACTCCTAACTGGGAAATGAACAAGGGGTGGTGGAAAGGGAGGTGGATGGGGGTTAGGGTGACTGGGTGACAGGCACTGAGGGGGGCACTTGATGGGATGAGCACTGGGTGTTATGCTATATGTTGGCAAATTGAACTCCAATAAAAAAAAGTTGTCCTTACAGTGTTTCCTGCAGATACAACCTTTTTTAATTTGTAAAATTTCTTTGTAATTCTACTCTTTTATATCAGTTAGACAGATGAAGCTTTCTAGCTTACTATTTATAATATTAAAGAAAAATGAACACATCTATTCTAGATTGATCTTGGCAGTTCCATCACTGTAGTTATCAACACATGCTAAGGACTGAAATATTAAATACCCTAGGGAAGTCTTCAGCATTAGGTTCTTTCATTTAATGTTTATTTCTTCCATAATTAGTTGATACATTTTTCATTATAGTTTTTCTATTTGAAAACCATCATTGGACTAGTGCCAGTTTATACCAATGTGCCAGCAATTTAAAATACCGTCCTTAAATTATCATCACATTCCTAGTCAACTAATGAAAATATACAAAATTATGAAGTACAGCAGTAGCAAGGGTGTGGAGAAACAGGTCCATGTATCCACATTGTTCACACTAGAAATGGATTCATTGTTTCTGTAGAACAATCTGGAAAAAAAAGTTAGAAAGCTATTCTTTTGACCAAAGAATTTTGATAATATAACCTAAAAGCAAAATACCAGTGTAATTTATTCATAGATGTCTCATATATAATAATGACTAATTGGAAAAAAGACAAATATCCAAGAATAATATGATTAAGTAAATTACAATATCCTGCAATGATGAAATATCAAAGAGCCACTAAAAGTGACAAATACACTAATAAAAAGGCAATGAAGAAGTAAAATTAGGTATAGGAAAAGGCAAAGTAAGACCCAGACAGTGATGATCCATTAAAAATATTTTTACGTACTTTGACAAAGATAGAAATTGAGTTTGAGTTGGTGTCAGTGGTTTTGGAAAGCAAACTTTTTTGCTCATTTTTTTATTTTTAATAAAGACATTATGACCTTGCAACTGTGGGAGGCAATGTTGTTCTAATCATAGTGAAAACTAGAGGTTAGAGGTGCACAATAAGAATAAATTAATAGGGATCCCTGGGTGGCGCAGTGGTTTGGCGCCAGCATTTGGCCCAGGACGCGATCCTGGAGACCCGGGATCGAATCCCACGTCAGGCTCCCGGTGCATGGAGCCTGCTTCTCCCTCTGCCTGTGTCTCTGCCTCTCTCTCTCTCTCTCTCTGACTATCATAAGTAAATAAAAATTAAAAAAAAATTTAAAAAAAGAATAAATTAATAAAATACAGTAAGTTTCATTCTTTATAAAAAATTCTTACTAGTTTGATACAGTATAGTATGTGATAAAAACAAAGGCTTTCAAATCAGACTAACTTAGATAAAATCTTTGCATGTCTCTTTGTCTTGGACTACATGTCTTAGTCTGTTTTGGCTTCTGTAACAAAATGCCACAGGCTGGGTGGCTTATAAATAACAGAAATTCATTTGTCACAGTTCTGGAGGCTGGGAAATCAAAGATCAAGGCACCAGCATGGTTGTGTTCTGATGAGGACCCTCTTCTTGGTTCATAGCTAGCACTTCCTCACTGTATCCTCACATGGTGGAAAGGGCAAGGGATCTCTTAGTTCCTTTTGAAAAGGCACTAATCCCATTTTATAAAGGCACTAATTACATCCTAAAGACCCAAGGTGACCTGTGTCCTTAAAAGAAGAGGAAAATTTGGATCCAGAGACACAGACACACAAAAAAGCCATTTGAAGTTGGAGCAAAGATTGGAATGATGTGTCTACAAACCAAGGAATACCAAGGATTGCAAGCAGAAATGAGAAACTAGAAGGGAGGCGTGGAACAGATTCTCTCTCTCAGCCTTCAGAAGGAATCATCCCTGCCAGCACCTTGATCTCAGACTACTAATCTCTAGAACTGTGAGAGAGTAGTTGGCTGTTGCATTAAGCCACCTAGTTTGGGGTACTTGTGATCGCAGCCTCAGGAAACTAATATGCCCCATATACTTGAGAGTTAAGAAATATGCTTCTAAATGGTTTATATAAATAAATTATTTATATAAATAAACCAGAAAATAATAAAGGAAGTTAAATATTTTGAGCTGAATGATAATACCATATATCTACACCTGAGAGATTAAACCGTTACAGTAGTTGGAGGCGGATTATAGTCTTAACTCAATAAATCAGAAAAGAAGAAAGGGTGGGGGTCTGGGTGATGAGCACTGAGGGGGGGACTTGATGGGATGAGCACTGGGTGTTATTCTATATGTTGGCAAATTGAACACCAATAAAAAATAAATTTATTTAAAAAAAAAGACAAGAAGAAAGTATAAAGTATACCCTACGAACCAGCAATTGCACTGCTGGCGATTTACCCCAAAGATACAGATGCAGTGAAACGCCGGGACACCTGCACCCCAATGTTTATAGCCATGTGTATGTCTTCTTTGGTGAAATTTCTGTTCATGTTTTTTGCCCATTTCATGATTGGATTGTTTGTTTCTTTGCTATTGAGTTTAATAAGTTCTTTATAGATCTTGGATACTAGCCCTTTATCTGATATGTCATTTGCAAATATCTTTTCCCATTCTGTAGGTTGTCTTTAGTTTTGTTGACTGTTTCTTTTGCTGTGCAGAAGTTTTTATCCTGATGAAGTCCCAGTAGGTCACTTTTGCTTTCATTTCCCTTGCCTTCACAGATATATCTCACAAGAAGTTGCTGTGGCCAAGTTCAAAAAGGGTGTTGCCTGTGTGTTCTCCTCTAGGATTTTGATGGATTCTTGTCTCACCTTTAGATCTTTCATCCATTTTGAGTTTATCTTTGTGTATGGTGAAAGGGAGTGGTCTAGTTTCATTCTTCTGCATGTGGCTGTCCAATTTTCCCAGCACCATTTATTGAAGAGACTGTCCTTTTTCCAGTGGATCGTCTTTTCTGCTTTGTCGACTATTAGTTGACCATAGAGTTGAGGGCCCATTTCTGGGTTCTCTGTTCTGTTCCATTGATCTATGTGTCTGTTTTTGTGCCAGTACCACACTGTCTTGATGACCACAGCTTTGTAGTACAACCTGAAATCCAGCATTGTGATGCCCCTGGCTCTGGTTTTCTTTTTCAATATTCCCCTGGCTATTCGGGGTCTTTTCTGATTCCACACAAAGCTTAAGATAATTTGTTCCAACTCTCTGAAGAAAGTCCACGGTATTTTTATAGGAATTGCATTAAATGTGTAAATTGCCCTGGGTAGCATTGACATTTTCACAATATTAATTCTTCCAATCCGTGAGTATGGAATAGTTTTCCATCTCTTTGTGTCTTCCTCAATTTCTTTCAGGAGGGTTCTATAGTTTTTAGGGTATAGATCCTTTACCTCTTTGGTTAGGTTTATTCCTAGGTATCTTATGCTTTTGGGTGCAATTATAAAAGGGATTGAGTCCTTCATTTCTCTTTCTTCAGTTTCATTGTTAGTGTATAGAAATGCCACTGATTTCTGGGCATTGATTTTGTATCCTGCCACACTGCCAAATTGCTGTATGAGTTCTAGCAATCTTGGGGTGGAGTCTTTTGGGTTTTCTATGTACAGTATCATGTCAACCGCAAAGAGGGAGAGTTTGACTTCTTTGCCAATTTGAATGCCTTTTATTTCTTTTTGTTGCCTTATTGCTGAGGCTAGGACTTCTAGTACTATGTTGAATAGCAGTGTGAGAGTGGACATCCCTGTTGTGTTCCTGATCTTAGAGGAAAGGCTCCCATGAGAAAGATATTTGCTGTGGGCTTTTCATAGATGGCTTTGAAGATGCTGAGGAATGTTCCCTCTATCCCTACACTCTGAAGAGTTTTGATCAGGAATGGATGCTGTATTTTGTCAAATGCTTTTCTCTGCATCTATTGAGAGGGTCATATGGTTCTTGTTTTTTCTCTTGTTGATATGATCTATCATGTTGATTGCTTTATGTGTGTTGAACCAGCCTTCCATTCTGGGGATAAATCCCACTTGGTCATGATGAATAATCTTCTTAATGTATTGTTGGATCCTATTGGCTAGTATCTTCTTGAGAATTTTTGCATCTGTGTTCATCAGGGATATTGGTCCATAATCCTCCTTTTTGGTGGAGTCTTTGGTTTTGGAATTAAGGTGATGCTGGCCTCATAAAATGAGTTTGGAAGTATTTCGTCCCTTTCTGTCTTTCGGAACAGCTTTAGTAGAATAGGTATTGTTTCTTCTTTAAATGTTTGATAGAATTCCCCTGGGAAGCCATCTGGCCCTGGGCTTTTGTGTCTTGGGAGGTTTTTGATGACTGCTTCAATTTCCTCCCTGGTAATTGGCCTGTTCAGGTTTTCTATTTCTTCCTGTTCCAATTTTGGTAGTTTGTGGTTTTCCAGAAATGCGTCCATTTCTTCTAGATTGCCTAATTTATTGGCATATAGCTGCTCATAATATGTTTTTAAAATCATTTGTATTTCCTTGGTATTGGTTGTGATCTCTCCTTTTTCATTCGTGATTTTATTAATTAGAGTCTTTTGTCTTTTGTTTTTAGTAAGGCTGGCTAATGGTTTATCTATCTTATTAATTCTTTCAAAGGACCAACTCCTGGTTTTGTTGATCTGTTCCACAGTTCTTCTGGTCTCTATTTCACTGAGTTCTGCTCGAATCTTTATTAACTCTCTTCTTCTGCTTAGTGTAGGTTTTATTTGCTGTTCTTTCTCCAGTTCCTTTAGGTGTGAGGTTAGCTTGTGTATTTGAGTTTTTTCCAATTTTTTGAGGGATGCTTATATTGCAATGTATTTCCCTCTTGGGTCTGCTTTTGCTGTATCCCAAAGATTTTGAACGGTTGTATCTTCATTTTCATTAGTTTCCATGAATCTTTTTAATTCTTCTCTAATTTCCTGGTTGACCCTTTCATCTTTTAGCAGGATGCTCTTTAACCTCCACATGTTTGAGTTTCTTCCAAATTTCTTCTTGTGATTGAGTTCAAGTTTCAAAGCATTATGGTCTGAAAATATGCGGGGGACAATCCCAATCTTTTGATATTGGTTGAGACCTCATTTGTGACCCAGTATGTGGTCTATTCTATAGAAAGTTCCATGTGCACTTGAGAAGAATGTGTATTCAGGTGCATTCAGATGTAAAGTTCTGTAAATATCTGTGAAATCCATCTGGTCCAGTGTATCATTTAAAGTTTTTGTTTCTTTGGAGATGTTATGCTTAGAATATCTGTATTTGCAGAAAGTGCTGTGTTGAAGTCTCCCAGTATTAGAGTATTATTATCTAAGTATGTCTTTACTTTGGTTATTAATTGATTGATATACTTGCCAGCTCCCACATTAGGGGCATAAATATTCTTGATTGTTAGGTCCTCTTGTGGGATAGATCCTTTAAGTATGATTATAGTGTCCCTCTTCATCTCTTACTACAGTCTTTGGTATAAACTTTAATTTATCTGATATGAGGATTGGTACCTCAGCTTTCGAGGACCATTTGAATGATAAATGGTTCTCCAACCTTTCATTTTCAGGCTGTAGGTGTCCTTAGGTCTAAAATGAGTCTCTAGTAGACAGCAAATAGATGGATCTTGCTTTTTTATCCAGTCTGAAACCCTGTGTCTTTTGATGGGATCATTTAGCCCATTCACGTTCAGAGTTACTATTGAAAGATATGAATTTAGTGTCATCGTAATACCTATTCAGTCCCTGTTTTTGTGAATTATTTCTTTGGGCTTTCTCTTTCTTTTACAGAGTCCCCCTTAATATTTCTTGCAGAAAAGAAAAAATATTTCTTGCAGAGCTGGTTAGGTGGTCTAAAGAAATAAAATCTTCTAAAAAATGTGTTAAATACTGAAAATAAATAAAGAGAAGGAATATAAAGTAAACCCAAGAATGTAGAATGCATCATGAAGTAAGATCTGATATCAATGAAATAAAAACAAAAATACCATAGCAAATACTAGATGAATCTTAGGAACATAATGTTGAATATTTGAAAAAGCACATTGCACGAGAATACATTTACATAGTACTCCATTTACATAGATATTTGAAGCAAATAAAACTAAACATGTTGTATATGGTAAAACATTCTAGGTAGAATTTATGTCTAAGCTAGGAGGGAATGGCATGGGATGGGAGAATAAGTGATGAGGGTAAAGAAAGGGAAGGAAGGAGAGAGGAAGGAAAGAAAGCGTGAACTTGTATGTTAACCTTTTGCGATTCTCCTTTTATGATTTTTCCCATTCATATCCTCTACCCATTTTCCTATTTTTAAACACAAGGTTATTGCTGATATGGAGGCCCAAGTTCATAAGCTGAGAGAAGAGCTGATTCACGTGAACTCCCAGCGGAAACAGCAGCTAGTAGAGCTCGGTCTCCTTCGTGAAGAGGAAAAACAAAGAGCTGCGAGGGACCACGAGACTGCTGTCTACAAACTGAAGGCTGAGTCAGAAAAGATGAAGATGGAGCTGAAAAAGACTCATGCTGCTGAGACAGAAATGACTTTGGAAAAGGTGAGCTATCTAGCTGAGTTTGTGCAGGCCCCTGAAACCTGTGCTTGGACCACACTGCTGCCACCTTGCACCTAATCTCAAAAAGGTGATAGGCATAGAACTACTCCTGAAATTTACCAACTGTTCAAATGAGCAATTTAAGTATCTTGCTGTATGTTTAAGCTCCACAAAAATAATCCAGGGAGTTAGATTTCCTATTTTCCCTTAATGTCCATTGAGAGGATAGTGTGGAATATCCCATTCCATAATGATTAAATGCACATTGTGATAAAACAATGTATAATATTGTCCAGTATTGTACTGAGTAGGCATATTTGGGCTGTAGCCCTAAGTTTTCCTAGGTTAAGTCTAGGTTTCAGATCTTTCTTCAGTTTTCTAATAGTCATTTCTCTATTTCACGATCTTTTGTAACTTTGTAACAGCATAATGTAAATGATGACATAGTTTCCCAGATTACTATTTCAAATTAAGGAAAGTTTCTTTTGAATTGATACATTTTTGAAATATATGTCAATATAATGTTTGCACATCTTGGGTTGACTGAATTTCCAGGTACAATCTCAAATATTCTTTCAATGTTCTAGAAAGGAAGAAACTTTTTAATTGGGTAGTAAATGTGAATTGCTATTAATCATAGCAACTATCAATTGCCTCTTTAGTTCCTTTAGACCAATCTAATCTTGAGATCAAAGAACTTGAAAATGGTAATCTAAGAATCTTCCAGTTCTGCTTACTTTTTTTCACCTTTTGTTCATCTTTAAATGTTATGCCTTCATAAAACACACACCACCATTCTAAGCACTGCTCCATTGGTTTTACATGGGTTGTGATCCTAAGGTGCTTCTTTTATAGTATCTTAATTTATCTGAGACTCAGATTTCAGCAGACTTTGCCCTTGGCAGCATAGTTCTGAACCCAGAAATAAATAAGAAGAAAATTCTAAAGAGGCAGAAGTGAGCCTGGCTTCTTAGAGGAAAGCAAGGAGGCTGATATGGCCAGAAATGGAGGCCAAGGAGAAGGAGGAGGAGGAGAAGGAGGTAATGAAGTCAGGGGAGGAACCTCAGGGTTTTTGCTCTGACTCTCTGGGAGTCAGGAGGCTTCACACGTTTTGAGCAGTGAAATAGAATGTGTTGGTTCACATTTGAATAGGGTCTCTCTGTGCATGCTGAGAAGAGACTGAATTGAGGACAAGGAAGGAAGTAGGAAGACTAGTTAAAAGGCCACTGCCAGAACTTAGACCAGTTGACAGAGGCTCTGCCTGGGCAGCAGCAGCCAAGGTTGAAACTTGATGAGAGTCAGATTAGTTTCTAAAGGTGGAACTGATGGCATCCTCTATTGGTTCTGATGTGAGGCGGAAGACAGAAAGAGAGAGGCATGCTGTTGAGCAGTCAAGGGTGATTCCGAGGAGACTTGCTGGAGCCAGTGGACCAATGGAGTCAGCCTTCTGGCAGCTGAAGGAAGATGGCTGAAGCAGGAAGCGGGGCCACTGGTGGTGGGTTCCAGTTGAGATGCCTTTTACACATCTTAGAAAAGTTCCTTATCTGGACAGTTTTACTCTCCGACGATAGCAGATCAATGAGACTGATGAAGAGTGAAATTAGTATTCTCTCTGTTGACTCTTTTTTTTTTTTTTAAGACTTATTTATATACTTTAGAGGGAGAGCATGTGCAAGCAGTGGGGAAGGGCAGAGGGAGGGGGAGACAAGCAGACTCCACACTGAGCAAAGAACCCCATGCAAGGCTCCATCCCAGGACCCTGAGGCAAAAATCACATGTTGAATGCTCAACCGACAGAGCCCCCCAGGCACCCCTCTCTCTGGGGACTCTTATCATGCCTTGCCCCTTGGCTCCATTTGTCTCTGCCAACAGCTCGAGGTATTTCTAAATGTTCTTAAATGGCATGTGTACCAGTGCACACTAATTTAAGGAAATTGGACATAACAAAGCCAGACTTATAAAACATACAAGTTTGGCCTTAATTTTCTTTCATTATATATTCACATTTCAAATGTGTCTCTTTAGTAGAAGATGAACTTTTTCCAGTATAGGTTTATATGTGTTGTAACTAATTAGCAGGTTACAGAAAATGAAAAAAAAAATCAGTATTAGAAACCATTAGTGAGGGGATCCCTGGGTGGCGCAGCGGTTTAGTGCCTGCCTTTGGCCCAGGGCGCGATCCTGGAGACCGGGGATCGAATCCCACGTCAGGCTCCCAGTGCATGGAGCCTGCTTCTCCTTCTGCCTATGTCTCTGCCTCTCTGTCTCTCTCTCTCTGTGACTATCATAAATAAATAAAAATTAAAAAAAAAAAAGAAACCATTAGTGATTCATTTAGCAAACATTTCTGGAAACTCTTCTATAACCCAGAAAGGCATTATCCCAGACACTGTGGGGATACACAGGAAAAAGAAAAAAAGGCACTGTTCTCAAGGAATCATAAAATAATAGTGACCCCAAGACATACACCCGTACAAAAATGACTATGATGCAAAGTGAAGTGTGAATTGGGGGAAATTATTCCTATTAAGGTAATGAGGGAAAATTAACTGGAAGTGATGTTGCTTTTACTAGATATCAGTAGTAGATATGCAAGATGGCATTCTAAGCCAAAGGAATAACAACAGCAAGAGCAAACAAAGCCATTTACATGCATGGCATAGAGGTTAATCAAAGGGAGTGATTAGTAATCAGGCTAAAAGATAGCTCAGGATCACTGAAAGTCTCCCAAACTGTAGTAGTATTTTAGCTTCATTGGGTAAACAGTAAGGAGCTGCTGAAAGTTGTTAAGCCCTGAATGTCAAGATTCAAGTGTTTCTTAGGAAAATCTTTCAGATGCCCTCTCAGTAGGAGTTGGTGGGGACCAGATTCACAGCAGGCAGGAGGCCCCTGAGGGCATGTTTGAGGTGCTGGAGGGCAGTGAGAGCATAGCAGTGACAAAGGGGACATGTTTGAAAATCATTTCAGAAATGGCATTGATTAAAGTTGTGAGGTTGATTAGACTTGTGAAATATAACCCGACTGTTCATAAATCAGGAAGGTAGAAGTCTGGTTTGGGGAGGAAGAAGGTATGTACCGCGATGAACTTGTTGGCTTTGAAGTGCCTCTGCTCTGCCCAGCTGTGATGTTCTCTAGCTGTGGAAGGAACGTTTGTAGATAATCATAAGAGAAGGCAGGACTGGAACAAACAGCTGTAAGGGTCACCCACAGAGAGGGCCTGTTCAAGAGAGGGTTACAGGAAGAAAACAGGCAGCTGTGAAGGAAGAATTTCATTGAAGAGGTCAGGGAGGAAATAGTCAAAGAAGGGTCCTCAAGGTAAGAGGAATCTGAGAAGAATGTATTTTCATGGAAACAAAGGAAGAGAATATTTAGAAAGGCGGATTTTCAAGAATGTGACAGAAAATCAGGAAGGCTGAGGGTGGAGGAAAGTTCCCGGGATTTGAAAGTGAGAAGGCATTGATGATCTTGGATAGAGCCCTGAAAGGAATACTGTGGACAGAAACAGAGTCTCAGTAGATAAGTGTGGCAGTGGAGATTCGTGAATATGTCTGGTATTAAAAGGAAGGTGTAGTTCTTAAGGGAGTATATTTTTAGGCCGAAATTGTGTTGCAGTACACAAGAAGAGACTAATGGAGAGCAATTGCTTAGTGATGCAGAGAGCCATAGACACTGGAGGGCCACCACCTGAGGCAGGAAGGTGTGGATGGAAGACCAGCACAGGCCCACCCTCACCCCTTGGCCACAGGCATCCAGCCTCTGAAGACCTTGGCCTGTTCCTGGAGTAGGCCTCGTGCTCTCCTTCCTCCAGGCCTTGACACCTGCCACCCCTCTGTCTGGGATGTTCTTCCCCCAGATTTTCTGTGGTCATCTTCCTCCTCCTCACTCTGTACTGCTCCATATCCTTCCCTGACCTCTCTCTCTAAAGTTGTGTCCAGCTCTACCACCTTCAGTGGTCCTATTGTCTTCATAGCTCATCTCATTATCTGGACTCAATCTTTTCATTTTTCTGATTGTTTATTTTCTATTCATCCCCATCCCCCACATTAGAATATAAGCTCTTTTAGCAGGACCTTGTCTGCCTTGTTCACTTCTGTACTGCTAATGTTTAGAAAACTTGGTACCTGATAGGTACCCTCCTAGCATATACTGAGTGAGTGAATTATAGGAGCCATGACTTCCAAGGAGGGAGGAAGGAAGGAGAGAACTGGTAAAGATACAAGGGGGTCTGTGATGAGACTTGCAAGGACCTTCTATCTGATATCATCTATGCTTTTAGTAAAGAATAGCATTCTTATGAGTAAGGAATTCCAGGAGAAGTGAAATAGCCAGGCTTTGGGCTGGGCTGGAATGTGGCTAGAAGGAAGCAGGTGTAAGGGAATTTGCCCAGATAGAATTGGAGTTCTGCAGATACAGGAGGGAGGATGGCAGCATGAGTCTGGAAGAATGGAACGCTCCTGAATTGAACTGAGAACCCAAGTAGCACAAGAAGATAGAAATGGGGTTTTAGCATGGTAGCACTTTAGCCCCCCTGGTTAAAGGGGCCAGCAGGGTTCATCAGGACATAGGAACGTGTTGGCAGATGGAGAGTCTGGAGAAAGGGAAGAGAGCGTTACCTAGGCTAGTGTTCAGTGCCATGAGTTTGGTTTTTGTTGAGTTGGTGGAATTAACCAATCCCAAGGTCCAATGGTAAAATACAAGTGCTGAGCTCTTAATGTGAAGAGCAATTTGTATTTCTGATTGACAAATGTTTTTACTTAACTAATGAAAGGAGTTCAGCATTTCTAAGTGCAGGAAGACCTGGCTGAGTTCCCTGAAAGCAGTCCTTGTGAAATGCTGGTTTCTAAAGCCCCAGGATCATGCGTTGGCGTCTCCTCCAAAGCAGACACTGATAAATATTGAGAAAATGAGAGAATGATGATGAACTGAGAAATTCAGCCTAGCTATGGGAATGGTAATATGAATAAATAAGACATTGGTTTTGATTCATCCACATTTGATTTCAACCCTATAAATACTTTAGATGGGACAGGATACATCTTTATATTCACATCTTTACTTTTTTTTAGTGTGGTAATTTCTTCCATGTTACTTAGTAAACTAAATGTATTGCATAAAATATTTTTCAGACATAGTTTTATTTTTTTGTACACAACATCAGTAGAGTTCTTAATATGAGAACCTAAATTAACACTAGTAAACTAGTAGAGAATCCTGTTGCTGCCTGTTGTGCGATTGTGAGTGCTACTTGAATTCTTCTACTGAATTTTATAAAAGGTTTAATGTTTTATCATGTTTAAATCTGCAAACTAAAATGTTTGCCAGAAGCTCAGAATCCTGTCAGAATTGAGGGGTTTAGAAATTAATTTTCTCTCATAAAATTGAGGTTCAGAGAGGAAAATAACACCAGAATAATAAATAATCTGGACAGAACATTCCCTGTGGGTCTGTGGTTGTGCCAGTGTTGAGGATATGAAGGAATCCCTGAGTCCAGACCCTACCTGTGTCTCTGTCAGCAGCAGCTCAGGCCTTGCCGACATCTTTGGTGGCTTTAAAAGAAGCATGAAATCCTCCAGCAGGTCACAAGACATGAAATGGAGATTCCAAAAGAGTCCGTGATTGACATTTGCAAAGTGAAAGCTTCTTTTCTCGCCTTTTAAAAATCCTTTTAAACCAAACTGAAACAGAGTCCACAAAAAACATGAGCCTTTGAAAAATTAGACTGTTACTAGGTGACGGTAGTGGGTCATTTTCAGAAGTTTGATTAAAACTTTGGTATTTATAATTTACCATTGTTTCAGAAATCTATTCGGTTATTTTTTAAATAACCTTTCTTGAAATAAGAAGCTATTTTATAAAATATGGGAAACAGAGAAGTGTAAAATTTCCTGTTACTACCACCAGCTAGACATAACCAATAGTGATAATATAATGTATGTATAAAATAGCTATGTGAGTTTAGCAGACTGAGATCATACTAAATAAACAGTGCAGTGTTTTGCTTTTTTGAAAAGTCATACAAAGAATATTCCAATGTCATTGGAGATTCTTTGAAAATATAGTGTTCGTTGTTTCATGATATTCCATTTATGGATGCAGCATAGTGTATTGGAGTATTCTCTTATTTTTAAACATTTAGCTTTAAAAAAGTTGCCTACATTGATGCAGAGATGAACATCTTCATATGTATATTTTTGTCAACATTTCCATTGTTTTTGTCTTAGGTTAAGATCCCAATAGAATTAGAGGGTCAGATCGCTTTTCCGAAAAGTTGTACCATTTTATATTTTCCACAACAGAATATCCATTTTATCTAGCCAATCCTTACCACTAATACTTTTCTTTAATTTTTGGTATTTTTTTGTTAAAAAAAAATTGTTGTTCTTAATTTGCTTTTTAAAAAGTGAACTTGAACATTTATAATAGATTTGTTGTGCATATATTTCATTTTCTGAGAACTGCCTGTTCACACCCTTTGTTTGTCTTCTGTTAGTGTCCTAATGTTTTTCTTATCGCCTTACAGGATGACAAAATTCTTAGCTTTGTGGCAGATATTTTTGGTGCTTGCCTTTTATTATCATTTAACTTTATGATACACAAAAGATCTTATTTGTGTTTAGTGTAAATTCATCCATCATTTCCTTTGTGAATTCTCTACTATCAGTAGTTATTTTAAGCTTCACAAAATTTGAAAACATATTAAAAATTAAATATTTAAAAATATAGGAACACATCAAACATTTTCCACACCGTACTCTACTGAGTAGAAAGCACTTGTGAAACTGACATAGCATTTACCAGCTTGGGTTCCTGGTCTGTAATTTTAATAGTGTCTGAAGGATTATACTGGAATTGTGCCAACCTGAAGTCATTAAAAGGCTTTGAGCAACAATTCAGCATCTTTTTCAAATTTAAGAAAAGCTCCATATGGCATAATTATTCAAAGCTAAGGTCATAGAAACTACTTAAACCTTTGAAATTTATAATTAAAGGATTAATATTAACTTATGAAGACATTGTCATTTTGGCTTAAAATGGATTTCTAATCTCAATTCTGTTCCCTTTGCTTTGATCTTTTCCCTGACTTTTTCCTTTGCTAAAAATATGAAGTTTTATATCCTTAAAATTTTAAATTAAATATTATCCTCAAACAGTTCAGACTTACAAAAATTGATTGACAAACAACATCCATCTCATTTTTATATAATTTCACAAATGTTGATGGACTTCAAGTTGGCATTTGCCTGTGACTGCAGCTTGATAGAATGGACCACAGTGATACATCTCAAAATAACAGTAAATTGATTCACAAAAGAAAAACATGCACAAATGACAATTTGGAAAACCATGAGTGTGTACATAATTTGAATGTGATGAACTGGTGTTCATTTATATCAAGGTTTAGAATTTTAAAGTGTCTTCAGAGTACCTCCACTGTAAACCTTCTTGGAGTGGTGAAAGCGGCTATGCCTTGTTTCATACCAAAGCTAAGACTTTTTTTGTCATTTTGACAATATCTACAAAGCAGTCAAAACCAAATATTTTATTTTATTTATTTTAAAGATTTTATTTGTTTATTTATGAGAGAAACATAGAGGCAGAGACACAGGCAGAGGGAAATGCAGGCTCCATGCAGGGAGCCCGATGTGCGACTCGATCCCGGGACTCCAGGACCATGCCCTGGGCCGAAGGCAGGAGCTAAACTGCTGAGCCACCCAGGAATCCCCCTCAAACCAAATATTTTAGTTAAATCAGTTTATGTATCTCCTATGTAACAGGAGGAATTGTGTGTTTCTTAGAGACACAGTTTTGCATCTATCCCCAGCTCTCTCCTACTTTTTGTGGTTCTGATGTGAGGCACCTGTTTCACAATGATTCTACTAAATAAATGCTGGAATAATGTCTGGGGTGTCTGTTTATTAAACAAAAAGAGCCCCTATTGGATATTTACATTGTCAAGCTTTTACCATCCCGACCTGAATGCAGGGCTGCGGAGCTCAATGCAGAGAGCAATGGGCTCTCCCTACTGAATGTGGCTCTCGCTGTTTCCCAGAGAATCTTTTGCTGCATATTAAAGAGCACTTTTATTTCCTGGCAATCTGGGAGAGCAGATCAATAGCTTAACTTCAAAGTTGAGTTTTCCTAGGCTACATAGCTATGTTTTACTTACAGAAAATTAAAAAGCAGTATAGTCTATGTTAAGGCTATTTCATAATAAAATCTAGAAGTGTAAATTTATTTTTAAAGTAAATATTTACAATTTATAAGGTCAGCCCTCCCTTGCCTTTCTTTGGCCTAACTTTCTAATATTCTAATGGCATCATTATAAATGTAAGTCCTGCCACTCACCAGAAGTTGTTGGTTTTATCCTTTAGGGTTTTCTTAAGGGGAGAAAATTTCTACCTAGAATAAAGGGAAGTTATCTTAGGTCAGGGTAGCAAAAGATGGTATTTTGACTTGAGAAGCTGTTGAAAATGAACAATTTATTTGGCATCTTCAGAGATTGATATCGCAACTGAGAGAATTGAGAGTAAAATAAGCAGGTATTTGTGCCCAAAGGTGCACACACTTGTATGTGTGTTCATTTCAGTTTTTGTGAGTTTCTTTGGTATGTGTTGTGTGTGTGCATTCATGTGTGTGTTTCAGATTAGCAGTGATAATTGTACAAAGCTTTCAATCCTTTTCGGCTTCATAGCCAAACCTATAGGAGTCTTATTGGTAGTGAATCATTTTTTCATAACATGGAAGAAAACAAAACAAAATAAATATGTCTTCCATTAGTATCTTCAACAATGATGAAGTGATTACAAATAAGAACAGAAAGAATATTTTATGGCACTGTCTCAATGGTTTACCAGAAGTGGGGGGCCTATACGTCCCAACTTGCCTGGGAAGGTCCCAGTTTGCACCTGTTGTTCCAGGATCCTGAATGATTTAACATTCCCCGCCTCTTCCACTCTAAAACATGTCCTAACTTGCATGTAAAGCTCTGTGATTACCCTATGTGCTTTTTATGTAAAGGAGGTATCCTTTCTCTTTATATATCCTATAATTTAATTATTGAACATCATAATGCTGACTACATATATTTTAAATGAGTGCCTTTTTGAAAGTAATACTGAACTTAGATTATATGTAACTAGACTCTAATTATTTTAATATCCGGACTAGCCTTCAACTGATATTTTTTTCTATACCACGCCAACATTTCAGTAGCATTTGATGAACTTAGAATGAAAGTATTTTCCATTTGTTAGCAGACTTAGATTGGAATAAAGAAGCAGAGCCTCACTGTCCATATTCCTGACTGTTTTGTTTGGAGATTTTCTAGGAAGGGAGGGCAGAGGGTAAGCTGACTGATGGGTGTTAGGTGTTAGGCACAGAGTGTCTGATGTCACAGAGGGGTCAGAGGGCACATTGGAAGAGCTCTGGGCTGAGAGTCAAGTGTCACTCTAATCATTGTTCATAATGGAAGGGAGGCAATTATTCCCTGTGGTATGGGGTTTCCTAATTCAATATTGTGAGAATTAAATTAATAATCGAATGGAGCACCTGGGTGGCTCAGTCAGTTAAGCAGCTGCCTTTGGCTCAGGTCATGATCCTAGGAAGGGCCAGAGTCAGGCTCCCTATTCAGCGGGGAGTTTGCTTCTCCCTCTTCCTCTGCCCTTGCTCCCTGCTCCCGTGTACTCTCTCTCTCTCTTTCTCTTTCTCTCTCTCAAATAAGTAAATCTTAAAAAATAATAATTGAAAATGGTCAATTAATTTACTAAATTGAATACATTATGGGACCCGGTAAAAATAAATAAAGTATATGACCAGAAAAACTACAGTTGGTTTAAATATACCTCTTTATCCTCACAAGCAATCAAGGGAAATACTAATTAAGATAAGATACTATTTTTCATGTATTGAATAAACAAATTATTTTAAATGATACTGGCATCACTTTTAATTAATAATACCAAATACCAAAGGTGTAATGAATAGATACTCCAAAATATTATTAGTTAGAACATAAATTGGTACAACCTGCCTGAAAGCTTTTAGTTATCTATATTGTGGACTTCTAAAATATTCATCTCTTTTGATGTGGTAGTCTATTTTTGGTTAGCATAACATAAATACCAAAACCCAAAAAAGATATCCCTCTGAGAACAGATTAATCTCAGAAATCTGTTACATTTCTATATATTAATAATGAAGCAACAGGAAGAGAAATTAAGAACTTAATCCCATTTACAACTGGACCAAAAATAAGATACCTAGGAATAAACCTAACCAAAAAAGTGAAATACCTCTGCTCAGAAAACTATAGAACACTGATGAAAAAAATTGGAGATGACACAAAGAAATGGAAAGACATTCCATGTTCATAGATTGGAAGACCAAATATCATTAAAATGTCTATACTTCCCAAAGCAATCTACAGATTTAATGCAATCCTTACCAAATGACAGCATTTTCCCCAGAACTAGAACAAAAAACCCTGAAGTTTATGTGAAACCACAAAAGGCCTGAATAGCCAAAGCAGTTTTGAAAAAGAAGAGCAAAGCTGGAGGTATCACAGTTTCAGACTTCAAGTTATATTACAAATCTATACTAATCAAAACAGTATAGTACTGGCACAGAAATGGACACATGGATCAAAAGAACAGAATAAAAAACCCAGAAATAAACTCACAATCATATGGTTAATTAATCTTCAACAAAGGAGGAAAGAATATCAAATGGGAAAAAGACAGTCTCTTCAACAAATGGTGTTGGGAAAACTGGTCAGCTATATGCAAAAGAAGAAATTGGATCGCTTTCTTACACCATACACAAAAATAAACTCAAAATGAATTGACCTGAGGAGCACCTGGGTGATTCAGTCAGTTAAGCGTTGACTCATGATTTCAGCTTAGGTCATGATCTCAGGGTCATGATATTGAGTCCTGCATTGGGCTCTTTGTTCAGTGTGGAGTCTACTTGAGATTCCACTTAAGATTCCCTCTGCCCCTCCCCCAGCTCACACATGCTCTCTCTCTCTCTCTCTCTCTCTCAAATGAATAAATAAAATCTTTTTAAAAAATAGATTGACCTGAAAGCATAAAAATCCTAGAAAAGAGCACAGCCACCTGTCAAAATCCCACCTGCTAAAATAAAATACACAAGAAAGTTGGTGAGGATGTGGATAAAGGGGAACCCTGGTGCACTACTGGTGGGAATGCAAACTGGTGCAGCCACTGTGGAAGACAGTATGGTGGGTCCTCAGAAAGTTAAAAATAGGACTACCCTATGATCCGGTAGTCATACTATCTGTTATTTCCCCCCAAAATACAAAAACATGAATTCAAGGGAATACATGCACTCCTATGTTTATAGCAGCATTATTACAATTGCCAAGATATGGAAGCAGTCCAAGTATCCATCAATAGATGAATGGAGAAGAAGATGTTCTATATATACAATGGAATATTATTCAGCCATAAAAAGAATGGAAATCTGGCATGCCTGGATGGCTCAGTGGTTGGGCATCTGCCTTCGGCTCAGGGCATGATCCTGGAGTCCCGGAATCAGGTCCCACATCAGGCTCCCTGCATGGAGCCTGCTTCTCCCTCTGCCTGTGTCTCTGCCTCTCTCTCTCTGTGTCTCATGTATAAGTAAATAAAATCTTAAAAAAAAAAAAAGAATGAAATCTAGCCATTTGCAACAATATGGATGGAGCTATAGAAAAAAAAGTCAGTGAGAGAAACACAAATACCATATTATTTCTCTAAAATGTGGAGTTTAAGAAACAAAACAAGCAAAGTTAGAGAAAGAGAGAGAGAAACCAAGAAACAGACTCAACTATAGAGAACAAACTGATGGTTACCAGAGGGGACAGGAATAGGGGGATGGGTAAAACATGGAGATTAAGGAATGCACTTGTCATGATGAGCACTGGGCAGTATGGAAGTGTTGAATAACTCTACTGTACACCTAAAATTAATACAACACTATGTTAATGACACTGGAATTAAAATTAATAAATAAGTCAATAAACAAAGAAATAGAAGAGGAATGGATGCTGAGGGACAGTTAGCAGACAATGGCACACTCTTAACACTTTCAGCATTTGGTGCCAATTTCGTGTATAGCAGTCCTAGACACTTGGTGTAGGCAGATATTCCTGTCTCCTCAGAGTTCACATTCTAGCAAGAGAGACAAATAACAAGCAGTTAACATGCCACATAATTAACGTACGTAGAATTTTTAAAAAGTGTCTAAGTGCTACTGAAAGAGAAATGATAGAAAAGAGTAAAGGAGACTGGAGTACCAGAGTTGGGGCCATTTAAATGGTGTGATCAGAGTTGGCCTCGTTGAGGTCAGCAAAGGAGTTGAATCAGCCACGTGGATTATCTGGAGGAAAACATTTCTAATGGAGTGAACAGCCAGTGCAAAGACCAAACAAGAGCATGGCTGGCATGGTTAAGGGCCAGCAGGAAAGCCAGCATGGGGAGAAGAAAGTAGATAGGGAGAGAGAGTAGGAAATGAATTTTGAGGAATCCCAAGGGTCCTGAGCACATAGGGCCTTTGAGGCAGTTGTAAGGACTTTAACTCAGAGTAATGGAAGAACATCAGGGCGTTGTGCCAAGGAGTGATATGATCCAACTTAGACTTGAAAAGATCATTCTGGCAGCGTGAGGACAAAGGTGGGAAACCCATTAGAAGGGCGCTGCGGTACTCCAAGGGAGAGATTATGGGGGCCTGGAGCAGAGTGGCGCCAGTGGAGGTGGTCAGATTCTGAATATATTTAAAGATGGAGCCAACACAGCTTCTTGACAAATTTGATTTGGGATGTGAGACCAAGAAAAAAGGAAGTCATAGATATATTTACACACTGGAAAAATGCAAATATGCTAGTTCATTTCTCTGTGGAATGGGATTATAAGTGATTTTTAAATTGTATTGTTCAGTTTTTCTAAATGTTCTCTGTTCTAACCATGTTGTAGTCCTAACAGGGATATACAAATCACCCCCTGGTTATATTGTTGCCCTGCCCCGAGCCCTAGGACATCTTCAACCTGCTTCCCCATTCTGCCCTGAGAGACCAGAGTCACAAAGAAAACAATGTCCTGACCCTTCAGGCCTAGTATTACATTAGCTGCTGTCAGAAACCAAGCAGTGTGATTGTGATGTCACCAGTCCCTCCTCAGCCATGCCGGTGAGGTTGGGATGTTCTCTGATGCTCCTGCCCCTGGCCCAGGTCATCTTCCTATCAGGGCAGGGAAGCTGTGCCCTCATTAGCTTCAGAAAAAAGCAGAAATTTTGCCTGCCTGACGTCAGCCTGCTCATAGGGCTCTCATTTTTGCTTCTGCAACCTTAATGAATGCCGAAGGAAATGTGGGCTTCCCTGATTTCAGATCACTCGCCTCCAAGAAAAGCCCAGCTCAGGGTCTGATAGGGAGGAAAGGAGAAGCTCATAGTGGCCCCGAGGCAGAGCAGGCTGGTAGTCTGAGGCCCCTGAGGGACACAGGACCATCTGGCCTCAAAGAGAAGAAGGTAAGATTGAGACACTCTCTGCCTGAGACAGGGATCTTTCTAAAAACACAGATCTCAGGGGCGCTGAGCTGGCTCAGTGGGTAGAGCATGCAACTCCTGATCTCAGGATTGTGAGCTCAGTTGAGTCCCATGTTGAGCAGCACAGCTTACTTTTTAAAAAGGGGAAAAAAAAAATCTCATGACTGGGCTGGATTAGGCACTGGCAGTATAAAAACAGCCTCTCCCTTCAGAGAGATACCCTCTAATGGGGGCAAGGATAATGGGACAAAGGACCCTGTGATTACAGTGAACTGAAATCAGAGCCATTGTCTGGATCTGTTGGCCAGCATGCCTTGAAAAACTCCCAAGAAGTCTGTGGGGGAAGGGTAGGGACCAGGCAGGACCTTGTGGAAAGGTAAAGTGTGAGCTAATGGCATTTCCCTCTCTTGCTTACAAGCCTGCAAAATGTCATTACCCACAGCAAAGTGAAGTTGCCACAGCTCCTGAGCTTCCTGGCCAAGGATTTGCATAATTGCATTTCTCCTCTCCTACCTTTCCCCTTTTTTTCTTCTCATTTATTTTAATTAATATAATTTTTCAATGTACAGTTCAGTGCCATTAAGTACATTTAAATTGTTGTGAAACCATCACCACTATCTCCAGAATTCTTTCATCTTGTAAAACCTGAACTGTCCCCATGAAACACTAACTCCTCATTTCTCTCCCCAACACTGGCCCCTGGCAACCAGGGTTCTACATTGTTTCTATGTATTTGATGGCTCTAGGTACCTCATGTGACTGGAATCAAACAGTATTTATCTTTTCGTGACTGCCATATTTCACTTAGCATCATGTCTTCAACGTTTGTTGAACACATCCATGTTGAGCCTGTGTCAGAGTTTCCTTTTTCTTTTTTAAAAAGGCTGAATATATTCCATTGTTTGTATATACCACATTTTATCTATTCATCTCCCCCATGGACAGTTGAGTTGCTTCTACTTTTTGGCTATTGTGACTAATTCTACTTTGAATATGGGTGTGCAAATATCAATCTGAGCTTCTGCCTTCAGTTATTTTGGGTATAATATCTAGTATGGAATTGCTGGACTATATGGTAATTCTATTTTTACTTTTTTGAGGAACTCTCCATACTATTTATCATATCTGGTGCACCATTTACATTGCCACCAGCAGTACACAAGGGTTCCAATTTCTCCACATCATTGCCAACACTTGATTTTGGTTTGTTTCTTTTCTCATTATGATTGCCATCATAATGAGTATGAAGCGGTATCATCTTCTACCTTTCTTAACTGTCACCCCCACCACAGACACAATCTGTGCTGTGCTCACCCCAGAAGACTCTCTTTTCCCCCAGATAGGCTGTAAGCATTCTCCTTTCATGGTTTTACATGTGTTTTTTCTCTCTGCCTGGAAGACCTGGGGAACTCATCATCCTCATTCAAAAATGTTACCTGCCCTTGCCTTATTCCTTCTTACACCAACTCCAGAAGGAATCAGGCTCTTTCTTTTATCAGAAATCTTCTTTTTAAAACATTTTTAATCAAGATATAATTTTCATACAAACGATGATCAGTTATGCAACATTGACAAGCCATCACCACAATCAAGATAAACAACTATTCCATCACCTCAAATACTCCTCTAGGCCCTTTGTGTCAATCCCACTTCCTTCCTCTTACTCTGATTCCTGGAAACCACTATTTTCCGTGACTATTAGATTTGCCTTTTCTGGAATATCATATAAATGAATCATTCAGTATGTAGCCTTTTCAGTCTGGTTTCTTTCCCTTTAGTGTAATGCATTTGAGATTCATTCATGTTCTTATGTGTAGCAATAGTCCTTTTTTATTATCAATAATGTTCCATTGGATGGATGTACCAAAGTTTGTCCATTCTCCATGGAGAATTATTTGGGTGGTTAAACATTCAGATAAGGGTTTTGTGTGAACATAAATTTTTCATTCCACTTGGGTAAATAACAAAGAGTGGGATTGTATGTACTCTATCTTTAAGCTTTAGAAACTCCAAACTGTTTTCCAAATTGGCTATATCATTTTGCATTTCCATCAAAAATACATATAAGTTCTAGTTGCTCTGTATCCTCACCAGCACCTGATAACTGTTGAATTTGTGACATCATTTTAGCCTTCCTAACAGGTGTATCTCATTGCATGTGTATTTCCCTATAATAACTAATAATGTTGAACATCTTTTCATGTATGTATCATTTGGGTATCTTTCTTGGTAAACTATCTGAATGTTTATCCAATTTTGTATCCAGTTTTTTCTTTTTTAAAGATTTTTTTTTTTATTCATGAGAGACAGAGAGAGAGAGAGAGAGAGAGAGAGAGAGAGAGAGAGAGACAAGCAGAGGAAGAAGCAGGCTCCATGCAGGAAGCCGGACATGGGACTCGATCCTGGGTCTTCCGGATCAGGTCCTGGGCCGAAGGTGGCGCTAAACTGCTGAGCCACTCGGGCTGCCCCAGTTTTTTTTTTCTTTTTATTGAATTTTGATAGTTCTTTTTATAATCTGGATACAAATCCTTTATAAAAGATATGATTTGCAAACACTTTTCACAGTCAGTGGCTTAACTTCTCATCTTTTAGCAATGTCTTTCAGAGAGTAGGGATTCCTAATTTTTATGAAGTCCAATTTATCAGTTTGTTCTTTTATAGATCATGCTTTTGGTGTTATAGCTAAGAAATCTGTGCTTAGCCTAAAGTCACAAAGATTTTCTCCTGTTTTCTTCTAGAAGTTTTAAGTTTTATATTTAGATCTGTGGTCCATTTTGAGTCAGATTTTATGAATGGTACAAGGTACAGATTGAGATTCAGTTGTTTCAGCATTATTTATTAAAAAGACTATCTCTGTTAAATGGCATTTGCAGCTTTTTGAAAATCAGTTGACCATAAATATGTAGTGTGCTACTTTCTAATTTTGTACAATTGATATTCCAATTTTGTACAATTAGACTTTCTAATTTTGTACAATTGATATACGTAACTGTTCTTGTCTAATAATGCCACAGTGGGTTTTTTAAAAATGCCACAGTGGGTTTTGTTTGTTTATTTGTTTGTTTTAGAGAGAGGGCTCGTGAGCAGGGCAGAGAAGTAGCAGAGGGGGAGGGAGAGGAAGGGGGGAAGAATCTCAAGCAGAATCCATGCTGAACATGGAGCCCGATGCAGGACTGGATCTCAGGACTCTGAAATCATAACTGAGCTGAAACCAAGAATCGGATGCTGAACTGACTGAGCCCCTCACCTCACAGGTGCCCCACACAGTGTCTTGATGATTGTAGTCTTCTAGTCAGTCTAGGAGACAGGTGGTATGAGTTGTCCGACTTTGTTCTTTTTCAAAATTGTTTTGCCTGCAGTAGTTCCTTTGCTTTTCTTAGAATCAGCATAGTAATGTCTACACAAAATCCTGCTGGGATTTTTAAAAAACAGTGTAGTATCTATTTCTCAGTTTGGAAAGAAATGGAATCTTAATTATAATGAGTCTTCCAATCCATGACCATAGAACATTTTTTTAAAAAGATTTTATTTATTTATTCATGAGAGACACAGAGAGAGAGGCAGAGACACAGGCAGAGGGAGAAGCAGGCTCCATGCAGGGAGCCTAATGCAGGACTTGATCCCAGGTCCCCAGGATCATGCCCTGGGCTGAAGGTGGTGCTAAACTGCTGAGCCACCCAGGCTGCCAGACCATAGAACACCTTTGCTGTTTATTTAGGTTTTCTTTCATTTCTTTCATCAGTCTTTATAGTTCTTAGCATATAGATGTGGCATTTATTTTGTTAGGCTTATATCTAATCATTTAATGTTTTTAACTTGAATACCCAATTATTTGTTGCTAATATTAGAAATACAAATAGGCTTTTCTATATTAATCTTGTATCCTGTGACCTTTCTAAACTACTAGTTCTAGCCTCTCTTTTTATCGATTCTTTGGGATTTCCATATAATCAGGTAAGTACCTATTATTTAATAGTTTTACCTGTGAGAATTTTTTTAATGAAGCCATCAAGATGTTTTATTTCTCAGTACTCTAACTAGCACAATTATTTTACTTGACTGGTGAATTTTGGAAAAGGGCTTCTCAAAACAAACCTATCTTAAGAATCAAATGAGATCACACCAATGAGAAAATGCATGTAGGATGTGGAATCTCTTTAACTTCCATGTTTGAAATCGCATTCCCCTTAAAAATATTTTTTTCTTTTTTCCCCTTAAAAACATTTTTAACTGGTTCATTACATCATTAGAGTGTATTTTGAACTTTATGTTTTGATTTACAACCAACTCACAAGTAACTTTTTGGGATATATATCTCATACGTGTGTGTGTGTGTGTGTGTGTGTGTGTGTATCTCATACATATATAGATATGTTAACAGATAGGAAGAATGAGAGAGCCTTCTCTTTATAGATATACCTGAGATATAAGTCCAAAAAAGTTACTAATGGGTTACATACATATACATGGGTCCAGAATTAAAAATACACAAACTGACTCCAATAATAATATAGGCTGTATGTATCATTGCACTTATGACTAAAATGCTAGTTAACCAGCCAGGTGTAGAGTATTATATAATATTTTTTGTATTTTCCAGAATGTATTACACATTGTTATTGAAAAAAGAAAAGCTACATTTTTAAGTGTGTGCAGATGTGAGTTTTGGCTAACAGAAGTATTTTTAATATTCATCTATGGTATTTACTTGGCAAAGAAAATGGACATTTGTTCCCACTGCATGAATTTAACAGATCAGTAGACATCCTACGGATACTCTAAGGATGCAACCCTGGGTCATGGAAAATATCTCATAAAACATCAATATCTTTGAATCATATTTGTGATAGTTGCTTATGTTACTATACATTTCGTGTTATTATTGAATGAGGGATTTTAACGAGTCTTTAAATGAGCTTTTAAAGAGTTATAATTCAGGCCTATAATTCTATTAATTATTGCAATTCTAATATGGATGATGGCGTTTATTCAACCCAGACTATTTTGTTAGATTGAAAGAAGTATCATCCATTTTAGAGACTTCCTGAGACCAAGAAATTATTAGAATTGCCATACTTAGATTATAACGGATGGTCCTTTTTGTCCTATACTTGGTGTCAAATAGCACAAAGAGGGAGTAAATGGGTGATATGAACTTCCAAATCTCTAGTGTCCTTATTAACTAGTGGGTAAATGAGTCAACATATATTAACAAGCATTTACTATATACTTAGCTCAGTGCTGATCCCAAAAAGGAATGTAACTGTGTCCCTGCTTTCTGGAAGCTTTTATTGTTATAGTGATAATGAGAAATACAAGCGCGAAAGAGCTTTTAAAACTATATAACTCTGTATAATAAATTCTAGATTAGGGTACAATGCTGGGAAATCTGAGAAGGTCTGTCGTATTCAGAGGATGTTTTATGGAGGAGGTGGCCCTTGAAGTACAATATTTGGATTGGCACTAGATATGAAGAATTTTCTGAGGCAGTCCAAGGGGATAAAATGGGAAGCCATGAGTTTAGAATGAATTGAGAGAATGTCAAACAGTAATTAGGAAAAGCTTACTTATAAAAAAGATGGACGGTGACTTTTTTAAACTTTTCCATATTAAAACTTTTTATTTACACTTACTGAAAAGTTGCAAAAATAATGCAGAGAATTCCCATGCACCCTTCACCCGGCTTCCCCCATGTCAACATGTTATTTATCTACATTGCAACCAATAAAATGAGGAGATTCAAATTAATAAAATAACTTTTTAACATTGGCAACCTGCATTTATTTTGGTAAATAACTGTAGGCCTTATTTGAATTACACCAGTTTTTCCACTAATGCTCCTTTTTTGTTGTTCTGGGATCTCCCACCACATTTACTTGCTCAACTTTTAGTCCTCTCCAGTCTATGACAGTTCCTCAATCTTCCCTTTTCTTTCTTGACCTTGACATTTTTGAAGAGTATTAGTTATCTTGTAGACTGTTCCTCACTTTGGGTTTGTCTGATGCTTTTTTGTGATTACGCTAATGTAACGCGTTTTTGGCAAGAATGCTACGGAAATGGTGTGCCTTTCTCAAATGCATTATATCAAGGGGTGCATGATACCGAAATGTCTTATTACTGGTGACATTGACATTGATCACTTGGTGAAGGTGGTATCTGCCAGGTTTCTCTGCTGTAAAGTCATCTTTTCTCCTTTGTAATATGTAAAAATATCTTGAGATACTTTGAGACTATGAAAATATTCTGCTTCTCCTCAGACTTGCATCCACTAATTTTGTTATCTATTGGTAATCTTGCCTGCAACACTATTATTATCTTTTTTTACTCAGTTCCTTTGAAGTTGTGGCATTTTCTGGCTTTAACTTAAGCTGAGGGTGGGTTTTTTTTTTAATTTTTAGTTTTTCATATCTTTAGGAGAGAAAATACTGGAAGTTAAGGTGACTTTTTAAATGCAAGTTTTTTAGAGTAAGGAATCAACTTTAGAAGAAAATAAAAGAAAAAAATAAGATGAAAGCAGAGGTAAGGCTTGTGAAAAAACAATGCATGGTACAAGGGTTTATATACCTAGAGAATGACCTCAATTTGACTCTGCATTTTCCAAGAACAAATGGAAAAGAAAGCATCATAATTAGAACAAGATTCGGTGCAACCAGACTTTAAAAATTAATTAGTTCAAGTTCTGGGGCACCTGGGTGGCTCAGTCAGTGAAGCGTCTGCCTTCTGCTCAAGTTGATCCCATGTCGGGCTCCCTGCTCATCGGGGAGACTGCTTCTCCCTCTTCCTCTGCCTTCTGCTCTGCCTGCTTGTACTCTTTCTCTTTCTGTCAAATATTAAATAAAAAATCTTCTAAAAAATAATTAGTTCAAATTCCTGGAATTGAAATCTTTGGAGAAAAATTTCCTATAAGCTCTCACAAAGAAATCAGTATATGATGTGGTTAACATCCTCAACAACAATCTCATGGAACATGACATTTTTATTCAGTATTTTCTTAAAATGGAGGGGGTGAGTAGTAGGTATTATATTGATTTCAACTTTTCTAAAAATGGAGAAACTGTTACCATGAGATATAACGTTATAAGAAGTCAATCTGATCTCCAGAAGTCCTTAGAAGGTTCATGAAGTTATTTTGTGATCAAGCAAATTACCAACCAGATAGTATTTACATGAACAAAAATTGAATCCCTGCTAGTCCAATGCTACTGTGCTAAATAACCAAAACCTTATTGCAATAGTATTTTTTCTGGAGTAGGAATCATTCAGTCTCAAACCATGTAAAGATTAAATAGGGATGTCCCAGAATAGTCTTGTTATAAAATAGTCCCACAGTATTAACTTTGGGGAGACAGTTAACAAAATTGAGGTTTGCTAAGCATTTGCCTTATTTGTTGTACTTCCTGAGAGGTTTTTAAGTTTTACTTCTGATGATAATTTTATCCCTTGGAACTGAACACTGAGAAAGGATGTTAGAAAAGTAGCAAGGAAGAAGAAGAATGAGTATGCACATGCTGCTTAGCTTCTCTCTCGTTCATTTTCTATTTCTAAAGAGCTGAAACTGTTTAAGATTTTGACATTATCTTCAAATATGTGACTTTTGATCTGCAATGAAGTCTTGGCTAATTTTAACAAAAAAGCTTAAACAGGATTTAAATGAATGACTATCTGATTTATGCAAAGTAAATGCATGTGTACATTTAGAACAACTTTTAGTGAAGGAAAACCAAATGTGTAATTCTTTCATTGTATATCACATTAGGATCTGAATCTCTGGATTATTTTGCAAATTGCCATATCACTAGTATAATTCAGTTGAACTTCATATTCAAGTTAACTGTGCACTAGAAATGTATTAAATACAAGGATACAAAGAAAAGATAACATTGTTGACTAAGACCTAAAGAGTCACAATGTATTTTAACATAGATTTTTTTTAAAAAATTACAGGTTAGTCTATTTCCTGTACAATTTAACTGAGAATAACATAGCCCCAACATAGTATCAGCTCAAATTAGATAAAGAGCTCACCCACGGTCAGTGGACTATATTTGGCAGGATCTTTAGAAGTTCCATGTTATCTGCATTTATTAGGTTATAAACTGAAAATAAAATACTATAAAAGTTTCCAGTTAGAGTGTTTTGGCATGACTTTTAACTGCCCTGTGCCATCTTTTTAAAATGCGCCTTATATGGCCAAGGAATTAGACAGCATTTTAATCAAAAATCCAGATGTGAAGATCAGTGGTTTTTTTTTTTTAAATACTCTGTAAGACCTTGGGAATAAAATCAAGTCAAAATTGGCCAATGCTAGAGACCCAGTCCTTACCACTCAGAAACTAGAAATAGCACAACTTTTGATAGACAATTCTTGGGGAAATCTTAGATTTTTAAAAATCACATGAGCAGAGATTTACAGGAACATGAAAGGAGTCTGATGTTGGCTTTGATCAGATCTTTCAAGAAGGAAAGGAGAAAGTTACTTGGGAAAACATTTTGTAATCTTTTTCAGTTAAATAACTTTTGTTCTTTTTAGCTTCACACATCTTCCCATCAAGTATTTCAGCCACTGTTTTGAATATTTGTAATTAGATAATATTTTGATTTTGTTCTCATAACTTAGGTTGTCTCACTAATCACGTAATTAAATGAAGAACATTTGTCAATGTGCTGAATATTTACACTTAACTGTACATAATTAACGTATACCAATCCCCTTTATAATGTTAGTATTTATAAAATAGTCTTTAATATGATCTGATATCCAAATTAATTATATATTATATATTATATATTATATATACATATATAAGTTACCACCTATATTTTCTGATCACACACAAAATATTTTTAAGTGAATTAAAAAAATAAGCCAGGTAACATTTTATATTTTGCTTTCATAAATATGTATTTGGTAATCTCTATGCCAGTTTCCCTGGAAATAAGAATCATAAACAACTGCTTGTAGAACCTTTTTATGGAATTAGCCCAGAAATAACAAATGAATAAACAAGTACACTTTAGACCAGATGACTACACTAGTGAATTCTATCAAACATTTTAGGAAGAAATAATACCATTCAATACATGAACTCTTTCAAAAAATAGAAGAGGAGAATCACTTCTCAGCATATGAACTTATCAGGACCTTGATGCCCAAACTGAACAATTTTTGGAAAGAAAATTATAGATGGAAAAAGTTCCTCATCAAAATATATATAAAAAGAATAACACATCATGGCCAAGTGGGACTTACCCAAGGAATGCAAAGTTGGTTCAACATTCAAAAATCAATGTAGGGGCAGCTGGATGGCTCAGTCAACTAAGTGTGTGACTCTTGATTTCAGCTCAGGTCATGATCTCCAGGTCGTGAGATAGGGCCCCATGGACTCCAGGTTCATTGTGGAGCCTGCTTAAGATTCTCTTTCCCTTTCCCTCTGCCTCTCCTTCCACTCATGCTCACTCTCTCCCTCTCAAAAAAAAAAAAAAAAGAAAAAAAAGAAAAAAGAAAAAGAAAAAATCAATATAATTTACCATATTAAAAAACTAAAAAAAGAAAACCATGATATTATATTAGTAGATGCAGAAAAAGCATTTGACAAGGTTTAACATCCATCTTTGGATAACTCAGAAAAGTAGGATCAAAAGCAAATATTAGAAAAAGAAAAATCTATAGCTAAAAGTGTACTTAGTGGTGACAGATTGTATGATTTTTCCTTAAGATTGGGAAGAAAAGGATGTCCATTCTCACTTATAATTCTTCTTTATACTAAAGCTCCTAGGCAATTAAAAATGAAAAAAAAAGCATATAAATCAGGAAGAAAGAAGTAAAACTGTCTTTATTCTCAGATAACATGTCATCTGCCTGAAGTAATCAAAAAGAATCTGCAAAAAACAAACAAATGAAAAACCCTCCTAGGGATCCCTGGGTGGCGCAGTGGTTTAGTGCCTGCCTTTGGCCCAGGGCGCGATCCTGGAGACCCGGGATCGAATCCCACATCGGGCTCCCGGTGCATGGAGCCTGCTTCTCCCTCTGCCTGTGTCTCTGCCTCTCTCTCTCTCTCTGTGACCATCATAAATAAATAAAAATTTAAAAAAAAAAAAAAAAAAAAAAAAAAAGAAAAACCCTCCTAGAACTAATAGGTAAATTAAGTAGGTCCCAAGGTACCAGGTCAATATGCAAGATCAGTTGTATTTCTGTGTACTAGTAGTGTATCCTGTAATAATGATTTGAAATTTCAAAAATCGATACCATTTAAAAATGGCAACACAAAGACGAAATACTTCAAGTTTTAACAAAATGTGTGCAAGATCTATACACTGACAATTAAAAACATTGGTGATATAAATTGAAGAAGACCTAAATAAGGGGAGATAAATATCAAACCCATGAGAGAGAAGATGCAAAATTGTTAGAATGTCACTGCTCCCAAATTGATCCTTACGTTAAGTGTAGTCCAAATGAAAAAATCTCAGCAGTTTTCTGTATTGAAATTGATGGGTTGACTCTGAATTTGGTTTGACAATGCAAAGCACTGCCAAATCAATTTTGAAAAAGAATAAAGTTGGAGGATGCACACTGCTCAATTTCATGACTATAATATACCTATACCAACTAAGAGAAGGTGGTATTGGCATAAGGATAAATCTATCATAATCAGTGGATCAATATAAAGAATCCTGAAATAGACCTATAAATTTATAACCAGTTGATTTTTGACAAAAAACGGTGCTCAGATAATGAAGAAAGGAGAATGAAGAAACTTTCTGCAAATAGTTCTGGAATAATTGGATAGCCATGTCGGGGGAAAGGTATATTGTCTTCTTGACTTTTACTTCATGTTTACACAAAAGGAGTGTGAAATGGATCGTGGACCTACACATAATGATGAAAGTATAAAACACTAAGGGAAAATCTTAGTGATGTCAATTTAGGCAAAATTCTCTTTGGACTCAAAAAGTATAAACTATGGAAGAAAAAAATTGGTAAGTTGGACTTAAAATTCTTGCTCTTCAAGAGATACTTTTTTAAAGATTTTATTTTATTTCTTAAAATACTTTTTTTGTATTTAAATCCAACTAGCCAACACAAAGTACATACCTCCTTTCAGATGTAGTGTGCAAAAGATTTCATTTTTAAGTAATCTCTAAACTCAGCAGGGGACTCAAACTCACGACCCTGAGATCAAGAGTCACATGCTCTACCAACTGAGCCATCCAGGAACCCTGAGGGATACTCTTAAGAAAACAAAAAGTCCACAGACTGGGAGGAAAAATATCTGCAAAATATGTATCTTCTAACGGATTTTTTAAATAAAATATTGCTATCAAACACATATAAAAATTATTTTAACTTAATAAGAAGACAATATACTTTTAAAAATAAGGAAAATCATTTTTCTTCATCACAGAAGATATACTATACTAACTGAAATTTTAACTGTTTTGTTGGGGCACTGGGCTTATCTAATTAAACCATAAAAAGCTATGCAAATTGGAACTCTGCACAGCAAGGACTGCCTATATTTAAGAAACAGAATCACAACTACCTTCAAAGTATATGAATTTTCTGGATTTTCAATTTTAAGTGTCCAATAAGGTAAAGACACCCTGTGTTCTTTTGGAGAGCACCATACTATATGTGTATGAAACATCTGGTATTAAACACTCCTTGCCCTAATTACTCTTACTGACTCGAAATAAAAATGGTCAATATTTCTTGCACCGAGCATCAAGCGTTGTTGTATAGGCTTATTTCATTGTCATTGAAGTAAGGACTGCTATTCCCTTTGCGGAGGTTTAGATAGGTTCAGTAATTTGGAGAGATGAGATGCAAACTCAGTTTGAATCCAGAAACCATGTTCTGAACTGCTCTTATTGTACACATGGTAACAATAAGTTTGATGACTGTACTGAGAAGAGAAATAAGGGAGATATGAGAATATACCAGAGCTGACAAGTTAGTCTTTGGTCTCAGAAAGACTTCCCTGAAGAAATAATGCTGATGCTGCTCCTTTGATGAGTGAATGTTAGATACACATGCAGGGAGAGATGTGGGTTTTAGCCAGGCCCCTGTCAGTGACTAGATAGCAGCCTTTAGACCAGTGACCTCTCTGAACATGAATCTGTCCTTCACTCACAAGGTTGTGTTTTCAAGCTTCAATTAAATTTTTTTTTTATTTTTAGGGTTTTTTCTGATTAGATTTTTTAAAATTTATTTTTATCTTTTATTCAGGTGCAATAATAATAATAATAATAATTCAGGTGCATATTCAGGTGCATATGTTGTATTAGTTTCAAGTGTACAATATAATAAACTTCATATCTTAATGCTTTCTTTTTTCTGTTAGGAGAAATGGGCACCTTTGATGGACAAAGGATTTTGATGTGAGGTTAACTATGTTTGCAATAATTACTTACTTTGTTTACTACCCTCTGTCCTGTCTCATTTCCACCCCAACAGTTTGATCAGGCAATACAAGATTTTTTATAGAATCATTCTTGTTAAAGGTTGACATTTTCTTTTTTTAAAAAATTTTATTTATTTATGATAGTCACAGAGAGATAGAGAGAGAGAGGCAGAGACAGGCAGAGGGAGAAGCAGGTTCCATGCACCGGGAGCCTGACGTGGGATTCGATCCCGGGTCTCCAGGATCGCGCCCTGGGCCAAAGGCAAGCACCAAACCGCTGCGCCACCCAGGGATCCCAAAAGTTGACATTTTCAATGTCATAAAACAAATCAACTATCTTCTCTATTTTTGTAAGGCTAGAAAACACAGATCCTCTGCTTTGCACTTAGTTGTGCAAAGAAGTTCTTAAAAATAATTGATGTAAGTTAAAATAATTGCAAAGCATGTTCAGTATGTATTGGCCTAATGGAAGAAGATACTTATTGTATGTGTATCATGTATCAGGCACCTGGACATATGTTATCTACCTTAGTTGCCACATGAATCTGCTTTAGTTCTTTTGCGGTCATATTCCCTTAGGATAGTGGGAGATACTGGGGCTTGGAAGAGTTAAGTAGCTTGCTCAGCATTACAGGGACATAAGTTGCAGAACCAAGATCTGAATTCCAGTTTTTTTCTCCAAACCCACACAAGGAGTTATTTACTTTCCACGTCATGGCCCAGCTAATCCAGTCATGTGCTGGCTCAGATGGGTCATCATGAACAAAAGATAGAAGCAGCTCCTCTTTGCAAGATGATTAAGCTTTTTGAACCAATTCATGCCTATTCCTACCTTCCTTATTCCCAACTAGACTCTGATTTGGGTTTCCACCTCCTCATTACCTGCACCTTTGGTTCACAAACCTCCTTATCTATATTTCTGACTTCAATCTTGATTGGTCTCCTTGAATATTTGGTAGCTGACTCATCTTTCAGCTCTTATTTGATCACTTTGGACTTGACCTCAGATCCATTTGACTTCATGGAATTCTCTTAATGTATCTTTTCTAGTAGACTTATTAGTCTATTTCCCTAGACAAACATCAGACCTTTCCCTGCTGCTTCTGTGTAGAACAACCTGAAGTGATTGTCCTATAATGTCCAGCTAGTCATCTGGGTTCTTTGGTATCAGAGGAAATGTTTACCCATGCAGTATCTGATTTTCCCAAATTAATCTTCTGATTTTTGCTTTGTGTTTGAATTTGCACTTTATTTGATTTTTACTTTTATATTTTTTTGTTAAAAATACTTCAAAAAGCAGTGTCTGATTTTGCTTTCAATCTTAAAAATGTTGAAAACAAGCTTTTTATGAACTCTAAAGTTTTACACATTTATTGTTCAAAGTGGTAGCTCTTTTTTTTTTTTTAATTTTGCATTGACATCTGTAGAAAATTCTGCTCATGTAAGTAACAGTGCTTAAAAGTCACTTTGACTTTTGAAAGCTGCCAGATTGCCTTATCATTGTCTTTAAGAGATTAGGATGTTTGTTTGGAAGGTTGCCTTTTTTTCTAAATAAAACAAGTTTTGTTGTTCCGTTGTGATATTTCATTTTAATCTGATTGGTTTTTGTGGAGATAATATATAACAGGAACCCAAAATAGTTCAATAAAAAGCCTTCAATTATAAATAGGCTAGCTGTTGTTGGATGGCTTTCGGTGTCCTTGTCAGCTGCACTGAGACTGCTGCTTTTGATCAATGTGGAAGAATTTCTCTGGGGGGATCCCTGGGTGGCTCAGCGGTTTGGTGGCTGCCTTGGGCCCAGGGCCTGATCCTGGAGTCCTGGGATCGAGTCCCACATCGGGCTCCCTGCATGGAGCCTGCTTCTCCCTCTGCCCCTCTCTCTCCCTCTCTCTCTCTCCCTCTCTCTCTCTCTCTCTCTCTCTATCATGAATAAATTTAAAAAGAAAAAAAAAAGAATTTCTCTGGGCTCTTAGGGTCTGTGTCGGAGTATAAAAAATATTTCTATTCTTTCCTTAACTATGAATCATCTGCAAGGAGGAAAAGCTATTCTTCATCTAAATATCCTGGAAAGCAAGAAAATGAAATCAAGGGAGAGTGGGATATTTTTCAATAAGAAAAATATATTTTCAATATTCATGATGATGACTGGAAAACAGCAATGAAAAAAATTGTGTTAATGGAAGACTAAAAGCCCCAAGAATGGTTTTACATATATTTTAATAGTTACATGCCACTTCAATGTAGAGTGGTAGACCAAAAATGAGGCATTCCGTTGTTGCAGATGTATGGCTCTCCGTTTAGCTTTCAGTTCTAAATAGATTGATAAAGTTAAGGAAAGCAAAATTTTTCGAACTTTTATTTAATTAGATAACATTATCTCATAGAGGTTGACATTCACAGCTAAAACTTGTATGTAATTAAGCTGGTACAGACAGAACAAAGCATGTCCTAACCCGAATCATTGTCCAGCAGGGACTTCTGAGCCATTAGCCCCTCCATTGTACACTTTCCATCAACTTCCTTATTTCTTCATTTTCCAGCTGGTGTTAGAGTCTATCAATGTAATCCCTCCCTTGGACTACCCTCAATTTCCTTGTCTCTCTTGTCCTCTACCTTCCTCACTCACAAATCCTCCACCCTGGTTGAACCAAACACTCACATACCTTATCTTTGTATCTCACTGTGTTCAAGAGCGGAGACACTTATGCTTAACTGGTCTTACTTCAGCTTAAGGCCAGGAAGCTTAAGTGAGCCTTACACATGGTAGTGGTTAATTTCTTTCCCACCCTCTAAGAAATTTTCCTGCCTCTCTCTTCCTCTCAAACCTCACTCTCTCACTTTATTTCACTAGAAAACTAGCAGCAACAAAAGAAAACCATCTCATCAATGGTTCTCCATGTCCACCATCCAGCTGCATCCATATCCATGTGCCTTCCCTCCCTTAGAGTGCATGGTACCTTACCCAAGGCCTCTTCCAAAGGCCTTTGCTGGGGCCCTGTACTCCTTATCTCTACTGTGCCACCCAGGGGCCCCCAGACTGTAATATTTTAACCAAACTTGGGTTACCAAGTAACCAAACTTGGTACCAAGTAATACCAAACTTGGGTATTTAACCTTTTCCTAGACATCTGCCCTGAAATTCTAATAGAAATCCCATACTTGCCATTTCCAAAATGGAACTCTTGATTCTCCCTGCATCTTCTCTAAACCGGCAAATAGGACTCAGAATTACTCTTGACTCATTTCACCCTTCCACACCCACAGTCTTCCTATCAGAAAGTCCTGCTGATTTTATCTTCAAAAAGTATCCTACATCAGACCACTTCTCAGCACTCTGCCACTACCACCCTGGTCCACAAGGACCTGGTCTCCTGGTTTTCATGTTTGCTTTAACAGTCTGTTCTCCACATAACAACAGTTAGATCTTTCTAGAAATAAATCAGGGTGTATATTCCTCTGCTCAAAACCCTCCAGGGGCTTATCATTATTAGAACAAAATGGAAACTCCTTAGCTTTGCCCTTATGGTGCTGTATGATCCAGCCCCTGCCTGTCTGTCCAATTTACCTCCTGCTCCTCCCTCCCGCAATTAGGCAGATCCAGCATACAGCTTTCTTTTTAATAAATGTGCCAAGCTTGTTCCTATATAAGGCCTTCACACTTACTTTTTCCATTTCTCTTTCAGATCTCATATCTCCTAATGACCAACTGGTCCCTGCTAAGTATTAAATGCTCCTACCACTTTCTATTATTGTACCCACACTGCTCACTTCTTATAATTTACTATTGTTTACTTGTTTATTATTCAGTGTTTTTCCTGGGCCTAGAACAATTCTTGGGACATAGTGAACATCCAGTAAAAATTTATCGAATAGATAGGTGGACAGATGGATGATTATTGTTTTTTCAATTAGACTAAGAAGATTTCATAAAGAATAATTCTTGGGCTTTAATTTTACCAACTAGGAAAATTGGCACAGACACTCTAGCTCTCTAGAAACAGAATAGGTCAAAACATTTTTGCTGCTATCATATCAAATATGATTTGAATGTATCCATAATAAAGCTTAAAATTATGAAAATAATATAGAACTGGTAAACATTTGAAAAAGAGCAGCAACTAAGTTTTAAAGGGAATGAAGCAGCTTCCACGTGAAGATTTTTTTTTTAATTTTCATTTTAGGCACAAGATTGAGAGATTTTTTTGATCAGATTCTCTGATCTTCTAATACCATGATTGGGTTAATTCAGATTATTTTTTCAACAAAGCATTGCTTAGAAAAATTTGAAAGAGATAGTTTCAAGACAAATAAAAGGAAGTATCATTCATCAGATACTGTCCAGTAATAAAACATTCCAGGTGTCAATTTCCAAATAACTAAAATATATTCCTTACATATGTGCCCAAACTGACATTTTGAAGACTATTTCTCTAATATACCCCCCAACTCTTTTAAACAAAAATGCTGATGACATAGAACATCAGCAACCCTCCTGACAGCTCAGTTGTCCCTGTGGACATTATGATGCCATACAGAAGATGGCTTATAACCAGCATGCCCTGTCATCATTCTGGCTATCTCCTTTTACAGTTCTAAGTCTGCATCTCCAAATGTCACTTTGTTTTGAAGGCAGCTGCTTTCTATCTCTTGGCTTATTTTCTACACCCAGTGGCATGGGCAAGGGCTTCAGGGCAGTTCCTAAATAACATACACGATTGATGCCAGAATTCTGATCTCTGGGCAAGTGAGGTATTATGGTGGTAGTAGAAATGGTAAAATAATCTAAAATACATAAAATGATGGTGTTAAGGAGGACCTTTATTACTCTTCCTGTGTCTATAAAGATTACTTATACACAATCTCTTCTGGCTAAATGGATTATGAACTTGACCTAGCATAGTGGTATTTAATGTTATCCTGTTAATAGCATATCAAAGATATAATTCATGTTTAGGATGATCATAGGTTCTAGTCCTTTTTTCTCAGTATAATTCTTAACACTCCATTCACTCTCAAGTGTCATCCAATCTAGACAATAAATTATATTCACCCTTTAACATAAGTAGCATTTTAAATAACTCACAAAGTACTATTAATTTTTTTCATTCAGTCCAGAATGTAGTGACCTGAAATTGGGTAATAAAACTCATAGATGGGATTTTTTAAGTGATGACATCAGAAATATACTTAGTGAAGGGTGCCTGGTGGCACAATCAAGAGTTTAACTCTTGGTTTCTGCTTAGGATCTTGAGAATCAAGCCCCACATTGGGCTCAGTGCAGAGTCTGCTTGAGTTTCTCTCTCTCTCTCTCTCCCTTTGCCCCTCCCCGACCCCCCCAAATCATGCTTGTATGCACAAACCTGCTCTCTCTCTCAAATAAATAAGTAAATCTTTTTTTAAAAAATAAAGAAAAAATATACTTAGTGAAAAATTATGGCTCAATATACTAAGCAAAAAGAAATGTGAATTGAGGAAATTTTTCCTGGTGACTGTAAAGCATAGATCTCTTGCAGGGGAAATTTTGACAGTTTATATAGTACTCCCAACATATCTGTTGAGTGTGTAATTAGATTTATTTACCTACATTTTAAGAGTAAAAATATCTAAAATTTGTTTTCTAAAAAAAGCTTTATAGACTTAGAATAAAGAACAATGTCATGGACATAGATTGCACATCTAATTTTAATAATAGAAAATATATTTTGTATTTGTAAATCAAAATGCAAGGCTTTTGTGTTTACTTAAATTAGTAGTACGTTTGCTTACATAAACCAGGGAAAACACATTTTTAGAAACTACAGGTATTAATCACAACTCTTTTAAGACATGCTGAGAGGTTATGGCAAGGTGGCAAATTCCTTTAGATGAGGCCTTGTTTATTATTTAACTTTTTTTTTAAATCTGTGTTAGGAAAGCATCTGTTCTAAAGAAATATAATCTCAAGATATTAACAGCTATTAGCTTCAGGTTAAACATGCGTTAAAAACAGAATCATTTCTGTCATTGTGGATTTGTCTACATCTAGAATATATTTAATAATTCATGAATATAAACCTTTAAATTTATTTTCACTAAATATGTGAAAATTCAGAATTAACAGAAGTGTTCAATGACTCAGAAGAACTCTTTTGATTAGAAAAACTACTAAAACACGTTGATTTTTAAGACATGTAATTTAGCAAAAATTTGCCTGCAAAGAGTCAATGAATGAAACATGACACATTTAGATAAAATGCTATCAACTTGTAATAGAAATGGCCCAGAAGTTATCTTTATTAACTAAAGATTATCTCTATGTAACTATTTGGAGTGAGTGGATGATAGAGTTTTCAGGATACCATATGGGTCTGGGTCAAATAATGCAATCAAATATATTTTGAGAAAATAATACAATCCCTAAGTATTTGGAGAAAAGTCTTCTTTGCCAGATACAAGTCAACTTTGCATCTGTATAAATTACATTTTGAAAAATTTTGACACAAGTATGAGATATTTTTATTTTAATCATGTTTTTACCACTTTTTTCCATTTAAAAATGATGCATGGTAGAGAAAGCAAAGGGGGATATCATGCATACAACAAGATACCTAGAGTAGCTAGACTTCTCACATGTTGGGTTAGGACTCCTGAGGTTCATGTCCTGAGACAGAGAACCAAATGGAATCCATATCACCCTCTTGACCTACACTCAGAAATCAAATAGTGTCATTTCTACCACATTATTTTGGTCAAAGCAGCTATAAAGTTTTTTCTAATTTCAAGAAGAGAGATCTTTGACCTCATATCTTGATGCAGGAATATGAACACTATATTGTGAGCAGAACCATGTGGGAATGGGTATATTGATGTGTGAGCATCTTTGGAAAATATAGTCTGCTGTACTGATAAAATCTATGACTAAGTATAATGTGTTAGGCAATATGATGAGTTCTGGGAATAAGAAGGTGAATGGTATACAATTCCTGTTTGTGTGATACTGTAGTCTGGTAATGGGAATAGCCATGTAAATAAATTTTATACAAGGGGATAGGTGTAATAAGGTAAAAGAATATTAGCTTTTTGGGAGGTGGGATGTTGGCAGGTTTGATGGAGGAGGTGTTTAATGAAGACTTGAAGATGAAGTGAGTAATCTAGAATGTCTCGAAGTTTCCTGGTTTGGGTAGTCAAGTGGATGAAGGTTTTAAAACATGTTGGGCTGGAGATCCACATAGAAATGGCCACTGGTCATCAATAAGACTTTCAGAGAAAACATTTGTGTTGAAGATGTAGATTTGAGAGATACTGACTTTTGGGTAGAATCTGAAGACCTACATGGATAATATTTCCCAAGGAAATTTTGTGGAATAATAAGAGAATAGGGGAAGTGATGTAACCTTGTAGAAAATAACACTCAATTAATGTCCTGGGGAAGATGTCAGAGTAAGGACCTCTAGAAATTCTTTTCTCCATAAAAGCAATGAGAAAACAGGCAAAAACGACATAATCAACCTTTTCAGAACTGTAGAAATTAATCAGAGGCTTTAGCAATCTAGGGAACATTCAATAAAAAACAAAAACAAAACCCATCTGAACCAGTAAGAAGAGCAAGCTTTGTGATTTTTTGACTTATGCTATTCCTAGCTAACGTTTCTTCCCATCTCTGCAGTTGCATTGAAAACTAATAACCAACAAACATGGAGAAAATTAGTAGCATGGAAACTACCAGGAAGGGCAAAACAGGTAGCTCCTTCAAAGCCCATTTCCTGAGAACTATTGTTATTTGGCCTGTCTAATGGATCCCAGAGAGACCTCACTCAGAAGGTTGTCTTTTTTGTCCTGACTTGTTGCTCATCCAGTATGAAAACCTTTTTCTCTAGGAGTACTTTTCAAAAACAATTAGAGATACTTGTTTAAGATCATGGCTGCCTGATGTGGTATATAACAGCTGGGGCAAACAATACACTAACCTAAAAGCTTAAAATGTAAAACTGGGAAACGAGCTGTCCGATGCCATGCACATTTGTATGGCCACGTGCCATATGCATGCCCCAGAAAGGTCTGAGGTTCTAAACTCTCACTTCTGGCCTGCACAAATAAGAGAAGCTTCTTGAAGCTCTGGACAAAAACAGGAAGAGAAGACTAAGGCAGGGTTGTAATATGCCAGCCTAGTGTGGAAGGTGCTCACCAACATGTACATAAATGCCCTTGACAAGAACCAGAAGAGTTATTGGTTCCAGATATTTGAAGAAACCTCTGCCCAATAATTAGCAGACTACTAATCAAACAGAGACTTCAGTGACCATTTATGACAGAATACCTACTTTGCAAAATTAGTTCAGATAAGTCACTAAAAATAACATCAACAGTAAACCCTAGCAACAGCAAAAACTTTTGGAAAAGGGAGAGAATATGTTTTCCATAATTGCCAAATTATAATATCCAAAATGTACAATTTTCAGCAAAAGAATTATGAGACATGCAAAGAAAAAGTATAACCTATATGCAGGGAAAAACAAAATCAATAGAGACTGTGCCTGAGGAAGCCCAGATATTGGACATAATAGATAAAAACTTTAAATCAACTATTTGAGATATGTTCAAAGAAATAAGGAAACTATGTATAAAGAACTAATGGGAAGACCAACAGCTGATTTCTCATCAGAAGCCATGAAGGTCAAAAGAAATGAAGCATCCAAAGTCTTGAAGGGAGAAGACTTTCAGGTAAAATCATTTTTCAGAAAGAAAGGATAAATAAGATTCACAGGTAAGCAAAAACTGAGAAAATTTGTTGATAGCAACCCTGCTAGACCAAATATACAAGCTAAAGTTTTGAAACTTCTAAAAGAAAACATACCATCCGTCTTTGTGGCTTTGGGTGAGGCAGTGGTTTTGTAGCTATGACAACAAATGCAAAAGCAACAAAGGAGAAAATATATAAATTGGACTTCATCAAAAGTAAAAACTTTTGTGCTTCCAGGAGCATAACCACCAAAGATCAAAAAGTCCACAGAATGGGATAAAATATTTGCAAATCATCTGATAAGGGTCTAGAAGCCTATATAAAGAACTTTTATAACCCAACAATGAAGACAGAGAATCCAATTTTAAGATGAGCAGAGGGTTTGAATAGATATTTTTCCAAAGAAGATCTGTAAGTGGTCGATAACCACATTGAAAAGATGCTCAACATTATTTCAGAAATGCAAATCAAACCCACAATGAGATACTATTTCACACCCACTAAGGTGGCTGTAATCAAAAAGGCAGATGATAAGAAGTGTCAAAGATGTGGACAAATGTCCCAGCCTTTCACTGCATCTGTATCTTTGGGGTAAATCCCCAGCAGTGCAATTGCTGGGTCATAGGGCAGATCTATTTTTAACTCTTTGAGGAACCTCCACACAGTTTTCCAGAGTGGCTGCACCAGTTCACATTCCCACCAACAGTGCAAGAGGGTTCCCCTTTCTCCACATCCTCTCCAAGATTTGTTGTTTCCTGCCTTGTTAATTTTCCCCATTCTCACTGGTGTGAGGTGGTATCTCATTGTGGTTTTGATTTGTATTTCCCTGATGGCAAGTGGTGCGGAGCATTTTCTCATGTGCTTGTTGGCCATGTGTATGTCTTCTTTGGGGAAATTTCTATTCATGTCTTTTGCCCGTTTCATGATTGGATTGTTTGTTTCTTTGCTGTTGAGTTTAATAAGTTCCTTATAGATCGTGGATACTAGCCCTTTATCTGATATGTCATTTGCAAATATCTTCTCCCATTCTGTAGGTTGTCTTTTAGTTTTGTTGACTGTTTCTTTTGCTGTGCAAAAGCTTCTTATCTTGATGAAGTCCCAATAGTTCATTTTTGCTTTTGTTTCTCTTGCCTTCATGGATGTATCTTGCAAGAAATTACTGTGGCCAAGTTCAAAAACGGTGTTGCCCGTGTTCTCCTCTAGGATTTTGATGGAATCTTGTCTTACATTTAGGTCTTTCATCCATTTTGAGTTTATCTTTGTGTATGGTGTAAGAGAATGGCACCCCGATGTTTATAGCAGCAATGTCCACAATAGCCAAACTGTGAAAGGAGCCTCGGTGTCCATCGAAAGATGAATGGATAAAGAAGATGTGGTTTATGTATACAATGTACTATTACTCAGCCATTAGAAATGACAAATACCCACCATTTACTTCGACGTGGATGGAACTGGAGGGTATTATGCTGAGTGAAATAAGTCGGTCGGAGAAGGACAAACATTATATGGTCTCATTCATTTGGGGAATATAAAAAATAGTGAAAGGGAATAAAGGGGAAAGGAGAAAAAATGAGTGGGAAGTATCAGAAAGGGAGAACATGAGAGACTCCAAACTCTGGGAAACGAACAAGGGGTGGTGGAAAGGGAGGTGGAAAAGGGGTGGGGGTGACTGGGTGACAGGCACTGAGGGGGGCACTTGATGGAATGAGCACTGGGTGTTATGCTATATGTTGGCAAATTGAACTCCAATAAAAAAAAAATCTGACCAAAAAAATAAAATAAAGACAAAAAAAAAAAAAAAGATGTGGACAAATGAAAACCCTCCTATTTTGCTGGTGGGAATGTAAAATGGCAGCCAGTTTGGAGAACTTTTAGGCATCTCCCAAAAGAATTGAAAATAGGTCCATGTAAAAATGTGCACATAAACGTTCATAGTAGCATTATTCATAATTGTCAAAAAGTGGGAACAACCCAGATGCTCATTAATGATGATAAATAAACAAAAGTGGTATATACAAACAATGGAATATTATTTGGCCATAAAAAGGAATGAAGTTCTGATTGAGGCTGCAACACGGATAAACCTTGAAAATACTATACAAGTGAAAGAAGCCAAACACAAAAGGCTACACATTATATGATTCCATTTATATGAGGTGTTCAGAATAGATAAATCCATGGAGACAGAAAACAGACTGGAGATTTCCAGGGCCTGAGAGGAGGAGGAAATGGAGAATGAGAGCTAATAAACAGGGTTTCCTTTTGGCAGTGTAATATTCTGGAATTAGATAGATGATTATACAACTTTGTGAATATACTAAGAACTGCTGAACTACATACACTTTAGAAGGATGAATATAATAGTAAATGAATATAATAGTAAATGAATTATATATAAATTTTAAAAAGTGGATTATGAAAAAAAGGCAATCAATAATATTGAGAAAGGAATCCGTCAAGAGGTGGGAGAACTCAAGGGATGGGAAATTGGTTTCACATCCACCCACAGATAAATTTCTCATCCCCAGGTTCTGAAGAATTATTTATGATTCACCCACAGTTAGATCTCACAATACATCTTTCATTTGTTCCAGTTGCATTCTGAAAAATATGCCAAAATTAAACATCCTTAAACAAGGAATTACTATAGGAAAGTCCATTTGTGAATGTGTCAGTATTTGGATGAAAGATGGATGGTAGAGAAGTGCAAAGAGTTGAGAATGCTATTATTTCCTTTTGTTTAATTTTTTAATTTTCCCTAATGCAGCTTTCTCCTTCAGAAAGCAGCACAAGGCTAGGAGAGCCATGTTTCATTTTCTTTGTCTCCCCAGTTATTGTCATCTCCTTAGAACTTTGAACAAAAGCCCTCACCCATTGGCAGCAGCTCTCTTTGACTATTGCTGCAGTTATCTGCTCTGCTTTTCTGGTTCATTCTCCATGGTCCCAAGCGAGCCATACTTTCAATGTTACTTTACTAATTTCACTCACTGCTCACAAACCTTTAATGTATCCCACTGGATCCAGAATAAAATCCAAATTCCTTGGCCTCAGATGCCTTGATTTGGCCCAAACCCTGAATTTTTGGCTCTGAAGTCAGAATTGAGTGGGAGACAAACAAGAGAATAAATACAACCAATAATAAGTATGTCTGAGTGAAGCAGGGGGGTGGGAGGGTGGGGGGTGGTTAGCATATTAAGAAATTAAATCAGGGTATTAGGAACTTTTTGTCTAAACTGTCAAGGACATAGTGTTTCTTTTGGTAGAAATTTCTAAAGATCTTCTGTTGACAGCCACAGGTTTTATTTTAAATGTAAACAACAGAAGAAAACAAACTTTTCTTAGGAGATTATGCATAGAAAACATTTCTTCTTTATTTCACCTCAAAACAAAAGGGAAGTAGTAACACTGGAGAATTAAATACTACACTTTTAAATATAAACTTTGAAAAACAAGTGGAAGGGCACATCTTTTGTGTCTGTGTCACGTGAAAACATTTGTATTATACCTTTGATCAGTCAAGGAAATTTAAAAATTTAGTTTCCACCTGTTCAGCTAGTAAATTATTTAGTTCACATCTTTTGTTTTTGTTTTGTTTTGTTTTGCTTTAAAAATACTCTGAAGGCTTGTGGCCATTTAAAAAAATTAAGAGCCCGCGAAAGCAGTCCAGAACAGTCTAGTTCATGATATATTTGTGCATAGAGTTTTATTTGGTCTTTGTTTTTAGGTGAATTGAAAACCATAGTCATGTAGTTCATTAGAAAAAGCACTTCAAGATTTTAGTGGCTTTAGATTCTGAATCAATTAACTTCAGCTTTTCCAAACAAGAGACAGTAAAACTACCTGGAATTTTTCCAAGTTCTGTTCTGAGATTATAGTACTGGAGAGTTGAGTGTTATGACAACCCACCAGTATTAAGCATGTCGAGAAGCTGGTTTAGAGCGTGAACAAGGTTATATGCAAATCTAAATGAAATTTAATAGAATATAGGCTAACATCAAATGCCCTTTAGAACCTGGGTCTGCTGTGGATTTAGACTGTGTGAGTCCAATAGCCTACACAGGAACAACATTGAGTTTTTGTACGTACAAAGTGGAAAATCAGATTGTGATCCACAGTGGATGTCAACAAGTTAGATGCACCTCGTGGATGGTTTCACAAGAAGTGGTTAAGTACTCTTGGGAGTTAGCTGACCAGCCAGCCTTTCCAAGCAATAGACCAATCTAGATAAGAATATTTCATCCAAATGTCTGTTAGAAGACAGTAAGTTTCAAATTTGAGTATGTAATATATAATTTACCTTTTATAACTAAATGTCCCGGAGAGGTGATAAGGAGGTGAGTCCCCACTGATTGGGTCATAGGCTGACAAATACATAAAGATCCAAGAGGTGTAGGAGTCTGGGGGCATTTTGTTGAGAACCACAATGCTGGAAAACCAGTCAGAGGGACCTTGGAGCTCTGCCAACCCAGCCAGACCCCATTGCAGAGACTCCATATTCACACACCACCAGGCTGTCTCCAAGGGAGCTAGACAAGTGAGCTGTAAGCATCTCCCACTTATCCCTCTTTGGCCAGGAGCATGAGAGACCCTCAGACCCATCACCACCCCAAAATAGGAACTACCATGACCCCTCTACAAAGCAGTCTAAAAAATCCTGGAAATTTTGAGTTGAAAGAGACCTAAGAGCTGTCTGGTCTGACATTACCATCCCTGGAGGCACACTTATGTTTGGGGAGAGGGAATCTTAGAGAAGCTTCAGCCCTCACAATTTCAAACACAAGTCTTCATTTCAATAATTATATATACGGTGCCTAATTAGCTAATCTATGCTTTCAATATTATAACCAAATACAAATTTACTTTTTTTTAAGAGTCTCCTACTTTCCCACGTATGTGTTTATTCACTTATTTCAAATTCAGTGGAGAAATTTAGTCCTTTTCTTTGAGAAAGAAACATCAGTAGTGACTAGTCCTGCGTTGTTTTAATGAGAACAAAAGCAGAGTGTTCCAAAATTAGTTTCTTGCAGCTACAAAGCACATTGAGGGAATAAAAATTTCCTTCATTAAATACGTGAGGAAGAAAAAAGAATTGTTTTGAAGTTCTTATGATCAGCTTGTATCAGCTTCATTGTAAACTGATACTAAAGAGTCCCCATTATGATCTGTATATTTGGGTGCCAGAGGTTTTTTTTTTTCTTATGCTGAATTATTAAGTTCTGTCAGCTGCTGGGCTGTCATATAGAGATATAGTAAATCACATTATATTTTGTCATGGATTACACAGAGCAATAAATTTGGGAATAAAGATCAAAGTAGTTCCACAATCACATCTGAGTGTAGGAGGGATGTTTAACTTGTAGGAAACTGATTTAGGTGAAGTTGTTGCTGTCCTTGTGTGAATTCGAAATGAATTTGGATATTTGGTTGAAAATGAATGAGGATCAAATCCCAAAATGACTTTGAGTTTTTGTATTTAGTTCAGAGAAGTTAATGCTAACACCTAGCTGCGTGACTTGAATTAGATAAATACAAGCTGAGAGGGGAAGACTGTGAAAACTGGTATTTATGTATTTTAATTGCTTTCATGACCAAACAGTGTACTCCTCTCTTTTTTTATTTGGGGTGTTAGGGGACGATGCAATTAGTTAAATGCTCTCATAGTAATACCGTCTGACTCCTTGGAACTGACTATTTGCTTTTCACTACATTTAAAGCCATTAAAAGTAAGCCAGCTTAAGATCACTGAGCAACCTTGATTATTTAGATCTTGATGGTTATTATCTTTGTTCTGTGTTACCATAGCAACTCTTTGGGGGTTATCAAAGTTGAAGATATTCATTTATTTAAAACAACCAGCCTCAACTTGTTGGGTGCTTTTCACAGAAAGGTTACAGTAGAAATGAGATAATATGCAGAAGTATAAGCAGAAATTATCTGCTTTATAAATTATTGTTTTTTATTTAGGAAAGGACTGTCAGTCAAATCCTCAATTAGCTGGAGTACTGGTTCCCCAACTTGGCTGATTATCAGAAGCAATGGGAGAGTCTTTAATATAGATTCCTGGGCCATGAGATCCTGGAGATTCTGATTCAGTATGTTTAGGATCTCAAATAACATTTTCTCCTCTCTGATATAATTTCTCTTACTTTCTTTGTTGTAATCCTATTTGGGGAAATATTTTTCAACGCTCTAACCTATTTACAGATATGTAAGCCATGCAAAATTATTTCTCAAGATTTTGGTTCTTTGTTTTTAGTCTGTCATCATGCTTTTACTAATTTTAATTGATTTTATTCATTAAATTGAATTCATTTTTATTAATTTTATTAATTAGATTTAATTAATTTTCCTTTTACAAAATCTAGAAGATTTTCCCTAATGCTATAATAAATCGGTCTGACAGCTGATGTAAACAGATCATCCCCAAAGGGTCATATGAGGATTAAGACCTCTCCATTCCAAATGGTAACAGAATAAAGTGTAATTGGAATATAGACAGGATGGCTTGTGGTTCTGATTTTTGTCCAAAGGAAAAAAAAGCCAGTTGATGAGTGCGTGCATCAGATATCTCTCCCCAAGAGAGCGTTCAACTAAGAAGGAAGATTTAGCAGTGGTGCTACGAAGACCTAGTTGGAAGAAACTGAACAATTTGAAGAACTCAGTATCTGTAAAAGGATGGAGGGACACCCTTCAACACTAGATCGTGGAGATTTTACCTAACAGGCCTCAGACTCTTCTAACACACTTTTCCTCATGTCTTCTGATGGTGCTGTAATGCCCCGTAAGTCTAATACTCTCAGATTGGCACCACTATTTTAGAGGATCTCCATGAAAAACCAAAGTCAAGTAGAGCTTTCAGAGAAAGATCTGATCCCATATGCTTGCTACTACCTTTTTTTTTAAAGATTTTATTTATTTATTCATGAGACACACACACACACACACACACAGAGAGAGAGATACACAGGCAAAGGGAGAAGTAGGCTCCACGCATGGAGCCCAACGTGGCAGCCCGACATTGGACTCAATCTCGGGTTTCCAGGATCGCCCTGGGCTGAAGGCAGCGGTAAACCGCTGAGCCACCTGGGCTGCCCGCGTGCTACTACTTCTGTGCAAGGGATCAAAGGAGCCAATGGTACTACTTCATATCCACTAGGATGGCTACAATCAAAAAAAAAGAATAGCAAATTTTATCAAGGATGTGAAGAAATTAGAACCCTCATACTTTGCTGGTGGGAATGAAAAATGGTGCAGCCACTTAGGAAGATAGTTTGGCAGTTCCTTAAAAAGTTTAACCTAGTTACCATATGACGTAGCAATCCCACTCCTACCTAGGAGCTTGAGACCTGCAATTTTAGAATCTCCATGATCTTCTCTTGAAGAAGATCTTTGAAAATATATTTCCCCTCCAAAAATACATGATGAAATGTTTACAACAAGGACCTAGAGTTTTGTATGCTCAGCTTCCTTGTAAAGTAACTTCTGTCTTGTTTCCACTTTATCCATTGGTTATTTACAATAGCCAAGAAGTGGAAACAACTCAAATGTTTATCAACTGATGGATGGATAAACAAAAATATGGTGTATCCATGCAATGGAACATTATTTGACAGTGAAAAGGAATGAAGTACTGATCTGTGCTGCAACATAGATAAACCTTGAAGACGTACTATGTGAAAGAAGCCAGCCACAAAGGGCACATGTCGTTTGATGCCTTTTATATAAATATCCACAATAGGAAAATCCGTAGAGACAGAAAAGAGGTTACTAGTTGTCAGTGACTTGGGAGAGGGGAAAATGAGAAGTAACTGCTAAAGGGTGTGAGCTTTCTTTCTTTCTTTCTTTCTTCTTTTTCTTTCTTTCAAGATTTATGTATTTTAGAGAGAAAGGAGGAAAGAGGAAAGCTGAGGGAGAAGCAGAGGCAGAGGTTAGATAAGCAGACTCCCTGCTGAGTGGAGATTCCCAAGGTGGGGCTCAATCCCAGGACTCCACTGATCATGACCTGAGCTGAAATCAAGAGTTGGATGCTCAACTGACTGAGCCACCCAGGCACCCCTGGTGTGAGGTTTCTTTTTGAGGTTACAAAAATGTTCTGGAAGTTCATAATGGTCTTCAATATACAGCTTCTCTGAATATACTAAAAACCACAAATTGTATAGATTAGAAGTGTGAACTTTATGATATATGAATTATGTCTTACTAAATCTGCTATTAAACATAGAAGTCTGACAATGCTAAGTAGGGTTGAAAGTGTGGAACAAAAAGAACACTTATATACTGTGGTGAGACTAAAATGTTGATGGCATTATCCTTTAAAGTTGAACATTTGATTTATGAACCATCAATTCAGCTCCTTAGCATATGCTTAGGAACTCACAAATATGCACCAGAAGACATGTACAGGAATGCTCATATCAGCATAGTTCATGGAAGAAAAAAACGAAAAGCGCACATGCCTGTTACCAAGAAAGAATCATTTTGATCTGTTCACACAATTGAATATTCTAAAGCAGTGACCATGAAGGAAATACAGCTTCAAATGAAACATCATGAATGAATTTAAAAGAAAAACACGTGAGAAACAGCAAGTTTCAGGAAATTACACAAAGCATGATTATGTTTGTAAAAGGCAAAAAAATTAGTAAGACCATTATGTTAGAGATACTTCCATATATAGTATTTTAAAGCAAGGCAATAAATAAAATTTAGGGTAGTGGTTAATTCTCGGGAGGAATTTAGAGGATACAGTAGGGTGGGAGGAATCACTGGTGTTTGCAAAAGCTAGATGTTAAGTGATATGGTTGTTTTAGGAGGGTTCTTTATCATCTTTCATAAATGTGCTGAATATTCTTTTGTATGTGTCAATTATAAAATTTAAAGAGTTACAAATAAAAATTATTAGCAGTGTCAAAAGCAGCAAAGCACCCCATTTTTTAGGACATGTCAGGAAAAAAATTGCTTCCCCAGTAAAGAATCTGAAACAAGCAGTTATTTTCAAGGACCCAAAGTAAAAGAATGAACAAGAGTAGCAAGAATTGACTGCAAAAGACTGATTTTGACAGCTGACTTTTCCAATAGCCTGATCCTACAGTTTTGTATGCTCAGCTCTCTCATAAAGTAACTTATATCTTGTTTCCACTTTATCCATCAAAAAATTCAGACATGCATTAGACCTCAACATTACTCAACTAGTTCACCTCCAAGATCTCAGCCCATCAGGTTCTCCTTTTGATCACTGTTGCCTTACCTTTTATTTTTCCCGTTCCCTCACGCATAAAGAACCTGGTCTTTATCCTCATTCCAGTGCTTACTCACCACTCTCTGATCCCTTGCCATCTTGAACTTCCACCATTCCTATGTTGCTAAACCTCAGTCCTGTTTAATCTTTATTGTCCACTTTATCTGAACATTATAAAATAATGCCCAGGAAAGTTCAACAATTTGCCCATGGTCACACCAGCCAGGTTGGTTTAACTTCAAAGCTTGTGCTCTTAACCACCATGCTCTACTGCTTACTGTTTGGCAACAGTTGTTGGAATAGTCAATCAAAGTAACTTGAGTTGATGAAAAAGATCGTTTTTGAAGTATTTGAGGGTCTGGGTGATGGGAAATTCACCTACACAGCAACAAAACCAACTGAAGACCTTATGTGTGCAGACGGAGTGGAGGATAAGACATGTTTGTTTGTTTGTTTTTTTGTTGTTGTTGTTAAGATTTTATTTGAGAGAGAGAGGGAGAGAGAGCAGGAGTGAGGGGAGGGACAGAGGGAGAGGAAGAAGCAGACTCCTTGCTGAGTGAAGAGCCAGGACCCTGAGATCATGCCCTGAGCTGACGGCAGATACTTAGCTTAACCAACTGAGCCATCCAGGTACCCTGGGACATGTTTTATATAGGCACCATAATGATTGTTGTCAACTATATTGAGATAGAATTACCATAAATTTTTACCATAAATAAATTACCAATTTATTTAAAAATAATGTTCAAAATAAATTGGTGTGGTAATTCTATCTCAATATAGATAACCCTGGAAAGCTGGATAAGCGCTAACTCATCTTTAATTAGGAAGATCCAATGACCACATTTAAGAATGTTCTTGAACATCTATTCCAAACTTCCAAATTATCCGGTAAAGAAAATAGAGATTTTGTTAAGTATTGTGATTTATATTGAACTGCCTATGAATCTAACATAGCAACTTCCTGTAAGTGTATTATTTCATAAGCTTTCCAATTAATATCCATTACATTCTTTTTTTCTTATACAAATGAGCCAAAAAGTAGAAAAATTTACAAAACAATAAGCAAAATAATAATGGGATTTATGAGTATGACAAATCAGGACTTCTAACTCCCAGATTCAAAGCTTATTTGAAATAATTTATTACTTGACCAACAATTCAATTAACATCATTTAGTCATTGGACGATATCACCATGTTTCAATGTCTAAAGTCATATATTTGAGATCTTCATTCTGCTTCCTAAAAGTACTATACCAACAAATGTGCCACTCATATGTAAATATATTAAGTGAATTTAAAATATATATTATGTATGTTATAATTTGTTATATATAGTAGTCATTTTTCTTTAACTTTTGTCAAATCATGCAACCTTAGATTTCATTGTAAAGCATAACAGTAACAAAGGCATAAAAATATTATAGAAGGTAGAGATTCTTAAAAAAAATTAATTGGCCCCATTTACATTTGGTCTTTGATGATAAATTCTTTTTTGCACATCAGAGAATAGTTGCTTCTTCCCTAGAGCAAAGTAAAGTTTTTTTTTCTCCTTCATTCTCTTAAAGTTTGTGTTTCTGCCCAAGTAATAAATGAGTTTCAGTTTCTGTGGCCTCTGCTTCAGAGCATTCCTCTGAGGGTGAGCTTTTGAAATATGATTAGATCTTAATTCTTTAACTATTTCCATAAGCTTGTTTCACAGTTTGCTTTCTTATTCAGTGAGTGGGGTGGAAATTCATGTAAATCTTATGTGATCATTTATGGGTGTTAGCCACATAAATACCTATGTTGCAATGGCAAGAAAATTAGTCCTTCTGAATTACAGTGACGGCAGAAAATCAACTGTCCCATGTTATTCTATAGGTTATCTGTCATTAAATGCACATTATTTAATGTAGACAGAGAATGTATTCAATACTAATTGGGCATGTTCAGAATTAGAGCCAGATTCAGGAATATGGGCACTTTTTTTGAGAATGGATCTGCCGATATTTACTAAGAACTCAAGAAATGGTAATATTGATAATGATACCACAGTCCTTTTCCAAAACTGTCTGGTTTCTTTCTTCCTTTATAGAGGATGTGGCTTCTCCCTGGAATTCTTACAAAATAGTTAGGCAGTGACAAAAACAAAACACTTGAAGTTCCTAATTACTTGATTCTGGTTCTGGGTAAAACAACTGCATAAAATGATTTTATCAGTTTTTTAGAAAGGAATTATGACTGAAGAGTCACTAAGTATGGAGCATTGACATCTGCAGGTCAAATGTTAATTCAAGCTTGGAAGGAGGGGGTTTAGGCCTCACACTCTGACACACTCACCACCTTAGCGGTATCAGGCACGGAACCAGGTTGTCCTCTATCTCTTGAATTACTACCATTCCTCTCATGGACATCTCCTTCCTAGAGAGGAGGCATGATGGCAAAGAGGATCTGAGCCAGATGCCATCAAAATCTCATCCCAGCCCTTAATAGTCATATACCTGAAATGGAAATAAATCTCAGGTCATGAACTCAGATGTGCCTATTTTGATGTAATCTCAATCTCTGTTTTGAGTCATCATGTGGCTGAATGGCCAATGGTTGGTACTTGTCCTTAGTTGCCTTAGATCTTGTTCTCCTCCTTGCCCAGGATAACATGTGAGTGCAAGGGCTCTATCATGCTATGGTGTGGTGGATGAGGCACAGGGCCCTCTGGTCCCAGTATGACCTGTCCACATAGACATTTACTGATATATCTGCTGCCCCCATGGATCTTTGGTAGTCAGATGATTTGGGTCACTTCTCTGTAACTCCTCCTTCCTCTTTGAAAGCCCCTCAGGCCTTGCATTCTCCTTGCTACATCCCATCTCAGATACCCAGGAGGTTTTATATCCGTCCTGCCTTGTGTCAGGGAGAGGAAACAGCACAGCAGTCTTGCTGGCCTGCGTAGACACACATGCCACACAGCCCAGTTCTGCTATGGCTCCAGTATATGTGCCAGTGTGGCTGGGAACTCAAGGTCCTGTAGCTCTGGCCTCTATCTGGCATGCGAGCAGAGGCCCCTCTGCAATTAGAGTAGCCCTATCTCTATGCGGGGGGTGGGGGGTGTATAGGACGCGAAACAAGGCCTTTCCTCAAGAACAGACTCCCCTTCACTTCATACCGTTTCTCCTGCTCCCAGGCTACAGAATCATTTTTAGTCTGGAGTAGAGAAGCAGTAGGGGAAGCAGACTGAGTAAAACCCACTGTGACCGACAGACTTCTGTGCCCCAAGTTGAGTGCCACTGGCCCAGGTTAGAGTCAAAAGCCAAAAACTGCCTCCTTTGTTTTTTCTCTACTTCTGCTGTGTCATCCTTCCTGGGAGGTAGTAAAGGTAGCATGCCAAACTGGGATGTGTTGGGGAATGGAAGAGAATACCAGGTTTAGGACTTCAGAAATATCCTAGTACCTGCAAGTATGTCCTATGTAAAAATCACTAAGATGTCAAACTGTTACTCTGGATGATAGGTTACAGGAAATCTTATATGTGTGTTATATACACATATAGCTCACATATTACAACTATTATTCAAAATATATTACTAAATGTTAAAACATTAATATGTACATTATTAAAATATATTATTAAATATGTACTGTACGTTATATATTAATATGTATTTTTAAATATATTAAAATATAACTTGAAATATATTTATATATTTTATATATAATTTTTATACATTCATATACAGAATATATATATTCTAGATAATTTTTATGTATTTACATAGAGAAGATTTATATATTCTACACTGTGTATTTGCTTTTTTTAAAAGATTTTATTTATTTATTCATGAGAGACACACAGAGAGAGAGGCAGAGACATAGGCAGAGGGAGAAGGTTCCCTGCAGGGAGCCTGATGCAGGACTCAATCCCAGGACCCCAGGATCTCAACCTGAGCCAAAGGCAGATGCTCAACCACTGAGCCACGCAGGCATCCCTGTATTTACTTTTTAAAAACAGCGTTATTGGGGCACCTGGGTGGCTCAGTCATTTAAGCAACTGCCTTCGGTTCAGGTCATGATCTGGGGTCCTGGGATTGAGCCCCGAGTTGGGCTCCCTGCTCAGTGGGAAGCCTGCTTCTCCCTCTGCCTATGTCATTTTTTTAAATGCACATTTTTAAATGTACAGAATTGTACAATTATCACCACACTCTATTTATTTTTATAATAAAAAATTTTGAATGTTTATTAAAATGGCCTCTTTTTACAATAAGAAGGTCATTGCTGAGTTGAGTGGAGGGGAGGGGATGGGATCAAATTCAGGCCAAAGATAAAGAATGAAGAGTCACCAAGCTGTTCAGCAAATATATCTGAACTAATGATTGAAAATGGGGACCAAGGACAGAGATTGCCTTTCCAACAAATGTGGCTGAGATGGAAGAAAAGCAAGCCTGACACTTCCCATGCTCCTGCAGGATTTTTCACCTATTACTCCTTCCATGGAATTTTCTTCTTTCTTTTCCAATTGGTTGATTCATTTTCATTACGAGCTGATCACCTCAAGCAGGTTTTTTACCTTTCTCTCTCTGGGTTTCGAGGTCTCTAAATGAGGATAATAATCGTGCCTACCTCACAGAGTTTTGGGGAGGGTTAAATCTGTTAATATGTGTAAAGCATTTAAACAATATGTGTCAGTAGAGTGAGAGCAAAATAAATACTGGTTGTTGTTTAGTTGTTGCTATCATCATCATCCTCATTATCTTCATCATCATTATCCTTTAATATTCATCTCCTTACAAAAGCCTTCTCCAATGTAAGATATCTCATAGTTTTCGCCTAATAACACCCTGTGCATAGCTCTTCTATGACATTTGTGGTGTATTTTATTTACTCACTTATTTGTCTCCTCCTCAACTGCATTAAATCATTACCATTACCATTGTAAACAAAGAGTGTCTGACACAGAGGAGGTACTCAAAGTAAATGTTTGTAAAACCATCACAGGGATATAGCAGGATTGCAGGCAGGCGGGTGTGTGTGTGTGTGTGTGTGTGTGTGTGTGTGTGTGTGTAAAATTAGCCTTTTAGAATCACATGGAAATGAGTCAATGTAGAAGAAAATATTGGTGTTGTGAAAGGGAAGGAGATTGGTGTATCAGACTCCTGATTGGTGGTAAGAGGTGGAATCCATGTTTTGGTGGAGAAACGTTGCTCCCTTAAGTTACCATTCTATCTTCTGGAAGAGTTTATGTGGAGTTGATATGATTTCTTCCAGAGATGTTTGATAGAATTCACTAGTGAAGCCATTTGGACCACACAGTAGTGTGTGTGTGTGTGTGTGTGTGTGTGTGCGCGCGCGTGTGTGTGATGTGTACATGTGCTTGTTTAATAGTTAGAGGGATATATGACTCTTTGAGTTTTCTATTCTTGCCTTACTTTTGGTAACTTGTATCATTTAAGAGACTTTCATGTTTTGTGTCAATTATCAAAAGTTTGGCAATGTTATTCATGTCTTCTATTGTCCTATTAATGTCTGTGGTATCTGACAGGGATGTCCCCTTTCTTTCCTGATACTGGTTAATTTGTGTCTTCTCTCAGTTGTTTTTCATCAGTCTACTAGAAGTTTATCATTTTTTTTTATCTCAGGGAACCAGCTTTTGGTTTCACTGATTTTTCTCTATTGGTTTTTATTTCCTATTTCATTGATTTATACCCTGGCATTTATTTTTTTCTTTCTTTTGCTTATTTTGTCTTTAATTTGCTATTCATTTTCAGGCTTCCTTACAGGAAGCTTATATCACTTACTTTAGATTTTCCTTCTTTGCTAATAAAATAATTCGAAGCTAAAAACTTCCCTGAAGCACTGATTTAGCTGCATTCCACAAATGCAATGCTTCCACTTTATTTGTTTTAAAGTATTTTCTAATTGTCCTTGTAAATTCTTCTTTGGCTCATAAAAATTAGGTGCATTGTTAGTTTTCTGAATATTTTGAGAATATCAGATACATATCTAGTATGGATTTCTTTTTTTTTTTTCTAGTATGGATTTCTAATTTAATTTCATTATGGTCAGAGAATATACTGTGTGTGATTTTAATCCTTTAAAAATTTATTAAAATTTTTGGTATGACTCAGAATATGGTGCCTGATTAATGGTCAGGTTGGTTGACAGCATTTTCAGATCATCTACCTCACTAATTGTCTACTTTTTCAATCAATTCTTGAGAGAAGAGGGTTGAAATTTCCTCATTTATAATTTGTGGATTTGTCTATTTCTCCTTTCAGGGCTGTTAGTCTTTGCCTCATATATTTTGAAGCTCTTGAAATTAGATACTACACATTAGGATTGTTCTCTTGTTTTTATGAATTAAATTTTTATCATTATTGGAATATTCCTCTTTTTTTCCGCTAAATTTCTTTGTTCTCAAATCCACTTTGATATTAGCATAGCCACCTCCCTTAGGATTACTTTTTGAATGGTACATCTTTATTCATCCTTTTACTTTTAACATGTTTTAAGTATGTAGTGTTTATTTTGAAAATACCATGTAGTTACATCTTCTTTTAGATCCAGTCTGACAATCTTTGTCATTTAGCTAAGATTTTTAAACTATTTATATTTAATATAATTATTGATATTGTTGGATTTTATTCTACTACTTTGCTATTTGTTTTCTGTTTGTCCCATCTTTTTTTCTTTTTTCTTTTCATGCCTTTTGTTGAATTCTTATTACTATTTCATTTTATTTCTACTATTGGCTTAGTAGATGTACCTTTTTCTTTCTTCCTTTTTTTTTGTGATATGGATCTTTAGCATATTAGTCTTTTCACATACTCCTAAGCCAGTTTATAATAAAATGTAAGTGCCTTCATAACAGTGTAGCTCCATTTTCCTATTTGTATCCTGGTTCTACATATATTATAAAGCCCCAAATATCCTTTTATTATATCTGCTTTTTGTTTAAAAAAAGGATTTATTTATTCATTTTGGTGAGATAGAAAGAGCACATTAGTGGGGTGAGGGGCAGAGGGAGGGGAAGAGGGAGTCTCAACCAGATTCCACACCCACCTTGGACCCTGATGTGGGGCTCAGTCCCAGGACCCTGAGATCATGACCTGAGCCAAAATCAAGAGTCAGCTGATTAACTGACTGAGCCACCCAGTTGCCCTTATTATTTCTGCTTTTCAAAGTACATTTTCTTTCAAGGAAATTTTAAGAGGCGAAAACAAGATAATTGATATTTACATACTTATTTTCTATGTACAGTGTTCTTTATTCTTTAAGTTGGTCTAGGTTTGCATTTGGTACCATTTTCACTCTGCCTGAACAACTTCCTTGCCTGTGGTTCATGTCTGCTGGTGACAGATTTTTGTTTGAAGATGTCTGTAGCTTATCTTTAGTTTTAAAGGATATTTTTACTAAATACACAATTCTAGATTGACAGATTTTTTTTCTTTCATCACTTTAAAGATTCTTTATGTTATCTTCTGACTAGAATAGTTTCAGATGAGAAATCCTCAGTCATTCTTATCTTTGAAATGCATCTGCCTTCTCTGGCTGCTTTTAAGATGTTATCTTTAGTTCTATTCTTGCCATTTGATTATGATTTATCTTGATGTGGTTTTCTTTGTGTTTATCTTTTTTGTTCCTTGGTCTTCTTCCACTGGTGGGTTTACAGTTTTCTTCATCATGCAAAATCTGTAGCTATTGTGTTTTCAAATATTTTCACAAACCTTTCTCCTTCTGATATACAATTAGACATTTGTTAGATGATGTGATATGGTCTCATACATTACTGAGATTATTCATTAAATTTGGTCTTTTGTCTTTCTAGCAGTCATTTGGATACTTGGATACTTAAAACGCTTTTTCTTCACATTCACTGATCTTTTCCCCCATTGTACCAAATCTGTTGTTAATCACATCCAGTGAAATTTTCCTTTCAGATAATGTATTGCTCTCTGCCCTAGGCTATTTAAGTTTTTTTTTCTTATATCTTCCATTTCTCTCCTCATTATGCTTATTTTTTGTTTAAATATTTAGGTATGCTTTTAATGTTATTGTAAAAACATAGTAGTAGTCTTTGTCTACTGATTCCACCATCTCTGTCATTTCTGAGACAAACTCTGTTGCTAATTTTTCTACTGCTTGTGGCTCCCATATTCCTGCTTCTTCTCATGCCTCCTTTTATTGAATGCTGGGCATTATAAAATTTATATTATTGAATGCTGGATTTTCTTTCTTCTTTTAAAAAACATTGGGTTTTGTTTAGAAAATAGTTACTTGTCAATGACCAGTTTGATCCATTTGAAACTTATTTTTAAACTTTGTTAGAGCAGATTTAAAGTTGACTTGACTCTAAGGCTAGTTTAACTCTGTGACTAAGTGTGACCTTCCTGAATTTTCTATGAGAACCATTCATTCTGGCAGGTCAGAAGTCAAATATCCCTCAGCTTTCAATAAACTTAGGATATTGTTTATCTTAAATATCACTGGTCCCTTTTTACTTGGCCTTGTAGAACTTTACCCTATACACGCACATGTGTCTCAGGATCAGCAGCAGACTCTAAGGGAACCCATGTCAGTGTCTGGAGCTCGTTCTTTCCATAGCTCCCTCCTGTCTAGTGCTCTGGTCCCACAAATTCCAACTGCCTCCCAAACTCCAGTCTTTGTCTTCTCAGTTCACAGTCCCATTCTGCTGCCCTTTGATTCCCTTGCCTATGTTCAGACGGAGATGTCCCTCCAGGAAAAGAGCAGGGGTGATTTAGGAGGGTTTACCTCACTTGTTTCCCCTTTCTTCACAGGATCACAGTCCTGTACCTCTTCTTTCTCAATATTCCTAAAATAGTCCCCTGTATTTTGCCCAGTTTTCTAGCTGTTGACAATAGCAGATTAAGTATGGTCCCAGTTACTCCATGATGGCCCAAGTAGAAATCATGAATTTTTCTTATGCTTCACAAATTTATACCTTTATTTTGAGGTAAAATATAGACAATTTCAAGTTTGAAAGTTCTCTAAGTATTTTAAATTATGTTCAAATATATTCTATGAATTCTCTGAATATTTTTCTGTTTTTAAGGGAGTGCACAGTTATATATTAGCATCTGGCACCAACTGGCTGTAACTGTACTCAGAGTGTTCAGAAGCTTCAAATGGATGCCTACAAAGCTTTTGAGTAGGAAATAACTGCATAATAATCTGAGCTTAAGGCTATGTTTCAAGACTCCGGGAAACATCCTTTTTTTTTAATACTAAAAACAAATATTTAATTCAGAAACTAATGCTGTTATACTTTAAGGAAATTTATCTTTATAAGATTTGAGCTTGCCTTAAATATAAGTATTCTAGAGGAGTCTCCTAATTTTCCTCTAAATTTACCTTCCTGGAAATAGAAATGCCTGAACTTTCACCAATTATAAGAAATGGAAAATAAAGAAATGAAAGACTTTTTTGAATGAAGACATAATGCAAAGTACCCTGCAAGAAGAAAGTGGTGTATTAGGATGACTAAGCACATTGACGACTTTCTAAAAATTTATTTCTTTCCACTAGAGTTTGAACCCAAAATTTTGATGGGAATTACATAGAGAAAGTGAGTCAACACATTGGCGGCTTTTTAACAAGGAAGAATGATCTGAAAAAGAGGCCCTAGAAAAGCAAGGGGGGAACTAAGTGCTTGGTGGAGGGTGGAGGGTGGAGGGCATGACCAGCCATAATGGGAGCAGTTAGGAAGAGCCAGAGATTAAAACAACAGCCACGACAAAACAAAACTTTTTCACTTCAAAATTATGATTTTGCTCTCATATGTTATTCTACATTTATTCCGCCTATGCAGATGTTTGTAAATTGCTGCTATATAGTAATGATAGCTATAAAAATAAGACTCAGATTAAAATAACCGTAACTTGATTTAATGTATGGAAATGTACAGTCAGTACCATCCTGAGAATAAAATTATTCAAGACATGTTTTAGAGACAGTTTGCATGATAAATTCGCTGTAAATTTTGAACCGTACTAGACAGGAGCCTTTTTTTTTTTTCTTTTGAGAGGGGGAGAGAGCATGTGGGTGGAGGAGGGAAGGAGAGAGGCAGAGGGAAAGAGAGACTGAAGCAGGCCACACACCAAGCACAGAGCCCGACTTGGGGCTCAATCTCATGACCCTGAGATCCTGACCTGAACCAAAATGAAGAGCTGGAGACTTAACCAACTAAGCCAAGTGCCCATAAATCAAAGCTTTTTAGGTTTTTTTGAGAAGTTCAGAAATTCAGGTTGTTGTGACTTAGATTCAAATATATAATAAAAACTCGAAGGTTGATAAATTAATTTTATTTTTTTAGTCACTGTTATTATTCTCCACAATATTGATTCTGTTCTATTTAGTTATTGGCAAGTTCCAAAGGTATGCATATATACCAGCTGGCCTCACTTTATTTTTATTTATTTGTTTGTTTTTTTGTTTATTTATTTTAGAGAGAACATGAGGGGGGGAGGGGCGGAGGGGACAGAGAGAATCTCAAGCAGACTCCCCGCCAAGCATGGAGCCCTATGTGGGACTCAGTCTCAGGACCCTGAGATCATGACCTGAGCCAAAATCAAGAGTTAGCCATTTGACCGACTGAGCTGGCCTCACTTTAAATCTGACATTAGTGATTTGAAGTGGGTCCCAATGCTTCCTGGAGGCCCATACTTCATTCCTTGGTCCTTTCCCTTTCCCGCTTTCCTAGCTGACCATCCATACCCTTCCCTCCCACCTCGAATCTTCCACCAGTCTCTTCTACCATCCTCATGCTTTGCTATGAATCTTTCCCCCTGCTTCCTGGAGAAGGTGAGAGCGAGCACAGCTTGCTCCCACTGGTACTGTGACTTCCCCACACTCCTAGCCGAGGCCCTCTTCTCCCCTGTGCTCTAGATCCTATTCCCTCTCCTTTACTCAAGAACACGTCTTCTCCAAATCTCTGGCAGCACTGAGTTTTTCCTCTCTCCTGCCAACTCTTTCCCATCAGCCTGCACGCATGCTGTTAGTTGTCTCATGGTACAAAAAGCCAAACAAAACAAGTCAGACCTTTCTTTACCCACTTCCCCCTGCAGCTTCCAGCCCATTCCTCTCCTTCCCCTTGTGACCGAACTCTGAACAACGTGTCTGTATCTGCTCCACCAGCTCCCCTTCTCTTGAGCTTCTGTATGACACTGCAACTGCTTGTGTTCAAATCATCAACATCCCCCACAGGCTAAGCCATGTACTTATTTTTCAGCCCTCATTGCATGTGACCTCTCTCTGTGTAGCATCTGACACAGGTGGAATAGCCCTTGAAACACTTTCTTCACTTGGCTTCAGGATTGCATATTATCTTGATTTCTTATCTCTCTGGCCATTACTTCTGTTTGCTTCTCTCCTCATCTCCAGCCTCCTGACATTTGCAGGCTCAGAGCTCAGTATTTAATGTACACTCAGTGCCTTGAGAGCTCATCCAGGAGCCTCGTTCTCTGTACCACTTATATACTGGTGATGTCTGAATTTATACTTTGAACCTACATCTCTCCCCTGAACTCCAGACTTGAATATCCAAATATTCGCCTCAACACAGATGTTTGATAGGCATCTCCACGCCTAATGTGTCTGAAACCGATCTCTTCATCTTCCCCCCCAAAACCTGTTCCACCCATACTTTTTCTGATGTAAGGTAATGACAACCCCGCTCTTCTAGTTGCTTGGGAGAAAATTCTTGAAGTCATCTTTGGTTTATCTCTTTTTATCATACAGCATATCCAGTTGGCTCTACTTTCAAATCTTTCAAAGAATCTGACCACTTCTCACCACATCCTCTTTTATATCCTGCATTATTTTTGACAGCCTCCCAACTGGCTTCTCTGCTGGGTTCTTGCCCCAAACAGGAGCTAGAGTAATCCTATGACTACTTAAGTTAAATCATGTCACTCCTGTACTGAAACTTTTTCAGTGACTCTCCATTTCACTCATTCTAAAAGCCACATTCTGTACAGTTGCCTACAACACCATGAAGGATCTGGCTCCTCATTCTCTCTCAGCCCTTATCCAAGGAAGACTTTGCTCACTGACCCAACCACACTGGCCCCCTCACTGTGCCTTGAACATGCCAGGCATGCCTCTGCCTCGGGGCTTTTATAACTGGCCCCCTCTCTGCCCAAAGTGCTCTTTCCCTAGAGGCCACCATGGCTCCTTCATCTCCTACAGGTCTGGACTCACATATCATATCTGTTCCATGAGGCTTTCCCTAACTCCCACATTCTTAAAACTGTAAACTACCCCCACCTTCCATCACTTCTCATCTCTTCCCTGCTTCAGTCTCTCCATAGCAGTTACACCATCTATAATGTTGTCACTTCTGTAAGTTATTTCATTTACTCACTAGGATAGAATTGCCATAAAGGTCGGGAGGGATATTTGTCTGTTTTATTCACTGCACTAGTCCCAGTGGCCTGGAATGGATGAATGAATTAGATGGTTTGCAAAGGCAGTTACATGAGTTTGTGGGATTCTGACCCAGGCTGTCCTGCACAAACCAGCATCTCTGCCTCCAACTTTTTTAGGGAAGATAATTTAATTTTTATGGCACTGTAATTTTTACATTTTCTAGTGAGTAAATATTTTAAAAGCACTTAGAGCAGTGCCTAGCACATGGTGAGAGCTCTGTAGGTGTTTATTAAATAGGCAAAAAATACTTTCTCAAGCATTTTGTGATTTAGAAAATATTGGTGGAATGCGAACCAGGACAAACCTCAAGAAGTCTAGAGTGGCCTTAATTCTCTGATGGAGAGTGCTTTATTATAGAGGTAGAGTAGAATCTGATGGCTTAAGAGAAACAATAGTAATAGTCACAGGCCCTCTCTAGTCTGAAAAAAATAAAACTACCCCAGTGTATTCAGTGGGGCCATAGATGCAGAGAGATTTATGGAATAGACTCTCAGGAATTGCTTTTGAACTGAAGTCCATAAAACACATAGCTATTGTCTTAGCTCAGGTTCTATTACAAAACGCCATCACCTGAGAGGTTTATCGAGGGCAGAAATTGATCCCTGGTAGTTCTGGAGGCTGGAAGTCTGAGCTCAGGGTGCCAGCATATTGAATTCTAGTGCAAGCCTTCTTCTGAGTTGGAGACTCCATCTTCCCATTGTATCCTCACAGGGCAGGAGCAGGCAAGCTCTGTAGAGGCTCTGTAAGAAGGCTTTTTAGAAGGGCACTAATCCCACCCATGAGGGGATACCACCTCATAACCTAATTACCCCCCACAGGCCTCACCTCACATTCCATCCCACTGGGATTAGGGTTTCCATGTCTGCCTCTGCCCCCACCCCTGGTTCTCTCTCTGGGGAGATGGAATGAGGGAGGGGACTCAGGTGTGGCTGGGGGCAAAATGAAATTGGGATTGTGCAAGAGTCAATCTGAACACGTAGACTCCCTTCTGTAAACACTGATGGCCAGATCTCTGCTGCCAGGAAGTGCGCTGGAGGATGCAGCTCTGGGCAAAATGGCCTGAGACAAATGTCCAGTCACGGGAAAGTCCAGGTCCTTCTAAGACACCCTGCGACAGGATGTCCACGCATCCCAAGCCTGCCTGTTTTAGAGGCCTCACTTTAAATACAAAAGATCACCAGACAGTTGAGAGAAGTTGCTAAAGGGAAAAACAGAGACAAAACTGGTTGGCAAAGCAAATATTTGCAAGGAACTCAGAAACAACACAGACACTCTAGAGAGCAATGTTTGTATGTGTGTGTGTGTGTGTGTGTGTGTGTGTACATATAGATACATCTTAAGTGCAGATGGATCTAATAACCTCAGCAGAGAGAGGTTTGCAATGTGCTCTACTGGTGGAGCCTCCATGCTCCACTGTGTGGGATTGAAGTGGCTCCATTGAGGGACGCCTGGGTGGCTCAGTGGTTGAGTGTTTGCCTTTGGCTCAGGGTGGGATCCTGGAATCTGGGATGAGGTCCTGCATCAGGCTCCCTGCGGGAAGCCTGCTTCTCCCTCTGCGTATGTCTCTGCCTCTCTCTGTCTTGTGTCTCTCATATAAATAAATATTAAAAAAAAAAGTGGCTCCATTGCTTCCTAGTTGTGTGGTGCTGAGCGAGTTACTTAACCTCTCTGTGCTTCCATTTCCTCACCTTAAAAAGGGGATCCATGATGCTACTCAGAGAACGACAACAACAAAATTACGAATAGAAGGGCAGTATTGTTTTTAATCCAATAGAAAGTTTAAATTAAAAGTTGAGAACTCACTGTGAAAGATCAAAAAGACAAAGAAATGGAAAATCGAAATAATGAGAAAAAAAGATGGTATACCTGAGCAGCCCAATGGCCATAGCTGCAGAGACAGACAGATGGACAGACGAGAGAGAAAGAGAGAGAGAGAGAGAATGAGCGAGCGCTGGGAACAGAGAGAGGAAACTTTTGAGAGTAATGACCAAAGCTCTTCTAGAAGCAGAGGGCACAGCTCAGATCGGAGGGCCTACTTGGCTTGCACAATCAATGAGAAGAAAGGCCCAGTCCAGGCGTGTCGCAGAGCCATTTCCGAGCACTCAGGATGCAGCGAGGCTCCCAGAAGCTTCCGGAGAGCAGGAAAGCAGGTCATGTGCGGAGGATGGGAACTTGAGTGGCAGAAGAGATAGTCGAGTTCTAAGTAATGCGGACGATTCTGGGAAGGTCACCCTCCTTCCAGGACATGAAAATGGTTTGATGTAGACACATTTGTCACTTTAAAAAAATAGTTCTTGTGTGTTAGGCAGACTGGGGGCTCATGTCTTCACTAGGTGAGTCTCAGAATCTATCTGCCTCTGTCCAGGAGCACCTAGTTCTTTCATCTTTCAACAATGGGGAAGAGGTTTAAGTTTACCTTTTCCTGTTTCTCCTGCCCCCACCCCCCTGCCCCTTGTTTCCTTTCTCTTCTCCTTTGATTCCTCTGCCATTCCCTACTTTACCTTCTGAACCCTCACACTCTTGCTAGGTCTATTTCTGTCTCTTCTTCTCGATTTCTCTTTCTCTCCACAGAAGTCTGTGTTTGTCTCATAATTGGCAGGAGAGATTTTTTTTTTTTTTTTTTTTTTGCTTTTGCTTTTTAAGTGATGAATAGTTGGCGTTAGATCAAAGACAAGCCCTGTGGTTTTCTGGCTGCCCCAGAAGGGCGGTGCAGCTGGCAGCCATCCCAGCTGCCTGGTGATAGGCATGTGGAAGAGATACCAAGCTCACAGGTCACTGTGTGTGTGTGTGTGTTCATGTACGTGTGTTTTTCAGGCCAACAGCAGGCTGAAGCAGATTGAGAAGGAATACACTCAGAAGCTTGCCAAATCTTCACAGGTAAGAATGTTGAAAGAAAAAAAAAAAAAAGCAAAACCAAAACAAACCAAAAAGAAACCTATACATAAAAAGCATTTGTACTTTCAAGTTAAACCTCATTCTCTTCAGTGTCTTTAAGGGTTACTATCCTATTTGCAGTGGGTACGTGGGTAAATAATATATACTTTTAATACTTTGGCCTTATGAAAAGATTTTTTTAATTAGGCATATTGAACCATTTGAACTAACATACACACATCCCCACACACACATACTCAGATGTTGTAAAACCAGCCAGTGCGCTTGAACAAGCCCAGGCTGCAACATATTTCACAAGGGCGGGAAATACACACCTACATTTGTGATGTAAGCAGTTTGATACCATCTGTGCTTTTTTGCAATATTCCATTTAGTTGTACCTAAGGACTGCTTAAAAGTAAAATTCAAAATGATAAATGTCCTGGGTTAAATTAGCCACTGAACTGTTGACTTCTTTTGGGGAAAAGAAGAATCATAAGTCCCTGCATTCATATCTTGCTTCATGTTGTTGCTATCATAGTTTTAGTAGAAGGCCAATAATTGAATGCTTGTCTCAACTTGACGTGTGATGCTTAAAATACTTTTTCTGTCTAAGTTGTTATAATAATATCCTAAAGTATCATTCAGGGAATCCCAAGCATTCCTTCGTTTTAGGAGTAATTCTAGAATAAAAAAATACAAATTTTCATTGTATAGATGGAGAGGTTAAGCCATTCATTTTTGTGGGCATCACGTGTAATGATTTTAAAAATCAGCACTTCACAGTATTTTTGCATATACACGGTGATATGTGGCCATGAACTGAAATTTATGTGCTATTTTATAAGTTACCACACAGTGGTCATAACAGTAACACAACAAAGTAACAGTAATAAAATCAGGAATTTTATGGGGCACGAACCATTTTGACTCAGTGTTCATTCATGATAACTCTCAGTTAGGAACTGTTCTTGGCTCCATTTTCCCATTGAGGAAACTGAGGCTTAGGGAACTGAGCTCACACTTGAGACTCAGATTGCTGAGGTCACATGGGTTAGCAAGTAACTATACCGGGACCCCTCCTGGATCAGATTGGAGAACAGAAGCTCACAGTCTGACACCACTGGCCTGGCTCAGTCCCTCTCGTTTTTCATATAGCAGAACTCTGGTGATAACTCTCATAAAATGTCTTTGGTTATACAATTATTTCTAAAATGTGCATATGCCATGTAATGTACATCCCACTTGGAAAGCCAAATGTCTTTGTCTGAGTGAAGACTTACATGTACTTATTTCAAAGATGATGATTAGGTCTTGATTGCCATTATTCCAGGCCTTCTTTGAAGAAGGAACATGGGGAAATATTCTTTTTTAATCACTGGAGAAGATTCTTATAATCAGAAGAAATATTATTGCTCCAGTAGTTCCAGTTTAAACTAAGGCGTGAAGAATCCCCAACTGGCATACCCTTATGTCCTGCCTATTTTGCGTTATGTTAAATGGGGGAGGCAGACCGAAAGTGAGATAGAAGATAGCTAGTAAAAATGCTTAAATAATGAGAGTGTAAACAGGAGTATTTAAGTTTATCTAAAGGAATGTGTGAAGCAGCCTGATTAGTTCATATTAAAGCAAATTAAATGTAAGTTAATGCGGAAGAAAGCCTAAGCTTTGGAGTCCAGCAGAATTTGAATACCAGCCCTACTACTTATATGACCTTGAGCAAGTTACTTGCACTCTCTGGAATTCAGTTTCCTCATTTGCAAAATAAGGGAGTAGTACTTACCTCAGAAGCTAGTTTTAAGTATTAAGTAATGTAATGCAAAAAAAGTGCTTAGTACAGAGTGCTTAGTACACAGCAAAGCACTTAATAACTGTTAGCTCGAATGGCAGCAGGATTAAAATGGGAATAGAGACAAGAAAGGAGAGAGCAAAGAATAAAAAAAGATATGGAAAGAGCAAGAAATTATTTTTAATTTATTTTTGGGTGTTCCAGAACTGATCAAATCCCCCCCCCCCCAATTTGAGAGGCAGGGAATTGCTAAATATTTTCCCAAGTAAAGATGTGAAAGAAGCAGGAGGAGGAGGAGGAAAAGCCAATTAGTGACAACGATCATGTCCCATAGCCATCATTTCATACATCAAAGGACAGTGCAACACCAGAAGAGAAAAAAATATATTTGAAATAGTATAATAACATAATAAAAGATGGTCCATCCTCCTCATAAAGGGTGGGCTGACAAGCTTACATTGATAATATTTGGTTTCCCCACCTCTAAATACATGTAAATATTTGCATGTACATAAATAGATGTGTATGTTTGTATCTGTGTCCTGACATTTGGGAACATTGATCTTCAGTCCAGTCAGTTTAAAGAAACAGATAATTTGAAAATGAGCATTACAAACAGAACCATAGACTGACTTTTTCTGTTTTCCAGTGATAGTTTGCTGGAATCGCTAACTCGTATCTAAGCTGAGGACAATGCCAGAAGCAAAGTTGCTTAACTGTCTCTCAGGTTTAAAAAAAAAAAAAAAAAAGAGGAGGGGCAGCCCTGGTGGCCCAGCGGTTTAGCGCCGCCTTCAGCCTGGGGTGTGATCCTGGAGACCGGGATCAAGTCCCGCTTCGGCCTCCCTGCATGGAGCCTGCTTCTCCCTCTGCCTGTGTCTCTGCCTCTGTCTCTGTTTCTGTTGTGAATAAATAAAATCTTAAAAAAAAAAAAAAGAAAGAAATCCCTCTCTTTTTTCTCTTAAAAAATTTTGTTTTAAGTAATATGATGAATGCATTGGTATCTAGATCATCAGCTTGAATTTGGAAAATATTTTAAATATTTTCCTCCCTTAAAGAAGTTACTTAATCTTTTAAGATTTTATCAAGCTTTTAAGATCTAATGGACCATTAAAACTAAACCCATGGCATACCTAGAATTGTGCCCCTTCTGGGTCTCTCAACGTTCATCCTGATGGCAATGTGTGCATTATCTCTGGGCACACCCCCAAATATAATTTCCATCAGAATCATATATTTGTTCTTTTTGTCTTAATATGACATGGTCACCTTGCCTTTTCAATGTTAGCGCAGTTGTTCCCATTCAGCTGACTCACCTGGTGGCCATTTTTCAGAGAAAGATATTGCCATGTGGCAAGAATACAGGTAGTTGTGGACAAGACTAGAGATGGAATACAGGTAGAGCTTGCCCCCTGCCAAGAGCCTGGCTGCCCGCCCCCCACCCACCCACCCAGTGCCCTCACTTACTCCCACATACCTAATGCAGATTATGCCTGGGTGTATCGTGTGTGTCCGGCATGCCCGCAACCTTCATATCATTCTCCAGGGTGGCAATCCAGAATGCAAAGTGTGCTCAGGAGCCACTCTTTCACTTATTTTATGAGGATCATCAGTGTCCACCAAATCTTCCCAAGTATGCCCTTTTGTATTTTAAAGTTTTATAAAAATCTCAAACTAGGGATCCCTGTGTGGCTCAGCGGTTTAGTGCCTGCCTTTAGCTCAGAACATATACTGGAGTCCTGGGATCGAGTCCCACGTCGGGCTCCCTGCTTGGAGCCTGCTTATCCCTCTGCCTGTGTCTCTTCCTCTGTGTGTGTGTGTGTGTGTGTGTGTGTGATGAATGAATAAATTAAATCTTAAAAAAAACTCAAACTGTACTATAACCTGTAAAACATCAAAGTGAATTAAATATGAAATCCTAAACTCTATTCAGAATCTGATTTTAAGACTTAATAAGACCACTAACATTTTTTGCCAAGTGTTAACTGCTTAGCAATAATTAACCATAATAGCTTTCATGAGTTAGGTTGCTTACAGCATCAGCCTGAAATAGCCCTCCTTTTGCTTCCCAAAATATTTTTAATATCACATGGAAATGTTCGAATCCACATCTTTCTCTGAAGCGAATGCAGGGTAAACATTCAGTTGAGTGGTGACATTTTGTTTTATGGTTTTTAATTAAGATTCAATTAAAACTGGTGGGGTTTATGATTGTGTAGATGAGTTCTGATTTCTCTCAGAAACCTTTCATATCATTCTATAAAAAGGCTAGATTATCTCTCTATGATTTGTCAGGTAATTATTATTTTTATTTGCTCTCATTATAGTTCCATTAGTTAAATATTAAGGGCTAGTTATGGGCACTGTGCTAAGGTGAATATAGTCTATAGTCTATTACTCTATGTCTACAACCAAGTGAGTTTTGTTCTTTACCTAAAACATGTTAATCTAGTTAGGATTATTTCTTAATCTTAAATCTCATTTCAGGTTTTAAAAATTATCCACATTTTATCCACCTCTCTCTATCCAACTCGTCTATCAGTCTATCAACCACTTTATCTACTCAGCTACTACCATGTTTCACCTGAAGTATTTCTCTCCCGTAGATCATCTTCATAAGTTTTTAAAATAACTTGCTAAAGATAATCTCATTACTTCCCCCAAAGAATCTCATTATCTCCCCCAAGAATGTAAGGTTTCATTTTCCACACAAAAGCCACATATTCTCCTCAAAACATGCTCATAGATCCTTCCAAAACCTGCATTTATTTCTTTTTGATGTCCTCTTGTCATTAAGCTTCTGAAAACGAGGGATCCCTGTTTCATACCCTTGTGGTCACTTGAAGAACCCACAAATATTTTTATCTTCAGTTGGTCAGTGAAAGGGTAATCTAATCTTACTGTTTTTTAAAGAAACAAAATTACTTTGTACCTTAAAAACATATGACATGATTTTGTAGTGGATATATCAATTTATTGCATTAAACACACACGCACACACCCATGTACATACACGCACATACACAAACACAATGAACACATGACAGAAGTAAGCTTACTATTTCTATAAAGTTGTAGTTTACTTAACTTGAAACGCTCCAATAGTCACTGAAATAGTAAGTTATTTTCACTATTTGGCTAGATGCTCTTAAAAAATATCAATCTTAAGTTTCATGTTGGGCCAAGGAAATTTGGCTCTTTCTTATCTCTGGCTCCTCTTGCTCTGTGACTGTGAGTGAGTTGATTATTCTGTGCCTCGGTTTTTGACATTCACTATAAGAATTTAACCTTCCTTGTTTCATAGAAGTGCTATGAAAATTAATTGAATTGATGCCAGAATGGGAACGTTTAATCAAAATTCGGAAAACAGATGAAAAACATCTTTATTCTTAGTAAATAGATTCCTCCACTCATAGCAAAAGATTCAAGTTTGTTTTTAAAAATATTAACATACTGCTATTATGTATCTTGCCATTTATTTCACAATGGTCTTAACATGTGATGATTTACAAATCCTAAATGTGAACCTTTGTTACAGTGAGTTTGCTCACTTCTAAAAGCAGATCTACACCATATTTTATTGTAAATATGCTATCATTTATGTCCATAGTACCAATTAATATTCCTATAAGACTTGGCATCTGTGAAACTGCAGACAGTTTCTATTTATTGTCTTAACAATACCGCACTCTAGTTTTGCCACCCAATATTAGGTGGAAAAATTGAGCTTCAAGGAAGATAACTAACTTGTCCAAGTGTATCACCAATGAGCCCTGCTCCCGTACAACCAACGGAATTCTATTCTAACCAGGACTAAGGATATTGGTTTTTTTTTTTAATTGGAAGAAGAAACGTATTTCCTGCTTTTTAAAAGATTTTGAATTAGGAAGGAAATGGATGCATACAACCCCAAGGAAGAACATGTTCTCAGCTCATGATTACTTGGGAACTCTTAGAGGATACCCATTCATGGAGAGAACCAGTTCTCCTATGTGGAGGATACAATAGGGGTCTCTAAATAAACTTTCATGGATATCTATCAGTTGGGAAGGAGGCAACCCATTTGGAACTATGTTACGATAAGGTTCTTTTCTACACCAAAGCCTCATTTGGGAAAAACAAAGGCTAGTTGGAGGATCCAATCAGTATGGCGATTGATCTGACTGCATTGTTCAGGTCCTGCCTATTTGGTTCGATATCATCTGTGACAACGGGATATATGGGACCTCTTTCTCTGCCTCTGTTTCTCCATTTATAAAAGATGGGTGTGATAATAATGTTTGTAAATGACAGTAGGAACTTAAGACACTTAGCACAGTGCACAAACCTTAGTGAGTACCCAAAAACTGTTGTGTAGAATTAGGTAATTATAAAGAATGAGTACTGTTCATTATTTTCTTTGGTCATTACAGTTCCAAATATCAGGAAAGGCAAAATAGCTTTCTTCATTCTAATATGTCTGTTTCTCAGTGAAATAAAATCTGACGCGTTTCATATTTTTGAGATCACAGATGTTCTTTCTTCTGATGAGTAAATATTGTGGAATGTTATAGTGGAAGTGTCTTCCAAATATATTTGGTTCAGCAGTTGTTCACCATTCACAGTTTTATTATAGTCTTTTATTACGTGGAATTTCATGCGTTATAGTGTGCGATATGTTAATTGAAAATATTTAGTTTGTGGATTAGACTTTTGCCAAATCCGCTTTTTTGCTAAGCATAAATACATATAAAATAGATGCCTCTCACTGAAGAATTTGAAGTTATAGCATGCTGTTTTCATTTTAGATCATAGCAGAACTTCAGACAACCATTTCCTCTCTGAAAGAGGAGAACAGCCGGCAGCAGCTTGCTGCAGAAAGGCGGCTCCAGGATGTTATACAGAAGTTTGAAGATGAGAAGAAGCAGCTGATTAGAGATAATGACCGAGCAATCAAGGTAATCTGAAGACTTCAGTCACCAATGGTACCAGCTGCTTTAATGTAATTAAAAGGAGGGCTACAATCCCAGCAGTGGGCAGATGAATGCAGGTACCTAGCTTGCTCATGCAGCCTGCTCTAATTCCATTCACTGGACTCTACCTTTGATGTATCCAGTGACTCAGGCTGACTTCCCTCCAAGAGATCACATGCCAGCATAAAAAGTCATTTTTGGCAAGCCCGATCCATTCACATTGAACAAATATTTGAAAAATACCCGTCCTTTCTCTTGAGAACCACTTTGGAACTGTCTCTTGAAATTAGGATGACTGTTTTAGCTCAGGACTGCTGGCTAATAAATTCAGAAGTCAGCTTCCAATTTACATTCTCTTCTTTGCCCACATCCTTTCATTATGTATTCACATAATGAGAAATAACCTGTTTGAGGTTTGGAATGCCAACCATTTGATGTGCTTTGACATAGTGCAGGGTAGATGTGTTGCTGCTGAGAACCTAGGCTGTTTCCAAATGGCTTCAGAGAATCACGCCTTTAATAGCAACAGAAAAGTTCCCTGGACCCTGATTCTTTAGGTGATAGGCAGTTCGATCTCAAAGTAGTTTTTTTCTTGGCTTCATAGCAGTGAATATTATTGTAAGTGTCTACATCATGCTGGGTTTAATCTGTGAGGATAAGCATCTGGAAACCTTTATAAATAAGATTTAAAAGAGAACAAAAATTTTTTTTCAAGAATTTCCAGCAAAAGATTATTTTTCAGTGATTTTACTTTGTTATAACAATGCTTAAAGCATGTTGAGTAATCAGACAAAGCAAGGAAAAATAAAAGAAACATTTGGGTTTTATCGCTGCCCTTTTCTACCCAACCCCTCTGTCTTTCTTTTCTATAGCCTATTGTAGGCAATCTGAGTAATTTACGGAAAAGCTAGTGTTAATGTCAGTTGCTTTTTAAAATATACTCTTTAAGCCTGGACAAGACTGAATGGAATAAAAGACCTTCAGATATGGACAAATCTTGGAGGCCATTTCATCCAGCCTCCTCACTTTAGAGGTGAGGACTTATTTTATTTTGTTCTTAATGAGATTTTCCCTCTACATTGCCATCAGCAAGCTTCTTTTCCCCCTACGTGTGATATGAGACCAAAAAAAGAGGTTTCTTTTTTATATTCTGGTAATTGAAAAAAAATCTTTGAAGCTTTTCTCATTTATAAATGCACAGGAGGTACTCACTCATTGATCTGTATAACTGTTTTGCTTGGCATGAACTGAGCTGAATACTTTGTTTAAATTCCTTTAGCTATATAAAAATTTCATTTTAAGTGAATTTCTTTTCTACTTGGTGTCCAAATACCATGCAGTAGGCAGTTTCCCAATTTTAAATAAATAATTGAATCCCAATTTACCCAAAAAGGGAAAACATAAATTTACTCTGTAACAGCATAGTTTCTAGTATTGTTTCTTAAGATTAAAAAAAAAATCTTAAGGGGATCCCTGGGTGGCTCAGCAGTTTGGCGCCTGCCTTTGCCGCACGGCGCAATCCTGGAGTCCTGGGATCGAGTCCCACGTCAGGCTCCTGGCATGGAGCCTGCTTCTCTCTCCTCCTGTGTCTCTGCCTCTCTCTCTCTCTCTCTCTCGTAAAAAAAATCTTAAAATAATTAGTACAATTGCCTATTTTTAATTGTTTTTGCAGTTTTAATCTACTCACCTGCTAAACCAGATCCTAATTTCCAGAAAAGTGTCAGATCTCAAAGACTTAATTTAAAAGGTGTACATACATATTATATTAAAGTATCTACTACATGATATTTATGACCTCCAAAACAGATACTTACAAGCAACTAAGATTATAATGTAGGTAAGATATAGTTCAGTTCTTTGTGTTTTGTGTGTTTTTAAGAGAAGGGGAGAGAGAATGGGGGGGGCGGGGCAGAAAGACAGGAAAAAAAGAATCTCAAGCAGACTCCTCACTCAGCTTGAAGCCTGATGCAGGGCTCAATCCCAGGACCCTGAGATCATGACCTGAGCTCAAATCAAGAGTCAGACGGTTAACCGACTAAGCCACCCAGATGCACCACACACAGTACAGTTTTTATTGACTATTAGATTATGTGTAAAGTGAATGATATCTCTGGGTTTTTTTTTACTAATCTACATAATATAAGTAATTCATTAGCACTCTTTGCCTTGATTTTTTACCCTAGATGATGTCATCAAAAATAAAAGGAATAATAGCTCATACTTACTTGACATCTCCTATGTACCAGGCTCTCTGCCAGACATTTTTATTCATCGCCAGTCCCGTTAACGTCATTTAGGCCTTCTAGTAATCCTCATTAGGATGGTATTTCTGTCATCCCCATCTTAGAGGTGGGAGAACTGAGGCTCTGAGGTTAAATAACCAGTCCAAGGTCATATTGCTCAATAACTGTTCCAGCCAGGTTCAGGTCACAATCTTCCTGACCGGAGAGGCTCAGCCATAAACTTCAGGACATACCCCAGTCTCTACATTTTGTCCGTGAAAGCCAGTCATGGGCCAGGTGCACAAATGAACCCGGAGAACCTCACTCTCATTTTCTGTCTGTCTGATACTAGCATGTCTGCAACAGCTATTTGAGCTGGACACTCTCATTGTGTTTGAGTGTTTTGTACATATAGATATATGGATAGATCCAGATACTCAGAGAGAGGCACAGTTACCATGAGGCTTATATTTGGCTTTCTGAAATCAAATGCATTTGTTTGCATCTATATTAAAAATAAGCTAATATTACTGAATATTTTGTGATATTAATCGTTACTATATTGAAATATTAGAATCAAAGCATGCTGTATAAAGAGTGTGCGTGTTAATTGTGGAATGTACTCCGTCCTACTTTCTGGGTTGGGGATGAGCTGAGCTCTCAAGCTTGCAGTTGAGGATGAGGTGGATAGTAAACCTGGCACTCACCCTGCCAGAGCTTAAAATAATGTCTCTGTGGATCAATAGTCCTTTTTATTAAAGTAATTCTTGAGAGAAAAGTTAGTAGGGTCTAAAGTATTCAACGATAGCCCACTTTTAAGGGCCACTAGTGTGGTATAGGGTAATCTGCTAAAACATTTCTGGAGAACAATTTGGCAATACCTATCATTACTACATTACCTGAGAGAGATGCCCAACTTTTGACCCATTTCCAGAATTTGCCCAAAGGTGGGAGTTAAAAGGTTGCACGGAGCTTCAGCTAGCCAAAAAAACGTTCATTCTAGCATTCATTCTTCTAGCCAATAACTATTTATCAATGTCCTGTTCATGCTAGGCACAACAATACTAACATTTTCTATTCTCTGTATTTTTGCCAGAGTACATAAACTAAAAACTATGCACTATTGAAAATGGTGTTGGAGAAAGATATTTAAGGATAGTGAAAATGTTCACAAGATAATTTTCAATGAAAATATAGTTTACCAAAATTACGTATGGGTCATGTTTGTAAATCAAAGAACATATAAAGAGAAAAAAGATGGGAATCATATATCAAAATTTTACTGGAGGACATCTCTGGTGGGTGAAATTTCTGGTCATTTTCTTTTATCTTAGCTCCATATTTTTAATTATAGCATCACTTTTGCAATAAGAAACTATAAAAACTGTTTGGTAAAAGAGGAGGAGCCAGCATTCTAAAGGAACCCAGTAGACATTAATCACAGTAGTCAAGACCAGTAGCAGGCATGATCCCGGCTGTCTAAGAAACAACAGACCAAGGGAGGTCTTTCACAGAACAGAATTCTTGGAGTGTAAAAAGAGTTATAGAAACAAATGCATTCATACAGGTAAATCTTTTATACTGTGGTATGCCCTATCTCGATAGCAAAAAGATCTTTATCACTCATCTACTACTTTAGCTCACTCCTTACCTTCAAAGTCAAACTTCTAAAAAAGACCCAGCTCTCCTGCATAAAAAAACCACCCCAAAACTTGATGTTTTAAAGCAGCAACCATTTTATATGCCTAGAATTCTTTGGATCAGAAATTTAGGTAGGAATAGGGTAGAGGGTTTTTCTGCTCCATGTGTAGTGTTGTGCAGTCACATTCAACAGGAAGTATGGCTGGGGCTGCAACATGCTATCTGGGTGGTCAGACTTTTCACATGGAAGCTGGCGTCTAAGAGGAGTATTCAAATAGGTGAAGGCAGATCTGCACTTCTCTTAAGGCTACTGTAGGAGGATTCACAGTGGCACTTCCACTGCATTCTCTTGGTTGAGATTGGTCCCAGGGTCAGCCTGAATCAAGGGGAATGGAATTAGCCCCTGCCCCTTGAAGGGAGGAGTGGCAGAGATAGTGAAGCTGTCTTAAATCTACACAGTAGCCTATGCTAAAGGTCTGGTTTTCATCTCCCATCAATTCCTCACCCAAACGAAATAGTACTAAGAAGAAAATAACTAAATCTATATTCCTACCACCCCAGAATCAACAGTGTTAATTAACATCATGGCATAGTTTTAAAGAAAATCTCTGTTGTAAAAAATGGATAATCACATATTTTCACAAATGATTCAAATTGTAGAGGGGAAGGTAAAAATATTAAGTCACCTCAAATCTCATCACTCAGAAATAACCATCATAGCATCATTTCAAATATCCTAGTATATATAAAGAAAAAAGAGAAGGAAAGTCAAATAGACTCATAAAATGAGATAATACTCCAGAATCTGTATTTGTTTGTTTTAGAAAGATTTCCAAAGTTAATTTTACTTCAGTTCAACAGACAAAAGAAACTAGAGTCAAACAAAAAGAATTGGTGGGCTTTTGGACAGAATTTGATTTAGGGTTGAAAATGAGTACATCCATACGTTCATTGCCTCCCCTAATCCTTGCTTTCCCCCTCCTGCCTGGGATGGTGGTATTATTTTTACACTGTCCAGGTTTGTGATAGTCACAATTTGTCCATAACCCTAATCTTTAGTTTAATATTCATGCTGTTCTTGCTAGAATTAGTGCTTACCTCTAGACCTTACTGGATGTGGGACTTACCACTAGACCTTTCATCACAGTGACTCCATTTCTGAAGTTTTTACTCGAATTTGGTTCTTAATTGACTGGATTTCATGGTCAAAGCATTTTTTCAAGACTCATGGTACTGTCTTCCCTGAATTGTTCATGTTTAAGAATGTCTGCCGATTTACCTTTATGTTTGAACAACATGTTAGGTAGGCACAAACTTCTTGTTCATGTGTTTTCCCGTGAGAACCATAAATATTGCCCACCTAGCATTTGATATTGCTGTGGGGAAAGCTGGGTGAGGCTAGGTTTTCCCCCATGGAAATGATTTGCTTTCTTTGAGAGATTCCTAAAGAAGTTTTTCTTTACTATGTTAAGTTTAGTAGATTAACCAGGATAAATTCAGTAATTAACCAGAATAACTCTACATATTAAACATTCAATAAATGTTTCTGAAGCATCGTGATCCCCCCACTGTAAGTAAAACTGATTTGTGGTGTCTCTGCATTTTCCCTAACATGAGAAGGAGGGAAAGGAAGAGCTGGGATAGAGGTGTGTGTGTAGTCTGGATGGGGCGACTGTTCTGTGTTTCAGCATTCGAACTACCTAAATGGGAGAGGACATCTGATATCTCTTTGGGGTTTGAATTATCTCAATTTGGCATGTATCCCTGAAGTCCTGACACCTTCAGTTTTCTATGAGATAGACAGCCCTGATATTTACCTGTTTTTCTTCCACATCCATTTCCACTTCTCACAGTTGGAAGAGGAAAAAGATGAGGTCACTCAGACAGCTTTTTTTTCTTCCACATTTGGTGATAATAATGAGATTTCTCGGGATTTTGTTGACTCATAATTAGAATAATGAATTAGGGAACATTGGCAGATATGGAGGTTGTGTCGTGATGCAGTTGTGCATCAGAATCATGTTTCTTTCCTTGACTATGGGCTTTTGAGGGTTCTTTTTTTTTTTTTGTATTATTTACCTTACTACCCTATATCAATGCTTCCATGCATTTTTGCTAGTTTTTACTCTTTTACTCACTTCATTTGGTGTTGCAAAACCTATTTGATCTTAGAAGCCTGTTTGATTCCTTTATAACATCTAACAAGGAACCTGTGTTAGTCAGCTATTGCCGCAATAATGCTGCATAACAATCCCCCAAATTTAATGACTTATAGTAACAAGCATTTATTTATTTATTTAATATTTCACAACATATCTATGGATTATTGCTGTAGCTTGGATTCAGGCCATTGATTGGTTGCATTTGACTCCAGACTTTAAAATGAGTTCAAACCTGTTTCTATGTGTCTGCACAATCTCCCTAACCTAGCAGCTGCCTGGGTATCCTCCTTATGGTGGGTACAAAATGATGGGCAGGGAAAAACATCTCTGCAGCCTCAGCCTCATTTCAATTCACATCAATGGGGCAGGGAAAATACAGAACCACTCTAGTCCATGAACATCTATGAGCAATCATTTAATCGGCCACAAAGCAGTCTCTAACATCTCCCTTAGCTCCTTGGCAACACATTCCCAGTTCATCTGCCATTCCAAAACCCTCCCTCCCACTCCCATTCCCTGTCTCTTTGTCCTTTTTTTAGCACTCAGATATTGGCATTAGCAAGACCTCTCCTGTTTTCTTTGTATGCATCCTGGACAATCTTACTCCTTCATGCATATAGCTTCCAAGCAAATGAATTTTGAGTCTTCATCTCCACCTAGACTTTTTTTCTGAGCTCTCAATCCAGATTTCTAACCACCATTGCACATTGTCACTTGGATGACCCATTAGGCTGCTCAAACTATAAACTGAACTTCATCTTCCTCTCACTCTTGACTTATCCTCAATGTGTTCTTCTTGTATTGATGATCTGAGTTAAATACCATGACCCAGTCCCTCAAATCAGATTCTGGAAGTACCCTTGGATGAAGGAAGTACCCTTCCCCTCTCTCACCTCTCTGAGGTCAGTTCCTAGAACTAATGCCTAAATATCTGCAAACCCATACCCCATTCTGCAATCACTAGTTCCTACCTTCTTAGTCAGCCCTTCATCATCTTTGTCCTTGTCCATTACAACCCCTCTTATGTAGAATCACTGCCAATAACTCAACTGTCCCAAGTCTGTCCCTACCCCTGTTGATAAGGTGACCTTTCTAAAACAAATATGAGAATGTGGTTTGCTACTTAAAATCCATCAACAGCTTTCCATTGCCTACAAGTCTAAACTTGCCAGCATGGCATGTAGAACACTTCGTGATCTAAACCAACAGTTCTCAAGGGGGGTCTTTAGACCCCTGTGGGTCCCTGATACCTTTTCGGGGGCTCCACAAGGTCAAAGCTATTTTCATAATAACATGAAGACATCATTTGCCTTTTTCAGTGTTCACATCTGCACTCCTGGTATAAATATAAAAGCCATGGTGGATAAAAAACTGCTGGTGTTTTAGCACAAAACACAACATTATCACTAAACTGAGTAGAGATTATTTCCTTCGCCACCACATACTTGTGCTTTAAAAAAAAAAAAACCTCAAGCTATAAAGTATATTAATTCTATTAAATCTCAACCCTTGAGAACACATCTTTTTCATATTAATAGGAAGTACACACAAAGCACTTCTGCTGCATAGTGAAGTAGGGTGGTTGTCTCTAGGAAAAGCAGTTCTGCATCTGTTTAAGTATGTGCTGAACTCTAGGCACTTGGAAGGAACAATTGACAGGCAAACTCTGCTTATTCAGATTTGACTATCTGGCGGAGGTGTTCTTGAGAAGGAAGGAAGCAAACCTGACACTTCAAGGCCAGCAACTGACTATATTGTTGCTAATGATAAAAATCTGAGCTTTCAAGCGAAAATCAGAAATTTGGAAAACCTTGTACCAGCACTGTAAGCTTGACAGCTTCCCAGTACTTAAAGACTTTACGAATGAGATCAGTGGTCTTACTAATGATGTGAATGGGAAGAGAGGGAGAGGAATATAATGTAGTGTATCAACATTTGGAAGATTTATGTAACTCACTGAACCAGTGTTTTCCAAATGACCAATACCTGGTGTTAGAAAATGATGTGTGGGTAAAAGATCCACACAAAGCATTAAAGAGAACACTGGGTTTTAATGTAGCAGTAGGCAAAGTTCACGGATACGAGTTTCAAATTGGGTATTGCAGCTAACTTTTAAGAAACTTCCCCTTGTCAAGTTTTGATGTTGTCCCAAGGAGTCTCCTGAAAAGGCTATGAAAATAATCTTTCCTTTTCTAATTACTTATCTGTGGGAGACTAGATTGTTTTCCTGTACTCCAATCAGAGCAACACATTGCAAGAGATTGAGTGCAGAAGCAGGTAGGAGAATCCAGCTACCTTCTATTAAGTCAGACATGAAAAAGATTTGGAAAAATATAAAATATAGCCAACTCTTCTTACTACTTTTTTTTGCTGTAGAAAATAGTTATTTTTTATTAAAAATATGATATGTGATCACACATAATGGATTTGTGACTGTTCTTCTAAAACAAATATTTTAGTATTTCTTAATTTCTATTATGGTAAATGTCAATAGATACAACACTTATCAACAAAAACCTCTTTGGGATTCTGAATTTTTAAGAGTGCAAAGGGGTCCAGAGACCAAAAACTTTGAGAACTGCTTGTCTAGATGCTGCCCTTTGGTCTACCTCATCAAACAACCAGTCCTCAGCATTCATGCCATGTTCCCTCTGATCCCACGAACTGTGCAAGAGGTCCTTTCCTTCTTAAGATTTAAATGTCATCTTTTCTATGAAGTGGCAGAGTGGGAAGTGCATGCCAGCTTGGTCATACCTCTGGTGAAGTTCTCACTACACTGTAACCTCGTCCACAAACCCCTTATCTAAAACCTTGAAGTTAGATATGTTTCACAACTCAGGATCTGCAGATTCCAGGAAGGTGGTACAGCACTTGTCCTTTATCCCCAGTGGGGTCGGGGTGGCACACTGCACCCAGACACACAAACGCACAGTGAAATGTGTCAGTGTGACAAAGGGGAAAAATAAAGACTACGAACCCTGACAGTCATCAGTCCGGTTTTGTTGCCTCATGAGTTAACCTCAACCTTTCAGAAGTAATTTGTGGTTGTTCTGAGGGTTTTTGAATTTCAGGATTGCAGATAGGTTGTGAACCTGTCTTTTGATCGATTGCCTTTCTCACTGACTAGACTCTGAGCTTCTTGGGAACAGGCACCTGCAGCAACATTTGGTCCTGTGGAAGGTGCTAGAAATATGCTGAATGAATGAATGACACTACCTCATAAATCCAGGCTCTGAGCATTAATAGTGTCCATTTATTCTCATGTTATCTTATGGATGGCAGCAAACTTGTAAATATTTGGGGGTGGTATAGCAGATAGGTGTAAATAACCTCGACCTTGTGATAGCAGTAATATGCTTTGCCTGATTAGGCAGATTCAAATAAAATACCTATACTATGCATGTATTACCCGAGAGCATAAGTGGTCTACTCGAGAGGAAGGTTCCCAAAAGGCTGTCCACCGAAGCAAAGTTACCTAAATGTTAGTTAGCACTATCCACTGCACTCACTGAAGTTCACTGGGGGAAATTGTTAGAAATAGTTCTATAGAAAGACTGTGGAACATTCTTCTGGCATCACTGCCCCACCAGGGCTAAGCCCTTTCTTTGAAGCTAGTGTATTGAAAGTTCCTCACTGTGAAGCCAGATGTCCAAGCAGAGATTTCATATCAAGGAGAAATGTTGTAAAATTTTTGCTTGCAGGCATAGAAAAGAGATTTTAAAGCATTGATGCTTCTCTCCCTTGGCCACTGACTGGAGTTCACGAGAAAAGGTCGGCTGCCAGTAGGACATCTAGAAATCTGGTCTGTATTACCAGAAGGGCTTGAGGGGGGAAAAGAGAATATTTCATAAGATTGGGCAATTCTCACTGTGCTAAAAGCTTACAGGAATCCATTTCCCAAAGAATAAAATTACAAACCTCATTGTGGGGTTTTAGTAGCATTGAGAAACAGAAAGAAATTTCAGTGCCTAGCATCAGATGGCTTTGTTTGGGACCTGTTCATTATTTAATTCCTGTCTCCCCTGCATGCACGTCCTAAGGGCGCGGGGAGCGGGGGGGAGTGGCATTTTCTTTGTGCCCTCCTGAATTAGAATTAATAATGCTAAGAATAGAAATGTATTTTTCCATCCCACCCAAGAAGGCTTGCCTGTGTACTCAGAAAGGAAGACAGAGCCATTCATTCATACTAGCAGAAACCCTAAGTGCCATTTTCCAGGAAGAGTACTCTGGAAGATAAGGTCGGGTACAGCGTGGTAGTGAATTATGGCCTCGCTTCCTTAGAGCAAGGAGAAGCAATAACAATAAATGAGCAGAGAGGAAATGAACAGTTCTTCGCTCCCAAAGCATTTCACCCCATACCTTTCTTCAGTTCTTTTCTCGGACAAAAATTTATTTTTTTTAAAGACTAGTCGAAGATTATTTGTTCAGTGGACAAAATCCTTTAAGCATTATGAAAAGTATTTGCAGCCTCTGGGACACTGTCTTGTATAAACTAAGGGATCAGAATTAGGGTCCGAGGGATCCCTGGGTGGCGCAGCGGTTTGGCGCCTGCCTTTGGCCCAGGGCGCGATCCTGGAGACCCGGGATCGAATCCCACATCGGGCTCCCGGTGCATGGAGCCTGCTTCTCCCTCTGCCTGTGTCTCTGCCTCTCTCTCTCTCTCTGTGACTATCATAAATTAAAAAAAAATTTTTAAAAAAAAAAAGAATTAGGGTTCGATGAGTGAAAGTGTGAGTGACAGAGAGTGATTCAAAGAATGCAGGTGAAAACATATTCTTCTTCACCAGTGGCTGCATAAACTCTACTCTTTGGAAGCCATTCTGTGCATGTTATTACTCCATGGTCCAAAATATGAATGGCTTTAGTGAATCAAATATTGGAATATGTAATGCACCAGTTTCTTTAATATTTGAAAAAAAATCAAAAATAACTATTTGGAAACATTTTAATCTTTAATGGTTCTGAACTATCTCATAAACTATTTTAAGGTCAGTAGAACGAACCTAACAAGCACTGAAATACAGAACTGTATGCCAAAGTTACCGAATAATTACTATTTATATACATATATGTATATACACATAGTTCTATATATTCATGTCCATGTGTATATTCAGAAGCCCTGAGTTATAAAGAATTTTAGTTATTAGAAGACTTGATAATGATTTCATATATTCAACATATTAAATAATTTTGTGATGTCTTGATTAAATTGGCTGTTTGCCCATTCTCTCTAGCAGAAGCTGGGTTTCTGGTCAACCTCAGGTCAGGTGACTCTTGATAAACCTCTCTCTTACATTTATCAACAGTGAAATTTATGCCTCTTCCTTTTTATGGATCATAATACTGTCTCTTGCTTCCCAGGATTTTTTCCCAAAGAATGCATCATGTTGCTGTGGCCCTCCTGTACTCTCCCCCCAGCTTCACTAGGGGTGACAGCAGCACCCCGCTGGCATGCTGGCCCAGGCTCATCCTAGTTTGAGTGAGCTGATTGTCACATTATCAGGAACTCTACCTGTGGAATGTGTGCACCGTGGAAATTGTGCACACTGCTACAGAGATTTTTTGAGAGCCAGTTTTTAAACATTTACTAGGATACTGCTGCTACAAGAGTTCCTTTTCTCCTACTTTCTTGATGAAAAACCAGTTTCCAGCTGTAGTCACTATGTTCATGATGCTACTCAACCTTCTCAAAACAAGGGGTACGTGGATGGACAGGTAGATAAACAGCATTCCGTTATCCCTCTTGCTACTCTTTCTAGTTACCTGCCAACCACTAGCTCTGCTTTTTTGGATATGTACTATATGATTCAGCTCTTCCAAACATCCCCTTAAAGTACGTTTTCTAAGCCCAATATAATAGGGGAAGTTTGCAAAGTAACCTATTACCTCTTCTCTAAATTCAGTGGTGTTTTCCCACTTTCAGTCATCCTCTAACTCCATGCAGCATTTGACTTATATTGATCAGCAGTTTTCCTTCTAGAGGTTGGCAAATGTCTTCTGTAAAGGACCAGATAGCAAATACTTTAGGCCTGTGGGCCATACGATCTCTGTGGCGGCTACTCAGCTCCTGCTTCTGTGGTGGGAAGGCAGCCTTAGACAGTATGTCAACAAGTGGGCATGGCTGCGTTCCAATAAAACTTTATTTACCAAAACCAGCTGGGTGCCAGATTTGACCTGTTGGCCACAGTTTGCTAACCCCTGCTCTAGAAACTCTCCTTTGGTTTATCCGGTACATCTCTTACTTGTTTCCTCTACTGATCTCTCTTCCTCCCTGTGGGTTTCCTCAAGTCTGTGTCAGGGGCTTCGCTTCCCCTTTTCTTCCACCATGAGCCCATCTCCTGCATGACTTCAGCTGTCACTTCTACAGGGACGCTTCCCAGAAGCCTCAGCCTGATTCCCAGTTGGGTCCTGTATCTTACACTGCCTGTAAATCATCTTCATTTGGAGAAAGGCATGACTATTTCAAACTCAGTAACTACAACATTGAATTATCATCCTCCCTTCCAAATTGGCCCTCCTTGAGTCTATCAGGGTTACCCCCAGGCTTCCTGTTTCCTGTTAGAAACTCTGGGTTCTTCTTTGTCCCTTCTCTCCTTCATCCCAATGTACCTCAAGTCTATCACCAGAATCCGAGAATATATATCTTATTCCTCTGCTTGTGACCCTATTCAGAGCCCTTCTCAACTTGCAGTTGATTTAAAACAGCCTCCTCTCAGCTGGTATCCCTGCCAAAAGTCTCTCAGCTCAGTCCAGGATAAAGAAATCTGCCAGAGAAATCTTAAATCATGGACTGCCCTGCCTTAACAAAGGGTGCTTGAAAATCAATAGGAAAAGACAAACAAGCCAGTGGACGAAAAAAAAAAAAAAAAACAGAGGATAGGAGCACAGAATTCACAGACAAAAAGCAATATCCAGCAAACCTGTGAAAAATATGCTAATTCTCATGCATAATTAAAGAAATGTAAATCAAAACTACAAAGTTTGGAATGGCCTGGCTGCCATGCAATAGGCATAAATTTTGAATTTGAAGAACTACCCAATAATGCCCAGTTGTCAGGGGGAATAAATGGCTGCAGCCTCTTTGGAGGGCAGCGTGGAGGCATCTGCTACCACTTTCAGTGCACATAGCCTTTGGCTCATCAGTTCCACAGGTAGGGATTTATCCCATGGATATACCTGCTGGGATATGCAGGGTCTTTGTAGCATTATCTGAGCAAAAAGCTAGGGGAAACAACGAATTGTGGTGCACACATCTGCACAGTGGAGTACTGTGAGGCCATTTTGAAAGACTGAAATAGACCTCTAGGGAAGTAAGACGAGACTGCCAACATGCTGTAAGTGAAGAGAATACAGAATGTCATATACATTTAAATTTGCCTGAGTGGGTTTCAAAGTGGGGCAACTGGCCATTTTGGGGGGGTAGGACATTTCATTTTTTCCTTTCTGTATTTTGATGATGTTTTAATTTCTCACAAGGTCACATTATTAGATAATAATAACCTCAAAGGTTACAATGCAACCTGGCTTTCAAAGCCCATCCAGATTTCTCAGTATTCCTCAACATGTACATTCTGTTCTAGCCAATTGGTCTTCTCCCTGCCCACAAGTACACAGCAGTGCTTCCATCCACCATTCATGGGTTCATGCTGTGCCTTCTTCCTCACTGCAGCCTCTTCTCCAGCCCTCAGACTTGTCAAGTATTAGCAATGCCATCTCAAGCTCCTACATGCCTCCTCCAGGAAGCCTTTCTGACTGCCCCTTTGCTGGGGACCTTTTACTTTCATGAAGCTCTCCTTATAGTGAGAGCTTCTCACTATAGTGATTCTTTCATTGCTTCTGGTTTCTGCATAGCGCCAATATTCCTGGGCACTCAAAAATACAGACTCGCTTGATTTAAAGAGTGTAATCTCTCATTATTTAGTGCTAAGTGTTAAGTCTATTATTGTATTTTTTTTAAGGCAGCTTGTAGCATATCATCACCAACCTTGCAGTTGAAAGAAGTAGGGATACACACACGTCTGCAGTCAACTATCTAAGCCTTTGGGTCAGCAAACTCCTCTTTCAAGATGCAGACATCCTTGATGTGTTAACATATTAAAACCACTTGAAGTCGTTCACGCTCTAATGTGAAATTGTTTAATCAGAGACTTTCTTCCTAACAGATGAGATCATCTCATTTGAAGGACTAGGAAATGGTATCTGGAGTAGGAAGGGTGGGAGCGAGAGCTACAGAGTATTTAGGGGCCTGAGCTGGGCAGACAGCTTTGAGGGCGGGAGAGTAGGCCACAGTGAACAGGAAAGAGGCTCGACAGGGATGGGAGGAGGAGCTCCTGGGTCCCCATGGCCTGCTCAGACTTTGTTTGGCTTCATCTTTGTTGCCTATCCTTATAAGTAGTTCTGACTCTATTTTACATCATTCTGTGTTGACAGCTATTGGTTTTTACAAAAGGAAATGGAATGGATGTATATATGTATGTGAGTGTATGTATTTGTGTTTGTGTTATGTGCATGTGCTTTTCCAAAAAAGATAGGGTGTGTGTGTGTGTGTGTGTGTGTGTGTGTGTATAGTATTATTTTTAGGGAATTTGTTGCAGAAAGAAATCTAGAGAGTTAATTGACAGCTTTAACAGAATTTTAAGTAACTAAATCAAAATAAATAAATGAATCAAAACAAATCGAGTTTTTGTATTTGAATTGTGTTTTCCAAATGCATATAATTGAAAAAATAAGAATAAAACCCAAAAAACCCTGACGTGATGCCATCGAGCCATCAGGACAGACCAAAATGTCATTTTCGGGCTTGTCAATAGGAGGCTGTTGCTACCAGGGCACAGGAGTAGCAGCTGAAACCAAAGATTTGGAGCGAAAGAGATCTGGGGTGGTTGGTGGGTTACAGGAATGCTTTAATGTTGGAAGCACAGAGGAAAAAGTGGAATTAAAAACAAAGCAACAGCCCCCATTTTCTTCAAGAGAGGCAGAACCCTTTTGCTTTTATGTCTCTGTCACTTGCTCCAGGATTCTTCATAAAGCCCTCTAACCACCTCAATAAATATTCATATGGCTGCTCACCATCTCATTAATAAAACAAGGTTTGGTGGTACAATATTTCAGAGTAACATGCGATTTGCATCTCACCCTTGTTTAACTTTAAATCTCAAGCAATTAATAAATTAGACTCGAGAGCTTTTTAAGAAGTAACATCTTCCATGCACCACAAATTGCATTATTTTTATGTGTAAATAATGATGAAAGGAGAGATGGTTCCTTTGATGTCGATAAACTACACTGTAAAATATGCAGAAAACATTCTTGAGTTTAGTTGCAGCCAAAACAAATAGACTAGTTCATAAAACAAAGCAGCAGCATTCTTAGAAACAAGCATTATTTTTCTTTTTATCCCAGTGGCTCTTTTTCCATCTTATATTCTTGCCATTCCTAGTGGCAGATTCGTTCCAAATGCAAACACGATGCTGGTCTGCATTTTCTCATCCAGAGGACGGGGTCCCTCCCGGGTCCCTCCCCAGTAAAGCTGTCTTCCTCTGCAGCTCTGACCGGACCTCCACTGGACTGCCAGGCTTTGTGCAGGGAATCACTTCTGTCTGAAGCATTTCACTGTTGCTTTGAAAACCATTTCAAATGTTAGCAAATATCAGTACTCCTCAGAGAGGATTTTTTTCTCTCGATTTTTCAAGCTGGCTTATCTGTTTTGTTTTGTTTTTCTTCTTCTTCTTCTTTCTTTTTAAATAGTATCTGCAAAGTTTACAAAGTGTGAGTTTGGCCTTTTTTTTGTTTTTTTCCTCTGATAGAGTTGATAAACAGCACCTTGTTGTAAGTTTTTACCTACCACGGGAAGGGTGCAGAAACAGTTTGGGCTCCTGTTAGATACGGAACATGTTGACAATTAACATCACAAGATGGTATATGGTCTACCTTGGGCCATGCGTGTATTTTTCTCTGAACACACTGTACGTAGCATAAGATTAAATAGTAGGTGGATATGCTTTGGAGAGGCCAAAGATGGAGGCTTCACCTAAAATCCCTCCCAGCCTGAACAATGGATATTTTTCCATGGATCAGCTTTGCTGTGGCCTCTGTTTCCGCCTGGCTAGCAAATCTACCGTTTCACTTCTTGGCCTAATGCGCTTTCGTTAACATGGATCCTGAGCTCTCAACAAATCAAATACCAGTCTTGTCTATCAGATCCTGTGTCACATTTCCTCTAGCTGAGTTTTTCTTCTGATTTTACTTTTCCTTGATGGCAGGTTTCCACTCACCATCTCTCTGTTCTCAAACATCACGTCCTCATCCATCCTTCCTGTATTTGTAACAAAGTTTAATGAGCAGATTAACAAATGTAGTGGATTCATGTGAAACTGTTTCCTCTTACACCCACTGAAAATCGTAGTCCCATATTATTTCACTGATTGCTAGCGTCTTTAGGTGGAAAAGAATCTTGAGGAATTGGCTCCACGGACCTTGCTGACCTCCCGTTCTCCCCATCCTCATCCCCCACTTCACAAAAAAACCCTGAGCCCACCAAAGGGGAAGTGCCTGGTTACGCAGCTATTGGCAGCACCAAATTTGAACCCCAAGCCTTCCAAGGCTTTGGTGTTTCCCTCATCCTCCGTGTATTCAAACACACAAGAAAATGGGAATAAGATTTTTACTTTAAAATGGATGGGGCGTCTTCCTCACAATCTCCTGTGACCCCTTGTGACCTAAGCAGAACTTGCCCTTGGGTTTTAGAGTGTGGCCCAGCAGAGCCATTTCTCATCTGGACTGTTTAAGAAATGTTTCCTTCAGTAGTTGGCGTTGGTGCTTGCTGTGATTCTTTAAAAATTATCTTTAGCTGTCCTTGGAAACAGAATGTTCAAGGCCAATTTAGAAAAGAGGTCATGATTTGAAAAGTAACTTTCTAAACACTTTACCTAATTTAAAGAGCATTCCAAAAGAAGAGATGTTGTTGAATAATGATCTCTTCAGCCTTCTAGATGTGGAGGGTTCGGCAAAGACACTTATGCGAAGATTGATTTTCAAGAAGGCTGAGGAATTTGTTTTCCAAGAGGAAAGCAATTATTTTGAGAACGCATTTGGTTCAGATGATCTTATTTCTGTGATGTCAAATGATCTAATGAATAAATACAGCCACACTCTTGATTTTGAGAAGGCCACTAGCGCAGTGGAATGAAGATGGCAGACTCAGGATCGCTCTGAGTGATATTTTGACCTTTGCCAAACTGAAGTGTTACATGATACCCAATCTTTTGAGTATTACCACTGTGTCATTTTTCTAAGGCTCCAAGTATCCTCTTAGGTTATCCTGCATGTTTTGCATTAAAGAGAGGTGTAGGGCTTAATAGCATGCATTCTAGAGCCAGACTGCCTGGGTTTTAAATCTTAGCTCCACCATTTAGAAACCATGAGACCTCAACAAGCTCCTTAACCTCTCTCTGCCTCCGTTTCCCCATTTCAAAATAATGGAAAGGATAATAAAACTTGAGAATTAAATGAGGTAATGCTTGAAAAGCATTTAGAATAGTGTCTTCTACTAAAAAGTCCTACTACATGACTATTAAATTATTTTTTTTAAAAAAAAGACCCTAGCCAGTAAGAGTTGAGGTATGCTCAAATGTAACACATAGTAAGCAAGACTCTCTTGATCAGTTCCCTCCCAGCTGCCATCTCTACTTCATTCCCACTCATTTTTTGTTACTTTACACTATGACTTCTGTCCCTGTCACTCCATAGAAACCAATCTTTGAGTTGCCAATGGCTTCCTGTTGCTAAATCCACCAGACACTCTGTGTTTTTCTGCTTGACTCCCCTGCAGCATCTGACACAGTGGAAGGCAGCTCCCCCTTAGTCACATTTATGGGTTCCTCTTGCCCTCACACCCATTGTTCTTCAGAAGGATTATTCTTGGCTTTTTCTTTTAATTAAGCTCAATGATCTCATGTAGACAATCTTGTCCACTGCCACCTGTATTTTGAAAACTGGCAACTTTCTATCTCTACCCCAGATCCCTTAGATCTCATTGCATTCCAGATCTTTCTGGAAGCCTCTTGGGTATCTCCACAGAGCTTGATGTGTCCTTCAGAAACCTGAAAACTCACCATGTTCAAAGCTGAAATGATTTCCTGAGCCCCTTGTACCTGATTCTGCTCCTTGTTCCCAAGTGCAGTTAATGGCCCCGTCCTTCCTTCTCACAGGCAGCCAGTCCCCTGGGTCTGATCTTCATTTGGGCTTCCCCTCTTCTCTGTACCCACAAGGCCCTTCCCCTCGAGTGGGGACCCGCCGGCGCTCTCCTGATTCTCAACCCTGTAGTCTGCTCCACACCACAGCCTGAGTGATTTATGCTTCCCTGGGTCCCCACGGGCCCGAGGGTGCAGCCCTGATGCTCTAACAAGGCTCACAAGACCCCACAACTGCCCAGCCTGACTCTGCCGCCTCTTGTCCCCCTCCCCCCAGCGCTCCACGTTCCCACCATTACTCACCCTCAAACTCTTCAGCTCCACTGAGCTTCTCTCATCCTCGGCTTTTGCTCCTTCTCATGTCCAACTCCTGAGCATCCCACAGGTCTCATCTTAGATGTCTCTGTCCCCAGAAAGACCTTCTTGGCCACTCCAGCCTCCCAAGATGGGTGTGCATTCCATTCCTTTCGCTCCTCTTTTGCCCTCTGATTCTCCCATCACACGGACACACATGACGTGGTGACCTCTATACTTGTCTACACCTCCACCTGACTTCTAAGCCCCAGGAGAACACGGCCACTCACCCCAGCCCCAGAGCCTAGCCCAGTGCCTGAGACACATGATCACTCAGCATTCATTTGTCGACTCACCAAAGGTTCATGGCCTAGTGTCCACCCCTGCATGGACTGCATGAAGAAATAAAAATAGTTCCCTACAGGGAAGTGCTTTCTTCTTAAAATGGTATGGCAACACATATGCAGAGAAAACAAGCAATTCAACTTCTTCAGCATGTAAAACCACTTATACTCTTCATGACGTGTTTTGGGGTAAGGCCTCAGGTTTACCTCCCACTCTCCCTCTCTTCCCCTTTCACTGAGGCAAATCATTCAGAGCATTTCTTTGAATTTTTCATGTGGAAACACTTGACAGAATTTTTCGAACAGTCATATGTACAGGCTTCACCCCAAGATGAGAACATTTTCTGGTCTGCCCTCTCTCAGTCGTAAGCCCTAAACTATCTAGAAGTTCTGCAAAGTTGGATTTCCCTCCCCTTTCTCTTATGATGTTTATCCAAGTTTTTGTTTCATCTTGTTGAAGCTAGATTAGTTCATGACATAAAAATTCCTTTCATTTTACCAGTAAACATAAACAACTATGTCAAAAAAAGAAAAAAAAAAGTTAAACTACATCCTCCTGAAATAAAATCAGTAGGATTGAATCCATGTACATAATGAGCTACTAAGATCTAGGGGCCCATGGAAGGAGGCCGTCTGCCTCCCAGGATGCATTGAAGGAGGCCTTCGGCAAAAATTTAATCATTGAATTTATTCCATGGAAAAATAGTAAATATTTTATTGAAATTAAAACAGTAAACTTCCATTTTAACTTCCAGTTAAAATGTAGCATAATACCACTTTTACATTCCAGCACCTTCACTTAGTCAAGTTTTAGGAGTTAAAGAGATGAGTCAAGTTTTCTATTAATAGAGAAACTTTGTCAGAAAAAAAAATTGTTGTGCTCCCTTTGGTTTTTTGTTTTGTTTTGGGGGGGTTTTGTTTTTATTTAAGTTCAATTTGCCGACATATAACACCCAGCGGTCATCACATCACATGCTCCCTTTGGTTTTTAGGGTAAGATTCTGCAAATGCTTATTGGGTCTGCCAACTAAATGACCATCAGTAGATGAAAAAGGAATTGGCTCCACTGCTTCTATTCCTCTCATTTCTTCCGGGTCAAAAAATCAGGGGCCCTTTGCAACATTTTCACCTGGGTACAAATTCTCTAGCTGCTAATTTTCCAAGAGATCACGTTCAGGAAAATTAAACTCAAAAGCCAGGAGAATCTAGGAAAAAAGTATTTGGGAAAAAGAAATTTTCAAAGCAATGCTTTGTATTTATCATCTAGCATCTCTAAAGTATATCTACTTTGCTGGGGGACACAGAATGTGAATATATACTTTCAAACATCGGCTTTTAGGTTAAGCCCTGGAGCCAGAAGGGAGAGCCAGTATTCAAACAGCAAAAAGGAAAATCACTAATCAAAAGAATAGATAAAAATTAAGTACAGTGGTCATAATATGGCATTTTATTCCATTTGATGAAAATCATCAAATAAGTTTAAAACCTAATTTTTGTTCTATTCCTGGTTTCTTTTTGGAATTATTCTCTCTCTTCTGGGACTAACCTGTTTTCATATCTGTGAGATCATTATAGTTTAAAGAGAGTGTGCGTGAGCTGTATACTGCCCATCCGGTCGCTTGCCTGAGGCACATGACATCCTTTCAAACACTGTTTCCAGGGGCAAGGCAAATTTGTAAATTCATAGTAAAAACTTTTAAGTGTGATATAGTAAGAACTCCTAAAATATACATGTATATTTAGCTGAGCAAATTATATTCCCTAATGAGAGCCAAGTCATAGAGGTTAGCATTTTTCTCCTTTTTAAAGATTTATTTATTTGAGAGAGAGAGAGAGTGAGGAGGAGGGAAAAATGAGGAGAGGGGGAGAGAATCTCATGCAGACTCCGAGCTAAGCACTGAGGCCAATGCAGGTCTCTGTTTCACCACCTTGAGATCACAAACTGAGCTGAAACCAAGAGTGGGATACTCAACAGACTGTGCCACCCAGACGCCCCAGGGTTAGCATTTTTCTAGGAATTAAGTAAAATGGGACACATAAGTATAAATTTTATTGCAGTCGAGAATGTCTTCAGGCTTGACTTCTCTGTGTCATTGTTTAGATATTCCTGGCTTCTATAGGTAGAAAATGCAGCTTTTTAACTTAAAGGTTATGACAACAATAATTTCTAGAGTCCAGACCTGTAATCATAACATGATTCCTGGTCTCCCATTTCTTGTGCCTTCCGGTCCCATCATGTTGCCAGCAAGGCCCTCAGAATCACGTTGTCCCCTGTAGTGCCCCTTTATGGAATCATGTTCTCTGTTTTCTCCTCATGATCTTGTAATCCTATTTCTCACTTCCACCATGACCCCCACATTTGAAGTGATTACAATATCAAGACATGTTCCTTGTATCCCAGATGGAAACTCTGAACACATTATCTAAGGGAGACATTGTTATAAATGGTGACAGGGTCCCAGAGTACAATTAGCACAATATAATATTTCAGACACGTAGAGGCTAAATGATCTTGTGCAGATTCAGTTCTTTCCCTGAAGAAACCAAACTTTGACTTGACTCTGACTCGTTCCCCCACCTGGGCAACTTTCCCCCCTCAGTCTGTTACAGCCTCACATTCTTACACAACTAGGACTGTGCCCATCCTCCACTTCCTCACCAGGCTTCTTTCTTGTTCTTTGTTTTATGCCCCAGTGCCCAGTTCAGTCTCTGGCAAATAGTAAGGCCCAGTACATTTTTGTCAAATGAAGAAATGAATTTGGTGTTTACATCTACCAGCCCATAAAACCACATTTTTAGAAACGAACTTCCTCCCACTTGTTTTTAGCATCAGCAAATGGCAATTGTTGTAAGGTGATCGTACCGATGATGATGGTGAGGGTGATAGGAAGTCGTGAATCTCCCCCAACTGCTCTCAACAACATTCGGTTCTGCTAACCACCTCCTTACAATTCTCTCCTTCCTTGGCTCCCTGGATTCCATGCTATACTTAAAAATGTTTTCTATGGTTACATTCACTGGCTCTTCTTTTCTCTTCTGGAGCCCTCAATATAAATTCTGCACCAACGCTCTAGGATTTCTTTTCCTTTATTTGATTTTCCTCAGCAAATGCAATCTGAATCCAACCCTGATGACTCTGCAGAAGAATCACAACTTCGAACTCCTGACCCTGATTTTCCCTCAAGTTCCAGACTGAATAGACACCTCTTTATGGATGATCTTGGCATCTAGAACTCAGCATACTTCCTCCTCACTCTTACTGCTCATGACTTCAACTGTACCGAGATCCTCAGCTGATTCTTCCTTTCGTTGCTTCCTACACAGAGCCAGTTGTTTCTGTGCCTTAAATTCACTCTTTCCTCCCTATTAACATTCCCTCCATCTGATTTATGCTGGTAACTTCTGTCCTGGGCTCTTCCTGGGTCTCCTTGCTCCCTCCCATCAGACTCCTTCATGTATCACTAGAGAGATCAGCTGCAGATCTAAACAGACCTAATCATATCACTCCCCTCCTCAAAAGTTTTGAATTGCTCCTCACCGCCCAATGAGACATAAACAGCTCCCCTAGCCCATCTACTGTCTTCTGTTTCCACCTGCGCCCTAAGCATCAACCAGAGCAGACTTTTTATTGCCTAACTACACCCACTGTTTCCTTGTATAAAAATCTTGGATGATGTTCCTTTAACTAGATAGGCATATGGGATTGCTTAATTTAAGATGTTAGAGATGCACCAATTCTAAATAAGAAGATATATGTAAGAATATATATATATACACCAAGAAGATAAACTAGGGACACTGATGGCTGATTAATGAGGACCCCAAGGTCCTACAATTGTAGTTGGGAAAGAGGAAGGCCAGGCCCGGCTCACATTCTGAATCTACAGATAATGGGACAAAAATGAACAGATACATACATGTACTGTTAGGTGGTGTTCATCTTTATGTAAATGGCCAATAATTGTGAAGTCAGTGGTAAAAATTTTGGGTATCCTATAGAGGAAGAAAAAAAGGAATTTTGTAAAATATCTGGTTTGCTGACTTTTTTGCATCTTGATCGGTTGGGTTATCCCAACTCAAAGAGAATTAAATGTAACAAACAGAATTACCTTAAAAATGTTACACATTTACATTATGGGCAAAAGGAGAGAGAGCCAGAGGGGGAGAGAAAGAGGAAGAGAGGAGGAGGGTTGGAGGGAAAGGGAGAGAGAAAGGTTGTGTTTGGAGCTCAAAGGGACATATTCTCTCAGGAAACATCAAATTCTTTCTGAAGAGGAGAAGCTAGAAGATGCTTGCATAATTTAGATGAGGAGCATATTCCAGGTTTAAAGAGCTGGCTTTCAAAGACTCCTTTAGAAGGGTGTTGAGAGCTGGTACGCACGAATGAAGAGTGTCCAAAATAAGAGGGGAGAGGTAGATCGAGTGTTCTTCAGCCCCTCAGAGAGGAACTAAGGGAAAAGGAGAGTAAACTGACCTGATGTGGAAGGAAATAATAGCTATTAAAGAATTGGAGGGATGGGAATAGACTGTATTTGTGAAATATTTGAGTTTTGCATCACCTGAGTGTGTTTTTTAGGAACCAATGGGTAGCATGATAATTTGGTATAGCTCTTAAAATATCTTCTAAGTTGTTCTTTAGATAGTATAGGTTTTCCTTAAAAGGCTGTATTTAGGTTTGCTTATGTTTTTGTTTCTAAAGTTAATATAATTTGTATCCTTTGCAGATTTGGGTTTGTAGTTCCCTAAAATAAAAACAGCAATTTCAGAAGGCTATGCAATAATTTTAATTATATCAGCAGGTTCTAATTGTCTGCATACCTGGTAACACCCTAGACCACTACTATCTGCTACAAAGCCATACTCTCCTCACATCTTATATTACGCATTTCCGTAAAGCTACCAGAATACTCACTTGCCATTTATCATCTACCTGCCTTCCCATAAAGTGCAGAAACTAGAAAAGCACACAGGAAAAGTGAGCATGATTGCCGTGTGGGGATTATAGTGTGGTCTGGGTTGTCCTTGTGCTCTACTCTGAAGACTGTGAATGTGTTTTCCCATTTCCTTAAAGTGTGCCTCAAGCCTGTCTTCCCTGGTTTTTATGCCCGCTGTTTACTTCCTGGCCCAGCATCAGCTAACTGAGCTGGGTGCGGGTGATTTTTGGCATGACCACAGGCTCCATTGTAGCTCCGTGTTAGTGGCAGCGCAGCTCTGAGCCCCATCCAGTCTTTGCTTTCGAATGTCACCCACAGCACCCACCTACACAGAGGGGAGACTTGCTCACATGTGCTCATCAAAAGTGAAAATTAGAGCAGGCCCAGACAGCTCTGACCCTGCTTACTTTCTAGTACTATTTTGGTCACTATTTACATTTGCTGGTGAGAAAGCAGAGGCTTTTTTTGTTCCTCAAAACCGTTTTTGAAGCCCCATGGCACAGCAGAAATTATATGTTTGTCTGGGCTTCGCCACTCAGAGGGAAGAGGGCCGTAAGTACACAATGAGGATGGTGGTGCGGATAACCCTGTCCTGTTTCATGTTACTTTCCCAAGCATTTGTAATATGCCATATTTCAAAAGTCTTTGGAAGTCTTCCTGCCTGGGGTATAAGCAAATTAGGCATCAATTTCTCCAGGCTGCTTTCCACCTGACATATAAATGCTGAATACTTTAGTTCTCCTCAGAGATCTAAAAGAGGTGGATGAAGAGGTGTTTATTTTTTGTTCTGCTATTCATCTTCTGTGTGTCTTATCCATGAGTTATGGGAAAAAGTATAATTACCCTGTGAGGGCAAGAACCATTAATTTCATGCCCTGATTTCCCTCACTTAGAGCATCTCAGGAATTGTCTTGTTGATCGCCATGCACCTTGGATACATAATCACTAAATGGGCACGGGGTGATAGTGTCCCACTCAGTGTGCCTCCTCTGTGCAGAAGAGGGAGGGGGTGAAGAGGGCCACTCCATCCAGCAGGCCAAGATCAACATACAAAGAGAACTGCAGCCAAGAACAGAAGCCCAGGAGGCAAGGTGAAGACACATGTTAAAGGGCTATTCCCAGGGGAGAGTAAACTATAACAAGTCTCCAGTCTGATCTCAGCTGTCCTCAGGGATGTGGGGGTGCAGGGCTCCACCAGAACCACCCCAGCTGCTTCAAGTTCTTGGTTCAAAGACAAACAGAAAGCAAAAGTACATTCATATTAAGCCATAGAGTGGTGCTCTGGAGTCCCTTAAATATGTCTTGCCTTAGATGAAATTTCTTTTAGGAACAGTTTAAATTTGTTCAGAACAATCCAAATGGAATAAGTATGTGTGCATTTTCAAGGCCCCTTCTGAGTTTTCCCCCAGGGACAGGAGAAAAGTTCCCTCCACTAAACAAGATTACAGGAGAGTGGGAGACAGAGAGCAGGAGCCTCCACGATCACACTCAGTGAGTCCTACAAGTTCAACATGCTAGCTTCATACACGTAGGGAAAAAGCTGTGGTGTGAGTAGTGGTTACGTCTGAGTGCAAGGAGTGTGGAAATTTTATTTTCCCCTTTATGCTTTTTAAATTTTCCTTCAGGTAGCAACATATTACTTTACAATCAGAAGGAAGATATAAAAACTGGGGGAAGGGGAGTAAAATAATTTTTTAAATTGATATTAGATCCTAGAGCAAAGTTTCATCTACTAGTGAGAGGTTGAGAGGTTCCTGGCTCTTCAGAAGTTGGGCTAACAAGCCATGTGAGCAATAAACCAATGAGGAAATAGAATTCTTAAAAATTAACTTAAAACACTGGATTTCCTAGACCTCATCTTTTTCAAGGATACTCATCACATAATGCGCTAAAATGAGTCTTGTCCATTTTGAAGAGAAACAACAACTCATCTGAAGCTGTAGGTGTTTGGTTTGTGGTGGTTCATTTCAAAGGGGCCTGGCTAGCCTTCCAGTTTTAGTTACAGGAATTCATTAGTAAAGGAGCCTTTGAAAAGTTAAGGTTGAGTGCTCGCTCGCTTCGGCAGCACATATACTGAAAAGTTAAGGTTGAAAAATATATTTTGACTAAGCTCTGCCAAGAACCAGCCTTGTTGGGGGGGTGTTTTATATATATATAAAAATATATATATATATATTTTTTTTTTTTTTTATTTTTTGCCTAAAAATATTTTTTTAACTATTTGCATCCCTACTTTAAGTGTGCTGGGTCCATGCTAGTCCATGAAGTCGTGGCTTACCTTACACATCACTGTCTCTGACTGAAGCTGATTTGAAAGCTGTGGAAACACTATTAAAGGTTTTTTCTTTGTATTTATCATGCGCTACTGCTAGTGATTGAGGGAAAACATTTATGTTCCTGACAATAGTAATTGTTAATCCAGTAATTCACAAAAAGTTTTAATCTTTATCATTCTCTTAACTCACATAGGAAAACAAAATCTTAAAGAAAAAAATCCAGTTGGAAACTTCTGAAATGTTCATCTTTTATTTTGGTGGGGGGAGCTTTATGCCTGATGTGGGACTTGAACTCATGACCCCAAGATCAATGATGGCATATAATTTCATCATGACTGTTATTTTTGCTACGTATTTAGAAGCATTGATGTTCATGTTCATTAATGTCCTTTGAGATTGGAATTCAGACATAATTCACAGCTTCCCTGCCCCCACTGTCAGTAAGTTTCATTTCCCAGGAGAAAGAGCTGTTTCCCACAGTGGTCTTTAAAGTCCTTCAGTGCCAACACCAACCCCTGCCCTCATGGGAAATATGGCTAGAAGAAGAAACAGATGCCAGTCAAATAAAACAATCACAGACATGAATGTGAAAATGATGATCCTGAACCAAAGAGAGGCCATTGGTGCTGGCCTGACTGGAGAGGTTGTTCTTAGAAGAGTGACATTTAAGCTGGGGTCTAAAGGATGCGTGGAGAGAGATAATAGTTAAGTGACAAAATCATGCTCCAGATAGAAAGGAATATGCGGGGACACCTAAATGGCTCAGGGCGTGATCCTGAGGTCCTGGGATCGAGTCCTGCATCGGGCTCCCCGCAGGGAATCTGCTTCTCCCTCTGCCTATGTCCCTGCCTCTCTGTCTCTCATGAATAAATAAAATATTTTTTTAAAAAAAGAAAGCAATATGTAAAACCCTGTGGTGGGAGCAAGATGCCTGGCACGACCAACTCAGAGATCCAGTATGGCATGAGGGGTGGGCAAGGGTGGTGCCTGGCAGAAGCAGACAGGGAGGAAGGAGTCCTAGAGGCATTGCCTGAAGACTAGGCACGAACCTTTGGAATATTTTAAAGAGAGGAGGACTTGATCAGATACTCTACAGCAAGTATTTACTGCTGGCACCTTCTAATATGCCAAGCCCTATTCTAGGTCCCAGAAATCCAGTGGTGAACAGGATCCATTCCTGGCCTCCTAGGGTCTAAATAAGAGAAACAGAAAATAAGGAAGGAAAGTATCAAATGGTAATAAGTGTTCTGCAAAGACCTAAGGTGGGATGTCATAAAGTATGACCAGGTGGCCAGTTTCAACTGCCTGGTCAGGAAGGGTGTCCCCAAGGAAGTGATGTGTAGTCTATGACTAGCTACAAGGAGTTGACCGTGTGAAGCTCATGGAGAAAATATTCCTGAAGGCAGGGAAGAGCTAGGGTGGGTCTCAAAGGTGGTGATAAATGGGGCTATATTCAAAGAACAAAAGGAAGCCAGTGTGTGGCTGGACCAGCAGGACCAGAGAGAAGCTGGCACAAGAGGCCTTAGGGACAGGTGGCAGCCAGGTGATGAGAGCCTCACCAGCCTCGGGGGAAATGGGAGAGGATTCCAAGTCTAACACTGAGCCACTGGACAGTTTTGAGCAGGTGAAAGCTATTCATACCTCCAGTGGGTCGATCTGACTACCGTGTTGGAGGGAGATGAAAGGAGATGAAGGGAGAGGCTAGTGGGAGTATTCAGGTGAAAGGTGGCCATGGCTCAGATGGGGCTGGTGGAAGCAGAGGTGGCGAGGAGAGAAGGGGGTGGCTGTGCACGTTGTAAGGTGGATGCAACACCACTTACTGATGAATCCCATGCAGCAGGGGAGGTGAGGGAAGGAGGGATTCAATGATAACTTCTAGATAGGCCTTAGAAGTCGTACCTGGCTGCTCTGTGGACAGTAGGACGTCTGCTGAGATGGCACCAGGAGGACCCAATCAAAAGGTATTGAAGAGATTGAATCCACAGGGCTTAGTGAGGATGAATAGGACTCTAGGGGAGGGGAGTAAGTGGAATAGAAGCAAGCCGTTGGGGTTTTACCTTGGAGATAATTGGCCGGATTGTGCAGGTGACGCTGGTGCTGCTCCCTAGGGGAGAGGTTGATCCGGGTGGTTACTCTGGCGACGGTGAGCTGGAGAGACCTCCAGGTGCATGCAGGGCCCAGATAAGAGCCAGCAAGCTCAGGGACTGACTGAAGGCTGGAGAGCAGAAGCATCTAGAAGGCAGGTAGGTGACCCAACAGGAGCTTCAGTGTGTCCTGGAGTTTCCTGATTTGGATGACTAGGGGAATATGGGTTCCATTAATCTAGATCTGAATATGTAGGGAGATGGGTTTAGGCAAAGGGGTGGGGTGTGTAGGAGGGTAGGGGAGGAAAGCAGGGGAACTGATAATACATCCGGTTTTGTACGTGCTAAGCCTGGGACATTGGTGTCTAGGAAGTAATTCTGTATACTTCTGTTGAGTTTAAGCATGGCACCAAAGCGCATCTCCTCACCAGATTAAGTGTAAACTCAGCCTGACATTCAAGGCCTCTATGCTCTGACCTTGACTCCATTTTCAGGACCACCCCCCCCACTCCCAAGGGCTGCTCCTTTGGACTGCAGGTTTTTGCCAGGTGCACCCCCATTTTCCCCTTATTTACCCTCGCAAAGGCTATTTCTTTGGCAGTCAGTCCTTCCCTTTCCCCACCTGCCTGTCCAAATTGCAACTACCATTCACGAGTTCCCCCAAGTGCCACATCCCACCTGATGATTTACTTAATGATGCCGTGCTTTCTCCCCAACCTAGTCATGTTACTGTATACGTATATTTCAAAATTTTATTATAAATTGCAAACCTACCCAAAGCATAGAGGCTGGTACTCCATGATTATCAAGGTCTGGCCACATGTGCTTTATCTTTTCTCCCTGTTTTCTTTGCTAAGATACTTTAAAGCAAACTGCAGACGTTGTGTCGTTTTACCCTGGATATTCCAGAACGCTTCCCAGAAAATACGGACATTATCTCACACAACCACGGTGCCCCTATCATACCTCAGAAAATTAGCAGTTGTCTTTTAGTATCACCAAATGCCTGCTTCCAAGCTAGATATCCCCAGTTGAGCTTAAAATGCCACTTTGCAGTTGATTTGTCTGAATCAGGATCCAAACAAGATCCAAATGTGACACTTGATGGTTATTTACCTTATATCTTCTTCAGTTGAAAGCAGACCCTTTCTTTCTTTTTACTCCATCTATTGACTTCTTACAGAAACCGAGTCCGTGGTCCCTGGACAATGTCCCACATTCTGTATTTATCTGCTTGCTTCTTTATGGTGTCCTTGAACTTCTTTGTCTGTCCTCCCTCTTTTCTTTTGTTTTCCCAGTTGGATGCTTAAGACCCTTCTTGTGCTCCCCTGCTTTTTGTGCTTATTGCATATCTGCTGTGATAGTGTGAGCTCCTTAAAAAGTAAGACCGAGTCTTACCCAACTTTTGCTTTCCCAATGAGATCTAATATATTGTGTACACTCTAAAAACATTATCCAATGGAATTATTTAGAAAGAGGTTTCATTCCTCTTGTGAAAATGTGAACTGGAGTTATTTTCAATGTGAAGAAATTTATACTAGGATTAAGTTGCCAGAGAAATCTCAGTGATGGAGGTCACTGTTTCCTAATTGTCCCTGAAAAAATTGCAGCCTAACTTTAAGTGGCACGTTCTTATATCTGAAGAGTCTTACAATTTGGAGCATTATGAAACACTTAAGTGAAATTTCCAAGTCCTCTCCATTGTCTCTAGGTCCACAGAGCAGCAATTGCAGAGATCAATTGTGTTGTGCATTCGGCATGAAAACTAGGTCACTAATCATTTTTTCTGATCAGGAGAATTTAATTTTGCTTAGTTCAGAAATCAGCCTGAAAGACTGACTAGAAAAACACTATCACGTGTGTGCTTTGTTGTTGATAACTAACTGCAATCCAAGCTTTAATAACTAAGAGGGAGTGGAAGAAACTTCAAAAGGTTGCATGATAAATGTTTTTGACAATGTGTCAGCTGAACATTAAACAGGACCTTTGTAAATCCTCTCGTTCTAAGTGGTTTAAACAGAAAATTTTAAACTTCTTTCTCGGAAGTATTGGCTCCAGATATCACAGTATCTTAGGGTTAAAAAAAGAGAGAAAAATACTTTATGTGGCATATATCGTTTCCATCCTCTATGCAAAGGTGGGAGTGCCAGAAACAGGCTCACCTAGGCTCTCTGTCTCTGTGTCTTGGGCATCTCCTCCTTCATGGTCTAGGAACACGTCAGTGTTTTACTGGAATAACTGCCTTTATAACTTGATAGGAGCTTGGACACAAAATGATAGAAAGGCAAATGGGTAAATATAATTGTCATCCTCTTGAAATGCCAACTTTGGAGAAAATCTCCCAAGTTTCCAGATTGTTGCATAATGAGAATGCTGTCAGTCCTTACGTGGACAAAATGAAGTCTAGAACTAAGTGATACAAAAGGATTGCGCTTGTTTGTGCTTGTGCGTGTGTGTGTGTCTGCGCACACGCTGAAATGTTTCAGAGAGAAAACGTGTAAGGCAAGGAAGTTCCTTGGTGTGAGTTTCCTAGGGCTGCCATAACAAAGTACCAAAAACGGAGTGGCTTAAAACAATGGAAAGTGATGGACTCACAGTTCTGGAGACTAAACGAGATCAAGGTGTTATCAGGGCCATGCTCCCTCTGAAGTCCCCAGGGGAAGAATCTTCCCTTGCTTCTTTTACCTGCCGGTGTTTCCCAGCAGTCTTTGGTGTCCTTGGCTTGCAGATACATCACTGTCCAGTCTCTGCCTCCAGTGTCACATGGCCAACCTCTTCCCGTGTTTCTTGTCTTATAAGAACACCAGTCGTACTGGATGAAGGGCCTACTCTGATCCACTGTGACTTCTTCTTAACTAATTCCCTCTTCAAGGATCCCATTTCCAAATAAGGTCATGTTTTGAGGTTCTGAGGGTTAGGACCTAAACATGTCTTTTTGAGGGCATGTAGTTCAACCCAGAATGCCGTGTGATGCCCTTCTTTTTGACACTATAATAGGCAAACCACCGGCATCATTATTATTAAATCTGTGACACAGAAACTTTTTTTTCCTTCTTCTTTTCATACATTTTGATTCATAAGCTAAAGGCTAAAGATCTTAAGACCAAACCCAGGGCAACCCAGGTGGCTCAGCGGTTTAGCGCCGCCTTCAGCCCAGGGCTTGATCCTGGAGACCCAGGATTGAGTCCCACGTCAGGCTCCCTGCATGGAGCCTGCTTCTCCCTCTGCTTGTGTCTCTGCCTATCTCTCTGTGTCTGTCATGAATAAATAAATAAAATCTTAAAAAAAAAAAAAAACCCAGATCATTTCAAGTGATGGGCGGCTTTTGAAGGAAAACGTGGACAGTAGAAGGCATTCCAGATAAGCTGAAGGAAGGAACAGAGGGCCCCAGGGCAGTGCAGAGGGGGCCCTCTCGGCAGCAGCAAGTGCAGGTGGAGAGGCAGATGGGACAGATGCTCAGGCAGTGTCCAGCTGACCTGGGGCCATTTCCTGTCTTTATGACTTTCTAGCTGGAAAGCTTGGGCAATCTGTAGTAGCCTTGGCTGCCTCCCTCCCCAGTGAGGCTTCTCAGAGAGTTATTGTGAAAGGAAGTGGAGTATTTAAGGCTCCTAGCACAGCGCCTGAGCTAGGAGCTAACATGTTAGCTTTGAGTTCATATGCTGAGCACAGTAGGATTATGGAAGGATTCGGCACTAGGTAGAGGAACGCTAACCTCGACAGGGTAAGAGATGGTCAGGCATTTATGTTTTTGGAGATGGAGAATGGCCTAAAAAGTCTCAGGGGAAAATTTGTCTGCCAGGGGGATGCAGGGGGCCACAACTGGGAAAACTGTGGAATCCCAGTGTGCAGAATGAAGATCAAAGTAAGAGCAGCTTCAAATAGAAATTGAAGGAACTCGGACAACTAAGCAGGACTGAGAGGGAACCAGGGGTGACCCGCAGAGGCCTGGGAGTTTAAACCTGGGTGGCAGTGAAGAAGAGTGCTGTGTTGCTGATGGGCAGGATGGTGGGGGGGGGAAGCTGGTTCAGGACGACACCCTGACTTTGGTCTTGGACTTGATATGTCTGCGATGGTGGTGAGGCAGCCATGCACACACGTAAGAGATGGTGGGAGAGGCCACACCAGGGAACATGAGAGATGTGTATGGAGATGAGCTGTAGGGCCATCAGCAGGAAGGCCCTTACTGGAGCTGGGGACCAGTGCCTGCAGGATGAGAACACTGGTAACATGGTGCACGCTCCAACTCTAACAGTCAACTCATAGTCTTCCTGCCCCAAAATGCTTCCTGCATGATTGATCTCTCTCTGCACTGTGCGCTCATGATCATCATTGGCATCGTATTACCGTTGAATCTGGATCACAGAGAAACTTACTTTCTCTCTTCCTTTCCAGATACTCTAATTCTGCTTTATCTCCCCACCTCCACTCATTGGTCAATGACAGCATCCAGCCACCTGTGCTGGGAGGCTTGTAGCCATTCCTTCAACCACCTTCTCTCATAACTGACACGTCCCTCCTTCAGCTTTAATAGAGGAGAAGTTCATGGTTCATTGGAATGAATGCTGCAGGCTCAAGGGATCACGCGTGTGAATGATTAGCCATTGTAAGAAAGTCGAAATTGAAATAAATGACTTATGGGTGCTTCCTCTTCCCCAGGCTTGTGCAGGAAAGGGTGGTCTATGAGACTTCAACACTTTTCACTCTGTTCCCCTCTTCCATGATCCTGAAACATCCTAGCTACGGTTTTTGAACTTGATCCTCAATTTCTACCACTCGAGATAAGAATTTGTGCTTTGGATTTCCTGAGTAGAAAAATACTGGCTACTTTAAGAGGAGACGTGGGTCATAGTCTCCGAATAACATGATTTCTGTTCCTGGGACCTGTGTGTTAAGACCAGGAAACGCCAACATTTTTAAAAGTGCATTTTTAGGACTTTTAAAGGAAGTTCTTTAGGAATTTTATAAGCCTGAAAATAGAGAAAAAGAGAAAAGAGAATAAATAAAAATTTTCTTATGCATTGGCAAAAACGCTACTCTTGTTTTTTATACTGGCCACGATACTTTCGCCTTTCATGTTGAATCAGTAGCCTACTACATACTAGAGCAATGGCTCATGTCCAACTACAGTTTCTCATACATGTGGTTTGTTGCAACAAGGACTAAAAATCTTTCCACCTGAAAGGAATTTTGTGTTATGTGAAGAGTAACATATGTATGGGGTTAACACCCCCAAGATCTCCTTTTCTTCATACCAATATCACCAGAGACTGAATTATGAGGGTTAAAAAAAGAAGAAGAAGAAAGTGCTTGCTTGGAATGTGAAAAAAAAAAATTAAGAACCTGAATGTAAGCCATAAGGAAAAAAAATATATACTATTGTGTTGTGAATAGTATATATTATGTTGTGAATTAGTGGCCTCCGCAGTGACTGTGGTTCTGATTTTCTTTAGATCTATAGTATGAACCCGTTCTCCATCACTGTGGAATCACTAGTAAAACTTGTCTATGATTTGTTATTCATCCTATGTAGGTCTAAATGAAGAAATCACTTTGAAAAAAATCTTGACTGGCATTTCAGTTGAAGACTTGTTACTTTTGTTAGTAGATTTAGCCTATTAAAAAAATCAAATCAAATCAGACAGGAGCCATAGTGGCTTCTGTAAATAGCCAGTGAGACCACCCAGTAAAAATGTCATTCTGCCATTGTGTCATCTTCCCTCCCCCCAGATGTAGATCTCCTCATCTGGGAGACAGGGCTTGGTCTTCCTGCTGTATCCCAGTTGTTCAAAATGTGCTAAAAAAAAAAAAAAAAAAAAAAAGTCTATAAATCTGACCAAAATAGTGAAATTTTATTGCTTTTCTTTCATTTTTCCTTAGCTTTCACTAGCAATAGTAGAAAGAAAATCAGCTGCTCTTTCTGTGTCAGTCGACGTGTCGAGGAAAACCTACTCGTCAGAAATATTGTCAGCACCATTTGTAAAATGAATTAAAGTAATGCTGCTTCCACAAGTGTGGGCGTTATTAAAAAGGCAATTAAGGTTTAAATGAGAGTCATCCCTATTTCTCCTTCCTAATTAGTATCTCTTCCCTGTAGTCACAGATCAGGTGTCATTTCCGGTCGATGGATAAACCAATCAGTGGATGATGGTTTATATTAAGATTTTATAATCTTAGTAGATATTTCATGACACAAACTTTTAAATCATCTTACGTGTTTTAAATGGAAAACAGACCACTTCTGTTAAAAAATAAACCTGGAATTTTATTGTCTGTAAATTCTATCTTAGTGAAAATAGAAATAAGCCTTCTCTTTCTCTCTTTCCAGTTATCTTCTCCTTAGGTCAAAATATGAACATCACTCCTTGCTTCCTTAACTTTATGTTCAGGACAGACATGGGGAAGTCCTCCTACATCTCTCCTACCCTTTGAATGATGAATGAATCATGTCTTCTCTGAAGTAAGATAGTAAATTCAAGCCTCATGAAAGGAAGGATATGGTGACTTCATGTTTTTTAAGTAGGAAAAGCTTAAAACTTTTTTTAGCTTTTTATTATGGAAACTTTCAAACATCCACAAAAGTAGGGAGAATAATAAGCAAAATCCCCATCTACCCATCACTTTTCAACAGTTTGCCAGGCAGACTGGACAGCATCTTTGGTACAAATACTCTGTTTTTGCTTGTTAAACTCCTCGGCTGTGCAGAGCTTTCTGCTAAATGAGGCCCCTTCTGCGTTTCACCCAGCAGAGGCTTGTCTGCGTCCTTATTTCATGACCACAGACCTAACCCAAAGTCTTCAAAATCAATGACTTTGAGGACCCCAACTTTGTACAGGGCAAAACTTAATCCATGATTTTTTTGATATGCTTTAACCCAGTTTTTCAAATAAAGGGACTCTATACTGTTCAAGATTCCCATGTCCCAGAGAATATGTGGAATATGGTCTATGGGAGAGAACCAAGGAGAGTGTCTGTTTACCCTTTGCCCCTCAATGTACTTACTGCAGGCTCAGAAAAAATGTCCCCGTAGGCCTCATGATGATTTGTGGAAAGGTCAGACGTAGGCGTTTTGCCAAAACTTGGCAACATCGAATGAGGCAGAATAGAAGTGTAAAATGCATTAAATTTCAGGTCAGTGAGAACTGTTTCAAAAATCGGGGACTCATACTCCTACAGTCTTGGTAACAAAATGGTAAGAGTTCACTCTGCTGACAGTATTTCCAGAAGTGACTCAAGAGAAGGGTAGCTTTTTCCTGTTGATTCTGTTTTGATTGGAAAGTAGTTTCCCAAATTTCTCACAATGGAGGTTTTGGTAAAGATGGGTAAGTCGAGAGTTTGAGAACCTCTGAGGACCACAGATATTCTAGGGGATGAGATGAGGACAAATGTGCTTGTCCAGACAGCCCACTGACAAAAGATTATGGGGTGCCTGGGTGGCTCAGTGGTTAAGCATCTGCCTTTCGCTCAGGTCATGATGGGATTGAGCCCGGCTTGGGCTCTGCTCAGTGGGAGCCTGTTCCTCTGTCTTCCTCTACCCCTCCCCTTCTTGTGCTCTCTCTCTCTCTTTTTCAAATAAATCTTTGAAAAAAAAAAAAAGTTCATAAGGTCGTAGCTCTCATGAGCCAGAAAGGACACACACCCCCACCTCCATCTGTGGAGCTGACTGAGAGGTTGGCTAAGGGCAAGGTCAGATCTCAAGAAAGACTTCTGCTCATACTAAAACACTAAATCTGAAAGCCTCTGTCATATGCCTTGTATACTGGGAACATTGTGATATCTATCTGTGTGTCTGTCTATCTATCTATCTATCTATCTATCTATCTATCTATCTATCCAATCTCTCCACCCAATGTGGAGCTCAAACTCATGACCCCAAGATCAAGAGCCACGTGGTCTTTTGACTGAGCCGACCAGATACCTTATATCTTTTTTTATCACTATAGCACAGTGTTCCTCCCTTCCAGTGACTTTTTCCCTTCAGTAAATACCTTTTTGACCACTTTATAATTGAAATGAACTCTTTTGTTTCACTTACTCATTATTAAAAGGCAAGTATCTGCCATCATTTCATGTTTGTTTAATTGATTCCGAACTGCCAGAGAAACTTTGGTTTTTATTTAATTTTTTTAAAGATTTTATTTATTTATTCATGAGAGACACACACAGAGAGAGATAGAGAGGGGCAGAGACACAGGCAGAGAAGAAGCAGGCTCCATGCAGGAAGCCTGATGTGGGACTCGATCCCAGGTCTCCAGGATCACACCCTGGGCTGAAGGCGGTGCTAAACCGCTGAGCCACCAGGGCTGCCCGAAACTTTGGTTTTTAATAAGACTACAAATAATTCCTTAATGCATGGTTTTACAAGTTGAGTGGTTTGCTTGGAATCATGTTTACAAATTTTGTGAAAATAATATTGACTATAGTACTCTTCCCCTCCCCCAAACCAAGAGCAGAGCTCTAGTACTGACACAGGTGCCATTCAATGGGCACACTAGCTACCAGTGCTCCTCCTCACCCTGCAAAAGTCCATTGACATGTATAGTCTTTCAGACTTTAATTTGCCCTAATTATTTTCATATTTTAAACAAACAAATCAAATTCTCTTATAACGTGCTCCCTTTTAAAGAGTGGTATGCCCTCATTGTTCTTGCAAAGCTTATTATGTCATTTACATTTTTCTTCTGGAAAGTGTCATTCTTTGTTCCGAACCACCAACAAAGCACTCTGGAAGCCAGCACAATGTAGCTTCCTACAGCAAGCTGACTTCCATGGCATTTAAAGGCAGGTTTAATTGGGAGAAAAGAACTGCCTTTTCAGTAATGATGCAAGTTAACACAGCAGAGCAGAGAGATGGGGAATAATTTTGCAGAAAAAACAGTTCAGCGGTGCAAGTTGGATTCTGTTTTATATTGGTGACCTAGTGTTGGACATTCTGTTCTTTCATTATCATCGGCTTTTCTCAGGAATAAACTAAAAGTTGTGATATTTTGTGTGTGTTGAATGTCAGATCTGAAGGTTTTTGAATAAAGAAGCCACAACTCGAAAGAATGTTCCTGCTTGTACCGATTGAGTAATTGTGGTCACTTTCACACAGTCCTTATGTCAGATTCTGAGGTTGGAACCCTAATGGCCTAATAATATTTTAGAATACGAGGCTAGGAACAGCTGCCAATATAAACTGTCATTTTCCTTTCATCTAAGGACGTTTTAACTTTTTTGAAAGTGGCATATTATTTGGTTACTTTTCAATTTTTGAAACTGATTTCTTAACAGATAATAAAAGTAATTTCTAGACACACTGCTTTCTCTGATTAACCTTAAAAAGATCATGTCTTACATCTTCAAACTACGAGCAAATTTGAAGAGTGGTACCTTTTTGAAAAGCAAATGTAATTTCACTTCTGTTTTGATAATATTGATAAAATATGGTTGACTTCATCTTTTCACTATGTGGAGTGTGGAGATAGAATCAGGTCTAATTCTGAGAAAGGCTTTCAGCCAGAGCCCTGTAATGCTAACTTCTCAGCCACACCCTGACCCCCAAGTTCTCACCGGCCTCCTTGGCATGCTCCCCCTCCGCTTGCTTCTCCACAGGGATGTCAGCCAGGAGTCAGGTTTGTGAACCTCTTCTCTTTCTACTTCCTTCCCCAAGGAAGTGGCCCATTCGTACTTAGCCTGAGATCCCTCTTCACTGCTCAGAACCCTCTCCCAGTGTCACTGGTCTCCCGTCAAGTCCCACCAGCACCTTACACTCATCTGGTCAAAAACCATTTTCTGGGGGGCACCTGGGTGGCTCAGTGGTTGAGCATCTGCCTTCAGCTCAGGTTTTGATCCCAGGGTCCTGGGATCTAGTCTCCCATTGGGCTGCCCACAGGGAGCCCGCTTCTCCCTCTGCCTATGTCTCTGCCTCTCTCTGTGTCTCCCATGAATAAATAAATAAATTCTTAAAAAAGAAAAAATCCCACCCCCACTGCTCTGGCTTGCTCCTTGGCCCTTTAGTAGTTCATAGTGTCATACTCCATGGTCGTTCAGCATCAAAGCCTTGTGGTCTCTCTGCGTCCCTCTTTCCCTTGACGCTCCATTCATGGTCCCACCACATCCATCCCCAGCCCTCTCTTAAGCCCTCCTGTCCTGTCTGGCTGCCGCACTCTCGCAGCAGCCTTACTTGACCCCTGGCTTCACTCCGCAGAATTAGTTCCTCAAAATTCAAAACACTGGGATGTGAACAGGGCCAAATACTGCCAGGGGATGAGGAAGAAAATTGGCTTCTGGAAGCTTTGGCATTTGGGAGGTGACAAGTGACTGTGATGAAAATGGACTCAGGAGCATGGTGAAGACAGCTGGCAGGTGCAATGGGATGCTAAGAAGGTGCAGAGACAGAGAGGGGACACTGCGTGTAGCTGCTCCCAGGGTCTGCTGCTGGAGGCATGGCAGGAGCAAGGGCAGGAAGCAGGGGACAATGTTTTGTTTAAGACAAGGGAGGTACACGTCTCCTTTATTTTTTGTTTAAGACAAGGGAGATACACGTCTCCTTTATTTTTTTCTCTGTGAAATAAAAACTAAGGGTGCCTGGGTGGCTTAGTTTGTTGAGCCTCGGGCTCTTGGTTTCAGCTCAGGTTATGATCTCAGGGTCATGAGGTCAAGCCCCCTACCGGGCTCCACGCTCCGCAGGGAGTCTGCTTGATTTTCTCTCTCCCTCTCCCTCGACCACTCCCTCCCCCTGTGGGTACGCATGTGTGCGCACACGTCCACGCACTCCCCCTCTCTCAAATCAATCTTTTTTAAACAAAAACTAAAAACTAAAAAAAAATACAGGCAGTGTCGTAGTTTTTAATGTGGCAGAAACCACACAACATATTGCCACAAGGTATAGGTATTTGGAAGGTAGAGTGGTATATTCTGTATTTCGAGAAACCTAATAACCTTTAGCTTAACGTGCTGTATTAAGGACGTTTGGGATCCCTGCTGATTGAAGTACATTTCCTCAGGGTGTATAGTTCAAATATTTATTAGCTCCCTCCACAAACATGAGTCGAGTGTCAAGTGTGTGTCTGGCGTGGAGCTGGCCTGGCCCTCGGCTTGCAGACCTGAAGGGGAGAGAGCCCTGAGCTTCTGTCGCTCAGCCCCGCACAGACCTGGACTGTGATTCTCTTAAGCACTGGACGGATAAAAGCCCAGAGGAGTCCATTCTGAGTTCTCAGGATTGACACCATCAAGCGAGCAGGTGGGGCAGCTTCCAGGCAGAGAAAAGAGAAAACAGGTACAGAGGGAGAAAGAGGCAGCGCGACGAGGAGCGAAATGTACAGAATTTGAAGTTAGTGTTTTAAAATTCCAGTCCAGAGCCTGAGTACGGGCCACAGGGACCTGAGCCGGCTTCTCAACCTCGCTGAGCCTCAATTATGTGCTCTCGAGCATAGATGAAGCAACACCTACTGCCCGGGATGCGGTGAGGGTTAAAAATAAACCCCACGCAGTCAGTGGTATCTCCTGGCGTTATTGATCCTGGGCACGGCAGCAGCATGACGCTGAGGCTTCGTGGGGCTCAGCCTGGCCAGAGCCAGAGGACAGAGGTCCCTGAAAGCCACGCTCAGGACTTTGAACGCCATCTCAGGGATGCTGGAGTATTGTTTAAGCATTTCAGTGGGGGACTGACATAATTAGATTTCGGGTTAAGAAGATCACTCTGACAGCAGGATGAGGGTGGAAGGGGAGAGCAGGCACGACTGGGAACAAAAAAACGTGCCAACGTTCTTCCCATGACAGTAATCATTACAGTCCCCCCATGATGCCGTCAGAGAAGCAGAGAAGATCCTCTGTACTGGTAGCTACCAAAAGGAAAAAAAAAAAAAAGAAATTGCTACTTGATCAACAAACATAGGAACAGTCGCATTCTCAGACCACAATAACAGATTTATAAACAATACCTTCAAGCTGGTTGGCAGACTTGGTTGAATTGTGGATTTTATAATCAAGCATGGTATCAAAGAGCCCCTAAAGCTTTTAACCTCGTCCTCAAACCATTTGACTTTTTAAATTAGAAGCTCTTGGGATGCCTGGGTGGCTCAGCGGTTGGGCGCGGTTGGGCGCCTGCCTTCGGCTCAGGTAGTGATCCCAGGATCCAGGATCGAGTCCCACATCGGGCTCCTGCATGGAGCCTGCTTCTCCCTCTGCCCATGTCTCGGCCTCTCTCTCTCTCTCAGTCTGTGTCTCTCATGAATAAATAAATAAATCTCTTACAAAAAATAAATTAGAGGCTCTTAGCCTGGGGTTCATCCATGGATGGGCTTCAGGCAGTATGTGGACTCCTTGAAATCAAAGACAAAATCATAAGCATACTTTCTCCATGAGGGGAGTGACCACACCCCCTTCATCAGATGCTGGCTGGCTTGATCTAGAACCCCAGGAAAGGTTAAGAACCACTGTGTATATGTATGTAGAAGAGACTGGTGTTGCATTGGAAGAATTCTTAATGACTTAGACATTTCTGTCTGAACCTCAGACTCTTACACCTAGCGGCAAACCCAGTATCTTTGCTTGGAGCGTAATGGGCATTCCAGACTTGATGCAACCCATCCTTGGCTGACCCCTCCCTTAACCTTCCCTAACTGCCCTCTTCTACCTGTTCAAGCCAAAATCCTGGGAATCTTATTTTCATGCTCTGCATCCACCCCTTGGGGCTGTCACTCTGTCTTCAAATATATCAGGGCTCTGACACTTCCCTCACCCCCACCTGCTACCGCCCACCAATTCCTTGTCATCCTTCCCCAGTATGTTTCAATGGCCTCTGCCCTGCTCCCTGCTTCTGCCCTTACACCTTGCCCATCCGTTCCTCGTGGCAACCAAAACACTTGCCCACACCCTCCAGTAGCTTTCCTTCTATCTCGGAATAAAAGCTAAAGTTCTCGGGACACCTGGGTGGCTCAGTGGTTGAGCGTCTGCCTTCAGCTCAGGGCGTGATCCTGGAGTCTGGGATCGAGTCCCACATCAAGCTCCCTGTGAGGAACCCGCTTCTCTCTCTCTCTCTCTCTCTCTCTCTCTCTCTCTCTCTCTCTCACGAATAAATAAACATTTTAAAAATAATAATAATAAAATAAAAGCTAAAGTTCTCAATTGCCCTCTGAGGTTGTATGACCTCATGGGACCTGGCATCTAGGATGTCTCTGATGTGGTTGCAGCCCACTCTCCACACTGGCTCGAACATGCCACCTCAGGGCCTTTGCACATACAGTGTCCCCTGCTTGGAGGGTTCTTCCTGCAGATGTCCATGACTTGCTCTCTCTCCTCCTTCAGGTCTTTGCTCAAGTCTTCTTGGGCCATCTGTTTAGAATTATAAGATCTTCACTGACCCCACTCCAGAATATCTGCCCTGCCCTGCTTAATTCCTCCTCTACACTTATCACTGACATATTATACTTATTTGCTTATTGTCTACCCCCCAATGTGATACAAGCTTCATGAGAAGAGGGAATTTTTTTGTTGTCTGGTTTCTTTTACTCTTTTATTTAAAATGCTATCACAGTTCTTGACACCTAGCAGGAAGTCCGTTGTCTTGATTGAATTTTATTTTGAGAATTTATTTGACACCTTTACAGTTACCGTGTGTTCTTCTCACTGTAACTTTCTGCATATCATATCCATAATTATGTCAAGGTGTTTGAATGCATTGTATCTTTTCGAATTTACCTCTTCACTCAAAATAGTAGTTGAGGCAATGATAATTATTGACCTCATGGGTTCTGAGTTCCCCATATTAACCAGAATTCTTTTCCAGCGGCCACTTGGCAACGGAGAGAGTTCCTCTCTGTAAACTTCTGACGGGTTCCTCAAATTCCACACCATCCTTCACGACTTAATAAAGAAATTCCTTTAAGGTTACTATGAGAATAATCTGGAAGACTGACGTGTTGGTCCGACTAACAGTCCCCAGGCTGTCACCACACTTCTCCGAGGGCAGCGCACCTTGCAGGTGGACCACAGAGCTGCTGTAATTAGCCACAGCTTTATGCTTCATTGCATGCTTGCGTCTCTGTGCCGGGGGTATCAGAGACATGTTTATTAACTGAGCTGACACCTGCTAGTGTCTGTCTGTCTTACCTTCGGAATTTGTTAGACTCGCTCTTCCTGAACCAGAAAGCACCGGGGCGTGCCCCTAAAGGCCTGGTTCTGTTTGCCCGAGCTCTGCGGAACAGCAGCAACGGCGGACTAGAGCCGAGGCCTTTCCGGTGGTCTCATTTCTAGCGTCATTTCTGACGTCTCCGTGTTTATCTTCCACCGTTTCAGGCTTTACAAGACGAACTAGAAGCCCGCGCTAACCAGGTGCGGTGCGCAGAGAAGAAACTACAGCACAGGGAACTGGAGTCCCAGGAACAGGTAGTGTCCCGCTCCCGCTCGGCTGCTGGGGGGGGGGGGGGGTCTCCCTTCTCCAGGTCTGGAAGCTTGCAGATGCGTTTCCTCGGCGAGGCGCCCTGCGACTAACAGAACACCCCCCCCCCCCGCCCAGGTGGCATAAACAGCTTAGGGGCCGCTGACCTCACTCGACCGCAAGTCTGCGGGGAGGCCAGGCTCCGCTGCTCGGATGGCGGCCGCAGCCCCAGGCGCCGCACACACGCAGGCGGCGTCCGGGGGGCCGTCCCGCTGCACAGCCCGGAGACCCTTCCCGGACCCCGCCGCCCCATCCGCGCTTGCCTCCCCTCCACATCCCATTGGCCAGGACCAGTCACATGCTCAGCCTGTCCTGTCCAATCCCAGGCCAGAGGGCTCAGGTGCCGCCAAGCAGCCTGGACCAATCAGGATCCCCCGCTGGTGAGGGCCTGGGGCCGGAAGCGGCGGTGGCGTTGGGTAGGCGGGGCCGCCTTCGCCGCGCGGATCCCGCGTTCTTTTGAGCCTTCGTACTCTCCGTCTTTCCGTGAAGCTGATGAAGTGAATCTCCTATAACCAGGGTAATCTGGCCATGACAATAGCTAATGGCCTATTTTATTTCCAAAGACAGGATTATGTTCATCCAGTTCTTCCGGTTGCAGTGGTGTATTCTTTGTGGTAATTTTGAGTTCAAAGTTTAAAAGTTAAAGTCGAGTTAAAGTCTAAAAAGTCAGCCACGTCATCCATAGAGATCGCGAGGCCTAACGAAACCTCTGGTAACTGCCGTGCCCCCAGCCCCCAGCCCCCAGCCCCTGGTATAGGGGTGCTGACAGCGTCCCAGGCGCCACCGGCCTTTCTGCACGGACGCCGCCTACGGGACCCGCTCGTCCCGTAGAAACGCGAGGTTCGATAGTGGTGACCTCGTGGGAACAGTAAACGCTGAAGAAGGCTGACAGGGAAACGTCTTTCACGTTTGCAGCGTTTACAACCAGGATCTGGGTGGGGTGGGCGCGAACAGGCCGACGCGCGCGTCCGGGAGATGCCGCCCGTTAGTACTCTGTGACTTGACTCGCAGGGCGCCTTGCGGCCCCTGACGCACATCCGGGTACCTGCGCACCGCGGACACGGGATGCACGAATACGTGCCTACGTGCATGTACGTGGCTGTGACGACTCGCAGGGCTCCTTCCTACCCTCTGACGCACATCCGGTACGTGCGTGCCACGTACACACGGGATGCACGAATACGCTCGTACATGCACGTACGTCGCTGTGACTTGACTCGCAGGGCGCCTTGCGTCCCCAGAATGCACATCCGGTACGTGCGCGCCGCGTACACATGGGATACACGTATACATGTGCACGTGCATGTACGTGGCTGTGACTTGTCTCCCAGGGCTCTTCCGGCCCCCTGACGCACATCCGGGTACGTGCGCGCCATGTACACACGGTGTGCGCAAATACGTGCGTACGTGCATGTACGTGGCTGTGACGACTCGCAGGGCGCCTTGCGGCCCTCGACGCACATCCGGGTACGTGCGCGCCGCGTACACACGGGAAGCACGAATACGTGTGTAGGTGCACGTACGAGGCTGTGCGGGACTCGCTTGGAGCCCCGTGAACGGTCGGTGAGCAGTGTCCCAACATGAGACAGGACGAGGATGAAGAATCGAGTAATAACTACTCTCGATCAAAGGCCCGACCGCGACCGAGGCCGTCCCAGAACCGCCCGTGTTCGCTCCTTGGGCGTGATGCCCGCCGTGTAAGGCCAGGACTGTCGCCGGTTCACAAGGAGGCGGCGCAGCTCGTCCAGGCGCATTCAGCTGGTGAAGAGGAGAGGTGGATTCCAGCCCAGGTGCATCAGTTCTAGCCCCTTCCCGCCCCCCTGACTGGAGGACGCGGGCGCGGGCGCTGGCTGCGGTGGCAGCTGCCGCCGGCCTCCGTGGGCAGAGCGCGGCCAAGCGCCAGGAAACCCGAGGCGAGCAGACGTGGCTGCGGATGACAGTGCCCCTCACCGGCAGGCCCGTGTGCCCCTGAGGTCAGCTGAGCTCACCCCCCGGCTCAGAGGACACCGGCTGCCTAACAGAGGAAACGGCCTCCCTCCCCGGGGCCTCTCCAGTCGGTGACAAAACACGACTTCAGGTAAAACTTTGTTGACATCACCCTTAATTCATGGCAAAACTTCACACGGAAAATTCCATGACATGTTGAGAGTAGGGAAATTAAGAAATCCCAGATGAACAATAGGGAAGGATCCAGGGACCATTTTCTATCTTTTTTTATTGACTTCTTTTTGATCATCAAAGTTGCTTTCATCTTTCCAGTGACAATGGCTTTTTAGACTTATTTCTTGCACCAATTCCTGATATCTTCTATTATGGCTACAGTTTACCAAAGAAATGTCAGGAAATACCCACGGGTAAAACTGAGTATTTCGTAATCTGTGCAACCATAAAATGTTGAATTCTTTCCGCAAGATCTTAGGGTGTGGCTAGGATTAAATGCCAATTGTTTCAACAAAACTGAGGAGCCAATAACGGGCATGTAATACATTCCGTTCCTCTATCTTTCGTCTAACTTTGATTTTATCTGCAGCCCCCTTTCAATTTGCGACCCTAATGGAAGTAGTGAAAAGTAACTCTAGGTATTGCCATGGACATTTTATAGGATCTCCTTATATAGGGAGCTTACTTAGGATATTTCAAATGTCGAAATTATTGTGTATGATTTTCTTCTCTGCATCTGTCAAAGCAACTGCAGTACCAGTAGCCAGCCTGACATCAGCCTATCAAATAATCAAAACAGCTTCTTGGAACTTTCTTCTCTTTCTTTTCAACCGAATATTATTATCCTGATACTCGTTGCACAAAGAATCAAAATTGAGACTGGCAGGATTACAAAGGACAATTTCCCGGCCTTCCTTTTTTTAACTTGCTTGCTTGAAAAAAAAAAAAAAAATTTAAACTGTTTCTGTTTTTCATTTAAGAAAAATTCCTGTGTTTTGAGTCTATAAAAACAAAAAATGAATGAGGCATTTTAAAAGTTATGTTTTTAATTAAAAACCAAAAAGCTGCTTCTCATCAGGTCTTGATGGGTGGTATTCTCGCTGTCCACCACTTGCCGGGGTGCCATCACCTCTCCCCTCACCCTGGGTAGCTCAGTCTTTGCTCCTCAGCAAGCAAAGAAGGCTTGTTCACCCATAGTTACAAAGGGTTAATTTGCTCCTCATGTACATTCAAGGTAACACAAATAAAATGAGAAAATACTAATGTTCTAAGCGCTGTATAGAAGCAGGTTTCCTGTAATCCACAAATAACGAACTAATTTTAAAATCATCATTATTTGAGTTCATACCAGGAGTTAATAATTTCTAATTGTAAATTAGATCCAAGCAAGAATCCCATAATTGCAGCAAAAAAGAGGGATCAGAGCTCTGAGTGAACTTCCTCATTATGCAAGGAAAGTAAACCATCAGAAAAGGAAGTGAATCCCTAACGTGGTAGTGGTGGGCTCCGGGGTAGGACTGCTCGTACCTGTGTGCTAGGTGGGCAGCTCACTCCCAGGAATTTCTTTTCTTTCTTTTTTTTTTTTTTTTTAAAGATTTTATTTATTTATTCATGAAAGACACAGAGAAAGGCAGAGATGTAGGCAGAGGGAGAAGCAGGCTCCAGGCAGGGAGCCCGATGTGGGACTCGATCCTGAGACCGTGCATCACGCCCTGAGCCGGGGGCAGGTGCTCAACTGCTGAGCCACCCAGGCATCCCAGAATTTATTTTCCATGATGTTGGGCACTATGCAAAATGGATAAATGCCATGTATCTCTTAGGTACAGATACATGTAAGACTAAATCACATTTTTGGGAGCAAACCATATTTCAGTATTTGCAGTGAGACTAAGTAATGTGCTAGCCCTAGCCAAGATAATTTGGTCTGATAAGTTATAGAAAAAAAGAAGAAAAGAAATAGTCTAACATTTTAGTTATGGTATTTTTAACACTATACAGAGCACATATTTATCACAAAGGCACCAAACAATGTCACATAATTGCATATGTGTGACAAAGCTCGTCCTTTGTATGGAGTATCTTAAGTTTTGAAAGTCTGAGTAGCTCTGGTTACATTGATCACTCAGTTTCTCAGAAGATCATTTTAAATAAATTAGAAAAAATAATACCTTTGAGATCCAATAAAGTATAATGCTGTGCATTTCATTTGCAGGGTCATACTTTTTTTGCACAATATTTCATTCTTTTGATAGGCTTATTGTGCCAGACAATGATAGGTACTGAGAAGAAACAAAGATGATTAAGTTATAGTTCTTGTCCTCAAAGAGTTTACAATTGAATAGAGCAGAGAACATAGGCATAAAATGGATGCTGGGCATGGAATTTAAAGGAGGTTCTTTTTCTTCTAAATGGCAGCATAGAGACTCAATCACGAGATGCAGAAAGAACACGCACATTGATACTGCTGTACATCTTCCCCAAGGGGAAGGAATGGAAAGATCTTTAGCTAGTAAAAGGTTAGGGCCCATCTCCCCAGGCAGAGCTTGGAGCCTGTAGGCAGGCAGTGGGTTTAGGAGCCTGTGGCCTTCAAGGGAACCAGATCCTCGCTGAGAGGTCAGGAGAGGACCAGTGCTTCTGCCAGCTTCTTGTGGAGCACCTGAGCCCCTGCTTCATCTCGTTACCTGGGGCCATCCCTGGAGAGCCTCTGGTATATCCTATAATGGCTAACATTCAAAATATATAAAGAACTTCTACAACTCGACACCAAAATAATGCAAGCAATACGATTAAAAAATGGGCAGAGGACCTGAATAGACATTTTTCCAAAGAAGACGTCCAGATGACCATCAGACGCATGAAAAGATACTCGAATATCACTCATCACCAGGGAAATGCAAATCAAACCACAGTGAGATATTGCCTCATACCTGTCAGAACGTCTAGAAGCAAAAAGACAAGAGATAACAAGTGATGAGGATGTGGAGAAAAAGGAATCCTCATGCACTGTTGGTGGGAAGGTAAATTGGTGCAACCACTGTGGAAAACGGTATGGAGGGTCCTCAAAAAATTAAAAATACAATTTACCCAAAGAAAACAAAAATACTAATTCAGAAAGATAAATGCCACCCCCTGTTTATTGCAGCGTTATTTACAATAGCCAAGATATGGGAGAAACCTAAATGCCCATGATTAGAAAAATAGATAAGAAAAATGTGACATATATGTATTGAGAGAGTGTGTGAGAATTTATTCCATTGAATATACCCCATTTTATACGTATCTCATGTATATTCCAATTTATCCCTTTCTCTCTCTCTCTCTCTCTCTCACACACACACACACAGTGGAATATTACACAGCCATAGAAAGTGATGAGATCATGCCATTTGCAACAACATGGATAGACCTAGAGGATATTTTGCTGAGTGAAGTAATTCAGACTGAGAAAGACAAATACCATATGATTTTACTCATTTGGATTCATAAAAAAAAAAACTAATAAACGACCAAAAGCAGAATCAGACCTATAACATGGAACAAACTGATGGTTGCCTGAGGGGAGGTGGGGGATGGGGGGATGGGCAAAATGAGTGATGGGAAGTGGGAGACACAGGCTTCCAGTTACGGAATGAATAAGTCATGGGAATACAAGGCCTAGCATAAGGAATATAGTAAATGATGCTATAATAACATTTATGGTACCAGATGGTAGCTACACTTGTGGTGAGCATAGCATAATGTATAAATTTGTCAAATCACTATGTCATAACACCTGAAACTAATGGAACATTGTCAATTATATTCACATTGAAAAATTATTAAAAAGTACAAAAACTGAATAAACAACATTCAGTCACACTTAACATTTCAATCACAGCTTTGTAGCAGCGCATTTTATATTTAAGGTCTAGCCACATCAGTTAATTTAGGAGAGGGGCACCTGGGTGGCTCAGTGGTTGAGCGTCTGTCTGCCTTTGGCTCAGGTCATGATCCTGGAGTCCTAGGGTCAAGTCCTGCATCAGGCTCCTTGCAGGGAGCCTGCTTCTCCCTATGCCTATGTCTTTGCCTCAGTCTGTGTGTCTGTTGTGAAGAAATGAATAAAATCTATTAAAAAAAATTAAAAGAGAATCTAGTGAACAAGGTAGTACAGGTAATTGTGTGTATTTGAGATGGGAAGAGAGACTGTCCCAGAGACCGCTACCAAGACACCAGGAGGAGTAAAAGGAGAGCCTTCAGGGACTAGTATGATCCAGCAGAGAAGTGCTGCTGGTTCTAGGTCTATCTTTGTCACTACTGGTCATAAGCTCTTGGGCAAGTCACTTAACCTTTCTTGATATCGAATTCATAAAATGTCAGTAATAATTCCTTCCCACAGGTGATTTGAACATCAAAACAAGATAATGTGTGAGAAATACTTCAAAAAATATAAAACATAATGCAGATGAAATGTGTTTCATTATAGTTATCCATAGGATACAGGGGGACATATGAGCTAGGCATCAGCAGGAAGGAAAGACATTTGGAACAGAATGAGAGAAGGTGTGAAGCAGAACGGGCTCAGAAGGTTCAGGGAATAGTGGGTAATATCTTGGTCAGAGGGTAGCATCAGTGAAAAGGAAAATAAGACCAGAGAGTTAGCCATATTAATTTCATCCATTCAAAAAAAGAACTGACCTGTGTTACCTCTTCTTTACCATGCACTGTGCTATGTGTTAGGAGCATTGGTAGCCAATCTTGGATGCAGTGCTAAGGAATTCAAACATTGGTCAGAAAGCAGTTGCCAGCCATTTGAGGTAGTGTTATATGATTGCATTTATACTTTAGAAAGATTAATCTGGCAGCAGAAGATGAGATGAACAAGGGATGAAAAGAGATGAATTCAGAGGGTATAGCACTAAAATTCACATCACGAGTCCCAGGAGATCAGGGGGGCTCAAACTGGATCTTGTCAAAGGGAATAGAAAGAAAGGAATAGATATGAAGCCTCACTTGAAATTCACAGAACACGAAGATTTAGAGGGCAGAAGAAAAAAATAATATCACATTTTTGAATTGATAGGCTGATGAATATTGTCCCCTGAATGTTGAATCTGAAGAGACTAGCAGCAGGACATTCATTTGGAGACATGTAGTTGACAATCTGAACTAGAACACAAGGAAGTGTGTGGGTCTAAAATCTGAATCTAGAACTCAAGAAGGAATGTATATATGTCTGAATCCTCTTGATGGGGGAATCTATTAATGCCCACAGGATGTGGATGATACTGAGAGACAAGAGACGAGGGGCCCATGGGCAGATGCATGGACAAGAAAAAGTAGGGAAGGGTACATAGAGGATTTTATTTTTTTTTAAAGATTTTATTTATTCATGAGAGAGAGAGGGGCAGAGACACAAGCAGAGGGAGAAGCAGGCTCCACGCCAGGAGCCCAATACAGGACTCGATCCCGGGACTCCAGGATCGCACCCTGGGCCAAAAGGTGCTAATCCGCTGAGCCACCCAGGGATCCCCCCATAGAGGATTTTAAAGGAGTGAATGGTCAGGGAGAGAAGAGGAAGGCCAGAAGAATATAATGTCATGAAAACCAACAAGAGTTCCCCACTAGACTTTAAGGTCCTTTAGAGTAACAGCTCTGTGTGTCACCTCAAGATGCCCACCAATGCTGCACTGAATTGCTCAGTAAAGCCCCTCCTGTCCTGAATCTCATCCTCAGAATTCTCTTGCCCACTTCATTTCCCTCTTTCATCTCTGCTCTTTTAACACTTTCTGTGAAAATCTACTAAAGGTTTTCCCATCAAACCCCCTTAGTAGATGTTCTTTTGAGGGTGGGCCTTGGGGCTGGGACTGTGTCATCTACATCCTTGTATCTCAGCATTCAACCCAGTGCTGGGCCCATGTGGCACTTGGTGAATTTGTGGCAGGCAGACAGGAAGGAAGGAGGGAGGATTAGCAGCATTGTGTGCTACAAGGAGAATGAAGAGTTGGAAAAGCCACCAGACTTGGGTAATGACTCCAGATCCTTTTATATTGCACCCCCTAAACATATGCTAAGTAGACTCTCTGATCATATTCTTGTCTAGGCTTTTGTTAGAATAAATATTGTAATTATTTTATAATTGTCATCTGGGGTGAGTGGGATTACTGAGCATGCTCATGACTTACCTGTGGGCCCTCAGAAGGATTCGTAGGTTGAGGGAAACAAGGAGAAAGGAGAAAGCAAAATGCCCAGCACCCTACCCACACAGCCCACCTTTCCTTTTTTTCTCAGTAATTTTTCCACCTTTATTGTGGTATAATTGACAAATAAAATTGTATATATTTAAAACAAACATAAAACAATGTGATGACATGATATACATTGTGAAATGATTGCCACAATTAAGTTAATTAACACTTCTGTCACTTCCCATAGTTAATGTTATGTGTGTGTGTGGTGAGAATGCTTAAGATCTACGCTCTTAAAAAAAAAAAATCTACGCTCTTGACAATTTCAAGGAGACAAAACAGTCTTATTAGTAATAGTCACCATGCTGTACAGTAGAACCCAGAACTATCTTAACTTCACCCTTTACCCAATGTCTCCACATTTCCCCCACTCTCCAGCTCCTGGCAGCCAGCATTCCACTCTGGTTCTGTGAGTTCACCTTTTTTTCTGTCTTTTTAGGAATCCGCAGATGGGTGAGATCCTCTGAGTTCTCTGGTTTATTTCTCTCAGCCTACTGTCCTCTAGGTTCATCCATGGTGTGACAAATGCCATGCAGCCCACTTTTCAGCTCCTCTCTAAACCAGGGCAGATTTTCCTTGCAAATCTTTTCCATAAGATGCCCTCAAAAGGCCAAAGCAGGAAGGATACCAGCAAAGTCCTTTATTTTCTCTACAGATAAACTTAGCGTTCAGCAGCTTCCTTCCTAGGTTCCTGGATTTAAGAATAAACCTGGATCTCTGTAGTATCTGACTTTGGGGTCATACTACACGTCTCTGGCAGAGCCTTAGCTGCTTCTGCCTGGTACGCCATTATGACAATCATCTGTATTCCCAAAGAATTTATTTGCCTCCCACAAAGCCTAGTGATCTATGGGGGAGTAACATGGATTTTAGAAGCAACATCAATATATTTAAAGCTTTCATTGGGTAGCACTGCTTGTCTTTAAACTACCTCAGTCATCAAGAGTAACTAACAAATCCATAGAGTCACAAGCAGCCCTACACAGCCCTGCTATGTAGACAGAAAATCAATTAAGCAATAATCGTGACAATTGTTAAGAGGAAGAATTGGTCTTTTGCAGATTTCCAAGCCTTTAATTTCTGTTTTCCATAATGGATTTTAAAACTTCACAGTCTTAGCTGCTGTTGGCTAACTCATCTGCAGTGAAATCTATTTAAAAGTACTAACAGCTCAAAACTATGTTTTATCCGAAAGCACATTATGAAAACAGGAATAATAATTGCAACAGAAATAAAATTCAAAGACTTTTATTGACTTTTCATGTTTAATGGTTATTATTCTGGCTTGTTTCGAGTAATTTTAATAACCACAGTTTATTTACAAAATTCAGACTAATTCTTTTGTTCCCATGCCAACAAAATACATTTGTTCCCAGACAGCTGGTATGATGCATCATTCTAAAATTTGTGTTGTTATGAGGAATAGAACCACATTTAATTTTGGCCACATCTTATTCTCAATGAGAGTTTATTTGAATACTTGCCTCTTTTCGGAAAAACATTTGGTGCACAGTGTCAGGGACATGAATATTTTTGTTAAAATATACATCTCATCAAAATATTCCTTACAAATCAGTTATTCTAGTAGATTTTAGTGGCAAAGCAAGTCAACACTTGTACACAAAACGTCTACTACAAACTATGCACGATGATCACAACGCCATTGTTAAATGAGAACTTAAAGCAGCTCTTCTGGGATGAATGTGCTCTGCATTTCATCATGGCTTTCTTGAGATTCCCTTTGTTTTTAACTTCACTGGGCTGGTTGTGCTGGGGGGGAGGAGAGAGGAGGCGTGTTTTTAATCCTGTGCTTTGCTGACATATCACATCCAAGTGTCAGCAGAGCACCCACTGCATCATTGCAGGTGTTTTTCCATAAAGCCTTTTCTACATTGTCAAAGTGGCTCTTTGTCCATGTAGCAAACACTGGGGGACGATGGGGACAGGGGATGAGGGCCACAAAGGGACTACACAGGTCTCTGACCTGGGGCTGCTGGCTTCAAAGCCTGGCTGTGTCTGCCTGGGGCTGGCTCTCATCTTGTAATGTGTAATGAAGTAATGTGATCGTACATTCTCACTTCTTACAGTTTGATTTTTTTTTTTCAGATAGTTTGGAATTTTAGTGGTTTTTTTAAATCATCTTTATATTCCAAAAATGATTTACTCCAGATCAGTAAATTATAGAGGCACTTAAATCCCAAGAATAAAAGCTTAAAACCAAGTTTTCTTCTCTGCCACCTTTTTAAGTTGGTGGACAAGAGGAATTATCACAATCATTAACCTAGGTAATGGAATACAGTCTCCAAGGAGGAGAGAAAGGAGAATATATCCCTGAGCAGTGTCATATAAAGCCTTATTTTTCTGGCAGCTGCTAAGCACTGAATTCATGGAATTGAGGGAACAGCTGGAAAGAGGAAGTAAAAGAAGAGAGAAACACAGAGATGGTAAAAGAGGGTGGGAGTGAGTCAGCATGGTTACAGAGAGATGTTTGATGACTACTTACTGTGCCTGTCACACTCAGAAAAGTTATCAAATATTCTGAGTCATTTACTTAGAATTCCTTTTCTGTTCTCTCTAGCCAGAAGATATCTCATTCCTGTTGAAAGAGGCTATTTTGAGGTAGAAGTGATTGAAATTGTTTATTGTCCAACAAATGACAGAGCACAGGTATTTTAGAGTCATCAGATGTTTATCAGTTTAAATTAGAAATAGGGAAAGAAAAAAAAAGAAATAGGGAAAGAATGGTGATATTTTTATATAAAAGAAAATTCAGAAATATATTTTTTAAAGATTTATTTGAGAGAGAGAGAGAGAGAGAGCACTAAGCAGGGGGGAGGGGCAGAGTGAGAGAGAGAAGCAGACTCCTCACTGAGCAGGGAGCTTGACATGGGGCTCAATCCCAGGCCCCTGAGATCATGACCTGAGCTGAAGACAGACACTTAACCAACTGAGCCACCCAGGTGCCCCTTGGAAATTTCAGAAATTTAAAAGGCCCTTTGAACATATTTTACATGTATTTCTACACAGAACTCAAGGACAGTTCCAGTTGTCATAAAATGTTCAAGTGCAAAAAATGACTTCTAGAAACACATGGAGAAATTAGAACTAGTGAATATAGCGTCGTTGGCATGATTAAAATTGTATGAAATATGACACCTATTTTGAAGCAGACAAACCTAATACCTTCTCAGTGCTCAGCATATTGAATTGACATGGAAATCTTGTCTTCTAGGAGCTTCTGTTTTTATAATAAAGGAAAATGTCATTTAAAGATCCATTTGTGGTCTCATATGTGAGATTTACACTCAGGTTTATTGAGAGGAGGTGAGAAGTAGGAGTAGAAAGCTCTCTGACAGTAGATTTTCTCATTTTAATTAAGAAGTAAGGGAGGGGGCAGCCCCAGTGGCTCAGTGGTTTAGTGCCGCCTTCGGCCGAGGGCCTGATCCTGGGGTCCTGGGACCAAGTCCCATGTCAGGCTCCCTGCATGGAGCCTGTTTCTCCCTCTGCCTGTGTCTCTGCCCCTCTCTCTCTGTGTCTCTCATGAATAAATAAATCATATATATATATATATATATATATATATATATATATATATATATATATAAAGGGAGGGTTTGCACTGTGTTAGCCACGACAGACATGTAGGGGGTGCTCTTCCTGGCTCAGGTAGGTAGCAAGGTACAATAAAGAAGAAAGGTCCCAGATGTCAGGCTTACATCAGGCTTGGTTCTTACAAGCGGCAGCAACTGAAAGGTTCGGATAGGTGACACGTCGGGCCTGGTACCCCACTACGGATCCAGAACAGCAGTGTATTTTGTTTTCTACCCTTCCACTTTAAGATTTTACTTGAGTGAATGCCCATGCAGAGAGAATAAGAAAAGTTGGCAACTTAGACTAACTGATTCCAAATGCTTCATTTGGCTCAGATTATTTTGAGGTTTTGCTTGAGTTGGTAAACAGAGGAAGGTAAATGAGATGGTAAATCAGAATGTGCCATGGTAACTAAGCTCAGAGTGAACTTTCTTTCTAAACTCCTAAGTAGTACATTCAACATTTCAATTCAATTCAACAAATATTTCCTGAGCACCTACTATGAATTGTGTCCTTTATTGGCCTTATTGATAGACATCAATAAGCAAAGAAAAACCCTTGCCCTTAGGAAGCTTACATTTAGTGATAGGTTCTTCATAGCCTTTTGTGGTTTTTTTAAAGATTTTATTTATTTATTCATGAGAGACACAAGAGGTAGAGGGAGAAGAAGGCTCCCTGCAAGGAGCCTGATGTGGGACTTTATCCCCAACCCCAGGATCATGCCCTGAGCTGAAGGCAGACACTCAGCTGCTGAGCCACCCGGGCATCCCAGCCTTTAGCATTTCTATATAAATTTTCAACTCAACTTGTCAATTTCTTTTTTTTTTTTTTAACTTGTCAATTTCTAATGAGTCTTCCAGTCCATGAACATAGTTTATCCCTCTGCTTTATTTAAGCATTCTTTAATTTTTTTTCATTTTTATTGTTTTATGTAAAGATGTCTTACACATCTTATGTTTAGTTTATTCCTATTTACTTTACATATTATGGTGCTGTTTGAAGTAGTATTACTTTTAAAATTTTATTTTCTCACCATTGGTTCCTGGTATATAGAAATAAAGTTGACTTTTGTGTAGTTTCCCTTTATCATATTAAGAAAGTTTCTATTCTTTTTTTTTTTTAAAAAGATTTATTTATTTATTTGTTTATTTATTTTTAAATATTTATTTATTTATTATTTATGATAGACATAGAGAGAGAGAGGCAGAGACACAGGAGGAGGGAGAAGCAGGCTCCATGCCGGGTGCCCAACGCAGGACTCGATCCTGGGACTCCAGGATCGTGCCCTAGGCCTAAGGCAGGCACCAAACCACTGAGCCACCCAGGGATCCCCAGAAAGTTTCTATTCTTATAAAAAAAAAATTTCACTTTTAAATTAAATTGGATGTTTCTTAAATGCCTTTTTTCCATCCTTTGAGATAGTCATACGAATTTTGCCCTTCATTCTGCTAATACAGTGAGCTTCATAGGTTAGTTTTCTAATGTTGAATCATTAGTGTTGAGTTCCTAGAATAAGCCCTTTTTGATCAAGATGACTTATCCCTGTTTATCTTTCACTGAATTTCGATTTGCCAATATTTTGTTTAGGGTTTATATCTGTGTTTATGACTGAGATTAGCTTATATTTTCTTTTATTATAATGTTCATATTAGACTTTGGTATCAAAGTTTGCTGTCCTCATAAAACAAGCTGGATATCCTCTCTTTATCTGTTTCCTGGAAGAGTTTGTCTAATACTGATATTATTTCATCCTTAAAATGGTAGATGAAGCCACTGGGGCTTAGAGTTTTCTTTGTTGGAAGATTTTCAATTAATTGTGTATATACTTTCTTGAGTGGTTATAGTATCAGATTTTCTATTTTAATGTCTGTCTGATTCTTCTCTTTTTGAGATGATAATTATATTTATATTAGACCTTCTAATTTTGTTCCATATGTTCTGTATTTATTCTGGATATTTTTTCAGCTTCTAGTTCACTAATTCTTTCCTTAACTGTGTTTAATCTGCTGTTAAACCCGTTCTTAATTTTGGTTATTATATTCTCCAGAGCTAGAATTTTATTTAGTTTTTTTTTAGTTTCCTGCCCTGTGCTGAAGTTCACAACTGTTTTTATTTTGTGGAACATATTTATCTCAATTCTTTTAAAGTCTAAGTCTGATCATCATTATGTGGAATTCACATGGATCTTATTTTATTGCCTTTGTTTGTCTTGGCTTTTGGTCATATTGTCTTTCTTTCTTGTGAGCCGGCTATTTTTGATTGAGTGCCAGATATTTTATATAGAACTTTATAGAAATAATTTGAGGCCTACCTAGAATGATGATAATTTCCTCCATAGATAGTTTGCATTTGCTTCTAGGTAGGCAGGTAGTGGCCTTGCTATGGTGAATAATCCTTTTAATCCATTTTCAGGGATTGAGATGATTTGAAGTTAGACTTGAAATTTAGAGAGAGCTTATCTATTTCCAGTTTACTCCTTCTCATAGGGGGTAGCCCTTTGGGATCTACCCAAAGCAAGGGATTTTTACCAGGCACTCCCATTTAGTGAGACCTGGATTGCAATTTGTGTCTCCATGGCTTTTTTTTTTTTTTTTTTGTGAGGCTGTTAAAAGATCTGTTCAGCTTCTCAGCCTCTTACCAACTACTCCAGAGTTGGCAAAGGCCACTACATTAAAATATTCCAAATGCCAGACTTATAAGCTCTCTTGATAGCCATAATTCTAGGATCTTGGTCCTGTAATTCTTCCCTGCCTTGTTAGTTCCCAAAACTTTGAAACAGACTTAGTAGAGAATTATGTAAGTGTCCATTACTAGAAGTGGAAATCCAGTATTTGCATTTCTGTGAGTTGCTTAATAACATTCATTGCTAATTTGTTCTATTGATTTGTTTCTCTAATTTGACCTATAGAAATTAATTTTCTTACATATTCTGTATCTTAGGGGTATGGTAAACTGCAAATACTTGCTGTTGCTTCTTCTTTAATTTTGTATTCAATATTTTAATTTTTTTGAGAACATTGTTTTTCATTTTTTCTTTATGGTTTCTAAGTTTGCCTGGGAAGGTCTTCCCTACCCTAATATTATAAAATATATTCTCTTTGTAAATGTAGTTAAAGTTACTAATCACTGACTTCAAAAGAGGGAGTAGGCCCAGTCTAAACCCATGATTGGGCATGGGTTAAGGGCATGCGAACTTTCTCTGGCTGGAAGAAGAAGGGATGTGACAGGAGAGGAGGTCAGAGAGATTGAGAGATTTGAAGTTTGAGAAGGATCCAGTGCACTGGTGCTGATTAAAATTGGAGAGGGCAATATGAGGTGGTCTTCAGGGGCTGAGAGAGGCTGCCAGCTAACCATCAGCAAGGCAGTAGGGACATCAGCCCTTATAGCTGCAAGGAACTTGAATTGTGCCCCAAACCTGAATGAGCTCAGAAATAAATACTCCCTCAGAGCCTCCAGATGAGAGTCTAGGCTAGCCAACACCATGATTTTAGCCTTGTGATACCAGAGCAGAGGAACCAGGTGAGCCTCTTGAGACTTGTGATCTATAGAACTGTAAGATAATGAATTTGCATTGTTTCAAGCTGCTAAATTTATGGTAATTTGTTAGAGCAACAGTAGAAAGCTAACACAGGGATCTTACCTTATTAGTTTTATTTCCAAATAGATAGCCAATTTTATTTTTTTAAAGATTTATTTATTTATAATAGACATAGAGAGAGAGAGAGGCAGAGACACAGGAGGAGGGAGAAGCAGGATCCATACAGGAGCCTGATGTGGGACTCAATCCCAGGTCCCCAGGATCACACCCTGGGCTGCAGGCGGCGCTAAACCGCTGCGCCACCGGGGCTGCCCTAGATAACCAATTATTGATCACATTTATTGACTAAGATATTCTTCCCCCTTTTATTTGAAATGCTACCTTCGTCAAGAATAAAATTTTCCATATATGCATGAATCTGTTTGGGACTTTATATTTTTTCTTATTCATCCATTTCCTATGCCAGTAAGAGTCTTTATTATTATTAAGAGTCATTTTTATGGTGCTTAAGAGCATGAACTCTGGAACCACAGTGCCCGGGTTCAAATCCCAGCTCTGCTACTTCTACTTACTCGCCCTGGGACTTCAGACAAGTTACTTTACTTTTTTGTCTCAGTTCCCCCATCTTGAAAATGGGTTGGTAATAGTACCCACCTTGTAAACTTGTGAGAATGGTCAGTCATTATAAGTAACATCTTTAGAAACTATAGAGAAGTAGAAACTTTAGAAAAGTATCAGTACATAGTACCTATTATCTCTAGGGAAAGGTTCCCCTTAAGACCTCTTTTTAGAATTGCCTGAGTCATTCTCAAGCATTTACACTTTCATGTGAATCTTAGAATCATCCTGCCAACTTCCATTTTGTAAAATTCGTGGGATTGGTTGGCTGGAACTGCATTGAAGTCATGTGTTAGTCTGGGAAGAACTAACATCTTTGCAATATTGAGTTCACTTATTAGGTACTTCACATCTCTTTGCATTTCATTATGTCTTTAGTGTCTCTCAGTATAACTGAAATTTATCTTTTTATAGATGTACAATTTATATTCCCAGGTATATTATGGCATTTTTTCCATGGGTTTTCCCCATATATTCTCTAAACAGTCATGACTCATGTTTAGGAAAATGTTCATGTTTTGTTTGTATATATCCAGCAAACCAGAAATATTCTCAACCTTAATGCTATTGAATTTTCAGTTGATTTCTTTAAAAATTTAAGCACATTTTCAGTTGATTTCTTAAATTTATCTAAGTAGGCAATTATATTGTTCCTTAACAAATAATTTTGTGTTGGGGCACCTGGGTGGCTCAGTTAAGCCTCTGCCTTCAGCTCGGGTCATGATCTCAGGGTCCTGGAATGGAGCCCCTCAGTGGGCTCCCTGCTCAGTGGGATGTTTGCTTCCTTCTCTCCCTATCCCCCTACCCCCACTCATGTGCTCATTTTCTCTTGCTCTCTGTCAAACAAAGAAGTAAAAATCTTTAAAAAAACAAAAACAAAAAACAAAAAAAAAACATAATTTTGTGTCATCCTTTCCCTCTTTCATCGATATTTGATTTTTTTATTGCCCAGATGAAGCCTCTAGTTCAGTGCTGAGGAGCAGCAATGATAGAATTTGTCCTTGTCTTTTAGTTGTTTTTAATGAGAATGCTTCTTAGGTCTCACACAAGTACTCTGGTTTCTGAGAGCTTCTGGTAGTTACTGTTTGTGGGGTTGAGACACATCACGTTCATTGTAATTATGTCCATGTTTTGTCCTTCCCACTAGGCTAAGACTCCTTTAAGGGCCAAGTATATGTTAGAGTAGGAATACATGCATATACTGAGATCGTGTGTGTGTGTGTGTGTGTGTGTGTGTGTGTGTGTGATATCTGCCTCATAGTCAACTTTCAGCACAGAGAAGGGTTTATCTCTTGGTATAGGACATTGGCACCAATTAGACGGACATACAGAAAGCCTCAGAGTCCTCCTGTACATGCAAGATAGAAGTACCTCTGCCTTCTGATTTGTCCTGTCATCAGCCACGAGTGACTTCTCGGCCCACTCTTATTATACCAGTGGGGTCTCTGTGTAAGACCCTCATCTCCAAGGCGTAGAATCCCCTGTGTAGGAGTCAGAGGGCACTTCTCCCCTTACTGCATATCTATGCTCCCTCCCTACTTTCCCCTTCCGGAGCCCTTAGGCCACTGTCAGGGGGAATCTGTGAAGCCACCCTGTGGTCTGACCTTCAGATTCCTGGCCCACTGACTACTGTTTTCCTTTTTTGCCACCTGCTTACAGTATTTCTCTTTTCAACCAGCTGCATGCTGTTTGTTTTACTCACCCCCATGTGGCCAAACAACCTCAAAGAACATCTGAAAAATGCATTTCCCTTTAGAAACAGTAGTAGACATTGCTTATGTTATATTTCTTATGTTAATATATTATATCTAATATTTTCTTTATTTCTTTATAATAGTAAGTTTTTCTTTCAAGGACCGTAAGATGAGTTAATTCCCCAATCATATACATTGGTCTTAATCTTGGTACCTGCCCATCAACCACAGCATCCACACAGCGCTTTGTGCAGAATGGGTATCCAACTGCTTGATCAGTGAATATGTGAATAATACATTCCATAAGTTTTTGGACTGAGTTGGCTGACAGATTTATGATTCTAAAGTAATGTCTGCTTGGTTTTCATTAATCTTTAAAACTGCTAGATTTTTGCTTATGCATATATTAACCTTTTTAGTGAAGCTTGCATATGTAAAAATGATGTTGGTTAATTGTTGCCAGTTCCACTTTTTTGTGAGCTGTGACATTTGGGAGGATCTAAGTCTGGAGGAAGGCAAGGTTAGGTTGAAACCTGAAGTATGCATGATGTGTTGTAAAGTTGGCACTTTTTGCTATTTGGTTTTTAAACAGGTGACAAACAATGATAAAAGTGTTTGCATTTGTGTGTACAAAGATGTTGCCAGCAATTAGAAAGTTTCCTGAGAATTTAAATTATGAGTTTTAAAATTTCAACTGAGTTATAACAATACACAGCAACAGGACCCAAATAGTGAGTTGACCTGCTTGTTAGGGAAATCTAGCTATGATATTGATGCAACCATACAGGACCCAAATAGTGAGTTGACCTGCTTGTTAGGGAAATCTAGCTATGATATTGATGCAACTATATTACGGTATAATTGGAGTATACTTTTAAAATGACAGAACACCAAAGTTTTAGGCCCTCTTTCAACCATCAATAAACCAAATAAAGAAGAGATGCCTCACTGATGGGAGAAACAAGCTATTTTTTAACGGGAGATGGCTCCTATTCATTCAGCAAACATTCATTGAACACCTACTATGGGCAAGGCACTATTAGCCTGGAGTGTAAGATGAGTGGGAGAACTTCCCAGAAGAAGCTCATGGCCTCACAGAAGAGATTCTTGAAGTTAGTCTGTATTGGCCTGTTGACTCAGCATAATCTGATTTTTCTGCTTCGTTTTTCACCTCCCTCACAATCTCTTCTACTGACTTCTGGTCTTTGGGAGTTACCCTTTTTGTAGGTAACCTCTGCTTTCTAGTCTTTTCCTTCTTAGTTCTCACAACTATCCATTCTGTCTTCCTCAGTGATAGCACCTGTCCCCAGGGGCTTCAACACTCACTTATTTCAGTAACTTCCAAATTTCTATTCACAGGTGTACCTCTTTCTCAAACTATTTCTACCTGTGTAGTGACACATGCATGTTAGTCTGGCATATCAGACTCTTGGGTTGAAAGCCAGGGTCTTTAGAAAAAGAACTCCTTGCTGCTAAATCTAGGTTTTAGAGTCAAAGAATTGGGACTCTTAGTTCCTCCTCATCTTCAGGAGGAAAGAGAAATGAGTCATTAGTAATAGGCAATATGAACAGAGTTTGTCTTAAAACCAAGCAGTCAAGCTGGTAGTGTGATTTCAGTGAAGAGGGGGAAAGATTCACTGCCCCTTTCCCAAAGATGTTTGCTCTCCTAACTTGTTGAACATAAATTATTGGGGCACAATTTCAGGTATCAGAGGCCTGTTTCCCAATTAAAGACATCCTACTGCAAGATATCCCTTGAACCGGTCACCTATCACAACTTAACAAAAGGCATTTGGCTAGGAAAAAGTGGTGAGAAAATGTGAACATATTGGGCACCAGAACAGGATTGGGGGAGGAGGATAGAGAAAGGAGAAACCAGGAGACAAGTGTCACTCAAGAGTTTTGCATAGTGTTGGCTTGGGAGTCATTTAGAGCCTTCTGGTGATGGGTTGGGAAAGGAGCACACTTGCTGTGATGAGCACCGGGTGCTGTCTGCACGCCTTGAATCCCTATATTGTACACCCGAAGCTAATATGCACTGTATGTTAACTAACTGGGATTGACATAAAAAGTTAAAAGAAGAACAAAGGGCCCCTCCGAACCTGTTCTTGGCCAACAGGGTGGTATGAACTCTTTCGGTGAATCAGTAGTGCTGAACTCTGGAAGAAGACAAACCACTCAAATTGTAGCAAAACGAGGGGAAAGGAAACCCTTCTTCCTCCACCCCAAGCCAGGGGGTAAGTGGGTTTAACCCTGCATTGTTGTCAGAGAGCACTTCCATTCCTGCTTAGTTTATATAATCCCAGGAATGCTGTGCCCCCAAAGCCACATGTAGTCAGGTGGTTTTAGAGTTTTCTCTGCCCTTGTGGTTATGAATCATACAGACCTTTAGTGCTTAACCACAAACAGAGGATTTTCCAGGTGGGGGATCGGAGTCATGAAAAGGAAACCACTAAAACACAAGTCACTGGGGTCATAAGGTCTTTCTTTGTTGAAACGGGGTGACTGCCCTAAGAATGGTGTCCCAGGCATCACGCCCCACTCTGAAGTGCAGGGAATAGCTCCTGCGCTAAGGCTTCCCAGGCGGTGGGAGACAATGGAGGTAGTGACCCCCGGCCGGGATGGACTCTACCTTGCCTGAGTTGTTGTGCATTCTGTTCCTTGAGGTTGTTCTAGAAGTTAAGTTTATTCTCAGCATACAAATAATAGAAACTGACCTTAATGTTGCTTCCATTTTTGTTTACTTAAATGTATGAAATGTAAAATATGCTTGTTCCCAAAATTAATTATCACTCTAATTCCCACTGCTAAGTTTTAGCCTCTCTTGGACTCCTTTCAATGGGCCTTTTGTTTTTGCATGAAAGTAGGAATATTTTTAAATCTTTTTTTTTAATTTTTTTTTTATTCATTTATGATAGTCACACACAGAGAGAGAGAGAGAGGCAGAGACACAGGCAGAGGGAGAAGCAGGCTCCATGCACCGGGAGCCCGACGTGGGATTCGATCCTGGGTCTCCAGGATCACGCCCTGGGCCAAAGGCAGGCGCTAAAGCGCTGCGCCACCCAGGGATCCCGAAAGTAGGAATATTTTTAAAATGCATGTTAGTAATACAATCAATTATAGAGGCATAAGAGAAAAGAACATAGGATTTTAGAGTTTTGGGGTGTTTTATTTGAGTTTTTTTTTTTTTTGGTGTTGTTTTTATTTGGTTGGCTTTCCTTTTTTCTTTCTAGTACATCAGAGTGGGACCACAGTTTAAGTCAATCCTATAACAGATACCAACTCCAAAAATATCCTTTTATTCCCTTACCCCATGGCCCTGAAGTTGTGATTACTCTCTGTAATTCCTTGGGCTTCTACATTTGGTTCCCTGGACATTTTCCCAAGCTTGTTCAACCATTAGCCTTCTGGACTTCTGGGTTTAAGTACTGTCAGATCAGATTTAAATCATGTGTTGAGGCTTGGTGGGTCCATCATTGTCCTCAATTTAAGAAGCATTATAGAGGTCACGACATTGCTACAAAGAAGGTGGCACTAATCCTTCACTTTATAAAAGGGAACGCTGTGGTATGCATTACACCAAAGCACCAGCCCCACCAGCACCAGAACCCAGAAAGCCAGCAGCACACTCATTTCCTCTGCTCTCACTGTGTACTTCCAGGGATGGGTAGTACAAAACCAGATGTCAACTATTTTTCAAATACTCCTCTCTGACTTAGCATTGAATTTCCCTGAGACCAGATGCCAGTGTTTAAATAATATCCTGAAGGACCCAAAGAGAAGGAATTACTCATCGTGTTTCATTCATATAAAATCTGAAATAAAGGGGAGAAGAGTACAAAGAAACCAGAGTACCTTGAGTATGTCTTGCCAGACTCTCATAATTTGAAAAAAGATTGCCTCGCTTACGAAAGCTCAGGAGTGAAGTGTTCTTTTTCTTTAATTATCAATTGAGCCTCTCATTACTTGTTATTAGTGCTTTCTAGTAAAAACGAAAGCAATTTTTCTTTTTTTTTTTTTAATCTTTTTTTTTTTTAAATTTTTTTTTAATTTTTATTTATTTATGATAGTCACACAGTGAGAGAGAGAGAGGCAGAGACACAGGCAGAGGGAGAAGCAGGTTCCATGCACCGGGAGCCTGACGTGGGATTCGATCCCGGGTCTCCAGGATCGCGCCCTGGGCCAAAGGCAAGCGCCAAACCACTGCGCCACCCAGGGATCCCGAAAGCAATTTTTCTTGTAAGGCAGTTTGGTTACGTTTTCAGGAGATGGGGCAACACTTGCTTCAAAGTGGCGCTGTCCTCAGTCACTTCCACTTATTTTATCGATTTCTGCCTTGCTCTCTGAAATCACTGCTTTGATGGTCTGCATCACTCAAGACACAGCAAATAACCAAACACCTTGTCTTTGAATAGTTCCTTTCCGTGGTGCTCCCCAAGGTAGTACCAAGAGCTTCACTGAGCACAGGTGCCATTAGGGCCTGAAGGGCCCCAAAACCAGTCATGGGCAGGTCCTCAGCAATGTTGGCTGCCGGGTATGTAGGTCTCTTATAAGATAGAAGTTGTGTGGAAGGGCCCACCACAACGTAAAACAGAGGCCAGTAGAAGGTGCACTGCAGTTGAATAATGTGACTTTGTGGTTGACCCTATCAAAATAATGTGCGTGTGTGCATGTGTGTTATGGTTGTTGTTTACTTTCTGCAGCAGCAAGAGAGAGTCTCTGAATGGGAAGAGCAGATGGTGGGCAGTACCCAGGGCTGGGGATTGGCCCAGAGCACCCAACAACATCAGATGATAGCATGTAAAGCCTACCTTAATTCGGCAAGAGAGCTCACGCAGGAACTAACCCACTAATTTGGAAAGTAGGGAGGCTTGGGGTGACCAGAGTTGGAATGTAGGTAACAGGAGGGCAGGAGGTAAGATACGTGGAGGTGTGGAAGGTGGTGCAGGGGGTGGGGCAGATGTCCGTGCCCCAGGATCCAGTAGGGTCAGTGGGGTGTGGTGGCTTTTAAATAGTGGCCATCCTCATGTCATCGTTGCTGGCTGATTGGTTGGGTCAGCTCGTCGGTGCAAAGTCAGGAGCCTTGGCAGACAATCTCGGCCCCTGTCAAATAATCCATTAGAAATAGTTGGTTGAATCTCACACCGGTTTAAACAGTAAGAATGTTTTGGTCCCTGTAACTGAGAAGTAGTATTGGCTTCAAAGGAGGCTTAATCCAATTACTCAAACTATGTGACCAAAAGCCAGTTCTCTCTCCATTTGTTAGCTCTGCGTCCCTATTGTCCGCAGGTTATCCCTCTCGTGATTGCAAGGTAACTGCTAGCTCTGGGCGTGTGTGTCCAGGCTCAAATCAGCCGAAGAGAGAAAGTTCCCCTCCACAGCAGCGGGAGTCTTGGACTCAGTTTCATTGGCCTCAAGCTCTAATTCTAGCAGGGCCTGGAGCAGAAGGCAGAGGCGAAAGGCAGTTCATACAAACCAATGGGATTAATGAAGCAAACCACCATTGCCTGGGGCCTGGGGCCACTGGCTACTAAGTCCACAGGCTACTGGGCCTCAGCTACTAATGTGTCTCCTGTCCTTACCTGCATTGTCCCAGCGGCTCATAGGGCTGAGCAGGCCAGTGTAAGGGCCCAGTGGCTCAAGTAGAGTGAGGATGAAAAGCACCCAGAGTGTGGTATTTTTAAATTTAAAAAATCGTTAAAGTAAGGTGGTACTGGGACACCTGGGTGGCTCAGTCAGTTAAGCATCTGAGTCTTGATTTCAGCTCAGGTCAAGATCTCAGGGTGCTGAGATGGACCCTGCATCTGACTCCGAGCTGGGCATGGAGTCTGCTTGAGACTCTCTCTCCCCCCATGCTGTCCCCCCACTCTCTCTTGCCCTGGCACTCTCTTAAGGAAAAAAAAAAACGAAGTGGCATTACAGCACTATGTCTCCCCCAAATTCTTGTATTTGAAGCCTGAAGTCCCAGTGTGATGGTATTTGGAGATGGGGCCTGTGGAAGGTAGTTGGGTTGGGGATGGGGTTAGTGCCCCTGTAAGAAGAAACAGGAGAGGTCTGGCTCACATCTACCCTGTGAGGACACCACGAGAGGGTGACTGGCCCTGAGTCGGCGGGAGGGCTCTCACCAGATCCTGATGCTGCTGGCGCCCTGGTCTTGGACTTCCCAGCCTCTAGAACCATGAGGAGTAGATGCCTGTCGTCCAAGCCACCTGGGCCATGGAATTCTGGTACAGCAGCCTCAGCTGACTGAAGACCAGCTGGGACCGAGAGGCCAGAGAAATCAGGATCATCCATTAGTGAGGACAGAGAGCCTGGACTGTGTCAGCGAATTGAGAGGAAGCCTGTGCTTGCTGCTGCCTCGGCCTCTTCCTCCTCCTCCTCCGTCAGTGACTCCTTACAGTGTCTCCTCACCAACACGTGTGACTTCTCAATCCACTTTGTCCTTCCCTCCCCACCCCCCACCCTCCTGGCTGTCACCTTTGTTTGAATCAGAATCAACTCAAGTTTGGAGGAAATGGCCTCTTGCCTAGCCGGTGTCCCTGCCTCCATCTCTGACTCATCTTCCCTAAATAACACTGCTGCTGGGTTTTCTCCTGCTGGAAGAGACCACCGGCTCACGGTCTCGTATCGGACTTCTCTGCCCACTTCTGAGGGCTCTGGTGGTCTGGAGGGCTTGTCCAGGCTTGTGTCCAGGCCCCCGGCCCCCACGGGCTGGCCTCCGCCCGGCAGGCCTCCACTCCCACACCAGCCACGCTTCCTGGTGCCACAGCACACAGGGTATTTCTCTTCACCTGTAATGTCCTTTTGCCAAATCACCACCCATCCAACTGCTGTTCACCTTTAGGGGTACAGCTAAACACCCACCTCTTCCCCTCTGATCTTCCAAACTGTCCCACGCCACAGAGATCTCTTGTTCCAAGCTTCTATTACACTCAGGGTCCCCGTAGCTGAACGTGTAATGTTTGTGGGCTAATTCTGTTTCCCAACAAAAGTGGAAGACAGGATTGGAGACAGGATTTGATTCCTCCTCTGTGTTCCTCCTGGAGCATAGGCTAGGACTGAGAATGATTTAGGGGTTCAGCATTGATTAGGAGAGGTGAAGAGGGAACACTGGCACGAAATGGCAGCCCCCAGTCCTGAGCACACTGGAGGCCAGACTTCCTTGAGGCGGCTCCTCCCATCCTAGTGGATCTCCGCCTGACCTCCCACTGGGCCCTACATCCCATTGGCATGGAATCTTTTAAGTGAAGATGTAAAGGTTGCTCCAGAAATCCTGAGACAATAGTTTAAAGGCCCCTGTGCCTAAGACTAGCCTCCCTTTGATACGTGGCACACATAATCCTTCTATATCCACACTGGCTACCTGCCTTTCTCCCAGGCTGCTTCTGGTTCCCACATGCCAACCAACGGCACAGTGGAGCTACATGAGTAGATTATATTAAAAATTTCAGCTGAATCTTCTGAAAGTTCTCATTCCACCAAACATTTGCTCTGCCTTAAAGGACATTTAAAGTATATATTAACATAAGTTTGCGATCAACAGCCCTTATTTTTCCAGGATCACTGGACCTGACAACAGTCACATAAGCCACTTTTACAGGCCCTTGGGCCCACCTGTCAGGCTATTTAAAGTCTTCTTTGAAAAAATAAAATAAGATGTTAAGGCCAGGAGGAAGCAAGATTAATTTTCTCAAAGAAAATCTATCACAAAAAGATTTTCTCAAGGCTGGAAAAAAAAATGTTAGCATAATGCAAGATAAATGGTATCCTTATCCCCCAAATCTCAGACTTTCTGCTGCCACCATTGGTTTTAAATATATGTACAAGATAAAGAGGGAAATGAAATGGCTCTGGAGTTCTGAGCGACCCACTCGGGCACTGGAGCCCCACAGAAAGATCTGATAACGGCCTACAGTGCTTGGAAATACATAGCAAAAACAAAACCTCGCGGATTCAATCAGAATTAAAAATGACACTCTTTCTGTTTGTTTTCACATATAAATGAGGTAGTGGAAATGCCTGCTATAATATATTTTGCCTTGAGGGCCAATAAGCATAAAGAATAACATAAGTCATAATATCAGCACCAATGTTTAGGAATTTTTTTCTAATTTTAAACAGTGATTTTTCTCTGTCATTGAAGTAAAGAAGAAAGCTGTCCTGATGAGGAGCCCTCAGCCAGCAACGGTTGTCGAGAGCTTTTTTCCCTTTGTGTTTTGACTCTCCGCCGTGAATTCTTTTCAGACATCATCAGAATACGTTTCTAGATTTCAGTACATTTTTAATATTAAAGAAATGTCTTCAACTGAAGGAACAAAATCTTCCTGCTCTTTACTTGACCTTTGTTGGTTTGATGTGTTTTAAAAAAAGATCTGGGCAACAGTTTTATAAAGAATGCACCAAGACATTCCTGGAAAAGCACACCAATGAAAATATTAATGAAAAAAAGATTAGAAGAGGAAGCCTCTTGCTCAATCTAACGTACTGCTAATCTCCCCACAGTTTTTTAGGGTTGTGCCAGTTTTATTGAAGACAGGAACAATGTACCCAAGTTTTTAAAAGATACTTGAATGTAACTGTTTCTAACAGCAATTTTACTTTCACACATGTCCCAGTAGACCAAACCAAGTTATTATTCCTCCCAGTTTGTCTGATTTATAAAAACAGAAATGCCAGTCTCTCTCAGACTGAACGTGAGCTGCTCTCTGGCCATGTCTGCACCTGACCTAGAGCAGGTGGGGAGCCCAGATGCTTGCAGTCGGGTATGTTCTGCTTTGTGCAAACTCCAGCCTGCATAAGAGGTGGGCAAAAATGCCTTTATGTTGGCAAAAACAATCCTTAGGATGTTTTCAAGCATCAGCTCAATAACAATGCAATCTCCTTTTCTTTTCAAATACCACTGATTTCCAGTAAAACAGAGAACCTACCCTCAGGGGACCCACAGTCTAATATGAGGGAGGAGTGCATAAATAACTGTTGTGTGACCATGAAGAAAAACAGAGGTTCTGGGGTAGAAAGACCTGGATACGGGTCCTAGTGCACCTGCTAACTAGCTGTGTGGCTTTGGATAGAGAGGAGCCGCTCTTGGCCTGTTTCTTTGGATTTTAATAGCCATAAAGATAGCACGTGGAATTGGTAGGGAGAGGAAATAAAATATAATATATGCAGTTGGATGCATTATGGTGCATAGTGCATAGAAGACAGTTAGGAATCTCAGCTGGCCACCATCACAACAGCCATAACTATTCGCTGCCTCAGACTTAGAGGCATGTTAGAGGAGGGAGCAGGTGGCCTGAGTGGACAACTACGGAAGGGCGTCCCAGAGAAAAGGTCTCTGTGAGAGCAATGAGTAGAGCTCCAGCTGGTCAGGAGGAGGAGAGAGCACAGAACACGTGCAAAGGCATGAGGCACTGAATGGCATGCGATTTGGTTGGGGGGGGAGAGGGGATGCAAGTCCTCATGGGAGCATAAAGTGTCCTAAAAAGTTAGGCTAAGATCAGCTGAGAAGGTTCTTAGGTGACCCATGCGAACAAGGCTGTCCTTAGTCTATCAGTTAAAAAAAAAAAGTCACTGAAGCACTTTCTTGATGGGGGGGGGGGTGCTCCCAACATGGTCAGATCTGCATTTTCGAGAAATAGGCAACAATGTAGATAAGCAGTTGAAGGGGAAAAAAAAGTAGAAGCAGTCTCTCCCTGTCCCTTTTATCCCCTGGTCACTGCACGACCCCCGCCCACACCTCACCCCTTGGCAGCCCCAAAGCATCCCACACACGTCCACCTGGATGCTTGTGGCCCTTCTGTCTCCTGCATTCAGAAAGTCCCTACTCATCCCACAAAGTCCGAGTCCCATCTCATCACCTCTGTGAAGACTCCCATTATCCCACTTAGAAGTAATCAATCTCTCCGATTCCCGTCCTTGGCCTATTATGCTTCAATTATGTTTTTATGTAGCTCCTTTTTTACGTGTCTGATGTCAAATGTGTAAGCTTCCCGAGGACAAAAACCATTTGCTACTCCACACAGAGCTACGCGGAGTAATCACCCGGAAACGTTGGCTAGATACAGCTCCCAACCGTCGTCATTCAGAAAGCCTGAATGGAGTCTTTGGATAACTGCACGTTCCCCAACTTTTAATTGAATGAAAATTCCTTTTATCTCTGCTGTGTAAAGGTGAACAACTCATGAATTTAGTCAGTGACTGTTTACAATGGTGTTTTGAAATTTTCTGCTATGAGGTTGTGGGGTCTCTGTTCCCATTAGTTGGGAGGTAAGGGGATTCATGCACAAAATCCTCATTAGTGTTAATTGGAACTGCCTAAGTAAATCCCGGGTGCGCCAGGGGGACAATGACCGCCTTTGTATTCCTATTTTGTGTTTTGTATAGAATGCCATATCTGGCAAGACATGCCTTCTCAAACATAAGGAGATAATTGGTACTTTGAGGGAGAGATTTAACTTATTTATAATTGTCAAGAGTTTAAATATGCAGAAAAGAAAGAGCAGTCATAGCTTGCCTCTTTTGAAAAAAAATGCCCTCAAACCAGGTCAGAAACCTCAGACTAAATCAGATATTGGGAGTGATCTTTAAAGGTTAGCTGTGGATACTCCTGTAATTTTTGCTTTAAAATAGGAAACAACATATTTATCAACAAACGAATTCCATCCTGAACTCTTTATTTGAAGCACAGTGGCTCTCAGATCTTCCAGGACTGATCCGAGGTCCAGGTGGCTTTGTTTCACATGCGGTGACAACATGGGAGGCGAACCATGGCCGTGGTCCTCGGCCCCCCTGCAGCTGCCCAACCTGTGAAACCCAAGGCCATGCTCCCCACCCCCTGCCTTTCAGCCCACCTCTCCCACCATTCCTGATCTTTTTCTCATTCCACTTCACCTACACCCTGAATGGTGGAGCCCCTTGTGGATGACTCTCTGCTCCTGGGAAATTCTTAATCTCTCCTTCCCCCTTCAGAAGCCCTTCCAGTCCCCAGGCTTCACCTTGCTCCTCCAGCCAGGGCTCTCAGGCATCCATTCCCCGCCTTTCTCATGAGCTCCGTGGCATTTCCGAGCACCTCCCTGGTGTGTCAAGCTAAGTGAATACAAACCCAGACCATGTCTTCTCTCCCACCCACCTACACACAGGCTCCCTCCACCCATCACCCCATCTCTCCAGGGACATCGCTCTTCTGGGCATGTGGCTGAGGCCTGAATTCTCATTCAACTCACCTCTCACTTTTATTTTTTACAAGCCAGTTCATCATCACCATCTATAATAGGACCTTCCAACAGCCTTGCCTTTGAACCAGAGCACACTCTCATTCTCTCTCTCTCTCTCTCTCTCTCTCTCTCTCTCTCTCTCAACTAGATCACATTAGCCCCTCCCACTGTCCCCAAGCACCAGGCTCTTCCTCTCCTGAGATTTCTTTACAACATCTCCAGATTTTCCCTCCTAGGGTCCCATCTCCCAGTGGCCTCACCATAAGTGGGCACGGTGTGGGTTCAGCTTCAGCTCTGGGTCTAGCAGTTGCTCACTGTGGGCCTGTTTCTTCATCTATGAAATGGGTGTGATATTATCTGTCTCCCATATTTAATGGAAGAATTGAATGGTGTCTTCATAACAGGTGGAAGATTAGGTATCAGTTCCTTAGTATGGTGCCTGACATGTCAGGTGTTTGTAAGTATTGATTTCTCTTTATTTTCTGTTATATTCAGTGGGATGACTTTTACTACCTTCCATAAATTCAAGATCCCAACTACCTGTTCAGCCATAGCTTTGTTCAGTCATTAGCTCATTAAAACAGTATTTGCTGAGCATTTACCATATGCCAGATGTTCCAACCTTACTTGAGTGTACAGAGAGTTAAATATCAAATGGACTCCAAAAGCCTCACCAGTAGCAGGCTCACTCCATAAGTTCTCTTGGGTCTTCTATTAAGGAAGTCAGTTAAAAGTCTCAGGAGTTTTCCCCCTTCCTCCTTGGTTGGGGTTTCGGTCCTCTGTTGATGGATACTACCTTTTCATGAAGTCTGGCCCCACCCCAAAGGGGCAGACCCACTCTGTCTCTGAGAGGAAGACAGTGGAAACCACCCCGTCCCTCCCAAACTGTTCTCTCCAAACCCTTTCAGAGACAGACCTCCCGAGGTGGACATATTGCTTCCCTTTAACTCCTATAAGCTCAGCCCTCCACGTGTCTCTGGCATGCACCACCCCAGCCTCCCCATTCAACCTTTCTCGGTCCCCGCCTCCAGAGTGGGTGCAAGCAGGCATCATGATCCTCTCAGGCTTCTACCATTTAATGTTGCAACCCTATAACAAGTGTGGTTGTGTGGTGGGGGAAAGAAGCCGGAGGAGGAGGCAAACCATGGATGAAGCAACCCCTCCCCTTTCAGGGCACATCTTGGCAGCCCGGTGGGCGTTGGGGTTTGCCTCCCTCATCCTCAGCTCCGAGGCTGGCCTGCTTATTTGTAGTCACGGTGCTGACGAAAAACTGCAGGACCATAACAACAGAATCTGCTCTTTGTATTTTGGGAAAGGCTTGGTGACTCACATACTCTGGACGTTCTGAAGACCCTGTCGTCCTAAGACAGAAACTGACTTAATAACACCTTGTGCTGTGAAGCTTGATTCATTCATTCACTTGGCAAATATGTGGTGACTTGCTGCCATAGGCCAGACCCTGAGATAACTGCTGGAGCTGCCTCAGTCAGCAGAGCGAGCACGGCCCTACCTTGAGGTCCTTAGCCTAGTGCAGGGCTCAGCCAACTTTCTGTGAAGGGCTAGACAGAAAATGGTTGAGGCTTAACCTGCGAGCCCTGGGGTCTCTGTCCAGATGGCTCATGCAAAAGTACCACAGATAGTAAGTAAGCAAATGAGCTTATCTGTGTTCCAATAAAGCTTTATTCACAAAAATAGGCAGTGGGCCAGATTTGGCCTATAGGGCAAAATTTCCTGGCCCCTGATCAAACATGCAACATATGTCACAAGTTACTATTCTGCATAATCTGCCTTGTTTCAATCAGGACTATTTCACTTGCAAGTAACGGAAAACGGAACCCAAACTGAAAAATCTAAGATCAGGGCTAGCTTCAGGGTCAGCGTGACAGAGGCCCAGTGTCTGTCTCTCCAGTTCTCAGCTCTCCTCCCTCCAGATTGGCTCCCCTCTCAGTCCAGCTTTCACTCGGGGATAGCAACATGGCTGTCACAACCCCAGAATGACGTCCCCTGGGTGAAGTCTAGCGGATGAGAGAGTTTGTCCCATGACTCTTGGTGACTCTGGTTACCAAGGCTGGGGTCATGTACCCAGGCCCCAAATGATCCCAGCACAAGGGGAATGTGACGTGATGCCTGGCTGGGCCTTATCACATACTCCACCCTCCTACCCCCCATCCTGTGACCTTGGGTGGGACGGTGTGGGAGAGAGGTATATTCGAATCCTCTCAAATGAATGCTGGAGGGTGAAACAAATATCCACTACACATATCTTGTGAAATTCTAAATGAGTACCTCCAAAGGCCACATTTGTTTATAGGAACTCTAAAATATGGTCTCAGATTTTTCTTCTATATCAGAAGGGAAAGGGTACCGCTTATGTGCGAAATGTCCTCCAAAATTTTAATATTTGCCCATGTTTATTTCATGCCCCAACCTCAGTCTTCTTATCAGATATTTATTCAAGTCTTTGATTCATGGACAGGTTTGGGCAGTTTATTGGTAAGTTTCTGGCCTATGATTATCATACCCGCTTCCCATCTTTTCTATGTATGTTGTTTCTTATGAATAGACTTATGAGACCCATGTTTCTTTTTGCCGTCAGGAACCTTTTTGACTACCCGGAGCTGGATTTAGAGCATCCAAACCTAATTAAAGTGCTAGGTTCAGACCATTGTCTTCACCCTCAGGCCACTGTTAACTCCACAGTAGCAGGAAACTGTTCCTTCCTCCTAAACCATAACCCTTCCCAGAAATGAGTTCATGCTATCCTCACACTACAGGGGCTGGTGGCTGCTTCATTAATCAGCCACCCCCTTTCCTAGGAGGCTCAGGTCCAGTCTGCAGCAGGCTTTGCTCCCTGAGGGTGGAAACTGGTCCCTCTACACAGGGAACCAGAGTCCTGTGAGCTGCAACCTCAGTCTGGGGGAACACCCGTTGGAATAAAGAACCATAAGATAAAACCATGTTCAAGAAGGAGGGGAAAATGAACATTCTGAAGATTGTTGAGAAAATTATGGTTACTTCTACATTTTCACGTTGTATTTTAGAATCAAAGTGCACCAGCTATGCTGCAGAGCACCTTTCTTAAAATGGATCTCTCTTGGCAGTTGCTGTGGCAACGCATAATACCTTAACCCCAATAAAAATGAAATTTCTTAGAAGGCAGAGCATTTTTTTCTCAGCTGCACTAGAGCATTTTTTTGACACCATCTTTTACTACAGTTTCTTTCATTCTTATTCTTTAAACCACATTGGAATTCAGTCTCAAAGCGATGAGTTTTATATACTCCCCAAAAAGGCCTGTGCAAAAACTTTTTGCTGCACAAAGGCCCATCTCTCAGAAACATCCCCACATTCCGCCTTATATCAGATCCCCCCAGTAACCTCCCTCCCTGTGTCCCTCTCCTGTCCACCCCTTACCTGTCCGTCACCACCCTTCAGACGCCCAGCATCCTTTTGATATTTTCCACTTACTCCAAACCACCCACTGCAGTGCCCACCCATGTTCACCCTCTCTCAGAATACATACCATGCTCCAAATTTACCTCTTGTTCTTGCCGTCATCTCCAAACCCCTACAATTTACTCCACAATCAAACTCCGTTTCCTTTATGACATTCAGCTAAGCCAGTTGTTAGAAGGACACAGTTCTGGAAACACTAATCCACAATGAGGAGCAGCATCTGATCATTTCCCCCACCCCTCCCATGTATATCTAATTGGTAGAAATCCAGGCTGAATGGACAGTTTTAAGCTGAGATCCTTTCCTTAAATCATTCAGCGTGGAGCAAGGATTCCCCACCTGTGGACCAGAGCTATTGGCGAGATCTGAGAAAATTCATACATACACACTAATCACTTTAGGTAGCCAGGATACATAATATGGTACTACTGCTTTCCAAATGTAAGTAGAGATTTTAATTATAATATACAAATCTACTTAAAAGTGATTCTGAAATCATAGAATTTTTTTTGCCATTATATACTTTCTCGATACATAGATACTCAAAAATGCAAAAAGAGGTTTACATGGGACCCTCAAGTTAATCGTGAATACATGCAAATAATTTGCTATCAGGATTTCTAGTAGTGCAAATTATAATTCATAATATACAATGACATAATGTAATGAAATATATATGTATAATCTCCATTATATGATGTAATGATTACTAACATTTATTGAACATTTACTAAGTTCCACTCTTGTAAAACTTCTACATATATTTAGTCATCTAAACCTCACTGCAGCCTTGAGAAGTTATAATTCCCATTTTCCTGAAAAAGAAGCTGAAGCATAGAGAAGTTAGCCTTCCCAGGACACACAGTTTAGGGACCCAGCTCATTTTCAACTCCCAACATTCCCCATCCAGAGCCTGGTTTCTTAAGCCCTATACTTGACTCTGTTAAGTTAAAAGGCAGTTTACAAAAGTCTGTCCTTTTGCACAAGGTGACTCTATAAGGGCAAGTCACAGGTACCCCCTCTGCAACCACTCAGTGGTGATTGGTAAAATATAAAAAGAGAAAATACAAGAAGAGCAAAGTAAATGGGGTGCCTGGGTGGCTCAGTGGTTGAGCATCTGCCCTCGGCTCAAGTCATGATCCCGGAGTCCCGGGATCAAGTCCCCTATCAGGCTCCCTGCATGGAGCCTGCTTCTCCCTCTCCCTCTGACACTGCCCCCTGCTCGTGCTCTCACTCACTCTCTATGTCTCTGTCAAATAGATAAATAAAAAATATTAAAAAGAGAGAGAGAGAGAGAGAGATAAAATGTATTCGGTGTCAAAAGCAGGATGGACATTAGTGTGTGACCTGGAAACGGAACAGAGCCCCAGAGTGATGAGTGAAGCCAAAGCCGCGAGTACAGGGTCCCGAGCCCATCTGCAGGCAGAGGCAGCTGGGAGGGAAGTCCCAGGAGGAATAGGGACAAAAATGCTGAGAGGACTCCTTGCCAGGGAAATGACAAGAGACTGGGTTACAGCTTGAAAGCAAGGGATAGGGTGATCCTCGTTCTCAACAGGAAACTGAGGAAGGCTGTTGCCTGCCACAATGAGGGGCTCCGGCTCATCTGAAATTAGGAGAGAGTTGCCCCTGATGCAGCCTCCTCCCCAGAGCCTGCCGAGCTCCCACGGGGCACCCCTGAGACCCCACACAGCAGGACCCTCCAGACCCAGAGATCTACATGGAGGAGTGGCAAAGCCCTATGAGACAGGGGAGTAAGCAGAGGGAGAGGAGAGAGGGCCTGTCATGAGGAAAAGCATCCAGGCATCTGGTGAATGGACAGAAGGAAGCCAAGAAATTGGGTGCCAGGAAGTGAAAGGACCCTCAAGTGACAAGGGATGCAGTGAGGTGGCCAGGGGCCAGACGGTGCAGGACCTTGTTGGTCTCACTAAAGGATTTGATTTTGATTTTAAATGTTAAGAAAATTTGAATCAAAAACCAAAACCAACATAACCCATATTACAGCAGGTCAGGTGCGAGATGAAGGCATCCCAGGCTGAGATGGTCCTGGGGCCACGCAGCGAAATGGGGAGATATTTCAGAGATGGCAGCAGTAGAAGTCTTACTTAGTTCCCTTTTTTTTCTGCTGAACTGACCCCAGAAATGCTCGTTGGATTTTGTGAAGTAACATCAGGCACACTCATTTTCCCAAACTGCTTCCCTCTTACCACAGAAGACAATTACAAATGACTGTGCAGGGACGTGTGACAGGGAAACCCCAGTGGACACCAGTGGACACTCAATAGGTGGCCTCCCCTTTGCTCACCTCTTCAAAGGTGAATGCCATCTCGGGCACACCGAAGCCTACAGTAAGACGACCTGTGGTTGAGGCACATCCCCTAGGTTGTGTGTATAAAGCTGCAGGCTTCCATGTCATCTTGCTACACAACAGGAGGATGACATATTTGACATGGTTTTGACATATCGAGTGGTTGACAGTGTCTTTCGATAAAAACACGGCAAAATATGCTTTCATTCTCCTTCCATATTTTCAATGAAATTGTAAGATTTCAAGGTTCACTTTTTGCAACATCACTTTGAATTTTTATCTCCAGAGATCCTTTTGGCTCAAGGCAACTACATATTCTGTACACCCTGTAGACTCTTGTTTATGCAAACGTGTATTTGTCTGATTACCCAGGTATAAGTTTTACCAGAGTGTAACACTAATCTCTAGTTATGGATGTTCGCAGTCTTCGTGACCCTTTTTAAAAATTAAAGGAAATATTGTCAGTGCTCTGCCTTCGAGGGAAAGGTGGGCAGTCGGTTGCCATGGTGCGGAGCACAGCTATCTTTGGTCACGTGGGTGCCATGTTATACACACACCATTTTCACTCAGCATCCAGGGGTCTTATTACATTACAGGAATGTCATTGTTTGTCACGATGTCCTATGTTTCCTAAGTCTCCTTTGCTAAAGGGAAGAAGATGAAGGAAAGAGGGAGCAAGGGAGGCTTATGTCTATTTGGGGTGAGGTGGTTGAGGAATGTGGAAGAGCAGATAATTATACACAGTGCTTTTAGAGGGCAGTGGGAGTGGTGAGGTGGGATGGAAATGAGCCAAAACAGTCCTGGAAATTCCTTTCCCGAATTACTCAAGTGAGGACAGTCTTTGAATGCTTCTGCCCTTTGTAAGCTAATATAGCACCCACTAGTATAATTGGACAGTGTAGGCTAATGGAAATTAATATTCACACCTAATAATAAGGTAGATTTATTTGTAAAAACGTTCATTTCCCTTAGTAAAAGGGCTTATGTGTCCATCAAATCCTTTGCTCAGATCAGTTCCGTTTCCTCTTGCTTCTTGATCTGTTGTTAGGCCAGATTCAGACCACAAGGGAAATGTGGGAAGGCAGGAAGAAGGGAGATTGGCGCATTTAGCAGTTCATAGTTAGTGATTAGGCTATAGATAAGTGTTATCACCCCCTTCTTATCCCCCCTCAAACATATCCTGGGTCAGAGGTGGAGATAGAAAAATAGTAACAGGCGTCAAAAGTGATATGAAGCAACATAAGCTAATTCTTTCCTTCCTCTTTCTCATTTTGCCACATGACAGATAGAGCCTTCACTGGTTGGTCCTTAAAATGTGTGCTTCTGTGGGGGATTTATGGAACTTCTAGTTTAGGTCAATATGTGCATTGCATTTGCAGAGATTTTTTAAATAAGTCTTATTTATAAATCTTTAAAATGTTAAACTCATGGTAAGGAAAGCATGAGGAATGAATTATTGTTGTCATGTTGTTATTGTAGTCATTAAAAAAAATAAAGCAAATAATAGATGAATGTCTGGAAGGATGGTAGTACATCCACCCCCTCCCTTAGCCCCTGCTATATTGGGGAGAGCGCCAGTGTGTAGTGGACGAAACTTCTCTGTTTATGTCTGTAATGTCCTTTTCCTTTTGGAGTGGAAGAAACATTTCAGTATTTGGAAAGGTTATTTGAGAAAGAGCAGAGTATAGTGGCTAAGAATGTGTGCTTGACAAGCAGACTCTTTTGAGTTAAAATCATGGCTTACTCACCTCTCTGGGCTTAGCTCACTGGGTTGTCAGAAGGCTTAACCACTTACTAAAGTACTTAGAATTGTATCTGGCGCATCAAAAGTACTCAATAAATGTTTGCTAGTAGTAACATTATTAACCTTATAAATAGAGCAAAACAGGTTAAAGTTTTCTGTGACTTTTTAAAAGTAACAGGATTCTGCTTGGTATAATGATTTTTAAATTCAGGATCTGAGTTTAAGGATTCAGGGTAGTAATATTTTCCTGGTTGATAGTCTCATTCATAAGTGAGGTAATTTCAGATTTTCCAAGAGCTCATTTTCACTCAGGTTCATTGAAATCATAAAAAAAAAGGGGGGGGGAGGGAGTGGTAGACAGGAAATGGGAATGCTCAAATCCTCAGTAAAAGATGGAAAATATAGCCTACTGAATTTAAAAGTGATGTGATAGGGTGATCAAAGGGCAGTCTTGCTCACACACCTTTCTCTGCTGTCTATGACCTCGCCTCCAATACAAAGAGGCCCTCAGATAGGAAGAGTGAAGTGGGGACAAGGGAGTCAAGAGAAACTATGAAACTTCACAGAGGAACGTACGTGCTTGGACTTCACCTCCAAAGTAGTTAAAACTGAGGGAAGATGGCCTCAAGAAAAGATGGAAACGGGGCACGCCGGGTTGGCTGAGTGGTTGAGCATCTGTCTTTGGCTCGGGGCGTGATCCTGGGGTTCTGGGATTGAGTCCCGCGTCAGGCTCTGCGTGGAGCCTGCTTCTCCTTCTTCCTGTGTCTGCTTCTCTCTCTGTGTCTCTCATGAATAAATAAATAAAATCTTAAAAAGAAAAAAAAAAAGATGGAAAGGGCACATACAATGTCTCAGGAAAAGTGGTCATCGTTCAAACCAAAAGATATCCCAGTGAAGTCCCTGAATCAAGGAAAAAGAAAATCATGTAGACATTCAAGCTAAGAAAGAAGTCTGCCTTCAGACTTCACCATAGGTCCATGTGATGCCAGAGGACATGAGAAAGAAGAGTCACCAAGTTCTATGGGAAAGGAGATAGGGTTGGACATTATTATATCCAGCTCAAATGTACAGGCAGTGACCAGACACTCCAAACAAACAAGGATACAAGAAAGAAAGACAGCAGGAGTCCCTTTTGAAAGAGTTGTAGCTCCAAATTTCAGAGTCAGTCTTGAAGGATAGAAAAATAGAGTCCATAGGCTTGTGGACCCTCGATAAATGTTACCCTTAAGATCTGTGTGTTTGCTTTGCATGTGCCTTTCATTTTGCTCAAATTATTGAACTTAAGTCCAAGAAGAAAAGGTGGGAAAAATCAAATATTACACCACTGGGAGAGATCATTTTTCATTATTTCTGTTCTTCCTTTAGGTGTAAATCACAAGATTATAACATTTGTCAAAAAACACTTTGCCAAAGATTGAAAAATCATATTCTAGAACATTTGCCATGGGATTTTAGTGGATAATGAAATGAACTGTTAGAACACATTTCTTAATTTGGTTTAGTCTAGGAGAAGTTGGGAATTAAAGGCTGATAATTTTAAATTATCTTCAGTAAACCCATAGGCTTGTCTAAGTGAGCTCAGCTGCACAGATTTTTCATAGTATGTTACCTTATTTCCAGATGCATCCAATGAATCATTTATGGGATACTGTGCAATTCTGCTTTAATATTCAGTTAAGTCACATACAGCATATGCAATAGGTTGCTTAATTCTGTTGCATCTCAGATTAGGAGGAAGGGAAATCAGCCTAGCTGGAGAAGGACACCAAGACACACACATGTTGATGCTCACACTCATACACCTCTGCATCCTGCTCAGGCACATCCCTCCAAAGATTTTTCTCACCCCTTCCCCACTTGCTTCTGTCTGTAGCTTTTAGAGAGATGAATGGATGAGCCACCAAACTTTCCTTTACCAGCCCAGGGACCCATCAATTAGCTGAGCCCAGGCTTCTTTGTGTTCTGGAGGGGGAGGGAAGCCCATGAGCCAGAGAAGCTCACAATGGCAAGATACTCTGGTCTACCTGTGTGGAGACTTGGAGACACCTTGGCATAGACTATTCTTTATTCCTATCCCCATCATCCTATGGATTATACCGAGCCCCTAAGTACCTAGCCAGTTTGAGGGAGGATCTTAATCAAATCAATAGCATACTATGAATTGTCCTCAAGTCACAGTGTATCCACATCCTGATCAAGAAAAGGTCAGCATAGTGGAACATATCATAAGTGGTAAGAGGAGAACAGGTTCTATTTATCAAGTGCTGAAAATTATATTAATGGGGATTTTAAAGAAAAGTGTCTGAGGCACTATCCCAGAGCACAAGGGTAGTAGACTGAGTGCCTTTTGCAGTTTGTAACTCTGTTTCCTGTCATTTCATTTGTATTGACCACATGTAACAAACTTACCTTTGTGATAAATAGATAGTTACTAATCATTGTTTTAAATTTAAAATCATTCTTTCTAAGGAGAAATTGATAAGCTCTCTCTTTTTTTTCGCTATAGATAACTTACATACGACAAGAATACGAAACAAAATTCAAAGGGTTGATGCCAGCATCTCTAAGACAAGAGCTTGAAGACACCATTTCCTCCTTAAAGTCACAGGTAATTACTAGAACTAAGGCATTTCCTAAGGGTCCAGGTGGTGTGCATATCTTGAAAACAGACTTATGAATACGTTTCATTGTGAATTGATGCCAGAAAATAATGTAATATCATACATAACATAAAGTACAACTGAGGATGAATTGGGTTTTGTTTGTGTTTTTTTTTTTTTAAGAATGTTTTTCTTACTAGTTTTGGAACTCATTGTCTCAGTAAGATTTTCTTAAAAGCGCCCATGAAATTGAGAAGTTCAGTTATGGTTACTTTTACTCACTTTACAGTGTACATTCCAAGACAGCCTCCCCCTTTTTACTCTTGGTACCAGGCCTCGAATGCCATGACTTGGCACATTGGTGATTCCTGACTGTGTGAAAGTGCAGAGAAACAGAAACCATGGTTAAATTAGAAGCATTTTTATTCTGGTGTGTTTTATATGGTTGTTAGACACAACAAGATGCATTTTAGATGCCGAGCAGAATAATGACAAGGTATTCAAACAATTGGGTCAAATATTTCTTGCTGAAATGTGTAGTTCCTGGTATAACTTATGAAATACAGTGTGAGAGATGCAACTGATGTAAATTTAGATGCTTAAAATGTTTTCACAACTTCCAGCGTCAGTTTTCTCCATGTACTTCTATAAACACATTTTATATTTTGCCAGTGCAGTGAGATCGTGTGCTCCAACATGGGAAAGAATCTACATACTCCCACTTCTAATACACTTAGAAATCTAAAACATACTTTTTCCCTACAACAATCATGTTCTTGTATGTCCAAGGATCCTTGTATGACTGAGATTGATGAAAAACAATACCCAGGACCCAGAGTAGCCAAAACCTTCTTGAAACAATAAGAATGAATTTGGAGGGCTCATACTTCCCAATTTAAAAACTCAGTAAAAGGCTGTAGCAATCAAGACAATGTGATATTGGCAAAAGAATAGACACAGAGATCAATGAAATAGAATTGAGAGTCCAGGAAAAAAAAAAACCCTCATATTTTCGGTCAGGTGATTTTCAAATGTTTCAAGATGATTCACTGAGGGGAAAATGGAAAGAAAGGCACTGGGACAGTCAGATCTTTCACATGGAAAAGAATGGAGACCTCCCTCACATGTTTCCCACAGGTTAACTCAAAATGGATCATAGACCTAAATGTACCTCCAAAAAGACTGTAAAACTCTTAGAAGAAATCTCTAAGAAGAAATGTTCTTAGATGAAGGAGTGAATTTTTGTGCCTTGGGTTAGGTGGAAGTTTATTTTTAGCTATGACATGAAGCATATAAGCAGCAGCAGAAAAAAAAAGATGAATTGGACTTTACTAAAAGTTAAGACATTATGCTTCAAAAGACATCATTCAGGAATTGAAAAGACAAACCACGGGATAGGAGAAAATATTTGCAAATTGTGTACCTGTAAAGAAACTTAAAAAAAAAAAAAGGAAAACACACTTTTTTTCTGGGAGAGCTCCTTGAGAGAAAGAGGTCTTTGTTCTTCATATCAAGACAGTGTCTGTCACGTATTAGGTGCTCAATAAATTTATTTACAAACTGATAGGATGTAATGATATTCACATTAGCTTTTTATCCTGTGTAAGACAGCGCACACAGCAAATTTTGGCTGCCCTGCATGTATTCCCCTCAGTCAAAAGCCTCTTATCTGAAGATAAAATGTGCTACTCTTGGCTTTGCTTCTGCCGGTGGAGTCTTGCCTCCTCCACTCCTGCATATAAAAACAAGTACTGCAGGGAAGTGTTACTGTACAAAGGGTTAAGTCCTCTTTCTTTACATGAAAAGCTCCCCTTGAAGTGTGGTTTACCTATTAACTTTGTAGGAGAGCTCCCATAGGGTCAGCTATGTAGGACCTGGCACCTTCAGAGGAGGGTGGTGTTGTTGGTTTTTTGTGTTTTTTTTGTGTGTGTGCGTTTTTTTTTAGAAAAAAAAAAAGAACGAAAGAAAGTAATCTGATATCCACCTGCAGGGCTTCTGTTATCATTCACATCATTTCCCTGTAATAAAAGCCACTTCAGCCTCCTAAAACTGGATATTGACCCAGAGAGAGTGCTGCCAGCTGCGTTAGGGCCTCAGCATTGGCAGCTGCATGGAGGAGTCGCAGGCCATAGACTGAGCAAATTTAGTTTGAAAGCACAGGTGCCTGTGTTTTCTGAAAATTGTTGGGATTCCAGTTGCAAAGCGCAGTGGGGGAAGGGAAGCCGAATGAGTATAATCCTTGCATCTGTCAACATTATCAATTGTCCGATGGGTCATATGAGTAATTGGATAGAATTAAGACCAGGGTGATATCACAAGTAAACAAAACCGAGGGGGACCTCTTGGATATGTACCCATCTAGAGAAAGTGTGCCTTCCTTTCCTGCAAGCACATTTGCCGTTCTGCTAGCTGTATTCTCTTGCCTAACTAGGCTTTAGAATCAACCGTTGCCATGGTTTCAGTTCAGACCAAAGTGGCAAGAGTAAACAATTCTGAAATGATCAAATGCTGCTGACTCTTGATTACATCGAGCTGTGGGAGCAGTTACCCCCAAAACCGTTTCTATTTGCTCGTGGAAGGTGCTTTTGAATTCATACCTGATATAGGTATCTTTAATACTATACGGAAATTTATGCTTCCAAAAAATCAAACCACACTCTGAAGATCTGATTTAAGAGACTTTGCTGAGTCACCAGTTTGCTCCATCCCTCAGCACCCCCGAGAGTGGGAGCAGGGAGTGGTACTGCTCCAAGCTCTGTGCTATGTGGCTTCTATTAGTGTTTTCATGCCCTCCTCCAAACCTTGGAAAGCAGCTGTCATTGGTCCCATTTCACAGATGAGGCATCGAGAGCTCAAGTAACTTTCCTAGAGTCAGGGAGGCCAAGCCAGGAGTTGAACCCAAGCTGGCCTAACTCTGACTTCAGCTCTTTATGGTACCAGTATTGTCTCTCCCACCTCAGGGAATCCCCAGGATGGACTGAGGTTTCCAGAAGACAGTACTTTTCTTTCTACTCACTCATACATTCATTCATGCAACACTAGTGCATACCAGCGTCATACTCAGCCCCATGAAAGAAGCTGAGGACACAGAGATGAAGAAACATCCTTTCTTGTCCCAGAAGAGCTCCCAGGTTTTGGGGGGGCAGGGGAGAGATATGAAAACAAACAACCACGTGGCAGCTCAAGAATTGCTAATAATGGAGCTCAGGAATACAGAGGAGGGATGCTGACTTTGCCTCGGATGTGACGAGTGGTTGGGGAGGAGTGAAGGAAGTCAGTGACATGTGAACCAAATAGTGGAGGGTAAATAGGAGATTGTTAGCCAAGCATTTCAAAGAGAGAAAATGCCCTGCACCAAAGGGCAAAAGAGTTGGGAAGCATGGTGTGCAAGATGGTGATGGTTGGGAGGGCGAGACGAAAGATGGAGCCTTGAAGATAGGCTAGGGCCAGATCAAAATGGCTCTGCAATAAGGAGGTTGAATGGATTCTCCAGTCTCGGATGGATTTTCAGGAGGGGATGCAATTGATCAGAAGTGAAAAGCATAACACTGACATTCAGCAAATCCTCTGCCTTTTACCTAGAGAGCCCCGTTGTTTGCACAGTATTGCCACCTCGGCCACATTAGCCTCTGCTCATACACGGTGTCTTTTTCTAGGTTAACTTTCTGCAGAAGAGAGCCTCTGTCCTTCAAGAAGAACTGACTACATACCAAAGCAGAAGGTACAGCCCATGCTCCTAATGCCTTCTGGTTACTGTGTATTGTTTACACCTGTGAGTCTCAGGGGTTGACATTAATGTCTTTATTAAAATGCTTAACATAGTATCGATTTCAGGGGGAAGAAAACTTATATTTTTACTAAATAGCCTGTCTTTGAGAAGCCACCCACCTCTTGTAATCACAGTGCTTAGTCAGTATGATCAGAATGGAATGAGAGAATCTGCAGGTGCCTGACAAGTCTGGACCTCACCTGCACAGTCCTGACAAGACATTGTCTTGAAGATCAGTTGCAGGTTAAGGAGACCGTCTTTCTTTTAAGATAGCAAGATGATGCAATTCTTAGTACGGTAGCCCACATCTTCAAAGCCCTGTATCCCCTGGAGGTTTGGCGCTGCTGCAGCTAGATGTTCTCGCGACCAAAATAGATAAACGGCTTGGTGGTGTGGCAACACCATGACTTCAGTGGCCCCCGTGTGTGCTTCTCGAGGATGCCTTTTTAGTCCAAGGCCCCCAGAGACATCACAGGCATGGGTCATGTTTACCTGCTCTCATTCAATCAAACAACCTCCGTTTTTGTGCAGTGAAAGGCCAAAGCACTTACTTGGCATTGGATTAGAAGTTCAGATCTTGTGAATCATTCACTTTCCCAAAGATTCCGCTGCCTGGTGCAGATGGGACTGGATCCTTTATGGACATAAGTGATGACATTTTGATATCAAATATCCTTTTTAATTGCCATCCAACTCCTCCCGAGTTGGGACATATTTTTTCATTGACATGCTCTTTAAACCTGGAGAAAACCTTAACTGAGATTTTTGATTTTCAGGTAACTGCACCAAGGCTTGGCCTGAGTAGCACAGGCGAGGGCAGTGGATGTCCTGTCTGAGTGCACTGTGGATTTCTTCCAGCAGGTTTGAAGATTTGGATGTTGTAAATTGTGAGCTCTGTGGTATTTTTTAATACTGTAATGTAATTAAGACCATAAACACATGCATCACTCATACACTATGGGGTAGTTTTATTTGTGTCTGCCTAAGTTATTTTTTTTAACATTTCTTTATTATTTCCATATTTGCGTGCATTTGGGTGTGTACTGAGAATTGCTTTTATTGGGAAAAGAAATGATTTCTTATAATATGCCTTGTTGACGCTTTTGCATGGAATTTTACCGGTTGCGTATAATCAAAATCACGCTTGTAGTACCGTATCACAATTTTTAACATGCTTATGTTGTGTTCATGTTCATGTTCATATATTATTAAAACATTATATTTTGTACTTATCAATTTTATTTCTACTTTTTCTTGCACCTCATTTGCCAATATAAGTATGACATATTCATGGTATTTTTCCCTAGAAAACCCTGACAATCTGAAATTGTACTCTGGGAAAAAAATACCTTTATGTCATCATGTCAGAGATCAAATCCATAAGCCATTCATTTATTTAGAATGAAAAAAATCACTAAGTCATCTGATACCATTTTAAGAAGTTGTCGCGTTGGTCTCATCTGACCCTCGGACTCCAGAGGCAGAATGGCGTAAGAATTTTATGTAACAGCTCTGGTTTTATTGTTGCTTTCTCTTTTTATGGTTGTTGTTTTCATTATAATAGCAATGGACGTTCCATAAGAAAGCCTAAAAATGAAGGGTGAGGGGTGTTACAAGGACACACAACATGGTGTCATCAGGTGGTGGCAGATGAGCTGTGATTGGTCCCATTTCACTCTCTGAGAATATGGTGATATTCCCCTGATTGGATGTTTGTCTCCATGAAAATGCCAAGAAGCAGTTCTATGCAGATTGGTCAATCCCACGTGCCAAGGAAATTTTGATTTGTGGTGGTCCGACGCTCTCTATTCTTTTGACTGCACTGTGGTATGTGCCATGGGCCCTTTGAGACACTCTAAAAATCTGGGCCGCCAGCAAGGCCAGAGTTATCCCATTTACTGTAACAGGACAGGGCAGGACATTTCTTTACACTTTTTCAAAATTCTTGTCTCTTTCCCACGCCTACCTCTCTTGTCTGCTGCCCAAGGATTAATGACCCTTTCTTGCACTGTAACTGAGACCCAGAAATGATAAGGAAGTGACAGGTTTTATAGCCAGTTCCAAAGCCAGGGCCAGGATGGGCATAAATGCTGCCTTGCGGCGGCCAGCAATAAAAAGCCTTGCCTTGCTACTCTAGATCATCTCTGGCTGGTAACGTTTGCCCTGACACCTCCTGCAGAAGTAGAGATCTCTGGCCTTTGAAAGCTCAGGTCTTTAATTACAACACAGGCTTGAAGAATATTCAGGAAAAGGTCCAATTGAAGCAGATGCTATTAAAACCACCTACCAAATGAGGACAATTGGTACTCAGACTATGATTTAGTGCTCGAAAAGGAAAGATTAAGGCTACCTGATTAATTTTAAGTGCTTCTCTACAGACCGTGAAAAACAGGTTGAAGCTCAACAGATTTCATTAGTAAGGTTATTAGCCGCCTGAAGTGAAAATACTTGGTGAATTGTATTGTCTGCTGGAATTGGAACTCCCACTCAAGAATATTTGTTTTCCATGAGTAAATATCAGTAGGTGTTTTGGAAGGTTGCCTGCTATTCTTTCTTTTCCTTGTTTCAAGGGTTATGAAATCACAAACACTGGTGAACCTTTGACATTACCCAGATCCTGTTTCCCTTCTGATGTGTGTCGTATACGTCTGGGAGTAAGCGTGCCGAAACTTTAGGTCCGTTTGATTGTGTGTGTGAGGACTAGATGGCCGACACCAATGCTTTTGTGAACGTCCTCTGATAAAGGAAGAGAAAGAAAAATTGCATTTGGCACATTTAAAATCCCTTCTTGAATTGAGCCCTGGGTGTACAAAAGGCTACTGGGAGAAAAAGCAAGTGCTCAGGAAATAAATTATAAACATTGTGCCTTCTTATAAAATCATCTAAGATTTCATCCTTTCTTTTATCTGGTGGAAGATCAATTGTTCATCACAAGTACTTCATTTAGTTCCATCTCAGGTTGTCGTTCTTGGCTCCTGTCCTGGAGTCATCCATCTGTGCTATGTGTCTGCGTGCGACCGTCCATGGGCAGTGGGTGATGAGGCACGGAGAAAAACCAAGGGGAAGGAAGCTGTGGGAGTGCAGGGTTCTGGTGTGTGTTTTTACCCAGCCATGGGATCGAGCACAGGAGAAGGGTCAATGCGAAGGCCAGTGATCTGCCCATGTCATGGTTTTGTTGAAGGTCCACCGCTTCTGTGTCACCAAGCAGCGAGACGTTTCAGGGGCATGCCCCCTGATTTTGCAACCTCCCCATTCAACAATCAACTCCTCAGAGGGCAAGCCATCCAGGGACACAATGGAGAAAAAAGGCCTCAGAGGAGGGAATGGAGAATGGGTCGGTCTTGCCTCGTAGTTTGTACAAAAGAATCGGCTGTGACTCAAGGGAAATTGCTCAATTCCGACGTTATCCCATAATGTTGCATAGTAACGGTGAAGTCCTCAGAAACAGGCATATGCCTGTGGTCGTGAGCAACCTCATTAAAGGTGTTGGCCGAGAAAGCACAGACAAGAGAAACTGGGTTTGAATTAACAATTAACATCTCCCTATTGAAGTGCATCACCATCCGCAGAAGGCAGTGGTATTTTAGCTTTCGTTCTGAGAGTAAAAAGGAAAGGTAAAACATCAAAAATGGTTGGAGAAAAGTTTCAGAACACAAGGTCATTTTAATTCATAGTTTCCTTAAAAGAGCAGTCTCATCGGAGCTTTCATATTTTGTTCAGAAAGGTCATCTCTTTTAAGCCTTGTCATTAAAGACAGTTTGCTCTTTAAAGTGAATTATCAAAGTGTGTAGAAATTGCAAGTTACTGAAACTAAAATGCATGATCAATTTTAAGTCTGCTAACTAAAGCTTACTTAAAATTGGATGTGCTTTTGTCCTCACAGCCCCTTTGATAAGACCAAAAAAAGATACATGGTTGGTCAATTCAAAGCAGGAGAAGAAGATAATTAGATAAAACCTTTTTTCACCCATTGAAATGGTTCTTGGATTTGGAGACTGGGTTGGGAAACTGTGGCATAGGCTGGAATGGTATTTGAAATGTAAAAATCGAACATCCCAGATTTTGACCTGCATTAACATTCTTCCCTGTAGTGTTTTAAGAACAGAGTCAGACTTCAGATCCGGTTATTTACCTCACATGGAGGAAGAGAGATGGAACTTGTAACTTAAGACTTAAAGGAATTTTAAAATCTGGATCCTTCACCAACATCTAGGTCAGTTGAAAAAATTGATTCTTCCAGAGATTTTCAGTTTTAAGCAAAGATTGCCATCAGGCAAATGTTTTAAGACCAAAGGGCCAAGATGTTGCTATACATTCTGCTGTTTTTAGAAGTGAGCTTAGTCTAGACGTCAGGCTAATAAATACCCTATATCCTCTTTGGGAGTCTACCATTTAAGAGAGGTCTCCTGGAAAGAGACCTGGCTGGACACGAAGACTTGATCAGTGAACAGAAAGACAAGGCTACCTAACGAGAAGCCTGATAGACTTCGTCAGCTGAAACGTGCTTCTGTAAGGGAAACAATGTCCACACCCCTTTACTTCTACTCAACTTCGTCAAAGACAGAGCCCACCCCAGACTCAAGGGTAGAGGACACAGACTCAGGCAGTGTCAAAGAACCTGTGGCTGTCTCTAATCTGCCACCATTTGGGCAAGAAAGGAGCCTATCTATCTTTAACCTGGAATCTCTGCTTAAACAGTCTGATCCATGAAGAGTCTGTGGCACACATGTCTTATTGCCCGGTGTTCTGAGAAATACGGTTTAGAGCCCAAATCCAGGTGATTGCTAAAAAGTCTCTTCCCATGCAACATTCTGTTAGTCCATGTTGTATTGCTACAATCATGGGTTCAAGGGGATTCGGAAACACCACTGGTGGGGAAGCCCTGAGTTACGAGGATTCACTAAGGCCATGTCTTCCTCTGTGATTCTTTCGAAAGATGGTAGCAACCACAGGCGAATGCTTCTCCCAACCCTTCTCTGTCTGGGGCTTGGTGTGCATTGTTTACCGTAATTATCTTAGCAAATGTATCATTATAAAGGTCCACCAAAACACATACCCAGTGCTTAGCGTGGTTTTTCCTTCTTTCGTGGAAATATCAGGCGCATGGAAGGGCGTGGTCTTGATGAGCCTGCGAGGGAACATTCCCTGAACCACAGAGCACTCAGAGAGCACTCAGCTAATCGTCCAGATAAACAAGTGAATCAGCCTCCTAATTGCCCCGTTAGCTTCCTCGCCACCACGGCTGGGTTATCTCTGTTCGTGCTCTGGAGCCCAGCTCCTGGATCTCCGCAGCCTGAGCCTGGGCCTGGGCCTGGGTGGGGGAGGGAACGAGGAATTGACGCCCAGCCACCACTCCTCCACCTTCCAACTCCCAGGGTCCCCGAGCATTGATCCGGCCTGGTGATCAGCGTGTGTTTGGGGGGAAGCATCAGAAGCCGTGGCGCACCCCGAGTTCAGCTCTGGTCAGCAAGCAGAGCCTGGCAGTTTCAGGGGGAGAGGAAGCGAGAAGAGACATCATCTCTCCCCAGGAAGGAGGAAATGTTTTCCTGGAGGGGTGGCCGAGGGTCCTGAGAATCTTGCACCCTTCTTTTTGCAGAAGTCCCCTTGACATTGACTGAGCTGTCTTGGGAGCAGGTTTGCGCTCCCCACGTTGGCTTCGTGCAGGTTGACTGAAGCTGCCCTTGACCTGACATCGACCCTGATGTCGCTCTTCACGTTCTGAGCAAACTCGGTTTGCAGTCCGGCTTCCCCTGCACGCTTTGTGTTTCTCGGCTACGGCGGTGTCACCATCCGGTGGGAAATCCTTTTCAGAATGGATCACTTGGCCCATTACTGATCATCGTGTTTGTAATAAAAATATTTATCCAAGCCGGGCGCAGCAGTTACGGTGTGAAGCCCGGGCGGGCAGCCTCTTCATGTCTCCACCTGCTCCTCCTCAGAGTTAAGGATCTGCTAGCCGTTTTCTGCCTAGAGTGCAATCTCTTACAATGTTAGGGAAACTTTCTCTGACGGAGTTCCCACTTGTGTTATCTGATTTTCTTCCTCGGTATTTGTATTTATGCATTTGGGCATGTGAGTTTGGAAGCTTCTAGAAGACAAATTGGGTGGATTAAAGGAATTTTTTTCTTTCAAAATCATTTCTGCAATCTTGGAGTGTGTGTGTGTGTGTGTGTGTGTGTCATATTTTTTCTACTAGACTAATTAAGACAGCAAACCTAAGTAGACCACCTACTGCCAGCCCCGGCTATCAGGTACTTTCCCTAAGACCATCTAATGGTCACTGTCAGGCAGCCCGGGTGGCTCAGTGGTTTAGTGCTGCCTTCAGCCCAGGGCCTGATCCTGGAGACACGGGATCAAGTCGCGCGTCAGGCTCCCTGCATGGAGCCTGCTTCTCCCTCCGCCTGTGTGTGTGTCTCTCTCTCTGTGTGTCATGAATAAATAAAATCTTTAAAATAAAAATAGTAATAGTCACTGTCTCTGCCTTTCTATTGGTAAAGGAGAGAGATTAATTGGCCTCATCTCTAGCTCACATTATAATTATTGTTCCCTCTGCGGTATCACCTCTACCATATGAGGAGCATTTTTACTTCATGCAAATGGAAATTGAGCTCAGTCCTTCAAAACTGGAATGCATTTGCTCCCAAACTGAATACCCCGCAGACCTTTGCTGAGTGCTTGACACGTCCCAGGGACTGAGGCTGGCAGTTGAGACACACAGAGATGCATGAGACCTGCTCCTTGCCTGCAAAGGGCTCGTAATCCATATGGGAAGATAAGACATACATAGGAAAGAAAAAAAAGAGAGAGCATGATCTTTGTATAAGAGAAATGCCAAATATTCTGGGAATTCGAAGGAAGTGGAAACATTTTGAAATCATCTCATAGGAGGAGGTGACATTTAGTCTGGATGTTGGAGTAAGAGTAAGATTTTAATCCGTAAAAATGTGGGGCGGGTGTTCCGGCTGGAATGCAAAGCCGGGAAAGTCGTTCACGTCCGCTGCATCACATGCATGAGGAGGAAAGTAGTCCGAGAGAAGATGTAAAAAGTGTGTTGGAGTCAGGTTGTGGAGCCAAAGAGAACTTACTGACCCCCTTGAGTGCTGAGCGAGCCTCTGAGCACATGTGGCCGAGGCCTTTGGAGTCAGAGGGATCTGGAGCCAGGCAGGTTGCTGGGTCCCTGAGTCTCCATTTCCTTATCTTAGAAGGTAGAGGAAATAGTAGAACATGGTTGTGAAGACTGGATGAGATAATGCATTTTCAAAGTCTAACATGCAATAAACATGCAAAAAGTGAAGGCTCTTTATTTTCTGACCATCCTCTAATTTCATGAGCTAAGTACGATTTATGCTTGAAGATACCAAAGCAAAGAGAAGCTTGGACGTTTGGCCAAGGCCCTACTTCGAATATGTGCAGTTGGAGCTCGTGTCCCTGTAATTCGCTCTTTGCTCTTCCTGCTACGTGGCATTGCCCCCATGGATGAGGAGAAGTGTGGACTCTGTGTTATACAAAACCAGGGAACAATTAAAGTGTTTTGAGCAGGGGAGTGACACCATGAGAAACTGCTGCATGAGCATTTGTCCTGAAGCAGCATGAGGCCCAGGAGAGTTGGAGACAGGAAATGCGTGCAGGAGTCCCATGGGTGCCACCAAATCCTGAGGGAGAAGGAGCATCCCCCATCCTCACCCCCCTTTGAATGGAAACTAGGCCAAAGATTCAGTAGCTACTGTGCCACCTGAATGAATGAGATGATTGTGAAGGCGAAAGAAATGTAGGGCCGAGGTCCACAGCCTAAAAAGATGCAGGGTGCAGATTTGGGAATGGGGGTGGTGATGAGTTTGGGTGTAGACGTGCTGGGCTTGGTCAGGTAACCAGTAAGCCTGGGTCAGGGCCCCAAGATGCGTCAGTCAGGAACATTGTGGGTGAGAGCTGATGCTGAGAAGCTGAAGGTTTCACCAAGAAGTGGGGAGAGGAGAGGAAGAGGGGGCAGGAGGGGACCAGGAGGTGAGGGCGCACGGTTCCTCTGGCAGCTGAAGAAGAGGTGGAGGGTGCAGGGCTCAGAAGAGGGCTGGCAGGGGGTGCCCAGTGGAGCACAGAACATCTGCCATTTGCCCTGGACAAGAGACGCAGGAGGGGCAGAGTTAGAGGAGCCCCATAAATTCCTTGAGAGTCCAGCCTGAAGGGCGCGGTGCCTCCCAGACATCCACCACCCTGAGATAAGTGGAGAAGAGCCAGGTTGAGTTCTGAGGGGCCCCTAGGGCTTGGAGGCGGGGTGCTCTGCTCCGATTCCAGATAACAGATCACCGTTGGCAAAGGTTCCGCAGGACCCCAAGGCCACGGCGCCCAGGAGCTGGCGCGGGCCGGCTGTGCCAGTGGGTGTCCTGACCCATCCATGAAACCAGGGAAGCGTCCTTGAAAGTTCAGGTCTTCTCTCATCATAGGGTCTTCACCCATTTGTCCATTTAGCGAAGTCACTAAATGAAGTCAGCCGTCCAGATAAAATCAGTGGATTGTCCTCAAGGGACATTCCTCTACATTCAAATATTTGTGTTTCTGATCCTTACTGATACAGACTTAAGTTGGTTTTCAGACTTTTTTGTTTTTACAGCAACAACGAAAAGTCACCTTGAACTTGATATTTAGGTAGAATTTAACCTACGGTTACTATATTGATCGCAAAAATTATACTTTTTGTTGCCCCACCCCCACCTCCAAATCCCAAACAGTAAAGAACACCAAGTGAATACATGTTGAGGGTAAAGAAGATTGCATTACGAGTCGAGCAATGTAAGGATAGGACAGGGACTTTAGCATGGAAGACCAGGAGATGAAACAACTTTTTTAAAAAAATTTTTTTCCTTAAAGATTTATTTATTTTTCATAAGAGACACAGAGAGAGAGGGCAGAGACATAGGCAGAGGGAGAAGCAGGCTCCCTCTAGGGAGCCAGATGTGGAACTCAATCCCAGGACCCCAGGATCACGACCTGAGCCGAAGGCAGACGCTCAACCCCTGAGCCACTCAGGCATCCCCCAAAATAACTTTTTTAAAAGGGAAATTAAACTTACTCATATTCTAGAACCATAGGTGAGACTTTCTTACTACCTAAAAACATTTTGATGGCCTAAATTTCTTTAATACATTTTGTAGATACGTACCCCACAATGTCTAAAAGCCATAAATGTCTTCCTTTACTTTTTTTTTTTTTTAATAGTTTGGCACCAGGGACGCCTGGGTGGCTACCTCCCTTCAGCCCAGCTTGTGATCCTGGATTCCCAGGATCAAGTCCTGCATCAGGCTCCCTGCGTGGAGCCTGCTTCTCCCTCTGCCTATGTTTCTGCTTTTCTCTTTGTGTCTCATGAATAAATAAAATATTTTTAAAAATAGTTTGGCATCAAAATTTCCTTCATGCCAATACCAAAAGTTCTTAGCAGGGACTTAGAAGGAAAATTAGCCAAGACATTTTAATTCTGCATGAGAATAAGGTCTTATTTTAGAGGGAGGGAGAAAAGATAGCTTTTATTTTTTCTACTGAGAAAAAATGAGAAGTGGATATTTGGTCACTTTATATCTCCAGGAGGGGGTGGGAGGGGATACATGCTATAGATTTGCTGACCATCCTCTGAAGACATGACAAAGGGAACCCAATTTAGCCTGGTACCCTTGAGCTTCTGGGAGAATTTAGTCTGCTCAAGCTGGCCAGACTGTGGCTGCCCCAGGGCGCTGGGGGTGGGTCCCCACTGGTAATGTCTGAAGGGGACTGTGATGCCTACATGTGTGCCACCACTAATTTAGCTCTAGATTTCTTTCTCAGCAACAGAATCCCCCCAACCCCCACGCCTCATCAAGCTACAAAAAAGAGAAGTCAGAGCCCAGTCTCAAGCTCAGAGCATGGCCATGTTTGGCTTGTCCGTTGCAGAAGTCAGCAGTATAGAGAGCAGGAGAGGAGGGTTTGTAGACATGGACTCGGGGTATTTCTGCCACTGGTATCCCAAAAGTGTTGTCACTTTTCTGCCAGATGGCATCAGCCAAGGGCAAACCGAGAAATGCCACAGGTAATTAGGAGCTTGATTTTCAAATACTTACCACTCTGCAGCTGGATAGGATGTCCTGTTCACCCAGGCACTTTAGGAACAAATGGAGAGGATCCCAGTGATATTGAGAAGTCTTGAGAAATATGGGTAAAACTGGGAGTACCATGTGCCTTCCTCTGCAGGGAGCCTCTGAGCTAAAAACAAGAAAAGCCTTATTTCAGGTTAGCTTGATTGTTAACACCATCTAAATAATTCCATTTCATATATACTTAGATTTTATGCTCTAATTCCTGCTTGGTCATAATGGTTTTATCTGTGATTGTGCCCCCCAGGGTAGTTGAATTTTATATTATGCCTTCTGACCACAGGAAAAGGAAAGTATAATTCTACTGTGTCTTCAGGCAAGTTATTAAATATTTTATGGTACAAGTATAGTTCACCATACTTTATTTAAAGCAAGAGCTTATATTGATAGACAAATTTAATTTCTAACACCGGTGAAATAGGCCTTTAGGCTACCTGCTTAAACTCTGTGTGCCTTAGTTCATTATCTAGATAAATAGACAAGAAATAATGACTATAAGATGATCAAATTAGCTATGTGTTTAAAATGTAGAAGCCCCACTATAGAAGTCACATTGGCCATCCTGAAAGGGAAATGCCATGTACAGTTACTGTGGACAGCATGTCACATTCAAGGAAGATATTTTATTTGATTGTGAGCTCAATGTCGAAGGATACAAAAATTTGAAGCATGTAGAGAGCCAGTTCCTCAGTTATAAGAAAATGAGATAGGCTCATTTATAAAATAGAAGAAAATTTTGATGGCATAACAGGAACCTAATCAGGTGTGATAGATCTGTATGTTTCAGAATCCAGCACTAGTTCAGGGGGGAAAAAATCACTCTTCTTCTGAACACATAAGAACAGGAAGGCATTTTCAGCACCACCAAAGCAGTGTTTCATCACTTCTAGAAATGAATTTGTTAGTTTGATGTCAAAGTACAGGCAGGAGAAAGCTTTCAGAACCTACTCAGAAGGATCCAAGAATTCTACAGAAAAGTTAATGAAAGGAAGCAATGGAATCTTCTCCCCCCACCGTTACCACTCAGTGGGTTTCTAGAGCATCCACGCACATGAGAGCCACAGTACCTGTTTTCTGGAGATGACCCTCATTCTGAACACAGTTCCGGGGCCCTCCAAGCAATGAAACATGTTGGTACAAAGATGCCATTTTCTGTGTCATTGGGCTCATATTTTAAGAAAATCCATCCAACCCAGCCCATGAACCAAAAGCCTTCAAGAGGGAACATGATGGCCTAGTGTTTAATCTGATTGATGTTTCAGAGACCAAAGGTAAAGTGATTTTTCTGAGGTTGGAGGTCAGCTACCAAGTAGCCAAATTCGGTCTAGAACCCAAGTTTCTGGTTTCATAGCCCATTATTTCCCCCCATTACTTTTTCTTTCCCATCCCCCCAATGTATCAAACACATTAATTGAACTCCACGGTGATAGGAGTCAAGGCTCTTTCTTTTTTCTTTTCTTTTCTTTTTTTTTTTTTCACAATGGTCACTGTTGGGCCAAGGTCCATTTGCTAGTTTCTTCAGTATTTTATGTGCCTCCTGATCCAGAAAGGCTAAGAGGTCTGGCTAGACCTTCATGGTCCTGGCAACAGTGTCTGTTTGGAAATGTGCTATAAGGCATCAAAGCTTAATTTCATAAACCATCTGATAAGATATTTTGTAGAAGAATAACACTTGCCAGAGAAGTGGCATGGGCAAGAGTCTGCTCTTGGGCAAGAGTCTGTGAAATGAAGAGGAGATTGCAAGACAGGAGTCCTGGCATCACTTCCAAATGCTCTCTGGCCTCAAGCAATTCTCCCTCCATGCGTGGGCTCTGTTTCTGGTGTTTTCCCCAGAGAGATCCCCTCTGGGCGGTGGGGAAGGGGTCCACGAGGAAGCCACTGCCTTCCCGCATCGGCCAGTGCTAGAATTGAGTAAAGAAATTCTTTCTTTGCACTTTCATTTCTTCCTCTTTATTTGCAAGGTTAGAATAACCATCTGAGATAGGCCTTCCGTTCCCCTGGAAGCTAGTGGGCCCTCATTCCTGCGAGCCTGGGAGCAGTGGCGGCAGGGAAGCGGTAGGGAAGATGAGAGAGGGCATTGTGCAAGCCCTTGATCTGTATCTCGTGGGTCCTTTGCAACTCCAAGATCCTATGACAAAATCCTAGGATGCAGATAAGTAGCTACACTTGGGCAATGGGAGGGAAAAGTGTGAAGCAACCAGACAGATCTTTGATAGCCAGCCATATATCCTCACACGGGGACCTTATTTTTGAAAGACCCTTAACACATAAGGATTGGGCTTTCCCTTTGCCGCCTGTCTCTCATTTCCATTTGGAGACAGTGGAAACACAAGCTAAGGATGTGAATGAAATGTGGCTGGTTTCTGGGGCAGCCCGAGACGTCACTTGAGAAGGAAACAAGTAAAAAAAAAAAAAAAAAAGGAAAGAAAGAATGAAAGAAAAAAAAAGAAGGAAACAAGCAGAGAGCCTCCTGTTTTCCCAGTTTGGGTCTCCTTGTCGCTGAAGGGAGATTCTTAAAAATCTCACTTTTTTTCCTTGAAACAAAATGCTCTTAGATAGCATGATATTCAAGCCACCTCCCAGGGCCAGTGGCTCCTGGACCCCTCACAAGTCATCGGGGCTCAGGATCACTTGAAAATAAGCCTGCAGTCCCTACGTCTTCTGTGGTTTGCACATGGCTCACAGAAAAGGGTGCAAGCAATTCCTTGAGAGAGCCCGACCTCAGTTGCTGGCTGTGTTTAACACCCTGAAACAACACAGAGCATACCAACTTTGAGCCAAAAACATATGTGGATCAATCTACCTCCTGAGGGCAAGCCACTTCTACAGGTATTTCTCCTGACTCTTCACAACCACTCTGTTATGGGTACCATTGGCTCTTCTCTACAGATGAAGAAATGAGGCTGAGAAGCTCTTTCCCGAAGAGAAACCATCCTGGTGGTAGGATAGGGACTTGAACCCAGGTCTGTCTCATGAAGACCTTTCCACTAACCCAGCAAAAATAGACTGTGGTCCTCACCTGGGCTGCGCATTAGAATCGTTGAAGCTTTTAAGACACACCCGAGCCTGGTGCTCCCCCAAGACCAATTGAATAAGAAGCTCAGACCTGGGGCGGGGTCTGCAGGCACTTCTATTGCTCTCATTAGCCTCTTGCATTAGGAAGGAGTCAAGCACATCCTCCAATCAGCCTCTCCCAGCCTAGGCCGAGGCTTCTCCCAACATCCCCTCTCACAAGAACCCATGCAGTGGCATCTGGCAGCCCTTTGTGCCAGCAGAGAAACAAAGGCACTGTATTCAGATTTCCGATGCCCCCTCTCTGTGCTTCGTTTGCAGGGACAGAAAACCTGCTGCATACAATAGCCATAGAATTAAAGGCGGAAATGCAAGTACTGTGCCAAGCCAGGGCCTGGCACTGGTAAAGCACCCCATGAACGGTGACGGAAGAGATGGTGACAAGGAGGAGGAAGCCATTAAACTTACCTGGTTTCCTCCCCTGCTTTGGTGCCCTGCCCTTCTCACCAACACTGGTGCCTCAGTGCCCTGTTCTTAGGAGAAGCACTGAGTCCAGGGCCTTCGCACTCTGGGAAAGGATTTGTCCGCTGCCTCTGGACAGCACCCTGCAGCCCAGATTTTTCCTGATCCCTCTTTCACCCCCAGCTCATCTGAGAACCAGCTCATCCCTATTCAGGGGACAGTCGCTGCTGAGGACTTTGGTTCCCTGCACAGCATGCCTGGCCAGGGCAGAGCATGATGAGGGAGCCTGACTCTGAAGCTCGAGCTGGCTTCAGATCCTGGTCACAGCATTTACCAGCTCTGTGACCTCAAGATACTTGGTCCCACTGAGCGTAGTCTCCTTTCCCGTATAACAGATATAGCGCCTATCTTGCATGAGGTTGTATTGAGGTAGCCCCATGGTATGTTACCCCTGAAGGTGACACATGACCCTGACCCAGACAACATACTTACCAGACAAATACTTGGGACCCGAGTCCCAAGACGAACAGAAGGTTGGTGCAGGTGGGTGATACGCCTTTTATCAAAACCCCTAAAATTCCTGAGTCCCCGCCTTCCTTTTCAAGGTGCATAGCACCAACCTCAGTTTGTCCTTCCTTCCACTCCAGTGCTCATCCTGTCTTCAAGTGTAAAGAATGATAGGACCCATCATCAGTTGTCTTCAGATCCCAGGGAAAATTGTATAAACCCATTCATTTAAATGAAGGGTCTCATTATACCATGTTGATTCATTGTATCTTCAAAACTACCAAAGAGAAAAGAGGTTGAAATGAAATTTTTAAAAGATTTTATTTAATTAATTTATTTCTTAGAGATAGAGAGTTAGTACGAGATTGGGTAGGGAGAAGGCAGGAATGGCAGAGGAGGAGGGAGAGGGAGAGAGAGAAAATCTCTCAGGCAACTCTGCACTGAGCACAGAGCCTGATGCAGGGCTTGATCTCACAACCCTGAGATCATGACCTGAGCTGAAACCAGCAGTTGGATGCTTAATTGACTGAGCCACCAGGCACCATGAAATGAAGTTTTTCTAATTGAAAATCAATAGACTTTTCAAGCCTCATTTCAAAGTTCTGTTTTGAAAAAGCCCCAAATGTTATATTAAATCTACATCTGTAGCCAATTCAGATGCCCCCCCTTCTAGTGGCAATGTCTCTCATGGGTGACCTAAGAATTGTGGTGGCTCCCCAATAATAAGTGGCCTTGTCCTTATGGAGTTGGCCAGCGCAGGCAGGAGGGAGGAGAGGCCCCAGCCCCCTCACTATGAGATTTAGTCTCCACCATTTTCATCTGGAAACAAAAAGACATTGCCCACAAGTACCATGGAGACAGATTTTGAGGAGTTTCATCCTCAGGGACCACGAGATGACAAGCCTCCTGAGCTCTTGTGTTTTTGCAGGAGGTCAAGGAGGGAAAGTTGCAGAGAGAAGAAAAGCAGAGAAGGAGGCATCTTGGGGTACCCTTAGGCCTAAGCCAGTTGGGATGGATGGGGTAGGGCAGTCGTGTTGAACTTCATGAAGGAGGAATTTGCCCAAGTTCACAAACTGGAAGATTTCAGAGCTTGGGTCTGGTCTGACTTGAAGCCATGGTCTTGGGGATTCATCTAGTCAATTGATTTAATGGACAACTAAAATGCCTTTTCCCTTCATTTGTTAAAAACAAAGGGAAAGTAATATGCTGTTGTTATTAGGAAGGACTGACTTCATTAGGCACTGGATGAGCAGAGCAGGCACAGGTCCCGGGGACCAACTCGGATGGGGTAGGATTTCTTGATGGCGTCGAAGTGGGGTGTGAGGGAGAAAATGCAGGATGGCTCCAGAATGTCTGGCCTGAGCAACCCAACGCATGCCGTCTCCTGTTAATGAGATGACAAACCACATGTGCTACAGGTTGGAGGGAACAGGGAACTGGAGCTCAGTTTTAATCATGATAATTCTGTGAGGTCTGTTCAGCTTTTACTCACACCCATCACGTGTGTAAAGTACTTAGCACAGCACAAGAGGAATTCAATAAAGACTTGTTTCTGTTTTCATTATCCTTCTTAGCACTCTGCTGCTACTCCTCCTTGAATCGCCATGGTGATTGGCTATCTCTGCCCATGCGTCTGAGAAGGCAGAGGGCTTCCTTCCCGGGGCATCTCAAGCCCAGGGTGAGCAGCAGCTGACCATCTGGAAGTTCCCTTATGTCAGGGCCTTGTGCAAGAGGGAAGCTGACTTGGGCTAATGTCACACCGCAGCTTTGAACTTCAACCCAGGGCCCCAAGCAAAAGTGTCAGCAAGGACCCCTCTGATCTCTGTGAATCAAAACACATTCATGTTATTCACAGAGCTGGGACTTATGACTACAGAATGGAATCTGGGTCATATGGCGGGGCCCTTATCCATTCAAAGATGAGGAAATGGGGACCAAATTATGGGAAGGCACTTATGCAATATCACATAGCCAGTTAGTGGTGGACCTAAGATTAGGTAAAGTTCTTAATGCCTCATCTACTCTACCATCGAGCTGTTTTCAAATGGGGCTGGGGCCACTAGGCTGGCTCAGATGGAAGAGCAAGTGATTCTTGATCTCAGGTTATGAGTTCAAGTCCCACATTGGGCATAGAGCTGACTTTTAAAAAAAATCATTTGCCACAGATTTCTGTTTCTTGGTAAAATGTTTTTTATTGTTTTAAGAGCATGTTATAAGCTCTCTCAGAACAGGAGCATGCTATAAGATCTTTGAGAACAGGAATTTAGTTCAGGTCAGCATTTGCCAACTTTTGGTTTTGTGCAAGGTGCTTTCTTGGCCCTGATGCTTCAAAGCATAGCTGATGTGGTCTCTGCCCTAAAGGATCCCTTGCCCCTTAACTGAATACCCTGTCCCTATAGATGCTTAGAAAATTTTCAAGTAGGAGAATCTCCAGGCATCTCAGATCCCATTCTCCTTGCTACCATGTAAACAGAAACATAGGGGCACTGGGGTGGCTCCGTGGTTGTGTCTGCCTTTGACTCAGGTCGTGATCCCGGGGTCCTGGGATCAAGTCCCAAATCAGGCTCTCCACAGGGAGCCTGCTTCTGCCTCTGCCTATGTCTCTGCCTCTCTGTGTGTGTCTCTCATGAATAAAAAAAATAAAATATTTTTTAAATTAAAAAAATAAACAGAAACATAACCATACCCTAGATGTTCTAAGGCATAACCTTCATATGACAATTTTCCTATTCTTTTGGATAGAGGAGGATGTTTATTGTATAAAAGTTTGGGGGGGGGTAAAGACGATAAAGACTGTATAGAGTTCCAGTAATGTCAGAACATCTTATATGGAACCAACTCTGAAAGATAACAATGATAAACTCCTGACGAAATCATTTTTTTAAAAATCTATTTGGAGGCACTGGAGAGTGGCCAAACACAGGCGCAAAAAACTAGAAGGTATTCAACTTTAGAAAGAAGGGAACCATACTGAGAGCCACATACATGTAGTTCTCCCTATCTACATGCAGTCTACAGTCTGCAGGACATGGAGAGACTAGAACTCAAGGAAAAGCCATAGTTATAGCTTTGAGGTAGCAGAAGACATAACTGGGGCTGCCAGAGTGCCTAGACATGGAAGGGGAGATCCAGGAAAGGAGGCAGCTACAGATTTGGAGCCTCAAAATCTGTAGATGAACCTCAAATTCTTGGCTGACTCGTGAACTATCGATATGTGGGGAGACCCCAAGGAGCTACAGAGAACACTGGGTGGGAGACTGAAAGAGAAGAGCAAATACGTCAGTGCCACACCACAGGAGAAATTGAGTTTGGAGTTTGAGACCTGTTAATGTTAGCCGTCTGCTTGAAACAAAATCACTATAGTCTTCAGAAGAGGTTAAAATCCAGTCCCTATAGCATTTATAATACAATGTTTAGTATATAATTTAAAAATTTCTGGACATGAAAGGGAACAGAAAATATTATCTTAGTCAAAAAAAAAAAAAACTGACTCCAAGATGGCACAGGTGTTGGAATTAGCAGACAAGGACTTCAAGGCAACTTTTATAAACATGCTCAAAGATTTAAAGGAGAAGACAATCACAATGAATTTGAAAATTGAGAATGTAGATGAGAAATAGAATTTTTTTAAGAACTAAAGAATCGGATTCTAGAGCTGGAAGGTATATCTGAAATGAAAATTTTACTAAAAAGGCTTGGCAGCAGATTGGAGATAGTGAAGAAAGGTCAGTTAATTTAAAAATAGAAAGCATCCAATTTGAAGAAGAGGATATGGCAGAAAAGATCAAAGCCTCCATGCTTTCTGGAGCAATACATGAGGTCTAACGTATGTGCAATTAGAATCTCAAAAGCACAGGAGAGAGTATGAGGAAGAACAAATATTTGAAGAAATAGTGGCTGAAAAATCAGTAAATTTCATGAAAACCATCAATTTAGAAATCAAAGTTGTTCAGCAAATCCTAGGCAGAATAAATTCTACAAAGAAAATTGCACTTGGGTACATCGTAGACTGTTAATATAAAGAAAAAACCTTGAAAGCCACCAGAGGAAAAAAGACATTATAACCAGGGAGCCATGTTAAGAATGAGTGCTTGCCTGTCGTCAGCAACACTGGGGGCCAGAAGACAATGGATCATCCAAAAACTGCTGGAAAGATGTTGCCATCCTTTCAGATTGTTTCAGAAACCATCCTTTATCCCCTACTCTCCTCTCTCCCTGACTGCTTCTGCAGCTTGGCTTGGAGTGCACTGGAAATGTGTATATGTGTATACGTACCTGTTTGTGCTTAGGTCTGTGCAATTTTGCCACACACGTGGCTAGTTTGTTTTATTGGGTTTTTTCCAATAGATACTTATTAGCATAAGACATAGTTTGGGGACACGTAGGCAGCTCAGTCGGTTAAGTGTCCAACTCTTGGTTTTGGCTCAGGTGGTGATCTCATGGGTTGTGAGATGGAGCCCCACATCAGGCTTTGTGCTCAGTGGGGAATCTGCTTGAAGATTCTCTCCCTCTGCTCCTCCTCCCACTCGCATGCCCATGCACATGCTCACATGCTCATTCGCTCCCTTTCTCTCAAATAAATAGATCTTTTTAAAGAAAAGACATAGTTTTGCGCTAAAAAAAATTGTAGTCTGGTTAAGAAGACCAAGGAAATATATAAGAAAAGTTAACATACACATTTAGGAAATGTTTTTGTTTTATTTAGCTTTTTTATTGAATATGATTTATATGCATTAAAGAACACACATTTTAAGTGAACAGCTTGAATCATCACTTAGATTAAGATGGAAAAACTGGGATCCCTGCGTGGCGCAGCGGTTTGGCGCCTGCCTTTGGCCCAGGGCGCGATCCTGGAGACCCGGAATCGAATCCCACATCGGGCTCCCGGTGCATGGAGCCTGCTTCTCCCTCTGCCTGTGTCTCTGCCTCTCTCTCTCTTTCTCTCTCTGTGACTATCATAAATAAATAAAAATTTAAAAAAATTAAAAAAAAAAGATGGAAAAACTTCCAGCACCCCAGAAGCTTCTCTGGTGCCCCCTCTGAGTCAGTGCCCACAACCAGAAGTAATACTAGTCTGTCTTCTATCACCAAAGTTCAATTTTGCCTGTTGTTATATTTAATATAAATGGACTCACGTAGTATGTCCTCTTGTGCCCAGTTTCTTCTGTTAACAAAACATCTGCGAGTTTCAGCTATGTTATTGTTGGCGTTAGTACTCAATTCCTTTTTACTCTTGTGTAGTATTCCATTGTACAAATATCCCATGATTTATTTGTCCCTTTACCTATTGATGGACATTTGTTGCTTCTAGTTTGGGGCTATTAAGAATAAAAATGCTATGAATATTATTTTTAAGATTTATTTATTTATTTTAGATTGAGAGAGAGAGAGAGAGAGTGAGGGATGGGCAGAAGGGGAGAGAGAGAGAGAATCTTAAGCAGGCTCCATGCCTAGTGCAGAGCCCGACACAGGGCTTGATCCTCCAACCCTGAGATCATGACCTGAGCTGAAATCAAGAGTCAGAAGCTTAACTGACTGAGCCACCCAGGCGCCCCACTCTGAACATTCTCATACATGTCTTTTGGTGGGCATGTGCAACATTTCCTCTGGATATGAAACAGAGGTCATGGGGCAGAGGATACACATATATTTAGCTCTAGTAGATAACTGCTAAATAATTTTCCAAAGTGGATGAACCAATTTACACTTCTATCAATGATGTATGAGTGTTCCCATTGCCTCACATGTTTGCCAACACATGGTATTGTCAGCCTTCTTCATTTAAGTCATTCTAGTGGATGTGTAGTGTCAGCTCGTTGTGTTTTTAATTTGCATTTCCCCCGTGAGTAGTGATGTCGTGCATGTTGTATGGTCCCAGCACCCAGCACAGACTGGAGCAGAGAGCAAGCACCGTTTTTGTTGGATTAAGCGGAGTCAGCTCACTTCCTGTACTGTTTTCATCAGTCTCCACCTCTCCCTATACCTCGGCAGGGAGACCAGGGGACAGACTTTTTTAGGAGTCAGCATGGGAGATTGGGGAGAAATAGCCCCTACCTTAAGGCCCTGCCTTGGAAATAGGGACAGCATGTCTCTATGTCATTCTTCCAAGCGAACTGGAACTGGGTATTGTCCTAGAATTTTCCACAACTTCCTTGTACAGCAAGATCCCTGGGCACTACCCCTATAAATTGGCCGTAAGGAGTAAAGTGGCTCCAAATTGATGATATCAAGACGGTAGTGTAACTAAGGTGAGAACTCGGGTCACCTGACTGAATCTGAACCCATGATGGATCTCCTAAGACACAGTCAGAGGCAAGCCACACTGGATGCCTCCACAAGCCCATCCACTCTGGTGCTGTTGTGTTTGGGACAGTAGCCTGTTGCCAGGTGGCAGATAAGTGGAAAGCAGCTGCCTTTGCCCTGGGCCCTGGCTTGGAAAGACTGCTTTTCATCCCCACCTAGATATTAATCACTTTGCAAACTGCCAGCCTGTTGCCAGCTGCATCCCTTGACGGCCCATGTTTTAATAAGGCCTGAGCACTCCTGGCAGGCCGGAGTACAATGTGTGGATTCACCAGACAGGATTACAGAAGGGGCTTTTCTTTGCTGCACTAGGCCTGGGAGTTTGTGTGCATTTCTGCTCCAACACAGCATCTCCAAGGAGGCTTTCACTTTCTAAGAAGGATGCTACCCACTGCGCTATTCAGAGTGGGTAAATGAGAAAATGGGTTAATAAAATACATGCTAGAGAAAAAGAAAATAAGATTAGGGGGCTGATGTTTGGGCTGAGAGTGCTTTTCTGGGCTCCAGGAAAAATAGAACAAGATGATTATTTTTTTTTTTCGGCCCAAAGGACGTCATGCCCAGAACACCACCACTAATCCAATTTTCCTGCCCCAACAAGTATGTGATCAACACTTCTTTAAAAGTTTAATTCTCCTACTGACTAGCCACCAGTTCCCCTAGTTATTGATATATTTATGGAGATCTATTTTCAATGTCTTTGACAGAACTACACGATGCTGATTTGCCCTAAAACAAGAATTGGGGGGGGAGGGTTGATATGGTTTATCTCCCATAACCACAGTTTGGGGGTGGGAGGGGCTCTCACTATTAATGGCCTAAGAGCCTGTGAGTTAATTAAGAGTCATTGGAGCAGCGTGGACATCCCAAGTCAGCAACCAGCACTGAGTGCCTGGCCCTTCCCAGCTTGATTAGAGTTAACTGTGTTTGGTGAACAGGCAGTAATAATTTTCCTCCCTAACCAGGGGAGAGGGGGAGGGAAGGTACAGGGAAGCTAAGAACTGAAGGTTTCGTCAGTTAAGACTCTTTCCCAAACTTTCAAGCTGAAAAGGTTTTTGAAGAGTTTCAAGCATGTTTTTGCAAGGCATTAAAAAAGAAGAAAGGTTAAATATAAAAATTGAAGTTTGGCAGGCAGTATTCCCTGAACTCAATGCATTGCTTGTGGTATTTTGAAAAAAGAAAAGAATTTTGCTTTGAAAATGTCATACTCCAAAGAAGTTTTTGTAAGTTATTTCTAGGGGAGTTGACTCCTATTTAGTTGAATGGATGATTTGACTGTTCCTTTAAAGATATTTCAAACTGTTCCAAACGGTTTCTTTCTTTCTTTTTTTCTTTTTTTTTTTTTTTTTTTTTTTGAACAACAGAAGACCTACCCTACACAATGTTCCAGTAAAACAGGGTAGGAGGGAAGACATTTCCATTTCAATGGGGAAATAATAATTACAAAAATGTTAAGATGCTCCGTCTCATGCCTGATAGTCTTCTCAAAAGATAGGGAAACATATGCCACTCAGCTGGCCCCAGAAACCCCCCCAGATGTGAGGCAAGGGATCAGGAGACCATTGGAACTTCAGGGACGGGGTGCCACTGTGCCATCCACACGACTGCTCCAGAAACAGAACGCTGCCCATGTTTATTCTTCTACCTCAAATGGCCCGATTTCCTCCCCTCCTTCGGGAGGTGTTCAGGGAGGAGTGGATGAGCTGTCATGTCCCTGACTTGCTTCCCTAGGCGGCGGGGGACAGGATGGCATGGAGGCCTTCGCGCTCTGGGTCTAGGAAGGAGCCCACCGGAAGCAGGTGGCACCAACAGTGGCCAGGGAGCAGACTTTTGAGAAGGGAGAAAACATCTGTATGCAGAGGGAGCTGACGTGGCACAGGATGGTTGTGGCAGACAGTGAGGAGCACCTGTCACCACTCCACCATACCACGCGGTGGCAACTAACTGCTCCTTCCACAAGGATCATGAGGCTCAAAGGATTCTTGCTGAACGAGACTTTGGGGAGATGGTCTTGTCCAAACCCCTCACTTCGCAGAAGAAAGCAGGAGAAACAGGGCATTTGATGGCCTGGCCGAGGCCCGGTGGCTAGCTGGTGCTGAGTGTCACTGAGTTGTCAAATGGCCCTGACACAGGGGAGCAGTGTGATGGACAGGGCGGCTGGGCTAGGGGGCCTTCGGCCTTAGCACAGTGCCCAGCACACAGTAGGTGCTCAATGAACGTTAGTGGAAATAAGTAGCGGACAACCTCATCAGATTAGCCACACATCCACTCCCTGCCAAGAGCAAAGGCCAAGGCAATGCACAAAATGAATGGGTTCCAGCAAAGATCACTGTAAAGTGCATCCTATTCTCCCATCGGCTTCTGTTGTGAGACCAGAGCTAACTGTCATCCGGAGTGGGGGGAGCAGGAGAACTGGTGGGATTCGTTCAGTCTATTAGAGCACACATCAGGTCCATGGCTATGACCCCCTCTTGGCTCATCCCATTTCCTTTGTGCCAGCAATGAAGATTAGGCCCTAGTTGGTCATTTTATGTTTGTGATGGGCCATGGAGGAGCCCAAACAAGATAGCTAGGGTGGATGGAAGCAGATTCTTCACGGCCGCTAGACAGAGCAATTCAGTGAGGATCAGATTCCGCTGGAAGGTCCATAGCATGTTGGGTGTGCTTGGTCTCTGCATGTGGCCTGTAGCCAGCATTTGAGAACCTGGTGGCATTTTGATTCTTCTAAGTTAAGAATGTCTCCTTCACTTTCAGCTCCTCTTCTGTTGCTTCCAGGGCCAAGGATTCCCCAACTCTGAACTACCTCCTCCTCTTCCTCTTCCTTTGGGCTAATCGCTGGCAATGTCTGATAGAATCGGGTTGTGTTTCCATGCTTTACCAACAACAGGTGCCCCCTGCTCAACACCCGGGCGACTTGAACCCACACCTGGCGTTGGCCGCTCCCATTCAGTCCAACTACTCAGCATCCGATTCTGACAATCCTGTAAGATTATGCTCTTGTAAAGCAAAGGCGCTGTAGTTCTCCTCATTCCCCCACCTCTACCAATAGCAAGTCTGCAATGGTCTGCGGCCACAACCATGACCACTTCTGGTGCCCAGCGTGTTGCTGGCAGAGTGCTCAGATCTGAGGATACAAAGGGAGATGCAGTTGCTACTCTCAAGGAGCTTGCGGTCTTTAGGGCTATACAATATCCGCTCATTCTTACCCATTTTTGTGCACCCCAGAACAACTATTGGGAAAAGAATAAAGAGTGTAGGGAGCACTTGCTACAATGTGCCAAAGACACTCCATTGCCTCTGACAACCACAGCAATCCTATGAGCTAGAGATTTCCTCCTCCCACACCCCCCCCCCATTCTACAGGTTGGGAAATTGAGACACCGAGAGTTTGGGTAACTTGTTCCAAGAAATGTCCTCAGCCGACAGACAGCAGAGTGAGGTGTAGACTTAGATAAAATGATACTCCACAAAGCCAGCTTCCTGGGGCAGTGGGTGTGACTCAGGCTGGATCTCTGGATCTTAAGTTTAGTCTTTTTTTTTTAAGATTTTATTTATTTATTCATGAGAGACACAGAGAGAGAGAGAGGCAGAGACATAGGCAGAAGGAGAAGCAGGCTCCATGCAGGGAACCTGATGTGGGACTCAATCCTGGGACTCCAGGATCACGCCCTGAGCCAAAGACAGACACTCAACTGCTGAGCCACCCAGTGTGAGACCCAGGCGTCCCTTAAGTTTAGTCTTTATTTCCACAGAAGTGAAAAGCATTCTGGAGTGCTCCTCCCACTTTCCCTCCCCCACGTGCATGCAAACACGCACACACACATACACACATGTGCCCCATGTCCTTTCCGAGGGGGGCCCAAGGAAGGGAAGCCATCCATCCTCCAAGTGCTAACCTGGAGTTTGTTTCTGCTTTGAAGGCCAAGCCTGGTGGAAGCTTATTAAGAATACTGTCCCTGGCTTTGGGCCTCTCCTGCCTCCAGGAAAGCCACCTCTAATAGAGCTTGCTCTTGACACCTCCTCTGATCACATGGGAAACCTTCCCCTCTGAAAGCAACATGAAAAGACAGCCCTTCACTTGGTTCCTAAACTAAGACTCTCTCTGTGACCTTGCTGCCTTTTTTTGGAGAAACTTCTTGGTAAATACAGGTTTAGCTTCTCTTGATAATGAACATTCATTTTTTAGGTGTTTGTCACATTAAAAAAAAAAGGCAAGATGTAAAGGAGAAATACCGGCATGCCCCCAAAGAGGGATCTGGACAGGGGTGCTGAAGAATCAAGGCAAACCCTGGCCCCAGTCCCCCACAGCATTCAGGCTCACCGTTCCAGACTCCCCGATCTCTGCACTGGCCCAGAGCCCTCCCCCCGCACCTGACTGACCAGCCCCATCCAGCTGAGTTACATGTTAGGAGCCCGAACTAGACTTGCCCAAAACCAACTATTAAAAATAGACTTCATATCCTATCTTCCTTTTGCGAGGAAAGAACGCTGAAAGAAATGTTTCAAAGTATTTTAGAATAACCCAAGGCGTTCTAAAGCTCTTTAAAAACAAAACAAAACAAAAACCCAGGCCCTCCACAAGTTCCCCCCCCCCCATTATAAACATCCCCAAGCATCTTACTTTCCAATGTGCAAAGATCAGAAAACCACTATAAAATGGAAAATCCAGAAGTAAGGAGGAGAGATTACGGTTATTCCTAATGTGGGCCAATTTGGGCTCACAGTGCCTTTTAAATCTTTTATTTCTTCACAGTAGAAATGTTTAAGCAGTTGTAGTTCTGGCAAAAATGCAAATGAAACCCTCCAATTCAAGTAGAAGTTCCTCCAGGGTCTGCACAAATCATATTATAAAGCAGCTTTTATGTATCTAGAATAATTACACTTGATTTGAAGGAGTTTGTTTTTTGTTAAGCTAACTTTAGCATCGATTCTAATTGGGAGCAGATGTACTGCACATCCCAGGACGACAAGCACCTTTGCTCACATATAAATGGGCGCGTCTACGTAGAGGCAGTACGTCAGAGAGAAGCATGGCCCGGGACATCCCCCCGCCACCCCTCACCGTGGCTCGAGCACCCCCACATTTCTATGCCTTCTCATGGGCGGAGCTGGTGCCACCAGGCCCTGTCACTGGGGGAGTCATTGCCTCAGGCTCCTCAGCCCCAGAATCCCAATGTCCCAAGCCCCGCCCCCCCTCCCCCCGTGGCTCCTTCTGAGGGACCTGCCCACATTCATGACCCTTCTGGTTGCAGAAAATCCAAGAAGTGCAAGAGTGGCCTAGGAGAGATGGGGGCTGAGGCCGTAATGGAGGAGTATGGACCCTCTCAGAGGCAAAGCTCTGTCCCTGGGAGAGGAGAGCCCCAGGCCTCGGGAGAAAGTATGAGAAACATTTTGATCTTTGCACATAAACCACTTTACTTTTCGAAACCTCTGCTTCCCCTCCCCCCCCAGAATGCTAGCTGAAGCGTGTGTATAAATAAGATAGAAGAAACAAACAAACAAAAAAAAACCCAAGGCAGGGGTATTTTGAAACCAAACCCAAGACAGGCTCGTTTCAAACCTCATCAGAAGCATATGCACTGGGGTCTAGAAGCTGACTGTCCTTCCCAGCTCTGGCGGGAGGGCCTGACCAAGCATTCCCAGGAACACGAGAACCTGCAGCCATGGCTTCCTGTCCCTACAGGCTGGAGGAGCCACCAGCTGCCTCCCTTGAACCCAGAGCACCGCGAAGCCCAGGCCCCAGAACCCAGGCCAGGGGGCCAGCTCTGGGTTCCGAGAGCCCTGGCACCTCGCAGGCCAAGGGCAGGCCTGCTCCCCTGACCCACCTCCTCCCTGCCAGGGCCTCCTCCACGGCCTGGCCTCCCCCCAACCCCCAGCTCCAGGACACAGGCTGCAGGGGGAGAGGTTGGCTCTGCGGCTGAAAACACTGTCAGGGCCTAGCAGATGGAGAAGGGAGCTTTCCAGATGTTGCGCACAATAAAGCGGGTTTTTATTTTATTATTTTTTTTTCTTTCTTTCTTTCTTTCTTTCTTTCTTTCTTTCTTTCTTTCTTTCTTTCTTTCTTTCTTTCTTTCTTTCTTTCTTCCTTCCTTCCTTCCTTCCTTCCTTCCTTCCTTCCTTCCTTCCTTCCTTCCTTCCTTCCTTTCTTTCTTTCTTTCTTTCTTTCTTTCTTTCTTTCTTTTTCTTTCTTTTTATGAGGAGAGGGGGAGTTGTAACCAGGGCAAAATGTGAGCTTTTCAAATCCTCGGTGTGCCTGTGTGTGTCGGGCAGAAAGAGAGGTGTGGGCTGCACGGTGGAGAGGCAGATGCTAGAAATGTCACATTGGAAACCTGGCAAGGGCTGCTTCTCGTTACTCCTCGAGGCCAGGGTCGGGGGCTGCAGGAGCCTGCTCTCCCCCTCTGTGTTTTCATCTTTCCTGCGTAGACATGCGTTCCGAATGGGATTCAGGGAACTGGAGAAATAAGACACACGTTTGCAATGTGAGTTAGCACCCCCTCCATGATTTTCCCTTTCTTTTTTCCTCTCTCTCTTTAAACAGAGAGACAGGCAGCATAATGATCCTGAAAGAGCTGCTGCCTCCGGGAGCCCAGAAAGACTTTTGCAAAAAAACAAAAAAAGGAGTTGTGATGTTTTTTTCCCTCTCGATGAGACCAGACTTTCCTCCTCGGTGGGAGAAGCCGCGATGAAAGTTCCCCTCTCCCAAGGCCCCTTTGGGGGACAGATCTTTTTAACAAGCCATTTCCTGGCGCACGAAGAGTTTGGTCCCCTTCCCCTTGAACAGTGCTGTGCACCATGTCAGACATCAAAGCCCTAATTAAACCCATTCTTTAATTGTGTCTTTTTTGCTTCATTACTTTCTCTCCTCCTTTGATGAGGGCTGCACCTCTCTGATTGCCCACCCCCCCATGATCCCTTTCTCTTTGTTTTCCAGAGGATCTGAAAACTGCTCGCTGGGCTGTTGTTTTGGGGGATCCCCCCCACCCTCTATTTTTTTCTTCCCCAAGTTGAGGTGGCTGTCCTGTCCCTGCCCCCCCCCCACCCCCACCTCCCACTCTTGCCCTCCCAGGCAGGCCAGTGGTTAAAGGGATATTCACACCTTTTCCCTCCCGGCTCCTCTATTCTTATGAAGTTTCCATTGATTATTGTCCTGAGATTCCTTGGTCCAGTCATAGATAAAAGGATAATGACTTCAAAGGGAAGAGTTAAGAGTTTAACCCCAAGCTAAGAGAGTGGACAACTAGATAATTGAGGGTAATAACCCATCACAGACTCGCTTTCAAAGGATTGCCGGGCGAGCTCTCAGGTGGCTTTAATTTTATTAACATTTGTAGCCGCTGACTTGAGAAGACGGTCTGGAGTCCTTACGAGCTTCAAAGCTCCAGGTAACACTCCGCCCGGCCGGGAACCTGACATCAATTTGGGCCCGAGCGCTCCCCTCCCAGGATGGCAGTGATTGCTGCTAACCCCAAACCTCTCTGCCAAACCACAGAACCCAGAAACTTTGGGAGGGGGCTTGCAAGAGGATCAAAGGTCCCACTTGGCCCCCACCTCTTTGCGATGGCAATTGAGAATTCAAATCAAATGAAAGACACATAAAAAGTGCCAGGGTTTTTGGAAGGGAGGATGGGGTGTTGGAAGCTGGGGCGGGCTTTACAGGGACCTGGAGGTCCTCGGGGCCCAAATCCACTCTGTGCTGGTCTGGGGGGTGGGCCGTGGGCAGGAGGAGGACTCGAACTCTCAGGTCTGAGGATGGAATGTGGACGGCCCGCCTCAGCGGAGGCTTCCCTCAACCTCCCTTGCATCCTCTGAGAAGCCCCTGGCGTTCAGGGAGAGAATCAGGCCCGGCCACCAGGCCAACCCCTGTTTTGTGGTGAGAAAGGTGGGGTGACCTGCCCTGAAATCACCAGCTAACTGGTAGGTAGGTAGGTAGGTGGTAGCAGAGCCAAGAACTCTGACCCCCACAGTTACTGATGGTGGAGCAGACAAGACCTGGGGAAAATGAACTAGATGATGGCCCAAGGGAGACTCGACTCGACATTTAGTGTAGACGTTTGCAACATCCCTCCGTAGCGTTTGTGCAAAAGCTCCAGGTCGCCGTCCGGCTCTGCGCACCTGCGTGTGGCCCGTCAGCGAATCCCAGAGGCCAGAAGGGGTCTCCTCCTGGTCACTACGGCCGCTTCGGATCCTTCCTCTGATTTATTGCACTGATTGCCCAGCTCCCAGCTCCTGCCCGGCTTGGAGGGGAGCTTGCTAGCCTTCCAGGTCACTGCAGTTGGAGGACTTCCCTGAGCGTGGCTTGGGGCTGTCCTTTTGGCCATTAGAAGTTTAACAATAGGCCTTTGAAATGGATCGACACTTGAACAGCTGCCAGGGCGGCCAGAGCCTCTCTGCAGACCTGGGCCAGGGCTCTCTGGCTGCATTCTTGGGCCCGTCCTGTAGGGAGGCTGGGCCTGCGGGAAGTACCTTCACCACTGCCAGCACCCCTCAGCTCCTCCGGCAAGGCCTCTCCTCCTCCCCGGCTCCTGCAGAGAGCCACCTGCGTCCCCCAAAGGACCAGAAGGTGCACCCTGGGCCACCAGGGCCCACACAGCGCTTGCCACCAAGTGACTTGTAAAGCTCCCTCAGTGTGTACACTGCACAAAGGGCTCCAGGGCAGGGGTCTTCATGGGCCTGAGACCACCCGACTGCAGCCCCATCCACCTGCAGCCTTCACTCCAGTTCTTGCAAAAACCTTCCCTCAAGAACTGTAAATGCCACCCTAGCAGGAGGGTTTGCAGCTTCCCCACTTCCGACTCCTAAGGTGGAAGTGCACACACACCAGGGCCCTGGTGGGAGAATCTGGGCGGAGCAGGAGGCAGTGGCGGGGGGGGGGGGGGTCCTCGGGGCACCTCTGCAGTGTTGCCTCCTGTGCAGCAGCCTCCTGCCCTGCAGGTGCCACCTCCTCACAGAAAGACCACCTCGGAGGAGATGAGACAGCGAGTGGGACCAGGGAAAGGAGCCGGTTTTGCCTCGAAGTTTTAACCCAAATGCTCTAACTAGTCGGCCTACCAGAGACTCTCCATGACTGCAGAGGGGTCGCCTACCCTCCGAGTTACGCCAGGGAGGATCGTGCCACCAGGTCTTTGCATTTGGTTTGTTCATAGAAAATCATGATGAATTTTCAGCATAGCCCGATAGGGGGGAAATGATACACATGATTTGGTCCAATCCAAAGTTTTCCCCAAAAAATCATTTGCTAATTCCAATATTAGATCCTCCCCTGCTTAAAAGAGAGCACCTGGAAGAAACTGGAGACACGCTTAGTGTGGCCTATCCCTCCTGCCTGGGGGCTGCACGGACACCATCTGCGTTCTCTTGCCCAGAACCCCTCGTCGGCAGAGATGGGCCTGAGGTCAGGGTCACAAGTCCTTGGCTCTGCGACAGAATGAGTCCATGTGTGAAACTGGATGCTGGGGATGGGAGTATCGCCCAACCTTTGATTTTTATGATGTTGTAACCCAGATGTCTTGGTTTAGACACATGTGAGGTGTATTGGAATAAGCCCAGACTTTGAAGTCAGACAGACACGTGTTCAAGTTCAGGCTCTGCCATTGACTGACCAGCTTAGCTTGGACAAGCCCATAGCCTCTCAGGTCCCCGGTTCCTTGGGTGGTGTGTGAGGAAACACGGCCACCTGGTAGCCAGGCGCCAAGGCCGCCTACCTGTGCTGGGCACCTGCCCCAGTGAAGTTCTGGGAACATAAAAGTGAAGGCATTTCATCCTCACCCTGAAGGGTCCCGGGCTGTGGATCCAGACTGCCTCGCTGTCCGGTGGCACAGGGACTTAGATGTGGACACAGGCATCCTAGGAGAGCCCGACCAGCTTGGATTATTGCCAGGACGCCCACAGTGAGATGGGGGCACAAATCCTAACAGGGAAGCTCTCCAGGGTGACACTGGTGTTCTCTGCCCGCTCAGATGTTACAGTCACAGTTCTGATACCCCCCCGTCCCCGCAACCTGGAAGGTCCAAGACGAGTAGGCTTTGTAAATGGGCCCAGGGCACGGAAATTAACATTTTATGGGGAGCAGTTCTGCTGGCGGATCGACCAGGATGAAGATGCAGAGGGGTCCTCAAGGGAAAGAGGGAACGGGGTGGGGTCCCCAAGCCATATCACTCACTGATGATATGATTCTCCAAGAGAGAAGCCCAATCTTCCCTGAGCCCAATCTAAAGGAGACGAGGGTAACGTGGGAGCTGACTGCCCGGCGCTGGAGGCCGGCCGAGGGTGTCTGGCTGGACGGGGGCGGGGGGCAGGGCAGGGAGCCAGCCCGGGACCCAGCGACAGGCTGATCCTCGCCCCACCAGCTGGCTCACTCTGATCTCTATCCTCAAGTCTGAAGGGGTAACTCAGATGCTCAGTGATGAGTTGCATTGAGGTGGAGATCACGTGTCTTTGTGGCCTCCTCAGGTATCCTGCCTGAGGGTCAAAGTTCTGTCCCTACAACTTCTCATTTGCGTGAAGCCCGAGCAGGCTGCTGGCAGCCTGTAGGGAATGTTCAGTGGATGTGACTTCCCTCCCCGCCTGCCCACGTCTGACATTACTCACCATTTCGGAAGTGGAGCGTGCTTGGACATTCTTGGAGAACTTTCCCAGGGTGGATTCCTATTTTTATCCCTATAACAGTCTTAGAAGTGGGCAGGGCAGGTAAAGCCATCCCGGTTATGGGAATAAAGAGCACTGAGTCACTGATGGATGGGGACGCGCCCTTGCCCCACATTCAGATAACCAGTCAGTGACAGCCCGTGGATGGGCTCCTGGGCTCCAGGAACCCAGCCCCGAGCCCTGCTGGACAGCCCTGGTGTTCGGAGTTAGCTCTTGGCTCAAGGTGGCCTCCCCACCCCCGCTCCTTTCCTGGCTGTGTCCCTTGCCCCTTGCACAGCTGGGAGGAGGCTTCTAGATCCACAGGGTCCCCATAATCCTGTGGTCCTGGTTTGGACATTTCTTGACCTTCTAGATTTGAACCATCTGAGTTCTTCTGAAGCACTAGTTCCTGGCTAATTCCGAGGCTCACGGGACACACTGGGTGTCCTTGGGAGGTCTCAGAACCAACCCAAGCAGGTAACTAAGACTCAACACTCTGCCCTCCGACCCCTCCCTCCCTCGGGCACCCACTTTGCCTACCAGCTCCGAGAGCACCAAGTGCCTTCCTCTCCTCTCCTATCCCCTGAGCCCTTAACCGGTGACTAAGAAATGCCAGGCCATCAGTACCCAGCTCCTTTGTCTCTAAGCCAGGGTGACAGTGAACCAAAGTTACCTGCCGGGGGACACTAATGGACATCACAGCCTCAACTGGCTTCCTTCCCTACCCAGGCCACCACCTCCTCCCCCTATAGATTTTCCCTGAGACTATTTCCTATGAATTCACCTGAATTCCCATCTTCGGGTCTGCCTCTGGGGAGCCCAAACTAAGAAAGTTGCTGAAATGAAATATAAACATCTAACTACAACCTCTTAGATTCCCGTGGACTCCCACCAGGGTCCCTGGTTCCTGGCTCCCACCCTTCATTAGACCCAGCCCCCCGCCCACCTCTTTATAAAGCCAAGGCCATACTCCACAACAGAACATTCGGTTTCTCCATGCTCTGGCCACTCCACTCCGGACAGCCACTTGCCTGGCATGTCGTGTGTCCATGAGGTACGATCCGGTGGGCAGCTGCGCCCGGGCCCAGGGCTGTGTCTGGCCTCTGGGCCTTTGCTCATGCTCTCTTACCTTCCAGGGCTGTCCTCCTTAGCTTCCTTGGACTGGTTCTGCCCCTTTGTCATCACATCTAGGGTGGGCCCTGTGCCCCCACCCCCTTCTTCCCAGCGCCCCATGTCTATCGCTGCTTTGGCTCTTTCCCTGTTCTTGTTATGTCATCTGCTTCTCTGTTTACCTCCCAGATTCTTAAAGGACAAAATTTTGTGCCTGGCCATCCTGACACCGTCCCTGAGCCTGACAGTGTGCATGGTACATGGCAGGCACCTCCCGATGTGGGTCAGAGTGACCTGGTGATGGTCCTTGAACCCACGGCTGTGGAATGAAATGAGCCCTACCTCTCCATTCATATGTCGAACCCCTAAACCCCAAGATGATGGTATTTGGAGATGGAGCCTTTGGGACGTAAGTAGGGTTAGGTGAGGTCATGAGGGTGGGCCCCTCATGCTGGAATTTATGCCATTATTAAAAGAGGAAGACGTATCTCTCTCTCTCTCTGCCACTTGAGGACATGGTGAGATGGTGATTGTCGTGAGCCAAGAAGAGAGTTCTCCCCTGGGAACTGAACGGGCTGAAATCTTGATCTTGGATTTCCAGCCTCCAGAACCGTGAGAAGTAGAGTTCTGTTGCTTAAACTGCCCAGTCTATGGCATTTCGTTATGATGGCCTGAGTAGACCGGTGTACACGGCACGGTAAATCCGAATATATACATTTCTGAGCAATACCAAAGCGCCTACGCTGGAATGGGCATTGAGACCTGTTAGACATTTAATTCTTTAGGGATAAAAGAAGGAATTGAAGCATTAATTTTCTCTGCATGTAATGATGCCACCAGCCATTCATGTTAGCTTATCTTGGCCCAGCCTAGTCAGAAAGTCAGTGGACTAGCTCCCCGGCCCCTAAACCTGGCCTCCTGAGTCTCCTGAGCCTAGCTGGGGACCTCGCCAAGGATTCTGGTGCTGGTGACAAGTGCACCCGCTGTGCTGCAACCAAACTCACATAAGGCTCTCACTCCGTGCCCCCACGTTATGTCATTTATCTATTTTATTCTACTTTTTTCTGTTTCACTTTTAAATTATATGCAGTATTTGCATGTGGCATGCAGATCAACAGTGAGGCAGGTATCCCCAAAGCTGCATAGTGTCAGTCCATCGGAGATGAAAGCAGGGAGAGAGGCCTGGACAAGCCATTCTCACTACTCTCAAGGCACGTGGTCATCCGCTTCACCTTCCTGGGCCCAGACTTGCTGTTTTTCCCGGGTCTCTGAGGGTGGGCCCAAGGGGTGGGGGGGTGCGCTTTCTTTCTTCTCGAATGAAGGGATCAGGTGAGAAGAGCTCGCCCCATCTGCACCCCTGGCCACAGAGCCACCCTGACAGCCTCCTGGGACTTGTAGGTCTCCCCAGGGAAGCACCCACCCTTTCAGTGCCAGCACATCAGCACATTGGCCTTGGTTTGGCCACCTCTGCCGGCAGCCAGCAATGCCCTTGCCAAGAACTGTGGTCCCAGCTCCCCATGGATAGAGGCTGTGTGGTTCCTCTTCAGTGCTTCCCATCCTCTTCCTGGGCCCATGGGGCTCCCTTCCCTCCAAGGCCATCAGCCCTAAAGAAAGCAAGTCCTTCTGTGGTGCTCCTGGTCCTGGCGGAGGGTTTTTCCAGGGCCCGTGGAGCCAGAGACCCAGTGGGGTGAGAGACTTCCCTGGCCTTCCATGCAGAAAGGCCTTGGGACTGGAGCAGAAGAGTTAAGTTCTGGGCTGAGGCTTCAGGGTTCAATTCCGTTATTTCCTGCTGATGACACTGCCGCCTTCCTACAGCCATTGACACATGTTGCTTTCATCTGTTTCATTTCAAGACATGAGTACACTCACTGGAAACTATGCTTAATAACTAAACTCAAAACATTTGGATTTCCTTTCCTTCTTGACTCTTTGCTGGTATGCTGCATTCTCTCGTGGGTTGGTTTTTTGGGTGGTGGTGACTTTTTTTTTTTTTCCAGCCACCATTTTTAACCCAGCAGAGAGAAACCAGTGGCTTCCCGGCCAGTTGGCTCAGGCCCATCTGCTACATATGGGCTATTTCACTTCCTGGGGGAGCCAATGGCTCATGCAACCCCCCCCCCCCGTTGTGGTCGTTAAACAGCATCTCCTAGCCTCCTTCTTTGCCCAGCTCCTCCCTGTGTCAGGGAGAGTATGGGCCTGTTTACTATAGGATGGGCAGGGGGTTCTCCGGAAGGCAGCTGCTTCCCTGGGCTCCGTGACTCATGGCTTGGACCTCCTGAATGGAGCCTCTAGAGTGGAGAGGTGAGCTTCTCAGTCTGGACCCAAGGACTCCGGGGAACAAACAGGCCCGGCTGCCCAGGGATGGGATCTGGACAAGCCTCCCCCTGGCCAGAACCGGGATGGAAAGTGGCCATTGGAAGCAGGCCAGCCTCATCTGGTTGGAATTGGGTTTGACATGTGTTTCTAAACCTGGTTGCAGCCACTCACCCTTCCCTGAGCCAGGACAGCATTGCCTGTTGACACAGTCTGCAAAACGAGCCACTGGTCTGCTCGTGGAAGAGTCTCAAAGGTGCCCGGCCTGGGGTGACTGCCCTGTGCTCAGCACGCCCGGCCCCGACCAGTCTCTCCAGAGGCTCTCAGATATTTCCCACTGGGGGCCCCAGGGTTGGCAGGGAGAGGGGAGAGGCCGTCGCAACCTGGTTCCCTAAGCTGAAGGGAAGCAAACATTTAGAGGCCACTTACTAAGCACATGGACCTTTATGACCTCTTCCTCATTTCGCCCTCCCATTTCAGAGTTGAGAAAATCGAGACACAAGAAGGGCAAAACATTTTGCCTAAGCCACATGGCTTTTAAGTGGCAAAACAGGGATAGGAGACCAGGAACCGAGGGGTCCCCAGCAGCTTCTGTGTGGCTGCACCACCCCTGCCTTGTCCCCAGGAGCCTGGGGTGCTTGAAGAGCCCACACACACCCCCCACCCCACCACCACCCTTTCCCATGCCGCCCACCCACTCTGGGCCTTTCCCACCCAGCAACCTGCAGCACAAGCAGGTGGGAAGAAGGGCCACCAAAGCTGAGAGACAGGAGGACAGGGTCCTGTGCATCTTGTCCAGGAGGAGAGAACGCTTGAGGCCACTCTGCCGCCCCTTTCAAGTCAGCAGCCCCGGCCAAGAGCCTGAGATAGCAGGAAGTGTGCAGAACAAAACGTTCAAGGGGAGAAGTGTGTGAGGGGAATGGAAATGCCCAGGGATCACAGGGCCAGAGATTTATCACTCTTATCTGTTCAGACTCACTAACAGAAGTCCCCTCGCCGAGGGAACGGACTTCAAATTCAATACAACCGATGCCATATTTCCTTCCGTCTTCTTGGCTGCTACTTCCAGGCTGTTCGCCGTCTGGTTTGCGTGTGTGAGCGTGAGGGGCTGTGCGAGGCCGCGGAGAGACCCCGGTGCAAATGCAGATACTCTGACTTGCTTAACAGTGTGGGCGGCACAAAACGAGCGGTGCAGAGCAGCCTTTCACAGATGACATTTCTGAGAGGAACGAGGCTCTGTTGGCCCATCGGGTTGTCCCCAGCAGGCCTTGGCTGGGGGGTGTCTGATGCCAAAGCCCCCAGATGGAGATCTGCGTTGCAAAGCATTCAAATGGCCCTGAACTGTGGCCCCTCCGTAACCCTGGTGAAATGAAGCAAGGCCAAACTCATTTAAAATATTTGAACCCAGTAGAAGGCACTCTGAAATGGTTGGGTTGCCAAGAATGCAATGGGACCCCTCTTCGGTAGTGAATTGTTTTATTAAAAGTAACATAATGTCATTGTAGAAATTTTGGAAAACACAAGATTAGTATTATTCCATTTTAAGGATCAGAGACCCACTTGATTGACTTGATTTCCCCAAGGGAGAGCAGAGATGTGCTGCAAGAACACGAGGGGCTTGGGGATCCCTCAGGACATGGCCCCTCCCTCGGGCCCCTCATCATTTCAAAAGCTCCCTGGCCATGGCAACTATTCCCTCAGCCTCGCTCTGGCCCCTTTCTATAGCTTTGGCTCTCATAGAGCACAATTTTTTCTTTGTTTCTCAGTTCAAATTTCAGAGAAAAACTGAACCACCCAGCTCCTCTTTCTAGGCCTGACTACTCCAGTCAAGTGGCGCCGGCTGGCCTCGGATGGGCTGCCCATGAGTGACGTGGCCGCACGTAGTTCAATCAGCTGTGCCCAGGCCGGGGTAGGGTCACATGGCGCAAAATGTCACCATCCAGGCCTGGCTGGGCATGACTCAACCCAAGCACACTAACATGGTGTAAAAAGCCAGGGAAACACGATCCATACTCCCACCATCCACAACTCAAGTCTTTTTTCTATACATTTTGCCTATTTGAATACATGTTCTACACAGCTTTTGCCTCTTGCCCTTTAGAGTTAAGTTCACGTGTACTTCCAATACCATTACAGCTCCATTACCTTTTACTTATTCTTTTTAGAGAGGGAGAGTGGAGGAGGGGCAGAGGGAAAGAGAGAGAGTCTTAAGCAGACTCCACGCCCAGCGAGGAGCCCAACGCAGGGCTCAGTCTCATGACCCTGACCCTGAGCCAAATTCAAGAGTCGGATGCTTAACCCACTGAGCCACCCAGGTGCCCCATTCCATTACCTTTTATTTTTTATTTTTAAAGATTTTATTTATTTATTCATGAGAGAGAGGCAGAGACACAGGCAGAGGGAGAAGCAGGCTCCATGCAGGAAGCCTGATGTGGGACTTGATCCCAGGTCTCCAGGATCATGCCTGGGCTGAAGGCGGTGCTAAACTGCTGAGCCACCCGGGCTGCCCTCCATTACCTTTTAACGACTATATAATGTTCCTCTGTGTTGCCTGCGCCGTGTGTATGATCTCCTTAATCGGTCCTCTTATAGGCGTAGATGTTATTTTAAAATCCCTAGGATTATACATAACCCTGAATGCTTGCAATAGTGTCAGGAATGCACGGGACGGCATCCTAGACGCATTGTTTTTTTTTTTTTTTTCCTAGACGCATTGTTAATTTTAGGAGAGTTTGGGAAATCTGGCCCTTCCTCCCAAAGCAGAGGCACGATGGCTCTGTGGAAGAGGCCACGGGGACAGAAAGGAGAAGTAGGTCCCCACCTCTCAGTATCTGCTTGCATCCATCTTACCGTTCTTGAATGCTGGAGCTGTGGCCAAGACCAAAGGTCACAGACCGGCCCCTCTCCTCTCCCTCGGAGGAGGCCTCGACAAGCTGCACAAGGGGAAGAGGAGCAAGTGGGGGACAGCCTGCTGCCTTCTGAAGTCTTGCTGCTCTTAGCTGATGCGTCCAGCCGTATCCAAGGTGAGGCTGCGCCGCCTCCTGTAGGTGTGATGTGCAGTGAGGAAGTAGAATCCAGTAGAAGGACCCAGGGTGTAGGAGGCAGAGATGCCGGTCCTCAAGCCCTGTCCTGTGCAGGTGGGAAGCCCTGCACAGCCCAGAGTGGCCTGGGCCACCCAGCAAGTTGGAAGCAGACCCAGGACTGGGATGGAGGCCTGGGCGCCCGCCGCTAACCCTCCCCGATTACGCGTCCCACTGATAAGAACACCCAGGCTCCTGGAAAATTAATAAAATGCCTCTTTGGTTTGGTGGGTCTTGTTCTTAAAACTAGCAGTTCCGACTAGACGCCTTCAGCTATTTACACCTCTGGGAGCCGACACGTGTCATTCAGAGAATAGGACGCTGACCCTGGCCCAGAGTTTTTGATGAGGAAACTCCAGCAGCTCAGGAGCCAGGCCTGGGCCCCGGGCTCTGAGCCCTGGTGGCAGAGCCCAGGAACGTCTGTCTCCAAGGGATGTTTGCGTGGCGGCTCCTTCCAGCTGGGTGCCTCCTCTGTCCCAGAAGGGCATCTAAGCAAGCGAAGATTGACGTCTTCCGGGGCGATGGCCCACCCTGGAATCCCTGCCCTATCTGCAGAATGCTCCTATCGGAGAGCTGGGTGACCAGGAACTGTGCACCTGCCCTCTCTGAGCCCTTGCCCCCGTGGCTGGTGGCGGCACCACCCGTGAGGTAGAAGAAGGGCTGGGAGGAGCCAAAGAGCCAGAGCCTTGTCCTTCCGCCCTGCCCCTGTCCGCGCCCAGCCCACCACCGCCGACCGCCAAGTGTGCGTCTGGAGCCCTCTAGACGGGCTGGCTGCCCGGGCAGGTGGTCAGTGCACTCAGTCACCGGGCTGGGAGGGACCCGTGCTGGCGCCATCTTGAAATTCCTGAAGTCAGGCCAGGCCTGCACTCCCGTCTCAACGTCCTGCCCCCAGGACTGGTTCCTGTGACACGGGCTGATGACAGCAGCTCTCCCGCGAGGCGTGGTTGGGCGGGCGAGCCGACGATGGTCCCTTCACAGAGAGCCTGGCCCACAGCAATGGCTCCTCACCTCAGCCACTAGGCCCTCTTGTTCCCCCCAAGCCCTCCGCAGCCTGCCTCTTGCCCTCCCGCTCTTTCCTGTCCCCTGGGAGGACTTCTCCCCCAACCCCTCGCTCTCTCCGTGGACTCTGACCCGAGGATTCCAATATCTGGGGCACAAGGACCAGACTTGGAAATCACAGCAGTCTCCTCAGAGCGCTTGAAGCCCTTATCAGAAAGGAAACTGCTAACGACTCTGTCTCTGGTTTATGGCAGCTTGCTCTGTTTATGGCCCTTTTTACAGCCCCGGGCCCTGGGGGTTCAGACAGAGCCGCTCTTTGTGACGGAAGATGGCGCCAAGGAGGGAGCCATCACTGGTGGCCCCGGCTCCCAAGACACAGACAGACCCACCTTCCCTCTGGGTGCAGGCCTTGGATTCCCTGTGGCCCGGGCTCCTCGGCCTGGAAACGTCCACAGTCAGGTCTGACTTGGCTCAGAAGCTGCATGTGCACCACTGAGTGTCATCATCCTGCCCAGGCCTCTGGGGTCAGCTCCCTGGCCCAGACATATGTTAATACCAACAGCGATAGCGGTCACTCTGCTTTCTCCACGCAATTTGTATAGACTATCTTGATACCCACAGCACCTTGGGCCTGTTAACCCAGGACTGGTACGTGGGAAACATTTTTATTTTTATTTTTTTTTAAGAAGGATAGCCTGAAAATTATCTAGACCTTTTTTTTTTTTTTTTTTTTTTTTTTTTTTTTAAAGAATAGCTTGAAAGTTATTTCGGTCATAAACAACCCCAAAAAGTGATTATCTATCCTTAGCTCTGTTTTGTGGGAGGGGAAATGAAGGCTTAAAAGGATATCCAACTTACTAAAAAGGATATACAACTTTTTCCGGGTCGGTGGTGGGGTCAGGATTTGAAAGTTGATGTATCTCTGACTCCAGAGTCCCAAGAGTGGTGTTGCTTCTCATTCGTTAACTCCTCTGCTCCTTCCTTCATTATACTGCATTGGATACAAAAGAAGTGGTTTGCTTGGTCCCTGCATCTGACAGGTCTGTGCAGGTCAGGTTGGCCAGACAAGCATCCCTGGACAAGTCTAGCACGTTCTGTATGCAAGACAAGCGGCCCAGCCCAGGCCACCTGCAGAAGGGTGGCAAAGAGGCTATTTCTGGGATGGGAGTGACTGAGACTCCCTGTCTCTGTGTGTCTCTATTTTGTCCCCTCCTGTTCCCAAACAAGGTCCACCTCAAAGAGTACATTTATAGAGAGAACTTCTAAATTAGGGGCTGAGGTTCCGGCAGGGGGGCACCGATAAATAGCACCCCCTGTCCCTGCCCAAGCATAGAGCTAATTGAGCGCAGACATAGGGGGTCAGGCAAGTGGTGATGATGCATCAAGTCTGCTGCTGATCAACTAGGTGTCCAGCAGTAGTCTGCAATCCAGCTTCCGAGCACCCAGACCAAATTAGACAGGCTTACTTGACACTGGTTTGGAGGGACGACCAATCTTCGGATCTTTCCAGTGGGGTCTGCCCTATGAAACTTAGGGCTTTGATGAGCTAATGAAGATGGGGAGACTCTACAGGCTGATTCCAAAGAGGGATGGGCAGAGTTACACACACCCTGGTGAGTCTCTTCCTCTTCTGGGGCTGGGGGTCCCTCCCCCATACAGGATCAAAAGAGTGGGGGGAAGCATGCGCCTATGCAGAGGGCCAGGAGGTAAGCACCCAGCCCCCTAGCTGACCAGCAGAGGATGGAGCAGGCTTGCGTCTGTGAAGGGTGGTCAGAGGATGTGGTCAATGAAGAGAGGTGTTCAGTGGCCTCTACTCCTGAAGCCCTCAGGGATCCACTTGACTGAAAGTGAGCAAGGCCCAGCAGGGAAGGTCTGGCTGGAAAGCCCCAAAATATCCCCATTGCCCTTTCCCGTCCCCCGCACATTCATCCAGCCTCAGGAAACAGACCCAGTGGTCCCGGGCTGGGTGTGCTGCACCTAGTAAGGCCATCCAGCCTCCCCGGCTGGCCTCCCAGCCCCCACCAGGGAAAACGAAATCTAAAAACTAGAGCCGATCCAGGGTCAAGTGCTTCCGGGATGACCAAACTCCCTTCTCCCTCTCTGCCTTCCCTCCTACCGCCTTCAAAACTAATGACAGCTCTGCAGGCTACTGTGTGTGCTTCAAAGTTGGTGGGAGAAACAGGTGGACTTGCAGGCCCCCGCAATGTCCCGTGATGAGGCCGAGCCGAGAGGGCTCTGGGGACACCGCAGACCCGTGCCAGGCACACACGGTATGAGGGCTGCCCAGGCAAGGCAAAGGGCACGGCACGGCATGCTAAGGGAGCACTGAATCAGTGTGCAGAGCACCAGGGGGGGCGGAGGGGAGCTAGGAGAGGCTCAGTCTTGGACTCCTGTCCTCCAAACCTCCCATCCACCCCAGGGGCCTACCCCCGACATCACTGCAGCAGCAAGATGTCACAGCTCACTGTGTCTTAAAGACTCACAGAAGCCTCATCGGTGAGGAGGACCATCCCACACATCAGCAGGAGCCCCCTGGCTAGCAACAGAAAATGCACCTGGCAGGAAGCCTTGACATGTCTGTGGCCATCATAACCCTCGCCCCGAGGACTGTCTTTGAACAAGCCTTTTTTTGACGCAGAATATGAATAAGGGATGGAATCTGTACCGAGAGGAACTGTTGAAATACAGCATCTTGCACGATTTACAAAGAGAGGAACAAATGTGCCCGGGGAAGGCATCATAAACTTGGTAGTCACACCTGGATCATTAAAACATCGTGAAAACAAGAAGAGAACCAGCATGCTGTGCTGTGTGTCTGTTGCCAATTATGTGAAGCTCCCTCGGAAGGCTCTGGGGGACGGGGAGTGGCTGGGGGCGTTGAGGATAAGTGGGGCCAGGGATGGGCACCCCATGTTCCTGACCTCACCCCCCGTGGGCCCCATCTTACAGCTCTTGGGAGGAGCAGCAGGATCATAAAACACACCAAGATTGTTCCTAGCAGAGCCTGGGGCCAGGCCTGGAGGGCGGGAGGTGGTGGGGACAGGAGGCAGCATGGCCAGGGGTGCCGATGCTGGGCAAGGGTCCACCCACCACCAAAAGGTGAAACGGTTGGCTCAGTGGCGGCCAGGCTTGGGGCTAGGGGTGCTTTCCAGGGAGACTCACAATGAAGTTAGCTGACTGCAGCCCCTACCCCTAGTTAAGACTGGCAGTGAGCGCTGAAGAGATAAAATGTGTGCCAAGACCCCAGCTGGCCTTGGCAAACCATTGGTGCCAGAAGCGAAATTTATTGGCTAAACATTTCCACTCAAACTCCATCTGAAACATGGCCATTATTTTTATTCCCATTTTATAGTTAAGGGAAGGGATTCTCAAAGAGCCCAAAAGCCTTTGCAGGGTGTCCTTAGCCGAGGAGCCAGGCCCTGGCTGTTCGCTTAGTTTTTCCCCCAGGGTGATTGATCCTTACCAGGTCCTGGTCACCAGGACTGGTCACCAGGTAGGGTCCCAGCCACTTTACTGTATTACTTCTTTTAATCCTCACACCAACTCCCAAGCCAGGTACCGCCATCCCTCCCAATTTGTACTTAAGGAAACTGAGGCCCAGAGAAAGGACAGACTCTGTAGGGAGGCAGCCATCCCTTTTCAGAGCCTCTGCATTTAACCACTGTGCCACACTCCCCCGGCTCGTAATTATACTTTAGGATAAAGACAACATTGTCCCCCTGGCTCACAAGGCTCCCCTGAGCCCACCTAGACCAGTCTGCCCACCTTGCCTTTCTCCCTGGCTGTTTTCGTGGGCACAGCTTCCTCCTGCCTGGGGCCTGTGCAGGTCCTGTTCCCAGCAGCCCACAGCCTGGAACCCCCACCCCCTATCCCTGGGCTGCAGTTCACCAATTCCAGCAGGGAGCATGGATTCCAGGCTCTTCCTCCCACCAGGCTTTCCCGCCCCAGGTGATCAGAGCCCCTATCTTGAGTCCTCCTCGTTGAATAGTCTCCATAGTCTATCCCCTCCCACTCCGGGGGGGCCCCCACAGTTGGCTGCAGAGGTCAAGCACCCTGGCCTTTGCGTCTACTTTGGGGATTGGCCAAGCCTGCATTGACCGCCCATCTTCTTCTTCCCTGCTGGCTCCCAGGGAGAAGGTCCCTTCTGGAGTGGGAGGGGGTACTGAGCACCATCCCAGGGGCACACTAGGCCCTTCATTGTCTTGTAGAGTGTTAAGGTTGACACCTTTTCACAGGGAAATTCGGAGGGAGGACCCCCTGGGGAGGCTGGAGGTGGGGAAGGAGGCAGGCTTTGTCAGGTAAAGCTTGGGGTGGAGGATTGGGAGGGTCCCTTCCGTTACTGCAAAGCCAAGTTCGGGTGAAGCAGCTGCTGGACCTACAGGAAGTGGGTGGTCCCCTGAGAAAGCTGACACTGGGGAGGCCTGGAGGCCATGGGGGACCCCCCTCCCCGCTTCCTGGGTGGCTGAGCTCCTCAGTGTGGGCTTCTCCGTCCTAACCTCTGGAAGCTGTCCTGCAGCTGGGGCTTCTCCTGGGTTCCCTCCCAGCAGCCACCGGGAAGACACTCCCGACCGCACTCGGCAGGCAGCTGTCTCACACCTGCCCTTCACACCTGGCTCACTGCACTCCCGTCTTCTCTGACCTTGGCTTTGAGAAGGGGAAGAGGGAGGAGCGAGCCTCTTACTCACGTTTTATAACCCCCAAAAGCAGGCAACCAGGTCTCCATCCCTTTCTGATTTATGAATTAATGGATTCATGTGAAAAGCGGTACACAGGTCGACAGATTTAACGCATTAAATTGGCCTTGAGAAAAAATATTTAACTCTGCAAAAAAGAAATACTCAGTTCAGGGAGAGGGGAAATGATGTTTTCAGCTAAAAGACTGGCCTTCTCGCCGCGGCATCTGTTGGTGGGACCATGCTCCAGTCTCCCTCATCTGGAGAGCTGGGCTAGCTCACAGTGGGTTTTTTTCCACTTAATTTTCCCCCTAACATCCCCTAAGTGTTGGAGTGATGCTCTGAGATTATGAAGACAGATTCTGTAGACTCCATAATTACTGTATCATTTTTTTCTACACTCAAAAAGTATTATTGGGGAATATTTATAAACTATTAACAGAACATTGGTAACAGGAGGAGAGGCGCAATCCACACGGTCTAATTTGGGGTTACTCGTGTTTTTGCTAAGAAAACCATTAAGTAAATTCAGCCATAACCTGTAGTGCACACAATGGTCACATCAACAAAACAAAAACAAAAAAGACTTCTCCAGAGTTTTTCTGGGCCTCCCCATTCAGGAATTCTCTCTCTTGTATCTAAGTTCCATGACAGGCATTCTGAAGATTTTTCTTTCTTTCTTTCTTTCTTTCTTTCTTTCTTTCTTTCTTTCTTTCTTTCTTTCTTTTTTTTTTTCAAATATCATTCAAAGAATGAGCCCCAGCCCCTGCTTCTTTGGGCATCACATTTTAATCCCAAAGATATTCTCCTTAGCAACTTTCCTCCCAGGTTGCCTACCGCTCCAAGAGGAAGGTTGGCTTCCTTCTTCCAAATCTGAACCAATCACTAACAAATAATATTCGTATTTACCTCCTAGATGAGTAAGTTCTGTCTCTCCATTAGGAGAAAAAGTCCCCAATAACTTGGGGAAAGGTGGAAGCAAAGTAAATATTGTTTTTGAGTGTGATCAAATGTCACCAGCCTGTAACTCAGTAAAATCTTAAAACGATTTTGGTTTTGCGTTTCATAACCTATTTGGAGAAATCTGATATGTTTTTACAGAAACATCCAGTAACCTTGGAAGAACTTCAATCACGTTATAATTATTGCCAGTGTATGCTTGTCGCCATTCCCCCTCAATGCGCTGTTGTACGTAAGTGTGGAAAAGGTTCCTGGAGTGACCCTTACGTATGGCAACTTGGTCCTCAGCGTTAGTGGTGGTAGCCCACAGAGCAAACGTCTCACCATCAAGTCTGGTTTTGCCACCACCTTCCAGAAGGATGCCTTTTAACCAGTGGGTCCAGTATCTGGGCATGGCTTAGCTGTGCCTCTGGCTCACGGTGGTCCACACAGTTGCAGGGGAGCATCCCCTAGTCCTACACACCTCTCAAGGCTTGGATGGGTAGGAATCAACTTTCAAGGTCACTCGGTTGGTTGGTGGCAGGCCTTGTCCCTTGCCTCTCCCCTCCATAGGGCTGCCTCACCATCCTAAGAAAGCACCTAAGATAGAGGTCACCATGTTTTTTATAATCTGATCTCAGGGAGGGATATCCTGTCCTGTCTGCCGTGTTCCGTTCATTAGAAGAGAGCCAGTAAGCCCCACGGCGCTCAAAGGGAAGGAATGACACGGGGCGGAGTGCCAGGACACGGGTCACCCAGGTCCACTTCGAGGATGCCAATCACGACTCCCCATGACACAGCAGCTAAAGGCTTGACTTTGGGGGGAGGATTCTGTGACCCAGCCACAGGACGCCGGCTGGCATCTGTGCTGGTTGCCCATGCCTATCTGATACCAGTTGGTCAGCGTTTCACATATCACCCATGTCCACAACGTGGTTCAGCCATGGACTCGGCTGAGGATGCAGGTATCAAAAAACATGACCGCTTCCTCAGAGTCCATGGTTGAGTGGGTGAGACAGAGAAGTAGATCAGCTGTGGTGTTTTGCTAGAGGTGAGGCCCAGGTGCCATGGAACCATGGAGGAGAGGAGCATCTCCCAGTCTGGGGGTGATAAGGCAGGGGTGAAGTGAAGAAGCCGAAGAGGGTGGCCTGAGGGCTGAGGGGATCTCAAGCACAAAGGCACAGAGTAGAAGTTAGGAGCCACCATGAGGGATTGCCCTTGGCAGGGGCACGGGGAGCCAGCAGGAAGTAGAGCTGGAGATGGGACAGGGCCAACCACCTCGGGCACCGCACAACAGGCTTCGGGCCTTGTCCTGGAGGGTAGATGTGGGCAAGAGAGGATTTGAAGCCCAGAATGATACGGTCGATTTGGGAATGCAGAATGCTTTCTATGGCAGCGACATGTCGGGGGGCCCAGGGGCAGGGGCCTCTACTGCAGGCTGGGAGAACAGAATGTTTTGCTGTTTTTGGCAAGAAATGACGAGAGCTGGAGCTGTGGTCAGTGGTTGTGGATATGGGGAAAAGGTGGTATTTAAGAGATTTTCAGGAGGCAGATTCAACAGGGCTGGGTGACCGAACAGAGATGGATGAGGGAGAAGAAGGATCTAGAAACGGTCCAGGTTTCTAACTGAGGCACTGGGGCTGGTGATGTTACTACCCACCAGGAGGATGGCTGGTTTCAACAGGGACAGAGTAGGTTCCGTATTAAGATGCAAAATTTGAGACAGCTATGCCTGCCCCCCTCCCTGCCCCCATCCAAGGTGAAGATGATGAGGGAGGTAGTGTCTGGGAGGACCCTGTCTTTAGAGACGGGGCTTGGACCTATGGATGGGGCAGGAGATCACCCAGAAGACATTTCGGGGGGGGAAAGGAATCCAGAGGAAGAGCAGCTTGCAGAGGGGTGGCCTGCAGAGCAGCAGGAGATGGAGGTGTCCAGGGTAAGAAAGTCCTGTCAGGTAAGAGAGACACCTGAACTGCAGAGAGGAGAAGGCCACAGTAAGTCAAGCCAGAGCCCGAGCGCAATGGCCCTGTGGGAATCTACCAATTAGGACGGCTCTTACCCCACTGAAAATTATTTTCGAGGGGGCAAGACTATCATGGGTTGAGGAGACAATGGGAGAGGAGGACAGCAGGTGTAGACTCCTCTTGAAAGACATCTGCCCCCATGCCATCTGAGCGCTCTGAAGCCGGCGGGGCCCACGGCACCCGGTTACATAATAAAGCAGCATGTTGAGGACTTGATGGAGGGAAGAAGGTTCTTTCACGGGGAGGTGATATCCAGAACCTCTCCAGGTGTTCTGGAGCAGCCTGCGACTCCACCTGGCATCCTGGCCACTCCCCCCCCCCCACCAAAGACCAAGAAAGCACTCGATCAGCTTGTGGGAAGGCTCCCAGCAAACGGAGAAACTGACGTGAACGAAGAAAGGAATCCATTCCAAGCTTGGCAAAACCTCACTTTCCAGAAGCTGTTTCAAAGGAGCCGGATGAAACATCAGGAGCGGAAAACAGTGTCTATGGAGAGAGCTTGGCAGCGCAGACCTATTTATTAGCAAAGATTCACGTGTTGCCGCCGGGCCGGGCGGGCTACTCCAGCGGTTCTCCTACTTCTCCCCACCACCCCCTTTTCCCGAGAACAACCTTTTCCACGAGCCCCTCTGCCTGACACCACCGAGAGGCAAATGCCAAAAGTCGGAACCTCTTTCTGGATTTGTTAAAATCGGTGGTCTCTTCTGGCTACAAGCTCGGGCCCGCTCTCAAAAAGCCAAGCTCCGGGATGATGAATGGCAACACGCCAAAGGCCCGGCCGTCTGTAGCTCCATTTATAACAAATATTAAAAGCGCTTGAAAGGAAATCAGATTAGGAAGTTCTACACTATTAGCTCTGTTTTAAATTTAACACTTAGATGACGTGTTATCATTCATGTGATTAACAAATAAGTTTCCCCGACACGTCTACGGATAGGCTTTTTTAGAGAAACCTCCCCTTTTCTCTTGTGGCTTCGAAATTTCCACCTGACATTCCAGTCCTCCCTCTGCTAAGGGGGGGGGGTGAAGGGGGGGAAGGAGGGCTGGTGGAAGTAGAGTCGGCCTTTTCCTCTTCTCTTCCTCTTCTCGGGCTCTGTGAAAGTGGCTCCCCACTTGGGCGCACCAGCCCCACTGAGATGCCCACGGAAACGCCTGCCACCGAGAAAGACTTGCGGCCAGCCCAGGTCCAAGGTCAAGGCGGTCCCTGATCAGGGGTGGAGGAAAGTGTGTTTCCGTGGAACTTCAGGCTGAAGCCCTGGGTGATTCTAATAGGAAAGCATCCCTCAATTGTGTTTACTAGTTCCGCAGTGGAAGTCGGGGATTTGAGGAGCCCAGGCCTCCCTCTTAGGCAGCCCTACCCTGGGTCTCCTTACCCGGAGGAGGAAAAGAGGATGGACCAGGAGTCGGAACCCTTCGGAGGTTCTAGCTCAGCTTGAGCATGGACGGAGTGATCTTGTGACATCTCTTCACCTCCTCCTAGCTTAAGCCCCCCATCTTTTAAAAGGCGGATTGGAGCAGAGAACACTTTAGAGTCCCCTGGCTAGAAAATGTGGATGTGTCTTTTTGGGTACAGGAGAGGACTGCTTTTTGGGAGATGGTCAAAGGCACAGCCCCTTCCCCTCCAGCCTGCTCCTCTCTGCAGGGAGGATGGCAGGGCTGGCTCACCTCTGTAGGATGACCCCTTCCCTGCAGCCTCCAGGCTCCTCTCCTCCCCACGTCTCCCAGCAGGAGGGCAACTGTGCTTTGGACTTGGAGGACTTCTTCCCAGAATGGGTCAACAGACTATTGAGGGAACGGGTTGGAGTGCCTACTGTGTGTCAGGGATCTTGCTGGACATTTGCCATATTACTTAGCCTCACAACAGGATTCTGAGGGCTGTTTCCTCCCTTCTACAGGTGGACACAAGGGGATCAGAGCAACTGGCTGAACTTTAGTCTTAGGAAAGGTTACCTATGTGTCTCTCTACCTCCCTCCTTAAACAAAGGTACATTGTCTGAGGTGGCACTTTTCCAAAGAAAGAAAAGACAAAGTCACAGAATCTTAGAAAACCACGTCCTGGGTCTCAACTTCTTTTAAGTCACAGCTGGTCTGATTTCCACTCCAGAGGGGTTCTGGGGGTGGGGGATGCTGATAAAAGTTTGGAGATCTGGCCAGATGCTTCTCAGGGAATCCCGAGTCTTCGTTGTCAGGGATTCTAGGATTTCAACCTGATGCGTAATTCCAGAAAAGAATTATACTCTCTGCTTTATTAAACTTGTCTGCACTTAGGCAAAGTAGGCTGTTTATCCTCTGTAGGGTTTTTTCTTTAAAGGAGGGGGGAGAGTGAGCATGTGCAGAAATCCATCACCTTGCTTCCCAGTTTCCAGGCAACCGTGCAGGATTACAACAAGTCACATGATATCACTGCTGCCAGGGAGAAGGGAAAAATGGAAAACTGTGCTATCTTGAGAAAGGGGCTGGGTATAAGCAGAGGACTTTGGATTCTCTTCCAGAAATATTATCAACAAGTAGTCAAAGAGCGGGAGGCTTGAGAGGGCTCCTGGCCTCTCAGCACTTGGCCCCGCCTCCTGCTGGATGGGAACTGTACCACCAGATCGGAAGTCCAGGGGTAAGGGGAAAGGGCAGGGGTGAGTTGGAGGGGGAGCCATTGGCCCAAGGTGACCAAGCACCTGTTCTGGAAATCAGGCTCACAGGGGGGTCATTAATGAGAAGATCTAAACCAAAGTAGGCCCCATGTCTGTGTCCCAGTCACCCTTTCCTCCTTCCTGCTGCTGGAGTCCTGGGATCATGAGGGAGCAGAAAGAGAGTCTTTGGTTAAAGCCAAGCCTGCGATGATTCGGGCTGGCTGGGGGGCAGTGAAGGAAACCACCCATGAAGACCAAGTTTCCACTTCCTTTTTTAAAGTCTCCTCTTTCTGATCATTGTTTATTATGATTTGGATGTTTTAATTTTTCCATCTCCCCTCCCCCACATTGTGTGTGTGTGTGTGTGTATGTACACATGTGTGCAAGCACACACACATGCACGCTGCTGTTGCTGCTGTTGTTTGTATTGTAGACACTTCTGTGGCAATTTATTCCCCTCAGTTTACACTTCTGTTCCTGTAATAACACCCTCTGTGGCCTAAAGCCTCCCTGGAACCACAGGGACAGCTTTGCTCTGGGCTCTCATGGGGTCGCAGAAGGGGGTGGGTGTGTCCTTGGCCATGGGTCCCACATACCAGCATTCCGGAAGGCCAGGCTCTTAGATGGAGCCGACCTGAAGTGGACTGGCTTCCAGTTTCCTCACACCCAGCAGTTGTCCCAAGGCAAAGATGAGTCATCCTGCCACACTCTTAGCACCGGCCCTCCCAGTTTGCCCCGAGGTGGCCATATTTCATAGCCTGGACTGTGGGCTTGCTGCCAGCCAGGCTGCCTGGGGAGGTGAGCCTGGAGTGGAAGAACATGGACACAGGCAGGCAGGTATTGGGAAGTGAGATGCCACCCACCTCACCATTCAGGTGAGGCAGCCTGAGCTGCAAAGGACTGCAGTCCCTTCTCACAGCCCTAAAGACTGGGGGGGGGGGGGACACAGCCCCTGTAGAGCACAGCCCCTGCTGCTTGCCCTTTCCCAGTAGATCCTGGGTGTTGTGACTTCCTTCTCTTTTTCCTACGGAAACCTAAATAGACACATCTTTTGCATGTTTCAACGTCCTGAAGGCCTAATGAGAGGCTTAGAGGCACCTCTGCATTGAAAAGCGTCGTCATCCATTAAGTTCAACAAGCAAGTAAATAAAGAAAAAGTGAGTAGAGCTGGAGACCCCAAGCTTTCGGAAAGCTTTTTTTGCTTATGGAAACAATCTGACTGACACCTTTAGGTTTCTCAGGAGGAGGAAACGTTGATAGCGTATCATATGAGGGGCCATAACGTGGCAAGAGATGTTCTAGGCTTGTGGCATATTTGCTTGTTACGTTAAGTGAGAAGAGAAGGTTGTGCTTCATAAACATGACTGGCGGCATGTGGGGAGGCGACATTCAAAGGAGAGGGTGGGTGAGGAGTTTTCAATACATTAAAACCGCGGATCAACGAGAAAAAAGACATTCCATGTCTGTTTAATATGTAACATATGGGAGGATGGGGGATGCTTGCAATAGCGTGTTGGGAATGCAGTTGTTACAGATGTTCTCTACGGGCACAGAAAGGGGTCTGGTGGCCAGGTTGGGAATGTGTAGTTAAATCTTCAGGGAACTGAGGCATGCTCCCTAACGAGGTGTCAGAGCCCATCTGCAGCACTCAGGCCTGTGCTGGCAGATTCACACCCCGGTCTTCACACGTCCACAAACGCCCCGTGGTCCTAACCCACACTTAGATGCACGCGCGCAAGGGCACACACATGCCTTCTGCGTGCAGGACGGCCTTCGCCCTCTGACACTCGGCCGGTGGATCCCAGGACTGGAACTCCCTTCATAAGAGCCCCAAATCCCAGGGAAACTTGACTAGAGGTGCAAAAGTGTTTGATGATAGAAAGAAAGAATTAAAAAAAAAAAAAAAAAAGAAATCTGCTTGCTTGCAGTTCTGGCGGTGGCCTGAACGCTACAATAAACTGTTGCTTTGCAGAGCTGGGGAGGGCGAGGGCAGGCAGTGGGGGGGGGGGGGGGCGGGGGGAGGAAGCCGGGCAGAGAGGCCGGAGAACTTGAAAGACGGAGTTGGAACTCCGGCTGAGAGCGCCCCCGGGGGCGGCGGGGGCCTGGCAGGGGGCGGAGGAGGACGCGGGAGGGGTTGAGGCCGGAGCCGGGCCGGGCGGGGGCGGGCCGGGCGGGCGGGCGGGCGGGCGGGCGCGGGGCGCTGTCCCTTTAAGGCGGGCGGCGCGGGCCGGCCGAGCGCGGCGGTGATTGGCGCGGCGGGATCACTGGCTGCCGAGCCCGGCCCGGGGGAGGCGGCTGGAGCCGGCTGCGCTTTGATAAGGTCCTGGCAACTCGGTAACAACCCGAGCGCCGGGAAATAAAAATAGCCGCTCGCAGCCATGGACCTGGGGGCCGCCCGGCGTCCCAGGCGCCCGTCTCCCCCGCCGGGAGCCCTGCAGTAGAAGGTGGGGGTGCGGGCGCGGCCCCCGCCGAGCCGCTTCAAAGGAAGCGCCCCCCGGGCCGGGGCCGGGGCCGGGGCCGGGGCCGGGGCCGGGGCCGGGGTCGCGCCGGGCCGCGCCGCGGGCGCCGGGGGCGGGCGGGGGTCCGCGCGCGCGGCGGGGCGGGGCGGGGCGGGGCGGGGCGCGGCGAGCCCACGGCCCCGGGGAGGGGCGGCGGGGGCGCGGGGGGCGGCCCGGGGCGCGGCCGGCGCGTACCTCCCTTTCAGGACCGTGCGCTCGGCTCGCGCCTTTGAAGTGCACAGTTAAATCCACGGCGCAGTTTTTGTTGGAAGCGCCCGGAGGACATTTGGTGCGCGGAGCGACTGCTGGAAACCGGACCCGCGCGGAAAGCCGGGCCGGGCGGGGGCCGGAGGGGCCGGAGGGGCCGGGGGCGGCCGCGGCGGGGGCGGGGGCGGGGGCGGGGGCGGAGGCCCACTCGGGTCTTTTGCATAAAAGGGGCGGCGGAGCGCGCCGCTCGCCCTCCCTCCCCGAGGCTCCCGCTCCAGCCCCGGGGCCGTCGTCTCCCCGCGCCGCCCTCCCCCGCCGCGCGCCTCCCGATGCTCCCCGACGCCGCGACCGGCCCGGGGGGGCCCGGGGCTGCCGCCGCCGCCAGCCGAGCCGGGGGCCGGGGCCGGGGCCCTGCCCGGGGCGCCTGCGAGGTCTCGCCGCGGAGCGCGCGCGCCGATGCCTGGTGAGTGCGAGGCCGCGGCGGCCGGGCGGCCCGCGCGCTTTGATGTGCCGGCGGCCTTTGAAGTTGGCGGCCCGGCTATTTCGGGGCGCTCTCCGGGCGGGCGCGGCGCCCGGCGCTCCGGGGGGCTTGGCCCGGCCGCCCCGCGCGCCCGGAGCCCGGGGCCCCCCTCGGCGGCGGGGCGGCGGGGGCGGCGGCGGAGAGACTTCTGCGAGTGGCGGCGGCGGGGGCGGCGGGGGCAGGTCTCGTCCCCCCGCCCCCCACCCCCACCCCGGGGTCGCGACGCTGCGGTCCTCACGGACGCGAGCCGGGGCGCGAGTGCGCGGGAGAGCTGCGGAAGGTGGGATGAAAGGGTGGCGGCGCCCCCCGCGCAGGGCGCCCTCCCCGCCCCTCCCCCGCCCCCTCCTCCCCTCCCGCCTCTCGGCCCCCCTCCCCGCCTCCCCGCCTCCCCGCCTCCCCCCTCCCCTCTCCCCTCCCGGCAGCCGGGCCGCGCTTAGGGGCCCCGAGCGCCGGGCCAGGCTCAGTCTGCGCGCAGGAGCGGCCCGAGCCCGGGGCGCCCGCGCCGCCCGCGTCCTCGTCCCCGCCCGGGCCCCGCGCCCCGCGCCCCGCGCCCCGCGCCCCGGCCCCCTGTGCGGAGAGGCAGGGACTCCGCGCGTCGCCATTGCTGGACCGGGCTGCCGCTTCCCGAGCCTTTGCTGCGGGCGCCTCTGCGAGCGGCGGCGCCGGGGACCGGCCCGGGCTCGGGGTGCGGCGGGCGCCCCGGGGGCTGCGGCTCCCCGCTCGGCGGCCCGAGAGGCCCCCGCCCCGGGGCTCTGGGCGCGTTCGGTTGGATTTGGGCCGGGGGGGCGGGCCGGGGGGGTCGGCGGAGATGAGAGCCCGGCCTCGGGCCGCCTTCGTCTTGCAGGTAACGGGGCCGCCCCACCTTCCCTCCGCCCGCCCGCGCGGCCCCGCACCCCGCACCCCGCACCCCGCCGGCTGCGGGGTCGCGCCCCATCCCCCGGCCCGCCCCTGCCCCGCCCGGGTCGGCTCCTTCCCGTGCTGGGGAGAGCGCCTTGTTTGTTGGTTAGAGATGAGACTTTTTCTCTTTTGGAGAAAAGACGGGATTGAGGTCAGTAGAGTTTGGGATTCTTGGCACAGGCAGTGGTAGCGTGAGACGGTTTCTGATCCGGTTCTGCAGGGCTCGCGGCCCCGGGAGGGGAGCTGGGGGCGGGGGCGGGGGCGGGGGCCGCGGGGGCGGCGGGTCCCGAGGCTGCTCAGCCTCTCTCGCAAAGTTTGAAGATCAAAGTCTTGTCTGAGCGGGTGGATCTCAGGTTCTGGGGGACGGGGGCCGCCGCGGTGTAGACTGGAGCCGGATTCTTGGCGGGAGGCGGGGGCGCAGCGGACATTTACATCTGGGTGGAGGGGGGCGCCCAGCTGGGAGCCCATTGCGCCCCTCGCTGGGCGGGCTTCGCGCTCGGCCGCGGATCTTCTGAATTTTTAAGGGGTGGGAAGGGGGAGCGCCGAGGGAAAGGGTGGGTGGGGGGAATGGGAACCAGATGCCGGGGAAGGGCACGTTTGGAGCTCGATTTATCTGTGCGGAGCGCCGAGTGGGGAAATTTACCGAAATTGGTTTCACCTGCACACCGCCCGGCGGCTGCGAGTGCGCGTCTCCGGAGTTGATGCTGTCGTGGGGGAGGGGAGGGGAGGGGAGGGGAGCGGAGGGGAGCGGAGCGGGGCCGAGCGGGGCCGAGCGGGGCCCAGGCTGCCCTGCGTGCGCCCCGGCCGACCGGGTTTTGGAAGGTTCAGTCTTACACCTTCCAAACCCCTCCGCCCCCACCTCCCACCCTCCGCGCTCCCCGCTCACCTTCCCCGCCCCTCCCCCCCCCAATTGTGCAGGGAGCTCAGATTTCGCCTTTGAAAAAGCAGCGTCTGATACTTTAGATGAGCACCTCGCAGATAGCTGGGTTGCTTGATTTGAATTTGAGGAGTTGAAAAGCCTGTTTACTTTCTTGCTTTGATGTTGGGTAGATCTGGTTTTGATTAGATCAATACCCCTTTCTCTCTCCCTGCCTCCCCCCTTCCTTTTCTTTCCAGAAAGGAGGCTCAGATGAGCCCCTGCTGACTTGAGAGAGAAAGAGAGACCACGCTGATTGCTGAGAGGAACTGGGGGAAGGGAACAAACAAACTCCGTCGCGAAGAACTCCCTCACCATGAGCAGTGCTGTGTTGGTGACTTGCCTCCCAGACCCCAGCAGCAGCTTCCACGAGGATGCCCCCCGACCCCCGGTTCCGGGGGAGGAAGGGGAGACCCCGCCGTGCCAGCCCGGGCTAGGAAAGGGCCAGGTCACCAAACCCATGCCCGTGTCCTCCAACGCCAGGCGCAATGAGGATGGGTTGGGGGAGCCTGAGGGGCGGGCGTCCCCGGATTCCCCTCTGACCCGGTGGACCAAGTCCTTGCACTCCTTGTTGGGCGATCAAGATGGTGCTTATCTCTTCCGCACTTTCCTGGAGAGGGACAAATGCGTGGATACCTTAGACTTCTGGTTTGCCTGCAACGGATTCAGGCAGATGAACCTGAAGGATACCAAAACTTTACGAGTAGCCAAAGCGATCTACAAAAGGTACATCGAGAACAACAGCATTGTCTCCAAGCAGCTGAAGCCTGCCACCAAAACCTACATAAGAGATGGCATCAAGAAGCAGCAGATTGATTCCATCATGTTTGACCAGGCACAGACTGAGATCCAGTCGGTGATGGAAGAAAATGCCTACCAGATGTTTTTGACTTCTGATATATACCTCGAATATGTGAGGAGTGGGGGAGAAAACACAGCTTACATGAGTAACGGGGGACTGGGCAGCCTCAAGGTCGTGTGTGGCTATCTCCCCACCTTGAATGAGGAAGAGGAGTGGGCTTGTGCGGACTTCAAGTGCAAACTGTCACCCACCGTGGTTGGCCTGTCCAGCAAAACCCTGAGGGCGACGGCGAATGTGAGGTCCACGGAGACTGTCGAAAATGGATACAGGTAAGACGTGGTCCGTCTGGGGAGGGGGCCGGGTGGGGTGGGGGTAGGGCTGGAAGACGGGGTGGACTCGGCAGATGTTTCGAGTTAAGTGGGGGGGCAGATGGTGGGATGGATGTGCTGCAGAGGCTGACAAAGGTCTGTTGAGAGCTAGGACCGCTGGCCACGGAGCCTTTGATCTTGGCTTGTCGTTGTTTAAAGTGGGGAGAAGTGCTGCAGACACAGCTAAATCTAAACCTGCAGTCTTCTAGGACTCACTTCAAACAGTGGCAAGCAGTATTCATTAATGCGGGTTACTTATTAGCCTGGACCAGTCTTAGAAGGCTGAGAGAGAGAGAGAGAGAGAGAGAGAGGATAGCAGCTTTTGATGCCTCTGAGTCACCAAATACACTAAGCACCGGTTTTGGAGGGGTCATTCACCACTAATCAGGAGAGAGGAATTAATGTGGCTGGGGAGGCAGCTGGGTTGTGGAGGCAGGAATATCGTGCGCACCCACTGGACGTGGGGGTAAGTGGGATCTTTTGAACTCCTCTGTTAAGAGCCAGCAATTGGCCTAACCCCTGAGGTGGTGGTTCTCTTTGTAGAATTCCGTATTTACCCGGCACGGAACCCTCCTAACTGGGGGAGGTCCTGTGACTTTCCTGAATATAGGACCTCTGAGCTTTAGGCTCTGCTGTTATATTAATCTAGGTTTTAAATGCTTGCAGCCCGGGGTCAGACCTCCATGGACGGTTGTGCGGCTTAGTGCTGGCGGAGAAGAGTCGTGTACAGAGGGGACGGGGCCCTGGAGTACTTTCCCTTTTTGAGGCTTCAAAGATCAACAGCCCTTTACGGAATAGCCAAGCCTTAAGATTCTTGACCTTTGGCAGCAATTTCAGACCTCCTGCTAGAATGAGTTTTTCAGTGTCTCTCCCTCCCCCTCCAGATACCCAAAATGAAGCTCTCTTTTCTAGATCCTTGTGGTTGGCATGCAGTGGAGAGGGGGGCACTTGATTGCAGTCTGCATGGCTTAGCTTGCTTCCCCTCCTGTGTTTTCCTTCGCGTGTTTGGGACCGGGGATGCACTCTGATGGCTGCCTCTGTGGAGATTGCCGTCTCCCTGTAGGGTCGGGTGTCCAGTGTCCGGCAGTAGCTGGAGGGGCAGGGGAGTCCGGTCTGAGCCTGATCGAGGGGTGATTGAGAGGTGATTGAGAGGCGGCGGAGAGAGTGGACTTTTTCACCGGGAGCGAAGAGCTTAGGCTCTGACCACCAGAGGGCGCCCCTGCAGCCCCCGGAGCTGCTTTACCCGATCTCAGACATCTGGTCTACACCTAAGTGGAACTGGATTGGCTTTTGAGAGGAAGCACAGGATCACGTGAAAGGAGTTGTTTCAGCATCTTTAAGCTGATGGTTTCAGATTGTTCTGGGGAAGATACTAGATCGGGCCTCTGTGCCTGGGCAGTCACCCGGCGGCACCTGCTGCTACCGCCCCGGTGCATTAGATGCACATTCTGGTAAATCTGTGCTGGTCTCCTTGCTCTCCGGTTTTGGCAGCTGTAGCGGAGACTACTTAAGTCCTGTGGTAAGGCTGCTTCTCCAGGGGCTTTCCGACAGTGGAGCTTCTGTGTCTTCCCAGCATCAGGACCTGAGCGTCCCTTCTGTAAACAGCACTGCGTGTGGTTTGTGTGTGGCTTGGGATGGCACCCGGAAGAAAGGGCTCCCAGGCAGGACCCTGCTGCGACCCTTCCCCTTTGTGGGTGGGCAGGAGAGAACCAGCCTGTGAGTGCCCCTCCTTCCAAAGCCCTCCCCTGGGATTTTACCAGGATTAAACTTTCTAGAGATGACTCTTGTGAAGCTCTTGAGATCCTGGGAGCAGGGACCAAAGATCCCTTGTGTTTCCAGTGCTTGCCTTCCTGGTTGTGAGCTGTGGGCACGTTTGATCTATAGCTAACACCTTTTCACCTGGCCCTGGAGTTGCTACGCTCTGTGTGTGTTTCCTCCCACTGTTGGGTTGAAATGAAGTGTTTTACCTGGACTCCCTGAAGCCCACACGTCTTAACTGAGCATCGTCACAGATAACTTAAGACCTATCCCATTTCATTTTGACACGCAAGCTCCTCAGGTGTACCTATGGTGTATTGGGAGGTGTCCCAAATTATTCCAAGGCCCAGCTTCCAGCCCTGTCCACTCATCACTACCTGAGGGGTTCCCAGATGTCCTTCTGTACAATGATAGGGCACCATCCCTTCTGTTCGTGTCCTACTTTGCTCTTGGGATCAAGATAATAGACCAGAAAGCCCTTTGTAAAGGGAAATGTTCCCAACTCTCGCAAAGCATTAGCATTCGAATCATTGAATCATGATAAGGCGTGGATTTGTGAAAAGGGTGACCAGGTTAGGATACCGTTTTCAGAGAGTGACTCTGGGCTTCTAGATTCACTGTAAAGTTGGAGAGTAGCCCCCACCCCCAGCCCCACCCCCCTGAAGTCTGTCTTTTCAGCCAGTTCTTGGGATGTAGGGATCCTGTCCAACTCTTCCAAGCCCGCCTCCCCTTCCAGTAGGCTCACTCATCAAGCAAGGTACGTGGCAGATGGGATGGGCTTCAGAAGCCAGTGACATGAATGAAACCGACAACTCGAGCCCTGCTGAGGGGTCCGCCTGCCTTCGCTGTTGAGGAGCAGCCTTGGCAGCTGGGTGCCAAGAGCGCTGGCTCGTCTTCCAAGCCCTGTGTTTACCTTGGTCACTCAGCGGAGGCCTCCTTTCTAATGACTTGTTTGTGTCCTCACTGATTTGGTGTCAGGTTTAATATAAATAGTTGGAACGGAAGAGCAGGAATTATTCTCGGAGGGAAGGACTCTGGTTTGTGAGTGCTTGAGTGGGCTGCCTGGGCTTTTGATGGTCTCTATAAATAACTTTGAGCAAGAGTGACCGGTTAGTGGAAGCACGTGTAAAAGCCCCACTGCGCAGACACTCGCACGAGCGCGCGCACACACACACACACACACACACACACACACACAGTGTTGAGGTGTGTGTAGAGGGGCTGTGGGATTAGGAGCTCAGCCCAGCATTTATTTTGGGAAGGACACAGTGTTGGGCTCACAGAGTGCTCCCTTGTGTCCTTCCCCGTCTGCCCTGGCGCTGGGGCCATCCTGTACCAGCCGGGTCTCCTCTGTCTCCCATTGGACCCTCTCCTCTGGCCTCCCTTAAAAATAAGTCAGGCCTAGCAGATGGCCCTCTGCTGGCTCCAAGTGCTTCCTGTTCTCTGAAAGAACTCGCTGATGAGGCCCGTTTTTGTGCGAAGCCACTGGAATCAAGCTTGGCTTCAATTATCAAAGAAAATGATGCCATAGGAAAGATATGCTGGAAGCAGTAGCCTCCAGTTAGAGGCTGGAATCTCTGATGAAGGCAGTTTGCTGAGACACACTTGTAGAAGTCCACCTCTCCGCAATGGCTCAGCCACCCAGTGCTAGGCCCCTCCCTGAGCACCCCCTGCTCATGCCTTAGCAAACTGCCCTTTGGGCGGTGACTTGGTGAGTACATGGTCAGAGGGCTTGTGGAAAGCCCTAAACGCACAGCTTTCGAAGCAAATACTTTTTTAAGTTGCATTGTCTTGAGAGGAGACCCAGAAGGAGGCCCCAAAGGTCAGGTCTGTTGTGACGCCTGGATGGCAGCTTTGCCCTGCTGTATGGGGAGGGGGCAGGGGCCACAGCACTGGCATCCAGATAAGAGATAAGAGTAAGCTGGGGAGAAAAAAAAAAAAGAGCCAGCAAACAATTTCCCTTCCCTTAAGGTCCCAGGAGACTGTGCTACCTGACAGCTGAAAGCCCTGTGCACACGCAAGCTTCGAGCGGAGGTCCGTGGATGCACTCCCAGGGCAAAATCTGTACCATAGGCCTCCGCTCTCTGTAGGAATTTAAAATCCTTGCAGTAACTGTGAGAGCACGGCAGCCCCGAGAAATAATCAAAGCATCTGGGTACAATTACTGTAGCGTGGTTGAGTTTCTTTCTTTCTTTCTTTCTTTCTTTCTTTCTTTCTTTCTTTCTTTCTTTCTTTCTTTCTTTCTTTCTTTCGATTCAAGAAAAGAACTCTAATCCACTTTCTTAAAATCATGTGGTGATTTTGACAACATTCTGGGTTCTTAAAAATTAAGTTTCTGTCCTCCACAACCCTGCTCCTTCCTTGGCTTCGTATCCCCCCCATCCCCCCCCCCCCCCCCCCGTTATGATTGCAGGAAAATCCAAATACTTTCCTGCAGTCAAGTGAGCTAAGGGCAGTATAGTCCATGTTTAATTACTGGTCGCACAGGAGCCCTCTATTTTGGAAGCCAGGGAGGACAAGTTTATTTTGGGATCCGTGTGTTTTGTGATCTACTCCAAGGAGTGCAAAGCCGTGAGCACACATGGGATTTGGGGAGGGAGGAGGGATTTCTATTGAGTCATTTGCTCCCTGTAGAGGTTGACTTCAGGACATTGTCACTGAGTTAATGCCACAGGGACAGAGCAGTGGAGTCATAGAGAGTGTCTGAATGCTCTTTAGGGCTCTGTGGGCTCTTTTGATCTTACACTAATGCCTCTTGGACTAAAATACTTTTCAGCAACCCCATCAGATGGCCCTCAGGTCTTTTAAGGAAGTTCAGCAAAGGCTAGAATTTCTGCCATGCTCTGCCAGCTGGGGAGACGCAGGCAGAGAAGACCGATCTGGTCCTTGCCCTCATGGAGCTTACAGTCTGGTTGCACAGGACAGGCATTCATCGTGTAGACACACCAGCGCCGCGTGACTACGAGTCATGCTAAATTCCGCAGAAGAAAGAAGGGCCACGACAGCTCTGTTCTCCTTGGCAGCTGGTTTTGGGGGGTATTACTAATATCTCCGCAAATCACAGCGCCCTGGTTCTTCAGAGAACATAAGAACTTCGTGCTGATGGCCACGTTTGAACCATGTATTTTTTAGGTGAGGACCCTATGTCCATGGAGGCGGTGACTCGACTGTGGTCACCTGCTGGCTGGGAGCCAAGTCAGCACCAGCTCTCGGCCTCTCGATTCCCGTTCCCTATCCAGGGCTTAGAGCACTTTCCTACCACTGGGTTTCTGAAAGCTAGGAGGGGACCCTGAAGAGGTGTCCTCGTCTGCCCTGCTTTGAGGCAGTAGCCCTGTCCAAGCACTTGAGAGAGGAGGGAGCTTTGGATTGTTTTAAGCACTTGGATGAGTCCATAGCCCCATACACTCCAGGGCTCTAGTTGGACCAAGTAGGAAGTGCTTTCTATGGACTTAAAAGTCCATTTCCTCTTGTCCTGCCTTTACTGGCAGTGCCAGACGAAGCCATCCTCTCCTCTCTTTTGACTTCCCTTATCAACTAGGAAACTCTTTGACTCCATCATCCCTCCTCCAAGAAAAGTCAACTGCCTTTCCTTTGCTCCCACTCATCCTCTCTCTCCAGTCTTGGTGTCTCCAAATGCCGTATTGAGGACACGGGACCACAGCTGAGGCATGGAGGGCCTTACCGTCCTCATGTAATCATCGCCACATATCCTGGGAGGTGGGGAGACTTCTTGTCCTCTACCGATGGGAGGACAGAGCCTGTGTCTCAATGACAGCTCAGGGTCACCCGGTCCAAGATACTCAGCGGGTTCATGTATGCCATTCCTCATTTGTACTTTCTGGTCAGTTCTGCATCCACGTACTGTTTCCAAGATGTGGCCTTATGTTCCATTCCAGCTTGATAGAGCAGAATCATGGTTCCCACTGACGCTGAGCCCTCTAGGAGTCTGGATGTGGGTTCACTGTGGCCACATCCCCAGCCAAGTGGCCTCCAATGAGGCTTTTGGCCCCTACCTAGGGCTCTGGGCCCCCTGCCCTGGTTGTGAGGCTGTAAGGTGACTGAGCAGTAGACACTCCTTGAGCACCTACTGTGTGCGCCAAACAGCGCACCTCTACTAAGCGCTCAGTCTTTGGCAACTCGGTTTTTATTCACATTTCTAAACTAAAGATGCTGCCTTTGGTTCATTCTGGCTCTAGAATGTTTGGACTCTGGACATACCCTTAGCAACAGGGCCCACCTGTTAACCATCTTTCCCATCATAGCCGCCCCCGCCGAGGCTCTGACACCAGACTGTGGCCACAGCTCCTGCCCGCGCCCCACCCTCCCTCAGTCCAATGTGGTGGCACAGCCTGGGTCACGCATGCCGCCAGAACTTTTCAAACCCTTGAGGCTGGTCTTTGTATTAGGCAAAAAGAGTTTGGTTGAGAGCCAAACAAATCCGTGTCATGCAAGTGACGTCTGGCTCTGACCCCAGGCAGGCTGGTGAGGTGGGCCCAGAGCTCCTCCTCCCCTCGGGGGCTGCGAGCACAGGATGGTGTGATGTGTGTGAACGTGTGCCCCTCTTTGTGAGCCTGTGCCAACACTGTGTCTGCCTCCCCCAGGGCACCCCCCTGTTAATCGGGACCAGGCCACTGGTGCCAGGAGACCAGGGACTCTGGTGGGGCCAATCCACAGCCTGCAACGGTGCCACACACATAGGAGGTGAACAGGAGCTGGGTGATGGCACGCAGGGACTGCTTTGACCTTTCAAGAGTCCCTTTCATCTGCCATCCCCCCAGGCCATCCTTATAGAGATCTGAGCAATGGCCTGATGGAGTCAGTTCTCTCCTCTGGGCCTTCCTCTTCTCCCCCAGTTGATTCCTTTGCTGTTGGCTTAGACTTGGTGGGCCCAATGGAGGGTGCCGGGGTCTGTCAAGGGGGCCTTTTGCAGGCCCCTTCCTGCAGCCCGCTGCCCACTGTGGCTCCTTCCTCCTTCTCCCCTCACGTCCCTCACTGATGACATGAGGAATGCAACCCAGCAGGGGACAGACACACTGGTTGTTCTGAGAGGAGATCAAGAGGGCAGGGTGGGGAGGCAGAGGCCACTGAAACAAAGGGCAGGAGACACCAGAGGAGGGGCCCGGACCTTCCTTTGAAACAGCTGTGCTGCTCATTTTAATCCTGTGGTCTTGGTCTTAGCCTGGCTGCTGGTGGGGGCAGGGTGGGGGAGGGCACAGCAGGGCCCGGCTCCAGGGGTGGGGTGTGGGGGGTGGAAGTCCTGAATGTTGTCTTGAGCTTTTCCATCCCATCCGCCCAGTGTGCTGGGCCCAGGGTTGAGATGAGTGGGCTGTGCTAGGTCCTTGGCTGCTTGAATCTCGGAGCTATGCTAACCGACCCGGGATGGGGAGCTTGGATGCGTAAGACATCTTGGGGCCCAAAAACTGTGTTCTTCCAGTGCAGGCTTGGACGTGGCCGTGGGAGGGAGAAGACCCTTCCCCTCTACAGACGTTTTCTCCTCTTTCATGTGATAGCCTCCCCCCTAGTGCAGAGTCCAGTGCCTTCCTCTTTCGGAGGGTGTGTTTAGTACTTTGTAGGATCCCCGGGGCTGCTCAAGGCTTCCTCTGTTCCTGGCAGACCTGCCCTTGGCAGCAGACGAACCCAGCCCTCTTTCTCCCCAGGGCTGGCTGGTGGCTCACCTGCCCTCCCTAAGTGGCCCCTGCTGTCTGCCCAGATGCGCAACCGGCCCGGGCAGCAGGTTGGCTTGAGCACGTGGCGGGCTAGTGCGTCCCGGGGTTGCCTGGTTACGGGGGTGTCTGGTGCGAAGCCGTGATGCGCTGACCTTGTACTTTTCCCACAGGTCCTTCAAGAGGAGCGATCCCGTTAATCCATACCACGTAGGTTCTGGCTATGTCTTCGCGCCAGCTACCAGCGCCAATGATAGTGAGATCTCCAGCGATGCGCTGACGGATGACTCCATGTCCATGACGGACAGCAGCGTGTAAGTATCCTGCTGGCCTCACCGTGGACGTGGTTGGCAGCGTGGCCCGCCGGGCCAGCGGCACAGTCCTCAGCCGGCCTCAGCTGCCTTTGCAAACCCCGTCTCTGTATGTGTGGACACTTGCGTGGTAGGCGGGGAGTGTGCAGGTGCCGGGTGCTGGTGTGTGTGTGGGGGGGAAGGGTGGAGTTGGGGAGGGGCTGTGTTGAGTCTTGAGCCTTGAAGGCCCGTCAAGTTGCTAGAAAACTAAAATAAAGGTAGAAGGTTGAAATGATCATCTTGAGTTTAAAAGCCCATCTTCTGGAAGGAACACCTGGATGGCTCAGCAGTTAAGCATCTGCCTTCAGCTCAGGGTGTGACCCTGGAGTCCCTGGATCGAGTCCCGCATCGGGCTCCCTGCATGGAGCCTGCTTCTCCCTCTGCCTGTATCTCTGCCTCTCCCTCTCTCTGTGTCTCTCATGAATAAATAGATAAAAATCTTTAAAAAAAAAAAAAAAGGAAAAAGAAAGAAAGAAACCCATCTTCTGGCTGTCCTTTTGCCTTTCTTCCCTGGGTAGAAGTGCTGGGCTGCTCTTGGAACCCGGCGTCCAGTCTGCAGAACCAGCAGCGGGGAGCAGGGTTTGTGTGTGGGTGTGTTCACTGTTTTCTGAAGGAAAAAGCATTGAAGGTGAGACTCAGAAAGCCAGAGATCTCTCTGTGCTGTCCCCTCATGGATGTGTTCTTTGGACGTTGTTCAGTTCACTAAGTGTTGGCAGGTGCCTTGTCTGTGTCAGGTTCTACCCCTGAGTGGGGCTTCTCTCCAGAGTCACCTGATCTTGGATCTTTTGATGATGAATGCATCCGGCATATTAAGAGTTTGTTCCTTTTTTTTAAAAAAAGCTGGGGGTGGGGATCCCTGGGTGGCTCAGTGGTTTGGCGCCTGCCTTGGGCCCAGGGCGTGATCCTAGAGTCCTAAGATCTAGTCCCATGTCGGGATCCCTGCAGGGAGCCTGCTTCTCCCTCTGCCTGTGTCTCTGCCTTTCTCTCCCTGTCTCTGTATATCTCATGAATAAAGAAAATCTTAAAAAAAAAGAGAGAGAAGAAAGAATTTATTATTAAAGGATAGTTGACACAGTGTTCTATTCGATTCAGGTGTGCAGCATAGCGAATCCACATTTCTGCACGTTAGTGCTCAGCACAATAAGCGTAGTCCCCACCTGTCACCACACAGTGTTGTTACAGAGCGACCGGTGATAGTGCCCATGCCGTACTCTTCATCTCTGCGACTTCCTTACTGTGTTCCTGGAGGCTTGTACCTCTTAATGCTCTTCACCTATTTCGTGCATCCCTGCCATCCACCTCGGTTTATTCCTTCGCTTTCTGAAAACAATCCAAGTCATCTGTGTGGTAGGTCTGATGAGGTCAGCAGGCCATCCGGTGGGGTCACAATTTGCATCAAAAGTCATTCAAAGTCACGCAGTGGTGATCTCTGAGTGGAGAAAAGCCATTCTCTGTGTCTCCTTGCAGGCTGTGTATGTGTGTATGTGTTGAGCTGGGTATCCCCATCTCTTGCCATCCTTTGAGATTCTGATTCGGGAGGTTCAAGGGAGGTGGAGCCTGGGGTTGGGCAAAACTTCCAAGAGCTCACCCAACTTCCACTGGAGAACTAACCATTCCAGAAATGGTCTTTGAAGCCTTCCCACAAGTCGGGATCTCTTTTGATAAGGGGACAGTTTTGAAAGGCAAACCCACTGAGCCGTGTATTAGGACATATGTAGAGTTTGTTCATTTTACCATCCTAAAACTGGACCATCTCTTCTTCCAGTTTGTTTGAAATGATCTGGTTTCTGCTGGCCAGTGTCCTGTTTTTTGGCCTGTGGCATGGAGCCAGTTGGAAGGGAAGTTGATGAAGTTGGTTTGGGAATCTACCATTGGTTTTCCTCATGTTACCTCTGATTCCCTGTTAGTAAAGGGAGAGAGAGCCACAAGGTGACAGGTTCCATTTTAATAAAAGAAGAGCATTTTGGCATTAGTGAAATTAGAATAAGGGACACACATCTTTCATCCAGCATGGAGAAATGAGGGCTTCCACGGAAGCTAGTTTTTTATCCCGACTCCACATACTTGAGAAAAATGACCTTTTGATGGTCACAGTCCTTAAAATAACACGTTTTTGTTCTATTTTTATTGAATGGTATCAGGCATAATTTATTGCTTGATCTCAACCATTGGTATCAAGATCTGTTTTCCTACCATGTAGGGTATGAGGCCATGTCAGGCTCTCTGCCCCCCACCACATACATGCTGGCAGCGCCCCCACTTTTTGAAAATGGTTGTTCTTTTTTTCTCTTGGTGATTCTGCCTGCTGTCCTATCTCGCTCCCGTCTGTGTGCTTGCTTCTAGCAACATCACTCCTTCAGCTTTCATTTGTGGATTGCGTGAGGGAGGAGTCTTAGCCTATTGAGTAAAAGGAGAGAAAGTTGGGTTGGAATGAGGGCGTTGAGTGAATCTCCCAGATCAAATGTAGTTGACACTGTAAGGCTTCTGTTTGGTGTTTTTAGAGACTGTTTTTGGCTGGCTTTCTGCCCTTGCCTGCATCTCACTCCCCACCATTGAGGTGTTGCTTTGGGGTTGTGATGAGCCGACTTGGGTGTAGTCTCCATCATGCCTGAGCCTCACAAGACCCAGTCAGAAAGGGAGGCAGTCACCTGTGACTTTCACAGTAGGGGGACAGTAGGACCCAAGGCTGGTGCAGCAGGATGGAGCTCGCGTCCGAGGCCCTTGGAGAATTTCCAGCATGAGGTGTCAGTAGAACCAGTTGATGATGAGACCTTTGAGCCACTTTGAGTTTCTTTCATTTATTAGAGAACCAGGCTGCTTTTTTTTTTAATGGTTTGGGGGAGGGGTAGGAGAGAATAGGTTCCAACTTCTCCCCTGCTCTCCCCTTCCACCCCCCCCCTTCATTATTCCCTTCTTAGAAGAACTTTCTTAATTTTCTTTTTTTTTAGAGGTGACTTTAACATTCTCAGCCTTCCCGCTTCAGCTAAGGCACTTGTGGACTTGGAGTACCGCCTAGGCCCTGTCCAGGATCAGAGGAGTAACCTTTGCCAGTCAGCTCTTCTAGGTAGCCAGGCTACCTAGCTGTAGCCAGTAAAGTCCACTTGGGTCTAGAGACAGAAAAGGGTGAGCCTCTTCATGTGCACCTTTCTCTTTGGGATCCCAAGTAGGCAGGACCTCAGCGTTGTTAGCTGTCTTGGGTTGGTGGTGAGTAAACCAGGACGTCAAGACTGAGGGAAGGTTCACAGAAGGCTGGGAGACCTGGGGCCTCAGTGTTGGGTCTGATCTGAGCCTTCTCCCAACCAAGTGGGCAAGTGATTGTCCCATGAAGCCACCGCAGCTGGACCTACGTGGGCATGTTCTTGTCACCTTGGGGCGAATTTCTCATCCGTGTAAGATCCTCCTCTCTCTGGAGTTGACAGGGCAGTTTGCTTCCTGCTGCCCACTGTGGGGGACAAAGAGGTCTCTAGGATGAGAGCCCTTGGGAGGCCGGGGGTGGTCCCCATGGGTCTCAGGCTGCCAGGTGCTTGGGGGCGGGGGGTCCCTGGGCCCTCCTGCTCTCCTGCCCCACAGGCCTGGCGTGTCCTGAGCACCCGGGCTGTGCGAGCCACTCTCTGGCTGGCCGGCCCTGGGTGTGTGTGATCTGCCGGGTGTCGGGCGGGTCACCCGGGATTCCCAGGGCTGGGATTAGACCCCTCTTCAGAGCTCTGCCAATTGTGGGCCTCGCACAGATGAGAGCTCGGAGCAGGCAAGAAATAAAGTGTGTGGGGGATGAAAAGCTGAACTGAACCGCTTTCAGCCCATTGTTCTTCTGGGGAAGCTTAGCGGGATAAGAGGGTAGCAGGCCCCTTTGAAATTTCCTTGAACAAGTGAATAGGAGCGCCCCATAAAGCATGAAAAGAGCCCTGGCTGCTTCTCCCCGTCACAATGGCCAGCGCGGGCTGCCAGGGGGGCTGCCAGGGGCTGGGGAGGGGACCCGGCCGGGGCGGGGGAGAGGGGGTCACAGGAGCCTTCAATAGACTCCAGAAGGTTGGAGTTCATTAGACACAAGCCCGGGAAGCAATCGTCTCATTTGCGACGGGACCAATTAAGTCCCGGGGGCCTTTGCAAGAGGCCGGAGTAGAAGTTGAGCGGGGCCGGCCTGCACTTGGCTGTTTCAGGGAGCCCTGCGCCGGGGGCCCGGGGGACAGCTGGCGGGGGCTGAAGCCGTCCTTGCCTTCTCCCAAAGCCCGCCGCGGACTCGTGTTTCCCGCTAAGTCAAAAGCCCTGTTAAAGGTGGCCGGGGATCTGGGCCTTCATAGTAGGCCTCTGAGAAGGCTGTTTTATGAGCCTGTTACTCTGAAGCCTGCATTCGCAGAAGAAATAGCTTTCTATTTTTTGGCTGGGGGTGGGGAGGGTGGGGGGGGCAGTTAGCTTCCAGACTCCAGCAAAGCCCTAAAGCCCTGTTCCTTGGAGTGTGGGGCGCAGAGGGTCGTCGGGCCCAGGAGGCTGCAGCCAGGGGTGGAAAACGTGGCAAGCAACGGGTTCTTCTTGGCCACCCCAGTGTGGCTTGTGTTCGGGGCAGCCAGGAAGCACGGAAGCTACGTCTACGACACAGGGGGCGGGGGATGGGGTGGCTCTCAGTCTTCTATTTTTGTGCAAAGTTGCTCTTACCGTCAGGATCAGCCTGACCTAGAGGTCGCTTCCACTCCGGGTGTCAACAAAGCCAGCGCAAGGTGCCTCCCTCTCGGTCCATGGGAAGGGTAGCACGGGTTCCTTTGCTTATTTAGTTGTATTTCCTTCTATCTTATTCATGGGTTTACTCTGGGCACCAAGGAAGGCACCCAAGTGAAGTTCAAATCTTATCTTGCAAAACCAGGCTTTTGATCAGAGGCTGCCTCCTGAGTGGTTGCCAGATGGGAATGGGAGTGGACACGTGTGTGAGTGAGTCGGTTACTGCTAAACCTCGGGAGGACGGCGCTCAGGTTAGGCTGGGCACAGCGGAGTCCAAAGGCTAAGCTAATTGGCTCGGCTTAAATGGCAGCTAAGTGGAGTCCATGCTTCAAAACCAGTGCTCCCCAGAAACAGCTGGGCTCAGCAGTGGGCTCGTTAGCTAAAATGCTTATAATTAAAGGGTGATGGTATAGGGACCGAAACTCGGGCACTCTGGCCCTCACCGTGCTGAGCATCCAGGAGACAGACCATAAACTTCTAGAGCCTGAGTACGAAGAAGAGCCGCTCTCTTCTGGCACTTGTGGCTGTTCGGAAGAAGATTCTTGGGGTGGACAGGGTGAAGCCCTGTTTCCAAGAAGGCACCTGTTAATAAGCCTTTTGGAGCCTCTGCAGGTTGAAATGTCTCTTCTCTGCCCTGGTCACGGGTTTCCTCTTCTGCAGTTGGCACCATCACCTGCCCTGGTGGTGGTGCTGAAATCATTTGTTCCTCTTGCCTTCCATTGGCCAGGGACCTGCTTCCCCCTCTTCCACTCTCTTTATATACTTCCCCTAATTCTCTTCTTCTGCTTTGTATGGAAAAAGCAAGGGGCATAAAAACTGATTTCCATCAGGGTGGAGAGGGGAAGAGCAGAGGCTTCTAGGGGACACCTGAAGACAGTCTTAGAGGTGATGGGGACCCCCTCTAGGACTCTGGAAGCCTTGCATGTGTCATAGTGAAGTCCATGGGGTGCTTGACTCCTACCCCCCAAGATTGTCAGGCAGAAGCCTGGAGCCGAGGCCACGCACCCTTTTAAAGTCCGTGGAGGTGTTACTGGTCAGGAGAAGGGCATGGACATTGTCCTGGGGCAGTCCTAGGGCAATGGAAGTTGGTTCAGTGTGCGGCCCAATCTGGGGGACCCCCATGGTCACCCTCACCCCACAAGGAATATAAGGCAAGAGACAATATAAGGGGATCTTCACTGTGCCTTAGGAACCACCTGGCGTGCCCCATGGCCAGGGAGTACCAAGTGGTGGGGTAGTATGTTCCAGAATGTTCCCCACATCTTCCCTGCTTCAGTAGATCATGTGACTTCACAGGACTTTAGGAAATGGACTATCAGGAAGTTTGGCTCCTCTAGATGGGGTGGGAGGGTGGGTTGCTGAGTTCAGGACACCTGTTCTGGAGTCCAGCAGTGGCTCAAATCTGGATCCTGGGCCTAACTGTTACTGACTGATTCCCAGGAGGGCTGCAGAGGCTCTCGGACCATCTGTAAAACTTGGTGAATTCAGGATGAAGTTGGGTTATATGTCCACATACCCAGGGGTGGGCAGCCTTGTTTTGGAATCAATCCCCTGCTGTGGAATCTGGTTACTGGTCAAGCCAGCCATCTTATTGGTGATCCCAAGGTGAAAACATTGAGTTTTGGTTAAATCTGCTCCAGGTGGTTCAGTAAGTTTCTAGAGTTGGAACCTTCTATCCTACTTGGCCTTTGAGGGTCCAGTCAAGGGAGCAGGAGGCTGTCTGGGAGGCTCAGCCTGCACTCGTCCAACTGCTGTGCTGCGTCTGGTCCTCTGGGCCTTTCTATGGGACAGGACTCACCCGTGTGTGTATATGTTCCTGCTGTAGATATGTTTTTTAAAAGGTTTATTTATTTATTTTTAGAGAGAGAGAACACAGGAACAGGGAGAGGGGGAGGAACAGAGAATCTTTCAAGCAGAGCAGCCCGATGCAGGGCTTGATCCTACAACTCACAGGATCATGATCTGAGCTGAAACCAAGAGTCAGTCAGGCACTTAACCGACTGAGCCACCCTGAGCCGAAACCAAGAGTCAGGCGGTTAACCGACTGAGCCACCCAGGCGCTCCCCTGCTTTAGATATTGATCCCTCTTCTCCCCCTGTATTCTCCATACAATTGGATCCTTTATGTCTAATTCCTAGCCAAGGTTTGGCTGACATGCCTCCTGGATGTAGTGACCTGCCATGATCTGTATCAGCCCCACAGTGGCCCTGTGACCTGGCCTAGGTCAACAGATTTCTGGAAAATGCAGCCACTTGGAATTCTAGGGCATTACAGATGAGGACCTAGAGGTCAACCAGTTACCCCCAGCTACTCCCAGGTATTTTTAGGCATATGAGCCAAAGATGTTTTTCTTCCCTCTGCCCTGTGATGAACAAAACACCAGGAAGAAGGAAATAACCAAATACCTAATTTCAATATTTACAGCCTCCAAGTATGATTCAGCATAGGAATGTTGGAACCCTGAGGCTTTTGTCAATAAGGGACCTCCAGAAGGGGCACCAGTGGGAAATAGTGACACCTTGACCATTGAACTGCTTTCAAGCACAAAATTCTTTAAAAAAAAAAAAAAAAAAAAAGATCATAGCAACTTCAGGTCCTGTTTTAGTGAAGACTAGCTGGGGTGGAGTCTTTTCTTACCTCAACCACTTCCTCTTTTTTTTTTTTTTAAATTAAATATGATGAAGGAGGAGGGTTCATCCTGCCTTCAGGTGTTTGCTCAAAGGTCACCATCACAGCGAGGACTTCGTTGGTACTCCCTCCCCCACCCCACCCTTGAAAAACTGGAGCTCCTCACCTCCCACACCATCCTTTCTTCCCATGTCCTGCCCTGTATTTTGTCCCAGCGCTTGGCACTTTCTAACACGCTGTAGACTTGGCTTTTACATTTTCTGCTTATTGCCTACTGCCCGTTAGAATGGAAGCCCTGTGAGGGTGGTCGTCTCCATTTTTACCCCCTGCCTTCACTGCTGTCTTGCCCAGTGCTTGGAACAGGGTCTGGCACATAGTAGGTATGCAAATATTTGAAATTGTACGGAGTGCCATGTAGTTGGGGCTTTGTCTTTATGCCCACGTTGGTCACGTGTCCTTGGGGATTCCTTAGTCTGGGGGTGGTAGGGTTTGGAGCTGAGGGAGGAAAGGCACCCAGAGATAGTCCTGTGGTGGTGATTTATAGAAGGGAGACTTTTGGAAGCAATCAGGGGCTTGACTGTTGGAGAATTAGGCACACTTTCATTACTGCCTGGCTCGGCTCTCTGGCTGTGGTCCCTCTTCCTACAGTATGTTTCCCTGGTGTGCTCCACAAGGCCCTGATCTGAGGCAGTACAGCGGACTGTAAGGAGGACCAAAGGGGCCTCAGATTGTCCTGCTTGGGCCCCTGTGAGATGAAATAGGGGAGTCTTCATTTTGGGCTGGCTAGAGTGTGACCTGTTCTAAGGCAGAGCTTGTGAGGGGAGCTTGCAAAGCTCCAAGTTGTCCACCCTGAATCTGAGAGGGAGCCCCAGTTTACAGAGGTGATGGGCAGGGGGTTTGGCAGGTTGATCTTGGATTGATCATTCCCCTTGGGAAGAGCCATGGGGCCCAGGACCGGGATATACTTGCAGGGAGGCATGTGATGGTCCTGTCCATTGGTGGGATCTCAGGATAGCTTGTGAGTTAGCCCACGTGCTGGAAGCGTCCTCACGAGCCTGTGGGTTCTGTCTTTGCCCTTCCCTCAGAGATGGAATCCCTCCTTACCGTGTGGGGAGTAAGAAACAGCTCCAGAGAGAAATGCATCGCAGTGTGAAGGCCAATGGCCAAGTGTCTCTACCTCATTTCCCGGTGAGTATAGCCTGGAGGGGAAAGGTGGATATTTTCAGCCATGTTGAGTCTTGAAGAAAAGGGGTGGGAGGTGGGGGGGGGGTTAGGTCTCCGGTAAGAGGAGGAGCAGTGGCTGGGTCTGCCAGGGTGAAGGGAAGGAAGGGGGAAGTAGGCAAGAGGTGTTCCATGGTTCCTTGGGGTCTGATGCCGGGCAGAGTGAAGCTCAAGATGACCTACTTGAACCTCTACATTTTCTCAGTTTGAAAAAAAATTCTGCATGAGAAACCAGAGCGGTTCTTTTCCAGAAACCAAGAAATGGTGGGAATTAAACCATGTTTCTGGTTGGGTTCCCACTGGAATGGAAGCCTCCTGAGGGCAGGGAGGCTTTTCTGTTAGATGCCCCGTCTGCAGAGACTGGAACAGTGGCCCGCACGTAACAGGTGCTAAGACTCAATTGAGTCAGTGAATGAGGAGGCTGAAGGAAGTTCTGCCTCCTGCAGAAGGGAAATTATATCCCTGGACATTTTCTCCGGGTGACTTCTGAAGCCCTGGAGGGCAGCTGTCCCATCTTGCCTGTTTCCAACCCCAGAACTTGGCTTCATCCCTGCTGTTGCATCTGCACCTAATGAATGCTGAATGGATGAAGGGTTTGGAGGTTCGGATCTCACGAACAGCTTCTCCCTGTGATTGACAAGAGAGGCCAGCATGGCATGGAGGGCCTTTCTTGGTACCTCCCCTTACGTTTCCAAGTCTCGGGAGGGCGGCCAGCATGTGGCCCCCATAAATCTCAGCAGAGCCTCCTTGCCTGCGTTGTAGGAGCTCCGCTTCTTGCAATACCCTGATACCCAAGATTGCAAGAAGCCTGTCGATTAGGGAGGGGAAGAGCGCGCCCAGCTTCAAGTGGCGTCTCTTCCTGAATCCTTCCTGCCAGCTCCTGAGTATTCAATTAGTCCATCAGTGATGCCACATTCAGAAAATTAACACATCGACCCGCTAATCCCATGTTGTGTTAGTGCGTGGGTGGTTGTTGCTAGAGCAGCTCCCCGCTGAGAGCCCCTGACACCGTCCAGGGCAGACTTACCTGGGTCCTAAAATCGAGCCTGTCACCATGCTTTCCGGGGGCCTTCAGCATCCGCCTTCCTCCATAACATCACCCCAACAAATACAGCAGTGTGGATGATAGACTTTTTTTTGGCAGGACTATGGGGGTGCTGGGGAGTGGAGTATGTGTGTGAATAAAAGTTCTACTGCGCAAGCTTGTAAATTAGATGATCCTGTCCTGGGGTGTGCAAATCGACTTTCTCCATAGGGCAGTGCTTTGACGGGAGCCGGTGTGAGAGCGGCCGGCTCCTCTGGGGGGTGTGTTGGGGGGGGGTGGAACTTCTCTCCTCCCTCCGCGGCCCTGCACGGCCCTGCACTTCCGAGGCTAAGTGGGTGCCGGGGGCCAGGGGGAGGCCAGCCCAGCCGCAGGGGGAGTGCGGGCCTTCACCGGTCGGCTTTCTGCCACCCCCGCAGCCCCCGAACCCCCCAACCCTAGAGGGGAGGGCAGAGCAAGAGGGAAATTGAGGAAGGAGGAAGCAGACAGCCGAGGGGAGGGGGGCGGCGGGGGGACAGGAGGACAGAGCGCCGGGGCGGTGGGAGTCCTCTGTTTGCTGCTTTTGGCAGGCACCCTCGATGCCTTTTTATATTCTGTACTTGATTTGGAGATGTTCCCCGTTCCCTTGATAGATGAGCTTCAGGCAGCCAAGCTCAGCGGTGCTCTGCTGCTAGCCCGCAGCATCTTCCTTCATTTTCTGTACAAAGAGCCGGGGAGGAGGGGTGGAGAGAGCCGGGGAGATCTAGGACAGTGTTGAGACAACACCACCTCAAAGGTGCGCAGTGTGTGGCCACGAAATAAATTACCACTTCTTCTGATCCGGCCGTGTGACTCCCTTTTTTCCCCTTTTCTTCCCCCACCCCCACCTCCCTTCCAATCTTATTATTATTATTATTATTTTTTTTAATTTCCAGCTCCCTTTCTGTTTAGGCTCTACTTTTTTTATTCCTTGAGTTGAGCTGGTGCCTCCCCCCTCCCACCTCAGAGGGCTGCCTTCTTTTTTTTTTTTTTTTTTTTTTGATGTTTGACAACAGTCTTTGAAGATTTTCTACTTCAGAGTAGCTACTGATGGGCTGGTTGTACTACAGAGAGAACAAGCGGGGCCTCTCGGAGTGCGACCAACTGCTCCTGCCCAAGGCAAACGCTGGTGGGGACCATGGCTCTCCATGAGGCCGCGGCGCCGGCGCATAAAGCTCCCGAGCAGCCCGGGCGCCGCGCCCGCCGCTCTCCGCCCGCGCAGCCGTGGCCGTGGCCGTGGCCGAGGCCGTCGGGCCCGGGAAGCTGCGGCGGGCGCCCCGTGCTGGCCCGCTGAACGCGGCGTCGTGTCTTCCCTCCCCGTGCCCCGTAGAGAACCCACCGCCTGCCCAAGGAGATGACCCCCGTGGAGCCCGCCACCTTCGCGGCCGAGCTCATCTCCAGGCTGGAGAAGCTGAAGCTGGAGCTGGAGAGCCGCCACAGCCTGGAGGAGCGCCTGCAGCAGATCCGAGAGGTAGTGCCGGGCGTCCGCGCCCCCGCCCTGCCGCCTGCGCACCGTGGCGCCGCCCCTCCCCGTGACCCCCACCCCCCGCGACCCGGGCCAGGCCCTCCTGCTTACCGGCCCGCGCCCCCTTCTGCTGCCCGCCCCTCCAGGATGAAGAGAAGGAGGCCTCTGAGCTAGCGCTGAGCTCCAGGGAGGGGGGGCCCACCCCGCACCCCCTCTCCCTCCTGCCCTCCGGCAGCTATGAGGAGGACCCGCAGACCATTCTGGACGACCACCTGTCCAGGGTCCTCAAGACCCCGGGCTGCCAGTCGCCGGGTGTGGGCCGCTACAGCCCCCGCTCCCGTTCCCCCGACCACCACCACCACCACCAGCAGTACCACCCCCTGCTCCCGCCCGGGGGCAAGTTGCCCCCCGTGGCAGCCTCGCAGGCCGGTTGCCCCCTCCTTGGAGCCAAAGGCTTCGTGACCAAGCAGACGACGAAGCATGTCCACCACCACTACATCCACCACCACGCCCTCCCCAAGACCAAGGAGGAGATCGAGGCAGAGGCGGCACAGAGGGTGCGCTGCTTCTGCCCCGGGGGCACCGAGTATTACTGCTACTCAAAGTGTAGGAGCCACCCCAAGGCTCTGGAGCCCGTGCAGGCGGAGCAGTTCAGGTAAGTGCTGGGCAGACTGGAGTGTCCCTGTGGGGGTCGGTCTCTCTCTCTCTCTCTCTCTCCCCCTTCCCCCCACCCAGAGCCCGGGGCAGGTGTGAGGTGGGGGCCAGAGGTCACAGGCACTTAGCTTCCAGGAGGGAGGTGCACGGTGGGGCGGGGCAGGGGGAGCAGGTGCATGGGTCTTCCGTGTCACCCCGCCACTCGCTGAACCGGCCGATTGGAAGAGTCTCAGAGATGTAACGGGGCCTCTGGGACGGGTGTGGGTCTTGGTTCCCTGCAGCAGCAGCAGAGGCAGTACCCTGCCCAAACGAAATGGGAAAAGCGTGGAGCCGGGCCTGGCCCTGCCCGCCAGGGAAGGAGGGGCCCCAGGCGGAGCTGGGGTCCTGCAACTTCCCGGGGAGGAAGGAGACAGGTCGCAGGATGTCTGGCAGTGGATGCTGGAGAGTGAGCGGCAAAGCAAGCCCAAGCCCCCTAGGTAAACACCACCGCCGCCGCGGCCAGGGTCACGGGCAGTCGCCACGGAGGTATTGTGGGGTTGGCTATTTTTGCAGTCGACCGAAAGCAAATGTGACTGTTTGCTCCTGCCGTCTTAATATTAAACGGTGGACTGAGCAGACCACAAAAATGCCATGTTTTGGCAACGCCCCCTGTCCGTGTGATGGTAGGGTCATTTTTTTTCTCTTCTCTTTGAAGGCAGGATAGAGAAGTTTCTACTGAGGTCACATTTTCCAGTTTTTCTAACCCAGTTTCTTTCCTTCTGCTTTCTCTCTCTTGCTCCATGTTCAGTGCCCAAAGCACAAAGAAGGCTTACCCCTTGGAGTCGGCCCGTGCGTCCCCAGCCGAGCGAGCTGGCCGGCACCACCTGCTGGGGGGTAGCAACGGGCACCCCCGTGCCGCCCCCCGAGCCCACCCGTTCACCCAGGACCCCGCCATGCCTCCCCTGACTCCGCCCAACACGCTGGCACAGCTGGAGGAGGCCTGCCGCCGGCTGGCCGAGGTGTCCAAGCCCCCAAAGCAGCGGTGAGTAGCAGCAGCACAGCACAGACATGAAGGCAGAGGTTGGGTCTGGAGGGGGAGCCCTGGCCTGTGGCACAAGGGAAGGGGCCCTCTTGGCCTGCATCTCAGTTGCTCCTCAGGGAGGAGGGATGGCTTCTGGACACATACCGGTCTCCTTCCCACCTGCTAGAAATTGTTCCTTTAACTTCTGTTTGCTCTGAAGAGCTGGCCAGGATCTGTCCGTTAGGCAGGTCAGGCCCAGAAAGAGGATGAATTGCGGTAGTTCCTTACAAATCCCATCCCTGACAAATGTCCCCATCACCATCACGCAGGGCTGGCATGTAAGAAGCCACGGCTGATGGACAATCTAGAGCCTCAGCCCTTTGTCTGGGCTGGTGTCATCCTGCCCCATTCTGGGCTCCCCGGGGGCTCAGGATGGCTGTTCCCCGGGGATGGAAGTCGGGCCTGCAGAGGACGGCTTTCCCGTCTGCTCCCCGCTTGCCCGGCCACAGCAGGCTCATTCTTGGTCCTCTGCTCTGACTCTGTCCTCAGGTGCTGTGCAGCCAGTCAGCAGAGGGACAGGAACCACTCGGCCACTGGTCAGACAGGAGCCACGCCCTTCTCCAACCCAGGCCTGGCTTCAGAAGAGTGAGTGTCTTCACCTGACGTGGCCGAGGGCCCCCGAGGGGGCGTGTGTTTCAGGGTCTTGACTCCCTGGCATTGAGATTTTGGAGAACTTTTTCTAGCATATAAAATCACCTTGGTTTTAACAGTAGCAACACGGGCTGGTGAATGCAGATGTGGCCATAAATTAGGACCTTGAAAACCCTGCCTGTACGGGGCAACGTGTTGTGACTCGTACACAGGCGTTGCTCCCTGAAGTGACAGGTGGCTCGGGGTGCCTGGACACACACTGAGCAGAAGCGGAGACGTGAAGCCATTAGCACATGGATTAGAGGGGTCCCCAGGCCCGGATGCAAAAGTTGCCCTCACTCAGCTTGCATGCTGCTGGGTCAGAAATGTCTCGTCGCAGGGAGCCGGAAGATGATTCTCCATCATCGCAGACATAGAGGACAGTTATTGTTTTGCTTGAGGGAAATGGAGTGTCTTCCCCAGTTGTGCCATGATTCTTCCCATAAGTTTACGCTCCTGCAAAGCCGACCAAGTAGCCTGGCTTCGTTTAATTATGGGAGGGTGCGTTCAGAAAGAAATCGGCCATGGGAGTCTAACGTGGTCTAAATAATTGAAGTTTTCTTCCTTATCTTGTTCATCTTGGGCAGTGAGCCATGTTTGCAGCCCGTGAATGAGCCACCACCCTTCTCGTTGGTTGACCTTAGTTAGGTGTACCAGCTGTCCAGGCCTGCAGCTTTTTTTTTTTTTTTTTTTTAAAGCCACTCTGCAAACTCAAAGAATAAACGAGGGAGGTCAGAATGATAGGGCCGACCCTCCCAGTGGGCTCTGGCATCCATGCCGTCTCGGGAGCCGCTCTGGGTTTGCCTCTGCAGCATTCATTCCCCAGTTGGGCTGAGTGAACCCATGTTCTCTCTGACAGCTTCCCGCCTCGTCTTCACTGGCAGGCACCCTGGTTGTGCCATCCTGAAAGAGACTATTCCACACCTGTCTTCCCGCCCCCCATTTGGTGGTCGCGAGGGGGACAGTAGCAGCCGTGTACAGCCCGAAGGACATTGTCCCTTCCTGGGTGCCCGGGGCTGTGTGCCACCGAGGTGGCGGCCCCTGTGACAGGGGGGCCCTGCAACCAGGCCCTTTTGAGCATCTAGCTGCAGTCCTTTCCCTGCGGAGAATATGTTCGAGAGCCCATGCTTGTGCGTGTGTGTGTCGTGCGTGCACTTGCTGCCTGCAAATGCTAAAACTTGTTGCATTCCATCTTATTTCTCAGTCACAAAGAGCCAAAGAAGCTGGCGGGGGTCCACGCGCTCCAGGCCAGCGAGTTGGTCGTCACATACTTTTTCTGTGGAGAAGAAATTCCATACAGGAGGATGCTGAAGGCTCAGAGCTTGACCCTGGGCCACTTTAAAGAGCAGCTCAGCAAAAAGGGAAATTATAGGTAAGAGCCCTGCGGCTTCTCACTGCTCCAGAGTTTGTTTGCTCAGAAGCAAGAGCCAGAGTCGTGTCGCTGGCCTGGCGGACCCGGGAGGGGCTCAGGAGGCGCTCCGGGCAGCCGTGGGGCTGCCTGGCGCTTGTACTCCTTCTCATTTCCTCTCTCCCCTCACCACTGACAAAAATAACACAGCAGCAGCAGCAGGGAGGCCCTGGGAGGGCTCTGTGGGGACCTGGATGGGCTTTTTCTACCAGGTGAACGAGACTCTGAGGGCACAGGGGGCTCGGCCAGGAGAGCTGGGCTGGGGCATTCTTGTGAAGGCCCTTCCCGAAAGGGAGAGGGCGGTATGTGTGTCGGGGAGGGACAGACCGACAATGAGGAAGCTCGGGTGTAGGAGAGATCGTCCACACAGCCAGCGTGGGGAAGGGCAGAGGCCACCGCCCGGAAGCAGAGACCGCCTCTCCTCCCTCGCCCGCAGCCCTCCTGCCCACAGAACTGCCTCGCCGTGGTGAACGGCTCGCGTGAAGCCGGAGAGCTCTTCTATCCGTAGCAGAGGAGGATGGGCACTCACCTCCCTCCAGCCCCCCTTCCCCTTCTGGGGGCCTTCGAGGGCCCCAGAGAGGACTCAAGAGCAGAGCCCATTCCTGGGTTCCCTTCTCCTTAATGGGGGGTGGGTGATGACCCCACCTCCGTTCATCTAGAGTCGTCACTGCCCCTTCTCCGTGGCTATCGTCCCAAGGGAATATGTGGGCAGGCCAGGGGCATCAAGGTGCTGGGCACACACTTCAGGGAGGGGTCCAGTATGTGCTCAGAAGGTGCCAGCCCATCCCACTGGTAGCCGGAGGTGGGCGTGGAGAAGCTGCTTGGCACTCAGCCCCCGGCCAGGAGGGCACCAGCTTCCGGAGCCCCTGACCCTGGCAGCTGCTTGGGGCAGCGGCCCAGAGGAATTCCTTTTGCTGGGAAACCATGGGGTTCGGGGCTGAGGATCCTGTAAGGGACTGAGGAGCTGGGTGTGGAGGTGGACTCTAGATCTTTCCATCTGACACCAGGGCAGAGACAATTCAGGAAAATGTATCCAAGGGATTGGGGAGCTTCTTCCTCTTCTTCCTCTTTTTCTTTTTTCTTTTTTTTTTTTTATCTTGAACAGACACAAGGTGAAACTAATTACACAAGTGTGCCCCTCCAGGGATTCATTTTGATCTCAGCTCTGACTCGGCTGGACTTTGAGTGGAACTGCAGGTGACCTTCAGGGGAGCAGGGCCACAGAGCGCCGAGCAGAGGCTACAGGGGAGGCTTCACGTTCAGCCACTCCGGCCACATCTGGCTCTGATTTTTTTTTTTTTTTCTAAGGCGCACTTAATAAGCCTGGCTTTGAAGCCCCGGCCTCCCTTTTAATGCACAAAGACTTGCACAAATGGTTGACTCTCAAATTCTTTACTGATTGGATCAGGCTGTGGCCAGAGCCTTCCCGGCCGCCTTATCTCCCTGGCCTGGCTCTCCGGCCGGAGCTGGACCCCTTGCCCTCCTGGCTCGTGGAGGCACCGGGTGCCCTGCCTGGCCCTCCCAGCAGGGGTGGTGCTCCTGTTCTGCAGCGCCCACCCCCCACCCTCCCAATAAAAAGCCCAGTGAGGATGGGGCCGCCGAGTGGGGGGACCTGGGCTGCACTGAGTAATCTCAACATGGCAGAGGTTCAAAAGGAGAACAGTCTCTCCAGACGTGCCAGACGCTATTGGTGCCAGATGTCAGAAGAAAGCAAAGTTTGCCACATAAAGCATGTTGCAGTGGAAAAGCCCGTTTCTTGGAGAAGACGAGGGCAGCACAAGTGCGTTTGAAGTCCTGGGGCCGGGGCCTGGGGAATGTGGCCTCTCCCCTCCCTGGAAGAGGTTACAGTTCTGTAAAAGGTCACTGCGTATTGGCTCAGAGGTGCCACGAAAGCCCCACTCAGTAGAGCTGAGGGGTCCGCTTGGGGACCAGGGGACACGGTGGAGGGTGGCATCAGAACCGTGGCCTTCCCCCCTCCACCGTGTGGGGCCCCTGTGTGCAGTACACCCCGCCCCCGGGCTTCCCCAAGCGCCCCGCTCCATAGGAAGCGTCCTGCGCGCTGCCCGGGCCCAGCCTGCCGCTCGCCCTGGTGCTGTGGCCCAGCTGGGACCGCTAACAACCAGGAACCTTGACTAAACCCAGCTGGTTCACTTTATTTAGCCTTATCTCCTGTGAAAGTATTTGGCTTGCTTTCATCACAAAGAAGTTGAGCTCTCTAACCGAGGGGAATTCTTTTTTTTTTTTTTCTTCTCCTTTTTCTTTTAAATGAAAAGACAGGAACAAAAAACAACTGTAACCCTGAGACCCAAGTCCACTTTTTTTAAAGAGCTGTCCCCCTACCCCCCAGAGGACCATGACCCTCCCTCCCCGAGGGGCCCTTCTTGGCTGGAGGTGACCACTTGCAGGGGCGCGTTTAATCGGTCTGAGGGGTCTCCCTGGCCGGGCCCGGGGACACAAGGGGCTGGGGACAGCAGTTGTTTTCTGAACGTGGCTCTCCTGAGAGAGGCCGGTCATTTGCGTCCACACAATTAGCCTTAGAAGAAAGAAGGGGGTTGGGGTGGGTAAAAGGAACCTTTAATCAACCGGCATAATAGAAGAGTCTAGTGTTTGACCCTGGAGGGGTGTGGTGGGCTGTGGGGGGGCAGGAGGGACACAGAAGAGGGGACCAAGGAAGCAAGGTGGGGCTGGCCGCCGCCGGCAGTAGCCAACAAGGGGAGCGGCCTGTGGGTGCTGGAGGGTGGAGAGGACAGGAGGTGTCAGCCTTCCATGGACTTCTGCAAGTTCGGGGTGGCTGGGTCTGGGGCTTCTTTGAGGGGGCGCCCCTGCTTGGCTGCTGCTGCAAAGGGACCAGGCGTGCTTTGCCCCTCCTGCCCGCACCCCTCCCCAAAGGGGGAGAACGAAGCCGGCAGCTGTCCGCCGCAGGGTGTGCTCTGCCCAGCGCACGAGGGGGGTGGCAGCAGCGCTCTGGGCCGAAGTGTGCAGGTGGGAGGCTGCCCCACCTGCCGCTCCCCGGGGCACCTCCCAGGTGACACCCCCCCCCCGCCCGATCGCACCCCCCGGGCCGGCCCCGGCGACCATGGTCCATGAGACGCGGGCAGTGGGTCACACGCACACCTGCAGCGGCAGCACCCTCCGGACCTCCGAGTGCTCAGCGGTGGCATCACCTTCCCGTGAAGCAAAGCAGGAGACCCCGGCTAACCAAGACGCTCTTTGGGTTCTCCTTTTAAGGTATTACTTCAAGAAAGCAAGCGACGAGTTTGCCTGCGGAGCGGTGTTTGAGGAGATCTGGGACGATGAGGCGGTGCTCCCCATGTACGAAGGCAGGATTCTGGGGAAGGTGGAGAGGATCGACTGAGCCTCGGGGGTCGGGCCCCGGCGGACACGGGGCCACCAGCCTGGGCCATGACCGACCGCGACAAGACCTTTTGAAGGAAGACGAAACCAATGAAGAAGACAGTCTAGGGAAGACTTGGCCACTGGCCACGCGGGGAGGGCGGGGAGGGGGGAGGTTGGTTTTCATTATTCACGAGCTGGGTACTGAGATAAGAAAAGCCTGAACTATTTATTAAAAACATGACCACTCTTGGCTATTGATGATGCTGACTGTATTTGAGAGACTGCCATACATAATATATGACTGCCTAGGGATCTGAAATCCATAAACTAAGAGAAACTGTGTATAGCTTACCTGAACAGGAGTCCTTACTGCTATTTATTGAACAATTGATTCCCCCCAGCCCCCAGTTTATGGATATGCTGCTTTAAACACGGAAGGGGGAGAGGAGGGGAAGTTTTAATTGTCCTATCTATCCCAACTTGGGAGTGGAGCGAGGGGCGCGTTAATGATTTCTTCGTTAAGAGGGGAATTATTATGCTTGGCCCTGCATTTCTCCGCGTGAGGATAGACTTGTTTAAATGGTGCCCTACCATTAACACGCAGAAATTGGTGCATTTTTTTTTTCCCTATGCTGCTCTGTTTTGTCTTAAAGGTCTTGAGGATTGATTTATGTTGCAACATCACCGCCATTTGGGGCCATCGTGTGGGATTGGACCCATCGTGAGGGGGGGAGGGGGGGAAGCCTCGTTTGGAGGACCCCAGATTAACTCAGTAACTTCTCTTAACTCCCCACCAAGGCCCAGCGCCCAGTGCCTGAGGCCCCCTAGAACCTTCTGGTTCAACTCGTGCTTGTATCGAAACAACAGTTCCTTGGAGTGTTGGTTGGTTGATTTCATTTTTAAATTAGTCTTTGGACCACCACCATTCTGGAAACCACCACCACCCCCTTGCCCTGCAAAGAAGCGGACAGTTGTGGGAAGACCTAGCAGCACCCTTTCCTCCAGACACCTTCATTTTGACGTTCGGGTTTTTGTGTTAAGTTAATCTGTACATTCTGTTTGCCATTGTTACCTGTACTATACGTCTGTATATATTGTACGACAGAAGAGTATTAATCCACTATCTCTAGTGCTTGACTTGAAATCAGTACAGTACCTGTACCTGCACGGCGCCCCGCTCCGTGTGTCGCCCTATATTGAGGGCTCCAACTTTCCCTTGTTTTTTGAAAGGGGTTTATGTATAAATATATTTTATGCCTTTTTATTACAAGTCTTGTACTCAATGACTTTTGCCATGGCATTTTGTTCTACTTATACTGTAAATTATGCATTATAAAGAGTTCATTTAAGGAAAATTACTTGGTACAATAATTATTGTAATTAAGAGATGTAGCCTTTATTAAAATTTTATATTTTTCAAAACGTTGGCCTCGTCTCTCAGTCCCCGCGGTGGGAGCAGGGCAGAGGCTGCCCCCCTGTGTGTGAACACCTGTGCTTGATTTCACACCTTGCCTGAGCCTCTCTCTGACCCACCTCCACCTCTTCTCACCCAACCCGGCCCTGCCCTGATGTTTTCAAGAGCTCTCTCTTCAAAATCCCCTGGTTACCGGCTGAGGGTTTTCTTGTTCTCCAGCAGGCCCTAGACCACTTCCTCGCATGTCCCCTTCCCTAGACCACTTATCTGCAGCCTCTCCCTCGCAGGCGGGACTCACCTGGCGAGGTAAGTCCAGGAGATAAGGAGCGGAGATGCGCCTTACTCCTAGGAGCACCGGGAGAAAATTTCCAGAAAACAGTGGGTAGATGGGGAGTGTCCAGTGGAGCTGAGGAGCCTTGAGCTTGGTGATAAGCAGCCACTGTCTCTGTGGCTATGTGATCTCAGCTGATGCCTTCGGCGAGGGTCTGGGCCAGAAAGGTGATAAGGAAAAAAACAGGTGGTTGAGCAAGAAAACTGCGTGGTTGGCTGGACCGTTGACCTGGTGTGGCCACGGAAGTCGGCTGGCGGTCGTTCGCTCAACACACTCGGGTCACCTCCCAGTGCGCCGAGCCCCCGGAGGCCGGGCTGTGTTTCCCATCTGGGAGAGCAGGTCTGTCCATCTAGTGGGGTCCTATCCTGAGCCCATTTTAGAAACAAAGGGTCCGTTGGACTTGGCTTCTCACGCGTGCAGTTTTCCTGGGGTTGGGTCTGTGGCAAATCTGGTTGGCTTTCTGTCGCTGTTGGAACCCGTGGGGCTGACAGGGCAAGATAAGTAAGGCCAGGGCCCTGGCCACGCAGGGTGAGGAGGCACTGGGCGGCCGGCCGGGCAGGCCAGGGCGCGAGGGAACAGGACAGCGGGCGGCAGGAGTCCTTGATCTTGGTCCTAGTGCTGCGGTCCTAGTGTTGCACCCACCCCTCTGGGCTGGAATGGGGGCTCAACCCCCTTCCAAATTGGAAGATTCTTTCCAATCTGAAAGAGATTTAACCTGCTGTGGGTGGTGTGGGTGGGGCGTTTAGGCTTTAATCTTCAGGTCTATTGATTCATCCCAGGAGCATAGGGAGGTAGAACAAGGCTGGGACTCCGACCACCGTGGGCTCAAGTCCCGGGGCCACCACGCTCCAGGGCACCGTGGGTGCTGACCACTTGTGTCTGCGCCTCTTCCAAGAGGGCCTGTTTCTCTCTACCTCTCGCATTTTAACAATTAGGTGCTCCTCACCTGGCCTGGATGGGCACCTGGGGTTGCTAAACCCTCAACTTTGTGGAATCACCTGTGTCTTTACCTGAGAAAAATGTCGTTAGTTTTATTAGATTTAAAAAAAAAAGATTTTTACCTACTTATTCATGAGAGACACAGAGACAGAAGCAGGCTCCCTATGGGGAGCCCGATGTGGGACTCGATCCCAGGACCCCAGGATCACGACTTGAGCCAAAGGCAGACGCTCAACCGCTGAGCCACCCAGGTGCCCCAGTTTTATGAGGTTCTTACAGGGATCTCTGACTCAAAAAGCTAAAATATGGTTTGAGTTTTCTGCTCTTTCTTCCCTGCCCCCAAATCATTTAAGAGCCAGCTCTTCAGAACCCCTCAGCCCCCCCCCCCCCCGGCAGCAGCCGCCCACCCCAGACCCACTGACAGGGCAGGACCTGTGCCAGTCCAGCCACTCCCGGAAGAGTTGCACTGGCTCAGATGCTCCTGGATCTTCCCCTTTCTGAACTTCAGCTTCCAGCTGGATCCACCCACTTAGTGCTCACTCCCTGGTGCTTCCTCGTGCTCGGGCCTTATTTCTCGGATCAGTGGTTAACCAGCTAATCGGAGGTGAAGCGTAGACCATGGAGCTTAGTCCACTTGGGGCTCAGCCTGGGGGGCCACGGCTTCTGCATCCATCAAGTGGGGATAATAAATGTGCGTACTTTCCAGGGTTGCTGTGATGGCAGAGGGAGGTGCGGGGGCTCAGGATCTCGCTTGGGGTCTCGGGGTACTTGGGATCCGCCCTTACCGCATCTGTTATTAGCTCCTCATTTGGAAATTCCGCACCTCCCATTCCTGCTGCAACATCTGGGCTCCGCCATCCTGCTTCCCTTGCCCCTGGCACAAAACCAGGAGGGTGGTGGGCAAATGGGTCGGTAGGCTGTTTGGGGGTTTTGAGCTAGAGCAGAGCCTTGGCCCCAGAGCATCTTTAAATTTTTATTAAATCTATGACTTTATACAATCCTCAGAAATTCTGTGTGGACTTAACTGGGGTTGACGGTTCACGTAGAGAAACTTGAAATGTGGGGTTTTGGAAACAGGATCCTGTTCTACTCTTCCCCCTACCCCAAAATATGTCAGGATCGTAACCATGCTGTCCATAAGAAGGAAATTGACAATTACCCCAAAGCAAATATTCCAGTCTATCTGGATAATTCAGTAAGATTTATTGTCGTTGTTTTCCTGATTGTTATTCTTGGTAAAGAAAAGTATTTCCCCCCCCCTTTTTTTTTAACCTTTGATAAATACTTTGGTTGTATGGAAACTCCCCAAATCATGTAGATGATTCAAAAGAGGGATTCACACCTTCCTTAGCATCATTATTCCACTTCATCAACCAGATTTACTAAAAATCTGATATGAGAGTGAGCCTCTACTGTACTCTGTGGCTTGTCCCAGGAAGGGGTCCTCCACCTGGATCCACCTGGATAATGCCCAGTTCTGAAAACATAAATTCCCTGGGCTTCATCTACACCAATCTTTAAATTCCCCTAATGTGCTCTGTTGCTCAGAGCCAGGGCATATGCTGTTCCCTCTTCTGGGCACAGCCCCCCCACCCCTCCACCCTTCCTGAGGCTGTCTGCCTTTCAGCCTTCAGGTCTCGAAATTAAATATCAGAGATCTTTCCTGACCATCGGGTCCATGTATGCCCTCGCCTGATCCTCCCCATCACAGAAGTTCCTTCATCTGTTCACTGCACATTCTCATTTATGACGATACAATAATGATTTTGTTGCCCACTTATTTATTCATCCATGAGGCAGGGAGTAAATATGCTTCTATTCACCCTTATGTATATAACAGCCAGCATGATGCTTGGCAGCTAGTACGCACTCAATATTGATTGAATTGAAGCAAAAAAGAAAATAGAAATTGCCAAAAGCAATTTTAGTATCATCTATAATGAAAATAATCACTATTAAAACACGCATGCGCACATGTGCGTGCACACACACGCATAGGACCATATGGTGCACGTTATTCTGTAATCTATATTTTTCACTCAGTAACATGTCATTGGCATATTTCCATATCAATAATATTTTTCTGTGTTGTTCCACAACATGACTTAAACGTACGGCTGCATTTATTTAATCATTTATGGTTGGGACGTTTATACACTTTACAAATTCTGTAATTATAAGTCACATTGTAATGAATCTTTCTAGCTAAACACTCTCTCGGTATTCATAGCTAAAGAGTCCTTAATTATTAGGATGAAGGTTTTCCATGTAGAATTTCTGGATCAAAGGTCCTTTTTTAGGGTTTTGGCCACATCCTGCCAGACTGTCTGAGACACTGGCTTGTCTCACTCCAGTGCTTGGCTCACGGTTGGCACTAGAGCCGTGTTTACGCCATCCACTTAAATCTCAGGCCCGGACAGTCAAGACTCTCCTCAGTTGGAGCCAAGTCTGCCTTTCTGGTATGATCTCCATTCTCAAACTGGGTAGCCTTGAGCAATGAACGTCCCTCTACCTGGGTTTGCCTCTTTGTAAACTGAGGAGAGTTCCAAGCATCCTTCGTGGGGTTGATGCCTGGTGGCGAGTCTGGCCCATGATAAAGGCCTCATACACGTCAGCCGCTATGATCACCTGCTGATCCCCACCATCCATGGACTCTTCCCAGCCATTTCCTTCCTTCTTCTCACCTGGGATACACAAGCCCCAGTGTGGCACACCCCTGCTCCTCCCACCCTCCCTTGGCCTCCCCTCCAGAATCCAGGAGGATCCTGACTTTCTCTGGTGCTCAGCCTATGGTCACTTCTATTTTTTCTTCTTCCTCCCCTGAGTCTGTGGCTCAGACTTTGATGTCAAGAGCTTCATGGTGCCTAGCTGGCTCGGTTGGTCGAACATGCAACGCTTGATCTCGGGGTTGTGAGTGCAAGCCCCACCTTGGATGTAGAGATTACTTAAAAATAAAATTTTTAGGGTGGCCCGGGTGGCACAGCAGTTTAGCGCCGCCTTCAGCCCAGGGAGTGATCTTGGAGACCCGGGATCGAGTCTCACATCGGGCTCCCTGCATGGAAACTGCTTCTCCCTCTGCCTGTGTCTCTGCCTCTCTCTCCCTGTGTCACTCATGAGTAAATAAATAAAATTTTAAAAAAATAATAAAAATAAAATTTTTAAAAGAAAAAAAAAGAGCTTTACAGAAAAAAGTCACCCTGAGTGATACAGAAAATGCGGGGTAAGACTTCCCCGGATATCCTGTGACCACACACTACCCTCCTTAACCCACCATTTTGGGTTTGAAAATGGACTTTGCTCCATTTTCCCAAACTCAACTTTGAACAAGATTCTGTTGTTGGGAGCCCATCAGCCTTTTCTGCTGTTTGTATCAGACATGGTACATGGAGAGGGTCTGGGGAGGATCTGATGGTCACAGACATTGAGGTTGGCTTTCTCTCCCACCGTCTCCCAGTGATCTCAATGAGAAAAGACTGGAAACCAGTCATGAACGGTGTTGCGGTTAAGAGTTGCCCCATTTAGCAAATTAAAATACAGGATACTCAGTTAAACTTGAATTTCATATAAATGATGAATAGTTTTTTAGGATAAGTATGTCCCATGCAGCAGTTGGGGCATACTTATACTAGAAACATGTCTGTTTATCTGAAATTCAAACTTAACTGGGCATCTGGAAATTTAATCTGGCAACTCCAGTGGCGGTAGGTGCTTCGGATTGCCCATCAACCTCCCTTCTTCTTTGCTTCTCATGTGCTTTCTTGTACTACAGAGATTGGAAAGCCAAACTCTAGTTGTCCGGACTGCTTGGTGTCCAGATTCGGATGGGTTCTATCATTTAAGATTTGCTCACTGAGAGAGAGGCGTCTCTTCCTTTTGGGTTTTGTTTGCTAACAAGCAAAGTCACAGAGTCACAGGGCTTTACGGCAGCCACATAGACATCTGTTCCCAGCATCCTGGGTCCTGAGAGATGTGGAGCTGGGAGAGACATCCAGGCTCCCCATTGCGGTGTCCCACCACTAGCTCCTGGATACGCAGTGGCTGTGGCTGCTTCCTGAACACGGAGCTGTGACCCTAGCAGCATCTCTGTAAACCCTCCTTGGGCCGGAGAGCTCTGCAGGGCATGGGGAAGTCTTGATCAAAGGCTCAATCTATTCCACTTGTTAACTCCTTAAACAAATTTCTAAGCACCTTGTAGGAATTTACTCTCTGTTAAAAAGTTGTATGGAGGCTGCTAGAACCAAGCACCACAAACTGGGTGGCTTTGAACAACAGAAATTTATGGTCTCAGTTCTGGATGCTGGAAGTCCGATAACAAGGTTTTAGCAGGGCCATGCTCCTTCTGAAACCGGTAGGGCAAGGAGCGTTTCTGGTCCCTTCTGGCTTCGGGTGGCCTGGGCATTCCTGGCCTTGCAGCAGCGAATCTCCCACCTTCTGTTTTCCCTGAGTCTTATCACACAGTCTTTCCTTTATACTTTTCTGTGACTGTGTCCAAACGTCCCCTTTTTATAAGAACACCACTCATACTGGACAAGGCCCCAGCTGACCTCAACTTACATCTGCAAAGACCTCATTTCCAAATAAGGTCACATTCCGAGGTCCTGGGTGTTAGGACTTCACCATAGATTTTTTTGGGGGAGGACACCACTCAACCCATAACAAATACTTAGAGTGGTGTCTGTCTCCTGGCTGATAAAATTGTGACTCCTAACATTTTGTCTGTCCTAACAGGAAAAGAAAAACACAAATCTTTCAACGAGAAATGCTTCGGGAACCGCCTCAACGAGAAATGCACTGTGACCATGCAAGAGATCTCTGTTCTTGCCCTGTCTGCCAGTCACTTCATCGCTACATCCCACGTAAGTGCATCCTCCCTGCCCATGTCCCTTCACAGAGCTGTGCAGACTAAGTCAGGTATCCTGGCCACACTCCATCCTGGCTACTCCACACACCTCCAGTTTCATTTCTACTCAGCCCGGGTGAAACCAGAAAATCCAGGTTGCTGTCCTGCATTTTCTTTATCCACCTGAAGAAGAAGCCAGAACCTGAGCCTTTTACCCCTGTGTCCACAATAAAACAGTATGAAAAGCAGGAGATGTAACTGTTTCTCCAAACACTATCGTGGCTACCAGGCTATAAAACCCCAAAATAGGTCACTGGGAGATGTTACGGAATTTCCACCTCCAAAGATTTCCAGGTGGAGAGTATAAAGCCAATACACCTTCCATGGCTTCTGGACCTCTTCTGGCCTGGAGGCTGCATCCTGACTATGTGAGCTGTTCAAACCTCTTCCTCCCTGGGATTCTGAGTGTGGCACAGGCTTGTGATCCCAAGATAAGGGATCAGCTCCCAGATGGTCGGTGGTGGTGGTGGTGTTGGTGAGGGGCTAGTTCTTATGGACTTTGAGGGGAGGGTTTGTATTTTGGCAGGGACCCTTCATTGGCTAACTGAGCCTCGGCTCCCATCCTCGACCAGGCAGTGGGCACCTGGGTGTCTGTTTCCATGAGGGTAAAATCTCTTGCGATAATCAATTGTATAAATGATTTGTGAGTCATTGTCAAGCATTTGGTGGGCTGAAGACAGCAAGAAGCAATTAGTCTTCTGATCAACATGGTTTGTCAACATAAAAGGTTTGGGCTGCAGCGTCCTCCAGATGACACCCACTTCTTGGCATGCCTGAGATGGCCACAGGCCTTTGTTGTTCATTCATCCAGCCCAAAAAAGCCCAGGGGGTGAAGGAAGGGGGAGGGGCGAGCGCTGGGGGAGGGGCACAGCTGCCTTCCATCTGAGCCCAGTTCACTCGCCAGGCTCAGTGGGATCCAGCCTCTCCTTGATAAGCAGAGACCCCTCCCAACCTCAGTTTGGGGGACAGGGCTGCTTGGGCCACCTGCTTCCCAGTTGGCCGGAGGCCAATTATCCAGACTGAGGGACAGCCACATCCCCAGGGTGAGAGACAGAGAGACAGTAAGAAAATGAATTAAATGGAAGAGTGGATTATGGTAGGAAAATGTTGGCTTGGGGAGTGTTTGATATGAGCAGCTTAGAGGTTTTTCCTTTTAATTTGTATCCCCCACCTCGACAGAAATAGTTATGAGAAAAAAAATGGAAAAATGCACAGAATTACACAAAAGACAAAGAAACCCACCTATAATCCCACCACCCAGGGATACAGTTGATAATATTTTGGTGTATTTCCTTCTAATATATGGCATGCTCTCTTGCTCAGTAAAGTGTTCTGAGCGTCTCCTAATTTTTCAGGGTAAATCATGACATATGTGAGTACTTTCATTGTTTCCAGCAAACTTAGTGGCCGTTTCTGCAAACTGCCCTGGTCACCGTGCTGATCTGCCTTGATCCCTCCCCCTGAACCTCCTTTTCCAACAAGAGGCATAGCACAACCTCTCCTACTTGGAGGCAGGGAGACAGGTGAGGCCCCACACAGGCTCCTGATTCTCTAGGAATTGTAGGATATGTTCCAGGCCCAGAAAGAATAGCCTGGAGTTCCTGCCTGCCCTGCCCTGCCCTGCCCCTTACCTGATGGGAGGTCCTGCTCCTTGATCACAGCAGCTTGATTTCTCTGCAGCTCCTCGGATTCCATTGGTCCTGCCTCCCACCTTTGTACATCTGATGAGGTCTTGTTTCTTGTCCTGGTTTATCTCCACCCTTTTGCCTCCAACACACAGTGTTTTCCCAGTCACCTCCTTCCAAGAATCTCCATAAATGACGCCAGTGAGGTTTGTTCTGGCAGTGGTTACCTGTTATTTTATTCGGCCCAGCATCCATGTCCTCATCTCCTGATTGATACCAGCACCTTGGTTTTCCTTTGGGGAACAGCACTCAGCTACAAAAATGGCGCTTGACCTGGCCAATTCATATAGTCCATCACTTTGGCCACCATGAGTGGCTCAGGAATGGACATGTGACGTAAGTTGGCCCAATGAGACAACTTAAGTTGGTCCAATAAGCCATAGGGACTTGTGCCAGGAATTTGGAGAATGGGGAGCTCTCTTTCTTTTGGGGCTTCTAAAATGGTCAAAATCTTGATGCTTCTGGAGGCCAAGAAGTGGAGAATACTTACCTGCCATTGAAGCCAACAAAGAAATTCAGAGCCACAAGATGAAGGGGTCGGGGCAGAGAGAACGATCAGGTTTGTCAGCATCACTCACATCCTCAGATTCAACTGCCCATGAGCCCCACCTTGTGAGTCAGCAAATCCTGTCATTTGTTTTTTTCTTAAGTCAATTTGACTTGGGTTTTTGTCACACTCAACCAAAATAATTTTGACTAATAATACAGCTCCTGTCCTGGAGGAGGGAGGACCTGTTCTCAAGGCCAATATGGATGTCAGAGAGCCCCTGTTCCCAGGGTTTTAGGTGTGGGTATTACATGGCCTGAAATGGGGGGAGAGAAATTCAAGAGGAGAAACTGGTGGCTTTGAGAAACAGATGGAGTGATGAAGAGATGCCTCAAGTTCAAGTTCTGGAGATGCCCCCATGTTGAGATGCTAGCAACCAAGGGCTCAGGTTATATAATGGCCTTAATGTAACATGACTCTTGGGACTCAAGCTCAGTTTCACTGTCCTCTGCTGAACATCCTCACCACCAACCCTTACTGAGAGGTACCATGTGCCTGTGCCAGGGGTGGGGGTGGGGGATACAGCCGATTAAGACATGGCCCCCAAGCTGGAGCAGCACCCGGATGAGACATTAAAATTCAGTGTGAGAATAGAGCTTGTTTGGGGACCCAGAGGAGGACCACCTCAGCTTGGGCTGCACAGAGGAGGGCCACGTCCAGGCTGGGACTTGTAGGGTCCTGGGGACCCATCAGGAGAATGATGGTAAGGAGGGTGGGTAAGAAGGAGGGACAGTGGGGGCCACGAAATGGAGCAAGTGGTGACGGGTACCCTGGGGTTTTCCAGGGCTGAGCTGTACCCCAGCTGAGGCTGGGGGCCCTTTGATCTGAGAGAAGCTAACCTTGGTGGAGGCCCGAGAGACTGCAAACCAGGAGCCCCAACAGCCATGGGAGCAGACCTTCCGCCCTCCTGCCTCCACTCTCCTTCCCTACACACTCCAGCTGAATTCTCTCTTCTCCCTCTCTACTTCCTCCTCACCTCTCCCCCACCCTCCACCCCTGTTTCTCCTCCTTCCCCCCTCCCATCTCCCCTAGCCTTTCCCAATCTCTTCCTCCATCTCTCTTTCTCCTCCCTTTCCTGCCCCTCCCCTTCCCCCACCTCCCCCCCACCCCCAACCATATTAGGGACATAGTCCCCCGGGGATGAACCCGTCCCTGCCCTCCAGCAGCTGCAATCTCTCACAGGCTTATTTTGGTCAAGAGATGCCCCCTACAACCCTGGCCATCCCCTCCATCTCCCCCCCCCCCCAAAAAAAAGGAACTCTCCTGGGGGGGGGCGGGAATGCCCCCTACCCCCACTCACAGAAGGGAGGTCCTGAGACCGGAGAGCCCTGGGCCCAGGGAAGCTGCCCGCACAGAAGGGAAGTGAGCCCTGAGCTGACTCTCCTGTTATTATTTTTCTCCCCTGGGGGTCACAAGCAAAGAATTCTGGGCTCCGAGTCTTTATAGATCCTCACTCCCTTGGCAACCCAGCACTCCTGTCCAACCTGGAGTGTTTAATTACCAAGGAAAAGAATGATTTTTTTTTCCCTGAGAATCCATTTAATTATTTGATTGCACAGTAACCAAAGAGTGTGAGCGGCCGTAGCCAGAAGGGACTTCAAAGCAATACCTTGATGTTGCTGAGTGGGGCATTAATGGGTTCTGAAGGGAGGAGGTTGCTAAAGAGGGAAAGTATTCAAAGCAATCCTGCCAGCAATCTCAAAAAATGCATAAACACTGGAATGCTCCGCCGGAGAGGGAAGGCGAGTTCAAAGGGACTGGGAGAGTTTTCATGTAAAGTTTAGAGTTTAAGGCGTGACTGCTGGCTACGGAGCCTCAGCGTTTGAACTCTTGTTTATTAAAAACAGTTTCCCAGCCATTCAGCGGGTTCCCAAAGACAACAGAGAAATGCAGACTTTTTCAGTGTGGAAGATTTAAAGGCTTCATTGATTTCTACCTAGGGTTCCCCCCACACCCCCATCCCCCGCTTTTGTGCTTGCTTGCTTTTCTTTTCTTTTTTTTTTAATTTATTTTTTTGATCAAGTTTTAAAAATCCCACTATCAGAGGGCGATGGCAGCAGAGAGACAGGTCTGCCCCCCACGCACCCTGTCCCATGCAGGAGAGCACTGCTCGGGGTGGGGGTGCCGAGCTGCTGAGGACCCTATCCCGGGTCCCATGGGACCCATAGGAGCCCAGGGTTCTTTCAGAGGTGGGGAGAGGCCGGCCTGGATTCTGGGCCCAGCTCTGGGCTGCTGGGAGCAGGGTGGGGAGGCAGGTGGGCTCTCGCTGCTCTTCCTTATTGCCTGTGGCCAGCACCTGCCGTCAGAAGGGGCTCAGAGAAGGCCTTGTTTTCCGGGCCTGACTTCCCAGCCCAGGGACATGGACCAGTATCTTGTACTGACCCCATACTGGTCCTTGAAAAAAACCCACATTTTATTTTTTTCTTTATTATTATTTTTTTAAGATTTTGTATTTATTTATTCATGAGAGACGCAGAGAGAGAGAGAGGGGCAGAGACACAGGCAGAGGGAGAAGCAGGCTCCCTGCAGGGAGCCCGATGTGGGACTTGATCCTGGGACTCCAGGATCATGCCCTGGGCTGAAGGCGGTGCTAAACCGCTGAGCCACCCGGGGATCCCCAAACCCCACATTATAAAGGTGGTTTAAATAAATTGTAGGAGAGCCTTCAAACCCCAGGACTCTCCGGCTCCCACCTCCAAGGCCTCAGTTTTGCTGATACTGACCAAACTGTGCTTGGGCCATTGGGTCAGTCCCCTTGCTCCTCATGCCAGAGGGGAGCTCGCTCCCTCCCTCCCCCCCACTTGTCTCTCTCTTGGGCCAGGCCAGCACCCAGAAAGCCAGAGGTGGGCTCAGGACAGAGCTACAACTCACCAGAGACCCTCTCTCCTCCCTGGCCTTCCTTGCTGGGAAAACCAGTCAAGGAGCAAGGTGCCAGAAGTCGCACAGGGGGCTTCAGCTTCCCCTGAAGCACTTCTGGCTCCTCCAGCTCCAGGCCCAGGCTCCTTGCGGGATCACAGACCACTGGAAGGCATAACTATCCGAAGATGTGGCCAGAGCCTCCTTGAAATGAGGCCTCCTCTGCTCTTTCTCTGAGGTCATGGCCTCCGATCTCACCCAGCCGTGGACCCTCTTTCAGCTTTATCTGCAATACAAAAAACAGATTTTAAAAATAAACATTTCTTTGTGCTTCACCTATGCCCCCAATGCTGCCAATTATGATTTTCTTTTAAACTGCTGTATGGGGGCGCCTGGGTGGCTCAGTGGGTGAAGCAGGTAAGGTCTGACTTCTGCTTCCTTCATGACCTCAGGGCCCTGGGTTGAGGCTCCCTGCTCAGCCAGTGTCTGCGCCCCCCAACCCTCGGCCCCTCCCCAGCTGTGCTCTCTCTCTCTCTCAAATAAATAAATAAGTAATAACCCACTGTATGGGACATATCCAGGCTCCCCGCACCCCTACCCCACCCCCTTGTTTTACGGGAAGATGGGTCTCCAGGGCAGTTGCAACTGTGTTTATGACATAAGAGGAAAAATCATAAATCCCAAACCACAATGTCCATGTTCACACCCATGTGCATTCTCTATTCGGTATGAATTTCCTTTCTTTCTGAGTCAGAGGCAGTGGTGTGCTGGCCAGCAGTCCAACCACCAGCTCCCTGGGGAACAAGCCCTGATTTGTAGAATTTGCCAATTGCCCTGGTGTAAATGTTCCCGCCGTGCTTGATTTGAAACAGAAACAGCCAGTTCAGGGACACCACTGACAAAGTCTCCAAGATTGTAATTAATGCCATCATCACCGCAGAGGCTGAGCTCTTTTGTTCCAAAAGACCGTACCCTCTGCTAAAAGGTCAAGGAGCCTTTTGCTTTATGAAAAACACCGATAAGGGCACCTGGGTGACTCAGCAGTTGAGCATCTGCCTTTGGCTCAGGTCGTGATCCCGGGGTCCTGCTATTGAGTCCCACATCGGGCTCCTGCATGGAGCCTGCTTCTCCCTCTGCCTGTGTCTCTGCCTCTCTCTCTCTCTCTCGATTAAATAATAAATAAAATCTTAAAAAAAAGAGAGAAAAATATGGACTAGTTAAAAAAAAAAAGAAAAAACAGCAATGGGTGTAGAGATGAAAGCATAAAGAGTATGGGGTTGGGGTGAATGTTATTAATGCTCATCATATATCTCTTTGCATTGGACACCATGCAAATGGCATACGTGCAAATAAATGGCTGGTCATTCCCAGTAAGAACCATGCACTTTTCGTTACCTGATGGTTGGGAAGGCAAGAAAGTACTTCAAGGTGGCGTTCAGAGTTGCTTTTTAAAAAAATCAATTTCCATCAGGAATAATTTCCATAAGACATACTGCTTCGTTTGACCACAATCAAGATATAAGTCACTTTCTTCACTTCTTTTCGGGCAACCTCTCCCACCCCTCCCAGCCAATGCCAATCACCGATCTGCTGTCTGTCGCTATAGATGAACATAGCCGAGGACTTTCAACCTTGGCACCAAGGACATTTTGGGTCAGGTCATGCTTTGCTGTGGGGCTGACCTGTGCACTGCAGCTTCTCCAGCCCCTACCCACTAGATGCCAGTAGCATATGCCAACTTGTGGCAAACCAAAAATGTTTCCAGCTATTTCCAAATGTCCCCTGAAAGGCAAAATTGTCCACAGGTGAGAATTCCAGAATTTCATATAAATGCATCATACAATATGTACTCTTTTGTGTTTAGCTTCTCCTGCTCGGTCAAGTTTTGGGGATTCATCCCCGTTAGTTGTGGGTGAATGGTTTGTTCCTTTTTATTGCTGAACGTTCATCCATTGTGGGGTTGTACCAACTTGTTTATCTGTTCACCTGTTGATGGGCGCTCATGTTGTTTTCAACGTGGGGACATTGTGAACAAGTCTACTAGGGGCATCCGCTTACGGGTCTGCGAATGTATGTCTACGCTTCTCTGCAGTAGGAAGTGAAATCACAGAGTTGAATGTAAAATATATATATTTTTAAACTGTATAAAAAACTGCCAGACTGTTTTCCAAAGTGGTTTTATCATTTAATATTTCCATTAAAAATGTATGAAAAGGGATCCCTGGGTGGCGCAGCGGTTTGGCGCCTGCCTTTGGCTCAGGGCGTGATCCTGGAGACCCGGGATCGAATCCCGTATCGGGCTCCCGGTGCATGGAGCCTGCTTCTCCCTCTGCCTATGTCTCTGCCTCTCTCTCTCTCTCTCTGTGACTATCATAAATAAATAAATTAAAAAAATGTATGAAAATATATGAGAGAAAAAAAAGAGAAAATGTATGAGAGTTCCAGGTGATTCACATCTTCTTTGACGTTTGGAATAAGTCTTTTTCATCCTGAACCTTCTAGTGCCTGTGTAGTACTGCTCATTGCATTTCTCTGACGACTAATGACACTGGTCACCTTTTTGTGTGCCCACTGAGCATCAGTAAGCCTTCTTTTGGGAGAAATAGCTGATTTCATCTTTTACCTATTTTTAAAATTGAGTCAGTTGTTTTCATATGATTGAGTTATGTGTTCTTTGTGTATTCTGGATACAAGTCCTGTATCAGATGCTTGTACTTGGAATGTTTTCTACCCTGGCTTTCTTTTCCAACTTTTTAATGGTATTTTTGAAGAGCAAATTTTAAAAATTTCGATGAAGTCCAATTTATTAATTTCTTCCTTCTTGATAATGTGTTGTATGCTTTTTCTAAAAAAAATATTCATCTCTACTAGGATCAAAAAGGTTTTATTTTCCCCCTATTTCTCCTCCATTTTTTTTAAATGATTTTAGCTTTTATAAAGTTTAGCTCCGTGATTGATGTTAGGTTGATTTTTATCTGTGATATAAGGTAAGATATAAGGTTCATTTTTTTCTCATGTGGATATCCAGTTTTTCTAGCATCATTTTTGAAAAGGCTATTCCTTCCCTGTTGAATTATCCCACCATTCTCATTAGAAATCGATCAATTACATACGTGTGAATCTATTTCTGGACTCTCTAGAGTGTTCTGTTAATGAGTTTATCTTTTTCTATGCTATACCACACTGTCTTGATTACTGTAGCCTTATAATAAGTCTTGGAATCAGGTAGTATAAATCCTCCTAAGTTTTTCACCTTTAATAATCATTAAAACAATGTTCTTAGCTAGTTTAGGACCTTTCCATTTCTCTACAAATTTTATAATCAGCTTGTCAATTTTTACCAAAAAAACCTTGGAATTTTTACTGAGACTGAGCTGAATCCATAGATCAATTTTGGGTAAAACTAACGTCTTAACCACACTGAGTCTTCCAACCCATGAATGCAGCGTAACTTACCATTAATTTAGCTTTTCTTTAATGTAATTATTTTGTAATTCTCAGTGTACATACTTTGGATATATTTTGCTAAATTTGTTCCTAAGTATTTTATGGGTTTTTAAAATGCTATCATAAATGGTATTTTTAAGTGTTATTTTCAAATTGTTCTTTGGTAGTATATAGATATGTACTTGATTTTTTTATTTTGACTTTGTACCATATGCTCTTGCTGAATTCATTCATTTTTGTCTTCTTTCAAAAAACAGTTTCATGAAAATTTTCTATGTACACAATCATTTTGTGCACTAAGACCTGCATATGTTAAAGGTGTTAAATAAACAGATATTCTTGCACATTTCCAATCTTAAGTAGAAAGTGTTCAGTCATCATTAGATTTGATGCTAGTGGCAGAATTGTTGTAGATACTCTATAACAGATTGAAGATGCTCCCTTGTATATCTGTTTCCTCACAGTTTTTAGAATGAATGTAAGTTTTACTTGTCAAATACTCTTTTTTCTCATCTGTTGATTCGACTATCTGATTTTTCCTCTTTATTGTATTAATAGGATGATTTACATTAGTTGGTTTTTATTTTTTACTTTATTCATTTTTTAAGTTTATTTTTTTAGTACTCTCTGTAATGTGGAGCTTGAACTCAGAACCCTGAGATCAAAGGTCACATGTTCTCCTGACTGAGCTAGTCAGATACCCTTTCTTTCTCTGTTTTTAATTTTAATTTTATTTTTTGAAAGATTTCATTTATTTATTCACGAGAGACACACACACACAGAGAGAGAGAGGCAGAGACCCAGGCAGAGGGAGAAGCAGGCTCCATGAAGGGAGCCCGACATGGGACTCGATCCCAGGTCTCCAGGATCACACCCTGGGCTGAAGGCGGCACTAAACCGCTGAGCCACCCGGGCTGCCCTTTTTTTAAAAAAAAATATTTTATTTATCTTCTCTGTTGTTTTTAATGAGAATTAGTGAGAAGCTGGTAGAGTTGTGTCCTACTATCAAGTGCCCAATGCCACTATTCTAGATGCTGTAAACATCACCTTTGTCTACCATGATGAATGCTCCACGTGCATTTGAAAATAATGTCTAGGGAACCCTGGGTGGCGCAGCGGTTTAGCACCTGCCTTTGGCCCAGGGCGTGATCCTGGAGACCCGGGATCGAATCCCACATCGGGCTCCCGGTGCATGGAGCCTGCTTCTCCCTCTGCCTATGTCTCTGCCTCTCTCTCTCTCTCTCTCTCTCTCTCTCTCTCTGACTATCATAAATAAATAAAAATTAAAAAAAAAGAAAATAATGTGTATCCCACTGATGCTTGGTAGAGTGTTCTATTAATGTCAATTAGGTCAATATGGTTGGTAGCATTATTCAAGTCTTCTACATCATTACTGAATTTCTGTCGACTTGCTCTACCAATTCTGAGAAAGAGGCTTAAAATTTTTACTTACAATTGTGGATTTCTTTGATTTCTGCTTTAATTTTGTTAGTTTATGCACATTTTGATTGATGTGCCTTGATGAATTGACCTTTAAACCATTAAGAAATGTCTCTCTTTAGCCCTAATAACATTCCTTGTCCTCAAGTTACTTTTGTCTGATATCCATAGATCTAGCTTTCTTATGTGTGTTGTATCTTTTTCTATCCTTTTACCTTTCATCTATGTTTTTATATTTAAAGTGTGTTTCTTATAGACAACAAATAATTCTAAAATCCACTTTGATGCTAATCTCTGCCCCTTACAGTGTTTGGACCATTTATGTGTCATATAATTATCAGCATGATTGGGTTTAAGTCTCTACCATCTTGCTATTCTTTTTCTACCTGCTGTTAATTCCTTTTCTTAACTGATTACATTTACCTTCAAAGAATTTTAGGGCCTCATTTGCAAATCATGACATTTGCTGATTTACTAGATATGAGGGTGAATGGGAGAGAAGAATGTCAAGCATGCTTCTATGATCTGAGAGTGGGTGACTGGGAGAAAAGCCAGTATGTATGTGAAGGTCATGCAGTGGTCTGTTGGAGCTGGCTCATACCAGCTCAGGAGAGCTGATTCTGTGCTTCTCATCCCAACTCCGTGTTTAAGTAATGTTATGTTAGAAGCTTGATATCAGCCGTCATGGAATATTCACATCATAAAGATTGGCAAATGCTACAAATAAGGGCTTTCTTTTTAGGAAAGCTGGTTTGCCAGCACACCAACTGGCTCAGGAGGGCTTGCTCTTGGGAACCCCACATGGAAATGGGTCTGCCATATTGTTTTCATGGCACAGTGCCTGGCCACTCTTGCTTATTGAGTTTCACTGAATTAAATGGGAAAATAATGAGTTTCTTTTGAGACTTTGAGTTTCAGGAATCAGAAATGCGTGGCTCTAAATCCGAAATTTGGAGAGAAATTGGGGCTAAAGTTTTAGTTTTGCGTATCAGTTGAACTTTCAAGTAGACAAACAGTTTTGGGAAGAGATGAAGAATTGGGATGAAGGAGACAGGCCTGAGATGTGGGAGGCAATCAGGGTAAGCCAGGGTAAAAATTTCATGCTAAGCTGTGTAGGTTTGGCCAATGACATTTTAACATTTAATGGAAAGAGAGTCAAAGAAGAAGACTAAGAAAAGATCAATAATTGTTAAGAGGTTGTTAGTAATTTTTGACAATCTGGTTAGCATAGAGAGAGAGAAATCTGAGGCCATGCCTAATTTTTAGGGTTGTTTCATAAGGAAGTTGTGGGGAAAAGGAAGAGCAAATGTCATGAGAATGTGTCAGTGAAAGTGTGGGGGAGGCAATGGAGAGGATCTAAACTTGAAGAGGTGGGTGGGGCTTGATGGTGGAGCCTGGCGGTCGTGTAGTAGGTAAGAGGCTGTGGAATACAGGTGGGGGAGAGTGAGCCCTGCTCCCTCAGGTGAGAAGGAAGGGGGCATGCTGCAACCTGCTCCTATGTTTCAGTGGATGGAAACAGACCCTTTTTCTCCAAGTGTGATCCACGGACTTCAGCAGTAACAGGTCCATAGGGATCTAGTTAGAAATGCAGAATCTCAGGCCCTCCCCAGACCTACCAAATCAGGATTTACAGTATCACAACATCCCCAGTATTTTTTTTAAAGATCTTATTTATTCATGAGAGACACACAGAGAGAGGCAGAGACACAGGCAGAGAGAGAAGCAGACTCCATGCAGGGAATCCCCTGTGGGACTCGATCCTGGATCCCAGATCACACCCTGAGCCAAAGGCAGACACTCAACTGCTGAGCTACCCAGGCGGCCCATCCCCAGTGCTTCTTGAATGTGCATATGAACCAGTGGGGATTTTGTGATGATGATGCTTCTGGTCCCTGAGCTACACTTTGGGAAGCAGGAGCCTAGACTGTATAAAATAGTGCTTAAGCTTTTCTTATCTTCTTTTAAAAGATTTATTTATTTATTTGAGTGGGTTTTCTCGTGCCTACCTGATGCCCACAAGTGCATGATTCTGACCACAATCTTTAAAGGGACAGGGGCCTATCTCAACAACCCTGGTGTGGTAACTGGCAAAATGTCCCCCACTACCAATTCATAACTGCCCAGGAAATTAGGAAGTGGCTTTCTTTGGAAATAGGGTCTTTACAGATGTAATTAGTTAAGGATGTTGAGATGAAATCATCCTGGATTTAGGGTGGTGCCTATATCCAATGACCAGGGTCTAAATAACAAGAAGGAGAGATTTGGACACACAGAGACATAGGGAAGAACATTGTGTGAAGGCAGGGACAGAGATTGGACTGATGCGGCCACAAGCCAAGGCATGTCGGGATCAGCCCGGAGGCTGGAAGAGATGAAGATGAATCTTCACCTTGAGCTTTTGGAGAAGAGGGAACATGGTCCACTGACACCCCGATTTTGGACTTTTGGACTCCAGAACTGTGAGAAATTAAGTTCTTGTTTCAAGCCACCACCTTTGTGAGATTGTATTACAATAGCCCTTGGGAATTGATACACATGAGACAGGATGGCGCTCTGTCCCGGTCATAGTGACAAGATGGCCGACCCCCTGCACATCTCTTACCCCGTCAGGCAACTTCCCATCACCATTGTCGCTTAGCCCCAAAGAACTTGGAGAAGCATTGACAAGGAAGAGCACCCATGAGGCGATGGCCAGGGGTGGCAAAGAGGGTGGGAGGGTCAAGCTTGAGAAAACTCATCTGCCACTGCTACCTCGGTGGCCATGGGTAACTTCTCTGTGATTCTCAGTTTCTTCATCTGTAACATGGGAATGAATATGACAACCTTCTTCAGAGGGTTAGTGTGGGGAATACGTGACATGACATGCTATGTCTTCATCCATTCAGACTGTTGACAAAATACCACAGCCTGGGTGTCCTATAAGCAACAAGCACTTCTCTCCCATGGTTCTGGAGGTTGGAAGTCCAAGATCAAGGCACTGGCAGATTCAGTATCTGACAAGAACCCACTTTCTGGTTCAGAGATGACAGGTTCTAGCTGTCACCTCACAATGATGGAAGGGGCAAGGGAATCAGGTTGCTTTTATAAGGCACTAATTCCATTCATGAGGGCTCCAACCTCATGACCTAATCGCTTCCCAAAGCCCCCACCTCCTGCCATCATCTTGAGGGTTATGTTTCAACATATGAATTTGGAGGGTCACAGACATTCGAACTAGAGCAGGTCCCATGTCACCCTGAGCGTAAAGAAAGTGCCCAGGGAATGTTGGATCCTTTACTGGTTATTTTTGTTATCCTACGAGCTGGGTGACCCTGAGTAAATTATCTGATAAGTAGGGAGACAGAAGAAAGTGAGTTTTGAGGCTCGATAGGCTTGAATTTGAACTCACCTTCCCCACTCACCTTGTATAATGGACTCGTCTTCTCTGCCTCCATTCCTCGTCGATAAAATTTTAGAAGAAAACAAAGCAAAAACAAGACTGCTGTCAAAACTACGTATGTAAAGCCTGGTACACAGGAGGTACTTAATAAATGTTTATTTCCTCCCTTCCCTTAACTTGGGACGCAATTCCTTTACTCTGTGAGAGAGGAACCATTCCAACCTCACAGGAATGCTTTGAGGATTACGTGAAGGCCTAAATAAAAATTCCCAGCACAAAGCCTCATACCCAGTGTGCCTGGACACAAGCGTGTCATTGTGTGAGACCTGGGTTTTCTGACACCCACCTGGGGGGCTTTCTCTCATGCCTTCTCTGCTGCACCAGCTGGCTTCAATGCTTCCAGCACATTAGGACCTGGAGGTAGGGAGCGGGATGGGGGTACTCAGGAGGTGGTGTTGGCATAAAAAGCACACTGAAGACACAGAAGAGCACCTCAGGGGATCCCTGGGTTTCCTTGGAGCCTCACACAAGGGTCCCCTGAGTCCCATGCCCCCCATGTTGGGTCTCTGTTCTCCTCTCTATTACCCTCTGGGGGTTGTACTGAGCTCTGGTCTGAGAGCCTTGGCACTCTCCCTGCACACTCTCCAGGCTGTGTCTCTCTTCCGATCCTTCGGTTCCCTGGTGGGGGGACCAGGCTCCTGCAGCTGCCCTTCTCCTCCAGGTGGGCTGGAGATCACACTCTGCCCAGCAGTCTGGGGGTGACACAGAGCGATAATGAGGGCCAGACTATGACTGTGCCCCCATCCTCGCCCTGCCACATTTAATTCAAAAGAGAAACAATACTAAACCACAAATTGAATATAAGGAATCAGTAAAAGAAAAACAATACTCAACTGTCAAATAAATACAATACTAAATGGCAAAATAAAAATCAGGAAATCAATAATTTCTGGTTTTCCCTTACTTCGAAGCTTTTGGGAAACATTAAAAAATTAGTTTCTTGTACCCTGCTTTGTAGGATACAAGAAAGCTGTCTGAGCACATGGTTAGACTCCCATTGGGAATTCCAAGATGGCGGATGGCACAGCCTCCGTGTCCCTCTGCCCACCCCTCAGCCCCCCACCGCCCACCACCACCAATGTCACCTTCCTTAGTTGCAAACATGTGTATATATTTGTTTATCCTGTAGTCCCTCCCTTGGAGGACTTCCTCACCCCACACCGTGTGAATCTGGTGAGCTGTGTGGATCCCAAGGCCCTGTCTCCTCTGTCAAGGGCGTGGGCCAAAGATCCAGGGGGAGCACTCACACAGTCTATCCATCTGGCTGAGGATTTGGCTCAGGGAGGAGCATAGCTTCCCAAACTCCTTTGGCTTCTATTTCTTTTCTTTTTTTTTTTTTTTTAACTCGATTTGTCTTCTAATACATACAAAGGGTTGCGGCCCGCTTTTTTAAAATATGAATTTAAGTCTTTCCTTTGCCTGACTTCCTTAGGTGTTTTGTTTTCTTGGTTGGTGTTTTCTTCCAGGGTTATCCGTTCTTAAAACTGAACAACCAGGTTACCGGCTCCCTTGCAAACTAACCCAAAGGACTGAGGAATAATTGCCTCCTTATTTTAATTTCCCTGCCCTGCTGGGAAGACTGGGGCATCCTGGTTTCTGGTTGTGCTGCTTCTATGGAAAGACAAGGAAGGGACATCTCACTGTCTCTTTCTACCCCAGGGGTGGTGGTGGTCTTCAAAGAAGGCAGCCCAAGGAGGTCAGGGATGGCCACTTTCATCAGGCCTCAAACCAACGCCTAGGAGCTGATTTGTCCTCTCTGGCATCTCCCTCCCTCCATGGCCCCCTCCGGCCACTGCTGAACCACACAGCACTGGGCTCCCAGATACACCCAATGCCACCAACTCTCCAGAGCAATAGCAGAGTGGGAGAAAGAGAAGGAACAGTTTGAACACTGTGCCAGACCTGCGTGCATATATGCAACTTCTGAACCCCTTCAGCCACAACTGCAATGTGTGGGGCCAAAAATCCAGGGCAGTTGAGATACTGGGAGGGAGGAGTGGAAACATCCGTGGGCCTTGGGCCTGGGAAGTCATCAGAGGGAACCACCAGTGGAAGGACCAGGGCATGAGCAGAAGGTAAGGATCCCCGAAAGAGCAAGTAAGATGGGAGAAGATGTAGGGTCCAGATAGATGGACCCCGGAGAGGAGTGAACATGCAGAGAGGCCAGTGCAGAGGACCCAGCTAAGAGCGAGCCATTAGAACTGCAGGAATGAGAAGGATGATTAGAAGTGTCCCAAACTAAGGCTCGGAGGGGTCAACTTTTTCTGGTCTGTCGCTCAGTCTTTCCGGCCACCGAGCCTGGAGAGAGTGGAAAGGTGGAGCGAAATGCCCCCCCACCCTCCACCCCTCACCCCGTTCCCATGACCCAAGTGCATTGCCGGCGTTCACTTCCTATCCTCCCGACTCCCCAGCACAGGGGGCTTCAGGACCACTTCAGAGAAACTGGCTTTCTGCCTGCTTCAGTGAGCATCCCCAGGGACCGAAGTTGGGGAGCGGGAGCCCTGAGAGACCTTGGCATTGACAAGCAGAAATATTCCCGCTGCCCGGTCCCATTCCAGCAGGTTTCTCTCCAGTGGAGGGAGGGCAGGGCTGGGGTCTTGAGGTTCACTGCCTGGGACCCTAACAGGGCGCAGGGGCCCTATGGGGGGAGAGGCTGGCTTTTATCTCCTGGAGCATCTCTTTCACGGATCTATCGCTCAGGGTGGCTGGAGGTGGCTGAGATGCCGCCTTTGGAGGCCCCCAGCCTGCCAGGCCAGCTCCGAGGCCCGCTGTGTTCTAGACGGCGCAGCCCGGACACTCGCTCTAGATCTGGGTAGCCCAGGGGCCAGAGAGCTCAAGAGCCTCTTCTTCAGCTCCAAAGAATTCTTTGTTCTGTAGCCGAGAACTGCAAATCCAGGGCAGCGTCTCTTGGCTGGTTGCTTGGAGGAGGTTGCCGGGAGAATCCGTCAGCGAGAGAAAAAGAGGTTTGGACCAAGATCACAAAGAGAAGCCAGTTCTTTCCTGCTTTCTGTTCCTCTGCCTGGAGTGAGGCTCTGGCCACTTCCATTTTTTTTTATTTTTTAATTTTTTTCTTTAATGAAGGAACAGAGCTTCCAGCTGGCCTTTCATGCCCGGCACCGCCACGGCAGTCCCGGGGGAACTCTAAAACCTGATGCCGGGGCGCCCCACCCGCAGAGATTCAGACCTAATCGGGGTGTGGGGGGAGGTGGGACTCCCTGGGGGGCTTCAGGGTGCCACTGAGGCTGAGGCCCACTGGCTTGTAACGGACTGCTGCATGTTTTCCTTTAGCGGCGATCATGAAAAGAGGGGTGAACACGGAGTTGAGATGGGGTACACACCCTCATTGGGGGGTCGTTGGATGTCTACTTTTGAGGCCCTTGATGACTGCCTCCCTCTGCATGCTCTGGCCCAGAAGCAATTTTCTGCAATCAGGACCCGCTAGCTAGTGCAGGGCCTGAGGGGGGACGGTGCAAATCTAACTTGAGCATCTCTGCCTCTGAGTGTTGAGGGTGTTCTCTTTCCACCTAATAGGAAACCTGATTTAATCTTTTAAAGTGCGGGAAGGGGTGTGTGGCATAACCCATTAAGCGTAAGACTCTTGGTTTTAGCTCAGGGCATGATCTCAGGGTCGTGGGATGAGCCCCGCATCGGGCTCTGTGCTCAATGGGGGAGTCTGCTTGAGGATCCTCTCTCTCTGCCCCTCCCCACTCTCTCCCTCTCAAATAAATAAGTAAACCTTAAAAATAAAATAAAATCCTGCTAAGGCCAGGCCCACCAGCAAAGCTTTCCCTGCCAGCTGAAATCCCTACCTCCCTTCCCACGAGGTTTTCTCTGCCCTTTTGAATTGAGAAAGCCTTTCTTGGAACTTCCACTCTCACCCAAAGGGGAACAGCAAGCTCTTCGGGGCAGGGAGGGCCTTTAGACAGGCCTGAGTTCCCTAGGGCCTCTCACGGGACAGGTGGTCCCTCAACACTTCCCCTGTAGCCGATTCTGAGACACTTGTTCTCTCTGCATTGATGGTCCTGGAACCCCTACACTTCACCTGTATGGTGAAGGCGCTAATACACACTTTGAAGAGCTTGATGTGATGAGGAAATAAAACAGATGGATCTCTTTCTGCACCAGGTCCTGAGTGCTCCCCGAACCCCACGAGCCCCAGGGCCTGTTACTATCCCCATGTGACAGTGGGGAAGGACCTTGGTGCCTCTTCCTTCTGTCCCCTGGAGGACCACTGACCCGAGTCATGAAAGGCTGGGCTTGTGGGGGCACTCTCGGGATTCAAGGGCAGACACTGCTCTACAATCAGGACGACCCACAGCCCCCCTCACCGGTGTAGACCCCTCTGGGTGGAGGTCTCCCCTCACATCTCCCATTTCTGAGGCCTCCACCTCATCTATGCCTTTGTGGATGAGGCCCCAGGGGTCTTGTTTCCCTCTTCCCAGGGGCCCATCAGGACATCACAAAGGGCTTTCTCAGACCTCTCACCTCCCACCTGGAGGCTCAGGCTGCTGCAGGCAGGGTTGGCTTTGAAAACCACTGTCTTCTTTCTACTAAGCCTGGAAGGTCCTCAACACAGAGATGACACTCAAGAAATGCTACTTGCATCCCCAAGGACCCTAACCTGCTCTGGGAGGACGTCCTAGTCCTGCTTCTTCCTGTCCTCCTTCTCTCCCCGCTCTCTTCCATCCGCATGCAGGGAGAAAGGGGAGAAACTCTGATTTGTGAGATGCTGGTCATGCAGGACAGCAGATCTGGGAGGGCTCACCCCCGGTGCCCCCAGGAGGACCACGCTGAGTGTGATCAGTGGAGAACAGCAGGTGGCACAAATCAGAAACTCAGGAAAGCCTTCATAGAGGTGATCCCAAGCGCAGGAAAAATCAGCAGACGGGCTACACAGGAAATTTGGGCAAACCCCAGAGCTGCGGAACAAGAGGCCTTCAGGAACCATCAGGTCTTTGCTGAGCACCGGACCTTGGCCCAGGAGAGGAGAGGAGAAGACAGGAGACCAGACCAGGGCCTCATCTGGAGGAGGTAGTGTGTCCCTCAACAGCGAGATTTTAAAAATAAAGCCGTCATGGAGTGGTGAGAGTAATGCAGAAGGCTACCACCAGCATTAAAAACAAAACAAAAAAAAAACAGAGTAGAAAATCCAAATGCATTGCACGTAGCGGTGGTAAGGACTGTTTTGCGAGATTTGAGTTTTGTATGGAAGGACGGGTGCAGGAGGAGGCTGGATCAACACAGAAAATGCATTTTCTACCGGGGGTCGTCCCAGTTTGAGGCCCGCTGCTGTGGGTCAGGGCCCCGTGGAGGAGAGTCCAGGGAAGGTTCTCGCAGCTTCTCGGCCCATCTTGCGAGCGGGTCCTGCTTGGGCGCGGGATTGCGGGAGGGGCCTGCGGCGCCCCGCACCTGTGGGCGGCTGGCATTTCCTGAGGCTGCTGGTTGTTTGAAGGCTTAACTGCGGCCCGCCGGGAAGCAGCTCTTGCTGAGTGCAAAGCATTTTTGAGGGAGAAGGGGTGGGTGTGTGGACTGGCTGCTTAATTAAAACAGGGAGAGGTTGACATGAGGGACCTTTAGTGGTTTTTGATCTCTTTCTCTCTCTGCCTGCTTTCCAACTTGAGGGGGGAGGGAGTAAACCTTTTTCCGACTCTTTTTTCTCCTGCGTCTTCCGTCTTTCGCAGAGCTGGCAGGTGCCACTGGGCATCTATCTGTCCTCCCCACGGCCTCTCCTCCCCTGTCTCGAAAGTTCTGGGTTCTGGGTGCAGTTTACACACGGGGTGTTGTTTGTTGGGGGATTAACCCTTCACCCTGTTAAATGACTGTAGTCTTGGCCTTCTAAAGGGCTTTAGAAATATATCTGGCTTCCCTACAAAATAACATAGAAATACCTATTGCAAAGTTGGAAAATTTCTGCGTTTCCTTGCAAAAGAGGGAGTCACATAGGTATGGGGGCAAGCAGGCCCAAGTTCAAGTTCTGGCCCATCATTCATTAAGCGTGGCCTTGGGAAGGCTAACTCTCAGAGCTTCCCCTCCCTCGTCCATAGACTGGGTTGTCGGGGGGACGTATCTGCTGAAGCAAGGGAAGAGCGGGGTGCTGGGCTTGCCACGGTGACTCGGTTGTGCAGGGGCCGCCATGTGATTGTGGATGTCACGGTCTGTGTCTCTCAAGATCTTATGTCTATTGGTAGCCGTGGAAAGTCGGAGCCAAGAAGTAGATCACCCATGCAACCTCTTTATTTTCTACATGGAGAAACTGAGGGCTGGAAGCATGAAGGGAGTTGCCGACATGTGACGACTAGATCAAATGCATTGTACCTGCGTTGAGGCCCCTTTGCTGAGTTTATAACTAGTGACTCTGGAGGATGGATTTTGAAATATCAAAAGGGTAAGTGCTGCCCCTGCTCTTACTCCACGGGAGCATACTTGTGAGCACACCTTATTGTGTGGGATCAGCAGACCATCTGGTCATGATGGTCTAGGTTGCAGCAGAGCATGGCTGTTCATGAAACCCGCCATTCCTACACCTCTTGTCTCGTTCCAGGAAACCACTTGCAGGCAGGACAGCCACCGTCAGCCCATACCTACTTTCAGAAATTAAGTGTCCAGTGCAAGTTCACGCAGCTAATAGGTGATAGTTATATGGGCCTCCAACTGATAACTACTAATGAGGTGGGCACCCTATCACAAGGGAGACAGCAACCATCAGTGAAACTGTTGAGTTGAGGAGGATGTATTGATGCAGGCTGGCCAGGTATCCAAGGACCCAGAAGGGATCCCACAGGACCAGTCAAGAGGGTCCTTGGCCCCTTGTAGGATAGAAATCAAACAAGAGCCAAGAGGAAGTGAGGGCAGAGTTTATTGAAGGTACAGAGAGTGTGCAGATATAGACAGAGTGTCTGGGAGGCTCGGAAAGGAAAGGAGGGTGAGACTTATCTTATCTTTGCTTAGGGTCTCGGGTTTTTACTGAGGATTGTGGGCCAGCGTACGTGTCTTCTCAGGCATCCAGGAACCAAGACGAGTGTCTAAGTGTTCCCCATAAGTTACTTATGCCCTGGAGCCAGGGGTCTTGGTGAGTCAATAGTCTTGGAAAATGTTCATGACGAACTTGCCGAGTCACTCCTCAGATGTTATTTATTGTGCTGAATGACTCCAAAGAAATCATTAACTCCTTGACCTTTACAAGGAGAACATACATTATCTTTCTACAAGGTGGGTGTAAGGCTGGGTTGCAGGTCCTAGCAAGAATAGCAGCAGGAAGAGGAGCAAAAGCAGTAGTTTTTCATAAAATCCCTTAGGTTTCCCTGTCTTGGTTTCAACAGTGGTTCAAACTAGGAACCTGCTGGCTGGTGATGAGTATCGAAGCATCTAGTGAAAATCAGCTGTGGGTGATACAGACCTTCCATAGATCCCAGCACAAGCCATTTAAGCAAGCAATCCCCGTAAGGCATGATCCTGGATGAAGTACAACTGGAAAATTCACCCGCCATCTTGTCACATCGCTTTAGGTGACAATGAAGACTCATTAGGTTAAGTGTGTTAATCATACCTGTTGAAGCAAAACAGAGCCAGGTCCTCAGCTGTCCCTTCAGTCCGTGGATGTGTGTTCAGGGTTCACTGCCATACAGAGCTGTGACTGCTCCCTTCCCCTGGGGGCCTGAGGTGAATACATAGATGGAGCCATTCCTTGGTGTTGTGTGACTGTAAGGTGCATCAGGGACCTACAGAGGCAGATCCTAGTGTGGACAAAAGAGGCCTGTCCTTTCTCAGATCTTTGGGTCTGCTTTTCATTGTAACCTATAACTTGCCATACACTCAGCTTGGTTTCCCAAAGTCTTCTATTTGCAAGTGCCTAATAGTTGTTGAGAATTTCTTAGGTGCCAGGTGCCCCAGTAAAGGCAATCCCAATCATCTGTCATATAGTTCTCCCAAGAACTCCATCGTCTTATTTTGCACACGAGAATCTGAGACTCAGAGGGAGTAAGTTACTTGACCAAGGTTTACACAGCCAACCGGTGACAGAGCTGAGGTGACGAAGGAGTGACTCTCACAACCATGAGACTGGAGGGACAAAGTCGGTCTCCTCTGTTTGGCAGCTAGTTGACTCGGAGTAAGTGATAGGAGAGGACGTGAGGTTTGTTGGGTGGGTCTGCAAGCCAGGAAAGGCATTTGAAGCTGCTGACTTCTTAGAGACTCACGGTCCCGAATTCTAAATGAAGTGTTAAAGTCTGGGGATCATCAACACTTGATACAAGTCAGCATGTGGAGGTGGGAAGAATGGAAGGATGTATCCAGAGGTGGGGGCAGTGAGGCTCTCACCTGTCTGGGAAGCTGTGGTCATGGAAACCCTGCGTGCTTTGTAGTTGGAAAGGTCTGAGTTCCAATCCCAACTTCGTTTCTGACAGACTGAGTATGCTTGGGCAAATTTCTCAACCTCTCTGAGTCGCTGGTCTGGGATATGGTGAAGACAGGGCATGAGAAGGTAGGGAAGGCACAGGGCATGTAGTGCACAAATTGCAAAGACAAACAAAAACAAAGAATGACAACAACAACAGCAAAGCATTAAGAGGAGGTCTTGTGTATCCTTCATTCAGTTTTCCTCAATGATAACATGTCACGTAATTATAGTTCAATATCAAAAGGACACAGTACAATATCGGTGCACAATATCAGGGAGTTGACATTGGTATAATCCATAAAGCTGTTCAGATTTCACCAGTTTTATATGCACTCACGGGTGTGGATATGCAGTTCTAAGCTGTCTTATCCACATGTGTGGATTGGCATAACTACCACCACAGTCAAGATACAAAATTGTTGCATGGCCACCAGGCTTTCCGGTGTTGCCTCTATAAAGAGGCACTATGCTCACTCTTTCCTCATCGCTCCCTAAGTCCTGGCAGCTATTCATCTGTCTCCACCTCTACAACTTTGTCACATCAAGAATGTTCTACAAAATAGAACCAAACAGTATGTGACCTTTTGAGATTGGGATTTTACTCATCAGAATGTCCCTGCCAACCCCTGGGGCTTCAAAGCTCTGGGCAGAATGGCAGGACTTAGCCTTTAACAAGATAGGGTCCTCTAGAATTTCCTCTTCTATCTCTCTTGCTCAGATAGCAATAGATCTTTTTCTTCTTTCCCATTGAGTTTTTGTCTCATTCACAATAAGCCCTGTCCCTCCATCCTTCTGAAAATGAGCACAATAGTCTTGGGTCACTGGCTACCAGGGAATATGAACAGCAAATCATTCAAAGTCTAGTGGGTGAGGCTGGGGCCAGGTATCAGGGCTCTTATTCCAGGGCTGGCCCCCCTCCTAAATGGTTGTGTGGCCCAGCACCATGCCCATAGCCTACAGGGGCCTCAGTTTACCTCCACCTAGAACGAGGCACTTTGCTTAGGTGGTATTTATAAACTGTCTACATATATCTTGTTTCCTGTTAACAAACATGTTGAATGTCTGCTGGGTACAAAAGTGCTGTGCTAATTTTGCATGGGAATGGGGAGACGTGAGTAAGATGTGGTTCTTGCCCCAGAAAAGAGAAGAAGATGGACAAGGGAAGAATGAGCGCTATGGCAGGAAGAACAGAACTGACTCGAAGACCAGATCAGGGTGTGGGGATGCCCTAGGGCTATGAGGGCCCCATCTTATCTTCCCAATCATCAGCTCAATCCCTGGTAGGAGAGACTCTCACTCTTATAGTTTCTGTCCCTCACGGCTTGGTGACGTGCCCCCCAAGGACGACAGCTAACATGAAGTGCCTGCTCCAGGCTAAGTGGTTGACATTCATTCTTGATCTTCACAACAACCCAGTGAGGAAGGGACTATCACCAAAACCCATTTTTATTTTTTTAGTTTAATCATATAGCTATATTTTATTTACATATTTATCTTTTTTTTAAAATTTAAACTTTAGTTAACATACAGCATAATATTGGCCTCAGGAGTAGAATTTAGTGATTCATCACTTACCTACAACACCCAGTGCTCATCAAACAGGTGTCCCCCTTACTCTCCATCACCCCATCCAACCCATCCCCCACACATCTCCTGCCATCAACCCTCAGTTTGTTCTGACGTTAAGAGTCTCCTATGGCCTGTTTCCCTCTCTCCTTTTTTATTCTTTCCCCCCTTCCCCTATGTTCATCTGGGGTTTTTTTCTCCCCTTAAATTCCACATATGAGTGAGATCGCATGGTATTTATCTTTCTCTGAGTGACTTACTTCACTTAGTATAATACCCTCTAGTTCTGTCCACATCTTTGCAAATTGAAACCCATTGTTAGATGGAAAAGCTGAGGCCTGGTGTTGTCAAGCAGCAAAACCAAGGTCACCCAGTACTGACTGGCAGTTGGGATTCAAGCCTCCTGAGTTTTTAACTCACACTTAACCCTGCTGGGTATTTGGGCTCATTCCACTGTAGCCATGGCCAAGGGAAAGGGGTTTCCTATTCTAACCACCACCCATTCCTGGTGGAGCTTGGGTGTCTCGGCCCCCACTGCACGCCACTAGAGGGTGGACAGCCCCAATGGTGCGTATTTAGCAGCTACCACCTGACTAAGAACAAGTGTTCCTGCTCAGGGGAGAGACCACTATTTACAGCTTCCCTACAATAAATCAACAGTTGGTTGTTGGTCGTGTGGCCGAGAGTTTCCACCCAATCATCTCCATCCTTGTTAGGCTGATGATTATTTATTTATTTACGATTGTGGGGAACCCAGCCTGGCTACCAGAAGGCTGGAGGGAGGCCCAAAGAAGGTGACTGGGGAGGGAAGCAAGGTGAAGAGGTGTTTCGACTCCCACCCGGGAACCCCGAAGGCAGGGTGACAAAGCCAGAGTGCGCTCCGCGTGGGTCCGCAGGCCCTGGCTGTGGGTAGCTGAGAGCAGCAGGCCTTTCCAAGCGGCAGACACAGGCAATCAACAGTGGACAAAATAAACCAGTAATTGTACGGTGTGTTAGAAAGCCCGAAGTGCTCTGGAAAGCAGAACAAAAGGAGCAGAATGGAGGAGTGGGTGGCGGTGGCGGTGGCGGCGGGCTTCATTTGGGTGGCGGTGTTAAGTAAGGGGGTCAGTAGCATGGTTGCCACAGTAAACAAGGGTGGCCTCGTGGAGAAGGCGTCATCTGAATGAAATGTGACAGCAGCGAGGACGTGGCCTTATGGGTATCTGGGGAGAGAACATTCTAGAAAGAGGAGACAGCCAGGGGCAAGGCCTCAGGGACTGCTTCTTCCTGATAGAATATAAGCTGCCTGAGAGCAAGGACTTGGCTTTCTTCACTGGGTGAGCCTTAGGCCTGGCTGGGATGCTGGCCCAGGGTGGGCGCTGGGAAATTCGCTGAAGGAATGAACCATTTGTCTCATGGGGCCGAGGCCTCGAGAAGCCCGCATGGATGGGCATGTTTGACATCTCCTGCAGTGGCCCCCCACTCCGTCCCCTCCGTGGAAAGCTGACTGGGCTCCAGGAACCAGTTTTCCTGTGGCTCAGACCCTGCATTCCGTGGACCTCTGGTCCTCTCCCCTTCCCACGGGTGGAGACCCCTTCCAGGTCGACTACTGTCAAGGTTCTCTGGCCTCCATGTTGCCATCTCCAACTTGGGGGCCTTATCACATCCCCTCTGTGTGGGAGCCAAGCTAAACATCTTTGGGGACTGTTGTGCTTCTTTCATATTTCCCCATGAGTCACTCTCTCCATCTTTTTAATCATTTCTCCCCTGTGAGCAGTTGGCTAGGAGCAGAGTTCCAGTTCTTGGCTTCGAGGCACCATTACTTTGGGCTCACAGGCACTGGCCAGAGCTAGACAGCTCCCCATCCACCTTTCCTGGGGGAGCAGGGTCACCCACGGGGTTAGGGAGCCCCTTGTACATGCCAGGCCTTTCCTAAGTACTGGGGATTCAAAGACACAGAAGGCAGGCGCATGAATGAAAAATAGTGATGGTTAAATGTTAAAAGTGCTTTGAAAAAAGATCTTGGCACAGACACCCAAGTAGGGGACAGTCCTATCCACTTTGGTGACAAGAGGGATGAGAAAGGCTTATGGGGCATTTTAATGTGGGGTTAACAGCAAAGAATTTAGGGACAGATAGATCTGGATTCAAACTCTTGGCTCTACTACTTACTAGTGGTACAACCATAGGCACTTCACTGGTGCTGGCTAAAATAAGGTTTTCAACCCATAAATGGGGCCGTTGATGCCAGTCATATAGGGTTGCTGGAGGGATTAAATAAGATTATATGATCACTGGTAGCTGTCATGATAATGAAATCTTTGTCTACTCCCTGCTACACAAAGTGTGGCTCGAGAACCAGCAGCATCTGCCTCACCTGGGAGCTGGGGGATATTCAGATTCTTAGGCCACGCCAGACTCACTGAGACAGAACCAGCATTTTCACAAGATCTCCAGGTGATTTAAAGTTTGAGTATCCTTGTCCTCTGCGTAATACGATCTTATGAACTTCTTGAAATTCTGTGGGAAATGGTGGGATATGTGCCTGAAGCTGAGGTTCCGTTATGTTCAAGTGATTCCCAAAGGGGTTTTGGGAATGCCCTCGCCAAGTTTGCATTTTAGATAATTCTGGTGCAGAGTGGATGGGGATGGGAAATTTTCATAGGGGTCCAGATGAAAGGGGGTGGAGACATAAGGCAGAAATGAGGAGTGATGCAGAGGTGACAGGTGTGGGAATACACACCTAGGAGATGGTGTGATTTTTAGGTTTGGGGGTAGAGGAAGTGGGGGGTAATGAGCTGTTGACACTGACCCTCGAGTTTTTGGCACGAGTGATTGCTGAACAGTGATGCTTGGTTCACCAACATGGGGTATGTGGGAGAAAGGGTAGTTCGTGAAGCAGACAGGTGGTCGGTTTAGAAGACCTAACGAGGTGAGAATGTTCTGGGGAAACTAGAAATAACAGATGCCGTGTATATGCTCAGCTGAGTGGCAGCGCTGGTAACCCAAGGAGCTGCTGGTCACAGCACCAATGAATACAATGTGGACTGGGTTCAGGAGTGTCTCCCCAAATGCTTGTCCACCCGGAGCCTCAGAATGCGACAATATTTGGAAGTAGGGTGTTTGCAGATGTAGCTAATTGAGGTGAAGTCATACTGGGTTAGGGTGGACCCTGAATGTGATGGCTGGTGTCCTTCTTTTTTTTTTTTTAAGATTTTATTTATTTATTTATTAACAGAGAGTGCACATGAGCTGGGGGAGGGACAGAGGAAGGGGGAGAGAGAGAATCCCAAGCAGACTCCCCACTGAATGTGGAGCCTGACACAGGGCTCTATCCCATGTTCCTGAGATCGTGACCTGAGCTGAAATCAAGAGCCAGATGCTTAACCCACTGAGCCACCCAGGTGCTCCTGGCTGGTGTCCTTCTAAGAGGAGAGGACACACAGAGGGAAGGAAGCCACTTGAAGACACAGAATGAGATTGACGTGATGCAGTTTGTAACCCAGGGATACCAAGGATGGCTGGGGCCACCAGGAGCTGGAAGAGGCAAAGGTTCTCCCCTAGGGCATTTGGAGGGAGTGTGGCCCTGTGACACGTTGGTTTCAGACTTCTAGCTTCTAGAACTGTGAAAGAATAAATTTTTGTTGTTTTAAGCCACCCAGTTTGAGACTGTTGCAGCGGCCCCAGGAAACTAATACACAAGGTAAACAGAACACAGTAAGGTTCCTGGAACCATGTTTTAACTTCAAGGATTCGAATCACGAGTCTTTCCTCCCTTCTGAAAGGCTGGGAACTTTTCAATGAACAGGAAAAGGAGTTTCTCTGACCATATTACCCAAGAGCAGCCATAGTGAAAGAATAAGTGAATGAGCCACCTTGGGTGGCCTTGGGCCTGAAGTCCCAGCGCCCTTCAGGAGCCAGGGAAGATGCCACAAAGCCAAGACATGGCCCGTGCTTCCAGATCAAGGACATGGCCTCCAGGAAGTACATGAACTTTCTTCAAGTCCAAGGCCCTCACCTATCAGAAGAGTTGATGATCACATTCCTTCACCTGAGTTCCCGAGCTGCTGGGACAACAGAGGAGAATGGACACGGCACTCTTGGAAGAGTGGAGGACGCCGTCCGAGAGAGTACCAAGGAGAAGGCATTTAAGGTCCAGGCCTGAGACGAGCAAAGGCAGCTACAGAGCAGATGAGCTCCCATATTCCCAGCACCGCCAGTGCTGCTGGTGAGGAGACACCAGAAGCTTTTTAAAAGGCTACTGTTTTAATTGCCTCCCATTCATCCCATTGGTGAGGGAGGGATCCCTGCCCTCAGGTTATGGCAATGGCAGGATGCACAACACCTGACTGAATGCATCAACAGCAGATTATTAGTCACATATACCCACATCCCAGGGGAGGAGGACACTGCACACCATGCAGATCCACATGGGGGCTGCACTTGGGCATGGGGTGAATAACCAGAGGCCTTGGGAGGCAGGTAGGCTCTGTAGTATCAAAAGGGTGAGGTCCCCACTGGTTCCATGGGAGGATATATTGGTTCTGAATCATTCCATGGGTTGGCAGGGAACTAAAACCCACTACTCAGGGATAAGCAGGAGCTGTGCCTGGTTTCCTCAATAAAGGGATTGTTTGGTTGGGGGATCTCACCCATGGGAGCAGCCTGGGGAGGGGGCTTGTCTTTAGGACATTGAACGCCTTCCCAGTTTCCCTAGATGTCAAGGCAACACATGAAATTGGGCCTTGCCCTTAGCCCTTAGTCCTCAGCCAGGTGAGGGGAAATGCATAGCAAGGGTGGTATATTCTGGTATCTTCGATGCCAATACTTTCTCGTCCCTGGAGATGATAATGGGCCAAGTCTCATTGCCACATGTGTCAAGGCCCTGTTGAAATTACTTGATGGCACTGGAATTCAGTATGTTGGTTCTTGCCAACAGGTCTTGGAAATCCTACATGACATTGAGGTTTTGCTGCGATGGGACTTTTTTTTTAAAAAAAGATTTTGTTTATTTGAGAGAGAGAGGGAGGGAGAGCACAGAAGGAGAAACAGACTCCCCATTGAGCTGGGAGTCCGACTCAGGGCTCGATCCCAGGACGCTGGAATCATGACCTGAGCTGAAGGCAGATGCTTAACCAACTGAACCACCCAGGTGCCCCACTGGATTTGTGGTGAACATATGTCATGGGTCCGTCTTGACCCACTGAAACTTCTTAATGGACTATAGCTTTCTCTGGTCCCTTGTTGCCTCTGTCCTGACAATGGATCCCTAGGGCCTGTGGCTGAAGGCCTATCTCCACTGTAGGGCACCTAGGGCTCTTGAGTGTCCTGGCAGTGGGTCAGCATCTGATCTCTGAGGGCTCAGGAGGCCAAGTCATCCAGACTTTGGGCCTTTGTTTTCTATTCTGTGCCAGTTGAAGGGTAGCTGGAACGTGTTCACCTGCAGCATTACGTAATGATCCTGGGGAGAACAGCCTGTGCCAAGACGGTGGATCATTGTTCTCAAACACAGAAGTCTTTTGGTTTTGTGACTACTGTGTGGCCGATGGTCACATCCAGGTCAAGTACCCATTGTGTGCGAAGTCCCATAACTAGTTTCTAAGAGAGTAAGAAAGCTCAAGGTTCCTGCTGCACGAGTACACACGTACATGTGTAAAAGACCCAGGACTCTTTCATGAACGCACATGGAGGTGTGCAGATCAGAAAGACAGCCTTAGTTTATTTTCCTTCACCCCCCTCCTGTCGAAAATGGGAAAAGAGGCCTTCAGCAGTTTTCATTCTTTAGCTGCAAGTCAAATAAATCCACGTGAACCAGCGTAAACCAGGATGGAGGCTTCGCTCTAAGGATATGGGTGATTCTTTTGTAAACCGGAGACAGAATGTCATTGTTCTAGTGATCTATTGCTGCCTAACAAACCACCCCGAAATGTAGTGACTTCGAACAATAATCATTGATTGCTCAAGAATCTGGAGTTTAAATGGGGCTCAGTGAAGAAGCCTCATCTCTGGTCCGTTTCGTGTCACCTGGCCTGGTTTTACTGGGGACTAGAGGATCTGCTCTCAAGATGACACACTCATGGTTGGCAGATTGATGCTGCCCATCCCCTGTTGGGCTCAACTAGAGGTTGGTTGTACTTCACAGGGTCCTCTCCATGAGGTCTGTTTTTCATGGCATGGCTGGATTCCGTGGACAAGCGTCCCAAGAGACAGAGCCATGTGGAAGCTATTTGGCCTTTTATAAATGGTTCTAAATCCGTGCTATACAACACAGTAGCCACTAGCCATGTGTGGCTCTTGGACCCTCGAAACGTGGCTGGTGTGACCAAGGAACTGAATTTAAATGTAAATAGCTACATGTGGCAACTGCCCACTGCATCGGACAGCTGTCCCACTCTCTTGGGGGTGCTTTGAGCAGCCATTCTCAGCTCACAGGCCCAGGCTTGCACCAACCATCTTCATGGAGATGGAGAACTCTGCCTGGGAGAGGGTCACATGTTTGGCTCCATGAGCAAAGGTTCACCTCATCTGAACCACATGAGATGGGTCCCTGGTGGAAAGAGAATTTCTGTATCACAAGAGGGAAGGGGAACAGTGTGAACTGTCAAAAGCCCTATCCCCACAGCCTACCCCCACTGTGCCATATGCCTCGCTGAAGGGACTGGGGGTGGGGATGGCATCCGCTCGAGACCCTTGCTTCCCGGCACTGTGTTAGCCCCTGGGAACACTACTACAGAACTCACGCCAACAGTGAGGCGAGGAAGCCTCCTCATTCTTTCCCAGGCTGACTGGAGAACCAACTCCTGAAGGTACAATCACAAAACAGGGTGAAAAGTCCCAAAACAGAGATGGATGAATGCCCTGTTAGCAGACAACTCATTTTGTCTTAATTTGGCAAAAGAGCAAGCCCTGATTTTCCACAGTTTGCAAGCTGCTGATGGGACAAGATGTGACCTCTGTGTATTTCCCCCTTCTGAAAGAAGCATTAGGAAATCGCTCCAATTATCATTAAAAAAAAAAAAAAGACGGTTAAAAAAAAAATCAGAAAACAGAGTCCAGTCTCAGAGAGGGGCCAGCGTCTGGCTGATGGCTAGGCATGAGCTGTCTAAAAATAAAGTGAGACAGATTAATGAATGTCTTTAAAACAGAGATCAAACCGGAGGATGTAATGACACCGCTGACATGTGCTCCTTTGGGACTTTGTACTTCTTTAGAGAATTGCTCAAAACCAGGTTACCCAAGAGCTTGGGCTGCGTGCCCGCCATTCTCCTAATGCTGGGGAGGAGGCACTCGTCATGTCACGCCGGGCTGATGGCAGTTTGGGGGTGGAGGGCCAGCCTCCAGTACGCTCCGTCTTCTCTCCCTGTCCCAGCCCTGTCTGGTCAGTGCCGGGCAGTGCCTGGCCTCGTCCCCCACGGCCTCGGCGGGGTCAGGGTCAGGGCCGCTCGCTCTGCGAGCCCAGGTCTCTGTGGCATGGGCACCCCTGGGCAGGGGGACATCTGAATAATGGTTCTGTTTATTGGTTACTAACCCACTTGAATCCTCCCAACAAGTCTGAACTGGCCCTTACTGGCTCCAGTTTGCAAATGGAAGAACAGAGGCAGCCAGATGTGGACAGTTTACCCAGTGTCATGGGGTCCATAAGCACAGACCTGGGATTTGAACCCAGGCACTTGGTTCCAGAGTCCATAAGATCAACCAGTACCCACACTGCCCTCATTTGTCCTTACAGATCCCTTACAGATAGACAGTATCCCTGTTCTCATTTTATAGATGGGGACGGGGCGGGGTGGGGGGTGCCTGAGTGGTTCAGTCGAACCTCTGACTCTTGGTTTCCTCTCAGGTCATGATCTTGGGGCCGCGAGATTGAGCCCCAAGGTGGGCTCTGTGCTCAGCATGAGTCTACTTGAGATTCTCTCTGTCTCTCTCTCTGTCTCTGTCTCTCTCTCCCCCTCTGCCCCTCACCCACACACCCTCTCAAAATAAATAAATCAGTCTTTAAGGATGTGGACAGGAGGTGTCTAGCCAGTTGAGACAAATAAATGGCAAAGTGGGTGGGGCCTGGTGTGGGCTCTGTGACCTTGAAATCACCTCTCACCCTCTCTGGGCTGTGGCTTCTTCGTTCTTAGGGGTGGCTGTTGTTTCTGAGCTTCTATCCCACGCCGGGCCCTGCACTGCTCACTTGGCATCTGTTACCCGTCTAACCCGCCAACAGCCCTCCGAGGCTGAGGACCTCAGGGATTCTCGTCCCAGAGGGTCCCACGGAGTGACCCAGTTAGAACTGGCGTCCAAGTCTGGGTGGTTCCAAAGCCCCAGTTTCTCTCTATTTACAGCATAAGGCTCACTTGAAGTAATAGGTTTAAAAGCTCTCAGTGGGGAAGCAAGGCTCAGGGATTTCTTGGGGCGGGCGTTGTGGGATGTGTGGGGTGCTCTGTCCCTAATGCTGAGAGAAGGTTTTTACTGGTGGAGGTAGAGAGGGGAGGGGTGAGGACAGGAGACCACAGACAGACACACTGACCATGGCCACCAAAGCCGAGGATGGAAAGGCTGAGGGGCCCACTGGCTCTGCCCTCCCCTCCTCCCTCCTCCTTGGAGTCAGAGAATCCTGGACTCTTGGGACAGGGGACAGGGCCAAGCCTCCAAGGTCCTGCAGCCCCCATGAGGCTTATAGCCTCACCCTCTTGTGTCCTGGGTGGTAGACGTGCCTTCTGCCTGGTGCCCACCCCTGCCCGCCCCTCCGAGTTCCGATTCTGAAGCTTCCTCAATTGCAGAGAGAATGCACCCTGCCTCTTGAGGACCCTGGAACCTGGGACAAACAGTCTCTGATAATAAACACATTTTTCCCCCAGAGGATCAAAAGCTCCCCAGACACTTTCAAAGCGAGCCAGGGTGCTGTGGCGATCCCACAGGCCGGAATGCTGGCCTGCTCAGGACAGGCTCTGGGAGCACTTGGCGCGAGCGCAGGCCCTTCCCGGGAGGTCAAGTGCCCTGCTGAGCAGAGGGCGAGCGGGAGCGGGGAGAAAGAGGTGGAATGCCAGGCGCTGCGCCCAGGGGGGAGAAAGGGCCCCTTGCCCTCCCCAGGCTGAGACCTTCTGGGGGCAGCTGTGCCCAGCCCTGGGATGCCGGAGGGCACATCTGGGCAGCGGTGGCTGGCCCCCCCGGGGCAGCTCCCAGGCTCGGAGGAAGCTCTGAACGCTGAGCGTTGCCTGGCCACCGGCCTGAGTCGGGGACTTCCGACAAGATGAACACCCCCTTGCTCAGGTCCTCAACAAATAAAGAGTAAAGTGGACAGCCAGCAGCCACCAAGCTGTAGGCAGCCCGCAGTTCTGCTCCTGAATGCGGCTGTGTGCGTTGGTCACCAGCACGGCATCCCTATGTGCCTCCCTCTCCAGCCCACCGGCTCCGGGTGGACGGGCCAGCACAGGAGGCCGTGTGCCTCTTCCCGGAATGTCCTTCTTCTTCTCGTCTACCTTGGAAACCACTCCTTGACCATGATGTGGCGGCTATGGGCGTGGACTGGAGCGAGGCAGACCCGGGTTTAAATCCTGTTACCTAAACTGCTCATCTGTATTCATTATCTTGCCGTAGATCCCCAAAGCTTAGAGGCTTAAAAAAAAAAAATTCAGCACCTCACAGTTCCTGAGGTTCAAGAGTTCAGGAGTGGCTCACCGGGTGGTTCTGGCTGCAGATCTCTCGGGAGGCTGGTCAAGATGTCAGTGGGTGTCAGAGGATGGGCGACCTCACTCCCATGTCCATGAATCAGTGCGGGCCACAGGCAGCAGGCCACAGTTCCTCGTCACATCAACCTCCCCAGAGGGCTGTGCGGTGTCTGCACGACATGGCCACTGGCTTTCCCCAAGACCGGTGATCTACAAGAGCAGCATGGAAGCTGCCACGTGTTTTAGGACCTCAGAGGACACCTGCTGTCATTTCCACACCATCCTCTTGGTTCCATAGGTCAGCCCTATTTCGTGTGGAAGAGCATACAAGGCTACAAACACCAAGGGGTGAGGGACCCTGGGGGCCGACTGGAGGCTGGCAACCACAGCCTGTCAGGGTTTGAGTTTCTTCAAGTGGGCATAAAAGCTGAGAACTGTAGCGTGGTGTAAAATGCAACCATCAGGCATGGTGCCCGGCACAGAAGAGATGCTCAGCAAATTGTCATCACCCTTCAACAGTGACACCAGTGGGCTAAGATTATTTTCCTTCCCTGATACAACAGCACCTGGGTTACTGTGCTGCAAACATTATCCCAACAGCTTTATCATCAGCAACTAATTTCATTTTCACAATAATCTCAAGAGATAGGTTTTATTAGCTTTACAGGAGGAAAACTTTACAGGGGGAACCTGAGGCCATGAGGCTGGTGAGTGTGGAGGTAAGATCCAAACCCAAGCAGCCTGGCTGCCCAACCCACACTAAGATTATTCCAAGTGTGAGAGACCCCTCCTTGGAGGAGCCTTTCTGGAAGCGTCTTTTCCCCATCTCCTTGCTTTGTAAAGCCAGCTGTGTAACGACCTGGAGTGAGAACCTCTGGCTTTCCCGCTCCCTCACCGCCTTACCTGGGCAAGCTTCTCCTCCCTCTCTGATCCTCGGATTCTGCATCTGCAAAATCAGTACATGAATCACATCCTAGAGCTGTTGAGAGGATGGAATAAGAGCCCATAAGACACTGGTCAAGCGAAGCAGCCTGAGGAGCTTGATCTGTGTTGGCCTGGAGTGACTACCTCTTGTCACCATCTCAGCCATTTTCCTCCCACAGAACCTGTACCAATTTCTTCAGGACATTTGGTGACAGGGACCAGATGATGCAGACTCCCAGGCACTCAGCCTGAGGCCGCCATGTGACCCCTTGGGCCAAACTGACTGGCCCACACCAGTGACTGGGTGTAAAGGACAGGGTGGAAGAGAGACTCTCAAGTCTCTGAAATCCCAGGGTGGTGGTTCCCCTGCTGAGCTAGAGAATGAGGCAGGACAGCTGGAGGTGGGACCCTTAAGCTCTGTGTACATCCGTCCTCCTTCCTAGTCAAGCCTTTGCTGCTCCCTTCTTGGGGTCATTTCTGGCTTTCCAGCCACGAGCAAGCACATCTCTAGTAGTGCTAATGTAGTTCAACCTCACATCAGGTGAGGGTTCAGTGAGACAGTTCTTCCCTAGCGTGGTGCTGGGCCTTAGACCATGTTTGATAGCGGTTAGCTTGCCATAGTAATGACACACATCACCAAGTGAGCATCTGGATCCTGCTGAGTGTCCAGCGCATTGGTCAGGAAGTGAGGGGTGACTCTGGCAGACTCAGTACTGCCCACCCTCCTCCTTCTCTTTCAGCTTGCCTGGAATCTCGAAAACAAAGTATCCCTTTCTTTGGATAGAGAGCCAGTTGCTCTGGGCCTCACAAGGGCAACCAGCCCCCAGGCCTCTCAGCAGGAATCCCCCTGGTAGACAAGGCCTCACTGTGACCTTTCACCTTTTGGCCTCTGGGTGAAGGACCATTAACCAAACTGCCTTCCCCAGTCTTTTGTGGAGGAGAGTCCTTTGTCCAGCTGTCTTCTAAAAAGAACACATGTGGAGTGATGGTTTCTCTCCCCAGGCTGCGTCTGAGAGCTGGGCGGCCATTTTTGTTTGCTCACCCTTTATAATTTATAAAATTCGTTCATGTGTGCGATCTCACTAGGTCTTCAGAGAGCTTATGTTTCTTGCCCAAGATGACCCAGCCAACAAGTGGCTCCTGGTCTTCTGATTCTCTAACTCACGTCCTTCAATTTCACCAGACTGCCAGGCAAGAGGCATGAAGGGCAGAGATTGGACAGATCATTTAGATTGCTCATTTCTGTCCCCACATTCCTCACTAGGCAGGATTTCTAGACATAGCCAAAGGGAAGAGAGTTACTATTTATATTTATTGAACCCCTTCTTTTGCCAGACACTTGAATAAGTTATCACATTGGTTTCAATTTAGTTTTCATGGGAACCCCCTAAGATGGGTGTTTTTACTGTTTACAGAGGAAGGAATGAATATGGAGAAGCCAAGGAATGCATCCAAGGTTACAGAACTGCTAAGTGGGGCAGCAGGAATTTGTACCTCGATCTCCCTGACATTCTGAAGCCTACCTATTTCTGCCATATTGTGCTCTCTGCACTGTGGTGGGCTCTTGCACGCACAGCAACTCAGAGTAATGTGAGCGTACACCTGGGATTGCACAGTTTCCCTAACAGCAAGGAGGACACAGGACTGGGGAATTGAATACGGTTGTGGGGAGAGCTCAGGCTTTGGAAACTTGTAGACTCAAATCTTGACTCTATGGCTCCATAGCTGTGAGCCTCAAACCAACAACTGAGCATCATTTGCTAAATGGAAGAAATGTTCCTTGGCTTGCAGGATTGCTAATCATGTATATATATTACTGTGTTCAGGAAGAATAGTCCTATTACTCCTGAGAGGCTGAGAGACAAAGCGGAATGAACAGGGGCTCAACAGTTTGCACAGGTTTTTTTTTTTCTCTTGATTCCTTTCCCTTGCCCATCTCAGTGTGCCACACAGAGAACAAACTACCCCAATGGGCCTTCAGTAACATGCTCTGTTGTACCCAGAGGGTAGCAAGGGTTTTTATCCTGAGTCACAGATTGACCACTACCTGCACAGGGACATGGAATCCAAGGGAGGGGTGCTAGCCCTTCCAATGTCCACCGAGGGAATACTCAACCCTGAAGACTCAGAGGAATTGAACAATAAAAGCTTGTGAAAACAAATGCCTCAGACTCACAGTGACACCACAGATGTAGCTCAGTCCAACAAACATGTAAAGGTCACTTATTCTGAGCCAGTGAAGGGACCCCTCCATATCAGTTAGGATTAGGCTCGGCTGCCAGTGAAGAGACTCAAGTAACAGCAGCTTAAACAGGATACCAGTCTGTTTCTCTCTCCCATAAAAGTCAGAGGCCGATGGTCCAGAGTTGCTATGGGGGCTTTGCTCTGGGAAGACCTGGTGGGCCAGGGCTTCTTCTTCTTCTTGTCCCACCACCCATACCCTCCATTCCCAGTGTCACCGCATGGTCTAAGATGTCAGCTCTGGCCACCACGTCCATCAGCAGCAGGAAGGCAGGTGAGGTGAAGAAGAAAGAGGTTGGTGCAAAGAGGGTGCACCAACATTCTCATGATGATTGCTGCGAGCTCTCACGTGGTACTTAGGCCTAGATACCATTGGCCAAGCTTGGTCACATGACCAAAGCTTAGCAGCAAGGAGAAGCTTAGTGGCCATATACCCCACTAAAAATTGGGTCTCTGTTACTGTAGAGAAAAGTGGCCATTCCCATTCTCCTGCACTGATGTATTTAAGCTTTTGCTATGGATTAGGTACTATATTTAATCTTCTTTATCTCAACAACTCTACCATTTGATTCTTTTCATCCCCTTTATATAAATGAGAAAACTGCTCATCAGAGAGATTGTGTAACATTTTCTAGGTCACTCAGGAAGGAAATGGTGAATTGGCTTCAGGAAAAAGCCTTTCTGATGCTCAAACCTGTGCAGCTACCTTTTCCATAAGGCTTGTGCTAGGGGCTGGGGATATCTCAGATGATAGGAAACCCCCTCTCCCCAACATTATTTAAGAAATATCAGCTATTTTCCGGGTTTTCAGAATGAAAGGAGGGGACTGATAGAGATTTTGGATGCCATTATGGGTTGACTCTATCCCCCTAAATGCATATGCTAAAATCCCAATTCCCAATACTTCAGAATATGACCTGATTTGGAAATAGGATCATCACAGATGTAATTAGTTATGTTGAGGTGAGGTCATACTAGGATAGATGGGGCCCTGGTCCTATATAACTGGTATCCTCGTAAGAAGATGGCCATGTGAGGATACAGAGATACAGGAAGAACTCCATGTGAGGTTGAGGGCAGAGATCAGAGTGAGAGAGCAGAAGCCAATGAATGCCAAAGATGGCCAGGATGTCACCAGAAAGGAGAAGATATGGAACAGATTCTTCCTCACAGCTCTCAGAGAGAACCAAGCATATTGACACCTTGATCTTGGACTTCCAGCTTCTAGAATTGCAAGACAATGAATTTCTGGTGTTTGAGCAGCTCAGTCTGTGGTAATTTATCATGCCCGCCCTAGCAAGCGAATGCAGGTGCAATGTGTTGTCCTCAGCAAGGGGGTACCTTGGTTTCCCTTGTAAAGAGACAGAAACACTTCCCTGTGGGCCAGGTTTCGCCTGGGGCCAAGTGCAATGCAACTTTATTGAATCTCTTCTGCTATCCCAGGCACTGAGTTAGATGCACAACCCAAAGAAACCAGACTAGACTTAGAAGATGCCAGGGTGCTATACTTAATTAATGCAAAGGGGAGCCTTGGTCTTGGCACTGGGTCTCCTATTTTGAGCTCAGATGTTCCTGGTCACTTGCTCCCTCCTTGGCTTGGCCTTGAGCAGGGTGAGAGGGGCAGGCCCCAGTTTGTTATGCTTCTCTGCTACACGAGATCAGTGAGGTCAGTACAGAGGCCAGTATGCAAAGACCAAGTCCTCTTCTGGTGGGTGGGTAGTGAGCCAAGTTGCCTCAGTATTTGAGTTGCTTTATCTGTGGCCACTTATCTCACTGAGTTAGACCATGCCGCTCACAGGAAACCAGTGTCTTGATGTGCTCAGGCTGGTTGGAGTATCCCGCTTAGGAGTGTAGCCTACTCCTGACCCAAATGGCTGACTTCCAGGCAAGTCTGCATACTGCTGTGGCACTTCCTTACTTCATGATTCAGAGATCTGTTCCAACCCTCCAAGTCCATCACATGGCCTAGAGTGTGTTTGTGTAACTGTGTGTGTGTGTGCGTGTGTGCTGAGTAGATCTATCCTCTTAAGAATAGCTAGTACTCCTACAACTCAGCAATAAAAAACAACCCAATAAAAAAATGGGCAAAGGACTTGAATAGATATTCAAACCACAATGGGACACTACTTCACACCCACTAGGGTAGCTTTTGTTAAGAAAACAAAACCAGAAAATAAATGTTGACGAGGTGGTAGAGAAATTAGAACTTCTGTACATTGCTGGTGGGAATGTAAAAAGATGCAGCTATTATGGAAAAGCAGTATGATGGTTTCTCAAACAATGAGACTGAACTGCACATGATCCAGCAATTGGGCTGGATACACCCCAAGAACTGGAAGCGGAGACTTGAACCAATACTTGTACACCCATATTATAGCAGCTTTAGTTACAATAGTCCAGAGGTGGAAACAACCCAAGTGCCCATTAATGGATGAATGGATCAACAAAATGCCGTATATCCATACAATGGAATATCGTTCAGCCTTCAAAGGGATGGGACTGTAACACATGGCATAACATGGGTGACCCGTGAAGACGTTATGCCAAGTGACATTAAGTCACACACAAGAAGACAAATATTGTATGAATATTACAATATGAATTATGAATGTTACAATATTTGTTAATATTTGTTAAATGAGGTCCCTAGAGTAGTCAAGGTCATAGAGGACAGAAGGAGTAGTTTCCAGGGCCTGGGGGAGGAGGAAGTGGGAGTCAGTGCTTCGTGGGCACAGATTTTCAGTTGGGGACGGTGTAAAAATCCTGGAAATAGATGGTGATGGTTATGTAGCCGTGCGAATGTACTTAATGCCATAGAACTGTTCACTTTAAAATTGCTAAAAATCTTACATTTTGTGTTATTCATTTACCATTGTAAAAAAAGAATGGCTAGTAATAACACCTGTCATTTACTATAAATCCTTATTATATGGCCATCGCTCAGCAAAGCACCTTACACACATTAGTTCCCCAAGCATCATTTAAAGGATGGACAGGCTGAGGCTCAGAGAGTTTCAGTCATTTGCCCAGAACCATCTATGGCTAACAGTAAGCAGCAGACTTGAACCCAAGGCCTTCAGCTCCTACCTGCCCTACCAGATGGCCTGCCAGCTTCATTGTTGTGCCTTGGGTGCTGCTTTCAACGCAGGCAGTCAGTGGCTTCCAGCCACTCTGGAGTGAGGTTTGGACCCAGACAAATACCCAGACCTGACCAGCCTGTGGCTGAATCACACTGACTGTGTAAGAGGTACTCAGAGGTGTCAAAGTTTAACTTTCAAGAAATTAAGAAACTGACTCAGGCTAATATAGTGAGAACGGGTCCAGGACTGGGACTAGGGTGAGGTTCCCCCTCCCCGCCTCCCCCCAGCCCCAACCCTCATGGGGCAAAGATTTATGTAATCCATGAGGGAACCAGCAGGATGGTAAAGCTGGTTCACAAGAAAGTGCAAGAGACTGGAGTGAAGGTTGTCATTGAAAGAAGAACTGCTAAAACAGAAGAAGAAGAAGAAGAACAACAACAACAACAACAACAACAACTACTGCTGGAAATGACTTCGTTAAGTTAAATTAAAACCTGATGAATTGCCTACAGGGCACTAAAACTGTAATGTCTGGGGCTATCTTTTCTACCAGACAGGAATTCTGTCTGCATATCTACTGGACAAACATCACTGGCAACTTGTCAACTTCCTATAAGTTTGCATCTCGAGTCTGCGTCTTAATCAATAATAAATAAGAATTCAAAACGGCTTCATATTGAATGACCCCCCAGCATTGCCCAGACCCTTCCTTCGGTGCTTAACGGGCCCCTGGCCACTGCCAATATCAGCTGCTGATGAGCTGCAAGCCATCAGTAAGCCACGGTACTTACTGGGCATTGCCTGAGGTGGAAGAAAGCTGCATCCCCAAAGTTACACCTCCCTCGGCCTCCCCTGGATGGTTTTGAACAGGTGTAACAAATTCTGGTCCTCTTGCCTCAATTTGGAGCCGCAGTGAAGGGCTAGCCCAGCTCCAGAACTTTCCATGGTTTGGGCTGAGTCATCCACACTTGCAGGCCAGCTTCTCCCTGGCCTGGTTTTTCCTTTCTTCTCACTACCTTACAGGTGTAGCTCCCGAGAGCATCCCCCCGGTGGGCCTTGTGCACACACCTCCCTGTCTCAGAGTCCGCACCCAGGGCCAGGGGGGCTTGCCAAACAATGCTCTCCTATCACTTTGCAACGGCATGCGGTAATCTTTTTAGCCTTATTTCCAGGTTTGGGGCTATTTTCTTCTTAACAGAAGTTAGTAAAAATCTATGGAATGAACAGACAAGAGTGGGCGGAAAAGGCTCCGTGGAAACCGTCCCCTACACCTGGAAAAACAACTCTGGGTCTGCTGACGGAGGCCAGAAGCAGCCTCCAGGCCCTGCGAGGTGTTGAGAATTCAAAGGGCCTGTTCCCTGGCAAAAGTGAGAAATCTGACTGGTCCGCAGTTGGTGCCTGAGATCACACAAGATTCTCCACCTCCAGGGAAGAGCAGGGAAAGGAGCGTGCTTAAGTCCTCGGGACTTTGTTCTCAGTCGAATAAAACAGGCTGATGGAAAAAACGGCAGGGCCCGGCGTGCAAAGCCAGCGCCTCCTCTGCTTGGAGCCCACCACCCTCTCGGTGAGCCAAGTTAAGCTCACGGTGAATCGGAAGACTCCAACTCCTGCCTCTGCCTTTTCCTTTCTGAGACAAAAATACGGTTCTGGAAGGGTGCAACTTAAAATAGACCTTTCATAAAAGATTCATTCCTGAACAAGAATGTCACGAAAGCATGAAATGTGCAATGGGCTCCAATCTGAATTCCACTTGAAGTATTTGGCAGTCGTTATTTTTAAATTCCCCCACGAAAAGCACTTTTCAACTACAGGAGAGCAAGAAAGATCTGTAGGGAATCAGGGCCAGGTAGTTTCTTCATTGGGGGGGCGGGGGGCGCGGGGGAGGAGAAGCTTGTTTCAAGTTGTAGGTATTGATCTAAGGCATTTAGAATAAGCATGAGTATTAAATGGATTTAGTAAAAAAAAAAAAAAAAAAAAAAAAGCCCAGAGCCTGAGTAGAAAGATGCCTAAAGAGCCCAGGCTCACACAAGATATAAATTACCGGAAAAGGTTGATGAGCCGTTAGGAACCACCCAGTCCCTGTTAAGGATGGGAGCACCAGTGGTTGCAGAACTAGTGTAGCCCAGAACTCTCAGCCGATGGGGAAGGGGAGATGCCCCCCCCATCTCTAGGGGTGTCTATATTTGGGAGCTAACTGCAGAGCTTACTCTTCTATGGGGCTCCCCCCTCGGGACAAACAGACATCCTTCCCATCAACACTGTGTTCATCTGCAAAAAAATCCGAGTTGACGAAAGCAGCCATTTCTGGGCAACCTCTCTACATCCATCTGGTTTCCTTCCCCTCATTTTTTTTTTCCTTCCCGGATCACTTTACCACGATGCCTGGCAAAGGCAGGGAGTGTGTGTATGTGCGAGGGCACGTCTCTCTTTCCTTGTCCTTGGGGCCTTGGTAAGGTATCAAAAGCATGAATTCAAATTGTAGGCTTATTACAGCCTTTTGCAGAGGGGTTCCTCGAGCTCTGTCCTCACCTCCAGTGGGCACTGCTTGGGGTCTGGCCCATCTGGTGTGCTTGCTCAGGCTGGCTCCCTGTGGCCAATTTCACAGCTACATGATTTTCAGTGAGCCCAAGTTCTCTGCCTCTACAAGAGAGGTCTGGAGCAGTAAACTTGAAAAGTGACACAGTTATATAAATATATATTATATATATTATATATATACACTCACACATATACATGCATACACATGCACATATAGATACACAACTCATACACAACATACACAACTCATATACATCCATCCGTCCTGTCCACACCCTCTCTGGATCAGAAAAAATAAGATCCCTCAATGTTTGAAGTGGTTTTTGGCTCTAACTTTTCACAACAAGCCATTGGGTTTTATTTGTGATTCTTTATGGATAATAAGGTTAATTGCTGCCCTCGTCCATAAGAGTGCTTTCTGGAAGGTTTGAAAGAATGCAAAAGAACAATTATAAGTCACGGAGGTTTGGTTCCCGCTCATCTTTTTAAGAAGAGATCCAGGGATGCCCGGGTGGCTCAGCGGTTTACTGCTGCCTTCGGCTCAGGACGTGATCCTGGAGACCCAGGATTGAGTCCCACGTCAGGCTCCCTGCATGGAGCCTGCTTCTCCCTCTGCCTGTGTCTCTGCCTCTGTCTCTCTCTGTATCATAAATAAATAAATAAATAAATAAATAAATAAATAAATAAATCTATCTTAAAAAAAAAAAGAAGAGAGACCCAATGTTGGGGGGCCCTCAGGGGGAGGCCAGAGCCTATGTGAGCAAGCACAGGGGACTCTGACACAGGTGGGGGCCAGAACGTGCTGAGGGCTGGGGCTGGGACAGCAGCTCCCCAGGGAGAGGCTTTGGGTGGCCGCTGTCAGACCCCAGAAACGAGGAAGGGCAGAAAGGAAGCAGGGCAGTAGCCGGGCATGGTGCCCAAGTCCTTGTGGAAGCTCGGGGCGGGGAGACTGGGACTTGCCTTGAGTGGAGTTGGGGCACAGCAGGGTGGGCATCTCTGTCTCCCACTTCATAGCTCCCTCTGGGAAAATAGGGTTTCAGACAAGGAAGGATCATTTTAGTTGGTGAGGCTATAATCCAGACCGGAGTCTAAATGGAGTCCCAAACTCTGTAACCAAATTCTGACTGGCCCAGGACTTTCTGGACTTTAGCTTCCCAGGAACCCCATTGGTCTTGGGCAAACGTGGACGTAGGCTCACCCTCCTATCAGGCTCCCCACCCCACTGCCTGCTGCCACGAAGGAGCTGCAGGGGACAGATCAGCTGCAGAGGAGGCTTTTAGGAACACAAGGTGGTGTCTGCAACATCTAGAATAGTGGGGTTGGGCACTTGATAGCAGGACCCAGCTCTCCCAGCCTCTCACAAATTCCCATTTGAAAAAGAGAGAAGGAAGGGACTCCCGCATGGCTCAGTTGGTTACGCATCTGCCTTCGGTTCAGGTCATGATCTCAGGGTCCTGGGATCGAGCCCTGAGTAGGGTTCTCTGCTCAGTAATTCTCTCCCTCTGCCCCTCCTCCCCTGCTTGTGCCCACACACTCTCTCTCTCACATAAAGAAAGAAAGAAAGAAAGAAAGAAAGAAAGAAAGAAAGAAAGAAAGAAAATCTTTTTAAAAAAGAGAGGGAAAAGAGGGGAAAACAAAAGAAAGAAAAATCCCAGTTGGTATTTGGAGGCCAGAGCCCAGTTTTCAGCCTTGAACACACACAACACCCAGGCCCACGTAGTGTGTGCAAACTTGTTCTAACCCCTGCCGGGCCCTGTGGGGGTGGTGACAGACATTCTCCTCAGTGAGTCTGGGAGCACTTACTATGTGCCCACCTCTGTTGCAGGAGTGTTTCCTACAAGACCACAAACAACCCAGGAGATGAACTCAGCAATCACCCCCATCTTGCAGCCAGGGACACAGAAGCACCGAGAGGTTAAGACACTTGCCCTGGTCGCCAGTGGTAGAGCCACAAACAGAGGCAGGAACGAGACCCCAGGGTCGGGGGCTGAGCAGGCAAGGAGAGCCCGTGGTGTCACCATAGCGCGTCTCCAGAATGGGGTGGTGGTGGTGGTTGGGGACGGTGTCGGGAGCAGGGAGACAACAATTTCATTTATTTAACAAATACTTAACCTTATAGGGTAGAGACCCTGTTGGGCACTGTTCTGAGTCTGTCAACAATTATAAACTCATCTAATCCTTGCAGTCGCCCTAAATGTGGAAGCACTTTGCAGCCGTAAACCTGAGTTCTCAGTGAGAGGCAGTTTTGTCCCCCCGAGGGGCATTTGACAGTGTGGGGACATGCTGGGGTTGTGAAGCTGCAGGGGGAGGAGTCCTGGTGGCCTGTCTGGAGTACAGGCCGGGGTGCTGCTGAGCATCTGACGATGCACAGGAGGGTCCCCCGAGACACAGAATGATCCAGCGCAGGGCTGAGAACCCCCCCTAACTGATGAGAACGGCGGGGGCCCCAGAAATGCGTGTCTCCACCGTCTGGCCTCCACCCCCCAAATCAGGCGGGTTCAGGGCGTACTTCAGTTGGCCTCTCCTCCTTTAGGGCTCACCCCGGAGCTCTGGATCCACTTCTCGTCGGGGCTGGAGCGACTGCCCCCTCCATGGGAGCACGCTGCCCGGCTTTGTTCTCGTTCGCAAGGACGGTGGACTGCACGTCACCGTTCCCGCCCTTGAGAGCTCTGTGAATGGGCTCCGCAGCCCATCAGGAGGGTTGACTTCGCAGGACCCTGAGACCCAAATGCCGTCCGGGGTTCATCCAGCCGCTCAGCGGCCCGAGCCAGGCTCGGGGAAGTCGGCCAGGAACAAAACCAGAGTTCCAACAGGTCTGAGGTCACTCCTGGGCACACCTCCGAGCTCGTGCGCCCCCCCCCCCCCACCCGCAGGCCTGCACCTGCTCCGAGAGGGGCGGAGGCCCCAGCCTTCCCCGATTCTGGGCTGCCACGCTTAGGTCCAGGGCATCTGAATCAGCTGAGCTGAAAATCCGAATTTAGCCCCCTGGGGGCCCAGAAGCTCACCTGCCTCGGTCTGCAAGGGGGTTCAGAGGTCAGGCCGTGTCTCCCTGTGGTATGATAGGACACTTCCTCCAGGACAAGTTACATAATTCGTGGGGCCCAGTGCAAAACTAAAGTGTGGGGCGCTTCGTTCAAAAGAGGAATGTCAAAAAACAAAAACAAAATCCAAAAAAAAAAAGAGGAATGTCGGGATGACAATAGCAAGAGCCTTAAACCATGCCCGGGGCTCCGTGCGAGGGGCCGTTGTGGCCAAATGATTTGAACACCTCGGAAGCTGCCCTGCTCCCAAGTCATTCTGTGGTCTGTGACCAGGTGACCCTCTGTCCCTGTTCACCCAAGACAGTCCTGGTTTACTGCTATCCTACTATAATTAGCAAGAGTTCCCCTTTCTTTTTTTAATTTTTATTCATGAGAGACACAGAGCATGAGAGAGAGAGGCAGAGACACAGGCAGAGGGAGAAGCAGGCTCCATGCAGGGAGCCCGACGTGGGACTCGATCCTGGGTCTCCAGGATCACGCCCTGGGCTGAAGGCGGCGCTAAACCGCTGAGCCACCCGGGCTGCCCAAGTTCCCCTTTCATGCTCAACACTGTCCAGGGTTGGACAGCAAGTCGAGTGACTATTTAATTGTTCTCTCATCCTCTTTATGTTATAATGTTACACAAAGTCTCGCCAATCCATAATGTCATATTGGAGACATAACGCTTTGCACTGACGTCAGGGTTTACTACGCACCTGTTCAAATGCTAACCTCACTTCATCCTGACGACACGATCTGCAGAACAAGCAGCCAATAAGCAGCAGAGCCAGGATCCAAGCTGATTTCCAGTTAGGGTGACCTGTTGTCCCGGTTTGTTTGGGACTGAGGACAGTCTTTGGGCACGAGACTTTCAGTTTTAGAAGTTCCAGAGTAGTCAAGACAAATGGATCACCCTATTCGCAGTCCGCCATAATGTGGAAAATTTCTGAATAATGTCTGAATTGAATAATTTTCTGTTAAACATCTTATGACAGTCCTTTCTGAGGCTGGACTTCCACCTAATACTATAAAGAGCCTTCGCTATGGCTGGTGCTGGGGGTATGAAGGCAAAGGACGCTCAAATCAAGAACGAGTCATTGATCACATTTTGTATATCTTCCTAGACTTTTGTCTCTATGTATGCACGCGTGCATAAAATGCATTTTTGGAATCCTGCTTGGTGATATGTTTTTCATTTATAGCAGGGATCAGTGCAAACTTTTCCTGTAAAAGGCTTTTATAAATATATTTTGTTTGCACACTTTATGGTCTCTGTTGCAACTACTCAACTCTGCCATTTGGTGTGTCTGTGTTCCAATAGAACTTTATTTACAAAAATAGGCAGCAGGTCAGGGTCAGATTTGGCTCACACTTTGTAGTCCGCCAATCCTTGGTCTGTAGCATAAACATTTTTCCATGCCAACTGTTTTTGTTTTTGTTTTTTAGAGACACAGAGAGTGCAAGTGGAGTGGGAGCAGAGGAAGAGGGAGAGAGAGGGTCTTAAGCAGGCTCCATGCCCAGTGTGAAGCCCAACGCAGGGCTCAATTCCATGACCTTAAGATCATGACCTGAGCCGAAATCAAGAGTTGGTCCAACTGACTGGGCCACCCAGGGGCCCCTTTCCATGCCAACTGTTAAAGGATAATTTTCAAAAAGTTAAGATTGTGACAGTCAAGCAAATACAAAAGGGACACATCAAAGTTTTTATTTAACTCATTAATTAATTAGGGAACTCCACTAGGATGTCATGACCTGTTCCAAGGAGACTCTGAAGAACAGACACATATTTAGGTGATCAGAAATGCGGAACAAGCATTTGTTGATAGATGCAAATGGGCTGATATCTTTGTGGCACTAAAGTGTTTGCTTGGAATCATCTTTTCTGTTTGATGGAGAATAAATAGGCAGTAAAGCACCAGTGGTTCAAGACGCTGGCTTTGAGTCAGGCAAACCTGGGCTTCCATCTTGGTTCTACCAGCTGCTGGTTATGCCACCTTGAACTGATGACCTCCCCTCCAAGGGTTTCAGGGTCCTGGTCTCCAAAATGGAGGGGCCAATCTTGGTAACTATGTCTCATGCTCTTGTTTGGGTCACCTGAGAAAGCCCATGTAAAGTCCTAAGCACAATATCAGACCAGAGGGCCCCTCAATAAATGTTAGCTCTTGTTACTATCACCAACAGGTCACCTGCTGCTAGACAGTGGTCCCTTCCAGTGGATCACCCCTCACCTCCACCCCACTCCCCTCAAAGCTGGGAGGAGGAACCATTGGCTTCCATTCCCACTCCCTCTCCATCCTCAGGGGATCTGTTTTGAGTTTAGAGGGACAGAGACAAGAACATCGACTGTTGCTCCAAGGTGAAGACACAAACCCAAACAATGGTTGCTGCCAGCATCAATCAAACAATTTCTCTTCAATTTTATTTTACTGTCTTCATCAGTTCAGCTAATTCTTTCTATTATAAGTAAAATACGTCAGCCCAGCCCTGTTGACCTGGCCATGAATTCCAGATCAGAAGATTCAAAAACCACACAGCCGGGCTACTCTGGGGCACAAGGGCCTCAGAGCCTCATCTTCAATGCTCCTACCACCGCTTGGTTGCCTTCCTCGTCCCCCTCAATGTTGCTCAGAATCTTTACCACCATCCTCAAGCTGAGCCTGGCCCCCTTCATTCCCCCCACTTTTGGCAGACACTCCTTCCCCTGAGTCTTTGGGAAAAAAAAAAATCTAGGTTATCAGGATGACCTTTCTCAAAGTCCTGCCCCCACACCAACACATTTACCTAAATCTCAACCTCCCCTCCTCTTCTTTCTTCCAGCCTCAGAGGAAGACACTCATCCCGCCTCCTGCTGCACATCAACCCCCCGGCCACGTGCCAAGGGTCCTAAGGCATCCTATAAACACACCCAAGCCTTTTACCATCTTAAAATAACAACAGCCTCACCCCACAGGCTCCAAATCCTCTCTCTATCCCTTGCCCCCTTCTCTCTCCATTCCTTCCCTACCAAGCTTCTTGAAGGAGTTGTCCCCAGCCATCGTTGCCATGTCGTCCCCTCCCATTCACCTCTTCATCAACTGCACACTGGCTGTGGGTCCTACCATTTCCCTGACATGCCCACCACGGAGCCCAAGGACTTCTTTGTTGCGATGTCCCATCAGCACAGGTTGCCCTTATCTCTCCAGATCTCCCAGCAGTCTTTGAGTATCGATCTCTCTCTCCTTAAAAAGCTCCCCCTTCTCTCGGCTCCCAGGACACCTGCTTCTCCTGGTTTTCTTTGTACCCCTTAAGTGGTGTCTTCCGGGACTTTATCCTTGGTCTGTTTTTCATTTGATAAACTCTTCCCAAATAACGCATCCAATTCCAGAGCTGCCACGACCACCCATGCGCACTGCACTCCCGTGGATACCCCGGGAGGAGTCCCCTGCCCCCACATTCCTGCAGCCCCAGGGACTTGGACATCATTCCCGAAACCGTGCAGTCTCCACGCAGTTCAGACATCCCAGCATAGTCCTCCCACGTGTCCCCCCACCACTGGCCACACTTCCAAGCACAGATACTGACCCGGGATCGGTCCACCTCTGTCTCTGCACCTCTAGCACCTCCCACTGCAGCCCCTCACCCCACCACCTCTTCTGCTCCAACCCCTGTCTCCTCAGAGCCTTACTCACTATCTCCACCACACTGCTTTAGCTCCAGAGGCCACCACCCTCACTAGGATGACTCCACTGCTACCCATCAGTTCTTTTTGCCTGCAGACTTGCCCACAGCCAACCCATCTACACCACTGCAGCCACAGAGGAGTAGAAAGAAGTCTGTGTCCACGTTGGAACCCGCTATGGCCCACAGGGTTGCGTGGCTAGCCTCCTTGGGACCCATTTTGGCCTTTCCCGAATCACCATCCTTGCCTCCCTGACTCCCTTTCTCTCTCTCTGCTTCTAGGTCACACCAACATTCTTTCTTCCCAACCCTGATGCCTGACAGACCCCACATTTTCTCTCCTGGGCCTCCTCTTCCTGAAAGTCCTCCTGGGTGTTCCCCTCCCTGCTCCCTGAGCTGGCTGTGCACTTCTTAATCACCGCCTCCACCACATGGCCTTGCCAATACTCACTTTCTCCTGCCTTCCCAGAATGTGTGTTCCTGGAAGGCAGGGACTCATTTTGTCTCGGTAATCCCAGGGCTTAGCCAGTGCCTGGCATCTAGCAGCAGGCCCAACAAACAAAATACAAACAAATGCTGCTGATTGAATGAATTCAGTTGCAGGAAGGCTTATAACTGTATACATGTGGCTTGAGTAGCACAGGACCAAAGAAAACAGTTGTGTTGGTCTTAAATGGCCTCTGGTTCTTCTGTCTCAGGACAGCCTCTTGTTGGATCACCGACCTCCTTTGTGTCCGGCATGAGCAGCAAAGTCTGTGACTTCTTTCTGGCAGGTTTATGTGGCTTGAGGGTGGCGGTGATGGTGGGGGAGCAGCCTCAAAGTTTGAGACTAATCACCTATTAGCTGTGTGACCCCATGCAAGTCACCCAACCTCTCTGAGCTTTTCTCTTTTATCCATAAAACATCACTTAAGAATAGCTCCTCAAGATGCTGGGAGTTTCAGATATCAAACTAAACATAAAATGTGTTGTTAACTAGTTGAAATTTGGGGTGTGCAATGGGGGGCAGGGCAAGATCTCTTTCCAAGGGACCTAACTGAAGAACCAAGATGTTTCATGAGAAATGTAATATTAATTTATTTAATGTTAATGTTTCTCCTTTCTGGCCAATGTTCTCCTAAACCTTACTAGAGTGTGGATTTCTAACATAATAAGAACTAGGCCCTGGATTCTTTGTGTCCCCCGGGGCCCAGGATCATAATCCCATATGATCATATCCCATATGATGATTGGGATCATCATCCCAATCTTGACCCATAGTCAAGATCGGTGCCAGTCGATGGTTCTTGCTTGGATATCATATCACACTGATATTAAAGCACTAGGTAATAATGCTGTTACTTCCTATTCTCTCGTGACGAGAGAAAATGCCAAGGGGAGGCATACCAGGGGATGGGGCTGGGATGTGGAATAGTGGACATCCCTTGGTTATGGCTTTCAGCACTCATCTACTTTCATCTAATGATGGGACCCCACTTTTTTAGGAGAAACACTCATCTTAATTCTCAATCTGGAGACAGAGTTGACTTTACTACCTGTTCTGAGTACAGGTGTGTGACTCCGACCTCACATGCCTCTTGCTACGGAGAGGGGCTTATGGACTGATTAGGGCCAGTGGGGCTTGATGAGTCTTTTGGTGGGATTTTTTGGGAAAGAGGTTTGTTGGGCTCAAACCTGGGAAGAGACATGCCTGATATTTGCCATTGTGTCTCTGCATGAAGTCTGAGAATAAAGCAAATATGGAGTGGAACAGAGAGACTGAGTCCGGGTAACGTCTTTTAAGCTCCTGGGTCAAACCACACCTGAAGCTGGAGCATCTCTTCATTTTTCAGTTATCTGAGTCAATACATTTCCTCTTTGGCTAAAGTCAGTGTAAATTCTCTGTTTTCTGAACTGAGAAGTTGAGAGTGTTCTGATCCACGGTGCAACGAGATTATGAGCCTGGCTAAGGGGATTGGTCTTCAACACATCTTCTACCTTGCTGACCTCCCTGGTCTTTGTGGAACAGCCCATTATGACAGGGTCTGTGCAGATTCAAGCACTGATCACCTCCAGGATTATTTAAAGAGAGGGGTGAGCTTAGGAGACTGTTGGGGGAACTCTTTTGACCCCGAGGTCCCAGAAGTCTACAAAACCACTCAAAGATGGTAATTTCATACCTCCAATAATGCTGCAAAAATCTCATCTGGATATGGGTCAACTGCCAGCAAAACCTTAAACACTGGCTCTGCTTTGGTGTCAAATTGAAATTCTCCGCTTTCATCTTCCCCTGCAGTTCCTTCTGTTTTTCATTTCTCCTCATTTCTTTCTTTGGGCTTTTGATCTGTTTTCTATTGTTATCGCTCAGGCATTTCATGCCGGAACTTTCCAAGTCCGTGTAATCCAACCATAACAACATCTGGGATCTGTGGTCGTGTATTAATGTCAGCTCCTCTTGATGCATCGGGACTGGGCGCTTTGCTGGATTATTCTATACCTTTGTTCCATGAAGCTGATTTTCCTCCAAACCTTAGCCCCAGGATTTTCCAAGGAACTTTCCAAGGTGGGCAGGATGTAAGAAGAGCTCTTGGGGGAATTTGCTTTGCTATCTTGTCTGACTTCTTCTCCACCGCCGGTGGTCTTCACGCCCCTTTGCCTCTGATGATTGACTCCTTGGGATCATGCTTCAGACCTTGGAATGTCACTTCAAGGTACCTAGGACTTGGGTTGGGTAAGTCAGACTTGGCTTGAATGACGATGGACAAGTTACCTAACCTCTCTGCATCCTGGTTTCTCTGGAGTGAAATAGGGTTGATGGTTTTAAAGTGTAGGGTGGTCATGAGGATCACATTCAATACAATAGTTTATATAAAACATTGGCACAATATGACAATCACAGCCACTTGCTGGGTCAGGACACTTCACTGGACAGGTTACTTATGTCATGCTGTTTGGCTCTGGGATGACCCTACCCAGGAGATGCTGTTATTTCCATTTGACAGATGAGGAACTGAGGCTTGGGGAAATCAATCCTGAAGTTTGCTTCTCTTCTCTCCTGTATGCTTCTGGACACACAGGGAGACACACAGCTGTCATTTCCAGCAGAAAAGTGGATGTGACTACCATGTCTCTCCTCGCTTCCCATCAGGGTTGCTATAGCTTTTTTGATGATGCTGTCACCACCTGTACTCAGAAACAGCAGCTGGTCCCTAAGTCCTCAAACCACCTTTGTACCTGTGATCATTGAGACTGCGAGGAACAGAGACCAAAGTCAAACTAGGGAAAGATGTGTGTCTTATGTAAAGGGTAGGTCTGGCATCTGCCCAGCTGGCTCTGAAGCTCAGATGGTGACCTTGTGGCCCCCTGTCTACATCTCCTGGCCCTTGTGTCTCTGGCCTTTCTCTATCACCTGTACATGGCAACAGGATGCTCCCAGGAGTGCCAGACTTACCCCTTGTGCCAACAAAAGCCCCAGGAGGTCTCTCTAGCTTTCTTGGATCACGGAATCATCTCCAGGTCAATCAGTGTGGCCAGGACTGGGTCATAAATCCAGCTAGGTGCATGGGAATGGAGTCATCCTCACCCAACCATGTTGATGTTGGCAGGGTGGGGACCTGTGAGTGTCAAGGGCCTACCTTGTCAGCTTTCTGACTCTGTCTCCTGAACTTGGTTCCAAACTACAGTGCTGCTACCCACTGTAGTCTCATCCCAAGCAACAATGTCCTTGATATCACAGATTTGGGATAATTTGCATATATATGTAGAGATAAAAGAAAAAAAAAGAGACATTAATTTATTACTATAGATTTATATATATTCAATATACATGAAAATATATAACTATGAAAACCATCTCTATCCATATATTACCCCAAATAATCTCTTATTCCGCTAGTAATGACCACATTTTGGGAAACACTGATCTAACTCTATCCATTTACAGCTGGGGGAACTGAGCCCAGCACATCTAAGCCACCTACATAAGGGCAATCAAAAGTGGAAGAAATGGGACAAGAAGCCCGATTGCAGCTTTTCATCTGCTTTTTTAAAATTCCCCAAAGTAATGTGACATTGTGGCCCTGCGCCTACCAGCTGTATGTCCTTGGGCACATCGCTTAACTTCTCTGTTCCCACTAGCAAAACGGGGACCAGGGTAGTATTTACTGCATAGAATTGTTATGAGTATAGAATGAATGAATATTTATGAACCACTTAGGGCAACACCTGGTCCATTGCAATCATTATATCCAGTTGTTAAATAAACAGGACATCACTTGCAGGAATGATAAATATAAGCTTACAGTCCATACTCCAGATTCCCCGGGGGGAGAGGAATTCAGATCACTTTCTGTGTGTGTGTGTATGTGTGTGTGTGTGTGTGTGTGTGTGTGAACTGCACTTTTGTTCATAGGTATAGCTGATAAAGCCACAGGTCCAACAATGAGGGCAGCTATCACTTTACACAAAACTGACACACATAAGAATCTCGGAAATGCTGTCTTCATTTCGGACTAAGCTTCTCCACAGCCCAGACAGTCTGTCAAGCTAATGACACCAAACACAACTGGAAATGTTCGGCGGGGGGGGGGGGGGGGGGGGCTCGTTTCAAGACTCCATGAGATGATTTTTAAAAAATTTCTTAAAAGAAAAATTTCCCTCCCTTTATCTGCTGTGTAAGTTTGTGAGAACCCCTGCCCACACAAGGGCCTTTCTGAAAGCAGGGACACTGCAAGTGTGCCACATGGTGACTCTAACAGCCCTTCTGTTCTAGTGAAATTAATTCTCCTTTCTAGCTAGCACTAGAAACTTTAGCACTAGAAACTTTATTCAAGATCCAACAGAAAGCATAGTGATGTCCCGTTCACAGGGATGTCCCTTTACGACGACATGAACATTTGTGCAGGAGCTGGGTTGAATTTTACTTCAAATGAGCAAACACCTCCCTCTCCCGCTGTCCTCCCTAAATCGATGGTTCTCAAGCGGTGGGCTGGAGGTTTTGCCCCCCAGGGAACATTGGGTGGTGTCTGGAGACATTTTTGGTTATCACAGCTGAGGGGGGGGGGCGCCCACTGTCTTCCAGTGGATTGAGGCCAGGGAGGCTGCTCGCCATCGTATGATGCACAGGATGGTCCCCACCATGGAGAAAGAGCCGCCACAAATGTCAACAGTGCCCAGGTTGAGACACCCTGCCCTAAATCAACAGCAACAATGATAATAACAATAGGTTCCTGCAAAATTGAAGGGTGCAAGCAGAGTATTTAGAACTGCTTTTCAGGGGTACCCAGGTGGCTCAGTTGGTTGAGCATCTGCCTTTGGCTCAGGTCAGGATCCCAGGGTCCTGGGATGGAGCCCCACACTGGACTCTCTGCTTTTGGGGAGCCTGCTTCTCCCTCTCCCTCTGCCTCTCTCTCTGTGTGTCTCTCATGAATAAATAAAATCTTAAAAAAAATAAAGAAAACTGCTTTTCAGTATCTAAAGGCCCTGGGGAACTTGGGTGAACCTACTGATGTACAAGTGACGTGCGGAAACCAGAATATTTCTGTCCTTGAGCAGATTCTTACGAGTCTATCCTGGATTAGCCTAATTTGATTTACCTTTGGGCTTGAAAGTAATGAATGCATTTCTTAAGGAACTGGTGTTTATAACAACATCTTGCCAGTTAATTTTGGCCTTTCCTTGGTGAGTTTCTCTGTAGGCGGGATTTGTCCATCTTCTCGTGAACTCAAGGACACCTGCCAAGAGAGGAAAGGCTAAGGAGCCGGCATTGTGATTCTGAGCCACCCAGTTTCCAACTCCTTTGAGCCCAGTGCCAGCCTTGGCAAAAACCCCTGTTCCCTGAACAATGCTGTTTAAAAATCCAAAGGCAGCTGCTCGGGAGAGAAGTCTAAGATGGTAGAGAGGGACAGTGGAGCTCCCGCTGGCTTCCCGTCCGCTGTGTTTTGATCAAAGCCCTGGTTCTCCATCCTTTCTGTGTGCAGCCAGATGGAAGGCATTGTTGGGGGCACCTGTTTGCAAAGAGGTGGTGTTTGCTCACAGGATGGCCCCATGGAGAGGCTCACCCATGCCTGGGGTTGCTCAGTAGGGACTGAGCAAGATTGACAAGATTGGGACAAGGTTGACAACCCCAACACCCCATCTGCAGGGGCCCACCCTGATGAAGCAACCATGGGTGAGTGTTGGGTCTCACTGAGGGACTACACTGTGCCTTTGGGTGGTATTGACAGAACTGGGGCCAGGGCAGGGGGAAAGAGTGGAATGAAAGGGAGAGAGTGTGCAAAAGAGAAGAAAGGAGCCGTGCCACGCGAGTGGTTGCGTGGGCTCAGCTGACGAACAGACTGGCTGGGCCCCAAGATTGGAGTCTCCCCTTAATCAGCCACAGACCAGGCCAGTGAGGCCAGGCTCGGTGCCCTCTGAGGTCTGAATCCCATCCTTGGGAGAAATCTCTTGAATTCCCTGCCTGCCCTCACCAGGATCCTGACCTGTGTTCCTCTCCTTGGCTGGGAGCCTTGACTTGCGGTTTGGACCTCAGATAAGCTCCAGCTTTCGCTTTCAGTGACCAGGACCTCGGGCTGCCCTCATATGGGGGACAAGGAGTTGATTCTGTCTCCAGGTTGGGGAGGCCTCTGAGGGTTCGGACAGCTTTCCCTGACGTAGGGTGGTCCTGGCCCTGTCTGGGGGAGCTGGGGACTCCCTCACATGCCATGCTGCAAAAGCAGCAGGAAGTCCCTCCCTCCACAGGTCTGGGGTTGGGGTCCCCCCCCCCCCGCCCTGCTCACAGCCGCAGCCACTGCCTTCATTAGGACGCATCGAAAGGGCTCAAATGCATTTTCATCCAAACCTCAGGCATCAAAGGAGCCACATCCATAACCCCACGGGTCAATCATATGCATTATTTACATTTCTCCATTTTTCATCTGTAAAAATACGTGTTTTCATATAGTCATAATTGCGGAGCATAAATATTTCATTCAGCATTATTTCCTGTATATTTTTCCAGGGTTCTACCCAGTGACCATATTTATTATTTTTTGTGCCCTCCTAATGTACCACTGAGTTAATCACACCGAAACTTGCTTCACTCCACGATCATTGGCCATTTCTTTTGCCTTTAGATTCTTGTGATTACAAAGAGGAAATAAACGTCTGCATACAGCTTGCTCTTTTTTTCTTCTTCTCTTTCTTATTTTGAATTATTTCCCAAAAGGAAATTTCTGGGAATGGGATTCCTGGATCAAAGGAGACGGACAGTTTTATGGTTCTTGATATATAGGGCCAAATTATTTTCCCCAAACAGGTGTATCAATTTTCATAGCCAGAGAGAAGTAGGAGTATGTTGCAGTGGGGGTGGGGGCATTATTTAAAAATTTCAAAATAGAGTTTATTAGATTTTGTGTTTTTGGTTCTTTTTTTTCCCCTCCCTCCCTTAATGGGGGATTTTCAGCCTGTGGCAATCCTCTGGCTATGCTTCAAGTGGTTTTCATTTACAAATGCTATGTCTTTATGTTCATGTAGCCTGTTATTAGAGGATCCGAATGTGGGCACTGGGGGCGGGGAGGGGGGGGGCCCTCACTGGAGAGGTAATAGGACGAGAGCAGAGGTTTGGTGGCAGATTGAAGGTGGGTAGGACAACACGCTGAGGAGATAAGAAAAACTCTTGGGTCTCCGGGTGGAGGCCTGGGTTTTGGCGCCTTGCCGAAGATTTGGGACTGGAGAGCCAACCGACTGGGATAGAAGTGAGTCATGCTGGGAGTCAGAGTTGTGGTCGTAGGCAAGGGGAAACACAGCGTCGAACATGGCATGGGATTTGGAACGTTGTGGGTTCTAATCCCAGCTCTACCACACAGAGGCTGCATGCACCCCGCAAATTATTTCATATCTCTGATTCTCAGTTTCTGTGCTTGAAAAATGGGACAGACATACGTCCCTTGTAGGGCCATTGAGAGAATGAGGTGAGATGGTGTATGAAAAATGTTCAGCTCCGTGCCTCTCATTTAGGGAGAACACGACGTAGGGTTACTACATTATGCTATTGTTATTAATAGCACTAAAAAGTGTGTTTTAGTGTTTTATTGCACTAAAATAACAATATGTTTTTCTCTGAATGCTTTTCCAAGATGCAAAAAAAACAAGTATTTGCCGGGAGAATAAGATCTGTTTTTTGTTTAAAATTTGGGCTACTTCCTGCTATCTTAGACATGCTGCTGCATCACTGACGCATTCAGCTGTGGGCAGAGCAACCCAGGTCTCACCCAACCAAGTTGAGATGCTATTTTTTTTTTCAAAGTGAGGGTCCATTTTCCAAGGTCTGAATGACTTAAATGGCACATTGTGTAAAAAACATGTAGTATGGTGTCCGACTTATTAGTCACTAAGAAAGTTCTAGCTATTAATAATATTATTACTTCCATTCGAGGGGCAGTGGGGAAGCGGGGATAAATTATGCTTTAAAATATGATCCTACCGTCTTTTGGAAATTAGTTCACCTTCCTGGTTGCATTTGGATTAAGCCAAGACTAAAATCATTTGGTTTGCCTGGAATCCCACTTCAACTGGTGGTCAAAAGTTGTATCTGTGAGTGTGTATTTCCAGTTGCAATCACCACTCAGGATGAAAATGGTTATCAAGGCTTTTTAACTTTGTGCTCTTTAAATCGGCATGGATATAGGAATCAAGGATTAGAACAGCCCCCTGAAATGTCCATGTTACTATTTAGTACAAATAGGCAGGGGTAGGGCGCCGGGGTGGCTCAGTGGTTGAGCGTCTGCCTTCGGCTCAGGTGGTGATCCCAGGGTCCCGGGATTGAGTCCCAGCATCATGCTCCCCTTGGGAGCCTGCTTCTCCCTCTGCCTGTGTCTCTGCCTCTCTGTGTGTCTTTCATGAATAAATAAATAAAATTAAAAACCAAGCAAGGGTGCTTTTTTGGTCTCTACTTGGAGAGACGTAAGTCTCATACTATTGTTTAGTTTTTCCCTATGATTTCCTTTAATTCTTTTTGCAAATGGAAATACAGTCCACGCACAACATTACATTAGTTTCAGATGTGCAACATAGTGACTCGACAATTCTATACCTTTATGCTGCGCTCCCCGCAAGGGTAGCTACCATCTGTCACTGGGCAGCGCTATTACAACAACCAGATCATCGGTTCTTAATACGAGCACCAGCCAGCAGACGTAGCCATTGATTGTGTTGATGAGGACCACCGGGGTGGGTTTTCCCCCCAAATTTCCACCTGCTTTGTCACACTTGTCCAACAGCCTCGTCACTGGATAATCAGGTGTCGGGCAAGGAGCCCCCCACCTGAACTGGTAGGTGGAGAGAAAACAGAAATCTACTGGAATATCCATTTTAAGAGGGAAACAGGGTGCCTGGGTGGCTCAGTGGTTGAGCGTCTGCCTTCGGCTCAGGTGGTGATCCCAGGGTCCCGGGATTGAGTCCCAGCATCATGCTCCCCTTGGGAGCCTGCTTCTCCCTCTGCCTGTGTCTCTGCCTCTCTGTGTGTCTTTCATGAATAAATAAATAAAATTAAAAACCAAGCAAGGGTGCTTTTTTGGTCTCTACTTGGAGAGACGTAAGTCTCATACTATTGTTTAGTTTTTCCCTATGATTTCCTTTAATTCTTTTTGCAAATGGAAATACAGTCCACGCACAACATTACATTAGTTTCAGATGTGCAACATAGTGACTCGACAATTCTATACCTTTATGCTGCGCTCCCCGCAAGGGTAGCTACCATCTGTCACTGGGCAGCGCTATTACAACAACCAGATCATCGGTTCTTAATACGAGCACCAGCCAGCAGACGTAGCCATTGATTGTGTTGATGAGGACCACCGGGGTGGGTTTTCCCCCCAAATTTCCACCTGCTTTGTCACACTTGTCCAACAGCCTCGTCACTGGATAATCAGGTGTCGGGCAAGGAGCCCCCCACCTGAACTGGTAGGTGGAGAGAAAACAGAAATCTACTGGAATATCCATTTTAAGAGGGAAACAGGGTGCCTGGGTGGCTCAGTGGTTGAGCATCTGCCTTGGGCTCAGGGCGTGATCCCGGGGTCCTGGGATCGAGTCCCGCATCACACGCTCCCCCCAGGGAGCCTGTTTCTTCCCTCTGCCTGTGTCTCTGCCTCTCTCTGTGTGTCTCTCATGAATAATTTTTTTTAAAAGTGGGAAACAGTAAGCAATTAGTTAAGGCTGATATGGGGTTTTTGGGGTTCCTTACCTGCCACTGTATTTCTAACTCTGTTTCTCTCGGGCTCTCACCCCAGATTCTGATAAGAACAGACGTAACAAGCCGAGGCCAGTTAAATTTTCAGAACAGAAATCTCCTTTGGAACTGGGCTAGAGTCATCACCACCCGTTTCTCCTTGGGATGGGGCAGATATTGGGATCTTGAAGGTTTTGCTGAGGGAAAGGATCATGTGAAGAAAAGTGTGCAGCTGCTATAACGTTATTAGCCACACTCCTAATTAATCCCCCGGAATCCCAGGCATTTTTCCTTCTGTCCTTGGCTCAAATGAAGGTGCGTTAACAACTCCTTGCCGCCGAGTTCCTAAATGAGCCCCACACCCTCCGCCAGCGCTGCTATAATTTTATCGAAATGGGACCCATTCCCTTTGATCTACTCTGGTTCTTAAATCCAGCAGTTGTGTGTTCGAACATCAATAGAAATGGGGTTTCAAGCTTCCTCTTTCATTATCTTTTTCTCAAAGATAAAAAAAAAAGAGCAAAAGGGGAAAAAAAATTCTAAGCTTTGTAGATGAGGCAATATTTTTATAGTCATTTCTTTATCTGATTTAATCAGATCAACAAAAGTTGTTTCGAAACGGACATCCACTCTCATCTCTCTATTTTAAAGAGATGGCTTTTCTTAAAAATAAATAAAAACAGCATACCACCACCACCACCACCACCACCACCACCGCCGCCGCCGCCTACAAACGCCGCAGGCCCCCTGCGTGGTCCGGGACCATGGGTGAGGGGAGGTTCCTGTGTGTTCTCAAGCTGCGGAGGTCTCGAGGTGAGTCTGAGAGCTTTGTGATCCAGGATGAGATTCAAGCCTTCCAAGGAACTACCCCATTTTTCAAAAAGGAACTTTGTGTTCTTGGCAGTGTGGGGAGAAGAGACTTCTAGATTAGAATAATTAAATATTTGACCCACGACTCCCCAAATGCCTGTGGCTTCTTGGGCTTTGATGTGGAGAGCTTACTGTAGAATGGAAAAGCACAGCTTCTGCTCAAGGCCATCGGCATCTGGGAGTGAGGAAGGCTCACAGAAGAACGCCAGGGTCTCTGGCTTTGAAAACAAATGGCCAGGACCCCAGCCAGAGGATCTGGGCAGCGGGAATGTAAGCACGCACGACTCTTGGGGAGCCAAGAGTCTTTCACTTGGCCAACGGCTCATACCTCTGCCAACCTCCAGAGCCTTATCTTGAACCCCACTGTCCCTCACTCCATCCACCCTCATCGGCTTTTCCCAGTTCCTCCTTCTTACTGTCTCCCTCCCGCCAAAAGCCTTTGCCTAGGGCCCTGCTCTCTGCCTAGGTTGTTTTCATGGCCTCTCGCTTTGTATATTTAACCCCAATTCGATCTTTACGTCTCTGCCCAATAGTGTATTAGTTAGGGCAGGACAGGTGAAGTTGTGGTAACAAACAGCCTTTGGAAATTCAATGACCTCACACAACAAAGGTCTGCTTCCTACTAGCATTAAAGTCTGCTGTGTCTCTCAGCGATCTCAGGTGACTCTTGGAAGCAGCTGCTGGGGGATCCAGGATCTTCCCATCGTCTGGCTCCAACATCTTGGAGACGGAAAAATGAGAGTATAGAAGATTGCATGGGGGTATTTGGCTTACCTTATTTCTTACTTTATTTCATTGGCCAAAACCCAGTCATGTAGGCCCACCTCAATGCAAGAACATTGGGAAATGTAATCTCCTTATGTGCCCAGGAGGAAAATGGAAATCTGGTGACCATGTAGCATTGTTTTTGCTGCAAGTGTCACTTCCTCAGTAAGCTGTTGTTACCTCCCTGATGGGATCAAATCTCACAGTTTTTTTTTTTAATTTTTATTTATTTATGATAGTCACACACACACACACACACAGAGAGAGACAGAGAGAGAGAGAGAGAGAGGCAGAGACATAGGCAGAGGGAGAAGCAGGCTCCATGCACCGGGAGCCCAATGTGGGATTCGATCCCGGGTCTCCAGGATCACGCCCTGGGCCAAAAGCAGGCGCCAAACTGCTGCGCCACCCAGGGATCCCCAAATCTCACAGGTTTAAAGTGCCTTTTTACCTGTTTTTGTTTTTTTTTTCTTCTTTGGGGCACTTGCTACAACTGCATCATTGCATTAGTTTGTGTGTATTACTTGGTTAAAGTTGGTCTCCTTGGGACCCCTGGGTGGTTCAGTGATTGAACATCTGTCTGCCTTTGACTCAGGGCATGATACCATGGTCCTGGGATCAAGTCCCATATTGGGCTCCCTGCATGGAGCCTGCTTCTCCCTCTGCCTCTGTCTCTCTATGTCTCTCATGCATAGATAAATAAAATCTTTAAAAAAGAAAAAAAAAAGTCGATCTTCTTGAATGTACTGTAAACCCTTTGAGGGTAGGACCCTATTATGGCCTGCCTGGAACACAGGAGGTGCTCAATTAATGGTTGTAGTTGTTGTTGTTTGAGGGAATCAGTCTATCAATCTAGCCACTCCTTAGGATAATCAATACCATGCAGAGCCCAGGACCTCACTGCAGATACATCCTTTGCCCCTGGCTGTTTGGTGTCTATGCTGGAAACCAGATGTCTACATGATCAACTTTTGCTAAATGGATTCTGTGCTGGGCCTGATTCTTGGTGTCACTCCTAAATCCATATCACATGAAAAGTGTTTCTGATTGGCTGAGCCTACGTAACGTGACCATGCCCTTGTTGCGTAGAAAGATAGAAAAGTAGGTATTGGCTCCTATCTTGGGGAAATGCAGGCCATGAAAGGGGAAGCAATCCAAATATAGGGAGTATGCTCAAGGTAGTGGGTGGCCACACACACACACACACACACACACACACACACACTCACACACAGACACACAAGACTGTTGTCCGTACAGGAAGTTCTAGTTCTGTATGGAGCCTGAGGTGGGGTTTGGGGTGATGTTAGGAAGTCACGGAGGGACCAGAGACTCCTAGCATGACCCCAAATGCACCAAGGGCATGCCAAAGTAGTTTTGGTTCTCTTTTTTCAGACTTTGATGAAGAACATAAGACCATGGAGATAAAGGTGGTGAAAATATATTTTAAAAAATCAGATTCTAAGTATAAATCTTTTCAGCCTTTCATGTTGTTTTTCACTAATTTGCTTTGTTTTTTCTCTTAACTTACTTTTAAAAATAAGATAGCAGTCAAAACCTTGAGATGCAGATGGTGTGTGGGGGGGTGCTTAGGTGAGCTCCAGTCTACCCCCAAGTCCACCCCCTAAGGCCTGGGTCTCAACTGTTTCTGCCTGGACTCAAGCCTTCTGTTTCCATCAGGCGAGATGATGGTCTGAACCAGGCCCCTTGATCATTGGTGGGGTGCTGGGAGCTGGGAACCTAGCAGCACAAAGCTTCCCCTTCATCCTGCCTGGCAGGGCACACTTTCAGGAATGCCACACGGGCTGGCTGTCAGCCCCCGGGGCATCTTCCAAAGGACACTCAGTGAGTAGGTGGAGGGGGATACCGATTACTCTGCATTGACAAAGACTTGGCATCTTCACCAAGCTGCGGAAGACAGAGTATGTTGCTCAGCAGACCTAGAGCCGAGGCTAAGTGAGGGGAGGGAGTCTTAGAATCTGAGTCTTCAGTCTGGCTCTGGGCCAGTATCAAAGTTACCCTTCAGACAAGATCTGTGTGAGATGGAACAGATCTTGCTGGAACGGGTTAAATCAAAGTGGTGGGGTGGAGAATGACAGAGAACATGCAGTCCAAATTCCCTTTGATTAGGCTGCAAAATCTGGAAGAGATGCAGGAGAATCTCCCATAAGGTCCAAATTTTACAACAGCCAGAGGATGGTAAAAATATTTATTTATTTCTTCCAATCGGTCTTGTTTGGGCTTATCATAATGCTCCTTGGAGAGACACTTGGATGTTCCTTCTTTCTCTCTCTTCTCCTGTATCAGTTAGGAAAGGCTAGTTTTTGCTGCAATCACAAAAACCCTTCAAATCTCAGCCAAGGTCTGTGGCTCACTCATTGCATGCATCCATCATGGGTTGGCAGGTGCTCTGTGCCACCAGGCTGATACAGCAGTCACCGTCATGAACATTACCAGCTATTGTCGCAGAGGGAAGAGAGAGCTCTGAAGGATCTCGCACTGGCAATTAAATGCTCCAGCACAGAAGCAACACCACTTTTTCCGGGATTTATTGGCCAGAACTACCTACTTGATCCCATCCAAAAACAGGTGGGCTGGAAAATGCAATCTTAGATGTGCAAAAACTAGAAATACAGGGTAAAAGGCCCTTAAGACTACTCGCTACCCTCTCTTCTCCTCCTGCCAGATTCTTCTTCTTTTTTACCCCTCTGGCCTCCTCAAAAGGTCCCATTCCATGAAGGAGGCTCCGGGTCAGGTCCTTTGGGTTCCTGGCACATCTCTTACTTCCAACCTTCTGTATCAATGGGAGAGGACATCTTTGGATTTTCAGAGTGAAGCTTCTCTGAATTAGATACAGCTTTCTTGTGTTATTATTGATGGCCTCTCATGGCGTTCCTGTAGAAGGTTATTTTGCATGAGAAAGTCTGTTCTTTCATACTGCTCTACTAAAGACTTCCAGGAGTGAGAGGAGAGAGGGAGAAAGAAAATCTTACCTTGATGCATAAAGTTTTCTCTTACAATTAAAGACATGATGCTTCCAGTTTATTGTCCCGTGTCTCTGGCCCTGGGTGAGGGAGAGCATTGCCCTCCACAACATGCTGTGTGATGGGGTTTACACAGGGTTGGATTCAAAAACTGCATGCCAGTAGTTCTCAGCGGGTGGTCAGTGGATCGGCATCATCAGCACCATCTAGGAACTTGTTAGAGATGTGAATTCTTGGGTTCCTTCCCAGATTTACTGAATTGAAATCTCTGGGGTTGGTGTCCAACCATGAACTCACTGAAGTTTGAAAGCTACTGGTACACACCATCACTTTCCATGTGGCCTTGGGCAAGTGCCTGAACCTCTCTGAGTCTTAGCCTTCTTATCTGCAAAACCAGAATAGGGACCCCACATGGTAAGACAGAGTATCCAATACAGAGTTCTTTTGTTCCCTCTCCTCTTTTTCCCTATGGCAAATTGTTTCTTCCCCAAATGGCCACAGCAATATTTCCCAACCCACATGTTCCTGTTCTTTTTCTTTTTAAAGATTTATTTGAAAAAGAGAGAGAAAGAATGAGCAGAAAGGGCAGAGGGAGAGGGAGAGAATCCCAAGAAAGTCTCTGCTGAATGCAGACCCAGGGCTTGATCCCAGGACCCTGAGATCATGCCTTGAGCAGAAATCAAGAGTCAGATGCTCAACCAATTGTACCACCCAGGCACCCCTCACATGTTCTTTATATACCGTGACAATCTTCCCATTGAGTGGTAGAGTCTACGTACTCTCCCTTAAACCTGGGAAGACCTTTGTGACTGCCTCAACCAACAGAGTATGGTAGAGGCAGTGTCATGTGACTTCTGAAGTCAGAGCCCCAAAATGCATGCATTTCCACCTTGCTGTCTTTGGGGTCTTGCAATCCAGCCACCATGCTGTGAGGAAGCCCAGAGTAGCCACGTGGAAAGACCACACAGAGAGGCCATGTGTAGGCCAACAGCCCAGCTGAGATCCCAGCTGACAGCTGATATCAACCATCACATGTGTGAGTGGTAGCACCTTCAGATGATTTCAGCCCCTGGTGGTTGTGCCACCCTGTCAAATCTTCTCTGACATATCAGACATTATGGAAACAGAGAGATCTGTCCTTTTTGTGCCCAAATTGCTGCCCATAGCAACTGTCAGGATAAGATAGTGGTTGTTTCATGCCAGTATGTTTTGGAGTGGTAATTATTATAGAGTGGTAGCAAGTGATGTGCTCTCCACACCCCACATGTTGACCTGGGAGTTGAACCACACTGGCTTAGGGTATCCAAGAGTGGAGGGGCAGAAGCTGATGATAGTAGGAAGGAAATGTGGATAAAAAGCCCCACCACCCCTACCCTTGCAGGAACCTTGAGGCAATAGAACCCTGAAAGGTAAACAGTAAGAGGTTGAAGAGAATGTTCAGCTGCTATTCACCAAGTGATGGTCTCTTCTGGAGTTCCCAACAGGTTGGCCCCTAATGTTGGCCAGACTTGTAACAGAAGTACACACACCTACCACCCAACCACCCAGGCCTAAATGGTAAGTAGGTACTCAAATACTTGAATGGTATTCAAAGTAATAAATCAAGCCAATACACTGTGTCCCATCCTCCCATTAGGACATATGTATGTTCAGGATGACCTCGAAGGCCAGGTTCAGATTCTTGGGTCCTAGGAATTTCTTGCTGGAAGGTAGTGACAAATGAGGTTCCAGCTCCTAGTTCATGACCTGTCTGTCTTTACTTTACACCCTCAGCTCCATCCCACATGGTCTCAGGATCCTTATTTGTACAATGAGGCTCTGGGTGCTATCACCTTTTTAACATGCAATGGGAATTAAAAGCAATGAGCATGCGCTAGCACGCAGTAATTGCTCAATAAATAAGAATAATAATAACAGGATTTTGATGTTTAATATTTCAAGTGCTATCATTTGGAAGAAGACTTTGATCTATTTTGTAGAGCTCCAGGGTATATAATTAAGACCAGTGGTTGGAAGTTATAAGAAAGCAGATTTTGGTTTAACTTAGAAAGATCCTTTGATAATACTCTGAAAATGGGTTGAAGTCCTTCGGGAAGTAGAAAGATGTCAGATGGGAACTGGATGAGGCAACCTTAAAAGTTTACTTCTAAGAGGCGCCTGGGTGGCTCAGTTGGTGAAGCATCTGCCTTGGGCTCAGGTCATGATCCCAGGTCCTGGGATCGAGCCCACTTCGGGCTCCCTGCTCAGTGGAGAGTCTCTTTCTCTTTCTGCTCCTCCCCCTGTTCGTGCTCTCTCTCTCTCAAATAAATAAATAAAATCTTTTAAAAATTAAAGAGGAATTTACTTCTAACTCTGACTGTGTAAAATCATCTTTTGACTTTGGATGTGTGCTCGTGTTTTATCTTTGGGATTCATGCATCACCCTGATCCATATTTTATTTTATTTTATTTTATTTTATTTATTTTATTTTTTATTTTTTTCCTGATTGGTATTTTAGAGGCTTACCCTTCAGTGTTCAGGAGCCGTGCACCCACAATTTACACAGCACATGGTACATTTAAGTAGAAGCCTGGTAAAGCTCTTCGAAAGAATCAACTTAGCATCCTGTACAGTTATAATAGTTAGGACTACTGTCATTCAAGTTACTAAAGCCCAACTAGCTTAGCAAAAAGAGAGACTTTCCTGGAAGAATGCGAAGGAATAATATGTCCTTTGGACAGCTGAACCGCAAATAGCACAAGGAGCAGGAAAACAGGTGAGGCTCAGGGCCACCAGGGACCAGGAACAGAGACACCGTTGAGACAACTCTTCCCTCTATCTTTCTGTCTTGCCTCCACCAGTCCCCCTCTCCTTTCCTGGGCTTTGTCCATTTGGAGGACCACATGGAGCCCACCCCACTCCACAGGCTCGTACTATACAACTTCAGCTGCTGGAAAGCCTGGCTCTCTTTTGGTGGTCAGCCTCACAATTCTTAGGAATGTATTATGATTGGCCTGGCCTAGCCTGGGCATCTGCTTTTGGCCAATCACATGTGGCATAAAATGGTTGCTCCTGTGATAATGTGTGGGGAAAGGATGGGATTAGAGGGGACAGCTCATGGAAGCCAGACTGGGCAGATATGTGTACTGTCCAGTCCACAGATGTTGGACCTCTCTGGTTGGCCTTTGGCTCTGTTGGTTGGGACAGGTGGAAAGTGTTCTTGAACTTGGGTGGATTCTCACTCCCTCTTAGCTGGGGAACTCTTTGTTAGGAGTGACATGTTCTCCTAAATATGCTTTCTGAGGTGAAAGCTGCTTCTAGGGCATCCTTGAACTACTGCTCTGATAGGCCTATCTTCTGACCAGTGTCCAGTGGGTGTCCGAGAGTCAGGCAGACCCGGTGGACTAAACTGTCCCATCATCCCACACAGTGGCCAAAATACTGCTGTAATCCAGACATGTAGGCTGAAGGGGTGGTGGCTGAGGTTTCAGGAGGGAGCCAGATGGCAAGAAGTGATCCGAGGTGCTGCTGGCTTTCATGAGTCAGGGTTGGGTCTGGGATTTTCCTAACATAGCAGAACTTTATTCTCACGGAAAAGTTTAAATCCCAATCCTGCACTTTGAAGACTCAAAATTCTCTGGAAAGTCTTTGGAAGAAAGTCTTGGGTAAGATCAGGCCTCAGTGGAGCTTGCCAGGATATGGGATTGTGTTCACATCCTTGTATTTTGGAATCTGTCTGGAATATTCTTTACACACACACTATACATATATATTTATGCATATATATGAACATACATATCCTATAAACACACATACATATCGGCATACAAATATATGCACACACATATACACAATATATATGTGTGTGTACAGATATGTATTTCTTTTTTTTTTAATCATGCTGATCTTGTTTTAAATCATGGTGCCAGGGTGCTCTCTTGTCACTTCTTTCGCCTTCCCCTGCAGGTTGGGGACACAACCTTATATCACAATAGCATGTTGCTTTCTTAATGGTGGATCACAGGAAACCTGGGACCCAAACAAGAGACATGGGTGGGGTGAGCCGTGGGTGTGAAGAGTCATTCTGCTGTTCGCAGGCGGGGGGATGTGTTCACAGTGGGGCATATCCCAGCATCTAAGAGTGAATCTGAGCTTGTTATTTCTCTTGGGGAAGGTGGGGGAGCTGTATTCTTTTGCCTAGCAGCCTCACTCACTGTCTCCCTTGGGATGGCCCAGCCTGTGGCTGGAGGGGAATGCAGAGCCAGTCCTCTGACTTACTCATCCTCCAGGCAAGGCTGAAGGAACAAAGGAAGGGGAGGAGCAAGAATTTGGAGGGAATAGAAGAGAAACAGGTCAGCAATCTCCTGTTTAATTTCCCTCTTTGCTTCTCATCCTTCACGTTTCCAGGTCAGGAGCACCTTTCCTGTAAAAAGCATTCCCCAGGGTAGCCCCCTCTCCTGGTGCTCAAGTACATTCCTGTGTTTACCCCAGCAGGGGGCTCTCCTGGGTTTCATGGTGCTTGAAATTTATATAAATTTGGGGAGATCTTCTTCAAGAAAAAGAATCCAATTGGGTAACTGGGTGACAGGCACTAAGGAGAGCATGTGAGGAGATGAGCCCTGGGTGTTATACTATATGTTGGCAAATGGAATTTATATAAAATATTTTATTAAATTAAATTTTAAAAAGAACAAGAATCCAAATTATGAATGTAGAATTAGATATAAAACCGAATATTTATTTAGAAGGATTAAATAAGTTATGAAAATTGCAAACTTTTAAAAGCAGGCAAATAGTACAAATATTTACATTAATTAATCTTTATGCTTTTTCCTAAATTTTTGACTGTGTATTTGTTGGCTGCCTCTTCATAGGACAATGATTATATAATGTTATTTTCTATAGAAAAATTAGAAAGATAATGAAATATTTCCCTTTGGCAGGTTAGTTGAGATGCGTTTATTATTTAATGTTGGAACACATCAAGTATGCAACTTCACATACTTGCTGTTTGTGATACTGCTTGCTCTACAGACTCAGGGTTCTGATATATTCTATTTCATACAATTTCCATCAAAAAATAAAATAAATGAGAACTATGCTGGAATGAAATTTTTTAAAAAAATGTTTAACACTAAAAACATTTAAAAGTAAATAAATAAAACAAATGAATTGTGTTTATAATTGTATAGGCTACATCACTGGGTTATTTCCATTAGGAGGTGACAGGACTTTTGTTTTGACCAGACATTAGTGAGAATCAGAGACTCTGCTTCAATGTTACACATCTGACAATTGGAAGGCTGTCCCATAGACTGGCTTCTGGCCCCACACATTTCAAACCTTATTTGTCCTCCACGTCCCACCACTTCTGGTGTTCATCATGCTGCGTGGATTGGCACGGTGGATGGTAGGCTTTTTCCTGGAGGCCATCGCTCCACTAGAATGATTAAGGTTGACTTATATGTGGTGGCGATTGTGAACAACACAAATACATCTCATGGAACCCAAACTAAATGCATCCCCGATTCAAGTCCTTGGCTGGATCCGCAGAACGCCAAGGCCACTCCAATGCTCGTGAACTCAAGGCATAGTGAAATGGAGGGCAAGTCAGAGTGGAAAGAGGCCTTGGCCTTACAATTACTAACTCAGGCATCTAGCTTTGTGAATTTTACGGAATGTTTGGCCATGTGAACACAGAACTAGCCCCCTCCCCAGGTTGGAGATGGGTCCAGAAGCCCAACTTCACACTAAAGCTGCCTCTCTGACCACATCATGGCTCTGCACACGGGAAGTACCATTTGCCTGGTGGCTTCATCAGGATGGCTCCTGTGCCTTGTCCATGGCTCGGTCTACCAATGGCCTGTTGGTAAATCAGATTCTCAAAAGAAAAGAAAAGCATATATAATAATAAATTGTACCAACCTAAAGAATGTGTCGTACACGATTAACAAATAAAATATAAATTCTTTGTATTGTATATTCCATATAGTCAATTGATGCTCACAGAATACTTTTCACTGATCTTTGTCATGCTCTTATGTCTGCAGCCAAACTATTATGATCACAAGTGAAGAAAGTGTAGTCCTGACATGAAAGTTGACTGATATTTTCACTTATTGATGTAACAAGATGAGAGCAAAGCAATGAAGATGTATGTAGGAATTCCCTCATTAGTCAGTCAGTGATGTGAGTGACTCCTTTGCTGAATTGGATAATGGTCTTTGAACGCTGGAAGAGCATTTCCTCAATGTTTTTTGTGTTCACAACAGAAAGGTGACAGAAATGAACACACTATTAACTAGAACCTGCATTATTAACATCCTCCTTATCTCTTCTTAAAGTCCAGATAGTCAACAGGAGATCAACAAATTAAGCCTTGGTCTGTAGCACTGGTTAACTTCCGTGGCGTGAATACTGGTCCAGGGCTGGTTTTGAGGGACCACTGTGAACCTCGCTGAACAAGCAAATGGGGCGGGGGAGTGACACACAATCGCACACCACCATATGCTATTTCTGCCTTACAGATACTACAGATGTAAATAAACTGATGAGCATGGATAACAGAAACAGGCATTCTAAAATAGTTAGAAATGATGTTCTGAGTTTTTATTGCTTTTGTTTTCAATATAATTTAATTATACATTAATATAATTGAATTTTAAATAATGGTTTTGTTTCACAACTGGTTTACAAAATTCCCTACAGTTTAACAACGGGCACCTGTGAGCTGGTACTCGCCAGCCGGCCGGGGTGTGCCTCACGCTTAGCACAAGTCCTGGAGCAGAGGAAGCACTAGACACAGGTGTGCCTCATGGACGAATGCTTCCAGAATGACTCGTTTCTGACTCTCTGAGGGCCTGGGCAAGTCACTTACCCTCCTTTGTCTCCATCTCAGCCAAGAGGCTATTAATACCTACTTCATAGAGGTGTTGGGAGTTAATTAAAGTTCACTAAGTGCTTTGAAATCCATGGATGAAAGGCCCAGTGGGGGAGAACTTTATTATTATTCCACGTATCATCCTAAGAAGTGTATGGTGATGATAGCCACCTGGCACTTTTCATCTTCAAAGTGTTCTCCAGACATTAGCCAATTAAACGTCACCATTCCCTGCCCAGTCAGTGGGTGTCCTCTAGCGAGGGAGCCACATGGTGAGTGGGTGACTCTTTCACCCTTGGCCACCAGGAAGTGAGGGGTCAGAGGCAGGATCTCAGCTCTTCCAGCTGTGGTCCCCCCCTGGGGCTCTACTTCCTCCTCCCTAGCCCCTGTGCTCTCTACTGCTGGGTGGTGGTGATGCCTGCACAGGGCCCCGGGATGTGGCCAACATTTTGCTTCTTTCATAATGTGTGTGATGCTACCCATCCAAGGTCATCAGTTCTAAGATACGTTTTTTTCTCTCACATTTGAACATCCCTGAAATCTATATGCGTCTTATAGCTGATGAAGGATGACATTTCAGTTGGAAGTGTCTTCCTTCTTACTGGTACATAAAATAATAGGTAGGGTTGTTGTCCTAATAGTTGTTGCCAGCAGTTGTTGAGATATGATATTGTTACTCATTCTAGAACTTACAGCCTTGCAATTTATTGGGAAATAAACTCATTTTTGGAAGAAACTCTTTTCCTCATGCCCCCATTAAAACAGTATTATATGGTCACTATATTATGTGGAAAATACAGGTAATTAAGATAAAGAAAAGGCAGCAAAAAAAATATCCTAAATTTCAGATTCTTTGTGCTATTGTATTGGTGACAGAAATGACACACTTTTAACTGTAACGCGTATTATTAACCTTTCTTCAGTCACTTCCTTAAATCTAGGTAGTCAAGAAAATGATAAATAAGACTTGGTCTGTGACATTTGCCAATTTCCTTGATGTGAATTCTCAGAGATGAATGCCAACGGCATATTGCTATATTTCCTTCCTGGCTTTTTTCTTTTTATTATTGGGAACATTTTCTTCCTCTGGTTATAAAAAGTAATGTATGTCTACTGTAGAAAAATCAGAAAATACCAAGTCCAGTATAATATAAACTACAAGTTACTGATAATCCCATTGCCCAGAATAGCTGCTATTAAAATTGTAATAACCATCATATTTCTATATTTCATAAGTAAGCCGTGTTAATTATAAAGAATAGACCAAGAAGAAAAAAATCCACAGCTAAGCTTTTTGATGAATTTCCTGCTACCAATTATTTCTATTTGTCTTTATTTCTACCCAGAAACATCAATATCTACATTTATATCTATAGCCACACAAAATTGAAGGCATGAAGTGTGTATAGTTTTAATCTGTGTGCTGTTCAGCAATATTTACCAGAACTAATCGCATATACTGACAGCCCCCAACTTACAATGGTTTGTCTTTTGGCTTTTCAACTTTATGATGGTGCAAAAATGATACTTAGTAGAAACTGTACTTCCACTTTTGAATTTGGATCTTTTCCCAGGCTAGCGATATGAGGTCCGATCTTCTCTTGTGATGCTGGGCAGCGGCAGCAAGCCACAGCTCCCCACCAGCCATGACCACGAGGGTAAACAACCAGTACACTGACAGCCACTCTGTACCCATACCACCAATTCTATATGTCACTTTTAGTACACTATTCAATAAAGCACATGAGATATTCAACACTCGATTATAAAATAGGCTTTATGCTACATGATTTTGCCCAACTAGAGGCTAATATAAGTGTTCTGAGCATGCTTAAGGTAGGAGAGGCTAGAGGCAATGAAGTTTGGTAAGTTAGGCGTATTAAATGCATTTTCCACTTATAATATTTTCAACTTATGATTTTTTTTCGATTTTAGATAAAGCAGCAATGAACATTTGTGCATATACATCTTTTCCAGGATCCTGATTCTTTCCTTAGGGGAGAGCCCTAGAATGCATACTCTTGGATCCAAGCCTTCAAACTTGTTAAGAGTTCTTGATATTTATTACTCATTTGTTCTCCTGATGGATTAAACTAGTTCATATACCTGCAATTAGTCACTGATTTACATTTATTCATAACACTTCCCACTTCTTTTAGGCCATCCAGAAAAATCTTGGTCATAATCCTTTCTCTGTTGATTTGTGCTCAGGAAGATTAAAATTGAAGTGCTATCTATCTACCTATCCTTCCATTTATGTATGTATGTGCGTATTATGTATATATTTAATATATATTGTATAACAGTATATAATAATGTACCTTATATAAAATAATGTAAATATATTAAATATCATAATAATATAAGATCTTATTAAATAGATTATAATATATAATATAAATATGATATAATATGTAATATACTTATTACTAAATAATATATTAAATATTACAATATATAAAACATATATTCATTACACAAATATAAGTATATATTATGTATTATGTTTATTATACAAATGTAAATAGATAAGTACGCATGAACACATGCACACATATATATATATACATGTATCTTTTCACATCTGTCTTCTATCTCTGCTTGGTTTCAGTTGATCTTAGAATGAAAGCCCAGAAGAAATCACCCTATGAATGATCTTCACCAGAGTTCCTATGCATTCTGGTGGATTCCCAGAGCTTTAAGGATTTGATTCTGAGTGAAGAATGGCCTATTGGTTGTAAGAAAGATTGTGATGTCCAAGGAACACAGGCTTTTAAAGGTATCTTTTATTTTCTGGTTGTTCACTTTCATGCCTATCATTTGAGGCAACGTAGTCTTACTTTTCGGTGGGTGGGACCTGGGAAATTTTCCTCCCAGGAAACTTTTATTTGCATAAATATTTGATGATGGGACATGCAGCAGTAGCTACACTGGGATTCAAATCACATGCAACAGATGCCTGACACATAATCCACTTAATTTAAGAGCTTATATATATTAGCTGACAGTGCACTAAACAATTTTGTGGTGTCTTGTTCAATGATTTACTTAGTACATACATTAAATGAACACATATTGCTCATCTGCTAACTCTTGGGGAGATGATAAACATCTTGTGGGCTGGGCTTATCTTGCTTTGACAGCTGATGGCCCCTGAACAGTGACAGGGCCCAGGTTGAGAAAAGAAATTGCTTGACATTTGGTTGGGAAACATCAAAATCTCCAAATACGTGAGTTCAGCCATAACTGACATTTCCCCTATAACATGTATTATAAAAACAGCTGTACTGGTACCTTACCAGCACTTGCTCCAATAAACAACACCTCTTTCTCTTTTCCAAGCTGGAAAAAGAGAGAGAGAGAGAGAGTGAGAGAGAGAGAAAGAGAAGGGGGTGGAGAGAGAAAGAAGAGATAGCTGGAGATAACTAGTGATAAAGTCTGGATTAAAAAGAGTGGTTTAGGCATATGGTCACAATGGGCTTTCTAATAGTTAGCCATGAGTTAGACACCCCTACCCACTCCTACTCTGGTGGAGGTGTGGACCCCCTCCTGCCATGGCAGAGAGCCATCCATGCAGCAGAGAAGAGATGGGAATGTACTGCCACTGCCACTCTGTGGCCAAGGTGAGCCCAGGAGGCTGAGCTGAGCATGCCCAGTTCCTCCTGCCAACCTCACTGATTAGAGCAGCCAGGCTGCTTTCGGGGGACAGGGAGGAGATGACATGGGAGGTGAGGACAGGCACCACGCTGGTGGAAGCATGAGGCTAGGGGAATGGAGGCCCCTCTGACAGAGGCCCTAAGATACTCCTGAGATCATGTTTTCTGCAAAAGTCAAAATTCTTGGAGGAGCATCATGCAGGTTAGCAAACTTTCCATCCACATCAATGCTGTCTCGTTCATTGGATGTCCAATTTTTGTGCCTCTTGGGCATTCTCTGAATTTGCTTGGCAAATCAGTTTCTTGTTTTCAAAGAGGGGTGTGATGTGATGTGACGTGTGTGTGTGTGTGTGTGTCCTGTTCCCTGTTATCACCAACATCCTACCATTTATCTAAAATTTCTATTTACTGATAAAAATCATCACATTTCCACTTAATTCTTTTTGTTCTTTGGGGCTATTTCGCACAGAGAAGTTGGTACTGCTGGTGGTGACCTTGCTTTTCATTATCTTGAAGTAACGACTTACATAAGTTGAGATAAGCTTCGGCTGCTGGACTTACCCTCTGCTCCCCCCACCCTGGGAGCTGTACTCCCCAGTCCCACTAAGTAGGATTCGGATGTGTTCCTAAGTGATACTCCTTGGACCATTGGGAGGGCTCATGAACAGTTGAAACCAGAAATGTGCCATCTGCAAATGTCAAGGGTCTGGAGTGGGAATTAAAAAACTTTTTCTGTAGCACAGGATCAGAGAGTAAAGCTTTTCAGCTTTGGGGGCCATATGGTCTCTGTCCCAACCACTCAGTTCTGCTGTCGTATGGCAAAAGCAGCCGCAGACAGTGTGTAAACAAACGCACGTGGCGGCATTCCAATAAAACTTTATTTACAAAAAACCCTCGACCTGCCAGATTTGGCTGGTTGCCGGCAGTTTGCCATCCTTGGTTTGGGCACTCGGTGGCTCCTTCCTGAGCACAATCCGTCGGAAAATACAACACACCGCAGCCGTGAGATGGGGATCCAGTCCCAGCCCCGCGGATGACCCACTGCGTGACTTTAGGTAAGTCACTGACCGTATCTCTGGAACAGTCCAGTTTTCCCTCCTGTAAAATCACAGGGTGGATCTGTAGCAGAGGTTGCAAACTGGCACTCCAAGTCTGCGTCTGGACCACAGATGTGTGTTATTTGGCCCGTGTCGCATCCAAAACATTTTGAATTTGTTTCCAACATTTCAGATGGGGAGATTTTGTATAAAAATCCAGATTTCTGGCTACTCTTGAAATATCCGAAAATCTGGCACCCCGAGGCCCACATTCTCTGGTGGCAGGCCTTGCCCGAGGCTGAGAGTAGGGTCTGGTTGCTCGGGGCGGCGTGCACCCTCGGAGCACAGCAGCCTCCTGCCCATCTGCTTCAACCACTGACCTTCTTCTCTGACACTCCAGCATCTCGTTTGGTGACCCCTGCAGGAGACCGCTGGTGCCTTGGAGTGGAATAATCAAGTGTTTGCTAATTAGTCCAAACCATTTGTCATTATTATGCAGCGAGTGCTTTCCTACTCGCCCTTCCCCAAAGTCTTGGGTCTGTTTGCCACCCACCCGGTGCTGGGGAGACAGCACTGCCCTGGCCTAGCCCACATCGGCACATTCTGTCCCCTGGCCTCACAGTTGGCTCGGGGCTGGGTGTGTGACTCCATCAGAGTATCGGAGTGACTCTCAGGCGTGGCTCGGAAAGCTGGGACATTTCTCTGGGGAGGGCAGAGGGTCCACATGAGACCTCTGATGGCTTTGGATTTTTTGTCACCGTGAGAGGAACCTGCCCTCCACCAGCCTTTCCCAGTGTCAGTGTGGGGCTGCTGGGATGACAAATGACCACAGCCTGGGTGGCTTAGAAACAACAGAAATTTATTTCTCACACTTTTGGAGGCTGGAAGTCCGACGTCAGGGTGCCAGCATGGTCATTCTGGAGAGAGTCTTCTTCTGGGTTGCAGATTGTTGCCTTCTTGTCTTGCCTTCCTGTAGTGGACGGAGGGCTGGAGCGTTCTCTGGGGTCTCTTTGTAAGGGCACTAATCCCATTGGCAAGGCCTCCACCTTCATGACCTAACCACCGCCCAAAGGCCCCACCTCTTCATGCCACCACCTCAGGGTTACGCACAAAGGATGTTGGCTCAGCTGTCACTGAGGATGTTGGGGAGAAGGCATGACACACAGAAAACAAAACTTCTAAGACCCTGGGCATGCCCCCAAATTTCTTTCTGACTAAAATGTTGTCTTCTGAAGACCAGGAGTAATCTGAGAGCTCTTCACTGGAACGTTTGCAGAAGTCACAGTCAACAGTAGTATCAAACTCCCCCAGGGCAGGCGGTTCCTTCTGTTTTTGCCAACAGTGGGATCCCAGAGCAGTGCCCAGCCCATTTTAGGTGGCCCATAAATACACGTGGAGTAAATGAATGCATTTGTGGCGCATTTATCACATGCTGGGAGCCTGGTGAGGAACCTGGTGGGTCGTGTTTCATTTAATCCTCACATCCCCTCAGGAGTAGGGGCTGTTACTGTCCTTGTACAGGAAGGGACAAGGGAGGTGGAACAGTGCTCAGAACTCCTAGGGTCAAGGAGCAGCTGCATCTCCGAGTCTTGGACTCTTGTGCTTGTGTCTGTGGTTTCCTAATGCGTGGAATGTAGGCGATCCCAGGCAGGGAGGTGAGGAATCACACAGGGCGGCCTGACTCCTGGGGACTTTGTTTCAATCATCCGGGTGGCAGGCAAGGAGAAAGGCTCCGCCTCCCTGGGAGCAGCTGTTAACACCTCTCTCACCTGCTCATCTCTCTCTTTAAACAGATCCCAGGCTCAGAACCCTCAGCACCCAGGCAGAATCTACTTTGTTCCCACTGCTTTTATTTTTATAAGTTATCTTCCTTGCCTGGCGGTCCTGCTTGTTTTCCATTTAAGGCACTGATATAGTTTCCTTTTTTAAAATTTTTTTTAAAGATTTATTTATTTATTCGAGAGAGGGGAGGGATGGAAGGAGAGGGAGAGAGAGTCCCAAGCAGACTCCATGCCAAGCACAGAGTCCCACTCGGGGCTCAATCTCATGACCCCTGAGATCATGACCTGAGCCCAAACCAAGAGTCAGTGTCTCAACCAACTGAGCTGCCCAGGTGCCCCTATGGTTTCCTTTTAAAATCAATATTTCGGGCAGCCCGGGTGGCTCAGCAGTTTAGCGCTGCTTCAGCCTAGGGCGTGATCCTGGAGACCTGGGATCGAGTCCCACATCGGGCTCCCTGCATGGAGCCTGCTTCTCCTTCTGCCTGTGTCTCTGCCTCTCATGAATAAATAAATAAAATCTTAAAATATAAAGAAATAAAATCAATATTTCAGTAATTTAAAAAGTGATGATATACTAAAAGAAATACGTACTTGGGTAAAATTTCTTGAGGCTCATACAGAGCAAAAATCGTGGTGGTAGCACAATGATGCATAAGGAATCAGCCTTCATTGCCTCCCGAAGACCCCATGGAAATTTAAGTTCTGGAGCGGGACAACAGGAGAACTCATTATCTCAGGCCAGCTTCTGTTGGTGGTGTTCACCTGGTACAAATAGGGCCCCCCAGAATCGGTCTGCAGGAGAGGAGGTGTGGCTGGGCCAGGCAGTGGGAGGGCCTAGGGGAAGAGTAGCCCCAGACCAGGAAAGCTGTGGTCCATAAAGGAGGGAAGTGGTGGGAATGGACGCAGAGAACGGGAATGCCCAGGGAGCGTTAGGAGATGCCCGAGAAGGCAGGGCTGCCTCTGAGGGTAAAGCCATAGTCTACTAGAGCTAATTTATCCCTCCCTGCATCAAGCTGGCCAATGACAACTGGCCCAACCCCAGCGCAGTGCTTCGCAACCTTTTTCAGTGCGCACCTCAACAGCCAAGGCTTTGTTGGGCTTGACTTTGGGTCGTCCGTGTTATGAAAATAACGTTTCCCTCCCCAATTCTGATACACAAGGATGTGGATTATGCTTTTTGAGAATGACTGCCTAAGGATGCTTAACAACAAATTCCAACTCTTTCTCTAATCATAGAAACACTCTAGTGGAGTATGTGTGAGTGGTTGGGAGTTCTCCAGCCATTTCATTCCTTTTCAATTAAAACAAAATTAAGACAGTTGTAGAAACTGTACTTAAAGCCAGTAGGTCTACGCAATGGGTGCTATCTTCCGAATTGTAACCTATCAGAAACCATCCATGTCTTCACTTAGCGAGGGCATATATTTGAGCTTTTTTGGCAATGTGTCACTGACTAGAAAGGATGAGCTGGTCTTTTTTGTAAATTCGGGCCTGGCATGTTCACTCACATAAAATAGCACTTGGCCGCAGCAACAGCCAGCAGAACTCAAGCACATCTGCTCCGCGCATGTTCTTGGCATCGCCTTATCTTCTGTTACACAATCACAAGTAAACTTACAACATGTCATCCCGATAATATTTTATTATAGAATTTTTTTTTTGGTCTTATTCTAAGTGAAGGGTGCTTCTTCTCTCGCTTCTTTATCTAGGATAAAGAATGTAAGCCAAGGTTAGATAGGGTATGGGATTCAACTTGGGAATAAAATTTCAAGCGACTTCTCTTTCAAGTCTTGAGGCCAGTTTAATTAAAGAGTATTCCGAAATTGCAAGGTGAGTTGTGTAAAAGCCAAACCACTGTCAACCTCTTACCTGTGTGAATCAGGAGTTGCGTGTTACTGTATAACCAAAATGAAAGTACGGAAATAATTTACCAATTGGATGCTGAAGCTGGTTTAAGAGTGAATTGTCATCTAGAATAGGGGTAGGCAAACATTTTCTGTAAAGGGCCAGAGAGTAAATCCCAGCAGTTGGGTGGAACATGCAATCTCTATCAGAGGTACTGAACTCTAGCTGGTAGCACAAAAAGCAGCCACAGATAATATGTAAAGCAAGGAATGTGGCTTCATTCTAATAATTATTTGTAGAGGCTGAAATTTGAAATTCATTTATGCTCATGCGTCATGACACTGTTCTTTTGATTTTTTTCCCAACCAATTAAAAACATAATAACCATCCTTCACTTATGAGCAGATCCCGTATCCATACCCCCTCAATTCCACATTGTTTTCATCCATTGAAACAGCCTCGTGGTGATGGTAAACTCTGGGAGATGAAAGGAAATATGATTGGGAAGAGAAGGGGTTCAGGCAAAGAAGTGTCTCAAGTCCTGGCAAGTTCAATTTCTTGACCTGGGTGCTGGTTCTGCGACAGGGAAACTGAAGGATCCCATAAAGGACGACTCTCTTTGCAACTTTTCCTGCTTCTATTCTCACTACGACCTGCACCCCCACCTTACACACATCTTATAGTACAGATAATGTAGGTCCTCCTTGTAAAGGTCAAGGAGTTAATGATTTCTTTGGAGTCATCCAGCACAACAGATAACATCTAAGGAGTGACTGGGCAAGTTCACCATGGACATTTTCCATGACTATTGACTCACCAAGACCCCTGGCTCCAGGGCATAAGTGACTTATGGGGAACACCTAAACACTCATCTTGGTTCCTGGATGCCTGAGAAGACACGTACGCTGGCCCACAATCCTCAGTAAAAACCCAAGACTCCAAGCAAGGATGAGGCTCACCCTCCTTTCCTTTCCGAGCCTCCCAGACACTCTGTCTATATCTGCACTCTCTCTGTACCTTCAATAAACTCTGCTCTCACTTCCTGTTGGCTCACATTTGATTTCTATCTGCTGGACTCCCCGCCTCCTCCGGGTCCTTAGACCCAGCGATCCTGCATCAGTTACATGGGTGTTTATTTTATAATTATTCATTAAACTGTACATTTATGTTCTATGCTTTGTGTGTGTGTAAAGGTAACATTTCACAGTGAAAATGTTTGAAAGTAAATGGCATAAGTTAACACGTATAAAACATGGTTCTCACCGATTGTGTAATCAGCAAATGTTAATTTGACTTTATAAAATACATGCATACTAATTTCAATGACACTTTTGTTTTTTATGAAATCGATTGCCTTTTATTCCACCGCAGTTTTCTGTGTACCTGACATATGTAGAAGAATCAGTAATTAAAGAATACAGGGGTACATAAGAAGCAGTCCATATATGATTAGAAGGGTTATCTTCTAAGTAAACATTTTGCTTAAGTTTGAATCATTTAAATAGAGATAGTTAGAGATTTCTTTTTTTTAAATTTGAATTCAATTTGCAGACATATAGAATAACACCCAGTGCTCATCCCATCAAGTACTCTCCTTAGTGCCCGTCACCCAGTCACCCCAACCCCCTCTCCCCTTCCACAACCCTTTGTTTCCCAGAGTTAGGAGTCTCTCATGGTTTGTCTTCCTCTATAATTTTTCCCCACTCAGTGCCCTTCCTTTCCCTTAGAGTCCCTTTCACTATTTCTTATATTCCACATGTGAGTGAAACCATATGATGATTGTCTTTCTCTGATTGACTTATTTCACTCAGCATAATACCCTCCAGTTCCAACCACGTCGAAGCAAATGGTGGGTATTCATCCTTTCTGATGGCTGAGTAATATTCCATTGTGACCCTTTTGTTTATTTGATATGCTGAGGTTTAGTGTAATTTTTAAAAAAGATTTTATCTATTTATTTGAGAGAGAGAGGAGAGAAAGACAGCACGAGCTGGGGGGGCGGGGGTAGGGGCAGAGGGAGAAGCAGATTCCCAGGGAGCCTGATGTGGGGTTTGATCTCAGGACCCTGAGATCATGACCTGAGCCGAAGCGCCCTTCATGTAAGATATTATTAGAAAAATATAATTCCACTGCTAAGAAACATTCTGCTGTTTAATCAGCACTTAGCACCAATAGAATTTTCTGCAACGATGGAAATGTTTTATGTCTGTGCTGTCCACATTGGTTTGTGACAACTGTTTTGGTTGGCACGGGTTTAGATTTTTGTACTTGCCCTTCCATACTATAATTTGCTGTTTCTGCGTGTCTGGATTCAAATCTCATTTGCACCATTAGGTAGCTGTGTGACCTTGGGCACCTTACTTAACCACTCTGTGCTTTAGTGCCTTCATTTTTAAATATAAATACTAATAGTACCTACCCTATAGTGTGGCTGACAGGATTAAATCAGAAAACTTTATGCACCTAATCCTGTGCTATTCCCTGTGCTATTCCCTACTAAGTACTCAATGAATTTGCCATTATAATTTTCGACAACTCCATTGCCGTGGCAATCCTAAAAGAGGAAATCAAGACTCCCACTTGATAAATGACAGAGTTAGATTAAAATTTTGATGCGGCCAAGTTTTTATGGGTCCCTTTGATTCCCCAAAGAAACTGGCATGGCCACATAGCACGGAGAATGATCCATTGCCATTACAATTCTTTGAGGGCTAAGAATATTATATTCCTGTAAAACAGGGTGGGTTCTGAACTCTCTTAGGTGTCCCTCTGTGGTTTTGCAAAAAGAAAACTTCTTCAAAATACTCGTTGAGTAAATGAGATAAAAAATAATGGTACCAGACAGTCGCTTAGGGCTTCAACCTCCCTGTTGCTAAAAGTTACGTTAAGTTACAAGGAAGGAAAAAACTAAAAGCTTAACTACAGTTATAAGCAAGCCTTTAAAAATTGAGTTTGACAAGCTTGTTTTCCCTTGAACTTTTCCCATGGCTGGCTTCCACAGATGGGAATTACACTTGTCCTGAAAGTCGTCCCAGGGTCTCCACACTCCATTTGTGCACGCTTGCCTGTAATGGGCGGGGGTTAAGATCGAGGGATAAAAGTCTTGGGGGCTTGAGATTGATGTTTATGACTCTGTCTGTCCTTGGTGCCTTTGATCTGTTATCCTGAATGGATGGTGCAGCCCGCATTGTTTGTGGGAGTGATTGAGTTTTTGTTTTATCAGATTCCTACACACAGAATATAAGGGTGGGGAGATTACAGGGCAGGTTTGGAATTCGGATGGGCTGGGTTGCTTGTGTTGTGGGAATTTGTCAAGTTTGAGTTTTGCTGGTGGGGGCTAGACTCCGGGCCTGGGAAGGGGGGAGGGGGCGTGTGTGGACCATCACGGGGACAGGAGACTCAGCTCTGGGACTCCAGGCCATCGACATTGCTCTCACGTAGCCCCGGGCTCGTAGCCATGTGGCGCACTTGGGCTGGGCATAGTTAGGCCTCTGTTGGGGGCCGGAGGACTAGGGAAGAGATGAAAAAGCCAGAATCTCTCTCAACAAAGCACGAAATGCCCTCCGCCCTCCAGCTGCTTCAACAATGAGCTGGAGGGGTCTCGATGGGCAACCGTTGGCTGATTCAGCCCCGAGCTGTGGGCTTTCACATATGGCATCGCCCCAGCCATGGCTCTGACCCTCTTTGCCCTGGCCACCAGTGTCTGCTTTGCCTGGACCCCCATTGCACAGAGGCTTGTCATGGCAACAGCTGGGGGTTGGGGGACCACACGGCCCGGCCCTTCCCGATGGGCTGAGATGGATGGGTTGCAGGCAATGTGCCAGAGGACCCCCTCCCCACACCTCCCTGAGGTCTGCAGAGGAGCTGGGGTCAAGGCCTGGGCGAAAGCAGGAATTCCTCGCTGGAGGGGCTGAGAGCTGAGATACTGAGGTAAAAGGGGAACTAGTCAAAACTGTGGGTGTCTCCAGCCTGAAACTCCCCCGCCCACTCCACCCCGATCCCTCCCAGAGCAGACTAAACCGAAAAACTGGCCACGGGTTACTGAATTCTGTTGGAAATGCTTTGAAGGAAGGAATTATCAAAGTGACACACTGGGGCCCCAGCTAAGCCAGGCCTAGTTTCCTCCCTGACTCGTGCTCCCTGGTGAGAAGGAGGGGCACACACTGCCTGTCAGGTGGCCCAGCTGTCCTCTGGCAGCAACGTGGTCATCCTCTGGGAGGAGCTCAATGGGTACATTTGACTTGCAAATGTTGGGAGTGGTCCCTTCCCAGCTGGGAAGCGAGGGGAGTGGGGAGGAGTCAGGACTGGACAGGAGGTGGGGGGTGGGGGGTGGGGGGTAAGGGGGTGCGGTGTTGTGTCACCACAGTCAACAGAAAGACCCTCTGCACAAGCCCGCATCTGCTGTTGAAGAATCTGCCTTCTGTTCTCTGTCTGCGTATCTCCAGGCTCCTGACTATCAAAAGCATTTATGTTCCTTCAGCACCAAGTGGGGGAGAAGATTGGATTCCTTTTCTTGGTCATTTGCCGACATGGGAATACCAAGAGCTGGTTTTGGCACCTAAGGCAGAACCTCAAGGGTTGTACTACTTAATAGTTCATAGAAGAAGGACTCTTTTTTTTTTTTTTCTTTGTGGTTGCTCCCAAGTTCACGGTCTGGTGAAAAGCCATGCACTGCTGTGGGCTTAAGCTACTGGTGGCACCAAGGATCTTCACAGACAGGTAGACTCGCCTTTACTTGGCTGTGGACCTGGGTAGAATGGCTGGGTGCCTTGCCAGACTCTCTTCCATTTTTGATTCTTGGGCTCATAAACAAGGCCTGTATAAAAGTAGGCCAACTTCTAATGAGCTGATCATTTCAAAATTAGAATCACCTAAAAATTAGGACATCAAAACAGCCTTGCAACCAATGTAGGAAGTCACATTGGAAAGAAGGTACAGAGATTCAGCAGGAGTCCTAGGACATTGTTGGGATCTCTTTGATAGGGCATCTTAAATGGAAATTATCAAATGGCTCTTTAAAACATGCACCCTTTTGTTTGATTAGCCTACTGGAGATAACCTTTATTAAACCTGATCTGAAATTACAGCCATGGCCGGTGCTTCTTTGATGCTGGGGCTGTTTCATTTCCTGTTTATACTATGATACACGTTGCACCAGGAGATAAAGCACTTCTGAAGGATATTAAGATATAAAAGTCCCTTGGCTATTTGCTGGCACTGTTTTGATGTTTTCTTGCTCCCTAGAAATTAGCATATCCTTTTCAAAGGCTGCCTCTGATGAGAGTAATCCTTTGCCATGATGTATTTGCTAAAAGTCATCAATGATAGTATATTGTGTAAAGAAATGACACATAAAAGGCATGATGTTAGATTATTGATAATAAGGCAACTTGTGTAACGGTTGCTTTTGGCTTTTCTAAAACATATTTTGACACCATAAACACACTGGGCTTATATTAATGAAGATTTAATGCTTCTGAGATTTTAAAGAAACTTGAACAGAGCAACTTTGCAAAGGAAAGTGCTGGTAGGGGGCAAGTTTAACATTTTTACTAATTTTACTAAGTTATGTTCTATCAAGACATTTTATTGCCTTGGAAATAAGAAACGATCGTAAGCTTTTTTTGTTTTCCTTCGGTTTCAGAGCTTACAGCTAATGAATAAGTCTTACATGGAGCCAAGCCGGGAAAAGAGTTTTGCCCACAAACCCAGATTTTTCTTTTTAAATGAAATAAGGAAAGAGAGAATGAAAGATGATTAGGAAGGAATGAAGGGAAAGAAGTAATAGAAAGAAGCCAAGACAAAGAAAGATGAGAAAGGAAGACTTAAGGCAAGAGGGAGAGACATAAAGGAAGAAAGAAAAAAGGAAGGAAGAAAGGAAAGAGAGAAGAAAGAGGGAGAGAAGGAGAGAGGGAAGGAGGAAGAGAAGGAAGGAAGGAAGGAAGGAAGGAAGGAAGGAAGGAAGGAAGGAAGGAAAGGAAAGTTCTGTCTCTATATTGATAAGTTATTCAGGGGAAGGGTTCTAGCAAACTTCACTTAGGCTCAAAGGACATTTAGGAAAAACATTTTTAATTAAGTTTATCCAAATCAATCAATAGACATAACCTTAATTTAAAATTCATTATTCTGGGACTTTAAAATGTGAAGGAAGCTGAGCTACCATCTTCTGAGTCCTACCCAATTTTATCCAAACCTCTGCCTACAAGACAATTCTTGAATTTTTATTCTTTCCATCATGATTCAACACTAGGAGATACTCAACTGTTGTCTCACAATCCACTGAAAGTACTGAAGAGCAGAGCAGAGTGTAGCACTCTGGCTGAAGAAATGCTCCTCACACGATTCCTCTCTCTCGGACCTGACTGTTGATTAATACTAAAGGTAAATGTTTATGATACCCGCAGCAGGGATATTTCCTTAGAAATCTGCATACTTTTAAAAATGAAATGTGTCAGGTGTTCAGCTCTCCTTTGTCTGTTTCTCCATGCATTTAACATGTGTTGGGTTTTCTGTTTAAGGATCAAAAATATTTTCTTAATTACAAGCCTACTATTCTTGAAATGTGGTTTAGAATATTTTTCTCTTGGAAATTGGGTTCCAACTTGGCTATTGGAAGATCCAAGAGCAGAAGAAGAGGCTAAGGAGATGACATGGAACATGGCATTGAGTTCCATACCTCCAGCCTTTGAAGGTTCCTGGACGCCCTTTTGTGGCAGATCCTCTGAATGACTGACTATATGACCCAAACTCACTTTAAAAAATTTAGACCCCGGAAATAATCAAAGAAATCCATTGACTAAGATGGGTATCAGGGAGATCTCTTTTTGTGCTCACCACCATCACATCAATATCAGCAAGCACCTCTGATACTTGTTCTAGATGAGCAAGCTGGCTGTGGGCATTCTTGAGTCACTCAACGACAAAAGAATGGACTGAATCTTCTCTAAAGTATTGTTCCTAAAAAGAGTTTTGTAAAGGAACGTATTTTGCCTTGAGTTAAGATTTCTGGAAGCGAGAAGTTGAGGGTCAGGAGGCATCCAGGGAATTAAATTTGTTGGCCTTAGGATTGAGTCTACATGATAGATTTCCATTCATGTTCTATTTATGACCTGACAATCCCCAGGGCAAGACTCAGATTTATCACCAAACCAACTTCAGTTCTCTCCCAAATGCCTGCTCCCCAGATCGGAAGGACAGGTTTGCCCAAGGGGACTCTTATTAGAAATTCTAACCTCTATACTCAGCTCTTTTCATCAGCAAAATACTTCAATAGAGAATAAAAGGCTCAGACTGATGTCACAATTAAAATGGGCTACTGCAGGGATGCCTGAGTAACTCAGTGGTTGAGTGTTTGCCTCCGGCTCAGGGCATGATCCAGGGTCCTGGGATCAAGTCCTACATCAGGCTCCCAATAGGGAGCCTGCTTTTCCCTCTGCCTATGTCTCTGCCTCTCTGTGTCTCTCAAGAATAATTAAATAAAAATCTTTAAAAATTAAAAAAATAAAATGGACTACTGCAGTGCATCTCAAATTTTCTGTGGTTATTTTTTAAAAATCTTTTTAGGGACGCCTGGGTGGCTCAGTGGTTGAGCATCTGGCTTTGGCTCAGGGTGTGATCCCGGGGTTCTGGGATAGAGTCTTGTATTGGACTCCCTGTGAGGAGCCTGCTTCTCCCTCTACCTATGTCTCTGCCTCTCTCTCTGTCTCTCATGAATAAATAAGATATTTGAAAAAAAAAAGAAATAAAACAAAACATTAAAAAAATAAAAAATCTTTTAAAATTTTGTTTGAGTTTTAATTTTTAGTACATTAGAGACCAATACGTGGTCCCACTGTGTAAGACTATGAGGCAGCTGTCACCAGCGTGACTCGCCATTGGAGTCGGACAGCTCCAGAAGTTCTATACAGTGTTCAGCAAGACAAGTCCATTGATCATGTGCTTGGATGTCATGACAAAGTCAAATTGCTATAAAAGTTTCTAAATATTCACTCTCAATTTCTGAACGTACACGATCAGGAACAGTAACAACAGTTGATGGACCAATGTCAGTTCAAGGACCACACTTGGCCTTGGTTTACAGCAAACAATCTCAATAGAAGGTGTAAGTATTATTTTAAGAGTCACCAGCTGACTTTGTTACTTATAATAAAATGGATGCTTAATAATGTTGATGATGGATGCAGTGGTAATGATAGAGGACCCAAGAGTTTGTTATCTTGGCCTCCATTTTAATCAGTGGATTGTCATGAATTCCAGTCATCTCTGTAAAAGTGTCAAGTCAGTCATAGACTCCAAGTACTGATACATCATAGAAAGTTGTAGCAATTGTGAATTGTTATGGTACTTATGGGTTGTAATTTTGAAACACATCTGGGTTTTTATAGGGGAATTTTTTTGCCCGAAAGGAAGTCTTTTAATTAGGAAGAGGAAAAGGAAAGACAAAATAAAAGTGCAAAGAGGAGTAATATTACTATATTAACATCACACCGAGCATTACTAAGTTCTATGAATTGTTTCAAGCTAAAATGCCAGGTTTATCTTTGCTCATTCTTCAGTAAGACACACATTCTCACCTTGCTGAAATTATCTGTCCGGCAGCAAAGTGAGGAAAAACTCAACACTCATTTTTCAAAAAATTCATTATTCTGAAAAATTATGTTAACCTACTTTGTTCATTTCCCCTTGTAATATGTATGACCAATTTTGCTATCTTTAACTTGACTATTTTGTTACTTATAGACTTACAAAATGCTTTTGGGAGTACCATGCCTATCCCTCAAAAGGTTGCCCTATTTCTATTTCTTCCCTCCAACCCTAACATTTAAAAATCTTCAACTGCATCCATGGATGGATAATGACATTGGAACATTTCTCATGGCAATATGTTGCAAACTATAAATGTCATGTCAAGTTTTTTTTTTTGTCATGTCAAATTTGCAGCAGGATCTATCACTAAATATGGGGGGGAGCAGTCATTTTCCCAACCACCTGGAGTTATTAGAGGAGAATGAGTGGATTGGTGGCTCTTCCTTCTCTTAGTCTATTTCAAACCTACTGAGAATGCCTTCTGAGAGCCTGGAGGGGCCATTGAACGGGTCTTAGTACTTCTTCAAAAGGGTGCTTACAGGGATGCAGGACGAAGCTCGAAGCTTGCTGGGCCTGGAAGTGCTGTTTCATGGGTTTATGTCCGACACATCCTGGAGGAGATAGCTGTAGCAGATTCTTCCCTGAATATAATTGGTATCTGAGGCAAGAGTTCTTAGTGGGAGTAGGAGAAGAGGGTCCCAGCTGGACGTTCTAATCTGAAGCTGTTTCTCTCCTCCACATACCTACTTCTCGCTTCCGTGTACACAGCAAGTTTCAGGGAGATGTTGGAAGGATATTAATGAGTTTAGGATCCGTAAAGGACTTAGGAATGCTCAGATGGGAGTACCAACAGCACTTACCTACTTCCTAAGTTTATTGAGTGGATGCTCTGAAAATGGAAAGCTCGCTATGATAATGATTGGCAAGCTCCACTGTGTTTCAGCTTCCTCTGCAGAGCAGGGATGTGTGTTACTGGGGTGTTGGGGAGATTAATGTGAACCCTGACCTGCTTCGTGCATTCATATTCAGGAACGGTTTTTACAAGGTAGTAAAATTGCACTGAAAGATGAGTCCTGTTGTTCAGACTTTTCATTTATGTCTCCCCTCAATGTGGAGGTCAAAGTGAAGACAGCATTCTTACTTAAAAGCTGACAAAGGAGAAAGAGGAATGCTTTCCCCCGCCACCCCACCCCGATTTTTGTCTTTTTCCAAATGCAATTGTTCAAATTGCATGAGAATGCATGTGTTATTTTTAGCTTCTGAGGAGAGGAAAATCAGAGGCTATTAGGGCCACGGTCACAGGGGACAGTTCAGGTCTCGCTGATCCTCTAAGGAGAGTGTGCTGTTTAGGATTAGGTTGCTCCACAAGGGACACAAGGCCCCAAGTAGCAATATCTCCAAAGCTTAATTTTTTCTCTCATGAAGAGTCTGCAGGTCAACTGTTTACATCTGATGAAGTGTTCACTTGCTCCACAAATTCCTCCAACACTGAGACACCTTCCAGTTCACTGCGTTGTCCTCTCCGAGGGATTTTGAGGTTCCCCAAGACCCTTTCATGAGTTCTGTGAGATCAAAACTCTTTTTATATGATACTAAGATGTCATTTCCTTTTTCACTCTTGTTGTCTCAAGGGTGAGTACACAGTGGAGTGCGCTAGAGGTTCCATGATGTGTCATGATGTTGCTCTGAAAGCTAATGGAATATGTGGTTATATACACTGGGGTTTTTAATTTTTCTGTTTTAATTCTTGAATGCTATAAATATCAATAAATATGACCTACACACATAAAAGCTTTTGGTTAACCTTTTGGTTAAGCTTTTGGATGAGTTTGCTGTGGAGAAGGACAAACATTGTATGTTCTCATTCATTTGGGGAATATAAATAATAGTGAAAGGGAATATAAGGGAAGGGAGAAGAAATGTGTGGGAAATATCAGAAAGGGAGACAGAACATAAAGACTCCTAACTCTGGGAAATGAACTAGGGGTGGTGGAAGGGGAGGAGGGCGGGGGGTGGGGGTGAATGGGTGACGGGCACTGAGGGGGGCACTTGACGGGATGAGCACTGGGTGTTATTCTGTATGTTGGTAAATTGAACACCAATAAAAAATAAATTTATTAAAAAAAAAAGAATACTTAAGAGTGCAAATGGAGTCCTGAGACCAAAAAGGCTGAAAACCACTATCCTATGGTATAGGCTTTGTCCTCATGGACCAAAAGTGTTGCCTTCATTCTGGCCATCATATCTGCATTCCATCAGCAGGAAGAAGAAAAGCAGGGAGGATAAGAGCACACTCATTTCCTTTAAAAATTTTCCCAGAATTAGCCCATACCACTTCCCATACCTGGTTGACTAGTGCTTAGCCAATTGCAAAGGGGTAAGGTCAATGTGGTCTTCAGGCCACACGCCCAATTTAAAAGAGGGCTTGGGGAAGAAGCTCCTATTCCTGGGAAAGTCTCTTAGCAGCCTCTGCTACAAGTGAGAAGTGCAAAAACAATATTCTTGCTCTTGAGTTGCGGACCTACCATCTGCAGAGCACAGATGGCCCTGAAGACTCTGGAGTATCACAAAAGCCGAACCCCCACACATCTGGCCACACGTGTTGCTTTCATTTTCACTCTCCTCCAAAACTTGGCTTGGCCTGTGAGATGGTCTCGAAAGCTGAGCCCGAGACCTTGGTGACTTAATACAGATGTCCGAGTCTCTGCAGCCAAGGAAGGGCTGAAAAGGAGCTGCTCTTTCAGAAAGGGGATCACACGAGAGCACAGCGAGAAAAACCTGGAGGTGAGAAGACTTCTGTGTGGTAAGAAACTTGGAAGAAAAAAAAAAAAGCAGTGAGTTCACTCGATCCCGAGCTGGTTAACCAATGAGAACAGTGTTAATGAGGCCAAGACCGAGGGGTTGCCTTGGCCCTTCATGAAGGACGGACTAGTCTTGCTCAGACTCAACTTCTAACTTCCCAGGAGAGCTGCTGCTGATCACAAGTCAACCCAGATAGAGTGGGTCAACTCAAACCATCCTCACACAGGAAAATTACCCTGTCTGTGCTCTGTTGACGGTGGGTGTGGAGAATGACCTCTGTCTCGATGACTCTGGCTCACTGGAAGACCTACTCGAGAAGTCACGCAGGGCACAGGGATGCTTTGTCAGCTGCCACGAGATTTTAGGCACAGATTTCTCTTTCTCCTAATTGATCTTGTGCAAAAATAAGCCCTGAGTCTTTTGGCCTGGAAAGAAAACCTAGCTCGCCCACTTGTTTTGTTTCCTTTTGCTAATATTCTTTCTTGAGGTTCCCGTGGACAGTGGCCAAAAGGGGTTGGGCTCTTTGCATCATGTAGCATACTCCCTGGCACAGGAGAGGCGCTCAGAGTATTTGTGGCTGAGAATTGATGTTTTCTTATTTTGCAGTCTTTCTGGTTTCCCTCTGCTTTCTTTTTACCAAAGATGAATTACCTTCCCTGCATCTCAGGACTGATCTCTGCTGGAAGGCCGAGAATCTTCCCCGATGGTCCCCAGGGGCTCAGAGCAGGGCACACTTCGCCACACACCCAGGTAACACGGCTTTCATTCCCCCAACCTACCTGTCCTAGCTTTTGACCGGAGCCTTGGCAACAATGGGATTGGAGTGTGGGTTCTGTGCAGCTGGACAGATGCGATCGAAGCAAGACCCTAAATGCTTTTAGAAATTCCAAGCTCGAACTTGCACAACAGCAGGTACAGGTTGCAAGAAGCGAAACAGGGAAGACAAAAGCTAGTGGTTTCCTGTTGGCTTGGGGAAGGAATGGTCGTGACACAACCTCCCCCTCCCTCACAAGCACATCTAAACACCACAGGTACCGGTGCTCTGCAGACCAACCCCCGACCGGGGCTTCTAGCCTCTTTCAAAAGTTTTCTTTCAACCTGGACCATTCAATTCTGTCTTTTTTTTTCCCCCAGCTTTCATCCATGTGACTAAGGCAGTGCTCTCTGGAGAAGAGAGGAAAAAAAAAAAAAATCAATGACCGACCTGCCTACAAACCACACTCAGTTAACCTGGCTTTAAAGGGAAGAGCACATTTCTCTCAGCCTCCCCTTGGCACCACGAACCCTGGACTTCTCTGCAAAGGAAAACATGCCAGGACTTTGCAACGCGGAGGGGGAAACCTGGGACCCATTTGATAAAAGAACATCCCCAAGGGCCTAGGTTGCTTTAGGAAACATCCTCTCTGGTCCAAATGCGGAAAATGAGGTCACATCAGTTTTCTGGGTAGCTGAAACCTTCACGGCCTCACTGGCAAGTGCGTCCCAGAGATGCTGGCTGGGTCACACCAAAGCCACACAGTGTCAGTACACTGTGATGCCTCTTAGAAATCGTGTCAGGGACGCCTGGGTGGCTCAGTGGTTGAGTGTCTGCCTTTGGCCCAGGGTGTGATCCCAGGGTCCTGGGTTCGAGTCCTGAGTCAGGCTCCCCGCAGGGAGTCTGCTTCTCCCTCTGCCTATGTCTCTGCCTCTCTCTGTGTGTCTTTCATGAATAAATAAATAAAAATCTTAAAAAAGAAACCGTGTCAGACAGCAACAAAGGACATGGGTGCTAAACTCAGATGGCCTGGGTGCCTTTCCCAGCACTGGCATTCTCTAACCAGGTGACTGTGGACCAGAACTTCATCTCAAGGAAGACTTGGTTTCCTCGCCTGCAAAAGGGGCTAAGGGCAGTCCTTACTGGATGAGTTTGCTGTGATAGGTCAGGTACTTATCACAGAGCCTGGCCTGATGGGGCTTGATCCACATGACTGGAGACCCTGGGTGGGCTAGGTAGGTCAGCTCTGATTTGGTTTGGTGAGAGGTGAGGGCACATAGACGTGGTGACCTCTCCTCTTCCTAATTCCTTTTACTAAGATGTCTGATTGGGAGGTCACAGTTGTTCCTACCACCCTTTTCCTTTCTACAGCCACCATTATAAACTAAAAAAAAAAAACAAAAACACGATCCACTAGAAGAAAGACAGTCTCTTCAATAAATGGTGCTGGGAAAATTGGACATCCACATGCAGAAGAATGAAACTGGACCACTCTCTTGCACCATACACAAAGATAAACTCAAAATAGATGAAAGATCTAAATGTGAGACAAGATTCCATCAAAATCCCAGAGGAGAACTCAGGCAACACCCTTTTTGAACTTGGCCACAGTAACCGGAGAAGGACAAACAGTGTATGTTCTCATTCATTTGGGGAATATGAATAATAGTGAAAGGGAATATAAGGGAATGGAGAAGAAATGTGTGAGAAATATCAGAAAGGGAGACAGAACATAAAGACTTCTAACTCTGGGAAATGAACTAGGGGTGGTGGAGGGGTGGTGGAGGGGGAGGAGGGTGGGGGGTGGGGGTGAATGGGTGACGGGCACTGAGGGGTACACTTGACGGGATGAGCACTGGGTGTTATTCTGTACGTTGGTAAATTGAACACCAATAAAAATTAATTTATTAAAAAAAATAAAAAATAAAAAAAAAACAAAAACAAAAAACAAAAAGGCAATCGGTGTCAAGCTCTTGACCATCTTGAGCTGCATGAGACTGGCTGCACACAGATTTTCCACCCTACTCACCACTCCGCTCCCCAACGCTTGTTAAACAGTAGGTGCTCTCTCCCCACACTCCGTTTCTACTTCCATCGCCTCTATCAAGTCATGCCATTAATTCTGGGACGATAGTACCCCCTTCCATAAGGAGCTCCCGAATGCCCATTCCTCCAGCAAGCCTGCCTGGATTGATCCCTGCCTTTTCTTATCCATGGTTTATCCTCCCTTTAATCCCTGTCTGCTTCCCACTGCCTTGGCTCTCCGTTTATAGTCTACTCCCTAGAGTTGTTGCCTGAGACACAATCTCAGATGATGAACCCCTGGAGGGAAGGACCTTGGCTCTGTAATTTCCAGGGTTAACCTTTGATGATGGGGATAAGATGGTATGGCCTAAAGGGATGTTTTGCTTTTGATGAGTGAAAATGAAAAGCCCTGTAGGGTCATCAGGGGTTTCCAGGCCCATGTTTACTTCTAGTCGGGGCACCTCCGTGTCACATCACTTCTGCTCTTTCTCCTTCACTATTATTTCTTTTGAATCACATCCCTTGAAGCCCAGGCTCCCTGAATCTGCCTGACCCTCTCACTTATTTATCTGTACCCATTTCCTAGAGGAGGCACCTGTCTCAGATCCAACGTAATTACCACTAATCACTGGGTTCACTGGCCAGGCTATATAAAGAACTGCTCTATCTCTGCATCTTGGGCTCTGAAGTTCAGCCCTCCCTGTTAATCACCCACCTGGCAAGAGGTTGATTGTCTGGCTAGGGAAAATGAGCTTCATGATCATATTAAGGGGACACCAGCCAAGTAGGGGACATCACAGTAAATGTGGCTTGACATCACACCTGCCCCTCTACCTAGGACAGAGATGGTGTGGTAGCCCAAATGTTTGGTCATAACTCTTCACCCTTACCTTGGTCCTACTTCCCGCTCCTTGATTTTGTGCTCAGATACATGGCTCGCTTTCACCAGTGAAACAGTTAGTGGATCTGACATAAGTAGAGACTAAAAATGTGCTTGTGTGGCTGGTCTTTCCCTTACGTGCCTCTAACCTCAACGAGAGAAGAGCACGCTCTGGCTGTGCTGCTGACCCTTTCGTAGGGGCCCTGGAAGGGAAACACACTGAGCAGACCTGAGCCCAAACCATAGCAAAAACCAAAGCCCAGCTGGACTGCACCTTGAAGCGGAGCACTCCTGGCCTGATTCACCACAGGTCTGCCAAACCCCAGTTGCCACCAAGGCGGGTGAGCAAGAACAAATGATTCTTGAGTCAAGCTACAGAGTTTCGGGGTGGTTTGTTATGCAGCATTATTGTAGCAATTGCTGGCTGAGACAGATGGCAGGTTTACTCTTGCTTGTCAACTCTGTTCACTTGGCAGAGACTGAGAAGAACGTTTCACTGAGTGGAGAAGGATTGTGAGACCAATTTGGGCTCCCTGCGAAAGAATTCCGGAACTGATTAGTGATGCCTACCATCGGAAGAATAGTGACACAAGTGCCACGGACCTACCACCTTGGGTCTGAAGCCTCTCCAGATGACTTACTTTGCCTCCCAAAGAAAGGGCAGGAACGTGGCCTTTGGATAAGTACTAACATACTCAGGTAGGAGTAGATGACACACATTCTGGTGCTCGCGTATTTGTATTTCAGTCTATCACTAACATACAATGGCACTGCTAGTGCATACAGGCTCTTAGAAAAATGCACCTCTTCTGGACAGATGCAGCCTCAGGGATGCCAACTTGGAGAGCAGGGATGCCAACTTGTGGGGAGGTGGGGAGGTATCTCTTGCTCCAGGTAGCTATGCCCCATGCTGGGATACACGGCTTAGCAAGCAGGGCGTGGGCTGAATTTTACTCCCTTGGCTGAGCGCTTTTGTATAGTGTACACATCGTACCACTGTACATGACAGGCTTACCAGTTCAAGTTGAGGTGGAAATAAAAGAAAAAGAGGAAATAAGATAAAAAGAGAGAAAAGTCTGCCCTGTTCTGATGTCAGTTCTGCCCAACTCCTGTGCTTTGGAGTTGTGAATGAGTCATCCTACCACTATTTGACCTTGGATTTTAGACCCACACTGCTTGTATATTCTGAGTAGTTGGAAGAATAGTTTAATTGAAGTGGATAAGCCTACTACTGGACAGACATGTTCTATTCCAAAAGAGGAAACTTCTATCCCACTGAATCACTAACCTGCAAATGTTGGAAAGTGCTAGGCTGAGAACCAACTTTCTAAAATCTCTTGCCCACTCCTGCTTGTCAGGTACCTTGGAAAAGCAAACATTGTAGTGTAAAAGGATCCTCTTCTGCAAAGTAACTGAAAACCCAAGTAAAGAGTGACCCTGGGAATTAGATTGCCTTAGTTTGAAGAGCCAAATAAAAAGGAGTCACATCTGGTTCCATTTTTCTTGTGAAATTATCTCACACTGACCAAGTAGGTCCTTTCCTGAGTATATAAATACAGAAGACACACACATGGTTGTTATCAAACAGTATTGTGCAAAATTAAATTGGCTACTTTATGGTGAAATGGAGAGGAATGGCAGGCATTTCAAACACATGAGTTTCTCTTCATTGGGTCTGGAAGCAATCACTCACAAAGACAGCTACTTTATCTCCTAGAGTGTGGACCATTCCAGAAGGGACATCAGCTTGGGTTAAAACCAGTGACATGGTCAAACCTGCAATGGAGCCAAGACACACAGAGCCCTGATTCCCTGATTATTTGAGGGAAGGTCCTCTGAGTTAATGACAGAAATCATCCCCCACCTTGGGTCCCAAGCTGGTCTTTTGGATAAGGTCTCTAATGTGCTGGCCATATGTGAACTTAGGACCAAAGGGAATGAACTTACTGGGATTTTTCAATTATCTTTTGCTCCCAGAGACATGCTGCCTTGTTGCTACCTGGCTCTCATCTCAGGATTGTTCCAGGGAATGTACAATAGACGAGAAGCAGAAATCAAAGAAAGACTTCAAGCCCTCACTGTGGTGAGCCTTGAAATTACTCCATATTGAGCCAGAAGAAGGGAATGTTAAAGGGGGAGTTGATATTCCCAGGCGGGCATTTCATTGAGACTATCATTGTCCGGCAGCCATTCCAAAAACATCATGAATCGCCTCCCACCCCTCCCCCTCCCTCTTCTGCCATGGAGTTTCCCACAGGACCCGTGTGAGCAAAAGGATGGTGGCGGGAGCTGTGGGGGAAAGAGTGAGACAATGAACTGTAAAGCAATAAAAGGTTACGAGGTTGGGGGAGGGAAATGAAATTGGTTTCCCTACCACCCTGTCTTGGTGTTCCCAGATGTTCTTACTTTTATGGGCTGTATTGTAGGGTAAGAAGCTTGAACTAAATTGGACTCCATGAATGGTGTAAGTGGGCCAAAATGGAAGAGCACTGTGAATTGTCCTAGGGAGGAGAGCTGAGTCCTTGCCCCAAATCCCCTTGTCTTTAACCTTCTCGCTTCCATACTTACTGTCCTGGTGAGATCTTGTTCTGTCTCAAGCCACACACCCCAGTTCTCACACAATCAAAACAGTCCAGGATCCTGCTGTCACTTGAAGTCCTGTTCACTGAAGACTCCAGCTAAGGCAGGAGCCTCTTAGAGTATATGGAATCAGGGTTTGAATTCAGTTCTCGGAAAGAGATTTCTGTCATATGCATTCTGTGTAATGCTCAAGAAGACTATATCTCACAAGGAAAAGAACTGGAGAGGAGGCTTTCCTTCTGTCACTGTCCAGAGGATGAAGATGGCCAAATAGGGTCCTCTCTTGAAATAGAAGGGAAAAAAATAGAAGTGTGTCATTTAAGCTCCCGGGAAATCATAATGTGGCCCACTCTCTTATAATTGACAGTTGGAAGACATGGAAAAAATTGATTCATTATAGTTCATCCTTCTTTGAAATGGTCCTGGTGGGAGCATTTGAAAGAGGGAAACTAGGGCACCAGGTGGCTCAGTAGGTTAAAAAATCTGCCTTTGTCTCAGGTCGTGATCCCAGGGTCCTGGGATTGAGCCCCAGATGGGTTCCTTAGCAAGGAGCCTGCTTCTCCCTATTCCTCTTGCCCTCTGCTGCTGGTGTGCTCATGCATGCTCTCTCTCTCCCTCTCACATGTGTGTGCTTTCTCAAATAAATTAATAAAATCTTGAAAGAAAGAAAGAAAGGAGGAAGGAAGGAAATTGTTTTATGGGATGGAGTTTTCCACTTCCAATGACAAGTAGTAGGTGGTTGCGGCATTGGTTTTGTTAGATACAGTTATGTGAATTTGAAACCCCCACAGTGCCACTCTCTTAGCCATCTGGGTTGGGATGGCTTAAAAGCCAGTGGTTAAAGAACTGTAGAGAATTGCGTAGTCAGCCGACATGAGCCCATGACTTTTAGTCCCTAGTGGTGCACAGATAACCAGCCCTCAGCCTAGAAGCCCTGGACCTCACCTATCCCTCCGCAAGTTGGCTTCCAACGGGCCAGTGATCATTAAATGCACTCCACTTCCACATCTTATTTTAGGGATGACCCTAAAGATTCCATGCATTTACTTTCTACCATCTGGAAAAGGAAAAAAAAGAAAAGAAAAAGAAAAAAGGAAATGACAGCACAGTTCATGCTTTTCCTTTTTTAAATTAACACTTATACGTGTGCTATTTTTCCAAAGTTGGCAGCTAGCTGCTCAGGCTCGAATGCACCCCATAGGTTTTTCTTCTTCTTTCTTTCTTTCTTTCTTCTTTCTTCTTCTTCTTCTTTCTTCTTCTTCTTCTTCTTCTTCTTCTTCTTCTTCTTCTTCTTCTCTTTTCTTTTAAAGATTTTATTTATTTATTCATGAGAGACACACAGAGAGAGGCAGAGGCAGAAGCAGAGGCAGAAGCAGGGTCCCCATGGGAAGTCCCATTTGGGACTCGATCCCAGGAACCCAGGAATCACGACCTGAGCCAAAGGCGTCTGCTCAACTGCTGAGCCACCCAGGTGCCCCTTGAATGCACCCTGTAGGTTCTGAAGGAAAGAAAGGGGCCAGGGAGAGGATGGTGGCCTAGAGGAAGGGTCAGACAAGAGGTCCCCTAGGTGTGGGTGGGGCACCCAATGTCTCCTGAAGGGCCCTGGCTGCGGTCCCTCCCTAATCTCCTCTCCCGGTGGTGAGCCCAGCGTGGGCTCTGCGCACTCCTCAGCCCCAGGGAAGCAGGAAGCTGTGCCTGACAGCCTTCCAGACTGCCCTGAGAACTTGAAGCTACTCCAACAGTGAGAGCGGAAATAAAAGTTTGGAATCCTCCAGCAAGACAACGGCCAGGTTATATTCCACCTCATTTCTTCCTCCTCTTCTTGGCATGAATTGGAGAATATTCACCTGGTGGAACGGCAGGTGTCTAAGAAGAACTTTGATTTTTCTAAACATTTACAATTCTCTTTTATGTATGCCGTCAGAAAATGGGCAAGGAAATCGAAAATGTAAATCTTCAAGCAAGCGTGTGTGTCAGCGAGACGCCAGACTCCCTTCAGAGGAGCAGATGATTGTGAAAGACACCCAGGCAGGAAGCGAGTTTCCTAGCAGCTGGCGGGGAGCCCTCAGACCGGAAGAGAGGTCCTGAACCGGAAGGGGTGGGGCTTGCCCTGAGAGCCAATGAGAAGCCTGGCCTCGCAGGGGCGAAGATGGAGGATGTTCCTCAAGATGGGGTCCAGGTGGTTCTGCTCCAGGTCTCGCATCACCTGACAAGGAGTCCATTAGACTCGTGGGGGAGAATTACATCTGGCTCTTCTTTTTCTTTTTCTCTCTCTCTTTTTTTAAAGATTTTATTTGATAGAGGGAAAGAGAACATCAACAGGATGAGCAGCAGGCAGAGGAAGAGGGAGAAGCAGGCTCCCCACTGAACGGGGAGCCTGACGGGGGGCTCGACCCGGGGATCTTGGGAGCATGACCTGAGCCACCCAGGCGCCCCTCATCTGCTTCTTCTGACTCTCCAATCTGGAAACTGGGGTCGCTGAACCTAGGAGTCTTCCTGAAGGGACATCGCCCTGATGAACTGAACCTTCTCTAGGAGATGGACTCGAGGAAACTATGACATTGATCAAATTTGTGTTTGTCTCTCTTTCTCTCCTACTCCTGCCTTGTCCCTTCCCCTGTTTTTCTTAAAGATTTTACTTTTCTTTCTTTCTTTTTTTTAAGATTTTATTTATTTATTCGTGAGAGACACACACACACAGAGAGAGAGAGAGAGAGAGAGAGAGAGGCAGAGACACAGGCAGAGGGAGAAGCAGGCTCCATGCAGGGAGCCTGACGTGGGACTCGATCCCAGGTCTCCAGGATCATGCCCTGGGCTGAAGGTGGCACTAAACGGCTGAGCCACCCAGGGATCCCCCGAGATTTTACTTTTCAAGTGATCTCCACATGCATGGGGCTCAAACTCACAATCCTTGAGATCAAGAGTCACAGGCTTTACAAACTGAGCCAGCCAGGCGCCCTTTTAAATAAAACGCCTGATACATGTCCAAACAATAGCCAAACAGAAAATATAATGAATATAAATGGAACATAAAATGCTAGGAATACATTTAATAGGAATTGCGTGGCACTCACATGAAGAAAGTGCTTACCCTTTACTGAAAATCATAAAGAGGATGACTAATGGAGAGACATCCTTTGGTCTTGGTAAACAGATGTGATATTGATAAGAGGTCCTTTCTGCCTAAATTATTCTGAAAACTTAACCGAACACTAATTAAAAGTTAAACTGGAGGTTTGGGTATATGACAGGATAATTCCAAAATTTATTAGGAAGAACAGAAAGGTAAGGATAACCAAGAAATCCTTTAAAGGGGAAAATAAGGGAGAAATAGCCCTCCCAGGAAATAAAGCATGTTATAAAATTACAGTGATTTGAATTGTGTCATACTAAGAAAAGAACAAATTAGAGGTCACAGAACTATACCCACGTAAATCTCAGAATTCAATATATGATAAAGGACATTTTCAAATGAGCAGGGAAAAGATAATTTTTTTGAACGCTATTGGGACAACTGGCTAGCCATTTGGAAAAAAAAATGCCATCAGCCTCCCAAATAAATCCCAGATGTTTTAAATGTAAAAACTAAAACCATAAAAGCACTAGAAGAAAGCAGGAGTGAAAATGTGTATAATCTTTGGATGGAAACTTCTAGGCATGGCACAAATGCTATAAACAATAAAGAAAAAGATTGGAACATGTGACAACATAAAAATTAAAAACTTCTGCACGACAAACACTATAAACAAAGTAAAAAAAAAAAAATAAGGCACAAATAGGAAAAATACTTAGGACACATGTCAGAGGGTTAATAACCCTAAACTAGAAAAACCTCATCAATAAGAAGCCAAACCCCAATAAAAATCTACATGTGGATCAAGCTTCATTGTCAACAAAACAGTTCCAAATTCAGATTGTCAGTCAAAAGGATATTCGGGACGGCCTCACGCTAACAAAAGTATCTGTTGTGTACCTCAAACGCAAAGTTAATTGGGCATCCTGTGTTTTTATTTGCTAACGCTGGCAATCCTATTTTGGATGCATGAGCTCATTTGGGCTCTGCAGTGACTCAGCGAGGTACAGAAGATGGGCTTAGTTAGCTTTTCAGTGGCTTCCTCCTCTCTTGAGTATGCTGTGAGAAGAAAATTGGATAACAAACGTGTGGAACCTAGGACAGGACCCCGCAGGTGAAGGGTAGCCAGCACGTGTTGGTTTGCTTTCCCTTTCGTTTATGCACAGCTCATTTTAGGGATGAGAAAACCAGATGGAGAAGGGGGAAACGACCAGCCCATGTTCACCCCACTAATAAGATGGAACTGTTCTGGTACCCCAGCCAAGGCTACCTCGCTGCCCGCTCACCCCTACCCCATGCCCTCCGCCTTCCCTGGGCCCTCTCCTATCTTGATGTGGCTCAGTTCTTGGCTCCTATTGAACCTGACCTTCTTTTCTGTATCCAGGTGTCCGACCCCCTGCCCAGCCTATCAATCTGGGAAATGAATGAATGCTGCAACAGTGGTTCTCCACCTTGGCTGGCTGTTACAATCACTCAGGGAGCTTTCAGAAATCTGAATGCTCAGGCCACATCAGACCAGGTGAATCAGACCCCTGGGGCTAGGACCCAGGAGATGGCAGCATGCAGCCGGGATCCGGGGACCACAGCGCTGACGGGAGTGAGTCTCCATGGCTGATCTGGGCACTGTGAGATGCTTGCCCTTGGGATGGTCGAGTTCAACAGTCTCATCCCATAGAGGAGAGCACTGAGGCCTGGAACAACGGCCTGGGTGGCCCTCCCAGATTCGGCAGGCAAACTGGAGATGAGGGCTCCGGGCTTTCGAGGTCATCATTGGTTCCTTCCTTGGTGGCAGGGTGTTCAGACAATCGGGTTTCTTCTCCAAACACGTACAACCTTTCTCAGGCACCTTCAGCCACAGAAAGGGTTTATGCCTTGGATTTCAGTAACAGAGGTATTTGCCCGCAGCCTTCTGCCCCTGCCCCACAAGTTTTGTTCTGTGGATTGAATCCATCCCCACTTTGACCCCCATTTCTTCTCTTCTTGGTCCTCAGCTTGATCTCTGGGGACCATTTCAGGCCTTTCCTCCAAGTGGGCAGTGACAGACATCTCTCCTCACTTTGCTCTGCTAGCACTTCTTTTTTTTTAAGATTTTTTTTTTTTGAGAGAGAGAGAGAGACAGCACAAGCGATGGGTGAGTGCAGAGGGAGAGGGAGAAGCAGGCTCCCTGCTGAGTCAGGAACCCAATGTAGGACTCGTTCTGAGGACCTTGGGATCATGACCTGAGCTGAAGGCAGACACTTAGCAGACTGAGCCACCAAGGTACACCTCCTACCCGCCATCCCCACCCCACAGCACCTCTGATGCATCCCTGCTCCCAAGGACAGCTGCCTCCTCTGTCAGGGACTGGCTGTTCCACTCTAGCGGGCCAAGGCTTATTGTCCTTGATTCAGTATCCTCTGCAGACTTCAAATTCTGTGTCAAAACTTAACTCTTCTGTTTGTGCTCAGAGTGCAACAAGGTGAGAAGCAGCCGATAAGCTAATTTGCCTGGAGTATTCATCTTTGTTCATTGCTTAGCCTTAGAATAAGAAAACATTTCTGCTTCTTCTTCACTAGCCATTTTCCTGCTCAGTAAACCTGTCTGGCATCTGTCTGGGGCCTTGTGGTCAGAGACTCTTAATCTGTGGCCCATGGACCACTAAGAGGGCATAATATTCAAGGGGTCCATGAACATGGTAGGAAAAATATGTTTTTATTTCCATGAACAATAAAATCTGTATTTTTTTATTAAATAATAAAATACATCTTTCTTTTCACAGATCTCAAATGGAAATGTGGCATAGCCTTTGGTTATAAACACAGGAAGCAAACTACAGTAGTATTAGTGGCATCTGTTACTCTGTTGCCTACAAAATGAATAGATATTTTTATATCACAGTTATAGTTGTTGCAGTTATGTTTTACTGTTATTTATTCTCATCACTACTCTGAAATTATGGTTAAGTATTAAACCTGACACTAGAATTTCTTTTTTCTTTTCTAAGATATTTATTTATTTATTTATTTATTTATTTATTTATTTATTTATTTGACAGAGAGAGAAAGAGAGAGCACAAGCAGGGGAGAAGCAGACTCCCCACTAAGCAGGGAGCCCCATGTGGAGCTCCATCCCAGAACCCCTGGATCACGACCTGAGCTGAAGGCAGATGCCTAACCGACTGAGCAACCCAGGCACCCCAAGATTTTATTTTTTAAAAATAATCTCTACACCCAAGGTGGGGCTGGAACTCAGATCAAAAGTCGCTTGTTTGACTGATGGAGTCAGTTGAATGCCCCTAGAGTTTCTTTCTTTCTTTTTCCTTTTTTTTTTAATTTATTCATGACAGACAGAGAGAGAGGCAAAGATGTAGGCTCCCTGTGGGGATACCGATGCAGGATGCAATCCCAGTACCCCAGGATCACCATCTGAGCCAAAGGCAGATGCTCAACCACTGAGCCACACAGGGGCCCTGCCACTAGAGTTTCTTAATGTACTAATTAAGGAGGACACAGAGCGCTATGTCTCAATTTTAAAATAGTCTGAGACCTGTTTTTCACTGCGATTGGTTGTCTTCGTAACCCTATGTATTTTGCTTTCTTCATTTAGAAATGCTGAAGTCATTTAAAAGCATGATTCTGAGCAGCGCTGCATGACAGGGAACCAGCATCCCTGGGTGACGTGCACTCGTGGGGCTGGTCTTTCTGAGCCTTTAGGATGCATGGATGGCTGCTGGCTGCGTGGGCCCAGTGTGTGTCATGGGCTGCGTTAGGTCAGGACTGGTGGAAAGTCAGGCTCTTTTGAAAAGCTCGCTCTAGACTTGTCATCTTTGGGGCAGCTCCATGTTTGACAGCCCAGCCTCCTTCCACAACCTTACAGGGAATTACGTATTCAAGAAGTCTAACTGGCAAGCATGAGTCAAGGCTCTTCTGGTCTCGAGAAACAGAAATCTATTCACACCGGCTCAGAGCACGGCTTTGGTGGGCTGACCTAGACTTGTCATGAAAACAGAGCATGCGGGGCCACTTGGCGTGGAGGAAGCTGCCCAAGACTGAGACACCTACTCTCTGTGTCCCCCAGGGGAGCCTCTTGCTCTCTGCCTCTTTCTGCACAGACTGCTCCACTTTATCCTTTCTCACCCTCCTCTTCTATTTTCTCCTGAGACCTGCTCTTCTAAAATCTCAGCTCTGTCGCCTTCTAGTGCCCACGCGAGCCCTGATACCTCCGGGCCTTGCAGCCCAGCTTGTCATAGCTAACTGGCTGTGGGATTTCTAGGCACACGGGCATCTGGTTCTCCTCTTCTGGGCCGCACATCCCTAGGCCGCGGCAGGTCAGGTGGGCCCATGTGACGAGTCACATCCAGGGTTTCTCAACAGCGACACTACTGACAATTATAGTGACTAATCCTTTGTTGTAGGAGCCCGTTCCATGCATTGTAGGATGTTTAGCGGTATCCCTGGCCTCCATCCAATAGGCAAAATCCAAAATTGCCCTCCACGGAGAACCACCACCCTATCATTTCTGGGATGGTCAAATTTAAGACATTCTTTCCCATAGTTTCCACATATACTCCTAGTCATAAGACCACTAGTCCCCATTTTTGGTTTAGAAATTAAAGTCATGTTTATGGTGAATTTGTTATCTTGGAGATGAGCACCAGCAAATCTTTTGACTTTCTCTCTCTCTCTCTTTCTATTGTATAAAAAAGGTAAAATGAATGACCCCTGCTACTTTTCTGTTTTCCTAGTACCCACTTGAAGCTACGATTTTTTTTTGTTTTTGTTTTTTTAAGATTTTGTTTATTTATTCATGAGAGACACACAGAGAGGTAGATACATAGGCAGAGGGAGAAGCAGGCTCCTTCTGGGAAGCCGAAGCAGGACTTAGTCCCAGGATCCCGGGATCGTGACCTGAGCCTGAGGTAGGCGCTCAAACACTGAGCCACCCAGGTGCCCCGAAGCTACCTTTTTTGAGTGGGACCCATATGTATCTCTAAGCCTACCCCTCCACTAGGAACTCTCTATAGGTGACTGTGAAGAGGTGAGAAACTCAGTGGTTATGCTAGAAGGAAACCGATGGCTCACCCTCATTCCACATGCCCTCTCTTCTCTGAACAACAGCAACTGGATTTAGTTTCTTTGTGAGTTCTCTTGCTGTTCAACCTTGTCAGAAGAACATGTGCCCTGGCTTTCCTCCACTTGTTCATCGCCACTTAAATTGGAAGGGCCTCCTTTCAGCTCTGTCTCAAATGAGAGAGAAGGAGCCCTTTGCCACATGCAAACAGAATAGGCAACATATGAAAACAGTCACCCAGCAAACAGGATCCTCAGAGGGCCTCTGGTGTGTGACTAGTTCAAAGTGGCCACTCGTTGACCAGTGATTAGCTTGGTTGAGGTCTGCAGAGCGGACCCAGGGAGCTACAAAAGGCAACTTTGGGGAAGAAGCTTCTTTCCTGAAGGAGATGTGAGAACCTTTCTTAGAGGTACCGCCCAAGTCTCTCCTGTGATCTTGCACAGTGGAGCTGAAAAGTGGATTAAGGCAGGAAATAACAAGCTATGTGTGTGCCCGCACGCACTCACACATTCGCACACAGCTTTGCTCATTTACTTTCTATATTAAAAGGCCTGCTGACCTCTGTGATTTCCTCCCCCTCAAATTCAGAAGTGGTGAATAGGATGCATTCTGACTTTAAATGCAATGGAGAGCTTTGAAAAGATGGAAAATTAGCAACATCTGGGCTGAGGAACCCAAAGAGACCTGAAAGGGAAGGAAATGCCTGAAAGAAGTTTCAGATGTCATTGTGATCCCGGGGCCAGTGTTTGGATGGATAGGTGGCTTCGTGTGAGTATGAAAGGGGGTCAGGGCCCCCGTGCCCATCCCGACTTGGCTCCCTGTCTGAATCTTTTGTTTTTCTTCTCTTCTCTGGGCTCCGCCAAATAGGAACGAACATTCTCCTGCTTGGAGATGGTTTCCACTGCGTCTCTTGGACATTCTGACTGATGCCATGAAAATCGAGGAGACTCATTTTCCCAAGCTTGTTTCTTTCTCTTTTCTTCAACACATAACACTGCCAGCCCTGATCTCGTCCTCAAAACCTCCTCGAAAAGGAAGAGATGCAAGCCACACGTCAAGTTTGTTCCCAGATGCCCCTGCTCTGTCTGGGGGGAAATGGCAGTTGCTCTAAACCTGTTGTGTTGGTGTGAGCTCTGTTGGTCGCAAGGCCAGACCCCAACTCTAGCTAGCCTGGGCAGATACGTTCAGGTTCACGATATAAACCATGGGAATAGTGGAGCTGGCCCCAAAGTCAACTGTATCCAGAAACTTAAGCACTATCAGCATCTCCTCACTCTTGAACTTGGCTTGTTGTTCCATTTCCTTTTATACATTGGCCTCCTTCCTACCTAATGCACAAGGGCTTTCTCCACGCAGCAGGGACATCTCTCCCCAGAGGCTTGGACTCTTCATGTGCCAATTTCACAGCCCCAAGAGAATGAGAAGTATAACCCTTGCCCTTTGTAATACAAAAAATCTAGGGAAGGACTCTGATTGGGCAGGCTTGAGTCATAAGTTACCTCTGAACCAATCACTGCGGTTGAGGGGATGGGGCTCTCTGATTGGCCAGTTCTAGATGACAGGCCCCTCCCCATGTCTGGGGCTAGATGGGCCACCAGAAGCATGTGACTGGCCTTTGGGGAGCAGTCTCTAAAGGAAGGGATGAGCTGTAACCTGGATAAAAGAGAAAGGATGCTTAGGAGTCCTGAAGATCAACGTCCATTAAATTGATTGTCATTTCCCCAGTGTATTTTTCCTAGTGCAGTGGGAGTAAGTTACCACAAGCTGGGAGACTTACACCCACAGAGATGTATTCTCTCACAGTTCTGGGGGCTAGAAGTCCAAAATCAAGGTGTTGGCAGGGCCTCAGTCCCTTTCAAGATTCTTGGGGAGATTCTTTATCTTGTGTCTTTGAGCTTCTGGTGACAATCAGCATTCCTTGGCTTGTGGCCGTTTGCTCCAATCTCTACCTCTGCACATGGCCTTTCCTCCTCTCTGATTGTGTCTCCTCCTCTTCCTAGAAGGATCCTTGTCACTGGAGTTAGGGCCCACCTGGAGAATCCAGATCAAGATCCTTAACTTGATTGCATTACAAAGACCTTTTTTCCAAATAGAGTTACATTCACAGATTCCTAGGATTAGGACACGGACACATCTTTTTGGGGACCACCGTTTGACCCATTATACCCAGTGTGAGATACCCTCCCAAGTGAGGGGGAAGGCTGCTTTGCTACCTACACACTGGGAACTTTCCTACAGATGTCCAAGTCTCATCTTAATATATCTTTAAAGATTTTATTTATTTATTTAGAGAGTTCATGAGTGGGGGAGGGGCAGAAGGAGAGGGAGAGAGAATCCCAGGCAGACTCCACTCTGAGCACAGAGGCTGATGTGGGGCTTGATTCCCTGACCCCGAGATCACCACCTGAGCCAAAATCTAGAGTCGGATGCTTCACCGACTGAGCCACCCAGGCACCCCTGTCCAAATCTCATTGTAAGCTTGCCAAGCCCCCCCTGGGTTTCTGTGATGCCAAGATACACCCTGGCATGACACAGTTTGGAGGCCCACCCAAGCTTTGTTCCTTGTTGGCTTTCTGCAGTGCCTCTTCTCTCATTATCCTGGCCTATTTTCCTCTCCACAGGAAGATACTTTCTTCTCTACAAGTCTGTCGAGGCAGTCCAGGTTGTGTCCTGGCTCTCATTTATTAGCTGGGTAGCTTTGGGCAAATAATTTAAATTCTCTGAGCCTCAGTTCTTGCCTTTGTCAAATGGGAATAATCGTAGTAGCTACCTCAGAGGGTGGCTGGGGGACTCAAATCAGTTACTTGAGAGTATATAAAACACCCACAGCAATCTCCCACACAAAGTGAAACTCCATAAAGTTAGCTACCACTTATGTAAGACATAGGCAGATCCTATTTCTCAGTTTCTCTCTTTATCCTCTAGTTTTCCTGGCTACATTTTTATTTTTCCTTTAAGTTTTCTCTTTCCAAGTTCTGCTTGATTTAGTGCAGAGACCCAGAGATTCTGGTGTTCACCTGAATCACCCAGGGGAGACTTAAAGGTGCATATGGCTGGGCCCCACCCTGGGAAATTTGATTTTGTGGGGCTGGTACCCCAGATCCTGTGCCTCTTTGATTTTGACAAGTGCCCAAGTGGCTCGGATACAACCAGACTTTGAGACCCCTGGTAAAGGGAGAGATGCTAGGTGAAGAGGTTCTAATCCCATGATTCATTGATTAACTGTACAATTGTAGGCAGGTGACCTGACCTTCGCTTCCACAGTATTCCTTTAAAATGAGGATATTAATACTTTTCAGCCAGGATCAAGTAAAAGGTACTCATGATATTTAAAATATCTTACAAAAGAATGGTCATGATGATAAGAACTGATATTTCTGAGGCAGTAAGTTTTTGGCAACAGACACATCACCTCACTTAACTTGTTCAAGTAGCTTAGAAGTTGAGATCTAGTGTCCATCATACAGATGAGCAAACTGAGGCTCATGGGATATCAGGAGGCTCAAATGAGTTAATATGAATAAAGAATATGGTATGTAGTTTTTCCTGTATTCTAACCTTGGCCCTTTTTTTGCTCCACTGCAGCTACTTTCATGCAAAGGTGACTTTGTGTGCTGGAGTGACACACTTGGCTCCTCTGTCCCTCCTTTTCTCTAATGGAAAGTAGGGAATCTCAAGATCAGCTCCTTGCTGGCAGTGCGAAGGACTTCCTGTCCCTGGTTTACAATTTAGCTCAAAAATTAAAGTGCCCCAAACATGGGGCTCAAAATCCAGAAAGCAAACCCTTGCTGACAACTCTGTGTGGGTCATCGGATGGTTTTCACTTCTTTCTGCATCCGCAATCTGGGAAGAAGAGCTAGGGCACAGAGTGTGCCCTCAGAGTGCACATCCATGGAGTGGAGGTGGTCTAGGGATGGTGGGGGGAGGCTGGGCCAGCCACTTTGAGGGAACAGAGTGATTTTCTTAAAAGAAGAGAAAATCCAGGAAATCAGAGGTTGCCTCCGAGTGCTTGCTTCTTCCTCACCCCATTTCCCCTGCACCTGATTTAGTAGTTACCTACCAGAGGTCTCCAGAGCCCTCACTTCTTGTCACTCCTCTCTGCACTCCTGGACTCCTGAACCGGTGCTCGCTTTCTGTGTGGAGTGCAGGCCTGGCTACCTCGCTACTGCGTTCAGCCTTGGATTCCTCCCCTGCCCCAGCTCAGTGCTGCTATGCTACCTACACAGGAGTGTGAAAGCGAGAGTGTATGTGAGTGCCCGTGATTGATTGTCCTATGTCAATGTAGCTAAAGCTTTTTGAAAGAGGCTTTACTGAGATAAAATTCATATACCATACAATTCACTCAGGCAAAGTGTGCAAATCAGTATATTTTTTAAAGATTTTATTTAGGGATCCCTGGGTGGCGCAGCGGTTTGGCGCCTGCCTTTGGCCCAGGGCGCGATCCTGGAGACCCGGGATCGAATCCCACGTCGGGCTCCCGGTGAATGGAGCCTGCTTCTCCCTCTGCCTGTGTCTCTGCCTCTCTCTCTCTCACTGTGTGCCTATCATAAAAAAAAAAAAGATTTTATTTATTTATTTGTGAGAGACACACACAGAGAAGCAGAGACATAGGCAGAGGGAGAAGCAGGCTCCCTGTAGGGAGCCCAATGTGGGACTCGATCCCAGGACCCCAGGATCACAACCTGAGCTGAAGAGAGATGCTCAACCACTGAGCCACCCAGGCGCCCAATATTTTGTAGGATATCCACCCACGAGCAGAACCATCACCGCAGTTCGAGAACGTTTTTATCATCCCCAAAAGAAACCTCATGCCTTTGAGCCATCGTCTCCCTGCTTCTCAGCACCCAGCCCCTGGCAACCACTGAGCTACTTTTTGCCTTTATAGATTTCCCTGTTCTGAACGTTTCCTGTGAATGAATCACATGCAATATGGTCTTTTCGCTTAGCATCGTGTTTCCAAAGTTCATTCACGCTGTGCCATGTGTCAGTGCCTTGCTCCTTTTTATGGCCAAGTAATATTCCATTGTGCCCGAGGCACGACGCTTTGTTCATTCATTCACCAGTAGATATGATGCTTAGGTTGTTCCTACCTCCTGGCTCTTATGAATAATGGTGCTGTAAGCATCTATGTACAAGGTTTTATGTGAACATATGTTTTCAATTCTCTTAGGTCTATCCCTAGGAGTGGAATTGCTGGGTCACATGGTTGCTCTGTGTTTAAAGTAGCTAAAGCTTTTAATGTGTTAAAGACCTACAGATCAGAGCTTGTGCCAGGCATTGAAGGTTAAAACCCTGAGCTGCACCTGAGCTGTCTCAGGGGAGATTTATTTTTAGTCTGCAGATATTTTATACCTGGTGAGGAGAAAGGGGAGGGGGAGACAAGCGAGCCAGAGAGATTCTGAAGCACTTGTTTGGACTTCAAAGTAGACTAGGATGTCTGGACCGGTCTCTGTTTTCTCACCATTTAGCTGAGCTGGAGGATAATGGGATTCGGGTTTTGCACATGACCCTGACTCTACGGGGGATGCAGAGAATGGGAAGCTCTTTGAGGAAGCCTTGGAGGAGCCTAGAGCGGGGGTGGCCTGCCCTGGGGACCGTGCAGAACCCGCCCTCTGTCGAGGAAGGACTCCCCTCCAGGGACTCCGTGCACGAAGCCCTCTGCTTTTGAGAGCTGTAGTGACTTTAAAATTTTTGGTACCTATCTATTTTTAGCAGACGGTGACTATATATATAATAGTACATTGGGAAATGAAGAGCAGATGAGAAAAAAAAATTAGGCTTTGTCCCACCGACCAAAGACAGGCACTGTTAATAGGGTGTTTCCATTCTGTTCTTTGCTTTTTTTTTTTTTTTCGTTTGTCTGTTTAATGCATAGATTTTGTTGGTTTTTCCCCCCCTCTGCAGGGAAATAGACTTTGCTGCTTATTATACATTTCACGATTTTCCATATGGGAGAACTTCAGGGCATCACGCTGGTAGAAGGAAAGGCTGGAGGGTGAGTTTTGAAGCCTCTTTGCAAAACAAGCATTTGTGTCTACTCGGCACTATGCTAACTGGGGTCGCTTTGGGGGACAGCTGCTGGAAATTGGGGGGGATGTCAACCTCACACCCACCATCAAAGGGGCTCAGGAAATGCCAGGCCCACATCACCACTAATCCCACACCCAGCTGGCAGCTTGCCCTCCCCTTGGTCCCCCGCCACCCCGGCTCGGCAGCGCAGCTGTCCTGGCTGAGTGGTGCTCCTGTCTCACCGCCTCCGGTTGGGGGTGACTCGCAGCTCTTGCTCTGGAACCAAAGAAGGTCGGGGAGCAGCTCATTCCTCACCAGAGCGTCTGTAGAACTTACCTGGCCCAGGCTGATGAGCTGCTCGCACATACCCTATGGCTGCTTGATGTGACCTAATATTGGAAGTCAGACACAGAAGGAGCTCGAAGGTATGATATATCTGGTTTCTGTTTTGGTTTTGTTCTGAATAGGGGTCTTTTCAAGCTCCTTCTAACCCCGAAGCTCTGGCCACAGCACCCAGACCGAACAGCCAGGATTCCGATCAAGCATGATGTACAGTAAAGTCCACCTGCCACTCTTGATGACGTGCAGGGTTGTCATGGAAACGTGTGACAACCAGGCCCAGGTGACAGCGTTCTGCTTTGTCAGCTCTAACTCGTGGGGGTGCTGCAGGACTAACACATTTTTGCTTCTCTCATTTGATTAGTGCTCCCGGACTGGACCCGAAATCAGCAGAAATGCGGAAGGGTGCTCCCGAGATCCTCCATCATCAGAGCCTGGCATCCTTGCGCTTCTTACCTCCTGTCCCAGCTCACTCCCTGCCCCATGTCCATCCTTCCCACCACGAGGACCCTCCAGCTCTCCTCCCACAGCCTGCCCTCCTCAGATTACGCTGGTGGCCGCAAAGGCCACCACAGACCCCAGGGATTGCCTGGTAACCCTGGCAGGGTGGAGGGAGGGTGAGAAACAGGCTGGAAGGGCTTTGGATCCCCAGCACCAACGGTCCGGGGACCCGAGGGAAGGTCTGGGTCTGGGATGAAGCCAGGTTGGGGGCTTGGCTACCCCTCCCCCTCCCACTGTATAACCGTGGGAAGTCCCTTCCCTCTCTTGGACTAACTGTCCTTATGAGGGGATAGAACATGGCCACACCTGAAGTCCCTTTTGGCTCTGACAGTCCGTGAGCAGAGGTATGAAATGGAATGGGATCGGGATCCCTGGGTGGCGCAGCGGTTTGGCGCCTGCCTTTAGCCCAGGGCACGATCCTGGAGACCCAGGATCGAATCCCACATCAGGCTCCCGGTGCATGGAGCCTGCTTCTCCCTCTGCCTGTGTCTCTGCCTCTCTCTCTCTCTCCCTGTGACTATCATAAATAAATAAAAATTAAAAAAAATTTTAGAAATGGAATGGGATCAAACACCAGAAGTGGTTCTGAGTGAGCAACAGGGTAGGAAAAGCCTTGAGAGAGCAGTCAGCAGTGTCATGTCCTCTCCCACCAGTGACTGGTAATGACCTAGACAAATCTGTACCTTGATGAATTATTCCTCCATAAAGGAGGAATAAAAATACGTATCTATGTCCTCCTTGGGTTAGGGACAAAAGAGTCATGAAACAGCAGGTGGGAAAATGTGAAGCACAGAGAATGTCAAGTTATCCAACAGTGGTGAGAGCCTGGTGGAAAGGGACAGGGCTCAGGGGGTCACTGTACCTGCCCCAAGGGTCCCCAAGGGTGTTTCCAGGCAGCTGTGAGGCTCAGACAAGGAGAGGGCAAGGAGCCACCTCCTAACCATATAGGGCAGATGTCTCAGCAGTTAGTGTTCAACCCGGGCAGGGGACTCTGGGAAGAATGAGGGACCTGAGGGACAGGATGTGACATATCACTGGCGTTGTCTTTGGCCAACGCCAAAGGGGTTGAGGGGGCAGTAAGAAACAAAAAGGCATGATTATTCTAGAGTTGGTGATACCAGGACTATTCTAAGGAATCAGAGAAGAAAACTAGGCCACCTGTCAGGCTCTTTGAGCAGAGCTGAAGCACTTAAGACGGGACACAGGCAAGGGAGCCTCCCTCCACCAGCCAGGGAGCACACGAGGCCACCAGGGCCACCTGGTCTACCGGGAAGGACACCTGGCCACTCGGGCTCCGGGCCAAGGGAGGAGAGGGCGGGGAGCCCGGGGTTCCCATGCCTCTGCTGGCGCAGGCTCGGCTTCACAGACGGCCATTGTCGTCCACAGGCCTTTGATGCCTTTTCCCAGGCGCCAGGCGGGTGGAAACTGGGGAGGCATGGGTGACCCAGAGATAAAGTCTTTATGAGCTTCCTGATTTAGCTGAGAGAGGAACTTGGCTGCCTGGCACGGGTGATGGACCATCCCCTGTACCTGGTGCCTTCTGTGAGAAGGAGGCTTTTCCCGGTTGAGGTGGGAGGTGCTGGTGCCCTCGAGGGAGGCTGGTGCTGGGGGGCCTGGGGACAGAGGGCCAACCCAGGAGGACCTTAGCAGGTGAGAGAAGAGAGCTTTGCTCACCCTCATGTGCTCGGCCCCATAGTTCATCAAACACGTGCTCAGAAAAACAAGTCTGGCCATCACTTTTGGTGCTGTACAGACCAGCAGATCATTTCTCAAGATTCTTCCAGAAATTTCTCCTGACTTCTCCAGGGAAAAGAAAGGTGAAGGGGAATCAAAGAAAAGCCCGAGAAAACAGTCACATGATTTGTCTAAATTCCAAATGTACAGGAGAGACTTAGAGGCGAACCCCGAAACATCATTAGTCAGGGCCCAAGGGGGTTTTAAATGAGGCAGTTTGAAATGCCTTGTCTGGGAAATTAAGAAGGGAAGAGACAGAGAGAGAGAGTGTGTGTGTTGAGATTTTAATGAAAATAAACTTTATAAGATGTCTGTGCGTTTGGTGGAATGACCAAATGGTACAAAAAATATGCAGTGAAGGTTTACCTTTTCCTCCCTCTCCCTTGATTTCTTGGTTCTCCTTCCCAGAGGCAACTACTCTTACTGATCCCTTAGGTATCCTTACTGGATGATTTTTAGAAGTTCTTTCTTTCAGATCTGTGTGAGATTATAGTGTGGGACATCTGAATATTATCCCAACACAGGGGGCCTGGGGCGGATGCGACGCTGGCATTACCTCAAATGGGAGTGGGGCTAAGTTTCTGTCCCAGCAGCAGGGATGGCAGGGAGGGACCCGGACAGGGAGGCCAGCAGTCAGCAAACACACGAGCAGATCCTGAGAACATGAGAGCCCAGTGAACACCACACAGAGAAGTAAAATAGAGGGACACACGGGGAGACCCAGTGGTCCCTCCCAATCTCCCTCTGAGGAAGTCACTGGTAAGGTGAATAATATGAGTGAATACATCTCCTCTTTCCTTGTCCACTTTGTGGTGTCTACCAGTCCTTGATGCTGGAGGGCACCCTGCTGCCAGATGTCTTCTCCTCTCACTGAACAGTCACACCCTGATGGTCACATGTTAGTGGACTGTCGACCGCCTGGGTCGCGATTGTTCCCATCCATCTGCTTCCTTATACCAGAACTGAGACCCCTCACCCTAGGCCCCCGTACTCTTTCTTTATCCCTTATCCCACTTGAGGCATATGTGAGCAGCTCATGGGCCATCTGGAAGGTAGAGGAGGCCAACCTTAGACTATTTCTTAGAAGCTGTTTTCTTTTAATACATCTCTGGTGTGAGCCACCTTCATCTTCCTTGGTTTCTCCAGAGGACTGTAGAAGAAAATATGTCAGTGAGGTGAGCATTCTGCTTAACAAACTCCTAGTACCTACCAACTGTATATCTGAATAATAAAGGAACTCCAGGATCCTAGATCATCCTCACATCCTTTTATCCCCACGTCCAGGACACTAACTCAGTCCCATTGAGCTGGGGAGGATATCACCTCTCCAGGAGTGGAGGCATTCCCTTTTCCCTCCTGCCCTCTCTCCTTCCTTCTTCCTTGTCTCCTTCTTCCTTCCCTTCATGGTTTCAAGACTCATGTATGTGTCCCCAGTCAACGTGTTGTTTACTGTTGCCTCGTTTTGCACTTTTTAGTAACAAAGGCACACGCGTGTTTTCTTCTAGAATTCGCATTTCTTCGTCATGTTTTTATTTTTGAGATCTCTTCTCATGTCCATGCTCACAGCTGTAGTTCATGTTCTCTAATCAATAGCATTTATTTACGTTAAAAGGCCACAGTTCATGTCTTCTGCTGCTGCTGCTGGACACTTAGCCGGTTTTCCATTTATTTCTGTTATGAATGATGCCATGTGGAACATTCCTATCCCTGTCTCCCAATGCATATTGTGGGAGTTGTCTCTAGGATCGATACCAAGGAATGGAATTGCTGACTTGGAGTGTCTTCTCCTTCTCCTTCTTCTTTCTTTCTTTCTTTCTTCTTCTTCTTCTTCTTCTTCTTCTTCTTCTTCTTCTTCTTCTTCTTCTTCTTCTTCTTCTTCTTCTTCTTCTTCTTCTTTCTTCTTCTTCTTCTTCTTCTTCTTCTTCTTCTTCTTCTTCTTCTTCCTTTCTTCTTAGATTTTATCTATATTAGAGAGAGAGAGAGAGAGAGAAGGAGGGAGGGGCACAGGGAAAGGGAAGCAGACTCTAAGCTGAGTGCAGGACCCTGAGATCATGACCTGAGCTGAAACCAAGAGCTGGATGCTTAACCCATTGAGCCACCCAGGCGCCCCTGGCTACTTATGAGCAGATCTGACTTTATTAGATAAGACTGAATTCTTTCTCATAGGAGATTTCATGTGAAGAAAGATCTCCGCAGTTGGAGAAAGGGAACACAGAGCTAGGTGGGCTCAAAAGTATCTTCTGTAATCATGACAAAGGAAGCTACCAATTTTTGAAAAGCAATTCTGTGATTTTAATAAATAAGAATCAATATAACATGATGCACTTGGGCATATATAGAAGGAGCCCACTCTGCAGGATGCATTTATTAATACATGGTTCTTCTTCTACCGCAGAGTGGATTACTGTCTTGCAAAAAGAGAGGGAGATGGTCTATGACCTAACACAAGAGTCAGGGAGTCCTAACCTGCCAGTGGGACTTCTCATAGTGCTAAGCAAGGACCAGGGTCTAGGGTCTAGGGTCCAGTCTTCCAATCGAACAGTCTCCCAGGTGGATGGGGCACTCTGGCTCCTCGGTCACTATGGATCTGCTCGACGGACCATCAGTTCCTCAAAGCTTCATCTCATCTCCCGAGCAAACTGACAAAAATCCCACTTTGGAACCCACCTGGCTAATACGGAGCCACAGGGTCCAGGAGGTAGGAAGGGTATTGCCCTATCAGTCACCTGGTGGGCTTCCCTGTGTGGGGAGGCCCACCTCCCTTGCTCTCACCCTCTTATCTGCAGCCTGCCAGTTCCATCATTGTATTCGTAACGATAAAAATGAAATCTACTGCTGTGGTTTTTATTTCTGTTTTTGCTCATAAGGGTGCAAAAAAGAATACAGACATTCATACTACACACACACAAAAGAAATGCAGGCCCATTGTTTACCACAGGGGATTTTAAAAAATATTTTATTTATTTATTCATGAGAGACACACAGAGAGGCAGAGACACAGGCAGAGGGAGAAGCAGGCTCCCTGCAGGGAGCCCGATGTGGGACTCAATCCTGGGACCCTGGGATGGCGCCCTGAGCTGAAGGCAGACGCTCAACCACTGAGCCACTCTGGGGCCCCAACCCCAATGGATTTTATACACAACACAGACCAAAGTGCATTTCTGTGAAAGTGCTTCTGAAGATTCGAATCTGTCATGGGGTACCCATGTGGGTGATTCCACAGCCTTCCTTCACCCAAGTCAACTAAGTGTACATGTGACAAGATGGCTTCTTTCCATGTTCCCATTTTCTGACTGATTCACAGAATGCTTGGCAATTTGTGAAATGTTTTCATCAGCATTATTTTACTAGATTTTTACAGCCCACAGGGCGAGGAAGAAAGGATGATTTCCAATTATGCAGGATGAAGAAAGTGAGGCCCGGAGAGGTTGACGGATTTCCCCGGAGTCACAGAGCCAAGGTGTACCTCTGCTTCTCTCCCACACCACCTGGGCTGGGTCACCGCATCGCTGATGGCAACCTGTGCATCTCAGGAGTTCACCTGTGATTCTGGCAGAGACCCTCCCTGTCCAGGGGGCTCCACCCGTTGGACGTCCCTAGGGGAGAACTGGCACCCCGCTGAGCGAGATGGCCATCCCACCTCAGTCCTGGTAGAGAGACCATTAGCATTACAACTGGGATAATAACAGTATAGCAGGAACCAACTGGAAGCTTCCCACTTTGCTCTGATTTTCAGGTCTCTGTTGCTGAAGGTAAATATCCTAAGAAAAACCAGCAGTGCCTGCAGCTGTCTTCAGGGATATGTGTACATTCAAGATAAGGTGAGTTGCCCCCACCATTTTATGATACTAATTGTTGGGGAACAGGATATTTGTCCTCAAACACATCAACGTGACCCTCCCAGCCCCCTTCTGCGCTGATTAAAATGAAGCCATTTGCTTAAGAAGAAGCCCACCCCCCTCCGCCCCGCCCCCAGAACTGGAGCGTTTATAGTCACGTTTCCCCCAGAAAACCTAATTTCCAGACGGTGTGCCTCACCCCAGCAGGCCTCTGTGTGGCTTAGACAAATAATGCAAAACCTTCAACAACCCCTACAAAGAGCCTGCTCCTGCCGCATGGGCTCCGCTCCATTTTCTTTCCTTTTGTTTTATTTTCTTTTTAGGTTTTCATCCGACTTAGAATTTTTGGTTGTGTTTTTTTTTTCTTCTTACCCCCCCCCACCCTGAACACCTCCAGTTGTACACAGAGTAATCCTAAACTGTAAGCTACTCCCGACTTAACTACTTATTAAAAACACTAATATGCTTGGCTGCTTTGATGTCTGCCCAACAACAAAGGAAGAGAGTTACTCTGGGTCACTGTAATCCTTGATTTGTCACTAAGTTATGACACCCAGCAGAGCCGTGTGACAGTGCAAATCAATCATCCTGCGCGCTCGGCGGGGCCTGCCCTGCCTCCTGCCGAGTCTCTGCAGTTTAATTAGCTTTTTTCACACTACCATAATGTACATCTGCAACTTCAGCAAGAAAGAGAGATGGAGGAGAGCTCACTGGAAAGCACAGGCCTTAAAAAAAGTTCATATCATGGAAAAAAAAAAAGTCTGAAAAAGGAACATCAGAGACCTTTGTAGTTTCTGCTTCAGAGACATGATGCCTGAAATACACAGGCCTGGGGTACTTCGTATTGTTAAATGTAGACTTTAAAAACAGCTCCATGAAACCCTTTATGGAAGACATAGCTGATGGTGTTGAAAGGGCTTTTTCTTGTTTGGGGATGGTCCATGTCTTGTGTTCCTTCTCCAGCCCTTAATCCCCCCAGCCCCCACCAGTTGATTGTGCAGAAACTCTTGGAACCCTGGCCTTCCCAGAGCCCATCAAGATCCAAAAGGCAAGACCTCGACTGCGGCCAAGTTTTGCAAAAGTTGGCACAAAGTCTTCCAGTGGAGTGGTGTCCCTGAGCGAGGAGCTCGTTACTCTGTTCATTTTGCAGTGATAAAGAATGCCAGGCAAAGAAGAAAGCCAGGGCGGAGGCTGAGAAGGTTGGGGAGTCGTTGATGGCAGGGGTGAGAGCCATCCAGGCCGTGCTGTCAGACTCAGAGTGACACTTTTGTCTTGGCCCAGGAGGGAGGTAGACAGATGAGATCCAGCAACTCTGCGGCCTGTTGGGGGTGTTCAGGAGGCTGTCTGGTTCCTCTGGAAAACCTGCCAGTGAAGGGAGTGGGAGGCAGCCAGTTGGCTTTCCTGGAGGGGTTGAAGATGGGTTGGGGGTTAAACCTTCTCCTCCCAGATTCTCCTTCCTTGCCTGGTCAGAGTGGGGCAGGGGGGCAGGAATTGGGCAGGGTGTAGAGTCAGGTGCCCTGGGTCACTGAGTCACCACCCAGCATCTCCTGTTCAGGTGATGGCTTGTGTTACCTGGAAGGAGGGAAGTCACATATCTGAGGAAGCCAGAGCCCACTTACAGGGCTCACCTGGGAGCTCCTTCCCTGCATTTGGGGTGGGTTTTAGTTAAGAACCCAGCCCCTATTGGTTACATCTGTGTCCCTAACTTCCGGGCACCCTGGGTGGCTGGGCAGGTATCGGCTGCATGTGGCCCTTCTGAGGCTGTGCCGCCCAGGTCTGGGGAACCAGCAAATTCTGAAAAAGATACGGAGGAATGATAAATGTAGATTGCTGGGGGACAGTGGGCAACCCGAGAAGCCGGCATACCCTATGATTCCAACTGTGGGGCATTCTGGAAAAGGCCAAACTACAGATGGTGAAAAGATCAGTGGGGGCCGGGGCTTAGGTGGGAGGGAAGGATGAATAGATGGAACAGAGAGGATTTTTAGGGCAGGGACACTCTTCTGAGTGATGCTAGAATGATGGATACATGTCACTCTACATTGGTCCACCCTTAGCATCTACAACACCAAGAGTGAACCTTGATATAAACCATGCACTTTAGCTAATAATGATGCATCGATACTGGCTCTCAATTGCAGCAAATGTACCACTAATGCAAAAGGTTAATAATGGGCCATTTCCAGGGCGGGGGGCGGGGGAGGAGGTGGGTGGTAAAAATTTGTCGTTTCTACTCAATTTTTTTTTCAAACCTAGAACTGCTCTCAAAGAGTAAAGCCCGTTAATTTAAATTTTTAAAAACAGGTCGGAGAGACCAAAGTCACAGAAAGAGGAAGAAGAGAGAGGTGAGCAAGGGGAGGCTTCCCTGGACACCTATGATGTGTATTTTGTAGTTTAGCTGCCAGAGGGCATTCGCTGAAACCATGGTTACGCGAGAAACTTCCTTTCTTTCTGTGACAGGCTTCCTCTTGACCTTGCTCTGAGCATTTAGTGCGGGTCACCTCCCTGTTAGGGACACGCAGACCTGAATCTAGCCCCCATTCCCATCGAATAAATGCCTGTTTTATGTAAAGGATGGATGTCAACAGCATTTGAAAAGCCAGATCACCTTTTAAGATATACGTAGAGAACTGAGAACATTCTCTGGTGCATTCTGGGGAGGGAAGGAGCCCAGCATTTCAGATCAGAAAGTGTTCTTTGAGACCGTGTGGTTGGAGGCCCCCAGAGAGGTCCAGCTACCGGGCCAAGGGCACACAGCCAGGCATGGACTGACTGAGGATTAACTTCAGGATTCCCGACTCCCCATCCCACCCAGCGTCCTTCCACTGGGCCGGGCTGCTAAATGGTCCTCGGGATGGGGGGGGGGGGGGCGTGCTGAGCTTTGGGGAGGCCTGAGCTCCAGTCCTACATCTGTGTCACCTCATTAAATCTCATAACCTCCCATGCCTTGGTTTACCCATCTGTGAACCTCTCCCTACACAAGCCCAGATGAATTTGTCTCCAAAATAGCAACGCTGATAATATTATGATTCTCACCAGCATTTATGAGGATCTGGGCATTTTGTAAAATAGAAAGCTTTGTCCTGCGCTGGTTGGTACCACTGTGAATACTCCCCTTCTCCTACAGTCGTATTCCGGAGGGGGGGGGAATCCCTTTATTCTTCCCAGAGAGGGGCAAGGGGGTTATTGGTTGTTTATTCCTGATTGGGAAGCCTGGGGTGGGTTGAGGATCCCCCTTTCATTGCTTTTCACTTTCCTAAGATAGAGGGGTGCTCGATGCCAGGCCTGGCCTGGGGTCTTTGTCAGGGTCAGGGTCCTGTCCCTGACTGGGGGAGCAGCCTCAGCCTTCTCGGGTTTTGGGGAGTCAGCAGCCGAGGCATCCAGACAGCAGAGCCAGGCAGGGAGGGACAAGGACCCCTGGAAGACTCTCTGGACTCTTGCTCATTTCGGCTCCTGCTCAACCTCAGACAAGGAGCTGTATCTCTCCCACCTCCCCGCTCCTCCCCTCCCCACGTGTTGTCTGACTCCGGACAGTCAGCCCCTTAGAGGCTCAGCATCACCAGACACTTCAAAGACTTTCCCACCAAGGGGTTGGGGCACCCCACGAACTCCTTGCAGCATTGGAGGGTCAGCTTCAAAGACAGAGTGTCACTGGGGGCTGGCCCCCCTTCAGAGAGGCCTTATCACTTTGGGGGTGATTCCCCTCAGGAAGGGTCTTCTCATCACAGAGGGGAGGGCCTCCCCTTTGAAGGAAGGGCCTTATCCTCCCCCCTCCCCGGCCCTCCCACATTTGTCCAGGCCACCCCCGGTCCCCTTCGTGTCAGCTTGGCTCCAGGAAGGTGCAGGTGAAGTGGGGGCCGGGGGAGGTAGAACACGGGCCTGACTCCCCACGTGTGATCACCCCCGGTCTGCTTGTGTTTGCACCTTGAGAACACTCCCCCCAGGGGCTGTCTGCGTGCTCTGAGGACTGGTTTTGCAGGAGCATGTTGGGGCCAACATTGCTTACACTCCCCAAAGCCAGGGCCCAGGACCGGGCACGCCGTGAGGACACTTGCAACAGGGAACCCAGGCCCCCACCTCCACTGGCATGTTGGGTGGGACACGCTTGCCCTGTGCGGGCCATCTCCAGAGGATGTACCAGTCCTCCCCAGTCATGTGACGATCAAAATGCACCTGCCTCCCCCCTCACTGTTCCAAATGCTCCTACCTCCCCTGGTTGAAAAGTGATGCTGGCTGGGGCACCTGGGCGGCTCAGTCTGTTAAGTCTCAGACATCTTTTTTTTTTATTTAAAGATTTTATTTATTTATTCATGATAGACATAGAAAGAGAGGGAGAGAGGTAGAGACACAGGCAGAGGGAGAAGCAGGCTCCATGCACCGGGAGCCCGACGTGGGATTCGATCCTGGGGCTTCAGGATCACGCCCTGGGCCAAAGGCAGGCACGAAACCGCTGCGCCACCCAGGCATCCCCAAGTCTCAGACTCTTGATCTCAGCTCAGGTCTTGATCTCAGGGTCGTGAGTTCAAGCCCCACATTAGGCTCCATGCTTGGTGTGGAGCCTACTTCAAAAGAAAAAAAAAAAAAAAAGAAACACAAGTGTTGCTGGTTTCTGAGGGGCTCTGGGATGGTGGAGACACCTCTCCACCCGTCAGCCATGCAGACCTACCCGCATCAGAATCCTGTGGCTCCTGTGGCTCTTAGGTGTGGTGGTCTGTCCCCCCAGAACACCAAGGCAGGGGTCACTGTGCTCCTGCTGGCTCTTCCCCCTTCCCCTCCAGTTCCCTGGCCCCGACACACACATACACACACACTCACACACACAGTCACTCTGACACTCACACTTATAGGCACTCATTCACAATCATTCCACACTCATGTTAACATACGCACACACACACACAGATGCACATTCTCTTACTCACATATGCACAGGTATACACACTCACTCATACTCATGCACAAGCACACTTCCTGACACACACACACTGATGCCCCCCTCCAAAGCCCAGGTGTCCACACTGCACCTCAGAGGAAAGGCCCCATCATCTTGTGGCCCCCCCGCCCCCTTAGTACCCTGGGAAGGGAGAAAGGGGGGATGCTGCTCTGCTCTGGGGAGCAGAGAGCGCAGGGAGGCCTGGGAAGGGAGAAAGGGGGGATGCTGCTCTGCTCTGGGGAGCAGAGAGCGCAGGGAGCCCTGGTCCAGGAGGTGCCTGCCTTACCTGTAACCAGCCCGCACCGGAGCACGAGGCCACAGCAAGAGCGGCTTAGCTAGCGAGGGACTTAGCTGGTCACGCTGTTAATCTAACACCACCCTCTCACCACGATGATAAGAAAAGTAACTCAGGCTCATGTAGGAAATTCAGAACTTATAGAAAAGAAAGAGGGCAGAAAGTAAATCTCACACGATCTCACAGCTTCTTGAGAAATAGCCATTAACATTCTGGTTTCCTAATCTACTGTCGTGGTTAGTTTTACGTGTCAACTTAACCAGGTTATAGGTATTAATCACGCCTTTTACTTTCTTTAGTCTGATGCTTTAATGTCTCTGGCCTTGCCGGCCCTGGAGGGACCGGCCCCTGCCAAGCTTGGCAATTTGGAGAGGTAGCAAAAAACTCACCTGCAGGCACACCATCAGTTGATCTGGAGCCCACACTCCCAATGCCTCTTTCAGACCCTCGCACTCGGGAGCACCATCCTTTGCCCTCATCACCGCAGAGCCAGGGATCGGACCAGTAGGGACAGCCCTGTGTCCTAGAGCGCACTGGAATTACTTAGACTGGCCAGTCTGAAGTCTGCTTACCCCACCTCCCCGATTCCGTCCTGTGAATCCCTTGGGGCACCTGGGGGGGCTCAGTCGGTTAGGTGTCTGACTCTTGAGTTTGGCTCAAGTCATGATCTCAAGAGGGTAGGACACCCCTGTGCTGGCTCAGTGCTCAGTGGGGAATCTACTTGAAGATTCTCTCTCCCCCTCTCCCTCTGCACCTCCCTGCCCCCACTCGCACGTGCACACACACTCTCTCTCAATAAATAGATAAATAAAATCTTAAAAAAAAAAGACTCTTGACAATGCTTTCTCCTCAGTCTCTCTGCCTCCTGAGTGACCCTGATGCTTCCCCACCTGCCCCCTCCAACCTTCCTTCTCTTGGAAGGACCTTCCTCTTGGGATGTATGAGTGTAACCAACCTTTTTTTTTTTTAAGATTTTAATTCATTTATTCATGAGAGACACAGAGAGAGAGACACACAGGCAGAGACACAGGTAGAGGGAGAAGCAGGCTCCATGCAGGGAGCCTGATGTGGGTGGGACTCGATCCTGGGTCTCCAGGATCACGCCCTGGGCTGAAGGCAGGCGCTAAATCGCTGAGCCACCCGGGCTGCCCCCCAACCATCTTTTTAATGGCGATCATCTCCTGGTATGCTAGTCTTGCTATACCTGAGTAATTACAGCTGTGCTTTTCAAACACTGTTGCTACAGTCTAAACATATGTGTCCACCCCCACCCCCACCAAATTCATATGTTGAAATCCTAAACCTCCAAGGTGATGGCATTAGAAGGTGAGTCCGTTCAGGGAGGTGATGAGGTCATGAGGGTGGAGCCCCCATGCAGGGGATTAGTGTCCTCATATAAAAGAGGCCCCCGAGAACTTAACCTGCCCTTCCCCTCTCCTGAAGACACATCGAGAAGTCAGCAGTCTGCACCCTGCAAATGGGGTCTTCACCCCAACCCGACCGTGCTGGTGCCCTGACCTTGGGCTTCTCAGCCTCCAGAGCTGTGAGAAATACACATTGTTATTTATAAGCCACGTGGTCTAGGCTATTTTGTTGTAGCAGCCCAATGGACTAAGCCAACTGCAATCCCCAGATACTAATCCAGGTGTCACCCTGAAGGTGTTTTGTAGATGTGCTTAACATCTCCAATCAGTTGACTCCAAGTAAAGCAGCTTATCCTCCATAATCTGAATGATCCTCATTCCATCAGCCAAAAGGCTTTTACAAACAAAACTGATGTTTCCCCAGAGAAGAAATTTTGCTTTAAGGCCCCCTTACTAAGCTCTGTTTAAGTGCATATGTTCTGTTTCTCTGGAGAAATCTTTGTTTACTCCAAGATCATGAAGATTTTCTCCTGTGTTGTACCCTTCATGTTTAAATCTAAAGTGGAACTGATTTCTTTAAGCTGTGGTAAAACTACATAGATTTATCATCTGAACCATTTTTAATTGTACAGTTCAGTAGCATTAACTATATTCACATTGCTGTGCAGCAGATCTCGAGAGCTTGCTTCCACCTCTTGGCTATTGTGAATAATGCTGCAGTGAAATGGGTGTGCAAATGTCTGAGATCATCCTTTGAATTATTTTGGATGTATACCCAGATGTGAGGTTGCTGAATCATTCAGTGGTTCTATTTTTAATTTTTTGAGGATTGTCTACACTGTTTTCCACAGCAGCTGCACCATTTTATCTTCCCACCAACAGAGCACAAGGGTTCCAATTTCTCCACCTCCTGGATGACACTTGCTGTCTTTCATGTTTTTTATAGTGGCCACATCTTAATGGGTGTGAGGTGACATTTCACTGTGGTTTTGATTTACATTGCTTTATGATTAGTGATATTGGGCATCTTGTCATATCCTTATTGGCTATTTTATCTTCCTTGGAGAAACGTCTCTTCAAAGCCCATGGTCATTTTATTTTATTTTTCCTTAGGTAGGCTCAACACCCAATGGGGAGCCAGATGAGGGGCTTGAACTCACGACCCTGAGATCAAGACCTGAGCTGCATCAAGAGTCACACACTTAACTGACAGAGCCACTCAGGTGCTCCTCTTTTAGCCATTTTATTTTATTATTATTTCCTTTTTAGAGAGAGAGGAAGAGATGGGGGAGGGCCAGAGAGAGAGAGGAGGAGAGAGTCTTAAGTAGGCTACACACCCAGCATAGAGCCCCCACATGGGGTTCAATCTCAGGACCCTGAGGTCATGACCTAAGCTGAAATCAATTGTTGGTCCTTCAACTGACTGAGCCACCCACGTGCCCCTCCTTTGGCCACTTTAAAATTGAGTTATTTGTTCTTTTGTTCTTAGGTAAAGAAATTATTTGCGTATTCTGGATATTAACCCCTTATCAGGTATGTGATTTGCAAATCTTTTCTCCCATTCTGTAGGTTGCCTTTTCACTCTATTGTTTCCCGTGATGCACAAAGATTTTCGAGTTTCATGTGGTCTCATTTTTGCTTTTGTTGTTTATGCTCTTCGTGTCAACTCAAGAAATCATTATCAAATCCTCCATCATGTAACTTTTCCTCTATGTTTCCTTTTAGGAGTTTGACAGTTTTAGGTCTCACATTTAGATTATTAATCTGTTTTCAGTTAATTTTTATATGTGGTGTAAGGTAAGGGCCCAACTTCATGGAGTTGATTGTTGTATATGATATGAAGAAGGGTCGAGATGAATTTTGTTCTATATGTACATCCAATTGACCTAGCACTGCTTATTGAGAGAAGTCTCTTTTCTGCATTGTTCTTTAGTACCATCTTTATAACAAATCGAATTTTCATATATGTAAGCATCTGTTTCTGTTTCTGGGCTCTCTATTTTGTTATTTTGGTCATTTATCTAATAGCTCACCATTACCACAATGTCTTAATCATAGCAATTGATATAGTTATACCAGATAGAGCAAGTGCTTACACTTTGTCATTTTTTTTTGTCAAGATTGTCTTGGCTATTCATGGCTATTTGCATTTTTAAAAATATTTTATTTATTTATTTATGAGAGACACAGAGAGAGAGAGGCAGAGACATAGACAGAGGGAGAAGTAGGCTCCCTGTGGGGAGCCCAGTGTGGGACTCTATCCCAGGACCCCAAGATCACAACCTGAGCTAAAGCCAGATGCTCAACCACTGAGCCACCCAGGTGCCCCACTAATTGCATTTTTTATTTAAATTTTAAGATCGTCTTGCCAACACACATACACATACAAAAAAAATCTGTTGAGGTTTTGATTGGGATTACACTGAACCTAAAGAATTTCGGGAGAATTCTCATCTTTATAATATTGAATCTTTCAATAGATTAATGCAGTGTATTTCTCCATATATTAAATCTTCTTTAATTTTCCTCAAGAATTTGTTGTAACTTCTGATAGAGGTCTTGAATCCTTTACTGGTTTTAGTCTTACCTATGTATTTAATGATTTTACATGTTGTTGCAAGTGAAATTTGTAAAAATTTCACTAATTATTAGGTGTTTGTATATAGAAATACAACGTGTTTTGTATACTGAGTTTATATGTTAAATAATTTTCTAAGTTCTCTTATCATTTAAGTTTCTCAATATATTCCTAAAGTTTTCTATATACAAAACTATGTTGTCTGTGAATAATAAACCTTATACTGCAATTCCTTTTTCTTGCCTTATTTCTCTGGCTAGGTCTTTCAGTATAATGCTGAGTAGAAGTGTTAGTAGTGTACCCACGTCTCTTTCCTGATCTCGAGAGGATGCTTTTAACATTCACCATGAAATACGATATTTGCAGTAACTTGTAGGGTTTTTTGTTGTTGTTTTGATTTGATTTTCATAAACACCTTTTGTCAGGCTGAGGAAGTTCTCATCTACCCCTAGTTTATGAAGACTTAAATTTTTTTAAGCCATAAATGGTTGCAAAAGTTATCAAATACATTTTCTGCATCTATTAAAGTAAGAGTAAAATTTTTCATATTTATTCTGCTAGGATTGTGAATTATGGTGATTAATTTTCTAATGTTAAATGAACCTGACATTACTGGAATAAATTCAACTTGGTTGTGATATAGTTTCCTGTTTTTATATCTCAGAATTTGGTTTGCCAATATTGTTTATAATTTGCATCTGTGCTCATTAGATACACAAACCGCTCATTTTCCTTTCTTGTAAAGATCTTGTGAGGTTTAGAGTCAAGGTGGTACAGTCCTCATAAATTGAGTTGAGAAGGTATTTCACCTTTATTTCTTGGAGGAGTTTATGTAAAACTGATGTTATTCCTTTCTTAGATGTTTGAAAACAATTTGCTAGTAAAGTGCCTGGATCTTTCATTATGGGAACTTTCACAGATTTAAAGAACTTTTGAAACTAGATTTAGGACTATTCACATTTCTCAATTCTTCTAGTGTCAGTTTTGGTGAGTTAAGTTTTTCTAAATCTTTGTCCATTACATTTAAATTTTTTGGCATAAAATTCTTTATAATATCTTCTTTTGTTGTAATTTTAATGCTGTTAGTATTTGTAGTGAAATCCTCTGTTAAGTTTAATTACAGATACTGGTTATCTATGCCTTCTCTTTTCTTATTTTTAAATTTTAAAATGAACTTATGAGTCAATTTAAAGAATCAGCTTTTGGTTTTATTTTTAATTTGTTTAATTAATTAATTTTTTTAAAGATTTTATTTATTTATCCATGAGACAGAGAGAAAGAGAGAGAGAGAGTTTCTTCTCCTAGGCAGAGGGAGAAGCAGGCTCCATGCAGGGAACCTGATGTGGGACTCGATCCCAGGACTCCAGGATCACACCCTGGGCTGAAGGCAGGCGCTAAACCACTGAGCCACCCTGGGATCCCTAATTTTTTAAATTAATTTTTAATATCTCTCTATGTTTTTGGTTTTCTGTTTCATTAGTTTCTGCTCTGAGCTTTATTTCATAGTACTTTCTACTTTGCGGGGGGGGGGGGCTTTAATTTACTGTTATTTTTTCTAACTTGTTAAGTTTGTTACTTAGATCACTGACTTTCAGGTTTTCTTTTTCCTAATGTATGAAACTAAGGCTATATAGTCTCCAAGCATCACATTAGTTCTATCACACACATTTTATATTGTGTTATATTTCATTATCACTAAGTTAAAAACATTGTCTTTTTTCCATTATGATTTATTATTTTATTTATTGATTATTTATTTTTTAAAAGATTTTATTTATTTATTTATTCATGAGGGACACAAAGAGAGGCAGAGACACAGGCAGAGGGAGAAGCAGGCTCCCCGTGGGGAGCCTGATTCGGGGCTCCATCCCAGGACCCTGGGATCATGACCTGAGCCAAAGACAGACGCTCAACCACTGAGCCAGCCAGGTGCCCCATATCTATGGGTTATTTAAAAGCATATTTTAGGGGTGCTGGGTGGCTCAGTCAGTGAGGTGTCCAACTCTTGATCTAGCTCAGGTCTTGATCTCAGGGTCATGAGTTCAAGTCCCTACACTGGGCTCCAAAAAAAAGGAAAGAGAAAGAAAGAAAGAAAGAAAGAAAGAAAGAAAGAAAGAAAGAAAGAAAAGAAAGAAAGAAAGAAAGAAAAGGAAAGGAAAAAGAGAAAGAGAAAGAGAGAAAGAGAAAAGAAAAGAAAGAAAAGAAAGAAAAGAAAAGAAGAGGGAAAAAGTCTATTCTGTTTAATTATAAACATATGGGGATTTTCTATTTATTGTTTTTTATTGAAGTTTAGCTTAATTGCATTGTGGTCAGAGAACATATTATGTATGACTTCAGTACTTTGAAAATAATTGAGACTTGTTTTATAACTCAATATATAATCATTTTTTCATATCACTTTATTTCATGAATGCTTGAAAAGAAGGTCTACTTGGAAGAAGTCAAATTTTCCATGTTGTTCAAATCTATTATATTCTTACTGATTTTTTGTCTTTTCATTATATTGTAACTTCAGAGATGTACTAAAATCCCTCTCTATGGATTTAACCATTTCTTTTCTTGTAGTTCTGAAATTTGTGGCTTTGTGCATTTTGAAGTTACCTTGTTAATTGCATGAAAATTTAGAATCATTACATGATTTGTTTATGAACTTAAACTTTAATATTTAAACATTTTTTTCTCTAGTAATGCTTTTTCCTACCTTAAAATTAACTTTGTTTTCATATAATTATATAAGTTTTCTTTCATTTCTTGTTTGCATGCATACATTCTTCCATTCTTTTACTTTGAACCTTTCTGTACCCTTATATTTTATATTCATCTTTGGAGAAAATCATATGGTTGCATTTTATTAAAAAATATTTTGTTTGCAATATTTGCCTTTTTTTGTTTTGTTTTTATTGAAGTTCAACTTACCAATATATAGTATAACACCCAGTGCTCATCCCATCAAGTGCCCTCAGTACCTGTCACCCAGGTGCCCCTTCCCCCACCCTCCTCCCCTTCTGCAATCCTTTGTTAGTTTCCCAGAGTTAGGAGTCTCTCATGGTTTGTCTCCCTCTCTAATTTTTCCCACTCATTTTCCCTTCTTTCCCTCATAATCCTTTTCACTATTATATTCCCCATATGAGTGAAACCATATGATATCCTTCTCTGATCGATTTACTTCACTCAGCATAATACCCTCCAGTTCCATCCACATCGAAGCAAATGGTGAGTATTCATCCTTTTTAATGGCTGAGTAATATTCCATTGCATATATATATAAAACATCTTCTTAATCCATTATTCTGTTGAAGGATATAGTGGATCCTTCCACAGTTTGGCTATTGTGGACATTGCTGCTATAAACATTGGGGTGCAGGTCTCTTGGCGTTTCACTACATCTGTATCTTTGGGGTAAATACCCAGTAGTACAATTGCTGGGTCAAAGGTAGCTCTATTTTTAACTCTTTGAGGAACCTCCACACTGTTTTCCAGAGTGGCTGCACTAGCTCACATTTCCACTGCAATATTTGCCTTTTAATTAGAAAATTTAGTCCAGGGCACTTGGGTGGCTCAGTGGTTGAGCATCTGCCTTTGGCTCAGGTCATGATCCTGGGATCCTGGGATCATGTCTCACAGCAGGCTCCCCTCAAGGAGCCTGTTTCTCCCTCTGCCTGTGTCTCTGCCTCTCTCTGTGTGTCTCTCATGAATAAATAAATAAAATATTTTTTTAAAAAAGAAAAAATTTAGTTCATTCACATTTGGTGTAATTATTAGTATTTGAGTTGAGGTATACAATCCTACTTAGGAAAAACTCAGCATATAGGCTTATGATAAGCCTAAAGTTATGGGCAGAGGAAAACTGCCTGGTATAATTTATAGAACAATTTCTTTCTTTCCCCACCTTTGAAGGTTTGCTCTGAATTGAGGAAAATAAAACTTGATACCACTATCCATTCTGCTTACAGAGATAGGCAGGAGTATTGATAGACCTGTTGAAGAATTTTATCTAGCTAGAGAAAAAGTGGAATTTCAAAACTCCTGCTCAGTGTTCATGTAGCTAAGGTGGGCATGAAGACTTTGTGTGTGGTGGTAATGTTACCGGTATAATTTCTTATGGCTGGATAGATGACTGCTCACGTTCTAGAAGCAAAAGGATAAGCAAACAAAGGAAAAACAGAAAGCCCTCTGCCTATCCTCTTTATTAGGGACTAAAATAATGTTGTTTTTAGAAAACTTATATTATCCTGAATATGAATTTAGACTCCATTGTCTGAGAATTATATTATATCCATGAAAGATACGTGTAATCTGCCCAAAATTTACCCAATGGGCTGATTAGAAGCGTGAAGACTGCAGAATGAATGAGGGCGGTGTATCTTCCCTTGCTCTAGACCATCCTACTGAAGACCCTCATGGTTTCATGCCAGACTGAGTTACTCAGCTGGTTGGGCTCTATTTTGGGGATCACTGTGTCCCATGGGTTGCACTGGTAGCTGGTGAAACTGCTCCCAGATGAGACAAATATTTTTGGTAGGAGGGAATGTTTTCCCTAAAGAGAGACAGAGACTAAGGAAGTGACTCTATGTTTTAGGAAGGGAGGAGAAGACCTCAAAGCAGGGAAGGATAGCTTGAAAGTTTACCCTATTTTCTCTTCCTCCATCCCCTTCAGTTCTGGAAACATTCATATTTTATATTCAATTTTAAATGCTTTTTTTTACATTAATTTTTTCCCATTTTTCTCTATACTGTTAGTAATGCCTATTGCACAAACAACAGGCAATCCAATGTTAGTGACATATATGTGCTGGGGGAACTGGGGTGGTCCAGAGACAAGGGTTTCCCCAGCATCATTCCTCCTCCGAGGCCAGCATAACAGCAGCAGCACTGTATCAAGAGAGGTCAGCATTCCCAGGGTTACAAGTGACAAACAGTAGAAAAACGAACAAGCAGTGACCTCCTCTCAATCTCCCCTTCCACGCCATACATTAGAGGAAGATGCTCTTTGAAGAGGAGAAGCAGGTGCTTGTGTTACAATGAATGATTACTCAGAAATATCCATATTTATTGGACCCTCATATTTGGGCTGGGTAGAAGGATAAGAGGATTGGACAGGGTCAAGATTAGAGCGAGGTGAAAAAAAAAGATTAGAGCGAGGTCATTGAGGTGAGTCATGCAAGGGCATGGTCCAACTCTGCTTTTATTTTATATTTTGCTATTTTTTTCCCATCATCGACTTTCTGTGTTAACTTTGAGTTTTCAAAACCTTGAACAAAATTGTATTCATCCTGAGGACTGAGTCTTTTAGTGCTCCCTTAAATTTGGGCCTGAGGCAAGTGCCTCCCTTCCCACACCCTAGACCTGCAACATGTGGACACACCCATGTGTGTGTACACACAGACTCAGCTCGTAGCCTATGTTCCCTCTCTCTAAAAGAATATCACAGTTCTTTGAGCATGTCTCCATGCTTTGACACCAAATGCATCTCCCGCCTATAATCCCATTTCTCTCTCCCCCATCGGCCTATGAAACTCCTAAGTTATCTTTCAAGACTTAAAGTCAGGGCAGCCCCCGTGGCGTAGCAGTTTAGCGCCGCCTTCAGCCCAGGGTGTGATCCTGGAGACCTGGGATCGAGTCCCATATCGGGCTCCCTGCATGGAGCCTGCTTCTCCCTCTGCCTGTGTCTCTGCCCCTCTCTGTGTTTCTCATGAATAAATAAATAAAATATTAAAAAAATAAAGATTAAAAAATATTTTAAAAAAGACTTAAAGTCAGCTTTAATGACCCCCCTAGATTGATATAATCACGTTTCCTCCATGTTACTCCCTCACCCTATACGCACCTGTCTCACTGTACTCATCACCCTGGATTTTAATTATCAGTTCATGCATCTACCTTGCATCTTGCAGTTCATGCATCACCTTGGTCTCTTTCTTTCTGTTTCCAGCAGCCAGCGCATAGTAGGTGCTCAAGGAAATACACATTCGATGGCAAATGAAGACAAGGACGTCATGGCCATTTTGCCAAAAAGGAACTACAGCTCAGAAGGTTGGGACGGCTTGCTCAAGGCCACACTGGGTCAGCCGGGCTCAAAGCCAGGTCTTCTGCTGCCCACATCCAGCGCTGCGCGCACTGCCCAGAGTAAGCAGCGTCCCTTGTAGAGCGCCAGCCCCCACAAGCTTGTGGGGAGCCAGCGCCCCCATCCACCACTGCCCAGAGCTCCGCACCGCCCCCCTGGCCCACCCTTGGCCGCTCTCCAGCACCCCGCTCCCCGCACCATCTCCCCCGAGGAGGCTGACTCATGTGGATCCCAGCAAAGTTCCTGGACTCTGCTCCTCCAGGAGCCGGCCACCAGCCCCGCCTCTGATGAGCATGGCAGGGCCTGCTGAGAGAAAAGGCATCCCTCATCCCCATCCCAGAGCGGGGCCTTGAGTTTGGCCATCACCTGTGGGAATGACGAGCCAACGTACCCGAGATGTTGCCCTCAGAGGGAAGGTTTTGCAGCATGAAATGGTCTATTCTTCACAGGACTTTTTTCTGGAAAGCCTCAGGTCCTGAAAGGGAGCCACTTAGGCAGTCAGAAAAGAAGGCTTTTGTGGGTTTCTCTTTCTTTCTTTCTTCTTCTTTTTTTTTTTTCCCCCATGGCCTTTCTTGTCTTTTTTAACCTTCTGCTTCTGACTCCGCCAGGCTGTGCGTGTCTCTCACCCCCGGAGCTCTCTTTTCAATACTGGTCATTGGCAGAGTCGGTTCTGGCCTTTTCGGCTTGTGACTGGTGGGAGAGCGGGGCCGCCTCCCTGTAATGAGGGGCCCTCCAGGTCCCACTGCCCTCATTTTTGATACCTGGGGAGAGGATGTACAGGCAAGGGGCAATTGGATCAGAAAGGCCCCACTGAACAGACATCACAGCCGAGCTCAAAGAGCGCAGGAAGTAGAACAAAGAACAAAAACATTTACAGAAGTGCTACAGTGTGAGGGGAAAATGTACTAGCAACTCTAACAAGGTCAATGGTGAGGGAAAAAAAAAAGATTTTTTTTTTGAAAGGAATTGCTGAGGGGAAAAAAAAGAGAGAGAGAGAGAGAGGGAAACCTCAAAAGGGGGCTGAGGACGCAGAGGAGGGCCTGCTGGTCGGCTCCTGGAACATTTTCCTTGATATCTTCCCATGAAGCACTATTTCTACAAGACTTCAATACGTTGGAAAAGTTTATGCAACTGGTTAGGAGGAGGGTTAGAAGTTGTGAGTCACCATCATCAGCTCTGTGTGTGTTTGCTTTCAACACGGGCTTCCTGTGGGACCACATAAATGGAGCCTTTCTGGTTCTTTGGCATGTTGCTGGGGTGGGGTGGGGTGGGAGCGCCTGGCCAACCTATTTCAAGGGAGCGTGGGGCGCCCAGCCTCCGTGGCTACTAAGGATGGAAAGAACTGACTGGCTCGCCTGTGAGCAGGTCCCCGAGGCCGAAGAAGAGCAGGAAGGATTTAGGTGCACAGATGCTAAGTGCTGTGCCTTTGAGCAAGCTTCTTAAGTCCTCTGGGCCTCAGTTTCTTTGCCTGTAAAATGGGTATAGTATAACCTCCTTTGCAGCATTATCCTGAGGGTTATGATGCCCAGCATGCATGTCAAAGGGGCTCCATACAGAACTGTTACTCTGGTTGGCTTTCCGCCACCCCCTCCCCTTGTGTTTTATTTTTATGTATCACTGATGACGGAAATATTAAAATAGAACTTCTCCAATCTTGGGCTTCCGAGCAAATGAAATGACTTCCTATAAACTTCCCTGGAGGTTTTTTTTAAAGATTTTATTTATTTATTCATGAGAGACACACAGAGAGGCAGAGACATAGGCAGAGAGAGAAGCAGGCTCCCCGCGGGGAACCCAATACGGGGCTAGACCTCAGGACCCCGGGATCATGTCCTGGACCGAAGGCAGATTCTCAACCACTGAGCCACCCAGGTGTCCCCTTCTCTGGAGATTTTGAAAGGCCAGGCAGCTGTAGGTCTTAGGTAAGCTGCTAAATTACACTTTGTTTTGTGGATTTTTGTGCCAAACACTTTAACGTGGCTTCCTCTTGCAACCCAGTGAGTTTTAGGGTTCTTTCTCTTTGCTGCCATTATATGTACTTTATATAGTGCAATTCATTTGAACATCATCTAGCTAAAATGCTTGCAAGATAGGGCTGCCACATGCAGAATTCCAGAAAAAGGGAAGGGTGGCCATGATCTACTGAGCACCTACTACGCCCCAGCCCTTCATATGCTTTAAGACTTAACCCTCCCCACATTTGCTCGCCCTCCCCTTATCCTGCTCTTTTATTCAGGGTATTTACTTCCTTCAAACATACCAGAGAACTTACTTAGTAGTGTACTTTTTATTATTTACTGCTGGTTGTCCCTGCTCCCCACAGCCAGAATGCAAGTCCATGAAGGCAAGATCTTTTTTCAAGTACACTTCTTTATTTTAGAATACAATTGACCTTTAAATAACATGGGTTCAGAACTGTGTGTGTCCACTTATGCATGGATTTTTTTTTAGATAAACGCAGTACAGCGCCGTAAATGTACTTCCTCTTCCTTCCTAATGATTTTCTTAGCATTTTTTTCTTTTGCTAGCTTCCTTTATTCTACAAATAGAGTATATAATACCTATTACATACAAAATAGGTGTTAATTCGCTCTTTATGTTATCAGTAAGTCTTCTGGGCAACCGTAGGCTATCAGTATTTAAGTTTTGGGGGAGTTGAAAGTTGTACCCGGATTTTCGACCACGCAGGGGGTCAGTGCCCCTAACCCCTGCATTGTTCAAGGGTCAACCATAGTTTTAGATTAACAGCAAGGTTGCAGAGGTAGTACAGAGAGTCCCTGGGCCCCTCACACCCAGTTTCTCCCATTGTTAACTTCCTGCATCACTACGTATATTTGTCACAACTAAGGAAACAACAGAAGTACGTTGCTATTAATAAAATTGCAGACTTTATTCAGAGTTCACTAATTTTTCTCAAATGTCCTGTTTCTGTTCCAGGATCCCACGTTGCTCTTAGACATCATGTGTCCTTAGTCCCTCCCCTGATTTGTGGCAGTTTCTCAGACTTTCCTTGTTTTTGATGACCTTGACAGTTTTGAGACATACCGGTCATGTGTTTTGCAGAATGTTCCTCAGTAGGGGTTGATCTGATATTTTTCTTGTGCATAGATGAGGCCGACGGGGTTTTTGGAAAGAAGAGCATGGAAGTAAAGAGCCATATTCACCATCATATGGAGAGCCATACTGTCAACATGACCTATCACTAATGACATTGACCTTGGTCCCCTGGCCACGGTAGTGTTCACCAGGTTTCTCTGCTATAAAGTGACCCTGTCCTCCTCTCCATTGGTCTGCTCTTTGAGAGCAAGTTACTAAATACAGCAGCTATGGGCCAAATGTGCCTGCTGCCTCCCCAATTTTATAACCCCTCAGCACCTCAGAATATAACCGCATTTGGAGGCAGGATCTTTAAAGAGGCAGTTAAGTTAAAATGAGGCCTTTCGGATCGGCTCTAATCCAATATGACTGGCATCCTCATAAAAAGAGGAAATTTGGACATGACCAGCTCGCACACGGAGGGAAGACCATGTGAGGACACAGGGAGAAGGCAGCCGCTCTAAAGCCAAGGAGCGTGGCCTCAGAAGAAACCAAACCTGTCGACACCTTGATCTTAGACTTCCAGCCTCCAGAACTGTGGGAAAATAAATTTCTGTTGTTTAAGCCACCCAGTCTGTGGCATTTTGCTACGGCAGCCTTAGAAAATTAGAATTAATACAACATCCCACTCTCTTGCTAGTTGAGCACCGACTTAAATCATATGGAACTATTCTATATGGGGTTTTGTTTCTTCTCCTATTTATTCACTCATTTTTTTGACATCAGTATGGATTTATGGGCTCATGGATATTTATTTTATACCTTAACTTATAATCCAATATCGTTATTTATCTCATTACTCAAACTCATCCTGCTTTGGTCATCATGAGCTCCTACGGGGTGGCTCCTACTTACCTATGATATGCCCCCGTCGTTTGGCTTGGGGAGCCCTTCCTCACTTCCTTTCTGGCACACTAGCCACTCCAGGTTCATCTTGTACATTCCTGCCCGATCCCTAGAAACAACCATTTCTCCAAAAAAGCTCTGGCTCCTTTTATTGCAGAATGATATGAGAACCAAGAGCTTGGGTCCCCTTGTGCTCACTGCTCCTGAAGGATCTTCGCTTCCAGGCTCCACGCAGGCGGGATATTTGTCGGTTCTGTTCACTGATGAATCCTGAGCACTCCGGGATCCGTCACCAAGCAGGTGCTCAGTAGTATTTGTTGAATACATTCACGAGTGGATACGTTTCAGGATCACTCTATAAAATCAGTGGTGTTATTATTATGATTTTATAAATGAAGCAAAGGGGTTGGGGAGGCTGAGAAACTTGCTGAAGTTGTGCAGGTAGGAAATGACGAAGTGAGGATTCAAATCCTGTGCGCCTCAACAGGGGTTTTCCTGCCAACTTCCTGCCTGACGATTCTCTTCGTCCAGTGTGATAACCTGAAGATCTTTAAGGAGCAGCATAACTCCTCAGCCTTTTGAAATGTTGCACTCTGGCGGGATGAAAACAGCTTGGATGATGGGGAGAAACAGACCAGGATTCAATCTAGGCTCCATCCCTTAGGACAAGTTGACTTAGCCTTGCGGTGCCTCAGTTTCCTTAACTGTACTAGAGGACACAAAACTAAAGGAACAAACATGGATGAGCTGCTTAGAACAAGCTAGGCATGTAGTAAGTGTATTAGTTTCCTACCACTGTTGGAGCAATCATCACAAGTGTGACAGCTTTTAAAACAACACACATTGATCATCCTCGAGAATTCTGGAAGGCCAAGGTCCTTGAGTCAAGGTGTCAGCTGGAGGCACCACAGAAGAATCCACTTTCTCATCTTCTTCAGCATCTGGAGGCCACCTGCCTTCCTCGGCCCCTTCTCTGTCCCTCTGTCCCCTGCTTCCCTCACCACATCACCTTCTCCAGTTGCATCCCTCCTGCCTCCCTCTCTTATAAGAACCCCGTGATTGCATCTAGGGCCTAACAGATCATCCAGGATAACCTCCCCACCTCAATATCCTTAACCACATCTGCGAGGTGGTGTATATTTGAGACTGATGCAAGGTACAAGTCTAAGAGTGACCCTTTCTTAAATTTCTCTTGGGCAGGAGACAAAGAGGCTTCCAAAGGCCTCTCAGAGATAGACGGGCAGTGTACAACATAGAAGTACAGATTTGGGGTATTGATCAAGCCGGGAATAAAGCTGATGCTGGATATCAACAGCCTGCCAGGTAGGATTTGCTGCCATCAAAACGCAGCACACCTGCACACCCATGTGCATGACAACCCTGGTCACAGTGGCTAAAAGGTCACTAAAGCCCCATCAACAGAGGAGTGGCTCAACAAGATGTGGTTCATACATATAATGGCATTTTGTCCAGCCTTTGAGAAAGGGGCAGTCTGCCACAGGCGACAACACAGATGAAACTCGAGGACACCATGCTAAGTGAGATAAGCCAGTCCCCAAAACACCAATACCGTGTGATCCCACTTCTATGAGATGTTTAGAGCCTTCCGATTACGGAGGCAGAAAGTGCAAGGCTGGGTGCCAGGGGCCCAGGGGCGATGGGCATGGGGAGCTTGTGATTAACAGAGACAGTCTGTTTTACAAGATGAAGAGTTCTGGCGATGGATGGCGGTGACGGTGGCACAACAGTGTGACTGTACTTAATGCCGCCAAACTGTGCCCTTTAGTAATGGTTCTGGTGATAAGTTTTGTGATATGTGTATTTCATGACAATTTTTAAAAATCTGCAAGAAATAAAGAAATGAGTAAATCTGGTTTGGGTAAGGGACAGATGAACAAACTCTTAAAGGTGGGAGAAGAGTCTTGGCAGGGGTTTCAACACGAGCAAAAGCGGGGTGTCAGGGGCAGCACCAGAAGACTCTGGGGGCCAGCTGTGGGCAGGAGGAGTGGAGGGGGTGCCAGAGGCCTGCTCATACCTGTAGCATCTCTGGGGGGCTGGGGGTGCGAGTGAAGCCACTGGGGGGGACTCCTGGGCCCTTCCCCTTGTCCATCTGTGCTATTCAAAGACTCTAACTGTGTCAGCCCGCGGTGGGCCGAGGATGTCACAGAAACTCTGTCACTCTTCCCAGAGCCAGTCCTTCCCATTCCCACCCCAGGATCAAAGCAAACCTCCCCTTCCCAGAAGCCCTTTGTTTATTTCCTTGATATCCTGGTGACCTACTTTCTCATCCCTGCTCTTTATTCCCGCTCTCCCAACAAATCTTTCATCCCACTCCTGCTGTGTTGAGAGAGGAAAAGATGCTGACCTTCCAGCCCAGATGGTGGCCCTTGGGCGGCTCATGGCTCCTCATGCTGGTGGGAGCCTGGCCAGGCCCGAGCCTCACTCTGCGGCCGCAGGAGATCCCCAAGGACCTGTGGGCACTGGCGTCCCTTTGTTCCTCCAGCCCCCACCAGCAGGGTCATCTCCCCAAGCTGGAAGAGTCAGCCTCAAGCCAGGTGTGCCCTCTTCCCTCCCTTTTGAAGAAAAAAAGAAAACTCATCTTTTTTTTTTTTCTAACTGTAGGCAATGCACAGATGTTCAATGTCAACATGTAGATAGGATAGAACATTTAAAAAATTAAATGAAAACTTACTCGTGATGCCCAACTGGAAGAGAACTATTGGCATTTGAGGTATACTCTCTTCTCTCTCTCGATCTATTTACATTTCATTATATGAGGATGTATTTTATTATTTATGCATCCAACCACGTAGCGCATATTCATAATATCAATAATAAATATCGCATAATATATTTGCTCAAGTGGACTTGCGGTTTTGTAAACTCTTCCTTTTTGCAGTTAACGGTATATTATAACCTCTCCCTGGGCCATGCATGGTTCTTCTATGACTTCTTTTAAACAGCTACACAATAGTCCATCACATGGGCTTTCTATCATTCTGGGTTTCTTCAACTGGGGGCCTCTGAGGACTCACAGAGAATCAGAGGTTCACTCTGGGAATTTTAATTTTTGTTGCATTGTCATCCTTTGAGATACAAATAGAAGTTATCAGGAGGAGGAATTAGGGAAGAATGTCCTGGCCAGAGCAAAGAGCCTACATCATGGTGCAGAGGAGGGAAGGAACAGGTTTCAATCATCTAGGGTGAAGCCCCTCTATTCTGTTCCCACCCTAGCTCCACATTTCCATCTTCAGCGGTAGAATGGGGATGGGGACCAGCTAGTTTCCCTTCTGACTACTTTCTCCCCTCACCACAGATGGGTTTGAAAGGTGTTTGAACACTGAACTGGACTCCGGCTCCGTGAACCATTCCCCCCTTGGCATTGGGCTAGACATGAAGACCAAGTCTGACCCCCCATCCACGTGACTGCTCTCCAAACGTGGGAGCCCCCATCTCTATGACTCTCTAAAGCCTCTCTGCTCTGAGCATCTCTAAGCAAAGTAGCCCAAACATCTTTAGCCATTCTCAATTTGAAACATTTCCAAACCTTTCACCATCCTGGTTGACATCCTCCCAATGTGCTCCAGTTTCTCCACACCCCTCCTCAAGTGTTTCCCGGAACTGAAGGTGGAGCTCCACACACAGATGGCCTGAGCTGTGCAGGACTGGCTTCTTTTGATGCAATCTAATATTGCCTTGGCTTTTTGGCAACCACATTGCATTATTGCTTCACATTGATTTGCAGGCAACTAAAATCTCTACAGTATTTTTTTCCCTTAACATGTGTTCTTGTTAAGCCATCCTGTACTTGTACGACTGATTTTGGGGGGCCCAAGTCCGTGAGCTTATATGTGTCTATCCAAGAGCTCCTTCTTGTGTGGTTCAAAACCTGTCCTAGTCTGTTGAACTTATTCAGAATCCCAAGTTGTTCGTCCAGCTGTCCCTCTGGCTTTGGGTCAACAGCCGATTTGATCCGCATGCTTTCTAGAGCTCAGTCCAAGTCATTGATAAAGATGTTAAATAGAACAGAACCAGTGACATAGCCCCGTGCTACTAGAAATCTTTCTTTGGGTTAGAGGCCCCATATAGATGCTCCAGTTGCCAAATGCAGCTTGCAGATGTTTTGTTTGGCCTGCAGAGGGTTTTCTTCCTTCCTTCCTTTTTTTTTTTTTAACTTTCAATCAGTAGCCAACATCTGGATTCCTAACTTCTCCTGAAAGATTGAAGATAGCTTAGCACTAAATACACAATCCAATATGGCAGCAACCAGCTGGTGTGGACAGAGCAGTTGTGTGTGATTGTGGAGGTTGATTGCAAGACACAGGCTCTCCATTTTGTCCCTGTCCCCACCACTCCCCACTATCAAGCACCCAGTCCACTCCTGTTCCTTGATGATACCCATCTCACTCCCAAAGGCTTTGGGTTAGCAGCCCCCACTCCATATTTATCAGCACCCTTTGAGTATAATCTGTCAACTAGTCATAAATCCACCTTGTTGTACTATCTCCCAGACCATATAATCTCCCTTGGAATTTATGAAATCTTGTCAAATCCTGTATGCCACTCAGTTATCCGGGTTCTCTGCCTCTCCTTGATTTATTTACCTGAGTAAAGACCATGGAAAATGACATTGAGATTAGCTTGTCCTGTTTTGGTCTCCAGAACCCACTCTGACTCTTAAGGGCCACTATTTACCTCTCAAAGAGCATACAAACTGTCCTTTAAGACACTGTTTAAAATAAATAAATAAATAAATAAATAAATAAATAAATAAATAAATAAATAAATAAATATTGACTTAACCTGGAACTGGTGATCAATCCATTAAGCAAAGCATGCATGAAGATATCCTCTCCCTATGATGACCAGGAGAACATTTACTCAGCTCTAGTTTTCAGAGCTAGTTTTCTAGCTCTCATTTTTGCAAATTCTCTTGAGATCTCTGGAGCAGAATCATTCATGGAGGTTCAGTCCATCTGGAGTCAGTAACTGTTCCAGGTAGGGCTTTGATTCCTTTTTACTGATGCCCCCTTTGCTCTATTCAGTCTTATTATTCTCTCCCTAAGCAGAGAAATCTCAGGCAGAGAAACAAGAGGAGATGAGAAATTTTGCATTCCTTTCTCCATCAGAACTGCTCTGCCATTAGACTTCAAAAGGCAGGTCTGTTCCTTTCTTGATTATCTTCTTGTTTTAACTATCGCTTAAAAGTTTTTAGCAGAGACTTCTGGTTTTCCACCAGAAGTTTATACTTCCCCTTTCATAAGACAGCATTGTATCTGGGAAGAGATGTCATGCCAGGGACTATATTTCCCAGCCTCCTTTACATCTAGATGGTGCCATGTAACTAGTCCTTTCCAATGGAATGTGGAGAAAATGATGGGTACCACTTCCGCATTAAAGAGCTTAAGATACAAGTGGTCTTCACCTCTGCTACTCCTGCATACACAAGTGACAGCAAAGGGCTCTGAGACCCTGGCATGGGAATGGAGACACAAGGTGGAAGGAGTAAGGATCCCTGCATCACCACATGGAAGTCTGCCTGCCAGTTATGACCCTCTCCTTGAACTGTTAGGTGAGTGAGAAACTCACTTTAATTATGGTAACACCACTGAGACATGCTCTGTTGGCTCCCATAGTGAGCTGTGCCCTAAATAATACAGTTATTTGAAATACTTCTCAGAAGTCTCAGCTGCCCACCATTATTGTTCCAACTCTAGACGACTTCCTTCTCTACCTCATTGTGAACTCCTTTCCATTTTGGGTTGTGTGTGTCCTCTTAGAACCTCAGCTCTCTTGAAATCTCCTTTGCAGCCTATCTCTTCAGACATTCCCCACTCACACTGTGCTTTCTCACTGGGACCATTTGAAGTTGCATTGTCAGAACTACATTTTTGTAAGCTTCCAACTCTCTTGATGCTTGTTTCTGTTACAACCATTGCCATGGAGTTGTGTACAAGACTCCAAAACTACTTTCCCAGCATCACATGGGCTCTGGGAACCTGCACTGTTGTCCAACTTGGAGACACAGGGGAGAAATAGTACCCAGCTAGTCTGGTTAGTGTCTGCCACAAGGTTTAAGGTTCCTTATACTTTGAAAAAAATTTTTTTATAAATATTAGCTCGTATTTTTCTTTATTAGGTCATTCATAATATATTTGTTGAACACTCACTGTGTCCTAAAGGGTTTAAGATGGGTTGGGTCTTCTATCCTCTCCTTTCCCCCAGAAGCATTCATAGTGCTTCTCTGCTTGCATATTTCTCCACTCTTAGGGACCCTCCAGCTGGGCTGATGAGAGCTAGCTCCTGCCCTGCTACCGGCAGAGTGACTTTGGCATTTCTCAGACCAAGTGCTTTCAACTTCCAAATCACCATGGATTCTTTCTCCAAATTTATCTTGTGGCCAAGCATGCATAAGCCACGAGGAATATAATAGTAAGCAAAAGAGACAGTGCGTTCAGAATAATTCTGTAAGGTGGGCAGGGCACATATTCCACCTTTTTTTTTTTCTTTGAGAAGGAGAAAGAATGGGGTGAGGGGCAGAGAGAGAGAGAGAATCCTAAAAAGGCTCCACGCCCAGTGTGGAGCCCAACACAGGGCTTGATCTCACAACCCTGAGATCATGATTGAGCTGAAATCAAGAGTTGAATGCTTAACCAACTGAGCCATCCAAACCCCTAAGGCACATATTCTTATTCCCATTTGAAAGTTGAGTCAAACAGCCTGGTTGAAATTGCACACACAGTCACTGGCCCATGGGGCTGGGGTAGGAGTCTCCTGACTTGGGTCTTGCCTTGCACTGCAGTGACAAAGAATGACACAGATGCCCAAATTCACTTTCATGCCTCCTGCTCCTTTGTGCAGATCAGACTACATCTGTAGGGCTGACACCAGAAAGAGTCTGAAGCTGGGGAAGCAACACTTTAAGAAATGTGGAAACCTACATCTCGTCCTTGCTACTGTATTAAGTCAGTCGGGTAGAGCAAGCCTCGACTTCTCTGCTTGAGTGTGGCAGAGACTGAGTGGTAAGTGGGGACTCCCCATCCAGGGCCTCCTGAGTGGTAATCACACCTCGAGGTTTGGCCCCAAAGCTCAAGCTGTTCCAGTCTGGTGAGTTTCTCCTCCCAGACTTTCACGCTGTCAATTCATTGGCGTCCTTCTGAACAAAGCCCCAAACATTTGGTTTGGGCTTTGTTTCTCAAGTTACCACTTACCTAATATGCTTTGGTTCTGCTTCTCAGTAACACGGCTGCAGAAAAGAATGCCATCTACCAAGGTCCTCGCCACCGTGTGGCTCCTGCCAGGCTCTCCCCAGGCCCACCACACCAGCCACACACACAAGCCTGCCGGGAGCCAGCCATGGGAGAAGTTCCTTTCTGGACCCTTCTCAGGCCATTCCAGGGCACAGAGCCAGGCTGTGTCATCATGAAATAACCCCAGACGCGGAGCAGTGGGGCCAGCAGATTTGCTAGAGGTGAGGCCTTTGGAAGTTATCTCCATAGAATGTATTAAAGTCATCTTGAGTCAAAAGCCTGAAGTTTATAAACACTTTTTTTTCTTATTACACCAAGTAAGTTATGTTTATTACAAACATTTTTGAAAATAAAAGAACTAAAATCTACTTCTATGATCATCCCTTGGATATAATTACTCTTACATTTTGGTCTCTGCTGTGGATTGATTGTGTCCCTCCCCACCCCCGAAAAAAAAATTTCATAGGTTGAAACTCCACTGTGACTGTATTTGGAGATGAGGATTTTAAGAGGGAATTAGGGTTACTTGACGTCATAAGTCCATAGGATTGTGGCCTTATAAGTAGGAGACAATCCCCCCACAACATGCACACACTAAGGAAAGACCCTGTTGAGAACACAGTGAGAAAGCGTCCTCATTAGGAACCTAACTAACCAGCCTGTACCTTGACCTTGGACTTCCCAACCTCCAAAACTGGTAGAAAATTAATTTCTATAGTTAAGCCACCAGCCTTATAGTATTTGTTACCACTAATACAGTCATGATACCCTTCTTCCTCTCTGAATGCTTATTTTATTTACCAAAATAGGAAATCTTATTTTATGTATACAACTGCACAAATTTCTTTCTTATCTTAATTATCTAGTAAGAATTATGTTCTAGGTCACTGATTGCTGTTTCTCATGTCGTGTGTAATGGCTGTAACCCATGTAGGGAAGGGCAATCTCTTTTTTTAAGATGTATTTATTTATTTGAGAGAGAGGAAGAGAGTGCTAATGCAGAGATGGGGAGGGGCAGAGGGAGAGGAAGAGATAGCATCTCAAGCAGCTCCCCCCACTGAGCACAGAGACTGACGCAGGGCTCAATCTCACAACTCTGAGATCATGACCTGAGCCAGAACCAAGAGTCAGACTCTTAACCAACTGCCCCACCCAGGGGCTCCTAGGAGAGAGTATTCTTGATGTGGCTCTGCTGCAAATTATTTAAAGATGTTTCTGGTGGTATTTATTTATTTATTTATTTATTCTGGACACTTAGGTCATTTCAAATTTTTCACCTTATAAATAGTGCTACAAGGGCACCTGGGTGGCTCACTCGGTTAAGCATCTGCCTTCTGCTCTGGTCATGATCCCGGGATCATGGGATGGAGCCCCGCATCAGGCTCCCTGCTCAGCAGGGAGTCCGCTTCTCCCTCTGCCTCTGTCCTCTCTCACTCGGCTTGTGCTCGCGCTCTCTCTCCCTATCTCAAATAAATAAAATCTTTTAAAAAATACAGAAATAGTGCTACAAGGAACATACTAATAGTATGGGCTCTGGAGCTTGAGTGCCTAGGTTCGAGTCCTGGCTCTGCAGCCCACTAGCCCTGCGTCTCAGAGTCTTTACCTGCGAAATGAGGATAAGAAAAGAATCACTGGTGTGAGGTGGTATCTCATTGTGGTTTTGATTTGTATTTCCCTGATGGCAAGTGATGTGGAGCATTTTCTCATGTGCTTGTTGGCCATGTGTATGTCTTCCTCTGTGAAATTTCTGTTCATGTCTTTTGCCCATTTCATGATTGGATTGTTTGTTTCTTTGCTGTTGAGTTTAATAAGTTCTTTATAGATCTTGGATACTAGCCCTTTATCTGACAGGTCATTTGCTAATATCTTCTCCCATTCTGTAGGTTGTCTTTAGTTTTGTTGACTGTTTCTTTTGCTGTGCAGAAGCTTTTTATCCTGATGAAGTCCCAATAGCTCACTTTTGCTTCGGTTTCTCTTGCCTTCATGGACGTATCTTGCAAGAAGTTACTGTGGCCAAGTTCATAAAGGGTGTTGCCTGTGTTCTCTAGGATTTTGATGGATTCTTGTCTCACATTTAGATCTTTCATCCATTTTGAGTTTATCTTTGTGTATGGTGCAAGAGAGTGGTCCAGTTTCATTCTTCTGCATGTGGATGTCCAATTTTCCCAGCACCATTTATTGAAGAGACTGTCTTTTTTCCAGTGGATAGCCTTTCCTCCTTTGTTGAATATTAGTTGACCATAAAGTTGAGGGTCCACTTCTGGATTCTCTATTCTGTTCCATTGATCTATGTGTCTGTTTGTGTGCCAGTACCACACTGTCTTGATGACCACAGCTTTGTAGTACAACCTGAAATCTGGCATTGTGATGCCCCCAGATATGGTTTTCTTTTTTAATGTTCCCCTGGCTATTCGGGGTCTTTTCTGATTACACACAAATCTTAAGATAATTTGTTCCAACTCTCTGAAGGAAGTCCGTAGTATTTTGATAGGGATTGCATTAAATGTGTAAATTGCCCTGGGTAGCATTGACCTGAGATACCACCTCACACCAGTGAGAATGGGGAAAATTAACAAGGCAGGAAACAACAAATGTTGGAGAGGATGTGGAGAAAGGGGAACCCTCTTGCACTGTTGGTGGGAATGTGAACCGGTGCATCCACTCTGGAAAACTGTGTGGAGGTTCCTCAAAGAGTTAAAAATAGATCTACCCTACGACCCAGGAATTGCACTGCTGGGGATTTACCCCAAAGATACAGTTGCAGTGAAACACCAAGACATCTGCACCCCGATGTTTATAGCAGCAATGTCCACAACAGCCAAACTGTGGAAGGAGACTCGGTGTCCATCGAAAGATGAATGGATAAAGAAGATGTGGTTTATGTATACAATGGAATATTTCTCAGCCATTAGAAACGACAAATACCCACCATTTGCTTTGACGTGGATGGAACTGGAGGGTATTAAGCTGAGTGAAATAAGTCAGTCGGAGAAGGACAAACATTATATGGTCTCATTCATTTGGGGAATATAAAAAATAGTGAAAGGGAATAAAGGGGAAAGGAGAAAAAAATGAGTGGGAAATATCATAAAGGGAGACAGAACATGAGAGAGTCCTAACTCTGGGAAACGAACTAGGGGTGGTTAAAAGGGAGGTGGGCGAGGGGTGGGGGTGACTGGGTGACGGGCACTGAGGGGGGCACTTGATGGGATGAGCACTGGGTGTTATGCTATATGTTGGCAAATTGAACTCCAATAAAAATAAATAGAAAAATAAAAATAAAAATGTTAAAAAAAAAAAAGAAAAGAATCACCACTCAGGATTGTTGTGACGATCAAATATGCTTATCCAAGGGAAGCATTCAGAACAGAGCCTGGCACAGAGAAAATGCTCAATAAATAATGAATGGATTAAGAGCTATCTCAAGGCCAAAAGATGGTTCTCGTGGCCTCCCAAGATCCTTCCAGTCCAGATGAACTATGCCTCATCTTCCCTAAGATGGTGGCAGCAAGGTCCTGCCAAGCCCCTTTCTATCCTGTATCTTCCGACCATGCAAGTTCAGCTCCACTCCCAACAGCAAGAAGCAGCTGATACCCTGGGACCACAGAAGAGCTACTGAACTGTGTGTGTGGGTGCCTGGCTGGCTCACTTAGAAGAGCATGGGACTCTTGATCTTGGGGTCATGGGTTTGAACCCCATGTTGGATGTAGAGAATACTTTAAAAAAATCAAATGCTTTTGTTTTTGTCTTTTAAAAAGAACTATGTGCAGCCAGCTTCCCCTGGACTTCCATGTTCCCAATCAAATATTAAGGTTCTTGAGAAAGAAAAACAGATTGTCCCCAAAGCGGAGTGAACAACAAAAACCGCTCTGTGGTTAGTATCGGAAAAAAATCTAACCCGAGCACGCCAACAAATGAGTGTGCTTCTTGTCTGAGAGACCCAGTTGAAGAGACTGGGCTCCCAGTTAAGTCCTATTGTCCCCTCTTATTATTAATAGCAGTCTGTTTCTGTGGAAAAGAGGGAAAAGAGAGGAAAAAAGGGAGTGGCAGCCTCACTCCCTCAAAAGGAAAGAAATCCAGATTTCAAAACGCTCAGACTTATTTCTCTTTCAAAAGGCAACTTCAGAAACCTGTCCATCCCTCCATCAAAGAGCAGAGCTGTTTGAAGCCACCCCCTCCCCAAGCCTACCTGCTGATTATTCAGGGGAAAAAAATTATATTGACATGACTCTTTAGAATATAAAGGCTTTGCAGTGTTTGGGGGCAACCCCGTGACTATCTTGCACCTACACATGATTAAAAATTTAGATGGCTAACTTTGAAACAATCAAATGCATTAGAAGCTCCTTAATGAGCCGCTATCTGAACTACAAACTTCAGAAAAGTGCTTCTGTGGAGATTCCATTGTCTTTGATCCAAGAAAGTCACGGCGGGATGGTTTTATTTCAAGTTTATTTTTTGGCATACTGGTCCTCCCGAAATATTGGGAGATATCTTTCTGAGCAAGATGCGGGAGAAAACAATGGTGCTGTCTCTTTCATTTATCTGCAATTTGACAGGAGTGCAGTTTATTAACTTGAAAACAGTCAGAGACATTATCTGAAGCCCGGGGACTCTGGTGGGGACCGCCTCCCTTTTGTACCAGTGGGAGTTGGCGACATTTTGAACCTGCTCACCATTAAATGCCTTCCTGAGTGGGGGAAAAGCCTTTAAAAAGAAAGCCGATGCATTTATGATGTAAATTCGTTATTTTGACAGTCTTTGAAATCTGTCATATTCACATCCAATTTAATGCCTTGCCAAAAAAAAAAACCCTCCCTTTTCTTTTAAAACACTTTTAAGATTTTCAAAGCCATTTTCATGTAGCAAACTATTGTTATACCTAATATATCCTGAAAGTATTTTAGCAAAGGAACTTATAGGATTCTGTTTTAAGTCATGTTGAGTTTTAAAACATGGCAGTCTTCAAATAAGCTTTGAGCAGGATATCTCTTTTTGATTAGTTAAAAGCCGTTCTTGACTTCCACGTACACAATTAGCTGGCACACATGCACGCACCGGTTTCCACAATCGTTTAGCAAGACCAGAAGTTGGCCCTGTGAGTGACCACATATGTTGTTGTATGTTTTGGGTGACTGAATCTTCTAGATCATTGAACACAGAGGTCTCCTATCAGCTAGCTGGAGCATAGCTCAAACCCTAGATCAAGGGTTCTCCACCAGGGGTGGTTTTGCAACACACACACACACACACCCGCCCCTGGGAAAACTGAGCCATCTCTGAAGACATTTTTGGTCATCACAGCTGGAAGAGAGGTGTCATGGCACCTAAGGGGTTGAGGCCAGAGATGGTGCTAGATGTCGCGGGGTGGAAGGATCAGCCTCTCACAGCAAAGAATTAGCCATCCCACAGTGTCAATGGTGATGAGGTTGGGATGTCCTGCCCTAGAGGCAGACAGTGGAGGTCTCTTTCTGCAGGTCTGGACTGGGTGGCCCCAAGTCTAGGCGCTAGGTTCGCGGTTACCAAATTTGCAACGTGTGGGGACACCATGGGCTGCTTCTTGACAAAGAGAAATTCCCAGTGGCCACTCTGCACCCAAGAAACAGGTCCCCCAGGGAAGAAGTCACAGGCATCTGTGCCATTCAGACGACCTCCCCTCCAAATAATTTGGTTGTAGTTAATCCACAACTGAGGATCTACAAGGCATCACGTTAGATCACAGGCATCTTTTCACTTTTAGAGAATCTCTGCCTTGCTCAGAAGTATTAACTTTTACTTTGTACACAATGCTAACAAGCATGACTACCCCTGCCCTGGCTCAGAACATATCAACAGTAGGGCAGAGCTGGGAGTACAGGCTATAGTAAAAAGTGACAATATTCAATAAAAAGGAAGACGAAGCCAATTTGCTTGAAAAAAAAAAAGAGTGGGGTAGGGGGCAGATACAAATTCCCAAAGCACAACATCCTCATTAGGGAGCTGGGCAGACAGTCAACAAACAACCGAGTGAACCAGTAAACAATTACACCATCTGCTAGTAGTCAGCGCCATGCAGAGAATTCTGATTGGGTGATGGAGGGGGCTGGGTAGCTACTTTAGTTTGCAAGGTCAGTAAAGGTCCGTTGAAGCTGAGATCAGAACAAGAAGAAACCAGCCACCGGGAAATAACTTTCCAGGTCAACAGCTAATCTAGTGCAAAGGTCCTGAAGCAGGAATAAGCTTGAGATGTTCCAAGGAAGAGAAAGAAGGCCAGGGGCTGGTCTCTCGTGGCCCAGAGGGAGAGTGGCATGAAGTGAGGTCAAGGTATCAGCAGCAGGCATTTTGGATGCCCTGACAGGGAATTTGGGTCTCTTTCTAAACACAAGAGGAGGCCCCTGGAAAGCTTTAAGCAAGGTAACTACATGCTCTGATTGTTTTAATAAGACCACCTGGCCAGAGAAGAGAATGGATTATAAGGGGCAAAAGTGAGAGAGGAGAAGTTAGTATGGTAGGTGGGCAATGGCAGTAGACTGTGGTGGTGGTGGTGGTGGTGGTGGTGGAAAAGATGGAGAGAAGCAGGTGGATCCTGGACAGGTTGGCAGAACCAATGGATTGAATGTAAGTGATGAGGAAAATAAGAATCAGGGATAATCTCCTAGACTTTGGGCTTGAGCAAGTTAGTTTAGAGAGGGCCACCTATGGAGCTAGGATAGGCTGGGGACTCTGTAGGGACTTAGGGGCTCTATTTTGTCTTTGTAAAGTTTGAGGTGTTCCTCCTACATCCATGGGGAGATGTCAGTTGACAATGCAACATGCCTGGAGTTGCGGAGAGAAGTAACCACACACCAGCGACCACAGGCCCTTAGGTCATCACTCAGGGCTGGACAGGAGAAGGAGACAACATGGACAGGAGGCACCAAGGAAGGAGCAGATGGAAGGAAAACCAGGAAGGGGAAGAAGATGCTACCAGCAGGAGGGCATGGCTAGTGATGTCCCTAATGGGGTCAATCAGTGGATGGGCGCCGCACAGCACGAGCTGGAGATGCTCCCACCAGACAATCCCTGTGTGGAGGGAGATAGTGAAGTTGCTTAGCACTGATAAGACTGGCCAGTCAGGGCGGACACCGGGCCTCAGAAGCAGGTGTAGGGTCTCAGAGACCTTCTGCCGGGTCAGGCGTTAACTCTGTAGTGTCTGAACTGTGGAAGAGTCCAGGAGGTCCTGGGGGAGGGGAAGGGCCATGGGGGCAGCAGGTGGCACTCAGAGGACTGAGGGGCTGTCTAGGAGCCCATTACCCCAGCCGTTCAGTATTTCCACCAGCCCACAGCCTGCATCGACGGTGTTTGCTGTTGTCAGCTGGTCTAGAACTACTTTTAGGAGTCTGGTCTTGATCGCCTGCATTAGAAGCCCTTGGGGTCTTACTTATTTGCCTCCACAAATAAGCCTCTGTGGTGACAAAATCCCAGAATCTGCATTTAGCAAGCCCTTTGGGTGGTCCATGCACCTGAGGAAGCCTGACAACCACACCAGAGAGGAACAGTCATAAAAGATGGAAGGACTTTCCAAGTCGGGAGGTGTGGGCAGTCCCACTGCGGGCTGGGCACCCCCGGTCTATGGGATGGGGGTGCAGGTGAGAGACTGGTGTTTGGATTCCTTTTGATTAAACCCAAACCTCGCATTTCTCAACTCAGCCTTCCATCCAAACAAACCTCAGGTTCACTAATCCCTATTAGGGAGTGGATTTGAGCTGGATTCACACCGCTTTATCAGTTTGGGAGACAGTCTCATCTCGTCGGAGGCCTTCCTGCAGTCCTGCTTCAAAGTGGCAGACCCAAGAAGGCTGGAGAAAGGGTTTCAGAGAGTGTTTACAGATGCCTTATCGCTGCTGGAGGGGTGGGGAGGGAGAGTGGGGGGGAGGGTGTGGGGCAAAGGGAACACATTTCTCCAAAGCAGTTCAGAGCTCGCCTATCTGGTGAGGCGATCAAACCAGAGCTTAAAAGATCTCTCTTACAACGAGGGAAATGAAGTTTTTCTGGCTTGTCCATCACCCAGGATCTAGGCTGCTGTTCTCTAATAGGCAGATGGTCCTTGACGGGGTGCTAATTACAGGGTTCTAAGGGCAGCTGCGTGAGGGTGTGCAAACACACACGCGGGCGCACACACACGCAGATCATCTCGCGCGCGGGTATTAATGCACGTGAGTGGGTGTCCGTGCAATTAAGAAAGTTGCCTTTCCTCCCACTGCCCTGGAGAGGGAAAATGATCACTTTGGAAACCTTGGTCGCTCCTCCTGAGTTGTACTGGGGGTCGGGGCAGGGGACAGGTTTTCCCCAGTCATCCACTAACTCCTTTTACTGCCTGACACAAGGACAGGCGGGACATCCATACATGATATCCTCTTCTTCCCTCCCCAAGGAAGATTGTGTCCCTCCCGATGCTTCTCTCCCTGGAGAAGGGAGGCTGAGTATTTCTGAGGCTCCAGAAGTCTGACGGGCAGGTTAGAGACGCGGAGAAGAACCCGGGGCCACGGCCAGCATTTGCCCACCCATGCCCCTGGAGGTAAGCGTGGCTCGGCGATGAGGCCTCCACGTCTGGCCTCCTCCTTGGCATAAGGGAGGCCCAGGCTGCTAGAAAGGAAAAAAAAAAAAGTTTGGAACTTGGCCCAACGGACTTGGTCCCCGTTCAGAACATAGTACGCCACATAAACCACCGTACCAGGGCTAGGGGGAGAGAGGGTGCCCCCACGTTTGGCTAAACTGTGGGGTATTCCCTTTGCAGAGAGCGTATTTAATCACGTTTAAGTATAGGTTTGTTGTGGCGACGGGGGGGTGTGGGGGGGACAATCTCTGTTATCCTTGGGTTTCCCACAGAAGGGCTAGGTTGTTCCTGTGCCAGCCGCGAAGCACCAGGGGGTTCCCTCGGACCCGCCTTCCCCCTGCCCAGAGAAGCCAGGCTGCGGCCCAGCCATGGCAGGCCCGGCTCCCTCCTGACCACGTCGGGGCTGGTTGTTTGGGCCTGTTGCACCCTCTGGTTGCTCAGAATTCACAGCTTTCTCCTCTCTTTTGAGTTTCTTCCTTTTCTAGGGCTTTTTGAGCACGAATGTCCTGTTGGTGTCCTGGGCAAGAGAAGGCTGGGGCTGCCGTCACCTGCTGCTGTGGAGCTTAGGCCTTGGAGGGTCTGCAGGCTTTGGCACCTCGGGGAAGCTTTCTCAGGGGCAGGATGGGGTCGGATAGCGTGGCTCCGGATGCTGGCTGGACCCCTGCGCGCTCTCTCTCTCTCTCTCTCTCTCTCTCTGTGACCTGGGAGGAGATACTTAGTTTGTGCCTTAGTTTCCTCTGCTGCGACACGGAGGTGATCACAGCACCTCCCTCACAGGATTGTTTGAGGTGAGACAAGTGCTAATGTGCATGAAGGGCTCCAGAGCGTGCCTGGTAAATTCTACCAGAATTCTAGTGTGAGCTGCCATTGTTCTGACCCAAAAACTCTGTGGGAGGGGTTTAATTCTCTTCCAAACTGGCTCACCGAGTGACCCAGTCCAGGACCTCACAGAGGCCTTACGCCTAGGGGCCCAGGCCGGGGCCGAATCAAGGACGTTGCTCTATGCCACTGCTGCAGAAAGGTCACCTGTGAAGATCTGTCTGCCCAGAGGGCGGTCTTTGTGCCACTCGAGGGGCTGCTTCAGGAGGTGACTCTGGGGTGGGCCCCGGAGTCCGTGCTGAGCCATCTGCACGGTGCCTACCATGGCCTTATCACCATGTTACATCCAAGTACGATGGGCCCCGTCCTACCAGGCTTTATATACTTCGTCCGTCTTCCATGTCGGCTGCTTCTGGCCTCAGGAAAGTGTCAGCACCTGCGCTGGGATCTTACTATTTATTTTTCCATAAGCCTGAGGCTCCAGACTCTTTTCTCCCCAGTGAAAGGGACACTGGTCTCTGCCTCAAGACTCCTGGTGTTTTCCCAGCTTCTACCCAACCCTCTGCCATCCATCCCTCATGGGCAGCCAGTGCCGTCTATTTACAGCAGGAACCAGAACATTTGGGATGCCTGGGTAGCTCGGCGGTGGAGCATCTCCCTTGGGCTCAGGTCGTGATCCCGGAATTCTGGGATCAAGTCCCGCATCAGGCTCCCCATGGGGAGCCTGCTTCTCCCTCTGCCTGTGTCTCTGCCTCTTTCTCTGTGTCTCTCATGAATAAATAAATAAAATATTAAAAAAAAAGGAATCAGAACATTCCACCCCCTGCTAGAAGCCCTCTAATAAAATACAACTTCAACACCTTTCCACCACCTGCCAAGGCCCCTCAGTACGGCCCCCCTTGGCCCGAGCTTGTTTCTCCCCAGCCACAAGAGGCCACTTTCAGATCCTCTGACTTGCCAGGCTCTGTCCCACTTCCAGGAATCTGCCCTTGAGGTGCCCTCTATCTAGATTCTGCAGCTCCTTCAACCCTTCCGATCTCAACCCAAATGTCACCCCCTCGGAGGGACCCTCTGGGACTACCTGAGCCAGAGCAGCCCCTCCCCTGCCAGATGCCCTCTTCACTCTGTGCATTCGCTGATCTGTGTGGTGACTTCAGATGTGTGGCACTATCAGCTGTGACTCAACCGTAAACTCCCCAAGAGCTCGGCCCGCCTGACACACCCTTTTACCCAATGCCCAGGACAGGGCATGGCACATACTGTCATACACACATATGTATTTTTCACTTGATGGATGAAATTTTGACCCTTGGGACACCTGGGCGGCTCAGTCAGTGGAGCGGCCAACTTTTGGTTTTGGCTGAGGTCATGATCTCAGGGTCGTGAGATTAAGCTTCGTTATCAGGCTCCACACTCAGTGGGGAAGATTGAAGATTCTTGCTTGAAGATTCTCTTCCCTCTGCACTTCCCCCCCAGTCACATGCATGCTCTCTCTTTCTCACTCTCAAATAAACAAATCTTAGGAAAAAATGCTGTCACTTGACCATATTAGGGGGCTCTTTGAGGTGGCTGTGACTCGGGATGTAAGGTGTGGGGATAGAGGTTGTGGATGATAACTGCTCTTGTTGCTTTTGTGGTTCTGGTCAATGTTGTTATTATGGGATAGGGAGGCAGATGTTTCTAACATATCTCTCCACCCCACCCCCACCCCTGACCTCATCCCAGTTATCATTCCCTCAGCCTTTACATACTGTTACCAGGTCTCCATTAACCACAAGCATCCTATCCTCTCTGGAAGGGGTGCCGCAGCCACCTGTTTGCTCAAGTCAACCTCAGTTGTAGGCGGAGAGCAGAAGGGCTTTAGGGAAAGTAAATACAAACCTGTTTAAGAATAAGAGAGGAATAAGATAGTCCAGGTCAAAGATGGACTGCCTTAGGAGGGTCAGATACCTTGACTGCCCAGAGACATCAAAGTGAGCCCAGTCAGCAGGTGCTTAAGACAGGACTTGAACCTGAGCTTCTGGTCCTTTGCTGCCCAGAGGCATGGGCAGTCTAAAAGCAGCCTCAGTGGGTCAGAGGTGGGTGGGAAGGGGAGGAAGCAGAGCCAGAGGCTGGGTCAGGAGGTACAACAGAGTTTAAGATGAAGGATATCACTTCTCAGTCTTGACTTTGGCCCATGACCATTGCTGTACCTGGCTGCAGGTTGGCCCACCCTGCCCACTCCCAATGCCTCCACCTGTCCCAGAAGCCCTGCTCCAGCCTGGCTTCCCAGGAGCACCTGCAGGTTGGCCAAGGCCAAGGCGACGTGTCCCAGGGATGGCCAGGGCTTGGCTTCCCCGATCCCAAGCTAATCACTGTCATCATCTGCTGCCTCACGCGGTGATTGCCAGGATGAAAGAGTCAGAGTCTGAAAACCCCTTTGATCTGGGTGAATGAGAGGGTTTGAAGAAGAGAGCTGGAAAAAAGCAAAATAATGGGCGATGGGGGTAAACTGCCACTCTTGGTGCCGCGAGGAAAGTCATATCACTTCTCTAGGCCCATAGCACCCTTTAATTCAGGAATGGTCTTCCCGCAACCACCACATTTTCTCTCCCCCCTCCTGCCTGGAGACCTACGACTTGGAGGACGTGACTCCTTGTTGACCCCCGATCACTCGGGAGTTGGTTTTGGACTAAACAGGCAGGCCTGATAGCCTTTTCTGTGACTCGGGGATGTGGAGAGAAGAACCAGAGAATGGGAGATCCCACCTACTGCTCACCTGGCAGGTGCAGACAAGCAGGACGTCTGTAGAAGGGGAGAGGGTCAGTGGTAAGAGGAAGGCAGATAAATAGAAAGGCCCTGAGCCTTTGCTAAGGAGACAGGTGTGGCCCATCCCATTGGCAGATGCAGCCCTAAGTCCTTCAACTGGGAACCAGCCCTGAAGGCACCAGAGATGGGGGGGAGGCGTTTGCTCTGTGATCTGAAGACTGTGGTTTCTTGGAGGAGGATGACAATGTTGCCAGAACTAAAGACTCCTCTTAAAGGGGCTATTTCCTTGTAATCTTGATGCCTCAGGAAAGGGAGCGCAGGGTGGAAAGGAGGTCTGGAGCACCCTGCCTGTGTTTTCTTGAACAACGATTACAGGTTGGTGCTCGCCAGTCTTCCAGTGCTTTCGACCAAGGTCACCTTAACAAGAGTTCGAGTGAGATGTGAGGTGGGACTGGGCTGGAGGTGACTTCCAGCCAGGCAGAGGCTGCAGCCGAGCCAATGGAAAGTACTTATTTCTGATTCTAGAAAGTCTGTGATTAACCTTTGCTGGCAACACTCTCTCTTCTGAAGCCCAAAGTGGTTGCATCACAAATGACAAAAAGTCAGGGGTGGATGAGAAATGTTGAGGTGTTTCTCCAGTGGATTAAGAAAAGCCTCTGAAAGAGGATGCTTAAAAGCATAAGCACTTGCTGACGACCCAGATGGGAGTTTTAGATCTCCACCAACGCCAGAGGCAAATGCACACCGTGTCTGATTATCCAGAAACAGTTCTTTCCAGAACTGTTCTAAAATTCAGTCTTCTTGTAGCATTCTGGGGGGGGGAGGAGAGGTTTTTGTTTCTGTTGGGGGGGGGCGGACAGGAGACAGGCAGCAAGAAGAGGAAGCATTGAAGGGACATAGAGTTGTTTTTTGAGATTCCCTTTTAGGAGGCCAACCACTATAATTAAAACTGTGAAGCAAATTCCCTTTGGAAGTGCAAGTGCTTTCATTTTTCAAATGTGAGATTGTAATATTTTGTAATCCCTCTTCTCCTCTTATTTTATGTGTTTATGTGTACATATAAGTATATAAGTGTGTATATATGTGTATAGAAATATATATACTTGTTTCTCCCCTCATCTGGACCATTTGAGGGTAGGTTGCAGATATCATACCCTTGTATCCCGTTTTAGTGTGCATTTCCTAAGAGCAAGAATAAACCTTCTTTTATATAACCACAGTGAATTACCAAACTCAGGAAATTTCTTTTTTTTTTTAATTTAAATTCGATTTACCCACATGTGGTATAACACCCGGTGTTTATCACATCACGTGCCCACCTTGATGCCCATCACCGCCCCCACCACCCCTCCAGTGACCCTTGGTGTGTTTCCCAGAGTCCAGAGTCTCTCCTGGTTTCTCTTCCTCTTTTATTTTTTCCCCATTTAGTGGAAATTTCCATGAAGACAATGCTTTTTTATCTAATCTACAGTCTGCCTTCCAGTGTCATCGATTGTCCCAATAATGTTCATTATAGCAACGTTTTTCCTGCTGCTTCTGTCTCTGCTCCATCAAGAATCACAGAAAGCAAGGATGACTTTTAGGTCTCAACTGAACCTTATCAATGTCCCTCCCGTCTTGTTTATATACTCTCCACTGGGTTTCAGAAAGGATTTCAAACAATGTACAAAAAAGCCACACATATAGAGGAAGATAAAATACGGATTAAAAATTTTTTATGAATAAAATATCAGGTGAAGGAAATGAAACAGAGAGAACACAAGGCAAGGAATGAAAACCCAAAGCTGGGGCAAGAGTCCTTCGTTAGAGACATCTCATGACTTCCAATACAACTGTAGTCAACCATGCTCTCACCTTGAGCTTTGTAGAGGCCAAAACAAGGAAACAAGAGCGGATAGACATGGCAATGGGGTGGTCCCACATGGGGGTTTCTGTCTTGGAAGGTAGGATTTGTTTTTTTCACGCTAATGTCTTTAGTTTGCGATCGTGGCACATACTCTGTTCTTGGCTTCCTCTCCATCCTCATATCCCCAAGGAGGCAGAAGCTAGGAGAAGACTCTGAGACCCTGGTAAACAACTACTACATAGATGCCCCTGTGTAGCTCCTATGACATTCCAGTTATTTTTTTCACAGCACTGTCACCATTTGTCATTTTACATGTGTTGACTTAAATTAACAGTGTCTCACGTATTCTTGTGTACACAGTTGACTACTGCTTCCCTCTTGCTGGATGTAAGCTCCCGGAGGGCAGGGACCCCACCTGTGTGTTCCCCAAGTGTTTCTCTAGGGCCTAGCACAATCCCAAGCACCTGATGAGTGCTCAAAAACTTTTGTTGAATAAATGAGTGTCCCCAGGAACCTGCTTCCCCCTACCCTGCCCTGCACGCGCATCCTACAGCGGGTCACTTGTGTCTCCCCTGCAAAGTCTACAGATCCTGAAGGAGACAGCAATGTAGCTCCCACCCCCTTCTTTGCTCGAATGTGGAATCCAAACTCTCTGAGGACAGCTGGACAGCTGGTGGACACTTGCTGACAGATGGACATTGGAGCTGGCTGCGCGGGCCCGGGGACAGAGGCCAGCGCTGACCAGGGAGGTGAGGACACCCGCCCGCCTCCTCTGTGTGCTGCAGCTGCACAAAAGAGCCATCTGGGCCACACCCGGCGGGAAGGGGGTCCAGTGGCGCCAGTGTGCCTCACGAGCTCCAGGCAGGCAACCCTCTGCCTAGGCCCCCCGCCCCGCCCTCCTCCCCCACGGAGCTCAGAGCCTCGACAGGCGCTTCGTGGCGTCCAGGCTCCAGCCCCCTCCAGATGCTGGGCGCCCAAGGGTGCCCCGCCACCCACACCACACCCTGGCACCTTAGCACTCACTTGGGGAGCGGTTGCCTGTTCTGACTCTGCAGCCACGTCCCGCCCCCCCCCACCTCCCAGGCTCCCCGCTACCTCCACCTCCTTCCCCCCCACCCCGCACACAGGGCGGGCTTTGGTTCCCCAGGATTCAGTCAGAGCCTCCAACACATCTTTTATTAATATTAATTCTAAAAAAATTTTTTTTCAGTGCTATTTACCATCTGTTTTTTCCCTTGGCTGAAAATAATTGGAGATGAACCGCCTGCTGCTCGGGTCCCCCGCGTAGGCTCGGAAGGAACAATGGGAACAGACAATGACTGCATTTTTTTCCCCCAGCAAAACAAGCTCGAAGAAACTCTCCTCCCCGGGTTGCAGAAGCAGCACTGAATCCAGTGGGTCTCACATCCCCACATTTCTTATCATCTGCCTCTTCAGAGCCTCATGCATCTCGGGCCCAGAAAGCCTTCTCCGGGGGGCTCTTTGATTTCTATCAGCCAAGTTCACTAATTTTCCTCTGTCCTAACAACATCTGGTGCATTTGATGTTCCTCTAAAGTTTGCACCATCTGTAAATATAAATAGCCTGGTCTTGATTCCATTAGAGGCCCATGAATGGAACAAAGATATTCCAAAGTGACTGCCGTGAGACCGTGGGCCCAACAGGACCCGGCTCCAGCTCTGGAGACAAGGAGGCCCGGTGTGTTTTCCTCCTCCCCGTGGAGCCAGACCTTATGGCTTCCTGGCAGAGGGGCTCTAACCTCCCTTGATCCCATCAGCATCATGGAACCGCCTGCCCCTGTTGAAGGGAACTTACAGAGGTTCCCTCGGTGGATGAAGTTCTGAGGACAGGACAGGCCTTGGGAAGTCAACCTCACCGAAGCAGGACGGGAACCCCCTGGACTTTCAGAGGGGAGTTGTCTTGGGGCTGCCACACCCCAGGGAGCAGCAGCCCAGACACGCAAGCCCCCAGGGACTCTAGCCCTTGTAGCTCAGAGGCACCTGCATCGTCCACCCGGTTGACCCAGCGTTGGGCCCTTGTCCTGCCAACCGGTCCAGCTCCTCTGCCCTCACGTCTGTCTGTTGGCGCAGAGACCCGCCGTCCCTCCACGGGCTGGGCACACTGATGGCAGGCACTGACTGATGCCCCCTCCTTCTCATTAGATTCTTTGCTGCCCTCCTGCCTTCATCTCTGGGAGGATTGGAGGGGGAACACGTCTTGATCAGGTCATTTTATACCTCCCTCTATGCCAGGCTGAGCATGGGCAATCGGCAGTCTCTGTCTCATTCTTTCTCTGCTCTCAATTTCTAAGGGAAAACAAAACGAAACAGGATCTTTTCTGACCTCGGCGTTAGAGGCTACATGTCTGTGGTCCTAAGACCTAATGGGATGGCATTTGGAGGTGCATCTTGGGGAGGTAATTAGGTCACAAAGGTGGGGTCCTCGTGATGGGGTTAGTGCCCTTATAAGAAAAAACTACTGAGAGTTCTTCTCCACTCCACCCCTAGGTGGGCACACAGCCAGAAGACGGTGTCTATGAACCAGGAAGCGGGCCCTCACCAGACACTGAACCTGCCAGCACTTTGATCTCAGAGGTACCAGCCTCCAGAACTCTGAGAAATAACTGTTTGTTGTTTCAGCCCCCATCTGTGGTATTTTTGTGAGAGCAGTTCAAATGGTCTAAGACACTCTCTAGGCCTCACGCCCACCTCAGCTTCAGGCAGAAACTGCTCTTGCCAAAATACTACCTCAAGTTTGACCCAGGAATGCCCCTGAACTTGGCCTGTGTCCTCCCAGCCAAGCCGGTCTCACAGCCATTGTTTGCTTCTATCCCCCAACACCCCAAACAGCTTCCACAACATAAGCGAACGTCCTCTCTAAAGCCCCCGCCCGTCCACCTCTCTGTCTCCACGTCTGCCACCGAGACTGAGACACGTGCCAGAACCCTGCTCAGTGGGGGCCACTCCAGTCATCGGGGTCTCCCATCAGACGGCGTTCACGGCTACCGGCCTTTCTGGAAATATATACGTTCTTTAATACCAGACTATGGTGTCATACACCAAAAAAGAATTTTCTAGGTAGGTAATATTGAGATCCTGGGTGTTATGGACTAAATATTCATGTCCACCCCAAATTCATACATTGAGGTCCCCAGCCCCAGGGTGGCTGTATTTGGAGATGGAGCCTCTAAGGAAGTAATCGAGGTTAAACGTGGTGATAAGGTTAGGGTCCTGATCTGATAGGATTAGTGTCTTTCTAAGAAGAGATACCATAAAAAAAATAAAATAAAATAAGAAGAGATACCAGAGAGGATCTCTCTCTCATTCTCTCTCTGTCTCTCACAACACACGCACTGAGGAAAGGCCAGGTGAGGCCCTAGATGGAAGGTAGTTGTCTTCAACCCAAGAGGTAAGACCTCACAAGACGCCGGCCCTACCGGCACCATGATCTTAGACTTCCAGCCTCCAGAACTGTGAGCAAATTGATTTCTGATTTTTAAGCTGCTCAGTTTATGACATCTTGTTACGACAGCCCAAGCAGGCCAAGGTGCGGTGTTAAACCAAGTGGACGGGTTTCCGTACAATGGCCATTCATTCATTCCCTCATATTCAGCAAATAAGTATTTACTGAGCTCCTTTGGAGTCAGGTGCTGGGCTGGGCCCTGAGGACACAGGGGGACAGAGGCATCTCTGTGCATGACTCTCATGTGCCATTGTGCTTTGTGGTTCTCAGAGAGGACCCCGTAATACGTATAGTTCCCACTCCTATCTGAGCGCAGAAGCTTTCTTTGAGCAACGGTGTGTCACCACAGATCCTTGGAGAAACTCTCAATAATACTTTGGTCCAAGGGGGAGAGGAAAGATCCTTTGGTCTGTGTTTCACCATGGCTGTCAGCTGATCCAACGAATTGGGCCCCCAAAACTTGGTACAGAGCACCATGCCGAATGCTGCGAAGACTGAAAAGCAAACAGAAGGCAGGGAGTTGGAAGAAAACCCAATGATTTGGAGAGGGGTGGGGTGGGGCTCGGAATAGGGTGGACCAGGGTTTAAGACTTGAGTTGGCCATTTATGAGCTGTGTGACCTCTGGTTGGTTACTTGACCTCCCTGTGCTTCTGTTTCTTCTGCTGTAAAATAAGGCTATCTTGGAATGTTGGTGTTGCCTCAAAATAAAACAGATATAAAGCACTTGGTAGCCACAGCATGTGTCATAGGCGGTGGCCATCGTGACGTCATGTGTAAGCTTTGCCCGGGGTGGGAATGGGAGGACTCAGTGGCTCTGGCCCAGGTTCCATGCACAAATCCCCCAACTCCCTCCAATGCTACTTCCCCACCCAGAAACCAGGTTCCTTTCGGGGAAGCCAGATCCCAATTGTCTTTGGGCACCCCTTGGAGCCCCCCAGGTCTCCCCTGCAAGCCCCATCTCTCACTTGGCCGAGGGACCCCACGCTGGGGCCCGTGGAGCTTAATCCTCTATTTTTATTTATTCAGTGGTAATCATTCCCCGGCACTTAAGCAGAGGTCTAATTATGAAGGTCTCATTCCACATTTTCCCTGGCAGGATGATAGCCAGCGTGTTCTTTGATCTGCAAGAACTTCACTAGAGTTCAAGATGGCCTGGATTTGTGTTTCCACACTCTGATCCATTTTATTATCCCCCCGAGGGGCCGGCAAAGCTTTTTCAGACTTGCGTTTTAAGAGCACCTTGCCAGGTCCTCTGCCTGTTTGTTTTGCAGTCAGCCTGGTCACCCCACACCCTCCTCCCCGGTTCACCTCACTATTAAAACTCTTTGCAAATCCATGTTGAGGGTGGGAAGGCCCGCGCTTGCTGAGATGTGGAATCAAAATACAGCCTATAGCAGCCGAGGTTTGACCTCCAATATTTGGTGGGTTTTCTCTTTTTTCTTCCCACCTGGTCCTGGTAGGTACTGAAAGGAACACAGGATTCCAGGTCCTAAGAAAGGGGCTCAAATCTCTCCCTGCCTCTAGTGCCCTGCGTGACGGTGAGCAAGTTACGAGTCCCCTCCAAGACTCGCCTTTCTCTTCTGAAGGGTTGAAGGATTTCCCGAAGTGTCTGTTAGCTTTGCTTGCACTTCCACGACAGAGGACCACAGGCTCAGAGTGCAAACAACAGAAATTTATGTGCTCACATTTCTGGAGGCGAGAAGTCCACGATCCAGGTGTGCACAGGGTTGGTTTCCTGGGAAGCCCCTCTCCTTGGTTTGCAGATGGTCATCCTCTCCCCAGGTCCTCACATGGTCCTTGCCCCGTGAGTGTATCCAGGCCCTAATCTCTTCTTCTCAGAGGACACCAGTCATGTGGGATTGGAGCCCATCCTAAGGATCACTTTTTACGTTCATTCCCTCTCTAAAGACCCCCTTTCCGAACCCGGTCACCAGCTGAGGTCTGGGAGATGAGGACTTCGACATAGGACTTCAGAAGGGGACACACGTCGAGGGGGAGGTGGTTGTGTTCTGTTGTTTAAGACGCATTTGTCGAAACCACATCTGCCGACAGCTTAGTGCCTTAGTCATTTGACAAGTTTTATTAGCAATCGTTAGCAATTACCTTACAAGCTTCCTGCTGTCCAACGGGAGACGAGGATGCTCTCGTAAATGGCACCATCCAGAAGATTTGCTGTTGGAAAGTAGTCTGACTCGGCACCCGACGGCCTGGCTGAGCACGAAGCCCACGGCCGCGGTTCACCAGCGCCCCAAACTCAAACGCCTCCCGTAACTTTCCTGCCAGGCCTCATCCGAAGGCAGGGCCATCGCAGGACCGTGGTGCCAAGGACACAAGATAAGCATGCAAAGCTCTTCAGCAGAAAGCCCAGAGCATGACAAGTGCACCGTCTCTGTGAGCGATCGCGAGGGCCGGCCCGTCGCCCCTTCGGAGGAAAGCTGCAGAGGGCAGGAGAGTCAAGGCTGACATGGGGTTTGTGTAGTTCCTTTCTGGAGTTGGGTTTTTCAGATTGTCCCTGGCTTTTTCCAGGCAAAATAGTTCCAATTCCTTTAACCTTGCTTCACAGAGCCCCGTTTCCACTGCTTTGATCATTTCTGTGGCTCCTGCCAGGACACCCTCCAGCCTCTCCCAGCCCTTCCAGGAGGGGTGACACAGACTCAACCCAGCAGTCTAATGAGGAGCTGACTAACGCGGCCCCGTGATGGGGGATGACTTGGGGGCCGGGGCACGTCACGGGCCTTTCATGTGTACGGAATCCAGCGGCTTTGAAGAAGGCAAGGCGCTCTGTTGACTACGACCAGATGCCCTGGATTTTCCGGGACGGGCTTTCTGGAGATGGTTCAGATTGCAACTATTCTATTTGTCCCCATAAACCAGCAAAATGTCCCAGAAGTTCTAACTTTTCTGCTTCCCCGCCGCAGGTCCCACGGTGTCTCTTCTGCAGTTCTAGGTAATTTTGCCAAAAGCATCTTTGCCACAAGCGTTTTCGTCTCTTAACTAACTGGCCATAAGGCAATTTTGCCATAAATGATTAAAAAAAAAAAAGTAACCGGTTTGACAGTTGGTTTCATCCACCGGTGGGCAGTTTGGTTTCATTTCTCCTTGCCATGCTACTCTCGTTTTCATATTATATACATCTCAGCCCTCGTGATGGTCTATGCAGCAGAGCAGGACTCTGAACCCACGTTTCCCATAGAACTTTGGAACAGCTTCCAACAGACATGTGCCAATACGCCAAGAACAAACAGCAGTGTAGGAGGCAACACGCTTTCACAACATAGTATAAAGTTCCGTTGCATCCTAGCATTAGGAAGCTGATCCTTCTCTTAATGAAGGAAGAAAGTTTAGCAAAAAACAGAATGAGGAGACCCATCAAGAAGCAGAAAAAAAAAGTATAATACTATGAACGAAAACTTTGAAGATAAGGACACAAAACACAATCCATTATTTGTACAGTTTTGCCACGAGTCTACACACACTTGAAACGTATTCAAATATTTCGCATTTTGCAATAAAGTCTTTTTAATTTTATTCATTATTCGTTTTTTTTTTATGTTTCATTGGGTTCCTTTTTAAATGAATGTCCATCTTTCATTCGTCTTCGTCGTGGTTTTCTCTTTTACAGCAAGAGGGCCCTTCAGCCAATGAGTTATGTGGCAAAAATGCATGCAGCAAAGATGCTATGGTGAGAACACCACATATGCTCTTACATGTAGATGTGACATTTAAATGTTCCCCTAGCCTGGCAAGGAAGAGATGACATCCTGATGTAGTGAGGGCACAGTTCTAGAGTGGGAGGGTTGTCCTGATCTCAAAGACCTTTCCCTTTTGTGAACCAAGAGCTAGACTGCACGCCAGACCACTCTGTTAGGATTTTGCATATAGAAAATAGGATTGCAGGGACGATCTTGCTCATTTTTCCTAAGCTTGCGGACAGTAATCCCCACGAGACCTTTTTCTCCTAAACCTGTCTGTGTCTGGCCCCAAATCGTAGCTCAGGATCAAACACCTTGCAGGGGCTCACCTGGTAGTCGAGACCGGCTGGAAGCCGGTCCTGTCTTTATCCTCGACATATGGTGGCTGCTTTTAGCCCTAAATCTATCACCTTATAATTGTACTATTGAATTTCATCTGGTTTTTTAGAGCCGTGTTTTCAATTTGTCACGGTTGTTTTGAATTTTATTCTTGGCTTTCTGAGTGTGAGCCACCCCACCAAATTTAGTATCATGTGAGGATTTGATGAGCACAACCTCCCTTCTTTTGTTTAAGTCATTAGCGAAGATGGGCCCCCGCAGTTAATCCCCAGAGGAGCGGCACTCTTGCAAATAGATGCCACAGCACTGATTACCCAATAAAGAATGGCTCTTCCCTCTGGCCGGAGACACATGTGTTCCTTGCAGAACACTTACAAAATGCAGATAAGCGTAAGAAAGAAATAAAAGTAACTTGTAATCCCGCCATGCGGATATAAGTGCTGTCACTTGGTGTGGATCCTTCTTGTTAAATATATATATACACGTTACTCAGCGTGGATTAAGTGACACATGGGGCCCTGTGATGTGCTTCCCGGTAGACTGATCATATAGCACAACCCCACAGCTACTTCTTCATACTCGACTGCTGCACAGACATCCCAGATCAAAAGACTTTATATGTAATGTGTACACACCCGCAACCCAAACGATATCTCACGAATACTAGCTCCACGAGATGGCCCAAGAAAACAAAAGCATTGTTAGCTCCTTTGAGAAATGCTTTTCCCTATTCTGAAGTAGACAGCCAGGAGAGTCCCAACGTGCCTAGGCATAACAAAGGGTCTGAGAAGTCCTCCGATTAAAAACAGAACAACAACAACAAAAAACCCTATGTAGTTTTTCTTTTACTTCCGCATCCCCCCAGTTGAAGTTATCCGTGAGATGATTTTTCTATTCCCTTGAGAAGCATTTCTAGAAATGCTGCTATAGATTAAATCTTAACATCAGGGTGAAGAGCAATCATAATTTTGAAAACACCTGACTTAGGGGCGCCCGGGTAGTTCAGTCCGTTGAGTGTCTGAGTCCTGGTTTTGGCTCAGGTCATGATCTGGGGGTCCTGGGGTGGAGCCCAACAGGGGCTCCACGCTCAGCGGGGAGTCTGCTTGAGAGTCTCTCCTCCCTCTCCCTCCGCCCCCCCCCAGCTTCACATGTGCACGCACTCTCATGCTCTCTCTTTCAAATAAATAGCATTTTTTAATTTTTTTTAAGATTTTATTTATTCATGACACACAGAGAGAGGCAGAGACCCAGGCAGAGGGAGAAGCAGGCTCCATGCAGGGAGCCCCACGTGGAACTCGATCCCAGGTCCCCAGGATCACACCCTGGGCTGAAGGCAGTGCTAAACCGCTGGGCCACCCGGGCTGCCCCAAATAAATAGTTCTTATAAATAAATATATAAGTAAAAGCACATGACTTAAAGTGCTTAGTGAGCTCACAGTGTTGGCTGAGTTACTTTTGTCCGAGCCTTGGTTTAGCAGAATGGTTGGACTCGTCTAGTTATCCCCACCTGTTATGTTTTACCCTTAAAGTGAAGCTAAATTAACGCCACGCTGGCCCAGGGGAACGTATTCTTCACAACATCACTTGGTTATTTCATCTTGTCTCACAGAAATAGTCACCGTTCCTGTAGCTCGTCGCACAGGGGAACTCCTTGGACCCTATGACATCCTCATGAGGCAACCAGAGCGGGTGAATTCACTTGCCCGAGGGCCACGTAACCACTAAGAGAACTCGGATCTGAACGCTAGGACCCCTGCTCCACCCCAGTCACTAGGCCAGCCCAGCCCCGTGCTCCCCAAGATAGTCGGTGATCCGTTCTAGCATCTTCCCAGGAAAGGTTTGGCTGCTGGCCATCGGCTAACGGGGCTCATTTGCCCACTTTTCCTTCTTTGGAGGTGAGCAGTCATTTGCCACTTCACAACCTTGGGGCTTTCCTGGTCCCCTGAGGCCACTACAATGGTAGTTCCACCCTGACAGTCATGCACCAGTCCTGTGGGGACCCCTCTGGTGACTCTCTGCACGTCCTGCTACTTAGAATAGAGCCGCCTTCCAGCCGCTTCTCTCCTCCAGGTGGACTTTCTCACCGCAAAGACGTCACCCAATCACCTGCTGGGTACCAGACCTCTGTACGGTGGCAGGGAAAGGAGCATTCCTGTCCACCGCCCCTTTTCTTTGGCCTCCCCTTCCTGTCTTTAATGGGAGGAGGAGCAGGTAAGTGGTGGAAGGGCCGGCAAGTTGGCACCAGCCTCTCCTGCCTGCCTGGTCTGCTTAATAAGAGATCGCAGAGACCTACTGAGTGTTGGCGATGTAGCAGACACTCTCCATGTGGGCCCTCGTCTCAACAACCCTACGAGGTATTCTATTTTCAGTTTACAGATGAATCCATGGAAACAGAGAGGTTGCATCATTTACCTAAAGCCACACAGCTTGGAAGAGTTAGAGCCATGAAGCACACACAGCCCTTCCTCTGGGGCTTCTCTGTGATACTGCCCCCACTTCCCAGGGGTCTCTCCTCCCTCCCTCCTTCTTACCCACCTGGACTGAGGGACGAGATGCCCCCAGCACTGCAGGACCCCTTCCCCACTGCACAAGCCTGCACTGTCTCCCGTTGCTCCACCTCTTAGCACTTCGTCTTTCCTTCCCAGCCTCCTCCTGGTCCCTACAACACGCCCCCTCCACCCTGCTTCCTCTCAAGAAGCCAGAGCCTGAGGAAGCCCCAGAGCATCCCTGGGCAGGGAGGGAGGGAGGCCTTTCTGCATCTGATGTGTGGTGCCAGTCCGGCAAGAAGGAGGGGACTTGAACAGTGTGTAACAGAGACACCTACTGGCTGCTCCAAGCACAGGCCCCCGAAAACCCCCGAAAACCCCGGAACCAAGCCCATCCCTTGGAGGGCCAGGGGGACATGGCTATTTAGCAGGGTTTCCTGTCTGGCCTGGCGGGACTGGTCCCTGAGAAGGTGGCCTGCGAGGATCCTTGTCTCTTTCTCTCATCCTGCTCTGAGGACAAAGCAAAAAGAGCCAACTTGGATGGCAAAGCGTCAGCTCTTTCATGAAGCGGCTCAGAGCCCTGCCAGGTTGCCAGGAAGGAGGGGACAGGGCCATTTACAGCCAAAGGGACAAAGGATGGCTTTTCTGTGATGCAAATGCAGGACTGGAATAACCCAGGCAGGTTGGCTGGACGCGGAGTGTATTATTCAGGAAGGACCGTCCTCCTGGGCAGGCTGTCTCTGAATCAGAGTTTACAACCCCAGGGCCCGGCACCTTTTGATGCGGAGAAATGAAGCCTGCATTCTGGTGAATTGCCTTAATTTGCCAGTTCAAATATTGAGCTAGATGGTGACTGGAAAAGGGAGGAGGCCACTTCCCAGGAAATCACTGAGCCAGAAGATGGCCAGAGAGATTGAGGCTCCAATGTTCTGCCAAAGAGTAGGGGACACCACTGCCAGCAACACCCCCTCCCGCATTTCCCTCTGTCACAGAGGGACATCAGAGTGGGGCAGGTCACACATGGGTATGGGGGACAGGTGTCTCCAGGGTGTCTCCCCCAATCCTTCCAAGGTTCTTGCCTGCCTGAACACCCCTGTTGGATTTGTTCTTCTGAATGGGGGTCTCATCCCCATGATATCTATCCCTAAACATTTATGAATCCCCAGGTGTGCCTTACACAGTGTTGGGGTTTTGTTTTAGGAAATAGCAAGTTGCAGCACTATGATCACCATGCATCTCCGGTGTGAGAGGGAGAGCCCTGATGTTGGAACGTCGTCTCCAGTTATTCTAGTGAGTGTACCCCTATGAGGCACGTCCAAGGAATCTACAGAGTCCGTGAGTAAAGATCTAAACACACGAAAAGAGGAGTGATTATGTTCAGTTAAGAACCGTTGCACATCAGAGTTTCCCCCAGACCATCAGATCATTGCTCCCAAGTCCTTGGTGCAGACCTGTTCAGAAGATTCGAAAGGTGACTCATGCAATCGTGTCAATGCTGAGGGCTTCTCAGAGGAGGAGGGATTTCAAAAGGTCTTAAGGGATCAATAGGTTTTGACACACAGTAGGGAGGGGATAGTGCCAAGTGAGGAGAACACGCAGGGAGACATACCCATGTGTTTGGAACATGAAGTTCTAAGAAGTGGACTGTGGCCAGTTTGCAATAGGCCTTGAAAACCCGGCAAAGGAGCCTGGGCTTCCTCAGGGTGTCAGGAGGCTGCCGCTGAAGCTTCCTACAGGGGGATCAATAGGTTCAGAGCCACGCAATTGGAAAAGTGCAGGAGGAAGGAATGAGAGTCACCAACAAGCATTAAGAAATGAATGGGGGATCCCTGGGTGGCGCAGCGGTTTGGCGCCTGCCTTTGGCCCAGGGCGCGATCCTGGAGACCCGGGATCGAATCCCACATCGGGTTCCCGGTGCATGGAGCCTGCTTCTCCCTCTGCCTATGTCTCTGCCTCTCTCTCTCTCTCTCTCTCTCTCTCTCTCTCTGTGACTATCATAAATAAAAATTTTTAAAAAAATTAAAAAAAAAAGAAACGAATGGGATGGTTCTAGAAGACCAAAAACAGAAGGAGCACATGAAGGGCTGATGCAAAAACGCAGTTGCATTGTGGGGTAGGGGAGCCCTGCGTGACCAGCCGGCAGGAGGAGAAGGTTACTGGGTCTTTCCTCTTGGCCAGTGGGGTTTAATAGGGTGAAGTTTCAGGCCTGGGGCATTTATAAGCAGGTGGGCCTGAGCATGGTCTTTAGATGCTCAGATGCAGCAGCAGTTCCTCCAGGAGTAGAGAGCGGTGGGGCCATCTAAGACAGAGGCCAGCCGGGCAAACCAACTTCATAATGTCACCTAAAGAAGGGACAAGCTAACCCAGCACTCCCCAAGAGAGACATAATTATAGACTCACGCGTAATTTTAAGTTTTCTAGGGGTCACGCTTTTCAAAAGTGAAAAGAAAGCAGGTGAAATGAATACTATATTTTAATTAGCCCCAAATATCCAGAATATTCTCATTTAAAAAAAAAAGATTTTATTTATTTATTTGAAAGAGAATGAGAGAAAGCCGGAGCGGGGAGAGGAGGGGACAGAAAGAGAGGGACAAGTAGACCTCCCACCGTTGAGCGTGGAGGTCAACTCAGGGCTCATTCCCAGGACGCCGGGATCATGACCTGAGTCAAACTCAGACGCTCAACTGACTGAGCCACCCAGGCGCGCCCAGGATATTCTTATTTTAACATGTAATCAATGCTTTAAAATTATCACTGGTGTGTTTTACTCTGTTTGTTTGCCTTGTATTCTTTGAAGTCTGGTGTGTATTTTATACTCTGAGTACATCTCAGTTTGGACGCGTTACATTTCAAGTGCTCAAGAGCCACATGTGGCTAGCGGCTACCATATTAGACCTCTGGAGTATTGCTTCCCAACCCTGGCTATTTTGTTCCCCAGGGGACATTTGACACTGTCCGGGGACAGCTTAGGTTGTTACAACAGGGGATAGAGACCAGGGATGCTGCTAACCATCCTACAATGCACAAGCCAGCCTCCCCCCTCCCCAACGGAGAATGAGCCTGGGCAAAACGTTGACAGAGGCAAGTCAGAGCTCTACAGAACACTGGGAGGAAGTGGGTACTCAATGCCAGGTTGTCAGGGTGATGCCACTGCACACTCCTGCTAGAACTCAGGCCTCGCCTCAGACAGGGCAGGCTTCCAGGCGCCAGTGTCAGAACTTCCTGGTGCTTTGTGATATGGCATGGACTACACCCTGAGCCACTCAGATAAGCCAGATTGTGTTTGTAATGGTTATAGTCCTGCAATTACCTTGACTCCACCCTGCCCAAACTTCAACATTGTGGTTGCTACATAGTGTGGTTCCCTCTCAGGGCAACTGTGCAACGCAAAATCATGTGAATGGCAACCCCTACAGTTGTGCAGTGCACAACCTATGCGACTGTACATGGCAGCTTTAGTACCAGAAATGGGGATACTGTGTCTCATCATCACAGCAGCCCCTTCTGGTTTTCTTCTTGGCCACCTCTGAGTTTAGAAGCCACAAAGAAGTAGAGCAGTGGATGATTATGTATGTAGTCGAAGACTTTCTTTCAATGTGGAGGCCATAGCCAAGAATCAGAAGCGCCACTGAATTTCTGTCCAGTGTTCCCACTCTTAGGAAGAACTTGGGGTTTTATTTTTTTATAAGAACAACCTTTCCTTCCTTTTCTCCTTCCTTCCCTCCCTTCCTACAAATATTTATTGTAGTGCAAAGTTGCAAGCTCATAAGGAGGTTGGGCTAGGGCTCTGAGCAGATAAGGGCGGAAGGATCACTGCTGTCTGCACCGACATCTCTGCAGGAAATCAAGATAAACTTAGAGCAAACTGCTTCCAGTAGAACCAGCTCCGTTGATGTTAATGGGTGATATGATTTAAAAAAAAATCATCGTGAAAAAATAAGGGCCATTCTTGCTTAAAGCAAGAGTATATATATCGCATTATGATTATGTGCACACCCTCTGGAGCCAGGCTTCCTGGATTAGAAACCAGGCTTCTCTACGTGCTAACTATGCTATTTTTTCCAAGCTCCTTAAATGCTCTGTGTCTGTTTTCCTGTTTGTAAAATGGAATAATACCTACCTCGGAGGGTTGCAGTGGGAATTTTAACATGTTAATGTATGTAAAATGCTGAGAACCAGAGAGTAAGTGTTTGAGAAATGTTCGTTTGTAAGGTAAACAGTTATGTTTTGTTTCATTTACTGCAGAATTGCTCAGAGTCTTTGATATGCGTACACGCACCGTGACTCTCAAAGTGGGGAACAGGATACAGCAGGTAATATTGCCTAATTTTATTTGACCACTGTTTTCGGCTGGGCCCTCTGAGAAACAAGGCCTGAAGTGAAGATGAAAGCCTGGGGACAGTGAGGATGAAGGGTGAAGGCAATGAGGGCAGAAGCAATGCCCAGCCATGCCTCATCACACTGGCTACTATTTGCTACAAGCTCACTCAGCAGGCGTACTGGCTGGGCACACAGCATTTCTCCAGAAGGGCTGCAAGGAGGGAAGGCACTCCAGAGGCGTTCCCCCCGAAGGGAGAAAGAAAGAGGGTTTATCTGACCCACTGCTTCCTATGTCCTGTTGGTCAAATTTCCCTCCATGAGGAGCTGATTCCACTGGCTGTGCCATCTGGCCCCTTGGCGGCCCCTCCAGATTCAACACCTGGAGGTGTGAGTTTCCATCTAAGTCTGGAAGAAGAAGACCGTCCTAGGGAGGATAGGAACCAACCCAGAGCAGGGAAGATGGAGACAGGCAAGGAGATCTGAGAAAGTACATGGGTCCACAGCAAGCACAACCGTAGCACCCATTCAGAGGCAATGGCTTGGTAGATGTTCTGGGGAATCTGCTTCAATGTGCTGGGAATGGCTCAGAGAGCCATACTCCAGATCCTTGCCCGCAAGAAACCACAGGGGAATTGGTACAATGTGAAAAAATATAGCATGTATTGGGAGGACCCCACTGGGTTTGGAGAGATTAGAAAGTGAGGTCTGATGTAGTGAGGGTAAAGGATCTGTAGGAGGTGGGTGGTCACCAGGAGATGGAGTGAACGTGAGATTGGGGGGATGGAAAGTAAGTGTCCATGACAGGGGGTATTAATTTCCTAGGTCCACCATATCATAGTACCATAAACCAGAAACTTAGAACAAAAGAAATTTATTCTTTCATGGTTTTGGAGTCCAGAAGTCCAAAATCAAGGAGTCAGCAGGGCCCTGCTCTAGGGGAGGAAACTTCCTTGCCTTGTCCTAACTTTGCATGGTTGTAGGCAATCCTTGGGATTCCTTGGATTCTATCTGTGTCATTCCAATCTCTGCCTCACATGGCTTCTCCCCATGTGTTTCTATGCCTCTTTTTATAAGGACACTAATCATATTGGATCGAGAGCCCACCCTACTTACCCCAGTGTGATCTCATTTAAATGATGTCTGCAATAACCCTATTTCCAATACAGTCACATTCTGAGTATCTGGGGGGACATGTGTTTTGAAGGGAATGCTATATAGCCCCATACACAGGGGAGCACCATGGACAAAATCCTAGAGGAAGGAAGAAGAACCCAAGCCACAGAAGGAGGGCAGAGTGGCCCTTGAGGCTGGAAGAAAAGTGAAGGGGGACCCCAAGAGCTCCAAAAGCCCAGGGAATGAGGGTTGTCATCATATCTGTGGCCTAGAGAGGCCCTTGGCTTCTGCATGGAATATAGTTTAGAGAGATCTGAGTTGGGGCCTTGTGAGGTTGTGATTTATAATAAGAAATATATATGTGGTCTTGGTCCCGTTTCTGGCACCAGAGCTCCCCACAAAACCCTTGGAATTTCCTAAGTGATGAGAGCAATAAAGGTGAGATTTGTTATGTTAATGAGATGACTTTGGATCTAACCCCAGGATAGGGGCTGGCTGCTGGAGCACCAACCAGTGATTAGAGGGTTGGAACTTACAGTCCCTCTGGGGAATGGAGAGAGGGGCTGGAGGTTGAATTAAGTGCAAATGGCCAACGATTTAATCAATCATACTTAAGTAATGAAGCCTCCATAAAACCCCCAAAGAGCCTGGGTTCCAAGAGCTTCCAGGTTGGTGAATACTTGGGGATTTGGGGGAGAGTGGCACATCTGGCGAAGGCTTGGGAGCTCCAAGCCCTTTCCCCATCCCCTGGCCCTATACACCTCTCCTATCCGGCTGCTCCTGAGTTCTACTCTTTGTGATAAACCAGTGATCTCATGAGTAAAATGTTTCTCTGAGTTTTTCCAGAGGCTCCAGAAAATTAATCAAACCCAAGGGGTGGGGATGGGGGTTTGGAACTTCCAGTCAGAAGCACAGATGATAATCTGAACTTGCAATTGGCATCTGAAAGAAAGTGGAGCCAGTCTTGTAGGACTGTGGGCTCTAACGCTTTCTCCAGGCCTGCCTAGAGTCAGGAACAAGCCATATGTGAGTTCCACAAGCTGACTTTCACTTGGTTCTAATGGAGACGGAACATGGCGGAACAGGGTGCAATGCTGGGTGGACTGGGAGATCCAGGGTGCAGGGGTCCCATTGTCTGACCACAGACCCACCCACAGAGGGAAGACAAGTCTGCTGGTCTATGTGGTGGGCAACTCTTTTGAGGCTGGACTAGCATGAGCTGAGCCACAGGTCTGTGGCCCCTGACTCCACTCCAGGCATCCTTTGAAGGACCTCAACCTCTTCCAGAAGCTTCTAGAGGCTTTCCTAGAGTTGAACTTTCTGAGAAAAAGCTACAGAGGAGCCAGACAGAGTCTCCTGTCCCCAGCTGCATGGATGAAGTCTTCCGGTCGCTCCCGCCCTGCCCCCCTCCTTTCCCCAGTGTACCAGGAAGCGCAGAGGTGGGAACGCACAAGAGCGGTGCAGAGAATGCTGGGGTCAGGAACTCCGGGAAAGAATGTCAAATATGAGAAGGGTCTGCTGATTTAAGATGTGGGTGGCTGGGAGCTGCAGGGGATTTCAGATCAAAAGAGTTTCTGAAGATACTTCTTCAAGGTCACTGACAGGGGGATCCAGGCACATCTCGTGCCTCCTGCCAAGAATTCCAGAGGCCAGAACCCTCTTCTGGGAGTTGAGGTTGGAGAGTTTCCCATGGAGCCCCCCGATGGGGCCAAATTCCAACTTTGCCCATATTTTCCTCCCCTAGAAGCCAGAGCTGAAGGAGACATCAGCTTGGGGTGGTGGAAAACAGGCAGGCATGGGGCCAGGCAGACACAGATTTGCATTCCACTTCTGCCCTCATGAACTATGTGATCTCAGACAACTGACTTAACCTCTCTGAGCCTGTTTCTTCACCATAACAGTAGATGTAAAATGCATTGAGGCACTGACATGTGTGGTAGATGCTCACTCTCATTTCCCTCTTCGAAAGATGGTTAATGGGGCAGGGTTGTACACATGCATCACACTGCCAACTGGGGTGAACCGGCCAGCTTTCATTTATTCATTCACCACACATGGAACAGATAATTATTGAGAACTACTATCCACTGGTCACTATCATGGGCACTAGGGATTCAGCAATGAACAAAACAGACCTAAGAAGCTTGCACTCTGATGGAGGAAGACAGAAATGAATAATCAAATAAATAAATACAGAATGTATCAGTTAATAAGTGTTAAGAAAAAAATAAAGCTTCCCACAAAGCCAGAAGTGCTGGGAAGGGAGATACTGAGAAGACCAGAATAGAACTTTTTTTTAAAATTTCTGTATTTTTATGGGGCAGTATTTTAAATAGGAACTCCAGAGAAGGTCTCAAAGCAGATGGCCTTTAAAGAGAGACCAGAATCAAGCCAGGCAGAAAGAACTCAAGTGAAAGGGTCCTGGGCAGACCAAGAAGCAACCACAAGGTCAGGACAGCAGAAATGCAGAGAACAGAAGGGCCAGGGGTCAGAGGTGAGATCAGAAGGAATTGGGCCTGTATCATGGAAGGTCTTGTCGACCACAGCAAGGCCTTTGGGTTTTATTCACAATGAGATGGGGACCATGTTATCAAGTGTATTTTTTCATAACAAATATTAATTAGGTTCCTCCTTGGTGCCAGGCATGGGGCTGAGCACTGTACTTATATATAAATGTAAATAAGCCTACATATATTTAACTTTTACAAAGACCCCATGAAGTATGTACCATTACTATCTCCATTTTACAGATGAGGAAGCTCAGGTGTAGAAAGCCTGTAGCCGGGGATCCCTGGGTGGCTCAGCGGTTTAGCCCCTGCCTTCAGCCCAGGGCATGATCCTGGAGTCCCGAGATCGAGTCCCACATCAGGCTCCCTGCATGGAGCCTGCTGCTCCCTCTGCCTGCTTTTCTGTCTCTCATGAATAAATAAATAAAACCTTTAAAAAAAAGAGAGAGAAAGAAAGAAAGAAAGAAGGACTGTAGCCCACGATCCAGCCTAGAAGTTCCTGATTCCAAATCCTCCTTAGATTATTTTAGTTGAATACTCCTATAGTGCTTCCAACTCTCCAACTTACTTCCTTGTTATCAGAAGAAGAAAGTCGAGGTTCCTGGGTGGCTTGGTCGGTTAAGCATCTGCTTTCAGCTCAGATCATGATTCTGAGGTCCTGGGATCAAGCTCTGTGTCAGGCTACCTGCTCAGGAGGGAATCTGCTTCTCCCTCTCCCTTTGCCCCTACCCTCCCACTCCTGCTCATTTTCTCTCTCTCTCTCTCTCTCAAATAAATAAATAAATAAATAAATAAAATCTTTTAAAAAAAAGAAAAGAAGAAGAGGAGGAAGAGGAGGAGGACAGAGGAGGAGAAGGAGGAGGAGGAGGAGGAAGAAGAGGTGCATGTGAAGACAAGCACAGATTGAAGCAAGGCACCCACACGACAGCCAACACCAAGGGTGGCCAGCAGCCGCCAGGAGCTTGGAGAGAGGCATGGAACAGATTCTCCCTCACAGCCTCCAGAAAAAACTCACACTGCCAACACCTTCATTTTGGACTTCTCCAGAACTGTAGAAAGAATAAGTTCCTATTGTTTTAGGCCACCAAGTTTGTGGTAACTTATTAAGGTGGCCCTAGGAAATTAATACAGATTTGTGTGGCATAATGGAAAGCTGGTGTTTAGAATCACACCTCCTAGCCATGTATCCTCACACAGCTCCTTGACTTTCACCCAAGCCTCAGTGTCTCCCTCTGTAGAATGGGTCCACTATGACTTGGCTTCCAGGGGCTATACTGGGAATGGAATGAGATCAAGGACAACATAACTAAAGCATCTGGCAGAGTGCGTAGAGTCCCCGCATTGTCAAGGGGTGGGCATAGGCAGAGATGAGCTGGAATCCCTAGTGCTTGGGATAGGACTCAGGACAGGGCTTGGAAGCAGCAACTCCTGGGCATTTGCTTCCAAATGCTCCAGCGTGTTGCTGGCAAAGTGTCTTCTTCCTGACATCACCTCCTGAAGAGGGAGAGTCCAGCTCCTGGGCCAGGCAGAAGTAACCATTTGGAGAATGAGTCAAGGAGCCCTGGCACTTGGATATTCAATCATGACCTCCTGCCAGGACTCAGGGTGTGTGTGTGTACAAGAGAGCCCTGTGCCAACAAGAGTCTTAAGGCTTCAAAGCCAAAAAAAAGGCAATTAAGTTTATGGTGGAATTAGTCAGGAAATTATAAACCTAGGACATTACCCCTGTACAGTAGATCCTTTTAGCACCATCTGAAAACACGTTGAATAGTCTGAGCCTTGGTTCCAACAAAACTGTCTCTTAAAAATAAATTTAGAGTCTAGACAAGGTTACCATGACCTCCTTGCCACCCTGGGTCTTCATATGTCACCACATTGGGGAGTATGCCCAGTGATAAGCCAAGATATTCTAAGACCTGGACCCCCAGCCCTAACCCTACCTCACCCTTAATCTAGCTTCCATTTGGCCCCTCTCAGTGGAGAAAAATGGGAAAGAAACTGGAGATGGTGCATTGCACAGCCCATCAGAGTAGGCTAAGCAAGAGTGTGACGTGGCCTCCCACACTGGATTGGACTCACCCCTGTCCCCACAGTCTTAATTGGTGAAACCAAGTTTTAAGCAACCAAAATGATGGCCTGTAGGCTCTAGACCAAGGATAAACAAGCTCATTTCATGATGGTAAGGGGATCAATTAATCAAGAGGACATACCAATCCTGAATATTTATGTTCCTAATAACAGAGTTTCAAAATACATAAGGCAAAACTGAATAGAAATGCAAGGAGAATATTACAAATTGACAGACTAATTACATTTGTAATTTGAAATTTGAACACTCCTCTCTTGATAATTGATAAATCACACAGATGGAAAATCAGCAAAGATATAGTAGATATGGATAACACTATCAACCAATTTGACCCAATTTACTGGAAATAACCCAAGTGCCCATCAATAGGGAATGAACAAACAAACTTTGGTATATGCATCCAGTGGAATCCTATCTGCAACAAAAAAGAATGAACTATTAATCACTCCATGATACGGATTATTCTTGAAACAATTATGTTTAGTAAAAGAAGTGAACCAATAAAGGAGTGCATATTATATGAATCTATTTATATAAAACTAGAAAATGCCAACTTATCTATGACAGAAAGCAGATCAGTGGTTACTTAGGGGAATGGTGAGTGCAGGAGGGGAAGGGAATGGTTAACAAGGAACATGAAGAAACTCTAGGGGGAGAGAAATATGTTCACTCTCTTGGTTGTGGTGATGGGTTCATGGGTATGTATATTTGTCAAAATTTGCCAAGTTGTACATTTCAGGTGCAGCTTATATGTTGAGTATACCTCAATAAAGCTGTTTTTAAAAATGTCTTCAGGCACTACAGAAGGCAGAAAAGAAAGTCTCCACTTGGAAATCTTGTTTTCAAGGTTGCACAGTTTGCCTGGTGCCCAGGCTCATATGTTCCACTCCTGAGACATTAGTGGAAGACATCAGAACAGCTTGGCATTCTCAGTTTAGAGACAGCATCTCTAGGATCCCAAAGGAAAGTGCCAAGCATCCCAGGTAAAATCCCTTCCAAAAGGGAAAATGAACACAGATACTTTGTAAGCAACTACAAAGATTTTACTGGGACAGAGAGACATAGAGCTCTTGTTTGGGCCAGGGCTGGACTCTGGTTCTCCTGGCACCTGGAGTTGCAACACTCAATCCCCCGGTGTCTATCTCCATCCTGGTCTGTGGAAGGACCAAGAATCTGCTGGGGGAAAACCTTCTTGTACACAACTGTCGTTCAGTCACTCATAAACATACTTGGCAAACTTTGGGTGGCAGTAGTGAGAGGGATCCAAGTCATCTGAGGGAGTATCAGTCATCTGGGGAGAAGGAGTTTGGCCGGGGGTTACTGGCTCAGACACAGGACCCGAAGATCAGTGTTGAGGGTAGTTATGGGCGGAGCCTACCAGCTGGGTCTTGGCCCAGCTGAACATGTGAGCCCTGAGAAGTAAAATGGTTTCTTGTATGAACTAAGTCACCCCACTGACACCAAAGTCTATGCTCTTATTTATGTACCATCTTGACCCCCAGACCAGAAAACTACAAACCACTACCCTCAGGCTAATCCAACCCACTGCCTACTTGTGTATATAAAGCTTTATTGGAACACAGATGCCTCCATTCATTTATGTCTATGCTGCCTATACTACTACCACAGAGCTAGGCAGCTTTGTGATTGCAACAGAGACCATGTGGCCCATAAGGCCTAAAATGTGTACTCTCTGGTCCCCACAGACCTTATGAAGTGAATAATTTGTTTTTTATATTTTATCCGCATGTATATGTAGACATATATATGTTTTATTCATATATTTTCATTTGTTTATCAAATGGAATATTATTCAGCCTTTAAAAAGAGGGAGATTTTGACACATGCCGCAACACGGATGAACCTTGAGGACATTATGCAAAGTGAAGCAGTTCCACTTATATGTGGTATTTAGAGTAGCCAAATTCGGAAAGACAGAAACTAAAATCGTGGTTGTCAGGGGCTGGGGGAGGCAAGATGGGGAGTTACTGTTTACTGGGGGCAGAGATTCAGTTTGGGAGGATGAAAAAGTTCTAGAGATGGCCAGTGGTGATATTTGTGCAACGATGTGAATGAATTCACTACCACTGAACTGTATACCTAAGAATGGTTACAATGGTAAATTTTGTGTTATGTGCATTGTACTACAATTTTTTAAAAGAAAGACAAAAAAAGAAACAGATACGTGGTGAAGTAGAATGTAATTTTCCATGAACTTTTTTTTTAAAGATTTTATTTATTTATTCATAGAGATGCAGAGAGAGAGAGAGGCAGAGACACAGGCAGAGGGAGCTAAATGCAGAGAGCCCGACGTGGGACTCGATCCAGGGTCTCCAGGATCACGCCCTGGGCTGCAGGCGGCGCTAAACCGCTACACCACCAGGGCTGCCCAATATAGTAGATTTTTTCTTTTCTTTTTTTCTTTTTTCTTTCTTTCTTTTTTTTTTTTTTTTTTAGATAAAATGTAATGTGTAAGAATTTTCGAACATCTTCCGTCACCCCTGCTGTGGGGGACACACAGATGGGAACTGTCCAGAAGCACCACACACCCAGGGCCGGGAAACCTTTCCCGGTGCTCTGAGGGACCCATTCGATGACATTCCTCCTTGGTACAGTGAGCCCCATACGTTCAGGGTGCAAATGAAGGCCTTTCTAAGCCCAGAGGACATCTCAGGAGAGGGTAGCTGCCCACATGCTGCTGGGAGCTGGCTGCACCATGGCTGGTGGAGTCCCTCCGGGACAGAGACCAGTGCCAGGTGTGGCATCTCCCCGGACCACTCTGTCTGAGATCTCCTGGGAGAAGATAAAGAGATACTAGAGGGAAACGTGCAAAGACTTTTACAAGTTGAGAGCACACGCTGACGGCTGGACGTCTCCTGGCCTCCGAGGGGTTACGTCTGTTGTTACAGGTGGTGCAGTGATACATGCGTGGGCCCAGAGCTCAGAGGGCCTCCAGCCAGGCTGCAGCTTGATGACTTCCTGGCTTTGTGACCATGGACGTGAGCCCGTTTCCTGGTAGTATTGACAGGTGGAGGGCAGCCACGTTAATCAGAGAGACCTTGCACAATATTCCCATGTGCTTTCTCAGTGTGGGCTCTGGTCCTCACGCCCCAGCCAGCCCTGGGGCTCTGGGCAGCTTGTGGGTGGGTCTCTGAAAGTTTCTCCAAAGACTGGCCTCTTGCCCCAAAACACAAGGGGGGTCTTCATGGTGAGGGTGGTCTGAGAGAAGTTATCAGACACCTGCTTGCACACCAGGGAGGCCAGCATCTGTGTCAACCTGCCCCATCCTGTGCCCACAGGCCTGTTGGAGTGTTGAATGAAGCTGTCGTGAGAGATCCTGCTGTTCCACCGACTTCTAAGCAAAACAGGGCAAGGTGGTGCGGCCTGGGTTAGCACTGATTATTGTGACAAGTTGATCTACGGGCTGGAGTGGCTACCACGTATTTGTCAAGATGGGGTCTTTGGGGCTTAGAGGGGAGAAGGAGCACAAAGCTAAAGACCAGGACCCATAAAGAGGCCTTCTGAAGCATGAGACAACTTCTTCCTGGACTCCTGCCCAGCTGCACCTGTCCCAGAAGCACACACTCTGAGCTGGCCTTTGGTGCAGGACTGCTTATCACCCTTTGGGCCCAGCCCTAGAAGAGTACAGTCTGTGGGGTTCTTGCAGGATTCCCAGGATGCTGCCCTCAGACACAATCAAGACCTGGAGGATGTCACCAGGTTCCCCCCTGTTGGAGCTGGGAAGAGACCACATGGGGTGCTGGGTTGGATGGGAGAGATGGAGAGACAGATGGGAAACCCCACCTGGCTGGATGCTTTTGTGTCTTCTTAAGAAAGCTTGTGTTGACCGTCTTAACCAAAAAAGAAGCTAAAACTGAGAAATGAAAACAACAATGTTTCTGCAGAGATTTTCAAAAATTAAATAAAGAGTGACAGCAAATGCTGAAATAAAGTAGATGGCTCTGGGCGAAGGCTTCCCATCTGCCTCTCAATCCAGTCGGCATGTGTATGAAGGGACATTCACTCTTCTCCTCTTTCCGAATGCGACTGGATTGTCAAACGACACTTTGTTGAAAATATTAAAACCTAGAGGTCACGCCAAACCCAGCTTGAAAGCGAGGAGACATTCTTTCGTCTTAGCACAAGTGCATATTTGGAATTGTAAATGCAAATTCTTTCGAGACAAACTTGCCTTCCTGGCCGGCAAGTACAGACAGAACATTTGAAAGCAGGTCTCGCTCTAATTTTTGACAAGTGTTAGGAAGAGATACTCTTCACAGCTTGAGAGAGAAGGAGAACGAAAACCAGCTGCAGGTCAGAGTTTATGGAGGGAGGGTGAAGAGAAGGGGTTGACTTCTGGAAGGGACCATCTGACTCAGTTTCTGCCTCTGCTGAGGGCTCTCTCTGATGGTAAGGAGGGGGTGGCAGGGACGTCACTAAGGAAGCCCAGTGACATCACAGCAGCCAGTACAGTGGGGCAAGTATCTAGGAACCTGGTAAGCAATCTGAATTTTTCCAGTGGAGAGGAGAGGAAGCAACAGAGGCTCAGGTTTCCAGAAACTCATCATAGTTAACCTGGTTTATGGTGGTTTGCTGGTTGGGAAATTCATCCAGCCCTGAGCCTTTTGGTTCAGCTGAATTCTCGTAGAGCTCCTGGGAAGTTGCCCTCAGTTGAAATCTAGACCTGACAGGTTTGGCTGTGAACAGATTCTTTCCCTGTTAGAGCCTCAGTGAGGGCACATGAGGGTACAATTTTCCTCTTCACCCATCCTTCCCCTACTCCTATTCTCTCATGTATAGATACAAAGGTCTCACCACTCCGGGAAGATGAGAAGGGAAAGCAAGGCACTAATGTTGAGTGGATATAGACCAGGTGCCTGGAACTTGACAGTGAGTCTTCCCATCAAACCATGTTGTAGATGAGGAAATTCAGGTTGATGGTGGGCCAAATAACCTGCCCAGGATCCTTCAGTGAGCTAAGGGAAGAACCAAGATTCTCTGGCTATGAGTCTCATGTTCTTTCTTCTGTGCCAAACCACCAACATGCATAAGAGAAAATCAGCAAATATCCAATGACCAGATTAAAATCACTAAGCAATGGAAGAAACAAGACCAAAATAAGCACATCCTGGTCACCTAGTTTGGGCCACTGTCACTACACACAAGTGACCTCTTCCATGCCCCACTCACATTTGATGATCATGAAAAATGCTAGCATGGACAAGAGAAATGAGTCTTGATGCCACTTAGCTCTTGCTTTCCCCCTTGACTCTCCTAATCCATTTCCCAAATTCATCCCCATGGCCTTTTTTAAAAAACTGAAATATAATTCACATACTATTAAACTCACTTATTAAAAGCACACAGTTCTGTGGGATTTGGTGTATTCCCAAAGTTCTCCAACCTTCACCACTATGTAATTCCAGAATATTTTCATCACCTCTAGAAGAAATCCTGTACCCATTACCAGTCACTCCCTCCCCATCCCCAACTCTCAGCCTTCAAAAACCACTAATATATTTTCTGTCTCTATGGATTGCCTATTTTGGACATTCATATAAATGGAATCATATAATATGTGGCCTGTGTGTCTGGCTTGTTTCACTCAGCATAATGTTTTCAAAATTCCTCCATGTTGCAGCATATACATCAGCACTTTGTTTCATTTTACGGTAGAAAAATATTTCTGCGTAGGAATATTTTTCATCAGTTGATGGGTTTTGGGGATGTTTGCACCTTTTGGCATTTATGAATAATCCTGCTGTAGACATTCACACACCAATTTTTGTGTAGAGATTTGTTTTCAAGTCTCTTTGGTGTATACTTAAAAGTGAATTGCTGAATCTTATGGTAACTCCATATTGGACTTTTGGGGGAATTACCAAACTTTTCCAAAGTGGCTGCACCGCTTTACATTCCCACCAGCAACATCTTTCCACATCTTCACCAACATTTGCTATTGTCTGTCTTTTTGATTATAGTCATCCCAGTGAGTATGAAGTCATATCTTATTGTGGCTTTTACTTGCATTTCTCTGATGATTAATGATGTTGAGCATTATCTGCTTATTGGCCATTCATGTGTCTTCTTTGGTAAAATGGTCATTCAAATCCTTCGTCCATTTTTTTAATTGAGTTATTTGCCTTTTTATTTTGGAGTTGCAAGAGCTCTGAACACTAGATCGTATCAGATATATGATTTGCAAATACTTTCTCCCATTCTGTTGGTTGTCTTTTCACTTTTTTGATAGTGTCCTTGGAAGCATTTAATCTTTTTTTTAAAAATCTCAAGCAGATTTCACACTGAGCATGGAGCCAGACATGGAGCTCCATCCCAGAATGCTGAGATCACGACCTGGGCTGAAACTATGAGTCAGACACCTAACCAACTGAACCAGCCAGGCACTTCTGAAGTACTGAAACTTGATAAAGTCCAATTTATCATTTTTTGGTTGCTTGTGCCTTTGGTGTCATATCTAAGAAACTGTTGCCTAATCCAAGGTCATGAAGATTTTCACTGATGTTTTCTTCTAAAAGTTTTAACTCTCACACTTAGGTCTTTGACTATTCTGAGGCAATTTGTGTATATGGTATGAGGTAGGGGCCCAACTTCATTCTTTTGCATGTGGATTCACAGTTGTCCCAGAACCATTTGTTGACAAGATTATTCTTTCCCTCATTGAATTGTCTCACCATGTGTGTTCAAAGTCAACTGATCACAAATGTATGAGTTTATTTCTAGAGTCTCAATTCTATTCCATTAATCCATAGGTACATCCTTACACCGGGATTGATTACTATAGTTTTGTGGTATGTTTTGAAATCACGAGAGAGTCCCCTGATTTCATTCTTTTTTGAGATTGTTTGGCTATTCTGGATCTCTTGCGTTTCTTTTCTTTTTTTTTTAAGATTTATTTATTTGAGAGAGAGCATGCATACAAGCAGGGGAGGATAGAGGGAGGGGGACAGATAGAATCCTCAAGCAGAGTCCCTGCTGACCACACAGGCCAACATAGGGCTCCATCCCAGGACCCTGAGAGCATGACCTGAGCCAAAATCAAGAGTTGGGCGCTTAACCAACTGAGCCACCTGGGCGCCACCTGGGTCCCTTCATTTCTATATGAATTTTAGGATTGGCTTGCCAATTCTTCCAAGAAGGCCAGCTGGGATTTTGATCCCATGGCTCTTAATATCTGAAAAGGGAGCGGAAGAAAAGGTATGGCCAGATAAGGGAACTTTCTTAGTATATGGAAGAGGACAATATCTGTCCTACAGAGTAATTGTCCTACACAGGCTAATGAAAGCTGATATGGCCATGTTTCTGTGATAACAGCTGAATGACACAGGGTTTCTGCCCAAGTCACCCCAATGTGGGAGCATTTTATGTCTGCCTATCCATTATTCCATGGCCACTTCAAAGAAATGAACTAATTTCTACCAAGTGTAATTTATCACCAAGAATGTGGAGATGCACAACGAATTTGATTTGGGTTTTGGCAGACCATCTTGAAATTAAATGGTATATCTTCTGTGATTTTTAACTGAGGTCACTGAAATTTGAGCAAAGCTATAAAAGCCTCATTGTGCCCAATTAGATAATTAATTTATTAATGCTGCAATTAATTATATGTGGACAATCAATGTGGGCATCAGTTTTCTGATCTATAAAGAGATCAGTCTTGGGTCTCTTTCAGTTCTAAAGGTCTGTGATTTCTGTGTTTGGCTGAGTTACAGTGAGCAGCTCCTTCATACCTTGGGGTCCTTTCTTAGTGCAGGAACGACCATCTCCATTGGTGATCCTCATTGAAAGGGACTCCTCAGAGCTACTTCTTGCTGAACATAGTGATGAAAGGAAATGTATCCTTTTGAGTACCCTGCTGCTTTAAGAGGTTCTCTAAGATAAGAGAACAAAAAGGTCTATAAGACAGGGAGAACTAACTTTAGTGACTCTTAGACTGCTCTTCTCATACATCTTTAAGTTAATAATTTCAATTCAGAGGGAAGGCTCATCTTGTAGGATCACCAATACTGCACTTTCTCTGAGTCCCCTAAATCTATCTGCATAAGTCACTGACCAGCCTGATTAATCCAGACCCATGTGAATCTTTTCCAAGTTCTGGAAGTTTTTCATTATTGTGTTTAGGCTCAGAACAATGCCAAATAAGCATCTTTCTAGACCCCTACCCTCTAAAACCTTGCAGTCTATCTCAGAGGAAGGAAATGAGTGTATGTGTGACCTCGTGTGCCAACTTCCATAGAAAGGAATTTCTTACAGCACTGTGTTAAGAAGGTTTCTGAGGCTGGATTTCAGATTCAGCAGGAAAAAGAAATGGAATGATGGAGTGATAGGAAGCATAGACTCAACTAGTTGCCATGCCTCATTTATATACAACAGCAAATTTGTGTGTATGTATGTTCACCAATCCTTGAACACTGAAGTAACTGTGAATACTCTCAAATCATCTTGATACTGAGCATTATATCTAGAATGAATAAATAATGTCTAACACATATATGTGCAATGACTTTTCAAATATAAGTAGATGTAGTGATAAAATGCAAGCTCATTTCAAAGAACTATTAAAGTTAGAGTGGATTTATTTCATTAGATATTTTCTGTCTACACATAAGGAAAATCCAACCACTACTAGTTGAGGGTCAGCAACAGCCTTTTGATATGTAAAGGTGTCCTCATCCTGAGAAATGTGGGAAGCCCTCTTTTATAGCCTTTCCATAAACAAAGACTGAAGGAAAAACACAGGCATCAGACATAATCGTGTCTTGAAGATTTGATATGAGTCACACATATTGAATGAGTCGCTTATCTATCCTGATATCAACAATGTTTTTTAACCAACAGCCAGGTAAGCCTACTGTCCTGGGAAGAAAGGTCACGATGAGTAAATTCATTCCTTCCCATGTTAATGGGTCCCTAGGAGTGAAGGATTGACCCCACTCTAATCTTTTCCCAGTTTTGATCTCATAGACTATCAGACTATCAGAACAAGGGGCCATTCTAAATATCTGCTTCTGTGGTTCTCAGACAGTGCTATTAGTAGCAGATTTCTTCCATCATAAGATTTTACCCAGAACTAGAAAATACAAAACATAAAAAGGTACCCGTTACAGTTGAGGGGAGGATAAGATACCCAGAATCCTCCCTGTTGGGCATCACCAGGGCTCACTGTGGCTCTGCTTACAGACTCTTGGGGTTGGGTACCAAGAGCATCAAAACCCTGACTTCCCTGGCTGCCTTTACTACATTGGGTCAGGAAATAGAGACCCACACCCTCAGCACCACCCCCACCCCCAAGCCAGAGCCTATCCATTTGCCTTGACAAAACCCAGGCAAGCCAGAGATGGTGTCTCCTTTCCAAACTGACCAGCTAAAAACAGCCCCTGCATGGTGTACTGACATTAAAATCCTCATGACACTAAAGGGGTGACCAGCCAAACCTTGAAGCCTCACAGCTCTCCTGATCACGGATCCTTCCAGGCTTTGGATTTGTCTACATCTTTCATAAATAAATAAATAAATAAATAAATAAATAAATAAGATGCCAAGATGCAGGCATCTGGTGTCTCATTTGTGCTGTGTACCTGTATAGTAAAAACCGCCCCGGGGTGTCCACCCCCACCCCCTTCCACCCTTCCTCTTCCTGGCTCCTCTCTCTTCCCACTGCTTCCCCCACCCCACTGTGAGCAGGGCTGAGTCCCCCCTGGCCTGGGTCCCGCCCCCATGGTCTCCTGCCCCAGCAGCCTACAGAGCCGAGAGGGCCCCGACTCTGTTCCACGCCACCCCCTGGGCAGTTACTTGGCAGAGATTTGAAACGTTTCTATTTAAATGACATTTGAACAAACGCAGAGGGGTTCAGTTGTACTTCAATCAAATTCCGTCGGATCCAGTTGGGAGCCGGGTCCCTGTGGACAGTGCGCACGGAGTTCCCTCTGTTTTCTGATTTGAATTGCTTTGTTCTCTTTCCAGGAAGGGGGAAGGGGGGATGCATTTGGCCTAAAATGAAACATTTCCCTTTTAAGTCAAAAACTTGAACATGGCTTGAAGGAGCAAGTTTAAGCTCCATAATCCCTGGTCCAGAGCAAAGCAGGAACAAGTCTGCAATTTCCGTTGTGGAGGAGAGAAGTCGGGGGGCAGAGCAGCCCGGCACCCTCTGTGAGCCCGCCCGGGGCAGGCACTTCCCATGGTCTTGGGGCCAACGTGCAGAAATCCCATCCTGCAGGGCAGTCTACACAGACACACTCAATCTGTGGGGGGAAAACCACAGGGGCAGCTTTTCTGTGGCTCCTAGCTCTTTTCCCACTCTCCTTGCCCGTGTGGGTCCCACCCACTGTGCCTATCACACCAGATGCCTCTGATTCTCTGCTGGCCCTGGGGCCCCAGAACTGTGTGGTCAGTCCCCTCCTGACCCTCCAGCCACCGTGGAGTGATGGCGTCACCGGCCTGGAGTAGATGTCAAGTCTTGGCATAAATCCCTCTCACTCCCCAAGTTGGGTTTTCCCATCCCAGGCGTGAGAATTGGACCAGATCACATTCTGAGTTATCCATTTGAAAGTTGTTTGAATCATCAAGTAGGAGCACTAAAGGGAAATGAGCAAGTACCTAACTTAGATTTTCTGATTTTGATCTGATGAAAAAGAGGGCATCTGGCTGAGCTCCAGCCACCAGGCACAGAAAGTCTTGCTAATTTGACCTTGATGGAGCACTTCAAGTCCTCCCTCTCTGAAAGCCTTGTGCCAATTACTTAAACTCAATCAATATGTATTTAATTAAAGGGCAAATGTGGAGAGGGATGGATGAATAGATGAATGGATGGATGGGAACTCTATTAGATTAATGAATATATACTATCCTGCCCAGAATCCCATTTCACACTAACAGCGACCAGAAGCAAGTGTCAGACACACAGCAGAACCAACCCAGCATGTCTGATATTTCCTTAGCCTAGCCATAAGATCATTTCTTTGAGGTCAGCCTCACCTCTAATCTGTCCATTCTGGAGGAGGGGATATTTTACATGGTGACTTTATGTTCTTGGGACTCTGAATCATTTTTCCAAGGAGAATATTGCAAACTTCTAACTCAATTTCTCTGTGTTAATATTTATGTAGGAAGCTCACTACATTAATTAGAACACTTTTGGCTGCATGTGCCAGAAACTCAAGTCGACCTGACTTATGCCCCAAAGAAAATTGATTGGTGTACACAGTTGATCCTTCAACAACGTGGGGGTTAGGGGTTCCCAGTCCCTTGAACAGTCAAAAATCTGAGTATGAACTTTGACTCCCCAAAAACTTAATTACTAATAACCTACTATTGGCAGGAACAAAGTAAACAGTTAGTGCATATTTCATCTGTTGTATTATATGCTATATTCTTACAATATAGTAAGTTAGAAAAAGAAAATATTAAGAAAATCATAAGGGGGCACCTCGGTGGCTCAGTGGCTGAGTGTCTGCCTTTGGCTCAGGGCCTGATCCTGGGGTCCTGGGATCAAGTCCCACAACAGGCTCCAGGCAGGGAACCTGTTTCTCCCTCTGTCTATGCCTCTGCTTCTCTCTGTGTGTCTCTCGGGAATAAATAAACAATCTTAAAAAAAAAAAAAGGAAATCATAAGGAAGAGAAAATACATTTACTGTGAAAAAAAAATCCACATACAAGTGGACTCGCACAATTCAAATCTGTGTTGTTCAAGGGTCAACTGTATAAACAAAAATTCCAGAGGCAGATGCGCCATTGCGTATAGTCAAAACCAAGTCTGCAAACAATGTGATCAGAAATCCTTCTCACTCTTCACCTCTCAGCTTTACCTTCCTGGATTTTGGTTTCATTCCTCGACAGTCTCTTACACGTGGAACCTTAGAAAAGATGCAGCCCAGGAAGGAGCTCTAAGCTTACCCGGTACTTAGAGCCAATGACTTCTCAGTAGCTTTGGCTGAGGTTCCATGGCTCACTCCCATTGGCCTGGCTTGGGTCAGATAACTACCCCAGAACCAATAATTATGGCTAGAAAAATGGGGTAAATATTCTGATTGGCCAGGCCAGGATTATGATAGTTTGCAAAAGGACAGGGAGGGTTCTATGTCCAGAGGGAAGGAGGGATACAGAGAACACAGAAATGGCATCTGGCCCCTGGACTGAGTTACCTGTTGTGCCCCAGGCTACAGCTATGTTTTTCTCCACTTTTCCCTAGGACTTCTTTATCCTTGTGAAAGATAAAGTTTATGAACTTGTGAAGTAATTCTGGAGCCTCTGGTAAAGGATCATGGCAGATTGCACTTTGTAAAAATGGCTGCAATAATATCTTCTTTCCTATAAGCTCTTTTAGGACTGTGGTGCTTCCCCTCCTCCCTGAGCCTGGGTGGGTCTGATGGCTGCCTGTCCAATAGAGTACATCAGAAGTGACGCTATGTGACATCCAAGGTTAAGTCCTAAAAAAATGTCATGCATTCCTGCCTTTTTCTTTTGGGATGCTCAATCTTCGAACATGACCACCATACTATGAGGAAGCCCAAGCAGCCTGTGGAGAGGCCCCTATGGACAGCACTGAGGCCTAGAGAGATGGCTGAGGCTCAGTATCCAAACAAGAGCCAGCACCAACTTGCCAGCCCTATGGGTGAGCCATTTCTAAAGGGCACCCTTCAGCCACCATCCCCATTGCATTACTCCAGCTGAGGCCGCATGCAGCAACAATGAGCTATTCCTTCCAAGTCCTGTCCAAATTGCACATTTACAGGCAAAATAGATGATTCTGATGTTTTAAGACATTAAGTTGTGCCATACTTTGTTCCAAAGCAATAGATAACCAATAGAAGGATCTAACACGGGTGGAGGCTGGAAGCCTTGAGTCAATGATGTATCCACCACTCCTGGAACCTCTTCCATCTGCTTGGGATGGTGATAAATTAGATGGCACTTGGTGCAGAGGAACCAGAAGATGTGGAAGTCATCTGGTCTGTCCTCCTTCTCCTCCTCCTCCTCTTCCTTATTTTAAAGATTCTCTTTGTTTATTTGAGAGACAGAGAGAGAGAGAGAGCACAAGCGAGGAGAGAGGGGCAGAGGAAGAAGGAGAAGCAGACACTCCTTCTCCCTGAGCAGGGAGCCTGACGTGGGGCTCGATCCCAGGACTGCAGGATCATGACCTGAGCCGGAGACAGATGCTTAACCGAGTCACCCAGGCACCCCTTGTCTATTCTTCTAATTAGCTGTGTGACTCCACAAAAGGTATTTCATATTGCTAGACTTCCCGTGTACCTCCAAATATGCAAATATGTGTCCCAGATCATGCCATATTGCAAACGTAAGTCACACAAGGCATTTGGAGCTTTCTGTAGAGAAGATTCTCTATGAGCAGGGCATGGATTCTGACTCAGGCGCTACCCAAGTAGTTAAACTTTCAGTACCTGTAACCTGCCTTTCTGGAGGCATGTTAACTCAGGACAAGACCTTGCCATTAATAATAAGCTTCCTGTTTGAAGATTCTTAATCAATCTTAACTAGTGAATATTAAAATCAGAGCTTGAAAAACCCCAGAACTTCTGCCAAAATGAAAGTAGGCTTAGGCAATGAGCTCACCTCAAGGTGAAATTGCACAGAAGACCCTTACACAGCCTCACCTCACCCTGAATTTCTAGGCTCCCATCTGTCTCTGGTGCATCCTGGGCTTGAATTTTGCCAGATTTCTAACCTGTCCCTCAAAGGCTTTTATGATCCTGCTCAGACCCTTTCCTCTAAGTGGGATTGTTTCTCTCCCATCCCCCTTCCTTCTCTCACATGCCTGTTAATCCTCCATGACTCATCTGGGGAGAAATTTGCTCTCCCCAGACCTTCCATGGTGCTTTCCATGTCAACACCCACATCTCTCCCCCACACTCCTGCAGCAATCTACACACATGTATCCCCTGGGAAAAGTCTGCTCCCAGCTACGGAGTCCTGACAGGGGCTGAAGGGATCTGATTATCTCCCCTAACAGGAAGTCTGGGGCAAGGACTGTTTTGGGGGTTGGCACAGCAGTTCAACAAGAATCTCTGGGAATCTGGCTCTTTTTTCTTTCCATATTGCAGAACTCAGCATTTGGGTTTTCATCCTTGGTCTTGTCCCAGTATAACTGCCTCCTCTCCAAATGCCATGTCTATGCACAACTATTCTCAAGTCAGGAGGGAGGAGTCCAGATCTCATTGGCCAGATCTAGTCACATGCCGACCCCTAAACAGTCCCTAGAATTGGGGATTACACTTGGCTTGGTCCAGTCATGATTTATCCCTTGGGACTGGAAGGGACATACCTATCTCCAGAACGTGGTGACATGAAAAAAAAAAAAAAAAAGACTCATGGCTCTATGAACAAAGGAGTAATGGAAAATAGTTGTTGTGTAGGCAAACAACAGGGGTGTTTGTCTGTTATCACGCACTGTCACCGCTAGTTATATACACAACTATCTTCCAGCTAGACTGAGTTTTTCAAAGAAAAGAATGATATTTATTTATCCCTGTGTTCAAAGCACCACATCCAGAGCCTGACACTTTGAAGGAACTCAGTAATTACTGCCTGAATGAAGACCAAATTCTCTTTGGAGTCCCCATGTGCTCCTCCTTCCCCACAAACCCTTTATACCTCCCTTATGAGTAACTTCTTAATTATTCCTGGCTACTCAGGGGGGCTCCTCAGAAGCACCTGCCATCAGCAGAAGAATGGGTGAATTCAACTGGATCTATTTGCATACATTAAATATAGTCACTCAAAATTAATATGGACTGTGAAATGCTATATGTCAATAACATGCGCAAATTTTACATAAACACTATGGATAAATCTCACAAATATACTGTACAATCCACTTATATAATGTTCAGAAAATTCGATCTACATAAAGTTCAAAAACAGGCAACACTAAAATGTTAGAAGTCAGGGTGGTTGTTCATGGGGGGGAGAGGTAGCTGGCAGAGGGCATGAACAGGATCTTCTGGGGTTCTCGAAATGCTTGTTTCTTGATCTGGGAGCTGGCCACATGGGCATGCTCACTTTGAGAAAATTCATCAAGCTGTATACCGGGTCTCTGTGTGAGCTTCTCTATTTATGTCAAACTTCAATGAGAACGTATCTTAAAAAAAATACTGCCTAGTTCAGAAATTACACTGAGCAGATCAATGTTGATACGATTCACGTGCTTTTGTGTTTTAATAACAGTTCAATTCTTTCAAAAACGATTCTTTCATTGTTACATCAATATAATTCATCATGGCAAGTTTTCCTTTCACACTGTACAGACAGCTGTGTCCTCGGGCCCCATGCTGGTCAGCCCTTTGTATGGACTCTTCTGTTTATTGGCAAGGCCAGCTCTGCTCAGCACCTGTGCTCACTTGGAATCCCTAAACCCATCCCAGATGCTTTGGCTAATTTCGTGTTTAGCCGAAAAATTTCCCCTGATAGACAATGGGGCATGATGGAAAGAGCACAAGACTTGGAAGCCAGATAGACCTGCACTGTTAACACATTTCTGTCATTTGAAGTCAGTTGCTTGACTTCTCAGAGCCTCAAATTTCTTATCTGTAAAATGTGATCACCATAGTACCTACCCCGTAGGGCAGTCACAAGAAATGAATGGAATAAATGAACGGAATAACAAAGTGGCCAGCCACTTGGTGGTCGGACCATTTCTCTCCATATAAAGATGTCGAATCGTTGTGTTGTACATCTGAAACTCATTGGAAGGTTGTATGTCAATTATACCTCAATAAAAAATAAAGTAAAATACTAATGACTTCCTGAAAAAAAGAAAAGTGGCCAGCCCAATGCCCAGCATATTGAGCTTCCTTCCTTAGTAGAGGTGAGCTACTGTGGTTGTCGTGGAAGGATCTGAAATCCCTTTTTGTCACCCTAATTTCAAAATTAATGAATGTTCTATAGGAAAAAAAAAACCCCACACAGAGAAAAGCGCCAAAAAGAAAGCAGAAATCACTCAGCAATAACCACTGAATCATAATTTTGCGGTGTGCTCTTCGACTCCTTTCCTGTGTGTCAGTGAGCATAAATCCCAGCCCACAGCTTCAGGTGGACAAGAAATAAATCTTTATTTCCTCTAGCTCAACCTAATTTCTGTTAGGAGCCTGAGCTGCACTGCAGGCAGGAGCTCAGTCTTGCTAGTTGAACCCGTCTCCTTTCCCTGGGGTTTTCTCCAAATTCCCGTGGTGGCTGGAGGAGGTGAGGAGGATCCAGAGCAGAGAGAGTCAGGGGTAAGGGGATCCGGTCCATGGATCCAAGCGTCCATCCAGACCATTCTCGGCCTACAGCCCCTCACTCCCTTCTGCAGGCCCCGCAGGTCCAGTGCCTCTGCCTCATGGGTCCCCTGCAGCGCGGGGATGAGCCGCAATGAGCCGCAGTGTGTCACAGAAACTGCCTGGAGTCTCATCACGGGACCCTCTCCCCACAATACTCCCTCTCAGGTGTCAAAGGCCTCTCAGGAATTGGCCTCAGATCTCTTGGTTCTCAGAGCCTTTGAAGCATCCTCCACCTCCTTGCAGCCTCCAGCATCCCAGCCAAGTGATAGACAGGGCTCCCAACATTTTCTCAGGAATCCTTTAGCATCTAAGCTCTCAGCAACTCTTGCCATCCCTCTCCCCCTCACCCCTACTCCCCACCCCTCTCAAACCCAGGGGATCTCTTTCTGGGGTGAGGCCAGGGGAAAGTTTATCCACCCTGCCTCTGTTGCCAAAGCCCCTTGATGACTTTCCTCTTCTACTGCTTTCTATTCACATCCCTTCCCTGAGGCAATAAGCACCAAAGGGCTGAACTTTAATGCCAAGGATAGTGGGTAGGGAGGAGGTTCAGCAAAGGGTAAAAGGAAATGCAAATACAAAAGTATCCCTTAATGTTTTAAAAATACTGTACAAACACACACATATCAGTAAGATGCTGCGTTGTGGCCTAGCTTTTCCACTTAATAACGCATTAGGGAATGCTTGGGGGGCTCAGTGGTTGAGCGTCTGCCTTCGGCTCAGGTCGTGATCCTGGGGTCCTGGGATCGAGTCCCACACCAGTTCACTGCATGGAGCCTGTTTTTCCCTCTGCCTGTGTCTCTGCCTCTTTCTCTCTCTGAGTCTCTCATGAATGAAAAAATAAATAATATTTAAAAAAAACAAAACAAAACAATGCATTAGGGACCCATCCCTGTGTCATTATGGCATTTTGATTTACTGCGTACTATGCCACGGTAAGGAGGCATAGTTATTCACCTCCCTTGTTGCCAGCGTTGGAGAAATACGTTATTTCCAAATCCTTATTACTGTAAGTAACATCAAAGTGAACATCCCAGGGGCACACCCCCTTCTCCAGGCAAGAGTAAAAACCTCTCCAAGCCACCATGTCCCGATGTGAAATCATTGGCTGTACCTCATGGAAGCACTGAAAGAAGTGAATGAGATAACGCATGTAAGGCGCCCAGCAAAGTCATGTTCAAGGAAGGATGATGAAGGTGGTGGTGGTGACAACAGCACAGCTTCTTACAAATCCGTATTTTCCTCGGGATTAAAACCAAGACATAAACTGCCAGATTATATGAGATGTACATTTTCTAAAGTCTTCTGAACATTAATCCGAATTACCTTCCCTACACCCTGCCCAGGACTCCTTTGCCAAGCCACGCACCTGCCTTCCAGCTGCTGTCCATCTTGACTGCAAAGGGCTCACAGCTGCACCGGGATCTGGGGACTTGCCCTTGGCCTATGGGAGCTCCATCCCTGGAAAGTACCTAGAATGTTAACCGCCCCCCCCCCACCCCGGGCCAGCCTGCAGCCAACGAGCTGATTGATCTAGGATACAAAGGCCAGCCCCTCACCTCAAGGAGGGACAACCTGTGGTGTTATTCAAGCCACGTAGTGCCCTGTGGGACAAGCTAAGACCACACTTCAGCTGAGCTATATCTTCCTCTATCCTGCCTCCATCACTTCCTCAAAGGTACTTCTCCTAAGAACCTCTTCAATAGGGATCCCTGGGTGGCGCAGCGGTTTGGCGCCTGCCTTTGGCCCAGGGCACGATCCTGGAGACCCTGGATTGAATCCCACGTCGGGCTCCCGGTGCATGGAGCCTGCTTCTCCCTCTGCCTATGTCTCTGCCTCTCTCTCTCTCTCTCTCTGCCTCTCTCTCTCTCTCTCTCTCTCTCTCTGTGTGTGTGTGTAACTATCATAAATAAATAAAAATTAAAAAAAAGAACCTCTTCAATAAATAAATCACCTCCACAAGTATCCCTTCTCTCGAATCCATCCTAAGGTACTCTTCCAGTAGTGGGCGTGGAGGAGGTCAAGTGGAAGGTCTTAGGTGCCAACAGAACCAGGTAGTGTGTGTGTGTGTGTGTGCACTGGTGGAATGGCGTTCTCAGTCCCAGAAAACCCCTACTCCAAATGGTTGCATCTCCTCAAATACATCTGCACAAGGATGCCCTCCTCCAGCAAGTCAGTGGAGTCTTGGAGGCAGAGTAGAGGCCGCAAGCCATTCAGTGACCAATAAACCAGCAAGAGAGGGAGACAGGACTTTCCTGCCCTTCACAAAGATGGAGCACAAAAGCTAGAAAGCAGAACTGGGGGGACCAGGAAGTGGCCAGAGGGATAGGCAGGCTGAAGGTGGACACAAAGGTAGCTGGGACGAGGTTCAGAATGGGGCCAAGGTAAGAAAATGAACAGTCTGCTGGTTCACGTACATCCATTTAACAAGGACGCTCATCGATAAGCAAACCACCTGATGCTCACATACTAGAAAAATATAATAATAAAACACCTGGTACTGCCTTTGGGTTGATAAGCCAGTATCTTTCATCTTTCTCTTTCTTTCTCTCTCTCTCTCTCTCTTCTCTCTCTCTCTCTTTCTCTTGATGACTGAAGTACCCACTCTGTGCGGCCTTCTGCTCAATCCACACTGGTAATAGTGACAAGACTTTGATGTTCTCCTCATTCAACAGAATGTTGTTTAGTTCAAAGTGAAGAACAGAGGCAATTCTTTGCTTTTAAATTATTAGCTCCCTAAGTCTTCTGTAATGATATAGTTTGACTGAAGTGCGCAGTTTATTAACTACATAAAGACGACATTATCAGAGCAGAGAAAGGCCGCTGTGAGTTTTGCCTTTCAGCCTAGCAGCGGGGGTTCTAGATACTTTGATCTCAATCAATGCTAAATGTCTTTGTGAGATAGAGAGAGGGCTGAAATTATCTTTGGCATGGCGGCTGCATCAATTATTCAAGCGCTTTTCCTTATGAATTAAAGTGTTCTTCAACTCCTACCCCACTTGTGGGCTTGGGTTTTTTTTTTTCCCCCTTTTATTGTTGTTTTTCCAGTCAGGAAAGGCACTTGGAATAAATCTCCAAGCGTTCGCTAACCATACTCAAGCTGACCTTTGAAAATCTACATCCACCCCTCCTCCTCCTTCTTTTTCTCCTCCTCCTCCTTCCTGATTGCTCTCCCCACCCTCACTCCCAGCTCTGGTCTTCTCTGAGGTGACCCGAAGGACAATTCAGAGAAAAGGGGGACATTGTTTCGGTTTGGACGTGTGCCAGGATGGTCAGCAGAGACCAATGAAGTAGCCCCTTGACAGAAGCACTGGTTTGAAATGTAATGAAAAGGAGACGTCCACAGGCTGTGAGAGGCCCCCAAAACTGACGTCAGCTGCGCCCTGTGCACCCCCCAAGGAAGGGTTAGACTATTAAATTGCCTTTATGACCAAGACCCAGTTCTCTTTCATATGTCCACCCTCTGGGATGGTGGTTTTCAAACTGCAGACTGAGACCCATGAGTGAGTCATCAAGTCACTTTAGTGGATCATGTCTAGCACAATAGAGGGGAAAAGAAAATATCACAGTCATTCGATGTATTGGGGTAAGCATTGTTTCTGGAAACTTTTGTTTCAGATATGAGTGTACCAGATCACGGTGTATCATCACCACCTTCTTGCCTCCAAAGAGAGCCTGAGACAAGGATTTGGGGCAAGTAGTTTACTTGGGGAAGAGGGTATGATTCCAGAAAGTACTGTGAGGTGATGGAGTAAATGAGATAGGAAAGAAGAAGCCAATGAAGCACACCATTAATGACTGAGCTACCACTATGAGCCACTGGAGCTCAATCTTCTGGGGAATGTTTAAGAGACCCTGTGGAAATGCCTCAGAGTTGTCCCCCTGGAGATATGGATGCTGGAGTATTGGTCCACAAACATCCATCCTCTATCAGTTAGGGTTTCGCCTGGGCATTAGCTCCCTAGCACTTTCAGGATGCCCCACACATAGACCATGTATGCCTTTATGGCCAGAGGACACCTTCTGGCAAAGAGCTAGAACAGCTGTCAGAATGCAGAGGAACTGCCTGTGATGACCTTGGAATAGACCAAAGGAATCTATACAGAGCATCAACAGTGTCTGCTGTGTCATGTAAAATGTATTTCTTATCATGGACGACAGTCACTGTGCTTGGTGCTGTGGGGAATCAAGCCCTTACAGTGCTTGCTTGTGATCTGATTGGAAGACAAACACAAGCAAAAAGTGCCAGCTAGAAAAGAGTATGCAATCGGCCAACCACCAAGTCAGAAACGAGAACTTGTCCTCGTGTGGTGGTTAGTTTTATGTGTCAACTCAGCTGGGCCATGGTGCCTAAACATTTGGTCAGTTATTCTCCATGTTTCTGTGAAGATGTTTTTTTGAATGAAATTAATATTTAAATTGGTGGACTTTGACAAATTTAGAGAGGTAGAAGTGCCTGGGAAGACCATATAGAAAGAAGCATGAAATCCTGTGAGGCATGGCTTACGTTTCAGAATTCCCCCACAAGAAGATACTGAGGTTACTCTCCATTGTTCTATAACCCATCCTTACTTGACTTCTTCCCCTTCCCTGTCCTGCTCTTCCCACTGGCTGACTGGTTTCTCCTAGAAGCACTTCCATAATAAATCATTTGCACTTGAATCCTCATCTCAGGGTCTGCTTTTAGGAAACCCACCTACAACATTGCTCTTGATGCTTTAATGCATCTCCTTCCATTCTTTTTCTATACATGCAGTGTGTGTCATATGGCTCTGATACACTGTACTTTATGAAGGATTTGGCTCTAATCCTCCCAGAAGCCAGCACTGAGAGAGCCATGATTGATCATATGACTCAGGGCATCTATGAGATTTAAAAAAAAAAAGAAATCATGACCAGGGAGAAGAAGTATTTTCTGGCATTAAGTGCAGACAAGATTTTTTCCTATGGATTGTAGAGAACCACATCCTCAGTGGCTTCCTGTGAAGATGATAGTAACGAATTCCATAAGCTGATGGCAAGAAGCCCAAGTGGTGTGGTTGAGGGAAATAGCTTTTGATGCTCTGACAAAACCCAAGGATTAAATTCAGTGTGTAATGAGCGATTGCACAAGCAAACGCCTACAGGGGCAAAGCGGGTAATGTAAACGAGGTACCATGTAAGAAAAAAATCATGGGAGAGCACGTTTCCTATCTGGAGAGCTGCTACTCAGCTCACATTAGAAGTGATCATAGGAAAATATTGCTTCCAGATCCTCAAGAGGACACGATATTTTCCAGGGGACATGGAAATTGGAATTTATACGTAAAGTAGCTCAATTTTAAAATATTGAAGATGAATTTTTATTTTTAAAACACGGTGCCAGATATGACTGTGAACCAAAATCAACCCATGACTGACAATTGGCAACCACTGTTCTAAGTGGGAAAAATAATGCATGCTTTTCAGATAAGCCTCCAAAAAACTTCCTCACACAATTTAGCTTTTAATTGCATTTTTCTATTGCTAAAAGCTTATCGTATAGTCAATTTTATATTCTGCTATTTTCCTTATCATAGTATAAGCATTTTCTTACATCACTAAATGCCATTCATAAAAATAATTTTAATGGCTGCATCATTGAAGTACCATGATTCACTTAACCATTCCCCATGTGTGATAACTCAGAGTGCTTGGGGTGTTTTAGTACATATTGTGTTTCAGATGCTTGCTCCTGCAAACATGTATTTCACACTCTGTAGGTGCAGTTTATCTGATCTCTTCCAGAATTAGGTGAGCTAGACTGGGCTCTATGCTTTTTCTGAGTTCTGGTCTTAATTTCTGGACATGATCCGAAAAAGCCTGGGTCACCTGGGACGTGCTCTTCTCAGACTGGAGAGCAGAAGATCTCAGAGAGCCTGTTGGAAACTTGCTGCACTTCTTAGGACCTCAGGTAGGAGTTGGCACGTTGTCACTTTCTCCCACGTTCCCACAGGTCAAAGCAAATCACATGGTTCACAGGGTAGGAAGTATATACTGACTCTGGGGAGGTCATTGCAAGAAGAGGGAAGGAAAGAAAAATTTTACACAAATAATAAACCTGCCTCACCAGTAAACCAGAAAGTCACTGAATTTTGAATTAGTGTCTTTTATCTAATCCTCTTACTAAATTCTTCATTGATTTAAGTAATTTTAGATAATTCTTTTGAGTTTTCTGTACTTACAATTGTATTTCTTACAAGCAATACTTTTCCCTCCTCCTTTCCCAATTCCAGTCTCAACTCTTATTGCATTATTAGCAAAGAGAACAGAGATACCAAATAGGCTCAGTCGGTTAAGTAGCCGACTCTTGATTTCGGTTCAGGTCATGATCTCAGGGTTGTAAGATAGAACCCCACATGGGCTCCATGCTCAGCAGGAAGTCTGTTTGAGATTCTCCTTTTGCTCTCTCCTTTAGCTCTCTCTTTCTAAAATAAATAAATCAATCATTAAAAAAAACAAGAAACTAAGAGAATAAGGGGCACCTGGGTAGCTCAGTTGGTTAAGGATCCAACTCTTGATTTTGGCTCAGGTCATAATCTTAGGGTCCTGAGTTTGAGCCTCGAATTGAACTCTGCACTTAGCAGGGAGTCTGTGGGAAATTCTCTCTCTCCCTCTGCCCCTCCCCCAGCTTGTACAGACTCTCTCTCTTTCTAAAATAAATACATAGATCTTTTTTAAAATTGTATTTATTTATTTATTCATAAGAGATACAGAGAGAGAGGCAGAGACATAGAAGAGGGAGAAGCAGGCTCCCTGTGGGGATCCCAATGTGGGACTCGATCCCTGGACCAGGGATCAGACCCTGAGCCCAAGGGAGATGCTCAACCACTGAACCACCCAACCATCCCTAAATAAATCTTTTTTTTTAAGAAAGAGAATGATTAAGATGATACAAAATTACCGTAATTAGTAAAATATCATGATACTGGCATAGAGACAGCTGAAATATTTAGTAAAATTTTTGAGAAAGTGTCATATATGTAACAAATATAACTTAAGGGAAATCTACCAAGATGAACTTTGTAGATCTTGTTACTACAGTAGGTAGTAATGACATTTGTTTATTTATATGTCTGTCTGCCCAAGGAGACATTCAATTTCTCAAGGGAAGGGTTGGTTTCCTATATATCCAATGTTCAATCAATGTTTATGGCATTGATACTTGAATAAGTGAATTTATACCCTGGCTAATAAATGTCCCTGAAGACATATATTCCTTCCGTCATATAGTCCTCTGCCTCTGTGTAGACAGCTTCTTTGGAAAGCCATGTGACCTTACTTTGTCACATTTCTGACCCGAATCCAGTTCCACCAGACACTGTTTTCATATCCTTGACCCTCACTCTCTGGTATCCCAGTGATCCCCTAAGTTCTGTTGATTCTACCACCTACACATCTCTCAAATCTTTCGGTTTTTCTCCGTCCTCGTTGCCACTTCCTTAGTTCAGTTCGGTTCATTTTCCTTCCACATTGCTGCTAGAGAGAAATTTCAAACATGCAAATTGTACCCTATCCTTCCTGATTTGATGGCTTTCCACTGTATTCACAGAAAAATCTCATATTTAGAATGGTACTCATGATCTGGGTTACCCTCTAGTTTTATCCCCGGTCCTTCCATCTCTCATACCAATTTTCAACAGTGTGAAAATTCTTGCAGCAACCTGAAAATATCATAAGAGCTAAGGATCAGAAAGGCTTATTGGGAACTATGTAATTTTTAATCAATAAAATGGAAAAATGCTAAAGCATCGCCCTTTCTTAATTCCCTTCAAACCTGAAAAATGTGCGTGGATTGGAATATAAACAAAAAGCCATTAGTGGTGCAAAGTTTAGGAATCACTGAGCTATATAGATGGAACATAAATGATCATAAATATGTACAAGGGATAGAAAACTAATATTATTCCTTGTATGCCCCTCATCACATGGGATGGGTGGAGGAAGTAGGGAGAAATGCGCAAGAAAAAGTTTTTCAAGGATAAAGCATGTTTTCCTCCACACTACAGAGGAGTGCTATTACCAGGGAATTTCAACTATGTCTTGGAAAAAAGGGAGAAAGGGTTGAAAGTCACCAAAAATGTGACTTACGAGGTCAAATATGTACAGTCAGCCTACAGGGAGAAGAAACTGAAGGACACATAAGTTAGTAGTGGAGCTGAACCATCTGCCTATGGAAACTGTGACGTGGATCAGTCACAAACCATCCCAGCTGTCCTGGGCACCCTCGGGGGACACTGAGGTTCTGCAGCCACCAGTGGGTCCTCACAGCCGCTGGGCAACCCTACCCATGCCTCTTGCCATCCTCACCCCCACTCCTCCAGGTTCTCCTTTTATGTTTTTGTTCTTCTCTCTCTCTACCCTGCTCATCAACATCCCCTCCCCTTACTCCCAGGCCTTCTGTATTTTCATTATGTCTTATAAGGGAGGTCACACAAGCGACCTCTCCCTCCCTATCTCCTCTCCCGGGAATCCATTCGGCATCTTCAAATGTCATGAGTCTATTCTCCCACCTGGTTTTCTGGTCCCTTCCCATGGCAGCTCCACTGTCTCGTGCCCTGGGTTCCACATCTCAGCCATCTCTGACTTCGCCCTGTCCTTTCCCCCATGTCACGCTCCAGGTCTGCTCAGCATCTTGGACTGTTCTTTCCAACCTTAGTGCTGTCACCCAAGTGCAGTCCCCTTCCTAAACTCACCTATGAAACCCCGATAGCACCAGTGGGGTGATTGTCCCCACTATGAGACTCTGTATTCTCTAAGCAATGGATCACATTCTGCTTTGTGCTATTTTAATGCATGTTTTGGTGCCTTGACAGCTTGGAAAGTTCTTGAGGGTGGAAACCATGCGAGCCATCCTTGCATCCCCCAGCAACAACCACACAGTAAGTCCTCATAATGGGTGGCGACTGAATCCTTAAAATATTCATGCTGCTGGGACTCCCTGAGCCAGGCCCCATCTATCTATCTTTTCCTCAGCTCTGCTATGAAAAACACAAGCAAATCATTCACTTTTGTGCTTTCCTCTCAAGTCAAGCAAGGTATGTGCATCCCCTCAGTCCAGACCTGCCCAGCTGCTCTCTCTTCAGAACAGAGATCTCTTGCCCTGAGGGTTTCGGGCTAACTCCCCCAGACCAGAATCTCAGTCTCAGAGCTTAGCTGACTTCTGAGAGCCTCATGCTCTCTTCCTGTCCCCAGCTTTCTGCTTCTGGGACAATCCCCAGGCCCAGGAGCAAAGCCAAAGCTTGACCCCAAGGCAATGTCCCCTCGGAACCAGCTTAAGAGCGAAAAAGAAACTCTGCTTTCCCTGAGATCAAAGCTCTGTGCAGCGGGATCACCCGTGGCCTAATGCCACGCTGCTATGGCAACGTGAATTTTAAGCAGTCATCGGCAGAACCTGCTCTTCTAGTTCAACAAGCCTAGAGCCAGCCTCTCCAGGATGGGACTCCCGACAATGAGGGTCCAGGGTGCGCCTGAGGGACCTGAGTCATTTGGGGGCAAGGGGGCTGGTGGCGTGGACAGCCTACCTGGTAGCTGACATCCTGAGACCTGATAAGGGGAGGGCAGGGGGTGGTCATGTTTATGTCTCCAGACATAAACCTTGCTGGGGAAGACATGGGGGCACTGGTAGCCTCAAGGACACAGCCTTAACTAGGATGCTGAAGACACCTGCTCACTTCTCTCCCCTCCAGGACCCCAGGCTCCTCTTTGTCTTTCGCATCCACACAAAGATGACTGAAGTGGAACCCTGAAGATGTCACCATCCCTCAGGGAGATAAGTCACATATTGAAACAACACAAAGGGGGCACCTGGGTGGCTCAGTCTGTCAAGTGTCTGCCTTTGGCGCAGGTCATGATCTCAAGGGTCCTAGGATGGAGCCCCACATCAGGCTCCCTGCTCCTCCCTCTGCCTCTGCAGCTCCCCCTGTTTGTGCTCTCTCTCATAAATAAATTAAAAATTAAAAACAGAAAGGAAGAAAGAAAGAAAGAAGAAAGAAAACAAAGGTCCCATTAACCTGCATACCAGGCACTGATGATCAAACAAACACCAAAGCCCCAGCAAGGCTGGGATGTCCCCAAGGACAGGCAGGGAGGCACACATCCCAGGTCTCTGTGGTCATCCCCACTGTCCCGTCCTCTCAGGGTTAAGGAGGTGCAGGGACCTGGTGTTCTCAGGCTCGAGCTGAGAAGAATGTGCTTGCCTCCCCCATTTCCTCAAGGCCAAGCAAACACCAGCACGGACAGGATCACAGGGTCAATATCAGCTCTGTCAGGAGATGATTGCCCATGTACATTCGTATCGGTAGAAATCCGAATCAGTATAGACTTCTAAAAAGGCAAGGTGATGTGGTGGGTTGGTCTGTAACACAGAACTTGAACTTCCAGTCAAGCAATTTCCTCTTTTCCATTTCTGTTCTGGGGAGGAACTTGGTTGGAGGTACACACAGACAGGAACGCACGCTGTATTCGTGACAACATTGTCGTTGTGAAAAATTGGAAACAACTTCGTATTCGTGTATAGAATCATCTAGCCATGTTACAAACATAATGTAATCGTTTCCTAGAGCTCCTGTAACAAAGTGCCATAAACTGGGTGGCTTAAAGAATTTATTCTCTCCCGGTTCTGGGGGCCAGAAGTCCAAGGTGTTGGCAGGGCCCAGCCCCCTCTGGAGGATCTAAGGGAGCCTCCTTCCTTGCCCCTCCCAGCCTCTGGTGGCCCCAGCAACTCTCGGCAATCCTAGGCTTAGAGCCACATCAGCCCCATCTGTGCCTGACTTCACATGGCGGCCTGTGTCCCCACGCGTCATCTCCTCTTATTAGAAGGATTCCAGTCATTGGCTTCAGGGCCCACCCTAATCCAGTATGACTAATATTTCAGTAAAGTTACCAGTAGGGATTTTTTTGGGGAGGGGAAAAAGACACTAAAAATCTCAGGCCAGTAACTCCTATGAGGTCACTGACTTTTCATCCTGTTTCAACAAAAATACTAGGGATGTAAAAAAAAAAAAAGTAGTAAAAAGGCCATCAATTCACAATATGAGCCTTAATTTACAGAGTGATATATGTGGGCATTTGCTGAATAATCAGGAGACTTTTATCTTCATAGATGATCCAACATCTTCAATACCCCACGCCCCAAACTGAGTGTGGTGCTGCCTTGAGCTCTGGACAAAGATGAGGCTGTGGTCATGACTCTTGCCTTTTAGAGTTCCCATTGTTGACATTTATTGGGATGAGAGTAATGAGCCGTACAAATAAAATTCAATGACAACCATGACATAGTGACAGAGGCATGCCCTCCAGTAGTTCAGAGGCTCAGCCAAAAATCCCAGGAGTCCCATGTTACTACAATGCTTCAAACTCTCCTTCCCTTGAAGCCAAAGGAGAATGAGAGAACATTGAGGATTAGCAGAGGGAAGGACCAGAGCTGGGGTTCTACAGGAAAGCAGCGAACTCAGCAATCTAGGTTGTTCTAATGTCTAATTAACACACACACTAGAAGTTACTGATACGGGTCAGGTGCCTGGGCCCTAATGGGTACAAAGCTTGTTGTCCTCTTGGGGTGTGGAGGCGTGTTCCCCTGCTGGCTGAAATATGTTCTGCTCTTTCCTTGCTCCTTGGATCTCCAGGAACTGGATCCCAGGAGATATTTTATGTCGGCCTCTTACTGAGGGGGATGTCTCCTTCATTCTGTGCCTTCTTGTTTCATATGGATAACGTCCCACCATGTTCTGTGGCATTTTATTGGAGGTGAGTGTCCTGAGATTATTTTTGTACGTTCCTGGACTCTCCTACTACATGCTCCTCACGGGAACTAAAACTTTCCACAAGCTAGCCCAACACATACACAGAGCCACATTCTGGGGCCAATAAGACTTTCTAGAGGTTCTTTTTTGCTTCAGTACCACCTCGTATATAAAAATAGCAAATATTCATCAAGCACTGATCTGAGCTTTTTACACAAATTAGCTCATAATCTTCGCACCCTTGTACACGGCAGGTATTACCCTGATTTTAATTTTATGGTTGAGAGGACTGAGGTTTGGAGGGCTTTAATAAGATGCTTATGATCATTCGGCTAGGAGAGAGTGGAACCTGTATCTGACCTGAGGCAGATGAGAGCAGTGTGCACCAGGCAGTGTGATCCTAGCTGCCATGCTCTGCACCCCCTGCCAATTCAGTGTACTCTAATTCTTAGTTTAAAAGTATGCTTCGCAACCCGACTATGAATCCTTGAGAGCAGGACCTAGATTTACTCATGGCAATATACCAAGTGTCCAGTAGACACTTGAAACTTGGATGGATGGATGGATGGATAGATGGATGGATGGTGGATGGATGGATGGATGGATGGTAGATGGATGGATGGATAGAAATGTTAGGAGAAGAAAAAGCTTTTCCCCCTATCAATTTATATTCATCACTTTCCCATCTACCATCTCAGGACAAAGATGTCCTTCTCAGGGTGGTGAGATCGAGCCCCACATCAGGTTCCATGCTCAGTGGGGAGTCTGCCTCTCTCCTTCTCCCTCTCTTTCTCTCTGCCCCTCCCCCAACACTGGCTCACATGTGTGTGCACTCTCTGTCTCTCTCTAAAATAAATAAATAAATCTTTAAAAAAAAGAAATTTCTCCTTGAACAGCTAGAGCTGAGGGTTTATATATCATCCTCCTAGTAAGAGGGGTGAGGATTTCAAGGGAAAGCAAATGGTGGGAAGTAATGAGAGACAAGTAGGGAAAACCAGCAAAAAGAATGAAAGGAATAGAAAGTTTTGATGAGGTTTTGTTTAACGTGATTTCTCATCCATGTGCAAAAGGTCCATCTCTCCTCTAACTGTAAACATCCCAGAGAGAGGATTTATGGAGGGTATGTTTTTGAGAGTCATCGTTTAAGTCAGGAAAAAAAAAAGTTTAGGTATGTTTTTTTCTTCTGTGTCTGCTATTTGTTTAGATGTTTTCATTTTTTTTAAAATATTTTATTTTTTTATTCATGACAGACACACAGAGAGAGAAAGGCAGAGACACAGGCAGAGGGAGAAGCAGGCTCCATGCAGGGATCCTGACATGGGACTCCATCCCGGGTCCCCAGGATCACACCCTAGGCCGAAGGTGGCACTAAACCTCTGAGCCACCGGGGCTGCCCTGTTTAGATGTTTTCAACTTAAGTTAAGCTTCATACCACATCAACAGGTCCAAGTGGATCCCATCAGATGGATGGATGGATGGATGGATGGATGGATGGATGGATGGATGGAATATTGACTCATTTGTGTGTTTACGATGGAGAGTGAAGAAACAGGTCATGGCAGGGCCACAGCCAGAGTCAGCCTCATCAGCATTCTCTGAGTGTAAATCTCCCTGCCCCCAAATTATATCCACAGCTTATTTTGGTGCCTATAACTCTAGGTTTGGAGATCCATTTCCTTGAACCAGAGGTCCCTATTAAAATGGAGATACAGTGAAGAGGGAAATACTATAATTGGACAACTGGAATAGTATATATATGAAATATATGTGTATAATAATAGGAAAAGGGAGACAGATGGCTGTGTGGCTATGTTGTGGTAAAAAGAAGGCACTGGATGGACTTCCAGTTCCAGCAACAGGACAACTGAGCTAACACGGACTCCCTTCCATTACAAAATGTGGAAATCATACCAAATGAAGGTAGCAATTATAAAAAAAAAACCCTGAGAGAGAGCAGCAGGGGTCTGCTGGGGGCCCAGAGACTTGGAGGACCCAACCTAAGACCCTTCCATCAAGCTGGGATCCCAGAAGGTCAGACTCAGAAAAAAGGAGAGACTTCTGTTCAACGTGTAACAAAGAGTAGGAGCTGCCAAAAGAGAGACTGAGAGAATGGGGAGGAGGGAGAAACATTCAAACAGACAATGGGTGAGAATTTTGAGACTGAAAGCCAGAGCTGAGCCCTCAGACTGAGGAAGCACCACCAGAGCAGGATACCCATGAGCACGTCCATACTAGAGACACTACAGGAAATCTGCAGAATGCCCAAGACAAAGACCCATTGCTTGGAAGCAAAGTAGAAAAGAAAATCTATTAAATGGCAGCAATTGGATGTTTCATCAGCAGCAAGACAGGGCAGCAGATGATGACATAAATATCTGAAATGCAGAGGGGAAATTACTCTTAACTTGTCATTCTGTTAATTTTTTTAAAACAAGCTCTTTGCCCAGTGTGGGGCTCAACTCATGAGACCAAGAATCACATGATCCACACTAACTGAGTCAGCCAGGCACCCCCTGAATCTATCCTTCTTTATTGGGGCAAACAATCATTTAATGGTAATGAGGAGGAAAATAATAGGGCATATTTTCAAGCAGAAAACTCAATGTGTTTCTCCAAGCCGTCAATGAGAGAATCACTAAAGATCCACTTCAGTACAAAGAAAACTGGACCTGGGAAGGAAGAAGTAGGGTACTAGGGGCAGAGGTGACCACAGAGCTGGGTAAAAGTGGAGCCAAAGATAAATAAGCATCGACTATAATACACAATACTAACAATCACAATGACTCATTTTCCAAAAAACCATAATGAAACTCATAACATAGAACAAAGGTTGGCAAGCTTTGACCCTTGAGCTAAATCCAGTCAGCAGCCTGTTTTTATATGGCCCTCGTGGTAGGAACACTGTTTATATTTTTTTATTGTGGTACAATACACATGACCTAAACCTTACCACTGTAACCATTCTTAAATGTACGGGTTAGTGGCGGGAAGTACATTCACATTGTTATGCACCTGTTACCACCATCCGTCTCTACAACTTTCTCAGCTTCCAAACCAAAGCTCTGCTAAACCATGATTGTTGAATAACGGGACGTTATTTATTATACAATAGCTTCCCATCCCCTCTTCCTCCAGCCCCTGGAAACCACCATTCTGCTTTCTGGTTGTTTTTTGTTTTTTTTTTTTACTTTGGCTACTCTAGCTAGGGACCTCATATAAGTGGAATCATACAATCTGGCTTATTTCACTTAGCACAATGTTTTCAAGGTCAATTCATGTTGTAGCAGGCGTCAGAATGTCCTTCTTTGATACAGCTGAACAATATTTCATTGTGTAGATATAATACATTTTGTTCATCCATTCGTCTATTGATGGGCACTTGCATTGCTCCCGTCTTTTGGCTACTGTGACTAACACTGCTATGAACGCGAGTGTGCAAATATATGTTGGAGTCGCTGCTTTCAGTTCTTTGGGGTATATACCCAGAAGTGGGGATGCTGGATCATAAGGTGATTCTGGTTTTAACTTTTTGAGGACCACCATACTGTTTTCCGTAGTGGCTGCACCATTGTATGTTCCCACCAGCAGTGCACAAGGGCTCCAGTTGCTCCATACTTTGCAACATTTGTTGTTTCGGGAGTTATTTAACAGTAGCCATGCTAACTGATGTGAAGTGGTAACTCAATGTGGCCTTAATTTCATTTACCTACAGATTTCTGATACTGAAGCATCTTTTCATATCTGTATCTACAAATCTTCTTTGGGGAAATGTCTATTCAAATCCTTTGCTCATATTTTAATCAATTTGTAAGTATTTTTGTTGTTGAGCTGTAGGAGTTCTTTATAGATTCTGGATATTAACCCTTTGTCAGGTATAGGAAGAGTTTTATTTTTTTAAAGATTTTATTTATTTATTCATGATAGACATAGAGAGAGAGAGAGGCAGAGACACAGGCAGAGGGAGAAGCAGGCTCCATGCAGGGAGCCCGATGTGGGACTCGATCCAGGGGCTCCAGGATCACGCCCTGGGCCAAAGGCAGGCGCCAAACCGCTGAGCCACCCAGGGATCCCCGAGTTGTTTTTTTGTTTTTTGTTTTTTATTTTTTTAAGTAGGCTCCAGATCCAGTATGGACACAACACACAAGGCCTGAATTCATGACACTGAGATCAAGACCCTGAAATGAGATCAAAAGTCGGACACTCAACCAACTGAGCCATCCAGGTGCCCCAAGATTTTCCTTTTTTTATGTTTTTTTTTTTTAAGAAGAATATGTGACAGAAACCAAAGGTAACCTGCAAGGTCTAAAATATTTAATAACTGAAATACTGAAAATATTTGCTTAGTGAAAATACTGAAAATCATTGCCTTGATTTTTTTTAAAGCATCAATAGTAATTAGGGAACAATGTAAACAGGAGTTCATTCTAGACATATTTTTAATTCCAGAATGTAAATATAATACACAGACTCACACACAGAGAAAATCAAGTTCCCTAGACACCAATAGAAGTGTTCCTACCAGTTGTTAGTGGGAGATCACATCTCCAAATAAGGGTAGTGGGGCTGTCCCCCAACAGCGCTGTAGTGAGGATTAAATTCAAGCAGGAACTCACAGGGTGAGTTCTTTTTTTTTTATTTTTTTTTTTAATTTATTTATGATAGTCACACAGAGAGGGAGAGAGAGGCAGAGACACAGGCAGAGGGAGAAGCAGGCTCCATGCACCGGGAGCCCGACGTGGGACTCGATCCCGGGTCTCCAGGATCGCGCCCTGGGCCAAAGGCAGGCACCAAACCGCTGCGCCACCCAGGGATCCCCTCACAGGGTGAGTTCTGAGGCTCACGGATCCCTGACTCCCTTAGATGGAAAGCTTCAGGACAGGACAGCTTGGTGGCTTCCTCTGGGACAGCTGGAAGATGGACAATGAAGAAGGATTTCTTTTGAAGGTCCCCAGAAGAGACCCACTGTCAATGTGCTGGGACCAGTCCAGAGTATGACCTCTGTCCTGTCGGGCCAAACCTCACTGCACCCCAGCCCCCTCGTCTAACACATTGTGCCCCCATCTCCCTGTATGTTTGTATCAGGGAGACAGAGGCGTCCTTCGTGAACACCCAGCTTCTCGAGGACATTTCTGTGGTGCCTTCCACGTGTACCATGGTCTCCAAGTTCACTGCCAAGCGACCTCTGTGCTGGGGTGTGTGTAGTGTGGCCTCTGCAGCCCCACATCCACAGCATCCCATGCATGCACCACACAGATGCTCCCTGCACCCACAGCCCAGGGGGGTACACACGTGGTCCCACACAGGTGAGCACACACACCTCTCTGCACGCGGCAGGATTCCTCCCCTCCTTGAACACGATGACGCTGACTGACCAGCACCTGCACCTGAGCCCGGCTATCCCTACTCTACCCGTCCTACTCACAAGCACCTTTGAATACCTTTGTTCTACTGTTTGAGAAGCAGATGAACCCCTGCTCGAGATGACTCAATCCCCTGTCATAAGGCCACACGCAGGCCCCTCTCATCAGCAGAGAAGTTAAAAAGCTTGTTTTCTGATACCATGTATTTGCCTTAAATATCACCAAGCTCTGGCCCCTCTGGCTCCTCAGGCCTCCAGTCACACCTGCTAAACAGAGGGGTTTAGCACCAGGATACGGACCCTGAATGAGGCCCTGTCAGTTCCTGGTCCTGGGGGCCAGAGCTTTGCACACAGAAGGCCCTCAAAAAAGGGGAATTTTGGAGATGCCTGGGTGGCTCAGTGGTTCAGCTCCTACCTTTGGCCCAGGGTGTGGTCCTGGAGTCCCGGGATCGAGTCCCACTTTGGGCTCCATACATGGAGCCTCCTTCTCCCTCTGCCTGTGTCTCTGCCTCTGTGTGTGTGTGTGTGTGTCTCATGAATAAATAAAACTAAAAAAAAAGTGGAATTTTTATCAGAGGTCTGTGGGCAAGAGAGGGAGTCTCTTTCTGTCGGAGTTTTTCTGCAGAGTCTCAGCCCTCACCCTAAGCCAGTAGCAACAGCTCGTGTCCCCACCAGAGCACAGCAGCCAGGAGAACCCCGATGGGGCCCCACGGCCAAGAGCAGTGAGCAAGAGGCTTCTCTCGCCAGGTCCCCACCTCCACTAGCTCTAAGGGCTCTGGGGCTGGGGACAAGAGGACAAAGCTCAGAGGGGAGGTCCATTCCCCCACCCTTGCCAACCCCAGCTGCACCCCCCATCTGTACCTCTCTCTGAGGCCCCTCTCACTTTTCCAATGCTGGGCTCTGGATTCCTGAGGGGAAATCCCAGCCACCTCTCTTTGGGGATCTGTGAGCCGTGGACTCCCTCTTCTGGTGAAGTGTGAGGAGATGGTGCTCAGAGCAGAGGGCCGGGCGTCTGAGGCAGAAGTGAGTGGAGATCCCGTGTCCCCTCACCCTGCCCGGCTCACCTTCTCTGCGCCCAGGTATAGCCTCCTTAAAGATGTTTCTTCTTTTCCTCCCTAGTAAAGAAGCAAGGGGCAGGACTATCTCCTCTCAGCTTCAACGAATTCACAGCCTCAAATGGGCCACCAAGGGTCCCTCTCCCGAAGGCAAAAGGACAACTGCCTTGGGACTCCCAAAGACACGCCCGTGGATTTTTAAGACAAAGAAAATGAGCACACTCGTGAAAATGTGACAACTGTAATGGAAAATTAAAATAGGATTCTTTCTGTCTCCCTTTCTGCCGTGGCCCCAAAGGCCAAGAAGAAAACAATAGGTGCCAACCACTGGCCAACCAGGTCCGAATGAAGGGCCAGACAGGTGGGCAGGAGCAGCACAGGTGGTGATCGGAAAGTCATTCTTGCAAACCCACGCACCGGGGCAGAGGGTGCTTTGCTCTCTCTTAAGCTAAGAAAGGAGGTTTACAAGTCACTCGGCAGGGGTGGGGGGGACTGGAGGGTGGGCTTGATTTGTGCAGCCAGAGTAAGAGGGAAAGAACCAGAAGAAAGCTGAGATCAGGAAATGCCACGCAACAAAAAGGAGAGAAAAAGAGCAGGGCTGCCCGGCCGAGGCAAGGGTGCCCGGTCTGAAGGGAGCTGGTGCGTGGTCATCTGAACCTTGCCCCAGCAACTGGGGATGTGACCACAGCTGAGATATGGACCATGGGATGAATTCCTCATGCAACTGGCTGGAGGAGACCCATGGTCCCCCTCAGACTGAGGAGGCTGAGGCCAGAAGACCCCAAGAATCCAGGAGCACCCCAGCTAGGGAAGAGCCCGCAGGGGAATCCCAGCAAGCACCTTGACCGATGCTTTTTGTCCATCAGTTGAGAACTTCATGGCTCTCCAGCGTCCCCCTCCAGGAGCCACAGGTCACATGATGAGTTGGGGGTGGAGGGGGTGGAGAAAAGCAGAGGTAGGTAGGAAAGAGAGAAGAAGCTGACCCCCTTCCCCAGCCTGGCTCAGTCCAAGCCGGAAGAGGGAAGGAGCTTTAGCTTTGGATGAAGTTCTGAGCTCATTACACTAACATCTGAACTGCGGGGGGACAGAGCTACTGAGATGGGGCTTATCACCGATAGTGCTTGGAGGATTTATTATCCGAAAGGGACCAGAAAAGTTATGGGACTCACCAGAGCTTTCATTCAGAGTTGGAAAATCAAAATAACTCACGGTGTATGTTTACAGGGAGACGTGGGTGCGGAGGGGTGGCACATAAAGCTGGTTCCTTCTTGCACCCTAAAATGTTCTGGATGGGCAAAACGTTTTCCACGAATCATCTCATTTTATGTATCTTCAAATAACCTTGTGAAGGTCCAGTTATCAGCTCCCAGCTCGCAGATGAAGGAATCAAGGAGCTGCCCCACACTGGTCAGGGGCATTGCAGGACCCACGTAGCCCGTGGTCCTGTGTCTACTGGTGACCCACAGATCTGACTTCCCCAGCTTGCCTCCGAGCAAGGGCAGAGATCCATGAGGGCATCGGCATCACGCCTAGCACCTCTCCCGGTGTTCGGCACCTAGCACGTATTCATTCTGAATGAAGGCAAGGCCGCCCGGCCACGGAAATGCACAGAGCAGCATTTTATACATATTGACCAAATACTTGGCCAAACGCAAACGAATCAGCCACTCACAGCTTCTCTTGCCCCACCTTCCCCATTCTCTTCTTCTCCATCATTCTTTCCTTCACCGAGATTGTGTCATAGTTTCGGTGTGGAAAAGACCAACATCCGTCATCCCCATCTTCCTTCCTACTATTGGAACTTCCAGAAGGTTAACTGCCCACAAGCTGGCCTAACAGGAGGCTGCACCTTCCAGCATCCCTCCGGCTAGGTGTGGCCATGTGAACAAGTACCGACCAATGGGATGTGAGTGGAAATGGCACCTACTACTTCTAGGTTGTGAACTAAAGGCTCCACCGCTTTTTCCTTTCCTGTTGTCTCTCTGACTGTGAACATGGATGGACGTGAGGGCGGGGAGGCAGCTTCAATCACTCCCCCAGGCCAGTGGTTCTCAACCTTGTCTGGACATCGGAGTCATCTGGGAAAGTCTCTTTAAAAATCTTGATGTGGGGCACCTGGGTGGCTCAGTGGTTGAGCGTCTGCCTTTGGCTCAGGTCGTAATCCTGGGGTCCTGGGATCCCTCCCTACAGGGAGCCTCCTTCTCCCTCTGCCTGTGTCTCTGCCTCTCTCTGTGTGTCTCTCATGAATAAATAAATAAATAAAATCTTTAAAAACTAGAAAATAAAAATCTTGATGCCAGGGTTTCACCTCCAAGCACTCTGACTTGATTGAACTGGGTATGGCCTGGGCATCACGACCTTTCAAGGTCCTGGCAGATGTCCACACAAGGTGGGGAGAGTAATCATGACAGTGACTAGGGGATGAGTGGAGAAACAAGATTTTTTTTAAAAAAAAATGGCCCTTAGATCACCTCTCTTCCCTGGAATCCACTCACCATAGACTGCCTCCTGCCTTTGGGCAATTATGTGACCAAGTCAGAAACTCCTTCATGTCTGAACCATATCCTTCCTTCTGGGGTCTCTTCTGGGGTTACTGCTCCATAGGCTGGACCTCACCGAACCCAATCAGTGAATCCTGCAGCCTGCAGTAGTTGGTGCTGAAGATCCATGTGGGCTTGGTTTCTCTTTAAGGCCCTGGGGGCTTAGGAGTGGAACCCCATAGCCATAGGGTACAAGTCTGGACTCACTGGCTACTGGTAGACTAACGTATGGATTGTTTTGCCTGTAATCTAATTTTAGACCAGCTTGGCAAATAAAGACATCAAATGTATTGACCTACCAAGAATGATCCAGACAGATCACCTTCCAAGAAAGATCCAACCCATTCTGTGTGCTCTCCAGAAGTTTCCTTACCCCTAAATGAGTGACTCTGTGAGCCCAAAGGAGTGGAATCTTTGGGATGTAAAATGAGATGCTCTTTCAGTATTAAGTCATCTGTGCTTCCCTGCAGGGTCAGCAAGGCCAGGTTTTGGCCATTCACCTGGCCACCATTCATCTCTAGAAGAATCAGGATGGATGACTCAGTAGCTGCAGTATTTATGGGCTAAATAAGGTAAATTGTCCAATGTTAAGAGCAAGATAAGAGGGATCCTTACCTATTAAACGAAATCTGATAAAGCTGAGGATTAAGGGGAGGAGCATAATACGTGGTCTGGAGACCCACCTGAATCTTTCTTTTCCTATGAGAACTTTCCATGCAACTTTTAAGAAATGTTTTTTACCACGTGGCCCTTAATCTCAACACATTGTTCAATCCAGTTATAATCCCAGCAGGACCGCTGCAGGTAGCAAACACTCCAGGGCTTTGGGCAGAAACCAACGACAAGGGGCACATGCTCAGCAGCACGGGCAGAACCTGTAACCTCTCTTCTAGGATTTCTCAACAGTGGCACTTGATATTTTGAATGAGATCATTTCATTGCGGCGGGGTAGGGGACTATCCTGTGCTTTGTAGAATTTTAGCAGCATCCCTGGTGTTTACCCCCTGGATGTCAGGAGCACTCCCCGCATCAGTCCTGACACCCAAAAACATGTCAAAGTTGCCCCTCGTTGAGAAGCACCGCTCTAGATGAATTTCAAGAGGCAAGGAGTCTGATCCACGGCTACATCCCCAGGGCCTAGCACAGTGCCAGGCACGTATTAGGGCCCAATAAATACTTGCTTGGTGAAGTATGGGAGAGGAGGCGGGGATGTACCAAGGCCCATCTGGGGATGCATCCAGAGGTACCTACCAGACTGCATGCAGCGGCCATGAACATGCGTGCTCAGATCTCCTGCTTTGGGGAGCATATGGACTGATGGCCACCAGTGTGTCCATGCAGTGGCCAGGCTTCCCCCCGGGTCCTAACCAGTGACCTTGCATGGTGGAGGTGCTAAGGGAGAACCATTCTTGCCAGACGTAGGACCTCCTCCTATGGTGACTTTGCCTCAGGGACATCCTAGTGGCTTGGTCAAAACTTTCCTGGAACTGTGCTGCCATCTGAGACTCTCCCTTGCCCGCTCCCCTTTCCCCGGAGGCCAGCCTGGCACAGGGTCTGACAGCCCTCACCCCCTCCAGCTCCAGCTCCCACTCTTTATCCTTCCCCCCAAATATCCCTTGCCCATCTAATCCCATCTTGTTTCTACTTTTTGGTGGCATTCTAGAAAGACGGCATTCTAGAAAGACGCCTTTCCCCATAACCCCCTTCCCACACCCGGCATTCTAGAAAGACGCCTTTCCCCATAACCCCCTTCCTGAATGATGCCACACTCTGGGGTGCTCCGTTGATAAAAGTAACATGCACAAACCAATTTAGACAGGAAGGGAGTTCTTGAAAGTGACTCAATGTGCCTTTGTCCCTAGAACCACACAAGAAATGAGTTTAATTCATAAATAATAGCTCATAACTAATAAAACCAGACACACACTAACATTCCAGTCCAAAAGACTCTTACAAGTTAATCTTTTTTTTTTTTTTAATCGGTTTTAAGGCAGCAAGTAGAGTCCTCTGGTCCGCATGCCTTTCTTCTGCCCAAGGGAGGGAAGGTCAGGAGGAAGGGTAAGAATTGGCCATTGGGACCCCAGTCAGCACACACTTCCCCATAATCCATCCCATCTTGTCTCTCTGGCCCCCAAAGGTGATCATAATGCACTTTGGTTCCAGAACAAGCATGCGCATGGCCCCATCTGGCGGGGTCTGCTGGAAGCGTCTTCTTGGTCCACGGCCCCTGGCTCAGCTAGCTTTCCCCTCCTCCAGGCTCTCCCAGGGCAGATGACCTCCTTTTCTATGCCCTGGTCACCCGATTCTCCTGTCCCGGTGTCCTCTGAGTCCATCAGGCAGGTCCCACTCTGCGTAGGCACATCCATTTTGATCTGAAAAAAGCTTCAGGCACAAAAGGAAAGCAAGTGCTCAAAAGGAAAGCAAATCCTCAACATACCCTGACATCCTTGGAGAAGAGTGACATGCAGGTGTAGTTGCCAAAAAACTGTGCAGCAAATGGCTCCGTGGATTTCTTTTATTGGTGGTAGAAAGGGACTCACATTTTTCTGCTGAATTGAGGCTGATTCGAAAGATGTTTTATTTTCATTTTTGAGGGGCTTGAATTTTTTATGGTTTTAATGAGTTCGGGATGTCCCATTAGGACATGCCTGCAGTTTAATCCTCAATCTAGTTAGACTGCCTTCTGATGAAGTGGTACCCCTGAGCAAAGAGCTTGTTAAAAGCCCCAAGCCTGTGTGTGTGTGTGTGTGTGTGTGTGTGTGTGTGTGTGGCATGGCAGTGGCTGCAAAGCTAGAACATTCCCTGAGTAAGGTTAGTTGGGAAGAATCGATAGACATGCTCACCCTCAATCCCTGGCCGCCTTCCTGCTTCCCCCCTGCCCCTCCCGACAACGTGGGCAACAGAGAACTAATAACCTCTGCCTCCTGCTGTCTCCCGAGCACACTGGCCAGGCAGAGGAGGCCAGGGATGCTCCGGTATCCATGGCAACCTGAGACCTCTGCGTGGAGATTTCTTTCTCCAACACCAGCCAAGGCCAAACACAGGCGCATGTTGATTGGTGCCGGGATACCCCCAATTGTCTTCCCCAAACCATCATAGGTGGGGCCTAATTCACAGTTTGGCCTTGTCCACAACTTTCCTTTCTGTCACTGGTCCAGGAGCTATGGAGCACCCCTGGGAGTTTTCTGCATCCGGTAAGCTGCCTCAGGGCACTTGGGGTTCTCAGAAGTCAGGCTTGCAACGCCACCCACAATGGAGCAGAGAGGGGCCACCTCTCAGAAGAGATGCACTGTGGTTTTCACAGGAGTGACTGTAGAAGCAGGGATCCCAGCAAGCCCCTCTGGGAGTCTGCAGGTACATGCAGGAGGAGGGTGGGTGAGGCGAGGGCACCTCAGGCAGGGGAGGGGACTGGAGCCCCCACACCTGTGGTTCCCAGGGCTGCCACTGGCCTTTCTTGCCCTTTAGAAGTGCGGTGGATTCATTAGAGTAACGTTTGGGGGATGGGGCAGGGTGTGTGCTGAACAGAAGGGGGAACAGGATGAAAAAGAGAGACACCTGTTCCTTTTCTTTCTCAGGAAGCAGGGGAGGGCAATGCTGAGTTCCTGGAAACTATCTCACAGCTTGTTTTAATGTCTACTAGGCTAGAATCCCTGTTACCCAACCCACCAGCCCCCAGTTCCAGACCATGTTCAAGCCACACAGCCCTGGTCCCCGCCACAAACATACATGCATACACATGCACACTCACATGCCCACAGACATATGTGCACTTCACTGTGCATGCTCCCACACACTGAAGCGTGCAAACATATACACAAATACCCAGGCATATGTACATGCATGCATGCTCACACACAGGCAAATGTGCAAACACACCCCCCCACAGACATGTGCACACATGCGCACACACAGGCATATGCACACATATGCATGCTCACACAGGCAGGTGTGCATAGACCTCCAGGCATCTGCACGCTCATGCACAGGCACATGTGCACACTGCACAGGCATGTGCACCATGCACGGAGATACACGTGCACACACACACGCGCACACAGCACAGTCCCTTCTGGTTCTTACTTCGCTACTCTCCTGGCTTTCTGTCGCGGCAGCTGCTGGCCCACATCCCCCAGGGGCTGCACCTTCCCGTGGGACACCGGGGGGCACTTGGGCGAGAGCCTGGCAAAGACGGGGGAAGCTAAGCAGCCCCGTCTCAGCAGCCTGCCGAAGGTCAGAGCCGCGCGGGCCTTGGCCGGGGCCTTGGGCTGGGGCCGGGGCCAGGGGTGCTCAGCCGAGGCCCCCCGGGTGTCAGCGTCGGCCTGCCCCGCGCAGGCCCCCGGCCCACTGGCCTCCCCCTTGGGCTCCGAGCTCTCCAGGGCCACCCGGATGGGCGAGGGGCAGATGGCGCTGCTGGGCCTGCGGATGAAGCGGCTGGGTGAGGGGAAGGGCCTGCGCGGGGAGCGGCAGGACGGGGAGAAGGGGCTGGAAGGAGAGGGGGGCACGCAGGTCCCGGTGTACACGGCCAGGTGAGGGCTGGGCGCGGTGTGCTGGCCCGGCTGCAGGGAGGAAAGAGAGCCAGAGTGAGTGGCATGGGCCCGGGGGGCCCCTGCTCCCTCAGCTCCCCCCGTGCCCAGAGCAGAGCCCCAAGGGGCTGCCCCCGGGGAGCCGGGGAGGGTGCCCAGAGCCACCCGCCGCAGTGGCACAGCCGCACGAGGCCTCCTGCCCAGGGGCTGCCCGTCCCTGACCCCCGCCACGGTGGCAGGAGTTGGGCGGCCACATCCCAGACTGTCTTCAGGGCCTGGGGCACCAGGTGTGGCCAGGCTGGCCTCCAGTTCCCCTCAACTCCTGCTCCCCAGTGAACTGTGCTCAGCACCCGCCACCCCCCACGCCATCCCTTCCCTATCCTCGGCTCCCAGCCTGAGGACTGGAGGCATCTAAACCCTGTGACGGAGCAGTGGAGGTGGTACAAGGAGCCCCGGCTGAGGCCCCGCTGGCTTGAGACCACCCACCTTGTCCTGGGCCCCGACCCTTGTCAACCTGGCCACACTTGGGGTGGACACGCTCTGTCACTTTCCATGCCTCCCACAGCAAAGCAGGGGGGCCAGAAAGACTGAGTGTGGAACCAGGACACGTCAGTGGAGTGGGGGGGATCTCAGCCTCCCCGGCTCCCAAGGCCCCAGAGTCCAGGAGCAGAGGGGCCGGAGTGCCGGACCAGGCAGCTGTTCAGCGAGGAAGCCCGAGAGAGCTTTGTCTGAGCCGACAAGGTTAAAATTGGAATTTGCAGGGCGGCTCTCTGCTGTCACCTCTCTACCCTCCATAGACGGGCCTCGGAGGGCCCATCGGCCCAGTTTCTTATGCCCACACCAAAGTCTAGCCAGGATGTGCCGGTCCTGGTGGGGAAGGGGACCCTCTGGGACAGTTAGGCCAACGCTGTCTCTGAGAGAGAACCAGAAAGGACTTCAGGGAACAACAAACCCTCTCCGGAACTGGCACAGCCCCACAGACGCCCCGCTTAGAGAAGCCTGCCTGCCCCCAGGGCCTGGGCATCATCCTGGGGCCAAAGGAGGGCAGCTCAGGGCGCTGAGCTGGAGGCAGCTGGTTTCCTTGGGGTGTGGCCTGATTTCCAGGTCACCCCGAGTGTGCCAGGCACATCCAAGGACAGCTTTTGGAGGAAAAGAAAGGCCAGGAGGCCACTGAAGGCTTTGCCATGGGGCACCGGGGGTGGTCTCCATTCTCCCCCACCAGCTCCCCAGAGTTCAAGCTCAATCCCATCCTGAAACAGCAGCTGGGAGCCACTGATTCTGTTCCTCTGCTCTGGCAGCCACAGGCCAACAAACCAGAGCCAAGGCCCAGACCTGGGGCCCCAGGGTTGACAGACTCATCGTTGTTAATATGTAGTGAGAATCAGCAAATAGGAGGCTCTGGGCTGAGCACTTTTCGTGGATCACTGCATTTACTTCCCAGAGCCACTTGGTAAGGTGACCAACTCTCATTATCCCCATTTTATAGATTAGGACACTAATGCTTCAAAAAGTGAGCCCCAAGGACAGGCCACTGGGGACGGCGAGGCAGGCTTTGAAGCCGGGCTCTCGGGCTGCATGTCCCAGGGCAGCCTGCACCTCAGCCCACCTCACAATCACCCCGGGTGTCTGCTGCAGGTGCAGATCCCAGCCCCAGTCAGACCCACCCACGGGGACTCAGGGACTGCAACTGAGGGACGGCATCTTCTAACAGACACCCAAGGTCATGGTTTTGTTATCCTGCCCAATGAGTTTGAGGAGCCCCACAGTATGCCTCTAACACTGTCCTTCTATGGAGATGAGGGTCTCCCCTTAGGACACAGTCTGCATAACACAGACAAGCATAACCATAAAGGGGAAGGACGCCTGGATGGTGCAGTCGATGGAGCATCCAACTCCTGGTTTCAGCTCAGGTCATGATCTCAGGGTCCTGGGATCGAGCCCCGTGTTGGACTCCACGCTCAGTGGGGAGTCTGCTTCTCCCTCTCCCTCTGCCTTTCCCCTGCTCACTCTCTCTCCTCTGCCTAAAATAAATAACATCTTAAAAAGAGAGAGAGAGAGAATAATGATAAAAGTTTGCTCTAATTTAGGGGTCAGGAGATGATGGTTTGGTGAAAAGAGTCCGGCCCTATAACATATGAAGCATCTACTATGTGCTAGTAGATGTATGTGTCTGTAATGCCCTCATTTTAGAGAACAGAAAATTGAGGTCCAGAGGGGTTCATCGCCCTCCCGAGGCTCTCACAACCAACAGGGACTGTGCTATGTAGGATGCTAAGGTGGTCCCTACATTCCCGTCCCTGTCTTCCAGTGTGGGTGCAGACCATAAACGTCACATGACAGTCACTCCAAGGTCAGGCTACGTGATATGGCATAGGTGACATTAACAAAGGATTATCTGAGTGAGCCTGACCTCATCACACGAACCCTTCAGATCTGAGTCTAGAGGCCAGAGACAGACGTCAGAGAGGTCTGAGGCATGACAGGAATTCAACGAAGGAGAAATTCTCTGTTACTGGCTTTGAAAGTGGAAGGGGGACACATGAGAGGGACTGGGGCGGCTTCTAGGCGCTGAGTACAGCCGTCAGCTAAAAGCCAGCAAAAAACCACTGGGGCCTTCAGCCTTACAATGAGACACTGAACCTCACCAACAACCTCAATGAGCTTGGAACAGACCCTTCCCAAGAGCCCCCCAATAGGAACACAGCAGCCTGGCATGACCTTGAGTGTGAGACCATGAGCAGAGGACCCAGCCCAGCCTCCCCTGGCCAACTGTGAGCTAACAAGCATCTGTGTCTGGGCTACTTTGTTACACAGCAATAGACAGCTAACACAGCAACTAGATGAGAATTCAATCCCAGGAGTGGGTAACCCCACAGCCCCTGCTTCGTCAACTGATCCTGATGGCCATCCCATTGCCTGCGGGGCTCAGATAGGACCTGGGGTCCTGCACGGTAGACTGAAACAACAAAACTAGGAAATAGGCTTTGTTAAGAGAGATGGAGTGGCATCAAGGCTCTCCTCCTTCAATAAATTGACTGAGGACACCCAACCATGAATCCTACTTTCTCAGAACCTGTGATAAACTCGTGATCACTCCCACTTTACGGATAAGAAAACTGAGGTTCGTGGAGATGACAACTTGACCAAGATGGTAGAGCTTATGACAGGAGGGGCCTCTCCATTTACCGCCCCCCGCACCCACCCAATTCTGTGTCCTCTGCTCAGCTCTCACCTCCTCCAGCACCTTCTTTTCCAGGATGAATGACAAGACAGGTGAGGAAGTAGCCACTGTCCTGCTTGACTTACCTGGCCCGGGAAGGTCCCTTCTGGGCAAATAGCCATTAGCGCCATTGGCCCTGGACACCTGTAGCAGGACACCTTTTACCCCATCCCTCCGTGACTCTGGCCCCTCCCACAGAGACCTAGTCCCTCCAGCGCATGCCATGCCCACCATTGGTGTGAGGCAGCGAAGCAGCGGCATGCAAGGCACATGGCAAAGAAATGTGACACGCAGAGACACGGTGAAGCTCTGAGAGCTTGGTTTGTTTGGTCTTGTGCTGCTGTTTTATTATGCAAGGAGTGAACAGAACGGGGAGAGGAGCATGAAATGCAGTGGGTACACAGTGACATGAAAACACAATCACAGGCCTTTCAATGGAGTGCAAAGCAGGTGGTGCAAAGAGATGCAATTCATTTTGTCTAGAAACTGGCTGAGAATTTGAAGGAGACCTTGGTGGCCTCCTGGACTCCCCCATCCTGTGAGCCACGTTCAGGTTCATCATGCAGTGTACACAGCGGCCCCTATGGTCCCTCCTTCCTTTCCCTTTCCCCATTGCCTTGAAAAGCCCATAAGCAAACTGGCTCCATGGAGAACAATCTACAAGGGTGAACACATCATTCCTCCTACCTACTATCTGGTTTGGCACAGCCTCACACAAGACCTTCCCCTTACTGTAGCCATGAAGCTGGAACCAGAGGATGGACCAGTCACTGTACTGTTGCTGGTCAGCCCTCTCATAGACAGCAGATATGACACCAATGCCCCACTCTCCTCCCTTCAAATATATCCTGGTCTCTGGAGAGTGGGGAGGGCCACACTGCAAGACTCTGAGAGAGCAGAGAAGTAAGATGGTTTAGGGAAACAAAGTTGTAAACACACTTCAGGAAATGCCCTAAATAATAAAGAATAACAAAGAATAATGAATCACTGTATGGGACGATGTTGACAGATGCAGAAAGCCCAAGCTTACTCTGAGACCATATGCTGCTAGGGATGGTGGTGATGATGGTGATGATGGTGATGATGATGATTATGGTGGTAATGGTGGTGATGGTGATGGTGGTGATGGTGTAATGGTGGTGGTGATGATGGTTATGGTGATGATGATGACAATGGTGATGATGGTTGTGGTAGTGATGGTGGCAGTGATGATGATGATGATGTTGATAGTGACTGTGATGACAGTGATATGAGGAAGAGGATGGTGATGATGAGGAGGACGGTGACAGTGATAATGGTTATGACACTGATAATAGTAGCTAGCATTTATTGAACAATTATATGCCAGACATTATCCAATGTACTCTACCTATTGTCCCTAGCCTTTATATTATCACAATCCTCACAAGAACAGTCCTTTCTCAGGATGCCTGGGTGGCTCAGCAGTTGAGCATCTGCCTTCAGCCCAGGGCGTGATCCTGGAGTCCCAGGATCGAGTCCCACATCGGGCTCCCTGCGTGGAGCCTGCTTCTCCCTCTGCCTATGTCTCTGTCTCTCTCTCTGTGTGTCTCTCATGAATAAATAAATAAAATCTTTAAAAAAAAAAAAAGAACAGTCCTCTCTCTAAAAGTCAAGCTTGAAAATTCTACAGAGTAAATTAATTAATTAATTTAATTATATTAATTAATCAATTCTACAGAGTAAATCCTGGTACTTTACCACATAGTTTATATTCTAGCATAATCTATACCCCACCACAAACAGAGAAACTCAAGCAGTTTAAAACCTGGCATTAAGGAATTACGATGGTGTCTAAGGACACAGACAGCAGAGAATACCATAATCATTAAATAGAGTAATAATGCTGTCCAAACAAATACTATTTTCAAAATACTGTTTGATTCTCAAAGATTCCAAGATACTGTTTGAATCTTTGAGAGTCAAACAGACCTTGCGGGGCCCCCGTTACGTGTGCCACACAGAGCAAGCTGGCAGGAGCAGCCTCCACCTGCTGGAGCCCAGCAGCGGACACTTAGGAAACCTCAAAGCTGGGTAGGGACCTGTGGCTCCTTTGCTGCCAAACATGAGAGATTCTGGAGGATTCGCCCTCCGTCCTCCAGGCCTGACGATCCTGTCCCATCTCTGTGCTCTTCTGCTGTGCTGTACACCACCCCAGCCTCCATCCCATTCTGTCTCACCTTGCATCTTTGCACCCACGCACCCTTGTCAACCCCTCGAGGGTGAAGAACCTCTCATCCATTTTTGTATCGGCCATGGCACCCTTCACTGGGTGTTTAGGGAACACTCAGAGGACATAGCACAGAACAGGTGTTTAGAGAACACTCAGAGGACATAACTGTCACTGTCCGGGACTAAAGCCATTCATCTCCCACCTTCCTTCAGAGGGGTAGTGTCACAATACTTATTGACACTTATTTATCCCATCAAGCACGACAGCCAACTTTACACGCTTGTGCCTCTCATTAGAGTGTGGGATCCTTGTGTATCTGACATTGGGAACGTTTCCATTGATATGTGTGGTGCCCCTATGTGCCCCTGGTCATCTGCTGGAGGGTGAGAGACCTGTCAAGCAGACACATCTCACACATGAGGAGGGCGATGGCAGATGGTTGAATCAAAGATGAACTTGACGCAGTCTGTAACTTGAAGAATTCACGATGCATTTGATACCCCGCCATCCTCACCACTATTGCACCGGGCATGTGCTCTCCACTCCTATGAGGTAACTAGAAAGGGTAGTGAATATGCACTTCTGGTTTCATGCTTCTCTAGCTTCCCCAGTAAAGTAGGACAAACAGCAGGAGAGCCTGGTAAACATACTCTCCCAGGAGTCTGAGGGCAAAGCCTAAACCTGCCACAGCCAAGCACGAAATGTCTTTGATGTCTCAATTTTTAGCTTAAAAAATTCATGTACATTTTGTATTCTAATTCATAACACATTCATGAGTATTTTAATGCAAGAAAATTTAAAATCACCTAAGTTTCATCTCATTTTAAATCTTCAAGTAAAATGGAAGCCCCGGGCTGGGTACCCTCCTGGAATTCACAAAGTCTGTTTCAAGAAGTATGGATCCGGTCCCAACCCCTCACTTCATGAATCAGGAAGCAGAGACAGTAAGTGATGTGGTGAAGACCACATGCCACCTACCACTAGCCTTCTCCAAATCCAGGGCCTTTCCTTTCCTTTCCTTTTTCCTTTCCTTTTTCCTTTCCTTTCCCTTTTCCTTTCCCTTTTCCTTTCCCTTTTCCTTTCCCTTCCTTTTTCCTTTCCCTTTTCCTTTCCCCTTTCCCCTTTCCTTTCCTTCCTTCCTTCCTTCCTTCCTTCCTTCCTTCCTTCCTTCCTTCCTTCCTTCCTTCCTTCCTTCCCGTGATATATGCTTCTGCAGAACTCACTACCTCAGGCGTTAGGCTCCAAGTGATGAGACATGGCCCTGCCTCACGTCACTCAGTACACAATGGCCATTACCAGAAACTTCTGCTTGGGGTGCCCTCCCTGAGTTGAAAGACTCCAACATTCTTCAAAAGAGAGATGACCAAAGCATACCTCTGATTGCTCTTCCAGAGCGTAAACTAGTCTATGACTGGGGAAAATGGAGAGAATAATGGGATCATTTTGCTAACATGAAACCAAGAGCCACAAACTCCTTGTGATGACCTAAAAAGTCCCCAATGACCTGGTCTTGCCCACCTCTCTAAGCTCACGCTGTGCCATGCCTCCTTTGCCCATGAGGCTCCCTTTGCCTAGCTTTGCATTCACTCCAAGCTGCTTCCCCACAATGGGCCTTTACACATGCAGACAGTCCCCTCTGCCTGGAAAGTTCTCCCTGCCTGCCCACATGCTTCCTATGGCCCACTTTTTCTCACCCTCTTATATGTTACCACCTTGGAGAGGCCATCTTAGTATACACAACCCCCCTTTTTCCTATCACAGCATCGTATCCATTTCCTTTATAACACCTTGTACAGGTTTGACCACAAAAGTGTGTTGTTGTTGACTGCAATGATGGCTTCAATTCTTCATCCTTCCTGTCTTCACATCTTTTGCAACAAGACTTTACAATTTCTCTCTCTAAAGAGATAGAGTCTACTTCCTCACCCCTTGGTTCTAGGCTGGCTTTGTAACTTGATTTGGCCAAGAACATGAGGTGGAAGACCGTGCACCAATTCTAAGCCTACACCTCAAGACTCTATGCATTTCGACTCACTCCCTTGCAATTCCACCATCAGCATCAATCATGCCAGATCATGTTGAGGCCAGGCTGTCGGAGGACAAGGGACATGAGAAGTAGAGAAGAATCATTCCACTCATCCCAGTTTAGGCTACCACAGACCATTCCTCCAGGGATGGGAATGAGCTCCAAGATCAACAGAGCCGCACAGATGACTCTAAACCCATGAGCAACAGACCCTGACTACTGGATGCCGCTCTAGTTTTGTGGTTGTCAGCAAAGGTGGTGATACAGTCGGCTTCATTATTTTTTGTCAGTCCTAGACTATAAGCTCTATGAGACAGAGACCATGCCCACTGTAGTCACCAATGCCTGGCACATAGTAGATACTCAGTAAAATGTGTCATATGAGTCTTTTTGCTGTGCTATGTCGGTTCCTGGCTCACTGACTTACTCTATCTCCTTTATGTTCTTACACAGGTGTATGAGGTGAGGCTAACTAACTTCAAGAATTACCTTGTATTCCTCCCGAGGTCAGAGTTTGATCTGTTCTCCCTTTCCACCCTGACCAAGGACTGACCTAGTCTATAGCTACACAGGACGGAAGCACCAGCATCTAGAAAATATCCAAAAGAAGGACACCTGGGTGGCTCAGGGTTGAGCATTTGCCTTTGTCTCAGGGCGTGATCGAGGTCCTGGGATCGAGTCGCACATCAGGCTCCCTGCATGGGGCCTGCTTCTCCCTCTGACTGTGTCTCTGCCTCTCTCTCTCTGTGTGTCTCTCATGAACAAATGAATAAAATCTTTAAAGAAAAATAAAAGAAAGAAAGAAAATATTCCAAAGAGTATTATCTTTGACCCTAATTCATCTTGAAAACATCCAGGTATTTACCATCTCTCTTCCCACGAATGAAGATACTAGCACCTTTTCTTTACCTACAATGAAGCTCCTCAGAAAGCTGTTTCCCCTTGACTGTTCTGGAGGCTTCTAGCCTGAGTCTTTCATCCCTACCAGCTACATATTCCCCTGGTAGGTATCGGGGGACAGGTAGAAAAAAGGGAAGGAGAGAGCTCACCAACCCTCCCTAACTGTGACCAAGAGCAAGCTCACCAGGGATGTCTTAGCAGGGCCTTTCCAGGAAGGTATAGCAGGGGAGTCCTGGGGACCCTGCAGCTAGTCCCTGGGAGGGATCTCAGACTCCTTTAGAAGCAGAGTCTAAATTGGGGAGGTGCGGTGAGGAGGTTCATTAAGCTATCTGAAACGGATGTACCTGAAAAAACTATGCCTTGTGGGAGTGGAGGGGCCTCTTCCTTCATTTTCCAAAGTAAACGGTGGCTCATGAAGCAGCCTGTTTTCTCTATGCTCCCGCTGAAAGAACCCCCTCAGCAACTGAGACAGGGGACCTCACCCCACCGCTGGCAACCCTGGTCCTTGGTGAGCTGGAGCTGGGGGGTTGGGGGACCTAGCTCTAGCCGCCCTGGCATTAGGAAGTCCACCGTGAAGGAGGTCGGGGGAGTATGGGATGAACCTGGCTACCCCACTACCCCACTAATGGGGAACAGCATCCTCTAGGCTCTGACCCTGCCTTTCTTTGCTCGCACCATCCCCCACCCCACCCCCCACAAGAGTCACAGATCTATTTAGGAGGTAGCTCTCTTTTGAGTTGGCTCCTACGGTCCAGCTTGCTCATGACCTGGGTGATATCCACTGTGTTGGCTGCTTCTCGAGCCTTGGCTTCTTCTTCCAGCTGCCTCAGGATGACGGGGCTCGGGCTGGAACGCAGGTGGCGCCGCATAAATGGGAGGCCAGAGCTGGAAGGAAGGACAGGGTGGCGTTTGGTGGAAAGGCAAGTGGCCCACCCAGCAGGGCCTCTGTACCACCTGATGGGAGACGGAGCTGCAGGACCAGAATCTGGGCTTTTTCCTCATTTTCCTAGTGAGCCCCAAGGGGGGCCCTCAGAGGCATGTTCCACCTTAGCTCTTTCTCCCCTGTTGTTGGATGGGCCAGATGAGTACCGGTGCCCTTGGATTTTACACTAGGCGCAAGGAGGGCTGCTGTGGTGGTGATAACCTGCCTTCTACAAGGGTTAGAAATCAATGTGTCAGCTGAACTTCCCGGTGGGCTCTTCCTGAAAGAAGGGGGCTTCAAGGGTTCTGGCCTCAGGGAGCAGTTGGAGCATTTGTTTTCAAAAGCCAGGGATCTGAGAAGGAGTAAAAGAGCTGGGCTCCCAAGAGGGAGAGGCTGGACCAGCAAAGCAAGGGGGAAGAGGCCTGGAGAGGGTCGGTGGGCTGGTGGTACTGTGCGTGCGCCGGATGAGTCAAGACCTCAAAAGAAGTCAAGCATGGGTTCCGGGGACCCAACTCTGTCTACCATGGTCTTGGGGACCAGGTGAAAGTTCTGGGTGTCTGAGTGATGCAGGTAATGGGGAGCTGCAATGCCTGGAAAACAAGCATTTCAGCAGCAAGGGCGGACTTAAAACCCAAGACCTCCCCAAATCTCTGGACTACAAAGGCCCAGAGGATTCTTGTATCTGCCCTAGGGAAGAAGATGAGGGCTCTCCTACCAGTAAGTCAGGCCTGAACTTGGGTCTCCCACCAGCCCTGCCAAGGGGAAGCATGGAGCTCGATGTAACTGGTTCCAGAGAAATTAAGTTTCATATGTCGTCTGACGCTCAAGGCCGTGGGACAAACTCACACCCACCGCAACCCCCACCTATGTACAGGCTGAGCTTCCCTCAGTACAGGAGCCTTCACACAGCTATTCTCACTCACAGGGACACCACCACACCACAAGTCCCCACTCCCAAGCCAAGTGGTGCACCGGGGGCCTCGTGCCACCCCAGCACCCAAGCCTCCGTCCCACCTCGGGGTGCTCCAGAAAAGATCCCAGCTGATTTCTCAGGTCTGCCCCAACTTACAAAATATCTGGAGAGAGAAATACGAGATTGTCCTCCCTTCCCCACTACTTTCTGGCAGAACTTCTGGAGAGATTACACTCCCTTCTGTGGCTCAAAGGAGAAGCTTTCAAGACCCCAGGGACACTGAACTCCCTTCCTTCCCCCGTAAACCTAGAAGAATAGCACCACAGAGACTTCCTTTCTCTCCTTTTTATAACAGGGCCATTATCCTCAAGAATGAAACCAAGTTGGGTTGTTTTTTCTAAGCTCCTTTGATAAAGGCTCCGGTCCAACCACCCCTCTTTTGAATTGAGTTGGAGTCGCTGGAAAAGAGCCCAGCGTGGGCTGAGCCGGCAAACGGGAACATTTACCAACCATGGGGGGACAGGCCACGCACTGGCTCTGGGAAAGCCTCTGCCAAAGTCCCGTGTCTTTGTTCAAGCTGTCACTAGGCTCCTCTTTTGAATCTTCAGTCCCTACAGAGTTTTCTCGCCCTCCCCCCCTCCCCAGAATGAGTTCAAACTGCCCCTCGGAACATTTCATCCTTTGCCCACGGGTTCTGCTAGATGGGATGACCCACCTCTCCAATGGGGAAGGCGCACACGAACCAGTTAACAGGGGATTCGCAAAAAGGGGGTCCCTAGCATCAACAAGGATGCTTAGAATGCCCCTGTTCATTTCCCCCATTAGTCTGCTGTTTTTCTGGGGGTGTAGTCGGCTATGCTCTCTAAGGTCTTGGGACTTTCCAAGGATCCGAGGACATGACTAACTTAATTCCCACAAATTAGTTTCAAGGTGGGCAAGCATAGCAATTAACAAACCAATGAGAGGCTTCCATTTGTGCAAGGGCAATGATGGGTTCTGATAATCAGAACTTTCTCGAACCAGTGTCAGGGAAACCAAATTTACTGGCAGTTAATTACTAAGGAAATCTTGCTAGAATGATTTCAGGGCATTCTGAAGCCAACAAGGCAATCATACCCTTAAGAAATCCTTCCCAGTCCCCAATATTTTCATCAAGCAAATATCTCAATCACGGCCATTTGGCTGAAAAAGACCCTCACTTCCCTGTAAACAAAACAGCAGGCAACCAGCAATTAGAGACCACTCTACTTGCCTTCTTTTGGTGGTTCCCTGAGGTTCAATAGCTTTCGCCAGCATTTCTTTATAGATTGGAGATTTTAAATAGCGAGCATAAGAATCCTAGGGGGAACAAGAGAAAAACAGTAATTAAGAGAGGGGAAGTGTCAAATCAAACGACTATGCTTGCTGTTTCCAAGCCCTCCCCGGGCAGTGAGATGACAAAGTTAAGGGAATCTGCATCCTGTGTGAAAGGCATTCAGACGTGTATCTAAAGCAACGGTCCTCAAGGGTGGTCCCCGGACCAGCGGCATCAATTGTACCTGGCAACTTGCTAGAAGCACATATCTTTGGGCCCACCCGATCCTATGAAATCAGAAATCCCCATGATGGGGCCATCGGAGTCTTAAAACAAGCCTCTCGCCGATTCTGACACACTTTGGCTGCACTGTGGTCTGTAACGCCCTGCGCTAACATCCACCTTCTGGGAGGTAAGCGTGAGATGACAGGCCACCTGTACCTTACCTCTCCCACCCAGTATCTCCTTCCAAGGAAAATAAGCAGCCATGAGCATGGAGCCCACTTCGAAGCCCACAAACACCCTCTTCTGCCCTGAATTTGGATATAAAAGCAAGAAAATAATAAAAATAATTTTTTTTAAAAGACCAAGAGTCCGATTTCTCTTGTATGGCTATTTCCTGGATGTTGGCAGATTCAGAGAAGTCACCTCATGAATGCTTGTCACTTCCAAACCAACTCAAAACTCTCGTTATAACAAACATGGGATGAGGCCCACAGCAACAAACCAGGGACTGAGTTTTTTAAATTTATCAAAATGGTACCATTTTAAAGACTAAGTGGTAGCAGTAAAAGTTATGAGGACCAGGACAGAGTCTGGGAGTGGAGATTATAGATCACCGCGTCATGTTGAGTTTATTGCCATAGGACACAGCCTATAGGGACACACGGTCCACTAAGTGTATGTGTTGTTCTTAAGTTATGCATGACTCCGTTTTGTTCTGGCTAGAATCTGGCTTCCATGAGTGTCTCTAAAAAGGCTGTATAAAACCACGTTTTTAAGAATCAAAATGTATGTCAAAATACCCAAAGGAAGACCATTATTAAGGAAGTGAGAGTCTTCTTGTAAGCTAAACAGAGAAACCCCACTGATGGAAAATAAGTGGAGAAAAGTGGTTCATCTTCATGAAAATTCTAAACTATTACATATTTTAGAAGCAAAGAAGGGGTGCCTGGGTGGCTCAGTAGGTTAGGCATCTGCCCTTGGCTCACGTTGTGATCTTGGGGTCCTAGGATGGAGCCCTGTGTTGGGCTCCCTCCATAGTGAGGAATCTGCTTCTCCCTCTTCCTCCTCTATCCCTCCCCCAGCTCACATTCTCTCTCTCTTAAATAAATAAAATCTTCAAAAAAGAAAAGCAAAGTAAAAATATCTCTTTATAACAGAATATACATAAAAGACTAAAAAAAAGAAATATAATTAAGGGAAGCTAATAAAAATTTGCCACTCAAACAAACCACCATCATATAAATGAAGGTTTCTTTTTTTTTTAAATGAAAGTTTCTAGAGATACTTTGCCATAAGAATAACTGTAGTAATGTGAAGTTAAAGCAAGTGAAGAAAGTCTTATTATTTTTTTAAGATTTATTTATTTACTTATGAGAGAGAGTCTATGTGTATGCATGTAAGCAGGGAGAAAGAGTCTCAAGCTGACACCCCACTGAGCAAGGAGCCCGATGGGGGGCTCATTCCCACTTCCCTAAGGTCATGACCTGACCCAAAATCAAGAGTCAGCTGCCCAATAGACTGAGCCATCCAGGTACCTCTGAAGAAAGTCTTCTTATGACATCAAGTAAGAAACAAACCTCTGTTAGGCCAACACCAAGCCCCAAATTCTAATTTCTTAAGAAAGTGACTAATATGTGTCTTGGGTTCTTTTTTTTTTTTTTAACAGTTTCCTAAAAATTCCCACCATGTTCACTTTTCATTAATAACCCAGGAAGGCAGGATGCCTGGGTGGCTCAACAGTTGAGGGTCTGCCTTCAGCTCAGGGCGTGATCCCAGGTCCTGGGATCAAGTCCCACATGGGGCTCCCTGCAGGGAGCCTGCTTCTCTCTCTCTCCCTGTGTCTCTGCCTGTGTGTCTCTCATGAATAAATAAATAAAATCTTTAAAAAAAAATAACCCAGGAAGGCCACCTGAATTCCCACAGGGTTTTACCATCATCACACCAAATCTGTCTCTTTCAGATACTAAACTCCTCCCCACCCCCAACCTGTGATACTTGCTTAGGGTCAGGGCCTCCAGAACTGCCACCATTCTATGCTAGAGACTAAGAGGTGCCTTCGGATGCAGGCGGACACAGTTTGGCTCTTGACTTCACCTCTGAGGAGACCCTGGATTATCTAGGCCTTGGAGAAGCAAGTCCTGCCCCATGGGTTGTCCTTGATACAAAGTTCCATGCTTTGCACCGTGACAGCACCTCCCAACCCCCCCCCCCAAATAACAGCTATTGTAGCAACACTCTCATCACCAGGGCATGAGCGCCTGTACCACTACTGCAGAGTGACAGCCCAAAAGGATGCACACAGCATCTGTAAGTGTCCCCCCATCCCCACCCAGCCACCAAGACTGGAGCCTCAGGGAGGTTCTGGGCCAGTGGATGGGTGGAAGAGACTGTTGACAACACTGTACCCCAACACCAGCAGAGCAGAAGCCACACAGCATCTCCCTTTGCTCCCATAGGTAAAGACTTTTCCAGGTACCTGAGAAGGGAAGGGCATCCTGGTCCCAGATCGCCATCCGCACAGACCCCACCTACCTTCTTCATGAGCATGTAGATGTGGGTTTGCGCGGCATCTAGCACGTAGCGGTGGGGATGCCTCAGCCCCTTGACTGTGATGTCCATGGTTTTGCCATCTATGTTTATCCACCGTCTCGCCCCTGGGGCCAAGAAGAGCCTGGAGCGGGGAGGAATATGTTAGCCAGTAGCTCAACCAAGTCAGCTAATGAAAGTTTACATCTGCTTGGGAGGGAGGGATCGACATGACTCGGGTCACCCAGAATGAAGCAGGTCACTGGGAATGACAGCAGTCCTTCTTAAGGGGACAGTAAAGAGTCTCAACAGGTTGTCAAGGGACATTTCTTAGAAGCAAGAAAATGTCAACACCAGTATTCAGCAGGTGCGTATTTAACTTCAGTGTTCCCAGCCCCTAGGAGAGCAAACAGTTGGTGCAGCAAGGCCAGCCACTGGAAGACAGAATCCAATTTCCTATTTAATGCCTTTTGCCTTATTGACGAGGACTTGGGGCTCACCTAGAACCAGGTTGAGACATCCTCAAAGAGGGGTTCCAGGGCCTCTGCTCTCCCTTGGCCCAGTCTAGAAGTATTTAAAATTCTTTTTTCAAAAAAAATAATAATAAAATAAAATAAAATTCTTTTTTCAAGTCATCTCTACACCCAACATGGGGTTCAAGCTCACTGCCCTGAGACCAGGAGTCCGATGCTCCGCTGAGCCAGCCAGGCTCTCTAGATGTATTTAAAAATGAATCTCGGGACACCTGGGTGGCTCAGTGATTGAGCGTCTTCCTTCAGCTCAGGTCATGATCCCAGGGTCCTGGGATAGAGTCCCACATCAGGCTCCCCACAGGGAGCCTGCTTCTCTCTCTCTGCCTATGTCTCTGCCTCTCTCTGTGTGTCTCATGAATAAATAAATAAAATCTTAAGAAAGAAAAGAAGAAAGGGAAGGGAAGGGAAGGGAAGGGAAGGGAAGGGAAGGGAAGGGAAGGGAAGGGAAGGAAGGGAAGGAAGGAAGGAAAGGAAGGAAAGGAAAGGAAAGGAAAGGAAAGGAAAGGAAAGGAAAGGAAAGGAAAGGAAAGGAAAGGAAAGGAAAGGAAAGGAAAGGAAAGGAATCTCCTATGCTGAGTCAGGAGGCAGCCACAGTCCCAGCACCCAGAGGGCGGATGGCCCCAATGAGAACCCAAACTCAGCCACATGGCTCTCCAGCATTTCCCGTTCTGACTTGTTTCAGAGTTAGAAATCCATGAATCTAGCCACACCCTGAAGCTAGACATCAAAATTTTGGAATTTAGACTAAGACACTGTAATAGAGGAGCCTAGGGAAAAAGGAAGTTAGCTGTTAGAAAGGTGGAGGCAGCAAGGTTTTTTACAGCTGATTTTTGGAGTTAGGAGTTGTGTGTCATGGTGTGTGAGTCGGTCAGGTACCACTGTTCTGAGCAAGGACGTCAGGGGACCTTCCTGGAAGGAGAATCCCACCCGTACCCCCACTTCTCTCCATGTGCACAGTCCCCCCTGTGGGAGGAGGTGGGGACATTTCTGAGAAAGTGCAAGATGCCCCCAAGTATGAGGCTGTCAGCGTTACTGGAGCCTTTCGGAAAGTTGCAGTAGCCCATTCTGAGCCTGTCGGAAGGACACCAGACATCCAAAGGGGCAAGTACTCAGGGCAGAGGGGCCATCTGGCCTGCTGCCCCGACTGAAGCTACAGTCTGGTGGCCAGCGGGGGCCGGTTCCAGCCCAGCACACATCTCGGCACACCGCTTAGGCTCTGAAAACCACTGCTACGTGTATATGAACTGAACATATACTGGCACTCAGAGCCCAAGGCTGGTGTCCACTACGACCAGGGCAGAGAGAAGGACTGGCAGGGAGGCCCGCCCAGCTCAGCGGGGGGGGGGAGGGGGGCACACATCTCAACAGCTCTGCAGCTCAGCAGGCCCAGGTCTCGGCCCACCTCCTCTTCCTCTCCAGAAGAGGCAGGCCTGGCCCTCTGAACTAGAACCCTGGGTTCTTGGGTAACATGGAGGGCAATTTTGGGGAGAAGCAGGCCTGGAGCAGAACAGACTCACTGCTGCGCTGAGCTAGCAGGGCCCAGAGCCATTACATGCAAAAGAAGAGATGAGCCCACATTTGTACTCCAAGCTGGGGGCCCCATCCCAGAGCCTTGGGGACATTCCCTGACCTCACGGTCTTCACTTCTCCAAGCTGGCAGAGGATAGGAGGCTTTCCTCTTCCACCTGTTGTCTCTCTCCTCTCTCTCAAACCCGCACACACGAGCACACACACCCCTCCCAGGACATCTAAGGGGATTTAGTCAAAAACAAAGCAGTGCATTATGACTCTGGGCAGCTTGCTCTAACTCCTGAGCACATTCCCCTGGGAACGGGGCAGGGACACCACGCACCTCCCCAGCCTTTCTCCCGAGGAAGCCCCAAGCCTCAGCGGGGATGCATCTATCTATAGCACTGGCAGCTGCAGAGCCTGAGCCCACACCAGGAATGTGGTCCCTCCCCTTCCATCCGAGGTGATGGGGTGGGGCCAGCGGGGGGGGGGGGGGCTCCCCCACAGGGAGGCTCTCCCAACAATCTGGCTAGTCCTCACTTGTAAATCTCCTCTGCTTTCTCCTTGACCTTGGACTGATCTCCGTACTTCAGATCTTCACAGGCTTCCCAGAATCCCAGATTCTCTCCTGCACGGGGAGCAGGGGTCCACGCAGACGAAAGCCAGGCAGGAACCAAGGTGGGAGAAGAAAAGAGGAAAGAAGAGAGATGGGTCAGCAGGGGCGGATTCAGTCCCCATGCCCCAAGGAGCATCTCCCCTCTGCAGAACACGCCCAGGCCATGCTGGACAAAACACCCCTCGAGAGGAGGAGCCGAGTCTTGCTTCCAGAGCCTAGAAGAACATTGTTCACCTGCCACTGCCCCACACGTGGTCTCTGAAATGAACCAGCCTAGTGCCCACCTCGTTTGCAGCCACGTGGGCCTCTCCTGGGGTCAGAGGTCCTATCAACGCCCTAGGACTGTCCTGGAATGTGACTGTAGCAAACACTGCTTGAACAAGCTAGCATAGGATAGGCTTGTACCCACGTCCTGCTTGCTCCCCCACAGGCTTTCTTCATAAAGCCCCCGTTCACCTCGCTCATGCTCAGCAGCTGCACATGACTTCTGCTTCCTTTGTGTGTAGAGACCCCCTCTTTCACAGCCCCCCGCGTGGCATATTCCAGCCAAAGGTCCTTACAGAGCGGCTGCTCTAGCAATGATGGACTCTCAGGGAAGGCCTGGCCACTGGGGGACCCAGAGGAGGCTCACCTGAGCCACGTAGACTCGGCTCCTCTGGGCCCGGAAGGAAAGCCAGTCTCCTCTCGAGCCTTCACTTCCCCATGGCACCCACAAGGAGTGCAAGTACTTGGGTCCAAGCAACCCAGGTGATCATCTGTGCTTGAGAAAATACAGATGATCACAGCAGTGGGGCAGCAAGTGGCTGTGTGTGCACGTGTGCTTGTGTGTGCATATTACATATGGGTGTGCATGTGGGTAGGTGTGTGTTGTATGTGTGTGCACGTGCATGTGTGTAAATCACAGTATGCTGTGGGGTGGGGAAAGAGACAGGAGCTCCCCCTCCTCTCCATTCACACCATTTTCTGGAAAGTTCCCAGGTGCATCGGTATGGAAAAAGCAGCATAATTCTAAAATGTTGATGTCTGTCCCATAACTCTATAGCGATCCTTCCTCTTCAACATGAATGTCAGGGTGCTCTTAGGATTGAGATCACAGGCAGGAGTGGACAAGCCAGTGATGCTTTTAAGTGACAGCCAATCACTCTCACAACAAGTGCAATGGAGACTGCCTTACTCATGGCAAAAAAAAAAAAGCAAATGCTTAAGGTTAAAATTAAATGAGCAATTATTTACCATAGCCAAAGGTGGAAGCAAAAATGTCCATCAGCAGATGAATGGATAGCCAAAACCTGGCATCTCCATACAAAAGGATATGATTCAGCCTTACAAAGGAATAAAATTCTAACATAGGTTACAATAGGGATGACCCTAGAAGACATTAGTGAAATGAGTGAAATAAGCCCGTCCAAAAGGACAAAAAAGAAGTATGATTCCACTTACATGAGTACCTAAAAATAGAGTAATTCATAGACACAGAAAGTAGAACAGTGGTCACCAGGAGCTGGGGGGACAGCGAATGGGGAGCTACTGTTTCACGGGGACAGAGTTTCAGTTGGAGAAAATAAACAGTTCTGGAGGTAGATGGTGGTGATGGGTACACCACAACGTGAATGTACGGAACGCCACTGAACCATACACTTAAAAACAGTTAGAATGATAAATTTTATGTGATGAATATTTTATTACCATAAAAAATTAAGTGAGCACATGAAAAACGTGTGTATGAGTGTGCATCGCAGCATTATTCACAACAGCCAGAAACTCTGAACAACCCAAAGGGTTGAATGGATAAACGAAAGGTGGCCTCTCCATACTATGGAATATTATTTCGTCATAAAAAGGAATGAAGGACCATTAAATAATGTAACAGGAATGAACCCTGAAAACACTATGTTGTGTGAAAGAAGACAAAAAGCCACATAAGGTATGATCCCATTTATATGAAATGTCCACAAGAGGCATATCCATGAAGATAGACAGGAAATTCGAGGTCACCTAAATGGTGGGGAAGGGGGAAGAAGGGAGGGGGCAGAGGAAGAGAGAGGAATGGGAATGGCTTTTAACGGGTTCGGGGTTTCTTTGTGAGGTGGTAAAAATGTCCTACAAATAAATAGTGATGATAGTTGTGCAACTTTGTGACTATACTAAAAACCACTGAACTGGGGACCCCCGGGTGGCTCAGTGTTTTGAGCGTCTGCCTTCAGCCCAGGGTGTGATCCTGGGGTCCTGGGATTGAGCCCCACATCTAGCTCCCTACAGGCAGCCTACTTCTCCCTCTGCTATGTCTCTGCTTCTCTCTGTGTGTCTCGTAAATATATAAATAAAACCTTTTTAAAAAATAAATAAAAACCCACTGAACTGTACACTCTAAAAGGATGATGGCACGTGAATTACATGGTACGCGTATTTATGGTATGCGAAGTAGATCCCGATTTCTTAAAAACGTGATTTAAATGAGAAAACTCACGATTCATCTCCCCTGTTTACCCCTGAAGCCTCGGGAATCTCTTGAGGAGATCACCAGAAGTGCTATTTTAATAACACAAGGAAATCTTTCCAACAGATTCTCACTATTACCAAGTAAGGGTGGGAAAGCTCAGGGTGCAGTTTGCCACGCTGCCGCTAGATGGCACTCTATCCTCTTATTCGCCAGTTGCTTGGGGTAGGGTGGAGGGGGGCAGCTAAAAGCCCTTGCCTTTCCCATCATCTATTCTGGGTTTTATTTTATCACGGCAATTAGGCTTGATTAGAGAGAAGGATTGTCAGGAATCCATATTGTAAGTGCTGCATCAGGCAGTCAAGCAGGCTAATGGCATGTCCCCTGGGATTAGTTTCAGGCACAACCCCATAAACAAATGGGTCCTGGGAGCAAGTGTCTGAGAATGGAGGTTCAAATAGGATGCTCTGCAGGGCCAGGGATCCAGTAAGCAAATGAACGGATCCCATAAAAGCACATCTTTCAGCAAAGGCTGGAGAAGCCCAACTGAAGGCTCGGCCTATTGAAATCGATCCTAATCTGACCTTTAATTTTCCCAGATGTTTTCTCAGGGGCAGTGTATTTAAGAAGTTACAAGTGCCTCCCTGCCATGCTGAGCCACCAGGAGATGGAGTATAAAACAGGGCCCCGCCTGTCCCGCCTCTGATGCCCCAAAGGAAGCAGAGCGGGAGCTGAGACGGTGGTTCTCCAGCGCAGCCACATATTAGAATCACCTGGGGAGTTTTCAAACCTGCCGAGCTCCCACCCCAAACCAATAAAAAAGGAGCATCTGGAGATGGGATCTGGGTGGATGTGTTTTTAAAATACCCCCAGGTGACTCAAATGCACAGCCTGGTCAGAGAAGCAGTGAGCTGAAGGAAACCAGGCTGCCAGACAGAGAAAGTTTGCTTTTTGGCTTTCCTTCTGGCCGGGGGTTCCCTGAGAGCTGTACTCAGCTGCAGGGGATGCAGGACTCTTGGACTGGCGACCCCAGAATCAGCGTGAGAAAGTGAGAAGAGCCAGAGGGGACAAAGCCCTCGAAGATGTGGGTAACGCTACGTGGATTTTGTCAGCAGATGCAGTCCCCTGGCCCACGCCATCCCCCAACTATGGGGCCTCTACTGAGAAATCCTCGAAACCCTATGCCGGACACTTGCAGGGGTGTTTCTAAAAGTAAAAATTGTATTTAAAAAAAATCAAAGACCCACCACTGAATTCTTTCTTGAGAAAGTACTGAAAGCTCTGTCGGCCCTTGGGGTCTCGGATCAATTCGCTGAAGTTGAAAGCCCATCGTTCCACCCGCATCTTGGTTGGGACTTCCACCCTGCAAGGATGATGATTTATGAATGCACCAGACACTCAATGAAAGGGAGGGGCCCCCACCAAGCTCAGGAGTCCCACGGCCCGGGGCTCAACCCAATCCTCCCCCACCCCAATCCCTGCACAAATGAACAATCCAAGTAATCACTTGCTAGGAAAATGCAGCCTCAGGTAAGTCCCCTGGGCTCATCTGGAAAACTGGTACCCTGGAGGTGAGAAGGATGCCCACAGCAAACAGCCTCACACTTGGGCCCACTCCTTTCTACTTCAGGGCAAAGGAACACAGATGCCGCCTCCAAGGCCTGTGGAGGCTGGCCAGCGGAGGGTCGGTTGCCACATCAGACCAGAAGAGGATTCCAGAGCAGCACTGGTGATGGGTGTTCTGGCCACTGCCACCCTGTCCCATGTCCCTTCACCACGGGACTACATGGGCATCTAGTAGGAGCCAATGATTTGTCCTGTACCTGCCCTCAGGCCCCAAACCCCAGGCAGACTCTACTGTCACCGATACACCCTCTCCCAGGGCCTCCTCCAAGATGCAAGTCCCCAGCACTTCCACGTTTGGAAAGGTCTCACTGCTCCCAGGTAGGACATTTTAGCACAGCTGGCTGAGGTCTAACATTCCAGAAAATGAGAAAAAGAGTTGGCTTTTCTCCTATTCCTTATGAAATTCTCCAGAACCCAACAGAGCCCCTTGGAAACACAGGTTTCCAAGTCCACGACACCACACCTCCCACTAAGGTGGCAGCTAGAGCCGGGACCGGCTATAATTCATGCTCATGGGATCTAAAGGCAGCCAAGCAAGTTCGTGCCTTCTATAGCAACGTGAAAACAGTACAAATACTGTACTAACATGAAGAGCCACCAGTCTGTCACCGCCTGTGAGGCACTGTGTTTTACACACATCACTTGGTCTTCAAGAGACCACTGTGAGCTGCCCATTGTCATCCCCATGTATTGCTGAGAAGACCAAGGCTCACATAAGAAGCAGATCCAAAAAACAAACAAACAAGCAAAAATAGTGGTGTGCAAACCTCAGCATGCGTCAGAATCACCGGGAAGGGTCATAATAACACAGACTGCTGGGTGCTATCCCTTGAGTTTCTGGTTCACAGGGATATGTGGGGCCCAGAACCTGCATTTCGTTAGGAATTTTTACTTTTGCATATGAATTAGGTCTTTTAATGTATTTACTGGCAGGGAAAAATATTTCATCTAAACTAGATTTTCTGTGACTTGGTGTAAATGTGTTTCCTATTTTTTTTTGTCTTTAATGAGGATACATCCCGTCTCATTAACACTTGTCAAATTTATTCTCAGTAATGGAAAATTATATACAGTAAAGAACTTTAAAAAAAAAAAAAAACAAGCTCCCTGATGATGCTGCAGCTACTGGTCCAGGGGGCCATACTGGGAGCCAACGCTCTAAACCAGTGTTGTGAGTCCCGGCTCTTCATTAAAGTCAATGTGAGCTTGTGGTTTATGTATACAATGGAATATTCCTCAGCCATTAGAAATGACAAATACCCACCATTTGCTTCAACGTGGATGGAACTGGAGGGTATTATGCTGAGTGAAGTAAATCAATCGGCGAAGGACAAACATTATATGTTCTCATTCATTTGGGGAATATAAAAAATAGTGAAAGGGAATAGAAGGGAAGGGAGAAGAAATGGGTAGGAAATATCAGAAAGGGAGACAGAACATGAAGACTCCTAACTCTGGGAAACGAACTAGGGGTAGTGGAAGGGGAGGAGGGCGGGGGGTGGGGGTGAATGGGTGACGGGCACTGAGGGGGACACTTGACGGGATGAGCACTGGGTGTTATTCTGTATGTTGGCAAAATGGAACACCAATAAAAAATAAATTTATTATTAAAAAAAATAAAAATAAAAAATAACTAAAAAAATAAAAACCATTGGTGAGGATTAGAAGGGAGCCCGGGCCAAATAAGAGGCTTTGGGGGTGAGGGCTGGATGTTGGTTTTTGTTTGTCTGTTGTTTTTAAGCCTCCCAGGTGATTTGAATACGGCTTGAAGATCTAAACCATTCAGAACAAGGCTTCCTCTGTTCAGTGGGGCCTCCATTCGGCATCGCCCCTCTAGAACCCTCTGATGGATGGCTCCTACACAAAACATCGCCCCTGTTCTTTTCCCCAGCACATCTCTGCCTCAAGCTTCAATACCGTATTCTCCATTTCATTTAAAATTCTGCAGCTAACCGCGTCTCCATCCCAAGCTCTCCCAGGAAAACCCTTTCCCTGGCCAGGCAGCCCTGTCTTCTCCAGAGAGAGCTGAATACTGCACATCCTCGCACACAAGGCGATTCCGGTCACTTCTCTTCCCTGACACACTGGGAACTGGAACACCCTAATAACTAGAGCTCCCAGCGTGGGAGGGAGGCCTCTCCGGAAGGTGGCTCTAGAATCTTGGGCTCTGCGGGTGACACTAGTAGACAGGTGACCCCACACTCACACGAGCACCCTCCTTAACCCATCAGCTGCTCTCAGCAGGCCAAGAGGTGGAAGGGTTCCCCAAGCTACGGGGAAGCTCTGCTTGTTTACCTGGCTGGATCTGTGCTACCCACATGTTCCTCGTGCCTTACGTGGTAATGACCTTGGTGGGGACCTGAACTGTGATATTCACCTGATGCTCTCAATCCTTCACATCACCCCACCTGTCTTACCCACGCTGACCAGCCACTTCCTTCCTCCCCTCCTGCCCTATCTTTCCCTCTGATGTGACTATTACACCTTCTCTTCTTCCTTCATCAGCTTATGCTTCTCCTTCTGCATTTCTACCTTTTTCCCTCCTGCAAACAACAGGCTTACATAGGCCCAGTCAGGAGCCACGACTCTTCATAATCCACAAACAGAGCAAAGGAGTGAGTGGTATAATTGCCAAGGCAGGTGTAGGGCCCTGGCCTCCAGGAACTTATTTTTTCTCTAATTAGATATCAAAACTGCAAAGCCATAAAGATGATTGTTTTCTGTTCAAAAACAATATATTACTCGTAGATAGTTACCAGCTGACCCAGAATTTCTACCCCTAGGTACATGCCTAAGAGAAATGAAAACATACGTCCACACAAAGATCTGTACACAAATGTTCGCAGCAGCATTGTTCATAATAGCTAAAGGACAGAGACGATGTCCACCAACTGATGAATGGATCTTAAAAAAAAAAAGTGTATCTCCCTACAGTGACTCTCACTCACACATTTATAAGGATGGAGTACTAGTACACTGCACCATACAGATATACTCTGAAAGCATTATTTTCAGTAAAAAAAAAAAAAGCTAATCACAAAAGACCACATAGTTTATCATTCCATTTATGTGAAATGTCCAAACTCATCAAATGCACAGAAACAGAACGTAGTTTTATGGTTGCCTAGGGCTGAAGGGGTTTTGGGGAAGTGGGGGGGGGTTCTTATTTGGGTGATGAAAATGTTTTAAAATTAACTGTGGTAATCGTGGCACGACTCCAGGAATATAGTAGAAACCAACGAGTTGCACACTTCCAATTGGATGAATTGTATGGCACTTGAATTATAACTCAAAAGGCTATTTAAAAAAAAACCACCAATATATCAAATACATACAATTTAGCGTTTAAGTCCCAGAACTGGGTGTCATCTGTTATCCAAGGATTGCTAGGGAGGCAGCCTGACATGATGGCGTCATTGGACAAAAACTGCTCGCTGTATTTGACAATCCTGAAAAGCAAATGGAAAATGATTTCCTAGAAGTTCAACACCCAAGAGGCGAAATCAATACTCAGGTTGATTGACCAGCCTGTCCTCCTGTCTCCTTATCGATTTAGTTGCATACTTATTACTGCCTTCTTAGAAACATGCTCTAATAGCCTTCGGGATTGGCAGGTATTTGACAGGATCTGTCCCTGATCTACTCTTGAGATGAAACATCGTCTTCCCGTCCAATCCCTTTGCAATTTCTCTACTGTACTGAAGTCATTAAAATAAGGCCTCTTGATATTTTATCATGAGTCTTCAAAGTTCAAAGCCGGTCAGTTTGCATGTGTTCAAACCAGTGTCCTAGTGGTGCCATCTTGGAAGCATGAGGTTGCCATGGTCTCTCTGAGATTCTGTTGCCACATCACGTTCCCCACTTGGTCAGGATGATGCCTAAGTTTGGGAAGCTAGATTCATCACTCAGAGCCTATGGTCTCACTGAGGTGTGAATCCCACATTCACAAATATGAGCAAGAGCTAATTTCTTCTATGTGAGTTAGACCTGCCTAGGCAGCACATTCCTGGGGCACGGGCAGTGTGGAAACGCCTGCTGTGCCTCTGGCCCTTGGGTGGGGGGACTGCACCCACGGTATACACATGAGACACCTGCTGTGACGTCTGCCCACAGCCAGGAGATTTTGATAGAACAGAACCCATGCCCTGGAGATATCCCAGAGCATTAGGTTTACAGTTCTGTGCAAAACTCAGGCCCCTTGGCTTCATTTCTCCCAAGACCCTCTCAATTCTCAGCAAGGCCTTTAGAGTGGGGCAACAGAAGGGAAGAAAAAAGAAAACTGGCCCACAAGTCCTAACACCAGTGATGTTAAATCCTCGTAATGAGTCCCTAAAACAAACAGAAATTGGAGAGTGGGTGTCAGAAGTATCCAACAGCCTTTGTGTCTCCTTCCATGTGCTTTCTGTTTGGTTTCATTAAAGTGGGTTTCTGGTACATCACAGTAGAGGGTTTTTACTTTCTCCTAAAACAATGATTATTGTTACGACCCAAAGTGAGTGACTACTGAGTAAACCGGTACACTCTCATCTGTGACGGATGGAGCTCAGCAGCTGCAGACAGGAGCTGTGGAAATCTGCGGGTGGGGTCAGGGCACATTTTCTCAGGCAGGTGGTATGTATACAAAGCAGGGATTTGGGAAGATGTAAGAAGATATGTGAAGGGTTTGTTTGTTTTTTTCTATAAGAGCCTGACCCCTCGCCACATTGGAAGAAAGGCACTGGACAAAATAAAACATCTTCCATCTTGATTGGTACCACTGCTTGGGTCTCGCAAAGTCAAAATCAATCATTAGCCATGTTGTGCCTCTCCAGAAAGAAGTCAAGTCCATTTTCATGTATGCAGGAAAATCTTTGAGTTAGCAAGGTGGTCCTAAACCCTCTGGGTGGCACTACACCCTTTTGTATCTCCCCAATAATGTCCTCTGGGGGACTGGCTCAAGGTCCCCTTCTGGATGTTCCATAAGTCAAATGTAAATTTCTGATTTATCGTAAGTAGATTTTTTTTTCGTAAGTAGATTTTAAATCAGAGATTAACAACAGACATTTAAGTAGACATTGAACCAGTAAACATAACTCACATATCTCTAATAAATTTGAGTGGGTAGCGACAGGAATACAGGCTAGTGTGGATCCCCCAGAGGGTCCAGTCTATGAACTTTGAATTCTGCCCACCTTCTCCATCCACACAGTAGTGGCTTCCAAGAACAATGAGTCTTGTATAAAACCTGACCCAACCCTAACTTGGCTAACCCAAGATGAGCCCTGGACACACGAAGACTGAGAGTTAGGAACATAATCCTGAGAAGACCGGTTTTGTCCCTCAGAGTTCCTTAGGATAGGTGAGCTCATGACCGCTCAAGTTCTCCTTAAAGCAGAAAGTTCTCCTCTTGCCCACCTCGTGCTCCAACCTCAGCAAGACCAACAAATTAGGGACCTACCCTCCAAGGGACACAGAAGACTTCACCGTGGACCTCATTAAGGCCTGTTGGTAATACATGATCTGGAAGAGACACAGTGGTTAGAGGATGCCCAATTTCCCCACCCTTGAGTGTCACTAGCACTGGCACTCACACATGGCCCCCAGAACCAGAAGCCACTTATCTGCCCTTCCATCCCCTTAAGCCACTCATGGCAGTACTAACAGGGCAGAGATCCACAGTAGAGGGGTGACCCCGAACTCTAAATTAGGAGCCTCCACAGCCCATCATGTATCAGTTCAGGAAGAGGTACCAATTGGATAAACAAAAGGTTCTAAGGAGCATTAAATCGAGATGTGGGGACGGATGCTTGGCTTTTCCCTCAGATGCCTCTGGCTGACACAGCAGGTCTAACCTCAATAGCCAACACCTTCAAGAGCTCTGTCTTGCACCCTGGACACAAAATTTGCCAAAATAAGTAGTATGCCTCTTCAGAGAGATTCTAAACTTGCCCCATAATTGTTGGAGGAGGGGCTGGGGTGGGCAAGCAGACCCTGTGGCATCCACCCCACATCCCTCAGATCTGGGCTCTTCTGATGGTGTTTCATATCCTGAGCCTCAGCACTGATCCATTTAGATCTTACAAAAGATGCTTTGTCATTCTGCGCCGTCCATTAATCCAGAAATAATTGTTTGAACATTACACGTGGTTTTTCATTTCACTACTGAGGGCAGAGCATAAAGCCAAAGTACATATAATTTGTTAGAGGACTGAAAATCAAACTTCCCTGGGACTAGGAAACTAATTACCTCTTTTCTGACAGCAGTGATTGTTTGTTTCTGTAAAAACAAAGAAGCAAAAACCATTAAACAGATGCCATTAATTCATTATGGTTCAAATACCCATTTGAGAAATAAAAATCCTTGCCCATGAAAAAAATGGTTTCACCTTTTCTTACTTAAAAGACAGGATTTCCCCATGACCACTGCCTTCACCCTGTTCTAGACAACCACTGGAGAATTAGTTCGACCAAGGCTCTGATGAGGGAACGCATATGATTTACTACTATAACTGCATGCTGTTCTCCCAAAAGCCAAGATGAATTCAAGACTATGTTTGGGATTGGTCCCAATCTACCACAGTGCCTACCCTAAATGGAATGAGACATAAATATGGGGAAACAAGTATGCAGTTGGAATGTTTGTTTCTTTTCTTCCAGGAGAGATCCATTCCTCAGGCATTCATAACAACTTGACCAATACAAGTGTTGGGGGGAGGAGGCAACCACATTGCCAAATATAAAGCACACAATTGAAAAACTTGAGACCTGCAACCACTGAAAGCTAAGTCCCAGAGTGGAGCTGTTTTGATGTAGATCATATCAGGTGGGCCTCATCCTCTTGTTGAAGCAGCCAAAGCAGATTCGTGCCTGGAGTGAGCTGTAGGGCATCCTCTCTCTGGATTTTTGTGCGATATAGCAGAGAAAGGCTGGCTCCCAAGAGAGACTCCATGTATAGGCTCTTAGAACCTCCTAGATACCACTCAGACCTGCCTACTCTTAAATCCCTTTATAATCGGACATGCGTCCTTAGCATCACTTCTCTGCTTCATGCAACTCCTGGAAGTTGGGCACAGTTGGTGATGCCAGTCTCGGTTTTTTTAGGTTTGGTTGTGTCCAGGGGCTACTTGGTGCTGACTGTTACACTTTAAATTGATCATCTTCATTCCTGGCTTCCAGAATCCAAGCAGCTTAACACAACCAGATCTTCGCTGGGAATAGAATCAGAAGCCCGAGGAGGACACGATTTCCCTTAGCCAGTTAGCAAAGTTAAGTATTGGCCTATGAGCCCACTGACAAGGAATAGAGGAGGGTCTAATCTGGAATGTCACATACGTATCTCTCCTTTCTAATCCATGCAGGGTTTCATTTTGCTTTATTAGATTGCTTTTATGTAACTGCTTTTCACAGGAAGTCCTTTTTCCTGGGTGGGGGAGTAGGGAAAGTTATCTCAGAAAACTAAAGGCGGGGCTCTCTGTTTTGGATTCACACACACCCTGACTTCTTCCTGCATAGCCCTTACCACAACTGTGATTAAATATTTGTGTCATTTTTTTTCATATAGGTATCACCCACCAGGCACCACTAAGAGCAGGGCCACCATGCCTGCCTCTAACATAATTTCTGGTGCAGAGTAGATGCTCAAAAAAAAAAAAATCAGATAAATGACAACTGCCATGTGCTTGGAGGCCTAGAAAAATGGAGATTAATCTAAGCTTAGTAGAATTGAACTTTTTCCACCTAAAAAGTTGAAGACACTACCACAATGATCCATATTTTGGATCCAAAATATGGATCATTGCTGATTATCTGTTCCCATTGTCTTTTAACACAAGACACTGTTTTAGAAGACATATTTCAGGAAAAAAAGGACCCAGGGGCCAGAGTGGCTTTGCACTCAAATCTAATATATTCAGACTCTCTTGTTAGAATGTGCTAAAGTGGATTAAGAATCCTATCTACTGGTCTTCCCCCTCTGTTCAAAGCAGAAGCCGTGTTATTCTGTATGTTGGCAAATTGAACACCAATAAAAAATAAATTTATTATTTAAAAAAAAAAGCAGAAGCCGGATCTTTGCCTAGAACAGTAATCACTTAACAATTAGTGCAAAGCAATTTACACCTCTCTGACGCCTTACAAAGTTTAAGGGAGGGAGGTTTTATTATTCTGATTTTCAGCTGAGGATACTGAGTTGCTGAGATGTTACAGGCGACTTTCTCAATACCTCCTGGCCAATAACGGGTTTAGCCAGGATTTAAACCTAGATCTTCCCTTCACAAAGCTGAGGAGTGATCCATGAGACTCAGAAAACAGCCTACTCTTCACCAGTTTCCTCTTGACCTTGAAGCCACGGGGGCTGCACCACAGAATGACTCTGTCCAGCCATTTCATTGAAAATTAAAACAAAAAGACAGCTAAAGCCCTGATCGCAAGATGAAACAGAAAGACAGGAAACTCTTTAATCAACACTAATGACAGGAAAACAAACTCCCAGCTCTCAGAGAAACAAGATCTGGGGCACAGTGACTCTAATAATACTGTTTTATATACTTGACAGTTGTTGAAGAGAATAGATCTTAGATGCCATCACCACATACTCAAAAAAAAAAAAAAACAATTATGTGACAGGATGGACGTGTTGCCCAACCTTATTGTGGTAATCATTTTGCAATATATATAGTTTTAATCATTGCATCGTACCCCTTAAATTTACAGATGTTATATGGCAACAATAAAGCTAAGGAAGAAAAAACACTAATGATGGTAAAGATCACAATCATACCAGGCCTGTGTTCAACCGCCAGAGTCATAAACAAGGGCCTGGGGCACAAGATCAAACTTCCTGAGAGCAGGGGGCTCCTGAGAAGATCAACAGAGATTAAATGAGCCAGATTCTCAGACTGCCTGATGTTCTCTGGGCTCCGTGGGGAGCTGGCCCTGCAAGTCAACCATAATAACATACACACACTCCCATCTCTCCTCTACCTGGCATGGTCTGCCTTTTAGCTCTAATATGTTTCTGGGGCCATTATCTCATTATTTCATATTTTAATTCACTTCATTTGATTGCATTACCCCGTTAGGGCTTCTGCATTGGTGGTGCGGTTCACTGACTGTTCTCTGATTCCTGCGATTACCAGCCACCCTCTGGGAATCGAAGGAGTGGGTCTGGTTGAGTCAGAGGCTTCCCCGCCCTTACCTTGGATTTCCCACATGCATTTTACTGGTTATTTCTAGCTTTAAAAATAGCTTTCCATGGGATCAGCTTCCTCTAGATGGACATACAGGGTTATCTCTGTCCTGTTAAGGGAGTGCGGACATTGGGATGGTGCAGAAGAGGGTCTTGGACTTTTCTAGAAGACAGGGAGAGAATGTGATTGGGGAAGGGAGGTAAGGCTTAGGAAAGAGCATGGACTTTCAGACTGGGACCCAGGTCAAATTCCTGGTTCTGTCACTTATCGGCTCTCTGACTCTGGATGAGTTTTGCAAATTTTCAAAGCCTCTTTCCTTATTTGTAAATGGCGATAGCAAAGGGGGAGGGCATTAAATGAGATAACACATAGAGGTGACTAGCATAGAGCAAGGGCTCAACCTACAGTGGCTACTGAATAGGGTTCACACACTATTGCTGAGAGTAGGCACAGTGGGGTGTTAACCATAATTATAAAATAAAACACAGGATGCCTATGCAATATTTGGGACATACTTTAATACCAAAGAAGTTATTTGATGTTTACCTGAAATTCAAATTCAGCTAAGAAGCCAGTATTTGTATTTGCTAAATCTCATAAACCTGTCCATGTTATGATTACTCAGCCAAAGGCCATAAAACTAAATATTCAAGTGAAGTTATTAACCGCACACACACATACATACATACACATGCACACAAGCATGTACATGTGCATGCACGCACATTTCTAAGCAATTCAAAGAAAACCACTTCATGACAGCATAAGAAATAAACATTTTTTTTACCAGTAATCCATGCACAAAACCCCTTACTTTCTCAACAGTTGGCCCTCCTGGAGGGAATTCACTTTTTTATTCCTCATCCAAGTGACACACTTTGCTACGGTAAGATACTCTGCCTAAGGAAGCTTCGAATGCTACACATTCTTGGAATTCTAACTTGTTCTTTTTCTCTTCTGGAGTGACCCAAATAGGGACACATCTAGAGCCCGTTTACACAGCTCTATGGCTGGCTTGTAGGCCTCAAACCCCGGGTGTGGCCTCCAGACAGCTGTCACAGGGCAGGAGGAGTCAGTCAGGCCATGCCCTGGGAGGCCCTGGGGCCACTGCAGACAGGAGCATGGAAGCAAGCAGGAGGGACAACCAAGGACCCTGGGATCAGACAGCCAAGCAGGAATATATACAGAAACAGAGGTGAGGGGCCAGGCAAGCCACAGAGTGACACAGGAGATGGGGACAACCAGGGGACCTCGGGGAACAAGGGCATTGAGAGCAGAGAGAAGGTCAAAAGTCAGAAACCGGGAAGTCTGGGAACTGAAGTCATTAATGCAGAGCAGACAAGAGATGGGAGGCAGTGACCTGTCCAAAGAGACAAGAATTTGAGGTCGCAATCACCTGAAGCAGCCTGTCCTGCCATGGACTTCCTGATCAGGTGGAGGCAGGAGAGCCTGCAGAATTTGCAGGGCCCCGTGCAAAATGCACATGTGGGACCCTTTGTCCAAAGAAAGCATTAAGAACTTCAAGGCAGTGACAAGAAAACATTAAGCCAAATAAAGGACCTGACCTGGGTGTGGAGCTGCGGCGCAGTGCATGGGTCACCCATTCATGACACCAACCCTGGGTGCAGACTGGAAGGGTGTGGGTGGGGGGCGGGGAGGAGGAATAATGGTGGGATCAGAGAAGAGCAAGAGCCACAGAACTGGGAAAGACCCACATGGAACCTGTCTGTTTCCATTTCATCACGTGAAACACAGAACAATACTATCTCTCTTCCCAAGCCACTGTAAGAATTTAATGATGTTCAGCAAAGCTTCCAGAAGCCACCCACTGGACAGTAGAACACATGAGGCAGGAAAGGCTGAAGTGCAAATCCCAGCTTCTCTGTCTCTGAGCCGCGTGTCTTGGATGAGTTGCTTCCTCTCTTGGCCCTCTCCTCAACTGCGAGATCCAGATGCTAGTAATACTCATTCGCTCAGAAAGTTGTGGGTCTGAACTGAGCTGTGACCAGGTGCGAAGCCCTCAGCCCCATGCTGGGCACATATGGGGACCTGGGCGCCATGGGAGCTGTCCCTTCCAGCCAGCGCCAGTCACAAGAAGAGAACTGTTTGTCCTCAGTTGGTAAGAGTATGTGGTAGTGGTGAGGAACTTTCTCTCACTGAGAGCCAGGCTGAGGGCTCTAAAGAACAAACTATTGAATTCCATGGAGCCATATTTCCATCTTTTATCCAAAGACTAACGTGCACGTTAGAGTGAACTGGTCTGTTCTCAGCAGCTGTTCTGTGGACTAGACAGGGAAGCTGAACTGGTGCTTATCTTCCTCCCTCCACTTCCAACCCAATGGAAATATAAGACGGTGGGAGGACAGAAGAGGAAACTGGCCTAAGGACAGCCCCCCAAAATCAGGTCCCATAAATGACCTCTCTCACACACATCGACAGTTAGGATAATGACAGCTACTGCCTGTGGAGCGCCTCTACACGTCTGATACCATTCTAGACACTTCACATAAATGATCTCATTTAATCCTCTGAGGAAGGGGCTACTGTTATTCCCATTTTATGGGCAAGGAACCTTAAGGCTTTGACTAACTCAAGAGCTTGTCCAAGACCACATGTCCAGGGAGTGGCTGAGTTGGGACTTACCCTGATGTCAAACCTCTCTTCAGCACACCACACTGGCCCTCATCACAAAATGACCACTGTCCCCCTGTCAGGGTCAGGGGAGGAAGGGCCAGCCCTGGGTGTACCAATGCCCATGGCTAGGCTAATGCCCAGCCTCCCTGTTCTGTCTTTTCACTGAAATAAAGGGAAGAAGGGGAACTGAGTGTCCCCCAGGGTATGGGAACTGAGAGAGGACATGCTCTCTGGGTGCGGCCCTGGGACCACGGCCAACTCCTCCCAGGGCTGGACAACCACACTAACCAATGGCCATCAGCCTGAGGAATTGGGTCACCCGAAGTCCTAGGACACCTGCCAACCTAATAGTCGTCTTTCTTATACTTGATGGTGTTCACTTGTTTTGGGTTATCTGCCTCCCTTTAAGGAGAACAGGCATCTTTTCAAGAATTTACTACTTCTCAGAGTTGGCCTCTCTCTTGAAACCAGCAATGAGTGCTCCTCTCTGGAATGAGACAAAAATCCAGAACCTCTGCATGCCCAAGGCCTCATGGAGACACTTCCCATTCCCTCCACCCTCTCCCCTCAGGGCAGATAAACCAGGGAAGACAGGGGACACTTAGTCAGATGGTAGGAAGCGTTGCCAACAGATCAAACATGGCACCAGCCTCCATCCCCCCAGTGGCTGGGCCTGACACACGCTGGGGCTGGCTGAGCAGGAGAGGCCCCACTCGCATGAGAATTATGGTTCCTTATTCTTCTGAGTACTCCAGAGCAGCAAAGGGCAGACGGGAGAAAGAGAGCTGGTGGGAAAGAGAGAGAGAGAGAGAATAGGGTAAATTAAGTGAAAACACCCCCATGGCAAACTTGGCCACGACTAGAGACAGCCCTCAGCCTCACACACTGTCTGTGCTCCGACTCTGAGCTCACAGCATCACCAGCATCTGGCAAGAAGTGGGCCATGAAAGTTGTGCTCTTCTCTGGGCCTGACTGCCATGAGCCTGAAGATGTTCTCTCCCTGAGGAGGGGAGAGAAGTTACACCCCAAGGAGCACAGAATGGAGAGAAAGGAGCTCCAGAGAATGGAGCGTCTCCACTCCTCAGCTGTCCTCCCAGAGCTGGAGTTAAAACTCCCTGCTACACACACACACACACACACACACACACACACACACACACACTCACATACACAGGTAAGCCAAATCCCCAGTTGGCTAGGGTCAGCATGGAGTAATGTGCTTTCCACCTGTACCCTCCCCTCCTCCACACCACAGAGGCTTCCAGAACTGCCAGCTATTCGTTTTAAAAAAAAGTAGATCTTCTACCCGGGTTCAGTATTTTCCTTGATGATTCTGTTTCCATAGCAACCAAGCCTACAAGGCCTCAGCAATTATCTGTCATTTGACGACAGGAACATGGAAAAGACTGACAGGCTGACAGGGCCATATGTGTATCGAAGGAAGGGTTACTTTGAGTTGTTAACAAGGGACCTAGCAATGCCCAGGGGATGCCCTATAGGGCCTGGATATCCCCTCTCCACATGGACTCCATCCCTAACCCCATGCGTGCCTCTGCCTCATGCACTGGTTGGGTTCCCCACAGCCATCTGGAGTTCCAGGTCCCAGTGGACTTCCTTCTTCCTCCTCTCTGGCATATTCTTCCCACCTTCCACTCAAGCCTTTAGGCTACAGATGACACAAGGTTAAAATGTCCCTGACCCCATGCTGCCCATGGACAACATTAGACAGAAAACAATGAAACTTCTAAGACTAGTTTAAGTGGGTTTTAGGCTCCATGGTTCTCAATCAGGGCAATCTTGTTCCTCGGGGCACACTGGACAATGTCTGGGACATTTGTGACTGTCACGACTAGGAGGCCGGCGGGGAAAGGCATAGAGTTACTGGCATCCAGTGGGTAGAGTCCAGGGATGCTGCTAAACATCCAACATGAGGGAAACCGCCTCCCCAAGGAATTATCTAGCCAAAAATAATAGTGCCATGATTGAGAAGCCCTACCCTGGATGCCCACCGTTTCAACAGCTTATGCAGTGCATTCCTTTAAATAAAAAATTATCATAGGAAAATGGCCATCCATCATAAATAGTGGCCTCTTTGGGGACAGGATCCTTTAAAACTAGAAGCATAAGAGAATCTTTGCAAAGGTCTCACCCTACTGAGATGCAAAAGGAGGTTTAAACCCAAAGTCGGTACAAGAGTTTTGAGCCTGGGGCCTACAGTCTCCAGAGTGTCAGGGAAGTGGCTGAGATTGTGTGCAAAATGTCTGTCTGGGCATCTCTGGGCGGAATGGGTTCATAACTTTCATCAGACATCAGATTTCATCAAAGGGGGAACTGCCTCAAAAAAGTCTGAATATCGACCACCTAGATCCCATTTGCTCTGACCTGCACTCTACATTCTCTCATCTCTCATCATGCAAGACCTTTATCATGGCCTTCCCCCTTCCTGACTTTGGTGTCACAAGATATCTTTTTGGCGGTCCCAAAGGGGAGACATCATTGCCCCAACAGGCACAAAAAGACAATAATCGTGTGGACACTTTCCCAGCCTACGAACGTGACATAGGCCCTGCCCAAAGTTTGCAGCAGAGACCTACCTGGTTTACCTGAACTTCATTCGGATTGGTCACTCGGTCCAGGCCATAGTCCAGTACGTTGTTCATTCCCGGCTAAAAGGAAGAAAAACAATGTAAGAACCACCACTGGAAGACTCTCCAGTTTCTGATTAATTCTAGGCCTTGGTCAAACTACCAATTATGAGCCTGAGCTAAGAAGGGCTTGTGGCTTAGCCCATGGGGAACTACAGTTATTCAAAGACCCTCTGGATGAGCTAGTAAGCTTCATGGGGCTGTTCCACCACCGTGGCATCCCAAAACCCAATACAGTGGGATGGATAGGTGTGTGTAGGAGTGAGTGAATGATTGGGATGGATGGATGGATGGATGGATGGATGGATGGATGGATGGATAAATGGATGAATGGATGGATGGAAAGGATGGGTGGGTGGATGGATGGATGGATGGATGGATGGATGGATGGAAAGGATGGGTGGGTGGATGGATGGATGGATGGGTGGATAAATGGATGAATGGATGGATGGAAAGGATGGGTGGGTGAATGGATGGATGGATGGATGGATGGATGGATGGATAAATGGATGAATGGATGGATGGAAAGGATGGGTGGGTGAATGGATGGATGGATGGATGGATGGATGGATAAAACTCAAACTCAGTAAGACTTCACTGGGATTAGTACAAGGAACCCCCAACTCCTCTGGAAGTGCTCCTTCCCCACTCTAAAGTGCAGTGCTTTGGAGAATCCAGGCTTCAGTCAGCACCTTTGGTTTCCAGTGCTGGAACTGCCACTTCCTAGCTGTGATGAAGATTTTGGAAACCACCTCTCTCTACATTCGCTACCCCTCCTGAGAAATGGAGGTGATCTCTCCTACATGTCAAGTTCTTGTTGAGGATTTAACAAGTTGATGTGCAAAGCTCTAAACAGAGAGTAGCAATTACTGAGCAATGGCTTGTGTTCATTTTAGGATCGTGTATGTAAAGGCCGGGGCCAAAGTGGGGCCCCTCAGGCTTTACCAGTCCCCTTCTCTGTCAGACAACCAACCCTCCAGCCAACCTTGCTTGGTGTCCCCTATTCCTTGGCTAGCAAGCTGAGTCTTTCACTTCCTTCTCTGTTAGTTTGATGTAGGCAACCATCAAGTTCCCAACACATATGATCAACCCGGCCTATGACCCTGACGCAGAGGCAGGCCACTGAGCTTTCTCCCCAACAGATTCAACCTCAATAACATCAACCACGTGTTTAGCTCAGAGGTACGGTTGCCAAATAAAATATAAGCTTCCCAGGGAAGTTTGAAGTTCAGACAAATGACAATTTTGATACATAAAAATACATTCCATATGTTTTTAATATAAATATACAATAAGCATAAAAATATTGCGACATTAAACATTTGCTGCTTGTCTGAAATTCAAACTTAACTGGGCATCCTCTATTTTACTTGCTAAATCTGCCTACTTAGCTCAGCAGGCTACCACAGGGGGCAGATATTGGGCACACAGCCAAGGCAAGGAAGAGACAAAAGAAAGCAGTAGAAAAATCGGTGGGGAAAGACAGGGGAAGGGAGTGGCTGTCCTCACCTCAGTGGTCACATGTGGACCTCCATCAACAAATATGTTATCAGGCACTCCCATGGGTGACATTGTGCTCAGCCTGGGGAGCTTGTGGGGAATGTGACACTTCAAGGCATCCCCAGCTGGCATCTCGAGGCACTTCCAGTTGTGTGGGCAAGGCAGCCACTCGGCAACTTATCCCACAAATGATAAATTACAGCTGTGACAAGTGCTATGAGGGACAATGTGGAAGTCCAAGCCAGCCTTCAACAGGATCTAACCCAGCATGGAGGTGGGGGCAGGGGGACACGAGAATCCATGCCCATCCCTAAAGTGAGTTCTAGGAACTGTCTTCTCCATCTGGTACAAAGAATTCCCCCCCAGGGTAACCAAAGACAGACTTACACACGTGCACGCGCACACACACACACACATACCCACCATGCTCCGGGCACCCCTACAACCTCAGCAGCTTCAGTGTACTTGTCTGCTCAAGTCTTGCGTTAGTTCTCCAAATCTTTCCTTCAAACTTGCCCCATGTTCTGATATAAACTCGGCTGCCCCGGTGCTCCCTGGTGCACCTGCACAACCGTAATCAGCACAGGGCTGCCCTCCGCCGCCCAGACCAGACGGCCTTGACTCTCGGAGCTGTGGCCGCCCCGGGGGCTTTAGGATCCTGCCAGCCTGTCCAGTGCCAGCCCCTCCTGGCTGCCCTGCACTGTGCAGACGGCCACACGTGCCCTCCTGGCGGCCAGTCTCCCCATCTCCTGCCTCCTTCGAGCATCTCAGTTGCTCCCAACTGAGCTGTGGCCCCATTCCGGTGCCCTGCCCTCAAAACTCCCCAGGGGGTTGCCTTTCCACCTTTGCTGGTTTGGAAGACTCCCAGGCTCCACTGATTCATTCACTTATTCATCAGGTAGAATCAAGTTTTTGTTCCCCTGCCACTTGCAGAGCCACTGGCGCTGCAGTTTCTGGCACACAGGAGGGTACTCGCCAGAGCTGCCTGCGGTGTGCAGGAGACCAGAGCAATCCCTGCCGTGGGCTGCCAGCAGGCCCATCCAGCCCCAGTGCCACACGCAGAGAGCCCACAAAGACAGCCACCCCCCCCCGTGAGTGCCAGGCTGTGATGCCCCGAGAACGTCCCTTGGGCATAAGCCAAAGAGGCAACTTCCTAAATGCATCATAATTCGGGTGAGGAAAGAACCTGTATGCCCAACAACTGCTCTGAGGAGGCGACATCCCCAGGGCAACACCAGGCTGAGTGCTGAGGGACATTGCTCGGGGACACTCCACCATGTCCCTCCTGTCCCTTCTCCTCTTCTGTTCTCCATCATCACTCTTTTCCCTAACGTATTAGTTCAGCCCCTTCTGGTGCCTGGGACAGAAAGCAAGAGATAAAATACCAAATAGCTACATGAACAAGATGAAGGAGGGGAAAGAGACAGAGATGGGGCTGCACTGGGAGATGTTGGCTGGAACATGAGTTCCCTGGAGAGGTGCTCCCAGACCCTGCGCTGACACGGGACCCCTGCCCCCTTCCAGCGTCCTGCCCTTCTGTACAGTACGCACTCGTGTGTGCAATCGCTTCTGTCCCCAGCTCTCCGCCAGACTGTAAGCTCCTTGAGGGCACAGGCTCATCGTCTGTCATGGCTCAGCGTCCAGGTATCCCCACTGCTGAGTGAGCACCTGGCACAGCGTGGGCACCCACAAAATAGATGTCGGATTTTTTTCTCATTTGAATCAGAGTATGTGGGTTTTCCGTCTGCCTTTATGATATAACATTAAATGTCAGACCATTTTCCTACATCAATAATTGGCCTTTTAAAAATACAATTTTAGGGCAGCCCGGGTGGCTAAGCGGTTTAGCGCCACCTTCAGCCCAGGGCATGACTCTGGAGACCCAGGATCAAGTCCCACATCGGGCTCCCTGCATGGAACCTGCTTCTCCCTCTGCCTCTCTCTCTCTCTCTCTCTCTCTCTCTCTCTCTCTCTCTCTCTCTCTCTCTCTGTTTCTCATGAATAAATAAAATAAAATCTTTAAAAAAATACAATTTTAATAGCTTCATAATGTTCCTTTATGTGGATATAAGCTCATATGTAAAGATTTAAATGCATCTATCTGTCTTTTTATCCATTCAAATTTATTTTGTTTCTCTTTGTTGGACATTCAGCCCAACCTCAACAAGAAATGGAAGGCAGACACCTTCTGCTCTGGTGAGTGTCGGGATTTGTGGTTGACGTGATGGCCAGTTAGCTTGATATTCGGACAAGTGACTGTGTCATTTGGAGCACACACCGCCTCTGTCCTGGACCACATCCTCCATATACCCATGGTCCCCACGTCAGTGGACCCTATCCTCGGGAGACCCAGAAGTCCCAGATGGTGCAGCAAAGATGCACAGAAGGCCCCAAAATGACTTCTCTAAAGGAACCATTCACCCTCTGTTGATTTACGCAATTAACTGTTGTTTGCATCCTGCCTACATCTGCACTCTGTTTCTTTTGGGTAAAACATGGGAGAGGAACATCATTTTCCTTCACTGTTCTCCCCTTCTAACCTGCCCCCAGCATATGGATGCTGCGTCACAGGCAGCATTTGGGCTCAGGGCAGGGATTGGGTCACAATCCTCAGCCACCACCACCCACATTGGGTCTTGGCCTCTGCCCATGATGAGCTCTCTGATACAGCATCCGGCTCCACACCACCACCACCACCCCGCCACCAGCACTTCCTGAATCAAGCACTCCTCGCTGTGCCCCCTCAGCACTTAGGCCTTATCTCCAGGAGATGCTGTTCACCTGCTATGGCAATTTGGATCTTGTGCCCCCCAAGCTGGGAGGGGGGGACCTCACATCCTACAGCGGTAGCACATCAGACAGATGTGGATTCACATCCCAGTGCTGTGCAACCTACTGACCCTCTCTGAGCCTGGATTGCCCCCCATCTGAGTGTCGGGGATGGGGATACTCCCTACCTGACAGCATTGTCATCAGGTAAATGGGATCATCCACACCAAGAGCTTAATGCGGGCATGTATCAGGTGCTCGATGACATTTAGCTGTTATTTTATGCCCAGCACCAAACTGAGCTGGCACAGAGTCGGGGCCCATGAAGGTTTCACAGATCAATGAACAGACAAGTGAAGAAGGGGACCACTGAGACGCAGCAATCCATGTCCCATTCTACGACAGTTGGTTACAGATGGTCCACATACTGGCGGCTTTACACTCCACGGAGTCAAAAGCTTTGTTTGCCTGGCTGGCTTTTTTCCCACTGAACTGACAGTTTGTTTGGTCTCCTGGAGACAGTCTGACAGCCCCTAAACTCCTGGGCTTCGTGGGTTTGTCAGTGAGACTGCTCAATTTCTAGCCTGAGACAGACTTCAGACAGGACGCTCTTCAAGCAGAACGCTCCACCAAGAGGCTGACAGTGTTCTGAGAAAGTCAGGGAGAGCAGGACCCAGATGCACCCCAGCCTCATCTCTGGCTGATGGTCCAGTTTGATTTAGGGGTGCAGCCCTGGCAAGGACTGGACATGAAAATAGTTTTGTGTCCACAGGGTTTTACGACAGCTCCAGGTACATCAGAACCTCCCTGTGAACTTGGCTCCTCAGTGCTCTCAAGCACGGACTGGGCACCTTTGCACCCTGGCATCATGTTTGTTAGAGCAGCAGTGACTCACACGATGCTCTAATGACCGGAGAGGTTCCAAAAAGGCCTTCAATGAGCTAAGACATCATGTAACGTTGTGGTGGGAGGCAAAAGGGCACAGGGACCAGGAGACGGTGCTCCCCAGTCTGCGGGCTCAGATCCTTGGACACTCAGTAGCTGTGCAACCCTGGCAATATGCCTGAGCCTCAGCTTCCCTATCAGCAGAATGGGGCTAATATCACCTTTCATGAGGGGCTGCAAAGATGAAACAAGAGGACGAATGTCGAGTGAAGCCTAGCACAGTGCCCAGCACATAGTTATGTGCTCAGTTCAGGTCTGCTGTGGTGATGATGGTGATGATGACCATCATCATGGACCAGTGACAGTGATGGCGATGGAGGTGGGAGAAAGTGGGAGCAGTGCGGTGGGGGTGGGGGGTGGAAACAAGGCAGGTGATAGTGGAAGCAGTAACCATAGAGTCACATTGTCAAGTTTAGGGACTTCTGCATCATACTGTGAGGGGCCACTCTGCGCCATTTGCCTGGTGTGGGCGCTGAGAGCTTGCCCCAGGAGAAGTTGGGAGAATTCAGATCATCTGCTTTTCACTTTGTTCCCTACAGGCCTCCTGGCTGGCTACAGGGACAGAGGGGAGGAGAGAGATCCGAGGCAGGTCCTGTGCACAGTCGGTCTATGTCACTTTGCAAGGGACACAGTCACACTGGCCCTTCCACCCCATGGAGTCTCTGCACATAATAGAGGATCCGTTCTCCACCCTGCAAGGAGAAGGATCCCCTCCATCACGAGTGCCACAGGCACCAGGGCATCTTGCCAAATGAGAGGCTTCCCTGCCATGTCCCCCTATCTCACCCAGGCTCCCCTTTCAGGAACAGGTGACAGAAGGAAGGCTGAGCAATGACAGCACCCTTCCTTCTCATACAAAGATCTCACTCCTGAGCTACAACAGGGAGGGGCGTATATGTAAGTTGTCCCTCCAGGATCCTGTCATCCCAGCTGTGGACAACTTCACCGAGCCCTGGTGACCTCTATCGGGCATCAGCTAACCGATTTGTCTAGAGGACGAATCCTGACACAAAGCAAAACCAAACAAGCTTTTTGGGGATCAACCAACTCCAAGACCTTAACCTCAGCAACGAGCTGTGCAAACCAATGCGCCCACAGATGGAACAGTGTATGTGTATCTGTTTTGAATGTAGAAAGGAAATAAGCAAAATGGCCAAAATGTGATGAGGTCAAAGTTCTAAATTCCAGAAGCTTTGGCACCATGGCTGACCCAGTTCACTTTCTGACCTGAGAAGGCGGTCAGCAGGCAGGCGGGAAGGCTAAAGGAGGAAGAGGAAGCACATCTGCTTTGACCTCCTCACTTTCCAGATTCCCTTTCACATCTCCCACCTCCAGTGACCCAAAGGCAGCACCTGGATCTGCCACAGGAGGAAAGTGAGGCAGCAGAGGTAACCCCAGCAGGTGACCATTCCCAGTAATGAGCCGTAGCAAGCTACATCACTTATGCCCAGCTTGTCTCTCTGGGCCCCTAGAGTCCCTGAGCTAGATAGAGATGCATTGTGCTCTGAGAAGTGAGGCACAGCACACACTCATTCCTCCTCACCTACTCCCACCTCAACTGCTGGGGATGGATCTGGAAAAGGAAGAGGGAACAAGAGATGCAAGGCATAGCCTGGTCTATGCAGACTTCCAGTTCTCTACAGCATTTTCTGTAGAACCTGGGTACTAGTTTTTTCTTCTTGTGTCCCTTTTCCAAGGTATCATGGCAAAAAAAAAAAAGTCAAAATCATAATCTATCCCTCATAAAAGGCAAGCTCATTCGGGTTCCTCCCGTAGGTAACTTTGTTTAGACCCACCACCACCAGATGAGCCACAAGCTCATTCCATCAGGCAGTCTTTCCTCTTCCACCAAGAGGCACTTAGACGCTTACCCAGTGCTGAGCAACCACTCCTGTTCCTTCAGTTCCAGCCACAGCGGGAAATGAGCCAGAAAAGGGATAATGAGAGTACAGGATAGAGATGGGGAGGCATAAAATGGGTGAAACCAGGAAGGATAATAATACTCACAGGGCATCGGTGGACCAGCCAATATGCCTTCTCCTGGCAATCCAGCGCATACCTGTCTGCTTTATTCCTTTCCTTTCCAGTCCTGAGAAGCCAAAAGCCACATACAAGCCAGTAAGACTTTGCACCTTTTGCTCAGTGAGGTACCCCACTTCTGATGATCCAGTCCACTCTCCCCACCTCTCCAAATAATCTGCGTTTGCCATCATCATCATCATCATCATCATCATCATCATCATCATAGTCAACACTAATATCACACGAGTATTAACTCACTTAATGCCCCCAGTGACCAGGGACTTCGCAGCTCCAGGGACTGAAGCAAAGGGACACTGAATGCCCTGCAGAGGGTCACACTGTCAGCAAGGGGCAGGGTGGGATCCGAACAGGCATCTGGTCCCAGAGTCCAGCTCTGTCTGAGAGCTACCACGCCACGGTGACTGGCCCCAGAGTCAGACCGCCACCACCTTCACCACCAGGGCGAGTGTGGATGACATTCTGGGCTGACACCTGACTACCCAGCTTAATTTCTCCCTGCCTTGATAGACAACACAGTCAACGTCTGGACCAGCAGGCAGCAGGCATTGCCAGAGCTTGCTGATGGGGAAAATGCTGGGCCTCGGGGATCTGTGTGTCTCCCTCCCTGTCGGGTCCACTCTGTCCTTTCAAAGAGTTCATGACAAGTCAGGGTTTTTCCAAACCCAACTTATTATTGTAAAAGGCTATTTATTTTCCCTTATCTCCATCTCCCCCTCTCCTCATTATGGAGAGGAAACAATGCCATGCTTTCCTCCCACGGAAGCCGGGCAACGGTAATTATAGGGCCACAGGTCCCATTCAGCACCATTTCCACGGCGACCTGCACTCACACGGTGAGGCTTGCTTTCCCAGGCAACGTGGGATGACGCACATGCCCTCCACAAGACGGCAGATTTATTTGCTAGCTAATGTATTGTGAATAACGTCAGCACATCTAGAGAGCCAGATGGGTGGAGAGTGCCATTCCACTGGGGTGTTTTGCCAACCTCCTCTGGAAATTAAATATAAACACTGTCACTTCAACTTCCCCTTGCCAACCTAACTGGATTTTCCACCAGGTTAACTACCCCACATCCTCAGGAGGATGGGCCACAGACGGCCTACGGCACTGCAGCGTTTCCATCATGCTGGAGAGCCTTGTAAATAGTCAGTGGCTAATTGACAATAATGGTCCTTTCTGGCTTTGCTCTTTGGCTCTGCTGGGACAGATGTACTTGGAGGAGAGTCGTGATGAATGGAATCCGAAAGAACCAGTAAACAAGAAAGAATCTTAGGTTGTCGTATTATGATCTTTTTTTTTCTTTCAGCAACAGTATTGCTTAATCAATCAATCAATAAATCATTTGTTCACATATTCACTGATCTCCCCCTATGTTCAAAGTACTGAGAGTATGGGGTGGGGTGCCTGGGTGGCTCAGTAGGTTAAGTGGCTGACTTTGGCTCAGGTCATGATTTCAGGGTCCTGGGATTGAGCCCCGCATCAGACTTCCGGCTCAGTGGGGAGTCTGCTTCTCCCTCTCCCTCTCCTTCTGTTGTTCCCTCTGCTTGGGCTCTCTCTCTCTCTCTCTCTCTCTCCCCCCCCACCACCCCCCCGTCAAATAAACAATAAAATAAAATCATTTTTTAAAAAGTACTGAGAGTACATTGGTGCACCAAAGAGACTGTTATAGACTAAATCTTTGTGTGCCCCTCAGAACATATATTGAAGCCCTAACCTCCAATGCGATGGTGTCTGGAGATGGGGCCTTTGAGAGGTAATCAGATGAGGGTGCCTGGGTGGCTCAGTGGTTGAGCATCTGCCTTTGGCTCAGGGCATGATCCCAGAGTCCTAGGGTTGAGTCCTGCATCAGGCTCCCTACAGGGAGCCTGCTTTTCCCTCTGCCTATGTCTCTGCCTCTCTGTGTCTTTCAAGAATAAATAAAATATTAAAAAATATATATGTCTACAATTCTTTGATGTTCCTTCCTTTGAGAGGAGGGTTCATGTTCTCCCCTCCCGGGAACCAGGTGGGTTTTGTGGCTGGTTCAACCAACACAGTAATGTCAGAAATGGCACTCTATGATTTTGGGGGCTGGGCCATAAAGGGCGGGATAGCTGCCATCCTCCCACTGGAATACTTGCCCTTGAGGCTTCCAACCACCTGTAAGCAACGTGACTTCCCTGGTGCCACCATGCTGGGAGGAAGCCCAAGCCACCTGGAGAGGTCCAGAGGCCCCAAGACAAGGGCAAGAAATGCCCAGCCAGTGGCTGCAGGCCTCCAGCTCCAGCCTTGGGCTGCATCCACTTACGAGACTCAGACCCAGGCCTGCCCAGCCAAGCTCTTCCCAAATTCCAGATCGACAGAAACCTGTTTAGATAATAAAGCAATTGTTGCTGTTTTGAGCCACTGAGTCTTAGGACGATGTGTGTTCCCTAACAACAACTAATTAGAAAAGTCTCTTTTGAGTAGACATTTGAACTGAGAGATCTCTCTCTGAAGGATAACAGGACCCTATTTGTGTTTCCAAAATGCAAATGGGAGCAGAGAGACCAGTTGGAAAGACACAGCCATGGCCTGGTTGTTTCATGGTGAAGTTGTTTCAACCAGGGCAGGGAGGTGGGAGCAGGTGGGCAGAAGGAGTTTTGCCAGGAGTGTGCAATAGGACTAGATGACTAGACACTGGGTATGGGGCCTTGGGAACGGGAGGTAAATGGGGCTCCTTCCACTGATGTGGGTAACACCAGAGGAAGAGGTTTGGGGTATGAGGGAGAGAAATATTCAAATATGAACAAGTTAAGTTTGAGCCGTGACATCAACATGAGATGTTGAATGAGTGGCTAGATGCTGAATCCGGGATTCAGAAAAGAGGTCTATGTGGAGAGGCTCAGTATAACAAAATGGCTACCTCAGGAGCGAACCTACATGGCCAACCTAATTTCATTGAGACCCTGTGTTTGTATTGATCAGGCTTCTGCAGAAAAACAGAAAGAGTAGGAGAGTAGTAGATAGATAGATAGATAGATAGATAGATAGATAATTTATTTTAAGGAATAGCACGCTATTGAGGAGGCTGGCAAGTCTAAATTATGAACGACACACCAGCAGGCAGGATGCAGGGAAGGGTTGATGTTGCAACTTGAGTCCAAAGGCAATCTGGAAGCAGAACGCCTCCTTCCTCAGAAAACCTGTCTTTTTTTCTTAAGGCCTTCAACTGATTATATAAGGCCCAACTGATTATATAAGGCCCAAACACACACTATGGAGGTAATCTCCTTTACTCAAAGTCTACTGATGTAAATGTTAATCTCACCTAAAAAATACCTTGACGGGACACCTGTGTGGCTCAGTAGGTGGAGTATGAGACTCCTGATCTCGGCATTGTGCATTTGAGTAGGGTATACCACTGTAGGGTATAAAGATTGCTCACAAATTTTTAAAATCTAAAAAAAAAAAAATACTTTCACAATGTCATCTTAGACTGGTGGTGGCCCAGCTATCTCGGTACCATGGCCTAGACAAGTTGACACACAAAATTAGCCACTGAAGACATGAAATCTGGAATCGGAGGCAGCCTCTGAGTCAAGCAATGGAATTAGTGGGGAAAAGCCAGTATCTCAGAAGGACAGAGCCTTTTATGAATTGCTCATCCCAAGGCATCTAGAAGTGATGGAGGAGGGGACGTCCTGTGACATGGGAAGGACAGAGCTTTATCTAGGCTGAGGCCAAGGCCCAACTGGTGGGGCCTGTGGGAGCCATTGAGAATAGTCCCGAGCTGCCAGGGAGCTAGAGTATCCTTAAAGGCATATGTCAAGGTCTGCAGGACTCAGGATCCCTGGGCTATCCTACTTAGAGCAGAGAGCTGGGGAAGAATAAGGGGGTTGCAGCCCAGTGTGGAATCCAGCAGAAACTCAAAGTAACACTAGCCCAGGTTTGACCATTACCTCACAGAGTGACTTTGCCGAGGACTGTTTAAACTTTCTAAGTGTCAGTTTCGCTATTTGTGGATGTGAAGGATGACCAGAATTACTGTGAGCACTTCCCTCTCACCAACAGCAAAGGAGACAGTACACAGACCTCACCAAAAGAAGCCTTAGGAACAAATACAAGTGATGGGAAGTTAGAGCACTCCCTGCAGCGCTCTGTCTCAGACATACCCAGGCAGAAACATGTCAGTGGTGAAAGGCCCACACCAGGTCTCTCAGTAATGCTCCTCTACCTGAATCTAAAGCCTCAAAACAGATATTTTCCCTTCCAGGCAATAAAGCCATCTGCCATTGGAATTTTTGTGTTTCCCAAACTGGCACACCTGCATAATAGCGCTCACCTTTTGTGATGGCTAATTTTATGTGTCAACTACTAGGTCACTGGACACCCAGATATTTGGTCAAATATTATTCTGGATGTGTCCCTGAGGGTGTTTTCAAATGAGGGTATGTTAAGTTGAAGGCCTGAATGAAATGAAAGGGGGAGGTTGATCCTCCCTCGAATGACAGGGAATTCTTCCCACCTGATGGCCTTGGGCTGACACAGCAGTCTGTTCCTGCCTTGGGACTCAACTAAAACATCAGCTCCTGGACCTCCAGGCTGCCAGCCTTCAGACAAACCTACGCCACCAGCTCTTTGGGTCCCCAGCCTGCGACTTGCGACTTCTCAGCCCCTGTAATTGTGTGAGCCAATGCCTTAGCATACAACTCTTGATATACATACATACATATATATCCTATTGTTTCTCTAGAGAGACCTAACTAATCTCCCACTACTCCAATCCTAAGGCTGCCTGATGAGAGCTCACTGTCCAGCTCAACTATGCACCAGCAAAGGTAGACCTTTCCAGAAAATGGACTTGCCAGAGTGAGTGAGGCTAGGCCAGCTTGACTTATCCAGTTTGGTAATATCTGGCATTGGTCCCCAGATATTCCTGACTCCTCTGTATTACAGGCACACGATAGGACTGTACCTCCCCATCCAAACTCCTTTGAGGTTGGGCACAATGATAGGAGCTGCTTTGGTTAAGGAATTACGAGCAGAAGTGACATGCATCACTTGTGACCCACACAGGCTCTGTCTCCCTCTGCTCCAGCAACAGGTAAAGCCTGGATGGTGCTGCTCCTTCAGCATGGGTCCTGGAGGGGGCACAAAGCATGTCAGGGCCCCAGCTAACCCACAGTGGGCATGTAACACAGCACTGTGGTTTTGTGCTCCTGGGACCTGGGGGCTATTTGTTGTAACAGCCTGACCTCTGATCTCATCCTGCCTGATTCACTCTCTCCAACATTTACGTCTGGCTCTCCTAGACAAGGCAAAGCCCTCATGAGGACTTCCGGCTCCAGTTCTGAAGTGGACAGCAGGCAAATGAGAGCAGCAGTGGGTGGTTCTACCGTGCAAATCCAATTAAAATCTCTTTATGGCTTCCCGTGGCCCTTAGCACAAAACCCTCCCACAAGCTGCTCCTGCTGACATCTCGGGTCTCACATCTGTCAGTTCCAGGCTCTAGGCTCTCTGCTCCAGCTATGCAGAGCTGCCTCAAGTGGCCATTCCCCTGACTCCAGATTCTGAAGACTTCCATCTACTTTGATGCGGTTTCCCCCGCTCCTTCTGGAAACCCCAGTGTGAGGCCCCCATCTCAGTGTAGCATTGCAGCCTGTTTGCTCATCCACCTGACCCCAGATTGTGCCTCCACGTTCCCCATGCCTAGCCTAATGTTTAACACAGAAGTGCCCAGTTAAGATTTATTTTAACAAAAGGAAACAAAGAAGGAAGGGAGGAAGAAAGGATGACTAGTGGACAAACGTGACCTTTCACTTACCTGTATTGCTCTTTGGCCTGCATAATGACAAAATCCCATTTGTAGTTAATTTTTTTGTTCAAGAAATTGTAATTTTCCTAGAAATGGGAAACAAAAAGAACACTGAGCCCCATGACATATGCTGTGTGCAGAGGGCAGAAAGCTTTAAGTCAATGATGGCATGCCCTTGGCCCTGCTACAGCCTCACCCCAGCCAAATGATCTCCCATCCTGGCTTTGCAAAGGCATTCATTCAAAGGGTAGCACCAAATTCTCAGAAAGCCTTGCCAACAGAAGCCAGACCCTGGCTTGAATTTTTTTAAATAAATATATCCCAAATCTTATTAGGAAAGGGAGAATACAATGGGAGAAAAAGCAGAAACTCAATATTCAATGACAGAGCATCACAAATGCACAGACAAGTCCTAAGATTGGCATGATGTTGGCACTTCTAAAAACATGTTTGTAAAGAATAAAAACACAGCAAGATTGTTGCTGTCTGCCCAGAAACCTAGCCTTTTGAGGGCGAGGGCGTGTTCTTTGAGAAATCTAACTCGTCTGGCCTAAAACAAAAGCTACACTATTGTTTTCTCATCACACACTCAAGTTCAAATCTGTTCATCACACACTATCCATTATCATGCATATTAATTGTCTCATTGTTTTAGGACAGCAAAAGGAAGGAAAAGGAAGGTAGTAGCTATTGTGTGTCCAGTAGACACTGAGGCAAGGGTTTCTATTATAGCAGGAGAAACTGAAGCTTGACATGGGGAAGAATTTACTTCAGCAAGCTGCTTCCAAACAGATGAATGGATGGATGGTGGGTGGATGGATCCTGGATGGGTGAATGGAGGATGGATGGATGGATGGATGGATGGATTGATGGTGAATAGATGGTGGATAGATGGATAGTGAGTGCATGGATGATGAACAGTGGATAGATAATGGATGGGTAGATGGTGGATGAATGGTAGATAGATGGATGGTAGGTGGATGGATGGATGGATGGTGGGTGGATGGATGGTAGATGAATGGATGGTGGGTTGATGGATACTGGATGGATGAATAGAGGATAGATGGATGGACTGATGGTGGATGGATGGTGGATAGATGGAGAGTTGGTGGATGGATGGTGGATGGATGGTAGATGGATAGTGGATGGTGGATGGGTGGATGATGGATGGATAGACAGTGAGTGGACAGATGGATCAAGGGTGGATGGATGGATGGATGGACAATGAGGGTATATGTGATATCACAAAGGAGGAAGAGGAAAAAACAACTGAAGACTTTATTCCAACTATAATAGCTTATACTTGAAAGCATCTCTGTACCTTTTCATATTCTTCTAAAATCCCTTTCTTTTTTATATTTCGCTTGGCCAGATAGATGGCTGAAAAAGAAAGCAATGACATTTTCCATCATCATCATATTTTAAAACTGCATCTGCATGAGGCTGCTGTGGTTGGCTTGGTGGGGAGAAGTCTCAGCAGACCCCTGCTCCCTTCCCTGGGAACCCTCCCAATACAGATGTGAACTGACATAAAGGTCATGATGACAGCAAGACAAATGTCACCAAAATGCAGTGAGTAAATAAGTAGCGTATTAAGCACTACCAAAGGCATGGGGAGGTAGAGTTTTACCATAGTCTGTATCTTCAGCAGGCCACTGCTGGGTGGGCCAGAAATATGGTGTCTACAAAAGAAACCAGGAAACCATGCTTAAACACTACGCTGTGACTGTCCCCCTGAGCCCCCCACCCAGTCCTGTGGCTTGAGATGAAACTACCTTAGCCCCCTCCCACTCTTTCTAAAGTTCTGATCTGTGATGATATGAAACCACACAATTACCTTCTCAGGTAAGATTAATCCCATATAACACCAAGGTCAAGACCAAAACCCACCTGAAATCGGTAGAGGCTGTTGTCAGGCTTGAGAACGAGATTCCTGGGATCTTGCAGGGGATAAATGTAGCCATACTTGACAATAAAGTTCCCCAAGTTCTGTGCCTCTGAGAAGACACATGGAAGTTAAGAGCAGACACAGAAGGCGGAAGCTCACTGCCCAACCCCCACACAGTTCTCCAAACTCCAGGAGAGGTGCTTCCATCCTAATGGCACTTCATCCAAGGAGTGAGGACAGTGGTTCCTGAACTTGGCCATAGGCAAATATCAGCTGGGGAGGCATGGTAAGAAGAAGATTCCTCAGCCCAATCCCCAGAATGACAACTCATAAGTCTAGGGGGAGCCAGTGAACCCAAATGTTAATGAGTGTCACAGGTGGTCCACTGTAGGTATATGGAGAAGCTTCTTTGGGCCCTTTGGGTCTAGAGAAGTCCCCAGGCGCAGGGAAAGAATGTCTCTGATCAACAGAAAGTTCCTCACTCAACGAAGAAAGGAAAGAGGAAGCCATGTTTATTGCCAGCTTCTATCCCAAGCTCAATTCTCCTTGCATCCCAGGCCCAGATCCCACCCCTATTGCCCCCAACTCCTCTAAACCTCCCTTTAATTCCCACCCACCTCCAGTGTGCTTGAAAACACAGTCTTATTTCTGGATTTGTGTCAGTTAAAGGAAAACCTTCCTGGTTCTTTCTCAGAAGCCCCAATGAAGCAGGTGTCTTTTCATCGATCACTGAGAAAGAATTCCACCTCTAGTTCTCCGGCCCAAGGACCCAACCCACATCCCATCCCATATCTCAGCCTTCAAAGCTGAGAAGACTTTCTCCCCAACCCTCCTTCTTACATCATGTCTCACTCCCTCTGTCATTGACAAGTCTCATTTTTTTATGCCTTGTTGTACCAAGTCTTTTTTCTAGTGGGAAGTCTGTTCCTTAGAGTCTCTCTGTTCCAATCCACCCCTCAAATCGCTGCAGACATCCTCGCTTACATATGATTATCATACATACTGCCATGTTCAAAAATCCCCCATGGCTTCCTATGACTTGTCTCCCAGATAAAACTTGGAATTTGCAGGGGCACCTGGGTGGCCCCAGTTGATTAAGCAGCTGACTTGTAACTTCGGCTCAGGTCAGGATCTTGGGGTCCTGGGATCGAGCCCCACATCTGGCTCAGTGCAGACTCTGCTTAGGACTCTCCCTCTCAGTCTGCCCTTCCCCCACCCGTGCACATGTGAGCGCATGCTCTTTCTCTCTCTCAAATATATAAATAAATCTTTAAAAAAAACAACAACAACTTGGAATTTGTAAACATGCCAGCTATAGTCCTACTCCTCCCCTGCCCTGCACACCCAGCTGAAGTCATGTCTCCCAATTTCCCCTCGTTCCCACTCCCTATCTCATTCATTCCATCTCTACACCACTGCTCTGGCTAGTGCCCCTCTGGGAAGACAGACCGTCGGGCTCCCCTCCGCAATTCCCAAGCATAACCTTCTTTTGAAATCAGCTATATGTGTGCATCACCCCCTCCAAGAATTCTGTCTTGGCTGATTCTTCCCCAATTATCCATTATTTACATGCTCTCCAGCCCCATTATCATGCCTTCACTTTTGATTCTGGTTGTTTTGCACATGAACGCCTTGTCTCTCCAATGTCCATTTCTCAGAGACAAAGGTTAAGCCTCCATTTCGTCTCTACCCTCCAGAAATTCATTGGTGGCGCTGCACACATGACCATCTTTGTTGACCGAGTGCCTGAGGAGCTCTCACCCAGATTGGAGATCCAAAGCCGCTGGGAGATCCACTGTAGAACATCACTTCCTGCAAACCAGAAGTATTTGGCCATCGTCAGAGCTTTCAAGCATACCCCCTGACCTCTACACCCTCCTCCACGCTGTTGCCTGAGTCTCTGCAGGGCTCAGCTGCGATCTCATCCCTCTTCTCCTTACAACTTTCAGGGACTCCTCTCCACTGCTCCCTACTATGTTCACTCCAAACCCTGCAGCCATGATTCAGGGTCATCCAAGATCTGACTTCATCCAGACTGCTAGTTTAACCTCCCACACACACCCTCAATCTTCACCTCTCTTGTAGTACTTCTTTTCTTACCTTACAACAATTGGTGCATTGACTGTCATTCAACAGATAAAAAGTAAATAGCCTAAGTCTTAACACTGAAAAAAAAAAAAAACAGACCCAAGGAATGCTGTCTGTGGGGCTCCAGATGGAGTCTGGTCACACAAGGGTAAGTCAGAGCAAGAGATGGGAGGAAAAGTGGGAATGAGCTAAGAGTGAGGGGATGGTTCTCCTACGCTCCCAAGTTCCCAGGCAGAACTCTGAGGAGTCAGAACATTCTAAATTCAGACCTGACCTGTCAGGTCACTGTGAAGGTATTTTGGTCAAAGCAGGATGAGGGGACATATTTGGTAACACTATGGGTTGACTTATAACTTTGGACAACGGGATGTGGACTCCACTTGGGAGTCTGCAAGTCTTAGGGGCTGGCCTGGGAACAATGCAGAGTGAGGACTGGTGGGGGCAGGGGGGAAGCAGGAGAGGCAGACAGGGATGAGATCAGGAGAGATCAGGACAGGGATCCCGGGGTGGCGCAGCGGTTTGGCGCCTGCCTTTGGCCCAGGGCGCAATCCTGGAGACCCGGGATCGAATCCCACGTCGGGCTCCCGGTGCATGGAGCCTGCTTCTCCCTCTGCCTATGTCTCTGCCTCTCTGTGTGTGTGTGTGTGACTATCATAAATAAATAAAAATTTTTAAAAATTTAAAAAAAAAGGAGAGATCAGGACACAAGCACCCCTCCCACCTGCCCCCCAAGTATTCAGCCTTATCTAAGGGCCAAAGCAAGCCAAGTTCCACCAATAATCTAAAACTGTTATAGGACCCCAAGGAAACTGTGTGCTTCCTCCTCACCCTGGGCCCTGCAGCCCCATAAGCAGAACAGGTTCCTTGTAGGAGGAGCCCAGTAGCATTTCCAAAGAAGGACAAGATGCCCTGGAACCAACCACCCCAATTCAGATGCCATCTTGCAAATACCAATGGCCATATTTTCCAGCAACTTCAGCCTGCTTTACAAAGGTCACATTGGGCCCCTGCCTGCACGGAGACTGACCCACAGAACATACTGAGAAGGAGGATCCGGGTCTGAGACACCATTGCCAATGTCCTTGTGGCTAGACTATTCCAAATGATACTTCTCTCCTCAGTGGTCGTGAAGGGGCATGTCTTCTGGGCCCCTCCAGAGAAGGCCCTTATAAGACCCACTCACTCTCCAGGCTTAATTACCTGGCCACAGCTAAGGGTGGACAACATGTGATTCTTACTTTCCTCTCTGCCCTGAGGCACAAATTGTCTCTGTCTATGCCCACATGCCCACCATTATTCCTTTCAGTGGGATCTCCTCTGCTGCTCTTTGTTTTATTCACCCCTGGTTGGCTTTTCTAAAGCAAAATTCTCCATCTAAGATCCTCCTTAAACTCCTAGGACTGGATGTTTTAGACTTTCCACCCCGGGTCCCCTTGAATGCCACTCAGAGGTATGCAGACTGAGAGAGAGAGAGACTCAGGCAGACAGCAGACTGATTAGCGCTCTCCACCAAGGAGCCAAGGGTTTTCTCATCCACTTGACTGCTTCCTAAAATAGACCAAATAAGATTACAGGGCCACCAGCATCTGCACCACATGGTGTATGCTAAGAGTGCAGTAGGCTCCCACGTCAGCCACCTTCATTCCCAGAGGTCTGGGTCACCTGCCATCCGAGGAGTTAGATGCTGATTACCCAATTTGTGTGCATTAATGCTGACGCAGGACCCAAGGCTTCTCCCTGAGTCCTGCTCCAGTGGCAGCCGAAATTCAGCCACACGAAACACAGCAGGGTGGGCCACCTCGCCCAGACCCAGGAGCCAAGGGTGCCCCGTGTGCAAGGAAAGAAAGTAGCTTATGTGCGCTGACCATGGATAAGGGGATGGACACCTGAGTCACATTGCTGGGGTCAGATCCAAGCTCAGCCATGTGCAAGTTTAGTGACAGGGACAGGTTGCTGAACCCTTCTGCTTGTCCATGGCCCCAGGTGCAAAATGCAGATGGTCATATCTACCCCAAACTTTATCATGGGTCTTAAGTGGCACAGTGTGGGAAACTGCTAGCTATCATCACACATCAAGCATCCATGCTGGCCGACCGTGTGCACAGGACTACCTCACTTAATTCCCGCAATCATTCTCTTACACAGGGATTGCTATTCCTGCTTTTAAAATGAGAAGATTAAGGGGTGCCTGCGTGGCTCAGTCTGTGAAGCATCTGCCTTCGACTCAGGTCATGATCCCAGGGTCCTGGGACCATTTGAGCCCCACACTGGGCTCCCTGCTCAGTGAGGAGTCTGCTTTTCCCTCTCACTCTGCTGCTCCCCTGCTTGTGTGTGTGGGAGTGTGCGTGCGCTTTCTCTCAAATAAATAAATAAAATATTTTAAAAATAATAAATAAAGTGAGATGATTAAGACAAGGGCTACACAGCTTTAAAAAGGCACCTGAAGGATTCAACCCCAGGGCACCTGACTCAACGTCCAGGACTCATTGCACAGTGCTCGAGGAGCACTGACTCATGCATTAAATAAATTTCTGTTAAACCTCCACCCTGACCAACAGCTATGCTAAGCCCTGGAGTTACCCAGATGAGCAAGACAAGATAGTTCCCCTTGAAGGGCTTCCCAATCCAGCAGAGAATTCAGGCCAGAATGAATGACAACCAGGAGCGGAGTGGGGGCAGGAGCAGGGATGCCTTCAGGAAGAACTGCCCCAGGGACATCTTAAACGCTGGGGGAAAGCAGAGCCACCTTGAGAAGTCTGCCCATCAATCCCTGCTCTTTGGATACCATGTGCTACTCTGGTTCCTAGCCTTTCCCAAGTGTGGCTCATCAGAGTTCCTTTTCCTTCTGTGAGCTACTCTGTCCCATTCCATCAATGGCTCTTTTGTTCCAACCAGCTGGGTTGATTTTCTGTTGCTTGCACTCCAGGAACCCTGAGCAACACTTTGCTGGCATGGGTACTCCTTCCAAGCAGACAGAAGGAAATGGGACACTGTTAGCCAGCTTGCCTCTGCCAAGACCAGGGCACCCTGAGTGAAAAATAGGTCATGGTGGGGAGAGAGTGCAGGGTCACAAGGAGTGGTGCAGAGTGGCGAGTCCCAGGCTGGTGCTTTGAAAATCTGTTTCTGAGGACAACTGTCTCATTAGGAAACATACTCTCCACTGAAAAACCAGAATCATAAAACACATACAACATATTAATCAAATTCATTCTTATTCTGCGATTCAGATCCCTTCTGCGGACATCCTCAAATGATGTTCCTTTATCCCACATCCAGAGAAAAGAGACTCTGGTGCCATCAACATGGGGTAGCTAAAGGTGTCAATAGGAATAAGAAAAGGGTAGAGCAGAGACCAATTTTTTTCTGCCAGATGTACTATTTTTTTTTAACACCACCTGATTTCATTAAAACAGGGCAAACAGAAAGTGACTGTTAAAGCTTTTTAAATGAACTCCTGGGAGGGATGGCTTCACAAAGTGACCTCCTGATTCCTTTTCTCCTTTTCCTTTTGACCCCTTCCCCAGAAGGAGGCTGTGGTCCAGAAATAAGCAAACTTACCCTATAAAAGGTTGTAAATTTTTCCAGTTCTGTGGGCCACAATTCAGTCTCTGCACAACTACCTGACTCTGTCATTGTAGTACAAAAGCAGCCAAAGATAATACATAAATAGGGATGTGGGGGGCACCTGGGTGGCTCAGTGGGTAAAGCGTCTGCCTTCAGCTCAAGTCATGACCCCAGGGTCCTGGGACGGAGACCCCCATTGGGATCCCTGCTCAGCAGGTAGTCTGCTTTTCCTTCTCCCTCTGCCCTCCCCTCTGCACATGCACGCACACTTGTGCGCGCGCTCTCTCTCTCTCTCAAAATAAATAAAATATTTTTAAAAATAAGAATGTGGATGTGTTCCAATAACACTTGATGTACAGATGCATGCCATAGGCTAAACTTGGACCTCCAGCTATAGACTGGCAACCTCTGCATGTGGACGGTTCCAGGCCAAGACTATGTCCCAAGATACATTACCTGTCATGGCGTGAGGGACACTGGTGACCAGAACCTTCTGGTTCTGCATTCTGACCCCCGTCTCCGGGTTCTGCATATCCTTCACTAAAGCTTCAATCTGCAAAACAGAACCAAAACCACTGGCTGACCAGAACTGATTCAAAAGCCAAGCAAGGCCCCTTTCTGCAGCATGGAGGGAGCAAAAGGTGCAAAGATGAATACAGCGAGCTTACCACCAGGAGCTTGCAACCTAGATGGACACTGAGGAAGCACAACACAACCAGATTCAGCATGTGCCTCCCAGACACAAACACCCTCACTGGGCGTGGGGAGCTCAGAGATGTGTGCTCCAATGTAGAGCTACTCACGGGCCCAGAGGGGGAAGTGAGACTCAGCCAATGAGGATTTTGCTGGACAGAAAGTGAGAAGACACAGGAGCCAACGTCCAGGGAGAGAGTGGCGCAGACACCAGGGGCAGATGAAACAGGAACAACAGGTAGGGGCCAGATCACCATGGGCCTTGAATGCCATTCCCAGAGCGTGAATTTTGCTCCAGCGGCAACTGCTGGGCAGTAGCATAATTCAGCCCAGGCTCAGGAAATGTGGCCCAAGACAGAGAGAAGAATGCTGAAGTATGAAGAAGTTTGATGTTTGAAGAAGGTGCAGAAAAGCGGGGAGATCCATGCGAAGCTACTGCAATGGTCCCAGCAAGAAATAGTGGGGCCCCCCCCACAACCACCCCCACCACCTCTGCCCCTTCTCAGGAGAGCAGCCAAAGAGAGTCTTTCAATTATTTTAGAACGTGTCACTCCTGTTCGGAACCTTGCAATGGCCATTTCCACTCAGAGACAATGGGAAAGCTCCCCTACTGGTCTGCATGGTTGGGACTTCTTCCTCCCTGACTCTTCTCCTACCACTGCCCCCCACCCCGGCTCCCTCCGATCCAAGCCACCCTGGCCACCTTGCTGTTCCCTGACCATGCCAAGCACAGAGCCAGCCTCCTGCCCCAGGGCCTTTGCTCTGGCTATTCCCTATGCCTGGACCATTCTTCCCTACGTAGCTAACTCACTCACCACCTTCTTCTGCTAACACCCTGACCATCGTACTTAACGCTACAACCTGGAACTCCACCCGTGGTATTCCTGTTCCCCTACTCACTTTCTCCATAGCACCCACCTTCTAACATAGGAAATTCTCTACCTACTGATTACCTTGCTTACTGTGTGTCTCCCTTGTCCCTAGAAAGCAAGCTCTTTAAGAGCAGGTGTCCTGTTTGCTGTTGTCCGATGCTGTTATTGTGCATGCTGGCACACTGCTGGACACGTAGGTTGTACTCACTAAGCAGCTGATGCATGAATTAATATATACATGAAGGCCGGGGCAGGGGAGATAGGAGGGCACTGCTCTTGGAGCTCTAGTTAACTCGAGTGAACTGTACTTGCAAGTGATTGACTTGTTCAGTGAGGGTGGCACTCCTGTGATCAGAGCCGCCAGTCACCAAAATAGAAAATGTAGGAAGTGCAAAGGAAGGAGCACTTTCTGAAAGCAAAAGCTTCTGCTTTTGGAATGCCGACTGAGAGAGCCACCACCGGGTCAGGCAGGTGACAGGAAACCGAATGTCCCAAGGGAAAGAGACAGGGATCAGAGCTATGGATTAGTCATGAATATCAGAGGGAGGGGTGAAGCAAAGAGAATCGGTGACCTGTCCAAGGAAGAGTGAGCTCCAGGAGGACATCCACGAGGATGGCCCTGATGCTCTGTATTTTTTTTTAATTTTATTAAGAAAAAAAATTTGTTTTCCACCTGAGAAAATTAAATGGAAGTGAATAAATAAATCTTTAAAAAAAAAAAAGAAAGAAAGGATGGGTTGGCACAGTTAAAAAAAAAAAAGATAAACCCAGATGTATCTCCTGTCAATGTTTACAATGAACACTGACAGGACCTCATGTATCAGAGGTTTCAAGCTTCACACTCCCCCAGGAAACCCCTCACCCATGAAGAAACCACACATTCCCCCAGCCTGCTGGGTGCTTGTGATGGTCAGCCAGTCATTCAACAACCAGCCAGTCATAATTGACTCTGGAAAACCATAGATAAGGCAATGCTGTCCCCAAGCCCAAGGAGCTCACTGTCTGGTGTGAGGGTGTGATGATGGACCAACATGGGAAGTATAATGACAAAGGTGAGATCAAGGTATGGTGAAGAACACTACAGTGCCAGGAGGGGGATCAGGAGTGGGGACTCCAGCAGCAAATCTTCAAAAGATGAATAGGAATCAGGCACCTGATCAGGCGGGGGGGACCAGGGCATTCCAGGCTCCGGGGACAGCAGGAGCAGAAGCACAGATTACCAATGGGCAAGTAGGAACGAAAATCTTCCCTGTCCTTCTCCATCCGGAAACCCTCTCCTGCATACAGCTGGATGTATCCCGGAGGGCCGTACCCCAAACCCAGCCTGTCCACAGTCTAGCCTACACCCAAACCAAAACAGGTCACTGACTCACCTGCTTCCCCTCAATGTAACGAACTCAGTTATATCATCATTATTCTCCTGCTTTTAAATGAAATAAGACTCTCCCACTCCGTACAGCCCTTTACAATTACCAGTCCTTTTAGACTTTGCACAGGGGCTGTGGTACAAAGAAAAGAAACCCACGGTTCTCACAGCTCTGTGGGGTTTCCTTTTTCTACTAACTGTGGGATTTCACTTAACCTCTCTACATGTCCTTTCTCTACCATAAAACGGGACACCAATAGTCTGTGCCCAAGTAATTGACACACTTTTGTAATCTCTTAGAATCCCATTAATTGTGTAAAAATACCTTATAGGGACAGATATGTTTTATACTCATAAAGATACATGAGCATAAAGATGAATACTTTATCAAGGCTCCTCGGTGGCTCAGTCGGTTGCCGCTCTGCTTTCTGCTCGGGTCATGATCCTGGGGTCCTGGGATCGAGCCCCACATCCATTGGGCTCCCTGCTCAGCAAGGAGTCTGCTTCTCCCTCACCCTCTGCCTCTTCTCCTCCCCCTCACACACACCCCCACCAGGTCATGAGCAAGCACTTCTCCCTCTTTAGATGCCTGGGAACAAAAACTCTATTCTCCTCGCCATTCAAATACAGGTATTTATTGAGCTTTATTAAGTGTGCAGCACTATGGCGGGTGATACAACAAGGTAAAAGAGGTCCATAGAGGGCTGGGAGGACATTTATATGAAAATAAAAAGTTAACTAAGATAAATGCTAGAGATCTGGGTGCAGAAAAAGCCCAGTTCAAATCCCTACTCAAGGTATAAGCTAGGTAAATCGCTGAAATTTCACTAAGACTCATTTCTCTGTAAAGAGAGATGACAATAGTACCTCTATCATCAGAGGGATGTCTTAAAGATTAACCAACATGAAGCGTTTAAAGCTCTTAGTATGGTGCTATGCACAGACTATTCAGCAGATAGCAAGTGCAGGCTGAATTAGGCACCGAATCACCAGGAAGGTGCCAACTGGAATAGAAGCCAAGAGATGAGAAGGATGGCTGAGAAGATCTCCAAAAAATGTGCATGGAGGGTGAACAGGATCTCCCTCGGGGGTGAGGAAGGGGCTCCCATCCAAGGGAGGCATGGCCTGAGAAGGCCCCGGGGTCCTCTAGGCAGAAAAGTGAAAAGATTGATCTTGGCACCCTCGGCATTGTCAGTGGCAACACAAGATGGTGCAGCTGCTTGGGAAACAGTATGAAGGTTCCTCCAAAAATCAAAAACAGGATTACCAGCAATCCCACTTCTGGGTGTATATGGCAAAGACTTGAAATCAGGATCTCAGAGAGATACGAGCACTACCGTATTGACGGCAGCAGGGCTCATGAACGCCAAGGCATGCCAACGGCCTAAATGTCCGTCAACAAATGAATAAGGAAAATGTGGCACAGGCATACAATGGAACACGAGTCAGCCTTTTAAAAAGAAGGAAACTCTGTGACAATAAGTGTGTGACAATAAGGATGAACCCAGAGAACATTTCACCAAGTGCCATAAGCCAGTCACAGAAGGACTGCATGATCCCACTTACATGGGGCACCTAAATTCATAGAATCAAAGAGTAGGATGGTGGTACCAGGGGCTCCGGGAAGGGAAACGGGGAGTTGCCAACCAACAAGCATCACATTTCAGCTAACCAAGGTGAATAAGCTCTAGAGATCTGCTGTGCAATATGGTTTGTACACTTCAGAATTTAAGGGGTAGATTCGCACAATAAGTGTTCTTACCATAATAAAACACAATGTTAAAAAGAATGATAGAGAGATTGACCCAGCTGCAGTGGAGGGGAACGGTCATGCTGGGGAGCAAGAATGAGTGCTTGTGCATCTGCCCACTTTCCCGGCTCACAGATTGTTCTGGAACAGAAACTATCCATTTCGGGTCCATTCAGAGCTGCCGTCCTCGGCCTTCTGCAGTGCCAGGGCCTGACACAATCTTGGCCACAGGGTCAGCGGAGAGCCTGCCGCAGCGAGGGAACAAAGGGACAAGGCCAGCACTTCCCTGGACATGGGGCCCCGAGGAGCTACAGTTTATGGGGTCACTCCTTCTGCAGTTCTCAACTAACCATGAGCCTTGGATTTATAGGCCACTCCAGCAAGTGCCCGATTTTCTGACACAAGGACTCAGGCCTCCTCCATTCCCACATTAGCTGCCAGATGAAATCCCATATTTATTCAAAAACTTTTTGGATGAAACAGCAATGTTTCATAGAAACAGGGGGCCCAGATATTGAAGAAATAGAAATTGCCTTATGAGTTGGAAATCTGAGTTCCTCGGATAGAAAGTCAGTGGATTGGATTCTTTCTTGTCACATTAAAAAAAAAAATCTAGTTATAAAGAGTTTGAAAATAATCTTCAGGGGAGGAATAATGAGAGTTATTTTAAAAACACAATGAGGGGAGTCACATTTCTTTGCAGCAGGTGTGTCACCCTTCACAGAAAAAAAAGGGCCGGTGGGAGGAGGGAGCGTTACATGAACCTCGAGGACATTTCGAGGGCGTTCAGCCCAGTGCAATTCCACTCAAGTTTCCTTAGAACTTTCCTCACATAAAGTCCTCTGAGGGGTCTCCCCAGTCACCCAAGGAAACAGTGAGAGCCTCTCACTGGTATGGGCTGAACTGTGTCCCTCAAAACTTACATGTTGAACCCATAATCCCCAGTACCTCAGAATGTGAGTGGTAATTAAGGTAAAATGAGGTCATCAGGTGGATCCTAATCCAATAGGGCTGTGTGCTTATGAGAGGAGATTAGGATGCAGACGCACACGGAGGGAAGGTCAGGTGAGGACACGGGGAGAAGGCGGCTGCCTGCGAGCCAAGGAGAGAGGCCTCAGAGGAAACCAACCTTGCCCACATCTGGTGTTGGGTTTCCAGCCTCCAGAGCTGTGAGGAAAGAAATTCCTGTTGTTTAAGCCACAGGGCCCCCCATACTTTGTCATGGTGGCCCGAAAAAAAGAGTAGACTCTGTGTTCTATTCATCCAGCCCAAGAGAAAAACCCCTTTGCCCATCGCAGAGAGGAGAGAATCCCAACCATTTCCAAGTTCTCCAGAGAGCCGGCAAGAAGCCCTGGCCTTTCTACTCCAAATAGCTGCCAACTGTCACACCTCCCCCTGGTGTTCCGTGGGCGTCCCCCGGGAGATGAGGAAGAGGCCGGCCTTCCCCACCCGCAAATGTCAAGCCCACTCCCAACCAGACTCAGCCAACTCTCATTCCCCGGCACGGATAAATGCCGCACAACCAGGCCACCCATGACCCCGTGTTGGGGGACAGTGGCGGGAGGAGGGTGCCGGCCCCACATCTCCTCTCTCAGAAGCCAACGTGCTGCGACGTGACTGCAGGTATGCCAGGGAACCCCAATATCACAGAGGAGCAGACACGATGGCTCTGATGGCCCCGACAGCCCACCCTGCACGCCCACGCTGCTCCTCACATTAAGGAGCTGTCACTCACTGTGCAAGATCTCTGGGCTAGAATTTTCCTTCCAGCCGGAGAAGGCTCCCAGGGGGATGATAATAATCAGTCCTTCTCTCTACACAAAGATAGGCGGAGTGACCCAGAACCACAGGGTTGTTTTGCTAACAGAGAGAAGGTGCTCCTGCTAACAAGCCTGGCCACACACAGGCCAGCTGCCCCCCTGCCACCTCACCCCGCCGTTGCATGCACCCTCCTGAGCCCCATACCCTCATCAGTACTCAGTGGTCGTCCCCCAAATCCTCCTCTTCCCATCTTGGTCGAGGCCTGGGAAGCATTCTAGATAGCCCCAGACAATAGCAGCCAACTTCCACGGACTCTGCTTTTTTCCTGAGATGAGTCTTACCTGCCCACTGAATCCTGCCTCGTGGGACCCTCGAACCTCCCCTCTGGACCGTCAGGCTCTGCCTGTCTGGCTTCTGCCTTTCAACAGGCACATCTCCAGCCTCCTGTGTGACCCCCAGCTCAGGGTCCCCAACCACAGCACTACTGACATTTGGGGTCCAGGCCATTCTTCATTGTAGTGCCAGCTGTCCCGGGCATTGAGGGACGGCAAGCAGCCCCCCTACCTTTCTTTACCCACTGGATGCCAGTAGCACCCTCGTCTCCAGATGTGACAACCCCAAATGTCTCCAAATGTTGCCAAACAGTCCCAGGACCTCTCACTTCAGCTGTACAGTCAAATCGCCTGGAAGCTTTTTTTAAAAAAAAAAAAAAAAAAACTCCAATGGTTGGGTTCCATTGCGCTTAATTATTCGATTACCTGGTAAGCAAATCAGAAACCCTAAGGATGGGGACTTGATATCAACATACTGTTAGGTGCAGCCAGCATAGAGGAGCACCCGGACCCTCGAATCACAATCGTCCTTCGAGCACGTAAACAGACTCATTTTAAAACATCAAACAGCTTCTCCCTGAATGCAGAAAGCATCCAACTCCTCAGCACAACGTCCAAAGCCCCCGGTTCTGGGCTCCTAACATCCATTAACTCTTGCCACCCCAGGCCCTGACGTCTCGCCCACACCAGAGTGCTGTTTCACACATCTGCATTTTGTATCTCCCTGAACAGTCACTCATCTTCCCGTCCTCCTGGCAAAGAAAACTCAACTCAGTTACAACCCCCTCATGACACCTGTCCTGATCCCCCCCCACGCCAGGCAGAACTGACCGTCCCCCACTTGGTGTGATACGTATATGCATATCTTTGTGTGTGTATATATATATATCTCCTCTCACAAGGTCTACCATGACCTTGGTAACACGTCTCTCCTTATTTATGCATCTGTCTTTCTGGGAGGAAGGGGCCGTGTCTTAATCCCTACAGTGTCTCTGGCATCTGGCTCAGCGCCTAGCACATCAGTGCACAATTATGTACGCATGTTGAATGAAATGACACAAACAAAAAGACACAAAAAAAAGGTATGGAGCTGCCCACACCTCCTAATATTTCTGTTTCCGCACTCCCTTCCCAAGCAAAGGCAGATGTCAGGAGCCACACCAGAAAGCATGGTATCTAACCAAAGGCTTCTTCTCCACATGGCACCAAGAGAGTCAATGCCATGGTGTGTCCCAAGAGCAGCAACAACCGGCACTGGCTGGGATGGTGATCTGGAAATCACAGAGGGGACAGGCCAGCACTAGGACAGGAGCCCACGCATGCTACAGCCATAGGGAGTGGCCCATCGTGTGTCACACACACACTCTCTCATACAATACATGCCATTCCCTCTGCCTAGAACATCCTTCTCTTTCTCTGCCTAGAAACCCCATTTATCCTTGGGTTCTCGGCAATACATCCCCCATGCACTTAAATCAGGCTTTCCCACAGCCTCCACTCCACCCCAAGCCCATAGCATAGTATCACATTTGGCAACAGATGACGAGCAGTTCTGTATTTTTCCTGGTTCCATCACTTAGTGGCTATATGGCTGGGGCAAGTCACCTCTCTGACCTTTAATTTCCTCTTCTGTAAATGGTGATGATAATGTTTGTCTTGTGGACCAGATGGGATAATGCACATACGTCCCCACTACGGGGACACAGCACACTTTATAAATACTCGTTGAATATTTCAATGACTATTCCTTGAGCGGTGAATGACCTGGCACCCATGTCCACATTCCTTTGGTCTGGGTCCTTCTCCAGAAAGCTGGACATCTAGTTCAGCTGGCTCATTGTCAAGGACCTCCCCACCCCCACCCCCGCCCCAGAGCAGGGCTCCTGAGTACAGCTCTAAGGAGCTCTGTGACCTGACTGGGGGCCCCAGAATACACAACAGGCAGGTCCCTCCCCACAAGGCAAAGGGAAAAAGCCATCCTGGATGTGTGGGCAGGGTCTGTGGGGCAGAGAAGGAAGTGGCTCTGCTCCAGGGGCTGGGAAGAACCAGCCTTCCCAGAGGAGGAGTGGGAAGTTGGCAGGTGAGAAGGGGGAAAAGAGTGTTCCCAGGAGAGGAACCTGGGTATGAAAGGGCACAGGGTTCCTAGAAAGGTAGGGAGGCTGTCGAGGCCAGATTCCACGTACTATGGCTTCTTTGTTTTGTTTTCCTGGAGAGCAGGTGTAGAGGGCCCGTGGAAGGTAAAGAGATGGAGAGATGAGTGGAAGCAGGATCCCGAGTGGCTGAGCTGAGCAGGTTACACTTTATCTTGCGAACATGAGAAGCCAGTGGAAGGGTTTAGGTTGAGGAGATCGGCATTCGTTTAGGAAAGAAAATCAATGTGTTTATGAAGCATGTTGTAGAGGTAGGCAGGCTGGGGGTGGGGTGGGTAGTGGAGGGAGGCTGGAAACCACGACACCAGTCAGAAGGCCAGGTAAAGAGACGAAAATCTCCCAGATAACAGTCACGATGGAAAAGAGTGTCGAGATTCAGAACACAGAATGTCTCCAGACAATTGCTCTCTGAGCCTCTCCACAAGCCAGGGCTGCCCTGCTGTCTGGGAGAAGAAGGCAGTGCTGGAAAGATCCTGGAAGATGATTTATGGCTCTCAGATATCAGACGCAGATGGTTTCTCCTGCTTTTAGGAACTGGGGTCTGCAATACAGGCTCAGAGGGTTCTAAGTGAGACAACACTCCACCTCTCTGCTTTATGGACAATCCTCACACCTCTACTACCTGGAATACTTCACAAGCTTCTTGAAGCAGGTAGACCGTGTGTGACCCACTGTGTCCACAGGGTATCCATCCGGGGGGGTGCCTGGGACTGTGCAGGTTTTAGCATTGAAAGCCCTGGCCAAATCAGGACAGTCACCAACTACACCAGTTTGCCAAGCTCCAAGGGCTCAAGGCAGGGCTCTTAACTGTCACAAAGCATTCAGCTAATTCTACTCAACAAGATAAGCCTCAAAAGGCGTCCGCTGCACTGTGAAATATGGCTGTAGATGGAATGAAGAGTGAGCAAGAGATCTGGGACCTAACCTTCGTCCATCCCCCCGACACCAGTCATCTCAAAAGTCCAGTTCGAACCCAACGCATCACCCCACCAGGTACATGCCACATCCCAAGCACCCCCCGGGGGTGGATACCCTGTGCCGGGCCACTTGCTCTGAGAAAGCCTTTGCAATGGAAGGGAAAGGCTCTGAGTTCTGCTGCCCGCACAGACAGACCCGAGATCCACCAATACACACACCTGAACGAGGCATCTAGGGGCGCTGAGAGCAAGGTGTCCCTTTATCCTACAAATCACACCATCTTTGTGCGGTCTCTGGGTACACACCACACACACACCACACACACACACACACACACACACACACTCTTGGGGGTTAGAGAAATGGCAAAAATGTTAATTCGACATCTGGGAGCCTTATGGTAATGCCACGATCCTCTCTCACACCTGACACAGCCTCGGCCGAGCCGCCTTCCGGCGCCCTCCTCTCCAGAGTAACAGGTTGTCTGCAGCGGCCAGCGGACCATCGCCCCTGGCTTCAGAGTCTCCGCTACAAACAGGTGCCGTGGACCTCTAACCATCAGCCTCTACAACACACGCGAGCGTGCACACACGCACACACGGAGCAAATAAGTCATTTAATAACAGCGAGCAGCACTCCCAGCCCCCAGGGTGCCCTCCACTCCCGGCCCGCGCCCCGCGCCTCCCCAGCATCTCCGCGCACACTTCCCGGAGTTGGGGCCCCGCGCACCCCGCACCCCGCGCACCCCGCACCCCGCGCCCCGCGCCCCGCGCCCAGGCCCCCCGACCGCGCTCACCTTCTGCAGAAATGCCATCCTCGGCCTGTACTGCTGGCCTTGGTGCCGGATCGTCATCCTGGACCCCGCGCCGAGTCAGAGCCAGGACGCCCGCGGCCGGCAGCAGGGGAAGCCCCCGGCGAAGGCGGCCGCCAGCCCCGCACGCGCCGCGGCGTCCCCGGGGGAGGAGGGCGGCCCCGAGCGCGGGGCGGGGGCGGGAGCGGGGGCGGCGGCCGCGGGAGGCGGGAGGCGGGGGCGGGGGGCGAGAGGCGGGAGGCGGGGGGAGCCCCTCCACCGGGCCTCGGCCCCCGCCCCCGCCCCGGGAAAGCCGCGGGGCCCCGCCAGCCAATCAGCGCGCCGCGCCGCGGGCTCATTAGCATGCGCTGCGCTGCGCCGCGCCCACCTGCCGCCAGGGGGCGGGGCCCGACGCCCGGGGGCCCCCGCGGAGCCGCAGGTGAGCCCCGCGGTCCCGGGCGCCGCCGGGGGAGGCTCGGTCGCAGACAGCCGGCTTGTCACCTGGGGCAGAGGTGAGACAAAGCAGCCTCACTGATGAGCGCGGTGGAAAACGCGGTCTTAACCATCCCAGCTCTGCCGCCAGCCGGCTGGGCAACCTTGGGCAAGTTTCGTAAATTCTAAGCCTTAATTTCCTTACCTGGAAGCTAAAAAAATTTAAAAATTGGAATGTGATACCCAACACCCGGGTTGCTACATCACCTAATGGGGAAATGTGTAACAACACAACGCTTGGTCCTCTACAAATGTGTAGCAGTGTTTAGGGAGATAGATCATAAGTGGATTGGTGAGGTATTGAGGAGGGAGGGAGGGAGGGAGGAAGGGAGGGAAGGAAGGAAGGAAGGAAGGAAGGAAGGAAGGAAGGAAGGAAGGAAGGAAGGAAGGAAGGAAGGAGGGAGGGAGGGAAGGAAAGACACAGTTGCTTCTGGGTCAGTTGCCTGATCTAAATGATCTAAGCAAACTTATATTTTCCTTCTCTGGTCCTTAGTTTTTTGGTTTTTTTAGTTTGTTTGTTTGTTTTTTAATTTTATTTATTTGTGATAGTCACATAGAGAGAAAGAGAGAGGCAGAGATATAGGCAGAGGGAGAAGCAGGCTCCATGCACCGGGAGCCCGACGTGGGATTCGATCCTGGGTTTCCAGGATCACGCCCTGGGCCAAAGGCAGGCGCTAAACCACTGCACCACCCAGGGATCCCCTTCTCTGTTCCTTAGTTAGAGTTTTCATATCTAGAAAATGAAAAAATGACCTTCCTAAGTAATCAGCAAGACTCTTCGTCTGTGAAGCTTCTTATTTTTTCATATTAGCTGGATGGCGATCAATTGTGGCAGATAAAATGTTCGAGTTGGAAGGAGAACAATAAGAAGTTTGGCTCAGGAAAGCACACCAATTAGTGTCCCTTCAAGGCAGTGGTTCTTATCCATATTTTTGGTCACACATGTAAGATGAAAGCTATGGACACTGTCTCAGGAAACATGCTCAAGGGCACATGGGTGCACATACGGGTGCACATACAAAACACACACATCTACACAACGCTGACTCAAGTTTGCAAACAATTTTAAGGGGTCCATGGCTGGTCCCCTCTGAGAGTGGTCTGCAACTCCCTTTTGCTTTCGAGAATCCAGGACCCAACAGGTGTCCATCCATGCAGAAGACCAGAGATCCTACAAAGCAAACCAGGCCACTGGGAAGTATGTTCCTGGTGTGAACTACAACCCAAGAAAAGTGCTAGAATATCTGTATTTAAATATGACTTTTTTTTAATAGAGTTATTGGACCTGAACTTACTTAGAACACACCCTGGAATATGCTGGAGCAGATGAACTATGAGTTTCCTTCCACTTTTGATGTTCCTAAGCAGAAAGGAGGAAAACGGCTTTCCTATGTTCAAGGATGAGAGAACTTAAATGATTTAGGAGCAAAACAGGACAAATACTTGAGATTTTGCTCAATAATAGGCTAGGAGTGACTACACGATGCCTGCCAATCTCTTCATCCCTTCTATTAGGCCCTGCACACTGAGCAACCTTGCTTTGTGGGATCCACCCACCCTGAGCACATTGGACCAGGGATGCTGAGGATGTGACCTGGCAGCTGGTCCCTGCTCAGGCTGTGGCCATGATATGGATCTGAAAAGCTTAGATGAGATTGCTTGATTATTACCTTCACAAATGTCATCTTGAGTCAGAGAGAAGTCAAGTCAGGGCCAGAAGCTGAGGCCAAGTTCAAGGTGAAGTTTTAAGGAAACAAACGAAAGTTGAGTGGAGGACGGCCCTTTGGAAAAAAGAAGCAAAGAAACTAAACAGGCTTTAGGAGCAGAGAAGGGGCCATGAAGCTGACAGAGAAGTCTCTAGGGCTAACCTGACTCCCTGCCTTTCCAAGGGCACATGAATCTCCACAAATCCTCTTACATATCTTGAGTCTTTGCTTCTTGCAACCGGAGAGGCTTAAATATGTAATGTGGTGTCAAAACTTGAGAGACAATGTCCTGAAAGAAAAGAATATATTTAATTCACCTATTCATTTAAACAACAAAATATTGCAGGCCAGGCCTTGTGCCAGAGCAGAATATGATCCAGTCCCCGTCAAGGAGATCATGGGGTAATGGGGGAGAACTTGAACAAAAATATGTTATAAACCAAATCTATACATAATGGCGGTCCAGTCAGTGCAACACAGAATTTTGTAGAAGGGCACTTTATGCAGCCTGAGTGGAAGAGATCAGAGAGACTTCCTAGAAAAGGAGTCCTAAAAGAAAAAGGGGTCACTGCTGGTACATCAGACTACAGCCAAAGAATAGGCACAGAGGCAAGGATTAGCATAGTTTGAGGAGGGTGGTAAGGAATGCATTGGACACAAGGTCACGGGAGACTGGGAAAAGGGAAGTGGGCATGAATCAGACAATAGTTGGCTTTGGGTCAGGGATTAAACAGGGGAAGAGAGGGAACTTTCTGGAGTGATAGAAATGTTCTATATCTTAACAGGAATAGTGGTAACACAGGTAAATAAGGTTGTCAAAACTCATCCAACTGTACTCTTAAAATTGGGTCATGATATGGTCTATAAACCATACCTCAATAAAAGGATGGACTCTCAAAAGCAAATATTATCTTGCAAAATGGTAGAGGGACATGGTACAAAAATCAGCTCCTCCCATGACTCAGTCAGGTAAGTGAACATTCCATCATCATCATCGTCACCGTTGTCACCAGTGTCATCAAAGTCCTCCTCCTCATTAACAAAGGGGTGTTGTTCAGGGCCTAAATCGGGATCATGTTGCCCTGGATACCATTCAATATGATCTATGGACCTGAACCTTGTCCCCTGTAGGATAAACCTTATCCAGGCACAATGGTCATCCCTATGGCAGTGTCCCTTAAAAGCCAGGTCTAAGGTCACCTCCCAGTAAAATGTCCCCGGCCAGCTCAACAGTTTACCTCAGTTCACTGTTCTAAGTGCTGAGGAGATAAGACTTTAGAAAGCCATGCTCCCAGCTCCCAGATCAGGAAAGGAGTCAGAATGTTAGATAGTTTATTCCCACATGATGGATATATCATATCACTTCCAGGTAAAGACATCATGAAGGTTCTTCTCAGAGGTGGGGCAGGGTTAAGGTAACTCCTAAAAGATGTCAAGGCACCCAGAGAATGACAAACATGGAAACCACTGCTATTATCCAGGAGCACCTGGGTGGCTTGGTTGGTTAAGCATCTGCCTTCAGCTCAGGTCATAATCCCAGGACCCTGGGATCTAGCCTGGCATCCATGGGGCTCCCCGCTCAGCGGGGAGCTTGCTTCTCCCTCTTCCTTTGCTGCTCCTCTTGCTTGTCCTCTGCCAAATAAATAAATAAAATATTTTTTAAAAACACACACACACAAAGAAAGAAACCACTGTTACTATCCAGACAAAAAGGCCTGGGAGGCCAGAGCCCCACTGGAAGGGCTGCCTTGTGGAGCTGTCATCTTAGAGGGACACAGCCATTGCTAGATAGGATGCCAGAAGAATACTCTGACTTGCTCTCCTCCTGATGCCTCCCATTGCTCAGTTCTGACCAGAAGCCAGGGGGCAGCGGAGCCTGGATTATGCATCCTGTTGGGGTCAGCCTGCTGGGGTCAGCCTCCTGGAGCACAAAGCCATGCAGACGAGGGCAAAGGATTCAGAGGTGGGAGGGACATGGGGTAGGTAAACTGTGAAATAGCATGACGTGCTAAATGTCTTTGATAACACAGAAGCCCAGAGGCTAGTTCTCGGAGTTGATCCTGTGTCCCCTACCCCCAGAGTTGATCCTATGTCCCCTAGTAACAGCCCCTCCCCTACCTACACAGATGTCTCCCTGACTCAGACAGAAATCATGTTGAATTCATCTGACTTCCTGGCCAACTACCCCTTGTTTGCATTTCATATAATTTTGTCTTGTTTGAATTTGTTATGAGGATAGCATTTGCAATCCTACCAAATCATTTAGAGAAAAAACATCTTACATGCATGAATGTTTCTTCCTAGCACCTGCTAGAGAGGCAATAGCTCATGAAAATATATTCTGTAGGGAAACCAGAGGCCCTTCTTTTCCCACAGTGAGCCTACCAGACCAGCCAGATAGAATCTTTCTGTGCACCCATTGGTCAGCTCTGGTTCAGTAATAAAGCGAAGTGTGGGTGAAACACACACCCCCTTCTCTCTGTACTTTCACCTTCAACACAAAGAAACTATTTTAGACCTCAGCAAGCTGGCCACACCTGGTGGCTCTGGCTGTTTGATTGGGGAGAGTGGAAGAAAAAGACTTGGAACCTTTGTGGAAGGTTTCCTGCCTCTTCCACATCCAGGGATTGCTCAGAAATTATCTTGGCCCATTAGAAGCCATCAAAAGTACAATATGTCATGAAGTACATTCCTATAAAAACCCTATTCTTTATCTTTTTTATCCTAAATTACATTGTTTGGATACACCCAGAGACCATACCTTTCACACGGATCACCAGAGATAAACAGGTAAACAGTACAAAACCACATCTTGCTCGGTCCCCCCCCTTCCTTCCAACTCTTTGGGGCACATGGCTGTCTATGGACCGGGTCATGCTGGAACTTAAGAATGACATCTGCTACTTTCTGGTAAAGGGTGCTATTACTTTACATTACAGTAAATTTGGAACTGTGGAGTTTTTAAAAATGACATTAAGAGAAAAGGCACTTTTCACAACTCGAAGTAGGCTTTGGTTTTAAGACAGCGTCGGGGCTAAGGGGAGGTGTGAAGGCCTCAAGGCACAAGATGTGTGTTCTGGGCCCTGCTCTATTTCTCATAGGATGTGTGACTTTTTTTAGACAGATTTATTGAGGTGCAATTGACACACACCAAAAAGCACCGTATTTAAAATATACAATTTTATAAGTTATATACCATATATGTGAAACCACACCTATGATCAAGTAGGGGACATATCCAAAACCCCCAGAGGTTTCCTTTGCGACCCCCCTCCCTGCCGTCCCTAGGCAACCACCCTTTCTGTCACTATCAATTAGTTGGATCAAATCACCTAATCTCTGATCAAGTCACCTAATCTCTGATTCACTAGTTTCTTATTAGTAATAAGAAAGCATCAGATTTGATGAATTCAGAAGTCCTCTCCTAATTTTAAAATCCTATGACTTTAGTATTCTAAGTAGAATAAAAAGCTCCATCAGCCCCAAGGCTGGCAGAGTGAGATTTAGTGCTCCCTGCAAAGCAACACCCCTCAGAACCTAAACCAGCCACCCCAACAATGGGATTCCAAGTAACAGACATTCAAAAGTGCAGAATGCCCATAGGATGTCATTCATATATGGAATTTAAGAAACAAAACAGATGAACGTAGGGGAAGGAAAGGAAAAACAAAAATTAAGATGAAAACAGAGAAGGAGGGCAGCCCAGTTGGCTCAGCGGTTTAGCGCCGCCTTCGGCCCAGGGCGTGATCCTAGAGACCCGGGATCGAGTCCCACGTCAGGCTCCCTGCATGGAGTCTGCTTCTCCCTCTGCCTCTCTCTCTCTCTCTCCCTTTCTCTCTCTCTCTCTCTCTCTCTCCCCTCCCTCTCTCCCTCTCTCTCTGTTTCTCTCATGAATAAATAAATAAAATCTTAAAAAAAAAACAGAGAAGGAGGCACACTATAAGAGACTCTTAATCATAGGAAACAAACTGAGGGTTGCTGGAAGGGACATGGGTGGGGGGATGGGGTAACTGGGTGATGAGCTTTAAGGAGGACACATGATGTGATAAGCACTGGATGTCAGATGCAGCTGATGCATCACTAAATTCTACCCCTGAAATGAATAATACACTGTTAACTAAATTGAATTTAAATTAAAAAAATAAACTAAAAAAAAGTGCTGAGGGCCACCATCTACATACCCCAGCCATTCCTGTCACAAGTGATCAAGAGGGGTGGGGATGAGAGGCAAGAAAGACCCCAGGAAAATGCACCACTCGGTACTCCCCAGTAGTCTTGGATTCACTGAAACCCTCTTCTGTTGTCAGACATGCCAGGCCCATCCTGTGAGGATGCTGAAACCGCCTGCACGCCAGCCCCCCAGTTCCTCTACTGACACTTGGACTATCCCCCTGCCTGTGCAGGTGGCTCGGGCACCACAGCCCAGGTCCCCAGCCCCTCTTCCTGCTGCCAGCAGCCGTCACCGTCTTTCTTGAAGAGACCAGAGGGCAGCAGAGAGCAAATGTCTTTTTCAAGGCTTTCCAAAACAAGGGATTTTTCAAAATCCAGGCCCCTTCTGCTTTTCCCTTGGTTTCCCCAGGAACTGTAATGTCTGAAAGGGTATGAGAAGACAGCCCACAAAGAAAATAAAAACAGTAACACCTGCAAGAATATCTTTTAGCCTCTATAATTTCCACTTTTTTCAGATATTGCATTTGAAAACTACTTCACCTCTGTTCATTTCTCTTTGCTCCCAGGTGTGGGTCTAAAAATGCTTTCTCTCCCTTCTTTCCTTCTTCTCTTTCTCTCTAGTTAGATAGAGAGACAAAGAGAGATAGAGGCAGAGAGATGTCTGGATAGATCACCTGAACCGTGGAAAAGCCTGTTCTGCTTTCCCTGTCTCTGTTTCTCTTTGGCAGCCAGTCCTTCTGGGTTCAAACCTCAGGCCACTTTATAGATACCAGACTTGGTGTTTTGTGAAAAGTACAAAACCTTCAAACAGGAAGGAATGAGGAGTAGGTGCTAGTGAGTATGGAGTTTCTTTTTGGGTGATGAAAATGTTCTGAAATTAGACAGCTGGTGATGGTTGCATGACCTCGCGAATTTACTAAAACTGCTGAACCGTACACTCCAGAAGGCAACATTTATGGTACGTGAATTATACCTCTTTTTTAAAAGTGCAAACCCAGAGAATTAATTTTCCCAAGCCATTGCTATTAGAACGTGCCTCCCTTTCTCAAAAAGTTTTAGTGGCTCTCATTCACCTCCCTAATAAAGTTCATTCTTTCAAGGTCAGGCCCAATCTGATTTTTCAAACCATGGTTTCACTGCTCCTCAACATAGGGTCCTTTTCTAGCCAGGCCTGAAATTTGCTTTTTCTCCAGCATGTCGTGGATTTTTTTCACCATTATGTCTTCTCTCTTGCCAGTCATTCTGCTGATAATCCCTTTGTGCATGTATTTGACAAATGAAAGGCTCTCTGCTGCCTTCCATCAGAATCCAGATCAACTTGCACCATCCATCAAAGGGGATGCGTCCCTGCTCCTCACTCCTTCCTGGTTGAGTCTATACCACGTGTTTTCCATTCATGACTTTGGGTTGTAGATAACTGAGGATTATCTTATATTCCCCAACTCATCAATGAGTTTCACCAAGAATAAGGGCAGCCGGTGCCTTGTAAGTAGTGGTTTCTCGATTTGGATTTTTTTTTAAGATTGTATTTATTTATTCATAGAGACAGAGAGAGAGAGAGGCAGAGACACAGGCAGAGGGAGAAGCAGCATCATACAGAGAGCCTGGTGTGGGACTCCATCCAGGGTCTCCAGGATCACGCCCTGGGCTGCAGGCGGCGCTAAACCGCTGCGCCCCGGGGCTGCCCCTCGATTTGGATTTTGGTTTTGGTTTTGGCAGGAGGTCGATCTGATTTGTGGCATTGCCAATATCTGTGGTGTAAATGCTTGTACTGATGTGACATTAGTGACCGCATATATACTGGATGGGAGTCGGAAGTCCTTCTCTGGTGTAGCACCAAAGAGTGCTAAGGATTAGCAAAACCTGAATTGGGGCATAGTTAGGTAAGGAGCAATTAGTGAAACCACTATAGACACATAGAGATGGATGGAAATTAAGATGGGCACACTAATGCTTCAGCAAAGTTTGACTTAAATGTTTTTTTTTCCTCTTCCTCATTTTTAAAGCCTCCTGCTCCCCTTCAATTGTTTTTCTGTGGAATCTTTTCTTCCAGGAACTTGGTGTCGATATTGACATCCTGTTGACCTCAATGTATACTTGGTAATGAGACTCAAATGGCTGGCATCACCGGCACTAGTGATGACACCACCTTGAAGATGTGACCAACCCAGCTGGCATTACGGACTGGATTCCTATGGAAACTGCCCAGATCCTGTATTTTTCTATAAAAGCCCTCAGCCTTTTACCCCAAGTGGGTCTGCAGTTCTGAAGGCATTAGCCTGCTACACCCTCCTTTGCTGGGCAAAGTAATAAAACTTATCTTTCCTCTTTATCTCCAAACTCTGTGTTATATTTCAGCTCCAGAGCACAGAGGTCAGTTTTCGGACTCAGTGGGAAAACTTTCTAGCAATTAGAATTGTGCATACACTAAATAGGTTATCTCTTGGACCAGGAAACTGAGTGTCATTGGAGTGTTCATAGTTTACATGACCATGGTCTAAGATGAGGTCTACATCACATTTAGTGGTAAACTATATAAACCTGTCCATCTCTTCCAACTCTAAGACTTTTTGGGTCTCAGATAGATATGGCTCCAAGGCCATATGACAGAGAAATGGATTTTGCTATAACTCATCCAGCGTTACCATCAGAGATTAGGCAATCACCCATCAGAAAGTTTTCCTGGGGGCAGCCCGGGTGGCTCAGCGGTTTAGCACCTGCCTTCAGCCCAGGGTGTGATCCTGGAGACCCAGGATCGAGTCCCACATCGGGCTCCCTATGTGGAGCCTGCTTCTCCCTCTGCCTGTGTCTCTGCCTCTCTCTCTCTCTGTGTCTCTCATGAATAAATAAAATTTTTTAAAAAAGAAAGTTTTCCTGGCTGACCTCATCTACCCTCTCCCTATAACCTAATGAAGCCTTCCCCTCTTAAGCTCCCTCTCCACTTTGCATTATCTGTGTGAATTTTGCATACGAGTATTGGATTTACACGGTGGTATCTGATATCCTGAGAGTGGATTTGATCTCTCTCAAGGCGATGTCATTTCTCCCAACCATCTCCAAGGAAAGAGATGCATTCTAAGTCAGGAAAAGGAAACAGTGATTCCCAAAGTCCACCTTAGGTACCAGTCTACTGCTGGAACTCATTTGCCTGCTATATGAGAACAAGTCTCTGGCCAAGATAAAATGGAATCTGTAATCCCCAGGAATCAGGCCATTTTTTGTAAGAAAACTTTTCTAGCTTCATGTGGCTTTCTCTACTTCCCCTTTATCATCTAGCATTTATTACATTTTCAGTAACTATTCCTACTTTCTGTGCTCTGTGTTGGAGAATATTCAGTTTTGTCCAACTAAGCCTTTCTCGAGCACCATGGCTGGGAGTGGGGTACTGTGTTAAACACCTATGGTATGAAGATGAATAAAGATACAGTCCTCCCTTTAGGGTATTTCCGATGGGAAAGAAAGATATAATTCTAGGATCACGTAGAACATGATATTGCAAATCCGAGAGGCAAAAGGAAGAGTAAAAAAGGGAATGGCGGTAAGGGCTTGCTCAGAGGCAAACAGTGATAATAGTTGTCCATAACCAGCATTAGTACACCTGTTTCACTCATTAATTCCCACCACAACCCTATGAAGCAGATGTCTATCATTAATATCCCCATTCAACAAATAAGTAAGTGAGACTCAGAGAAGGTAAAAAAAACAAGCTGAAGTCCATGCACTTACTAAGCAGCAGAACCAGGCCTGGGAACCTGGCAGCCAGGCTCTGACTTCGTATCTTACTGCCCGGCCATGCTGGGCTATCCTGATTAGCCAGACCTGGGTCATGTGCCCACCCCAGAAGTAGACTGAGGCTTAGGTGGTTTCCCCCCAGAAAAAAAAATCATAGTGTCAAAACCAGAAAAAAAAAAAAGAAAACTGGTTATTGGGCAAGGAAAATCAGCAGTTGTCCACTGCAGAATCATTTCAGGAGTGCAGCTCTTCCTCTTGGATTCTCTGCTTGGGATAAATTTTCCATAGATGGTATCTCACTGGGTGGAACCTAAAACACATTAAATGGCTCTTGATATAGGATGCCAGGTAGTTTTTCAACAGGTTTGCATATTTACATTCTGTTTGCCAGAATAAACCTATCTCACCACATCCTTATTTGTGTTAGATGCTATTATGTTTAAACCTAGATAATTCTGCGGCACCTGGGTGGCTCAGTTAGGCATCTGCCTTGGGATTGGGTTGTGATCGCATTGTGATCTCTGGGTCCTGGGATCAGACCCGGGCGGGGTGCCCTGCCCGGCAGGGAGTCTGCTTCTCCCTCTCACCTTGGCCCTTCCCACTGCTAGTGTGCAACCAAGCTCTCTCTCTCTCTCCCTCTCAAATAAATGAGTAAAATCTTTTGTAAAAATAAAAATAAAATAAGGGCACCTGGGTGGCTCAGTGGTTGAGTGTCTGCCTTCAGCTCAGATCATGATCTGAGATCCTGGGATCGAGTTCCCCATCAGGTTCCCCGCGGGGAGGCAGCTTCTCCTTCTGCCTATGTCTCTGCCTCTGTGTGTGTGTCTCTCATGAATAAATAAAATCTTAAAAAATAAAATAAACCTAGACAATTCTAATTTTATTAGATTCTGTATTTATATTTGCATCATCTTCCCTTTCTCCTTTCTAGAGCAGAAACTCTAAGTAAGAGAGTATATAAAAGTTGATTCAACACCAAGCTCTGAATCAACAGATGAGCCAGTTAGGGACCCTGGGGGTGGGGAAGGACAGGTGTGCCCACTGATCCCTGCAGTGTTAGGGGACAAAGGGCTGGGTCTTAGAGAAGAGAGAAGCAGGAGGTCTAGCCCCTGCCTGGGGTTCAAATTTAAAAGGTACTTCCTATGTAAAACCTTTCTAAAAAAATCATTTATGGTCCCTTCACCCGTGTTACCATATTAAAGGTAGATTTCATGCCAATAAAAAAGGTATGTGTGTATCCATAATAATAATAATAATTATAATGATAAAACAGCTAGAGGGATGCCTCGGAGGCTCAGTGGTTGAGTGTCTGCCTTTGGCTCAGGGCTTGACTCCAGCCTGGAGATCCAGTCTGTGTCCCTGCCTCTCTCTGTGTGTCTCTCATGAATAAATAAATAAAATCTTAAAATAAAATAAAATAAAATAAAATAAAATAAAATAAAATAAAATAAAATAAAATAAAATAAAATAAATAAAATAAAATAAAATAAAATAAAAAAATAAAAATAAAAATAAAAATAAAAAAACAGCTAGAGGGGCACCTGGCTGGCTCACTCAATAGAACATGCTACTCTTGATCTCGGGCTTGTGAGTTCAAGCCCCACCGTGGGCATAGAGCTTACTCTTAAAAATAAATAAATAAAAATAAAGTGCATTATTTAAAAGAGAAAAAAAAATCAGCTAGAAAACTGTTGAGACATTCCGGGGTGCCTCATTATGAAGCCCACATCTCCATTTTTCTAAATCGTGAGGATAACTGCTCTATCAGTAATGCTGCCGGATGCACACGTCAAAAGGACCAGTAGGGTGCCCCCAAAGACACGGACCGGGGCTCCACCGCGCGGGGCCGGCGCCCCCTTTTCTTTCCCGCCAAACCGCGGCGGGGCGTCCAGGCCATAGAGGCGAGGAGACCTCCATGGTCCTAGAGAGGAAACGCGACTCTCGGAGGAGGGACTTCCGCCGGGGACCACTTCCGGTTCTGCTCCGCCCGCGGGAGCGGGGTGCGGTGTTCCCCGATGGCCGCTCTCGGGCTCCCGGCTCTGCGGAGGCGAGCGAGGTGGGCGCGGGCCCCAGAAGGCGGGGCGCCAGCTCGGAGAGACCCTCACGCCGCGGAGCTGGGGGGCTTCCCGGAGCGGCCACCCTGCAGCCGTGGCGCCGGGGCCTCTGTCCCCGAAGTGATGCCTCGGGATGAGCCCCTCGGAGACCCGGAGCCGTGGGCTTGTGCCCTTGGGATGACTTCTCGAGGCCCTCGCGGTGAAGTTCAGGGGCCGATCCCGCCTACGTGAGACCACGACCTCCTTGTCCACTTAAAACAGGCTGGTAACGGGAACAGAAGCAGGTGCCTTAGTACTTCATCGAGTCCGGGTCGGGGAGACGGGAGTCGGGTCCAGCCGGGAGGCGCGGCGGCCGGGGCGGAGGGGGCAGGTGCCGGGTGGGGGGTGTGAGTGCCCGCCCTGCGGGGGGGAGGGGGAAGGCCCAGAACATCCCCCTAACGCTCGCCGTGGCGGGTTCCTGGTCTCCCTGCCACCCGCAGACTGCCGGAGCACTTGAACTCCATTGTCCTCGATTTTATTTTTATTCGGATATTTTTTTTAAAAAAAAAAGGTTTTGTTTATTCCTGAGAGAGAGAGAGAGGCAGAGACACAGGCAGAGGGAGAAGCAGGCTCCATGCAGGGAGCCCCACGTGGGATTCGATCCCGGGTCTCCAGGATCACACTGAGCTCAAGGCAGACGCTCGATCCTTGAGCCGCCCAGGTGCCCCTCTCCTGGGTGTTTTGTTTTGTTTTTCTTTTTAATTTGTTTTTTATTGGTGTTCAGTTTGCCAACATATAGCATAACACCCAGTGCTCATCCCATCAACTGCCCCCCTCAGTGCCCGTCACCCGGTCACCCCCACCCCCCGCCCACCTCCCTTTCTATCACCCCTAGTTCGTTTCCCAGAGTTAGGAGTCTCTCATTTCTTTTTTTTTTTTTTTAATCTTTTTTTTTAAATTTTTACTTATTTATGATAGTCACAGAGAGAGAGAGAGAGAGAGAGAGAGAGAGAGAGAGAGGCAGAGACATAGGCAGAGGGAGAAGCAGGCTCCATGCACCGGGAGCCCGACGTGGGATTCGATCCCGGGTCTCCAGGATCGCGCCCTGGGCCAAAGGCAGGCGCCAAACCGCTGCGCCACCCAGGGATCCCGGAGTCTCTCATTTCTGATATTTCTCTCATTTCTGTCTCCCTTTCTGATATTTCCCATTCATTTTTTTCCTCCTTTCCCCTTTATTCCCTTTCACTATTTTTTTATAGTCCCCAAATGAATGAGACCATATAATGTTTGTCCTTCTCCGACTGACTTCATTCAGCTTAATACCCTCCAGTTCCATCCACGTCGAAGCAAATGGTGGGTATTTGTCGTTTCTAATGGCTGAGGAATATTCCGTTGTATATATAGACCACATCTTCTTTATCCATTCATCTTTCGATTGTCCTGGGTTTTTTTTTTTTTAATTTTTATTTATTTATGATAGTCACACAGAGAGAGGCAGAGGCAGAGACATAGGCAGAGGGAGAAGCAGGCTCCATGCAGGGAGCCCGACGCGGGACTCAATCCCGGGTCTCCAGGGTCACACCCCGGGCTGAAGTCGGCGCCAACCGCTGCGCCACCCAGGGATCCCCCCCTGTCCTGGGTTTTAAGACAAGGATAGCGTCTGCCCTCAGGCCCGCCTTGTATTGACCGTAGGTGGGTGGGAGTGGGATGGGTTCTTTGGTGAAGCAGATTCACCTTCGCTGCTGTCTTAGAAGATCGTGTTGTGGAATATTTCACATAAAGCTTTTTTTTTATTATTATTCATAGAGACACAGACAGAGGGAGAATCAGGCTCCACGCAGGGAGCCCGATGTGGGATTCGATCCCGAGACCCCAGGATGACGCCCCAGGCTTCAGGCGGTGTTAAACCGCCGCGCCACTGGTGCTGCCCTCACTTAAAGCTTTTACCATGATGTGCTTACCATCATGGGCAGGTTCAGTGTTGGATTTGGAGTAGGGTCAATTGGCACAGTTACTAGTAAAAACACTGAACTGTTCTGAAAAGCGCTGCAGTAATGGATTAATTCGTCTGACTTTGTTTAGCCTCGTTTCTCAAGCATTTTGAGATTTTTGAGTAACACCCTATTAATAGTTCTCCAGTGGGGGGGGGGGTGTTTTCTTTTTGTTTTGTTTTGTTTTTCCCAGAACACATTTTGGGAAATACTGACAGATCATTCACTTGGACACAGACCTGCTCAGAAGGCACTCCCCCTTCTCAAATTTCAGAAGTACTTTTTTTTTTTTTTAAACCATCTCACTGGATTTTAGGAAGGCTAGTTGGTGTTTGAGAAAATGGTCCATTATTAACAAGTATTGCAAACCATGTAACATTTGGAAAAGGAAGTAAACCCTCTTTGGCTTTACTCCTACGTAGGTCATGGACAGTGAATAATATCTCAATATTATTGAGCAAAATACTGTCAATATATAGTTATAAAACAATGGGAATAATTTAGGGGGGAAAAAAAAGCCCGTGAATTGTTCCTATTGAAAATTCTATAGTTAAGCCGCCTTAATGACAAACTGAGGAAATTTGTTCATGGACTCCTAGAAGGACCTACTTTAAATAGAATGTAGCTAAAAACCATTTAAGGGAGTTGTATGTATGACATTAAGTGACATTCACTGGAAACTTGCAGTAACATAGAATAAAATGTAATACAAGGGTTGTCTTGAACTTTGCTCAGGATTACTTAGTTACTGAAGTTACTGAATAAGCTCTTAATGAGGTAGTTTCATGTATTTGGCACAAACTTCTGTCAGAGCTTTGAAGTGACTTCCTAGGACATTACTGAATTTGCAATTTCGAGCAAAACCTGCCTAAAGATGAGGGTAAAAATAGGTTGGAGTGCCCTGGCTCCATTGTGTAGGGCCAGAAACCTAGTTTCACTAGTTTGCACAGAGATAAGCAGGCTCCAGGAGACAGACTAATGCTCACCAAACTCAAAAGGGACTGATGTATAAACCTAGAGTGTGAGTGAATTCCTTTCTAGTGAAAAATAATAATTTTCAGTCATCTGGATGATTTTATTTGCCAACAGGGTGTACCTTCCTGAAAGAAGATCTACGTGGGGGACCAGACTGTTACACTAGGGTGTGTTGTATGGAAGACAACTAGCATGAAATCAACAAGGAGAATGCTAGCCAAGTTTAATGGCATCAGGTGTCTTCACTCTACAGATAAACCTATCAGATCGGCTAGATATTTATTTCCATGGGTAAAAGGCACTCTCTCCCATGGTGCTAGAGGCAAGATAAAAATTTGTCTTTTTGAATATCCCTTTCGGAGACTCTTCCCATATTCTTTCTCAAGCTAGAGTACAAAGCAATTAACTTGGTTTAAGCTCTTCTGTTAACAGCTTCTCTCCAGCTGTCCCTCCTTGAAGTTGCACCCTGGTCACCGAGTTAGGATTTGAGGTCCTTTTAAATAGCCTCTTTGTCCTTTCTGTTGATGATTGATTTCATTCTATATATTTGATCTCTTTCTAAAGTTTAAGTATTGGGACACCTGGGTGGCTCAGTGGTTCAGCATCTGCCTTTGTCATAGGTTGTGACGCAGGGTTCTGGGATCGAGTTCCGCATCGGGCCCCACGCAGGGAGCTTGCTTCTCCCTCTGCCTGTGTCTCTGCCTCTCTGTGTCTCTCATGAATAAATAAATAAATTCTTTTTTTAAAAAAAGGCTCCCTTTGAAGTTTAAGTGTCTATTGGCCCTGTTGTTGGTTCGAAGCCTTGGGAGCTTCCTGGGTGAAATCTGAAACTGTTCTTCATACACAGCTCAAGGAGGGACCAAAGGCAAAGCGCAGATTGCCAGGTAATAAGCAAGGCTTGTCATGGGTGGTGGTAAGATGAGTAAATTGCATCCACCCACCAGAGTCTTAAAAACTATTCAGAAGCCTTAATGGGGATGATCGGTCATGTGTACTGTCCAGATGATCTCAACACACATTGCTGTCTCAAGGTTACATCCTTGAAAATGACTCCCACCATGGGAACAGAAGGCAGAATGTATACTCTAAGGGTGAAGGACCCGATTGCGCAGGTCCAGCCTGAGGGTCAACTGGTAATCAGTGTCCTCTTGATGATTTCCTCCAATACCCATTTAACCCATCCAAGAACCAAAACCTGTGTTTATCTATTTACTCAACTTTCCTTTATGACACTACTTGATGTTAAGACTAACTGCATATAGTTTTCTAATCAGATAAGACCTTTCAACTCCATTAGGTACAGAATCAAAATTCCATTTGCCCATTGTTGCAATATAGCTATAATTATTTAGATAGCTCTTAGGTATTTTCTCCCATTTCTAATGATAAATTCCAGTAGTGACTGGCTTTCTGTATATTTTATATGTGCTTCAAACAACAGCTGTCATTTATCTACATTGGTCATAACATACTTGAAGAGTGGCCCTAAAGAGCATCTCCAGGAATTTGAAGAACTGGTTTTTGGGGTTTGACTTCAACAGTACCCATCTGACAAATGAATACTCAAAAAGGACCCAAGAACCTAGGATCCCCATCCTCCACCTGAGCAAGAGAAGGGTGGAAAAAGATGACTGTTGGGGGCAGAAATGCAACCAGGAAAATAACACCAGGCAAGAGATCTTATGTCAGTGCTTTAGAACATTCTCATACCAGGTGATGCCAACAACCTATGAGATTTTGAGCAGGCTCCAAGAGCTCTGTTATGAAAGGCTGAATCCAGACATTCACGTGGAAAAGCAGATACTGGAGCTGCTCACACCACAGTAGTTCCTGATTATTTTCCAAGAGGATGTCAGACTCCTGTGGAAACCTCACCCACCGAGTGCAGAGGGTGCTGCAATTGTTTTAGAAGCTCTTGGGGAGGGGATCCCTGGGTGGCGCAGCGGTTTGGCGCCTGCCTTTGGCCCAGGGCGCGATCCTGGAGACCCGGGATCGAATCCCACGTCGGGCTTCCGGTGCATGGAGCCTGCTTCTCCCTCTGCCTGTGTCTCTGCCTCTCTCTCTCTCTGTGACTATCATAAATAAATAAATAAATAAAAATTAAAAAAAAAAAAAAGCTCTTGGGGAGATAGTGGGGTAAGAGGCAGGAGGTTTGGGCATGTGGAGAGTTGGGGAATGGGGATGCAGAAGGCTGGGACCACCAAGCTACGATAAGATGCGCAGTCCTAGCAGTGGGAGGAGATGCTAAGATGGTCTCTGCCAGGCTCTGCTCAGTGGAGAGCCTGCTGCTCCCTCTCCCTCTGCCTCTCCACCACCTCCCCACACTTGGGCTCTGTCTCTCTCTCAAATAAAATCTTTAAAAATAAATACATAAATAAAGTCAATCTTAAAAAAAAAATCCAACTAGGGTTTATTCCAGGAATGCAAGGATGATTCGATATTCTAAAAATCAAGGTAATTGATCACAGTAGAAAAAATTCATAAAACTACGTCTTGTGCTTCACTTTATCATACTTCACAGATACTGTTTTTTACAAACTGAAGCTTTGTGGCAATCTTGAATCAAGTGAATCTATCAGCTCCATTTTTCTAATGCCATCTGCTCACTTCATGTCTTTGTGTCATTCTGTAATTCTCACAATATGTCACACCTTTTCTTTTTTAAAAGATTTTATTTATTTGTTCGTTTATTTATTTGAGAGAGAACACAAAAGGAGAAGAAGAAGCAGACTCCCCACTGAGCATGGAACCTGATGCAGGGCTCAATCCCAGGACCCTGAGATCATGACCCAAGTAAAAGGCAGACATTGAACCAACTGAGTCACCCAGTGCCTCTTGAAAGAGGTAGCAGGGCACCTGGGTGGCTCGGCCAGTTAAACATCTGCCTTCGGCTCAGGTCATGATCCTGGGGTCCTGGGATGGAGCCTCAAGTGGGGATCCCAGCTTAGTTCAGGGAGGAGTCTGCTTCTCCCTCTTTCCTCCCCCTACTTGTGGGGTCTCTCTCTCTCTCAAATAAATAAAATCTTTAAAAAAAAAAAAAAGCATTTAAACAGGAACTTAGATAAAGATTTGGGCAGATAATGAGGCTGTATTAGGACAGGCTGGACTATGCTGTGGAATCGAAAGTTTAACACAACAAAGAACTCTCTTGTATGCAAACGTGAATTCAAGTGGGCCAACGTCCTACCACTAGAGAGAACGTGTTGCCTCACCACAGAGAAAAGGCATTCCGGACCGAGGAGCAAACGTGTGCAAAGGCACGAGAGCATAAAAGTACACTGCGCATGGGGAAGAGCAGATGGATCCAGGACGCAAGACCTGAATGTCCTTTCCTAAGTGTATTGGCTTGCTCCCGCTGCTGTAACAAAATACCGCGGACAGGGTGGCTCAAACACCAGACTTTTATTTCCTCATGGTTCTGGAGGCTGGGAAGTCTGAGATCAGGGCGCCAGCAGGGTGGGTATCTTCCTGGCCTCTCTCCTTGGCTTGCAGGGGGTCGTTCCTGTGCCTGGTGTCCCTGGTGTCTATGTGTCTTCATGCCCTCTTCTTACAGGAACACCACTCAAATTGGATTCGGTCGCACCCTAATGGCTTCATGCTAACTTAATCTCCTCTTTGAAGGTTTTGTCTTTGTTATGAACTCGTATTTATGACACACACCCCCATTCATATGTGGAAGCTCTAATCCCCAGTATGACTGTATTTAGAGATGAGGGCCTTTCAAGAAATTAAAGTTAAAGGAGATCAGAAGGATAGGGCCTGGCTCAGATAGGATTAGTGCTTGTAAGAGATCTGAGAGCCCACTGCCCCCCCCCCCCGGGCATGCACAGAGGGGTCTCATGAGGACACAGCCAGGTGGCAGCTGCCTCCAAGCCAAAAAGAGAGGTGTCAAAATAAAATCTACTTGCTATGACCTTGATCTCCAGCCTCCAAATCATTTCTGCTGTTGAAGCCCCACCATCCCACCCCATCTGTAGGATGTTATTTTGGCAGCCCAAGCAGACTAAGATAACATCCGAATAGAATCACATTCTGAGGTCCTTCAACACAGGACTCTGGAGGACCTTGCAACAACAAGCAACCGGAAGTTCAGAGAGGAGCATCATAGTTTGCTTTGTTTTATAGACGGTAACAAAAAGAGGGTGCATGCAGAGGTGGGGGCCCTGTGAGCGGCGGTCCGGGCAGAAGCAGTGAGGACAAGACAGAGTGGAGGCTGGCAGCCCTGAAGGTGTAGATGGACCTTTGTCCTTGATCACTGGGTAGGACTCGGTGTGTGAGGGAAAGAGAACAGGTTTCCCAGGTTTCCAGCCTGCCTGCCAAGCAAATGGTGGCATCCACCTGTGTCCAGAATGGGAAACCCAAAAGCAGCAGCCTGTTTGGGAAGTGAAAGACTTCAGTTTGTGCCATGCTGCTGGAACATACGCGCGGAAGTGTCCAGGAGACACTTCCCAGGGAGCCCCAGGGAGAGAGGAGGGGTAGGGTGTCCCAGGAGGCGGGTGCAGCAAAAGCAGAGCGACAGAGGCAAGACATATCAGGGGTGGTGCAGTAACTACAGTAAGACCCAAGGCCCTTCTGGCCCATCAGCACAGTCTTCCTCGTCCTCCCAAAGCCACTCAGCCTGGCCTGCCACACCTCTACCTGCAGGACTCCTGCCCACCACGGCTCCCTCCAGATTTCACTGTTTCAATCCCGCAGTGGCTATTTTCCTGCAAATTCATCCTAACTCTATGCAACAGTGTATGAGCCCTGAGTTCACAGAGCCCTACCTGTGCGTGAACCTACCTGTGGTTCCAGTGGGCCCCCTGGTCTTCCCTGCATCGGAGATGCTTCCGCTGTCAGCAGTGTGACCCAGGACCCGTCATTTAACCCCTCTGCATCTCTGTGTTTTCATCCACTGAGGGAAAAAAATATAGAATTCTGGTCCCCTCTCTTTAAAAGGGGTAGTCGTGAAGACCAAATGAAAATATTGAACATGAAACAGATACTCTCTAAGGCAATACTGAAGTGGTGACAGCTGGGCCGGGGGTGGTGGTGATAGAAGTTATTGTCACAATGTGCCCTTCAGGGACCAGGCAGTAGAGCTCCATAAGAAAAAACAAAACAAAACGCTTAACTAGCCAACTAATCCAGAGAGAGAAATTTAATTGAATCCTTCTTACAGAATCAGTTCTATGATTGCTAAAAAGAAAGAACATAATCTTTGTCCTCTGGGAGCTGGGGTAGCAGTACTCAAGACAGAGATCAACACAAAACACAGGATAAAGTGTGTCCCGCGTGGGCCTTACGGATCCAAGCCGCACAGGACCTCAGGGGGAGCAGAGATTATCAGGATGGTCAGGGAGTGCTTCCTGGGGAAAGGGGACTTTGAAGGGAGCCCTCCACATGGCCAGGTAGAGAGGAAGGTATACATTGACCTGGCTGCGCTGGAGGAAAAGAATCAGGCAGGGGAGCCCAGAATTGGAAAAACTTGACCTGCCCCCCCCACCACCATCACCCAGCCCACCTGCTCCTGAGGGTGGAAGGCAGGGTGTGGGATAAGGTCCTAAGTCAATGTGGGGAGTGGGGGCTGGGATTCTTATTTCATCATGTCGCTAAGCCAGTATTTGCAGCTGAACCACCATCCTGAGAAACGGGCTAGAATCAGGTGCAGAGCTGGGATCAAGTGCGCTGTCAGTTGAAACCAGTCCAGACACAGTGGCAGCCATTCAGCCAGCCTGTGAGAAGGGCTGGGGCCCAGGTGGCACCCAGGTGGCACCTAGGGCTCCTCGTGCAAAACCGGCTGCACGCTTCATCTGCACAGACACTTTCTTGGCTCACGGATTGTTCTGGATCGGTGGCAGCATCTTGGCCACTGGGTCAGCCAGATGCCCACCGCAGCAAGGGAGCAAATGGGAGGGGGAGGCTGCTTCACCCAGACATGGGGGGCTGAGGAGCCATGGGCTGTGGGGGTCACTCCATGCGGAAGCAGCCAGAGATGCCTTCTTCCCCAACACACACACACACACCCTGTTAAGCCAGCATTAGTTTCTAATGACACGGCCAAATACTTCCTCCTTTCACTCATAACTTTCCAGGTTATAAATAACTTTTACAGAAAATACTATATTTTACTGGATGAAATGACCATCTTACTAGAGAGTCCGGTTTGGTGGTTGTGTGTGGGGGGGTCCTAAGCAGCAGATGGAGGAGTTTTACCCACGTGGCCAATTAGAAATTTAAACTTCTCTGATAATATCAGCAGGTTGCTTTCTCTCCCTTCGTGTTGAAAAAAATCAATCTATGAAGAATTGGAATCTAACCTTCAAAGGGGATCAATAAGAACTATTTTTACATGGCCAAGGGAAAAGAGGCAGATTTCTTGACAGCGGGGTCGGGGGGTGGGGGTCCCACTTTGTACAAAGGAAGGTATTGCTGGGGAGAAGGGAGCGTGTGTGTGCCATGTAGATTTTTCAGGAGTTGCCATGGTCTGAATATTTGTGTCCTGCAACAGTCATAAGTGGAAACCGTTAAAACCAAAAACAAATGAAGACCAGCCTCGAAAATTCCCTAAGCAGAAAAAGAAAAAAAAAAAAACAGTTTAGTCATACAGGCAAAGGTTGATGTAGCTTATTTTGCAAGGCTAACTTGACCGGGGTCATTTCTTGCTTATGCCTCTGGAAATTATCAGCAAAATGTGAACTGTTTCCCCAGGCTGACGTGAGGTAAGCGCTGCCAACTTCCTCATCATTTAAGAAAATTCTATTATAACCAATAAATGTAAAGAATAAACAGTCACTGCCTCCATGCTTTCTAAGCTGTTTTTTTTTTTAAGATTTTATTTATTCATGAGAGACACAGAGTCAGGGAGATAGGCTGAGGGAGAAGCAGGCTCCATGCAGGGAGCCCGATGTGGGACTCGGTCCCAGGACCCCAGGATCACAACCTGAGCCAAAGGCAGATGCTCAACCACTGAGCCACCAGGTGCCCCTCTAAGCTGTTTTATAACCGTATGTCCTGGAGCCTCATGCTCTGCTTTGGTTTGAGTGCTCCCAGTTTGCAAACTGTCTCTTTGGTGTGAGCACAATAAACTTTTACTAATTACCACTGCGGTGATTTGCTAGTTTTATTTCTGTCAAGTCTTTGGTCGATGAGATCAGTGCTCTCATAAAAGAGACCCCAGGGAGCTCCCTTGACCCTTCCCCCATGTGAGGACAGGGCACAAAGTCTACGACAGGGAAGAGGGCTCTTACCATACCCGACCATGCTGGCACCCGGATCTCAGACTTCCAGCCTCCAGAACTTCGAGAAATACATTTATATTGTTTATAAGCTACCCAGGCTGTGGTATTTTGTTCCAGCGGCCTGAACATTCTAAGACAAAAGTCTTCCCACTAGGGCACAGAATAATTTTCCTCTGACCTTTTCCAATGTAAATTCATTTAAGTGGTTCCCTAAAAGAGAATTATAATGAATCTCACATGCAGAACATATGCCTGACTCCTAAAGTCTCAGAGAGGTGATCTTGGCCATCTCCTTGTCTTTTTTTTTTTTTTTCCATCTCCTTGTCTTAAATGAGCACTGCCCACCAACAAGAGAAAAGTCCATCTCGATTTTCAAGCTCTCCTCCAGAAAGGGTGTTGCTGGGGCATTTCTCTGGGCTCCCCTCAACATGGTGTTCTGTGTGCATCCCTCCTGAGGTATCTTCTCTTATTAGACACAGTGAAGACCACCCCCCGGCCCTTCCCCACACTATTACCCCCATCATAAACACACACAAACAAACACACACACACACTCACACACAGCATTGTCCAGACCACAGCTTCCTGGCTTTCTAGAATCCTGACTTCTCCACAACTAATTCCTGAGGCCGCAAACAAATGCTGCAAGAAAGAGGTCATCCTTAGCCTATCTGACCCCACAACCAGCCTAGCATTTCTTTTCAGATTCCAGCTGACTGAGGTATGACATCAAGCATTTCAAAGAATCCAGACCATCACTACAAGCATTTCAAAAGCAATAGCATCAATATCCTGTCCACCCACACTCATGGTTTCTCCTCATATTAAGTGGCTGTCACTCTCTATAAGACGTCAAGGAGCAGAGTGTTCCCATAAACCAGAGAGGGCTTCCTGGAGACCATACTAATCATGGCCTTTGTTGTGCAAAGATGTAATAGGATCCCAAACCACTGCACTCCCTTCCCCACGAGGGACTCATATCCTAACTCCACTGCTGCCAGACACAGTCTAAATGCCCAAGTCCCATAAGCCTGGCTATCTGTGTCCAGCCTCAAAAAGTCCTCATTTTTGTTATATCCTCACTAACCACTGAGAACCTTTCTCAAGTATTCAAGAACCTCCCTCTAGAAACAGAACCGCCTGTTGGCCATCACCATCCGACTCAACAACTGACACAAGAGATCCACAGCTAAGTGTATGTCCTCCTGCTCCTGTGTCCCGCCCTCCTCCGACACCGTGTCTGCCTCCAGAACACCCTTGCATTCTTCAAGACCCAGCTAAACCATCACAGAATCTTCCAGAATCCTTTCATGATATTCCACCCAGAATAAAGTGAACGATCACATTTAGGCACCTCCTCTATCCTCCAGGTGTCTGTCATGTGATGAGCGGTGATGAGCCACTGGACTGGCGTATGTGGCTGTCTCCCACTACTAGACTAGAAGCCACTCGCAGACAGGACTCCCAGACAAGACCGTGTCTTGAATGTCTTTGCTATCCCAGCACCTAACAATGTCCAAAACACTGAAGATGCCCCATAAGTGTTTAATGCATGGAGGAATGTATAGATGACACAAGCAATTCTATATCCATCCAAGCCTCCTTATGATCGCTACTCCTGGGCACCTGGGTGTCTGCCTTTGGCTCAGGGCATGATCCTGGGGTCCTGGAATTGAGTCCCACATCGGGCTCCCTGCTTCTCCCTCTGCCTGTGTCTCTGCCTCTCTCTGTGTCTCCCAGGAATAAATAAAATCTTAAAAAAAAAAAAATCCCTGCTTCTTGTAGTCCTCGCCCAAGTGTCTCCCTACGTTGAAGAGAAAAACATTTTAGAGGCCTGGAGGAATGTTTTGTCCAGCTCACCCCTAGCTGGTCAGAGCTGCCGAGACAGGAGATAGGCTGGAACAAGAGCAGAGCCCTGTGGGTGCCGGTGGACAAGGCTGCCTCATCACGCTCCTCTGACTACTGCATGTCATCAGCTCACTCCCTTAGGCAAAGCTCCCGGATTGCAGACTCTCCACCTCTTTCTGCCACTTTTTTTTTTTTTTTTTGAGAGAGAGAGAGAGATGGAGAGGAGCAGAGGGAAAGGAAGAGAATCTTAAGCAGGCTCCACACCCAGCACGGAGCCTGATGTGGGGCTTGATCTCATGACCCTGACATCATGACCTGAACTGAAATCAAGGGTCAGTTGCTTAACCGAGTGAGCCACCCGGACGCCCCTCTTTTCTGTCATATCTTAAGTAAGACCAGGAGCCCTCTCTGGTGGGGTGCCAGAGATCAGAGGCAGCAGCAGGGGGCTGGTGGGCCTGTCTACCCAAGAGTTGCCTTGCGCCTGAGTTGGGGACATGGCAGCCAGAGGAGAAAGAAGCGACCTCCTGACCAGTTACCTTTCTCCCAGTCCTTGACGACCCTGTCACTTCCTAGGCAGCCAGAGTTGCAGTGCACACAGGAGGACTTGAGTGAACTCTCTCAGCTCAGGGAAAAGAAGACAACCCATGCTTGCAACCAAGTGCATGCTTCCTGTGGCTCACATCAGACTGGGCTTTTGCACTTGGTTTTGTTTTGTTTTTAATATTTTATTTATTTATTCATGAGAGACACACACAGAGAGAGAGAGGCAGAGACACAGGCAGAGGGAGAAGCAGGCTCCACGCACGGAGCCCAACGTGGGACTCGATTCCGGGTCTCCAGGATCATGCTCCGGGCTGAAGGCAGCGCTAAACCACTGAGCCACCCGGGCTGCCCTGCACTTGGTTTTGAACTTGAATCTGACCACATCACTCACCTGCTCCACATCCCTCCTTGGCTTCTTCTGGGGCAAATGGGACCACCTTTGGAAGGCGCAGGAGCTGTACGGCCTGGCCTGGCCTGCCTCTCCAGCTTCACACCCACCCCCCTCGCCCCCATAGGCTAAGCTCAGCAATAGCACAACCTGCCAACAGACTCAGACACGCCACCGCCCCACCTGGGTCTTCCCTCCGCCCTCTGTGCCGCAGAGGTCCTCGCCTCGGGGCGCCTTCCCCTACTCCTCACACACAACTGGAAACTCCTACGCGCGCTGCGGGCTGCACACTTTGTGTTTTTACTGTTGTAGCGAGACCAGCTTCACTGTATCGCACCAGGTCTTCCAGTCTTGGTCCTTAACCATGGGGTCAGAACGGGACCTATCTCGCGGTGTGGGGGCGAGGGCCGATCCCGGGGAGCGGCGGTAGGTAGCCGGGGAGCGAGCCAGGGGCAGGGGAGGGCAGCCGGGGCCTTCACGCGCAGGTTACCGCGCGGATCACCGGAGCTGGCGTAGGACCCCCTCCGACAGGCTCTTCGCCCTCCAACATCCCGCCCAAGCACTGCTGGTTCTGGAGGCCCAGGGGGCGGCCTGGAACCCTGGAGAGAGAACGTTGTTATTACAACACACGCGAGGCGCTGAAGCCCCCAGGGTGCCCTCCACTCCCGGCCCGCGCCCCGCGCCTCCCCAGCATCTCCGCGCACACTTCCCGGAGTTGGGGCCGCGCGCACCCCGCACCCCGCGCACCCCGCACCCCGCGCACCCGCACCCCGCGCCCAGGCCCCCCGACCGCGCTCACCTTCTGCAGAAATGCCATCCTCGGCCTGTACTGCTGGCCTTGGTGTCGGATCGTCATCCTGGACCCCGCGCCGAGTCAGAGCCAGGACGCCCGCGGCCGGCAGCAGGGGAAGCCCCCGGCGAAGGCGGCCGCCAGCCCCGCACGCGCCGCGGCGTCCCCGGGGGAGGAGGGCGGCCCCGAGCGCGGGGCGGGGGCGGGCGCGGGGGCGGGCGCGGGGGCGGCGGCGGCGGCGGAGGCGGGAGGCGGGGGGCGGGGGGAGGCGGGGGGCGGGGGGCCGCCCCTCCACCGGGCCTCGGCCCCCGCCCCGCCCCGCACCCGCCCCGGGAAAGCCGCGGGCCCCGCCAGCCAATCAGCGCGCCGCGCCGCGGGCTCATTAGCATGCGCTGCGCTGCGCCGCGCCCACCTGCGGCCAGGGGGCGGGGCCCGACGCCCGGGGGCCCCGCGGAGCCGCAGGTGAGCCCCGCGGTCCCGGGCGCCGCCGGGGGAGGCTGCTGGGTCGCAGACAGCCGGCTTCGGACCGCATCCCTAAACCTGGGGGAAGTGAAGACCGTACACCGTGGGGTCCGGATCCCGGGCTGGCCTGCTGCCCGGTCACTACCGTGTGGCCCCCAGCAGGTTGCTTCAACTTTCTGAGCATCGGTTCCTCATCTAACCGGAGGCGAGCGGCTGAGTGGTGAGAAATGACACCTGTCTGTTCAGGTGCTTTGAGGTCAGAAAGAAGGGCGGAGGTAACCGGCAGTGGAGTATGGTGGCCGGTGAGGTGTGATGCTCACCTGCCAGGTGGGCTGGCTGCGAACCCTGGACTTCCCCTAGCTTTAGCATCTCAAGCAAGTTAGGGAGACTTTTCTGGGCTTCATTTTCTCCATCTGATCGGTGAGGCTAGTGCATCCTCCTTATCTGTTTTTTGGAGGGGTGGGCGGGCAGGGGCGGTTTGGTTTTAAGATTACTGAGCTAATGCACGTAAAAGCGCTCAGCGTAGTGACTGACATGTGGTGAATAGCAGGTAAACCATAGTTTCTCTCATGTCTCTTGGGACACTTTCTTAAAAATCACCATGCCTAGTGGCTCCCTTGTATACATAGTCAGAGAGGTGTCATCTCAGAATAGTATGAGAACTCTAGTAGTAGTAGTAGTAAATGGAGGTAAGGGTGTATATGTATATAGACTCTGGAATCGGGTCATTTGGGGTCAAGTCTCAACTCTGGTACTTACTAACTAGCTGTGTGTCTTTGGGCAAGTTACTTAACCCTTCTGTGCTTCGGTTTCTGTAAAACGAAGATGGTGCAATGACTGCCTGCTTCAGACAGTTGTTAAGGGGACACGAAGGAGCAAACAAATGAATATCAGTTGTTACTATTATTAAAATTTGTATCATTAGAGACGCCTAGGTGGTTCAGTGGTTGAGCCTCGGCCCTCAGCTCAGGGTGTGATAGTGGGGGTCCTGGGATGGAGTCCCGCATCGGGCTCCCCTCAGGGAGCCTGCTTCTTCCTCTGCCTACATCTCTGTGTCATTCATGAATCAATAAATAAAATATTTAAAAAATATATCTGTATCATAAAGAGTGCGTAATAGTAAACACAAAACTTGAAATGAAATTAAGCTCAACTTGACAGTTACTTCCTTCCCCTTGTTCTCAATTTCCTCATCTATAAAGGGAGGGGTAGGACTAACCAATCCCTGGCAGGGTGAGACCTCCCAGGTCAGAGACACAGGATTCTCAGGATCCAGGACGTGCCTGAGTTTCATTTCCAGAGCCGGGCAGCTGGAGCACGACACATGGAAGCCACTGTCAGAAGCGGGCAGGTGGGTAACTGCCATAAGCGGTGCCTTCAAAGATCAACTCTTCAGATAATCTAGTTCCCATTCTGGAGGAAGAACCAAGTTCCTCCCAAGCCACCAAGATATCTTAGCTCTGACTTAAAGTGCTGGAAAATGGTTCCAGAAACCAAATTCCGAAGTCTGGTTGACTCATAGGGAAATGACTTGACAAAAAAAGCCAAGAGCTATGGCTCCCAGTCCTAGCAAGGCCACTGCATTGGTGTATGACAGCAGAGAAAGCGCTCATTTCACCCCGATTTTCAAATTTATTGGAATGGGTTGTGCAAAGTAATCACAGAGTCTGTTTAAATGTGTGGGTACCTGTGGTTATTTCTTCACTATCCTCTTTTGTTGCTTTCGGCTCCCTTTTTTCTTGATTAGATTGGATCATGGATTACCTATTATTGTGAGACTGTGTGTGTGTGTTTACTTGAGAACCAGGTTTTTCTTTTTTTTTAAGATTTTATTTATTTATTCGTGAGAGACACGCAGAGAGAGGCAGAGACACAGGCAGAGGGAGAAGCAGGCTCCATGCAGGGAGTTCGACGTGGGACTCGATCCCAGGTCTCCAAGATCACACCCTGGGCTGAAGACAACGCTAAACTGCTGAGTCCCCCGGACTTCCCGAGAACCAGGTTTTTATGTAAAAGTTAGGACTTTAAGACCATCTAGTTTATGGGTATTTATGTTGTTTAGGCGAGTTAACAGATATGAGAGGGCTCTGTAAACTAGAACAAACTTTAGGTATGTAGAATGACCACCTGCGTCACTTGACACCTCTTCTCCTGACCACTTTGTGGTCCCAAAGTGACCATGTTTGGGTGGTAAATTACACACTCACCCTAATCACATGTTACTTTACACTCTAACAATAGCCTAATTGAGCCACCACCTGATTTCCTCTCTGTGGGGGACATCATGGGGCATCAGAGAGAGAATATGACCAGGACTCGGGACATGGATTCTGATCACAAATCTATTCCTGACCCATTGTGGGACTTCAAGCAAGACACATCAGCTCTCAAAGCCTCAATTCCTGGTCAGAGTCTCCAGTGCTTCCCAAAGCTTGCTCTACCAAGATGCTTCTCAGACATTAATGCACACACTAGTCTTCTGGGGATCTTGTTTAAGCACAGATTCTTATTCAGCAGGTCACTGTGAGGCTGAGATTCTGCATTCCTAACAGGCTGTCCGTTGATGCCCTCCATCCGAGTAGCAGGGATCTAAAAAAGACTTGGTCCACAGACTATAAATCAATATGACATTTAAAAAAATACAAGGAAGGGATTATAGCAAAACACACTCAGAAATTCATATGTCTACTATACTTTAAAGTGATTGGGGTGTCTGGGTGACAGAGTCGGCTGGGCATGGGACTCTTGGTTTCAGCTTGAGTGGTGATCTCAGGGTCTTGAGATCAAGCCCCACGTCAGGCTCCATGCTTGCCGACCCACCCCCAAAATAAATAAATAAATCTTTTTAAAATTTTAGAAAATAAAGGGATTGTTCACTGCAGGGCCTTTAACATACTTCCAAAGAGAATGACTTTAGCAACTTGGAATAAAAGATTTTTCATAAAGACAAAAGTGTCTATTTTATAAACGGATGTAACAGAGCCAAGAGGGTAACCAGTGTTCCCAGGCTCATGCTCAATCCCTCTCCCACATGAATAGATGAAGTCTTTGATTGCTTGCCATATTTAAACCTCATTGCAGGGAGAATGTTTCACCCGCAGCTCCCTCCGCATCCCCACCCCCCTGGCTGGTATTTTGGATTATGTTGCTCCATCCATGGTTAACTGAACAGAGACACTGGAGTAGCTGACCCAGACCATCACCAGTCCATAGACTGGCCAACAGCCTGTAACCTGGCCAGATGTAAAATGATGACCTGGGGAACCAGATTATCACTCTTGGAAATGGCCACTTGGCCCAGTTAGTAGGCATGGCCAAGCCTGAAGAGAAGCCCCAAGCTGGAATCAGGCCCAAGAAGAGGTAAAGCTATAGGTGAGCTGAAGTAATGAAGGAGAAAAACTGGGGAGCCTGGGGTAGATATGAGAACAGAAAAGCAGACCAGAGCAATGTGAGGGAACCCCAAGAGCTCTTAGAACCGGAAGTGTAGGCCACAGGTGGCTATTATTGGGTCACGAAGAGAAAATCACATCATCCTTAGTTTTTGGTGGAGGTGGTGGCTCCACCTTAGGAGAATGATGGAAACCTGGTATGGTTGTGCTTCAGCCAGATGTTTGTGGACCAGAGGGGAAAAACATGAACTTTGCTTCCTCTCCTCCAGGAAGCCCTCAGCAAGTTCGCATCCAATTTGTAGCAATAGAAAGACTTTATTGCAATCATATCTTCTCTCTGGCCAACCTCACCCTGTACCTACCCTGGTCTTGACTCCATATTTCATTTGTTTTCCTTGCCTTAATTTATAATTTATAATTTACCATTGTGTATTATGCATCTTCTGTATGCTGCACTGACTTAATTGTGAAAGGAGATGTGGTAAAAATAAATAAATAGATCAAATGAGAGCTAACTTAAGTGGATTCATGTCTGAATGATTGTGTCCCTGATTCCCCCTTAAATGTTGGTGTAGGCATAGATTGCATCCTACTAAAAATCAGAATGATTGGATGATAACATTGAGGACACGGTTTTCTAAGATGCAAAAGAATGGCTAATACATTAGAAAATCCCATTTGCATCCCAAAGTTCTCACCAGTCTGAGCTTAATCCTGGGCGCCTTTGAGAGTCGATCAAATGCCCACACTGAATCAGCATCTCTGGGCAAAACTCCAGTGTCAGGATTTCTAACTCCTTACAAAAGACCTCATAGGGACTAGCCACGTGAACATCTTTTTGAAAAAAAATCATTAGTTGATCCAAAAACTGTTGCCAAGGTATTGTCCATGCTGTTCCCCTGCTATGTATCATAGGAGAAATTTCTTTCAAAGTGTAGTACCAACAAAAATTTAGTCTTCCCCGCTACCCTGCAAAACAAAAACAAAAACAAAACAAAAAAAAACCCCAAAAAACAAAAAATCCCACAATGTTTCCTTTTCCCTGATCAAGAGATATGTGTATCATGTTTCTTTTTACATCCTGATCAGCAGAACACTCCCAATCAGGCATTACCCTACTCGGAGCAACAGGAATTGACATTTTATTTTTTATTTTTTATTTTTTCTCCACTCTGTTTTCCTATTTGAGTTCATATACTATTGGTTTTATTGGCTGGGTTTTTTTTTCTTTTGGTAAGCCACAACAACGTTTCTGAAGTGACTTAGGATATAAATAAATTATATATGAAATGATGAGTGGGAGGTGGCTTGATGAACTGCACAAGATGGGGGAGAAAGGAAAAAATGAGCAATCTGAACCCTCTTCAAGATTCATAACTTTATCGAAATTGAACCCACATTGTTTTATTTTGGTCCATGATACCTGCTAAAGGGAGAACAGTGTATTGAAAGGTATTTGACTTTGATAAACATCTTGCTCTCCCTACAAAACGATTGATCAGAGTACATCTGTCCATCTGAATTGATTGGCTTAGCTTGAAATAGAAGGATCTCTCATTCTGCAAGCCTGGATCTCCTCTCTCCTCCCTGCTCCTCCATCATTTCCAGGTGAGATGGGTGAGGAAGGGAGGCAGGAAGGGGGGAAGGGAGGCAGGGAGCGATGGACGTGGATGGGTGCCAGGACTTCAGGGATTTCAGAATAACCTGACCTAAGTAAGACCTCCTAGTCATCCCCAGTATGCCATCCTATAATTAGGAAAGTTTTGCTCCATCCTTTCCATCTTAAGGAGTAGAGTTCCTGCGATGGGTCCACAGGGGAAATTTCCCAGAAATACTTGTTAGAAATCGTCAAAGGGAAATATGACAATACCGTCCCATCTTCTGAACCCTCTCCCCATAAAACATCACGATCTGCCTCCCTTAAACCACAGCCAGGTTTAGCAGGGTTCTGCTAAATAATATCAATGTCCTTGCTGTTACAAGTCTCTTCTTTCCACTGTCAATAGACATGCTCACTACCAAAAGTTTAGAAATAGAGAAGAGCAAATTTTTAAAAATGTAATAGTATGTAATCTGGGAAAAGAGATTTGAATGTCCTGAAATGAAAAAGGACGTACTGGGAGGCAGGAGATGCGGATTCTGGTCCCAAGGCTGCTACAGTTAGCTAGAAGTGGCCTGGGGCAAGTGATTTATTCTTGATTTTTTTCCCTTATAAAAGGAAAAGTTTGGGCCAGACACACCCACTGTTCTAACACCAGAACAAACAGGCAGATCCTATATCATGACTGCCTGGGTTTACACTCCCAGTGTTATTATATATGAGTTGTTTGAGCCGAGGTAAATTTCCTAGGCTATCCGTGTTTTGTTGTCACCAACTATAAATGAAGATCTTACATATTGATGGTGTGGTGAACTTTGGCTACTATTATTATCTTCAACATGGGCCAGTCGGCCTGTCCAGCCATATCTAATGTCACACAAGACCTCTTTTCTGAGAACCATATGCCCTGTGTTGTCTACATGGTTTCACCTTGAACCCCCGTGTCACTCGGGAATCTCAACTTTGTGATGCCCAAAAGTAAGTGAATAATCCCCATGCATTTCAAACCTATGCCTCCTTCACTGTTCCCTATCTCAGCAAATCAGACCCATACCCACCCACTTGCTCATCCCACAAGCCTAGGAGTCAACCAGAGACCTCTTTGCCCCTTCCTTCTGAGATCTGATCAATCAAGTTATATTGACTGTCTCTTTAGTGTTTCTTTTTTTTAATTTTTATTTATTTATGATAGTCACACAGAGAGAGAGAGAGAGAGAGAGAGGCAGAGACATAGGGAGAGGGAGAAGCAGGCCCCATGCACCGGGAGCCCGACGTGGGATTCGATCCCGGGTCTCCAGGATCGCGCCCTGGGCCAAAGGCAGGCGCCAAACTGCTGCGCCACCCAGGGATCCCTTTAGTGTTTCTTTTAAAATCTACTTCTATCATCTCCCCTGCCACCAGCTCAATCCAAATTATCAGCCTCTCTTGCTTGGGCAACTACAATGATGCCGAATCAGATCACATTCATTCCTGGCCCCACACCTACTTCTAACTTCCAATTCTTTCTTTTCATGGTGACCAGAGCAATTATTTTTAAACTCTGTATTTGGACATTTCACCCTTCTGCTTTGAGGGCCTCAGTTATCCACTGTAGCTCTTAGAAAGAAGCCTATTTGTAGTGAGTGCTGCATGACCCCAAAACCCATCCCATGTCCCTCTCTCCTCATCTTTATGCCTCTGCCACACTGGCTCTCTTCCCATTTCTGGAAAATCCAAGCCTCATTCTGCCGCAGGCTGTCACGTATGGCCAAAATTCTTCTTCCCTTACCTTTTACCTGGCTAGCTTCTCATCCTTTGGGTTCTTGCCAACATGTGACTTCCTCAGGCAAAAATCTTCCGTGACTCCTCCCCCCAACTGGTCTAGGTCCTTCCATTATGCCTTTTCTGGGCCCACTTTCCATATATATATATATATTTTTTAACTTGGTAAAGGAAAAGGTTGGATTTGTACACCCACGTTCATGGCAGCTTTGATCACAATAGTCCGGAGATGGAAGCAACCCAAGTGCCCCCTCCCTCTCATTTCTCTCCATTGATGAATAGATAAGTAAAATGTGGTCTACACATACAACAGAATATTTTTCAGCCTTTAAAGGGAAGAAAATTCTGAAACCTGCCACAGCATGGTTGACAATAACATGATTCTCTCCGTGTTGCTGGAATGTCAGTCCCAGGAGGGCAGGGGCTTGCTTCTTTTATCCGAGTACTATAGCCAGCCAGTGCTTGGCGCCATGCCTGGCATAGAGCAGGCTTTCAATCAACACATGAGAGAAGAAGGAGATTCAGAAAGACACGCAGAGAACAGACATGAGGGAACCGTGTGGCCCAAGGAGTCTCAATTTCTGTCTGTTGAGCTCCAGCCCGTGAGAGGTCCAGCTGTCCCTTTGACTTTGCCACCTGCCCCTTGGATGCACGGACATGTCACTGCAATCCCTTTACCTAGGGTGGCATGAGGGTCTTTCTGTTCCCCTGGAACAGTGCTGGAGGCATCGCTTCTCCTTCAAAACCCTTCAAGGCCTTTCAGGCCTGATGACAGCAATCACAAATGCCTGTGACATCAGCCAGTTATGAGCCACGCACTATTTTAAGTGTTTTATTATTTATTTATTTTTTAAAAGATTTTATTTATTTATTCATTAGAGAGAGAGAGAGAGGCAAAGACACAGGCAGGGGGAGAATCCATGCAGGGAGCCTAGTGTGAGACTCGATCCTGGGATTGAAAGATCACACCCTGGGCTGAAGGCAGGCACTAAACCGCTGAGCCACCCAGGGATCCCTATTTTAAGTGTTTTAAAGACCGCTCACTTCATTTTCCTGACAACCCCCAGAGGGAGGTACTGTGACACAGTCCCCATTGTTCAGGCGAGAACCTGATGGGACAGACACAGAACTAGGAAGTCGAAGAGGTGAGGGATTCAAACCTGACAGTCCAGCCCCAAAGTCCCAAAGTTAATACGTAACTATTATAATGCGTTGCAACACCCCCCCCACACACACACACACCCTGGTGAGTTCGGTATAAATGTCCTGTGAAGACACAAGACACACAGCATAGCTAAATGCAGGGAAAGTTGGTTCTCCCTGCTCGAAGTGTTTTTCCTCCACTGTGGCCCTACAAGAAAGCTACAATTATGATCCCCATCTTACAGCTGAGGAAACTGAGTCAAAGAGGCTTAGAGTCGGGGAACCCTGGGTGACGCAGTGGTTTGGCGCCTGCCTTTGGCCCGGGGCGCAATCCTGCAGACCCGGGATCGAGTCCCACGTCGGGCTCCCGGTGCATGGAGCCCGCTTCTCCCTCTGCCTGTGTCTCTGCCTCTCTCTCTCTCTGTATGACTATCGTAAATAAATAAAAAAAATTAAAAAAAATTAAAAAAAATAAAAAAATAAAGAGGCTTAGAGTCACCAGCTCAGGTCACGTAGCCTTGAACAGTAAGCAGCAGAGCTGAGACTCCCCTTCACCCCCACCCCAGGCAGGCTGGTTCTAGAGTGAACACTCTAAATTCTGCACTGGGCTGCTTTGGCCCAAGTGGACACCAGCTGATGACCCCAAAGGACACTGGCTACCAACAGGTCCCAGCCTCTGGGGTTTTTGGGTGCCCAGTGTTCCTGTGCCGGGCACAGACTCGGTCTTCCGGACCTTCAGCCCCTTCCTTCTGCTTCTAGCAACAGCTTCGTTCCTCAGGAACAGATGGGGGAGCCCGAGCCAGCGTCCATCCTACAGTGACTTTCCAAAGCGAGGGGCTTTCCAGGGTTCCGCCCAGCTGCCTTCGGCCCCTGCCTTTCCCGGGGAGGGCTCCTTCTGGAAGGGCGCCGGAAGATGACTGATCTTGGATAAGCAAAGGAAATGAAAGCCCGAGCACCTGCGAGCATTTTGACATTTGTGGGTTTCCCTTTGTGTATTTCGACAGGCTGTGCCAGATCCAGCCCCTCCTCCCATTTCTCTGCTCCCTCAGCTCAACTCAGCTTCCCTGCCTCCCTCCCCTCGCCCCTTTCCTCCCTCCTTTCTGGCTTTCTCCTTCCCCAGCAACGCTAGCTGGCACCTTGGCCTTGGAAACAGTAGCTCTGCCCCTTTGCCTCCTCTGTCTCTCTCTTCGGTGGGCAGCCGGCCCTGCTAGGTTCAAAGCCAAGGCTGCTCTACAGACAACAAACTTGGTTTTTTGGTTTTTTGTTTTTTTTTTTTTTCCAATTTGAACCCTGAGAATTTATCTTCCTCAAGGATTGCTAGCCTCCCTTCCTCCCCAACCTTCTATGACTCCCAGTTGCCTCCCCAATAAGGACCGCACCCCTCCTCCTGACGTTCCAAGGCTGGCCCACCCGCACCAACACTCCCCAAGACCCTGTTCTACTATGGTCAGTTCAGGTGACTTGCTTCCCCCCCGCAACTCCCCGCACATGTTTTGTTTTGTTTTTAAGATTTTATGTATTCATGAGAGCGAGGGGGCGGGCAGAGACACAGGCAGAGGGAGAAGCAGGCTCCATGCAGGGAGCCCGACGTGGGACTCGATCCCGGGTGTCCAGGATCAGGCCGAGGCTGAAGGCGGAGCTAAACCGCTGTGCCACGGGGGCTGCCCACCCCCACCCCCACTCCACCCCACCCCCGCACATGTTGAACCTGCTTTTGGCTCTGGCCTCTATCCTCTGCCTGAATCCCCTCCACCCCATCTTCTGCAGTTGCTGCAACCCCAAAGCCCCCCTTTGGGAAGGTCTCCCTGCACCCCCATCAGAGCCACGTTTCATTCTTCTTCTTTGGCCCTGGTGCCTGCCTGCTTGTGACACTGGCTGCACCCAGAGCGCCACATCCTCTCTGGACTGCAAGCATCCCCAGGGGTGTAGCCGGGGGCTCCAACCACTGCCTCACACCCCTCACCCTGCCCCTGCATTGCACACTTCTCCACGACCCACCTCTGCCTGGCTCTAGAAACCCCCTTCCTAAACAGACTCCCCTCTGTCCTCCCTCAGTTCCTCTCCCTGCAGAACTCTAACTCCCAGGACACCACCTCTCTACTCTTCCCCTTCTCCCCCACCCCCTCGGCCCCTAGGCCACAGCACTGGTTCCCTGCTTCCTCGGACACAGTTCCCTCTGCAGTTCTCCTACACATCAGTCCTGCTCTCTTCTCAGGCCTGACCAAACCTCCATCAGTCTCATTCTCCACAGGCCACATGGCATTAGTTTGGCTAAGCAGCTGGCAGCCTTGACCCCCTCCCCACCCCACCCCCTCCTCACACTCATCTCTGAGAGGGTAAGCTACATTTCTCCTGTTTAAGGCCACCGTGTCCAGCTGTGTGTGCTCTTGGGTCTGCTTCTTACTCTCTCCTCTATGACCTTGCTCCATCCTGGTACTCTCTGCCTCTGCCTCTGTCTCTGTCTCTGTCTCCATCTCTTCCCTTGGCTACAGGCCTTGCCAAGAATGGTCTGGTAAGGCTGATGGTATGGATTGAATTGTGTCTCCCTTGCCCCAAAAGACATGTCCAAGTCCTGATACCCAGCAGTTTAAAATGTGACCTTATTTGGAAATGGGGACTCTCCAGAGGAAATTCAGTTAAAATGAGGTCAGGTGGGCCCTAACCCACTATGATTGGTGCCCTTATCAAAGGGGGAAGTTTGGACAGAGGGAAGTCAATGTGAAGACACACAGGGAGAAGAGGGCCAGGCGGGTGGGGTGATGCATCCACAAGCCAAGGGGTGCCAAGAAGTGCTGGCCAACACCAGAGGCCCAGCAAAGGGGGACTCTCCCCTGAAGCTGAGAGTGTAGCCCTGTCCACACCTTGACTTAGAACTTGCAGCCTTCAGCACTGAGACAGTGCATTTCTGTTGCTTCGAGTCACCCAGTTTTTGTACTTTGTTAGGGCAGCCCTGGGAAACTCTTGTAGGTGGGGGTGTTGACCCTAGGAAGGGCTTCAGCATCTCCTTGCCATGAGGCCAGGGGTCTGATGATACCAGCTGAATGTGGAGCCTCTGTGAGAGCCCGCTAGAATACTAAGTGCCTCCCTACTGAGTTAAAATTGTGCTCTCAGGATGCCTGGGTGGCTCAGTGGTTGAGCGTCTGCCTTTGATCCCAGGGTCCTGGGATTGAATCCTGCATCGGGCTCCCCACAGGGAGCCTGCTTCTCCCTCTGTCTGTGTCTGCCTCTCTCTGTGTCTCTCATGAATGAATAAATACAAATCCTAAAAAAAAAAATTGTCCTCTCAACTGGCTCTAGTAACCTCAGAGTTCCGTACCATGTGGTAATTTATAAACCTGGGGTTCCCCCCAAGACATATCCTAAGTATCAAATCCCCAGCTCCAACCCCAGTACCTAATGCCAGCAGGCTCCCGGGGCTATGCACAGAGTCAGTCGATTCTGGCCAGCGAGGGTAGCAGGCAGCAGCAGCCCATGGAGAGTTTGGGGTTGCGAGGGGCGTCCCCAAGCCTGGTATGGCTCTTCTGCACATCCACGCAGGCCGGCCCATGGCACACATTCAGTCTCATGCCGCGGTCAAGATAACCACGCAAAAGCGAGTGATGTGCCGGGGGGTTCTGCAGACCGTTTCCCAGGGGTGACTCATAGTTCCGCAGAGAGTCGCAGGCTGGAACAAGAGCCTGTGCTTTCTTTCCCTTCTTCTGTCTTTCCAGGAAAGACAGGAAGCCCTTGGAACAGGACGTAAAAGCAATTCTTTTTCATCTAGCCTGGCATCCTGCTTCCAGATGCAAGAGGCCAAGCAGGCCGCAGGGATGACATTCAAGTGACCATGACCACGATGTTCCTATTTGAAAACAGGAGCCCAGCAACCGTACTCCTCCTCCCCTGTCCAGGCCTTTAAAGTGGTCTGATAATACATTCTGATTTTATCCGTCTTCCTCACTAGATGTCAGCACCTCGGAAGCAGGGAACCTGACCTCTTAATCTTCAGGGGCTGAGATTCTGTTCCTAGCAGGACGTCAACAAATGTGTGGTAAAACGAAATTTTTAAAAATATTTATTTATTTATTTTAGAGGAGATGGAGGGTGAGAGGAAGAGAGAGAAGGAGAGAATTCCAAGCAGACTCCCCACGGAACGCAGAGGCAGACAGGGGCTCCATGTCACCACCCTGAGATCATGACCTGAGCTGAAATCAAGAGTCAGATGCTTAACGGAGTCACCCAGGCACCCTGGTAAATTGAATTTTTAAAGCAGTTATTGAGTTAGCAGGTCAATGGTGGAGCAAAGTGCCACAAAAGACCTACTCAGTGGAGGTTTGCCTGCCACCCATTCTATCAGGCTCCTTCTTGCACTCCTCATGGTGACCGTCTTTAAAAAAAAAAATTTTTTTTTTTTTTTAGGACTCCTGGGTGGCTCAGCGGTTGAGCACCTGCCTTCAGCTCAGGGTGTGATCCTGGAGACCCGGGATCGAGTCCCACGTTGTGCTCCCTGCATGGAGCCTGCTTCTCCCTCAGCCTGTGTCTCTGCCTCTCTCTCTGTCTCATGAATAAATAAATAAAATCTTAAAAAAAAATTTGCAGACAAGTTGTTGCCTTACTTCCAAGGTGATCACTCCCATCCTGCCAAGTTGGTGCTGGCTCTTGGGTGGAGGCTTCGGTTCTTCTTTACATGGACCCCTCCATGGGCCCCTGCATGGGGCTGCCTGAGTGTCCTCATGGTATGGTGGCTGGCTTCTCCAATGAGGGATCCAAGTGAGCAAGGCAGAGACACGGCGCATGGTATTATGAAACTTCATGCCACAAAAACCCATCAGTTACACAGGCTGGCCCTGTTCATTTGGGGAGGGGCTACCCAAGGGTAGAGACTCATGGGGGGCCATCCTGGGGGTTGGCGACCACAAGTCCTCAATTGGGTAGCAAAGACATGATGAGTTCCATAGGAGTTCAGGTGAGAGGGAGAAAAATGAAATGCTCAAGAATGTTTGAATTTTTTTTTTTAAGCTAGATCTTGACCATTTCTTTTTTTCTCATATTCCTTACGTCTGTTAGCACTTGGGAAGAGAGGATGGTATGACTTTTACAACCATAAGGGCGAGAGGGAGGCAGGGATTATGGAGAAAAGCTAAGAAGGGGTGAGCAGGACCTGTTTAGGGGATCGTAAGGGAGAGACTGACACTGGGGGCGGGGTGGTGAAAAAAGTCTAGAAACAAAGAAGCAGCTGGCTTTGCTCAGAAGAACCCCAAAGCCAAGTAAATAGGCTGAAACTAGCTGCGGTAGGAAGTAAACGTTGAGGGCATCAGGCTTCGGCTAAGCACATTTTCAAAATGCCTGCAGGCTTGTTTGATGTGGGGGAGTTGAGGCTGGGTGATGGATTTTTGAAGGTGAAAAATATTCTCCTCTAAGGGACATTCACTTCAATGTGAGCACGCCCTGGCGAGGTCAAGGCAATACCAGGAAATGGACTTTAATAGCTTCCTTATATCAGGGTAGGAAGCTTCAAGCTGATAAGAACTGCGGAATCAAGTATCCCACTTGGAGGAGGAGTCTCCCCAAAGGAAGCGTTGGAGTGGGAGATAGTCTGTGTTTACACAGCACGCCAGCGATGTCTGCAGTTTATACAAACTGTACATCCTCAGGCCTGCAGAAGATAGACCCGCCTCATCTAGAAAAACCCATGTCAGCTGCCCAGCCAGCACTGGGAGGAAGTGCCTGCCCAGACCCACCCTGCCAGGAGCCTCAGAGCTGCCTGGACACACCAGGGGCTGGATCTTTCTTGCACACTCTTGCCCCCATAGTGGACACTGCAGTGCTAGGTAGGACCATGATGGTCACTTACGTATCCCTGTCATGTCCTGAATGGACCTACCTGTTGAGCCCTTCCAGTTATTCCCATCAGCATTAGAGAGGCCCTAATGGGCCTCCCTAAGACCTGACTTTGGTCCACGTATCAAGACAATAACAAAACCTAATGTTTGTAGATCAGTGTCCCCGAGAGCTCTGAGGTTGAGGCTGAGGGATTTGCAGGCCCTGGAGCGCTCCGTGAGCTGAGAGAGGAGGCATGGGCCATGCATTTCTGGATTTGAATCAGCACCAGCCCTTGAGCCTGACCTCGGCGAGTGCATTTTACAAAGCTCAGAGCTTCAGTTTCCCCTTCTGAGAAATGGGGAGAAGGCTAACAGATGAGGAGCTCTTGGACAGTGCCTAGCATCTGGCGAGAGTTGGTAGACGATGACCACCACCGTAATCTCATTTATTAGTCCATTATTCCTCCACGCCTCCTGGGCTTCATCTGGATGTTATAATCCAGCCCAGAAGGCCTTCCTTCCCAACCCCCTCTTCTTCTTTCAAAGCTGTGATTCCAGGGGCGCCTGGATGGCTCAGTCAGTGAAGCCTAATTTTGGCTCAGGTCATGATCTCAGGGTCCTGGGATGGAGCCCTACTTTGGGCTCATACTGAGTGGGGAATCTGCTAGTCCCTCCCCCTCTGCCTCCCCCCCCCCCATTTGTGCTCTCTCTCTCTTAAATAAATAATCTTAAAAACAAAAACAAAAGCCCTGTGCTTCCAGAGAGGCCCCACACAGAGCTCCCTGGCTGGCAGAGACGTTCTCAAAGGTCTGGGCAGCTGTCCCTGCTGCCACCACTTAGCACAGTAATGGCTGGTTGACCAGTCGGCTGTGCCCACTGTAAGCTCCTCATAAACTCATTCTCCTTGTGTTCTCCCACATGTAGCACACATGTGCCTGGTCCAAGCAGGCACTCCCCACATGTCCAGACAATGCATTGTGGGGTGTGTTTCACAGTGCCAGGCCAGATCCGACTGTGTGCCAACAGCCCCAGGAGGCTTGCTTTTGACCTGGGCCATTGGCATGTGGAGACAGGAGATGACAGCAATTAGGGGGACCCAAGGAGCAGCTTCCTTTCCAGCAGAGCCTTCCCCCTTCCATCTAACAAAACGTGAATTCACAGTAGAAGTAATGCTTTTCCCAGAGAAGATGTCAGGGGTATGAAAAACTAGCCACGGAATGGAAGGTTAGACCTTTCCTCTGGCTTATAAAAAGTCCTTAACTCTGCTCCAGCCTAGACCCAGCACCCCAAAGGGTTCCCTAGAGCTAAGGAGTGTCTCCTACAATCTCAGAAACTCTGGGCAAAGTCCAGGGTCACCGCGTGATTCAGAGGGTGGAGTGGGTGTTATAAATTCTACATTTGTATAAAAAAAATCCATAAAAAAACACAGTCTCCCAGGCCTGGATTCAGCCATTTGTCTTAGGGGAATCGCTTTCTGATAAGCACCAGCATCCTCCTGGTCCCTTAAGCCATTCCATGTCAACCAGGTCCCCCAAGCGTACAGCCCCCAAACCTCCCACCATCTAGCCCCTTTCCTTACCCTCACTCTGAAGAGCCTCATCACTTTCTAATCCCTGCTGGGTCTCTGGTTTCTCTTCACTTCCACACTAGCCAGGTGCTATCACTCACACCTCAATTACCACAGCCATCTCCAAACTGCTTTTCCTGGCTGCTGTCTCTCCCCTCTCTGTCCCCTCATGGGCTCCATCTGGAGTGACAGGACACAGGTCACCCACCCCTTGCTTAGAAATACTCCAGTACCAGGCACCTGGGTGGCTCAGTAGGTTAAGTGTCTGAGTCTTGATTTTGACTTAGGTCATGATCTTAGGGTTGTGAGATTGAGCCCCATGAAAGGCTCCACACTCAGCAGGGAGTCTGCTTGGGATTCTCTTTCTCCCCCTGCCCCACCTGCTGCTTCTGTGCAGCTCTAAATAAATAAATAAACAAACAAATAAATAAAATCTTTAAAAAAATACCCAGTGGCTCCTCTTTAGCCGCAGAATAAAATCATAACGTTGTAACCCGGGATCCAAGCCCTTCCCAACCTGATTCCACTATGCCTCTTCAACCTCAACTGGTTGGTTCTGATCAAACCAGCTCCTGTGTTGTCCTGGACACACACCAGGTGCATACCCACCTGCCTGGAATGCTATTCCTCACCCCTTTCCTTGTAACCAGCCATTGAAGGTTTCTATTTCTCATGGGTTGGCCTGGGAATTAACCACTAGCTACATGTAGCTCTTGAGCACTTGAAATGTGGCTACCGACACTAAGGAACTTAATTTTAATTTTTTAAAAAGATTTTATTTATTTATTCATGAGAGACACAGAGAGAGAGAGAGAGGCAGAGACATAGGCAGAGAGAGAAGCAGGGTTCCTGAGGGGAACCTGATGCGGGACTTGATCCCAGGACCCCAGGATCATGCCCTGGGCTGAAGCAGATGCTCAACCATTGAGCCACCCAGGGGCCCCAGGAACTTCATACTTCAATTTTTTGTATTTTAATTAATTTGGAGACTGATATTCAACTCACTTATTGGAAAATATTTGTGTTTGGAATCTACTTTTGTGAATCTACTTCTTCCACTCTAAATTTTATGAAATCTAAACACAGACCAGATAGATATCTCTGATGACAATTCAGCCTCTGAATTGAGATTGCCATGAACGTAAAATGCACACCGGGTTTTTAAGACTTTGTACAAAAAAAGAAGAATATAAGATATCTCGTTAATAATCTTTATATCAATTATGTGTTGAAATGATTTTTGGGGTATATTGGGCTTAATAAACTAGATTGTTAGAATCAATTTCACTCCTTTTCTTTTCTTTTCCTTTTCTAATGTGGCTGCTAGAAAATTTACAATTACATATGTGGCTTGCATTATATTTCTCTTTAACAGCCATACTCTAAACTCTAGATCCCTGAAGACATGATCAATATAGTTCATTTAAAACTTAGCATATGTGAGCTGCCTGGGTGGCTCAGTTGGTTAAGCATCTGACTCTTGATTTTGGCTCAGGTCGTTATCTCAGTCAGGGTCATGAGATTAAGCCCATGCCCTCTCCCCTGCCTTTTGGGCTCCATGCTTAGTAGGGAGTCTGCTTGAGATTCTCTCTCTCTCTGCCCCTCTCCCTACTTGCTATAAACAAACAAACAAAATCATTTTTTAAGTGCTAAAAAATTAGCATATGTAACTTTGCATTAAATTTTTTTTAATATTATATTTATTTGAGAGAGAGAAAGCGTGCACACTAGTAGGGGGGAAGGGCAGAGGGAGAGAGAGGGAGAAGCAGACTCCCCACTGAGAGGGAGCCCAAGTTGGAGCTCAATCCTAGGACCCCGAGATCATGACCTGAGCCAAAGGCAGACATTTAACCCACTGAGCCACCCAGACGCCCCTAAAAATACCTTTATATAACAAAATCCTTTTTAACAGCTTTTAACGCCCAATGCCTCGCAGCAAATGCTACTATTAACTGACAGCTATTTAGGGCCAGGTCCTTTGTGATGTGTTTTACATATGTGATGACACTTAATCCTCCCAGTAACCCAGGGAGGCGTGGGCATAATTGGCTCCATTTTTCAGATAAGGAAAATGAATGAAGCTCGGAGAGTTTAGGTGGTTCAAGCCAGGATCCTGATGATAGATGGATACAAGAGATAGCAGAGCTGGTATTATGAGCCCACACATGCCCAGATCTTGCTGATGTTCTGTGTGACCCCGGCTCATGCCTGATGAGAATGGGCACCCACTAAGTATCCGCCGTCACTCAAGTTGGCGTTTTTCATGACACTCACGGACAAACTCCACCATCCTGTTGGCCTCTCTGAGAGCAGGCTACTTGACTGACATCCATCATGTGATGGTGTGTCCTAATTGCCCCACCCCACACATGCCCTCCAGCTAATTCAAGGCACTCAGTAACCCAAACTGTGATATTACCTAGCCATTCCAAGTTAGCGTAGTAGGTAGCAAGATCTGGGTCCCTGGTTCTGACAAGTCTGGCTGAGCCGAAAGTGTGCTCCCTATTCAGATCCCTCCAGTCCTGGAGGGCAGCAAACCCAGCTGGTCACCCTTAAAAATGCAGGAAAATGACTTGGAAGTAGGCACATGGTTGCATAGGCCTTTAAATTACATCCAGTTAGCGAGCCTTGCAATAGGACACAAAATAAGTTAGCTGTGTCCCTTGCCTCAAAAGGCCCACATTCTTGAGCAGTAGGTGAGGGAGGGACAATCGCAGCCTAGCATCACCTGTACTGTGACGGGGTGGAGCGAGGATGCTATAGGACCACAGGGGCCAGGTACTTCCTTTGACCAACCTGGGGAGGGAAAGAGGGACGGGAAGGGCCGGGAGGAGTAAGGAAGCAAGGGAGCTGGGGAGAGGAGGATGGGAGATGGGGGAAGATAGTCTGGAGACCCAAACAGGGAGAACTTCAAGTGTTTCCACCACTGCTGGCCAAACTGGAAATATGGCTGGTACCGCAAGAACAGACATGAATTTTACCAAAAGAATAAATTGTCAAAAGAAACATCTCCCTAAGAAAATGCTATTATTTCACAAGAGGGTTTACTGCAGGTTGGACAGAAACACCTCCTAGCAGGCTGTCAATGAAGTGCCCATGGGACGCCTGGGTGGCTCAGCGGTTGAGCGCCTGCCTTCGGCTTGGGGTGTAATCCTGGAGTCCTGGGATCGAGTCCCGCATCAAGCTCCCTGCAGGGAGTCTGCTTCTCCCTCTGCCTGTGTCTCTGCCACTTTCTCTCTGTGTCTCATGAATAAATAAAATCTTAAAAAAAAATGTGCCCACTATTATTATTTGCTCCATGATTTATGGAGAAGGTTAAATAACTAGGAGTAAGGCCATGGAGGAGCAAATCTTCTGGGGACCCAGGACAGAAATGGAGGTCTAGAGTTCATTCAGATTTTCCATCAGAACTCACTGTACCTTCCCCTCTGTGAGTCTGTTGGGTCAAGTATGCTTGTCCCAGGGGAAGTTAAATAGCCCCCAATCCCAAATCCTTAATTGTAACAAATTAGCATCCATGCTATGTGATTCTTTGAGAGAAAACTGCCTAAGGCAATAGGTGTTAATCTTTCTAAATCTGAGCACCTAGCCCCTTCTGCCCTCCTAAATGCACAGAGTTCTGAAATTACAGAGGATGAGCTCACCTAAAGGGCATCACACCCTGCCTGGGGCAGTCCCGCACAACTCCCTCCTCTTAGAGCTGGGTTTAACTTCTGGAAGCCCTTAGCAGAAATCCAGGGTGAGGGAACGACTGAGGACTGTATTTGCTAGTCTATAAAGCACTCATTGATTGACTTCTTGCCCAGAGTGGCCTTGGGCAAGGCAGTGATAACCCCAAAACTTTGCAGGCTTCTACCAGAGGGATACAAAAGTTCCCAACCAAGGACTGGCTCATGGATGACTTAAATGCAGTATTTTCAGCCATTTTCTCCCCTGGGATCCACTTCAAGAGCCCGGGAACTTGACCATTTCTGAGGTTTAGTTTAAGCTCCATGTCTGTAAAATGGGGGCAATTTAGAGCCCCCTAGCAAGTACTGCCCTTAGCTCTGGGCAAGAGAAGTCTTTACTCCCCCTGTGCTTTAGAGGGTCCTGCTCTGGCTCTTTCCTGGTGCTGTCCCTACTTGAAGGATAAGACCAAGGGACCCACCCAGCAACTTTTGTTCTGGGCTTCTCCCAGAACAAAAGCCAGGTACCCAGGATGCCAAAGTACCTTATTCAAGCAGGCCAACTCCGTTTCCCTGAATGTGGCTCTGTCCTCAGGGGCGACTGCACCACTGGTGTGCCCATTGTTAGGCCCAAGGGCTGTCCAGTGGTGTCTGTTGGTGGGGGTGCGGTCAGTGCATGGGCTTGTCGGCAGAGGTATCCACATGCATGTCCACGAGGCATCCCTCATTATCCATGACTTTCGTGACAAAGACACCAGTTCATCAATTGGACAATTAAACATTTGACAAAAGGATACATGGTGACATGACTAAAAGCCTGCTCTGTTATTTTCTATAACTTCCCCCAAAAAACTCTAAGATTACTAGGTCTGCTTTACAGATTGGAAAACAAAGCCCATGCTCTTAATTCACTGTGCCAACATCTCCACTTGAACCTCTGCTCTCTGAGTTGATTCCTTACATGCCCAGTACTAATGGGAACTAACAAATCCTGCCCTTCTTCAGAGTTCAAATTTGGGGGATAGTCCCCAATATACATGTATTTTCTCATTGTTGTATTAGATTCTTTTGACCAGAAAGAGGTCCTGTTGGAAGAGGGGGGCACATCAGATGCTATGAATGAATCTGAGCAGAAGAATACCTTGAAACTCAGAGAGAAGAGCTCAGGAAAGATCAGGAGACTGTTCTGACCAGGACAACATGGCTAAATCTTCAAAGCATTCTTGAGGAAGTTTGGATGCTCCTTCTTCAAATAGTCTAAAACTGAAACTCTCATTTCTGGACAGAGATTGAGTGTGTTTGTTCTATAATCTGATTCTCAGGACAAATCTTTATGCATAAATGCTCCCATTTTACAGATATAAAGGGCGAGCCTAGGGGCAGCGGGGGGGGGGTGGTTTGAGGGGAGCTCAGCAGTTTAGCGCCAGCTTCAGCCCAGGGCGTGATCCTGGAGACCTAGGATCCAGTCCTATGTCAGGCTCCCTGCATGGAGCCTGCTTCTCCCTCTGCCTGTGTCTCTACCTCTCTTTCTCTGTGTGTGTGTGTCTCTCATGAATAAATAAATAAAATCCTTAAAAAAATAAAGGGTGAGCCTCGACTATGTTGAGTTCTCACCGAGTTCCTGCACCCATATTACATTCCGTCTCTGGGAAACCAGCAAAGTGACCAGCACACAATCTGATATGATTTGTATGATTTAGACAGAAAAGAGGATGACCTCACTACTTAAGAGATTTTTTTTTTACAGTTCTGTGTATTAGCAAAGACAGAGGGAAAACAATCCTAAGTGCAAAATTGCTTGACACAAAACTGCTTGACAAGGGGAGCAGCTTCCACCTTGCTTTTATTTCGTCCTCCCATCTTCTCCTGGGAAGGCCTGCATACCCCTCCCAACAGCCAGGAGAAAGCTAATGACTAAAGCAAGATATAGAGACCTTGGTGACAATGCTTCAGCTTCCAGACCTTCGATTCTGTGATTCTGACTCAGCAGCTGCCTTTCTCTGAATCTGACCATGAGCTAAGCTTGCCTTTCCTTAGCAGCTGACACAGGAGTTTGGAGGCAGAGGTGTGGGTGACATCATTCGCTTCAGGAGTCCGGCTGCCACATTCTGACAAAGTCTGCACGGACCATTACTTCTCTGGGTGAGCTCTTACTGCTCAATGGTCAACTTGACCAGCTGACCCACCCTCATATTCATACTGAGAAAAAGGCCGGATCTACAGGCCAGGCCATGACGTGTGATGCTACCTGGCTAGCCTGCTGGCCAGGAGTGTGGTTCCTGAAAGCAGCAGGTCTGAGCCTGCAATCCAGTGTTCTGATTGAAAAAACAAAAAAAACAAAACAAAACAAAACAAAAAAAAAAACAACCTTGCTTCCACCAGGTTGGGAGCAGAGGATTTTGAGATGCAGGAAGAAATGGAGATTTTGCAGCCTTAAATCTCTCTGGAGAAACAGAACTTATGTTAAAGATACCTGTGTCTGGCAAGGGGCAGTCCATTACAGGCAATAAAACTAAAAGTATCCCTCATCTTTAAAAGCTCTGAGGGAAAATAAAGGAGAAGGACCGAGCAGGATGTTTTGAGTTTCTCAGAAAGAATCTCAGATTTACAGGCAGAGCTTTTTGTTAGTGGCATATAAATAGACTGCCCATAAATGAGTCCGATGCAGTAAGCAAGGTGTAAGGGTTTAATATGGGTGCTGGCATGTGTCTTTAAGACAGTACAGGCTTCTGACTTCAGATAAGCCAAGTGAGGTCACAGCTGGTCAACAGCAGCTCATGGTTCTTTCTCAGAGGCTGAGAAAAACACAACCAGTAATTAAAGTCATGTTTTCCATTAATAACAACAACAAAACCCCCCACCAACAATGCAATTCCACATGCCTCGTTTCATAAAAACTTTCCACATGAGAGGCAAATTTCATCACAAGCAAAACGTTGCCTCCTCACATCTCACTCACGTTCAGGGAACGTCTGGGGTTTACGCATCGTGTAAATACTGCCATAAGCTTGGCTCCTCTTTTCTAATGTCTACATCAGCCACCTGGAACATTTGACAAACCAGGGGCTGAGCTCAAAGTATGGAACATCTTACCAGAATCAGCCTGAGAGCTGGTGAACTTCAAGATCACAGTCAACTGGAAAGGGGCCGAAGAAATAGACCAACCGACCAACCAACCAACCAAACTACTGGATTCGGTGGTGCCTCATGGTTAAGCACAGTTAGCTTTTTTTTTTTTTTTTAGGTTTTATTTATTTATTTATTCATGAGAGACACACAGAGAGAGGCAGAGACACAGGCAGAGGGAGAGGCAGGCCCCCTGCAGGGAGCCCAATGCGGGACTCGATCCCAGGACCCCGGGGTCACGACCTGAGCCAAAGGCAGATGCTCAACCACTGAGCCACCCAGGTGCCATCACAGATAGTTTCTTGTTTCTTTTTTTCTTTTTTTTTTTTTTTTTTAAATTTATTTATTTATGATAGTCACAGAGAGAGAGAGAGGCAGAGACACAGGCAGAGGGAGAAGCAGGCTCCATGCACCAGGAGCCCGACGTGGGATTCGATCCCGGGTCTCTAGGATCGCGCCCTGGGCCAAAGGCAGGCGCTAAACCGCTGCGCCACCCAGGGATCCCTAGTTTCTTGTTTCTTAAGCCTGAACTTCATCCAGCTGGACATGTGGGGCACAACTGCAACTGTGGCATATTGTGGCAGAAAGAGCACTGGATTCAGAGTCAAAAGAGGGAGGGCCTTCTGGTTCTGGCTCTGCAACTGGCCAGGTTGGATGAGGTTTAGAATGTGTCATTTTTTCCCCCCTCAGCCTCCTACTGTGAGACAGGAGGTGAGTGAGGGTGATAATGGGTGTTCCTAGTCAAGCTATTGTGAGCAGAGAATGAGATAAAGTAGGTCAAAGTACTTTGGGGCATTTAAAACATTCTACACGTAAGGGACTTGTGTCATGGGAGGGCTAGGGAATCCCCTTCCTTTTCTTAAATTTTTTTTAAATTTTTATTTATTTATGATAGTCACAGAGAGAGAGAGAGAGGTGCAGAGACATAGGCAGAGGGAGAAGCAGGCTCCATGCACCGGGAGCCCGATGTGGGATTCGATCCCGGGTCTCCAGGATCGTACCCTGGGCCAAAGGCAGGCGCCAAACCGCTGCGCCACCCAGGGATCCCTCCCCTTCCTTTTCTAATGTGAAAAAGGAAGATATGAAAAATCCATGCCTGCTTTATGTGTAAGAAAGGATTAGAATCCACCTATTTTACAATACTGATGAGGCAAAATGGAGTTGTACAGCATGAATGTCAGATGTGTTGTCATCCTTATTAGAACATCAACACAAGGTTTAACCATCAAGTAATGTGACTGATTTTTAAATAAACATACCTAAATGGGTGGTGTCTTATCCTGAGTGGTGAATAGTCACCTGGACAGGGGAAGCACTTACTTAAATTGTATTTCCCATCATTCAAAAAAAGTTTTTTAACTCTGCTTTTGGAATTGTTCCTAGAGCCTCCGGCTTATTTTTCTGAATATGTCTGAGGGTGACAAATTTTTGTCCTTTTTGGATAATAGTGGTTTTTGTAAATAGCCCACAGTTATCTGGCATGAAGGTTGGTCAATGAGCTAAAAAATACCATTTTTTTTAAATTGTAAAAAAGCTGTGACTATAAGATAGGAAGCCTATCTTTCAATTCCAACAGAAGAGTCGCAAGTAGTTGGTTTCAAGGATTGGCAGTATTTCTGGAAAGGGCTGGTATCCTCCTGAAGTGACCATGTCAGAGAAGAAAGGCCATTGGGAAATGTGTTTCTACACTTTTATTTTATTTTATTTTTAATTTTTATTTATTTATGATAGTCACAGAGAGAGAAAGAGAGAGAGGCAGAGACACAGGCAGAGGGAGAAGCAGGCTCCATGCACCGGGAGCCTGACGTGGGACTCGATCCCGGGTCTCCAGGATCGCGCCCTGGGCCAAAGGCAGGCGCCAAACCGCTGCGCCACCCAGGGATCCCTGTTTCTACACTTTCAGTCACATCTTCACTATTTATCTTGTAAGACTGTTTGCCACCAGACCTTCGGTTTCCAGAAAGAATAGAGCATTGCAACTAATCAACCATTCAATCATTTTATCACAGCTCTTCAGGGCTTTTGAATCCCTCATTTGCCTGTGGATTAACTGGCTAGCAACAAGACAGATGTTTCCAAAGAATGAACACCTGGCTCTACTGGAAATACAGCATCTAACAGATTCTGTTCTAACCAATAGACTCTGTACTCCTTTAAAAAGTTTGGATTTTCCTTTTCAATTGTGAAACAATCTATATGGAAATGAAAATATCACGAATATCATTACAATGTAACCAGAAGCAACTGCCAGAGTAGATTTGCTTCTGGTGCAATAACTTACATTATTTTAAAATAAACACGATCACATGTTCATTCATTGACTACTGGACTTCAATGTTAAATTATGCCTTTTATTTTTTATTTTATTTTTTTAAATTATGCCTTTTATAGGAAATAACTATTTTCTCTAATTCATATTGTGGTAAAATTCACATACCATCAAATTCATCATGTGACCATTTTAAAGTGTACAGTTCAGAGCATTTAGTACATTCACAATGTTCTGCGGCCGTCACCAATGTCTAGTTCTTAAACATTTTCATCGCCTCAAAAGGAAACCAAACTCTGTACCCATAAGCAGTCACTCCCCATTCTTCCCTCCTTCTAGCCCCTACTGATTCACTTTTTCTATGGATTTGTCTGTTCTGGACATTTCCTAGAAGTGGAACCTTACAACATGCGGCCTTTCGTGACTGGCTTCTTCCACTTAGCATAATGTTTTCAGGGTTCATCCATATTGTAGCATGTGGTCATTATTTCAGTATTTCAATTTCAATTAGCATTTCATTTCTTTTTAATGGCTGAAAATTCCATTTTATGGTTATACTACATTTTGTTTACCCAGTCATCTATTGATGGATATATGGGATGTTTACATCTTTTGGCTATTCTGAATACTGCTGCCATGAACATAGGTGTATAATTTTTTGTTTGAATATCTGTTTTCAATTATTTTTGATATATGGCCAGGAGTAGAATTGCTGGCTCATATGGCAGTTCTATGTTTAACTTTTGGAGGAACCACCAAACCTCTCACTCACTTTTATGCTTATAATTTCAAGGTGGCTTGATGACAGAAGCAGTTGGACTGCTATAGCTGAACCTCGTGCCGGGCCCAAAGATGTCCATTTTTCAGAAACACCGACTAGAGCAGCTACAGTTGATCTGAGCCAACCTCGTTCTAACACAGGGTTACAGGCAGGGCTTTGAACAGCTTTCTCGGCTGCTCTGCATGTCACAACATGAACTGGCTGGGCAGGAATACCTTCTTGCCTCCTAGGCTCCCTTGGTTCTCCATTACACTGCACACACTTTGGGAAGAAGAAGAAAAAATATATGTTAACTACCTAACTTATAGGCTTGTCTCCTGATTTTGCAGAAGAGTTGAGACTAGCATCTGGAGTCCACCTAGAAACGGTGCATGGAGGCCAAACCCGCTCCCCTGTCGTGGGCAGAGGTCGGAGGACAGGACCTCCTGAACACAGTTGAGACTCTAGAGAGATTTGCCATCCAGGGTAGAGTTTTACCATCCATTCCGCCTGAAGGCACCACCCAGTGATTCTGACCCTATCAACCCATAGATACTGGAGCTGAACCTACCGTACTTTGTATATTATAGATTGTCCATTCTATGGGCTTGGGCAGGACAACAGGAGATAATCCTACTATAGCCATTCTTTTACTGCAGCCTATTTACTGAGTCATGCATAAGGCTTCTCAGCCATTAAGCCAACCTGACAGTAAACTGGCACTGATTTTTTTATTTAAACTTGTCATGGGCAGCTCAGAGTGCTGACCTCTTACCCCAGCTCCCTAACACACGGGTAGCTTTGGAGCCACAGAGGCCCCGATGAAACAGCATTACCTTTGCATTGCCCAGAAGAGAGACAAACCAAAGCGGCTGTTTCCACTTGCAATGAAATACTGAGAATAAAGAAGCTGGTTTCCGGGGTCCTTGCTATGCACGCAGTCTACCAACCCAGCTGTCACTTGTTGCATGTCCCCTTAGCAGCCCTTTCAGGTGTCCTGGCCTGAATCTGCTGTTAGGACAGAACAAAAAAAAAAAAAAACAAAACCCAAAAAAACAAAACTGCCTTGGCTGCTCACATCCTCTGTAATCTGGCAGGAAACCGAAAATTTGCCTGCTCCGGTCCTCAGTCTTGTTTGCTTATCTGCTTCCTTGTAGGGAAGAGTCTGCTTCTCGGTGTCCGGTTTAGGGGGATTTTCACCATGACCTCACTCTACGCAGCCACCCTGCACACTGGCTTCGGTGCGGCAATTCGGGTGGGAATCCACATTAAAGAGACGTGATTAACAACCCTCCTCCCACGTCTCAGATGAACGTCAACTCCAGTTCCTTTCCCTGAAAGGAGAATCTTTTTTTTTTTTTAATTTTTTAAGATTGTATTTATTTATTTATGAGAGACAGAGAGAGAGAGAGAGAGAGAGAGAGGGAGAAGCAGGCTCGCCTTGGGGAGCAGCCCCATTCGGGACTCAATCCCAGGACCCCAGGATCGCGCCCTGAGCCAAAGGCAGATGCTCAACCGCTGAGCCACCCAGGTGCCCCCGAAAGAAGAGTCTAGTCTTTTGCAGGATCTGAGAATACCAAAAAGAGGTGGGGGCTGCAGAGTGAGGAGGGGGTGGGTGGGAGGGGAGGATTGATGATGCTTGGATGTCATCGCTGGGCATCTCCCAGGCTTGGGGGGGCCACCCCGGGGAAAGGCACCAAAGCCTTGCAGGCTCGCGCCCAGGCTCTCGAAAGCGGGCGCGCGGACGGTGACAGCAGGCGGCGGGCGCGGTAGGAGAGCCCAAAGGGCCGGGTCTGGGAGCGGGTGCTCCGGGAAGCGGCCCCCCGCGCAGCAGCGGGTGCAGCTAACTGAAGGCAAACAGAAAGTCGGGCCCCGCCCGCGCGCGCCGGGGCCGGCCGGAGCCCACGTGACCGCTCCCAGCAGCCCCGCCCCCGCCCCCCGCCTCCCACTCCCGCGCGCGCCCAGCGGGCGGCGGCGGCCGACGCCCCGGCCGCAGCGTGACTCCTGGAAGCCGAGCGCGGGAGGGGGCGGGGCCGCGGCGAGCGAGCGTGCGTGCGTGCGTGCGCGCTCCCGGGAGGCGGCGCGCGCGCACGCGCGGGGGCCACCGCCCCTCCTGGGCCCGCCCTCCATCCCTCCCTCCTCCGCTCGCCCGGCCCGCCCTGCGAGTCACCTCTCTGGTTCCCTCCCTCCCCGGGCGCGCTCGGGCCGCCGCAGCGCTCCCCGCCCTCGAGCCTCGTCGCAGGAGCCGCCCGCCGCCCGAGGAGGAGGAGGCGGTGGAGGGAGCCGGAGGGGCCCGCCGAGGCGGCGGCGGCGGCGGCGGCGGCGGCGGCGGCAAGATGGCGGACTTCCTGCCGTCGCGGTCCGTGCTGTCCGTGTGCTTCCCCGGCTGCGTGCTGACGAGCGGCGAGGCCGAGCAGCAGCGCAAGTCCAAGGAGATCGACAAATGCCTGTCCCGGGAGAAGACGTACGTGAAGCGGCTGGTGAAGATCCTGCTGCTGGGCGCGGGCGAGAGCGGCAAGTCCACCTTCCTGAAGCAGATGCGGATCATCCACGGGCAGGACTTCGACCAGCGCGCGCGCGAGGAGTTCCGCCCCACCATCTACAGCAACGTGATTAAAGGTGCCGGGCGGGGGGCGCGGGCGGCGGGCGCGGGCGGCGGGCGGCGGGCGGCGGGGCTGGGCACCGCCCTCGTCCGCTCGCGTCCCCGGCGGGCGCGGAGGGGGCGCGGCGCGGGGTGCCCTCGGCCGCGGGGGGCAGGGATGCCCGGGGGCCGCCCCGCTGGCCCCCTCGCCGGCCGGGCGCGGGTCACGGCTGGCTCCCCACACCCCCCTCCTCCGCGGGCCTCGCCCCCCTCCGACAGGGAAGTGAGGCGAGCCGGGCGCCTCGGGGAGTGGGGCGATCGCCCTGCGAGGCCCGGAGACCCGAGAGCCAGCCCCAGACCCACGCGCCCCGCGCCCCGCGCCCGGCGCCGGCCTCGCCTCCCCTCTCCCCTCCCCCTCCCCTCTCCCCTCCCCTCCCTCCGTCCCCGGGTGGGTGACCCGAGTCACATGGGGTCGGGGCTGCTCCCAGCCCCTTGCTGCTCCGGCCGCCTCCTGAGCCGGGGCGTTCTGGAACCCTCTCCAGAAGGAAACTTTTGCCCGAGACTTGTCAAGGGCGGAGGGTGACAGCCCCTGGGCCCTTCTGGGCAGAGATGGGGAAACCTCAGGGAGTCCTGTGCCCTGTGCTGCCATCAGGAAAGAGTAGACCCGTACAGTTAGTCTGAAAAAAAACAGCATCGGTGGTTTTTCGCCCCATTGTCACGGTCGGGCAGGATGTTTTGCCTCTAATCACTATGCAACACGTTCCACTCTCCTTTTTTTTTTTTTTTTCTTTTTGCTTTAATAATTGCGGTGGACGGAAGGGTGGGGTGGGGGTGGGTACCACCACTTGCTCTGCTATTCAAACGTAGCCTGTGCGTTGGTATGAAGAATCTTTGGCCTAGAAAGTGATGCGGAGCCTGTGCAGGTAGAGTCCGTGAATCACTGTCGGCGTGGGTCATAGGCTCTGCTTCCGTGGGAGAGTGTTTCCACGATTAAACTTCGCTCCTAAATAAAAGATAGACAAGGGATTTTATTTCTGGGCTCTCAGAGCTTTGGAAAAGATGGTTCTTATTTTATTTCAGCGATAGTTAGGCTCGTTTTTCTTAGTATCAAAGCATCTTCCTGCTTTCTAAAAGGCGGCTCGGCAAATTTGAGATACATAAGGTGCATCAGGAAACCACCATCTGGGTAGCGATTGTCCTTGTTTCAGATTTCAGCAGATTTGCAAACAGTGTTTCTTTAAGTGAGATATTTTTGTTGTTGTTGTTGTTCAGGAAGTTCTTCAGCAACTCCTTCTCATCACTTTCTTTTCCTCCCAGGATTGAGTAGAGGAAAACTACCCCCTCCCTCACCCCTTCTCTCCCTCTCTAGGAGGCGGGGGTCGTGGAGTAATGAGAGGAGAAGAGCGCTAGGCCAGGGGCTCACAGATCACAGCCAGCAGCCTCTGAGTCCTGGCACTGCTACAGTTAAGCTGTATAAAACAATCGAATTTATCCCATCTTACTGTTTAGCACAAAACTAATTAAGTCTCTTTCAAGGCTGTGTGGGCTCCACCTTGCCAGTCCTTAATTGAAGGTACCTTTGTATCCTGATGCAGCTGAACTTAAGGAACTATGTCAATGAATAGAATCAACATGTTAACTGATTATGAGCCACGTAAACACCTGGTCTTTACTGTGCACTGGGTCCTAAGTGTGACCTACTTTGAACGCTGGTTATGAGATGAAGTAAGTCGCTAGATACCTACTTTTTGAGTTGGCATGATCTAAAATTGACAGCAACACGATTTTTCAGTTATGGAGACAAATGACTGAATAGTCATGCAACTGTTAATTAAGATGAACCAAAGGTAACAGTTTAGTGATTAGAGATAATGGGCTTGAATTAATCTCTGTGAGTTGAAGTCTCTGTGTATACTTTTGGCTGTTGCCCTTCCTCCCTGTTAGAGAAATCTAAGGCCTTCCTGTGACTTATGCTTGGTTTGGGAGTTTTTGAGTTTTGAACGTGTTCTTAGAGGACTTGGTGTTGGGGCACCTGGGTGGCTCTGACTCTTGATTTTTCTGCTCAGGGCGTGATCTCAGGATTGTGAGATCCAGCCGTGCGGCAGCCTCTACACTCAACTTGGAGTCTGCTCGGGATTCTCTCTCCCTTCCCCTTGGCTCCTCTGCCCTATCTCTAATAAATAAAATCTTAAAAAAAAAAAAAAAACACAAAGAAGACTCAATGTTGGGTTAAAGCAGGGTGCTCGGGTAACAAATGAACTCCAAGTGATAATGTTTGACTCCTGGTATTTCATAAATATCTTTCCGAGGGGCTTAGAAAATCTTAGCTGCAGCTGTTGTTTCCCGAGCCTGGACATCTGGCTGTGCGGTGTGATTTCTTTTTCCTTCACTGGTTTTGGTTCTCTTGTGACTACCTTCTATTAAAAGTTTATAATAACTTATTTTATAAATGAGAGCATGTTAAAATCCTTCAGAAAGAGCAGTTGTGTTAATAGTATTTGCTTTTCAAGGCTCTAATTTTGTGACTGTGAACAAGTGTTAGTTTTTTTAAGCTCTGGGAAGTTACGGGTGTTTGTTTCGACGTTGGCCTCCATTTGTGGAGGAGGTAGGCTTGGAATGGTTAAGCTTCAGAAAAGAATACCGGAATAGAGTCACTGAGGATATCTAATGACTCCTAGCACACCTTTTTCTTTCTTTTTAAACAAAGGTATGAGGGTGCTGGTAGATGCTCGAGAGAAACTTCATATTCCGTGGGGAGATAACTCAAACCAAGTCAACGGAGACAAGATGATGGCGTTTGACACCCGGTCCCCCATGGCGGCCCAGGGAATGGTGGAAACTCAAGTTTTTTTGCAGTATCTCCCTATCATAAGAGCACTGTGGGCAGACAGTGGCATACAGAATGCCTATGACCGGCGTCGAGAATTTCAACTGGTAAGAGATCTGTTCTTTTACATTGTTGTCATTTTATTTTAATGACATGTACCAGAAGCTGATTCTAACATAACTTTTTTCACTGACTTCCACATTAAAATGTCTCCAGAATTCTAGTCTCAGAAATTTGGATTGGAATATAGAGGAGTTTTTACTGAGGCAAGATAAAAATAAGGTAAACCCCATAGATTTGGTGAAGCAGTTATGTTTAACTGGTCATTTTTCCTTTTTGTAAGGAAGAGGATAGTGATTTTGTTAGACATTTTCTCCTAATTTTATTCTAGTTTTGAAAATAATCTCCTCCCAATTGCAGCAGTGATATTCATCCTTTTAAAAAATTCATCTTCTACTCTCAGGCTGAGAGCCCGGTAACTACACCTAGTTGTTCAAGTGTGTCTTTTATATGGTCTTTTGAGGTACTCATTTTATGATACAGATTAATTTATAAAGAGTTTGAAGCCCTTGATAACATTTAAGTCATTGTACTTTATATATTTGCATACTGTGTATTTCTCTAAGGTTTCTCAGCACATATTACAAAATGTTTCTTCGTTAAAAGCATAATCTTAGACTACGGTAAAGCTTTATAGCTGTTACAAAGCACTGTAGGTAGGGTGGAAAAGAAAAGATCTGATCTAGTTTAAAGATACAAATAACTATTGATACAATAATTACTGATAGTAAAGATACAAATAATTATTGAAATTGATTTTTTTTAATCAAGCGTTTTGCAGTTTAATTGTGAATGCTTTGATTGTGTTCTGGGTTTTATTTGCCGAAGACCAGAAAGATCCCAGGAATGATAACAATCTAGACTGTATGCAATTTGGAGGTAGTTCAGATTTGAAGTGTTTTACTGTAATATGATCCTGAAAAAGTGACAGTTAAAAGTAAAACTGCTTAGAAAGTTGTTTAGTGATGTCACTGGCATTAAAGTGATACACATTTATGGGTGTGGCTACAAAATGATACACAGCCAGCAGTCTTTGCTATTACAGTTTGTACTCAGAGCAGCCTTGGCTACTAAAAAGTTCTAGAAACATGTTCATGACAGCATTTTATAGAACTGATTTTAAATCTTAACTTTCTTTGAATTATGGCTCTCGCAGACACCATATAAATGTAGCACTTGATCACCTACTGTCTTGTATAGTTCTCCTCTTTGATGTGTGTATCTTGTCAAATAATTTGTCCATTAATCAAAGACTCATGTTATTATTAAAATCAAGTCACTGGCAGCATTCATCGTATATTGACAATTACGAATTTAACTTGACAAGTGACCTCTGTCCAGTTCTCAGGCTTGTGGTTGATTTTTGTCCTTTGGTCAGTATTTCTTATAACTGATAGTTCCTACACATACTGCTGCTTCTCACCTGTTGTCACCCTCCCTCCTGTTTTTAAGTGCTGTTTATTCTTTTTAATTCATTGATCACACTTTGCACTCTAAGGTTTCTCAGGATGTTATTCATTCTTCCAGGTCAGGGGAGAACCATCCATCTGTAAAAGCATACAGTTCATATTGATTGGATGAATAAATAGCTGTACTCTAAAAGTTTCTGTAGGAAAGTTTTTTAAGTCCATTTATCTAAAGTTGGGCCGCACTTACACTTGAATTTGGATATTTACATCTTAATAGTTTTGTATCAAGACTGTCCTGTTGGGGCGCCTGCATGGTTCAATTGGTTAAGCATCTACCTTCAGCTTGAGATCCAGCCCCACATGGGGCTAGCAGGGAGCCTCCTTCTCCCTCTGCCTCCCCTACCTCCCTGTTCATGCACACATGCTCTCTCTTAAAAAAATAAAATTAAAAAAAAAAAAAGACTATCATGTCATCGTAGTCAAGAAAGCATTCCTAAGTATTTGCCATTAAGAACAAACAGCTAAAACCACTCAGGATGAGGACCTACATGTTTTTGACTTGACCCAGTTAATGCTTTAGCAGCAAAGGTCTTGAGCACAAGGAGAGACAGGTTCCAGAAATACTTTTTGCCTCATAAAAAGTAGGGGCAAAATAAAAGAGGAACAGGGAGAGATGTAATTTTAAACCCCTGGGGGACAGGAATTTTTTTCCTGTGTGTATCCTTGGTGGTGTTAATGGCGCCTGTCATATATTGGAAGGGTTGAGTTACTACATCGAATTAATGATTCTTGTGCTTGTGGATGCTGTGTGGTGCTTGACACGGTGTTAGACACTGAGAAGGCACCTGGCTCATTTAAAATTTTTCTCATGATCCTCTTCAATTCCTTTTCTTCTCTACACACATCAAATTCCAAGTCCCGTCTTTTCCATCCTTGAAAAATCTCTTGCATCCATTGCCTCCTTTCCCCCTTTCCATTAATGTCTTAGTACCTCTTACTTGGACTCCCAGATAATCTTATTCAAACACAGCATGAGTTTGTTCAAAAAGCTATACTCATTCTCCATTACTTCCAGAACAGAGTTCATTCAGTCTCTTAGAGTCAGTGTATTCATCAGTTTCCACATACCTTGATTGTCTGCTTCCGTGGTGGCTGTCTTTATAAGGTCTTTCTGTCAGGGTTTTTCATTACTGTATCTATGCAGTAGGTCTTACCCTTAACTTAGAAAAATGGTAGTATTTCAGTGTGACCAAACATGGTCCATGGACCCCTTGTATTAGATTCACTGGAATGCTTGTTTAATAAAAAATGAAATGAAACAAAAACAGAGTTCTAGACTCCCATCGCAAGAGGATCTGATTCAGGAATCTGGGATGGGACCCAGTGATGTGTATTTGTGGCAGACAGTCATGGATGATTTGGATGAATTTGCTTCTTGGCCACCCTGAGGGACAGTGCTTTAGGATCAGAGATTTCTCCAGCCCTCCTGGCTGGAGCATTTCTCCCTGTGCTCTCCTTTGTTCGCCTGTGCTCCACTTGTTTGCACTTGTGTTTGGTTCTCCTACTTAAGTAGAAGCTCCGTTGGTATGCCTAGTTCATCTTTTTCTCTCTTGCTAGCATAAGCCTGACACTTATTTTATTTCCTCATTTTTTTAGACATTCTGAATTATAAGTTCTTCTGGAAAAAAGGAGACATCCCACATGAAGTGTCTTCTGGGAAATAGGAATCATTTCTGGATGCTAGCTTGTCAATTTTCTAGGAGATGAGAAGTCATTGTCTTACAGAGTCATAATTTTCTTTTTATGTTTGCCAGTGTATATTCTTGAATCTTGGATAGAAAAAGTAAACCATCAGGGGAAAAGGGAAGAGTTAGTAGAAAAATGAAATTTGTCTTTTTTTTTTGTTTTGTTTTGAGTAATGATTATTAAACTTAGTATGCAAAGTGAAATGCAAAAAAATAAAAAATAAAAAACCAAACAGGAACAGTTCTTAAGCCTTTTTGTGGTTTTTCTTGCTTAGGACGAACAACTGCCTTGTAATCAGTCTTGGGGCACAGGGGCTAGGGCAGTGGTATCACAGCTTAGGTTTTTAACCAGCCATTCATTTGTTAGTAATAACTTCGGGTGCAAACATGAATGTTTTCTTTTCCAAGTTCCCAAAGGCAAACATTTCCTTTTCTGGTTAGTTTCATTATGGGTAAACTAAATAGTTTACTGTAGAAAAAGAAAAATCTAAGATTTACATTGCTGTGATAGCTTTTAAGGTACCTTCCTAATTTTTGTAAAGTTGCTCACAGAATAATACAGCCTCAGAAGCGGTCTCTTTTAGTACTGGTTTATATATTTGTGATACTGAGCTTTGACTGTACATTGACTATGGCCTGCCACTGTACAAATGAGAGACCCTCTCTTTGGAAAAACATGTGTGGCTGTGTTTGGGGAATTTGGTCACTTAGAAGACTGGAGTTGGGAGTGGGGGGTTGGCTGGGAAATGATACAACTGGAGATGTGGAGCAAAAGTAACAAAATGACCAGGAATCACTGCCAGTTAATTTTTTTTGGATGTTTAATATCCAGTTAGTTATTAAGAAATATAAGCAACATTCCTAGAACTGGTTCTATAGGGCAGGAAAGTATGTGCCTGGGAGGGACACTCCAGGGCTTCCTAGTTTCTATAAACACTTGAACTTGTCAGCATTAATACAACTTCCTGTAATGATCTTTGCAATTCCTGAAACCAAAGTTACTTTCTTTGTTATTGTGGTACCTTTAGTTGGACTTAATTTTTCTTGCTCAAGTAGTACAGTTTGTGCTGATGATAGTTAACACTTCTCCAGGCCCATGAGGTCGTTTATCCCTTGAGACAGAGCTTCTCTCAGTCTGGGCAACAGAGTAACTATTTAGCCTCACTCACTGACCTGGAAAGAGGAGCTGAGTGCTAATAAGTAAAATAGGAACTTCAGTTTGGGCTCAAATATTTATTCCTTTATTTGTTCTGCAAAATGGATTTGAAATACTATAGAATTAGAGGCATTGGTTTATTCTTTAATTCTAATTTGGGTTGGCTTTAAGTAGTGAATCAATTACTACTTTTCAGTCATGAAATACCATGTTTCTGTTGGAGAAGGAATTGATCTATTTTCTCTGAATAAAAGTCAAAATAGGACTTTGATTTCAAGCTACAAAAAATCTATTATCCTCTGATTTTAGGATTATGGTAAAATATTTGAGCATATATAACAAAAGTATTTATACTGTAGAGATTTTTAAAATTCAGGCCTCTATTGATAGAATTGCCTTCTGGTGAATTTGATCAGATGAAAGTGGTTTCATTTTATCCAAATCTTAGAAACCCAAAGCTATTTATAGTACTGTACATTAAAAACAGAGGATTCTTTAGGCACATGCTGATGGTTTTAATACGACTTTGTGAGATTGTATGTGTGTGTGTGTGCATTTACATGCATATGTATCTCTTCATATATTCTGTCAGTGTGTTCATGTTTATATCTTTTTTATTTTTTTGTGAAAGCTTAACTAGTTGTGGGATGTCTGGGCTCTAGGTGCTGAAGGGCATTGTAAAATACTGTGCTGCTTTCCTTATATTACTTTTTACTGCTAAATAAAACTAGTGGTGTAGTAATTTATGCTGCTGTGAAAGTGTTCATTAAACACCTAAAGGATGAAGCAAGAAAATTGTTTTGTTATGGAAACTAGACTTTAGTTTCAGAATTCCTTACTAGAGTGGACCTAACCTGGGAGAAAGACTCGTGGCCTCTAGTTTAAGAAAACCATAATTGCCCAAGGCCTCCCTTAATTATTAAATATTCCCTGTTCATCTTTCATAGGTAGGCAGCAGCCCAACTAACCTGGGGTACCTAATCATATTAGCCCCAAACAGGTGCCAGTTTCTTTCTCTAGAAAATTAATTCAAAGACTGATAATTATATCACTTTTTAATACCTTATATTTTATAAAAATTGCTTATATTTTTCAGAGTCCTTATCACATATATTATCACATAATCCTTCAAATACTGTGAGAGGAGTGGAATACATGCTTTTGTCTCCATTTCACAGATGAAACAATTCAGATGTAGAGAGGTTTCTTGATGCTTCAGATCATAGCTAGTAAAAGAGGATGGAACCCTGATCAGCTGTCCACAGTGCTGGCCAGTGAACCATTGTGAACCACTCAAGCATTATATCTGTGGAGCATTCTTTCTTTCCATGCCCAGCCTCTTCTGGCCAACACCCATGCACACAAATAATTAACATTCCCCTAGAAAGTTCTAGCACACTGTTTTGAATATGTGTAAGGTTTTATTAAGACTGCATGGCGTTCTACTGATGGATACACAGTTCTTCTCTTCTGAACTTTTATAATGTCCTTGTGCCATTCCTTCTTTATTAATTTAGATTATAGTTATGATCCACCATTCATCATGATAAAGGCTGTTTGAGTCTTCACCTTCCTGAAATACTAGTGATCCTCAGCTGATGTCCCATCAGTGAACATGGTTTGTAATGTGTGTCCTGAAAAATGAAAGTTTAATGGCAACCTGTTAAATGAAAGGCAATTATATATTTTTCTAGGAAAGTGTCATTTGGAAATTGGCTCATATTTGGCATAGTTGCCCAGATTTGCACTTGGTATGGAGAAAGGGGTATCAGAACACTTGTATTCTGTTATTTTATGAACTCTGTAGTGTTTCTCATGTAGTCGTCACATTTTTTTACTGCTTGTGAGCATTCCAGATTGCAGTTTGTTGTAAGTTTTTATTCCAGTTAGAAACTACCTTTTATTTTTTAAGTGCTTATTTCTGGATATTGACGATTATTTTTATTATCTTATTTGAAAATACTTGGTATTTTCTAGCCGTATGATAGAGTTCACTTTTCTCATTATTGGGAATATATATATATATATATATATATATATATATATTATTTTTTTTTTTTTTTTTTTTTTTTTTTTTTTTACAAGATGCTTTTTTTTTTTTCCCCCAAGAGAATTTGTCACATCCACATTAGCAAAGCATTATTAGAATCGGCTGATAGGGATCAAGAAAATAGTGATTTTTGTTTTGAGAACTGAACTTTAGTGGCCTTGGCTAAAGTTACCAGTCTGTTGCAGTGATAGTAGTTGTTTATATTAATCTTTCCAATTTAATCTCTTTCTGTTGGCAAAATGAATAGAAAAGATTTTTAAATCAGTGCCATGAGTGAACTGTTTCATCCCCAACTATTACACAGGAGATGTAGAAAACTTTAGTAGAAGCCCTATTCATTGATTTATTTTGGCTTTAGGTCTGTCATAAGATCTGTGTACTTGGTTTTGCTACATGAAGCTTTGTATCTTCTAAACAAACTAGAAAATAACCATATTCAAATTCATTGATTAATTTTACATGTTGTAAAACATTTTTACAAATCGTTTTAATGTGATGACAGTAAACTTTGACATGTGGTTATCTGCTATGCACTGGGATGACGTGGAACTGGATGACCAGCTAGAGCTTGTGTCCTGGCTCTGCCCTTCGGTGTGTGATCTTCAGGCAGTCCCTCAGCCTTTATTTTTCTGAAATTGTAAAAGGGGGACTATTTGGAGGACCTATTATTATTAGTTGTAGAAATTACATGAGATGATCCATATAAAATAAGCCTGTGGCACAGTGCCTGACTCCTATTAACCATATTATTAACATTAGCTGTTAACATTTCTAATAAACCCTATGCAGATAAACCACAAGTAGCTTTTTTAAAAAAAATAAACCCCTGTAGACATTGATTTGATCCCCTCTCTGAACTTGATTACCAATATGAAAATCCTGGAATTCAAAAAAATGCATACTATGACTCATGTTCTCATTACACCGTATGTTGTCTCTACTGAAGGTAGAACATCCAAGAGAGAATTGAGCTCCTCAGCATTGCTGTATTGGTTATTGTTGCCTTCTCACATCATGTCACTTGATTTTTAATCTGATGTGTAGGCTGAATTAACCAAATCCTTATCTTCCTGCTGGCAGCACAGTTGGGGGTAGCCTTTGGCAGAGGTGCAGGTGCTCTGCCTCTCCCACCGAATGTGCTTTTCTGCTCTGTCTCTGCGGTGACCCTCCACCCATACACATGTGTTCTCCCTTTCCGTGTCCCATGCCTGCAGCTGGTCGAGGCTTTGCGAGTACGCAGGTCGAAGAGGGTATTGGGACTTCTTTCCCAAGGTAAAAAAATATATATATTCCTTACAAAATACAGAACAGTGTTTTTTAAGATTTCACATTACTTTTTGTGAAATTTTATAACTTTTGATCATTATGTGTAAAAACAATGTAAAACCATTAGTCTAAGGGAGAAATACCTGTTTCCTTATGGAGCAGAATAAACAAAATTTCAATCTGTTCCCCTAAAGAAAAAAAAAAACATTTTACAGATTTTGGCATTTAAGAACAATATCAGTCAACAAACAAACAGTGTTCTATTGCTAAAATAGAATACTGTCTTCGAGTTTCTTGAGCCAGAGCAGCCATATTTAGCCTGTTAGTAGGATATTTCTCTTCTCTTTTAATCCTTCTAGAAAGGTTAAGAGGGCTAGACTAATGAACAATTGGTGTGAGAGACTTTCACTTTCCTTTTCAATGTCCTGGTTACTCTTTTCTTATTCCCTGGATAATCTTAAAAATTATTTTTCTGTTAAGCAAGACACAATACCTAGTAGGAGTTGCATAGGGAGTCTGTCATCTTACTTCATTGTATGATTTTCATTTAGGCTTCATGATGTAAAGTGTAGTTGTATCAATTTATTGATATTAAGTAAAAGAAAAATGGAAGCTGCTAGGTTTTCCTAGTTGCTAGAGAGTCACAAGTTAATTGCTTGACCAACTCCATGCTATAAGAGGTCTAACAAATGAGAAGATCATGCTTTTAAATTGCTGTTCAAATGTGAGATGGTCCCTAAATTCCTGTTTATTGATTTTTAAAAGCCTAAGTAAGTGAATGCTGTATATTCACAAGCTGATCTATCCTTGTTTGTTAGCTACAGCTTCAAAAATTATAGGGACTTTATACCACTTAGATGCTACACACTTCAATTCTAGACTAAGGCCAGAAGAATTATATGTACTTGCTTAATTTTTTTCCTTGACTTTTTAAAATTATGTTAGGATCACATGTTGCAACCAGTTTTAAGTTTGGTGTTAAAATTTAATAAGAAACCAAGATTTTTCACCTTGTTAAATAGCATTTTGCACATTGGGCTATAATGTAAAATACCTTTGTTTTGAAAAAGAAGGCTCTTTTTTTTTGTTTTTTAACTTTCATTCTGTAGAAATGCATTCTTTTGAAGGGAATGTGTATGTTCATCTTATTTTATTTTATTTTTTTTTAAGTTTTATTTAAGTGGTCTCTATAGCCAGTATGGGGTTTGAACTCATGTCCCCGAGATCCAGAGTCATGTGCTCTTCCATTGAGCCATCCAGGCACCCCTCATCCTATATTTTTATATGTAATTATATTTTGTACTAAATGCAAGTATTAAGGTTTAGAGCATTATTTTGAGCATCCATTTTCATTATGGTAATTCTTTTCTCAAATAAAGTGAAGAGCAAACATAAAAGACACTGTGGGTAAGAAGGCCTCGAATAGCAGATTTCAGATCTGTTCTTTAACAAGTCTTAATAACAGCTAACTGATAAAGCTCTCAGCAGCTACTCAGTAACATGTTATTGAACACCTATTAATGAGCCAGGCCCTTTTTACTTGCTGAATGTTTGGTAGTGAATCAAATGAAAGCAGTATCTGTTCCCATTGATCTCAGTAGTTGGAGGAATCTACATTAATATAAACAACCAAATAACTAATCACACGTGGTAAATGTTTTGAAGGACCAGAAGAGGAAGCGGTAAGGAAACGAGATTGGTCTGAGGAGGGGACCTGTAAGTAAGGACCCCGTGGATGAGAAAGAGGCAGCTGGCGAGGTCAAGGAAGGTTCAGCAGAAGGCATACCAGGTGTGGGGACATAGTTGGGGAAAAGCTTTCCGGAGTGTGGAAATTGGGGGCAAATGAAAAAACAATGATCAGTCAGCAAATATCTGTCAAGAGCCCTTGGATGCTAAGCGGTTCCAGGGTTAGGAGACTATTGCTGAATGAACAGCTTGTCGTCAGTGGTAGCAGTAAAGATGGAGAGCAACAGTGGTTTCAGGGAACACTTTGTAGGGAGAATCATGGGGATCTGACAGATTGAAGATGAGAGGAGGGAGGGGAGGCATATGTGAAGAGTGACTCCGCTTGTGATTTTAATAATGAGGTGGATGGTGGTACTTTTTGCTGAAATGAAAAGATTAAAGATTGTGTGAGAAAGAGATTTGAGGGGGAAGATTAAGACTTTAGTTTGGACATACTAGGTTGAGATCTCTGTGAGACATATGGATGGGATTAAGTAGACACTTTGTGATGCATGAGTCTGGAATCCAGAACAGAGCTCTGGCCTATAGATAGAGATCCAGGAGTTACTTGTATTGGGGTGATATTTAAAGTCTATAGAATGTGTACATTTACTCAAGGAAGGGGTGTAAAAGAGGATAAGGCTCAGGATGGAGTCTTCAGGAACCTTCAGACCACTTCAGAACATTCAGAGAGGGGAGGGGATGCAGGCAGACACAGCCAGAAAGGTAGGAGAAATTCAGGCACATGTGGGATGCCATGGGAGCCAGAGAAGTGTTTCGGAGAAGAAACAAATGGACAGCAGTGCCTCCTGCCACTGCGGTCTAGTGAGGCAAAAAATAACGGGAAGATTATTGCTCACTACAGCAGGTGACCTGGTAAGGGAGAAGCCTGGCTGCAAGGGCTCGAAGAGGGAAGACAGGTGAGGAAGTAGCAAAGATTCACTTGAGATGAATCTGACTGTTCTCATTTCCCTTTAGCAGTACTTTCAACCACCTGGCTTTGGTAGGTTGGGCTTTTTCAAGACTTTCAGAGTTCAAGAGGAGATTGTGTTTATATTAACCAGTTTCTTTGAATCTCATTCTCTCAGAAGCAGAGTTTTTACCAGTTAATAATACTGTTAATATTAGGCCTGGCAAACACAGAAGAGTTTTTTAACTTCATACTTGATTGTTTTACTTATGACCATTTCCTGTTCAGTGAGGGCAATAACTTGATCAGTTAAACACATTTGTTCCTTTGTTCCTTCAGCAGATACGTATTGAGTACCTGCCCACACAGTATTCTGGGCAGAGTGGGCCTTGGGGGCTCAAACTGTGTGTGTGGCTGCCTTCATGGAGGCTCTCAGTCGGGTGGAAACCAGATAAGTCCACCCACAGAGGTTGCCAGTGATAGGATAAATGCTATAGTATATTGCATTTGCTGCTTTTCTGCCAAGAATATCCAGAATCGCTAAGTGTTTACTAACCTAGAAAAGACCTATAAAAGAGTACCTGAGTCCAATTCACTGCATTTTATACATAAAACATTAGGTCTGGAGAGGTTAAGGTTATAGCTAGTTTTGATTAGAGCTGCTCTTCAAGCTCAGGGCTGTACGACTCCATAGCCCATGTCTGATACTCCCTACCATGCTTTCCTGCATCCCTTAATAATACGGTTAACAGTAGTAATTTGGAAACAGGAACTGATAGGCCAATATAAATTTGGAACTATTTCCCACATTCATCAGTATTCAGAAACATTCACAGGTTGTATTGCTCTGCTGATATGATTGATTGGCACATTGGGGAAGGGGAAGGTAGTTAATGCTCTGGTAGGCTGTGTGGAGCTTCTCTGTTGCCAAGAGTTTGGGATGATGAATTGAACAGTAACCTGGAACTAAAGTGATCTGGATTTTCCCCTAATCTGCTGTGTGATTTTAAGCATAGAATTTCTTTATTAATGTTGATTGTTAATGTTAATTAATTTTGCAATTATTGCATGTTTAAGTTGTGGGGATTTCAAGATGCATTGTAGCACATCATCAGAGAGCAGAACTTTCCATCTGGTGTGCATTCACAAGGACTCCGACAGGCCCCTCTATTTAGATAGCAGGGGAATTGAAACTGTATTTGGGAAGTATGTCCTGTGTTGGAAAACTATTCTTTTTTCCTTTTTTTAACACTTGAGGTCATTTCTTTTTGAAAATTTAAAAAAAAAGTACTACTGAAGATTCTAGTTCTGGCAAAGCTTAATGTTTCTTTTTATATGCTGCTGGGATTATATGTAATTGACCCTTATCAAAAAAGTATTTTAACTTCAAAGAATTTTTACAGAGCTCAAACCTCTAAGCTTTTTAAGTGTTATGGTTATGATGTGGAAACTGAAAAGTAGGAAAGTTTTGGTTTTGTTTTTTGAGGAAATTACTTACAGCTTCCAGAATCCAGATTAGCTCTTTTAAAAGTTTAAATTTTAAAACCTATACGTATGTCCATTGTAGAAAATCATCCAGTTGGCCCCTAACCACCATCCTAAGACATCTTTATTGACATTTTGCTGTATTTCCTTCCAATATTTGAAAACAGTATTGGAAGTGGAGTTAAATGTTCCTGTACTTTCTGTACAATTTTATGTCCTGTTCATTTAATATTGCAATGTTAGCATTTCCTGGAGGAGGTGATTTTCTCAGAGAACTGATAAGGCATCTTTCAAGAAATGGATATGAATTTCTGACTTACATGTAAAATTCTTTCTCACCTATATTTTTTTAGGAACAGAACCTGGGGGATCCCTGGATGGCGCAGTGGTTTGGCGCCTGCCTTTGGCCCAGGGCGCGATCCTGGAGACCCAGGATCGAATCCCACATCGGGCTCCCGGTGCATGGAGCCTGCTTCTCCCTCTGCCTATGTCTCTGCGCCTCTCTCTCTCTCTCTCTCTCTCTCTCTCTCTGTGTGTGACTACCATAAATAAAAATTAAAAAAAAATTAAAAAAAAAAAAAGGAACAGAACCTGGTGGTGTTAAATGGTAACATGGAATATGGGCTAAATCTTACTGTGTTGCCACCCAGTCTGTTGGACCTAGTACCCCATCTCCGCCGTATTAAACTTTTTCCTCATATTTAAAATTTGTATTTAGTGTTTAAGGGAAGATTTTATTTTATTTTTATAAAGATTTATTTTATTTCTATAAATATTATGTATTAATATTGATATAATTATAATTATATGTTAATATAATTAATATATTAAACATTAATAAATATAAATATATTTTTATATTTTATTTTATTTTTATAAATATTTTATTTATTTATTCATGAGAGACACAGAGAGAGGCAGAGACACACAGGCAGAGGGAGAAGCAGGCTCCATGCAGGGAGCCCAATGCAGGACTCAGTTCAGTCCTAGACCTCCAGATCATGCCCTGAGCCGAAGGCAGACGCTCAACCACTGAGCCACCCGGGTGTCCCTGAGGGAAGATTTAAAAAGGAACACTGACTTCCACTCAAGCCTATATTATTTTTTTTTAATTTTTATTTATTTATTTATGATAGTCACAGAGAGAGAGAGAGAGGCAGAGACACAGGCAGAGGGAGAAGCAGGCTCCATGCACTGGGAGCCCGACGTGGGACTCGATCCCGGGTCTCCAGGATCGCGCCCCGGGCCAAAGGCAGGCGCCAAACCGCTGCGCCACCCAGGGATCCCAAGCCTATATTATTTTAAAGAAGGCTGTAGAGTTTAGAGAATGATTGATACTTAAGATAACAAAATTGAACAGCTTATGTGTGTGAGGTCCATGCACATGAGTAGAAGATACATATGTAACTATACACACTCACTAAATGTAGTGCTGCTACACTTTTCTCTCTTCAGGATGAAATGTTTTAATAAAAATAAGGTTCTTTTAGTAGAATTACTAAACTGCATGGTACATTTTGTATGAATTGGAATTTGACAGGACTACAGGAATACTCTTAGAAAACTATGATCATCATTAGCCTTAAAGTATTTTGGTGATAAGCCTCACTGAAAAACTAGATGCAAAAAGGAACTTATTATTAATTTGTGAGCAAGAGCAAGAAAAGGACATTTACAAAATAAAGTGAAAACTTAGTTCTGTCCAAAGATTTTTTAAATTTTGTGCACTAGTTTGTTTTTATAGTTTATATACAAGGAAAATGGAAATTAACTGACTAAATTAGGCAAAAGTCTTTTTGGGAAATTCTATTTAGGCTACTATAAACTATCTTAGATTGGTCTGAAGAAGTATTTAGTTTGAAAAAAAATGTTTTCAATACTGGGGTGGTTTTTAAATAACTAATTTTTGGCTCTTTTGTACGTTTTAAGTGATAACACACAGAAAATGCTAGCCAGAATTTGAAACTGCATTCAGTTGGAATCTACTGAAGATTGACCTGTTTTCCTTTGACAAAAATAACTTACATATTTTTGATATAAGTAAATACTGTCTTGTTGCTTGTGAACCAAACATGCACAAGTGATAGTACTTTAAGTATGCTTTCATAATGAAGGTGAAAATATGACCCTCATTCAAAACATGTGCTGTGTATCACATCAATACTTTATAATGCTTTTTTTCCAGAGAAAAATGAATAGGGAAAGCTAATTTTTAAAACAGGGTAGGTCTCAGAGATACAGAATAATAGGTCCTTTGAAGGACAGGCAAAATGAGATTTTTGGAAGGGCACAAAATGAAAGAAGAGCTGAACCTGCCCCATGGCAAGCTCTGAGAACCAAGGGGAGGGTTTTGTGTGTGCCATGTGTGCATGTACTGTGTGTAAAACTAGCCTGTTTATCATATTTTAGTTTGAAGAAAAAAAATTAATGGTGGGAGGAGGGGAGACTGGAACTCGTTAGAGTATATTTCAAATATTTGAAATAGGATGGTTTCAAGGTCTTTTCACTTTAGGTCATTTTCAAAGCTATGAACAGACTCTCATAATTAGGCTAGGTTTTATGTTTACTGTCTTTAGGAAACTAAGTATAATGTTATAATCTTAGATTTTAGATAAATAGCATGAGCAGAGCAGTATCTTGGTAACTTTCATATTTTCATATGATGACTATGTGAAGAGAATAGAGAAAGGACAAATAGGATGAGAAACTGAGTCTTTAAATAATAAAAAATGTTACCATCACCCTTTGTTATCAGCCACATCCTCAGATGGAATGAAGAGTCTTCATTCATTAACTAGTTTTAACCCCAAACTTTTCTGGTTTTGTGCTTTATTTATATTTGGCATTTGATTCTTACTGCGAACTTACATAAGTAAATGCTAGATGGAAAGGCTTATATTGCACAAAGTCTATTCATAGAATATTGCCCTAAGTCTCCTTATTTAGATATGGCTTCACCATATTTGCTGGACTAGTTACTAGTATACAAATATGAATTACTGATTTAAAAAAAACATATAGGTTGGGGCGTCTGGGTGGCTCAGTTGGTTAGCGTCTGTCCTTGGCTCAAATTTTGATCTCAGGGTTCTGGAATCAAGTGCCCCCCACCCCCCATTTGTGCACATATGCTCTCTTTCTCTCTCAAATAAATAAAATATTTTTAAAAATTAAAATACATATAGGTCAAATGGATGTTTCCTTTTGAATAGGTTTCTCTAAATGTATGCTTAATGAGCCTGCCTAATGAAATATTCAGGAGGCTTTGATCTGGCTTAGTTTGGGGGATTATAAGACTGATGAAAATTTAAAAGACATATTATGGGCATACCAAAACTTTATTATGGCAATTGAGGCAGTACAATATGGCAGTACAATTCACAGGTGTAATCAATTTGAGGAATAAACAGATTTCTAATTTTCTCTCTTATCTCTTGTTTTTTTTTTTTTTTTCCTCTTTGAAACATTCCGATCTTGCTTTTGAAAGACTTAATATGTAGGGGAAGTGTGTAAACAGCTTTAAACCACAGGACTTAGCCATTTTAGAACACAGACATCTATTTTGTAGTTTACTAGTACTTCTTCAGGAAACGTTTTACTGTTTATAGCATTTGGCTAGTGGTTGGTTCTCTATATAAAGAGAAACTGGGTATTAACTGAGTTATGTCTCATTTTCAGAATCACATGTATACCTAGATTTCAGAAGAAAATTTCTCACTGCTTAAATACCTTGGTAATAGAGATTTTCTCTACTATTTCTTGTGTTATTATGTTTATTTTTAAAACAAAACTAGGGGCACCTGGATGGCTCAGTTGGTTGATTTTGGCTTAGGCCATGACCTTGGGGTCCTGGGATCAGTCCCTGCATCAGGCTCCCTGCTCAGGCAGGAGTCTGCTTGTCTCGCTCTCCCACTGCTCCTCTCCCTACTCACGCTTGCACGGGTACTCATTGTCTTTTTTTCTCAAATAAGTAACTCTTTAAAAAAAAGAAAATGAAACTCTTCTAGGTAATGATGGTCTCATAACTAAAAGGGCCTCAACATGTAAAAATGGGATACTTTTTAATTCACTTTTTTTTTCTAATTGACTTTTTTCATTGAGTTTTCTGCCACTTACAGGCACACCTAATTGGCCTGCAGTTAAATTGTAAACATTTTACAGGATTAAATGATGGCAGTTTATTTAGTAGTACACCAAAATCTAATACATTACTTATACTTTGCATATGATTGAATTTTATTTGACCCTTTCATCCCACAGTGTAAAGTTTACCTGTTTAACAGATAAAAAGATAGAATTCTTATCAAGCACCTTGAGTTACTTTATCTTATCATGCAAAGTAGAAGTGTCTGTTGTAGAAGTAAAATTATTTTGAAGATTTAATTGAGGTTTTCAGTTCTTCAGGGTCCTGTGCTAAAATATAAGTAGTGGTTCTAATCATTTTTTTCATTTGTGTTTTTATAGCAGTTTCACAGTGTTATACTTGGATTACCAGGGTCATCAATTTTGATCATAAAAATTTCAGGGAGTTAGCTCTGAAGGCTGTAGACTCTGGCAGACATTTGAAAACAGGCTCTAAAAAAAAAAGAAAGAAAGAAAATAGGCTCTAGAGATGCGGAAAGGAAGGCAGCTAGAATTGTAGTAAGGTATGTCTGAGTTACCAAATCAATTTTTAAAAAGAGAAAGAAAGGGAAAGCTCTACTTGTAGGCTTAAGGCCACTGTTTATGTCATAATTCAGATCTGTCAACGGAAGGCCTAATGTTTTACCTGTGAGACCTAGTTGAACGAAAGTGATACTTGAAACTTACTCTTGGAATAAGTTAAAGATAAGTAAGTTTCTAATCTAGTTTCTTAATAATTTTGGCATTTTTATAAGGCTTAAAAAACCACAGCTGATTTCGTGTAATCAATACTAAAAGTCATGAAATTGATATAAAATCCAATTTTGAGTAAAATGGGTATCCAGATCTGAACTGATGCTGGAATGGCTACATTAGAGGCCCTTCGTTAGGAGCTTATTAATAAGATTTTTGATTTGGTAGATTTGTGGTGGACCTTAACCAACTGAGCCACCCTGTGACCCTGGGAATTAGTATTTTTAACAAGCATATTAGAAGTGCTGAGGCACTGCCAGGTATAAGACAATAGATCTAGAACTGAAGTCAGAAAACTGTTTCTGAAAAGGGCCAAGTTTTAGGAGTATATTTTAGACCTTGTGTGCCAACAGACAAAATCAAGGGCATTATGTAGGTATTTATATAACAAGAGAAAACACAATTTTCCACACTTTTTTTGTTGGTGAAATTCAAAAACAGAATAATAAAAATTGTATACAGTGTTTTGTAGTGTAGGTTTACTAATGAGAAGAGTGGAATTCTTTTGGAGATGAATAACATTTTGCTTAATTGGGGTTCAAATGTTAGTGTTCCCTATCATCAAAATTAGTTGCAAATGTTCATTAATGCTGATCTGTAGTGAGATTTTACATTTTTCATCCTTGAAAAAAAAACAGTCTTTTCATACAGATAGGTACTGCCAAATTAGCACATGATTTTAATTGCTTGGAAGACATTTATAGAATTCTGTTAGATTCTTCTTGGTTTGCCTCCTGGCATGTTATTTACATTGCAAATTACCCGTTTCCAGTTGACAGTTATGTGGAAGCTCCACATTGCTCAGTAAAGTGGATTTTTTAAATATGAAAATCCCCTTTGTACTTGCATTGGGGTCTGCAGGATGCTATAGGAACTATAGTTTAATTTTGGAAAAATGTAGGCTGCAAATTTGTGAGGATAGAGGCCTCACTTCTTGTTTTACTTTTAAGAGCAAATGAATTATATTAAAGCATTTTGAATGAATTACTATAGTATAAGTGTTGCAAAAACCGTTTGCCTTTGAATTTGGAGTTTGATTCCTTAAGGTATATAATCAAGTCTTATCTAAAGCTAATTTCCAAAGCCATTCATGGTCTGCTTTAGTGACAGGGTCATTCGTATTCAGAAAAATTCAATTTCATCCGTTCTAAAAATCTCAGTAAAAATTTACCTCTGCTAAGCTATTGAGCAGTGTAATAGGACAAACCAGCATATTCAGATTCTATTTTTTACAAACATTTATGGAACTGATGACAAGTCCGTGGGAGTGAATTAAATTTATTGTTGACACTTCTGGTTCAGAAACATGATAGACCCCTATGGTTCTTCACACAAAGTACCTAATCATGCAATACGGAATCATTTTTACAGTCTTTCTAAATTTGTCTTTTTTCTGCTGCGCACATACTTTTACTACCATCAGTTGTAACACATACTGGCATATTGCAATTTAGTTTGTACTGCTTTAGACTTTTCTCAGCTTCTTTGAAAGGATTCTCATCTGTAGTTCTCCCACACAGACTATTCAGACAGGCGAATTTTTCAGTCACTTCAGACTTGGCACTGATTCCTGGAGTAAACAACCACTGAGCAGTGAAGGTAGTCCTTGCTCAACCAGCAAACTGGAACCACTTGGAAATTGACTTTAGTTTCAGTCTCTTTCCATCTTTTACTTTTGCAAAGAAATCCTGCTGTGATGAACTATTCCCTTTCACATTTTGTGATTTCTGTTGTTGTTGCTTTCCTGTGAGTTGGGATTATTTTGAAGAGTGTTTAGTCTGGTAATGTGGACGTGCATTATATTCTCTTTAACAGAACCACAATGTCACTGCATAATAAACACAGTGCTTTTCCATCAAATTTGCTCAAAATTATCCACATGCCATTGTGCCTCAAAAGCAGGACATTTAAAGTCCTCTTTTGCTTTTTGTTTTGATGGGTATATGTTAGTAACATAGTAAAAAAAAATCATGCTATGGCACTCCCTGTGACATTTTGAGATATTTTCAGGCTATAATTGTGTTAGCGCATTATGTCGTGCAAAGTGAAGAGAGCTCCACACACAGCCTGTGTCATGACCGCTCGTGGCTCCTGCGGCATGGAGGAGCCTTAGTGCATAAATAAATGACTGAGGTCGTGCTCCGATACAGTTTTATTTATGGACACTGAAATTTGAATTTCATATCATTTTCAGATATCATGAAGTATTCTTTTGATTTTTTCCCCCCAGCCATTTAGAAATGGGCTACATGAAAACAAGCAGTGGGCTGGATTTGGCCCTGGGGGTCATTGTTGGAGGATCCTTGCTCTAGAGTATAGTTACATAAGAAAAATAATTGAATAGCTCTCAACCAGCCTTTCCTTCTGCCACAATAGTAATTTACTACCACGGCTGTACTTGCATAGATTTTTCCTATAGTTCTGCAATGAGGATACTTTTTAAAATTCTTATTACACATTGCCAAGTTGCTTTATCTAGAATATGCATGCCTTGCTTTTTAAAAGTCTGTATATAAATCCAGCTTAAATTCCACATCCTTTTGAAGTTGTAAATTCTACATGCTGTCCTTTATACATTTTGGCTATGCAGAAGAGAGTATTGGATAAATCTGTCACTTGTTCAGGAACTGGGCAAATAAACTGCCAAGCTTCTCATACTATGACTACACATTTGTTTAATATAAATTACATTCTAATTTGTGTTCTCAGCTTCTCTGTTACCTTTAAACTCAGGGCCTCTTATTTTGTCGCAAGCAAAGAAAGAATCCTTATAACACATAATTCTTGTGAATAGGGGTAACAACATTGAGGTGATTCCTAGTTTTGACACAACTTACAAAATACAGTTTGTAGAATGAATAGGGTTTTTTGGTTCAACAGGACACTGGAGCTAATCACCTCATCTTATTCTTGAGGTAACTTAAAGCTCACTGATACTATTTTGTGTCTAGAACCCAAGCCCACTAGCTGCCATGCCATACCCAGTCAGTACTCTGAACAGAGGAAAAAAGAACCAAGGGATGACATGAAACATCTTATATTTTAAAAGTCATAGGTGTGAAAAGGCTTTTTCAATTTTATGAAAATTTCTCTTTAGTAACATAAAACAAAGTGGGGAAGGTAATAACAGAGTCTCAGGTCATAACCAACAAAAAGTGAGTGTTAGGCCCATGATGTGTCTTGTCCAATACATGAAGTTACTTCTATATTAACCAAGAGATTTTAATATATGTGCTGCCGAAGTGGGCACTCTGTATTAACCAAGAGATTAAGCAACATAACTTGAATAATGAGTCACAACAAAAGTGAATTTAAGATTAATAGATGCAGAGATATAGGGAAAGGAGAACTTAAATTTAAACCAATTGTATAAACTGAAATTGTTGCCTAGAGCAGAACTTCAATAATTATCCATGGAACCATGAAACTTCCTCATTTTATTGACATTAAACTGAGGCCTGGAGAAGTTTAGAAACTTGCCAGACCAGTGTTAGAGAAAGGACTAGAATTCACATCTTTTCCTTGAAGTTAATAGTAGACAACTGGAAGACTTTTTTGGTCACTTCTGAAGCTATTAGGAAAAAAATATTTGAGGGAAATTTCCTCCTGGGAATTCATACTTCACTCACCAGACATTTTTGGGGAGGAGAGAGAGGAGGCTACCAGGTGTTGGGTGCCGAACTAGGTACAAAATTTGCCTAAGAGCAGTAAAGCAGGAACAGAAGGTGACCTTCAGAACCTCTTAGGCTAACACAGAACAGAGATTCTAATACTCATTTTCTATGTCTTTCGTAATTATTACTTTTTATAAAGATTTTATTATTATTTATTCATGAGAAACACACAGAGAGAGAGGCAGAGACACACAGGTAGAGGGAGAAGCAGGCTCCATGAAGGGAGCCTGACATGGGACTCGGAGATCCTGGGACTCGAGGATCATGCCCTGGGCCAAAGGGAAGGCAGGCACTCAACTGCTGAGCCACCCAGGCATCCCTATCCTTTGTAATTAGATTGCAAACAACACATATTTTATATTTTTAAATTTGGAATTGTTTTGAGATTATAAAAAGACAGATTTTCTCTTTTTTTTCTCCAGTAACACCTTCTAAAGCTACTGTGGGAGATTTCTCCTATGAAAATACTCATCCTTTTATAGCACACACGTTTGCATATGCTCGTGTGTGTGTGCATGCGCACATGCCTTTGTGTGCATGGGTTTAAATTTGCTTGTTCACATTAGCTTAATTTGGGGGGGAAGCACTGACCTCTTAACAGAAGGAAACATTAGTTTACAGTCATGCACATTAAAAGGTTCTGAAGCCGTTTTTGTGTCCCACTCTGGATTTTCTGACTAATGGAAGGATCCATAGTATTACCTGTGGTCTAAAATCGTGAATTAACATCACTTTTTATGTTTGGGGAGTTATTTTAACCATGATCTGTTTTTCATAGGAATAATATTTTAAAGTATTTATACTCTGAATAGATACTGGCTAAGTGATAGTGGCATAGTCAAACTATAATCATTTGGCAATAGGGCACTTTATTGGGACTTTAAGTACTAGAGATAATCCACACTATCAAATGTGTGGAAATTAATTATAAATATTTTATATAGTCTCAAGTGTACAAAGGACTGTGTAAGTTACACCAATGAAGCTTCCTTCGGTAGAATTTGAAATTTAACAACATGCACATGGATATATCACTAATTACTATCATTTAATTTGGGTGAGATTATGAATTCCCAATAAACAGAGGCCTGTAGTAATTTGAACCTAAAAGATCTCAGATACACTCCAAGAGAATGCACTTAAATCAGGATGCATTAAGGAAAAAAACTTTTTTTTTATATTTGTAACACCAAGATATGAACAATTAGGAACAATTTTCTTTTCCTTTTTTGAAAAGAGAATATAGTCACTCATTGAGCTACAAAGCTGCCCTTTCCATATTTTTTTTTTAAGAATTTTTTTTTTAATTTATTTATTTATGATAGTCACAGAGAGAGAGAGAGGCAGAGACAGAGGCAGAGGGAGAAGCAGGCTCCATGCACCGGGAGCCCGACGTGGGATTCGATCCCGGATCTCCAGGATCGCGCCCTGGGCCAAAGGCAAGCGCGAAACCGCTGCGCCACCCAGGGATCCCTCCATATTTAAATAGAATAGTTAAAGCATATGTAATACAAATGCATTTTTATAAATCTTTGAGTCCAGATTTGTTCATGGAATTACAAATTTTTTGGATTTCAGAAAGATAACAGTACATGTACTGTTTATTATGCAATATCCATAGTTTTGCAGCAAAGCATTTGAATAGTTTTACTAAATAGGAGAAATAAAGACTGTAAAGAAACACATCAGTTCAGGTCAGGTTTTGCTCACAGTTAAGTGCTGGAGGCAAGCTTACCAAAAAAACTTGTAGATGAGGGATTGTCATTTCTTTGCAACCTTCACTCTGTGATCTCCTATTGTAATTTAGCATTTAATGGTGTAAATATGTCATATGTGGCGATTATATTAAAATAATTATTTGATGAATATAATAATATTATTATATTAGTTTACTAAAGCTTATTAAATCATCTCCCTAATGATAGGTGGAAAAATGGACTTCCAAACCTTGCTATCATAGGTAGCACTAAGTAAAATATCTTTTTGTTTGTAGCATTTTGTTTATATTGAATAAATTCCTTACAATGGGTAAAAAAAAAAGTTCATTAAAAGTTTCCCTCATACTACTTAAAACTTTCTCAAAACTTTGAATTTGCAAGCTCACTAGAATGAGTATAGAAGCTTCTCTGTACCCTCAGAAACAATGGGTTGGTCATAAGCCTTTATTTTTTTTACAGGGGAAAGGGGGAGCTTGCTGCTTTAGACAATGTGCTCATCTTAAGGTGACTTTAACTTTCATTTATCTGGCCATTAGTTAAGATAAACAGCAGTACTAATTGAAATATGTTTTTGTGCAGTTGAACTTATATTGTCAATTTGGATATGGAACCTGTCGTTCTCTGGGTACACAGAGCCCCATTGCTCTGGGGGGAAGGGGGTCTGAAATGAGAAGCATTGGGGATCACAGCGTGGAGCCCGTCAGAGTTTGCACCTTAGTTTATTACAGACTCATCCGCAAAAGATGTCTTCTGATCTCGACTTAGTTTATTTTCATCATAATTTCACACTTGTTGGGTAGGAGAGAGTCAGTAGAACCTTTGTGGCAGTGAGTAGTAAGCATCTTAAAAATGTTTAACCTCTTTGCCTTAGTAATTCTTTTGAGATCACTCAGGGCATAATTCAAGAGCATATACAGCTCTACTCAAAGCTATTTATCACAATATTGTTTTTTTAAATGTTAAAAATGTTTATTAAAAACAATGCAAGTATTCAGCATTAGATCAGCAGTTTTATTTAACTTTTTACATAATAAATGCCGGAATTATTTTGACTATTAAATTTACTTAAGTTATTTAAGTGGAGAAATCAGGACATAAACTTGTTTGTAATTATTTCAGCAATGTGAATTATACAAAAAGGCATTGGAGGAAGATGTCCTGAGATGTTAACTGTGATCTTTCCTGAGTGCTGGAGGTGATGGCTATTGCCTCTTCCCTCCTTTGTACCTTTATCCTAGTTATCAGTTTCCACAGTGAATTTATATTAAATCTAAAATCAAGGATAAAACCAACACATGCAATATACAACACTACCAGTCAAAAAACACCTTTTTTAGAAATCTAAATTTCATTTAAGGTATTTGACATTATTACATAAGTATTCAATATACACATTACTGAAAGGTAACAGTTTTGTTAGACTCCTACATAAACAGTGACTATCTTTTATCATATTTGTCCAAGAGACTCTAGTGTAACAGAATCATTATTTGTTTGAATTTTACTTTTTAAACACTTTTGGGATGTACAAACAGTCCTATAAGTAAATGTTGATATTTGTAGATTAAGCCCAGATTCCCTTTGACCTATATACCTCAATCAAAACACAAAAATACTAATTTTTTCATTAAAATTCATGATACAATGCAAAAAAAAAATCCACACAATGTTGTCCAGATAATCTCTTCATTAATCCAAAATGAATTCCTTGACAATTTTTCCCATCTCCTAAAGATCTTTAGATACTATAAATACAAGTTCCAGGAAAAAAGCAAAATCATCTATCGTTGCTTACAATCGTGAGGAAATCAGCCAGAGACTCCCCACAGGCGCACAACCTATGTACTTCTCCATGCTCCAAGTGTGTCCCACAGATTGTGGGTGGGTGGGGCGTTCTTGATACCCTATAAAGGGAGTTGTTAAGTCAACACTCTTCATAATGATACTACGCTGTTACTCCCCTTCTTCACTGTTCACACTGGCCGGGATGGTGCAGAGAGAACAGCAGAGGCTGTAAACAGCCAGCACCTTAGCACAGGTCCAGGCATCGGCCCCACACAGAGTTGTATTCTTCACCACCATGCAGTAGTGGTTATCATTTCACACACACACACACACACACACACACACACACACACAGCCACTTAGGATTGTTCCTAAATAAGCATTAAAAATGATTGTTGTAAATCTCGACCTTTGAGTCCCCATGTCTTCCTATTCTGTGTGGTGGACTCGGAGGTGCACTGAAAGACCCCGGCAGTGTACTGACAGCAGGATGAAAAGCACTTTTGCAGCTGGTTGGATTGTGAGCCAACTAACCATGTTTTTCACGGAACACCATTTTTTCTTGAGAAACCAACTAACTTATTCAGACTTGAGCACTGGACAGATATTTTGTAGAAGAGAAGTGAAGTTAGCCTATCACTTTAAGGAAAACTTGGGAAAGTATTTGTTGCCATTGATAAAACTTGGGCTTTGAAATGAAAATCCAAAGTTTAGGAAAACTTGTGTTGGTCCACCACTGTGAGCTTGTCAGCTTCCCAATACTTAAGACTTCTATGAGAGATGGAAGAGATGCTCATGATTCTGATGTTATTAATATAGTATAGTGAAACAGGCCTGTGTTTGGAGGACCTGTATTATTCACCCACCGTGTTCCTCTGATTGGTGCCTGGTGTTACAAAATAGTGGTTGGGTGACAGATCCATTCTAAGTACAGGGTAAACCAGTGAACTTCAATGTCACAAAGTATGAAAAGTTCATTGGTAGGGTTTCTATGACTAAAACTACCCTCGTCAAGTTTTGCTATAGTAGCAAACTACTGAAAATATTTTATTAAAATGCTTCCTTTCCAACTACATTTTTGTAACAGGCCAGATTTTCTGTATATAGCCAGCCAGGACGACCTATAGTAGCAGTTCAAATGCAGAAGCAAATGAGTATCTCACTGTCTTTTATTGAGCTATACTAAAATATGTTACCATGTAATGGGTTTATTATTGATATTTTTAAACAAATTTTAAATAAAATATTTTTAATTACTTATACTCTCTAATATGATAAATATTAATAGCTATAACACACATAAACAAGGTCTGTTTGGGATCCTCAAGAATCTTAACATGTGTAAAGGGATCCTGAGATCAACATGAATCGAGAACCTCTATAAGGCCTATGACCCAGTTTGGTTTCGAAAGTCACCCCAACTACAGAAGCAACTGGGCAGTGATGTACCCTGCCCAACCCCTCCCCCGCTTCCTATCCCCAGCCCCAGAGCAGAACCTATAGTCGACCAAGATCTTCAGGTGATTTCTCCTATATGTGAAAGAAGCACTACCTTCAGGAAGTTGTAGAAGCAACAGCCATGGGCAGGCGGAGTGCAGGGCCCTGGTGGTAGAAAACGAGCCAGAACCTAAAAACACAGGGAGAACGTCCTGAAAGAGCCCTTCTTGCCCCACGTGGCTCCCCTCTTCTCTGTCTGTCCTCTGTTCAAGTAGTTCCTCCTTGGATGTATTCTTATATAGTGTAGATATTCAAAATTAACTGGAAGTCTAATAGATATTGGGGCCCAGAGAGTAGGCTGGTCCCTCAGGAAGAGACCCAAGGAGACATGAAGCCTACGGCAGCGTTCAAAATCTTCTGGAGCAAAGCGTGTCTGTCCAGACAAGTGCCTCTTACTGAAAGATTTTACGGTGTCCTCACCTCATTTCTGGATTGCTCTGTCACTAAAGATAACCACCATCAGTGTCAACTTCAGGTAGATAAATGTAGACAAAAAAAAAAAAAAAGAAAAATGTAGACAGAATCCCCCATAAATTATAGTTGTATGTTTATCTCAAAAGCAGTTTTTACCTTTTATTTAATTACATCTTCCCTTTGGATATCTAGATTGTTCTGTCACTAAGTGTACATGTCATCCTGTCAACCAAGAGTGTCACTGGGGGACTGCCTATGGCATTTGTGAAGTTGACCAGGCTGGAGCTCTGGCAGAGGCAGACGTTGTATATGTTCTTAGTGGGGTTAGTTGTACCGTCCGAAATTTGTAACTAAACAAACTGTTTGGATTCAGTGTACGACCAGACAGTATAATGTAAACTGTTGTAACAAAATCTTTAATTTCTAAGCTCTAATAACTATTTTCTTCTTGTTTTAGGGTGAATCTGTAAAATATTTCCTGGATAACTTGGATAAACTTGGAGAAGCAGTAAGTTTTTGTTTATGTTTATTACCATTTGAAAGCAGTAGTCAGGATATTAGTTGGGAAGTTTAGAAAAATTATGTATTAAGCTGTTTGCTGCTTCCTCCTTCCTAGTGGCAGTATCCAGACTGTCTCTGCTTCATTTTTTTCCCCCTCTGTTATCCAGATCTCTGCCATTTCCGCCAGGAGTGCCTTATCCACCAATTCATGAACATAAAACTGTTTAGAGAAAGTTTATATTTGAAAATGAGATAGTAAATTATCTGTTCTACCTCAGGGTGTGTGTGTGTGTGTGTGTTGGTAAGCAGAAACAGAATACAGTGGGTTGATTGATTTCAAAACCTTTTAGCAAACGCTGTTTTTCAGTTGAGAAAAGGCCTGCCGAAGAGACTCCATGAAGGAGGAGAAGGAGTCGCCCTTGGAAAGAGAGTTGATAATTTTCCTCTTGGCTGGCACTGTGGCTGGCTCTGGCCGCCTGGGCCTGCTGCAGACAGGGCAGCTGCTCTGTGTTCTCGGGGGTGGACTCAGGCCAAAGACTGGAAGAAAGGTTGCTGTGCTCAGAAAATGTTTGAAAGTCACTGCCCTAGAGTCATTTGTTACCATCTAGATTTACTGAAGCATTATTTGCTTCCTCTTAAAGCAGATTTCTGGTAATACCTTTTAATATAGTCTTACACGTTCTTTGAGATTCACTTTAAAAATAAAACTGAAAGAAACATGAAATGAAGAACCCACTGCAAGTAGGAAAGTGACATATTCAAGGGCACATGATAATCTACCTTCTTTTTGCAAGATAACATTTAAATTCCCTTATTTTGGATTTTACTAAATTGCACTTGTCTGCACTTAAGCCAGTGTTTTTTTTCTCATGCCTCTTTCCTAGATACTTGTGTTCCAGAAGTTGGGATCTCCATATTAATGGGTTTTTACTCAGTCCACATCATTGAAACTTGGTATTAAGAGTTTATTTCATTGTCTCTTTTCCATCTGGTTAGATTGTGAACCTTAGAGTTACATTATAGGCCCAAGTGGAAAGAAGAAAGCCTTAGTAGGTAAACTAATTTTTAAGAGTTATTTAGGGCAGCCCAGGGGGCTCAGCAGTTTAGTGCCGCCTTCAGCCCAGGGCGTGATCCTGGAGACCTGGGATCAGGTCCCATGTCGGGCTCCCTGCATGGGGCCTGCTTCTCCCTCTGCCTGTGTCTCTGCCTCTCTCTCTCTCTTTCTGTGTCTCTCATGAATGAATGAATGAATGAATGAATGAATGAATAAATAAATAAATAAATAAATAAATAAATAAATAAATAAATAAATAAGTCTTTTTTAAAAAGGAGTTATTTAACAAAAAGGGGGGGTATTTCATATTTTCTAACCCAAACAGTGCTGATTTGACCTGTTCTCAATTTGCCTCTTCTTGTAAGCTTTCCTTGAATGTACCATTCAAATTAGGTTCCCTCCTCTTATGTTCAGTATCAGCCCTTACTTTTTTCAAAAATCATTGCTCTTCTACAGTTTATTTATTTATACGTTTACTTGTCTTTTACCTGTCTCTTGCCATAAGGTCAAGGACCTCATGTCTTGATTGTGAAGAGTTTGGTTCTGGATGCCTAGTAACAATGCCTGGAATACAGTAGGCACTTAACAAATAGCTCTTGAATTAATGACTCTAGGCCAACTCTAGTCAGTCTGTATTAGTCTTAGGTTGAGAACAATTCTGAGGCCACATCTGTAATAAAATAAAAAATGTGCGGTGATTCAGTTGGTAGGTATAAAGGAGGGGAGAGTAAACCGGCTGTGTCACAGATTGGCCATTCATTCTATGCATATCAGACAAGTTCCATGATTGCCTTTGCTTCTCCATCTCTGATTGAAGTACCAGGGCATTGAAGCCCTGCTGTGTGCCAAGCCCCATGACCCTCTGGGGAGTGGAACCGCACAGGGGTCAAGGATGTGGGCTCTGCAGCCAGACCACTTGGGTCCTGAGCCCAGTTCTTTCACAGACTAGCTCTGTGTGACCATAGGCTTCTCTAAACCATAATTTCTTCATATCATGGACATAGAAAGAACCTGACCTCAGAGAGTTGTGGGATAATTACATGAAATAAACCCCATGTCTTCATCTGTTCAGGCTGCCATGACAAAACACCATAGACTGGGTGGCTTAAACAACAGACATTTAGTTCTCATAGTTCTGGAGGCTGGAAGTCTAAGATGAAAGTACTAGTATGGTTATTTTCTGGTGAGGACTTTCTTCCTGACTTGCAGACTATAGCCTTCTTTCTGTGGCTTTTTCACATGGCTTTGACTCAGTGCATTCACGTGAGGAAACAGAGATCTCTTACTCTTCTTATAAGACCACCAAGACTATCTCATTAGGACCCTACCCTATGACCTCATTTAACCTTAGTTATGTCCTGTAAAAGCCCTTTCCCAAAATACAATCACATTGGGGTTAGGATATGAATTTTGGGGGGACATAGTTCATTCAGTCTGTAATACTCAGTGAGGTATTCAGAATAGTGCTTTGTAGGAAGTGCTTGTTAGCTGTTGTGTTCTTTGTTCCCTGTTTTTAAGGAATTCATTCTAGTCAGAGACAAAATTATACATAAAACAAGCAGAGGACAAATAAATGATACCAATCATGAAGATAAGTATTAGTTCGGGCAGCCCTGGTGGCGCAGCAGTTTAGCGCCGCCTGCAGCCGTGGCGTGATCCTCGAGACCTGGGATCGAGTCCCACATCGGGCTCCCTGCATGAAGCCTGCTTCTCCTTCTGCCTGTGTCTCTGCCTTTCTCTCTCTCTCTCTCTGTGTCTCTATGAATGGATAAATAAAATCTTAAAAAAAAAAAAAAGCTGTCTTAAAGAAAAAAGGTAAGTATTAGTTCATAGAATGGAGAGACATATTCTGACCAGGGAAGTTGGAGCTACCCCATAAGAGTAAGTGAATCTAAACTATCTGAAGGATGAGATGAATTTAGATATGTAAAGAGATGCGGCCCACCAAGACGGGAGACAGCTGGATATGTTTAATTTTAGGCACATCTTTCTGACAAAGGACCTGTGACATTCTTGGCTTTAACTTATAAAACCAGATTTTTAGAAGGCAGTAGCTTGGGTCTGGATACATTGTTTATTGTAGTTGTACAGTTGTGCAAGTGAATGGTCATGTAATGGTACCAAGATGTGCAGCTTTGGCAAGTCTTGATGTGAGGCTCTGTGGTAAGCCTAGACAATGTAGAGCAGAGTCTCCGGTTCCAGAAAACTAGGAGTAAAGAGGTTCATGAAAACAAGTCAGCAAAGTTTGGATCGGATGCAGTGAGGAACCTCCAAGTGAGTTCTAAAGTTATGATGCAGGAATGTTAGTTTGAGAGTGGCTTAGGGATGGAACCAAGAGATGCGAGACATTCAGGGCAGGGAAACTAGCGAAGAGGTGGTAATCCACACCCAAGATGATAAAAAACAGGAATAGCAGAAATAAGGAGAAACAGGATTTGAGATAAAATAGGTAATGCAGAGAAAAGTCCTTAGTCTTCCCCCTAGACGGGGGAGTCTTACCGCTGGGATTGTTAATGGAGCAGGAAGTAGAAAGGAGAGCATGCTGGTTGGCTTAGAGAGGAGTTGGTTAGGAAGAAAATGAGTTTTCTTAATTGAATATGTGTGTTTGTGAATAGATTGTCAAGTGCAGAGTGAATGGTGAGCATTTAAAAATGAGAGAGCGGCGGAGGGGGCCCAGGCCGCCTGGGCGGCTCAGTCGGTTAAGCAGTCTTGGTTTTGGCTCAGGTCATGCAGGGTCCTGAGATTGAGCTCCACATTGGGCTCCAAGCTAGGTGTGGAGCCTGCTCCCTTCCCCTCCCACTGCCCCCCCCACCGAAAAAATAAAGATAATAAAGAAGATAATAAATAATAAGAGAACCAGGGGACGTGACAGGAGCTCACCCAGCTGTCTGGCCTTCTGGATTCCTTCTCTACAGCTAGACTGTGCGGCGCATGCACGGTATGCCGGCCGGCCCAGGAGCACTTCCCTGTTGAGCTCATTTAGGCCTCACAGCCCCCTTGTGAATGTTACTGTCTGTATTTCACCAATGAGGAAGTGGAGATGCACTAGGACTAAAGGACTTGGCCAGGGTCACACGACTAGTATGTGAAGAGCTGGCTCTGGAACTGCCAGTTCTCTACTCCCTGCTTCTGCCAGAGCAGCTAGCAGTTGATTACATTGTACTGGTTTGGGGGCTTCCTAGGAATTAGCCTTAGCTTCTTAACTAGATTGTTAGCTTCTAAGTGAGCAAGAAGAACTTACAATTTTTATGGAATTGGAAAATTAACAACTACCCAGAGCTGGCATGTTTCTGAAGCAGTTGGCACACGTGCACTGCAAATTTGTACTGCGTTTCTGGAAAGCAGTAAGGCTTTAAGTGTCCAGTGTCATCAAAATATTCATAAACTTTGGCTTCCTAATCTTATTTCTGGTTATTTAGTTTAGGAAATCGTCCAAAGAGGGGAGAGGATGGTTACGTGTGTGAGAATTTTAATTGCGGAATTTCTATTAAGCTAAAAAATTGGAAGCAGCCTTAATGAACACTGGTCGGGGGTATGTATGTAAATGACAGTACATTAATCCATTTGGCACATTTATTTATACTCCTTTAAAGTGAAATACAACTGTCTCAGTGTGCATAACAGTTCATGATGAAATGTTAAGTAAAGTAGGGCAGGCTAAAAATTGTGGATGTGCTGATTGTAAGTAAAGTAGTTAAGTATGTGAACAGAAGCTAAAAGGAAGCCTGGAAATGCCAGCATGTTTTATGGAGGCCTAGCATTAGTTAATAAATGGTTATGGATTACATATAACTGAGAACTGCCTACTTTTTTTTAATGCTTAACTCTATAGAATCATTTTGAAGAAATACTCACATTGTAATGAAATTTCAAAATTATATTACACTATTTGGAAAAGCATAAAATACAGCATTGTAACAGTCAGCGTTGTTTGAAAATCTTGCCTTGATTTAAAAAAGAAAAAATTGACCTTGACAATGAGCATTAAAAAGCTCTCCTATTCAGTATTGCCAAAGAGCCAAGTCAAAGTTCTGGAAACACACTAGCCTGAAAAGAAGGAACCAGTTATTCTGCATCTGGAAGTACGCTGTCTGGAGTAGCTGGTGACTTCTGAGCCTAGTGACTTCTGAGACTAGCAACTTCTGTCTGTCCAGGGTCTCAAAGCTGACTGGTCCGCTTCACAGGGAAGGGCTCATCTGGTTTTTGCATAAGCTCTCCTCTGGGGCGGCCGGCCCTGTGTGGTCCCCTCCACTTACTTCACAGGCCCAGGCACTGACAGGGTGACTCCTTGTGTCAGAAGTGAGAAGGTGGGAGCACAGCTGCTTGGGCCAGATGCTGGAAGCACACCTAGGAGGCCACCCCAAGTAAATCCAGTACATCGGCTGTAGTAGAAGTGCCGTTTGCCACGCACATGGTATGGCTGCAGTGGTCAAGTGGAGTGACCATTGTGGGAGTTTTTAGTCATGGAGGTAGGGCACAGGAAAGGAGTGTTTAGAGAGAGGTAGCCAGAACTGTGCGCCGGGAGGTGGCCTTCACAAATTGGCGCTTCAGCCCTCCTTGCTTTTCACAGAGAGACAAGAAGCAGGTTGGAGGAGTGAGTAGGAAGCCCTGGGTCACTCTGGCCGGAGCAGAGGGTGGTCAGTGAGGAGTAATATTAGGGGTAGAGACACAACAGTAGGCAGGGCGATGGGACACCCGAGAGTTAGGACTTCAGTCTGAAGATACTGCAGGAGTGAAAAACATAGAATTTTGAACCAGTCTTCGTACCTCAACATTTTAATATATCTTGGCATTTTGTAATGAGAATAATAGTGTACTGATGCTTTAATGCAGCCAGAAGTTATTGAAAAGATAAGTTTGTGTGGCACCTGGGTGTCTCAGTCAGCTTAGCATCTGACTTCTGCTCAGGTCATGATCTCTGATCTCAGGGTCCTGGGGTCAGGCCCCGCATCCCTGGCCCTCCTCCGCTCAGCAGGGAGTCTGCTTGTCCCTTGGCCCCTCCCTCTGCTCGTGCCCGCACATGCGTGTGTGCTCTTTCTTTCTCATGAATAAATTTTAAAAATCTTTTTTAAAAAATTAAAGATAAGTTATTTGCATATCCAGTCATTCAACCAGTTAGTAGTTCATCAGAAACGTTAATTACTTCTGGGTTACTGAGTGTAAAGCAGTTTTTTTCTTTTCCAGGATTACATTCCATCGCAACAAGATATTCTGCTTGCCAGAAGACCCACCAAAGGCATTCATGAATATGACTTTGAAATTAAAAATGTTCCTTTCAAAATGGTTGATGTGGGTGGTCAAAGATCAGAGAGAAAACGATGGTTTGAATGCTTCGACAGCGTGACATCAATACTTTTCCTTGTTTCCTCAAGTGAATTTGACCAGGTGCTTATGGAAGACCGACTGACCAATCGCCTTACAGAATCTCTGAACATTTTTGAAACAATCGTCAATAACCGGGTTTTCAGCAATGTCTCCATAATTCTCTTCTTAAACAAGACAGATTTGCTTGAGGAGAAAGTGCAAATTGTGAGCATCAAAGACTATTTCTTAGAATTTGAAGGGGATCCCCACTGCTTAAGAGACGTCCAAAAATTCCTGGTGGAATGTTTCCGGAACAAACGCCGGGACCAGCAGCAGAAGCCCTTGTACCACCACTTCACCACTGCCATCAACACAGAGAATATCCGCCTCGTGTTCCGTGACGTGAAGGACACCATTCTTCACGACAACCTCAAGCAGCTCATGCTACAGTGATGGACAGAAGACTGCCCATTTTAATCCCTTTTGTCCTCTTGATTGTGTTCTGTTTGTTTTGTTTTTGGAAATAGCAGTTTACAACAGGAATGAAAAAAATCTTGATTCTAAGTTTAACTTCTTGGAAATCTTAGTCCTCCTCCTGCAGACTTTGGTTTGTGGCTGGCTGAAAGCTGCTGAGTAACAATCGCCGATACCTGTCGATGTTCATTCTTTGATCTGTTTCACTGTGGCTTCCCTTTGAGGGGGTTCTAGTTTCCTGCCAAGCCTCTGACTAGATAGAGTTCAGGCTTTAGCTTTTTCCACTTCTCAAACTGAATTCTGTAGTGCCAAGTATGGAAGGTGTCTTCGAATCTTTCTTGGTATGAGGTTAAGAATATTCGGTTCTGACACAAGCAAGGTCCCTTTTTTCTGTCCTGTGCATGGCAGCGACACTTGTGCCTCGCTTTATGGCGACCTGTTTTGAAAGGGCTATTGGAAAAAAAGTTTGATCTAAGGACTGGCATTCTGTAGCTTTACACAGATTTAGCCTTCGTGTTTTTTTTAATTGCTTATATAGCGACAGTTGTTTAGTTTTAAAATTTCTGTGGTTTCTGAAGGTAATGTTCTTAGTGTTTTAAAGTTTACATAAGGATTCCTGGTCTGATGCTAATGGAAGTTCACAAATGGTACGGGGCTGGGGGAGGGGAGCAAGAGGGAGCCAATGCCGTACAGAGTGTTTTGATGCAAAGTAATGAGTGAAATATAGTGTGCCCTTTTCATATTTAAATATCATATAATAAATGTGCCATATGTGAAACATTCTGGCCGTAGCAGCAGCTATAAAAATTGCAAGTAACTTGATAACAGAGCTTTCTAAATAAACATACCGTTTCCAGGATGTTAACGTGCTTTACGCTCAGACTTGTATGTCCTGTCTTGGAGGATTCGGGTCCTCACTGCAGAGAATCACTGTTGTACCATCACAGAACATCTTTCTTTTGCTCTCCTGTCTATTCCCATCAACTCCAACTGTGCCATATATGGGAGTTTTTATTTGGAGCTTGCCAAGGTCAGTGTTTTCCTGTCAGATGACTCAGGAAGGCATTATTTGAGATATGTGTTCATTCTTGGTGTGTCTCTAAAACATACACCTACATGTTCATATCATTATTGCTTATGAAATTCTAGCTTTATTGAGGTACATTTTGAATGTTTTGGGGATACTTCTAAGAATAAGCAGTAATTTTTTTAGGTCACACCAAAATATGATTGCATTTGATCTCACCACGTATGAGATGAAAGTATACCCTTGCAGCAGCTTTGTGATCTCAGATGTGGTCATGGTGAACTCATCAGAGGAACTGGTTTGCAGTACTGAGAATACTGCCTTGTAGGTTGTGTGTGGTGTTAGACCAGGACTAGAGAGGCAAATGCCCAAGGCTGATGACAGTTTGGAAAATCTGACAGTTTTTCTCCTTTTCCTGAAAATTGTGATTAAGACTGTGATACCTGTCACTTTACTGTAGAGCTGTGTTCTCAGGTATTCTGTTGGCTAGAAAGCCCTTGAAAGATTGGTCAACATTACGGATCGTGCAGCCTTTCCAAGATGGTGGCTCTTGGTTGGTCTGCAGTCTAGTGTGAGAGTAGGACTTTTCAGTGAGCTAACCAGGGATTGTTCGTAACTGTTCTTGACTTTTCTTGCATTTGAAATTCCACCATCATTCTATCCATAGTAACTTTCAGTGTTTTCATGCCTTGGTCATACATGTGCTACAGACACGTAGCCCTGCATCATAATGCAAGTCTTCGTAGTATACAGTTCGTGCATGTTTGAATAGTTCTACATCCAGTGCTTCTTGCCAAAAAGAACATAGTGTTTAAATTCACAGAATTAGAATAACTTCAGTGCTAGTGAATGTCTGAATATGCGCACAGTAACATTGGGACTTTTTGCTGGAGAGTCTTTGTGTAAATTTCGCAAGTAGTTTAGTTGAATGGCCCAAACCATTGAACTTCAGTGAAGGCTAAAGTAAGTTCCCTGTACAAAGAGCAAACTTGGTCTTATTTAAGTTATATTTAAGATCTGTGATACGAACCATAAATCTTGCCTGACAAAGCAGCAATCACCAAGACTACCACCAAGAAATGTTACAACACCAAATAGATATGGGAAGATTTTGGGTATTTGCAACTTTCTTTCCTGATGTTTGTGATGTCTCAACATTTTTTTAAAATAAAATCGAGACTATATTTTGAGGCAGCAGATTACTTCTATTTAATGGCAGGCTTGTTTAGACAGTGGAAGTGTGAGGTCTCAGTCTGAAGCCTTTAGCTCCCCATTTTTTACATATTGTATTTAAAACCAGTTGAAGGAGTCTTAATACCTGTATTATAAAGACTAGATTCTTTTGAAATACCACTATATGAAGAAGAAAATGAAATTTAGTGAACCAAATTGAAAGGGGGCTCATCACTTTACTATGCCAATATCCCTTCATCTCTAAAACAGTGGTTTAAAGTTCTTTGAAGTGTGTTTGCCTTTTTAAGTCTTAATGGTTATGATTTGGAATAAAATGTGCCTAATTCTCTATTACATTGTGTTCCTAAATCCAAATGTCTTCTCGTTGAATTCTTAAGAAATGTCACAAAGGTGTCCTCATTGCCCTTGAAGAAATGTATAAGTATACAGAGTTGCCTTATAAATCAAAGAGCACCACAAATTTGGGTCTCTGTTTTTATAGGGAAACGGTTTTGCCAAATGTTTTCTGAAGATCCACATGATATAAGGCTTGCCTCTGCCACTTAAATATCATTTTTTAATGCCCCAAATCATTGCTTCCTGCCAAATATTGTATGAAATCAAAGTCTTCATGTTAATGTTACTGTCTGGAAAAGGTGCTTGGTAGCTGCAGAGCAACCACAGCCAAAGAAGGTGAGGTCGAATGAAAAAGATCACCCGTTTTTTGTTGTTTTCTTTGAAGTTGCACTGGCGCGTGTTTTACATAGTGAAGATCCTCTGGTTAATCTCTCAAGCTGAGGTTGTTTAGGGAAATCCTTTTTCAGTTGGTGGCAGTGGTTGGTTTAAAGTTGAAGGAAGTAAGAGTATGTTAATACCAGAAATGATTAGAAGTATTGATTTAGATGCAACAGAAATGATTATGCCCTGTCATTTTCTTGTAAAGAGAGAATGAGTAAATCTTAACTCCCAGTGTGTACCCAAGTACGTGTATTTATGCTTTCGATGAAATGTATTCTCAGCCTTAGTACATATATCCGGTTATGCCTTATTTATGTGAAGAATAAAGTGACCAAGTCATGTTCTGTTATGTTCTGAAATTCAAATCACTATTTGAGAAGGCCTCAAATTGGTGCTTTCATTATGTAATGATTCATTTAGACAAAACCCCAAACCAAGCCATTTGAAACAAGTTTCTCTCCGTTGCAATTTGTAGCAATGTTATTTCTGTATATGTAAAATAAGAAGGCTAAGGATCAGTGTTAACTCTTAATTTCTTGTTTGAATCCATGAAATCATGCCTGTAAAGCTCAGTCAAACATTTGTAACAAACTCCCCAATAAATCTAGAGAAAGTTTGCTCTGTTACCTTTTTATTGCTATTAGTTTTCTTGAGGGAATCAAGAAGATAAATTTTGCATGTGTCTTTTTCAGTTGGAAGTTTGACCTAGAACTAGGTCACTTTATGTCGTTTCTCATCATTTCATTCGTTGCACATGTTGTGCTGCTTCCCTGTAAGGACTGATTTTCTTTTATTGATAGGATGCAGGCTGGCCTTTCAGCCTGGTAAACATGAAAGGGGGGGCTTGTATGAGAGTGGGTGTGTATGAGTCTCCATGTTCTGAATAAGGCAGAAGGTATAACACATACCCATTATTTTATGGTACGAGGTTAGGGCTTATAGTTCATAATAGAAAATTGAAGTCTAAACCTGGACATTTTAAACAGGTTGGACTTTCTGGCTTTTTCAAGTGCCATCAAAGCAATGCTAGCCTTAGGCTGGTAAGTGATTATTAACAACATTAGAAGTACAGTGTTTGTACCACTAGCATTCTTGTGTCTACTTGAATGTATAGTTAGCATTTAAGTAAATATGTTCATTCTTGTGGCATCCAGGTCTGACCATCCGTTTTCAAATGCCAGAGCTCATACGGAACAAAAAGAGTTAATGATTGGGCAGTATTTTCTGGGTTGATGGGAGATTTGGGGACCTATCCAAATCTGCTGTTGATAAAAAAAATTTCCAGATAGATCAAAGTATGCTAGGACCCACTATGCATACATTTTCAATCTGTGAGTGAGGTGATAGAAATATGCTACTTATTGGGTTTCTGATTTGGATTTGTATTTAGAAAGCTTGTTTATAATGTTTCTTGCTATAATAAGTGATATATTTGTCCTCAGTTATGCCCATTTGATGGTACCAGGGGGGAACAAAGGGAGGGTAGGGGGTTAATTCCCGGAAAGTATATGTAACAATGCAACAAACTATATACCATTTGCTCTCTCTTTACCTCTTACTTGAAAGCAGAATGGCAAAATGTTTTAAATGGCTTTTCTGTACCACTCTACCGTGATGAGAGCTCATTTACCACAAGAAGCCTTATCAAGAAGTATATTTTGTAACAACCTCACAGATACTGTACCCAACAAAACATGATTTGTATTAGCTTTGTATAAAAAATACTTGTGACTTAGGTTTTTTTATACGTATTAAATCTTTTTATAACTTTCCAGAAACTAAGAAGCAGGTTATCTGATATTGCTGTAAATTTTTTTTTTTCCTGTCAGTGCTTTAGTTCAGGATTGGCAATAAATTATTTCTAAAGGAGGTCTGAAAGTGGAAAGAATGGTTTGATTTTATACAATGAATCGCTAGGCATTAAGGCTTTTTACTTTTGTACATATTTTGCAAAAATTTTGCCTCTTGCTATTAATATTTGCTTTGTAAAATTACTGACATTAATAAACATTTATAAACTATTCAATACTACGATGTTATTTAAACCAACAGTTTGATAAATGAAAGTGTAAAGCAGATACTTAGTTAAGTTTGAAAACAAAAGCATAGTGATTTTTAAAAAGCACCGAAATCTCTGCACAACTCCAACAATATTTCACCTTCCTATTAAGCTACAAACTTTTCCTTACTAAAAATGGGGATGTGGACCTCATCCAAACAAGCTCCCAGACACTTAATTATGTTTGGACATGGCAATGGGGAAAGGAGGGCTACTCCTTTTTCTCTCTGCTCCTTTTAAGATTGTTCAACCAACCCGCACTAGTCCTGGTTTGTCGGCCTGCAGGAGTATTGCTGTCGGGTCTATTGTAATTGAAATGGTGATTTAAAAACAAACCCACATATTAACCACTCATTTTTCTTGTTTCAATCAACTATTTTAGATCGTGATTTACAGAAAATTTACAAAGATCACAGAGTTTCTCCGGTATTCCACACCCTTTCAATAGTTGCCCTAATCATCATTACATCTTGCCTTTGTCTGGTACCTTTGTCATAGTGAACCAATACTGAGACTTTATTATTAACTAAAGCTCACACTTTATTCCGATTTCCTTAGTTTTTTCCCTGCTGTCCCTTTCCGTTCCAGAATACATCCAGGACACCAGATCACATTTAATTGTCTCTTCTTCAGCTTCTCTTGGCAGGTTCTCAGATTTTCCTTGGTTTTGATGACCATGGCAGGTTTGAGAAGGAATGCTGGGTGGCTGTTTTGTAAATTGCCCCTCTGTTGGGATCTGTCTGATGTGTTTCTCATGATAGACTCGATTATGTTGTTTGGGGGACCACAGAGGTAAAGCATCATCCTCATCAAATCCTATTAGGCATACCACCCATCTTTTTCCTTTACAGCTTCAGCTAAGTGGGAGGTTCTTAATAACTTTTTTTTTTTTAAGATTTTATTTGTTTATTCGTGAGAGACACAGGGAGGCAGAGACATAGGCAGAGAGAAGCAGGCTCACTGCAGGGAGCCTGATACGGGACTCGATCCCAGGACCCTGGGATCATGAGCTGAAGGCAGATGCTCAACCACTGAACCACCCAGGTGCCCCTGTTAAATAACTTTTGACATGTTCATACCTTTGCTTAAATGGCATATATCCAAAACAGCATGTACTTTCCCAGAAGAGAATGAAGGGCCTTTCCCCACAATCGGGATTGTATAGCTGATTCGAATAAATGTTCCGTGGTGATGGCTGTGCCCCAGAATAATTGGCTCCAGGCCTTAGGGGCAAAAAAGAAATTCTGTTCCGAGGTCTCACCTTCAACATAAATTTCACTGTTGGTCCCAAGAAAAATGGAGATTGAAAGACTTAGACTTAGAAATAGCTACAAATCTGCACACACCTACAAATCTGTACCTTGAAAACAGGTCGTTAAAGGCTTTCTTTGAGAGATTTAAGACCTTAAAAAATTGACACTAAACTCACTTGAGCATTTAAATCCCCCAAAGAAGTCAAGACATCTTTAAAAAAAAAATTGGGGACACCTGGGTGGCTCAGCGGTTGAGCATCTGCCTTTGGCTCAGGGTGTGATTCTGGGGTCCCGGGATCGAGTCCCACGTCGGGCTCCCTGCATGGAGCCTGCTTCTACTTCTGCCTGTGTCTCTGCCTCTCTCTCTGTGTCTCTCATGAATAAAATCTTTTTTAAAATTAATTTTAAAAAAGTAAAAGAAAAACATTTCCTTACTGTTGTTGGAAATAGAATATTCCTTTGTCAAAGGAAGCAGCCAAGACTCCAGTATTGTCCAGTAAAGTGTTTTGGCACTTTAATTGCCATGAGATGCTCTCAAAATGACCTGTTCCTTTGCCCACAGTGTGGGTTGTTGGAAGAGAAAAGAGAAGACTTTGGTTTCAAGAAGGCAGGAAACTCAGAGTTTATAGGTTAAACCGGAGGTTCGTTTTGGTGATGGGAAATTTGGCAAATCCTCATGAAACAAATGACCGAGGACAGTGTTTTAAAATACATGCTGTGATTTTTTTCTCAGAAATTAGCGGGGTGACCGAAATACAGTCCTGTGGTTGCAGTAAGGAGTCTCCGAATGAAAACGCTGTGCAGCTATATTTCACAAGGGTCCGCCTTCGAATACCAGAGGGAACAAAAGGCTCAAACAAGGATTTGATACAAACTCACTATTCAAGGCGACTGTGTGAAGCTTCTCTGTTGGCGGAAAGAATAAGGAGGGAAGTTGTGTCCAGAATTAACATTTATACTGAGTGGAGGAGTGTGTTGGTTTTCCTTTTCCCCAGGGAGGTACACTGATGGGAAAATATAAGCCACCGAGGCTTTTTAAATGTTTTTTTTTTTAAACATTTCTCTTTTTTTTTAAATTTTTATTTATTTATGATAGTCACAGAGAATGAGAGAGAGAGGCAGAGACACAGGCAGAGGGAGAAGCAGGCTCCATGCACCGGGAGCCCGACGTGGGATTCGATCCCGGGTCTCCAGGATCGCGCCCTGGGCCGAAGGCAGGCGCCAAACCGCTGCGCCACCCAGGGATCCCTTAAATGTTGATTATCCTTTTGCAATTAACTGCCCTGCAGCTTTAGACTTGGGTTTGAATTTCGGTCCCGGTCAAACATCACAGAAGACAGGGAACATGCCTCTAAGGTGAAACTGAGGTTAAACTGCTGACCTTGGGAATGAAAAAGTATACTTGGTTTATTTTTCTATTATTCTGCATGGAAAGCCCAATTCTTGTGAACCTTGCGGGATTTAATTAGTTTATTTTAACATCAGGATAAGTTTGTCAAACCTTTATCCTGAATAAAAGAGCATCCCAGCACCTATGGCTCAGCAATATTGGCGACATCGCATATTGAAGTTAATTCTGGGGGGCACCCGGGCGGCTCAGTTGGTTAAGCGTCTGCCTTCGGCTCAGGTCATGATCCCAGGGTCCTGGGATCGAGCCTGCTTCTCCCTCTCCTTCTGCCTGCCGCTCCCCCTGCTTGTGCTCTTTCTCTCTCACTCTGTGTTATACAGATAAGTAAAATCTTTTTAAAAAGTTAATTCTGGGGACACCTGGGTGGCTCAGCGGTTGAGCATCTTGCCTTTGGCTCAGGGCATGATCCCGGGGTCCCGGGATCGAGTCCCACATCAGGCTCCCCACTGGGAGCCTGCTTCTCCCTCTGCCTGTGTCTCTGCCTCTCTGGGTCTCTCATGAATGAATAAATAAAATATTTAAAAAAATTAATTTTGTACATGCAATCCTTGCACGTATCACGTATGTAGCAAGTTTGTAGTTTGGGGGAAGATGCTATGAATCTGTAAAGAGGACTCCATGCCAGGCTAAGAGCTGGATGCCCAACTTCATGGGAGTAAAGAGCCCCAATTTAACACCGGCATACTGTACAGCACAACCCCTTCTAAAGTGCACAGAACAAAATTGCATTCGACCCCCTTGCCCAGCATTCAAGGGATCTAGTGTCAACCTCCCTTGCCAACCAACCTTCCCTTCCAGCTGCCTTCACCCACTAAGTGAGCACTGCTGCACCCCCACCCCCACCCCCAATCCCCTCTCTCTGGCTCACTCTGCTCCAGGCCAGCTCCTGCTCATCTTCAAGCCCAGCTCTGAAGATCACTGCTGGCTCACCACCCACCCTGGGATCAGGAGCGGTTTCCTTCCTTTGGGTACCGCTCCCATCCTACTCCTCTCTCAGGACACGTCAAGCCTTCCACCTTATTTTAGAGCTGTTTCTGTTCCCATCTCAGCTCCTCTGCTGACGGTGAGACTAACTCATCATTGCTCTGCAGATGCTCTTGCTAATCTCCCCGAGTGCCCATCAGACACCTCTGACTGTTCCTGAGTAACCAACACAGTGTCCCCTTGTCCGGACACTCACAGTCAAGTCATGACAGGGGCCTGAGTGAAGCCAGGCTGTGAAGAAGAAGTAGCTTCTGAGTTGACTGTCACTAGCTTCAGGAGGGACCTGATTAGACTCCAGATCGGAGACATCAGGAGGTTGAGCTAACAATAATGTCTTCTGTGTTCCTTCCTACATTCAGATTCTTGAAAGCCTTCTAGAACATTCCAGCATGTAGCAAAAATTATTTATAGAAGAATATAGAATGTTATAGTACAAAGTTCCTATGACAAGGTCTTTATTTTTCCCTCCAAAAAAAAATTTTTTTTTAAAGAAGGAGACTGTAAGGGGAAAATTATCTTTGAAGATGTTGAGGGTAACTCAACAGGTTTTGAAAAATTTGACCCTCAGTGTTTTGTAATTTTTTTCCCTGTGCTCTGTCCTCCAGGGGGAATTTCCCCATCACAAGGGTGCATTCGTCTTTCTGAGGTACTGAAAGTTAGAATCTGGCAGCCTCTGAGAGTCATGGGCACTTTCAGATTCATTTGTGTTACGGCCACCATCTTAGTTGAGCCTGTCATGAAAAGTACCACAGATCCTACGGCCACCATCTTAGTTGAGCCTGTCATGAAAAGTACCACAGATCCAGTGGCTCCCAAGCGACAAAAATGTGCTTCTCACAGTCTGGAGACCAGAGTTCAAGATCAGGGTGGGAGCACGATGGGGTCCTTGGGAGGGCCCTCCTCTGCTTTTGCATTGACAGAAATAGCTAGTTGGCCCCTTTCTCTACAGGTTACAAATCTGTTCATCAGGGCTCCACCCTCATGACCAGATTACCTCCCAAAGTCCCCACCTCCAAATACCAAGACACTGGGATTAGGGTCTCAACGTGTGAATGGGAGAGAGGACACACCATTGATGACTCATAAGAGTCACCAAAATGTCATCAGGATTGGCTTGAATCCAGCTTGATCTTCTGCTTTTTTTTCCCCCCCTCCAAGAAGAACCATTTTTTTTTCAGTGATCAATGCAGAGATAAGGGCCCAGCAGCTTCTGAGCATCTTCTGTTTTGACACCATTTTTGGTATATTTTTTTTCACATACTGTGAAAAGCGTTTGGTGAAAAAACCACCCTAATCTCACCACTGTGTCATCATCACTGTAAATAATATTGATGTTTCTGTCTAGTAACTTTTCCCTGTGTATGATTCAGTAACATGTCCTTAGCATAAGTCCCAAGGATAATTGTTTTAAGTAGTTGCGTATTTCACGTGGTACCTGCCTAGATCTTTCTACTTGAACTTCTTGCCCAAACCAGAGATACCAACTGTTCTGACAACAGCAGCAATGATGACGCCCACTTTGTTTTCAGATGCTTGCCAATCAGATTATTTGAGAGCCTGACTCTTTCTCCCAGGCAGTAGTGCTTGGTTCTGAAGTCCTCCTATGTTCTCATAAATCCAACATCTCAAAGACCTTCCAGATTGTCATGAGAACTGAACCCACATTTGATTCGAGGCACCATAGAACAGAACAGAACAGTCTAAAATTGACTCCATATTGTGCAGATGCCTGGTATTGCATGAATAATTCTCAGTTTGGGGACAATATCTCAAAATGTGAGAGTAGATAATTTTATCCATTTGGCGATTAAAGAAAGACAAAAATGATTTTATTTCTGCATTGTAAAATTAAGCTTCATTTTACTTCTGTTCCTAGAATTGGAGGGCTTTTTAAAAATTAATTTTGGGGGAACCCTGGGTGGCGCAGCGGTTTAGCTCCTGCCTTTGGCCCAGGGCGCGATCCTGGAGACCTGGGATCGAATCCCATGTCGGGCTCCCGGTGCATGGAGCCTGCTTCTCTCTCTGCCTGTGTCTCTGCCTCTCTCTCTCTCTCTGTGACTATCATAAATAAATGATAAATTAAAAAAAATTAGTTTTGTGTGTCCAAGGACATTCTCTAAAACCACAGGGCTTATGTCCAAGGATATCCTCATGATTGTTTATAAAAGCCAGCTCAAAACTATCCATGACTGGCACCCAAAGGGCACTCAGCTACCAAACCTGGGGGGTTTTAGCCGCCCGTGACTTGATACTTGTCTTTAGTCCCGTCCCAAGTAACCAAGGTTTTTGTAACAGTGTCCAAATAACGTTCAATAAGTGCATGAAAAGATGCTCAACACTATTAGCCATCAGAGAGATACAAATCAAAATCACGATGAGTTACCACTTCAGACCTATTAGGATGACTAGAGTTTTTAAAAAATGGGCATAAGTGTTGGTGAGGATGTAGAGCAATTGGAACCCTCAGACATCGCTGGTGGGATTGTAAAATAGTCTGTAGCCCCTTTAGAAAACCGTCTGTCAGTTCCTCAAAACATTAAATACAGAATTGCCATGTGATCCAGCAATTTCAGTCTTTGGTCTAAACCGCAGAGAAACAAAAACATGCATCCACACAAAGATTTGTACGTGACTATTCATACCAGCGTTATTTATTATAGACAAAAAGTAGGAACAGCCCAAATGCCCAACAATGATGAATCCATAAAATGCAGCAAATCCGTTCAGTGAAATCGTAGTTAATAAAATGAATAAGGTACTACTGATCCATGCTATAGGATAGATGAACCTAGAAAACATTAAGTTAAAGAAGCCAGACGCAAAAAGGCTTCATCTTTACAATTGTATTCTATAATTCCGTTTATAGGAAATGTCCAGAAGAAGCAACTCTATAGATACTGAACATATATTGATGGTCGTCTAGGGGTATCAGGCAGTGCTGCTAATGGGTATGATCTTCTTTGGGGGATGATGATAATGTTCTCAGATTGAGGTAATGCTCACATAACTCCGTGAATATGATAACAGCCACTTATGGAACTGAATTTAAGATGCTTAGAGTCTAGGGGCTCCTGGGTGGCTCAGTTGGTTAAGCTTCCAATTCTTGATTTCGGCTCAGCTCATGATCTCATGGATCATGGGCTCTGAACTCTGCAGAAGTCTGCTTGACATTCTCTCTCTGCTCCTCCCCCTGCTCTTGCTCACACTCTTTCTCAAACAAATCAATAAATCTTAAAAAAAATACATGCTTACAGTCTAGTGGGACAGAAAATACACGTGCATAAATAATTAAAGCAGGATACACAGTAATAAATACCGGGGACTAGATAAATTGCTGTGTGTCTTCAGAGAAAGGCAATTACTTCCATCAGGCTGGAATTGGGGACACTCTTGTGGAAGAGAAGGCCTTCCCAGATGGCCTACACATACCGGGACATGAGAGTGGGGTAGGCTGCATGCCGGCTGGATGGGACAGCAGAGACACGAGAAAGCAGTGTTCGCTGAGCAGCCTTCTGTAAGGTACAAGAAGTAAAGAGGACAAACACGTCCCCCTGTCCCCACCCCAAGAAGTTCACTGTCCAGTAAGGGAACAAGACTACAAAAGGCTGTGATAAAAGATGAGTACGTCAAAGGGAGGTTCTGTGCAGAGGGGACAGCATGTGCAAAGGCCGGGAGCTTACAAACGGGAGGGGCAGTAAGAACTGTCCCTGAGAGTCAGAGGGGCCCAGGCAGGCAAAGCCCACGGCAAAATATTCATTATTCATGAGGCTATTTCTGCAAATTTTGTGTAAGTTGAAACTTTCCAGAATAAAAGGTTAGAGGGGTGCCTGGGTGGTTCAGTCCGTTGAGCGTCTGTCTTGGGCTCAGGTCATGATCCTGGGGTCCTGGGATTGAGGCCCGCCTCAGGCTCCCTGCTCGGGGGGGGGGGGCTACTTCTCCCTCTGTGCCCCCCTCCCACTTGTGATCTCTCTCTCAAATAAATAATAAATAAATAAATAATAAATAAATAAAATCTTTTTTAAAAAAAGGAAGAAAAATCTGGAAAAAGAAAAAGACATCATGGCCTTGTGGAAGTGGTGTTGTAAGTATTAAAAACAGTTTCAAAGCCTAGACTCGAGTGGAGTCCCTACCAGAAGGCGTGAAGGGCTGAGCCAGGCCAACTCCACGACCTCAAGATGCGTTCGCCTCTCAGCCAGTCGTCGAGCGGCTCCGTCACAGTGAAGCCCCCCGGGCCGCCCACTCTCAGCAGCCTGTGGGTGGCCCATCTCTGGAATGGCTTCTGTGCTCAGTCATACAAGAGGTCCCAACCACCAATTCCAGCAAAGGACACATCTCATTATGTTGTTTTCACTCAAGCTTTCCAATCCAGATGACCAGATAACGACTTTTCTAGAGAATTGCTGGGTGGAGATGAGGCGAGGGGAGGGGGGGGGGCTTTTTCCTTTCATTTTGTGAGCTTGTTTAAGGAATGACCAGGGGGTGCTTCTGTAATTGAGAAACCAAAGCTTGATCTTGGAAGCAAGATGTGCTTGGATTCACATCCAGGCTTCCCTTACTAAGCTGTGTGACTGCAGGCAAATGACGTAGCCTTTCTGGGCGTCTGTGACAGCCTCATCTGTCACACTGCCTGCCCGACGTTGGTTATTAAACATTAAATGCAGAAACTCTGCAGTGTCAGGCATGAAATAGGACTTGGGGTTGCCTACTGTTTTCGTCTTTAAAAATGTTAGATTTTTATCTTCACTTTCCTCTTTTATCCCCCTTCGATTTCTTTGTCTTTCTTCTTCACCCTCCTTGCCCTCTTTGTCTCCTTTTTCATTTGAACAATCTTGCCCTCAAACAAAACGGAAACCAATGTGTGAAAGTCTCAGCTGTAATACTACCTTTGCCACCCAGAGGTGATACTTGAACTGGAAGTCCCTGAGAAAGGAGTTGTGTTGATATTTGGTTGGAGGGGGAGGGTACAGATATAAAAATCTGACTTCTATTAATTAAACCTTACGTTAAAAGATCTGTAAGCAAAATACATGGGCACCTCCATCTTTTGATTGGCACTATGGGTAGGAGGTGTTATTTTTATTTTTTTTTAATTTTTATTTATTTACGATAGTCATACAGAGAGAGAGAGAGAGGCAGAGACACAGGCAGAGGGAGAAGCAGGCTCCATGCACCGGGAGCCCGATGTAGGATTCGATCCCGGGTCTCCAGGATCACGCCCTGGGCCAAAGGCAGGCGCTAAACCGCTGCGCCACCCAGGGATCCCTAGGAGGTGTTATTGAATCAATGGCCATTGACTTAGCTCTACTCTATTTGAGCTCTACTCTATACTTACTATGGAAAAACACCAAATAGGTCTTTTTTTTTTCTTAAATTAGCATTATGTTCAGGCAGATACTGAACATTCCTCAGTGGGTGAAGGGTTTGACACTCATTTTGCAAACATGTTTAATTCAGACAAGATTGATACAGAGAAAATGAGGCCTCTAGGTTGCCCCATGTCATTTTGGCCCTTAGAAAGGGAAAACCGGGGCCACCAGGGTGGCTCAGATGTTTAAGCATCTGCCTTCAGCTCTGGTCATGATTTCCCTTGCAACCCCCGCCCTGGGCAAGTGGAGACATCACTGGATCAGGGGAGGTCCCCTGACCAAAATGGGCCCATCCAGCGGCTGACTGGGTGGCCCACAACAGCTCTCCCGAGGAGCAAGCTATTAGTTAATCAGACTAGCTCTCTGGACAGAGACAGACAGACAGACAGACAGACAGAGACAAAACAGAGCTACATTGTGTCCTGGTAGCTTTCCTGGAAAGGGCTCGAATACCCTCCCTCCCCACCCTGAGGGGAGCCCTGACGGTTCCCCATTGCTCCCCATCCTTATACTGGCCCCGGGCTGCCTACACAGCTCAGAAGGCACAAGGCAGAGGCAAAGGTGCACAGCAGGTTTCCTCCCCAACCCTTTTGCTTTGCATCTTTGCGTTCAGATGTCTACATTTTAAAATTCCTTTTTGTGGTTGTATATTTCTAGGTGCCTTCCTGAACTTATGTTGCTTTCGCGGAGCCAATCCACCCGAATATCCAGAATGTTCTCCCCATCTCAAGACCATAACTTAATCACACCTGCAAAACCTCCCCCCGCCCCCATATGTGGTGACATTTGCAAGTTCCAGGGATTAGGACTTGGACATCTTCTGGTGAAGGGACAGGGGGTGGGGGCGCTGAGGGGAGTGTCCCAATCAGCTGTGATTCTCTGCCTCCACCTCCCATTTGCACCAGAGCTGTATCCTCCTTCTCTCCAACCTTCCCTAACAGCAAACACATCCACTTTCCCGCCCAGCCCGGCTTCCCTCTGACTCCCTATCTCTGTGACAGCCACATCATTTTCTCCATGATCCCACTTGGAGCTGTCTGTGACCCCTCCAGCTCCTTCCCTACCCTGACCCCACCCCACCCCACCCACACTTTGTATTAGTCACAGATGGCAGGATCACGAAGGGAAACTTCCCATTGAATACTTTAGATTCGCAGAGACAGAGCAGAGCCTGAGATGGAGGTGGTGACTTGGCCATGTCACGTGGTGATTTAATGGCAAGGCCGGAGGAGAGCCCAGGGCCCTCAGAACCACCTACGCCGGCTGCCCATCCTGGTAAAAGTCCTCTTGAGAATGGTGCTCCCCATCCTTCCTCTCCAGCCCTGCTCTCACCCCCTCTCCGAGGGGCACTGCAGAGGCCACCTGGGACCTCCCCATCCGGCCTCCCCATTGGCCAGTCGCCCCAGCTTCTGTTCCCTACTTTTGCCTGACTTGGGTCACCCCCGTGGAAGTAGTTTCAGCATCTCCCTGTGACACAGAAGCCAAGTCCAACGAGTCAGCAAACATTTATCGAGTGTCTATGATGAGCTGGCTGCCTGGGTGTGTGGGGGGCTTGGGGGAGAGCAGAGAGGATCCATGATGAACCAGACCCAGGCCTGGCCTTTGATCACAGTGTGGGCCATGGGCTGCCTCGGCCCAAGCGTTCACCTGTGTCACCTGCCTCTCCGGCCTTGCCTCCCTGGGCCCCCCGCTGCCCCCAAGCTGCCCACCTCTGCAGCTGGAGTACCTGTGCTCCTGCTTCTGCAAGGTCAGGGGCTGGCCCCCCATGTGCAGAATGCCCGGTCCCCTCCTTCCCCGGCAATGCGGGTGGGGTCTTCAAAGCCACGGCCAGGCCTTGCCCACGAAGCCCGCGCTGCACTCCGGTCCAGAGCCCTGGATTGACCCCCGTCACCAGAATGTGGTTCCCTCCTTCCCATCCTGCCTCAGAGCAGTTTTCTGCATCAATCCCCGCTCCGCTCCACCTGCCTCTTGTGGTTTCTGCTACCACCTGGCAGGTGCAGGGGTGGGGGCGTCACAGTGGTCTGTCCAGCAGAGGCACCCCTGACTTGGTGGCCCCAAAGCCCCCTGTCTCTGAATGCTGTGCAAGGGCTGAGAAACCCCCAGGGGTGCCTGTCACCCATTCCCACCCCAGAGACTGGAAAGCTGGGGTCCTCGGGGGAACTCCTGTTCGGTCCCCGGTAGTAGGTGCTCCTGCCTGTGGTTAAACTGAACCCACCCTCTCTTTTGACCCTGAGAAACCCGACCAGCCTGAAGGCGCAGATTCTTGACATTTCTATGGGCGTTTTACCCAGTTCCTGTGACTGGGGGCCTATCACTGTATAACAGATGACCCCCCCAAAACTCAGCGGCTTGAAACACCAGCGATGCAATTTGCATCTGTGGGTTGAGGATTTCAGCAGGGCTCAGGGGGGCGGCTGGTCTCCATCTGGGTGGGACATCCCAGATGAGCCTCCACCACCCATTGGGTGCCTCCCCTGGCTTGGATCCCGAGTCGGGGGTGGCGGGATCAGGGGTAGCAGGGGCGCACATCAGGCCCAGACCTCAGCTCTCCTTCGCAGACACTCGGGGCCTGTCCCTCGCTGTGGGGCCTCTCCGATAGGGGAGGCAGACTAGTTCCCCCCGTAACGCAGGGAACTCAAGAGCAGAATCCGAATCCACCCAGCTTTCCTTTTCTTTTTTAAAATGAGAGACACACAGAGAGAGGCAGAGGGAGAAGCAAGCTCCCCTTAGGGAGCCTGATGTGGGACTCGATCCTGGATCCCCGGGATCACGCCCTGGGCCGAAGGCAGACGCTCAATGGCTGAGCCACCCGGCGTCCCTCCACCCAACTTTCTTAAGGCATAAGCCTAGAGCTGGTGCGGTGTCACCTCTGTCACACTCCATATATTAAGCAATCCAGACTCAAGGATGAATAACATCAATGCCAGGAGGGCATGAGTGCCAGGAGGTATGAAATCCAGGGATGGGGCTCACAGTGGCCACCACTGTGACAACCTCCTCTCCATGTCCTACCTTTCCAGGGGGAGTCTAATTCTTGGAGGCATGGAGGGGCGGCTTCAGCCCTCAGCACTCCTCCTAAGGGCCGGCTCCTAGGAGTCGCTTCACCTATATTCATTTTCTTGAGAGAAGAGTAGGGGAGCCATACGTGCCATGGTGCCTTCTGAGTGGGCCCCTTTGTCCCCAAGAGCTTTCCTTTGGATCGGTTGAAGGGAAGTGTAGCATTTTGGGCCACCTTCTCCTTTTACAGATGAGAAAACTGAGTCTCATTTGAGTTATTAGCTTATACATTTGCTAAAGGCCATATAAAAAAAAGTAGCAGGTGGGACTAGACACCCCAGGACTTCTTTTTTACTGAAAAATAGGGAAATAGGGGTGCCTGGCTGGCTCAGTTGGTGAAGCATGTGACTCTTGATCTCGGAGTCATAAATTCGAGCTCCACATCGGGTAAAGAGCTTGCTTGAAAAGGAAGAAAAAAAGAAAGGGAGAGAGAGGGAAAAAGAAAGAAAGAAAGAAGAAAGAAAGAAAGAAAGAAAGAAAGAAAGAAAGAAAGAGAAAGAAGGAAAGAAAGAAAGAAAAAGAAAATTAGAGAAATAAATTTACTTTTCAGAAATTCCTTCCCCAGCCAACTTCTCCAGACTGTATCTAGTCTATAAAACAGAAGATATCCATGCTTTCTTCCACAGGCCACCTTCACCCAGATACTCACTGTTGTGCTTGGATATACCTGATTATTTCTCATGCCCTTTGCTGGAGCCCAAAAACGAGTTATATGGTGGCAGCGACTATCTGGGAAGGCAACTCAACTCCAGATGTGATAAAACTAGTTCCCTGGAGGACAGGATAACCCCCCACCTTCTCTCCCAAGAGAATATTTGGAAACATTTCCATATTTGAAAACTGTACTTGAAAAAAAGATTTGGTGACTCTGGGTGCTTTTTTCTGGCTCATTTTCTGTTTGCTCGTTTCTTTCTTCTAACTTATTTTTTCCAACCTTAGTCTCTTCTTTGCCTCTTTACGTCTTCTACACTCTGCCTGAAGGAAGTCACCAGATACGCCTCATCCTCTCTCTATATTTTACCTGTGTTCAAGTCATTATCTCCATTGAACATGCCAGACCACGCTGTCTCCACCTGGTGATTTTTTTTTTTTAAAAGATGCATGCAGATGCCACCCCTGCAAAGGGGCCTTTCTTCATCCAGTTCCCTCCGAGCAAATGTGATCTCCCTCTCCTCTGAGCTTGGAACACCTGGGGGACCTTCTGTGTGGATCACCTTTGGGGGCCCTGGAGGGGGTCACTTGCACATTCTACACTGTAAGCTCCTGAGGGCAGGGCTTGTGATTTACCAGACTTTACTCTCTCTGAGTCACCCAGCACTGTGCCTTACATGGGGAGGTATTTGCTATTTGTGTGGAATTTGGCTTTGTGCATATAGAATTACCTTTCTTATCCTCCCAGAACTGTGTATAGGTTGTGTGAGCGAGCAAGGAGGTCACCCCCACCTCCAAGAATTTGGAGATAGGAAAAAAAAGATTTCCCTTGGAGATAGGGTTGCCAGATTTAGCAAATGGAAATACAGGATGCCCAGTTAATTAGAGTTTCAGAGAAACAACGAAAAATTTTTTTAGAATAAGTATGCCCGATGCAATACTTGGGACATGCCTAGACCAAACAATTATTCGTTGTTTCTCTGAAATGCAAATAACTGGGAAGCCTGCATAATATCTGGCAATCTCACTTTGAGAGTTAAACCGCAAAGCTAACACATCTGGAGGAGAATAAAGAAAGGTAAAGTCACCTTCGGAAGTCAGAATGGGTCCTTCAGCCAGGCTTGATTGCAATTGGAGAATATAAGGAAAGCATATTTCCAGAAACACTTGAAACCTTCTATTGTGACGGATCTTATGAATGTGCCAGTCGGGAAGGCGGTTGGCCAACGATGGAAAATGGAAAGGCGCTCTGACCTCATTGCGGGGACAGACTTACCAGGCCTTTGAGTGGCCCCTGGGGTCACTCCAAAGTCCCCACATTTACCAGGAAAACTTGTTAGAATCTGGTGTCCCATTGCCTCCTGGGACTGCATGTGCTGATCTGGGATTGTGTGGATTTAGCAGGGTGACAGTTAAAAGGCATTGGGATTTTTCTTTAAAAAATATTTTTTTGAATTTTATTCATTTGAGAGAAAGAGAGCACGTGTGGTGGAGCATGAACAGTGGGGAGCGTCAGAAGGAGAGAGAGAAGCAGACTCCCCTCTGAACAGGGAACCCAAGGCGAGGCTCCGTCCCAGGACCCCGGGATCATGACCTGAGCCCAAGGCAGGTGCTTAACCACTGAGCCCCGCAGATGCCCCGGTTTTGGGGTTTTTCTACACCATTTTCTCTGTGCTGCTGGATCACCCCCAGGTGACACCCAGTGTCAGTAAATTGTGTATTTTCAGTTACCACACTCTGTTCTGCTGGCTGTTTACCACAACAAATGGTAGAAAGTCATTTCTTCAGGCTTGAAGTACGAGATCATATTAAGGGGGCACCTGGGTGGCTCAACGGTTGAGCATCTGCCTCCGGCCCGGGGTGTGATACTGGGGTCACGAGATCGAGTCCCGCATTGGGCTCCCTGCATGGAGCCTGCTTCTCCCTCTGCCTGTGTCTCTGCCTCTCTCTCTCTCTCTCTCTCTCTGTCTCTCATGAATTAATAAATAAAATCTTCTTTTAAAAAAAAGATCATATTAAGTAGCATTTACTAAGTGCTTCCTATAGCTTACACAACCCTTATAACAACTCCATCCCAGTTTCAGAGATACAGAAACAGACCTAGAGAGATGTGACAACCCGTCCCAGGTCACACACTCAGTAAGTGGCACAGCTGGGACTCAAACCCATGGCTTCTTCCCATTATTGACATTTCGGCAAGCATCTTTCTTCACACACACACACACACACACACACACACACACACCCATGTTTTTATATAAATAGGCTCAAGTTATGTACACTGGAAACTTTTTAAACCTTTTTTTTTTAATTCAGCAAGGTTTGGGAAACATCCTTCCATGGCCCCCAACTGCCACGCCATAGTATCACGCATAGGAGAGCTCTCAATGTTAATAAATCCTTTGACAACTCAGAAAACAAACTCAGGAAGACTCCAGATATGAAATCCAATGATGAAGGAGTAAGAAATATTCACCCTTGAAAGAAATATCCTCACGCCCTCTCACATGGAAGGCCATCAATAAAAGTCTCATTAGTTTCAAAGCCACCGGAGAGCCACCCACAGTAAGCAGAGTCTTTCCACGTTCTGTGTTTTATGGGAGGACACTGAAGTTATTTGAATTTCCATTTAAAAGTCTTTACCCAGATCACGAGGCTGGATCCTGAATCAATGGAGGTGTGGCTGTCAAACCAGAGACTCTTTTTTTTTTTAAGGATTTTATTTATTTATTCATGAGACACACAGAAAAAGAGGCAGAGACACAGGCCGAGGGAGAAGCAGGGACACAGGCCGAGGGAGAAGCAGGGACACAGGCCCAGGGAGAAGCAGGCTCCCTGTGGGGAGCCTGATGCAGGACTCGATGCCAGGACCCTGGATCACGACCTGAGCCGAAAGCAGATGCTCAACCACTGAGCCACCCAGGCTCCCCAAACCAGAGACTCTTAATAGGAGGAAAGAGAAGGGTCTGTAAGGAAGCACGATGGGGAGACCCTGGCCAGTTCTTTTACACCTGCTGTTTCAGAAGCCGGTCACTGTCAGGACTGTAAATTAACCCCTGGCTGGAAATGGTTATGAAATCACTGCATTCTTACTTTCCAGTGTACATGTCTCCAAACCCTTCCCAGGAGAGTTCCTGGCCTACAGAGTTAAACCACCCCAGTGACTCACTCACGCCAACGGGCTGTTTTGTCAGAGTGCATTTCCATAATTAGAACTTGTGACTGACAAGTCCAACCACGAGGATATATCACAAGGACTTGTCGTGAGTGCCGATTTCTTAGCAAAAAATGACCTGCTAAAATGTCAGGGCTTTGCGTTTTTGCCTTTGGGGTTTTGCTATGCTGTTAGTAATGTGGTCAGCTTCTTGTGATAATAACCAGTTGTCAGGGGGCTTTCCCAAGTCTTGTTTCATCATCTCAGCCGCCCTACGGGGTAGAGATTCTTACTGTCCCATTTTGTGGATAAAAATACTGAGGCTCGAGCTGCTGAAGTATTTTGTCCAAGAGGGGTGCAGTGGTGTCTCAACTTGAGCCCAAGTCCACTGATCGTGGATTCTAGATTCTCTGCTCCTGGTGCACAGGCCTGAGCTTCAGGATATTATGAAGTAGTTTGGTTTAATCCTCATGATCTCTACAGAACCTCTCCCCAACAACCAGGGTTGTCAGCCTGTACCTCATTCACTCGGGGCCCCCGGTGCCTGCTTGGCTGACCCAGGCCACCGGGCAGCCCAGAGAGAGCAGTGACCCAGAAGGGCAGGGAGGAGAGTTTCCAGGCAGGAATGCTCTGTGGTATCAGATGCCAGGGGTGATACGGCGGATAATGTGCCATGCTTTGTTGTGACTTTGTACCTTTGGTACATGCTGTTCCCTTTGCCTGGACCATCCTGTACTGGTCAGTCCCTACTCCTTCAAGACTCAGCTTTAAATATTGCTTCTTTCTCCGCAGGGTGGAAATAGCATTATGTTTAAAATATAACACAGCGTCATTATTTTAAAAAGCCAACACAAATAAAATTAAATAAATAAATAAATAAATAAATAGCCAACCCAAGGTAACAAGTTTTTAAATTTATTTTTGATACACACATTGAACATGTATGTGTGAATTTTATACCCGATGTGTGTCATTTACGTGTTTCTGTATTTGCAAATTTTACATATAAAATATGTACATTTGTATATAAGGATGTAAAATACCCAAGTGGTATCATATTGCATATGGATTTTTTTTTTAGATTTTATTTATTTATTTATTCATGAGAGACACACAGAGAGAGGCAGAGACACAGGCAGAGGGAGAAGCAGGCTCCACGCAGGGAGCCCGACGTGGGACTCGATCCCGGGTCTCCAGGATCAGGCCCTGGGCTGAAGGCGGCGCTAAACCGCTGAGCCACCGGGCTGCCCGCATACGAATTTTATGACTCTCATTTCCACTCATCGTATAGTGGATACATTTTATATGTGTCAGTAAGTACTGATTTGCATAAGATTTTTTTCAGAATACTCAAAAAAAACCATAAAACTAGTAAACACTCATCACAACAAATAAATAATCCTAAAAGACATAAAGAAGAAGGTAAACAGCACAGAAAGCCCTCCTTCTAGAGAGAACCATCGTTAGCATTTTGGCAAACATCACCTGTGCGCACACATACACTCATGACGCTTCATAAATAGGCTCAAGTTATATATTCTGTTTTGGAAACTTTTTAAAGAATTCAGCAGGGTCCTGGCAATATCCTTCCATGTCAATAAATGTAGCACAAGATTAATCTTTTTCATGACTGCATCATATTCTATTGTGAGATTATAATTTTACGTACTTGACTGAGATGCTAATGATGAACTTGAGTTCAAGTTCTCAGGATCTTCAACAACATCATGATGAACACCCACGTATATAAAGTATTCTCTCTGGAATAAGAGGAATGGATGGAAAAATCAGTATGTACAATTTGGGAGCTTTCCTGTGATAACAGTGATGCTTAAATAACCCATACCACGAAAAAGTGTAAAAGTGCAGCCGGGGGCACCTGGATGCCTGTGGTTGAGCATCTGCCTTAGGCTCGGGATGTGATCCGGGGTCCTGGGATCGAGTTCCGCATTGGGATCCCCAAACGGAGCCTGCTTCTCCCTCTGCCTGTGTCTCTGCCTCTCTCTGTGCGTCTCTCATGAGTAAATAAATAAAATCTTAAAAAAATAAATAAATAAAAGTGCAGCCAGTGGGCAGAAGGACCAGGAGTGATTTGTCTTTCTGTCTACTTTTCTGTCCTTTCCCGTTTTCCTAGGTCTCATGACTGTCTTTCATCTCGTCGACTCCAGTAAAAACGTGTGTTCAGTGGCACCCAAGGCCGAGTCTTTGAACCACTCAAGTGTCAGCCCTGGCAGCCTTCTGCCCCTGGTTGCCTTGCACACGCTTGCTTCCATCACTGGGCCTCACTGCCGGAGGGTGGCCGGCCCCTCCACCCTGTCTGTCCATGGGCAGCAGCTGGGCCCCCTGCAGGGCCTGGGGCTCCCGGGGTCGCCCCCTGGGGTGCTCCCCCCACCCCCCGCGGTGACCACGGCCTGGGCCCCTGCAGGTCGTGAGCTCAGCAGGTGGAGCTTGCAAGGGAGAAGCCGGGGGACACACCAGGGCCTGGAGGCCTTTCCTGCCTGAGTGCACAGAGGGCCTCCCCGAACCTCCAGGCCCGTCTCCCTGGGGTGCTGCCGCCGCCCTGACCTGGCCACAGGGAAGCTGGCTGCTTCTGGGCAGCAGCCGTCCCCTCCCCCAGAAAGGCTAAAAGGACGCCGCAGAGGATGTCTTCAGTATTTCCATAGAGGTCACCGATGGAGTGGGCTGTTTTATGTTTGCTTAGTGCTGAGACACTTCCTCTTTCATTTGTGTCTCATTCAGGCTTCCTCCTCCCCCCCTCCCGCCCCCCCAGCCTTCTTGGAGCCTGAAAAAGGGGAACGGGAAAGAAAACTGAAAATTTCAGATGTGGCTGCAAGGCTGGAGCCTGTCTCCGGGGGTGGGGGTGGGGGTGGGGTGCGGGGGGCAGCACCCTGCAGAGGGCCCCGGAGGCCCCTCCACCTGCCTCCCCCCTCCCCTCATGCTACCCTCTGTAGCTCCCCCACCCCAGGTAACCCTAAATGCCCCTGGAGATCGTTGGAAGCCCTGCTTCTTTTCGGGGTGCAGCGTTCTCAAAGCAAAAACCAAAGTCAGCTTTCATTCTCTTCATTGAGCTGATTGTACTCATTTGCAAGAAAGACAGATATAGGTAACACGAGTGCGTGTGTATGTGTACACACTTGCCCATGCACATGCATGCACGTGCACACACACACACACACACACACACTCACACACTCAGGTTGTGGCAGCTTTTGGAAACCCGTGTGAGGCACAGAAAGTAACTCGCCTGACATCAAAGGACTGCAAAGGGGCCACAAACAGCAAAAACCTGAGAGACTGCCTCGAAATTTCTGCATGATTGACGATAAGCATCTATTTGCTCCAGTAAGTTGAAGTAAAACTGTAACATTTTATTTGTTCCGGGAAACAGTAACTGAAGTCACAAATCATGAATAATAAAAGATAGAAAAATCCTCTTTTCACCTAATGGGCTAAAAAGATCTCTTGCTTTTCTGGCCATTTCTGCTAATGGCCTCCCCCAACGTGGCGCTACCCGAGCTGGCCCCAGATGGGGCAAATCGAGCCTCAGTTCCCAAGCAGGACGTGGTCCAAAAGATCATTTAGAAGTTGGTTGTCTGGAACGCAGAATGCGTTTCCCCTAAAATCTGCTGTTGCCAGGGTGACTGGGCTCTCAGGTTCCCCTGGCACTGTGCTGTCCAGCTCCTCTAGAACCCGGGCCCTGCGTCCTCAAGGGCAGGCTACGGGCCAGGGCAGAGGGAGAGAGCAAGTCAGCTCTCACTCTCCGGGTGCAGCCCCGGCTCAGCACCATTTAAATGGAAGTGAATTTTCTTTTCCATCTTCTCACCTCCTTTGCAGCATCCAGGTCCCAGTACCCAGATCCCCCCAGATCACAGCACCCTCCCCAATCTGCCTTATCTGCTCTGGGCGGCTCTTCTGCTGAGGAACTCTGTGACCCTAAGTGACTTACTTCTTTCCACTTCCTGAGCAGACTTCCATTTCCTCAGAGCAGCTGATATCAGCTAAGGGCTGGAGGAAAAATCAACTGAGCAGACACAAATTCATACTAGCAGGTAAATGACTGAAACCCTCAATGTATTCTCACATTAAAATGGATTGGTTGGGACACTTGAGAATCATCACAGGGAGTAAGTTAGAGAGGGTGAAAAACAAGGGAGTTAAAGATTTAGAAACTGTACACTTATTAGTGGGACGCTCACCCTGTTTCCAGAACACTGGCAGTCAGGAAACAATCCCCTCCCCCTTTTGTTATTTTTTTTTAATGGTAGGGTCACAGGTTCAGACACTAGGGAATCTCCCCTCAGTGAACCAGCTGGTCATCTGCCAAATCACCCTTGAGAACCCCCAGTGGATAAGCTGCTTTCATGTACACAAAACCATCAACCAGCTTTGTGTGCCTCATGATGAAAGCTTAACAGATAGCCAAAGATCATCAGATGTTTGTAGAAAGTTCTAACATGAAAGAAAAAGACAAAAACAGAGGAAACTGCAGAAGTAAACTTCAGAAGTAGCATAGTTCATATCCAAAGAGAGACAAGAGAAGACATTTTACCCATTAAATGAGAAAAGGTGCAAAATAGTAAGAACAAGAAAGAATGCTTGGCTATTAAATAATACAATGTTTGGGAAAAAATACCCAAAAGACAGAGAGATGAAAGCTGATGAAGACTTCAGAAAATATCACAAAAAATAGATGGAAAAATCTTGAAGAAAAGATATGAGAGGATCCATCTTGAAAATCCCACATCCAGCAAATATGGAGAGAAGGAAATTTCTTCCAATGAAAATGAAAAGAGACTCAAGATTGAAGAGCCCACTGAGCAAGAAAATGTAACGGGGGAAACAAAGGCTCAGATCAGGTCATATCTTTAAAAAACTTATAGGGGTGCTTGGCTGGGTCTGTCAGAAAAGTGTTCCACTCTGGGTCATGAGTTTGAGCCCCACACTGGGTGTAGAGATTACTTAAATAAATATTTTTTAAAACCTATAAACAATATACTTTAAAAACATAGAGTTTTTCAGGATTGTAAGGATAAAGGGAGGATTCTAAGATCTTCCTTTAAAAAAAAAAGGCAGGTAACATACAAAGGATTAGGAATCAAAATGGTTTTATTATTACAAGTCAGAAAAAAAATGAAACAAACCCTTCCAATGCTGAGGCAGGATGATTTTCAACCTAAAATTCCATACCAGTCCAGGAATCCAGGAAAACTCTCAGTCAAGTATGAGGGTAGAGTAAAAACATTTTTACATATGCAAGATTTCAAAATACTTATTTCTATGTATATATATATATATATATATATATTTTTTTTTTTTTACAAAAGGATCTAAAGCATGTGCTACTACAATCAAAGGAGTAAACCAAGGAAGAGGAAGGTAAGAATTCAAGAGACAGGACCTAACAGAGCAGAGTACAGCCGCCGTCCCAGGGAGACCACAGCAGGCCCAGAGAGGACCCGTTCAGGTGGGAACAGGGGATAGAGAGTCGCAGGATGAAGGATCTCAGAAATAACAACAACAGCAACTGATGTGCTGAGGCTATGTAGAAAATATTGACAAGTGTAACAGTGATGATAAAGCATTTTTTTTAACAATAAAGAATTAAAGGAGACCTAAGAACCTTGATAAATGAATCTTTTATAATTAAAAAAAATCAATCAACAGAAATGAAATGATGATTAACTCCAGGTGAAATAAAGAGAAAAGTTATGTATACATACACTTTATATGTTACGTATAATTACATACATATATATAACATATATATCTTTTCATTCTAAAAATAAAGCTTAACACACATGGGGCACTAAATTTTTTAAACAAGAAGTATTACTTTGAGATTGTACAGAAATGTGGTATCTTTCTAAAGTTTGGGAGCAACCAGAAAGTTTTTTTTTTTAATCCAGAAAGTGAATTTAAGTAGTTCAAATGGAAAAAAAAAAAAAAAACCAACAAAACCCTGTTGATGAATACATGAGTTGAATGAAAAGCCAATAGATAATTTTATGTTCCGGATACCTTGAATGAAAGTCTTTAAGCATCTCACAGTTTAGAAAGGGAGACACTGAAGAAATGTTACGATCATCGTGATAAGGACGATGACAGTGGTATGCACAAGGCAGTGAGCACTGCAGAGGATGGGGTTTTGTGTTGCAGGAGGTGGGGTGAGGGAGGGCTCTAGGAACGGGTGAACACTGAGCTCAACGAAGCCCCTCAGGATGTCAGAAGGCCACTAGATCAAAAGGTAAAATGTTCAAAGTAACTCATTTGATCCCCCAAACTAGGGAAGGTCTGTACTAGTATGATCTCTGTTGTACAAACCAGGGAAGAGATGCATAAGGTCAAAAAATGGATGCTGGGGGATCCCTGGGTGGCGCAGCGGTTTGGCGCCTGCCTTTGGCCCAGGGCGCGATCCTGGAGACCCGGGATCGAGTCCCACGTCGGGCTCCCGGTGCATGGAGCCTGCTTCTCCCTCTGCCTGTGTCTCTGCCTCTCTCTCTCTCTCTCTCTCTCTCTCTATCATAAATAAATAAAAATTCTAAAAAAAAAAAATGGATGCTGGCCACATGCTAATGAACAGAGGTGGTTCCCGGATTCAAACCCAGACCAAACCAGATCTTAGCTCCTGTGCTACCCTGACTCTTGGGATGTCTGGAGATTGACACTCAGTCAAAAGGCACAAATACCAAGAAAGCCAAGAAGTATCTCAGATACAGTGAGAGTGGTTGATGTTCTCAGTTTAAAACTTTGGGACCAGGCGGGATATGAACGCGTGTTACTGAAGAATGGGTTTGGGTAAGGGCGGACATCGGCACCGAGGTCAAAGAATGATGTGGGACATTTTAAGGTCCAGGGGGAGTAAACAAATGAGAGACCGAGGTGATCACTGGAGCTGAAAAGGCCAAATATTTATGAAGTTACAGTCCCCTAAGGAGAGATGACAAGGGATTAAAGGTGAAGATAACCTTCAGACAGGGCTGAAGTCATCCAGAAAAACGCATGTGTCCTTCCTGGAGCGCGGGAAGGACGATTAGGATGAAGAAAAACCAGCCGGGGATCCCCGGGTGGCTCAGTGGTTAGGCGCCTGCCTTCGGCCCAGGGCGTGACCCTGGAGACCCGGGATCGAGTCCCGCGTCGGGCTCCCTGCGTGGGGCCTGCTTCTCCCTCTCCCTGTGTCTCTGCCTCTCTCTCTCTCTCTGTGTCTCAGGAAGAAATGAATAAATTCTTTAAAAAAGAAAGGAAAAAGAAACCCCAGCCTATGGTAACATGGCCTGAACTTCAAAAGAATAGAAGTTGCTTGGTCGTCGTGAGCCAATGGCTTTTACGCACGGGGCTCCACAGGCGTGTGTTTGAGTGAAGGCTGGGAGGGAGGAAGCGATGACCAGGGAGGAAAGCTGAGCGTCCCTTCAGGTGAGGTCCCGGGGAGAGAACTGTGGGAAAAGGTGGAGGTGAGAGGAGGCAGGCTGACAACGGACCTGGGCCTGGGTTCCTCGGGGCGGGGGGGCGGGGGGTCCCTTTGTAGGTAGCTGCTGGGGCAGATGGAGAACAGGGGGTGAGCCTGGGTGAGCATGCGCCGAGCGCGGTGGGTGGGCTTCGGGGCGGCCTGGGGGGCGACCAGCCGCACACCTGCCGGACCAGCCGCACACCTGCGCGGGGCACGAAGGGGCTGTGGAGGGCGCGAGCAGGGGTCAGGGCCGGCTCCTTCCACGAGGCCCAGCGGTTACCCGGCCGTCCCACGGCCACGCAGGGGCTCGGTCCTCTGCGGCACCGGCGCCTCGGCCTTATCAGCACGAGCGAGGCAGCCGGGGACGCACCCCCGGCGGGGAGCGACCCTGCAGCGCCCCCGCGCTCCCCCGCCCCGCGCCCCCGCTTGCGGCCGCGCCCAGGCCGCTGCAGGCGCGGAGGGGAAAGCCCGGCGAGGACGGCAGGCGGGGCGCGCGCCCAGGCCGTGCGTCACCCCGCGGCCGCCGCTGACTTATTCTGGACGCGGCCGCTCGCGTGAGTCACGCCCAGGGCGCCCCGCAGGCCGGCGGGCCCCTGCGCACACCTGCGCGAGCAGGCAAACCCGACGGAGAGCCGCGGCCGCGAGACCCGGCCTCCCGCTGCGCGCCCCGCCCCTGCGGCTGCCCCGGGACCCGGCGCGGGAGCAGCGCGCCCCGCGGGGACCGACTCGGACGAACCGCGGACCCGCCCGCGGACACCCGGACGGCGCCCGCCGCACTCGGCAGCGGGGCGCGAGGGGGCGCGGCGCGTGACGTGGGGGCGTGGCGCGCGGCGAGGGGCGTGGCGCGCGGCGAGGGGGCGTGGCGCGCGGCGAGGGGCGTGGCGTGCGGCCAGGGGGCGTGGCACGGGCGCTGTGCGCGCGCGACGGAGCGGTGCGTGGCGCGATGGGGCGTGGCGTTGCGGGTTGCGGGGCGCGGTACGGCGCAGGGGCGGCTGCGGGGGCCGGCGGCGTCCTGGCCTGGGGGGGTGAGGACCGTGCGGGTGGAGCCGCCCGCCGTGGGGGCTTGGTCGTGGGAGGAGGGGGACGGTCGCGGTCGGCGGGGGAGGGACGATGTGGGCGGGGCGGCGGCGGCGGAAGCAGGGGAGGACGGCGGGGGCGGGGCGGGGGCGTCTCCGGGGAGTCAGGCCCTCCGAGGAGGCTTCCTCTGGGCGGAAGGACCAAGGAGACTCCCCGGGGGATCCCCCCTCTTCACCCCGACCGGGCACCGGCTCGCGGTTGCACGGGCCCCGGCCCAAGGTGCGGTTGCTATAGCAACCAGCGGGGGTGACCGAGTGGTCCAGGTGGGCCCAGGATGTGCTGGTTTTAGCGCCTACAGCACTGCAGACCCCCCCCAGCGCATTTACACGATCCTGTTGTGCCCCCCGCGGTTCCGCGCAGGGGCCTGGGGCCCGGCAGAAGGCCGACCTTTCACATTAACACTGCCTTTCTAATGACTGTAGGGTGAAGGCGCCCGGCACAGCCCCTTCCCGGCCAGGCCCAGGCATGCCCGTCCCTGCAAGGCAGACACCTTGATGGGACCCTACCTCCCTACAGGTAGGTATAGCACGCGGGAGGGCACGTTTAGCTGGGGATTTTGTCCTGTGGGAGAAGTGAACTTTCGGCCCAGGTGTGGAGCAGTGAGGACGATCCTATGCACGTGTCAGAGCTTTGACCATAGTGACCTCCGTCTGGGAATTCCGTGCATGCTCCGGGACCCCTAAGGTTCTGATGTCCAGCCAGAACAGATGTTAGCTTAAAGTTTCCCATCAATTCTCAAACATTAAACAGGGAAGGGGGGAGGGGGAATCTGGATGAGTAGGAAATAGGATAGGCTCCAGACAGTGAAGTCCAAATTTTATTTTATTTTATTATTATTTTTTCCTTTTCTAAATCAAAAAGCCTCGCGGTGGAACAGCTGTTTGACGCATTCAGAAGAAAGGATGACAGCCCTACAGAGGAACACGATGTGAATGGAAGAGACCTGTCATTGTGAGTCTGGCTTTTGATTAGTCACCTGATGTCTTCCCCTCCGGGTGACATGGCTTTGAGGCAATGCACTTCAGTGGCTGAGGTCTGTTACCAGCCTGCAGTTAAATTACAGAAATGGCAGGACTTACATCAGTTCTCTTTTTGGGTTGTCTGGAACATCTTTGAGTCACCTTGGAAAAGATGAGTATTTTTCATGTGGCCCTAATGACTCCATTCGTAATACTGTTACCCTAAGGACAGAAAAAAAAATAGGAAATCAGGTCATCCTCTTTCGGTTTTTATTTTTATTTTTTAATTTTTTTTTTTTTTTTTTTTTTTAATGATAGTCACAGAGGGAGAAAGAGAGAGAGGCAGAGGGAGAAGCAGGCTCCATGCACTGGGAGCCCGACGTGGGATTCGATCCCGGGTCTCCAGGATCGCGCCCTGGGCCAAAGGCAGGCGCCAAACCGCTGCGCCACCCAGGGATCCCTCTCTTTCGGTTTTTATAATGGGAGCAGGTTCCATAAGGAGAGGAGGAATGAATTTCATGATTTTTCTTTTCACTTTTTCAGATACCCTTCCCAAGAAATTGATTGGAAATGGCAAAGGAACACAGTTGTTTGGTGTTAAAAAAAAAAAAAAAAGGCAGTTTTTTCATTTTAGGAAGAAATGAGAGATGTATGTGGAGGATAGGTAGATGAAAGTGACTGGAATGGATTTACATGGTTTATTTGATTACTTGTGTTTCCTGGTAGATGCAAACAGTACGGCACTCTGAACAGACTCTAAAAACAGCTCTCATCTCAAAGAACCCAACGCTTGTGTCACAGTATGAGAAGTTAGATGCTGGCGAACGGCGTTTGCTGAACAAAGCCTTCAAGGCAGACAGTGATCTCTTTGGACCCATTACCTTGCATTCGGAATCAGATTGGATCATCTCCCATCCTGAGGCTCCCCAAGACTTCGAACAGTTTTTCAGTGATCCTTATAGAAAGGCACCATCTCCGGAGAAACGCAGTATTTATATACAGTGCATCGGTATATGCTGTTAACATGACGGATTTGGGTTGGTTTGCAACAGGGCTGTTGCCAGGGATAGCCTGGGCTGCTGATCTCATGCAAGTGGGTAGTTTTTATGATCATTTTTTTGACATTCGTTACCATGGTGGAAGTTATGTACCTAAATAGCCCTAAAACAGGACATTTTGTGTCTTTGTAATTCATATACAGATCAATGAGTGATAAAGGTTTATTGAAAATTTAGCGGTAGTTTGCTTCTCATTTCAGATTTCTAATTATAGACTGAGATGAAGACTGAATGTTTAATCACCTTAAAGTCTGTCTTTACATTTTTTTCCATCTTACAGGATCTCTAGGAAACACCAGGATTATCAGTGACGGATATATTAAATGGCTCAAGGGCTACTGTGAAGCATTTTTCTATGGCTTGACAGTAAAACTCCTAGAACCGGTTCCTGTCTCTGTAACGAGGTGTTCCTTTAGAGTCAATGATAACACACAAAACCTACAAATTCACGCAGGTGAATTAAACAACTTTACAATTTGAATTGAGTAAAGGAGATATTAGATCGATACATGTATGGAGATATCATGTCTCATGTATACATTTTTTTTCAAATAGGAGACATCCTGAGGTTCCTAAAAAAGAAGAAACCTGGAGATGCCTTCTGTATTGTGGGAATAACCATGATTGATCTTTACCCAAGAGACTCCTGGAATTTTGTCTTTGGACAGGCCTCTTTGACAGATGGTATTCCTTTTTGACATTGTTGGTAGAAATTTCCTCAACCTGAGAATATTTGAAAATGTTGATAAAGGGAAGAAATTCCAACCAATTATAATTTTGATACTTAAGACTATAATAATTCTGGTGCATCATGCTGTGCTCAGGAAGTGTGCTGTGGATGGATTCTGATATTCTGGCTTCATCCCTATGATCTTGAGGCCAATGATACCTATGTCAGAGAGTTCTTTTGAGATAGTTTACCTAACAGTAAACTGGTACTTAAAAAGGGTGTGTTTATGGGTGGCATATATATAGGCATTCAGCACAACAGATGGTAAATATCAGTAATTCACTAGCAAGGTGAATTAAAGATATTAAGGATGCTTGAAATATCATTAACATAGGGGCACCCTGGGTGACTCAGTCGGTTAAGTGTGTGACTCTTGGTTTCAGCTCAGGTCATGATCTTAGGGGCATGAGATCAAGTCCCATCGCACTCGGAGAGAATCTGCGGGAGATTCTTTCCCTCCTCTGGTCCCTCTGCCCCTCCCCCGACCTGTGCACTGTCTGTCTCTCTCTCCCTCCCCCCGAATAAATAATCTAAAAAAATCCCCTATCATCAACGTAAGTGAAAATCTTGTAATTGGTTTTCAGTTCTTTTTGTAGTTTTCTAGTATAGATAAACCATAGACTGATTTACAAGTGTGCAAGCTTCTTATTCTGTGTCTCGTGACATTTTGTTATTTTACTTGAAAAAAATGTCAACTTCAGTTTTCGACTTAGATACAGTAAACTTGGCTCATTAAGAATTCTATATGGTTGGGATCCCTGGGTGGCGCAGCGGTTTGGCGCCTGCCTTTGGCCCAGGGCGCGATCCTGAAGACCCGGGATCGAATCCCACGTCGGGCTCCCGGTGCATGGAGCCTGCTTCTCCCTCTGCCTGTCTCTCCGCCTCTCTCTCTCTCTGTGTGACTATCATAAATAAATAAAAATTAAAAAAAAAAAAAGAATTCTATATGGTGATACTGAGGGTGGGAAAGGACCTGGAAGCAAATACTATTTTTGCCTAATTGTTTTTTCTTTTTTTCTTTCTTTCCACTTCTTTTCTTCCCATCCTTCCATGTTTGCTATAATTTCTCTACCCTCATTCCTTAAGATCTGACAGGTTTGAAAGGGAAAGTCCAATGCAGTAAGGGGAGTGTCATCCATTAGCATTCTAGGGGGAGTAGGTACCCAGGATGGTATTTTCGGGGTACCAGTTCATGGACTGTCCAGGTGCTACATTGGCCTCGGGGTTGTTGGAGGTGGGCACCTTCTTTAACAAATGTTTCTTTCTACTAGATATCTCCCTTTGTGACACATTCACTAGAGGTGGGAGCCCAGGGCACCACAGAGCCTCTTCTTCCCCCTACTCTTTCATTGGTGACTTCCTTTACATTCCTAGAGTGTCCCCCCCACCACCACCCTCCACCCCACCATCAACACACTCTTGGATACTCTGGCCACTGCTGTCTTTCTGATTTTTGTAAGAGCCATCTTTCTTTCAGAAATAAAATTTTTAATAATTTTTTTTAAAGATTTTATTTATTTATTCATGAGAGATAGGCAGAGACACAGGCAGAGAGAGAAGCAGGCGCCATGCAGGGAGCCCAATGTGGGACTCGATCCTGGAGCTCAACTGCTGAGCCACCCAGGCATCCCCAGAAATAAAATTTTTAAAATAAAGATTGTATTAGAGAGAGGGAGAATACCAGCTGGGGGGCGGGGCAGAGGCAGAGGGAGAAGCAGACTCCTTGCTGAGCAGGGAACCTGACATGGGGTTCGATCCCAGGACCCTGGGATCATGACTTGAGCCCAAGGCAGATGCCTAACTGAGCCACCCAGGTGCCCCTATCAGAAGTAAACTTTTATGAGCTAAATTTTTATCTCCCCTTTCATAATTAATCTGACAGTGATGAAACATTAAAGATATATTAAAACAATTTCTCTAGACATTGCTAGCTAATTTATCTTTTTCCTGGTTGAGGAGGTCAGGAGACATTCCCCTAAAATGTTTCTATTGTAAACACCTCCACCCTTTTTAAAAGTAAGTTTCTTAAATATTGCATGGCCTAAGAGAAGGCGTAGGCTAGCAGCACTGAAGTGCCATGTAATGAGACAGTATCTTACTACACGTGACTGCACTCTCCAAGGGTACAAAAGTGAAGATTTTAAAATAGAGAAACAGTTAATTACTAAAGAAAATAAGCTTCCATTCATAGGATTATTAGAAGGAAAAAATATTCTTGCTAAAGGTATTGGAGGGATGTATGCCCACATTTGTTTGGCCAGAGCACAGACGAGGTCAGCTGTGACATGAGCAGATTTTGTTTTTTCTTAACTTTCAGAGTGCTCTCTCTCACCCTAAATATCAAATACCAGGCAACACTTCCAAGGGTGGGGTGAGGAGTGTTCTCTGTGGGTCAAGGTGGATCCAACAGACTTACTATGAATTCATTTCTTTAACCCCCCCCCCGCAAAAAAATGCCGTATTACTTTCAAATAACAACTGGAAGAGACATAAATAACAGTGATAATGTAAGCAAGTCACATTCTAGAGCCATGCCCTTTAGAATGCGTTGTGCAGGAAACCCTGTGCTCCATGTATGCAGGGATGGTTGAAACAAGCGTCAGTATAACAGGAAGTCAGTTAAAAGGGTGTTTATTCTGGTCATCCGACGGCAGCCACACAGCAGAGTCGTGCTCCGAGTGAGGAGTGGGGGAGGGAAGAGGTTGTCTGAAGGCATGGTCTCCCAGCATCAGGGCAGTGGCACCTCGGTTTCCCTCAGCATGGCACCAGGAAGGTGCAGGAACCCTCAGCATAGGACCTGGAGCTCTGTTTATTGTGTTCTGAAAGAGTAAAGTCATGGGTGCGTGGTATGTGTGTCACCACTTCTCCTTGCTCCTCTTAGAGTACTTGATTTGGACTCGGCTTTGAGAAAAAGAGGGGGTAAAAACAATTCTGGAACTTTGAGTTTCTCAATAATTTGATCTCAAGACCATTGGGTTTTACAGGGCAGAGGAGGTAGGATGGCAGAAGAAGATGTGGAGAGGGAAATCTGAGGGCAAAAGCCCTTCTCTGTCGGGGCAAACCTGAAGCGTATTGGACCGTGCGAACGCACTAGCACAGATTTGCACCCAATGACTGGACGCCCAAGCGGGCGCTCTTTCTTGGTCTTTCATTCAGAAATCTTACTCCCCTTCTGTTGTTGCTTGTTCTTCCTTTTATAGGTGTGGGGATATTCAGCTTTGCCAGGTACGGCAGTGATTTTTATAGCTCACGCTTTGAAGGCAAAGTGAACAAGCTGCGGAGAGTATCTTCAAGCGACTATTCCGTTTTTGATAGCTATTATACCCCTGAAGTGACCAGTGTTTTGCTGCTTCGTTCCTGTAAGGTGAGTCATTTAAAAAAAAAAAAAAGAAAAGAAAACCCACCAGAGTATTTTTTAAAGAGCTCTTAATTCCTGCATTGCGTTATCAGCAGTCGTTAAGGTAATATTATACATGAGGTTGTATCATCTATAGGCGTTTGGTGCCTATTGTTTGAAGTTATCAATAAAAATTTAAATGGATGCCTTAATATTGGAATTCTGTCTGGCTAGTTACATGCAGCCTTGGCTGTACCCACATCCTCGCCACTAGTCTAATTCCAGAAGTCTGGTATGGGTAAGGTAACGGACTCTTCGGAGCTGTGGTGGTCATCTAATAAAGCTCCCCTTGGAGGGCCTCTGCTCTCAGGCAGAGGTCTTGAGAATGGCTTCCTCTTGGGCTCCAGGCTACCTTCTACTGTGGTTAGTTCTAGTCAATCTCCCCAGCCCTTGCTATTTGGAAAGCCCATCTCCTGATGCTCCCCTCCCTGCCTCAGTAGCCAGAGACACAGGCTTTTCCCGCAGCTAGGAAGTTCTGTTTTCATAAGTACCCCTGCTTGGGGTTTGAGAGCTACAGTGTGTTCAGAGCGCGTACCCTGCATCAGTATCACTTGGTGTGTTCGTTAACATGCGAAGAGCCCCCTCCCTTCTAGACCTACTGATTCATCAGCATCTCTGGGGGAAAGTTCCAGAATCTGAATTGTAACAAGTGCCCCACTGGCCTGGAGCAACAGCTGTCAACCAGGGGTGATTTTTGCCACCCAGGGACTTCTGGCAATATCTTGAGATATTTCTGGTTGTTGCAGTTGGGGCCGGGGTGTTGCTGGTGTCTAGTGGATAGAGCCTGGGGATGGTGCTGAGCATCTACACTGCACAGGACAGTTGTCCACTCCTCCCCACCCCCCACTGGCCCACAAAGAATGATCACACCCCACATGTCAGGTGTATCAAGGCTGAGAAACCCTGCTCCAGGAGAAGTAATCAAGTATAGGAAGGAAAGCAGTAAGACATTTAGGGAAATGAAGGATTAAGTCTTGGGCAGGTTGAAGTTTTGGTGATGAATGTAAATTCGTTTCTTGAAAAGCAAGAAAAAGGAGGAAGGTCTAACCCTTTGATGATGGTGGCGCTATAAAGCCTTGATGTGAATGTCTTGCAGACTTTAACCCATGAGATTGGACACATATTTGGACTTCGACACTGCCAGTGGCTTGCATGCCTCATGCAAGGCTCCAACCACCTGGAAGAAGCTGACCGGCGCCCCCTCAACCTTTGCCCTATCTGTTTACGCAAGTTGCAGTGTGCTATTGGCTTCAACATAATAGAAAGATACCAAGTAAACGAGGGGAAGAAAAAGAGGGGGAAGTGGTTATATAAGTAGCAAACTACCATTTTCTATCAGGCCCTTCTCTGGAGCTATAATTTATCGGAGGAAATTAGTGCAAAGATAAGCAGGAAGCTGTGGTTAAAAAAAAAAAAAAACACCCAAAGAAATCTCAAACTGCCCTGCCTCTGAGTGCCTTACACTTGTAGTTCAATGAGAAACAGTGGAAGATGTTTCTGTGTTCCCCCTTCGCTGGGGGAGAGAGAACATGACTTGGGAGAACAGGCTAATGTTTTTTTAAATTTTTATTTATTTATTCATGAGAGAGAGAGAGAGGCAGAGGCAGAGACAGGCAGAGGGAGAAGCAGTCTCCATGCAGGGAGCCCGACGTGGGACTCGATCCTGGGTCTCCAGGATCACACCCTGGGCCGAAGGCAGATGCTTAACTGCTGAGCCATTCAGGGATCCCCCAGGCTAATGTTACTTCGTGTGGCAGTTCATTTTTTTTTTTAATCCATAAGTACATGCGGAGATGCTTTATTTTTCCAAATGTGGGACAGAGGTATGCTCTTCACTCAGAGGAAGGGATGGACTACTTCGAGGAGGAAGAGGGAAAGTACCTAATCTCAGTATGTGTGTGCCTGTCTGAGTGTCCGCACACCCACAAATAGGTCCATATCCATCACGACCCTGCTCGAGGGTGTGACTACTCCTGCGGGGATCTTCACATGTACGTGTCTGTCTCCACCTGTGTGCACACTTACTTAGGGACCCACTTTCACATCAGATCCAAAGCACTTACCCAGTGCCCTGTGGAACATTCGGCATGTTGAGAAAAGCATAGTCCTCCCATCTAGAAAAACCTGAGAGGATTGGCGTGTTTCTCTTTAATCTCTTCTGTGCATACTTCTGACCATCACTTGTAATCATAGTTTGTGTAGTCTTTTTTTTTTTTTTTAATTTTTATTTAGTCATGAGAGACACAGAGAGGCTGAGACACAGGCAGAGGGAGAAGCAGGCTCCCTGCAGGGAGTCCCACGTGGGACTCGATCCTGGGTCTCCAGGATCAGGCCCTAGGCTGAAGGCGGCGCTAAACTGCTAAGCCACCCAGGCTGCCCCGTAGTCTTATTCCATATTCACAAACGTCTTTATCAAACGGAACATCTTACTGGGGTAATAGAAGTCACGGAGTTAGATAATGTGATTTAGAAGTGAACATTTTTCTCCGGCCTAAGACTATTTTGCTCTGATTTGTTAACATGCGAATCTGCTTTCTGTTTTTCAAGGCGCTGGTGAGGTGGATTGATGATGAGTCGGCGGACACCCCCGGAGTCAGCACGGAACACAGTTGTGAGGATAATGTGAATTTACCAAAACCTGTGGAAGCCTTTAAGGAATGGAAAGAGTGGATAATAAAATGCCTTGCTGTTGTCCAAAAATAAGGACCTTCACATAGTTATTGAAATAAACACTTGCACATTATGCTTTCATTTGGATGGAGTACTTCATTAGAACAAACTGTTCACTGACTCTGCCCTGTCAAGTAACAGAATGGAACTTTTTTCTTCTTTTTTAAAAGATTATTTATTTATTCATGAGAGACACACAGAGGCAGAGACACAGACGGGGAGAGGCAGGCTCCCTGCAGGGGGCCCAATGTGGGACTTGATCCCAGGACCCCAGGATCACGACCTGAGCTGAAGGCAGATGCTCAACCGCTGAGCCACCCAGGTGCCCTAGAACCTTCTTTAAAGCACCCGAACTGGGATGCCTGGGTGGCTCAGCGGTTGAGCATCTGCTTTCAGCTCTGGGCATGATCCTGGGGCTGGGGATCAAGTCCTGCATCAGGCTCCCTGTGAGGAGCCTGCTTCTCCCCCTGCCTGTCTCTCTGTCTCTCTGTGTGTCTCTCATGAATAAATAAATAAAATCTTAAAAAAAAAAAAACACCTGAACATAGAAATGCGGCTTATTTTGAGTGCTGAAAACTATAAACACTCTCTCGCCCGTCCTAGTAGCCTGGTATGTTGTAGTGAGCACACCATGTCCATTCTTCAAATATGTTTATGTCTCATAAGAGACCTAGTACTAGCGGATAAGTAACCATTATAAAGATCGCTTTATATGCCGCAAGAAAGGGTTTCCAAGAAACATAATTTCCAAGGGGTGATGTTTGGTTCATTTCTTAGAAGAGGTACTCACTCCCCCTCTAGACCCAGGCAAGTCACTTTCTCCACTTAACATCCCTCATCCATGGACTGTCCTTCCCACATGGGCTGTTTTGTCTCCTTCCATTCACTGGTTGTCCTCTTGAGCCTGAAAGAAGCAATAGCTCACTTGGGGTTTTAGCAGCTTACAAAATGTGACCTCCTCTCAAGAATATTGACACGTGAAAAGAACAGTAGGACTTTCTACAAAAGACAGTATTTGTGAAGTTTCTTGCACACAAGTCGTTAAAACAGGGCTTATGTTTGTGAGCATTGCACTTTTCCCGTTGGCTGAGAGCAGGTGTTAGGTTTATTCCTACAGTAGGATCGTCCTCACTTTGCATTTGGAACTGTTTACTTGAGTACAGGGGAGGATGTGATGGGCTTACCTGTCGCTGTGTCAGGAATACCCATGATGGCCTGTCAGGCTGTGCACATCAGCCGGACTCCCTCCGGAGGGAACAGGTTGAAAGCCGCAGACTTCACAAATCACCTCTGTGAGATCAGTACCACTCAGAAATCTAGAAACTTGATTGGACCATTTGAATGAATGCCAGGGAGCAGATTGCATTTCCCACATTCTCATCTTCACCTGGAGGATAAAACTTATGGGTAATTTAAAATTTTGAACTTTGGAACCTAAATTCTTTCCCTGTTCCTTTATTCATGCAGTGTGATTGAAAGCACCTATTATAACTGAACCCGTGGTTGCTCTTACTACGTTCACTTTCTTATTTGGTTAGACCCTGAAGGTCATTTAGAAAAATGGTGATTTGTGTTCAAGCTAATTGGAGGGTGAACATTTGGTCCTTCTAATATGAGAAAGCGAACCCAAGGGAGTGTGGACTTGTATGCATTCTGCTAGGAGTTTTGTTTCCTCCTTGAAAGAAAGGTGCTATTATTGTCCACTGTGTTCAGTTTTCTTCTGTTTTCCCACAAGGTAAGCACAGGTTTAGTCCTGTAGGTCACCGTGAGTTACACACCTACAAATTCAGATTTGGCTAGCTGTGTAAATCGGGTTGTGCTTGCTTGGGCAAGACGTAAAGTCCATTTGAACCTACTCTACACCCAAACCAGGAAAAACGTCTCTCGTTTAAAGGATCAAATCGGCCCTGTTAAAAGTCGGACAAAAGTTTTCTGTAATAGGCACTTACTCAGCAGTCATCAGTTGCGCAGAGTACCGCCCTGTATTCTAGGGTTCAATTTAGAGAATGCAATTTGCTTCCTGCAACTAACTTGTAGGTACTACAGGTAAATCTTGTTCTGAGAAACGGGTTTTCACTCAGGGGCAAACGGAAACCCACGCAGGCTTTGCTCTGCAAATGCTGCACCAACAAGGTCTTTACGGCGGAGGAGAACTGGTGGTTCTCCGCGCGGTCTGAACACCTTCTAGAAATAAGTGAATCTGAAATGCTGTTCGCCTTGGCGCCTGCGGAATTAGTAGTCTCCTTCCCGGTCAGGGCAAGGATCCGGGGTCAACGTCTTAGTCCGCAAGCCTGTAACGTGGCTGGTCCGGCTCGCCCTCCGATGCCCCCTCCCCTCCAGCGCGTGCCCGTCCCGCGCCCCGCCCCCGCCCCGCCCCCGCCGCTCGCCCGCGCCGCGCCGCGCGTCCCCGGCCCGCGCCCCCGGCCCGCCGCGTAGCCTCCCCGGCCAGGGGGCAGGAGCCGCGAGGAGCCCGGCGGCGCGGCGCGGCGGAGCCGTGAGTGCGAGCGAGCGGGAGGGGGGCGCGTGTGCGCGGCGCGGGCACGCGGCGGAGCCCCTTCCGCGGCCCCGGAGCCCGAGCTAGAGCCGCTGAGAGCTAGAGCCGCCGGGAGCCAGAGGCGCCCCGAGCTAGAGCGGCCTCGAGCTAGAGCCGCCCCGAGCTAGAGCCGCCCCGAGCTAGAGCCGCCCCGAGCTAGAGCCGCCCGGAGCTAGAGCGGCCCCGAGCTAGAGCCGCCCAGAGCTAGAGCCGCCCCGAGTTAGAGCCGCCTCGAGCTAGAGCCGCCCGGAGCTAGAGCCGCCCCGAGCTAGAGCCGCCCCGAGCTAGAGCCGCCCCGAGCTAGAGCCGCCCGGAGCTAGAGCCGCCCGGAGCTAGAGCGGCCCCGAGCTAGAGCCGCCCCAGCTAGCGCGGCCCCCCCCGCCCAGCTAGAGCCGCCCCGAGCTAGAGCCGCCTCGAGCTAGAGCCGCCGGGAGCCAGAGGCGCCCCGAGCTAGAGCGGCCTCGAGCTACAGCCGCCCCGAGCTAGAGCGGCCCCGAGCTAGAGCCGCCCCGAGCTAGAGCCGCCTCGAGCTAGAGCCGCCCCGAGCTAGAGCCGCCTCGAGCTAGAGCCGCCTCGAGCTAGAGCCGCCCGGAGCTAGAGCCGCCCCGAGCTAGAGCCGCCTCGAGCTAGAGCCGCCCCGAGCTAGAGCCGCCCCGAGCTAGAGCCGCCCCAGCTAGCGCGGCCCCCCCGCCCAGCTAGAGCCGCCCCGAGCTAGAGCCGCCTCGAGCTAGAGCCGCCCAGAGCTAGAGCCGCCCGGAGCTAGAGCGGCCCCGAGCTAGAGCGGCCCCAGCTAGCGCGCCCCCCCCCCCCCGCCCAGCTAGAGCCGCCCCGAGCTAGAGCGGCCCCGAGCTAGAGCGGCCCGGAGCTAGAGCCGCCCCAGCTGGCGCGGCCCCCCCCGCCCAGCTAGAGCCGCCTCGAGCTAGAGCCGCCCCGAGCTAAGGCCACCCCGAGCTAGAGCCGCCCCGAGCTAGAGCCGCCCCGAGCTAAGGCCACCCCGAGCTAGAGCCGCCCCGAGCTAGAGCAGCCCGGAGCTAGAGCCGCCCCGAGCTAGAGCGGCCCGGAGCTAGAGCCGCCCCGAGCTAGAGCCGCCCCGAGCTAGAGCGGCCCCGAGCTAGAGCCCCTCGGTGCACGACGGAGAGCGCGCGGGCCGAGGTGCGAGCCTCGGGGTGCAGGCGCCACGTGGGGGCACGCGAGGGCAGGCTTAGCCGCACGTTGTCCAGAGCCTTTCCGTTTCAGCCCGTAGTGCACCTGCGCTTGGAGACCGCCATGCCCCCGACGCAGGGCGGGCGACCCCCCGAAGTACGCGGAGCCCCGAGGCCGCGCCGCGGGGGCTCGCCGGGTGCTCGCCGGCTGCTCGCTCGCTGCGCACCTGCTGCTGCTCCGCGCGGGAGGACGTACCTGTGAGGCCGCGACACGGGCGTGACCGGGCCGCGCCCTCCGTAGGGAAAGGTTTTGCGGGGCGTCGGCAGTCCCGAGGGTGCTGCTCGCCCGCCGCGAGGACGTGGCCGCTCGCTCCGAGCTCAAGGCCTCCCTACGGCCTGGCCCTTGGATCTCGCCGTTACTTCCTGCGGCCCTGGCCGGCTTTTTACCGTCTCCCGTTGCCAAGGGCCTGGGCTGTCCCCTAACGGCGTCTTCATCCTTGGAATGCAGAATTTTGTAAAGTGCTGATAATGAGGATGTCGCTCAGGTCATTTCACACGTGAAGACACAGGCCCTCAGTAGCCAGGGGAGCTTGTGCGCCGCAGTGGCAAAGAGAGACCCGGCCCAACACCCACCCCCCCCTCCCCAATGACGAATTCGGCTTCGCTGCCCTGTGCTGCATGACCTCACGAGACGTAAAATACCACAGGCCAGAGACCTGATTCCCCCCCCCCCAGATTGTTTATAGTAGAGGTTATAAGATTAAACTTTCTTTCAGCCTCTTTTCTGCTCAAGTGGGGCCATCTGGTGTGGCTCAAAGTCAGAGAAATCAGTCCATGCACTCTGCCTTAGCACCAGAAAAGAGATTTAAGATCCAGAAAAGCACTTGCTACCCATGGAGGCATTAAAAAAAAAAAAAAAAAAAAAAAAAGCATCATTAAAAAAACATCTACTGGAAAATAGGTTAAGTTAAAACAAAATCTGCTCCAGCAATATGTTTAAACTGAGCCCTCCATCTGCATCCCTACCCTCGGGGTAATTTCTTCCCACTGGTTGTTGAGTCTCCGATGGATCTATGTTTTCCTCGTGACAGCCGATTGGCTCGTCCCGCCCTCCTGCCGGGCACTAGGAGACCCATTCTCAGCTGTGGGGCCAGTAGGTGGGATCGCAGTGCTTTCAGTTCTGAGGGCCACCCAGCTGCTTTGTAGCAGCACCAGACTGTCTTGAGCTGTAATTGTAAATAGATACCATTTGTTTTTCCTCTTGAAAAAGCCAGTGAGAAATGAACTTATTCATTCATTCAACAATATTTTGGGAGCATCCCCTACTATGTGCACCACTATCTGCACTATGTGCACAGGCCCTGCTCAGAGCCTCAGGAACATAGCCATGAACCAAAACGACTACCTTAATGGGCCAGTGCAAGAGACCTAATTAATGTGGGAAAACAAATTACTCCTATAACTTTTTTTCAGAGTCAAGTGTAGACACGAGGACTGTTTTGGATAGGAGAGGCACGGAAGCCTCCTCTGGAATCTTTGGAGGAGACTAGAATAAAGGGTCACATCATGTACACGTCAAAGGGAAGGGTGGACCAGGGAAAGGGAAATAGAAATGCTAAGGCTGAAGGCTTTTTCAGGGCCCAGTGAGGCCAGAGCAGCCAGGGGGGCGGGAGCAAAGAAGTTAAGAGCTGGGAGTTTAGGAAGAACCCATTGTTAGGGACTTTAGGTTTTATTATTTATTCAATTTTTTTTTTATTTGACAGAGAGAAGGAGAGAGAGAGAGCACAAGCAGTGGGGAGAGGGAAAAGCAGACTCCCTGCTGAGGAGGGCGCCCCATGCAGGGCTCAATCCCAGGACCCTGAGATCATGACCTGAGCCCAAGGCAGACGCCCAACAGACTGAGCCACCCAGGGGCCCCAGGGATTTTAGGGTTTAAATGTGATGGTGACTGATTTGTGCCCTAAAAGGATTATTGTAAGGCTTCTTTTTTTTAATTTTTTAATTTATTTATGATAGTCACACAGAGAGAGAGAGAGAGAGGCAGAGACACAGGCAGAGGGAGAAGCAGGCTCCATGCACCGAGAGCCCGACGTGGGATTCGATCCCGGGTCTCCAGGATCGCGCCCTGGGCCAAAGGCAGGCGCCAAACCGCTGCACCACCCAGGGATCCCTGTAAGGCTTCTTTATGAAAAATTAAAGCAGGGAAATTAAAGCAACGGTGGAATTGGGCAAACCAACTAGGAGATTATTGCAATAATCCAGCTAGGATGATATGGGCTTGGATCAGAGGTACCCGTAGAATTGGCAAAGGCAGGTTCTGGATATATTTAGAAAGTAAAGCCAATAGGATTTATGGAGGAGCAGGTTTGGGGAGGAGGGTCAAGAGTTCTGCTGAGGACATGCGACGTTGGAAATGCCTGGTTGGCACCAGGCGCTGTCACACGGGCGTAAGTCTGGAGCTCAGCTGCAAAGTCGGGTCTTACAACAGGAGTTGTCAGTGTAGAGAAGGTACTTAGAGTTTTGGCTGAATTCTAGGGGAGTAGGTTGCTAGGAGAGTTGGAGTGCTTCTCTTTTCTTGGGTTGCTGGAAAGATATAAATAATACAAATACGTGGCCACCCATGTGTGTTTTCTCTCCATAATATTTGCTGAGCTGTGTTTTAAGAGCCTTTATAGATAAAATGTTCTGGAACAGCACTTTTGCTGTCCGGTTTTCCCTCTAGGAAATCCGTAGTCACTGAAGTTATGTTGATTTGGATGTGAGAGTTTTTCTTCCCTGAAAAGCGAAGTAAGTAGCAGGTTCTTGAACTTGTCCTTTTTCTTCTGCTGCCGCCTTCAGGGAGTCCTTACGGGCCTCGAACACCAGGGGGCGCTAGTCTCCTTGCTTATCCAGCGGCTGGCCCACCTGTTGGCGATTGCCGCCCTCCTTTGATTAACATCTGTATCAAAGAAAAATCTGAAAACAAGTTCAGTTTCTCTTTTTTTTCAGTGCTACGCGTACCTATAGGATTGACCTTTTAGCACAAAACACGCCCGAATTGTCTTTAAATTGGTCGTTTCCAGTAAAGCTCATAACCATATAAAAGTTTAAAGGCAACAGTATCTGAACTGCCAGCAAGCCTGGTACTTGGGAGCTTTTAAAATAAGCATTGGTGATTCTTTCTTTCTTCCTTAAAAAAAAAAAGATTTTATTTATTCATGAGAGACACAGAGAGAGAGGCGGAGACACAGGCAGAAGGAGAAGCAGGCTCCCCATAGGGATCCCGATGTGGGACTCGATCCCAGGACCCCAGGATCACACTCTGAGCTGAAGGCAGATGCTCAACCACTGAGAATATTTTTGAGAAAGAGTACGAAAATCTGAATGCAATAAATACCTCTAGGTGACTTGAATGGGTAAGTGGGCCATGGGAACCCTGACATAAGATCTATTTTCTATTTTATCACCAGGTATTAAGCTGCAGGAAAGGCAAAGCCATGTACAAAAGCTACATTATGCATTATGGGAGGACAAAACCAGTAACTTTGTTAAAAGGCTTGGAAACATTATATCCATCAAGGGTGCATTTGTCTTAAAAAGAGCACATGATCATAACTCAGTTTTGCCACTGGAATAATTTTACTTTTGGGGAGGGAAGTAGTGTTCATTTAGATGAAACATTATTAAGTCAGCAAGGTTAAACCAGAATCTCTTTAATCCCAGGAAATGAAAACTTGTAATTAATGTGCCATCAGCTGTTTGATCTTTCCTGTCTTTGGCACCTCTGATCTAAAAGCCACTTTGACCACAGGGATCCCTTCCTATATTGGGCAGGACGTTCCTTTTCAGAGGGGTGCCACCAGTGGCACTGACCCTTCCAGGGTCACCGAGGCACGGAGCAGGGCTCAGAAACCACAGTCCGCAGGCCAAATCCAGCCCACTGCCTGTTTTTCTTTCCTTTCTTTCCATAAACTAATAGGGGCTTTTGACACTTTTATGTGGTTGGGAAAAAAAAAACACCAAAATAATATTCCATGATGAAATTAAAATTTCAGTATCCATCAATAAATTTTTACTGAAGCAACCATGCTCATTAATATACGTATTCTCTTTGGCTGCTTTCATACTATTGCTGTGGGGCTGAGTAGTTGTGGCAAAACCCACATGGCCCAGAGGGCCATAAATATTTACAGTCTGGACCTTTGCAGAAAAAGTTTGCTGACCCTTGCCATGGAGAGTATGCTATTTACTTAGAGGTCAGAATAGCTTTTAGTCTGTAACTGGATATAGATAGTCTCAACGATGTAGTACTGTTGATAGGCTTAGCTATTACTCTCTGGTGACCATGATATCGTTTCATTCATATATTTTTCATTAAAAAAATAATCAAGCTCTGCAAACACTTCTTGGACATGTTTATGTGTCTCTAGTAGAATTAAAAGATTTTGCAGAGAAGTGAAAAGAAATTATTTATCTGAAGTGCATCTTCCTTGGGTGTTTATGACTTTAGTTGGATCAAACAATGAACGCCGATGAGTCTATAAAAAAAACTAATCAGTCTCTAAATAAAAAAGCCATACATTTATTGCAAATCTAGAAGTACCAGAATGTCACAAATACAGAACAAATCAGCAATCCTGTTTTAATTTTCTTCCAAACATTTAAAACCTGATTATCGACATACTCAAATTGGCATACATTTTTTTTTCATGCAGTTAACAGAATGGACCTTGAGCAGATTGCTCAGAAATCAGTTATAAATATTAAATTGTATTGAACATTCATAGTAAAAAATGTTGTAAAGTGCTGAAGTCATGTAAGTCTGCAAAACTGCCACAAGCTCAAAGTCCTTCTCAAGCAGTGACAGAGATTTGCTACATCCACCTTGTGTTAGGTGTGTCTGTTTTCGACGGACACTTTGTCATTTTCTCCCCCAACCCCCAAAGTTTTACAGATTGTCCTATTTCTATGGCTGATAAATGCTATACAAAATGTAGCAGGTGGTGATGAACTATGCCACTTTCATTTCAGTGCAGAGAAATATTCAAGCTTGTGTGTACCTGTAACCAAACTAGGCTTGTTATATTTTTTCCCCCTGAGTTGTCATAAATTAACAGTAAAGATGAATAAAAGATGGAGCAGCGAGCGACCATCACCTGTAGAATGAGATTCAGTACATATAAGTAGCCCACACTTGCTCTCTTTACAGAAAAATGATAACATGAGAAATACTATACATGTAGTGTAACTCCAAAAACAAACAAACAAAAAACCCCAACAGCGACTAAGCTACCTGATAACTCTGGCAACTTAGAGCAGTCGAGGTTTATGTAAGATGTAAATCGCAACTTATAACTTAGGATGGTAAAATACATGTCTCTGCTACCCCATGTGAAATACAGAAATGCTTCAACAATTAGCTGTTAAAAAAAAGAAAGTCAGAAATGCTTCAACAATTCAATGAAATATAATTCCGATCAAAGGAGATCCTCAAGTATTCTTAGGTGATAAAACAAAATATTTTTAAAAAGCTAAGGCGATTACTTTTTTCCCCTTCAAATAGCACATGTGGCTTTTAATCAAATTGAAGAATCATTACAACCTGGCCCTCTGATGAGAGTAGCTTTACAAGATAAGAAGTATTCTTTGAGGCATTTAAAGGATTGCAAAAAGGAGGTAAAAATGATGCTTAGGTCTTGGATTTTATTTCTTTTGATTAATCATCCTAGAATAACTTAATAATAAATAGTGGTTTAAATTAAAGACACTACAGTCACATATTTCTGAATAATTAAAAGCAATAGGAAACACATTTTCGAATGTCATTCTCTATATTCTGTGTTGAAATACTTCTGGTAATGACTGGCCATAAAAAGAAGTGGTAATCTTCACATTTATGAAGTTCAAGTTATGTATCTTTTTAAAAAATTTCTGTTTATTAGCCAAATGTTTGGTCTTGGACTGTACTTCATTCCCACGGAATATCTGACACACTGAGAGGCCACAGTTGGTGAATGGAGACCTCAGTGTTTTCCAAGGGGTTTTAAACAATTTGTTCCTATTTCTGAAAATGAGAAATTTTAAAAGTGACTTAAGTTTTTTGTTTGTTTGTTTGTTTGTTTGTTTGTCTGGAGTGGCCAATTTCATTTCAATGATCTGGGCTGGCTGTCATTTTGTAAGATAGTTGTTTATCACACGTGAGAGCTCTTAAAACCACTTCACCAATTCACGTCACTATTTTAAAATCGGAATGTGAACCACAGGGTCCTTCTTTGTATCTCTGTGTTGCTACTGAATACAACCAGATTTAGGTACAGAAGAATGCTGGGTTGTTTTTGTTTTGGCTTAAGAAACAAGCAAAAAAGAAAAACTTAAAAAAGAAAAAAAAAAGGATGTTGGTAGTGCTCACATGTACATTCCCTTTAAAATGTAGATTGAAGTGTGGGTAGAGTGGATAGCCCCTGTACCTCCCTTGCCCCCCGTCCGCCCACCTTCCAGCCAACAGGGTGGCCGTCCTTAATTGAAAGCGTGTCATACTGGCTCCAGTTTCACTTGAACTTTATGCTCATTTTTCCCAAGGTCCATTTCTAGAAAGTCTTCAGGTATGTCTTGTAAAGCTTTTCCACGAGGATTCTCCACCTGTGCTTCCCCTGCAGGATGAGGCTGGCACAGTCCCTTCTTACAAGGTCTCACAAGCGCGAGGCACACGGCAGCCACACACATGCCAGCTGCACAGGAGTAGAAGGCTCGGCTGTAAATCTTACTCTGGTCCACCAGCAGACCTGAGAGAAATTCATATCTGTTAGCAACACGGGCACAAACCCTCGCTACCCCAGGCTCCCCCCAGGCTCAGAGGCTTCTCAGGGGCTTAGCCTTCTCTGTTCTTATCTGGTTCTTCTAAAGAAACAAGAGTGTTGAAGGCATGAATCACTTCTAGGCTGGGGAGGAGAGATAAGCCAGGACAAACATAAGGGCCGAGACAGCTGTGTTGCTAGCATGTTCTTCATGGGCTAATCTGTGCTCGTAGAGAATAAAACTTGAGACAGTTAGATTAAGCCTGCTTCTCTGAACAGGAACTATTTCCAAGAGAAGGAAGAGCTCTATTATTTTCCCTTGGGTTCACTTCAGGGATCTTATCCAATGAGATACAACTTCTATCATAATAACTTTTGAGGACCTAATTCAGGGCTAACGTATGGAGCGCACCCAATCCTTCCTACAAGAAATGTCGTGTGGTAATCAATTAAGTATTTGGGGAGCGCGCTCTGGTTTAGTTCCCTTGTTCCCTTCTTAGAAGGGAAGATGACTTAACAAAAAAGTCCCTCCGTGCTGCTGTTTCCAAAAGTCGGAGGCTAATGCAGTTCTACATGGATGGGGTCCCCTCTGGCACATCCAAGGCAAGGTGGTAGCAGAAGCTCGGGGCGGCCTGAACTGCAGGCGTAGGTTCTAATCCCGACTTGGTCACTAATTTACCGTATGGTGGTCGGCTGACCTTCAATTTCCTCATATATAAAATCAAGAGAGTTGGCTCAGCTAATCCTGCCAGCTCTGAAATTCTATGGGACGATAAAAAGCAGTGTTTTTCTTAAGACCGTAACGAGAAGTGAGCACCACTGATAAGGTGCCTGTAGACAAGGGTTGGGATTTTGTGTGTTCAGATTACCTGCAAGGGGTGGTCCGGCCAGTCCCGCTATACTCTGGATGAAGACATACACTCCTGCAGCAGAAGACATCTTCTCGATTCCCACGACATCGTCCTCGGCCAGCAGTGGTATATGGGTCCCCCCGACGGTCCCAACCATGAAACCAAAAAAGATGCTACATGACATCAGACCCCAGAATTCGGTCGCGAAAGTAAAGGCAAACAGAGACACCATCAACGAGATGACGCAGATGAGCTCGATGTAGATCTTGCGGATGGGCTCTCTGTTGAGGACACAGCCAGCTCCGATCCGCCCAAAAACTTCAGCGATTGCCATTGCGGATAGCAAGAAAGCGGCGCGCTCCTGCTCAATGCCCAGGCTGATGCCCAAGGGAATGATGTACAAGGAAGGTGCAAAGAACCCCAGTGTTGCAAAAAGACCAAATAATGCATAACAAATGAAACTCTTGTCTTTCAAGATTGAGAAGTCCAGTAAGGGGGCTTTCTTATCACTTGGCTTGGAGCTGGTCTTCACCTGGATCTGCTGCATGTCGGCCTTCGGCTCCAGTTCTACGTTGGCTTGGCTAGGCACATTCTTCGGTGAGGTAGTTAGTTCTACTCCTGAGTCAATGGAATCGATTGAGGTGCGTGTTTTCTCATTTTCGAGCATATATTGCACTTCTCTCCGATGTTCGTGCACGGTTGCTTTCGGGGACCCTGGTCCTCGGATGATGATCGGCCTCAGCAGCGCGCCGCAGACGATGATGTTCAGCTGCAGCAGGCCCACGAAGAGGAGACTGTATCTCCAGCCAATGTGGTCTTTCAGAGCCGTGATTGCTTCAGGAGGGCGGGAGCGGAGAGGAAATAAAATCTAAGGTCAGAAACAGACTCAAGGCCCAGGAGAAAATACCCAGCAGAAATCAGGATTCAGATGTAGTAATAACTGTCCTAAGAATTTACCCAGCAGCGTGACCGCAGTCCACCTGTGCTGCATCCTCCGTCCTCGGTTTTGATGCTCTTATGAACCAGTAAAGGAGAAAATGTGCACAGGGATCATCCTACATAAAGCAAACCCTGTCGGCTGAGGTTTGGAGGGTGCATTTTGCCAGGTAGAGGCCTAAGAAATGAACTAAGTTGGTGACCTACTTCCAGGTTTGCCGAACAGCGGCCTGCAGGCCAAATCCAATCCTCTGCCTGGCTTGGGTAATAAAGCTCCCCTGGAATAAAGGGTAATAAAGCTCCTTTGGTGCTGTGACCGCAAGTTTGAGGGGTTCTGACAGCTACCTCTAGTCCATGAGAGCCTAATGTATTTACTGTCTGGCCTTTTAAAAACAGAAATTCCCACGTCTGAGCTCAAGATCATTGTACACTCTCCCATTCGATCCACAGCAGGAAGGGGTTAAGTAAAAAGATAAAGGAAGACTCCAAAAAGCTCATGATTATCCCAGAATGAAATGATGACACAGTTCTGCTCGGCAGACTCTCCTTAGCTGCCGGAGTCCTGCCCTTCCCGCCAGTTAAGCTGGGGCCTCGGCTGCAGACCAGGGCAGGCCGGACACTGGAATGTGAGGCTGGGGGAATGGCCACAGGGAGAGCCCTGCAGGAGAACTGAACGATGCTGGCCCTGCGAGACCTGCAAGTATCTTTGTAATCGTCCCAGAAAGGTTAAGTGATATTCGGTAGAATTTTATTATATTCCAATTCTTTGACAGCACACAGGTATGAAGACGTACCTGGTTAGCCAGGTAAGCTGGTTATCCAGGAGATAGGCTTAGCAAGGCAGCCCCACACTCCTTGGAGGGGAGATCCACTCACTTTAAGCCTGTTTTCCTACCTCCTATCCCTCCCATTAATGTGGAAAACTTCAAATTGCAAAGTATTTTAGGCTTGGGTATTTTTTTTTGGTATTTATGTATTTATGTATTTATTTTTTAAGTAGGCTCCACATCCAAGATGGGGCTTGAACTCACTACCCAGAGATCAAGAGTTGCTGGCTCTAAGACTGAGCCAGCCAAGCACTCCCTAGGCTGGGGTATTTTGAAAAGCCTTATGCTCCTCTGGCAAAAGTGGGTGCAATTTTTCTTTCCCCATTTTACATTTCTTGAGTGCCTACCAGGTCCCGGGGATGTGCCCCGTGTTAGAAAGAAAGCCGACTGAGATATGCTTTCCACCCTCAGGGCATTCACAGACCACTGATTCTCCTCTCCACATTTTATTTTGAAAAAGTTCAAGTGGACACTAAAGTAGAAAGAATGACACCGATGTGCCTGCCCTCCTGCTCTTCGCCTAAATTCTACAGTTAACATTTCCTGTCTCTGTCTGTATGTTTATATGCACACACACATTCATTTTGCTCAACTATGTGAAAAGCTTCAGACATCATGACATGTCCCCCCTAAATACTTCTGCACTATCTCCTTTGAACAAAATGTAATCCACTGGCACATTCTTCCAGAAACCGCAGAGTACCCTTCGAGATCTTATGACCTGCTGATACACAAGGAAGTCTTTGATTTGATAAATTGTTTCATCCCTCTTGCAAGGAGCTTCCCAACGCCCAGCCCCAAAATAACCAACCAGTCGCATTTCACCCTGGAGACCTAGTGCTTGCTGGAGCGCTCTGGGAAGGCCTGCGTACAGTGATGTTAGCCATTCCAACTGTGGCCCAGGGGGCCTGGATCCACCATTCCAGAGTCAAACCCTGGTCCCCACTGGGGCCTAACAACAAGGAACCAAAATCCCTCTGTGAACCCAGGGAGGATCTCAAACTAGTCTTGAAGAGACAAGACATAGATCAGTCTTCTTCCCCGTATTGGATCAATCCTTACTACATTCCTTTCACCTGCCTTCTCACGGTACATGGAATGCACCGAAATATCCTCTATCTCTCGAAGGACCCCTGGCTAGGCTCCATCTTGCACTGCACTTTGTGCATCACCTCCTAAATGCCCTAACCTGCTTTCTATCTCCCAGAATAAAGGTCAGCAAACTCCAAATGGTGGTTCAGATGGGGCCTCACATGGTGGTCAAACCAGACTTCTACTGGGGACCCTTTGCTAGGCCGGGACGAGAGGAACCCTGACTGCTGCCTCATCCTTTGCCCCTGGCCAGCAGGAAGTAGTCACGATTGGTCATCGTCCTGCTTCCCTAACAGCATTTGGGGTTACCTCTTCAGGGCAGGGAATGATGAGGGATGGCTGGACCGCAGGCAAGCAGAGACAAGCTCCACCCCCCCACCACCTCCCTGCCCTAAGAGGAAACCACCTTTAAAGGATTTCGCACCACCCTAGAAGGAGAGCCCTCCACCCTTTCCCACGGGATAGATGGATGACAAAAACCTGATTTGATAACAGGCGCAGGGAGGGTTGATTAGATTAAAACAGTCTGCCAGTGAGCCCATAGAAACCCCCAGACTTAGAAACTCTGGTGGCAACTCTCTTGGGTCCCCTCCTGCCTTGGGAGCTTTGTACTGTCACTTTGCTATCACTCAAACCTTGCTTTGCTGGCCACCAAAAAAAAAAAAAAAAAAAACTAAAAACAGCAGAGTAAGAAATGAATCTGGGTCTCCAAGGTTATCGGCCTACTACTTGTTAGACTACTTATAATTCACCTACTAATGTTGAGGTAGCAAAGAAACCAGGGGTAAACATTTTGCTGTGAGGGCGCCTGGGTAGCTCAGTCGGTTAAGTGTCTGTCTCGATTTTGGCTCAGGTCATGATCTCAGGGTCATGAGATCGAGCCCTGTGTCTGGCTGGGTGTGGCATCTGCTTGAGATACTTCCTCTCCCTCTGCCCCTTCCCCCTGGTGCATGAACACAAGCTCAACTGCTCATGCTTTCTCTCTCTAAAAAAAAAAAAAATTGTTTTGCTGTGAGATTACCCACAGACAGAAAATAAAACTAATAACTTTATTAGCATATTTTAAATCCATGTTGAATATGGCACTTTTAATGAAGGAGAGAAATAATAGTGTGAATAATCTCAAATCATTAAATTATTTATTTTGGAAAGGATGTTTCAAGCCTTCCCACTGAATACGCATCTTGCACCTTCCTATTTATGTCAACTTGGATTAGTATTACAGTGTCTGAAATCCTAAAATGAGATTAGTGAGGACAGATCCTAAAAATGTGCTGAAGGAGAGAAGGCAAATAACCTTTCCGTATGGATGCAGTTAAAGTCACCCATCAGCCCACTGTTGGCAGGAACGGCCGAGTGGCATCCCCCAGCCCACAGTCGCACGTGGACTACTGTAGTCGCCTACCTGGGGCGAAAGCAAACATCGCAAAACATTCTCCCGTGGAAGCAACGGCAGTGACCATGGAGCGCCTTTTGTCAAAGTACTGAGATAAAATGGTGACAGTTGGTAGGAAGCTAAAGCAGTATCCCAAACCTGAAAGGAAGCCGGAAAAAGCAGTAAGAACCACATACTGACTGATACCAGAAGGGTGCATTCAAAGATCTGGGATTTTTGTGTTTATTTTTGTTTTAATATTTAATTCAACGTATGTATTATGTGTGTACTTTTAGGGATTACTTAGTATTTTTATACTAAGTACCATATCAAAAAGACATTTTTTGGTTTCCCAAAAGATTTATGTGCCAACAAGTCAGTGCATGACAATTTGAAAATAATACTGAAAAAGTTAACAACCAGACAATCTAATCTCTTAGAAATCCAAACAATGCGTTTCCTAAATAATTCCTGGGCAAAAGGGGAAATAGAAGCTGCCATTATAAACTATTCGGTAGGGGAGGGGTGTTTATTTTTTAAATCATAAGTTCTGGGAGCCAAGAATTTCATTCTGGAAAAAGGTGCTGTAGTAAAAAATAATAGAATAAAAATAGGTTTCATTAGAGGTCTAGAGAAGCTGTAACCACTGTTTTGGGGATGCTAGGAGTATAACTGCTTTCTGCTTTTTCCCCCTATTTTTCTGCATCAAAATTTATATAATTCACAATAGATAGACTACTGTTGAATATAGTTTTTCTATAAGAGTTTGGAAATAAATGACCTTTGATAAGTGCATCAAAAGTGCACAAATCTTCACTAAATACACGTATCATCTGTAAGTAATGAGTGGACTTCCTTTAAAGGGAAAAAGGTATCTCAGACCCCTGGGATGACACCCAGTGCGCTCGCTGCCCTCTCCCCGACAGCCCAGAAGCCCCGGACTCCCACTGCGGGAATACCTGCTAAAGAAACTCACATCTTACTTTGTGAAAATGATGTCTTTTGGCTACAGGCTCATGCAAAAGAGAAGTTATCTTTCTTGTTGGTCAATATTTTTTTAAAAACCCATCAAAAAATCTCAGGCCCTGAGTCCCTTGGGAGTCCATCCAGCCCAGTTCAGAACCATCCATCTGGGACACTAATAATTTCAAAGGGAAAAAAGAGAAAGGGAGACAGAAGTACTTTTTGGGTTGGACCCCCTCATGCCCCATACCCCTTCCTTGTTCTTCAGATTGAGTATTTGGAGAACTTTTCGAGCCCAGGAGCAACACTTACCGGATATGATGCCAATTGAGATGTACATGTGGTACAGCTCCCGGGAGAAGGAGGCCATCACCATTCCCGTGCTGACAAGCAGGCCCCCAGCCACCACCACCAGACGGTGTCCGAAACGAGTGCTCAGGACAGCAGACAGGGGAGCTGCAGTGACGGACCATAATGTGACATTTTAGTTTTATTTTTTTAAGATTTTATTTTTTAGAAAGAGAGCAAGCAGGAGGAAGGATGAGGGGAGAGGGAGAGAGAATCTCAAGCAGGCTCCACACTGATCATGGAGCCTGATGCAGGGCTCGATCTCACCCCAAGATCAAGACCTGAGCCGAAATCAAGAATCAGATGCTCTATCGACCAAGCCACCCAGGCACCTCCATAATGTGATATTTTAACTCCAAAGACATAAGCGTTAGCTTAAAGTTTCTCTTTTTGGGGCACCTGTGTGGCTCAGTCGGTTAAGCATCTGCCTTTGGCTCAGGTTATGCCCCAGGGTCCTGGGGTAGAGCCCCTGAGCTCCATGTGGGGATCCCTGCTCAGCTGGAAGTCTGCTTCTCCCTCTTCCTCTGCCTGCCCCCCACCCATGCTCTCTCGTCTGTGCTCTCTTTCTCTCAAATAAATAACATCTTAAAAAAAAAGATTCCTTTTTTTAAGTCTTGCACATGGAGAGTTGATGTGCAGTATATAATGCATTTTACACAATGGTTCTATTTGTTCAACTGGATAGTATGTTCTTTGGGCTTCTTACAGAGAAAGCCAGAATAACAGTATGAAACTTATAGCAATATTTTTAGATGAAAGCAATATAAATTCACCATGAGCACCTATAAAGTTAGATATGCATTTAATGTATGTTACTGTCATAAAAATGGGTTTTCTCATGATGGCTTGGACCATTTACTTTTTCTATAGTCACTGCTTTGGATTCTTTATTTTTTTTTTAAAAAAGCTCCATTTAGGCTCTTTTCTTTTAAGATTTTATTTATTTATTCATGAGAGAGAGAGAGAGAGAGAGAGAGAGAGAGAGGCAGAGACACAGGCAGAGGGAGAAGCAGGCTCCATGCAGGGAGCCCGATGCGGGACTCGATCTCAGGACTCCAGGATCACGCCCTGGGCTGAAGGCAGGCGCTAAACTGCTGAGCCACCCAGGGATCCCCTTTAGGCTCTTTTCTAGCTCAGTTACATTTGACTTTTCTGAAAATCTTATGAAAGTACAGTGAATTCTCTGTTGAACACTCCAAAAGGAGGAGAGCCGAAGGATAATTCAGAGTGGCTGATGAATAATCATCCCTTTAGCTTCTATATTCCATATCCTGCAGACCATGTAAATCTGACAAATTAGTTTCCTAGTGATATGTTATTCAGGCTGACCCTGATACTGACTTGAATATACTGAGATGAGGAAACCCTTGAGAACTGAGTAAAAGAGCAACATAGAACATACTCAATAGAGGAGGGAAAAAAAAGGACTAAATTTTGTTGGCTTTGGTGCATATATGACTCTTTCGTTAGTAGACTATAAGCCAATGTTGAATATTGCTCATAATGAAACCACTCTCATCAGTTTTAGGTAGTATGTTGGCTCCAAGCATTAATTATTATAATAATAGCATTTAAGAGAACTGCCTTCTGGTGTTATAATAGTATTAACTGGAAATTTCTTTTTTTTCTCTTTTTTTTTAACTGGAAATTTCTTGTTGACTGTATTGTTGTTTTTGGTTATAAAAGAGCTCAAAGCGAAGCTTTGGCAGTTTCTTTTTATTTAGATTATCAAAGGTAAACTTTTCGTTCTAATTATCTCTCCAAGGGCAGCCCGGGTGGCTCAGCAGTTTAGCGCCGCCTTCAGCCCAGGGTGCGATCCTGGAGACCCAGGATGAGTCCCACGTCGGGCTCCCTGCATGGAGCCTGCTTCTCCCTCTGCCTGTGTCTCTGACTCTCTGTCTCTGCGTGTCTCTCATGAATAAATAAGTAAAATCTTTTAAAAAAGTAATTATCTCTCCAAGAAAGTAAACTTTGCACAATTAAACCATTAAGTATCTTAATACTCAGTTAAACTGGGACTAGGAACTCTTCTGTGAAGCTTGCAGGAGAGAGTGCCGGGAGTAGTAAGAGAAGTTTGGTGCTCGGTAGGAAAGAACAGGGGAGCTGCCTCTGTAAGACAGTATATGGCTGAAAACTATAGTTGAAAGCAAGTTTTAGAGGCAGAAGTTCCATTGGGAGGCTATTAGGGTAAAGTCAGTGAAATGTAAGGTCAAGTTTCCGTGGTGAGTTCAGTAGCTGTGTTTTCTGGAAGCCCTTGGTGTGCCCCCTGGCAGACGGATGGGCCGTTGTGAGAATCAGGCCCATTTGGGACCCAGTGAGAATCAGCATGTTGAAAGTTGTACTCAAATCCCACTTTCTCCGATGCTGCTGGATGTGGGGGTCCTGCACCTGGTTAGCCAATAAAACCCTTGAGGGAAGCAGGAGTCTGGAATTCAGAGTGTCCCTCCTGGTTGAGATGTGTAACCTTACATTATATCCTGTTTCCACATCCCCTTGTTCTACATGGATCTACATTTACAAGTTCCTAGCCTGTTTGCCAAATGCGTTTATGAGACCAGGTCCTAGAACATCAAGTGCTTTTGCGCTTGCTTCTTCAGAAAGTGACTCTACAGGCTGGCCTCAGAGTCATCTATTGTGTCCTAAGAGTGTGCAAACAGTAGGTGTTTAATGCATGTGTGTACACATCAAGGATGGCAGATAAAGCCTTTTCCTTTGGTACCTCTTGTCTCTTGTCAACCCCTGAAAACCATATTACATATTTGACGCTAGAAAGAGTCATATTAAGGAAATGCATCGCAAACATGAAGGGTACCATTGTGTAGTTAAGCCAAGGGAAAGTGGCACATGCTTACATGTTGTTTAAACAGAAAGAGGTACTGACCTGTAAATGTCAAGACAAATACACATATTGATATGACCCACGAAATCCTGCTATTAGATTCATCAAAACTGTCCATTAAGTCATTAAAGAAGACGCCAAATGACTTGATGATGCCGTAGGTAAAGACTTCAACGAAGAAAAAAGACACAGCTACCACCCAGCCCCATCCTCCATCAGGCACTTGAGTATAAACATTGGCTCTGGAACAAAGCTGTGATGTCTTTTGGGTCATTCTTAATCTGAAATAAAAAGTGAAAAAAAAATTCAGACCAGCAATACCCCAAGGGGTGATGGTTTTGCTACTCTTTAGCAAACATAACAAGAACTACTGACCACATCTCTTAGGCTGATCAATATTTAAATAATGTGCAGTTATTATAAAGTCTTTGGCTAGCGATAACCTATTTGTCACAGCTGGGAAGTGTTACTTCCAAATTCTTTGGTTCTGGAGATCTGTGTTGTATATGGAGCCCCCCCCAAAGAATTTGGAAGTAAGACTTCTTAGCTGTGACAATAAATGGGAAAACACAAAAGGAATCAGAATGGCATAGGTGGAAACACGCTGAAGGACACTGAATGGCCACCAGACCCAAGTATTGATGTTGATCTTGAACTTGAAGACAAGCCAGGTAAAGGAAACCTGAGCTGATCATGAGGAGGGTTGATCAGAAATGAAGCCTAGACACTGGGAGGCTAAGAGGCGGACATTGACATTCCATCTAGCACCTTCTGTGGGAGAAGTGTGCCTTCAGACACGCTATGCATCTCTACTTGATGCTACTGGCCATTCAAGATCATTGATCACATTTCCCGCTCAGTCAGCAATATTCTGATTAGGATCTGGTGTCTCATGTGGATGTACCTACGTGAACAGAATGTAGCTGTAAATAATATATATAATATGTATATGTTAAATACATATATACATATAAATGTGAGAACTCTTGTCTTCTGGGAATTTGTTTAGCAGGAGTAAGTTCCTCGCAGTTGACCACCGTTTGCTGTGTTAGCAACTGACAAATACCCTTGAATACATTGACCAAATAAAGCACTTCAGACGTGCAGGGCCCCGGCAGCCAGTTAGCGTAACCAAGTTAGCCCTGACCTCAATATACTTTCCCATTTGAACTTGCAACAAACATCAGAACAAACAGACCTGTGCCTGTAACACCACTAGTAAGGCGAAATGCTGTATTTAACACCAGAGGGAGGATGGGTGAACTTGAATCTTCCCACTAATATCTAAAATAATACATGAGTCCATGGTCTTGGAACACTTGAATTTAAGAATTCTCTCCAACCAGGTGCCTGGGTGGCTCAGTCGGTTAAGTGTCTCCCTTTGGCTCAGGTCATGATCCCCAGGGTCCTGGGATCGAGCCCTGTGGGCATGCTTCTCCCTCTCCATCTGCCTCTCCTCCCACCCCATGCTCTCTCTCTCTCTCAAATAAATAAAATGGGGTAAAAAAAAATTCTCTCCAACCATACAGTTGTATACATGTGAATTTTCAGGATGTGTGGGTGTCTTTTCCTGGCCGTAACTTGTCGTGTTCAAGTACTGAGGCAGGTTTCACTGATAACGCAGGGCAAATAAGAGGACACCACCTCATCTCTCCAGTAGACTTGCCAAGTTTGGGGATTAGGATCTAATATTTTGAGTTTACTCCATAAATCTTAAAAAGCAGCAAATCTGACCCAACTTAGTAGCGTTCATCCTATCGATGGCGCGCCGTTCCCACGGTAGCTGGGTCTCTAAAAGGACAGTGCACTCACTTTCTGTCCTTAACTGTTAAATATTTGATTGAATGAAATAGGGCATAAGATGCTTAAAAAAGCTTATGTTCTCTGCAGCAAAGACCTCTGCATTTTGATGTGCGTCAGTGTGTCTGTCCTGAGAGCACTTGCAAAGGGGGTGGGGGGGGGGAAGGCCAGCAAAATGCCTCGAGATGTAGGCTGAGCATCAACAGAACAGTTTTGCCATCAGTATTCCCCAACATGGAAAGCAGCTGATTTAAGGTGGAAGGCGGGAGCGCTCCCTCCAATGAGGTTTTCACAACACCCTTCCTTCATTAGGCTTTCAAAATTCACTCCCAGGAGGAGGGCTGCTGGGGCAGAGGAGTGAAACAGTGCCTGGCTTGAGATCTAGAAGACATAAAATAAAAAAGTAAAATAAAATAAAAATGAAAGTACTTCCCAGTAATAGGGTCTATCTAGTATTGCGTGTTTATCCCTAGGGAGAGGTATGGGGGGAGGGGAGGGGAAAGTGGTGTGAGCCCAAAGCTTATTAGGTCCTTAGCTTCACCCCTTTCAGTTCATTCCCCTACCAGGCTATTAGTTTGGGCTTTTCCTTGGGGAGCCCTAGACTCCTTTACTAGCCTAACTGGCTCCATGCATCCGGTACGATTAATCTCTTTGAAATGCTGCACTGTTATGACATTTTTCTGCTCAGTCCTTTTCAGTGGCTTTCCTCTTTCTGAAGGATACGTAAAACCCTGGGATTAGCCTGGCTTTCAATGCCTTCGTCGTGGGACCCCACCCTATCCTTGTAGCCTTCTGGCTTCCAGTTCTAAGACTTGACTCAGGCCATGATCCAAATGGACTCCTCCTTGCCCTCCGGTCTCTAACCACCTTGTCTGGGGCCACACCCTCCCCCACCCCTCCAAGGGGTTGGCACCTGTCAGGCCCTCCTCCATCAAATCTTCCTGCTTCCATAATGCTTCCTTTTTTTTTTAAGATTTTATTAATTTATTCATGAGACTGAAAGAGAGAGAGAGAGAGAGAGAGAGAGAGAGAGAGAGGCAGCAACACAGGCAGAGGGAGAAGCAGGCTCCATGCAGGGGGCCTGATGTAGGACTCGATCCCCGATCCCGGGATCACATCCTGAGCCAAAGGCAGACACTCAACTGCTGAGCCACCCAGGCGTCCCTCCATAATGCTTCCTGACCCACTTAACCTACGGGGCTCCCTTCCTGTGACAGGTATCCCTTAGTTATGGGGTATGGTTTACTTGTGTTTATCTTACTTGCTCAATTAAATTATAAGCTCAAGGAAAACAAATCCTAGGGCCTTTCTCTGTACCTTCTTCTCCCTTCCTTCTTCCGGACCCTGCACACAGTCTGTGTTGAGTTTTTCAGCGAAGTATCTATGAGGGGCCAGGCCCTATGCCAGGCCCCCAGGGTTACTACGGTGAGACACAGAGTGGTGGTCTGCTCTATGGACTTAAATCTTTGTGGATGGTAATGACAGGAATCCTAAGCCTGAAACGCAGAGTAAAACCATCTGCCATGACCTTCCAGAGCTCAGCAGGTTTGACAAGCAGTTAGACTAAGTGGCAACCAAGCCCAACGACCTATTGGCACAACTGTTCTAACCCAGAAGGGTGCCCATATGACTTTGGGGCTCAGGCCCAACCTTAATAAGAACACATCGGGATAAAATTGATCAAGGTCCCAAAGAGACAGACTGAAATATCTCCCTAGCCTAAAACCACTATGGGATCAAGAGACAGAACCTTTTCTTTCATAGGACTGCATTTAGGACAGGATTGCAATTTTTGTATGAAGAGGGGATTACCCTATCGTTAGAAGGTTCTGGTGATGGGTCCCTGTCTCATCCTTTCTTTGCCTGTCATGATTTGCGGTTTGGACGTGTGAATCAGGCGGAGTTCCCATCAACCAGTAGCCGGGAGTGGTGTTACAATGATCAGATGTTAACGTGGAAAGGGGATTTGGAGCTCATTTGTCCATCTCATCGAAAAATCTTACATGCTTTTTGAAGGGGGGGGGGTAACTAAACCCAAGAGAAGGCACTCTACCTAAGTGGTCCAGAATCAGATCTCCTGCCTCCCGGGGCCCTGCCCTCTCAGTCTACGGGACAGCATGTTGAAGGCTCTGGTAGAGGTAGTGAGGAATGCCTTTCAGAGACAAAAACTCTCTTGCCCTCTGTGTGTAAAGAGTTCTATAAACTGTTATCACCACCGTACTCTGTGACTTTGAGCAAGTCAACTGCACCCTCTGGGCCTGGGATCCTTGTTAAGTCAAATGAGGTTGGCCCGGAGGATCTTTTAAGGTCTCATTCTAAGTTAGCGGTTCATACTTTCTTATTCAGTAGGCCAAACCTGGGTAGCCCAGGGAACCCGAGCACAAGCAGGAAAGTGCAAATGCTAGATGGTTCTTGCAAATGTGAGTGATAAGTAGTTGGACCCTGCTTAGATCTGATCTCCAGCAGGTGGTTAGATGGCAGATTTGACTGCTCTCTGGGTACTTTCTGAGCGAGCTCCCTCTGGGTGTTTTCCTTTTCTTTCTTTCTTTCTTTCTTTCTTTCTTTCTTTCTTTCTTTCTTTCTTTCTTTCTTTCTTTTTTTTTTTAAATTTTGCTTTACGTCTGTGCTACTCTCCTAAAGCAAGATCCAAGTAGAATGTTCACCTACGTGGTTAGGTTTTTGGATGACAGCAGCTTTCGTATGATCATTACTGGGAACATCATAAAGGGACGATGACACGCCCAAACCCACTCCTCTTCCAAACGTTATGCCTCTATCACCTTAAAGCATCGCACATCCTATTATATTCAGCTTTGAAGACAAGACCACAATATAGAATAATCATAGAATAGCTTGGTTTCTAAAACATTCTGGATGACATCTGTGTTTTGCACGTAGGATCACGTATAGGGCAGGCACCTTAAAGGGCAGTCGGCAGCTCTTTCTAGACCCAGTGCCCAGTGGGGCATTTGGCACATAGTATGTGCTCAATAAAAGCTCCTTATACAAAGTAGAGGTCCCGGGGTGCTGCAGAAGCAGGGCCCTGCCCTATCCTTCTAAAAAGCAAGTAAGGAAGTCTCTGCTTGCAGAATGGAATTCCCTCCCTGGACTCTTCTCCTTTTTCTTATGTCTATTCATTCTGCAGGCCAACTGGCTTTTAAAAAGTCCACCTCCACAAAGCTAGAAACAAAGGCCTGAATTTTGAACTCAGTGACTTTGAAGCCTCTACGGGTTCCAGAATATGAAATACGGTCTGTTTCGTTTTTACGGTGATGTGAACTTAGCTTATGTACGGAAAGGGAAATTGGTTTCCTACGTGGGGGTCTCACTGGTGAATCATGCTGAGTGGCCGAATCACTTTGCTCCTTGATTTTGTGCTGTCAGCAGGTAAAAAGAGTTTTGCTCATGATCTCCGATCTCTGCCTGCCCTAGGAATCTCCAGTTTTAGCACAGCTTTTAGCTTGACCTGCTCAGAGTTAGACTTTTCATCCTTCTTAACTCTTGAGCCCATTGAGACAAAGCCCATGGGTTGGTTGTCTTGCAAACCCCCCTCGGGCTTTCTTTGTTGAATGTCTGTTTACTATTAACTGGCTGCACAATCTTGGGAAAATCACTTAATCCCTAAATTTCATCATCTGTAAGGTAGGGATTAGACACAGAGTACTTGAGGGTCTCTCCCAACTGTAAAATTCTATGACAGCGGTGGGGTGGGGACAGGGGTGGGGTTCCTGGCAGCCAACCCGCCTTCTACCCTCATGGCTTTCCAAAGGAAATACAGTGACAAAATACACTGGGCAGTTTGGAGTATTTCCTGTGAGTATGTGGTTGTCTTACCCTTAAATAAATGAGGATCGTGCCAGAGAGTGGAAATCTGCTATACCTAGGAATTTCTCCGGGAGTCGATTTTTGGAGGAAAAGATGTGATCTGGGGGGTATCAAGAATGCAAGCTATTGGATTATCATAGAGCATCAGAGCGTTAGTCCAGGCTCCGTTCAGAGCAAAGTTCAAAATGCAGACTTTGGATGGAAATGGTGGTGAGTGCTGGGATAAGCCAAGCCTCTCGGCAAACGCACTGCCAGTCTCTGTTCTTGTGAAAGGCATAGCCCGGAGAGAACAGCTTTCGACAAGTTGTTTCCAGCCCCAGTTGTCCAAGCCAGTCTGTATTTAGGTGAAGTTCATTTGAATTCTCTACTACCGAAGTCCCAAACCTAACCTGAAGTCCCCCTTCAGCAGCTCTGAATCACTGGATACAACCGATTCACCCATTTTACAAGATCACGATGTTGAAACCTGAACCCCTAGTTTAAGTGTCCTCCTCAGGAGTTCCACTGAGGAAAGTCCATTTTTGGAAACCACAGAAGGAAAACTCACAGTTAGTGGTACTCATTAAGACAGAAGGAGCTTTTCCACTTGGCTGCATTGTTTATTTACCTACTGGAACTCTCTATCTTGGCCACCCTTCCCTTAATTCGGAGAAGAGGTATTTCTTTATCCCTGGGGCAGGATGTATCGCCCACCCCAAAAATGCCGCGTAATGGTGCTTGGGACATGGGAAGATGCATCCCTTAGAAATTTCAGCATAAGCCCACTTGGTAGTTGTTTTTTTTTTTTTTTTCTTTTTGTAGGCAAGACACTCATCTTCCTATGATTTGCAAAACAGTAAGATAACCGAGAAACCTCCTTCCCCGGGGGGTGGGGTGGTGGTGGTGGTGGTGGTGGTGTAGATACCATCTCCTTCAAGAAGGAGCTGGAGTGTCTCACTGTGCAAACAAAACCAGCTTCCAGGTGGTCAACTTGTAATAATGTTCTTCCCGGGTTGCCTCCGGGGAGCTTTTTTCTAACACTAACGCCCCCCGCGTTGGGTGACATTCTCCGTGCCACCTAAACAAACTTCTGTCACCTGTCTGCTGGGGGAGGGTGGGGGCTTAATAAAAAAAAAAAAAGGAAAGGAAAAAAAAATATATATGCCTTGAAGGAAAGAACCCATTTCCTCTGCAAAATCATCGTCCGCCACTTCGGCCCGGCTGGGCCACCCGGGCGCTTTCCTGCGGTTGGCAGCCCCCGCCGGGAGCCTTGGAAGTTGAGCGGGACCAGCGTCAGGCGCTGACAGCTCCGCGGTCCAGGTGTGCGACCCGCCCTGCCCTGCGGGGTCAGGCGCGCTGCCCCGGGCGCGCGTGCCGGCTGCGGGCGGGGGACGGAGGGGTACGGGGGGGGGCCGAGGGGGGGACCCAGGGATTCCCACTCGCCCTCGGCTGCCTCAGTGGCCGCCCTGCGCGCGCGCCAACCTGGAAGGTACCTCTGACATTTCGCTCTGGTGACGCGCAGGCAACTTCATGCGGAAAATCCACGCAGGGCTCATCCGGGCGCCCCCCCCCCCGCCCCCGGCTCGCTCGCCCGGGGACCCGAAGCCCCCAGCCCGGAGCGAGCGGCCACTGCGGCCGGAGCCCGCCTCCAGCGAGGTCCGGGACCCCCGACCGCCGGGGCCACGGGGCGTCCCACTCTCAGCTGCCCACACTGGCGAGGGCGCGTCCTCCCGGTGGCCCTGGGCATTCCCAACTGTCAGAATATTTTTTCAGCATAACCTCTCCAAAATGTTCGGCTGCGCAGTGGTCTCCTCCCGCCTCTCCCGCCCGCCACCTCCGCTCCCCCCCCCCATAAATAAATAAAATAAAGCTCCCCGTACCGATTTATATAAAAAAAAAAAAACAACCCCACAGCCCACAATCAAACTTTTAAACATGTAAAATAATAAAACCAACTCACCAAGTTAGAAGGGAAGAGAATAAACCCCAAAAGGCTCCCAATAAGGCGGAGGCTTGGCCTCCCCCTCCTTATAAGCCGCTCGGGAACATGAGAAAGGTTTAACCCCTTAGGGCGTGGGCTCGAGCCTACGGCAGACGGGCCCCGGCGGCGGAGCACCGGGCGCCCGGCCCGCAGCGCCCGGCCCGGCCCCGGCCCCGGCCCGCCCCCACCGCGGCCGCGCCTCGGGCACCCCGGCCACACCCTCCCCCCGCCCCCCACCCCGCCGCCTGCGCCCGGGCCCTGCGCGCCGCTGCCCGCGCCCCGGCCCCGCGTCGCTGCCTATCCCTTATCCTATACCGGCTGCAGCCGGTCTCCGCCGGCCTCGGGGGCGCGCCGCCGCCGACCATGTGCTGCGAGCGCCGAGCGCCGCCAAGGAGGGGGCCGGCCTGGCGCGCGCGCGCCGGCCCACGTGGACCGGGGCCGCGCCAGGCGCGCGTCCGCCCGGGGCCCGGGCTCGGGGTCACGGAAGGTAACGGCGTCGCCGCCCGGGCCCTTCCCCGCCCCCGCCCCCCGCGCCGCCGCCGGGGTCCCTGGCACGCGCCCCCCCCCCCCGCGGGCGCGGCCTTCCTTACGCGCGCCCTGCCCGGCGGGACCCCGGCGCCCTGCTGCGCCGCGGGCGGGGAGCGCGGGCGTGCTCGGGGCGGCTGCATCTCTCCCCAGCACCCCCCCCCGGCCGGGCGCGCGCGGGGCCCCGGGGCCGCCTCCCTTCCCGCAGCGCCCCCCGCGCGGGGGCAGGACTGGGCGATGGGGAGGAGGAAGGGGGGGGCGCGCCGGGGCGCAGCTCGGCGCCCGCCCCGGGCAGAACAGGTTCCTGCCAGTTTGGGTGTGAGCTGCGCGCGCGGCGCCGCGAACCCCGAGTTCCTCCTCCTGCGCCCACTTCCCCCCGTTTCGTCAACCGGCGCCTGGTTCCCCGGTGGGGGGTGCGGGGGAGGGAGTGCCGCAGCGAGCCCCGGACAGCCAGCCAGCGGCGCGGCTGCCCCGGGAGCCCTGCTTTCCCCGCGTCTGCGGCGGCGGCGGCGGCGGCGGCACCGGCATCCGCGCCGCGCGGCAGGGATGGGAGCCGCGGGCTGAGTCAGCATCCGCGCTCGGGGCGCGCGCATCCTCCCTCCCCGGCGGCTGGCGACGCGCGCACAGGTGCACGGCCGCCCGGTCCGCGGAGAGCCCCGCGGCCGGAGGGACCCGGACGCCTTCGTGCCCCCCCCATCCCGACATCCGCGACCCCAAGGTCACTGTGAACTCAGCAGACGACGCCCGGGAAGCCGGTTACGATCTTGTCACGGGGACAAAGCAGTGTGTCGTGTCCCGGGCATCCCCGAGCCCGCGGGGGCGCAGACCGGGCTTCCTGGTCTCCACCTCACCTTCCCGGGGCCAAGTGGACACCTGCTCGGAAGCAAGGGCCTTGTTCTCCGCGTGTCCCCGCCGACTGGGGTGCGGGCTGCTGCCTCCATTGGGGTTGCAGAAAGTGGTTCTGATGTCAGAAACTCCAGGGAGCCTACTTTGGGAGCGCGCGCGCGGGGTCGCCACCGGGAGGAGTCGGGGATTTGAGTTTTGATAAAAATCCCTTTGCAGTCGCTGCCTGATTTCTCTCCCTTAAACGTTGCTCTGTGCTCTTACAAGCTGTGGCGTGGGCTAGGTGGGGAGCAGGTGTCTCCGTGGGAAGTCCCCTGTTGGCGGCCAGTACCGTACAGCCAGGGGGCAGCTGATGAGCTTTGCAACCTTGCGGGAACACCTTCACTTCTTGGGAGCGTCACTGTCCAAATCCATAAAATGGGGTCAGTGGTGGTATCCTCAGAATCGAAGGCTTTATGATGCCTGTAAAGTGCAGATCAAAGTGACTGGCATGCGGGGAGTCCCAGGTGCCCATTAGCCCTTATTGTTGCTATTATTTATGGCTTACCATACCCATTGCTGACTCCAACACCCCTCCACCCCCGCAAAAGATCCTTTTTTTTTTCCGAGTTGTTCTTGAAAGAATCCAGACGTGATGATGTTTAAAAAATGACTCGAATCGCTGAAATGGCAGCATTGCTAAAACCGGACTGACTCAAAGTGTAATCTTGGACATTTAGGATCTTGCCGTGCGTTAGGACCTGCCACGGCTCTTAGTATGGAATTGTCATATTTATGGCACAGTATCTACTGTATTGGGTATTGGGAACCTATGGGTGTAGCCCATTACTTATAACTAAGCGATTCAAATCAAGTCTGGGAAGTTCCTGGTGCTTCAGATTCTTGATTTAAAACATTAGGCAAATCATGCCCAAAGCTCTAGGTGTGAATGAATAATTGAGAAAGTCACATCTGAGTATATGACCAGAGTGAAAGCACAGTCCTCTGGGGAGGCATTACTGCAATGATCATCATACGAATACTAAATTGCTATTATTTTAATATTAGTCCTTTTATTGATTTTTTGCATGTTTTCTTTTTTCCCAACACTGTATTAAATACCGTACATACATGTGGTCTTTTATTTTTTTAAGATTTTATTTATTTATTTATTTATTTATTTATTTATTTATTTATTTATTTATTTCTGAGAGACACACAAAGAGAGGCAGAGGGAGAAGCAGGCTCCCTTTGGGCTCTGGGATCACGACCTGAGCCAAAGGCAGATGCTCAGCCACCGAGCCACCCAGGTGTCCCCATGTGATCTAACTTTAACCTCATTCTGCAGGGGTAACATTCTGCCGTTGACACTATCCCCATTTTACAGATGAGAGTTGTCGAGGCACAGAGCACCGGAGGGATTCACCCAAGGTTTCACAACATTTATAGACACACCCTGGTCCTTTTTGCTGCAGAGCCTCATCCAAAGATGACATCTGTCACCTGCATTTGGGGAACAGAGAGGAGGTTGGAAACCCAGTCTCTCTCAGGTCTTGCCAGCCACAAGCCAGTGACTTTTGCTCGCCCTGGTTAGAGGCTGGCTCCACCTTGGTCCCTTTCCTAGTGAGACCAAGCGTGAAAACCCCTGCTTTTTTCACTCCTCCCAAGAAAGCAAAGAGGGAAAGCACTGCATTACCATGCTAATCAAAACCCCCCCAAACAAAACTAACTCTGTTTAGTTCTAAATGCGAACAAAAGAACCCTTGGAGTCTGGACGACAGAACCAGAAAAATCAGGATTTGAAGTTTAGGGTTCAGCTCCCCTTTTACCATCTTCTCTTGTGTCTGCCATAAGCCCAGTGGCAGCAGAGCCCCTCCGGTGCTTCATTTACAGTGGGCAAGGCTGTGATGATGCCCTTAAAAAGTCCCTCAACATCTTCTGGGGAAATAAATTGGCTCCTGAGGCTATCCCCTCTGCTCTCTCTCTCTAGCCATCTTGCTTTGGGTCATTTGCATGAGAACAGATTCCTTTGTGCAAAGTTGGCCAGCCTGTTCTCTGTCTACGTTTATAGCCCTTCTAGTCTTCATGTTGGGTTGCTAGGCAGATATGACCCTGGCTTGCAAATAAGCTCACTGCATTTACCAGCCCGTGAGAACTTAAACTTGGGTAAGTAGACTGAAAGGAATCCTGTGTGGAGCTCAGAGAGGAGCAGCCTGCTTTTAAGGGGCTGGGTCTTCGGAGCAGCCATGAAGATGGGCAGCATTTGAGGGGATTCCTATGAGGAGGTGTTGGTCACCCCCCCATCCACCCCCCCTTCCTGTTTCTGCACCACCACCCGCTATCTCACCTGAGGGCCTGTGCCAGGTGGTGGGGTGGGAGTGAGGGTGGGGAATGGGAACCATGTGTATTTGAAGCAAATTATTGCTTGAAAACGTTAATATCTGCTTCTCCAGATAGCAGAGAAACCCACAAACTTCCGTGTAGGAATTCCAGGTAGATGTGTTGGGCTTATCTTGTGGGTTGGGGAGCCTCCTCTAACCCCCACATTTAACAGTTTGAGGGAAGGCAGGACGCTTCAAATGGGAACGCGTGCTCGCAGGGTATGTGTGTGTGTGTGTGTGTGTGTGTGTGTGTGTGTGTGTGTGCAGATTTGCCAAGGGACCTGAGGCACAGATAGTTTTAGGGCAGTCGGGTTTCAGAACATGAGCTCTCTGCGAAAGCCAATTTGTCTGAGAACCCACTGTGGGGCAGGCCTAGCGCTGGGTTAGTCTTGCATGGTTGGCTTCTCCAGCATAACCAGAGCCAGGATCTCACCACGGTGCGCTGTTCCAGCTGAAAACATCCCTGGGGGGAGTATTGAAATACTGTGTCAGGGAGGCCTCTTTGTTCAAGTCAGTATGTCCCATCCCCCAGTCTATCTTGTAAAGATGCTTTGGCAGTAGTAATAGCTTGTCCAGATATACCACATATGTTGTTCGATGATAAATGATCACTTATAGTAATAATTGTGATAATCACTCAACCCAGAAGGGATTTTTTTAACCTTGAGATGTAAATAACAAAATTTCAATTAGTACACAAAATCTGTGTTCAGAGACCTAGGATCATTAAGTAATTTTTTTCATTAAATAATTTTGAACATGCAAGTGTATCGTATTGAGATAGAATGGAAATACAGTTTTGAAAAAGAGAAAAATGAAACGATAGGAAATTTCTGACTTAATGAGAAGTGTTCTCATGTAATTTTTAAACGAGTGATGATGGTTTTCCTATTACTCTGATGTTTATCTGACGCTGGATACATTTATTTGAAAGAGTGGTTTAAAATAGTTTTACTGAAAAAAAAATGAAATAGTTTTACTGTAAAAGTAAAAACCATTTACTGTAAAAGTAAAAAACAAACATTTACAGATACAATTGAAACAATATATTTTGCAGCTAACATGAAACATTGAACATAACTTAAAACTGCATGAGGGTGGGGGCGCCTGGGTGGCTCAGTTGGCTAAGCATCTACTTTTGGCTCAAGTCATAATCCTGGGGTCCTGGGATTGAGCCCCACATTGGGCTCCCTGCTCAGCGGAGAGTCTGCTTCTCCTTCTTTCTTTGCCCCCCCAGCTGCTCATGCTCTCTCTGTCTCTCTCTTTCTCTCTCTCTCTCTAAAATAAATAAATAAAATTTAAAAAAGAAAACACCGCATGAAGGTGGTATGGACTGAATGTGGGCCCCCAGCAGCCCCCAAATTCAGATATTGAAACCCAAACTCCAACGTGATAGTATTTGGAGATGAGTCTCTGGGAAGTGATTAGGTTAGATGAGGCCATGAGGGTGGGGCCCCAAGGATGGAATTAGTGACCTTAAAAGAACACAGCCTTGGGGGACACAGTGAGAAGGCAGATGTCTGCAAGCCAGAAACAGAGCCCTCACCCAACAGTGCTGGGCTTCCAATCCCAGGTTTCCAGCCACTAGAACTGTTGGAAAATGGATTTCTATTGTATAAGTCACCCAGTCTCTGGCGTTTTGTTACAGCGGCCTGTGCTGACTGACCCCGAGAGGGCTTATTGTTTTTTCCAAAGTCTTTTAGAGGATACCCAAGCAAAAAAATCTGCAGGCCACTGTAGGACAAGAAAGCTGTGGTCTCCACCCTCTTGGATAAATTCTCCTTGGGGTGAGAAAACAAACCTGAGAGTCACCACAGTGGGCCTCGTGAGGCCAGCTTGGGGCTGTGTAATTGAGAGGTAGGTACTATGTAAAGCACACGTGGGCATCGGCTCTAGAACTTGAATCCCAGGTCTGCTCTGGACTAGTTGAGCAAATTACTGAACCTCTGTCTACCTCGGTCAGCTCATCCGTGAAAGGGGGGATAATAATACTGCCTAGGGGGGATCCCTGGGTGGCTCAGTGGTTTAGCGCCTGCCTTTGGCCCAGGGCACGATCCTAGAGTCCTGGGATCGAGTCTCACGTTGGGGTCCCGGCATGGAGCCTGCTTCTCCCTCCTCCTGTGTCTCTGACTCACTCTTTCTCTCTCTCTCTCTCTCTCTCTCTCTCATAAATAAATAAATAAATAAATAAATAAATAAATAAATAAATAAATCTTAAAAAAAATAATACTGCATAGGGCTGTCATGTGGGGGGCTTAACGTTGTGTTGCTAGGTTAACTGAGTTACCATGTGTAAGGAGCTTAGCAGGTTAGTGATGTGCCTGGATCATGATGAGGTTCCTTAACTCTTGGCTGGAGGGTTGAGGCCTCTAGAGAAACCTAGAACCAGGAAAGACCTTACAAGGACTGGCAAGGGGGACAAGGAGGGGAAGGAGTGAACAGCAAAAGGTGCTGAGTTTGGGAACCAGAAGATCCCCTCCCCATCCATGGCCTCTGATGATCTGATCTCGATCATGCCTGGTTACCATTCAGCCCAGCGTTGATGATGCATCACTGGGTACGTCTCGTTAACTCTGGAGGGAGTTTTACTTGATGTCAACCCTGATATTTGTTCTTAGCCTTCTCAGTCTTGATAGTCACTGCTCCTCTGGTTTTGCCATCCTCTTACTACTTAAAAAGAGAGAATGTCACCTAGAGGAGGTCTCTAAAAACCGTCTGAAGCCTGTTGTAAAGATCCTCACCACAAAAGAAAAATCAGGATCGTCAGAATAAAGTGATCTTCATCACATTGCTTTCAGGAGTGAGTACTTGCCGTGTTAAAAGCTTAAGACACGGGTGCCAGGCACGAAGTCTAATTGGCCATGTTGGAAAATGTGTGGGACCACTAGGTTTTGCCCCGATTATATCAGGCTTTCTTTGGATGGTTGTTGGAGTTGCTCCACCCACCATGTTGCTCAAGGCCAAGGAATAAAAACCTGCTCTCCTGCTACGTTTCTTGCCTAAAGGGAGATGCTGGCTCTCCCCCCTTCTTGTCTAAACACGCACAGCCTGTCCTGCTGCTCCCTGGAACAATACACAGTGTTAGGCTTCGATTTTAACCCGTTAGGACCTGTGCATCCGCTCATTTCCAGATGGCTGGGGGGCAGGGGATGGTTCTTGGAAGCTGGAAGGCTGCTCCAGGCTGCGCTATGGACATGAGGCCACGAGGGGCCTTGTCCTGCCGTGGTTGGTGGAGGGCTCTGGCCTCCTCGGGGGAGCCCGCATGCTTGGTAGGAGTCTGCGGTGCAACTGGAGGCAGGGAGTGTCCATCCTTCCTTCCACAGCCATAGCTCTTCCATCTGGGCCATCTCTGCTCATCACAGCCCACTCACGAGCCCTGATGAATGTGGTTGTTTCCCAGGCCCCAAAACCGCACCCCAGAGAACGCGGTCCCTCCTCTCCGACTGTTTACTGTCTAGTTCACAAGACAGGACACACGTGTGATCATTACCTAAAGCAGCATTTCCACAGGTGCGCTTTTACGAGGGAGGAAGCGGAGCTCACAAAGGCCATCTGAGGTTAGGGACATGATGAGGCTGAGCTGAGCTTTCTGGGCGGGACAGAGCAGGCTTGGCCATCGTTGATCATGTTTGATGCATTTGTTCAGCAAACATATTTTTAAAAATATTTTATTTATTTATTCATGAGAGAGAGAGAGGCAGAGATGCAGGCAGAGGGAGAAGCAGGCTCCACACAGGGAGCCCACTGTGGGACTCGATCCCGGGACTCCAGGATCACGCCCTGGGTCGAAGGCAGGTGCTCAGCCGCTGAGCCACCCAGGCGTCCCTCATTCAGCAAATATTGATTGGACTTCCTCTGGGCCGGGTACCAGGATTATGCAGCCCGTAAAGCACATAGACATTCCTGTCCTTATGTACCTTACAGCCTAGACTTGTGACTTCTCTGGCTGGAGCACCTAGCCCAGGGTCAGGGACAAATCTTTTTTTTTTTTTTTTTCGTATTTCTGATATTAACATGTGACTCCCACTTTTCGTTGGCATCCAAGGGGGGATTTCCTTCACACCCACTCTGTGTCTCGGCTTGACCCCATACTGTTAAACTGTCTAGAACCAGATTTGCTGGCAGGTAGGCGGAGTATTGCAAAGACCATGTCGACTGTCACCGAGTCTCCCCAGGCACAGGGACCTAGCTCAGGTTTGGCCAAAACCACACAGACCACCATGGGACTGTGTGGCGAGGGACTACAGTTTGGAGCTCTGAATACACAAACCAGAAGGACTCTTCTCTTTCTCTTTGGCCCGTTTGCGACCCTGGTGTTTATGGCTGCGGGATCTACGAGGAGGGCATGCTGGCAAACGGTTATGGCCAAGACGGCCAATGGCTACAGGGAGTCGGGATTTCACCATCGACCCTCAGAATAGTTTTGCTTCATATCAATTTTAGTGATGCTTTGGGCTTTCTAGAACTTTTTCAAATCGTTCTCATATTTGTGATCATCTGTTTCTCTCAACACAACAGAGGGGCAGGATAACACATGTTTCGGAACACTTATGGACAGCAGACACTTGTGTTGGATTATTTCATCCTCGTGTTGTGTTTGGGGTGGAGGAAGTTGACTGTGGCTTTGTTTTTCAGGGAAGTGAGTAAACTGAGGCAGAGAGTTTGTTTTTCATTTTTTCTGTTTTGTTTTGGTGGGGGTTCGTTTGTTGGTTTGGTAGGTATCCAAAATCACACAGGTAGGAAATGACTATGCTGAATCCTGGGTGCACGTTCTTCTGGAGACAGGTCACCACATCCCCCAAATCGATTTCCAAAAGGCAAATTTGGAACTGCTTCACTGGATCTCTCCTTACTTCCTATGCCCTGAACTCAGCCTCAGAGGTTGTTGGTTAGAGCTTAGCTGGAATCTGTGTTGGTTTGCTCCGGCTGCCGTAACAAAACACCACACACTGCGGGGCTTACACAACAGAACCGTATTTATCACAGTTCTGGAGGCAGGGAAGGCTTAGATCAAGGTGCCAACTGATTTGGTGTCTGGCAGAAGGCTCTTTTGCTGACTTGCAGAAGGCCACCTTCTTGCTGTGTCTTCACCCATCAGAGAGAAAGACCCAGCTCTCTAGTTTCTTTTTTTTTTCTTTTAAAGATTTTTATTTATTTGTTCATGAGAGACACAGCGAGAGGCAGAGGGAGAAGCAGGCCTAATGCAGGGGATCTTGATGTGGGACTCGATCCCGGGACTCCAGGACCATGTCCTGAGCTGAAGTCAGACGCTCAATCACTAAGTTACCCAAGTGTACCTCCGGTGTCTTCTTATAAAGGGACTAGTCCCATTGGGAGCGTCCCACCCTCACGACTTCATCCACCCCAATCCCCTCCCCAAAGGCCTCATCTCAATACCATCACATGGTGGTTAGGGCTTCAACATACACATTTGGGGAGGACATGAATATTCCGTTCATTAGAGAGTCCCGCATGTTTCATTATAGAGGTGGAATAAACCCTGGGAAATCATAAATCTGCAAAAATAGGAAAGATAGCACGTGGCATTTAGTAGAAAGCTTCCAATTCTCATGCGGAAAAATGAAAGTTTGCCACACGGACCGCTGATCGATCTTAACATGACAGGGAGAAGGACAGATGTAGGAGGTGGGCCTGCCAAAAAAAGTCAAACCTGGATCAGATCTCACCATTAGATCTACAAGTCAGTTAACAGGGAATTGGGGACTCGGGGACATTTTAAATCACACCATGGGTGCAATCAAGTCCAAAATAGAAATGTTATGGGACAAACAACCGAATTTATTTACAAATATGTTCCAGGGAAGAGAGAGGAGGAACTTATACATGAAAAGAGAAGAGATGGGCGCCTGGGCGGCTCAGTGGTTGAGCATTTGCCTTCAGCTCAGGTCGTGATCCCGGGGTCCTGGGATCGAGTCGCACATCAGGCTCCCTGCATGGAGACCTCTTACCCCTCTGCCTGTGTCTGTGCCTCTCTGTGTCTCTCATGAATAAATAAATAAATAAAATCTTAAAAAGAGAGAGAGAAGAGACACATGAACCATATGCAATGCGTGGTGAACTTTGTGTGGGTCCTGATTAGAATTTTTAAAAAATTGTAAAAATGTTTACAATGAAAAAAAAAATAAAACTGGTGAGACAGCAGAATTTAAACACTCCTTTCATTTGATGATACTAACAAATTGTCGTTAACTTTGAAAAGTGGCTACGAAGAGAGCTGCAGTTATATTTTAAAAGAATTCTTATCTTTTAGAGAAACATATAGAAATAATGTCGGATGGAATTATGTGACATTTGAGGTTTATTTCAAAATAATCCAGTGTCTTGTGGAGGATCAGAGAAAGGGAAGTAGAAGGGGAGACAGATGAAAACAGGCTGGCCGTGTGCGGATAGCTGTTGAATCTTGATGCTGGTTAGGGACGCATGAGTTTCTCAACTTTTGTATGTTTGACAACTTCCGTAAAATTTACTTATTATAAATGATAAGTAAATACTGCTTTGTAAAAAGTCCTTAAAAACTTAGCAAACAGGGAGTGGATGAAGGAGTGGAATCAATTCAATTGACCTTGAATCCTTTCTGCTCCACCACATTTCTCACGATATTTCTTCTCGAGTGGAGGATAGAATTTTAGAGAAAGGATGTCACTCAGAGCCCCATCCTCTGATGGGCAGAGAACTTTCTCTGTTCTTCTGACATGTGTTCAAGGACCCAGATATAATTTCTGCTGGGCTGCTGAGCTTTTAGAGGCATGGCATGATGCCACCTTTGCTCTCCCAAATTGGCTCCCGCCACATGGCTTCCTTCTGTGACAGTTCCAACAGGTGGTTCTAGCGAATGCTGGCTGGGCAGGATGTCATACGTGGATGAGTGTCCTGGCTTTGTTGCCTCCACAGAAGTAGCCTTCCCAACAATAGGGTCTGGCTTGCTCCAGTGATAAGATATATAAGTGTTGGGGATCTACTGTACACCGTCATGACTGTAGTTAGCACTGTTGCAATGTATATTTGAAAGTTGCTAAGAGAGTAGATCCTAAATGTTTTCATCACGAGGAAAAAACCCATTTCTCTCTGTCTTTTTTTTCTTGTAAATGATGGATGTTCACTAGACTTATTTGGGTGATCATCTCACAATATATGTAAGTCACGTCATTATGTTGTATACCTTAAACGTGTATAGTGCTGTATGTCAATTATGTGTCCCTAAAACGGAAAGAAAAAGAAACAGAAAAAAAATGCCTTTCCCTCTTCTGTTGAGCTAAGACTGAGACCCCCCCCCTAGATATGCTCAAAGAAAAACGATCTTTTCGAGTTGGGGCAGCCCTATACTGACATGTTAGGGTCTCAGGGCAAAGGAAGGGACCACGAGGATTTTTTTCCCCCCATAAGGATGTTTATTACACATAGACATTAAATAACCTGAATTTGTCTTGGTTCTCAAGGTAACTGGATTCTCCTGTCCACTTGGACCTGGATTTGGGTGAGGACACCTTCAAGGATGTGCTCACTGATTAGAGTCACATGAGGGCAGGTGGACCCCAAGATGGAATGCCACCTCCTTCAATTTTGAGTGCCGGGCACTGAGCTTGCCTTCCTCTCTCTGCCTTCCTGTCTCACCTGGGCTCACCTGGACTGGTGCCACAGACTCCTGACTTCTCATCTTCTCTTACCTGCCACCGTGGCAGAGCAGGGGAGGAACTCTGGTATATGTAGGTCGGAACTCACCCTTCCTCCCCCCACTGTTTTTACAGTGGCTTCTTTGCTGCTCTTCACATGTGCCAGCCCTTTGCCTCGCTGGATTCCTTGCCTGGCATTCCTTTCCCACACAACTTCCCCTAGCTGCATTGCTTCCTCCTGCAGAACCTTCTGGAAGGATTTTCTGGAAGGACCTTCTCCATGAGGCTGTCCCTGAAGTCTTTCACTTTGCATCTCATGAACTGCTTCCTGCCTTAATTTTCTCCCCAGCCCTGACGTTTTGCTCATCATCTTTCTTCCCACCCCCTCCCAGAAAGTAAGCGGCACGAGGGCAGGGTTTTTGTGCCCTGCTCACTGCTGTACACACCGCCGGAGACTGGTCACTCTGTCCGCATTTGCTGGGTGGATGACAAGGCACAGGGTGGTGGGGGCATCCGTTCAGACTACATGTGGGGGAGCTGGTACCCAGGCCCCTCGTGGTGGTCCCCCTGGGACTCTGGGTCCTGGAGGGCACATGACCACCCTCTGATTGGCAGGTAAAATAACAGTGATCCGCCGCCAGAGATCACACTCCCCCTGTGCCTCTGTCTTTTTTGGCCTCAGCTCATCAGAAGCTTTGTCTCTGGAAAACCAACAGAGCCCTTTGCCAGAAAGGTCTGTCCAACCTTCTTGTTATTTCAGCTGTTTCCAAGGCCCTCCAGCGGGCTGCTTGGCCGCAGGAAGGCCCTCGGGGAGCCAGGTCAGGTGATGGACTTCCAGGCCTGGGATTCAGACACTGCAAAGCGCATCTTCAGGTTGGCTCATTCCATTCCATTCTCAGCCCTTCTGGCCGACAGCTGCCCATCGGTCATTCCACAGCTTATGAGCACCCTTCCCCAGAAGCGAGCCCAGAATGGAAAGAAAGGCCAAAATTTAGCAGACCTCCAAGCCTTGCTTTACAATGGGGGTCATGAGAAGAGCACAAATCATCGCTAAGCTGATGGGCAACCCAGGTTCACTCTAGGGCTGCCCAAGGAGCATCGATACATGGCCAGTGGCTCATACTCACACTCAGCAGGGATGTATCCCTGTTTGTCCTGCTTGGCTGGAGCAGATGGGCCTTCCTTGTGGGGTTGGTTGAGTTAGGTGGTCAAGTTCCTTCCAGCCCAGTGGAAGGAGGTAGGGATGCTCTACTTGCCAAAGATTCCCCTTTTTCTTCCTTAGCCCACAAACATGCTCCCTGTCCACCCTCTCTTCTGAGAGGAGCAGGGTGATGCATAAAGAAAGTTGGGAGGATAACCTCAGTTGAGGCACTGAGCATAAAGTCTCAGCCTGCGTCTTTTACAGACTTTTCCAGCAGCTTCACTGAGGTGTAATGGACAAATAACACTTGGGTGTGTTTACTGTGTTTAGTGTGATGCTTTGATGTACATCGACAGTATGAAATGGTGTCCACAGTGTCATCAGCACATGCATCACCTCACCCAGTTACACATGTTTTAATTTTTTTTTTGTGGTGAGGACATTTAACATCCACTCTCTCAGCAAATTCAAGCGTGCAACATGGTATCATTAACTGTAGTCCCCATGCCGTACCTTAGATCCCCCCAAATTGCTCATCCTGCATCCCTGAAGGTCTGTGCTCTTTGACCAACATCACCCAACTTATCCCTCCACCCTCACCCCAGCTGCTGGCAACCACCACTCTCCCCTTTGCTTCGATGTGCTTGGTTTTTTCAGATTCCACATATAAGTGAGATCGTGCACTATTGGTCTTTCCGTGCCTGGCTTATTTCACTCAGCATAAGGTCTTCCAGGTTTACCCAGGTTGTTGCAAATGGCAACCACTTTCTTTTCCGCGAGTCTTCTTTTTAAAGGCGAAATACAATTCCATTGTGTAGATATTGTATATGCAGCACGTTTTCTTTTTTTAAAAAAATTTAATTTTATTTAAAATCAATTACTTAACAGTATGTTATTAGTTTCAGAGGTAGAGTTCAGTAATTCATCAGTTGCATAGAACCCAGTGTTCATTCTATCACACGCCCACCTTAATGCCCGTCACCCAGTTACCCCGTCCCCCTACCCCTCTTCCCTCCAGCAACCTGTAGTTTGTTTCCTAGGGTTAAGAGTCTCTCATGGTTTGTCTCCCTCTCTGATTTGTCTTATTTTATTTTATGAACCCATTCATGGACACCTAGATTGCTCCCATACCTTGGCAATTGTGAATAATGCTGCAGTAAACACGAGGGGTGGATATCTCTTCATGATACTGATTTCATTTCTCTGGGTAGATACCCAGAAGTGGAATTGCTGGATCATATGGTCAGTCTATTTTTAATTTGTTGAGGAACCGCCATCCTGTTTTTCATAATATCAGCTTGGATCTTAATCAAAGTCTGCGGCTTCGGGTCCGTTCTTTGAATATGTGGTTTGCCTTTTCACTGTAGTTAAAAAAAATAAATGGGGAAAGATTAAATATCTCCCTGGAGATATGGGCACGAAGGATAATGCAATGGTGTACTGGCTAAATTAGCTTATTTCCATTCAGTGAAAATTTTAAGTATTAATGATTCTCTTTGAAAATCCTCAAAGGAATGTTTTATCATGGAACCGTTAAGAAAAACAATCTGTTTATGTTCCCACCTTCATTTTAGCTTTTTTCTTAAGTGAATTTTTTCCCCCCTGAAGTCCTTCGTGTTGGGTCATTCCAAAATGGATTATTGACGAAGAATGAGGCCGCTCTAGAGTTCCAAGCTAAGTAGCTTTAAGAAGAAAAGCCTCCAATGATTGTTGCTCATGGTCGGAAGCCAGTAGAATGAAGCTGGGAATCAACCAGCAGGTCAACAAGTGTTTGTTGGGCGCCCTCCTTGTGCAAGGGCTCTTTCTTCTTCTAGAAAGGGAGAAGTCTTTGGGGCCTCAAGATCAACAAATACTGGTTGAATCTAATTGAGTTTGAAAGAATAACTCTCCTCTTGGAAAACAGAGGAATTTGCATTTCTGAACAATTGATTCATTGGCCTCCAGATGACCATGACTGTTTACTTGAACTCTCTTTTATTTTGATTAAGTATGTATCTGCCCATCCTTTTGAGTTTATCTGGGTCTTGCAGAATTTACATGCCTCCAACCACCCCCATCCACTTGGGTTGGCAGTTGAGTTGACTGGCTGGCTCTGTCAGTTGTGTGTTCCTTCCTCAAGGGCAGGGATACACAACTTCGAATCATGTCTATCATAATCCCAGCCCTAGTAGCATCTTTATGCATTACAAATCGGTTCTCCTCTAATCCTCTTAATGGCTTGGGCGTCCAACAGGTTTTTCTTTGGTTCAGAATTTCAAGTCTATGCCTCCTTACTGACCCTGTAAATTTAGGGCTTTCAAGTGAAGTAGGGATGATATGGTTTTCTTCTGTGGTTCCCATTTGCAACCTGCTGTTGAAAAGCCTTTACCTTCAATTCCTGTTTTTCAAAATTCAACTGATTTATTGCTTTCGGGCTTGTCCACTGAAGCTGCATCATCTCCAGTAGGTTAAGCATCTCCAGTTAGGTTAGTTTTCTTCTTGGACAAGAATCATGATGTTTTTATTTCTAAGCCTCCTGGTACTCAAAGTGTGATTTAAGGGCTAGTAATATAGGCCTCACCTGGGAGGTGAGGGTAGTTAGAACTACCCCAGCCTTGCCTACTGAATGTGTATTTGATAAGACCTGTAGCTGATTTGTATGTACATCCAAGTGTGAGAAGCCCTAGTTGAGCATGTCTTTAGACTTTATTAAAAATTACATTGTTGAGATATAAAGGGACAATTTCCATTAACATTTTTTGGAAATGGGTTTTCCTGACATTTATTGTGAAAAATTTCAAACAGATAGCAAAGTCAAAAGTTCTACCATAAAGTACCCATATATCCTCATACCTAGATTATACCATTAATTTTCTTTACGTTTCTTTTTTTCTCAAATTAATTTCCATCAATAATTTTATACAGAAATATTAATTGACAGCATGACTGTTCGAATCATGTCTTGGTAACAAAGGTCTCAATCTTTCTTCTAGAATTTTCAATGGATTTGATAAGGTCCCAATTCGTTTGGGGATGTCTTGTGAATCAGAGAAGCCTGGTGGTGTGGGAGCGGGGCGGGGGAGAACCGGGATTTTGCCGGGTTGGATGCTGGCCCTTGCCCCTTCCAGGGCACGAGGCCTCAGTGTCCTCACCCATATAGTGAGCGGGTTGAGAGACCTCATCCCTACTGGCGCTCCCAACCCTGTGATTATAGGCCCATTGCAAATATTATTATCATCACGATTCCTCAGGTGGAGAAACTGATGAGCCAGCTACATATTTAACTAAGAAGGAAAACATCTGTTGGCATGGGAAAGAGATTATTTCCTAAGCTACTGAGTAAAACACAGCTGCACTGGCAGTTTCAACTCTGTTTTCTTGTCAATTTCTGTTCTTTCAGGAAACCTTACAGAAACATGAAGCCCTCAACCATCTGGAGCTGAGAAACTCATTCGAGGCTGACTGCGGCTTCTAGAACGTCCAGGTGTTCTGCAGATGTGAGAACTTAATCCCGCACTCTCCAGCTGGAGTCCCGAACAGATGCGCCGCTCGTGCTCCAGCCCTAACATCCCTGAGCACAGAAGGGTTGTTCACCAAGTGGCCAAAGAGCAGTTGTTGTCACTGTTGTCTGATGCCGGCACACCGCCGTCCTCTCTCTCGGAGCTGCAGTGGGGCAACCACATTTGAGGTTGCAAGTGTCCTGACTCTCCTGAATTAGGATTCCAGGTGGGGGCCTCATTTCTTAGCCCGACCATCCTTACAGGCACCACCACCAACACGACGACCACCACCACCTGTATCTTCTTGCAAACTCCACCACTGCTCTCCAGGGACCCCCTGCCCTCCAGGGACCCCCTGCCCTGAAAGGGAAACAGGGGGAAGCTCTCGGAAAAATCTTTAGCTGTGGCCCATCGTCACTCCAGACAGTTATTACCCTCCCCTTCTCACCATGGGCTGGCTTTTTCTGAAGGTTCTGTTCCTGGGGGTGACTTTCTTGGGATGCCTTTATCCCCTTGTGGATTTTTACCCCAGTGGGGAAACAAGAGGCCAGAAGCCGAATTTCGTGATCATTTTGGCAGATGACATGGGGTGGGGTGACCTGGGAGCAAACTGGGACACAGAAACGAAGGACACCGCCAACCTTGATAAGATGGCTGCAGAAGGAATGAGGTGAGTCTTGAGGATGCCAAGCCAGCATCTCTGGGGATGTCTGGCTCCCTGCGGGAGGGGGCAGCGGAAAGCACTTAAAGACCAATTGATGGGTCCGTGCTGATTTAGTTAATTGATTAATTCGGTTTGAAACTAGTACAGCATCTTGAAGAAATCCATCCATTCATCCATCTGATAACATTAGGGATGTGTGTGCGTGTGTGTGTGTGTTTGTGTGTGGGTGCGTGTGCCAGGAGCTGGGAATACGGAGGTGAACAAGATCCCTCTGGTACTTAACATCTGTGGGAGGGGATGAGTTAAAAGGAAAGTAGGAACTACAACCGAGCATGTGAGCCCGCATCAGGGATTTTTGGGAGTCTGCAAGGTAGGCCGTGGAACCCAGCCTGGGCCCAGTTCAGGGGAGCAGGTGACCTTTGAAGAGCCACTGAGTCAGCAAGGCCCACAAAGGTAAGAGGACTTGTCTGTGAGCCGATGGGACTTACTGCTCCATGCAAGGGCACACCATCCAGGGAAGGGCCTGTGCATCCGAGCGGGTCTGGAGGTTCATAAGCCCCCTTCCCGCTCGGAGAGAGAACACGTATCAGTGTTTAGCCTGCTGGGTAGGCTTCTCAGGCTGACGCCAGTCCAGCTACTGGTCTAGCTCAGATTCCCACCTGTGCTGTGTCCTGTGCCTCCGTCCAGTGGGGTGGGGATCGGTCCGGCTAGCTGGTTGGGACACCACATGGGGCATCACCGCAGTACTTCAGCCACTTGTAGCCTCCAGCCCGGGGCTTCCCTGGTGATAGAGTCTCAGGGTCCCTGCATCTGGTCTCACCCACTCGAGTCCGTCCTCCTCACCTTGGCCAAACTGAAAGTTCTAGAACACTCCTCTGTTCCAATCTTTCAGTGGCATTTTGTGGCCCTAGGGATGCAAACCAAGTTCTGGACAGCAGCTTCCAAGACCAGCCCCTCCTCCACATTGGTTCTCAACCTGTGTCCCCCCCCACCCCCCACCTTCACTTGTTGCCTCTGTCTGGGCCTCCCCTATGGGACGCTTCCTCTGCTGCATCAGTTTCTTTCTTTCTTTCTTTCTTTCTTTCTTTCTTTCTTTCTTTCTTTCTTTCTTTCTTTCTTTCTTTCTTTCTTTCTTTCTTTCTTTCAGATTTTCTTTATTTATTCATGAGAGACGCAGAGAGAGGCAGAGACATAGACAGAGGGAGAAGCAGACTCCCCATGGGGAGCCTGTGTGGGACTTGATCCCAGGACCCCGGGATCACACCCTGAGCCAAAGGCAGATGCTCTGAGCCACTGAGCCCCCCAGGCGTCCCTGCTTGGTCAGTTCCTACTCACCACCTGGGGCCCTAGTGCCTCTTGAGGTCCCTGGGAAAGCTTCCGGGGATGCTGCCCGGGTTCCCTGCTGGGGTTCTCTGCCAACCCCCTTGCTGCTTTTCATGGTGATTGTGTAACCACCTCACCCCCTGTGTCAGGTTGGATAGGATGCTCCCCCCCCCCAATTCATGCCCACCTGGAACCTCAGAATATGACCTCGTTTGGAAACAGGGACTTGTTTTCTGTTTTTAGTATTTAGCTATGGATTTTTTTTGAAGATTTATGTATTTATTTGAGACAGAGCACAAGTGGGGGGTGGGGGAGAGAGAAACAGACTCCCAATTAAGCAGGGAACCCGATGCAGGGCTCCGTCCCAGGACCTCAGGATCATGACCTGAACCAAAGGCAGACACTTCATCAACTGAGCCACCCAGGCGCCCCTTAGTTATGGATCTTAATGATACCACCCTCCATGGAGAGTGGGTCCTAAATCCAATGACCACTGTGCCCATATAAGAAGAGGGAAGGATGCAGAGAGACACCCAGAGGAGGTGACCTAAGGCAGAGGCAGGGAACGCAGTGATGTGTCTGCAAGCCGAGAATGCCAGGGATCGCTGGGAACCGCAAGACGCCAAGAGAGAGGCGTGGGACAGATTCTCTCTCTGAGCCTCCAGAAGGAACCAAGCCTACTGACATCTTGATTTCAGACCTCCAGCCTCCAGACCCTTGGGAAAATGACATTTCTGTCATTTGAAGCCTCTAGTGCTAATTTGCTCTGGCAGCCACAGGAAAATCATACAACTCCCTTCTAGCCCTGGTCTTCAGGAGGGAAAATGCCTGGTCTCTTCTTCCCCTCTTGTATTCCTAGCACAGAGCATTGTGCCTGGCGCCCAGTAGGCAGTTGATAAGTCACTGTTTATCAGTGAATGGGCTTTAAGTCAAGATACCTTGACATGTCAATCCAATTTTGCATGTTGGATTCCCACCCCCTCCCCCGGGAGAGATTTAATCCATTGCATTAAATCCTCAAAGGGAACAGGATTGCCAAATGCTTAAGAACTTCTGCTTTTAGTGTCAAGTGGGTTCGTGGGGAAGTATCTGGCCCATTATTTAAACCGAGATTTCTGGGGCCTGGACCTTCCCCTTACTGCTGTCCCCACCCTCTCATCCTGTGCAGAAACAGCACCTTGTATGCAGATGCAAGCACCGTTTGGTGGACTCTCCTATTTCTTCCTCCCTTTATGAAAATATTCTCTCCATTTGAGTCTGTGACAGGGGCCAGGCGGCTGGCCCTCTGGCCCCAGTCGGCAGCGGCTCTTCTCTCTGTGCTTTGTTGACAGGAAAGCAGGCTTCCTGTGAGGCCACGGGTTGATTCATCGCTGGCTTCTCCCCCTGCCTACTCACGGCCAGTGGGGAACCATGACTTTCAGACGAGAACTGGTTGCCAAACAGGGTCTCTGGGTGACTTGAGAAAGTGTCTTTGTTTTTTTATTGTCTCTTTTTTATTAGGGTATTGTTTCCTAAGACTCTCACAACAAATGACTATAAACTGTGCGGCTTAAAGCAACTCACATTAATCCTCTCACAGGTCAGGAGGCTAGAAGTCCTGAATCAAGATGTCAGCAGGGTTGGAAACTTCTGGAAGCTCCGAGGCAGAATCGGTACCCTGCCCCTCTTGCTTCTGGTGGCTGCAGGCGGTCCTTGGCCTCCTGGGCCTGTGGATGCATCACTCCGTTGTCTGCCTCCACTCTTCCATGGGGCTCACCCTGTGTGCGTGTCTAAATCCCCTTCTTCTCATATGGCTGCCGTCACTGGCTTTCGGGCCCATCCTAATCCACTATGACCTCATCGCAACTTGATTACATCTGCAAAGTCCTATTTCCAAGTGAGGTCATATTCCCAGGTTCTGGGTTGACGTGAAATTTGGGGGAGATGCTAGTCAACCCAGAACAATTAGCTATCCCGCATATGTCTTTAGCCCTGCTCCTGACATCATCTGCAATGTGGTAGGTGCTTGATGAACGATTGTTGCTTTGAAGACTAAATATCCTGCTTTAAGAAGTTGGTCTCAGGTTCAAATCCCAGCTCTACTACTTTCCATCTATGTGACTCTGGACAAGCTACATCATTCCTTGGGGACAGTGGTAGCACCCCTCTCATAGGATGTTGTGGGGATTAGATTAAGTCATCCGTGCAGGCAATTAACACAGAGCCTGGCTCACGATAGACACAGATATATGTGAGCTATGGTTATTTTTGGTATTGGTCTTAGAAATAATATCCATTTGAATTGTTGATGTGAATTGGCTACTCTGCATAATGAAAGATTTAAATGGTAAATCGTGGAAGGAGGAGTGAGTTCCAGAGACAAATCCCTGTTAATCTGGATGTGGACCATCCACACTGAGCCAACATGTGTATTTGAATCAAATGTGACAGTTGTGATAATAGCTAACCCCTCCTGTGCCTATGTGAGGTTCCAGGCTCTGGGCATCACTCTGGTTAATTCTGGCCACCACCCGATGTTTCTCTTCTTTCAGAAGAGATGAGGTGAGGAAGTCAAGATCAAGCCATTTGTCCTCTTGGGATCTGCTTCAGTCTGTTCAGCGCTAGACCAAGTCCCCAAGGCAACACTTAAGTGTCTCCATAACATTTCTTGCCAGTACACACCATTAGTGTGGATTTTTCTTCTTACCCATTTGGGTATGGTAGATGCGATTTACCAAATTTATGAATGGAATGGGCCCCATTCACAACATGACCCGGATGTCATTGTTGCAGAACAAAAGGATTCCCTGGGGAAAGAAAGGCAGAGCTGTTAGTGCCTCAATTTTGGTTCCTTTACCCACCTCTTAACTTCCATTTATGTAGTGGTGAAGGAGGGATCGTGGCCTGAAACCCCATAGTCTTGAGGGTTATGACAGAGCTATGTCATTTATGGTAGCTCAGGCCTAAGAGCATCCTCATCATGTTATCACACAGGGGTAAACTGAGGCCAGAGAGAAGTGAAGTATTTTTACTACTCTGGTTGCTTTCCAGCAAGTGGGGGCAGGTTATCTAGTTTGCACTTGTCAGTAGGTTCACCCGACAACCTGACTTTCGCCCTTGACCTGGTGGGCTGGGCGTTTTGTCACTGTCCTGTGCAAATCTGAGCTGAGAGGTACTGTTGAACATTTGAAAGTTTAAGAATAATAAGATAATCCAAAGAAAATAAAAATGTCAGAATTCAGGTGAAAAGGCTAGGGATTTAGTAATCAGCTAAAACTTAAACCACTTGGAGGGTCTCCCAGGCTGGCTCAGAAGGGAGTTGACAAGACACTGTAGGCACATTCACCTGTGCAAAGTGACTTGCAAGTACGTTACCTTTGCACCTTGACTTCTTTCCATCCTGTTCCACGCCTTCTCAGTCCCCAGTCTAATCTGAGTCAAGTCAATGCTGCTGCTGAGTAGAGGCAGTGACTTAGCTAGGAATCAAAGATCGATATTCACCCCTGGAAGGTCAGAGGCTCCCAGGGGCTTGAGTCTGTTTCTAGAAAGGGCCTCAGTGAAGAATGAATTGATCTGTCAAATCAGTCAAACACCTTCTGTGATTTCTGTTCTCGGCAGTGGCTTTTGGCAAACGTTCATTCATCCTGTTACCTCTCAGAGTTTTCTCAGCTGTCCCACTGCCTCCGGGGTTTTGCAATGATCCCAAGGAAGCTGGGAACCAGGCTGGCATTCATAACTGCAGGGGATGGTAATGAGGTCTTCCTGAGAGCTAGGGTAGAAAGAACATTCTGCGTGAGGCTTATCTTGATAAGGGAAAGTTTCCCTCCCCACCATGCAGTCCCCTTCCAGCTTTATCTCCATCCGCTGGTACAGTGATTCACTTGATCTTAGCCAAAAGGCTGAGAAGCGATTGGTACAGTGATTCAGACTTAGGGTTGAGGGAGAAAGCCTCTTGGCCTGTGATCTTCACTGCTGACTTCGAGAAATCTGCTCAGCATCCCAGGACAGGCGATTTTATCTCTTGGCCCTTAGGTCAGTAGGTCCAATGGACATAAAATCATGCAATGCCCACCTACCAACCAGGCCAAGGTGAAGCTTACATGAAAGGTTCTGTAGGATTTAGCCACGTGGTTCTGTGTAATAGAATGGAGACCTGCAGGAATGCAATCATCTAGATAACACCTAATCTTCGAGAAAAGGAGCTGAAATATTAGCCAATGAGGCCTTGGTGCCAGCCTGGTTCACAAGTGCAAGTTCAAAATTGCCTGTCTGACAGCTATTGTGCATTTCTGTTAAGTCTCCCGACAAGAGTCATTTGACAAGGAATCTCTGCTAAGAGCCCATCGTAGGACAAATGCTGGAAGATCCTAGCCAGCTGTGCCCTAAGAGGCTTCCAGCCAGGTGGTAAATAAGACAAAAGAAGCAGCTTTTATTTTTATGTATGTATTTATTTTTGCAGATTTATTTATTCATTTGAAAGAGAATGAGGAATGCCTGGGTGGTTCAGTGGTTGAGCGTCTGCCTTTGGCTCAGGTCATGATCCCAGGGTCCTGGGATCAAGTCCTGCATCGGGCTCACCATAGGGAGCCTGCTTCTCCCTCTGCCTGTATCTCTGCCTCTCTTTCTGTGTCTCTCATGAGTAAATAAATAATAAGCAAAATCTTAGAGAGAGATTGAGTACAGGGAAAGGGGCAGAGGAAGAGGGAGAGAGAGTCTCAAGCAGACTGTGCTAAACACAGAGCCTGATGTGGGGCCTGATCCCATGACCCCAAGATCACAACCCTGAGATCATGACTTGAGCCAAGACTAAGAGTCAGACACCCAAGTGACTGTATCATCCAGGCACCCCAAGACATGCAGCCTTTAGCATGCAGAAGGGGGATGTGCTGTATGAGCAGGAACCCTGTACCTCCTGCCCCAGGGCTTTAATAACCTGGATAGAATGGAACTGACTTGAATCCTCTGGGATAGAATTAGCATGTTACTTATCCCTTGGTCACAGTCAAGAATGAGAAAGGTCCATGCTGGGCTTCTTGCCTTTTGATGAGAGAACCCAAGAGCAAGAAGCATGTTGAAGACAGTCCTATGGGGCTGCAGGAAGAGAGAGTCCATTTCTCCCAAGGGAAGCCAAGAGGTACTTACTTGATAAAGGACCTCACTGTTGAGACCTTAAAGAGGAATAGGAATTAGCCAGAAGAAGGGGGAGGAAACCATGTTACAGTAAGAGGGAAAAACTTGAGCAAAGACCCAAAAATGCCCTTTCACTGGACACATATTCCTGGAGGTTCCCCCAGGCACTCTCCCAGGTGCTGGGAATGTATCCCTGATCCAAACAATAAGAAGCCCTTACTCTCCCAGGGTGACCATTCCAGTGGTTGAGTGTGACTGGGACAGAGGTGGAAGTGAGGCTGGGCCAATGGACCTGGCCGCTGGTGAAGGGCCTTGTGTGCATGCTCAAGTGTTTGGACTTGGTCCTGGAGGCAGTGGGGGCCTTGAGGAGTGAAGTCATCGGCCTGCATTTGAGATGGATTGCTCCAGCTTACCAGGGGTGGCCCATGCTGGCAGCTGGGAGGGCAGTGGGCAGATTGCAGGAGCCTCCAGGATAGTGTATGGCTCAGGGTTGTGGCAGTGGGGAGGTGTCCAATCTAGGAGGTACTGGGATGCCTGTGTGTGCATGTGTGCATGGTTCTTGTCCTGTGTCTAGTGTGTGTCCTTCCTGGAGTGTGAATGTACTCATGTCCACAATGAGAATGTGGAAGGGGAAGTGGGAAATTGCCAAGGATCATACCAAGCTCAGCTGCCATAATCTTTTTTTTTTTTTAAAGAACAGAGTATGAGTGGATGGAGGGAAGGATGGATGGATGGATGGATGGAAAGATGGAAGGATGGATGGATGGATGGAAGGATGGATGGATGGATGGAAAGATGGAAGGATGGATGGATGGATGGAAGGATGGATGGATGGATGGAAGGATGGATGGATGGATGGAAAGATGGAAGGATGGATGGATTAAAGAAAGGATGGATGGATGGATGAAAGACTAGATGGATGGATGAATGAAAGACTGGATGGAAGGAAGTATGGATGGATGAAAGGATGGTTGGAGGAGTAAAAAAAAACACATCAAGTTTGCTCTTTGCTGCCACACTTGCATGTAGTTTACAAAGGGCTTGCCTATCAGTGCCCTCAACGACCTCACCTGACAACTTTCTGAGCGTGAACTTGGCGGTCTTCCCATTTCACAGAAGGCAACACGGAGGCCATGCTGTGCTCGGTGAGTCCCACCAAAGTGTTTCTCCAGCTCTCACCTCCCACTTCATCCCTCTACATGCAAAGGCCACAGCAAATAATTTTTAAAACCTGTTTCCGCCTCCAAGACTTTAAATTATGAATGGAGCAAAGATAGCCTTTATTCCAGGCACACAGCAATTTAGAGAGTTACCACGGAAAGCCTCATCATCTATTTTAAATTCCTCCTAAATGAAGACTGGACACGCTCAACCTCGCAACATTATGTCCCTCCAGGGCTTTCGGGGCAGCGTTTCCAGCACTGACGTTTTCCGATCCTAATACACGTAATTTATGCGATGGCAAGTTGCTTTGGTTTCTGTCTGGCTGTGTCTTCATTTGCGCCGATTTTCCTGTTAACAGGCTGCTGTAATGTCTGGCTCTGTATTTCCAGCTTGCCTTCACAATGTATTTTCAGAGTTTAATTAGGACCCCTGTTGGTGAACTGGCCCGAGCCTGCCCAGATAGATTTGGGGGAAAACAAAAGCTTTCCAAATAGCAAGACCATTTTATCGCTTATTAATTAGTCTCTGCCAAACAGAGACAGAGGCTGGGAGAGAGGAAAGGTGACGGGCAGGTCAGTTCACTGGGCCGCCTGGGGTATTGTGAGTTTTTTTTTTGGGGGGGGAAGGTAGCAAGAGTATGGTCAGGGCTCTCTAAAGACCTTGCAATAAAGGAGAGAAGATTATTTCTGAGCGTTAAGCTGTGTGAGCTTTAACCCAAGGTGGGGAAAGAATTGAACCCTAAAAAGCATCAGCTTGAGCGATTTTGTGCAAAATGTACGAATGTATGTTTTCCAATCAAATGACCCCTTCAAGTTTTGTTTGCTCGCTCACCAGATGTTGCTGGGGTGGTTCCATGCCAGCAAGGCACGCCGCTGGGGGCTGCGCTTGGATCTCTAACCCCATCCTCATAGGACCCACCGTCTGGGGAGGACTGGAGGTTACATGTGTTGGAGGAATGCACTAACACTGTTCCCCCGAGGGTGGTGGTGTGTGTTCCAGGGGAGCCCACAGCCAGGCTAGTCGTTAAAGACAGGCAAGCAGGGACAGCGTCTAGGCAATGGGAGTACTGGTCAGCTCGGGCTAGTGTAACAAATACGATAGAATGAGTGGCTTAAACAGTAGGAATTGTTTTTCATAGTTCTGGAGGCTAGGAAGTCCAAGATCAGGGTGCCAGTGGGGTCCAGTTCTGCTGAGGACCCTCCTCCTGGCCGCAGATGGCCACCTTCTCTCACTGTGTCTCACATGGAGGAGAGAGGGAGAGAGGAAGAGAGACCTCTGGTCTCTTCCTCTTGTCAGAAGAACACTAAGCCTATCATAGGGATCCCACCCTCCTGACCTCATCTAAACCCGATTACCTCCCAAAGCTCCTACCTGCAAATGCCATCATATTAGAGGTTAGGGCTTCGATGCAAACATTGGGTCCATAGTGTCAGGGAAGAAAATTGTGCATCCCAGACCCATTGACAAGCCTCAGTCCACAGAGGACAGAATTTCTCTAAGCTTAGTGGACTGAAGGGTTTTTCTGTGGCCCATTAGAATTCTCGTGGCATTGATTACCTCCACACTCACCAAGGCAAACTTTGGATTCTGATTTCCGCTGTAATTCATGCACAAGAAGAGAACTTGTTGACTGCTCTGACACTTTGGTTTCTGCACCCATCCCTGGAAGCTAGTTGGGAGACGGGCATTCTGGTGTCTCTCTCAGGCTCATATGGGTTGTGTGGACGTGAGTCAGGCCCTTGGGGTGGGCACCCCCAAGGGTGAGTCTCGGGACCTCCCTAGCCCAAGACTAGCCACTTACCCAAGGCATTTCCCTCTGGGTTTACCTTACCAACCTCTGGGTTGGCCTAGTTCCAGCCACCTTCTCTCAGATGTGAACGGAGTAGAAGGAGCATGGGATTTTGGTTGGGCAGGCCTGCGTTCAAGTTCTAGCTCTGTCATTTCCCCAATACGGGGGCCTACAGTCTTGCCTGTGGCACAGTGCATGGGCAGGACAAGCTGCATCTGTACCCGTGCCAACTCTGTGGTCTCAGGAAAGCTGCTTGAGCTCTATCTGCCTCACCTCCCTTACCTGTAAGATGGGAATCCTCGTGATTTGAAATCATATATGCAATATGATTGGGGTGGGAGTCACTTGACAAATGACAGCTATTTTTACTCTGATAAGACAGACAAAGGTAATGCCTATTTATACCTTAGGTCTCCGCTTCCATGTAGCTTCTTTTGAGAAGCACTTAACATGCGTGTATGTGCACCTTGTAGAGCCCAGGAACACCCCGTGCTTCCTGTCCTCAGAGCTCTCTCACACATTGGGATCCTCCACCACCCTTATTGAGCTTTGGGCAACTTGAGGGCAGGGCTTGACAGTGTCCACTGTTCTATTCTGGGCTCCAATCCTATTGTACGCACACCATCATAGCCAGGACTGATTCTAAGTGGCAGCAGCCCAGCTCAGCCAGCCTAAGCACAAAAGAGGCGAAGCTTTCGTTCATAAACTAAACTCTGCAGAGACCCCGTCTTGTGTCTGGGCTTTTGGGCCAGTTGCTTATTCTTTCAGGTTCCTCCATATGATGGGAGAGGTGACCCTTACCCTACATCCTCAGAGCTTGCGGTTCAAAGGGAACGAGAGAGCTATTCCTCACTGTCCCGTTCAGAAAATTCCAGATTGAAGGGCACCTGGGTGGCTCAGTGGTTGAGGTCTGCCTTTAGCTCAGGGCATGATCCTGGGGTCCTGGGATCGAGTCCGCATCAGGCTCCCAGTAGGGAGCCTGCTACTCCCTCTGCCTATGCCTCTGCCTCTCTCTCTGTCTCTCATGAATAAATAAAATCTTAAAAAAAAAAAGAAAGAAAGAAAGAAAAGAAAATCCCAGGTTGGATTCTGAATAGCCCTGCCTGGGTCACGGGCTGTGGGCCCGATCCTTGAGGATGAGAGGTTGTGCTACTCGGCTTAGCCCACGGCAGCGTCTCATGCCCATGTTGGGGCGGGTGGGGGGGGGGTAGGACGTGGGCATCAGCCTAAGAGTCGTGTGGAAGGGGTGGGTGGGGAAGATGCCCGCCTGGTCCAGCCCAGATATTGTCAGGTGAATGTCTACCTTCAGACAGGAAAGGGCTGCCAGGAAGTTTCATGTGCTCTAGAAGCCAAAGTCCAGACTCATCATTGGGGGGGTTGGCTGGGGGACAGGGGGGCGGGAGGAAACACAGTGATGATGCTCACTGGTGAAGGACAGGTAGGAATTTGGAAGGACAAGAGGAAGAGGCAGACTTTCTGGGCTGAGGTGTCACAGAGTCGAGGTGTCGGAGAGGTGTGTGTGGGACACGTGGGAGGGAGAGGGGGCAAGGGCTGCCAGCTGCTCCGGGAACAGGAGTCCTGTTGGGCTGAGCTCCTGGGCTACGTAGGGTGGAGGGGTAGGGTCCTGGAGCTGCCGTGACAAAGTAGGACAATCAGAGTGGCTTAAAACAACAGCCGTCTCTCCTCTCACGCTTCTGGAAGGCTGGAAGCGAGAACTCAAGATGTTGGCAGAGCCATGCTTTCCCTGAAGTTCTAGGGTGGTTTCCTTCCTCGCCTCTTCCAACTTCTGAGAATCCCAGGCGTTCTTCAGCTCGTGGCCGTGTCACTCCATCCTTTGTCATCATATGACCACCTTCCCCCTGTGTGTCTCTGTCTTCTCGTGGCATTCTGTCTCTCTCCTCTTCTTATCAGGACACCAGTCAGAAGAGGTTGAGGACTCACCCCAATCCAGCATGACCTCACCTTGACTATTACATCCCCAATGACTCTATTTCCAAATAAGGTCCCATTCGGGGGTCCGGGGTGGGGAGGCTTAGAACTTCAACCTGTCTTTTTAGGGATCACAGTTCAGCCTACATTAGGCAGCAGTGACTCAGGAGGTTGAAGAGGTAGGTTGAGCCAGAGCATGGAGGGCCATGATGGCCACACAGAAGGGAGTCACTGAAGACTTGAGGTCCGGGGATGGCCTGACCCACTGGTGTGCATGCTAGCAGGGGCTGGAGGAGTGAGCCTGGCATCTCAGAAGGTCACCGAAGTGATCTGGGTATATAGCTGCCGGGTGACATTGTTTGGAGTGGGAGGAGCTGAAAGAGGTGAGAAGTGGCGGAAGGACTTGAAGATAGTATCTCAGTCTCCAGCCAGGTTTACTGGGAGGGATGTGGACATGGAGTCTTGGAGGGAGGATGCTGAGCTTGGTCCTTTGCACACTGAGGCTGAGGTGACATGAGACGACATACCTGTGGCAGTGAATGTGATGCCTGGGTAGTATGAACAGCAGCCGGGGGCCCCACCTCCTCCACACCCCGCCCATTGGTGCCCAGTGCACTGCTCTCCTACACACCTAGAATGTTCTCTCTCCCCCCCATTTAGTGAGTCCTGACACCGATTACCTTGACTACCATGAAATTTTTTTTAATGTTTTTTTAAAATTTTTATTTATTTATGATAGTCACACACACACACAGAGAGAGAGGCAGAGACACAGGCAGAGGGAGAAGCAGGCTCCATGCACCGGGAGCCCGACGTGGGACTCGATCCCGGGTCTCCAGGATCGCGCCCTGGGCCAAAGGCAGGCGCCAAACCGCTGCGCCACCCAGGGATCCCGACTACCGTGAATTTTTAAATCCAGGTAGAGAACCTGGAACTCTGCTAGATGCCTTGTGCACATCATCCCACTGAATCCCTCAAATAAGCTGGTGAAGTAGGGGTGTTATGCTCATTTTGCAGAGGTAGATACTGAGGCCTAGATTAAGTTACCTGTCTTATCTCACACTAGAGGGAGTGGAGGCTGGGATTTCACACAGAGCTGTTTGTCTACATGTTTATCATTCCTATCACTCTGCCTCCCATAGCTCTTGCTTTAAATTTCTCTGACGAGGCTCATCTTGTCTTCTTATCCACATGTCCTAACACTTCTAAAGTTGAGCTACTCAATGGAAAGGCTGTGGTTCCTACCACTAGCTCCCCCAGCAAGCCCTGATGTGGTTGGCTGACCTCCACTGAGGCTCCTGGCAGTTGGAGGTGACCAGCGGGGTGCCCTACCCCAAGGGCCTCTCAGAGGATTGCTATGTTGTGCTCTCAGAGGATTGCTTTCCCTGGAATTGTACAGGACACACACACCCCTGGGGTAAGACTGCACTGGGGACTCCAGTTGCCTGGGGCCCCATCTGGCTGTCCCTGGGGCTGAGAGGAACCCGATCTTGGAAATCCTGTGGCCCATTTGGCCCTTTCTGTGTGCTCCAGCTCCTGGGCTGGACAGCTCTGATGGAGGGGCTCTAGACCACCATAATGACTTTGGATTTACTCAGATTGTAGTGAGAACCTATTAGAGGGCTTCGAGCCAGAAATTAATGTTAGCTGATAAACAGGTTTTGAGATGACTTTGGCTGCCCCATGGAAAATAGGGGGAAGGGGAACTGGGAGCAGGAATGGAAGTGGGGAGCAGGGTTGCCACATACAGCTGGGCAGATTGTGCACTGCTCAACGTCGGACAACAGCATGAATGGCGTCCCCGGCAATTATACAACATGATGGCCCTGGGGAGACAATATAGACTATGGGGCTTGTCTTGGTGCAAGATGGTAGAAGCTGGGATTAGGATGTTAGCAGGTAGGCGGAGAGAAATAGATTCTAGATCTCTTTGGCAGTAGAGTCCTATTAAGAATGTGCTGATGGTTTGGCTGTGGAGGGGGAAGAAAAGAGAGGAATCAAGATGCCTCCTTTGGACTGAGTAATCGAGTGAGAGGTGGTGCCATTTACTGAGATGGGGAAGACGGGAAGGGGAGGAACAGGTGTGCAGGGACAAATCTAAAGCAGAACCAGATAAACTTGCAGAGAAAACAACCACGGGCCACATGGGAGCAACGTCTGGGGCCCAAGACCAGTGGGCCTTTCTCTTCTTGCTCTGGGAAGCCCAGTGAGCCAAGGGACAGCTTGGGTCTGAGACAGAACGGGTAGTAGTGGGCAGGGCCGTTCTATGGGCGTGTGACCTGTGCAGCCACACGGGGTCCCATGCTTTAGGAGGGCCCTGCTCTTGGCTTAAAGCTGTCATTGCCATCTTGAAATGCTTAGTAAATTTGGAGCAAGGGCTCCCTTGTTTTCTCTTGCACAGGGCCGGGCAAATTGCACAGCTGGTTGTCTTGCAGTAAAGAGATGACACCAACAGGCCTGGGCCAGCCCGCACGGAGCTTACAGAACATGCAGATTCAACCCAGGGTGAATCCCGGCACAAGAGATGCTCACACATGCTGTGTATGTAAAGTGCCTGGGTTGATAAGCGTTAGCTGGGAGTGATAAGAATTATTACAAGGGACATTTAGGAGTGTGAGCTGGGAGGGGTCATGGGCCTCAATCTGGGGAGGCAGAGAACAGAAAAGGCCGGGCAGAGACGGATGTTTGTCTTGGGAGCAACAATGTGCTCTGCAAGGTGGAACCTGGTTTGGAATTCGAAGAGTGGGCGCTGCCGGCTGCCTGCACCAGCCAGGACCCCTGTGTCCCCAGGATGTCTGGCAGGCGGGGATGCTTTGGAGAAGCCCCCGCCTGGGAAATGGGTGCGTAGGGATTGAGGGAGGGAAACAGTGTGTCTTCCAGCCCCGGGGGACTGAGGGCCCAGAAGGAATGTCAGCAGGGGTGGGAAGCCAGCACCCCTGGGCTCCCTGAGGCCTGGAGGGAGGCCTCGCCCCACACCTGTTACCCAGTGGTGCATGCCGGGGCACCCACCTTCTCCACCCTCGTTCAATCAGATGGAGGCACCCACAGCCTGCTTCCAAGAGTGGCTGCAGGCCCAAGCCTGCGCTTCTGGAACTTCATGGTGCCATGCCAGTGCTCCCGGATCATGGCCCCTCGTTGCCATTTGTGGCCTTGAAAGATGGCCTTAGGGAGCTAACCCACCTTCTGGGTGAGTTCTGTGGGGTGGAGGCTGTGGCAACCAGCAGGTGTGGGCTGACGATGGGTGGCTGGCCCCGAGGAAGCCCCGTGGAGAACTCTTCTTTCCAGAAACATGAATTCCCAGAACCCTGGTCTGCTCTAGAGACCCCAGAGGTGCTGAGTGTGGCCTCTTAGTTCCAGGCAGGACTCCAATGAGACCAGATGATCAGGTGCCTGGTTTTTCTCTTGAAGGCTTTTTGGGATTGGAGGCTCTCGGGCCAACCCTGAATTAATCAAACCAGTGTTTTATCGTGTTATTTCAAAAAGCTCTTCTTTTTTTTTTAATTTTTATTTATGATAGTGACAGAGAGAGAGAGGCAGAGACATAGGCAGAGGGAGAAGCAGGCTCCATGCACCGGGAACCCGATATGGGATTCGATCCCAGGTCTCCAGGATCGCGCCCTGAGCCAAAGGCAGGCGCCAAACCGCTGCGCCACCCAGGGATCCCTCAAAAAGCTCTTCTGACGCCCGGTTAGCAATTCTCTCATTTCACAGCCAGCTGCATTTTGGAGATGTGTGTATGTGTGTGTGTGTGTGTGTGTGTGTGTGTGTGTGTGCGCGCGCGCGTGCGTGCGTGACCCCCACCAGTCTTTGGATGAAGTCTCAAAGCTTCTTCTTATGCCAGCACCCTGCTCCCCCTCTCTTACCCGGAGTCTGAGGGACTGGGCATGTTTCCTCTCTGCTTAAAATCCTCACTCTGTCTCGTGGAGGGGGTCTCCTCCCGAGACAGGCTGTGCAGTGGGTACCCCCAGACCCTCCCCTTCGGCTTTCCAGACACACTCTGGACTTCCTAGTGGAAGCAGTGTGGTTAAGTGGCACCCACATGGGATTTGGAATCGGATGGGCCTGAGTTTAAACGCTGCCATGGAAACCTGGCTGTGCTGGGTAACGCTGGGGGCCGGCGTGGAGCGCAATGCCTGGGTACAGACCTTGGCTCCTCCGTGTGCGGCAGTGTGTTGTGCTGCCTCAGTCTCCCCATCTCTAATGGGAGTGCTTACCGCAGCACATCCTAGGGCTGCCGTGTTAGATGAGTTGACACCCGTAACACGGTGCTGCATAAGGGATCACAACCATTCGTGGTGAAGCAGAATGACCCAGAAAGGCTTTTGTGCAGAAACTAAACTGTAAGGTCACTGGGGACAGGGACTGTTTCTTTACTTCCTGAGCATCTGTCACAGATCTGCCCCTGCTTGCTGTCTACTCATTATTTTGGGGTTAAATTAGATGAATTGGTACATCACCACCTGAGTTATAAATGAGCATTTTCTCATCTTGAGGACTGCAGACCCGACACCCAGCTTTGTGGGCCTTTTCTCCTACCTGAGAGAGTCTCTTCTGGCATTTGTCTCTGAATCCGTAAGCCTCGGATTGCTTGTTTTTTTTTTTTTTTCATTGAAGTGACATTCTTATGACATAAAACTAACCACTTTAAAGCAGACGACTCTGTGACATTCAGTACGTTTATTGTTTTTTAAGATTTTACTTATTTATTCATGAGGGACACAGAGAGAGAGGCAGAGACACAGGCAGAGGGAGAAGCAGGCTCCATGCAGGGAGCCTGATTTGGGACTCGATCCCAGGACCCCGGGATCACCACCTGAGCCGAAGGCAGATGCTGAACCACTGAGCCACCCAGGCGCCTCTAGAACATTTAGAATGTGGTACGGCTACTGCCTCTATGCAGTTTCAAAATATTTTCATCATCCTAAAAGGAAACCCCATTCCCACCTACGAAGCAGAGTCTCCCCATTCCCCACCCTGCCTCCAGCCTGTTTTCCATCTCTGTGGATTTACGAATCTGGGGCATCTGTATAAGCAAAATTGTACAGTATGTGGCCTTTTGTGACCGGCGCCTTCCACTCGTGTCATGTTTTCAAGGTTCACCCACGTCGTAGCAGGTGTCAGTGGTTGGTTCCTTTTCGTGGGTGAATACCATTCCAGAGTGTGGATGTGCCGCATTTTGTTGGTCCACACCCCCGCTGAGAGCCAGCTGGGCCACAGCCACCGTCCCGCCACGGCCCATAGGAGCGCGCAGGATCTGTCCGAGTACCTGCCCTCACTTCTCCTGGGGAATCCAGTCCTGGTGGTGGAATCGCTGGGTCACCTGGCCATCGGTCTGCCAGATTTTTAAAGTTTTGCCTTATGATCTCTAGGCTCTAGTGTAGTATATTGAGAGAGAGAGAGAGAGAGAGAGAGAGAGAGAAAGGGAAAGGAACAAGGGAAGAGGAAACCATGGCGTTGCCAACACGCCTTGCAGTCCTGACTGCCCTCCAGGGCCATGACCCCTGCAGATGCCAAGGTCATAGTGAAGGGCAGGGTGTCCAGGGCCCTCCCTGCTGGCTGTCACCGGGCTAGGGGTAGCTGCGTCATAGAGCATCTGGGAGGGGCGTGAGAACATGACAGACTTCCAGGGCTTTCCTTAGGCAAGTTGGCCCTGGTGGCTGGGGAGAGGCTGTAGGTGGGGTCCCTTCTAAGCACTGTGTTTTAACCCCCTCTGTCCCAAGTCTTCTGCCAGAATTGTGTGCTCAGAGAAACAGGGATTTGTATGCCTTCCTTCCCCCGCTTTCTTGTCCCAGGCTGGCTTCTATGAGGGCATAGAAAAAAAAAATGTTTCCAGGTCGGTCTAAGCACCCCAAGCAAGCACAGCCCTGGGTGGGGTCTCAGTTGAGAGCTGCTGTCAAGTAGTTTGGGGCCACCACCGTCCAGGGGTTATGGCAGAAGCCAGAGGCCTGAATGGAGGTGGCAGGAGGCAAGCCTGCCAGGCTCTGCAGCACATGGGAAGGGAGTATTTAAACATGCACTGCTCTCTGCGACCTCACCCCCTTGCTCTCACACAGGTCCCTGATGTCCTATCTCATGGCCCTTCACATCATGACACTAATGCTTGCAACCCCCATGCAACCTCCAAAACTTGTGGTGAACCTGTTCAGGGAAACTCTGCTCCTCTGCACACCGCACCCCCCCCCCCTTCCAATCACACTTCCCAGTAATGGTTATTTTGAGGTTTGGTTGCATGTTCCATGAAGTTGCTGGGAAGACACCTCCCCTTCCCTCCCCTCTCCGTCCTCTCCCCTCCCCTACCCCCTGTATTTTAGGAGCTGGAGGTAAGCAGCCAGCAACGTAGGCAAAGCCCTCCTCACAGGGAGCTTGCATGGAGGAAGGATGACTCAAAACGAAAGGGTGCAAAAATAAACCAGATGATTGTGGTTGGGGTCAGTGCTACCAAGTAGGCCCCAGGGTGCCTGATTAGAGCACAGCAGAGGCCCCCTTGCAGGGAAAGAGGGGAGGAAAGGCCATGCAAAGATGCAGGAGAGCATGCCAGGCCGAGGCTGACCTTGGGAAGGAGCTGGCACTTTGCAGACCCAACAGAAGACTGTGAACTGGGGCCCATGGAGGGAGGGAAGGGGAGGCCCATAAGATGGGCTGTGGGGGACCAGGTGTTTAGAGAGTGGACCAGGCAATCATCTCAGGGTATTAAGCAGTGGTCAGAGGGGCACTTTAAAGCCCCCCTGGTGGGGATCCCTGGGTGGCTCAGTGGTTTAGCATCTGCCTTCAGCCCAGGGCATGATCCTGGAGACCCAGGATCAAGTCCCACATCGGGCTCCCTGCATGGAGCCTGCTTCTCCCTCTGCCTGTGTCTCTGCCTCTCTCTCTGTCTCTGTGTGTCTCTCATGAATGAATAAATAAAATCTTAAAAAAAAATAAAGCCCCCCCTGGCTGCTGGGGGAGGATGGGTCCTATGTGGAGAGGAGGGGAGAGGCACGGAGCCCTGCTTTGCTGTGCTGACCTGGCATCTGTGGGCCAGTCTCTCATCCCACCACACCTGGGGCTTTGTGCTGACCTGCCACCCAGGCTTGGGGCACCCCGACATGCACACTTCCAATGTGCCAGGCTGTACCTGAAGCCACCCCTCCACCCCTCCCTCCCCTCCCTACCTTCTGGTCCACCTCAGCTCCCAACCCTGCTGCTGCCCTGCTCGTTCTAGATTCCGGATCGACATCCTTTTGAAACTTACAATATTAAGCATTATTAACTTCTTAATATTAAAAAAAAATCTCAAACGTGAAAGAAAATGAAAAGAGGGGCAGCCCGGGTAGCTCAGCGGTTTAGTGCCGCCTTCAGCCCAGGGCCTGATCCTAGAGACCTGGGATCGAGTCCTGAGTCAGGCTCCCTGCATGGAGCCTGCTTCTCCCTCTGCCTGTGTCTCTGCCTCTCTCTCTGTGTCTCTCATGAGTAAATGAATAAAATATAAAAAAAAAAAAAGAAAATGAAAAGAATAGTCAAATAAACACCAGTATACTCAACCGTTAATACCATTCTGCCATTTTTGTTTGTCCTTGTTCTATCTATAAATAAGGTGGTGGTGTTTTTCCTGAGCCATGTGAAGAGTGCAGCTGTGCTCTTTTTTTTTTTGTGCTCTTTTATTATAAACACTCTAGCATGCATCTCTTAAGAATAAAAACATTCATAGTGTAATAACTTCCTTAGTGTAATAAAAATGTATTCTTTTGAAAAAAAGATTTTATTTATTTATTCATGAGAGACACACACACACACACACACACACACACACACACAGAGGCAGACGCATAAGCAGAGGGAGAAGCAGGCTCCCTGCAGGGAGCCTGATGAGGGACTTGATCCCAGGACCCCGGGATCGCACCCTGAGCCAAAGGCAGATGCTCAAACACAGCCATCCAGGTGCCCCTAAAAATACATTCTTAATGTAATAAAAAATGTGGTATACATAGACCACAGGAGACTATTCAGCTGTAAAAAAGAAGGAAATCCTGCCATTTGTGACAACATGGATAGACCTTGTGGACATGATGTTAGGTAAAAGGAGAAAGACAGGGCAGCCCAGGTGGCTCAGCGGTTTAGTGCCTGCCTTCAGCCCAGGGCCTGATCCTGGAGACTGGGGATCAAGTCCCACATCGGGCTCCCTGCATGGAGCCTGTTTCTTCCTCTGCCTGTGTCTCTGCCTCTCTCTCTCTCTCTCTGTGTGTGTGTCTCTCATGAATAAATAAATAAAATCTTTTAAAAAAAGGAGAAAGACAAATATTATATGATTTCATGTATATGTGGAATCTAAAAAAGCCAAACTCACAGATGCAGAGAACAGATTGGCAGGTGCGGGGGTGTGGGTGGGGGAGACGGGTGCAGGTGGTTAAAAGGTACAAACTCCCAGTCATGAGATAAGAAGGTTCTAGGCATGTAGTAGACAGCATGGTGACTCTGGTTAACAATACTGTATTGTATGTTTGAAAGTTGCTAAGAGACTAGATCTTATAATCCTCATCACAAGAAAAAAAAAATCATAGCTATGGGAAGTGATGGCCATTCACCAAACTTACTGTGGCGATCACTTCCCAGTATATACATGTGACAAATCATTATGTTGTCAGTGGATACAATGTTATGCCAATGCAACCGGAAGAAAAAAAAAGAACAAAAACATTCTTCTACATGGTCATAATCAAGAAAATGGACAGTGATCCCCTGATGTCATCTTACATCCAGCCCACCCTAAATTTCCCCAATTAGCCCTCAAATGTGCCGTAAGTATATTTGAACTGGGATCCAGCCAAGGATCATGTATCACATTTGGTTTGTCTCTTTAATGTCCTATAGGATAGGGATCCCTGGGTGGCGCAGCGGTTTGGCGCCTGCCTTTGGCCCAGGGCGCGATCCTGGAGACCCGGGATCGAATCCCACATCGGGCTCCCGGTGCATGGAGCCTGCTTCTCCCTCTGCCTGTGTCTCTGCCTCTCTCTCTCTTTCTCTCTCTGTGACTATCATAAATAAATAAAAATTAAAAAAAATTTATTAAAAAAATGTCCTGTAGGATAGAATATCCCCCTCTATCTCATTTTTCCCTTGGATATTGACTTTTTGAAGAACTGCACCAGTTGTAGGATGGCATAGAATGTGCAGAATGGTTTGTTAGAATATTTCCTTGTGGTGTCATTTAATTTGTTCTTCTATTAGTTACATTTCCTATAACCTGGACATTGGGTCCAGAGGTCTGATTAGATTCAGTTTAAATATTCTTTTTTTTAAATTTTTATTTATTTATGATAGTCACACACACACAGAGAGAGAGGCAGAGACACAGGCAGAGGGAGAAGCAGGCTCCATGCACCGGGAGCCCGACGTGGGATTCGATCCCGGGTCTCCAGGATTGCGCCCTGGGCCAAAGACAGGCGCCAAACCGCTGCGCCACCCAGGGATCCCCTTTTCATTTTTTATTTTATTTTATTTTGTTTTTTTTTGTTTTTGTTTTTGTTTTTTGTTTGTTTGTTTTTAGTTTAAATATTCTTGACAAGAATCCTTGATGAGGGCAGCCCGGGTGGCTCAGCAGTTTAGGGCTGCCTTCAGCCCAGGGTGTGATCCTGGAGACCTGGGATCGAGTCCCACGTCGGGCTTCCTGCATGGAACCTGCTTCTCCCTCTGCCTGTGTCCCTGCCTCTCTCTCTCTCTCTCTCATATGAATAAATAAATAAAATCTTTAAAAAAATCTTAAAAATAAAAAGAATCCTTGACGAGATCAACTTCCTATCATCCCATCAGGAGACACACAAGGCAGTTGCCCTATTACGAGTGACATGAAGTTTATTCATATTTCTTGATGGTGGAGAAATGGCTAGACTTCTTATATATTTCTCCACAGTATCTAAAAAAGGGTTGAGCATCCAGCAATGTGTAATAAATACAGCTGGTTCTTGTTATTGGCAGTCGTTGCTCTATAAAGTCACTGAGAACACTGAGTTACGGAATACTGAACCATTGCTTCTAGGGCATCTACAGAGTTAGGTTCCTGTGGGCCTTTTGTTACGTTTTTGTCAAAAGATCAGTACAGAACCCTGTTTTATTTATTTTTAAAGATTTATTTTACTTATTTGGGAGAGACAGAGAGCAAGAGAGAGTGAGCAAGAGAGAGAGCATGAGCGAGGGGAGGGGACGGGCAGAGGGGAAGCAGACTTTCTGCGGAGCAGGGATCACCACGCAGGGCTCCATCCCAGGACCCGGGGATCATGACCTGAGCCAAAGGCAGATGTTTAACCAACTGAGCCACCCAGGCACCCCCAGAACCTTGTTTTCTGTGTGTTTCTGTTTAATGACATCTTATTTAACAGAGTTTTTGATTCATTAACATTGAGCTGATGGCCAACAATACTGTAATTCCTTCCTGAATGAAGCTTATCTAGCACTTGTATCTCTCTAAGGCTGTAGTAGCCAGCCCTTCATCCCTACACTTGAGGGCCATTTTGCCATTTTATTTTATTTTATTTTTAATTCTTTTTTTTTAATTTATGATAGTCACAGAGAGAGAGAGAGAGAGAGAGAGAGAGAGAGAGGCAGAGACACAGGCAGAGGGAGAAGCAGGCTCCATGCAGGGAGCCCGGTGTGGGATTCGATCCCGGGTCTCCAGGATCGCGCCCTGGGCCAAAGGCAGGCTCCAAACCGCTGCGCCACCCAGGGATCCCCTTATTTTATTTTTTTAAAGATTTTATTTATTCATGAGAGACACACAGAGAGAGGCAGAGACACAGGCAGAGAGAGAAGCAGGCTCCCTGCGGGGAGCCCCATGCAGGACTTGATCTCAGGACCCCGGGATCATGCCCTGAGCCAGAGGCAGATGCTCAACAGCTGAGCCACCCAGGCATCCCCATTTTGCCATTTTAAACAGTAGAATCACCAACAGAAAGCACAAAAATGCAAAAACTATAGCATGCAGTAGACTGTGGAAAGTAGGACACTTGCTTACAGTGTGAAAGCCAAAACAAGAAGGGGTCACCTTTGTCATCCTCAGCTAGGGATGTGCATATGGGGAAGTTTTGGAACGCCTTGGAATGACCATGGGTGACCTCATAAGAACCACGAGTATTGATTTTGGAGATACAGATTTTAGCAGGTCGATGAATTCAAAATGTGGAAACTTTGGATAAAGAGGATCCATAAATATACCGGATTAAACCAATCCGAGCCAGCCATGTGACCTTGAGTTAGTTGCATTACCTCTCTGAGCTTCATTTTCCTAACCTGTCCCTCTGCAGGGTGGTCTTTGAGCTTTTCCCAACACTGGAATCCTGGGACCTGGGTGGGAATTGAATTTCTCCTGGCCTGGCTTTCTGTGGATGGAGGGACCCCAACCCCTTTTCTTTCCCGGCAGGTTTGTGGACTTCCACGCAGCTGCCTCCACCTGCTCGCCCTCTCGGGCCTCCCTGCTCACCGGCCGGCTTGGCCTCCGCAACGGAGTCACGCACAACTTTGCGGTCACCTCTGTGGGGGGCCTTCCGCTCAACGAGACCACCTTGGCTGAGGTGCTGCAGCAAGCCGGCTACGTCACGGGGATGATAGGTAACCCCGATGCTCCACAGCCTGGGATCCCCATCTCCCACAACACTTCTTGCAGTGCCTGCTTCGTCTCTGTGTAGCCCCGGCATGTGGCCACCTCTTCTGCTCCTCTCTGCTTGTCTTTATTTCTTGCTGTGTAAGGTTGGAAAGCTTTCAGCTGTAAGTAACTGAAAACACCTAACAGGGAACGAAACCATACATGGAGGTAGGTATTTTCCTTCTATTATAACAACCTTAGAGGTGAGTGATGGCCTTCGTTGGCTCGGCAGCTCAAGAAATCCATTTCTGTTTCTCTGCTCTGCTATCTGTAGGATGGTAGCTTTTGTCCTCATGCTTGTTGCTCTTGGTTGCACCACTCACCAGAACCTGGCTTCACGGGAGGAAAAACAGCGGGGAGGAGGTGCAGGCCTCGTGTGTTGGCTTCTACCCGGAAGGCCAATCTTTTCTCAGACTCGCCCCACCTTCCCTGCAGAAAGAAATGCACTTAAGTCTTATTGGTGGATTTGTGTGGCCACGCTCCGCTGCAAGGAAGCCTGGGAGGCCGGGCTCAGGGTTGTACTGATGGGCTTGGATTGGGGCACGTGTCTCTGATCCCCTAACAAATCCAAAGTTCTGGTAGCGGGATGAGTGGGAGAGGCATGGGGGCAGGTCAGGCAAGCAGCAGCACCTGCCACACAGGCCTTTTAGGATTTTTGTGGGTCCCTCTTGCTCAACATTTCCTACATGCGTGGCAGCGGGCTAGGTTTTTATTTGCATCAGGGTACGGAGATGCCTTCTGAGGTCGTGATTGGCCCCGTGAGAAAGCTGAGCTCGGTGCTACCTAGACAGGAGCATGTGGGTCCAGACAGGTGTGACTGCTCTGATGCTTGGGCTTCACTGCTGCTCCTCCCTCCGGAGGCCAAGGCAACGCGCCAGTCCCAGCGGCGTCCTCGGGCTGCCTGTGCTTGTTATTCTGACTTTCTGAGCGCTGGGCCCCGTGGGGGTCCCGTGGGGGTTCCTGCCTCGCTCTCCAGTATGCAAAGTGGCAAGGGAGGCTGTGCAACCAGCAGGATGGCAGCGCGGGTCCCCGGGGGCAGTGACCGGTGCCTGGAGCTCCCATGTTCACCTGCAGGAGGCTCCAGTTTTGGGTGTTGGGCCTGCCTCCTCCTCTTCTGGGTCAAGGAGCCCGACCAATTCCTACAGAGTGGAGTGGGGCATTCGTGGTCCCAGGGGGGCAAGCCCCAGTGGGAGGAGGTATAAATTAAGATCCTGCTTTTTCAATCCCTTTCTGGCCATACCCCGAGGTATCAGGTATCGTTACTGTGAAGCCTCCCTGTGGGCTGAATCTTCTTAGCGGCCCCATCCCTTGCATCCGAGTCATGCTCACAGGCAGGAAGGGTTTGGCCCTTGGGGCTCCCCAACTCTAAAGTTTCATGAGGCAACAGGGGACTGGGATCTTCCTGAGCTGAGGTGGATCTCACTCACCCTTCCCTCTTCATACCTTTGAACTCCAAGTGAGCAGCTGCTTACATATTAACCGTTCAGGGGCTCCGGTCTCCCCTCACTGCTCATTCCACCTTTTGCAAATTAGAGCGAGAATAGTCAACTACAACCATGTGTTGACAAGATGCACTTCCTCCAAGCATGCTTATGGGAAGAAAATCAACCCCCCCCCAAAAGAACATCAAGACCCTTTGCCCCACCCACACTTTGCTTCTAACCTTGTCCACGGTCATGTGTTTTCACCTAGGTTTTTTTTTTTAAGATTTTATTTAATTTATTCATGAGACAGAGAGAGAGAGAGAGAGAGAGGCAGAGACAGGCAGAGGAGACAGCAGGGTCCATGCAGGGAGCCCAATGTGGGACTCGATCCCAGGACCTCGGGGTCACAACCTGAGCCAAAGGCAGACGCTCAACCACTGAACCACCCAGGTGTCTCATTTTTACCTAGTTGAATACACCACTTGATCCTCCTTTTAGCCCCTGCCTATTGTTTTATGTTTCTATGTAATATAATTTTACATATTTACAATAGTTTCAAAAATTTTAGAAATAAGTTAAACACTTTAATATAAGTTAGGGTTTCCATGTAATGCTTAGTCCAAACCTATATTATGTTTCCAAACCTACAGAGCAGTTGCAAAAAGGGAACAATAGGCACTCACATGCCCTTTCCCTAGATTCCCTGATTATTACCTTTTGTGACGTGTGTTTGCCTCTAAAAGATAGCTTGGTAGTATTTTGCCCAGACCACGTGAAATAATTTCCGTAGCCATATGCTTCCTCGGTGGCCCGTTTCTTTCTTTCCCTTGGGTGTCATTCAATGGCCCTCTTTCAATCTTTGCACCACATTCTTTTCTTTGCCCCTTGCCTCATGGGTGGTTTCCCTGGGGTCCTCAGAGCAGAATTAGCAGGTCGGGGAGTTCAAACAGGGCCAGGGCTTCTGGCACACATCACACAGTCATTCTCCCCCCTGAACAAACACATGCACAGAGTGAGGAGCAGCCGTGGGAGTCCAGGTGAGCATCTCTGCGCTGGGACAGCCCTGGGAGGGGGAGGTGGTCTTCGGTCCGGCCTCCTCGGGCTGCTGCTGGTGGCCAGAGAGGAAGGTGATGGAACCAGGAGGGAAGCCGGCATCTCCACGGCTGTCCGGGGCCCCACGCTTGTCCTCTGGGCCTCTGCAGGTCCCCTGCACAGGAGGGCAGAGCAGGTGCGAAGACGTGGGCTGCTGTGGGCACTGAGCCCTCTTGCAGGAGCAGAAGCTCAGCCTGCTGGCTCCTTTGGGCCCCCAGTAAAGGCTTGTCTTCCTTTTCTCTGTGTGCTTTCCTGCAGAGGTCCTGAGTCATCCCTGCTTGCTTTTTTTGTCCCCTTGGGGTCCCTCTGAGTCCCAGAGAGCAAGGCTTGGCTCTCACATGGCATTTGCAGGGTCTCTGCTTGTCCTCTGTCAAGGGCAACACTGATGGAGGAGCGAGTATGTGTGATCAACCCCCCCAAGTCACTGGGAGCCCCTGTGGGGATTCCTCTGAACGTCTCTCTCTTGCTTTCCTACAGGCAAATGGCACCTCGGGCACCATGGCCTTTATCACCCCAACTTCCGTGGTAAGAATTCTTTGGGGGAACGTGTTACCTGGGAAACAGAAAGCAAAGACCTTGGTGGGATAGGACTCCAATAATGTTGAAGCCATCCTGCTCCTGGGGCACATCCCTCCTGAGTTAGGGCATCTTCATCTCAGGGTCACTTAAGAGCATTTGGGGGACCCAGAGCTCCCGTTGGTCGTCTCACATTCTTCTCTCCTGGCATCTTTCCTGCCCCCCGCCCCTCCTTGGTGCCTGCCAGCCCTCTGGCTTTCTCATCGTGAGCCCATCAAGTGTCCACATCTTGGGACACATTTGGCACCTGTGAGTTCCTGACCCGTCTAGTGTGCGAAGAAGTCAAGCTTGTCCAGCGGGTTCACCGAAGCAGGCCCTAAACTCAAACAGGAGATGTTCCCTCTTGCCTTCTTGCTGCAGCTATTCACAGCCTCAGACTCCTGATTCTCTGGCCTTGGGGATTAGGCCAGGATCAAGCTGCCTGAGCCAGTTATCTGAATATCAGTTTGCTGATTGATGAGTTCTCTGAATGTCCAATTCCCCAAATTATTATTATTATTATTATTATTATTTTAAAGATTATTTATTTATTCATGAGACACACACACACAGAGAGAGAGAGAGAGAGAGAGAGAGAGAGAGAGGCAGAGACACAGGCAGAGGGAGAAGCAGGCTCCGTGCAGGGAGCCTGACGTGGGACTTGATCCCGGGTCTCCAGGATCACACCCCGGACTGAAGGCGGCACCCGCTGGGCCACAGGGGCTGCCCCAATTCTCCAAATTATTGATGGTTTTTCCAAAGTTGTGGTCACCTCTGCGCTCCTCCCTGACCCGCCTCTTCTATTTCAGATGGGAACCCACAGATGTTCTCTTGAAAGTGATTTATCATGATCTCAACTTCTGAGGCTTCTCCCCAGTTCCTCCCTGGCATGTGCTTCCCAGCTGCTCTTGCTATTTTATCAGCAAATGGGTGGCCCTTTCCTTAAATGTGGTTCTCTATTTTGCAGACTTTCCCCCAAGCCCCAATATCTCCCTCTAGCTCCATGGGAAGAGGCTGCAGTGCTCTCTCCTAGACGTGAGGAACTGTTTGCCTCTGAAGATTTTTGCATTTCAATGGCTTCTAGAGAATCGGCCTCCAACCAGCCTTCAGCCTTGGGCTCCCATTGGCCAACACCTTGTCCAACTCCTTTCTCCCCTCTGGGGCTCCCTCCAACCCCCTGTCTTCCCTTGTGCCCTGTTTTTCAGTTGGGCTTCCATGGCATCTTCCACATATGCTTTTTACAGAGTGACAGGTGAAGGAAGTGAAGACCTGGCGTTTCCACTAAAAATGACCACAGACCTTATTTTTCCCGCATGTTGCTTCCTCCTTGACAAATGAGGAGGTTGAGCTAGATTGAGGTGTTGACAACTTGAGTGTGTGTTTCTGGAGTCTGGTGCGGGGGGGATGGATCCTGAGACTGGATCCTGCTCAGCAGGAAGTGGTGCCATTTTGGATTTGTGGTGTCTCCCATTGGGACTGAGAAGAGAGAGCACCTGCCATACATTTGTGTCCTTGGACCAGATAGTCTCAAAAACTCTGCTGCCTCGGGCATTCAGAGGTTTTCTTGATTCCTTTCTCTGAGTTCACTTGTGTCCCCTCCTGCTTCTTATACCCCTTTCCTGGTGCACTGTCCCATACTCCATTACCCTCATCCAAACCTCTTATAGTTTAATCTATATATCTTACTTCGCCTTCAATCCCTTGAGGGCAGAGTATTTTATTCCTTAAAGTGCCATGTATGTACTTGATTTTCATTAAATACTTAGCGAGTGTGTTCATAACTGCCCTGGGGACGGTAGGTGTGCAATACTTCTCTCCACTTCCTCCCACTCTGGGTTAACTCTAATCCCAAGATGTTTTGCAAATCTAGTCTTACAGCCAGAACCCAGCAAGGTATTTTCTTTGCATACTACAAAGGGATATTAATCAAATCCTCTTTTAATTACATACTCCATAGCACTGCAGTATTAAATCATAGAAAATTAAATTTTTGTCCTAGGTGTAAGAATGCAGGCTCATAGAACAGAAGCCAAGTGGGGGTGCTCACCAGTTGCTTCTCTTCCAGGTTTTGATTACTACTTTGGAATCCCATATAGCCATGATATGGGCTGCACTGATACCCCAGGCTACAACCACCCTCCTTGTCCGGCGTGTCCACGGGGCGACAGACCATCAAGGTAATCCCATCTAAGGAACTGGCAGTGGGCTCCAGAGCAAGGTGAAGTCCTAAGGGTGTAGTCCATTAGGAGTAAATGAGGAAGGTCACAGGAGACAATTAAGCCAGTAAAAAAAGAGTATGTTTAGTGCAAATTTAAATGCATTATTTGCATGGGGAGTGAGAAAACTTTTAGCAAAGATGAGGTCAGCAAAATTATTTTATTGGACTTGTCCAGTTTCCTGGGATTTTTTAGCTCAGCTGGGAAGAGCCTGGTGCTGCCATGGACTTACCCTGGTAAAGCCTCCCTCCCCCTCTGCCTGCTAGACTACTCATCTGGCCTAGACACCAGACATATGAGGGATAGAGAAAGGGGAAGAACACACACAGGGCTGCTTACAATCTCCCCCCACCCTCCAGTCCCCGTGACAAAGAAGCCAACATTCCAGCTCTGAAATGCCATGCAGTCACTCAACAGGATGCTTGAACATCATATTCCATGAGATGGGGAAATCCTCAAGCCATACTAGTAAGGAAAAAAAGCAGAAAACAAATCATTAGCAGTGTGATCTTAACTACCTCTGTATCCACACCTTCACAGCCCTACCGAGTGGGACTCAAAGGAAATCAGTCAAAGTGGTAACGGGCTCACTCCCTCTGGTTGTGGGTTTATTTCTTTTTTCTTTCTTGTTGTATTTTCCAAATATTCAGCAGTGAGCATGTAGTGCGTTTGTTATAGAAAAAGATGCGGGAAGCCTTGGGTGACTCAGCTATTGGGCATCTGCCTTTGGCTCAGGGCCTGATCCCAAATTCCCTGGATCGAGTCCTGCATCAGTCTCCTTGCATGGAGCCTTCTTCTCTTTCCTCTGCCTGTGTCTCTGCCTCTCTCTCTGTGCATGTCTCTCATGAATAAATTAAATAAAATCTTAAAAAAAGAAAAAGATGCTAAATTTTATTCAGGTAATAGAGTCACACAAACCAGGTGCCCTGCTTGCTCAGCCCATGCTCTGTGGTTGTTTATAAGGTCACAGGTGTCTGAGCCACCGAGGGAAGACAGTCTCAGCTGGCTCCTTAATAACACAATAGTTAATATAATAATGGCCATTTATTGAGAAATTGTTATAGTCTAGGCACTCTGCATGTTTGTCTGCAATCCACATGACCTGACTGTTGTATAAGGCAGGTATCTGACCTGATTTTATAAGTGAGGAGCCTATAAAGGGACAGGTCAGGATCTGCTTGCCCAGGCCACCCTGCAGCTGTAATAGGTGGAGGTAATGGCTCTGGTCTGGGTCCCTCTGAGGTCCCTCTGAGACCCCTCAAAGCATGGGTGCTTGCCTGGCAGCGTGGCCATCACCTGTGCGCTTGCTAGAAGAGCAGCACGGAAGATCCCTCAGGCCTCAGGTCTGCATTTTCTTTCTTTCTTTTTTTTTTAAACAACAGAAGTTTTTTTTTTTAATTTATTTATGATAGTCACAGAGAGAGAGAGAGAGAGAGAGAGAGAGAGAGAGAGAGGCAGAGACATAGGCAGAGGGAGAAGCAGGCTCCATGCACTGGGAGCCTGACGTGGGATTCGATCCCGGGTCTCCAGGATCGCGCCCTGGGCCAAAGGCAGGCACCAAACCGCTGCGCCACCCAGGGATCCCAGGTCTGCATTTTCAAAAGATATGCAGGTGATATTTGTGTGCACGTTGCGGCAGGAGACGTGAAGCCATAGCACATCTTGCTGCTGTCCCTACCACCTGTGGCCTGTACAGCACACCTGTGGGCACACCTGGACATATTGTGGCATGACCTATGTCAGCCAGGTCCCTTTAAATCCACGTTAAATCAAACAGAAAAAAAAAAGGGTTGGCTTGGTGGGGGGAAGGGGGAGAGACTGTGGGTGATGGTGGAGTTGCCACAAAGTCATAACAACCTGAAAAACTTGACACTGACGGTGCGGTTGGCATTATGATGCCTAGTACGGTGATAATCTTTTCTCCCTTTTTCAAAAGTTGTGGTCCTTGGCGATTATTTATCCCAGTCTGACCTCGTGTCCTAAGCTTTTATAAAGGGGCATGTGTGCATCTAGGTACAATGGGGGTTTCATGTCTTTCCAGTCCTTCCCTGCACCATGAGGACAGTTTCCTTCTCTGAGCTGTCTCTTGGTCCCCCTTCTCTCCCCATGGTTCGCAGCTCCTCCCCCCGTCCTCTGTGGCAGCCAGGGCTGAAGGCCTGAGTGATGATGGGGTTGCTAGTATGCTGGGCAGCATGCAGGAGCTCCAACACTCACTGTCTTGTTCCGTCCTTTCGAGACCTCATCAGAGGTCACGGGCACTTGTCACATAAGGAGAGTTGGCCCTAAGAGCTTAGGTAACTTGCTCACAGGTCACAGCTAGAGTCATTACTCAGCCACTCATGTTGGGGCATTCACTCTCAGCAGTGAGCTGAGGACAGATGGTCCTGTAAGACCAAGGACTGGGTTTTTGGTTTTGTTTTTTTTTTGTTTTTTTCCAGAAGATATAGCTGGCTTGACTCCCACTTTTTCTAGTTGCTAAAGCTTCTCCAAATTCTCCAAACATGCTTTGAAATATTTAAAACTATCCCCAGTCATCTGTGTTATTGTCCAACGTCATTTCACATGAAGTCCCGATGGTTATCCTAGGAAAGCGCCAAGCATTGTGCCCCATTGACAGAAGTCATCACTTAGGGAGGTCGGCGGAAAAAGCCGGGGATGGGGGCTATTGATGGGCTGTGGGACTCTGCTTGAGTAATTTAGTTTGTTTGGAGCTCAGTTTCTCTCCCAACCAAATGGGAGTAATAATGTACGCAGCTCACGGAAGTCTTCGTGAGCTTTGCTGAGTGGCCAGGCTTGTCTGAGGAGCATAAACATCTGTTAGAAGGAAAGGGAAGGAGATATTTTATTGGTTTTGTACTTGGAGGAAATGGCAGACTGGAAAAATCATCTGGGGCCAGGTTATTAAATGTTTTGTATTCACGTACATTGATGCATAAAAGCGTTTTGCTCTACACCGTGGCTACTTAGGTTGTGGAAATGAATACCGTCTGTGGTTTCCACACAGAAGCCTTGAGAGGGACTGTTACACGGATGTGGCCCTTCCTCTGTATGAAAACCTCAACATCGTGGAGCAGCCCGTGAACCTGAGCAGCCTGGCACACAAATATGCTGAGAAAGCTATCCGGTTCATCCAGCATGCAAGGTAAGAGTCCCCTGCCCCCCACCCCGCACCCCAGGGCTGCCCCCTGCTCCCACCCACCATGTCCCCTGGCCTCAGCACCCTTCTCAACCTCGGTGGAGTTCCATCTCCCAACAGAGATGGATGCATGCATGTTTCCTATAAATAAAGCTAGACAACAGTTTCCCCTGGAATCTCCAGGCCTGGGTTCGAGGCTCCTCCGGTATGTTCCCAGAGTTCTGGGAGCTTTCCCCTGCCCCTGCTCAGATCATGCACTATTGTCATCATCGTTTTGTCCTCTCCTATAAGCTCCTGGACGGTAGGGCCTGCTGCTGGATCCTGGGCACTCAAGACGTTTGTTGATTCATTAATTGGCAGGATGTATTAGCGTTGTACTGCTGCTATAACAAACGTATCACCAACTTATCAGCTAAAATAACAGCAGTTTATTCTCACACAGATCTGGAGGTTGCGTGTCCAAAATAAGTCTTATGGGGGCTAGCATCAAGGTATCAGCAGGGCTATCTCCTTCTGGAGCTTCCAGGGGAGAAATGTTTCTCGCTTCTTCCATCTTCTGGTGGCTGTTGGCATCCCTTGGCTTAGGGCCACATCATTCTAATATCTGTTTCTATTGCCCCTTTGCCTTCTTGTCTTCTGTAGTCAAATCTCCCTCTGCCTCCCTCTTTTAAGGACACTTGCGATTATGTTGAGAGTCTTCCAGGTGAATCCGAGGTAGTCTCCCTATCTCCAGAACCTTAATTCAATTGCATCTGCAGCATCTCTCTTGCCATAAAAGGTAACACTCGCAGATTCCAGGGATGAGCCCCAGATACCTTTGGGGGCCGTTATTCAATGTAACACACAGGGTTTGCCAATTCTAGCATCTACAGGGCCCTGGTAGCTTACAGAGGGAAGCAGGCTGAGTGTCAGGCTTTAGGGAGTGGTGGGGGCTGTGGTGAACTTGAAAGCACAGGCCCCATCTAAGGGAACAGCTGCTACCTTGCTCTAGCTGCCCGTGGCTTCTTTAGGGGATAGGAGCCAAGACCGTCAGATCCTTTTATTTCGTAAGACACACAAGATACCTGGCCCTGGTGTGACATCTCCTGATCTTTAAATGTCTAGAAATGACTCATTAAAAATAACGAAAACCAAAAAGCAGAAGCAGGCCACACCCCTGGGTGCTCATGCACAGGCTGTGGGGTGTAAGCATGTGCTCACACACGGTCACCCTGCCCCTACCACCTTGGCCTTACTCTGACCCTACATAGCTGCCTTTGCTCTGGCCTCTAATGAGCCTCTGTGTGCTCAGCTCATCTTTCTCCCAGGACTGCAAACTCCTCCAGGGCAGTGGAACAGTTTCCAGCAGGTTCTTTGCTATTCCCTATAGCCTTAACCTAAGAGGGCGAGAAAAAAATGTGTCACATGCCTGTTTGCTTGTGCAGAATTAAAAAGGGACTCCACCTGTGGATAACTGAGCGTATTGGTCTTTAAATGTATAAGAATCCCTCCCAACCCCTTGCTCAGCGCAGATTTTTCTAGAGAGCAGGGCAACAGGCAGAGCAGAGGCAGCAATTTTTTCTCGATAATAAAAACTTCTTATGGCCTAAATCTGGGGAACAGCTTCAGGGGCCACATCTTTTAAGTGTTTTGGGGCTCTCAGAAACACTGGCCTTTTTTCACATGGCTGAGATGAAACAGGCAAGCCCCTTCTCCCATCTGGAGAGCTGAACACATGTCTGTTCCCTGGAGCTTCGAGATGGCTCAGGTCCCTGTGCCCTGTGACAGGTGGACGCTTCATGGCTGGTGGGGACAGTCTGCAGTGTTTTAGACAGCAGAGCACTCTCAGAGGAGGAGTGGGAGCTCACTGGGGATGGGGGACGGCTTCACGCTCTCAAGTGGGCACAGGGCTGTTCATCCACCAGTTAACTAATCACCTACCAGGCAGATGCATGAATAATCTCCTTATCGTATGAAAAAGGTGAAGAGTTTGCTAATGTATTAATTAGCTATTTTTTAAAAAGATTTTATTTACTTATTCATGAAAGACACACAGAGAGAGAGGCAGAGACACAGGCAGAGGGAGAAGCAGGTTCCATGCAGGGAGCCTGACGTGGGACTCGATCCCGGGGCCTCTAGGATCAAGCCCTGGGCCAAAGGCAGACGCTCAACCACTGAGCCACCCAGGCGTCCCTATTAATTATCTGTTAAGTGAAGAGTCACATGAATCCCTTGGGTGTGCTGATTTCTTTAGGATTTGACTTGCCAATTCATCCATGATTTTTGGAGCATCAGCAAGAAAGGCCCCCAGATCTGTACTCCTCCTCTGTGACGCTTGCCCCCGGGGCCAGGCCCTCCCCAACCTGGGCCCGTTTGTCAGAACTATGGGAAGTCTCCAGAGTGGGGTTTCCTGCTCCTCCTTGGCAAGAGGCCCACCCTAGACTTCTTTGAAAATTTCTACTCTCTTAGATCTTTAGTCAAATGCAGACCCCTGACCTAGCAGCGTGCCCAAAGCTAACCCCGGATCTGGGTGTTTTAAACAGCAGGTGTAGCTCTTACCTGGCAGAAAAAGAGAAAGCAGATGTCATGGGCTCCTGGGTCATGGAGCTGCCAGTCCCGTGTGCCTCCCAGGGTCTGGGATGATGGCATGCTGAGCCCGAATATGAAATACGGGGCCTGACAAGGGTGAGGGTGCTGGGCTCAGGCCTGAGCGATAGCTTAGGGTACTTGAAGTCAGAGTGCATGGTCGGCGAGGCAGAGTGTGAGGCAGAGTGTTCATCACTCAGAACAAGGTCCCAGGGGGACACCTGGGTGGCTCAGTGGTTTGGCATCTGCCTTCGACCCAGGGTGTGATCCTGGAGACCCCGGATTGAGTCCCATGTCAGGCTCCCTGCATGGGGCCTGCTTCTCTCTCTCTGCCTCTCTCTATATATCTCTCATGAATAAATAAATAAAATCTTAAAGAAAAAAAGAAAAAAAGAAGAAGGTCATGGGGATACACAGGTGCCAAATGAGCCCTCTCCACCCCACCTGTCTGGGCTGGAGCCAAGGAGCCGTGTCAAGACTTTGATGCCCTCCCCCACCTGACTTGACCCCGCCCTGGCATTGCCGTCTCCCTGCTGGTCTGCCCCTCACCTGTACCCACCAACCTGCCCCCTGCATCAGGGCTCTGCATTCGACTATGAGCTCATGCTCCCCCCCAAACTCATGCTTTCCTCTCTCTCCTGTGCAAATGGTCCGATGAATACAGAGTGAGGAAAAGAAGGAGCTAAGGGATAGTGGGACCTGGAGTCTTGCTCTCCTGCAGCTTCTCCCTGGCCCTGTTGCACCTGCTCCAGCAGCCACCAGCACAACCCACCTGTAGCCCCCCATCTGTAGGCTTCAAAGTCTTAAGGATCTTTTGCCTTACCCCAAACCCGGCTCAGTTCCCCCATTACACTGTCCCACAGCGCCCTGTATATAGTTCTTCTCCATCACTCTTACTAATTTGCAAATAATTATCGGATTACTTTTTTAGTTGCATTTTCCTCTCCTGTTTCCAATAGGATGTGAAGCTCCAAGAAGTTGAAAATCATCTCTATCATGTTCCTTGCTCTGTGCCCACTACCTGAGGGCTAGTTAGAGCTTAATAAATATTCCTTGAGTGAGTGAATGACTTTATCTTGCCCTGAAGGCGTGCCGGTGTTGTGCTAGGGATACAAACGTGAATTAGATCTGTCCTTGCTTTTGAGTGGCTCCCAGGCTGGTGGAGAAACAGATTTGTGGGAAGCTGGTGTTAACAGTGTGTATTATCAATACTGATGAGTATGGTGAGGGAGGGGAGCAGGACACCATCCGTGACCTGGGTGCACAGGAGGCATGTTGATGGCTTAGAGCTGGATCTTAAGCACTGAGTAAGTATTTATAGGCGGGATACCAGGGAGGTGATTGCCAGGAGAGGAATGGTGTGACCAGGGCACAGGAAGGCAGAAGGTGAGGTGTTTGAGAAGCTGGCATATATAGAGAGGGTCTCTGAGAGGAAGGAGGGGAAGGCTGCAAGGGACCCAGGCTGGGAATGGCCTTGAATGCTGGGCTGCTGGGTTGGGGCCAACCCAGAGGGCTATAGTCGAGCTCCTCCCATGTGCTTCTAAAGAGGGAACTGGGTTCACAACTGGGTTTGAGAACGCTGTCTGTAACACAGAAGCCCCGAGAAACATGGAGAAATGTGGGGGCAAGCCATTCCAGAGACACCCCTTATCCAGAGCCAGAAACCAACCAGGCAGATGCCTACCCCTCCTTGCTACCCCCGGCCGGTCTGGCTCTCTGGCCGGATGCCCACTGGGGACCTTTCATGATAAGTGGGTGCCCCCCACCCACCACTTTCTATTTCTGATCAGATTATTATTTTTGAAAAAGATTGTATTTTTTATAATAAATTTATTTTTTTATTGGTGTCAATTTGCCAAAAAGATTGTATTTATTTATTTATTCATGAGAGACACACAGAGAAAGGCACAGGCAGAGGGAGATGCAGGCTCCCTGCAGGGAGCCCCATGCGGAACTCGATCCCAGGACCCCGGGATCACAACCTGAGCTGAAGGCAGACGCTCAACCACTGACCCACCCAGGCGCCTCTCACATGATTTATTTAATTGCATTTATTGGAGTCTTGCTCTCATTTAATCTTTAATCATTGCCGTGTCTAACAACTGGCTTGCAAAATTCCTGGAGTTGGGGCTTGCCTTATGGTATCTACCTGTTAGAAAAAAGCGCCCCCTCTGGGTGGCTGCTGATCCCTGCTGGGGCACCCAGGTTGGCCAAGGCACTGCAGGGCTGGAATTAGGCATCTATTCATCGTCTCAGCAGGACGTCCTGGTGCAGGACACAACTTATACAACTGTACTTTATCGTCCCCAGGACAGCGGGCAACAGACACTAAGTCAACACTACCCAATGGAACTCTTCACAAGGATGAGAATGTTCTCTATCTGTGCTGTCCAAGATGGTAGCCACAGGCCACCTGTGGCTACTGAGCATCTGACAGAGCCGGCTTGGGCAACCGAAACATACAATTTTAATATATGTGTATAGTGATAAATATACATAACGTAACATTTACCTTCCTAAGTGTACGTTCCGGTGGCATTAAACACATTCACGTTGTTATACAACCATCACCACCATCCATCTGCAGAACTTTTTTCATCATATCAAACTGAAGCTCTGTACTCATTAGACACCAGTTTCCCCTTCCTTTCAGTCCCTAGTTCCCATCATTCTACTTTCTATCTCTATGAAGTTGACCACTCTTGGTACCTTCTCTAGGTAGAGTCATACAGTATTTGTCCTTTGGCGACTGGCTTATTTCACTTAGCACAGTGTCTTCAAGACTCATCTGTGTTGTAGCTGGTGAGACACTGAATTCTTAATTTTATTTAATTTTCATTCACTGAGGGGTGCCTGGGTGGTTCAGTCAGTTAAGCACCTGCCTTCGACTCGGGTCATGATCCCAGGGTCCTGGAATTGAGCCCCACATCGGGCTCCCTGCCCAGCAGGAAGTCTGCTTCTCTCTCTCTCTCTCTCTCTCTCTCTCTCTCTCTCTCTCTCTCTCTCTTCCTCCTCTCAAATAAATAAATAAAATCTTAACAAAATTTTTTCAGCCATTGAAATCTAAGCCACGTACAAGTCGTGGCTGCTGCTTTGGACAACGCAGCCCTGGAAATATTGCAGAGAAACTGTTGGTTAAGATGAAGAGGAGTCCCCTGTCTCAGGACTTGTGTTCTGAGTTTTATGCCTGTCGACAGGCACAGCCCTAATCAGGGAGGCCCAGGAATTGGAATGCAAGAAGCTCTGCAAGGTGTGGTTTGAGGCAGAGCTGGGGACACTCAGAGCTATGGGGTGGTGTAAATTGGGGTAAGCTAAATAATTGAGAGCCAACTTGAAAATACAGTCGTGGGGGAGCTGGTGTAAAGTGAGCCATGCTCCGATCACCTCTCTGTACCAACTTGATGGCATTGTCCTTTTGTCCTTAGTACATACCCCGAAAGATGTGCTCCCCCATAGGTGTGGTCTGTGGAATGGGGCTCCATGGAGGTCCCTGCTGCTTCAGGAGGGGCGAGGCTGGAATTCTGCGGCTGGCTGGATCCCGTTCCTTACCTGGGAATGGAGGTGGGGGACAGCCAGGAAACAGAGGCCGCCCAGGCTCCCTCCACTCCCAAGAGGGGAAGCGTCAGGGTCCAGATGGGGGCAGCCAGCGCCTGAGCCACTAACAGAGCCTTGACCTAGATGTTCCCAGTGCTCATGTGTGTCCCTGGAATTGCCTGTGGTCAACATGAGTCATTCATTCATCTCCTGGAAAGGGCCGAGGCTGGGAATGGATGTGACGACCTGGATGCCATGAAAGAGCAGATCCGGTTTTAAAATATGTTTGTACTGGATTCTGGAGTGTGGCATTTAGGAGCCAAGGCTTTGCTGTCAGCTGTGGCATTTAGGAGCCAAGGCTTTGCTGTCAGCCAGATGAGAGTTTGAATCCAGATGGTATCACTTACTAGTTAGGTAGCCGTAGACAAGTCCTTTTCGTCTCCCTGGGCCTCTGATGCTTCATCTGGGAAAGGAACTGGAGGGTTATTGTGAGGGTGAAAGAGGCAGCACAAATCGGATTTCATAAGTGTTCAGCCAATAATAAAGGACAGTGACAATTATTACGATGACTCCCAGTTTGTAACTGGCTGACCCGATGACTTCCACGTTCCCTTGGAAGGTTGTAGACCTGTGTGTATTCCTGAGCACGTGGGGCAGACGGTGTTCTGGGACTTTTCTCTGAGGCAAAGGAGAGCCACGGAGACACTGGACGAGCCAGCAAGGCCTTCTGGAGAGTTACTTCTTGGCTTTCCCATTGCAGCGCCAGCGGAAGGCCCTTCCTGCTATACATGGGCCTGGCCCACATGCACGTGCCCATATCCAGGACCCAGCTCTCAGCAGACGCACGGGGTCGAAGGCCATACGGTGCAGGTCTCCGGGAGATGGACAGCCTGGTGGGCCAGATCAAGGACAAAGTTGACCGCACAGCCAAAGAAAACACATTCCTCTGGTTCACAGGTGAAGTAGTAAAACCCAGCTAGCTCCCTGAGATCTAATGGATAACCCTGCCCATGGCCCCTCGGAAGAGCAGAATCTGGCTAAGGGATCCTCTTTCACAGGGCAGGGGCCTGGCTTTGAACTTGGCGTCCTGCTAGTGTTTGTTGGCCTGAGTGCTGAGCACCTGTCCCCTGGGGCCTCCGAGGCCGAGCCCCTGGAAAAGTTTGTGCAGAGAGCAAGGTACCCTGCTGGCCTCTTTGGTATTGGTTTAGGGCCATCTGGGTAGTGACTTTGACATTGCAAATCCGTGTAGTCCTTGGGTGGTTCTGAGGTTCCCTCCTCACCATCGTCCCAGTCCCAGAGACCCCAGAGACGCCAGCTGCCACCGGTGGTCACACCTTTTGGCCGAGTGCGCTGAACTAGTGAACTGTTTAAAGGGCCTACGCAGGCATTGTGGGTCCTGGGTGCCTTTCTGGAATTGGGGGGAGTGGAGTGGTGGTTGGAAGCGGTGCTCTCGGGGCAGGCAGAGACCTGGGTTTGAAACTGCTCAGAACTATTGGAAAAGGCACTTTACCTTCTCTGAGCCAGTTTCCTCACGTGCAAAACTGAGCTCACACTAGCATCTACTGCTTAGCGTGTTGGACGATCCTGAGATCCTGTAAGGGAGGCGCTGGGTGCGTCAGGCTCTCAGGAAAGAGCTGCAGGGCTGAGGATAGTAAAAGCAAAGGAGAAGGTAAAAGCATCTGAGACAAGAGGCTCGCTCGCCCTGGGGCTCACCTGGGCCAGGGAAAGCCCACCTCTTGGAAGCCCAGCCTCATAGAACAGGTCATTCTTCGGGGGCAGGGATCATGTTTGATTTTACAGCTTCTTCTCCTTCCCAGCGCCCTGCTCTGCACGGAGATGTGGGACCAGGGAGGGAGCATCGGCAAAAGTGTCCACAGGCCAGTTGATGGCTACCTGTTGCTTCTTTTGGTTTCCAGGAGACAATGGCCCGTGGGCTCAGAAGTGTGAGCTGGCAGGTAGCGTGGGTCCCTTCACTGGATTGTGGCAAACTCATCAAGGTAGGGGCTCAACTGGGGTTGGTGCATCCCACTGGGGATGCTGAGCCCAGGTGGGGCTGTGGGGTCTGTCTTGGGGAGGATCAACTCATACGCAGGCTTCTTGGCCATCATCATGATACTCAGACAAGTTGCTCACCAGCCACCAGCTCCCAGGGAAGGAATAAACTGAGAGATGAGAGTTTCTATTAAGCTTGGACCCACCCCTTTCTCTCCATCTATCTCCTACCGCCCCCGGGCTCCCTCAGGGCATGAACTCTGAGTCCAGGAACCTTCCAACAAATACACTTAACCTTGAACTTTATCCCACTGCCTTCACTCATCCTCCTTCTTTTCTTTTCTTTCCTTTTTATTTTTTTTCACTCATCCCTCCCTCCATCCAACCATGAATTCATTCCATTCATTTAGGAGACATTCAGGGCATAATACACAAGGTTTTGATATACATAATCCCTAAACCTTACAACGTTGGAAAGGAGGTAGTAACGCCTCTGTTTACAGATGAAGGAGAGCCTCAGAGACATGTGCTCGGGGACCTCACCTTCTAACACAGCTACTGCCCTGGGGACAATCTGGCAGAAAGGACCAAAGGCTTGGAACACAGGCCGGTGGATGCATCAGTTCTTCCGGATTAGCCAAGTGCAAATGCTGTATGTGAAAGGATGCTCATTGCAAGGTTTTTTAAATATTTTTTTAAGATTTTATTTATCTATTCATGAGAGACACACAGAGGCAGAGACATAGGCAAAGGGAGAAGCAGGTTCCCTGCGGGGAACCCAATGTGGGACTCAACCCCCAAACGCCGAGACCACGCAGTGAGCTGAAGGCAGATGCTCAACCTCTGAGCCGCCCAGGTGCCCCACATAGTTTTTAAACAAAACAAAACAAACAAACAAAAAAAAAAACCAAAGAGTTGGGCATTACCCAAGGATCCAGCAAGAGAGGAGTGCTTAAGGAAATGGTGACATGCACATTTAAGGAAATTCTAGGGAACTGCTGAAATGATGCATATTATTGACCTGGAAACATTTACCTTAAATACTTTTCAGTGAATAAAGCAGGTTACAGAGCGATATGTAAAGTATGATCTTATTCTATGAAAATAAGCATACCAATTCTCAGAAAAATCTTGAGAGAGGTATGGGCAGTTGATAAGACATGAGAGGTGGTTACCTTTGGGGAGGGGAAGGAGGATCTAAATGTGATTTTTTTTTTTCTCACAAAAACCTGGTCCTATTTGTGTCCTACAATATTAAAATAAATTTTTGGAAGGTGCTTATATCCAAGGGGTTCAGAGGTGGGCTTGGGGGGGATCACCCCCTCCCCGGGCTGGGCTTTCCCTACTGACCAGCTCCTGAGCTATGGCATTCACTGTCTCCAGGTCAGAGGACACAGACTGTTTTTCCTATTAGTCTGGCAGTTACCTAGAAAGTAGAACTTTTGTGTATCTCATGGTTGGGGACAAGAAGGAAGTGCTGATGCTTTTTTTTTTTTTTTGTCACCTTTAACCTGGTGTCTGTTCAGATCTCTTGAGAACTTCACAAGTGGGCGGCTGCCCTTGACTATAGCCAGGTGCTGTGCCTGGAGATTCCAGTTGGAGGTCAGGAGAACTGGGGGCCACCTCCCCCTGACCTGCTTGGTGACCAGGGGGCTTCATCGGTCAGGGTGTTGTGTCTCTCTATACATATTGATCTCTTTGACTAGTCCCATTCGGGAATGTTCTCTGGGGGTAGAGAGATACAGTGGGAGCTGGGAGTAGTTTTGCATTAGCTGATCCTCCTCTCCATACCTGGGATACCCTCAGACCAGGCTACTGGCCCTAATGCTCAGTTGGAACGCCTGAAGGAGCCTGGAATCGGAACTCTCCAGTGTAAAATTCCAGAAAGCTATGGAGACCTTGGATGGGGTCTCCATGTACCAGTAAGTGGCTCCTCTGTTCCCTAAGAAGGTGACCTCTGATCTCCTATCTAGACCAGCCTTATCTTCTTTCTCTCCCCTTTATGACAGTTTTGAAATCACGAATTAGGTTTTGTGATGGGGAGTGGGGTCCTGTTCTTTGAGGGGAGTACTTTGCCCTGTGAGAAACAGAATTATGAGGGGCGCCTGGGTGGCTCAGTCGGTTAAGAGTCTGGCTCTTGGTTTCCGCTCAGGCCATGATCTCAGGGTTGGGGGATGGAGCCCCACGTAAGGCTTGGTGCTCAGCATGGAGTCTGCTTGGGATTCTCTCTTTCCCCACCTGCCCCTCCCCCTGCCCTCTTTCAAATAAATAAATAAAATCTTTTAAAAAAACACACACACACAATTAGGGGCACCTGGTGGCTCAGTGGTTGAGCGTCTGCCTCTGGCTCAGGTTGTGATCCTGGGGTCCTGGGGTCAAGTCCCACATCTGGCTCCCCACAGGGAACCTACTTTCCCCTCTGCCTATGTCTCTGCCTCTCTCTCTGTGTCTCTCATGAATAAACAAATACAATCTTAAAAAAAAAAAACACCCCACAATTATGATGAGCTGGGCAGCCTCCACTTCTCCTTTCCTTGGTTTGACCTTCAGGCATTTGTTGAGCACCTACTCTGTGCCAGCAAGTAGGGATGCAAAGATCAACAAAGCCCCTGGCTTTATGACCGTCTAGAGCAGTGTTTCTCAGATTTTATTTTTTTTTAAGATTTTATTTATTTATTAGGGAGAGAGAGAGAGCACACACACATAAGCAGAGGGGGAGGGACAGACGGAGAAACAGACTTCTGATAAGCAGGAAGCCTGACTCCAGGCTTGATCCCAGGACCCTGAGATCATGACCTGAGCTGAAGGCAGACACTTAATCAGCTGAGCCACCCAGGTGTCCCTGTTTCTCAGATTTTATTTATTTATTTATTTATTTATTTATTTATTTAGTTAGTTAGTTAGTTAGTTAGTTAGTTAGTTGTTGTTGTTGTTGTTGTTTCTCAGATTTTAACGTGCAGACAGTCCTCTGGGGACCCTCTAGTTCAGACTCAGTAGTTCTGGGATAGCCATGAGCATGTTGAATTTCTAAGAGGCTCCTAGGTGACACTGAAATGTTTGGTCCGGGAATCACCCATAGAACCACCAAACTAGAATATCCACGTGGAAACCATATGAATCTAGAACTTTCAGATGGAGACCAGCAGTTACCAAGCTATGGCCTCGGATCTGGCAGTAGTAGCGCTACCTGAGAACTTGTTAGAAGTGCTAATTCTAGGGCCTCACCCCAGACCTGCTGAGTCACAAACTCTGGGGAGGGACCCTGGCAACCTGTGTTTTACCTTGTCCTTCAGGTGATTTTTGGTGCAGGTTAAAATCTGGGTGCCACCTGTCGAGAGCTACCCTGTCTCGTACACCTGGCGCCCTGGCCACGCTGCAAGGGCCCAGAAGCCACATATGGCTGGTGGCTACCATAGTGGACAGTGTGAACAGAGACCATTTCCATCACTGCAGGCAGTTCTGTTGGACTGTGCTGGGAGCCTCCACTTCAGCAGGAGATTGTAATATGGGTAAGGACTCCATGATAAAGAGGAGCACGAGCACATCTCATCCACATGAGAAAGACACAGGAAGGCTTCCCCGAGTGGTATGAGTTTTGAAGAATGAGTAGGCCACAGCTAGGGATGTGCAGGGGAGGGGGCCGTGAGCAGCCCGGGGAAGCGGCGGGAAGAGCACAGCACAGGAGCTGCCTAGTTGTGTGTGTGTCCAGAGCTCGTAGAAGTGGGTCATGTAGGGGGAGGCGAGGCCAGAGTGAGAGCCGGGGTTAGTGGTCAAGGGTCTTTTGTTTCAGACAGACCATTTAGGCCTTGATTCTAAAGAAACATGGATTTGTGGAGGAAACGTTTTATGAGTAAAGGCGACATTTTTCAATTTTTTATTTGAAGTGAGATTCTGGGACAGAAGATGGACCCTCTTAGTGTGTACAACTCACTGGCATTGAGCACATTCACTGCAGAGCCCCCAGACACCTCCCCGCCCCCAGAGAAAACCACATACCCCTAAACACTTGCCTCCCATCTCTCACTCTTCCTGGCCTCTTGGTCAATTTTAAGACATCCCTCTTAGGTTGGTGGGGCTGAGGGCAGAGAGAGGGACAAGGCTAGACCCGTTTCCACCAAGCCCTGGGTGATAAATGAGGACAGCAGGTGACTGAATCCCCAGCCAAATCCCTGCACTCAAAGAATGCCAGGGTAGGAGGACACCTCCGCGATCTTTGTTCCAACCACCCTGTTGGCCACACGAGGAAACTGAGGTGGAGCAGGGCGGAGGGCTTTCCGAGGCCAGCCATTGGCCAAGGGGGCCTTGTCTTCTGACCCCCACCAGCTCATAACCCAACCTACACCATGGCTGTAGTCACACCTTGTTCTACTCGGCTAACTGCTCAGCCGTCTGGAAAATCCCGTGTTGCTTCTTTGGACTTCACGGTTGTCAAGAAAAATGTCTTTGGCTCCCGTAACAGTGTGAATCTTTCTAAATCTGCAGGAGGCTGAGTGGAGAGGTGGAGGGAGCTCATGGCTTTGGAAGCCCCAATGGGGCTCCAATCTCAACCCCACTTACGAATCGGTGCCCACCGGGCCCCTCCCCTGGCCAACCCAGTTTCCTCCTTCTGTAAGGTAGGACTGTAGACCCCACTCGCTGGATGGATGGGAGCATCAGATGGGGTGCTGCCCACCATCATCAGATGGGGGCACCCAGCCTTGTGCGTGTCCTCTACTAACCCCCATGATTCTCCGTGTCTTCATTCCCAGCTGAGTCAACTGGTTGGTGTTAATTAAGCTAAACTGGTCAGTATTAGTGTCTAGCCCTACCGAAGGCTGCGGGCAACTTAAATAACATATGGATGACTTTCCGAGTGTTTGGAGCCTCAGTCTTGGAAACTTTGCTCTGAAGCTGGATTTCAGTCTTCTCATTTCATACTCTGGCGAATCTGGATCTTTTTACTTGGAACACATGTTTTACAATACGTGTACGTCGGGGGTCACCGCAGTGCCTTTGGCGCCAAGTCCGGTTCATTGTGGGATAGTCTGTTAACAGTCGTCGGGAAAGCCAAACCGGTTGGTATTACTGTCTGGCCCTCCCAGAAATAGCTAGTAGCATCTGAGGATGAAAAATGAATGAAGTATCTCCAGGAAACAGTCTGGCTTAACTATTTTTGAAAATATAACTTTTCCCCCTCTCAGCTGCTCTAGATGTTGCTTTACACGGAAACGGAAAATGGGATTTTTCACAGCTACAGCATGTGTGCATGTTTCATCTGATCCAGCAGAGCCAAACTATTCATATCGAATAAAATTATAATATTAATCACTTAAAAAAGAGAGAGAGAGAACACTCTTTCTCTAGGAGCGAGGCAGATACACCTGTGGCTTCCTGTGGTGCCAGTGGGGCAAGGAGCTGAGTTCTCAGTGGGGTGGGGGCCGGATGCCATGCTCTTCTTTTCTCAGGAAAGCCTGAAGGTGAATTTGGCCTAGGGGGTGAACACTTGCCCTTCCTCATTCTCCAAACCGGCTTCCTTTTGGGGCTCCCCCACAGCCCTCCTCCTCCTCCTCCTCCTCTCTGCTCAAAGCACCGCTTGGTGGGTGGGGGGCTCTGGAAAGTCAGGCTGAGCCTGCGTGGCAGGAGCTGTGTGCCAGGGCTCAGGTCACGGGAGGGAGGCTAGGGGTCCCTCTGGACCGCCTGCTCCTCCTCGTCCAGGTTCCTCTTCAGTGGGATGCCTTCACATCCTGCTGTAAGGGGCCCGGGTCTTGAGAGCAGATGAAAGGGAGAAGGCAGTCAGTGTTTTCGCAACGGAGTAGGACAAACAGTACCCAGAGCCCTGCTTCTTTCTTCCCGCAGCCAGCCCGCTACGTCAGGCCACGCGCTGCCTTCCCCTGTTCCCGGGGCCCCAGGCCCCCCCCCTCGTCTTCCCTTTCCTTTCCTGGCCAAGCCGCCTTGCTCAGCTGATGGGATGAGGCAGCGTCTCCTGGAGTCATCTCTGCACCCTGTGCAGGAGTGAGGATGCTCCTCTGGGCTTGGCCTGCACCCCTGCAGGGATGAAGAGAAACTGAACGCGGGTGGAGGGGGTGCTGGGCCCGAGCAGAGCAGAGCACCCCTGCTTTCTCCCAAAGAGGACCCGCGGGTGCCTGCCCCCTGCTGCCTCAGCGTGGCCCTGGCCCGGAGCAGCAGGCCCTCCCTTCCCCACTCCAGACCTATTTCCTACCCGGGACACAACCAGCAGCTTGTTTGCCCCCTAACCGACTGCTCCTCTGTCTGGAAAATCTTTCCTTGTTTTATTTGAAGAGCAGAACTGTTCCTTCCTCCCCCTTGGTGATGAGGAAACATTCTGTTGAATTTGGCATCCTCAGCTTCTAGGAGACCTTGGTTGTTTGTAATTTGATGCTATCAGGTTGTTGCGTAAGCTTTCCCACTGGGAAGCGGCTCCGCATCCTGGGCCTTCTGTTCCGCTTGGGGCAGGGGGTGGGGTGGAGAGAGGTCAGAGGTGGGGCTGGGTGAGGGAGGGCGAGAGCGGACAAGGGATGTTGGCTGTTGGCCCTGCTGGGGGGCAGGGCCAGCTGGTTGGGGGACCCAGTGGAAGTCAAATTGTGTCTCCTTCCTGGACGCTGGCCACCCGGCTTGGAATGTCCCCATCACCCCGCTCAAGGCCACCCCAGGCCAGCCAGAGTCCTCCATCCAAACAGAGGCCCGTCTGCCCTGTGTTTCTAGAAAACTAGTATGCTGCGGGTATCCTTGGCAAGGACACGTATTTATATTTAGAAACGAAGGCTGCTTCTTTAGAAGGTTAGAGAATGCACACTCCTCGGGACAGGCGTGTCCTACCCGAGTCACAAATACAAACGCCAGGCAGGTAATGTGGACGAGCAAATGTTTGTTTTCCTAAGTGGTGGGCAGCACGTTAGGGGTTCAGTAGACTGCAGAGAGGGCCCCGTCTAACGACATTCAGAATTAGTTCAGAAAATCCCGTTCGTGCCAAACCCGACTGTCAGAGGGCTGAATTCAGCGTGTGAGCTGCCAGCTTGCAACTTCTGCTGTTTACCCTCCGTAGGTTGTTTCGTTTTTGTTTGTTTGTTTGTTTGTTGAGCTTCTTTGGACGGCGTCTGTCAGGCACTTCCTGCAGGCGCTGTGCAGGGGGACCTTGCTTTGGAGCTTGATACACATGATCTTCTGTGGCTTTGCCCACCTCCGCCTCCGTGAGATAGGCACAATCATCTTTTCCCCTTCAGAGCTGAGGGAGGGTAAGAATCCTGCCCAAGGCCACATGTCGAGAATGGCCCTGGATGTAGAACTCAGGCCTGCTGGACTCCAGAGGCATCCTCCCTCCCATCTTGCTAATATTCCCCAAACTCTGCTCCTCAGGCCACTGGCATCGGAATCAGCTGGCATCAGAACCCCACTCTAGGCTTATTAAGTCAGAATCGCTTGGGGGGGGGGGTGATCTTCTGGTGGTTCTCTTGTATTGAGCAAGCCCCCTTCTTTAGCTGGGCTGCCCTTGTGACTCAGTGACGTCGAGTAGGCCGCGAGGGGAAAGACCTCCACTTCCAGGCGCGGGCGGTGGCGGGGAGTCGTGCTCGGCCTCCCCGTCTGCCCTGCATCACGGAATGCCACTTCACTTCCGCAGCCAGGGGAGGACAAGTAAGCAAATTCATGAATCATGGTTCTGTTTATGTTTTGGTTGCTGAGGCTAAATATTTATGGCTTTAAGTAAGAGGTTCTGCCTTAATGAGAGTCATAACTAACCACGAGCGCACTAAAATGTGTTCTCACGACCATAAGACGTGCATTTCTCCAAAGAGAGCCAGATGTAACGGGCACTTTGAATGGGCTGGTGCCACTGATCAAAGTCTGAAGGTTTATCTAAACTGGCCAATAGCTTTTGAAATCCAAAAGTGCACACGAGTTCGATTGATGGGCTTTGCTATTAAGTTTACTGAGAGTAACAGGCTTACATTTATGATCCTATGGCATAAAGGTGTAAAGGTGTGGGCAATATGAAACACACGCTTAAAAAGCGGGTAAGCCACATTTAATTTTTTTTTTTAAGATTTTATTTAGTTATTCATGAGAGACAGAGAGAGAGAGAGGCAGAGACACAGGCAGAGGGAGAAGCAAGCTCCTCGCAGGGAACCCGATGTGGGACTTGACCCCGGAACCCCGGGGATCACGACCTGAGCCAAAGGCAGATGCTCAACCGCTGAGCCCCGCAGGCGTCCCAAGCCACCTTTGATTTTGAAACGCACTGTGTCCACTTCCTGATTTTGCCCCTTGCTCTTGTCCTAGATGGGCGCTCTCCCATCTTCAGATATTAACTATTTTTAGATATTTACCTTTAGAAGATAGCAATGTCCAGGTACCATCCCAGGCAAATGAACTCAAAATTTCTGGGAAAGGAAACTTGGCCTGGGTATTTTTTAAAAGCTCCCCTAGTCGGGGAGGGTGGGGGGGTGGGAGCACTTAATGGGATGAGCACTGGGTGTTATGCTATATGTTGGCAAATTGAACTCCAATTAAAAAAACTTTTTTTAAAGTAAATAAAAAATTCAGCATTTTTAAATGAAAAAAAAAAAGCTCCCCTTGTCATCCTAATATACATTCAGGGATGGGTGGGAGCCACTGTGCTAGAAGCTTTGATGGGTCAGGGGCTGGCTATGTAGTTAGACTTGGATTCAAATCCTGGTCCTGGCGTTTGCTAGCTGTGTGACCTTTGACAAATTGGTTAATCTCTCTGAGCCTCAGTGTCTTCGTCTCAAAAATGGGGATAATAGTGCCTAGTTTGCAAGGTTGTCAGTAGGATTAAATGGGATTATGCAGGGAAGCACTTAGCGTCATGCTTCGAGGTCCGTTAACTTGGTGCATAGGGAAGGCTCAACAAATACGAGATATTGTGGTTACTGTGGTTATTACATTTAGCTCAGAATGAGTTTCCTTTCGTATCATTGCAGAGTATTGGGGGGCAGGGGCTCAGCCTTAGCTGTGCAGATAAACTGAAGGAAACACTGTTAGATGTTTCTGAAATTCAGACTCCACAACTCTGGGCACCCCACAGAGGATGCCAGTGGGATCTTTTTAAGTTTGTCCACTATGCAGTCAGCCAATGAGATACTGGGATTTAGAGCAAGACAATTCCATGCTAAGGGGGATTTAAGAAAAAAAATTTAAATTTGCAATTAACACACCATGTTATGTTAGTCTCAGGTGTACAATGTAATAATTCAACAAGGGAGATTTACTTTTTTTTAAAAGGATTTTATTTATTCATGAGAGACACACACAGAGAGAGAGGCAGAGACACCGGCAGAGCGAGAAGCAGGCTCCATGCGGGGAGCCCAATGCAGGACTCGATCCCAGGACCCCCAGGATCACGGCCTGAGCCGAAGGCAGACGCTCAACCACTGAGCCACCCAGGCATCCCAGGGGAATCTATTTTTTATAATTGCTTACTCATTCTCTGGACTCCTTTAAGATAAATTCTGCTACAGTAGGAAGTCTGTGGGCCTGGCTGGAATATGTAATTGTGTCTTTCTGTTAAAGCCAGAAGCCAGGGTGCAGCCGGCGCTGGCTGGCCGGTCTTGACGACACAGAGTGGGGATCGCTCCTCAAGTGGTCATACTGGGGGGCTTCTCCCAGCCATCCTCTTCCTCCTGGCTCCAGAACCTCTCCATGTGGGCTGTCCACTGCACTGACACACATACTTTTTATAACTGGCTGGATTCCTTCGAATCCCTCCAGCTTTCCCCCCGCTGCTGAAATAAGGCAAACGTAATGAACAATTTTTTTCTCTGAGAACCAAATTAGGAGGATCGGTTGCCTGAAAAAGAGCCACACAAAAGGTGGTGGGGGACAAGCAGAGCCCCTCGTGGTGAAGATCAACCAGCAAATGTATTAATGGGGAGCTAGTGTGTTCTTCTGGAAACATGCTGGGGGCAGAGACCAAGCCTGGTACCCATGCCCACCGCCGGGCAGGCCCTCGGCTCCTGCCTTCCCGTTGGCTGTTGGAATTCTGGGCTTGCCTCTCAGCACTGGGGGCTTCACTGGTCCTCAGCATCTGGCCTCAAAGACTAAGCCAATCTGTTTGAATTTTGTGCAGCGCCGATATGCAAAGAAACAGGCTCCATGCTTTCACCCACCTGTCCCCCCAGGCTTCCATACAGATGTCCCTCCCCGGGAGGGGAATTATCTGCAGAGCTCCAGCACGTGCAGTTGGGATGCTTCCTCTCTGCTCTTTGGCCTTGAGCTGCAGCTTGAGTTATGCATTCCAAGGCCACGTGGGAGTGCATTTCAGGCTTGCCGCAGCTCTGGATTCTGTTCCATGTGCGTGAAAAATTGAGAGTGGGCTCCAAACGCATTTCTGGGAGGTGTGGCTTTCGACAAACGAGCAAAGAGCTTCCCGCTTTGCTTGCCGAACTCCACTTGGTTTTGAGAGTCCCACACCCCTGAGCATAAACAGTCCATAGATGTGAGTTGTTTTATGTTTTGTTTCTTACTTCAACACTTGGGGGACTCCAAAGCTGGTTAGGAGAAAATCCCAAGAATGCTGAGCATTTCCGGTGGGACGTGCTGGGCCAGGGACATTAGAGGTTCTGTTTGCTGCAGTGTGAGTGCAGAGCGACAGACGCCTTGGTCTCGTAGCCCCCTCCTGCCCATCATCGCCGCTTTCATAGCCATGCCAGCCAAACATGGGGAGGTTGCATGACCACGATATGTGTGCGCCACATACAGCGTCTGCCTTGGAAGGGCTTTCTACACGCTAACTTTGTGGAATCCTTGGCTCAGTGGGATGAGGGTGGGGTGTGTGTGGGAGTGGTGGGATGGTCACGGCTAATTCAACGCTACATGAATTCAGGATGTTTCCATAAAACATGACCTCATCTCTTCCAGCCCGCTGGTCATCGTTAGACTGGTGGTCACTTTTGAGTAGTGGTTATGAAAATAATTCCTTTTAATTACCAAAGTGGAAATTCATAGATTGCACATAGATTGTTCTTACCCCACCCACCCACCCCCAAGCCCCCCAAGAGGCAAGAGGTCGGAGCTATTACTAATGCTGTCTCTACAACATGAGAACAACTCATTAAGTCAAAGAAAAACAAAGCGAAGCGAAGCAAACAGAAATACAACAATAAAATCCATGCCAGGTCAGTTGTTGGGCGTTGAACAGATCAAATAGCTGGGGGAGTTTCTGCCTTTCTGTCTTTTCAAATAATTGTATATATGTATGTGTATATATATATATATATATATATATATATATATATATATATATATTTTTAGCCTAAACAGTCACATGAGCAGTAGGAAGACAAAGTCATTTTTTTTAAAGGTTTTATTTATTTATTCATGATAGAGAGAGAGGCAGAGGGACAGAGACACAGGCAGAGGGAGAAGCAGGCCCCATGCAGGGAGCCTGATGCGGGACTCAATCCCGGGACTCCAGGATCATGCCCTGGGCCAAAGGCAGGTGCTAAACCTCTGAGCCACCCAGGGATCCCGACAAAGTCATTTTTATTCAACATATTTGTTAAATACCTACCATTCCTGGTTGTAGGAGACTGATGGAGTCTCCTGGTGTGGAGATGACACCATCAGCGAGTCAATGAACAAACATCAGACAATTAAAAGTGTTAAAAGTGTCATGAAGAAAATAAAGTGACCTGGATCCACAGAGAGTGACAGCAGCACCTGTTTATATATGTTGAATCCAGGAAAATAAAAGCACAGAATGCAAGATGTTAGCTAGAGGCGTAAAAATAGCTGGTTACTAAAGAAGTCATCCGTTGGTTGGAGGGATCGGAAGCTCTCAGGGTGCCTTTACAAGAGGCCCGTGGTGCTAGAGACCTGACTGCATGTGTCCTGTCGCAGGGGGCAGTCCAGCCAAACAGACCACCTGGGAAGGAGGCCACCGCGTCCCGGCTCTGGCTTACTGGCCTGGGAGAGTTCCCGTCAATGTCACCAGCACTGCCCTGTTAAGGTACGAGACCCAAACTATCTTGAAATGTTGGGATTCAGAGCAAGGAAATCATGAATCGATGCTCTAATGGCCAAAAACCCCAAGAAGAGAGACCCCCTTCGGCCACCTGCCCTGGCCAGGTGTTCCCAGGTACCTGTGCTACTTACAGCAAGAGTGGCTCTTTCCCAGCCATCCTCTGGGGGTCATGTTGGAGTGAAGAGGGGCCTGGGTGGGTTTCATGGCCTCGACGTGGAGACAGGACAGTGTCTGCTGATGCTGCGGTGGCAGAGAAGTTAGCAGCAGCATCTCCCCTTTTGGTCTGGGCTCAGCTGACGGGAGAGAATAGACCATAGAAGCCATAAATATTCCATCCTCGGGGGTGAGGGCAGGTGGCCTCAGGATGCCTGTGTGAAGCCAGCTTATCACCAGCAATCACATGGTCCCAATAAAGGAATCTAGGTGTCCCCCTGCCCTGGAGGGGAGGGAGAGGAGGTGGCCCGAACGGGCTGACCAGGAAAGAATGAACCCTAGGTGAGGACATGCCTACCTGTGGCCTTGAAGGCTCCCTTTCAGTGAGGTGAGCTGATGGGCTGCTCCCTTTACTAGAAGGATGGCTCTAAAATGTGATAATATCCCACCCCCGACTCTTATCTTGTTATTTTAAGGCAGATCCAGGAGGCCATCTCCTCGGCACAGCACGCGGTGTGGTGTGCCATTCTGAGGGCACTTGCATGCAGCTCTCTGTATGACCCAGTCTTACGATGGGAACTTGTCACTCACTCCGTTGGGGACTTCCTCTCTGTGGTTCTGCTCTTGTACTCACTGACAAGGGGGACTGGGTGCTACTCTTGTGCTCAGAGCTTTTGGGCTGGTTAGAGACGAATGTATTAGTTCCACAGGCTCTCTCATTAGCCGAATGAGTTGTGGCCTAAAGAACACAGCCTCACAGAGGAAAACAAGCCTCCTGGGCTCCTTCCAGCATCCCCAGACCTGGTGGGGAGCAGGGAGGAAGACTGGAGCCCAGGCAAAGGTAAACAGCTCTGATGGCCAGAGGGGGTGGGTAGGCACTGTCCCTGGCAGCCCGGGGTGGGGGGGGGTACGGGGGCAGGCCCCAGGGCTCGGGTCAGCCCTGCCCAATACAGTCAAGAGGGGGCAGCGTGTTGTCAGGGGGGTGCCAGCAGGTGTGACAACAACAGCGTGGGCTGGAGTCCGTGATGTCAGGCTGGCCGGGAAGACGGCCAGAAGGGCTGCTTTTTATGGGGCTGACTTGGTGCAGTCGGGCCAAGTGTTCACAGGCTGGGCCGCACATGCACAAATAACTGGGCAATCTCTCAAGTTCCAGCCCCAAAAACCGAGCGCGTGCTTCTCATCTGAGAAGGCTGTTTGCACCCACAGTCGGCCGTCGCAGCAGCAGTGCAATAACATTGCTCCGTTAATGATTTAAGGCCTCCGAGGGGGCACCTATCTTAGGGGACATAGCCAGGTGGCTGAAAGAAGGTGAGTCTTGGTACAAGATAACGTTTGCTTGAGGGCCCCTGGAGTTTCGCCAGGACAATACCAATGTCACCCCATCAGCTCCCCGTAACATGGTTTTTTTTTTTTTTTTTTTTTTTGGCGTGAAAGTAGACTCAACTGTAGCAGGAAAGTTTGTGTCCATAGAATTCACCTCCTCGCTGTTGCCCCACGTGACTCGATCCACGTAAAGCAAGCTGGGGTGGAGTGTCCTTACTGCCAGGACAGGCCACTGTGTCTCTGCTGCTCTTTTCCGTGACTCCTGCAGGCTCAGCTCTAAGGAGGATAGCCTCATGATCCGTTTTTAATAAACCGAGGAGACTGCTTCATGTCCTTGGGAGCCCAGCCAGGCTCTCCCACCCAGGGTGCTTATCACCTTTGCCAGCACTTTATTCCTCGGATGGATATGGATCTTCTTCTAGAACAGAGATAACTCCCCTGAGCCATTCAGAGCTAAGGCCAGAGTCCCTTACACCTCAATTCTGGTGCCCCTGAGAAGTCACGGGAAGAGAGTAGACAGCTTGATATAGATACTCACGTGAATACACAAACGTAACAAGTGTGTTGGGGAGAGGGGGATAGCAAGGGAAGAGGGATCCACACTGACTCCATTGGTTCCCTTTTAGATAGAGATGCTCCCTGTTAATGAAAGCTCCACCGCACACCCATGTCATGTAGCGAGGTCAAAGAAAGGCCTCGCCGTCTCCTGGCCCCCAAGCCCAGTGACACAATCACAGAGTGAGGGAAATTCATTCATTCATTCACCAAATTTTTATTGTTGTGTCCAGCTGTGGGGCAGGCATTGCTCTGGGGACCGGGGATGGAGTAGTGAGCAGATGGGACAAAGTTCCTGACAAAGGTGAGGAGCTAACCTGCCCCCAGGAGAGCAGGGCTTTGGTTTCACACGTCAAAAGGGGCCGGTGGTTTGAACCTCAGACTCTAATGCGGGACAGCTCAGCCTTGGCACTGTTGACCTTTTGGGCTGGCGCATCCTGTTTGGAGGCTTCTCCTGCACACACACCGTAGGATGTTGAGTAGCCTCTACCCACTTGTTGCCAATGGCAACCCCCCCGCCCCGCCCAAGTCGTGACAACCAGTGTCTCCAGGCAGCACCAGATGTGCCCTGGGAGGGCAGACTCGTGCTCGTGGAGAACCATAGTCTGTGATCTCTCATCGCCATATGCAAAGAGGTGAAGATTGTGCCCTGCGTCTCGGAGCCGGGAGACTGCCATCTGTGTTCAGAACAGAGAATCCCAGATTCCGGGGACAAATACAAGGTGACCGGATCTCTAAAGGTTCCGCTTAGCCAGGAGAGCACACAGTCCCCTGGGCTGCCTCGTGGCTCTCTCCAGATACCTGCAGCGCTGTCAGTTGTGTGGAAGGGTGACTCGCCTGCCTCTGTACTGTCCCCAGGCCCAGGCCCAGAAGTCCATGTTAACATCAGTGTCCTGTGGTTTAGGTGTCACCATGAGAGCAAGGTCTAGCCACATATCTCCTTTCAGGGTCCCCCACTCTTTCCTGTGGACAGTGGGCAGGGGAGCGGGAGAGGGGGAGGGGTCTCACACCCACCCCTGCTCCTAGCTGTGCTCTGCTACGTAACCCGTGTGTGTGCTCTGTGCTGGGAGGGGGGGTGCTCCTGACACTCTGGGACCCCCATGTTCCCTGGAAACAGTGCAGTGGGGGTTCTGCTGGGCTCTAAGAGGAACCCGAGGTGGGGGTCTGGGGGCAGCTGCAGCCTCTCAACCGCTCGCAGAGGGGCTTAGGCCAGGAAGGGGTGCATACCTGCTTTTCCCAGGGCTCCCGAGAGGGAAATCCGACAGGAAGAGACTAACAACTAAATGGGGAGCTGCTCCCACGTCCTAGGGACAGTTCTCACCGTCCCGCGACCTGGAGGAAGTACTGTTGTCTCCTCCCTCTGTGTTCAGGCCCACGCACCCTCAGTCCTTCCCCTGGCAACCCCCTTGTCCTTCCCACTTCCCGTCTTCAGATCACACCGCCTTTTCCCAGATATAACCTCCCCAGCTTCTAGGAAACACCTCCCTTCCCAGCCCTTCCCTCTGCCCTGGGATGCTCTCCCCCTAGGACAGCCCAGCACGGCCTGTCCCCAGTTCCCATCCACACATGGCCTCTGCTGCTGGTCAGCCCCAGCGAGCTCCTGGCGGGACCCTCGGACCCTCCGGCATCCTCCTCCTGGTCGGTCGCCTGCTCTCTACGCCCAGGTTCCTATGGCAACACCTTGGATAGGAACACAAACATGCACACTTCCTCCGAACAACTTTCAGTGCCCTGGGCTGGCTGAAGCCATATGAAGAAAGAAAGAAACGCTTTTTATATGGGCAGCGGAACCTGCAAAGGCGGCCCCCTGCCCACTCTGATGTGTCACTGTGCAGAGAAAACTCGGGCCCAGGGGGGTTTCATCCCTCCAGAAGCCAGGGCTGACTTGTCCCTTAGGCAGGGGAGGGTCAGAGCCAGGCCCATGAAATTTTTAGGGATACAGATTTTTAATTTCTTCTAAAATCAGAAGGAGAAAAAAAACACCCAACTTTTATGTTGGAGAAAATGGTTTAATATCTACTATTTCTATGTGCGTCTTTCAGTCAACACAGTTGTGAAATATGATTTTACATATTTTGTGTGGAAGTAGCAGCCCACAAAGATCCCACGAAAGTCAGAATGTGGCCCTGCCCAAAGCCTCCATCCCAAGTGGCATCAGCCACAGAAACTTGAAAATGTAGGTTCTAGGTTTTTTGTGTCTCTTTCTCGAAGCTTTCGACGACTCCCAGGACCAGTTTCTTGGGTGGGTTTTGAGGTTTGGAGCAGCTGGGCTCCCTTCGGTGGCTTCTGTAGGACACCGGTTTCCTCTAAACTCACGCCTAGGCTGGGGGCCCAGCTCTGGGATGGGGGCGCCCACCTCTGGGCTGGCACTGGGACTGTAGTGTGCCCAGGAGGCCCTCCCTCTTCCAAGGCTAACCTCGGGGGCTTGGCTTCCTCCGAGACAGAAGGAAAGCCTTGGTGGTAGCTTGGGCTTGGCGATCAATGCTGGACTGGCGAGTCGGGTCGTCGGAGATGTTTGAAGACTCTCGTGGGCCGAGGTTTTCTTTGTCCTCTGGGAGGAAAAGGTACCTCTGAGGATCCTGAGCAGTTCTGAGATGCTAGGGTCCCACAAACAGTAGACTTCGGGCTTTATTCCATTAGGATGTGAAACCTCATGACACTGGGGGAGAAAAATATAAGATAGAAAGAGAAAGTATGCCGTACATTCCGATCTAACACAGATCCTGTTTTTCTTGCTCGCTGTTGTGACCCAGCCTCTCTTAGGGGTGCTATCTAGAGAAAGCTAGAGCCAAGGGGCCCCAGCCGTGTGGCCTTCTCGGACTGTGCTGCAGTGCTCAGCGCTGCCCAGTTTGTCCCCGGATCCTTGGACCCTGGACGGGTTTCTGGACTGTGCCGGACTCCATTAGTGCTTACTCGGCACTCCTTGACTTTGCCCGTGTGAGATGCCAGCTCCTGGAACACGTATCTCGAGAGATAAGCCACCAGCTGGGTGGACCGTGAAAGTTGAAGGCAACCCAGAAACAGTCTGTGCCATGGTCCAGGGAGAGGTTCTGTCCAGGGCTGTAGGCAGAGCCACATGGTGGGTAGAAGCTCAGTCCTTTCCCCAGCCCCTCTTGCTGGACAGAGAACCCCTCCCTGAACTTCAGGGTGGTGGCAGTGGGAGGTGCGGCCCCTGAGGCCTCCCTAAAAGTGTGCCCGAAGTGTGGCTCTGTGCCCAGCCTCAGGCCAACGGGGCCTCTCTCCCGGGGGAGTGCCCCTCGCCCTGGCCCTGCCTTCCTGACTGCATCACATCCCACTGACTCAGTTGGCCTGGCCTGTGGATATAAACAGCTTTGTTGAAAGGACAGTCCATTTGTTTATGCTGGAGAGTTTTTTTTCCTGACAAAGCACAGCAGGCTGGCAGGAGATGTGCCCTAGAAGAGAGTAAAATTGTACCACATGACTTTAAAAAAATCACATTAACAAAATTCACCAAGATGGTAACAGTGGCAACCTTCGGGTAATGCACCCGTCGTGCATTGTTCTCTCTTTTATATTTCTGGATGTTCTATTTTTTTTTTCACATAAACATTTGCTATTTTGTAATGAGGAAAAAGTAACTGAAATAAAGGGGTGGAATGTGTCACATACTATGGCATTTTAAACAAAGACTAAATATTTGTGATCCAGAGACCCGGGGAAGGAATAATGAAGTGTACATTCTCCAGCAGGTACCTGTCACACAGTGTCCCCTCTCATCTAGTGGCTGCGGCCTACCTGGTGACAGGTGGAACCCCTTTGTTCTTAGGTAGGTCCATAGGGGTGCTTTTGTGAATAATTATTTTTTTAAAAATATTTTATTTGAGAGAGAGATGGAGAGCACAAGTGGGAGGAGGGGCAGAAAGAGAGGGAGAAGCAGACTCTGTGCTAAGCAGAGTGTCCAACACAGGGCTCGATCCCAGGACCCTGGGATCATGACCCGAGTTAAAGGGAGATGCTCAACCATTTGAACCACCCAGGCACCGCTCTTGTGAATAATCATAACACAAACACCCAATGAGCCCTTCCAGAGTGCCAGGTCTTCTTCTCTATGCCTTATCTGTGTGCCTCGTCCACACAGTACTCTCTGAAGTGGGCACTATCATCATGCCCATTTTAGAAAATAGAAAATGAAGGCATTAAGAAGCCAGATAGATACAACCCTGGGATTGGAGTCCAGGTAACTCTCAGCCACCGGGCCTGGGTGGGAAACCACTGTGCCATTCTGCTTCTTCCAGAAGAAGAAGGAATACAGGTGGAACCCAAAGAAAGGACAGGCAGGCAGAGGAGGGGGCCATATGGGAGGATGTGGATGCTCAGTCTGGGCTTGTTTGGGTGGGCCTTGACCATAGCATGGCCAGGGAGAGAGTCTGGGAATAGCCGGGGTCAACGCTGTCTTGTTCTTTCTGTAGTGTGCTGGACATCTTCCCCACCGTGATAGCTCTGGCTGGGGCCAGCCTGCCCCAGGACCGACACTTTGATGGTTTGGATGCCTCCGAGGTGCTCTTTGGCTGGTCGCAGACTGGGCACAGGGTAAGTGAAGGGGGTGTGCGCCCTTCTCAGGCTCTTCAGGAGATTGGCCAGCTGCCTCTCATCCGGGGCTGCCTTTGTGCAAAGAGAACCATCCTTGGACGCTACATGGAGGTGGCTGCTCCAGACCTAGTTTGAGAAAGCCTGATAGATGGCTCCTTTGAGACGAACCTCTCTTTCTACCCCACCCCTTTCTCCTATGATCAATCCGGTTTGCCAATCCAGACTTAATTTAACACCTTGGCTTAGAGCGGGTGTATGGGGGTGCTTATTCCCCATAACATATGATTTGTTTTCACAGTTACTGAATGTTCTGAGACATCGTAGGCACCTGGCATATTTTTGTTGGATGAGATGGCTGAGTAGTGTGAGTGACTTGTGTATCGTGGGGCTCCCTGACTAGAATGGAACTTTCCCGAAAGCAGGGATTTCACTGAGAATTCCCTGTGCGCCTCACAGTGCCTGGCACCCACGGGCATGCAATCAATACGGATCTGATGAATAAATGAATGAACAGACACATGAATGAAACAGCTCTTGGACGGCAGGGCCAACGAGGGCTTTATGCCTCTGACCTGCCCCCTGGCTCCTGGACGGCCTGACATGTGACTCCACAGCCCCTGCACTGGCTTTGGGTTTCTGCTTCCCAGGGCCCAGGGTCCCCTCCTCATGTGTGCTGAGGCACTCGGGGGCAGTGACAGCCCGGAAGCATCGGGCCCAGTGGCCTTTCCATGTCATTTCCGTGTGTTTTCCTTTCACCAAAAGGAAGAGGAAGTGGGAGGAGGGAACCCCAAACCCCTTTGTAGGGCCCCATGAGAGCACATGGCTTCTCAGTTAGGGACCCACACATCAAAGGGTCTATTTGCGTCTCTACCGAGGGTCACATGGAAGTGACTCAAATGCTGCTCAGATGTGCGGCAGCGGTCACCCAAGCCGCCCCTGTGGCTGGGCCGACCCAGGGCAGGCGGCCCTCTGGCCCCGAGAGGGCCGCCCGTGCTTCTGTGAGCATTCGTGCAGTTTCTAGGGCTCATCAGACGTGCCTGAAATGCCCTCCGAGGAAGCACTACTTCTCCTGGCATATGGAATCTTCTAGAACTGCAGACCCTTCCAGGCTGAGCTGTACTGCTGAGCAGCGGCGAGGCCGCAGGAAGATGGTTTCCGCCTCGGGGCTGGAGGTTGGCAGTGTGTGACCCTGGGGGGTTACGGAAGACGTCAGTGCAGAGGTGCTCCCGAGTGTTTATTAGCACAGCTACTAATAGAATAATTGGGGTCACCAGGAAGTGCTTCAAGGACTCTGGGCTCCTTGCCGTGGCCGGTCTGCCTGTGGAAGCCAGCTCCTTCGCGCTCGCTTCCGCTCTCAGGCAGGAGAGAGCTCACTCTGGTTGCTGCTTTGCGTGGGGCTATCGAGGCCCGGGCTCGGGGCCTCACGGTTACTGGTGTGGTGCCCGGCGGTGGCTGAGTGGGGGGACCAGGCAGGAGGATGGGATCCAAGCCCCAGCACCGTTGGGGGTTCACGTGGGGGACGCAGGCGTGTGTGTGCAGCTGGAGTCCTGACCACACCCCAGGGCCTGGAAGGAAACAGCCTCCCCGACCGCCCGCCGGAAGCCACTGATGGTATCTTCAAGAGCAAAAGCCTGCGGGTGCTGGCACCTTCGGGCCACGCCCCCCTTCCCAGGACCCTAGATTCCCACAGAGTTTCGAGTTTGAGGGCAACACAGGTAGTTGTGGGCTCTGAGTCTGGTCTTTTCCGGCCACCTGCCGAACAGACTAGAATAAATTGTCTTGAGTTTGCAGAAGGGAGGCCAGGAGGTGAAGTGAGTGATCACACACACACACACACACACACACACACACACACGTCTATCCATGTGGATACGCACATACGTGTCCCCCCCCCCGCCCCGGGGAGATTTTGAGAAACACAATTTAATTGTGTTCACCCTCGGCTGTGTCCTGGGCTTGCAGGATCCTACCGCGGGCTTGGTTTAGAAAACAGTTCCAGTTTCAAGAGGCTCAAAGTAACTCCTAGATGATCATCTCAAAACAGGATGCAAATAGGCCTGAGCAATGGGGCTCTTCCTTATTTTGCAAATGAAGTCACCGCAAGTGGGAAGTGCTGAAGCCACCTAGGGCCACGCGCCCCCTGGCAGCCTCCCCAGGCCCTAGGTGCAGGAATTTAAAGGCCAATCGTGGGCTGTTGGGTTTCCTGCAGAGCGGCTTTCTCGGCCTTCTTCTCATTGTCCCCTTGGAGGTCTCTGGGGAAGTCGGGTGGTATTTAAAACCCGCAGCAGCTGTCACCAGGCTGCGCGGTGGGTCTTGCACCTGGGTCTGTGTCTGGGCACCGAGGGCAACCGCGAGGAGGGGGGGGAGGGGAGACGGGTAGGGGAAGGTGCCTCCAATATCCCACTGGGGGCTTGCCTGACTCTCGAATGCAAGCTGGAGGTTGTCACGTTGTCACGTTGCCGTTGGTCAAGTCACACGGCAGCTCCCGGTGGCCACCAGCAAGTCCAAATTTTGTTGGCAAAGGGAAGAAGCCTTTCATGGCTCTGTACCAGCCAGTCCAAACCGGCCTGGGGCTGCTGTGGGTCCTAAGACACGTGGCCCCTCCCTGGAAGCTATACATTGAGGGGACAGGAGCTGGGTTGCAGGCTCTGGAACTCCCATCACTTCTCTTAGGGAGGCCCCTAGTGGTGAGAGGCGCCATCCCCAGTGGCCCACCACTTTTGGAGACAGAGCTTTGCAGCCCCATCTGAGGGACTGGGGGAGCCCTCCTTGTGTGTGTGTGTGTGTGTGTGTGTGTGTGTGTGTGTGTGTGTGTATGCACCAGCCTCCAGGGCCTAAGGAGATGCTCCCCTGCTTAAAACGACAAAACAAAATGAAACAAAGCAAAAACAGGCAAGAAAGGCAACCAGGAACGTGCACCTGCTTTGCAGAAGACACAGTCATCTTTGAAATTCGGACGGGGTGTCCTCCCTGCCCTCCCCCGAGGACCTGAGGACCTGTCTTGGGCTGTGGTTCATGTGCACATTTGCCAGCCCTCTTCCTCTGTGGATGGGAACCCCAGCGCCCTGGCCAGTGTGCCCCGGAGGAAAGCAAAACCCATCCCCGTTTCGGGGAGTGAGCCATCCTCAAGTCTTGCTTCCTCTTCCTCTTGGATTATGGAAGTTGCCTCTGGTAACGCTGCATAAATATCCTGGACGTGGCAGGAAACTGATGGAGTTTCTGAGGCTCAGACGATGCCCATGGCTTGACCTGGCGGCGGACCGCGACTCCCACCTCCTGGATGTCTGAGTGCGTCTTAGGTCGGTTGACAAGAGTCCCCCACTTCCTGCCCTCTCCAGAAGGAAACCAAGCGGCCTCCTGCGGTGACGGGCTTGGCTTCCGGCAGGGCTGGCAGGAGAGTGGGTTTTGAGTTACGACTTCTTTTCCTGTTTGGAAGGAGCCTGCTGTCATCACGCTGGCCGGGGACCTTACGGCGACTGTCACGAGAGCCCAGCACGGAAGCTGCAGGTGTGGGAGGAGCCCCGCCCTCGGCGGCATCCTCTCAGAGCCCGGGAACTTGGAGGGACAGCTGTTTACTGCTCCAACAGATGTTTCTCATTTTTTTTTTTTTTAGCCCCATGGAAACTTTGAATCACGTAAGCGCCTTTCCAGTGATATATATCGGTCATGATTCATACCAGGGCGGTCTCACGCTTCCAGCCCAAACCCACCAACCGACCAAGGACACTGGTCAGTTATTTTCTACCAAATCCTGCCCTTGGCAAGCCTGAATTAGGTGTTTCCGCTTTGTAGGGTGATTCTTTCATCTCTGGCCTGATGAGGGAGGATTTCCTCAGTCCGAGTGGGGTAGGGTTGAGTCAAAGGTGAGGCTGTCCATGTTAGGCCGCGCCCGGTTCCGAGACATCAGCCGAGCCGTCCTCTCAAGCATGCCTTCCTAGGCCACCCTTGCTCGAGGGGGAGCGAGAAAATCAACCGGATGCCGAAGTCGGTTCTCCAAAGAGATCCGAGGAACACCTGCGTCCGAATCCCTGGGAAGGTCTGGAAGGCATGCAGGTTCCCAGGCCCTATCTTGAGCCTGAGGGCTGGGGCCTGGGCCGGTGTGTGAGCAGCACAGTCATCTCTCACCCCATCCCCCTGGCACTTAGGACAGCCCCGCAGCTGGTTTAAAGAGCAGGTGCTGTGCCGTCTTGGAACTCTCCAACGTTGAACGAGCTTTCTCTCACTTTGATTTTGCAGTGGACCCTGCACATGCTGTAGCTGGTACTGGGCCTGCGAATCTGACCAGAGAGGGGGCCAATCTAAGTAACTGGCCAAATAGCTATTTCATGGAGGCATCCGCTCCCCCGGGGTGGGGTTGGCCAGAGTGGACCACAGGCCCCAGTCGGTCAGCATTTGGGACCAGGGTAGGGTGGGGTGGGGGTGCTGGGCCGGGCACAATGACAGAGAAAGAAATGCTTTCCAGGGAGTCCCCGGGAGCCTGGCTGGTTAGGAAGCTCTGCTGCTCTTTCTCAGGTGCTGTTTCACCCCAACAGCGGGGCTGCTGGAGAGTTCGGAGCCCTTCAGACGGTCCGCCTGGGGCCTTACAAGGCCTTCTACGTCAGCGGTGAGTCGGGTGTGCTGTGCACCATCCTCCCTCAGGCCTCGGGCAGTGAGTGTGGGCTGCCCTCCTTCAGGGGCGCTCCTGGCACCCAGGGGCCCCCCAGCACAGGCCCTCGGCCCCCACAGATAGGAAAACAAAGTCTTTTTACCGTTCACCGAAATTTCCAGCAAGCTCCGAGCTAGTCAGCACACTTGACACAGCCCTTTCCCCACCAAGAACCCGTTTCATTCCATTGTTGTGCTTTAAATGCCAGTTTGGCCGAACATGAAATGGGAGCTTAGAGATATTTTAAAGTGTAATTTACTTGACAATAGACTGTTTCAGAAAATAGACTCTAGAGGTTGAGTTAGCAAACCAGCAGAAGGCTCTGCTTCTTGGTTCATTCGCTGACCATCTTCAATGTATATTTTAGAAATGTGATACTGGGTCAGGATGGTTCTCAAAACCTTCCAGTGGCTTCTTGCTGCCCACTGGATTCAGGCTCCTTCCATCCTGGGTCCCTCCACTTTTCCACGGTCAGTTCTCCAAGGGCAATGGCCTTCTTCCTTGGCCTTGTATCGAAATCTCTCTCCACTGCGAGGTCCTCCCATCAAATTCTAGTACCTTGGTCATAAAATCCAATCTCATCTTGCCAGCTGCGTATGATTTGGAAAAACTCTGATAAGGGTCACATTCTGCTATATATGCCAGTTATTTGGGTAAATGTTTGTTTTTTGGGAGGGGTCCTGGGGGTACACAGTTATTTCCACTACTAGTTTTGAGCTTTAAATTTTTTTTTCATTTTTTTCCAATTATTTATTTATTTATGATAGTCACAGAGAGAGAGAGAGAGAGAGAGAGAGAGAGGCAGAGACATAGGCAGAGGGAGAAGCAGGCTCCATGCACCAGGAACCCGACGTGGGATTCGATCCCGGGTCTCCAGGATTGCGCCCTGGGCCAAAGGCAGGCACCAAACTGCTGCGCCACCCAGGGATCCCAAATTTTTTTTTTTAATGTAAGAGAGAGAGCATGAGAGAGAGAGAGAGCGCGCACAAGCAATGGGGAGGGTAGAGGGAGAAGCAGGTTCCCAGCTCAGCAGGGAGCCGCATGCAGGGCTTCGTCCTAGGACCCAGAGATCATGACCTGAGCTGAGACACTTAACTAAGCCACCCAGGCGCCCCTAGTTTTGAGCTTTGTAAGGTATTTCGTTTTTGTGGTCTCTAAGTGCTGAGCACAGCATCTTGTACCTCGTAGGGACCCTAACGTTTTTCTTTTAGTGAATGAAAAACAAAAACAAAACAAAATCCGGGACCTGGTGCAGATTCCAATTTGATTCAATTATTTAACATCAGGGTGTTCCAAAGAATTATATAATAAAGAACGGAAATGATTATCCCTGACTGTAAATCCGTGACCCTGGAGAAAACATGGCATAAACACAAAACAAGTTCTTTGAGTTCGTAACTTGAGGGATATTAAAAATGCCACAAGAATCGTTGATCCTCCAAAACCTACAGTGCAAACCAGTCAGATATTTGTTATGCTTTCAGATGGAAAGTTTCCAGATTACAGTCCTTACATTACATTATCTCAAAGGTATGGCTTCTCCAGGCTGAGTTAATTTCAGAAGTCAGGGCCCTGCCAGAAAGCCCTTGGCACCGCGGTGTTGGAATCCTGAATGTTGCTATGAAGTAATCGGACTGTTTAGAACGATCACAATCGGACAGGAATTATGATACCCAGGGGAGGGCAGGTCTGTTCTGAGGAGTCACCAAGGACCCAGTAGTGTTAGCATGAGGATGCGGAGGGAAGACCTCTCAACAGCTGGAGGTGTGTGTGTGTGTGTGGTGTGTGTGTGTGTGTGTGTCTTGAGCCGGGGGTGGGGCGTGTGACACACATGTTCTGACCCCTCCCTTCCCCTTCTCATTGGGAATCTGCACCCCTGTTTCTTAAAACTGCTTTCAGATAAACTACATGTGTTGACATCTACTACATTAGGTTAGAGAACGGTGCGGAGGGACTTCATGGATGGATTTTCAGGTTGCTCCTCTCTGGCTCCCTCCTCCTTCCTAGGATTTCACCCATCAGTTCTCTTCCCTTGTGGCAGCTCTGAGCCCTGGCCCCTGACACCTCAAGCTAAAGAGACGACAGCTTTCTCCCTGGGCTCTTACTGCTCCAAGCTGCACAGACTGAGGGGGGTCCTGTTGCGGGGGGAGGGGGCTGCACAAACTCCTAAATGCAGACCCAACCCATGGAGACCCTCTCTTTCATTGATCAAATTCTTTCCGGTCTTTGCCTGCCTTGGTAACTTCCTGGTGCCTTCAGGGTTTCTTTTCCCCCTAAATATGTCTAGAATTCCAAATTGTTCTCAATAGGGGGCTGGTCCTATGGAAGCTAACCCCCCCCCCTGCTGGTTTCTCCATGGTTCTCAAAGTGGAAGTCTTAAATTTTTCCAAGAGGAGTCCAGCCCTTGCTCCACTGATCACAAACCTCATTCGCTGCCCTTTACTGGCAACGAAGGAGAGCTTAATCTGGACTCCAAACTTGGGGCAAAGACAGTGACTCTTTCTGAACGACCCGAATGTCAACCACAGCAGGAAAACCATTAAGGAGGGCTGCCTTAAAAGCTGTGTGGTTTGCCCATTCTTCTCTCCCTGCTGGGGAAGCCAAGAGTTTCTCTCACATATATCAGTGCCAGGAAGAGCTGGGCTTCCCCTGAGCCACTGAGAAGTTTCTACCCTGTTGTTTGGCTGCTAGGAAGCTCGGATGCAAAGTAGGCATTTGGGATTTACTGTATGTCTGATGGCTGTCCCTTGCCTTGATTGCTTTCATTTATTCAATCATATTATATTAACTCCTGTCTGATACCTTAACTACTTTTGTATGGAAAAGGCAAAAAAAAAAGAAAAAGAAAAAGAAAAAAAAAAGTCACCCAAATCGCTAACTGCTGCTGCCAGTACTCTATTTTTGTTACTCCTCTTTGGAGGTTGCCTTCATGGCCAGATTCGAATTCATGTAAGAATCTCAACTGCAACCCAAAGTGAAATTACTCACCTCGCCTTCCTGCCCAGTCCACCAAACTGAGTATCATGGTGTTCAAGAAATCAGTGTTTGGGAAAAAAAAAATCAAATTTCCTCACAAAGGGTAGAGATGAGAGATAGCTGGTTGACTGTCGAGTCATACTGGCTCTGAAGGCAAGTCCCGGAGAAGTTCCAGATCACTCTGGACAAGAGGAGCATCACTGGTCTGAGCACCAAAAATCTCAAGGTGACTTCACAGGCAGAATGGTCACTTGAATATTCAAGTCCTGGGATGTTTGGATTAATGTAAAATCAATCAGAATTCTCCTCTTTCCACCATAGGGCCAAAGCTGGGTCTGACTGGGTATTTGCTGTCACCCCCTCTCTAGGCGGAGCCAAAGCCTGTGATGGAGACGTCGGACCGGAGCAGCATCATGAGCCTCCCCTTATTTTTAACCTGGAAGATGATGTTGCAGAAGCTGTGCCTCTAGATAGAGGCAGCGCCGAATACCAGGGCGTCCTGCCCAAGGTCAGAGAGGTTCTTGCAGATGTTCTTCTAGACATTGCTGGTGACAACACCTCCAGAGCGGATTACACTCGCGATCCTTCGGTGACCCCCTGCTGCAATCCCCACCACGTCGCCTGCCGTTGCCAAGCCACCGGATGGACCGATTTCCCCAGGGGCAGATGTTAGGAAGCGAGACAGGGCAAGTTCACACTCCAGCTCCGGATGCTGTAAAACTAAGTCTCAGGATTTTGTTCTGAGGCTCGAGCTTTGCATTCCCCCCTCCCCGCTTGAGAGAACAGCTGGGTGGGCCTAGAGCAGAAAGCACCCAGGCTTTGCCGTTAGATCTGGATCAAGGCCCAGCTTTTGAATGTGGGCATTTAGCCTAGCTTGCAAGCTGATTTTGAGGACGAAAGACGATGATACATGGAGATGCCTGCCATGTCACCCGACACAGAACAGGCACTTAATACATTTTAGTTTTTCTCTGTACCCAGTTTCGCTGGTCCCATTAGCATAGATTCATCCCAACTGGGATCTAGGGCAGTGCTTCTCCATCTCTGATCCGCATACGTATCACCTGGGATCTCATGGAAGTGCAGATTCTGACCCAGTAGGTCTGGGGTGGGGCCTGAGATGCTCCATTTCTGGGCAGCTCCTGGGGGAGGTGGGGGTTGCCCTGAGTAGCACCAAATGCAGGCTAGGACAAAGTTAGATGTTTCTGGGTCTCATCGCTCAAGAGTCCACAGATTAATCCCCAGCCCTACCCGCCTCCTCCTTCCCTTTAAAGATCAAACGACTGTATCCTAAAGATTTTAGGCATCTTCCTGCTTCCTAAAACCAAGAAGAGATAAAAAATTTAAAACCTCAAAGATGCATTGCCATGATTTTATTATTAGTGTCCTGAATGGGACTCAAAGGTAATAAATGATTTATTCCAATCACTGCAAAAATACTTTGCGTGGCTGAAAACAGTCTCTCGCTATACGTACGTAATATACAAGAAATACAATTCAAAGAGATTTTCCTATAAGTACATTTTTACACGGCATACATTTAAAAAGGATGCCCTTTATCGTATAAAGTTCCGGTTATAGACCAATATGGTTAGTTAGCATTGACACTATGGCTGTAACATATTTCGAGTAGCAGGATGTGTATATAAGGGTCTCCCGTACCCACTGGCAACGAGGGCAGAGGAGAGTTTGGAGAGCCGTGGACCATGTCTCGTGGCTTAAGCAGGCGGCACCTGGGATTCCTGCCCCCCCTTTCTGCACACACAATTTGTACTCCATTCTTCCACCTTCCTGATAGGGGGGGGTTTCCTGATTTGAGGTGCGCTTCTCATCATGACTGCTTCGTTTTGCCCTTCTGACTTCCACGGCACAAGTTTATCTACCAAAATCAAAACAGAATGGCCTTACTCCTTCCAGGTAGAGGCTGTTAGGCAAGGCTGCATTATCAACAGATCTGTGCCCATGCGGGGTCAGCAGGGGGAGGCTGGCACAGTTTTTGCGTATGTCCATGGACTGACCCTCACTTGTGGCCACAGAAAGTCCACCCGTCTTGCGTAGGTGTAGACGAGTATGGCACAGTTTCAGAAAATACTGACTATATATAAAATACGTGTGTATGTGTGTGTATTTCTATGTATATGCATGTTTGTTTTTTTTTTTTAAAGGCTCATCTTACGTGTAAACACAGACTGCTAAGTCACTATGAAAAAGTCAGTAAATACCCTTGGTCCCACTTCCCTTACTCTTGCTCATAGGAGTAAGACCACTGTCAGAGAATGTGTAGATTTGTAAAGGTTGGCGTGTTTTTACAACAAAAGCTGCTTCCTGAATACGGCACCTTTCTAAGGTACCAGAAATGATCAGTTCTCTTTTCTCATTGTGGATGGAGCAAAGGAAATCCCCAGGAGATAAGAGTGATCATATTCAGGAAAGTGTGAGTATATTACAAAAAAAAAAAAAAAAGACCCTACTCACAAGGACTTGTGTTCTGAAGGCAAAGGCCTGGGGAGCCCCTCATGAGATTAGGCAGGCAAGCCCATGTTTTTAACCATGCTGACTCCAAGATCACAATCCCGTAAGTTTTTAAGGGATGTGGGTAGAGGTGTGAATTTTGGCCAAGTATGCGTAATAGGCATGCTGGTGCAGAATAATGGCAGGGAGGGGAGTTGTCCAGCATCTCCTCTCCTGTTGGACATCGTTGCCAAAAGGATGGGAGATGGTTCACGTCGAGAGGACATCCCAGTGGCACTCACGCCTCTGGTCTCCATGAAATGAGATAGAGAAGACTGTCTGCTATGACATTGGGGGGTTGTAGAAGCTCGATCCTGTCCTCCCTGTCTGCCTGGAAGCTGGACAGCAGGGCGTCTGGGATCTGCTGGCTTCCATGACCCCAACTGCTGGCTCTAGGGTCTAACAGGGGCCTCATTCAGTGATCAACGCTCTCGCTGGCAGGAAGCCTTCCTTGTGTCTAAAGAAAAATCCCAGAGGCAAGTTAAATGGACTTTCTCACATTTGGTCCTGAAGAGGGAGACAGGACAACCGGCTCCTACCCAGCTTCCTGGCAGTGTTTAGGTGAACAGGCCTCTCAACAAATTCTACCACTAGATCTTAAGCATCTCCATTGTTTTTTTTTAAACTCCAAACAAATGATCTACACAGTGTACCTATTATTTTATACAGGTTTTCTTTGGCAAGGGACCGCCTCCTGAAAGCCAGGATCTGATGTACCCCAATTTGTACAAAAGGTTTTAGGGTTTACTTTGATTACAGCTAAGAATCTAATTAATAATCTAATTGTCTTTTGGAGCAGTCACAGACTTTCGCCACAATCACTGAGATGGAACCTAGTGAGTGAAGGTTCTAAACCTGGGCAGTGTAGGACACATATATCCCCGCTCTATCTACTCTGCTCTGGTTCCCAGAAGACACAACTTCAGGTAAGTGACCACCAACTTTTAGGGGGCCGGAAGAGCTCCCTTTATGGCTAGTCAGGGCATGAGAACCCAAAGGCAAAGGAGGCAGCAAGCCAATGGTTGTTTTTATATTTATAATTCGTATTTTTAAGAACCACTGCTCTCCAGCCCTAAAATATAAATCGTACTTGTTGGCACTGCATCTGGCAGTCTGCCTCTTAAAAGTCAGAAACGTAAATCTCAAGCTGCAGTCCGTAGAGCCTTCATGGGCAATCACACACCCCACCCTCCCATATCATGCACAGAGGACTCTAGAACAGCCTTTTAAAAAAAATAAAAATAAAAATAAAAAAGCTGACTGGGCTTACCGGATTGTCCCAGGATTTATAGGAGAAAGAAACTAGACCTGCCTTCCATCCTTTTGCAAATGAGATTTCAACTGACATTATAAGATAACGGTCAGGAGAAAACATCATATACCAAGACCTAATGGGCTCTGAAGCAGGGCCCGATCTGGCTCCAGGAGGCTCACTCAGTTGACTCTCTAAGTCTTGGTCCAAACACAGCTTCCGTGTCTCGAAGATTTTAGGTTCACTCTCTGTGCCACTCTCTAACTGCAGCTCACGAGAGCGGTCTGGATGGTGCTCTAAATGGAAGCTTGAGGGATCAGAAGGATCTGCTAAGCTAAGCTAAGGCAGCCACCCAGGGAGAGAACCCTCTCGTCAGACGCGGATGCAGGGAGAAGCCAAGCCTTGCACCCAGCCAACCCCGAGGGCTCTTGCTGCCAGAACAGCTGAAGCAAGATGCAGGGAAATGCCCGGGAGCTCTCCACCGAGGCTCCCGCCCTCCACCCGGCTGCTGGGAGCCTGGGGTCCGCCCCATTAGAGCCGCGCGAGGGTGAGGGTCTAGCTGGCTTACAGAGCGCAGCGGCCCAGCCCCGTTAGGTCCACGTCTTTAGCAAAAAGGCAGCATTCTGCAAGGACATCCTTAGGAGCCTCAGGCAAACGGGTTTATGCAGGCACGAATTCCTACCTTGTGAGCAGTACAGAGAGTGCTAAAGAAGCCAAGTTAAGGATTCCAGGCCTCTGGAGGTAGTGAGGCCGCCGAGACTCCCTGGGTTAGTATTCGGTTATTCTACTGCTGCCGGCTTTAGCCTGACACCTGATGGCTGGTCTGTCGGGCCCGAGGCACACAGCACAGCGCATCACCTAGGGCTTTCTGACTAGTGCAGAGGAGGTTAGTTGTTACAGGACTAGATAACAGGGCAAGTGACTTCGCCTCTTGCATGAGGAGAAGGCTTCCTTCTAAGCACACAGACTGAGCCACTCGGTTAGGGGTTCCTAATGCTCACAGGGGGGAACTCATTCTCATCATCAAGACACACTGGTCCCGTCGCAAACTCATGTTCAGGAATAATCTCTCCTCGGAGGGCTCCGCCGTCCTCAGAATAACCTGGAAGCCAAGAATGAGACGTTGAGAGAAGCCCGGCGGCCTGCTGTCCTTATGCTGTGACCTGGGGGCGGGACCTCCAGGGAGACCACAGAGGCTGCCTTTGCCTTCTGAACGGAGAGACTGAACTTCAGAGGAGTCCAGAGCCCCACCGTGTGTGGCATCCAAGCCTCCGGACGGGCTGGCCTCACCCACCTGTCTACCCTAGACATCTCCGACTCGCTACTGGTTGGCAATTCTCAGAGAGGCCAAGGGTTGACACGACTTGTTGGGGGAGGCGATAATTTGGGGCTGCGCCTGCCGGGTTTGGGAACCCGACTTTTAAAGGCTGTTCTTGCGGTCGCACCTGGGAGGAGATAAGTGGTTCGGGGAGAGCATTCCATCTACAGGTGACCGTGAAGACAGAGGAAGTGGCGTCAGAAACAGGCCCCCACGGTGCCCCACCACCCCCCTAGCCCCCACCAGGCCCCCACATCCACTCACCTGGCACCGTGGAGGCGGACCAGGTGCTTGGTCTGGCTACAGTTGCTGCGTAAGACTGAGGTAATGAAGGTCTGAGGTCATTTTCTTTATTTTCTTCTGTTGTTCCTGAGCTAAGCAAGCTAATTGCAGCAATTGTGGGGGAGGGGAGGAGAAAAAAAGAGATCACATATCCAGGATACCGTCACAAGGAAAAGCACTGGGCAGCTCAGGCTTGCAGTTTAAAGTACGGACCTATGAGTTCAAGCTGGGTCATGTGACCCCGCCAGTGGCCTTGAAGAGCTGGGGTCCATCACGCAACTTCACAATGGACCCCTTTCTCTTCTATGCACTAAACGAAGACTGGCCCTTTGCTCTTCCTGGTACACCCTGGCAAGGACCCTAAGACACGCTCACAAGGAGGGGTGATGTGTGGGCGAGGGGGCAGGGGCAGCTCACGGTGTCCAGGCACAGCAGGGAGAGGTCACCTTGTTCTCGGTCATAGACATCAAGAGAACTTTTCAATTAAGTTTGGTCAGTATTTTTGAGCACCCAATGTACGAGGAGGAAAGGCCACAGAAAGACATTGTGTTTCTTCAATTGTGTGTTACTCCTCCTGGCACTTTTCCAGAAGTGCACAGCGTAGTGAGGGTGCCTGACTTCGAGCCCAGCACAGAGCAGGTGCCCTTAGAGGTTTGCCACCGAGATGGCCGGCGAAGAGGACAGACAAGCAATGGCCCTAAAGCCTGTCGTTCTTGGCCAACTGACAACCTGACACAAAGCGGCTCTTAAAAAGACTTTTTGAAAACTAGTCTCTTCACCTGTGGGTCTTGATTAAGACACATTCTCCTCCGTCCTGAGGGTCCAAATTGTAGATGTAAAGGTGTCCATCGGATGATGCGACCAGCAGCCTTGGCAATTTCTGGATCCTAAGAGCCAAGGAAAACACATGCTGTGATTACGACAAAGACGAGCAACGGGCCAGCTTCAAATGACAAAGCCTCACCCACCCTGGCTGTCACAAGCTGCTTCTCCTGCCATCAGGAAACGTTTACCTGGTCTGCTGGCCCCGGATTCTGGGTTTCTGGCTATTTCTTTGCATTCTGACCTAGCGATCTACCTTGAGGATTATTTCTTGTCTTTGAAAATAATTGTGTGGGTGATACAAAACCACGCGTGTGCATGCTATTACTCTATGAAGAGCCACTGCCAGCAAAAACATCAGCTGACCTGAATGGGACACAGCCTCTGGCTTACGTGTGTTTCTGCCTTTAACAGTGACAGAAAGGACAAACTTAGCTCACCGCGTTGCTGGCCAGTTTTATCAGATTAAAAAAAAAAAAAAGTTTACCTTCTTTAACTCTTTTCAATAAAATATCTGTCAGCCCCATAGGTGTCTGAAGCTGGACCGTGGAACTAGAGCCTTTTTAGAGAGTTACATAAGAATGGGAATTGTTTTCAAGACAGCGTTATGACCAGAGAGCTGAGGTTCCCATGCCGACTTCCAGCTGTCCCCAGAGCACAAATGATGACTAGGAGGAAAGACAGTGGATGGACACAGCGGGCTTCGATTCTGCACGCCCTTCCTCCTGGCCATCTTGTCTTTCTTTTCCTCTTTGTACATGTTTGGGGGTTTTGCACTTTGGGCAAACAGCTCTGTGAGAGCTTATTCTTGTGGAGGGTGGGTGGTGCCGTACGTACGTTGAGAGAGTGCAGATGTTCCTCTGACCCGAGAAGTTCAGACGTCCGGTGGCGAAGGCCCTGTCCTGGTTCATCATGTCTGACACCTGGGTGGGGAGGTAGTTGGAAGCAGCCATGAACATCTTTCCCATGTAGCCAGTCCAGGTCGAAGGCTCTTCTGGTCGGCTGGGGGAGCAAGGCACAGGTGGAGGTGAGCCGGCCCCGCAGGCCTGGGCATCGGGCCAACGGTCCACACGCCCAGGTGCAAGGAGCTGTGCTCACTGCAACAAAAAGGAACTGTGCCTTTAGCATAATGTTCTACCCCCAGGAACAGCCCGGGACGTACTCTTCTGGCAACAGCAAAAGGACATTGAGCGCTCATTCGTCCTTCGGAAGGGCCATTGCAAAGCTGTTAAGAGGTTCCCAAAGCTACCACTTCCCTACATTAAAGAAGTTGCATGTAATGATTAGTCTGATTTCCAGATTTTTAAGAAGGGGGCTAGGGTCGGGAGTGAGATGGGATCGATATCTGGACTCTGAAAAGGAAGCTCAAGCCTGTCCCGGGCTCGTGGAAGAACAGAGCGATCTCGGTGTCAAGGCCTCCCTAGCCAGACTGAGTGGGAAGCAAACCTCCGGGCAAGATGCTTTGGGTGGTGTGTGATTACAGCCCTGAAGCCACCCTGCTCCCCGGTGATTCACGACGACAGTAGAGATAATTCACGGGGACCTGGTACGACCCCTGCAGTCATCAAAGTTCATCCCAGGGCGGCTGCCAGACAAAGAGGGTGGTTGCTCTGTTGGTGAGAGGTGAGAATGGGCAGGAGCACACACCCTGCCTTCATGCTGTGCACTCCTGGGAGCACCTGCTGAGAGGCCACTTGTCCTCAGGGCCAGAGCCTGGTAGGGCACACGCGCTGCAGCCCAGAAGCCCTGGGGTTTACTTCTCACTCCGTTTCCCAACCAGCTGGGTGGTCTTTGGACAAACCAGGTCAAGAGCCGCTCGGGGGGAGGAAGGGGTTGTTCCTAGCTATCTGAGATCCCTGACGGAAACAGGAGAGCCTGGATGGGGAAATGAGTTCAAATGGCAACCTCCTGTCTGAAGCACCAATAACAAACTCCGATGAAGACATGGGGTCACTTTGTCACAGCACCTTGGATTGAAGGTCATCCCAGCAGGCCAGCCACCCTCCTAAGCTCTGAACAGCTCCCCAAGAGATCCGGGCTTCTGTTTTACGAGCTGAGAAGTGATAGAAAAGTCCAGAGAACAGATAAAAGCCCTAGGGAGAACATGCAGGGTTAAAAGTCCAACACACACTGTGCTCTGCGATGCACATGACCAGGGGTGGACACTCACGGGGTTGCTGAGACACAGGAGCAGGGGAGGGGGCAGCCCCTGGGGTTTCCGACACCAGTGCCGGGGGCTGGAGGGGAGGGATGAGGTTCCCAGAGGAAGAGCGCTGCACTAGCCTGTGGAGGGAAAAACGGAACCAGGCTTTGGTTGCTGGTGCCCATGGATGGAGCTTCAGAAGGGGGACAGAGGCCAGGTGCCGTGTCACATGGACACACTAATACACACATAACAGCAGCCGCGTAGAGTGTCAGACAGACACATGCTATGCTGAACACACGGAACAGAGCCCATGTACCATGACCTGCTAATTAGGTGGAAAAAGTAATTTTCTCGTAGAAGTTCTATCACAGGAGAAGAATTATTTCAGTTACAGAAGAGGGGCCTCTCCTGGCACAAGTGTGAAACCCAGCGTGGAAGTAAGTCCTTGGGACATTTCTCGGACACCCCGGAGTGTGCACTCTGGAGCAGCCCTAGAAGCTTGGCGGGCTGTTAAAACGTGGCCCTTCTTGTAGACGGAGGCCAGCTTTGAGCAACACGCTGGACTGCTCTGAACCCCAGCTGCCTCGGTTATGAAACTTGGACGCCTGCCTTCCAGGACTACCATGGGGAGCCGAGGGAGGAAGTGTGTGAGAGTACTCTGTAAACTACTAAACGCTCTATCGATGTGCGAGTGTCACTGTCATCGCTAACTCGACCGCCTGCCTTCCGTGGGTAACGAGCTCATCGCTAACATTTCATGTTTCAATTTCCTATGATGACACCCAAGAGTCAGGAGCCATGAGTTGTCTGAAGTCCCCTGAGGAAGGCATGACCTGTTTACTGTGCTACCAGAAGCAAGATCTTGACCTTGGGAAGAGGACAAGAGGCCAGGGTGACACTGCCACGGAGAGTGGTTGGGTGGGAGGAGAATCCCTCATTGCTTTGCTGCTTCCCAGTGTAGGAGAGCTCCAAGGGTAGGCATGGACATGCACGTAGCAGCTAGTTACATTCTAGTGCTCACATGCTACAGCAGAATTTCTAGGAATGGCCTCAAGATTCCACGCCCTGGTCCCTAGAACATTGTGACAGTGACAAAATAGCCCTCCAGTGACTGTGTTATGTTTATGGCTCAGACCACCATAGGTAGAGAGATTATCCAGATGGGCTTGATCTAGTCCCATGAGCCCTTAACAGCAGAGAGGTCTCTCCAACTGGTGGCAGACGAGGAAGGCAGAAGGAGAAGTTGGAGCAATCCAGAGGACAAGAAGGAATCCGTGCGACACTGCGGGATCGAAGGCTATGTGAGAAGGGAAGCAGGTGGCCTCTTGGGCTGAGGGCCACCAAGCATGTGGGCATCTCACTGCTACCACTGCAAGGCCCTGGATTCTCACCAGGAACAGGACTGAGTTTGGAAGAGGGCCCCAGGCTCCAGATAAGAGCGTGGCTGCCTGGCACCTGGATTTCTGCCTTATGAGACCCTGGATGGAGAACTAGGCCGTGCCACCCCGGGCTAGCGACCTACAGGGCTGTGGCATAATGAATGTGTGCTGCTTTAAGCCATTATATCTGGGGTCACTCGTTACAGCAGCAAGAGGAAACTAATACACACGCCACTGGCTGCAGGGGAAGGCAGCTGCACTCCTGCCACTGGTACAGCCACAGGCACTGGGGGTGTCTCCCATGCGCCCCAGAGGCAGGCAAGGTGGCGGGATTCACATATTATTGTACCCATAGCTCTGCTGCCCCCCCCCCTTTTTTTAAGATTTTATTTATTTATTCATGAGAGACAGAGAGAGAGAGAGAGAGAGAGAGGCAGAGACACAGGCAGAGGGAGAAGCAGGCTCCATGCAGGGAGCCCCACGTGGGACTCGATCCCAGGACTCCAGGATCACGCCCTGAGCCACCCAGGCGTCCCTGCTGCCTAATATTTCTTAATGTCTACCGTGTGCCAGGCACCATGCTAAACACGTTGGCTCAAGGAACTCACTTAATCCCCATGACAAGCCCAAGAGGCATTGATGATTATTTTGTACGGAGGTACGGGAAGGTTAAATTACCTGCCTGGGTCTCTCAGTGCAGGGCAGCCTGGGCCAGAGCCGGGGGTTGAGCTCAGGGGGGTGGCCCCGGATTTTGTGCTTCCACGCATTACACCACCGAGGTTTGGTCAGCATACACTCACCACTTGGGGGAAGGCAGAGCCGGTAAGGCCGAGTGCATGGCATTCAGAAAGTGAGGAAACCACTTACGCGGGCAGTGGGAGCACAGAACCACCTGGCTCCTCTGGTCGGGCACTGACTTACCTGTTAGTGAGGTGCTCCAGCTTGAAGATGTGCACGGTCTCAGTGTTGCTTGAGGCACAGAGGAACTGCGAGTCCATACTGAACACGAGAGAGCTGATTGTCACGTACCTAGGGAACACGGCGACGTGGAGATGGACTAGTGAGCCCGACAGGGGAGGGTGGCTGCTTTACAGTTCAAAACCCAGCTTTGTAAGAAAACTGGACATGTCCTGGGGAGTCTAGGTATTCCAAATCCCCCTGCCGTTGTGTCATTCCTAATTTAGAAATTCACTTTGGCAAGATTCGTAAAGGGCCATGGTCTCGGGTGGGAAGAAACAAAGCACCGCCCCTTCCTGTCACCTTGGACGTCTTCCAGCGGCTCTGTGCACTGATCCAGCTGCAAAGGCTACCGCCAAGAGGTTCCCCGCCCATCACACTTCACGGATTACTTTTGGGTTGTGACTTGCCTGCGCTCTCGTTTCTCCTTTGCTCGCTGCCCTGGCACCCATCACAGAAGGTTTCCCGTGGCTGAAGCCCTGTGCTAGGACAGCGGCCGAGCTGTCAGGTGTACTGAGCACCCAGCACAGCGTCTAAGGCAGGTGACCTCCTCCGGGGGAGAGGAGGGCACAGAGCCACCCTCCACACTCTCCCTGGACGGCTGCCAGCCGCCCACCATGGGTCTTTAGTGTCTACTGTAACATGGGTTTCACGGTGGACACAGACCTTTTCATGCCCCTTCGAAACTCGTAGAGCTTTTGCCCATCAGGTACAGAGAACACCCGGATGACAGTGCCCTGAAAAAGACAGCAGGAGGACATTTCAGACTTTCAGACCATGAACGGCTTCAGACCAAGATGTCCCTTCAGAGACGAGCTTGTTTTATTGGTTTTGAACAGCTGTCTCTGAGGAGGAAGCACGAAGTGTTGGGCATAGAGGCTTTTTTGTTTGTACATGGCCACAGAAGTGATTCTTGGGACGGGTGTGAAACACTGTTCCCCTTTCCCTCCGTGCCCTAGCTCAGGGCTGCGTGTGTGTGTGTGTGTGTGTGTGTGTGTGCGCGCGCACGCTCAAAATGCTTGGGCTTCCTGGAATAGCCAGTCTCCGCCTGTCAAAAGACACATGCTTTTCATGGCATTTGAAATTCAACTGGATCACCTTCCCTGCCCATCCCAGACAGAAGAGACCGATCTCTCCTGCTAAATAGCACAACTTTTTGTTTACACGGTTCATGAAATGCAGCCTCTGTCTGTTTCTAGGGAGGATGTGCATGCGTGTGTCTCACTAAGACCACACGCTTTTGTGTCGAGTAGCTTGCATCTTGCATAGCAGAGGCCTTCGCTCTGTTGAATTATGTATCCACATACACAGCATGCATGGGTCAGAGGCTCCCCTTGGAAATGGATTCCAGGTAGGCCCAGAGACCAGTCAGTCCTTGTCCCCAGCCCCATCTCATTGGATCTTTGGCCCCAGGGAGCTGCCCGGCAGAGCTGTGACAAGAGAGCCAGTGGAGACGCGGCAAGTGCACTCACTTTTTCAGAGGCGCTCGCTAGTTTTGAGCCCAAGGCATTGAAGGCGATGGCGGCCAGCGTCCCCTCGTGGGCAGCAATCGTGCAGACTGTTTTCTGTTGGTGACAAGGGAAAACAGACACGGATGCTGGGGCAGAGGGAAGATGCATTTCCCTTCCCTCCCCTCCTTCGGAGATGCCCTCCCGCCTTTGCTGGGCTCCCTGCGTCTCTCTCTGCACCAGGCCATTTACCCAGGAGCCATACAGCCTCTTCTGCTCTATCCAGATTCTGCCGCAGTTCCTGCCCTCCTCCTGCCCTCTGGAAGATGGACAGCCAACCGCAGGCCCAAGGCGCAGCGATGCTGCCGCGGCTCACCCTGCACGCCGCTGTCGGGGGCTTCCCGCAGCAATCGTGCCCTGCCCTGTGAAGCCGCAGGGGGCACAGGGCAGGAAGCGTACATCCGTACACTGTCACCTACTTCAGCCTGACAATGGGCCACCTGCTGGCACGTGGTTTCCACTCCACTGTCTACGTCTGCCTCGGCCGGCGAGCCGCCTCGCAGGTTGACTCACGGCAGCCAGGACGGGTATCATTACCTTCTCCTCCATTCCCAGCCAGACTGTGGCCAAAACAAACGCCCCCGGTGTCGCTTCTCCCTCTACACCCCGCCCCGCCGCGACCCAGCCTGCACATCACCTGCCACTGACCACGCAGCCAAGCAGGTGGGCTGGGTCAGCTGGGTCACTGCCAACTCACCAGGGAGTGTCCATCGTAAAGCACAATCTCGCCTGTGGTCAGGCTTCCAGGGTAGGCCACATACGAATTGGAATGGTTGATGGAGAGGGCACAGAGACCTGGCAAAGAAGGGACAGCAGATGAAGAGACCTCGGAGAGACCAGGCCTGGAAAGGGCATCTGAAAACAGCGCAGCTACAGTGCCACCTACTGGCGAGGGGAGGGACGGCTTAGCCGATCTTTCCTGCGATCAGGGAATCTCTACAGTAAAATTCACACTTGATGCAGGCCGGGTCTCCGCAGCGAAGCAAACAGAACTCAGAATACTGAAAAAGTTCTTCTTGACATTTTACCACGGGGCTCTGAAACCGCATCTGTTTCTCTTTCATTACCCTCTAAGGCTCTAAGAGACTTTACGGAAATAAAGGCCGTATGTCTCAGCCTTCCTGCAGGTGACTGCATGCAGCTGGCCACTCATAGCCAGTTGGGGAGCCCAGGGTGGAGGGTCGGGGGGAAGGACCTATATAGAAACTGTTCATTTCTTTTTTTTTTTTAAGATTTTATTCATTTACTCATGAGACACACACACACACACACACACACACACACACACAGAGGCAGAGACACAGGCAGAGAGGGAAGCAGGCTCCACGCAGGGAGCCCGACGTGGGACTCGATCTCGGGTCTCCAGAATCATGCCTTGGACTGAAGGCGGCGCTAAACCGCTGAGCCACCTGGGCTGTCCGAAACTGTTCATTTCTAAGCCAAATAAATGTCTGCCTCGATTAGGGAAATGGGCACCTCCAGAGACGCAAGTTCATTTGAGGGCTGAACCTTCAGGTAAGATGGATCTCTGCCATTGAAATAAGCTAAAGAAAGAGGACATTTTGGTCTTAAGGTGCTTTGACAATATTCCGGGAGAGCAAACAGCCAATCACATCACTGAACCGATGTAGACAGTTTTTGTTTATAAGGAGACTCAAGGTGGGGGTAGTTCTAAAAGTGTTTAAGTGAAGGATTTTCACAGCAGTGGTCTGGATTGATAGTAGAGGTGTCTGTGACAGGAGTGAATTCAAGGAATTAGTAGAACCAAAAGCATTACCAGAATTAGTAGAACCAAAAGCAGAACTTTGAGTTTAAGCAAGTGTGACCTCTTTTTAAATGAAAAAGGCAATTGACAACTTTGTCACAAGTTAGGGTAGGCGTGTATATATATATATATATACACACACACACACACACTAAATCATGGGTGTAGAGCCCACCCTTGTGGGGCTTGAACTCACGGCCCTGAGATCAAGATCTGAGTTGAAAAACCAAGAGTCAGACACTTAACCGACTGAGCCACCCAGGCGCCCCACAAGTTTAGTATATTAAACGGTTTCTTAGACAGGTATAAGAAAAACTTTACATCAGGCTAAAATGCACCCAACCTAATCTGCTGGGGGCGGGGGATGAGCAGAGAAAAAAAAAATCCAACACTGAGAACTGAAACCGAGGTCCTCCTTCCTGCTCTCTGGCTTTGATGAGGACAAAGCCAGGGCTGTGTTCTTATCACTTGCCACACAGAACTCTGGGGGGAACATGACTGAGCCCAGAGCCCTTACCTGCATGCTTTGGCATCCTGTAACCCCTGCTGGTACAGGGTCACTCTCAGCCCCAGCCTTAGGGAGAGACTCTCCTGTATCTTCCCAGTTTTGCTTGGGGAACCTCAATTCCCCCATCTTCTCTGGGCTCCTTGCAATCCAAGTGCAATTTCAAGAGCAGCTAGCAGGTGGAAGGCATTCTGGTCTTGTGAAACAGGCGGGAACAGCATGGGAGGTTGGGTTGGCTTGCATGGTGGGTTCCCATAGGGCTGCTTAGCAGAAGAGATGGTAAGACTGGACATGGCAACTGGGCAAGGACTTGAGGACCATGCCAAAGAGTTAAGATCTTAAAAATGCCCTGGGTACGCGCCAGAGGTTTCTAAGCCCGTATGTTTAAAAAAAGCAGTGTTAATCAAGACCACAATGAGGTACCACTTCACACTCACTAGGATGGCTATAATCAAAAAGACAGATAATTGGAACCCTCCTACGCTGCTGCTGGGAATGTAACATGGGACAGGGCTTTGGAAAACAGTCTGGCAGTTCCTGCAAAGGTTAAACACGGAGTTATCATATGAACCTCAAATTCTACCCAGGAGACATTAAATCCTACAGCCATATACAAAGCAGTATCATTCCTAAGAGTCAAAAAGTGGAAACAACATAAATGTCTATCAACTGATAAATATGGGTAAATACCCTTATGACGGAATATTATTAGATACAGAATAAATGTTCTAACATGTAAGTGAAAGAAGGCTGATACAAAAGGCCACATATTATATGATCCCACTTACATGTAATACCCAGAATAGGTAAATCTAGAGAGACGTAAAGTAGATTATGGTGACCTGGGGCTGGGGGTATGGGGGGTGGTGGTTAAGGGCTATGGGGTTTCTTTTTGGGGCGATGAAAATGTTCTAGAATCGGTTGTGGTAATGGTTACACAACACTACAAATATACTAAAAGCTATTGGATGGTGCACTTTAAATGCGTGGATCATACAGGATGTGAATTCTAGCTCAACAAAGCTGTTAGGAAAAAAAAAAAGGAGTGTTTTAAGAATATTTGTTTGGCAGAGATGGGCTGAGGACATGGAGTCAAGACCTAGGTCTGTCTACGACTCTGTAACTCTGGCTGAGTGATTTGTGGCCTTTTGAGGCTCACACCTTTATCATCCATGACATGAGGGGGCTACAGTGACCTTTCCAGCTTTAACATTCTAAGATGCCAAGTCTTCGTTTATTTACATCCTCCTCTGAAAATATCAAGGCCCATCTTTGTGGCAGGGAGAACGGGGAGGTTTTTGAGCAGAAAGCTTGGACTTTCGAGCTGCCCTTTAGAGTTCTTTTTTTTTTTTAATTTTTATTTATTTATGATAGTCACAGAGAGAGAGAGAGAGAGAGAGAGAGAGAGAGAGAGAGGCAGAGACACAGGCAGAGGAAGAAGCAGGCTCCATGCACCGGGAGCCCGACGTGGGATTCAATCCCGGGTCTCCAGGATCGCGCCCTGGGCCAAAGGCAGGCGCCAAACCGCTGCGCCACCCAGGGATCCCTAGAGTTCTTTTTTTTTTTTTTTTAATTTTTTAATTTTTTAATTTTTTAATTTTTTTGTTTGTTTTTTCTTTCTTTTTTTTTTAATTTAATTGAAGTATAACTGACATATATAACATTATGTTTCAGATGCACAACATAATGATCGGATATTTGTATATAATGTATCACGAGTGAGGGATAGTCTAGTGAGTCTAGTTAACATCTGTCACCATACGCAGGAAATTTTCTTCTCGTGATGAGAGCTCTTAAAAGCTTACTCTCTTACCAACTTTCAAATATGCCATAGTGTTAGTAACTATAGTCTCCATGCTGTACATCACATCCTCATGACTTATTTATAACTGGAAGTTTGTAACTTCTGACCCTCTTCGTCCATCCCCCCTCCCTCCCCATCTCCCCACCTCTGGAAACCACCAATCTGTTCTCTGTACCTTCTTCTTCTTCTTCTTCTTTTTTTTTTTTTAAGATTCTGCTTATAAGTGAGATTATACAGTATTTGTGGTATTTGTCTTTCTTTGACTTAACCCACATAGCATGATGCCCTCGAGGTCCATCCATGTTGTCCCCAATGGCAAGATTTCCCTTTCTTTCTTATGCCCAAATAACGTTGCATTGTACATACGTACATACCACATTTTCTCGATCCGTTCATCCAATGGGCATTGGTCTTTCCATGTCGTGGCTGTTCTAAATAATGCCGCAGTGAACATAGGGGTGCAGATGATCTTTTTCGGGTTAATGTCTTCATTTTCTTCGGATAAATACCCAGAAGTGGAATTGCTGGGTCACATGGTAGTTCTGTTTTTTAATTTTTTGAGGAACCTCTGTGCTGTTTTCCAGAGTGGCTGCACCAGTCTGCGTTCCCACCAGCAGTGCACGAGGCTCCTCCTTCCGCTGCATCCTCGCCAGCAATTTGTATCTGTCTTTTTGATACTAGCCATTCTGACGGGTGTGAGATGGCCTTCAGAGTTTTTGTTGTTGTTCTTGTTAAAGTGTAAATATCCCAGAAAGGAAGAAAAGCTTACATTTCTTCGAGTAACATCAAACCTTCGGTAGTATCTGACAGTGGGATGACACTAGACTCTAACAGGGAAAGTTCGATGGCCAGGGCAGGCCTACTCTGACACATTACACCTTATCTGAGAGCTTTGCCTCTGGGCTTGCGCATCTGCCAATCCACTTGAATTTAGCCAAGGGATCCTGCACACCAACCTTTGCAGACTTAATGAAGGTCCCCAGAAAGGCTTCCACGAGTTTCTTAGATTTCGCATGGTTCTGTTCTCAGAGTCAACCAGCTACAAGAATGCATTTTTATTCCTTCTGAAGCCCCCGAGGAAAACATCAAGAGCTCACTTGAGGCTTAGATGTTACCATTCTCCTCGTCTTGTTTCCCAGCACAGGTGTCACACTAAGCCTACTCCAGGAAGGAAATCAGCTTTGTCTCTGATATCATTTTACATCACAGAAAAGTCATAGTGTAAAAGACTTGCAGAGTCCAGAAAATACAAAGCAAGAGAAAAAAAAATATATCACTCATTGGTCTAAAACCCAGAGGCTTTTCACCATTCTCAATATTCGAGCATATTTTCTTCCAGTCTTTTTTCTATATAGGAATTCGGGGGATCCCTGGGTGGCGCAGCGGTTTGGCGCCTGCCTTTGGCCCAGGGCGCGATCCTGGAGACCCGGGATCGAGTCCCACGTCGGGCTCCCGGTGCACGGAGCCTGCTTCTCCCTCTGCCTGTGTCTCTGCCTCTCTCTCTCTCTCTGTGTGTGTGTGACTATCATAAATAAATAAAAAAAAAAATTAAAAAAAAAGAAAGGAATTTGGTTTTGGGCAGCCCTGGTGGCGCAGCGGTTTAGCGCCGCCTGCAGCCCGGGGTGTGATCCTGGAGACCAGGGATCGAGTCCCACGTCAGGCTCCCTGCATGGAGCCTGCTTCTCCCTCTGCCTGTGTCTCTGCCTCTCTCTCTCTCTCTGTGTCTCTCATGAATAAAATAAATAATAAAAAAAGGAATTTGGTTTTGATGTGGCTTTTGGGTTTGCTTAAGAATTGACACACAGTCTCATGAATCACTGTCTGCTCTAACTTCACTGAAATTGTTTGGCTGTAATTCTTCTGCAGTGGGAAAAGAAGTGCCTGTGATCGGTGCAAGAACTGATGGGATCGTTGGCTGGAATAAGAAGGAAGTCCCATGATTCTAGATCATCCTCACCTTGGTAGTTATAGTATGACTTGACAAACTTCAAGCAAATTAACAGCGACTTATACACTGCAGTTCCCTCTGGGTCGACTGATGTCTCAGAAGATGCTTTCCAAGTTTCACAAATAGAAATCTCTGTATTTGCCAATGTTCTAGAGCCACTTACCCCACCTGTATTACCCTTTTTCAGAAGGAGCGCTGGCTTGGGCATAAACCGCTCCTTTGTTCTACCACACACACTGCTGTGTGGTATAGACGGTTCCCCCGATGTTCTGTAGAAGGTCTTGTTTACGGCACCGCCGAGTTCTGCAGTTGGCAGAGCTTGCGTGGAGATCTCCACCCTCACTGCTCAGCACACAGACTGCTGTGCTGGCAGGAAATTAATTTCTAGCCCCGTCTGGCCAAACCCTTTAAAGGAAACAGCCTGCAATCTTTGACACAACAGGATTGGCCGTGACATAAACACAGACGAAAGGAAGGAAATTTACAGCCGCATTAGATACTGGGTGCGAAGCAATGGTAGAGCTCTGTGTATAGAATTTATTTATAATTCACTAGGTTACAATCCACTTGGCATCAGTGCGCTCCAGCCAGTTGGACAAGGGACTCCGTTTCTCTTGTGTACCCATTAAGCATTTATCAAATCGAGAGCCAGAGTTTCCGTCTTACGTCTCCGTTTAGAAAGTGAATGAGAGAAGGGCGACAAATAAGGGAGACTCCCTGTGTCTGAAAATTTTACATTCCTGGGTCTGACGGCTCAGAGTCAGCTGAGCGAGGAACTGGTCGTGTCCCTGCAAGTGCAGCTTTGACCATGTCAGGCTGCCCTCCAGGCAGGGGCTGGCTAGGGAGCGAGCCTCGCCTTTGCTCTCCCTGCCTGGCCGTTAATCCGCCCCAAAATAACTCTGTGGGATACACATTATGGTCTCTCTTTTGCTGGAGAACAAAGGGAGCTCAGTGGAAGTTGAGATGATAATTATAAATTGCAGGATTTGAAAAAGTCTCGGGCTATCTCTCCAAAGAACACCAAAGGTGTCGAAAGACCGTATTTGGGTCTTTTCAACCCGCCCGTGGTCTTTCAGAAGGAAATGCTAACTTTGTCCTTGAATCCATTCATAACGTTTATGGGAGGCAGAGAAAACACCTCCCACTGTTTCTAATTTTTCTTGTGATAAAATTATTCCTTTACAAATCATACCCATTCTCTCTAACATAAAATACAAGGGGCCCAACCACCCTTTCAAGCCTTCTTTATACCCTGTTTAAGCTGCAACAAGTGAGGCAACCAATGAATTTTTGGAGCTAAGAAAAACAGGTACATTTGCCATAAATTAAGAGTAGATGGGGAGAAACCGCTTTTCACGAGAGGAGTGGGCCCAGTCCTGCGGGCAGAGCTGTCTTGCAGGCTGAGCATGTGAAGCCGACCGCAGCGCTGACCCCTCTGCTGGAGAGGGTACTGACCATGCCAACCCCTGCCTTTCAGAGAAATAGAGAACCAAGGCAGCTTCTAGCTTCCTGGCCACCTGGGTGGTCCCTTGCCCAAATCCATCAAGGTCTAACTCAGGTCCATTCCTGCATGAGATCTGCTCTGATTTGGCCACAGAACTGCTCCTGCCTGACCTATAGAAGAGCACCTGTTACTTTCAACTGTTTGCACCCCACAGTCCCACACTGGGTCCTAGCCCTGCAAAGTGCCAGAGCATTTGTCTTATACTCCATTACACAAAACACATTTGTCTCCGGGGACTCGTGTGGCTGGGTTTTGAGTCCCTGCTGGGTACGTGCCCTACTTATACCTGACAGCTCCTGCTGTGGCTCCAGGCACACGATACATCTTCAGTACCTACTTTCCCCGATCAGTTCAACCTCATATTTCTGGAACAAAAACCTGACCATCCACAGCTCCTTCACTTACCATCCTTCATTCTATGAAATATGCTTTAAAGTCCTCATCTCACAGAATTTTACAATGGCCTCAATGCCTTTGATCTTTGAAAATATATTCTTTTATGGCTGAAATGTTAAAGCACTGAAGTTGACAGTAAAGGGCCATCTATGTAACTGAGAAGAGGGAAGGAGAGCAAGCATAGGAGATTCTACTGTATGGTGGGCTGGGAGCTGGTCACTTTCACAAACTTGACCTCTTGTCATTCTCAGGTGATCCTGCAAGATAGCTATTAGGTATCCCATTTTACAGAGAAAAAAAATCTGAGGCCCAAAGGGCCTCGGGGACTTGGGTTGGACCATACAGACCCTGCAATTCAGTGAAAGTCAAAGGATTAGGAAACTGCTATAAACTGGAGGAGCCACTTACTGATCCTAAACTGAAATACAATCCCCAGATATTAACCTGAATCCCTGGAGACACCAGTTGTTCTCGTGTGAGGACCCCCTACCCTCCCACATAATGAAGGGCTTCTTTCTCATTTACTTCTTGCTTAGTGAACCCCTATGCATTATCTGCTCTTTCAATCTACCAAATCCAATCTAATCCCATTCTTACATGGCGCACTGGTTAAACAGTGTTAGAACTGAAGGATTTAGTAAAGACCAGTATCCTAGCACATCACCCACGTAGAGAGACTTCACTTTAACATCATAAAACACATTCTTCATAGCCTTTTTCCTACTCCTGCAGACACACCAAGTCAAAACCTGCTTCTAATTATTACACCTACTCTGTACTGAACAATCACAGAAAATAATTAGGGGTAAACATGTTTTAATATCAGATGCATGAAATCTCCTACGCGTCTACCTAAAGTGTCTTAACACATTTGCTGAGAACGGGTCCCAGATGAAAGGGGTTTCTGGAAGGCCGCAGCTTTCCTGAAGGATGCACTGCCTAACATAATTGGGATTTGCCACCATGAAGAGAAAACTCCCAGGTAAACACCACTGAGACTCAAAACCCATAAAAATACTGCCTTAGGTTTTCCAGTGAGGAGGGAATCCAGCCTGTGAAGGGAGCAGGTGGGGGTGAGACGGGGGTGGGTAGGGAGGGGGGCATCCCCCCTGATTTTGGAGCTCACCTGTTGGGTTTGCAGGAATATCCAGGATGGTTTTCAACAGCTTCATGTCTTTGATGTTGTGAATGTAGATGGCCTCCTCCAGACACACCAGCAGCCTCTGCAATCACAGACTCATCAGTCCACTGGGCCAGTTCCTCCCAAAGGAACCAACCAAACAGAATCACTCATCTTTCATGTAAGCCCTAAATTGGCTTCAAAGCCTAAAGGAGGAAGAATTTCAAGGATCGATTTGAAGATTATGTACACACATGCATGCACGCACACATCATCCACCTGAACAGAACCATAAAACACAAGATCTTAAAAAACTTCATTTAAAATTTTAAAAAGATTTGTGCGGAGGTGCCTGGGTGGTGGCTCAATTGGGTTAAGCGTCTGCCTTTGGCTCAGGTCATGATCTCAGGGTCCTGCGATCCAGCCCTGTCTTGGGCTCCCTGCTCAGTGGGGAGTCTGCTTCTCTCTCTGCCCTCAACCTCGTGCTCTCTCTCTCAAATGGATAAATAAAATCTTAAAAAAAAAAAAAGAAAGAAAGAAAGAAAGAAAGAAAGAAAGAAAGAAAGAAAGAGAGAAAGAAAGAAATTGAGATTGTGTGTTTGTGTGTGTGGTACTTTCCCTTCTCTTTAGAACTGGAATTCCTGGACACTTCCTGATCAGACTCCCTTTACTATTTAGGACAATTTTGGGTAATCTTTTTGGTTCCTATTCCCACCAGACAGGCTCCCTTTCAATGTCCATAATGAAGTCTCCCTCTTGCACAGACATGGGTTTCTTTACTCCTCCTGTATTACCAATCTTAGGCTTTACCCCCTCCAAAGAACTGCCAGCTTTACCTTTGTTCCACTCAACTCTCCTCCACACCTACTTTTTAAAGAATTTGTATTTATTTATTCAGGAGAGACACACAGAGAGGCAGAGACACAGGCAGAGGCAGAAGCAGGCTCCCTGCAGGGAGTCTGATGGGTGACTTGATCCCAGGACCCCAGGATCATGACCTGAGCCAAAGGCAAATGCAACTACTGAGCCACCCGGGTGCCCCTCCACACTCACTTCTGTGTACTCTCTCTGGCCCTGGTATAGGGAATTGGAAAGCCCTTCTGCCCTCCTGTGCACACTCGGCCCCAGGGTGCCCCCTGCTCAGGGTCCCTCCCAGCTTGGCTCCTTTCCCTCTCCAGGGCAGGGAGGCCCTTCTCTTCCTTTTCAAATGAGGATTGTCAGGTGTAGAGGTTCTTCCCAATGGCCATTGGAAAGTGGAAACAGGCTGCGGGGTCGATGTTGGGTGTGTAAAGGAGCGGAACGCATAGCTCAGTGCGATGTGGATGCTGGGTGCCAGTGAGGGGCTGTTGGGAAGGAGTTTTTGGTTGGGTAGCTCTTTCCTCACTCTAAGCAGCTGCCCATGACCCCTGCACAAGCCTGACTAGCTTCCTCTAAGCTGGTGGTTCTCAGGCTTTGATGAACCAGCCGAGCACCTAAGGGACAAGGCCTGGCCTCTCCCTGGAAATTCTGGTTTGGGAGGTTTTAAACAAGAACGCTGGGTCATTCTGCTGCACACCTGAGTTTGAGGGCCACTGTTCTTAGGCCAGATCCTTTTATCGCAAAAAACAACACTTATAGAGGAAGGCACCTAAAAATACTACAAAAATCCCTAGGAGGTTCTCCTCCAAGGGACTAGACTGCCCTACTGTTTTCCCAGTATGACTTCTCACAGCTCAGAAAAATGAAGAGCATCACTTTTACCAAGCAGAAAATAAGATATAAATGTCTTCCTCAATTTTAATTAAGGCTCTGTGGCCACAAGTCTGAGCACCAAGGGGTAAGAAAAAAAATCTAATAGGGTCTCAAAATTGATGGCAAACATTCGCGTTTCTCTGAGAAACATAGTCCCTGAAACAAAGTCCTTGCCATTTGCCAGCACTTTCTATGGTTTGGACTATAGTAGTATATGGTAATGTTCTTTGGTTTCTGACGTCCTCCTGTATCCCCACACCCAAGCCCCAGGACACTGGGTCCTCAACATATGCCTCTTGTAGGAACAGCCTCCATATCCAGCTCATGCCACCTGTCGGCATCCGTCCCACCAGCTGTCATAGCACCAGCTGCTCTGTGGCCCACTCAGTGAGTTTCAGGTCACCCCTGCTGGCCACAGACAAGAATTAAATGGGAGGGAAACAGAGAGATAACAGCAAGGGGGAAAGAGGAGGCATCGTGTCCCAAGTTCCTGTGCAAGACTCTTCTGGGGCCAGCGTGACCCTGGAAACTGCTCTTTAGTGACCAACGTTCAGCCCTAGCAGAACCCTGGATGGGCCTTCGACTCCGCTCGTTCCCAGTCACCTTGGCTCTCATCAACTCTTCTAGATTTTAGAAGTAATAACCCCTTTTAGTGATTAAGAAAATATTGATAGCATCTGCCCTCAAGCATCACAGATTCAGAGGTAGCTCCAGAGGCTTCGATCCAGGGGATGTGCAGCTGGATAACCCAGGGCCCCTCAGAACAGATGGTCAGACCACCGTCACAGTTTACATATGGAAATACATCAAATGTGTCCTTGTTATGCCGCAAGATACATCTCCTCAATTAAGGACAAGGGGCATGACATTAACTGAGGGTGAGAAATCCCTTTACTAAATATTTTTCCTTTCTATATACTTAGAAAAAAATAGAGATGTTCTCTCCTCATAACTCCCTACACAAATCTTTGATGGTTTCCTGTTTTTTTTTTTTTAATTTCCATTTATTTTATGATAGTCACAGAGAGAGAGAGAGAGAGAGAGAGAGGCAGAGACACAGGCAGAGGGAGAAGCAGGCTCCATGCACCAGGAGCCCGACGTGGGATTTGATCCGGGGTCTCCAGAATCGCGCCCTGGGCCAAAGGCAGGCGCCAAACCGCTGCACCACCCAGGGATCCCGGTTTCCTGTTGTTTTTTAAAAAAGGAACTGCATTGCCCAAAGACCCGCTGACTCCCACAGCGGGCAGGATGCGCAGCACTCACTCCTGTTCATTTCCTGCAGGGGGCGGCAGAGCCCTGGCATCATGGGACCCTGGCCCCGCAGGGAGGGGCTGCAGCAGGTGCCCAACCCCAGAGCTGCTAAGGCCCAAGCCTATGTTTTAAAAAAAAAGCACCCTCCCCCCCCCCAATCAGGGCACCTGAGTGGCTCAGTTAGTTAAGCGTCTGCCTTCAGCTCAGGTCATGATCCTGGGGTCTTGGGATCGAGTCCCTAGTTGGGCTCCCTGCTCAGCGGGGAGCCTGCTTCTTCCTCTCCCTCTGATAAATAAAATCTTAAAGAAAAAAAGAGAAACTTCTTAGGAGAAAAAATGCTAAGGAGGAGACAGGTGTCTAAGTGGGTTCCAATGAACCTGCCCATTCACAGCTGAGTAGTGCTAGGAGCACTGACCTTCTAAAGATGTTGGGGCAGGGGAGCCTCAAAAGTCACAGATGTTATACTGAGGACAGGGTGGCATTGAAAGGCTAGCAGACTCACACACTTGAGTAATCCTCTGTCCCATTTGGTAATGAAAATGTCAGAGAGCAAGTAAGAGAGAAATTACAGAAATAAATTCCATAGGTACTATTTGAAGGTTCTGATCTTATAGGACTTTGGCCTAAACAATCTTTTTTTTTTTTTTTTAAAGATTTAAAAAAATTATTTATTTCGGAGAGAGAGAGAAAGAGCATGAGCGGGGATGGGCAGTAGAAGAGGGAGAGGGACAAGCAGACTCCCCACTGAGCAGGGAGCCTACTGCAGGGCTCCATCCTAGGGCCCTGAGATCATGATCTGAGCCAAAGGCAGACGCTCAACTGACTGAGCCATCCAGGCACCTCTGGCCTAAATAATCTTAAAAAGACAATCAGATGCCAAAATAGAGATTTTAATTTTCATATACTGGCTATCACTGCATGCAAAGACAAAAAAGTTTTGCAATGAAATTTAATGTGCTACCAACAGATTTTAGAGAGAGCCCTTGAGCCAAGAATCAGGCTTAAAAACCTTCAAGTCGAAAACTCTCAAATTGCCTTTCCCTCCCTGGCCAAGAGCCTGGGCTTACTTCCTTCTTTACTCCTGCTCCTTACTTAAATAGCCCCACATCCTACTTCTTAGGCTCTCTTCAGTACACTGCTTTATATAGACCTAAGTGGGTATCCAATCAAAGTAGTTGACCAACTCAACGAAACAATCTCTTCCTTCTCATAAATGGAAGAGAGCACTTTGTCTCATTTGTTAAAAAAAAAAAAAATTAGCATTTAATAATTTAGGTAAGAAGACAAGAAAACATTGTCCTTGATGAATGCAATGACCTCCACCATCCTGGAAATATTGAACAGAAAGATCTGCACAGTCATATAAAGAATGTTTGTTTACTTATTTAATAGGTGGTCAGGAAATGGATATTCACGGAGTATTTTTTTTCCATCAGGCACTGTCTTTTCTACTAGGCCTACAGTAGTGAACACAACAGATACAATGCCTGCCCTCATAGGTTTTAAAATCTAATGGTTTAAGATAAACTCATTCATAGCCCCAAATACTTATTTAAGGAAATTTTCTATTTTTTTTTAAGATTTTATTTATTTATTCATGAGAGACACACACAGAGAGAGAGAGAGAGAGGGGCAGAGACACAGGCAGAGGGAGAAGCAGGCTCCATGCAGGGAGCTTGATGTGGGACTCGATCCCAGGTCTCCAGGATCACACCCTGGGCTGAAGGCGGTGCTAAACCGCTGAGCCACCGGGGCTGCCCAGGAAATTTTCTATTTTTAAAGAGAACATATTATATATTTGATATAAGAATAATCCTTCCTTTGACAAAAAAAAGAAAAACACAAGTAAGATCTGTAGGGCGAGCCAGGACAAAGAAACAGGAGCATGAGCCTGGACATTTGAATAGCTGGGAATGTCCAAGGAGAGAGCAAGAGAACGGGTAGTTTTACAACTGCTTTCAGAGTAAGCTGGGGAGGGGAGGGCACACTCATCCTCAGGAATTTTGTTCTAAAAGGCATTACTGCTCACAGGACTAAGTCACAGCCAGATTTCTACCCAGCCTGCACCCAGCGGAAGAGGGTTCACTCCACCAGTGGCCAATGTTCGAGAAAGGACATGAGGCTGAAGGGCCAGGGAGGCCACATCACTGAAATGAGTACCCGGAGTAGGCTTATGATGTTCCCAATCATACTCGGCCTGAGTATTAAAATTCCTTTTAGAATCTGATGCTTGGTTTAGAAACATTCATCTTTACAGGTATTCATCTTTCTCTTTGGTGCCAATTAACAGAAGCCCGGCAACCCCGAGAGGTCTCCCCGAATGTACCTGTCGGTTCAGCCTTATGGACAGGATGTTGCTGGAATAGCTGTAATTACAGATCTCTGTGCCTTTCTTGAAGTGATAGACGTTCATTTGCCGTGGCTTTGAGTGACTGACCACCACCACCAGGCTGCTGGAGAACAGGCGCTCCACGATGTAAACGTCTGGGATTTCGTCTGGGAGGGAGAGCAGACTGAGGTCACACAGATTTCAGCCTCCCCTGAGCTGAGCTGACACCAGTTAGCCGAAGGCCTCTAGGTCTTGCAGACTGGGTGCCCTCCATCAGCACACATTTACAATGATTTTCTTTCCCCCTGCAATGAAGCTTTAGCTGTTTCCCAAGGTAGCGATCGATTCCAATTGCCAATAGGTATTGGCCCTTGCCAATACCTAAAGAAAATGTTGGTGACCAGAACCCAGAGTCAGGTCTTTCAGAGCTTCCCATGATCCTGTGTGTGGTAAAATCAGCCCTAGAGCCCCACTGTTTGCTCTGTGAAACGTATTTGGGAGGTTTGGCCACTCTCAATCTAACTTTTCTCCCTGAGAGGTTTCAAAGGAGTGTCTACTCTGGGGAACCTCTGCTTTCAGGATTCCGGGCCCTGTTGCCAAGAGGTGCACTATGGACAGACACCACCGTGGTGGGGGTGGGTAGTAATCTAGTTGAATCTGTAACCTCTCCCCATCTTGCTGTGCTCCCTGGCCCTCTCTGCAATCCCTTTCCCGTTGAAGACAAACTGGACATCTGTGTTATGACCAGGGAAGTACTTCTGTACTCAGAAAGAAGGTAAATAAGTAAGCCTCCCGAGTGCCCATAGGTAGACACCTCAGCGTTTTCCTGAGAACATTCTTTTTGTATGCTTGCCTTCCTTGTGCTTAGGCAGGTCTCACAGGGAATTGACACAGGACAGATACAGAGTCAAGTATTCACAAAAATGGTGTGATAAAAGTAAGATCTTATAAATATATTAGGGACCCAATGTATTTATCTACCAAACCTTTCTTTCCAGGAAATCCAAAGATTGTGTATTCTTCACTATTACGATGGCATAAATTATTACTTACCCTGAGAAAATAAGAGAGTCACATTTCTAAGCTGCATTTTTTTGGTAATATTCCTTAGAAGTACTTGAACATCTTCAATATGAGCTATGCAAATAGGATAGTGTTGCTTTATTAAAACAAAGAAAAAAAAACAAACAAAGAAAAGACTTCCATGACTGAATGAATGTTAGCAATATTCTACAGTCCCAGTACAATGGCCAAAAAAAAAATTAAAAAAAAATCATAAGTGACCTTCTGGTTTGACAATTATAAAAACCGACGGCTGTGCATAGAAGTGTATGAAGAAGTGTCAACAATATGGTTTCAAACAAAGGATTTCTTAATATAAAAAGAAAATGTTACCTAAGATATTGCCAAATCAGGGTGCTTACTTGTGGGTTTTTTTTTTTTTAAACCAAGTGGAGGCAATGATTTACATTTAAATCTGAAAAATACTGACTCCCTCAGGTTAACAGTTAAGGTAGAAAAATGCAGACAGCTCAGGAGCACCACAGATTAAAGTCTGGAGGGAGGATTTGGTGTCCCTGAGATCTCACACACACACACACTTACTGCTTCCATGGACTTGGTCCAGATGCTCCACAGAACTCAAAGAAAACAGCTTATAACCGGCTTTGGTTCCAATTGCTAGGGATCTGTGGAAGATAAAGAGAGCATGGGAATGACAGGAGGTACTGTATTCCAGCCACAGATCTGCTGAAGATAGACATTCCCCTTCCCCCCAGTCTCCTAGTAGACAGACAAACATCCATCCTCAGGTATTTCGATATTTGATAACTATCTAAATGGTGAGGCACACCTTGTCAGGTAGGCAGGTACATTAAAATGACAAAGCGCAAAGATAACCACACACAGAGATGTGAAATGGTTAAGAGATCTGAAACTCATCCATAGAAATGTCAAACCTACCAGCGACTATGCTTTCCCAACTGGACAGAAATAGGAAAAATATAATGCTTAAGAATACTCATCCTGGTGCTACTCCCAACACGATTAGGGGGCTCCTGTTTGTTTGAGAGGTACTTTACCAAGAGGTAAATTTTCTATTTCCTTTTTTTTTTTTTTTGCTTAAAAAATAAATACCTGATCATAGTGGGCACAGTCATTAGTAGGTACAATTTAATGGATGCATCCTTGCATTGCTTTTCACAAAAATATTCCAGATATTTTGTAACAGTAGCTCTCATTCCCAGATGTATATTAAATTCACTTGGGAAGCTTTTAAAAAATACTAATTATTGTTTACTGTTGCTCTTCCAACCGAGAGTTTGTTTTTTTTTTTTAAGAGATTTTATTTATTTATTCATGAGAGACACACAGAGAGAGGCAGAGACACAGGCAGAGGGAGAAGCAGGCTCCCTGCAGGGAGCCTGATGCAGGATTTGATCCCAGGACCCCAGGAACACGACCTGAATGAAAGGCAGACAACCAATCACTGAGCCACCCAGGTGCCCTCCAACCCTGAGCTTTTTATTTAATTAGATTCTTTCTTTCTTCCCTCCTTTTTCCCCCTTTCTTTTCTTTCTCTCCCACCTCCCAACTCTCTCTCTCTCTTTCTTCTTCTATTTTTTTCTTTTTTTTAGTTCAAGTACTTCAATGTGCAGCCAGGGTTGAGAACTCTGCCTTATACCATGTTCCACAAAGCTAGTGTCACAACCAAACATAAAAACAAAAAATTAAACACCCATCTGAAACAATATGGGCTAAAAAAAAAATCTTTTCTTATTTTCTCACTTTCAACCAACAGATAAAGATGGAGGGTAAACCCCAGTTGCCTTGGCCTTAGGATGAAAGCAAAGGAGTCAATTTTGTTCAGCAGCTGGGATCCCCAACCAGCTCTCTCCTACTTTGCCTTTAGCACCTCACTGATGAGCAAAACCTCACACAGAGCGCACTCTGAATACGCAGTCTGATCTTGAGCACTTCTACCCTTGGGAAGATGCGATGTCAGAGCTGAAACGGACCTTAAAATGGTCCTAAGTGGACCTAAAAATTAGCCTGGCTTCCTCATTTAAAACAAGTATCTGAAAAGGTGAGATTTGTTCTTCATAGGGAAGCATATACGAACAGAAGCAGTTTACTGGGGCAAGTCTGGATGGCCAAGGCTCTGGTTTCATTAGCCTAAAAATAAAAAAGAGGAGGTCACGTGATTTTCCCTGGAATTGTTTTTTTTCTACCCAAACGTTTGTTCTTCTCTGGGTCACAAGGATAGGAGAATATGGTCAACCTTTAACCAGTGAGGAAGTTGCCTCTGTCTCTCAGTCCTCCAACCTGCTGGGGGGCTAACGTGGTGTGCTGGACATCCGCATGAGAGCAGTTGTGCACCCAGAGCTGACCAACAGTAACTGGAGAGGCAAGCCAGCAGCATCTTAAAACTTCAAAACACAGCTCCAGGCAAAAGAATGAAACTGGACTACTAGCAGTATACAAGTGTGAACTCAAAATGGATTAAAGATTTAAATGTAAGACCCAAAGCCATGAAACTCCTAGAAGAAAACACAGGCCGTAAGCTCCTTGGCATGGGTCTTCGAGATGATCTTTGGATCTTACTCCAAAGGCAAGGGAAACAAAAGCAAAAATAAACAAACAGGACTACGACAAACTAAAAAGTTTCTGCACAGCAAAGGAAACCATCAACAAAATGAAAAAAACAATCCACTGGGTGGAAGAAAATATTCGCAACAAGGGGTTACTATCCGAAATAAATAAATTCACATAACAAAAAAACAATCTGATTTAAAATTGGGAGAGGATCTGAATTGACATGCAGATAACCAACAGGTGCATGAAAAGATGCTCAACATCACTAATCATCAGGGGAATGGAAATCAAAACCACAATGAGATATTACCTTATACCTGTAAGAATGGCTATTATCAAAAAGATAAGAAATAACAAAGTGTTGGCGAAGATGCGGAGGAGAGGCAGCCCTCGTGCACTACTGGTAGAAATGTAAACTGGTGCAGCCACTCCAGAAAACAGTATGAAGGTTCCCCAAAAAATTAAAACTAGAACTATCCTATGATCCAGCAATTCCACTTCTGGGAATCTTTTTATTTATTTATTTATTTATTTTTTATTTTTATTTTTTTCATGAGAGAAAGAGAGAGAGAGGCAGAGACACAGGCCGAGGGAGAAGCAGGTTCCATGCAGGGAGCCCGATGTGGGACTTGATCCCAGGACTCCAAGATTATGCCCTAGGCCGAAGCCAGGTGCTAAACCGCTGAACCACCCAGGGATCCCCTCTGGGTATCTTTCTGAAGAAAAAATGAAAACACTCCAAAAGATATATGCACCCCTATCCCTATGTTCATTGCCATGTTATTTATAATAGCTGAGCTATGGAAACAATCTAAGTGTCCATCAGTGAATGAATGAATAAAGATGTGGCATGTACGTGTGCACATACACACACACTTCTCAGCCATGAAAAAATATGAAATCTTGCCATTTGCAGCAACAAGGATGAGAGTATTTTGCTAAATGAAATAAGTCAGATGGGGAAAGATAAATACCACATGATTTCATTTATATGTGGAATCTAAAAAAAAGAACACCAGAAGAAAGCAAAACCCAGACTCAGAGTTTACAGAGAATAGGTTGGTGGTTGCCAGATGGGAAGGGTGTTGGGTGGGGGGGGTTACGAAATTGGTGAAGGAAATCAGGAAGAACGAACTTCCAGTTATAAAATAAATATGGGGATGACTGGGTGGCTCAGTGGTTGGGAGTCTGCCTTCGGCCCAGGGCATGATCTTGGAGTCCCGGGTTCGAGTCCCACATCAGGCTCCCGGAGTGGAGCCTGCTTCTCCCTCTGCCTGTGCCTCTGCCTCTCTCTCTGCATCTCTCATGAATAAATAAATAAAATCCTTTAAAAATAAAATAAATATGTCATGGGGGCTAATGTACAACATGGGAAATACAGTAGCTAAAATCACATTAACTTTGTAAGTCAATAGATGTTTAGAACACTGATCATGGTGACCATTTCCCAGTGTATACAAATGTCTAATCACAACAGGTCATACACTTGAAACTAATAATAATACTGTATGCCAATTATACCTCAACTTTAAAAGGCTCCTTTTTATTTCCAGGATTCAGAAAAAATGTTTTAAAATATACTCTGTAGGAATTACTGCTTTTAAACTTTTTTCACACAGGACTTTTTCACATAAATATAGATGCGTTTAGCAGCACACTGAGGTTTCTAAAACTTGCAAGTGAGGGAAAAAATGTAATTAGAGTCTTGTGATATTAACCATAAGGTCTGGCAATTTAAAATAATTTTCAAACGTAAGCCCTGCTCCTAGAACAGAAGGATTTTATACATGAGAAAATGGCAATGTGATTACTGTTAGGTTTAAAATGATTGATCAATGGCCACAAAAGATGCTGAATCCAGGAGTCCAAAGTAAAATCTTATTTTATCTGTAAGGCCTTCCTGCAGGAAAAAAAAAAAATTCTCATCATCTCTCACAGGAATAGGGCTTGGGACAAATACATACTGCCAATCAAATGAAAAAATGTACCCAAAGTGTCTAGCACAGTGCCAAACATGAAGTATGATCCAAGAAGACTGGCAAGGGTTAGTTGTAGTACTGGATTTCCAACTCAGCCTACACTTACAGAAAAAGACACTCTGATACTCCTAAGTGCATTCGTAAGGGGCTTGACTTATTTTAAAATCCAATGTCATACCCTCTGTGGCTCAGAGCAACTGACTGTGACAAAAACTTTTATTTATAGGTGAGACAGAGCTGTCCAGCAGAGCTTTCATCCAAGAAAACAGAACTGACAGTAGAGACGAAGGAAATCAACTTTCCAACCACCCAACAGCTTTGAAAATAACATTTTTTACCCAAGTGCTACAGAAAGCTGGGACTCGAGAGTAAAAACCAACATGACTTTAAAAAGTCTAACAAACAATATCCACAAAGCAGAATTCAGAACATTTACTTCCAATAAGCAAACTGACTCCTTGTCCTGTGTTCATTTGGGAAGGAAAACATTCTGGCATTTCAACAGCCATCCTCTCTTGCAAAATGCTTCTTACAAAACGTCAAAATTTTATCTACACCATCATTTCTGTAAACTGCGGGTCTCAACCCATCAGTTGATCTTAAAAACAGTTCTGTGAGTTACAAACACCTTTAAAAGAGGGTATCACACACAGGAGGGGTAAACACTGCTTAATGAACCACTTTTCAGGGATATCCTATGCATGTGGGTATAAGGGAATGTTGTAATATGTTATTTCTTATCATGGATTATGGTTAAAAGAAAAAAAAAGCCTGAAAGTCACTCATAAGTCACTCATGCAACCGAGCTGTCCAGCTACCCTATTACCCGATTACACATCCAGTTTTTCTTTTTTTTTTTCCGAACAAAGGCATATTGTTTGGCATAGGGTGTTTTTAAACTGAAATACAAAGGGAATGGGAGCCAGATTTACTTATGGTACAGGATGGCCTTAATTACACCGCTGAATGTTCAATATTAGCACAGCCTCGTCAGAGGCAGCCAAGGCCCAAGCCTGAAGCCGGCTCCAAAACAAGGAACACAACAGAAACTGGTACAGCAGGAAGTGGGAAACTGGAAAGTGGACATCCCTGCTCGATGCTCTGGGTGCACATTCCAAAGGCATGATTCCATATGGTCCCGGGGACCGGCGTCTAACAAGTCCAGGCCGAGAGGGAAGGAAACAGGCGTTTGCTTCTCAGGGAGGGAATCCTCGAGATGTCTGCAATACAGCTCGGCAGCTCACTCTCTGGCCTGAGTCCAAATGTGCACATCGAAGTGAAACATTAAAAATCCGCTCAAAAAAAAAAAAAAGAAAAATAAAAAAAAAGCAACAGGGTGGAGCTCGTGGGAGGGGGGGTGGTCCGGGAAAGGGCTCTTGGCCTCGGGGGAGGGGAGGGGACTCTGCCTCGCCGGAGGGGGCTCGGTGAAAACAGGGAGAGGAGGGCTGGGAGGGTTTCTGACGCCCCGAGGCCGCAGGCCAGGTGCCCCGGGCTGGGCTGGGCTGGGCTGGGGCAGGGGCTGGCCCGGCCACAGGGATAGGCTGCCTCTTTGTCCCAGGCCCTGCCCAGATGCCACGTTGAGATGCTCAAGGACAAATGGGAAAGTTTTCCCCGTATTCCCATCTTCTTGGGCCCCAACAACCAAGCCTGGGGTCAAGTCGCCGCTGCCCGCTCCCCTCCCACCTCCTTTGTCTTGGCTTCCCCTCCCCTCCCCCCCCAGGCCCCCCGCTCGGGTCGCTCACCTCCGCCCCTGCTCCGGCCCCGCTCCGCCCGCGGACTCCCTCCCTGGCTCTGGCTCTGGCTCCACCGCCCGCAGCGGGGGTGGGGGCGCTCCAAGCCCCTGCCGAGGAGGGGGAGGAGTAGGGGGAGGAGGGGGAGCCCCCGCCTCCCCGCCCCCCCCCCCCTGCGCCCTGCCAGCCCCGGGCCGCCCCGGCCAGGCCGCCGACGCCCTCTTGGGGCGTAGGCCTGCGCCTCTCCGGCTGCAACTCGCGGCCAGGACCGGACCCCCGCCCGCGACCTCCCCCCGGCTCCCCGCAGGGCAGGCGCCGCGGCTTACGTGCAGTCCTGGTTGAAGGAGAAGCAGCTGAGCGCCGCCTCGACCCCGCCCGGGGGGCTTTCCGCCGCCTCGGCCTCCATCGGGGGCTCGACCCGGGGCAGCCGCAGCTCCGAGCCGGCGACAGCCACCTCAGCAGCCCGCTGGCGCCGGCTCCGCGGGCCGGGTCGCCTCCAGCCCCCCTCCGCCTCTGGCCCCGCCCCGGCCCGCCTCGCTCCGCCCCCCCCGGCCCGGCCCCGGCCCGGCCCCGGACCCTCCGGCGGGTCCCGGCCAAACCTCGCCGCCGAGAGGCGGGGCCCCGCCGCCGGCCGCTATTGGCTACGAGTCCACGCCCACGGCGCCGCCTTGGCCAATTGGCGACGGCTGCGGGCGGACCGCCCCGGTGACGGCCCGCCCCCGGCTCGGTGAGGCGGCTCCCCATTGGACGAAGGCGCGTGACGCAGCGCTGCAGGCCACGTGGTGGTGTTGTCATTGCCAGATGCTGCGAAGCGGGAGTTGGGAAGCAGCAGCGCGGTGAGGCCTCCGCCGGCGGCCGCGGTGGGGCTGCGGCGACCAGGGCGGGCGGACGCGCTCGGTCTCACCCCGCCCAGACCGCTGTCACCAGTAGCTCTCTGCCTATTAAACTTAACAGCGTCTAGTAGAGAGCGTGAGACGCGGAAAGCCTCACCCTTTTGTAGAGTCTTCAAGCTGCCTAGGGAAAAAAGTTTCTGAGATGGGGATGCTAAAGCCGGAGAGATCTCAAGTTATTTTACCGATTGTCCTGCAGGGGAGAGCTCTTCCTGCATGCCAAGCGCTGTCTTAACTGCGTGTAGTATCTCGCTGAATTCTTATAAAACAGGAAAATAGGCTCTATGCTCGATTTTTTAAAAACAGGGGCAACTGAGCAGCTAACGAGTCGGTCTAAAGTAACACAACAAGTGGTAGAAAGTGGATTTGTCTGATTGCAAGGCCTGTGAACCAGACAATTCTGCTGGAAAGTTTGGCAAAGCCTATCTGATCTGTGGTTGAAAAAAATGAAAAAAATGTGGGGCCCCTGGGTGGCTCAGCGGTTGAGTGCCTGCCTTGGGCTCAGTGCAGGACCCTGGGGTCCTGGGATCAAGCCCACATCAGGCTCCCTGCAGGGAGCTTGCTTCTCCTTCTGACTGTGTCTCTGCCTCTCTGTGTCTCTCATGAATAAATAAATAAAATCTTTTTTAAAAATGCGTTTAAGATGGTGTATTTGATGAAAGGGATGAGATCTTGAAGATGGCACAGTTCAGAACTCACATATTTAAGATGAATCCTGACAAGGATCATGTTGCCATGTAGAATACCCAACACAGTGTAGAAATCAGTAGCTCTGCTGGCTTTGGATTTATATAATTCCTGATGAATTTTTTAAAAGATTCTATTTATTAATTTGAGAGAGGGAAAGCAAGCAGGAGGGGCAGAAGGAGCAGCAGACTCCACACTCAGCAGGGAACCTGATGTGGGGCTCCATCTCAGGATGCTGGAATCATGACCTGAACTAAAGGCAGACGCTTAACCGTAACCCAGGTGCCCCATTCTGATGAATTTTTAATTCATACTTTGCAAGTTGAGATGACATTTTAATTGTTATGCCACAGTAACTTTATCTATTTTGTGACTAAGCTATATATACGTGTGTGTATGGAAAACCGGACCTAGAATGGATGACTGAAGAACACTATTTCACTTAAATTTTTCTGGTTGCATTTCCAGTTTGGATTTTCTAAAATGCAAAGATAAGAGTTTCTTCACTCCACACTCTCATTCTTTTCTCCCAACTGATGTAAAAATAGTTCAGCTCACAGATCCACCCACAGATATTGATTGCTCCTTAGTTGATTGCAAGGTGTTGTATAAACTATCCTCCCTGAAAAAAGCTTCTGTTTGGATGTTTTAACTGCTTCATCTTTGTTACCTCTTGGAGCAAAGGTGCTTCTCCACACCACTCCCAGCTTGGCCATTTAGAAAACCAGGAGTCTGGTAGGCTAGGTGCAAGGTTGTTTGAAGAATTAAATGAAGTGCAGAATAGGTTTTTTTTTAAATTTTTTACAGTGGAAGCTGTTATGCTCAATAGTTTGGACTTTATGGGCTAAAGTTGGGAGCTGGTGTTAGTTTTTGAGCAGGAGTGTTTCGTGATAAAAGCAGTGTTTTAGACAGATAAACTCGGCCAGGGTGTGCAGAACAGATTAGAAGGGTGAAAAATTTAGACTAATGTGAAATTCTCAGAGTGACAGGACATGAAATACAGGCTATTAGATGGCAGCAAGACTAGAAAGGATAGGACAGACCCAAGAGAAACTTTTTTTCAATTGAAATATATTTGATGTATAACATTGTGTGAATTTAAGGTGTATAGCATGTTGATTTGATACTTATATATTATAATATAATTGCACTGTGGCTATGATTAGCACCACTAACAAGTCACATGAAGAGATATTTTGAGGCACTGCTGCCCAATAGAAAGATAATAAGCCAAAGAAAGAAAGAAAGAAAGAGAAAAAGAAAGAATGAAAATGTCAGCCACATATGTAAATCCTATTTGTAATTTAAAATTTCCTAAAGCCACACTAAAAAAGGCAAAGAGAAATGAGTAGGTGAATTTTAGTAATATATCTAACACGATATGTCAAAAAATCTTATTTTAATGGGTAATCAGTGTAAAAGTACTAATCAGCCAGTTTCGATTATTTTCTGTTTGACATAAGTCATTAAAATCCAGTGTATCTTTTTTCACATAGAACATACCTCGATTTACGGTGGCCACACTTAACATGCCTATGTGGCTGGTAGCTATCTTACTGCTCAGTGGAATTGGGGGAGAATAAACCGCAGAACCCGGTGGCTGATGGGGGAGGTGTGGTGTGGCAGGGAAGAGGAGGGAAGAGTCAAAGCTGATTCCGTGGTTAGGAAAATAGAAGCTTATGGTGCTGCTTTCAGAAACTAGTGGTTTGGGCAGGTATTCAGGAAGATGCAGTTAGTTATATGTTGATGCAGCAGAACTGAATGCTCATTGGGATTATGGTTCAGGCCTAGAGATGTGGGTATGTGAGAAAATTGATCATCTTCCCAGCCCCACCTTTCCTGTGAATGGTCCCCCTTGGGTGTTTCCCATTGAATTAATGGTCCACCGTCCACCACTACCCATGAGCAAAGAACATCCCAGGGCTACCTCAGCTGGACTTATTTTTCCCAAGATAATATCGAAATCTGTATATTTATATAAATACATTTTAAATAAATATTTTATACACCCCTATATTTTTGTGTAAAAATTTAAAATGTCCATGACCAACTCTTAAAAACAAAAAAAACACTGTGTGGGCCAAATTAAATAGACCAGCTGGCTGGATGTGGTTTGTGGAGGTCCAGTGTGTGACCTCTGTTCAAGGCATAAGCAGTCTCTTTGAGAAGCTCCACCCTCAAAAAAAAAAATTCCAAAGAAAATGTTACAAATAAATTCAGAGGTGTTAGATTCATTTCTGCTCAGGCTGATTTTTCTTTTTCTAAGTTCCAGTTCTAGGTTCTGTGGGAGAGGAAACTCCTGATTTATATTGTTATGTTTATAGCATCCTAATCCTTCCACATTCTTGGAGCAGAAATTTCAACACCAAATAACAGAAGCAGAGGCTATCTGGAAGAAGAGGGATATACAACACTTGACCACAATAAAAACAAGACTTCAGCTTTTTATCCTTCTTCCAAATGAAACGCCTAAGTGTCTGTCTTTTCCCAGACAAAATGTCTATTATTTCTAGGGAAACAGTAAATCAGCAAAATCTGGAAGAATAAAGCTGAGCTTGGGAATTAAGTATCCTTGGTAATACAAAATTGCAGACCACAGTTCAGCTAATGGGAAGACTTCCTATTTGTGCAGCAATCAGGTTGTAATTTTAAATGCTGATGAGGGACTGCACAGGGCAATGACAGGGGAAGTTGGAAATGACACATCCTGTCTGACGCAACCCACATGTCACCCAATATGGTTGTGCATAACACCCAACTGTTTATAATTAGAGTGACTATGAGGTGAACAAATACCATTCCTGTCCACTTCTTTGTATAAAAATCCATTCTATTTTTATAAAATCAAGTCATAGGAAATAAGCTCCTTCTTCTTTTCTGATATGTTTCAGCACTCAGAACGTGAGCTGAAAGAGTAGAACTGGAATGGACGAGTGTATGGTAGTCCTTTGAGAAAAGGAAGAATGAGGAAGGGCCTGGGGACTCGAGGTAGAATAGGTAAGCCTTGAGGGTAGGGAAAGAGAGGGAATGTGTCCCAGGCTCAAGGAGTCACCCCTCTGCTACCATTCTAGGATAGGAGGTAAGGGGTTGGAGCATAGGATGATTTCTGGGAAAGGAGGTGATCCCATCAGATTGGCAAACAGGAAGTACCCAGCCAGAGGCATGACTAAACAGCAGGCACAACTGGCCTTTTTTAAACTAATCACAGGCACAATCTGTGTGTGAGGGCATAGCTGCAGTGAATGAACAGCCCCTATAACGTGCCTTTGCTCCCAAAATGGAACCACTCTATCTGGCTTTATCAGTTAAAAAAGGGACAGTGGGGGCAAAGACCAATAACCATTCTAACATTCCTTGACTTACATATTTCATCTCAAAAGCAAGAAACAATGACATTTCATTGAAGAGTGAACTAGTGTCTTTGTCTACATTCTCTCTCCCATCTGTCTCATTTTTGCTTCCAGAATAATCTTAAAATGCTGAGGCAAAATCACAAGTGCCCCACAAATACTTGCTAATTGGCTGACATTCATGAAGACAGTAGCTTTCTATGTGTGCATTTGCAGACATACCTTGAGCTAATGGTCTGTTAGTCAAGGCAGTATAGAGAGGCTCCATCATGGAGATTTTGTTCACTAGGCCATTTTAAGACCAGCCAGGATTACAGAGAAGTGTTCATTGGGTCAACCAATCGCCCCGACTGAGGTTTTAGAGTATAGATATAGGTGACATCTGGAAATGGAAAGCAAAGCTTTATAGAAAGCTTGGTCTGAAGCCTGCCTCATGCATCTTCTCATTTAATGCTCACTACATGTCCTGTCCCAGAGATTTTAATTCCCATCACACAGCTGTGGAAACCAAGGTCAAGAGATGTTGGATAAGTAGCTCAAGGTCCTAGGGCAGTTTGTGATAGAAATGTGGTTTTTTGCTCACCCTTTTACTGCACTTCCAGGCTGCCTCTCATTCCATGCTTCCTCTCGGACTGCTGTGCCTCAGAGTTGGTCATAGAATTGGCATCTTAACCTGTACTCCATTGTCTAAAGGGGCAGAGAGGCAAGGGTAGAGAGACAGAGGGAGATTATGCCAAGAGGGCCACTGGCCAAGTGCAAGGGGCAGGACATCCAGCCTAGAGGTTTTCAAAAGGAGCCAAAGCTTTGCTTAGGTTTGTTACTGGTGGTACTACTAGAAGTATCTAGAAATAGCCTTTGCTCTCAGGTAAAGGATTAACCTGCACTCATGGGTGACGGTGGCTAGTTAAGTGGTGCTCTGGGACTCTGAGTTTCTTCCTGGTCTAGAGAGCTGGCATGAACAGTCACTATTCCTTGGAATTCTTCACTTCTGGGGAAAAGGTGATTTCAAAGGCCTTAGGGGAGCCAGGGAGAGGGCGAAGAACGCCATGATTCTTGGTGAACAGTGCCATCTAGTGAACCAATTCAGTTCCAGGCTGGTGGGTGGACATTGAAGGAGAGACTGGCTTGTGTGAGAAGATAGAGAGAGCTCATCCTGAAACCCTGGAAGAAGAGTCTCAGACTCTCCATGTGTTCTTCCAAAACCTCTTTACTGTCTGTACATGGAAAATACAGAGGCCTCACTCAGCACTCTTTTGCAGAAGGAGAAGAAATTTGGAAGGGGTTGGCCTGTTCATTCATTTGACACACCTTTATTCAGTGCCTGTTCTGTGCCTGCCATGGTTCCAGGTCCGGGGGATGCATCTTGGGGAAAAAATTAAATAAAAATCCCTGCTTATATGGGCAGAGAGACCATAGACAAGAAAAACAGAATGGGAAGTATCTCAAATGGCCGTGAGAGCCAAGAAGGAAAATAAAGCAGTGGGAGGGTGTTGAAGGCTGTAGGGGAGGGGAGGCATCACTAGAAGATCCCTTATGAACAAAGACCTGGGGGAGAGAAGGGAATATGTGGGGAAAAGCTGTTTGGGTAGGAGGAGCCTGAAGGAGGTGAGCATGGTTGGTGGAGAGATAGGAGGCGTGGATAAACAGGAAAAGAAGTGGGAATGGTAATGGTAATGGTAATGGTAATGGTAATGGTAATGGTAATGGAAAAGAATGTGGGAGAGGGACAAGAAACCACTGGGCATTTTGACTTTCATTTGAACAGAATCACTCAGGCAGCTGGGTTGAAAATAAATTAAAGGTTTCTTGGTAGGTTCACAATTCCCTTTAGCATGTTTAAAAACTCCAGGAGGGGATCCCTGGGTGGCTCAGCGCCTACCTTTGGCCTGGGGCGTGATCCTGGGGCTCTGGGATTGAGTCCTGCATCGGGCTCCCGGCATGGAGCCTGCTTCTCCCTCTGCCTGTGTCTCTGTGTCTCTGTGTCTCTGTGTCTCTCTCTCTCTCTATATATATATCATGAATAAATAAATAAAATCTTTTAAAAAAATAAAAAATAAAAACTCCAGGAGGCCCAATTTATTGTTTCACATTGTTTAAGAAGTACTTTCCAGGCTTATGTAGATCTCTTTCTTGTAGGAACACCCACTAACTTCTTGTGGGACCCAAGAAAATGAAAGTCAGCCCTGATAAGCAGACTGTGATGTTCCCAACAGTCATAAACGAGGCCAGCACGAGGCCAACAGAAAACAGTGTTTTTCCCAAGGCCACACCACAGCTGCAAAGGGGCTAACATTGAGTGATTAAGTCTCTTTTATCAATGCTTTCCACAGGCTTTCTCCATCCCTCCCACCCGCTGAATAAAGATTTGTGAGATGCCCAATTATTAAAGCACCCTACTTCATGACCACCTCTACCCCCGGTCTGATGTCTGTTCCCCTACTCTTCCCACCTTAGGATCACTTAAGTGCAAACCCAAACCCTACACAAAGCCCCTTTTCAGAGCCTTTTACTGAGACACCCCATGGTTCATTGGCTGTACACTTTCCCTTAGCATACCGAGTTAAGAACATTAACATAAATTGGGTGAACTTGGTGGTCTTTCCTACGACTTCATCTGCCCCCAGTATTTTGGAGAACAAAGTTTAGGAAAAGCCAGGCAAAATAATTACTTCCTTCTCTAACATTCTGTGGGCCTAAAGCTGAGATATCGCACCCCGCCTGAAATCTTGTGTAACCGTATATGATCGATGAAAGTGCTGAGGACCGAATTGTCAAATATTTAAAAAATAATAATCTGGATGTTTCCTATAAATGAGGTGATACAACATGTGACCTTTTGTGTCTGGCTTCTTTTATGTAACATAGTGCTTTCAAGGCTCATCCCTGTGGTAGTCTGTGTCAGTAAGTATTTAATTTCTTTCTACTCCTGAATAATGTTCCATTAAGTTATATACCATAATTTATTTATCCATTCGTCAGCTGATGGACATTTGAATTGTTTCTACCTCTTGGCTATTGTGAAAAGTGCTTCTATGAATATACATGTACAGGTGATTATTTGAGTATGTGTTTTCAATTGTCTTAGAGATATATATACGTCTATCTGTCTATCTATCTATCTATCTATCTATCTATCTATCTATCTACCTATCTATCTATCTATCTTGGAATGGGATTGTTGGATTATACAGTAATTCCATGTTTAACTTTTTTGAGGAACTGAAAAACTGTTTTCCAAGGAGGCTGAACCATTTTACATTTCCATAGCAACATACAAGGGCTCCAATTTCTCCATGTCCTTGCCAACATTTGTTAGTTTCTGTTTTCATTGTTTACAATTATTATAGCTATCCCCATGGATGTGAAAAACCCTGAGTTTTTTATGCCACGTCTGCAAAGTTGCAAACTCTTGGGACACCAGGTAGTCCTGGGTCCCTCAGCACTAAACAATGAGCCAAAGCCATGCGGTATTTCTGGGTCATGCTCTGACAGTTGGACAAAGAGCTTTGTATCATATAGAGACTCATTCAGCTTCAACGTATAAAGCTGAAATGTGAGCCCATGAGGCCAAGTCAAGGGTGAAATATCTGAAGCAGACCCTGGGCTGCCCCTTCTGGCCTAGTCTTTCTGTTCTTATTTTATCCTCCTTGTTAAAAGCTGTTGATGCTATGATATGGTCTTCAGATATTTCAGGATATGATTAACCCCAGCTTCAATTCAGCCGGGGTACCCCATTATGTGGGTTTCTTGTTAGGATAAAAAGTGGTGCTAACCCTATAACTAATGACACAAAGGACAAAGTCATTTCTTGAACTGTGAAGACCCTGTATGACATCCAAGAGGGAATGTCTCAGAGGCATATCTGGAATACATGGCATAGGGTAGGTATATGGGATTGAGAGAGAGAGAGAGGTTTGGAATCATTGGTGAAGATGTAGTAGTTGAAGCTACGAGAGGAGGTCAGATGTAAGAAAAATGTGTCAGTGGTGAAGAATTGGGGTGATATGTCCTGGTTTGATGTTTTGAGTATTCCTTTAATTAATTTTAGGAACACTACAGAAAGGAAACTGGTGTGTGCGCTGAGCTGGCTGCAGCAGCTCTATGTTTCACATTGTTGATGAGTGAGAATCTCTGTTATAAATGGAAACCTGAACTGGCAAATGCTCATTGGCTAAAACTGAACGCACCAGTTTATTTTGGTACCTATTATCTACACAATCTCCCATTTTGCTTATTGATAGCAAATATGCATGAGGAATAGAAAGCTGGCATGTTTTCCAAAAACAAGACTGAGAGTTTTCACTGCTGCGTGTCTGAAGTAGGTATGACTTGGACTTTTCATCTTTTCTCTGCAATCAGAAACGTCCTTTGGTGGGTTTCTACTTTTTTATAGAAGTTTGGTTCCAGAGGCTGTTTAAGAGCTTTTCAGAAAGATATCAAGTGGATGAGGAGACATATCTTAAAATACTTAGGGTAGCTATTTCCTAGGCCCTCGGCTCTTCTTTCTCCACTTTCTCTGCAGGCATCTGTTCCCATATGTGGAGGTTTAAGTCAGCCTCTATCTACAGATGACCCTTGTCTGACCTCACTCTCTGGAATGCTCTGCCTGCCTCTGTCTTTCATCCCAGAGCACATCAACACTAACTTCCACTTGGCATTCCTGATAGGATCTCATTCTCCTGAGCTCTTGAAAGAATCTTGCTTTAGCAACTCCCAGGGAATGGTGGGGGAGTTGTTTTTTAAAAAGAGATTTATCCCATACCAAGGACAGCAATAATTTATCGTGTACTGTTTTGTGCATTGATTCTTTTTGGTGGGCTATTCTTCTTTTCTTCCAATCCATGAACATAGTATAGATTCTTAGGTCCTCTTGACCCGGGCATGTAATTTCCCATGACTGCATAAACAATTCTGTATATTCCCAGGGATTCTTTTCTTAAAAGGTTTATTTATTTATTTATTTATTTATTATTTAGAGAGAATAAACAGGGGGAAGGGCAGGGAAAGAGGGAGAGAGAAAATCTCATGCAGACTGTGAGTTGAGTCAGAGCCTGATTCAGGCTTGATCCCCTGAACCCAAGATCATGACCCATGCCAAAACCAAGAGTCAGACGCTTAACCAACAGAGCCATTCAAGTTCCCCATTACCACCGGGGATTCTGATCACATTAGCCTGTGTATTTACTTCAAAACAGTCATCAGAACCTGAAATTATCTTGTTTATTTGTTTACATGTTTACTGTCTATCTCCTCTATCTAGAAGGTAAGTCCTGTGAGAGCAAGGTCTTATGTGTCTTCTCCCAGCATCTAGAGCAATGCTTGACCACATAGTAGGTGCTCATGGAATATTTGCCACCTGATTGACCTAAAGAAATAATAATTGAAAAATCATACAAAAATTTGCTTTCCATAACTTCATAAGTGTCATTTTCTTGTCTCTCTTGGACAATGCTATTGCCCAAATGTAACTAGAATTATGAATTATGACCAAAGGTCAATTAACTATATTAGCAGCTCTCAAAATTTTTGGAACCCCCCCTTTACAACCTTAAAAATTGTTGAAAGCCCTAAAGAGCTATTGTTCATGTGAGTCATAAGTACCATTATTTAGTAAGAGATAAAAATTAAAACTGAGAAGAGCTCAAAATATTTATTAATTCATTAAAAATAATAAACCCATTACATATTAACATCAATACCATATTTTTTCTTATTCCAAAATAAACAAAATAACAGGGAAAAGAGAGGCATTGTTTACATTAAAAAAAATTTTGATGTCTGGCTTAATAGAAGACAGCTGGATTCTCATATCTGCTTCCACACTCAATCGGTGGTGATATCACACATCACATAGGCTTTGTGCACTTGTTGAGAGAATAGGAGTGAAAAAGGCAAATAATATCTCAGTGTTATTTAAAAAATAGTTCTGACTTTGTAGATGCCCCAAAGCCCCAGAGATATTCAAAGCACACTTTGAGAATGAGTGATTGATATTAATGGAGAATAATACTTTTCTTTACTTTTTTAAAAAAGGATTTTAAAAAATTTATTTGAGAGAGAGAGAGAGAGGAGAGAGAGAGCATGAGATAGAGGAGGGTCAGAGAGAGAAGCAGACGCCTCACTGAGTAGGGAGCCTGATGTGGGGCTCAATCCTGGGATTCCAGAATCATGACCTGAGTTGAAGGCAGATGCTTAACCAACTGAACCACCCAGGCACCCCTTTTCTTTACCTTTGAACCACATTACCTTTAAATAGTGTATCTCCCTCTTCAATTTCCTTTATTTAGCTTACTATGAAAATGTTTATATTCCTCAACACTGCATCAGTGCCAAAAGCAGCCAAGATGCATAGTGAGTGATGAGTTATGGAGAAGCAAACAAAAAGTTAATAATTTGTGACATTCATTCAAGACACATCCACACACAAACAACACTAACAAAAATGCAAGCCTTTACTGAGCATATACTCTATGTTCCGCATTTTCAAAAGATGGTATCTCTATTCTTTATAATAATAATTTCAGGTAGAAATTACTAACTTCATTTCAAAGGTAAAGAAATGGAAGCTCAGAAAACTTAAACCATTTATCCAAGGCCACCAAGCTAATAAGTGACAGAGAAGCGATGGTCATACTCCAGTGTCTCTTACCATCAGATGCTAAACGTGGGGGTAAAAACCCAGAAGCAATCAAGAGTTCACTGTACTAATTGACCTTACTGTTTTGTACAAATGAATCAAGGGATCAATGCAGTTTTTTCTTTCAGTGACGTACAATTAAAGAAGTTAATGAATTTTTTATGATTTGAAAGGAATACATTTATAGGAAAATATTGGAGAACAATGAAATATCCATCAATAGAAGACAGGTCACATGAATTGTGGTACATTTATAGACGGAATACTATGCAGTCATCAAAAATAATAAGGCGGCCCTCTTGGTACTGAAACCAGCTCTGAGATATGTTGTTACATGAAAATATAGGGTAGCATCAGGTCTATTTCTATTTTTAAAATGTGTGCACACCTAATTCCCAAGGTCCCAAGAAATTAGGAATTAAGTTCCCAAGAAACCTAATTGGTTTCTTCCATGAACTCAATGGAGGGAAAAACAACAGGAGACAGTTTATTTTTCTGTAATCACACCACCTTGAAGGGTGGGATGAGAAGACCCCCTAACTTTTCAAGTTCTTCTGATCAGGAGAGGGGATTAGTGAGAGAGGAGTGAAGTCTTCATCACTGACACCTCTTTCTTGCCTAATACTTTCCCATTAGGGAAGCTCTCTAGATGTCTCCTAAAGCCTATCTCTCTCTCATGGGTCACATATGTGCTTATTCAGAGGGCTCCATGGGACCCTCTGTGTTTCCTAGCTCCTAAGTTGGGTGACGTGCTCTTTGGCAGACCTCTGTGGCTCTCCTCCTAAGCTTCTTCCCCCCAGTGCCCATCCATAGCCTCCTTCTTCTATGGCGCTGGCAGCTGGCTGGTGAGGCCCTTCAAGATGACTCCAGCCTTGATAATTCCTCCAGCTTCTGTTACCTGGGGAGCTCATAAATTCTTACCTTGTCACAGCTGGGGTAGAGACTTCCCCACTGCTACTCTCTCTCTCCTCACTCTGCTGGTGGGGGGTGAGGGAGTAGGCACTAGGCTCTATCTTCACATATTTCCCTCCCACATTCGGAAAGTCACAGGCCAAACTCCATGGACTTTCCTCCTGTCTCCGCTCAGGCACACTGGGATGGGTCTGTGAGAACTCATAGGGCAACAAACCTCCCAAAATGGGCCAGCTACCTGATTTACAAGGCCCAGTGCAAAATGGGAACTCAGGGTCCCTTGTTCGAAAAAGCGGGAAAAAGTGTTGATAAAATCACTAAAATATATGGCTTTCCCCTAAAAATATGTTATTACTTATAAAGTATAATAGGAGTAAGAAAGATATTGAATAGTAACATAAACTTACAAACTGCAAAAAATAACATTTTGATGTCAAAATTTTATATAACACAATAAATAATGATTTGTTTATGTGATATCTATCTTGAGTGATCATTCAGTTTTTCCGGCTCATTTTTATGCAAATTCAATTATTAGGCCACCAAAATTTATACTTTCAGCAGCTTTATTTTTTGTTAAAGATTTATTTATTTGAGAGAGAGAGAGAGAGTGAGCAGGGGAAGGGCAGAGGGAGAGGAGAGGCAGATTTCCCGCTGAGTGGGGAGCCCGACATGGGGCTCCATCCCAGGACCCTGGGATCATGACCTGAGCCAAAGGCAGACACTTAACTGACTAAGCCACCAGGTGCCCCAGCAACTTTATTTTTAATTAATGTAATTGAAAGTGATGTGAGTCACTCGTGGCAAATGCCAGATTGTAAATAATTTTTAATTTTGAGAAAGATTATTCTGTGCATGTAAGTTTCATATTCTTATATGACTTTTACAAGTTACAGGAAATATCAGGGGAAACATTCAAAATGTCAGGTATAAATTTACATTTAAACTTAATTTCAGGGCCACCTGGCTGGCTCAGTCAGAAGAGCATGTGAATCTTGATCTCAGGGTTGTGAGTTCAAGCCCCATGTGGGTGTAGAGATTACAAAGACAAAACAAAACAAGCAAAAAACTTTTTTTAAAAAAAGATTTTATTTATTTATTCATGAGAGACAGAGAGAGAGAGAGAGGCAGAGACACAAGCAGGCTCCATGCAGGGAGCCTGATGTGGGACTCGATTCCGGGTCTCCAGGATCACGCCCTGGGCCCAAGGCAAGCGCTAAAACCACTGAGCCATCCACGGATCCCCACAAAAAAGCTTTTAAAAAGCCCTTAAATTCAGACTTACACAGAACTGATTATTATGAAGAGATAGGACCATTAATTTAGCTACTGATCTGTCAATGAACCAATCAACTGGTCTCCCTTGGAATGCAGTGTCAATTTCTGGAAAGATGGAGAGTAACTGGAAGGGGTGATTCCCCTTCCCAAAGCCTTTGAAGCTGGGGAAATGTGGTAGGAGGGAGCTTACTCTTTATTTGTATAATTTGCCACTGTTTGGCTTTCTTTCTTTCTTTCTTTCTTTCTTTCTTTCTTTCTTTCTTTCTTTCTTTCTTCTTTCCTTTCTTCTTTCTTTCTTTTTTAAAGATTTCATTTACTTGATAGAGAGCACACGCAGAGGGAGTGGCAAAGGGAGAGGGAGAAGTAGGCTTTCTACCGAGCACGGAGCCAGGTGCAGGGTTCGATCACAGGGCCATGGGATCACAACCTGATCCGAAGGCAGATGCCCAACCAAGCGAACCACTCAGGCACCCCTGGCTTTTTTATTTTTATTTATATTTATTTATTTAAAGATTTTATTTTTAAGTAATCTCTGCACCAAACATGGGGCTCAAACTCACACCCCAGAGTTCAAGAGTCCCATGCTCCACCAACTGAGCCAGCCAGGAACCCCCTGCCACTGTTTGGCTTTTTAAAAACACAGGCATGTACTCCTCATTCAATTTCAAAACTTATTAACAAGAAAAGGAACTCTTCAAAAAAGGAATGCATGTTACCTTGTAATCTCGGCACTCAGTTGCTCATTGGTAACGTTTTGATTCTTGCCCATCTTTCTGAAGCCGTTCAATACATTTTTTATATTCGTTTTATATCATACATAGCTATGTAAAGTTTAGCATTCCTCAGTTCAGCCGAGAAATGTAAGGCCTGGAACATTTCTAGATTTAGAGCATTAAGTCAGATCCACTCTGCTCTTTTTTTCCTCCCCTATGTTTTTTGGAAAGGGTAGGGAGTCAGCTGTAATTTGTTGGCTGTTTTTAAAAAGATGAGGTGTGCTTCCTAAGGATTGAAGAGAATGCCGGCAGAAGGGTACTTCCTGCATTGGACATCCGTGCGTGAACAAGAGGAGTTGAGCGCTGGGTAATTTGGACAGCAGTGCCCTAGGGGCCTGCTTGATCTCCTGCTGCCTGATGCCACACGTAGTGACAAGGCTGACAGCAAGCGGGCAGGGCTGCCTCCGGTCCCTGTGATGAATGTTCGGCAGAGCAGGATGCCAGGTGATGTGTCTTGCAGCTCCCCATCCAGCTTCTCAACCAGTTTCTCAAATAAAAACCAAAGAATGCCAACAGTCAAAATCAAAACACCTGAGTTTTCCTATGCACTTAAAAAAGGAAGTAAAACATTTTTTAAAAGATCTTAAAAATTCCAAAATCTAAGCTGGATTTATTCCTGTAACAAAAGGGTGGTTTAACATTCAAAAATCACTTGCTGCATTCAAGGTGATTTTAATGTATTAATGGATGAAGGAGGAAAAACACAGTCCTCTCGATAGATCTCTTTGTGGATTGATAAATTTCAAGAGCACTCATGATAAAAATTCTCAGCCAGCTGAGGATAGAAGGGAACTTCCTTAACCTAAGAAATAGTATCTACCAAAGACTTCTAGAAAATAGCATATGTACTGCAGAAACATAGCAAGAATTTCCTTGAAGTCAGGTCTATGTGCCCTGTGTTTCTACGTAACAGTTAAATGGCTCAATTAAATTTTCATGTGTCAATGACGTACCGAGAAACATAATATTGAGCAAATAAAGCAAAAGCAACAGAAGGATGAACATTGGATGAGACATTCCGTGGAATTCCTGCTTTAGCTTCAACCCAGCCATTTTGATACAGTTTTTTCATTGCTGCCTCTGCCTAAATATTTTCTAATTTCTAATTTCCACTCTGGTGGAAACATATATATGCATATGTGTGTGTGCGTGTGCGTGCGGGTATGTGTATATGTATATTTATTTATACTAAACTTTATTAAACTATTAAACTAATATACATCAGGCTCTGAACTTTGCAGAGAGTCTGCTTGGGACTCTCTCTCCCTCTCTCTCTGCCCTTCCCCCAGCTCATGCTCTTTTTGTCCTTCTAAAATAAGCAAATAAATCTCTAGAAAAAAATTAAGGGAAAACAGCCAAGACCCTAGAATTTTAAAAGATTGATTTATTTTTTTAAAGAAATCAAGTAACTTCTAAAAACGAAAAACAGGGGCAGCCCGGGTGGCTCAGCGGTTTAGCGCCGCCTTCAGCCCAGGGTGTGATCCTGGGGACCCGGGATCAAGCCTCACGTCGGACTCCCTGCATGGAGCCTGCTTCTCCCTCTGCCTGTGTCTCCACCTTTCTCTCTCTCTCTCTCTCTCTCTCTCTCTCTCTCTCTCCCCCTGTGTCTCTCATGAATAAATAAATAAAATCTTTAAAAAATATATTGCTGGAGAAATAAAATATTCACTTGGGAAAAACTAAAATAAAAATGCATTCTAGGTGAATTTTAGAACTAAATATAAAATAAGGGCAGCCCGGGGGGCTGAGCGGTTTAGCGCCGCCTTCAGCCCAGGGTGTGATCCTGGGGACCCGGGATCAAGCCTCACGTCGGACTCCCTGCATGGAGCCTGCTTCTCCCTCTGCCTGTGTCTCTGCCTCTCCCTCTCTCTCTCTGTCTCTCATGAATAAATAAATAAAATATTTTTAAAAATAAATAAATAAATAAATAAATAAATAAATAAATAAATATGAAAAACAGGGTCTTGAAATTACAAGTTCATAGACTGGTTGAACAGCATGTGAAATACAGAGAAAGAGAAGATTTGTTAATTTTAAGAAAAAAAATCATGAGGGATGCCTGGATGGCTCAGTGGCTGAGTGTCTGCCTTTGGCTCAGGACATGATCCTGGGGTTCCAGGATGGAGTCCCTCATCGGTCTCCCTGCAGGGAGTCTGCTTCTCCCTCAGCCTATGTCTCTGCTTCTCTCTCTCTCTCTCTGTGTGTGTGTCTCTCATAAATAAATAAATAAAATCTTAAGAAAAAAATCATGATAAAATTAGGTAGAACACAGCATAGAGAGATAAGAAAAAATCAATTACCGTGGTAGTGGAGCCCCAAACACCTCAATTTTATGCAGGGGACTCAATTTCAATTTCCTGCTACAAGTAGGTCGAGCATTTCATCTCTTCTGTCTATGTAGGCACTGCAATCTAAGCCTGTCATTTACCAAGCCTAATAGCCATATCTCTCCCTACCCAGTCATGGCATCAGCTCATTCCCCTTGTGGGTCCGGTTTTCCGTGTGTTTTTGTTTGAACTTTTTACCTGTTTGTGCCATGTTTTTGACTCCTGGGGTTTCCCTTTCCTCCTTGAAAACTTAGCTATGCATAAACACATTATTATATTTGATCCTAAATTTCCAGGTGAAGGTGGCCAGAATGTTTCCTCTTTATCACAGTCTCCACCGTGATAATTACTCATCTAACCAGCCATTCATTCATCTATTCATGTGATATCACTTGGGGATTCATATGTGTGGTACAAAGATGACTAAATATGTAGAAATCAATAGCACCATACACACACACACACAGGCGCACGCGCACACATCCAGTAACTATGTGGGATGATGGGTATATAAACTAGCTTGATTGTGGTAATCACTACATAAGGTATACTTATATCAAAACATCACATTGGACACCTTAAATGTCTAGACGTTTTTTAAACGTCTAGAATGAAAAGTTAGCTCCACACAGTTAGGAGAGTCAGAGATCGTGATTGACTTCACCGCCACAGAGAGTGACCAATGCCGAGTGACCTCCAAAACCAGATCTGGCTGTACAGGGTATTATCTTAGACCTCTGAGTTACTCGGTGTGCTTGGATTATGTTGTATTAGTACAGCAGTAGGTTTGCTTTGTAAAAGAGAGAGGGCAAAGGAAAAAGAAGGCATCTGTTACTTCCACTGAGTTAAGCCTTCTAAAAATATTTCCCTTAAAGTGACCACTTGTTATTCCGACCCTTTGATCTTTTATTCTGGAGATGAGATCTTCTAAACTCTCCTACTTCTCTCCCTGTGTTTGTAAAATGGTGATCATGCCTGAACCCCAGAGGCAGAGACTTCATTTTGCATCCACAGCATTTGAACACTGTGTGAATAAAGGAGGAAACATTCCGATTGTTCTGGCACAGCCTAAAAGGGCTACATTTTTCCTCACTTAAAAAAATTATGTTCATTTCATTGATGCTAAACACATAAGCTTTAAGCTCAACGATCAAGTCCTGCGGTCCATAACATATTTAGTGATTCAGTGAGCCGTTGATTGATCAAAATGGAAGAAAAGATTCTCTCAGGAACCAGCCAACTTTGCAATCAATTTCACATTAGTCAAACTGATGTCTGGTTAGGCAGAAAAGACCCCGTGAGGTTTTTAAAATGTCTGCATGATGATGATGTCTTGAAAGCTAATGGGTTTCCAGGGGACTGTTCTATAAAAATCATCAGGCTGAAGTCTGCTGTAATGTCAGGAGGCGCAAGCTCTTGATTAGAAGCTTCTTCTTATTCATCTTTCTCTCTTTCTCCTTCTCTTCCTCCATCTCCTCCTTTTTTCCTTTTATTTTTATTTTTAAAAATATTTATTTACTTTAGAGAAAGAGAGCACGTGCAAGCCTGAGTGGGAGAGGGGCAGAGGAAGAGCATCTCAAGCAGACTCCTTGTTGAGCGCGCAGCCCAATGTGGGGCTCTATCCCACTGACCCTGAGATCATGACTTGAGCTGAAGCCAGGTGTCCCTTCTTTTCCTTTTAAGTAAGCTTTCCCTCTCCCTCCTCCTAATAGAAGAATAAATTGAGCTCATTGTAGAAAGTAATAACATAGTGTGGCTATACTTTTTTTCCAGAATCAACCTGGAGTTTGAGTCCTGGTTCAAACTCTTAGTCAGGGAGCTGACTACCCGTACCTTGCAGAAGTCACTCATGTAATACACCTCAGTTACCTAAGTCTTAATGGGTACACTAATGTTGGTTACCTCCCAGAGCTGATGTGTGGATTTCATAAGATGTTCATGCACACACCTATGTGCCAGGCACACGGTGAGAACTCAAAACATTTTATTAATAAAAGTCAGAAAAATATAAATAATAATGAAAAAATCCAGTAATTCCACCGCTGGAAAATAAACTTTACCCTCAGATACATTTTTTACATTCTAGAGTTTTCAAATGAAGGTCACCAAATTAGTTCATCAATATTTATTTAGGTCGACACTATGCTATCTAGGGAGAAGCATCTGGTTATAAGTTAAGTCAACATTTTCTGATTTTCTCTGGTGCCAATAACCTTTCTAGTATTCATTCATCCATCACTGAATCATCCAAATATATTTTTTTGGCAACTTTTATATGCCAGATACTATTCTAGGTACTGGAGGCATTATAGTGATCAAAACAAAAACTCCGCTCTCGTGAAGCTTATATTTCTTTTTTTTTTTTTTCCAATTTTCAATTTTTATTTGCTTATTTATTTTAAAGATTTTATTCATTTATTTATTTAAGAGAGTGAGACAGAGAGAGAATGAGCACAAGCAGGGGCAGTGGCAGAGGGAGAGACAGAAGCAGGTTCCCCACTCAGCAGGGAGCCGACGCCGGACTTGACCCCAGACCCCAAGATCATGACCTGAGGCAAAGGCGGATATTTAACCTACTGACCCACCCAGGCGCTCCTAATTTTTAATTTTTTTTTTTAGGTAAACTCCACACCACATGTGGGGCTTGAACTCACAACCCCAAGATCAATAATTTTGTCCTTGACTGAGTACACCAGCCAGGCATCCTGGAAGCTTACATTTCTTTGTGTGTGTGTGTGTGTGTGTGTGTGTGTGTGTGTGTGTGTGTATGAGAGAGAGAATAAACAAACTAGTAAAATACATATAACATGTCATTCAGTGATAAATATGGAGTAAGTGAGAATATAGGGAGTCAAGTGGCAGTTAGGCATAGGCGTGAAGGAGGTGGACCATGAGCCCTGAGGCTGTGTGGAGAGGTCAGTGTTTCAGGTGGAGGGAAGAGCCAGACTGAGGTGGGGGGCCTGACTTGTGGGGCCGTTTCAAGTCTTCTCTGCCCCACGTACAAGCTCGTTGTCCTGTGATCTGCTTTGACCAATGACATGCACGAAAGACTGACATGTATCCCTCCTTGGTAGAATCTTTAAGAGCCAATATTTCTTTCCCTGTGCCACAATGTTCTACAAAGAGGTCAGTCTTGAAACCTGAGACCCATGTGAAGACAATATGGAACCAAATTTCAGGCCACCTGGTGGATAGATGTGGTGTGAGCAAGAGGTAGGTTTTCAGATGACCTTTTCCAGCCTGTTTCAGGATTGGGCTTGTCTTGAAGCTGTATTTGTGAAACACTTTATATAATATTTTTTGAGATTAAATTGTGCATATCAAAAAGATGAAGCGGGGAGAAGCTTCTGGAAGGGCAGAACTCTCAACCTTGCAGGGGCCACCGCCTCCATCATAGAGTAGCTGTCCAACTGGTCTCCCTGCCAAGCTCTTTTCTACGCTGATGCCAAAGTAATGTTTCAACAAGCAAATTAATAATGTCAATTTCCTGTTTAACATCTTTCAGTGGAAAAACCCAAAAATACATGGAGAGTCTGAAGAGATTGATCATCAAAAATACAGAATTCTTCACAATGTGATAGTTTCTGGGTGGTGGGATTGTGGATGATTTTAATTTGGGGGGTATTTTTCCATATTAATAATATTGAAAGAATCCACATAGTCCCTCCCACCCCTCAAAAAAGCCCTTTACTGGCTCCTGTATTTCTAGTATGGCAGATTCAAGGTGGTCAGGGACCTTGGTACTCCTTGACTGAGAGATTGGGTTCAATGCCCTTCCCTTTGGATCTGGGCTGTCTGAAGTCATTTGTTTGACTGAGAGAATGTGGCAGGAATAACATTCTGGGACTTCAAGGTTAGGTTGCAAAAAGCTATACAGTTTTTGTATGGTGGTCTGGGGACACCCTGTGAGAGCTCTGGGCCGTGATGGAAGGAGCTTGGCATCTTGAGACTTCCATATTATAAGTGTCCCAGCCAACAGCTCCACTGGGGTCCATTCACTTAATCCTCCCCACCACAGCAGCAGACATTTGAACCCCTTCAGACCAGCACATCCTCCAGCTGAATACCACCCAGGGACCTCAGTTGATACCACATGGAGAAGAAGATTCACCCAACTGAGTTCTGTCAAAATTCCTGATCCATAAAATTATGGTACATAATACGATGATTACTGCTTTAATTGTTGGGTGGTAATAGATACCTGCAATTGCAGTAGGCAACTAAAGGCTTCTCCATGGGGCTAAGGGCCTCCCAGATCTGGCCTCTGCCTACCTTTCCTCTCATCTCTTACCTGTCCACTCCTACTGTGCTCTCTTATAATCTCAGACTTCTTGGTCTTCACCCTCTGTGCCTTTGTCCACACTCAGGCTCATTTTCCTTTTATTTTTTAAGGAGTTTTATTAAAGCATAATTGATACCCCAAGCCTCCTACAAAAAATTACCCATGCTCAGTATATACAGTTTGATGAATTTGGACCTGTGCACACACCTGTGATGCTATCACCACAATCGAGGTAGAAAGCATATCCATCACCTCCAAAAGTGTCCTCATGGCCCTTTGCATGTATGTGAGTGTGTGGTAAGAATGCTTAACATGACATTTACCCTCTCGGTAGATTTTAAGAGCACAATGCTGTGTTAACTCCAGACATGATGTTGTACACAAGATCTCTAGAACTTGTTTATCTTGCACAACAGAAACATTATACTCATTGAGCAACGTCTCCTCATTTCCCTCTCCTCTGGACCTTGGCAACCACCACTCTGTTCTCTGCTTCTATGAGTTTGACTATTTCAGAAACCTCGTGTAAGTGGAATATTCTATGCTAAGTGAAATAAGCCAGTTTCAGAAGGACAAATCCCATATGATTCCATTTACATGCTGGGCCTCTTTTCTTATTTGTTCCATTTGCCGAAACTGCTTGGGCTAAGGTTGTCCATTGTCCTGCTTCTTGTTGTACTCATCTACACATCACATTTGTTCCCTGTCTGACTTTACTGCTAGTTTGTGTGTTAGTTTCCTGTTGTTCTTGTAACAAATTGCCACAAAATTAGTGCCATGAAATAACAAAAATTCATTATCCAGGGCTCCAGAGGTCAAAAGTCTTACATAGGTCTCACTAGACTGAAATCAAGGTGTTGGTAGGATTGCATTCTTTTCTGGAGGCTCCAGGGAAGAATTTGCTTTGTTGTGTTTTCTATTGTCTTGAGCCACACATGCCTTGGCCTATGGCCCTCCATCCCCTTCAAAGTCAGCAATGGCCAAATAAGTCTTCCTCACATCACATCACTCTGACACTGGCTCTTTTGCTTCCCTCTTCCACATTTAAGGACCCTTGTGATAACGTCGGGGCCACCCAGATAATCTGGAATAATCTCTCTATCTTAAAGTCATCTGATTTGCAACCTAATTCCATCTTCAATCTTAATTTTCCTTGGCATGTAATATAACAAATCATAGGTTCTGGGGAGTCACATGGGGACATCTTTGGGGGCTATTATTCTGCTGCCTCTAGTCTGTGAACTTTTACAGTACAGATGCTGTGTCTTGGGAGAGTCTCCCAAATGTACCAAGAGTCCACTACATAGCAGGCTCTCAGTGGTAGGTATTCCAGGATATGGAGCTATGAATGAAATGGAAGTTTTATCTAGAAGGAGCCTATACTCAAGAGCAGAGGGTCATCAAACTATGGTCCACCTATTGTTTTTCTACAGCTCACAAACTAAGAATGACATTTACATATTTAAGCGGTTGAGAAAACTCAGTATCTTGTGAAATACGAAAATCATTGAGATTCAGTTTTAAGTGCCCATAAAGTTTTATGGAACACAGCCATGCCTACTCATTTATGCATTTATGCATTGTCTATAGCTGCTTTCATGCTATGTTAATGAGGCTGAGTAGTTACGACAGAGACCATATGGCTGCCAAGCCTAAAATAATTACTATCTGGCCCTTTTTGGAAAAATATGCCAATCCTTGTTTTAGACCTGCACTGTCCAATAGAACTTTTGTGCTAATAGAAATGTTCTTTATCTGTGCTGTCCAAAATGGGAGCCACTGGCCACATGTGGCACTTGAAATGAGGCTAGTGTCACTGAAGAACTGGCTTTTACACTTTTCTTATTTATTTAAAAGATTTATTTATTTATTTATTTATTTATTTAAGTGAGTAAGAGAGAGATTATGGGGGGAGGGGCAGAGGGAGAAGGAGAGAGAATCTCAAGCAGACTCTATGCTGAGCACGGAGCCCAATGCGGCGCTTGATCTCACGATCCTGAGATCACAACCTGAGCCGAAATAAAAAATCAGATGCTCAACCAATTGAGCCACCCAGGTGCCCCCTGACTTTTGCCATTTAATTACAACTGATATTAGTTTAAAGAGCCATGTGTGGCTACTAGGGACACTAGTAGCCACTCTAGTGGCTATGAGTAGAGGGACAGCTCAACAGCTACTAGTAGAGGGACAGCTCAACCCTTGGGGAGATGATGATTATGAAGATGCTGGTGGTTTCACCATGTGCCAGGAGCGGTGCTAAGAGAACAGGGACAATGCTCTTATAATTCCCACCTAACAGATGAGAAGATTGGGGGTATAGGGAGATGAAGCAATTTTCTGGAGGTCAGGCAGCTGGTGGGTGGCAAAGGGGGAACCCAGGTAGGTTGACTCCAGGGTTGTCGCTCTAACCAAGAGGCAGTACTGCTTCAGTAAGATAAGACCTACACACATTGAATTAGGACATCTAGTGGAATATGATGGGTGCTATGGAATTTGTGGGAACAAGGCAGGGAAGTGACATCTAACCAAGGAGGAAAGAGACAGCTTCATAGGCACCAAGCTCTCAAAGCTGGGCTTTGACATTTGGGCAGGATTTTGACCATCAACTATGTGCTTGTAAGCCAGGAGGGTCTGATGCCCTAAACACAGGCATGGCTTTGGGAAAGTTGACCGGCTGTTAAGGAACTGGAGAGCAGTCCAGTTTGGGAACCCATGTCAGAGCTTCGCCAGCCAAGGGCCACAACAATTTTCTTGACAGATGGGTGCATTTCCTCTTTTCTATCAATAGCAACCATGTAAATGACCTTGTCTCTCTTTTCGCCTTGTCAGGAAGCTTAGCAGCAAACTTGAACTTAGCTATAGCAACAGTAGGAAAAATCTTACAGCTTGGATATTTATGTTTCATTTTCCCGCCCACCACCAGCTTGATTTCTGCTCTTATTTATGGTTTCTCTCCCCCCCCTTGATCTTACTATTTATCCTTATTCATGTTTTAATCTGATTTTATTACATGCTTTTTTTTACTAAAATGCTCCTCAGTCCTTTTGTGAACGTGTCTGAGTATACATAGGAAACTAGGTTCCGGGGCGCCTGGTGGCTCAGTGGTTGAGTGTCTGCCTTTGTCTCTGGTCATGATCCTGGGGCCCTGGGATCGAGTCCCGCATTGGTTCCCTGCAGGAAGCCTGCTTCTCCCTATGTCTCTGCCTTTCCCTCTGTGTCTCTCATGAATAAATAAATTTTTTTAAAAAATTTAAAAATTTAAAAAAAAGAAAGAAGGTAGGTTCCAGTCGGGTGCATATCTCAGGTGAGTGCAGGCAGGTGAGTCTGAGAAGAGAAGAGGACAGTCTGAAAAGACACTTGGTGTCAGGCACTGGGCAGGCACGGGCAGGTGCAATCCCCATGTCCCTTTCTCCTGCAGTCTTGGCTGGCCTCCTGCCAGCTCCTCACTCAGCTCTTGGAAACTTGGCAACTGACTTTAATTCCATCCCATGCTCTTGCCCCTTGCTTCCTGACTTGGCTGATGTGTGTTGATATCTCCTTCGAGTGTAAACTCCCAAACATCCTTGGTGTCGGCTTTGCTGTTAGCACCAGAGAACACGCTGGCATCCTGTGGCCTTTCTAAAGCACACTTGACCAAGTCCCTCTTTCCACTGAAGTCTTCGGTTGCTCTCAGGTGAAAGCCCAAGTGCATTGGCTTGGCTCTGGGTCTTGGTTCACACCGCAAATCTACCTCTTTCTACCACTATGGCTTGGGGCAAGTTCCTTAGCTTCTCCTTGCCTCAGACTAATCTGTAAAATAGAAATGACAGTAGCCCCTGCCTTAGGAAATTGTGACGAGGATGGGCTGAGTTAGCATGTATAGAATACAGGAATCACTCTAGGCACAAGCAAACACTGTGTGTGTGTGTGTGTGTGTGTGTGTGTGTTAGCCTTATTGTCATGAGCTCTTCAGACTCATCTTTTGCCAGTTTCTGGGGTCCCGTCTTGAACTACTTGCAGTTTCCTAAATGTCATCTAGAATGTTCCCCTGTACCTCCGGGTGTTTTGCACAGGTTTCCTCTGAAAAGGGTTCCTTTCTTCTTCTTCTTCACCGACTCTTCCTTATTCTTCTTGTATTGGTTTAGATGCCACCTTCTCCGGGAAGGCCTCCCTGCCTACTCTCCATCCTCCTTCCCCAACTTGTGTTTTCCTGTCTCTCTCCCTAGAGACCAGCCACTGTGATCGGCTCACCCTTGTAGAGACAATCACAGTTCCCGGTAGAGTAGGTACACATTAAACTGTTATTGAATGCCTGGATGATTCCCCCGGTCAAGTCAAGACACAGTACAGACAAAAATGTTGGAAATTAGATGACGTAAATTTCCAGCCGCAGAATTTCAAAGCTGGCGTGAATCCTTAACTCGTGTTTACACCGTTGCCACTTGGTGGCGCCACTTTAGCCATGAATAGCTATCAGCCTTCCTCAGGGTCAGTCTCAAATAATGAGTGTTTCTGGAATTCATGCTTTGCATAAAATCCTAACATCTTGTACTCCCCACCAGGGCTGAAGAACAAGTGCATACCATGATGGGTGGTAGGAAAACGGGGAAGAGCAAGGGCAAACTGAGACAGGACATTAGACTCCATTGGGGATGGGAAGATAAGAAGGGTCTCTGAGAACCTGGGGTCATGACCCGGAGGTCAGGGGCAAATCTGGAAAGCCAGATTCAGTTCAGAGGGCAGGGATGTCATGGAGGCAAGAGAAAGGGAAAGGAGAGGGATATGAGTAGGTAAAACCCACTTGGCAAGAATTGAAGAGAAAACATTGAAAAATGGAGCACTGAATTCCACCCTGGAATCCAAATCTAGAAGCAGGCAGGGCTGGGGCAGCAAGCCAAGATTCGGGCCAGAAGGACCAGCCATAAGAGCTGCTTTATTAAGGCTCACCAATAACCATCATTAAGATTGGTGCATTTAGGATGTTTATTTCAAAGTGGAAAAAGCACATAGGTTTTCTCAATGCAGGTGGTAGAAAATTTTCTATGCTTTTCTCCAGCTCACAGAGGAAAATTCTCGGTGTTAGTCCTTTATGGCCGAGATGGCCATTGTACTGTACAGTGATGAGTTGTAAGCAAGAGTCACTGATCAGAGCTCCCTGCTCTGGGCTCCTACCTTCAGGCATGGCTGGATCAGGGTTGGCCAAAGTGTGGCTAGCCAGCCTGGGGTCTCCAAACAGTTGTAACTTCTGGAGTCAATATCTCACTCACTGACCCAGCCACTCACTGGTCACTGTCTCATGGTCTTGGATGACGTAAAGACTGTACATGAACTAACAGATCACTTTATAATTATCCAAATAGAAGTCTAGGGATTTTTATACTGTTATTTTCCAGAAACTTATATCAGTCAGTGTTCTTACGTGTAAGCAAAGAAGCAAACCATGGATGACCTAAGTGGAAAGGAATTTATTGAAAGGGTATTGGGTAACTCACAGAACTTCTGGGAAGGCAGACAACCAGGCTTGGGGAACGTGCCAGTCGGGGCAACACTCAACATCACACTGCGGAAGTGGTTGGGTGAGGACACGGTTCAGGATTCACTCTATGGGATGTGCCTAGAAAAGCACTTAATGAAAACAGTGCAGTCTTGACATTCTGTGCAGCTTCCCTGTGCCTTTTGATACAAGTTTCAGATGAACATTAAAGTAGCGACAGCTTCCTGATTATTTATTCTCTAATCTCTTGCTGGCTGGTCAATGTAAATGAGGTCATGTGGAGAAACAGCCCGGAGCTGATGGCAGATCACAAGTGGCATCTTGGTTTCCGGTGTCCCACCTGTGCTGTGAATTGCCCTGACTCTTCATTTCTCATGCCATCCCTTTGTAGCATCTGTCTCCTTCTGGAAACACTTGCTTCCTTTGGCTTCTGTGATCCCGTTCTCTCCTGGGATCTGCTATCTGCTTTTTAAATGTTCCTTCTCGATCCCCTTCTTCCCTTTATCGCTTCATTCGTGGTCCTCTTCATGCCACCCTCCTACTTCCCTTTTCTTCTCTTAACATCCTCTACCGGGAGGGATGCATCCCATCTCCTGGCTTGGTAAAGGATAAGCTGGTGATATGAAAGGCCTTAGCTCTCTCCTGGACTTCCAACCAGCAGCTGGATGGCCCCTCGAGGATGTCCCAAGGCCCTTCAAACTCAGTGTATTCCACCCGCCCTCACTGCTCTGCATGTGTTCCCTACATCAATGAATGGCGACACTGTTCATTCATTGTCCGAGTTAGAAATTCAGGCATCATCCTTGGATCCCCTCTCCTGTGTACCCCTCACATCAATCCTTGGATTCTGTCCCTCTTATTGCCTTAATATCTCTGGAATCTGCTCAGCTCTGCTCACCTGTATCAACACTTTTTTTTTTTTTTTAAGAGTAGGCTCCACATCCAGCATGGAGCCCAAGGCGGGGTCTGAACTCCCAACCCTGAGATCAAGATTCGGGGCCCCATCCAGGGGCCCCATCAACACTTTTTAAATGTATTTATTTATTATTTTTATTTATTTTTTAAAAGATTTTCTTTATTTATTCATAAGAGACACACAGAGAGAGGCAAAGACATAGGCAGAGGGAGAAGCAGGTTCCCTATAGGGAGCCTGATATGGGACTCAATCCCAGTACCCTGGGATCACGACCTGAGCTGAAGGCAGATGCTCAACCACTGAGCCACCCAGGTGCCCCAACACTTTTTAAACATAAACCATCACTATCCTTCACCTGGATCACTGCAACAAGGCCCCTACCAGGTGTCCTTGCTCTAGGCCCCCCTCATGCTTCCTACTCCCGTTCTTACTTCATTACAGGCAGAGTGATAAAGAGGATAGTTGGCCACTTCTCTTTATTGCATGTGACCAGTCAGTGACTTCCCAGTGGCTCTAAGAAGAAAATCCACTTTTATGGCAGAGGTTGGCACATGACGGGCCTGTGGGTTGAATCTGTCCCACCAAGTGTGTTTGCACAGCTCACAGGCTGACAATAATTTTTATGTTTTCAAATTGTTGAAAAAAATCAAAAGGATGACACACTTCACCAAAAAAGATATACAGATGGCAAATAAACATATAAAAAGATGCTTAACATCATATGCTGTGAGGGGATTGTAAATGAAAACAGCAGTGAGACACCACTATACATCTAATAGCAAACCTAACACCCCAGACACTGAAAATGTGAAATGCTAGTGAGGATTTAGGGCAACAGGAACTGTCAGTCAATGCTGGTGGGGATGCAAAATGGTGCAGCCACTTTGGAAGACAGTTTGGTGGTTTCTTACAAAACTAAACGTACTCTTACCATATGATTCAGCAATTGTGCTCCTTGGTATTTGCCCACAAGAGTTGAAACACAAACACATAAAAACCTGCACATGATGGGCACCTGGGTGGCTCAGCTGGTTAAGTGTCTGACTCTTGGTTTCAGCTGAGGTCATGATCTGAGGATTGTGAGATCTGCATCCGGCTCCACACCCTGCAAGGATTCTCTTGGGATTCTTTCTTGGGATTCTCTCTCTCCCTCTCCCTGTACCCCCTCAACCCCCTAAAAAAACCTTATACATGAATGTTTATGGGAGCTTTAGTCATAAATGCCAAAACTTGGCAGCAACCAAGATGTCCCTCAGTAAGTGAATGGATAAATAAACCGTGGTCTATCCACACAATGGGATATTGTTCAGTGCCAAGAAGAAATGAGCTATGAAGTCATGAAAAGATATTGAAGAACCTTGAATGCATATAATATCAAGTGAAAGAAGCCCATCTGAAAAGGGTACATGCTGTAGGTTTTTAACTGTATGACACTGCAGAGAAGGCAAAGCTTTGGAGACAGTTAAAAGATCAGGGGTTGCTAGCAGTTCAGGGAAGGAAAGGAGAGATAAATAGAATCTGATGGACAATTAGGGCAGTGAAACTTTTCCATATGAAAGTATTTTATAAGGTGCTATAACAGCAGATACCTGTCATCATACATTTGTCAAAACCCATAGATTGCACAACACCGAGCAAGAACCTTGATATGAACGATGGACTTCAGTTGATAATAATGCATCAATATTGGCTCAAAATGACCCACACTAATGCGAAATGTTAATAGGGGAAAAGATACAGTGGGTAGGGGTGAGGTGGTATCTGGGAATTTCCTGGATTTTCCACTCAATTTTTTGTAGACTTAAAACTGCACACACACACACACACACACACACACAAGACTACAGATTTAAAAATTAAATCAACTTCAGTGTTCCTGAAGTATTCTTGGAACACATGCACGTCATTCATTTACATGTTATCATGGCTGTTTTTGTGCTACAAAGGCCACGTTGAAAAGTTACCATGGTGACCAGATGACAGGAAAAGCCTAAACCGGTTACTACATCGCCTTTTCCAGGAAAGAATGTGTTGACCCCTGGTGTAAGCCCTTCTGCATCAGGCTATCATTTACTCTTCTAGCTCCATCCTCACCCTGGCATCCCCCATCTCATCCTTCAAAAACCTGGGAAAACATTTTCTCTAAAAACCCCCATTTTCTCTTGCCCATCGGTTTCCTCTGCCGGAAAGAAGAGGCAGGATTCAGGCCCTATTCCACGTGTCCCAGGACCTCTTTGGGGTAGCCTTCTTTGACCTCCCGAGCCTGAGTTAGGTGCCCCTTTGGTCCTCCTCACACTCTATTTCTCACAATTCACCATTCCTTTGGAAAACACTATGTTCTCGCTGATTCTGTGAGATGTGAGCTTTTGAGGGTGGGGCCATGGCTCATTGTTCTCTGCATCCCTGACGCCTTAGTGCCTGCTTGCTAGGATTTTGGGGGGACATTTTTAAAGGCCTCTGAACCTGGCATCCATGCATGGATGGGCTTCAGAATCTGTGAAATCAGATGGCAAATGTCATATGCATGTCTGTTTAGGCATATTTTCTGGGCAGAAAGCCTATTGTTTTTATGAGTTTCTCAAAAGAGGCCATGACCCCAAAACAGTTTTTTTTAATTAAAAAAATTAAGATTTCCTGGAAGACGTATAGATACATGGTCAGTAAAATGCTAGTAGGGATACATTAACAAGATTTGTTGACTTTGTCAGTTGGACAGAATCAAAGTTCCTGATCCTACTCAACACAATCAAAAGGTCTTTGTGGGTGGCAGCCCCACTGCTATTATTTTTTTAAAGCCTCATATCCATGACCAATTGATATAAAGTTAGCATTAGTTAAAAATAGCATAGGCATAGGAGATGGGTGTCCAGAGAAAGAATATTTAGAAGAGATTCATACAGATATCTGAGCTTGACTTGATTCATGCTTAAGATGATTAATTTTATATGTCAACTTGGCTAGTCCGTGGTGCCTAGTTTTTGGTCGAACATGAGTTTGGATGTTGTTGGGAAGGTGTCTTTTAGATGTGATTAACCTTTAAATTAGCAGACTTTGAGGAGACCAGATTATGTTCCTTAATGGAAGGGTGGGCCTCACCCAATCAGTTGAAGGCCTTAAATGAAAAGATTGAGGTTCGCTTAGGAGGGAGTTCAGTCTCCAGGCTGCCTTCACACTCAAGGCTGAAAGGCGAACTTTTCCTTTGGTTTGTTTCCCGCTGGCATACCCCGCGGACATTGGAATTGCCAGCCCCCCACAATCACCCAAAACAGTTCCTTTAAATCTATCTACCTCACTTTATACAGCTCTCTGTCTCTCTCTCTCTCTCTCTGTCTCTCTCATTGAACATCATGGATTTAAATACATTATTTTGGAGGAAGATGTGTTTTGGATGAAGATGTTTTCACTTGGAAAACTCTTGAATTAGACTCAGAATTGCCACTCTTTTGGTTTTGTGGTTTCATATTTTCAGTTAATGCTCAACATAAACACCCCTTCTCAGTTTAAATAACCATTTGCCAGTGAGAAAAGCTTTGGCATCTGAATGCTTGCTGGATTTGAGTTACGTTTGAAATCACAACCTTGGGTTCTGTCAGAAGCACAAAGCTCAGCACTCCTGTGTACTACAAATAGGTGGTCATAGTCTGAAAAATTCTCCTTGGAAATATATTTTTTAAAGAGTTTATTTATTTATTAGAGACACACACAGAGAAGGCAGAGACATAGGCAGAGGAGAAGCAGGCTCTCTGCAAGGAGCCTGATGTGGGACTCGATCCCAGGACCCCAGGATCACAACCTGAGCCAAAGGCAGATGCTCAACCGCTGAGCCACCCAGGTATCCCCCTCCTTGGAAATCTGAACTATATGGATCTGTCCTTAGCCAATGGAAACCGTAAGCATAAGAAACAGGAAGAAATGGGTCAGCAACATATTCCTTCCTTTTACGTATGGGCTTTCTTAGTCCCACTTCTGCTTACTAAATGCACCACTGATATTTATTTTGCTTTTAAAATTGTTTGCTGTCTTTTCACAAACATTGTAATGGCAATTAAGGGATTCTTTTCTTTTTTTTTAATTTTTATTTATTTATGATAGTCACAGAGAGAGAGAGAGAGAGAGGCAGAGACACAGGCAGAGGGAGAAGCAGGCTCCATGCACCGGGAGCCCGACGTGGGACTCGATCCCGGGTCTCCAGGATCGCGCCCTGGGCCAAAGGCAGGCGCCAAACCGCTGCGCCACCCAGGGATCCCCAGGGATTCTTTTCTTAAGAGAAAAATTTACATATAACTGCCCTAGAAACTGATTTTGTTGAGTTTTTCAGGGTCACAGGCTAAAGGAAAGGCTGCCAGACCTTGGAATCAAGGGCAGAAGGCCTCTGGAGGAGGGAAAGCCACACGGAAACTACAGCGGAGCAAGTGTCACTTCCGAAATGTAATTTACAAGTTTGTCTCCCAGCAGCAGGGCGGCACTGAAAGAGCATTTGCACCATTTGGAAACCACGGATGCTGTTTGGTTTTTGAGAACAGCTGTCTCCGTGACCTCTCCCCGGGCTCAGCTATCTACTGCCCAGTTTCCCTTTTTGTCTTTTAAAGCCCCAGCATATGAGGATTTGGCAGCTAGCATAGGGTTGAGCACCACTGACACAGGAAATGGTCCATGGCTGGACTGGTGCCTGAATGCAGCTGAATGGGGACACACACCCAGGCCTTAGCAAGGAAGCAGCTGTCACTCAAAGCACTCGGCTCAATGTCACCAGCTTGCTTGTTTCCCTGTTCGAAGTGTTTTGATTATCTTGGGAAGGTAACACTAATGGTGGGAGACGGGATAGCTCAGTCTTTTTTTTATTAAAGATTTTATTTATTTTTTTGAGAGAGAGGGAGAGTGAGAACATGAACAGGGGGGGCAGGGGTCAAGGGAGAAGCAGACTCTCCGCTGAGCAGGGAGCCCAACTCGGGTGGCTCGCTCGATCCCAGGACCCTGAGATCATGACCAGAGCTGAAGGCAGGCGCTCAACTAACTGAGCCACCCAGGCACCCCAGGATAGCTCAGTCTTAACCTTGTAGTTTAGGTGCTTCTTTAGGAAGAGAAGGAAGTGGGAGGTTCACTTGCACTTATTCATTATATCCCGCACTGTGCTGGGCGCTTTTTTTGTATATGTTCTGCAAAGGAGAGAGAGTGGTTAAGATCCCTGCCTGGGTGTGAGCACTAGCCGCGTGGTCTTGGTCATGTCACTGCACTTCTTTCTGCCTCATTTTCCTTCTGTAGCACTAGCAGCAATACCTATACCACAGGGTTATTAGGAGGAGTAAGTTAATTATTATGTGTGAAGTGCTTAGAAAGTACCAGGAACATGTGTGCCATTATTAGCTTTCTTGGTTAATTTTAACACAACCCTGCTCATATCCTTTTATGATTGGGGAAACCGAGGCTCATGGAGATTAATTCAATTGCTGGAGATGGGAGAGGCTGCAACCAAACTCAGATTTATCTGCCTGCAGTGTTTTCTTCTCGTAACATGACTGGGCCTGTTCAATGCTATCGAATTCCCTCTCCTGTCTGCCAGCTTCGGGTCCAGTTTATTAGGCCTTCTTTGTGCCCACGGGGGTGAAATCCTATATGACTGAAGCTCTGTGTTTAATCCCCCATTCCACCCATCCTGGCCAAAGGCCAGTGGTCAGCAAGTGGGGGCAGGGGGTAGGAGGAGACTCCCTTCTACATTTCCCTCCTGTAGGCCTAATCCGCCTGTCCTGATGGTGCCTATGCTGCCTCTGACTTTCTGAAAGCGGGAGTAACCATAACTGAATAAAAGAAATATTCTGATGAGCAGGGCCCTTATCAGCCTGGTGGATTTAGGGGAGCAGATGGCTGCTTAGGGCAGTGCTGTCCCACAGAAATGTAACATAGGCTGTATACCAAACGAACATTTTTCTAATACCTGTATTTAAAAGGTAAAACAAAACAAAAACAAACAAACCAACAAACAAAAAAAAAAAACACGCACGGAGAATTAAGTAAAAAGAAAAAGGCAAAGATGACATTAATTTTAATAATATTTAACCTACTATTACCGAAAGATCATCATTTAAATCCACTGTATTTTGCACATACAGCCCTAGAGCCATCTACCGCGTGACTATACGTGTCCTCCGAGGGCCTACTTCATTGATTTCGCGACCTTATAGGCTAGGCTAAACCGGTCACCTGCTCCCCCTTTCTTCCTCTAGGGACAAATACCCAGATCGGGAAAAAAAAAAAAAAAAAAGGCCGGAGCAGTAAAGGAGCCTCCTTTTCTCCCCGCCTGGAATCCGAATCATCCTTGACGAGTGCTTTTTGCAGGCAGCTGAGATTTGCCGCGCGGGCGGGTTCCGTGCCTGTCAGGCACTGCAGGCTCTGGAAGCACCCCGGCCAGTCCCTCCCAGAGGCTCGGGCCCGCGGGGAGACGGCGGGGCTGGTCCCCCGGAGGGGGGGACACTTGGCAGGGCTCGGATTTCCTGCGCCGGATGGCGGGCCCAGCCCGGAGGCCCGCGCGGAGACGGCGGGGCACAGGATGCGCGGTCGGGCGTGCGCATCCTGGGCACCCGCCCGCGCTCGGCCGCCGCACAGCTGCCGCAGATCCGCCGCGGCCGCCGCCTCCTCCGGGGCCTGGAAGCCGCAGGAGTCTCCCCGCCCCGGGCCCGCGGCCTCCCCCGGCGGGGGCCACGGGGCGGAGTCGCCCACCTGTCATCCGAGACGCCCCACGTGGGTCGGCCCGGCTGGGGGGGGGGGTGGGGTAGAAAAGGGAGGGAGAAAAGGCCGAGGCGGCGAGGGAGGAGAGGAGGCGAGGGGCCGAGGAGAGAGGGGAGCTCCCGAGAGCCGCGCCGAGAGCCGGGGAAAGAGCAGGAGGAGGAGGCAGGGGGACCTGCGGCCTCCAGGTAGAGCAGACAGGTAAGGGGCGGGCGGGGGGTGCAGGTGGACGGAAGGAGGGGAGCGCCGGGCTGGAGAGCTGCGGAAAGGATGAGAGGCGGGCGAGACGGCAGGGCTGCCGGTGAGGGACCAGGTGAGGCGGAAAGGAGAGCAGGGGAACGGTTCTAGGGCGCGGAGGGGCGAGGGTCCTTCTAGGAGAGGCGGGAGGGGAAGCCGGGCCGAAGCGCCTTTAAGGTTGCCAAGGCGACGGCTCTGGCCAGAGCGAGGCGCATTGACGTCAGCAGCCGCGCGCTGATTGGCCGCGGCCGGGTCGTTTCCGGTGGAGCCGCCACGGAGCCGCTATCGCGGAGTAGAGCCGGGCCGGGAGGGGAGCGCCGGGAGAGCTCAGCTAGCCGCAGCCTCGCACCCGCCGCCCCGCGTCCGCCGCCGCCCGTCCCCAGGTGAGTGGGGTCGGCTGGGAGCCCCGGCGCGCCCCGCCTCGCCGCCCCGCCGCCCGTTTGGGGGCGCTGGACCGATCCAAGATGGCGTCACGGGGAGCGACCTGCAGGGGGACGGCCGCACCCCCTGCCCCTCCCGGGCCTCGGCGGACGCCTCCCCGCGGGCCTCGCGCCGCGAGCCGCGCCCCCGGCCCCGAGCTGCTCCGGCGCGGGGCTCAGCGGCCGCCGCGGCCCCCGGCCCCCCGCCCTCCGCGGCCGTCGCGCCCCCGCCGCCTCCGCCGCCGCCGCCTCCGCACCCGCGCGCCGCGGCCGCCTCGCTTGCCCTCCCCCGTTTCCTGAAGGACAGCGGCTCGATTTTACTGGAATCCGCCAGTCGTTTGCCCCGGCGTTTCGGGCTGATCTGGAGACTCGGCAGTCGGCGTTTTCCCCTTTCTAGTGTCTCCTTGTCATCTCCAGCGGGGCCTTCCTCTCCTCCCTGGGAGCCCACCCCGCCCCCGCCCCCACCCCCCCACCCCCACCCCCAGCGGGATTCTGGCCCGGCTTCTAAATTCCTTTTTTGTCCCGCTTTTCACCTAGCCTTTCCCGATCCCCTCCCCCCTCCCCCCTCCCCCCCCCCCCCCCCCCCGGTTCCCGGGTTCCCCTGCAATTCAATTCACCACCCTTGTGGCCTCCCGACCAGAGGAGGATGAAGGAAGGACAGGCCTCCCTTCTTCATTTCGTAGCCGTCACGGCGGCGCGAGCCAAGTGAAGGGCACGCTCCTGCCCTTCCTCTCGACAAAAAGGGAGTACGTGGTCCCCATTAGCCCCCGCAGCGCAGCGCAGCGCAGCGCAGGTGTGACGCCCGGCGACTCCGCGGCGGAGAGGACCCAGAGGGGGTGTCCCCCGCGGGTCTCGGGGGCTGCGGTCTGAATCAGCACGTTTCCCGGCAGCAGCGCGTTCTGTTACCTCCCCGCGCGCAAGCCTCGCGAAACGGAATTTCGTTATCGCAGTTGAGTTTCCAAAAAAGAAAGAATCTTGAGTGTTTTCTGATGGGTCGATAGGAGTGCAGTGAAAAGTTTCAAAGTAGGTGAATCATTTTTGGGCTGGGGGGCGGGGGCGGGCGGGGGGACGGGGAGGGAGAAGCCAAGCTGTCGGGCTCTCTAGTTTTAAGGACAGGTAGGGAGTTAACCTCGGTCTACCCCATTAAAGGTATGAAGACTTAGGTTTGGCTCTGAGGGGGTTCAGTGGTGACGTTAGTCTTGGAGGGTCCTTGTTAGGGTGCTGCTCTAACAGCACTGGTGTGTGCTTTCTGATACAGTGTTTGAGACAGAAAAGCCCGTTTCACTCCTTAGACCCGGTTCTTTCATTTCTACCAGCCAAAGACCTGATCTTTGATTTCTTTGACCAGTGGAGTACATGTATTGATGGTATTCGTGAAATATCACCGAGTATTTTGAAGCATAAAGGATCTGATTTTATCATTGTTCTTGGTGGCCTTTCGTATTATTTTACATGCAGAAAATTCTGCCGAAGTGGATTATCAGTTCATGGGATTGTCTGACCTGCCAGAGTGCCTGGTATAAATCCAAAGCAAACTACCCCTCCCCCCCATTTTTTTGAATGCATATTTCTGAAGTAGCAGTAGCAAGATTCTTTTTTTTTTTTTTTTTCCTGTGGCTTTTAATTTATGTGCTTGTCAGGGAGCTACAAACTTTCTCAAGGTCTGTTAGTCTGCTTGATGTTGACCTTTGTCATGAAAGTTGTCAAAACAAAATGACTAACAGTGTAGCATTTGGCTCTTGATTTTGGTATTTCTTTTTTCTTCCAAACTTACAGTTTCATCTCTGATTTTGTGTGCATTTTATTTGGGGAAAAAAAAAAACTGATTTGTATTGAATCCAGTTGGTGGAGAGAGAGGGCCTCACTTTTATTTTCTTATCTTAATTGCTTAATAATTAGAAGTCAGGAGGAAAATAATTTATGACTGTGTTGTTAAATTATTAAGCTTTTAATTCCTAGGTAAAGTCAGCTGCTCACTCTAATATTTCTACTTATTTTACTTTACATCAAGGTAGTTGGAATCCTCTCAAGTTCATTTAATGCAGTTTATCTCTTGAATCTTCATGTAAGTTTAAAATTTAAACTGTTCTAGCATTTTTTCCTGTCCAGCCAAAGAGAATGTTTGACATTTACTTGTCCAAATCTTTTTTGATTTTTTTTGGTAAGGTGATTTTGTTTTTTGTTTTTGTTTTTTTTCCCTGCAGAATTTTTTTCTCATACTGGCGTGTTATGTTAGTGTGTGCTGTTATTCAGGGCTGAAATTTTATAGAAGAGTCTGGAATAAAAGGCTTCTTATAAAACTCATCTGGGGTTCCTTTTGTGTTTTTAGAATTTTGGATTATGCTGGTAGTTGGCTAATGAGACACTTTGCTCTGGTGGTTTGCTAGTGACATTAGGACACTCCCCTAGGGTAGGAGTTCTATGCACGGGGAATGTCAGATGTTCTTCATTGCGTTTACTTGCTTTCACTTAGAGCCGACTTGTGTGCCCTCGTAATTCTCTGTCCTGTTTACCATTTACACACTCCCCACGTCATCATGAGTTCTTTTGCAGGGGGGAGAACTGAATGAAATTCCCTGAGGGGCCTGACTCCTCAGCAGCCCGCCTCTGCAGGGGATAGTGGCTCATACTTCCTCCCAGGAGCTCAGGTTCTTGCCTTTTACCTTTGTTGCCTGCAGAATGACATCCTGCAGCAGGAACGAAATGAAACACTTCTTTGGGAGAATGTTGTTTTCCTACATATTTTATTCCTGAGCTCCCACCTCCCCATTAAAAAAAAAAAAAATTACTTAGGGGAAAAAAAAAAGTTCTTGTGAAGCAGTCGCCTGATGAATTTATGAAGCCAAAGGCCAAATTGGCATTTGCTCTTTAGAAATAGTTTATACAAGCATATGTGTGTTTTTTTTTTCCTCGTAGAGAACCATGGCGTCTGGCAGCACTGCCACCAGTGAGGAGGAGCGCAGCCTCCGGGAATGTGAGCTCTATGTCCAGAAGCACAACATTCAGGCACTGCTGAAGGATTCTATTGTGCAGTTGTGCACTGCTCGACCTGAGAGACCCATGGCATTCCTCAGGGAATACTTTGAGAGGCTGGAGAAGGTAAAAATAAGTGTGGGGAGAAGATGACCCTGACAGTTGTTAAATGTAACTCTGTAGAATGTCGCTAATTTGTACCATTTGGAAGAAAAGGACTTCTGACCGAATAAGAAATCTAAAACAGAATTTCAAAAAAGAAATGCAGTTAAGGCATTTGTAGTAATTTTTAACTTTGTGATTGGTAGAATTGATCATAAAACAAACCTGTATGCCAAGGTTAGTTGGGTAACAGAGGGCTTCTACACATAGTTCTTTGTAACTGTTTGAATCGGTAAAAATGATCAGGTAAAATAAACAATTAGATCCAGTAGATCAGAAGTAGCAGTTGTATGACAAGAGAAATTCTGCAGCACTTGAAAGCAGTTAATGGCTTTTGTCTTCAACCAAGCAAATGCACTTAATAAACCTTATCTCACCTTTTAAAACCAATGTAATGAAGCATTTGAGTTTAGCTTCTGACTGACATACCAGAAGTTCTGAATTAGAGAGGTCTGTAGTAGTGCAGATACTAATATAGCTCAGATGACTCGACTATAAAGCAGAGCTATTAAGATCAGCGGTTATCAGAATTTTACTTTATTTACGGTTTTGTTCAGGACGTGTTTCCTCTTGAAAAAAATTAGGTTTTTATTCTTTGTTGTTTGTCTTCCTCGTGTGTATGTCACTGTGACCTGAGCACATAGTGAATGCTCTATGGTGTATGCTCTTCTAAGCAAAATGGTAATCAAGGGCAGTGCTTTAATTTCACTTCCCTCAAGAAATGATGAGTGAGAACACCTGGAAGGTTAAATGTTTTGAGTAGTTTGATTTGTTTCTGTAAATCAGCGTGAGGAGTTTACAGGTTTTCTTATGCATATTGAAGTTTTGATGTTCTTAGTGATTATGAACCAATTGGGAGGCATTTCTTTGGGATATGATCATTAATTATCTAATTGTGTAATAGAAGTATTTGTGATACATCTCATTTGTTTGGAAAATCTTTTAGGTAGCATACTTTATCAGTACAAGAATTTGTTTATACTAGGATTTAAAAAATACTTAGGTAGCTCAGTAATCAGACAGTTCCTACTGTTTTGTTGAAAAGATGTTTATTACAATTGGTGTTTACTGCCACAATTAAAATAATTAGCAACAACAAAAAACAGTCCCCATGGATGTAGCCTTGCTGTCTTAGAATTGTGTTAGAAAGTCTGGTTTTCTCCTTTTTAAGCTATTTACAAATAAGTTTATGAAATACTGTAGAGCCAGGCTGCCATGGGCGTTCCCTGTTTTGGAAATAAAGTGCGTTCCTGGAGATCTGGTTCTGAAATGGGTCACTGTAAGTTGATCCCTCGTCACTTCGGACATCAATAGAAACCCATCAAGTGAGGGAATGAAGTTGGTGAGACATTAAGTGAGTGTCTTTTTATAGGGAGTGTTGAATGTGTGGTGCTAGTTTCAAAGCCTGGGCTTACCGTAGCACTGTTAAAGCACTAAACAACAGGGAAAGCAAGAAATCGTTATTAACGTGTGTTTTTTTTTTTTTTTTTTTTTTTTGCAGATGGGATTTTTAGATTTTATGTGTTTCTTTTGGCTTCTTTACCTCTTAAAAGAAGTTGTAGCCTAACCCAGTCTTTACTATATATCAAGGTTCTTGATTCACTTGGACACTTTCCTGTAGCCAGCATTGAATGTAGGCATCTGGGCTTTGAAGCAACTAGATATTCAACAGATCACTGTTCTGTACATTAGAGGTGTTAGGTTTGTGTGTCTGAAAATGTACAGTCACATTTTTGTCACCTCCTTTCCTATGTTAACCAGGGGTCATGTTTCTGGTACCCTCAGCTACTCAGTAAGAAATGTACCAAAAAACTCACAGTTGGTCCATTGAAAGCTTCTGCATTTTATTTAGGACTGTCTCCTGGAATTTAAGTCCTCATTTATGCATATATTTATTAGACCCTTGTGTGTCTGATAGATCAGAGGAATTTTAATAGCTGTGTCCATTGGGTGTCTCCAGTGTGCCAGATACTGTATGAAGCACTTTGCATAAATACGTTCTCATTATTTCAAATATGTCAGGTAGGTGATTATCACCGATTTAAGAGGTAGCAGGTAAAACTAAGAAATGGAGTTACGTGGCTGTGGTCATGCAGTGTCATAGCTAGATTTTGTTGTGGCAGCATACAACCCCCCCAATTTCAGTGATTTACTCTATATATACAATCCCCCAATTTTAGTGGCTTACTACAAAAGCCTTATTTCTTTATCATGTACAGCTCTTCTGGGCTCAGCCCTTCTTGCCTTCGTGACTCCACAGGTCTTGTTCTGGGGCTGAGTGGAAGGAGCCGCCACTATATAGAATGTGCTGTTCTCGAGGCAGAGAAGAACCAGCAGCTCAAGGGGGGCAGACCATAAAAGTGGACACAGGATGGCAGGTCCACTTATATTCCATGGCCAAGGCAAGTTGTGGCCAAACTCCCAAGTTCATTTGGTTGGAAGTTTATTTCACCTCCAGGGAAGAGTGGAATGAATGGCTAGGACAGGAAGGGAACAAAGTAATTGTTGAGAACGGGTTAAGTCAGTGGCTGGGGCAGCTTAGAACTCCAGAACGTAAAGAGTGCCAGTAGCCAGTGGCAGGAGGAGTTTTTTGGTTTTTTTTGTGTGTGTTTTTTTGGCTTTTAATAAGTGGGACAACTTGAGGGAAGAGGCTGATGGCAGAATGACAACAGCAAGAAAAGGGACATGAAAATGAATCCTAATCTGTACTCTATGTGATCTCAGTGGCTCTGAGTTGTCAAGAGTAGGTTATGTGTGATTGCTGTTTAAAGAGAATCCATGAAACGAAGTTAAAAATCAAAATGCTTTCGGTACTTAAAAATTATCTTAAAAATTCATTTAGATACAGTTTCAAGTGAGATGTTATTTGTGTAATTTTTCATGAAATTTTTATGAAAGGTCAATGACAGATTTTTGGGGGTAGAATGTTTTTATTTATGGTCTTAAACTAAATTTGGGGAAACTTGAGTTTTACAGTTCTGTATTAGTATGAAATGGGAAAAGCTTACTGGTCATTGGAATTACCAGAATGAAAATGAAGTGAGTTTTCTGGAAAATATATTTTTTAAAAATTGGTTGCATATTTGCATATGTTTCAAAATTTTACAAGCACAAAAGGGTGTGACATAATAAAATACAATGAAATACGGTACATTTTATACAAACATGGGGGCAATATAGCATATAATATATAAAATATATTTTATATATGTAAGAATGTATGATAATAGTATATAAAGATATTTTAAAAAATCTCCTTCCCACTCTGTTGTCTTCCTTGAATGCAGTGATTTTTCCACAGATAAGATATAGGTATTTACCTACAAATTCATTTATAAAAGAGCTTCTTATTTTCCAACAGGTGCATGATATTCTATTGTATGGCTAGACTATAGTTTAATCATTCCGTCAAGGGCCATTTTATTTCCACGGTTTGATTACTGTTCTAAACAATAATTTTGTATATATTACAAAATTTTGTATGTTCTATCCCATATATGCGTATCTTAGAATAGATTCCCTGAAGTAGGATTATTGGATTATTTGGTTAAGAAGTAAATCCATTTGTAATTCAGTAGACAAATATATTAAAATTGTTTTTGTTATATGTTTTTCTTACTTGAAAATTAGACAGTCCAGAGAAATGAGAAAAATAAAGCCAAACTTTCCCTCCGGAAAAGGCTATCAGGCATGATTCTACTAATAGAAATGAATGCTGATGGTTATCATCCTAGACTTCGTTGCTGCATATATAACTTCTTTTATTTGTCTTGATGCCAAAAGCAGGGCTAAATACGAGGCAGTAGAAAAAGCAGGTATCTCCTTAATTTCTTTTAGTATTTAATTTTTTGTTAAGATTATCTATTTGAGAAAGAGAGAGCACGTGTGCATGCACGCATGACAGTGCCAGAGAGCCTGGGGAGGGGCAGAGGCAGAGGCAGAGGGAGAGGGAGAGGGAGGGAGAGGGAGAGGGAGAGGGAAGCAAACTCCTTGCTGAGCAGGGGGCTCAGATGTGGGACTCAACCTCACAACCTTGAGATCATGACCTGAGCCAAAACCAGGAGTCTGACACTTAACTGAGCACCCAGGCACCTTTCTTTTAATTTAAAAGAAACTAAAAATTTCTTGTTTATCAAAAATTTTTCCGAAATTATCAGTAAATGCTAATAAGTTCATTTAGAATTTGAAAGACGGTTTAGAAAAATACTGGAAATGAGTCAGATGAATGAGAACATAGTAGAGAACACATTCTTATTTTATATCAGGCATAGTAACTCATTCTTTACTGCAGAGCTAATTCTTCTTAAGCCCTGGATCTGAAAAATAAGAATGTTAAAGAGTTTGTCTCCATTTTTATATGAATTGGTTTAATGAGTTTTTAAAAACTGGTAGACGTTCTTGGTTTTAATCTTGGTGTAAACCCTGATAATAAAGAAGGCTTCTAGCTCTGTTGGTAAAAGTATTGTTAGATCTGATTTTATTTAAATTCTTGGTTACCATCACATCATTTTTTGTTATTTGTTTCTATCTGAGTCTCCAGCTCTAGAATATGAATTCCACAGGCTTAGGACACTCCTATTGGTTTTGATACTGTGTTTTCCTGGCATGAACTTGACATGGCAGATCTAGAGAGAACACTTAATTAATTAAATCAGTGACCAGATACCATTCTTGTATCACTTTGCTGTGCCTGAGTGGTTATTTCTAGGTAACATTCTTTTGATGTGTGTACCTGTGTGTGTTGGAGGGGGTCTTCATGCTTCATGCTATCTGTAGCAGTATACAAAAACTCTAATTCTCCAGGATTTTGTTTTGCAGTTTTATTAGTTGTGTGCATTACAAAGCATTGTTGTCAATATATTACGGTAATGAGTAATTTTTTATCTGCATCGAATGTCTCTTTGTATTAATGGCTTTTGTTTATTACTAAGTATAGTATCTATAATCAGTTGAGGAAACAGTAGAGTGCTTTCAGAGTATTTCTTTTCAAACTTAACTCTACTTTTTTGCATTTGGAATCGGCCTTTCCCCCCTTCACATTGGTAATAGAGGAAGAGATTTGAAGTGGAGATTGGTTCTCACTGGGATAGGAGAATACCAAATCTACCTCTGAAGGATCTCATTTTTATATATACTGGTAATTTTTTTCAGGAGGAGGCAAAACAGATTCAGAATCTGCAGAAAGCAAGCTCCCGTGCAGATTCGAGGGAGGATGAAATCTCTCCTCCTCCACCCAACCCAGTGGTTAAGGGCCGGAGGCGACGAGGTGCTATCAGTGCCGAAGTCTACACGGAGGAGGATGCTGCATCATATGTTAGAAAGGTAATCTTGCTACCTGCGCGCTGCGGAGATGTTTTCAGGACCCACGTGGTGCTCAGCTAGCCTCCATTGATGAACGCATGCACTGTTTGAGTAAAACACAGATAGGACGGACTGTACTTCATCCTGTATAGTTCTTGGGGGTTGGGGAACTGGTTTCTGTAATAACGTGCCATCAGAGGAAATAACAGTGAATAATTGTATTTGGGGGGACTTCTTTTCCATGTTGTTTTGCAGTAGAAGAGGCATGAGTACTCTTTTTTTTCTTTGAATCATGGTTGGTTTTTTGATATCCTATAATTCGTGTTGTGACTTTTAACCTCTGGTCCTATAAACTTCATTCATCCTTTTGACTTCCTAAGAACCTCCCTGCCATTTTGAGTTAAACTTTTAGCCTGAACAGGGAAGAGAATTATCCTGGCAAGAGGCTTATGAATTTAATAGTACATGATCACAATTTAAAAAAAATGACTAAATGTCATAAAATGCTTACTTTTGCCTCAGAATAATGACCTTGGTCAAGGTGTTAATGGTTTAGTTCTTCAGTTGTTGACTAGAAACCAGATATCAGCATTTAAATACAGGCTTGGTTTTAGGCAAGGGGATTAATTAGTCAATATTTATTGAGTACTTTGTAGATCAAAGATATTATAAATATGTTGTGTTAAATACTTAAGGCAAAGCAGTCTAGTTTAAATCCTGTAATGTGTCTTGACATTTAATTGAAATGCATGTTGAAACATGATCTGTTTTTCATTTATGGGATTGTTATTGGACCTTCTTTTCTAGGTTATACCAAAGGATTATAAGACGATGGCTGCTTTGGCTAAAGCCATTGAAAAGAATGTGCTCTTTTCACATCTTGACGATAATGAGAGAAGGTAGGTACAATTTCTTTGTTATACTGTTATTTCAGTACAATTGTGATCTCAGACCAGTCTTATCATTGTAAGTTTTAAGACTAATAATTGTTCACCTGAGAACAGTCTGGGCTGAAAATCTGTCTAAGGTTAATGTTTGAATTCCATAGAAGATGCAGGTTAGATGTAACTTGAGGCCTTCCGTCTCTTGCAGTGATATTTTTGATGCCATGTTTCCAGTTTCCTTTATTGCTGGAGAGACGGTTATTCAGCAAGGTAAGGACTGCTGCTTCTGTGTCCTGTGGTACTGTGGGACTTAGGATTTTTTTTTTTTTAAATTAACGTTTATTTTCCTCTTTCAGTCCACTATTTTCTATTATAATACTATTGGATTTTCCTCTTTTCTCGTCTTTCTTTTTTTGAGTACAGTTGACACACAAAGTTAAATTAGTTTTCAGGTGTTCAACTTGGTAGTTTGACAAGTTTATACATTATGCTGTATTCACCACAGTTGTAGTACCATCTTTCCCTTTATTGCTATTACAATATTGTTGATTGTTTCCCTTATACTGAGCCTTTTATTTCTTTATTCATTCCATAACTGGAAGCCTGTACCTCCCACTCCCCTTCACCCATTTTGCCCAATTTCCCACTCTTCTCTTCTGGCAACCGTCAGTTTTTTCTCAGTATTTATAGGCCTGATTGTGCTTTTCAGTTGTTTATTCATTTGTGTGTGTGTGTGTGTTTGCTTTTCTTTTTTTTAGATTCCACTTATGAGAAGAATCATATGGTATTTATCTTTCTCAGTCTGACTTATTTCACTTAGCATAATACCCTTTGAGGCTGTCCATGTTATTTCACATGGCGCCATTTTATCCTTTTTTATGGCCGTGTAATATTCTACTATTGTGTATATACACCAAGTTTTCCTCGTCCATTCATCTGTTGATGGGCATTTTGGTTACTTGCATATCTTGGCTATTGTAAACAATACTACAACAGACATACGGGTGCATATATCTTTTCAAATTAGTGTTTTCATTTTTTTTTTTCTGTTTAATACCCACTAGTGGAATTATTGGATCATATAAATATTTCTATTTTTAATTTTTTGAGGAACTTCCATACTACTTTCCAAACAGTGACTATACCAATTTATATTCCCATCAACAGTGCACAAGGGTTCCTTTCTCTCTGTGTCCTCCCCAGCACTTATTTTGTGTCATTTTGATTTTAGCTATTATAATTTGTGTTAGGTGATAAATCATTGTGGATTTGATTTGCATTTCCCTGATAATTAATGATTTTGAACATCTTTTCATGTGCCTGTTGGTCATGTATGTCTTTGGAAAAATGTCTATTGAGATCCCATGCCCCATTTTTTTTTTAATTTTTTATTTATTTATGATAGTCACAGAGAGAGAGAGAAAGAGAGAGGCAGAGACACAGGCAGAGGGAGAAGCAGGCTCCATGCAGGGAGCCCGACGCGGGATTCGATCCCGGGTCTCCAGGATCGCGCCCTGGGCCAAAGGCAGGTGCCAAACCGCTGCGCCACCCAGGGATCCCCCATGCCCCATTTTTTAATCAGATTGTGTTTTTTGGTGTTGTATAAGTTCTTAATATATTTTAGATACCCCTTATTGGATATATAATTTGCACACATCTTCTCCTATTCAGTAGTTTGTTTTTTTGTTTTGTTTTGTTGATGGCTTCCTTTGCTGTGCCAAAGCTTTTTATTTTGATGTGGTCCTTTGCTTTAGGAGACATATCTAGAAAAATGTTGCTATGGCCAATGTCAGAGAAATTATTGCCTGTACTATCTTCTCTTACAGGATTTTTATTGTTTCAGGTCTCACATTGACCTCTTCAATCCATTTTGTGTTTATTTCTGTGTATAGTGTAAGAAAGTGGTCCATTTTCATTCTCTTTCATGTGGCTGTCCAGGTTTCCCAGCATCATTTGTTGAAGAACCTATCTTTTCCCCAGTATATATTCATCTGTCCTTTGTCATAGATTGACCATATACTTGTGGGTTTATTTCTGGTCTCTCTGTTTTGTTTCATAGATAGATGTATCCCTTTTGTGTCTGTACCAATCTGTTTGGATTACTACAGTTTTGTAGTATATCTTGAAATCTATTTGGTATTGTGATACCTCCAGCTTTGTTGTTCTTTGTCAGAATTGCTTTGGTTATTTGGGATCCTCTGTGGTTCCATACAAATTTTAGTATTATTTGTTCTAGTTTTGTGAAAAATGCTGTTTGTATTTTGACAGGCATTGTATTGAGGCTGTAGATTGCTTTGAGTAGTATGGACATTTTAACATTAACTCTTTTGGTCTATGAACATGAAATATCTTTCCAGTTGTTTTTGTCCTCTTTAATTTCTTTCGTTAGTGTTTTATAGTTTTTGGAGTACAGATTTTTCACCTCCTTGGTTTATTCCTTCGTATTTTGTTCTTTTTTGGTGCAGTTGTAAATGGTGTTGTTTTTTTAGATTTCTCTTCCTGCTACTTTGTTATTAGTGTATAGAAATACTATAGACTTCTGGCTATTAAGTTTGTATCCTGCCACTGTAGTGAATTCATTTGTTACTTCTAGTAGTTTATTGTTGGAGTCTTTAGGACTTTTTAGGTGTAATATTATGTCATTTGCAAATAATGACAGTTTAAACCTCTTTACCAATATGGATGCCTCATTTCTTTTTCTTATCTGATTGCTTTGGCGGAGGACTTCTGGTACTGTGTTAAATAAAAATGGCGGGAGAGTGGACATCCTTGTCTTGTTCCTCACTTTAGAGGGAAAGCTCTCAGGTTTTCACCATTGGGTATGATGTTAGGTGTGGGTTTTCATATGTGGCCTTTATTATATTGAGGTATGTTCCCTGTAAAATTAATACCTATTCTCCTCAAACTGTTCCAAAAAATAGAAGATGAAGAAAAGCTTCTAAATTCATGCTATAAGGCCAGCATTACCCTTATATCAAAAGACAAAGACACCATAAAAAAAGAACTGCAGGCCATTATCACTGAGAACATAGATCCAGAAATACTCAACAAAATATTAGCATTCAGCAGTACATTAAAAAGATCATTCACCACAATCAGGCTTTATTTTGGGGATGCAGGGATGGTCCAGTACTCACAAATCAACACCATACACCACATCAACAAAACGAAGGACAGGGATCCCTGGGTGGCTCAGCAGTTTAGTGCCTGCCTTTGGCCCAGGGCATGATCCTGGAGTCCCGGGATTGAATCCCACGTCGGGCTCCCTGCATGGAGACTGCTTCTCCCTCTGCCTGTGTCTCTGCCCTTCTCTCTCCTCTCTCTCTCTCTCTCTCTCTCTCTCGTCTCTGTGTCTCATGAATAAATAAATTCTTAAAAAAAAAGATAATAATCATGATCATCTTAATTGACCCTATTTAAGTTAAAATCCTTGAGCTAAAAGGCACACTTTTCCTAAAGGGCTACTATTTCTCTAGTATCTGATACAGTTTTGTTTATAGTAACTTTTAAAGGATATTCTTACATTTTAATTTTGAATGTTGTGTGGGAGTTCAGAACCATATATACTTCCTGTATCTTTTATGTTGATTATTAATCACTTATAAAGTAGGAAGTAGCAAAGCACTTGCATTTTTAATCATACAGCCCATGTATTTATAAGGGTTCGTGTCTTCTATGTTTCTTCTTTCTTTTTTTAAGATTTTATTTATTTATTCACGAGAGAGGCAGAGACATGGGTAGAGGGAGAAGCAGGCTCCCTGCAGGGACCCTGATGTGGTTCTCCATCCCAGGACCAGGGGATCATAATCTGAGCCAAAGGCAGATGCTTAACCACTGAGCCACCCAGGCACCCACATTCTACTATTTCTTACCTTTTTGCCCTGTACACTGACACGGATCTAACCTTATGGGTATTCCCCCACTTTGTAAAATTCTTGATATTTTCGTAGGTTTCCATAATCCATGTATTTTCCAGCTTAGTGACAGTCTAATATTTCGTTACTTGCTCTTTGAATTGTTTCTTATTTTGTGGTTGTTACAGATGATGTAGGACTTAAAATCTTTATACACATGTAGCTTTTTTTTTTAAGTTATTTTTCAGAGCTGTTCACTATGAGATGACTAAAAAAATTGGTCAGTCTTATGACTTTAAAAATATATTGCTGGATTTTTTTTTTCCTTGAAAGATTGTGTTAATTTCTAATACACTTTTCTCTCAGCACCTCTATAAAATAAATGTATTATTTTACATTAATTTGGTACTTCTGATGTGTGTGTTTTTTTTATGTTGCCAATCTAACTCTATTATTCTCTTTTAGGTGATGAGGGAGATAACTTCTATGTGATTGATCAAGGAGAGATGGATGTAAGATTTAATAATAGCAAAAATAGATTGATAATCTTAGAAGTTAATATATTGATATTTATTACTATTAAGAATTTCTGAAGGGCTGTTATAACCCTTGCATGTCAAATTCCATCAACGTCTTTTGCTAAATATTTTAATGACAGAAACTTATACTGAAGATAATTTCTTTAGCTAGATATTCAGTTTAATAATTTTTTTTTTTGAGAGAAAACATTGCATATCCATGAGAGTGGGGGAAGGAGGACCAGAGGGAGAGGGATAATCTTAAGCAGCCTCTATGCCCGTGTGGAGTCTGATGCAGGGCTCTGTCTCACAACCCTGAGATCATGACCTGAGCCTAAATCAAGAGACGGACATATAACTAACAGCCACCCAGTTGCTCCTTGGTTTAAATGTTTGCTGGAGTCACGGTTGAAGCATATGTGTGTGTGTGCTATGTGGTAAGACAGATGTAAGGTAGGGGCTTCGTCCTACCTGGTCATTAGCACTGAGACTTGGTACAGCTCTCTTGATTCTGGAAGTCTTGTTTACAAGTGAAATGCAGATAATAACAGCATTGCTGTTAGAGGATTGTTAGTTCAATGCCTTCTGCAGGTGAGATGCTTAACATAGTCACTCCGTAAATATATGTGGTTGGTAATGCTTAGTTTACCTTTTTGCCCTGATCATCTCTATGGGAACTTTTTCTTATTAGGTAGTTAAACCAGGGAAATCAGAGACACTGGGTTTATTTAACTCACTGTTAGACATTAACTGTTTTGCTCTGCTGTATAAAAACATAATATATTCTGTATTTTGAACAAAATTCAGGATTCTGACCCCTTAGAAATAGTTTTACAGGTTTTTTTTTTTTTACAGGTTTTTAATACTTCTGAGTTTGCATATGTATAAAAAACTGATTGTCATTTGTATTTTAGGTCTATGTCAACAACGAATGGGCAACCAGTGTTGGGGAAGGAGGGAGCTTTGGGGAACTTGCTTTGATCTACGGAACACCTAGAGCAGCCACAGTCAAAGCAAAGACAAATGTGAAATTGTGGGGTATCGACCGAGACAGCTATAGAAGAATCCTCATGGTGAGACGGCGAGGTTTTTAGAGTGTGATTTAGAATTCCACTCCGTGTACCTAATGTTTGAGTAATATCACCAGATCTTGTAGAACAAACGTCTGGCCAAAAAAAGCATGGGAAACATTGTGACATGTGTAATGGTCAGCTCTTTGGAAGTCTGTCCCTTTGCCCATCTTCACTTTATCTTTGCTCTTGAGATAGCGTGACAGGTGCTACTTCCAAGTGAATAAAGTGACTTAAAGCCATTCAGAAGTAATCGGCTTCCCTCAGCTGCAAGTGGGTTATCAGTAGTGCAATTGTCCCCTCTCGCTGAATGAGTAAACAGTAATAAAACCCATCGGAACAATCTGCTGGTAATAGTCAGACTTTTTGAGAACTTTGTGACAGATTTATAAGGTAGCTTTAGATGTCTAAGTGCCAGCTAATGGCATTAGTCATCCTGAATGATTTCTGTAAATTTATACAATGCCTATCAATCAGTCTATTTGACAATGCGGTTGGACGTACTTCGAATATACTCTGTATTGGGATGTGTATGTATAGATAAGTAATGTATGTGCATGTAAAGATATTACAGAGGACTATGTTTACCCTTCTCCTTCTCCCAGATATATTTAACAAACATTACAGATAAGACAGTTTGGTTAGGTTTGGGGCTATGGCACGGTTTTTTGGTGGGAGGTATATAAGTGGTAGCAATTTTATTTCCCTCTGTGAAGGATTGGGGTTGTGGGGAAGAACCCTGGGCTGGAAATATATTCAGCTATAGTCACACATTTATGTTGGTTGTTTTTTTTGAGAACTGATTATTTGGTATTTCACTAACGGGTGGTATTAGTCACCTTCCTTGGCCGTATGTTTGGTGTTACTCTTTTTTCTTTCTTTTAAGTGGGGAGGGAAGGAGAAGGGAGAGGCAGAGAGAGAATCCCAAGCAGGCTTCATGCCCAGCACATGGAGCCCAACCTGGGGCTCAATCTCACAACCCTGAGACCATGACCTGAACCAAAATCAAGTCAGACTCTTAACCAACTGAGCCACCTGGGTGCCCCCAGCCTGGTGTTACCTTTAAGAGCAAGTTACTAAGGTTTTTATTGAGTTCAACAGAGGATTTACTATTACCAACCTGAAGGAAAAAAATCCTGTATCAGGAAGTGGCAACAAGCTTTGACGTTTTTTGTTTACTTAACACTTAATGTTTATTGTTCCATAGCATTATGTGATAATTACACATTTTTGAGGTGACTTGTTATTTTTTTTTTTTCATTTATAGGGAAGCACTCTGAGAAAGCGGAAGATGTATGAGGAGTTTCTTAGTAAAGTATCTATTTTAGGTGAGTTTTGGAAGATTGCATGGAGAATCATTGAAGTGTTGGTAACAGTTAAGGAGAACCTGTTGTATTACATAAGAACTCCGGTTATCAACTCACTTTTTCCCAATTAATTAATAGTAATGCAAAATGTATAGGATACAAAGTTGAAGTTAGAAGTAGTTTTACAGTGTATTTTAACTTGCTAGTATGTGACATACCTATTAAAACTGGAAATGGTGGACCTGGGAAAAGCTTTCTGGAATTACATGCTACTTAATCATCCCTCTGGGAGAGACAGGAAGGCTAAAAGTGTCCTCCTTTGATGACAAACATTGGTAGTCATTCCTCCTATGATATCTGTATCTCTTGTCCGTCGATGAGTTTATTGGTTCAGGAAAGCGATTATTGCTGAGAATGCCTTTTCTCTGATAGAAAGATTAGGTGTCATTTTCTGGCTTTCTCTGAAAAAGTGCTAGAAATTTGGTGAAGTTTAGACTAAAGCAGATTAATAGGAGATAGTTGAATTTGGTTTCGTGGCCTTAGAATGCTGTTGCAACCTGTTCTTTCCTGGGGGGTGGTGATTCTTAGGTAATCATCTGCTGCTATTGTTTTGTTCAACCCATTGCACCTTTTCCCTTTTTCTGAAAGGGTTACATTTACTTAGTGACTTGAGTTTTAGTTTGGCCTTTGGGAACTGAAATTATTGTCTAGTCCTCCTCGTTGGTTTCATAAATACATTCAACTTAGGATTTAAATAGAAGTTGCTGCGAACCTTTGGAATGGTACGGTTGGTGACACTATGACCTTTGGGTCTTGTATATCTTGTAGGTTTGATTTGCATTTAGGAAGACTTAATGATTACATTTTTTTATTCCTTTACCATTGAGTGCTGTTGATATAAATTAACCTGGCCACTGGACTCCTGAAGTAAGGATCTAAGGGTTACCTGTAAGTAATAGGATCTTGCTGAGACTTGAGGTAATTGAGGAGAGGTGCCATGTTTGACCCTTAACACTACTGGACTATTGGATGGGCACAGCTGTCTGATTCTCTTTGTAGTTTTGTTTTGGCATTTTTAGCAGTGACAACTAATGTAGAGAAATTCTTTTTGATTCTTGCATTTCAGAATCTCTGGACAAGTGGGAACGTCTCACGGTAGCTGATGCATTGGAACCCGTTCAGTTTGAAGACGGGCAGAAGATTGTGGTACAGGGAGAACCAGGGGATGAGTTCTTCATTATTTTAGAGGTAAAGGCGTTTGCGCTGGATCCTTAAAAAAAAAAAAAAAAAAAAAAAAAGCTTGTGTATAGCATAAGAGAGAATAAAGGAGCTAATTCTGGTTTATAGCTTCATTTTTTTTTTTAAGAATACCTGATGATTTTATTAAAAAATTGAAGTGGTGCTGTTTGGTTTTCTGCCCGGCCACCACACTTTAAGTAGGTTTGAGTCAGAAGGGCTTTCACGAAGTCATAGCCTACTCTACTTATCACACAAGCCAAAGTAAACTCAACCGTTTAGCATGACCAGTACAGTTCTTTACCATCCTTGTTAAAATCATATATCTGGACTATTTGGCAAACAAGGATTGAAGGCAAGTATTTAAATTCTGACAGTTACTGTGTTTTATATCTTCACAATTCATGGAAACGTATAGCAGATAGATGTTCTTGCCTGCCAGCAGAGCGAAAGAGCAGATTTTCTTTGAATGTGGCTCAGTGGATGCTAATTGGTTAAGGCAGGAGTCGAGGGACTCTGTGAAGGGCTAGTTGGTAAGTCATTGAGGTTTTTGTGAGCCATAGGGTTTCTGTTGCAAAGACTCAGCTCTTCATCATAGTACAAAAGTAGCCATAGATAGTGTGTACATGAATTGGTGTATTGTTCCTATAACATTTTATTTATAAAAATACGTAGTGATCTTGGGTCTGGCTCTCTGGCTGCAGTTTGCTAACCTGTTAGGGTCCTTAGCGTGATGAGGAGAACCTCCCAGCAGCAGCTGCTGGGTAGATGGGCTTAAAGCTCCTGACGGGACTTGGTTATCTTTCACGTGGGCAGGAGGATTGAAATGCCTGCTGAGTCCTTTTTTTTTTCCTTCTTTTTTTTAACAAAGTAGTCAAAATTGCATAGGATATTTAAAATGTCACCCTGGTTTTGAAAGTATTTGTTTTGCTGTTTTGGTGATTTTATTATAGGGTTCAGCTGCTGTGCTACAGCGTCGGTCAGAAAATGAAGAGTTTGTTGAAGTGGGAAGATTGGGGCCTTCTGATTATTTTGGTATGTGCATTTCCTTGAAATAAATACGTAGCCTAAGTCTCCTCTCAGTGAGATAGCATAGACTTAGTTTTGTCTTTCTTCCAAAGTTTATATTTTAATTGTTTTCCTTCCTGGCTCTCAGAGAGCCTATGAGATTTTGACCTTGACCCTGTTAATAATCAAATGACTGTCTCCTATCTATCAATTGGTTGGTTGTTTTTTTAAAGTGCAGATGTCATGTGGCCTGTCCTAAGTTATTGAATTATTAGGACAAATAGGACAAATAAGTAATTGTCTTTAATTCTGTCAGAAGTGCACCCCTATGTGAGCGTTCCCCCCCACACACACCTGATGCTCACCAGCCCTTCCTCTTGTCTTCTCACCTCACCAGGTGAGATTGCGCTCCTGATGAATCGTCCTCGTGCTGCCACGGTGGTGGCTCGTGGCCCCTTGAAGTGTGTGAAGCTGGACCGACCCAGATTCGAACGCGTTCTTGGCCCGTGCTCAGATATCCTCAAACGAAACATCCAGCAGTACAACAGTTTTGTGTCGCTGTCTGTCTGAGATGGGCCTCCTGTGCCTCCCTTCCCACCCCACCCCACCCCCCACCCCCAAGTCCAGGCCTCCCTGCTGCAGACTGCTTTCTCTTCCTCTTCACAGCGCCATGTGGCCGCTGGTACCGCAGCTTCTCGTCTGTTTATATTAAAAGTTGCTTTTATTGCACCGTTTTTAATTTGGAGCATTGACTGAATGCTCCTACACAGTTAAATAAATAGAAAGAGTTCTGTGGAGACTTTGCTGTTACTGCTTCTCTGTGTGCAGTGTTAGTGTTCAACCTAGGCAGCGCGGGCCCTGCTTCCTGGTGAGGGCGCATCCCTGCACCACGTGAATTACCGTAGAGTAATGGTGTAACAGTGCAAGATTTTTTTTTTTTTAAGTGACCTAATTTTCCGGTTATCATAAGTATATTTTAGACTGTGGCCATATATGCTGTGTTTCTTTATAGAATAAATGATTTCTCATTAAGCTCTGAGGATGAGGAGAAACAGATCTAGAAAAATCTTAGTAGAGTAGAAAGACATCTGCCTGTATTTAAACTAGTTAAGGGTGGAAAAATGCCCATTTTTGCTAATTATTGGATGGATATAATTTGTCGAGTTGTTTTCTTCTTCTTTTTTTTTCCTCTTAACCAGAATTTTTGTCAAGCTCATCCGCCTGGTTTTTTTGTATCTCGTTACTAGTGTTTCCTCCAATTCTGAAGCGTGTGGGTGTGGCTACCTGTGCCTGCCTTTGGAGCTTGAAACCAAATCATAGACTGCAGATAACCGAGTTATGATTTAACCACATCTGCCTCAGCTCCGAAATTCTGATTAGACCTTTATTTTTCCAGCGAGTGCCAAATATTGATCACCAGATGCTGAATTGAGAATAAGAATTTGAGGTCTACATTCTTGGTTGTTAACTTAGAGCTTTTGGCGAGATGTATATCCTTCATTTGACTCCAGGATTCTCTCCTATGTTCATTAAATGCTGGCTCCAGGAGATTGGGTTTCCTGGGAGTAGACAGGATAGATGGAACAGACGTCCTAACAGAAGAACGGAGGTGATGTTGGTAAAGGAGAAATGCCAGGGGGACAAAGTTCAGTGTTGGGGACTCTGTCCCACTAAATTCACTGGGACATGAGATTTGGGAAGAAGTGTTTTACTTTGATTTTACCTTTTTCCCTTCTTTTTACATCACCTAGAATTTGTGATAGGTTGGGGGTGGGGTAGGGTGTGTCCGTGTTGTTTCAGATTGGTCTAAAAGGCCATCCTGCTGAAAGTTCTGCTTTTCTATTGAGCATTTATTTCTCTGGCAAACTTTTTTGGTTTTTTAAAAGTAAACTTGTATTTTGAGTCTTAACTGTTTTTCCGTATTTTCCAGCCTTATCATCCTTATGTGTTATGTTATTCCATGTGCACCAATGATACCCAGCGGTTTATTTTTATTATTATTGATTTTTTTTTAAACAAAATCTCCCAGTTCTATAACGTTAGGCACTTTTATTTTCATTGTGATTTATATGTAATGTAGGATTCTATTTGGGAGTGACTGCAAGCATTTTTCCATCTGTGTGCAACTGGCCCTGATTATTAATCCCCTCTCCTACCCTTTCCTGGGTAATTTAAATTGGTCATGGTAGATTGTTTCATAGATTTAAACAGTCTTTAGGTTGTTAACTAAGTTTGGAGTATAGATCTGGGAAAGAGGTATTATTTTACATTTTAGTGTGAAATAGAAAGCCACCTATTACAAATTTTTTTATTTTTTCAAAATCTGTATTAAATGAGGGTTTTCTGATCTGTACTTTGTGTTTAGCTACCTTTTTCTATTTAAAAAATTAAAAATAAAAGTTATGTTCTTATTAGCTGAAAGCTTGATTTGATCTGTTTAAATGCCAAAACTGTACTTAAATGAATTATTTAGAATGCCATAAATTTGCACAGTTTTCATATATGTATATAATCATGTTCATGTACATTTAGATACATATAATGCTTTCTAAATGAGTTTTGCTCTTAAATCATTTGGCTTGCTGTTTACTCCCTTTTGTAGTTTTTAATCTAAGGAATTTTAAGTCTAAATTTAAAAATTATCACATTTAAAGCTTTCTCTTGTGCAATCTGAGTATATGTGAGAAATCACAATTGGCATAATTTGTCTTAGTTGATATTCAGGGCTTTAGAAGGCATTTCTGGGCATGGTAAGTGAATTTAAGTGATCTACTGCTCTAGAAAGTATAGATGGCCAAAGGACCATTTTGTATCGTTTCCTGGTTACTAGTCTGATTATACTGTGTGTGCTAATATACTCTATTCTTTTTGTTATAGATTGTCTTAACAGTAGGTCAAGTATAATAAAAAAGATTAAATAATTTAAATTCTAAAATGGATCAGTTTTTCTTCCCTTTCTCCTTTCCTTCTTGTCTTCTTCCCCCTTTCCCCCAGAGATTTGTAATCTGGTGGGCAAGAATGAAAATCAAGAGGCAATTACAGGATTAGTATTTGAAAGAATAATGTTTGTTTTGTGTTTTCCAACCCATTCCAAAGAGTGAATCTCAGATCCTTACTTAAAGCATGATTGAATTGAAGCAGATCTCTTTAGTGTATAATATAATAGAAGGAGAGGATGAAATCAAAAGCCAAAAAAGTTTCCTTTTTATTAGAGGCAGACTGGTTCTCTGGTCTTGGAACTTTCCCAGACTTCTGGGAAAAGTCATTTCTGGATCAGCGTACTCTGGTTTAAATTTAATACATGCCTTTGGGTATTTGGGCGTGCTTACTTGGGTATACTTTACATTCATAAAGTCTTAGTTCTGATATTCTTCAGATTTCTGAGATGATTAAGTTATACTCATTAGTTTATTGGTACTAAATCCTTCACATCCAGTGAGGTTGGAGATGTTCCTGTTCTAGAACATTCTTGAATTTGTGCTCCTTTGTAACAGGTGCACTTTATCAGGATTCAGTAGGCCCTTCCCCTCAGCCCACTGGACAGGGAACATTTAGCATCACCATATATTAGAACCGAAGAAAACTTCTTTGGATTGACTAGACTGGTTCTAGTTTCATTCTCCTTCTAGAACACTGGCTCATGTGAAATTGTTTTTTTTGTTTTTTAATGACTTCAATATTGACTATTTATTTATTTATAAGATTTTATTTATTTATTCATGAGAGACAGGCAGAGACACAGGCAGAGAGAAAAGCAGGCCCATGCAGGGAGCCTGATGTGGGACTCAATCCCGGGACTCCAGGATCATGCCCTGGGCTGAAGGCAGGAGCTCAACCGCTGAGCCACTCAGGCGTCCCAATGTTGACATTTTAAAATTGAGTGGCATGATGTTTGTTTTCTTAATACTGCTTTATCTCCACAATCACAAATTAATAACTGAATCTTTTTGTATTTTTGTTCAGTCCTGGCCATATATTGCTAGATGAGCTGGAACAACATTGAGAGGCAGTGGCCAGCTCACCTTTAATATGTCCCCCAAAGTAGCTATCATACCACTATCAGTAAAGGCCATAGATAGGAGATTCTAAAGGAGTCTTGAATCTCTCCCTTCTTACTCTGTGGAGCTTTCGCATAGAAATCAGTATTCCTGTGTACATTTATTGGTGAAATTTGTTAACATTAAGTTCAGAGCTGTGGCTTCATCCTGAGTCCACCTAAAACTCAAACCACTAATGAGTGTAGTTTTTTCATTTTGTACACGTTCTGCCAATTTAGCTTACGTAGCTTTGTGATTCTCAAAGTCACCACTAGATGGAGAGCACTGGTTTTATCATCTCAGTTCATGTCCAAGGAGTTCGGCTTAGTCCTGGTTTTATTTGCGAATTCTGTGGATTTGCCTACCTGCTTAAAGGTATTAGTAACCCCCAAGTCAGTACTCAGAGCATTCTCGGACATGAGTGGAGTGGCAGAGACTTTTGATTCTCCCAAAGCATGTGTGCCTAGCTGACTTTGAACAGAGCGGTGCTCTGCTTTGTGGTTCTGGCTCTCCCGCTGCCATCAGATGCCCGGCTCACGGTCTCTCTAGTGCTGCTCTGGCATTTTTTTGTGCTTTCTGCTGGTGATGTTGGTATTTAATATGGCCCCCAAGTGTAGGGATAAAGTGCTGGGTAGTGTTCCTAAGGCCAAGGAGGCTGTGATCGTGTGTCTTATAGAGCAAACAGGTGTTTTAACTAGCTTCTTTAAGGCCTGGGTTATGTGCTGGGCCGCCCTGAACTTGCGGTAAAACAATGATACGTAATATGGTGTCTTTAACACACCTTAACACGTAAGACAGGATTGTGTATTGATTTGTTTACAGAATTGTAACTAGAGCCTCATGGGAATCTAAACCCTTTATTTCCTCTAGGAGCAAATGGTGCAGTCTCCACTAATTTGGTGTCCGTGGTGACTTCATAGACCATAAAATTACCCCAAATAAGAGGACCAACTACATTTAACAGTCTTCAACTCAGATTGTCCTGGCTTTTGGGTAGGCAAAGACGAATTCCTTCAAACCCTTCTCCCTACCAATTTACGTACTGTACACTTTTCATTGTTACTACTACATTGTCAGTAGTAAAGTGAACGGTTGTTAGAGTGACAGGAGAGTTTTTGTGTTATGGTAAGTCAATGAAAAAGGAGTCATGTTGGGAGAAGCTGACCATTCTAAGAAAGGAGTCTTTTGTTTTCTGGTATTTTTTTAAACAAATGATAGAGTCTTAATCTTTGCATTAGTGAAAAATAATGGGGTGTTGAAGTAATAAATTAGGTAACTTGGTACTTTACATACTGTGATCGAACTCCATGCTATTACCCTTTTAAAATACACCACAATTTTTATTGTAGGCCATTTGAAAACTAGCGCACTGTCCTAGAAGTGGCTGGGTTTGGGATGGAGCTGTGGCTTACCTTCCTTAGGCTCTGCAGTTTGATATGCCAGACCATTCAAGTGCTGTTCTTTGAGTGTCTTTGCCTAAATATTTTTCTGCCATTCCTCTGTGTGCAATTATCTGGTCCCTCCACCCAAAGTAGGAGACAGTTTGTGAAGTGGGAAGCCCTGAGCAGCAGTAGAGCCCACAAGTGATGGAAGCCTCTAGGGTGGAGGTCCTACTAAAGGGTTGATTTTTTTTTTTTTTTTTACATAAACATAACCACACATTGAAGTACTCTCAGGTTTTTGTATTATGGTGGAAAGAACACTTGGGAGTAGGTTTAAATCATTATGTTTTATGATTTTGTGAGACAGTTTTTTTTTTTTTTCTGTGTACCTTGGAGGTAAGGGATTCTCTGTGTGGGAAGAGCTCAGTGAGTGGCTCTGATGTTGTTGTCATGGAGACACAGGGTCCAAGGTAATGCAGCAATGATGTGGGGTACCCGGTGGGTCAGAAACACCCATGTTAACTTGTCCTGTCAGGGCTTGGACGACCTCTATGGTGCCTGACCTGGTACCCACCGACAGCTTTGCTCAACATCCCCCCTACACACACACACACACACACACACACACACTTGTAGAGTTGAGCCTCTGGCCTTTCTCAGAGAAATGGATGTGCTGATATCAGCCATTTTTACTTGTTGACTAATTGCTCTATAGTGTGAATACATTCCTATCATTTGGGTTTTCAGACATGAATTACAAAATAAGAAACCAAGCCTCCTATGAAAGGTGTCTCAGATGTTGGCAAGTCAGTAGGGAGGAGGCTGAGGGGATGGGATCCCAAACCCAGCCTTTTTTTTTTTTTTTTTTTTTTTTTTTTATGATAGTCACATAGAATGAGAGAGAGAGAGGCAGAGACACAGGCAGAGGGAGAAGCAGGCTCCATGCACCGGGAGCCCGACGTGGGATTCGATCCCGGGTCTCCAGGATCGCGCCCTGGGCCAAAGGCAGGCGCTAAACCGCTGCGCCACCCAGGGATCCCAAACCCAGCCATTTTTAAGAGAGGCTTCGAAACTTGAGGGGTATCTGGTGGGGGGGGGGCTCAGTCAGTGAAGCGTCTGCTTTCAGCTCAGATCATGATCTCGGGGTCCTGGGATCAAGCCCCACGTTGGCCTCCCTGCTCGGTGGGGAGTCTGCTCCCTCTCCCTCTGCCGCTGCTCGTGCTTGTTCACTCTCAATCAAATAAATAAAATCGTAAAAAGTCAACTTGATTTAGTCGTTTTTTGATAATGCAGCTCAAGGGTGGGGCATCTAGGGTGTCAGACCTCAGAGCCTCCTGCTTCTCTTGGGGGCTGGTGGGTGACTACTGTTCTGGGACCTTGTGGAAAAGAGGATTGTGGTGGGTGGGCTCTGGTAGGTCTTGGCTTCTCTCCTGCCTGAGTCCAGGCTCATGCACCTGCTAGGCTCCTTCCTATGCTCTTCCATCTTCTACTTGTACAACCAGACTACCCTGGTTTTCCCTTCATTACAATTCCTTCTATTGTTGCTGGAGGCTAAATTTGACATACTTGATGTTATTTTGGTTGATACTTAAATACTCTTCAGATTGAAAACATCCCCTTTGAGATATTCTGAGCAAATCCCTATGTTATTTTTTATCCCTCATAATAACATTTTTGAGAGCTTGCTTTGGGACTGTTCAGTAAGGGATTACTATATTCAGTTTGGGCCACGGTGACTGGGACATACATAGAAAGTGTGAAGTCTACTTTGAACCAGCTTGAGAGCTAACCATTTTTAGATATTTTTTTTTGTCTCCTCGTGAGATGCCAGATGTTTTATCTGGATCAGAAATGATCCTTGTAGATATAATAAGGATCTGGAGGTCAGCTAGGTGTCCATTGGTGTCCTTTAATTTTATTTGTTCTACTCTTTTTCTGGGACAAGGCTTCCAATCCTTCCAAGCCCAACTCCTATCCAGATTGCCCGGTGGGCTCAGGAGATGGATGGTCTGTGGCTTTGATGAAGCAGTGCTTTTTGGGAAAGAGGGAGTTCCACTAGAGAAGCCACGCACCAAGGAAGAAAGTTGAGTGGGTCCCTCTTCTTTTTTTCTTGTGGAATCATCCCAGTGCCCTGCCTCTTCCAGAGCTCATGACCCAGCACCGCCAGCATGGACGGGGACGCAAGGAAGCAGTGGTCCACCCCCAAGAGTCCACTGCTGGCTCCACATACAGTTCCCGAAATCTGGCTTCATCCAGCCCTTAGCTTGTCAAGTTAGCCTGGCTAGAGTCCGGGGCTGACTGTTCTGCTGAGTCAAGGGCTATGACACTCTGTTCTCCGTGGACCTCCACACACCCCTCCACTGTCTGTAGGATGATTTGGAGTCTCCGGTCCAGGGCCAGGAGGTGGGGCTCTGTGAGGACTGGGCTGAGCTGGTCTTCTAGCAAAGACTCCCGCATCACGTCACTGAGTCTGTAGTCGGCCTGGGCCAGCAGCTGCAGGTGCAAAAGCGTTTTCTTCTTTATCCTGGAAGGACAGAGTCAGAGGAGGCAAGTAAGTAAATGTGAAGAGAAAAGGCTTGCCTCAACTTTCCCCACAAACAGCTGTCGTAGCTGTTCTGGGAGCCTTCTCTCCCCCAGTGTTTCCTCAAGCACATGTGAATGAAAACTGGGGAAAAGGAAATAAGTGACCTGTTCACAACATCTCAAGGAGATTTAAAGCCACTGAGAGAAGTTTCTGGTAGGTGAAATGATGAAGATATTTGCCATCTCAAAAGCCATAGATACCCTCCACCTCTAAGCTGTTTTCTTGCCAACTTTATTTCTCTGTATCAGACTATTAGACGGAAATGGGGTGGAACCAATCTCGACTTGAGGATTTTGATTTCATTTTATGTGAGAATCTTGACTTGCACTCAGATGTGTAAGCCGCTTAATTGTCTGACTTGTCATCAACAACCACTGCCTGTCCACTCAGGAGAGGGAGGGTTGGAGGGAGGCACGTTTAAATGAGCCGAAAAGTGGATAAAGAACCTGCTTTGCTCAGAGTTTTCCAGCTAGAAATAAATGAGGTGGTTTTGCTAGGCACGCAGCACGTATTTCTAGTTAGCTCCAAGCAGGCGGGCCATTTCACAAGCCTGACTTCGACACCAGAGAGGTATGGAAGTGGGTTAGACATTCTCTAGCGAATGGTGGCCAAAGGTCAAAGGACTTCCTTTCAATCTGACACGAATTTGTGGGACTTTTTAAAGATTTTTTTTTCATTTAAATTTTTTTTTTTTAAGATTAGTTTTGTTTCTTTTGAGGGGAGAGGGGCAGAGAGAGGAAGAGTCTTAAGCAGACTCTGTGCTGAGTGCAGAGCCAGACCTGGGACTTGATCCCATGACCCCGAGACTAGGACCTGAGCCAAAACCAAGAGCTGGATGCTCAACTGACTGAGTCACCCAGGTGGCCCTAAATATTTTATTCTTAAGTAATCTCTATACTCAATGTGAAGCTTGAATCCACGACGCTGAGATCAAGAGTCTTATGCTCTATCGACTGAGCCAGCCAGGCGTCCCCAGTTTATGGGGCTTTAATCAGGATTTTACTTAGATGGTGAGCAAGTAGTAATATTTACGAGCTTATGTTAAGTGCTGAGCGAAGCAGGGAATCTGATTAGTCGTGTCAAAGACTATCAGGCTCTGCAAGGGTGAGCTCTTCTCTGAGTGGGTTCGAGATTAAAGTTGGCAACTGAAGGGTTTAAAAGATGAGGTCCTCATTCATCCTCTGCTGACAGATGGGAGAGATGGGGGTTGCCGGGGAAAATTCTGTCAGTGGACAAGAAATGAGGTCATTCCTGCTCCCCTACCCACCGGGGTCCTAGCCCAGTGAACACTGAGACCTTCTGAGCTCGGCTGTGGGGGCATGGAGAGTCACCTTGCCACCTGCCCTGGAGCTGGAGGCTCACCTGCAGCACTGGGACAGCGGGGACAGGATGGAGAGTTCGTCCTGGGAGTGTCGTCCAAACCTGGAAGGGGACATGGGCGTTCAGGGTGGCCCGCAGCACTTCCCTCCTAATGGTTTCCAGTCTCCTCTCCCTCAGCCTTGTTTGGACTCACAGCGTGGGGTAAAGTGCCAGGGGCCATGGAAGCTGCCTCTGCAGCCCCCTCCTTGTCCATCAGCTCCCAAGAGCCTCTGTGCCGGCATCATTCCTTCTTCCTTCCTTCATTCACTCATTCATTCATTCCCTAACTACAGGGGGCCAGACACTGAGGATGGGCCATGCGCTCTGCCTCCCAGACTGAAGCATTGAGTAAAGAAATGTGGGAAACATCAGTCTGTCTCACCAGGATGCTCTCGGGTTGGAGGAGAATCCAGCGTTACTTAGCAAAGATCAGGAGAAAGAGGAACTGGAACAAGTCGGGCCAGGACACAGGGACGGTGACCATGGAAGGGCCTCATTCTCGGGGGGCCTTGGGGTTGTCCTGAGCAGCTACGGCCGGGACAGCCGTGTTGGGACGCTTACCCTCTGGCGTTGTCAAGGTGGATGAGGAACCCATCATCCCCGAATTTGGTGAACATCTCATAATGGTGCCGGTCCATATTTCCTGTAAAGGAGGGCGGATGCTTCGGACGTCTGCGTCCTCCCCGGGCACGGAGGCCTGTTCGCAGTTGAGTCAGGAATCTGAGCCCAGGGCCCCACGCTTCCCACGGTTATCGGCGATGGTGCAGAGGGAGAAGGAAGCCAATGGAACAAACAGACCCTCGTGTGGATGGTTTTCACCTGGTGAAAACCTGGGTCCTGGGGGCCAGCCTTGAGTGAGGTCCCCTCTGACAAGGGGAGCACGTTCACCTCTGTCCTCTGGGGCCTCTGGCACTTGGAGGCTGTGGGCCGTGCGAGGTTCCTCGGGCCTCAGAGTCCAGGCTCTGCCTCGTTGCCCAAGGTCACGGCGAATCCCAGCCCAACAGCCGGGGCCAGGGCCAGGGCCACCAAGTGCCCCAGCGCGGGGACCTACCTATCAGGAAGTCGAAGATGGCCATGTCAATGATGTTGAGGAGGCGGTTGCTGCTGTTGTACGGGTAGATCTGTTTGACGGTGTCGCAGTAAAGCGGATTGACCTCCCACCTGAGGGGGAGAAGAAGTCCTGGGGCTGGAAGAGCCAAGATGGCGAGGTGTTGGGGGCCCTCCTCACACCTGCCCTCGCCCCCCAAGTCCCGGCTCCCTCATCCCAGCCCGGGCTGCCGGCAGCTCCTGGCCTGCAGGCTGTAGGTAGCTGGGTACATGGGGGGCCCCGGGGCAAAGACACGTGGCAGGCTGCAGACTCCCACGTGGGGGAGAAGAAGGTTCTGGGTCTTGAGCATCCATTCTGCTGGGCGCTACACTGATGGCTGGGTTACCGTGGGCCGGAGGGGAGGCGGTGGGGCAGGAGGCCACCTGTCCCTCACCTGCTTCTCTGCAGCTCCTGTCACTGAGCCCCCTGGACCTGGCCCCCTAGTTCTCCTGGACCATTCGGAGCCCCCGTTCCCTTCAAGGCCCTTATTCTCTCTCCCAAGCTCTGGCTGCTAGGATGCCCCCCCGTCCCTCCATCTGCTGGGCTCGCTCCGGCTCAGCCTTCGTGGGTCCTCTAGGATCTGTCGTGTCCTCCAGGGACCCTTCCCTGTTCACTTCTCTTCCCACTGGGACTATTCATTCATTCAGCTGATAGAAACCAAGTACTACTATGTGCCAGGGGGTGCGCTTGGTCCCGGGGGGCCTGGAGTGGGGGGAACAACTCTGGGGCTTGGCTTTCCAGGGCTTACTCAGGTGGAGCAGGTGGAGCAGGTGGAGCAGGTGTTGCTCCTTCCGGCTCTGCATGTGCTTCTCCAGATTACAGCAAGGGTGCCACTGTGTTTTCATAATCTGGCTACTGGTCTGACGCCCCCCCACTCCCCAGGGCTGGGAGCTTCTGGAGAGGAGAGCCCGTGTCTCTCAGTTCCATACCCCCTTGCACATAGGAGGCTCTTTGTGACTGAGTACCCGAACTAAAGGGGGGAGAACAGGCACAGCTGGCCCCAGGATCGGGACGAGATCAGGAAATGACTGGGGTTTGGGGATCCGAGAGCCAGGCTGGCTGCAAGGCCTCGGTGCAGGGACTGCAGCCCCACGCAAGGGACGGCACCACGGCCAGGGGGCCCACTCACTCTTCTTTTCCTGCCAGCGAGTAGGAGCGGATCCAGGGGTTGGGCACAGACAGCCTGGGGGCCAGGTTGAGGGACGGCAGGAAGGCGGACAGGGAGCCCTCCAGCAGGTGCGGGTTGCCACAGACGGCATATTCAGTCTTGCACATATACGGGCACTTGGCAAAGAAGCACACGTTGCTGGCTGGAGGGTGCAGGAGGAGAGAGAGAGGAGGCCTAAGAGAAGGAGGCAATGCCATGTTCCTGCTCCCACCCCCGCCCCCCGAATCCTCCAGGAGGGAGGGGAAAGCCTCAACGCTCAGCCAGGGAAGAGGCCAAAGAAGAAACTATTGCTTTCCCCGGCGTCGGGGCTTGTGAGCGCTCGTAAACCGAGCATCCTGGGTACCAATTTTTCAGATGTCTCAGGGCGGAGAAAGTGCGGGACCCAGCCCCACTGCATCCCATTCAGGTGACTAGAATGCTCTTTGCTTGAACAGGTGACATCTGGTTCCAGGAGGCTGGCAGGGCAGTTCCCGCGCACACAGGCTACTTGGCATCTCACAGACTACCTTTCCCATCCCCAGTTCGCCTGGGGTGATGCTCAGGTGGGCCGGGGTGGGAGGGCCTGAGGGCAGCCTATAGCCATCCGAATGAGGGCGGGAGCTCAGGCCGTGCTCTTCACCCCAGCACGTTGTTCTGGCCAGTTCTCTACCTGGAGAGACGAAGAAAACGCTCTGCAGGATTTCATTCTTGGTGACTTCCAGGATTTCCTTGGTGACATTGACTAGCCTCCCCACTGTGGGTGGCACCCGGCGGAAGTCCAGAATCCTGCAGGAGAGAAAGCCCTGTTCATGTCTGAGGACTAGTCAGGGGGCCGGAGGGTGGCCCATTGGAAATGGCATTCCTGACCGTACCCAGCCTGGCCAGTACTGAGCCGACCGCGCCCGGGGCCAACCTGTATCTAAAGGGGCTGGAGGAGGGGTGGAGAAGGAATCCTTATTCTAGCAAGCCTCCTGGGCCAGCCTTCCCACCACCTGTGTTCTAGGTCAGAGCTTTCCATACTTCAGTTGAGCATATGTGTGACCTGGGATCTCGCTCACACGCAGGCTCAGATTCAGCGGGTCCAGGGGGAGCCCGAGATCCTGGATTTCTGAAAAGCTCCCAGGGTGATGCCCCGACTGCCAGCCCAATAAAACACACCTAGAGGAGCCACGACAGGCACATGGGAGGGGAGGAAGTTCATGAGTGTGCTTTCAACCTTTTCTTTCTTTTTTTATAGGTTTTATTTATTTATTCATGAGAGACACAGAGAGAGAGGCAGAGACACAGGCAGAGGGAGAAGCAGGCTCCATGCAGGGAGCCCCATGAGGGACTTGATCCTGGGTCTCCAGGATCACACCCTGGGCTGAAGGGGGCCCTAAACCGCTGAGCCACCCGTGCTGCCCTCAACCTTTTCATATCATAACCTTAAGACTCCTGGGATACATGGGAGTGGATGCATTCTTCCCATTTCCAATCAGAAGACTAGAGCAAAGAGCAAGGTCAGGTCCAAGGCGGCAGCCTGAGCAGCCTGGCAGGGTTGGTTCTCTTTCTAGGTCATTCATTTCATCATCTTAGAGGCCTCGTGTTGTTCAGACGTGGGGTTAAATGGGAAATGTGTTGAGTTCAAAGGCGCCACTGAGGTTCACGAGGAAGACCGGTGCCAGAAGGAAGAAGTGCCAGGAAGGCCCCACCTGAGGTCTGCCCAGCGGCCCTGTGGTGGTCCGTCCTTGCGGGGGCGCAACCCTACCTGTCCAGGTGGAAAGCTGCGATCTCGGCGTTGTGTCTCTGAAAGTCAATGAAGTAGAAGAAGTCCTCGGGGGTCTCTTCATCTCGCTGCTGTCTGGAAGGAAGGGAGGAATCAACGCCCTGGACTCAGACTTCATGAGGAGCCTGAGGAGAGAGCTGAGAAGCATGACCGGAGGGAAGAGAAAGCAGGCTTTCGCGCTCTTAATGTACACGTGCATGATGGAAAGACATGCCAGGGACAGCCCCCGGCCCCCTTGGCTGGGAGAAGACTCACGGGCTTCTTGCAGGACCTTGTCCTGCAGGCACGCCCCGTACCAAGTCTCCTGCCTGAGCCACTTTGGTGCCAGCAGCTGATCCTTTAAAATTAGTTGAATTGGGAAGAAATATAGACATTCTTCGGCAGGTATAAGCAGAAGAGAGGGACTGGCCAGCCAGCCAGAGGTAGCACAGACCCAGATGTCAAGAGTTAGAGGTGGGGTAGGAGGCTGGGCTCTTCTAAAAGGAAGAGTGTCCTTGGGATGTGGTTTAATGCAACTGACATTTGAAGACCAGAAAAGGTCCAGGTCTTAGGGTGACAGGGTAATAAATGAGCTTGTCCCCTCAGAGAAACCTCAGCGGAATCCTGAGAGGGAGCCCAGCCAGAGGCTTGAGGGAGGCTGGTGTAGAGGAGACTGATTTTATACATTTTAAAATCTCTAATGGATTCCTGAAAAGCAGCAGGCCCGCCCGAGTGTGATGGGCCAGCCGGGTACGTATGTACAGAGAGCTGCCTCCCGATCATTCCGGGCAGCGTGGCCTCTGGCCCCGAGGTTGACTTTGCCTTGCTGCTAATACACACGGAAGAGTGATGATCTGTGATGAATTTTATAATCCGCTGCGTGGGACTGCATGAGGGCTGCAGAAGCAATTCAAATGTAAATACACATAATTTTGCAGAAAGCTGTAAATACACAGCTCCAGCGATCAAAAGACATAGTGATGTGCACTTGGCCAAAAAACACAAGTCCTGGAGACCACGGTGAAGGGCTGCTACAAGCAGGTGTTCTGTTTTATAGGGTGCATCCTCATTTCAAGGACAGGTCCCTGGGCTGAGGCATGCCCCCCACCTTCTCACTAGCGGCGCCGCTGGATGTCTAGGCAGCAGGGAGCGGCCAGGGGTCCCCCTCTCCAAATATTAATTCCTGAATTCCCTCCATAAGAATACGCAGTCTCCCCGACACCTTTTCGAATTTTCTAAAACATCATTTCTCTGTTTCTGGATGGCAAGTCTGGATGTGATTTTAAATTTGAAAACCATTTTTACATCAGTGCCTCTCAGGCTTTGGCAAGCGTCGATGTATTCCTCGGTGCCTGGATTATATATACATTACACGAAAAATGCAATCTTTAATTATGGTCATATTTATATTATCCAAAGATAAATTTCTACTTTCCCTTTTTAACATGGGACAATTTTTTTTTTTTTTGCTTTCAATTACCTATCGAAAAAAATGCATGCCTTTCCGAGAAATACGTCTTAAAATGATGCTGTTTGGCTTTGGACTAAATTGTATACAAATGCGGATTACAGTTTACGTTATGGCATAAGAATAGACAAAATGGCTTTTATGACCCAATGTTGGAGAGTTTGCATTCTATTCAGGAGGAAAGCTGGTTCATTTGAACAGTCTTTGCCTGTAGTTTGTAAGTGATGGGGGGAGAGGAGAGGCTGTAGGCTGGTACTTCCTGTGCTTTCCTGCATATAAAACGTGGCCAGTGTGCGTGGTTTTCCTCCCCACGTACGGAAAGGGAAAGCAAGGCTCTCCTGCTGTATAATGAGCTTAAAGTTTTAGAGAAATCACAGCCATCCTAATGTGCCAGATAAGAATTCTCAGAGAATGCAACTCGCGGATCTGATGCTGGGTGGTGGATTTGCAGATTTATCATTGTTTTTATGCTTCCCTTTGATGTCTCCTGTTTCTACATCATGTTCCCTTTGCCTCCTCTCTTTAACCAGGCTCACTTAGGAGTCTACGCTAACCCCCATGACTAACCATAACAATCCCTAAAAACCCTGTAATGCCCCAAACGTGGTGGCTCTGTGTTCAGCTGACAGGTGCACCAAAGAACCACCTGCCTGCTTCTCGAGCCTTGGCTAAACCAGCCACGCGTGCTCACTGCGATCGCTCCCTTTTATTTTTTTTAAAAAAGATTTTATTTATTCCTGAGAGACACAGAGAGAGAAGCAGAGACACAGGCAGAGGGAGAAGCAGGCTCCATGCAGGGACTGGATCCCAGGAGCCCGGGGATCACGACCTGAGCCAGAGGCAGATGCTCAACCACTGAGCCACCCGGGCATCCCGCGATCACTCCCTTTTAAAAGGAACACAACTTTTTCTCCCCAGGATTTTATATGCCTCAATATCAGATGAGATCCCCTCCCCAAACTGTCCACATTTACTAATTTTCGGTCAAAACTCCCTTACGGCTGCCACAGCTGGACGTGGAGGTGAGGAAGACGGTCACTTACCTCATGGGTTTGAACATGGCCTTCCCGAAGTCTGAGAACCTCAGAACCAGCTTGAGGTGGACCCCACTGGGTTTCACGACTGTGAGGGGGAGAAGGGAGAGTTAACGCTGTTTCTGGGCCTATGACCTCAGGGCTTGTAACCTGTGTTCACTCAAAAAAAAAAAAAACCCACTAGATTTCTTCTTTCTGCTCTTATGTAATAAGACCCCGGAGACCAGCATTTGCTTTTGAAGTCTCCAGGGTAAGTTCTAGCATGTCAGTCAGGCCTTGGAGAGTGTGTCTGGGGGGCTCAAAACAATGCTTTGTCTGTTCTCCTGGGAAAGGGGAAAGTGATGCAGTTTCCCCGAGATAGACACTCACTGAAAACCCCGCAGAATGTTTTCCTAAGAAGAACTGGAGTCTTCCCTGTGTGCTTCTGTGGCACCCCGATGGGTTCTGATTATGCCACCTGTTACATCCCGTTGGACTAATTTATCTCCATCCCTCTCTCTTTTATATTTTATTTATTTATTTGAGAAAGAGAGAGAGAGAGCATGAGCAAGGTCAGAGGCAGAGGGAGAAGGAGCCTCCTGCTGGGCAGGGAGCCCGGTGTGGGGCTCGAACCAGGACCCTGGGATCATGCCCTGAGCCGAAGGCGGATGCTCAACTACTGAGCCACCCAGGTGCCCCTCAACGTCTTTCTATTTAGGACTGTATACCTGGGCCGGGACAGGGTTTTGATGGATAAGACACCTGGGCGCACCTACCTCCCCCTGCGGTCAGTACTGTCTTCTGATATGTTGTGTTCTGGGTACTTCACCCGCTTTCCCCTGTCCTGGCCTTGCTAGGACCGGGCAAAGTGTTGGGACAACGTCTAACTCACCTTCGTGTTCTGTATGATGGCAACTAGCAGGCAGGTACTGAACTAAAGCAAAGGGAAGCCCGGGGGCCCTAAAAACTTTCCTTTGAACCTTTAACATGTAATGACACAGATGAGAATTTCTATGTGTTCAGTATATTGAAGCAAAGAGATGAGGTTACTCACTACCGGGCCAGGGAGCTTGGTGTCCAGGCACCACCACATCCAATTCATAGCCCCTGGGAGCTACTATATCTCAGGTCTGTCTTTTTGAGTCTGTTCATCACTTGCCCTGGTGGGTCTCAACTTTGGCTCCATTAGAATCACCTGGAGGGTTTTGCAGTTCTGATGCCTGGACCTCACCTTGTGCCACTGAACCGAGACCCTCTGAGGTAAAGGGCAGTCCTCAGTACTTTTTAGAGCTTTCCAGCGAACTCTAGTGTGTGGCCAGCTTAAGAACTACTGTCCAGGGGCGTCTGCCTTCGGTTCAGGTCATGATCCCGGGATCCTGGGATCGAGTCCCGCATCGGGCTCCCCGCAGGGAGCTGTTTCTCCCTCTGCCTATGTCTGTGCCTCTCTCCCTGTGTGTCTCATGAATAAATAAAAAATAAATAAAATAAAATAAAATAAAATAAAATAAAATAAAATAAAAAAACCACTGTCCAGGACAACTGCTTCTTAAACCGATGAATGTACTCTAACCCCTTGAGGATTTGGTTAAAATCCAGATTCTGGTTCAGAAAACCAGGGTGGGGACTGAGATTTTGCATTCCTAATAAGCCCTCCGATGATGTTAATGATGCAGACGACCACACAGGACCATGCACTCTCCAGCGGGGCCCTAGTTACAGCTCCTCCTGAGCGCTTTTTCTTTGGTGTGGGTGGGTGGAGAGCATGTTGAGGTCTCAGAGATAAGGCAGAGAGAGTCTCGCTCCTTCAGCTTCCAGCCAGGACCCCCACGGGATGGACGGTGGGCCCCTCCCGTTGCTGCCAGGCCCTGAGGTTCCCCGGGTGGTGGCGATGAGGGGATAGGACAGACGCAGGGCTGGGCCACTTACTCTGGGTGCAGTCACATGCCCCGAGCAAAGCCTTCTCGTCCTGACTGTAATCTGGAAAGGAAGAGAAGGGCCGTGAGAACGCCCAGCCTTGCTCCTGGGAGCCTTTAGACCACAGAGTGGGAGGCGGTGAGGCAGCCGGGGGCCCTTGCCCATTCAACGGGGGATGGCTCAGGGCCCCAACTGCCTGTGGCCTCCATCCTGCTCCATCCCAGGCCCTACATCCTCTGGCCCTTCAGTGGACGCCCCTGTAGCAGTGAGTGACTGATGCTAGATTGGTCCCTGTTAGGGACTAGATTGTTAGAGCACTTGAGAGCACAGACCCGGGGCAGGGGGACTATGTTTGAATCCCAGCACCACCGCTGTGTCTTTGGCCAAGTTGTTTCACCTCTCTGAGTCTCAGTTTCCCCACCTGTAACATGGCCATGATAATGTCCACATTGTCTCGTTGCTGTATGAAAGAGGGTTGTCAGGTTCCAAAGAAGCGCTCAGTCAATGGTAGCAACCCCCATTCTTTAAGTGTTCAGAAACACTTTTTCTTATAGCTCTCTGATGGGGTCGTGATGAGATTAAAATGGTAAGATCTCATGCAAAGGGGAAAAGATCAATGTCTATGTTTTTCTTTTTCTTATCCTATCAAGTGTCAGAGCCAACCCTTTAACATTTTACGCTACAGCCCAGTCTGAGTTGGTTTATGCAGCCTTCCCGGGAGAAAGTCAGTGCATCCCGCCTGAGCCTGTGCATCTCACCAGCACTGATGGTGGGAAAGCGCCTCATGTCGTGGAGGAGTTGGCTGACGACAGGACTGGACCGGGAGTACAGCCCACGGCGGCTGATCCCCAGGTGGAACTGGACCCAGCTGGCCTCCTGTCGGAGCTGCAGGGGAGCGTCCAGGGAGGTGAGGTTGAGCTGCTCTTTGTACATCTTGTGTCGTCTGCAAGAGCAGGGAAAGTTTGCTTTGTTTTGTTTCAGTCAGGGCTATAAGAAGTGCAAAGACATGGGGTGCCTGGGTGGCTCAGTGGTTGAGCATCTGCCTTCAGCTCAGGCTGTGATTCCGGGGTCCTGGGTTCGAGTCCTGTATCAGGCTCCCTGCAGGGAGCCTGCTTCTCCCTCTGCCTAAGCCTCTGCCTCTCTCTGTGTGTCTCTCATGAATAAATAAAATCTTAAAAAAAAAAAAGAAATGCAAAGACTTGTCAAAGTGCGTTGTCTGGACTCTACTCATTCTTCCATTCATTCAGCAACAGTAGGCAAGCACCTCCTTTGTATGTGGCTTTATGCTGAGCTTAGGATACCATGGCGGGGGGCAAAAAGGCACATGCCTTCCTGGCCCTCAGAGGGTTTATAATCCAGTGAGTGCAACAGGCACCCTGGTTACACAATGCCACACACAAATACACAAATACCTAACTACAAACCATAACAAATACGGCAGATGATTAAGAGTAAAATTAGGGACCTCATATAATCTGGGATCTTAGGAAGATGTCCTGGGTCTCTTTGTGCACTTCTCAATGAAAAAGTCTATATGTGATATTCCCCACTATTTTCTGACCTACAGAAGTAAGCAGATGGGGGACAGAAAGAAGGTCCCTGGTGAGGAGGAAATGAATAGAGAGTGAGGATCTCTTCAGCAGGGCTGGAATCTAAGTAGATGAAGCAATAAGTCATATAGGAAAAGAAGAATCCATTAGCCACTTACTGTTTGTTCCGCTCAAGAGCCTTTTCTGCCAGGGTCAAGGAAGAAAGTAATAAAACAACGCCAATGCCAGATAGGGCCTAAGAGTCTAGTTTAGGAGACAAGTTGTATGTCTATGAAATCATCAGAGCAAAATACAAAGCAGTTGTAAATTGACTGCTAGATAGGTGGTTCAGACTAAAACACCCCAATATTTTGGAGAAGGGAAAGATGCTTACATGACAAAGTGGTCAGATGGAGACCACTGTGGAGGAAGGTGGGCCTCAGCAGGATCTGAGAGAATGGATGGTGTTCGGATTGAATGGCGTATTACACGGGTGCTCCTGGGTTAGGGATAATATGAGTGGTAGGAGAGGCTGGCAGGGGACAGTTGTATCTGAGGATCAGAGGGGCAGGTTGAGTAAGCAGGTGGTTAAGTGAAGAGATGGAGGCCTCCAGTTAGAAGGTAGAGGAAGTGAGCACGATGTCATCTGGTGAGGTAAAAGCTGGCCGTGGAGGCAGGTGGGATTATGGGGGCAGGGAATGGGTGTTCCTACATATTTCTCAAACTGGTACCATACCTCTGAGGTCTGTGATGGGGTGGGGGTGGGGGTGGGTTTTTTTTTGGCTGAAATTTTTGAATTCTGAATCCATCACTTTGAATTCTGTTAAGAATAAAAGTATCGGGATCCCTGGGTGGCGCAGCGGTTTGGCGCCTGCCTTTGGCCCAGGGCGCGATCCTGGAGACCCGGGATCGAATCCCACGTCGGGCTCCCGGTGCATGGAGCCTGCTTCTTCCTCTGCCTGTGTCTCTGCCTCTCTCTCTCTCCCTCTCTGTGACTATCATAAATAATAAAAAAAAGAATAAAAGTAGTAATACAACTGAGTCAACACTGACTCATTGTTTTGTAAACATTTAATTATATATGAATTCATTTTGATTTGGGAGTCTTCATTTTCGAGCCAATACATTTTCTTTGTTCGGGTCTTGGAGCACTTGAAAAGCGTTTGTGTCTTTTGTGTCTTTTAGGCACGGCGTCCACATTGCTAACGGATAAAGAACTATGACCTACTGGCTTAGTCCAGGCTGCCCACACCAAACACCACTGGCCAGGCAGCTTCCACAGTAGCCATTTATCCTCTCACACTTCTGAGGGCCTGCAGTCCGAGATCAAAGTGTGGCCAGATTTGGTCTCTCCTGTGGCCTCCCTCTAGGGCTTGCAGAAGGCTGTCTTCATTCTTGCCTCCTCATGTGGTCTTTTCTCTGGTGTCTCTTCCTCTTCCTATAAGGACACCCGTCTGGGACACCTGGGTGGCTCAGTTGTTGAGTGTCTGCCTTTGACTCAGGTCATGATCCTGGGGTCCTGGGATTGAGTCCCATATTGGGCTCCCAGTAGGGAGCCTGCTTCTCTCTCTCTCTCTCTCTCTCTCTCTCTCTCTCTCTCTGTGTCCCTCATGAATAAATAAATAAAATATTTTAAAAAATATAAGGATGCCCGTCCTATTGAGTTAGGACCCACTCTATATAGGACTCTTGGGGGGACAAAAATCAGTCCAGAGCTCCCCCACAAGCTTTGCTCTCATCACCAAGAAGGTCCACTTCAGAAGACTTTCCTCAACGCAGTCCAGGGGGTCAGGAGGGAGGAGGGGGGTGGGATGGCAAGGCAACTGTACAGCGCTGGGACTTCCCACCTAAACACACTTCCACCCATCTGCGGGATTTGATCAGACTCATTGCTGTCAGCCAGGGCTACATAATCCCATTTTTTTCTCTAGTCAGCTTCTTCTGGGGGCTATGGGAAGTACTGGGCAGCAGCATATGTATATTAGTCTGCTCTAGTTGCCATAACAAAACACTACAGGCCAGGGGGGCTCAAACAATAGGCATGATTTCTTGTAGTTCTGCAGGCTGGGAGACCCAAGATCAAGGTGTAGGCAGATTCAGTTACTGATGAGGGTTTATTTCTGGGCCTGTGGATGGCCACCTTCTCACTAGGACCTCACATAGAGAGAGAGGAAGCTCTCTCTTCCTTCTCTTACAAGGACAGTCATCCCATCGTGGATCCCTACCTACATGACCTCATCTAAACCTATTTATTTTCCAAAGATACCCCCTCACCTCCAAATACCATCACATTGGAAGTTAGGGCTTTTGACATATGGATTTGGTGGTGGTGGGGGGGGAAGGGAGCCTCATAAATATTCAGTCCATAAAAATATGAGCCTATTTTTCCACCCTGAACTCATCTGGAGAGAAAACACTTACTTAACATGCAAGGGAGAGCACACTCCCCATCTAAAGGGGACAGCTGCTATTAAGTTTCAGTTAACAGTAGTCATGCCTTGTCATTGCTCATTCATTTATTCATTCATCAAATATTTGTTGACTGCTAGACACTGATCTACATCCTGGAGCTAGGGATGTGTACAAAACAAAGTCTATGTTGTCATGAAACTTACATTTCCCAGGAAATCATTTATTCTGGGTTTTGAAGAGAAGTTAGAAATCTAGATTTTGACCAGAGTGTAGAACCTCCTTTATTTTTTTTTAAAGATTTAATTTTTTTAGGATTTTTAAAAGATCTTATTCAGTCATTTGAGAGAGAGAGAGAGAGAGAGAGAGAGCACAGGAGCGAGGGGGGAGAGGCAGAGGGAGAAAGAGAAGCAAGAAGGGAACACAACGTAGCACTAGCTCCCAGGACCCCAAGATCATGACCTGAACCGAAGGCAGACGCTGACCATCTGAGCCACCAGGGAGCCCCCAGAATCTCCTTTTTAAACACACTGACTTACTGGGTATACATACAAAGGAAATGAAACCAGTACCTTGAAGAGAAACCTGCACCCCCATGTTCATTACGGTCCTATTCACAACAGACATGGAAGGGACCTACATGTCTGCCAATGGATGAATGGATAAAGAAAATGTGGTACAGATACGCAGTGGAATATTATTCAGCCTTAACAAAGAAGACAATCCTGCCATTCGCAACATCGTGAATGAACCTGGAGGACATTGTGCTATGTGAAATAAGCCAGACACACACAGAAAGGCAGATACTGTATGATCTCACTCACCCATGGAATCTAAAATAGTCCAGCTCAAAGCACCAGAGAGTAGAATGGTGGTTGCCAGGGGCTGAGAAGAAGGGGAAATGGGCAGCTGTTGGCCAAAGGGTACCAAGTTTCAGTTACGCAGGATGAATATATTCTGGAGATCTAATATACAGTGGTTTATTTTTTAAAAAGATTTTATTTATTTATTCATGAGAGACACAGAGAGGCAGAGACATAGGCAGAGGGAGAAGTAGGCTCCATGCAGGGAGCCTGATGGGGACCTCGATCCCGGGTCTCCAGGATCACACCCTGGGCTGAAGGAAGACGCTCAACCACTGAGCCACCCAGGTGTCCCTACAGGAGTGTATTTAACTATAGAGTTAACAATACCGTATTGTATGCTTGAAATATGCTAAGAAAATAGATTTTTAGTGTTCTCTCTACACACACACACACACGGTAACTATGTAAGGGGATGGATACGTTAATTAGTGTAATAGTGGTGAATTATTTCACGATGTATGAAAATACTAGGTATATCGAAATATTAAGTTGTACACCTTACAGACCTACAGCTTTTGTCAATTGTACCCCAATAAAGCTAGATCAACAGTGACAACCACAACAAAATAGCAACCCGTTCGTGTTCAGGGCCCTGTGCTGTTAAAGCAGATGAGGATTCGATCTGAGTCAATGCAGGGTAATTTTAAGACACACGTAGCTCTGGGGAAGTCCATGTGCAGAGGAGACAAGGCAAGACAAGGGAACTCTGTTATTCTAAGACTTTGGTCTCCAAGAGCAGAAGAGGGAAAGACGGCTGAGACCTCTCTCCCAAGTCAGCGAGCCCGTGGCGGCTGTCCAGCCTGGGGGGAGGGGGGAGATTGGAGCCACTGGTGTCATTCTTTAAGATTGGGGCCATTGGTGTTAAACTGCTTTTATGAAAATCAGGCGAAAGGACAAATTGTTGACCAGGTCCGAGGCCTCCTGCCAACTTTTCCTTATGTTATTAACATTTATTTTTATGTTAACAACTAGTCGGGCCAGGCTCTCCTTCCCCAGCCTACTTTTTGAGGCCTAAAGCTAAGTGACTGCTAACCTCTCCTGGGAGTCTGATGGAAAGATTGCCCAGTCCCGAGCTAAGCCAGTCACCCTGAACTAGAGCAGCGCCCAAAGCAAGTTAGGAGGAAAAAGAGACATTCTGGCGAGCTGGGTTTGGGCAGCAGGGGGAGGGGTGAGGGTGGGGTTCTCCTAAGTGGCTCTCTGAGCTAATGAGTTCCAGCAGCATCCAAAGGAAAAAAAACAAAAAACAAAACAAAAAAAAACCCCACATGTGGTGAATTGAGTGTAACTTCTGGACAGGGACAAATGGCTCTTTAAGGCATTCTCATTTGCCTCTAGGTGGGGACACATGGCTCTCTGGCTTGCTGTTCTGCCCTTGTGGGAGCCTGCCAGCGTTTCTACCTTGGGGACAGAGGGTGGGGACAGGGAAAGAAAAGGCATTAGGTATCTTTCCTACTGCATAATTCATTTCTTGTCAGAAACTTTGCTTGGGTGCCCTTGGGGACAACCAGCAGGGTGTGCTAGAGCTGGCTTGGACGGGGAGCTTGGAACTGGCCGTGATGGGAGATTGGACACCATGGCAATTGGCAGATGTTACAAATCAGGGTTTTCTTTTTTTCCTCCCAAAAGGAGAGCTGGTTTTGTAGCACACCGCTGGCCTGTGCTCTGATTATGGCTGTGTGTGCGCAAGTATAATTGTGTGTGTGCAAGTGTAATTGTGTGTGCACAAGTATAATTGTGTGTGTGCAAGTATAAAGTGGTGAACACAGAGAGAATTTACCTGCTTTCTTTCCTGAAAGACAAAAAGAGTTTTCTAAAAGAGCAGCTCAGTATGTCAACCATATGTACTACTGTGTGGTTACAAAGATGTGTGTGTGTGTGTGTGTGTGTGTGTGTGTGTTGTACATATATATATCTTGTTTGAGGACCTGGATGCAAGCTGCCATGCATGGGTTTCACGGTCATCTGAATGGAACAAGTCCTCTTCCTCTAGCTGGTTTGGGTTGAATTTCCACCACTTGCCCTTTGAAAGCTATAGTTCCTGGTCCTAGTGTTGCATGCTTGCTCTGGCTTTGGGAGATGGGGTCAGGTCCCCCCCTTATGCTGCACAGACACACTCTGGAGGGACAGGGCCTGGCCATCTAACCCTCAGGTTCCAATAAGGACTCTCAAATTCATTCCTCATGCCCACAATTATTAGGGATTTTTTTTTTACTGTACTAATACTTTTTTTTTTTTACTGTAAACAAAACCACTTCCCTAATCCTATCTTACACGTGGACAATGTAGTAAGTGCCTTTCTCAATAATCTTTATTACTCAATGCCTAATTAAACCCTTGCTTCACCTCCAGACTCAGTTAGAGTTATTGGTTTGCTTAGTTGGTTATTTTCGAGATAACCTTAAATCTCTTCCTTATGAGGCTTCCAAGACGTACGGTCCACCGTGACGGAAATCTTCAGCTACAGAACTCCTCCAAGCACCATCTTCAATGCCCCCCATCTCCAGCCTGAACATTTCCTTGATGTTCCCAAGTAAAGAAGAAACACAAAAGCAAAAGAGGAGGCCTGTTTGGGGTGACAATACCGACAATGGCGAAGGTCTCCTCTGGCTGGAATGAGGTGAGTGTGTCACAGGAGGCACAGTGCGTTAATAATTAATTGGCACAGTGAAGTAGACCAAGAGCTAATCACCAGTGCAATCACAGAAAAAGGACACAGAGTTTGTGTCACAAAGACCTGGTTCTGCTTCTTACCCGCAGAGGGAGTGACCTTGAGGACTGGGCTAGGTGCCATTGCCGTGCACGCAGTACCCTCTGTGAGCCTACATGGGATACATAGTCTCATGCCCAACTCGCAAATGAGAAGACCGGGAACAGGGCATGGCCTTAAAAATAAGTAGATTAAGCCCTCTGAGCCTCAGTTTACTGTTGTGGAAAATGGGCATACTGCCCATCTACCTCACTGTGTCCTAAGAATTAAGTGTAGTAAAAAAAAAAAAAAAAAAAAAAAGAATTAGGTGTAGTAATATCCAGCCACAGAGAAGGCATCCAAGAATGGCTGCTGCTTTTAATTATTATTATTACTGTTCATAACGACTGGAGATCCGAAAACTGGAGAACGTTTTCAGAAAGAGGGTTGTAGTGGGTAAGTAGAAACAACCGGCTTTGCAAGCTGGAGCGGAGTCCTTGGAACATGCCACGAGCAAGGAAATGACATCTAGGTCATCTGTTGCATTAGACACCGCCATGCGCATGCTTTGGCTCATCTTCAAGGTCAGGGATCTTCCCCGGGACCTCAGAATTCCTCTGTGACTTGACTCTTGATGTGCATACTAAGCACTAGCCAAGGTGCCTTCGAGGCACTGGGGAGGGATGCCATGTTCCATCTTTTGAGTGTTCAGGCAGGTCTGGCTAGGTGGGAGCCTGGGTCCTCCTTTGCTTCCTGGCAGATGGAGAGGTGCACAACCTCCCCTGTTCCTCCTGAGATCCTGAGGGCACAGCCACTGGGGTGCGGTATTAATAAGCCAGGTGCTGTGAGCACGTCAGGCAAGGAGGGGAGACAGCTGTGACTCAGAGGGCTCAGGGAAGATCTGGAAGGTTCTCAGCAGCTTGGGTGAACTCCCCACACTCCCTATCACTGATCTCATGGCTTCAGGTCTGAAAAAAAATTCCTCCCTGGTGCATAAATTTCCTTGTCTGGGGGAAATAGAAAAACCAGAATTCACCACCTCTGCCCCCAAACAAGGCCTAGATGCTTCTATTATATTCAGAGAGTCCCTGTGGGTGGGGGTCAGGCCCTTTTGGAATAATGTTGGCACGGGGCCATGCAAATATGCACACAGCAGTGCTCTCCTCTGCTGGCTACTCAAGTGGAGAGGCCAGGGCAGCATCGGAAGGGGAAGGTGGGGCCACGGTCTGTTCTCCAACACCAAGCAGCAAGCTCCGTGTCCCAAAGTTACCAGTGGCTTAAACTCAGACATCTGACTCCTTTCCCCTCCAGTTTATTTCTAAAACCAGTAGTATTGCCTCTATGACCCCTAAAATTTCCCTCTTCTTCCTGCTGCCTCGCCAGCTGGACCCTCACCTCTGACCTGGACCCTGGGATATCCTCTTCCCTGGTACTCATAACTCGGTCTCCCCCCTCTGCCCTCCCGGCCTCCCTCACAGCCAGAGGGACTCTCAAGCAGAGCCTCAAGTGTGTGTCTCCCTACAAAATCCTCACTAGGTCCTCACTGCCCACAAAATCCAGTCCCAAACCCTCGCTCTAGCATTCCTCAATGTGGCCTCTCCAGCTTGCAGGCCAAACTCCATGGAGCTTCCTCTTTGAAGCTTTTCCAGTCCAACCACCGGATATGCTCTTTCTTCCTCATACCCACACATCTCCATACAGCTCCCATTTCTTCTGTCGCTCTAGCCATCTTCTGAGCTAATAGTGATTTAGACACATTTCTCATTCTTTTCTAGCACATCGAGGTCAGGGACAATGTCTTGTTCATCTTCGTTCCCCTTCCAAAACCCGACACAGCCCCTTGCACATGGAAGGCACTCAACATTTATTCTTGAAAGAAGTCGGAAGCTCTCAACTAGCACCAATACATGCTATGGCTCAAGTATATTTTTGGTATTAATGTGCTGCAAAATATTTCAGGGATTTGACGGTCTATAATTCAAAATGAATCTGGTCTTTCCCAGGTTATTTTGCCTCAATTGTCCCCAAAGAAAACTTTCTAAGTAAAGAACTCCCCAGGAGTGAGGGAATGACATGCAAGAGTCGGAGAGGGTAACTAGCAGAAAGATTCATGAGGATGGGCCCTCTTTCTCTGAGTTTAAACATCCCAGCATCATTTATACCCAAGACCTACCATAGGTATAAGGGATATCTCTTATAGATATCTCATAGTTTTTAGTTGCACTGGGCCAAACGAACTTCCAAATAATTTTTTAAAAGATTTTATTTATTTATCAGAAGCGGGGGGGGGGGGAGAGAGAGAGAGAGAGAGAGAATGAGTCTCAAGCAGACTCCACACTGAGCATGAAGCCCAATGTGGGGCTCGATCCCAGGACCCCAAGATCATGACCTGAGCCAAAATCAAGAGTTAGACGCTTAACCGACTGAGCCACTCAGGCGGCCCCTTCCAAATAATTTAATGCAAAATCATTTTGAAAGTCCTGGAGAAAGCACATTTCTTTTGATGGGTGGTTTTAAAATGCTGATTGTCCAGAAGAATATTTTTTAAAAAATTCAAGGTCCCAAGACATAAACATGAATGGGCAGCATAAATAATGTTTTTCTGGTCTTTGGAATTTTAGGGAGCTTGCTAGGTTGTGCTCCGACCTTTCTGGTCTCTTGATCTGTTTCCCGTTCAGCCTTCCTTGATCCACCATGAAATGGTAGAATTCCTGAAGGCTCTGTTCTGGCTCTCTCTCCCTCTAGCCCCACCTTTGATATGATTGCATCCATACCCATAGCTTCATTTGCCACTTCAAGTGAATTCAAACCTCCAGCCCTTTGAGCTGGAGACCCATATAAGCTGTAGCTGCTTGCTTCTATAAAGGACCAGACAGCAAATATTTTAGCCTTTGCAGGCCAAGATCGTCTCTGTCTCAACTGCACAGTTCTCCCACTGTGGTATGAAAGGAACCTTGGACAAAACAAATGAATGGGTAAAGCTGCCTTCTAATACTTGCTCTACTTACAAAAACAGGTATCGTGGGCCAGATCAGGTCTGCAGGGTGTAGTTGCCAAGCTTTGTTTTAAAAGCATCTGCAGTCAGGGGCACCTGGGTGGCACAGTCAGTGGTTGAGTGTCTGCCTTTGGCTCAGGTGGTGATTCCAGGGTCCTGGGATCAAATCCTGCATCAGGGTCTCCGTAGGGAGTCTGCTTCTCCCTCTGCCTATGTCTCTGCCTCTCTCTCTGGGTCTCTCATGAATAAATAAATAAAATCTTAAAAAAAAAAATGCATCTGCAGTCAAGGAGTTCAAACCAAACTCATGCTCTTGCCTCCAATCTGGGGGACTCAACTGTGGTTTCTGGCCACTGAAGGTCACCTGTCTTAGGTCAGCTTCTCCCTGAAGCTGACCCTGGGCTTTGGGTTAAGAAGCAAACTACGCTAAGAGAAGCCAGAGAAGGTGCGTGGGAAGCAAGATGGGGAAGGAAGAAGCCAGACAAAGGTGCAATTTTAGGTGAGGTCCTCTCAATCAGTCTGATCCTTGGGGGATGAGGTGGGCTCTGCAACTTGTTACATCTAGAAGTTTGTCCTCCACGGGGAGTCTGCTTGAGGTTCTCTCTCTCCCTCTGCCCATCCCTCTGCTCTCTCTCTTTCTCTTTAAAATAAATAAATATTAAAAAAAAATATTGGCAGGATTGCAGCCTCTGAAGGCTCAAGGGATGAAGGCTTCCTGTTTCTTCCAGCTGGTAGTGGCTCCAGGCATTCCTTGGCCTGTGGCTACATCACTCTAATCTCTGTGGTCACGTGGTCTCCTCCTCTTCTCTCTTCAAGGACACTTGTGACAGCATGTTGGGCTCATCCAGATAATCCAGGATTATCTCCTCATCTCAGGATCCTTAACTTACTCATATCTTTGCAAAGACCTTTTTTTTTCTGAATAAGGAAGCAAACAAAGATTCCAGGGATTTGGTGTGGACATCTTTGGGGAGCTATTTGCTTGTAACCTAATGCAAAGAGTAAAACTCCCAGGGACTTCTGGCCCCTTCTAAGGGTGAGGCCGGTAGCAAAGCGTACAGAGCTGGAGGATGGGTGTAAAGCTGGCAGGGAACCAGCCGTGTGGATTACACAGCTGTCCTTCTGGCTAAGCCAGAATTCTAGGAGTCATTCTAGAAACTTCCCTCTCCTTCCCCACAATGTCCAAAATGCTGATACGTGTTTTTTAGATGTGGCAGGTAGGCATTTCCTCTGGTTTCCACTACAATAAATAATAGGCTCATAAAACCCATGACCTAGAACGGGGAATTTCTGTTGTTCATGAGGACCATGGCTTACTTTTTCATTGTTGGGCTTACTAAAGAATCTCGAAATCTTTATAATTAGAAAGAAAAAGGTAAAGAGCTCCTGAAATCAAAATGATTGTTTTTCAAAACGCAAAGCTCATCCTGCCAGCCTCCTGCCCAGGAGCATTCTGCATCTCCCTATTGGGGTTCAGTGAGCCTCTTTTTATCATTGCTCAAGGCCTGTGTTTGGTCAGTGTGATAGCTACGAGCCACACGTGGCTATTTAAATTTAAACTAAAATTAAGTAAAATCAAACATTTGGTTCCTTGGTCGCATTTCAACTGCCCAGTAGCCACATGTAACTAGTGGCTACTCTTTTGGACGGCGTGGATCATAGAATGTTTTCATTATTATGGAGAGTTTTATGGGATGACATTGGTCTCAGGCCATGCTTCTCTACTCCAGCCACGAAGTTACTGATCCGTCCCACCGCAGGGACTTGGAACATACTATTTCCTCTGTCCGGGGCGCTCGTTCATTCCCTCTTTGCCTAAATCCTTCTCATCTGGCCTCCAGCTCAAGCCTTACTTCCTTGAAAGTCTGCATTGACTCTAGATGAGTCCTACGTCCCCACCTTTGTGTTCCATTGCACTGTTACGTCTTCTCCTTCGCTCAAGCTACTCTTAAAATCGCACGCGTGCTTGTGTTTATCAACCCATGCGCTGCAAAGGTAGAGTCTTCTTTTGTTTTCTTCTTGACACTGGATCCTTAGCCTTTGGCACGTAAGAGGTGCTTAAGAAATATGTGTGGAGTGAGTGAAAGTGCTCTTTAGCTCACTCACAGCAGATGCACAGCTCTGAAAGAACTACCTACTGTATTTTTCTGGAAAGACAGTTAATAGAAATCACAAACTTACTCAAGAGAAGCTGATTTGCATGCTTTTTTAGATATCATATGTTTGCTATAATATTAAAATCTCCAGACATCCTACCTGCCATCCTTTCTTCTTAATAATTGTGTCATCTTTCAAATTCCCTGGTTCTCCAGCGTCAGGACAGAATGAGCTGATCTTGGGAAATAACCTTTGTCCTTTCTGCTGAAATAATAAGTCTCCCTTTGGCATCCGAACTAGAATTCCCTTCCAAAAGCAATGCAACGATGCCAAGCCCTCTTCAGCATAGCTATTTCAATTGTGCACCACAGAATTTATATTTTGCTAAATTCGGTGGTTATGAGGCTCTTATGAGAAATGACACTCCTTCTCCTTTGAAAGCTCACACTGAAGTCCCCTGCAGAGGAATTTGGTGATAATCCATTAATTATTTTCTAACTACTTGAATCCCTGTTCATTTCCTGGAGCTGTTCATTCCTGAGAAATTCTAGAAGGTGCTGTGCCAGGTGCAGAGGTCTCACGGGCTTCCCCCGCTCCATCGCCTAGGCTAGGATGGATGATTTTTGGCAGTTTGTGGAGCACTGGCCATCTGCACCCAGGATCCTGAACAGAGGGAGGAGGTGGGAAATGGGGCTATCAGGCGCTCAGGCAAAATTCTTTCTGTTGGAAACTCAGTATGGGGTCATTATGCCACAGCATCCGAAGGGAGACAGAGCAAGAGTGAGATATTTCAGAGTCAAGTGTTTTCCCAACTAAGCTCTGCGTTTCTCAAGGGGAAGGATCCGCCTTGGATTTCTTTTGCTTCCGCCTCACTATTTGGCAAAGTGCTGCGCACACAGCAAGTGCTCTATAAATAATGATTCCAAGATGTCTGAACAAGTTTCCTGCTGCAAAGATGCCATCGGGTTCCAAAACACTAGTATCAAGACTTGGTAAGGGGATCTCTTGAACCCGGGAATTGCACTAGATTTTGATCTCTGTTAGGATGGAACTTAGGGGATTGGTTTTCTTCATTTTATGAATTTCCAAAAGCACTCTGCTAGGAAGAAAATTTAAAAAGCATTACAGTGAGTCTCTGTGGGACTTGGCTTTCCATTTAAATCTGTGCACCTGCTTGATCCATATGTCTCTTTCAGTATTCTTATCCTTGACATTGGTCTTAGAAAGAACATTTATTCAGAATTGTTTATTGTGGTGGTAATGAGTTTGGAAAAATGCTCCTTTCGATCGTTCTATATCTCCTGTGACCGAGAAGGATCCAGGTTTACTGGGGCCTGACACACATTTGGAGGACCATTTGTAAGCAAAAGAGTGCAAAATTATGAGTACAAAATTAGGCACTAGAGTGGCTATTTAGAATGAGAAGAGATATCAACAAATTAAGAGTGCCTTGAAGATTTAGATCCCTTTCTTCTGAGATTCCATATTTATCTAGAAATAGGTCTTGCCTGCAACTTGGCTCCATCTCTAGCTAGCTTTTCTCCCCACCCCATGGCTCCCAGCACCCCCAGGGGAAGTCGGGGAGCCTGGGCTGATGCTTTATCAGCATCATGGCAAATCTGCCTTGGACTGGCAAGTACGCAATTCATAACCCAGGAATATTTACGTAGCACCTAGCATGTCACTTTCAAGCACTACTGGACCTTCTAGATTCTCTCAACCAGTAGCTGAGTATGAGAAGGTCAGAACAATAGCATCAAGCAGAAGTGATTGAGGCCAAGAAGGACAGGAGCTTTTGGAAATAGCTTTTCTTTTTTAAGGATTTTATTTTTTTTATTTGAGAGAGAGAATGAGAGAGAGCACAAGTAGAGGGGAGGGGCAGAGGGAGAGGGAGAAGCAGACTCCCCATTGAGCAGGAAGCCTGATGCAAGGCTTGACTCCAGGACTCCGGGATCATGACCTGAGCCCAAGGCAGCTGCTTAACCAACTGAGCCACTCAGGCGCCTCTGGAAATAGCTCTTCTGTTCGCCATTCGGATGGAATTTATTTCTGAGACCCAAGCATTGAGCTCCTGCTGGTGGCATGTGCTCACTATAGAATTACGTAGAATGACCAGCTTTCAGCAGACTGCTTGACTCACCATCAAAAGCCTATGGCTCATCATATGCAGGTCACGGGCTGCTGACTGATGTCTCCCTGCTGCTCTGTTCCACGGGTTCAAAGGGCATATTCCCCATTTCTTCCCTTTCTACTCATCTGCTTCCTCATCCATTCATCTCTGTACCCTCGAGGCCAAGAGAAGCCCACAGAAGCTGTGATGCAATAGTAGTGACCTGGAGCAGCAGACCTCAAAGTGACTTCCCTGACTGCTCCTCGTTTCCTTGTTTCACTTCCCAAGATAGAAATGTACTCACCCCCGCCCACCCCCGCCCCAGAGTCTGTCCTTCAGCTCTGAAGGAATATCTGCTTCAGTTAGTTCATGGATCAAGCTTGATTTTAGGGGTAGGTGACAGGTGGTGATGCTGCCGTGTCTGTAAATGAATGATGAGCTTGCAAATCCAGAGAGGGGAGGGTGGGAGAGGCAGGTGCTGAGTCTTGAGTCCTGGCTCTGCCACTCGCAGCTGTGTGACCAATGGCAACTAACCTGACCTCTCTGTACCTCACACCATCTGAAAAGTAGGGACAGTAATTGTACTCATATTATGTGATTTTAGTAAAGATCAAATACATTCATTTTATTTATGTGAGTTATTATTACTGTGATTTCTAGGACTCCATTATCATAGGGCTCTGTATGACTCAGTCGGTGGGAAGGAGGGCCATGAGGAATTTTTCACAACAGCTGCTTAATTTCCCAGTTACCTGAGTTCTTCTCATGAGGGTCAGAGCAAGAGCTCTATTCTACATTCCCTGGGATGGCTCCTGCGGTAGGCCGAGGAACGGCTCCCCCCGAGATACCCATATCCTGATTCTGGAGCCCATGAACATTTCCCTGTATGACCAAAGGGACTTGCAGAGAGGAAGCAATGTGGCCACAGGGACAGAGATCAGAGTGAAGGGGCCTGAAGCCACCAGAGCTGGAAGTGACAAGCAATGAGTTCTCCCCTAGAGCCTTAGGAAAGTACACGGCCTCTCCTACACCTTAACTTTGGACTTCTGGCCTCCAGAAAAGTAAGAAAATAAATTTCTATGTCTTAAGCCACCCAGTTTGTGGTAATTTGTTTTGGCAGCACTAATGCAAGCAGCCATGGGCAGGGACAGCCAACGGAGTAGGTTCTTGGCACTGCAGTTCCTGAGGACCAGTCCACAGGGCGTCCCCTAGAAAGCACCTTTCCCATGCCCAGGAGCTGGCACTGGGGCAGGTGGCTGCTAATAGGTTGGAGAGAAGTCACTGCTTCTCCATTCCATCCCAAATTCTGAACCCCGGCTGCGTACTAAGCTCTTTAAACAGATCTGGCTGGACAATGAAACAAGCTTCCATAAAGACGCGAGAGCCCAGTGACAGGCAACAAGGGGGTGCTCAGACAGATCCAGATCCAGGTTGCTGTGCCCTTGCCCTGTGGCTGCCGAGACCCAGCCCCTCACACCTGTCGCCAGCGCCCTTCACTTCCCCTGTGCTCTCGAGTATGGTGGTCAAAGGTCAACACGATGGAGCTCTTGCTCTGTGTAAGGCACTTCACAAGCACTGGCTCATTACTTGTCACAGCTCTCCAATGAGGCAGGTCCACTGTCAGCCCCATTTTACAGGTGAGGAGCCTGACCTGAGTTAGGGACCTGTGTGGAGCTGCCTCAGGGTCACCGGGCTGGTGGGTGACATCTTCAGAGCAGGGATGCAAATCTCACCTATTGCCTTCAGAGGGTGTCTTTTCATCACCACTCTGGATGTCGGTGTCAACCCAGGCCCTTTACCACCCACTGGCTCCCGGTACTGGGGCTCTGAGCTAGGCTCCTTGATGACTCCCCAGGCACCTCCCCAGGAAGAGGGATCTGTAGGCCCATGGATGCAACCAGGAGGTCCAACCAGATAGGGAAGGCATCACTGTACACATCCTTCACACTCAGGAGTGGGTACGACGGAAGACGTTAGCTACATGTACTTGGGAACTTAGGCATGAAATGACTTGCTTAACTGACATGGAAATCTGAAATAAAAGAAGAAACCCTCGGTCCTCATGACCCAAAGTATGAAAAAAAATAAAGATCTCATCAAAGTGTCTAGACTTATCCATTTTGCTCAGACCTTGTTGATTTTGGATGGCTTAAGAGAATGGGGCTAGATGCTCATGGCAACTAGGAGGCACATTCCAGGGGCTGAGACAGTGACCTGCTTCTCTATCTTCACAACAAGGTGAAGACCAATTGCTGAAGATGGGAATAGATTGGACACCCTGGAGAGGAAGGCAAGGGCAATCCTTGGTCTCAGGGATCCCCAGACTCAAGTCACAGAACCAGCAGATCCCTTCCAGCTGGGCTATGTTACCCAGATTCTAGTCCTGGGTGTAGAGCTAAGCACCAGCATGACTCACAAACATCACTGGCTGCACACAAATAAATTTGGAAAGAGCTGCACACTGTAACCTCTCCGGGCACGTCACAGTTGTGGGCAGAGAGTAAAGGCTCTGGGAAGACCTGTAGCCAGCCCTCCTGTCCCAAGGGCCCTTCCTTTGCACAGCCCATGTTGGCACCCACTGGACTCTGGCACACACCACAAATTTGGGAAACCTTAAAGATTAATACTTGACCAAGGAACCCTTCAGCCTAACCACGATGTGATGATTCATAGAGCAGGGGCCCCACAGCTGTCACCCATTTTTTCCATAGGACTGCTGCCTTCTGGCGAAGACCAGAGCTTCTCAACGAGAGGCAATTTTCAGCCATCAGGGGTGGAGATACTTAGAGACATTTTTGCAACAGAGTTGGTGACGTGCGTGCTAAGGGATGCTGCTAAGACTCTCTACAATACGTAGGAGATCCGAGCACAACAGAAAATTGGCCCAAAACATCAGTAGTGCTGAAGTGGAGCAACCCTGGGCTGGAGTCACAGAATCATGAGCAAATAAAGCACTTAATCCTCTGATGATGACCTGAAAATCGCTACGATGGGTTCTGGACTCTGTGCAATTTAATATTTTCCATAGACAACATAATGGCCCTCCTCCGGGACTCGCACACTCCTCCTTTATCTTTTGCAAGGCAAAAATTTTAACTATTACTTAATTAAAAAAAAAAATCCCAAATCTGAGTCAGCAGTCATTTACTGAGCTGTCAGACTTAATCCCAACCTAACAAGCATATTGCTAAAATGCTAACACACCTGTTACCTGCAAGAGATGCAGTATGGATCTAATGAAATATCATAATTTTGGTTCTTTTCATCCTCCAGTTGTGCAATCCCCAAATAAACGGGTAGAGAAGCCTCATGTATACACACATGCTACACATGAATACGCGTTACACACACACAACACTGTTAGCGAATGATATTGGTGTTGGGTGGGCGTGGGTCTTCTCTCTCCTGTACCATTTTTCCTGAGTGAAGAAGACAGAAATGTGGTCTAAAGGCACTTAAAGTGGACCACAAATAAGGAGAGACCTTGAAGATCCACACCTGGGATCTTCTGATAATCAAAGATTGATCAAAATGTACTTATTTTCAAAAACGTTTGAGCTTGGCCTTACTGCCTATCACACAGGCCCCGGGCATTTAAAGGACAGAAAGGTCTAAATGAGGTGACATCTCATTTCGGGTGGTTCCAATCAGGGGTTAGGAAGGGGGCACATATTTTCATGGTTTGTAGGCCAGTTTCCTTGTGGCTCAGCCACAGATGAAATTCTTTCAAGTCCCTGGCCTGTGAGCTGGGGCTAATTTGCATGGCATTCTTTTCTCCATCTGATTTACAAAGCGAGAGAGTGATTGCAGATCTTGGCCTGTCTTCCTCCTTGGCATGAGCAATGGCCCATGTGGTAGGATAATTTATTGAGATATTAACGTGTGGGTTTTTTTTTTCTTGTGAAATTTTTCCCACCCCTTGTTCCGAGAAGGTAGCCAGGCTTTTGAGTTTCCTGGTCTCGGGAGGTCTTTACGGTGGAGGATCAAGCAGGCATTTAGATAGGCTCCCCCACTCCTTCTCTGGCTTTTTTGATTTTTGGAAATCCTAACCTCAGTGAAGGGCTGTGCTAGACAGGGAGTTCTGACAGTAGGATGTGCCCACCGAAGCACAAACTACTGATGAAAGTATGCAAATTCTGCGAGTTTAGGAAAGGAGAGCTGGCTAGGGCTCATGTGTCCGGTCTGTTTCCTGGGTTAGGGTGGCCCAGGGTGGTGCAAAGTGTGTGGAGTGCCTAGGAAGGTGCATTTCAGGTACCAGAATCCCACCTCAGCAAATAATCCTACGCTTGTGCTTGAGCTCAGCATGGAGGCCACAGTGCCCCCACCCCCCCAGCCCGACACTGAGAGGGTTTGGGGAAGAGGGATCCCATCATGACTTGGATTCAACTTCTATCCTAACAGGAAAGGGGGCTCAGGGTTTCATTTGATTGGATGTTTCAGAAAAAGAAATTTCTTTCCCACATGGGTTTGTGAAGTAAAATCAGGTTCTGCAAGAGTAACAATTCTGAAATCTCAGTGGCTTCACACAACAAAGACCTCTTTCGCACTCCTGCTACTTGCTGAATGAAGGTCGGGGCACTATTCAGGGACTTGGCATTAGGGACACACAGAGGTCCCAGCGTGAGGCCTTCCAAGGTCAATCAAGGTCCCAGTGTGAGGCCTTCCAAGGTCAATCAAGGTCAGGAAAGAGACTCACTGGAGGGTTAACTGCTGCCTCTTAAGTGCTTTGGCCAGGAAGCCATGCAGGTCCTCTCCACTCTCCCACCCCGGGCTGCAGGTGCCTCTGCCCCGGCCTCGTGGTAGTTATTTAACGCAGGATGCATCTTTTGATTTGACGTTACTAACTTGCATTTGTGTAGAGCTTATTACAAAAGTATTTTGGGGGGTTCTGTGCATGTAATATCTTATTCTCGTTCCCTCAAGCCCTGTGAAGGGAGCATTCCTCCAAGCTCCAGAGGGAGGAGGAGATTTAAGGTCCACAAAGGTGTAGTGACAAAGTGGTAAATGGAAAGGAGGAATGAGCAGCCAGGGGGTCCGACCCGAGCCTTTTCTGCTCTTCACGGAGGCGGCAGAGAAAGTGATTTATTTAAATTATTGGTGGGGCGTGGGGGGTGAGAACGCGCCAACCGTGCTTATCTGTTCGCTGTTGGGAAAACAACGATCATCCAGGATTTAGTGAGATTTTGCCCAGTGGCCTGATTTCTCAACACAAGCTTATTTCTGTCTGGTTGAAACGCGATCACTTCCTCCTCCCCGAGCTGGTTCCATGCTATCCTGCAACGGACCACTTGTTTTCACTCTGCCTGGGTCCCCAACCCCATCCTAACCTCATGCGGTCACCGCTCTGGCTCAGCGACTGAGTAAGCCCTAACTAATGTGACAGGGGCTTCTGAGTTGGAGGGGACCCAAAGGGCAGCAGGCATGAATCAGACAGGGTATAGTGGGGACCACGTGCACCTCTGTTCTCACGAGCAAAATTCAGACCTAAGAGGAACCAAGTGACCCCCCAAACGGGTCCATAGGTCTGAATAATAATAAGGCACCTACCCTGTGCCAGGCACTGTTTGAAGCACTTTGCAATTTTAACCTCTGGAATCCTCACAGAAATTCCCTATCAAGTCAGTACTATTAGCAGTACTTCCCTAAAGACACGGGGACCAGTCTCAGGCAGGACAGGTGACTCTCGTCCAAGGTCACGATTAAACCCAAGCCTGGAATCAGAATATGGGTGAGACATTGTACCATAACTGATTTTCTGATTTCCCCCCCTGATTCCAAAAGCAAAGTTTTAAATAAAAATAAAAATAGGGCAGCCCGGGTGGCTCAGCGGTTTAGCGCCACCTTCAGCCCAAGCCTGATGCTGGAGACCTGGGATCGAGTCCCACGTCGGGCTCCCTGGATGGAGCCTGCTTCTCCCTCTGCCTGCGTCTCTGCCTCTCTCTCTCTGTGTCTCTCATGAAAAATCTTTAAAAAAATAAATACATAAAATAAAAAATAAATAAAAAATTTAAAAATAAATAAAACGGGCCAATGGTGCAAAATGATTGATGAGTTGAGCTGTTTTTACAAAGGCCTTGGGTGCTTATTGCCAATCTGCCCTCCGGGAAGACCGCAGCGATTGGCGTGTCCATAGCAGAGGGCTGGGAGCATTTCTGGCTCGCCCACCTCTGGGTCCCAATGCAAGGGTGCACTCTGAGAGCACAGCCCCCCACCCTCGGGCCTCCTGCACTTGAATCTCATTTCAGAGATGCAGCCAGGACCCAATCTAAGTCAATGTTGAATTTCTGCCTTTGAAGTGCAGTTTCTTGTGTAACCTAGCCTGCCTGAGCCCTTCTGCTCAACTGAAGATGGGTGCAATAATAGTACCTCTCTTACGGGGTTGTTGTGATGATTAACTGAGATAGGTTTTTTAAAGATTTTATTTATTTATTCATGAGAGACACATAGAGAGGGGCAGAGACACAGGCAGAGGGACAAACAGATTCCCTCCGGGGAGCCCGATGTGGAACTTGATCCCAGGACCCCAGGATCACGACCTGAGCCAAAGGCAGATGCTCAACCACTGAGCCACTGAGGCTTCCCTTGACTAAGATAGTTGATGAAGGAAGCAATGCACCCCCTTCCCCCCCCCCCTGGAGTAAATGCCCCTCAGGTTTCAGCTACTGCCAGTGTCACTGGTTCACTGGAGGCTCGGTTGCAAGGGGAAGGTCTGCAATGAGCAGAGAGCAGCCTGTTCAACTGGCTGAAGAAATTGCTTTGTGAAAAGAAAAGAGAAAAAGAGAAAAAGAAAAGAAAAGAAAAGAAAAAAGAAAAGAAAAGAAAAAATCTGTCATTCCTGGAATCTGTATGATTCCTGTCATTTCAAGTCATGTCATCGAGCAAACATTAGCTGACCGGTTTTTACTCAGAAGCGTGCGTGTGGGGTGGAGAGCAATGTGATTTCTGAAAGAGGTGGGCTAATTGCACATTGACCCAGTTCTGTGTTTTATCCATTGGCCAGCACGGGGTGTCTGACACCCAGGGGACTGTGGAGAGATCAATACTGTATTTTCTCTCTCTGGAAGCACCAGATGTGGCCAAGGCGAGCCAGGGCGCTGGCTGGGCTGGAAGCACTGGTGCCCTTCCCTGGCACTGGGAGCTGAGCAAGGCTGCTGCTGCTGCTTCATCATCAACCCAAGTATCACATGTAAATGCATAAGGCTGGATCCAGAAGGTAGCAAGTAACCCAAATGGAACACAAAGGAATAAAGGACCATTGGGTGGAATTTGTTGTTGGCAACTCAGTGCCATGGGAACCGGGCCCCTTGCTCAGTGTGTTACATACCTGACCTCACTCGGCCCCCCTGATACCCCTCGGGGTGGGTATTACAGCCCACACTGCTGCCCAGGACCCTGGGTCTCCAGAAGAGGAGCCTCAGGCCTTTCAGCAGCTAGCAGCAGCGCCAGGATTTAAACCCAGAACTGCCCTAACTACAAAGCCTCATAAGTACTCTTTTTCTCACTCATTTACCAAACATTTATTAAGCACCTACTATGTACAAGCCAGCCTTTTAGAGACCGGGTTATGTTGCCAAAGAGGCAAGCAAGCCTCTGTCCTTCTGTTAGGCTCTTCAGGGCTGCGGTAACAAATGGTCACAAAGTTGGTGGTTTTCCAGAAACTCCAGAACTCTCTCAGTTCTGCAGTTCAAGAGTTTGACATCGAGGTGTCCGAAGGCTGTGCTCCTTCTGGGCGCCCCGGGGGGAGATTCCATTCTTTGCTTTTTCTAGCTTCTGGTGGCTGTTGGCATTCCCTGCCCGGTGGCCACATCACTCTGCTCTGTGCTTTCTTGGACACACTGTCTCCCCCTCTTCTGTGTCTAGTCTTCCTCTGTTTTTCCTTATAAGGACACTTGTTTTAAGATTTAGGACCCACCCAGATTACCCAGGACGATCTCCTCAAGATTCTTAGTTACATTTACGAAGACTTTTTCTTTTTTCCAAATAAGATACCGGTGATAGATGTTGGGGGTTAGGAAAGGGATATAGCCGTTCAATTCAACACAATTCTTAAAAATCTTCTGATCTAGTGAGATTATATGCTAAGCATATCAATAAACAAGAAGGTGTTAAGTCCTGTTAAGAGTCCTGATGAAAATAAGGTAAATGAGGCCCTGGGACCCCTTTAGGTCGGTGGGACCAGAAAGACCCCTGTGAGGGGGCCATTCTGAAAGGAGACCCAAAGGGAAAGAAGGAGCTGGCTGCTTATTTGGGGTGCAATCATTCTGGTCCATCTGCTTGCCTTTTACACTTAATGAGTAACTGAATTTTGGGATGAGTTGGACACAGAATCCTCTGCCAGAAAAATCAGGAAGAAGCATTTTCATATATGCAGATAAAATAGTTTTCATATCACAGATTATAAGCAACCTTAACAGGTCACTAGCTCTGTTATTGCCAGAAAGAAGGGCTGCGGAACGACCGCCATAAATCCAAGCTCATCATTTCTGGCTGACCTCTCCGGACCTTTTAATGGATTTACAGCTCATAACAGAACAGGAAGCCACCTCATTCAGTTACATTTTGCAATGAGTTTAACCCGCAGGGGCCACAACTAAATTCTGCTGCTCAAATTAGGCATTCACTGGTTGCTTTGTTGATGGTTTTTTAATATTGAAGGTGGGCATTCGGTTATAATCTCTTCTAATGTTTTTCCAGCCCCAAATTTTGCAGTCACATGCCGTGGCATATGGCTTTGCAGTATTGATTAGCCTTTGGCCCGTCTGTCAGAGCAGATCCCAGAGTATTGTGTAAAGAGGATCCAGCCTGCCCTTGGACCTTTGGCTCCTCGCTGGACGGAGGTCAGTGGCTTTGCATTCACTCACCCATCCTGTTTGGCCACAACCTTCATATAGAACCTTCTGTTCCTACTTCCAAGTTTAGCCGATTGCCAGGTCTCCTTCTCTGCGCTGAATGACAACTCTGAGAAGCTGCGCTCCAGGTGATTCCAGACATTTTATTCTAAATACACTGCCACTCAGTGTTGATCAGAAGCTCTGCTAAAAAAGCAGGATTGGTAGAGGTCTGCCCAAAGGATGTGCCTGCGATTCATTCTTCTGGAACCTCAATGCTGCCAATTCTCTCCTTAGATATGACAAGCCAGCTGGCCTGAGTGCCGGGACTGGGCCGTGCAGGGCCCTTGGGGACGTGATTGTATGGACTTGCTCTGGGACACAGTGCCACTTACGCTGGGCAATGCGCTGAGCTGCCAGTGGGAAAGTCTTCCCAACTGGAGGACCCTGGTCCTTATGCCACATAGTGTCCTCTGCGGTGTAGGATGTGAGGGAGGTGGAGAGCAGGGAATTTCCAGGAATCCCTGTGCTGTCCCTGGGCCACTGGCCAGCTTTCACCCTGTAGACATGACTGGTGGTTGTTCTCCCGAGCACAGCTAACTCTGGGGTGGGCAGGTTTTCATAGAAGTGTTCTGAGAAGTTCTTCACTCTAGGCTCCACTGGTCTTATTTTCCCTTTGACTTGTTTTTCTCAACTATTTTACATTTATCTTGTAATGAGATATGTCATAATTATCTTTATGGTAATTACCTATCAGACAATCTTTTATCTTTTATGTAAACATTTTTTAAAAAGATTTATTTATTTATTTATTCATGAGAGACAGAGAGAGAGAGAGAAGCAGAGACACAGGCAGAGGGAGAAGCAGGCCCCACGCCGGGAGCCCGATGCGGGACTCGATCCCGGGGCCTCCAGGATCACGCCCTGGACCGAAGGCAGGCACCAAACCGCTGAGACTCTCAGGGATCCCCTTTTATGTAAACATTTAAAAAAATGTATGTTTGTTTAAAGAGTCTATTTATTGAGAGAGAGACAGAGAGTAAGAGAGCGAGTGAGAGAGTGCAAGAGCTTGGGGAGGAAGAAGCAGACTTCCTGCAGAGCAGGGAGCCTGAGGCAGGGCTCAATCCCAGGTTCCTGGGATCATAACCTGAGCCAAAGTCAGATGCTTAACCGACGGACCACCTAGGTGGCCCTAAAGTTGTTTTTTTTTTTTTTAAACAAAACAATGCTAACTGACGGCCTTTGTATTCATAATGGAACATGACTGCAGTGGGCTATAGAGTGGTCTCCCCAAAGACCTAATGTCCATGACCTAAACCCTGGAACCTGTCAATGTGACCTTATTTGGAAACAGAGTCTGTGCCTATGTAACAAAGTTAAGGATTTTGAGATGAGATGGTCTTGGATTATCCACATGTGCCCCAGATCCAATGACACATGTCCTTATAGGAGAGCGACACAGGCAGACGCGGAGAAGACACAGACTCATAGAGACAGAAGAGGAGGTGATAAGACCATGGAGGCAGAGTAGTTGGGAGTGATGCAGCCACAAGTCAAAGAATGCTGGCAGCCACTAACTGTTGTAAGAGGCAAAGAACTGGTTCTCCCCCAGGGCCTCTGGACAGAAGGCTGTCCTCTGCCAAGTTGACACCTGGGTTTCAGCTTCAGCCTCCAGAATTGCGAAAGAATAAATTTAAATTACAGTGTCCCTAGGAAACAAATGCCAGTGACTAAATTCCCTTCTCAGAACTTGCTCAGGAAATGCTAACATCCAGTGGCTTAGGGACATGACTTCTGGCTTCCGAGAAGTGGGACAGACATCTCGGGCACATAGCCATCGCCCTACGTCTCGTCAAGTGTTCTCTGCCCAGAGGTCCAGGCCACTGAGCAAAACAGTGTATGGCATTAAAATCCATCCTTGATGGTATATTTAATTTTCTGATAGCAAATTATACTAGAAGACCTCCGTTTCTCACTATGATATTATCATAATGCGATGATTGTGATTATAAGAAACACGGCACACAGATTTTTCCCTGTGTTGCTTTGATGCCATCAAGTTTCACTGAAGGGGTTTTTGCTCGTTTCAACAGAAAGTTCTCTGAGAGGGGTGGCTTCCAAAGGTCTCTGCAAAGATAGCACTTTGCTGCCCAGGGGCCCTACATAGAGTCCACTGTCGACAACTGAGGCCGGGCCAGCCCAGGCTGAGGCCAAGGACGCTGCTTTATATCAAAACACAGATCGACTGCATGTCTTTCCATGAGGATACTCAGGGCAACCTCTTACTGGCTCTGAAGACTCATCCTTGTCTATGGTGAACTAATTACAGACTGTTCAAAAGAGCTTCAGGAAGTAGAAAGAACTCTACATATTCATGCCCTTAATAATATTAACAATTATCATCATAAATGCCTTACAGATAAGTGAACGGGTAATGGTCTTTTGAAATTTGCTTATAACATACAGGCTCTTAATACACCTGATAAATGAAAACCAATCTTCATCATTGTTCTAATTATTATGTTGGTTCATATGAAAGGAAGTGCTTAAAAATTTACAAAACAGGGGCACCCGGGTGGCTCAGTGGTTGAGCATCTGCCTTCGGGTCAGTTCTGGATCCCCGGGTCCTGGGACTGAATCCTGCATTGGGCTCCCTGCGGGGATCCTGCTTCTCCCTCTGCCTTTGTCTCTACCTTTCTCTCTGCCTCTCTCATGAATAAATAAATAAACTATTTTTAAAATAAATAAATACAAATGTACAAAACAAGTTTTAAACACTTTGTGAGCTGCTGTGTCCTGGACCCATTGGATCAGAGCATCTGTGGCCTTGGGGAAGGCTAGGACCATTGTGGGACAGATGCAGGGACACAGCCAAGAATCAGCCTCGGACCTCAGAAATGGTCTCCAAGGGAAGGAGGAACTTCAAGTCTATCCATAAACAGGTAGATTAAAGAGAGATTGAATGAAGAGCTAAACAAACACTTGGCCCAAAGGAAGGGATTGAGGCTGTCTTGTCTGGGTGTGAGGGAGTTCTCAGGGGGTTGAGAAGGGAGACCCAGAGGCCTCATGAAGCTGGAAGAACTGTACCAAGAGAAGGGGACCATTTCAGAGATGACTTTGCCTGTGCCCCAGGAGCTGAAGGGGAGCCAGGCCTAAACCAGCAGATTAGTCATAACCATTCCCCATCACTTAGCTTCTAGATTAGTCTGCTCAGGCTGCTGTAACAACATACCACATACTGGTGTGGCTTAAGCAATAGAAGTCTATTTCTCATGGTTCCGGAGGCTAGAAGTCAAAGATCAAGGTGTCAACAGACTTGGTTTCTCCTAAGGCCTGTCTCTAGGGCTAGAGGGTGGCTGTCTTCTCCCTGTGTCCTCATCTGGACTTCCCTCCGTGCAGAGGTATCCCTGGTGTCTCTCCCTCTTCTTTCAAGGGCACCAGTCATAGCGGATTAAGGCCCCACCCTTGTGACCTCATTTCACCTTAATGGTAATTATTTAGTCTTCAACTACAGTCACATTTTGAGGTTGTACTTCAGGTTAGAACTTGCACAAATGAAGTTTGTGGGAACACAACTCAGTCCATAACAACTTCTTTCAATTTTTGAAGGGTTATGTTAGATTTCTTTGTCACTGACCTATGGGGCAGGCTCTTGCCACAGCTAAGTGATGGGGACTTCCTCTGAGCCTTTACGCAGTGGAACAGTACTAAGTTACTAGACCTCCTCCTCTTTGATGGCCAGGAGACTGAATCTCCCCACATGGCTTTTTTTTTTTTTAAGATTTTTATTTATTTATTCGTGAGAGACACACACAGAGAGGCAGAGACATAGGCAGAGGGAGAAGCAGACTCCTCACGGGGACCCTGATGCAGGACTTGATCTCAGGACTCTGGGATCATGCCCTGAGCCAGAGGCAGGCGCTCAAGCACTAGGCCACCCCGGCATCCCACCCACATGGCCTTTGATCTATCTTGGCCAATAAAATGTAGCAGAAGTTACATTTAGCAGGTTCTGGCCAGGACCTAAGGGACTATTCTCTCTTGGTAAACTGCTACCACCATGTGATGAAGCCTGGATTAGCTGACTAGGGGATACCAGGGCATGGAGAGCCACGATCATCATCTCAGCCAGGATCCCAGACACGGGACCTCATGGGAGAAGGCACATCCAAGATCAGCAGAGCTTATGTAGCAGTGAAGCACAGATGTCTCAGTGATCCCAGCAGAGCCCAGAAGAACACTCAGCTGAGCCCAGCCCAGATTACTGACTTGCAGAATCATGAGCTAATAAATGGTTCTTTTTCTTTTCCTTTTCTTTTTTTTAATGGTTCTTGTTTTAAGTCACTATATTTTGGAATGATTCATTGTGCAGCAAAAGCAAACAGTATACAAGCTCTAAAAGATGTTCTCTCATGCTCAAGTAGCCAGAAGCATTGGCAAAGCCATGATGGAGGGCGTGGTCATTTAGACAGCAACTGCTCTGCTCTCCTTACTGCGAACAGCTGGGGGAGGGGCACAGGATTTGGGTTCTAGGCACATTGATTTTAGAGAAAAGAAGAAAATATGTTTATTCTATTTCCACAAATTCCAAATCAGTGGTTTTCAAAAATTTTCTAGAAGTGGAACCTCCCTTACAGAAGAAATCTTACACAGAACCTCCAATGTATTAAATAAACAAAATTTATAATTTGTCATTATGAACCTAATTTATGGGGTAAAATATGTAAACTTATTTTTAAAAGCTAATCAGTAAGAATGAGAGGGATAACAGGATTATGAACTCAAGCATCCAAAATTGGGAGTAATGGAAGACAGTCTAATTTCAGTACCTGATTAATTTCCATACATTGTTTTGGTAGTAGAGTACAAAAAATTCTGATAAACACACATAAGTAGTTGGGACAGGAGAGAGTTTTTAACAGCTCACCTTGCAATCTCAGGATACTTCTCAGTTAAACAGAGAGAGGAGAAGCCATCTGTCCGCATAAATTACCTGCTAGAGGCTCAGTGTGCTGCCATGTGCATAACACAATCGGGTGTGAGCTTTCCCATATTGTGTCAAAATCATCTTAAAGTACACCTTTCAAGGTGAAAATTAATCATTTTGCAGGACCTGAGAAGTGCCTCCCAACACCCTGGAAGTTCATGGGGCGCACTTGGAAAATGACTATCCCATATTTTCGCTCTGGTAGACTTTGAAGCAGAAACGTTGGTCAAAGATGTGCCATGCTTGCAAAACAGGGTGGCAGGGAGCCTTGAGGGGACCACAAACTCTCCTCTTTATATCCTAAGGAATGTAGGCCTGAGGAAGGTAAGTGATTTCTTCACAGGCACCTTGGCTCCAAGTGGAATTTCTTCTCAGGAGACAGAGACATGAATGAGCCTGTGAATGAGCTGTGTCCACATCAGTTTCTTCTTTGGACTCTCCCGGGAAGGGAGTAAAGTTGATGTAAGTCCCAATACATAAAGATGCCTGTCTTCTTGGGAGGATTTTAGTGGTTGGTGTAAAAAGTGTGCACATGCTAGGAATGTGTTATGAATGAATTTGCTATTATTTTTTATTTTTATTTTTTTAAAGACTTTATTTGTTTGACAGAGAGAGAGAGGACCAAGTGGGGGTGAGGAGCAGAGGGAGAGGGAGAGGGAGATGCAGACTTCCCACTGAGTGCGGAGCCTGATGTGGGGATCCATCCCGGGACCCTGGAATCATGACCTGAGCCAAAGGTAGACATTCAACTACCTGAGCCACCCAGGCACCCTTGAATTTCGTTTTAAAAAGTCTTAATTACACTTGATGGGATAAGCACTGGGTGTTATGCTATATGTTGGCAAATTGAACTCCAATAAAAAAAAATGCCAATTAAAAAATAAAAGTCTTAAAACTCCAGAACCAGGAGTCAGAAAGTGCCCTAAGCTTAAGCTGAGAAATGTTCCAGCATCACTAGTCAGGGCAGTTCCTCCAGGATCCCCGCAGGCTGTCCGTCCACCAACCCCCCCACTTCCAGGACTGCTCTTCCCCATCCTGAGCCACCTGTCCAGAAAGAAGAGCCTCCAATGGCTCCGCCCCCTGGCATCTGTGATTGGTTGAAGGGTGGGCCGTCCCTTCAAGGGTGAACCCATCAGAGCCCTGTATGGCCCCCCTGTTTTCTCAGACCGGGTCAATCAGCATCTCGGCTCAGAATCTTTCTTTTTGAACTTGGGAGAAACCCGTTTGTCCCTCTGGCCCTAGGGCTGCTGGGACTTGACTCTGCAGGCGGGGGACTGAAACTAGGAAGACAGAAAGGACAGCTGCCCTTTACTGAGTTTTGGTTCCTGGAGTCCCTGCATGTCCTCCTCTGGCCCACGTGACTCTGAGCTGGGTTTCTGTCACTTGAAACCAAAGTATACTTTTTGGAACTAATAAACTATTTCTTGGGGGAAATAAGCACATCTCAGGATGCAAATTTGGCATCACATTTTTTTTTGGGGAGGGCATCACATTTAAATACAGACCTCATCACTTGAACTCAGTGGGGTCCAATGAGCCTGTGAAAGATGCCCCGCGACGGACCCGTGGTTGATAAGGGGCTTGATCTGATTGTGAAGCTGTGGTTGGTCTCTGCCTTGCGCCTCTGACTGCACAAAAAGCCGCTCCTGGTTGAGCATCATTCTTGCATCAGAGCTGAAAAACACGAGCTGAGCTGTGAAGTGCAGATAAATGCACGGTTCCTACAGGATTTGCAACTATTCAGCCAGGGAAGAAAAGGAGTCAGAGATAGCAAACTCCCATTTGGACTGATGAGACGGAGGCCCTGCGGGTCACTGGAGCGGGCCAGGAGAGACCCTTTGTCCCAGCATGCAGATTCCATTTGGGTCAGCATCATCGGACAGATTTCCCTGGGACCCACCAAGCTTGCCCAGGCTCTGACGGCAGGTTTGCTAGCTGAGCGCGGTGCTTGGCTTCCCAGGGCCAGACAGCCCTGGTTTCCTTCTGCCAGCCGAGATCTTTTCTAACCCGCCCAAGTCTTCCAAGTTTTCTAAAATTCCACCTCTTCCCGGGCCAGCTTCTCAGTCCCTGGGTCCCCGCTGCCAACGCTTCTCAAGTTTCTCTTTTACTCTCCATAGTTTGCTGAATTTTATTACAGGTCCTTGGCTTCTCTTCCACCATTCTCTGCTTCCCTGCGGCTTCCCAAATGGAACTGGTCTGTTATTAGGGGATCCAATAAATTAGACCTTTTTCTGATTCTTAGCGTGGTCTGTTGCCCAAGCCAGATTCCACTGGCCGCCCCCGGTGCCTGGCCTTGGAAGTCCTGGATGCCAGCATCGCCACGGCACTCAAACTCCCGTCTGTCCTGATTTCACATTTCAACCATAGGACACGCTGCCAAGTGACAGAGCTAAGCCACCCCCCCACCCCCTTTTTTTTGTTTTCTCCTCGCTGTGGTTTTCATCAGGCATAGATGTGTGTGCCTGCCTGTAACAACAGGTTCACAGATGCTCCTCTGCCTGGTAACTTCTGTTCCACTCAAGTGGCAGCTGTTGAGAATGGTATCCCCACTGGGCTTTCGGCCACATGCAAGCCTACTTCAGCAGAACCCACAGGCTCTTGTCAGCCTCCCGCTTAATGAATAATCACAAGAAAAACACAGGTCAGCATCTGCCAAGGGGGCAGCACAGGGATTGCTCTGGCGAAGTCAGGATCTCTGTGCTTCCCACTTGCTTTCATGCAACACTTCTTGGCAGCTCTTCCTCAGAAAGTGCAGGAAGCTAAGGAAATTCCCTCTTCCTGGCACTTGACACCTTCTCAACTTTCCTTCAGGGCTTTTTTTTTTTTTTCCAAATTGATTTTATTTAAGCTATTGCAATAAAGAGAACACCCACCCCAGATTCAGATTTCAGAATGTCTAAGTAGGGTGGTTTTTGTCTTAGACTTTCAGAGGGAGGAGTAGAAAGTTATAGCTGGGGTGATTTTACAGTTGGGATTGTTTTAGTTTGAGGCTTTTTTTTTCATAGGAGATAACAAGCCATTTACTAACAGCCCCCAAATCCTGATGTTGTCTGTTCCCAATTATTTGTTTCATGGATATTTACTCTGGCTCCCCCCACCCCCACCCCATGGGAAACCATGAAGCAGATATATTAATGTGACCATGGGCAAGCTGGGGGCTTTTCATGCCAGGAGCAAGTGGCCAGTCATTCTCACAGGGAGCTTCACATAGCCACCATGAAGCTAGATGGTGTCCAGTCATAAAAAATAATATGGTATTATATGGAGAGGATGCATACAGTCAGGGAGGGACCAGAGTGGGTGGAGGTAGTTAGGAAAGCCTTTCCAGAAGAGGGAAAGAGGGCCAGTGGACCTCAAAGGATGCACAGTGGTGGAGCTGATGGTTAGGGCATGCATTCTGGAGCCAGACCCTCTGGGTTCAAAGCCTGCCTGCGGTTTGCTAGTTGCCTGACCTCGGAAGGCAAGTTATGCAACCTTCTTGTCCCCAGTATCCTCTGTGAAATGAAATAAACAGAAGCGCTGTATTTGTTTGCTATTGCTGTGTAACAGACTACTACAAACCTAGTGGCGTAAAGTCACACCCATCTGTTAGCTCACAGAGTTTAGAGGCCAGAAGCCCAGTGCAGCACAGCTGTGCTCTCCACACCAGCTTTGCAAGGGTGATGTCCAGCTGTTGACCAGGTTGAGTTCTTGTCCAGAGACGTGGGGGAAAAATCTGCTTCCGAGCTCATTCTTGCTGTTGGCAGAATCATATCCTTGTGGTTGTGGGACTGATGTTCCTGTTTCCCTGCTGGCGTCGCCTGAGGGACAGTCTTAACTCCTGAGTGTCCTTTGCCACTTGGCCCTCCCCATCTTCCAGTCAGCAATGGTCCATCAGATCTTTATCATTCTTTGAATCTATGAATTCCTTTTCTTCCATCAGCTGGAGAAAACTCCTTGCTTTTTTCTTTTTTAAATATTTATTTATTTATTTTAGAGAGAGAGAGTGTGTGCCCCAGCAAAAGGAATGGTGGAGGGAGAGGGAGAGAGAGAGAATCCTCAAGCGGATTCCCTGCTGAGCATGGAGCTCAATCTTAGGACCCTAAGATCATGAACTGAGTTGAACACTCAACCGACTGAGCCACCCAGGCACCCCAAAACATCCCCCCCTTTTAAAGGGCTCCTGTGAGGGGCATCTGGGTGGCTCAGTGGTTGAGCATCTGCCTCAGCTCAGGGCACCATCCTGGGGTTCTGGGATTGAGTCCCACATCACACTCCTCATGGGGAGCCTGCTTCTCCCTCTGCCTATGTCTCTGCCTCTCTCTCTGTGTCTCTCATGAATAAATCAATAAAATCTTAAAAAAATAAAAAATAAAATTAAAAGCCCCTGTGATTAGGTCAGACATACCTGGATAATGTCTCTATCTCAAGGTCAACTCATCTGGGAGTTTAATGACATCTGTAAGATCCCTTTATAGCAGTACCTAGGTTAGAATTTGGTTGAATAATGAGGAGAAAGTGTGTGTACACAGGGCTGGGAATCTAATGGGGCCATCTTGGAATTTTGTCTACCACATGCCCCTACTTCTAAGGAAACTATAAAGCCCAAGTTAGCAAATGTATGGGAGGTAACTGGACCAGGTCAAGCATGTTTCTGGTAGGGGGATTTGCATGCAAATAATTAGCCGGTTGAGTTCCCAGGACTGTTGAGAACTTTGGACGATGAAAGGAGGTGTTTGGGGTTGGGACTAAGGGAACCACTGACAAACATGCCTCCAGTGCTTGGCCGTGGGACTTCATTCTGATATCACTGGACACAGGAAGTGCCTGTCTTCCTTGGATGGACATCACTACTACCCTCCCTGATGTAAGTCTTTGCTGCAATAATGGTGGTAAAGACTGGGTTCTGGAATGACAGAGAAGAAGGGCCCCCCCAAAGGCCTCTGGATCAACCCTCTCAGAAACCATCTGTTTGGAGTTGTGGCTCAGAGAAGAGTGCAGAGGTTTCTTCCAGCTACAAGTCCAGGGATGCAGAAACCGCTAAAATAATAGCTGTTCCCAGATCAGCCAAGCAAAGCTCTAATTGGAAGAGAAAAATGGGAGTTAGGATTCCCACTCCCTCTGCTAAGCACACATGGGTCTGGTCAAGGTCCATCTGCAGATTGAAGGAGGCCATTTCCTTTCTTAGCCTAGCATCCCGGGCCAAAGAATCCGACAAGGGGCCAAGGCCCTGGTGACTCTGGGAGAAAGGCAAGTGGCCTCCATCCAGGAGGGAGAACCTGGACGCTGATCTGCCTTGCGAGCTGAACTGCTTGCTCCCAGTCTATGCTCCACATGGTCTGGGACCAGCATGGGACCAACAGGAAAGAGGCAAAGAGGTACAGGTGCAGGGAGACGGAGGGGGTGAGAAGAAAGAGATTGTATTGTTCATTCCATAGATGCCATGGTGGGAAGAAGCTTTGCCTTCAGAACCTCCCAGACCAGACAGTTCTCGTTTCCAGCTGACTTCTTTTCATCTCTCCCGCAACTTCTCCACTGCCCCCCACCCCTCCTGTCCCTGCCTCTGCTGCTGGATCTTCTCAAAGCTTCCCCGGAAAAAACTTGAGCCAATTTACTCCCCTTAAACAACTGTCACTTTTGAAAAGCTGCCCAGTCTCTTTGCTGTGATTTTCAAAGAGCAACTCAGGGCTCGGCTTGCTTTCGGTGACAGCAAGGAGGTAGGAGGAGAGGGAAAGACAGGTGCTTCCTGTCTCTGGGCTGGTGGGAAAAACACAGATACACACACATACATGCTCCTGAGAAATGTTGAAGCTATAATTGTAGGAAAATACAACCTTCCTGATACCCGAGGAAATGTCAAGGAAGAAAAGCAGAGAGTGTGTGTGCTAGCTGCTGGAGTTTCGACACCAGGGGGGGATGACCCTGTTTGACCTTGCCTATCAAGACCAGAGGGTTACAGAGGAGCCAACGAAAGATAAGAGGGCAAAGGGCCAGGCCAAGCTGGACCACTTCTGACATGTCAAAGGACAGATGTTGGGCGGCCTGTGGGCAGAGAAGAAACCCAGCCCACAAACCCAGGGGAGGTTTCTAGGAGGTAGAGAATAGCAACAAGGTGAGCAGCTACCTGTGCTCCAGGTAAGCCCCTGCTTCCCATTATTACTTTGAAAGGAAAAGGCCTCATCTGGCTGGTTGGTTTATGGCCTGAAGTCCTGCAGTCTACACCCTCCCCTCGCTCCTTCTGCTGTCTCCTTTTCACTATTCAAGACAGGTGCCAAACATGTCATCACGCCTGATGGAGCCTGGCATTGTCTCGCTCGCTGCGATCAGCGACCAACAACCTGACAGAAACACTTCCCTGATTGCATTTTTAACTCGGACGGTGCCACACTTGGTTACGTCTTGAGGGAGGAAGGAAGAGGACGCGAGGGAAAAACAGTGGGTTGAGGAAGTACGCAGACGTGGCCGAGTGTCAGAGAGCACTAGACAGTCCACACGACACATGATGCATCTTTCGCATTTCAACTTCGCCCAACATTGACCTACAATGAGCAAATATTGATCCCAAACCAGAAATGTCCCAAATCAATGTCCAAGCTCCATCTTCCACTGAAATCAGAAAGGAATGTGCTGGGGTGGGGGTTGGGGGGAGAAACTAGGTCATTACCTACCTTTTATTGGTCACGAGCTCACGTGGTAGAAAGCTACCTTCCAACTTCAAACCATTACTTATTAGTGTGGTGGTTAAAAAAAAAATTTACTCAAATTGATGGTCTCTTCTGGGCGAGTGGTGAAGAATGCTGATTTGGCTTAGCTCACTCCCTGAAACTCCCCTGGTGGGGCCGATGGCTTGCCGCTACGATTATTTTCGATAACACTTAACGTTAGGTAATTATTGGCATGATGGCAACCGTATAGGTGTATAAATGTCTAGTTTTTCAACATTGGCTGGGTTGCGGCTGCAAACAAGGAGGGCTCGTCCGTGCAAGAGATACACAATTAGTAAGGTCATTCCCTATTTCTTCCTTCGCTGTCGGTTCTAATTATTTGTCTGCACAGAACTCTGGAGGCTTCCCTGGCCCAGAGTAGCCGCAGTAGCACATAGTGGCAGATGTGTGGGCTTCATCGATGCCTCCCTGCGCTGAATATTCACCAGGGCACCACCTCGCTTCAGGTAACGAGTGACTTACCTGTGACCATAGAACTCTGGGCGTGATTCACATTCACACTGGCTAATGAGCCTTCCATGTTCCGTCTTTAACCCTGACATAGGTAACAACACCTACACTAGGTAGCATCATCCTGCTGACGTTCACCATACAGGTGGGGTGGGGGTAGGTGTTCTCTGCGTCCGAGGTCAAGTTTCAACACCCGAGAGTGCAGCTTACTCGCCTGTTACAGCCCCCAAACCCCACTCGGGACCTCAAGTATCCAAAGGGAGAGGAAAATACAATATCACAAATGTCACAGTCAACCAACCGCGCCAAACTACGCTGTCGCCTCTGAACACAGCAACGTGAGCAGCCCCCACTGGCCCTCTGTGAAATGACCAAAATCATTTCTGGGCAGTGACATGGGTTTTTGTGACACAGAATGGTGCAGAAATCAAGCTCAAGATCGACTGTAGGACACGCTGGTGAGAAAGATTTTTGCTTTTCTGCCAAAACATCCCCCCCCCCCCCCGGACTTTCCTTCAGGACCAAGGTTGACCTTAAGAAGTTGAAGGCCGCACAAATGTGAATGCGTGAATGCTGATCTACATTTACAAAAGCAAGTGACTTTGCTCCACAGTCCCCTCATTCTCGAACCTTCAACAGAGGCGCAGACAATTTTCTAAGGGCAAAACTTCCTAGTCCATTGATCCCGACGCCCGCGTTATTGGTGAAATCAAGGTAATGCTGAAAAATGACAGCGTCTGAGAAGCCGTCTCAAACTGCTTTGTTATGCCACGCAATTAGCAATGCACTGGAGAGCCACCTCCTTTCTAACTTAAAGCCATCGGCCACCGAGCTGCAATCGAAATCCACCACAGTGGGTTTCAGCCAATAGCTCCCCATTTGGACCCTTCCCCGCCCCCCCAAAGTCCTCCCCCTCTCAAGCCACAGCCGGTCTCAGCACTGCAGAATAATGAGCAAACAGTTAAATTGGGCTAGCACTGAGTCTCCACCGAGATTTATGGTCTACCCATCCTCCGCAGGGACTCTAAAACCATCCGATGACATCTCATTTTGAAATCTCTTGTATTATTAAGAAAAGTGATGGGTGTGGTGCAAAAATGAACTCTGGATGTGAGTGATATTTAGACAAGTCTGTACTTCAAAACAGAATTCTAGCTCATGTGAAGGTCTCTGTCATTCGCTGGGGAATATCAGTATTGACTATTCCCTGGTCTCCAAACCACCCCCCTTCCCACCCTTTTTCCAAGATACCTTCTTCATTGAATCCTAAATAGGTTGGGTCTTTTTCTGCTCCCCCCCCCACTCGCCTCCCCCCCTCTACATTTTGCTTTGGATCTTAAAAATTCCCAGGTGGATTTTTATCTCCTCTGTGAAAGCATCAATCGTCAGCTCCAAATCAGCCCCAATTACCACAACACTAACTAAAACCACCTTCAAAGTTAGAGCATCGGCCAGGGGGACAGCCACGGTTTAAATAGAACGGGGTGGGGGTGGGGGTAGGGGTGGGGGTGGGGAGAGGAACGACTTACCCTCTGCCCCAGCTGACCTCCTGTGATCTCTGACCTGGGCAGAGGAGTAAGTCAGGAGAATGAGCTGGGTTTCCAGGGGAGCAGCATTGCTTTCTGGAAGGCACCCAGGTCCCAAGCTAAGTGCGGAACTGAAACCGGCTCTGGAGCTGGGCTGTTTGGGAACGCGCTCCGCAACCACCCAGGTCCCACGTGGGGACGAGGAGAAAGGGGAGGGGGCAGCGGCGCCGGGAACAGAAGTGGGGCTAAGGAGCGGACTGGGGGCTCCGGGGGGTGGGGGGGGGGTTGGCCGGGGAAGTTCTTGGCGGTGCTACCCGCACAGAAACTTTTTCTCCCGCTGAGATGCGCTCGGGGCCGAACGCTGCGGTGCGCGGCCGCTGGTGGGGGCCGGGGCCGGGCCGGGGCCGGGGTGGGGACCGGGCGCGGCGGGGTGCTCACCTGTTCCAGCGCGCCACCTTCCTCCGGTAGTACCGCAGCGCCTCCTGGCTGGCCAGGAGCGGGTCCTCCGGCCCGGGGAGCGGCGGCTCCTCCGGGTCGCGGTACAGCGGGTGGGCGAAGAGGGCCTGCAGCTTGGAGCCGCCGCCGCCCCGCCGCTCGGTCCCGGGCCCCGCTCGGGAAAAGTTGCGCGCGGCCGCGCGGGGGGCCGGGGAGGCGGGCGCCGGGGCCGGGGCCGGGGCCGGGGCCGGGGTCGCGGCGCGGCGGGCGCACGGGCAGCCGGGCGGGTGCTCCCGGGGCCGCAGCTGGCGCCGCACCTGGGGCCAGAGGTGGAAGTAGAGGTCGGCGGTCAGCAGCGCGCCCAGCAGCAGCAGGGTCAGCAGGCGGTCCCGGCGCAGCCCGGGCATGGCCCCGCCGGGGCGCGCGCGCGTCTCCGAGGACCCGGGAGGGCGCCGGGCGCAGAGGGCCGGCCGGGGGCGCGCCGTCCCCCCCCCTTGAGGGGTGTCGCCCCTGAACCCGGGGACCCGCGGCGCAGGGCTGGGGGGTGCTCGCGGCGGTGGCGGGCGTCCCTTCTCCGCGCGGAGGGGAGACCCCCGGCCGGTGCCTCCCGGGCCCTGCCTCCCGCACCTGGTGCCCCCGCGCCGCCCGCCAGGAGCCCGCCGCAGGGAAGGGCCGGGGGCGCGGGTGCCTGCTGCCCCCCCCGCGGGCGCTGGGGCGGCGGGGGCGGGCGCGCGGGGAGCGGGCGGGGGAAGGCGGCCGCGGAGCCTGGGGCGTCTGTCCAGAGGATGCTGTCGCTGGGCGGCGGCGGCGACCGCGGCCGCGGCTCCTCCTGCGGGTGGCGGGGACGCCCGGGCCCCCCGGCTGCTCGGGGCGAGCTCTTCTGCGCGCCCGACTCCTGGAGGCAGAGGTGACGCCGGGCCTCCCCCGCCTGGCCCCGCGCCCGCCCCTCCGCCCACTCGCAGCTGGCACCTGCCTCTGGCGCAAGCTCGCCAGCCAACTCCCGGGGCCGCTGCGGGCTCTGCCCCTGCACCTTGTCACCCGGGCCGCTCGGCGCGCCCATCCCCCTCGCCCCAGGCCTCCCGCTCGCGGGGCTCAGTCCCAGCACTGGGGGGTGGGGGGGGGTGGGCGCGGGCGGGGGGACTCAGGGCGTGTGCGTGCCCGTGCGCGTGTGTGCGCCTGTGTATGTGCCACCTCTTATTCTCATTCTCCTCTTTTTTAGAAAAAAGACAGTTCCCCCGAAAGTCTTTCTTTTGTAAGATTTGCCAGATGTGTGTGTGTGTGTGTGTGTGTGTTGTCTTTCCCGTCCTCCTCCCTTGCCCCCCGGGGCACACACCAGGTCCACAGCCACTACCTGCCCCGCGCGCCTGGCACCCAGTGGGCGCCGAGGAAACACCCGCTTAAGGAATAAAAAAGTTTGTCCTTTAAAAGGAAGGCCCCGACTTTACCTAGAATGTTGGTGATTTCCTGTTTGGATGGAGTTTGGTTCCAACTGTGCTTGCCCTTTTACAAAGAGGAAATTTCTCCCGCACTCGAGGAGGGAGGGGCCTCCCAATCACCCGACTCTGAACTTTTGCATTTAGTTTGGTGGGAAAGTAGTCCACCCAAATGAATCACGGGAGGACACATGCTAGACTTTCTCCGGGTAGCTTGTGAAGTCGCTTATACTCCCCCACCTTATTTCCCTTTGGGGGAAGAGGCAGGCCAGGCCTCAACACCTGGCTCCTCTACCTAAGGGGGGACGGCGGGGGAGGGAAGCGCAGGTCTGGGGAGGGAGGCCGCTCTGCCCTGCTGAGGGTTCAGACCACTGCGTCTTTGCCATGAGCTGCCTGCCCAGACAGTGAAGCTGCCCATGTATGTTAATTGTGCTCTTTAACCGCCCACTTTCCTTGCTGGAGTCAGGAATCCTCAGACACACTTTGGCTTCTGGGTTCAGATCAGAGGTCTCTCCCCTGTGGTTGGGGTGGGAGATTCTTGTGGTCTTTGCCATCCACTCATCTGTTACTGAAGATAATAATAGGACCTACCCCTTAGGGTTATCCGGTGCCTGGAACAGACCCCAGGACGTGGTAAATAATTGTGAAATATGCATTTCCTAGATATATCACAGCTTCTTGGTTTCTGTAGCCCACTGGGTTAAGTTAGATACTATTTATGAGCAGGACAAAAGTGATAAAATCAGACAGGGACCGCTTTCCAGAGCACATCGTGGCCTAAAAGTCCAGTCCAAGAGAGAGACCCCAAGATAATACTCTTGCCATCCACTTCACTCTGCTGGGTCTGGTGGTGGGCTTGTTGGATGGGCTCCTTCTTTTTATCTGGAATCAAATTTTAACTGGTCCTCAGTTTTTTTTTTTTAAGATTTTATTTATTTATTTATTTATTTATTTATTTATTTATTTATTTGAGAGAAGCAGCGGTGGGGGATGGGGCAGAGAGGAGAGGAAGAGCAGAGGGAGAGGAATAAGCAGACTCCTTGCAGAGCCCAACATGGGGCTCGATCTCACGACCCTGAGTTCATGACCTGAGCCAAAATCAAGAGTTGATTGCTCAACTGACTGAGACCCTCAGACACCCCTGATCTCCAATTTCTGAGAAACATTGTAACTTCTGATGTATTAGATTGGGCATCATGGCCACGGGGTGAAGAAGTCAGGCACTGACCAGGGTGCAGGATCTGCACTAGCTCTGTGGCAAACTGGTGTGCATTTTTCTGGGCTGGCAAAGGACATGGACGTGGAGCTATCACTATATCATGACTCAGTTCTCCCCTGCTCATGGGGTCACGCTCCCTTAGTAGACTCTGTTGTATGGGCTCAGTTCAGGGAACAATATTTCTAACTTGATCAGAGATTATCTAAGCACATTTCTCCTGCCCTATTAAGGTCAAGGGTAAAACTGCTTGTGGAAGTCACATGTTAAGTGAATGAGGTTGAGGTGGAGACAGGAAATCCTAGGGGCAGGATTGGCCGGTCAGATGCAGGGCTCATCAATGTCTTCTTCCCCCCTCTCACAAAGGGGCCCTGCCCTTCTGCTCCTGCTCTGTCTCTCCACATGTTGGCCCTGGCTTCATCCTCTACTTAACTTCAATCCACATCCAAGTTATCCCCAACCACTGTTGACCAGAGCCCGAACTTCTGTGTCAAGCCTCCCATTGTGAATCCAGCCCCCACCTTTCCGTTCCCATTGGTCTTGGATGCAGCCAGGGTCTCATCATTTCTTGTTTAGACTCTTGCAAATAGTCTCCTAACTGACCTCTTGGCTTCCAATATAGCCCCATTTTGGTGCCCACCTGTGTTATGACAGAATCAAAACTTTTGCCAGAGTGAACTTTCTAGCATGTAGAAACAACCACGATATCCTCCTGTTGAAAAGCCTCCATGGTTTCTCATTGTGTCTGGGTTAGGCACCTCACTGGGATGTGGCCTTTCGTGGTTTGGCTTCTGTCTCCCCTTCCTGTGTCATCTCCCACTTCTCCTTTGTATGCCACCCAGATTTCACCCCACAATACTTTCTGCAGTTCCCCAAGTGTTTCATGCTCTCGTAGACATACTTTTATTCAAAAGCTCTTTTGCATGTCCCCACCTGGAGAATGTCTATTGTCTGCCCAAGCCTTGGCCACTTGTCTGACTTTCTCTGATGCTTTTCCTCATGCCTGTGAAACGCAGTACAATGTGCTTTCATGTACCCCCATAAGTCTTTGCATACACTCTTATTAGGGCATTAACCAGGCTGTGTTTAGCTGTTTGTATGTTAGAGGTTGAATTATACCCCCCACTCCTGCCAATTTATATGTTGAAATTGTAACCCATAATACCTCTGAATGTGATTTTTTTAAAGATTATTTATTCATGAGACACACACACACACACACACAGAGAGAGAGAGAGAGAGAGAGAGAGAGAGAGGCAGAGACACAGGCAGAGGGAAAAGCAGGTTCCCCATAGGGAACCCATGTGGGACTCCATCCCAGGACCCCGGGATCATGCCCTGAGCCAAAGGCAGACACTCAACCACTGAACCACCCATCTCTCCAAATGTGATCTTATGTAAAAATAGAGTCATTGCAGATGTCATTTAGTTAAAATGAGGTCTTCTTGGAACAGAGGGAGGCCTTAATCCAATATAACTGATGACTCCATAAAGAAGGGAAATTTAGATGCTGAGCCGTGTACACTGGGGAATCTCCACATGAAGATGTGGGCAGAGATCAGGATCATGCTTCTACTAGCCAAAGCTCGCAGTGATGGCCAGCAAGCCCCCAGAAACTAGGTAAGAGGAAGCAGCTGATTCTCCTTCATAGTCCTCGGTGGACACTATCCCTGTCAACACCTTGATCTCAGACTTCTGGCTTCCAGAACCACGAAATAACACACTTCTGTTGTTTGAACCCCCAGTTTCTGGTCCTTTGTGACCACAGCCCTAGACACCAACACAGTCCCCAGGCCTGGCTTCCTCACTCCAGTGCAGAGGCCGAGTGTTACTTATCTCAGGGCCCAAAGCTCTCAGAATAGGGCCTATCACTTGCAGGAGCAGTTGGCACTCAGTGAAGGAAGGGCAATCTTTGAGGGCAGGGATCTCAGGCTGTCTCTGCAACTGTAGGGTGTCACATTGGGCCTGGCACATGGGAGGGGCTTAACCATGAGTTACAATAAAATGACATAGTTTCAGGCCCTGGAGGAGACACAGAAGTATCAGACGTGGTTCCTGCCTTCAAGCATCTTTTATGATTATTGGAGAAAAGGGATCTGTCTGTGCCTACGAGACAGTTGAGGAAAAGTCTGGGGTGATATGCCGGCCAGATTAGGGAATCCGTGCCTCTGCGTGCATTAGGGGAACAAATGCAAAGGGCACTTGTGTTTCCTTTCAGTCTCGCTAAATATCACTCTTTACTTCCAGGAATTAAATCATAAGAACAATGAGTCAATATTTAAACACAAGGGTTCCTCAATCTACAAAGGTTATACTCCATTTTTATCTTGCACATGTCTACGTGTTGCTTAAAACAAAACTAGCTGTTTCTTGTTTGTATGATTGGTTTTCTATGCTAGATTGTAACTCTGAGTACAGGGCCAGAAAGATTTCTTCTTTTTCCTGCTTTTTACAGAATATCGTACATAGCAAGGTGGAGCTGAGAATGAACACATTCCTATGGAATAAATGCTGTCAGTGTACGTGCGTCTAGGTGTGTTCATGCATGGGGTGGAGGGATGGTTAAGAAGTGTATTTAAAGTAAAAATCTGGACTTACAAAATCTGGCCCTAGATAAATGTTAGCTATTATATTTAACTGGAATATCTAAACTTTAGGAATCTTAATGGACCTATTGACAGGGTGAGAGGTAAGAGATATATAATGAACTCTGTGCTAAACGTACTTATCTGTGTCTCTAAGAGTTGTTGTTACCATACAGATGTGTATGGGCCCTGTTGCTGTTAATTTCTAGCTGTCTCAACTATCCCTGAGAGAGGAAGAAGGCCGTCAGAGTACTGTGAACGATAGATCCCGAATGCAGCGAGATTAAGGATTGATTTGGTGTCATACCCAGTCTCTCCTTTTATTCTGGGCTAGAAAGAACAGACCTTTCTTTTCATGACCAAGACATAATGCTTTAATCTAGGCCAGCCAGACATTTCTCCAAGCATAGTCTATGCATCAAAATTACCTGGGGGCATTTACAGAAATGCAAACTCTAGGGTCACACACTAGATCCAGTGAATCAGAATCTTTGGAAGTGGGCCCAGGAATGTGCAATTTCAGTAAACGGATTCTTACCAGCTTATAAGATTCTGTGTACCCTGTGGTCCAATTCTGATACGCACTGAAGTTGGGAAATCATTGGTTGAGAGGATAGTGCTAATGATAACAGTCATAGATTTGATTCCAAATGCCCCAGCTAGGGTCCACTGTGCAGTGTTGGCCATCCAATTTGTGTCATAAGGTCATGAGGGAGCTCTAGAGAGAGTTTGTTTGGCTCAACATGATCTATCTCAGCTACTGCTGCTGGAGAAAACAAACAAACAACCCCTGTGCCAGATGATGGATATGTAGTGTGATCTTGCTATAAAACATCATGTCTTTGCTTTTTAGTAAATTGCCTTTGGAAAACTGAAAGACCTCCTTTGGCCTGGTTTTCTCATCTGAAACATGTAACACAGAAATGAATGATCTCTGGGGCCCCATTCAGTTATAAAAAATGATGGTTTTACCACTAATCAAGGTTTATTTTGGTTTGTTTTGCACAACCTATTCTCACTATATACCAAACAATTGAGATAGCAAACCAGCACCCTGTGTAGGAAGAGTAAGATCAGTGACCTCACAATCAAGCTTTGATTTTGGTCCTGGCTCAGTAACATGGGGCAAATAATTTACTGTCTCTGGGCTTCATTTTCCTCACATGTGCGAGGACTATTTTAAGTTAGACAATTTTGATACGCCTTTCCAGAATTAAACTCTTCCAGGAATGATGATGAAATGTCAATGAAAACTGAGAAAATCCATTGCCAGCAGACCTGCTCCAACAGAAATATGAAGGGAACTTTTTCATATGGATGGCAAATACTACCAGAGGGAAACTTAGAACATCAAGAGTGAAGAAAGAGCAACAGAAATGGTAAAAATCTGGGTGAACCTAATAGATTATTTTTCTCCTCCTAAGTTCTTTAAAATATGTATGATAGTTTAAAGCAAAAACTATAGTTATGGAGTTTTAATACATATAGACACAATAATCACAACGTAAGGGGAGGAGGGTAAAGAGACCTATATATTGGTAAGGTTCTATATTCCACCTGAAGTGGTAAAATATTAACTCTGAGTAAACTGAGAAAGGTTAGGTTTGTATTTTTAGTCCCTAGCATGACCACCGAAAAAAATACCACACTACAATGTAATCAAAACTCAATAGATAGGTTAAAATGGAACATTGAAAATATTCAAATCATACATAAGAAAGCAGGAAAGGGGGAAAGATGGGACAAAAAACAGAGGGAACAAACAGAAAACAAATTATAAAATGGTAGACTTAAATGCAAACAAATCAATAATAACATTAAATATAAGTGGTCTAAATACATAAAATAAAATACTGAGATCATCAGAGTGGGTTAAATAAAACAAACACAAACAAACAAGGCCCAATAAATATTAAATACCAATAAATATTAAAGAAAACCCAGACCAATGATAAGCTGACTATAAGAAGCCTGATATAAATATAATGACACAGGAAAGTTAAAAAGAAAAGGATAGAAAATGATACATCAGGCAAACACTCATCAAATGAAATCTGGAGTGACTGACTATATTACTATCAGACAGAGTAGACTGTAGAGCAAGAAAGATATTGGGGATGGAAAGAAACATCATGTAGCAATAAAAGGGTCAATCCACTAGTAGCAATAATCCCAAATGTCTATGTCTCTAACAACAGAGCTTCAAAGTATATGAAGCAAAACTAATAGGCTTGAAAGAAGAAATGGACAAAGCCAACAATTATATCATAATAGAATTAGACTAGAAATCAATTACAGAAAGATAACTGGTAAATCCCCAAGAATTTGGAAAGAGAAGCATATACTTAACCATCTGACCCAGTAATCCCACAACTAATTTATCCAAATTAACTGAAAACTTATATGTGTATAAGGACCTGTTTATTAAAGAGGTCCATTATTAAAATAATGTCTTTATTAATAATTGCCCCAAATCAGAAATAACACAAATGTCCTTCCATGGGCAAAATAGATAAAGTGTTGTACACCCATGCAATGGAATGCTACTTAGCAATAGCGAGGAACAAAGTATGGATATGCCCAACATCAGGGATGCATTTCAAGGTCTTATGCTGAATGAAAGAAACCAGTCTCAAAGGCAACATGTTGTATGATTACATCTATGACATCCCGGAAATAGGAAATTATGGCAACAGAGAATAGGCTATTGGTTGGCAGGTTGACAGTGACAGTGACCAAGTTGTAACTACAAAGGAGCAATTTGAGGGTGTCATTTTCAGTGATGGGATGGTTCTGTGTCCTTATTGTGATGGTGGTCACATCAATCTATACATGTGCTAAAATTTACAGAGCTATACATCATAAAAAGGTCAACCTTATTGGTTGTATTATTCTTCTAACTCTAGATTAAGAACAAAATACAAAAAAAAAGAACAAAATACAATAAAATAAACAAAGGATGTGTGCATTTATCCTAAAGAATTTTCCCTGCAGTCTGACTTGTAATAACGAAGAATGGCAAAATGTCTAATTGTCTATCCATTGGAATAGTAGGTAAGTTGTGGTATGGTTAGACAGTGGGAAACAGAAGTTAACATGAAGGAGCTACAACCATATTTTCTCAGCATGGGTATACCTTAAAGTTGTGAAATGGTAAGAATACTCATATATGTATATGTGTGTGTGCATATGTGTGTGTATAGTAGTATGACACCATTTAGTTAAGCTTTGAAACTGGTGGAGTAATTCTTGATATTATTTATGGATAAATATGTATATTTATATATATAATATATTATATATAATATATTTATATATTTTATATATTTATAAATTCATCCATAAATATATATATTTATATATATATATATATATATATATATATATATATATATATATAAAATGATAAAAACTTGCATGAGAATGATGAACGCAAAATCCAGGATCCTATCTTGGACAGTGAGGAGCCAGGCAGGGGTGGATGCCTTGGTTACTGGTTATGTACGGGATCAAAGTCAGGGGAGGTTGTTGCAGATTGTACATAGGGTTTTGGTAGCATTTCAATGATTTATTTCTCAGAAAAAAGGGCTGAAGGATATATATTACAAAATGTTAAAATTTGATGAAATTGGGTGGTGAGTTCGTGGATGCTAGTCCATTGTCCTTTATACTTTTCTGTATAGAATAAGACTAAGAATATTTCATTAAAGACATGATTTGCCTTGTGGCCTCATATCCTGGTTTATTCTATCTTCTTGAACTAAAGTGTTGGGCTTTGATATTGAGGCTAAGCAGGTTAATAAAGGTCAGCAGTCAAGAAATTTGCACTATTTTCTTTTTTAAAGGAGTCACATGATAGAGGGCAAAGAATATGTGGAAGAACAATCTTGACTTAAATTGGCTGTGTATATATTTTGAATTGGAAGAAATCTATACCCTTATGTGGGTAGCTGCTTTTGGATGATGTCGTTCTTCTAGGCAGCACCCTTGTGCCTGTTATGTGAGCTTCATATACCAGACTGAATAACAACAGATGTGTTTTCTCTGTTTCAATTTTTACAGCACATCTATTTTCAGAAGGCAGGAAGTGGGGACTTGGGGGGCCTTTGGACAGTCATATCTTCAAGTATTTTAATTTCATCTGACCACTCCTAATCCACTGCATGAATTTGCAGCCAGTGGGTGAGACAAACATGAAAGAAATGAAACACAAATAAATATCTTGTTCAGGCTCAAAGTTCAGTCTCGGGCCATCAACAGAGCTAAAATAAATAGAAATGACTCCAGAACACTTTGAAAATTAACATTGGTCTTAACTCAGTAACTTTCGAGGGAGTGGAAGAGTGAGAATCGGATTACTGAGCTCCAGGATGATTAGCATATCTTTCTAAACATCCCAAATGCATGTATCTCTCTTCACCAAGTCCATGCTTTATGGTCTTGCTTTCTTTCTTTCTTCCCCTCCATCTCACACCCCTTCAAACACAAGTCCACCATGCCCTTTTTTCCACCCACCCTGGTCTTTTCATCTGTAGAGCAATGCTCTCTGCTCCTGCTGGCTGCCATTCTCTTAGACACTTCCTACACAGTTCAGCCCAACAGAGGTCTGTTAGCTGACTGGGTCATTAAAGAATCTTCCCTTCCTCAAAGGAGCAGGGAGCCCAGTGTGGGGCTCAATCCCAAGACCCTGGGATCATGACCTGAGCTGAAGGCAGACGCTTCATCAACTGAGGCACCCCTCAAGTATTTGTTATACAATAATATTTTAGCCCTATCAGACAAGAATGATAACATTTTCAATTATGATAAGTACAATTGAGTTATCTTAACTCTCTTGGTGCTTTTTTTTTTTAATGTAGAAGCAAAGATGAAAGGTAGAAAAGATGATTAATCATTTTGGAAGCAGATAGATCTCTTTGCTGAACTGGTCATACAGTCTTCTCTCTGGGTCAAAATCTCACATGTTATGAATTTCCATCACGTTCACCTGATGGTAAAGAAAAGGCAAATGGACCCTATGGTCTCTACAGTCTCCCTCTGTTTTTCCCAACCTTTATGAACTAAAAATTTGAACTGAGGGTCCGGTCATGGTTTTATACATGCTCTTATAATGAGAAAAGGTATAAAAAGTCATGATTCTCCTATCCTTGAAGATACGGGAACTATAGCAGCCATGACCAGGCACATGTGGGGAGCATTCATTTCCTTTTGGTGTTCTAGGTGCAACCTGAGTGAGATGAGTCTGTGGTCAGGCCTGGGCCTGTGTTTGCAGATAGATAAGCTCTCTCCAAAGTTGATTGCTCAGGTCTGCTAACGAAAGCAACTCTGACTAGCAGCAGTCATGTGTAGTCAGAGAGAGGGTTCAATGGCACCTTAGTTTCATATATATATATATATATATATATATATATATATATATATATATATATTTTAATTACATAAATAATACATGGATGCTTTTCCTTTGTAAAATATTTGGACAGTATGCAAGATTGTAGAGACATAAGTGAAAGTTCTCTTTCTTTCTTCCTCTTCTCATCGTATTCCCTTCCCTGGAGGTAACCAATGTGCTGCTCTGATATGACTCCTACCAACACAACATATACTCAAATAGTTTCTTCTCTACCTTACTAGTAATCAAAGAAACACAGATGAAAATGATTGACAAGGGCTACCTTGTTTCTTCTCATATTTTCTTTGCTGGAAATGAATGGAAACATCTAGAGTTGGTTAGGACTTGGGGAAAGGATTGTAAATTGGAGCAATTGTTCTGGAAGTTAATGTGGTGATGTAAATGAATTTAGACTTTTTATCAGTTAGGGTCAGAGTCAGTTAGAAGATTGAGAGTTCACAGGTTAGGGGCACCTGGGTAGCTTATTTGATTAAGTGGCTGCTTTTGGCTCAGATAATTATCTCAGCCTCTGGGATTGAGCCCCATACCGGGCTGCCTGCTTAGCAGGGGTCTACTTCTCTCTCTCTCTCTCTCTTTGCCCTCCCCACTCATGTGCACTCATATGCATGCACGCTCGCATGCTCTCTCTCTCCCTCAAATAAGTAAATAAAATCGTAAAAAAAAAGTGCACAGGTTATTTGAACAGAGAGATTTAATCAAAAGAAGTGTTAACTAGCAAAAGTGGTGAAATATCCCAAAAGGATCCAGAAGTAGCATGTGCAGAAACCACTACATCTAGGAGGTTGCCCCATCCCCAACTCAAGGCTGAGATTTAAATCTCTTTGGAGATCAGGTGTCTAACATTGGAAAACCTTGCCATTGGTGGCAAAGAAATAATATATTAGGCCATATTCATATGCAGACATGTCCATGGGATGGCGAGAAAGTGCCTGAGGCCATGGCCAGAGCTGCTTAGAAACAATGACTGGTGGTGGGGGAGTGTGTAGTTGGAGCCGGTCTGAAGACTGTGGGGCTCTCATGTTGCATTAGAAAATTGAGGACTGGGACCCAGAAAGGAAGTGTCTTCCTGCCACTACTGCTTTGTCCAGTGCCCTCCATCGACAAAGCCTATTATGTGCTAACCTGTAGCAGAGAAAGGTTTGCAGAATCCATCCAGCTCCAGTGTCACAAAGCAGGGGAAAGAAGGTTCAGTTTGGAACTGAGAGACAAGAAATTGACTGGCACAGATTCTGACCTCTGAATTCTGTTTTTTAAAATGTAAATGGACAATTAAAAGTATACATAAGTATTTAGCAAAAGAATGATCATTGGAGTATAAGAAAAAAAGGGAAACAAGCTCAATGTTCAAACATTGAACTTATCATCTATAAGATAAAGACATATTCATTTATAATCCTGAAAGATGTTTATATTATTAGGTTAAAAAGTATTTTAATAACAACTTTTATATTGTGACCCATTAAAATATTTATACATATATTTCCATGTATTTATAAGAAATCTTTGAAAGGTTTGGTATCTTATTCATCAACTCTTTGGTACAATATCTGGCTCATAACTGTTGTTTACTAAATATTTACTGAACTGATATATTTTTGTGTCCTGGCGCTGCTATAACAAATTGCCGCATGCTTGGCAGCTTAAAATATTGGAAATTTATTCCCACAATTCTGGACACCAGATATCTGAAATCAAGGGCTATACTCCCTCTGAGGTTCTAGAGGTTCCTTGTCTTTTCCAGCTTCTAAATGCTCCCAAATTCCAAGGCCTGGGTGGTATCTCTCCACTCTCTGCCTCTGTTTTCACATGGCCTGCTCCTCTGTCTACGGTTTTCCTCTCTTATAGGAACAATCATCTTTGGAGTTAGAGCCTGCCAGATAATCCAGGATGATTTCATTTTGAGACCCTTAATGTAATTACATTGGCAAAGAACCCTTTTTCATGTAAGGTCCCATTCACAGGCTCTGGGCAGATTTATGTTTTGGAGGAGTGGTGAGCACCATTCAGCCTACTAGATATAAGAATGAATATATAATAACATTTTACAGTGGTTTCCTTGGGTGGTAGGCTTTATGAATACTTTGAATTTCTCCTCCTCCTCCTCCTCCTCTTCCTTCTTCTTCTTCTTCTTCTTCTTCTTCTTCTTCTTCTTCTTCTTCTTCTTCTTCTTCTTCTTCTTCTTCTCTTTCTTCTTCTTCCTCTTCTTTCTTCCCTTACCAGTATTTTATGACTTTTATGCAAACATCTTTATATTACTTTTAAAATAAAAGGAAAGTGAAAAATAATTAGCATATGACAAATGAGGAACTACTTTGAGAAATCCTGATTTCATCATTTTCAAGATATGGCTGGACCCATGGTCCACAAAATCCCAAACAGCTGTACCCACATAGAGAAGGAAGCAGCAGGAGCAAATAAAGAAGCTCAGGAGGAGGGCAAATTCATCACAGGAGAGTTGGGTTCATTTATGCTCCAGGGCAAACCTAAAGAGCTCCCTGCTGAAATCCACATCTAGCTTCCTGGGCATCTGAGTTGAACAAACTTGTGGTCTGTGCAACACTCACCATCTAGAGCCACAGACCAAGTCTGGAGTTTCCCTGCATTGTTCTATTTTAGGGCAGGCTTCCTCTCCTCTTTTTCTCCTTGTTCTCATGCTCTGATTCATTGATGAATTCCTAGGAAGATGTTGCTCCATTAAAATAGGAAGGTCTGTGATGTTGAAAGGCATTTTAAAAAGCTTTCATCTTTTACTGAGAGAGACAATCTTTCCAAAAAGAAAGAAAGGAAAACAAGTGAGTTTGGGCATAATTACCTTTTTATTTCTTTTAAAGCTGTGGATGTTTTATTTCTAGCCTCTTTTGAAAACTAATCTTTTTCTTTTTCTTCTTCTTTTTTTTTTTTGTTCGTAAGCTTAAAGTTTAAAGCTAGCCTAAAACATGGTTATCAAATACTGAACTCAAGATTCTAAGTGTCTTCCGAGTATGAGATTACTTTTTAAAAACCAGATTAATTAAAAATAATACTCACCTATTAATGTAAAGAAAAGGAGAGCATTTTTTATTGACCTTTAAGAGTCATCATCTGAGTTCAGACTGACACTTAGTAGTGACATTAACATGCTGAGATGTCAGTTCACATGAATGAATAATAATGAATGAATACTCAAAATGTAAGAACAGATCATGCTTTTTTCTCAAAATCAAAATATTTTTATTTTATGTGCAAAGAGTTAGCATTAAAGTAGGTATTTTCGATATTGGTAGTAAGTATATATCTTGGATGATCCATTCAAGGAAATTCCCCTAATCCAACTTAATGAAACCGTATCCTTCTCCTACCAGTGCAAATACTGGTGGCTCATATTGAGACCATATTTCTAGATCAGACTGTGCTGGTTTGAGCAGATGTGACAAAAATGAGGACCCTAGCTGAATTTTCTCTGCTCCAGTAGAGCTGCTGGTAACCCATCTTGCTTTCTCAGAAGTAATGAGGCAAAAAGATCCTAGGATACTAGACACTAAGAAAAACTAGGACAGTTTTTCTGTTAAGGGCCAGATAGTAAATATTTTAGGATTTGTAGGCGAGGTAGTTTCTGAAGCTATGGTTTAACTCTGCCACTGTAGGAAAGCAGCCACCGATGATACATAAACTAAGGAACATGGAGCATTTATTGGAACACTCCAATAAAACTTTATTTACAAAACCAGGTGGTGGGCCAGATTTACTCCATGGGTAGTAGTTTGTTGACCCCTGAAAGAGAACCTCAGAGTTCTAATATTGTAGCTACCAGAGGTCTCTAATATTGATATTAGTGGCTCTCCAGAATCGGAGTTAGCAGATTTTTATCTGCTCTGATGTTTCCTTGTAAGAAGGAAATGCCAACATATTGGCAGATCCATGTGCTTTTTTTTTGGAAGATAAATTTGGGTTAAATGACGATTGACACAAAAGGCAGAATGAGAAAATGAGCCTCGTATTTCTGTAAATAAATAAATCTTTTCAGTTAATTCTATTGGCAATACTTTTGGCCATTATAATCTGGGAGCAGGCTTAACACTTGTCTTATGAATTCATCTTATTGTTATTAAAATTTTTTTTAAAAATTGAACTCACAACCCTGAGTTCAAGACCTGAGCCAAGATCATGAGTCAGATGCTCAACTGACTGAGCCATCCAGGTTCCCTATAAGTTCACCTTATTATATAAAGCTTTTGCCATACTGAGTTATGTATTGAATGATTGTGGTTTATGCCATAATATAGCTGAATTGGGAAAATAATAAGTAATGACAAACACAGGGGATTTACATGAATTACCTTATTTATCCTTATTCACTTTTTCCTACATAATATTTTGATTGCAAGATAAAATTGAAGAGGAAAGTAAGATAATAGAAACGGGTGATATTTTGGAGGGATTGTTGATGGAATATGGTTATATTCTGGGTGAAAAGTGATTAAAAAAAAAAGAAACAAAACATAACAAAATAAAACCCAGGAGGACTGAGCACATTCATTAGAAAGTGAATCCCTTTGAGTAAGAATAGTTGTAGTTGGTAGCTTTAGTTAGTTGAGGAAATCCCTAACTTCCTGCGTCTTCACTTTGAAATTGGATGATTTAATGTTCATTCACCCAAATCAAATAATCCATGTTAACTCATGTAGCCTTTTAATATCTTTTGCACCAGTTGGATTCTCTGGGATGCTGAAATGCAGAGGTAGGAATGCAAAAGATTTACTGCCCAGAGGGAGCCATCGACTGTGATGCAGATCCAATGGTTTCTGCTCTGTTCTCTGCTCTGGTGAAGAGCTCTGTAGCAGACTGCCTGTTAAGGGCATTCTGTGTTGGTGGGAATTTTGTGCAATGTATTGCTCAGTCGTTGGCAGGACTGCCCTAAGAAATGGTCTTGGCTACCTCTGCCTTGCTCGGTTAATGGCCTTAGAAGCTGAGATAGAGCCAACAGCTGGAGGCTGTCAACCAGCCATACTCCTTGCAGCTAGGCAGTGAGTCCTTTCTTAAAGGAGGGTCTTCCAATTTTGACACATTCTTCTAATTTTCTGACTCTCAGGTCTCATTAGCTGACTTGTCTTTCTCTGCCCTTCGCAATGAGGTTCCCAGAAATCTCTGCTCATTTCTCTCTTTATGCTATAGACTGTTTCTGGAAGATTTCTTCCACATACTCTAATATGGCTTGTTATTATCACCCATGCCAGGGATTACCTATACATTTGTAATAATTTGGTGTAACAATAGAATCACAGTTGGGAGCATAAAACACAAAACCCAAATAACAATGGTTTAACTGAAATGAATTTGGATATTCTCAGTCCAGAGGTGGAATCGTGGCTCCCTGACCAGAAAGCCAGAATCCTTCTATTTTTCTACCCTGAAATCCTAATGTATGGCTTCCATATTCAAGATCACATCATGGTCAAATTGGCTAGTGGAGCGAGCTCCAGCTACCATATCCTTGATTTTAGCAGAAGGAAAATGGGAGAGTGGAAGAGCAGAGAGAGCCTACCTCCCATCTGAGTCATCCAAATTTAAGTGGTTTTCCTGGAAGCCCCTTACAACATTCCTATTTACATCTTGGGTTACACCATTGTCACATGGCTGCATCTAGCTACCCGGAAAGCTAGAAATGTAGTGGATTTTTTGTTTTTAATTCTAGCCTCTGCAAGAGAGAAGAGGATTGAAAATGGATTTTGAGGATCTATATCCACAGTATCTTTCACACTCCCAAATAGGTGTTTCTTCTTCTTCTTCTTCTTCTTTTTTTAAAGATTTTATTTATTTATTCATGAGAGACAGAGAGAGAGAGGCAGAGACACAGGCAGAGGGAGAAGCAGGCTCCCTGCAGGGAGCCAGATGCACGACTTGATCCCCCGTTGCCAGTCCGGAGATCACGCCCTGAGCTGAAGGCAGATGCTCAACCGCTGAGCCACCCAGGTGTCCCCAAATAAGTGTTTCCTGATCATATGTTTCTTCTGAGTTAAAAACATATATTATTCTGTTTCCTAGACATTCCCACCTAGATGTCCCAAAGGTAACTTAATTTTGAATACGTGCTAGACTGAACTCCATTCTATTGACCCACAATAATGATTATGTTTTTTTCCTATATAACTATGCCACTGACTACTTGGTCATCCAAAATCTCTCATTTCATACTCTTCTTTTCTCCTTTCTTTCCACATTCAACCTGTCTCACAGTCTTGTGAATGCTTTTCTAATTATTTTTTAAATATATCTTTTCTCCCATTACCACTGCCAGGATCTTGGTTTAGGACCTCATTATTTTTTTGGCTAGAGGATTTTTACACTGCTTTATTCATCTCAGTTTTGAACCTTCTGATCCATTCTTCATGCTGTTGCAGCTGTTTTTGCAAAATGTAATCTGATCATATCGCTCCACAGCTTAAAATCTTACATTGTCTACACAATAAAGGCTAAATGCTTTAGAAAGGCATGTCTCATGGTCTGATGACTACTTTCACTTTGGCTTTATCTCTGGCCACTTCCTGTTGTACATCCTGTGTCTCATCCATGTTGTTTTATGCCTATATGCCATTGTGAAATACCTAGCATAGCTAAGAGATAAACCCCCTAGAGACATAAGTCTTAAGCTCTGTCTTTCCTGTCATCACAGTACACCCCCCCACCCGCCCTGGGAGCTCAAGGTTAAAACTCATGTTCTTCTAATGAAGCTCAAAGGGGTTCTTAATCTTTATGAAGATTAAAAAAGGCTGGCTGATTTTAGGGAAAGATGAGGAGTTTGTATTTCAACATGTTGCAGTAAGCTGGTGATCTGAAATCCAAATGGAAACATCTAGAGTTAGGAGATCCTGGAGGTGGGAGACACATTTGGAGATAAGGATTCTGATGAGGTCAGCATAGACTTCACAATATATTCTGTGAGTATGGATGAGGTAGAGAGTTCTGAAGGAATGCTTTAGTGTATTTGGCTGCAAATAACACAAATAAAGATAATAGCTGTTTGCTTACATCTAGATCTGTTATTATTCAGGCATGTGGGTAGTTTCTGCCTTGTCTTGGCAGTTCTTTGATGTCGAGGGATGGTCTTGACTTCTGTCCTCTTCTCTTGCCCTTCCATCATGGTGGCAGGATGACATTGCTCAATGGTTAATGTTCTCATATGACAATATCCCAAGAAAGAAGGGATGAGCAGGAAGAAATGGTTTTCTCCTTATGTATCTCTTTTATAGGAAATAAAAGATTTCCCAGAACACCTCAGAGGACTTCCCCTCATCATTAATCAGAAATGGGCCACATACCTGTCCCTCCACCAATCACTGTTAAATGGGAATAGTTTGCCATGGTTGGGTTGAACACCCTGTTCTGTTAGTGAGACAGCAAGTGAGAACAGCAACCATAAGTCTTTGCCAGAGTCTACCAAGACCCAGGACTGGATCATAGTTTTGAGAGAATGAACATGAAACTAGACGAGAAAAAGATAGGGAAATAGGCTGATGGTGTTGGTCACTCTTAACATGAAAAAGGGAGTCAGGAAATGGTCAACAGTGTCAAATGCAGTGAGAAGTCAAGAAGAAGGACAGAAAAATGATTGAAGAAAGAGACATGCAGAAATTTTTGGTGAACTTTAAGAGCAGTGTCTTCCATTGAATGCTTAGGTTGGAAGCAGAAAGTCATGGAGTTAATTGAGCAATCCAATGACATGGACATACAGGTAGAAAGCATACAATGATGTCAGAATTTTTATGGAGAATGGAAGGCAGGTGAGAGGGGAAAGCAGGTAGAGGTGGGCATCAAATACAGTGAAAGGTGAGAGGTTTTTCACAACAGGGAGATCTGGGTTTGCGGATAGGTGGGTGAGAAAGAGTTACTGACAAAAAGGAAACACAAAACAAGTAAGAAATGAAGAAAAAGTGGTGTCCCGGATGCTACGGAGGGTAGGAGTAAAAGCTCACTTTTTAGAAGAAGAGGAGCACATAATCAGAGGCTGGAGGGAAGGATGACAAAAGCTGGTGGATATTTTAAGATGATGACAAAAGAAATGCAAAAGCTTAAAATGGATCTTAGAGAAGCAGGAGATTTGGTCATCTTTGGAACTTACGGAGGAATAAAAGTGGAGAGTAGATAGAAGGAAGAAATGGGTTAGAAGTGATGGATTGAGGAGAGAGGAGATCTGGAACATGAAGAGCTGGGAACATTTTACAGTTCTAGAACAGAAACTAAAATAAGAAGAAAAAAAAAAAACTCCTGGGAAATTAAATTTGATGACCGAAGGGAAAAGGAAGCCAGAAACCTATAAATTTCCCTGCGAAGGGAAGGATTTATAGATGAAGAAAAATTTGATGTGGAAAATCCATTTTTGGCTTTTCCCAGCCTCCTGCTGTTTGTGAAATAGCAAATAATGTTTCTCAAACCCCAAATGTTTCAATTTCCTCAGTTGAAAGATGCCATGTTACCGTGATACTATTTATAAAGTGAGGCTTTGTTTGTTCAATCTTACTCAGGATGACAAAGCTGAAAATAAGTCTCTGGGACAGAATTCAAGTCAGTTAAATCAAGGACACATATAAGGTACACATCGTCTGTACCAGACATGAGGCTTTGAGATGACCTAAAATATAATATCCTTTAACCTGCCTTAATTGGAAAGAGTTAAAAAATAAACACAAGAATCAGACAGATGGAGATGAAAATATCACCTTACACATAAACCACTGTATTGGAGGGCATGGGTTAATCTGGCTGGTAGGCTTGTTTACACTCCCCTGGGTCAAACTTGCATCTCTCCCCCAAACTGGAGGCCTTCTTTGCTGGAATAGTCCTGCCGCAATAAACTTTCTGGATGGTCAAGAAGACATGAAAATTCAGTGAAAATACAGGTAAACAATAGGTGGGTGTTCCCTCAAACTGAGAACGAGCCAGCACAAATGCTTTTGCCAAATTCATGAATCCAGGAAGTCATCTTCTCCTTCCCTGGAGGGGGAGTCTTGGAGGGGGGAAAGAGAGAGTCCTGAGATTTATTAATGTCCTTTCCACGGAATGCATTTTAAGTATCCCTCCTGAAACAAGGCACTGTGTCAGGCCCAGAAGTCCAAGGCGGCTATAAAGATAAATAAGACATATTCCCAGGATTTAAGAACTTACAATGTAGCCCGAGAGAGATGAAATAGCCCAATGGATGGACAGAAAACACAGAGACTCAATAGCGTAGGGCAGATGGTATTCAGTGTACGGGGAAAGAAAAGGGGAAGATGGAAGTTGAGAGGACCCAGAAGGTAGAGGCCCTCCCTCACAAGCTGTATTGAGTTTTCTCTTTATGAGAGAGGACATAAAGCATGGGAAGCTTCTGAGCAGAGGAGTGAATACGCAGGTTGGAGAGTGTATGATGGGCAAGAATGGAGGACAGGCTCAGGGTGAGAGGCAATGAGAACTCGAACAAGGTGCGAATCAAGAGAAACATTGGAGATAGAAACTACAGTGGAAGGCTGGGTGTGGGGTATCAACAAACATGGGGCAGGTAAAGTATCTTTCAAGGCAAAGCAGGGAAATGAGGAGAAGACAATGATGAGTTTGCTTTTGTATAATTGAGTTGGATAGGTTGGAAAGATCTGCACTTTTCCAGAAGGGAGTTAGAAATAAACAAAGAAACACACGTGGACAACAATAAATAAATAAGCATTTACCATATGGCGAGCCCTGTCCTAGTTACTGGAGACACTACTGGAGCAGTAAAGATGTCAGATCTTGTCCTTGTCCTCACATAGCTTATGGTTGATCCACGCCATTCCCGTCTGTGAGTGGTGGCCCCTTGACCCTCCTTCAAACTGTTTGCCAGGCATTTAGGGGAATCTCCAAGCAGATGGGCCCAGAAACCAGTGTATGCCCTGCAGTTGCCACATTGCCCTGTCCTGCCCACAATCCTCTGCTCTAGCTCACTTGCTCATGCTATTCCCATGGTCCGAAAACCCTGTGCTCATAAGGGATCAGTGTCACAGGCAAGGTGCGACTCTGGACAGGGCTTTGTCTGTATGCTGTGTGTCTCCTGTGCTGGCCAAGTTTCACGTTTTCTGTCTGGACTCTCACAACTCATGGTTTTCTCTCTTGATGGAGTTCCAAGGGACCCAGTGCAGGGGGGTGGGCAGTACACAGACATTGTTCCATTCTCCTTCATGCTTCCTTTAGCACTCCTTTGGTTCATTTCCCAAATTTCCTCTTTCAAATGCCTGCTACAAATAGAGGAAGCTCCCACGCATATGAAAGGAGACAACAGAGTATGTATGTGTGTATATGTGTGCATTTGTGTATGTGTGTACATGTGTATATATGTGCATGTGTGTATGTATGCATGCATACATGCGGTATGTGCATGCATGTGCTTTTGTGTATGTGCACATGCATGTGCATGTGTACATATGTATGTGCATATGAATATGTGTGTGCACACGAGGATATGTGTATGTGTTTGTATTGCACGTGCAGGTATGTGTACATGTGCATGTGTGTACGTGCATATGTGCGTGTGTGCATGTGTACGCATGTGGATACCTGTATGTGTGTAAATGCATGTATACACGTACATACACGTGTACACACGTTCATATGCATATGAACATACACGCACACACATATGTGTGTGCATGCATACGTGTGTGCACATGTATATACACACATATGCATATATGTATGTGCATGTCTGTGTATGTGTAAATATGTATGCGTATGTGTGTATGTATGTGGATATCTGTATTATGTGCATATATGTGTGCATGTGTGTATGTGTGCGTGTGTGTGTGTGTATGCATACCTCTTTATCCTAGCAGTAGGCAGATCAAAATACTTTGCTACTTAAGTAACTGCAAAAAGTTTAATGACTGAGGTGTGAAGGGAGGTAGGGGAACTGAGGAGGCTGACCAGAGGGACACTACAAGACTCCTGGACAGAGATTCCCAGCTTTGGAATCCTAAAGTTCTTAGTGTCTTAGTAACTCTTTCCTACAACTCTAGGCCCAAAGAAATACCTAGGAGTTCTGTTATTTAATGGTCAGATCCAAAACACTAAGTATTCTGGTCCTAATGATTTGGTAGCTGTTTTCTTTTTTAATACACATAAATAGAAAACATTTTATTTTATTCTTAAAATCTATTATAAAATAGTTTTAAAGAGGTCCTCTTTAAAATAGTTTTAAATTTGGGGTCCTAAAGTTCTTAGTGTCTTAGTAACTCTTTCCTACCACCGTAGGCCCAAAGAAATACCTAGGAGTTCTGTTATTTAATGGTCAGATCCAAAACACTAAGTATTCAGGTTCTAATGATTTGGTGCCTGTTTTTTTTTTAATACACATAAATAGAAAACATTTTATTTTATTCTTAAAAACTATTATAATCAACCCTTGAGCAATATGGGTTTGAGCTGCAGGGGTCCATTTATACACAGTTTTTTTTTCAATAAGTACAATACTGTAAATGTATTTTTTTCTTTCTTATGATTTTCTTAAATTTTTTACCTAACTTACTTTATTGTAATAATACATTATATAATACGTATAACATATAAAATATGTGCTAACTGTTTATGTTATTGGGAAAGCTTCTGGTCAACAGTAGGTCGTTGGTGGTTAAGTTTTTGGAGAATCAGAAGTCGTATGCAGACTTTTGACTGCACAGGGGGTAGGTGCCCCTCACCCCATGTTGTTCAAGAGTCACTTGTCTTCGCTAAAGACATGTGTATGCCTGTTGAGCTGCACAGTCTTTCGAATCTTGGAATTAGATTGGACACAGTCACCCTCATGAACCTTTTCCACATTGATTTCCATGTGGTGGTTTCCCTTTGTAAATCTTATCAACGGCCCCAAATCTAACTTCTTCAAATTTGATGTCACTGAAAGGATCTAATGTGGAAACTGCAAAATACCTTGAACTGGAAATTCTCTGTCCAACAGACATCAACCATCATTGGATTTCCCTTGAAATTTGAAGTTCTTCCTGTAAGTTCATCACAGTGCCCTGGGGCACCTTGATCCATTAGTGCAGGGGGATCAAGGAACAAAAGTGAACCAAGACACTAATAATGAGAAGGAATAGTCCAGGCAAAGGCGTGCTTGTTGCAACCTTGCAAAGAGGGCAATGTTTTGTGAGAAAGTCTTGTTCATGAAGGAATGTGGTGAGTTTGAGCACCTTATCTGCATTTTAGGCTACTTATCCTATTTGATTTTATATATAAATATATATATCCTTGGTAATTATAGTATAATTATATATTATAATATATACATTATATATGTTTTATGTTATATAAAGTATTAGTACATATATATGTGTGTGTATATATAGTATACATATGAATATATACTCATATCCAATTTTTTTCTCACTGCCGTGGGGGATGAATAAGACTGCTCACTGGGCATGAGCCATAGAGGGTGTTCAGCTGAGGCTGGAAATCTTGCATTTGTAGCAGAACCAATTGGCATGGTTTTAGAATTTCCTCCAGTCATATTTGGCAGTCTGGGAACAGGAATGGAGAAAATAGATGGTTGGCTTTATTCAGCGTGAGGAATTGGCAAAATAGATGTAGCAGAAAGTCAAGGGGTCTGAGGATGTGAAGATTTAGAAAGTTCACTGACTGTCTCAACCTCAAAACCTGATTTACACAATACTTTGGGGGAGATATTGTTGGCAGGGAGGCCCTTCGTGGCTCTTTATTCCTGGTTTGCAAATCCTGTGATGACGTGCCTGGATATAGATCTCTTCGCTTCTGATGCTGGGCCACTAGTATGGTCTTTCACGTGAGAGGTTGTATTTTTATACTTGCTGTTTTCTGTCTGGAACTAGGACTCATGTTCCTATTATTTGTCTGTTAGACCTTCTGGACTGATCTTTTCTTTCATGTCTCTTCCCTCTCCACCTAATATTTTTTGACTCCTTGTTTTTGTTTTCTTTCTGGGAAAGACATGAGGATGAACTTTATCTTCAAGTTCATCCATGGAAATTTTTGTTTGGGATATTCTGTATTTACTTCTTTGCTCCCTAATAAATAAATTCGTGTTTTATGGGTACATTACCTTCTCATATCTCTCCAAGGATGTTATTTAGCATCTAAAAAATCCTGCACACTGTTTTTCTTCCTTTCTTTCTCTCTCTCTCTTCCATTCTCTATAACTTCCTTCCTTCCCTCCCGCCCTCCTTTCCCCATCTTCTCTTCATTCCCTCTGTCTCTGTCTCTTGGTCTCTGTCTCTATCCTCCTCCCTCTCCTTGTTTTCTTAATTACCCAAGTTCTGGGCATATTGAGAAGTAAGGCCAAAAAGTAAGGTAAATGTGAGATCAAACGAATTATTAAACTCTCAAAAGCTCAGAAAGGAATGTGGCTTTGATCGAGAGCCAAGTGGGCTTGATTGAACCTCAGAATTGTAGACTTCTGTACACAGTCATAGGCAATGGTGGATCAAGTCAGGCCTCGTCTCATGGTAAGACATCCATCGGGGAAGAGCAGGAGACAACATTCTCTCTGTTGGACAGACTCCCCTCCAAAAAGAAAGAATGGAGTTGAATAAAGGCTGGCCAATATTTTTCCCTTGATTACCATTCCTGCTCTGTAGGAGGAGCAAGTGAGAGATTGGAAGAGGTCAAGAGTGTGTCCCTTCCAAAGGGAAGAAGACACCAGAGCTTGGTAACTTTCCCTGCTAATACCTCCTTGAAACTAACGTCTCCTTGGAGCAGAGGATCATTGCCTGGCTTCTGGTGTTCTGTACCTAGGAGCAGGTGGAGCAGGTGAAGGTGTTGACTGTTATGAATATTGACTTCCATCTTATACTCCGAATTACTCCTCGTGTCCCCTCCCACATTCTGTGATATCAGGTGTCCCCAGTTTCTGAGTCTTTCTGAGGTCCTCTCTCCAACCTTGTTCATGGCCTTGTGCCCTGTTAAATAAGTTAGCCCTCCTGCCTGCTTTCCATTCTGCACAACTTTGTTTTATCTCCCTCATGGATATTCCTTCTCCTAGAGTCTCTGTCCTGGAGAATTTATATTTTTATTCCTTTTCTGTGTAAAGAGGTACACAAAAGCAAAAGCTCTGGATTCTTACACTCACTTTGCCACAAATTAACTCTATGACTCTGGACACTTGTTATAAGGTTTAAATCTTATAATACATGTAAAATACTCCGATCCATAATCTACACAGTGATAAATATTAGTTATCATCATCATAACCTCATTGTCTTCTTCATAGGGTTTTGGGAAGGGTAGGATACAAATGTGAGTGTTTTATCACCATCTTTGTAGGTGAACTTCATAGTTTTCACTTTCACTGGTATTTCATTCAGATTGTCATTTCCATGAAGGCAGGGTCCATGTTTCTCTTACCCTTTAAGAGAAATTGCACTTGGCATGCCACATAGTATATAGCACGTGTTCAGGCAATAGTTGTGGGCGGATTACTAAAAACACATTCGTAATTCTCCTTGTAGGAGGCAATACTGTGCAGGACATGAGAATAGGGGATTTTGAATCACCGTTGTTGAGTTTTAATTATTGCTGAGTCATTCACTGGTTATATAATCTTGGACATGTTCTTAATTTGTCCAATTCTCGATCTCTCCACCTGTAAAATGAGGATAAAAATAGTGCCTGTCTCAGGGCTAATATGAGGACTAAAAAAAAAAAATCAATTGTGTAAAGCACTTAGCATAATGCCTGGCACATGGTCATCGTTCGATAAATATGAACTGCTATTATTGTTGTTATTCTAATTGTTTGTTTTCTACATGCCAGTCACAGGGCTAGGCACATGTTAGATGCATCATTTATTGAGTGCCTACAGTTTGTTATTTCCTGTACCATAGTACCAGAGTACCTAGTAGTTAAGAGTGTGGTTTCTAGAGTCCTATGGCCTGGGTTTGAATTCAGGCCTCAGGTGGATAATTTTGAGTGAGTTATTTAAGCCTCACTATCAATGTTTGGAGAATGAGGGTAGTCAAGAGTGAACCGCCTAAAGCCCTCAGCACATAATAAGCTCTTACCACATAGTGCATGCTCAGTAAATGCTAGCTATGTTGGTGATGCCGGTGACAGTGATGATGGTGAGGAAGATGACTCCAATAATTATGAGGATGACAAGAATGATGGTAGTGACAACAATGATGTCAATGGCGATGTTGATCATGATGCCAGTGACAAGGATGCCTATCCCATCTTGAGCAGTGCTAGAGAGTAGAGGGGTTGCATATCCATCTGTCTTCCTGATTGTGTGACCTTGGAAAAGCTACCTTCTGTCCTTAAATTTCAGCATCCTCGTCCATAAAAACAGCAACTATTCCATGGGGCCATTGGGAAGTTCGAATGGGACACTATAATCGTTAATTCCAGGATGCTTATTGTTCATAGCTTAACATCTCTGCAACCAGGGATGCATCTTGCAATTCCTGCCAGATAAGTGAGTATAAGTTTGATATTTATGGAGCAAGTATTCATCATTGAGGAAATGACCACAATGCTCTATTTTTTTCTTGAGAAACGAGTGGTTCACTAGATCTAAGGAAGATATTCATGAGTAGATAAAGCCCCATTATTTATTTATTTCTCCTGAATTGTGTGCAGGAGGCTTCTTATCCCATGCCAAGTAATGCAATTGAAAGCAGGAGAAATTGTGAAATTCCACAGACCCAGATGAAAGACATTTCAAAGCAAAGAGAAGCTGTTGTGATTGATTGTGACAAGATCAAGACAGCATCAACATCAAAACTTGCAGAACGGGTGCCAGTGTTAAAAGAATAGCCCAGAGGAGAATCACTGCTAGCATGAAGGGTGATTTTGTGTGGAAAGATGTGGTTATTGATGACTCCGATTTGAAAACCAATGTAGAACATTCAGACTTTGAATGTTTGATTTGTCTTATATTTTTTTTCTCATGACACACCGTGATCTAGAGTAAACAATCACTAAATTGTAAGTCTAAAGCAGCTCTTTCAGTAGGTAGACAGTGAAAATTCATCTCATAATTTTATTGCCAATGTCTTATTTACTTTTAACAGGTATAGAAAATAATGGTATGTCCTTTGCTTGATGGCATTTTAGATTTGACAAAAAATAGTAGTACAGAATTCTCTGCACTGTGCCATAGTTACTTTATTTATTTTTGTCCCATTTTTCCTTAGTAAAATTTACCAAAACTTAGAAAAAAAATATATTCCTGTGATAGCTAGTCTTCAAGAGGCTCCCCAGTGATTCCTGCCTCCTGGCTTTCCTGCCCTTAAGTGATCCTCTTCCACACTGAATAGGGCTTGCTTGTGTGGCTAATAGGACATCTCAGAAAAGATAGAGCATGGCTTCATAGGAGAGGTCATTCAAACATTGCTGAGTCTGTCTTACTGTCCTAGATCACTCATTCTGGGGGAAACCAGCCGCTGTGTCATTAGACAGTCCTAAGCAGGAGGTATAACGATGAGGAAACGAGCCCTTTTGCCAACAGGCACAGTGGTTATAAATATTTATGTAATTGGTATCATTCTCTTTGTGTTTCTATAACCTACTTTTTAATATAACAATCTTGAGAATCTCTTTCCATGTTAATACATAGACACCATCATCGGGGATGAATGCAAAGTACTCTTATGTATGTATCTGCCATATTTTGCTTATCTAATCCTGTACTAATGGACTTTTAAGTGACTTCTAATTTTTCTCTACTGCAAAGTATGCAGCCATAAATATTCTTATCTAATTGCTAGACTCAAGACTGCTGGTCTTGAGTGTGCTCATCTACATTCTGATGCGTGTCGGCAAGCCACCCTCCAGAAGTCTGGCCCACCACTGTTTTATTTTTATGTAATAAAATTGATCTGTTTGTGTTTTGAGTTCTGTTACTTCAAAACTCAGTAGAGTATTTGTTTCAAAGACGTGGCATACCTTTGTGTCATTTTTCTATAATTCTCCTAAAAAGATAAAACTTTAACTGGAACATACAGACTTTTGATTCCTTGCTTTATTAGAAATAAAGTGACATCTTTTCTTCTAGGGTCAGGTGGTTGAGGAAGGGTTTGTTTTGGATAAATCTATATTTACTATTCTTATTTCCACAAGTGATTCATGATTCATTCTTGGGATTAATGCAAAAGCAAACACACAGAAAGAGATAAATAAAAACTCATGTTCTTTAACCATCATCCAATCTACCCCGGGGTTAACTTGTCTTATGACTTTAGTTTGTACTCTTCCATTCGTTTGCTTTTGTATTCACTTATATAACAGGTGTGTATAAAACACGTAGATTTGTTGTGTGTTGGCTTTAAACTAAATGTGATCATTATATATATTCTACAGATTGCTTTTTCCACCCAATACTATGACATGGTGGCCTCTCTATGTCAATTTCTTTCTTCTTATCTAGGCTTTGTTTGACTTTAATGATGCCCCTTAACTGATATGGAGTATCTCATAACACGGATGTACCATCGTTTATTTAACCATTTCCAGTTGATGGACATTTAGGATGTTCTGCTCTTTAAAAAGACGATGCAGTCAGCAACTTTGTATACATGTCTCTTTTGGGGACTCTTTCTCTAGGAGAGATAATAGAAGTGGAATTATTCTGTTAAAGGAGAAGCATATGTGAAATATAGTTTGATTTAGATCAGTGTTTCTCCACCACTTTTTTCATTATCACCCCCTTCGAAGAGAAAATTAAGTTAGACAAAATTAGTAAATTAATTAATTAAGGTCAAAATAAATTTCTCCCTGATGAGAAAAATCAAGCACTAAACAATAAAATTTTGTGGGGGTACAGTTGAACATTGTAGTATCTAAGATATTTCTTGCCTCCAGGAATAATTTTTTGCCCCTTTGATGGCAATATTGCCACCACCGAGAATGCACGATTTGGATAAACACAAGCTAAAAAGTTTTTTGTTGGCTGAACCTGTCGAAAAGACATCTCTTTTTTTGGGAGGGCTATGACGCCCCATTTAAGTCTTGAACTCTTGTGGCAGTTAGCACTTGTGGCTGGCCAGAACCCTCAAAAAATATTTGCTAAATTGCACCAAACGTTGACAGCACAACGTTCGAGAAGGTTATCACGTGTGCCCTGAAGCAGAGCAGAGACACGCTGCGACATTGTCCTCATTCTTCAGCCATTAATTGATATTGTCAAGTTTCTCTAGACTATCACTAGATAATTCACAGAGGAAAAACAAGAAATAATTGAGCTAGAGGCTGTCACTCCGGAGAGCTTGCTCACATATTCCTTTTGTAGTAGCTTTGCCTGTTTAAGGAGAATGGAATCTGGCTCAGGAGGCTCGTTCTTTGAAATGTGCTTTGTGACAAGTAGGATGGCAGGAAAACCAAGCCAGTTGCTTTGGTTATGTGAGAAAAACCTTGACGGCTTTGAAAGAAATTGGGGCCTTCAGCATTGGAAGACTGCAAAATGAAAGCCATGACATTTAGAAATAATTACTTCTAGCTCTGTAGTAGGAACCTAACAATCATACTGATGTGAAAGGAGGGGGGTGCTCTAAACAGTCACAGGAACAAGACAGAAGTCATTAGCAGGGAGGCTGGAAATGGGGACGCAGACACAGCTGTGATCCCCGTGCTGTGTGTGTGTGTGTGTGTGTGTGTGTGTGTGTGGTGCTGGCAGGAGGTGGGCTAAGGAGACTTGTGCCTCTGTACTTCGGAAAAGCTGTGTTCTAATCTTTCTGCCCTGCACTGGCTGTGTTATCTTGGGCAAAGCCCTTGGCGACTCTGGTCCCCAGCTGAGCTGGAGGAGCCAAAAGCCAAAAGGTTTTGCTCAAATCACTTGGGTGGAGAGATTTAATGTCAAAACATTTAGAACTGCAGCTGAGAGCTAATAAAATGCTAATGTCGGAACAAGGAGGCTTCCTGGAGTTGTAAGGAAAGTTTTTTTATGCGTGTGTGAATGTTTTTATTTTCCATAGTTATGGTTTCACTTTAATGTGGATAGGAAAAAAAATGCAAGCACATCAAACCACGGATTTCATAGACAGTAGTTTTGCTTAGGATGTAGCTTTTAAAAGACGAATTCGTTGTAAATTGATTTAAGGAAAAATAATATGTAAGGGTTGTATATGGAAATGATCTTTTTTGTTAAAAAAAAAAAAGGAGCGAAGAGGTTTCTGGAATGAATAAAGTTTGGGAGCAGTGATTTATGCCTTTCTTAGTTGGAACTGGCTACACTACCCACCATTTAGCGTGCACCTGTCAGAAGTGGTTAAAATCATTCACTGTGTCTTCTGTCGCTGAGAAGGAAGAACATGGAAGGAATTTCCAAGATAATGTCAGCACCCTTGTTAGGGATCCCAAATGCAAAACTTCTTAAAAATAGTAAAAGCTGCCATCTATTGGGGACCCACTCTTCCGAGCGCTATTCTAAATGTTTTATGTATGCGGTTTCATTGAATCCTTATTAACAACCCTACGAAGTAAATTCCATTATTATTACCATTGTCCCCATTTTACAGATGAGGAAATTGAGGCCCAGAGAGCACGTTGCTTAAGGGTCTGGAGCTAATAAGTAAAGAGGGCAGGATTTGAACCCAGGCACACGAACTCTAGAGCCTGCCCTGTTCTCCACACTCATTATATGATTCCACACAACTCCCACCATGAGAAATCCCTCCTGCTGGAGCAGTTGGGGGCCTCAGTTTCTTTTTTTAAAGACTTTATACATTTTAGAGAAGTTTTAGATTTAAAGCAAGCAGAGAGGAAGGCATAGAGATTTCGTATATATCCCCTGCCGCTCCCCCAATGCATGGCCTCTCCACATCACTCCCTCGAGAGGTATGTGTGTTACACCTGATGAACCCACACAGACACATCATCATCACCCAGAATGCACAATTTACCTTTGGGTTCACTGTTGGTGTTGTGTGCTTATGGGTTTGGACAAATGTGTAATGATGCGTACCCCTCATTATAATACTATCCAGGCTATTTTCACTGTCTTCAAAATCGTCTCGGGAGATCTTTGTTCTGCCTTGAGGTGGGGCCCAAGATCCAGCATTTCTGACAAGCTCCCAGGCGATCTTGTTCCTGCAGGTTCTTAGACCATACTTCGAATAGAAAGAATCTTTTGTTTTTGCAGGAGGCATGATTCTTATCCTTTCTTCCACTGTCTCCATGGCATCAGCTGAGGTCAGCATGTGCATGAAGTTGGATACAAATTCATGGCAGTGAAACAGGATATTTGGCAATAGGAGGGGATCCAGATTCAGCACATATGTGTCTATGGATTCTCCATTCCTTCATTTGTTGGCTAAAAAGGAAACATATTTAGAGTCTCCCAAGAGAAACCAAACAATGGCCTCAGATCCATAGGGCACAAAGGCATGGTCCTCTTTTTAGGGAAAGAAGGTTCCTAATACATTTGGAGAGGGTTCAGCCTTGGTCTTGGGCTGCAAACTGGTTTTTAACTTTATGTAACATTTTGGCCCTTTTCCTAAGTAGAAGTGTTTCGAAATTGTTTGACGTCCCTGCTCTGGGATGTCTATAAAGAGACAAATTGTCCTTTCATATGAGCTGACTTGGCAGGAAAGCATGGCCTGTCTCTCTTGCTGTCCAGAAATCTCCTAAACTTGTGGCCTGTGACCTCTTCCTTTTGATTTTTTTTCCCAAGGTTTGCTTTGAGACTGGAGTCTGCCAGTAACGCTCTCCTGGTTTGCAATCAATTGTAGAAATTGTTCTAGGTGTAACTCTCAGCCCAGAAGCCTCAGTGTATGAGAAAAACAACTTATATTTTTGAAATTCAGTCTAATTTCCATTTCAAGCTCCCATTTCACCAGGATGGGAGACATTTGATTGCAGGTAACTTGGGATTTCTTCCCACTCTAGGATTGTATTTAAATTTGGGGGAACTTGGGCAGCCCCGGTGGCTCAGTCGTTTAGCACTGCCTTCAGCCCAGGGCGTGATCCTGGAGACCGGGGATGGAGTCACACTACGGGCTCCCTGCACGGAGCCTGCTTCTCCCTCTGCCTGTGTCTGTACCTCTCTCTCTCTCTCTCTCTCTCTCTCTCTCTCTCTTTCTGTGTCTTTCATGAATAAATAAATAAAACCTTAAAAAATAAATTTGGGGAACTAGATGACTGATGATCTTAGCTACTCTTTAATGTACTCTTTTTATAAGAGTGTTGGATGAGACATCTGCCACCCATTCTGGTCCTCCCTCATTGGCCTGAGCATGTCACCATAGAGACTTCCTTGTTTCCATCTGTATGTCTCTTCCATGGCTTTACTTGTATTCAAGATTTCCAACAAATATTTTATCTAAGCTGAGAGTCCTTTCTAGGCCTAAGCTTTTAAAACATTGGAGCCAGGAAAAGATGATTTTTTCCCCCCTCAACTTCTCTTTGTTTACATCATCCTCTGAGCCAATAAGCATAAAGTAATTTTGCTGTGAAAAAAAAATGGAAGAAGGGCCAAAAAAGAGAAAGCAGAGGTTAATATTTGAAATAGATGACCTTACTACAAAATGTAATGCCCTAGCTGAATGTCATGCAATTTGTATAGATCTAGGTGTGTGTGTGTGTGGTTTTTTTTTTTTTTTTACTTTTTCCCCACCCTGTATGTGTTTTAATGATACCATCATTCCTCTAAAAGCTAGTCCTCATATTTGTCTCTCTCTTTTCACCTTCACCCATTGTCTGATGAAGAGGTATGGAGTCCCACTTGGAGGGGGATCCAAGAGTTGGAGAAGGAAGGAGGATAATAGAGCACACCTGAGAATTTTGCTGGGTCATAACTTGGAAAATGTGGCTTATACAGATTGGCCTATCCTATGTGAGTTTGTAGTGAGAGGAGATAAACTAATGGTAATTAATCAGTGATTGAGATAATACTAGCAGCAAGTTTGCTTTACTGTGTATTATAGGATGGTGGTTAAGGATATTGGCCTTGGAGTGAAAAAACCTACATTTGCCTTCTGGCTCTGGCACTTCCTATATCTTTGACTTTGGGCAAACTTCTCCAAACCTTGCCAATTTTTTCAAATGGGGATAATAGGAGAATATGGTAGGACTGTTTGAATGAGGTTCTGTAATGCATGCTAGGAGCTTGTAATGAATGCCTGGCCTTTTGCAAGCACGGAATAAATGGTAACAACATATAATCATACAAATAGGGTTGGTTTTTTGAAAATTTCCTCCTTTTAGTTATCTTCCAGAAGGTCCTTTGTTTGGTTCTTATTTATGAAGATGAAAAAAAACCTAAGAGGGACAAAGATCTCTATTTAACTATGCTAAAGGCCTGTAAGTAGGCATAGTCACTGATGTAGATTTACCATCATTCGTCCTGCCATAGAAATTATGGTGCTAACACACTTCATTTTGAGCATGTTGATAGAAAGCCTATGGCCCTGGTTTCAATATACAAGACTTGACTGACGCAACTTGTGAAGTATTCCCAAATGCTTGTGGGAAGACTGGGTTAGGTCATACTTGTGGAATCACAGCTGGAATCATATCCAAAAAGTAAGACATATGGGTTGTAGTTGGCAAAGGAAAAGATATTTTCACCCAAAACACGCAGCCCATTTACATTAATTGAGGCTGAATATTTACAAACTGCAACGTTCTAGGCAGGTTTCTGAAAGCTCATGTGCAGGGACCGGTAAAATTTCTAGTGCTCTAACCTGAGTCTTATCATTACATGGTTCATAAATATGGATAAATCTTGGTCGGTTGTCACTAGCATGGTTTCTGGGCCTCTACTCCAAATTTGTGGACTCCTTTTATCCAGGAGCCTAAGCTTGGAAATGACAAACATTTATCAACCTCTGAGCTCCAACAGAGATTGGTTGCTATTATGTCATCCCGCTGATCTCTTGGGATGTCTCCATGCAGCTGCTCTTCCCCTGTATAGACCCTCCTCCACCATTTATATGTTCCTCTCATCCTTTCTTCCACCTTTGTTTTTTTCTTTCTAGCCTGTTCTTTGACAAAACAAAATAAACATCATAGAAATTGACCAATATCATCTGGTATGACAAAAGTCATATCTTTGTGTAGTAGTATAATAAAATTTACCTCTTTCCAAAATTACTTCTTGATTTAAGGTTTCCTCTGACTTCTGTTGTTTCCTCTCTGAGGACTCTAGAAAGAATTTAGATTTCTTGTCCTGCTTCCACTGATCTAACTAGAAGACAAACGTATCTGTCTCTGTATGTTGTAAAGGACGCATGGGGGAAGAATGATGCAGGGAATTTTGTTTCTCAGCAAATGTGTGAATAAATTTTAATTCATATTGATTGTATAAATACCACCACCACTACTACTACTATTACTACATTGGGGGGTTTAAAATACATTTAGAATTAAAATAAAGAACAATAACAATATAAGTAGGAATGAGATAAATGGAGTTCCAGTTTCCAAGTTTTTTGTATTATCCAGAAAGAGGGTAAGGGCATCAATTAACATTATTCTTTGATAAGTCAAGGATGCATATTATAATTTCTAGGATATACTAAAAGAATGGCTAATTTGTGTACAGCATCCATGTTAACATGTTAATTAGAAAAAAGAATAAAAAAAAAAAAAAAGAACAAGGACCAGCTAGGACAAATAGAAAGCATATGGTGGTAAATGCTGGTAGTTTTATCTGGATGACAGTATACTTGCTATTGTTATGGGCTGAATTCTTTCTCTGTAAAATTTATATGTTGAAGTTCTACCCCCAATATCTAAGAATGTGACTGTATTTGGAGATAGGGTCTTAAAGAGGTAATTAAGGTCAAAGTGGGCTCTAATCCAATATGATTGGTCTACTGAAAGAAGAGGAGATTAGGATTCAGACATACACAGAGACAGAAGGAGAAGATATCTATCCATAAGCCAAGGAACGGGAGTTCTCAGAAGAAATAGAGTCTTCTAACACTTTGATCTTGGACTTCTAGCTTCCAGAACTGTGAGAAAATACATTTCTGTTCTTTAAACAATCCAATCTGTGGTACTTTGTTTTGACAGCCCTGGTAAACCAATACAACTATCTAGATATATCATTTTTTACATTAAATATAAATGAAGTATATGCTCCAATGAAAAGATGTAGACTGTTAAGTTAGAGTTAAAGAAGACCCATCTATACACTGGTTACAAGAGACACATGACCTTGTTTAACCTTAATTACCTTTCTGTATCAACAATAAAAGAATGTAGGGCACCTGGGTGGCTCAGTTGGTTAAATATCCGATTCTTGATTTCAGGGTCAGGAGATGGAGTCCATGTTGGGCTCTGCACTGGGCATGGAGCCTGCTTGAAATTTTCTCTATCCCTCTACCCCGCCCCCCCTTGCTCTCTCTCTCTCTCTCTCTCTCTTAAAAAAAATATGGAGAGATTAAAGTGTGAAAAAAACATATACCAAGCAAACTTTAGCCAAAAGAAAATTATGAAAAGATTAAAAGATATTGATTTTATGGCAAAAATATTAATTGAAATAGAGAACATTTCATAATAAAGAAAGTTCAATTCACCAAGACAATATAAGAATTCTAAGTATGTATTCAATAATATGTCATCAAAATACATAAAGCAGTACAATTTTCATGATAAAAAATAAAAGATAATGCAGTTGAAAAAAATCTATAAGGCAAATATGGACAGAACCACAATAGTATGGGAAGATTTTAGCACATCTGTCTTAGTGGCTGATAAAATAAGTGAATAAAGAAAACCAGTTAAAATCTACTTAAAGACTTCTAACTCTGGGAAATGAACTAGGGGTGGTGGAAGGGGAGGAGGGCGGGGGGTGGGGGTGAATGGGTGACGGGCACGGAGGGGGACACTTGACAGGATGAGCACTGGGTGTTATTCTGTATGTTGGTAAATTGAACACCAATAAAAATTAATTTATATAAAAAAAAATCTACAAAGTTTGAGTAACACAATCAATAAATTTGGTCGAAGGACATGTAGGGAACGTGTAGGCAACTAAAGAACACACATTTGTTCCAAGCACACAATAAAAATTGTATGTGGAAACATAAAGGAAGTCTCATCAAATTCAAGAGTACAAATCAACGTTAGACTTCTAAACAAAATTCAATAAAGTTGAAAATCAACAACAAATGATGCCAGAATAACTAGACATGCATATAAAAAAGTGAGCCCCACCCTGTACATCACCTCAAACATAAAAATTAACTCAAAGTAGATCTTAGACCTAAAGGTAAAAACTAAAACTATGAAATTCTAGAAGATTCCATCGGAGAAAATCCTCATGGCCTTAAGGTAAGCAAAGGTTTCTTAGGATAAAAACAGGCACTGATCATAAAATAAGTTAATATATTGGACTTCATCAAAATTTAAAACTTTTACTTCAAAAGACAATGTTAAGAAAATGGAGAGCCAGACCATAGACTCAGAGAAAATATTTGCAATACATATATATATATATATATATATATATATATATATATATATGACAAATGATTTGTGTTGAGAATAAAGGATTTTTTATAGCTTATAGGTAAAGGGGCAATAACCCAATAAAAATAGGCAGAAGACTTGAATGGATACTTTATAAAAGAAGGTAGTTTAATGGTAAAAAAATTAAAAAGCAATGAAGTGATGTTGAACATCATCAGTCATAAGATAAATGCAAATTAAAACCACTAAGATTGCTAAAATTAAAATGGCTGACAATAGCAAATGCTGGTGGGGTGTGGAAAAATTAGAATTTAATGTATTACTGCTGGGAATGTAAAAATGTAGAAACTCTTTAGAAAGAAGTTGGGCAGTTTCTTTTCTTTTTTGTTCTTTTTATAATTGAAAGTTTTCCCTTTGTCTTTTCACCCCTCCCTCCCACCCACCACCCTTCTGGCAACGACCAATTTGTTCTCTGTATTTAAAACTCTGTTTTTTGATAGTTTCTTTTAAATTTGTCCATTTGTTTTGTTTCTTAAATTCCACATATGAGTGAAATCATGTGGTCTTTGTCTTTCTCTGGCTGACTTATTTTATGTAGTATTATACCCTCTAGATCCACCCATGTTGTCACAAATGGCAAGATCTCATTCTTTTTTTATGGCTGAGTAATAATCCATTGTATATATATCCCACATCTTCGGGATTCATTCTTCTATGGTGGACACTTGGTTTGCTTCCATATCTTGGCTATTATAAATAATGTTACAACAAACATAGGGGTGCAAATGTATTTCTGAATTCATGTCTTTTTTAAGATTTTATTTTTATTTATTCATGAGACACACAGAGAGAGAGGCAGAGACAGAGACAGAAGGAGAAGCAGACTCCTCACAGGGAGCCCGATGTGGGACTCAATCCCCAGACCCAGGATTACACCCTGAGTCGAAGGCAGATGCTTAACCACTGAGGCACCCAGGTCCCCCTCATGGTTTTGTTTTTTGAGTGTAAATACCCAGTAGTAGAATTACTGGATCATTTGGTAATTCTACTTTTAATTTTTTGAGGAACCTCCAGACTGTTTTCCATAGTGGCTACACCAATTTGCATCCCCATCAACAGTGCACAAGGATTCTTTTTTCCTCCGTGTCCTTGACAGCACTTATTTCTTGTGTTTTTCATTTTAGTCATTCTGACATATAAAGTGACATCTCATTGTGGCTTTCATTTGCATTTCCCCGATGATTAGTGATGTTGAATATCTTTTCATGTATCTGTTGGCCATCTCTAAGTCTGCTTTGGAAAAATGTCTATTTAGATCCTCTGCCTATTTTTTAATCAGGTTTTTGTATGTGTGCTGAGTTGTAGAAGTTCTTTACATATTTTGGATACTGTTTCTTATAATGCTTGTACATTTATCATATGACTCAGAAGTTTCATTCTTAGGTATGTACGTAAAAGAAATGAAAACATACATCTACAGAAAGAATTGTAGCTCTTCCTTGACTTATGATGGAGTTGTATCCCCATAAAGTCATTGTAAGTTGAAAATGTCATTAAGTCAAAAAAGCATTTAATACAGCTAACCTACTGAATATCATAGCTTAGCCTAGCCTGCCCTAAATGTGCTCAGAACACTTCCATTAGCCTACAGTTGGGCAAAATCATCTAACACAAAGCCTACCTTCTCTCATGTCACTTAGTGAATACTGTACCGGAAATGAAAAACAGAATGATCCTATGGGTGTAGAATGGTTGTCCATAAATCAGTTGTTTACCCTCCTGATTGCTGGGTAAGAAGAGCTGCAGCTTACTGCCAGTGTTCAGCATCATGAGAGAGGATCATATCACATATTGCTAACATGGGAAAAGATCCAAATTCAAAATTCAAAGTAGAGTTTCTACTGAATACGTACCACTTTTGCACCACGGTAAAGTCTAAAAGCTGTAAGTTGAACCATCATTAAGTCTGGGACCTTCTGCACACAGAAATGTTTATTGTAATTATATTTATAAGAGTGAAAAACTGGAAGCAACCCAGTTGTTCATCAGTGAATGGGCAAATTGTGACATACCCATTCAATAAACTACTCCTTCGGCAATAAAAAGAAACAAGCTACTGATACATGTAACAACACAACTGGGTCTGGAAAACATTATGGTAGCATGACAGAAGGTCAATAGTATATGATTTTTATCGATGTGAAATTCTTTGGCGGACAAAACCAGTCGGTAGTGACAAAACAGTTTAGTGGTTGTCTAGGGCAGAGGGTAGAGATGGAGAACATTTTGGAGTGAAGAGAATATTCTATACCTTATTGTGGTGGTGGTAATGTGTTTCTATTTTTCAAAACTCACTAAACTGTATATTAAAATGTGTCTGTTTTATTGTATGTAATTATACCTCAATGAAATTAATTTAAAAAGAAAAAAATCAATAACAAAAATATTAAGAAGTACACTTCTAAATAAACCATGGGAGAATGAGGTTATAGAAATATAGTAGTAAGAATCATTTCTTTTTAAATCACTGTTTTTGTTAAATCACTGGAGCTTAACTTTTTAGTGGAATTCTAGCATAAATTTAATGAGAAATAAGGTTGTTTCCAAATCATCACTGTTATAGTTAATGTTGGACCAAATTTGGTGATGTAAATCATTGAAGAGAGGTGCTTACAGAGTTCTAAATGGTTGAACCACATAAAAATCCTAGTCCAGGATGGAGAGCCTGTATTACCTCTGCTTGTTATGAGCTACCTACACATCTCACTGAAAATACAGCTCTGTCAAAACAGACACATTATAGGTCCTCATTAGTTCTTTGCATTTTGCTCACAAGGCGTACAGCGTTGTATGGCTGAGCCTATCTATAGCTGTTCCCGCACATTGGCTTCCAGGAAGTAGGGAGAGGGAATATTTGACTCAGTTCCTAATAATGAACATATTAACCTTCAGAGAGAAGAAAGCTACCGGCAGGATATCAAAGAACCCCCTGCAAATGTTTGCCATAATCATGCTACATCTGTAAAATCTGCCTCTCCTTAAATTTATGATTATAAAAAACATGCAACAACAGGGAAAACACTAGTGATACAATGTTAAGTAAAAAAAAGAAGCATATTACAAAATTAGATAGACATCTTCATAACCACTGTATATGAAACAGGTGAATAAGAGAAAAGATGGGGAAAATGTAGCAAATTCGTTTTTTTTTTTAAAGATTTATTTTATTTATTTATTAGTGAGAGACACAGGGAGAGGGACTCTGGGATCACGCCCTGAGCCGAAGGCAGACACTCAACCGCTGAGCCACCCAGGTGTCCCAAAAGGTAGCAAATTCTTAACACTAGTAGTGCTAGAATGGTAGGATTTGGGGTGAAAGATACTTTCATTCTCCTTTTTTTTTTTTAACCAAAACAAAGGAAATTCAGATGCATCGATTGTGCTCAAAGGCAGGGCCCACTTCCTGCATTTCAGAAATGTCTGTTGGTGAGGCAAGGAGGGAAGATTGAGTGTGTTGACTTTTGGCGGACAGGAAGAGCTGAAATTCACCACTTGTGTTTCAATCTTTAAGTACATAATCAAATAATACAAAAGTAAACAGCAGGCACCCTTTTCAGCCTTAAGTCTAAGAAGAGACTTAACAAAGGTTCTCATTCCCAAATTTCCTCTCTCACTTGACCTGCCATGACCTAGAGATTTCAGGGCTGTGGCTGGGAACGGGGTTCTGGTCCTGAGCAGAAAAATGGGAAGGCAAATGAATCATAAGGGAGCATAGGAGCAGGCAATGATCGGGATTGTCTCATTAGATAACTTCTTCCCCAGAGCCAAGAAGGGGATCTGCAAGACCGTCCACCCTGCTAATTCGGGCTGTCCTGGGCTCAGACACATCCTGTCCTCAACAGCCCAACGGAAGGAACATGGGCTTCAGAGTTAGATAAACGTGGGAAGAGAACCATTTGACCTTGGACAAGTTACTTTACCTTCGCTGACCCTCAATGTCCTCTTTGAAAAAAGGTGGGTAGTAGCAACTATCAATACTATCCAGGCTTCTTTTGTTAGAAACATCAGAACCTCACTCAAGCCAACTTGAGCACAACCCCGGAGAATTTATTTGAAGGTTGCCAGAGTGTCCGATAACTTAAGAAGAAAAGGAAGGAGGAGCAGAAAGCCCTTAGAAAACCAGAGACAATGATTTTCCTTTCTTTTCTTACTTTTCTCTTGCTCGTGTCTTCATTCTTCCATCCCACCCTCCAGGCTGGCTTCTGAGCTACTCATGGGAGAGGGGGTGGGGTAGAAGGATATCTGTATGAACTTGGCTGTGAAAGTCATTATTTTAAAATACTTGTTTGGGGACTTTCCATACTGGTGACAGAGGTCTTTAGAATTGTTTCTTGTATTGACTGAAGTGCCACACATCCCACAGTGAATGCTTCTTGTCTTGGCTGCTGCGAAAGCCTGCCCCAAGTGCACAGAAAAAGCCGCACTGTGTTTTCCATCGCAACCAAGGGAGCTGCTGGCCTAGGATGTGATTTGTCCCTGTCTTCTGCACGCTGTTTTGTCCGGCCACAAGCTTGCTTTGTTGGCTTGTAAAATTTCAACAGCTGGTGAAGAGTGGGGGTGGGGAGTGGATGAGAAAGCCCACATTATTATTTTTTTTTTAAACTTGCACAACAGTGGGGGGAGATTGTTCATGACGAGGACCAGCGATTTGTGAATTCATGTTTATAAACAACATTCATAAACGTTGTTTATGTGCGTGACTACAAAGAGATTGACCAGAGGGGACGGGGGAGGGAGAGAGAACTAAAGCCAGACAGAAATACTAACAGGTCTTGATTTTCATCGTACCTGTACTGACAAATTCTATCCTGTGAGTCAGGACAGGAGTCCATGAAATGCAAAATTCCCACTTTTAATATCAATAAAGAAGATTGTCATACCATTTCACGGTTAAAATTGACAGCTTCAATCCACAGAGAGGCTGGCCCTCTCCAAGTTGCAAGAAGACACATTCTGGCCTTTCACGAAGATGGTGCTGAAGGTGAAGAAGGAAGCCCCTGCCCCTCCCAAAGCCAAAGCCAAAGCTTTGAAAGCTAAGAAAGCGGTGCTGAAAGGCGTTGCACAGTCACAAAAAAAAAGAAGATCCCTTGGTGTCCATCGAAAGATGAATGGATAAAGAAGATATGGTCTATGTATACAATGGAATATTCCTCAGCCATTAGAAATGACAAATACCCACCATTTGCTTCGATGTGGATGGAACTGGAGGGTATTATGCTGAGTGAAATAAGTCAATCAGAGAAGGACAAACATTATATGGTCTCATTCATTTGGGGAATATAAAAAATAGTGAAAGGGAATAAAAGGGAGAGGAGAGAAAATGAGTGAAAATATCAGTGAGGGTGACAAAACATGAGAGACACCTAACTCTGGGAAATGAACAAGGGGTAGTAGAAAGGGAGGTGGGCAGGGGGTTGGGGTGACTGGGTGATGGGCACTGAGGGGGGCACTTGGTGGGATGAGCACTGGGTGTTATGCTATATGCTGGCAAATTGAACTCCAATAAAAAATATTTTTAAAAAATAATAAAAATAAAATAAATAAAATAAAAAAGAAATAATAATAATAAAAAGAAGATCCGTACGTCACCTACATTCTGACGACTCAAGACCCTGCGTCTCCGAAGGCAGCCCAAATGTCCTCGAAAGAGCGCCCCCAGGAGAAACAAGCTTGATCACTATGCCATCATCAAGTTCCCCTGACTACTGAGTCAGCCATGAAGAAAATAGAAGACAACAACACACTTGTGTTCATTGTGGATGTCAAGGCCAATAAGCACCAGATCAAACAGGCTGTGAAGAAGCTCTGTGATATTGATGTGGCCAAGGTCAACGCCTTGGTCAGACTGGGATCATCTAAACTGAGTCCAGCTGGCTATAAATCTAAATATAAATTTTTTCACCATAAAAAAAACAAAAAAAAAATAAAAGAAATCACACTCTGATTGGACCAGCTTGGGCAAGCTGCCCCTTTCTAGACTGATCATCTGGGGCCAGGGAGGGAGGTCACCTCATGCAAAATGGCTCCCAAGGGTTCCCAGCTCTGCATAAGGCCCACAGATACAGGATCATGAAATACTGGAACCTACACTCTGTGAAGTGTCCACCACATATCCTCAGGAGGTGAAGATTTGATTTATGTTAAAACCCCAGCACCATGTTTGAGATGAAACAAAATGGGCATTTGTTTCCTTGCCTGAAGCATCATAACCCTGTTTCCTGAAAGCTCAGAATGAGTTACCCCGGCTGGTTACCCTTGACCCTGCTGAAGTGTCTGTGCCAGGGTAAAATGGTACGTGTTTCTAAGAACCCGAAGAAACTGGTTGCTGAAGTAAGCAATTAGCTGTCAGGGATATCTTTCAATTTTCATTTTATTCACGAAATATTCACTCTTGATAATACTCCAGGTCTACATGGAGCTAAAGCTCGAATTCCCAGGTTATTTCCATAATCTTCACGGTAGAAGGGCAGGCATCATTATCTTTTCTGCAAACATGTTCACTGGAGCTCAGGGCAGGGGGGTGTGGGGGGAGTCACCTTGGAGACCAAGGCGATGCGAGTTAGGGGTGCAGTTTCCCTCAGGTCCTCTCATTCCTAGCCTGATGTCATGTTCGCCAGGCAGAGCCGGGTCCTTTTAGGAGTTTCATACTCATCAATAGCTCTAGGCATTTGTTTCAGCAGATTAATTGCTGGTGTCTGATTGAGGCTTGGGGAGTTTCATTCAATCGATATTCAGTCGATAATGACTGTTTGGTGCAGGCTAGGCATATGGGCCCTGCTCTCGGGTAGTTTATAGAACAGCAGCAGCAGACCTAGAATATTGTTGAGCAAATAGTTGTGGGGCAGTTTAATTAATTTTATCCTAAATCCTACTTAGAAAATATAGAGTATTTTGAAATAGATCAGAGAGAAAGGAAACTTGAAAATTTTCTACCGTTTGACCAAGAATTCAACTTTAAGATGTTTCTAATTTTTTCACCATTACAAACAACTCTGCAGTACACCACTTCTTGGTCTTGGTCTTGGTCTTGTTCTTGTTCTTCTCCTTCTTTTCCTCCTCCTCCTCCTCCTCCTCCTCCTCCTCCTCCTCCTTCTTCTTCTTCCTCTTCTTCTTCTTCTTCCTGCCCATGTCTTTGTAGTACTATTTCTGGTATTTTCTGACGCTAGATTCTTAGAAATGGAATTTCTGATTCCAGGTATATGGGCATTAATTAATCAGCTAATTAACTAATATTTATGGGTTTATAATTATAGCAGCAGTATATGAGTGTGTTTGGTCTTGCTTTCTTGCTCACATTGGGTGTTATCAACATTTGTTAAACGTTTGCTATAATAATTTTTATCTCTTTACAGTTTAAATGAGGTGTAGCATTTACTGTTTTCCAGTTTGCTCATCCTGTTTCCTGTTTGTATTTCTTTTCCTATAGTCTGTTCTTACCCTTCACCTTAGTTTTGTTTTCTGTTGAGATCTTTGCCCATTTCTTACTGATTTGTAGCAACTCTGTATTTTGGGTATTATTTCTTCATCCACTATATTTGCTGAAAATATTTTCTTCAGGCTGTTGCTGGTTTTTTTTTTTTTTTAACCTTGTTTTTGGTGCCGGTTGTAATGTGGATTTTCTATTTTTGTGTTGTCAAATCTGTCAGATCTGTTCTATTATACCTTCTCGGTTTTGTATCTTGCTTAGGCAGGCTTTCTTAACCTTAAATGAATAAAAATATCTTTGTTTTTTTCTAATGCTTTTGTAGTTTTGTGGTTTATCTTTAGGTATTTAGTCCATCTGGAATTTGTTTTTGTGTATGGCATGAGGGAGGGATCTAACTCATTTTTTCAAAACAGAAAGTCTCAACACAATTATTAAATATTGTTTCTTTTTCCCTCCACTTTAAAAAATGGTACATCATATACAATATGCTCACATATTCATACTTCTGTTTCTGGGCTGAAAAAATTGATTCTCATATATAACTGTCACCCAATCAGTATTATGTAAGCAGATGTGCAGTTTCCTAGTATCAAAGCCAAGCTACTTTTCTTGCAAGGAACAGTCCCGTTTCAACTCTGATAATTCTTTTACCACTCAAATCTTCAGCATTATGGCTGATTTTCTTTCTTCCATTGTTCTGTCTCCTGAAACATCTTACCGTGTGAACAGGCCTGATTTCCTCAATAAATGGTGGCAAGTGTGGTAGCTTTTTCTCTTGCATATTCCCCAAGAAGACTATTAGGTTTTATATGGAGCCCTAAACCTAGCCAATTTCAACAGACTTTGCCTTTGGATTATTCTTTAGGCCTTGTTTTTGTTTGCTTCCAGGAGAAATCACAATAGCCTGGATTCTTAAAACTGGGAACCATCAATTGTCAGAGGCCACATGCAGGTTCCTAGGTCCCATGTCTAAAATTTCATTTTTTGGTTTGAGGATTAGCCCTAGAATCTGCACTTTTTAAAAACCAGGCCTTTGCTCTTCCTGTAGGCTAGTCCCTCATTTGTAAATAAGGTGACAACTGGACAACCAGAGCTGTGAGAACAAAACCTCTGGTGTGGCAAATGATTCTCTAGTGCCACTATTTCTAGTTTTATAACAAGAGGTGCTACAAATAAACTCTTGGGTCCTATTATTGGACGTTTACTTCAATGAAACAAGCCAGAGACATTCTAATAAAACAGAACCAGCAAAACCAAGAAAAGAAAGAAAAGAAAACCCAAAAGCACTAGATTTTGAAATTTCACTGTTGAGTGTCTTGTATCCTTTCAGAATAAATGGGGATTATGCATAACACGCCTACAAGTCTCTTTTCTCTGAAGGCACCATCAGAAGAAAGATTCCAATGCTAACATGAGTCAGTTGCCGTGGAAGCCGACCCAGAATGAACCACTGCTTCCTTTTTCACTATCATGTCCTCTGGGAATTATTAAGAGATAGATGCCAGAGAGAGCAGAATTTGAGAAAATGCCAGGAGTTTGTTTGATCTGGTTCTTTAGAGATGCAAATGTGTGAAAGGAATTATGCGCACGATGGATGGAATCATAATATTTTATCCTGTCATCTCTACATCAAGGCTTAATTGGGCCTTGGTTTAAAAAAAAAAAAGACAAATGGGTGCTCTGTTTGTCAAGAGGAGAGGAGACTTCTAGATCTTTTACTTCTGATAATTCAGTCCAGGCTCAACAAATTAGTTCATTTATAAAGGATTCTATTTCTCAATGCCAATGTATAGACAGCCCCCTATTTACGATGGTTCGACTTAATGATTTTTTGACTTTACAATGGCGTAGAAGCAATACACATTCAGTAGAGACTATACTCCAAACTTTGAATTTTTATCTTTTCCCAGGCTAGTGATAAGTGGTACAAAAGTGATCTCAGAAAAAAAAAAAAGTGATCTCAGGTTTTTCCCTTTGGCTCTTTTATAGAGAGGTGCCTATTATGAGTTGAATGGTATCCTACCCATTCACAAAATTCAAAGGTTAAAGTCTCAACCTCCAGAATCTCAGAATGTGACCTTATTTAGAAATAGGGTCATTGCAAATATAGTTACTTAGGCTGAGGTCACACTGGAGTGGAACCCACATATAGGGAGAAGGCCATGTGAAGATGAAGGCAGAGATCAGAGTGATGCACGGAAGCAAAGAATTGGCAAAAATTGCCAGCAGACCACCAGAAGCTAATAGAGAAGTATGAAATGCATTGTCTCTCCAAGCCCTCAGAAGGAGCCAACCCTGACAACCTTGATCTTAGTCTCCTGGCTTCCAGAACTGTGAAAGAATACATTTCTGTTATTCCAAGCTACCCAGTGCTTTGGTACAGCAACCCCAGGAAAAAAAATACAGGGCTAAATTTACTTTCTTGGAAAGTTGTTGATTTTTTAGTCATGGGTGGTTGAACCAGAGGAATCAGCTTTGAGGGCAGGTCATTGGAGACAAGTGATAAAGGCTGATTTACAATTTGATTTAATTAAAAACAAACTTTTATTTGACACTTGCTCTATCAAGTGCTGGATTGTATGCTCAAAGGGGCTGTAAAGGTAAGACACAGTTCACTTCCCTCAGGAACAATCTAAGACAGGATAGGAAAACATAAGAAGAGCAGACGTAGCTACACAAAACAGCCCTGTAATAACGGTTCAAATGCTACTGGATTTAAGTAAAAAGTAGACCAAATTATGTTGGGAAGATCAAGAAAAATTTGTTTTATTTTTTAGAAGAGGTATTATTTGATCTAGTCCTTAAACATTGGTAATATTCTAACAGGTAGAAATTGTTGGGAGAAGAAGGGGAGAATGTAGTGGGAGAAAATTTCAAAGTTATTTTATTTTGTGTGAACTTGAATTATAGGGATTTGAAAATATGATGTTAGTAAAGTCCAATTTATGGTACAAAATTTGGAATTATTCTTATTACCCAAATTACAAACGCAGCTTGTTGTATAATTTCTAAATGAGTAGGGCTGAATGGATGGTAAATTGTGTTCAAATTATTACTAAATGTCGATGCCTCTTTTACGGGTAAAACCAATTACTCACTCTTCTGTATCATTACTGTAATTATTCCAAAAACCAATCTGTTGCTGGTATGATTGGGAAATTCTATGAATGATTGTGGCAATTACGATGCTATTATTTTAACATTTACCATTATTAATAATTTAAAATCTTTCCGTGTTATGTAACTATTCTCTAAACTTTTATTATGTGCTTGTGCTAAGCCCAATACCAAAAAATGTGCCTTAAAAAAAAAAACAAAAAACAAAACGCAATATTAGATGTGGTAAAATGCTCCGAAGGTGACAGCGCAGTGGTTATCATGCACAATAAGGGTAATTTAGAAGAATTCTTTCTGCAAGACATTAGAGCTAATGTTGAGAATAAACAAAACAAGTGGGTGCACCTTAGGCTCACAAAAACTCTGTAATTGGACAAAATAATGAGGGAACATGGAAAAACAGCTACCCATCTGAAAGAACAATTTTGCTTGTAGCTCTATGTGTTCAGAGAACATAGACTCCAAACTCTGTAGATGTTCCTGCAGGATAATTGCTCCTAAGATAGATGAATCGAAGAAACACCTTCCTTGTGCGGAATGGGACTGCCTCTGGCTGAGAAGGTCCACCAGGGGTTGGGAGGCAGTAAAGGCAGGAAAGCTGAATGAGCTAGAGAAAAAGTGAGTGGTCTAGCCTGGTGGGAGCTTAGAGGAGCAGGAACTGGTCTGGAGAGGGTCTCAGGGGCACCCACCGACTGTCTCCATCTCCCAGGGGAAGTCAGCAGTAGGGCATCCACTGAAGGTTTTGAGCAGGGTGTTGTACTGTGTCTGAGAAGGTGGGTGCTTGCCCACAATAAGCGTTCGACTCATCAGAGCCACCGTGTAGGACGTTATCAGTACCTACACAGGGTAGACATCGCTTGAGTTGTACCCACATCCTGAGATCCAACACAAGTAAGCTCATCACATTCCTCTCCTGCCAAGATACAGTATGGCATTTCCCCCCATCCCTGCCTTTGGCAAAAGGAGCAGTGACAGGCACTTGCTCCCGATTCCTGGAGTCTCAGGATTCTAGGAAATAGGGGAAAGTGGCTCTGAAATGTATTTCGCCCATATAAAATGGCAACTCTTTTTTTTTCTTTTTTCTTTTTTTTTTTGTAGGGTACGTTGCTGGCAGAATGACACAGCTGTTTCCTGAATCAAAGATCAACTTGTGAGATTAGTTTTTACTGGTGGCATCGGGGTAATTGCTTCTGTAAAACATCTGCTCCATAATCGAAAAACAAAGATTTCTTTGCCCCGACTGAGTGTAATTACTTTTTGCTACCGGAGGGAAAGTTTTGGGATCATCATCAAAATGCAAAGAGGATTGTTTGCAGGGGGATTTTTCTTTTTCGTTTTTTTCCCCCCTGGAGTAGTGAGGGGATTGTAGGAAGATCTGGGTTTATTAGTGTTTTGTAGGCTGTAATCAAATAAGGTGAAACTCCCAGATTGCTATGGGCTTATTAATACAGTTGATGCTGACCCCAGTGAATTAAATTCGGTCCATTCAAAACAATTTCATTTTGAAAGGAAGTGAGGGCCTATCAGAAGTGGGGCCTCTTCCTGCCAAGTCCATAAACAGCTGTAATTTTAGGGCATCCTTCACCCCCTTAAGATTGGCTTTGGCAAAGTATGACATTTTGGATGCCTCAGGCTTGCTCTGATTTGCTTTGGGGTCCACGTCCTGTGGATGCAGGCTGGCTAAGATTCCATCCCCCTAACAGAGTGCTGCTGTCATGTTTGATTATCAGCTCTCTCTCTCTCTCTCTCTCTCTCTCTCCTTCTCCATATGTCACTTCCACCATACACCGCACATCTCAGCATCCTGAACTCTCCGTTCTTTCTACGGTTCTCCCTACATCATACCCAGGCCCTGATCTGACTCTTTCCATACAGCCTTGCAAACTTCCGAGTCTCAACCCTACTCTGCTCTCCCTAATTTCCTAAATTCATCCCTAGTCTCCCAAATTCAGATTTTTTCACTTCCGTTTTGCAAGCTTCCAAAAGCAGATTCCCTCTTGGAGCTAGTGTAACAAGTTTAAGGATATTCCTTCCTCTTTTTGCTCTTCCAACTCTTCCAAATGCTTTGTTATTCGCAGGCCACTCTTCCCCAGATCAGAAGTGCTGGTCTTGCTGGCAGTTCCAACCCTCTGACTCACTACATATTCCTTCCCAGGGGACCTTATCCTTTTTCCTTCCATTACTTCTATTTTTGTGAATTTGTAGTGCATATATTCGTCTTCTGAGCTCCAGATCCTAGCCAACCAACTGAGTTGCTCCCCTTTGATGCTTTCATTCCTAGGGCTTCTATACCAAGTTCCTACAAGCTGGATGGCTGAAAACAATAGAAATTGCTAGATAACATAGTGATGTTAGAACTACTTTTATTGGTAAAAATAATAGCTTGTCAACTGTTGCAAACGAGCTCTCACTGGAGAAAGGAAAGTCTTTGGGTTTTCTTGTATTGGCTAACATGTTTTGGAGGCACCTCTTACCATGAGTGGGGTATGAAAAGCTTACAAGGTGGCAGCCCATTCTCTTAGAGTGAGCATCTGAGGCTGGGTCCTTGAATAATCCTGTGTTGAGCTTCTGACTCTTGAACTTTTCTGGGTGCCTGAATCCAACTGAGAGTAGCTGAGTAGTGTTTCTGGAATGCTTATGGTGATGGTCTTGGCCAAATCTTTTCTAATTAAGGTGGTGTTCATAGCTCCCAAAAGACAGAGAACTGGGACTTCATCTGAGTCCACAGAACAGATTGCATGAACTGTTTTGTGTCTGCTTGCCAATAAGTGTTGAATAAATGTCCATGCAGTAGGAAGAATTTGGTTTCACATTTTCTTTCCCTATGACCTAGCAGGAAGGTTGTAAGAGAACAGCTAAACCTTCCCCACTCTAAAATTTAGCAGCTATCATCACCTACAAAAGGAACTTAGAAGTCATGCAAGACCCTTAGGCCAGCTCACAGCATAAGTATATGTAAAAATAATAGACCATTTTAGTCATCAACTTACGAATTGGAACAGACTTCAAACAGGCAAGTATACAATTCTTCATTGGACAATTTAGAGTTGTTGCTCGAAAGGAAAATGTCTTTTAAGCCCCAGGAAATATCTACTGGGAGGTGGAAGAAGAGGAATTCAAAGATTAGCTAATGGCCACATTAAAAGCCAAGAGGGCAAGGACACAGACGCCCACTCTGGGGAGACAGCTGTGGCTGAGACTTGGGAGGTGGAGTCCTCTTAAATCCAAGAGTAATGAGGAAAAGACTGGTTAGGAAAAATATGTCCATTGCAGTTATCTTTGCCTATAAGGATTTAGGACTTATTTTTCTTTTTAAAAATGTTTTAAATTTAAATTCAGTTAGTTAACATATAGTGTATTACTAGGTTCAGGGTAGAGTTCAGTGATTCATCAGTTACATATAACACCCAGTACTCATTATATCACGTCCCCTCCTTAATGTTCATCATCCAGTTACCCCATCCCCCACCGACTTCCCCTCCAGGAACCCTCAGTTTGTTTCCTATGATTAAGAATCTCTTATAATTTACCTCTCTCTGTGTTTTTATCTTATTTTATTTTTCTTTCCCTTTCCCCAAATTTATCTGTTTTGTTTCTTAAATTCCACATGTGAGTGAAGTCATATGATATTTGTCTTTCTCTGATTGACTTATTTCACTTAACATAATACCCTCTAGTTCCATCCACGTCATTACAAATGGCAAGATTTCATTCTTTTTAATGGCTAATATTCCATTATATGTATATGGAATACACACACACACACACACACACACACACACACACACACCATATTTGCTTCCCTTAAATCAAGACCAGACAAGGGGTGGATGCCAGCAAGGCCATGACAGCAGTGACCTACCAAATGGTAGGGCAGTGGGGTTAAGGACAGAGCCATCCAGCCTGAGCAAACAGCAGTTACAGTTCAAGCCCTGCCTTGTCATTGTCTTCTGGATTGAGACACAAGATTGGCATTTTGGAGATCAAAAGACAAACAGCAAACAACTCCCAAGAGATTTTATTCTGGGGTGAACATCGTCTCAATTAACTGTGTATTTAATCTCTGGACAGGACAGTGTAAGAATGAAAAGTGGACCAATGAGAGAAAGGTTATGCCCTCCACCCCTCTTTGCCTACTTTCATTTTTAAATGTTGCCAAACTCATCCCACATTGACTTCCCTTCACTCTCAAGTAAACTGCTTTATTTCTTATTCAGTCATCACAGCCTGCTGGTCTGTTACTTGGCTTCTGGAAAGATGGTGTTTGCAACCTCAGTGGGCACGAAGAAAGAAAGAAAGATGGGCTAGTCCAGAAAGAAAAGGGCTAGGGGCAATATGATTTTGATAAACTGAAAAAGAACAGCTGGCAAACCTTCCTGCAGGCTGTGATTCTTCATTTTCCAGATGCTAACTTCTCTACCTTAAAAAGAGCCCAGAGAGAATCATCCCAGTTGGAAGCAAACCAGCTGGGTGAGGGAATAACAATGATGCACTTGTTGGCACTTCTCCATTCCAGCTTCTGCGGCAGGGCTTGACATCTTTATACATGGCACGATGGCTATGGGAATCTAGAACACCTTTCTGTGCAGTGCTCCCAGGCCGTGAAATTTCCAGAGTTTGGAGGTCCCAGACTACCTTTTTAAGATTAATTAATTCTTTATTTCCTTGTTTATTTTATTGAGGTATAATTGACATATAACATGAGTTTCAAGTGTGCAACGTATGTTCGGAATTTGTATATATTGTAAAGAGATCACTACAATAAGTCTAGTTAACATCTGTCACCACATATAGTTACAATTATTTTCTTGTGATGATGAGTGTTGAGACCTACTCTCTTAGCAACTTTAAAATCTGCAATACATTATTATTAACTATAGTCATTATGCTGTACATGAGATCCCCATGACTTAATTATTTTATAACTGGAAGTTTGTGTCTTTTTACTTCCTTCATCTATTTCTTCCATCTCTCATCCCTTGCCTCTGGCAACCACCAATCTGTTTTCTGTACCTACGAGCTTGGGGGTTTTTGTTGGTTTTTCAAAAATTCCACATGTAAGTGAGATCATATGGTATTTGTTTTTCTCTATGGGACATTTCTCTTAGCATAATGCCCTCAAGGTTCATTCATGTTGTTGCAAATAGCAAGATTTCATTCTTTTCTAAAGAAACAGAGCACAAGCAGTGGGGGAGTAGGAGCAGAGGGAGAGGGAGAAAGAGAATCTCCATGCTCAGCCCAACACAGGGCTTGATCTCACAACCTTGAGATCATGACCTGAGCTGAAATCAAGATTTGGATGCTTAACCCACTGAGCCACCTAGGAACCCCAAGAGTTCATTCTTTTTTATGGATGAATAGTATTCCATTATATATATTATCCATTATATATATATACATATATATAATATATACTGCATATTTATTCATTTGTTGCATATTTATTCATTTGTCCGTCGATGGACACTTAGGTTGTTTCCATAGCTTGGTTATTGTAAATAATGCTGTAATGAGCAAGGAGGTGTATATATATTTTTGAATTAGTGTTTTCATTTTCTTAACTATTCAGAAGTAAAACTGGTGACTTACCTGGGAGTTCTAATTTTTTTTATAATAGTATAATTAACACAGTGTTATATCAGTTTCAGGTGCACAATATAATGATTCAGTATTTCTGACATTACTCAGTGCTCACCATGATAGTATACTCTTAATCCCCTTTATCTATTTCACTCAATTTTAGTTCTATTTTTAATTTTTTTGAAGAACTACCCTACTGTTTCCACAATGGTTGTATCATTTTACATTCCTTCCAGAAATGCACGAAGGTTCCAGTGTCTTTACATCCTTATCAGCTCTTGCTATCTTCTGGTTTTGTTTTGTTTCCTAATAGTAGCTAAACTAATGGGTGTGAGGCAGAGAACAACTTCATTTTAAACTAGCTTTGTTCTCCACTGGACAACTTTATGATGATATATTTTACCCATGTGAGTATGAATCAGGATACCTCTCCAATGGTGCTATTGTTACATGAAGAATAGACAGATCCAAGCAGAAAGACACTATCAGGTGCCTGTGGCATGAGAAAACGGGAAAGAACCAAGCAGGGCACATTCGAAGGGGGCAAGAGAAGTTCAGTGCAAGTGTAGACAAGGCACAGCTGAGCTGGTGAATGCTTCATGGTAGACTGGTCAAATTATATCCCTTGGACTCAGATCCTCATTAAAGACCTGCACCTCAGAGACATTTTGGCTGACCAAGGCACATCATTATGAAGACAGGGCATGATAACAGTAATTTAAATAAAGTTAAAAGAGCAGTCTAAATTAGAACAGGTACTCATATTTCAACTCCTCTCAAGAAGAGTCTCCACGGGGTGAAGAAAATTCACTGAAGGAATAATGAGGAAAATAATCTTTGGAAGGTGAACTTGACCAGCTGTGGTGAGTAAGGTTTAGAAACAGGTAGCTCATCCCAGGGATTCAAGGGCTTTATTGTTTTCTTTCAAGTCATTTCAGTGCAGAGCAATTTTCAGCAGCAGCTTGGTCTACCCTGTGACTCAGTCACGTTCTGTTAGAGCTTTGTATCAAATGCTACCTTGTCTCTGCTAGCATAGCTAAATGCTACATCGTCCCCCATGTGGGGAGCTTCAGAACCACTCTCTTGGGGAGTCCCCCATGGAGAATGTGGCATTTTTTCCCGACACCTTTCCCTAGCTGTGCTTCACTGCTGTCTTGCACACACTCTGTATCCATCAGGGTAATGGTAAGCTTCTTGGGAGAAAGGGAGGGGTCATTTTTTTACTGCACTTTATGACACCCAACAGAGGAAACACACAGCATAGGTGTGGGAGTTTGGCCGACTTGTGGTAAAAAATAAACATGGTTTCCTGTTTGCCTCTTATTTTCATTCCTAAGTGGTGAGGAGTTGCTGGTACTTCCAGCCAGGACTAGTATTTTATGCAGGCAAAGGAGGTGTCATTTGCAGACCAAAAAAAAAAAAAAAAATCCATATCTGTAACCTTGCAAAAATCTTCACCTCTATCTCACCAGTATCATTGCTTAAAGTAATACTGAGTATCTTAAATTGGGCTAAATCATTGTGTTACTGGGAGGGTTGAAAGATTGGCACCTTGAAGCATTATAATTATCTCATGCATCTAATTAGCTTGAAGCAATTCCAAGTCCAGAGAATATTCAGCTGTCCATCCAGCCATGTCCATCCATCCTTCCATCCATCCATCCATCCATCCATTTATCCATCTTTAGTTGCCTCTTCTTGCAACTAATTTTACACAATCTAAAATTGATCTTACACAGTCTTGTGACTTTTTAATAATGCCAGGTGTACATATTAGCTTTTCCAGGGAGACTGCAAGCTCCTGAATGAAAGGAGACCATCTTGAAAATTTTTTTCATCAGATTGTAGAGCCAAAGTCTAGGTACCCAATAGGTGTACAATATACTCGTGTTAAAATTGAACGAGACCTGGGAGCTGGTCTTCCCACCCTGTCAGAGGAGGACCTACAAACCAAGCCCTCCTCCCATTTCCCTGCAGGACTGCTGCAACGTGGCTGTTTTCAGACTGATTTACAAGATGGGCGGAAGTGCCTCAATTACTCAAAACACACAGTGTGACCTAAGGGAAATGCCTGCCAATTGCAGGAGAGTCTGCTGACATCTACTTTTTGTTCCTGGAGCTTTCAAATCTCCTGTCTGCCCTCTGTCACAGGCATGTTCACCTCAGAGTCACCTTGTGTGCTCACTAGCATCATCAGTAGTCCTTGGCAACAGCTGTTGCATCAGTGGAAAACCACACTTGGTGTTTAAAGCTTGGGCGCCATGTTTTATTTTCATTCCTCCACTTCTTCGCTGGACATTTAATGAGTAGCCTTTGAGTATACCAGGCATTGGACCGGGCATGGGGGAATACGGTGGTGCATAACATGCAATCACCACTCTTTAGCAAAGCAGAGCCCTCAAGACAGACAACAACAGACAACCACAATTCACTGTGATAAATACCACAACAGTGGAGCAAAATAGAGAGGAACTAATTCCACCCATAAGTGAGGAGGGCAGCTTCACCGAGAAGGTGATTTTCCAGGTGAGTCCTAAGGATAAGCGGGAGTCACCCAAGAGAAGAGGAGAGGCTGGACAGTGGTGGCAGAGGGAATCTGTGTGCACAGGTGCCGAGGAGTGGAAGAGTCCAGAATATCCAGCGGTGAGGTGCAGCTTGGTGTGAGGGGAGGAGCATGGAACTCAAAGGAGGTGGGGGAGAAAATGGGAGGTGAGGCTGGAACAGGTGCAGAAGGGTGTGGGTGGGGGGCATGCTGAGTATCTGGGCTCTTGTATATGGACAACAGGGAGCCGTTTACAGACTGGGGAGACAGAATCATATTCGTGTCTCAGAAAAATCTTTCTGATGAGAGAATGGCTATCGGGCTATTGTACGTGAAGAGAAGGGATGATGAGCGAAAAGCTAAGACAGTAGAAGGAAGCTGGAGATGAAGGACATAATTAGTTTGAAAGATGCTTAGATGGTTGGAACCATAGGTGGGCCACACACACACACACACACACACACGCACAGATGTTAAGCTCGACTCCAAGATTTCCAATTCCAACAGCTCGGCCACTTTATTAAATGAGGTGGGGAATTGGGAGGGAATAAAGAAGTTGGAGGGAATGTGATGTTTTGGGCTGAGACATGCAGAACCGGACACACCCAGGCAAGGCTGGAATTCATAGGAGGAGGGATAAGGCTACAAAGGGTGTTGTTTCAGGGCTGTAGAGCTCTGCATTTGACTCACAGATGACCACTTTAAGGTCATAATTGGGAAGCTTTATCTTCTTGAGCATCGGATCGGCTTGGGTTGGAGTCTGTCACTGTAATTTACTCACAGCCCGACCTTATGCAAGCTCACCCACGGCTCCCAGCCTGCTCACACATCTGAAAGGTGGAGGATGCTAACATCTACCCGTAGTGTTGATATATGGGTCTACAGGGCCGTGGTGATGTGCCGAGACACGGGAGACCCTCTGCAAACACCGTAATCAGCATGGTGCAGAGTTCTAAAAAGACCCTGCTGAGCACTCAAGTGGGCTCTGTGCAAATTTAGTTATTTCCAAAATTCTCAAAAAAAAAAAAAAATCCAGAAGATCCTTCTGGCTCCTGAGCTAGGTGTTGCGTTTCATTATGCTTACCAAAACCCTATTTCCTCACCTTAATTCCTCACCTTAATTATTCCTTGAGGAAGGCTGCAGATTCTGAAGGACACTGGGCCCTAAGATTCAGCTCACATGTTCCCTTTCCTGGCATTCCAGAAAAACAAATGTTGGAAAAAACCCCAAAGCCTACTGTCCACACAGCAATCCTCAGAGATTCCTGCAATTGCTCGGTTATGTGGCTATTCACGACATGCAGATTATAGGGTTACTTAGTTAAAGGCTCTGTGGCTCAACCAGATAAAACTAAATAAAAAAGAAACATGCAAACGTTGGACATTTTCTGAGCATATGGCAGCAGTTACTTCTAGTCAGCAAGAAATAGGAACAAAACAAAACAAAAACCGTGAGGCTTTTGTTTTGTTTTCCTGTTTTGTTTTGCTTCTCAAGGATGTGGATTATCTGGGACCCAGGAGTGCTTATAAGGAACAGCCTTGTTTGAAAATATCTGGTATTAATAAAAAGGATAAAAGTGCAGGATATTTGCAATTTTTATGTGGGCCTTGTTTTGGTGGCTGTTGTTAGAGCTGTGTTTTGGAATTTGCGTGGAGGTGGTGGTCTATAGGTCTCGAGACCAGCCTGAGCAAATAAACCTATTCCAGCAAACAGCACCACCAACCATCCAGTTGCTGAAGCCAGATACCTAGAAGCTATTCTGGAAACCTTTTGCTCCTTTCACCTGTGACATCTACTCAAACATCAAGTATTGTCAGTGTACCCCAACCCAGGCCTCTGACCTATGACTCTCTCTATCTCTTTTGCCTCTACCTTGGGCCAGGCCATCGTATCATGTCCCTAGCCTGGACCATGGCCTTGATCCCCTAACTAGAGTCTCTTGTCTCTGATTTTCTGGTTCCCCCCGTATGGTAACCAGCATCAACCTTTTAATGGGCAAAATAGCATGGCGCTCTTGTGGTTGAAACCCTTCTATGGATTCCCCAGTGCCCTTGAGGTGTGGTTGAGGCTTTGCTGTGCTTCTGAGACCCCTCCCAGCACCTGATGCTTCTTCCCCTTCACCTGACACCACGCTTCCCCCTTCTCTGTCTCCACTCCAGCCACATGGGTCCCCCCTTCCGTTTCTTGAACGCATGGTGCTCACTCACCATCAGGACTTCATACGAACAGTTCCCATGCCAGGAAGATGCCTCCGCTATGGTTGACTCCTCTTTGTCTCAGTTTAAATGTCACTTCTTCAAAGAAAAATTCCCTGGTTTTCTAGGTAAAGTCTAGCCCCTCCCCCGCCCCAGTATGCCGCATAGGATCCCGTGTTTCCTGGTGGAGATCAGTCATGTACCACCCTTTGTTGCAACTCCTTGCTGGTCTGTCCTTCCCACTAACCTTCAGGCCCCTCTGGGTGGGGAGTAGAGACCACATCTATCTTGTTCCATTGGGTACTCCTAATACCTGTACAGCACCTGGCGTACTGGAGAGACTCCCCACCCCAACATTTGTTAAAAGAATGAATGTGCTGGAGGTATAGATACTTGTCAGCCGATGTGACATCATCCCTGTGGAAGAGGCACTCAGAGCTCCATACCCCACACTGTGACTGCCACGTTCTGGACCTCAGAGCACAGTGAGGGGGATGCAGGCAATGAGCTGCATAGGGGCAATGGGGAGGTAGACCAAGGACTCTGTGTGCATAGGGATGTTGTCATGCTCACTGTCAGTGCCCAGGGCCTGCTGCAGGCCCGGCCTGTGGGAGACACTCAGGAGATGGGTGCGGGGTCTGAGCTCAGAGTGCTCTGTCCTAGTTCTTCCTCACTCCTTGATCCTGCTGCCTCCCTCCCCTCCCTGTCACCCTCAGGGCCCAGAATCAGTGCATATGCAAACCCCAAGGGACAGGAAAGGGCCTCTCTCCGGATTACCAGCTGTGGCCACACGCCCTCCCCAGCCCAGGCAGGCCCAGTCCAACCAGCCTCGCAGATTTCCTCTCCTTCCTGCCACGCTGAAGCACCTGGGAGGGTTTCTGAAGGCACCCCATCCTTATTCTATCCAGTGACACCTTGGAGGTCACAATGACAAAGCAGATGGAGAAAGTTTAATTCACAGACAATAAAAACTATAATTTCTAGAGTCTCAAATGAAAGGCGCTTCTGAAACTTAAAAATGGAGCCAATCGCATTTCTTTGGGATTTCCAGGCTTGCTTCCTCCTTGTAAATAGCTAAATGCAGCAGCTTCCCTCTACCTGGCAGTGGTGCCAACCTCTGTCCATCCCAGTGTCTCCCAGTCCAGGCTCTGGGCACCTGCTGGGGCGGTGGGGAGGGCTGGGGGCTCTGCTCCTCACAGCGGGAGCACTTCTTCACTTTCAGGGAGAAGAGTTCCCAGGTTGGTGTGAGGGAGCGATTGTAGGCTAAGGGTCTGCTGTGTTGGATTTTGCAGCCCCAGTCCTAGCCCTCACCCCCCCCACACTCTCGAATTCACCACACATGCACACAGGCACACATGCCTGCACATGCACACGTGCATTCCACGTGCATACACATGCACCTGCATACACACCGCACCCACCCACCCACAAGCAGGTATGGCTACCTACACACACACACACGTGTACACATGCACACACTCATGCACACGTATGCACATGAGCCTGGATTTGAGACTTAGAATCAAGCCTTGGAGAAGATAAGGAAAAAATAGACGGCTACCACTACGTCCTCGTGAGGTGCCAGACATCTCCTTGGTCCTTCCTACACATCACCTTGGTGAGAGGCTGGCCCTGGTCTCCCCTCCTCACCTGAGAGAGGCTGATGGCACGTTTTGCGAGGGGCAGGTGGTCTCGGCACTGAGGGAGCCCCAACAGAAGGTCCCACGGTTTTAGGGACCCTAAGGCCAGGGGGGAGGGGGAGGAAGGCTGGGGGTGGAGAAGTCTTGGGGACCGAGTCCTGGGGATGGGGAAAGTCATGATTTCCCCCCTCCCTCTGCCCAACAGAGGCTCTGAGGATGAAGAACCCGGTCTACCCAAGCCCTCGGGTAACAGACCCAGAAATGAAGGTGCCCAAACGTGAGAACAGCATGAGGCCCAGGGCCCCGACTCTGGCTGCCACTCCCTGTCTGCGGTCGGGCCCGGAAAGGTCACACATGGGTTCCTAACCCGGAGCCATGCGGTCTTGCCCAAGGCCACAGGTGTGAGCAGCAGAGCTCGTCCTCAAACCGACCTCAAGCTTCTAGCGGAATCGGGAGCCATCTGTCTGTTCCCCTGCGCCCCTCCTAAGGTCCCCACATAGGGAGCTGCACGGCGCCCAAGCCCCGGAGTGTCCCTGCGGGGTTCTCATGCACCTGCCCCGCTCGGCTGCCCCCAGCTTGGTGCCCTCACCTTACATCTGAGCCCCGGAGGGCAGTAGCTAAAATGCAAAGACGTTAGCTACACACCGTGGCAGATGAATCCCCCGGCATTTGTCGCAGAGGCGCGGGGTCCCTATCAAGATAGGGAAGAGCAAAGAGCAAATAAACTGCAGGGCGTGAGAATGGGGTAAGGCTGCGTGTGCTGGTTCTGAGCAAGTGTGGAATATAAATTACGGCTCGTTTGGGGCTGCTGGGCAAAGGGCGAGCTGGGGAGGGCATGTCCAGGCCGTTAGAGAGAGCTCATCAAATGCCCACATGAGAGAGGAGGCAGAGATGTGATGGCCTGTTAGGATTTCCTGAAACTTAATAACAGTGGATTATTATACTGGAACAATAGTGTGGATTAAATGAGGTAACTCCACAAAAAGCTTTTAACACACGGTGCCTGGAACAAGGTGATTACTCAGGATATGCTGGCTGATGTAATCATTATTACTTCTCACCTATGAATCTTGCCCTGCTCAAAGCCGTAGTGGAAGAAAGCTTTGTCTATGTAGATCTCGCTTTGCGTATTAATGGGTTCCTGCAAAGCTGTAGATAAATCAGATTTATTGCCAGGTGTGAATTAAATTAATCGTTCTTCTTTTACTGCCAGAGCCCGGGGTCTAAGTGTCGGAGATCTCTGTGGGTCTCATGCTTTTATTTTTTTATTATTTATTTATTATTAATTTATTTATTTTTATTTTTTTATTTTTTTGGTCTCATGCTTTTATTGGCTTCCATCGTGATTGTGCAGAGCTTTTTCTCTGCTTGGGTCTGGGCGGAAGGCTACGCCTTGTTTAAAAGAAAACACGCCCAGGTTGGGTAGCATGGATGTTAAGCTCTTGCTGGCACCCATACAGAGCTTGGCCTTTGGTGTGGAATCCTCGCCCTGAAAGAAGCAGCAGGTGGGAAGGAGTGGCTCGCAGAAAAAAAAAAAAAAAGAAAAGAAAAGAAAAGAAAAAGGGAAGAAAGAAGCTTAAACACAAACTGCCAGGTTATGCACAAGATACTCAGGATGGATTCTTAACACAGATGGTCAGTTAGCCTGCAGGCAGGTAGAGCAGTGTTGGGACAGTATTAGATGGTGCTCTACCAGAGATCCTTCTAGAAAAGGAACTGGATGAGTTCTTGACTTCCTTTGCAGGGAATTTCATCTCCAAGAAGGTAGAGGAAACCACACAGAGTTCATTCATGGTACAGTTGCGGAAAGTCGAGGGGAGACAAACAGAGAAACAGACTCTATTTTTTAAAAATTTACTTATGCATGAGAGGTACAAGCAGAGGGAGAATCAGGCTCCCTGCAGGACTTGATCCCGGGACTCAAGGATCACACCCTGAGCTGAAGGCAGATGCTCAGCTGCTGAGCCACCCAGGCATCCCGAGAAACAGACTCAAGTATAGAGAACAAACTGTTGGTTACCAGAGGGGAGTGCAGTACGGGGGGGGGGGGGCACCTGGGTAAAACAGGTGATGGGGATGAAGGCGTGCACCGTTATGAGCACCAGGTGTTGAATGCAAGTGTTGAATCACTCTGTTGTACACCCAAAACTAATATAACACTATATGTTAACTATCCTAGAATTTAAAATTAAATTAACTTGAAAAAGAAACTCTAAGGAAAAAAAAAAAAACAAGGATAAAAGAAAGAGGACACCAACCCCAAAGAGGTGGAACTGTAGTGTCTTCTGCGTAGCATACAGTTCAGAAATATATGAAGGTCTATAGCAAAATGATGGTATTAACAAAAAGATAAAGCCCTCCATGAATTTGTGAAAAATGTTAATGATTTTTTTTAAAACAAAGAATAAGTTTTGTTTCTGTTTTGGGGGGGGGTTGTTTAGTATTTTCAAAAGATGGAAGCAAGGAGAGGATAGAGCACCTTCCTGGGGACAGCACTATAATGAAACAGACGCCATGGCTTCGGTAACCATGGCAACATGGGGAGGGACCTGGAAGTGGACCGGGTGGCCGGTCAAGAGGTGTCAGGCAACAATGGCAAATGACAACCCAGCCGAAACAAGAGAGAGAGATCTAGGCCCAAAGGCATCCCGCCATTATCAATAATGGCAAGGTGGAGGAGGCTAAGAAGCGACCTCGGGATGGATGCTTAAAAAGTGTAAGAATATAGATTTTATCCAGCGCGAATAGGAATTTCTCACTCTACTGGTCTGACCTGCAAACTGGTGGGTAGCCATTGTGGCAGACATTGATTGCTCCCCCATTAGCCATTTTATTACTTTCTTTTAGTGATGATAGAAATTGCTTCCCAGTAAACACCCCCATATGTGCCTGACCAGCTTACCTCATGGTTATGGCATGGGCAAGCTGTCTCATTCTGGCCAAGGAGAATTGCTGAAAAATCTGTTGAGTGGCTCCCAGGAAAGATTCTGTGTGTGTGTGTGTGCGCGCGCACGCACGCAAACATATGCATGCATTCGTAGCATGAGGAGAAATTTTGGCCTTCTAGTGTTTGATGTGCTTATGTGAGGATGTGGTGTTTGGTGCATTGGCAACCACTTTGTCACCATGAGAAGTGAATCCCAAGGTTGCCATCCAACATTCTGGTGATGGTAGACCAGGAGGATGGAAAGAGTGGGGTCCTTGATTCATTTCACTGTAACCACCCCCTTCCCCATCTTTAGACTTCTGAGAAAAATCTATTGAGGATTCAGTCTAGTTAAGTATGGCAGCTTCTGATTGTTTCACTTTCCCCAAAATACTCACGTGGAGGTATGTTTGTGGCTCTCAAGCTATCTAAATGTTAAGTCAGGTTTGAGAATGCCTCAGCATTCCTGAGTCTCTGGGCTCTGTCTCTCTTTTTTTTTTAAGATTTTTAATTTATTTATTCATGAGAGACACACAGAGACAGAGAGAGGCAGAAACACAGGCAGAGGGAGAAGAAGGCTCCATGCACGGGAGCCCGACATGGGACTCGATCCCAGGACTCCAGGATCAGGCCCTGGACTGAAGGTGGCACTAAACCACTGAGTCACCCGGGCTGCCCTGGGCTCTAACTGTCTTAATGCAAAACCTTGTAATAAGGTGCCAGAATGCAGTTTTAAAATTTTTATTATTTCATGTCATTCGATTTTGCTTTAACTATTGGGGGGAATAAAGGTGTTTTAGTGTGACTCATTGACTTCTCTTTCTCATGGTTGCTGTCATTGTTTCTCACACCCAGCTCTGTGGAAGACAAGGATAAATCCTGGAGGCTCCCTTCAGCAGTGCATGGAATGCTCATATTCTGCAGGTGCGAATTCAGGGGCAGGTCCCGGGGAGACACCAGTCTTTGCATCTCCTACAAGGTGGAAAATAATGGCAATGACATAGAATGTGGGGAGAAAGGAGCACCTGCCCCAGCATAGCAGGTTCATAGCCTGGCTCTGCACTGAGCAGTGATAATCTTGAGCAAGTTCCTTAACATGTCTCAGCCTTTCCTGCTTCATCGATATTGTGGGAATGATGTTAACATGGAGGTCATGGAGATTAAGGATTGGTAAAGTCTTTAGCGCTATACTTGGCACATGGCACAAACTCAGCACATGGGTGCTGCTGTTCCCAATCCACGGCAAAACAAGGACGAGTTGGTCACCCTGCCAACTGATGAAGTGAACAAGGTTGGGAAGGAGTGCCCAAGTGCCGATGCATGAACATGGTGGACAGGACATTTGTTACCAAAGGGAATTCCAAGACCTCCCCCAAACGCTTTGAACCAAAATCACTACAAGCCCGGGGAATCTAGTCATACGCACACATAAATATTAGAATCATAGGAATGCATGTCTAGAAAGACATCACCGTAATGGTTTGAAGGAAATGGTCCCACTTGGACTGAGTCCAGAAGTTCACAGGTGGGGTAGAGGGATAGGAGCCAGAACCATCTTCCCTTATCACAAAAACTTCCCTTTTCCCCAGACCTCTCTCTCCTCTTGAAATGAGGAGACCACAGCCAGCTAGCTATCCTATCTCCGAACACCACACCTGCAACCATTTGCCTTCCGATCTCCCCCTAACCCTAAGGTTAAGTCTGTTAGGCACTAGGCCATGTTTAGTCTCTCGGTGCTGCTGGGTTTACTGTTCTCAGTCCTCTGCTCCCTCTTACCCTACAAACCCGCAGTCAGCAGAAATGGACCAAGTGTACTTCTCTGCAGGCTAGCGAGTGAGAAACTTGGGTGGCTGCAGTGGCAAGCCCGTACATTTTAGGCTAGTTTTGTTACACAGCATTTTTGCGGCCAGAACTGACTAATACATTTCTTGAAAGGGGAAAGAATTGCGGTTTGTCAGTGTTCTCACTAAAAGACTTAAAAACCCTTTCCCAAGGAGAAGCAGCTTGCTCACCTTTGTGGCGAGAGCCTGGAAAAGGGAGAAGTTCTGCCCAAACTGGTAGCGCTTGTGCACGGCGATGTCCCCAAAGCGACTGCGGCGCTCCTTCCGGCCGGCCAGTCTCTTCTCTGCCCTCATGTCCAGAAAGTGCCGGAAGGGGCCCTGCTGGGGCAGACAGGCCACATGCCCCCACAGTGAGGAGCCGGGGTAGCACCTGGTTACCAAGTGCCACGTGCTCACACCAAGACAAGGCAGCTCTTGTTCATGCCTCTCATTTATTAGTCGGATGTCCACTTACCTTTCTTAATTTTCTGTGGCCTTGGGAGATGGCTCAAGGGTACAACCCTTCTGTTTGTTGCTGGGAGTCTGGCACACCAGACTGGGGGTCAGGGCGCTGAGTTCTAGTTAAGAGCTTGCTACTCGCTCCAGGGCCTTGACTCACCCCCCCACCCCCACCTCGTATAGTGGATTATTTACATCTTTTTCCAGCCTTGAAATGGCACAGTTGATATGAAACTGGAATGTCAAGAATGCCAGGGCTTGAAGGCCATCCTTCTTGGAGGCAAGGGACAGGAGGCGGGGTGCAACATATGTCAGAGGGTCTTATCTTGCGATTCTAATCTCACTTCTACTTGAAACAGAGGAGCAAAGGAGCCCTGCTCACATTCCGCTGGAAGCGTGCCATGGATTTCCCAAGCCAGAGTGTTCCCCTTCACTGCCCTGCCTGGACCCAGCTGTCTATTGGGGGGTCCTGCGGGGTGCCCACTGCCTGGGCAGTGCCAGGCACTGCCTTCTGACTGCTGTGATGCTTGCTCTCGCCTGGCCTTCCCGGCTCCTGCCCATCTCACCCTCACTCAGATCCCTCTCCTGCCCTGACCCCCTTGGGCTGACTACAGAGCATCTCATTCTGTTTGTACATCAGTTTCTCCAAGGAGCTGGTTCCTCCTCTGGCCCTGCCCGTGTGGCCAGTGGGAGAGCGGTGTCCAGCCTAGATTCTGACCCCGGGGCCACCCCAGGCATGCCTGGTGCTGTTTGCTGAGGAGGCTCAGCAAAAATGGTCTCTATCCACATCGTGATTCGTTTACACCCCCCAGAGGCAGGGACACGGTTAGGAACGTGGGTATGGGATGGGTTCCTGTTGCTGGTGTGACCTCCTTCCTGGCTGACACACCTGGGAGGGTGGGGGCTGCCAGCGAGGGGGTGGCTGGACACGCCGCAGGAATCTCATCCCAATTAGGGGCTTGGGCCATTTCCTGCCTCCCACACAGCAGGAAATGAAGATGCATGTTGTTCTGCTGCTTTCCAGCACTGACCATAAGGAGCCACAAGGACACTGTGACAGCAGCTCTGGAGGCGGGCGGAGGGGCTGACCAAGACCAGGGACCACGAGGGATTCCAGGGATCAAACATCCCACTTCCTGGGTGGAGAAACTGAGACCCAGACAGGTGGGAGGACTCTCCTGAGGTCTCTCCGGTACCTTCTCTGGCATCGGGTATAAATTCACTGCATTGTTTCTGGGTGGTGACTCCGTTCCAAGGAAGGTGGTGTTCAGAGCCCACCTTGAAGAGCAATGACATGAAGCTGCTGGAGTGTAGATGGGGCTGGGGAACCCCGAGTGCTCTGGAAGGAGCCAGAGCCCCCAGAGGGCAAAGCAAATCTGCAGTGCACCATGAGAGGCCTCCAGCCTGGCCTCCCTCCAGCCTGGCCTCCCTCCAGCCCGACCTCCTCCTTTTCCTGACTTGCCAGGTCGCCTTTCTCGGGGAGAACCAGCATCACCAGCACCATCATCACATTTTTAACACAATCAACACGTGCCTCCTTTTTTGCCTGGGTCTCTTCCCCCTCTGTCCCTGCCCTGCCTTCCCCTGCCTCACTCTTATTCATACTTCAGGGCTCTGATTTTTGGCTCCCAGTGAAGGGCCACCTCCACCAGAGTCAGTGACGCCCAAGCTCCCCAGCCAGAGTGGGATCCTCCACCTTCGGGCTTCCATACCATTTACTCCGGGGGTCTGGGTCCCCCACTCGACTCCCTGTGAGTGTCTCTCTCCTTGCCCATGTCTCAGCTAGACGCTAAGGTCCATGAGCACAGGGCCTCTGTTTTGTCCATCCGCATGGATCGTCCACCTACAAGATTACATGTCCTGCAGGGGGGAGCGCTCCACAGACATTTGTCACATGAGCGAGCGATTCAGTTTAGAAGAAAGCCATTTCTGGGTTTTAGGACAACAGGGTTAGATGACCACCAAACTTCTCAAACACGTCTGTCTCACAAAGCAAAAAGGAACCTGTGCGCCACAAAGTAGGGTGTTAGGGGATGAAACCTCACATCTTAGGCCTTGGAGGTGTGACAAATTCAGGGCCAGGAGAAGAAGCAGAGGTGCCCTGGGGTGGAAAAGACCATTCAGAGCACTGGAAAACTATCTGGTTTTGAGGATTTCTTCTTTTGTCTTTTGGGGGAGCCCTGATGAGGTTGAATCATGGAGGAATTGGTTCAGGGCTTTGTTTCTTCCCCTGCAGTGGTCCCACGTGGTGGCAGAAGGTGATGGGGGTGGGCTGGGGACATCAGGGAAGAGAAACCACTGACCCCGGCTCCTTTGGTCTTTGTCAGCACTTGGCGTGCTGAGCTTACCCCTGTGTGGGACACACTCTCATTTCTCAGTGCACAAAGGATAAGGCCAAAAGGGATCCTTGGAAGACTCACGTCATGTATTCGTAAGCTCTTTGCTATTGGAGGAGACAAGTCCCAGTGTTGTCTCACAGCTTTGCTGGTGCTCAGACTCGAGATTAATGGTGGGTAGACAGGTCCCAGGGGGATCAGCAGCTTCCAGTCTGTTCCAGGGAAGGGAGGAGAGAAATGCCATGCTGTAGGGTCCATGCACAGTGCTGGCTTCTTTCCCTCCCAGACCAGGATTACTTTCTTTGTGTTTGGTCCCACCCACAGAACAGCAAAGAAGGTTCACGCCACAGCAAAGGAAGCAGACCCTCAACCCAGAGCCAAGAATGAAATCCCTCATTGGGAGAGACACATCGAACCCATATGATTTGCTTTCTGGAATATGATAAGCAGGGTGGGCAATTCCCTTTGCTGGGTGCTTTACTGGCAAATTGTTTTTGCTGATGCCTCAAGAGTTAATTATTGCTCTGGGTTGAGTAGAGAAGATCGTTATGGGCTACAAGATGGTCATTTAATTAGGTTAATTAAATAACGAATTATGTGATCTTTCCCACTTTTTTTTTTGTACTTGTGCGGAATTATTATTATTTTTTTATATATTAGTGCAGAAGTCGGAAAACTTTCTCTGGATGGGCCGGATGGTAAACATCTATTAGGTTTTGTGGGCCGCATGGCCCCTGTGGCAACTACACGACATGGCTGTTGTGGCACAGAAGTAGCCATAAATAACAAGTAAATAAGTAGGTGCGGCTGTGGTTCAACAAAACTTTTATTGATGGGCAACAAATTTAACTTTCCTATCATTTTCCTGTATCACAAAAAATTATCCTTTGGATTTTTTTTTTCAGCCATTTAAAAATGGCAAAACCATTCTTAGTTTGCAAGTCCTACAAAACAGATGGCAGGACAAATTTGGCCTAATGGGTTGTAGTTTGCCAACCCCTGATTAGTGGATGCTTGGATACACCCCCTGTTGCAAGGAGACAAGTGCTAATTTCCAAAATAGAAATGAGTATTCTGAAGTTTTCTCAGCAATTTCAAAATCGCTATACAAGACAGGCGTCTGGCCCATGACCAAGCCTTAAGCAAACCAAGCCTAGGCTGGCTGGCCTAATTCAATGACAAAATCGAGGGTTCCCAGGGACCTTGAAGCCATCCAGGTCCTATTCTAGACTTGATGCGTGATCACATTTAAACCAATTTAGGGATACGAGGCTCATTTAGAGATACAAGGCTCTGGAGTCCTGGAGTAAATGATCTCATCATGGTGACCCTTAATCACTAATTTTCACACGGGCAACTTCGAGGCCTGCGATGCAGTTCTGCCTCTGTGTAACCTAACTTCCTAATGGTGTTGGACAGGATTGTTTATCCCCATACCCTCCCCTCACCCCACCCCATACACCAAAGACGTAACACCGTCTCTAGGTTTTCCTCTACTGAGGCAGCCATGGTATTGAGTGTTGCTTGTGTCCTTTTCTCTAGATTTTGAGAGCTGAAGTTGTAAGGAGAGCCAGCGTGGGAGACCTGGGTCTGGGTGGTATTTGCCCATGTGGCTCCTGAAAGCTGTCAGCAGCCCGGAATGAAACATTGCTCTTCCAACAGAATTTCAAACTAGAGAATGAAGCAAACTTGACGTAGCAATTTCCCCAGGATGCCAGAGTAGGAAAAAAAAAACAAAAAACAAAAAAACCTCAGAATGATTCTTTCTGCATCTGCTGGAATACTTAATTTTTGAGACCATGGGAAGGTTCTGATATTTTAAAAACTTTCATTGGTGGAAGTAGGGTGGTGGTGGGCTAGCAGAGCCTAGCCCAGGGTCATGTACTCAGTATATTCTCAGCAAGTGATAATAAGACAAATGAAAGGGGGAAGGGGCTTGGGGGGCCCTGACCCGCCAGCTGAACTACTTCTCAGTTCCGTGGAAGAGCATGTGTTATTCTGGGAGGAAAGGTCCCCCCCCAGACCAGGCCAACCAAATCCTGCCCTAATTTTACACCACCAGGCTACACTTTGCTCTGTCTCAAACAGCTGCCACTGGCTCAGTGTTATCTTAAAAGAGGAATCCAGGGGCGCCTGGGTGGCTCAGTTGGGTCAGCATCCGACTCTCGATTTTGGCTCAGGTCATGATCTCAGGGTTGTGGCATGGAGCCTGCTTAAGATTCTCTCTCTCCCTCTGCCCCTCCCTTCCCTCTCTAAAAAAAAAAAAGGAATGCAGCTCCCATGGGCTTTGCCAAAGCTTCCTCCGTCAATAAGTGTCTGCTTTCTGCTGCGCTGGCAATCAGTTCTGCTGGAAGCAGGGACTGTTCGGCAGGTGGACACAGCCAGCCCCCACTGAGCTCGGGATGCGTTCCCAGGCTGCGACGTGTGCCCCTTTGTCCGGGAGAAAAACTTTGGAGGGTGATAGGAGGGATGGGAGGAGAGAAAACTGGGGCTTCATGTTGCTCTTTTTCCTTATGGAATAATTATGACATTTAAGACATTTTTATGTTCTTATCCTTGGCAATTTTGGGGGGTTGGGAGTGGGGTGGGGAGGGAACAGTCGCCTGGGAGATGGAGGGGAAGTTGGAAAGAGTTTGCCCTCTGGGAGTGATTAAACCCTGGAGAGAAATACACATAGTCCTAGAAGACTGGGAAGGTTTTTTAAAAGATTATTTACAACATAAAAACTAGCTCCACACCCTCAATCCAGAAAGCACTTCTTGTCTGGTATAGGAAGGGCTTCTTTGGATCTTGGCACTAGACTCTGAGCTCTTGAAGGCACAGTTTGGGGTCTGTGGGTCTTTGAAGCCCCAGCATTCAACCTGAAGCTCGGGGTACAGCAGGTGCTCCGTACACGCAGGTGACAGAGTCAATAAAGACTGAATGAGCAAGAGGAAGACGTGCTGAGCATCTGCAGCTTTCTGGGCAACGTATTCTGTGCTCAGCAGGATCCCAGCTTCTCCCCACCCAGGGCAGGCTGTCTGTGCAAAGGAACAGCGGTCCAGACCTGGGAGAGTGGCTTGAAAAGGTGCAAAATGTGTTGAATTTCCATCTCTTTGCTGCAAGTAAATGGAAAAATCCTTTATCGCTGCTCTGGTGTCTGGCCCGTCTTGTCTTCAGCAGTTTCTCTTTAAGGGGAATTTGGCTTCCAGACTGTGGGGAACTATCAGGCTTTGGCTCCAGCAGGAATTCTCATCCCTAGTGGTGTGTTGGAGCATCTTGGGTGGGGGTGGGGGGGCTTAAAAATTCCAAAGCAAGGCTGCACCCCAGGCCAAATGGACCTGTGTTTGGGCAGGTGGGACCCTGGACAGGCCCTTCCGGGGGGATTTGACCCTGTGCAGCCCAGGCTAAGAATCACTGGGGGAGAGTTGAGTTCACCTGTGCTGACACAGTATTATTACCAGACAGCCGCTCCTCTGACTGCAAGTTAGCGGCCAGGCCAGGGGGCGATTTTAAGGGTGGAAATAATAATCTTGCGGATTATAGTGTTCAATTGGAGTCAGCACTTCTTATTTTTGAGAGTGGCTTCAATAAGTGGAAAAAAAAAACCCACCCTGAGACTTTGTATCAAAAAGTCACTTAGTTGGGCTTTAAAGCTTTATTGCTTTTTGCCAGCTTTTGAATAGGGTTGGGGGTGGGGGGAGTATTTAGTGTTAGAGGAATGTCATGATTTTTTTTAGAGGAAGATTTGCATTAATATTTTTCTGAATCCCCAGCTCCTTGCATGGGGCCTGCCATGTCGTAGCTGCTCAAAAATGCTGGAATAGTTATAGCAGCTGCTGCTTGCTGGGTGCTTCCTGTTATATTCACCATCTCACTTATCTTCAGAACCACCATATAAGACAGGTCCTATTTGTATCTTCATTTTATAGGGTGAGGCCAACTTCTAAGATGGCCTCAGACTCTGCCCTCTGCGTGAGTGTGAATACATGGGATGTAGCCCATGAGGATGTACATTGTGGCAAAGATGAAAGGATTTTGAAGATGGAATTAGGGCCCCTGATCATTAATTAAAAGGGAGTTTATCTTGGGTGGGCCTGACCTAATTAGGTGAGCCCAGTAAAAGAAGTTCAAGAGGCTCGAGACTCAAGTCATGCTGGCCGTACAGAAGCATGCCACCATGATTTCTTTTTCTTTTCCTTTTTTTTAATTATTTATTTGAGAGAGAGAGGGAGAGGGAGAGAGTGTGCATGAGCAGGAGGGGCAGAGGGAGAAAGAGAATCCTAAGCAGACTCCACACTGAGCGCGGAGCCTGACTTGGGGCTCAAGCTCACAACCCTGAGATCATGACCCCGGCTGAAATCAAGAGTCCGACCCTCAGCCAACTGTGTCACCCAGGCACCCCAACATGCCACCAAGATTTCTAAAGCTGCAAGCAAATGGACTCTGGCAGGACCCTGAGTCTCAGATAAGACCTGAGCAGAGGACCCAGCTAGGACTCCTAACCTATGGAAACTGAGATATGGGCAGGCATGGCTGTAAGCTGCTATATTTGTGGTAATTCTGTTACCCGGCAATAGAAAACTAATACACTAGTGAAGGAATAATGATGTAGAGAAGTTATAGGGCTTGGCCAAGAGTCCACATCAGGAATGTGAGTGGACCCCTGACATTTCTGACTCCCTGTTGTTTGGCATTGACAACTACCATCAGTTTGAGAAATAAGGCTCATGTGCATCAGCTCACCGATCTTCTGTAAACTATAAATAGGGCAAAACCAAGGCTGATATCAGAGCCTGCTACTTTGTGAAGCAAAGTAGAACCAGAAGCAGGAGATGTCAGCGTATGTCCCACATGGTTTCTTCTTTTTTTGGGGGGAGGTGGTGGTGGTTGAAATAAACTTGATTCTGATGTCAAAATTCTGTGTACATATACCTCCCAGAGTAATTTCTTTTCTTTTCTTTTTTCTTTTCCTCTTTCTTTCTTTCTTTCTTTCTTTCTTTCTTTCTTTTTCTTTCTTCTTTCTTTTTTTTCAAATTGTTGAACCTAATAATTCATCTCTAGTTAGTTAAAAATTTTAGAATTGACTTGGATTTTGCTATCAGTCATCTTGTGTATCATGAACGTTCCTGAGATTTGTTGATTGCCTCTTTGAAATATCTTTCTTTCTTTCTTTTTTTTTTTGAGATTTTATTTATTTGCTCATGAGAGACACAGAGAGAGGCAGAGACACAGGCAGAGGTAGAAGCAGGCTTCCTGTAGGGAGCCTGATATATGAGACTTGATCCCAGGACCCCGGGATCACCATCTGAGCCAAAGGCAGATGCTCAACCACTGAGCCATCCAGGTGCCCCTGGAAAGTCTTTTTATGCTGTTCTCCTTTTTAGTTCCATTGCCAGTCTAGACTCCCATCTTCTCCTAACTAGGTTATTGCAGATATATATTTATTTATTATATTATATTTACATATTATATTGATAATATATAATATATACTTACACATTATATTTATATATTATATATTATATATATATTATATATATATATATATATATTTGAAATCAAGTCCATCTTAGATCTTTCACCACATTGACTTTCCTAAAATACTTTAATCTGAACCATCCAAACGCTATCAGACTTTTGGGACCCTAACACACAATAACAGAAAAAGAACATATGTTCTCCACTTTATTATATCTAATATCCTTCTTTCCCCATGATCTTTTAGTTGCATCAGCTTCTTTTGGTTTTCAAACCATGTACTTATTTCCACCTTGTTGCAGTTAGCGATTTCTGCTTGCTTTCTGTCAGTGTTCCCTATCACAGGCACCACACTGGGTCCTGATTCAGCCACACATGGTTTCTCCACACAGTGGGGATCGGAGCCACAGGCATGGAGAGGGTGTCTTTTTAGAGTCACGCTCCCAGCTGGCCCCACATGTAGACACGTTTGGAAGTCATGCACTTCCAAGAGAAGGACTGAGGAAGACTCTTTTAAAAAGGAATGGGAGCACGAGAGCCAATTTACCGAACATCAAAGAAACCTCAAGAAAAAAAGACATGGCCAGGGGCACATGGTGACGTCCATCTGTTTTGCTCCTGTTGAGAGAATGCCGACCTACTTTTCTGATTGGATCCAGAGTTGAGGCCATCATGATTATTAGGGTTGTCTGTCCCTGAATAAAAGCTAATCCTTGCTTCTAGTAGTAACGTACATTGTAATCCAGCTTTTCCAGTGTGTGTGTGTGTGTGTGTGTGTGTGTGTGTGCATGTCCAAAAGTTTGTTGGTGGAGAAGGGGTGTCTTGGAAAGTTACTGTTTTCTTCCTGTATCCTCCTCTTTTCTCTTTATTCACCTTTCTTCTTTCTGCCTGGGAGGTGGATGTGATGCACAGAGCTGAGCAGTCATTTTGTGAGCATGAAGACTTATCTTCATGAGAAGAAGAAGAAGGAGGAGGAGGAGGAGGAGGAGGAAGCTATGAATAGCTTGGGTCTCTGATGCCATCATGGACGCCCCTACCAGCCTTCCTCTGGACATCTTGTCACATGCGGGAAATGCATTCATCTTTCTGTTGGTGGAACTCTTTTCTTCGTATCCCCTCAGGGCAAATGCACTTCTGTCTGATATAAAATCTAACATATAGGAACGCCTGGGTAGCTCAGTGGTTGAGCATCTGCTTTGGGTTCAGGGCATGATCCCGGAGTCCTGGAAGTGAGTCCTGTATCGGGCTCCCCACAGAGATCCTGCTTCTCTCTCTGCCTCTCTCTCAAGAATAAATAAAATAAAATCTTTTTTTAAAAAATCTAAAAAATATCTTGCAGAGCTGGTTTGGAGGTCACATATTCTTTCAGTTCCTGCCTGTCTTGGAAGCTCTTTATCTCTCCTTCCATTTTGAATGAGAGCCTTGCTGGATAAAGTATTCTTGGCTGCATGTTCTTCTCATTTAGGACCGTGAATATATCCTGCCAGCCCTTTCTGGCCTGCCACGTCTCTGTGGAGAGGTCTGCTGTTACCCTAATATTCCTCCCCATGAAAGTCAGGGACTTCTTGTCTCTTGCTGCTTTAAGGATCTTCTCTTTATCTTTGGAATTTGCAGAATTAATATTGTGAAAATGTCAATGTTACCCAGGGCAATTTACACGTATAATGCAATCCCTATCAAAATACCATGGACTTTCTTCAGAGACTTAGAACAAATTATCTTAAGATTTGTGTGGAATCAGAAAAGACCCCAAACAGCCAGGGGAATTTTAAAAAAAGAAAACCATATCTGGGGGCATCACAATGCCAGATTTCAGGTTGTACTACAAAGCTGTGTTCATCAAGACAGTGTGGTACTGGCACAAAAACAGACACATAGATCAATGGAACAGAACAGAGAACCCAGAAGTGGACCCTGAACTTTATGCTCAACTAATATACGATAAAGGAGGAAAGACGATCCACTGGAAGAAAGACAGTCTCTTCAATAAATGGTGCTGGGAAAATTGGACATCCACATGCAGAAGAATGAAACTGGACCACTCTCTTGCACCATACACAAAGATAAACTCAAAATAGATGAAAGATCTAAATGTGAGACAAGATTCCATCAAAATCCCAGAGGAGAACTCAGGCAACACCCTTTTTGAACTTGGCCACAGTAACCGGAGAAGGACAAACAGTGTATGTTCTCATTCATTTGGGGAATATGAATAATAGCGAAAGGGAATATAAGGGAAGGGAGAAGAAATGTGTGAGAAATATCAGAAAGGGAGACAGAACATAAAGACTTCTAACTCTGGGAAATGAACTAGGGGTGGTGGAGGGGGAGGAGGGCGGGGGGTGGGGGTGAATGGGTGACGGGCACTGAGGGGTACACTTGACGGGATGAGCACTGGGTGTTATTCTGTATGTTGGTAAATTGAACACCAATAAAAATTAATTTATAAAAAATTAAAAAAAAACATATAAAAAATAAAGTACATATGTCAACTATTTGAAAAATACTTGGTAAACTGTCCAGTGTTAACGTGTGTGAGGAATAATTCAACATATTTATTGTAATTTAAAAATCCTTTTCAGGAGTTATAATCAGGATGAGGGGGATTCAGGGATGCCTCTCTCCTTCATTACTGGACCACCATAGGGTGGTTGAAATAGAATTTGATCACAGTAATGAATCAATCACTCATCAGCCCTGATGTGCTTTAACCTTGTCTGAGGCACAGAAGAGCCAAGAAGGAGTTACTCTTTGTCTTTTAGCAACACTTAACTGAGCCTCTATTTGGGTACATTCAGGTTTGGGGGTAAGAGGAGCGGGCCGTAGCCACTTGCATATGCCAGTGAGGCCACTGCCTGCATCATTAGACACGGGATCTGCCAAGAAGGGGACAGACCCACTTTTCCCTCCCTGGGCCAATCACAGCTGAACCACTGAACTCAGCTCAGGAGCATCTCACAAACTGTCTCTTGTTCAGAGGACAACGATGACAGTGGTGCAGACGCTAAGATCCTAAAACTCTCTGTGTTATTTGGGGCCTGGATGAAGGAGGTGAGAATACTAGCCCGAAGAAGAGTGAACCCAGTGGGAGACATGGCAGTTAGGAAAGACTGCCACGCAGGGGAATGATCCGACCCATGTCACCCAGCCCCAATGGGTGGAATTGGAACCAGTGATGGAAGTTTCTAGAAGGCGGCTCTGGATTCAGATTTGCTTATGATGCTCACAGCGGCAGCTGCCAAAGACAGAGCGGCCCACCTCAGTAGATGGCCACGTGACTGCTGGCATTTCAGATTGACCTACTGCTTGCGGAGAGGGCGTGTAGGGATCCCAGCCTTCACACGTTCGCTCCTTCCCTCGGTGACCACTGACGGATTGGTGTTACTTAGGTCTACTGTGTGTCAGGCTCTTCGTGGTCAGCCTGCGACCTTGAAGATCTCTTCCATCCTGGTGATTCTTGGGTGCTCTGAGCATGACGCACTCCCCATTTTGCACAAGGGAGAACCAAAGCACCCAAATCAAATCCGCGACGAGTCACACGGAGACCCTTCGTCGTCTCTGCGCCTTTGCCCTGTCTCCTCTCCTTTCTTTTTCCATTATCTGTTGCTTTCAGAGAAAAAAAACCAGTCATGCTCTGCTAAACCATCAAGGCTTGGTGAGCATGTTCAGACAGGATGTGCAGTTACCCAATACTGGTCTGAATGATGTGTTTTCCTGACTCTGACAAATTGGAGCAAGCTCTCCTTTTGATCTACAGTCTTCCAAATCTCCCCCAGATCCCCCCCCCCCGGGGAGGCGGGTCATAGGCGAGGGATGTGGTTCGGATTTCATACAACACATGGCTTTCGGACTGGGGAGTGGCTGCAGATGCTTCTGAGGCAGTCACCCCTGCTCTGCTCTGCCCTGAGATTCCAAAAATTGCTGTGGAAACCGCACATTTCCAAGCGAGCCCATTTCACCCATTTCTTAAATGTTTATGACTCTCCCTCCCTCCCTTTATCCATCCTTCTCTCTGACTCAGTCTTTCTCTCTTTCTCTATGCACGCGTGTGCACACACACGCACACTCCACCACTCCACTGTTGATGGATCTTTACATCCTACACTCGTCGGTGTTTCCTGCCAGGATCCCTTGCCTGGCGGATCCTCCGTGGGGCGAGGAGCACCCCCGCAGCCGGGGAAAGACCACCTCGCTTCTGCAGCCGGGCATTCCACAAGCAAGCAGGCCCACTCGCCTGGGGCCTCTCTCTCTTCTTAATGCGTCAGGCTTGCGAGTGGTAGTGAGAGCAAATTGGCAGCCGTGTAGGACTGTCTGACGCTGGTAAAAGCATCTGTTGGAAAGCTTGCTTTGTAATTTCCCGAGCCTTTTGGGGTCAGAAGTGGGTAGAAACCCCTACATGGAAGAAAAAGCCTAATTACTTTCAAGTGGGAGGAAAATAAGAAACAGAAGTGCTCCCAAGGGTGGAGCCTGTGGACTCCGATGACCTTCAGGCTCTCAGGATCAATGTCTCCAAAGCTTCCCAAAGCACTGCTTTCTTCTGGAGCAAACCCTGGCATTCTCCTGAGATAACTGACGGGGCCCAGACTGGCCCCTAAGTGGGGAGGAGGGCTGCTCACATGCAGGCTCCGCCTACAGTGCTCTCCTGTTAGGCAGGGGGTGAGCCAGAGAACAGACCAGGGCCCCTCGGGGCATTAGTGTCTTTGATTATCTTTGTCCATTTTATTCACCGAGGTATTTTCAGCACTTGGAATAGAACCCGCCACAGGGTGGGTGCTCAACGAAGATGCACAGAGTCACAGAACGAATCCTCCATGCTCCCTCAAGTCCCTGTCGTTTATCTGGCTTGGCATGAAACGGCCCGATCTGTGAGACTCAGGTCGAAAAGCAAAGGGCGGCTCGGATCCCTACATGGAACTGGAAAGGAATGGAAACTGGGAAGGTTGGGAGAGAGGGGGGGAATACCATTCTGCTCCGAAGAGGCATCTGGAAAAGCCCCGGGCTTCCTGCGTGCCCACAGCAAGCAGCTGAGCTGGGAGGCGGGAGGAGGCCAGAGCTTTCCCCCACCTGCCTGTCAAGGTTCTAGCTCATCCTCCACTCGGTCTGCAGTGAAGGTTTTGCACTTGCTTGGCTTCCAGGCTGAGGCTTTTATCCCAAAATAAAGGGGTTCCTCTCTCTCTTTCTCTCTCTCTCTCTCCAACTTTTGCTACATCTCTTCTCTTCTCTTTCCTTACCCTGCAATTCTCCTTAATTACTAGTTTCAGTAGAAGGAGAATAAGACCCAGCCTTGCAAAAAAAAAAAAAAAAAAAAAAACAACAACAACAAAAAACAAAAACCCCAAAACCCACTTTCCAAGCCCTCTCTTATCTGGTCCCGGTTGTCAGGGCCCTCCTCGGCCCGAATGTGACTAGCATCCAGAAGACTTTTAGGGAGGCGAAACCACAATTTTCAAGAAGTGAGCCCTGGCGGTGTAACGAAAGGCCCTTCTGATTCAGCCCGGATGGGGCTCTGGAGGTAATTAGGAGAATTTATGGATCCCTTTCTGGCCACTCTCATTTGCCTTTGTGTTTAGCACGCGGAGTAAGTGATAGCTCCACGTTACTGACCAGAAGAAGCTGCATTTTCCACTTAGCAAATGAGGCTTAAAGAGAAGTTTTCACCTTAAAAATACCTGCCCCCCCTTGCTTTCCTCTCCCCTGTCAGTGGGGCACACACAGGGGAAATGCCATGTGGATATATTTGCAGAAGGCTTGACTTCTTTAGCTAGAGAAGGATGGAGATGCAGGGATGATTCGCCCCCCGCCGGCCTTCTGGGCGCAGACGCCGCTGACTGCTCCATGTGTTTAACTCAGGGTTGGTAAATTAGAGCTTGAGAGCCACAGGCAATGGTAAGTCATCCCTTGGGGAATAGGTAGGTGAGGGAGGAGAAAAGGGGGGGGGATTTACAAAAGGAGAAACAAGGAGACAAGCTTCCAGCTGGTGTAGCTGCCAACCCATGGATCAGCTCTGGGGTTGCTGCTCCTGCTCTGAAGACACCTGCCACTGACCCTCAGTGACTTGTTCCTCATACTTGAAGGGAAGACCATGTTGGCCAGTGGCTGTTCCCTGCCTTGGTGGGACATGTCTGGGGCTCAGGCCTGGGCTTTGCTGGGCTTAGAGGCAGCCCGGCATGGAAGAGCCCAACTCCGCAGAAGCAAAAGTGATCATTGGAGTCCCTTGGCCAGAACAAAGCCATCCCCCAGGAAAATGTGTGCTCTGCTTTTCCTCCCAAGTATCAGAGGCTGTCACTGAGAAGGTGAGGCTGACTCTGGGGCTCACGACACAGAATGTGGCCTCTGAGGCAATTGGCATGCACGGCCTTTCATCCCACCTGAGGTCCCTCCTGGCACAGCCCCAGATAACACCTGAGTAACAAATTTAGAGCCTTTGAGCTAGAAGTTCAGTTACAAAGAGCAGAGCACAGACTTGCTCTTTGCAACCACAATGTTTTTCCTACCCCAGCAGTTCTGCCCCTGAGCGAAAGGCTCCAGCCCTGGGACCCCATTTTATAAACCCACAGGGGATCTGCAAATGCATGGGGACTGGGTCGGCCTGTATCCCCGGGGTTGGCCTTACCCTTGGCATCTTTCCGAGGTTCTGTTCTGCCAAGAGATGGGCCTTCCTTAGTAGCCTTGTCATCTTCTGTGTCTTTTGCTTTGTACTTGGAGATGTGGGCACCTTCCTTCTGCAGCATCTGCCCATCAGGAAAGGGCTGGTCTTCAGGCAGATCCTCTTGCTTCTTGTTCTCCTTCTTCCTCTCACGGGGAACTCTAGGGATTAAAAAAATCCACCATCAGGTACGACATTCTGAGTGACCCAGTAACTCCCAAATGAGAGGCCCGGCATGTGGTCATGAGAGGAAGTTACTGAACTGGAACTTTCAACTTCGTGAAAAATCATTCAATCTGGAAAGAAAATAAATCGATGCTGTCAGCTTATTCTTGCATGTTTGCATGTGGCAGTAATGAGAGAAGGGTGGGAAGATCTCCCAAGTAGTAGAACAGCCTGAGAACAGGTGTCCCTCATGCAACACTTCCAGTGGTGCCACTAAAGAATTACACACATACACACACATATATATTACAAAGAAAACAGTTCTTACAGAGATGAGACACTGGAGTTCAGGAAACATCTAAGAGCTGGTGTATATATATATTTAATATCAAGCAATTTTCTTTTTAAATTCTTTTACATTTGAGTATGATTGACACACAATGCGACCTTAGTTTCAGGTGTACCACATAGTGATTTGACTTGTCTACACTTGATGCTGTGTTCACCGCAATGTACCAGGTGTCACCACAGTATTTCATTTTTATGGGGTAGGGTTAATATATTGCACACCAAATTGTGTTTTCTGTTTCTCCACCCATCCCCGTCCCATTTCACATTGTATCAATTCTGTATTGGGGGAATATTAAGCAGTTCTTCAGTGATTTTCTTTTCTTCTTCTTCTTTTTTTTTAAAGATTTTATTTTAGAGAGAGAGAGAGAGGGAATGAGCAGGAAGGGTAGAGGGAGAAAGAATCTCAAGCAGACTCTGCACTCAGTGTGGAGCCCACAGTGGGGCTTGATCCCAGGACCCTGAGATCATGACCTGAGCCAAAACCAAGAGTCAGACGCTTAACCAACTGAGCCATCCAGGCGCCCCTTCAGTGATTTTCAAACATCCAAGTCATCCCACTGGACAAGACCCACAAGGTCCTTCCTGATCTTGCTTCCTTCTTCCTCTGCTGTTCTACTCAATCTGCTCCCGCCCCCTCCCTGCCCACCCCAGTGTCCTTTCAACAGGAGAACCATCCCTGTGCCCTCAAAATGCTGCTGGCTCTCGGGCTTCTGGGGTTGGCTTGTCTCCCTCTCTCTGCCTGAATATAATATTTTCCCTCCTTCCTCCCCCTGAATGCTCATCCTCCTGGGGAACTCCTTCTCATCACTTCTTCTATGGTGCTTGCTGTTCATGACACCTGCCCCACCCTGAGCTGTAGTCTACCTTCCCTCTGGTCTTTGGCATCTTTATTTTTCTTAAGATTTTATTTATTTATTTGAGAGAAAGCGTGTGCACATGTGCATGAGAGAGTAGGAGTGGAGGGAAGGAGCAGAGAGAGAGGGAGAAACATACTCCCCACTGAGCAGGGAGCCTCAATGATGCAGGGCTCAATCCCTAGACCCTGGGATCATGACCTGAGACAAAGGCAGACACTTGACTGGCTGAGCCACCCAGGTGCCCCTCTGGCATCTTTCAAGTATCTCCATTTTAGTGCAATAAATGGTCTGTTTCCATACTTATGTCCACTGTTAGATTTTTATGTTCTATGAAGTCATGGACTCCATCTTGTTCAGCAATGTCTCCTTAACACATAGCAGCATATCTAGTAAGAGGCAGATCCTTAATCCATATTGGATGGGTAGATGGGTGGATGGATGGATGGGATAGCATGGATGGATGAGAGGATGGATGGGAGGAGGAATGGATGAGAAAGTGTTGGGTAAATGTAGAGAAGAACAAAAGACAGTAGATTCAGAATATTACTATGTGGAAGGGAATGTTGGAGGGGGGATGCGTAATCAACCTCAGATCCGCAGTGATGACCAGAGTTAGGAGCAGAAAGTCCACAGGGTTGCATCTGGGATTCATCAAGAGTGTCCAACTACGGCAAGGTCTCAGAAAGCAGGACGTGATTTTTGCTTTGGCATTTTGTGGTTAGCACTAAATGGTAACATCTCTGGTGGATTTAATATTTTTCCCTGAAAGCCAAAGAAATTTAATCTGAAAACTGGCCTCCTACAGGTGATAATTAGGAGACAATGGTTAAGGATATAGAAACATCAGGTCTCTGCTTGGAGCCTTGGGTTAGGACCAGTCATTGAACTACCCTCACTGATATTGGACAGAAACCTAAACGTTTCTCCATGCCATGCAATTTTTTAAAAAGTGCATCATTTTTCTTTTACGAGTCTAAACTTGGTGTCCGAAGTTGCAGTTCTTGAAGCTTCTATTCATTTAGGACGTTTCTCTTGCTCCTCTCAAAAGATCCACTTAGTCCATTTGTATGCTGTCTAGTTGCAAGTAGCTGGCAAGGCTTTTTTTTCTTTTTAAGAAAACAAGATTCTTAAGCTTAAAAGAACATTAGCTCTGTGTTTGATCACTAGATACCTCCAACTTTTCTAGCAAGTTGTAACATTTGTACTGACAACCCTAAGGCATATTTTGGCACATTAAGGAAATCTACACTCAATAAATATGTTATTATACACGTCCCTAGTGCCCTACTCAAGGACCTTAACGTGCTCCACTCACTTTAGGATGCTTGTTTATAAAGTTGTAGCTGTGCCTTCCCATCGACCAGACTCAGGCAGATATGCAAATGAGCATGGGCCCATAGGACTCAATTAAGCCTTTCCTTGTCATCGGGTGACCATCAGGGAGCTGGGGATGTCCTCCAAGAGAGCACTTAAAAGTTATACTCACAAAATGTTGACGAGAATACTTTTTTTTAAAGGGCCCCAAGTCAAGTGACCAGTAACCAGATTTCCATCTGCTTCAAATTAAATGCGTTTATTATCTTTGCATCTCATTCTGCAGCTCCACATCGTCAGTGAGAAAATACCCTTTGGGATCTTAACTTACACTTAAAAAGCATATTTATATAAGTTTAGCTGGCTGTTTGCTTTCACACACAGGCAGCGATATCTCTTCTTTCACTTTGACTCTCTGCTTTATTGAAGCTGCGGGAGGATGCCTGTGGGTTCTACTCATTCAACGCTTCAGTTTTGTCGCTGTTGTATTTGTGTTAGGTGTTGGAAGTAGAGTGGAAACCAGATAGTAAGTAAATATGTAAGTGAAGTCATTGTAGTTTGTGAAAGGTGCCAGAAGGGACATTAGGAAGCAAGCCAGTAACTGTCAAAGACCACCCCTTGGAATGGGTGGTCGGTAGAGCCCCTGGCAAAAGAATTAGGAGCTGAGACCTGAAGGTAAGAAAAGCTGTATTCAAAGAGAAACTAGGGGATGAACATCTGGGCAGAGAAAACAGTCACCATAAAGGCTTTGAGTCATTCCAGGATCAGAATATTTAAGGAAGAGAAAGCAAGCCAGTGTGGCCGGAAAGGATAGAGAACACAAAAGTGGCGTGAGTTGCAGCTGGAGAGAGACCAGAGTCGGGTCAGGCAGGGCCCCATGGGAAATGTTCAGGATTTTAGATTTTATTCCAGAAGCAACTGGAAAGCCAGGAGAACATGCCATGCTTGGATTTGCATTTCATGAGGATTAGGTTGGCCAATCTGCGAAGAAGAGATTGGGGAGTTTGAGGGGGAGGATGAGAGGTGGTTGCATCAGCTTGGGTGGGAGGTGTGTTGATGGAGGTGGAGAGAAGAGGGAGGGATGGAGAGGCTTCAGGAGGAGACTTGGCAAGACCCCCTGGCTAGAGAGGGCAGGGGACAGGAAGCCCCAGAGACCCGCCGGCGTTCTGACCTGAGCAGCAGGTGGATGCCGGTGCTCCTTACAAGAAGGGGCAGTCCTAGTGGAGTCACGGCTGTTGGTGGAAAGGTAGGGACCGGAAACCCGTTCTGAACATATGAACTGGGGACACAATTTCTAAGCTCCAGGTAGAAATGAAGAAGTCGCTCGGCAATCAGTCTCTCAAAAGGGTGAAGCTTGTCATTTGCTGTTGTAACTTTAGAGGTAATGACAGAAACATTTGGAAGAACATGCCGTGGAACTTGAGACAACTCGAGTTGGGGAATTTAGGGATGGTCAAGGGTGGACAATAAATCTTGTGGGTGGCACAGCCTGTGGAAATATGCAACCATGGGTTTTCTCCTCTGCCACTTCTTATTTGATCAGACTTTATTCCTGTTCTGGAATAAAAACACTAGGTAGTGGGGGTGGGGGTGGGGGGGGTGGGGGTGGGGTGTGTGTGTGCAGGGAGTCCAAGAGCTGCTGGTGCTGAGAGGGATCGTGGAAACATCCAGAAAGGAGTATGAGAATCATGATGGAGAGAGAGAGAGAAGTTCTCGGGGCTGGGAAGGCCTGCCTACGGGATGATACAATCTACCTATTTAATATTGTCCTTTGAGTTCCAGGGAGTGGAATTCATTTTATTTTTTATTTTTTTATTTTTTATTTATTTTATTTATTTTTTTAAAGCAACTCTACAAGTGACATTTTCTCTTTGAATCGAGTATGAGAAAACATGAACCGAGGCAGCTCGTAGCATTTCTTCAGCTGCGTCTCTGCCTTCCTATTAATTTTCAGCAGATTCTGTTTGTTTTTCCGCCAGTCTGCCCACTTCTGAGTACACTCTGTCCCGCTCTCTACTTCGCTTATCTCCTTTTCTGTTTGCTTATCTCCTTTTCTTTTCTGGATGGTGCTTTTAGGAAGCATACTATTTGGAGAGTGGGGGAGCAGCCTGCAATGCAAAATGCATTATCGGAAAAACAAAACAAAACAAAACAAAACAAAAAAAAACAAAAAAAATGCATTATCGGGAGGTTCTCACTGGCACCTGACTTGGAAGAGTAAGATTGTCCCTGTGGATTCCTGGTTTCTGTATCTACAATTCCAGAGTTGTGCAGGGGAAAGTCTTTGACTTTGGGTAGAAGAAGTCTGAGTTTGGAAACTAGAGAGGTCTGACTCTATCCCTTAGCCTTACTGTTTTTTTTTTTTTTATTTTCTTATTTTTTTATTTCATGACTTTAAGCTTGTGACCTAATGTCTCCAGACCCAATGTTTTCATCTGTAAAGTAGGTAATGATATATGTGCAAATTGCAGGGTTGTTGTGGAGTTTAAGTGATGTGACACAAGTGAAGTTCCTAGAGTAATACTTAATTCATGCTGGTGACCACAAACGGCCCATCCTATCATTCTTATTAAACTTACCAAGACACTGGTTGTCAGTTTGATGGGAAACAAACGCTGTTGGTAGCCTGTAAAGTCTGTTGACAAGCATTACCGTATGGGTGGAGGGGTGTTGGGGTGCTGGCTGGGGTTTCTCTGTCACAGTCTAGCAAAGTCTGCCAACCTTGCGAAATTGGATGCAAACTCTAATTGAACAGTTACATGTAAAAGTGGGGGTCTTTCCTATGCATTGTGGGTCACAAGCTTCTCCTGACAAGACAGGACTGGTGACACAGGGCCCCCACTGTTCCAGATGGTGATTGTCAACCGTGACTTAGAAGCAGCTGCTGCTGAGATAGGAGATGCCTTTCCCAGTTCCCCACTGTCCCTTCCCAGCTCTCTGTCCCTCCTAGACAGTCTGGTTTGGATCTTATATGGACTCTCGACTAGCTTGTATGACCTTGGGCAAATTTCTTTTTTTTTCTAAAGATTTATTATTTATTTGAGAGAGACAGAGTGAGTGGGAGGAGCAAAGGGAGAGAGAATTCCAAGTGGCCTTCACAATGATTGCGGAGACCAACTTGGGGCTCAGTTCTGAGACCCAAAGATTATGACCTGAGCTGAACCAAGGAGTTAACTGACTGCCCCACCCAGGCGCCCTTTGGACAAATTCTTTAACTCTTTCAGTCTCAGTTTCCCCATCTTTAAACTGGAGATGATAGTAATATTTACTCTGAAAGCTTCTTTTAAGTATTAAATCACATCAATAAAAAGTTTTCACAATGCTTGGCCTGCAAAAAGTACTTGGGGGCTAGTTATTGTTATCATCAGCACACTTAGCAAATTTGTGGGCTTTTTTTTTAAAGATTTTATTTAATTGTTCATGAGAGACACACAGAGAGAGGCAGAGACACAGGCAGAGGAAGAAGCAGGCTCCCCCCAGGGAACCTGTTATGGAACTAGACCCCAGGACCCCAGGATCATGACCTGAGCTGAAGCCAGACGCTCAACCACTGAGCCACCAGGTGCCCCTGTAGGCATCTAATGGAAATACAAACTTAGATGAATACTAACAGAAATCAGACTGTGGGTAAGAAAAACATATGTTTCAGGAAAATAATATTTTTTAAAAATACCAATGAGATTTTCTCTTTCATACATGCTTGTACTTGATTTCACCCCCCCTCCCCCCGCTCTCTTTTCAGGGAAAAGCTTTGTGGGTAGATACCCTCTGTTGTCTGCCAAGTCCACCCTTTGCTTATTCCCATTCTGGAGCTCACCAGCTGGGCCATATCCATGGACCATCTTGCCTCTGGTGTCCAGTTAGGTTTGGCCAATGGGATGCTCCCATATCGGATCAAAAGAGGGGAGGATAAAGATGCCACTATTTATTCCTCTGGCTAGCCCCTTCCCTGGAAGGGGCCTTGACTTGCTAGGACCCTTCCTGAAGGTTACAGGTTCTGTTTCCACACTCTATCCTTCTGGGTTTGGTAGTCCTTCCCTCGGGTCATCAGGTCTCGGTCAGAGGTGGTAATGGTTCCACTGTTCCTTGCAGTTCCCCTATACTTCTCCCACACCTTTGCAAAACCACTTTGATTTCTTCTACAATATAAATTATTGGTTGAGGTAGCTTCCACTGTATTGGAGAAGATCAGAAGTCTTATAGCAGAAGTCTTTCCACCACACAGGAAGAGGAAGTAGAAAGGTTGCCATAAGAGGCAGGAAGACAGGGTAAGACTTGATGTGTACCACGGCTTGGTCACTGAGAAATGGCTGTCTCTCCTCCCTAGATTCCCTGTTGCCCAACCCACCAGGCTTCAGCAAAATTGGGGGTGATGAGGTGTTAGAAACCCTCATAGAAACCCTAGATGGTTTGAGGGAGACTCATCTTGGCCTACCCCCTATGCTGTGCATTCCTACTGTGTCCACCATGGTCTGGAGGGGTCCTTGAGGCCCAGGGTTTCTGTCTGCCGTGGTGAGAGGATGTGCAGGAGGGAGAGCGGCTGTGTCCTGGCATCAGCCTATGGTCAGAGCAAAGAAGCGAGAGGCCACAAAGCACCCACACCTGGCAATCTGAGGGACCCTCAGGGATCTGAGGCATCAGCAACAGATGCCAGCAGGACACCCACGAAGGAAAATGAGATCAACCACACCTAAACAAACACCAGCCCAAGACATTGAGGGACAAGACTGGTTGGTAGCTGAGGACACCAAGTTGCCAGCCACAAGGACATGTCATCTTCCCTCTGCACCCAGATACCATGTCGGAAGGAGGAGAAGTGAGACAAGTGGCCACCTTTGAATTGACGGAGTGTTTACCCAAATGAGGCCGAGTTCATCTCAAAGTGAAGTGTTTCAGACAGGAATCGAATAAGTTATCTTAATCGGCATTTTTCCCCCTCTGCCATTAAGGAGGGATGGGAGCTCAAGTAAGAGAATAATGACGACCTACAACGAGCTTCTTTTTTTCAATGCCTCTGAGTGTTCTGTGTAACTTTGATGCCCTGTCCTTGACGTCCTCACAAGACTGATCCTTTCCATTGGACCTTTGTGCCAGAGCCGCTGAATCACATTAGGGAGGGTGAATGCATTTAACTTAATACAGTCATTACTTTTACTTATTAAATCATCTTAAAATAATAACATTGAAGTAAGTTAATACAGAAAAACATCCATATCCCTCCTACATATTGCAAAGACATTTACTTTTTTTGTGGTTTCTTTATCCATATTGTTAAAATACTGGGTGATAGACTGGCCAAACCCTGTGCTTAAGAAAGGCGGTGGTGCCCATAGCCAGAACTTGCCCCTGGTGACATAAAGGAAGAGAGAGAGATGAGCTGGTTACCTGACATTGTCATACGGCAGCAAGCTTTTGCTTACTTGGGAGACCTTCCAATTAGTGAAGTGGGACATTCTTAGGAAGGTGTCCAGATTCAACAGTGTGTTGGTAGGATTTCACACTTTATTTCCTACGCCTTAGCCTTTGCCCTTATACAAAATCCCAGGATTCATAGGGATCCCTCTCCATCCTTTATCTGGCATCATAGGCCCTGATTTGGGGGGCTCTAGCCTCCTTTAGAATGTCGACATTATGATGTTCCTGGAAGAATTTTGCAGATGGAATTCCTGGGCCTGTTTTAACGGGAGTCCTAGGGAAGAGATTTGAGCTTTGCTTACCTCTGCATGCTTTCTCCCTTTTGTGTTCAGATGCTCGTGACATTTTAAGGCAGTGTTTTACTTGGGTTGGAAAATATGCTCTGAAGCAAAATACATCCCCCTGCTCTCATGGGTATGGCTCTGATTTGGAAGCATATGCTGTTCTAAGCAATTGCCTGTTCACGTGCCCCCATGTGCTTAGAGCTCTAAAGAGACACAATCAGATCCGTCCACATCCTTGAGCAGGGGAGATACCTATTTATTTCAACAAGGTGGCCGGTCGGGGTTAATCCAGAAGTGATATTATGAATTGGGAAGCCTATTTGTGATGGGTGAGAGCAGCTGGTATTTTGAGACGTCATCTGGTTGTCTGTGTAAATACTTCCAAGGGTGTTTTCTCAGCCATCCCCACAGTTGGCAGTAGGGCTTTGGGTGATGACAGCTTTGGGGTCACATGACAAGTGCCCAACACAGGTGATGAAGCACCTGTAGGTTTTTCAACTGTGAAGAAAGGGGGGCTTCTTAGATGAATCCCAGGGAAAAAAATGGAGTACATACTAAATAAAACCTAGACACAAGATCTGTGGACAAATGGATGAAATAAATAAACCATTTAAGACTATAGTTTTTTCCCACTAAAAACCAGGCTATTTGGTACCTGAGATCTACTGTGTTAGTTTTACCAGCATGACCAGGTGTGAATCTGTTTAGTTTCCAAACATACAAAGGTAGTTTTAGCTTTTTTTTTTTTTTTTTTTGGCAGGGGGAAGAGGGTGAGGGGGGCAGAATTGAGTTCTTATTATATTGTGGTCAGAGAATATAGTCTGTATGCTTTATCAATACTTTGATATTGGGGGGCCTGGGTGGCTCAGTCAGTTAGGTGCCTGCCTTCAGCTCAGGGTTCTGGGATCTAGCTCTGAGTCAGGTTACTCGCTCAATGGGGACTCTGCTTCCCCTCTAACCTCTGCCCCTTCCTCCCTTTCTCTCAAATAAATAAATAAAATCTTTTAAAAAATACTTCAATATTATTCAAGATGTCCTTTATGGCCTAGCATGTGCCCACCTTTTGGAAATATTCGCTGAAGACTTGAATGTAAACTGTCAAGGGTTGAGACAAAATTCTAAACATGTGGATTTTATCAAATATCTTAATCATGCTATTCAAATTTCTAACGTTATTAATCTTGATCACTTGATTAGTTTGTAATAGATGAATGTTAAAATCGTACGTTAAGAAGTTCAAATTAAAAAAAAAAAAAGAAGTCCAAATTTTCCTAATTCTGTTGACTTCTACTTTATATGAAATCACTGCTTTTGTAGGTCGGTCAAATATTGGCAGTTTCATGTGGCTCAGCCTGGTACTTTGAGGCTATGTTGCTAATGTTCACCGTCTCTGCTTTCTTATATTTTTCTGGTTTATTATGTGATAACCTTCCTTGTCCTTAAATAATATCTTTTCAAATCTATTTTATCTGACATTTATGTGGCTACAGCATCTTTATTTTGATCAGTACTTTTCTGGTGTAATCCGTATATCTTTATTCTGTTAAGCTCTATTTGGACTAATGTCTAGAATACTATTTTTTGTTTATTATACTTTCTATTTGCTCTCTGTCCCTTTTCCTTGCCTTATTTTTGACCTTTAAGTTAAGTAAATTTTCTTTAATCTGTTTATTCCCTGTATTTAATTCTTTGGAGGTTATATATTCTATTTCTCTGATAGTCTTACCAACAGACTCAACTTTGATGACTTCCTTTTTTTTTTTCCAGGTAAACCCTTGAGCTCCAGGGTATGTTCAGGAGTTGGAGTATCTCAGACGTAGATAAATTCACCAGTTTCTCCAGAAACCAGGATGCTTTTATTTAGTCATTTATCAGCCAAACATATATCATTGATGGAAAGGAACATAAAATGTCCCTCAGGTTAGTGGAGGTCCATCTCCTCTGGTGATAGAATTTAATAAACTGAGTTCCATGAAATTACCAGTGCTCAATTGGTTTTGACTCACAAAAAATGGCAATTTAATGGAGTTCAGTTAAATATTTTACTTCCCCACCATGTTGTCGTTATCATTATTATTGTTATGCTATTCTTTTGCATTTTGACATTGCTTCTTCCTTGCACCCTTTTTTGGTTTCCCACCACAAATCTTGGTGTCTCTGTCTTGTACTCTCCTCCTTGGCTCTTGCCTTGTCTCTCTTCCTCATCTCCAAAACTCTGGGAGATGAAAGAGGAGTCTGGAGTCACTATAATGTAGCAGGAAGACTATGGCTCTGTTGCTCAATGGCATGGTGCTAACACACTCTCTCTCTGAATGGCTCTGGATATGTCACTTAAATTTTCTGTGCCTTGGTTTCCCATCTACGAAATAGGGCTCATAATGGTTCCTATCTCGTGTTGTTGTGAAGTTTAAATAAGCAAATGTAGCTAAAGGATATAAAAAAAAACACAAGCTGGATGTTCAGTAAATCTTAGTTAACATCCCTGGATCAAAGTCTCCTTTTCTTTAGTTGGAAAGGATGATAAATTGAAAGATACTTATAATATGTTATTGAGTGAAAAGAGGTCACAAAACAGTAAGTGTAATGTAATTTCATGTTGAAAAAATAGTATCTAGGTTTATACACGCAAAGGAGATACATAGAATTTCCTAGATTATGGTTTATTTATATCTTCCATTGTGCTTTCTAATTTTTCCAAAGTGAACATATATCCTGTGTAATAAACTACACTTTAAAAATGCCTTGAGTTGGCTTATGTGTATGTTTGCTCTATTGCAAGGTTTAAATTAGTGAGTTACAACACAGAGACTGTGCATAGAAGGGAGAAGACCACCGGGTGATGTGGTCGTTTCGATAGGGTCCAGACTGTTGGCAGACAGCTAAATTAGATGGGTCATCTCAGAGAGATTAAGAAATTGGAAACTGAGGCATGGGGCGCCCCCCGTGAGTGAATGAGTGGGTACAGAAGTTGGAGCCAGGGTAGAGGAAGGGCAATGAGGTGGTCATGCAGCAGGAGACAAGCTAACATGTGGTCCCAGAGAAAGGTGTGTGGAGAGAAGCTGCCTGAGTCCCTGATGATACTCCAGCCTTCAGCTCCAGTGACCTGTGGTGGGTGGGGGGTGGGGGGAGGAATCATATTTATTTATTTATTTGTTTGTTTATTTATAAATTTATTTTTTATTGGTGTTCATTTTGCCAACATATAGAATAACACCCAGTGCTCATCCCATCAAGTGCCCCCCTCAGTGCCCGTCACCCAGTCACCCCCACCCCTGCCCACCTCCCCTTCCACCACCCCTAGTTCATTTCCCAGAGGTAGGAGTCTCTCATGTTCTGTCTCCCTTTCTGATATTTCCCACTCATTTTTTTCTCCTTTCCCCTTTATTCCCTTTCAAGGGGATCATATTTAACCCTTTGCAAGCAACGTCTGTGCAACCTTAAAATCCGTTTCCCTCTCTGGAAGCTAGCTGGAGTGCGTTTCTGTTTCTTGCCAACAAATGCCCAGGGAATTTCCACTGGCTGCTTCTTGCAAAGCCTCAGCACCCATTCTTACCAGCCACTCCTCAAATGTACCTGCTGGTTTGGTTTCTCTCTGAAGGTTTTCGTCCTGTTTTGCAGTAGCAGAGTGAGCAAGAAGAGTCTGGGGGCCTCAGCTGTAGGGTCAGCTCTGGCCTCCTGCCATTACCGAGAGCCATTGGCCCCAATCCATCAAAATAATCACAGAATCTTAAAGCACTAGCGATGGTAGCCGACTTCGCATCAGGAATCTCAATCTTTCTGAAAGAAGCAAAGTCAGGACATGCCCCTCTCTCTGATGCAGCACACGAAGGAAGGCTCCGAGCATGAAATAATTAGGCCAGGCCTGGTTCATGTCATTTTCCTTTATCTCCAACTGTCAGTATCAGACTATTGAAACAAGAGATTTCAACCTAAGAAACTTAAACCTATTGCACTAGGCCGTGGTGATTCCCTCTGAGTCAGACAGGATGATATTTGAGGTCACCAAAAAACCCTGAGGTTAGATTTTTTTTTTTTAAATACAGAGGAGGAAGATTTCAGTTAATGATAGAACTGCACCTAGAATTTTGGTTTCTTAATTCAAATTCACCATGCCAGCCACCAACATCAAGGCCACCCATCGCCCCTTCCCTCCACCCCAGGGCACCCTTGTGCCTTGAGGCCACTGTTATCTTGAACTGTACCCCTTCCTCTCCCCAGAGATAGTCCATCAGTGGAGACACCCTGAACTGGAGCTTTGTGGGACTGCAGCTTTCTTCAGGGAGGAATAGGCAGAAGGATGCTGGAGGAGCAACACTTTCCATGGGACACTATGCGAAGAAACTACGGAAGGATGGCCAAGAAGAGGCTTAAGGAACAGTCATTGCTCAACTAAGGAGGCAGTTGAGAGCTAGATCTATAGGAGTTCATTGCACATGTTCATTCTGCAAAGTGACACACTCTGCCCGTGGGCTGGTCCTACAAGTGGAAGTTGGGGACCATTTGTTCTTCTTATCTTGGCCCGGAAATGGATTCCAATTTCAACGTAAAGCATTAGTCACAACACAACTTTATATAATTCACTAACTCAGAGTTATAATTATGTATATAGACAAAGGCTGATGTTTATTTTCATACTCTTTATTTTAAAAAAGTGAGAATAAAGAGAATGAGAGACACTTAAACTAAAATAGTAAATTTCTCTTTTACTTAAAAAATATCTACTTGTAAAACATGATGAATCTGTTGATTCAATATTATCACTCTCTGTGCATTAAAATGGATTTCCAGGGGTGCCTGGGTGGCTCAGTCAGTTAAGGTCATGGTGTTGGGGTTCTGGTATTGAGCCCCACATCACGGTCCCTGTTCAGCGGGGAGACTGCTTCTTGCTTCTCTCTGTCTCTCTCTGCTGCTCCCCCCCGCCCCGCCCCCCCCCCCGCATTGTGCTCTCTCACTCCCTCTCTCTGTCAAATCAAGAAATAAAATCTTTAAAAAAATAATAATAAAATGGGTTTCCAAAGTACTAGTACTTGAACAAACTATTAGCACCAGTGGAAATGACTTTGAACATGTATGGAAAAGAATTCTCACAAATTTCTTCAAAATGTAATAATTCATATATTTTGCTAGATGCTTAGATAATCTCATTTATTCATTTAGCCATTCAACAAAAATATATTGAATGCCAACTCTGCACCAGGTCATGTGCCAAGTCCAAAGTAGGGAAGTTTCATTATGTAATAGAACAAGTCTGGGACATTCTCTGGATGATGGGGCCACAAGGAACCAGAGAAGTAAACAATTTGGGGGAAGAATAAAAGCATCCGGGGACTCAGTCAGTACCTTCTCCCTGGAAAGGTTTGGGGAGATTTGGAAGTACTACAGGTGACTATTAAGTAATTAAGGAACTTTTTCTTCTGATTGCTCCCATCTAGAGGGGGAATGGGGAACTTATGTTTAATGGGCACCTGCTGGGGGATAGTCACAGTATTAGATGACACACACTTCCGTACGTGTATGTATTGGTTACATACTAGATGACATACAAAATATTTATAGTATTTTGAATAATGTAATAATTTAAAGTGTAATGATGCAATATTTAAAACATAATTATTGCAATAAACCTGTGACATAAGTATTACTTGCCCATTTGAATGACGAGGAGTCGAAGCTCAGAATCACCTGTGTAAAGTCGTACATATGAGGAAGAATGATTTGTACTGAAGTCTGTCAAATTCCAAAATCTGCTATTTTTTCCGCTTATATTGCTATCCAGGGAATAAATCAATTAAAAACTGTAAAACTCAGAAATTTTTTTGATATATGACATCCCTTATGAGGCGTGTGAACTTGGGCAGTTTCTTTAAGCTCTCGGGACTTCATTTGACCATTTTAAGATGGGATCATAACAATCTCACTGCCTGTCTTAAAAGGTTGCTGAAAAATTCAATGAAATAAGTCAAAGCACTCAGTCAGCTGCACCAAGTAATGTCCAAGACGGCATCGTACAAGCGCTGAACTAAAATCAAGACCCGTCATCTTATCTTTTTGATGGTGCAAGAAAACCAAAGGCAATTATTTAAATTTAGCCAACAAGGTAAACAAGATTAAAAAAAAAAAGACAATTTCTTTTAATTACAACCGAAGGGAAATACGAATTAAAATGGTTTTTTTTGTTTCAAACCGTGTAATGTTGCTTGACTACTAAAGAGGAGATTGGTTGGTGGTTAAGAATAAAGATTTAGTAGCCAGAGTAGCTGGCTTTGAATCCTGTCTCTGCCACTAACTGGCTGTGTTACCTTGAGCAAGTTACTTGACCTCTCTGTGCCTCGAGGGCCTCTTCTATATAATGAGGCTAATATAGCTCCTATTTCATGGGTTTGTTCAGAGAATTCAATAAGCTGACATTTGATAAGTACTTAGAAAATTATGTATAAGTACTTGATAAAATAAAAAAAAATCTTTGGGGCTCTGAGTAATAAGGAAAACGAGGCTCAGAAAGGTCAATCAACCTACTCAGAGTCACAAAGTTACTAAATGGCTGTGTCTGGGTTTGATTCTGGCTCAGTCTGACTCCTAAAGCTTGGCTCTATGTGCCGCACTGTCTCCCAGTGGGGACCTACTGTAATTCAGCCAGGTCCTAATTTGGCAAATGATACTGTATTTACCCTAGTATTGAAGGGTGTGTCCAAAGTCTGGAAGGTTGCTGGGTGAGTCTGTGCAGGACGCCTGAGAAACACGTCCCACATAGAGGCCAAGAGACTCACCAGGGGTACCGCAGGGGACACTCTTTAGGGACCCCTAGACTTCCTTGGAAGGGCTTTGAAAGTTAGAATTCCAGGGCGCTAGACATAAATGTCCGTGATGCTTCTCTGTTCCAGGTATTGTCCTAAGAGCTTTATACATCATCCTTTCACAGCACAGAGATTAATCTGGGTTCTCCGGGGGACGCACACAAGCTCTAGAAGCTTGAGTCTTCCTGCTGATGCACTACCATTATTTTGTACTAGCTTTTGCTAATAGAATTGCCACTGAACTGATTGTATTAACTCTAGAGTGAAATAAAAAAAAAAAACAGAACTAGGCAGATTGTGTGGGTTACCCAGGCACATATAAGGGTGAGAACATGACAGCTTTACTGTCATCTCCTCTGGAGTAATGTTCTTACTCTCTCTGGATCAGATGCAGCCGAGCCCAGCCCACACGTGTGAAAATGTGCCAATCTCACATGATGTCAGAAGGAGAAATGAACATGGGAGTGGATGACAACTTGCCCTTATTCCTTAAGGAAGAATTTTTTAAAAGTTTAGCTGCTTGGATACAGAAAGAAACACTCATAAAAAGAAGAACTGATGGCATGCATATTAACCAAGAATCTTCTGTCCTTTTTGGTTTGACCAAAGCACATTTCTGAGGCTCAAAGCTCAATGATCAAATGCCACACTCTGATGTTCTGATGAAAGCAGTGGGATTTTGTTGAAGCCTAGATTTGGATTTTTTAAAAAATATAACAAGGTGATTTACAGATTTTATTTATTTATTCATGAGAGGCAGAGAGGTAGAGACACAGGCAGAGGGAGAAGCAGGCTCCATGCAGGGAGCCTGCCATGGGACTCAATCCCGGGTCTCCAGGATCATGCCCTGGGCCGAAGGAGGCATTAAATCGCTGAGCCACCCGGGCTGCGCTAGATTTGGATTTTTATGACCCTCTCCAAACTGGTGGCCAGACCCCTGTGATCACAGGGAGGGTAGAAACACCAGCAGCAGTGCTATGCTGAACATCAGTAGATCTCTTCCGTCACAAGCGATCCATGGGCATTCTCCCGTTAGACCTCTTCGACAATTCTGTGTGGGAACTGCTTTTACCTCCCTTCCGAAAGTGGGAGAAAAAGTCCAGGAGCTGATGAGACTCGTGTCCCACTGAATAGCTGGCTAGTGGTCCATCCAGGATCTCTTTGTAACTATTAGGGATACTTATATCCTATCCTATTGTTGCTGATCAAACAGTAACAAATCTATGCTAGAAAAGTTTGATGATCTTAGTCCATTGGGCTGCTCTAACAGAATACCATAGACTGGGTGGCTTATGAACAACAAACTATTTCTCCCAGTGCTGGAAGCTGGAAAATCCAAGATCAAGGCACTGGCAGGTTCAGTGACCAGTGAGGGTCCCTTTCCTGGTCATAGATGGTTGTCTTTTTGCTGTGTCCTCACATGACAGAGGGGGCAAGCTTTTACAAAGCACTAATCCCATTCACAAGGCTCTACCCTCATGTCCTCATCATCCCCCAAAGGCTCCACCTCCTACTACCATCACATTCGGCCTTAGGATCTAACATATGAATATGGGGATGGGGCCACAAGCATTCACCCTATAGCACTGAAATTCATAAAAACAGACATAGCACGATATTGAAAATGTGAATTTACAAGTCAACGCCCCCCACAAGTGTAATTCGCGAGATTACTTTAAAAAACAGCAACCCTAGATCTTTAGGGGATTTTACATAGCTTTTGCAAAGCTGCTCGATGGAATGGTTTAATGCTTTAAGCACAGATTTTTCCAGTTTTTTTGACCATGCTGAAGCATTGCCAAGTTGTATCATTTGAGAATTCTTGGGATAGTCTCATATAGAAGAGGAAGCCTGCTGATTTGCCCAGTCCATTAAGATGACATTGCAAGAAGTTAATAAGAATCTTTCATATAAAATAACATTTCCTGAGATTTATAGTGGATATAAATGATTTGGGGGAAGACAGCTTATTAGCAGAAAGGTTCCTTTTTCACCTAATCACCAATTATTGTAACTTGGGGGGAAGCCAGCATGGCATCTGCTAACCTTCCTTTGTCATTGAGTGTCTTTCTCTGCGAGGGATACCCACCACTGACTTAGGGAGGCAGCAAGTGGCCAGCTGGGTCTCCATGTTCCTCACAATGATTTACCCATCAAAACTGATGGTAACAAGGAGCTCAAGAGGTGGACAGTCATCCACAGCTAGGAAATATTCCATGTGGAACTGTGCTTCCTTCCAAGAAGAGTAGGCAACCATGTGAATGTTCTAGAAAGAACCATAGAGGGAGCCCAGCATGGGCTCGCAGAGAGGAGAGACCACCCTTGCATGGGAGGTTGGTGGCTATTGACAGCCCCACATTCCACAGTGAGCTCTAACGGGTCTGGAGCCCGGCTCTGCTGACCCCAGCCCTTCCCAGCAGTGGGAAATGTGGCTCCCAGGTCCACTCCAGACTGCTCTCTGGGGTTTTCTTCTCTGGGTACTAATCACTAGGTAAGCAGAGACGCAACAACCAGTGTCTTCTCTCCCAGTGATCTTGTGGTTCTTTTCTCCCACCTAACCCATTCATTCCTCCCCCTCAACATACTCTGGGAATTACTGTATTTTTCTCTGCGTGTTTATGCTGATTACATATTTGTTGCTCTTGTCTCCCATACGCCCTCCTTAAAGGGTGGGCATGGTCCCCTTCTTCACTATCCATTATCTGGAGTGTCTAACTTGCAGGACTTCGTGCCCAGAGGGGGTGTGGTAAAGGCTTGTTTACCAACTTTTCAATTTCTCTGTGTACCCTGTCTTCTACCCTGGGAGCTAGGCTGAACCAAACCTTCGATGGAGTCTGGACAAGGCAGTCCAGGTCAATGCCATTCCAGATAATACGTTTCTCCTATGACTGAAGCACAGGGTAAGGCTCTTTAAATGAATAAGATATAGTCTGTGCCTTCCAGAGCCTTTCAGACCAGAGGAGGCATTTGCAGCTTTGCTCTTAACACGCTCTGCTGGGTCCAATTAGTTGTGAAAGGTGTCATCAGCGATTTGTTGCGACTAATAAAGTAATAAATGGGGAAGAGTTATTTTAAAAGTAAATTTCAGTGGATTCAGACATTTTTCGAATAATCCTTCATAAATTTTCTAAGATTATTGATGAGTGTGAAACTTTGGAGTTCATAAATTTTTTTTTTTTTGGTCTCTTTTTTCACACCCCAATGGACCAGTAGAAGGCGTGGTTGCCTCATTCTGGCAGAGGCGTAAGTAAGATGGATAGTGAAGGATGATGTATGGCAACCAGTTTGACAGCTCAGACCCCACACCTTTCTCACCAGTGCAAAGGAAGGTGCATGCAAGGCATGAGGGTAATGTTATCACAGATACCATCTGATTATAGGAAGAGGGAGGTAAATTCTGCTGGGGAAGGAAAGGGAGTGAGTGAAGTTCTTGGATAGGACAGATCAAAATTGAATCTTGAAAGGCATCCCCAACTTGGGCAGAGAGCTCTGGGGAGCGGGGTCCACCAGCAGTAAGATTTAGGCAAAGTTGCCACAAGGGAAAGTTTGGAAAGTGTTCAGGACCCTATGAGTAGTCCAGCATGGGAAGAAAAATGGTGAGGAGGGATCTAGACTAAGTTGGGGAAAATCTTGAAGGGTTATTGGTGGAAGATGGAGGTGTTTAGACTTTATGCTGTATGTAGTGGAAAAACATCCACGTTTTTCAAATTTGGCACATTAACATGTATAATTCTGTGTGCCGGACACATAGACTAGTTCTTAAAGTGTCCTTGAAGGGTTTAGACACGTTTGTCTGCTTTTGGCAGCTATGTTTATTTCTAAACAGCATAGTGGTTAAGAGTCCTGGCTCTAGAGCCAGTTAATTTAGGTTCAAAAACTGGTTCGCTTATTAACTATAGACCTGGCTTCACCATGCCTGAGATTCTTCATGTGTAATATGGGGATAACAAAAGTGCTTATTTCACGTATTTGCTACTAATTATTAGAGGTATTAAAATGTAAGTGCTTAGTATTAAGTGGGTGAAAATATATCTTAGCTCAGAATAAGCACTAAGTACCTGCCAGCCACTAGTATGATTATTATTACTATTATCTTTGCTGAGGGATACCTGGGTGGCTCAGTTGGTTAAGCATCTGCCTTCAGCTCAGATCATGATCTTGGAGTCCTGGGATCCAGCCCCAAGTCGGGGCCCTGCTCAAGTGGGAGCCTGCTTCTCTCCCTCTCCTCTCTGCTCATGCTCTCTTGATAACTCTGTCTCTCTCTGTCAAATAAGTAAATAAAATCTTAAAAATAAAAATCCTGTTATCTTTGCTGAGTAAGTACATGTGTGTTCTCTGATTATTTCCTGATGATGTGAATGAAATAGGACACATCTTAATGAATCAATCCATATTTCTTTTTTTAAATGATTTTGTTCATTTATTTATTTAAGAGAGAGAGAGACAGAGACACAGACAGAGAGAAAATGAGGGGAGGACCAGAGGGAGAGGGACAAGCAGACTCCATGGTGAGCACATAGCCTGGTGAGGGGCTCGATCTCACAACTCTGGCCTCATGACCTGAACCAAAATCAAGAGTTAGTCGCTCAACAAACTGAGCCACCTAGGTGCTCCTCAAACCATATTTCTTAAGCGATCTTTGGAATCACTGTGTTATGTTCTGCGAGGGATATAGGGAAGGAAGTTGGGCGCACAACACCCTCAAGCGTGTTTCAGTCCAAAGAGAATAAGAAAGACCAAGTGGGGAAAAGCTGAGCAATAGCAAAGCAAAGCTGCACCAGTTTACCAGCTAGCACGATGCTGCACTGGAGGAAGGGCATTACAGTGTGCTTCTCCATGAGTTTGGAGACGAGGTGATAGCATGTAGGCTGGAGTGCTTTGGGAGATCTTTAAGGATTGAGGAGGAATTTGATCCAGGGGTAGGAATCAGATATCCCGGGAAGAGGAGGAGCTGCATCTGACATGGTTCTGGGTGTTTATTTGTCACTTTTCCCACTCTTTCAGTCATACATTGGTTGGTGGTTTAAGGTGTTCTTAAAATTTTCTCAGGTTCCATGTATCTACGCTTCTCAGGCCTTCTTTCTCTTTGGGGCATCTTCCTGGTTCCCACTGTAGGGCTCTGTGCGTTCAAGGGCACCTGGGTGGCTTAGTGGTTGAACATCTGCCTTTGGTTCAGGTCGTGATCCCTGGGTCCTGGGATCAAGTTTTATATCAGAGTCCCCACAGGGAGCCTGCTTCTCCCTCTGCCTGTGTCTCTGCCTCTCTTTGTGTGTCTCTCATGAATAATTAAATAAAATCTTAAAAAAAAAAATAACTGTGCATTCAAGAAATGATCCTTCTCCAGTTTAGAAATCGTAAATATGGCCATAGTATTTATCTCTTAGAGATCAATTAATCCGTACAGAAAGATCTTTGCATGTTTTCTAGTTTTGAGAAACACTTTTCCCTCTTCCCCAAATCCCTTTTTCTGTTAATTGGTCAGTAGCTGCTGGTGAGTAAATCCCCATTTATTCCACCAACTACTTTAAAAAGTCCCTGAAAAGCTTTGCATAAGAAGCTCCACTGACTTGGCCAAAGAGGGGAGGAACAGGGGAAAAGGAATCAAGAGGGGATACCATTGTTCAATTTTCTCAATAACAGAGACCAGGAAGCCAAATATAAAAGAAATGGAAATCAGGAATATCTGAAATGGGTGGTTGTCAAGAAAATGTTACATTCAGTCTTTGCTATTTGTTGCATGTGAATATTCTTATTTTACTCATCCTGATTTCCTCTGATGGAGATAAATGACGTGGGGGGAGGGTCTGTACATAATGTGAGTCAGGTGGCCTTAACCACACATACATCTCTGCTGGGGGCCTACGCCAGCAGAACTCGGAGGAGCAGAGTACAGTAAAGGACAGGGGGTCATCGGGACAGCAGTGGACAACAATGGGAAGCACACGCAGAAGAGTCCACGAGCAAGCATCTCTGGGACATGCTCTTCATTCAGCAGTGCAGAGTCTTTCAATGGACAAAGGGCCCAGGCAGAGGAAAAGGAGTAGGATATCTGGAAGAAATAAGAGTTATTGGATCAAGAATCAGAGGCAGGAGTGGGAGAGAATTCTGAATAAAGCAGACTGCTCTCCATGATGTGGTGGGCATCATCCAATCAGTTGAAGACCTGGAGAGAACCAAAGGCTGACCTCCCTGGAGCAAGAAGGAACTCGGCCAGCAGATGACCTTTGGACTTCTTCTGCAACATGTCTCCTCCTGGTTTACCAAGCGATTGTTTTTGAACTTGAACTGGCCTCACCAAGCCCCACAAATATGTGAGCCAATTCTTTAAAACAAATTGGTCTCTCTCTGGAGAATCCCAATGAGTACAGTGGCACAGTAGGTATTCCATGCATTTCTCTCCTTGCTCTTTTTTTTTTCTCCCTCTCACTTTGTTCTTAAAAACACTATTCAAGTTCATAAAACTACTCAGGGGCAGAGACAATATTCAAATCCACTTCTGTATGAGTACCGTGCACTAACTGATTGCGCCACTGGAGCTCCAATCAAACAAACATTGTATGGTCTCATTCATTTGGGGAATATAAAAAGTAGTGAAAGGGAATAAAGGGGAAAGGAGAAAAAATGAGTGGGAAATATCAGAAAAGGAGACAGAACATAAGAGACTCCTAACTGGGGAATGAACTAGGGGTGGTGGAAGGGGAGGTGGGCAGGGGGTGGGGTGACTGGGTGACGGGCACTGAGGGGGCACTTGATGGGATGAGCACTGGGTGTTATTCTATATGTTGGCAAATTGAACAGCAATAAAAAATAAATTTATTAAAACAAAAACAAAAACAAATCCACTTCTGTGTGACTTCAAACCCCATATTCTGTTCACCAAAGATACACTCCTTAAGACCCAAGGAAGGGCTTTTGAAAAACTAAAACTTGAATCCCTGCCTTCTGGTCGGTCTGGAGATTCTACTGGAACCTAATAGGAGACCTAAGCAAGGCTCAAGTAACCGGGCTCGCTGCCTCACTGGGCTGTGCTGTACAAAACACAGCTGGCCTCCAAGGCTGAGAAAACACAGCCTCGGGTCCTCGCCAGCTTGGGTTGGCTGGAATCAGGGTGACCTGATCCTTCTGAGCCCTTCAGCTTCAGTGGAAGGAGAGGTGATGTTTCTTTCCATCCCAGGTGCCTGGAAGTTCAGCTGGTGAGTCCATTATCCCAGCCACAGCCTGCCAAAGAGATGCTCTGCTTTTCTGTTCCTTCTCAATATTTCCTGGCAGTAGATTCCCCTTTATTCCTGCCCCTCTCTATCTAAACGGGACCTGGACTGCACAGGGGGAAAGGGAGTGAATTCAGGGTCCGTGACATAATAGGAGAGGGGTTATTGGATTGAGGAATGACAATCCTCTCCCTTATTAATCTCCCCTACTTAGGACCAAGAAGCAGAAGGCCTGAGATAAGGAGGCAATTTTCTCATGATTCCTTTCTGCCTGTTGGCAGCGTGAGTGGCAGGACTATAAAAATCGGAGTAGGGTTTTCCAATTGCTTTGGGCAGCAGAGTGAGTCCCCACTGTTACATGCCTGAATTCTCCACTTCGGGAAATCGGGGCCAGCTGCTCGACAGCCAGCGGCTGAGAAATATGGGGGTGTCACTTGGTGTGTGGGAAGCACACAATCCCACCGCTCTAATTGCCTGAGGACTCCTTTGAACGTTGGAAAAAGAAAGGAGGAAGGAAAGCTCTGTGGTTTTTAAATTTTTTTTCTTATGTGGTTTTCTTTCAGGGAATTCTGCGATGGAACTGTGAATAAAAGAGAACGATTTTTAAAATATTCAGTATACCAGAAGTTATGTGCTCCAAGGAGTATTACACATTATAAATCTTATCAGTGCAATCATCTTGACTACATGCTTATTCTAAATCTTTGCTGGGGTGTGCATCTCTTCTGTAGTCAGGTCTTTGCCTTCAGAAGCCCAGACTTTCATCATCACAGAGGAAACAGATTAATTATATCTCATGTGTCAATAACCGTAAATGGGCTACCTATCAAGATGTTGAAAATATGGCTGGATTACAAAGGGAAACCCAACTATCAGTTGATTAAAGATATATGTTTATAATAAATTAGCTCATAGAGGTTGACCGTAAAGCCTGGGAAAAGGCATGCTGGGCAAATGTAAGTTAACAGAAAGTATGAATCTTCACTTAGTGTCAGACAAGATTAAAGCCAAGGCAAAGAGCATTAAATGAAACAAAGAAGAGTGCTTTACATTTATAAAGAGAATCACATTTATGATCTAACAAATACGTTCCATGAGGCCAGGAAGATTTGATTTCTTTCTGTTTTCCTTTTTAAGATTTTATTTTTAATTTTTTAATTAAAAAATTTTTGTAAAGATTTTATTTATTTACTCATGAGAGAGAGAGAGAGAGAGAGAGAGAGAGAGGCAGAGACACAGGCAGAGGGAGAAGCAGGCTCCATGTAGGGAGCCTGATGTGGGACTCGATCCTGGGTCTCCAGGATCACGTCCTGGGCTGAAGGCAGCATGAAACCACTGATCCACCCAGGCTAACCAATTTTTAAAAAAATTTTTAAGGGCAAGAGAGTGAGTCTGATCAAGGAGAGAGGTAGAGGGAGAGGGTGAGAGAGAATCTTAAGTAGGCTCCATTCTCAGTACAGAGCCCATCTCACAACCCAGAGATCATGACCTGAGCCGAAATCAAGAGTTGGATGCTAAACCGACTGAGCCATGCAGGTGCCCCTTTAAGATTTTGTTTTTAAGTAATCTCTACACCCAACGTGGGACTTGAACTCACAACCTGAGATCAAGAGTCACATGCTCTACTAGCTGAGCCAGTGAGGCACCCCCAAAATTAGTATTTGAGAGACTTTAAAATTAGGTGATTTCAAATTAAAGAACACTCCATTTTTCCAGTTTCTCTTGTAAAATCAGAAAATCTGGCAATACTGGGCCTGAATGTTCATGTCACATCCATTAGTCAGACAGGAGTTGGCAAGCTGTGTCCCGTGGGCCGAGTCCAGTCCTCCATCCAAAGAAATCCACACCAAGGACATTTATGCCAAGACACATAATATAAGGTCAGTATAGCAAAATCAATTGTATTTCTATGTAATACCAAGAGATTATTAGAAAATAATGTTTAAAAATCGTATTTTTATGCTGGCATCATAAACATTAAAAAAATAAGAATGCATCTAACCACAATTCTAATATCTTTTCATAGAAAACTACAAACATACTATTGTATTAGTTTCTTGGGTTTACCATTACAGATTACCGAAAACTAGGTGGCAGGCTTAAATGAAGCTCTTTGTTAAGAAACAAAATTTAGTCCCTTACCTGCAGACTTTTTAAACCCAAAATGCTTTTGGAACAGATTTAAGGCCATTCTAGATGCAAGGGAGAGAAGTAAATTCATACATACAATAGATGCTTTAGGGTATTAGGGCTTAACTCCCTGTGGGATCCCTGGTTGAGAAGTGTTGTCAGATTAGTCTCTCCTAGAAGTATGGTGGGAAGTTGAGGGGAGAAAGCCAGAGTCCGTATCCTACCCAGTCTTCCCAGCTGCCCTTTGACCCTATTAGCAGTACAGTCACTTATTTCCAGATACTGGAGAGTCAGTTTTCAACATTCAAGAGGTAATTGTGCCCTAAAACGTAATTGTGTACTTAAGAGCTTCTTTTTTCCCTTCTTTCTCAGAATAGACTCTGAGATGTTGGCTGTACTTGGATTTCCTTCTCTCATTCTGTAGCACTCACTTCTCGGGCTGGATAATGTTTTCTATTTAGGAATCACAATTGAAGAAGTGGTTAAGCCACTTACGCTTCCAGGGACTATTGTTTGAGCATTTCCAATGAGGGCTAAACTAAGAAGGGAATCTCAAGGGGCCTAAGTGTTTACAAAGTAGATATCTATAGCAGATTGCCTGCATCTGGGCATTTATAGACTTATATGAGGATGATGGTCCCTTCTCTTTCACCCCACTCTTCCTTAGTTCCACCTCTTAAGTCAGTAATGGCCATTGTAATTGGGGAGCAGTCTAGAGACTAAAGCTACCCTTGCTATATGTACTCCATGGCCATCATCATGGCCTTAGAGCCCTAAGAAGTTTCAATAACAGTCTCACCTGGCAGTGACTGTGGTTAAGTAAAACTCACACAGTGGGGGCTTGGTATGGGTTGGCTCTTCAATGAACTTGAGCAGACCAACACAGAACAGAAGACTAGAAGAAGGAAGGAAGACTGCTGGACACACAGAAGCGGGGGGGTCTCCTTTCTCTGGAGAGTGACCCAGAGATATAAGACTCTTTCAGCTTAATAGTCTGCAGTTATGTGTATGAGAGAATGTCCTAGACCTTCATCACCTAAGAAGTTAAGCCTTCATTTCCATGGGATTCTGAACTGGGTTAACGTTAAAGCATCCCACACAGGTCAGTCATTGTTATGCAGATTGGGGTGCTCAACCGTGTTCCTCTGCTAATGGCTGGTGAAGATCCTAGCTCACTTCTGAGAGGCTTCCGTACCCACAAGGCTCTGAACGTTAAATGTATAATAGTGGGTTATAGTCCCAATAGTGGGACTGTGATTCATTCCTATGACAATCCTTTAATTTGCTGGCCAAAATATATATGTGGAATGGGGATAATGTTTCAGAAGTGGCCTTATGCTGGTGCAGAATAGGCATGAAGGAAGGCAGTTCCTTGTCTCTGTCAGTTGTAGAAGGCATGAGTCAAGAATGGATTTTTATCTTATCTTTGTATCATTTAAGAAATATTTATTGAGTACGTACTAGGTTCTGGGGAATGTGATGACAACTATAACCTCAAGGACCACTCAATGTAGTTAGGAAGATAGACATGCAAACCAATAGTCAAAATGTCATGGGATAGGGTTCATTAGATCAGGGAAAACATCAGAGTTTCTGTGAATGCAGAGAAGCTGGAATGGAGTTCAATAAAATGAGTGGAGGAAACAGGATGTGCAAAGGAATGATCAGAAAGACCCAGATGTGCTTAGAGTAGTAATTAGGTAAGGCCAGGCAAGAAGACAATTGGAGAGAGAGAGAGAGGAGAAGGAGAGAGAGAGACAGAGAGAGAGAGAGAGAGAGAGAGAGAGAGAAGCTAGATTGCAGGTGCATGTGTGGTACTGGGTGGTAGGCTGAGAGAGGACATCAGATCTTGAAGCTGGAAAGTTATGTAGAAGGCCCCTAAAAATTATATTATAGAATTCTGACTCTCAGAGCCAGTATGTACACTCAAGAAAGCTGGTTCTTGAGACCAAGAAAACCACTGGGATCATGATTTCCTTTTGGAATTGGTTGGTGACATCAGTCCACGCTTCAGAAGCAAATGGTTGTGAAGGAGGGTGGCTCAACCAGCTTACCCCTAAAGGCACTAAGAAGGAATTTTGTCCACCATCCCATAATACCCTGCTATTCAAAGGCAATCCAAGAAGTGTTGAAATTATATATATTTTTTTCCTCTTCAGGTTTTTAAAGACTTGACTTATCCAGATACAGTTTGGTTTTTTTGGGTTTTGTTTTTGTTTTTTTAATCAATGAAGAGGGACCCAAACCTTACCATGAGATCTTATGTAAATTATTTAATTCCACTAAGCTCTTGTGTTTTCTCAGCTTTGAGGATACTAATGGTCCCCTCCACCTGAGAGTTTCTGAGAAGATTTTATGAGAAAATCTATGTAAGGTACTTAGCACAGTGCCTAGAACATAGCAGAAATGTGATCAATGATGAACTATTATGGGGGTTTGGTTTTAAAAAAATCTATCAATTGATTGTGCCTCTTCGATCCTGTACCCTTGACCCTCTCTAAAACATCCTATTGGCTTGATCTCATTTTCAAACCTTATCTCTCTTCAAGGGCAGTTGAGTCTAAAATGTAGTTGGGAAACTGAATTAGGATCTCTTCTGAATGAAGGCCATGTTCTGATAAACCCAATCCAACTGTATTCCAGTTATGAGGGTGAATCAGGATGATGAGCAAAGAGCTTGGGAATCCTGGCATGAGATCTGTCCACAGGTTGCTGCAGCTGGTATAAATAGCTATGAATTGCCAGGTGATTTGCTAAGGCACCACACCCTGTATGAGGGGGGTACAGGGTTTCTCTGCTAAGGGAAGGCAGCTAAAAGAAAACATTGTAGTATGGAAAGAGCAAAGGGCATGTTCCATGGACAGCAAGAGCTAGTGAAAAGGCAAGGCTCACCTTCTGCATCCTTGGAATGGCTGGAGAATATGCCCTTGAGCTTCACAGATGGCGAGTCCGAGAACGTCCATGCAATGTCCTTGGAGAGTGGCTGCTGGGTGATTGATGAGGTAGGGCCTCCACAGCTGTACAGAGCCACCCGGGAAAGCTCAGAGACTTGCAATAGTCAAAGCACGTGACCCCTTGCAGAGTGAGCAATAACACAAAGATATGCAAATGGACAACATGGCCTAGAAAGATGGCTCTCTCCCACTGGCCTTTCAAAGGTTTTGGGATAGATCTCAATCTCACCCTTTTAACATGCTTTTTGGAGTTTTTCTATTTTGGTCAGTGCCTATGATGATTATGAATGCCTTGGAAACTGGCAGAAAATGAAGTGATCTGGTTCTCTGAAATGCATGATGTTGGGAATGGCTTCATGGCAGAGACTGGACATGTAGAGAGAGCTCAGAAGTTGGCTGTGCCATTTCTGTTCTGGTAGGGGGTAAGGGCAAGGAGAAGAAAAGGAATGGTAACTGCTATTTTTGTTGAGAGCATGTCAATACCTACCATCTGCTAGGTATTGCCCAATGTGTTTTGGAGGTATTTTGTCAGTTAATCCTCAAGATACGATACAGACAAGGGCTATGATCACTCCCAATTTTGGATGATGAAACCAAAATTTAGAGAGCTCAAGTAAATCACTCTTGGTCACAGAGCTAGTATGTGGTAGGATGGGGTCTTTGAACAGGATCTGATCCTGAAGGCTGTACCCTTAACCACTAAGCTAAAATATCGTGACTTTTATCCGACCTAGAGAAATACTGGTCTAAGCATGTTTCTTCAGGAGCAGCACTTATATCTTTGATGAATGTCCTTGACTTTGACTAAGCTTCTAAAGAAAGGAGTCCGTGTCTTGTTAGAATTTAGTGTCCCTGCATCTGGCTGGTGGCCCACACTTGATAGCTGATAAGTGTTAGTCAGCTGAACTGACTGAATTGATGAGTTCTATATGACATTTTCTGAAAGCTCGCCTTGCAATTTAAGAAACGTGGTCCCTTCACATTCGTGCGAACAACAAAAATCACAAACCTCCCTCAAGAATTAGAATCCAATTCAATTAAAAAACATGACTTATTTATTTCTGGCAAGGAGTTGAAGTGAGAAACATTGTCCTTCTCCCCATCTATTTGCCATAAATTATTAACTTGCATGGTGCCTGATATGAATTTGTATTAAGTAACTGTGGCTTAAAAATATTTGTGAAATCTTCAATGTATTCTTTACAAGACTTGACTTAAATATGTGAGGAGACAGGACTGCTGGCCACCAATCGAATGTTGTGGGAATCTGTTTAATGTGGGTTGTCACATTTGGGCAGTTATTAAGCCGAGGAGTTGTTTGGGACAAAACTCAGACCTTTATCTATAATTGTGTAAGTACCAGTGGCTCTGATCAAGATGAAAGTGTGTTTCTTCCCTGGGTATGCTGGTAAACATCTAACAAAGAGCTCTCTTGAAAATAAAAAAAGCCCTAGTTTGTAGCATTGGCTTGTTTGTGTAATTTAATATTCACTCCATGGTTGATTTTAATTCCATTGAAGATGGAACTGAAAAGAGATGTACATAATCTTGTCTCTTGAAATGGTTTAAATGGCCTCTAACATATCACTTATTCCTCTAGAACTTCTATTCTGGTCTATGTGGGATTCCCATCTCACTATCTATGCATAGTGGGTGCTGGGCTGGTTCCACTATTATGGCTTTTTGTCTACTGAACCAGATGCTTAGGATTAGGCTTCAGATTCATAGGCTGTGCAATTTCCCTGTAATGTTTTATCCTGGACAGAGTAGTAGCTAGAAGGTCCCTGAGAGTCCATATGGCCCAAGACTTTACAAATTATCAATCATGAGGATGGTGGGAGCAGAGTACACCCAGTCTTCATGGTCATCTGCCCAGAGTGAGAACGAATAGCTCTTTAGGGACCAATGGGTGGAGGAAGGAGCCATGTCAACCATCAGATGTAGGTTGAGTGGGGGAGGTTCTGCAAGCTGCCTTGATGACCTCTTACAGGCAGCATTTGTCCTCTCCCATCCTTGAATCCCCAGAATCCTTGGCTTGGAAGCTTCTGTGTAGTTTAGTAAACCGTCATGTGCTAGACTCACGAGACAACTGATGCCCAGACCTTCTGCCAAGGAGCAGAGCATCAAAACTCTGTGCTACACACACAGAATGGAGATCTGTCCTTCGTGCTAAGGGCTCAGAGAGGAGCATGCCTGAATCAGACAGCATGCCTGAATCAGACTGAGCTGTGTGGGGGTGGTAGTCAGGGAGGGCTTCTTGAAGAAGGGAGGCCCAAATGAACTCTTAAAGGATGAGTTTCTTTCTTCACAGTTCACTAGATAGGACTCAAGTCATTCAAGTTAGTTGGGCTCTCATTCCTTAAAATCTTCATAAAGGAGTCTCTTTCATCTGCTTTGGACCCCAGGCTCCAGGAAATAAGAAGCATTTGGTAGGATTGTCTCTAGATGTAGATATTAATAGTCCTGTAAATACAATGAATTTTCATTGGGGGAATTTACTAGTTCTTAAAAGAATATTTCTGATCAGCAGATATCAAATTTCTAACAGAAAAGGGGCCGAGGGCTGATCCTATAAATTCCCCTTGCCCTTTCAGACTTAACCAATTGTAATTGTTTAAAGAAGAATGAAGATTATTATTGCAAAATGAAGGTTTACAAGAGCCACTAAGTGAAGACAAGTCTTCCCAAGGCTCATGAAGAAGCCAGAGTGAATCATCCAGGATGGGATGATCACCTTGTCCAGTAGATTTATTCCTCTATTGTCAGTATGTTCTTCTGAGATGAGTTGGAAAACTTCCACAGAGTTTGAAAACTAACACATGCATGGTGGGTAAGGTCTTTGGCTACCAAAAGACTTCAAAGTAAGGACGTGCTTCATCCCAGTTCCTATGACTATGGAAGATTACCAGGGGCAGTGTTGAAACTCTAGCTATGGTACAAAGCCGCCCACTCTTTAGGACAAATAAAAAGGATGAAGGGTGTGTTCTTAGGAAGAGTTAGGCTTTTATCACTGTAGAAAAAAGGATGACTGCCCCAGGGTGGTGGCTTTGGTTTGGGGGAGACCTGAAGAATGAGTTGTTTGTGTTTTGTGTGGTTTTTTTTTCTTTTCTTTTTCTTTTTTTTTTTTTTTACAAGAATATCCTAGTTACCAATTTGTCTTTCAAGGGACTGATGGTGGCCAAAGGACACTGCTGAAGGACTGGGAAGGGAAGGTCCCCACTGATGCCAATGGTGGAACAGCCAGAGAGGACTCAGGGTGGCCTTGAGTACAGATGCCTGTGTGGTTTAAGGGGATGGGTGGGATGGGCCCATCAGAAGTAAGAAATAGTACTAGTTAATCTACTCTCTATTCCGTAATCTCAGGCTTGGAAAACTGCCATGGCACTTGGCTTTTGTCAACCATTGAGATGCCCTGGGAGACCCCCCAAATTCAACTAACTCTATGAAAATGAGTTCTGTGAGCTTTAGAATTCCTCTCAGTGGGGGCCAGTGCCTACATACCCAACCCTGTGTTGCAAAGAGATTATAACTTTATTCAGCATTTCTAAGAGGCTATTCCGGGGAATGTTATACTGATGATATCAAGGGAGGGGTACTATGGAAAAAAGTTATCTATGTTCAAGCAAGTCTGTAAAATATGTAGTTAAATAGAGTTAGAATGTTTATGTTCTACAAGCTTTTTCCGGGCTTCTCACCTGCTATCCTGAATTGTGGGTCCCTAACAGGGATATCTTAGGGACCCACAATATCTCAAAATTCAGGTTCTAATGTAAAAAGTAGGTGATGTTTCTACTTTGGGGTTACACTGGTAACACAACATCAACAGCACACTACAGGCATGGATTCGTGTATTTTGAATAAGAACCAAACAAATGCCATATGTACAAAGAAAGGACTAGTGGGGGCAGGGGCAAAAGGGAGACTCTGGTGGCAGAGACTTAAGAAGTCAGCCACCCCTGGTTGAGGGTCAAGTGCCCATGATTCTAATTCTGAATTACTGGGTGACCTTTGCAGGATCACTCAACATATCTGGTTCTGTTTCCCCACATGCAATGCAGAAATTTAAAAACTCTCAAACTTTTCTTACAAAACATTGCAAGCCTATTACACAATGCTGTGAAAAGGTCTTGAGCTCTGTGGTCAAGTACATGGCCTAATGACAGGGCAGGATGCTGGCCATCAGCAGGATTAACTGAAGAGTTTGCTGGGTAAGCACAGAGAGCATCGCCTGCCAGGACTGGGGGGCAGCTGACATCCTGGGGTCAGGAGGAGGCAAGCCCGTGTGCGGTGTGCACGAACACTCGGGCAGGTATTCAAGTTGCACTCCTGGGTGTTAGTGGCTTCCATCCCCAAAGGACAACCCTGAAGACTTGAAAAGACAAGAGAACCCAGAACAATAATAAGCAGGTGGTCTCTCTTCTGCAGCAGGCAGACAAAATAGCCCAGCTGACCCTCGTGGGAGTCTCTCTTTCTATTTGTCCTGGGGCTTTCTTAGTCACTGGATGTTTTATAGGACTTGCCCAAGGGATTATTTGTTTAGAGCACAGTTAAATCCTACTAAAGGTTGGGACTTCCAAGAAAGGACACATCTAAAAAGTGTTTTCTTTTTGGTTTTTCTTCCTCAGTTGGTGGTTATGGCAAGCTTGTGTACATAGGGCCCATAGGCGATATCCTTTGTCCTAATTTTGATTCCTCATTTCCATTGCTGAGTCATCCATTGGGCTGTCTTGGAATCCGAGGGGAAAAAAAACCTGGAAGGAGGGGCCAGCAACAGGGCGGCCTGACCTTTTTGAATAGAGCAAGTTCGCCACCTTGAGTTGCAAGTGAGTACTGCCGGCCCTTGGGTGATGAGCAAAAATTGGGAGAGGGGACAAATGGGGCTGGTTCTCTTTCAAAACAGAACAGTAAGGCCTGGCCTACCTCTATGACATCCTGAATTTTTTAAAAAGATTTTTATGTGTTTATTCATGAGGGACACAGAGAGGCCGAGACATAGGCAGAGGGAGAAGGAGGCTATCCGCAGGCAGCCCCATATGGGACTTGATCCCAGGACCCCGGGATCATGACCTGAGCCAAAGGCAGACCCTCAACCACTGAGCCATCCAGGTGCCCACATCCTGAATTATCTTTAAGAAGACCTAGTGTATCAGTCACGATTGTTCAGGGGAACATAACCAATAGAATATATATGTATACGACTAAGAGATTAGGCAGGAGTTGATGTTAGGGTCTTGAGGCAAAATTTCTTATCTCTAGGAAACCTTGGTTTTTGCCCTTAAGGCCTTGGACTGATTGGATGAAGCCCATCCACATTAACCAGGGTAATCTCCTTTACCTAAAGTCAACTGATTGCGGATTTTAACCACATCTCAAAATACCTTCACAGCAACACCGAGACCAGCGTTTGATTAAATAACTGGGTATTGTTAGATATGCTGACACATCATCAATGTGATGTTGAACGAGGCAGATGCAGCCCCAAACACTGGGAATCCCTCCTGTGCAGACCCTTGGAAAGCACAGAGGACGACAGGAGATCACCACAAGTCCCATTGATGTGGGGAACAAAGGCAAAGAAAAATTATTAAGTTTTCTTACTACCGACAGCCCACTGACAAGTCCTTGAAGCCGGCAGAGTGACCTTCCTCTAGGGACTCAGCTGCCTCGTTAATACTTTGCTAAGGGCAAAAGGCAATCTTAGCTCAATCCCCCACGATCCTGTAAATCTACTTTAACATATAAAAATTCCTTTGGAAATGTCCTTAATCTCAACACCAACCCCTGAACGCAAGACACACGTTGGCAATCAGCCCCCAAGTATATGACCCACTGATATACATCTGAAGGGTCTCACTGAATAAAGGACAGGTGGGGGTAGGTAGGGAGTGATAGGTAGGGGGCTAGGGGATCAGGCTCACAGAAATCTCAGAAATGCTGAGGCATAAAGAAACCAGAGATAAGGGAACAAAGGAGACCACCCTGCCCTAGGTGTGGGTGGGGAGGGTGGGTGTCTTTTTATGACAGCCACTTGTGACCAACAAAGAATAACCAGAACCTAAAAGAAGTAAGCCATTAAAGATGTTATCACCCGCCCTTAGTCAAACCAGGACATCACAAGAATGATTGGGCCATAAGCTCTCTGGTCAGTTCTAAATAAAAGACTGTCGGTGGAGGTTGGCAGCCCCATCAGGTGCCCTCTCACTCCTGAGAGCTTTTTCTCTATCTTTGCTTAATAAACTTCTATTGCTTTACTGACTCTCCTCTGCAAGATTCATTCTTTGTGTGAGACAAGACCCTTGCTCTCCTGCTTCAAACACACTGCTGTGCAGAATTTTCTTCAGCAATCGTCCGTGGGGTTTCCCGACCTTCCCTGTCTTTTGAAGCTAGAAGCTGCATCTGTAGCTGGGGCCATGCGTGCAAAATGCCTACCTTGTCCACCTTGCCTCTTCCAGCTGCCACCACCCTCCCCACGGAGCCCTGGCCTGGGAAGCCCCTGAACCAGGATGTGATTTCTGAAATGCCTTCCTAAAGCATTTCCCTTCATGAGCTCATCGATCGGTTTTCTGTGGGCTTGGCAGGTGTTTGCTACAGGTAAGGAAGGAGTAAGGAAGAGGAGGACATGATGGTGAGGCTCTCCCATCTGATGGGAAGAGAATCATGAAGAGAACTCTGGCTTCTGGAAACTGAGGTCAAAACCTGAGAGGAGGGGCTGTCTGTGTGTAGCAGGTTTCGACAGAGCCCCAGTTTCAACAGGTGGGCAGCTAAAGAAGAAACATAGCAGGTGAAGGAGACCCTTCTGTTTGGCAAAAACCATTAATTACCAATCAGCGGATGAATCTTGATAGAGACACGTGACCAGATGTCTGTGTCTCTTCCCCTAACAGAGCTAAAACTCATGTTTCCCTGCTTCAAAAAAATAGGCAAGGAGGGCTAAGATAGCTAGCTTAATAATGGAGATCGAGTTTCCCATGCTTCCCCTATAATACTGCGGGGCCCCAAACATCCTCAAGTCCACCTGATTGGGGAAACTGTCTTGGATCTTTTTTTTTTTTTGCAAAAAAGAAAGGAGCGTTAAATATGTTTCTTAGCGTTGTCTCTCCTTTTCCATTTGAGCAATAAATGTGTGCAGGAGTCACTGTAGTCAATAAGATTGTCACTGGCTGTGTTAGCTTCAAAGTAAAAGAAGACAAGAGTGAATAATCCCTAAAAGGACTGGGCTGTGCTCATGGAATGTTAGCCTAGGAAATGCTGAGATGCACACGCCCATAGGGGGCAGCATTCCTCCTTGCCTAAAACGTCTTAACTATTTCAGACACATCAGTAGGGCAGGGTTAGCTACATCCAAGAAGTGAAGGAAGTCATCCGGGTTCAAGAATGACCACAGATGCCCCCTGGAAGGGAGAAACCACTGATGATGCGCTCGATTGTCGTTAGAATTGGTTCCTTCACCTCCTCGGCCAGGGACAATGGAAGGAGATGGAGGATCAGAGGATGAGAAAGGATAGATGCCCCCTAAGAAGAAGGTTTCATAGTGAGAGCTGGGAATTCACGCTCTCGTAAGACCAAGCAATGGCCACAGTCTCTCTTTTGGGTTAAATATCGTGCCGTTCCATGTCTGCCCCATGCTCCATGCCAACAAAGGCTTAGATTTTTTTTTTTAGTATTTTATTTATTTATTTATCCATGAGAGACACACAGAGAGAGGTAGAGACAGAGGCAGAGGGAGAAGCAGGCTCCCTATGGGGAACCCGATGTGGGACTTGATCTCAGGACCCCGGGATCACGACCTGAGCAGAAGGCAGATGCTCAACTACTGAGCCACCCAAGCGTCCCAAAAGGCTTAGATTTAAAAACTTGAAGAGAATGAATGCCTTGTTGAAAAGGAACACTGGCAATCTCAATATTTCAAGCCCAGTAAGTGAGATAGAGCCTTTTGGAACTCTTGAAGAGTTAAAATTCTAAGAGGAAGAGGTGACAAATTTATTTGGGGGAGAATCTTGTCCCAGAGCATCCCCTCAGCTTTCAGATCCTGGATTTTTTTTTTTTCCAGGATTCTCAAGAGAAATGCAAACAGTGCCTCCACACCCTGCAAATGACAGCCGCCTAACTCCTCTGAGGCTTTTCTCTTCACCTTAATCACAGCTAGATGAAGAAAAATACTAGCAAGGGCGTCATCAGTGAGATGAGTACATCTACCCTCTAGAATATTCATAATTGCACCGGTCCCTGGAGACAGGTGGGGACTCAATCGAATTGTCAGGAAAAGCCTGAATTGCTTGCTCCACACCCTGTGCCCCCCAACCCCACCCCACCCTGCCCCAAATGTCTTGCTTTGACTTGCTGCATGGTACCAGCAATTTGTGATCAGAAATAATCTGATCTCTCAGTCGTGGGCAGAAGTGACCATGGGAAGCCCCTTGCCTGTGTATAGATCTTCCCATAGCAGAGTGGAGAAGGACTGGAAAGATCCAGTCTCTCATCCTTGCATGAAAATAAAGACTGTGTTCATGAAAGTAGAAGTGTGGCTCTTCTCTGACCTTTACTGAAAAGAATGCCTCGCAGTCAGATGACCATCCCTTTTGTAGATGATGAGACATCAGGTTGAGCTCCTCAGTGGGAAAGAGAGGAGATCTCCTTTCCCAACATCATCTGACAAGTCTCCTCGGGGTGGGGGTAGGGGGTCATTGATGGCATTCATGCGATTATGTTTAAGAAAGAGTAGATTTGTCAGGGCATGGTGTTTAATTCTTTTTAATTGTATTGTTTTTTTTTTTTTTCTTCAGATAGCAAAATACAGGGAACCAAATCCAGAGGAAGTCTCTGTGGAAGATGAAGGTCAAACAGAAGGGAGGAAGTGGCCAGTTTATGATTTAGCACTCTCCAGAGGCAAAGCCAATTGCATTTCTCCAGGGAGATTTGCTCAACCCTCAACAGGTTCAGCCAGAGAAACCCATTTGCAATTCCCCAGACAATGATTATGAAACACACTTCTCCCTCCCCCATCCAACTGGGAAACACAGTCCCCATGCTAGTGACCCAGAAATAAAAAGTCCTTATGCCCAGTGTGGAGAACATACAAAAAGTATTCGTACAAATTTAAATTTCCAGGGAAGGCAGAGAAAAGGACAACACAATGGATTTCTTGTTCACTGCTCACGAGTGTCATGAACTCTTAAGGCTTGGTGGGGGGCGGTCTTTGCAAGCCACCCCAACCCAAGTGTTGTCATTTTGCGCAGAGGACATTTTTGGAAGAGTGATGTCTAGTGCGAGAATTCGAGGAGCTTTAGCAGAGCCAGACCGTTACTATAATCACGTTAGAATCCAGCTCCTCATGTACCACTTGGATGATTCACGTCCAAAATTGTTTTTTTAGGAAAGCTGATTTTGTTGTTGTTGTCATAACTACAAGCCATGCTGTCATTTCCCAGCACCCAGAGAGTTGTTACAGGCAAAGCTTAATGGAATAAGATAGATGGGTCTTCAGCAAGTCAAGGACCTATGGTTCTATGTCTCCTTTCTGCTCTCAGGTCATGGAGTTGTTTTCATTGTCACATAGCAATGGCACAGTGGTCCCTATATTGAGGCCCTTCCCTCCTGGTTCTGGGAATCAGATCATCAACATCAATCAAATCATCATGATCAACAACAAAAATCTCATCCAACCTGCTTGCTCTGTGAGCAAAGTTTCTTACAGTCTGTTCATTAGGACACTGGTTCCTTGACATCTTCTTAGATCTGCCTCTACATGAGGTTGTCTTGGCCCATAAAGTTTGCAAATTTTAATGATCAGTGAATTTAGTCTGCTAAAAAAAAATTAAAATAAAATGTGATCTGCTAAAAAAATTTTCCTTACCCTCCAAATTTCTCAAGCAAAAGCTTCAGACATTGCTAGAATTACCAAAGGTGGCACAGAGACACAAAGTGAGCAAATGCTGTTGGAGAGACGTCGCCAATCAACTTGCCCGGTGCAGGGTTGTCACAAACCTTCAATTTGCTTAAAAAAAAAAAAGAAAAGAAAAAGAAAGAAAGGAAGAAGAAAAAGAAAAAAAGAATGCAGTGTCTGCAAAGGGCCATACATTGAAGTGTAATAAAATGAGGTATGCCCATAAACAAATGGAATTTCAGATCCTGGATCCTGGTTCTCTTCTCTCTGTCTCTCTCTTAATCTTTCATTATCAGAGACACAAAAGTAGTTTTGAGTGTGTTCAGACAACTAAAAACAAATGGCTTATGCATCTGATGATATTGGCAGCTGAGAGCATATGACAAAGGTCCCCATTCAATTTCCCTTCTCAGGGTTGAACCAACCTTTAAACATAATGGGTAATTATTCTTCAGTAGGAACACAGATTTCCAAATCAATAAGCACTGAACTTTTGGAACCGTCCCATGGCTTAATTTGAATGCAGCTCAAGCTGTCACCACCCAGGAGGCCCGGATTAAATTCTGGGGAGAGAAGTGTTTCTTGTCCGGCCTTCCTGATGTGGCGGAGGCTTGGTGCTTTGCTAAAAAGCAAGCAAGAAATTGGCCATGGCGGTTTCTTTGTTTGACCAGGAGGTGGCACGATCTGAAAGCCTATTACCACATCTCGCTAGAAACAAGGAGTTTCTGTTTTTTTCACAGTGAGGTCAAAGATTCAAAGCAGGACTGGAAGAAGACCAAATACTGTCAAAGACCATAATTCATATCTCGAAGGTTCTTGCAGTCCCTGGGTGTATTTCTTTGGGAAGGCCCAGAGGAAAAAACAAAAAAACAAAAACACAACCAGGCAATAAGAAATCTCATATGTACATTTTGGGAATTGTAGAGACGGTTTCCCATGTTCTTTTAGAGAAAGGTACAAAAACAAGGCGCTTTTATGTTGTCATAAATAATAAATTGGAGTAGAGAGTGGGAGAAGGACCTTTCATTCCTTTTCTAGAAAGAAACAGCTTCATGATTCCATGACCTTTCCTGTTGCCCTGGAGGAATAGAAACTTCCTGACTTCTACAATTAGACCATTTGACGATTCTTATCTCTCATGGTATTTAAGAGCTGGGAAGGATTTTAGAGAACACTTGGTCCAAGTATTAGCCAGCACAGGAAGCGATCTCATGAGCAGATAGAAGAAACGCCGTCTATTTGCAAAAGTCACTAGGGCCAGTGGTACATTTCCACATCATTCAGCTCATCCTTGGGACTGCATGTGAGGTTTTTGTTTTAGTTGAGCTACTGATAGTCCTAATGCTGCTTATTGGGTACTTCATTCATTCACGATCCATTCATTACATGAATATCCGCCTCTTTCATTAGTACTTAACCATGGCTTCCCATGCTAGGCACTGAATGAAACAGGTTATGTGCCTTCTCTTACTAAACACTATAGTCAGCACCTGAGACAGGTACTATTATTTCCCATTTACAGATAAAGCAGTGGACACTCAGGAAGATTAGGTAATTTGTCCACAGGAACCACAGGTCCAAGGGACCACAGCTAGCAAGTGGTGATGGTCACTGTGATGTTCTCATGGACCCAAAGAGCATGTGGATGGCCCTGTAGGGATCCTGTCTTCTCACCCTGGACCAGAGCATCTTCATCTGAACTCTGCTGGGCACATCTGCCTTACCGGGCACCTGGATCGATCTTCAACACCTGAGTTTAACAACTTCCTTTTCATCCACATGATGACCCTTCAAATACTTGCGTGCTATGAACATATCCTGGCACTCATTCTATCAGTTTGGTTTCTTTTAGGCTAAGCAGACCCAGTTTTCTAACTGTTCCTTTAAAGACATGGCTTGTGCCTTCTCACTACCCTGTTGGTGCTCTCTGCAAGCAACTCATTTGTCAGTGTTTCTCTTTTTTGAAAAGAAATTACCTCACCAGAAAACAGTGGGCATAATTGCTTTCCTTGATCCACACAGTGTCCTGTCCAGGGTGGGAAGATATGAGTTCTGCTGATATTTCTGAAACCAAACCAGCTATCATTTGACGCTGTGTAAACCACTTAATCTCCGTGGTATTCTATTTCCTTATTATTTCCTATAGGTCTCTTTGTACCTGTCGTAACCTTCTGAGACTTGCCATTCCTCCTTCATGGGCCATCTGCCTCCTGCATTAGCCTGGGCTTTGTGATGGCCGAGGCTGGCTGGGGCTGCTCTCACCACTCCTAGAGACTGGCCCAACCTTAGAGCACCACACAGCCGTGTAACTGGCAAAATCATGGAGCCACCACATGGAAAAATTATACTTCCTCTTCCTCCTTCACAGGATTGTTGTGTAAATCAAGTGAGAAAATCCATGTAAAAGGACTCTGCTAAAAATAATGCTACTCCCATTACCTGCAGACTCCTTTGCTCATGCTTTTTTAAAAAAAGGTGAATCATGGTTTTGCATGGAATACAACACTCCCTGGGTAGTTGTTCCTTACTTTATTCAGCTGTTCATTAATTCTGTATTTTTTAAGAGTCTACTATGGGCTCAGATCATGTATTTTAGTTTAAAGGACTATTTATAAGCTCAGCAAATTCCTCTGGTCTACTCAAGTTGCACTATTTTCCTTGTCTAATCCTGGCACTCTTTCTTCTCTCGCATCTACTTCTATCACTTACATGTGGACAATCTAAACCTATTACTTTTACTGAAATATGCAGTGACCAAGTTGGGTTTCAACTGCGTTAGTTAGATGCATAAAATCCACGTGTTTGATTTTGCTTGCCCGAAAAATCACATGGGGAGAATGGGCCGTAGGGGCTGTTTCAAATATTGGAAGGGGCTGATGTGCTTTAATTTATTTCTCCTGATAGAATGAGAACAAGAAAGCATGGCTCAAGGTGATTTAATCACACCAGGGAGAATTTTATCGTGATGGAAGATAATCAATCCCTACATTAACTTGCCCAGTTCAGGCTGAAAGGAGCCTAAAAAGTAAGGACCTTAAGAGAAATAGATACTGGTGATGATGGTGTATTTTTCTTTTCCATTAGAAGTCTTTCAAAGTAGGTGAACTGCCTTTTTACTTCCTAATGTTTCCTATGAATGTGTTCCATGGAACTTTATGCAATTAGATTCCTTACAAAAGACTCGTCTATTATGTGCCTTTCTGGGAGATTTATAATGTACAGTAAAGAAACCAATAGAACTTTGTTTAACCCAATGTTGTCCAATCTTGACTTTAGAATCCTTTGTTCATAGGACTGTTTATCATCTGTTATCACCTCGGGAAACGTATGCATGCAATAATTTTGGACAGATCCAACACTTGAAGCCAAGGAATCCCACTCAAACTCTAGTGGTCTCCGCCTTCTAGACAGTCTTCTTCATTCTTAGACACATGCTATTTGCAAAACCCTCCAGCAAATATGCAAGGGTCTTAAAAAAAAAGTCTTTCCTTCCTGTAATTTGAGTTTGAGGTGCAAATATCAGATGAGGCCTCAGAATTCTCTATTACCATAATTTATAAAGGTCAATGTGAGACCTGACCAGACTCTAAAGTCTTTCTGTGCCTCAAGATATTCCAAGCGCATTTCATGGAGTTGTCTTCCAGCCACAGGGGCTCTGTCCTTTAAGTTTAGCCAACAGAGTGGAGAAGGTTGCCTCTTTGGGGTCAGCCAGCTGAGCTGAAGGAAGTGTTCTTTCCATCCCAGACATTCTGCTTTGGTCCTCCTGCAGAAGGTGGGACTAGGTCCTACCAATACCCAAGCCCAAAGCCTGGGAATCTCACTCTATCCAACACTCATGACATTTTACCTAATGCATCTAGCCCAGAGTCATGCCAAACGGAAAGTGGGCTTGCCATTGCAGCCTGCATCAACTTTGCTATGGAGAACTCTATTGTTCTACTCTGCTTCTTCCTTGAGGGATCTCACCAGCAGGGACTTGTAGTCCTTTAATCTGTCTCACAGCAGGAGGAGACTGCCACAGCACCATGATTTTGAGACTCAGTCTACTTTGGGGGATCTCTGCTTCCCAGATCTTTTTTTTTTTTTAAAGATTTTATTTATTTATTCATGGGGGACACACAGAGGGAGAAGCAGGCTCCTTTCAGGGAGCCTGATGCAGGACTTGATCCCCAGACCAGGGTCATACCCTGAGCCGAACCATTGAGCCCCGCAGGTGTCTGCTTCCCAGATCTTAATGCCTGCCTGTTCTGTCATAGTCCTAGGGCCACAGCCTTACTCCCTAACCCCTCCAGGATCAGAGCTCCATTTTACCCAGAAGCTGATAAAACAGGTGTTCTTCTTCTTGAGCATTTACACACTGGACGACCCTGACTCTTTCTGCTCCAAAGTCAGCCAGCAGCCACACAGATCTGAGTATAACTTTCACTTAATGCTCCCCTTGGTAGAAAGGTGTTTACTATGGAAATGTTGGCTCATGTGGTAACTCTATGTTAACATTCTGAGGATATGCCAAATTCTTTTTAACAGTGCTGAATCCTTTTACATTCTGAGCAGGGACGTACGAAGTTTCCAGTATCTCCACGTCATCTCCAACACTTGCCAGTTTTTGTTTCTTTTTAACTGTAGAGGTCCTAGTGGGTATAAAGTGCTGTCTCATTTTGGTTTTGGTTTGTACTTCCCTTATGCCTAATAATGGGGAGCATCTTTTAACATGCTTATTGGCTATTCGTAGATCTTGTTTAGAGAACTCTATTCAAACTTTTGCCCTATTTTAAAATTGGGCATTTTATCTTGTTATACTGAGTTGTAAGACTTTTTGAATATATGTTTTGGATATTTGACCTTTGTCATGTTTGATTTCCAAAAATTTTCTCCCTTTTTGTGAGTCATCTTTTCACTTTCTTGATAGTGCCTTTTGACACACAAAAGGTTTAAATTTTGAAGTCCAAATTATTAATTGTTCCTCACACTTTTTGCGTAATAGCTAAGAAGTCATTGCCTAAACCATGGTTGCTAAGATTTACACCTAGTATACCTAGTTTTATAGCTGTAGTTCTTATATTTGGTTGTTGATCCATTTTGAGTTAATTTTTATAGAAGGTGTGAGGAACGGGTTTGCTTTCATTCTTTTGCTTGGGAATATCCTAGAATATACTTTTGCCTTGTGCTTCTTCTTTTTGAAATTTAATTTTATTTATTTATTCATGAGAGATACACAGAGAGAGGCAGAGACATAGGCAGAGGGAGAAGCAGGCTCCCTGCAGGGAGTTTGATGCAGGACTCGATCCCAAGACCCCGGGATCACGACCTGAGCCGAAGGCAGACATTTAACCACTGAGCCACCCAGGAGCGCCTTGCCTTATATTTCGCTATTGGGAAAAGGCCTCATAAAGTCTTTGCAATCATGTCATTGCCAAATTAGGAAACTAACTACTTGATTCCAGTTATGAATATGTGTAGTTGGAACTGTGAGTTGGATACTAACTTCTGTTAGGGGACAGAATCTCATTTTAACAAAACCCCAAGAGACTCTTAAATCATCATGTTGGCTTTTCTATGTAGAGTTTCTGTATGGACTTAGGAGGCTTCAGATTATTATGTTCCAGCAAGGGGGCCATTTTCTGGGAAAGAGACATCTTTTAGGCAGATGAAGATTTTGGCAGTGATGGCATTTGGTTAATGGCATTTGGCTTGCAGAGATCTTGCAACATTGAGTCTTGGGACTGGAGATAGATAATGTGATGATGGAGTCAATTCATGGTCCAATTTCAGGGAAGACAGCAGGATTTTTTCTAGGGAGTGTCTCTTTTTTTTTCCTGTATGCCACTGGCTCTTAAAAATATGAGACATAGCAGACCCAGAAAAATGCTAACAATCTCACCCTTTCCACAAAGGAGATTAGGAGTGTCAAATGAGTGTCATCAAGAGTTTTTATTCCTGCTCAGCAACATATGAGCTAGTTTTTTTTCACCCTTGATGAAAAGTCATGCTTTATAGAGCTTTTGTGGGGATGAGGGATCCTCATTTTTTGAACCATCTTTCCACTCTTAGATTTAATTACTATTAAGTGTCCAAAAATTTAATTAAGATCAATTCTTGTGACAAATGCCTTCCACCCCCCCCAGCAAAAAATTGCCACTGGAGAGCATTTAAAACGTGAGGCCGCCTTGACCTTGGGTCCAAGAGAAAAGATCCCACACAGGCAGCTCCTTTGACTAGGTCAAGGATTATTTGTAGCTCTGAGTTGCTGGGTTTCTTATGAAACAAGCATGAATTGTCCTGGCCCGTGTTGAGAGTCTGGAATGGAATGTTATGTCACCCTGCAGGGTGATAGGAGTTGGGTTTCCTTGTAATGAAGATTGCCCGTCTTTGACCAAATGCCAGTTCTAAGGATGTAACCTTCCTAGAGAAGGGACCGCTTGTTCCCTTGGCATGAATAAGACTCACGCTGTGTTTGTGTAGCATCATGTGCCAATTTCCAGCAGTGCTGGGAGGACTGGAGCATACCACCGTAGGACAGTATCCAAGACACCAACCGCCAGCGTCATGTGACCATTCTGTGAGTGCAATGGCTTTAAACACTGGATAGAAAGGGGACAACAGAATAAGGAGCCAGGGATTTTTTTTTTCTCACAAAGAAAGGAAGCCCCTATCACTCCAAGAACTTGTCCCTTGGTGCGAAAATTTTTTTTCACTCTATTTATCTCTCTCACTTACTTGTTCATTGCAAGTAGCTTAAGCACGGTAAACATCTGAATAAAATTGATTCTGATTATGGTTTTGAATTCCTGGTAGAAATCTAATGCGGAATTATAGCTTCAATACACCGCTGCCATGAAATACATATTTATTATCTTTATTCAAGGTACTGTAAGACACCAGGCTCTGGCATGCAAACATGAACGCAGTTCATCCCTGCCATTTGACGCTTGAAGCAGCAGGAATAATAGTTCTCTTCTCCAACTGAGTACAAACATAATCACACTTTGGGCTAAAATTCACTCCCAGGCCCCAGCCCAACAATCAAGGTGACTTAAGAAACAAAAAAGTGAGAATGGATCACATTCTTTTAGAAATAGGATACTCATAGATAAAAATGTAGCCACAGACCCATACTAGCTGAGATGAGACAATTTTCATTGTACCTACCAGCATTTCTCTCTCCACACCACCCTCTCCAACTCCAATCTCCCTTCCAGTCTGTCTGAAAGATCTGTTCTGTGCTGATCATATTAGATCTTTAATCTTGACTACCATTAATTGTTAACCTACAAATCAGAGGCGGTCAGGTTTTCTTCTTGTAAGCTTCTCTTTATGCTTTAGCATTTTATATTTTGCGCTACAATTCACTGCTTTAAAGCCACATGGGGCTAAGGTTTAAATTTTACAGTTTGTCCACCTCATTACGTACAACTTGAAATGCTTTCCTCTCTTCTTTCTGTTCTGTTTTCCTCCTCTTGACTGAAATAGATATATTAACTTAAATCAAAGCAAATTGCAAGCACTTGACAATGAAAAGATGTACTTGAGGCTATGGGCAAGTGGTAATGTCTGTGACTATGTGTCATTAGTAATGATGGCTCCATAGTAAAAGCTTTAAGTGTCCATGAATTACCCTTAACTGTTCTTCAAATTTGGGGTGATGTTGGTGATGCTTTCCTTAAGATTTATTGATTCCTTATCAGGAATCAATATGTTTGTAATTGGCTTTCTGGTCATGATCTCATTAATCATTGTGATTCAATTATAAGGTAGGTACTCTTATCAACCATATATTCCACAAGAGGAGACCAAGGCTGGAGAGACACAGAACTTGTTCCAAATGGCAGAAGGACTGTGGATAATGACAAACACCCACAAATCCACCCCTCACCCCCACCCACTGTGGCACAGTGGTGAAGTACAAAGGTCCCTGCTAACAGCCAGGGAAAATTCTAATTCAGCCTTACATTTGGGTTTAAAGATTTTAAAACTTATGAAAGGAAAGGATAAATGACTGGCGGAGTTCAGATTCAAAGATGAAAATCAGTTTGATGTCTGTACCATATGGCATCTCACTGTCCCATTTCCGGTTTGTACCCCATAAAACTTTGATGGGGATTTTCATCTTTGAATCACTGGGGATTGAGTCAGACAAGATTTGTCCATGTGCCTTTCATATTAAAATCCCCTATGTCCTGGGAATCCTATGGCTCAAAACAGACATCAGCTTATAGAACACAAGCACATGGGTCACTGGACTCTACACTGCAAAGTGGATAATGAAGAAATGAAAAGAAATACTTTTTGGCTATTTACCTCTAAAGTCTAAAAAGTGTATTAACAGCTGCATGAACTCAGCAACTCATGTCAAACATCACATTTACTTAAAATGTCCAGGCTAGAAGTAGTGCCCACACTACTCAACTTAGAGATCCTTGTGACAAGACAAAGAAAGTGGATTCATTTGTTGTTGCTGGGCAATTCCTTGAGCCAGTCCTTGGATGATAAGTAAGGCATTTCATTTGTTATTTGTAATTAATATTTTTGAGACTCAAATGAGGCGTTGAACAATACTAAATGCTCTGTGAAGCAAGAGGAAAGCCAACAGCTTCTGACTTTTTTCTATCCTTTCTCCCTCATTTCAAAACAAATATGTTAATATCATTCCAAGGTGCGTAGCAGATGAGTGGGTAATGTGAGACTGGAGAGAGAGTAGAGTAGCATTAGGAAGAACATTCATGATTGTCATGTGTTGAAGGACAAAGCGAGTGAGAGAGTAAGTAATGGAGCCCAGCTCTGCAGAGGGTTTTATAATTTACAACATTGTTTGTATTTTTCTCCCAAAGTCAGAAGGAGAAAAGGCAGAGAAGCAGATGGAGCAAAGGTCAATGCAGAGAAAGAGACTCAATAGAACATCCAGTGCCTCATCTACCTGAAACTTATATATCTGGCAATTGGAATAATCAGAATCCAAGTAAGAATAAGAAGCAAGAAAAATGCTTTTCGCATATGCTGGGTTAGTAAGTGGCTACTTCTGTATTGTTATTTTCATAAATGTTGTAGACAAAAGGCTTTCTCTTGTAAGAGGTTTGGAGGATTGTGTAATTTCCCTTTTATTTTGTGGTACCATAGACCACAGGACAAATTTATCCTTAGGATAAATTTTGATAAATCTGAATGAAAATCAAAATTTCAGCCATTACTCTCTGCCATCTTTCTTTCCTCTCATAAACCAGAGTTGACAACATTTTGACAATATACATGGTATTTCTTCTGCGTACCACTTCTTCGGCTTGGGGCACATTTTGTGCTGTAAACATGGGCTATGTATCCTGTTTCACCTTTCTGCTTCCTAGACTTTACCTACAACAGTTACACCAAGGAAAACATAATACATTAAAGTTATAAAGAACAATTACTCTCTGGATTTAATCCCATCATGGTCAGATCATGCTTGTTGGGAAAATCTAGTGTCTTTACCACTGTTCACCAAAACCATAAACATCAGGTAGCAGCTATAGGTCCCCAAGGTTATGGGTTCCTTTGCATGTAGGGTTAACCACATTCTACCTTCCTACAACTAAATATCTTATTGTTCTAGTCTATAGGAACTGACTAATGAACGCTAGATTCCAAGATGGATTCAAAGCCAGCCTTCAAATTCCAGGCCAGGAAGAAATTTAATTCTGGAATTATTTCTGGAAATAAAGCATCCTTTTGGTAATCTTGACTTCTCTCAGGGTATCTGATGGTGATGATTGGAGTAAAGAGTGTGTCAAAATAGTATTCCCAAATTTAAGAACAAATGATTGGATTGAAAAGCTCATTTTTTGAATCTAAAGGTTTTAAAAAAGAAGGCAAATAAATAGCTTTCACAACTCTCTTTTCATAGTCACACATGCTAAAATTTTGAGTGCTTTTTTAAAAAAGCAAAACTTTTCTCTCTTTGAGCATAAAATTTAAACACATGCATTATTGATTTATTTTTTAGAAGACAGGCATGTGTCTGTGGCCCAAGGGGATAGAATTTAGTAATTCCAAGGCTTCTTCCTCCCTCAGGTGGAAATTCTTTCTCCTGAGTATTTCTTGAGTGCAATGTAGGTCATTATAGATTCTTGCTGCAAAAGGGGTCAGAGCATCCCAGTGAGAATATGTTTTTAAAATAATGTACCAACCACCATAATAATTCCCTATTTCTGGTTCCCAGATGACTCAGATGGACCAGAAAACCTGAGCCTGGGGCTGCACCTGACAAGTCATCTGACGTACAGAAGAGATCCTAATGATGAAAGTTTGCAGTCTTAGCTAAAAAAGAAAGCCCAACAATGCGCTTGGAAAAATCTTGGAAGTAGAAATACTCCTTGGCATAAAAAAAAAAAAAAGATTAAAGTGAAAAATGCAACAGGAAGCAGAAACTTGAACAGGCCATCCTAAGGCACTTGTCTTTGAGTGGATTTGGGTCAGGGTCACAGAGCCAGCAGGCCAGCATTGGGTTGTTTGAGTGAGAAGTTTTAGGCCTTTGCAAACAAGCCATCAAAGAAGCATGATTCAATGCACAGTGAATCATTTGAAACCTTCAGAGCTAGAGATTAACCACCAGGAAACTGGCCCATGTTTGCAAAATGTGGCCCGGCCATCCAAAGAGCATAGAACCACAGTCTCCACCACCAACTGGGGGACATTCTGTTTAGTACAGGCAGTCACTACCCCGGGAATGTTCCTTTATTCTTTTCCATGGCTTACATAATTCAAGCTTCCATGGGTGAAGAACTTTATTCTGCATCATTTTTACTGTTTAAATTGAGGACTTTTTCTTGGATTTGCAGGGTGGCCCAAAGAGAGCACAAATGCTACAGGCTGACAGAAGAGGGAGCACTTGTAACTTTGAAATAACAAAAAACACAGTTTCCCCTTTAAAAAGTAGAGCTCTGTTTATTTTTTAAAAAACAGCTCTTTCTACAGCTGCACACAGCACCAGATGTTCTCGCTGTGAGGTTTGGGCATAGAAAACCCTTGGAAGCCCCAAGCTCACGTTTGTTTCCAGAACACCCACCTACTCTCTCCTTTCCCATATTGTTTATGAGAAAAATCCATTATTCTTACTGCCAGGCAACTTGGAGGGCTGTGCAATCTCTTAAGGGCAGAAAAAATAAACATGAGTGAGCTAGAAAGAAGATAAAGTAAGATAAGAAGCTGGTAAAACCTAAATCAGGAGAAGAAGCAACCAAGAAGGTTCTGGAAGACAAGATAGAGGAAATGATTGCAGTTTTGCGAAGATAGTTGGCTGAAAAGTGAATAAAACAAAACACAAAAACACCAACTCTCCCAAATTCTGTTATGCCTTTTGTTTCCAGTATGCAAGACATTAGGTTTGATGGGCTTTGTTTTTTCATCAAGACAACTTATTTTCATGCCACAGATGCAAACAGAAAGGGAAAATAATAAGATAAGAAGTAGGGCATCTGGGTGGCTCAATGGTTAAGTGTTTGCCTTCAGCGCTGGGTATGATCCTGGGGTTCTGGGATCTAGTCCCATGTTGGGCTCCCTGTTCAGTGGGGAGCCTGCTTCTCCCTCTGCCTCTGCAGCTCCCCTTGCTTGTGTCCTATCTCTTGCTCACTCTCTCTGAAATAAATAAATAACATCTCAAAAAAAAAAAAAGTAAGGAATCCAGGTATCAGGTCACATGCCCTTACTATTAGATCCAGCCATACGTGATTGCCAATATTCGACTTTTTCATCTACTGAATTGACAATATCATGTAGTTCATCTTTTTATTTTTATTTTTTTAGATGGGCCTTGTGTTTTTTTTTTTTTTAACTTTTTAGTTAAGTTCGATTTAGTTAACACCTACAGTATTATGAGTTTCGGGGGTAGAATTTAGTGATTCACTGGTTATATCTAACGCCCAGTGCTCATTCCATCACATGCCCTTCTTAATGCCCATCACCCAGTTATCCCATCCCCCCACCTACCTCCCCTTTAGCGACCCTAGTTCATCATAATGTATTTGTGAATGAGACAAGACTGGGTATATAGGGTGCATATAGTGGCCACATATATCACAAACTGATCTTAACCAATGTGGTTATTACAGTGATCAACTTCCTTTTGGTAACTTCCGTGATGAAGATGCTGTCTTGGCCCATGCCAGATCTGGCCTATTTTTGTATGGCCCATGAGCTAAGAGTGATTTTTATATTTTTAAAGGATTGTAGAAAAAAAAAGAAAATGCAACTGAGACCATATGTAGTCTGCAAAGCCTAAAATCTTAACGATATGCCCCTTTACAGGAAAAATGCATGACCAACAGAGTCCCCAGGAGTACCTAGCACCCATACTGCTTTTTCTTGCCTCGTCTTATTTTATTTTTTGCTCTTATTGTGGTCAACACAACGTAGTATCTATTGAGAACAAACCATGTGTCAAACATCGTTCCAAAAAGGTATATGTTAATCTATGTTAACAAAACACTGTAAGTAGGTACTATTATTATCACCACATATGCAACTGGGAAGAGCTGAAATGGGGATTTGAGCCTGGGGACCCGACTTCTGCCAATGTAAAATGTAATATGATTTCCTTGCTGTGTGATTTCAGACTTTTTGTCACCTCTATTCTGACAAATTCCTGTAGGGGCCAAGGGCAGGCTACCCCAACATGGACCATGTTGGCATAAAGATTATTTCAAGTTAAAAGTAATCAAAACCCAAGCAGAGGCAGGAACAGCTCTTTGCCTCCCCTTCAACTGCTAAAATTTGCATCAGAAAGAAGAGCCTGTCCCAAGAAGAGAGTTCTTAACAGAGACTCCCCCCCCCTTTTTTTTTTTGAGACTCCCCTTTACCTAAGAAACTTACAGGCATAATAGGGCAATCCTGTTTTTACAAACATCTCCTTTCTCCCTACTGTTAATGGCCTACCTTTCTTTTGTTTCCCTGACCCTACCCCTCTCCTTAGCTCCTATAAGTTTTGTGTTGCCTTATTGTCTTTGGAATTTCCAGTCTGTGTGGATTACCTGCACATATGCCTGTTACATTTGGTTTTCTCCCGCTAGTCTGCTTCATGTCAGTTTGATTTTAAGTCCAGCCAGAAGGACCACAGGGCAGAGGAAAGTCTTCCTCCCCAACAGTCCTCCCACATATAGTGGTTAGTAAAGCGGGAGCTGAGGAAGGGAGAGAAATTAATTTCCTAGAGCAAATTAAGTATTTTATACATTTGCATCTCAGTTGCTCTGCTGAAGTATTTTGCTTAGTGTTTAATTCAGCAGTTGAACAAATATTCACTAGATGATGATTTTGTCTTGGGTCTTTGAGAGGTTTAGGGTGTTCTGATCCTCACCGCATAAGAAGAAAAGAACAAAATTAAAATGAAGAAATTCAGAGCTCAGCACAGTGGTTATAGTAGGTCAGTTCTGACTCCTCGAGTATGATTGGTTGTCTTTTCATCAATTGTTCTGGTAATTAATGGTGCACTTAATGCATTTAGGTAGCATTGAGTTACATTTAATCTCCTTTGCATGGTTTTCAAAAGAAGAAGAAGAAAAGAAGAAGAAGAAGAAGAAGCAGAAGAAGAAGAAGAAGAAGAAGAAGAAAAAGAAAGATATAAAAGAAGAACAAGAAAAAGAAAAAGAAGCACATGACACATCCAAAGGACTATTGGATGAGATCAGGATGGGTTAAATATTAATGATTGTGAAGCCTCTTCTATACTTTTTGCTGAAGCCATAGTCAGCCTGTGTCTTAGGTAGAAGGAACAGTGGAGCTCTCTGGAACATGATCAAAACTTTATATTTTCCTCTAATAGACGTCTTGTTTGTGGGGCTGTGTGTGTGTGTGTGTGTGTGTGTGTGTGTGTGTAGCTTTGTAATGCATCTGGGGCTTTTATTCTGAAAAATTGAAGATAGAGATATGACAGTGAAATGCATCACGGGACCCTAGACTGGATCCTGGAAAGATAAAAGACATTAATGGGAAGAAAAAAAATACAAAACCCAAATAAAATCTGTACTTTAGTTAGTATTATGCCAACGTTGACTTCTTGACTTTGGGATAATTTCATTATGACTATGTAAATGAACATTAGGGCATACTGGGTAAGAGTAAATAAAAACGTTCCTTGTGATTTTTGAAAAATTTTTTTTTCAATTTTCTCAACAATTTTTGAAATGAAACTCTGGTTCTAGACAATTTCTCCAGCGCCGTTTACCAACCGTTCTATCTTGTCCCCAACCATTCTTGCTTGTCCCCACAAGCAAAATGCTTCTACTTGTGCAGAAATATGTTTGTAAGAGAAAGTTCATTTATAGTAAAAAAGAAAACCAAACTAATTCAAAACCATGACTTAGATGTTTTAATGGTATTTGTGTATGTATACTCTGGCTTCACTGAGGGTCTTGAATCTGGAGCTTAATGCTTGAGTAGGTTTGGGAGGATTCTCTGTCTTTGTCCAAATACTATTTTAGTCTCATTCAGCCTCTCCTTGGCTTCTGGGAATTCCAGGTATATGTATGGTAAACCAGATGACTCCATCGCACATATTTCTTGTGGTCTCTTTCCTCTTATCTTTCTTCTTCTCTTTTTGTGCTTTAGTATGGATATTTTCTGATGACTTGTGAGCCCACTAATGCACTAATAGAGGTGTTTATAAATCCCTCCAACTTGTTGGACTTTGCAAGGATAGCATAGCTGCTAAAATCCATCAGCAGTTCGGTCTGCCTCTGCTGCTTCCCACTAGGATTTCTTGGAGGATCAGTCTACACACAGCTGTTGAGGTATCCACTAACTATTTCAGGATTATTTCTTTCTTTTCTTTCTTTTTAAAAATTTTTATTTATTTACTCATGACAGAGACAGAGACATAGGCAGAGGGAGAAGCAGGATCCATGCAGGAAGCCAGATGTGGGACTCAATCCCAGGACCCCAGGATCATGACCTGAGCCAAAGGCAGACGCTCAACTGCTGAACCACCCAGGCATCTGTCAGGACTATTTCTCTGTAGAATTTGCTCACCCTTTTTGCCCACTTCCTCTCCAGGATTCATTTTCAGTCACTTATCAAAGCCATGAATTCTGAATACTGTCTCCCAAATTCAGTGTGACTGTTACTTTCTGCTTAGGCTCTATTCCCAGAATGGGAAAGTATTTCCCTGAGGGGAAAAGTTGGATAAATATGGAGCTTGTCTAATAAGTGTTCCTTCTTTCAAGAGTAACATCCTATCCAGTTTTTGTATGCTTTAGTTGTTCCTTGCTGCCTTTGAATATCTTTTTATAATTGCTATCATCAGGAAGGTTACTTTGACAAAACTATTTTGTCATGATTGCAACCAGCACATGCTAATTAGGATTTCAGGTGTACATTTGCACTTGGAAGAGTAAGATAGGACTTTAAAAGTTGACATGATCAATTATTTAGTGACTCAAATAAATAAGTGGGATTACAGTATTTTGTGTTGGTATTATCTTCAGATTTCAGGGTCGATGCCATTTTGAATGTGTATAAGAGGCTGGAAAGCACATGGCTTGTGGACTTCTGGTTCCTTTGGCAAGAAAGAGCACAATAGAGCAGCAACCTGTCCCCAGTGCAGAGACTAAGTGCATTTGTAAAACATATGTTGACACTTAAAAGCTGCCTCTAAATCTGCAGACATTATATTTTTTGCAATCCTCATCTGTTAGAACGCATTTCCAGCCAGTGCCTGCCAAGAAGTTTGAGTCAGATTCTCGGAAGATGGAGACATCTGATGCCACCCAGGTGGCTGGAAATAGAAAGCAAACATTTCTCTATTCATGCAGGGCCACTGAACAGTAAGCTTCTAGAAGCATTCTGGAATGGGGAGTCCATGGATATTTCAAAATCAGACCAAAAGATGGCACCCTTTGAAAATGTAGCTTGGTAAACAAAGGAAAAATACAGAAAGGTGTTCTTTACATCGATTTCAGAAATGTAAGGCAGTAAACATCAAATGTAACATTTAAACATCTTAATGATGATTTAAGGGATTTTTTTGTTGTTGTTAAACTGTTTTCAGTTTTGAAAAATTGGCAAAGGAATCTCATGTATTTAAATGTAAGTTGGAGACATTTTACAATGTTCTCAAGAAAGTTGCAAACAAAGCCTTTTTGTTGATATAAATAACAGGATGGTGTCTGAAACTTTTTTCTTTTTTCCTTTTTTTCTTTCATTCTTTCTTTGCTAGGTAATAATAGCTGCTGGCTAAAGAGTCAGGAAGTAAGATAAGACTCTAAACCATGAGACTTTTTGCACTAATGTTAAGTGTAGATGTAGTGAGTTAACTATCTAATACCTGGCATTAAGGTTAATTATTTCTTCCCATCATGAATCGAGAAGGCCCAGTGTAAGATTTCAATTAAAATCCTGCTATGTTCAAAGTTGTAAAGCATGGTAATAGCTTTTCTTTTTTTAATGATATATTCCCCTGAAAGCAGTGATGCTACACTAAGTAGAGGTGGGATTCAATTTGTTGGATAGAAGAAGAGAAGAAAAAGAGGTAACTCTAGGGAAAAGGGTGACTTTTGTTAGCAAGAAAGTACTATATGGGGGCATCAAGCTCCAAGCACCTTATGGGGAGATGTATAGGGGAAATACTCAGAGGGATACAGTTGCCAAGAGATAATATCGCCGAGTTTGCAACTTTTCTTAGAGCTGGTTGTGGTTCCTTAATTCTTAGAGTTGACCTTTGTTCTACACAATTCTTAATTGCAGGAAATACTTCCAGTATCATTGATTCTCTGTACAGTATGTGCTCACAAACAGGTGTGGATGATATGGATGGATTTGTCTTTCTATTCCATATTGAACAATGATCTACTGGTTATTTGATGTGATGTTGGAACACCCCTCTGTCCTAGAGGCAAACTATTCCTGCCATACCGGACAACAAGAGCTCTTGAGTTTGCCTTGTGAGTTTCTGCCTCTGTACCTTAGTTCCATGTATCTTCATCCAAACACTATTCTGCATGTGGGGGTGTGTCCCCAATCAATGAGGAAATGCCAGTTTAATTATCACAACATCTTATCATAGCCTTGCTTTATTCTATCTTTTCTCCCACAAACCATTACAACAAAGGGGAAAGTTTTGGTGTCATTCTTCATGAGTCCCAGCCAACGTTGGTATCTTTTTCTTAAGCCTTCTAGATGGGTGTGACCTGCAGCACCTGCCAACTAGCACTAGTAAAATTTCTGATGATGTGCATTTCCAGCATCTGAACACCAAGACACAGTCTCAACCCACACACATCCTACACAGCCGAGTAAAACTAGGATGGGTTTCAAGTTCCAGTGTAGACACTGGGATGAGATGATCCAATGTCCAAAACAAGGAACAGCATTAATGAAAGGACAAATATAAGTAAAATCCAAAGAGAAACCTCTGATGGTTTGAGTTGCTAAACTAAAATGGGGTCTTATTAAAAATATGTTCTAACTTACAGAACTTGATCAGGCTTCTTGATTAGAAAACAAATGAAGAAACCTGTTTATACTTGCACTTTGATTCCATTGTTTTTATTTTGTTTTCTTTTTTAAAGATTTTATTTATTTATTCATGAGTGACACAGAGAGAGAGAAAGAGAGAGAGAGAGGCAGAGACACAGGCAGAGGCAGAAGCAGGCTTCAAGCAGGGAGCCTGATGTGGGACTCCATCAGGGGACTCCAGGATCATGCCCTGGGCTGAAGTTTGGGCACTAAACCACTGAGTCACCCAGGGATCCCCTGATTCTATTGGTTTTGGATGTATTTTGTATTTAATGGTATTCTCATCTCAATTGATAGACATTGACCTTTGTAATAAGTCCTAGATTTTTTTTTTAGATTTAAAAAATTTATTTATTTGGGGGAGCACCCTGCGCAACAGAGCAAGAGAAGGGTGAGGGGCAGAGGGAGAAGCAGACTCCCTGCTGAGCGGGGGACCCCCACACACCCTTGTGGGGCTCCATCCTGGGACTCCAGGATCATAACCTGACCCAAAGGCAGATGCTTAACTGACTGAGCCACCCAGGCACTCCGAGTCCTAGATATTTTTCACGACTTATTATTTATTTATTCATTTTTTATTTTTTAAAGACTTTATTTATTTATTTATTTATTTATTTATTTATTTATTTAACAGAGAAAGCACACAAGTAGGCAGAGTGGCAGGCAGAAGGAGAGAGAGAAGCAGGCTCTGAGCAGAGAGCCTGTTGTGGGACTCGGTCCCAGTACCCTTGGATCATGACCCGAGCCAAAGAGAGATGCTCGACTGACTGAGCCACCCAGGTGCCCCTTTAATGACTTTTTAATACTATTAAGCTTCACTTGAGCATTAGAGGGTTCAATTGCTACTACAATTGTGGGAAATAGTTCAGAGGTCTATACATTGATTTTGATGAATTATGCATTAATTACATGTGGATTTCAAACCTTAATATTTAAGCACTAATTTAATCCACAAATACTGGCATACTTCTCATAATTCAGGAATAGATCAAGCTTGGAAAAAAGATGGATCCAGGAGCTCCGAAGCACTGCTACATTGGGGGCAGGGGCTTGCCCAATTATATTTGAGGTGGAAGGCTCTTTATGCAAGACTTCCTGAGTTTAGATACCATTGGTAGCTGTAGCTCTGTCTGGGTTGGAGGTACACTGGAGCTTCAGTGATCCGCAAAGGGAGATAAATAGATATACTTCTACCTGTTGGTCTTGAAATTCCATGTCTTCTCCATCTTCTTCCACCACCAGCCAGTACACTAAAAGTTAGGCAGAAATTTGAGGGCAATAAGCTGGAGGAGAGAGTTCAAAGTGTTTACAATGGAGGGGGTATATTAATGAGGGCAGGCTAACTATTATAAAGAGCTACAAATCACACTGACTTAATACTCAGGGATTAAGGCTCCTTCCATGTGGTACTGAGATGCTTAATTGGAGGTCCACAGAATGCATGGTTACAGGGATACAGTTCAGGGGTCGGTGGGCTTGATGAGGGGAAAATGGCATCTTTATTTTCATGAATCCCAGCTAAAAATTAACACGATTTTCCCAAATGAATGTGGTTTGTTGCCAGGGAACGAAGAGATATCTGCTCATGGCCTATGGTGTGTGTTGCTGAGATAGCAAGTTATCTTACAAAGAGAACAAAAAGGAAAGTCAGGAAGATAGTCCAACCTGGTTATTGATCCCCAAAGACAAGGATGAGAAGGGACATGCAGGTATGAGATAAAAGAGTTCAAAGGGTGAGAGTGAAAGGCAGAGCTTGGAGGAATTCTCTGGGCTATAGGAATGTTTTATAGATTTTATAAGTTGCCTGGAACCTTGCACACAGGCAGGAAGCGCTTAGGGGCTCTTGTGTGGCTCAAGGTGAGAAGCTTAGAGTGTGACCACAAGGTCAGTTCACATCCATATTTCACCACGAGTTTATTGTAAAGACAGGATTGGGTGGGGTATACGTTCTTTCCCATGAATATCAGGCAATTTTCTGAGTCTCTGGTCATTGTCTAATGATTACAAACTAATTTGCCTCAGATCTCAGAAGAATTCAGTTGTCCATCCTGAGACTTGCTGTTATGTCCACAGCGAAGGTGTCCCTTCCAAAATCCACATGCAAGTTGGAGCACGTGCATAGACCTGCCTCCTCCAGTAACTGTCCTGACCTCACCTTCTACCTCTGCCTCCACTGCTCCCTCATTTCAGCGCCACCAGCTTTCTTCTGTTCCTCGTGCCTGCCAGGTAGCCTCCCACCCCAGCACCCTTGCTCTTATTTCTTCTGCTTGGAAGACTCTTCCATGTGCTTGACTCCCTCACTTTCCTCAAGTCTTGGCCCAGATCACACCTGATCAGATCTACTTGAACTTTTCTATCTGAAAGAGCTACTTGCTCCCAATTCGCTCTCCATCTGCCCTTCATTCTCGATCCCTGTGAGTCCACTTCATGTTTTCCCTGCATGAACATCACCGCATAATTGATCTTTACTCATGATGCTATTGCTGATTGACTGAAATCATCCCAAAATGCTAGCAATAATTATTGTTTGCTCCATTGGGAAGAATACTTTCAGGTGATGGGACAACTGCTTTTGAAGTTCAATCGTTTTGAATATTTACAAGAAGGTACAAGGGTCCGAAATGTTTTCCACAGCAGAGCAGCAGGAAAGGCAGTTCCTGAGTGGCAGAATCTGCTTGTTCTGGAAAACAGAACCTAACCGTGGGAGCTGAAGAGAACAGTGACTCTCAAGCTTAAGCAAGGGAGTGTGTTTTGGCCCAAGATCCAAAATCATCATCTAGTTTTGAACTGAAAATGAACTTAGCGATAATGCTGTGATAATTTTTAAAAATTAAGAGATCAACATGTTCCAGCCTCTGCAGTCACACAAAGTGTTGGGTGGCCTGTCCAAACAGCAAGGGCTCTGGGATCCGCCTGCTGGGGCTGGAATCCCGGCACTGCTCTTACAAACCATGTGTGGTGACTGCTGTGGGACCCACTTCGGTCTTCTCTGAGATGGTGCACTCATCTCCCCCAGTTGCTGTGAGTTGTGTTTGCTACTGGATCACAGCCACTTTTTCCTCCCAAGAATTGCCATAGGCCCCATGGAAGCCACCTCACCACCCCCTAGGGCTGCTGGCAATCAATGGGCATGGGGTGCAAAAGACTGGCATACTCACCTCAAATGCATGAAGTCTGGTGCAATTCATTCTCCAGAGCTCCTGATGGAAGAGGCTGAAACTGTTCTCTAGCCCAGACCACTCCTTGCTTAGCTTTCTCCTCTTCTCTGTCCTTCTTACCTGGCTTCCTGTTGTGAGTCTGGCCAAGCTACTCCATGGCACTGTTGCCTCACCACTGATTTTGTTTGGCCAAGCAGCCACACTGGCCCCTTCCTGGAAGCCAATGCCCTGGGTAATGGCCCACAGAGTCATGAGCAAATGTGAGTTCCTAATATGAATTCTCAATAGATCTTGTGTTCAACGGTCTCCTCTGCCTCCCAGGACTTTCCCATCATACGTCCCTTAGATGAAACCTCTTGGGACTTAACACTACTCTACCCTTTGGGTTTGAATCCATCAATCTGGCCTGAGCCCAGGATCCCTAAAGTACTCCACCCATAGACTTGAGTAAAGTCATGGGCCCCAAGCCCTGTTCTCTGTGTCCCCCGTCTTGATCTCCCCTTGAGGCCTGTGAGGGCACATCGTATACATCCTCCAGGACTCGTGAGTGACAAATTTCTCCATTCAGTTTTTCTTATGATCTGTTGCTGAACAACAACTCACCATCTGGCACCCTGTGCTCCACTTAACAGTTATTTTGGTGTCCTGAAGAAGATGATAGAGTTGTGTTGGCGACTGACCATGGAGAGTGTCTTTTGGCTGCAAATGGCTGACTCTCCCATGGGGGTGGTTCTATCTGGAACGGGCCACAGCTTGCTGGGCACAGCACCCTCCCACCGGCCAATGCAGAACACCGGCTCAGGTTCCCAGCCCAAAGTGCAAACTCTGGATGAAAAAACAGAGGCTTTTGAGCCCCAGATTGCTGCCCGTAGGCACTGGTTTGAGGTCACACAGCTGTGGCTTCAGCCTATTAGTGCCCCATGGAGCATGAATCCCCACCATAGGTGTTAGTTTGCTTTCAGATGTATTTCCAGATTCTAAGCACTGACCTCGCTGTTGATGTCAGGTGACTCGGCTAAGATTTTCCCTTAAAGGGAAATCCCTTAGGGTTCCCTAAGGTCCCCTTGCACTAGTTAATGGCTGGGACAGGTGCGTGACAACTCCTGTCCCAATGTGGTCTACTGGATAAAGGGGCTGGGAAGTGTCCTTTGAAGGAGGAGAGGGAGCATCCTCTTTCTTGACCACTATATTTGTGGTAGTACCAGGCCTCCAAGTCCTAACCTGTATGATAGGGGCGCCCTTGCTCAGGAAGTTATGGTTTCTCATGAAGGCAAGTGTAGCCTAGGCCTGCAATCCCCCTCTGGCTGCAGACCTACCTGCTATCACATGATGTGCACTGACCCTATGAAATATGTAGGTATCAGCCCTGGCATATGGTGGCTTAAGATATAATGGCCTGATATAAACAACCAGGGGAATCTAAAACACCAGCTCCTCACTGAATATGGAACCCCCATAGAAGGGGCGTGGGCATGGCTCAGCTGTGTGGTGTGCCAATACGCCAAAGCACCTGGGGCCAGGCCCTATGATCCTGCTACCATTGTGCTAGTGGAGGTCAAGCCCAGTCCTGGTGACATCAATTGGTACATTCTGGAGAGGGATGCAGCTGCTAAGGAGTCCCACCGCTGAGGACATCCCCTGTAGATCTTTATAGAAACGCTTTGCAAGGGGAACTAGTGGGAGGTAATAGAGATTTAGAAACTGAAACTTAAAACCTGATGCTTTCCACCACTCTGTCCTACAAAAGGGAAAAGAGGGACCAACTGTTGTTGAGTGGTTCATACTGGCCCTGCGCTACTGCTCACCACCACAGAAGTGAGGCAACAAGTTGATGTTTCCAAAGACCCCAATGCATCACCTTTTAAAAGACTCCCACAGTCTGAGGGCCACATTCTTGAGAGACCCAAGTGATCCTAACACCCCACCCACCAGGAGTCCACTGACGACACATACCACTAAGGAACACAGAATCAAGGCAAGGGCCGCCATGGTGGATGTTCTCAATATCATTATCAAGGCTTCCAATGACAAGAACAGTCCAAACTCAGAGGCGCGCGCGCACACACACACACGTACACAAGATAAGGATAGTGTATTCATTAAACATTCAGAGCAAGATCAGCTGGGTCTTCCAAACTTTCCACTCCATCTTTGAGCCAGGCACTTTATATCCATGAAAGGTGAAATGAAATGGGGCCACTTATGTCAAAGGGTTTTACAATGGAACTGAGAGGCCAGGAAGGAGATGGGCCTTATGTACATTCTCACAGGAAGAACCATATTCCAAGGACTCTGCCCAAACTGCAAGTTGCTACCCCCAGTAGGAGGCTTTGCTTAGCGATAGCCTTGACAACCAGTTATGTTCAGTCAAGATTAGTTTTCTGCAGCCATCGCCAATCAAATTCTTCATAAGTGACACCTATAAGCATTCCCTTTTGTCTTTCGAAACCCTTAACCTTGTTCCTGGCAGGAATGGCACTATTGGGGTTATTGCCTAATTCGGGGTTCCCCAAACTGCAATTCTAAGACCCCAAATAAGGGCTTTGTTTTTATTTTAGCTCTGCCTCTCTTCTCCATGCATATATCATATGAATAGCCCCCTTTCCACCAAACCACACGCCCTGGTCCATTCTTCAGAGTATTTATCGTCCTCTTCTCCAGGCTTCCAGCTCCTGACCTTTCTGCTCTTTCTTCTATTTGATTCTCTGGACTTAAATGCTCATTTCTCTTTTCTGAGTGGCAAACCATAATCTAGAATGCTGTCTATATAATAACATATACAATAATGTTATAGATTATTAGTAGCTATATTTTTCATATAATTCCATACATCTGCAATTATATTATAAAATTTGCATGCTATATACATTATATAATATTATATATAAATTTTATATTTACATACAATTATTATATATAATATTTATATTATAACATAATAATATATATTATATAACATATAACTTATATTACAGATAATTTTATATGTGTATTATCATATATATTTATATAATAGCACATATTATATACATCATATATATCATCATATATTACATAATGTATAATATATTATATTATAATGTAATATATACTATAAACATGTTATATTATATAATACACATTATGTATATATTATAGATAATTTTATATAATACGTGTGTTATATATTTTACGTAATAGTATATATAATTCTAAATTATGATTTATAAGAGAACCAAGAAATGGGCCCTCACCTCTATGGTCAACTAATATTCAACAAAGCAAGAAGGACTATCCACTGGAAAAAAAGACAGTCTTTTCAATAAATGGTGCTGGGAAAATTGTACAGCCATGTGCAGAAGAATGAAACTAGACTATTCTCTCACACCATGCACAAAGATAAACTCAAAATAAATGAAAGATCTAAATGTGAGACAAGATTCCATCCAAATCCTAGAGGAGAACACCTTTTTGAACTTGGCCATAGCAACTTCTTGCAAGATACATCTATGAAGGCAAGGGAAACAAAAGCAAAAGTGACGTATTGGGACTTCATCAGGATAAAAAGCTTCTGCACAGCAAAAGAAACAGTCAACAAAACTAAAGACAACCTACAGAATGGGAGAAGATATTAGCAAATGACATATCAGATACAGGGCTAGTATCCAAGATCTATAAAGAACTTATTAAACTCAACAGGAAAGAAACAAACAATCCAATCATGAAATAGGCAAAAGACATGAACAGAAATTTCACCAAGGAAGACATAGACATGGCCAACAAGCACATGAGAAAATGCTCCGCATCACTGGCCATCAGGGAAATACAAATCAAAACCACAATGAGATACCACCTCACACCAGTGAGAATGGGGAAAATTAACAAGACAGGAAACAACAAATGTTGGAGAGGATGTGGAGAAAGGGGTACCCTCTTGCACTGTTGGTGGGAATGTGAACTGGTGCAGCCACTCTGGAAAACTATGTGGAGGTTCCTCAAAGAGTTAAAAATAGAGCTACCCTATGATCCAGCAATTGCACTGCTGGGGATTTACCCCAAAGATACAGATATAGTGAAAAACTGAGACTCCTGCACCCCAATGTTTATAGCAGCAATGTCCACAATAGCCAAAGTGTGGAAGGAGCCTCGGTGTCCATTGAGGGATGAGTGGATAAAGAAGATGTGGTCTATGTATACAGTGGAATATTACTCAGTCATTAGAAATGATGAATACCCACCATTTGCTTCAATGTGGATGGAACTGGAGGATGTTATGCTGAGTGAAGTAAGTCAATTGGAGAAGGACAAACATTATATGGTCTCATTTGTTTGGGGAATATAAAAAGTAGTGAAAGGGAATAAAGGGGAAAGGAGAGAAAATGAGTGGGAGATATCAGAGAGGGAGACAGAACATGAGAGACTCCTAACTCTGGGAAATGAACAAGGGGTGGTGGAAAGGGAGATCGGTGGGGGGTTTGGGTGACTGGGTGATGGGCACTGAGGGGGGCACTTGATGGGATGAGCACTGGGTGTTGTGCTATATGTTGGCAAATCTAACTCCAATAAAAAATATACAAAAAAATAAATAAAAGTTGACAGGAAAATGAAAAAAAAGTATATATATGTAACTAGGAAAGAGAAATGGGCATGTAAGTCCAAAGAATGAAATACAATTTATATATTATATATAAATACATATACAAAATATTAGCATGCATAAAACAAGGATAACTTTTATCTGCTTCTTATAAATTTAATAGAGTTTAACCCTAAAACTCTCTGGACCCAGGGCTTTTTGGGTGTAAAGGGTTCAATTGTTATTTCAACATCATTAACGATTTTTTTTTAAAGATTTACTTATTCACTTTAGAGAGTGGGGGAGGTGCAGAGAGAGAGAGAGAGAGAGAGAGAGAGGAAGAGAGATCCCTCAAGCAGACTCCCTGCAGAGCCAGAAGCTGGACAGGGGCCTGGATCCCAGGACCCCAAGATCATGACCTGAGCTAAAATCAAAGAGTCAGCCACTCAACCCACGAAGCCATCCATGTGCCCCCCATCATTAGCAGTTATTATTCTATCCATTTTGTTTTATTGATCCTTGTCTGTGTCAATTTTGGCTTTTCAGGTGATTTTTTTCCCAAAGATTCTAGGATTCCATTCTCTTTCTTTTATTCTCTTTCTTTTATTTCCAAAGATTCTAGGATTCCATTATCTTTCTTTTATTATTTTCTTTTATGGGTCCTAATTCAATAGGACCCATGCATATATTTATGTTTTGCTGTCAATTAAGACCATCATTTCTATATTCTGTCCTACAAAAGATGTCTCTTGATCCAGTCCAGGTTCTGTGGGTCTCTCCTGCTCCTTTGTTGGCGTCCTGAGTATAGTTCTGCAGCGGGATGAATAAGGTTGCTGGGATGAGGGTTTTTTTGTGCTCATTTGAACAAAAAATGAAGTCCATGGGGTCACTGACTTGTTCTTACTCCTTCTGCTATCTTTTGCTCCTCCAGCATTATTTTTCTCTTCTGCTTTGATACTTCCTCCAAGAATGTGTCAAGAGAGTTTTTGTCTGATAGGCTTTGAAAGGGCTTGGGGGTCTGCGAATATCTTTATGTCAGTGTCTCATTTAAATGGTACTTCAGCTGGTATACAACTCTAGCTTCAGGGTTCTTTTTGTTCAACCCAATGAAAATATCACCCCATTCTTAGTTCATGTCCAATATTCCATAACAATACCATCTTTATACTTCTGTGACTGATCCGCTTTTCCTCTTACGGTGCTTTAAATTTTTCTTTCTGTATTCAGTGTCCTGAAATGTCATGACAATGTATTTAAATCTGAGTTCGTTTTTTTTATATCTCTCCTGTTTAGTGCTTTCTGCACTTCAATTTTAAAGCTTAATGTTTCTTTAATTCTAGAAAATTTCAATTGGTATTTCTTCAAATATTTTCCCCCGTGTTGATTTTTTCCTTCTTAGGCAGACCCTATTAGATTATCTTGATGCTTTTCATCTTACAAATGCCTCAAGTTTAATTTAATTTAATTTTTTGTTTAATTAGTTTTTTTTTTTTTCTGGAGCTTTGTGTGAAAGCTCTTTGACTTGACTCAGTAATTTTGAGTGGAATTCCTTCTCGGGTTCTGGAGACTGAAATCTGAACTTAGGGTACCAGGGTGGTTGGGCTCTGGTGAGGGTCCTCCTCCTGGTTAGTGCAGAGCCGCCATCTTCTGTTTGCTCCACATGGCCTTTTCTTGGCATCTGCTTGGGAGAGAGGAAGACAGATATCTCTTCTAATAAGGCCACCAGTCCTATCTGATCAGCACTCTACCCTTATGATCTCATTTAACCTTAATTATTTCCTAAAAGGCCCATCTCTAAACACAGTTGCATCTGGGATTAGAGCTTCCACATGGGAATTTGGGCGTGGGGGTTGTGTTGTGGGGATGGAAGGGTATGAGTGTGGGGCTTGGATGGGAATAGGGAGAGGGAGAAACAATTAAGCCCACAGCACCATCTTTTATAATGCATGCCTTTGGAGATAATAGAGACAGTAAATATCTTTCAGAATAATACCATATTAATTTTGTTAACTTCTCTTAAACCATGTTACAATCTGCCAAGTGTCATTAGTTGAAATTTGGTACTGAACTGTGTTTGTCCTTAAAGATCATAACTTCAGTTGTTGTTGTTGAGGTTACTTAAAATTTGTAACAGTAAAACTATGTCATTGGCAGAGACAATAATGCTTATCTTTGTATTTGCTAGGGCAGAGGTCATGCTTTACAAGTTGCAACATCTGTGCAATGTCTCTAAATCCCAGGAAATGTGAAGGGATTTGAAATTAAACTATACACAAGGGTGGTTCTGTCGTTTAGCTTTTGAGCCAGGGAAAACCAATGAAAACTTATTGAACTCAGTTTACTCACCTTTAAAGGATGGAAAATCACTCTTGCTTATTGGGGGATGTTAGTAGTCAAGTAATATATGGACACTCGTAATGTAATATAAAGTATTTTACATATCAGTTGGTAGGAGTAAGAATCATAGGTCCTGTATCAAGAGAAACTGAAGAAAGTCTTCTGCTTGTGTTGAGTTTCTTCAACTTTTATAAGATTTTTGTCCCTCTCCAAATTCAAACGCAGAGGCTACTCTGCTCCTTGTTAAAGATTTGCCATCCAGAGGGTTTAATGACCAAGTTTCTAGGAACTAGGCCAATACCCCAGGACAACCCTCTTGCATCATTCTAGCTTTTTCAGTGTTCTCTGAAAGTTTTAGAAATGAAGAAAGAGACCTTTTTAGGTAAAGAATTTTAATCTACTATTTTTATAAAACTGAATATTCCTTCACTAAAGTTGAGTTCTGTGAGACTCAACAGAATCTCGGCTCTACAGTATGTTCAGAGGAATGAGTATCACAATGAGGAAACAGAGGTAGCAAATAGCTAGCATAGATAGGGCACAGGCTATGAGTGTTCCAGACATTCTATATGCACACTTAACTGTTTCAATTGTGGCAAAATACATGTAACATAAAAATTTCCATCTTATCCATTTTTATGTATACAGCTCAGCAAGACTCATGATATTGTGCAACCGTCACCACCTTCCATCCCCACAACTAACTTTTCATCTGACAATAGTGAAACTCTGTACCCACTAAACACTTACCTCCCTATTCCTCCACTGCCATCTTGAAGCCAAGGGGAATTAGATGCCAGACAATCCAAGAGTGGCTTCTTTCTAGCTTTGTGACACCCCCAAACTTACCAAACCTTGGTTTTGTCTTCCATCCTACCCACCTGTGGGTTGCTGTGGAACTCAAAGAGCTGTAGTAGGCACTGTCCTGAATCCCAACATTATTTACACCCAAAGTCTATAGAAGCAGAAAGCCATATGCAGCTGTGTGCAATGTTTGAAATAAACCAAACAAAAGGCCCTAATAGAATCTAAACCTCAAACTGTCAAACAGGTCAAAGTTCACTGAGTATCTGTTCTATCCCTACTGATGCAGAGATTTCAGACACTGATTAATGGACTGATTTAATGATTTTTCTAGGATAGTAAATCAATGTTCAGAGAAGGCTAATACAGTGACCAAGACCATACAACTTCTAATGAGCCCACCAGGATTAAAACCCAGATTGGCCTATCATTAAGCTGGTGGTCTCCCCACTATCTCGAGTTGCCTATGCACTCACCAAACACAGACTGAGGGTCCTTCTCTTCGATTTCTTCACAATTTTATAAAGAAGAAAAATTACAGACACTTAATGCAAACCAAGGAAGGGAGCAGAACAACATAGCATCAGATGTTTCACTGCCTAGTACCAACAAGTATGCCATCTATGAGAATTTAAGAAAGAAAAACATTGTACGCTACACAGAACTGACACTTTTTCTAGGTCATTACACAATTGAGCTTGACTTTGGAAAAAATGTATAATTTTGAGAAAAAGAAGGATAATCTAGTTAAGGAGAAGTCAAAGAGCATAAGACCTTGTAATAATTTTGCAGTGATATTAAGGAATGTGTTCTGAATCTATAGCAAAGCTAGACCAGAACACCAGGTTCTTATGCTAATGAGGTCTTAATCCAGGTAAGGGAAAAACATGGTCTTTAAGAAATAATTCAAGGCCCCATTGCATCATTGAATGTATTTCTTGGACAAATGAAGTCCATGACTTAGTTGCCCCATTCTGAAGAAAAGGCAGTTCTGATTCTAGAACAACCTTCTAAACATAATTACAGCAATAATATGACCTCAAGTCCTCCCCAAGATGGGTGACACATTTCTGCCTTTTCTTTCTTTCTTTTTTTTTTAATTTTTTATTTATTTATGATAGTTACACAGAGAAGGAGAGAGAGGCAGAGACACAGGCAGAGGGAGAAGCAGGCTCCATGCACCGGGAGCCCGATGTGGGATTCGATCCCGGGTCTCCAGGATCGCGCCCTGGGCCAAAGGCAGGTGCCAAACTGCTGCGCCACCCAGGGATCCCACATTTCTGCCTTTTTTACCTCCATCCTTCCACCACAGACACTTGGAAGATGCTTTGAGTTTCAAATAAGGAAGAACTTTGAAAATTTCTCTTTGGTTCACTGAACTAAGAAGCCCATGTCCTGTTTAAGAAAAGGACAGTCAGCTTGAGAATAATCTGGGGTAGGACCTGAAACATGAAGGCCAGCAAGCTTCCATGGCCATGACAACAATATAGTGGGACTGGAAATGATCCTGTAGAGTGTCATTTTTGGTGCTCCTTTTAATCAGTTTTTTTGCAGTCTTTTCCCCTGTATATCTTCCCAGTGTTGACCCTTCTGGTGTCCACTCAATCAAGTGTCTTCTCCAATCAACATTTGCTTGAGACACAAAGACAAGTTAGCCACATCCACAACCTCAGCTGGGTTACATTCAGGCTACACATATTTCAAGGAGCCAAAGAAAAAGGTTCATTACTGAAAAAATTCATGATTGTCACATTTGGAAGAACATTGAACTGTCCAAGGTAGGTAGGTGGCAGTAGGTTCAGAGGATGCTGATACCAGGAATGTTGGTCACATACATTTTAGAACACAGAGTAGCAAGCATATGCTCTGTGTGTCTGTGTGTGTGTATACACAATATATAAATATACAATAAATATATACATGTAGTTTTGTGAACCAAGTGTCAACCACCTTCACTCAATACTCTTTGCTCTTGTGGATCATATTCTTCCAGACTATTTTATTTATTTTTTTAATATTCTATTTATTTATTCATGAGAGGCACAGAGAGAGAGAGAGAGGGAGAGAGGCAGAAGCAGGCTCCATGCAGGGAGCCCAACGTGAGGCCCCATCCTGGGACTCCAGGATCATGCCCTGAGCTGGAAGGCAGATGCCCAACTGCTGAGCCACCCAGGCATCCCCTTCCAGACTATTTTAGAAAGAAGAGTTTATTAGGAAGAAGACATTGTGCTACCATCCACTCTTTGGTTACCCCTTCTCCCATACTGCCTCCTTCCCTAATACAACTCTTGAAATGTTCTCACCAAATATAATGCAGCATCTGAAGATGTGCAGCTGAGGATGCTGCAGGTAGTCCTGGATCTCTGGTTGCCACCTGTCTCAGACTGCATTTCTCTCTGACTCTGGAACCATATCTGTGGGCAGCATCAAGCTCCCACAGATATCTCCTTAGTGGAGCCAATCTGAAGGTAAACAGAACTCTAAGTTTCAATTTTAAATACCAGAGCAATGAATCAGTGTCCTCTTTTGGGTCATGAGCTCACTGCTTTGAGCTAACTGCTGGGCCAAGAGGGGGTGAAGCACATGACCAGTCCAGCTTGCCAGGGTACAGCAGCTGTCACAGAGAGATATGATCCTTCAAGAAAAAATGGACACGGTTGAAGAATAAGGAGAAAGAGATGCTGGACAAGTAAAAAATCAGTTATGATTTGTATTTGTCTCACCTAAGTTTTGTTATTTTCTTAAGATAGAATTTTTATTTCTTTGTTTTTTGTATTTTTTTTTGTATATTTTTTATTGGAGTTTGATTTGTCAACATATAGCATAACACCCAGTGCTCATCCCATCAAGTGCCCCTCTCAGTGCCCAGTCACCCCCTGCTCACCTCCCTTTCCACCACCTCTTCTTCATTTCCCAGAGTTAGGAGTCTCTCATGTTCTGTCTCCCTCTCTGATATTTCCCACTCATTTTATCTCCTTTCCCCTTTTTCCCTTTCATTATTTTTTATATTCCCTGTATGAGTGAAACCATATAATGTTTATCCTTCTCCTATTAACTTACTTCACTCAGCATAATACCCTCTAGTTCTATCCATGTTGAAGCAAATGGTGGGTATTCATCATTTCTAATGGCTGAGTAATATTCCATTGTTTACATAGACCATATCTTCTTTATCCATTCATCTTTCTTTTTTTTCCCATTCATCTTTCTATGGACACTGAGGCTCCTTCCACAGTTTGGTTATTGTGGACATTGCTGCTATAAACATTGGGGTGCAGGTGTCTTGGTGTTTCACTGCATCCGTATCTTTGGGGTAAATCCCCAGGAGTGCAATTGCTGGGTCGTAGGGTAGCTCTATTTTTAACTCTTTGAGGAACTCCAGAGTGGTTGCACCAGTTCACATTCCCATCAACAGTGCAGGAGGGTTCCCCTTTCTCCACATCCTCTCCAACATTTGTTGTTTCCTGTCTTGTTAATTTTCACCATTCTCACTGGTGTGAGGTGGGATTTCATTGTGGTTTTGACTTGCATTTCCCTGATGGCAAGTGATGCGGAGCATTTTCTCATGTGTTTATTGGCCATGTCTATGTCCTCTTTGGTGAAATTTCTGTTCATGTCTTTTGCCTATATCATGATTGGATTGTTTGTTTGCTGTTGAGTTTAATAAGTTCTTTATGGATCTTGGATACTAGCCCTTTATCTGATATGTCATTTGCAAATATCTTCTCCCATTCTGTAGGTTGTCTTTAGTTTTGTTGACTGTTTCTTTTGCTGTGCAGAAGTTTTTATCCTGATGAAGTCCCAATAGGTCACTTTTGCTTTTGTTTCCCTTGCCTTCACAGATATATCTCACAAGAAGTTGCTGTGGCCAAGTTCAAAAAGGGTGTTGCCTGTGTTCTCCTTTAGGATTTTGATGGATTCTTGTCTCACATTTAGATCTTTCATCCATTTTGAGTTTATCTTTGTGTATGGTGTAAGAGAATGGTCTAGTTTCATTCTTCTGCACGTGGCTGTCCAATTTTCCCAGCACCATTTATTGAAGATACTGTCCTTTTTCCAGTGGATAGTCTTTCCTGCTTGTTGAATATTAGTTGACCATAGATTTGAGGGCCCATTTCTGGGTTCTCTATTCTGTTCCATTGATCTATGTGTCTGTTTTTGTGCCAGTACCACACTGTCTTGATGACCACTGCTTTGTAGTACAACTTGAAATCCGGCATTGTGATGCCCCCGGCTCTGGTTTTCTTTTTCAATATTCCACTGGCTATTCAGGGTCTTTTCTGATTCCACACAAATCTTAAGATGATTTGTTCCAACTCTCTGAAGAAAGTCCATGGTATTTTGATAGGGATTGCATTAAATGTGTAAATTGCCCTGAGTAGCATAGACATTTTCACAATATTAATTCTTCCAAACCATGAGCATGGAATATTTTTCCATCTCTTTGTGTCTTCCTCAATTTCTTTCAGAAGTGTTCTGTGGTTTTTAGGGTATAGATCCTTTATCTCTTTGGATAGGTTTATTCCTAGGTATCTTATGCGTTTGGGTGCAATTGTAAATGGGATTGACTCCTTGATTTCTCTTTCTTCAATCTCATTGTTAGTGTATAGAAATGCCACTGATTTCTGGGCATTGATTTTGTATCCTGCCACACTGCTGAATTGCTGTATGAATTCTAGCAATCTTGGGATGGAGTCTTTTGGGTTTTCTATGTACAGTATCATGTCATCTGCGAAGAGGGAGAGTTTGATGTCTTCTTTGCCAATTTGAATGCCTTTTATTTCTTTTTGTTGCCTGATTGCTGAGACTAAGACTTCTAGTACTATGTTGAACAGCAGTGGTGAGAGTGGACATCCCTGTTGTGTTCCTGATCTTAGGGGGAAAGGCTCTCAGTTTCTCCCCATTGAGAATGATATTTGCTGTGGGCTTTTCGTAGATGGCTTTTAAGATGCTGAGGAATGTTCCCTCTATCACTAACTACACTCTGAAGAGTTTTGATCAGGAATGGATGCTGCATTTTGTCAAATGTTTTCTCTTCATCTATTGAGAGGATCATACGGCTCTTGTTTTTTCTCTTGTTGATATGATCTATCGTGTTGATTGTTTTACGAGTGTTGAACCAACCTTGCATCCCAGGAATAAATCTCACTTGGTCATGGTGAATAATTTTCTTAATGTACTATTGGATCCTAATGGCTAGTAACTTGTTGAGAATTTTTGCATCTGTGTTCATCAGGGATATTGGTCTATAATTCTTCTTTTTGATGGGGTCTTTGTCTGGTTTTGGAATTAAGGTGATGCTGGTCTCATAAAATGAGTTGGAAGTATTCCATCCCTTTCTATCCTTTGGAACAGCTTTAGTAGAATAGGTATTGTTTCTTCTTGAAATGTTTCATAGAATTCCCCTGTGAAGCCATCTGGCCCTGGACTTTTGTGTCTCAGGAGGTTTTTGATGACTGCTTCAATTTCCTCCCTGGTTATAGGCCTGTTCAGGTTTTCTATTTCTTCCTGTTCCAGTTTTGGTAATTTTGTCTCACCTAAGTTTTTGATGTTATGATGATAAAACTCCTTTTGCCATTGTAAGGAAAATAATCTTTAAATATTCATCATCTCCTCTATTCATCATCTCCTCTTTGAGGGAGAGATCTAGAAATTTTCTTTTTTGAGATCTAGAGATTTTTGATGGGTTTTAAATACTTATCTAAATAATGACACTTGATATGTTAATGTGTAGTTCATGTTTTACTAAAAGTAAAGTTCCTCTATAAACCATACGTACGGTAGCACAGCCTAGGGCAAATCTGTAAAACCTAAAGCACTAGTCTAATATTGATCATGCTACAGCGGTCATTTAATAGTTCAGAACCCAAATTATTTCAAAATAAGGACCCAAATTATTTTTTAAAGATTTTATTTATTTCTTCATGAAAGAAACAGAGAGAGAGAGAGAGAGGCAGAGACACAGGCAGAGGGAGAGACTGGCTCCCTGAGGGTAGCCCGATGTGAGACTTGATCCCAGGACCCTGGGATCACGACCTGAGCCAAAGGCAGGCACTCAACCACTGAGTCACTCAGGAATCCCAAAGGGCCCAAATTCTTGATGAAGCTGATACAATGCTTAGATCATATTTGTGGACACAGAACACAAATTGAATTTTTAAAAAAGATTTATTTATTTATTTATTTATTTATTTATTTATTTATTTGAGAGCCTGTGTGTGTGTGTGTGTGTGTGTGTGTGAGAGAGAGAGAGAGAGAGAGAGAGAGAGAGAGAGAGAGAACAAGCAGGGGGAAGCGGCAGAGGGAGAGGGAGAAGCAGACTCCATGCTGAGCAGGGAGCCTGATGTGGGGCTTGATCCCAAGACCCCGGGATTATGATCTGTGCCAAAGGCTGGCATTTAACTGACTGAGCCATCCAGGTGCCCCACAAATTTAATTTTTTTAAATTTATTTTTTTAAATTTTTTATTGGTGTTCAATTTACCAACATACAGAATAAACACCCAGTGCTCATCCCATCAAGTACCCCCCTCAGTGCCCGTCACCCATTCACCCCCACCCCCCGCCCTCCTCCCCTTCCACCACCCCTAGTTCGTTTCCCAGAGTTAGGAGTCTTTATGTTCTGTCTCCCTTTCTGATATTTCCCACACATTTCTTCCAATTCATCTCTAGCAGCTCTCATCTCAGAAATTAATGCCCCTTTCATCAAGACCCATGCTTGCATCCTCAGAAAACCAACTATAAAATCATTCCTTGTCTAATTACATAGTAGTGTAGATTATACTTATTATGAATGCTAGACTGATTTAATTCCAATTTATTTTTAAAATTTATTGACATGCTAACCAAAATTAACTATATTTGATGAAACTATTATGTCTTCTATAAGGTATTTTTGTTTTGTTTTGTGTAGTACAAACAACTTTCAAATCTCTTCCCACAGTTAACAGGAAATACCCACTACTGGCCTTCCTATCTGGCTCATTTCTCTCCTGTCTGTGTATCCCAATCGATGCTATGTTTAAATCTGTGCCCTGATATTAGTTGTGTCCATTAGGCATAAAGGATCCCAATATGAGGGACTTCCCTGGGAATTTGTACTTTTGGAGTAGAAGGCAGAGATGGACAGAGGGCAGGGAGAGCCCCTGGGGATGCTAGAGCCAGAGGTCCTCCCAGGCAAAGATGGATAATATTCACATCAATACACCCAGGCCAGGAGGTGATGAATCCTGAGCTGCTCCTTCAGAAAAGTCAAGGCTGGAACATCCCTGAGAGACCAAACAACCCTGGATCAAATAAGCCTGATTTTGCTAAGAGGAGAGAGAATCAAGCTAGGGAGAGAATTAACAACAAAGCTTAATGACTTCAGTGGGGAAGAATTTATCTCTAAAGTAGCATAAACAACCCGCTCATATGGAGAACAGATGTGGCTTCATGTAAGTAAGTATCAAATGAGGTGAAAAGCTCGCAGGCAGATGGGATCAGGACTAGTCTCTCAGAAATGCAGGATTAGTCCCAATACATTCCTACACTTCCGTTGGTCTTGTTTTGTCACCCACTGACCTCTTCTCTCTGGTGTTCTGCAGCCATGTGGCATGAACACTCTTGGCCCAAACAGAGGGTGCCATGCAAGTTCAACCTTTCCAAAAAATTGTCGGCTCTTTGGCCTTGGGCTCCTGTTACCCTTGGCATCACCTCTGCTAAGTGTGGAGCACTGAATCCCTCCTACTGTTTCATACAACCCTGCTGATCTGAGTGTTGGGGAACTGTCATTTTTTCCAGTGTGCTTCTAGTAGCTTCTATTTTTTTCCAGGATATCTTCACATTTATGGGTTTACCAATTGTCTCTATTTTTTTCTCATATGCACTATGCATTTTTTTTTTTTTGCATCTTTTTCGCAATCTCGGAGGATTTTGATTGGGAGGGAAGGATGTGGCTACTTATCTCTAAATAGAAATCTTCCATTTAAGATTGAGATAGCAAATAACAAGGACACCAAGCACCAACCTCCTTCCATTTTCTCCTCCCATCACCCCCTCAAAAGACTCCCCACCTTCTGGTGTATTTGAGAAAGAATGGGCATATTGCTCTACATAAAGACCTTCCTGGACAACTGGAGTCATCAAGGAAAGTAGAGTGAGGCTCTACTATCCTCCTGTTTAAGCAAAGTCTTGAGTCTGTGTGTGTGAGGATTGAGTTCATCAAGTCATCACAAGATGGGATATTGAAAGCTTGATTTACTCTACTGGTATCACGAACAAACAAAAGGAGTAAATGCACTTGGTTTTAGTTGATTTTTTTAAAAAAGCTATATTATGTAAGAGCCCCAGTAGTTTGTTTTACTTCTAGCATTTATCAGTGTTATATGGGTTCAGATCTGAGCCTACTTTTCTGACTCTAAGAGGCACAAAATCAAACTCTGCTTTTAATGACACGATCACAGAGTTTCAGTTCGTTTAAGGCAAAAGAGTATTGTGAAGATTTTCTTGTCTTGGTTTTATGTAATCCAACATTTGTAAAATTTTCCATTTCCCTCTTGACCTCAAGCAGCTCTCACTTGGCAAACTATCCAAATCATAGAATATCCCTCATTGAAGGAAGATCTCAATGTTTGGCTTGAAAATGTACAGACACTGCAAGTTTGGATTTCTGAAAAGAAAGGGGGGAAAGCCCCAGAGTATAGTTTAAATAGAAGGTTGGAATCCAGTAAAATTGTTGGTGATTCTGGAAAGTCTCAACTCTGTTATCACTGTGTCATGAAAGAGTGAATCAGAACTAGAACAAAGTGGTCATCAATCTTGTCAACATGCAGGAAGTTATTTGAAATCCTGAGGATGCTTCAAAAGCAACCAGCATTGTGGTTTACAAGTACAACAAAGTAGAGAGAATCAACTCTTTACTGAGGTCCTTTGGTAAGGATGTTGGGAATTACTCATTAACCTAAGGAATCAATCGTCAACACTATCTTGTTATTCTTTTTTCCATCATACAAAAAATATACCTAAAAGCATTAAACTAGTAAGTTTTCTGAGATTAAGAGCCAACGTTTAGTGAGGGGTTTTTGTTTTTGTTTTTTTGGTTCTAATATTTTACTTGAGTATGGGAGACAATCTCATATGAAGTCCAAATATTTAAAATCTTTAAACTGAAGATAGCTAATAATTGATGAGTATCCAGAAGAATATGGGGATCCTGGGAGAGTGACAAACAACAAACCACAAGAAAGAATACAATAAGAAAGTCCAGCGATAAATCTGATTTTTTTTCTGTGTGTCGTTGAGTGATCTTTATCCTCTCATACTTTCACAGCTGCTGATCTTCCAGATGTTCTCTCCAGTGGAGCTCTGTCTTTTGTGGGGTATGTGTTCCTTCCATGATAAATCGGTCTTTTCCATTCCCCAAAGCACTGCTCACTCAAAGCAAGCCATTTTTCTAATCCTCACACAAACTTTCTTAAATTTAGTACAACTCTTTCAAACATTACACTGAGCAAAACTGATAAAGTTTAAGCCTCGGTGGAAGGCAGAACATGGCTCCCCTCCACTATGGATGCCAAATGGACCAATCTTTCCTCTCAGTCCATCCAATAAAATGCTCCAGCTTGAGTCTTTGAACCCAGGGGAAATGAGATAAAGAAGTAAGGACAGTAGAGACAGTCTTTGTGATGACAATGCTAAGAGTTCAGGAGCAGTGACAACATCGAGAATTGAGTAGTGGTGGCCATTGCTGTTGGTGTCAACAATCTTGTAGTGATGGTGCTGGTACTGTCACCTCAAAACAGATTCCTGTGGCCTAACCTCTGATTTCTGACCACTTTCTGAGACCAAGCATTTAGTTTTTCCAGCATTTCTTTGAGTTCCCAATATCTTTAAAATAAAGGCTTTTACAGCTGCCAGACTTGACTTCTGTTATTTCAACTGAGACTGTTACACAATCTGCAAAACAATTCTTTGGATGAAGCTTTGGCTTATGAGTGGGACCCTTCTTGAGTTTCTAGGGGTAGCACAAAGCTAGGGATGTACTTATCCTTGAGTCATTGTATAGATTAGTTAGCCTATCTCTGCAGAAGGATGACACAGAGAAAAGAACAAATGTGTCAATGTAATTCAATATCTTAATCCAGACTTTTTTTAAATGAACTTCACTATTTTGGTTAAAGACATTCAGGAAGGCAGAGGGGGATGTGTCTGCCGACTCATGCTGGCTCCAACTGGGAAAGCTTCAGATTTCGACACCCCTGTGCCTTTTTTCTTCCCACTGAGTTCATTTCTGCATCCTATACACTCTTCCACAGTCCTCTCTGGAGGGTGAGCACCACGTCTTGCCTCATTCTGTGTGTCTATTGAATATATTTTATATGATGCACACCTGTCACTACCTGACCATCATCTTCTGCTGCTTAGATAGCCATGACTTGTGATAAATGATCCTACCCCTTGTCCCCAGGTGCCCCAAAGGTACCTGAAAACCAGTATTTTTTTAGAAAAGAGGGAGCAGTGGGTCACGGGACAGGGGAAAGCACATGTGTAGACTGTTGGCTGTATGCTTTGGAGATCAGACAATGATTTGGGCAGAGATTATGTTCCAGACATATGGAGCCTGTGGGGTTTCCTCTTGCTGCTGCCTGAGCTGTGTGTGAATTCAGGGGTGCAAAATCCTAGCAAGCTCTCCACTTGTCTTAGGTATCATGTTTCTGCCAGGCTATCCCAGAGTTCATGGGCATGTGGGCAGTCACCTACACAAGGGGAGTTTACCTTCATCTTCCTGTGGCATGCTGACTCCAAGAAACTCTCCATTAAAATTCTAGCTGCCCTGAATTAAAATTCAGTTCCCTGCTTCTGGCAGTAGAGTGGTGGGCCGTCACTGCCAGCTCGAAGCCGAGGTCCCCCCTCTTCTCAGGGGCAATTCTGCAAATTCTGCTCCCTGGCTGTATGCGGGAGGGATGAGAAGGTGCCTTGCCTGGAGGTGTCCAGGCAAGAATGCTAAACAGTCGCCATTGTCCTACCAGGTACAGGATTGTCCTCCTTTGCAGGAGGCAGATCTTCACAATTTGTCATTTTCCATTGATCATTTTCAGGATCTTAAAATGGTTGTTCCCAAGAATTTTGGCCAGTTCTATACTGGTTTTCTTTGATGGAAAATAATCTGCTCTTTGATGCTTTCACTGCAAGTAGTCTCACAACTGCTTTTGGCTTATGAAATGAGAAAAATGAATTTCCACGTGACCTCAAATTCTCACATATCAGTGTTTATGCTCTTTGCACAAGAAAACAAAGTTTTTCTCAATAGAATGTCAGCATTATGGAAGTATTTTCTTACCTAACTACAAGGGCGATTTATTTCCCCTTTGTTTTGTGGAATGTTCCAGGTTAATATAGCTCATTCTCCCAGAGGTCTTCTGCAGCTGCAGTATTTCCAAGTGTTCATTTATTGTGAAATCTGTCTGGCTAGATTAGATTAATTCCTTTGAGATAAAGTTACAGCCATGTTTAATGATGAAAAATTATTCCATTCCCTCTTAAACCCATTTGCAGAAATGGCGTATCATTTTACATGTGCCTAAATTTTTATTCATCCATTTCCTCCTCCTCCTGTGTGTTTTCTTGGCATTCTAGGTTTTCTTGGTTGTTGTTTCAGTTTTTCTGTTCTTTTACCCTTGCCCTAGTAGTCTGATTGTATTTTGCTTAGGGTAAGCTATCTCAACTCCTTTTATCAGTGTGAGATGGTAAGATCGATAAGTAATAATAAAAGAGACTATTATATTCAATAATTCAGTCTTTTTTTCCTACAATTCTTGGGTGAGATGTGAAACAAACAAAATATAATGATCTTGCCTAATTTGAGGATACATCAACCATCAGTTCAATATCTTTGAACCCCGGTGGAGGGGATAGAGTTCTAATATCCTCTTAGAACATTAATCAACTTGGATTTTAATTTATAAATGTAATTAAGAATGTAACTAACTTGAGAAAAAATTTAGCTAACTTGACTTGGTAGCATCAAAGGCCTAAATGCAACATGGATCCAGTGGGAAGGGCAGGAAGTCTGGATCCCACATGCTCACGGGGCCTGTGACATTACTACTATCTCTATAGCTACTTGTTACCGCAACCAAAAGGTAGGGAAACAGTATCCTGCTAAGCCCTTATAAAATTCTTACCCCAAAGTTTAGAGCATACAACTAACTGAGCAGCATGGTTTAATAAAAATAAAAACAAAAGCAGTGTTATTTTTGAAGTTTTGGTAATTCGAGGTAGTGAGCATGGTGATTTTGAGTGCAGAAACTATGCTAACATAGCTTTATCTTGACTTCGGATATTTGTCCTTATTGCTCTTTCTCACTAGTTTTAAAAGCTCCAGGAGCTTAACAGGCCTTCCCTGGCTCCTTGTATTTAAATTTTGCAAATATTCGTCCTTCCAGAACTCTGGCAATGGATGATTCTAGGATGATGAAATCTCTAGAGACTGTTATCAGTGGAGAAGACTTGGGCTTAACCAACAACCTCATCCTTCTGCACAAAATGGCAATCCCTCTATTCCAGGGTCCTTTGGCACCATTCCTCTCATTCCACAGCTCATTTTTCTCCTTTTCTGTGTTCTTTTCCAACATCTTCTTTCTGCCCTGCTGGGATTTCTTGAAGGAGCCAGCCTCTTCAACTTTATGAAGCACAGAACACAGGTTCTTCATAACATCCCAGTTTTTGAATAGCAGGTATACAGCACAGAGTATAAGATATCTGTGTTCACATAGAAACAGTGATCTCTCTGTATTCGTTTTTAAGCCTCTCGGCTCTTCAAAATCCCTCTTCAAGGAAAAAACAAAGGAAATGGCTATTTATAAAGGGACCCACAGAGGCTCCAATAAGCACAGACTTGATATGTCACCGCTTAGACAGCTGCAGCTAAATGCCCAGCTGTTGTGGTTTGCATGTTGTGACAAATCCAAGAACATCCACTGAATGGCCACGAACCATGGCCATGGCCGCTATACAAACAATGGGCAAATAATTTTGGGTTCAAGGCTCAGATCTGAAAAAAAAGTGGGCCTGGGAACTTTTTTGGTCTCCCCTTCCCAATCTCCCTCCTTCCATTCTCTAGGCAGTAAAATAATTATCTCACAGTTCATTGGTCTTGGTCTTCTCCAGATTGGAATGGCAACTGGGTCGTCGGTTTCATGACTTCCTATCACTCTACGTGCTTTTTGTTCTCCCTCTTGAAGGCTTGCCATTTACCTCCTTCTCTCTTTAGGACCTCACTTCAAGGACACCTTGAAGTTTTCTCTGCCTCAAACTTTACGCTATCAGGAAGAGCCGAGAGTCAATTACCCTCGTCTGCCACCACTGTGGTTTTAGGTAATTATGTTAGCATGGCATTTATCATATTCTATTTTCATTCTAGAGACACTGGAATAACCATGGAATAATGAGACCAACTTGGATTCAAATTCCAGCTCTGTCAACCGTGTGATTATAGGTGAGTTACTCCAACTGCCAGTAAGTTTCCTTACTGAAGAGTGATAATAATCATCCTTTTAAGGTTGAGCCTGAATAGCTGGTATAGAGTAGTTGATTAATTAACAGAAGTCCTCTTCCTTCTCCTTCCTGATAGCATTTTACTTTACTTGCCATTCCTGTAAGAGTGTCAGTGTTTGACACATAGGAGCTCATAAATATTCAGTTATTGAAGAAATGAATAAGAAGACTTCTCTAGGAGAGAAGATAATATATGTCATGTATTTTTCATCTTGAAAGAAGCAAACCACCCGTCTCAACTTTGATCTATTTTCCTAGCCATTCATTTTGTGATTTTCATTTGTCATTCAATTTTCAAGTTTTTGGGGGTCTCAGAAGCTCACAGATTGTAATGAGAAGACTCAGTCACTACTGCTCAAATGACCCATAGCCCTTTGGTCCAGCAATGTTCAGGTTATTTTCAGCCACACACCTTATTTTGAAGTATGAACAATTTGTCTCAGATAATTTTTCCCTTACTCTCACAGATATTCTTCACTTCTCAGAGTGTTTACCTGATATTTCCTGAGCATACAGTATGTATTAGTAACTGGGGATACAAAAGACAAATGAGACATAGCCCTTCCCCTTTGTCAAGGAGCAAAATAAACCACTCCAAAATATGTCTCTTTGGCATAGGGATTATTTTGAGCTGCTTATTTTTAAGAAACAGCAGACCCAGGAAAAGCTCTGAAAACCAAGTAGAAGTTACCCCTTGGTAAGGGAAATGTACATTTATAAGGGCAATCTCCCTGTGTCAGGGTGTTTCTCTGGCTGTACTGGGAAAGGGAGGATGATGAAATCTCTAGAAACTGTTAATCAGTGGAGAAGACATTGGCTTAACCAACATCCTCACCCTTCTGCACTGTGCTTTCCCGAAAACCTCCCATGCCTGGCTCTCCCCCGCCTCCCACCATCTTTTGTTTTTTGCTGGAGATGGTACTTAGAGTGATGGCTTGGGCCATTTCAGGGAGTTACTCAGTTTCCCTGGGTATCTCTCACTCACTCTTTCCTTAAAAAAAAAATCCACCACTGCACTAAAATAAAATTCAAGCTCCCTGTTCAGGCTCTGGATCCTCATATGATGTAGCCTCTGCCCACTGCTCTGAGACTCCAGCAACATGGAGTCTTTCTGTTCCTTAAACACATCAAGATTGTGAGGGAGTTCAGGACACCCTCTTCCTCAAACGGGCTACTTTGGCATGTGGATTATTTTGAGCTGAAGGCACTTGAAACCCTGTGGGCTCAAAAGGAACTTCTGTCCTTCTTAACCACTCAGAAGAATCTAAATTGGGGGTATTTGGCAGAATAAGGGTTATTAACAGAGATAAATTTTATTTGGGCAACGAAAACATCTAATTGCCAAACATCTGCTCTCCTTACCACCCTGTGAAGTGCATTCCTGTCCTCTGAAATCCCAGATCCATCCTCCCTTCTCTTTAGTTCAGAATGACATATATTCCAAGCCTGTCTTTGGAATTTCTATGTCTATGTGGATTCCCCATATGTACACCTATGGAATTTGATTTTCCCCTGTTACTCTGTCTCACATCAGTTTCATTCTTAGCCCAGCCAGAAGGACCTTTGAAGGGACAGGAAGTTTGGCTCCTCAACAATTATTCCTACCTCAGGACCTCTGCATCTCCTTTTCCCTCTGCCAAAACTTCTTTCCCTCAGACATTCACATACTTGGCTCCTGACTGACCTCCAGGCCTCGGCTCAAATATCTCCTTTTCTAAAATATTACCCAATCTAAAGTAGCTCCCAGTCACGCCCACCATTTGCCCTGCTTTATTGGACAGTTTCATTGCATTCAATAAATTGGACTTCAACATCTATGCTATCCTCCTTTCTTGAGCACTTTCCGGTATTATAGAGGCTGGAAATGTCTCTTCTCCTTCAGTTCAGGGCCACCTCAACCAGACCAGGAAGTCAGATTTCAACTCAGCAGGATAATAAGAATTCTTGGCACCTTTTATGGTCTGTTTTTCTGACTGGTGGCAAGAGAGCAGCATCGGCCTCTCTAGAACCTGGGTACAGGCTACCTCTCAATCCCCATAGTGAGACTTAGGTCACTCAGGCTTCCAGGGGTTAAGACCTCAACCCTAGAATCTCTATTTAATTTATATGTCGTGTATTTTTTTTTTCTTCGAGGTGAGGAGCAGGAAAAAGACATGAATTTTAAATCACCAGGAAAATGTTAGGGACATTTTTGGAATTTATAAAAAGAGTATTAAGCCTCCTCCCTTCAAAATGTTGCATTTCCTTTGTGTGACATGATGGTGCTGCTTTAGTTGTTTCTTTAATTCTTTCACAGCTGTGCATGGCCCCCTCGGGTGAAGTAGACAAAGGACGTCTCCTGAGACACTTGAGTCTCACCATATTAAAGTCATTGCATTTTTTTACCCTGATGCCTTTAGCATTCGTTATTCAACATAATGTATTACTTGACCTCTCTGGGATCTTGGAAGACTGTGTATTTTTTTTTTTGAATTGTGGGAAAAATTCTCCCCCACAGTTTTACTTCCACATCATAGAAAAGGATCTGAAAGTGACATAGATCCAAATAGGAGAGGAAACCAACAAGTGAGCTGGAAAGGAATCAAGCATGGAGACTGGAATAAGATGGAGCTGGGGACAAGGAGACCACAAGCCGTGACCCCTGACGCTGTACATCTGTAAAATAAAGATATTGGTCCATTAGCTGGGGTATTGTTTCTACCATGCTAATCAATCTACTATTTTTTTAAAGATTTTATTTATTTGAGAGAGACAAACACAAGCAGGGGGAGTAGCAGAGGGAGAGGTAGATTCCCCACTGAGCAGGGAACCCCACATAGGGTTCCATCATAGGACCCTGAGATCATGACCTGAGCTAAAGGCAGATGCTTAACTGACTGAGCCACCCAGGTGCCCTAATCAATGACTTTAATTAAATGTTTCCTTGAATGCTATTTTGTTGGTTCTCTACACAACCAAAGGAAAGGCAAAACAAACAAAAAACCAAAAAAAGTTAGAAAAATATTATAGGACACAAATGAGATGAGACAAAAAAGAATGGATAGAGAAAGATTGACCCTAAGGAGCAAAATGAGTTATTTTTAGCCCAGCAACGCTCTGTGCCTTCAGTGGCCTGCAGATATAATGGTTTCCTCACTGGCCTCAGAAAATGTCAACCTCCCCCATGTGGTCATCAACCATTTCATAGTTCACCATATTGAGTGCAGCACCATGTCTGCGATATAGCAGATGTCCTTGGCAGGTGTATCAAGTGAAGCCAATGCCGGACAATGGTCCCACAGGAAGCCATGTGAAGACTTGGTAGGCTTTTCCTTGCAGGAGAGAAAGTACAAAAATTAAGCTTAGGTTTGACACCATTGTCACTTTCATTTGTCCAAAGACCTGGTTGTTTGGAAGGTTAAGGCTGGTTCGATTCACAGGCTGAGTAAAAAAGCTACTTGGTGCTAAAATTCTGCTCCCTTCAAGAGGTGTCTCCCACTGACCTCCCGGATAACTTCAAATGAAACAGAGCTAGTTTGTATTATTCCTTTGGGTTGCGATACGATGTCTTCTATGACTTTGTTTGTTTCGCCTTTCCTTTGGTTGTGTAGAGCTAGTATTTAAGGGAAAGATTCAACTAGCAAATTGATTGGCATGGTAGAAATGACACCCTAGCTAATGGACCCATATCTTTATTTTTCAATCAACTGTATAATGTCAAGGAGGCATGGCTTGTGTCTGAAAATAAGTCTGTTTGGTGTTATTATTTATAGATCCCTCGGCTGGCCCTTAGGAAATGTGGTGAAACAGGTGCATGTTGATGTGTCCTTGAGAACTGAGGGCCTATGGATGAGAGGGAGCCTTTCGGGATGTGTGGTTGTGGGGACAGCTTCTTGGAGACACCGGACACTGGTGACAGCGAGCAGCAGCTGGCTCTGTTACTGCGTTTGTCACTTTGGGTTGTTACGGTAACCCTATGCGTTAGGTACCACTACCTCTGAGATGGGTACCGGTAGCTCCATATTGTGAATGGTAAACTAGGTGTGCACAGGTAGGGAATGGTAGACCCCAGATTGAATTCAGGCCAACCTGTAAACCTCTGAGTCACACAGCAATAGTCACAGAAGGCAAGAACTGAGTTTTGCCTTCTTAGCTTTTTACTCTTGTTTTTATTTTAAGCTCCGTGGCCCAACCACACAACTCTAAACCGAGGTTGGGTGATGGCCCAGGGAGACTGAAGGAATGACCCAAGGCGATGGAGATGTAGGTTTACTGGGGGTGGGGGGCTTATGTACTGGGGGTCCAGGGGCAGCAACTGGACAAAGTATCCACTGTGTGGACCCATGTGTAGTGAGGTTTTATAGCCTATCAACTGGCTTTGCAACTACTTGTAGCTTCTCTCCTTCTTGCAGGGCCAATGTTCCAAGAGAGCAAAGTCTGCTATCTGGATAATTCTCTTACAAAGGAGGTGCTCCAGGTTGGCCACCCTTGGGGCCCCTGACCTGGAATGCTGAATAGCATGTTCTTTTGGGACATTCTGCTTGAGGGGAATACAGAGGGAGGACAGGATCCCTACCTTCTCAAGGTAGTGACTGGAGGGGCATTCAGGGTGTGCTGTGCCAGCCTTCCGACACATACCACACACCAGCACCAGATGAGCAAATGGACCTTGGGAAGAGGCTGTGGGAGGGGTTCTCTAGAACAGAATTTTCTAGGCTGCTCAAATTTACCGGAGTCTGACAGGCTCAGGGATTCCAGGGGGAAGAAAGGATATGCAAAGACTGCTCAGAGAGTCATTTCCCCAACTCAGAAAATCTTGTTTAACTACATGTTCTGCCTGATAATCACATGCAGTGATTTTTTAGAAACATTGTTCTAGGAAATATCTCTGTTTGCCACCACCCTTAACTTCCTCAATCATGGTGTGGTGTTTTTTCTTTCTTTACATTTGGTAATATGTTGATTAAGGCAACAAACGAGCTCTCACATGATCAATTTTTTCTTTTTCTTTTTTTTTTTTTTGAGCAAGTTTTTTCAATTTGATTTCAATGAATTTGTAAATATGGAGGCCACTTAGTCAAGAAAAAGACACATGAAAATACTTGAAATAGAAAATGTATTTCAAAACTGCACATATGAGATTCATATTCCCCACCAACTCGGTCAATTGACTTGTTACTACATGTATCAACATTCTTAGATCAAGTGGCAAATAGCCAAGAAATATCAGTTACAAAAACAGGCAACTCTAAAGCCTCGATTTTAAAATTCAACGAATGTGGGACTTCACTGATTTACGAAAATTTAAGAACTACAATAAATTCCGAATGGCAACTATCTCTATGCTATTGACAGTGTTACCAGTGGATATGTTTCCAAATATATAGACATTGGATATTATGGTCAAAAATGGTTTAATATTTTTAGCCATAAGAGTATATATGAAAATCCATTTCAAAAAGTATGATGCTTTTGACATGGTCACTTAAAATTCTTACTAAAATATCAGCTCACAGAGTATCAAACTGGTAGAAGAATAAATGCATGGACTTCTCAGTCTAGATTAGAGAAAAGAATTTCAAGGTTCTGCTAAAAAATTAAACAAGATGTACTTATCATACTCAGAAAATGAAACAATTTCATAAAAGTGAATTTATTCGATATTGTACAAAAAAGTAGAATCAAGGTGACCCGCAAAGACACAGAGGCGATGACTGGGAGTTGGGCTCAGCCACATGCCTCTGTTCAAGCGGTGGCTGCAATGGCCCTGCCCTTGCTCTTCCTCTCCACCGCAGGAAGAACCATGTTGGGTTTATAATATACTTTCTAAAAATATGACATTGATGCTATAAAAATAAATGTCTTAAAAAAACAACCACAGGTTTGAATGGAAACATAGAGTATTTGGGGCTTCCAGGATCTCTCTGTGGGAGGAGCTTGGGGCTTCAAGGGTCTTCCTGTGGGAGGAGCTTCCACTTCACTGAAAGGTCAGGTTCTTCATCCAAGTCATCCAGCTCCTGCTCCTTGGAGAGCTCCAGGAAAACCTGAGAGGGGCAAGACAGAGAGAGACGGGGATGTCACACTGCCCCCTGTAGCTCCAAGTGAGTGCAAGGTGCATGCACATGTTGTACATGGATGTTCCACGGATGACACAGGGTCCCTACCGCTGACCCACCTGCTCCAGGGTGGACTGGGAGAGGCTGTACTCCTCCAAATCGAAGCTCTGTTTAACTGCAGAAGGACGGACATACATTAGGAGGTCATCTACTATTATTTTTTTTTTATATCCAGACAGTCTTAGAATTCAGCATGCCATACAAACAAGTTTCAAAAACATCTTACATAAAAAAGTTTCGATAAAAATGGTCCTGATTTAAGTACAGCTTGCAGTTCAAAAAAGAGCTGTGTATTCACTTGGGTTTGGGGAGAAAAGTACATTTAAGGAGGAAATGGTGCTGAAAAGGTTTCCTTCCCTGGATGTGAGTCAGTGCTTTTGCACATGCAGCACAAGAAGAGGTAGAAGGTAGATGCATTTTGCAAAGGGAAGCCTCAGATTATGGAGAAAGATGCCTGAGGTTTCCTGGGGAACAGACAGCTTTTGTGACCCTCTTCCTGCTGTGACAGCTTGGTCCCAACTTGAGTCAAAAACCTTTCTCCTTGACCAGAATAGATGGGAAGGCTCCTGGTTCTAGAAGACTCTTTGTACCCCTGCTGATAGTCTTCATGATCATAGTGATACTCCCTTTTTGTTCTCTGCACCAAGCACCCCAACCTTCTGGACCACGTGGTCCCAAAAGCACTCCCAGATTGGCACTGTGGCCAGTACCAGCCTGGTACCATTGGTGACATATTTCCAAGCTGCTGCCCTCCTATCAGGGCTGTGACTACCCTTCTCTAGGGAGGGTGACAAGCAAGCAAAAAAAAAAAAAAAAGAGCTGAGACAATGAAAAGAGCATAGGGAGGAAGTTCCAGCCAGCACAATTCAGAGAGGTGGAGTTCATGACCTCGGGGGGCAGGAAATCATGGGGTGGTGATGGTGGATGTGGTGAGGTCAGTGGTGAAGCACAACAGACACACACAGAGATTGTTTTCATGACTAGACAGGAGGCCAGTTTCTTAATACATAGCCTAAGGCCATAAAATAATATGCAAGGCCCTATAAAATTAAATTGTAAATCTGCATCACACCTCAGTGTTCCCAAAGAAAGTATCCTCCTTGAATGTATACACAACTGAATTTTTTTTTTACACAACTGAATTTTTAAAAAAGATTTTATGTATTTATTCATGAGAGACACAGAGAGAGAGGCAGAGATACAGGCAGAGGGAGAAGCAGGCTCCATCCAGGGAGCCCGATGTGGGACTCGATCCTATGACCCCGAGCCAAAGGCAGACACTCAACCACTGATCCACCCAGATGTTCTTTTGTTTTTTGTTTTTTTTTAAAGACACAACTGAATTTTGACCTAGGTTCTACATATATATTATGGATAAACACATGGGTAAAACCCCACAAAGCAGAAGTAAAATCACTTCCATTAACCCCCATCCCCCAACACACACAGAATGCCTCCACTTCTTTGATTCTGTGCCCCTAAAATTCAATTGGGGATTTTTAATTTTAAAAATTAACACCTTAGAGGCTCCAGAGTGGCTCAGTTAAACACCCGACTCTTGATTTCGGCTCAGGTCAGGATCTCAGGGTTGTGAGATCGAGCCCCGAGCCAGGCTCCACACTCAGCGGGGAGTCTGCTTGGGATTCTCTCTCTCCCTCTGCCCCTCCCTCTCGCTCAGGTGCTCTCTCTCTTCAAATAAATACATAAAATCTTTAAAATGAACCCTTAGCTCACATTCCCTTTGCATCAGGCCAACGGACTAGTCTATGACTTGGGATGACCTGCTTCCCGGGATCTCATTTCAAAGTTTATGACTCTTACCCCTCTCTAAAGTGAAGAAAGCTTGCGCTAAAGGTCGTACGTCTTCCATTGGCAGTTTATAGACCATCACAGGAGAGTACCTGCGGGGAGAGGGGCGGGGCTGAGGCCGAGACCACCTGTGCAGGTGCAGGCTGGCTGCGGCCCTGTCTCTGGTTGTTATCCTCATCAATAAGAGGCAGCATGGTGCAGGCAAATGCCTGGGGGGAAGCTGTTCACAAGGAGAACTGGGGGAGGCCCAGGGGAGGCTCGGGTCCTTGGTTCCTGGGATGGGGAGGGGCAGGTGCGGTGGAGGAAACGTGCACATCTGCCAAAGCCACCTGCCATCTCATCTTTCCAGCTGGGCACTTGGTTCCTCCAACTTCATCTTCCAGGCTGGGACCGATGCCACGTAGTTTCTTCAAGTCGCCCAACTCATGGGGACTCGGTCTTTTCTCCAGAGAACTCTTGCCTCTCCAACCTTCCCCATGCTCCTCAAACTGCTTTCCTAATTAGGATGATATAACTGAGTCTTTGATGAGGAGCCTAGAAATTGCCAGGAATTAAGCACCAAATAATGCTCAGCCACAATTTTTTAAAAGATAGTTTGTCCCCCAGATTAACGTTTGTCTTTTTAGCATTTGAAAACCAAGAAGATTTAGATTTCATTTCTGAAGATGCGATTTTCTCTATTTATGGGGCGATCATTCTCATCTATTCTACTGTGCCTTTGTGACCTATTTCTATTCAGTCATGGGCTGCACGCTGAGGAATGGCATTGCTTTGATATCTATACTCTAGTGTAGAAATATATTTTCCCACTGTATCATTTTTTTAATAAATTTATTTTTTATTGGTGTTCAATTTACCAACATACAGAATAACACCCAGTGCTCATCCCGTCAAGTGCCCCCTTCAGTGCCCGTCACCCATTCACCCCCACCCCCCACCCTCCTCCCCTTCCACCACCCCTAGTTCGTTTCCCAGAATTAGGAGTCTTCCATGTTCTGTCTCCCTTTCTGATATTTCCCACACATTTCTTCTCCCTTCCCTTATATTCCCTTTCACTATTATTTATATTCCCCAAATGAATGAGAACATATGTTTGTCCTTCGATTGTATCATTATGACTTATTACCTTTTCCTATCTGGTTCCTCCCCTACCTCCTAAATCATCTGTCTTCTAGGTAAATTCTAGGTGTTAAAAATGACCCTAAAGTTACCCTTTGATTTTTTTTACTATTTTCCTGAGAGCTCTTCCATTACCATAGTGTTAACAGATTTTAAATAAAGTAATTATATTCTACTTATGGCACTTGTTAGCTCTATTATGCTAACTTATCAGTTTCCTATTCTAAAAGATAACAATCAATTCCATTTCTTATGATCTTGTCGTGGCCAGACTCTCACAGTACCTTTTGGAAACCATCTGATTTTTCACTGGAACAACAGTGTCTACCTTGCAAAGACTCATTGCGGATTCAATAAGCCAGCACAACACCAGGACGGTATCTGGCACATAGTAGGACCATGACACAGGCTATGTCTGATTTTCCATCAACTCTTCTCTTTTCTAAATTAAGTTTCTCCGGTGGCCAACAAATAATGTCTTGCAAGTTTCCTTTTGGGCTAATTATGGACTCTTTTTTTAAATTTTTATTTATTTATGATAGTCACAGAGAGAGAGAGAGAGGCAGAGACATAGGCAGAGGGAGAGGGAGAAGCAGGCTCCATGCACCGGGAGCCCGACGTGGGATTCGATCCCAGGTCTCCAGGATTGCGCCCTGGGCCAAAGGCAGGCGCTAAACCACTGCGCCACCCAGGGTTCCCTGTATGGACTCTCAATCACCACAAATCAGTGAAACCAGTGAGGAAAAGGTGACATTTGGTATCATATCCAAACCAGCAAGCATCTTTACCTTTTCTGCTGAGCCGCCTGGGGGAAAGCCCTCAGAATTTCCTGATGGAGACTTTCCATTTGCTCAGGGGTCTTCACCTTCATCTCCAGGTAGTAATTCTTGCCAAATTTACTCTTCAGGTGTTGGATGGAACCGATACATCTGGAAGTCAGAGGTGGATGAGGTGGTCACAGTAAGGGGAAGAAGACAGGGAACACAATGTTTGAGACTCTTGACTTGCCGCTAGGGTTGTCTCAAGGGGCTTGGTGTTAGCCCCAGGTGCAGTAGCTAGAGATCTACTGTCCTCAAGCTCCCCCAGCCGTGCACCTGGAGCCCAAGTGTGGGTGGGGACAGGCACCCACCTCAGCTTTCCAGACACCATGATGGCCACACGGTCACACACGGCCTCGGCCTCTGCCATGTAGTGGGTGGTCAAGAGGGCGCCCCTCTCTGTGTTTTTAAAGGTGGCCCGGATCGCCTGCCTGAATCGTCAAAAGACTATTTGCAATTAAGAAAGCCTTCTAAGTAATCATAAATGGGCAAAAAAATAAAAAAAAACATTAAATGGGCAGAGAAAAGAATTTTTAACTGGCATGCCTATGAGCAATTAGCAAAAGGAGCATAAGCAAGGGAGGAATCCTGGAGGGGGCAGGTGGGGTCAGGAAGGGGGAGCCAGGTGAGCGCTGGTGAAGGGGAGGCTGGCAGTGGACGAGGAGCAAGGCACAGACAACAGCGTTTCTCATGAGGCTGGGGTTGAAAGAGAAATGCTGAGCAAGAGACTGCGTATGAAGAGGCTGTGCCAAGGAACGGAGAGCTAGAATCCAACAGCAGAGGTGTCACCACCTCGTAGGAGAAGATAAATGCAGAATGAATACTCGAGACAACATCCAGAACCCGCCCCAACCTTTTACGACCTAATGGGCATGACCATTTATTCCCCTCTGACCGGGGCCCTGGACACCGTGACCGTGGCCCAGAGATGCACCACCACTACCTGAAAGATCGGTGGGACAGTCGTACCTCTGACAGTCAGTGTGTCTGGGTCCTGCTGATGTTTATTCTATCTCCAACGATGAAATAGTATCAGGGGAAAGGTTTGGGTTTTGGTTTGCAAAATACCAGTGTTACTAACCATATAGGGAGAGGTGTTGCCCCTGCCCCCCCCTCCACTAAGAAAGAGTGTAAGGGACCATTTTTGCACAAGTAGGACAATTCATAGATGCCCTGACTGCGTAGCGGTCCTCACCACATTTGCTGCTGCCCCTCGGGGTCCATGCCCGTGGATGGCTCGTCCAGAAGCACCACGGATGGGTTTCCCAGGATGCTCAGTGCAAAGCACAGCTGGAACGAGAGGAACAGTGTGTCTGGCACCGACAGGCAGGGTGCGCAGAGTAACACTGAGTCTCCCCTCTTACCTTCCTCTTTATTCCCTCGGATAAGGTCTTCACGGGCAGCTTCAGCTGGTCCTGCAACTTGAGCGCATCTGCCAAACTGAAGCAAATATAATTCCACTAAGGAAGTGGGTAAGAGGACAGGTCACCCAGTTAGAGGGATGGGGAGCAGAGCTCAGAAATGCACTTTGGAAAACAGATACCAGGCAATCTTTTTCCTTTTTTTAAAGATTTTATCATTCATTTATTTATTTATTTATTTATTTATTTATTTATTTGAGAGAGAGAGAGAGAGAGAGCAGGAGCATGGGGGAGAGGCAGAGGGAGAGGGAGAAGCAGACTCCCTGCTGAGCAGGGAGCCCAAGGCAGGGCTCGATCCCCAGATCCCAGATCATGACCCGAGCAGACACACAACCCACTGAGCCACCCAGGTGCCCCAATGCCAGGCAACCTTAAACTGGCTGGTCTGATCCCTCCAGATAGACACTTTTCCCTTTTAAAAGAATATCATAAGCCCCTATCATGATTTCTAAACAGCTGTTCTAGGATGAAATAGTTCATACTTAAATTTTAGTATTTTTGATAACTTTCCCCAATGGTTACTATTTTGATATTTAACATGAGAAGAAAATGAACACTTGGAAATCCGGGAAACCAGGTTCTAGTAGGGAGTCTACTCAGTGTGGTCTGATCTGGGTCAGGGTTCAGAGTCTCCTGTCCTGAACTGATAGTGAAGTTCCTCACTCACGGGCACCGTTTCCTGCCCCCGTAGGTACAGAACAGGTGTGGCTCCCACCTACCTGGAGATGGTGACTGCCGCGTCTGCCTTCTTCAGCCCTTTTACAGCAGCAAACACCTCCAGGTGTTCCTTCACAGTCAGGTTGGGCCACAGCACATTCTCCTGGGGACAGTAACCCAGGAAGCCCAGGGAGCCGTCCCCGCTGCTCCCTTTTAGTAACACCTGCAGAGAAAAGTTCACTCTCAGAGCCTGCCCTTGGGGTTTGTTTTTCCTGCATTTCTCAATGGCCTCTTTCTCCTTCCCAAACCTAGAACAACTAGAGGCTCTCTAAGTCCTAACTAAGTTGAATAACCTGTAATCATTCCACATTGGAGAGATGTTGTCAGAGAGTAAACCCATGAGCGACCACTGTGTGCACCACCTAATCTAAGCTGAGAAATCAAATATCTCACAAATATTATGGCCAACAGTTTATATCCAATTTTTCTCATCACAGTCAGAAAACAAGTATATGAATTTAAGTACTTGCTATTGAACGCACTCAGTGATCACATGTTCTTTGAGTACGTAACAAATGTTGTGCTGTCTGCTTTGGATACATGGGGGAATGGAAGGCCTAGCACCCTTGTTTCTTGGGTGTTTTGGTTCTACCGAGTGAACTGGGCAATAAACAAGAAGAAAAATGAGCTACTGGCATAAATGGTGCAAAAAGGAAGTAAGTCAGGATACTGAGGAGAGGACTAACATGGAAGGTGACTGGGTAGGATGATTACAGAAAGCCCCTCTGCTGAGGGACCACAGGATGGAAGACCGAGAGGGCATCTGCCATGGAAGAGTCCAGACAAAAGGAATTTGGAGCAGAGTCAAGAACCAGAGCAAAGCCCTGTGTCATGATGAGGCTGGATGTGTCCTCAGACCCGAGGCACAGCTGGGGGCCAGGTGCAGAAAGAGGGAGGGATGTGACCAAGGCCCCTCTGGACGAGCCGGCAGGGTGGAGAGAGGGGGTCCTTCAGCTTCAGTGCAGTAAGAGGTTGTTGAAAATAAGTAGGACAATGGCATTGTTTTTAAATAAAGATCACACGGGCTGATCCAATTAAAGCTAATTTCATGACACCCAAACAGTTCACTTTGTTAACTCAGATCTTACTTAACCTTTTAAAATATTTCATTCCATCAAAAGATGAATGGATAAAGAAGATGTGGTCTATGTATACAATGGAATATTCCTCAGCCATTAGAAATGACAAATACCCACCATTTGCTTCTACGTGGATGGCCCTAGAGGGTATTATGCTGAGTGAAATAAGTCAATCGGAAAAGGACAAACATTATATGGTCTCATTCATTTGGGGAATATAAAAATTGGTGAAAGGGAATAAAGGGAAAGGAGAGAAAATGAGTGAAAATATCAGTGAGGGTGACAAAACATGAGAGACACCTAACTCTGGGAAATGAACAAGGGGTAGTGAGGGGAGGTGGGCGGGGGGTTGGGGTGACTGGGTGATGAGGGGGGGCACTTGGCGGGGTGAGCACTGGGTGTTATGCTATATGTTGGCAAATTGAACTCCAATAAAAATAAACAAATTAAAAAATAAAATATCTGGAAGGTTAAAAAATAAAATATTTCTTTACCATATACCTATGAACAGACACTGCCTCCTTTTTAGCCCATGCTTAATGAGGAATGGTCTCCACAAAACTAAGGAGTCCAGTTAGGGTTGAGCGAGGCACCAACACCCCTGAGTGGCCTCATTCACAAACACATGATCTCATCTTGGCTTTGGAGGGATTGTGAATCTGTTTTCTCCTCCTTCTTTGCTGGGATATTCATCAATCCCATTCCTGGAGGTCCTTTCCCTTTTGGGCTGTGTGGTGCCACAGACCTCCGCCTTATATTCCATTCTCCACAATCCCTGTACATCCTTTCCAAAGGAGCTCTTAAGGTTTTTTATTTTCCACCATAGTTTTCTGGGGAAATGTGTGCTCTATACCTCGTGTTGTCTCTCTCTTTGATAAAACTGAGCTCTTTTTCTTGTGTCTGGCCACCTTACGCAGTTCAGTTCCATGTACAATTCAAGTTGACTTCACATCACTTTTGCTCAATTTTGAGTCAATCCTTGAGAATTCTCCCAAGAAACAGTGTATTTCTACAAATATATGTCTCAGGATCCAAGCACTTTGTAAAGGACAATGAATATAATTGCTTACAAAGGTTTTTTTTAATTTTAAAAAAAGATTTTATTTATTCATTCATGAGAGACACACACAGAGAGAGAGAGGCAGAGACACAGACAGAGGCAGAAGCAGGCTCCATGCAGAGAGCCTGATGTGGAACTTGATCCCGGGTCCCCGGGATCACGCCCTGGGCTGAAGATGGTGCTAAACTGCTGAGCCACCAGGGCTGCCTTTTTTTTTTTTTTAAACATTTTAATCTCAGATGAAAACATTACATACTGGGAAGACAATGTTCATTGAAACTGCTAATCCTGTGTGTCAACTATACTTCAATTAAAAAAAATAAAAAAGCAAATTGTAATGTGTTACATTGTACTCACTGTTAATAAATGGAAGCAAACAGTTGGCAAGAAAATGAAAGTGCAAATCCATCTGTTTCATGGTATTATATATATTTTTAAGATTTTATTTATTTATTCATGAGAGACACACAGAGAGAGGCAGAGACACAGGCAGTGGGAGAAGCAGACTCCCTGCAAGGAGCCCAATGCAGGACTCGATCCCAGATCCCAGGATCACGCCCTGAGCCAAAGACAGACACTCAACCACTGAGCCATCCAGGTGTCCCATGCTTCATGGTACTATAAATAAGACTTATAGATTCTGATAATGATTTCTGATCTGATACAGGACATTCCCTCTAAATGTCTCTGAAGGCATAAGTAATTATTAACTGCCAGCAATAAATTTTCCCATGTATTATCATGTTAATTCATGAATGTATTATTCTGCTACTTGAACTACTTCAGTCATCTAACGATTAAATGAGATTTGCTTTTTACAAAGTTTTCACATAATTTAAGTTTTTTCTGAGCACCATGAGATAGCATATTCTCCACAGAATTCACCTACCTGTCCAGCAGTTGGTTTTGTGTCTCCAGTTATCACCTGAATGGATGTACTTTTACCAGCTCCGTTGTGTCCTAATAATCCTAAAACCTCACCTGAAAAAAAGTTGGTTACACTTAATATTAATTGACTCTAATAATAAAATTAAGAATAAAAGAGTCTGAAGTCTTGCTATGTGACAAGTGTTGTGCTATGTGCCTTATATACAGTATCTCATTTACTTGTCAACACTGAGGGTTTTTTTATCATAATCCCTTTTTACATCTTGGGGACAGCTTTCAGAGATGAGGTTGGCTGCCCAAAGTCACGCTGATAGGAAGGGGTAAAGCCACTCTTGGAAGCCAGTGTGTCAGACTCTGTCTCCTATGACCCTAAGGATGTGTGATAATAGCACAAAATGAGGTCATCTCAAACCTGCTGGTCGAGCCTTCAGACTGTGCTGGCACAACCCCACTTAGTTCTCTCGTGAAATATAACAAACTACTAGGAAATCAATCAGGCTCATTAAATAGAAATGTCATGGCTTCCGTGGTCTGTTTTCATAGAATGCTTATGGTTTCCGTGTAGAGGTGACTCCGCCCCATCTATAGGGGGAGTTAAGTTAATTTTACTTAGAAAAGGGACCCGTCAAAGGAGCTGTCAAGGTCACCTGCTGACGGGTCCGTGTGTGAAACCACAAGATGTACAGAACGATTCTCCTCAAGAACCATAAAACTGATGAGGGCCCCAGGGGAAGAGCTATGGGGTGGGGGTGGGGGAGCAGTCAAACCTTTTCTAACACAGAAAGAGACATTTCTTGTGGCTATTTTCTTCTTCCTCTTGGAAGAGCAGTATTTTCTCTTTCCTGAATACTCTTTGCGTAGACAGCTGGCAATAATGACTGGTTTCTGTAAATGACAAGTAAATCACATCAGACCTTAATTCTCTTCATCAACTTTGAAGAAGCCCTGTCTTTGCACTGGGTTGGCCCCTCATGGCGCAAGCCATGACATCACAGAAGACCTTCTACTAGGTGACACGTTTATTGGCCATTCTCCAATCCTGGTCCTTAGTGTTGGAGGGAAGAGATGGCCATTCTGCCCTCCTACAAAGGCAGTTACTCAAACACACATTATTCTGTGTAGAACAGGATCAAAGGGATTTGGAGAAGTACTGAGTCGTGCTCAAAGGGCAACGTGCTGTGGACTACACTTTGCCCTGTGGTCTGTACATCGCACCTTCTCCAAGGAACAATGCTAAGGTGTCACTTTGTTCCTGTTCTAAAATTCACAAGTTCTGGTCCATCTAAGTGGTTTGGCTGGTTAAGCTTCTGTCTTCAGCTCAGGTCATGATCCCAGAGTCCTGGGATCAAGTCCCGCATTGGGCTCCCTGCTCAGCAGAGTCTGATTCTCCCTCTCCTTCTGCCCCTCCACCCCCGACCCCCATGTCCCAACTCAAATAAATAAAACCTTTCTCTGCATCAAATAATAAAATAAAATAAAATAAAATAAAATAAAATAAAATAAAATAAAATAAAATAAAATAAAATAAAATTCACACGTTCTTTCTTGGCTTTTGCAACTTGAGTTGTACTCTATTTCTTGGTCTTTATCCCAAGAATGATGAACTGAGGTAACATGGCTTTTAACCTGTTTCAGTGTAAACAAGATGATTACATAACTAAAAGGAAGTTGTGATCTGTGCTTGCATGGATGGGAGGAGCTCAGGATGATTTGAGGATCAGACTCCTAGACTGACCGCTTTAACTGACACACTTCTATGTTATTTGATGATACGATTACTCCATATGTTTTACCTCATCAGAGTTTGTAGAATTCAAGGCATCTGCTGTCCTTACTCTTTCCATTTGAACATCTTCATCCTCTCCTTCTAGCGCTTCTGGATTTTGACACACATCATTGCTTCTTGGAGAAATTCTAGAGCCAAAAGGCATCCGCGGATCATTGATAGAGGGTTTACATTCTTGTGTTAAGAATATTGCTTTCTTTAAATCTGATGCTTTGAGTATTTTGGGTATTATTAAACTATCATCACCTCCTTTCAGTGTGCTGACCCTTCCTCCCTTCCCGACCCTGTTCCTCTGAAGGGTACTGTTGTACTTAGTGACCCTTGCTTCATACGTATCTTTCATTCTACTCATCTATGGAACATTCTTTTTCCATTATCACTAGGCAACTTGGTTGCCAGTGATAAAATCCTCTAACAGAGGATTTTAAAGCAGAGTTTAATGACGTGGTTTTTCTGGAAGCCCTAGCTTTAACACCACCACCATGTAGGCATTATTACATTCCCATGAGGAGGATAAGCCAGAGTATTTGAAGTCAGGGTGATCTCAGAACATACAAGTTAGATGCTTGGTCTCCTGTTAAGCTTGGCCATTTCTTGGGAATATGTGTCAGACTTTCTCCTCCATTTTGAGTCTAGTCCTTCATATTCTTATCTCATCCTAGTCCCGCATACTGACCTTAGATTTATTAAAAGTCATCTTTCACCTTGCAAGTCATCCACCCTACTGTCTATAAGAGTTAAAGATGAAACCAATGGGAGACAAAGAGGGCATAAAATATTTATGGCCATATCCTTGCATGGTGCAAAAAAAAAAAAAAAAAAAAGAAAAAGAAAAAGAAAAAGAAAAAGAAAAAAGGACAGTAGCTTTTAAGTCCCATTAATAACTGGACCAGTCTGTGATCCACCAGTTAGGCTTCTTACTACCAGAGGAAAAGAGCACAATTATTTGTCTTTGGCCTACTGATCATTCCATTCCTCCTTCCTGGATTGGCAGTATTCCTTCAATTGCCAATCTATTAAAATTGATGGCTCTTTACACTGAAGTAGTGGCATGTAACTAGTCTTCTCTTTCACTGATCATGATGACAAAGCCCTTAATAGTCAATGTTTCAGATCTGTTTCTTCCTCTACTTAAAATCATCTTTCATTTAGGTACTTGGATCTCTATTTTTTTATATTGGCACATTGTTGCTACCCCAGCTTATCCCAGGACTTGGCAGTTCTTTGCTGATTGGTTAATTCATGTATGAAAAACTTTTTAAGTATTAATGATTGAAATAAAAGAATCCAATTTGATTTCTCCAACCTAAAGAAGGGATCCCTCCTCATTGATTTCTTTCCATACTTCCATTCCAGACATCGAAGAGTAAAAAGGAAGATGATACAATGAAGGAAAGGCTAGGAAGAAAGAGAGGGATGAATGATTAGAAGCATTCTAAGATAAATGTTTACATCAGATGTGAATTAGAAATAACCTTCTCTAAAGATGCAGTTGGAAAAATCATTACGAATTTCCAATAATCTATTTGTCAAATTGTGAAATTACCCAATTCATTTTCAATCTTGTTTCCAGAAACATTGGAAACAAATATAATTATGGAATACCATTACTTTACGTCACTTCCTCTAATAAATACCAGCACAGTGTTTTCAAAAATTGGAAAGCATATTATCTGGTCAGTCGATCTTTAGAGAAAAATTTGTTCCATATCTTACAAATACTTTATATCCATGGGCTACAAATATCCATGTCTATCTTCATAAAAAAAAGTTTTATTGTGTGTACAGGAATTAAAAAGATTCAGTACAATAAAAGACACAATGACTTTTAAAGACAAGTGTGTTCTTACAATTAAGAATACCAGAAATGGTCCTACACTTCTTGGTTCCTGAGTCATGTAATAAGCCACGGCCTCCTGCAAAAGGAAAAACAATGCTTAAATACTAAGTTTTCTCGTTTCATGAATTTTATCCATATAAATGTGAACTGGCTCGTTAAACAGCCCTACTAGCACATGCCCTGATGTCACCATGAGTATTGGTAGGTGTCCATTCCAAAATGGCAAGGGGTGGCAAGAGGTGGTATTCCTTCCTCCCAAGGTCTATGAGGCACTGTGCTTTTATTCGAAGCAACAGGATTTAGCCTATTACATGGTGAGACAATGCTGGACATCTGTGTTAGCCTCCCCAAATGATGAGAGAGAAACAGTGTTTCTCCTTTTCCCTGAGAGCTTACACAACTTCCTGTGACCACTAATCCTTCATAAGGCCCCTTCCTTTTTTTGCCTCTTCCCATCTTCACTCCCATATCATATCTATTTCCCTTTTGTAAAAGTCTGTACTTCTACATCTGTATCTATATATTTGTATTGGTTGATACTTCTCTATTCATCAGCAAGGAAAAAAAAAAGGACTTTATTCCTATGGAGTGCCTCTCTAGAATCTCAAGATCCCCCAAATTCGGGGTCTTTTATTTCATTTGTCCCCTAAAGCGAAGCATGCCCAGGAATGTAGAAAGGCTGCTCTATTTCTCACCACCTATTACCCTGTCTCCCCACACCTGAACTAGGGCTAGGTTTTCTGACACAGTTTAGCTGGAGCACATGCCTTATCTGGGAGGAATTCAGTTAGAATACATGAGGTAGGAATCTTTAAATGTCATGTATATTCAGCATGTAGGAGAGTCCCAACCCTAAGTAACTTCCATAGCTAGTCATGAGTTCCAGGACACCGGGACAGATGGGAGCACTACTTACAAGAAAATAGAAGACCATACAGCCAATTAATGTGGTTTGTGGAACTAAAAAGATGAGGCAGTATAGTGTGACATGTCCATGGTAGTCAAATAGCAGTATAAACACAGAGAAGGCGGTGATCTAAAGAAGATATGAACATGCACGTTAACCAGTCTGCATTTCCAGATAGGCTCCCAATTGAGATGACTCATCTTGAAGATATTCCTAATTTCAACTCCAATCTCAGAAACTCAAGTGAAATCAGCATATCTCTCAGTGATTTAGCTGGATTACTCTAACTGGGTGTATCATGAATGAGACAGGACTGGGGAAATCTAGGATCTAATATACGGACTCCTTTCATTACAGAAAAGGCAAAAAAAAGGTGGCATTATATTGTTCTTGGAGGTAACATTAGTGTAGATAAGCAATAATCATAGGGAACGCAAATTGACATCTAATGGGAATGACACAACAGCAACAGTGAGAGAAGACTTCTGTTAGGGACACCAGGGGGAATAGAAGCTCATACCAACCCGGAGTGGCTTCAGTGAAAGTACTCAAATTCAAAATTCAGCGATAAGAGATAGTCACCGGGACAAGGGAAGCTCTCGGAATTTTTCTTCTAAAACATTGCAGTGATTAAAGCCTCCTAAAAGTTTTTTTTTTTATTTCTTTTATTACTAATGACCATTTTTATGGTCAGCATATTCTTCCTAAAAGTATGTTTCTTTCTTTCTTTTTTAATTTTATTTCTTAAAAGATTTATTTATTTATTTATTTTTTGGAGAGAGAGAGAGAGAGAGAGAGAGCACAAGTGAGGAGGCGGGGGGGAAGGGGGAACAGAGGGAGAGAGAGAGAGAGAGAGAGAATTTCTGCTAGACTCCTGGATGAGTGTGGTGCCCGATTCGGGGCTCGATCTCACAACCCTGAGTCAAAATCAAGAGTCAGATGCTTAACCAACTGAGCCACCCAGCACTCCTAAAAGTATACTTCTGATTGTATTTCTTTTTTGTATTCTAGGCTTCCATGGCCTCCCGCAGCCTGTAGAATAAATTTTTGAGTTCATCATTAAGGGCCAATGTGGTTCCAACCAATATTTTTACCATAACTAGGGCCATGCTGACGCTGCACATTGTTTTATTTCCTTATCCATACCAGGTCATCAGCAGTTCCTGGAATAAGCCTGGACTACCACCCCCCCCCCCCCGCCCGAATTTCTGTTCATTCACTGAATCATCAGTCTCCTCTAGCTACTAAAATCTTACTCTTCCAGTTTCAATTCCTCATGGAAGTCTGTGCTCTCATTTTCCTGAGTTAATCTTTCCCTTCTCTGGTTGTCATAGAGACAATCTTTTAAAAAAGAGATAATCTTTTCCTTATCACTTTGTTTCAATAGGTGGCTGTTCCCTCTGTGTTTACCCTCTGAGTGCCCTCTCAGGGTTGAAACTGTTATGTTTTTCTGCATTATCGGTCTTAGTTTGTGACACATTGTTAGAAGCCAACTAATATTTGTTGGATTAATAATTTACTTTCTGGCCCCAGAAATGACAGGAAATTAGAGTAGGTAACATATTTTTCATTTCTAATTTAGCGAAAATAAGCATTGCTTTTATGGAATTAAATTTAGTAGATTATGGAGAAGTAGTTTCTAGTTTTAACTGTGCTAGCAACAATATTTGTAATCTTGTATGGCCTTGTGGAGGTCCTTGGGCTTATTTCTTTTTCAGTAAAAAAGAAGATACAAATGGTTTCAGGGTTTCTTTCTAGCGAATACTTTATAGTTCTAGAAACAATGCAGCTATTTTTAAGAGAGACAAGGGTAGAATTAGAAAGAGAAAACATGCAGATTTTGAAAAGAATCCTAAGGAAATATTTTAGACTGTAATTTTATTTTATCATTCTACTGAGGGCACATTTTAAAATACTGGCTCAACGATGTCCTTTGACAGATGAATGGATAAAGAAGATATGGTATATGTATACTATGGAATATTACTCAGCCATCAGAAAGGATGGAATACCTATCATTTGTTTCGATATGGATGGAACTGGGAGGGTATTATGCTGAGCGAAATAAGTCAGTTGGAGAAAGACAATTATCATATGGTTTCACACATATGTGGAATATAAGAAATATAATATATAAGATATATATATATAATATATAAGAAATAGTGAAAGGGACTATTAGGGAAAGGAGGGAAAACGAGTGGTGTAAATTAGAGAGGAAGACAAACCACGAGAGACTCCTAACTCTGGGAAACAAACAAACGGTTGCAGAAGGGGGGAAGATGGGGTGACTGGGTGATGGGCATTAAGGAGGGCATTTGATGGGATGAGCACTGGGTGTTATGTATGTTGGCAAATTTAATTTAAATAAAATATTTTTAGGGACACCTGGGTGGCTCAGCATTTCAGCGTCTGCGTTTGGCTCAGGGCATGATCATAGTTTAGGGATCGAGTCCCACATCGGGATCCCTGCAGGGAGCCTGCTTCTCCCTCTGCCTGTGTCTCTGCCTCTCTCTGTGTCTCTCATGAATAAATAAATAAAATGTAAAAAAATAAAATAAAATATTTTTAAAAATAAAGAACTAGCTCAGAATTGTGTATTTAAACACACAAAAAATGAATGTTTACAAGAAATATACTTACCATACAGAAGCCAAAAGACCAAATGCCACTATTTCGTTTCCCCTTGCGAAAAATGAATGAAATCACATATGTCAAGAAGATAAGTGAGGTGGAATAGCCAACAGCACATGGGATCTGAAATCAACAGGAATGGTGTGTTTAGTTAAAGACAAATGCAGTCTAAGAAAACAGTAGGATCCAAAAGATTGTCAGAGCACAGTGTTCTACAGTTACTTCACTAATGACAATTTAATATCAATGAAAATAGTTTACACCTTCAAATTTTTTCATTAAATCATACAACAATATTTGTTCTATGAAGATGGTCACTTACTTGTATAATCTGACTTGTAATTTTAAAGAAAGTCTCTTGGAGATTTAAGCCATAGTCTAGTAAATACATAAGAAGGAAGATCAAGCAGTACATTGGAACATCCACCAGCGCCTGCCCAAACCAGTAAGCAGAAGGGAAGAGGCCCGAAATCCGTAGCTGGGACTGAATTTTGTTCTGATTAAAAAAACAGCAGAGATACAAGGTGGTATTTCAATTTGAGGTTTAAGAAAATGTGGATTATGTAAGGAAATATTCAAACAAAATTTTCATATGTAATAATTCTGCATCATGCTATAAGCATCATCTGGACCAAGGGATATGGATAGTTCCAAACATAAATGATCAGTTTGCTGCTGTGACTAACAACATTGATGTTCATCACACACCTGGCAGAAATATGTGAAAGAAAATCTAAGTATTAATGCTGCAGTAAACAAAATAGAGATTAATGATGTATGGGAGCATAAATCAAATTACCTCTCAGACAGGAGCCTCATTTAGCTAATTAGAGACCATCAGCAAATTAACTATCTTTTTAAAAATTTATTTATTTATTTGGGGGGAGAGAGAGAGAACAAGCATGAGTGGGGGAGGGAGAGCGGGAGAAGCAGACTCTCTGCTGCAGAGAGCTGGACGTGGGGCTCCATCCCAGGACCCTGAGATCGTGACCCGAGCTGAAGGCAGATGCTTAATCAACTGAACTATCTAGGCACCCTGAATTTAACTAAAATTAAAGGAGAAAATATACTTGAAATTGCCTAATTTATTATAATTGCTTAATTTGTGCCAAACCCCACATCACTTGATAAGTAGCTTTAAAATGTGTGATTTGGTATGTTTATTCAGAGTTTGACAAGGAATATAAAATACATAATATTTATGAATGTAATAATATTGATGTACATATGTATAAATATTTGGAAGGATAATAAACATTTGGACATGTGTTATGCCCCAAACAACCTAAGGTATCACTTACTTAAAAGAATAAAGCTGTTTTACATGTATATAAAAAACATATTATATATATCTATGTATAATTTAATCATAAATAAAATATAGTATTTTATGTATATAAAATATATAATCTTTGGGGAGACAGACTTGTGCTCTCCCTATATAATAAATATATATGCAAACTATGTGGTTAGGTAAAGGGGGCTTGAAGCTCTAGGATTAGTTAAGCTTGCCTAGGAGAGAATGAAATGTAGCATGAAGAGAGATCTAGGGGCTGAGATCTGAGGAATTCCAGAATTTAGAGACAATGGAAATGAGTTACAAGTTCCAATGGAGGCAGACAGACAGTGGCCAAAATGTTGGGAGAATCATGATGGAATTGTGGCATCACACTGGCCAGAGAAAGAAAGTGTTTGCATTTCCTCTGGGAGACATTTTTTAAGTTAGAACTATGTTAACACTAAGGTGACTGGCAGTTCTATCAGGCCAGCAGATGGCATTCCCCAAGATTCCTAGAGGTTCTACACCAAGAAGGGAATAAGGACGTGGATAGCACCCCCTTCTCTTGGACAACAGAATTACTTTGGAGAGGGAGAAATCGAAACAGATAAAGATGGCTATGCACGGTCATTTTCAAAGTTACAAAAATGGAGCCACTAAATGATATTCTATTAAGATTTGTAAATAAAGCTAATGCAAGTTGGCCTGGGTTGATTAGTCATGGAAATCCATCATCCTATGACTGCCACTCAAAAGTTGTCTCCGCTCCAGAGCTACTGATACAGAATCTTTGTCTTACAAGATGCTCCAAATATTTGTAGATACATTAAAAATCACTGGGATTAATGAAAGAGGGTCTGTGAATGAAAATGTGTAAATAGATCGTCAGTTGAACATTGAAATTTATTTTTTTATCTAAGTGCTCACGTTTTCAAAATATCATTTTCTCTTATTTCAAGGATCTCTTTTTCATTAACTTTTTTGAAATGCAATTTTGAAACAATGCAAAATATCCCTATTAAGTATACAGCTGCATGGGGTTTGACAAATGCATGTATTCCTGTATCACACTCATCACCCAAGTATTGAGCATATTCATTACCCCCCTCCTCCCCGATTTCCCATATTCCTTTGCAGCCAATAGCCTTTAGCACTGATTACAAGAAACCACAGGTCTGGTTTCTGTCACTATGAATTTATTTTACTTTTCTGATAATTTCCTATAAATGAAATCATTCAGTATTTACTCTTTTATGTCTTCATTCCCTCAGCGTAATGGTTGCAAGTCGTATCCATGCTGATGCATGTATAGTGGTTTCTTCTTTTGTATTGTTCAGTAATATTCCATGGTATGGCCACACAAGGATTTACTTATCAATTCGCAGCTCGATGGAAATTGGGGCTGTTTCAGGTAGTTGCCTATTATGAATAAAGCTACCAAGAATGTTAACGTACCAGTCTGTATGTAGAAAGACATTTTCTTTTCTCCCAGATAAATACTTAGGAGAGAAATTCTGGGCCATACAATAAATGTATTTTTAGCTTTATAAGACAGAGCCAAATTGCTTAGCAAAGTGATCGTGCGTTTTATATTCCCGCCAACAATGCATAAGAGTTCTAGTGTCTCCATATCCCCACAAACTTGATATTAGTGTTATTCATTTCATTTAAAATGTCGAGGGACCTCACTGGGGCTATTTTCCTGATTACTCATGATACCAGCCATCTTTTTATGGGACCGTTTTTCCTTCCATATATCTTCTTTGGTGAAGTATTTGTTCAAATATCTTGCCCATTTTTAAAATTAGCCTCTTTTATTACTGTGATAGAAGAGTTCTTTATATTCTTGACACCATTTTTTTTCAAATATGGAATGCTCCACAAATTTTTGTGACATCCTTGTGTGGGGACCATGTTACTCCTCTTCGTGTCTTTCCAATTTTAACTTATGTGCTGCCAAAGCAAGCACAATGCAAGTCTTCTGTTAGATGTACAAGCATTGTGAATATTTTTCTCCCAACTGGAAGCTTTTTATTTTATCATTGGTGTTTTACAAAGAGCAAAAGGTCTTACTTTTGATGAATTCCAAGTTCTCATTTTCTTTTAAGGTATATTCTTATTCCGTCCCATGTAGGAAATAACTGCCTACCACAACATCTATGATTTATTTCAAAATAATTTTGTAGGGGCACCTGGATGGCTCAGTGGTTGAGCATCTGCCTTTGGCTCAGGGTGTGATCCCGGGGTCCTGGGATTGAGTCCTGCATCGGGTTCCCTGCAGGGAGCCTGCTTCTCCCTCTGCCTATGTCTCTGCCTCTCTCTCTCTCTCTCTCTCTCTGTGTCTCTCATGAATAAATAAATACAATCTTAATAAAAAGCAAAATATTTTGCATATGGTGTAGGCGAGTGCTAAGAACATTTTTTTCCCCCTCATGTCAACATCAGGTTGTTCTGGTAAAATTTGCTGTATTCCCTGGCAGTTTTACTGAAAATCAACCAATAATATCTGAATTGTCTATTTTGTTTCATAAGCCCATATTACTATCCTAAATAAATGCAACACATTCTTCATTCCTACAACTTTGTGGTAAGCCTTGAAGACAGAAGCATAACTCACACAACTTCGTTTTTCTCTTTAAAAGTTATTTTGTCTATTCTAGGCTCTGCATATCCACATAAATTTTAGAATCATTCTCTATCTGATTCTCTATCTGATCAATTTATTTATCCCTATATTTACAAAGCCTTAAAAAATTTAGATCTTAGTACTTACTGCTGAATTGGCTGCTCTCTTAAATGTGTACAAATAGCTCTATGGAAAATCCTTTAATTATATTACCTTCAGCTTCTATTCATACAAAGTAATAAAGGTTTCATTATTACCTTATAATCATCAATGCTGCCCATGGCGATATAAGGAGCACAAGATGATGCCAGAATCAACCAGAATGTGGTATATCCTGGGAATTCAAATGGATTACTCTGTCTCTCCTGAAAATGCAAAGAATATAGTGAGCTGAATAACAGATTCAAAATTCATTTTCCAGAACACATTTTTAAAAATATCAAACTGATTATATATACTCCTGCCTTAAGGCCCTGTTGAGGTTGCCAAACTCTTTTATTATCCATCCAGTTTTGAAGCTTGACTCTTGTCTTTATACGCAAATTCATGAATAAGGAAAATGACTCAATGAAGGTGAGTGAATTGATATTACAAAGTTGGAAAAGAAAAAGGGAGTAGATTTGTCATTTTCTCTTTTTTAAATTTTTTTTAAAAAATTATTTATTCATAAGAGACAGAGAGAGAGACAGAGACATAGGCAGAGGGAGAAGCAGGCTCCCCATGGAGAGTTTGATGTGGAACTCGATCCTGGGATCCTGGGATCATGACCTGAGCCAAAGGCAGATGCTCAACCACTGAGCTACCCAGCTGCCTGTCCCCAATTTGTCATTTTCTTCTGTTATGATTCTAAAATTTATTCTGATGTTAAATAATAAATAATGATAATTCATTTGAAACATTCCACTTTTAACTCCTATTTAATTATTTCAAATGTGATAACTTGAGTCAAAAAATCATATCAGATGTTTTGTGGGCACAATGATGATAAGAATCTTTCTAGGTACACCACAAGACCAGATAAATATTGGTTGAGGGTTCAAAAATAGAGATAATAGAAGGGAAAGTGAAATCTCCAAGAAAAACCTTTGTACTTGGCTATACATATGGTTGCTCCCGTCTAGAACAGTCTTGGAGGACAGAAGATTCACAGACTGCCCTGAAGGCAGTTCCCATGTTACTTTCAGGATCCACATAGGTGTTGTTTGATTACACACATTACTGAAAAAAGTTATAACTGGAGTCCAGTCGTCTTCAGGCTGGCCATCAGAGACACACCTGCTAACTACAGAAAGGTGAGACTTAATTAAGCTTATTGACCGAATCTCTTCAGTATATCTTACATTCTGGGTGGACTCCGCACTCAGTGGTAAGTCCATGACTTTGAGCAGGACAGGAGCAAGGTCTGACACTACAGAAAACTCTTACTTGAACAAGGAACTGGTAAATTCACATAGAATATGAAATGATTTGCAGGAAATAATAGAGTTTAGATGTTGGGCACATAAATACAGGTCAAGTAAGGTAGTTGCTATCAAACTCCTTGTAGCTAAAATAGAATGTTTTTATAGATGAAAGCTCAAGGCAATTCGCTCAATTTGCATCCCTCCTCAGACACCAGCAAATTGATAGGAGGTTAATTAAATGAACCATAGTATATATTCTAAAATTAATTAATACTTGATGGATGATTAGAACTTTTTGCTTTAATGATTTAGTTTCTTACACATTGTTACTGAAAGGGATTTTTATTTCCTGAACACATCATGAACTACATTGTGAAAAGCTAACCCAAGATCTTGCAGGAGTGAGTAAAAATAGTGGTGGGTTCTTGGCTCTTTCCATAATCAGGACAAGACAATTATATGGTTTCACTCATATGTGGAATATAACAGTGCAGTGAATCATAGGGAAAGGGAAGGAAAACTGAATGGGAAGTCATCAGAGAGGGAGAAAAACCATGAGAGACTCTGGAGTATAGGGAAAAAACTGAGGGTTGCTGGAACGAAGGTGGGTGGGGGTCGTGGGGTACCTGGGTGATGGGCATTAAGGAGGGCATGTGATATGAGGAACACGGAGTGTTATATGCAACTGATAAATTATTGAACACTACATCTCAAACGAACGATGTACCATATGTTGGCTAATTAAATTTAAATTAAAAATATAATGGTGGATTCATTTATATATATGTGGGTGCCTGGTCCTTAGCCATATATATTATCATAAAACCCAATAGTGGAATGGAATATAGATAATTTGTTGAACTCTGAGATTCATTTATGCATTTAACAAATTAATTAGTGCTTAGCATGTTCGAGGCCCTATCTCAGGCATAAAATTTTTTAAAGATTTTATTTATTTATTCATGAGAGAAAGAGAGAGAGGTAGAGACATAGGCTGAGGTAGAGGCAGGCTCCCTGCAGAGAGCCCGATGTGGGACTCGATTCCAACCACTGAACCACCCAGGTGTCCCTCATGTATAAAATATTATGTAGTGTTAAAAATACATGGTCTCTGGGGATGCCTGGGTGGGTCAGTGGTTGAGCATCTGCCTTTGGCTCAGGGGGTGATCCTGGGATCCAGGATTGAGTCTTTTCTTTTCTTTTCTTTTTTCTTTTCTTTCTTTCTTTTCTTTTCTTTTCTTTCTTCTTTTCCTTTTCTTTCTTTCTTTTCCTTTTCTTTTCTTTCTTTTTTCTTTTCTTTTCTTTTCTTTTTTCTTTTCTTTTCTTTTCTTTTCTTTTCTTTTCTTTTCTTTCTTTTCTTTTCTTTTCTTTTCTTTTCCCCTCTTTGTCTTCCTCCTAATTTCCCTCCTTCCCTTTCCTTTCCTTCCTTCCCTCTTGTTGTTTTTGTTCTGGTTTCAGTGCTGGTGCTGTATAAGTTCATTTTCATTACCTCACATTCTCCTTGAAAAGATATTTTATTAGTTCTGTTTTTCATTTAAAAAATTGAAGCTCTGGGGGGACTGGGCTGGCTCAGCTGGTAGAGCATGTGACTCGTGATCTCGGGGTTGTGGGCTCAAGTCCCACCTTGGGTGTAGAGATTATTTAAAAAATGGAAGCTCCAAAAAGCGTATTGATTTTTCACACCCAGGAGCTAGCATGAATCCAAATGGTAATTTATTATGCAAGAGTTTACACAACAAGAACAAGATCGCAGCACTTCAGAGAGGGGTGATCTGGGAGATCCTGTGGGAAGAGAGTCCAGATTACTGATGGAAGAGAGTCAATATACTTACACTTGAAAATGTACTTCTGTCAGTTTGGATATGTGCTGATGGTGTAATCATTCCAAGTAGCGCATTACTAATGATATCCATAAGAACTGGGAAGCAATTTAGTCTTTTGGTATTGCACGCTAATGAAAAACTGTAATTCTAAAATATAAAAAGCAAGGTTATAAATTCTCAAAGATCTTCATTTTTTTTTTGCTGAAGTGGTCAAAATTCAATATTTTAATGAAAATATTGTGGTTTTAAAATGATGTCAAATAATCAAAGAAAAAAATACCATATAAGTAAAACAAAATATGTATGTAGGCTGTATTTAATTTTCAGGACCCCAGACATCTGGCTTAAGGCTAGAATCAACTATTAGTGTTTAAGAATAAAACAGAGGTTTCAGAATATATGTATTATAAAATCCCTGAGAGGAAATCTGAGTTCTTTGGATGCAAATATGCACTTGACAGTGGGTATTATACAGTATTTACTCTGCTAATACACACAGTTTGTATTGTTAGACAATGACTGAGATTGAATTATTCAACATACTATTGACTATCTCTAAGTAGGAAATGAAAGCAGTATTTGTTTTTCATTTTGTTTCCTGGAGAACTGAGTATCTTGATATTATGTTAGCTTTCCACACCTTTGAGAAACATTATGAAACAGAGACCAGCATACCTTTGTATTACCAGATACTGTGATGGCTCCATTATAGGATGGGTCATCCAGGCCATTTTTAGTTCCAAATACATCTACTTCCAAAGCTATGTTCTGATGCTCCACAGAATGTATAAAGTCATCAATGCTTGCCCCTAAATTATAGTTAAATATATTAGGTATATCACAAAACTTAGAAAATCAATATCAAGTTGTACCGCGAAATTATAATTAATGTCATTATGTGATCCTTACTGTAATATGGACTGTCAGGATATTTTCCACATAAGAACATACTTGCTACTGTGAATTAAGAATCTATGCACTTGTCATGGGGTTTACTTTATAATATGTTTATTTGTTTCTGATTATTGTTAACGTGAAAGATAAAAGTCTTTTTTAGCACCATATGGTATTTGGTGCTATATTTTTCCTAGACTATTGAAATGAGTGGCCTTCACAGTTAAAGTTTTAATGACACAAATAACCTCCACTAATTAACCACAAAAATTGCTAAATCTCACTTTACTACTTCTAGATTATTAATTGACTTTAAAAATGTGTCTTGATATAGGAAGACAACCTGTTGGATGAAGACATGAAGAGCTTTGTGGACCTTCCCCTAGAAAAGCAATCACAACTTGAGAAAATTACTAAAATCCAACAAGTTAAAAATCTCCTGATTATCTTAGAGGCATACAGAAAATAGAAAACAATAATTATTTTAGAAAAATGTAATACACTGGGTAAGAACACTAAGAAACTGGCATTTGAGCCAAAACCTATACCTTCACTCCCTATCCTCGATTAGTATGACAGAAGCTCCACTCTGACTGGATCTGGTCAAGAGCCCAGGAATCCTTCTTCTTCCAGCCCAGTCTAGGGCTATAGTATCTTCCTGGAAAGAACTGGATCCTTGAAGACAAGGATAATTGGGCCTTGCTATTTTTGGCCTCTTGTGCCTAGGATAGAGCTTCCATATTATGAATAGAGGATGGATGGAAGAAGAGAACTCTAGACCTTTCACTGCCTGGGATGGAGTTTCTGTAACCTGGGACTGGAAGGAATGAGAAAGGTTGGTGGCCATCCCTTCCCAGGATGATAACTAGATAGCCACTGAAGTTGGATCCTTTCTTCACACCATACACAAAAAATTAACTCAAAATGGATCACAGACCTATATATGAGAACTAAGAATACAAAAACCTTAGAAGAAAGTATAGAAGTGAACCTTTATTATCTTGTGTTAGATAAAGCTTACCTAGATATGACACCAAAAGCACAAGCAAGGAAAAAAAAATAAGTTAGACTTCCTAGGAATTAAAACATGAGGCTTCAAAGGACACTAATGAGAAAATGAAAAGACAATCTACAGGATGATGATTTTTGCAGTTGATTCTTATTATTCATGGTACATATATTCTATAAAGTCACCACAAACACTGAAATAGTGAATTCCTTTTTTTAAGATTTTATCTATTTATTCATGAGATACACACACACACACACACACACACACACACACAGAGAGAGAGAGAGAGAGAGAGAGAGAGAGAGGCGGAGGGAGAAGCAGCCTCCATGAAGGGAGCCCGACATGGGACTTGATCCAGGTCCCCAGGATCAGACCCTGGGCTGAAGGTGGCGCTAAACCACTGAGCCACCCGGGATGCCTGAAATAGTCAACTCTTAATTATTGCTCCTAAGGGAAACACAAGGTTAGGTTCCTGTGAGCTTCTGGTCACAACAGTTTCTTTGACCAACCCATATATCACATTTTATATATGTTTTGGTATATATATTGTTGATTCATTCACATTGATCTCACAGCCAGTGGCACTATAACTCATGCCTGAACAAAGCTTATTTTAACACACGTATTTTCTCTGTAAGGTACCTCACAGCCTTCTTGACTTAGGGACACTGGAAAGCTATTCAGCACCATACTTGGGAGCCTTTTTCAATAGCAGAATCACCAACAAAAAGCATGAAACTGTGAAAAAATGTGGCACTAAATAGACTACAGAAAGGATACTTATGTACAGCATGAGAGCTTAAACAAGAAGGCAGAGTGTCACCTTGTTCTACCTCAGGTGCAAAGTGTGTGCCCAGTGACTCAAATTTTCACTTCTCTGAGCATGTCTGTGAATGGCTATGAGAGAGCCATGAGTATTGGTCTTGCTACTGACTAGACAAGTTTGCAAATACATCACCTGTGAACAATGAGGATCTATTGCAACTAATCAGAGACTTGTATCTAGAACATATAAAGAACACTTAGGACTCAATAAAAAGAACATACAACCCATTTTGTTAAATAGGAAAAAAAGACACTTCTCCAAAGACAGATATACAACTGATCAGTAAGCACAAGGAGAGATGCCTACCTAAGGTCATTAGTGATTAGTAAAATGCAAATCAAACCACAAGATACTAGTTGATTCAAACTATGATGAGTATGACAAAAAAAAAAGACAGGAAATAACAAGTTTGGGTGAAAACGTATAGAAATTGGACTCCTCACAGATTGCTGGCATAAATATAAATTGGAGTAGTCACTTTTTAAAAGTTTGACCATTCCTCAAAAGGCTAAATATAGTCACCACATGACCCAGCAATTTCATTTCTGGGTTTTATATCCCAAAGAAAGGAAAAAAGAGTTCATATAAAAACTTACACATGGACGTGTATAAGAGCATTATTCATAATAGCCAGTTATTGGGGAAATCTACCCATCATCTGATGAATAATAAATAAAATGTAGTACATTCACACAATAAAATATTATTCCACAATTAAAATGTTAAATATTGAAGCATGCTACAACAGAGGTGAACCTTGAAACATCGTGTTAAGTGAAAGAAGTCGGTTATAAAAGGTCATATGTTGTATAATTCGACTTATATTAAATGTCCAGAGTAGCAGATCTGTAGAAACAGAAAGAAAATTTGTGGTTTCTCAGAGCTGGGGACGGAGTGAGTGAGAGTGAGTACTCACAAGTATGGGATTTCTTTTTGAGATGAAAATATTCTAAAATAAGTTGTAATGATGGTCACAATATTCTGTGAAATACACTCAAACCTACTGAATTGTACACTTGCAATAAATGAAATAGTACCGGAGTTATATCACAAGATGTTACAAATGCTTTCATTTTGCAAACAGCTGCCAGGAAATATTTTTCTCCTTGGCAAATACTTTCCTGATTCCTTTTCCATTTTGGGCTTGTATTCATCAGCCTCAAGCCTCATGAACAGTCTTATGCTGAAGAAGTCAAAAGCTCATTTTTCCCCTCTCATGTTTTATGTTTTATAAGTATTACTTGTAACAGTGAATGTATTTGGGAATGGTGTATTCACCACAGAATACCTGTTTTATTGATGATCAATAGTTGAGTGAGAGGATCACGTGGTTGTTGTCCAGGAGCAAGGAAGTATAAATGAGGAGAAAGGTCCCAAGTGTAGCTCCTTTCATAAATTCTCATGATGATATTCTCCAAAAGAAGGGGGAAAATTCCAATTCCTAGAATCAAGAAACTACACAGAAGAAAAACGCCAGCATGAATGCACAGTCATTTCTGAACCTTTTGGAACCATCTGAGCAGACTATGATGTGATGAGATCAAGAAATTATGAAAATTAAACATAGAGCTCTCTGAGTCATTTCTTGAGTATTTCGTCCTTTTCCTACCTCTTAATTAAAGATGAGAAAATTAGATTTATCCTTTGCTCACTTCTCTTGTTACTCTCTGGCCCTGCATATCCCACACGAATCCCTTTAACTGTGCATGCAGATTCTGCTTCTCTCCTGAGACTCCGGTACTTTGCCCTCCCTTCCTGCTAGTTAATCAGTCAATGCTCTGTACTCAATTTTCTTCACACCTACTCCTTTTCACATAGTTCCTATTTCTTTAGTGACAGGAGGATTTCTTTAGTCTCCAGGCTCAAATTTTCAATTATTCTTTACTCTTTATTCTCCTATATTCTCTACTTAAAATAAGTTGATTTTTTTTTAATTTGAGAAAGAGAAAGAGAGAGAACAAGAGAACAAGCACATGAGTGGGGTGGGGAGGAGCAGAGGGAGAGGGAGAGGAAAAATATTTCCAAGCAGACTCTTTGCTGAACTTGGAGCCCAATACGGGGCTCGATCACATGACCCTGAGACCATGACCTGAAAACCAAGAGTCATACGCTTTGCCAACTGAGCCACCTAGGCACCCCTCAGTTGAAAATTTTTATCATGTCTTCATTATATCTTGCCTCAAAACTTTTCCATTCCTAATTTCTAATTTTACAATATTACATCTTGTCTGAATTCTTGCTAACTGCCCGGCATCTCTCCAGACTCTGTCATACAGGGTTGCCAGATTAATAATAAAGGTTTTTCTTTCTTTTTTTAATAAAGGTTTTTATTAAATCATGCTATCTCCTTGTCAAAGATTCTCAAAGAATTCCCATTACTTATTTATTTAGCAAGTATTTACTGAGACTCTATTATGTGCTAACAAGCCTCCTATTTTTTCGATGCTTAATCAAAGAATTCATAGACAAGGTAATGATTGACAGCCAAAGTGCCATAGACACAAGGGTGCTAATGAGAGGTGATGTGACTCTTAGGAGCAGGGATAGTGCTCACCATGCACACTATGGAGTGACCTTTCATCATGTAAGAGGGCTAGTGGGGAAGTCATGACATCTAGGTAAGAGAAAGTAGAATACAGTGGGAGAGTCGGGACATCCAGGGAAGAATCAGGAGCATTATTGTAGAGCATCCAAAATAAGGCATCAGCATATAGATATGCTGGGGGAAAAATCCACATCCTGATGTGTCAGTCACCTACCACAGTAGAAAATTTGAAAGAGATGGAATAACACAGGAAAACTACATTACTTCAGCTTTTTCCTGAAACTTGACTCTAAAACATTATAAACTTCCCCTGCTAGCCTGCTGATAGATAACTACTAAAACCATTTTTTACTAAATGGAATATTATTCTTTATCCAGTTTTGTAGGTGGAAAAATTTATTTTTATTATTTTTCTTCTCCTGTTTTTACATCTTAGATTTGTTTTGTTTTTGTTTTTAATGTATTGACTGAAAAAAAAAAGCCCTATCACACTCTGGCACTCACAGTGATAAGAAAACTTTTCTTTCATGCTTTAATTTCAAGAAGCGAACCCTTGCAATTGTGCAGATCTGCTGTCTCCAGAGAGCCATGCTACCTAATGTCGTTCTCATTTCATTAAGTGAACTGAGAAGTTGTTCTGTCTCAACAAGCCTCTCCGTGTCTCCGGTTCTTTCTGCCTGTGCTTCTCCCAACATGGCAAAATCTGCAAAATACAAAAAAAAAAGAAAGAAAAGAAATTCATAAAATGCCACTTCGGATGGACCTTATGGAGCTTACTGGAGGAGTTTGTTTTATCAATGATATCAGAGTCTTCTGCATAACTGTAGGCATTATGTGGTATTATTGGCCACTGCCCTGAATCAGAAAAATCAAAGAAAGTTTCATTCCTTGAACAAAAGGAGTAGAAAGGGGCTCTCAGATCATTTGGATACAGACAATACATTAAAGAGGTTACGATGAATATGCAAGATCACATAGTGCCTAGATGTCACTTGGAAACTTGGTAAAGGAAACAACAATCTCAGGTGCTCACCTAGATAAACAAGCTACAAATAGACATGCTATCCACTGAGGGTTAACCATTCATTGTTGTTACTGGAAAGATCTCAAATCTGTTGACACCATTTGAGGCTGCACTGTCTTGGATATACTCCACAATTTCTAGATACCCAGGATGTTGTTCATTGTGTGGTGCTAGAATAAGCCTGACGTCAAACCTCAAAAAAGCACACACCCATAAATGTGTAATCACAGACACAGAAACACACCATTCCAGTTACTAATAAAAATGTAAGGATCCTATACAAGATAGTAAACAGTACATTAAAAGAATAATTCTGGGATCTTCTTCTTCCACTTAGTTGCAAGAGACTGTCACCTTTCTTACCAAGAAGAGAATAGTGCCTGCTATTCTGAACTGAACAGATACATGAAAGCACAAAGACAGCAAAATAATAATAATAATTTTCATAGAGAGAAGGGCCATTCCTAGGGGAGGCAATTTTCATGTTAGGGGCACAGTAGAAGAAGGAAAGAAATTTAGACATGAATGAGGAGAGAACAGTAAACAAACATGGTCGCACGGCCTGGCAGGACTGACTAGAGTCACGTGGTACCCAAGTCACAAAGTGAGTTTACACCTTTTACCAATTCTTTCCCATGAGAACTTCACCAAATACATGGGAACAAAGGTTGGAGATGGGAAAGAAGAGCTAAGAAAGATACACACCAAGTCACATAGAGTCTTGTGCAAGATGTCATCAAGGTCCATGGGGTCTTCCTTTGTGAAAGAAATCCACCAGGGGCTGGCTACTGGACAAATGAGCAGAGAGAGGTATACTGAGATAGAGTGGACCTTGGCTGGGTACATGGTAATGTCTGAGTGTAGGGTGGTAAGGTGGAGAGATCTCTCAAGACATGGTAAGCTGCAGTCAAGAGTGGAGAGTCAGGTTAATTCCCTAGTAGTAGAAAAACTGAAAATCCCCCCCAAAATAAAAAATGACAGCAAGATGAAAATCAAGGAGATATCTCTCATCCTCCTCCTCCTTCTTCTTCGTCTTTGTCTTCGTCTTCTTCTTCTAGATATCTTTTCTTGTTGAGAAACTTGACAGTGGGACAGTATCACAGAGGTCTAGAATTTTGTCTGTGCTGGAATATGATTTTAATGTCAATAAGAATACTTAGACCCCTGGGTGGCTAAGTGGTTGAGCATCTGCCTTCAGCTCAGGTCATGATCCCAGAGTCATGGGATCGAGTCCCACATCAGGCTCCCTGAAAAGAATCTGCTTCTCCTCCCTCTGCCTGTGTCTCTGCCTCTCTCTCTCTCTATGTCTCTCATGAATAAATAAATAAAACCTTTAAAAAAACAATATCTAGGAAATCCACAAATATCTGTACATTGAACGACACATTTATAAGCCAAGTGTTATAATAATCTCTCATCAAATAGGGTGTATCATTGGCAGTGTAAAAAGTATTTAAAATAACCAAATAGAAATTTTGTAGTTGAAACATATAATAACTGATTTTAAAAATTCACTGACAAAAACAAAAGCTCAACAAGTTTCTTCCAGTGGAAGAAAGAAGTCAGGGAACATCACAAAAGATAAATTGAGATTATTAAGAAAGAAAAAGGAATGAAAAAAAAATGAAGTCTCAGAGAAACGTGACTCACTATCAAGCAAACTAACATACACTACCATGTACATTAATGGAAGTTCCAGAAGGAGAGTTGAGAGAGAAGGGGTCAGAAAGTATAGTGGAAAAATTAATGGCTAAAAACTTCCCACATTTGATGAAAAACATTAACTACAGATATAAGAAGCTCACCAAACAGGATAAATGCAAGAAGGATAAATGCAAGAAGCAGCAGGATAAATGCAAGAAGGGGCACCTGGGTGGCTCAGTAGTTGAGCATCTGCCTTTCGCTTAGGTCGTGATCCCAGGGTTCTGGGATCGAGTACCTCATCAGGCCCCCCACAGGGAGCCTGCTTCTCCCTCTGCCTATGTTTCTGCCTCTCTCTCTGTGTCTCTCATAAATAAATAAGTAAAATATTAAAAAAAAAGGATAAATGCAAATAGATGAACACCTAAAGACATCAGAGTCAAATTGAAGCCAGGGACAAAGACTGAATCTTGAAAGCTGCCAAAGAAAAAACAGCTCATCAAACATGAGAGATTCTCAATAAGATCTAAAGCTGACTCCTCATCAGAACCCCAGGCCAACAGGCAGTGAGAGAACATAATTGGAACGCTTGAAGAGAGGAATTGAAAGTAAATATTTTGTCTGAAATTGCTCTTGGGAAACAGGATGAAGGTAGTCAGCCTTGGTTAGAAAACGGGCCATCTTTAATAACAAGGCAAAACTAGCAATAAAGGGAGAAATGTGACAGGGATGTATTTTGGCTTTATTTATCCTTGTTTAGGAATGGACTTGCATCTTATGGAAATATATACCAGCACTAGGTGTTGTGAATACATTTACATGATCGTTTTCGTGCATTTACCTGATTCATCGATAGCTGGTTTTCCTTCTAGTTTCAGGAACACTTCATTCAAAGTTGTCATGGAAACACCGTAATTCTCAATTCCCAGGCCAGGACATCTATCCAGATCCTCATAAAGTGCTGAAGAAGACACACACAAGCGAACTGAGTCACAACGTCATTCAAATATGCGTAAGATGTATATTTGCGAACTGAGGACAACTTTGCAAACTAAAAAGCACAGATGCATGAAATTATACTTGTGATATGTCAGACATTTAAAAACTAACATTTCAGAATAAGTAAACTTACTCTTCAAATTTTGTTATTTTTAATTTTATATTGTTAATAGCCTCTATATTAACTTCTTTTAATCAAATGCTGATTTATATTTACTTATATTTATATTAAGATCATTTTAGATTTTTTTTTTCTGACTTGCTTTTAACATTTAGTTACCAGTGGAACCTCAGGTTTTTTCAGCTCTAATTAACTGAAGACTCTTTTCCAGGGCCATTTGTGCTTTAAGCGGCCCAAGGGAAAGAACTAATTTTTTGAGAATTAGTTGGATGGTGCTGAAGCTTTTTCAGTTCAAAACATATGTGTTAAAGGAAGTACATAAATTATAAATCATTTTTTTTATTTCTGCCTTTGACTGTGGAAGAAAAAATTCACAAGATCTCCTAGAGAAGGTACAATGGACCCAGGGCATCTTGGAATAGTCAGGAACTGGCAGGCAGGACTCCTGTTAGCAATTCAGTATCCAGTCATTCTTTAGTTTGTTCACCAAAAATACTTTTGGTTTTCTAAAAACAATGAACAATGCCCCTGCCTGCATGGATCTGAAAAATAACATTTAATTAAATGAAGCTTGGATAAAAACCTAATTACAGAAGTCCTGAGGCTTCCACCTGCAGCTTCTCATTGGGCAAAAGGATAAGTTAAAGGCTTTTCATCTTGTTAGAGTAGCATATACAGAAAAGCAGAAAAGAAGATTCAAACTGCTAGTGAGCCTTATGTGTCATTCTTTATTTTACCTAAAATATTACAAACCTCCTCTAAATTATAACTAGTATGAATACCCTAATTATAACATTAATTAGGGTTCAACTAACATTTTGCCTGATAGCTCTAAGGAATACTTGCACTGTCACCACAAAATATACACTTGAATGACTTTGTGGGGTAATTTATGTGTTTGATAACCACACATGGCCTGGTTAATTGCTGCAACCACCTAATGTGGCTCTCATTGTGCCCCATTACCAAGGAGTAAATCTTCCAGATGACATACATTACAAGTAAACTTTTTCTTTCTTTTTAAATTAAACTTGAGATTTTTATTTTATTTTATTATTTTATTTTATTTTATGGAGAAAGAGAGTATGAGAGGGGAAGAGAGAGAAAGAGAGAGAGAGAGAGAGAGAGAGAATTCTAAGCAGACCCCACACCCAGTGCAGAGCCTTACCCCAAGGCTTGATCTCATAACTTTGAGATCATGACCTGAGCCAAAATCAAGAGTTGAATGCTTAACTGACTACCATCCAGGCATCCTTTGAGATAATTTTAGATTCATATGTGGTTGTAAAAAATAATAGAGAGATCTGTACACTTCAGTCCATTTCCCCAGATGATAATATCTTAAAACGTCACAGTATGATATCACAACCACGCTATTGACATTAATACAATCAAGATACCGAACATTTCCATCACCTCAATGATCATGCTACCCATTTACAGCTACACCCATCTCTCCTGATCCCCTCTTCTCCCAATCCATGGCAACTATTAATCTGCTTTCCATTTCTATAATTCTGTTATTTCAAAAATATTATATAAATATTGTCCTACAGTATGTAAGTAACTGTAATATGGAATTGGGTATTTCCACCAAGCTTAGCTCTCTGAATATTCATCAAGGTTGTCACATATGCCCGTCAGTAGCCTGTTCCCTTTTATTTTGTTGAGTGGCACTGCACATCATGAATGTACTACAATTTAACCATTTACTTGTTAAAGGGCATCTAGGTCCTTTTGGCTATTGTCTGTTCCAGATGAAACTGCTGTGTGCATGTACAGGTTTCTGTGTGCATATATTTTCATATCTCTAGGATAAATGTCCAGTAGTGAAATGATTCAGTTGTATGGGAGTTGCATGCTTATTGTTTTAAAGAAACTGCAAGCTTTTTCTCAGAGTGGCTGTGCCATTTTATACTCCCATCAGCAATGTAAGAGTGATTCATTTTGTCTATATCTTAGCCAGTGTTGGATAGTATCACTGTATAAAATTTTTTTTTAGCCATTCTGCTAAGTATGTAATGAGATCACATAGTGGTTTTTAATTTGCATTTCCCTATTGACATATGATACTGCACACCTTTTCATGTGCATCTCTGCTACCTGTACATCATCTTCAGTGAACTGTCTCTTCTTATCTTTTTCCCATTTTCCAATTAGGTTGCTTGTTTTTTACAGTTGAGTTTTCAGAGTTCTTTATATGTTCAGATACCAGTCCTTCGTGAAGCTTGTGAATACTTTCTCCCAGTCTATAACTTGTTCTATCATCTTCTTAACGGGATCTTTTACAAAGCATTTTTAAAAATTTTGATGGAGTACAACTTAGTTTTTTTCCTTTCATAGGCTGTGATTTTGGTGTCATGCCTAAGAACTCTGCCTAGTAGTAGATCCTGCAGATTTTCTTATTCATTTAAAAAAATTATGGTTTTACATTTTATATTTATGTCCATCATTTACATTAAGTTAATGTCTGTATAAGGTAAGATATTTAGGTAAAGGTTCTTTTTATGCCTGTGGATCTACTTGCTCCATTTGTTGGAAATGTTATCCTTCTTCCATTGAATTGCTTCTCCACTTCTGTCAAAAATCAGCTAGGCATATCTGTGTGGGTCTACTTCTAGGTTCTAGATTCTGTTCTATCTAGCTTTGTGTTGATCACTCTGCCAACTGTACACTCTCTTGATTATTCTAGTTTAAATAATGCTATAACTCTCTCCCCTGGCTCACCACAGAATGACCTGACAAAAACCACAGGTACTTGCTTCAAAAGAGTTGATGGGGGCACTCAGAATCTCTGACCAGGCTGATTTCTGGGTGTCTTCTGCAGGAAGCCAGTCTGTGAAGACTGAAACAACATGCCTGCTTTATCTGGTGCAAAGTATCAACAGAAAGTATCAAGGGAAATGAAAATAAAAAGAAAAAAATCAGTAGAAGATGTTCCCCAAAAAGGGACAAGATAATTGTCCAGAAATAGACTCTCATGAAATGAAGCTACATGATTTACCTGACAAAGAATTCAAAATAGCTGTCATAAAAAAAAAAAAAGATGGCTGTCATAAAGTAGACTTCTATGCTTTGGCCTAAAAACCCCAAAGTTATCACAAAAGTCTTGTCAAGAGAAGAATCATGGGACTGTTTCATGTAATGGTTAAGCCAGAGGTTTTCAATCCTTTGTGTTCGTTCACAGTTATGAATACTAGAATTTCTGCCTCTGTAGTCACACGACTACAAAGGGAATGGGAGATTAAAAAAGGCTCCCTAAAATACCCAGACATTGAAATACAACTATTAGACTATAATATTTCTCACTATAGACAAAATCATCCAGTTACTGTATTATTCTTTACATTGTGTTTCAAATACCTGCACGCATTGTAAGCTCTCAATATGTTATAAGAATTACCATTGTTTCTATGAATATTATTTACGTATTTCATTTCATAGTGTACATTAGTACATAGTACATTACCTGGAAATCTATTTGTTCTTTCTAAGGGCAATGTGTAGACAAGTTTTCCTTCACTTTCTGCTGATAATTTGGCATCAGGGATGTGCTGTTTAATAAGTGATGTTATATTTTCCTGAACATGCATTTCATTCAACTGCAAACTGGCATTTGAAAAAAAAATCTATGTTATTTGACATAGTCTTCAGTGGCATGAGGAAAATTACTAGCTTCTAAGGGACAAAGAAAAGTCAATTAAAATCTAATGCAAGAGATAGGTCATTCAAACATGAAATGAGAGAACAAAAAAAAATCAGATCATATAAATGTAATGGGAGAAAACAGAGGGAACTAGTTAGAACTACTGGTCTGGTTATTCTGGGGTGATGTCCAGACAAGGTTGATATTGACTCAAGTCCTTACAAGGAGAACAGCACCAGAGTACAGATACCAGAGACACAACCAAGACTACACAAAATGGAAAGGTGTCGATTTTTGGAAGGGAGTTTAAGTTGGATTAAAAGGATTATTGTATTGGACAAGAAGAAGGGATTTTTGATAGGCAAAGACACAAGGCAAGGTTCCATTACTTGGTTTACTCTTTCGTACAAATTTTTCAAGTTATTAGTATGTGACAAAAATTTCCCTAAATGCTGAGGGGACAATGGTGAATGAAAGAGCATTGCCCTACACTTATGGAGTTGACTTCTAATGGGGAGACAGGGAGAAAACAAATAAACAGATAACTAATAGATTAACAGCAGCGGTAAGTGCTATGAAGGAAATAGGTTGCAGATAGAAATTAATTGTGGATGAATGTGGGTATGGATTGTTGAGATCACTAAATTTTGCTTTCTTTGTATGCTAACCCAGAACTTTGGCTAAGAACAAAGTATCATAGAGAAAACTAGTGTATGCATTTAAAAAAACATGGATATTTCCCCAGTGTAGAAAAACAAACAAAAAATGTATTAATCAAGGTTATAAATATGTAGCCAACAAAATATCAGGGGTGACATGGCTTCTAACTTAGTTTTGCCATTTGAAATATGTTACTTAACCCTGTAAGTAACCTTGTTACTTAACAGTTTGCTCTTTAGCAGAAATGGAATGATTCTCAACATCTAAAGTTGCCCTGAGAACTAAATAATAGTGATGTTTTAACTTAGCAAGTCCTTTAAAAATGGCTTATTTGATCAAATGCTTATACTGAAATTATACTCTTTATTCATAACTATTAAGACCATGTGAGAATATGTATTATTTTTAGAAGCAGTGAAACCCCCTGAGGGAATGAAGCAAAAACCCAAAAACTCATAATTGTTCTCCATCTTATTGTTGCTCCTTGAAGTAAGAATAGTTTAAGAAATACTTCTTGGTCACTTACAAGAACTTGTGTGGGCCCTAGAGAGACCTGCATGAGCCGCACATGTATTCTCTCTCCAGGAGTGTGTACCTTGGAAATGGGGGTCAACAAACTTTTGCTGAAAATGGCTAGATAGTAAATATTTTAGACTTTGCAGGCCAGTAGATCTCTACTACAGTTATTCAACACTGCTGTTGCAATGTGGAAGTAGCCATAGGCAATATCTAAACACACGGGTGTGGCTGTGTTCCAATCAAACAATATTTACAACAACGGGATGTGAGGTGGATTTTGGCTCATGGGTCATAGTTGGCTGACCCTGATTTTTTTTAAAAATATTTTATTAATTTATTGGAGAGAGAGAGAGAGAATGAGCATGAGCAGGGGGAGGAGGCAGAGGGCAAAGTGGATATCCCGTTGAGTAGGGAGCTGGATGTGGGGCTTGATCTCAAGACTCTGGGATCATGACCTGAGCAAAAGTCAGTTGCTTAGCCCATTAAACCATTCAGATAACCCTGGCTGACCTGATTTAGAAGAAATAAGGCAATTTACACAAAGTATTGTCTAGGAACACTTGCGGATTGGGTAGGGATCCTGATTAGCATTTTTTATTTTGAGGACATATTCTGTTACCATGGTTTTTGTGCTAGGTGCCATGTAATTTACTCCTCTACAACCTTCACTTGCAACTAGGAATTGTTATTCCCACTTCATAAGGGAGAAAACTGAGTTTCAGAGATTTTAATTATCTTCCAAGGAGCAATTGAAACAATGTGGGTTAGGAAATGAAATATTAGAACAATACACAGAGCTGGAAGATTAATAAAGGCTACATGAGATAGCACTCAAATAATGCTTTACAACTGAACAGGTGGTAATGGGTCCAACGAAACTGCCAGCCTCAGCAAATAACCTCAAACAAAGTGAAATGTAAGTCATGACAGGACATGTGCAATGAACAATGAATTTTTTAAACTAGTTTTGACTAATGGCTATTGAATTGGCTAAGGGCAAATAATATGGAAATCATAATAGTGCAGGCCACACCAGCATCACACGACTACAAAATCTGGATTCTGGAAGGTAAAAATGGTACCATTAAAGATTTTTTGTTTGTTTTGTTTTATTGTTGTCATATATATATTTTTTTCTTTTTAAGGTATAGATGGCTTAAATCAGAGCTGTACTTTGGACAAACTGACCAATTCACAAATATATTAAAAAGTAATTTAAAATATGGATTTGGATATTAGCCTTCAGGGTTAAAAATATCCAGGTACGGTTCTGGCTCTATCACTTATGAATCTAGGGAGACTCCCTGTTCTTCTGTAGAGTAAAAGTAACAACAGTTTCTATCTCAAAAGACAAAAAGATATAAATAAAATAATGCAAAAAAATGCAAAAAAAATAATGCTAAGTATCTTATCTCTGGATGACTCAATAACAGCTAGAACATGCTATTTAAAATAATGATAGAAATAAAATGAAGAGGACGGAAAGAAGAAGAAGCACAAGGACAAGACGTCTGGGAGAAAGAGTGGAAACAAAGAGCCTACTTAAAAAATTATGTTAATAGGTGGGTGAGAGAGGAGGAGGGTGGTAAGTACAATGTGTCAGGTATGAGAGTTCCCTCAATCCAAACCTTCCTAAACAAACAATGTATTGTGGTTATACTTTCTATCACATTTATCTCCATTTTTTTTGTTAAATTATCTTATATTTTCTTTTTTTTTTTGAGAGAGAGAGAGAGAGAAAAGGGGCATATGAGTGAGAGGAAGGGAAGAGGAAGAGAGAGAGACTTGTCAGCAGGCTCCACACTTTCACAACCCTGAAATCATGACCTGAGCAGAAATTAAGGGTCAGTCACCTAACCTACTGAGCCACCCAGGTGCCCCAAGTTATCTTATGTCTTCAATCTCTATCATCTACCCATCAGTATCCCTCATATATACACACAGCATTCCATTTTGTATACATGTATTGCCAACATCTGTATATGCAAACATCTGTGTGGAACAAATCAAGTGTTTCTCGTGTGTTGTAATGTGCTGCATCAAGCATCATGCTTCGCTAGCTCATTTCTCATTTTCCTAGCCATTTGGAGTGGCTCTACCTTAAATGATATCCAATGCCCCATTTCTTCTTTAAAAATAGAGAAGAACCTGCACACTTCAGCTTCCCGCTGGAGAGAAACACTTTCCTATCTGAAAAGGAAGAAGAAAAGAAGAAAGTCTGTAAGCTTGTTAAGGAGTCGCCCACTGTTTCCAAAGAAAAGGCAGGTAATCATGATCCAGCTCTAATCTAGGAGCTTCTGCCTATTTAATCCAGGGCTTACTAAAGACTCATGGAAACAGCACACTTTAACCTTATTTGTATACTTCAGGCTATTGTTTTGCCATCCAGCCAGCCATGGAGGTGATGTGGATAGATCTTGCAATACAGACTATCATTGTGTATTTCCATGGACCAAACACTAAAATTATTTGAACATTTCAATTTGATTCACCTTAATTTTGTGTAAGTATTAGAATAGACTCTTGTTTCATGATAATTGAGTTTCCTGGCAGATTATGTCCCAGTGTAATCGAATGATAAAATTCGGAGAGACACATGGAAATGGTTGGGAGCGAGACTCTGGGCTCCGTTCATAGCATTACCAGCTGTTCAGATTTCCAGGTACAGCTAGATGACTGCATTATAAAATACAGCTGCCCGGAATACCAATCCATATTTCTTAAGTCTCATGAAGACCTCATCATGGCACTTAGTGAAAGCCAGCAGTTACCAGCCAGGATGTCAGCCTCATCCATGAACTGGGTACTGAAGAGGATCACACGGTCTGCTTTCCGCTCCCTCAGGAGGTTCCAAACCTGGTGCCTTGAAAAGGGATCCAGTCCAGCAGTTGGTTCATCTAACAGGAAAACCTACCGAGGAAGGATATATATCAAGAGTGTCTCCAGTAAGGCGCAGTTCTTCCAGAAAACGTGGAGAAACCATATTACTTCTTATTTAAAAGGATATTGATGTTAGGATCTTGTTATCCTATTTAATGCTCTATCACAAATATTTTATCACAGACATCCTTTACAAATAAAATATTTGAACTACTACTAAAAGTTTCATTTTTAAAACTTCGAATTTACCTCTAAATTTAGTCTGACTTACCTGAGGATCTCCTAAAATGGCAGTTGCAAAGCTGAGTTTCCTTTTCTGTCCACCACTTAAGTTCTGAGCCAGGACATCCTGAATATTTTTCATCTCCAATTCCAGTAAAATTCTTTGTATCTAGCCAAATGACAACATTTATGTCACACACCAAAATTTCTTTTCTTTCTTTTCTTTTCTTTTCTTTTCTTTTCTTTTCTTTTCTTTTCTTTTCTTTTTTTCTTTTCTTTCTTTTCTTTTTTCTTTTTTCTTTTCTTTTTCTTTAAATTTGAAAATACAAAGTTGTAATGTGTAATGGTTAAAAGCATGGATCCTGAGGCAGACTGCCTGGATTTGAACACCATGCCGCCCTAACTAACTGCATCATCTTGGGCAACTAGCTTGTTCTTGAACTTCAGTTTTCACATGTGTACAATAGGGATGATCACAGTACCTATTTCATAGAGTTGTTGTGAGGAACAAATTAATCATTATATTTGAAAGTAAGGCTAATGCTTGGCATGTAGTAAATTATACATCAGTGTTAGCTATTATCTAAGATTTTTTTGGTGCAATATTTAGACGTGATTTGCACAAATATAATTTAAATAGAGCATAAAGAACTCAGTGCAAATAGAGTCAACAATATCATTTTGGCCAATACATCAGTTCTTACATATTGAGTACCTCTTTGTCCAGTTCATGTGGTCGAATTCCTTTTATTTTAGCAAAGAGCCTGAGATTTTCTTTCACAGTGAGGAAGTCAAACTGTACATTGGATTGTGGACAAATTCCAGTGAGCTGGCTGATATTCTCCAGATCAGTTATTTCTGAGAGTTTATTGTTATAAATGGTGACTGAACCTATAACAAAGGTTAAAAGTTAATATCAGGGTCATGCTTGAATTAAGATATTTCTAGACAGGCTCTTAACTTTAGAGAACACACTGATGATTACCGAAGGGGAGGGCCCTGGGGGGTTAATTGGGGGAAATAGGTGATGGGGATTAAGGAGGATGCTTGTGATGAGCACCAGGTATTGTACAGAAGTACTGAATCACTATATTGTACACCTAAAACTAATATTACACTGTATGTTAACTAATTGGAATTTAAATAAACACTTAAAAAAGAAAAGCTCTTTCTAGATGAAAAATCCCTATATATTTATTAACTACATTTTAGACACATGATTTTCTCTTCCAGGTTTTTTTAATTGGCACTACAAACTTCCATTATAGTTGTGTGGTATACTGGAAAGGAAAAAAAAAAAAGAAAGAAAGTCCCATCTACAGCTTTTCCTATCAAGATCTCATCCATTTATCCAATGCTCACATTTAGTTTGGTTATGTAACAAAGACAATCCTAAGAAATGGGATAAACACAGAAGCTGTGAAGTTGTCTCTGCACCAGGATTTGCCTTCTCTTTGCTTCTGGGATCATGAACCCCTGGGTGAAGAATCCCAACCAGGCTCTTAGAGGATGAAAGTCCATGTGAGCAGAGAGAAGCAGCATTCCTAACTGCAGCCCCATATATGTGAGTGAAGACACACCAAAACATCCAGCACCAGCCAATTAAGTCCAGAGAGAAGCACTGCCAGTCGACCCCAGAACCATAAGAAATAATAATTTTTATATTAGGCCATTAACTTGGGGGATGCTTGTTATGCAGCAAAAGCTAACAGATAAAAGTTCAAATGTCAAATAACTAATGACCATGACAGTGATTCTCATGAAAGACTCAAATTTCATGTATAGCAATCAAATATGTCATACCTCATAGGCAAGTTCTATAAAATAACTTCCAATTCTCCATAGTTATCTGTGTTTATGATTGATGATCAGAAAGACTTTATATTAACAGCTTGATTTATATGTTGACCTGATTTTGGAAAAAAACTCTTACCTTTGGTGGGAACAGATAGCCCGCTAAGAATGTTTAACAGTGTTGATTTTCCAGCACCACTGTGACCAAGTATTGCAGTGATTTGGCCTTCATATATGTCAAATACCAGATCTGGGGGTGGGGGTGGGAGGAGAAAGGAAAAATGGATGGGAGAAAGGAAGGAAGGGAAAGATGTAGGGAGACAGGAAGGAAAACAAAATTACAAATAAAATTGTATTACAAAGCTAATGGATTGCCTTTTTATTTCCTCAAACAGCCATGTTTTCTAAATATTAATACAGTGGTTGGTTAAATTCAAAATAAAAACAGTAAAATGTGTTTTATCAGTTTATATGCCTATCCTGTCTTGAAATTTTGAAAAAACTTGGTTTCATAGCAGGAAACACATCTAATACTCCCAGGTTCATAGACATTACCTGGTATATGGTGGGTGGATGTTAGTATGTATGGACTAAACAATATATTAGTGGTTAGGTAAATTATTATGTGGCTAAAAATCCTTTGAGATAAATTGCTCTTTTTGCACAAAAGGAAAATGTTCAGTATCTACAACAGCTTTGAAATTACAGAAGGAAATTTGAATTTGTAGGAAAAAAAAATCCAGAAAACCCTTAGACTACCTCAGTGTTACACAATACACCTTTCAAGTACCTTTGATTCTAAAACATAATCAATTTTTTCTAACTTTTATGTAGTCAAAGCATGTGTTAGAAGGGAAATTTTATCATGGGGCTCGAATAACTCATTTCAAATCTGAAATGCCACCACTAATTACTCACCAAGCACACACAAAAAAATGGAATTAAAATCACAAATCACTATCAATAGAATAACTAAATGTTCTTTTTTCCCCCTACCTTTCAAAGCTTTTATTTTATCAGGCTTTCCTTTATATTCTTTTGTAACATTTCTAATTCTGAAAAAAAAAGAAAAGATACTTCAGGGTATGACAATTTTCTTTGGTTTGTACTTCTAATTTTGGTTGCCAGGATTGGATAAATCTTATCTTCAGGGTACAGAAAGCTCTGGGATTTCACTCTCATGAAGTCATGCTTGTGGGAGAGAATCACCTAGAATACTGCTTCTCATTCCTAGCTGTTACATTAGCATCACCTGATGAGTTTTATAAATTTACTTATGCTTAGATCCCATCACCAGATCTTCTGATTCCAAAGATTAGGCAATGGCCTGGCATTAGTATTGAGAACCAGGATCATGTCTAACCTGCAAAACCAAGGAAGCTAGATCAACAGGTAACATGGGCATCCAATACTGAAAGGTTCATTATGAACTACTGGCACAGATTGGAAGTATCTTTGGTTTACCTTGAGTCAAGGTCTCCAGAAGTTGGTAAAGAGGTACAGGGGTGCAGTATGGAAGAGATGCAAAGACTGTAACAGTGACAGTATGGGTTTTATAATCTTATCTAATTGACCTCACACTATACCATTTAGTAGCTGTTACCTTAACCAAAGTACTTATTCCAGGTAAGTTTCACCTTTTGCAACCTGAAACATTTTTTTTTAAGATTTTATTTATTCATTTGACAGAGAGAGCACAAGCCATGGGAGCAGCAGGTAGAGGGAGAGGGTTAGGGAGAAGCAGCCTCCCTGCAGAACAGGGACCCCGGGTTCATGACCTGAGGTAAAGGCAGAAACTTAACTGACTGAACCACCCAGGCACCCCTCAACCTGAAACTTTTGAGTGTTTTAGGGTTGTGCTGAAGGATGAGTAAAATATTTCATCTTGCATGTATAACAAACATAAAATGGTATCAGATTATGATACTAGAGAAGAATAGAATTAACATATGCTGGGTGCTATTATAGATCTGGAGCCCTAGGCACTTTACTGGTTTTATTCTATTAGGTAAATATGTAATTCATAAACAAAATCAAATTTATGCTTTTTATTTTGTCATCTACTATTCATCAAAGGATTCGGGCTCCACTCATATTGAATTGTTTGATTAGATTCTTCACTCTATTTTAATCCCATTTACCATAGCACTTAGAGTGGGTGAGATGCTAAAGAGATAGAAGAAATACAAAAAGAAACCTAGAAACACATTAAATGAAGCCATTGTTTTGCTTTCTCCCAGCTGCTCTGCTGGAAGTTAAACCTAGCTTAAGTCACAGGACAAATGTAAGAATAGAAGATAAATATGGAACAGGCTAAACTAAAAACTGACATGGGCCCTTAAAGCTCTGTAGGCTGGAGTAATCTGAGACCATTCACAGAGGACTGACAGGTGGGGATCACTAGTGGACAAGTAAAATGTCAACAGTCAGGGGTCTTGAAGACTTTCTTCCTATTTTCTTATCTGAAAAGAAAAGTTGCCAGCACCAAACAAAAAACACATCTGGAAATGCATATGTGCAGGACACCCTATGGCTCCTTTTCCTCAATTCCCTTTGTGTCTGTGTTCAGATCCTTCCTCCCTTCCTCTCCCCTACTCTTTCATTCTCTTCGAAAAGGCAATCCATAGGAGAGGAAAGAGAAGTTTTAAAAACTGTGAAAAAAAAAAATAGGGAGTATGATAAAGGAGGTAGGACAAGGTGTGAATAAATGAGACCAGGCAAAGCAACGAGAGAGGCTAAGGCCAAAGAAGAGAAACAGCAAAGAAAAGATTGAGAATCCAGGCGTTTTCACTGGATTATCTTTGTTGGTGAAATCAAATTTCGTATTCAATCTAAAGGTCAACCATAGAATAGAAGATAAAATTAGTTAAAGGAATTTTTCTCTAAACTTGAGGTGGCAGGGCATCTAGGTGGCTTAGTTGGTTAAGCATCTGCCTTTGGCTCAGGTCATTACCTCGTGGTCCTAGAATCGAGCCCCTGCTCCGTGGGGAGTCTGCTTCTCCCTCTGCCCCTCCTCCCACTCGTTCTCCCCTTCTCTCTCTCTGTCTCTCTCAAATAAATAAATAAAATAAAAAAAAAATAAACTGGAAGTGGGAAATGACAAAGGTAGCATGGAGGGCGTTAGGTGGGAGCTATCCGTAGGGCACAAAAGAGAATTATGATGGCTTCTCCATCTTTGGCCTGTTCTCCATCTGCATCCTTGTTACCTGATGGCTTCTTTTCCATGGAATTCTGGAGGCATTGGTTCAAAAGAGTCATTAGATGAAGGATTGGAATCAATTTCATCTTCGAGGGCCACATGATCAGCTTTATGTTGCCGAGACCAAAAGGAGGGTTTCAGGAAAAACAAGGGTGGGTATTCATGTCCATGTTCATCTACGTGACCAAGAGACAATGGAATTTTGGATCAATCATCAGTTTAAGGGAAAGAGTCACTCTAATAAAGCAGAGTAACGTAACCTCTCTGCCCAAGCATCTGAACACAACACTGACGCAACAAAGGCATGTATTTTCCTTGATATGTATAGTCGCATCAGGAAAAAACAAAAGTCACTAAAATGTCTCTATTATAATCATTGTTGGGTGGCTCAGTCAGTTAAGTGTCTGCCTTTGGCTCAGGTCATGATCCCAAGGTCTGGAATGGAGCCCTGTGTTGGGCTCCCTGCTCACCAAGGAGTCTGCTTTTCCCTCTCCCTCTGCCTTGCCTCCTGCTCCTGCGCTCTCTTTTCCCAAATAAACAAAAAAACAAACATAAATTAATAAATAAAATAGTTCCTACAGGAGGAAATGAAACTGGAATTTTAAAAAAAATCCAGGAGTGACTTAAATAAATGTTAAGACCCCAAGAAAACCAGCTATTGGAAAACACATACAAGATATGCTAGGCATGTTGAATGGTATCCAGGAGTCCAGGTGTCAGACACTGGCAAAGGAAGAAGAAATGGACAAATTGAGAGTTTGTGTCCAATGTCACTTTTGATTACAGAGATTCCAAGAGAAAACTGAACAAGATTTAAGGAAAATGAGGGACACACTGTAAGAAAGGGAGAGAAAGGGGTAAAATAACTTATTGAAATTTAGCAGAGTGGAATTTTTAAAAAAGCTACTTTGTACTTATGCTTTATCTCATTGCCAAATAATAACTTTCTTCTGAAGCAAATTTACTCCTTATGACTCTATTTCTGGAAATTAATCCAGTATATTTGCATTTAATTATCATTTGTATCCCTACATGTTGAGAGACATTGTAAAATGAAAAAATATATTTTACTAATATTCTGCAACGGACCTCCAGCGTAATAATGATATGTTTTCAAGTTCACGTGTACTTCTCAGGTGTTCAATCATTCATTCATGCAATATTGACTCAACACTTTCTCTACACCTGCCATTTGGTAAATTAGTTAGTACTTAACTCTTTCTTTTGAGGAGGAAATCTAGCAAATGAAAGCTCTACTGCTCTCCCGGGTCCATTCTACCACCAGATTTACTATTCCATGATTCTGTCATTTTAGCTGGTTAATTTTTCTTTCTCTCATTCATATTTCTTGATTTTAACAGGATTGTGAACAAAATCACGCTGTTTGAATTCAGGCTTACATTCAGGCTTCAAAAATTTGCAAGTGTATACTAAATGTTCTAGCCAAAATTGTAGATCCTGGCAACTATTATTCTGGCCAGTCAAGTAGCAAGAGATAAAGAACTAATGTGGCCATGGGCAAAGCCCTTGTTCATTTCCTTCCCACTGATGCACAAACCAGTTTTTAAAATATAAATAACACATGTTAGGAGATTCGTTTTTAGGAAATAATATTCTATTTTAATCGTATCACTACTCACTTGGCAAAATTTTCTCAAAATAAATCGTCAGTGCCACATAGAAGAAAAGATCAAAAGCCAACATGAAATTTGTTGCTATTATCAGTTTTGAGTCGTCCGATGGATAAGGAAATGCATTAGAATTCAAATCATAGTCCAAGTGCAAAAGCTGAAAATTAAGAAGTAATTAATGAAAGGAAGTTAGGTTTGTGAAAAATTTTCAGCAATTAGGTTTAGCATAAACCTAGAAGAGCTACTTTTTGCTTCATACTGGGAACACGAAGTTGAATGAACCTGCCTTCTTCACAACTCTCAAATCTTTGGGAAGGCACAGGTATGTGATCAGCTATAATGAAATGTAGTGACTACTAGGATTAAAATATGTTCCAAGTGAAACTGGAGCATTAGGAGTGTCACAGGATTTTTGTTCCCTTAATGCCCACGGCTCTTGGTCACACTGCTTCAAAGAATGAAGAGGTGGACCGGATGAAGAGTACTGGGCAGCACTGCTAAGTTTATTGAGGGATAGTATAAAGCTCCCAGAGAGGGAGGGGACCCAAGAGGGTTGCCATTTTGGTTTTTATAAGCTCTTTTGCAGAACTATTTTGAGTACCCTGAGTGTGGTTCCTCTGTGGACTGGCTGCTAAGGTGTGCCTATCAGGACTTTGATCATGCACCTGCCTACCTATTGGGTTATTGTTCATGTGTTGATGGTCTCTTCCGCTAACATTTGGGACTAACTACCTCAGATTGTGATAGCGACTGATGTTTTAATGATTAACTGTTATGTTTCTGGATTTTTCCAAAAGTCACTTCTGTGGAGACTGCTAGATATGATGCTATTATGGTCTGGTCTGAGATGTAAAACAGGATGCTAGTGTGGTTTTGTCTTAGATGTCCCAGCTCCCTGTTTTCTTGTTAGGGACTCTGGCCCTGACTACATTAAGTGTCTAATTAACTCCCAACAGGAGGATGCAGTGAAGTATGGGAAGAGATGACATTTGAATTCAACCTTAGATATATTTTTACCAAATGAAAAAAAATTGAAAAAAATTTTTTACCAAATGGAACACAGGACAAAGATGGCTACATGAGAGAGCATTCATGCCCTTGGAAAAACAAAATGCAACAAAACTGGTGTGTTTAAGGGGAGCCTATGGGAAAAGTGGACTTGTCTATGATGTTCAAGTTAATGCATCTTTTATAACTAATAATCCTTTCATTAAGAACTAAATGCCAGATACATATGCAATGATCGACATTGCCATTTAATTGGAGGGATAGCAAAGTAAGTTCAATGTGAGAATCAGATAAAAAGAAATGACATTTGATGAGCAGAAATGTAATTTGCTGGTCAATTAATGTGTTTCTAACTTTTGATTTTCCTTTACATAGTGGTTTTTACATTCATGTATGTCATTCAATTACAAAGTCAAAATACAAGCTGGAATAATTAGAATTGGATTTGTAATATCAAATCCATATTTAATTAATAGCCAGAGAAAATGCTTTAGATTGTCTCTAAAGAATGATATGCTGACTTTCCATTTGTTCACTCACCACATGACTTATTTTGCTGAGCTCGGTATGCCCAAAGCATTTAAAAGTTCATCTCTACAGGGCATCTGGGTGTCTCAGTCGGTTAAGCGACTGACTCTTGGTTTCCACTGAGGTCATGATCTCAGGGTCCTGGGATGGAGCCCTGCATCGAACTCTGTGCTAAACGCAGAGGGATTCTCTTTGGATTCTCTCTCTCCTCCTTCTGCCCCTCTCCCCTGATCGTTCTCTCTTTCAAATAAATAAATAAATAAATCTTTTTTAAAAGGTTCATCTTGGCAATGTCACAGTAGTCTGCAGTGGGGCTTTAAATCTGATAATGCTAATCATAGAAATAACTATAGACAACTGAATTCCAGACACAAAAGATGTTTCTGAAATGCCATCAATCAACAGTTGGGTTGTTTCTCACCTGGGCCATTCCGAGGCTGAAGGCAAAGGGGCTAAGAAAACTTAAAATCCACTCCAAGGATGTAGGAAGATGCCTGTACAACGCTGTAAATCCCAAACTCCCCCAAAAGATGGTAAGAAGGAACACGATCAGGCCAGTGAGGAAAGATTTCTTTACTAAGACGCTCATTAGAAAAGCCAAAGCTATCTAAAATGAGAGAAGATCCAGTTGGTTCATATTTCTCCAAGGATTATTCTTAGCATAACACACTAAGGGATTGAATATACAAAATTAGAATTACATATTTTGTTTTTTGTCTATAATACCAAACTGTGCTCTACAAATTGCACTATAAGCTGGCATTACAAAACACTACAAATCTTAAAAAAAAAAAAACAACCCAAACACTACAAATCAAATACATAAATGTTCTCAGGCAAATAGCAGACAGTGAAGAAAAGAGATATGGAGAATAATTACTTATTCAGAAAGCAACATTTTATCCTTAGGGTAAGAGTTGAATGGAAAGCAATGTAATTCACAAACTCACCAAAGACAATCCATAGAGGAAAAAGAGGGTGAAGATCGCCATGAAGCCAGTCAGAATGACAAACTGGACAGATTTAATAATAAGTGCCAAGAAAAGTGCCATAATGAAGATGAAAACAGCATAGAGCAAACCCCAGGAGAGCCTACAGTGGAAACAAGACGTTATTTTAAAATTTCGTGTTTCATCGAAAAGAGGATCTAGAATGGATTCTAACACTATTCATTTGATTAATTCATTCTTTCAGTAGATATTTATTGAATTTCAGGACATGTAAATACAAGGTAAATGTTCTGGGAAGAATTCTTTAGGAACTAGGGATATTCTTTGTCCTGAGATTAACTCCAGAAATACACATACACACACGTCATTGTGGGGAAAAGGAGAAAATAGTCTTCCAGTCTGATTGATTTTGATCCAAACATTTTTCCTGCTGCATTCATACTCTGTGACCTTGAGCAATCACTCATAATTTTTTATTGCTTTGGACACTAGGAATAATACCACAGTATTAGTTCAATGAAGTCATGTCTATGTGGGACACTGGCCTAGTACATGGTAACCCCCTCAATGAATCTCAGATCCTTTTCTCCTCTCTGGGGCCTTTCTAGGGATGAGAAGTTTCATGAATTTCCTAGAGATTAAAAAAATTCTCCCTTATGTGTAGCTCTGTTGCTTTCTCTTTTTTTCAAGAGCTTTCATCTTTCTCTGGATGCGTACACCAAATAGTCTACATACTTGCCTCTAACTCCATCCATTTACTATTAAGATAGGATACATCACTTTCCTTTCTTCATTTTTTTTTATCACATTGATTAACATTCTTTGAAGGGCAAAATGAAATAATGAAAAACAAAAATAGCAGCAAAACTAACAGAATAATAGCTTATGCAGGGACACCTGGGTGGCTCAGTAGTTGAGCATCTGCCTTCAGCCCAGTGTATGATCCTGGGATCATGGAATCCAATCCTGCATCGGCTCCTCGCAGGGAGCCTGCTTCTCCCTCTGCCTATGTCTCTGCCTATTTGTCTCTCATGAATAAATAAATAAAATCTTAAAAAATAATAGCTTATGAATACAACAATTACTCTGTGCCAAAGAGTGTTTTACGAACTTGGCAAATACAAAATCATTTTATTTTCACAATGGCTCTATGCAAGAGCATCATTATTTTCTTCATTTTATAGACAAAGAACTTACTGAACAAAGATGCTAAGTAATTTGGTTTTAACTTCAGGCATTTTGGCTCTAGAGTCATTAGATTTTACTGCTCCGCTATACTTCCCTCCAATATTAATTCAATATTGACTTAAAGGATTTTCTTCCAGATTCCAAATTAGTTGCCATTTGCATATTTCACCCAGCTTCCTAGCTTCTGTGTTGCTTTACTTTCTCCTCACAACATCACCTCCATGCTTTTTCAGTGGTTCTCAAGTTTGCTCTCACACTGGGCTTTACCCATCCTTGGAATTAGCCAGCTTCCAACATTTTAAATTCAAACTATGCAGCCTCTATTCTCAATCCTGTTCTGCCAGCTTGTTCTTTCAAATGTATCCCTCATACCAGATCTTTAGTCTCAAAAGAGTTTCTGATCTTTGACCTCTTTTTCCCCTCCTTTCAGTCCCATCCTGGCTTGAATTCCACTTCCATCTGGCTTAGACACCCAAATCTACCATTTCTACCGCACTCTTACGAGTAGACTCAACGGCCATCCTTCATTATCCCTACCTCACAACCCCACACAGCCCAAGCCTGCTGTTCTTCCTTCAGTTGGAGAAGCCTAGTGACCACAGCCAGCCTTAACTTGGCAAGTGTTACAAACAAGGACAATTTATTCCATCCATAGAGAAGAATTAGAAAAATCATTAGGTTTAAACACTGATGCTTTAAAGAGGCCCATTTTCCTGAATCCCTACATTTATTTATTTGTGCTATACTTGACTCACCAGAACGCTGAATCTCGAAGACCCATCATCTTCATCAGACCTTTCATCTTCTTCCTCTCTCTTGTAACGTTAATAGATGCATAATAAGTGAATGAGGAAAAGGAAATGATGCAGAAGAAAATGAAGAAATCAGCTACAATGCCTCCTTGACTAATGAAGGGATGTATCTTCATATTCTTCCCAGTAACTGACATCAATTCCTCCATCACTGAGTGATTTGTTGTGGTCTGAAGAAATATATTAATAAACAAAATTGGGCTATTCATAGATGGTATATTCTGTTTTCTCTCATCTCCTTTCCTCTGAACACATTACTGGTCAATCTGGATCTGATGCTAGCCTGAATTTTCACATCCGCCTTCTGCCACTGGCCTACTTGGTGCCCTGACACCAGGCATTCTGAGCTTCTCACAGTTCTCAAAATTTACTATGTCATTTATCGCCTTCCTGCCTAACACTGCCTTATAATGTGCCTGAAATACCTTTATGACCTTATATACTTGGCAACTCTTAACTCAAGCTTCAGTTTTAAATGTTACTTCAATTAGGAATTCTTCCTTGGCATCCGAGTCTCAGAAGTTTGCTTATTTACTTACAGACACTTTATACCTTCGTGATACCTTACGTCTCCCATTCTAATAATGCTTTTAAAAAATGTTTTACTTTTTATAGCTTTTATTTAAATTCCAGTTAGTTAATGTATAGTGTAATATTGGCTTCAGGAGCAGAATTTAGTGATTCATCACTTATGTATAACACTCAGTGCTCATCACAAGTGCCCTCCTTAATGCCCATCACCCATCTGGCCCAACCCCTGCCCATCTCCCCTCCAGCAACCTTGTTTGTTCTTTATAGTTAAGAGCCTCTTAAAGTTGCCTCCTTCTCTCTTTTTTTTCTTCCCCTATGTTCATCTCTTTAGTGTTTCTTAAATCCCATGTCTGAGTGAAACCATATGGTATTGGTTTCCTCTGATTTATTTTGCTTAGTATAATATACTCTAGCTCCATCCATGTCATTGAAAATGACAAGATTTCATTCTTTTTGATGGCTGAGTAATATCCATTATATATATGTATATATACCACAACGTCTTTAGCTGTTCATTGGCCGAAGGCCATTTGGGCTCTAATACTATTCTTATGATATGCCTGGCCTCCTGACAAGGTTGAATTATTAGGAGAGAAAATTTCTTTTCTATTTATGTCTGTAGCCCCTATGGCATATAAAAACTTAAATACACTTTGTTCTAAAGAACCAGTGATAAAGTAAAAAAACAAGACTATCCATTTATATTTTCTTCTATGAAAATTTGAGGCTTCTAATACAGTTCATCTTCATGGAACATTAGTTAACATGGAATGTTTGTACTCACTTCTATAATAGCAGCATTGATAGCAGCTTGAAGAGCCACAAAACCTTGCTTCCAGTATTTTGAAACTTGGCACTTAACACCTTCACTCAGATTATGACAATGAGCTTTAAGAAAAAAAAAAAGAAAGCCATAACTTATCATTATGGATTATTTCAGTCCTGATGATAGGAAATAGTGAACTTTAGGATGGCTGCACATTCTAAATGTTTACTTTGACTCAAGGCCTATGAAAATATAAACTGGGTAATGATTCTTAAAACAGGGCCAACAGAGCACTTGTAGGGGACATTTTGTATTAAATTAGAATACACTATCTTCCCTGTTTCTTCACCAATCAAGAATTTTGTTGAGCTCTTCTCTTTTATGGTTTTGTATTGTCAAAATAATCTTTTTATTTGTTTCAAAGGTTAGCATCTCTTGTATGGATTGAGAAGCCTATGGATTGAGAACTAAAGCTTTGTCTGGCATTACACACAATACAGGTAATAATGAGCAACCGGCTGTTCAGAGGAGATAACTTTCGCTCTAAAAAAAAAAAAAAAAAAAGCCCACCAGTCCACTGAGTATTAAACTGCATTAAAGGGCTACTAATATTTAACATGAAAAGTTAAAACTGAGTATTGGAATTAAATGCATGTTTCATTAACATTTTAAATATTTAAAAATCATTTGGAAATAGTTCAGGCTTATAAATGACAATATAATGAATACATATGTACCTAAATTTTAAAAATGAATAAATCATTGCAAATATAATTAGAATCCCTTGTATATTGTTTATGATCCTTTTTTAAAAAAGATTTTATTTATTTATTCATGAGAGACACAGAGAGAGAGCCAGAGACACAGGCAGAAGGGGAAGTAGGCTCCCCGCAGGGAGCCCAATGTAGGACTCAATCCCAGGACCCTGGGATCATGCCCTGAGTTGAAGGGAGATGCTCAAACACTGAGCCACCAAGGCGGCCCGTTGGCTATGATCTTATTGCTCTTCCTTTTTTTTCTTTTTAAAGATTTTGTTTATTTATTCATGAGAGACACACAGAGAGAGGCAGACACATAGGCAGAGAGAGAAGCAGGCTCTTTGCAGTAGCCTGATACAGGACTCAATCCTGGATCCCAGGATCATGACCTGAGCTGAAGGCAGCCACCCAACTGCTGAGCCACCCAAGTGTCCCCTTATTGCTCTTCCTACCACCAAGCTCCTAACTGGCTAAATACCTTCCTGAACTTTGTGTTTATATATGCTTTCAAGTTTTTATAATGTATCCCCAAACTACACATGTAACTTAAAAATGGCTTACCTTTATATCTTATATTTCATTACAGTCATCGTTCTGCATTTTGCTTCATTGCTCCATATTATGATTTTGCAATTCAAATAAATGGCCCTATTTTTTCTACTTCTTATGATTGTATAGGACCACATTGCAGGAATGCAACTCAATATATTTATCCAATGATAATTTGGTTAGTTTCTTTTTACTTTTTTTCTACTACAAAAAAATAGCTATTTCTATGAAAGTCCTTATATATGTCTTCTCATGAATATGTGTGTATCAGTCAGGATAGTCTATGATATGCCTCGTAACAACCAACCTTCAAAATCTTACTGTCTTATCATAGCAAAAGCTTACTTCTCATTCAGACTACAGATTTAGCACAAGTCTTTGGAAGGAGGGGAGCAAGGTTTTCCGTTTCACATCTAAGGGTTCCCAAGGAAACGGAGTTTCCATCTAGTTTGCAGAAGCAGGTGAGGAAAGCTCATAGAGAACTCACATTTGCTTTCCAATGCCTTGAATATCGGTATCTAGTTATAGTTACAAAAGAATTATTCTATGCCCTCAGAAGGAAAGGAAAATAGGCTGATGCTCAAAAAAAGGCAGATGCTCAACCACTGAGCCATCCAGGTGCCCCTATAGTTTATATATTTTTTGTTTGTTTAATAATACTATACTATTCCACAGTTATAAAGATATTCTCCTATATTGAAAGTTTACAGGATTTTTTTTTGAGTTCTGTACCTGGAATTGGTTGTTTAGTATGAGATAATTTCATTTTGTTCTTGATGGAGAGACAATTTTCCCAGCACCAATCACAATGTCTTATGTTAGTTTTCATGTTTATGTGAGAGCTTTCCAGGTTTCTTCTGTTTCATTGGTCTATCTGTCTTTCACTATGACAATAGCATATTGTCTTAATTACTTATAATTTCATATTCTTTTTAAAAACCATCTTGGCTTTTTTTCTTTGTCTACTTATTCACTGAGTATCAGTCTCTTCAGGTTCCAAATTAATACGGAAATTTTCATCTCATATAAACCCAAGATTTTCTCACCTGTCCTCATGTAGCTAAAACCCAAACCTCTTGGTTACTGAGACTGGCAAAATCATACAGCATTAATAGTAAGCAATCACTCTGGATTTGGTGCCCTCTTCATTTTGGGCCCTCAAGAATAAGCTTACTCAGACATTTAAAGAGAAACTTCTACTTTATCCACAAACAAATATACTTTCCTTTAGCAATAATATATTATAACCACATATTACATTTAATATATACATATATGGGAATTTGTATATGTATATATGTGTGTAAATATATATGCGTAAGTATTTATATATATACATATAGAACCATATATAATAACCATCTAATATGCTAAGTTAATAAACCCAAAAACCAATGTACATTTTTTGAATGTGTTGATTATCCTGACATCACATCACAGGTATTTTTAAATTTGCTGTATTAACATCCACTCCCATATACAACTTATGACATAATTATAATAGCGAGTACTGGAATTACATAGCTGGAAAGTTACCTTCATGGTCTCTGTGTTCCTTCCTTGTTGGGATTCTGTGGCCTAGCGTGAATTTCAAATGATATGAGAATGTATTAGTAAAGATGACTTGTATTATTTCCTCAGGATAATGTGTCATTACTTCTTTAATACTTTCTTCGTTGGACAGTCCCAAAACTTTTTTATCTGCCATTATGAGAAGAGAATATATTTGTTAGTAAATTATGAGGAGACCAACTTCAAGATGTCACTTTAAATTACTTTTACTAGAGTTCTTTATGGAAATACAACAAAATCAAATACCAACTTGAATAGGTCAGGCAAAGTAAAGTTTGGGAAGAGACATTGCTGAAATTCATCTAGATACATTCAGAAGGACTACATGAAAATCAGTGATTTCATTTTCATTTGCAGTTCTTGAACCAATTTCAATCACATATAATATCATTTCATACCAATTAAACTATTCACAGGCAAATCAGCATTGCAATAAATCTACAATGATAGTAAAAAAAAGTGGTCATGAGTTGTAGGTCATTTGTGGCCTAGCTGTAATTTAAATATCACAGATGGAAATAATTATAAAAATTCATTTTCTGTTAACAATCCTAACAGTATGGTAAATATACTTTAAAAAATGAAAATCCTAAAAATACATTGACTGGCTATATTGACATTACTAAAAAGTCCCTCTTTTTTGCAGACATTGTGTTAAATGCTATAAAGATGTCTCATTAAGATTGAAAAAATGAGAAGGAATGCAAAAAAAAAAAAAAAAAGTCCTGGATTGGGGTGAGAGTGTTGTAGATGCAAGCAGAGGAAGAAGGTAACATGTATTTTGATGGAACTATATTTTTTTCCTGGAATCTATTCCTTAAATCCATGTGATCTTGAGCAAGTCACATAGGCTTTATTACTCAATTTCCATTATTTATAAAACAAACAATAATACCTATTCATAGTACAGAATATTACTACAGAGTACAGAAAAGTATAATACAGAATAATAATATTATTACAGAATAATATTCTATCACTACAGAATTAAAGTCTCTATAAGATCTAGCATATGATAGCCTTTAATGAATATTATAATTGCAGTTACATTATTTATGAAACAAAGATAACAACCCATTCATTGTAAAAATAAACTTGATGTAAAGACCCTGCACACTGTAGTCATTTAACGAATATTTATTAACCCAGTTGCATGGGACCTTGAACCAGAGTGTTGTTGAGAGGCATAAATTTATGGCATTGTGACCTCCCAAGAGGACATCTGTAAACCAGAGGATGAGTGGAGACACACCCTGGGATAGAGAGGGAGACAGACCAGACCTTAGGTGGACAGTGCAGATCAGTTTGGGATCTTGAATCTGAAGTGGAATCAGTGTTTGTAGGCAAGATGCACAGTGCAAATATTCCAATTCAGGTGGAAGTAAGGGAGTGGTGGTTGGTGAGGCATGATGGAGAAGCAAGTCTGGAGGGAAGCCATCCACCTGTCCCAGGAGTGTGCAGTGAAGCATGGACAGGACAGAAAAGTCCAACATAATTTGGGAACTGTGGCCATACAAGCTCCAAGTAGTAAGAGCCTGAACACAGATCACAGAGAGGGAGACTTCTGGATACTGGGTACTCTTAGGGGGTCAGAGTCCAAGCACAAAATTGATAGTTACATAAGCTGTAGTAGAATCGTGGACATAGGTTAGCAAAGAGAAGAGACCTTATATAGACTTCCAGTGACTGGGTGGAGCAAGATCTAAAAGTTCCCCCTACATTCCTACATTCCTTCCTTCCTTCCCTCCTTACTTCCTTGAGCATAGGGAGGGGCAAGAGAGAGGGAGAGGGAATCTCAAGCAGACTCCACACTTAACACAGAACCCAATGCGGGGCTCAAGCTTACAACCCTGAGACCATGACCAGAGCCAAAACCGAGAGTTGGGTGCTTAACCGACTGAGCCACCCAGGCACACTAAAGTCACATTTTTATGTTCTTTTTTTAAATTGACATATAATTCACATAACATAAAATTTATCCTTTTAAACTGTATAATTTCATGATTTCTAGTATATTCACAAAGTTGTGCAAGCTCTAAATTGTTTTTAAATTATAACTCAACTCATATTTATGGCTCAATCACCATAGATCTCCCTCTGAGGTATGCATTTATATTTGCAAAGAAGAATCGTTTCTCTTTGGCTGACATTCAGTCCCCCTTCTAGTAAACACTCTAAAATTCATTTGGGACATTGCCACTCTTCCACTCACATACCATGTGGTTTAGTCATGGTTGAAATACTGATACTGTATTCTTCTATCCAATGAGATTAGTTCTTGGTAGACCAAGACCAGCGCTAATGCAAAGTAGACCATCATTCCAATGGATCCAATCTTTGAAAGTATTTTGAACTATTGGGAAAGGCTTTTACACTTTTCACTGAAGCTGTTTGTGGTAGGGCTTAAATCTGGAGATTCTGCGGACTAATAAATCTGCTTCTATCTGGGGAAGGCCAACCTGAGAATGAGACTAGCACACAATACTATAGACCTGGCAATTGAGACATATTTCTTCCTCTGTTGTTGACAGATCTCTATCCATACTCATTTCCTTAACGTGAGACAAAAGATGCCCTCCTTTCTTTGAGTTAAACTGAATTGGGATTCTCTCATTCTTAACTGATATATTCATGAAAAATGTAGCACTGTTAATCTTATTTTCAATATGGTGATAATGTGGCTCAGAGAAGTTGATGACTTGCAAAATGCCCTGCAGATGCAGTCACAGAAGTACTTTTAGCCAAATGTTCTTTGACTCTAAGACTAGTTCTCTTGCCTCTGCATGAGGCTGCTTTTCCTCTGATTTCAGAAGACTATTCTTCAGGAAAGTGATCTTGACAGTAATAATGCTCTTCTTATTTTTCATTGATAGGTATTTTAACACTGAAGGGTGGAAATTTGAAACAGAATATTCATCAATTGAATCTTCAAATACAGTAAGGCAAGTTTCAGTAGTAAAAAGGTAGAGATAGAATTCTTATAATCAAATTCAAGAAAAGACTCATGTTTTTTTTGTCCCTAATGATAAGCAAATGCCAGAGTGACAGTCTCATTCTAGTAATAATGCCTCCACAACTATCTGTCAACAATTCCCTAAACATTTCCACTTTCCAAAGTCTGCCAAACTCTACATTCATGCTTTTCCATACGCTATGCAAGATCAAGATTTCTTTGTTGAGAGTTTGGACACACAATTTCACATAATCTATAAATTTTGACAACACAGTTTATCAACTGAAATGCAAATTAAATGCATGCATCTGCAGTCAAATGAACCAGATACCAGAAATTCCTCTTTGGTTGCTAGAAAACTCACCTTTCATGAAGGAGGCTAAGGCTACTTTATTCATTATCTGTTGGGTTGTATTGGTGATAGGTGTGTATACAATAGAAAATAAAGAATCTTTAAACGAGTCTACTGGTCCCAGGTCCATGTCAGGCAGTGAAGAAAAATCATTAACTTTATGATTAGTAGGAAATAGATACAAACAAAGTAGGAGGAGCAATGGGTTGAACCATTCCTATACAATCCAAGAGAAAGAATAAAGAAAATTAGGACTTCAAATTAGTTATCCACAGTCATTTGTTCATAATAGTTTATCTCATGCATTTTTCTGCTTTCAATATATGCCACCTTATGAACTGTTTAAAATATGTACAGTGCAAAATTCAGCAGTCTGAGTAATTCCAATGAGCTGTTAATAGGAATTCCAATGTATTGACCCATAGCACCAGTCTAAATAAAGCATGCACTGATCATGAAAGTATGAGAGGCAAGAGTGGAAGTCTATTACAAATTATCACCAGCTGGTATGACCTACTCATGCTGTATCTACAACTCCCAACTCCCAACTCCCAACTCTACTGAGAGCCTAACTAGTGTTTCCTGAGACAGTTCTGAGGCACTGCTTACTTGGAAACAAAATACTGGCTATATGCTAAGATCCTGGTATTGGAATTTCAGTACCATTCAGGCAACCAGAGAAATACTGTCTCAGTGAGTTATCCTTACTAGTCTCCTGCAAACTTCCATTAAGACATTATTTTATTTCCTAAATGGATGAGTATAGAAAAAATTCGCAATAGGTATACAGTAAAATTCTAATGTAGTTAAAAATGCTACTTGGGGCACCGGGGTGTCTCAGTGGTTAAGCATCTGCCTTTGGCTTAGGTCGTGATCCCAGGGTCCTGGGACCAAGTCCTGCATGAGGCTCCCCGCCTGTAGCCTGCTCCTCCTTCTGCCTATGTCTCTGCCTCTCTCTCTGTGTCTCTTATGAAGAAATAAATAAAATCTTTTTTAAAAAATGCTACTAATTTATATCTATCTGATTTTCAGAAGATATCCAAGTTCACAGGATTTTTTGTGATACGGTAAAATGATGGGAGCTAATGCTAATTTTCTTCTTGGCACTAATGACATTTCCAAGTTTTCTACTCTTTGGAAGAGAATGATTTACTTTTAAAAAGAGAAGAAGAATCAAAAGAGAAAATACCAGTTACCTACTTCTGTGGGTTGATTAACCAAGCCTTCAGAATCTCAGTATCTAAACCTGACTATCCATGAGTAGGACCACTGACTTTTAAAACACTTATTGGATTTTTCTATCACTGGCCAGCTTCAGTGCTTTTAGAGCTCAACTCAGGGTCTGTGTCAACTGAAATATCTGCAGACTGACTGCAGTTTGAGGAATAGCTCCTTCTCTTGTAGAAAGGTTTTCTGGTTTGATTTGGCTTTTGAAGGGGAGATAAAGTATAGTTACTTCCCAGGGAATGTACATTTTCCTGTTATAAATACAAAGTGACAGAGATATTGAATCATACCATAAAGGACTCTCTTCTCATCCTCCATTTTTTCAGAAGGTTCTTGCAAAATAATGCCCAGGTCTGTTGACAAACACTTATCTGTCTCTTAGTCATTCTGTCCTGTTTAATAAAAAAAAAAAAAAAGGAGGGGGAAGATAATATAAATGTGACCATCTTAATGAGAAGAAATATCCTGCAAACAGAAAAAAGAGCAGCCTGATAGTTGCAGTGCTACAAATGAGTGCTTGGAATCTGTGAGTTCCAAAGTTAGTGTTTTATGACTCCCCTGGCTTTTTTGTCTTCCCATTTCCAAACTCTTTACTCCCTGATTTTTTTTTTTTGTCATGCACTGTGTCAGCTATCAGTGTATTGCCCCCAAATTCATTCATTGCAGCCTGCTCTATGAAAATGGATCTGGGCCTTTTACATAGTTTTCTTTGACAGCTGCATGATATAAAGCTCTGTCAGTAAGGAGGACCAAAGAGACATTGCAGGAAGAAGAGGCTCTCCTTTTTGGTGTCAGAGTGGTTCATTTTCCCGGTTCCTAAAGAATACATTTTTTTTCCCCGACTGCTTAGACTAAATGATTTACTCCAGTGCAAAGTGCCTGGATGGTGAAGGGTTCATTGTGTGTTTTCAATAGCTCTTGACTAAAGAGCAGTAATGTATCTGGGAGCCCCAAAAACCTAGAGCCTTTCACCCAGAGCTTTGTTTTCTTCAGATACCTTACTGCAATGTCACTTCTTGTGGCTTGACGTGCAGTAGGCTACAACCACACCTATCCAAACACACCTTAGTTGATGCAACATGACCCTTGCATGGAGTAAAAAGTGATAGCCATCTACCACCAAGAATGGGGTAGGAGACCTCCCTGCCCCCATTCCTAAGCAAAGATGACTTGCTGCTGAGGTTTGCTTGGGAACCCCACACTGACACAAAGCAGAGACAGGCTATCATCCAAGGATGGGAGAAGCAGCTCTCACATATTCAAGACCTCCCAACAGGTACAAGGATAGATTGTGCAACAGGCCACAAAACAAGTCTTAGCAAATTGAGATTATACTATGTTTTCTGATCAATGGGATAAAAAACTAGAAATCAGCAACAAAAGAAAAGTTGGAAGGACACTGAATCAGTAATCAAAGACTTCTCGGGACCAAAGAAAAGCCCAGGACCAGATGGCTTCTTTGGTGAATTCTATAAACTATTTTAAAAGGAATGAAGGATGTATGGGTGACTCAGTCAGTTAAGCATCTGCCTTTGGCTCAGGTCATGAGCCCAGGGTCCTGGGATCAAGTCCCACATCGGGCTTCTGGTTCAGTGGGGAGTCTGCTTCCCCCTCTCCATGAGTCCCTCATGAAAGCTCATGTTTTCTCCCTCTCCCTTTCTCCATCTTACCCCCCCCCATGCATACACACACTCTCTCAAATAAATAAATAAATAAGATCTTTAAAAAAAAATAAAAAAGAATGAATGCCAGTCCTCAAAGTCTTCCTAAAAATTAAAAGGGAAGGAATACTTTCAAACTCATCCTGTGAGGCCAGCATTACCACGAGGCCAATGCCAGATAAGGACATTACAAGAAGAGAACATTACAGACCCATATCCCTGAGGAATTTAAATGCAAAAATTCTCAACAAAACATTAGCAGACAAATTCAACCACACATTAAAAAGACCATACACCATGATCAAGTGGGATTTACTCCTGAGATGCAAGGATGGCTCGACATATGTAAATCAATAGATATCATACACTGTGTGAACAGAATGAAAGGTAAAAATCATATGATCATCTAAACAGATGCAGAAAGAGCATTGCACAGAAGACAACATCCTTTCATGATAAAAACACTCAACAAAGTAGGTACAGAAGGAATATATCTCAACCTAATAAAGGCCATATAAAATAAGTCCATGGCTAACATCATACTCAATGGGTGAAAGGTTGAAGACCTTTCCTCCATGATCAGGAACAAGAAAAAGGCCCCCATTCTTATCACTTCTGTCCAACGTAGATGAGGAGCTCTACTTTTGTCCATACCTTTTGTCTGGTAAATCTGGAGTTCCTTCCTTAAAGGCAGACTATAACTTTGACTGTAGAAAGGAGTGGGAACAATTATGAGCCAATTCTCAGCCTAGTCCTTACGAAGTCTTGGGTGTGTCTGCTTGCTCTTGCGGCTCTGTCATTGTTAGAAGAGCATACTTGGGCTAGCCCTGGGACTTGAAAAGCACAAACAGCAGAGCTGAGTCATCCCAGTCATATGCCAGGATAGAGTAGCCTACATCAGACTCCAGCCAGCCAGACTCTAGGGATCTGAGCAAGCCTATCCAAGATCAGCAGAACCTCCTAAAAACCAACCTGTACATCCCAGCTGTAAATGTTTATTTATAGGTGTATGTTATCTGTTGCTTCTTTTTCTTTTGCTGTGAAATAGTAAATGCAGCAATAGACCACAGATATATTACTTAGGATCCCCTCTTTAGTTTCTACATTATCCTGTTTCCTTGGCTTTAGTGGCTTTTTATTTTTTATTTCTAATTTGATCATGCTGATCAGAGGAAGTGTGACTTTATAAGAGATTGTTTCTTTGAAATGTATTGAGACTTCCTTGGTGGCCAGCATATTTTAATATTTGGAAATATTCCATGAATGCTTGAAATAAACATATGTCAGCTTTTGGTATGTTTTCGGTATCTTCCTAATTGTGTTCTTTGGAATTTCAGCATCCTTTCTAAGGTTATGTTTACTAGATCAATCATTTCATGATAGTATTCTATTAAATTTTTCAATGATGATAGGTTTGCCAATTTCTTGCTGTATCTCTGTTACTTTTTAGTGTATGCATTTAAAGGCTAAGAGGCTAGGTACATAAGACTATTGGTCATAGTTTAAAGGGTAGGTTACTTCTACTTCTGATGATAACACAGAGACATGAAGTTTCTTTAGCTTAATTAGTACTTGCCTAACATAGCTTTATCCATATCTTTATTTTTAACCTTTTGTCCAATTTTTAATTTATTTTTTATTTTTTTAAAAATTTTTCCAATTTTTAATGTGTGATTAATGTAAGATTCAGAATTGATTTTTAGAAATCCAAGCTGATAGATGCTATATTTTTTTATTTTTATTTTTTTAGATGCTATATTTTTAAGAAGTAAATTTAGTAATGTATAAATTTTCTTTTTGGATGATGTTCCACTGTGTTTTATTCTCATATAAAATCTGCTTTTTCTCTGCTTCTAGTTTTGTCCATATTACCTTCTATTGAAAATTTTCAAGGCCCCCCCCATCATGTTTTATTCTTGTCTCAAAGATATAAAAGATGTTTATAAAAGATATTCTTTTGATGATTGCTCTTAATTTTTGGACTTTCCTAGAAAAACATCTTTCTTTTTCGAATGGAAACTCCACATAATTTATTATCACTATATTCTTACACTCAAAGACTTTCTAGGTCATTATCTCTCTGCTGAATTTCAAACCTGAGCATTCTGGTTATTATTATATAGAAATTTGGTTCAATCTCTAGTTTAAAGAATACCTAAAGTGAATTTATTTTAGCCACCTATAGTTAATTAAATTTGCCAATGGATTACCCAGGTTACTCTGGGGGAGGCTGAGATATTTGGGCTTGTTCTTGAGATGGAGAGTAGCAGCTCTACCTGAACGAGGCTTGGATAGGCTTTAGCCAGATTAAGAACACAGGACCCTTTGACTTATGTGTAGGCTAATCCAGTGTGAAAACATCCGATGGACTCTACCTAAAATTTCCTGCTGAGAGCAGCATTATTCTTCCATAGATACTGTGCCACCGTCAGAGAACTACATAGCAATAGACCACGCCTTTCCCCTGAACAAAGAGCATTTATGAATATATATGTATGTGCGCATGTGTGCATGTGTGTGTACGTGAGCTGGTGGTGGTGATGAGGATTAGGTAGGGAAATTTATACTTCTTTTTTTTTTTTTTTTGCAGAGACCCAAAATACCTCTCAGGAGGAAGTTTCTTGGTGCATAACAGTAATACCACATCTTTCCAAAGCCCTAATCAACCAATACTACCCAAATATGATTTGCTGAGCTTCTCTGGAAAACTGTAGAAATTGAGTGCTCTCAAAAGGTCCCCACTGCAGGAGGAAGCAGTGTATCTAAGCTGAATTATGGAAAGTAATGATATTCTGGAGTGATCATCAATTTTCTGGAAAGCACACCAGGGATGTGACTTGGGAGAATGAGTTGGGACTTTAGAGCACAGACCAGTAGCTCCACCTTGAATTGGCTGTAAGTCCTGAATTTGAGGCCCGTGTTCTCTTCCTCTCATGTGTAGGTCACGTTGGCCAGTGATGGAAAACCACGTGGTTGCTCTGAATTTCCTCGTAGTGATGAGGAATGGGTGTGCCTTCCCCAGAAGCTGTCATTCCATTCATGCCACAGGATGACACGGAGGGCTGTGTTATTTCCTGGAGACAATGCTCAAGTAAGTTGGTCAGAAGCCAGTTCCAATGGGAGGCAAATTAGCCAAGACAGTCTCAGAGACCATTGCCCCAGGGAAAAATCTACACATGTCTGCTGATGAGGCTGAGATGCAAGGGTAGGTGGAAGCAGGTTGCATGAAGAGGTTAGAAAGTTTAAGGAATGGCAGTTGGTGGGAGGAATTTCCCAAGGGGGGAAAAAAAAACACATTAGGTCAGGTACCCAGTAATACTGGCTTGACGATCCCTAAAGGCTGCTCCAGTGCAGAGACTTCAGACACTTTTAAGGAGAGTGTTGCAGGGCTGGTGGGCAGGAGGGTAAGCTGGCCAAAAACATGATCTCACTGTGGAATCAGCCGCAGCTCAATATAGCATGGAAACTGCAGTCTGGCTCCAATCCCCTTGATGTTTCACCGAAAATTAGCGTCACCTACTCTATTTTCCTCCAATCCACGTATGTTCTGTAGCTTATCAAAAGACTAACAACAACCTGAATTCTTTTTTATACATGCAGTAGACAGTTTCAAGTTGTAAGGACTGAGTTTTCTCTTCTTATATGGTTCTTAAATTCAGAGCAAAATGCTTACACTTTAGGAGCTTGAAATCTCTGTTTATGAAAATAATGCACATTTGAAATAATATTGTGATACGGAAACACAACATATTTGAACTCTGATTCAGTACATCCTGTGCACAGATTAAAAAATCCTGGAAATCACCTTACATTTCCCAAATTCTCATAGCCTGCGAGTGAAAGCCAGAAACGAGTTTTTCCGTAAATGCTTCTGGTAAACAGTCTCACAGTCATGGAACAGTTTATCCAAAATGCCCTCACATTATTGTGCAATAAAAGTAAATAACTATCACTTGGAAAACAATTCAGGTTTACAAATCAATTCTTAAGATTCTTAGTTCTTTCCCGTCAAAGTTGTTAAGCAAATTTGGGCTTATTTCCACACTCAATTTCTGATTAAAAAATCATATAACAGTTGCATAACGTTTAAAACCCTGTATTTTAACTCAGTACTTTCATTTATATAATACTAAATTCTGAGTATTCAAAAACATCAAAATAGCCCGTTTGTTTTCAAAATAATTTTCCCATAGATGGTCAGCATTCAGTTCCTAAAGGCTTATTTATAATTGTGCAACAGGAAAAAGAAAAAAGGAAAACTCCCAAACACAAACCAACAAAACAGAAAAAATACAGTGAACTTACTTTTTGAGAAATTTGAAGCAAGGACTCTTGAAGAACAGTCTATCCACTGATCTCCTTATTGAGAAGAAAACAATTCACATCTTTTTCCTGGTTTCTACCACATCTCTAGAATTTAACTGTTTGACTTCTGTGAAAAGTTCCTGAGAAGGTTGCTTTCAGAAGTTACAGCCTGAGCTCTGTGGGCCAGGCCAAACATCGCATTCACGTGATCCCTCTTGGACTGTTGGTCTTCTCGTTGACATTCAGCCAGTTTCTGCAGAGTGCAGTGGCATTTACACTTGGTGGCCTGGCCCTATCATATTATAAAGAGCAATCTTATCAAGGAGATTCAGTTTTCCTAAGCTTTTGTCCATTCTGCCCAAGGCAATTGTTGGTTACTATTAAAATTTAAAGCAGTGGCTTTGGAGAGAAAGTTTAATCAGAGAAAAGCTCCTCTCTACACACACAGCTCTACATTGCCTGATTCACGTCATCACTTTGATAACCAAGGTTTTCATTTCTGCTTTTCATTTTTACTCACCTCAGGATATTTCTAATCTCCCTCATGATTTGCTCTTGGACCTGTTAATTATTTAAAAGTGTGTTAATTTTCCAGTGTCTGGAGATCTTGGTTATTGATTTCTACTTTAATTGTATTACAGTAACAAAATATATTTTGCATGTCAAATTTGTTAAGACTTGTTTTATGACTCAGTATATGATCTGTCTTTGTGATTATTCCGTATGCACTAGAAGAGAAGTGCATTCTGCTGTTGTGATGAGTGGAGTATTACAAAGATATCCATAAGATCTTGCTGGTAGATGGTGGTGTTCAGGTTTTCTATATCTTTGTTGTTTTTCTCTTGATGAGGTCTCCTGATGACCAACAAAGGAGTATTGAAGATTTTAACAAAAATTATGGAATTTTCTATTTTTCTTTCAGATCTAACTAATCTCATCCAATCCACTTTGACACTGTGATGTTAGGCACATACATAGTTAGAACTGATATGTCTTCTTGGTGAATTGGTCTTTTTATCATTATGTAATAATGTCTATCTTTATTCCTGGGACTTTCTATGCTTTAAAGTCTACTTTGTCTGATTTTAATATAACTATTCCTACTTCCTTTTGATTGGTTTCCATGGTATGTTTTTTCCATCTTTTTATTTTCAGCTATCTATATAATTATATTTGAAGTGAGCTTCTTTTAGACAGCCTACAGTGATGTCATCTTTTGCTTAAATCCAATCTGATAACATATATCTTTTTTAAAAAAGATTTTATTTGTTTATTTGACAGAGAGAGTGTGCGCACGTGCATGAGCTGGGGGCAGGGGGGCGGGTGGCAGGCAGAGGGAGAGGGAGAAGCAGACTCCTTGCTGAGCAGAGATCCCAACATGGGGCTCAATCCCAGGACCCTGAGATCATGACTCAAGCTGAAGGCAGATGCCCAATCAACTGAGCCACCCAGGTGCCCCAACATATGTCTTTTAATTGGTGTGTTTAGACAAGTTACATTTAACATAACTAGTGATATTTTAGGGTTCAGGTCTGCCATTTTGTTATGTGTCTTCTCTGATTTTCATTCTTCTGTTTCTCATTTCCTGCCTTCTTTTGTCTTATTTGAAAATTTCAAGTATTTAATTTACTCACTGTGATGTAGTATATATTTGTGTAGTTATTTTAGGGATTGCTCTAGGGATTACAAAAAACACACTTAACTTTACACAGTCTACTTAGAAGCAATATTTTACCACTTTAAAGTGGCACTCCACTTAAGTGGAGTGTGGAAGTCTTACCATTATATGGGGGCAAAACAGGTAGGCAGCCAATGGGGTCCTGCTTAACAGCTATAACCAGAAAGAGTCAAGAATGGAGAGTAAGATACAGTCGCCATTATTCTAATAAAAAGTTATTATTCCTTGTGTAGTTCTCAGCCCTGAGCTAGTTTTAAGGTCCAGAATCCATGATCTAAAGAAGTAGCCAGAGGAATGATCCCAAAGCATCTTGACAAGTATATACTCTGATAGTTTCCCCTAGTCCTTATTCAAAGTGACCTACAGCCATTTACTTAGATGACTGTGCACTGGAGAAAGAAAACAAATCCTCAGATATTTCAAGAGCTAATGGGCATACGGCCTAAAAGGACAGAGATACCTAGAAAATCAAAATGTCACATGGCCTCATTGTTGCAATGAGCACACAAAGTCAAGGTAATAAATGGAGTTATGGTCAAAGCCCAGCTTTATGTGGTCCTCCTGGGTCTGTGAACATACCTAGTGGCCATTTCTCTAATACCAGGTATATCATTAGACTTACTATACTTGGTATTTGAAATGACCCCCAAGTTGAGTCCTGGGCCTGTTGGGTAAGAAGTCTCACATAATGGGAAAGCAAGTGGGCATTCGCTTAACCTGCCCCCAGCCAAAAAAAGGAATCAAGAACAACACTGCGTCTTGAGGAGGGGAAAGTAGAGTCCGTTAGTGACCTACAGAATACAAAGGAAGTATATTTACCACATCTTCATTTAATTTACCAGTCTTAACCCTCCAGAAACCAGATAGATCCTGAAGAAAACCAGATTATCGTAAGCTCAAACAGGCAGTGGCAGCTGCTTTGCCAGACATGGTTTCTGTTCCTAGAACAGGTCCGCGATATTCAGCTAGTGATTCTTTTCTATTCTGATTAGAAAAGCGTTCACATTCAGATGAGTTACACAATCATATTCCTTTATAGTTTTGCTTCAGGGCTATGTTTAACCCTCTTGCCTCTGTTATAGTCTTAAGAGACCTAGAGTATCTCCTAGAACATCATATAACATCAATAACATCATGCTGATCTATCAGGACAAAGAGAGAGGACTAGTGTACCACAGGTGAAATGGATAAGACACAAATGCTCCAGAGAGTAGGAGACAAATTCTGTGAGGATAAGGAACCCATCATGTCACCTCTGGGTCCAGTGGTCAGGAGTGCTCTGCATATCTCCTCCAAAGCAAAAGATGAATGGCCACATCTTGCATCTCCAACCAATAGAAGACCAGTACCTAGTATGTCTTTTTGGACCCTGGAGGCAACACATTCAACATCTAGTAATACTTCTCCAGCTCAAGAACTGCCTGCTAGGGAAGGCTGCCATCTTTGAGTGATATTTGAGTGAGGCCTGGAGTAGGAATGGACTTTATGGCAGCTTCAGAGTGTTCTGAAAACAGTTGCCACTCCCATCATGTGATCCATAGGCCCTATGGTACAGGAGAGGTCAATGGTGGAAAACTTCTGTTAAAATGAGAATGTTTCAGGGACAACTGGGTGGCTCACAGTAAATAAACTCAGGGACAGCTGGGTTGAGCATCTGCCTTTAGCTTAGGTTGTGATCCCAGGGTTCTGGGCCTGGGATCGAGTCCCACATCGGGCTCCCTGCAGGGAGCCTGCTTCTCCTTCCACCTATGTCTCTGCCTCTCTCTGGGTGTCTCTCAGGAATAAATAAATAAAATCTTAAAAATAAGAATGTTTTGTTGTGTGGGCTTCTTGTCATTGGGGAATAGATCAGAGACTTACCAGACTGTGACCTCTCTACCAGTGAAGATTTTAGGAGTCCAAGAAAATCACTTTGTCTAGTCAAGGGCACACATTGTGTGAATGTGCCTTCTGCTTCTGTAGAAAATTTGCATAAAGAGCTTTATGGTTTATAAAAGCTCCCACCTGTGGTTTCTCACTTGAGTTCCATATAACCTAGGGGATAAAAAGGACTCCGAGGACACTAGACTCAGTAAGGTTATAGGTTTTAGTCTCAACCACGCAGCCAGAAAGAAGGCAATGGAGTCTCAGATGACCTGGGATTCCAAATTCCAACCTCTTTCTCAAATTAGATGTTTCATCTGCATTAGCAAATAGATTGTTGAGGGTTATACTCAAATTGATCACCGTTTATGGGTGTGTGTGTGTGTGTGTGTGTGTGTGTGTGTTTACTTTTATCATAAAACTAAAGGGGGTCCAGGAGATAACTGGAATTAGTTCTTAGTTTTTATATTTAGCACACAGGATAACAATCAGGCCAAGATCCAACATTGACCTAAATGAGAGCTGCATGCTTTAAAGTCCAGGCCTGTGCGTATGTCAGTTTGATTTGTCATCAAAGATAACTATTGATTATCTATCTATTCTCTCTCTCTCTCTCTCTCTCTCGTTCTCTCTGCCCACCCATCTATCTCTGTCCATCCACCTACCTATCTTGGTAATGACAGGGTGATCTTCTCAGTTAATATCATCACTGACTTTACCTTAAGACTTGTCCTTCTTCCGGCATGAAGACTCATTTCAGCACCTTGACGTAAAATCATAACATGAGTTCTACAATAGTTTATACCAAATAGTTGGTGTAATTATTCAACATGTAGGCATCATATTAAAGCTACAAAAATAGGGATCCCTGGGTGGCGCAGCGGTTTGGCGCCTGCCTTTGGCCCAGGGCACGATCCTGGAGACCCGGGATCGAGTCCCACGTCGGGCTCCCGGTGCATGGAGCCTGCTTCTCCCTCTGCCTGTGTCTCTGCCTCTCTCTCTCTCTGTGACTATCATAAATAAATAAAAATTAAAAAAAAAAAGCTACAAAAATAATTCCCTTTCAAAACAACCTGAGGCATAAACAGAACCGTAGGGTACCTGGGCTTTATGGGTCTTCCTGTAGAGAATCCACCTCACCAAGGAATCAACTTTCTCCTCAAAATCAGCCCAGTCCTGCTCCTTGGCAAGCTCCCAGACTGCTGTCTTCCTCCAGATTGAATTTCTAACTCCAAAAGGATGGAACTCTTGTTAAGAGTTCAGACATTTTCTTCTTGAAACTAACGTAGCACTCTGTCAACTATATTTCAATTAAGAAAAAAAAAAAAGAGTTCATACATATTTGTACCCAGATGATCTGAAAAGCCAACAAAGTATCAATGTCAAGGAGCAAGGTTAAGATAATCCAAGTTCATGGACTGAGTTTGCCACAGGATTAAAATATATCATGCATTTGTTTATGCTTAGAAAACAAAAAGTGCTGAGATACTGTATCTGAACTCAAAGGCTCCTTTCCTACAGGAACAAGTGTTTTAACATTCAGCACAGTGGCAGGAAATGGTGGGAGACAGGAACACTTGAAAAAGGAAGCATCAGAAGATCCGCTTTTCTGAGGGAACGGATATCCTTCTGTGTCACTTTCCAGAAACCAGGGCAGCTGCCCTTAGTTGGGTGCTCATCTTAATCAAAGAATGGAGAGAAGATGTGTCCCTGGGCCCATGGCTTCTACCAAAAGGAGTCAGGAGTCTTCCAGAACCAGAAAACCTGAATGTTCTCCATAGAGTAAGTGACAAGCAAGCAAAGATATCATCGAGCAGTTGCCAAGGAAAATGCCACAAGGAGGAAGTTCTGACCAGCAGAGCCCATGAGCTAGGACAAGAAAAAACAAACAAAAAAAAACGCAAGACCGAGCTGGAGGAGGCCGGACACTCACTTGTAAAGTGCAACCAACCACAGGAGGATATGTTCTTCGCATTTAGATGAGTGGCCTGTTTCTTCATCGATGGTGTAAATCAATAAAAGAATATCAATTACAAAGGGATCTTTGGATTTTTTTTTAAGATTTTATTTATATATTCATGAGACAGAGAGAGAGAGGTAGAGACACAGGCAGAGGGGACTCCATCCCAGAACCCTGGATCACCTGAACCAAAGGCAGATGCTCAACCACTGAGCCATCCAGGTGCCCCTAAAGGGATGTATCTTTTATTTTGTGCTTACTGTCTGTGCCTCTATGCTCTAAAACAATGATCTCCTCTGATGAACATATTTAACTGGGTATGTAATTAATTAGTTTTTGTCTTATATTATGCCAAAATACATGCAAAACAATGAATCAAACACACACAAGCAAACATGGAGCAAGAGACGAAACCATCCCAGGTTACCTGTTCTTGGTTACCTGCTCTTGAATCTCAATGGGAGGTTTTAACATTTTCCATATTATGGCCAAATTCAATGGATCCTATATATGGATTATTTTAATGTTTGAAATTATCTGCTTCCCAGAGTCTCCTTTCAATAGTATATCTCTTATCTATTTTTAAGTTGAAGAAAGTTTGGGCTAAATGCTGCACATTCTCCTCCAGAAATGGATCGACCAGTCGGGAGGAACACCTCAGAGATTAGGGTGAGGCTGGCCTCCGGTTTATCAGATTACCACCTATGATAAATGCAAATCTGTGGAAAACTTCTTTCTAGTCTTTATTGGGTAAATAGGAGTCTGTTTTGTATACTTGAAAGAGTCTAGAGTGAATTCACAGTAAATAAAAGGATCTGGATTACAAGAAGGACTTTGGGGATGGAAGGGAAATTTGGAGGAAAGTCAGTCAGTTCAGCATCTCAGGGTCTTTGGAAGGAAGCAGGTAGGTGCCAGCCCAACTGCCTTTTTGACATCTCTTACCTGACTTTTTTAAGCTGCATGCTTGGCCCTGGGCATCACAAGTCCAACCAAGAACTCAATGTCCTGATGACACCTACCCTGTTTCCTAAAAGTTCCCATGTGTACTGGAAATCTAGGTCTACTCTTTTCACTCCATCTATGACAGTCAAACTGTATTCCTAAGCATGGGGTAACATGAATGATTTTCTGAGTAGGAGACCGAAAGTATTTAAGAATTCAGTATGAAAATCTGTTCAGAAATGCTCAATATTCACAATCTGTTACTTAGATAAACTGCCACATTTGGAAATCAGAAAGCATTAGATTCCCTTTCATAAGATCTGATTCCATTATTTGCGGGTCACTAAACCTCCTTGATGATGCTTATTGATGGTACCATGGTGATATTCTCGTATTAATTATTAATGAGCAGTATACTGAGTTATGATGCTTCCATGTTCCTGCGGTGGACATGAAGCTCTTTCATCAAATTCTCCATTCAAGGAAGCTCTGGAGAGCAGGATCAGGAGACAGCCTCCAGCTGTCGGTTCCTTCTGGATCTGCCTTCCTTGCAGAAGCCCATCTGACACAAGGTCACATTCTTCCCAGGGCCACTTGCATCCAGGGACTGAGCTAGGCCGGGATACGAGCTCAGCTGTTCCTGCTGTGGACAACTCTGATGGTAAAACTTGCCCCGAGCCCTCCACCAGGTTGCCTGGGACTTTCCTGCTCTTGGATCACAATTCCATATCCCCCTTTCTCCCATCCCCTTTCTCTCTTTTAAGAGACGTTAATCCTTTATTGATTATCTTGCACTCAAAATTCCAGTTTGGCATCTTGCACTAGAGAATCTAACATTTAATATCAGACATGGTCCAAGAAATTGGGCAGTGAGATGGGGTTTTGAAACTGGGTCATTCGTGTCCTGGCTGGAAATGGAAACTTCCCTTCTTTGGTAGTATGGGTAGGAGAACAAAAACCCATGCACAGGGTTGTGGTGGACCAAATGTTAAAACTTCCACCATCAGAGATGAGGACATGCACTGGTGGAAAGGAATGCACTAGCAAGTACACATCTATAAAGGATTTGAGAGTAAGGCCTCAACAAGTAAATACTGGGGTACCTGGGTGGCTCTGCTTTAGGCTCAGGTCATGATCCCGGGGTCCTGGGATCGAGTCCCACATCCTGCTTCTCCCTCTTTCTTTGTCTCTGCCTCTCTCTCTGTGTCTCTCATGAATAAATAAATAAAATCTTTTTAAAAAAAGGTCAGTAAGTATATAGGAAATTTGAACAACATCATCAAGCTACTTGAACTAATTGGCCCCCACTAAACACTCCAGACAAAAAACAGATAAAAAAAAATAAATGCACTTGATATACTCATCACAATATTGTAAACACAAAACAAATCTCAATACATTTAATAAATTAAAAATATTTTAGGGCAGCCCCGGTGGCCCAGTGGTTTAGTGCTGCCTTCAGCCCGGGTGTGATCTTGGAGACCCGGGATCGTCAGACTCCCTGCAGGGAGACTGCTTCTCCCTCTGCCTCTCTCTCTCTCTCTCTCTCTCTCTCTCTCTCTCTCTCTCTCGCTGTCATGAATAAATAAATAATAAATCTTTAAAAAAATAAAAAATAAAAATATTTTAAAAGTGTACTTGACCAAAATGGAAATTAATCATAGCAATATACCGGGAGATTTCCCAAATAGTTGGAAATTAAACAACACACTTATAATAATGTCTATTTCAAAGACTATATTAAAAGGAAAAATAAAGTATTTTGAAGTGATAAAAATAAAATGCAACATATCAAAATTTATGAGAAGCAGCTAACATAGTACTTAGAGGACAATTTATGGTTGTATGTGCTAGTGTAAGAAAAAAGAAAAATCTGGGGCACCTGAGTGGCTCAGCAGTTGAGTGTCTACCTTGGCTCAGGTCGTGATCCCAGGGTCCTGGGATCGAGTCCCGCTTTGGGCTCTCTGCTCGGTGGGGAGTCTGCTTCTCCCTCTGCCTGTGTCTGCCTCTCTCTGTGTCTCTCATGAATAAATAAATAAAATCTTAAAAAATAAGGTACTACATAGATATAGCGATACATAAAACTATAGTTATACCTATTTATAGTTCTATTTACCTGTTTTAGACAACACACCAAGGAGGTGCTATATGCGTGGCTGGGTCTATGTGTGTGTTTGTGTATTTCGCACGTGTGCAAGCACTCCTGCAACTTCTCACTAACTCTGAATTTATGTCCATAGATCATTTGTCAAAATAAACAACACCCTGATGACAAGGAACACGCCTTCCTCTCTACTGCACGTGAACCCATCAGAAACACTGATCCGATACTGGGTCACAAAAATCAATCACTAGGTGCCATGGCCAGTGGTGGCAGCCAGGTTGTAACATAGCTGTTCCCCACAACCATGAGGACAGACCCCAAAGAAAAGTATGCAGGTAAAATAGCAGAATAGACTCTTAACAGGCATGAGGCTGCATTTATTTCAGATTTATTTGCCTTTAAGTTGATAAATTGATATATTCTTCAGCAGAAAAGGTCTGGAATAGAGACTATTTATCTCAGAACTGAGTATTTGTCCCTGGTTCACTTCAGTCTCTTTTTTTTCCTGCACTGAAATCATTCTTGTCCTTCTAGGTTCTACAGAAAACAGAGATATAACAAACAATATTCTGAGAAAACGATGTAATAAGGCTAAGATGCAGCAGCAGAATGTAAAAAGCATTCCTTCTGGAAACTGGCCACCCTCCTCCTAAACACCTCTTGGATGGAAAGGGAAATAACACCGGAAGTTAGTGATTTTATAAAATGCAGAATACCTCTCAGAGTCAGGGGCATACCTTTAAGTGATCAAAGGCCTTCAAGGCTGTTGGGTGGCACCCTCAGGAGTTCTCTGGGTGAAATCTGACACTGCCCCCCCACCCCCACCCCATGGAGGGAGGCCAGGAGAAGCAGGGGACCCAGGCAGGCTACTCCACCTGCGCAGGTGGCGGGTTGAAGAGGCAGGGGAACTTACTCAGGAGCTTTGTCTCCCACGCTGACCGCACGAGTAGGTCTCCAAATGGGCCAGAGGATCTTAAGTGTTTACACTAAGGCCTTAACTGGGCTCAGCCGTGTCCACCCTCCATATGGTCTCAATAGCACATCTGAGGGCTGAGACCTTACAGTGACTCTGGGTGGGAGTGGGGTGGGGTGAGGTAGGGCAAGGGAAGGGGATGGGGAGGGGATGGGTCATGCATTCCAGCCCCAGGGGAGGAGCAGCAGCCTGGATTTCCCCGGCCAGGCCTAGGAGCCTGGGGCAGTGCTGTCTTCCAGATGACCTCTTACACTTAATCCCATGGGGGGGAGGGGAATAAAATAAAAGCATGATTCAATTCCCAGGACAGAAAGCTAGTAAACTAACAACAAAATAAACCAGAGAGAAAGCCAAAGCAAAGAGACAATAATAAAGATTAGGAAGTGGAGACTGGAAAAACTAATTTAAACTAATTTGAAACTTTTTAATAAATAAGAATAAATATTTAAAGACATGTAAACCACCAGCTAACTTAATTACTTGGGGGCCCAAAAGGAAATGTGTATTAAAATGAAGTATTTTCTAGGGGTGCCAGGGTGGCTCAGTCCCTTAAGGATCTGCCTTCAGCTCAGGTCATGATCTCAGGGTCCCAAGATTGAGCTCCACATGGGGCTTCCCGCAGGGACCCTGCTTCTCCCTCTGCCTATGTCTCTGCCTCTCTCTGTGTCTGTCATGAGTAAATAAAATAAATAAATAAATAAATAAATGGGAAAGAAATGGGACCCAAAAAGATGCCAAAATGATATTTTAAACAGTATATCAAAATGAAAAATTAGAAAACATTATTTCTTAATGATAATGAAAATACAACATATCAAGCTTGTGATTATATCTAAACTAATGACTACAGGGCAATTTATAGCTCTCAAGGCATATTAGAAAAGATAAAAGGCTAAAAAAATCAGTGACTGAAGCTTCTGTCTTAAGAAGCTAGAAATCGAAACAGCAAATTTAACCCGACAGAGAAGACCAAAAGAAAGACCAACAAAAACTAGAGTTTGATTCTTGAAAAACAATTAAAAAATTGTTAATCTACTAGGAGGATTGACTAAGAAAATATGAGAACAGAAAACAAATTACTTATACCAGAAATGAAAATGAAAGATTCTTTTTTTTAAAAGTTTTTTTTTATTTATTCATGAGAGACACAGAGAGAGATGCAGAGACACAGGCAGAGGGAGAAGCAGGCTTCCTGCGGGGAAGCTGACATGGGACTCAATCTCAGGACCCTGGGATCACGACCTGAGCCAAAGGCAGATGCTCAACTACGGAGCTACCCACGTGCCCCATAAAGGAAAGTTTCTTTGTAAATCCTACTGATATCAGAAAGTAATGAGAGTATTATAAACTACCACCCTATCTTAATAAATTTGAAAATTCAGATTAAATGAGAAATCCTTAAAAACACAACCTACCAAAAGTAACACAAGAAGAAATTTTTTTTAAATTGAATAATTAAAGAAGATGTGGTCTATGTATACAGTGGAATATTACTCAGCCATTAGAAACGACAAATACCTACCATTTGCTTCGACATGGATGGAACCAGAGGGTATTATGCTGAGTGAAATAAGTCAATCGGAGAAGGACAAACATTATATGGTCTCATTCATTTGGGGAATATAAAAAATAGTGAAAGGGAATAAAGAGGAAAGGAGAAAAAAATGAGTGGGAAATATTAGAAAGGGAGACAGAACATGAGAGACTCCTAACTCTGGGAAATGAACTAGGGGTGGTGGAAGGGGAGGTGGGTGGGGGGTGGGGGTGACTGGGTGATGGGCACTGAGGGGGGCACTTAAGGGGATGAGCACTGGGTGTTATTCTATATGTTGGCAAATTGAACGCCGATAAAAAATAAATTTATTAAAAAAATAAAAATAAAAATTGAATAATTCTACATCAATTTAAGTCATTGAATCTATCACCACAAACTTTTCCCTGGAAAGTAGGAGGGAAATATTCAGTCTAGATGAAAATTTTTTCTAAATTTCTAAATACTTAAGGAAGAACTGGTACACTCTTACAGAAACTTTTCAGAGAATAGAAGGAATGCACATGTCAAGAGTTTACCTTACTGCTAGATTGAAGGGATCCATGTTATCTCCAGGGACATGGGAAGTTGGCTACTGATCCTTGACCTAGAGAAGACTAGAAGTGCCTAAAATGTGAAATGCCCCTGGCAGTACATGGGGCTACCTTGTCTTCATTGTATAGGGATGTTGGGGGTGATGGTTTACATCTCATTTAACCAGAGACATAGCCTGGGTTGGGTAAATCACCAGTGGGGGATAAATATACTTTTCCCGGGGCTCTTCTGAGGCCACTATTCCTTGTACCCATCTTGGTGGCTGATAATTAAAATACAGAGAGGAAACTGTGACTGAACAAAGACTGTGAGGACTTACTTCTGGAGTTCTCTCAGGCCCCAGATACTTTGCTTGTCCTTTGTTTTTCCTGCTGTACCTTACGGAAATACAACCCAAAGAGTCTGGTGAGTTCTTTCAATCATCTGCCTCTATACAATTGATGGAATTGGCACAGTGGACAAGTTTTAAAGTATCCTTGGCTCCACAGTTTGAATAATGGCTGTGACTTTATTTGGGAGAGAGACAGATGGAAAAGATAGCCAAAGGAGAACGTGATGGAGAACCACTGATGCCAGCTGGGTTTCATGGCCATCCCTGGGCCAACTCCCTAAAGTACCACAGTCATGGCTGTAAGGGAAATCTTATCTGGGGCTTTGGTGTTGGTAAATCTAGAGCCAAAGATGAAGTACAATTACTTTGTAAAAGAAATTCGAGCCGAGGTCAGCCCAGAAAAGGGTACCTGAGGGGCTTTGGACTCTTTCACCAAGAATGAAGTAAGAAACAGCCTGGACCACCACCAGGTGAGCACTTAATGTGTGCACTCCTGGCGTGTTTTTGTTGTAATTTTTTTTTTAAATAATTAAGAGTAGGTGACTTTTAGAAATTAAAAGAAACTTGACTGCCAAGTCATGGCTGGTGATTGTAAGAGAGGGATGTGACATCATAGAGAAGCTTGAGGGAAATCTGTTTTGATGGGAATATGGTCCCCATACAATCAATGATCACCAAAAAAAAAAAAAAAAAAAAAATTACATAGGTAGCGGCGGGGGAGAATCAAGACTACCTAAGCATGGGGAGATGTGGTCAAAGACTCAGGCTGCTTTGTGAGCAAGCGTAAGGAACTCCCTTCCTCTTGAACATCTGTTGAAGTGGATTTTACACATGAATGAATATCAAAGAACTCTTTTTCTTGTACCAGATACACCCAAGTGGAAGGGAATGCTTGGTCTTACTCAGACCCTCAGGTAGCACCAGCTTTTGAGGAAATTGGTATAAAGGGACAAATTCCCAATCTCCAATGTGTTAACCAGGGTAAATGGGGTGGGGAGTTGTATAAAGTACAATAAGACAGGAATTGTGCAACTCTAGTCCTACGTAGGAAGTGGAATACTCCTTCCAAAGTGGCTGCGGAAATATCGGGAAAGCAAGCAACTTTGGACTTGGTAACTGGTGAGTCTACAGTTTCTTCTCATTTTGTCTTTATTTTTATTTTTATTTTTTTTTCTCATTTTGTCTAACTCAGTTGATGTGGGAGGCTGTAACATTATCATTGTTTTGCAGAAATGTAGGGTGTTTGGGGCTTCAGGGTTCTTCCTGTGGTAGCTTGCACTGCCCTGACAGGTGTCATTCCTCATCAAAACCATCTATTCCTGCTCCTCAGAGAAGCCCAAGGAAACCTCTCCAGAAAATGGGGGGTGGGCAAGAAATAGAGAGGGGGGTGTCATGCTGCCTCATGTAGCTCCAAGTGAGTGCAATGTCTATACTCATATTGCCCATCTGTAGTCCATGGATGGTGTAAAATCACTGATGCTGAGCCACCTGCTCCAGGCTGAGCTGCAAGAGGCTGTACCTCCTGCGGGCTGAAGCTCTACTCTGCTGCAGAAGGGGGGCCGGGTGTTAGGAGTTCATATATTTTCAACGTGGATGGGTCACTATCTCACCTGAGGGCACAAACAGAAAACACAGGCAAATCTTAGATGAAATGATGGGCAGAGCACATCTTACAAGCTAACACACCAGCATGTCTGCTTAGGTTTGGGGGGAAGAGAGCTTGTTTAGGTTTATGTGTTGTCCTCTCCGCAGACTCAGCACAGCAGCAGGAAGCTGTGGGGAGAAGACACACGTAGGAAAGGGAGATGTCAGGATCTTGTATCAAGGGCAGCTCTGGTTATCTAAGGAACAGATAACTCTTGGGCTTTTGTTTTCCAAAAGTCATTAAGGCTTTGCCACAAATAGAGTTGAAAATCCTCCTGGTTCAGCAAAATAGCCTGGGAAGCACAGCTAGGGTCCCTCTTGGAGCTCAGCAGGTTGGAAGGGTGCCACCACACGTCCCAGGCCGAGAGTAGCCACAGCGCCAATCTGGGCAGGACTGGGCATGACCACACGGCCCAGAAAGTCGGGGTGCTAGGGGTGGAGAAGAGAAAGATGCATCGCAGTGACCACAGATGCTGTCAACAGAGGTGAGGAGAACATCTCTCTTCTGGCCACATGAGATGCTGCTCAAATCATGAACTGCCTAATAAAGCCAGTTAGATCTTCACATTTACCCTGTTGAATTTTGGCTTTTTTGTTTGTTTGTTTGTTTGTTTTTTAAACATGGGGAAACATCTACTGTCTCTGTTCTATGATGATCTATGATGTCTCTCCCTTTGGTAACCCTAAGTTCACTGCTTCTGACATGAGCAATGACAGTGGCAGATGTCCCACCAGTCAAAGAAACACATTCTCCAATTTGTACCTTTTTTTTTTTTTTTTTAAGAAAAGCTTCTAGTAAGATTGTATATGCTCAAAGATCCACATACCAGCAACAGCACTTTTTGAAGGCCGGTGAGCAAGAGGTTTTATTTGATCTTCTAGACAATTCTACTCAAGATTAAACAATAATATACTCAAATGGTACTGCTCACTGAAAGTTGTAATGTGTGAATTGTGTGGCCTAATGTATAGGATTTATCATGATTTTGATGATTCTTATCTGGTGCTGGAAAGGCACATTTCTTCTTAGTATCTTTAAAAGAAGAAAAGATAGTAACTAAATATTCTCATTCAGTGACTAATATTTGTGTCTTTAAGAATTTCTCTATTAATGCTTCAATATATTGTCCAAATTGCTTTAAGCAACTAATGAGTGACAACATTTTTTTAGATTGCCATATCTTTATAATTTATGCTGGGTATTTTAGATTATCTATTATTCATTGTGTCCACCTACCTGTCCTGCACTTGGTTTTGTGCCTCCAGCTAACATCCTAATGGATGTTCTTTTACTGGTTCTGTTATGTCCTAATAACTCTAAAAGCTCACCTGGAAAAAAATATATTAATGATAATAGAAAGATTATTAGAAGTCTCTGTATGTGGCAAGTGCTATGTTATGTGCTTTATTCTATTTTGTTTTATTTAAATATTTTATTTATTTATTTGACAGGGAGTGCATAAGCAGGAGGAGCAGCAGGCAGGGGGTGGTGGGAAGAAGCCGGCTTCCCGCTGAGTGGGGAGCCTGATGCGGGGCTCAATCCCAGGACCCTGAGATCATGACCTGAGCTGAAGGCAGACCCTTAACCAATGGAGCCACCCAGGAGCCCCTGTTATGGGCTCTATAGATGGTATCTCATTTAATTGTCGAGCTGAGAGATGTAATTATGATCCCTTCTTTATAGATTTGGGGACAGAGGCTCTCAGAGTCCCACACATGGAGAATGACAAAGCCACACTTGCAAGCCAGCTGTGCTGAATGGAGGGAGGCAGAAGGCAGCCTTCTCTCATACCTGGTCTTGCTGTTTGCCTTGTGTTCATCCAGCATCATTACCAACGGTTCATGGAACCGGAACTGGTTGGGGTTGTTTTTTTTCCAAGTCTCTTATTTATTTATTTATTTATTTATTTATTTATTTATTCATTCATTCATTCATTCATTCATTCATTCATGAGAGACACAGAAAGAGACAGGCAGAGGGAGGAGAAGCGGGCTCCATGCAAGGACCCTGATGTGGTACTCAATCCTGGGAATCTGGGATCACGCCCTGAACCAAGGGCAGGCGCTCAACCGCTGAGCCACCCAGGCATCCCTCTTAATGATTTTTTAATTGAAGTATAATTAACAGAGTATTGTAATAGTTTCAAGTATACAATACAATGATTTAACAATCCTATCCATCACTCAGTGCTCATGGCGGCAAGTTTACTCTTAATCCCCTTTATCTATTTCATCCATCCCCCCAGTCACCTCCCCTCTGGCAACCTTCAGTTTGTGCTCTGTATTTAGGAGTCTGTTGGGTTGTTTTTTTGGCTTTTGTTTTTTTGTTTTTGAACCAGGCCTATTTTTAAGGAGAATGCTTTAGCAACCAGCCTAAGTGTGGTTGAAATATTCAGTGTCAAGTGTTGGATAACTGTTCTGAATTTCATGGTTTAATCTAGATCAATTGTGTTAATATTTCCCACAGCGGGATATAGGGGCTCAGGGCAGCCCACCCCAAATTGTACCAACATGACATCTTGATTCTCTTGAATTGAAGCTACTTGGCAAACAGCCAGTGCAAAGACTCTCAGACTTTCCTCTGTCCCTCTGAAAGCAGGAAATAAACCTCCCATATGAAAAGTACCCTCCCTGTCCTAAGAAGTAAAAAGACATCATTATCACCAGATATAGGAACTTTGAAGTTGGAAAAACAAATTTTGTTACTTTTTACTAATCTACTACTTCAGCCCAAATTCCACTTAGAAAGTCCTTACTAATTAAAACCCCCATGGGGCACCTGGGTGGCTCAGTGGTTGAGCATCTATCTGCCTTTGGCTCAGGGCATGATCCCGAGGTCCTGGGTTCGAGTCCTGTATTGGACTCCCCGCAAGGAGCCTACTTCTCCCCCTGATATCTAACATATCAGATAAAGGGCTAGTTTCGAAAATCTATAAAGAACTTATTAAACTCAACAGCAAAGAAACAAACAATCCAATCATGAAATGGGCAAAAGACATGAAGAGAAACCTCACAGAGGAAGACATAGACATGGCCAACAAGCACATGAGAAAATGCTCCGCATCACTTGCCATCAGGGAAATACAAATCAAAACCACAATGAGATACCACCTCACACCAGTGGAATGGGGAAAATTAACAAGGCAGGAAACCACAAATGTTGGAGAGGATGCGGAGAAAAGGGAACCCTCTTGCACTGTTGGTGGGAATGTGAACTGGTGCGGCCACTCTGGAGAACTGTGTGGAGGTTCCTCAAAGAATTAGGAATGGGGATCCCTGGGTGGCGCAGCGGTTTGGCGCCTGCCTTTGGCCCAGGGCGCGATCCTGGAGACCCGGGATCGAATCCCACATCGGGCTCCTGGTGCATGGAGCCTGCTTCTCCCTCTGCCTGTGTTTCTGCCTCTCTCTCTCAATCCGTGACTATCATAAATAAATAAAAATAAAAAAAAACAATTTGAGGGTAGAGATCTTGTGATATATATGTATGTTTAAAAAAAAAAAAAGAATTAGGAATGGACCTGCCCTACGACCCAGCAATTGCACTGTTGGGGGTTTGCCCCAGGGATTCAGATGCGGTGAAACGCCGGGACACCTGCGCCCCGATGTTTCTAGCAGCAATGTCCACAATGGCCGGACTGTGGAGGGAGCCTCGGTGCCCATCGAAGGATGAATGGATAAAGAGGATGTGGTTTGTGTATGCGGTGGAATATTCCTCAGCCATTAGAAACGACAAATACCCACCATTTGCTTCAACGTGGATGGAACTGGAGGGTATTATGCTGAGTGAAGTAAGTCAATCAGAGAAGGACAAACAGTGTATGTTCTCATTCATTTGGGGAATATGAATAATAGTGAAAGGGAATATAAGGGAAGGGAGAAGAAATGTGTGGGAAATATCAGAAAGGGAGACAGAACATGGAAGACTCCTAACTCTGGGAAACGACCTAGGGGTGGTGGAAGGGGAGGAGGGCGGGGAGGGGGTGAATGGGTGACGGGCACTGAGGGGGACACTTGACGGGATGAGCACTGGGTGTTATTCTGTATGTTGGTAAATTGAACACCAATAAAAATTAATTTATTAAAAAAAAAGGCAAGCCCCAGCAATCATAAAGTCATCCCTGTGTATGTAGGAGTGAATATAAAAGGACTTCATCTCCTCAACATGGAAACTAAGGCTTTACTCATCAGTCTTAAGTATGGCTGTTTTATGTGGCAATTGGGGGATGCTGATACATGTTTTCAGATCCATAGTATGGAAAATAAAATGAGCTTTATAGTACACACAAAACAGGCTGGCCTTGTGGTAAAACTATTAATGAAGCTAAATGGACAGTTAATGCCCACGGAAAGAAATTCATGAGAGGAAAGCAACTGATATTTAAGCCACCACATTTTGTAATGCAGATTTTTTCCATGAAAGATTTCTTAAACTATTACTTTTAAGAAGGCATTTAGTCTCTTGTAATATATATGTATACTGCTACATTGTACAGAATCTGTACTTCTTTTTGGTGTGTAATATACCAGTTAGTTTTATATAATATCCTCATAAGCTATTCTAATTTTTGAGAGAAACACGCAAAAAAGTGTAGATTGATCATCTGTATATTAATGGACAAAACAGTAAGCTTTATAAAAAGTTATTTTTGGTAAATGGTAAAGAATTTGGAGTGGAATGTAATGAAATTAAAATATAGCTTTGGTATAAAAAAATAAAAGTTTTTAAAAAGTCTTTAAGACAAGACAAGACAAAACAAAACAAAAACATTTTTTCCTTTATCCTGTCAGTTCTCCACAAATTTATTGTCCCTTTGTCTAAAATGTATAAAAACTGCCTTCGTTGGTCATTTCTTTGGGTCTCAGTGTCATAATATGTAGCCTCCTTACATATGCAATAAATGAGCCAAGTGAACCCTGTAGGTAGAAAAGCAATTTCTTCTTCCCATTCAGCAGAATCAAACTGCTGGTGCATGAGCACAATTTAATGCAGTGTCACCAAATTCCACCAGTAATCAGTGGATCCCTCCCCGTTATGAATCTGCAGGGGAAAAACATTCCTGATTTATTTTTAAAGGTCCCTGGTGATGCAGTAAAAGGGAACCATGTAATTAAATAAGCACTAAATAAATGTCTTTTTACTCTAAGCATATCTCATTTTATTATCCTTCACTTTATTTTGCTTCGCAGATACTGCATTTTTTTACAAATTGAACGTTTGTGGCAACGCTGCATCAAGCATATCTTTTGGTACCATTTTTTCCAATAGTACATGCTCACTTCAGCCCTCCATGTCACATTTCTGCAAATCTCACAAAATTTCAAACTCTCTCATCATTATCATGTTTGTTATGGTGATCTGTGATCGGTCGTCTTTGATTTTACTACTCTAATTGCTTTGGGGTGACACACTATGGCAAACTTCTTCAACAAAGGTTGTGTGGACTCTGATTGCTCCACTGACTGGTAATTCCGATGGATTTTTAATGGAAGTTCAAGTTTATTGGTCTCCAATGTTAGTGCTAAAGTATACACTGGATCATAAAGAGCATTAGAGGTTGAAGTTATAGATATACTGAGATAAATCACTACCGGGGCATAAACTGGATGATGCACTGTTGCTGTGTTTGATTTTGCTATAAAATTTATCCGTGGTGGGAGAGAGCTCCAAGGTGCTGCTCACTTAGTAGTGATCAATATTCACTTATGTGCCAAGATTCCAGATTGGAAACTCCAGAAAACAGAATCTTGGGAACCCTTGGCCTGGTTAGTTAGATACCAGTCCTGGAAACTTGCAAACTGCAAATAACAAATCACTTCTTTTTATATTTCCAGAAGACTTGGTCTTCTAACAAAATTGACAATATATATTCAATACAACCCCAATTCCGTTAGCAAAGGCTACCTGGCTCTATACCTATATGATGTTGAAGACGGTAAGATTATAAGAACTAATGGGATTTTTCTTCTTAATATTTTATCAATTTTCCAAATTCTCTACTGTTTTCTCAAGAACCCAAATGCTTCTTTCAAAGGGAAAGAGATCCAAAAATGAAAATCTAAAAAAAAAAAAAGAAAATCTCTCTTACCCATATATATTGGTTAATATGTTCATCATTTCTTCAAATTATGTCTATCTTAATCTTCTTCTTTTTAAAGTAATCTCCACACCCAGCATGGAACCCATCACGGAGCATGAACTCATGAGCTGAGCTGAGATTAAGAGTCAGATACTTTCTCATGTGCATGTTGGCCATGTCTATGTCTTCCTCTGTGAGATTTCTCTTCATGTCTTTTGCCCATTTCATGATTGGATTGTTTGTTTCTTTGCTGTTGAGTTTAATAAGTTCTTTATAGATTTTGGAAACTAGCCCTTTATCTGATATGTTATTTGCAAATGTCTTCTCCCATTCTGTAGGTTGTCTTTGAGTTTTGTTGACTGTATCCTTTGCTGTGCAAAAGCTTCTTATCTTGATGAAGTCCCAATAGTTCATTTTTGCTTTTGTTTCTTTTGCTTTCGTGGATGTATCTTGCAAGAAGTTACTGTGGCCAAGTTCAAAAAGGGTGTTGCCTGTGTTCTCCTCTAGGATTTTAATGGAATCTTGTCTCACATTTAGATATTTCATCCATTTTGAGTTTATCTTTGTGTATGGTGCAAGAGAGTGGTCCAGTTTCATTCTTCTGCATGTGGATGTCCAATTTTCCCAGCACCATTTATTGAAGAGACTGTCTTTCTTCCAGTGGATCGTCTTTCCTCCTTTGTCGAATATTAGTTGACCATAAAGTTCAGGGTCCACTTCTGGGTTCTCTATTCTGTTCCATTGATCCATGTGTCTGTTTTTGTGCCAGTACCACACTGTCTTGATGGACACAGCTTTGTAGTACAACCTGAAATCTGGCATTGTGATGCCCCCAGATATGGTTTTCTTTTTTAAAATTCCCCTGGCTGTTCGGGGTCTTTTCTGATTCCACACAAATCTTAAAATAATTTGTTCTAACTCTCTGAAGAAAGTCCATGGTATTTTGATAGGGATTGCATTGAACGTGTAAATTGCCCTGGGTAACATTGACATTTTCACAATATTAATTCTGCCAATCCATGAGCATGGAATGTTTTTCCATCTCTTTGTGTCTTCCTCAATTTCTTTCAGAAGTTTTACTCAGCAATTAGAAACGACAAATACCCACCATTTGCTTCAACGTGGATGGAACTGGAGGGTATTATGCTGAATGAAGTAAGTCAATCGGAGAAGGACAAACAGTGTATGTTCTCATTCATTTGGGGAATATGAATAATAGTGAAGGGGAATATAAGGGAAGGGAGAAGAAATGTGTGGGAAATATCAGAAAGGGAGACAGAACATAAAGACTTCTAACTCTGGGAAATGAACTAGGGGTGGTGGAGGGGGAGGAGGGCGGGGGGTGGGGGTGAATGGGTGACGGGCACTGAGGGGGACACTTGATGGGATGAGCACTGGGTGTTATTCTGTATGTTGGTAAATTGAACACCAATAAAAATTAATTTATTAAAAAAAAGAGTCAGATACTTAACCAACTAAGCCACCCAGACACCCCTCCCCGCTCTTTTAAACTATCTTAATCTTCTAATGAGTGGAATACACTAGTAAAAGGAAAAGTGCCATCAAAGGCTTTTGAAATATTTGTTGAATCCTTGATTGCTGACCTGCTTTATTACTTTTAGCCTATAATTAACGGACTTCTGCTTCTGTTTATAAAGATGTGGCTTTGTCCTTCAGGAGGCAAGTACAAAGAAACTTGCTACTGAGGGGAGATTTATTTTGCTGTCAAAAATATGAAGCAACGTAGATCCTGAGTCATCCCATTAAAGTGTCTTGTTTCATTCTCTTTTTCTCAAGAAAGTTCTTGACAATGTTTGTTGATTCATACTTATCCTTCTTTTAACTATTTTGGCCTGTTTCATAAGAAAGAAAAAGAGAAGGGAAAATAAATTTAACATCTGAATAAAAAGAAATATCCTGCAAACAAGTCATAGCCTGATGATTCTACATTTCTAATTAACTGCTTAGAATCTCTGAAATTCAAATTTAGCATACAGGTGCTTCTCTGCTGCACTCCATCCCTTCACCCCTTATACCCAGATTCTTTCTCAATAGAGTATTTCTAAAAATGAGTACATGTCAGGGATTCCTGGGTGGCTCAGTTGATTAAGCGACTGACTCTTGATTTTGGCTCAGGTCATGATCCCAAAGTCATGAGATCAAGCTCCACATCAGGCTCTGCACTGGGTATGGAGCCTGCCTCTGACTCTCCCTCTTCCTCTCCCTGCCCCACTCGTATACACTTTCTCCCTCTCTCTCTCTTTAAACAAATAAGCAATAATGAGTACCTTTCTCTTGTTTCCGTAAATACATTTTAACACATCTGCAATCTAATTTAGATTTTCCATAATATTTAGCCACTTTAATACATTGCTAAATATCAATCTTCAGAAACTGATTTATCCAACACAATTTAAGGGGTACTTTGTTAATTCTTTGAGGTGATTTTATTTATGGTAATTTGGTGTGGGGAAACTGTCAAATTCCCTTTTCCCTCTGAGGAAAACATAATCTTACTTTCTTTCTTTGAAAACACTGCAGTGTCGAAATAGAAAACTTACCAGATTTTGAAACTTGGATGATTCTGTGACTTTTGACAACATAACGATTTCACCAAGAATAACATAGACCTTTTACGCACATTGTGAGAGAAAATGTCTGGGTGATGTGCCTGGAAGAGGAATTGCAGAATTGTTGGATGTGAACGTATGTGTTTTCCCACCTGAACTATATGAGAATCTATTTTCCTACACCTGCTGCAATGCTGAGTATTACCATTCTCTCTGTCCATCTGAAATACTGCCCAAAAGCATTTCATTGCTCTTCGAGGCTGTAGTTCTTTGCCTTCCAAAGGAGTATCTTCTCACTTAGATTTCTTATTTTGTGAATTATCCTTTACCTGCTCACTCTCCTATTTGGCTTTTAAAACTAATATATTTTTAGGAGTTCTTTATTCAGAACATTCTTTTTTTCTGTTTTGTTTATTTCAGACAACTTTACATGTTTGCCAGCTCTTCTACTTTCTTAATCTTAATTGTGTTTTTCATTTCTTTTGTTGTTTCAAGGTTTTAATTCTGTTATGATTGAACATTATAATTTTTACTCTATGATTGTGTGTCTGTGTCTGTCCTATTTTAGGAACATTTTCCTTTCTGGAAGTCAAAATACATTCTTCTACATTTCCGCTTAACATTTCTGAAGGCTTATTTGTCACATTTTCTCTCAAATCCACCTACACTTTGTTTTTTATGGAGGCAGAAGGTGGGGATCTAACTTTTTTTTTATATATATATTTATCAAGCTAATTGTCACAACACCACTTACTTAAGTTGTTTCTTTCTTCATGGATTTTTTTTTTGTGTGTGTATTTCCCTCTCAAGTTTATTTTGAATCCTTTTATATATTCCTTCCACAGTGTCTTTGTTTTTTAAGACTTATTTATTTTAGAAAGGGACAGGACAAGCATGAGTGGGGGAAAGAGGAGAGGGAGAGAGAGAGAGAGAGAAAGAGAATCTTGAGTAGACTCCCTGCTGAGCATGGAGCCCCAACAGAGGGCTCAATCTCACCACCCTGAGCAGGGTCATGACCTGAGTCAAAACCAAGAGCTGGACTCTTAACTCAACGAGCCAGCCAGGCACCCTGACACACTGTCTTAATTACAGAGATTTATAAGAAATTTTGAAAGATAATTCCTTTATGCTTTTTTTTTTTTTAAATCTTCCTTGCTCCTCTGGGATGTAAACCTTCATCATTGACGGTGTTAGCTCTTCACTAAAAGGCGTTTTTGTGCATTTGTTGCTATTGCTGTTGTTTTTTCCCTTTTCTTTCCTGAACACATACCTATACCCCTTTTCACAGTTTTCCTACAGTTGTGTGTTGCCATGGAACTTGTCAAGATCTTGACAAGGAAATGTGAGCAGGAGTGAGAGGAGCCAGTTTTGAGTCAAGCTTTTGTGAATTGGTATTTCCCAATGGACCTTCTTTCCCTGGATTCCAGAGCAGTTGACAAGGCCAACAGGTGGATGGGTCTACTTCTCTAAATCACCGCTCGAAGAAAGATACCCACTGACGAGGCACAGCCACCTGGTGTTCTTTTGTGAGGAAGAGTAATCTCGTTTGTTTGAGGCACTACACTCTTTGGGGATGATTTGATATTGCAGCCAAATGTGCTCTAATATACCTTTCCACATCTTCCAAATCTTTACATCTTACAAACATTTGGAGAAGAAGAATCTTGGAAACATTACAGTAATGAATCATCTTATTCCTTCAGTATTTAATCCTGATGTTCTCAATATTCCTTCATAACTATAATTTATTCTATCAGAGTCTGACATCATTTACTGTCTTTATCACTGTGGCTTATAAGAAAGAAGCTCCAGCATATACCTTAACTCTCTGTGGAATTTCCAATCACCATCATCCTTGTTATTGCTTATGGAATTCTGGTTCCACCTCTTCTGTTCATAATACACAAGAGGAGATGTTTCATTACAATCAGAAGTTGATTAACGCATGAATGGATGTTACCATGGAAAGACTGTGATATTGAGGGGATGGAAATTCTCTCCCTGAAATTGAGATTTTGATTCATTTTAGCTAGATTCAAAACCCATGACCTATTACTCTGTGTCCCTAAGCTTTTTTTTTTTTAAGAATTTTATTTATTTGAGAGACAGAGAGAGAGAGAGAGAGAGAGAAAGAGAGAACCTGCAAATGGGGCAGAGGGGAAGGGAGAGAGAATTTGAAGCAGACTGCACTGAATGTGGAGTCCAATGTGGGGCTCGATCCCATGACCACAAGACCATGACCCAAGTAGAAACCAAGAGTAGTCACTCAATCGACTGAGCCACCCAGGCACCCCTGCCTCACTACACTTCTTGTCATTGATCATCTGGGAGAATTGAACTGGTATGATTTATAAAGCAAGTGATTCTAATCTGAGTTGGGCAGACATACTAAAGGCAATCAGATTAAGCATGCATGGGAAAGAGAAACTGAGGATGGAGAGAAATAGTATTTACTATTTTGGAATCTTTGTTAGTAGTAAAACTGGAGATGCAAATATCATGTAATATGAGCCAGAATAGGATATATACATATGCATAAATATCTATTACATATAAATTTATATATATTATTTATAAACTTAATATATAATATCACATTATGTTAATAAATTAATATCAATATCAAAAATTATATATTATTAAAATATATAATTATATAAAAATATATAATTATATGTTATTTATAAATTTAATATATAATATTTAATATTGTATTATATTTAAAAACTAATATTAATATTATAAATTTTTATATGATATAAAATATATTATATATATTTATACATATGTATCTCCTGTATAATCTTCCCTGATGAGGAGTGCTTTTTGCCATAGACACCATCCTCAAGCACTGTATATGGTACAATCAGGCAATGCTATTTAAAGCATGGCTGGTTTCAGGTGAGTAAAGAAATAGGTAAGATTGTGGGAATATGCTTTAGAAGGTTTTATAGAACTTGAACATTTCTGCAACCTCGCATAACACATTTTTGTATTTAAGAAAGTATTCTTATGACTATCTTCATGTGGATTGTTTCCTTCATATCTCATGGTAGTAGAATAGGTGATACTGTAGCAACAGGTCTGACCTATAGCATATGGAGCTCTAGGGGTGTTTCTAAAATCCCCTGTGCTCTAGATCTTCCCTTGGGTGGAAGCGGAACATGTTTTTTTGTTTGTTTTATAAATGTGGCATCTGTTCAGTTGAGCTTTAAGAATACCAGTCTTCTAATCAGCAACATAGAATACATATAGTCTAGGGTATTGAGAAAGATTTCAAATTTGAGTAATAGGTGCAAATTTTAATCAAAGTCCTGGTTGAGAAAAATGTATGTGAGACTAATTTTTAAAAGAATCTGGAGTCTATTTTTCAAAGCCAAAACAACATTAATACATGCAATTTTTTGCATGTCTTGATTCTCCAAGAATATTGAGTCTACAGTATGTTGCTGGATGTAAATAAAATAAACATACACACTATCCTCTTGCATTTGGTAAATAAGTTAACTGATTTTCTCTGGCACTGCTCAGTCTCACAGATGGAAGTTCAGGGGCCCAGGTTTGGGAGTTTAGAATGGGTGTAGTGAGAGGTCACAGTTGTAAGGGGAAATCTGGCCAGTGAATATGGCTCAAATGATAAAGGGGACAGAGTTGCTCAGGGTGGAAGGTAGGTCAAAGTAGGTATGGGCCTTGAAATCATAAGTTCTCTTTTGATCATCTAAATAAATGACAGAGAATTGCTAGGACATAGTTTGAAAATAAAAAGTAAGCAAATATACAGAAAGGCATTCAAATAAAGTGATAGTATACACATGAGTTTCAATAGCTAGAAATGAGTGATGAGAAGGACAATATAAAATCAGCACTAAGTGATAGGAATATTTTTGCTTTAAGTTTTCCATATTCTTTTAGAATAGTTTTTTCACTATTTCCAGCCCATCACTTTCTGAACAAAAGATTTCACCTTAAAAATCTGTTCAATATCAAAGTTTTTCTACTTCTCCTTTGCTTAATTTTGTCAGTTTGTGAAAACTAGAGAATGTAGTTCAAGAGTAGCATGAAATACACAGAAGAGATTGAAAATCCAAAGTAATCTGATCATAAAAGAGAATTTTCTTGTAGCCAGTCAAGTTATAATATACTTGATGTCCAATTGTGAGGGAAGAGTCACAGACCATAATCCAACCTATAATTACAATCCTATGTTTCATTCTAGATAATTAGAAATACTAAAAGTGAGTTTTTCATCCTATACTGCATTTTCAAAAAATAGGTCTACAAAAATTTATGACCTGAGATAAAATTCTCTGATAAAATGCTCTGAATTCTCTGAATGCAAGTAATGTAATCTGTCAGTTGCTACATGTATAAAATAAGCAAAGACAGTACGTTCCCTGAGGTCATTTTCAGCTCAGAATTTTGCTATTAATTTGTATTGCTGATTAAAATGTACTTCTAAACTCTTGGTGAGGAGTTGGTGCTGATTAAGGATATTTTTCCATATGAGGTGATGTGTCTGCCTCAAAATTTACCTATCAGAACACCACAAAGGAAAAACTTTCCATCTATACCTGGAGAAGCACATTTAAAAATACACCAAACAAAGATAGATAAACCATTAGCCAGCCTTATTAAAAAGAAGAGAGAAAAGACTCAAATTAATAAAATCATGAATGAAAAGGAGAGACCACTACCAACACCAAGAAAATACAAACGATTTTAAAAACATATTATGAACAGCTCTACGCCAATAAATTAGGCAATCTAGAAGAAATGGACACATTTCTGAAAAAACACAAACTACCAAAACTGGAACAGGAAGAAATAGAAAACCTGAACAGGCCAATAACCAGGGAGGAAGTTGAAGCAGTCATCAAAAACCTCCCAAGACACAAAAGTCCAGGGCCAGATGGCTTCCCTGGGGAATTCTATCAAACATTTAAAGAAGAAACCGTACCTATTCTACTAAAGCTGTTCGGAAAGATAGAAAGAGATGGAATACTTCCAAACTTGTTCTATAAGGCCAGCATCACCTAAATTCCAAAACCAGACAAAGACCCCACCAAAAAGGAGAATTATAGACCAATATCTCTGATGAACATGGATGCAAAAATTCTCAACAAGATACTAGCCAATAGGATACAACAATACATTAAGAAGATTATTCACCATGACCAAGTGGGATTTATCCCTGGGATGCAAGGCTAGTTCAACACTCGTAAAACAATCAGTGTGATTCATCATATCAGCAAGAGAAAAAACAAGAACCATATGATCCTCTCAATAGATTTTTTTCTCAATAGAGAAAGTATTTGACAAAATACAGCATCCATTCTTGATCAAAACTCTTCAGAGTGTAGTTAGTGATAGAGGGAACATTCCTCAACATCTTAAAAGCCATCTACGAAAAGCCCACAGCGAATATCATTCTCAATGGGGAAACACTGGGAGCCTCTCCCCTAAGATCAGGAACAAGACAGGGATGTCCACTCTCACCACTGCTATTCAACATAGTACTAGAAGTCCTAGCCTCAGCAATCAGACAGCAAAAAGAAATAAAAGGCGTTCAAATGGTCAAAAAAGAAGTCAAACTCTCCCTCTTTGCAGATGACATGATACTGTACATAGAAAACCCAAAAGACTCCACCCCAAGATTGCTAGAACTCATATAGCAATTTGGCAGTGCGGCAGGATACAAAATGCCCAGAAGTCAGTGGCATTTCTATACACTAACAATGAGACTGAAGAAAGAGAAATTAAGGAGTCAATCCCATTTACAATTGCACCCAAAAGCATAAGATACCTAGGAATAAACCTAACCAAAGAGGTAAAGGATCTATACCCTAAAAACTATAGAACACTTCTGAAAGAAATTGAGGAAGACACAAAGAGATGGAAAAATATTCCATGCTCATGGATCGGCAGAATTAATATTGTGAAAATGTCAGTGTTACCCAGGGCAATTTACACGTATAGTGCAATCCCTATCAAAATACCATGGACTTTCTTCAGAGAGTTAGAACAAATTATTTTAAGATCGGTGTAGAATCAGAAAAGACCCCGAACAGCCAGGGGAATTTTAAAAAAGAAAACCGTATCTGGGGGCATCACAATGCCAGATTTCAGGTTGTACTACAAAGCTGTGGTCATCAAGACAGTGTGGTACTGGCACACAAACAGACACATAGATCAATGGAACAGAATAGAGATCCCAGAAGTGGACCCTGAACTTTATGGTCAACTAATATTCGATAAAGGAGGAAAGATTATCCACTGGAAGAAAGACAGTCTCTTCAATAAATGGTGCTGGGAAAATTGGACATCCACATGCAGAAGAATGAAACTAGACCACTCCCTTTCACCATACACAAAGATAAACTCAAAATGGATGAAAGATCTAAATGTGAGGCAAGATTCCATCCAAATCCTAGAGGAGAACACCTTTTTGAACTTGGCCATAGCAACTTCTTGCAAGATACATCTATGAAGGCAAGAGAAACGAAAGCAAAAGTGACCTATTGGGACTTCATCAGGATAAAAAGCTTCTGCACAGCAAAAGAAACAGTCAACAAAACTAAAAGACAACCTACAGAATGGGAGAAGATATTAGCAAATGACCTGTCAGATAGGGCTAGTATCCAAGATCTATAAAGAACTTATTAAACTCAACACCAAAGAATCAAACAATCCAATCATGAAATGGGCAAAAGATGTGAACAGAAATCTCACAGAGGAAGACATAGACATGGCCAACAAGCACATGAGAAAATGCTCCGCATCACTTGCCATCAGGGAAATACAAATCAAAACCACAATGAGATACCACCTCACACCAGTGAGAATGGGGGAAATCAACAAGACAGGAAACAACAAATGTTGGAGAGGATGTGGAGAAAGGGGAACCCTCTTGCACTGTTGGTGGGAATGTGAACTGGTGCAGCCACTCTGGAAAACTGTGTGGAGGTTTCTCAAAGAGTTAAAAATAGATCTGCCCTATGATCCAGGAATTGCACTGCTGGGGATTTACCCCAAAGATGCAGATGCAATGAAACGCTGGGACACCTGCACCCCGATGTTTCTAGCAGCCATGTCCACAATATCCAAACTGTGGAAGGAGCCTCGGTGCCCATCGAAAGATGAATGGATAAAGAAGATGTGGTTTATGTATACAATGGAATATTTCTCAGCCATTAGAAACGACAAATACCCACCATTTGCTTCGACGTGGATGGAACTGGAGGGTATTAAGCTGAGTGAAATAAGTCAGTCGGAGAAGGACAAACACTATATGGTCTCATTCATTTGGGGAATATAAAAATTAGTGAAAGGAAATAAAGGGAAAAGGAGAAAAAATGAGTGGGAAATATCAGAAAGGAAGACTGAACATGACAGACTCCTAACTCTGGGAAATGAACTAGGGGTGGTAGAAAGGGAGGTGGGTGGGGGTGGTGACTGGGTGACGGGCACTGAGGGGGGCACTTGATGGGATGAGCACTGGGTGTTATGCTATATGTTGGCAAATTGAACACCAATAAAAAATAAATTAAAAAATAAAAATAAAAATACACCAAACCTCATAAGCTTTCAAGACTCTTTGCCTCATTTGACTTTTCAGAGCTTCTACTGTTCAGGATACACCAGCTTGCTAAATTCTTAATTTTCCCTCACCGAAATAATTCACAGACCATTGTGCAACACATTACTGAAACTTGCACTCTCTTTATAAAGTTCAGAGACATGAACTTCAAACAGAAGTTACTCTAATGCCTGCAAATTTTAAAATGTAGTATTGACCATTTTTATCATGAAGTCCCTAGATTTCTTCAAAAAGAACAATTTTTGTAGTTTAGTCCAAAGTATTTAATGCAAGGCATCAAAACCCCCAAATGAAGAAGATCCACTGTCTTTAATTCATTTTTTACTTGGCTTCAAGATGATAAAATTACCAAGCAGTTGGTTTATTTTATTTTTAAAATTTATTTATTAATGAGAGACACACAGAGAGAGAGGGGGGCAGAGACACAGGCAGAGGGAGAAGCAGTCTCCATGCAGGGAGCCTGATGTGGGACTCGATCCCGGGTTTCCAGGATCAGGCCCTGGGCCTAAGGCGGCACTAAACCGCTGAGCCACCCGGGGTGCCCCAAGCAGTTGGTTTAAAGACATATAATGCAAGGGGGTGATTTGGGCAATGCCTAGAGATATTTTTGATTGTCACACTCAGGTGGAGATTGCTACTGGCATCTAGTGGGTATAGACCAGGATTGCCATTGAATATTCTACAATATATAGTACAGCCTCTCCTTTCTCCCTCCCCCAACAAAGAATTGTCTGGTACAAAGTATCAACAGTGCCACTGTTGGGAAAAGCACATCTAGTATGAGAAAAATAAACCCCATATCATTAAAATTATTTATTCATCATCACTGCAATATTTTCATTTATTAAGCCCTTAGAATAAATTATTCTTACTTTCTACTTCAAATACTCCAAAAATTCACTAAATATAACTTAGTATTTCTAAGTTAGGTTATCCGTTCTTGGTTTTTTTTTTTTTTTTTTTTTTTTTTACAATATAACAAAGGGTAGACTCATCCAAAGGCATTATGTCTTGGGTTGGAAGTTACTGTTATTGAGTTATACTTTGAGGATGGTGTGGCACAGATGGGTTGAAAGTGAAGAAACGGTCACACTTGTAGAGCTGATGCAGGCAAGGATTGGGGACAGGCAGCTTAGAATAGTTCAAAGGGGGGATCCCTGGGTGGCGCAGCGGTTTGGCGCCTGCCTTTGGCCCAGGGCGCGATCCTGGAGACCCGGGATCGAGTCCCACGTCGGGCTCCCGTGCATGGAGCCTGCTTCTCCCTCTCTCTCTCTCCCTCTCTCTCTCTCTCTCTGTGTGTGTGACTATCATAAATAAATAAAAAAATTTTAAAAAATAGAATAGTTCAAAGGTCTATGGCAATTGCATCAGTGTGGTCCAATCAAGAAATATTTACTCCAGGGTTTTTCCCCACCCCTTTCCTGGCACCTGTGTTAGTTAACATAATATTGACTGTCTGTTGTAACAAACAATCCCACAATGTCTGTAATCTCAGTAGCTTGATACCACTTTGTCAAAGGAGTTTCATTTTTTGGTTTTGTGTTGGTGTATAGGTGTGTGTTTCATGGTTCCATCCTGAATAGTCCAGGTCGCTCTGTAGGGAAGCTCATCTCCAAATGGGGACTCCCAGGACAGGTGCCAGAAAATGTGGTTTCTGGTGACGTCCCTTTTTCTGGCTTCCATATAGCCACCTCACCATGTCCTCATGTGATCTATTCCTTGTGAATGCATCGAGGGATATGGGTGTCTCTTCCCTTTTTTGTAAAGATACCAGTGCTATTGGATTAAGGCCTCAATATTATGACCTCATTGAAACTTATTATCTCCTTAAAGGTCTGATCTCTCTCCAAATACAGCCACACTGGAGTTCAGAGCTTTAACATAGGAATTTTGGGGGAATACAATTCAGTCCATAACAGCTAACAATAATAGTAGCAAGAACAACAAAAGACTCACCTAAATAAGAGTATACAAGTATATTGCACTGATTTTAAGGTGTTTACAGGATCATCAGTTGGAGAGGTCATAACATACATAAACAATGAGAAATTAAAGTTTGCATAAGAGTAGATCCTTGCAGCACAAGAAAACATATAAAATGAGAAATATATTTCAAAATTGCAAGATACGTCATTTTTAAACTTTCATCAACTTGATTACTCAAATTCTTGCTGAAATTACTTATTTTAACAGGTTTCAAATTGCCTTTATAATCACGACAGACAAAACATAGACTGTACAATATTAAAATGTGAAAAAAAATGACAGAAAAGAAAAAGTTGTGTATCACAAATAAGCAAACAAAACAAAACAAAACAAAACAAACAAACCAAAAACCAAAAACCAAACAAACCTTGAATTACAGAAAGCAAATATTTGTGAGGAGCGCCGGGTGTTGTACGGAAGCGTTTGTCATTGTATTGGACACATGAAGTAATATGACACTATGTGTTGACTAACTGGGATTTATTTTTTTAATTTTTTTATTTTTTTTACTAACTGGGATTTAAATAAAAACTGCAAAAAAAGAAAAGCAACTACTGTGCTGCTGCAATCAAGGCCTCCTATTCCCCTAAAATCAGGATTAGGTCTTAACTTTATACTTACGCACTTAATTCAACGGGATAAGGAAAGAGTCTATATTTTAATGTTCAAAAAAAGAAAATTAGAGAATGTCTGTATCATCTTCAGAAACCCAAACATTCTATAATAAATGCATTTTTTATTTACTACTGTATGACATGCGGGATTTAGTTGCCCATATAGAGGCCCCATGGTCCACTGTCGTGACTGTTCTCACTTACTTTACTCCTTAGTCCTTGCAGGTGTCGTATTATTGAGAAAAAAAGGTGACATGGGTGTCAGAAGCATTTTGTATCATATCTGAGATAAGATATATTTATGACATAAAATGTTGTCTTTAAAAAGAGGCATAAGATTCAAAAGAAACATAGAGTATTTGGGGCTTCCAGGGTCTCTCTGTGGGAGGAGCTTGGGGCTTCAAGGGTCTTCCTGTGGGAGGAGCTTCCACTTCACTGAAGGGTCAAGTTCTTCATCAAAGTCATCCAGCTCCTGCTCCTTGGAGAGCTCCAGGAAAACCTGAGAGGGGCAAGACAGAGACGGGGATGTCACGCTGCCCCCTCTTGCTGCAAGTGAGTGCAAAGCGCATGCACATGTTGTACATGAATGTTCCACGGATGTCACAGGGTCCCTACCGCTGACCCACCTGCTCCAGGGTGGACTGGGAGAGGCTGTACTCCTCCAAATCGAAGCTCTGTTTAACTGCAGAAGGGCAGACATACATTAGGAGTTCATCTATTTTTTTTTTAAACTTGGAGAGTTTTACCAAGTGATATACAAAACATACAAACAGATTTTAACTATAAAAGATAAGGTAATAAGTATTCTCAGACTAACTATGGAAAGACATGTGCTGGCTTGGGCAGCGCCCATACTAAATACGGAAAGGTAAATTCTCCATGTGGTCTTGTAACAGGATGGAAATTCTCTCCCATTGTCTTGGAGTTTAGGGAGGGGCACACAAGACAAAAGCAGTGTGAGGTTCCAGACCACCTATGCAGGGTCAGTGGGGAGACAGTTCCCTCTGCGCTAGAACACTAGCATGTCCCCCTCCACATCTGCCTTCACTCTGCTCTGCTTGGCTCTTTGCTCCACTGGCTGACTTAAGAAGCTTTTTCTGATGGTTTCCACAAGTGAGCTAATGAGGAGGGACAGAGCATCAGGGAGGTCAAGACCGTTATGCCTTCCTGCCCACCCTGACATCAGCTTTGTCCCTTGATTGAAAGTCACTTCTTCTCACAGGGTCGCAGATTCTACATGATTTGCTCCTGGGTTCTAACCATTGCATCCTCTCTTAATCCCTTTGGACCTAAGAATAGCAACACTTCTGCTGTTTCTAGTCTTGGGTGATCACACTGTGCCTTGCCCCTTTGCAAACGGTCCCTGCATAAACCAAACTTGGCTGAATTATCTTACTTTCCGTTTACCATTTGTTATCAATGTGGACTGTGATTAAGACCCCAAACGTGCAGATCCATAAAAGGAAGAAAATAATGAACAGAGAGGTTTCTTGTGGGCAATTATCAGATTGCCTTTCCTTTCTCCTCTCTGAGCCAGAGGAATTGGTGGGATTGGCCTGCAATTTGGGGAAATGGGATTGTGTCCTTGACTCATGTCTTGGAACACATAAAAAATTATGGACGGTGATGGCTCTGTACTTTCAGAGTTTGGAGAGGCAAAGACGCTGGATCCAATGGGAGGTACTCTAAGAGATCTCTTGGAAAGGTATGGGGATTCCAAGAGTGGCCCAGGGGCTGCAAGAGACCAAGAGGCCAAGAGACCAAGAGAAGAAGACATCACCCACCCCAGAGTGAAAGCTGTAGTCAGAAGTTACAGATGGGAGGGGAGAGGGAGTCTTCAAGGATTTCATCTCTGCACAGGAGGCCCTAATGCCATAGTATGGCTCTAATGATCAAATCTAGCTTGGCTGTCAAATTTTCTCTTTTTCTCTCCCCTTACACTCCATACTGGGGAGGCTCACAACATCAGCATATGCACAGAGAAGGGAATGAGATAAGAAGGAAGATAAAACCATCTCTCTGGCCTCCTTAGATCCAAGTTTCCAGATATTAAGCAACTCTGATCTGGAGTGAGCACACGAGGCCAGAGTTCTGTTGCAGGCTGCAATACCCTAAAGTGATCTGATGCTATGGGAGCATGAGTCTAAGGAATGGTCAAAGGAATGTTCATGGGACATGCGTTGGCTTGTACACTGCTGAGCCTACTTAATAAAGGCATTATCACTGAGAATAAGATTAACTGTGTCTAATCTAACATTTGGAGGGGGGAAAAGAATTGCTAACTTATATTTCCAACAACAGTGGGGCAGAAAACTGTGATAAAAGAAAGCAGAACTTTAGTTTTAGCAAGTGAAACACAACAGAAGGAATCTGAATGGGAGGGAACACGTTTAAAAGCAGAAACATTAGAAGGCTGGATTGGCAGAATTAATATTGTGAAAATGTCAATGTTACCCAGGGCAATTTAAACTTTTAATGCAATCCCTATCAAAATACCATGGACTTTCTTCAGAGATTTGGAACAAATTATTTTAAGATTTGTGTGGAATCAGAAAAGACCCCGAATAGCCAGGGGAATATTGAAAAAGAAAACCAGAGCCAGGGGCATCACAATGCCGGATTTTAGGTTGTACTACAAAGCTGTGGTCATCAAGACAGTGTGGTACTGGCACAAAAACAGACACATAGATCAATGGAACAGAACAGAGAACCCAGAAATGGGCCCTCAAATCTATAGTCAACTAATAGTCAACAAAGCAGGAAAGACTATCCACTGGAAAAAAAGACAGTCTTTTCAATAAATGGTGCTGGGAAAATTGGACAGCCACGTGCAGAAGAATGAAACTAGACCATTCTCTTACACCATACACAAAGATAAACTCAAAATGGATGAAAGATCTAAATGTGAGACAAGAATTCATCAAAATCCTAGAGGAGAACACAGGCAACACCCTTTTCAAACTCGGCCACAGTAACTTCTTGCGAGATACATCCACAAAGGCAAAAGAAACAAAAGCAAAAATGAACTATTGGGACTTCATCAAGATAAGAAGCTTTTGCACAGCAAAGGATACAGTCAACAAAACTAAAAGACAACCTACAGAATGGGAGAAGATATTTGCAAATGACGTATCAGATAAAGGGCTAGTATCCAAGATCTGTAAAGAACTTACTAAATTCAACAGCAAAGAAACAAACAATCCAATCATGAAATGGGCAAAAGACATGAACAGAAATCTCACAGAGAAAGACATAGACATGGCCAACAAGCACATGAGAAAATGCTCTGCATCACTTGCCATCAGGGAAATACAAATCAAAACCACAATGAGATACCACCTCACACCAGTGAGAATGGGGAAAATCAACAAGGCAGGAAACCACAAATGTTGGAGAGGATGCGGAGAAAAGGGAACCCTCTTACACTGTTGGTGGGAATGTGAACTGGTGCAGCCACTCTGGAAAACTGTGTGGAGGTTCCTCAAAGAGTTAAAAATAGACCTGCCCTACGACCCAGCAATTGCACTGCTGGGGATTTACCCCAAAGATGCAGATGCAATGAAACGCCGGGACACCTGCACCCCGATGTTTCTAGCAGCAATGTCCACAATAGCCAAACTGTGGAAGGAGCCTCGGTGTCCATCGAAAGATGAATGGATAAAGAAGATGTGGTCTATGTATACAATGGAATATTCCTCAGCCATTAGAAATGACAAATACCCACCATTTGCTTCAACGTGGATGGAACTGGAGGGTATTATGCTGAGTGAAATAAGTCAATCGGAGAAGGACAAACATTATATGGTCTCATTCATTTGGGGAATATAAATAATAGTGAAAGGGAATAGAAGGGAAGGGAGAAGAAATAGGTAGGGAATATCAGAAAGGGAGACAGAACATGAAGACTCCTAACTCTGGGAAATGAACTAGGGGTGGTGGAAGGGGAGGAGGGCAGGGGGTGGGGGTGAGTAGGTGATGGGCACTGAGGGGAGCACTTGATGGGATGAGCACTGGGTGTTGTTCTGTATGTTGGCAAATTGAACACCAATAAAAAATAAATTTATTATTAAAAAAAAAAAGAAGAAGGCTCTTAAGAAAAGGCTCCCCTGTACATTAGGGAGGCAGCCTTCCTGGAATGTCTCCCTCCCTTCTCCTAACTGGTTGTAAAACCCTTCATGCTGATCTGAGTCTGTTGTAGGAATGCTTCTCCCTAGGGTGATGCAAAATTGGTCACTAGGCCAGGATGGCCACGGTGAGAAATGGCCCATAGAGCAAAGGTGACCAGCAGAAGGAGGAAGTGAAAAGAAGCTATCTCCGGCAATTGTAACCTTGACTCAAGGAGAAAAATTTCTCTAAGAACTAGAATGTCTGGGGCTTCTAATGACTGACAGGTGACAAGTAAGAAAGCACAGGTGAAGAAGAGGGGGAGAGGGACTCTTGGGTGACTCAGTTGGTTGAGTATCTGACTCTTGATTTCAGCTTAGGTCTTGATCTCAGGGTCATGAGTTCAAGCCCCATGGTGGGCTCCACGTGAGCCTACTCCACGCCCAGTGTGGAGCCCACTTAATAAAAAGAAAAAGAGGGGAGTGTGTGCAGCGTTTTATCAGATTTCATACACTGGTGTGATAGGTGGAATCAGAGCCCATGATAGATCAATGCAGTACATAAAGATCACAATCCAAGAGTTTGGAAAAGAGTTATGGCTTAGCCCACTCCCATAGAGAGGGACCTCCTTATCAACATCTAATGCTATCTAAGAGTACAAACAGGCCAAAAAAAATTTTTTTTTGGTATGAATCTGTGGACACTCCAGCCACAAATGCCAAAGGTCTCTTCCTTCTGGAGCCTCATTCAATTAGGACAGGATTTCCCACCCTTGCCACAAAGGACATTTTGGTCTGATGCGTCTATGCTGTGGGAGGGAGCTGACCTGTGTGCATTGCAGGATGTTTGGCATCATCCTTGGCCTTAACCCACAAGATACCAGTCATTACCCCCCCCCGCCCCCAACTTCCAGCCTTAGTTATGACAACCAAAGATATCCACAGACATCACCAAATCACTTGTGGTTGAGAAGCACTGGATTAAAAGTCTTAATACTTTATTTCTGGTATAACGGCACAATTTCATGTCCGTGTACCTCTTATACTGGTTTAATGCAAGATTTGAATTTCTCTGTTTCCCGGAGTCCTTATCTCTAAACAGTGACTCTTACCTATCTCTAATTTGAAGAAAGCCTGTGATAAGGGTCGCACATCCTCAACAGGCAACTTATAGACCATCAGGGAGGAGTACCTACGAGGAACAGAGAGTGAGGCTGAGCTCCAGGTTGCAAGAAGACAACCACTGATGGATGTGCATCTAAAAAGCAGCAACAGGGACTCCTGGGTGGCTCAGTGGTTGGGCATCTGCCTTTAGCTCAGGTCGCGATCCTGGGGTCCTGGGATTCAGGCCCACATCGGGGGCCCTGCAAGGAGCCTGCTTCTCCCTCTGTGTATGTCTCTGCCTCTCTCTCTGGTGTCTCTCATGAATAAATAAATAAAATCTTTTAAAAATAAAATAAAATAAAAAATAAGCAGCAGCAACAATATCACCAACAATTTATTTCAATGCATGTGTCTGCAGAGCAATGGACAGAGGTAGTGAATGTTCTTTAACCAATAAGAAGTCATTTTACTCAAGAAGAAGCATGAGGAGGCTCTCAGAGCTAAGCTCCTTTTTGGTCTCAGGAGGAATGAGACACAGAGGAAACCCCCAGCGCCTGCACCCCAGGATTACTTATTATCCTTCTTCCTTAGTGAGAAGAGAATAGCATCTAAGACAAAAGCACTAAGTTTGCCTCCTGCCTCTGCTGCTAGGGTTTGGTGTGGTCTAACTGACCTGAGCCTCAAGTGCCATTACCAATAATAATAAAAGTGCTAAGAGCCACCACTCACTGAGCATTGACTGATGCCTGGTAGTGGCTCTTGGTTTTAGACTAGTGGTCGTATTTAATGGGGATGGTTTTACCCTCTAGAAGGGATCCCGATGACCTCGGTCCTCGCACATGTTAGGACCTGGCTCATGAGCGAGCAGCCAGGAATGCAAATTCCCTTACAACAATCAGCTTCCAAATCAGTACTTTGCTCTCTCATTTCCCTCCCATGGAAGGAAATTCCCTTGGAATCGGGCCTTCCTCTAATAATTAAAATACTCACAATTACCATAATTTCTCTAATAATTAAAATACAATTACCATAGGGTTAAAAAACCCAAAAAGAATGATCAAGTAAGGCTTTTATTTCTCTTCACAATAATAGAAAACGGAATAATAGAAGACACAAAACCAACACCTGTGCCTACCTTTCCTGCCGGGCAGCTTGAGGAAAAAGTCTCAGAATTTCACAGTGGAGGGGCTCCACCTGGGTGGGGGTCTTCACCTTCATCTCCAGCAGATAATCTTTGCCAAATCTGCTTTTCAGATGTTGGATAGAACCGATACATCTGGAGGGAGGAGGAGGAGGAAGTTAAGTAAGAGAAGGGAAAGATAAATCTATGGCTGGTGATTTTCAGCCTCCAGAGAAAGGCCAGCGCCATGCAGAGGGGAAGCAGCCAGCCACTCCAGCTGGGGACAGTGATAACACCATGTGGGAAAATGTCTTCTGCTCCTGGCCCACGGGGGCCCAAGGGTGGGCAGGGATGGGCACCCACCTCAGCCTTCCCGACACCATGATGGCCACGCGGTCACACACGGCCTCGGCCTCTGCCATGTAGTGGGTGGTCAGGAGGGCGCCCCTCTCCGTGTTCCCGAAGGTGGCCCGGATCATCTGCCTATATTAGGTCAGGGACAATGTTAGCTAGCTGGAATGCTCAAGGTAAGAGGATAAGACTTTCAAGCATGTTTCACTGGCAAACATGCAACAACTAGTGAATTCAGATTAGACAAAGAAAGGATTTTTGAAGGCACAGCAGTCATGTCAATATCCCAACTATTGGGCAGAGTGTTGAATTCAGAACATGGCTGGGGCTGGATGTAGAGGATGATATTGGGTAAAAGGGTATTTAGAAATGCTGAATTCCCAGGGTATGTATGAGAGGGCAATGGGAAGAAAGATGGAAAATGAGAAGCACTTATTTAAAAGCATGATAGTAATGATAAAGTACAAAACAGCAGATTTCAGAATCCTAAGAACTTGGGATTTTTTTTCCTCCATAAGAACCACATATCAGGTGATGCTGTAGGAATTGAAACTGAGTAAGAGATGGATGTGGTTGAGTATAAAAACAGGCCATGCATATCCGGAAGACCTATGATGAAAAACAAGATTCTTAAAGTAGTAGGGTGTTAGAATTCTCTTTTTCTTCTTAATAAAAATTGGCTGTGATGGAGAGTCAGATTTTTCCCCCTTATTTCATTTCCTGATAACGTGTTGTCTTTTGCCTTATAAACGATGATTTTGAAGACCAGTTGTTATAGGACTGATCAGTTCACTTAAGTTTATTCATGACACCTCCTCACCACATTTGCTGCTGCCCCTCGGGGTCCATGCCCGTGGATGGCTCGTCCAGAAGCACCACGGATGGGTTTCCCAGGATGCTCAGTGCAAAGCACAGCTGGAACGAGAGGAACAGTGTGTCTGACACCAACAGGCAGGGTGCGCAGAGTAACACCGGGCCCTGTTCCTACCTTCCTCTTTATTCCCTCGGATAAGGTCTTCACGGGCAGCTTCATCTGGTCCTGCAGCTTGAGCGCATCTGCCAACCTGAAGGAAGCAGAGTGCGTCAATCCACATCACCCTCAAACTGTGGAGACTGTGAGTGGGGAATGGGCAAATCAGAACAAACACTATATCAGAAACATTTTAAAAGGAGTATTCTCAATGATCATAAAATTGAAACCACCTAGGATCCTTTATGAATCTTTCCTAGCAAATTCATATTTTTCAATGACTCCTTTCTATATGAGGGATAATCAATAAAATTTTTCTCTCCAGCCTTAGTGTGCAAGAACACAACACTCAGCTGGCTTCTTGATAACCAAATCTTCTCCCACAGGCATGAAGTCATTGGTTAGAATCTCCCATCGTTAATTCTGTGTCAACATCATTCCTATCACATCACCCCCAGTAGAGAAAGGGTGTGTCTCTCCCCTCCAGGTACCGTGTGATGGTGACTGTAGCATCCCCTTTCTTCAGCCCTTTGATGGCAGCGAACACCTCCAGATGTTCCCTCACTGAGAGGTTGGGCCACAGCACGTTGTCCTGAGGACAGTAGCCCAGGAACCCGAGGGAGTCTCCTTCACTGCTCCCTTTCAAAATCACCTACAAAAAATTAATTCTCACATTCAGTCCAAAATTGTGTGTACATGTGTATGTGCACATAAGTGCATAATTGAGCGATGCACCTGGCTGCCGAGAGTGCAAAGGGAAGTAAGTGATCACTTAGCTCGAGAAGAAAGATGGTAAAAATTCAACAGATCAAAAGGAAGATATTCCACATTGACATATCCCTCTCTTGTAGTTTAGCCTTTATTGCCAAGCCCATTACGTTGGTTGAATTCAGGGCTGCTTATTTGGTTGTCCATTGTTTGGCCTCCTTCATTGATCCAAGAGTTCAAAGGATTAGACACTTGTTGAGGATTCTGTGTCCTCAGTGTTAAACTAGCTAAAATTATAGGACCTGTTCCACAAGTTTATCGTGAGCATTTAAAAAGGCAATGATTCTCAATTAGGGACAATCTTCCTTCCAGAAGACATTGGGTAATGTCTGGAGATGTTTTTGATTGTTATATTTGGGTGCTGCTGGGATGGAATGGATAGAGGCCAGGGATGCTACTCTACATCCTATAATGCACAGGACACTCCTTTCAAAAAAAAAAAAAACCAGTCCAAAACGTTACCAGTGCCAAGCTTGAGAAATCCTGAGCTAAGGTAATAAATGAAAAGTCCTTGGCACTAGTCCAGCACAGAGCAACCAATAAGCACCACTAAAATGGCATTTATTATTTTTATGAACCAGTCATTTTGCTATACGATAATATTAACAGGTAATGTGTACCAGGGCTTACCATGTGCTAGAATCTAAGCATTTATGTGTTTTGAATTATTTGATCAAATTATTTTATACAAATTACTTCATCAAGTAATTTATAGTGTATGTGCTGCCGAAGCGAGCACATCATCGAGTAATTTATATAGTGTTGAAGAACTCTATATGACTCAGGTCGTAGTTTTATCATCTTTGTTTCACATAGGAGAAAACCAACATGTGCATAGATTCAGAGACTTGAAGAAGGTCACACAAGTTACCCCCAGCAGTTAAAGCTGGACTCTGCCTTCAGAATCCAACCCTTGACTTCAATGCCATATTGCCTTTCCCTAATACGGAGGAAGAGAGGACTAGTCAATGTGGGCTTGCAGAGCTTTCACTCTAGAGAGAGGGATGGAAAATAAAAAAAATAGAGAATACAGGGATGAATTATAGCCCCTGCTTAAAGCTTTCAAGGCAATAAATGTGATAAAGAATAAGAAAAAGATCCAGTGTAGCTACGAGTGTAGTTAGGGAAAGTCCTTGTGGGGAGGTAAATTTCAAGGTGATGAGAAGAAGGTAACCGAGTACAAAGTTGAATGAGGAGCACACCAGCCAATGGAAAAATAAACCCAAAGGTCCTACAGAGGGACGATGACCAAAGGCCAATGTGAGTGAGAGATACGCAGAGCCCAGATCTTACAGGGCCCTTTTTCTGCCATGGTAAAGATTTTGGATCAATTCTAACTGAAGGATGATAAACAGGATAGTGACACAATCTCATCTGCATCTTTGAAGGATTCCGCTGGTCGCTATGTAGGCAAGAGTAGAAATGGAAAGATAATTTGGAGACCTCTGTTGCAATCCACACCATGAGACAACCTCTCTTCATGGTCACTCCCTCTGCCCTCCCTCAACATTCTGTAGCTTCTGCTCAGTCATTCCGTCCTGTGGACCTCTGTCAATCATTTTATCCAACTTGGCCTAGACGTACTGCCAAGTGGCATCCATATATCATTCTAGTTTTTGATTTGGAATTTAGACAATAGTTATTTTTTTCTCCAATCTATGATCTCTGTTTTCTGAATAAATCCTGGATCTTGACAATTCAATTCAACAAATCGTCAGGCTACATAAGTCAACAAAAAACAAAAACAAAAACAAAAACAAAAAAGATCTCTGACCATGAAGAAAGCTAATGTTTAGCTTCACTTAACAAAATATTTCCTGTTAATGTCATTACTTGTCATTCAATAAAGCATATGTTGTAGACAATATGTACCCTTTTCAGCACCTATTTTTGGAATTAAGGAGGAAATTTTCGTTTGTTAAGGAGAGAAATTTTTAATCTTCTTCATTTCAATGCACAACACAATTGATTAATACGAAAGGATCATTTATGCCTTTTTAAGATTGTCATCAAATGTTCACTGTTTAGTGCTTCATTAGGCAGCATTAATGACCATGTTTTTGTGTGTTTTACTGACCTGTCCTGCAGTTGGATTTGTGTCTCCAGTTATCATCTTAATAGTTGTACTTTTACCAGCTCCGTTGTGTCCTAAGAGCCCTATAACTTCACCTGAAAGAAGTAGGTATGCTCAGAATTAGAACTTCAAATAATTTCAATAAACATAAAAGCAAATGCTATTAGAAAGCTCACTATGTGTCAAGCTCTGTGTCTAGTGCACTAATGCATTATTTCACCTATTCTTCACGCACACACACACACACACACACACATACACCCCCCCTAAGCATTGTTATTGACTTCATCTTATAGGCAAAGAAAGTGAAGGGTAAGGAGGGTATGTGACTTGTGCACAGTCATCCAGCCAATAAGATGCTGAGCTAGACTTGAAACAAATCTTGCTTCCAAAGTCTGTTGCATTTAACAGACACTTCCACAAAATGTGCTGTTTGTTAGAATGGAGACCGCACCGCTGTGCCCCAATGAGTCTGCTCTGGTACGTTCCCTGTTGTGAAATCAATCATCTTACTTCAAAAGCTACATCATCCTTCTCAACAGAAGGACTGGTTCCTTTTCTCTTCGTTCTTTCTTCTTTTTTAAAAAATTTTATTTATTTTATTTATTTTATTTTTTTGCTGTTGTTCTTTTTTGTTTGCCCGTTTTAACAGAACGGACATAACTGTCTTTTTAGGCAAAGAAAAAAAAAACACCACTGTTTTCGGAACTGAGGTTTTTAATCATGTGCCTGCTGATGAGCTGGCTGCCTCTCATGATTTCAGCAGAGGGCCCCAGATTCAGGTACCAGTCCTGCCTCCCAAAGACCTCATCTCGGGAGGTCAAGATCACTCTGCTAACAGTTAAAACTACTGTCTCCAACCTTTTTTAACACAGAAAGAGACATTTCTTATGGCCACTTTTTTCTTCCTCTTAGCAAAGCAGTTTCTCTTTTTGCCTGCATATTCCTTCCGTAGACAGCTAGCAATGATGACAGGTTTCTGTAGAGACAAGTAAATGACAAGGGGACTTTATTTTTACCTGGAAATGAGTGAGCGCTCCATACCCCCTCCAACCACATTTTTCCCTGTACAGAATCATGCGTCAGACAAGTCCTTCCCCCAGAAACTGCCATTTTCAAGTGACCTCTCCCAATCTATATTCATGCAGGGAAATAACATTTGCACCATATCGCATGATTGGTGTTTGTCCTTCCTCAGAAGATAGGAATAGAGACATCCACCAAACCAAAAAGACTGTTAAGGCACAGACTCACACATGCACATGTACACACACACACACACACACACACACACACACCCCTCAGAGGGACTCTCTCCTCTTGCAGTAACCTTTTTGGCCATGCTAAAGATTTTGGATCAACAACCCTAAAAAATAACAAGCCTGTGTCCATGCAATGTGTGTGTATTTGCCTTGTTCTCCTATCCTTGTAGACATTGCATATTCACTGAAATCAAGTAATGAGCTATGTGTGGGAGGATGAAAGAAACACAAAGTGTTTTTCAAAATATTCAGATGAGGATGTAGCCCCCCTTTCTTGGATGAACGTTTTTAGTAGTTGTACCCCATCAAAATCTGCAAGAGTCTCAGCATTTGTGGTTCTCCTTCTTTCCGCCTCAACATCTTCACCCTCTCCTGCGGGTTCTTCTGGGTTCGGAAAAATACTGCTGCTTCTTGGAGAAATTCTAAAATCAAAACAGTGTGATAATAACAGATTTCCAGTTGAAAAACTTGTAGCCAAAATAATGAGCTTTCTGTAGACTGCTCTCAGTGATGTGGACAGATTAACCGTGAGTACAACATAATCCCTATTTTTCCACTCTACGCCATCTGCTTTGTAAACAGCCTGGTTTCCACTGATGAGTCAAATGATGTTACTCTTACATCATCCTCACTCTTTGCCTGGGTTTACTTTTCCTTGTTGATTGTGACTTTTAAAAAAAATGAATAAATAAAATAGGACACAGATTCCAAAGGACAGTTGCATGAGAAAGGCATCTAGGAACTGGAATTTTGGCAGACATTTTGGAATTCTAAAGACTTTGCAAGAACCATGGATGGAAGCATTTGGAATTAGAGATGCATCCCAGATAATCCAGGACACATAATCACCAGTGAGTGAGCATCGCCACTTCTTAGGAATATGGGTCAGAATCACTCCTTCCCGACTGTTACCCATCCAATTTTTCCTTCATCATCCTGGATTTTCATCTCCCTCTTTCATGCCATCCCAAATTACTGCTGTCTGCTGATTTCCTAAAACATGGCTATCTTCTTGTCACGCTCCTGCTCTACCACCTACTTCACGCTTGAACTTGATTCATATCTTGTCAGTTAGGTGAGGTTTCTAAAACATTCCTGTCTTTGTTTCCCATTAGGTAATTTGCAAAATCTTCCCTATGCTTCTTTATTCCAAAATCCTCCAAAATTTAGCTTTAATTTAAATATCCATTATCTTGCAATACAAACCTTCAAGTTCTTTTTAGCTACTTCTCAAATCTACAGGAAGGTGGCATTTATACTACCTTTTGTTCTTTTGCTCAAACTACCTTCCTGGACAGGCTACACTTACCAATTATTTATCTTTACTTACCCATTATTTTAAAGCTTTTACCTCTCCTATATAACTTTCTTTTAGTATGTCAGTGAAATTATGGTATTCCTTAATTTTTCAGTGTCTCACATGTGCTAATGTGGCTTCCAGTACTAGATTGTGAGCTCATAAAAGTATCATGAATTTTAGTAATTTTGTATACTACACAATTCCTTTAAAAAAAACTTGTGCAGTAATTTTTACTTAATTAACTTAAGAATATAACAATGTTTTTAAACAATGAATATTAAAATAGCACATGAAATTTTATTGGAATTTTCTCAACCTGAACACAGGATCTTTTCTCATTGATTTCTTCCTAAAGTTCACTTCCAGACACCGGAGAACAAAAACGAAAATGAAAAAATGAAGGTAAGGCTAAGGGGAGAAAAAGACAATCAATATTAGAAATCACCATAAAAACAACAACTTTAATATTGGAATTTATTTAAGGAGATTGATCTTATGTACAAAAATACATCTGATAACATTTTCAGCATTTTGAAAGACAATTTAATATTCAATGAAACTCTCAGCACTAGCTTCACTGCTCTTCAGAAAAGCCATAACAGACAAGACAGTGGTAAGTTGGTACCAGGACTGTTCATGCCATTGGGAGTTTGGGTCCACACTCAGTGTGTGTGTGTTGCTTCAGATATGCTTTAAAAGCTGGATTTTGGGATGCCCGGGTGGCTCAGTGGTTGAGCGTCTCCCTTCGGCCCAGGGCCCTGGAGTCTCAGGATCGAGTCCCACATTGGGCATGGAGCCTGCTTCTCTCTCTGCCTGTGTCTCTGCCTTTCTCTCTCTGTGTCTCTCATGAATAAATAAATAAATAAATAAATAAATAAATAAATAAATAATCTTTAAAAAAAAGCTGGATTTTTAAGTGCCCAAATTAAACTTTTTAACTTAATGCTAAGCATACAAATGTGTCCCCCTCATGCAAGAACATTTAAATGGAAATGTATTCTTACTATTAGCAGTGCCAGAAACACAATTTGCTGTTCTGAAGCTCCTAAATAATCCATGGAGTCAGGAGAAATCTATAAAATGAGGAAAAGTATATTTAGATGAACCTTTTTCTGTTCGTAAATCTCACCTCATGTAAGATAAATTAATGTCCATTAAATGACCTTGCCAGCGTTCTCTCTTGTGTGCATCAGGTAAAAGTCAATTTCTGACTGCCCTGTGTGTCTTCCGTGCTTTCAAAGTCACCGAGTGACTGCTTGACTAGAGGCTCAGATGCTTTTATACTTAACACTGTGAGTCAGCAGGATTCACCCTGCTAGGAGAATCCTGGGTGGTGCTGGAAGGACCCATCAAAGCCATGGGCAAGATCTGTCTTAAGACAAACCTTCACCCCTAACTTTTACCTGTCTTTCTCTCTACATCTGTGCTCCTTCCCCAAGAGCCCTGGAACCATTACATTGCTCTGACCCCTGCTCCGCCCACTCTTAAGAATAATCATGACAAAGACAAAGATCTTCACCTGGAGTTCTGCAGTTTTCATTAGATTTACAATACACGCATAATATCCATAATATCCATCCATAATGCATAAGTGCATGATTTTCATTAGATACACAAAACATCTTAAAGCATCTCTCAACTCTTTAGTAAATAAAGAGTAAAGAGCCAATTTTATTTCCTGAGCTATATTTCCCAGGACTTTCTTCTGAGCAATCTTAGGCTGATATGGTAAACTCTATCACATTTGTCCACCATCTAGAAAAGATGATTATGTTTTTGCATTGAATGGTTGGCCGGGACCTGGACCTTATTTTAAATGATCTTGTTCTCCTATGTGCCTCAGTCACCCACTTCCAAATACAGTACCACATCCAAAATCTATGTTAGTCCCCCTCCTCTTTGCCCTGTCTACCGTGTCTTATTTTTTCATCCTTACTCTGTAATCTGGAGTTGGTGACCTTCCAACCCACCAACCTCACCACTGTCTCACTGTCCATAAACCCCCTCATTTCCTTAACTTCATCATTCCCTAGCTTAGAATCCACGGTCCGTTGCTATAATCTCTCCTTATAGAACTCCTTATAGAATCTCTCCTTATATAGAACTTATATAGAGCTCCATGACTCCCCTGGCAAAAACACTAAGCCTGATTGAACTTAACTCCACCTGCCCTGAATTGCGTATGAGAAGGAGATTATGATAAGAAAAACTATCAACTTTGCTGACCTCACTTGGAAAGTACGGCAAGGGGTACTTTCCTGCACTGCCTGCCAGTTCTACTGACTTACTTTGAGCACTGCCTGCCAGTTCTACTGACTTACTTTCTGAAATCACTGTTCACATCATTTCCTCTATCCTCAAACTTTCAACACCCCTGTTCATCTCACTCTATATTGATAAGTTCATCTCTTTCCCTAAGAAAGAGGATTGCACAGAAAAGAATCATGCCTCTTCCTACCATCAAAGCCACTGATCTATCTGCCTCATGCTATGATCTTGGTAAATGGATGGAATGTTCCTGCTTTGATAGAAAGCAACTTCTTTGCTTGGGCGCTCTATGACATTCATTTCTCAGCTGTTCAAAGACTTGGCTTTTTAGATAGTTCATGTCCCTCTTTTCATCAGAAATTTTGCTCATACCTTCCTAGACCAAAATGTATTCTCCTCATTCCATCTCTGATACTCTTTTTAGCAAAGCTGGAAGTAGGTATCTCTGCACCCTGCACACCTTCCTCATCTCACAGTATCTCCTAAGCTCATTCTTGTTTGGTTTGGCCTTCACCCTTTCCTTGAATTCTATCTGCTTAATATCACCAGTGACTTCCATGTAGTCAGTCCAGTGATCTCAGTTATCAACTTTCTAGACCTCTTGTTTGATAGTTAAATCATTCCCTCCTTCCTGAAATATTCTTTAGTGCCATCTGGCACATATCCTTCTGTACGGATACTTTAAGTGTTTAAGGAAAGTTCCTGAAAATAGATTCTGGCACACAAGAGTCCTCCACTTTTTTTCCTACCTCACGAGTTCTTTCTCAAGAGGAGAAGACTCTTCCTCTTCTCGATTTTTAAATTTTGGTGTCCAGGTCAAATCTTGGGCTCACTTTTTATTCTAATTATACTTACCCTGTAGGTTATATTGTCTAGTGCCATGGCTTTAGATAGCATTTATATGCTGATGAATCTCAAGTAATCACCTGCTGGATTTTAGATGCAAATATCTACTGGCTACATGGCATTTCCCATTGCATGCCTATTAGGAAACTTAAATTCAGTATGTCCAAAATTAACAGAAAAAGTGCATCTCTTAGCTTCCCAGTAGGGTCATTTGTTCCAAGGAGAGAATGTTATCACAAGAACTATAAAATTCTACTACTGTAGAAATATCCTTGACCTTCATGAACCAAGACAGAGCTCCTTATTGAATAACATGACTCTTTTTTTTTTTTTTTTGAATAACAAGACTCTTGACTGTGGTAAGAGAATGATCTCTCCAAAGACAGAGTCTTCAAATTCTTTTTTTTTTTTAATTTTTATTTATTTATGATAGTCACACACACACACACACACACAGAGAGAGAGAGAGAGAGACATAGGCAGAGGGAGAGGGAGAGGGAGAGGGAGAGGCAGGCTCCATGCACCCGGAGCCCGATGTGGGATTCGAGCCCGGGTCTCCAGGATTGCGCCCTGGGCCAAAGGCAGGCGCTAAACCACTGCGCCACCCAGGGATCCCTAGTCTTCAAATTCTGTACAGATAAGGACTCCATATACATTTTTAGAATATACTAGGCTATTTTCCGTGGCCACATATTTCATGACCTGAGGATAGGAGTGAAATTACTTACCTCAGAGAAAATTAACAGAGAGCCAATCAGTGTAAAAGGTGGTATTAATATGGTGCAGAGAAATAGTCCTAGAAATCCATATTCATTTAGATCCGTAGCAACTATTGAGAAGATAGTGATCTAAAAAAAAATAGCGGTCTAATTTCACTCAAGTGTAACAAATCTGAATTTTAGGATGTTTTCCAAGAGGGTGGGAATTCATCTTGTAAATGTTCTTATTTTCAGCGTTTGCCTCATAAGGCAGTACTACCACCATGGTTATTTTTAATTTGCAACATAAGATTGTATTGGATTGACTATGACATTTTTAGGACACAAATTCAACATGCATGCAAATCATTTGGATTCTTGCTGAAACTCAGATTCTGACAAAAGGGCTATTTATTGCACATTGCGCTGCATTTCACAGTAGGTCATTGGCACCTGTTTGGCTGTTAGACGTGCCAGCTACTCATTCTCATAGCTGTATAGTTTTTCTTTGACCAGATGTGAAAGAATTAAATAATTCTGCCTTCAGAAAATGTGTTGTTTCCATTTCTCTGCCCCTATAAATGATGGTCTACATAAATCCTTACCTATTGACACTCTTAGTCTTTAAGGAAAGATTCTGAAAAGTATAAATGTGGTTTAAAATTATGTGAATTCAAAATTTTAATGGTTAATAACAGATTATTTTTCAAAAAGATGGTGACAGTCTATGTTCTGATGAACCATGAATGGGTGCGCATGTTACGCCACCTCACTGACACTGGGTGCTATAATTAATCGTTGTAGGTATCCTTGTTTTATTGTTGATATTAGGTGACTAGCTGTATAAGTTTACTGAGTACTATAGTATTGGCCATTGGTTTTTAGTAATTTGTCCTTCCTGTGCTTATATTTTTTACTGGGCATTTTTAAAAGAATGGCATGGTGTTTCCTTAATTCATGCAATTTTTCCTCTGTTAGCTTGCCAACTGCTAATAGTGAACCATCACTGCAATCTGAAATAAATCATACTGAACTATCTTCTTTTTAAAATTTATTTTGGGTTTATTTTGTTATCTTTTTATTTAGAGAACTTTGATTTTCCAGATTATCAATGTTTTTCTTTTTTGCTCTATCTTTCTTAGCTTTTGTTACTAAAGTTACACTTACTTCATAAAAGGAACTATTACGCTCTGTGGATTTTTAAATATAAATATATTATAACCGTGATTCCCAAAGTTATGCAATCTTCATCCATGTTTAACAGAATTCAGTGGTCCATACTAGTGCTTTTATAGCATTTAAAATTTTTTCTTAAATTCTTTAATTTATTTCTTAGTCAGATTAATTTCATCCTTAAATGGTTCTCCTTTCCACTTCCAGCTTTATTGAGATATAATTGACATACAACATTGTGTAAGCTAAAGATGTACAACATGATGATTTGATACACATATATATTGTGAAATGATTACCAAAATAAGGTTAGTTAACACATCCCTAATCTTACACAATTACCTTTTTTTGTTGTTTCAGTGAAAGCATTTAAGATTTACACTCTTAACAACTTGCAAGTGTATAATATAATATTGTTAACTATAATCCTGGTGCTGTACATTATATCCCAATAACTTATTTATCTAATAACTGGAAGTTTATATCTTTAGTCAATATCTCTCCATTTCCCTCACCCACAGCCCCTGGTAAACAGCATTCTTTTCTGTTTCTATGGGGTAGCTGTTTTAGATTCCATATATATATGAAATCATACAGTATCTGTCTTTTTCTATCTGACTTATTTCACTTAGCCTAATCTCCTCAAAGTTAATCCTACAAGGGGCAGGATTTCTTTCTTTTTATGGCTGAATAATGTTTCATTGTATGTATATACTACATTTTCTTTATCTATTCATCTGTCAGTGAACACTTAGGTTGTTTCTATGTCTTGACTGCAATGAATAATGCTGCAATAAATATGGGGTGCATGTATCTTTATGAGATAGTGATTTCATTTCCTTCAGATAAATACCCAGAAGCAGAATTGCTGGATCTTATAGTTATTCTATTTTTTTCTTTAGTTTTTGAGGACCCACCATACTGTTTTCCATAGTGGCTATACCAATGTACATTCCCCCAGTGGTGTAAAGGATTCCCTTTTCTCCACACCCTTGCCAGCATTTCTTATGTCTCGTCTTTTTTGATGATAGTCTTTCTAACAGGCATGAGGTGATATCTCATTGTGCTTTTGATCTGCATTTCCCTGATGATGGTCATATTGAGCTTGTCTTCACATACCTGTTGGCCATTTGGATGTATTCTTTGGAAACATGTCTATCTAGATCCTTTATCCATTTCAAAATCAGATGACGATGACGATGATGATGATGATGAAGATGATGATGATGATGATTTTGCTATTGAGTTATATGAGTTCCTTACATATCTTTAATATTAAGCCCTTACCAGATATATGGTTTATAAGTATTTTCCCCATTTCATAGGTGTCCCTGTCATTTTGTTGATTGTTTTGTTTGCTATGCAGAAGCTTTTTAGTTTGATATTGTCCTTCTTGTTGATTGTGCCTTTAAAATACATATTCTTAAACTTATTTAAACATGATTTAAAAATCAAACAATATGTACTGTCTGCATACTTACAATTAAGAAGAAAAATGACCAAATGCCACTATTTTTCCTCCCATTGCGAAAAATGAATGAAATCACATATGTCAAGAAAATCAGAGATGAGACGTATCCAATACTACACAAGATCTGGAAATAGAAATATTAAGGTTGGATAAGGTAAATACTGTCTAGGAAAGCATTAATGCTTAAACTTTAGCTTTCCAAACTATGCTATAATGAAGGTAATTTGGAGTTCTTTAGTTTAAGGTTAATAATGTCTCTGAATTCGTGAAATATAGCCTAATAAAACTATCTCATAATTTTTGCCACTTACCTGAACTAAGAGGTTTTGAATTATAAATATAATCTCATCTGGGCTAAAAACATAATCCATTATTTGCATTAGAAGGAGGATCAAGAAGTAGAGTGGAATATCCACCAGTGCCTGGCCAAACCAATAAGCAGAAGGGTAGAGGCCTGAAATCCGTAGCTGCGAGTGAGCTTTTTTCTGGAAAAGAAAAGGAAGAATCATCAAAAGTTCTGAAGAGCTAAGACTTGAGAAGTTGCAAATATGTGGTCACAAAATCATTCATTTTTGTGTGTGTGTCCCTTTCACATATTGTGCTGATTTAGTAAATGACACTGTTACTGGCCTCACTCCAGGGGGATTGATGGTGCTCCAAACTACATGGTGATTTCATTTTCCCAAAGAAAAATGCGCTAAGAGAACAAGTTCATATTCTATCACAGAATGACTGGATGCTGCTTCAATAAGATTCCTGCTCTTTTCTTTGTAAAGTTACTCTTCCTTTTGGCACTAATGGAGACTTGCAAATTGTACAAAGATTCAAAAGATGTAGGTCTACAAATTTCCTGTAAGATTCTTCAAATTTATGCTGGATGTAAACAGCCCGTTTATAATTGGCATTTTATTTTAGGTCTAAGAAATGATCTTCTGATAAGTCAATTTCATGACCAACTCTTTAGGTTGGCGTAAGAAAATGTCTGTTATGAGATAAAAATAAGACACTTATTGTCTTGAAGTAAACCACATTTTTCATTATTATGTATGAAAACTAGTAAGTAGATTTTGATATCGTGACCCACTCTATGCTATATGGTTGCGATGACTGTCTTAACACAGGGTTTTAATATTACTTCAACTTTCCTAACAGTTGACGTTTCCTAACAGACATGCAAATGTGATGAAATTTTAAATCTAAAGTTGAGTCTATTATAAAGACATCAGGAAAAAAGTTAGGATGGAGAGTACCTGGGAAAAAAACAGGAAAGAGAATGATAGTGAGGGTGTGCTAGAGAACTGGATATTTTCTGTTCATTAATGTGTTCAATATATGTTTACTGAGCATACCATGTGCTTTGTGTTGGTCATGGGGCTCTAGTGGAGTTTAAGTGCAGGGGACAACAGTGGTAAAGGCAGTATGTGAATAACTACAGTAGTAGCTACATAATTAAAATTGTTAAAATTAAAATTTAAGAAGTATAAATAAGATAAAGGTCCTATGAGAGATGAACTGTAATTAGGGGACCCATAAAGGAAGGTTCCCTTTTCAAGGGCCTGAGTTAGTTCTAAGTGGTGAGTAGGAGTCACACAGGTGACAGGTAGGGAGCTCTGCAGGCAGAGAGCACAGAAGAGAAGACCTTTAGTGGGTGGAGTTGATGCTCTTGGGAAACTGGAAAGAAGCCAGCATGGCTGGACACAGTTACAGAGGGGATAGTGGTGTCATAGCAAAGTGAGGAGACAGCCAGGTCTTTCTAGGCTACAGCAAGGATTTCATTCTCACTTTTTGGTTTGTCAAGAAACCACTTAGGGACTTAGGCAGGTAATCTGCATGGTCAGATGAGTGTTTTTAAGTAATTGCGCTGTCCCACTGTGTGGAGAATAGATAAGGAGATGACTAATAAGGATCCATAGTGAGCAATTAGGGAGGTTGATGTGCTTGTCCAGAAGAGAGATGACAGTGGCTCTGACTAGGGTGTCGTAGGAAAGATGGAAGAATGTGCAAAGATTCTAGACATATTTCAGAAGCAGATTCCATGACTTCACTATTATCTGGCTACAGAGTTTAAGGAGAAGAGGTATCGATATGGAGCTGCCAGTTAAATTTGAATTTTAGATAAATATCTTTTAAAAAATTTTTTAGTACAAGTATGTTCCAATCGAATGAAGCTAAAATGAACCTTGGGAGGGGCCATGATTTTCAACAATAAGCCAAGGTGCTGTGGTGAGTAGGTTTGGATCATTTAACTGAGCAACTTCACCACCATCTTAAATCGAAAACTGTCACTGAGAGAGGTGTTGTGGTGATGTCAGAGGGTCATGGCTATCAATAAAAGTCAAAGTGATCAACTAGATGAAAGCTGCCATCCCCTGTTAACTGATGATATACCTCCTAGGCTGTCTTTCTTGAGGTCTCACATTTGTTTAAGAAAAATAGTGTGTTCTTCATATTTGCCAACCTTTAATTAAAATGCTCGATGATGCATTGTTCCAAGCATGTAAATTAGGTGTATCACCTAATTTAAATATACGGTCGTAACATGGAGAAGGGGTCTCTGAGTAATAAGAACATGTGAGGACTTTGTTAACTCTTCTTACTTTATAGTCGCCGATGCTGCTCATCGCAATGTAAGGAGTAAAACAGGCTGCCACAGGTATCCAGAAGAAGGCGTTACTCAGGTACCCATGCTCATAAAACATGTGCTCCTGAAATCATCCAGAACACATGAGCTGTTGGCAGTTGGACGAATGGTTCATTTGTGCTTAATCTTAACTAAATCATTCAAATTCTCGAATTGGTCTAAACACCCAGAACACTTCCCAAAGTCCCATCTGCAACTTCTTACCCACATTCTTTCAATCGTGTGTTGCAGCCACCTGAGCATTTTGAACATGTATCCGGATTCACAATGAATGAGAAACTCCGCTGAGTTGCATGCATTGGCTATGGTCCCACAGTTGATAACTCATGTGACAAGCATGGCACCTCTGCTCTCTGACTTTATGATGGTCACATTTAGCTGATGTTTGAATAGACAATGGAGTTGGTGGACTGTCAATGGAAGAGCTATTTTGCTACTCTTAGAAATTGGTGCCAAATCAGTTCAGTTCAACATTTACAAAGAATCATTCCTCTGGCTCAATGAGATGCATAAGGAGCAAGTTCAAATGCCTGCAGGCACCTGGCTGGGAGCACTGTTCTTGGCTATCCAGGATCATTCAGTAGCCTCTTCAAATACAATAGCTAGGGAAACATAGCAGCACCTCTACCTGCTGCAGTTTTCTTAGATGTATAATAATAATCATACCGCCTATCTTAAAGTCTTATTAGGACATTTAAACATAATAATGAATGTAAATCATGTGGTCAGTGTTCTGAGGACCTAAATTTAACTTGGGACCCCATGTGAACAGGGATGCAGTTGTTTCTGCTCAAGAGATTTCCAGAGGAAGGATTACTCTGATGTGGTTGGAGAGGACAGTGCCGTGAGGCACTATGGAGACTGTGGAGCAGCCCCTGCTGCACCCCAAATCTCTATAGCTTTCCAACAGCATGTGAGAAGCACTCACTCAACAGTTCTTACAGCTCTTTCTGAAGAGGCAAAGAGGTTAACACAGGGGCAGAAATTGTTAAATGACCTGCGCCATGGCCACATCAAACAACGAACAAGGGGAAGTGGAGAGAGCTTGACAGTGAGGGCATCTCGGTAGCAGGTGAAGGGAAATTCTGCTCTGCACCATTAAGTGCATCTTCAACTACACAAGGCCCTGGGGTCAGAGCTAAACTTCCCCCAAGATAATCTCACAGGTCACCTAGGCTGTGGCCACCACATACACAGAAGCTATGGGAGGCAGATACAACTAGAGAATGCAGGTGTCTCCAGAGCACCATTTTTTCCTGTCTTAATCTCTCCAACCTTCTCTCTGCTTCCAGCCCCAGCAGAGTTTTACTCTGAAGGGAGAAAAAAGGAGGGCAGGGAGTCCAGAGAAAAGTCACTCTCTCCTTTCTACTCCCAGATGTTAGACTAGAAAAGGGGGAAGAGAGGGCAAATCCCTCTACTGCCCACTCGCCCATTTCCACCTCTGTTAGGCAACAAGTCAGCCCTGTAGGAGTTTGAAGTGGATGGGAAATTGAAGTTTTGGACATCCCTGGAATAATTCTTAGTAACAAAGAGTGACCAGGGAGCTGAAGGGAATGCCTACATTGTCATTTCAAGAAGGTGGAGGGAGATTCAAGATGGCAAGATGATAGAGTTGCACACCCTCCCCCCACTGTGGAGATTCTCAGGATCTGAGCAGGCCTGGCCAACTGTATTTTAAATAAGAACTGCTTCTAGTTCTAATTCAGCCTATCCTCTCATCTAGTCAAAGCTAAACATTCTTTAATAGAAACTCGATGCACTCCCAAGAAAAATAATACGAATAGCAATAGTGATAATGAGTGCAACTTATTGAGTGCCTGTGATTTTCTATGTTAATGTGCCTTATTGCTCGTCTTTACAGTAACTCAGTCAACTGGACCTGGTGCTCACATGGTCTTATTTACTTCTTTTTTTATATTAATTTATTTTTTATTGGTGTTCAATTTGTCATCATATAGAATAACACCCAGTGCTCATCCCTTCAAATGCCCACCTTAGTGCCCGTCACCCAGTCACCCCCACCCCCCGCCCACCTCCCCTTCCACCACCCCTAGTTCGTTTCCCAGAGATAGGAGGTCTTATTTACTTCTTAAGAAAACTTTGTGGGCCCCTAGGTGGCTCAGTGGTTGAGTGTCTGCCTTTGGCTCAGGGCGTGATCCAGGGGTCCCAGGATCAAGTCTGCATCAGGCTTCCCACAGGGAGCCTGCTTCTCCCTTTGCCTGTGTCTCTGACTCTCTGTGTGTGTATCTCTCATGAATAAATACATAAAATCTTTTTAATTTTTTATCTGTACTTTTTTTTCCTGTGGATTGCCGAACCAAGGTCTACAAAAGGTCCAGTTGTTAAGAAGACCACACTGTCTGGCCTTTAAGCCTCTGGCTGTTTCAAGGAGGTCCCATTACTTACTGCCACAGATGGTGACAGATCTAAGATGAAAAGCTGTCAGTTCTTTTTCCCAACTAATTGCATTTTCTGCTGTTTCACTGACCCCAAGTCATCCAATTCAGGTTATAATGTTTCATCATCATTGCTAGATAGTGCGTGTATGTATCTACCAATAAATATAAACTATATGTATGTAAAACATACATTTATTCAAGGACGAGTTCACAAAAATAACATGATGTTATTTCAGCATTTCAAGTGTCTTCGTGAAAACTCGTTAGGGCTCAGGATAAGTGAAATAATATTATACTTACTTCAGGGGCATCTGGCTGGCTCAGTGGGTTAAGCATCTGACTCTGGATTTCAGCTCAGGTCATGATCTCAGGGTTGTGGGGTCAAGCTCCATTTCAAGCCCTGCGTTGGGCTCTGCGCTGGGCATGGATTCTCTCTCTCCCACTCCCGTGGCCCTTCACCCACTCTAAAAAAATTATACTTACTTCAAAATATGTGCTTCTGTCAGTCTGAATGTGTTCTGAAGAATTAAAAATTCCAAGTAACCCATTGCTGATGATATCCATGAGGACAGGAAAGCAATTTAGCCTTTTGGTATTACAGGCTATCGAGAATCTGTGATCCTAAAATACAACAAATAGGCATTTTAAGTCCTCAGAAAGCAAATACAAAATTTAATGAAAGAATACAGTAGAAAATCATTCAAATTGTTGACAATACAGGAAGGCTAAAGCACTGGATGTCATTAACATCACTGTCACTCATATTATTTGATTAATTCCCGCTATATCACAAGGAATCCAGTATTTTGGTCTTTACTGACCGAACATCAGCCATGTGGCTATTTATGCCTAAACACTCACAAAACAAAATGCCTCGGATGATTTTTAGCAGCAAGGCCATAAAACACAAAGCAACGTCTCTTTAACATGGCAGTAGGCTTTCTTTCAAAATGTGATATATGCATTTTACACATTAAGAATGTGTGGATACTTGGAAGCAGAAGGCAGGCAGCATTGTAATGAAAGCATAGGTTTTCACAAATACTGAGCTTGTAGTAGAAGTGTTGTGTGTAAAATGTCCTGAAAACGGCATTTAAAAATCATTTCATAGTATATGTAAGTCAAGTCATTATGCTGCACACTTTAAACTTATACAGTGCTGTCTATTAATCATATCTTAACAAAACTGGAGGAAAACATATGGTAAAAAAATGTTACATACATCTCTCTCTCTCTCTCTCTCTCTATATATATATATATATATATATATAAAACCATCTCTTTATATACATAAACATATATAAAAATATATATAATATATTTATATATATAAAACATATGACATGCATATACACATATGTAACATGATTACCTTTTGCCCAAATAAAGAGAATATAAGTGAGTTATTATTTGGGCATGCATTTTTACAATCCAAAATAAATCACCTGAGTTGTATCTAACTATGTGAGGCAATATTTATTGATATTAAGAATGCCATTTTTTAAAACTATCTTTCTGGTAGCACCTGGGTGGCTCAGTGGTTGAGCGTCTGCCTTTAGCTCAAGTCGTGATTCCAGGGTCCTGGGATCAAGTTCTGCATCAGGCTCCCTGCAGGGAGCCTGCTTCTCCCTCTGCCTATTTCTCTGTCTCACTGTGTATCTCTCATGAATAAAAAAATATAAAAAATAAAAAACCCTATTTTTCTGAGCATACTGGAAACTAACCTGATAAAGACATACCAAGAATTAGTTTGATCAAAAGTGATTTCTGATTTTATTATTGGCACAGAAATTATTTCTGAAAATTAACTCTGACAAGTTGCAAATGGTCAAGGTTTGTAACACTCACCTGCTCTGATTTATACATAGAATGCTGTCTTGTCATCTTTTTTCATTTGTCTACCCCGGGGATCTCTCCCCAAACTCCCTCACAGTGTAGACAGGTAATATACATGGGTGAAGCAGTGTGGAGATAGAGCAACCTGGCAAGTAAAGTCCAAGTCTAAACTGGGCAACTATTTCTCAATTCCAACTGCGGACTCCCAAAATTGGCATATGGAGGGATTTTTCAACAGAAGCAGAAATATAAATTTTTTATAAGAAATACATCAATCTTAAATATTGCCAAATAAGGCAGTCCTTCTCAAACTTTAGGGAGCATACTAATCTCCTGCAGATTTTATTTAAGTGCAGATACTCAGTAGGACTGGAGTGGGGGCTGAGAGTCTTCATTCCTAGCAATGATCCACTGATATTGATTCATGAACCACAAGTTGTAGGAAACTAAGAAGTTTTTTAATATCAGATAGAGGAGCATAAAGATTTATCTGAAGATTTGACTCATTTGTGTAAAGTTTAGCAGGAAAAAAGACTTGAGCTGTTCTCTCATAAAAAATTTATGCAAATCCACTGTAAAAAAAATTAAGAACTATTTTTTTTGGTAATGGAGCTACAGTTCCCAGTAGGTATTTATCAGATTTATTATTAGAGGATTTGTCAAAATGTAATTTGAAGTGATTTCCAATTGAGAAAAAGATTTAAATGAATGATTCATAATAGTGCATGCAATTTAATAAGGAATGAAATCCAACAGCATTTCATTATATGTTTTTGTAATGTATTGGAGACTGTGGGCAAATAATCGTAGTATAGCTTCTCCTCTAAAAATGAGAGATATCCCACCTGTTTGTGTTAAACTGGCCTTTTATGTCAATTGTTAGGTATTATTCAAATGGTGTTCACAACTCATCTTTGGTGAGATGCAACTATCAGAGCCCAACATACCTTGTCATCACCTGACACAGTGATGGCACCATTGTATGAAGGCTCATTTGGGCCATTTCTAATTCCAAAGGCATCCACTTCCAAAGCTATGTTCTGTTGCCTCAGTGAATGTATAAAGTTATCAATGCTTGACCCTACAGAGAAGGTAAAAATCAAAAGAAGAGCAAAGTAAAACAATGGTCAATTAATATATTTTTAAAAAGCTAAACTAAAATAAAATAGTGTCACCCAAAGCATATCACAATAAGAACTGTCTACGGATTGCTTTAGAAAGGCAGAATTGAGGCTATGATACCAAAACCCACTCTGATATCAAAGATAGGACAAGATTACTTTACCGAGAGCCTAGCCACTTACATATAATTTCTGTTAGTGTAGAAATACTACTTAAAATTAACATTATAATCCTTAAAGATAGTAATCATCTATTTTCTTAGAAATTTGGGCCAGATTTTTTTCCAGAGTCCAAGACTGCATAATACTTTAAAAATATTGTGGGAAGACCTCAGAGATATAGATTTGTCTTACTAAATCCCCTTTTGTTGCTTGGTCCCATAAACTTCAGGATTTAAGTAAGGTTGCAACATGCGTTTCTAAAATAAACTTCCAATCTTGAACTTTTCATTTTAAAATTAATTTCCTACTTGGCCTCCTGTGTGTTTTCTACAACACACAGGATTTATTTTTCCCCTCATGGTTTATATTGTCTGGGGAATCTCTCTATAAGAGCAATACTGGAAAGTTATATTTTAGCTGTACTTTTACCTGTTTTATTGATGACCAGTAAGTGGGTCAGAGGAGCTTGAGGTGGCTGTCCCGGCGAGAGGAAATACATAGTAGGAGTCAGTCCCCAAGAATAACTTTTTTGATATAACTCATAGAACAGATGTTCCAAAAGCTGAGGGCAGAGGCTAATGCCAAAAAGCAATAATCTACATGGAGGAAAATGGAAAAGAAAGAAACTCATCTATAGGAACTTTTGTAGATTTTTCAGTTGGAGTAGATAATGGGTATCATAAAAGAAAGAAATCATACACACTAACCAAATATAGAAATCATGCTTTCTCCCCCGTTTCTTCTAACGTGAAGTAGTTCCTATGTCTCTATGCTGGGACCTTCTCTCTAAATGCCTCTCCCCCATCCTCCCTTCCTCATTTTGGAAATGTCACTCAGGCTCATGATGTTGGCTGGGTACGACTGTTCAATCTCTTTCTGATTCCCACTTCTTTCCTCTGTTTCCATCTCACATGTCTTCCTTTTTCTGGCATATCACCAACACTCAGATGTACTACACTTTGAAACTCTTACCCCTACAGTTCCCAGTTTCTATAAATCACATTTTCTCATTCACTCAAGTTCCAAGGGCCAATCACTTTCCACTCATCTGGCTGTTTTAAGTCCCTCTTCCAAATGGTTGAAAATTTCTATCGTATCATCGTTACGTGCCTAAAACCCTTTCCTCTTTTACTTTTCAAGTCAGGACCTTAATTATCTCTTTCCTGACCTTTTTCAATATTGTCCTCAATGACCATTTTCCTTACCTCCAGAGTCTACTGCTTCTAAACCTTCTTTGCACTGTTGCCCAATTATGTACAATTTGGCAATCTGTTTATTTTTTTATTTGAAAGAGAGAGAGTGAGAGCGACTGCAGGTGGAAAGAGGTGCAGAGAGAGAGAAATCTCCAAGCAGACTCCCTGCTGAGCATGGGGGTCTGGCATGGGGCTCGATCTCATGACCCTGAGATCATGACCTGAGCTGAAATATAGAGTCAGATGCCCAACTGACTGAGCCGCCCAGGTGCCTCTCTAGAATCTATTCTAATTATGTTGATCACCTTTTCAAATAAAAATTCAATATTCCTTATTATTCATAAAGCCTAAACTCTTCAGCTGTACATAATATATTATCAAAAGTATTTCTACTTTTCCATGTACTTTGTTATAATTCACTGAAATGGATAACAGCTCTTCTGACTTTTCATATATCTCCAAACTCAGTATTGCCCCTCTGCCTGAATTTCCATCCTCCTTTCTTTCCTGTTACATTTTTCTATACCAGACTCCATTTCTCCCTCATACAAAATCGTTTTTCTGATGCCCATATTGGTACATAATCTTTCTCATACTGAATGTTCTGGTCGACAATATTGTCTAATCTTATGCCATGGTTTTTAGTGTACTTCTACTCACCCTCAAGAGCCAAATCTCATGTCTGATTTATTTCGATACATGTTACAGACATTTAACATGGAGTGCTGTGCAGTGGTGCTAACAAATATGTTTTAATGAATGAGTCCTGGCTGGAGAGCAGGGTTTTCGCAAGGAGGTGTGACTCAATGAAGAGCCCAAAACTAGCGGGAAATGCGTGAACCATGAAGCAAGTTCCAGGCAGTGACATGAAGCCTTGGCTTAGACACAGCCTGGCACAAAGTAACTTGGACAAAGAGGATAGGATGTTTTGGGGATGGGATCCAAATGCTAACTTCTATACTTCAGAAAAATGATCTCAACCCTTTGATAAGAACAGATGCGGTGTGAAATAAAAAGAAAGAGCCCAAACTTTTTTACTGGGTGCAATTACATACTCACCAAAGCAATTGGAAATTGTTTTCTATATTAATAAAGACCATATGCAATTACTGGAATTTATCTCAAGAGGTTTTGGGGTTTCTTTCCCCTTGAATTTATTTTGAGAACACTGACCAAATGTGTCTGAAACACTCGGATACTCACATGGTCAACAGAGTTTTTTTTTCATTCTTTAACTTTAAGAAGCGAACTTTTGCTATGGCACAGAGTTGCTGCCTCCAGAGAGCCATGCCACTGATTGATTTCTTTGTTTCCTTAAATGAAGACAAAACTTGTTCCAGCTCAACAAGGCTTCCTGTGTCTTTTGTCCTATTACTTTGTAACTCTCTCCAAATTCCAGTGTCTATAAAACATAAAATCAATACTTTATAATGTTGTTTTAGACACATATTACTTAGATTTTTCTATGACCATATTTTCACCAAATAGTGTCAGAGTCAAGAATCTTGGGCAAAGATCCTAAAAACCTAATTTGTGGCATTACTAGAGTGACCACAAAATAAAAGGAAACAAGGCAAAAAAAAAAAAGTATAATACAGGAAGAAAACAAATGACATAATAAAAGAAATCTTGTATTTTCTTTTAAATAAGCTTTGTGTCTATAGCTTTAAGGACATTAGCTTTCATTCATTCTAGGGAAATCATACTTGGCCGGTTCATTGCAAAAGATAAATGATCAGTATTTCTGACAAAGGTGGAAATGCTGGTACATATACAACCCTCCTCATTCCCTTCCAAGGATGTGAAATTGGTAGAGGCAATATTTTTTAATGTAGCCATGATTAAAAATAAGATTGTTTGGAAGACAATCCTAGAAAAACTGATCAACTTTAGACTTCTAGAAAGCTATAAAATATGTATATTAAAAGTTAAGTATAACCACAAGTGTAAAACTTCAAAAGTGAATAAAAGGGGAAATAAGGAATTTTTAAAAACCTACTTAATCAATAAAAAAAATTAGAAAATGGGGGGGGGGAGCTGTAGTAAAGAGTTAACTAAGTAGAATGATAGTAAACCAGAAGCAAGGAATCAACTTAGATCAAGGAGAGAGGACTTTCTAAGGACTGATACTTGTGCTGACAACAAATCTTCCAGTAATGATGGAACCCTGAAGACATTGGAACAATATCCTCAAAATGTTACAACAAGAGTTAACTGTCAACATACAACTCGAATTTTCTTCTCTCTGTAGCACTTGTATCACATATTTATTGTCTACTCCATGAGGACCTAGTCTTTTACACTGCTATATTCCACACTCTTAGTAAAATGCATAGTAGAAAATAAGGAATTTAAGAGAGGGTGCCAGCATTGTACGAAAAGGGAAGAAAGAGACAGAAATACATCTCTTCTCCGCTCTAAGTTTTCCCAAGACTGGACTGAATCAGAGCACCTCCAAAAGCATAGAACCTCATCATTCAAAATATATTTTCAAGATAGACTATTCCACAGAAAGATAAAATGGAAGTTTCTTCTTCTTCTTCTTCTTCTTCTTCTTCTTCTTCTTCTTCTTCTTCTTCTTCTTCTTCTTCTTCTTTTTCTTACCTGATTCATCAATAGCTGATTTTCCTTCTAATTTCAAGAACACTTCATTCAAGGTTGTCATGGACACACCATAATTTTCAATGCCCTGGTTAGAGCATCTATCAAGATCCCTGTAAAGATCTAAAAGTAGTCACAGAAATGCATGAGAAGAATATAATTTGTAATGATATTGATAATAACTATATTTTTGAACAATAGAGAACATGTGTGATGAGCCATTCATAAGAGACAAAGCTATGATATAGACATTCCCTCATTTCTAAAATAACCTATACCGTGTGTTTCCATGTCTTGAGTATAAAATTGTAATCATCTACATTTCATTCTTAGAATGATTATGCAGGGTTCTTTGAGAAATATGATGTTTTATTTATTCCGTTTTTAAAAAACTAATTGCATTTGATTATGGGGAGAGTGATAAATGAACTGAATACTTGTGGTCTCCCACAAATCCATATGTTGAAACCCTACCCTCCAGTGTGATGGTATTAGGAAGGGGGGCTTTGGGAGGTGGTTAGGATTAGATGATGTCCTGAGCCTGGAACTTTCATAAATAGGATTAAAGCCTTTGAAAGAGTCACAACAAAGCTGGCTTCCTCTCCCTGCCATATGGGAAACAAGAAGTCTGCACTCTGCAATCCCAAAGAGGTATCTTACCGGAACCCAACTGTGCTGGAGCCCAGATCCTGGACTTCCCAGCCTACAGGACCATCAAAAATAAATGTCTGCTGTTTGTAAACCCACCCAGTCTGTAGTAGGTGTTAGTAACCCCAACTGACTAAGGTAGGAAATGTTACATTCTAAAGCCTCATTAATTCAGGAATATTATTCCAAAAACTGAGAGAAGAATACTCTCAAGAATAACTAGTAGGCAGCAGAGTAACAAAAGCAAAAGCACAAATATTTATAGAAGTAATTTGGTGCTGCACAGGCTTCCCTAGTTTAGAGAAATATATAAATTAAAGGAAAGGACAAAGTATATATGCAACTTTGTATTTACTCTCTTCTCCCACTTCTGACCATGGTATGAAGATTACACAAGAGCCTTCAAAGAAGGTAGGTCTTAGGGCCCCTGGGTGGCTTAGTGGTTGAGCATCTGCCTTTGGCTCAGATCATAATTCCTGGGTCCTGGATCAGGCTCCAAGCCCGGAGCCTGCTTCTCCCACTGCCTATGTCTCTGCCTCTCTGTGTCTCTCATGAATAAATAAATTAAAATTTTTTTTCAAAAGGTTGGTCTTTATAGGAATGAGTAGGCCATTTTGAAGGTTGTTATTGTTGATTTTAAAGATACTGGCAATATTTGGGGGCATTTCAGGAAAATTGGAAGTAGAATAAAGGATAAACCAATTCAAATATTGGTAGAAATTAAAAGTTTCTTTCTTAACAGTGTGTTAGGTAAATAAAAATACAGATGTAGTCATGATTTTTAATGAGTTCTAAGTGTTGGTTCTTTTTCAGTCTTTCTTTAAATTGTGCATTCTCCTTTGAAATGCATTTAACAAATAATCAGGTAACAGTTTGCTTTGTGGCCTCATCAAAATTTCTGTTTCCACAAAAGAAGATGCCACCAAGACAAGGAGGAGAAGAAAGAAGAAAATTACTGATGTTCTTGCAAAATCAGAGCCAAAACCGGGGACCCCTGAAGACCTGCAGAACTTGATGAAGGACTATTTCAGCAGCAGCCGCTCAGTGATTGAATTGGAAGAACTAAACCTACCAGACTCCTGTTTCCTCAAGGCCAATGATTTGACTCATAGTCTTTCATCATACCTAAGAGAAATCTGCCCTAAGTGGGTAAAACTTTGGAAAAACCATAATGAGAAGAAATCGGTTCTGATGCTGTTCATTTTGCAGCTCTGCTGTCCGGGCCTTGGAGCTCATTAGGTCGATGACAGCATTCAGAGGAGACAGCAAAGTTATGAAATTATTTGCAAAACACATAAAGGTCCAGGAGCAGGTAAAGCTGCTGGAGAAGCGTGTTGTACACCTGGGTGTAGGAACACCAGGGAGGACTAAAGAACTCATTAAACAAGGTGGCCTTAATTTGAACCCCTTAAAGTTCCTGGTTTTTGACTGGAAGTGGAGAGATCAGAAGTTGAGGAGGATGGTGGACATTCCCGAGATAAGAAAGGAGGTTTTTGAACTTCTGGAAATGGGAGTCCTCAGCCTGTGAAAATCAGAATCTTTGAAGCTGGGCCTTTTCTAAGTCTGGGTTCTAATGAAAATTTTAGTTTTTATGCTGGGATTTTCATCTCATTTAATAGCTCTGGAATATTGCAAGGACTCAGTAAATATCAGCTATTGTTTTATTATGTTAACTGCACCACCAGATGAATCACTAGAGATTTTTGGTGGAGATTCTTTGACAAAAATAAAGCTGTCCTTTGCCAACTTCTCTGTATAATAAAGTATCACCAGCCTGTATATGAAAAAAAAAAAGATTTCTGTTTCCACACGAATATGTATGTCAAAGACATGGTGTATGCATCTAAGACTGCAGTTATCTCACTGATTCTAAGATAAATACATTTCATCATCTTTTACCATATCTGAAATGTGCATGTATCACAAATGCTGGTATGTCATTTTAAATGGTGCCATTCTTTCTTTCTTTCTTTTTTCTTGGTAGCACATCCTATATAGCTGAGGCTATTTTAGACTTGGAGAAATACCATAGCTTCTAGGTCAGGTCTGATTCCAGGTGCTGTATTTATTTTTAATATTTTCTTATTTTTAATTTTAAAAAATATTTATTTATTCATGAGAGACACAGAGGGAGAGGCAGAGACATAGGCAGAGTGAGAAGCAGGCTCCCAGTGGAGAGCCCGATGTGGGACTCGATTCCAGGACCCCAGAATCATGACCCGAGCCAAAGGCAGATGCTCAACCATTGAGCCACCCAGGGGCCCCTATTTTTAATATTTTAATAATATATTTAAATACATTAAATCATTTAATCCTCATGAAAATCCTATATAGTTAGTACTGTCATTATCCCCTTGTTACAAACAGGGAAACTGAGGTACAGAAAAGTAATACAACCTGTCCAGGATAACAGAGCTATTAACAGCCTTGCTGGGATCTGAACCCACCCAGTCTGGCTCTAGTATCCCAGGTTTTGACCACCACACCCTACTGTCTGGTGCTATGTTTCTTATGAACCATGATCATGGCGTTTATTGATTCATGTAGGCAGCTATGGGAGCCAATATTTTCCATTAAAAGCTGTCAAATTTCTTTGACTCAAAGTAAACACATTTTATGGTTACACTTTTTTTTTCCCCTTGAATGCAACCTACCTCAAAACTCTTGGCAAATGAAAGCATGTTGGGAGACCACATAGAAAAGTGGGAATGGCAATGAGCCTCCAGGCTTCTGTATTTGTGGAAAGGTTGTGAATTTAGAATGTTTGGAAATATATAGGTTGATCAAAATTACTTAGGTTATAACATTATGTCACGGTGTTTTAACAAAGCTATGTACTGTGGAGTCATACCTTTCCCTTAGGTCCCATTTAACACTCTATGCTGTTTTCACAGACCTCTCCTTGCCTGGACCACTCTCCCTCATTTGTTCCTGAAACAAATGTCCCAAATATTTCTAATTTTAGCCTGATGTGGTCCTGAAGCTCTTAATTGCATATGTCACCACATGAAGCATATTTAGCATCTTTTGCCCCAGTTTATTCATAAATGATCTGGGGATAATATCAGGAGCTAATATTAGCAGTAACCCTGGGGAATATTGGAGAATTAATGCAAAGTGCCATGCACTTAGCAAGTATAAAGGTGTCAGCCATCATTCTTAAGGCTACTGTTACAGTTAGTAACATTGTTATAAACCATTCTGTGGTCTCCACGTTCTCTTACCTGGAAATTTGTTTGTCCTTTCCAAAGGCAAAGTATATACAAGCTTTTCTTCACTTTGTGCTGTTAATTTGGCATCAGGGATGTGTTGTTTTACAAGTGATGTTATACTATCTGGATCGCACATTTCTTTCAGATGCAAACTGACATTTAAAAAGAACGTGTTAAAGCCATTTTTACCCAACATCATCTCTATACATTTTATATATATATATATATATATATATATATATATATATATATATATAATGGAAGAAACAAGACTTAAAAATAAATAGTCCAATAATAGTCCAAATTAATACAGTTCAAACTGTATAATCAATCTATAGGCTCTAGTGTAAGGGATAATAACTCAAGGATTATTATTTGGAGGAAAGATATTCAGCGAGATGGTGGCCAGAGTGAGGTGAAGGAAATGCCTAATTTTGTCTCCATCTATCCAAAAGCTCAGCTTTGAATTTTCCCTTTGTAGTAAAGTATGGATTTTGCAAAAACTAAGATTTGAACACAGTGAAAACCGACACAGAGGTTAGCTTGATACAGACATTAAGAACATGGTCCTAATGCCCTACTGATCCACGTTCCAGAACTTGGGTGTAACCTCTTCCAGCATCAATTTTCCATCAAAGTTCCAATCAATGTCCCAATACTCATCTCTCAAAGAATTTTGAAAGACAGAATAAAATAAAATATGTTTGTGATCACACTGAGCCTTACACCAAGTAAACCTTCAGTATGTGTTAGCTAATTTTATCACTTTTTTTGTCCAAAATTTATTCAAATCAAAGCTGATCCGTCTTGGTAAGAACATATAAAGTTCTTCATGAAATCGTTAGATTTTTAGAAGCACCATTTTAGTCACATCCATTGAAATTTACTGATGCAATAAAATGATGAGGACATCACTTTGATGACACAAACCTAAAAAATCAATTTAGATTAAAACTCTTCTGTGTTTACAAGACCCTATACAATACACTATCCAGGATCCCAAACAGAAAGAATATAGAGCCTTCCCTACAGGAGCATGGAACATAGCAGTCATATAAAGCAGCATATTATAAAAGAAGTGAGGGAGAAGGAAGTTAAGTCAGTTAGGCACTTGGTACCTTGTCAAATATTCATTCATTCAATATTTTTAGCCTTGACTGCAGTGTAGGTATTATTACTGCTGTTACATACATGAAATTACTGAGGACCAGAGACTTAATTGAGTTACCTAAGGTAACAATTCAAAATAGTGCTTTTCAGATTCCAGAAAAGAGGATGCTTATTAAGGAGAAAATATTCGGAAAAGACTTTCAAGGATAGATAAGATTTGAACTTGGTTAAAATGGGGTGGAGGAGGAATGTCAAACAGATGTCCTACCCTGAGCAGAAAGAAGACAGCTAAATCACAGAACATACTTAGAAAACAATGAGTGGTTTATTTTATTTTTATTTATTTATTTTTTTAATGAGTGGTTTATTTTAGTTGGAAAGTATTGATTCAATTGGATTGTACCAAGCAATTATGATGGAATGGTAGATTTGATCAGATTAAACCCTCAGTAAATAATGGAGGGAATACATTTAACCTCTGAGGATAAAGTGACTTAAATTCTTTTTTAAGAAATAATAATATTTTAGCAGGAAGTATAGGGAAAGATTCATCACACTTGTAAGCTTGGCCTAAAGATCTAACACTTTAAATGATGTGAGATTGGGCATATTATTAAAACTCCCTGACATGCCAGAGACTAATAATACCATCTTCTTACAGTTATCTGAAAGATTAACTATAATTATATGAGTATTCCATATGTAAATCTCTTAGCAAGAACTTAGAGCATAGCCAACATGGAATAAGTAATAGACATTACTTAGTAATATAATAATGATTAATAATGATGTTAATTATTATCAGAAAGAGAAGGAGATAGAAAAGAATGAAGGAGAAGATGAAGTCATGGAGAATGGACAGGAGGCTATTGAAATTGTCCCAATTTACGAAAAGAAGTATTGGAAAAATGATGAGAGAGGGTTGGAATGTCACTAAATTTCTCTTTGCAACAATGTGTTGTGAAAATATTTTCCAAAAATTTTGTTTAAACTCAGCTTAATCATCCTTGTATTCTCCAAGTCTACAATCCCACCTGCCCTTTGTTCTAGTTTAAGAAAGAGAGCTTGTGGTGTCATTCTAACACAGCATTCTTGAAATGATCTTAATAATTTTGTAGCCTCCTTTAACATACTACTACTGAAATTTCCTGTCCACAACATGTTACATGTTCCAACAAGTCTCCAACTATACAGGTGTTACCTTAAATGATAGCCAATGCCCCATTTCTTCTTCAGGAATAGAGAGGAGCCTGCACACTTCAGCCTCCCATTGGATATAAACACCTTCCTATCTAAGCAGAAAAGGAAAACAACACATTGTATTAAGGGGTTATTCTTTCACTGTTTATAAAATATAAAAGATATATATATATATCTTTTATATATATAATATATTATATATTTATTATATATAAAATATATAAAATATATTTATAAAATATAAAATATAAAAGAATATCTCCATTAATAAGTAATGTGTTTTAGGAGATGACTCACTAAAATATTTGCATTCTAATTCTGGTCATATGTAAGCCAATTTCTTTGTCATCCAATAACTGAAATGATATGCTAGTTTATTCCTAGTAAATTAAGAAAAATTATCATACAATGAAAGGATCTGTTTCAAGTTAACTGACATTGCTACTGAATAAAACATACTATGTGTTTGAGAGTATGCTACATTTTTACAACCAATCAGTTGCTTTGCAATAGGATCAGAATATATCTGTGGGACAATGTACATGGAGAAGTGGACATTCAAATGGGTGACAGCAAGAGTCTCTTGGTTCATGACAGTCACACACACGGCAGCTGTGTTGGAACTTATCTACACATATTTCACACATGTCCCTAATTTCTCACAAAGATACATCAGAGAAAAACAACATGGATGGAACTTGAGGGATTATGCTAAGTGAAATAAGTCTGAGAAAGAGAAAGACAAATACCATATGATCTCACTTATATGTAGACTCTAAAAAAAATAAATCACCAGCCAGGATGTCAGCTTCATCCATGAACTGGGTACTGAAGAGAATGACTCTATCAGATTTCCTCTCTTTTAGGAAGTTCCATACACGGTGCCTTGAAAGAGGATCTGAGCCAGCGGTTGGTTCGTCCAAGAGCAAAACCTGCACATTAGGAAATATGAAATCATTTCCCTCTTGGAGGTAAAAAAAAAGAAACAAAAAACAAAAAAACTTTTTTTTTTAAAAGCAATATATGTGTAAAAGTCTTTGGAAGAAATATCTTACTACTTAATTTTTCATTGGAACAGTTCTTTTGCATTTGCCATTTGCAAATTCAGTCTGATGGAATACGATAGATCCATAGTCCTCAATCTCATTCACCAGTAATTTTGGCTTGACTTACCTGAGGGTCTCCTAAAATGGCAATCCCAAAAGTTAGTTTCCTTTTTTGTCCACCGCTTAAATTTTGAGCAAGGATGTCTTGAATATTTTCCATCTCCAAGTCCCTTAAAACTTGTTGTATCTAACCAAAAAAGAAAAAAAAAAAAGAAAAAAAAGGAAAGGAGGTGAAATCCCCAACCCAGCACCTGTGTTTTAAAAACACAATCATTGTGCTGTGCTTTGCAAAAGGTCTTTTTACCCTTTAGATGATGAACCATGTAGAAGTAACACAAATACATTTAGAATTTTCTAGATAAACAATTACACGTTCATGGCTGTGAGACATCTACACGTCACACATCTAACATGTTCTTCTACCTCTTGTTCTACTTCATGCGACTGAATCCCTTTTATTTTAGCAAAGAGCCTGAGATTTTCTTTCACAGTGAGGAAGTCAAATTGCACATTGGATTGTGGGCAGACTCCAGTGAGCTTTCTGACTGTTTCCAAGTCCGTCATTTCTGAAAGGGTGTGATTATAGATGGTGACTGAACCTAGAGGTAGAAAGGTTGACAGTGAGTCACGCTTCATTTAAGGTATTTTATTTTATTTATTTTTTAAAGATTCTATTTATTTATTCATGAGAAACACAGATAGAAAGAGGCAGAGACACAGAGGAGAAGCAGGCTCCATGCAGGGAGCCCGATGCGGGACTCGATCCTGGGACTCCAGGATCACACCCTGGACCGAAGGCAGGCACCAAACCGCTGAGCCACCCAGGGATCCCCGCCCCCCCCCCCGCCCAATTTAAGGTATTTTAAAGCAAAAAACAATGTGTGTCAGTCACCCAAATCTTTTAAGCATACTGTACCTATAAGGAATGCACTATTGACTAGAAATGTAATGTTCCCAATTCCTCTGAACCAGTTGGAGTGCTCATTCATAGAGCTACTTATCTTAAAATACTTAAACCACAAAGATTTTCCTAAGCAAATAGAACATACATCTACTAAAAGAATAGCTTGAAGACACTTGTAAAACTTTTCTCTAACGCACCTGAATGAGACTAGTAGTTAGTGAAACTACTAATTATGGAAATAACCAACAAAACAAATTAATGAAATGCATAGCTAATTAATTTGCCCATGTTCTTGCCCATAATTATCTTCTCACCTGAGGTTGGGGTGGATAGTCCACTGAGCATGTTCAACAGGGTTGTTTTCCCAGCTCCGCTGTGACCAAGGAGAGCAGTGATTTGGCCTTCATATATGTCAAATACTAGACCTGGAATTATTATAAAAAATACCCCACTCAGAGCCTACATATTAACTTTATACATTCTCTTAAAAAAATTAAGAATTTGTTTTTTTTTTTTTTTTTTTTTGAGAGTGAGAGCACAAGCAGGGGGAGGGACAGAGGGAGACAGGAGAATCTCAAGCAAACTCAGTGCAGAGCACAGAGCCCGACATGGGACTCTATCTCACGACCATGAGATCGTGACCTGAGCCAAAACCAACAGCTGGATGTTTAACTGACTGAACCAACCAGGTGCCCCACATTCTCCAAAATTTTTATAATTTCTTATAGCATGTGTATATTTGGCTAGCAAGATTCAAAATAAAATCCATTTCCAACTTCTTCCCTTTAAAATTGTATCTCCTATGATACACGTTTTATAGCTGTAGCATTGTCATGACATCTTATTATATAATTAACCATTTTTTTGATAAGGGCAGTTCTGTCATTAGAAGTAGGTCAGCTGGGATCCCTGGGTGGCGCAGTGGTTTAGCGCCTGCCTTTGGCCCAGGGCGCGATCCTGGAGACCCGGGATCGAATCCCACGTCGGGCTCATGGTGCATGGAGCCTGCTTCTCCCTCTGCCTGTGTCTCTGCCTCTCTCTCTCTCTCTCTCTCTCTCTCTGTGACTATCATAAATAAATAAATTTTAAAAAAAAGCAAGACCCATCTATTTAAAAAAAAAAGAAGTAGGTCAACTATAATAAAGATTGTTTATTAGGATTAGAGTGTGATGAGTTGAAAATAAGAATATCATGATGCAGTCACACATCTTTCAAATCTATCAGATATTCAAGGCATACCCTGACCTTCTAAAATTGTTATGTGGTTTTACATTTATTCAAGGCATACCCTGACCTTCTAAAATTGTTATGTGGTTTTACATTTATTCAGAAGGAGAGTTGTGGTGTCTGGAATATCTGTTCTTTATCCCCGTGAAGACAGTACAACAGTGAGGCATAGTCACCAAATCCAACAGCCTTGTTAAATGTGATCTTACTTTATTACCTTTCAAGGCTTCTACTTTTTCATTATTTCCTTTTCCATATTCTTTCTTAAGATTTCTTATTCTGAAAAAAAAAAAAGAGGAAAATGTTTTAAGGACCTTGTGGAAACAGAGGATTAGGAAATCAAGTCTTTGAGGCGGTGAGAAAATCCAGGGGGTCTTTCCCTCACGCAAGCCCAGGTGATGGGAAACACTTTCTTGAGGAGACAATGGCAAATCGAATGATGAACAAATATTGAGCAAACATCCAGGGAAGTTTGGGATTTCTAGTTGTCTGGAAACAAAACAATCAGCATTAAGATACATCCATCACCTCAGAAGGGAGATATATGCATGACATGAGTACCCTAACTTAGGTTTTTCTTCCCGTCTTCTTGGATGCCTATCTTCCCTTTTCTGCATCACCTGTCTCTTCTTTCTCCTCTTTATCATCAGGAGGCAGAGAGGAGAGAGGGTAAATCACAGAGAAAGGGAGAAGAATAACAAGGGACATGATGACAGTGTCTGTCATAAAGAGAGCAGAGAGAGAAGGGAGAGAGAGAGAGAGAACAGCACAAAGAAGAGAAAAAAATGAGAGAAATGGAAATATGACGATTATTTTTTCATTGATGTTTGTTGTTCTGCCATAAGATATTTGTAAATAGAAATGCTGACAATATCAGAAAACAAAGTGCTTTTAACAATGATTGTGGCCTTTCACGAGTGGAATAGGCTGGATGTAGGTGGGTACAGAGAGGCACCCAGGAAATCTTTGTCACATCTGTGTTTTGCCTGATAGACCTCTGGTCCCTGACCTTTTCCTCCATTTGCACCTTCATGTAATTCTTTTATTACCTTATGGCTTCTTTTCCGTGGAATTCTGGAGACACTGGTTCAAAAGAGTCGGTAGGTGAAGAATCTGAATCTATTTCATTCTCAAGGGCCACATGATCAGCCCTTTGGTGTTGAAACCAGAAAGAAGATTTCAGGAAAAACCAAGGAGAACGTCGATGTCCATATTCAGCTACACGGACAGAAGGCAACAGAACATTGCATCAGTCACCACTTTAAGGGTTGGTGACCACAGGACATCTTGTCAAGGTAACTGCTTTGGGAAGTATTTAGACACCCTTAAGATCCAGAACCAAGCACTAGCTTCCCTCACCTAGCTCTAATGCAAGGACTCATAGTATAATCATCCTTAATCTCTTGCAAGTATCTCTTTTGAAAAAGAAACCATTTAAAGTATTGTGGTAGAACAAGATCTTAGAAAGTGATTCTATAAACAAAGTGCAGCCCATCATATACACAATGAGCTTGTCTTAGAAATTGTGAAAAAAAATGCTTGATAATTTATATTCAATATATTGTAGTTATTTTACTTATTTTAATTTTTAAAGATTTTTTTTTATTTGAGAGAGAGAATGAGCAGAGGGGAGGAGCAGAGGGAGAGGGAGGAGATTCCCTACTGAGCAGGGATCCCAAGGCTGGGCTTGATCCCAAGACCCTGTGATCATGAGCTGAGCTGAAGGCAGACGCCTAACTAACTGAGCCACCCAGGCGCCCCTGTAGACACTTATTTTAAAGAAAAGCACTGAATGAAATGGCATTGAATCACAATTAGGTTACTACTTACTGGGCAAAATTTTGTCAAAATATAATGTCAAAGCCAAATACAAAAGAGCATCAAAAACCAACATGAAAAGAGTAGCTATTATTAGGTAGGGGTTGTCTGAAGAATCCAAATGGATGTTAGAGTTCACATCATAGTCCAAATGTATAAGCTGGAAAAAAAAAGATACATACACTGAATTTTAAAAGGATAAATAAAGTATGAAAAATTATTAATGTCTGATTTCCGTTGAACACTGGGATTGAAAAGATAAATAAAACACAGGTCCTGTCTTTACAGAGCTCTAATCTGTTGGAAGACATAGCACTGAATTCATCTAGCTACAGAGCAATTTGAGAAGTTAGCGGGGGTAGGTACTAAGGGCTTAGAGTCCCACGGGCAGAGAAGTAGGCAAGTCCTCTGGGAAATAAAAACTCAAAGGAGAGGCTGTCTACAGGATTTAATCAGGTGTAGGATGGGGGCAAAGGGAACATTCTAGACAGGGGGCTCCAGTTGAAAGGGGTGGGTGGGTGGGTGGAGTGAAATACTTCAGTATTTGGACAGAAGACACAAGAATAATTTATTATATAGTGAGATACGATGAGTTTACATGTAACATAACCTTTCCTGTAGCGTTTTATGGTTATGATGTCATACCTGGAATTAAATTTTCTGAGAAGAGGTTCAGTTCCATATACAAGTGGGCAATTAAAAATAAAAATTTATTTCTATTGAATTCCTGGTCTTCAAATACTTGCGATAAAATTAAGGGTCCCGTTACCTGAGCACTGAATTAGTTAAATGTTCACGGGGACAACCCACGAAAAGCCAAAGCTGAACCACATCGATAATGGAGTATCAGCCTATATTTAGTGACTTAGAGCCAGTTACACTGAGAGAGAAAAATAAAAAACTTCTCCGATAACTTAATGTGTATCTTCACAAAAGTGGATGGGAATTCTGGGGCTTAGAACATATAGCATGATTTCCTCAGAGGGAATTCTTTGACTGTTTTGTAAAAAATCAAATAGTTAAATATTAACTCTTACCTGGGCCATGCCCACAGTGAAAGCAAAAGGGCTCAGAAAACATAAAGTCCATTCCAAAAATGCAGGAAGTTGTCTGTACAATGCAGTGAATCCCAGACTCCCCCAGAAGACAGTAAGGAGAAAGACAACCAACCCAGTAAGGAAAGGTTTCTTTATCAACACGCTCATCAGGAAAGCTAAGGTTATCTGAAAGGAGAGAAAAACTTCAGGTAGCATATCATTCTCTGAGAATCATCAGTAGCATAACAAAAAGAGTTTCATAATACAAAAATATATAACATCTGTTCCTCCCCATCCCAGCCCCAGATACTGTCTCATGCAAATATTCATATGCTGCAAAGAGAAACAGAAAAGGTGTGATCAGAATCAGTGAGAAATGACTGGTAGGTTTCTCTGAGAGAGAGAAAAAAAAAGAGAGAGAGGGAGAGATACTAAATTCACCAACTCACCAGAGACAGGCCATAAAGGAGAAAGAGGGTGAAGACCACCACGAAGCCAGTTAGGACGACAATTTGGGCAGATTTTACAATAAGAGCCATCAAAGTAGCCACGATAAAGATGAAGCCAGCATACATCAAACCCCAGGAGAGCCTAGCACAGAAACTAAGCATCAGTTCATTGAGAGTAAAGGGGAATATAACAGCGAAGACATTAGAAAACTTCTCTGTCCCCAAAGTTCATATGCTACCAGGGAAGGTAGACAATAAACAAGCAAATAGGTAAAATACGTAGCTGATTGCAAAATAAGAAAGAAATAGCCTGAGTAATGTAATGAGGGTAATTGGGAGCAGTTTTCTGGGAAGACATCTCTGACCTACACATCCGTTCTGGGATGCTTCTTTCAGTAAAGTAGAAAGACCATGGATAAAAAACAGGTGACGGAGCAGGGATCAGCAAATCAGTAAATCTTTTAGGCTTTTTGGACCATACGGTCTCTTGCAACTACTGAAGTCTGCCTTTGCACGGAAGCAGTCGTGGACAATCTGCAAATGACCGGGCTGTGTTCCAATAACAAGACACTGATGTTTGAATTTCATATAAACTTTGGTGTGTCATACATATTCTTTTGAGTTTTTAAGGCATTTTCATAAAAGCCATTCCTAGCTTGCAGATTGTTCAAAGAAGGGCCATAGTTTGCCAACCCCTGATGTGACGATTAGATTTATATTAGGTATGGATCAGATATACACTTAGGCATAGGGATGCAGAGATACAGAAAGATAGATGGATACGGAAGATATGTTTCTCTTGCTCTCAATGCTAAAGAAACAGGAAGAAAGTTCTCGATAGGGGAAAGAGAAGACGCTTTCTAATCATACTGATGTAGGTTCAGGTTTTCTCTGCTACACTGTTAACTGTATGGTCCTGAGAGGCAGTTAACTCAATCTCTTTAAATTTCCTTATTGTCTCCTGAAAAAATAATAAGAGAATTAAACAAAATGCATGTTATGCGTGTGATGTGGCAACTGGTTATCATGAACACTTAGCTTTCTTTTCTTCAAAGTATTAAATGCCATCCTGTTTTGGGAAGTCTTGCCTAATTGTAATGATGCCTTTTGCTCAGTCACGTCTGTTCATCTGAAATTGTTCGTCTCTCCATGAACTTCTTAATTTCATTCACATGCGGTATCAATAGAATGTCATAGCCTTTTCTTAGGGGAGGAAAAAGCCTGATTTTTTTTAACCTTTCTTCATTGAATGGATTTGGTTTCTCTATTCTTCTTTTTTTTTTTTATCATATTATTTACTTTTCTCTGACTCTGTAGATTTCTATTTTTTAAAAAACATAGCAAGATTTTCTTCGGTGTTGAGCTACAGAATTTTAATACAAAAGAGACACCAGAAAAAACTCCCATTCTAGATCAAACTAGCCATCCTTTTTCTCCACTTCTGCACTCAGTTAATTGAACATCTCTGGAGAAAATAAAATAAATAAATTTGGTGTAAAATGTGGGGTCTTCTGACTCAACTGAACAGTGCCTAACCTCCTTTTAGCGACTACATGGCATCCGTCCAGAACTATTCTGTATGTTCCACAAATCTTGTTCACCATTGACAATAACATCAGTGTGTAAAAAAATCCAGTTCAACCCATGACTTTTCCAGTCCAGAACTCATGATTTTACTATTCTATATCTCAAATACATCCCTTGGCTAAACCCATTAAATTCTTTTTTTTTGTTTCTGGTTGGGGATTCACTCAGTTTCTTAACTTACATCTACTGATCTCTCAGCCTGTGACCCTTCTCAAATTTTTATTAACTGTCATCTAATATTGAGTGCTTAATTCTTGTTAAACTCAACACAAAACGCTTTAAATACATTCCCTTCTTTCTTTTTTAAGATTTTATTTATTCATGAGAGACAGAGAGAGAGAGTGAGAGAGAGAGAGATAGAGAGGCAGGCAGAGGGAGAAGTAGGCTCCTTGCAGGGAACCCAATGTGGGACTCAATCCCAGGACCCTGGGAATCACAACCTGAGCCCAAGGCAGACACTCAACTACTGAGCCACCCAGGTGCCCCAGAATCATTCTTTCTATTGCTTAGTGACCTGAGTGAGTATCAGCAGACATCTATGGGACCAGGCTTCCTTTAATTCAAAGAAGTATGAAAACTCTTATTTACCAAGCTTACTTGAGTCTATTACAATCATTTACAATGCCCTACTTTAGGAAAGAATCAAGTTTAAACATGACACTTTATAGGCTTAGGGAGTCTAACCAGCTTGCTGTACTTATTGATGTTGCGTGATAGATTGTGGCCACGTAACTTACCAGAATGCTGACTCTCGAAGGCCCATCATCATCATCAGTGACTTAATGTATTGTCTTTCTTGTGTAACATTGACTGATACATAGTAAATGAACGCAGAAAAAGAAATAATGCAGAAGAATATGAAAAGATCAGTCACGACTCCTGCTTGGGCAACAAAAGGTAGTATCTTCATATTTATACCAGTAATGGACATCAGCTCTTCCATCACTGAATGATTTGTTGTAATCTAAGGGAAGGTATCAATGAACAAATTGTTATCATCAAGCAATTTATAATTTCATGAGTTTTCCCCTCAGTTATAAGAAATTATGTGCATTCCACATGTAAATAAATAGGCTCATCATGATTTGGCCCCGTGTAGTTCCTGAAACGCTCCCAAGTTCTGTCCCGGATCCTCAGATCTTTCCTATTTATCGTCTTCACTGAACAAAATTTTACTCAGGCTTGAAGGCACAACTGAAATGCTGCTTCTGTTAGCCATCTTCCCTGATATTTCTCATCAAGTATCTCCTGCTCCATTATTTGCCTTGCACGCATGTATAATTCCACAATAGAACCTAAACTCTTACTGTGATTTCATATCCATATCTCTATCTCCTCACTGCCCAGTATCTCTGGAGAAAAGTACCCGTGTTCTACTGATCTCCTGATCCTCATTGCTTAGTGTAATGGCTTAAATACAACGGTTGTTCAGTGTATTGTGCCAAATAAGTGAATCAATTAATTAAATGCCGAGATGGGACAATCCATTATAGCACCATCATGGAAATGTAATTTGCAATGCAGTTGGTTTCCTTTAGCTTCATATACTCACTTCTATGATAGCAGCGTTAATGGCAGCTTGAAAAGCTACAAAGCCTTTCTCCCAGAACATTGAAGCTTCGCATGTGACTTTTTCATCCATTACTTGACAATGAGCTTTAATAAAAGAACACAACCGTTTATGGTGGGATGGGACATTCTTGGTTAGGGGAAAAAGCAAAACCTCAAATGTTTCAAAATGCCCTCCAAGTCCACCATAATAGAGTGTATGGTAGGACTTCTCGGGTGAGGTTTGAAGAGCACACCAGAATTGCTTGGTTAATGTAGTTAAGACCAGTTACCAACAATTTTTCATTCGTTCTTGTCATGCTCTCAGTTAGCCAAGAATGTTTTGTTGAGCTCTGCTCTTCTGTTGCTTATGCCAAGAAAGTGCTACACTTTTTTAAACGTTGGGGAATCACTGAGCAAGAATCTTTCCATCAGGGTGTATTTAGGAGCAACACAGGAATAATAGCAAATACAATTTCTTAATTAAACAACTTACTGAAGGAGACAAGCTTGTTTAAAATAAGAATGAATCTCATGTATGTTTAGCAATTAAGAGTGCACCTGTGTAGGTTTGTGCAGCCCTCAGTGACCACATGTGCCCACTGGTGGCTGATGACGCACAACCACACACACACACACACAAACCCCAAACTTCTTGTAGGAAAGTTACCTGAATGGTCTCTGTGTTCCTTCACCTTGGGGATCCTACCTCCCCAGAAAAATTTCAAATGATATGAGAAGGTATCATTAAAGAGGACTTTCACTGCATCTACAGAGTAGTTTAAATCCAAGTCTTCCATGCTTTTCTCATCTGGCCACCCCAGGACTGTTCTTCCTGGCATGAAAGAAAGAAGTAGCTGATAAGTTAGAAGATTTCCATGTGGTCCAACAACAGCATGCCATGCCATATCCAATTATGCTAAAGTTGTTTTATGTTAAAATCCTTTATTCACTAAAGGCAGGGCTGGTCCTAAAAACAGACTCACACCTTGGGGAAGTGTCTAAAATTCTAGATAAAATCACGGTTATGTGGAGATCGCTTTTATCACAAATAGATCATACCTTTCCAAATACACTTTTAAACCCAGGATTTAAAGCACAATGAATTTGAAATAGCAGCAATATCACTCATGTTACACACAGATCTATCCAAAGATGAAGTAGATGCTATGATTATAATATGTATTTTCATATGGTGATGGTGTCAACGTGGCCAAACTTCCAAAGACAGTAGAAAGTTGTTAAATTTGGAGAATGTTTTCTCAAGGTACGTTGTTTATTCCAAAAGATATAATATGAATTAATGACTGTTACTGACCAAACCTGGGTCACTTAAACCATGTAATTCCCTGGAGTCTAGATTCTGTTGGATGCCCACGGCTCTAGTGCAATTCGACATGCTCCTAATCGTCTGCATTTCCTGCAATCTGGCAGCTGCCATCCAGAGGCTTAATCAGAGTCTGGTCAAATCCCTTTGGCAAGACTATAGGTGATGGTGTGTTCTTTCGTCAGAGTATCATGATTTCTGATAATCTGGTTTTTTGAAGATGTTAGTAGCCATGGATGCTCAGTGCCTAGGTCCATTAATTCAATGGGACTATCAAAATGGTGATAGTATATTTCCATCATTTGTTTTTTATTTATTGGTAGAAAATATTATAAAAATGGCACTTCCCATTGTCTGTTTGATTATCCAATAGTACAGTTCATATAGGATAAATCCTGGTATCTTCCCTTTATGTACAAATTTTCATAAGAAGGACTGGTTCTGTACCATCCTCCAAAAGAGATTCTTTTCTCTTTATACATTTGGAAAGCCTGGATTTTACATATACATGGGATGAGTTTCAAATCATCGCACGTATTATTCTTTTTGAAGCTCAAAGTACACCAACTTAGACCAGTGGGAATATCCTCAAGTTGGTTGCTGAGCCCCTTTGATAGAATCTGTTATCACTGATTTCCTATCTATCTGGAATGACAAAATTTTTTAAAATTATTTATTTATTTATTTATTTATTTATTTATTTATTTATTTGAGAGAGAAAGAGAGAGAGAGAACATGGGGGAGAAATAACCTTGCCACCTGGTTTTGTTTATGACTACTGCCTGTGATTTCTTGGTTTTGCTGTCTAATTTCTCTGTCAATTTTTTATGGATTTGAAGAGATTTAAAAACCCTGCTGTCAGCACTGTCCAACATCTCCAGAATCTTCTCACTAACATACATTCGAATAACACCAGACTGTCTCATTTTGATATAGACTATAATGAGGATAACAGGAAATCCCAAATTAAATTTGTGTGCTTTGCAAATAAGGAAAACACCAAGATCTGCCAGGGAACATACCTTTCATGAATGGGGCTGAAGCCACCTTGTTCATTATCTCCTGGGTTGTTTTGGATTCAGGTGCAAATGCAATTACATAATTAGAATCATTAAAATTATCTACACGTCCCAGATCCATTGCAGGCAATTGAGTAAAGTCATTAACTTGATGTAAATTGGAGGAGAATTGATATGTAAACAGCACTAGAAGAAATGAGAAAAACCATTCCTACACGGCAATGAGAGAAAAATGAAGCAAATCAGTAGCTGTTCATCCACAGATAAATCATCCACGAACAACTTAAAACACTTAGTATTGTTATGCAATTTGGGCCATTTTTTTCCTCTCTCATGGTTCCCCAAATGTTTCCATTTTCTTTTATCCTTTGATTAGACATTTTGAAATATGTGCATCATCTACCAAGAGAGAGTTGTGGCATTTATTCCAATTATAACTGAGAGTCTAAGTCTATCATACTTTAACATGACTGTTAGAAGCTAAATTGCTTCATGAATGGCCCAGTGATTTACAGTCATGCTGACCTGAGTGTCAATGATAAAGAAATGCTAGCTATCATGAAATTGGTTTCCAGCTCTCATCCACAGGAGCAAGTGCCAATTTTTACCTGCTTTGGCCCTGCAAGTGGGAGAAGAGAGTGCCAAAATACTGCTCATAAAAAGAATTTTTAAAAAAATCTTTGTCATTGTGACAACATTCTGAAATTGGAAATGCAACAGAATGCATTTGAAGTCTGGTATGAAGAACATATTATAAAAAAAAAATTCATGAGAGACACAGGGAGAGAGAGGCAGAGACACAGGTAGAGGGAGAAGCAGTCTCCCTGTGGGGAGCCTGATGCGGGACTCGATCCCAGGACCCCAGAACCATGACATGAGCTAAAGGCAGATGCTCAACCATCGAGGCACCCAGATGCCCCGAAGAACACATTTTATTACTTTCAGCTCTAAACACAGGGGCTTTAAAAGTGGTATATATCTTATTTACCACCTGATCTTACTTTAGTACGTGTATTGCTCTATACCAAATCTATCCACTTAGATGGATAAATTGACAGATATAATGTGTATATTAAAAATGGGTAAAATGTTGGAAGTAACACATCTCTATAGAGTAGAATCCAACTTTTATATTTATATTTATATAATCTTTGCTCCATGGTGGGATTTTTGTATGCTTTATTTACTGCCAATCCAAGCATTCAAAATAGCTTTGTTGAAAGAACACACACACGTACATAATGTTCATAAGACCAAATTTTAATATGCTAATCCTTGCACTTTGGGTATTTTATAAACCATTTTTAACTTTTTAAATACACTTTTATCAGTTTCCTTAGTCTTTTACACAATTTTCTATATTGATCATTCTTATCAGTAGAAAATAAGTAGTCTCTTAATAGAAGCAAAAGTTGAAAATGCCATTTTCTTTTCCTGTTTGTTTGTATACCCATTATTTTTTTCCCATTGACATTGCCTGTATCCACAGTACAACTGAGTAGAAGTGCTACAATTTATCTTTTGAGTTTTTTCCTTAATTTTGGATTACTTGCTGGATTAATTCTAGATTATCTTATATATATATTTATTCATATTATATATATATATATGTGTATATATATATATATATATATATATATATATAAAGAGAGAGAGAGAGAGAGAGAGGCAGAGACATGGGCAGAGGGAGAAGCAGGCTCCATGCAGGGAGCCCGATACGGGACTCGATCCCTGGTCTCCAGGATCGTGCCCTGGGCCAAAGGCAGGCTCTAAACTGCTGCACCCCCAGGGATACCCAATTCTAGATTTTCTAATTCTAAATTTACTTCTTTCTTTGACTATGACCCTGAACTTTTTTTTACCTTTTTCTTCATGAATTTCAAACAAGTTCAGATGTTTAGAATTATTATCTCTGCAATATAAAGACATGGCTTTATTTTTCAGGGAGCTTCTGAATATCAATTATTTAAAGAATGCCTTTAGTAAGACCTATAATAATAGTAATATATTTAAAGGACTCTCATTTGAAGTGATCACAGAGTCCAGAATTTGAAACAATAAAAGTCCAGCCTGTTGGTTAAAAATATAATACATACATGAAACATTAAATAATGAAGATAAACTGCACTGCCCCCCTCCCCCCCCAAAATTCTCCTCTTCTAAATATGAGAAGACGTGGACTCTGAACCATACCAACAAAGTCTCTCTTTTCATCCTCCACTTTTTCAGAAAGTTCTTACAGAGGAGAGCCCATGTTTGCTGACCGACATTTATGTGCCTCTTGCTCATTCTGACCTGTTTATTTTAAAATAAAGAAATGAAAGGAGCAAATGTGAATGTCTGAAATAGGAAACATTGTGCAATCAAACCAAAAAGAAGTACCATAACAGCTGTTTCCAATTGCATGTGTAGGAAAGGGAGCCAGAAGGCTAAAAACATACAAAGGGAAATTCAAATTAATGACCAAATCAATTAGTTTAATCTTCATGAGAAGCCCTTGGGATAGATCCCATTATTTTGTCCATTTAAAAGAGGAGGGAAATGAAGCACACAGAGGCTAAGTGACTTGCCAAACACAGCTGGGTGGCAGAACCAGGGCTTTAACTTGGGTGACCAAGTTCTGGAGACCTCGCTCTTAACCACTGTGCCAGTCCTGTGGAAGTTGGTCTAGGGATTGTGTGGATCAATTCTTTCCTGCAGGATCAGAGATTCTATTAGCATCCAGACAGGTGGTGAGGAGCTCTAGGAGGGATGCACTCAGACTACTTATCCACAGGTTTTTGTCTGTGGATCGTCATCAGAAGCCCCTAGATGCTGGAACATAAGGAAAGATTGATTACTCTCTCAAGAGGCAGAGTAAATATATGATCTTTTAAAAAGAAAACATTATTGCAAGAAACAGAAGAAAAGTTTTTAAGTCTTCCGCTTAACAACTATAATAAAATTCAAGAGGAAAGGTAAGAAGAAATGAAAAGCAAAGTACATGCTTAAAAATCCCACTGAAGTCAGTAAAGAACACAAAATCTGATACAGAGAAAAATTTTGTAATCTTACCAAATTTTCAATGAAAATTAAAACTCACTTAAAAACCATAAGAGAGATAAAAAAACACATAAGTGGAAAGAAAAAAATAGGATCAGAAGTAAAGTTTTTGGTAAAGAGATACTCAAAAAGAAGAGAACACAGTCTGGAGAAAAAGATATTGAGGTTAAAAAAAAAAGCATACCAGTGGAAATTAACTTTTCAATGTAGTGGAAAGACATGTATATTTCACAAAAAGGCTCTCCAAGTACCAAATACAATGACAAAAAATAACAATTTTTTTAAAACTAAAGGATAAAGGAAAAAGTTGGAATCAAGTTGACAGGGTCGAGGGGGTAGTTCAGTAAGGAATGAGTAAACAGTTTGCAATGGAATGAAAATCAACCTGATATCTTCAAAGTGGATTCGCCTATTTTCCTTTGAAAAATCTACCAAACGGGATAAATCCAAAAACATTGAATTATTTATTTGCAATAAAATTAGAACATGGTTTAACCCCAAACCACAGACATTCCCCCAAGAAATGTCAACCAAACTATTAAATTCTGCCTCAAATTAAGGAATACCCTCAAAAAAGTTTTTTTATAATAAATTTATTTTTTATTGGTGTTCAATTTACCAACATACAGAATAACATCCAGTGCTCACCCCATCAAGTGCCCCCCTCAGTGCCCGTCACCCATTCACCCCCACTCCCCGCCCTCCTCCCCTTCCACCACCCCTAGTTCGTTTCCCAGAGTTAGGAGTCTTCATGTTCTGTCTCCCTTTCTGATATTTCCCACACATTTCTTCTCCCTTCCCTTATATTCCCTTTCACTATTATTTATATTCTCCAAATGTCAAAAAAGTTTTTTGACTCCCGGATTGAAATGTGCATATTAATCAAAGATTGAGAAAATTAATTGAATCTAAAGTTATTAAGAAACCCTGAGAACCAGACAACATTCTCTCACTTGAAATGAACTGTAGGGTTAAAGGCCATGGCAGATGCATGGCATCTGATTCCACCTCATGGAATATCAGGGAGGTGATGCAATTCTGCATGAATACAATATCGTTGCTTTGTTCAAGTCCACAGCCGAGATATAGGAGAATGCGGAACATCTTTACACCAGTGGTAAGAAACAACAATAGCCCAAACGAAATTAAAACCACATTTCCCATGGCATGAACAAAAAACAAGAAATGTGAAGAGACCTTGATGAACTGAATCCTCAAGAAAGACAAGCCCATGATGGGTACAAAGAGAGCCAATCTTGCAGCTTCCATATCTGGGGGAAGCACCTCATCTGGGTGTGGGTGGAGAGACAAGGTGCGTCCACCGGAAAGGGTATTTGCAAAGACAAGGAGGGAAAGGTCAAAGCTTAGATAATGTATTGATGGGATACAAGAAGTAGAATCTAATAGAGTCTAAAATGCAAAGAATTAAAACAGCCTAAACAAGTTTTTCTTCACCCCACAACCATGTTGGATTTTCGAAAAGGATAAAAGGGTAAAAAAATGTTCCTGAAAAATAGAACCCCTGAAGCTCTGTGACTTCTTGTGCTGTCTAGCTTCTGAGACCTTGCCAGAGTTGCACCCAGTGGTGTGAAAGTGTTCTTTGTTGGAAAACTAAGGGCAGAAAAATAGAGTTATTGTGGTAAGGCCTGTTGGGTAAAGAGGTATGTGTGGGGTCATTACAGAAAATCTGGTTCTTGCGAAGTTGCGGGCCCCATTTTATTGCCAGGAGAAAAGAGCACCTAAAATAATTTTCAGATTCATGATGCCTGTTACTCCAGCATGCATATGAGTGGATAGGTGGGAGGTAGAAATAGGGATAAGGGGTGGGCAGACAGCAAACACATTAATCAGATAAGTTTGTAGTTGGGAGTTCCTTGAACTGGAAACTCATTTTAATTGTATATTATTGGAGGCAATTTAGGCCTGATGATTTACAGGCACCCATGTTGCTCAGCAGACCAGTCATTCATTGCCTCCTATTTATGGGCTCAACCTTGGCCTTGGAAGTAAGCCAGGTAAGGACCTAGGCTCACAGGGAGAGAGCTCTAGCCTTTAGGCTTACACACAGGTCTACCAGTCAGCCAGACTATCAGTTTCCAGTATGTAGGTCAAGTCATCAGCAACTTCATAGAATTGTTTGCAGAGGGCAGCCCGGGTGGCTCAGAGGTTTAGTGCCACCTTCAGCCCAGGGCCTGATCCTGGAGACCTGGGATCGAGTCCCATGTCAGGCTCCCTGCATGGAGCCTGCTTCTTCCTCTGCCTGTGTCTCTGCCTCTCTCTCTCTCTGTGTATGTGTCTCTCATGAGTAAATGAATAAAATCTCTAAGAAAAAAACTGTTTACCTAAGACATTATATAGAGAGAACCTATATAACAACAATTCAGGATATACCTAACAGTGATTAAATAATCTCTTTCAAACCCAGTGAAGGCAGCAGATTGCAGATATAACACCCAGTCTGGTAATGGTAGCATGATGCAATTATTTATATGGTCATCTTAGTGAAGTCCAAGAGTTACTAGCCTATCTCCCAGAATGAGCTACGTAATTGAATCGCAAGAAGTCTATTTCATTATTTTCTCGTCAGGAAGAATAACAAAATTACCGAGACTTAGAAAGCATGAATGCCCATGAATTATCTTAGTTGGTAAAGAAAACATGAAACGTAGTTTTAGTTAATAGAACCCAACATTAGGAGAGGAATTTCTCTCTGCCTTAAGTAGGTGATCTTCACATTTGAGCTGCCTCCTGAATACCAGTAGGGATGAGCATATTCATGGCTGTGCTCTCGCCCCATGGATAAGGTCAGTATTAGGCCATGAATCTAGTAGCCAGAAACAGCCACTACCTGTTCCAAGGGTAGTGGCTTGAGCTTTGGCACAAGGCTTGGAGCACAAGGTCAAATGGCCAATAAGACCTGGGTTTGGGGGGTTGTTGTGTCCTCCTTTGGTGCCATATTGAAGAAGGATGGAAACCACAGAATTGCCATTTATTGTCTTTTCCATCAAATTATTAATGAGGTTGTTTCTGGCTACTGGAGTCATGGCCTAATATCGATCTTATCCATGGGGCGAGAGCACAGCCATGAATATGCTGGTCTCTACTGGTATTCAGGAGGCAGAGCGAATGCGAAGATCACCTACTCGAGGCACAAATAAAACCTAATCATTGTGTGTTCCAGGGAATTTTGGGCATCTGCCATTTCAATCTGAAAGGCGAGGAATAAACTGAAGAGAAACAAGGCAGGCAGGATAAGGGTCCTGTTCTAATCCTGGAACTTGTGAATATTTTACGTTACATGACAAAGGAGAATTAAGGTAACAGATGGGAGTCAGGCTGCTAATCAAGTGACTCTAAATCAGGGAGATAATCCTGGGTTATCTAGACGGATCCAAGGTAATCGCAAGGGTCCTAAAAAGTAGAAAAAAGAAGTGAAAAGGGCAGAGTGAGGTGCTGTTAAAAGGACTCAACCCATTGCTGGCCTTGAAGATGGAGGAAGGCGGGCACGAGCTGAGGCATGCCAGCAGCCTCTGGAAGCTCAAGAAGGCAAGAAAACAGAATTCTCCCTCGCATCCTCCAGAAACGAATGCAGCCCTTGCCAGCACCTTGATTTTCGTCCAGAGAGACTCACATCACACTTCTCACCTCCCACACTGTAAGATGATAAATCTGTTTTGTCCTCAGCCATGAAGTTCACGGTCATCAGTGGCAGCTGCCACAGAAAATTAATACAAGGAGCATAAAAGGAGGCTGAGAGCATAAAGCCTGAGAGTAAGACAAGGACAAGGGCTCTAGGACATAAAAGAGTTGCCTTTATGAGGTGCCCCCTTGTGGAACAAAAATTGTCCAAAAATGAACAAAGGGATCCAGCTCATGTGGATGAGCTCCTGATGATGGTGCCACTGGAGCAGGCTGTGATGGCTTGGAGACCCCAACCGAAAGAGACCACGACATTGCCAATTGAGCAGTCAGTGCCCTGGTGAACCATGGTATCAGAGACGGTTAAATATGTTGCCTACGTGCATACTCTCCTTTCTTTCTGTGGAGAGATGCATGTGCTAGAAAGTCTTGATGACTGCAGAAGAATGAACTGTCATGATGGTGGTTATTTATTCCTAAGGACTGAGTCCCATTCCCCCCCCCCGCCCCCCATACAGGGTATTTCCCATCAGGATATATACACATTCTAATGTATAGATCAAGGGAAAGGAAAAAAAAATTACTGTTCACCAGAGGAACATAAAATATCTTACTAATTTAAATTGCTCTAGATAGGAAGTGTGATCTAGAAATAATAATGTGGCTATAAAAAGCCAGCCACTCCCCACCAGATAGAATTCCTCGTAGTCAGAAAATAAACACATTGCACAACAGATCAGATCAAGATTCCAATTGATGGAGTATGATAAAGAAGGTCAATAGAAATATTGCCCTGAGTTTTCTTGATGAAAATATTCTCAAGCCAATTAAAACAATTCAAGACTCAGAAAATCGTGTGCCCCCTCCCCACCCCCCCACCCCCCTACGCACTCATGCTTATGGATCCTCTGGCAGTAAAACTGAAAACAAACAAAAAACAACAAGTAATTCTAATCACTTGGGAGACAGCCCATGCTTGCAAAGAGGCAGCAACGTAAAGTTACATTCCTTTCAATTCAGCCAATACCTTTTTAAGATAATATATGCTATTTGTCCAAACATACTTTATAGTCATGGGATAAAAAAAGAAAAAAAAAAAAAAGCAAGCCCCACTTAGTTCTCCAACTGGTTTTTTAAGCCATACAACATTAAATACTCAGATGACTTGGAAAATCAGAACAACTAATAATTTACTGCATTTTAATAGTTTCCATCTAAATGTTTGGCATTCCCTGTTTGAAGTCGTAAGTTATAGTTGTATATGCAAAACAACCACAATTTTAGAGATTAACTTACTCTCAGGAAAGCTGGAGCAAGAGTCTAGAAACAAAGCATCCACAGGTCTCTGCATATCCTGGAGGAGATTTCACATTCCTTTTGGGTCACTACTACATCATGCTTTTAATTTCATGTTTATTGTGAAGAATTCCGGTTTAGAATGATTTCCGAAAAGGATTATGGTCTGAGTTCGGCCAGGCTGCCAAAAACTCTCCGCTCACATCACATGGTGACTTCTTTGCTGTTTTCCTTTTCTTTGTCTCCCAGCCAGCCACTCAGCAGGGAGTTCGTAGTTGCAGATGGCTCGCTGGACATATCAAAACATCAGCAGCTATCAAACCAAAGAGAATCTAGTCTTTCCCAATTAGCCTTTTCATACAATGCCCTGATGGCAGAGTTGGCCCCCAGCACAGCCTTTTTAAAAAAAAAAAAAAAAAAAAAGAAAGAAAGAAAGAAAGAAACATAAGTGAAGAGATGGGTCAGAGAAAAGCAGAGCAGAGAGAGGTTGAAAAAGAAAAGATTTTTTTTTTTTAATGATAGCTATAAATATATACCATCGGGTCAGAAAGTCACACAAAATCCTCCACTGAAAATTTAGTTCTTAAAACCTGGGTGCAGAAATATGCCCATGAAGCAGTGTCATGCTTCAGGGTAAAAGAACGAGCTCTGGATTTTCAGCTGCATTTCAGCTGCAATTGCATGCCAGCTAAGTGGGGCATCTCTCCTGGAGTGCCAAGTAGGAGGATCCGGGGAGCCAGGTCATGCCAAAGCACCTGCATCCCCCCAAATCTACCGGCTTGTTCCTTCTGCCACAAGTCCCAGCAAACAAACCACTTCCTCTGGAACCAACTGCTGGTTGGAGTAGGTCCTGTCTTCCCTATTTTTCAAGAAACGTTTCTAACAGGTAGGAACTGCCATCCCGCCTTCTTTGAGCATTTCAGTTAAGGCCAGGCAATTCGTGGCTGATGAAGAAAAGCAAAAGAGGGCCTGCTGTCTTTCCGCTCGCAGTCTGTCCATCTGTTCCAGGCTTCTGCACTGGGGTTGCTCTCTGAGCACACGACCGATGGAGAAATGATGTGCTCTGCGTGCAATTCTTAAATCGAATAGACTCCTCTGTGCCCCAGGGTCTGCAAAAATCACATGAGATCCTCCTCACCTACTTCCCACCCCTCGATGCTTATTCAATCGTGTGTGCTCTTGCACTAGTTGTGAGTTCAGAAATTGCCCTCAGCAAACAAAACAGAGGCAGATCGAACTCATTAATGCCGGAGACTGTCAAACTTAAAAAGAGAAAAAACACACACAAACCAAAACACTTCTGAGCGGTCCTGCATGTCTGCTGTCTTCTGCAGAAGATACAAAACTATCCGGTTTTATAACACAGCCAGCATTCTGTAAGCAGAGAATATAATTCAGGAAATGTTTTTCAGTAACTTTTTTCCTAGAAGGATTTTTGTATCAAGGATGGAGCTGATGCGTTCTGGCCCTTGTTGGCTCCTGAACCCTATCCTCTTCTTCTTTTCCTTTCCTTTCCTTTCCTTTCCTTTCCTTTCCTTTCCTTTCCTTTCCTTTCCTTTCCTTTCCTTTCTTCTTTTCCTTTCCTTTCCTTTCCTTTCCTTTCCTTTCCTTTCTTTCCTTTCTTTCCTTTCCTTTCTTTCTTTCTTCTTTCTTCCTTTCCTTTCCTTTCCTTTCCTTTCCTTTCCTTTCTTCCTTTCCTTTCCTTTCCTTTCCTTTCCTTTCCTTTCCTTTCCTTTCCTTTCCTTTCCTTTCCTTTCCTTTCCTTCCCTTCCCTTCCCTTCCCTTCCCTTTCCTTTCCTTCTTTCCTTTCTTTCTTTTCTTTTCTTTTCTTTTCTTTCTTTTTTCTTCTTTCTTTTCTTCTTTTTTTTTTTAATAGAAGTAGTTGACATGCAATGTTGCATTGGTTTCAGGTGTACATGGTGATTCAGCATATCCATGTGTTATGCTATGCTCACTGCAAGTGTAGCTACCATCTGTCCATAAAATGCTATTATAATACCATTGACTGTATCCCCTATGCTGAGTCTTTCATCCCCATGACTTACCCATTCCATACCTGGAAAGCTGTACGTCTCACTCGCCTTCAGACACTATTCTTTTCCTTCAAAATGTTGGCCTCTTCCTTCCCACGTGGCACATGGTAATCTCTGTACCACTGTAACAGAGCAAGGGCACGCTCATTAATCTTCAACATTTTCTTGACTAAGTCTTATATCTTCATTCTTCTAAATAATCTTTAGAATCAGCTTGCCAATTAAAAAAAAAAACAACACCCTGTTGGGATTTTAAAAACAGAACAGTACTGATTTTGTGCAGAAGGTAATTACTATAAGCAACCACATATGGCACTTACGATGTGCGGGGCACACGCACTTAAATATTAACCCATTTAACTCACCTAATAATTTTATCACGTAGGCTCACCCCCATTTTACAGATGAGAAAAATGAAGTCCAGAGAGTTTAAATAACTGGCACAAATTTAGACAGCTGGCGAGTAGCAGCAGATCCTGGGTAAAAACTCAGAGCATCTCCAGTCTGTAGCTTAAATAACAAATATTATGATGTCTCATTTGTAGGGGGTCCCTGTTCACCCAATGGTTCCCACTTTAGCTACACACATTTTACCATTTGCCTTGCCTTGTGCTTCATGTATTTTGCAGCAACGTTCTCCAGTGCCGGAAGCCTTATAGATTTCATGTGGTTGTAAAACATTCCTTGGAGTTCTTTCCTGGCTGCTTGTACAGACTACTTAGCTCCTGGGACATGTGTGCAAAAGCAGAAAAAAAAAACAAAAAAAACAAACAAAAAAAAAACAACTTGATTTGCGAAGAAAGGAGAATGGAACCACCTAGCAGCCTGACAGAGAAAGAGAGACAGAGAGACAGAGAGAGAGAAAGAGACAGGGAGGGAGGAGGAGGGAGGGAGACTGAGCACATCTGCTTGTTTCCCAGGGACTTTGTGATCTTGCTTTTTGTCCTTCCTGAGACCCAGCTGCAAGGCTACAGTTGGGTTTTGGCAAATACTCTCCAAAAATTCCTCTTTCTTGTTTTTGTTTTTTTTTTTGTTTTGTTTTGTTTTTTAAATATAAGAAACAAATTCTACTTGGTCCTATTTTGTGTGCTCTCTCGCTCTCACTTTGCATTGAAACATCCTTTGTATGGTATATTCTTGCTCTTAATTTTTATTTGCATTTGCATTGCTCAGATATGTTTTCACCTATCTCTATCATCTGCCTATGGGCTGTCTCTTGAAGCAGTATCATCAACTTTATGGTCAACTAATATTCGATAAAGGAGGAAAGACTATGCACTGGAAGAAAGACAGTCTCTTCAATAAATGGTGCTGGAAAATTGGACATCCACATGCAGAAGAATGAAACTAGACCACTCTCTTGCACCATACACAAAGATAAACTCAAAATGGATGAAAGATCTAAACGTGAGACAAGAATCCATCAAAATCCTAGAGGAGAACACAGGCAACACCCTTTTTGAACTCGGCCACAGTAACTTCTTGCAAGATATTGTTCTTTTCACCCAGTCTGTAAATCTTCTACTTTCTGTGAGAGATCCAAGTCCCTGCAATAAGCAACTCATTTTGTCCAGTTGTCTCATTATACAGTTTCCAAATGAAACTTTCCTGCGCTTTTCCCATTTCTCCTTTTCAATGCTGATCATAGTTTTTATTTTTCCCCCTCTGTTCCTTTTTTTTACTTTCAACTTGTCCTTTTCTCTTTTGCTGTGGAAAGCCCTGGATGAGTACTTTCTAGTCTTTCATTCCACTAGGAATCACGCTCAACTCTTGACAAACATACTTGAACCTGCCTCACTCTGGCAAGGGGGAAAAAAAAACCAGCCTAAATCTCTATCTTCCCCCCTCCAAGACCTGCTATTTTGGCATCCACACCCCACTCCATATGGATAAGTCTGCCAGCATGGTTGACCTCAAAGCTTGAGCTCTACTCCTTACTCCTTACTCGCAGTGCAATGCCAAGCAGGTGACTCACCCAAGGAGCCTCTCAGTCCCTCATCTGTAAGATATAGATGATATGATACTATGCAACACGGTCTTTTAGGATTTGAACATTTTAGAATTGGGGGTCCGATTAAAGGAAACAACACATGTAAAGAATTTAGCAAAGTACCAAGCGCTGACTGAGCACTTGATAAATGGTAGCAATTACACTCTTCACAGCCCTGGAAAAACTGCAAATGGTAGGTTTTTTTTTTTAATTAAAATATAATTGGCATGCAGTATAATATTCGTTTCAGGTGTATACTCTAATAATTTGATGATTCTATCCATCACTCAGTGCTCATGACAGTAAATGTACTCTTAATCCCCTTTGTCTATTTCACCCATCCCACCCACCTGGAAATTATAGGTATTTTTTAAAATTCCTAATCTGATTAATGAAAAACATACTACCACCTTGATGACTTAACATATATTTCTTAGGTTACTTGTAACGTCAAGGATATTTTATTTTTATTTTCTTAAAGATTTTTATTTATTTCTTCATGAGAGACACACAGAGAGAACCAGAGACATAGGAAGAGGGAGAAGCAGGTTCCCTGTGGGGACCCCGATGTGGGACTCGATGCCAGGACCCCGGGATCACGACCTGAGCCAAGGGCAGCCACTCAACCACTGAGCCACTCAGGGGCCCCTGTCAAGTATATTTTAACACGATTTCTGGCTACTTGTAAATTGACTAGTAAATCCGTCTTTTTTTTTTTTTCTCTACTTATATAACTGTTTACTCTGTCATTCTGGATTTTTGTGTTTATGCTTTTGTTTTTGACCATGACTGAGAATATCTTAAATCATTTATTTAAAAAATAATGTTGCTGCCTTCTCACATCTAGTTTTGCTGATAAGCAAGCTTATCTAACTCTGAATCTCATTCACTTAAGGTATTTCTTTGTTCTTGCTAGGTGATTTTAGGATTTTTCTCATTAGTCACAAATGTATGAAGTTTCATGAAAATGTGCTTAGGTGTAGGCTTTGGTTTTTGGTTTTGGTTTTTGGTCCTGCCTGGCACTCTGTGGCCACTTGCAATCAAAGAACTTGTGTTCTTTGTTTTGTTTTGTTTTTAAGTCCTGGGAAATTTTCAGCTAATATTTTGGTCCAGTATAGCTTCCCTTTTAGTCTATTCTTTTTTTCTGAGAAGCTTATTAGGTATTTGAGGTCGATTGTCTTTGTCTAACCTTCTTCCTAACTACTGTCTTAAAACTGGAAAGCAATCCATTTTCACACCACATAAATCTCTCCAACATACAATTTTTATTATGTCACTCCCATCGCTGCCTTCGCAGTGTCTTGGCTTCTTTGCAAAACTACATAAGGCTTTTATCATCTGGTCATCTGGTCACTGCCCCAGCCTGCCTTTGCCTTAACCCTTCTTCTAACTCCAGACATACTGAGACATGATTTTTTAAATTTTAAAATTTTATTTTATTTTGAGAGAGAGAGAGAGCACCTCAAGGTGTGAGCAGAGGGGAGAGGCAGAAGGAGAGGGAGAGAAAGGATCTTAAGCAGGCTCCACACCCAGCACAGAGTCCAATGTGGGGCTGGATCTCACAACCCTGAAATCAGGACATGAGCTAAAACCAAAAGTCAGACACTTAAACAAGTACGCCACCGAGGCACCCCTAATTTTTTTTTTTTAAATGAACACATCATATTGTAATTTACCTCTGTTTGCTTTCTTGGAATTAACCCCTCCTCTCATCTGGTCTTCCCATAATGACTTTATAAATGATCATTGTAAGGTCCAGTAGTTATATGTAATAATTGATAACTACCCTCCTAATCTTACTTGTCCATCAGGTCTTGTGTTTGACTTCTCCTCACATAGGAGCCTTCCTGGCCTTGTCCCATGTGGGTTAGAGGCCCTTCTCAAGTACTCCCATGGCACCATGCACTGCTGTGGTGGTATGTACCTCACCATACTTCAAACTAATCATACTCATCTCTCCCACCATAAACTAGACATTAAACATCTGAGGAGTACTATAAACTCTTCACTGTGTTCATATCACAGAGCCTAGGGCATGAAAGTTGCTCAATACATAGATTTTGAATTTTAGATTTATAGCGTGGATGCGAGATAGGGAAGCAAAAACAAAACAAAACTATGATGTTTTCTTTCTAGAAGCCTGGTTATGAAAGAAAGGCCATCGGTGGAGTGGGAGCCAAAATGAGTTGTTTGGATCAAGGGTAGTTTTCTTTTTTAAAGGTGGTATTTAGAAGGGAAAGTAAAAAAGGAAATGCTGAAAATCCAGGAGAAATCAAGTAACAAATGGAGCACTGCTCTTTCTTGGTGGGAGGAGGAGAAGGAACTGGGTCAGAAGCAGATGAGCCGGGAGCCTGGAACAGGGAGAGTTTGTCAGAAGAAAAAAAAAGGAGGCGAATGACAGGGCTGAGTGAATTTTTAAATATGACACCATGAAATAAAAAATTCACCCATGAGAGTTAAGATTTTTTTTTTTCCTGCGAAGCAGAAAGCAAATTCTAAGAAGAGACCAACAGATGTGTTTGGCAACTGAAATAGCTCCAGAAGAATGGAAGTGTTCCTTAGGCACATGAGCGTGCTGAGAGGCCTGCAGAGGCCAGTAGGACTCCTTTAAACAGAAGGAAAATTTGTAAAGTTTGTCCCTGAACTGATGGCTCTATGTAACATATCTACAAAAAGTTGTTTATCACTGATTAAAATAATTGATGGAGTGGGAAGCCTGGGTGGCTCAGTAGTTGAGCATCTGCCTTCCACTCAGGGCATGATCCCGGGTCCAGGGATTGAGTCCCACATCAGACTCCCTGCGAGGAGCCTGCTTCTCCCTCTATGTCTCTGCCTCTTTCTCTGTGACTCTCATGAATAAATAAAATCTTTAAAAAATAAAATAATTGATGGATCAAAAAAAAAGGTCAGCGGTTACTGAAACCAATTAAGTCATGAACTACATAAAGACTTGAAACTGCTTAATATGAGCAAGCAAGAAAAAACACAGCTACCAAACAAGATGAGTGACTCAAACTCAGGACACAGGTGTCAGCACTAGCACTCGGTGATGAAAACAGTGATACGAAAAGTAAACATAACATTGAATTTTGTGACATTTTTGCTATTTCATGCTTTTTACAAAAGGTAACTTGCCTAATTCATAATTAAACATGACTGAATATTTTTACCTATATTTGCCAATTTTGAATTTATAAAGTCATCAGGTCTACACAGATTTCCCCCTTCTTTTTTACTTTACGTAAGCCTGTTAAACCTGGTTTTGTTTTTTTTTTTTTTAACATTATGATCAATTACATCATCACAAACTAGAGGTAGATTTGCAGATTTGCAGAAACTGCACATGACTCATCGGGTTTAAAAGAACTAAGCAATCCTGACATTGAATTTCTCTTTGACTTTCATTGACAATGGGGGACTATCTCAGGGCAAGATGTGAAAAGGGAACATAGACTGTTTGTCCTTCTCCGGTTACTGTGGCCAAGTTCAAAAAGGGTGTTGCCTGAGTTCTCCTCTGGGATTTTGATGGGATCTTGTCTCACATTTAGATCTTTCATCTATTTTGAGTTTATCTTTGTGTATGGTGCAAGAGAGTGGTCCAGTTTCATTCTTCTGCATGTGGATGTCCAATTTTCCCAGCACCATTTATTGAAGAGACTGTCTTTCTTCCAGTGGATCGTCTTTCCTCCTTTGTCGAATATTAGTTGACCATAAAGTTCAGGGTCCATTTCTGGGTTCTCTGTTCTGTTCCATTGGTCTATGTGTCTGTTTTTGTGCCAGTACCACACTGTCTTGATGACCACAGCTTTGTAGTACAACCTGAAATCTGGCATTGTGATGCCCCCAGATATGGTTTTCTTTTTTTAAAATTCCCCTGGCTGTTTGGGGTCTTTTCTGATTCCACACAAATCTTATGTTCTCATTCATTTGGGGAATATGAATAATAGTGAAAGGGAATATAAGGGAAGGGAGAAGAAATGTGTGAGAAATATCAGAAAGGGAGACAGAGCATAAAGACTCCTAACTCTGGGAAATGAACTAGGGGTGGTGGAGGGGGAGGAGGGCGGGGGGTGGGGGTGAATGGGTGACGGGCACTGAGGGGGACACTTGACGGGATGAGCACTGGGTGTTATTCTGTATGTTGGTAAATTGAACACCAATAAAAATTAATTTATAAAAAAAAAGATTTTGAAAAAATGAAAAAAAAAAAAAGATGTGAAAAGGGAGTTTGTTAGTAATGGTAGATGCCAATCTCAGTGCAGAAATACCTGCATGGATCCTGGGGAATCCCAACTCCTTCTCTCATAGATTAGGAAATCTAAGCCTCAATCCACAGCAGTTTTGGCTAGTAATCTTTTACATATGTATTTTTTAGATATTTGATGATATCCATACATCCAGAATTTTGCATGAGCTTTTTTTCCTTCACAGAAATCATTTGTTATTATATAAAAAGCTCGGATGCTCAGCCTTTTTGTAAAAAATAGTGAGAACTTCAAACAAAAATCTATTCTGTTACTGAAAAACATTGCTTACAACCTACAATTATTGCTCTTCTAAACCCACCCTTGGTGCACTTTTGCAACTTTCCTGGTCTGTTTCTTGTAAAACTTAAAAAGCTGGAGGAAATATTGGGCCAATTACCTTTGAGTTGATCGTTTGCAGCAAAATAGTACATGGTGTAATTTTAAAAAACAATCACAAGATTTCTACCAATTGCTGGACTATGCTATTGTGTTTGTTCCTTCAACAAAGCCATAAAATGGAAGAATAAAATATAACAAAAATAGAGATCAAATTCAAATACAAATAAATATCCAGATGCCAGAAATGAAACAGGAGAAAAAAGAAGCTAAAATAAGATTGTAATTTTAAGCCAGTTAAGTTTTAAGTGGTTTGGCAAAGGCTGATTCATAAGCCAGCTAAAAAGTAATTCATGTGTAAGGATAAAAAGAGTTCCATCTTTCAACAAAATCTGGGATTGGTCTTTCATCGATATCTCTGAAAGAACTAATAGATACCCCTCAAGAAGAAAAGTAATTGAACCCAGAAGGAAGTAGTTGGAGGTTGGAAACTAATAAATAAATTGGTAGGCTAAATAAATGTTGGTTGTGGAAAGTAATGGTGACAGTGATTAATTTGTGTTCGGGGGTGGAAGGAAGACGTTAGTCACAATAGAGACTAAAATATCAGACAGCAATTATATGGGAGAAGAGGGATAGATAAGCAGAATTAAGTCCCCTTGAAATCTCATTGTTCAGGATGAGGACAGAAATTCTGATTAACTTTAAAACACATTATCCAATATGGTAGCCACAAGCCCCAGGCGGGTATTCAAATTTAAATGTTAAGATTTAAACCAATAAGGTTTAAAATTAACTTTCTTTACCTCTAACAGTCATCTTGCTTCTAACAATAAGAAACAGCTCAGAAAACTGAAAACCAATAATGTTTCCTGTACTCATTGAGGCTTCAGAACAAACACAGCCTTGAGATCTGGAATCATAGGAGTCCAATGGCATTGAGAGACTTACCACTTCTTATCATTCAGATGAATCATGCTTTTATGTAGGTCCCCACTCAAATGTGGCTTTCTTTCGAGGAGCTAGCAATATTCCCGGATGTGGGATATGCATTCCCCCAAATCCAAATAAAGCAAACAAATGCTGGGCTTCTTATTCCATCCTAGAAGTAGGAAAAAACCCATCACTTGTAGAATATCCCAGTTGGCTCCTGCCCAGATTATTCCAAAAAATGTTATCATTAGGGCAGGTCCTTGGACCTTTGCTGGATTTCTTAACCAGTCTTGGTTGGGTCTGTGAGTCATCACTGCATTCAAATCAGTCCCAAGCCTTCTCTTCAATTTCCAATATTATCATGTCATTAACGTGGTATATTATTACCCTGGAGACCTATATCAGGTCCAAATCCCTCGTGACCAAATTATGACCATAAGCTGCTGAATTTAGATGACCTGTGACAGCACAGTAAATGTGAACTGGGATCCTTCACATGTGAAACTGAACTATGGTTGGGTCTCTTCCAAGACTGAGATGCAGAAAAAAGCGTTTGAAAAAAAAAATCACTGGGCATCTGTTGTAGCTTGTAGGTGGTTGAAACTGTGTCTGGAACTGCTGATGTATTGGACAGTATAGCTTTAGTTAAGCCTCAATGGTCCACTGTTTGTCTCCATGAGCTGTAAGACTTTTCCACAGGCCACACAGGGCTGTGATAGAGGGAATTCATTGCTATCAGCACTCTAGTATCTAACATGTTGCTAATTAAAGAGGTAATCTCTTTGCCCACCAGGTATCTGCATCGTTTTAAATTAACCATCTGTGTAGACTTGAGAAATTCTAGTGGTTCCCATTTAGCATGTCCAGTTAAGACTGGCCTGAGGATTGGCCATCATGCCTTCTATTTATAGCATTAGGTAGGGGAAGTAATTGCTAGTGGGATTATATCCCACCTAGTTAATGCAGCCAGGTAAAGGAGAACCAACCACCTCACATAAAGTTTGCTCAAAAGTCCCCATTTTCATCTTAAATTTCACTTTAATCCCATCAACCTTTTAATCTCCCTATGTTCCTGATCTAAAGTATGCCACCATTAAGATATCACCAACAGGTTTCAAATCATAGCACACTGACTCCTGTATTAAGGAGTCCAAAGAAAAGTTTCTCCTCCCCTTCCTCTCCCTGACAGTCTTATCCACACATGTGCTTTATGGCCTTGGGTCCCCACCAGGCTTGACCAGAAGACCCTGGCCTCTCCTTTTCAATATTTATTTTGATTAATCTGTTTACCCAATACCCCAGGCAATTCTGGGTGACGTTTCTCACAAAATCTTTGCCCTCTGCTTTTTTAAATTCCTCCAAAGTGGGGTTAATGGACAGAACTTGTCTGGGGCCTTCTAGCATTGGGGGACCCATGGGCAGTCTCACTGGTCCATAGAAGCTTCAATAATGCTGCACCAACACCTTTGCTTCAACACCATCAATGTTCACCACATTCATCCCTTTTGTAATAACCACCTAAAGATGTCCACACTGCTGGGTGGAGTCCCCTGATTCTCCGTTCTGTCTCTCCCTTTTTCTTTTTAATTACTTTGGTGACCTTGGTATCAACAAGATCCCAATGGGGAAGCTAAGACAGCAATTCTAATAAAAACTTCCCAGGTTTTGGATTTTGTGAGTAATGTCACATGGGGTACCCATGTAATAGGGGTCCCCTTAATCATGGCATTTACCATAACCCGGTAACACGCACATGCAGTAGGTGAATACCCCAGTCACCCACCATAAAGCCAATTGCACACCGACAGCTTGTCTGCAAAGTGCATCAGCTGCTTCAACTGAAGTGTTCTGGTTGGCAATTAGAGTGGGAGTTGGGCAATCTTCCATCTCAGGTGAGCACACTTATGGTGGCCTTTATCCAGGCCATTAGAAATCCCTCAGGAATAAGCTTCTGTGTGTCTGGATCACCTGAAACCATCTGTGATTGTTCAAAAGTGGGCTGCAGATCCTGTATCAAACAAACATGCCCTTCCACTCTGCAACATCCCAGACAAGATAGAGCCCCCAAATCAGTTACTCTCATGGTCCATTTTAATAAAGATTCCTCAGGAAGCTGATAATTCCATCCACGAAATGAGACACCTCCTTCACACTATAGCTCCTGGTTTTAGTAGTTTTTTGGTTTTGCCTTCCACCACACTGACTACCTTTTTGGTGATCAGAGGATGATTAGAGGTACCTTCCTGGCATAGTTTTCCCCTTTCTTAGCAGCTTTGAGGCTAGCGATCAAAGCTCAGATTGACCCATATTTGAACTTGTTCCAGCATTGAGGCCCAACTTAGAAGAGATCATGAGAGATTATGTGTTTAGCATGCTTATATTTTGCATTTCCATAGATATCCAGTGAGCCAGTTCCTCAGGACTTGGGTCTATTCTCATCTCTAATTCCACTGGTAGCTTGTACTGTTAGTAACTGATCAAAGAGCAGCTACAGTTTGATACTATGAGTCACTAGGTAGCTATCCAGGAATCAAGGGTTCCTCATCCCTGCCCTCCATTCTTTCTGTTTCCAAACCATGTGTTTTCATGAGCCAGAGCTGTTCTCGCAAATTCCACTTCACTGACACCAAATGTCTAGAAAAAACTGTTTTCTCCTTTGTGTTTTCCTTTGCTCTCATAGTTTGCTTCTGGCCACCAAATGTGTAGGGTTTTTTTCCCCCCCATATTGACCAATTCTCCAACACCAGCTGGGTGTCCAACAATTTAATTTAGTTCTGACACTGTCTGGAATTAGCATCAGATCCCATCAGTTAATAGCCCTGTCTCACTAGACTCCTCCCACTTCGGGTGCCAATCACAAGTTCCATAAGGTCTCCTCTACTTTTGAACTTCCAACTGTAAATGGGGTTCCCATGACCCTATCCTTGGATCTGACAATTTGCTAGGACAGCTTACAGACCTCAGGAGAACACCTACATATGTTTACTGGTTTATTATATAATGAAAAATATGACTGATAAAAGAATCAGATGAAAAGATACATAGAATAAGGTCTAGAAGGGTTCAAGCGCAGGAGCCTCACTCACGCTGGAATTGAGATGCACCCACCACCTTCCAAGCACATAGATGTGTCCACCAACTTGGAAGCTCTCTGAATCTAGTATTTTTGGAATTTTTATGGAGTTTCATCAAATAGGCATAACTGATTATTAACTCAGTTCCCAACACTTCTCCCACCGTGGGGTTGAAAGTACCAAGCTTCTAATCATGGCTTGCTCTTTCTGTGACCAGGGATAATCCCAGAGCCCACCAGAGTCATCTCATTAGGACAAAAGATACTTCTATCACCCAAGAAATCCCAAGGGTCTTAGGAGCTCTGTGTTAGGAATATATATATATATATATATATATATATATATATATATATATGCAAGTGAATGCAGAGAATTGCAGCCAAGACCAGCTTACCTGGTGCAGAAGCTAGCAGAGCCATAAACTGGTAGGAAAAAAACACCTTAAATGATAATTCTGATGAATTGCTGGAGGCTGAGAGTAGGACATTCCTGCGGTCAACAGTGTTAAAGGGACCAGAAGCACATGCATGTAACTGGAGGAGGGCAAATGTTATAGGCCTGCAGGATACATCTATCACCTGAGATCTGAAACTAAAATGAGGCCAGGAGGGAAGAGATCCTCTGACCTCTCTCCTCTTCCACCTTTGCATCTATTGTTGCTTTTTCTTATTGGATTGGACAGACCCAACTGGAAGCCAACCATGAAAGCAGGGAATTGGTGATGCAGTCCACAGTGGTCAGCCTCCCTAGGAAAATAAAGAACAAAACCAGCACAGGGGCTGTCTACAGTAGAGTTAGAGATGATGAAACTATTTTTCCTTTTGAAAAAAAAATCCTTTCTTTTGTTTTATTCCAATCTCCTTCCTTTTTCATGCCTGTTTATCTGCTCTTGAACATATTCCTAATAAAAACCCAAGTTTTCAAAAATAACCATATTATGATGGTTTTAGCAAACCATGTCCAGTTTGATCTTTTGAAATATTTATACTATATCTGATATTGGTTATTCAGTACTTTGTAAACATATTTCTACAACAGTTAAGAAAATTTACAACTTACAATGAATATAAGCAAAGATTTCATCATATTGTTATGTGAAATGGTTATATATGTTGTGATCTTATACATTTGAGAGAGACAAGAGAATCTATTCCTTGAATTTTAGAAATAATTTCAATCCAACTCTCATTATGATAGAAATTTGCTTTTACAGGGCACTAAAACATCCTGAACAAATAGTAAGCTGTTGATTATTTATCATTGATTTGGAGACATAGTGTTCCAGATATAATTATGACATATGTAATATATGCAGATAAAATAATTATATGAAAAATGGATAAGAAAAAGATTAAAACACAAAAATAAATGAAGAAATACAAATATTTAACACAGAATAAAATGCAAATATATAAAACTGAAGCTTCACCATAAGTTTAAAAGTCAATTAAAACAATTTCAATGTTATATCAGCAAATATGCATATATAGTTAAGAAATTATATACTATAGTGATTCCACCTACATAAAAAAGTACACTAAAGATAAAGAAGCTGGTGTTTTGTTTTGTTTTGGTTTGTTTGTTTTTGTTTTTTTGGTGTGGAGAAAGTATGGTGATTCTTTTATTCAATTTTATTTAATTTCTGTGTTTTTCTCCATTATACAAATGTTCTTCAAAGAGCATAACAATTTAAGTAATATAACATAACACCAAAAAAAAAAAAGGTATCAAGGATACTGTTTGGTCTTCAAAAAATTTTCTCATGATATTCAAGATGAAATCACTATTATTTAGGGGGAAAATTATATTTAAAGCTCACGCAGATTTTTTAAATTTAGTAATATAAATGATTTATGCATGTGTGTATAGACATATGTACATATTTAAGAGGGAAGTGATTTTAAAATAGCAGTAAATATAGCTGACCCTTGAGCTGTATGGATTTTAACTGCACAGGTTCACTGACATGGATTTTTTACCATACAGTAAATATACTTTTTCCTTATGATTTTCTTAGTTACATTGTCTCTTCTCTAGCTTACTTATTGTAAGAACACAGCACATAATACATATACAAACTGTGTTAATTGACTATGTTACTGGGAAGACTTCTTGGTCAATAGTAGGCTATTAGTAGTTAAGTTTTGGGGGAGTCAAAAGTTATATGGGATTTTTACTGCATGGGGGGGCTTGGTACCCTAACTCCTGTGTTGTTTGAGGGTCAACTGTACACAGAAAACTACTGAAAAGCTGATGAGAAAAATCAGTACCCCCACAATCATAATGTAACACATTCAAAATCTTAAAAATTTGAACAAATGCTGCTGTGACTCCCCTTATTTTCATAAATTATGTTCGAACTGCTTTTCCAATGCACACGCTTGTTCATGTGTGAATCCAATGGACTCCTCACTCTGTGAATTTCAAATTTCTGGAAAGGGTCCAGAGGACTATTCTTGCGTTTTACTTGTGTCTTAATACAAACTCGTAAAACTGATACCTCCCAAACTGGTGTGTAGCAATCCCGCTAGCTTCTGGCTGTTGAATATATCCCTCATATATTTCTGCTGGGGAATTTCTTAGTAAATATCATATTTCAAAGTGATATGCCATGTTTGAAGTTGTATTTCAAAAAAATTCCAAGTTTGTGGCTTTATTTCCACAATACCTGGCACCTGCCCTTCAGGTAACTTCATTAATACTTTGAATTGCCTTTACCACAGATTTTCCACCATTCCTAAATTTAAGGAGAATAATTTTTACATTTATTCATTTGTTAGCTAAATACACAAGATATACCAGATATTGATGTTAATGATTTTTAAAATTATACATACTGACAATTATTACATATGGCGTAAGCTTATATGACACAAAGGATTAATAGGTTTGAGCTTTTAAATGTCATCTGAAGGAGAGAGGAGTGCCCATCTCATGGTTGTATCAATTTCTTCTTCAAAATTTCCAACCTCTTGCTCCTTAGAAAGTTCTAGAAATATCTAAATAGGGGACAAAGCAGAAGGAAAAAGAATTATCACGTTTATTGTCTTCCAAATAAATAGGAAATATGCATGTTATGTTCTTTCTTTTTTTGTTTTAAAGATTTTATTTATTTATTTGAGAGAGAGAGAGAGCATGAGGGGGCAGAGGAAGGAGCAAAGGGAAGAGAGAGGAGAGGGAGAAGCAGGCTCCCCACTGAGCAGAGAGCCTGAAGCAGGGCTCAATCCAGGACCTAGGATATGAGCAGAGCTGAAGGTAGATACTTAATTGACTGAGTTGACTGTTTATGTTATTGGGAAAATGCATGCTCCCACATGTTATTTTCATGTGAAATTAGCAGGAATGATACAAACCCTAAAAGCTGACCCACCTTTTCCAATGTGCACTGAGAGAGGCTGTACTCTTCTAGGTTAAAGTCATGTTTCACTGGGGGGGAAAAAAAAAGATTACTAGTAGATGCTTACAATTTATTACCAAGAGGTTTCTCAAAGTCATACAAAATAAAAATGCCCACTATTAATATAAATGGAATATAAGACTGAATAAACAAAAGCTTGGTGAAAGAAGGGAATCATGAAGTGATAGTTGATATAAATGCAAATTAAATTAATCTTGATATGAGAATTTTCGCATATTACATTTTGATATGTTCTATTACCTCGTACGTGTGTCTTGGGAGACATAAGTTCCTTGAGGAACTACAGAATTGATTGACACATCCTTATACACAAGGAAGATTTCGATCCCACTCCTCTCCCTTTGAAAGGACCCCATGCTTCTGTGTAACTGTCTTCAGCCAGTTTATCTGCTGTACCGTGCATTCTATGCTAGGCGCCCCTCTCAGGAAACCCTCATCAGACTGGTCACCAGATTCCCATATTCACAGTTCACCACTCATACATTGGGACTCTCCTGTGTGTGTGACACGCTTGGTACCAGGAACAGAGCAGCAGTGAAAAACAAAACCCTGCCTTTGTGTATAAAACTCTGTATTCTAGTGGCAGGCATATGGGCATTAAATAAACAAGGACTTAAATGTATAATAAAATAAATGAGGATTGCTACTACAGAGGATAAATAAATCAGGTAGAGAAAGCAGGAAGTGCCAGCCACTCTTTTTTAACGGGATGGTTGGGGTTGGCTCCAGTTATAAGGTAAGAATTGAGCAGAAACTTGAAAACAAGCTAGAAGTAGTAGAATTTCAGGAAGAAGGATCAGCAGCAAGTGCAAAGTACTGAAGCCGGAGTACACATGTCTGGTAGCATTGAGGAAGAGACAGGAAGTCAGGGTGTCCAGAGTGGAGGGAGTCAACTGGGGAATCATAGTTAGACACTTTACAAGTGAATTTATGTAATCTTCCTAATGACCCTGCCAAGTAGGCACTGACATTACCCTTCATTCATTTTTTAAGAGATTTATTTATTCATGAGAGACACACGGAGAGAGAGAGAGAGAGAGAGAGAGAGAGAGAGAGAGAGAGAGGCAGAGGGAGAAGCAGGCTCCATGCAGGGAGCCCGACGTGGGTCTCGATCTTGGGACTCTAGGATCATGCCCTGGGCTGAAGGCAGGTGCTAAACCATTGAGCCATCCAGGGATCCCCTTACCCCTCATTTAAAGATGAGTCACTTAGATAAGCAGGGATTCAATAGCTTTACCCAGGGTCTCCCAGCTGGTAGAGAGACTGGCACTGAAATTGGAGCCCTTCGTCACTGTGCTAGGTGAGAAATACTCCACGACCGTCTGCTGCTAGGATTGGCCCAGTTGAAAGCAGAAAAACGATGATGGAAAGAAAAAAACAGATCATTTCGAGGGGCAGGAAGAGTCATGCACAATGCAGGGGATGGACTCAGGGAGGGACACAGACTGTTCATTCACTGCAGCAGGAAAGCAGAACACACAGCTCGGACGCAGGGAGGCCGATGCATGGGTGGAAGGTTTTCTGTGGCTTTTATTTTACTGGTGAAATAAAAATCGAGGGCATCAACTGAGGCAGAAAAGCAGGAAGAAGGCAGATGTGTAAGGAAAGAGGAGCAAAGTGGTAATTGAGGACATTTGGTCTGAAGGGGTTGTGCACCCACAGGCAACGTAGCCCCCACTAAGGGGCTTTGTGAGGTTAATGTTATGAATTTACTGCAAAACCAGCCAAGCTCAGTTGTGTATTTTCTATAGCTCTAGTCCCTGCCCCAGAGATACACCTTGTTCCAGAGAACTGGATTAACCTCAGTTGGGGTTAAATCCCATCATTACCTACCATTACAATTCTTAAAACCTCTTAGAATTTACATATTTTAAAAAAGTGTTTACATATTTTAAAAAGGTATTACACAATTACCTACCACCAAATTATTACCTAATTCTGAACCAATTCTTCAAAAGTTTTATTTTACAATGGCAATTCTTACCTGCCTCTAATTTGCGGAAGGCCTGAGATAGAGGGTAGACATCTGCCAAAGGCAGTTTATAGACCAAGAGGGAAGAATACCTGGGAATACGAAAAAGTCACATTTGACCTTGAGTTTCAAGGGGGAGAAAGTGACCATCAAAATAAATACTGATATTAACATCAATTTCCTTTGATGAAAATAAAACTGATGCAAATAAAGGTACGGCTTACATATAAAACAAATAAAATGACTGATGAAAAATTCTTAAAATATCCTTTGGCAGCTGGCTGTTGGAGATACTTCTAGAAATAATCCAGCATAACTGCATTTGTGCTCAGTTTATGCAAACCTTGTGCTGTTGTTAAACACAGACATCTAAACTAATCCCTTTGCTTAGTTTCAATTAGGCTGCAATTAATTACTTAATTTAATATTGCATCCTTGTCACCAGAAAGCTAAGGAGAGGGAGATGTGAGGTTAAGAGAGAAGAAGAGCCAGAGGAGATCTGTGGAGGGTACCACGGAGGGTCCAACTGTGGTCCCATGTGGGCTCCAGGCATGAGAAGTTCCTTTCCCCCAAATTTTCCAAGACCTGCTCTGAGCTGGAGATCAGCCTTGGATGGCTGAGGGGACCCAGATGAGGTGTCCCCAAGTCTTCCTGGGGGACATAGCTTTCTGGGTGGCTCCGAAATCTCCTGTAATCTGAATGCCAGTAAATCTGTTTCAGAGGTCCCTAACTTTTATTATGAAGTCAAATCACTTTGAAGCTCTCAGAGAGCATTAAAGAAACCTCTGAGTGGGTAAAGCCAACAAGTTTCTCTGTAATCAGAAGGTCCTTCACCTTTCCTGCTGTGCGGCCTCTGGGAAAAGCTTCAGAATCTCGTTGTGAACCCAAGTCACTTGGGACATTTCCTTCACTTTCAGTTCTAGAATGTAGTCCTTGCCAAGTTTATTTTTCAGGTGTTGGGTGGAGCCGATGCACCTATGGGCAAGATGGAAAACACATTGGAAAAAAATATTGCCCCTTCAATTTTTTACATTATTCTCAAATTTCAAACGTGGGGGTAGGGGGATCCCTGAGTGAGCTGACAGGAAGGGCTCCAGGTGCTCACAGTGATTGTGCCCTTTCCACAGGAAATTTCACTTTGAGGGTCAAGCAAAGACTCCAGAAGGACACTCACCTCAGCCTTCCAGACACCATGATAGCGATGCGGTCACACATGGCCTCGACTTCGGCCAGGTAATGGGTGGTTAGGAGGGCCCCTTTCTCTGTGTTTTTAATGGCTGCCTGGATTGTCTGCCTAAAATGAGCCAAAAAATCACTGGTGAGAAAAGGGTAGGAATGCCTGGGTGGCTCAGTTGGTTAAGCGTCTGCCTTTGGCTCAGGTTGTGATCTCTGGGTCTTGAGACTGAGTCCTATATCGGGCTCCCTGCTCAGGGGGAGGTCTGCTTCTCCCTCTCCCTCTGCCTGCCACTCTGCCTACTTATGTGTTCTCTCTCTCTCTCTGTCAAATAAATAAATAAAATCTAAAACAAGAGGGGGGTAGAAAAAAAGAGATATAGAGGGAAAACTGTAAAGGTAAAATACAGTTCATGAATCACATTTATAAATCATATTTCCAACTAAAAGATCAGAAATGTGAATAGTTGTTAGGTTTTTTTAATAACATAAAGAAAACTGTTTAATATTTTTAGGTATACTAGTGGTATTCTGATTAAGTTTTTGAAAAAGAAAACTTTTCTATCTTTTGAAGAAACTAATTGAAATATTTATAAAGGGTAGGGTGCCTAGTATTTGCTTCAAACTAATAGGAGAGTGGAGAAGAGGAAGTGGATGGAGGTATAATGAAAAAAATTGTGCCTTATATGGATAATTGTTGAAATAGGTCATTGCTATAATGGGTTCTTAAATGATTCTCTTTATATTTGTATAAAATTTCCATAACAAAGTCCTTTAAAGATGTAGGGGAAACTATTAGTCACAAATATGAAGTTGGACTGGATGATTTTATTGATTCAAATGGAACATTCTAGAAAGAAAAGTAAAAACAATTCAAAAACTAAGAAAAACTGGATAAGCAAATTTGACAGATTTGGTAAAGGGTAGAGAAAAGTAATGAATTAGGGAAAATGTGTAAATTAATACCCTCTGAAAAAAACAGTTATATATATCTCAATAATTTAAAAAATTGAACTCTAAACCATAAGACCTAAAATTCCAACAAAATATTTAGAGGGTTGTTTTTTTTTGTTAACATTAATACCACATGAATATGATACAACATCAGAGAATCTATGTATTAAATATTTATTTTCCTAATCATATGGATTATCTCCACTAAATTAGAAAGGAGTGGATTTGATTTTCCAAGATCAGGGTTGGGTTTTGTTTTTTTTTTTTTTTAATTAAAGAAAAAAAATTAAGTAAGCTAAATATTCCACATGGGTCTTGAACTCACAACCATGAGATCAAGAGTTGCATGCTCTACCAACCAAGCTAGCTTGGTGCCCCATCCAAGATCAGTTTTTTTTTTAAGATTTCATTTTTTATTCATAAAAGACATACAGAGAGAGGCAGAGACATAGGCAGAAAGAGAAGCAGGATCCTCTCAGGGAACCTGATGTGAGACTCGATCCCAGGACCCCAGGATCATGACCTGAGCTGAAGGCAGACCCTCAACCACTGAGCCACCCAGGTGTCTCCCAAGATCAGTTTAAAGACATAACTTTTTCATGAAGTTTATACTCCCAGCTCTGAGGGTTATGATAAGGCTCACCACATTTGCTGCTGCCCTGCTGGATCCATGCCTGTTGATGGTTCATCCAGAAGCAGGATAGGCGAATTTCCCAGGATGCTCAACACAAAACACAACTGGAAGGCAAGAAAAGCACCTTATTGGCTGCCACACCATCAGCTCTCAGAATAACATCACATATCACACCTACCTTCCTGGTGGCTCCTGCCGTTAATTTCTTTGCCTGAACATTGAGCTGGTCATGCAGTTTGAAAGAATCCACCAATCTGATGGAAAACAGGAGTAGAATGTCAACTCAAGAGAGGATCTTCGGAAAATGTAATCCCACAGAAGAGTGATTGCATTAGAGGGAAGGTTGGCACTATTATTCTGAAACTAACGATCAAAGAGGAAAACTATTTTGGAACATGAAAGATTTTTAATCTCATTAAGAGTTCCAAGGAATAACCAGAATTTTGAATTTGAAACTGAAATGGATGATTATGAATGATTATTCACTCATTTAATGTTGTCAACTCTTCTGTGCAACTATTTTTTAAAGATCCCTCAACCAAAGATACAGGGAATAGCTCCTGTCCCTGCATCCCTGCTCTACTGCTGACATTCCCTGAAAAGGTGCAGATATCATTTCTACCCTCCATTCTTTATTAGTGAACTCATCATCAGTGGAACAGCCTCCCTGCCTCTGGACACAAAGGAATCACATGACCCCTCTTTACCGTGAAATGGCCATGGTGGCGTCCCCTTTCCTCAGCCCTTTGACGGCGGCGAACACCTCCAGATGTTCCCTCACTGTCAGGTTGGGCCACAGCACGTTCTCCTGAGGACAGTAGCCCAGGAAGTTGACCAGGCTGTCTCCCTGATGACCCAAACCCGAGCGACATCCTTTCAGTTCTACCTAAGAAGGTAAACCAGTTTTATTATTCTATTCTATTCTATTCTATTCTATTCTATTCTATTCTATTCTATTCTATTCTGATATTTATTTTTATTTTATTATTTTATTTTATTTTATTTTATTTTATTTTATTTTATTTTATTTTATTTTATTATTTTGGTAAACCAGTTTTAGAAACACATGTAGCCGTTTCTCCAATCTCACACTTAAGAAACTGACATAGAGCTAATAGATAACTAAATTTTTTGAGCATCAAAGAAACGTTATGAGTGAAATCATATAGTATTTGTCTTTGTCTTATTTCACTTAGTATTATACCTTTTATAATCTATGTCAGTGCAAGTGAGAGAAATATTGAAATTATTATTTGTACACACGAAACTAATATAACATTGTATGTTAATTGTACTTCAATAAAAGTTTTATTTTTTAATTTTAATTTTAATTATATTTATTCATGAGAGACACAGAGAGAGACGCAGAGACACAGGCAGAGGGAGAAGCAGGTTCCTCGCAGGGAGCCCGATGTGGGATTTGATCCCCAGACACAGGATCACTCCCTGAGCCGAAGGCAGACCCTCAACCACTGAGCCACCCAGGTGTCTCCCAAGATCAGTTTAAAAACATAACTTCATAAGGTACATGAGCTATGCAGGCATCCCAATAAAATCTTTTTTAATTAAAAAGATATATATACAAAAATTTAAAAGCTAAACCAATAAATATTATAGAGACTCATATATTTACTATAGAAAATTATTTAAAATTTACTAAAAGTAGAGTTTCATAAAGATATAAGCTACATTTATCATGAAATATCTATTTTAGGAATGAAAATCATTCTGTCATTTCTTTCTACCTCTCCAGCCGTTGGCTTCGTGATCCCAGAAATCATTCTAATAGATGAACTTTTACCAGCGCCATTGGGTCCTAGCAATCCCAAAATTTCACCTGAAAGAGACTCACTGATTATCAACCTGGGAAGCGAATTATCATAAACCTGTTTCTTCAAATCTTTTGAGATATGTACACCCCTCAGTATTATTTTGAAATGTATAACATATATATATATAACCCATGTCACCAGACTATGTTCTTTAACTCTTATATGAAATATTAGCAAAAAGCTTATGGATTTGATGTCAATAAGTCTTTTCCAGATTACTTTTTCAGTTAAAAATGTGCCAGATTCTTTTTGGTAGTAGATGGCTGATGTGCTGAGTACATGTTTAAGTGGTTCCTAAACTTGGGAAGTTAGACACATTTTCTTCATCCCAAATTCCCTTACTGCATCCAAACCACCATCATCCTCTATCTGAACTAATGTAAAACCTCTTGTCCGCTACTCAAATTTACAAACAATAGCCAATGTGTTAATTTTTCCAAAATGTAAATGGTAATAAAAAGTTAACTAAAACCCCTCTGGTGGTATTCCACTAATTTGGTATAAAAATCTAAACCTTTTGCTTTATTTCACAAAGTGGTACCCAATTTGGCCCTGCTCCGGTCTTGGACATCCTCCATTCTACCTGTCAGTGCATCCATTGCTTCTTCGTGCCTTGACCATTCCAAAGGCAGCTCTAGCTCTGAGTCTCTGCCCTCATTCTTTTCTCTGTCTGGGTGTCCTTATCTCTTTGTGCTCACATATCTGGGCACCTTCTCATCACCCAGGTCTTGTCTTAAATGTTACTCCTCCAGAAAGGTCTTCCCAAACCCTAGGTGAATGCCGCCCCGAATCATTTGTGTCATTTCACATATTCGGATGCTCCACTTAGAACTTGCTTATGTGATATCTGACCATTTTATTGATAAGTTATTGTTGGGTTTTGACCCTCTCTCAGGATGTAAAATCCATGAGGACAGGGACTTGCCTATTTTTTTGATGATTATATTCCAGAACCCAAAGCAGTCCCTGGCATACACATACACACACACACACACACACACACACACACACAAATATGTTAAATGAATGAATGCACACATGGGTGCTTCACAATGGTGCCTACAACAGAGATGTTCAGTAGGTATTTCTGAAATGATGGTGAATAAAATTAAATGATTCTTCCAAACCTTTTTTAACACAGAGAGAGAGATTTCTTGTTGCTATTTTCTTCTTCCTCTTTGAGAAGCAACTTTTCTTCTGACCTGCATACTCTTTGTGTAGACAGCTAGCAATTATGACAGGTTTCTGGAATAGAGGACAGTGTGATTTTCCTTTTAAGCTTCAGAGACTTTATGTTCCTATATTCTCATGACTGGGAACTTTCTTACTCTATGTCATAAAACAATGTATATTTTAATTTCATTTTTCAATTTTTTAAAAAAGACTCATTCATTTATTTTGAGAGAGAGAGAAAGAGCACGTGGCAGGGAGGGACAGAGGGAGAGGGAGAGAATCTCAAGAAGATTCCATGCTGAATGCAGAGCCTGACATGGGGCTTGATCTCACAACCCTGAGATAATGACTGGGCTGAAACCAACAGTCAGATACTTAAAGGACTGAGCCACCCAGGTGCCCAAAATAAAGGATATTTTAAACTGACAATAATCCATATTGCTTGTTTCAAGTGTAACCTGCATTCATTGATGTCAACAATATCTCTAAATCCCCTAAATCTGGGACACCTGGGTGGCTCAGCAGTTGAGCATCTGCCTTCGGTTCAGGGTGTGATCCTGGGATCCAGGATCAAGTCCCATATCAGGCTCCCTGTGAGGAGCCTCCTTCTCCCTCTGCCTCTCTGTGTATGTTTGTCTCTCATGAATAAATGAATAAAATCTTTAATGAAAAGAATTAAAATAAAATAAATCTCCTAAATCTATCTTCTAAATAAAAGAGTATAGCTTCATGGAAACTGGCCTTCCCAGAATGATCTAAGCTCATGAGCACATCATAACATCTAAGTCAGATAAAAGAATAACCCTTCAAATCTCAATCCTTATTCAGCATTTTATAACAAATCTCATATAAATTCTCCAACTTATGAAATTCTTGGTTTTGAAGTTATAGCTCTACTTATCAAAGCCCATTTTTTCCTCAAAAGAATGATAAAACCATTATGTTCTCTGTTCTTCTTTGAGCTTCCAGGACACTCCAAAGGAGAGCCTACATATTTAAGAATTACGAAAATGCACCAAGCTCCAAACTTGCAAAATGAAAACCAGCATATTAACCTCGCTTCTTGATAGTTCTTGAATTATAGGTCCCTTAATGTCCATTTTGTCACTTGCTTTCCTACCTCATCTGCTTGTGAAGTAGTCAGGGCAGTTGCTGCTCTTAATCTTTCTGCTTTAACATCTTCATCCTCATCAACAGGTTCTTCTGGATTAGGCCCAGCACTTCCACTTTGGGGGGAAATTCTGTGGAGAAAATGAAATGTAGGACATACGGGTCTTTTCATTATTGAGGATGTCCCCTAGATCAGCTTCTCTGTGATTTCACCATCATCCTTTTTCTCAATACATGGGTGATGATAATGGCCCTTGAATACTGCTTCTGCTTCTCCCAAGAATTCCCGTCCCTGTCGCCAGAAATCCTTTCTTGTTGTTGTCATTCTTCCAGTTAGAATCTTTGACCCTTGCCAAATTGCTAGCAGAGGCTGCTGCTTCTTTAAAAAGCAGGTCACCTACATTTTCTCTGTTGACTCTGAGCCCATCTTAATTAATCACACCCGGCATCTGCCCTCACCATCTTTTACTGCTCACCCTTCCTAGAGCCCCTGTATAATGTCCATCTTATGAAACACTCTGAACTACGTTAGGTTGCTCAACCAATTCCATTGCGTCTCCTCTGTTCAAGGATGTATGATCATCATAGATGGGAAATCGGCATATTTGAATACTCCTTAAATTTCTGAGGACCTAAAAACCTCCCTCCGCTGGTTAGTGGCAGAGTTCTGGGAGTCCTATTTCCAAGCAGTAAGCCAGCAACCCACTGACCATCATGAAAATCAGCATGCTGTTTACGTGGTAAATATAAATCCACATTAACAGGTCCGTAGTGCAGGTCATGAAAATACGATATTAAGTTCGAAACTAAGTTTTTATCCCAACCTGAAAATGGGATCCTTTCGCATTATTTTCTTTCCACATTTTGTTTCCATGCATCTTAGGATAAAAACAAATATCAAAGCCTGCAAGTAAGGCTAGGAGCAAAGAAAAACAGTTATATATAGGCATAAGTTCACAAATATCACTTAAACATCTGAATTAAATTGGTGGCCTGGTCGTCAGGTGAAATACGTGTGAACTATTCTTACAAATTAGGGGAGAAATCCAGCTGGACAGGTCCAGGCCATCATAATTTCTCATTAGAATATTGCAACACCTTGCTACCTGGTCTCCTTCCTCTTCTTCCTTTGCCCCAAACATCTATTCTCAACACAGTCACTAGAGTTACTTTTTTAAAACAAGTCTGATCATAGTAGTTTGCTTAAAACCCTCCAATGACTCCTCGGTTACTCAAAAACAAGTTAAAGTCCTTATAACTTTATAGTGACCCAGACTGCTCTGTGTAGCCCATGCCATCCACCTTGCACTTTACCCCGTGACTTCTGTGACCTTCCCTTGTACCACTTCTTCCCTTGGTCACTCTGCCACAACTACACTGGCCTCCTAGCTGACCCTGGAAAAGCCAAGGTCACTTGTGTCCTCTCCTAGTGGAATCCTCTTCCCCAAGCTATCTCTGTAGCTTTCCTCCTTGCCCCCTTCAGATCTTTATTTCTCAATCAGGCTTTTCCTGACCACCCATCTGACACGATACATATTATTTACTTAGTTTATTATCTATTATCTTAGTTTATTATCCTTTCACCATGATATAAACTCCATAGGGGCAGGGATTCCTGTCCATATTTGCTCCTATGCCTAGAAAAGTAGTGACACATTGTATTCAGAGACAATAGCTTTCTTCAGCCTAAATATACCAATATAATCACCTTTCCCCTTTTATTTCAATATTCAACTTTGCCCCTTTCATCTCCAATTCAAAGGATTTAAGTTATATTGCATCTGTATTTCTTACAAGCTTTCTCAAATTTGCAGGTGGCAATAAACAAGATAAATGAACATGACAATTAATTTCATATTGCTTTCTGGATCTACACAGTCCACTTATGCACATAAAAACTAACTCATGATTTGGACTCATGTCTGAATTGTCTTATTCTGTATCTTATCCTGAGACTATATTAAAAGCTTTCAAAGTTGGCATACATCAGACAAAGCCAAATAGTTATTATAGTAAATGCTAACCATCAAAAAAATGAAAAAATAAAATAAAGGGAGAGGTAGAAAGGCTTTCTTACTATTAGGCATACTAGAAAATCAACTCCACTTGGGTCATATCTGTGGTTTAGATATTCTAGTTGGTGCTCATAAGTTCTCTGTAAAGACAAAAAGAAAAATAGCTAAATACAAATTCATCATCTTTATGATTTACATTTAAATAATATGGAATTCCACATATTGCATATTTCCCTCCTTAAGCTTGACTCATCTATGTGCACTGGTGACAAACAATTCCCTGCAGAGAAGAAAGGGGACCCCCTACTCAATGCTGTCCCTCAGTAAACAAATAATTTATGTCTGTTCCACTTTTCCAATTTTTTTCTTTAATCTTTTGGTTTAAGGTTTTCCTCAAGTTGACTGAAAATATAACAGAGAGAGGAGCCTGCAGTGTGAAAAATAATAGGGAATCACAATATTTGTCCTAAATACCCCTCACGAGGCCTTTCAGGGCCCCCTCCTACCCTGGTGGTGACTCTCCCACCATAATAACTAGTCCTATCATGTTATTCTTTCTTCATCAGTCAATGCATTCAGAGAGTGACTCATCCCTCCTAAGAAATGTATGACAGATCTAGGTTAATGTACTTCCCTCTGCAGGTCTGTTTCTATCTTAGGGGAAAAATGCTTTAAGCAAAAGAATGAATTCCCAGTTGAGAATTCTAAGTGTTGCTCAATTTATGGAAAAGTGCTTTTGCAGACAAAAGGCTTTCCCATGTCCCCAAGAACACAAAAGATTAGGGCAGTTTTCTCTACTTTCTTTGAAGTATCACTCGGGATGATGTGGGTTAGAGTATGTGTCTGGCTGAGCTCTTGGGTTCTTCTCATTGGATACTTCTTTCCATTCGAATGGAAATGGAAAGAATGGTCCTTCCTGCTTCAATGCCTTTGCTTCCCTCCACAGAACACACTTACCTTCTGCTCCATTCTCCTGCTAACTGATTCTGACTCATTCTTCAGGATTGTTTAAGGATTGCTTCCCCCAGAAGAATTCTCTGACTCTCTAGATCCTGTTAGCTGTGCTTTGTAACCTGCCCTTGGCACTTTGCCCTTCTTCTTTGGGTCCTTTAAACCCTTTGCATTGACTTATTTGAGGTCTGTCTTCATCTCCACCAAGCCCTGTGAAAGGATGGACTGTGCTATCTTGTTCATCAGGTGTCCCCAGTGACCAGCACAGTGCCTAACACAGAATACTGTTTAATATATGTTTTTGGATAAATAAATGTAATTGTATGTGATTTTATCTCATGATGGATAATGAATACCCATTAAACGAGGCAACACTGGGCAGCCCCAGTGGCGCAGCGGTTTAGCACTGCCTGCAGCCCAAAGTGTGATCCTGGAGACCCGGAATCAAGTCCCACATCAGGCTCCCTGCATGGAGCCTGCTCCTCCCTCTGCCTGTGTCTCTGCATCTCTCTCTCTCTGTGTGTCTCTCACGAATAAATAAATAAAATCTTTAAAAAAAATGAGGCAACATTTTTCAATCTGGCATTAGTTTCAAATCGCATTTAACAATGTTTATGTTTTGCATAGAGCATATGGCAAAGTTTTTTTTAATTTTTATTTATTTATGATAGTCACACACAAAGAGAGAGAGAGAGGCAGAGACATAGGCAGAGGGAGAAGCAGGCTCCATGCACCAGGAGCCCGACGTAGGATTCGATCCCGGGTCTCCAGGATCACGCCCTGGGCCAAAGGCAGGCGCCAAACCGCTGCACCACCCAGGGATCCCTATGGCAAAGTTTTTAAACAACTTTCTTGAGGTTAATTTTTCATGCCATAAAATTCACTCATTTTAAGCATTGAATTAAAAGATTTCTAGTAAGTTTACGGAGTCAGGAGAGCATCACCACAATTTAACTTAGTAACATTTCCATCATCCCAAAGAGATACCTCATATGCATTTGCGGTCAATTCTCATTCCCACTCCAACCCCAAGAAACCACTATCCTTCATTCTGTCTTTATGGATTTGGGGTGAAGCACTTTAATAGGCTGCATATTCATAATTAATGACACCATTGGTAATATTTCTTACCTGTGCCAAAAAAGCCAGAAATCCACCCATGGTAGTGAAAGGAACTAATATCATGCTAGAAATCAAGACAGGCAAGTCGAAGTGCATCAGCACAATGTCAAATATGATGATGGAGGTCTACAAGGCAAGTTAAAATATATTGCAATTCAGACGTATGGATTCCATTGATATTTGAAAAAATATTTAAGATGTAAGTGTTCTCATTATATATATCAGAATTTTCCCACATACAGATTCACTACTTTCAGAATGAGAAGGGAAGTGAGTGGTTTTTGTTAATGAGAATAAATGTGACATTCAGCTACCCAACAGAAAAATTTAAGATAAAAATCTGTAGATTAAGGTAAAGGCTAAAGTGACCAGGTAGGCTTCCTGACAGTGCATTGCGTGCAATCTAAGACAATAGGATAAAGAAAGAAATTATGGTAACAATGTAAAAAACCTGTATAGGATGGAAAGCTATCCAAGTGATTATTTTTAGAGGTCCATACTGCTCCCCACCCAGACTAAAGCTTTCTAAACGGCATCCCTGCTCCATTTCTTCCCCATTTCAAACAGTTTTATTGAGACCGTGCATTTTGATTACAATGGACTTATTTTCTTTTAAAACACTGGTAAATGTGGGATGGGGATAAAGATAATTTTTCATTGTTCTGTTTTAAGGATCAGTTTCTCAGCCAACAAGTGTGTGTTGAGCTTGTATTGACCCTTTCCTGGATCTTATTGATGTATGATTTATAATAAAAACACTAAGAATTGTAACTACTAAATTCCCTGAATATTACACAAACACCAGGCATTAAGAATTTAGCATGCATCATTTGCTTTGATCTTCACAACTCGAGAATGTAGTCATTCTTACTATCCCTTCCTTACACATGGGAAATCTAGGGTTCAGAGAAACAAATAACATCCTCAAGACCACACAGCTAGGGAATGATAAAGTTGGAATTCAGAACCCTATGTGTGTGTGATTCCTAAGTCTTTAGGTCCAAAGACTATCTTGTTCTTTGGGATTGTGTGGCTACTAAGTGAATTTACAGTTTGGGGGGAATGTGTAAACTACATATAAAAGACAATTGGGAATGAAATCAAATAATTTTTAATCAAGTGTTCAGGAAGTATAATAAGCATTTTAGATGGCAAATCCAAAAAATCTTTTCTCATTTTACAACCACCACAATCTCTCTGCAAAGGTATTGCATGATTATCCACCTTTACATAGTTCCCTCCTCTTGGTTTCCATGACATCACACTCATCTATTTTTTCTCCCATCTCCTAATTTTTGATAGCTATAAATCCACTAGTCCACTTAGCTAACTCCAATCATTCTACCTGGCCTCCATGTTTCTTCTTTTGTGAGTTGTTTTTTCCTCCTTTCTTACCCCTGGAACAAGAAAGGATGGCAAACTGCATCAAAGGAAATATGCTATGGCTCAGCGTGCTAAGAAGATGTGCTACCATACGTCCACCATGCACTGAAAAGTATGTCCTTATTAGACAAGGGCCTAAAATACCCATGAAGGACCACACCCCATGGACTATGAGAGTCCACAGAACTCTAGAAACAAATTAACAGTTGAGTGTGGCTTCACTCAATGATGAGGGGACCTTGCCTATACTTTCCTTCCAAATATACCCAAGATCACAAAGGACAACTGCACTGACCATCATCTGATACATTTTTATTTTTATATATATCTGTGAGTCTTAAGACTAGCATAGTTTAAATTGATACTAACTGCATGATGAAAGATCAATTATCACATTACACATCCTCAACACACATTTTAAATGAAATTAACAGTTCTGTGCATCAGGCATAAAATTATTGCACACTGCTTCTTCATGAACACGTACAATTATGATGTACAATTTAGGCTTTTAAAATCAAGATGTTGATCAGCACAAACTTTAAATTACTATTGTCAACCATCCTGCTACTTCATATTTCTTGACATCAGGAATGACATAAGGTCTGAGACCTCATTTTTATTCTTGAGTTGTCACTGATTTTTATGGGGCCTTGAACAAGTTACTCAATTTTTTCCTCTCTAAAAAATGAAGTGAATTACACCAGATGATGTTGAATTTTTCTTCAAATCTGACATTCCAATATTCCATAAGTATGTAGCTTTTCAATGGTACAAACATGTAATAGACAAGTACACCGAAATAGATATAGATATATATATATGAAAAAAGGGAAAATAATTAGAAATTATAAACATGTATTATACTGTAGCACTATAATTTTCTTTTTACATTTCAAACAAAGATATCTTTATTTTTCAAAATTTACTTTGCCTCTGGGATAGTGTCTCATCTTATTTTAGTCCATAATAATTCAAAAATAGTTGATACCAAAGGTAAAGGACATCCAATCATAGATAGATATATTTCTATCTGAAAAAGTGTTTCAGAGTTACATGTTCAATTCTCAGCTGTAGTCATTTATTTGCTAATTTGTTCATATCACAGTGAGAACATCTTAATCTTCACATTAGTCCACAAACCTCATAGAACAGGTGTTTTACTATTATGCCCTCCCTTAAGAAATAACAAAGTCAAACTTTTTTAGCTTCATACTTTTCAGCTAAAAAATTATGCAAGAAGAATTAAGAAGACTATCTATTATAATGCAGATTCTATTTTGCCTTCTCCCATGTATTGAAGGAAATCTGCCCTCACAAGACTTTAGTCATTTACATTTTCCCTGCTCTGTAAGCCAAGCAATAAGAGCTATTGTTCTGGCAGATTCCAGCATATCAAGTTCTGGAAAGAACTCATATTTTGTTGAACTGAAGCACTTTGAAATCCTAGAACTTGGCTGGGAAAATTCTGTCAACAGTTTTTCCAACCCAAACCATCACTACAGAGACTGCATCCATGAGAAAAGTTTCATCTCTGCTCTGTTGTTTTTTTCTTTTCTGCTTTGTTTCTTCATGAAAGCTGAAGGATAAGGGCTTGAGGTTCTACTGTTAATGTTGAGTGTCTCTTCACCTGAGAGACTGTCAAATCTATATACAAACCAGGATGAACAGTGAATATAAGGTAAACCAGGAGCTGATTGTTCACTTGACACGTAGCAAAAATACATTCATGTAGACATGAATTTGTTCCAGTCTGGAATGGTTTCTGCTTAAGGAGAGCCAACCAAAGGAGTGGGAAATGACATAATGAAAAGGAGCCATGACTCCAGGTTGCTGATTACTTAGCACTGGCGAACAGTAAGCTTAGAGTGCCCATGAGGGTACTCACTAGGATATGTTAAGCCTCGCTCAGGCTGGCAGTAACAGACCTGTCAACAACCATATTGGCCAATAACCCTGACATTGCTTGAATATCAACTCCAAAAAAGACTTCATCCAGAGTTGAAACTACTAGAAAATATGAAGTGTGGGTACAAATTCCTCATTTACCTTTGCTGGACATATACAAAAGTGCTGACTGCAAAGAAATCAACCATTAAGCCAGACTCTCTTTCACTGACATCTTTACCAGCATCTGAGTTTACACGAGGCAAAGGCAGTAAGATTGTTGACCAAACAAAAAAGTTTCCATGCAGAGTATTAATGGAAAGATTTTGGTGTACTAAATCCTCATGACTGCCTCAAGCCAGTCTTCTAAGTGAGGTATCTCTAATCCTCTTTTTTAACTACTTGGACTGGGTTGTCCTGATGATGGTAAGATGGATGGTTATAGACACTATCTGCTGAATACAGAGATACAATCTATAAGAGTCGAGACAGAATACTGTCCATTGAGAGGGAAAAATCAACAGCTACCTGCTGACCAGAAAAATCTAATTTTTATAGAAATCAGTAGGTGATGTCAGATATATTTTCTTAGCAAATGGCCTTCCGTTGGGTTTCTCTCATGGTTTCAGGATTCCCACTCCAAGAGTTGAGAACTGTGTTTGCAGGACAGACATTCGACCACTAGTTGGGAATATCATCTAAAAGGCACCTGCAGTGTTCGGATGAGGCACTGTGAGTCTCTAGAGTCTTGGTGTGCATTTCCATCCAAGTTTTCAGCCATCTTGGACTTTCAGTAATCTTTCATTACTATTTACTAATAAATTCTCTGGCATATGTATAAAAACATCTTCAATATCTGAAATTATTTCTTTAAGACTGTAGACATGGATTATCCCGTCAAATGTTACAAAGCCAGTTTTTATTCTAGTGTTACCAGGAAGCCATGTATTTTTAAGAATCCATAAACTTAATAGCAGCATCTTGAACTACAAGTCTTCTGTAAGATTCTCCATAAACCCTAGTCAAAGGGTTGTCTATGAATGTTCTCCTTTCTATGGTGTAATTTTAAGGTATTAGTTTTTCCCATTTCTCAAGGCAAAAGTGACTATACGTAATGTTACACTGAAAGATTAAAAAAAGACCTCTATCTCTTTGTTCATATGTTCATATATGTACTCACAATATAGATGCAAAATGACCAAAGGCCACTACTTTTTCTCGTCTTGCGAAAAATAAAGGATATCACGTATGTTAGGAAGACAAGTGAAGCTGCATAACCGAGCATGAATATAACCTGAAAATAATACAGATTATATCAAGGTCAAACACTGATATATTAACAGAGGAAAAATTAAATTACAAATATTTTTAAATATATTATTGCGGGGGTGCCCAAGTGGCTCAGTCATTTAAGCGTCTGATTCTGGCTCAAGTCATGATCTCAGGGTCTTGGGCTAGAGCCCCACATCAGGCTCCTGCTCAGTGGGGAGTCTGCTTCTCCCTCTCTTTCTGCCCCCGCCCAACTTGTGCTCTCTTTCTTTCTCTCTCTCTCAAATAAATAAAATTCTTTTAAAAATTTTTTGTACATGCACTTTGAACTTTTTTGTTTTAGTTTATGACAAAATAAAAATGAAAATGTCTTGCTTATGGAAAATATCAAATGTTATAATTTATCATAAATTTAAGATATTGTCAGTATAATGTGTTACTTACCAAAGCAAACACAATTCCGCTTGTGATATAAATTTCCATTAAGCTTGCTATATACAAAAATAAAAGCATTGAAAAGAGAAAAAAACCAAAGAAGCTAATATCCACCAGTGCCTGCCCAAACCAGTAGGCAGAAGGATAGAGGCCTGAGATCCATAGCTGGGACTTAGCTCTCTTCTGATGAGAAAACACAGGAAATAAATAAATTCAGTTGAAATCCAAATCCAAAGCAAATATATTCAGAGAGAATTTAAGACAGATATATTCAAATCATTTTAAATAATTTAATAATTCAATTATGAATATACTATTTAGTATTCGAAGTCTAAAGAGCCAATTCCATAATGGGGCCATTGTGAAAATGAGTATTGTTTTATTTTATAGGTTTGATTTCCAGCACCACTTTAACTCATGCATAATGACTAGAAAAGCAAACCTCATAATAATCAAGGTATAAACCTCCTTCAAAAGATATTATTCTGTGGCCCAAAGGACAATAAATTATTCATTATCCAAATATATTATAGGGGTTACTGTCTCAGAATAGTGAAGGATGACTTAATCTAAATCTGATTTAACTGTTTTGCCTTGAATAACAGACATGATCAAATACAAACATAACCAAAAAGTTTATTTGCCACAGTAGAAAGGGTATTTAAGTCTTAAATCTGGTCCTCAATGTAAATGTCAATGATTTTTTTTTTCCTTTTCACTGGGAAATAATGTAGTTGAAAGTTGTATAATAGTACTGGCTAAAAGTTTAGATTAATTTGAGTTCCTGTAAAATTAACTGCATTTGTCCTGTAATTTTGAAGTAAAAATATTTTCTGTTATTAGAAGCAAAGTTCCTGACTTGATAGAAATAATGCTTAACTGTACTGTCTAAATTAAACATATGTTTATAGGCCTTTCTCACAGGAAAACATTTTGAACACATAGCATTTAAAGCACAATTACTGGAGTCTTTGAAGTTTCTCTTTTTCCCCCATTCTCTTACTTTGTAATCGCTGATACTGCTCATGGAGAAGTAAGGAGAAATGCTGCACACAATCCAAAATAAGAATGTGAAACCTTCCGGCAGCCCAGTTGAGAAAATCTCATCATTCTGCAAATATAAAAGGTACTTTAAACCTGTGAATATTTTTAAAATGGAACAAATACTAATGTGGTGTATCACATTGATTGATTTGGGGATATTGAGTCACTTTTGCAGCCCAGGAATTAATCCCACTTGGTTGTGGGATTACCAAAAGAGAATAATCCTTTTAATGTACTGTTGGATCCTATTAGCTAGTATCTTGGTGAGAATTTTTGCATCCATGTTCATCAGGGATATTGGTCTGCAATTCTCCTTTTTGGTGGGGTCTTTATCTGGTTTTGGGATCAGGGTAATGCTGGCCTCATAGAATGAGTTTGTAAGTTTTCCTTCCATTTCTATGTTTTGAAACAGTTTCAGAAGAATAAGTATTAATTCTTCCTACAACACACACATGAAAAAATGAAAAAATGCTCAACATCAGGATCCCTGCATGGCTCAGCAGTTTGGCATGTGCCTTTGGCCCAGGACATGATCCTGGAGTCCCAGGATCCGGGATCGAGTCCCACATTGGGTTCCCTGCATGGAGCCTTCTTCTCCCTCTGCCTATGTCTCTGCCTCTCTCTCTCTCTCTCTCTCAAAAAATAAATATTAAAGAAATGCTCAACATCACTCAGCATCAGGGAAATACAGTCAAAACCATAATGAGATACCACCTCACATGGGTCTGAATGGCTAAAATTAACAACTCAGGAAACAAGAGATGTTGGCGAGATTGTGGAGAAAGGGGAACCCTCTTACACTGCTGGTGGGAATGCAAACTGGTGCAGTCACGCTGGAAGACAGTATGGAGTTACCATTTAAAATACAGCTCCCCTAACCCTCTTGCACTGTTGGTGAGAATGTGAACTGGTACAGTCACTCTGGAAAACTGTGTGGAGGTTCCTCAAAGAGTTAAAAATAGAGCTACCCTACGACCCAGCAATTGCACTGCTGGGGATTTACCTCAAATATACAGATGCAGTGAAAAACCGAGACACCTGCACCCCAATGTTTATAGCAGCAATGTTCACAATAGCCAAACTGGGGAAGGAGCCTCGGTGTCCATCAAAAGATGAATGGATAAAGAAGATGTGGTCTATGTATACAATGGAATATTCCTCAGCCATTAGAAACGACAAATACCCACCATTTGCTTCAATGTGGATGGAACTGGAGGGTATTATGCTGAGTGAAGTAAGTCAATTGGAGAAAGACAAGCATTACATAGTTTCATTCATTCAGGGAACATAAAAAATAGTGGAAGGAAATAAAGGGGAAAGGAGAGAAAATGAGTGGGAAATATCAGAGAGGGAGACAGAACATGAGAGACTCCTGACTCTGGGAAACGAACAAGGGGTAGTGGAAAGGGAGGTGGGCGGGGGGATGGGGTGACCAGGTGATGGACACTGAGGGGAGCACTTGACAGGATGAGCACTGGGTGTTATGCTATATGTTGGCAAATCGAGCTCCAGAAAAAAAAAAAAAACATATACAAAAAAAAAAAAATAGAGCTCCCCTACAACCGAAGAATCGTACTACTAGGTGTTTATCCAAAGGATTCGAAGGGGCACATGTACCACAATGTTTATAGCAGCAATGTCCACAATAGCCAAAATATGGAAAGAGCCCAGAAGTCCATTGACAATGACTGGATAAAGAGGATGTGGTATATATACAATGGAATACTATTTGGTCATCAAAGAGAATGAAATTTTGCCATTTGCACAGATGTGGATGAAACTAAGGGTATTATGCTAAGTGAAATAAATCAGAGAAAGACGAATACCATATGATTTCACTCATATGTAGAATTTAAGAAACAAAACAGATGAACATAGGGGAAGGGAAGAAAAAATAAAATAATAAATAAAATAAGATGAAAACAGAGAGGGAGGCAAACCAAAAGAGGTTCTTAACTATAGAAAACTGCAGTTGCTGGTAGGGGGAGTCGGTGAAGGGATGGGGTAATTAGGTGATGGGCATTAAGGAGGGCATTTGATGAGCACTAGGTGTTATATGCAACTGATAAATCACTAAATTCTACCTCTGAAACTAACAAAAAATTAAAATTAAAAAAGGAAACAAATAGTAGTTCTCATAAAGAATGTGTTTTTTGAACTATTGAAAAATCAAAATAAAAGTATATACCGTGGGGCAACCGGGTGGCTCAATCAGTTAAGTGTCTGCCTTTGGCTCAGGTCATGATCTCTGGGATCAAGCCCCACATCGGGCTCCCTGCTCAGTGGGGTGTCTGCTTCTTCCTTTCCCTCAGACCCTCCTCTCTCTCTGTCTCAAATAAATAAAATCTTTAAGAAAGTGTAAGCCTTGGGACACCTGGGTGGCTCAGCAGTTGAGCACCTGCCTTCGGCCCAGGGCATGATCCTGGAGTCCCAGGATCGAGTCCCACATCGGGCTCCCTGCATGGAGCCTGCTTTTCCCTCTGCCTATGTCTTCGGTTCTGTCTCTCTGTATCTCCCATAAATAAATAAATAAAATATTTTTAAAAAATAAAATAAAATAAAAAAGTGTACGCCTTAATCCAGCAACATCAATGTATGAAGGTAAGAGGGGAAATTATTTCTGATCATTTAACATGAGGCTTCAACTCCTAGAAAAAAAAAGAGAAATCAAATAAACTCAGGACCCACTTCAGCGTGTATACTGAAAAGAACTGAAAGCAGGGTTTCAAAGAGATATCTTCCCATGCAGGTTCATAGCAGCACTATTCATAATAGCCAAGAGGTGGAAGCAACCCAGATGTCCACCAACAGATGAACAGATAAACAAAACATGGTATATACATATGGAGGAATATTATTCAGTCTTTAAAAGGAAGGAAATCCTGTCACTATGTGGATAAATTTCAAAGACACTATTCTAAGGGAAATAAGCCAGTCACAAAAAAAATACTATATTACTGTCCTTATATAAGGTATCAAAAATAGTTAAATTAATAGAAACAGAAAGTAGAATGATAATTGCCAGGGCCTGGGGAAGGGGACAATGGGGCATTCTTATTAATGGGTATGAAGTTTTAGTTCTGCAAGATGAAAAAGTTTGAGAGATCTGTTTCACAATAATGGGAATGAACTTAACACTACTCAACTGTATACTTAAGGGGATCTCTGGGTGGCTCAGTGGTTTAGCACCTGCCTTCTGCCTTGGGCATGATCGATCCTGGAGTCCTGGGATCAAGTCCTGCATCAGGATCCCTGCATGGAGCCTGCTTCTCCCTCTGCCTGCATCTCTGCCCCCCCCCCCTCTGTCTCTCATGAATAAATAAATAAATAAAATCCTTAAAAAAACCTGTATACTTAAAATGGTTATGATGGTGAATTTTATATATTTTTGCCACAATACAAAAAATAATAATTTGGAAATTACCATCTGGAAGAAATAGATCATTCAGGCCTAAGTAGCATGCCTTTCGCTGCTCACCCGGTGATAGTTATGTGAAGATGTCAGCAGCCAGTCAAATGTGTTCTGAAGCAACAGAGCGAAAAAGAAAATTTGATGCCACCAAGACCACGGGCAAGGAGATGAACTTTGAACATCCCCAAAGCAGTGTCTGCCTGAGGCTGCGTCTCGGCTTAGGTACAGGATTGCTTCTTGGATATAAGCACATTCAGCAGTGTAGTAGCCTGTCTCAAAATATTCTTTAGTTCTCAAGCTTTACTGAAGGCTTTAGAGATTACAATGATAAATTAGAATATTTCACCAGGTATGAAAATCCATTACCATTTTCATAAGAATGGATGAGAGAAGAAAGGTGTGTGCCACTGGGGATACATAAGAGAGGAACTGTAGGGCCTGGTCTGTTTTGGTTCTGAGTAAACAAGTAATGACATGAGAAAACTGAAGGACCAAGAGAAGATATCATCTGTGTCTTCCTACTGCCAGTTGGTTCTACTTTCTGGAGAGTTCCTTCAGTCTCCTCTATCCTTACCCTGTCCCAGCTCTCAGGATCAGTGGTGGCTTCAACTCATAGGTGCATGTGTCCATCACCGACTGCTCATGTATAATCTGTCCATCCGCTCTTGCACATACCCCCAGCACCACAAATGCAGTGAAGCCAAAACCGAATTCAACCCCTTTGTCACAAAATGGGCTTCCCTTTTTGATGGCTCCATTTCTAATCCTATTTATTTATCTCTCTTCCATCTCTTGGTTTGAAACAGTTTGAGTCAGCTTTAAGAGATCCCTCTTGAGTATCAAGGTCTAACCAGAAAGCCATTGCTACCTTCAGTACTTAGAAAGAAAATCCTCGTGCAAGGATCACATATGTGGAAAGATCAGAGAAGCCAACAAGGATGAAGCAAGAAGACACTGTCACTTTTGGGCTGGAGGGGCAAAGGAAGGAAGCAATGTGCCTGGAGCCCAAGCAGCAGGATCCTCCCACTCTCCTGCCTCCTACTACTGCTTCCTGTTGTCTAAATCCGGGCTGTAGCCAGTTGACAAAAACCCTGAAGATGCAGCCTGCGTGCATCAGATACCCCTGCAATACACAAGTCTGAGTACGTGAAGGAATAAAACAGAAGGCATCAAAAAATAAATAATTTAAAAAACAAAAAATAAATAAACAGAAAGCATAGAGCCCAAGAACTGGCATATTGTCCTTCAAATCAATCTACTACTCATTTAGTCAGTGAAGGGTCCACCAACAAATTATATCAGACTTATAAGATTCTAAAGCTATTTTGCAAGTGTTCCTGATTCCCAATTCAGTACACACACACACACACACCCTCACACACACTCTCTCTGATACACTTCTGCAATCAAGTCTATCTTCCCAGAAAATTCTCTAGACTATAACATAATATTTTTTTTGGATTTTTTATTTATTTATGATAGGCACACAGTGAGAGAGAGAGAGAGAGAGGCAGAGACACAGGCAGAGGGAGAAGCAGGCTCCATGCACCGGGAGCCCGATGTGGGATTCGATCCCGGGTCTCCAGGATCGCGCCCTGGGCCAAAGGCAGGTGCCAAACCGCTGCGCCACCCAGGGATCCCTAGACTATAACATAATATTGAAAAGTATTCCCCTCATGAGCATTCTCTGATAATACCAAGGGGAAAAAAACATTTTTTGTTAGATATAATGTTTAAAATGTTAGAACAAAAAAGTTTTTTAGGATTAACAATGAGTTGTAAATATTTAAAAGCTAAAAAGGGAAAACATAGGTTGCTTGCCAAATTAATTGTTCAGAATGAGTAAATCCAATACTTACAAAAGGATATGGACTTCTCTCAATTTGAATATTTTGTGTACCATTAAGCATTCGAAGTAGCCCATTGCTAACAATATTCACGAGAACAGGAAAGCAATGCAGTCTCAAGGTGTTGCACAGAACTGAAAATCTGTAATCCTTTGAATAAAACAAAAACAAATAAAATGATGTTAATCCTAAAACATTCAAGAATAAAGAAAAATGTTTTATATTAAGATCTCAATAGTGCCACATTCTAGCTGTGGGACCATCCTCAAGTTAATTGACCTTTTCCTCGTCTGTGAAATGGGATAATAAATTATTGGTATAGTCAGCAATAGGAGTGTTTCTTAGTATTATTAATTTTAGATTATTTTGTCCTCATTTTGCTGATGAGGAAATCTCAAATAACTGAATATAAAAGTAGCCCTGTCAGTTTATAGTGAGCAAAGGAACCTGGATTTCCTGGATAGGAGATAAGCATAGGGTGCATAAAATATTCATGGTTACACTGCCTATGAGTCATCTTTATACTTTTTAAGACAATGGTTATATTCTTCGTGTGTATGAAAATGTTCATGCAATTATCAAGAAGCTCAAAAAGGTTTAAATATTCTAATAGTTCATGTAAATAAGTAACAAAGTGATGGCCAAGCAGTGCAGTTTCCCACAGTTGGCACAAAGAGATTACTTTTTCTTTTAATTGAAATATAGTTGACTCGCAATGCTACATTAGTATCAGGTGTACAGCAGAGTAAGATTGCACTTTTTAATGATACACTCAGTTCAGGTAGAACTGATATATCTTACAACACTTTTGTTTTTGTTTTTATTTTCCTTTTAGTAAGAAATAATGAGGTAGCTTCATTTAATATGGCTCCCTGCTTTTCATTGGGCTATAAGACTCGGAGTTTTATTTACAATTAGGACATTTTTCCAATAGTCTTGTACCAGGAAAAATCTTTACTGCTTGTACTCTTTTACCCAAATTGAAACGGGTTAACAGTAGGCTGAGAACACTTTTCTCTCATAGATTTCATGTGGCTTTTACAGTACTTTATGTATATTCTCAATATAGTTGACCCTTGAACAACATGGTTTTGAACTACACCATTCACTTACATGTGAATTTTTTCCAATATAGTACCATTCTATAAATGTATTTTCTCTTCCTTATGATTTTTCTTTAAAATTTTATTTATTCATTCATGAGAGACACACACACACACACAGAGAGAGAGAGAGAGAGAGAGAGAGGCAGAGACACAGGCAGAGGGAGAAGCAGGCTCCATGCAGGGAGCCAGATGTGGGAATTGATCCTGGCACTCCAGGATCACACCCTGGGCCAAAGGCAGGCACCAAACCGCTGAGCCACCCACGGATCCCTCTTCCTTATGATTTTAATAACATTGTCTTTTTTCTAGCTTACCCTATTGAAAAAATATGTCATATAATACATAGAATGCACAAAATATGTGTTAATTGACTGTTATGTTATTGGTAAGGCTTCCAGTCAACAGTAGGAGCTTAGGTTAGTTTTCAGGGAGTTAAGAGTTTATATGCAGATTTTCAACATGCAGGGGTTTGGCTCCCCTAACACCCATGTTGTTCCAGAGTCATCTGTATATAAAAACATCTTTTGAGTAGTTAGGCATTGAATAAAATTCCTTCAATTCATGGTTGTAATTATAAAATCTAATATTTTATTGAATCTGAATAATACAATTATACTTAGCTACTTTCCACAATAAAAATCATCTAATTCCAAAGTAAAGGTTAAAAATGTTTTACAAAAGCTTTTTAAACTTCACAGATTATTCAGTAATGACCCCACATGTTTTTAAGTCAAGTGGCTGTATACTAGTTGGGTTAACTGTCATTTGAAACAGTTAAAAATATAGCATTTTGTTGTTGTTTTTTTTTTCATGAAAGCAAAAACAAGGGGCAAACATACCTTTTGTTTACCAGAAACTATGATAGCTCCATTGTATGACAGGTCTGCAGTGCCATTTCTGTTTGCAAAGTCATCTACTTCCAAAAGTATATTTTGATGCTTCACTGACTGTATAAAATCTTCAATATTTGAGTCTAGCATGAAATCAATAACAGAAAGCCATAGAAAGCAACAATATATATGTCGATTTTTTAAAAATAAACAACATACACAATTTAAAGTTAGTATTATGGAATATTATGTGAAGGCATGTCTCTTTGGGCATCACAATAATAATACTAGCTCAGACTACTATCTTCTATTTATCAAATCCTAGCTGTGATGAGTTAGCTTTATAATTCTGTTTAGGGCAAGTTAGCATGCGACCATTAAAACAAGATAATTCTATTTTATGATTCTTGGTTAAAAAAATACATTTGAACTCAATAATTTGTAGAAATGCAATAATTATATGAGGAGTACTTTAGATGAGCCAGCCTAAAATGGCCAATAATAACACTTCTCTCTCTCTCTCTTATTCTTTGAAATAACTAAAAAGTAAATTCATGTATGTGTATTTAACATATACATAGGAGGGACTGGGTGGCACAGTCAGCTAAGCAACTGACTCTTGGTTTCAACTCAGGTCATTATCTCAGGGTACTGAGATTGAGCCCCACATTGGCTCTGCACTCAGCATGGAATCTGCTTGAGATTCTCTCCCTCTCCCTCTGCCTCTGCCCCCCATGCTCATGTGTGCTGGCTTGCTCTATCTAATATAAATAAATAAATATTTAAGAAAAAATATGTGGATTTTATATACATATCTATTACCTAAATATATTTAGGCAAATATATATATATGTATACACATATATATATAGTTTTTTTTCTCTTTAGAGAGAAAGAAATGAAAAAAGTTCCATTATCTGACCAAAGTTTTTGATATGCCTTTAAAGAAGAAAGTATATGAGATTGTTTGACAGAGAAATAATAGCTAAGAAAAACCCACAGCCTGGAGCATACAGGAGTAGACAACTACAAAGGACAAAACCAATGTCCAGGATATGGAAACTCAGAGTGGAAAAATTCAAGGGAGCCAGAGCCATGCTCATTAACTGGTTAACCATGCCTGAAATAAAGTAACCACAGTCCTCTCCTCTTGGTCCACATGAAGCAGGCAGCAACTGAAGTTGTCCCCAGTATATAAATCCCCAGAATTACTTTTTAAGATACTATTTGGGAGAAAGCAAGATCTAAAGTAGCTCCAAACAACTAAAAGGACAGAATGGAATGGGAAAAAGAGAGAGAGAGGAAAAAAAGGACTCTCATTTTTTGCTCATTTAGACTTTGAAATGGAGTTCAAACTGGGGACACTCAGAAGGGGTTCAGGATCATAAAAATTGGGCCAAGCTCCAGATGAATTAGGATTCCCATGAGGTAGGAAAGGAATGTAAACATAGAAAATGTTAAGTTTTCCATGCACCCTGGCCCACCACCTGTTCCACTACATCTCCACAGTCACCTAAGGTAGGAAACCTTAATGGCTATCCACATTCCCTCAGGCAAAGAGAAATTCCCTGATTTAAAATGAACATCATACCAAGAATCATCATATTTTGAGAAAATAAGAACAAGTTGGCAGAGAAACCCCAAACTTAAATCACAAAATACCTCACAGCTGAGTACAAGGAAGAAAAATAAATAAGTTATGTCAAGTATATTGTTCTTAGAGTAACTAGAGAGGAAAACATATACATAAGACAATAATAGGCTGAAAAATAAAAATGAATAGGCTCACAATAACAGGCTGGACATTTCTAGCTCTTAGAAATAAAATATATAATTAGCAGGACTTTCCATTTTAAGGTACCAGAATGAATAAAACTTTCTAAAACCCAAATTGAAAAGAAGAATGAGAAACCGAAGTGAAAAGACCACCTTTATTTAAAGAGGAGAATCTATAATCTTGAGTCACAAATGTATATGAATTTTGGAATGGGCTGGCGTACTTGTCAAGAGAGGCCTCCTATGCTGAATATATATAATCTTAGGAAGAAACAAAAGATTTTTCAAAGTTAAATAAGCAGTTAGATATAACCAATTACCCATAATTTAGGATAATAAGAACATGAGTGCCAAACTGTCTTAAGGAACCCAGAGGGGCATAGGGTATAAAAATGCATTATTTACATATCAATCAGTGTGTATAATATTTATGGAACAGGTTAGGCTGCTATAACAAAGAGATCTCAAATAAAGCGGTTCAATCAGTTTGGAGGTTCATTTCTGTCTCACATAATAGCTTAGGGTGTTCAGGTAGATGGGCAGTTCTGCTTTAACCAGGTTATATAGTGACCCACATTCTTTTTGCCTTGTCCCACCATCTCTATCATCTCCAAACTCAGACCAAATATGCACTGCTCCTCAGCTATTTTCTATAAACGAAGTCTAAATACAAATTTTCTTCTCCTATGATTTGCTTTTTCTTGCTCTACATAAAAATAACTTCTTTCTGGATTAAAATGTTGTTTTTCTCTTCACCTGTGTTATTGATGATCAATAGGCTGGTACGAGGGTCTTTGGGAGGTTGTCCAGGAGAGAGGAAATACACTTCGGGTTTAAATTTCCAGTCAATCTTTTGAATTAATAGAACACTAATTATATTTTCCGCAATCAAAGGGAACATGGCAACTCCGAATACCAACAGTCTACCAATAAAGAAAAAATAACCACGTGAATCTGTAGCAATTTTATTTATTGTTAGACATTTCACAAATATTTGTTGGGTACCAACTCTATGCCAGCCATAATTATAGATGATAAAATTTTGAAAGTCAGGCCTTAGCACTCCACATAGTACTAAAAGGCATTGCTATATAAGCAGCAGGCTATCAAACCATGAAAACTAAACCAACCTGTGTATAAGGCTCATCAAGCGTTACCATACAGGCGTTCCCACTGTCAGTAAAATGAAATGTTGTATTTATCCATTGTCTGGCAGGAATATTGGGTATTATGTTCTAGTTTTAAATTCTCTTCTGGTTTCACCCTCTCTTGAAACTCACTAAGAAAACCACAGTACTCTGGTACTCACAGGGTCAAAAGCTCTTCCCTTCCACGTTTTAACTTTAAGAAACGGAGTCGTGCTATTGCGCAGATCTGCATTTTCCAGAGGCCCATGTCACTCACAGCCTTCTGCGTTTCAGGAATAGAAGAGCAAGCTGGCTCTATTTCATGTAGGCTTTCTGTGTCTCTTACCATCTCTGCTTGTTCAAAATCTACACACACACACACACACACACACACACACACACACACACATTATTAATGCCATCCTCGGGCATCACAGTTTTCTCTTTTTAGTAACATTAAAATTATTTTACAATGGTTACAAAGCAAGCCAAAGAAGAAACAAATTATATTTATAACGCCCACTTTCAATAAACTCAATGATAAAATATAACTAAATTCATACCCCCAAAAAGAATTCAGTAAAGGGTGACTTCATTATGCCTAACCTTTGAAAAGGCATAGAAGGTCTCATGTGTAGCAATATTCTGAGGGATTTCAAGAAATATTCTCCCCAGGAATAGCCAATCATTGATGCCTACATGTTGGCTATTAGGCTGTCAATAATTTCAAAATATAGGCGAACGATTACCAGCTCTGAAACCACTACACTTGTACCTGATTCCCAAATACATGACTTATAAGTGGCATGATTTGGGACCAATCCCTTAATGGCTCTTAGTCTAGTTTTCTCCCATGTAAAAATGGTGCCAATGCCTTTTGTTGGAAAGGTTATTGTAGAAAGGTAATGTACTATATCCATATATTGTTCAAAGTTTCTGGCATAGAGGCTCTGTAAATGACTCTTATTACTATCCACTAAAATACACAGGAGATGACCCTAGCCTTTTCCGCATTAAGACCTTCAGTGAAATTTTGTACACGAACAAACTAAGAGCTATTTTTATAATAAATGACCTTGATCTAAGAGCCTTTCACATCCTTAGAATACCCAAGAAGCAGTGAGCATCTGGGGCTAGGAGAAAACTGCTGAAATAGGAAGGAAATAGTTTCCAAAGAGAAGTCTCTTCTATTCCAAGAAGGGATCTGTGTTCAGTCCTAGTAATGATGGTAGAAAACAATACTTCCCAAACAGCAAAGTCAAATTTAGAATTATTCACATCCGTCAGTGTAAACCATGCCTAAGGCATTATAAAATGCTAAATTTAAACCACGATTATTTGGAAATTGATATTCTGTTACTTATACAATGAATTTACCTTGTTCGATGGTTGATTTGCCTTCCAGTTTCATGAAGACGTCATTCAGAGTTGACACGGAAATGTCATAACTCATCACACCCTGGCCAGAACACTTATCAAGATCACTGAAAAGCTCTAAGGCAACAGACCAGAATAGATACATTTTACATACCACAGTGATAACAAAACCCAGTAAATTAACACCTATTTAAAAGATAATCTAGAATATTGTTCAGGAAATATACGTCTTTGGAATACCACAGTAAGCAAAAACAAAATTTTATTAGAATGTTCTTCTTTTCTGAAATGAATATGTCAGCACTTTCCCTCTACCCTCAAACCATCTGTATTCTATTTAATATTCTCAGCTCATGAACTTCCAGAATACTTCTTTGAGGAAATATGAGCAATCAGAAAAACATCATCAGGCAGCCTGGGTGGCTCAGCAGTTTAGCGCCTGCCTTCTGCCTAGGACATGATCTTGGAGACCCGGGATTGAGTCCCACGTTGGGCTCCCTGCATGGTGCCTGCTTCTCCCTCTGCCTGTGTCTCTGCCTCTCTCTCTGCATCTCTCTGTGTGTCTCTCATGGATAAATAAATAAAATCTTTAAGAAAAAAAAAGAACATCATCTTCTCACCTTCCAATAAACATTTATTATTACCTTCCATATTTCCTATAGGACATACGTATGCTATTGGACTTGCAGTGGTCTAGGGTCTGCATAAAGGGGCAGCCATGGACTGAAACACCAAAACCAGGGACTCTGATGTGACATGTTCTCATGGTGGTATCAACATATAACTCACTATTCTCCTTCCCCAACCAACAAGAAGGCAGGCTAGTTGTATTCCATTGGACAGAATAATACAGAATAGCCTATGGACTTGAGAATACCACTTCGCAGCTCCAACAATGATACAGAGAGCTGCCTCATTTGGGGGTGAGACTAAATCTGAAATCCTGAGTATTTGCTTAATAAGATTGACTCATCCATATAAGCCTCTTTAAATCAGGCCTGTAGAGAGTTAAACCTTTAATAAACTGAATGTTTAAAAAGGAAGTTTTTTAAATGAAAAGAAAAACCTGGGATACATTTCCTCATTTGTAAGACAGAGAAGACTATAGCACATATTTCATAGAACAGTTGTAGGACCAAATGGGTTGGTATATATGAAACTATTGGGAACAGTGACTGACTCATAGTAAACATTGTACAAAGCGTTAGCAATTATTAGAATTATTTATTGAACAAATCCTAGGTTGGGACTGCTGCTTTCCAGCAGCCTGGGAACCCAAGGTGAATACTTTTATATAATAAATAAACTATGGATGTTCATTTCTAAATAGTAAATATATACACGATTATATTGAAATATAAAAGGGAACCTATAGTACACACCTTGATGCCCCCCCATCGTGTCCGTACTCACCTATGCACAGTAAATCTGCTTATTAACACCTGCCTGAAGGCTTTCTTTTCTGGGCTCTGAAGTATGCTAAGGTCATACTGAGTAAAGCCATATGGATTGGAAAACTAATGCTCCCAAAAGCATCTTTTAAGCAGTGAAGGGTAGAAAGTGGCAAATATATACCCTAGCTTTCTCACCCCTCTCATGACCAAACTCTGAGCCCCTTGCTCACTTATGCATTTATTTATTCCAGTGATATTACATCTCAATTTCATATTGCAACCATCTGCTCAATAATGCAATCTTCCCTAGCTTCCTTCACCTCTCACTCTCATGTCCCCATTCCCTACTGGTGTTTCTAAGCATCAGTTACCAAATGAGTTGCACTAAAGTCTTCATTTCAAGTTCTGCTTTTTAGAGAACCCAACCTAAGACAAAATCCAAATCCATTAAATAATGAAAACTGTAATAATGAGGTGAACACTTGTCCCCAAATTTCATTCTATCATAATCATATTTAAGTTACCTGGAAATTTATTTGTCCTTTCCATGGGCAAAATATATACAAGTTTTTCTTTGTTTTCTGTTTTTAATTTAGCATCAGGGATGTGATGATTAACAAAGGATGTTATTTTTTCTGGATCGCATACTTCATTTCTGTACAAACTGATATTTAAAAAAAAGATCATTGATTTGTATTTTCTCTACTGCTATAACAAAAGGAGAGCTTTTACTGAATAGCTAGCCTTTGAGTACTACTTTACTTGGCTTTAGGGAACAAACAAAATGAGTAAATAGAAAAAACAGAAGTAATAATAATAATGCCATCGGTTTAAAAAAATCTTGTGATCTATATAGAGATGTATAAATTCAGAACAACTACAAATAAACAAACAAATGTGTGTTGTAACTGAAACCATACTTCAAGTAGGAAGATAAACTGAGCAAGGCAAGACACTAGGCAGAAGAAATTTTTTAGGGAAAATAATTTCACCAGATTGAGTAGATACCAGGAATTAGTGACTAATAAGGAAGTTTGGCCTAAATGCATGTTTTGTTTGGCCATAGGGTTTTTGGTTTGGGTTTTTAAAAATTCTTTTTACCTGGACACCCTTTCTTGTTAGATACAGTGCTCTTAAGTCTCTCCCACTTTTGATACTAGCTTCTGAAATCATTTGATTTTGTGCCCAATGAAAGAATGAAAATATGTTACAGGATTGTATGGATCAGCTGAGGGAAATGGAGGATGGGTAGAAGAGAGAAGTTTGGGATGTACAGAGCAGCTACCTGAAAGTGGTCCATGAAGTAGCCCTGCTGGGATCTGTGAGACTGGGCTTATACCTTTGAAATTCTGCTTGTCATTAGCATTAATAAAGATACAAAGAGGCAGGAAAAACATTTGGGAAACAGTAGTTAATAGTTTGGTGGAAATGGAGCATAAGGCCAACTGTCTCCCATAATTATCTGCCTTTTTGATATACCAGTTTTGAAAACATATATATGCATATCTCCAATCTATCCCCAAAGTCTTTACCTTAAGTAATATCCAAGACCCCATTTTCTCTTCAAAAAGACAGAAGACCCTGCACACTTCAGTCTCCCATTGGACATGATCACTTTCCTATCTGATTAAAAAGAAGCAAGAGAGAAAGGATGATGGGTGTCATTTCTTCCCTCTCTCAAAAATTTGGGGGAAGGGACAAAGCTCAGACTTCCAAAGGCAAAGTGCTCTACAGGAAATAAATGTATCTAATGTACATTTAAAAAGTTGAAATACACATCAAAATTGATGAATTTAAAGAGAGCTTATGAATTCCAGTCTATTTCTGTGCCCTCCAATAATTCTTTAGAAACAACAACAACAACAAACAGACATTACATTGGCACATTTTCCACTCTGGATGCTAAAGAATAAGTGAATATTTTTCAACCAGATATATAATGATATCAATGTTTAAATTAATTGAAAGCTTACAAAATTACAATTTTGTTATTAGTGGTCACAATCTAGTGAAGAATTCCATAGGGTTGTTAGACTTTGCCATTCCTGGGACTGCTATGGAATGGAACACACACCAAAGTCATGGGAGCTCAGTGCTTGCCCCAGAAATAAACATTCCCCAAATTCTTCATTACAAAACTGAGATAAAACCAACAATTACCAGCCAGGATGTCAGCCTCATCCATGAGATTGGTACTCAAGAGGATTACATGGCCTGCTTTGTGTTCCTTGAGGAAGTTCCATACTCGATGCCTTGAAAAGGGATCCAAGCCGGCAGTTGGTTCATCTAATAGTAAAATCTGCAGAGGATGATAATATATAAAATAAAATATATCTCTCTCACATTAACTCTTTCCATATGATTGCATGGATAAGAATAAAAACCAAATAATAAGAACTATCCAATCATTTATGTCCAGTATGCTTATATTAATAGTTTAACAGCAGATTCTCTCCTGATGTGTTACAATGAAATCTCTACTACTTTTAGTGGTAAAAGAAGAGCTTGACTTTTTACTAATATTCAATCTGCATTCCACCGCATGCAGAATCTCACTTACTTGAGGATCTCCTAAAATGGCAATCCCAAAGGTCAGCTTTCTTTTCTGTCCTTCAGTTAAATGTGTAGCAAGATTATCCTGAATGTTTTGTATATTCAATTCTAATAAAATTCTTTGTACCTATGCAAGAAAATACACAAAGCTTAAAATCCAAGACAATCCATACTATATAATTCTCACTGTCCATTATAGCAGGAGATCCGAGATCTTTTTTATAGGACCTACTGCCTAAATTTTATTTAGCACAGGGCAGGTAGATTGCTGAGGTGAATTCTGTGGTCACGATTTAAGCCAGCAAATTTAACTCGTTAATCTAAGCATGCCCATTTACCTCTTGTTCCACTTCGTGCGGCTGAATTCCTTTTATTTTAGCAAATAGCCTGAGGTTTTCCTTCACGGTGAGCATGTCAAATTGAACATTGAATTGAGGACAAACACCAGTTATCTTTCTGATTTCCTCCAAGTCTTGCATTTCAGAGAGATTTTTATTATAGATAGTAACTGATCCTAAATATAGAAGTTAAAAATAATTTTGACAAGATAATACACTTTATTAATGCTTAGAGATCTTATCAGGAAAATGCTGGCATATTTTCATATCTAAAATAATGAGTTCACAATTTAGTAGCAACTATGAATTAACCTTAACATAAATATATGTTCAGAGTGGTATATATTTTCCCTGGAATATCACGTAGCAATGGAATAAGGCTAATGATTTTCATAAAAATTTGGGAAATATAAAATATATTCAAAATCATACGGTGTGGTAAATGATGTTAGAGAAACATTATTTTCTCTTAAGCAGTCAGATTTAACCTTAAAATAAGGCAGCATATGACCTCTAGACATCTTGTCTTTGAGATATTTCTTTTTGCTCACCTTCTGTTGGAGCAGATGACCCATTAAGGATGTTCAGCAATGAAGATTTGCCAGCTCCACTATGACCCAGAATTGCTGTGATTTGACCTTCATATATGTCAAAAGTCAAGTCTGTTTTTAGAATAAAATATTAACATTATAAATAAGAAAGAATTAGAAAGAGCTGATTCTAAAAGTAGAACAAAAAATTTATTATAGTTGTATATTTTCAAGCACTTAAGTAGTTTAAAACATATAATATCCAAAATTTTCCCGGCTGCTAACATAACATGCTTACTGTAGAATATTTGTGAAATAAATACAAGCACATAAGAAAATAAAATTAACTATATTTTCAGATTTAAGCATTATAATACACTTAATTCCAGTGTATGTGCATGTGCATATAAGAACATGTAAATATACACATACACAGATTTTGATCCTAAGCTATTCTTTTCTAGCTTACAATTTCAAATGTTAAATGATATGCATTTTTCATGGCATTAATTGCCTTTTAAAATATATTCACCAAAAATTTATATTTTTCTCCTGTTATAAATTTTCTTTTCTTTTTTTTTAATTTTCTTTTCTTTTATTACAAACCTTTTGTATTTATAGGGCAGTAGAAAAAAATCATTAAGAATTCTTTATTATTTTCTTTGTTTGTTTTCTTTACCACCAAGTGAAAACCAATCTCTGTTATGAAAAGTCGTTGGATGAAATTCTTAAGAATTTTATAATATGTCTAAGAGATCAGGTTCCTTCAATTAAATTATGTGACCTATTTTCAAACATTGAAATTAATTAACAACTGGGATGAATTCCAGTTCATCCATTTTCTATCTGGATGATCTTGGATAAACTATACACTATGAGGTTCACTTTACTCAGCTATTAAATGTGCTGGTAATAATAAGTACATGTAAAGAGAAAATTCCTCCTATTTTAATCCAATCCACGAAAATCCTCACTTATAATTTGACTAAAAGATTCTAAAAATAATTGGAAAAATAAACTCAAATAAATAAGAAAAATTAAAGAATATCAAGAAATCAGTTTTGACTACATGGTATTAAAATATATTGGAGAACTCTAATAATCAAAATAATATGAACTCTGAGAAGCAGACAAGGGTTGCAGAAGGGGAGGTGGGTGGGGGGATGGGGTAGCTGGGTGACGGGCACTGAGGAGGGCACTTGATGGGATGAGCACTGAGTGTTTTACTATATGTTGGCAAATTGAATTTAAATAAAAAATAACAAAATAATATGTTAGTAATAAGGTAATCAGTGGAATAAATATAATTAAGATAATATTACTACTCCAGGATACACTAACTGATGGAATACCAAAGAAGATGGAGCAAAGTAAACATAAAAAATAAAGATTAATGAAACAACCTTCTAAATCTATCAAAAAGATGAATTAATTAATAAACAATAGTGGGACAACTAAACAAATACATCAACAACTTTTATTTTCTTAAGTTTGTTTATTATTTAAAGATTTTGTTTATTTATGTGAGAGAGCGATAGACAAAGAACAAGCAGTGGGGGAGGAAGAAACAGGCTCCCCACTGAGCAGGGAACCAGATGCGGGGCTCCACCTCAGGACCCTGAGATTGTGACCTGAGCCAAAAGCAGATGCTTAACCAACTGAGCCATCCAGGTACTCCATCAACAAATTTTACATTTACTATTTTTAAATGGGAAAAAAAAATGGTGCTTTCTAGGGTAAGAGAAAACTGGTAATATCTATCTTGGAATTGATCCATATTAACCCATATTAACCAGAAAAAATAAATAAATATAAGCCTCAGTGTCTTCATCTGCAAAGTGGGAGAGATATTATGTATCTCACAGGATTAAATGGGAAAAAAAGTATGTAAATCACTTATCATAGTTGCCAGCACACACTAAGTACTCAAGAAACTTCAACTGTTTGTTGCTATTATTACTGTTGTTTTTAATTATTTCTTATTCCCACAAGCGTATAAATTCTTATAAGCTTGGAGGGAAATAGCTTGGAATATGAATAAGAAACTTAAAAATACAATCCCTTTGAGTAATCTGCTTTTAGAAATTTATATTCAGGAAATAATGATATTTACAAGGATTGAAAGGAAATGCTCATTATAGTGTTTTTTCCATGATAATGAAAAAATTGTACACAAGCCAGATTTGTGTACACAAGTTTAAGTAAATCAAGGTATCCATACAACAGAATCCTATTTAGTCACTGAGGGATAGGCTGTAGGTAAGGACTTCAAAGCGTGTCCCCGAAGGCTTTCCGAAGTTGCTACAGAAACTAGCTGCATGGTAGAAGCTCCCCCCTTACTTCCCAAAGAGCAGCTGCAATTGGTGACTTCATATAGTTTTCTATGTATTGATATTCATCACTCTTAATTTTTAAATTTTTTGAAGATGTTTAGATGTAAAAAAGGAGTTCATGGTTATTGATGAGTACAAAAGGAGCTCATGGTTACTGATGATTACAAAAGTAGTTCATAATGTGCTCTGGAAGTTGAAATGACAAATTTTAAAAATACTGCAGTATATCCTTGGCTAAAATTAAAGAAAGAAACCATAAATCTAGATGGCCTTGGATGGGACAAACCTGGGGTGAGAATAAATTTGCTGGCACGGGTACAGGAAATTCTCAAAGTGAGAAATGACCTCAGAGCAATAAATAAGATCGAGTTAAGGCACACGATCTGCGAGAAAGTAAATGTGATACACACACACACACACACACACACACACACACACATCGGACTGAGAACTCTCAACCTTAGGGAAGGTCTATGGCTCTTCTTTCATGACTTTTAAGGGTTCCATCTCTTGTGAAAATCAATTACATTCTTCCTAAAAATCATTATTAATAAAAGCAAGCTGTCCTCTATGAAATGTTGCCACTAACTTGGGTGCTTACTTAAATGTTTATTATAGAAAACTGTATTTGTTAGAATTTAGCATCAGATACATTGGTTCCTTCAAAATTATAACTGTGTTTGCTCTGCGGTAGATGTTCCTTCCTCATAGCGCAAATAAAATACAACATTGTTTTTAGCAAACTTATCTTTAAAATCAAAGTGAAGGGGCGCCTAGGTGGCTCAGTCAGTTAGGCGTCTACCTTCAGCTCTGGTCATGACCCTGGGGTCCTGGGATTGAATCCTGCATCAGCCTCCCCGTTCTGCGGGGGGTCTACTTGTCCCGCTGCCCCTCACTGTAGCTCATGGTCTCTCTCGCTCACACTCTCTCAAATAAATAAATAAAATCTTAAAAGTAAAATAACATAAATTAAAAAAAAGCGAAACCACACTTTTCATTACATGACCCCATTCTTGTAAATTTATAGATCCGTGAAACACCTAGAAGGACTTTATAGCCAGCTCTTAATCATGATTAATCTCCAAGTGGTAGAGTTAGATTGTTTGTATTGTTTTCTTTTTTATGTTTTGTTTGTCTGTATTTACACGGGTTTCACATTAAAATTTCCCCATTTTTTGTAAAAAGAAGTCGATGAAACAATGAAATGTTTGCCTTTACCTTTCAATGCTTTCATTTTCCCAGTCTTTCCCGTATATTCTTTTTTAACATTTCTGATTCTGAAATGACAGAAGTTGTGTTTACTCAACCAATACAGAAGTGAAAGTAGTAGGGATCAGGAACAACCATGGTTGAAATAGATGCATCAACCTCTTTATGTGAAATAAGGGATGGTGTAATCAGTGTACTAGAAAGACAAAGACTTCTTTTTGATTAATCATTTCCCCTGAAAGAGAAAGTACAAGAGCCTTTTTGGAAGGTTACAATTAAATGATTAGTGTTTTGCTTAGAAAAGCAGAACAGTTTGGAATTGTTCTCACATTCTTCCTCTCCGTCTTAGACTACTTGGCGTTTTCTATTCTATACAAGATCAACTCATTTATCTGTACTATTTAAGTATCACCTCCCATCCTCTCCCATCCCCTCCAAACTTGCTCATTAATCATACCCTCTGTCGCCTGTGCTTTTTCTACCCCCCCCCCCCCGCCCCGTGCTTTCCATAGTTTTCACTCTGATAGCTTCTCTTTGGCCTGTAACTCTTTTTTGGATACAATCAGAGTGTAAACTTGCCACACCCGCCTTCTCACTTCCTCCTCAATCACTCTGGTTTCTGAACCCATCACTGTAGTGAACCTCTTCATCCTGAAATCACTAGCGGCCTCCTAATCACCAAATGCAACAAAGACTTTTCTATTTTACTTATGGGATTATGGGTCACCATTGGTGATGCTTTTCTTGTTGAAAGTGTCCATATTCAAGGTAACATTCAACGTACTGGTTTTCCTTCTATTTTTCTAAATGCCCCTTCTCTGTTTCCTTGTCCGTTCCTTTTCTTTTGTCAAGCACATCATCTTGATGTTCCACAGGGTTCTCCATGTCCATGCTGGTCTTCTCACTCTAGACTCTCTTGAGAGGTTATCTCATTCATTCTCATGATTTCAACATCAGCCTAGTGTTGACCCTATTCTTTTCCCTGAATGTTAGTCTCCCACATCTAAAGGTTTCATCTCATTCTCTCTCTCTCTCTCTCTCTCACACACACACACACACACACACACACACACGCACGCACACACACCTCTAAATGAGTGATTACCAAACCTGAATGCACATTAGAATCCCAAAGGAAATTAATGCAGGACGAGGTAGGAAGTTGGCTCCAACAGATTAGAGATGTCATGACTATGTAAAATCATGTACAGTGCATCTTCAAATTCAAAAGGAGACAGAAATTAGCCACCCTTTTCTCTGAGCATAAAGCAAAATAAAGGTAAGGACATTTATCCAACCAGGATGCTGGCAGTGGGTGGGGTTAACCAAAGCGTCAGGAAATATAAAATAGAAAGGCTAAAAAGGTGCTGAATCTGACAGGGTATTATATCTCTGCCTTTCTCTGCACAGTGGGACACACACTGAAATGGGGTTTAATATTTTATTTTAATAAAGAAATTTCCAATTAGGAGCAACCATTTGTTTTTAAATTTCAGAGATGAAAATAGCATTTGTTTGGGGCAGACATCCTGCCTATGTTCAGGGAATGTTGCATGAATGAGCTAAAATTATAGGAATGAACAATTGTGCATACAAATACCCCCCCACACACACACCCCAACAAGAAGGAAAAATTGGGAGGGAGGGCATTAGGTGAGAGAGAGCCAGTTGTGAATTAAAAAATGGGCATGTTTACACAGATAAGACCTTGATTACGGTCAGAACTCTGCATGCTTTGGGATGCATGGGTGGCTCAGTGACTGAGCATCTGGCTTCAGCTCAGGGTATGATCCCAAGATCCTGGGATCAAGTCCCACATCAGGCTCCCCGCAGGAAGCCTCCTTCTCCCTCTGCCTGTGTCTCTGTCCCTCTCTGTGTCTCTCATGAATAAATAAAATAAAATCTTAAAAAAAAACCCTCTGTATGTATAGCTAACAAGTGGCTAGAGAAAGACAAAGTGCTCATTGGTATATAAAGGGGAGAGCACCTGGGCAAAAGGGAATCAATACAGAAATAAGGAGTGAAACAACATGGCGGGTGATATGGTAACATTATATGGAGCCGAAGCAAAGAGAATTTTCCCTTCAAGGAGCAATCAGTAGACATTGGTTGTCACATGGAAAAGTTCAAAGTACATTCACAAAGACAAATATTTTCTTCAGCATTTTGCTCAGGCTCACCCTGTTGCTGTTGGTCAAATAATTCATTTGCCTTGCACCTGTATATTGGGACAAATAGGATTACCTGATAACTTCTTTTCCTTGGAATTCTGGGGCTACTGGTTCGAAATAATCATCAGAGGGATGTTCGGGATCTATATCTTTCTCAATGACCTTATTATTAGTTCTCTGATGTTGGAAACAAGGTAATTTCAGGAAAAATAATGGAGAAGAACGGTGCTCATTTCCATCTAATTAACCAAGAGACCAAGAGACAATAAAATATTGGATTAGTAATATTAGAACAATGAGTAAAGAAGCCTTATTTTAAAAATAGTGCAGAGTGTCTTAGACTTTTAAGCATCATAGAGAAATTCTTTTCTTCCTAACTTCCTATTAATTGAAAACTTGTCATGAAGGAAACAGTGAAAATTCAAATGAAATAATATACTGTCACAAAAGTTAAACAGTATAATAGAACTTTCAAGAAAGTATATATACAACAAAGGTTTGAAAAAATGTGATCTAAAAGGCATTTAGGATGAACAGAACCAAATATCTGGGGGAAAAGCCTTAATACAGCACATAAAAACAACTGTAAACATGTCCGTGAACTTAAGAAATCACTAGATCACAGGGGCACCTGGGTGACTTACTGGGTTAAGTGACCAACTTTTAGTTTTGGCTCAGCTCATGATCTCAGGGTGGTGAGATCCAGCCCTGTGTCAGGCTCCATGCTGAGCATGAAGCCTGCTTAAGAGTCTCTCTTCCTCTGCCCCTCCCCACACTCGCTGTATTCTCTCTCTCAAAAGGAAAAATAAATCACTTGATCACAACAACATGATTGGACATAATACTGAAATCCATGTGGTACATGAATATAAAGTACAAGAAGAAATTGTGTTTGTTCAGGATAGATATAGTATCATTTTCCAATTTAAAACAATGAATAGGATTTGTTACGAAGAGCTTTCAGATATTAAACTAGAAGTGACAGAAAGATAGGAATATATAAAATAGTTGCATAGAAGCATACAAGACAGCTTTAAATACAAAGTGGAAAGAACATAAAAAATAAGGTAAATAAGATTGTGCAAGGAAAAAGAGTGTTCTGATTCTAGCATGTGTGAAGAAATGCTGGACTTGGGAAATTTTGGGTTGTTTGTAAGATAGAGAAAATTTAACTGAGTAATATAGTTCTGTAAATATGAACAATGTACAAAAACGTTTCAGAAAAATGCTATTTCTATTTTCTATTTTAACAAAATTTCTATTTTGTTATTTCCTTAAAGAATGAACATCTCCCCTTCTGAAATGGTCCTTCCAGAAGGAAGGGTGAATAGGAGAGTACACCTGAGGCCCTTTCTAGATGTCCAGTTTACATTTTCCCCCATGTTCTTGTCAGAACTATTTATTTTTTTAAAGATTTGTTTACTTATTTGAGAGAAAGAGAGAGTACTCATGGAGGGAGGGGCAGAGGGAGAGAATTTCAAATAGACTCACCACTGAACAGGGAGCCAGAGACAGGGTTCAATCCCATGACCTATGAGATCATGACCTGAGCTGAAACTAAGAATCGGACCTTTAACTGACTGAGCCACCCAGGTGCCTTAAGAACTATTTATTAAGAAGCACTTCAACTGGATGATGGATCCACACTAGACAAAACCATGTTAAGAACTAATTTATTTCAGGGGCACTTGCGTGGCTCAGTGGTTGAGCGTCTGCCTTCGGCTCAGGGTGTGATCTCAGGGTCCGGGGAATTGAGTCCCGCATCAGGCTCCCTGCAGGGAGCCTGCTTCTCCCTCTGCCTGTGTTGCTGCCTCTCTCTGTGTCTCTCATGAATAAATAAATAAAATCTTTTAAAAAGAGAATTAATTTGTTTCAGTTTGTTCTGAAACAAATCCTAAACATCATTCTTTGAAAACATTTTCAGGGATTCTTGAGAAAAGTAATATTTAATTACTGTGTATTTGTAAAATGTATTCTTAAAATCAGAAGAATAATTGTTTATACATATAAATTCCTTTAAATCGTTAAAATTATGAAGTAGAAATAACGAACTCATTCAGCTTGTGAATGAAATATTTGTTATTCTTTATTTCTTAAGATACATTTAAGTAAAAATGTACAATGTAATCAATACATGCAGAAGTCAGAGAAAAGTCACTTTTACTTACAGGGTAAGACTTTTTCAAAGTATAATGCCAATGCCAAGTAGAAAAGTGCATCAAAAGCCAATATGAAAAAAGTTCCAATCATTACATATGAATCTCCTGAAGAGTAAGGTAAAATGGCACCACTGATAGCATTATCGAAGTAGATAATCTAAGATTCAGACAGAAATAATAATAATAAATATTTAAGTTAAATACATAAAAATAATTCAGTAATTCAGTATAGCAGTAAGAATTATCATTTTATTAAATAGTTTTTTAAAGAAACCCTTATAATGAAGTTATTGGTGTAACTTTTTCTATTTGACAGCATCCAAGGGTTATTGGAAGGAAAAACAGATTTAAAAAACACAATGTTCTGGGATGACTGGGTGGCTCAGTGGTTGAGCATCTGCCTTTGGCTCAGGGTGTGATCCCCGAGTCCCCAGATCAAGTCCCAGGATCATCCCAGGATCGAGTCCCACATCGAGTCCCACATCGGGCTCCCTACGGGGAACCTGCTTCTCCCTCTGCCTATGTGTCTCTCTGTGTCGCTCATGCATAAATAAATAAAATCTTTCATTTTTTAAATATTTTTTAAAAGATTTTATTTATTTATTTATTCATGAGACACACAGAGACAGAGAGGCAGAAGATACAGGCAGAGGGGGAAGCAGGCTCCATGCAAAGGAGTCCGATGTGATTCCGGATCCTGGGATCAGGCCCTGGGCCAAAGGCAGATGCCCAACCGCTGAGCCACCCAGGCATCCCATAAATAAATAAAATCTTTTAAAAAATATAATGTTCTAAGACTAGGAATTTAAGTGATAAATCATTTTCTTGTTTTCATAAAGTCACGACCATATTACAAAATATCTACTCTATGCAGCAAAAAATACACATTTTAGGAAGAATATGAAGAATCATTTGAAGCATCACAGTAGGATAATGATAAGAGAACTGCTTGCTCTAGTTATTATGGCTAATAAAGAGGTGTGTATAATTTTGTCATGCAACAATAGGTGTTATATTCTAGGTGTTCTCAGGCTTTTTATAATACCTCACTTAATCCGCCTCATAACCCTATGGGACAGGCCTTATTATTTTTACGTGCATTTTACATATGGTCAAAGTGAAGCACAGAGGAATTGAGTAGCTTAACCAACCAAAGTCAAAATCATATAGTAAAGAGTGGCCCAGCTGAACTCAGAACACAGGAAGCCCAGCTCCCAAGCCCAGTTCCCCACACTAGGCAATTTACGACTCTATTTCTGTCAAAATCTTAACATTTCATGACCAAGTGACAAAGTTTGAGTTTATTCTCAAATCTGGCTTAACATTTGAAGATCTGGGTTGCAATTCTGAGTGGACATTTGAAGATCAATCTATGTAATTCAACCAAAAAACAGATTGAAAAAGACACTAATGTGGTTAATCAAATAGATGCACAAAAAGCATTTGATACAATTTAATATCCACTTATAATAAAGAAAGTCTCTTCCCAAACTAAGATAATAAGTGATCTTCCTTAACCCGGTAAAATAGACTGTACAAAGACCAGCACCAAAAATCATACTTATTATGCCTTTGCTTGCATTTCTATTCAACATTGTACTAAAGGTTCCAGTCTCCCCAGTAAAGCAAGAAAAATAGGTAACTGGCATAAGGACTGCAAGAGCAAAAAAATAAACCATTATTATTTGTAGATATCATAATTATACATAAGAAAATTCCAAGATAAAACTCAGAAAAATACTAGTTTTAATATAGCAAGAATACTGGATACAGTGCCAATTTACAGAAATCAGTTGCATTTCCTATAAGGACATTATAACAAACATTTAAAAATTAGAATTTAAACACCGATGCTATTAATAATGGCATCAAAAGTATCAAAAACTTTGGAATAAATAAAAAATGTACAAGGCTCAGTACTCAAAACTAAAACAATTACTAAGGGAAAATGAATGTGACGATATATTATGTTCATGATCCAAAAAAAGTGTCGGGGGGTGGGTGGTGTACCTCTGGCTCAATAGGTTAAGCATCTATCTTAGGCTCAGGTCATGATCCCAGGGTCCTGGGATCAAGCCTCATATCAGGCTCCCTCTGCGTCTCCCTCTCCATCCATCCCTCTCTCTGTTCATGCTCTCTCTGTCTCTCTCTCAAATAAATAAATAAATAAAAATCTTAAAAAGAAAAGTGTCAGGGCAGCTGGGTAGCTCAGTTAGCTAAGAGTCTAGCTCTTGATTTCAACTCAGGTCATTCATTATCTCAGGATTGTGAGATGTAGCCCCGCATTGGACTCCACACTCAGCAGGGAGTCTGCTTGTGATTCTCTCTTTCCCCCTGCCCTTCCCTTTGCATGCTCTCTCTGTCTCTCAAATGAATAAATAAATATTTTTTAAAGTGTCAATTTCGCTCAAATTGATTGAAAAAATCAACCATATCAAAATGTCAACAGCTTTGTGCATACGTGTGTGTGTGTACCTTGATAAGTTAATTCTAAAATTTCCATTATTCAAAGAAACTAGAATAGAAAAGGATCTCTTGGAAAAGAAAATCAAGTGACAAAATTACTACCAGATATCAGGATATATGAGCAAAAACAATTAAGACAATGTGGCAACAGTGGAAGGATGGACAGATGGGTCAATACAGAATTGGTAAAGCTATGACAAAGGAGATACTGCAATCTGTTCAAGGAAATGATAATCTTTTCAATAAATGAAGTAAAGGAAATTGGATATTCATGTAGAAAAATTAATATTGTTTCTAACTATAGATACACAAAAGTTATTCTGAAATGGATTTTATATCTGTACAAGCAGAATCAATTGAACTTCCAGAAAAAAGCCATGGGAGCATCTCTTTATAATCTTGGGAAATGCAATGATTTCTTAAAGATAAAAAAAAAGCACTCTACAGAAAAGGAAACTTGACAAACTGGACTTTAGCAAAATTAAGAAACTTGCTCATTAAAAGCACCATTAAAAGAGTAAAAAGATCAGCAACAAATAACTGAAAAATGTCTCATATCTGGCTTATATAAGAAATTCCTACAAAGTGATAAGGAAAAGCTAAAAAGTCAGTTAAAACATGGGCAAAAGAACTGAATAGGCGCTTTATTAAAGGGAGAAACCAAAACGCCAGTGAGCATATGAAAAAGAATGAAACTCATTAAAAGAAGAATCAAGACAATGCAAATTAATACAATAAGGATTATTATTGCAGATTCACCAGAATAGCTAAAATTTGGACGACTGACTGTCCTCAAATGCCGGTGAAGATTTGGAGCAAATGTAGCTCGGAAACTCTTGGTGCAAAAGTAAATTGATGTAACCACTTTGGAAAAATATTTGGCATAGCTATGAAGATTAAGTTATCCATATTTAAGACCTACTATTCAACTCCTACATATACGCCAAACACAACTGAATGCCCATATTCACTAGGAAATATGTAGAAGAATTTTTTTGCAGAGTTAATACAAGTCAAAAACTGGAATATATTTGTTCATTAACAAGAGAATCAATTGTATAGTCACACAATAGAATACTACATAACAGTCTACTATCGCTACACGGAAACTGTGGATGAGATCTAAAAATATAATGTTGAGTGGGAAGAAAACCAGAATTTCAAAAAAATTTGTAGACTATCACTTATATAAAGTTTCAAAGAGGCAACACTAAAAAATTATACTTAGGAACACACATTAGGTGATAAATGAAAAGGCAGGAAATGATGATCACAACACTTTCACCTTTAGGAGGAAGGAGTGTTTGGAGGAGCTCTGGAATTGTGGCATCTTTCTATTTCTTGATCTAGTCCATGAGTATTTTGATATACTTTGTTGTTATTTGCTGAACTCTTTATGGTCTTGAAAACTTTTCAGATTTGAGGTTTCAAGCAGAGGTTTATACAATGCCTTTTAGTAAACTAGAGAATATCTTCATTATATAAAGCGTGAGAAACAAGAAGATAAGGCTTCAAAATGAAAACACATCTGAGACATGAAATCTGTTGTAGTCAAGATGTTCTTATTTAAGTTTCCTTGTGTGATGATGATTTTTCTACAAAGTAATAATAACATTCTCAAATCTAACTTTAGGGTAAAATCGTTTGGAATAAATGCTCTTTAATTGAAAGAGTGATTATGAAGTCACGAAATATCAAATTCTTTTGAAAGTTCAATAAAAAGCAATTAACTATGTTCTCACCTTATTCATCCCAGCAGTGAAGGCAAAGGGGCTGCAAATACTCAAAATCCACTCCAAAGAGGAAGGAAGTTGTCTATAATACACACCGAATCCTATAGTCCCACAAAACACATTGAGGAAAAGCATCACCAAATTGGTGAGGACAGTCTTCTTTAACAACACGCTCATCAGGAATGTTAAAGCTATCTGAAAGAGAGAGAAGACGTCTAGCCATTTAACATACTTAGTTCCCTGAGCATCATTGGTAGCACAATAAAATATGGATCTTTAGATCATAATATAAATATATATCAGTGAGACAGTGATGAAAATATTAATGCTCAGCCCTTCCTCCAACCGCTTTGTAAAGAGGATTCTTTTTTGCCCTCCTCAACTGTTGGGCTTTAGTTGACGAAGAAAGGGTGGGGACAAGTTGAATGAGAGCTAAGAAAAGGACAGAAATGCAGACTTGGAAACACTGAAAGAACCTACATTAATGGAACACCTGGGTGGCTCAGAGATTGAGCATCTGTCTTAGGCTCAGGGTCCTTGGATCGAGTCCCACATCCGGTTCCCTGCATGGAGCCTGCTGCTCCCTCTGTGTCTCTGCCTCTCTCTGTGTGTCTCTCATGAATAAATAAATAAAATCTTTTCTAAAAAGAACCTACATTAATGTATTACAAAGAGCATCTATGCACCCTCTGCAGAATTTAGAGGCTCTTGTTTTACGAAGCAAGAAGCTTGACACAGGAAGTGAGGGCAAGGTCATGTGTCAGAGAAAGATACTGTGAAAGCCACCATTGTTACAGAGAACCTTTGGTGAAAAGAGATGGGTCCGCTCCTCAAGGGCAGCCTCATTAAAATCATCTAGAAAAGTCTTAAAGTCAAAATAATTTTAGAATCATTTTTTTCTTTTGGGGGCATCATTTCATTAACTCAGAATTTTATGCAAAAGAGAGGTTCAATTTTTTTATATTACATAATCTTCTCACATTGATGGAGATTTCTCAACCAAACACACACATATGCGCACACATACAAAATGGACATGAAGGAAATAACTGTAATAACCTCCAGAGAAATTCATTTTTGCTACAGACAGCTAAGATCTAAAGCAGAGAACATGGTAATATTATGTATGAACTTACCAAAGATAAACCATATAAGAAAATGAGTGTAAATATGACCATGAAGCCCGTCATGACTATAATTTGGGTAACTGTTATGATAACTGTCATCATTATGGAAACAATGAAGATGAAACCAGCATAGATTAAACCGCAGGAGATCCTACATAAAGAAAGACAAAAAATTATTTTAATTATTTTAACTTCATTATGAAATATTTAAAATGTACAAAAATATCTAAAGAATAGTACAACGTTTACCCATCTACTTGCCACCTAGATTAATAAATAAAATATTACTAATACTACATAGGCATGGCTGTGCTGCTGCTTACTGGCTAGGCATAAGTTCTGTGTTCACATATTTTTTTAAAGATTTATTTATTTATTTTATTTATGAATGATAGAGAGAGAGAGGCAGAGACACAGGAGGAGGGAGAAGCAGGCTCCATGCCAGGAGCCCGACGTGGGACTCGATCCCAGGACTCCAGGATCACACCTTGTGCCAAAGGCAGGCGCTAAACCACTGAGCCACCCAGGGATCCTCCTGTGTTCACATATTTTATAAATAGTATGAACACTGCATAAATAGCATGATCTTGCATGTATTCTTCTGCTGCTTGCCTTTTATCAATCAACATATACAATATTATACACTGCTGTGTAATATTTCATTGTCTGAATATATTCCAATGTTCTCCTGTCCATGGACATTTAAGTTGTTTCTGATTTTTATTTCTGATGCATTGTTGCCAAGAACACTCTTGTACTTGGGAAGAAAAAAATAGAGTAGGATGAAAATTGAGAGGGTGGCAAACCATTAGAGTCTAAAAAACAAACTGAGGGTTGCTGGAGGGGAGGTGGGAGAGGAGAAGGGATAATCGAGCGATGGATATTGAGGAGGGTACATGATGTAATGAGCACTGGGTGTTCTATGCAACTGATGAATCACTAAATTCTACCTCCGAAACTAATTTTAAAAAGAAAAGAAAAAACAAGAACACTCTTGTACTTGTCATTTTTGTATCTTAAGTGTGATTACATATTACCAAAATGTTCTAACTGTAGAAGCGGAAGGAAATTTAACATCTGCTGATCAATCAAGCAACCATGGAAGCACTAGGGGCAGATGATAATTTGACCATTTTTGAGAATCCCAGTTGGCATGACCTCCACTCTCCCTAGCAGTAGAAAACTGAAATTTCATAACTCCACAAAGCCCATCCTATTATTGCTTTTCCTATTATGATTTCTTTTTTCAACTGATATAAATTACAGTATGCTCTTTTTAAAAATATTTAATTTATTTATTTGAGAGAGAGAGAGCATGAGCAGGGGGAGGGGCAGAGGGAACTCATTCCTGGGATCCTGGGTCATGACTTGAGCTGAAGGCCGATGCTTAGCCAAATGAGCCACCCAGGCACCCCTATGGTACATTCTTAAGTGTTCATGCTGCTTTGCTTTAGATGTGCTGGTATTCACATTTTTATGAGGTAGTTATTAAGAAATTTAAGTTAAATTTAAGTTATTAAGAAATTCTATCTTCCATCTAACTAGCCCACAGGGTGTTTGAGCCCAAGTTTCTCATTTTCCAGATAAGTAAACTGTAGTTCCTATTACCACTTAATGGACCTATTCAAGGTCAACAAAGTAAATCAGTAACAAAGTTAAGATTTGTCACAGTCCTTTCTCAGTCCAGAGCTCTTTCCTGTACATAAAATCGGTCAACTGAATAAGAATTAAACAACTGGAAAAAAATAGCGAGAGTATTAAAACCAGGAACTTGAAAAGAAATTTAAAAAATAAAATGAAAGCAGGAACTTGCATCAATATGTCCCAGTACAATAGGTTTAATTACTGCTTATTCGACTTTTTTTTTAAAGGTCATGTCATTACAATGATTCAGCCTTTATTAGAAACATCAGCATTTTTGGAAAGCATATGGCATTCTGCAGAATCCGCTTCCTGAGTACAGAAGGGAACTACTATAGGTAGGAATTGAAAATCTATAGGAGAATTACAAATTAAGGATTTTAAAACATTACCTAGAAAAGGGAACTCATTGCAGGGAGTTGGGGTGGTGGGAGATGTTAATAAAGCTATGAAAACCTTCATGATAAAACCAAAGCAATTCGGGTATCACACTGAAATAATAAATGTTGATGTATTTCACATTTATTACATTATTTTTTAAAAAAGGTTGTCATAAAATTTATTTCCAAGAAACACTCCATACTTAATAAAGACATTTCAGATTTTTTTCCTTTTTAGTTTTAAGGACCTATAAACCCATTTTGCTAAATCTAGTTTACATGCATACTAGGAAGCATTTATCCTGAGAATGAACGCACATCTAAACATCCAATACCTTTCTGATTTTAATCTAGAGTTGAGTTGTGCCTACCTATTCTCAGGTGACTACAGGAATGCTGCCCCATAAGAGGGTCCCTAGACTGAAAAATGGTCCTTTTACACAGATTCCCCCCCTTCCCTCCTAACAAACTCCATTCATTCCTTTGCATTTGCCAAAATTCCATTCAAACCATTCCACTCCTTCCTTTTTGGTTTCAGAAACAGTTCCCTCTTTTTCTATTCACAATTAAGGTATCTTAGAATCAAAACTCCCTCTTTTAATCAAATACACTTTATAGGAAATATAAAATTTCCTAGACCATAGTTTTATTTCAGAGAACATGTGGCTTGCAAAAGATTGTTCAAAAAACAGTTCCTTATCCATTCCAGGTAGTCTTACGTTCATAAAGAGTAATTTTCTTGATATGGGGACTATACTAAGAAATATCTTCCAGGATTCAATATTGAAAAATGTTAGACTTCTTTTAAAATGAACAGATTATTTTTCCGTTTCCTGGGCAATGTGGATTTTGCATCTGATTGCATTGCAGAATTCTCTGCTTTGGCCTGTTGGAAGCTTAGAGTTTCTATGATTTGCATTTTTATCAGCTAGTCTTACCTACTCATCATTTTGTTAGTCCTTGTTTCTATTCCTCAATTATTTATTTTTATTATAATACAAATACACACACATAGAGACATACATACATAAAAATACATTTTTAAAAATATATATATATATTTAAAAATCATTAGAGACATCTGGGTGGCTCAGTCCGTTAAGCATCTGACTTTGGCTCAGGTCATGATCCCGGGATCCTGGGATCAAGTCCCATGGGTGACCTGCTCAGCCAGGATCCTGTTTCTCCCTCTCCCTCTGCCCCTCTCTGCTGCTGGTGTGTGCACGCGCTCTCTCTCAAATAAATAAAATATTTTTAAAAAAATAAAACGATAAAAAATATTAAAATAATTTAAATCATTTGTGAATGAGGCAAGGTACAAATATATCAATATATGAAGTAAATGTTTTTATTAAGCCCTTCTTATATGCCATCCTAAGTGCTATATGTGCTGGGCACAATTTATATGCTATCTCAACTCCAACACATGGCATTTAAGTGCTGCAAAAATATATATACCTGATGATCAAACCTCTGTACACAAGCTAGCTATTATAGGATCATACATTTTTTCAATATGAGGGAGTGTGGAGAAATCAAATGATAACTGTGGGAAGACCTAGCAGGAGAATTGCAATCAAGGCAGCTGGGTTGGAGTCCCAGCTCTGGTCCATAAACATCATCCATCTGACATTAGACAATTCTTTTATTCTCTTTGATCTTAATAGAATAATCTCTCTCACAGCATTAGCTTAATATACTCATGGCACGGAAAAAGTGCTCAGCAAATTATAATCCCCATTTTTCATAGCAAAATTTTAAAAGGACTAAATCAAAAAATCAGAACAAAGGAAAAAGTAGCCAATGTATCAAACTTAACCCATAATTTTTTGAAATAATAACACTTTTTTTTACTGCTTCATAGTTTCGATTATTCGTTTGTACTGCTTGAATCACTCACTCACCAGAAGGCTGACTTTTGCAGACCCATCATTTTCATCATATCCTGGCACTTTTTTCTCTCTTTTGTGGCATTAAGTGTTATAAAATATATAAATGGAAGAAAGTTAAGCAGGCAGTAGAAAATAAAGAGTTCCTTTTGAAGAATGTTTTTATAAATAAAAGGTAAAGTCTTCATATTTATACCAGTAACTGACATCAATTCCTCCATCACAGAGTGATTTGTTGTGATCTGAAGTAGGATTTAAACAAATAAAATCATTATTTAAAAATTAGAAACTGATTAAATCTGAATAAACTATGGAGATTATACCAACATCAATTTCCTGATTTTAATATTGTTCTGTGGTTAAGCAAGATATTACTCTTAGGAGAAATTGGGTGAGGGGCACGTGAACCTCCGTGTACATTGTTTTTGCAATTTCCTGTCATTCTGAAGCTACTTGAAAATTCAAAGTTAATAACAATGCATTCCTTTGCCTAAACCCAGCTGCAGCATTTGTATACCTGCTTCATTATATAAACATATGAAAACTTGAATATATATCTTTCATCAAAATTTTGATGCCTATGGAATTAGTTTACATTAATTATTAGAACTTTTCTTACCTGTATAATAGAAGCATCAATTGCAGTTTGTAGAGTCACAAATCCACTACTCCAGTATTTGGCCAGAGAACAGGAAAACTCACCATACTGATTCCAACAATGAGCTAAAAGCACAAGGAAAAGCATAACCAACATTATCAGATGAAAGCAATTAGAGAATAAAAAAACAAGAATTGAAGAGAAAATAATATAGAGGAGGCTCCACCAGTCAGAACTTATAGCCACATAGAAAAAAAGAAGCAAATGAGTTTTCAATTAGGCACTTTTATTCATGGAGACCATAGCATGTATAGAAAGTCTTAGAAAGTCAAAAGAAGATGAGAGGAAACACTCTGCTCTGACCACATTGCACTCCTTGCTGGGCCTCAAAATGCTAAATGCACTCTAGTGCTAGAACTTTTTTTGCTCATATGCTCTCCCTGCAGATGGATCCATGGCTCTCTCCTTCCCTCTATCCTTATCTCTTCTCAAAAGTGAATTCAGTGCAGAGGTCTTTACCAGGTACCATAAATAAAAGCAACTAAAAGAGCTTTCAGGCTCTATTTTCTAAGCCTTCTCTATTTTACTTTGTTCTTTTATCACCACCTGGCAGAGGGCATTGTTTTTACCCTGCCCCCCTGCCCCTGATTGGAATGATTCATGCAAGCAGGCTCTATGTTTTGCTCACTTCCATCCCCAGGGCCAGAACAGTGCAGGACACAGAGTAGACACTCAGTGAAAAAATGGAAAAGAACCAACTCTATTAATCATATCAATTCTGCTTCCTAAAATGTCCTCAAATTCACTCACTCTCCTCAGCTGCCTCTGGTCGAGGCCGCCATTGGTTCCCTGGTATGATTCATTGCATTCTCCTTGACCTCTCTGTAATTCATCCTCTGGGCTATATCCAGAGAGCTCACTTAGGCTTGGGAGTCTGATCATTTCTCTGCCCGGATTAAAGTACCTCCACATCTCTCCATCACTCTAGGTTTGTGGGACGTCATAGGACCTAGCTTTGGGTAACTTCAGCCTCATCTTTTTTGTATTCTTTGTTCAGCTAAGCTGCTCTTCTTCCATATATACCATCAGATGCCTGTTGTCACCCCAGGACTTTCTTTCACTCTTGCTCTTTGTCTATCTGAAATATAATGTCTTTAGCAACCCTCACCCCCATGTGCTATTCCTTATTGGTTTAAACTTCACTTTGCCAGGTTAGGGCTTCTCTAATCCCTCGTCTAAATCTCTTACCCCTCAGCACCTTTCCTTGCACTTGTCATTTTTTTTAATAACAAATTTATTTTTTATTGGTGTTCAATTTGCCAACATACAAAATAACACCCAGTGCTCATCCCGTCAAGTGCCCCCCTCAGTGCCCGTCACCCATTCACTCCCACCCCCCGCCTGCCTCCTCCCCTTCCACCACCCCTAGTTCTTTTCCAAGAGTTAGGAGTCTTCATGTTCTGTCTCCCTTTCTGCACTTGTCATTAATTGTACAATGTCTGCCTTTCTTGCTAACCTGGAACCTCATCTGAGGCTAGGATCTCTCAGTCTTTATCACTCTCTGCATCCTCTGCAACATGCACTTATGCTTTCACTTTACCTCTGTTGGATGACTCAATAATGCTTTAAGAGTTTTCTTCTAGTAGCAAGATATGACTGACCTTGGAATAAGTTTAGCAATAAAACGTGCTTTCTTTATTTTCTCATGTTCTTTTTTTTTTATTTTTTTTTTGAGATAGAGTGGGAGCAAAAGTGGGGGGAGGGGCAGAGGGAGAATAAGCTGAGCTTAGAGCTTGATGCAGGCTTGACCCAGGATCCCAGATCCTGAGATCATGACCTGAGCTAAAGACAGGTGTTTGACTGAGCTACTCAGGTGCCCCTATTTTCTCATGTTCTATCAAAAACATCTCTGTTGCCCAACCTGACCTATTTCTTACATTAGAAACATGAAAAATACCATGATATTTTATATTGAAAGTCACCTGTGGAAGGATCTTCCTCCAAAAATGGAATGTGATATCCCTGTAAAAATTTTAATTTATAAGAGAAAGTGTCATGAAAGATGATTCCAATGACTTTTGAGGTATTGGCTACAAGTATTTTATCCATGGATTTCTGATTGGGTACTCCAATGACCCTTCTTTCTGTGAATGACAAGGTAAAAATAGAGAGGATTGTAGAGAGTTTTACCAAAATGGAATGTGATATCCAGCTGTGTCATCATATATTTTTCACTGGAATTAAGCTAAAATCATTTTCCACTTAAATTAAATTTGCCCCAAAGACAAGGAGGGAATTTTTTTTTAATGGTTTAGATTCTAGACTCAGGAGACATGCATGAGAATTTAGTGTTTTCTTTTAATAATGGCAAGTATTACAGCAAGTTTCAGGTACATAAAAATATTATGCTAGGGTAAGTGTGCATAAGAGAATTAGGATACAAAAGTAGAGGTGATTGGAGTAGTTTTATATAGTTAGGGGATTCCAGATGTCAGATTACTAGAGCAAAGACACCTCAACTGATCTTTGCCTTATGAGGGAGTGACTATTTCTAACAGCCAGCAATGTTACCCATTAGAAATAGAAGATTCAGAGAGTAGACAGCCAAACTGCAGCCACCTTGCCCAAGAGTGAAATACATATTTTATCTTAGTTATCTCAGTGGCACAGTGACTTAATTTAGAATGAAAGTTTTTAAAGATGTTTACAAAGTAAACTACACACAGAAAGGACATCTTTAGATTATCTTTCCTTACTTTTCATGGTTCTGAAATTACTTTTTAATAACCATGATTTCATTTATTTTATTTAGATGTTTTTTCCTGAGTTATCAATCTTAGTGTGTTTCCATGTTAATAACATGTGCACCCCATAAATGACATATTCTCCTAGACACTATTCTACAAATCTGAAATTATACATTTATTGTTTTAGGTAAATTCCAGTAGAAATGTAGACCTCCCTAAACTGGACCCCCCACCCCCAATCAAGCTGAAAGGGCTTACAAGGCTACTTGTTTTGAGAGAAAGCAAAAACTAATTAAATTTGTAAGCTGTCATGTTACCTAAATAATTAGCACAATAGATCACTGTAAGTTCAAATTAAACATGTATATATCGTATCAAAAAGATATAAAATGATATCAGTAATTCTTTATTGCCATTAGTGCACCTACCTTTCAAAAAGGGAGCAAATGATGTTTTATTCATTATTTGCTGGGTTAGATCAGAGATAGGTGTATATACAATATCTATAGAGTTACTAATGTTATCTGCCCTTCCCAGATCTTGAGGAGGCAGTTCAGGAAAATATATGTTTTCTCTGAAATGTGAAAACAGTCCCATGTACAGTCCCAGAAGTATTGGGAGCCCCCATTCCTATAATAGGGGGAAAAAAAGAATGAATTTAAATTATATTCCCTTACAAAGTTCAATCAATACCAAAGAATTGTTGAAGACAGATTCCAATTTTGCCACATGGTTGGCTTCTCTTTGCTCTCTGCTCTTCAGAGCAAAAGGAACCCAACGAAAGATGCATACTGAGCTAGTTGCTACACATATCATTCTCCAACACTAGAATTAAACTTTTGCATTAAATTGTGAACTACTGCAGAAGCCATCATAGAAACTAACGGAGTGACTAATAGGATGACAATTCTTATGTATGGGCATCTGACATTACAGTTTATAAGACACAGAGTATCCCAGATAGAGTTCATGGTGGCAAATAACGTTTTCGTCAGTTGTCACATTTTTGTATTGGAAATCAAATAATATGAAAAGGAACTGAATGGTAGAGACTGCCTAGTGATCCAGCACAATGCTAGACAAAAATCCTAGCCTCTGGAAATCAAGTAGGACCAAGTGATTTGAGTTCTAGCCGATGGAATGTGGGCAGAAATGCTTTGCGCCCCTTCAAGGCCTGGCTTATGGAACCATGCACAACCTTCTTTATTCTGTCTCAGTCCCTGTACTTCTTGATTTTTTTAAAATCATTTATTTATTTATTTATTTATTTATTTAATTTATTTTTTTTTTAAAAAAAGTATTTATTTATGACAGTCACACAGGGAGAGAGAGAGAGGCAGAGACACAGGCAGAGGGAGAAGCAGGCTCCATGCACCAGAAGCCCGACGTGGGATTTGATCCCAGGTCTCCAGGATCACGCCCTGGGCCAAAGGCAGGCGCCAAACTGCTGTGCCACCCAGGGATCCCCCTATTTATTTATTTTAGAGAGAGAGCATGGAGGGGGCAGATAGAAAGGGAGACAGAGATTCTCAACAGACTCCCCCTGACCATGGAGCCTACTATGGGGCTCAATCCCACAACCCTGAGGTCATGACCTAAGCTGTAACCAAGAATTGGACGCTCAAATGACAGAGCCTCCCAGATGCCCCTGTACTTCTTGATCATCTGATGGGATATAGAGGATCCCAAGGAGGTCTCCAAGGCCTAGGGAGATAGCAGTGTCCCTAAATGAAGAAGGCTGGGTCTGAATGGCTGTGTGAAGGAGATTCCTTCACCTACTAGACCCACTTCAGTTTCACTGCCAACCTTAGATTGTAAGCAAAGTGAAAAATAAATCTTTGCTGAGGTCAGCCCCTGAGATTTGGAGCTGTAGATGGCCTACTTATCTACCTAATGCAAACTGACAATTAGTGGTGTTACTTGGTCATAATTCTTAGAAATAATCTCTGTGTACAAAATTCATGTCTTTGAAAATAAGTCCCCAAACTAAAATTTATTGATCTTCCAGGCATTCTTTTCATTATTTCCTTACTCTAATTTTATTACATATGGTAACAACCTTAATAGTTGCTATAATTTACCATACAATTAAATTTTTACTTACTCTCTTTTTTTAAAAAAAACGAGTAATAGTTTTAGTCTTTTTGCAGTTCTACATTATGTGTCACAGACTGCTATGAGTCTCTCAGTTTGACAAGTATAATTAGAAGAACCTGAAAATCAAGAAATCCAGTCTGCTACTTAAAATATAAAATAAGAGTATCGTTAGGCAGTGAAATAAAAAAAAAATATGTGAGCTGCAGAAAGAGGCAGACTTTCAAACATACCAATAAGCTCTCTCTTTTCATTCTCCATTTCTGAAGAAAATTCTTGCACAGAAGTGCTTGAGTTTGCTGATACACACTTTTCTGTTTTGTATGCATTTAGCCTGTCATTGAAAAACAAAGAGAAAGTAAACACAGTGGAATATAAACTAGAACAATAAATGTAATAAGAAAAACCTTGGGAAGTAGGGGAGAAAAGAAAAAAGAAAAATCTTGATCATATTTAGGGAAAATATTTCCGATTTCTAAGAACTACAAAAAATGGTTTTTTGTTTTTTTTTTTTTTATAAATTTTTATTTATTTATTTTTTTTATTTATGATAGTCACACACACAGAGAGAGAGAGAGGCAGAGACACAGGCATAGGGAGAAGCAGGCTCCATGCACCGGGAGCCCGATGTGGGATTCGATCCCGTGTCTCCAGGATCGAGCCCTGGGCCAAAGGCAGGCGCCAAACCGCTGCGCCACCCAGGGATCCCCAAAAAATGGTTTTTAAATATTATTTTAATAATACATGACTGCAAAATTTTACATCAAATATACTCATAGTAAGTTATTTCAGAGAGTGGGTAATGGTGGGGAGGTAGTGGCCACAAAAATCACAATTTTACAGAAATACAGAATTTAACAATGGAAAAGATATCATTAGATTTTAGAACCTGTAAGATACTTCACATTTTCTTAACCTTTTGTAACAGAAATCCAACTATATAGAGTAATTGAATTATATCTCATTTGATTAATAATAATTTTTTGTTCTTTGCATTTAAATAGAAATGCCAGAGCCAATCAAATTAATCAAAAATTCTGATTATTTAAATTCATTTGAATAATTAGTTATATCCATTAGATGTAACCCCAATGAACTATTTTCCTATAGTATTTATCTTCTAGATTAAACTGAACAGCTTGAAGCTCAACTAGCTGAATCCAGACTCAAACTAGCAGAAACTTGATTATGAAACACAAGAAGAAACAACTCATCTCAATTTGTCTGAATTCAGAAGTGCCTGAATAACTGAGGAGGCAAACTAACCAACTAAGGAGGAATAAAGAAGGAAAGAAACAAAGAAACAGAAAGAAAGAAAAGGAAGAGAAAGAAAGAAGAAAGAGGAAAAGAAAGAAAGAAATCACATGGAAAGTAATTATGCCCAAATGTTTGCACATAAGCCAACAGAGACAATTTTTTTCAGTTTTTCAAATCTTAGAATTAAATTATTTTATATTTGCATGACAAAATATTCAGACAATTCTCCCTCAGCTAGTTTTCCTATATTCTACTGTTGTATCTACACAATAAGAGTTGGTTGGGAATAGACAGAAAAATTTTATTATCAGTTCTTCAATATAATACATATGAATATTTGGAAACATCTGAAAAATAGATTGATTTTCAGCAGTGTCCACCCACATATTTGGCATAGCACAACAAAATAGAACTTTACTTACTGTCAGAAAAATTAGGAAAGTACTCTGGAAACACTGTCAAAGCACAGTTCTCTTTTTGTGTACGGCAACAATTAAAATTTCCTTATTGCTACTTCTTCATTTATTCCTTAAATGGGTGTCTTACCCAGCCTGTTTTCTGAAAGGGTGTGTAGTCAGACCAAGCTGCACATGATGAACTTGTTTTGTTTTCTGCTTCTTCTTCCCTAAGCCAATTATTTGCAGGGAAATGATGGTTCGGTGGTTGGTTGGGAATAAAACAAACCCTGTGTTTGTGCACTTGGCCTTTCAACTTCAGGGATAAGGGGTAAAATGGTAAACAAGGAAACTGGAACTAGCCTGTCGGACATGATGAGACCAAGATGGGGAAACGGAGCAATAAACAAGTAAAAGCAGCCATTAACCAAACAAAGTAGTTAAATGTGTATGAGAAATCTTTAGCTATTTATTTATTTATTTATTATTTTTTTACTACTAATGCCTAAACACAACTGCCAATGATATATTTGACTAATTGGTGTTAAGTGGGCAGAGTGTGCTGGAGCTGATTTTTTTTTCCTAATCAAGCTAAGCAATCCATAGTCTGCCTTAGAGAAACACTTAATTTGGACAAATGAATAATTATGAACAAATTCCTTTCTCTGCTCTGTTCTTACAGGATGTAGGATTTCAGAGGGCATGCGAACAAACTAAAAGTAAGCAGAGTGCCAAGGACTAAAGAAAATATTAAAAAGATTCAGGTCAATTTTTTTTTTTGCATAAAGACTGGGAAAAATATAAAATTTATTCAACTCCCATTGCGTAGTCTATCTCTCTGTAAAAAGTTGCAAGCTTTTCTTGACCTGCCAAAGTAAATGGCAAAACAGGAAGCCAAAGTCCATGAATTGGGAAATCTCAAATATTTGACATGGCTCCCAAGCCACAGATGTTAATAATCATAAAGCTGAGAGTTGTTCTGGAAAAAAAAAAGGATAATTTTTTTTGAAAATTAAGCTATGGTATTATATACGTATATTTCTTTTTTTGGTAATTAGTTCTATTTTTTAAAAAGTCAACAGTGAAATGTTACATGTCTTTACATTAAAAGTTGGCAAAAACAAAGGTAATAAAGATGTTCTAAAGGTCTCATGGTGGGGGGGGAGTTCAAAAACACTGTTAAATTTTTGTATCAATATTAGGTCAGTGATTCAAACAAAAATTCTGTTTCTTTTCAATCACTTGGAATATAGTTCAGGTTTTTATTAATGTTCTTGTTGTTTTAGACTCTATGTACTCTATTTTAGGAATCTATTTCAGGAATTTTCACTTTGCTTATAACTGCATTAAAATTCACAACTACAATACACAATTACAATATCACATACACAGCTAAAATTCACAACTACAATATCAGAAATTATTTAGATTATAATTTATTAGTTTTACTTTGTACCAGTGCTTCTTATATATGCTTTTTGTTCCTCTTCCTTGACTTATTTACTCTGATTTATTTTTACTTGGGAGGTCATTTTCTTCATTTAAGCCTGACGATTTCCCCATAAATGGCAACCTAATATAATGAAGTACCCAAACTCTGGCTAGAAGTACATTGAAATGGTGGATAAAATAAATTGAAGAAGAAGAAAAGGAAGAAGAAGAGGAAGAGGAAGAAGAAGAAGAAGAAGAAGAAGAAGAAGAAGAAGAAGAAAGAAAGAAAGAAAGAAAGAAAGAAAGAAAGAAAGAAAGAAAGAAAGAAAGAAAAAAAGGAGGAGGAGGAGGAGGAGGAGAAGTTGTTCAGATCTAGAACCAAACTTTAAAAATAAATAAGAAAAAGGTAAAGAAAAGAAACCAAGAAACAACGGAAGAAACAAAGAGGAAAGGAAGGAATATCCCCCGGTCTTAAAAGTGAAAAGAGAAATTAAGGCTAGAATGGTATGTCAGCAATCTAGCTGTCCAAAGAGGTGTTTCAATAACTTTGTGACCTAGACTTGACAGGTTATGAAGCTGGATTTCATATCTCTGCATGAATCCAGAAGCTTCACAGGACTTCTCAGTGCTCAAAATAGAAATAGTAAAACCACCAATACCCCCAAGGAAGAGCAAGGATGTGTATTCTTTGCCCAATCTCTGGATTAAAAAAATATAGAAAATGAAAAACTCAACCATATGTAGAACATGCCAGATACAGGGCATAGGAGAAAGATCCTAATTTATTCTCCCTGCATAGTAGCATGTCTGGAAACATAGCAAATATCATAGCAGTTGGTTGCATTCTGGAGCCAAACTTGGGTTTGAATTCTAGCTTTGCCATGCATTAGTTGTGTGACTTTGCACAATCTATTTAACCCCCCTCCTTAAAATCGAGATAATAATTGTGTATGTATGTACGTATGTATGTATGGTTACTGTGGAAATTAAATTCATTGATATAATTAAAATTCAAAAAACAATGCCTGGAAAATCATAAAAACTCAAAAAAACATTACTTGTTGATGATAATCCTACTCTTCCTATTCTTCCTCCTCCTCTTCCTCCTCTTACTATTACTATTACTCTGGAGCCCCACAGAGAAGATAGAAACAATTCTACAGAGATATGTCCAGGAATCAGGGCACAAACCAACAGAGTTAAAGAAATATTCCTCCCAGCAGCTAAACTCATGATCAAAAGTCCACCATAAAAGAGAATCAGCAGGCAAACAAAATGAGACTATTAGTATTAAAGAAGTAACATAAATTGGTTAAGATAGGAAGCAATGAAAAGGAAGACTAATAGGAAAATAACCCATTAGAACTTATAGATATTTAAAGTTACTAATAATTGTTAAGATTAAAATTTTAATGGATAAGGTTTATAGCAGATTAGGCACAGCTGAGAAGAAAACCCAGAATTATAACTGAAGAAATTATATAGTGCAAAGACAGAACAAGATGGAAAAGTACTGAAGACAAATTAAAAGACATGAAAGACAGAATGAGGTGTCCAGTACATGTCTAATAGGCATTTTATAATAAGGAAAATAAACGGAATAAATAAGAGAAATTTTCAAAGATAAGATGGATGAAAATTATCCAGAGTTGAAGTTATGGGCCCTCAGATTAAGAAAAAAGATAATGTGTCCAGAGTTAAAAACAAAAATCTAACAACTAACATTTTTGTGATGAGTTCTGCAAATATGAGAGAGGAGAAAGTGAAGAGAGGGAATACTTAAAAACAATAAGACAAGTTATCAACTAAGGATCAACAGTTAGCCAAATGAGGTCATAAACAATGCAATAATGTTGTCAAAGTACTGAGACAAATGAACGGTCAACCTCAAATTCTATACCCAGTTAAATGTGCATGTAAAGATCTCCTCAGAGAGAATTTATTTACCTCTTGCACAATATGGCTGAAAGAAAGCTAAAAGATGTACTTCAGTTAAAAATAATTTTTAAAAAAACAACAAGAGTTGAGTTTCAGAAGTGTTTGATAAATACTTTCAAGTACATGGCAGAGAGCTGACTCACTGTGTTTGGAAAGATTGTGAATTTGGGGAGGTTTGGCTATCTAGGATTATATCAAAGCTTTATTGAAGCAAAACAAAGTATGTGTTCATGATTCATTTTCTAGGTAAAGAAAATTTTCAAGTAAACTGCAATTTAGGAGTTTTGGCAGCATATTAGAACGACAAGTTTCCTAGAATTTTAGTCACAGCAATAAATTTAGCTTTCTATTTCTTCTCCTTTTGAATGTTTTCATCTCATAAGCTTCTGTATGTTGCTTATATGCTTTGTGAAGAACATGTACAAATAAGCATAGTGTGGTCAGAGTGACTAGGAGCCACCACCTAGATTAGACCAATATGACTCTAAAACACAATCTCAGCACCAAGAGTCTGTGGATCTCTCTAGAGGTATGCCAGCTGCCAGTATCTCTGTTCTTGCTCAGACCTCTGGGACAGATCTCAAATGACTCCTGCCTGGATTTGTTGTAATCACTAGCCTGGAGTCTCATGATGTAGGTACAGCTACTAGAGGTCCACACTGTGAATTGCCAAAAAAGAAATAACGCTGTCCTTGAAAAAGGAAAAATTGTAAGCTCAGCAAGCACTCCCAAGTGTGACTGAAGCAAAATTCTAAATAGTATTTTAAGGTCTTCCCTGAAACATAGCTAATTTTTCTTTCTTTAGGAAACTTTGCTGATTATTCCAAGTAAGGTTCAGTCTTTCTATCGTCCAATTCTCCTCATCTAGCCAATGATCTCTTCCATTAATGGCACATAACATAGGGGTCTAGATTGTGCAGAACAGTTGTTGGTGGACTTTCTCGGCAATTGATTAGATCAATTTCACTTTTTTTTTTTTTGCAGTGTCCCTAATGGACTACTGTATGTTCATCACAGTGACAGTGTTAACCAGGCCACAGGGCAGTTTTTTCCCCTCTCTGCTATAGGGATAAAACTGCCAAGAAGCTGTGCAGACATAGACCAGTGTTTCTAGATACAGAGGAGAAACATGGCTAAATTCTTATAATCCAACCACTCCTTTTCCACGCACACTACCACTATCAATCTGCTCACGCATGTTATTTTTTTCCATCTCTAGACACTTTTAGTACAAAAGATTGAAGTTAACAAACTCGTTTACACTGAATGTATTTCACGAAGTTCTATCCTAATGTCAGTTGGGAAAGTAGAATAATCAGATGAGTAAACTGTCTCCAGTTCCAACTTCTAGGAAGTTTGCCTGTAGACTGAAATGCCATTGATGGAATTTAGACACTAATGACCTTCTAATTCCAAAAGGCCTGGATATCCTTGACCTTATTTTCTTGACCTTCCTCTTCCATTACTACATCTGTAGCTACCGTATGGCATCTGCAGCATTGTCTATTAAACACAAAAACTAGACATGAACATTTTTTAGTTGCATTATGTGCCTAGCACAGAGGCTCATATGGTAGGTGGTTAAATTTCTGCTGAAATAAAGTACATTTTTCAATATATATATATTTTATCACAAAATGTTTTATTTTTAGAAGAAACGAAAAAGAAAACTAAAAAGCTAAGTAGATTATTTATGTAAAGAAACTGGAGGAATAGCCTCTCAACCTAAACCCTGTTGTTGGCCCATTCAAAAGCTTATTATAACATAATGGGTAAAGCTCCCTCTCAGATCTCCGATAGCTTCTGGCAGTGTTGTAGAATATTCAGTATCACATAGAAACTTGAGTCAACTTTCAAAGCTGTGGACTCCTTTACGTCAGCTTCCATTATAAAATAATAACCGCTGGTATTTTTTTGTTTCTTCATCAATGAACCTGTGATAGAATTCTGGCCACAGAACTCATAGACTTTTGGTTGATACAAGATCTTATGTTTACTAAAAACTGCCTTGTTGATTTCTTTCATATCATCACTAATTTAACAATAGGTTAAGTGAGATTTCATATATCCACAAGTATCATTGAGCTCATCAGGAGTTATAAATGGCATTTTTTTTACTATTCCTTTGTTCATTTGGGGGCTTTGCTATGGATATAGGTTCCTCAGAGTCAAGATTTGATCTCTTAATAAAGCTTTAGGTTATATTACTTGAGGCAAATGGGGAGGCCCATTTTTTTGAGCTGTTCCACATCTTTATAGGAGGTCACAAGCCGCTTGGGTGAACTCAGTTTGTTATTGACACTGAATTTCCAATTCCAAGTTATTCAGAAGCCATTTGATCTCTCCTATTTCATTTAATATAATCTTCAAGGAAGATTCTTGGCATGTTTTCCTAAAGATAGACTTTATTTTTAGTATTCTTGATCTTTTCATTAATATGACAGCATAATTGTTCCATAATTGATCTGGGAAGGCCATCCTGAATGCCTCTTGCTCCAGTCCAGGAGCAAAATCCAATGTTCCTTAAAAAAAAAAAAAAAAAAAAAAAAAAAAAAAAACTTTTATTTTTACTTTCTCCCCCCCCCCTTTTTTTTTGAGGTGTGTGCAGTGAGGAGATGGCATAAGCTAAACCCACTCTTTGCTTTCCCTTCCTTTCCTCTCTGTAAATTGAGTAAATAAATGCAAGATCTATAGAAACAAAGGCCATCTTCATTTAAATTCTGGGAGGGGAAGAGGGTGGGTTGGGGAATATACTATGATACCTGATATAATGAGCATTTAGCTGAGTGTTTCCTTCCTCAGACTCACCTCTCCCATCTGTTCAGTGATAGAACTGGCTTTCCTTTAGCTTGATCATGCTTTCAGGACTTCCTCAGTGGAGGAGGGAGAATGGAATCAGGGCTTTCAGATTCTGCTTCACTTGTGGCCATTTCCACATTGCTCAGACCGGAGAGAGAGATTCTGGCTCCTAGCATCATCCTTTAGTTTCATAAATAATTGTTTGGGATGCCAACAAAGTTCTTTGGGGTTTATAATAAAAGTCTGAGATGTTTCCTAATTCTACATCCAACATCTTGTCTTTGTTTTTTGCTTTTTTTTGTTTGTTTTTGTTTTCATTTTAGTGGATAAGAGAGAGGGCATTGTGGAAATGGCACTTCACTTTGTCATTATTGCTAGGAATCTGTATTTCCTTTTCTTAAGAAATTTCTGCTTCTGAGGAGCCACCAGGAAAAGAATCAGGGAACTTGCTGGAATGTATAGACAAAACTCCTCAATGAGACTTCTGTTGGAAGCTGAGGTGCATAGATAACATTTAGCCTGGGCGTTCTAGGAATGTATTCCAGTAGTTAGGTAGATAATTGATAATTGCCAAAGATCTACATGCCACATTTTTAGTGGCAGCATTTTTTTAGGGAAATTTAGAAACAATCCATATATCTTTCAATTGATTTTTCAACTCTAATTTTTTATATATTCAAACATTAAAATAATACATGGTTACAAAAAAATGATGCAGATATATAGTAAACTGGGAAAGTATGGTGTTCATAGTATGTTATTAAATAAGACAAATACAAAAGAGTAGATGTAATACTACCTGTGGCATGTATATGCGTGTATGATAGGAAAATGTATCAGCAAAGCAAAAAAAAAAAATCTTTTAGATTCTAGACCTGTAAAAATTGTATGATTTTTTTACAGATAACATGTATTATGTCAAACTATTTTATTTATTTTTTGTCAAATTATTTTTTTTAAGATTTTATTTATTTATTCATGAGAGACACAGAGAGAGAGAGAGGGGCAGGGACACAGGCAGAGGGAGAAGCAGGCTCCATGCAGGGAGCCCGATGTGGGACTCGGTCCTTGGTCTCGAGGATCACGCTCTGGGCTGAAGGTGGCGCTAAACCGCTGGGCCACCCAGGCTGCCCTGTCAAATTATTTTATTTTTTAAATTAATTAATTAATTAATTAATTTATTTATTTATTTATTTATGATAGTCATAGAGAGATAGAGAGAGGCAGAGACATAGGCAGAGGGAGAAGCAGGCTCCATGCACCGGGAGCCCGACGTGGGATTCGATCCCGGATCTCCAGGATCGCGCCCCCGGCCAAAGGCAGGCGCCAAACCGCTGCGCCACCCAGGGATCCCTGTCAAATTATTTTAAATCAAACTTTTAAAAACTAAATTGATTGAATTTGTCATTTTAACCATTTTTAAACACAATTCAGTGACACTTATTACATTCACAATACTTTATAGCCATTATTGCTCCAAAACTTTTTTCATTATCCTACATAGGAATTCTTAACTATTACACAGTAACCCTCACTTACGCAGTCCCTTAGCTCCTGGTAACCTCTAATACTTTTTATCTCCAGGAATTTGCCTACTCCAGATATTTCATATGAGTGTTCATATTCATAAAATATTTGTGTATAAATTACTTTAAGCAAATGTTGTTATATATGTATTTTACCGTATTTTTAAAAGATCAAATGAATTAAGAATTGAGACATTAAAAACTACTGGGCATTAAATGCCAATTCGTGTCACTTGCAATCATTGGTATTTTTTAACCTAATCCAGAGTAATCCTGCTGGATCTTCCAAGGCATTTTCAATGGGAGGAGGATCCGTGTTAAAAGACATGAATTCTGTGTATGGGTTAAACTCTGTATGGGTTTTATTGAATGTGACAAGCATGGTGCTTACCAGCCTCTTGCTGCTTCTTGGAAACTGCCCTCCTGAGGGGTGAGGGCCCAGGCTGTTCTTAATGTAAAGCTAATTTGTATCATGGGTACAAGACCACATTCAGCCTATGTATTATTGGTGGTAAAAAGCTCAGCTCAAACAGAGACAAAGCCAGTCACAAACTTTTGTTCCCCAGAAACTGAACCAAGCAATATCAATGAAGCTAAAAAGATGCACAGAAAAATGCAAGGAGGCAGGGAGACAAGGAAGGGCATAGGATAAGTCAAAAGCAGAAGTAAACAAAAGCTATAAGAAGCAGAAGAAGTAGATTAAGAAAAGATGTGCCAAAAGCAGAAGTAGATTAAGAAAAGATGTGCCAAACAGTGGGCGCTGTAGCCAGTTAATTGGGGAGAAGACTATTTCATGATAGGCACAGCAGAGCAAGAAGCTGAATCTTTATCATGGGTGGAGTACTGGATTGAAACTTCACAATCTTCACTTACAAAGATTCCTGTGGCTGTCTTGAATCCACAATAAACTTCAAGCTGTCTCTTTCAGAACTGTCCTTATTCTCGGATATGCCTGGGATTATAACAAGCCCCTCATTACCTGGTGTAGTGTACATGACCACCATTTCCTGCAACCTGGAAAACCCAAGGAACACAGAAATCACTACCAGGACAGGGATTTGTGAGATATAAAACAACCAAGTATGTGGACCTTTTGTAATTAGTTACAACATAATAGCTGGAAAGCATTGAGAGTGTTCGACTTATTCCAAAACTGTTTTCTTGGTCATCACATCATGTGGCCAAAGGAGATGAGGTTATGAGCAACAGCTGCAAAGCAACAAGGGCATAAGGAATGAAATAGAGTCCTAACTTTGCCTCTCTCCTCCATTCTAAAATTTTAAAAAAAAAGCATTTAAATTATTAATCCTTATTGAATTTTGGACTACTGAGTGTGTTTGTTTGTTTGTTACCTGTGGTAATACGGAAAACTGTTCTAGAATTCTGGAAACTAATAATGTAGTAGGACCTAAAATCTCATGTGAGGAGATTTGGGGTTTTAAGGCTCTTCCTGTGGGAGGAGTTTCCACTGAACTGATGTATCAACTTCATCATCAAAATTTCCCAGCTCCTCTTCTTTAAAGAGTTCTAAGAATACCTAAGTAGGGAGAAAATAAGGAAACAGAAATGTCAGGGTGTCTTTGAAAGACAGGGTGTTTTTGCACAGAGATTCATACAAAGGCTCCCCGAATGAGGATCACTGGTTTAAACAAAACTCACCTGTTCCAAGGCAGCCAGAGAGAGGCTGTGTTCTTCCAGGTTGAAGGTCTGTTTCACTACGTTTAAAGGGACTGACATTAGTGGCTTACATGTTTTTCACCAAAAGTGCTTTCAAAGTGTGCAATACAAGCAAAACCCTCAAATCCATGGGATACTTTAAGATATGAATTTACATTTACATTTTTTGGAACGATAAAGAAAAATATTGATAGGGCTAAACAAAAAGAAAGCAATGCATGAGTGTGTAAGTTACCAGTAAACACTCTCTTTAAAGAGCTTCTCATGGCCTATTTCAGTACTTTGCCTTTTGATTACTTACATATGTATTGTTAGGCTCCAAATCAGCTGTTTCTATCTTGTTGGATTTCTGTATTTATAAATCTATGGAGGAGTACCCTGCTAATGGGTCCCATTTTAATGAATCCCACATGCCCATGCATCAAGACCTCATACATACCCAGTGTGACCTCTAGTCAGTGTCTTTAGAATGAGCTCAACCCCACCCTCACCCCCACCAATCCCAATTTGTCAAATATCAGCCCTGTGTAACTTCCTTCTCTGGCCTTCATTTGGGCCTTCAGTCATTGTCTCCATATCCCTGCTCGTAATGCCTCTATGATAAATATGGAGATGTAAGAAGCTCAACTTAGTGTTCTTTGGAACAACATGTTAATAATTATCCTCCAAAACCATGCAATGGAACTAGGGCAGAATATTATAACTTATTTGCAGCTGAGTCTCCTTGTAGGCAGAAAAAAATCAGGTGGAGTAAAGCTGAATGTAGAGCCACCACTACACTCCCTGTAGAATCTGTAAGATGAAACCAGTGGAGATTTTCTAAGTTTTGACTGATTATATAATTTTTCTTCTTAAGCTCATATAGTACATATCCCACTTGAAAATATGCACAATAGATAAAGTCTGTCTAAACTTACCTCCTCTAATTTGAAAAAGGCCTGAGATAGAAGGTGAACATCTCCTACATGTAGTTTATATGCCATCAGGAAGGAATATCTGGGAGAAGGAAATAGTCAGACTTATCATTGTGTTATAACATTGGGAAGAAATTGACAGCCAAAAATTTTTTTCAGTTTTATTTAAATAAAAAAGTAAATAGTTTAATTTGATAGAGCATGAATCTGAGCAAATAATTTATTTTTAGTGATAAAAATGTGGTAACAACAACAATCTGGTTGCTCTAAATTTAATGTTCAAGATAAATTCTGAAAAATAACTTTGATAAAGAATCTTTTAAACTCAGCCTGTGCCATTTTTCTTCCAGTGCTTTTTACTTTCAAAAGCCAGTACTTCAACATGCACTCTGAAATTCTTTAATCAGATTTTCCCCTCTCCATTCAATTTCTCTTATAACATTACAACCTGTTGAACTCTCTCGTATTTAAAAAAAAATTTTTCTTGACCTCCTGCTCCCCTCTTCCCAAATAAGTTTATCTGTGACAACCCAATGAAGACTCAGCAGTTCCTATTTTTTAGACTTCTAAAAAGCATTAAAGTTGTAGACATCCTCCTTAAAACTAACACACATTTCCCTCAGCAAACCAACCAAACAACCAAAATTTATGACTTTCTGTCTACCCCACTAGATCTGCTCTGTTAAATATTTTAGCTATGAGTACATGTAGCTATTTAAATTTAAATTAACTAAAATAAATGAAACTTAAAATTCAAACCCTTGGTCATACTAGCTACACTTGAGATGTTCCATAGCCACAGTTGGTATTGGCTGCCATATTGAACAGCACAGACATAGGACATTTCCATCATTGCAGAAATTCTGTAGGATAGTGCTGTTTTAGACACACTTTAATATTTATCATCATGGTTGTTGGATGGTGGGAGTTTCCCCACCAGCTTTTCTTCTTCCATCCAATTTCAATACTGAAAGTTCCCAGGGTTCATCCTAGACTTTCTCACTTTTCCATCCCCCTTGTTGACTTCACCCATTCTCCTAACATAATGCTCTTCTATTTGGTAAAAATGCCCCACATTGATTATTGCTTTTTCTTCTGAGCCACAGCCCTATATCTCTGTACTTTGTCATCTCCACTTGGCTATCTCTTTACACATCTACTATATGAGCTTCTTTTCATCCTCTGCATGTGTAAAGTTCATCTTGACATAAGTTATTCTTTGACCTCAAGAGTACATCTTATCCCTATTCTTCAGTGGCCAAACTCTGCTCAGTCAGTCTTAAAGTTCTACCTTAATGGCATTTCCTCATTTCTTTGTATCTTCACTTGTTTAATATCCTTGTCTTCCAAAGACTAAAGGATCATAGGAATCTTCTCTATTTACTGACTGCTCTATACATGGTCTCCAGCATATAGTAGGGATTCAAGAAGTATTTTTTAAAGATTTATTTACTCATTTATTTGAGGAAGAGAGTGCACACAAATGAGGGGAGGGGCAGAGGGAGAGAATCTTCAAGCAGACTCCCTGCTAAGCATGGATCCCCATGCAGGGCCCAATCCCATGACCCATGAGATCATGACCTGAGCCAAAACCAAGAGTCAGATGCTCAACCAATTGAGTCATCCAGGTGCCCCTCAATAAACATTACTTTTTTAAAAAGAATGAATAGAAATAATACATAAGAAAACTCTGTACATCTTCCTTTTAAAAAAAAAAAAGATTTCATTTATTTATTTATTTTAGAGAGAGAATGCAAGTGGGGGAGGGTAGAGAGAGAGGGAAAGAGAGAATCCCAAGCAGAGTCCACCCAGCACAGAGCCTGACACAGGGCTTTATCTCATGACCCTGAGATCATGACCTGAGCCGAAATCAAGAGTCTGAGGTTTCACTGACTGAGCCACCCAGGCTCCCCCTGTACTTCTTTCAATTCAATTCAACTTCATACTGCTATTCACATGGGTTTGGTTATTCTTGCTTGTAACTGATACCCAACCACACTAATGTAAAAGAACCATAGAGAGGATTAAATGGCCAATAATCAATTAATTTAAGATAGAGTCAATCTTTCTTAAGCATATGAGTGTGTGTTATTGGAGCTTTTGATGCAATTTTACATTCGGTAAAATGTTATAGGTTGATACATAATTTTCATTGTCTATTTTTTTTTAAATTTATCCGAGAGCAAGAAAGACAGAGATAGTGACAGAAATAACACAAGTGGGGAGGAGAGGGAGAAGCAGGCTCTGCACCTGAGCAGGGAGCCTGACTCAGGGCTCAATCCCAGGACCCTGGGATCATGATCTGAGCCAAAAGCAGATGCTTACTCGACTGAGCCACCCAGGCCACTCCCCCGCACTGTCTATTAAAAAAATTATATTCATGATTTAGTTTGTTCCTAATTTTTGAACCATTCCACCATTTACACACAGGCACATGCATGCACACACACCCCACCCACATTTTCTGAGATATGAAACACTCACTGAAAATAATTTTTCAATTGCTCTTTTTTCTCTGCATCCAAGTGACCTCAAACAACTTGTTTTATTATAAATAAGCCAGCTCAGCCTTTCTCTTCCTGTACAGATTCATCCAAGACTAAATCAAGTGTGCTGGAAAACCTCTGTACTTGTCACCCAAGCCAAAAATGTCCTTTACCTTTCTTGTCAAGCAACCTGTGGAAAAAGCTTCAGAATATCCATGTGGGGCTCCTGGGTGGCTCAGTCGATTAAGCGTCTGCCTTTGGCTCAGGTCATGATCCTGGGGTCCCAAGATCAAGCGCCACATCTGGCTCCCTGCTCAGTGGGGAGCCTGCTTCTCCCTCTCCCTCTGCCTGCTGCTCCCCATGCTTGTGCTCTCTCTCTGAAAGAAAGAAAGAAAGAAAGAAAGAAAGAAAGAAAGAAAGAAAGAATCTCTATAGAGATGCTCCACTCAAGAGGGAGCCTTCATTTTCACTTCTAAAATAATTTTTACCAAATTTGCTTTTCAGATATTAAATGAAATCAATCTAATCCAGGGAAGAGAAAAAAAAGGGTTGGAGAAAAAAACCACTTATCTTTTAATTTTTTCCTCAGTTGCAAAAGTAGAAGGTGTTTGTTCATAGATCACGTTGCTGCAGAGCACCAGCTGTTCACAGTGAACTGTAATTCTCTCTGTAAGAACTTGGGGTGTGAATGTGGACAGGGACGGGCACCCACCTCAGCTTTCCAGCACCATTATGGCCACTCAGTCACACAAGGCCTCAGCCTCTGCCATGGAGTGGGTGGTCAGGAGGGCACCCTTCTCTGTGTTTTTAACAATGGCCTGAATTGCCTGTCTAAAGATAAAGTAAGGAATTGTTCACACTTAGAAAGTAATTTGGGAAAATAGGTGAATGGAAAGTAATATGAGGACTAAATAGAAAATTTTGTATTCCAGTTACAAGGGAAAAAATCTTTGCTCTAGAGAGAAAGAACAAAAACTGTACTGCATTATGTAATATTACCACATCAATTGGCTTCATAGAATGAAAAGTTGAAGATTGGGAAATAGTGAGTAGAATAATGTTTGTTTAAAAAAAACTTGGAGTGCAGAGAAACACCACATTGTATTATTTCAATAACTGAAAAACAGAAGAAGAAGAGGCAAGGGAAGAGGAGTAAGAAAAAGAAAATCCAAGCAAACATATTCAAGATTCTCTTAGATTCTTAAAACATCTATTTTTCCTTCCTTGAGGAATTTAAAAAACCATATTGAGTTTCAATGAATTAACTAATAGAGGATGTGAGCCTCAAAGATAAATGGAGCAAATGTAAAATATATATATATTATATATTATATATATTAACTCTAGGATCACACTACTAACTCTACACTTAATAGGACACCCCTCACCACATTTGCTGTTGTCGCCCGGGGTCCATGCTCAAGGATGGCATGTCCAGAAACACCACTGATGGGTCTCCCAGGATGCTCAGCATGAAGCACACAGTGTATCTGGCTCTTATCTGTGGGGTACACAAAGTAAAACCAAGCCCCCTTCCTACCTTCCTCTTTATTCCCTCAGATAAAGCCTTCACAGGAAATTCAAGTTCTTCCTGAATCTTGAGCACTTCCACCAACCTGACAAAAAAACCACTGTGATTATCCATAAGCCACATATCCTTACCTAAACCAACAATATAGAAAACCCTAGCACGATCAACCTGAAAATAATATATTGAAGGACCATTCACATCACCGCAAACACTAAATCTTACGATTTCGTTCTTATTTAGATTTTTAATCATTTTACTTGCATGAAAATGTAAAGACCTTGTTTACGATCTTCTTCCATATTTAATGAGAAAGTGACAGGTTCCTCTCTTCCTCCTGCTACAAAGTATGAATGAGGCTTCCCTCTCTCCCCTGAAGTACTAGGAGTAGCATCTTGTTTGCCTATTCCTTTCACGAACATACAACTCCAGGTGATCTTGCATTGTAAGATTGGGCCACAGTGAGTTTTCCTGAGGACAATACCCCCAAAACATGAGGGTTTCATCTTCCTGTTGCCTTAGTGATGTTCTACAGCCTTGTAAAACCACCTGCATTGAACAATGAAAGTCAGATCCACATCCAGCTTTTGTTCCAATCCTCCTTCTACTAAAGGAGATAAAAGTGGCCATTAAGCCTCATACACTGTGGATAGGAATATAAACTGGTGCAGCCACTGTGGAAAACAGTATGGCAGTTCCCCCAAAAATTAAAAATAGAACTACTCTATGATCCAGTAATTTCACCACTGGGTATTTAACCAAAGAAAACTAAAATACTCATTCAAAAAGATAAATGCCCCCATATGTTTATTGCAGCAGCTTTACAATAGCCACATTATGGAAGCAACCCAAGTGCTCATTGATAGATGAATGGATAAAGATATGAGATATATACATATATCTAACTCAGCCATAGAAAACAAAAAGTTCTTGCCTCCGGGGACAATGTCGATAGATCTAGAAGATACAATGCTAAGGGAAATAAGTCAGTCAGAGAAAGACAAATACCATATGACTTTACTCATATGTGGAATTTAAGAAACAAATGAACAAAGGAAAAAGGAGACCAACCAAAAACTCTCTTAAATATAGAGAACAAACTAGTGATTACCAAATTGGTGGGGGGTGGGTGTGGGTAAAATAGGTGAAGGGGATTAAGAGTACTGGGTAATGAGCACTGGGTGATATATAGAGTTGTTGAATCATTATATTGTACACCTGAAACCAATACAACACTGCATATTAATTTTACTTGAATTTTTAAAAAGTGGCCATAGGGGCACCTGGGTGGCTCGGTCAGTTAAGCCTTCAACTCTTGATTTCATCTCAGGTCATGATCTCAGGGTCATGAGATCGAGCTCCATACTGGGCTCCATGCTGAGCGTGGAGCCAGCTTAAGATTCTCTCCCTTCCTCTCCTGCTGCCCCTACCCTCCCCACTTGTGTGCTCTCTCTCTTAAAAAAAAAAAAGTGGCCATTAAGCGTCACTATTTTTTGAGCATACAGAGATATTTTATGAAATCTTTCATCTATTTATTCTATTTTTAAAAAAGATTTTATTTATTCATGAGAGAGAGGCAGAGACATAGGTAGAAGGAGAAGCAGGCTCCCTGCGGGGAGCCTGATACAAGACTCAATCCCAGGACCTCGAGATCATGACCTGAGCCTAAGGCAGATGCTCAACCACTGAGCCACCCAGGGGTCCCTATTCATTCATTTCTTTTTTTAAAAATTCATTTTTTAAAAAATCATTCAATTTACTGATAGAACAATATAGAGGATGCTACTGATATTTAAAATGAAATTTCCATTGGCAATGAGCTTGGTTCCTTCACATACCATTCCAGTTGGCAGTTGGCTTTGTGTCTCTTGTTAACCATTTTAATAGAAGTACTTTTATTGGCTCCACTGTGTCCCAGCAATCCTCAAACTTCATCTGGAAGAGTCATCATTGATGTTTGTACTTCAAAGTCTGACTAACCTGAAATCACTTAGTTTAGTGACATTTGGAAACAAAATAACATTTTCAAAAAACCCCTTTATAATCTTCTATATTTCAATGTAAATGGAAAGACTTTGGGTTTACAGTAAAATGAGTCCATCTTCCTGATCCAGGACTGGGTTTCTTACTATTTGAATGGGGACACGGTTTTGAAACAGAAAATGTTCTCTGCCAACATGTCAAGTATCTTTATAATTACATGTTAAGGTAATGAACAATCTCAAAGAATAAAACATATTCTCCTTTTCATAGTCCCAAATAAATAAGAAACATTCTGATAAAGGCAACGGTGTCCAAACCCTTCTTAACACAGGAGACATTTCTTACAATTATTTTTCTTCTTTCTTGTTGAAAAGCAACTTTCTTTTTTCTCTTTATATTCCTTATGTAAACAGTTTGCCATTATGACTGTTTTTTGGAAAACATGACAAAGCATGGATTTTCCTGTTAAATATTAGATATCTTGTGCATTCATGTTTTATCTTTTATGTCCTAGACCATAAATATAACTAGATTTTGTTCAGCCTCTTTTTGCAGAGGAAGCGCCCAAATATAGGCTCGTGAATGGAGATTACTTTATCAATTACTTAGAAAACCAGTTCCCAATCACATCCATTGCATTTTCATTATGCCCTTGGCCCTAATTTCATTTCTGGTGTGTTTCTTATTGATTTCCATGCAGTGTATATTCACTTGCTAATTACAGTTATTAATGTCGCAACTTCAACATTAATGCAAAAGGAAACTGCACCTCTTGCAAAAGATGTGAGATTTTGTCAAGATTGATGAAAATATCAGAGACTGTTTTGAATTACACTGATGAATGAAGCCCTGGCAGGTTAAGATCTACGAAGAACTGAAGAAGAGAAAATTAAAAGAGTTATGACAAGATAGATACTTCAAAGGCTATGATTTAAATCTGACCTACCAATGTCAGTGTTACAGGAACAAAAGCAAGTTTTGAAAATAAAAGCCAGGAGTTCATCAACTTGACAGGACAAGCGATTAGCCCAGTGTTTTTTTAAAGGATTCAAGTTATTTGTTTTCACCTCATTCAGGTTTAGAGTAGTGAGTGTATTTTTCTGTGTTCACTCTTACAGTTAGAACATCTTCTTCCGGTTCTTCTAGATTTGGGTAATATTCCCTATTTTTTGAAGAGATCCTACAGAAAAAAATAAAATAATATAACAATGTGATTCTAGCTGTACAGCTATCAAGAGAACGTAAGCCTCTACACTTAAATTGCTATCCTCTGCTTCAAAAGAAAGAAAATGATTAATTTACTACCTACAACATTACCCTTGTAGCCACATCCCTTGAAATATGTTCTTTGACTCTTGTCTTTAAAACTTTTTATCACATCTGTCCATTAGCTCTCTAAATTCCCTCAGATATGGACTTAACAGGGTTTCCAGTTTGCCACCATCCAGATCATCCTCATATTACATCATAAATGATCACCAGAATTGGCTTCTTCTCTTCCCTTTTCAAAACATTCCACACACATACTGAACACACCAGCTCATTATCGTGTCTTCTCCTCAGGGACTGAACTTGCTGTAAGCAGGAGGAAAACAAGCTTTGGTGCTTAACCACTGCTAAGAGGGATGCACAGAACAAAAACTCAAGTTGCCTAAAAATACTATACAGCATTAACTATTTTTTAACTTTCTGTTTTAATTCCAATTAGTTAACATGAAGTGTTATATGAGTTTCAGGTATACAATATAGTAACTCAACAGTTCCATACAATTCCTGGTGCTCACTAAGGAGTGAACTTGCAAGTTTCTTTTTAGTGGAAGTGATAAAGTACAACGGTAGATGAGATTTATCAACAGTTGTCCCATATTGTCCAAAGTGCTTGGTTTCTCCCAGAAGCACTTTGTAGCAACATACTTTTTCTTCTCTTACCAATCACAATTTCTAAACAATTTATTGACATTAAGTGGTATGCGATCAAAGAGCGCAATATGTTGCATCTTCCATGCAGTCTTATATTTTAGGAAAAGGAATTTATTTATTTATTTATTTATTTATTTATTATTTATTTAGAAAAGGAATTTAAATACAAACATCAACTTCATTCAGTTTTGTAATCTTAACTTCAGAACTTATCAGCATTTAATAACTTCTAAATCTGGCACCTGTTCCAACTTTTGGCAAAGATTTTATAAATGGGATACATGGTTAAGGCCATTCACACAGTAGGTAATATTGCTTACCTCTATTAGAAGTGTGAAAAATCCAATTAACGTGTAGAAAGGTATTGAAATCATGCATAAAATTAAACTGAGTTCTTCAAATTCAACTGATGACAGGATGATGAGTAAAAATATTGAGATCTAAAAAAAAATAGCCAAAGGTATTATAATTTTCTCAGTCATACATGATATTTTAGGCTATTTTCTATGAATGATGACCTGTTTTCCTGGAAGATATTCTCATTTTGAATTTTCACCTTATGTGTAGCAGTATTGTTAGGATTTCCTCTTTAGGAAGCATGAAAATATCATTACGATTGAACACAGGATTATAATAAAGTCTGACATACATATCTAAAAGATTTTACACTATCTGATATGGATGGAGAGCAACAATAAAAGGAGGGGATGTAACATTATTTTCTTTATCACCCCAAATTCTCACATGCTGGGCAGCCCGGGTGGCTCAGTGGTTTAGTGCTGCCTTCAGCCCAGGGCGTGATCCTAGAGACCCAGGACTGAGTCCCACCATCAGGCTTCCTGCATGGATCCTGCTTCTCTCTCGGCCTGTGTCTCTGCCTCTCTCTCTCTCTCTCATGAATAAATAAATTAATTAATTTAGAAAAAATCTCATATGCTTTCAGCACCAGGATATAATTAGGAATTAACCGATGACATGACTTAGGAACTTAAAAGATAAAAGACAAAATAAATATTGAGATGAGTATTTATTGCCATATTTAAGCAATAGGACAAATACAAGAATTATCCATTTTGATGCTAAGGCAGGCATATTGAAGAGTTTAAAATATCCTCAAGGGGAGGGGCCCCTGGGTGGTTCAGTGGTTGAACATCTGCTCAGGCCAGGATCCTACGGATCCTGGGATTGAGTCCCACATCAGGCCCCCCGCAGGGAGAGACACAGAGCCTCTGTGTGTGTGTGTCTCTCATGAATGAATAAATAAAATCTTAAAATAAAAATAAAATTAAAAAATAAAATATCCTCAGAGGGATGAATAAGTCACAGGGATAAAAGGCACAGCATAAGAAATATAGTCAATAATACTGTGATAGCATTGTATGGTGACAGAGAGTAGCTACACTTGTGGTAAGCAGAGTATAATGTATAAACTCGTGGAATCACTATGTTTTATACCTGAAACTAATGTAACATTGTGTTAACGATGCTAAAAAAAAAATCCTCAGAGAAAAATAATGACTGACAGCACTGTATGTAGTGACCCATGTTCCCACTCAGACTACTTTGGTAGTTTCCTAAGCAGACTCCCTGGCTCCAGTTCTCCTTCCATTACAAATCCAGGGGACATTCTAAAAAATGGTTTGATTTGGTTTGAATAAGAATCACTTTCTTTCACATATTTCATTGTATGTAAGTCATCTGATTGCAGAGACTGTTTTGTTCGAGCAAAGCGTCTGACACGTAACAGTAAAATGTGATCAATATCAATGAATGAATTGGGAAGGCAAAGAATAAAGACAATTTCTACTTTTTATGTTTTTTGTTCATCCAACAGTCAAAAAAGATACATATTAAGTATGTATTAAGTGTCCAATCTATGCAAAACTCTTTAAGTGGGATTGCAGTTACTGTAGTTGTAAGAAAAGGAGAGAAAGAGGATAGAAACTCCTTTCAAGTAACTATTGAGAATTTACTGTTTACCAAGTACCTTGATGAACTATTTACACTGTTATATTTAATGTGCTTTGAAAAACTCAATCCTAACCCTTTAAAGTACTATTGCTTTTCCATATATTTTCTGATAACTGAAGTAACTTCTGGCTATTATGTGCTAGATCAAGGATTCAAACGTGGGGTTATCTGACTTCAGAGCCCATATACAACCACTACACTTTTATAAGCACATATCATGTGAGTTGACTGCCCATCTGTCAAGTCCATGTACAATATGTTGGGTGGGTGTCCAGATACACATGAAACAGATGATAGATTAAAAAGCATATAGGCAAAATAAATAAATAAATAAATAAATAAATAAATAAATAAATAAATAAATAAATAAAAAAGCATATAGGCAATGCTTCCTCCACAAGCACAAGAAACATTTTCTGAAAGAAAAAGCAATATAGACTGAAGTAATGTTAGGGTTCATTCATTTATTTTATAACCTGGTATCAGATTCTCCTTGAAGATTTACTGCCCATACTATCTCTAATGATTAAAGGTTTTGCTTTAGCAAAATATATAGTGATATATCTTAAGTTAGAAAACGGATGTTAAACATTCTAATTTTATAAATGCAATAAAGTAATTTATTTTTGACCACTCTACTCCCTTCCTCCTATTTATTTTCTTTTCACTATTTACTTCACAAATTACCTCATTTGTTTTGTCCCAAACATCAGGAAAAAAAAAAAAAGGATCTTCCATGAACTCTTCCCCCTGGCAAACAATAGCAACAACAGTACATTTTAGGAAGTTGTAAAACACTTCCTGTTTCTACTTCTCCCTTCTATATTTACTCTTCCATCTGCTATAAACTAGATTCTACATTTCACTGCTTTACAAAACTGTAGTCTTACAAGCTAGCTATGAACTTCTGTATGTAGAAACATGGAGAAGTAGATATCATAAAAAGACCTTACCCACACCACTTAAAATAAATGTCTTTTAAATACACTGCTGGTCTCAGAAAAACAGTGAGGGACTTCTTTAAGAGCAAAATAAAGTCTGAAACCTGACTTGGACTATTAAGTAAATACTAAATCTGATTGACCTGAGAACAAATGCCTATTCCAGTTCAGGGATGGAGAGGCAAAGACTTAGGCCCTCCTTATGGTCCTTCCCCCAAATATCTTCAATAGAATAGATTAAAAAGAAACCCCCTTTATGAGTATTTCTTGCAAATCCCACATCAAGGGATATTACTCTAGGACAGCTTATGCAATTCTATGTGGTTTCTACACTGAACTTCTTGCGAAAGTAATTGAAATTCTTTTAAGATGAGAGCATCCCCAATTTGAGATCTTGAGAGTTCCATACTTAAAAGTCAACTTAATATGTGCTCCTAGTTAAATAAAAAAAAAATGTTTTTAGAAAAGCCGAACACAAAACAACCAGCCACAATACAACATATTAAAACTACCTATAGACTATTAGAATTGTCAAATAATAAGTACAAATATTATTTTCAAATAAACGTAAAAGGAAATCAAACTTGGAATAAAGAACATGAGAAAGTAACAAAAGACCATGAGGAATAATTGGACTGTTTGAAATAGAACCAAATGGAGTTTTAGAAAACAAAGTTGAAATTTTTGAAAGTCAAAGATCAAAGATAACTTAATGAATAAGAATACAAGGGAATTGAATAAGAAATAAGGGAATTGGATGGAAAGTCTGAAGCATTTCTCAGAGTACAGCAAGGACAAGAACATGGAAATTTTGAAGAAAATGCTAAGAGATGTGTAAAGTAGGCTGAGGATAAGATTACTATCTCTTTGAGTCCAGGGAGCAAAGAATAAATATTTCATTCTTACTGTAGTAAAGAGAGAGAATATTTAAAGAGATACTGGCTAGAGAATTTCCCTGAACTGATAAAAGAATTCACAGATTCAGGCAGTACAACTCATTTAAAGAAAGATAAAAAAAAAAAGAAAGATAAATAAAAAGAAATCCACACCTAGAAATGCTTTAATAAACTTAAAGATCTAAAGTCAAAAGACCTTAAAAGCAGTCAAAGAGGAGTCTTCTACAAAGGTGTAGCAAAAGAACTGACAGCAGGGTGGAGGGTTTAGGGTAAAGAGATCCAACATCTTGCTTCTTTGGGGCTTTTATATAGTCACAGTGGCTGGTCTTTCTGGATAATATCCAAAGGCTGGATTTAGTGTGGACGGGAATGTTACAAATACAACCTGTTAGAGAGTTCAATATGCCCGTAGAAATCCTAAAGGCTATTAAATTGCTTCTGAGTCTCTAAGTGTCCTCCCTGCAATACCTAATCATATCATTCCTTGGGTCGATTTTATAAATGGTGGTGCTACATTTTCTCTTTACCCTAAACCTTCCACACTGTCCACATGATCTACAGGAGGGAAATCTAGAAGAAAATAGAAGAATAAAAGGATAGACCTTGCTCCCTCTCTCCCTACTGGTCCCCAAACTAAGGGCATGCCTGAAACAGGGTTGGAGACAAATCTATACACTGCTTATGAGATTAAAGTTATGATTTGGACTTGGCAGGCCTTTTTAGTTCTTAAGGTAAATCTTAACTATTTTAATATCTGAAATGATCAGAAAGCTATGGTATCTTCTCAATATGCCAGCAAGGCATAAGAAAGAGAATACAACAGAGATTGCCTAAAGTAATAAATGTATTTATTTATTAAACAAACTTTTTCATGTTTATTTGTTTGGTTATGTTATTAGCCAATATGGTCACCTATCACATTTTTTTAAAATCAGTAGAATTATTCAGAAGGAAGCCTACACTGAATAGAGAGGATTCAGTTCAGGTATGATTCTTTTAAGTTTTTCCCACTCTGTAAAATGAGGGAACTGTCCCAAGTGATCTAATCTTTCAGGTGAGCCAGGCCAGGATTTCTACAATTATTCTGCTTCTCTTCAAAGAAGCAGAGATATAAAAGAAAAAACCTCAAAAAACAGAAGGCAAATAGGAGAAAGAAAATGAACGATACTGAAATCACAAACATGGTCCAACAATAATGGAAAGACTAAAGAAGTAATTCCATTCTCTTGTAAGTAAAAGAAGTATTTATACTTAACTCTGCATTTTTAAAAGTAAACTTTTTTTAAAAAGATTGTATTTTATTTATTCATGAGAGACACACACACAGAGAGAGAGAGAGGCAGAGACACAGGCAGAGGGAGAAGCAGGTTCCATGCAGGGAGCCCAACATGGGACCTGATCCTGGGTTTCCAGGATCACACTCTGGGATGAAGGTGGCACTAAGCCGCTGAGCCACCAGGGCTGCCCAAGGGTAAGCTTTAAGAAAATTTAATATAAATGTGCATATGCATAGAAACTTACAGTAAGAAAGCCAAGAGACCAAAAGCCATTATTCTTTCTCCTATTGTGAAAGATGAATAAAATCACATATGAGGAGAATATAAAAGAAGTGGCACAACCAACTATGCAAACCACCTGCAAACAATAGGGCCAATAGTAAGATGACAGCTGGCCAGCCACGTGTAGGACAGGGAACAGGGAGATAATTAGATCATAAGACTGTGCAAGGTGATTTTCTTATATATGCCTTCTGTTAATGATACAGGGTTAATGAAAGTGGATGTTCGTTTTGATTCTATTATTATATTGGGCCCAGTGAAAAAAAATTATCACTTACATGAGCAAACATGAGTCCCAGTGAAAATCTGAGTTCCAAAACCATGAGGCAGTTAATTAAATGTATTGCAAGAAGAATCAAACAGTATAATGGAAGGTCCACCAGAGCCTGTCCAAGCCTGTATGCTGAAAGACACAGGCCTGAAATCCGTAACTGAAACTGAGTTTCTGCTGATAAGGAAACAGCAGTGACACTGAAGGGTTTGAAATGTTAGCTAGAAAAGGTATTTCGTTTATGCAAAAATATTAATTTTTGATAAATTTTAGAAATAGCGTGTGGTAGTGGCAAGTGTTCTTTTTTTTTTTTTTTTGTCTATATCATTATTTATGGTGAATCCGCACTTCAGTTACTTTCAAACCCAAATGTAGGTAAACAGGCCTCAGGACAACTAGGATGCTACTGGAAAAGCACATTCTCCTAAGTATCTGACACCCAGTGTGGGAATGTATAGTCATTGGCTCAACAGGAAAGGTCTGACTTATTTGTCAAGTTGATTTACCCTTTGATGTGGATAAATAAAAATAATTATCACATACATTTTTTAAATGCCAATTTACAAAAACATAGTTAAAAGTTTGGAAACACAGTACATCTTATATTTGATGCACCATTTAAAAACACAAATTCCCTTCAGAATTGTGAAATAACAACAGGATGTCAAAAAAAATAGCACATTTTCACCTCTACAGTTGATTTAGTATGATTCCCTTTAAAGGTGAGGCAAGTTCATTGTGTTGAATAGTGAACTTTCTGATCCTTTTGACATCATGATTAACCATTTAATAGAACCTATAATGAGATTAGAGCAACGACATAACTTATGTGGAAACACATTTTTCTTGAAGAGCCATCCTGAGTGCATAAAACAATCAAATTCTAACTACTAAATTTGGATAAAATAATCTTTTTCTCCTCTCTTTCCCCTCCCCTCCCCTCCCCTCCCTTCCCCCTCTTACTTTGCAATCGCTGATGCTGCTCATGCCAGTGTAAGGAGAAATGTGGTTTGCAAGGACCAACAGAAATAAGGGCCCATTAATGTCTTAATGTCCAGCATTAAGACATTCTGAAAGTTCACAGCACATCTGTAAGCTATCGAAATTGTTACATATCATACAATCAAACACGGTTATATTTTTGAGAAATAGTGAAAAGTTCAGAATGGAGCAAATACCTAATTTAAGAAGCAAAGAAAGAGAGAAGTAATCATATTTTATTATCCCTAATAGCAGGTCCTATTTCCAGGAACTGCGTGATATCAAAAGAAATTCAAAAAATCTGAATTTTATAGGCATATATTGAAAGAACATGAATTTGCATCTAGTAATTGTTAAATGAAGACACATACTCTTTGCAGCTGTACTGATACTCTCTGAAGCTGCCATTTGTTTCAGTTCCCTATTCCTCAGTAGATGAATTCTAGATAACAGCCTCTAAAATTCTAATAGTAACTGTCTTGAAGCTGCTCTTATGGTTTTGTCCCTACCTACAAGATATAATTAGAGGAGAGCAAATCTTTCCTGCATTAAATAATTTCTTGAATTCTAGAAGTCTTTAAATTAATTTTTATGGCATGAGAGGGTCTTACTATAAATCTAAGTTGTTTTCCAGAAACAGTAATTTCTTACTGTTGTAACAATAGACTAAACAAACAAACAAACAAAACAGGAGTACAGAAATTGCCTTTCTCATATGCAAAAAAACTAGAGGTGCCATTATATTAATTTTTTGTGGTAAAAATTTCATTCTCTACAACCACTATGCATGTACTTGCAAATATCCACCCAATTTCCACAATTTGTCCCTTTTTTGTCTACCATAATTAAACACATCTGTTAGGAATTATTTGAAGGCTAAGTAAGGAAGGTTATTAAAATTGTATATGATCAAAAATTGCAATGTATTCCACAAGAGAAAAAACACAAAAAAGCAAGACCTAAAAGGACACTTCAGAATTTTAAATGATAGAGAAAACACTACAGAACTGTTAAATAATCACAATTTTCGAGTTGGGGCCATACATTCTCATAAATTTCACACACACTCTCCACAATTGCTTTAGTCAATGTATATCACAAACTCAACATTCCCCCCAGGAAGATATCATAGAAGATTAAGGATTTGCATTTGAGGCTTTGCTGGTGCTCTAGATTGCTAAGCAAATCCATTCATTCACTGATTTCTGCAAATATGTATTGGGCACCTCAGTTAAGTGTGAAGAACTATTTAAGACAGTGAACCATTTTTGCACAATAGAATAAACTGATGGGATTACAGGAAAAAAAAAAGAAAAGACAGTGAACCAGACAAAGTCCAAATTATGACTCTTCAACAGGCCTATTATTTTTTCTTTATCATTTAAAAATTTTTAAATAATAATAATAATATAAATAAATAAATATTAAAAATAATAAAAATTTTCAGTGTCTTTTTGGATTTTGGCTCTTTTAATGTTCTATGTCTTGCAGAGCTGGGTATACTTTCTGATTAGACAAGATTTCAGACTAGAAAGATGAGGCCAGTGATAAAACAACTCTGTAGGGTGGTACCAGGTGCTAATAAATGGAAAAATAGATCAGCATAAAGGATAGAAAATGTAATTACTTTTAATTTACTAAAGCAAAAAATTTTATTATATATTTAATTTTTTCCATTAAAAGTTTGAGATTAAATATAAAGCTTGAAAAGTTCCTGATCTTTCACAATAAGTAATAGCAAACATGGATTGAATGCCAGCTCTCCCTGTTACAAGCATGTAAGATCCACAGACTGGAACTTTTGTCTATTCTGTTCATGCTGTATCCCCAACCCTGAGAGTACCAGACAGACACTCAAGAAGTATTTGTAGAATGAATGAAAAATGTATATGTCAACCCCTGTTTTGGTACTTAGGAAACTGGTTTAATCCTCACAATAATAAAATAATGTAGGTACTATTATATTCCCCATTCTATAGATGACAACAGTGAAGCAAGGAATGGCTAAGAAACTTGCTAATAAATATCATAAACAGGGATTCAAACTCAGGTGGTATGCTATCGAGTTCTTGCCCTTTATCCCTCACTAAATTGTCTCTTATATAAGTCAATACCGTACTTACAAAAGGCAATGTGCTTCACTCTGTTTTAATAAGCCCTATAAAACTAAAAATTTCATGAAGGGCATTGCTAACAATCGCCATAAAAACAGGAAAACAAGTCATTCTCTTGGTACATGCAATTGAAAATCAGTAATCCTTTAAAAACACACACACAAATATAAGTTGTAAATTCTTAAAGTAAATATACTTATTGTATAATTTATAAGTTACCAGGGTGGAATTAGGGTGAAAGGAGGCTCTTAATTTTTCTTTGACACATTAGCCTTTTTGAATTGTTGAATTGTTATAAGAATGCATTATTTTGGTAATCCAAATGACTTATTCTATAATTGAAATAAATGAACATTCACTAACATGGAAATATGTCAGAAATTTAGATCTTATGTAACAGAGAATTCAGAATACAATTCCAATTCAGAAAAATATATTTTCAAATATACGACAGTTCTATAAATAGTGAGTTTGTGATTTTATAAAGGAAAAGAGTGTAGAAGACACTTACCAAATGATTAAGTCAGAAATATAATATGGAAAAATTAAAAAATGAAATTAGAGGAGCGCCTGAGTGGCTTAGTTGGTTAAGTGACTGCCTTCCTCTCAGGTCATGATCTCAGGGTCCTGGAATCACCACACCTCCAGCCCCAAACAGCAGGCTCTCTGGTCTGGAGTCTGCTTCTCCCTTTCCCTTTGCCCCTCCCCACCCTGCTCTCTCTTGCTCTCTCTCTCTCTCTCATTCTCTCTCAAATAAATAAATGAAATTAGAGAATTTTACCTTCTATATTACATATTCTAGTAATGTTTGAATTTCTCTATTAAACATGCATAGCTTTTTTCTGCTTTATCGAGGTATAATTGACAAAATTTTAAGATACTTAAAACGTACATCATAATGATTTGACATACATATATATTGTGAAGAGATTTCTCCCATCTAGTTAACGTCTCCATCACCTCACATGTGTGCATACATATATATAGGAAAACTTTTAAGTTCTACTCAACAAATTTCAATTATACCATACAGTGTTAGCAACTAGACTCTCCATATTATATATTAGGTCTTCAGATCTTATTCATCTTACAGTTGAAGGCTCATACCCTTTTACCAGTCTAATCCTATTTCCACCTACCTCCCTAGCAATCACTTTTCTACTCCCTGTTTCTAGGGGTTTGATCTTTTTTTTTTCTCTACTTATAAGTGATAAGCCTTTTTCTGTCTGATTTACTTAACTCAGCAAAATCAAGATCTATCCATGTTGTTGCAAAACATGAATTGCTTTTACAACAAGTAAAATCACTAATAAAAGATGAACCCTTTAAGAAAAAACGTGCTCTTTAAAGCATTAAAATTTCATACCTTACTCAAAAAGGACTCAAGTTATACCGATATAGAACAGCTGGGTTGCTTTTCTATCGATCTAAAGTATTAGAAGGTGGTAAAACCCCATTCATGATAAAACAGTACATGGATGCAAATATACCTTCTGGTCCCCAGATGCTATGATGGGTCCATTGTAGGAAGGATCATCTGAGCCATTTCTATTTCTAAAGTCATCTACTTCTTAGACATTTTTCTTTTTTTAAAAAAGGTTTTATTCATTTATTCATGATAGACATAGAGAGAGAGAGAGAGAGGCAGAGACACAGGCAGAGGGAGAAGCAAGCTCCATGCAGGGAGCCCGACATGGGACTCAATCCCGGAACTCCAGGATCACGCCCTGGGTCAAAGGCAGGTGCTAAACCGCTGAGCCACCCAGGGATCCCCGCAAAGGAAAAAGTTTAAAAGAGGGGGAAATTAAATTGAGAAATAAATAAATGAATAAATTCATTTTATTCATAGAAATTATAGCATTTAAAAAATATGTCAAAGAGTGAATGAATTTCTGATACTCCTGTTTTACTGCTATTGTCCTAGTTCAGTGACATTTTCTCTATCCACCCCCACCCAGAAACAAAAACCACCCTCATCTCCTCCCTTTCTCACTTCCTCCATCTAATATATAATTAACCACCAAGTCAGATTGTTTCTACCTCCTAAGTATCTCCTGAGTCTGTCCTCCCCTCTATATTACACTGGTCCTCAATTTTGCCCCCCTCCTCTCTAACATAGATTATTATGATGTCCACCTGCTTTGAGTCCATCCTCCACACAGCTGTCAGAGTGATCTTCCTAAAACACAAATCTCATCAGTGAAAGGTCCTACATAGGTTATATCAATCTGTCTCTATTTCCTGCACCAATGGTTCTAAGGTTCTTAGATTACTTGGATGGATAGTATTTTTAATATAAATATACTGTGCTCATTAAGGACAATTAAAAACCTCCTATCTTGCTAGGATCACCATTGCAAGAAAGAAAAAAATTTTCACCACAAAAATATAGATACTTAAAGGCTATAATCCCACGATATGAAAAACAATTTCCAATGAAAGAATTAAGGTACATAAATAAGTTTCACAATATTTTTCTCATTTTAACAAAAACAAGAGAAAAAAAAAAACATAGTCAGGGTCACCACCAATACCAGAACTTCCCTAGAGGATAGAATCCCAAAGTCTGCATGTAATCCATGGAGTTAGCAAGAGCAGGCACCTACAGAGAGACTTAAATGGAAGTGAACTTCAGCATCACTGGAATCGTTACATGCTGTATTCCCCAGCTATGTACAGATGTGTATTTGGAAAACAAAAATCTCCCTTTGTAATTTTTTGTTGGTTGGTTATTAATTCCTACACTAGAACCACATCTGGCATGCAAACTATGCAATAACTTTACCTAACTTTTCATTTCTCCTACACAACAGCTGTTTCCCTTCGCTGGGCACACATGCTCTTCCTTTTGACTATACAATTCTTTGTGCACTCTTGTGCAGGCAAAGTTTATTATCCTTTATATGCATTTGAAGTTCTTTCCTCCCACATAACCCTAGGACTTATCCTATCATTAGAATCTTGTGGATCCCCTCCTCTCACACTTGCTGTGCTTCATTTAATTCCTGATTTACGTGTTTCCAATGCTAACTATGAAAGCCTTGAAGAAACAGACTGTTGACCCATATAAACTTAATAAGGAGTTCTGTGTTAAACAGATACATAGACAAAATCTGATATCTGATTAGTATCAACTTTATGGGAAATTTTGGCTCAGAGAAAGAATTATGAATGTAAAAACATTTAAATATAATTTACTCTAAAAATGTGGGTTTGAAAGATGTTTATAAAAATTTGACTTAAGAATACATATTGTACCCAAGTAAGGGGAAGTGAGATTGAACCAAATTTGTGGGGAAAAGAAAAAAAAAAGACAGGAAAAAAGGGAGGGGTAGATAAAGAGGAGGGGGAAGAGGAGAAGAAGGAAAAGAAGAAATAGATTTTTTTACTTGAAGCTGAGGAGGGACATTCTTGTATTCCTTCGTCAAATATTTATTGAGAGCTTCTTATGCACCACGTGGTCTCCAGAAGGAAAAACACATGGTTTATCCTGAAGAAAGCTAAAATAGGAAAACAAATATATGCATTTATGTAATTCATCAGGAATTTATTGAGTATCTACTATGTGGCAAGCTTCTCTAGATGCTTGGAGATATCAGTGTAGTAAAACACAAGCATATCTTCCTTAGAAGGACTCACATTCTATAGGCAAAAGAGAAATAAACAACAAATATAATGAATATTGATTCAGTGGAAAAAAACCTAAAGGGGAATATTAAGTCACTATCAAAGTTTTAGTCCAAATTCTGCTAACTTTGTTCTTGGTCCAGTCATATAACCTCTCTAGACCACTGTTTTGGCATCATTAAGATGTGAGACTTGTACTAAATGCTGAACAAAATTATGCTTGGTAAAATTTTCTGATCATTGGAATACAGAGAAAGAAAAAATTGAATCTCATTTTCCCAGAAGTAAATATTACTTACTGTTTTTTTCCCATAGTGGAGGGTAGGGAGTTAGGGGAGTATTTGAAAAGTAAACTAATTATAAATGAGTAGAGAACTTAATAAGAAAAATCAGATATTTATTAAAGTACGAATTAAATTCTAGATGGAAGTATCGGAGGAAAAAATTTTTAATGTAGAAAAAACCAAAAATTTAGGAGAGGACAAATGGGTAATATGGCACAGAGTTGTGATAGGGAAAAATTAATTTTGGAGTATTAGCAACTATGCCTTCATCTACTCACAAGAGTTTTAATTTTATCTACTAGGCTCCAGGACCTGACGGGCTAAAAACAAATGGACTTGATTTATATACAAAGGGTTATAAACAATGAGTAAAAGAGAAAATAAGAAATTCTAAAAGGGAAAAAAGAGGATGAGAAAGTGGAGAAGAACCTAGCCCCGGTTTAGCTGGGGACACTTTTAAGAGTTCAGCAAAAAGGAATTTTTAAGACCTTTGCTATGTGAGTGAACAAGAGAGTAAGTGCATACAGCAGGAGATCAGATCTGGGATTTTAATTTCCATTTTGCAGGTGTAAAATGACAGTACATTTTTCCAATCATTCAGGCATTACAGTGCTGATTTTTTTAAAGATTTTATTTATCCATCATGAGAGCCGCAGAGAGAGAGGCAGAGACATAGGCAGAGGGAGAAGTAGGCTCCTCACGGGGAGCCCGATGCAGGACTCGATCCCTGGACCCTGGGATCACAACATGAGCCAAAAGCAGGCGTTCAAACGCTGAGCCACCCAGGTGTCCCTAGAGCACTGATTCTTATCTATGACCTACACCAAAGCAAGGACACATGTTAACCTGGTTTTCAGGGGTTACATATTTTATAGGCTACTTTTTGTTCCAAGAAGAAATTTTATTTAATTTTAAGAAGTTGTTTATTCACAAAAATAATTTTGCAGGCCATTTGCTAAGTGTGTAAGAAGTGAATTATTTCAAAATGATAGATTTTGAAATTTTAAAATGAAATTATATTAATGGAATGAATAAGAAGCATGGAGATAAAATCCTAAAATAATAGTGTAATGGAGACAAAGAACATGAAACAAATAAAAGTCTAAAAGAAAACCATACCTATTTTAAAAATAGAATACCTGAATTAGAAAACATTTAAAGAAAGACACCAAAATAGTAGGGTTTGAAAAGGATAGACCTATTTAGATTCTGATGCATCAGAAGGAATTATCTATGAGTATAATTTGTGGATTTTATGTGGGCAGAAAGGAATACAAGTATATTGGTTCCTGAGATGATATATGCATTCTATATAGGAATTTAACAATAATTCATTAAAAGCCCTTTGGGTTTTTTTTTTACTAATTTTATGTAATCTTATGAGTTTATTTTACTAATTTTTATGACATCATATAAAGCATTCTTGTTAGCCTTATCATCCCATAAAGAGAAAGAAAAGAAGAGGTCATTAATTAGCTGTATACTGTTTCCTTCTTCATATTCTTGAGATGCAGAACATGTTTACTAGAGCCAAATATTAGCAACAGCTACTTAATGAGCTATCTTAATGTCCATGAGTTCTATTCAAGCACTAACAAGCATCATCATATTCAAGAGCTCTTAGAGTTGTTTTCTTCTTTTCTTTTTCCCCACTTACAACACACACACACACACACACACACACACACACACGCTACCTATATAAAAGATAGAAAACCTGAAGAAATAGAAGTTATTTTTAACTAAAATGTTGTTACCAAATAATTTTGGTCAGGCCATTAAACAATGAGATGAAAATGCGGAGATTCTATTAATTTTGAAACTTCTTCCTTTCCTTTACCATCAGAAGTGCTTCTTAAATTACAAGCAAACAATAGGAAGACATTACCTTATTAGAAGCAGAATTGCTTTAAATTCAACTCATAGTGTAACCACACTATGACTTAACAGCCAAAACTCCCTCAAAATATAATATTAATACCAAATAGAAAAGAGTATCAAGTGCCGGAATGAAGAAAGCAACCATCATTATGTATGACTTTTCAGATGGATCACGGAAAATAATGCCATCAGGTAATAATCCATGTGTGAAATCTGAGATTAAAAAAAGAAAACAACAGAAGATGAACATATAAGGCTAAATTTTTTATTAAATGGTACTGCATAGACGAGACAAATATAGTTCATATTGCAATAGCTTTTTCTTCAAAAATGCACAGTGAGGTTGTTAGTAGTAGAGTTGCTTTTTACAAATAAAATTATTGTCACAGAAGTGGGAAATGCTATCTGAGAAAGTAAAACGATTGTTGAATAGAAATTTAACTGACAAATTGATTACCACATAAGTTTTAAAGAAGGGGATTTAGAGAAGTGGCCAATGAGCCAAAAATAACATATTACAGGAAGAGAAAGTCGGAGTGGGCAGTGACACTGGAGGACATATAAAAAATATTAAAATGTTTGAGATAAGATACTACAGAAATACTACAATATTAAATAAGTGTTGAAGACTTGAAGAGATTCGTTTTAAGAAAGATAATAGCTCACATTCACATAGCATGTGTCAAGAATTGCGCTAGCACTATGTGTAGAGAATAATGCAGTTAGCCCTCCCATTTACCCTCATTGAGGCGATTTCTACGGACACCTCCGTCCTGCAGAAGAAGTAAGGGAGGCTACAGAAGTCAAGTGACTTGCCCAGAGTGACCCAGCTGGCACGTAGGCAGAGCTGAGATGGATTCATGCGTTTTACTGCCTCTTTAAATGGCAGTCAGTGGGGACATAAATCAGACAGAGTGGTCAGACATAAATGGGCAATTATTTTTCTTCTTTAAACTTTCTAGGATTTTACAAATGATCTATCTGCTTTGCTTATTACTTTGATGAGAATTCATAACAGAATACAGCAGAACTTCTTAAAATGCAGGGTGACTGATCACTAAGTTTCATGGGGTTACCAAACTCTTCAATAATTTTGAAAATATAATAAATAAAATCATAGAATCACTGTGCTCTTTACATGGGCCATTCCAGCAGTGAAGGCAAAGGTCCTTAAAAGACCTAAAGTCCATCCCATAGGTGAAAGAAGTCGTCTGTACAATACAGTGAATCCCAGACATCCTCAAAATATAGTGAAGAGAAACCCAACCAAACCAGTAAGGTTTCTTTATCAGCTCACTCAGGAGGAAGCCAATGCTGCCTGAAGGAAGAAAGAAGAGTTTCAACGGGTATGCTTTTTCCTTTGAAAATCACTTTTAGGGACACCTGGGTGGCTCAGTGTTTGAGCATCTGCTTTCGGCTCAGGTCATGATCCCGGGATCCTGGGATCGAGTCCCACATCAGGCTCGCTGAGGGAGCCTGCTTCTACCTCTGCCTGTGTCTCTGCTTTTCTCTGTGTGTGTCCATGAATGAATAAATAAAATCTTTTAAAAAAAAGAATCACTTTTAGCAATATTAATTAGTTTCTCACATTGTGAAAAATTTCTCAAAACATATAGAAAACAAGATACCAAATTAATGACTATGCCACACCAATATCCGGAAGAAACATCAGTTACTCATATATCTGAGATGTGAAACAAGTTAAGAGATATGCTTTGCCAAATCACCAAAGACAGACCATATAGGACAAAGAGTGTTAATATACCACCATGAAGTCAACGATTACTACAGTTTGGATAGATGTTATGATCAGAGCCATAAAAACGGACAAGATAAATACAAAGCCAGCAACCATTAATCCCGAAGAGAGCCTCTGGTAGCAACAAGGTGTTTCTTCAGAATGTCACCCATAGGTCAATGTGTGGAGAGGCAATATGCAAAACAGGAGTACAAGTTCTGAAAGCAAACACACCAGAGTCAAATATACTATAAAACTGTCCACATGATCATGGGTAGGACTTTATCTTCCTCACCCTCATCTACGAATTGGAGTTAATTATGGTAGCTACCTCATATGATTGTTTTGAGGATTAAATAAGATACTGTGTATGAACTCTTTAGTCCAACCATTATTAAAATGCTTTTCCAGTTGTTGGATGAATTTAAAAATTCATATAATTATATATAATCTGATTGATTCTTTCAGTCTAGTGACTAAACATGAAATGGAAATATAATAATCTCACCTTTAACTTCTTTTATACTAAATTCCTTTTGGTGTAAAATTTTTCCTGGGGCTCCTGGTTGGCTCAGTCGGGTAAGCATCTGCCAAGGTCCTGGGATCGAGTCCCGTATTGGGTTCCCTGCTCAGCGGGGAAGAAGCACCTGCTTCTTGCTCTGTCTCTGCTCCTCCCCTCTGGTTTGTGCTCTCTCTCTCTCCTCTCTATCTCTCTCTCCTTCTATCAAATGAATAAATAAAATCTTTAAAAAATTTCTTAATGTTTAATTGAAATCTCTCTGATATAACTAAAGCTCATTTCATTTTTTTATCCTTGTATGGCTTTTGACATTAACTTCAGGGTATTGTTTTTAGGAATTAAAATACTACAGTGCAATGAGAAAGCACAAAACTAAAGGAAAACAATAGGTGTATCACAGGGGTCAAAGCATGGTTGTTTTTGAAAATTTGAGGAAATAGATATGTTTAAACAGAAAGATGACTCTCTTAAAAACTGATCATTTCATGAACACACTAATGAATTGGTAAGTACCCTCTAAATTTAAATACAGCTTTCAACTCAAGTGTGGAACTTTGTACAGATAATGCATTTGAAATCCTTTTACATAATCTTGTACAGTACACAGATTAAGTTGTTTTACTATAACAGGTAAATAGCATTTTCATGTATACAAACAGTAAGTTTAAATGATTATAGTTTTCCTGGTAAGGAGATTCCTCAAAAAATTGCAAATAGAACTACCAAATGATCTAGCAATTCTGAGTTTTTTTTTTTAAGATTTCATTTATTTATCTGAGAGGGAGAGGGAGCATGCAAGTGAGGAGGTGCAGAGGAAGAAGGAGAAAGATCTGAAGTGGACTCCATACTGAGCGTGAAGCCCAGTGCAGGGCTCCATCCCATGGCCACTGTGAGATCATGACCTGGCTTAACTGACTATGCCATCCAGGCAACCCTCTACTTCTGAGTATTTATCTGAAGGAAATTAAAACCCTAACTCAAAAAGATACACGCACTCCCATGTTTATTGCAGCATTATCTACAATAGCCAAGATTTGGAAGCAAATTAACTTAAGTGTCCATCAGTGGTTGAAAGAATTAAAAAAAAAAGTGATAGATATAGATATACACACAATGGCATATTTTTCAGCCACAAAAAAAGAAGGAAATCTTGCCATTTGCAATAACAAGGATGGAACTTGAGGACATTGTGCTAAGTTAAAATAGATGAGAAATATTAATAGCATATAATTTCACTTATATGTAGAATCTTAAAAATAAACAAATGAACTCATAGATACAAAGAACAAATTGGTAGTCGCCAGAGGCAGGGGTGGGGAGCAGGCAAAATGGGTAAAGGCAATCAAAAAGTACAAACAAGTTATAAAATAAATCATGGGAATGTAATATGAAGTACAGTGACTATAGTTAATAATATTGTCTATTTGGAAGTTGCTGAGAGTAGATCTTAAAAGTTCTTAACACAAGAAAAAAATTGTAAATTTGTGTGGGTAGTAGATATTAACTAGATTTATTGTGATCATTTCACAATATATACAAATATTGAATCATTATGTTTTTCACTTAATATGTATCAATTATATCCCAATAAAAAAGATCATAGTTTTCCTCTCTCATGTTGTCATTATTCAATTTGAAATTTTAAAAATCTTCTTACAAAACTAAATACCTAATAATCGTATTCAATTAATTTTTGAAGATAGGGTAAATATTTCATATATGAATGCATCTACTTCTGGGACGCCTGGCTGGCTCAGTGGCTGAGCACCTGCATTTGGCTCAGGTTGTGATTCCTCTCTCTCTCTCTCTCCCTCTCTCTCTCTCTCTGTGCCTCTCAGGAATAAATAAATTAAATATTTTTAAATTTTTTTCTCCTAATAATTAATTAATAATAACTTTTCAAAAGAGCTGGTCATAGATTGAGGTAAAGATAGCATGAAATAGGAAGGTTAGGAGAGAAGAAAAGAACAAAAATGGACACTATATTCAATGAGTAAGATATTCATATAAATTCCAAAATACATATAAAAACATAAACCAAGTCAAATACAATTTTTTCTATGCTTTTGCCACTTATACACTGCCGGTGGGAATATAAAATTACATATTCTACTATGGAAAACTGTTTGGCAGTTTCTTATAAAACTAAACCACCATACAACCCAGAAATCATACCATTGGGCATTTACCTCAGAGATGTGAAAGCTTGTGTTCATAAAAATGACTGGACATCAGTGTTCACAGTAGCTGTATTTGTAATATTCCCAAACTGGAAACAATTCCTACTTCTTTCAAAGGCTGAACAACTAACCAGATAAAGTAGAGATATTGCTACCATGGAATAGTCCTCAGCAATAAAAAGGAGCAATAAAAAGGGGCAAACTATTGATAAATACAAACTTGGATGGAGTGTCAGGAAATGGCAATTAGTGGGGGAAAAAAAACACAGCCCCAAAAGATTATGAACTATGTGATTCTATTTATACAGTATTCTTGAAATGTCAAAATTATAGAAATGGTGAGCAGACTAGTGGTTAGCAGGGGTGAGGGAGTAGAACTGTTTTGTATCTTAACTGTATCAATGTCCACAATGAGATTGTCTTATCATATGAGAGTTTTGCAAGATGTTACCTTGGGGGAAACTAAGAGTTCATGCAATCTATTTCTTAAAACTGAGGATGTAAAATAAATAAATAAATAAATAAACAAACAAACAAACAAACAAATAAATAAATAAATATAAAACCAAGGATGTAGCCACCCAATTTAAAAATGTTTAATTTTAAATAAATTATAGTTACTTGTAGAACTAAGACTAAATGTTTTAAAAGGAGAAAATGTGGTTTGTATTGTTAGTATAGATGCAGTAAACTATAAACAATCAGGAGGATTGTGAGAGCATGTGGGAAAAAAGTACTTTAACTGCTTTCAGTTATTATATTGAAGTAATAGTATTATTGGACATATTATATTTCTGGATAGAACAAATGAATAATTAGGAATAATCTAATTCTTGGATTCTCTGTATCTCGCCTGGAGAACCAGAATTCACAGTGATGGGAAAGGAGATACAGTCGTAATATGGGGGAAACTAAGTAAAAGCTCTATAGTGCTATATTTGAATTGTAAATATCAGTGCGAATTCATAAGGCAGTTATCTTTAATATATGCAAGTTATTCTATATATAAAATCTAGAATATCTATCTTTATTCTATCTCTGCTGTTGAAAAAGTCTAGGAACAATGATCAATCCAATAGCAAAAATATTTCTAATACGCAATTCTCCTGAAATACATTCCCTGACTAAAAGAAATCTTGCCACTCGAAACAGGGAATCTATTTAAAAAAAAAAAAAAACAACAACAACACACACACATAGAATCTTGTCAAAAAGAATCAGAAACTAACCTCCGGCTCCCTTTGACCAAAGTTGGGACGATTTGAGTTTCAATAAGAATAAAAATTACCAGGTCTTGAAACCTATTAAGACATGTTTAAATCCGTGAGTTTATAATTAGTTGTATTTAAAAAAAATCAGTCATCTTTGAAGAATGTTAGGGAAACAGTTAATTATCTAACATAGAAAAAGGTTAAGCAAAAAATTCTTTCCAATCATTTATCTCTTTGTTTTCCTGTTCCACCCTGTTAAAGAAAAAAATTAGCCCCAATAGGAGCTAATCATAATTTATAATTATGATTATAATTAATAATTAAACCAATTATCTTGTTAATATGAACTGAAATTGCTAGAATTTAACAGAAATGTGTTTTTATATAATTCTCATGATCTATTCACAATGTTTTATATAAGAAATTCTCTTGAGATCCTTGGAAAACTCTGCATTCTTTTTGCTGTTATTGTTGTTGTTGAAAATTCTGCGTTCTTGAGCCTTATTTGAGTTAAGTAGATTATACCAAAATTCTTATGTAATCAGGAAGAAAGTGGAAGAGGGTAAAATATACAAGAATTGTGGGACTTTAAAAGAAATACATTAGTTTTACCCCAGTAACTGAGATGTCTGCATCTGGTAATGGTATCCCTCTCGGAAGTTAAATCATCAAACCATACTTTTTTATGCATATTATTTGAATTTTAAATCTCTTGTCCTTGTATTTGAAGAGAAAGAGGGTACACGGCATATTTACACAAACACTGTCCCCAACAGCATGCTATACTAACAAATTTTTAAAACTCTCTAGCCAATGTAGTCCCCGCTAACTTGGACTGTTCTCTATCAGGAAAACTTCCGAGCTGTGTTTTTCCTCAATTTGAGGTACTTAGCAAATTGGATCCAAATGTAATGTTTATCTCAAAAACACTGAAGACAATATGGTATGCATCTCTGTTGGCACATTTCAGTAACAGCTTTTTCTATCAAGGGAAAAATATTGCCTTGTCACTAATTTCACTTTATCCATCTTTTTTTGAGTTATGTAGTACATAACTAAAAGGGGGGGGGTTTCTTAGGCAAAAATCTTTACTTTTCTGTGCCATGTTTTTCTTATTTGTGAAATAATAGCACTATAAACTGGGAGTGATCCCCTGGAATACAGTAAGTTCAATGTTTGCTACTGTTAGACTGTTATTGTATCCTATTCTCAAAGTCTATGGAGAAAGGGGCAATATATAAATGGAGAGAAAGAGAAAGAGAGAAAGATGCATTTTACTCTGTGCCTTGTGCCTTACAAGCATCAGCACTGTCTGTGCTAAGTAGTTTAATAGTATGGTCTCATCTAATCCTTAGTCCTAGCCAAAGAACACCTTTATTGACTAACTCTATGAACTGGCTTTAATATCATTATGGTAAGTGAGTTTAATGTTCAAAATTTTCACACCCTTCTTCTCTGTTTCACTACCACGAAGGGATAGAATTAGCCATATCACTGATCTTGGGCTCGGTTTGCTTTGGCTTTGTGGTGGGCGGAATATACTTTCTTGCCCCTTGACTTTGGATTTGTCCACATGACTTGCTTTAACCAATGGGATTTTATCAAATATGACTTGCTCAGGAGCTTGAAATGTGCTGTGCAGTGAAACTTGCTCTCTTGCGCTTCTGTGATTAAAGAAGAATATGTCCAGCTATGCTGCTGACCCATGGAGGATGAGAACCACATGGAGCAGACTTGATGCAACTTGTAATTTAAATTCAAGCCCAGCCAAGCCCCAACTAGAGTTGTTAGACACCAGTCATACCACAAATGAGAAGGAATAAATGAGTGTTGTTTGAGGTTACTGGGTTTTTGGGGTGGTGTTTTATGCAGTGTCTTTCTGGCAATAGCTAAGAGAATACATGCACCATATTTCTCTTCTTCAACTCAGGGAAGCATAAGCATAATCCTTACTTAACTTCTACTGCCAACATCTTAAAATGTAATACACGTAAGCTAATTAAATTGAATGCATTCCCCTCCCCCCCAAAAAAACCCCTCCTGAATGCATCTCATTTCCTTTATAACCTAATGGGTTTCTCTGTTTATTAATGTGTGATACACAGGCAAGCAAGCAACTTAACTCACAACTTAAGACACAAGATGGGTCTCTTGGAGACCCATCACTGTCATCAGTTTCTTAAACCTTTTTCTTTCCCTTGTAACATTGAATGATGTAAAATATATAGAAGGGAAGAAATAAACCACACAAATAAAAATAAACCTTGCATTTATAATTTTTCCCTTAAAAATGAAAGGTGGTGTCCTTATATTTATGCCAGCAACTGATGTCAGGTTCTCCACCACAGAATGATTTGTTGTGACCTAAACTGAGATGCTAAACAAATTTATTACATGAATTATAGAAAAATATATTAGAAAAAAGAAAAAATATATTAGAAAACTATACATATTTTGTTTCTTTTCATCTTCACTACTTATATATTTCCATCATTTTATAATATAGTGAACTATTAATATCATCAGAACAGTGTTGATGACTTTTAGTATTCATTGACATGACTTATAAGACTCATTTTAAAAGTTACTGGACATCTATCGCACCCAATACATTGTGATAGGTGGTGGAGAGATAGCGATCCACTCCTCACTCTCATGGAGCTTTACATTTCATGGTGGAGCAGAGAAGGAAGAGGAGACATCAAACAACCCATTGCACAATCAATTGTTTGATTATAATAGAGCACCTGCATTAAAAAAGTAGAGGGTGTTCTAAGAGCAAAAACAGGGAAGACTTTCCTGAAGAAATGACATTTATTTATACAGTGATCTTACCTGAACAAAACTTGGGAAAGGGGGAGTTGAGGATGGAGAAGAAAAGTCTGAGCAGAGGAAACAGCATTTGCAAAGGAAAGAAGAGGTATAGTGTAGAGGAGGCACAGGAGGGAGGTCCTTGAAGGAAAACTGACAGGGAGAGAGGCAGAAGAAGGGGCAGAGGGAGGGAAAGAGATGAGGCTGGAGAAGTAAACTCCTCCCACAGTTCAGGCAAAAGATAATAATAGTGCTGGTGGCAGAGTTGAGAAGTACATGGATTTCAGTTTAGGATTGACAAAGGCTGGACAAGAGATTGGAGGTAATGGGGTAGAGGAAATTTTCTCTGATAATTCCCCAGTTTCTAATTGGTCACTTAGGTGGGTAGCTCTGGCATTTGCTACAATAGGAAAATTTTTAAAAGATTCAGCCACATTAAGAGAAAAATACCCACGTTCATTTTTGAACACACTAATTTGCATCCTTTTGGAAGCGTCAAAGTGGAGATACTCGGCGATAACAGTCAGGTAGGTAGAACTAGAGCAGACGATGGTCCATGGACCAAATCTGGTCTATCACTTGTTTTTATAAATAAAGTTTTATTGGAATGGAGCCATACTCATTTCTTTACATACTGTCTATGACTTCTTTCATGTTACAAGTGCTGAGTTGAGTAGGTCCCCTAGAAAAAGTTTGGGCCCAGGAGCCTACAATATTTATTACCTGGCCCCTTACAGAACAAGTGTGCTGGCCTATAAGATGAACTAGGGCCCTTAGAGTTATCAGCATGTAAACTGTAATTAAAGTTATGGAAATAAATAATACTGTTTAGAGAAAGTATATAAGATGGGGAAAGATGCCTAGGTTAGAACCTTGTGGAATTACAGATTTAAAGAAGCACAAGTGTGAAGTTGGATGAGCTGGCAAGACTGAGAAGGAAGTGTGGAAAAGTATACGAAAACCAGGTGAAGCCTCTGCTGTTTAGTTAAAAGATCAAGTAAGATAAGGAATGAAAAATGTCCATTGTAAATTGACATGGGAGTTGTCAGAAAAAGCTGTTTGGGTGGTGTGATGGGGACAAAAATCATCCTGAGTTGAGTGGAGCCTACATGAAGGCCACCCTTTCACGAAACTTAGTTGTTTGGAGGGAGCTAGAGTACCTGCCTGGGGAGGAAATAAGGAAAGGTCCTGATAACATGTGAAGAAATCAATACTTTTAAATCCCAGAGAGAAGAATCCAGTTGAAAGGAGAAAGTTGAAGAAAGAAGAGACAGAAAAGAAAATCCATTTTACAACCTTCCTGATAATGTTGGAAGGGCCTGGATCCAGCCTGTGAACTGAGGAAGGACATCAGTGAGGAGGCTGGAGGAAAAGGATGGGTGTAGTGAGTACTAGGTCTGTAGTTTAACAGGGTTTGTGTTGGGAAGTTGGGAATATTCCCATCTGTCAGCTTCTTTTTTTTCTCTGAGAATAAGAGACAGAGCATAATCTAAGAGTGTAGGGGCAACAGAGAGTAAGAGGTAGAGACTGGAAGACAGGGAGAAAATACAGAAGGTATAAAATACATTACTTAAGTTCGGCACTTACTTATTTAATTGCAGCATTCATTGAAGTTTGAAAAACTACAAACCCTTTTTGCCAGTATCTTGTCACGTATCAAAAAATTTCATCATCCATATCCCAACAGTGTTCTTTAAGGAAGGAGAAAAACATGCCCATCATTATGCAATGGAATCTATCAATGGAACTAAATCATTAACTGTGGCTCTGAAGTGAAATATCTACATGCCTGCTCAGAGCCCATGATTATACAATCTAGAGCATTTTTAAAGCATTCCGCAAAACTGGAAGAAAGCAGCATATTATTGAATGGCGGCCAAAGCAACTGGACTCATTCTGTAGTAAAGACTGATGACTAAGTTCAGGGAAAAAAAAGTGTATTACTTATTTCTTGATTTTATTGATATTTTTATCAGTCATCCCCAACTGGGGATTTGATGAAGCAGCAATAAAGATTGAATCAATTCTTATATAGTTACCTGCATGTTCAGACTGTTCTTCCATAATTGGGATTCCATATCCCCAACTAAACTTCAGCTGATATGAAAAAGTATCATTAAACACAACCCTCACCACTTCATGATGGTTTTCTTTTTTTTTAAATAAATTTATTTTTTATTGGTGTTCAATTTGCCAACATACAGAATAACACCCAGTGCTCATCCCATCAAGTGCCCCCTCAGTGCCCGCCACCCAGTCACCCCCACCCCCCGCCCTCCTCCCCTTCCACCACCCCTAGTTTGTTTCCCAGAGTTAGGAGTCTCTCATGTTCTATCTCCCTTTCTGATATTTCCCACTTATTTTTTCTCCTTTCCCCCTTTATTCCCTTTCACTATTTTTTATATCCCCCAAATGAATGAGACCATATAATGTTTGTCCTTCTCCGATTGACTTACTTCACTCAGCATAATACCCTCCAGTTCCATCCACATCAAAGTAAATGGTGGGTATTTGTCATTTCTAATGGCTGAGGAATATTCCATTGTATACATAGACCACATCTTCTTTATCCATTCATCTTTCGATGGACACCAAGGCTCCTTCCACAGTTTGGCTATTGTGGACATTGCTGCTAGAAACACATGATGGTTTTCTGAAAATACTGTAGCCATCATTTATCAGCAATTCCCATGATTGTTCTTCCTGCCATGTATGAAAAATATAAATAATCATATCAACTCATCCTAGAGAACACAAAACCAAGTTACAATTATTTAGGTTTATTGGTGTCACATACTATATTCTTAAGTATGTGTCTCTAAATTAGGTCCTAAAAATCTTCTCTATCATTTTGGCTCAATGTAAATATATGAAAAGATACAAATGACATGTCTTTTAAAAAACCATTTGCAGGGGGACCCGGGCGGCTCAGTCAGTTGAGCATCCAACTTTTGGTTTCGGCTCAGGTCATGATCTCAGGGTCGTGAGATCGAGCTCCACATCAGGCTCCAGGCTCCATGGGGATTCTGCTTGAGATTTTCTCTCTTTCTCTTTCTATCCCTCCCCTCACTCTCTCTCTTTTTAAAATAAATAAATCTTTTTAAAAAACTATTTGCAGCATTTTTTTAGCGTGATCCCATTATAATAAAGAAACTGATCTGTGTGCCTACATATATATGTAAAAATATATGTCTATTTATGGAACCAGTTATACGTGCATGTATACATTATCTTAAAAAGATACACACAAATTTAAATACACACATGTATGGTGTGGTTAGGATAAAAGCAAAAGTTCTCTTTTTTTTTTCTTCAGTTTGTATTGCTTAGCTTTTTTTTAGGGTGACTATTATCTTGGTGATTAAAATAATTTAAAAAATTAAAAAGAAAAAAATACTTAAAATAATCAGTGGAAATACTTGAGAATTTGGTAGGTGGTTTTTTTCTCACCAATTTTTTTCTGCCAAGAGTACTAATACCTACCACATGAAAATACTATGCCAGTAGAAATAAGTTGCAGCAAATAATCAGAGTACAAAAATCACAAGTGAAGTTAGAGTATACCTCCAGGTTCTTTGGAGTCAAGAACATTCCTTAGAATTAAGCTCGTAACATTCATAATGGATGAGTTCATGATCTGTAGAAGTAATCCACCCAATAAGTGGTTAATTGGCCTATTACTAATGGAAACGTCAGAAACCTCTGAAGTCCAACTTATGACCTCCTTTTAAATACTTTTTAAAATAATTTCATGTATTACATCCCAGGATTCTTATTAATTTTAACACAGTATTTAAATCTCACTCAGGACAATGTCTACACGAAGAAGGAAAAGGTATTTATTTTCATTGTGTTGCCATATCTTTCAAAAGTATTCATCCTTCCAAACATGGAATAAGGCTGTGGCATTTTTATGAGGACAATACTAATTTCACTGATTTTCTCAAGCAGTATACAAATACTGTGAAGGGCAAAACATGAGCACTTGGGCTGAATAGCATGAGTCAGACAAATGTAGAATGATATGGCAAGAGAGGAGCTATGATTGGAACAGGCTGGCATGGCAGGTGAATTGGCTGCTTATATTCAAAAAGGATAGACTTCAATGAGCCATGAGACTCCAAGGATGGAAAGCAGCAGGGAGCATACACTGCAGCCAGGGAGACTAGTCCCTGTGGCTTCTGTAAATGCTTCTTGACTTAAAAAGAGATGTGATAAATGATCAAATGGTGGAAGCATGGAAAACCAGATCAGTAGAGAATGAACACTGGTCAGTCAGAGCACATGGCCATTGTGGGTAAAGGAAACAGGCAGAAGTCAGAGATCTAGAAGCTGCAATGAAGAATCACCCAACAGAAGAAAGTGATCCAGGGATAAAGACTGAAATCATCTAAGAAGAGTCCAAACTATTTTTTCCTATTCCAACCTTACTTTTTGGATTACACATCATAGAATAATAATGACTCATAACAGCCCAGATTTCAAGGATGAGAGGGGTGAAGGTAATATATGTAATTTATGGCTCAGTGGTTAAGCATCAGCCTTCAGCTCAGGGTGTGATCTCAGAATTCCGAGATCAAGTCCCACATCGGGCTCCTTTTGAGGAGCCTGCTTCTTCCTCTGCCTGTCTCTCTCTCTCTCTTTCTCTCTCTCTCTGTGTGTGTGTGTGATGAATAAATAAAATCTTAAAAAAAAAAAAAGAAAGAAATCTCCAGTAAGTCTATGTCACGTCTCACTCACATACCCTCACCTGTAGCCCCACACCGATCCTACATGGCAGGTGGATTAAGAGTCCTTGCCCCAGGTGAAAACTACCAAAGTATAGGCTAAGTAAATAAATTCAACTTGCAAAACAAACTTCAAGTTTAACATGTGCAGGTTGCCTAATAATGAAACATTGGTCATTGGGTAACACACCTTTCATAAAGGAAGCCAAAGCCATTTTATCCATTATCCTCTGTGTCATGTTAGTGACTGGGGTATATGCCACCACCAGATCAGAGTCATTAAACTCAACCACACATCCCAGGACATGAGGGGGCTGTTCAGGCAGATGGGTAGCTGGTCTCATTGGTCCCTGGCTTATCAAAACCAACTTTAAAAGAATTTTTCAGTAGCACCTGGGTGGCACAGCAGTTAAGGGTCTGACTTTTGTTTTTGGCTCAGGTCGTGATCTCAGGGTGGTGAAATCAAGCCCCACTTCAGGCTCAAGTTTCTCTCTCCTTCTTCCATTGCCCGTTCTGCTTGTGCTCCCCCCCCCCCCGCAAATAAATAAATAAATAAATAAATAAATAAATAAATATTTTTTAGAAAAAGAATTTTTCAGGGAATTTAAGAAATTGAACTTGAAATGAGATGGTTATATGCAATTTTCACTAATTTTCTGAAGTGTATTAGTGGTTATCTAGAATAGGTTTTTAATTTTTGTAGGTTCTAGCTCAAGTATGACAGTAAAGTGTCATATATCTTTAAAGGCCAGACACAGAGATGAAGCAAAGATGGCAAGAAGTTAACACTTGTCAAATCTGAGTTGTGGGCGAATAGGATAGGGTGATGGAATTGGGTCAGTATTTCTACATTTTGAGATTTAAAACATTTTTGATAAGTTCTTTTATAATTCTAGTGGGTGATTATTATAAATGTACTCTCTATCAACTTAACAGCTAAAATATTCTAACTGAACTGCTTTAAGAGCTACCACAGAGAAGGAAAAGAAGGATGTGAACTCTGCTACTCCCAGAGAAATGGTATTCACTATTTTTAAACAGAATACAGCTTCAATGTGGCCAAAGCAGGTACAGACATATCTCAAGGAAACATACCAAATCCCTTTGACCTTTATGTCTGTGTCCTTATACTGGGAACTTAACAGAATGCAAAGGTATTGATAATCAGCAATCTGGCTCCCTAAAACCACTCTATGTTTACAAAAAAGCATAGTCTTGAAAAGAGATCCCAAAAAAGTTCCCTAATATTTCCTCATAGACTTTTTCCCTCAGCCCTCCCAATTAATAAGAACTGAATCAAACTGTCCTCAGTAGGGTGCTATCATTTAAAATCTATTCAGAGGCACCTGGGTGGCTCAGTAATTGAGCATCTGCCTTTGGCTCAGATTGTGATCCCAGGGTCCTGGGATCCAGTCCCATATTAGGCTCCCCTCAGGGAGCCTGCCTCTCCCTCTGCCTATGTCTGCACCTCTCTCTGTGTGTCTCTCATGAATAAATAAAATCTTAAGAAAAAAGTGAAATATAACATGAATAAAATCATATCCAGTTTTTTTTTTGTCAGAGAATTGCCCATGAGCAGTCTGTACTTTGAATGGCGCGCTTTTGCATGCTTATTTAATATCTAGATAACCGCTGAGTAAAGCTAATTAACATCATAGTCATTCTTAGAATCCCAAAGAACGAATTTCTCCTCTTAAATCCATGGGTCCCCCTTTTGTGAACTAAGAATGCCAGACAAATGCAGATGAAAACCAAAACCATGTTCATGGATATGACTGAAGTAATTGATTTTTAGGTCATCATGATGTGTAACAGATTCTTCTGTCTTCAATTTGAAATCACAACTCTGGTTACTCAAACTCATTTGAATAAATGTTGATGTCATATACAGATTACAAGGTTCAGAGACCCCTGGGTGGCTCAGTCAGTTAAACATCTGCCTTTGGCTTGGGTCATGGTCCCAGGGTCCTGGAATCAAGCCCCATGTCGGGCTCTCTGCTCAAAGGGGAGTCTGCTTCTCCTTCTCTTCCCTGATCATGCTCTCTCTCACTATTTCAGTCACCATCTCTGTCTTTTCTCTTGCAAATAAATAAAATCTTTTTTTTTTTTGCAAATAAATAAATCTTAAAAAAAAAGATTACAATGTTCAGAGAACTTGCTCTATTTTCTTTTTTGACAAAAGTTAAAGCAACCAAACATCAAAAGAACTCTAAATTCTAACAAGAAAGTTTCTAAGTGAAACCATTCATCTTCACCTAACAGCTATACAGGTCTGTTTGAATAGCTCAGTAAGCTACCCACAAAGACATTTTAAAAGAAAAAAAAAAAAAAAAAAAGAAGCCACAGGGAAAAGTAACCTGTCCTAATGCCTACACATTCCCAAGAACTAAAACCTTCCAAATTCTCAAAAGGCTACCCTGAGAAGTATAACACTGACCAGAAGAAATTAATTATATTTGCACACACTTCTGAGCCTCTTTTCCATTTTAACATCACACTAAAATACTACATAACTGAGTTTTAAAAATTAATTCACTCATTAGATCTATAATGTAAAACTTAAAATAATTTAGAAATATCAGAATAATATAATAATTTTAATAGTATCAATCAATATGTTTGGCATTGGCTACATGTATATACTTTATGCCTTACCTTATGCAAAGTGGAAGGTAAAAAACAAATTTAACTGTCAGGAAAATGAATGAGGAACTTAAAAGGACCTCTGATTCATTGTTTCCTTTTCATCTAGGAGGACAGCTAAGATTCCTTCAAGGGCTCTTCTGCAAATGTTTGCCTCTTTTAAAACTGTTTTTATTCAGTTTGGCATCTGAAAACAGGACATAGCCTGTGTGTAAAAAGTCTGCCAAATGTTCTTTATTTGTTAGGGTGGTTTTTGTTTGTTGTTTTTTTTCCCCCCGCACATCTTTCTTGTCCAGTTACTCTGCAGGGACTGTAGTTATGGATGGTTGGCTAAGCACGGCACGTGATATTTATTGTTCTGTCCTTCCAGCATTCATAAAAAGTAATCAGATTCCAAAAGGAAGAAAAAAAACCCCACAGTGTTTGGTAAGTGATTAAAAACTAGCTTTTAGTGATTAAAAATTAGACAGCCAAGTCAAAAAAATAAAGAGCAGACTAAAAAGAAAGAAAGTTGAACAGAGAGAGGAAAAATGAGGGCCAGTCATCTCAGAAATCAGAATAATGCATGTGAACAAAAACAGACACATGGATCAATGGAACAGAATAGAGAAATGGACCCTCAACTCTATGGTCAACTAATCTTCAACAGAACAGGAAAGAATATCCACTGGAAAAAAGACAGTCTCTTCAATAAATGGTGCTGGGAGAATTGGACAGCTGCATGCAGAAGAATGAAATTGGACCATTCTCTTATACCATACACAAATATAAACTCAAAATAGTTGAAAGATCTAAATGTGAGACAAGAATCCATCAAATCCTAGAGGAGAACATAGTAATAACCTTGTTGAACTTGGCCACGGAAACTTCTTTCAAGACACATCAAGAAGGCAAAGGAAACAAAAGTAAAATGAACTATTGGGATTTCATCAAGATAAGCTTCTGCACAGTGACGGAAACAGTCAACAAAACTAAAAAACAACCTATAGAATGGGAGAAGATATTTGCAAATGACATATCAGATAAAGGGCTAGTATCCAAGATCTATAAAGAACTTATTAAATTCAACACCAGAGAAACAAACAATCCAGTCATGAATGGGAAGAAGACATGAACAGACATTTCTCCAAAGAAGACATAGACATGGCCAACAAGCACATGACAAAATGCTCTGCATCACTTGCCATCAGGGAAATACAAATCAAAACCACAATGAGATACCACCTCACTCCAGTGAGAATGACTAAAATTAACAAGTCAGGAAATGACAGATGTGAGGATGCAGAGAAAGGAGAACCTTCTTACACTGTTGGTGGGAATGCAGGCTGGTGCAGCCACTCTGGAAAACAGTGTGGAGGTTCCTCAAGAAGTTAAAAATAGAGTTACCCTACAACCCAGCAATTACACTACTGGGTATTTACCCCAAAGATACAAATGCAGTGAAACGATACCTGCAACCCAATATTCACAGCCATGATGTCCACAATAGCCAAACTGTGGAAGGAGCCACGATGTCCTTCAACAGATGAATGGATAAAGATGATGTGTGTGTGTGTGGAATATTAGCCATCAGAAAGGACGAATATCCACCATTTGCTTCAACATGGGTGCAACTGGAGGGTATTATGCTGAGTGAAATAAGTATATTGGAGAAAGACAATCATCATATAGTTCACTCATATGGGGAATATAAGAAATAGTAAAAGGGATTATAAGGGAAAGGAGGGAAACTGAGTGGGAAAAAACTAGAGGGAAAACAAACCCTAAGAGATTTCTAACTCTGGGAAACAAAGAGTTGCAGAAGGGGAGGTCTTGGGGAGATGGATGGGGTAGCTGGGTAATGGGCACTAAGGAGGGCACTTGATGGGATGAGCACTGGGTGTTATACTCTATGTTGGTAAATTGAATCTAAATTAAAAAAAGAATAATGCACATGGGAAGTTTTCACCTAAAACTTAACTGCCCTTCAGTTAAGTAGTTCCTTGTACAAATGATTGCTGTGTTCTGGAAAGTATGCAGAATGGCTTACAACGCTTTTCCTTATTTACTACTGAAAGCAAACCTATGTCGCTACTAGAGTCACAACCGTGTTACAGATTCGAAAGTGGGTCTTCTAGATGGAGGTTATTTGCGGATGTTCAAATAAAGGCAGAGCCCACATGTGAGCCCAGAGCCGTGTTTGGGCTCCAGGCCCCTCACTCTCAACAACCGCTATGAAAATTATGCTAATTAAAACAATACCTAATACCCATTTTCATAGTTTAATAGTTTAGACAAGAATGGAGCACCCTGAGACTATTTCAATGACTACCATTTTCATTGAGAAAATGGATGTAAACATTGTCTTTGACTCTAATTGTATCCCTCCCTTATTGTTGGTCACATTTCTCCTCTTATTTTGCCAGTCACTGCTAGAAGTAAGAGTCTATGAACCAAATAACACCAACTATTTAACCTGGTTCCAATTCCAGACATTAATGATGATATTTATTTTATATGGGTGTGGGGTAAAAAAAAACAACAAAAAATCATATTATAATACATACACATGCTTTCTTAGGAACTAAATTTAGAAGCTAACTTATTTCCATAGTTTTAGGGATTTTAATCTCCACGATAGTGCAGTGACGTGCTTACAAGTGCAGGAGTCTGAGATCTACATTCCAAACCTGTCACTCTTCAGCTTGGACAGGTGACACCGAATCCCCAGGCCTCCATTCCACATGTATCACGGAGGCTGGACTTTGTTCTGAGCCTCTGCACATTTCTACCTGGGTAGTAAGTACTGCTTCTGGGTCCCAAGGCTGAACTCCTCCAGACTTGGATTTGTGGGGACCCATGAATCAAGCCAGCCCTCCTCAGCACACTTCACAGATCTTTTAATCTACTCCTTGGTCTTCCTACTCTCCCTGGGTCCTCAGCCCTACTTCTGCACTCGTTTCAGTACATAAATTTAATGTTTTACTGAATCTCAGAGACCACTGGGTGGAGGCTTCCCTCCCACCCTCTCTGCTTCCTGTGAAAAGTTCCCAGAGGAAACCGGGCCAGTCTTTGCCAGACTTAATCTCCCTGCCTCACCTCTCAACCCAGTCTTATAACCTACTCTAAAATCCAGCTCCCCCTTTATGACTTCTGATATAATATCTTCTCTCCTCCCCTCCTTTCTGTGGACATGCCTAATAATTAATTATACGGGGAAATTTTCTACTGACTGCTGCTGCCTTTCTTAAGCCAACTAATCATATAAACTTCGTCTACTAGCTCATCTCACATTCACTGTGCAAATCCCCATGGTATTAGTTTCTTGGGGCTCTGAAACTAGGCACCACAAACTGGGTATGTTAAAAATGACAGAAATGTATTCCCTCACAGTTCTAGAAGCTGGAAGTCTGAAATCAAGGTGTCATCTCCCAGGCCACGCTCTCTCCTGGTTCCTGGGGCTTGATAATCATCCTTCTCATCCGTATCTTTGCTCTGTAACCTCATTATCACGTGGTGGTCCCCTCTGTGTCTGTTCTGCCCCCGCTTCTTATACAGAGACCAGTCATATCAGATTAAGGGCACACTCTACTTTGGTATGAGATTATGTCTATAAAGACCCTATTTTCCAAATAAAATCATATTCACAGGTACCAGGAGCTGGGACTTCAATCTGTCTTTTTTGGTGGCATATGATTTGGCCCATAACAAACACACAGGCAGTACAGAGTGAACTCAATTTTTATAGCTGATGGTCATTTGACAGTTTTCCTTACCCCCATACCCATGCTAGTGAAACTAAATGAAACTAAGCTCTCAGATCTTGCCAATGACCACTGACATCTTGGTATCAACATCTGCAGTACTGTTTTTTTGTTTGTTTGTTTTTGTTTTTTTTTTTATCTTTCTGTAGCATTTTACACTGTTGAGACCTATTGCTAGGAACTCTATGTTACAATTTACCATTTTTCTTCTCTGACTTCTCTTTTTCTAACAATCCTCGGTTTATTCATGTGCCTTCGTACTTTTTAACTTCAAATTTTGGCCTTTCCTTTAATAAATATATCCACCCTTTCAGCTTTATCCTAGATCTATGTTTTCAGCCATCACCTCCTTATACTGGATCTATTTATTCCATTTTGACACATCAAAACTCAAGTGTCTAATTTATCTTCCCAACACACTTGGCTCACTAAGCCTTTTCTTTTCTTTTTTCTTTTCTCTTACTAGATACCCAGTTCAGAATCTCAACACTTGTTGAATGGATAAAGAAGATGGGTGTGTGTGTGCATGTGTGTTCATGTGTGTGTGCAATAGAATATTACTCAGCCATAAAAAAGAATGAAATCTTGCCATTTGTAACAACATGGGTAGAACAAGAGGGTATTATGTTAGGATAAATAAGTCAACCAGGGAAAGACAAATACCATATGATCTCACTCATATGTGGAATTTACGAAACAAAACAGATGAACATAATGGAAGGGAAGGAAAATTAAGATAATAAATAAAATAGGATGAAAATAGAGAGGGAGACAAACATAAGAGATTCTTAACTCTAGGAAACAAACTGAGGGTTGCTGGAGGGGAAGGTGGTGGGGCGATGGGGTAACTGGGTGATGGGCATTAAGGAGGGCACATGATGGAGTGGCCACTGGGTATTATATGAGACTGAGGAATCACTAAATTCTACTCCTGAAACTAATAATACAATATAGGTTAACTACATTGAACTGAAAAATTTAAAAATAAAATAATTTTAACATTTGTTTTGTGTTTCTCTCTCTTCCTCATAATCAATATCAATTTAATTACCAAGCTCTACTGGCACTTAGGGGCTTATGTAGATCTCTAGAAAGGGCATTATGTTTGCCTTGTTGGATTTAGTCTTTTTCCTGGACTGGAGAGCTGGATTGAGGAACTAGTTCTCTCCTCAGATTCATCTTTTATAGTTATACCAAAAGTTAGCTTCTTAAATATTCTTCTGTTGTAGGTTGATTGATTTGTGCATCCCAGGTTTATTTCTTGCATAAATAAAAATAATTCAGGGATGGCTGGGAGGTTTAGTGGTTGGGCATCTGCCTTCAGCTCAGGGCATGATCCCGGAGTCCTAGGATCCAGTTCCATATCGGGCTCCTTGCATGGAGCCTGCTGCTGCTGTCTCCGCCTTTCTCTGTGTCTCTCATGAATAAGTAAATAAAATCTTTAAAATACAATTCAGATTTCTTTAGAAAAGTAACTATATTTTCAAAAATTCATTTCCCTTCTTTCTTGCTCCCAGATATGAATGATATTTTATTGCTAGGTCTTTTTAAAAAGAACAGCTTTAGTTTTAATGATTGAAACTATTATTTCCACTCAATGATTTTTTTAAAAGATTTTATTTATTTATTCATGAGAGACACAGAGAGAGAGGCAGAGACACAGGCAGAGGAGAAGCAGGTTCCCTGTGGGAAGCCCAAGGCAGGACTCCATCCCAGGATCCCAGGATCACGACCTAGGCCAAAGGCAGACGCTCAGCCACTGAGCCACGCAGGTGCCCAACTCAACGATTTTTACTTTTGTTATTATGCCCTCGTTTTTATTATGAAATATCTCCAACATATAGGAAAACATAGGGGAATGTAACAAAATACCATGTATATGTTCCCCAAACTTTAAAAAATTAATATTTTGTCACAAAGTGTCCTTTGTAATCTCTCCCTGATCTTATGCCTGTTCCTTTAGCCCAGGGCATCTCTTCCCACTCATTTCTGCTTTATGAGTTATATATGAATTCCTGAACAGAATATACCATTATTTCATGTGTTTGTAAATTAAAAGAATAATATAATACTACATATTTTATTCTGCAACTTGCCTTGTTCACTTAAGATTTTACTTATATTTTATATATCCATGTTGATACATGTTGATCTAACTAATTTAACTTTTTAAAGAGTGAATAAAATACAATTCATTTAAAACTTACCTATTGCTGGTCACTACGTCTCCAGACAGTTTTTCATTCTTACAGACAGGTGTTGTGACATCCTGGCACCTGCCTCCTTTTGCGTATATGTAAGAATCTCTTTATGGTGGTGGGAAGTAAGAAAAAATGGTGCTCTTAATCAGTACACCTATAAATCAGAAATGTCTCATGGACCCTACACAAAATATTTGAAATATGAGTGGAAACCCTACAATGCTGAAGAATTGATGGTGATAGAAAGGGAGGTGGGCAGGGGGTGGGGGTGACTAGGTGATGGGCACTGAGGGGGGCACTTGATGGGATGAGCACTGGGTGTTATTCTATATGTTGGCAAATTGAACACCAATAAAAAAATAAATTAAAAAATTTTTCAAAAATAAAAAAAAGAAGTAAGACTTGAAAAAAAAAAAAAGAATTGATGGTGATCTATTCATTTCCCAGCTATCTAACCACATAAGGTTGGATCATTATACAGATTTACATATTATACTAACTCAATTTAGCTGCAACATGACTGAAAAGGATTTCTACAAAATAAAAAAGTGTGCATTACTGAGGGGGTGGCACTAGGCAGGATGAGCACTGAGTGTTATGGTATATGTTGGCAAATTGAACTCCAATAAAAAAAAACTAAAAAAAAGTGTGTATTACAAATTATTTTAATAATGCACATATAGGTGAAAAATAAGAAAATGGCACTTCAAGTATGAAGTATGGCCACGTATTCATAAATGACAAGAACTCTTCCATCTTTATATCATCCTATCTGGTTTATTGTTGTAAACATTTTATATTAACACAGTAATACATGTGGGATGCCTGGGTGGCTCAGCGACTTAGCGCCTGCCTTCGGCCCAGGGTGTGATCCTGGGGTCCCGGGATCAAGTCCCACATCAGGCTCCCTACATGGAGCCTGCTTCTCCCTCTGCCTATGTCTCTGCCTCTCTCTCTGTGTCTCTCATGAATAAATAAATAAAATCTTTTTAAAAAAAGATATAAAGTCAAGATTGTATTATCTACCTTGTATCCATAGCTCCTAACCTAGTGTTTGGGCCACTGCAAGAATTTAAACACAAAAGACACTAATAATCACTGACTACTATGCATATGATCAAAGCCAGTTGAGTCTAGGGGCCAACTGGCTATGCACCAGGCTCCCTTTCCCAACACACACACACACACACCCTCAGAATGTAAAACTCCTTTGCCACAAAAAGTCAGTCTTTTAATTATGCACTCTTTACAAATTTGTCTTTTCTGATCTAAATGATCAAATAGCTTTAGGGTGAAAATCAAGTAGAGTTAATTTTCAGAAGCTCTCAGGGAAAGGAGCTAAACCCTCCAAAGTCTGTTCCTGAACTTAGAACTTGTCTCCTTCTTTAGACCATTCACAATTTTTGCCCGGACACCTCAGGCTTCCCTGTATCCAGGATCTTCTCAAAGCAGGTGATTGAGATATCCATTTAAGTTTGAAAATCACTGTTTAGCTACTGCAAATTCTCATTTCTCTATGCTTTTCACAACTGACCACTTTTGACTGATTATCTTCAATTGACCTAGCAGGAAGACAGGAAGAATAATAAAATTTTAGTCACTACCAGCTACCTTTGGCAACACACACCCTCATATGTGTGTGGAGTTGCATGCATACCCAGAGCTCTACCTATTACACACATCGCTTTTAATGAGTGAATTCAATGTTGTAAGTGCCATAGGGCAGAAGCCAGATCCCACGAGAGGCTTAGTAGCACTCTCTGAAGGACATCAAGAACATAAGCTCTTAAGTCACACTGCCTGGATTCAAATCCCATTGTGCTACTTAGGAACTCAGTGTCATTGAGTAAATCATTTAACTTCTCTGGCCTCAGATTTTCCAGCTATAAAGTGGAGGGTGAAAATAAAGATCCTTAGTTCTTAGGGTTGTTGTAAGAATTAAATACAATATTCAACACTGGTGGTAAATACATGCTCCAACTTTAGCAAGTACTAGAATCACCTGGAGAGTTTGCTCTAATTACACAGATGGCTGGACCCCACTCCTGGAGTTTCTGATTTGGTAGTTCTGGGGTGACCCGAGAATTTACGCTTGTAACAATCCCCAGCAGATCCTGACATGGGCAGTCAGAGAACCACTGGTCTACAAAAAGTGCACAGAACAACAGAATGATGCCCTGCACAGAGTACACACTCAAAAAATATTATTACTACTTCTAAAGCTTAGTTCTTAACATATCAAGTCTCTTCTAACAGCAGGAATTATCTTACTTTTAAAGATTTCCCCCCAAAAAACTAACAGTTTTGACTCATCTTGATGCTTTGACCCACCTGAGAATTATCATTGAAATACTTAAGTGATTGTTTACATGGGGAAAAAAATAAACTGAATTTTCTCAAATATGTATCACTAGATTTACTGTTGAAACAAAATAAGAAGTAAACATCAGAGACGGTAGTTTATCTTTATTAACAATGTTATCCCCAAAGCACCTTTTCTGGCAGTTTCTTTTTACCATCTCTGCCCATCTCCCTTCCAGTGATCCCAGTTACCAATAAAACTTACTTTCCACCTAAGAGATAACATAGGATTCCCCGGCCACCTTTTGGAGAGTTCCTGAAAAGTTTTGGATTTTGTGGCTCCTTAAAATGAACAGAAGGTGGGATTTAAAAATCCAGCCTCAATCCCTGTCTACCACCCACTTCCTGTGCTTTCTAACCTCCGGCTGTTCAGCTTTCTTCCATGTGATGAAGGGCTAGACTGTCTTCTTGCTCATCCTCTTTCTTGTTCTTTGTTCGGACATCGTGAATGCTGCTGTCTCCTTACTTCCCAAATGAAGCAGCACAAGGTTCTCGTGAACCTTGACCATTTGACTCAGTAGAGTTCAGCCTCAGGCTTCCCAGACTGCCTTGCTGGCTCCAGTTTGGGCTCTTGGGCCATTGCTGAAGCAGCCTTACTCTACCCTTTTCTGGTCCCTGGGAAGTTCCCCATCAGCACAGCCCTCTGCTGCTCTCTGCTGGTCAGAGGGGTTCACATTTTGCTGGGTCTCTACTAGGCACCTGCAGCAACTTACCCCGCAGCTTTCACCTGGCAGATTAGAAACCACGCTTCTTGGTCCTTGGAGTGAGGTGGGAGGATGAGGATACTGGGCCTTAATTGTACAGCTTGAGATAACACGTTTTTGAATAAAAACCTGCCACATTTCCAATGTGAGATTCATTCTCCCCCAGCACAGAGCTCTGCGTTTAAATTGTAAATTATTATTCTAAATTCTTTTGACTTTCAGTTAGACTAAAATGACCAAGAAACCTTCAGTGGCTTTTTATACAATTTAGTTCTCACCCTTTTTTCCTCCAGCTGCATGGGAAAGTCCATGAGGGCCACAAGACGACTCTGGGTTTGCATCTTTTATTAACAATACTATATATGACTGTTAATGGCCCTAAGTCAGATAGTATCTGTAGAATTCCTTTAAAGGTTCTTACCTTAAACTTCAAAATGTAAGCAAAGCTATACTGCAACGTGTGGATCTGCCATAGTGTCTTCGCAGATATTTATTTCAGGAACTCCTTTCTAATATTCACAATACAGGCTTGAAATAGGCATGCCCCTTCCCCCAAGATAAACTCCTTCCTAAATTGGGAACCTCATAAAGAAATGGGTAGAGAATAGCAGATAAACTTTACATGTAATAAGAAAAATCACAAAATAATCAAAATATAAGAGTAACAAAATAGCACTGAGAGAAAACTTCATTATGCAGAGACCTTCAGAGTAACTTTGCAGATATCTCTCAAACCCTGAATGTTTATTTAAAAAATTAGAATTTAACACCTGAAATTAATATGACATTATTTGTCAACTATACTTTAATAGTGACTTTTTAGAGGAAAAAAAACCATTAGAATTGAAAAGATGTGTCTATTAACTTAATTTGAGTCAGAACCAGGAACCAACCTCCCTTGAGTACCAGCATATGAAGCATACTTCTATATGGAAAAACCAAAGAAGAGTATTAAAGACAACCTTTCCACGGAAACCACTGGGTAAATGAATTGGATCTACTTTCAACCCAAATCTATGAGTTAATGTCCTCAAAGAGGGAGATCTTGCCCTCAAGGAGACATCTGACAAAATCGAAGCATTTTATTGTGTTACTGGCATTTAATAGGAAGAGGCCAGGGATGCTGCTAAATACCCAACAGGGCAGCCTCCCACCCAGTCCCCCAAGACGCACAACAAAGAAGGATCCAGCCCAACTGTCAATAGGGCCAAGGTTAAGATACTTGGCATTAAAGAATCATGAATCATCTTTGTGCAAAATTGATATTATAACAAAAAATCCAGTATACTTTGGATAGTAAAGGGAAAATGAGAGAATGTTGTTCTCCAGTACAGCATTATTTGTGTTGCATTTTGTTCTATCCCCTCTGCAGCACAACATCTTACCAAGGCCTCCAATAACACCACTTCTTGCTCATCTGGTCTATGATGTCAAAAAAGTAGACAATGCCATGCTCTTTGGGATGCCCAGCTGATCCAAGTTTCTTTGGAATATGTTGAGGGTGGGAGGACTCTAATCTAACCTTAGGGCAAGATTGAAATGTACTTCGACCATTCCATATTAATGCAAAACCTTCCTGATTCTCTGATTGGAATAGAAAAATCATTTGCCAAATAAATTAGCAGCTGAATACCATATGACAGAAGCTGTTCTTAATCTGCTCTTGCAAAACTGCATTATCTGGCTAAGCTGCTAAATAGGAGCTATTATTCGGTTGAGTTTGCAGTAGACTGCCATCTTCTGAGTCTGGTTTCTGCAGGGACTAGATCAGTATGTGAAAATGGGAGGTGTAATAAAGGCTATATTTACCTGCATCTTTAATTTCTTCCATTCTCTCTCCATCCCCCCCCCCCCCCCAAGAATGAAATGTTGGTTTTATTTCCTATCCTACTGAGAAGAGGGCAGTTTTAAGCGCTTCTCTTTGGTCTTCCCCACTGTACTAGATTGAATAGTGTGCCCTTCCCCTCAAAATTCATGTTTTCTGAGACTTGTATTTCTAAATAGCGTCTTTGCAGATGTAACTAGTTAAGATGAGGTCATATTGGAATAGGAGGAGCTCTCAATCTGAAACGACTGGGTGTTCTTAGAAGACAACATACACCAAGACAGATTCACAAGGAAGATGGCCATGTGACAAAATCAGAGTTAAGCAACTGCTAGCTAGGGAACTCCAAGGATTTCTGGCAACTACCATAAGTGACAGAACGGATTCTGCCTCTGAGCCCCCCCACCCCCGCCCCGAGAAGGATCCAAGACTTTGTGGACTTCTGGCCTCTATAACTGTGAGAATAAAATCTGTTATTTTAAGCCACTTAATTTGTGGCACTTTGTTATGGCAGCCTTAGGAAACAAACATACTTGTTATAATAGTTCTCTAACATAAAAGGCCACCTGAACAGCTGTCAGCTAACTCTTTGAAGATAGATCCAGATTTTATTCTCATATTAGCATTTAGTTTACTTCCTAGATAGTCCGTGATCCGTTTTGATCATTAAATGAGCAACCTAACCACCATCCATGTCTTAATCTCCAGTTATCAAGAGGTAAACTTGGGTGACCTTAAATGGCTCTTTCATTGGTAAATATGTAGAGATGGTGAAAAAATTATTTCAAATTATTGTATGGACTTTTTGGAATCCTGCTTTTTTAAAGATTTTATTTATTCATGACAGAGAGAGAGAGAGAGAGAGAGAGAGAGGCAGAGACACAGGCAGAGGGAGAAGCAGGCTCCATGCAGGATGTGAGCCCAATGTGGGACTCGATACTAGGTCTCTAGGATCACACCCCAGGCTGAAAGCAGCACTAAACCGCTGGGCCACCAGGGCTTGCCCTGGAATCCTGTATTTATGCATGTGTGGGAGTAAGCCTTCTAATCATGTAGTTTTGTCATGTCCATTTTTAAGATGCTTGAAATTAAGTTTATTTGCTTAATTTAAAAAGGTGATTAATTAGATTTGCAAGCATATTATAGGTTCCTGGGAAGAATTTGTCCATTAAATTTAAAATCTTGTCTAAGTGTTTGGAAGAATCAAAGCTATCCAAAAATCCTAAGGAAATCGATAAATATGTAAGTAGTGTTAAGTATTTGGGAATAATTTAATCTATAAACATAACAAAATATAAGTGAAGTGGTTGTTTTATATTTTCACAAAATAGAACTGACAAAAAAAAGAACTGACATAAAAAGGTCTACAAGAATAGCGTTTCAGCTTAAAATATAAATGTGAATTAAAGCACAAGTAATTTTCAATGTTCCCTCTGCACTTGAAAACTCCCAACAGATACTAAGAAATGATTACTAACAATTATTAGTGCCAGGTTTTTCCATTTTTAATGAGCCACTCGTTATTCATTTATCAACACTAAATAACAAAAAACTTCATTTTAATATACAAAATGAAAGGTTTATCCTAAATTTTCAGTTCTTAAAGCTTATTACTAATAATATAGTATTTATTTTTCTTAAAGAGTAGCATTGAGAATTTACTTACATATAACACATTATGAATAAAAATAAGTAAATTTTGACCTTACAAGAATAGCTGATATAAAAATTATTTACCTGAGAATAAATTCTTTCATTGTATATAATATGTTCTTTCAGGAGAGAAAATGAAAAATGGATGTTAGCCATATTAAAAATATATTAAGGATAAGCATTCCTATTTTTCAAAAGTCAGTGCCTATTTATGTGTTACATGAAAATACAGATGAAAATACAGTTTCATCAAACTCATAGTACAATCAGAATGAAATGCATGACCAATAGAACAATAAAAACAAGGACAACACTTACCCTAAATAGAATTAATTGTGCACCAATAAAAGTGTTAGTACCACTAGCAAAGCATTTGTGCTATTATAGTTACATAAGTGTTGATCTTCCTCCTGCAAGTGAGATCTCACAGGGCCAAAATGGATAGTTATCTTTCTATCCAAAAAACTCACTGCTTGAAAGATCATCACTCAAAATGGTCTGTTGCATTAAATTACTCTAAAAATATTTTAACAATTAACCTCAAAGTAATTGCCAATTTACAAAAGAAATGTTTTTAAAGAAAACCTACAGCCTTTTGTTCTCTACTGATAACAAACTCAAAAAAAAAAAAAGAGCAAAGTGAAATGTATATTCATCATCATGTTTTCATGGTTACCATCTGCTTGGATCCCAACAGCTGCAGACAGAGGTTTGCTTTAAAGTCAGTAACCAGAGTCACTGAGTAAAGTCCAGGCTTTACTCTGAAAATTTGATCGTAGATGGAAAATATAAACTAGGTGATGCTGTTTTTTTCCAACCTTTGCCTAATGTATGTATTTATATTTATTGTTGGTATAGAAAAAAATTTAAGATTGAGAATTTAAGACATTTTGAAATAAAATGTGTTCAAAAACATGAACTATCCACTGTAAATAAAGATAAACTTCCTTTTGGACTGTATTCTTTTCTTCACTCACCCTTGCTTTCCTAAGTATTAAATTTTACTTTCCAATTTAAATAAAAACTCTAAAGAAATTATACTTCTGAATAGGAAAGATTTTACTACTGTGAAAAAGGGAATATTCCTACATATAATTTAATTCATGATGAAAAATATATTCACTCTATGTAAAAACAAAAAAAATTAAAGTCTTTTTTAAAAAAAAGCTTATAAGAGCACAATAATAAAATAACTGAACATAATGGATAAGAACCCAACTGCAACTACTCAGCACAACCTCAACTTTGACTTTCCTTTTCGTTGGTCACACAATCACAGATGCACAGTGAATGTGGCAAGTCAATGTGCAGGAGCAGGTAATGTTCTCAGTCAGCTACGTGCTATTTAAAAGAACACATTTTCCTCAGTGTGGTCAGGTCCTAAGAAACTACCTTTTCAGTGACTGTTCTAGTGAATTAGGGATTGCTTTGTTTCTTAAACTGAGTTTAAGTGCTCCAGGCAATACAGGACTATAAAAATATACGCTAAAAAAGAGGCCCCTGGGTATTTATATGAATACTAGTTACTGAAAGGTATCTCTTTAAATTTACGGCACCATTTAGCTGTGACTTGCTTTAGAAAATGCACAATGCTATTTAATTACCTACAAAGGTAAAGATTTTTTTTTCAAATGTGTCTTGAGTTGTATTTATTAGGCAGTACTAAAAGTTCAGTGAAAGTTACAACTTTTACTTAAGATGTAAAAGTGAGATTCTCAGGTGAAGAATCCAAAAGCTTGGTATCATGAGGTAAGTGGCTGTCAGCTGCTGATCGAACATGAAAAACTAGTGCCAATTAAATCTTAAAAGGAGAAATACCTTAGCAGTGGGTTGTAAAATCCAAGCAAAGACTGTAGACAGTTCAGTTAGACTAGTGACAGATTAGAGCAGATAATCTCTGACAAGTCATCAGAGGTAGCTGGAAAGGTAGGTATCTTTAGAAATATATGTAAGTTGCCAAAACAATGGGGAAGTATTAGTCATAGACCTTGGGCTGAGAAAGAACTGCTAGAGCCTAAAATGACAGATGCCTTATAGTGTAGTGTTAAAAGTTCACTAAGTTTCCCTAAGTTAAAGAGTTAATAGTGGGGATCCCTGGGTGGCGCAGCGGTTTGGCGCCTGCCTTTGGCCCAGGGCGCGATCCTGGAGACCCGGGATCGAATCCCACGTCAGGCTCCCGGTGCATGGAGCCTGCTTCTCCCTCTGCCTATGTCTCTGCCTCTCTCTCTGTGTGTGTGACTATCATAAATAAATAAAAATTAAAAAAAAGAGTTAATAGTATTTCAGTAAAGGATTTGGGTATTTAAAATAACTCAGTACCAAAAAAAAAAAAAAAGAGGGATCCCTGGGTGGCGCAGCGGTTTGGCGCCTGCCTTTGGCCCAGGGCGCGATCCTGGAGACCCGGGACTGAATCCCACATCAGGCTCCCGGTGCATGGAGCCTGCTTCTCCCTCTGCCTGTGTCTCTGCCTCTCTCTCTGTGACTATCATAAATTAAAAAAAAAAAAAAATTAAAATAACTCCGTACCAAATTCTTCCGTTCCTTTTTTTTTTTAAACTCTTTATACTGTAATTCTCACACTCCCAACATATTTGTCTTTGCAAGTTGATACTTCCATTCATCCGGTGGAAATACAATGTCAGCTAGTATTATTTATACTACATTATACCTATAGTCCATACACATGGGCTCTACCAGGAAATATTTCCAAGATTACATTAACCATAACCTTACTTCAATTCTGACAGAGCAAAATTCTGGTTTCTCATTAAAGTGAATTATGTATAGTTTTCTTCTAATCCTTAAATCCCAAAGGTTTATTTATCTCCTGCCATGTGCCACAGTGAATTTGAAGTGAGTTACTAATTAACCTAGACAGATATACTTAAAACTCTATAAAGGAGATATTCAAATAATAAAGTTTACGAACGAAAATGATTACCCAACAAATTATTTTATTCTGTAATAAAATATAATGTGCCCTTTGGGAGAAAGATGACAAAAAAAATTTATATATTCCATGAAGTGTACAGGAAAGCATATGGTCGATTCTTCCAACTGTGTAGATGATGTCATTCTAACCGCAATCAGGCTATTACATAGTAAGACTAGAGAAAGTCTTCCTTTAATTATAATTAAAACACCTGTGAATTTTATCATGAGCAGAAGAAATGTTTCTTCAACGACCTAAATCATCTATGTCTAACATCACCTAATAGAACAAGGTCTCATTTCATTTATTATGATGAATGAGTGCCACCTAGCGGATGTCACCTCTTGCAAACCTCTATCTGCACGGGACTACTTAGTGTTTACTGCTCTCTGGGATGTCAACTTCCACTCAAAGTTTAGAAATTAAAAAAGAGAAGCAAGAAATTTTTGCTTTATATTTCTTGTCTATGTATTGTTTATGTATTAGGCTTTTTAAATTTAGACTGAGATATCACATACTCAAGTAACAAGATGGTATAAATTTAAAAATAAAGATAACCATTAAAAATAAAACTATTGTCACTATTTCTTTAAATCGTAAATTTAAAAGCACTATTTTTGAAAGGTAAAAAAGTAAATATTCGACCTCACATACAGACTGCAGTTCAATATGCTTCATGTACAAACATGCAGTTTCAATTATTTATACACAAGTGTTATTTAAAGAAAAGCAAAACATACAACCACAGCATTTCAATCAAGGAGCTTAGGAAAATCCCAAATGCTTTCTTGGTTCTTCAGTTACCATTCAAATAATGTATCTTTAAACCAAAGTCAAAGTAAAAAAAATAAGTTCAGTAAGCAGATTGAACTGTACATATTCAAAACACCACTCTGTCTTCCTGTGTTCTTTCCCACCAAAGTGTGCTGTTTAAAGTTCCACAACTGCTATCTTCTTCCTCTTGTTCTTTAGTGAGTTCTACGAAAACCTAATGAAAGTAAATAAGTGAATATAGTATTCTGTATTGCAATGATCTCGAAAAATTTTTAATTACATCAGACACAGTGTAAGGCTACATCTAAGTACATTAACCATTCAAGTATTAAGAGATATACTGGCATTAATATTATTTAAACAGATCCTTTAAATCACATACAAAGATGGATGTTATAAGGACTAAGATTGTTTTCTGATTAATATATGTTAAGTAGCACTGTCATAAAAAATAATTTATAAATATTTAAGCAATGTAACTTAGATATATGAAATAATATTAACAACCTTCATTTTCTTTACTAAATAAACAATAATGAACTTTTCCAAACAAATAGATGGAAAGTTTAAAGGTTTTTTAAAATTATACAAAATTTAGGTGTATTGTACAGCAATCTGTCTCTGGTTCACAAACACCCTCTCTCTCCAATATAAATCTAAACAACTGAGGGTGCCTGGTTGGCTCAGTTAGTCAAGCTTCCAACTCTTGGTTTCAGCTCAGGTCATGATCTCAGTGTCAAGAGATTGAGCCCTGCATGGGACCCTGAGCTCAGCGGGGAGTCTACTTCCCTCTCCATCTTGTTCTGCACCTCCCCTAACCCGGACACATTCTGTCTCTCTCTCTCTCTCTCTCAAATAAATAAATCTTTAAAAATAAATAATTAAGTCTAAACAATTAGATATCAGACATTTTCTTCTATAAAAGAATTTTTAAAAATTGAACTTTATAGTACCTGTTCCAACGTTGCTTGAGAAAAGCTATATTCTTCAATGGCAAAAGTATGTTTAGCTATTAAAATATGAAAACAGTATTTTACTTATTAGTATTTATAAAGAATAAAAATGGCAGTAACTACTAAATAGCTAACGATCTGTTTTTTAAAAAAAAAAAAACACTTCTGTAATCAGTCATTTAAATTTGAAGCTGCCAAAACATGTTACTTTCCTCTATCTTGGTCCCCTTGTCTCCCTCAGGATCACCACTCTTCTGCAGCCGAGATACCACACCTGCAATGTTACTTGCCTCACCTCGTCTTTGCGGAGCTTCTCCTGTTTACCCTCCTCTGTCTTCCTTACTATGCCTTTTCTCATAACTTCTTTGGCTTCCTACTCTATGTCCCATTGCCCAATTTCCAATACAGCCTGGTCTGAATTTCTTGCACTAGATTCTGGATATAATTTCTATGTCCATATGCTTTTTTTGTATTTATTTTAGATCCTTTAACAATCTAATCTAACACCAAATTTTCTGCCTTTTTATTGATTCCTGTAGTGAAATTCTCCTCAAGCAGCATTAGGTTGTTTAATAGTTTATAAATTCCATAAAACAGCTTGTATATGAATATCTGTTCCATACAGGAGCTTACCTCTCTCCACTTGCTACCAGGTATCTTTATCCTGCCAACCATTTATTTTAAAAAATGCCAAGTTTCAATAAGCTGCTTTAAGCTTTTAGGAATGTCTACATTCCTAACCCATGAAATCTCCTCTTCTCTCTTCTGCTGCCACTGAAATCTTGCCACCATCACTACTTCTAGGGCCTGATACAAAGTGAGGATTCTGGAAACTCAATGTTCTCATTTCTGGAATGAACCACGAGTGCTAAATAAACTGAACTTTCTCAATAGATGCAATGTGAAAAACCATGGTGATGTCTACTAAAATAGTAAAAGGTTTACACTGCAATATAGCTCACCTACCAAACCCCTACAATGTTAGTATTTACCTCTATCTTACGTTAAATTAATAAAAGGTTATCTTTTTACTTATAATGGTTCCCACAAAAAACAGTCTCAATTTCTAAACTTAAAAAAAAAATCTTTTATAAATTGAAAGCTACCTAACGATGTTTTTCAAATCTTACCTTCTTCAAGCTTAGAAAAAGACTGTGAAAGGGATGGAACATCTTCCTTAGGAATCTTATAAGCCAAAATAGAAGAAAAACTGGAAACAGATAAAATATAAAAAAATTAAAAAATGACTAGTATGTTCTAAAGCTAAAGTTCAAACTTTTTAAAGTTCAAAATCATACTCCAACAACTTATTTTGATACATATTTACAAAACAATTGTTTTGTCTTAAAATATTTCCATATAAAACAACTCTCAATACTACTGATACGTGAACTTTAAAAAAGTTTAAATACTATTGAATATTACAAGATCTACATTAAGTCAGATATAAAACTCCAGTCATTGGGCCATATTAGTCCGACACTGGTAATATTAACAGACTTTTTTTTCTAATCCCTAATAGCCAAATTTTATTATTCCTCTACAAAAAAAATATTAATAAGTTTTTAAAATCTTTACCTCTCCTGACGGATTGCATTTGGGAAAATATACTGAATTTCTCTTTGAAGACGGTCTACTTCTAGGTTTTCTATCCAGTCCTTTAACTTTATTTCCAAAAAGTAGCCTTTTCCAAATTTACTCTTCAGATGCTGGACGGTCCCGATACATCTGTAGTGATTTTTAAAAGAAAGCTCAGACATAAAATGACTTGACAGTTTCAAAGAATGATTTTTCAAAGGATGATTTAAATTAAATGTTTGATGGAATACTTTTAAATATATAGAGAAGTTGCAAATATAATACAGAGAGTGTCCATATACCCCTCACCCGGTTTCAGTTTCCGTAATATTGTCTTATATTGCCGTGGCACATTTGTCAAAATTAAGAAACCAACATTAGTGTATTACTATTAACTTTATATTTGACTTTATTGGGATTTCACCAGTTTTTCCACTAATGTCCTTTCTGTGTTCCAGGATCTGTCCAGGATACACACTGCACATAACTGTCATGTCTCTGTAGTCCCCACTGGTCTGTGACAGTTTCTTACTCTTTCCTTCTTTTCTGCCTTTGACAATTTTAGAAACTGGGCAAGTGTTTTGGTAGAAGGTCTCTCAATTTGGAGTAGTCTGACAGTTTTCCCATAAGTAGACTGGGATGAAGGGTTTTGGAGAAAATGCCACAAAGATTAAGTACCTTTCCTATCACATGCTATCAGGGCTACATGATATCCACATGACATTGCTCTGCTGTGATGTTATTATCACCTTCTTTCCACACACTAAGAAGAGACTGGCAAATTCAGACTCAAACCTAGGAGGTGGAGGATTACCCTCTCCTCTTAGAGGGAGCAGTATTTATATAACCTGTCTGGGAGTCTTTCTGTAAGGAAAATTTGTTCTCCTCCTATGTTTATTTTATTTATTCAGCCACTTATTTATAGGAGTATGAACTTGAATTACGAATATACTTATTTTATACTTTGGATTACAACCCAATACAATGCTTAATAATTTTTTAAAATAACAAATATCATGAATGGAAAACATTCCAAATTGTTGAATTACTAAGCCAATTACAAAGTAGCTAGCCATTTTTTAGAAATTAACATATTTCCAAGTAATTCTACAGAAAGCTAACATTTAGAAACTCAAGTAAGGGGCTCTCCTGTGTGGCTCAGTTAAGCGGCTGCCTTTGGCTCAGGTCATGATCCCAGGGTCCTGGGATCAAGTCCTGCATTGGGCTCTCTGATCAGCCAAGGAGTCTGTTTGTCCGTCTGCCCCTCCCCTCTGCTTGTGCTCTCTAACACTTGCTCTCTTTCTCTCTAATCAATAAAAAAATAAAATCAAAAACTCAAGTAAGGGTATCTTTTTTAACATTTAAATTTATAATTTTAAGTTTTTGAAATGATTATTCAAAATCCACTGTCACCCTACCCACCCATCCAAACAGCAAAGCGTTCATCAGACATTTACCTTAACTGCCCAGATACCATGATAGCCACTCGGTCACAAACAGCCTCTGCTTCCTCCATATAATGAGTGGTCAGAATAGCAGCCCGTTTTTTGTTTTTAAATGCAGTTCGAATTGCTCGCCTATAAAACATAAGTAAAATAAACAGAGTAAAGCATCTGAATCTTAATGAAAATCCAAGTATTTGACTAGTTAGGTTAATTAAAATCTATCAAATTTCAATTGCTATAGTTATTGTATACTGCCCAATTATGAGTCTTCTAACTTATTTTTCCTTATTTTTGAAAGTTTATCAAACAGAAATTCCATGATTTCAAATGTTTCTATGCATTAAAAAATAAATTATAAAATTTTATGCTTTCTCATGTTGTAACTAAAATAGCCATGAAATCATAGGGAAAACTTAATATACTTTTGTACCAAACTCCGCATGTTATAGACATGGAAATGTAGGCTCAAAGAGTTTAACAACTAACCGGCTACCTCCATGAATCCCTAGGCAGTCCAACATAAACTCAAGCTAATGTTAATATAAGAATTATAATTTATATGTTAAATGACTAGGAAAAAATCTTTTAAAAGCTATTCAGACAGGAATACTCTGTATTTTAATAATTACCCAAATATTTATTTTTATTCTGGAATAAATGAAGTATTAATATTTCATGAAAGTATGAAGTATGATAAAGTTTAAAAGTTTATTGGGTGGCTCAGTTGATTAAGTGTCTGCCTCTAGCTCCGGTAATGATCCTGGGGTCCTGGGATTGAGCCCCATGTGTGGCTCCCTGCTCAGTGGGGAACCTGCTTCTCCCTCTCCCTCTGACTCTCCCCCATCTGTTGCCTGTGCTCTCTCAAATAAACAAATAAAATCTTAAAAATAAATAAATTAAAATAATTAAATAAATAAAATAAAAGCTTATGGGATTCTCCAGAAATAAAAATATTTAATTTTTAATTACTATTTTGTCATTTGTGTAAGATTTTAAATCAATATGTAAATATAGCTAATATAAAAACAAATAGTTTATTAGTTATAATAAAACAAACTATTCTTAAATATGATATACCATAACATGTCTCAAGTGTCTTAAATGTCATACTCACCACATGTGCTGTTTGGCTTTAGGATCCATACCTGTAGATGGTTCATCTAGGAGGGTAATGTGAGGATTCCCCAACATACTCAGGGCAAAACATAACTAGATAAAAAGAAAACAGGGGGAGAGGACTAATAAGGCTTCACATAAGAAATTTTATCAAGACAGTATCAGGCTCTAAACTATGAATAAGACCCACATTTATCTGTTGTTTAATAAAAGTACCTTTCGTTTGATTCCTGCAGGTAGTTTCTTGATAGTTTTCTGAAGATGTTCTTTTAAATCAAGTGCACTTGTTATCCTGCAAAACAGGTAACACAAAGGGATTGTATTATTATCACTGTTTGTGATCATTGACAGTCTTTTTTCTAGAACACTCAGTTGAAGCTTACTATATAATTAGACCTCTGATTTATATAATTTTAAATTGCTATCTTGATAAAAAGGTTCACTTTATGTTTGACATTTATAGGTATGTTCATTCTATATTAAATAGAAAAATTACATTTTTATAACTATCATAATTCTGTAAAGAATATATGAAAAAGTAATGACCATTTTCTATGAAAAGTATGATCCACAAAAAATGCTTTTAAAAATTAAACTTTTAAAATGTGAAATGTAAACCTTTTTTCAGGTAATAAAAAGTTTCCAATTTTACCGATTTATGACTTCTTTCATGTCACTTGCACTCATTCCTTTCACAGCTCCATATATTTCAAAATGTTCCCGCAATGTAATATCTGGCCACAGCGGGTTTATCTGAGGACAGTATCCCATATATTTAATGGAATCATCATCTTCACCTGGGTCTGAAGAATAATCTCCAAGAAATACCTATAAAAATACAAACCAATTTTATTTTATTTTCATTTTTTTAAAGATTTTATTTATTCATGATAGAGAGAGAAAGAGAAAGGCAGAGACAGGCAGAAGGAGAAGCAGGCTGCATGCCGGGAGCCCAATGCGGGACTCGATCCCAGGACTCCAGGATTGCGCCTTGGGCCAAAAGCAGGCGCCAAGCCGCTGAGCCACCCAGGGATCCCCCAAACCAATTTTAAATAACTTTTGGCTTAATTTATATTGTGAAGAAAGTGGTAAGTCAACTAATTAATTCTCCTTCTTAGAACCAGGAGAATAGTAAGCCAAGTTTTTAATTCTTTTGATGAAGAAAGGACATACACAGCTAAGTCAGAGTTCAGTGACACCAGCAGGAATGCAGGTTGATTGAAAAGGCAAACTCTGATTTTAACTAGGATGATCGAGGGACCTCACTGGAAGGTGATATTTTTGCAATGGAGGTAAAGCACATTTAATCATTTGGCTTTCTACAAGGTAAGGAATACCCCAAAAAAGGAAAAGTTAAGGTAAAAACCCAAAGAGAAGAGAGTGCCTGGAATTTCCCAGAAACTGAACGGGCCAGTAAGAAAGAGAGAGAAGAGCAGAAGTCAGAGCTGTTTCGTGAAATTTCCGCAAAGTGGTGCGATGCTTAGAATCAAAGGCTGATGACTGGTAGGGTCTATATTAGCTCCTCCATCTCCTGAAGACAATAAGATTGTCTCCCACAGATCAGGTTGGCAACAGATCTGTCCACCAAAACCTGGCAGGCCAGAAAGGAGCAGAAGGAAATATTAAACATGCTGAAAAATATGTAGCCAGGAATTCTTTATCCAGCAAGGCAGTCATTCAGAATAGAAGGAGAGAAAGCTTCCCAGACAGGGCACCCATGTGGCTCAGTCGGAAGAGCATCCAACTCTTGCTTTCACCTCAGGTCATGATCTTAGGGTTGTGGGATGGAACCCCACGTTGGGCTCCACATGCAGTGGAGAGTCTGACTGGTGGTTCTCTTCCTCTACCTTTCCCCATCTCTTAAAAAAAAAAAAATCAAACAATCTTAAAAAAAAAAAAAAGAGTTTCCCAGACAAACAAAACTACTTTTATTAGTTTGGGACCACTAAACTAGCCCTGCAAGAAATTTTAAGGGGCACTCTTTGAGTGGAGGAAAAAGAAAAGACCAAAAGCAACAAAGATTAGAAAGAGCCAGAAACATCACCAGAAACACTAACTCTACAGGTAACACAATGGCACTAAATTCCTATCTTTCAATAATCATTCTGAATATAAATAGACTCAATGCTCCAATCAAAAGACATATGGTATCAGAATGGATTAAAAGAAAGATCCATTTATATGCTGCCTAGAAGAAACTCATTTTAGACCTAAAGCCAGAGTAGCCATACTTCCATCAGACAACTAGATTTTAAAACAAAGACTGTAAAAAGAGATGAAGAAGGGCATTATGTCACAATTAAGGGGTCTATCCATCAAGAAGATCTAACAATTGTAAATGTTTATGCCCTCAACTTGGGAGCACCCAAATATACAAATCAATAATAAACATAAGGAAACTCATTGATAACAACACAATAACAGTAGAAGACTATAATACCCCACTTACAGCAATGGACAGATCATCTAAGCAAAAACTCAATAAGGAAAAGCAATGGCTTCCAATGACACTGGACCAGATAGACTTAACAAATATATTTGGGACATTTCATCCTAAAGCAGCAGAATACACATCCTTGTCGAGTGCATATGGAATATTCTCCAGAAGAGATCACACACTGGGTCACAAATTAACCCTCAACAAGTACAAAAAGACTTAGATCATACCATGCATATTTTCAGACCACAATGCTATGAAACTTGAACTACAAGAAAAAAAAATTGGAAAGACCACAAATACATGGAGGTTAAAGAACATCCTACTAAAGAATGAATGGGTTAACCAGGAAATTAAAGAAGAAATTAAAAAAATACATGGAAGCAAATGAAAATGAAAACATGACAGTCCAAAACCTTTGGGATGTAACAAAGGCAGTCCTAAGAGTGAAATATATTGCAAATATACTGTCTACCTTAAGAAGCAAGAAAAATCTCAAATATACAACCTAACCTTACACCTAAAAGAGCTAGAAAGAGAAGAGCAAATAAAGCCTAAAGCCAGCAGAAGAAGGTAATAATAAAGATTAGAGCATCAACAAACAATATAGAAACAAAAAAACCTGATAGAACAGATTAACAAAACTAAGAACTGGTTCTTTGAAAGAATTAATAAAATTGATAAAACTCTAGCCAAACTTACCAAAAAGAAAAGAGAAAGAACCCAAATAGATAAAATCACGAATGAAAGAGGAGAGATCACAGCCAACACCATAGCAATACAATTATAAGAGAAAACTATGAAAAATTATATGCTAACAAACTGGGGAACCTGGAAGAAATGGACAAATTCCTAGAAAACTACAAACTACCAAAACCAAAAGTGAAGCAAGAAGAAATACAAAATCTGAATGGACCCAAAACAAGCAAAGAAAATTGAAGCAGTAATCAAAAATCTCACAACAAAGTCCAGAGCCAGATGAATTCTACCAGACATTTAATGAAGAGTTAATACCTATTCTCTTCAAACTATTCCAAAAACTAGAAAGGAAGGAAAACTTCCAAACTCATTCTATGGAGCCAGCACTACCTTAATTCCAGCATTATAAACAACAGCCAAACCATGGAGAGAGCCCAAATGTCCATGAATGATGAATGGATAAAATGGTACATATACACAAGGAAACAATACTCAGCCATCAAAAAGAATTAAATCTTGCCATTTGCAATGATGTAGATGGAGCTAGAGTATATTATGCTAAGTGAAATAAAGTCAGTTTGAGAAAGAAAAATACCATACAATCTTATTCATATGTGGAATTTAGGCAAGAAAACAGATGAACATACGGGAAGAGGGCAAAGAAAAAAAGGAGACAGGGAAACATGCAATAAGTGACTCTTAATGACAGGAAACAAACAGGTTTGATGGAGGGAAGGGGAGAAGGGATGGGCTAGATGGGTAGTAACTAATGAGGAAGGCATTTGCTGTGATAAGCACCGAGTGTTGTAAGTAATGTATTACTTAATTCTACTCCAGAAACCAAAATTGCACAGTATGTTAACAAAGTTAAATAAAAGAAAAATAAAATAAAATTGTCTTCCATTAAATGCGGAGATAAATCACCATGCATATAATAATTTTAAAAGCAGAAATACTGTATATGTATGCATCTGCATGTGTGAAAATTTTATTGTGTATTTTATTTTCAAAGATAACCAAAAAGATAATTTGATCAAGCTGCACTAAGATAATTAACACTAAAAACATAGAATCCTAATCTATCATTAAGAAATTTATTTTAATTAAAAATGTAAATCATAGTCAGCATCTCCCTCCCACACCCTTATATATCATACCTGGCCTGAAGTTGGTTCAATATCACCAACTAGAATATTGATAATTGTGCTTTTGCCTGCACCATTTGGACCCAGTAGCCCCAAGATCTCTCCTAAAGGAATTGAAGAAAAATTATCATATGTAAATCAAACTAAAAGTGGAAATCACTCTTCTGGAAAAATTATTTAAGAAAAAACAAATACCACCTTTTTTCACACAGAAAGAGACATATTTAGTTGCCACTTTCTTTACTTTTCTTGTAAGAAGAAAATCTTTCTTGTCCTCATATTCTTTATGCAAATTGCTGACCATGATGGCTGGTTTCTAATAAGGGAAATAAGATTTAAAAAGAGAATAAAAAATCAGATATACCTATCATGAAATGACAGGCTACTCACAATTCATGTCCATATATCATAAGAACTATATTCACTAATAAGTAGTATATAAATAAATACCCATTTATGACTCAAATGGCTTATTCAAACGTAAGTAGACAAATATATTTTTTCAAAGAAAAGACTTTTTTCATATTGATTCACATGAAAAGTATTTTTCAGATTAATTCCTATACATGAGGAAGTGATCATTGCACGTTGAATAAGACTTGGCAGTAAAGACTAAATTACCTCCTCACAACATTGGCAACTCATTAGCTCTTTGACCTTCAGTCTTTCAGCTTTGACATCTTCATCTTCATCCTCATGGTTTGGTGGTTCTGGATGCTTCCTATTTTTGGACTTTGTTGAAAGAGTTCTAAATATATATACATAATAGATTTTCAAATAATCAACAGAGTAAAAAAAATTCAAGCACTCCAGGAGAAAAGACTGAAAATATACAACAATCTGGGATCTGTGGTTATTTCTGAAAGGTGGAGTTACAGAGCTACTTTTCATTCACGGATACCATTTGGATGATGTTATCAAAATTCACTCATTTCTTCAACAATATTATTTATGACCAGTATGTGTCATGCACTGTTTTATACAAACATAAAAAGATTTAAAAATGCATGTACCCATCCTTCACAGAATTTACAGTCTGGGTATAAATGACATTGCCCAGGGCAGAGTGGATGTAGAGAGTTGAACTCAGAACTCACAGGAACACTAGAAAGGTAGGCTGAGAAAAAAGTGTTTGTAAAGGAAATCCTAAAGAGTAAGAGAGGTGATGAGTTATAAAATAGGAGTTGACATTATGGACAACAAAGGAACAAGAGAAAAGTATAAGGAGGAAGAAGTCAATCACACTAAAGTAGCAGATGAATTGAATAAGTAGAGCCTATTTGAAGAGATACACAGGAAATCATTAGTCACCTTACTGAAAATAGAATCAGCAGAGAAACAAGCACAGAAACCAGATAGCAGGGAGTTAAGGAGTGCGAGGTGAGGAAATGGAAGTGGAAGCTTCTTGGCTATGAAAGGAAAGACACATGAAACAAAAGAGCTAGAAAGAGTCACGTTTAAATGAGATTCAGAAGTTCTGTTTTCTATTAATTTGTTTTATATGAGAAAGGGGACTCCTTCCTCAAAGAAAAATAACTTCTTTAGATCCAGAAAGCAAAGGTATAGAAAGAGAAAATAAAATTGACAGAGCAATGTCCTTAAGTAGACAGAATATATGAAGACATGGATAAACCGGAGGGGTGCCTCTCTCCCTCTGGGACTAGAAAAAAAGCAAAAATGATGAAAGACGTAGATAAGTGTGTAAAACTTTCTAATTAAGTGCTTCTGTTTTCGGAGACAGCAAGTTCATCTACTGAGAAGTAGAAAACAAGATGAGGTGAACTGGAAAATTTGAGGAATATAAAGAAGGTTTGGGATAACTACCAAAGAGATAGGAAGAAAATGGGATAACAGGTGTTAAAACAAAGCTGAGTTTATATGGGATAAATACATGATATTAGCAAACTGTACTTTTATATTAATTTTCTCTAGCCTATAAGTAGACTTACCAAAAATTATGATTTTTAGCAGACAGGTGAAAGGGATATAGAAGTTGAATATAGGGTGCTGAAAGAGGGTGAAAGTAATGAATTACATGAGTGAAGCTGAATAGAGAAAAGGTGAAAACAGTGATTAGTGGATGCATTTTAAAACAGAAAAGACTCAGGGGTGGAAACCACAGTAGAAAAGGCTACTAAGACTAATAAAATAAGAAAGCTGGAAAGATGAAATATTACTGGTAGCATGGGACACAGATGAAGTGAAAAGCAGTAAACGCAGGATTCTGATCCAAATCAACACGTGAGACGCAAAGGACTCAGTCATGAGTGCAGAGAAAATCAGAAACTGAGGCACAGGATGCTAGAAAGGTTATCTCCCCCTTGGACACTGACTCTCTCCCAAGCAGGAGTAAGAACAAAGAGAAAGAAGGAGAGCCAGTTGCTAAGCCCTCAGTCGACATGGGGAGTACTCAGTGGTTAATAAATACATTCATGGCAGCATTATCCATAATGGCCAAAAAGCAGAAACAACTCAAATGTCCATCAACTGATGATTAGATAAGTCAGGTGTGGTATTTCCATACAATGTAATATTACTAAGAAAAGAAAAAAGTAATGAAATACTGCTACATGCTACAACATGGATGAACCTTCAAAACATTATGGTAAGTAAAAGAAGCCAGACACAAAAAGACTGACTATATATTATATAATTCCACTTATATAAATGTTCAGAATTGGTAGATCTATACAGCAGCTAGATTAGTAGATTAGTGGTTATACAGAACCAGGGGCATGTGCAAAGAGGGCCACTGATGACTGTAGGCTTTTTTTTACTGAGTTAAGGAAATTACCTAAAACTAGATTATGTACTTTGTAAATATACTAAGAAACATTAAAACTTTTTAAAAAATTAACTGACCTGAAAAAAGGATCCTTTCTTATTGACCTGCCTCCATATTTTTTCTCATAGTACTGTAAGAGGAAAATCCAGAGTACACACTGCAGGTAAGGCTACAAGAAGAACACATAAGAGCTCATGACTGAATGTTTTTCTCGCCCTCTATCAATAGAATAAAGACTACATACACCAGGTTCCTTACCATCACCAAAATAATTAATCACTATTTTCTTCACACATCACATGAGCTAAGGATTTCAATGCAAGCCAAGATAGATTTTTAATAAAATAATCCTTCATTTATTTTTCTACCTCTGTAAAAGTTCATTGGTTGTCAGTTTCATATAATATAATTAAAGGGAAAAAAAGTTGTTTTAGTTTCTGAGGAAGCGAGAATTATAATTAAATAGAATTAATAACATAAGAGAGCCAAGTATATTAAAGTGGACATAATAAATATACTAACACCAAAATGTATACTGGCTGGCACTAACACACTTGACTTTCTGAAGCATCTTCATTCTTATGCAACATGATAAAAACTAAAAAGAGAGTTAAAATCACACAACCAAACTGCTCTTAAGGGAACATGCTAGCACCAATATTTTTGTTCTTACCGATATAACAGCCACCAAAAGCCTATCCCATGGATTATAGGTGTCCTCATTTTTTCGAATATTCTTCCAAGAAGTCTAAGACAAAAATTTTTGAAAATTGATATGTTGCTGTGGTTAAGATGATATAATGGTATTTGGTCTTAGACCCAATTCCCAGGACACTTCTAACACCCTTGGAATTTCCTGAGTGACAGAGGTGACAGGAGCATCTTTTGTTATTTAAAATAAGTCCTAATCAACCAAAGCTGAGTTAATGCTACTGAGGACTCCTGGAGGATGGTGGTGCTGGTTGCCAGGGGAACCAACCAAGTGATTAGAAGGTGGAAACTTGCAGCCTCATTCACTGATCAAAAGGGGAGAGAGGCTTGAAGACTGATTATCTCGCTGTGCCTCAGTAATGAAATCTCCATAAAATCCTCCAAAAATACAAGGTTAGAAGAATTTAGATGGTGAATGCATCCACATGCTGGGAAGGTGGCATGTTCGAAACTTCATGCAGACAAGAGTTCCAGTACTTGGGACACTTCAGGAGTTGGCTTTCCGTAGCTCTTAATTGCATATCCACTACAATAAACTGGTAAAAATACATAAAGTATTTCCCTAAATTCTATAAGCCATTATAACAAATTACTGAACCTGTGCAGGGGTCACAGGAAGCCTGGATTTGTAGCCACATCAGATACAAGCATGTGCTACCTGCAGACCCACACTTGGATCTGGCATCTGAAATGCAGGAGGCAATCTTGTGGGAATGTGCACTTAACCCTGAACGTAGCCCTGAGTTTACATTAACTCCAGCTAGTTCAGTGTCAAAATTGCTTTATGTGAGGGAAAATCCCACACATTTGGTGTCAGATGTGTTATGAGTAGTAGTTTTCTTAAAGCTGCAATGTATAGGAATATTTATATTAAAATGCATTTTATTCAGCAAACATGCATTCTCTATACAGAAGGTAGCTTTTAATATTTTAATATTATTAGGTATGATTTCTACTTAGATTAAAATCTTCCCCATGCCAAGATATTTCTATCTGGGGATGTATAAATTAAACATATTAAACTGAAGAATGAATAAAGTAGGGCAGGGAGGAAGCAAGGTGAGGCACAGATTTAAGTTAGCAATCATTCTAAATCAATAATTCAACATTTAATTTTTTCTAATCAAATGCAAATTTTTTAATTATCCAAGCTTAATAAAACTAATGTTTTATTTTTCTTTAAAAAAGTCTCTTATACTTTATTTTCTCTCATCCCTTTATAGCACAATACATTATTTAATCATTGAAAAACTCCCCCAAAACAAATACTGACTGAGGTCAGATCATACTTGGGATTTATGTACATCCTTTTGGGAATCAAAGAACAGATAACAGACATACTTTTCCTCCTTTGAGACTTTACAGTTTAAAGATATGCTTGAAAATATTTCACAGTAATCTTAAACCGCTGTTTAACAACACTCAAATCAAGTAAATAGCAACTAAGCTGTTTTTTTTTACTATATTCAGTACAAGAACTACAAATCAAAAAAATTAGCCAGTATTTATGATTTCCAAATATTAAAACAAGTAACAGACCTACCTTTATGAAACAAATCAGACAACCCAGAAGTGGATAGATTGGAATGACTATGGAAAAGGTATAATGAAGAACAGCAGTAACTGTGTATCCCATAAAAAATGTTATTTCAGTGATCGCAATGCAAGCCAATGCTGTCTAAAGAAAAGAAAAAAAGAAAACAAGTGAAAAGGTGTTAGCAATTTCATACAAACTGACTTGTAAGTTTGTACCTTGGCATTTATTACGTTTTCAATCCTCTAATGAAACATGAAACCAGAGATGATACTTAGCCGGGAGGTGCCAGGATCAGTTGTTTGCCACTGGCATCCTTGCCATAAAGTTCTTAGATGCCTTCAGTACCATCCCTTTCTGGAATGGATGATGCAGAAGACAAATATACACACAAAAAGACGCTGCCAGCTATCTACCTAAGTTCTGTACTTAGAAAAGATACAATAACATTTTGAATATAATCCTGAAAGGGTTCATGACTTTCAAATAACCAACTATGAAAAAGCTGGAGTGAAATAATACAAAACATGACTTACCACAGAATAGATAAATGACCAAAACTCTTTGGTATTCAAAATTTTTTTAAAAGTGAAGGAAGTAACATAGGTAAACAGAATGACTGATGGAACATAACCAATAAGGCAAAAAACCTGTAAAACAAAAATGTGTATTTTATGTAAAAAAATGAGTAGCTAGTAGTATACGATATAAAACACCAGTCATGTTAAAATACTAAGGAATGACTGTTATTCAAATTTTGTTGCTCAACCAATCATTCCAAAAACTGAACTTGTGGTTACTTGAGGAATTACCATGCACATTTTTCCTAAGTCAGTAAAACTCATACTTTTAACTAACTGTAACACAATCCTGATCAAGTAATTTACACTGAACACTATTGTAGTTCTTTTTATGTTAACCAAAATGCTATCTCTAATCATTTTATTGTAAAAACAAGTATAATAGCAGGTTATAACTTTATCCGTTTCAATCAACTATTAGCTACCATTTCAATAAACAGCATTCAATGCATTTGATAAATATTTAAGAAAAACATTAATTAATTAATTTATATTTTTTAAGTTATGTTTCTTTCTTTTTTTTAATTTTTTTTATTTTTATTTATTTATGATAGTCACAGAGAGAGAAAGAGAGAGAGGCAGAGACACAGACAGAGGGAGAAGCAGGCTCCATGCACCGGGGGCCCGATGTGGGATTCGATCCCGGGTCTCCAGGATCGCGCCCTGGGTCAAAGGCAGGCGCCAAACCGCTGCGCCACCCAGGGATCCCCATTTATTAATTTATAAGGCAGAAATTAATGCGTAAAGTCAGCATGATCTCTGGAAAATGACAGAATTACTTTCAGTAGCTATACTTTCCTAGTTCTATTTTCCCTTTTTCTTTATATAAATCATTCACATGAAGGGTCTAGTATTAGTCATGTATGTGTGAACATGAATGTAAGCCATACTCTTCCTTAGTAGTTTAAGCAATGTTTTAAATTATGGAATAAAAGAACTTTTTATGAAATTATTTTCAAGCATAGGGACAAGGAAGACATTTTAAGATGGACTATTTAATTACTCTTGATTACACACATGTAGGCAGTCTACAGAAAAGACTACCTCAATTTCAAGGAATTATTTTATAATGATGGCTAGTTACTGTTTTTAAAAATCACTTACAGTAATAGGAACTGCATTATCAGTATCATATACAGTAATTAAAATAGATACTGGTTCTATTTTCTATAAAATAACTAATATCCAAATTACTCAACCAACGCTTGTCAGGTTTATAAATACTTAATTTTTTAAAATGACATTTCATTTAAAAATAGCATAATACAAGTGATGTTAACTTACCACAGAAAGGAACTTTATAGCATAAAAATATAATCCATAATGAAATGCAAATAAGCTTCCTAGCATCAAAATAAGAACAAGAAAAAATAGGGGGATATCCACAATAGCTTGTCCAATCCAGTATGCAGATGGCAAAAGCCCTGAGAGTTTAAGCTGAGTATAAGCTTTGATCTACAAAACAAAAAGACGGAAGAGGGAAAATATAACTGTAAACATTGTACAAACAAAAAACTCTAGCAAATTATTGTAGAACTCTTAATTCTACATCAACAAAACAATACAGGTCACATTCCAGGTCTCCAGGTAATAAAAGCCTTCCTACAACTAAATATAAATTCCATATAGTCTTTAATTTGGCTCATTAGTCCTTTTTCAGAATCACAATACAGTAAGGCAAAGAAACACTAAAATAAAGCAAAAGATGTCATGGAGGCATATAGCTGTTCAAACACAAGTAGCCAAAACACTGTTGCTTTTAAAAATCTTTGAAAATAGATGGAAAGTTGTGCTTAAACATAAAGCACTCTCATTTTTAAAAATTAACATTTTATGAAAACACTAATAAACTGCCAATGTCTTGTGGATTTACATAAGGCTTTCAGCTTAAGTGTGAAACTTTATACTGATAATTCATTTTAGTGTTTCATATACTCCTATATAGTACAAAGATGTAAGTTATTAATATAATTAATTAGCATTTTCATGTATACAAACAGTAAACTTGAATGATCTGAGTTTTCCTAACTTTCTCATCCTGTCATTGTTTAACTTATTATTTGGGTTTTTTAAAAAGATTTATTTGTTCATGAGAGACACAAAAAGAAAGGCAAAGACATAAACAGAAGGAAAAGCAAGCTTCCTGCAGGAAGCCCGATGCAGGACTCGATCCCAGGACCCCAGGATCACACCCTGAGCCAAAGGCAGATGCTCAACCACTGAGCCACCCAGGTACCCTCATTATTTAATTTGAAATTTTAAAAATCCTTTATAAATCTAAATACCTAACAATTCTACTCAGTTGACTTTGGGAATCTATAAAAATATATATTCCTAATAATTAAATGTATTTATTATATGAGTTAGCCTAGAGATAACAGAAGCATGAAATATAAAAATTAGTTAAGAATCAGAGAAGAAGTAATTTAAAAAATGGACAACTTTTGTGTTCAATGAATTATAAGAACAAAAATATAAACTCTAGTGTAAGTATGAAAAAAGTCAAATAGAGTTATTTTGTATCATCTATGCGTTTGTCATTCATACAACGCTAATGGGAATGTAAAACAATATATCCACTCTGGAAAAGTTTGACAATTCCTTATAAAACCAAACATGGAATCACTATATGACACAGCAATTGTACTCTTGGGCATTTATCCCAGAGAAATGAAAACTTGCATTCACACAAAAACCTATATGCAAATGTTCACAGCAGCTTTATTCATAATAGTCAAAAACTGGAAACAATCCAGATTCATATCATGGAATACCACCCAGCAATAAAAAAGAATGGACTACTGATACATATACATACAAACTGAATGAATCTTCAGGGAATTATGCCCAGTGAAATGTTGTGATTCCATATATACATTCTTAAAATATCAAAATTCCAGAAATGGAGAACAGAATAGTGGTTGCCAGAGGTCTTGGAGGGGGTGGGTGTGTGGGCTTGAAAGTGCAATAGGAAGGATCTTTGTGGGGATGGCACTGTTCTGGATCTTGACTACCACTGCCAAGATCCTGGGATTTTACAGTTTTACAAGATGTTATTACTCTGGTGAAGTGAGTAGGGTACACAGGATCTCACCATATTATTTTCTATCCTCCCAATATGAGTCTACAATTATCTCTAAATAAAAATTTGAATTAAAAAGCATTGAAGTTGAAACAAAAAAGAAAAAATGCAGTTGTCTAGTAAGTTTTTTATGTGAGTGGTAATGTTATAGATATTTTTAAATATTACACTTTTCTACATTTTCTAAATTAGAATAATGAATACATATTTAAAACAGAAAAAAATATATATTTTAAAAATATCTCCTAAGACTCATGTATTACTTTTCCACTAAGGAGAACTATGAAAATATGTAATTATTTGCTCTGAGGCTGAACTTTATTATTTGTCACACTGGGTAAATTAATTTAGACAAATCTGCTTTCACTGAACTAGGAACAGACATGGGAAAAATGAGAATTTTGATTAGAGGAGTAAGAGGGACAATGTGAGCTGGGTAGTAGGGTCGAAGACTTTCAACAGCCAAGAGACCATATAAGAGCACCATGTGCCTGAGAACAGAAAAGAGCAGAAAAGTAAAAGGATACTGAACAACCTGTGTACACACAGCAATGTTTCCTAGGCTCTGGTAATCACAATCATTATCTATTTTTTCCATTTAGCAAAAATTAAGTACTTGTACATTCAATACATTCCATTAAAGGTTAAGGGGGAGAGGCAGCTTAGTGCACAAATTGAACATAAGAACCCACTACTTAAATGAGATGAGACAACATGGACACATGCTTTGATCACTTCCATCCTCACCTCCTGACCTATAAATAAAGTTGATAACATAAAACTTCATTAAAATGCTGTAAGGATTAAAGGATATAACTTTTGGGACGCCTGGGTGGCTCAGTGTTGAGCGTCTGCCTTCAGCTTAAGGTGTGATCCTGGAGTTCCGGGATCGAGTTCCTCATCGGGCTCCCTGCATGGGGCCTGCTTCTCCCTCTGCCTATGTCTCTGCCTCTCTGTGTGTGTGTGTGTGTGTCTCTCATGAATAAATAAATAAAATCTTAATAAATATAAATAAAATAAAATAAAATAAAATAAAATAAAGGATATAACTTTTGAAGCATGTGACAAGGACTCAAGTTATAAATGATATTTATCACTGTTACAATAGCAAATATATTTATTCTCCATTTACTTACTCCTAAAATACAATTCTTATACCCACGCAAAATATATTATTTTGTATGAGATCTCTTTTAACAAACTTTACCTGTAATTTTAACTCAATCATTACCTTATGATTCTCTGCATTTTCCATGGCAAAGTAAGGTGGCATTGCGGTGACAATGATTCCAAGTAAAGCTGCTTGAAAATACAGCTCAATTTTAAAAACTATGTCAGTAATTTCCTGAAAGACAATCACAGAGTAAGAAATGAAACGAAATCACTTTATATCATCTTAGCACTTCTAAATAAAAGACTATCAAAACTTCTGAAGAAAAATATTAGAATATCTATTCTAGGCATAGTCTGTATGAAAAACCAGGTGGCAAAGTTAACAGGCAGTGAGCTACAGGACCAACTCTGCCACTTAGTAAGTAGCTTTATAATCCTGAGCAAATCATCAGATTTACATTTTCTTATCTACAACACAAAATAATACAGCATTTAAATGGAGTTTTTTACCATTTAATTAAAAATAATAATGTATATGAAAAAGCAGTTAGTATGTCCACCAGTAATCCTACGCAATGAACAGGACCATGTCAGAATGATTTTATGAAGCATTCGTTGGTTACAGGGACTATGAGCCATTTAGGATCTCTGGGCCCTCTTTTGAAAAAGCTGTACTTTGGAACAAGCTCAGCCTCCTATGGAAACAGGAGTTTCTTCTCCCCAGTGGGGTGGGGCGAGGGGGAGGGTTGACTATAATTCCTATAGGCCTCAATGGTCACTGGCTGCCCCAAAAATCCAAGTACATAAGGGAAACTTTTCCAGACAACCTAAGTAAACAGCTGGTGCCCCAAATACAAACTACCCAGAACCAAGTGTATTGTATTACCCTCACCCTTAACAAGACAATTTCCCTACCCTTGTTCTGTAAAAAGATATACTCATGGACACAGAATGTATTCTGCTCTAGAAGAGAACCCACACTATGTCTAGCAGACACCCTGGCCCTGGCACTGGTACACCCCTCCACAGGATGATGTGGAATCAGAATGCATTTTGTCAACTCTGGCCTTCTAAGTTTAAGCAATAAAGACAATTATTTAATTCATGCTGGTGACATTGTAGAATTTTTCCCAAACTGTGGTAATTTACAGTGGAAGACCAAGATAGAACCAACAAATATGTTGGCAAGTAGCTAAATAGTACAGTAAGTGAAGATTAGTAAAAACACATTTGTATTCAATCATACAGAATCTGATAAAGGAAGGGGAAAAATGTGGAACATTAAGAACACTATTATCTTTGAATAATGAGCTTTAAAAGTCTCATTTCTTTGCCTCTGGTTTTCGAAACGGTAAGGTTATATGTCTGTGTTTGATGAAAAATGTAAGTTGAAAGATCTTTTTTAATAGTTATGGATATATATATATACAGTATCATCATAAAAACAGACTTATAAATTTTGCATTGTGGTTATTTTATGGTAGAGAGAAGGAAACAGGATTAGAGAGGAGCACACTGGAATTTTGAACTGTATTTTTATTTAAAGTTTTATTAAATTAAGAAAAAATGTATAACAAGGCATTGACATTTGAAACATTTGGATAGTAGATACATGCTTATTTTCCGTAGGCTTGAAATATTTCACAATAAAAAAAATCACAAAGGATGACCTATAACTGATAATTTCCATATCATTTATTTACTGATGACTCCCAAATATTATTTCCTTCCAGAAATCTCTTCAGATTCACACATCCAAATACTTCCTACATGTCCCATCAGGCAAATGCCACACAGATAACCAACAACTCTGTAGACTCAAACTGAAACAAATATCTCCATTCCACCTAAACAAAACACAACTCTCTTCTGCCTATATTCTCAGTTCAGTGAATGATACTACCATGAACCACATTACCCAGAACTGTAGGACTGTAGGAAATCCGATTATTCTTTTCCTCACCTCTCACAAATGCAACAATGATAAAGTAAGACACACACTGTTCTTTTCCTTCAATCACAGTCATTACTGCCACCTCCTTAGCTCAGTAGCTCATCCTCTCCTCTCACTTGAACTAGTTAATAAAACTGCTCTGATCTGTGCCAGTGCAGGTTCCTTCCTCTCCTCCACCATGATTCTCCCCCACAGAAATCCTTCTCCACTCTGGTGCCAGTGATCTTTCTTAAATGCAAATATGATGTTCCTTTGTTTCCATGTCTAAGCATAACTGTAACAAGAATAGTACTAATCTTCAGGGACCTACATTTGAAGACAGCAGAAAGTGACCACAAACTAAACAAGTTCTGGGTGTGGATTTTATAGCCACAGAGAGAGAAGAAGGTAGATTGGTAGATTAATGGTTGTCTGGGAGTGGGAATGGGTGAGGGAGGTAGGGAGTGATTACCTAACAGGTACAATGGTTTTCTGGAATGTGAAGGAGATAATAAAACCTAGAACTGATACAGTGATGGATGTAGAACTCTATGAACATAATAAAAATCACTGGATTGAAATTAGTTAATACTGTATGAAGTGTATCTCAATAAAGCTCTTTTAAAAAGTACAGCAATAGAAAGTAAAAAAAAATGGTACTACAGGAAGGTATTTGTCCATTTATTTTTCAATATATGAAAAAATATAAGGGTGAGAGAAATTTGTTGACCATTTTTCTGAAGACTTAATTTTCACATTTATAATCCAACAGTCCTATATAAAGGAAAAATGACTATATGAGTGACTTTTCAAGTTTCTTTTAATACCCCAGTAAGAGATTTTAGATGAACAATATTCATTTTTAAATTATGTTAATTTACCTTGTATGAGTAATAGAGAAAATACTTATGCTTTACAAAAATATCAGTACCAAGAGAGAACTTCCTTGATCCTGAAGCAAACTAATACTGGGCATTCCTAAACCCAGATGTAAAGCATCCCCAATTCAGGTTTTAATAAGACTAGGAACTGTGACAGGATGAACATCTACAGATTTCCTTTGAATTAGCACTTGGCTTTTATCACACACACACACACACACACACACACACACACAGACATTTTAAGTCTGCTTACTTGAAAGAACGGGGTATTCCAGACCTGGATGGTTTCAGTCACATTTAAATGATAAAGATAATAATTACTAATAATATTCATCAATACAGGTAAAGAACAAACCATAGTACTGTTGAAAACAGCTGTAAAAACATAGTCCTACAATTTAAAAAAAGAGTGTTATTACATACCATATATAAATACACTGCCACTATGTACTACCAAGCTTTCTCACAAACTAAGTGAATCCTCACTAGCTAAAAGCTGATTCAACAAATTACAGAAATAATATTCAATAGATAAAAACAGAAGACGATAACCTGGTTTGGAGTCTATAAATATTTTGGTATTTTAAACAAATTTATAACACAAAGATTAAATTAAGTTTTTTATAGTTTTATATACTGGTTATCCACCAGGTCAAAAAATACATTATAAACACAGCTAGCTATGTCCAAAAGTAAATTCTAATTTCCAACTAATAAGGTCAAATCAGCAAATGAGTAAGTTTAGAGAAAACATCTTAATGTTCTAGAACTTTCAAATAGGTATTCATTCACATATATTACTCTTACCTCTTCTGAATACATCACATTTAAAGCTGCACTATGGGGAGCAGCAGACACATAGTCACTGTCATTAAACATCGTCACCATGATGTTCTGGTTTGTGAAAAAGCTAATAAGATCGCTGATATCAGAGTCTGGTATTAGAAATAAACAAATAATTAAGAATCAGCTTAAATAAGAAACAGACATAGACTTTTTTTTTCAGACATAGACTTTTAATAACATTGGAAACAGCTTTTTTTTTTTAATTATCTTCATTAAAAAGACATGATTAAGAGCACTGGTTCTGGAGCCAGTCAGCTTGGATTTGAATCCTAGTCAATATATACACAAGCCTTAAAAACAGAACCTAGCAAAGTAATTGTACAAATTGTAGCTCCTGCTGCTGCTACCATTGTTATATTGAAAGTTTACCTATAATACATGGAATTGGGAGAAACTGTGAGAATAAAAATCTATATGGCAACTTTATGTAATAAGAGAACCTGCTAGGCTCAAAAAGGTAGAATCAGGCACCGTGTGCAGTTAGGTAACATCACTCATTAGAGGATTTCTGTGTACTTTGAACAGACAGATTTTATAAATGTCAATTGTCTTAACTGCCTTAAAATATTAAAACACTAATCAGATCTCCATCTACAATCTTTAAATTGCCTGGAGCCAAGGGAAAGATTGTGAATCCCGTCTGAGTTTTAGATCAATACCAACAAGTCTGATGAATATAAACCATTCCACCTCTTCTTCACAAAAGCCAGAAAGGACAAATGTGACTCTGAGAAAAATCAAAACCAAACAAAGCAAACCACTACCAGTAACTAAAAATAGTGACAGGTGGATCAGACTCAGCACCAAACCTGAGCATCACAATGATGCCGTTAGTGCTTTCATTGGTGTTTTAGATACTCCACTTACTCCTTACCTACACAAATGATCTCTCTTCTCCAGATTCTTGAGAAGGGAGCTACATTATAACTGAAGGAACTAGATCACCTGTGATACAAAAAGTTTTGCAAGGAGGATCAGATACAATCCAATATAGACATACAGAGGCCACTGATTCCCAAAGGAAGCATGGCTTTATTTAGGACCATCAAGGCCTAGGAAAATATAAGGTACATTTGTAAACAATTCTGGAAATACTAAAAAATAACAAAAGGGACAAAATTTTGAAAATACAAGAATTTCTGCAGATCAGTAAGAGTGAACTCAAAACAAAATTATTTGAGATACACGTACAATTTCCCAAACACACAAAAAATGTCACTATATCAGAGTATAGGCTTTAAGCAGCACTTTATTTTACCAACATGAAATGTGTATTAAAATCAAAATAAAAATTCTAATTAAAGAAATAAATTATAAAACATCACATTTTCTATTCAAGAGTAGTTTTCTGTCACAATATACATTCTTCCTCCAAAAGAATAAAGATTATGTAATAAACTGAGAGTTACCTTTTAAGTGATGATTTTAAAAGTAATTTATAATCGTCCCTAACTATAATTATTATCCAACACTGGTCAAAGCTCTTCAGTTAATAATGAATCAAGAAGGAAAGATTACTAGAACATAGCTACATGTTGGAAAATATTAAACCCCAAAGAGTCTGTGAGTTACATAAACGATTATAACAAATGCAACTTCCTAACCTATTTCAGCTAGAGAAGCAAATAAAGTTGTCTCTGTTTCACTGTAAATTTGCCAGAGTTGGCTACCTCTTCAAAAACCTTGGGACTATAAACTATCTATGCAGATGGGAGATTTTGTAGGAACTGTTCATATGTGAATGAAATTTTGTATTGCGCTTTATTATTTTGAAAAGCAAAATCCCATGTTTTTTTTCTTTACTTGTTCTGAACCTTGTTCAAGACCATGGTTCTTAATCATTTTTCATATTTGACAACTATGTAATTAAGAATAAATAGCAAATAAAAAAATTAGAAAATACTCATTACCAGTTTAATGTATTTGATTATAAATATAGTTAATACATTTTTTCTTAATTCTTACTAATTTTTCACATGGTCCTTAAAAATTGTTTAAATATTTCTATTTAGACATCTAATTGTGTAAATATTACATACTATAACTCTTTCTAAAACTTCTGAAGTTTATTTTGCTTGTAATAGACTTTAATATGAAACATACTACTTTGACAATATGTTGCTACCATTAAGAAAAGAAATCTTAATATCATAAACAGTACAAGGTTAGTTTTTAAAAACCGTAATCTACAGTTGACCAAAATTCATTTCTGTAATATATTACTCAATATCAAAAAGGAGTTTTTTAAAACTTAAGATATCTACAGATCATGCCTTTACCTTACATCTACTTCTAAAATCCCAATCTCTGACCTATATCCACACCCCTATGCCCCAACCAACACACATTCACAGACCTTCACACACTCTCACCAGTAGAATTTTGAAGAAGCAGACTTGTTTTGTATTTATGAGGTTTGTCTCCAGATTTTAGGAAATATAAGTCTGGAACAAGTTTGATGGGAACCACAGCATTTTTAAAAGAGCGATGCACCAAAAACATAAAAATCTGAACTGCGAAAAAAATTAAAAGCAGAAGCAACCTGAAAGGAAAATATAAAACAGCACAGGGTACATTAATATGTATATCTACTTTTAAAAATTCTCCTTCAAATAACAGTTAAAAGTACACATGCAAAAAGAAAAAAGAGAAAAGAAAAACTTGAAAGAAATAGCCTGAGAGTAGAATTTCTGTTCTCCAAAATGATCTCATGACGATACTGAACAGAAAGCAAGTATTTAATAATAAAATTAAATTATGAAACTAAAATCAGAGTCATCCTGAAACTTTTATGGGATATGTGACCTTGTGCTTATAATTTTTTAAGAACTAGACATTATGCCACATTTATATGCCTATTGTCCTGACAGAACTACTTATTTCCTGCCCTATGTCTTAACTATGCTATGCATACTCTCCTATGCTTTAGAAAAGATATTACAAAAATATCTTAGATACAGGGAAGTAAACAAAAATACAGTGAAACTGTTTTATTTTCAAATATAGTGAAACGCTGAATGACTGATATCTTTGAAATGTTATCCACACCACATTAATTTCCATTGTTCCTCTAGAGAGAAGCAAAGCAAGATAGAATAGTCAGTTATAAGGATCATTATTTGCTGTTGGTCAAGTACATAATTCTATAACCTATTCAAAATGCCCATCTATCTAGAAAGCAGATATTCTTCTGTCTTATGCTGTATATTATTGCTATATTACCTGTGATAGGTATCAAAGCAAGTGGGTAGAGAGAGTTTATCACAGGTTAGCATTTTTAATTTTCAGAAACCTTATATAATTTAAAAAAAATCATTCTCATAAATTAAGTATACATCAATCAGTTTTTCCAAAAGCATACTGCATTGAACCCTAGTTCCATAACCAGTTAATAGGCGTTTTATATTTAAAAATTCATGACTGGGGGCAGCCCCGGTGGCGCAGCGGTTTAGTGCTGCCTGCAGCCTGGGGCGTGATCCTGGAGACCCTGGATCAAGTCCCACGTCGGGCTCTCTGCATGGAGCCTGCTTCTCCCTCTGCCTGTGTCTCTGCCTCTCATTCTCTCTCTGTGTCTCTATGAATAAATAAATAAAATCTTTAAAAAAATAAAAATAAAAATTCATGACTGGGACGCCTGGGTGGCTCAGTGGTCGAGCATCTGCCTTCAGCTCAGGGTGTGATCCTGGGATCCTGGAGTGAGTCCCATATCAGGCTCCTCACAGGGAGCCTGCTTCTCCCTCTGCCTATGTCTCTGCCTCTCTGTCTCTGTCTCTCTCATAAATAAATAAATAAAATCTTTAAAAATAAAAAAAAATTCATAATTAAACAATATTTGGAAACTCTAAAGTTTAATAAAATTGAAGCAATTTCTTTACCATAGAATCTCTCACGTATTTTCATATGCTGATATAAACAACTCTTTAAGAGAGGAAATCTAAGAAATAGCATTTCCTAAATGCACAGATGGTCAAATGCGCATTTGAAATACTTTTTGTTAGGAATTGAATGTTTGTGTCACCCTCCCCCCAAATTCATATGTCAAAGCCCTAAACCTCCAGTGTGATGGTATTAGGAATAAGGCCTTTGGGAGGTAATCAGGATTAGATGAGGTCATTGGCATAGGGCCCTCGAGATGCGATTAGTGCCCTTCTAAGAGACATCAGAGAGTCTGCTCTCTGTCTCCTGTGCGTCAACAAAGAAAGTCATATGAGAACACAGCAAGATAACAGCGTATCTCTGCAAGCCAGGAAGAGTGCCCTCAAGACCAATTTTGTACCCTAATCTGATTTCCACACTCTAAAACTATGATAAAACAAATTTCTGTTGTTCAAGCCACTCAAGTCTATGTTATTTTGTTATAGCAGTCTGAACTAAGACTTTTATTGTTTTTCAGGGAGTGTTTTTTATAAGAGGAGTGGTTCATTTAAATAAACTGAAACATGCTGTTTAAATAAATATTTTTCTTTTAGTAATGCAGAGAAATAAGTAAGACACTTGACTGACATTTCTTTGCTACTGAATAAATTAGGGCAAAAAAAGCAAATGAATTCAATGTATCTCAAGCACATAACAATACTCTAGGCTTATTAAATTTTATTTCTATCACCGTTTTGGATCTAACAAGATTGGTGCATGTTATATGAAAATATTTAACGTTATGTTCCAATCATTGAAAATCTAGCACCCATGGAACCTGAAAGAGGTAAAGCAAAGTTGAAAAGATGTCATTCTGATCCCAGTTCCACAAGCTATAAAGCCTTCTTTATATTTCTGTTCTTTACCTGATAAAGATAAAACTTTTACTCTTCTTGCTATTTATAAAAAGTAGTTATACATAGTATATACAAAACAATTGTGTAAAATATAATTGCAAAATAAAATTTAAATACAGTGATAATTCAAAAGTTGCAATTAATATTATGACAGTTCCTGATTTAGATGAGAACAAAAAAATGCTATTTTTTTAAATATTACTTATCTATTTGACACAGAGAGAGAGTACAAGCAGGGGAAGCTGCAGACAGAGGGAGAAGCAGGCTCCCTGCTGAGCAGAAGGCCCAACCCTGGGATCATGACCTGAGTTAAAGACAGATGCTTAACCCATTGAGCCACTAAGGCAACCTAAAAAATGCTAGTTTAAAAAAAGAGTAAAAGCGCTAGTGGTATTCAATAAAATTGATAAATGCATAATTCTTTTCTCTGACATTGTAAAGTTTACAGTCTTAATCTTTTAAAACTACGTAGATTTACATATGTCTACACTTAAAAAATTAAGATGACAAGCTGAATTTGTATCCTTAAAAAAACAACTCATCAGGCAGGAAAGTGATTATACTTACACTGATCTCACTGATTTACTTTCCCGTTTCAAGGTAAGCAAATGAAACTTTGCTACTGTATACACCTGCTGTTTCCAAAGGCTCATGGTGCTTACTAGAGAAGCCTTGGTTTCAGAAAGAATAAGTAAGCTCTGCTCCATTTCATCAAAAGATTTTGAATCCATTTCTTCCTCTGGTGGCTGCTGGGTAAATACACTATAATCTATTTGCCAAAACAAAACAAAGGGAATATTATGGTATATTCCTTAAAAGGATAAAAATCTTTCTGAGGCATATAAATTTTAAAGAAGCATACATCTGGTGGTGATGTAGGACAAACAGAAATTTCATATACTTTGGCACTATTATTAAAACTGAACACATGCATATTTTATGACCCAGAAAATTCTCTGCTAGATATAAAGACAACAAGGATAAGTACATAGGTCTACCAAAACACATATACAAGAATATTCGGAGCTGGCTATCTGTCAAGAATAGCCATAAACTTGGAAGAACCCAACTGTCTAATAGGTGAATGAATAAGTCATAAAATACTCTTGTAACAGCATAGCCTAAAACAATGAAACTAAATATACTATACAACTATGGTAGTTTAAAACTTACAAACATAATATTAGGTAAAAGAAGCCAGACACAAAAGAGACATATAATTTATTCCATGAGACCAAACACTGATAATATTAATCAGTGAGGATAAGAAAAAAGGTTATTTTTATGAGTGACTCAATTTTTTAAAAATGAAAAACAATAAAAAGATGAAAATTGGTTTCAGCATGAGGAGAACCAAAAAAGAAGGACTTCTATGACTTATGTTAAATTTAAAAAATGAGTAAACATTAAAAACTTTAAGAGTGGAATGGAATAATACATAAAGTAATACTGAACCACAGCCTGGTTATCCTGGGACCTTCGCAACTCAACAGTTTAGATGAATGACTTAGTAAGAGGAACCAGTCTAATCCCTCTTTTTCCCTGATACAATGGACTAAATCAAACTAAAAATGGAGCTAAAACATTATACATTACAATCATGGTATTCAGGGAACACCAATTTACCTTCTACAGAATTTGACATTTTTAATGCTTGAAAAATAAAACAAAATCAGCCAAACTGAATGCAAGCCAATGTTACAGGTAAATTTATTCTGCATGGTGAACTTCAAGGTATACAGAACAAAGCCGTAATACCTACACTGCACATAGCCTTCTCATCTTTATCCCCACTACCCAAACATTTCTACAGACTACTTCCTATACTTCAAAATATTTAGCATTAAATATAAGCATTTTTTCCACTTAATTCTCTTCCATAATCCAAGGTGTTACAAGCATACGCATTGATAGTACATTCTATATCCTGACCTCTAACTTCCTCTATTTCTCCTACTCCCACACCTTCATCTCTACCCAATTTCATCAAACTGGAAGCATGTCCAAATTTGAGATCTTGTTCTCCCTCTAATTATGTAAGATCTAAAACTTTTATGTGAACTTCCTCTGTCTATAATCTGATTTCACATCTTTTTCATAAACCTGACTCCTCTCCTTTTTCCATGTTTGAGAGAAACATTGTTTCTTTCACCTTTGTGACACATTACCATCACCCCAATCATGCCCATTTTCAATTGTTTACTCACCTTCTCACCTTAAACTTCACAGAACCAGCTTTGACTTTCACCACACCACTGAAATGGCTGCTGTCAAGGTCACCACTGTCTTCCACACTCCAAAGCCCTCACTGTCTTCCATGTTACCAAAGTCATCTTTTCTGTTCTTATCTTATTCTTCACAGCAACCGGAAAATATGTAATCACTTCCTCTCCCCTAAAACACTATTTTTTCTGTGCTTTTACATCTCCTTTTATGAAGAGAGTTAGATACTTAACCCACTGAGCCATCCAGGTGCCCCCAGAATGCATTTTTTAAACATGCAAATCAGATCATGTTACTCCTTTGCTTTAGAATTCTCAATAGCTACACATTGCACTAAGAAAATCAAATTCTTTTCCAGATATTCAAAGACTAAACATGATCTGGCCCCTGGCCCTCCCCTCTAATCTCTTTGCTTTGGTTCTCTAAACTCTATCTGAAGTGGCCTTTTCTTGATCATCAAACATACCCAACTCATTCGTTAATTAACAGTTTGCACTAGCAGTTCCCTTTACCCAAAAAGTTTTGCAATAAAATCCTCATGTATTTACATTTTTCTTGCCATCCAAGTCTTAGTTTATCACCTCAACGCAGTCCTTCCTAAAGATACAATCTAAGTTATCTGCCTCCCAAGACCACCCCATTATTTCCTTCACAACTCCTACTGTTTTCAGTAAATATCTCAGTTATTTATTTACCTGTTTCTATCTACCATTTCTTCCTCTAAAAACATATTTCATATGCTCATATAATTATTCATCTTGTTCACCATCTCTCTGGTTTATTGCCTAAAATTTTTTCTTAGTTTTGTTTCTACCTGCTTGGTCAATTTCTGCTTCAACTTCTAGCTTTAAGAACACATCTTCCAAAGTTGTCATGGAAACACCATAAGAAATAACACCCAAGTTTGAATGACTGTCTAGAGCAGAAAATAAACCTAAAAGAAAAAAAAAAGCAAAGAATGTTGTGTAGTTTAGCATATCATCATGAATTATTCTAAAATACTCTTTAAAAATGGGATAGGACTAAATCTACTCTGCCAGTCCAGTAGTTCTCAAAATTTTTGGTCTCAGAATTCCATTAACATTCTTAAAAATTGCTAAGGACCCCAAGGAATGTTTGTTTATAGAGCTATATCTAGTGGATATTTATCATACTATAAATTAAACCTAAGAAATATTTTACAGACAGAATGATACGGTATATTAAAGTTGACATATATATTTTATTCCAGTTAATTAAGGATTCTTTTTTCCCCCAGGAAAAAATCAATTAAATTGATAAAGAAAACTGTCCAAATGAGATAAATATTAAGAGAATCCTGCACAACATATCTCCATCAATAATATCCTTTTGGTTATGAAGATATCTCTAAACAGATAAAGGAGACCGAGTGTGAGTTCCTCATCATGAAGGTGAAAATTAATGCCACAATTAAAATAATTCAAGGATCTATTATATTATATAATTCATTATGGAATTATAAAACTGAAAAAGAACTTGAGAACGCATACACTATTCTGTGTGTGTATAATATTATATATTCCCAGGAAGCCTCCAAGCAAATGGAACAATCTTTCTTGACAACAAAGCAAATACTTTTCCTTAAGTTAACATAATAGTTTCTTGCATATTGTTTTTAAGATGAAAAAAAAAAAAAACCCCGCACATTAACTTATAGTTTCTGATTCTCAAAAGCAAGGTACTTTTACAGAAATGTAAAAGTAAAGTAAAACCACCTAGGAACATGTAAATATTACACAGAAAATTAAACAACACAGTAAATCAAGAAAACCTATTCCCAATGCAAGATCCTGGTTCAACAATCAGGAAACTGAAAGTAATACCTGCAAATTTGTCCATGTCCTTAAAAGGCAAGCTATACACAAGTTGTTGGTCATTCTGTTGTAATAAGGTAGCTCCAGGTATATGTTGTTTAACCAGGGAAGAAAGAGATTCGGTGGCACAATATTTGTCTATGTACATGCTAGAGAAAACCAAAAGTCATAACTTTTCAATAATAAGTTTAATAATACTTTACCAAAAGTAAAATCTGAATGCTTGAAGTAAAGTTAGTGCCATAAAAATTGGCCAAAGCATATTATGGCAAATCTGAAATATAGTAAGAGTAGGCCAAGAATATTATAAAGAATAAAGTCAATCAAGAATGAATCATACCTTAGGCGGTAGCCAATCCCCCATTTACTTTTGAGAAAAATTGAAGAACCAACACATTTCAACATTCCTTGTGATATGACAGCTTTCCTATCTGCAAACAGAAATTTGCATTTCAATTTTTTAGTTAGTAACAGCATTTACAGTTCAATTTTTAAGTTAGTTGGCATTTATATTTTGTGAACTACCATATGAGGCATCAATATCATCATTAAAACATCCTTAAATACTCACAACTTTATTTGAAAGGTACCAGATTATCACTACCTGGTTTTTAAATGAGAACACTGAGGCAACGAGAAAACATACTGTCTGCCCATGTTTCACATAGATGTTAAGTGATAAAGCCACTCTCTTGCACAGAGTCTCTAATGAGCTTCCCTGGTAGACAACATTTCACATATGTTGTTAACAACTCCTTGCCAGAGAAATTAAGCATATTCAGTGACTCCACTGGGAAAGGATTTTTGGAAGCTCATGTCTGGTTTCCTCCATGTCCCATGTGCCTTTTCATTTTGCTGATTTTGCTTCATATCCTTTCAGTCTTGTGGTATTAACTCCTAAATACTGTATGTTGAGTCCTAGCAAGTTACTGAACCTGAGATGGTCTGCAGGACTCCCAAACATAAAAATATGTAGTTTTTAAAAAGTTTAAAACACACATCTGTGAGGATCACATAGCTTCTTTATTCATCAAGATTTTGCATCTCTATGTCCATTTCCTATTTGGTCCCATGACCTTATGCTTCAAAAATAAAAATCTCACCAGCAAGAATGTCAGCTTCATCCATGAAATGAGTACTAAACACTGTCACCCGATTAGATTTCCCATACTTCAGAAGATTCCAAACAATATGACGAGAACAGGGGTCCATTCCAGCTGTTGGTTCATCTAGCAATAGTATCTGTGTGAAAAAGAATAGGGAATGGCAGAGAATCCTCAGAAGAACTAAAATATGTAAAATTTATGGACACTGGAAAACTTCCCCATTTCAAATTATTATTCCAACCAGAAGTATATTAGGACTGAGTTTTTCAGTCATATATGAGCTAAGCATAAATTTTTTAAATTATCAGTTTGGCAAGTTAATATTTTTGTTTCAATTTTAAAAAACTATTATCAGTAACATATAAGACATATGTGCAATAACAATCAGATACATAAACTAAAAAATAAAACATTGGTGAGGTTTGGGAGAAAGATAAATTAATATAAAGCCAGAATCCACAGTGATCCCAAGCTATAGCAGCAAGGAGAAATGTGGCAGGATGGCAGGGACCAAGATGGCTCAGGCTGCATCTCAGCCCTATGCAAAGCACTATATCAGATGGTTCTGTTTCTAGAGGACAAAGAAAAGCACAGAACAGACAAAAAATAAAATCAGCAGAACAGTGAAAAGCTGAACTATTCCTCTGGTTTTGTTCTGTTTTAAAATTTTATTCAGAACTATTATGAAAATACAGAAAACTAGAGACAGAATTAGTATAGCTACCACTGATACATAACAAATGCCATTTTTTGGGCCATATTTTCCGTAGATCTTTTTTAAAACAAATAAAACACTGCAAATGTAACTAAAACCTGTCCCTTCCATTCCACTTCCTAGAAGTAACCACTACTGTAAATATGTTTTATCTTTATGACTCCAGTTTAAAAATCTTATTATTTTAATCACATCCATAATAATGCATAGTGTTTTATGTATGTGGAAACTTTACAATTATTCTATGTAAATATACAATATATTATATTTGTGAATTATACATTAATATTTATTTACCTTTGGATTCCCAAGAACAGCAATTCCTAAAGACAGTTTTCTTTTTTGACCACCACTTAACTTTTTAGCTTGATTATCTTTGATAGGCTGCATGTCTAAATCCAATAAAACCTTCTGTACCTGTAAAGTGAAAACAATGTTATTTTTAAATTATATGATTTACATAATTATCAATATTAATTTTTAAGTGTTCTGATTTTAATATCAACTTAAGAAATGTTCTTTTAGTACAGAATTTAGTTTTGACATGTATTCATATATAATTTAAAATAACACATAAAAAGGTTCCTGATTGAAAGGTCTGTTTTACTTTTGTGACTTCCTGGGTAGTGGTGAAGGGATCAGTTGGAAGGCTCTGTGTGTGTGTGTGTGTGTGTGTGTGTGTGGTGGAGGAAGGGAGGCAGATGTGAAAGGAAAGGAAGAAACAAAAGAGAAACTTAAAATTGAGAGGCTAGTATCATCCAGACAAAGACTATTTTATATGTACTAAAATATTTACTACAAATTCCATCCAATTCTTTGTAATGTATTTCTGGTTACTGGCTCAGAACAAGTTTTTATTAAGATTTTCATGCATTTTTTTTTGAAAGATTTTATTTATCTATTCATGAGAGATACAGAAGGAGAGGCAAAGACATAGGCAAAGGGAGAGGCAGGCTGCCCTCAGAGAGCCCAGGGTGGGACTTGATCCCAGATCACACCCAGAACCAAAGGCAGATGCTATAATAGCTTTATAACAGTTATTATAAAAGGTTATTAATTTACAGGGAATAAAGCAAAAATTTCTATATGGATGACATACTTCTTGTATTACATTATTGGCTGGTATTCCTTTGATTGAAGCCAAAATGGATAAGTTTTCTTCCACCGTCAAAACATCAAAATGTATATCTAACTGTGGACAAATGCCAATTATTTTTCTTGCTTCAAACATTTCGTCTATTTCTGAGACTCTGTGTCCATATATAGATGCAAATCCTAAAAGCAAAATATATATTTAAATTTATACTAACATTATTAAAAAGTATATATTCTTTTATATACACTAATAACTTAGTTACTTGTATATAGTAAATATATAAGGTAGGAGTTAATATAAACTTGGAAGACACAACAAACTCTCATTTCCATACTATTGGTGATGTGTTTACATCTTATATTCCAACCTTATTTTCCTTCATTGGTATTACATAGTGAAAAGATTAAGAGATCTTAACCAGAGCTTAACACTAAATACAACTGCATACTGGTACATTATTTACACTGACATTCTGGTAGCAATTTTCCTTCATTTCCAGGCATTATTCAGTAGTGGACAGAACAAAGAAACTAAGAATTTTCCCCTAACTAGGTATGTGTTTTCTGGAGAAAATCAATCTGAATTCCAGATTTTCTCTTCTATAAACTAAAGACAAATCTATAGCACTTAAATTTAAGAACTATTAAATCAATGTGATAATGTGTGGAGAATTCTAACAAAAATCATAAATTCCTATTAAATGTAAGATATCGCTACCACCATTATAAAGTGACACAATTAGGGATAAGCAACAAAACTAATTTCGAAAATTAAAATACATTTTAAAAATACAGATTCAATATATGGAAATTCAGCCTTTCTTAGAGTAAAATATTTATTGTACTACTGCTCTATTAGGTTATTGTGGAGCTGAGCTGCCATATTAAATTCTCACCTACATTTAAAAAGTATATGTTTAAGGTATTGCTCTTATAATTCCATTTTAGGAGATTGTGTTGATACTTATCATTCTTTCTTTTTGAACTGTTGTTGCATATTTAGAAATCTGTACTTACAATCTAAAATATCTATAGGTGTCATTTAATTTCCAATTAATTACTGATTTATCCTTCCTTGAAAATGAAAAATACAAAATATCTGATACAACAAGTAACAAAATCAGATCCTTTTTACTTTAGTAAACATGATTAAATCAATCATTTTTTATTTTCTATTGAAAAACAAATGTGTATTGTAAAAAAAAATAATAAAACACATTTATAGGCACTGAAGTTGATCTCAAATCACTGAAAAAATCAATCAGTACATGTTTGGATAAATCAAGGATAAAGAATAAATGATATGTATTTATATAAGTATAACTCAAGGACAAATAATGATATTGTAGTACCTGGGTTAATAACACTAATAAACCAAAGTAAGAGAATTTTTTTTAAGTCAGAAAACTCTCACCATCAGAGGGTGGGCATAGTCCACAAAGAATATTCATCAATGTACTCTTTCCTGTTCCACTGTGGCCAAGTAATGCAGTAATCTGACCCTCATATATGTCAAATGACAAACCTAGTTCAGAAAAAAAGACTCAAATGAGATTTTTATTTCTGTTGAGCTACGCAAAATAATACATAATACTTGAATAATCTTGAAATAAGTCAGTAGGTTTAATGATAGATTTAAAGTTATTAGCATATTTAATTAACAGCATAATAGTTAATATTATAGGATAAGAATTCCTTGTGACAGTGGTATGAACGAGTAAAAAAAAAGAAACTTATTTTTTGTTTATACTAACAGATTTTAAGAATACACAAAACACTGGGGAGGTTTTTGTGAACCTACTATTGGGACTTCCTAAGGTAATTAAAACAAATAAGGGACAAACAAAAATTTGTTCCCAAGGGTATTAATAAAGTTAAACATTGGCAGAAACCTAGAAATTAATCAATAACATGGGAATGGCTGAGTAAATGCTTGAGAAATTTAATTTAAATAAAAGAAACATAGGGTGCCTCAGTGGCTCAGTTGGTTGAGCATCCAGCTCTTGCTTTCATCTCAGGTTGTGATTTCAGGGTTGTGAGACAGAGCCCTGTGTTGAGCTCTATGCTCAGCAGAGAGCCTGTTTGAGATTCTCTCCCTCTGTCCCTCCTCCCTCTCATTCTCCTCAAATAAATAAATAAATAAATAAATAAATAAAGTAAAAAAAAATTAACTAACTAAAAGAAACATAAAATGAGTAACTATCACCAGATGGACATGTCAATGATTAAAAGAGGAAAAAAAATAGGGATCTGAACCAGCTAAGAATTACTGTAGACCCTGATCTGATGAAGGTGACCTGGGATTCTCAGTTATCCCTAAAGCTTCAGGCCTGGAGCAAAAATAAATCCTCTCTAGAGGAAGATCACATCATCCAGAGCATCAAATAATGTCTGCAATTTTCATATGCAATACACAGTACTCAGTAAAAACAACCAGGCAGGAAATAGTAAGAGATGATAAAAACTCAACAGAAAAAACAGGTGACAGAAACAGACCCAGAGGAGATGAAGATATTGACATCATAAGATTCTAAAACAGCCATGCCATCGTGCTCTAAAAAGAACATTGGCAAAGAACTAAAAACCATACAAAAGAACCAAGTGGCAAGACAAAAAGTGGAAAGGATAAGTGAAAAATATTTCCATACACAGTTTAATCAGGTTAGACCCAACTGTCATTAGTAAATGAAAAGAAACGTCATAAGAAAATATCTAGGCTCAGGGGTTTAGCGCCTGCCTTCAGCTCGGGGCGTAATCCTGGAGTCCGGGATTGAATCCTCCATCGGGTTCCTTGCATGGACCCTGCTTCTCCCTCTGCGTCTCTGCCTTTCTCTCTCTCTCTCTGTCTCTCATGAATAAAGAAAATCTGGGCAGCCCGGGTGGCTCAGCGGTTTAGTGCCGCCTTCAGTCCAGAGCATGATCCTGGAGACCTGGGATCGAGTCCCAGGTTTGCTTATGTCTCTGCCTCTCTCTCTCTCTCTCTCTCTCTCTCATTAATAAATTTAAAAAATCTTTTTTAAAATTTTTTAAAAAGGAAATATCTAGACTAAGGCATGGAGAGACAAAACAGTAAACAATTCAGAAAAGAGAATAAAAGACACCTGGGATAAAATGAAAAGTCATAAACCTATGATAATAAACCTAAAGGGAAGAAAAGAGAAAATAGGACAGAAGCAGTACTGGAAAACACTGGAAGAGAAATGACTGAGCATTTTTTTTAAACAGAAGACAGACATCAAGTCATAGATTCAAGAAGCACTTCTTTACCTGAAGTGGAATAAATGTAAAACAAGCACCACCAAGGCAAGTGGTAGTAAAACTGCTGAAAACCAAAAGAAAGGCTTTAAAAATGGCCAGGGTAAAATATATACCAACAACAGAGAAATAATAAAAGCAACAGCTGTCTCTTCAGCCAAAACAATGGAAACAAGAAGACAACAGATTACATTCTAAAGTGCTGGAAAAAAAAAAAAACCATCAAACTAAAATTATATATTCAGAGAAATATCCTTCAGAACGAAAGGTGAAAAAAAAAAAGATAGTTGCAAACAAAAACTGAGAGAATATATCATCAGTAGAACTACATTAAAGGAAACCGCAAAAACATTCTTTTCATGCATAAGGAAAATTATCCTAGATGGAAGATCAGAAATGCAGGAAGTAACAAAGTTAAATCATGTGGTAAATATATAGATAAATATAAGTGGGACAGTCTTTTAAAAACAACACTAATGACCATTATCTCTGGTTTAAAATGTATGTAGAATTAAAATACATGAAAGCAACAGTAAGTTGGACTAGAGATAAAAGGGATAAGTAGGGATAAAAGTAAGGTCCTGGACTTCCTTTTCTTGCTTTACAATTCTACAGATGCTATAAATTAGTAAAGCACTAATTTATAAGTCAAGAATACATTTCATATTATCAAGAGTAATTTCTAAAAAAAAGCATGTATAATTAAGAAGCCAACAGGGGGGAAATGAGAAATGGCACAATAAGAAATACTCAATTCCTTCCAGTCCAACTAGCCAATTGAGGGATGAGAGACCATATAAAAAAGGCAAATTATCCCACCTACAGTCTTCTAGACCAACTAGTCTATTAGCCAATTATATGCCCAGACCATCATCCAATCCCAGATAATCCACAAACTGATGGAAGAACTCCCCAGGCAAAGTGGAGATTCCTTAGCCATAGTAAAATAATGGTTGCCTTCAGCCATTGAGCATTAGGGTGGCTAAAATGTAATGATTAGAGATAGATAACTGATTCCATACCAAGAAGCTAGAAAGAGTGGAACAAATTAAATCCAAAGAAAGTAAAATTACAGAAATAACAAATAGAGTAACACAGCTCAATAATCCACAAAGCAAATATATGATAAAACCAAGTCAAAAGTTGATTCCTTGAAAGATTAATAAAACTGATAAGCCCACTGTAAAACAAATGAAAAAAATCACAAATTACTAAATGAAGAGAGAGAACATCATTACAGATTCAACAGACATTAGAAAGATTATTAGAAAGGAGATTATTATGAACAATCTATAACATCAATTTGGCAATTTAGATGAAATGGACAAATTCTTTGAAAATAACCCATCAAAAGACACTGTGGTGAAAATTGATAAACTAATTCTAATATTCTTCCATATAATTCTTTACATGCCAATGCAAAGTGCCCAAAATACAATATTTAAAGTTGTCAAGAGGTGCCTGGGTGGCTCAGTTGGTTAAGTGTCTACCTTTGGCTCAGGTCATGATCTCAGTATCCTGGGGATTGAGCCTTGCATCAGGATCCCTGCTCAACTGGGTGTTAATTCTGTATGTTGACAAACTGAACACCAATAAAAAATAAATTTATTATAAAAAAAAAAAGGAAGATGGCGGTAGGGCAGGTCCCACTGCCAACCTGAGGATGAATCCAGGAGAAGCAGCTCCAAGAGAACGCCCAAATGGGAACAGCACCAACATCACAATGTTTTAAGTATTAAATGAGGCAACGTGTATGAACTTCTCTTTGTAAAGTCTTAAATGTACAAAGATAAAATTTTATGATTCTTTGGGAACCAAAAGACCTGGCCTTGAATCCTACCGTGTTGTGCCACCTAAAAGCCATGTGATCTCTTTTTAAAATTTCTCTAAATCTTGGTTTCTTCATCCAGAAATGGCACTGATAACAGCTACTATCCACAGCATTCATGAGACTTAAATGATCAGGAGATACCACTTTGTGAACTGTAAAGTGCAAGCTAAAATAAATGTAAGTGAGTGTGGTAAAAAAAAAAAAAAATCCCTGCTCAATGGAGCATCTGCTTCTCCCTCTCCTCCGACCCTCCTCTCCGCCCCCTGCTTGTGCTCTGTCTCAAATAAATAAATAAAATCTTTAAAACAAATAAATATAGTTATCAAGACAAACTATAAAGCTACAATAGTCTAAAAAAAAGTGTAGAAGCAAGGATAAATAGACCAGTGGAACAAAATACAGTCCAGAAGTTGAACCACACATTTATAACCACTTAATTTTTTTCTTTTTTAGAGAAGGGTGGTAGGCAGAGGAAGAGAGAGAATCTTAAGTAGGCTCCACACCCAGCGCAGAGCCCAACTTGGGGCTCAATCTTACAACCCAGTTGATTTAATTTTCACAATAACAATATTGAGATACGGTTGACAAACTGTACATATGTCGAACAACCTGCTAAGTTTGATATGTGCATATAACCATAAAACCATCACCACTATCAAGATAATGAACATATCTCCACAAAAAGTCCTGCTTTAAAATGTATCCCCCTTGCCTGTTCTACCCACCTCTGCCCATCTCCAGGTAACCACTGATCTTTTTTTCACTAAATACTAGTTCTGCTTCTTTAATTTTATATGAATGTAATCATACACTATTACTATTTTATTTCTGGCTCCTTTCACTTCATAGAATTATTCTGATACAAGGCTCAATCCCAGGACCCTGGGATCATGACCTGAGCTAAAGGCAGATGCTCAACCAACTGAGCCACCCAGGTGCCCCTCTAATATAGGATTTTTAATTGTATCTGAATTTACTGAAATGTGAGTAAAGCTGACAGCCAACATTGAGTCATCTCACCCATGAATACGTTATCTCTCTCCACTTATTTCTTTGATTTCTTTCAGCAATGTTTTATTTTTCAGGGTACAAATCTGTTACATCTTTTGTCAGACTTATCTATATATTTTCAGATACTAAGATATATGCTATTTTTAATTTTCATTTTTAGTAATATATAGAAATATGATTTTTTCATATTTATCTTATATCCTTGTCCCCCTTGCTAAATTCATTTTAGCTCCACTAACTTATTTGTAGATCTAATCAAATTTTTTTAAATGGATACTCATATAAACTACAAATGCAGTTTCATTGCTTCTTTTCCAATTTGGATGCCTCCATAATACTGATAAATCATATCCAATCAGCTGAAGGCCTACAGAACAAAAACAGGTTTCCCTCAGAAAAGAGAATTCTGCCTCAAGACTGTATCATAGATTTCCAGCCTGCCAGCCTATCCTGTGAATTTTTTTTTAAGATTTTTTTTTAATTTTTTTTTATTTATTTACGATAGTCACAGAGAGAGAAAGAGAGAGAGGCAGAGACACAGGCAGAGGGAGAAGCAGGCTCCATGCACCGGGAGCCCGATGTGGGATTCGATCCCGGGTCTCCAGGATCGTGCCCTGGGCCAAAGGCAGGCGCCAAACCGCTGCGCCACCCAGGGATCCCAAGATTTTATTTATTTATTCATGAGAGACACAGAGAGAGAAAGAAGCAGAGACACAGGCAGAGGGAGAAGCAGGCTCCATGCAGGGAGCCCGATGTGGGACTTGATCCCAGGACTCCAGGATCAGGCCCTAGGCTGAAGGCAGGTGCTAAACCGCTGAGCCACCCAGGGATCCCCCTATCCTGTGAATTTTGGACTCAAGACTGCAACTTCACCTCTTACCTGAGTTTCCAAACTGCCACTCTGCCTTATAGATTTCAGATTTGTCAGACCCCACAATCATGTGAACCAATTTCTTAAAAATAACCTCTTCATTCCCTCCTTCCCTATCTCTCCAGGTCACCTGCTCTCTGTATGTACGTGTAGCTGTGTCTGTGTATATGTTCTATTCCTTCTGAAGAATCCTGACACCTTATTAAACATTCTACAATCTCAGAATAGTTCCCACAGCAAGTTAATTATCAGACTCAAAATGTCAGTAGTGCCGAGGTTGAGAAACCCTGTGCTGGGTCAAAAGGGAAAAAAATAATTAACATGTAAACACATGCACAATAATAAAATGAAAAAGGACACAGACTTGTTCAAAGAGTTGAATCTTTTTCTTTTTCTTTTTTTTTTTTAAATTTCATTTATTCATAAGAAAGCACAGAGGGAAATGGAGAAGCAGGCTCCCTGCCAAGCAGGACCCTGTGATCACAACCTGAGACGCTTAACAGACTGAGTCACCCAAGCACCTCAAGAATTGAATATTTTTCATCTTTAATAGAAACTACTTTTTCCTTTTACTATTTTGATGTTAATTTTATTTTTTTTAATTTAGTTTTTTTAAAGATTTTATTTATTTATTCATGAGAAACACAGAGAGAGAGAGATGCAGACACAGGCAGAAGAAGAAGCAGGCTCTTTGCAGGGAGCCTGACGTGGGACTCAATCCCGGGTCTCCAGGATCAGGCCCTGGGCTTAAGGCGACACCAAACCACTGAGCCACCCAGGCTGCCCTTGATGTTAATTTTATTATGAATATTAATCACATAAATAAAAGTACCCCTAAAAGAAAGAAAAGTGTGGTAAAGAAGTTTAATTTTCCCGCAAACAAGGAAAGCTACTTACTTCTCAAAGCATCCACATTTTCACCTTTCTTTCTGTATGTCTTCTGAATACCACTGATTCTGAAAAACACCATATTCTATTTAAGTATTTAATGCAATTTATAAGGATGTGTTTTCATGTATAATATTTTTATCAAAGCTGTCATATTTAATAGGAATAACAAAGTACCTTTCTACTAAAACAATTAACCTAAGAGAGCTGACAATGATTATAAAAATTTTAAAGAAACCACAGAAATATATACTATTCCTCTCCATTTTAAGTGTCACTCATTCATTTTTCATGACAAGCCAACTTTTATAAATAAAGCATATGGTTCAAGCAATTTATAGATTCCTTTTCATTTTTGATACTTTCTGCTTGTAATTTACCAAATACAAATATATATGGCTAAGGGAGATTAAAACTCAAATGCTGTATTTCACATCAGCACACATTTCAAACTATTTATAAATGTGAAGTGGTTCTCTCATTCCACTTTAAATGTCTTAAATAACTTTTTAAAGAATCAATGGTTTTGTTGACCAAGTTTAAACTTTGCCCTTTAGAAGACAGACCATTAGCTCACTCATTACATCCTAAGTATTTGGCTCTCCCTTGCTTTTATGTATTTTTCTTAAATTTGAAAAACACATTATAGTATACTTCACTTTTTCTTCCACTTTTATTTCTTTTCTCTTTCTTCTTCCTGTTATTTTTAAATTTGGTTTTGACTGATCTAGCAAGGCATAGTAGTGAATTTCCTGGTTCACAGAAATTAAACTGATATTTTACTTACCTCAAAATACCCAAAGATTTATGAAATTAACCAAGGACAATATGTCATATTGTTTAAGTCATAGCTTAAACAATGTAGCCTGAATAAAATTATAAAGTTAATATTTATTCTTTTTCAATCTACATAATGGAGCAAATTTGAAAATAGCTTAATTGTAAAATAACAGGTTTTACTACTTTTAAAAATTTCTATTGAAACAAAATTTCAAAACTAGCCATTATTTTAAATGGTTCAAAGAAAAGAACTTAAAGCAGAAGTAGGCAATAGTGTGCTTTAAAAATCATGAGATGTGTACCAAATCTCTTAAGATATATGCACTTTTTAAAAAACAGGATTTAAATGTAGCAGGTTACATCAATACTTCTTATACCTAAATTGCCAAAGATTAAATGATACCTTATAGCTTCTTTTCTTATACCTGTTTTTAAAAAACAGGATTTAAATGTAGCAGGTTACATCAATACTTCTTATACCTAAATTGCCAAAGATTAAATGATACCTTATAGCTTCTTTTCCCATAAATTCTGAAGAAACAGGCTCAACAATTTCACTAAAACTAATATTCCCATTAACATTGCCCTCTGATAACTCCTTATAATTTCTTTTGCTCTTTGACCAATATGATGGCTTTAGAAAATATAAAGATGATCTCCGTAAGCCAAATTCCCCTGGAAAATAAAAAAAAATTAATTATCATAACAAATTATTTCTAAAAACCAGGTTTCAAATCATCAAAGTAGTATGAGAAACATACAACCTAGATCTGAAGTTTACATAAAAAGCATTAAATCAGCACTGTGTGAAAAATATTTTATTGGCATAATTCCAGGGCATAAACAGTTTGAGACACTTAGAGTGCATGGGAATATGAAGGTGAGTGAAATACATTTTCCATTAAAGCAACTATTATCTTTATGAGTACATATATACAACAAATGGCTAGAACACAATGCAGAACATTATGCATGTCATCCATGGTGCTAGTAAGAGTTCAAGAGGAAAAGTTTATTTCTAGATAGGGAATATATCCTGAAGGCTTAAATGAATATCATCTTAGAAAGTCTCTGAAACAGCTAGTATTTAATACTTAGAAAAGTGGATATAGTTCACAGAGAAGACTTTAAAATCAGAAGAGTAACACAGCTACAGGACAGGCATAGAAGACTTAGACATGGTAGACATTGATGGTTCTCACATAGTATATAACCATTCTCACCTCCTTTCCCCCAAAACCGACATTCCCATTTTTTTTAAATAGCCACTCCTCTCCTAGATGGTCATGTCTGATCTGATCCCAACTACAGAGAAGACCCTAACTGATCTAATCAGTATGTTGCACTCTCAGATGACTTACTGCTCCAGGCATAAGCATGTAACAATTAGACAAAAGCAAAGGGTTTATTTAGGTTGGGGAAAGATTCATCCTCCCTCTTCCCATCCTCCCTGTTCCCATGAACAAAGACGCATACCACTGTAGCCAGAAGGAGAGCAAACCTGCCACGCAGACACAGGTGGCCAAAGTATGGAGAAAGCGGGTCCCTGACGACATAGTTGAGCAGGTCAACCAACTCAGAGCCTATCTCTGGACTTCCTTTTAAGTAAAATGATTGATTTCCTTCTTGTTTAAGCCAATTAAATAGTTTTCTGTTAAGAGTAACTAAAAACAATCTAACTGATATCCTGGAGCTGTGTTTAAATAGGTAAAGAGGATTGTATGGAGAAATATAAAATACAATAAGGAGGGAGAGAGTGAAAAGAAGGCATTAAATATATAAAACTATTGTGAAGGACATTAATATATAAGGAGTTTCTATTTAATTCATGGGGATATGCCCTGAGAGGTGATTTCTGAGGAGATTAACTTGATTAAAGAGAAAGGTGAAATTTTAGACTGAAGGCAGATAATGAAATGAGAGGTATTACAAAGATGTAGACTGCCCAACCTATCCCTCTGCAGTGATGGAAATGTCCTGTATCTGTACTGCACAACATAGCAACAGCCACATATAGCTATGGAGCAGTCGGTCGCAAGGTGACTTATGCTATGGAGGAAATGGACTGTTAATTTTTTAAATTCTAATTAATTCAAATTTTAAAAGCCATTTTTGCCTAGTTGTTATTAAGTGCAGGTCTAGAACACAGACAAAAGTAATGAGGAACTCAAAGGGGAAGGTCAAGGGAGTGTTAGATACTTTAACAGTACTTTGAATCTACAGGAGTTGGCTAGAGATGCCAAAAGATAAGGAGAATGGTAGGAGTTACAAGATTACTTCATAGTTTTGTACCTTAGAGGGCAAAACAGTGAAATACTTTAGCCAAGAAACATTGACACAGGGAAGGACAGAGATAAATTCAGTTAGAGACTTAAATGTTTTCAAAGCAAACTGCTTATATTCATGAGTGGTTAAGACACAGGTACAGGGCAGCCCGGGTGGCTCAGCAGTTTAGCGCCGCCTTCAGCCCACGGTGTGATCCTGGGGTCCCGGGATCGAGTCCCACATCAGGCTCCCTGCATGGAGCCTGCTTCTCCCTCCGCCTGTGTCTCTGTCTCGATCTCTCTCTGTGTCTCTCATAAATAAATAAATAAAGTCTTTAAAAAAAAAGACACAGGTACAAAACATACTTATTTGAAATTAAGTTAAAAGCTTGAACAACAAATGTGACTTGGGGTTACTCTGACTTAAAAAAAATGAGATTAAGTTGACCCTATGTAAGCAAAAACACTAAAAAAATCTTTAAAGTAAAATCCAATAACTACCTGCATACCTGGAATGACTTGATCAAGATAGACAGCCAAGAGGACATAGAATATACTATTAAGCGCTAGCATGACAATAGTAATAATTAGAGGATATGGGCCTTCGGTCAAATTAGAAAATAAAGCACCTTCATTAAAATCTTCTAGGTGCATGACCTGAAAAACAGAAACAACTTTAGTATATAAAAATGATAAAAATAAGCAAAAGCTAATACTACTTGGAATTACTCATAATTACCTAGATTGGTAGTAACCAAACTGGGCCTTTTAACAGATTAAACAATCTACCAAATCAGTAGTATGAATTTACAAGGAAAACAACAGGAATTTTACCAAAATATAAGTTTATCACAACAATTCATTTGAATCCTTTTTAATGTTATGTTTCTAAAACTAGTACACTTCCACTCCTAGGGCTTTTAATTCTAATGCGATGACTATCTAAAGAAATAACAAGAAAATATGCTGTTAATATTAACTGATGCAAACAAATGGTCCACATGGAAGTCAAACAAATAAAAATTAGAGAATAAAATTATGATCAGCATCCTTTCAATGCTGAAAAGGGAGAAGATATTCTGATTAACACAACTATTAGATTGTTCATAGTAGATATAGGTAAGGGAGCAGAAAGAAATATACTAGAGGCTGAGGCCTCATTTATGTCCCAGATCTGCCATTAGGTGGATTAAAAACTTGAATCACACTGCTCTAAATCTCGGTCTCCTCATCTGTGAAATAAAGGAGATGGGTTAAATAAATGCTGAAAGCCCTTCCCACAACCAACAAAATCCTAGGAATCTATTATTCTATCTCCCAAGTGAAGGAGAACTCAGTGGACTCTTAAAATGTGTAAACAACAGTTCTTAGTTCCAACTTAATTAAGACTTGTTTAATTCAATGTTCATAAACAATCTTAGAGCTCACAAATCAGAATATTCTATCTAATAAACATGACTCATCTCTTATATTAAGTAATTACAATTTTTCTTTATACATTAACCAAATTTATGTTCCTTTATATAAGGCAGTTTCTCCTAAGAATTTTTCCCTTAGAATCTGATGGCCCCTGTAAAGGCTAATAAAAATCAAATTAAAACTTTCAAAATAAATATTATTTAGGTGAATGACAATCCCATGAACATTAAAGCAATAAAATCCACCAGGTCTACTTATTTCACTAAGACAGTCATGAGAATTTGTTTTGCTCCACACACAATTTCCTGCCAGGTACACATCTGAGATAAATTTACAAAAGCAGCAATGTAACCAGCTCATAGAGCAATCCAGACTGCCTGATGTTTAAACAATGATGCCTAACAAATTGAATTATTGCAGTGAAATAGATTACTAAGACATACTAATGCACAAAGTAGAAAACTTATAAACAGATCATTTAACGAAAACTTAAAAATGGAGAAAATGTAAATAAAACCCAGATAAAATATGCTCCAATATTCAAGTAGCATTCCTTTCACATGTGGACATTTTAAAATTTCTTTGAAAATCCAAAGTAGTACGCATTGTAGTATAACAGGCTACACATAACTGAAGAGAAAAAATATTTAGTGAAAGCAAGATAAATATATTACCTACCTGTGCTATACCGATTAAAAAAGTACACTGACAGAAAGGACTGAAAAGCCACACTAATGATTTGGGAAAACTTTCCATGAGGACTATCAAAAGACCAACAAATCCAAAAGCCACAGTGACCAAAAATTCAACTATTCCCACATGTTTTGATTTTTTAAAAAGAGGTGTCAGCATTAAAGCAAAAAATATCTGTAAAATATAAATATTAAGGTTAATGCATTTTATGAAAACAAAATTTTGCTTGTGAAAGAACCAGTTATTTTTGTTGGAAAATACATTCATTAAAATAATTTTTAAATGCAATGGTAAGGTATTTTATTTTCACGTAAATTGTAATACATTAAAAAACTTAAGATGGTAAGCATTAAACACTCCATTTTACCTATACATAGGCAAACGTGATTACTTCTACACTACAGAAACCATAAACAGCTATGTTTCTGCAGTTAGGTGAGTACATATGTGAACAAAACATAAATCAACCAGCTTTTAAAGAGAGAACCTATCTCTTAAACTCAATCTGTTTACAAGATACAAAATCAAGTAACTGTACACAGAAGCCTGAGTTGTTTGTAAGTTATGTTATTTAACGTAAAGATGATCATCAGAAAATTTAACAGCTGGTACAGCATGGGCACACAAGCCAGTCAAAATGGAAACTGGAACCAGTACAAAGGCTGACTTCAGCCAATATACCAAAGAACATCAACACTGTCAAAAAGTTATGTTCATAAAGGTATACTTTTATAAATCATCACCCTATAATATAAATTAACTTGAAACAGGATTTCATGAAAAAAAAGGGATTTGAAAAATGTCCAGTACCAGACAACCTTAATTATACACATAATGTGATTATATGAAGACAATAAAGATTCAGTGAGATTGTATATGAAATATATTATATGAAAACAAATTTAAACTTGAGACTACTTGGTACCTTTTTTAAAAATACAGAAGTACAATAATGCTACATACAATTCATTTAGCAGTAACCTAGTAATAAATCAACTACAAGTTAACCAAAGAATAATACTTTGTCATATTAATCAGCTATTTTGACAGTTCTTTATTCCCACTTCAAGTTAAAATACTCACAGATGATAACCCATACAGGAAAAAAAGTAGAAATATCACAACGCAGCTACTTTGAGGGAATAACGAAGAAGCTGTTGCAATGACTGCCATAAGAAGGGACATAAGAAAAATCAAACTTGTATACAGAAGAACCCAGGAAAGCCTAAAATGAGAATATAAACACATTTATGGTTAAATGCATACGCTTTATCAGTTTAAAAATCATTTCAAAAAAACCTTCAGGTTTTTTTAGCCATTTTATCCTTAAAGTTAAGTGTATTTATTCTTTCCTGTGTATAGTCATTTACTGAGAATTAATGCTCTTATAAGTAATTAAAAATACAACATTGGTTAAGTTAAAGGTAAAAGTATAATCTGACAAAGAGATAAAAAAGTGATTATCTTTTCAAGAGTCAAAGAAAAGTTTACAAATTAAAAACAATTCATGACTAATTTAATATTCTCCAAAGTTCGATAATGCACGTTTCTGATTTTCTTAAAATATCGAAGAGTTTAATAACAATTTTCTTATGGCCTGGGCTATAACTAAACCTCTTGACGGCTTTTGATACTTTACAACAACACTAATCAACTAATCACACTTTATCACTTATCAACAACATACTTTACATTTACACAACAAAAGATCAAGATCAACAATGGACTCCAGATATATACTCAAAATTTCTTCCCAAATCAGAGTTCAATGGAATTGCTACAGCACTTAGATTTGTTGCTTTTTAATGTAAGCAGATCATGATTTAATATGTGCTACCACAAAAGCACTGAAATAGGACTGAAGGATATCTACATTACCAAAACCAACTCCATCATTTTCCAGAAGCAAAACTGAGGCACTGAGAAATTGATCTGCCTAAATGCTTCCAACTACTGCTTCCTCACAAAGCACTTTAATAATTCAATGCATCTTAAAAACCAATCACTACCCAAATGACAGAAGAAAAAAAAACATGCAAAGAAAATACGTTACACAACAATGACTCCATTATGTAAAGTGTTATAATTGATTGCTACATTGGGCTAAATAAAATAAAATTTTGTAAAATGGACTATAATAGCAACTCATATGCACAATATTAACTTCTCCTCCAAAATGAGTTCAAAATAAATTTTCCTACTACACAGTGGGAAAAGGAAAATTCACTAAGAATTATTTATAAAACTGCACACCTCTATAAAATCATCATTATATAAAAATGCTGACACGTGAAAGCTCATTTGTGAAAATATTTTTCAAATTTGTTTCTCTATAAACTATTTTGTATATTTTCATCTTAATTCACATAAATAACTGTTTTCCCCAGGGGGGAAAAATCCCATATACCACACTCACAAACTTTAATCATTTTATTTTTTTTATTTTTTTTTAATTTTTATTTATTTATGATAGTCACACAGAGAGAGAGAGAGAGAGGCAGAGACATAGGCAGAGGGAGAAGCAGGCTCCATGCACCGGGAGCCCGACGTGCGATTCGATCCTGGGTCTCCAGGATCACACCCCGGGCCAAAGGCAGGCGCTAAACCTCTGCGCCACCCAGGGATCCCAACTTTAATAATTTTAATTACATTTTTAATAACATTCATATGCTATGATTTTGGAGGAGGACTGTAACACACAACTAATTTCTAACTTTCCAAGATCTCTTACATTCTATATACCGAAATACACAAAGCACACCTCATCAATTAAGACAAAATATAAAATAAAATTTAAACATGTAATATCAACATGAGTTTTTCAAATACCACTTCCCTTATGGTAAAAAAAAAAAAAACAAAACAATATATTGCTAAAGCTTGTTGCCTACTCTCATATTCCAAGACAAAGGTAGTCATTGCAGGTAAACAGGATCAGCACCTCAGATTGAGCAAATAACAAATTACAACACTGAAGATCTTTATACTTAATTACTAATCACACTAAACAATAAACTTTTAATAACATACCAAAAGGCAGTGTCATGAAGTCCCATTATCTTTAAAAACTCCTTTAACTTCTTCTCTTTTTCTGCTACGATATGAATGGCCAAAAAGTATCCAAAAGGTGAAAATGCTATAACTAGGTATATTAAAATTACTCCTCGGGGAAAGGTATCTATCTCAACCACAGCAGTTTCTCCCATAATGACAGCTTTAGTTGATTCTAGTTCCCTCCAGAAGGAAACATTGGTCTTCAGCTAGAATTGGAAAATACAAATACAATCAATGAATTTAATTCTGACAGAGGCCCCCTATAAAATATGACAAATATACCCCTAAATGTAATACAAACCTATTGGAAATACAATCCTCAAAAACCACACCTGAAATAAAGTGACTGACCCCAGTATCATGACACACACAGCATACATTATTGTTTTTATTCATTCTGGAAACATACCATTAAGTCTGTAGTTGGGAAGTGTATAAATGTTGATGAAATAATTTGTCGAAGAAAATAAATTGAACAATTATCAGTTATATACATCTTAACAAAAATACGCACTTCTAGGGCAGCCCGGGTGGCTCAGCGGTTTAGCGCCGCCTTCAGCCCAGGGCGTGATCCTGGAGACCCGGGATCTAGTCCCACCTCAGGCTCCCTGCATGGAGCCTGCTTCTCCCTCTGCCTGTATCTCTGCTTCTCTCTCTCTCTGTTTCTCATGAATAAATAAATAAAATCTTTAAAAAATATATGCACTTATAAAATTGAGGAATTAGGAATTATTAGCACCATGTTATTTTTATTCAAGGGGAAAAGTCTGTAAATAAAGACCTTTCATAAATATTACCTATGGTCAACACAGATACAATACAGATATATGGAATGCTAAGTCACATGCTTAGAAACCATCAAATAAAAGTGGGGTTTGAAAAATATTACATCAGAAAGTACGACTTATATTTTTTCTTTTAGGAGCTGTAATATATATCTAGTACATCTAACTGCACACAAACCAAATCTTAACTGTAAAAACTTAGAGCGTAATTGCTAAAATATGGTTTGGCTTTATTTTACTTCCTTCATCATATTTACCTGTATAATGGCAGCATCTATGGATGCTTGTAAAACTGTGAACCCTGAGGACCAGTACTGAGCAGCCTCACACGATGTTGAACAGCCAGCTATGGGGACAAAATGTGAGACATATTTGCACAACAACTAAGTGCATTCTTTTAAAGATAACATATGGAGGGTTACTAAAGCAATATAATTAATCAATCTCCATAGAACCCAAGAAAATGAGCAATTGCCCTTTGAAGGCAAGGAATAGCATGTTCCTGATTATCTACTTGAAATTTTTGAAATAAAAGAGTTACATAGAAAGAAATTAACTGTAAACATGATTATTTAAAAATAACTCACTTTTCTGTTTCAAGTAAGTCACTCTACAGTGACTTAATCAGATTTAAAGCACTTCTAGTTCCCAGGACAAGTCCAGGTTAAGAGCCCAGAAAAAGAAATGTTCTTAAGGGCTTTTTGGAACCAAGTCACAAATTCAGTACTCATCATTAAGAGACTTTAACATTGCTCAGTAAACATTTGTGCTTAGTGGTATTTCTTCATAGGTTTAAGCACTGAAGGATGTTTTCCATGATATCAACATAAAACTAATAAAGTTCATTGGTACCAGACCTTGAAATTTAAATGATATGTAGCACACCACATGTGAAAAACAGTTATGTATATATAAAAAAAAAGTTATATAGAGGAAAAAATGCCAATTCAGAAAGTCATACAACTCAAGATAAAATTCTGCCTTCTGTTACTATAATTAAAATAATATATAAGTATATTAAAATGCATGTTATGTAAGTTATATTTCATATTACATGTAGATATTTGTGTATACATATATATGCTACATCTGACAGTCTTCTTCTGTAAACAACTACACAGTTGAAAATGCCAGTGTTTGACCACATCAAATTTTGCATATGAAATAAAAGCAGCAAAGACATGCATTTATTTGATTTACAACATTACTTAGGGCTATTTACCTCTTGAATCCATATAAATAGAAGATACTGGAATCATATCAGGAAAAAAACGGAGTTCATAGGACATGAAGTCTTTGAAAACCACACCCACAAAGTTGTTGGGCTTAGAAAGACTGGATACTAACAATTCTTTTTCATTTGCATATTCTTCAGTAATTATGACTGTAAAATATTATAATAAAGTTGACTCACAAATTTAAAGTTTACTGCCAAACAGGCCAAATTTAACATGACGTTGATGAATACAATATTTTATAAGCACTTTTGTTTCATTCTTTCAAGAAAATAGAGCCATTCTAAAAATATACTAAATAATAATGAATAATAGTATAATTTCACACTTTCTCAGCTGTCATCTGAGTACAGAAATTATGTACCTATGTAACACAAAAGCTATTAATATGACAGAGTTTAGCATATAGTTTATTATGCAGTATATGCAGTTCATTTGTCTATTTCAAAGTAAAGCATACAAATAACTCCTTGATAAGTGAATGGATATTTTATTTTCCAATTTTTCTTCTGAAGAAAATTCCATTATCCTTCTTCTCAGAAACCAAATATGTTCTCTGGTAACTAAGACACAACTCTCCTTTGAGTAAAAATTGCCATTTCAATCACTTATTGCTTGTTCCTTTCCTAGAAGATATATGGAGAAAATAATCTCTACTGCACTTCCTTTCACATCAGATGATCCCAATTTTTTAATATTTTCTCAGAGTTTTATTTACAAGCAACTAGTCTTCACTACAGAAGCTTAAGAACATGTGGTAAAATGTGAGAACATAGGATTATGTGCTTAACTGTTACTTATTAGCTGTGTGAACAAAGCTAAGCAATTTAATTCTCTGAACTTCAGAGTCCTCATCCTTAATGCCTAACTGATCACACTAGTTGTTAAGATCAAATGCAATTACAAACATAAAAATGCTCTATAAATTATAAAGTGTTATTTCAATGTGAATTGTCATGATTTCCAGACCTTTAGGGTGGACAAGGATTGAGCTGAATAAAGAGGGTAGTAGTTCAACATCTTACCAGTCTACCATATATATGGATTTGTGTTCAACTTTCAGACAGTTCTATTGTTAAAAAGACAGAACTTAAAAAAAATCTATATACATATTTCTACTATTTTAGCATCCAAGTTAATACATACTGACTTGGATTCTGTTGGTGTATATGCTTTCCTCTAACTCAGGATTACCTGAGAATTTCATTCTCAACATTTCTGATCAGCTTTTCGAGCTGGCATGCTAAATGTTTATGGCTATCCATCCAATTTGTACTTAGGTAAACCAACAAACAAATACCAATAAGATATTAAATAGTAATAAGTCAGAAGGAAAACAACCGGGGAAAAATTATCTGGCTCCTGATTACATAAGCATCATCTATTCAGTGATATATTATCCAAATCTATGATGATACATACTCAAAGTTAATTAAAACTATCTAAGACAAAATGTTAATTTGTTATTTTCAACAATTTAGTATTTCATTACATTAATCATCATAGTATAAACTGTCACTTTCTCGAATTCTTTTTTTTTATAATTTATTTTTTATTGGGGATCCCTGGGTGGCGCAGCGGTTTATCGCCTGCCTTTGGCCCGGGGCACGATCCTGGAGACCCGGGATCGAATCCCACATCGGGCTCCCGGTGCATGGAGCCTGCTTCTCCCTCCGCCTGTGTCTCTGCCTCTCCCTCTCTCTCTGTGTGACTATCATAAATAAATAAAAATAAAAAAAAAAAAACCAAGACAAAAACTACCAAAAATTAAAAAAAAAAAATTATTTTTTATTGGTGTTCAATTTGCCAACATATAGAATAACACCCAGTGCTCATCCCCTCAAGCGCCCCCTCAGTGCCCGTCACCCAATCACCCCCACCCCCAGCCCACCTCCCTTTCTACCACACCTAGTTCGTTTCCCAGAGTTAGGAGTCTCTCATGTTCTGTCTCCCTTTCTGATATTTCCCACTCATTTTTTTCTTTTCCCCTTTATTCCCTTTCACTATTTTTTATATTCCCCAAACTTTCTCTAATTCTTGTCTTGGGTTCTCTCACAGCCACTTTAGGCTCATTAGTATCACATACTTACACTGTTTCCCGTTTCCCACTCTATTCTTAAAAGAAGTACAAACAGAGAAAAATAGACTTAGGTGCTTAGCCACAGTCACAGTCTCCAAAGCTAAGCACTACTTCTGTTTATACCATATACCTCCATAAACGGGCATGACAGGCTGAAATGATTATTGCTTAGTAATCTTCATACCTCTACCTTATTTTTTTAAAGATTTTCTTTATTTATTCATGAAAGACACAGAGAGGCAGAGACATAGGCAGAGGGAGAAGCAAGCTCCCTTCAGGGAGCCTGATCCAGGATTCGATCCCAGGTCCTCAGGATCACAGTCTGAGCCAAAGGCAGGTGCTCAACCAATGAGCCACCCAAGTGCTCCTATACCTCTAGCTTATTATATGAGTCAGGATAAAAAAAAAGATGCCTTCAAATCTTTTATCCTTTTACAAATATGCTTATTTTATAAATGGTCTGAGAATTAAATATAAAATATTAAGACAGGGCACCTGGTTGGCTCAGTTGGTTAAGCGTCTGCCTTAGGTTCGGGTCATGGTCCCAGGGTCCTAGGATCAGACTGCGTGTTGGGCTCCCTACTCAGTGGGAAGCCTGCTTCAAACTCTCCCTCTGCTCTTCCCCCCTGCTCATTCTCTCTCTCTCAAATAAAATTTAAAAAAATAATAATAAGACCTACAAAACATGCTTCAGCAGGATTAAATGATTTTAGTAATTTTTATTAAACTATATTTTGGTGAGGGGACATATCTCTAAGTGTTCAGAATGTAATATACTCAATAAAGCAAGTAAAAAATACTGTTATAGATAGAATCCATATATAAGCTCACAATACCCTCAGGAAGATGATCAGTAGAAACTTTTTGCATGATGTTTCTTGTAATATTAGTCACTGGAGTATATCCAAGTATTAAGTTAGACAGAACAGATTTGTCCATAGGATTAAGTTCTCTATCAGGCACTTCTTCATATTTCTTATTTGGATGCATCATGCTAATTAATATTAACCAAAATAAAAAAAATAGTGGAAAAAGAATTTCCTGTAATAAAGGAGACAAACAAGATGATTATATAATATACCAAAAGCAGCAAATATCATCAAGATTTCTATGCAAACAATATACTAAGCAAAAACATGAGGAATTTGGGTCTCCTTTCTTAAGCACAAAAAGTAAAAGCAATTCTATCCTGAAAGAAGTATTGTGTTAAGTATCTCATCTAACTCAACAGGAATATTAGACAATTTTTCCTTTACATTTTCACCAAAATATTTTAAAATTCAAGTCACATAAATTAAAATCACATAAACACTAATACTTAAAGATCTTAGATTACTAAATATAAAATATAATAAATTTCTTATATATAACATTGTTTAAATTAACTTACAAAACAGCCCAAACTGGGCTCACCATAAAAATATCTTCACTCAAATATGATTTAAAAACTCATGCCTTAATTATGCCTCAATTTCTACAATTAAAACTATTCCCTGTAAAGTTAAATAATCAGCTTTAATAGGGATGAACCTGTTTCACCTTGCTGTTTAGCTGTTATGCTGGCTTCAGAAAAGGAACAATATATTTTCAGCCTTTAAAATTTTTAACTGGTTAGGCAGAGTTATTACTTTCTTTTATCTTTCAAAGTAATGTATATTTGTTGAGAACAAACATGTGACATAATTTTAGTAATCTCGGGTAATTCAATCCAGAGTCCAAAAGATGGGAAGTCATGGGGAATAAACTGTGGAAAACTGTTCCATAAAGTTATCTGTGGAATTTTTCTTTCATTCCAGAAAACCTGGGACATGCACATCTAAAAGCTCAAACTTAAGCACTGATATCAGAAATTAACTAAATTTAGGAATGGTTATTAAAACTTTTAACATTCAGAAGACATAGGTAATTTAGGTAGTTTTCTGCACTAACACAAGTTTTTATTTCACAAGCACATGAGACCTAATGACATAAAATTGTAATAAAAACATACTGAGAAAAATAGATCCTCTCTTAGAAAGGGAACATGTCAGTGCAAAAACTGCAATCAGGCATAAGAAAGAGTCATTTAACTTACCTGAACACTACTTTTTTTAGTCCTGCATTTGATTAGATAATTCTTCAGTAGGAGTGTTCTGGTCTGTCTCCAAACTCCCACCTCCCTAATTGCAGTAGCCATGTTTTCTAGATCAGTCTATTAAAAGAGTAAATGAAAAAAACTGGAACCACACAGTCAAATGCATGCAATTCAATAGCAAAAATAGATGTTTCAGTTTCAGGTTAGATAAAATGATGAATACTCCAAGCTGTCTCTCCTGTCTGGACAGAATGCATTAAACAGCAATTTGACAACACTGAAATAGTAAATAGTAGCATGTGAAACAGAGGGAATCAAAATTCAAAATCCCCACAACCAACACTGAGCTCACCACTTTGTGTCTTTTGGTATTCCCCAAACCGAATGCACTGGAAGTAGGTATTAAGGCAGAGAAGGCAAGGCCCAAAAGCTCTCTAGTTCTGGCTTGAGACATCGGAAAGGAAAGTTTTCTGCTCAGGGAGAATGAGAAAATACCCCACCTTTTTTTCTTTTCTACATTCTCCTATGCCCCGATCTTCAAGCAATCACATGACAGCATCAGACTGCAATAAGGAAAGCCCAATGCAGCCCAAACTCTGAGGCAGGGAAATCTTTCTCTCCAGTAAGTGGAGCTATAGCTCCAAAAGGGTGGGGCCAAATCCCAAGGTGATCTCTATCTCCTGGGTCCTGGATATGGTTGATGGATGCAAGTTGTCCAAGTGTGTGGTCCAATAAGGCAAAAACAACTCTAGCATTCTAGCTGCAGGATGGAAATGAGAAGCTATAGGGAATTCGAAAGTAGTAAAGGGAAAGCAAATAAAAAGAAGAGCTCAGGAAAGCAACATAATAAAGTTGCTCATTAATTCCAGGACTAACTCCCAAGCTGGGCACAAATGGATCTAATCCTATTCTGTGTACCAAAGACCTGAGGAACTAAACTAAAAGACAGACTACTGCCAGATCCAGACCAATCATCAGGTGGCATACACAGGACAGATCCAAATTGTTCTACAAGGGTTTTTGAAAACTAAGCTGAGGGGCAGCACCTGGGCAGCTCAGGCGGTTAAGCATCTGCCTTTGGCTCAGGTCACGATCTCCAGGGCCTGAATTGAGACCTGCATCAAGGCTTCCCGCTCAGCGAGGCATCTGCTCACTTTCTCTCTCTATCTCTCCCTCTGCCCCTCCCCACTATTCGTTCTCTCTCTCTCAAATAAATAAAATCTTTTTTTAAAAAAAAGGCTTTTGAAAACTAAACTGAAATTAGATCCACAGCTCAAAGAATGCGGATGAAACCTGTGACCTGAACCTAACCAGGATGACAGCATGCTAGAAGAAAGTATCAACACTCCCCATATAATCAAAACAAAACCCAGTCTCAATCCAAAACAACTCAGAAAGAGAAGTTTGTGAAAAATATCACCTCTATTAAGAAAAGAAAAATCAACAGATGGCAATGTCAAGACGACAGACTCTGGAGTATTCAGACGAAAACTTTAAAGTACATACTTAAAAAGTATTCCAACAAACAATGGTAAACACTCTTGAAAATAATGAAAAATTAAAAAAAAAAAGATGTAAAGGAACACCAAATAGAAACTTTAAGAACAGAAAATGAGTAACAAATAAAACCCATGGAATGGGCTCAACAGAGATAACAGAAAAAGTCCGTGAATTTTACAGACTAATAGAAGCTACCCAATCCAGACCACAGAGAGAAAACAGGTTTTTAAAAAAATTAACAGTGCCTAAGAGAACGATGGACAATAACAAAGGTCTAACATTCCTTATCAGAGTTCCAGAAAGGAGAGAAGAAAGACTGTTAGTGATAAAAAAATATTTTGGGCAACAGATACAAAATCTACAAGTTCCAAGAAGCTTAATGAATCCCAAACAGTATCAATCAGAGGAAATCCATATCCATACACATCATAATCAAACCATTAAAAATTAAAGACTAAAAAATCTTGAAAGCACTCACAGAACAACCACACATTACCTATACAGGAATAATGAATGACTTGAATGAGAGCAGATTTCTCATAAGAAATTCTATGGCAAAACTAGAAAACTCCTACACAGCTAGTGGGAGTGCTGGTTCAGCTGCTAAAAAGTTTGTCGGCTCCTCAAAAAGTTAAGCACAGAATTACCATATCGCCCCACTATTCCATACACACACACACACACACACACACTCACCCAAAAGAACACTTCTAGGTATATACACCAAAAAACTGAAAACAGGGAATCAAACAAGTGTCTGCTCAGGCAGGTTCATTGCAGCACTATTCATAATTGCCAAAGGTAGAAACAGTCCAAATGTCCATAAACAGATGAATAGATAAACAAATTGCAACATACACACACGCACACAGAATTAAATATTATTCAGCCATAAAAATGCATAAAGTACTGATATATGCTATAAGGATGAAACTCCAAATCATTATGCTTAATGAAAGAAGCCAGACGCAAAGATCAAATATTATGTGATTCTATTTATATGAAATTTCCAGAATATATAAAGCCATAGAAATGAAATGGAGGTTAGTGCTTGCACAGACTGAGGAGAGGATAGAGAAAAACTGCTTAAGGAGTAAGGGTAATTTTACTTTGAAGTGAAGGAAACAAATTTCACTTTTTTTTTTTTTAAACAGTATGATGTAGGGGCACCTGGGTGGCTCAGTTGGTTAAGTGTCTGAATTCAGCTCAGGTCAGGATCTCCAGATTGAGCTCCAAGGCTGGCTCCTTGCTCAATGGAGAGTCTACTTGACCCTCTGTCCCTCCTTTAACTCATGTTCTCTCTCAAATAAATAAAATCTTAAAACAAAAACAAAAACAGTATGCCCTAAATCATTGTCACAGGTCCAGTATCCCTTATCAAGACTATCTTTACCCTTGAAGGTCCTTGGAGCTCTTTCTGCCGGTGGACCTCTGCTGGAGCTATCTCAATTTTTCAGAGGTTATATTAAACTCAATAGAAGTGGCCAGAGTCTAAACTGCAATCTCTGTGGTCTTTATTCCAGTTTGCTTATCTCCGTAATCTAGACTCTACACACCAAAGGGTATTGAGAGGGCAGCTTGAAAAAAACAAGGGAGGGATCCCTGGGTGGCACAGCAGTTTAGCGCCTGCCTTTGGTCCAAGGTGCGATCCTGGAGACCTGGGATCGAATCCCACGTCGGGCTCCCTGTGCATGGAGCCTGTTTCTCCCTCTGCCTGTGTCTCTGCCTCTCTCTCTCTCTCTCTCTGTGACTATCATAAATAAATAAATAAAAAATAAAAAATAAAAAATAAATTTTAATTACACAATTAGACATACTGTAGAATATATTAAATAAGTAAATTAAAAACAGCAGAACTAATAAAGGAGTCAAGAATGGAAGATACGTTGAAAATAAATTCTCCCAACAGCCTCATTCATATCATATCAGATTCTGTAAAGAACTGATGATAATCATCTCTAGGCCAAAAAAGGAACAAAGAAAAAAGAAAAATTACACTCATTCAAGGATGATTTACTACAACACAAGAGAAACATTAACCAGTACACCAAGAACATTCTCATTATCTGCCCAAACACATTGATTTAGTGGGTACCAATAAATTATTCATTCAAATTGAATGCTGCATGCTTAAGTCTTCATTTTCAGAAAATAGGCCCCTCATAAAGGTGCTTATGGACTCATAAATGTTCTTCCTCCTTGAGAACTACTTCCTGAACTCAGGGTTTTATGTTTAACAGGCTTATCCAAAGTTCATCAATACGTGTACCCACTCCACCACTAGTCAGGGCTTTTTACAGCAAAATTTACTTTTAACCTCTGATATGGTAAACAAAGGCAGAGTGAAGTGCAGATAAAATTAAATGTCCTCATAACCCACAGCCCACTGACAAATAATTTGAGGCAGGCAGAGCATAAGTTCCTCCAGGAAGCTCCCAACTATCTTAACCTTAATGCCATACTAGAGGGGAAAAACTATCTCAGTTAATAGCCAGGCCTCCACCATCCTGTGAGTCTTCTTTAGCATATGAAAATCCTTCTGAATCTTCCCCATCTTTACTTCCCCAACCCCAAAGTATATCCCCCTCACAATCCCAAAAGCAGCAGCAATTCCTGCCCTCAGGTCTTATCCCCATACTTTGATAAAACCATCTTTTTGCACCAAAGACGTCTCTATAGTTCTTTCTTGGCTGTTGGCTCTGGATCCCAACACTACTCCAAAAACATCACCCTCTACCCTCTCACCATGGCAAGAGACAGACAAACCATTGTCATCACCACCTACCACCACCTCTAAGGCTACCCCTGATTTATATCAATTAAATTTTCTCCTGAAAATTATGAAAAGTATGAAATTTTTAACCAAGAGATCAGGTGACTGGGAGTCATGTCAACAGTTCATTAATGGAAACATTTAAGAAAGTAAACTCAGGAGTGCCTGGTTGCTCAGTGGGAAGAGCAAGCCAGTCTGAATTTGAGTTCCATGTTGGGCATAGAGCTTACTTTAAAAAAAAAAAAGTTCATGCACTCTTGGTCCTAAGCTTTCCCCTATAGTAGGTTATCTCCTGTGCCCCCAACTTGGTTTTTCTTCCTTAGATTATGTGAAATGCCCTTTATCCACTCAATATATTTTATTTTCACATAAGCTAGAGAATCAGATTCTGTTTCTCACAACTAAAAACACTTAACTAATATATCAGTATAATGTGTTCTTAACTCCACGGTTAGAGTATTCATTAAGGACAACAGTGATTTTCAAAGTAAGCACAGTAAGGGGAATGTTAAAAACCTGTTCACTCCCCTCCCTACTAAGTAAAGAATTCCACTGATACCATTTGGAATGCCTAGGGGCAGATAAAAAAGTTAAGAACCACTAAATTCTTTAAGTTGCTTTAAAATAATATTAATAGGGAAATGTTTCTATAGAAGATAACACACCATGACTAATCAAAGAAGTCACTTTGGTGTCCATTCAATTCTGTTTCATGTCCTTTCCTCCAAAGCACAAAATCCCTTCATAAGCAAAAGATGCTTTCATGCTGTTTTCCTTCTGCTCCTAAGCTCCCTATTCTTTAGGCAGATTTTTCTGTCTTCATCCTTTTCCTTAGTCACATGGTCCTATATTGCATTTTATCCAGGTCTCTCATAGAATACTTCCTACTTATTGGCTAGATAATCTCATCAATCTGAGGCTGAATTGATCCATCATCATCTGTCACCCCTCTCCGCCAAAAAGGATTCAAAATCAACAGAAACATAAATGGAGCTAGCAGCTGTTTTAATATTCACAAAAAAGGAAATACTGCATCTATATTTCTATTTTGAATTAAAATAATACCTTTTTAAGAAGAGGTTAACTTACCAGGTAAAATCCCAAATTAACCTCTTCATCTACGTCTGGAAGAGTAGGTGTCTGTATTTAAACTGAGAGGCAGTGAAAGCCTGTAGATGGCTGCTGATTTTCAGCAGGCTGGCACTATTCTCCACCCCAGTACACACAGTGAAAAAACAATAGGCTATCATAAATCCAAGCAACATCTTCAGACATGCCGAAGGAAACTGGAATCAGTAAACATTCACACCAAAACAAATACCAGGAGGAGACACCAAAGTCAACAACCCCAAAAACTAATAATGTTAATATAAGCGTGTGACCTCTGGAGGTAAACCAATTAAACACGAATCCAGCCTCTGCCACTTACTAGTTTTGAGACTTTGGGCAAGTTATTTAATTTTTCTATGTTCTCTCATTTGTCAATGAAATAATAATAGTATTCACTTGCTTGGCTTACTAGAATGACTAAAAGAATTAATATATGTAAATAAAAATTAATATATGAAAATGGTGTCTGTTATGGCAAGTAATTATACACTTTGAGACCTATTGTATATAAAATCAGTATAACTAATATCTTCAAAAGGACAACAAAGAATATCATATTCATGAAACAAACAAGCAATTAAGAAAAACCTACCTATAGAACCTGGAAATGAAACAGACTCATAGAAAAAAATTCTCAGTAGATGGGGCGAACAGCCCCACAAACAAATCAGTGAGAAAGCACTGAAGAAATCTCCCAGAATGGATGAATGGTAAAAGTGAGAAAAGCCAAAAACGATTAAGAAATGTGTTAAGAAATCATATAAATGGATCACATGACTAACCGTAGAAAGCAAGATGGAGTCATTTATGTCATGCAAGGGCCTGTGTCAAACAATATCATGATCAATTAAGGGTACTGACTGCAGCTACGGGGTATCACCAAGATCAGCACTCACTGACAACACTCCAGAATTGCTAACAAGCAGAAGCAGAGGAGGTCTGTGAAGGCCCAAGAATGATTAAATCCCTTTAAAAAGGGAGGATTTTTGCAGCAAACTGTCAAATTCTTCAGATGACCCCTTACGTCTGACCACTTAAAAAGGCGGTTGCTACCAAAGGTTCTGTCCGACCGATCTCCAAATGGAATCGAGAACCTTCAATGCTCAAACACAGCAAGCATTAAGTGCAGAGAGCTGACCCAGAGAGGACCAATGCCTTATCTCAACTGTGAGCCTACATACGGACTTCATGTTTGGTTCTTTGTTAACTTCCTACCCTCTGTGAATTGTCTTATGTTCTGCTTTGTGCTCTGAGTAAGAAGCCAAGTTAATCACATGGTAAAATGTCACTGAGTGTGGGATCCTGTAACCACTTTATATAACGTTAACCTTGCTTTATGACTGACTAAAGCAGACATTGTGGAAAGACCCAACTTGTGTGTGCGCCTTCAGAGCGTGCTCATGACACTGACCTAAACAAAGTAATGTTTCTTATGTTCACAAGCTCTAGTCCAATCATGTGAAAATGTTAAATTTCAGTAACCTTGAACCTCTATTTATGCAACTTATTAAAACATCTTAAAAAAAGAAAATCCAATTGGCTGTTTCCTTCGTGACATGAAACAACCAGTTTAGCTGTTTTAAAAAATGAAACATTCTTAACATTGATTTTTCATAAACTTTTTAGCTTAATGTTCATCTGAACAGTACTTTCAAAGCTAAGGACGGGTTTTTGTAAACAGACACAACAGTGAACCTATTTGTCCTCCTTAACCCCACAACCACAGTTTCCAAGCAGGCCCAAATGATATGGGCCATGGGGATAAATCAGGCAATGTCTGCTCTGCATAATAATGTGAGGTACTAACTCTACTGTAAAAGATTCCTTGCAAATTATGGGTGTTTAGGAAAATATTTTGCTTCCTCTTCCAGTGCCCAAACCATATTGGCTCTGTGAATGTCTGCCCTTTGGGAAGAAGAGAGAAACAAAAAAGAAAGAGTAAGAAAGGGGTGCCTGTGACTCATCCTGGTAGGGTAATCACAAAAGTCCCTTCTTCTCACCCTCATTCTCCACTCTTCTGTAGAGTTTTGAATGGGAAATTAGAGTGCAGGAAAGATGTGGGAAAGGAGCACTTTCTATACTGAAGCCAAAGATAAAGATGTATCTGAAATGAGACCAACTCCTACAGGTAGGTGAATGAGGTTTCCTGGAAGAAGGGTGGTTTAAGCAGAGGTGATATGAAAGTGATGCTTTGACAGAAACGTGCAACTGAAAACAAGGCTGCAAAGTTAGAAATGAGGTGTGGCCAGCAAGGGGAGATCTGTGAAGAGTTAACTTATCAGGTGCCTTCTCTTGAGCCATAAGAAAAGCCCTATTTAGCAGAAGGCTCAAAATGTCTTCTTTTTTTTTTTTTTTTTTTTAAGATTGTACTTATTCATGAGAGACAGAGAGACAGAGAGAGAGAGAGGCAGAGACACAGGCAGAGGGAGAAGCAGGCTCCATGCAGGGAGCCTGATGGTGGGACTCGATCCCGGGGCTCCAGGATCACGCCCTGGGCTGAAGGCAGCACTAAACCGCTAAGCCACCAGGGCTGCCCTAAATGTCTACTTTTGCACTATAATTCTCATTAATTATCTCAAACTTTATAGCTCTATAAAGGCACTCAAAAGAATAAAAGGAAAAGGCAAGAAAGGATGTTTAGCCAGCCCCACATTTGACACAGTAAGTGGGAACAGGATAACACAAACACCTAAGAGTTCACTCACTAGTGATGGAGTTCATGAAAGCCATGACAGAGCTGGAAATGGTGGAGAGGACCACATAACATCAAAAGGAGCTTTGTGAGTAGACAACACATAGGACTTTCTCTTTTGCAGCATATACTAGAAGACGATCCTTGAAAGCACAAGCTAACAACTGAAATACAATAAAACTTCCACTGGCATGTTTTTAACAAATCACATGTTTTGGAAAACATAATACCTGATATAGTTCCAAGACAAAGACTTAACAGTCTAGTATCTTTAACACTGTCTAACAAAGCCAATTCTTCACTACTAAAAACAGTGACTACAACACAGAAATAAGAGTATACAATTATATTTAAACATTTTAAAAGTTAAAAGTTACTTTCCGTTGCTCCATAGCATACCTGGGGAATGCATTAAGGTTGGAGCTTTTATTTATTTTTTTTAAAGATTTTATTTTATTTATTCATGATAGACACACAAGGAGAGACAGAGGCAGAGACACAGGCAGAGGGAGAAACAGGCTCCATGCAGGGAGCCTGATGTGGGACTTGATCCCAGGACTCTAAGATCATGCCTTGGGCTGCCAGTGGTGTCACTGGGGCTGCCCCTTGCAGAGCTTTTAAATAATAATTAGGTAAGTTTTAAACATCCAGTATCACTAAAGGTTTAATCAAATATTTAACTTGCCTAGATAAAAACAATACATACTCAATCTATAAATTGAAAGAAAATTCAAAGCCAACTAAAGCCCATCTCTCTTTTCTAAGGTATTGATAATTGACTTAAAGACTAAAAGTGATATAATCCAGTATTCAATATCAAATATTCATTAGTTTATTTTAAAAATATTGATTACATTATACCCACTGTGAAATATATTCTACCCTTCTCAAAGCAATAAAAAATGTTCATGACTGTTAGAAATAGTTAGAAATTATTTGAAATGTATTAGTTTTACTTCTGAGAGAAATGAATCAAGATTATATCCTATAAAATAAAGAAACTGAGTCATCCTGGTAAGAGATGTGGTCTGTCACCTTTTTAGCAAGCTTCTCAGATTTTTGGAAAGGCTCTTTACTGAAAATGTTCCCTATCTCTAACAGATAAGTGTCAGAGGTTACTCCTAGTCCTCCAAGCAGAGATGATTATCACTACTTTCTTATGGATATCACATCCATATCCAATAAATAACTGCAGTTTTCATACTGTGTCTTCATCATTATTTTACATCTTAATCTTGGACTTCACCATGAGATCCTTAACCAAAAAGATTGCTTTATCTTTGCTTCTCCACCACCAATGGTAATATAACCAATATCCTCTTACTGCAAATTCCTTCACCAGAGTTTGCTAAGAGTCCATGTGTATATATATATATATATATATATATATTTTTTTTTCCTTAGAGTCCTTATAGAAGAAAGGTCTGCCAACTACCATGAAGGAGGTAGGAGCAAAGTCCAGGGTGGAGCCTGTTTTGTACAGCCCGTGAGTTAAAAGTGTTTTTCACATTATTAAATGGCTATGGAAAAGGGGCATCAAAGACTATTTGTGACATGTAAAAATTACATAAAATTCAAATTTCATGATATAAATAAAGTGCTATTCGAACATAGCTGTGCTCACTCAGGGCTGTATTGTCCATGACTGCTTTTGTGCTACAATGGCAGAGTTAATTGATACAGAGACCATATGGTCCACAAAACCTAAAATATTTGCTACCTGGCTCTTTACAGAAAGTTTGCTGAGCCCCGTTATAGATTAAAGGAGGGAGAAGGAAGAAAAGTGGCACATTCATTTTAACATTCACTAAGAAATTTATACATCCAACATAATGGGGAAAAAATAGACGATGACTTTGCAGATAGATAAAATTTAATATAATGTAGTTAAAGTTCAACTGGAGAAAAAATGGAATGGAAATTTCAGGCAGAGAGAAAAGAATGGGAAAGCTAGAATCCTAAAAGGGGCTGAGGCATGGGCAAAGTGAACTGGGGCAAAGGGGGCAGATGTATGTTCTAGATGACACTGTAAAGACAGGCACTGGAGATGGGTTGTAAAATATCTAGTAGGCAAAATTTGATTAGACACTTTACTTTGTGCACCTATATACAGCACCCTTTATTTCCTCTACCTTGTTTTTCATACCCTAAGAATAATTGTTTAATTGCCTGGCTATCATATAGTTCATTCGTCCATTCATTCTCCCAATCCCCAAACCTCGACCCACTGCTACCAGCAACAGCACACTCAAATGAAAACCTTTGATTCCTACTTCACTGAAAAAACTGAAGCAATCAGAAGAAATTTCCAAATGTCCCACTATCCTTCTTATCTCTCTACCTACAATTATGCCTAATATTTTAACAATATACCATCTGGGTAACCTGATGACCGTTTTTGCTAAAAATCTGAACATAAAAGCTTTCAACAAAAACTGGTACTTAAAGTTTATTTTTTGGAAGAAGAGGTTAAGAATATATTTGGCTGGGACCTGGGTGGCTCAGCGGTTGAGTGTCTGCCTTCGGCTCAGGCTGTGATCCCGGGCTCCCGGGACTGAGTCCCACCCTGGGCTCCCTGCGAGGAGCCTGCTTCTCCCTCTGCCTGTGTCTCTGCCTCTCTCTCTCTCTCTGTGTCTCTCATGAATAAATAAATAACATCTTTAAAAAATATATTTTTTAAAAAAAGAATATATTTGGCTGATGACTTGAAAGAAAGTCCTGCCAAATTACATCGCCAGTTTCTTAAGTAATAAAAGCCCTTTAAAATTTAGCTTAACAGGGTAAGTCATAAATACTCTCTTCCTATGTTTTAAAATCTACTGAAATAATGCAATAATAATAATAAAAAAAAAAAGTCAACATGATTTAACCTGAATTTTAGGACCATTTTGTTGTTGTTGAATGGGAAAACAGTGCAATGGTACCCACATAACCAGGCATCCCATCCCTTTTCTTACATAGAATAGGTTCCTAAAAGCTTGAGCTTATCACCATTTTAATCGAATTAATTCGGGTGCTGGCAAAGATTATGATGTAGTAGACTATGAACAAAATTATTTTATATGATCATCCTCTCCACTAACCCACGGGCAGAGATCATCAAAACTGTATTCTTCTTGGTACTCTTCCCACACAGTATCTGGAATCCAAGAGACATTCAGACAAGCACGTAAAATGTGAATAAAGCTGCTCTGACCCTGACTGTTAAGAATTCCTTATCCCAAACCCCGTTTAAAGGGAAACAGACTCCAACAAGCACATAGTCAGGGATTACTGCCTTTTTCAGTTTGATCTCAACCCAAACAACCCCAGGAGCCTGAACTGCCTATGTTCTCTGAAGATGCCCCTTCTAACGCTCCCCTGGGCAGACACAAAATGCGGCAGCAGCGGAGAGAAGCCCTGGGGGCGGGCGGGCTCAGCGGTTGAGGCTCTATCTGCCTTCGGCCCAGGGCGTGATCCCAGGACCTGGGATCGAGTCCCACATGGGGCTCCCTGCAGGGAGCCTGCTTCTCCCTCTGCCTGTGTCTCTGCCTCTCTCCTCGCTCTCAGTGTCTCTCATGAATAAAGAAAAATCTTAAAAAAAAAAAAAAATACGGCTGCGGGTAAAGCCAGCAGCAGAATGGAGAGTCAGTCAGGCATCCCTGGGCTGGAATCCCCATCCCGCCTTTTTGTTAGTTGAGACCCTCGTGGGTGCCTCAGCCTCTCCGTGACCCATTTTCCACCTGCGCCCGAGCTCACGGGTGGCAGCGTCAGGATCAGGTGAGGTACCTGGGCGCCCGGCTCAGAGTCGGGGGGTGGGCGGGGGGGGGGGGCAGCACCTCCCCCCTCCCCGCCCGGCCCTTGGGAACGTCCTCCCCAGATGCACGTGTCCACCTACATCCTTTCAGGCTTCATTTGTTCCAGAAGGCGCACGTTAGGGCACTTGGGGGGCGGGGGCTCAGGGCGTGACCCCGCGGCCGGGACGAGGCCCGCGCCACACGCGCCCCGGGAGCCGCTTCCACGTCCGCCGGCGTCTCTCAGGAACAAACACGACACGTTAGCTCGGAGCACAGCAGCCCCCCCCCGCCCCGGAGCTGCCGGCGCCTCCAACCCGGACCCCGGACCCCGGACCCCGGACCCGGCTCGCCGCTGCCGGACCCGCTCTCGGGGACGCGCTAATCTGTTTCACGCCCCAGCTCTCCCCCGCGTTTGAGGAATCGGGGCATTTCCCCTCAGACCGTGTGTGGCGAGACCCGCGCGCCCTCCTGTCACCCAAAGTCTCCTCACACGCAGGGAAGAGCGCCCCGGGCAGTGACCCGAGCTCGGGGGGGGGGGGGGCGACGGCGGGGGGCGCCCGGACGGAAACGTCCTCGCACAGCCCCGCCCGCCCCGCGAGGCCGCCCGCGCGCGACCCCCGCCCCGCCGCCCCCTCGGCGCCCTCCCCGTCGCCGGCCGCGCCTCCGCCCCCCCGCCCGCAGGGGCGGCGCCGCTGCCCTCCAACCCCCGCCCCGCTCCGGGATCACCTCAGGGCCGAGCCGCAGCGCGGTCAGGCCGGGACGCGCTCCGCCTGGGGAGACGCTCCGCGCGGGTGACGGAGCTCGGCGACCCGAGAGTGTGCGTGTGTGTCTGTGTGTGTGTGTGAGAGGGCGCGGCCCCGCGCGTGCGCGCCCCCGTCGGCCGGCCCGGGGCGCCCCAGAGCCGCAGCGCCAGCCCGGGGAGCGCGCAGCGACCGGGGCCGCGCTCCGCCGCTGCTGCACGCACCTGGGGGCGGGGCTCCGAGGGGGCGGGGCTCCGAGGGGGCGGGGCTCCGAGGGGGCGGGGCTCCGAGGGGGCGGGGCGCTGGGCATGAGCTCGCGCCCGGCGCAGACTGAGGGGCCCACGCGACTGCGAAGCCGGCGCATCTGGGGGCGGGGCTCCAGGGGGCGGGGCTCCGAGGGGGCGGGGCGCTGCGGACGCCCGCGCCCGGCGCAGGCTGAGGGGCCCACGCGCCCGCGAGGGCGGCGCTCCTGGGGGCGGGGCTCCGAGGGGCGGGGCTCCGAGGGGGCGGGGCGAGCGGGGGCGCGCTGAGGCCGGCCCAACGCCCCCCCCCCCCCCAGCGCGTGCCCAGCCGCAGAGCCGGGGTGCTTGTACCCCAGCCAGGCCCTGGAGCCGGGCATCCGCATGGCCCGCGGAGACCTCGGCATGCTCTCCCCGGAGGCACAGGCAAAAACCACCGGCCTGAAGTCAGGGGCTCGGGTTTGAGTCCAAATGCTGCGGCCTCCTAGCGTGTGACCTTGGCCCGCCTCTCCCGTGGCGCCTACTTTTAGGAACCCTTTCTTGCCCGTTGGCCGGGCTTTGAGCGGTCCTCTCCCAGGACTGCATTTAGATTCTCTCCGCTGCCCCTGCAGCGCCTGGGTTGCAGCGTCCTCATTCTCCCCCACCTGCTACCTCGCTCCCGCATCAGACACCGACCTGAGACATCTGGATGCTGAGGATGCTTTTAGTTTCTGAAGTGTCCCCAGGAGAGCCTGGGAATGTGGCGGCGGACCCTGAATTTTCCAAATGGCCTGACACACAGGCATCTGTGGCAGATTCTAAACCGCACTTATTTTTGCTAAAAATATAAACCGATGTTTTGGATTTTATTGCCCAAAGTGACCTAAATGGTAGCCAGAAGTTATTATAAAGGAAAGAAAAGCTCAAAGTTAGCGTTACAGATTTTCCTCTCCAGATGTCTGTATGGTCACATTTCCTGCACAGTTCTTTACTTTGGGGAATGTAACTGTTTAAAGACTTTTTTAAAAAATTCCGTTAACCCTGTGTACATCATGTATTTTTACATATCTTTGTTTTTCTGCTTCTCAAATCTAAACCAAATCTCTCCAACTGTCACTGCTAAATTCTACAAAAAAAAAAAAAAGAAAGAAAAGAAAAGAAAAATCAAGGTATCGGGTTTTATTTATCCTACCGAATATGGATTAAGTGAGAAATTCAAAGAGGTTTAGCAGAATCCGTAATGATTAAAATCTGGCAGTGGATGTGCAGCGAGGGGGAAATAGAATGTCCTAGAAACTATGCAGGAAAACTGAAGCAGGGAGGTAATAAAAACTATCCAACCATGTATTCTTTCTCTTTGGAAATATCTAGGACATGTTACAAATTCAAAAGAATGAATTCCCAATGGCCTAGGATTTGTGGGCAAGTACATGGATGGAGGTCAAAGATAAATAAACTTGGTAAAAATGTGTAACTGAAACACATAATCACCTCACAGTGCTGCAGTTGTACTTCTCACTATTGGCCTCAACCTGCTCTGATTTCAAGAAGTCTCCTCAATCTTTTCTAGGACTATGCAAGGCATTTGCTTCCTAAGCTTATTTCTTATAAGATTCTCCGTTATTCATTCTGTCTGCTGGTGCTTCTACTCGTTTCAAGACCAAAACCCAGTTCTCTGAAACTCGTCCCCTCCCCCCAACAGAATGATCCCCCTTTCATTGCAACTGCACACATGTTCTCGTCTTGTTCACATCATTTTACTTAGGTACAGTCTCTTCAATTAAACTGCAAATCTCTAGGATCAAGAGTTTTTTTTCCTATTATCAGTTTGAATTTCCAGATCTTCTGCATCATACTGTGTGGTACATGTTGTTGATAACTAAGGATGAGAAAGCACACATACAAGAGTATGCAAATATTATTGTCAGTATTATCCCCACAAGATATCACCACTCACTCAGCAAAATCTACCTAACACAAGGAAGAGAAGATACTAAATTCTTCTTATAGGATGGATCATAAAACTATATGATATGGTTTGGGGAATTATATAGAGAGAACACTAAGACAGTTAAATAAAAAGACTGTTACGGAAAAATATATTGGCCATAACATATTTCACTGTGCTTCTGAGCCAGCTATTTATCAGTTTTTGTGTACCTTTTAAACAATTTAGCCACATAAATCTCAATCTAAATTTCCATAGTTACCAGGTCCCAGTACTAAAGCAGCTGCAGGGAAGATGTTCCTTTCTGAGCCTCTGTATCTAGGAAATAGCAAACAAGCCAAACTGCTTGGTTGTCATGACGGCAACTCGAATCCCCATATCTCATTAATAGATTTTTAGACAGATAAATCATAGGGGAATACATAGATCATAGAAGTCATAGACTGAGACTTAAACAAGTTGCCTTAGCTGAACAAAATAAATGGTGATCAGAATTTTGACAGTATTTAATGTAGAAAAAGAAACTTACGCTTGCTACCTTTTTCCTGATGTCACATTAGGACATTATCTTACATGATCATCAATACACTGAAAATGAGATATACCAGTTTTAAATTGTTACTATTAAGCCCTCTTTGTAATTTCTTGTTTTTAAACATTTACCATTTCTCCAAGTTAAAAAGAAAGTGCCAAGAGAAGGGATGTGGTTTCTAAATTCAGGGTTTAAGTTAGGTATAATTTAGAAGAGTTTCAAATTAGAATCTTTTTCTAGAATAAGGCCAGACAAATAAAGAAACACAGCCTTGAGTGACAACGTAGAAAGACAATCTTGGCGTCTTCAGCAATAGAATTCCAAACTACCATCTCAAATGTGGCTCAGATTGTTATTAAATAGCTTAGGGAAATGATGAATTAATGACCAGTGGAAGGTTGGAGATGAAAACGACTTTGAAAGGTAGTTTTAGGGGCACTTGGGTGGTTCAATGAGTTGTGCATCTGCCTTCTGTTCAGGTCATGATCTCAGAGTCCTGGGATGGAGCCCTACATCGGGCTCCCTGCTCGGTGGAGAGTCTGCTTCTTCCTCTCCCTCTGGTCCCCCACGCAACTCACATGCTCTCTCTGCTCTCTCTCAAGTAAATAAATAAATAATCTTTTAAAAAAAATAGAGGTAGTTTCAATTTGTTTATGATAGTTTTAGTTTTATTACAGGAAAATTAGTCAAGGAGATTAATATGTAAAGAATACCTAGCCAAATTTGATATTTAAAAAACTCAACCAACCCACAGTATGTATCCAGTGCCTGGTATTCTTGCTTAGCAAGAACCCCAGCTTTGCCGGTTTAAAAATAAAGGTAAAGAAATCAACAATTAGGGGATCCCTGGGTGGCGCAGTGGTTTAGCGCCTGCCTTTGGCCCAGGGCGCGATCCTGGAGATCCGGGATCGAATCCCACGTCGGGCTTCCGGTGCATGGAGCCTGCTTCTCCCTCTGCCTGTGTCTCTGCCTCTCTGTGTGTGTGTGTGACTATCATAAATAAATAAAAATAAAAAAAAATTAAAAAAAAAAAAAGAAATCAACAATTAGGGACACCTGGGTGGCTCAGTGGTTGAGCTTCTGCCCTTGGCTCAGGGCATGATCCGGGGTCCTGGGATCGAGTCCCACATCGAGTCCCTACGGGAAGCCTGCTTCTCCCTCTGCCTACCTCTCTGCCTCTCTCTGTGTCTCTCATGAATAAATAAATAAAATCTTTAAAAAAAATCAACAATTATCCTGAGAGACAACAAAATAAATAATTAAAGAGCATCGAATGGAAAGTGATACTTGTTGCACCGCAAACTATAAAGTGCTGACGAGAAAACATTGAGGGCTTGGAGTTACCTGCTATCTTCAAGGGAAAAGGTGGGAAGATAGGCTTAACTAGCATGCAGTATAAGAGAGGGTGCAGAGATACAAGCCTGTGGAGGTCTTTATAAACACAGAAATGATTTATTTACCTAAGAGAATAATGTAAAGGCTAAAAAAGAAGATTTGACTTGATCTGTGTGTTTTTTCTTCAGTAAGGAAAATGGACTTTAAGGAGGTAAAAGTGAAACAGAGAACTGAAACTCGAGAGAGGTGAGGGGATAATGATCAAGCACCTATCTGTTTCAAATAAGTTCATGTTTCCAGGCACAAATTACATCCCACAGCTGTTTATAGGTAACCTAAGATGCACAACTGGTAAGTTCAGAGAAGCTGTAAAAAAATGAAAAGAGACAATAGATCACCTGCTTTCAGAAACTGCTTTAAAGATAGACACTAAAAGCTCTAGAACAGAAAAGCAAAACTCCAGAGCTCATAGTTAAATGTATTTTTTATTTGATTTTTGGGTTAAAATGGGGATTGTATAGTCATGATAGAAATTAACTTCAGGAAAGCATTTAATCCAGTCTTTCATGATAGTTGTGTAGATGAGACTCCAAAATAATGGCTTGATGTAATTCTAACTAGGTAAACTCGAAGTTGGGTAATCATAGCCAAAATTCTGTTCTGAAGAGAGAACCAGGAAACAAAATTATACTAATAACTTGAATTCTATGCTAAAAGATAAAGATAACATTTAACAGGAATATATGGAAGTCCCTACTTTGGTTTAAATTGAAAAATTAGGGGATTCCTGGGTGGCTCAGTGGTTTAGCGCTTGCCTTCAACCCAGAGTGTGATCCTGGAGTCCTGGGGATCGAGTCCCACGTCAGGCTCCCTGCATGGAGCCTGCTTCTCCCTCTGCCTGTGTCTCTGCCTCTCTCTGTGTGTCTCTCATGAATAAATAAGTAAAATCTTAAAAAAAATTAATTGAAAAATTAAGGCACATGGGAAGTACAAAATAAGATTCTGGTTCAGCCATGGGAAGATCATCAAGAGATCTTCTTGTCTGCCAAAATCAGTGTGGGTTAATAATCTAGGTCAGATAGCTTGCAGCGATGCTTCTAACATTTCCATTTGAAAACACTGTGCCCACAAACCTGCCACTTCCTTTCATCCTTGGGGGATCCCTTTCTCGATATTCCCTTTAGAATTCACCCTCCCTCTGGAACAGACGGAATAAGGCCTCCGGTCTGCCCAAAGATGTGTACATCCTGACCCCTGGAACCTGGGAATATATTACTTTACATAGAAAAAGAAGATTAGGTTTGCTAATCAGCTGACCTTGAAATAGGGAGATTATCCTGGATCATACAGGTGGACCCAGTGTAATCACCAGGGTCTTCAAAAGTAGAAGAGGGAAGCAGAAGAACAGATGAGAGTGAGGACTCCACCCACCAGCGCGGGCTTTGAGGCTGGATGAAAGATGCGGGTGGCCTCTAGAAGCTGGAAAAAGCGAGGACACCCTGAGGACCTCCAGAAAGAAATGCAGTCCTGCCAACACCTTGATTTTTATCGCAGAGCGAACCATGTTTTTTTTTTTTTTTTTTTTTTTTTTTTTTTTTTTTTTGCGAACCATATGTTCTAAGGTACAGAACCACAAGATAATACATTTATATTGTTTTAAGACACTAAGGTTGTGGTCATTTGTTACAACAGCAATAAAAAAATAATACACCTCTTGCAACTTGGTTTCATTCTCTGCTGCATAGCCCTTTTATTATTAGCATCCAAATGTCCATTCTTTTCTTTTCTCCACCTAAGAAACATAATACCATAGAAAGGACAATGAATTATTATTTAGATGTTGTGAATTCAAAAACTTAAGGACTCAAGTGACTCCATAGTCATCTATGCATAGTTAGCCTATATGATCACTAGTTTTCCAACTCGTAAAATAGGATAAATAATATCTGCCATCTTTGAGTCTCTGGGTTGCTTCAAGGAGTTTTCGAAATGAGGTGAGTGAAATGATAAAAGCCAACTATTAAGCACATAATACGTGCTACATGCTGCTGTATATGCCTCACATGTAGTCTTTTATTCGATCACTACAATGCCACTGTGAGCTATGAACTATTATTTTTCCCCCACCAAAGCAGAGAGAAGTATTTTGGTTTTTGTATTGTTTTTAAAGATTTTATTTATTTATTCGAAAGAGAGAGAGAGAGAGGCAGAGACATTAGGCAGAGGAAGGAGAAGCAGGCTCCACGCAGGGATCCCAATGTGGGACTCAATCCCAGGACTCCAGGATCACGCCCTAGACGCTCAACCACCGAGCCATTCAGGTGTCCTGAGAGAAATATTTTGAAAGTTATAAAATACCAGAGATTACAGAAAAATGGACATCACGGAGGGACTTGATATACAATAAAGAAGAAAGTTTTTTTCTACTAGTAATATTCCTTTAAAAATGTCTTTTTCATGTAAGCTTTATTGATATCAACTCTCAATATTTGTTCCTTACACAGCTATTCTCTTAATGAATCTGCCCATTCATTCTGGAAGTTATATTTGGGAATGCCTCTTATATGTCAGGTGCAGAAAATGAAACAGGCATGGGACAAGGAGTTGGTAAGGATTTTAAATTGTAAAGAGGGCTATAGATAAGAATGGGTGCGACAGTACACGGTGGTCAGTAGCACCACAGGCATGGGTGTCAGCAGGAGGAGGTAAGTGATTCACCTAATACAGACCTGAGAGGTGAAGGAACATTGTCCACAGAGAGTTAGGTTAGGGTCCAAAGGGTGAATAGGGGTTCAGCAAAACTGATAGAATACTGTAACCTGTGGTATTTCAGCCTCTTACCCACTCACACTGAGTTTCTTATTCTCTGCTCTCTCTACGACTCAGAGGGATCTTGCCTAAAGGTTCATTCCTTTTTTTAGAAAACTTTTTTTAAAATTTTTATTTATTTATGATAGTCACACACACACAGAGAGAGAGAGAGAGAGAGAGAGAGAGAGAGGCAGAGAGAGAAGCAGGCTCCATGCACCGGGAGCCTGACGTGGGATTCGATCCCGGGTCCCCAGGATCATGCCCTGGGCCAAAGGCAGGCACCAAACCGCTGCGCCACCCAGGGATCCCCTAAAGGTTCATTCCTAAATACAATTTGATGTCAAGTCTCTGATGTGAAATTTTCACATGTTTCATACTGAATATGATCTTGGTGTCTAATCCATTTGTATCTGATCTCACATTCTCTTAATCCGATGATCAACCAGTACTGTGTTAGACCACTTTATTTCCTTACCCAATCAGAATCTGGCCCAATTTTATTAGTTAATCATAATATAAATAGGGGGCACCTGGGTGGCTCAGTGGTTGAGCATCTGCCTTTGGCTCAGGTCGTGATCCCAGGGTCCTGGGATTGAGTCCTGAATCAGGATCCCCATAGGGAGTCGGCTTCTCCCCTGCTCCCTCCCTCCCTCCCTCCCTCCCTCATCCTCCCTCCCTCTACCTATATCTCTGCCTCTCTCTGTGTGTCTCTCATGAGTAAATAAATAAAATCTTATTTAAAAATAATATAAATAACAAGTGAAAAATGAACAGGTGTTTCTATAGAGGAATTGTGATTACCTGTGATTACCTGTTGTTGCCACTAGATGACGCCCGTAAGCCTGAGAGACAAACAGGCTGGTTCAGTCTCTCCTCCCTTCCTGGGAACTAGAGAAAGTAACCAATCAGAGGATTGGGACATGGAAAAGAAGAAACTGCCCGAACTAAATTTTAAGTGATCCTGGTTCTCAAATGTTTCCGTAAAAAATAAACCCAACATCTTTCCTTTCTTCTTTCCTTTTGGATAAATGGGACAGTAAGAAATTTAAAATTTAGTTACCTGTACATACCTGCCTATCTTGAACCACCCTGTCCCCACTCATGCTTTATTTCTATTTCTTTTATTTTTACTTTCTTCTTTAAAATATTTGTTTATTTGGGGATGCCTGAGTGGCTTAGTGGTTGAGCTCCTGCCTTTGGCTCGGGGTGTGATCCCAGAGTTCTGGGATCGAGTCCCACATCTGGCTCCCTGCATGGAACCTGCTTCTCCCTCTGCCTGTGTCTCTGCCTCTCTCTCTCTCTGTGTCTCTCATGAATAAATAAATAAAATTTTTTCTTTTTTAAATTTTTAATTTTTTTTTTAGTTTTTACATTCTAACAAAACTGTCATTCCAGCACCCTAACCTGTCAAATTGAACTATTTGTAGTTCCTTATATATGCCTTCCACTATCCCAACTACTAATCCAAGTTTATGATTTTCCCTCAATCTCGAAGAGCCACTCTCTCTTCAAAAACTTCCCCCTCCAATATTACCTTTAGAAATCCCACTCATTCTTCAAGATACATTTCAACTACCACCTCTTCTGTGACATTTTTTTCTGTTACTACCACTAGAGAATGCCTTTTTTCAATTTTTTTCATTCTCTTAACAAACTTAGTATTTTGTTTAATAATAAATGTAGCATGCATTATTGTAAAGCTATATGCATTTCTGTAGCAAAGACTTTCTGCTTGTGATTATTTATGAACCTTTCATAATCTCCCTGCTATATAATGTTTGCCTTTTGACCACAGAGACCATCCTAGTCATTTTTATATGTCCTGAAGCATTTATTTTATTTTTTTTTAATTTTTATTTATTTATGATAGTCACAGAGAGAGAGAGAGAGAGGGAGGGAGGGAGAGGCAGAGACACAGGCAGAGGGAGAAGCAGGCTCCATGCACCGGGAGCCCGACATGGGATTCGATCCCGGGTCTCCAGGATCGTGCCCTGGGCCAAAGGCAGGCGCCAAACCGCTGCGCCACCCAGGGATCCCTGTCCTGAAGCATTTAGCACCATATTATTTATTGAGTTGATTTGAATGGTAATCTCCATAAGACTGTTGCCAAAAACTCTAGGAATAAAAAAATGAGGTAATGATTCTTAGTGATAGTCCCCTGGATAATTTGAATGAAATTCATTAGCAGGACCTGGGGAACCAACTCATCTTTCCAACTAGAAATGACAGCCATAGCATGAGACTCCCACCTCCTCCAAATTTATAGAAATAATGGACAGAATATAACTATTTTAAACTATAAAGCTGAGTTCAAAATTGAGAGACCAAAAACTTCAGATACCAGAATGAAGAAGAACTTCAAAGTCATAGTAATAAGAGCCAGGAGTTAAGGTTTTAACCTCATGCAGGACCAAGAGGTGAGACCCTAGAACCACCTAATGTGTAGCTGGAATGAAAATTCCTGCATAAATTAGGACCCTAAAGAGGTTGTCACTTTTTGAAGCCTAAGAAAGTTGCCAAGAAGCTTATCTTCTACCCAGTAGCCTAGATTGGACAGAGGTGTGGGGTAGCAGTTCCCATGAAAATGGAAAGTCCTAGCTGAAGGAAATCCAGTTTTACATTAGCATTTGAAGACAGAAGCCCAAACTTAGAAACAGAGAAACTGCCAACCCCCTAGCCTTACAAATATAAAAATTTATAGTAGTAGTAGTAAGGACACTTGTACAACCCAGAGCATAAAAGAATCCCACAGAATAAATTACCTTCACTGAAGATAAACTCTCAACAAAATGTGCACCACCAGGGAATAATTCACCACAAGGGACAGTTAACAGATACACCAAATTGGAAAAAAATCTGGGACGCCTGAGTGGCTCAGTGGTTGAGCATCGGCCTTCAGCTCAGGGCATGATCCCAGGATCTGGGATGGAGTCCCACATCAGGCTCCTTGCAGGGAGCATGCTTCTCCCTCCGCTTGTGTCTCTGCCTCTCTCTGTGTCTCTCATGAACAAATTAATAAAATCTTTTTTAAAAAAGGAAAAAAATCTGTGCCCAAATAACTTCCATTAATAAAACAACCTTAACATGACTTCAAAATTTGAATAAAATGGTTAAAAACATAAAAGAAAGACTATAAGATAAAGTGAAAGAACAAGATAAGATTAAAAAAATAGAAGTATCTGGGGAAAAAGAGAAACATTTGGGGAAAAAAATGGGCTTTATTGATTCATTAGTTCTTTCAACAAATATTTTTTGAACACCCACGAAGTTCCAGCCCTATTTGCAGTGCTAGAGATAAAATGGTGAATGAAACACACAAATCCCCTGCTATGACAGAGCTTCTATTATGTTGAAAATAAAACAGTTGGGGCACCTGGGTGGCTCTGTGGTTGAGTGTCTTGCCTTTGGCTCAGGGCATGATCCCGGAGTCCTGGGGTTGAGTCCCCCATCGGGCTCCCCATGGGGAGCCTGCTTCTCCCCCTGCCTATGTCTCTGCCTCTCTCTCTATCTCTCATGAACAAATAAATAAAATCTTTCTTTAAAAAAAACCACTCAACACATGGGTTTAACAGACTAGAAACTGCAGAAGAGATGATTATTCAGTTGGAAAATAAACTTGAGAAAATTATCCATAATCAGCACAGAGGATACAAAACAGAGAAGAGTGAAATTAAGAGATATGGAGAATAGGGGTGCCTGGGGTGGCGCAGTCAGTTGAATGTCAGACTCTTGGTTTCAGATCTCGTGGTCATGATCTTGATCTTGTGGTCATAAGACGGGGTCCATGTTGGGGCTCTGCACTCAGCACAAAGTCCTCTTGAAACTCTCTCTCAGGAATCTCAAGCAGGGAACTTGCTTCTCCCTCTCCTGCCTGCTGCTCCCCCTTGCTCTTTCTCTGTCAAATAAATAAATAAATAAATAAATAAAATCTTTATACATATATCACATAAGTATGTTGTATAAATCATTTAATATGTTATATTTTATGTATGTTTATATAAAATATATATTATATAAAATAAATAAATCTTTAAAAAAGAGAGATGGAGAATAGAATATGAAGGTCCAATGCACACCGAATAAAAATTTCAAAAAAAGAAGAAAAGATAATGGAGAAGAGGCATTATTCAAAGAGAAAATGGCAAAGAATTCCTCAGGAAGAAAGAAAGGCATGACTCATGGAATAATACAATGAGTCCTCAAAAGGATAAATTTCCAGGAAGTCAATAATGTATCCAGAAACTTCTTTTTCTTTTAGTTTTATTTTAAAGATTTTATTTATTTATCCATGAGAGAACCACAGAGCCACCCAGGTGCCTCCTTGCCAGTTGCTTTAAAAAGATTAAACAAATAGTGTGATTTCAGCATCTTAATTTGGTTTGTCAGCCTTTCTGGTCGGCCTCTTGGTGGTGAACTTGGAGGCTACCATTGCACCAAGGTGATTTCCCACTGACATACCACTAAAAACTAGAGATAAACAGATAACTCATAAGCAAAGAAGGAAGAAAAAAAGTCACTCAAGTGGAAGGCAGGAAAGTACTTAAAGAACTTAAGAAGTTACACTAAAAAATGAATTTTATTACTTTTTTATTTCAAGAATAGATAGCCAATTTTTTATTCACATGCTTCTCCACATCATTTATTAGTGGCTGCGTGGAATGCAGATTAAGAACGGTTCTAGGGGCATCTGGCTGGCTCAGTGGGTAGAGCGTACAGCACTTGAGTTCAGCATCATGAGTTCAAGTCCCATATTGAGCATAAAGATTACTTTAAAATTAAAAAAAAAAAGAAAAAAGAAATAGAAAGATGGATTTTAAAGCCAAGCCTCACTTAGGTGAAAAAAGAGTGTGTATATATCTATAGCAATGTCTCCTCAGAAGTACTGGAAAGAAGAAAGAACAGGAGGCACGTATTCACCTTCCTTGATGCAGGTTTTCTAAGCTTTAAAAATCACTACCAATTCCCAGAGCTTTCAACAACTCGATTACATTTTCTTTTAGTGTTTTTTTTTTTTTCAGCTGGTGCTCTTATACTTCCTCATTCTACTAAGAAAAAAGTGAATTTGTATACTACTAACTCAAAAAAGAATATTTACAACAGCCACAATTGCATCAAAATCATAAGGTGTTATATATATTATATTATATTATATTATATTATATTATATTATATTATATTATATATATTGCTACTATACAGAAAAAAAGGTATAATGATATGCCTCTAATTGGCCAGAACTTTCAGCCTAGATCCTAAATCTAGCTGGGCATCAGGATCACCTGAGAAACTTTCTTTTTAAAAATTGAAATACATTTGACAAAGAACATTGCATAAGTATAAGGTGTATAGCATGTTGATTTGATATGCTGATATTGCAGTACGGGTGCCATTGTAGTGTTAGCTAGCACTTAAATCTCTTCACATAATTATCACTTATTTTTTGTGATGGAAATAATTAAGATCTAGTCTCTTAGCAAGCTGGGCTGTTTATAGTCCAATATTGTTGCCTTGATGCATGAATCACAATTTAGCTGGACACAGAATTCTTTTTTTTTTTTTTTTAATTTTTTTTATTATTTATTTATGATAGTCATACAGAGAGAGAGAGAGAGAGAGAGGCAGAGACACAGGCAGAGGGAGAAGCAGGCTCCATGCACCGGGAGCCCGACGTGGGATTCGATCCTGGGTCTCCAGGATCGCGCCCTGGGCCAAAGGCAGGCGCCAAACCACTGCGCCACCCAGGGATCCCTGGACACAGAATTCTTGCGTTAGCACCCTTTCCCCTCAAAACTCTGTGGACACACACGTTTTTATTGTCTTGAACCATATGAGAGTAAGCAGCATACACTATATCCCTTTCCCCCTAAACACTATGGTGCATATTAACTAAAAACAAGAATACTCTCCTGAGCATACTCAGTTGAATATGTGGGCATGAACTACGCAGGTCTGCACATACGCTGTTCTTTTCAGTAAACACAGTGCAGTACCAAAAATGTCTTTTTTCTTCCTCATGACTTTCTTAACAATGTTTTCTTTTCTCTGACTTACTTTATTATTATTTCTCAACTTACTTCATGTAAGAATACAGTGTATAATACATACAACATACAAACCGTGTATTAATTTGACTGCTCGTATTATCAATAAGGCTTTAGGTCAACAGTAGGCTATTAGTTAAATTCGGGGGGAGTCTAAAGTTATATGTGGATTTTTGACCTCACAGAGATTCAGCACCCTAACCCTTGTATTGTTCAAGGGTCAACTGTATAATTATTAATTTGCTTACTTTCACTCTTCCTTGTAAGAATATAAACTCTAGTGGGACAGGAACTACTTCTTTGTTGGTCCCTGTTATATCCCCAGGGGCTGTCATTTATCAAACAAGGTAGGCAGATTTTTTTCTAGAAAAGGCTAAAAATAAGTATTTTAGGCTTTGCAGATCAAGAGGGAAAATTAAAGATTATATACATATACACACATATACATACCTATATATGTGTGCATATGTATATACATATAAATATGTATCCATAATGAGAATTTTTTGAGAATTTTTAAATTGTGGCAATTTCCACAATTTTTAATTGATAGAATTCAAAATACAATAATGGTAAGTGCATACAGTTTTTTGTTAATATACAGGGCTGGACTTGGGGGAGGCAGAGGTTAGGCAGCAAGGGTTTGGCCAACAGAAGATCAGTGAAACAGAGATAGCTCTTTGGAAGAGAGAACAGCAAAAGGAAGAAAGCACCTGTTGCTGGCAGCCCCACTACACTTCCAAACCTAAGGGGGTTCACAGGTGTTGTTACACTCAGAGAACTAAGGTGATTTCAGAATGCTTTTGGTCAATGGGAGTCCAATAAGGAAACCAAAGAAAAAGGTCTTGACAATAACACCATCGCACTGAGATGTAGGTACAATGCTGCTCTTCTGTCTGTGAAAGGAGGAACCAGAGCAAGTCCCAACAGTGCCCAGCAGAGCTTTCTCCTGTAGAGAGAGATCAGAGCAACTGAGGGAGCTGTCTCAGATCTACTACTCAATCCCACTGTTATGGATGGGCCCATTTGGGAAGGGTGGGAATAATGAGAATTCTAGCTTTTTATAATAGTTTGGATGACTATAGAAACTGATTTTAAGTCTGCAAATGGAGTATAAGGACAGGACTGCCTTTCTGGACAAATATTCCTCTTAGAGCCTGGGAAAATAAATGCAAAGCAATTTTAGAGATGCTACTGTCCAATTATTTTTCCTCCTTGCTTTGTCATTTTTTTCTTTCAGTTAAAAATTGGTGTGTTGGCTTGCTTTCCTAGAAAATAAACAATTCTCCTTGCAATAAAAAAACAAAACAAAACAAAACAAACCTAGCAAACCTAGGTTTTTTTTTTTTTTTTTTTTTTTTTTTTTTTTATACCTAGGGGTATCTAGGAAGGAGGTTAACATATGTAGAAGAGAAGAGAGGAGGTAAAGGGCAAAAAGATCAGACCTGGTGTCTGTAGCAACTACTCAACTCTGCTGTTGTAGCAGGAAAGCAGCCACAGACAAGATGAAAACTAATGAGCACAACTGCATTCCAATCAAACTTTATTTAAAGTTTATTCAAAGTTTGAATTTTGTACAATTTTCACATGTCACAAAATATTTTTTCTTTTTTTAAAAAAGTTCCTAGAACAACATCATTCTTAGCTAGTGGGCCATACAGAAACAGCATTTGGGGATAGATCTGCCTGCTGTAATAGATGATAAAATGGAAAGAAGGAGTAAAGGGAAAGTTAAAGGGAAAAACAATTTTTTCATGGTGAAATCATGAGTCATATACAATACAAAATGAACACATGTCAAAGATTTTATTTAACTCAAATGGGAGAATCAGATATTACAGCGGGTTCAAAGGGGAGTTCAAGCAATACACACACAAAATCAGGAATACTGAAATGAATATACTCATAGATGCAAAATTGGTGTGATTGTCCACAGAGTGACAATCATTTGCATTCCTCTTGACAAAATTCATTTGCATTTCTAGAGACAAGATTCATCTGTGTTAGCCTCACATTTCTGAGACTTCCAGAGTTGCAAAATAGTTCAAAGACAACAAAAAGCCCAGGAATCTATATTCATAGCTACATTGGGGAAACCAAGACCACGTGCCAATTAAAACATCAAGCATGATGGGGGCGTCTGAGTGGTGCAGTTGGTTAAGCGTCTGACTCTTGGTTTGGGCTCAGGTTCTGATCTCTGGGTTGTGGGATCGAACCCTACATAGCACTTTGAACTCAATGTGGAGTCTGCACCTTCTCCCCCTGACCCTCCTGCTCATGCTCTCTCTCTCTCTCTAAAAAATAAATAAGTAAATCTTAAAAAAAAAAAATCAAGCATGAAATCTTAAGAATGTCCGAGTTTCGGGGTGCCTGGGTAGCTCAGTCAGTTAAGCATCTGCCTTTGGCTTAGGTCATGATCCCGGGGTCCTGGAATTGAGAGCAGTGTTGGCCTCCTGGTTCAGCAAGGAGCCTGTTTCTCCTCCCTCTGCCTCTGTGCCTCCCCACCTTGCTCGTATTCTCTCTCTCTCTCAAATAAATACAATCTTTTTTTTTTTTTAAGAATGTCCTGGTTAAAAAAAAAAAAAAAGAATATCCTGGTTTCAAAATATCACATTTATACCTTGTGCTGCTTTATAGGGAATGCTAAAAATTTATTTGTATCCAGTTTGTTCATAAAACACTGTACCATTTAGTAATATGGTACTCACAGAAACTTTATATTCCAACTCCTCTGTCACAACAATACTATGTGTAGCCTAGAGGACTTTGTGTAGGAACAGAGGCAAGAGTAAAGTATCTTTCAAGAGGTAGATCACACACACACACACACACACACACACACACACACACAATGTACATCACAGTCCCAACACATACTGGCAATGTGATCTTGGGGAAATAAATGAACATTTCTTAGTCTCAGTTTCTTCATCTGTTAAATGGAAATATTAATAGTACCTATTTCACAGGGCTGGTAAGAGAATTAAATGATGTGATAAATGACACACTTAAGTACAGCCTGGCACAGAGTAATCACACAATATGGTCATTATTTTTCTTTTAGATCAGGGCTTGATACTATCTAATACATCTGAAATTTGTCTAAGATCTCATTTTGGGCAGGCTTGATAAAGCTGTGAGTTCCTATTTTATGGCATATTAGTATGATACTAATACAAGTTCCCTTTTCTAGGGGAAAACCGATAAACTTCATTCTCTATATCCTGGCTGGAGTCGTAGCATGGACTTGCTAGAGGCCCCTGGGCTACCTCATCCATCAGAGGTATACGATGTGTCAACAGCAAGAGGAGAAACGCCACCTGATCCTCCATAGGAATCAATATGTTCTTTAGATTAGACACAACCCTATAGTCTCCACTGAAGCTACACGAATATTATTTTCTCTTTAAAAGATTTTATTTATTTACTCATGAGAGACACAGAGAGAAGCAGAGACATAGGCAGAGAGAAAGAAAGGCTCCCCATGGGGAGCCTGATGCAGGACTCGATCCCAGGACCCCGGGATCACAACCTGAGCCAAAGGCAGATGCTCAACCACTGAGCCAGGCATCCTTCCAATTATATTAGATCCTAATATAAGGAAACGTCATTTTTTTTCTGGAAGATTATTAAAAATCTGGCATTTTCCACACTACAATGCACACAGAGGAAGAATTAAATTTGAACCTAATTTCATTTCAAGTAAATTATACACACTTAATTACATCTTTTCTGTTCAATTTACAGAGCAGTAGGCATTTAAGAAATTAGAATTGCTATACCTGCACTTCCAAATTGAACAAAACAAGAATCACTGAAATGACTTTTTTTAGAACCAGAAGAGGGTTTTTTTTTTTCCTTTTCTAGAATAGAACATTTTTCTATATGAAGAACTGGCATTTTTATTCCATACCCTACCTACTCATCACTCTGCTCAAATTATCTTTTCAATTCCTCAACTCAGTGGTTTGTTGGTTTTGTTTTGTTTTGGTTTTTTTTTTTTCTATTTATGGTAGATGAAAACCAACCCAGATGCTATAAAAATAACATTAAGATGCAAACTGAAAGCTCATAAGAAAACCTTTGGGTTGAGGGCATTTCTGGCCGGGTTTTCCAATAAAACAAGTGTCCGTTAAGATGGAAGTTCGAAACGTCCTTTATTTGACATTGGATTGCCCTCGTTTGCCCACTTGGTTGGAATAGGTGAATTTAATTTTCTCTTTTCTTTGTTCGATTATCAACTCTGCAGGCCCCTCTTCCATGGAAATCCATCCAACTTCAAGAGGACTCAGTAGGGCAGAACTGCTCTTGAAATGCCAAAATGGGGAAAACAGCTTGAGAATGTTATGAGGCAAGATAGACTGGCGTGAAAGATATTTTCATCTCCACTCACTGGGTGCCAACTCAGGACAAAGTTAGGAGAACGGTGCAGTATGTGCTGTAAATTAATACTGAATGGAACAGGTGAGTTAAGAATGGAGTAAGAATGGAAAAGTGAGTCAGAGTCAGACATAAAGTCACAGCATCATAACTGTATCCTCAAGAGAATCGTCTGTGGCGGTCATTGGCAAATTTCTGCCACTATTTAATGGTAAATTATTTCGTGCTATAAATAGTTGGGAGTTTGTGGATGGCACAATGTTCCTAGTATAAACGTAGATGGGAAAGTAGAGTTTAGTTTTTAATCCCACTCTGCCTCTTAAGTCACTGATTTCTATTGCAAACTGAAAGAGAGAAAATTATGTATAGGAAACATTAATAGTTTAGGGTGCATAATGGGGAAAAGAGGGTATTCTGTGGCAAGCACTTTATTTCAAAGCATAATAAAAAATACTGAAGGACAGTATTTTTTTTCTGTTTCTATAGCAATCTTTCCATTTTTTCTTTTCTTATGAAAATGTCTTTTATATATATATATATAAACATATATGTATATTATTTGTAAAATAGGTGAGGGCTTTAAAATGGAGATCTATATGATAGGTCCTTGTCGATTCTATTTATACATGGCCTTGAAACCATCTCAGGTTCTTAATTCTTAGCTTTCCTTTTCCATAAATACAAAAATGGAGATGATAAAGTGATGGAAAATTTTAAATTTTTTTCTTATGCGTTTATTTGCTTTGTTTTGGGATTCCTGGGTGGATGTTTTTATCTCTGTGAAATATTACTAACACTGAGAACTTCAAAATATCCATGAGGCAATGCCATGGAAGCTCAGTCCATTGGGATGAAATAAAACTTTAAAAGAATGAGACTCAAAAAACTTTAAAAGGATATCTTTCTATCTTAAAAGAATAAAAACTTTGTACTGCTGAGGGTATAGGGTAATAGGTGTGTATTGGTAACACCTTACTAAAAAGTCATTTATCAATACATACCAATAACTTCTAAAATGTTTGTTATTAACTCAGGCTGCCATAACAAAATACCACACACTGGATGACTTAACCGAGGGAAATTTATTTTCCACATTTCTGGAGTGTGGCAGGTCAAGGCTAAGGCGTTAGCATGCTAGTTTCTGGGGAGAGGTCTCTTCCTGGCTTGTAGAGGACTGTTGTCTCTCTGTGTGCTCACATGGTGGTGGAGGCCACAGAGAGAGGAGAGACAGACTGCTCTCACCTCCCTAGTCCTATGGGATTAGACCTCACTCTTAAGACTTCATTTAACTTTACTTCCTAAAAGCCTTCTTTCCAGATACCATGACACTGGGAGTAAGAGCTTCAATTTATGAATTTTAGGGAGACACAACTCAGCTATAACAATGTTTATAACCTTTGACCCAGGAATTCAACTTCTAGGAACCCATCCTTTGTGTGATATTGAGGTAGGGGTGTGGTATGGGGAGAGGTAACCAGAATGTAGCCCTAAATGAATGCTTAAAAAATATTCATTATATTACCTACCATTTTAGGCAAGGAAAACACACACAGGCAAGGTGGGCATAGAATCACCTGAGTAAAACCATGAACTAAGTTACAAAAGCAGAATGCCATTTGATTTCCAGGTTGGCATCCAGGTAAACCAGAGCAGTGTCACAAATCCAAGGCAGGCCCAACAAGAAATTAATAAGCTAAAAAACGCAAGTCACAAACTAAAGGGGGAACCAATGCAAAAGAAGGTCCAAGTAGAGAGACGGTGAAACTGCATAATTCTCAGAGCCTGGTTTAAATATTCACCAAACCATGTTTTTGTTTGTTTGCTTTACATTATATGGGTAACCTAAGCCTGAACATTCCATGGTGATAACCTCTTTTGGCTTTTGCATTTTTTAAAATTTATTTTATTTTATTTTATTTTAGTGAGAGTGAGCGCGGGTGCAAATGGTGCATGGGAGGGACAGAGGGAGAGAGAGAATCTCAAGCAAACTCCACACCCAGCATGGAGCTTGATGCAGGGCTAAGTCCCATGACTCTCAGATCATGACCTGAGCTGAAATGAAGGGTCAGATGCTCAACCAACTGAGCCATCCAGGTGCCCCCTGAAATGAACTAGGGGTGGTGGAGGGGGAGGAGGGCGGGGGGTGGGGGTGAATGGGTGACGGGCACTGAGGGGGACACTTGACGGGATGAGCACTGGGTGTTATTCTGTATGTTGGTAAATTGAATACCAATAAAAATTAATTTATATAAAAAAATGGGCAGAAAAAAAATAAATAAAAATGGGCAGAATAAAAAAAAATAAAGTGGATCTCTTAGAGAAAAAAAACAGTTATAAGTGACACTATTTCAAAAATGAATGAAGTTATACTTAATGCACAGAATAACAATAACATTCTGAAAAAAAATGTGTTTTTCTTAATGTTCTCTGGCTATTTCATCTATTTGCATGGCTTTAGTATCATCTCAATAAAGACAACTCACAAAAGGTGCCTGGGTGGCTCACTCGGTTAGGCATCTGCCTTTGGCTCAGGTCATGATCTTGGGGCTCTGGGATCAAGCGCCACATCAGGCTCTCGGCTCAGTGGAGAGCCTACTTCTTCCTCTGCCTCTCCTACTCCCTCTGCTTGTGCTCTTACTCTCTCTCTCTCTCAAATAAATACAATCTTTAAAAAAAGAGAGAGACAACACAGAAATCTGTTATCTGTTTAAAAAATAAAAGATTTATTTTAGAGAGAGAGAATCCTCAAGCAGATTTCCCACTGAGCACAAAATCTGGCATGGGGCTTAATCCTAGGACCTTGAGATCATTATCTGAGCCGAAATCAAGAGGCAACTGCTCAGCTGATTGAGCTACCCAGGCACCCAACAAATTTTTCACCCTTAAGACCCGGCCCAAATAGGGTCACTGCCCCCATATCTATGGTTTCAGTTACCCACGGTCAACAATGGTCCAGAAGTAGATGAGCCTCACTTTGACACACGGTCAGGTCAGTTGTAGCCTAACTATGTCACAATACCTATGTCGTTCACCTCACTTCATGTCATCACAATGAATGTTGGCCTTTTATCATTTCACATCATCACAAGAAGAGTTAAGAACAGTACAAAAAGATATTTTGAGAGAGAGACCACATTTGCGTAACTTTTACTATAGTGTTATAATTGTTCTATCTTATTATTAGTTATTGTTAATCTCTTACTGTGCCTAATTTACACATTAAACCTTATAATATAGGTATGTATGTATAGCAAACAACATAGTAGATATAGGATTCAGTCTTATCCACCATTTCAGGCATCCAGTGGGGGTGTTGGAACATGTCCTCCTTAGATAAAGTGGGACACGTCTTACAGATACGAGTAATGCCTGGCCAGATGCTTGACGACCATCTCCCTCTGAGTGAATCATCACCTCCTGGGAAACGTGCCTACCACTCTGTGATCTTTATCTCTCTCCACAGCATTCCCACCCATGAAGAACCTCAAAGCTGTCTTTGATTCTTGTGTCTTACCCACCATCCTCTTCCATCTGCATTTCCCACTCAGCCTTGGACTGATACTAAACTGAGTTAATTAATGGATAATTGTTACATATTTTTTATTTTTATTTTTTTATTCTACAGAAAAGATATAATTTGGGGTCGTACCAAGCAATATATTCATTTTTTTTGGCACTTTAGGACAATAAGAGATGCATGTATGTTTTAGACTGTTCCAGCTGCTATAACAAAAATACCATAGACTGGTTGGTTAAACAACAAACATTTCTGACAGTTTTTGAGTCTGGGAAGTCTGAGCTCAAGGTACCAGTAGATTCAGTGTCTGGTGAGAGCCTGCATCCTGGTTCACAGAGGGCCATTTTTTTCTGTTTCTCACATGGCTGATGGGAATGAAAGAGCTCTTTGCAGTCTCTTTTATAATGGCACTAATCCCATTCATGAGAGCTCCACCTTCATGACCTAATCACCTCCCAGAGGCCCCACCTCCTAATGGTGATATTGGAGGTTGGGATTTCAATCTACAAATTGAAGGAGATACAGCCATTCTGTCCATAACAATGTAGTTGCACAGTTAGGGTATGTGTATTCAAGAATGATACTACTCTGTTAAAAAAAGGCTTGTGATAGCTCTCTCTTGCTTTTCCCTGTGAAATAGAAAGCAGTCACTTACTAAAAGTCACAACCAAGGGGTGGAGACTATGCCAGGAGTAATAGTGACAGATAAATACAACTGTGCTTTCATTTTTCAAGAGCAGTTGTGTTCTAAAGCAATAAGCTTTAGGCTTTTTGGTCTCTGGGCTACATTACATTTTTAGGATCTACTGAGGATCCTGAAGAGCTTTGTCCATGTGAGTTATAATTATCAATACTTAATGTACTGGAAATTGAAAAACTGAGAAGTTATTTTATTGATTTGAAGATAGCACTGAGGAGCACATTGCATATTAACGTTAATATCATCCTAGCATTATTATTACATTAGTATGATTTTTACATCACAGAGACCCTGAGAAAACTACTGTCCTAAAATTTCAGTTTGTTCCGGAATGTGAAAGAGCATAATTAAGCATAAAACTTTGCAAGTGAATTTATTTGCTTTGATTTATAATACCCGACTCTCAAATAAAGCTATGAAATGTCAAAATTTATAACAAAATTTTCTTGATTCTGATGGTCTTGCTTCCTGGGCTTACTGATTAGTGGCTTCATCCAAAATAACAAAGTTTATTATTTCCCCTATGTGTAATCTGCCTATATAGCAAAGAGTCTGTGTCATAGTAGAATGATTTTCTTTGCTTCATCTTCACTTTATTATATCCTTGATTACTCAAGAAAAAGGAAAACAAAGGTTCTCACTGGTCTTTATAAGAATCTGTGCTTATTTTTTATATATTTCTTTTATAAATAAATAATAGAAACTTATTTCTCATGGTTCTGGAGACTTGGATGTGAAGCCTAAGATCAAGGTGCTGACAGATTCTGCTTGGTGAGGATCCACTTCCTGGTTCAGAGATGGCCAAATTTTATTCTATGATTATTACTTAAAATTTTTTTTTAAAGATTTTATTTATTTGACAGAGAGAGAAAGCACAAGCAGGGGGAGCCACAGGTAGAGGGAGAGGGAGAAGCAGGCTCTTCGATGAGCAGAGAGCCCGACAGGGGCTCCATCCCAGGACCCTGGGATCATGACCTGAGCTAAGGACAGACACTTAATGACTGAGCCATCTGGGTGCCCCTTTTGTGATCATTTTTTTTAAAGATTTTATTTATTTGACAGAGAGAGAGGGGGAGAGAGAGAGAGCGAGCACAAGCAGGCTCCCCAGTGAACAGAGAGCCCCATGCAGGGCTCAATCCCAGGACCCCAAGACCATGACCTGAACCAAAGGCAGATGCTTAACCAACTGAGCCACCCAGGTGCCTCTGTGATCATTTTTAAATGTTATATTGGCACTTTGGTTAAATAGTTTCACAGGCACCCATTATCCTATTTTTTTTTATTAAGATTTCATTTATTTATTCATGAGAGACACAGAGGGAGGCAGAGACATAGGCAGAGGGAGAAGCAGGCTCCTTATGGGGAGCCCAGTGTAGGACTCAATCCCCAGACCAGGATCACACCTTGAACTAAAGGCAGACAGATGCTTAACAGTTGAGCCACCCAGGCACCCCCCCATTATCCTATCTTAATCAAGTCCCCACGTTTCCTTTAAAGACATTTTTCATTGCTTTCTCACAACTAGATGTGACCTATAAAAGACATTTTTAGAAATTTTGTATACTAAACCTATCTCTGAGATTTCCTAGAGGGCTCTTGGAAAAGCACAAAGGTTTGTTCTTTTACTTTATTATAAAAAAGAGAGATATTAGTAATAATTAAGTTAAGTTTGTTTGATGTGTTACAATAGAAAAAGTTGCATAGGAATATCTGTCAAGTAAGAAAGTACACAGAGCCCAGCCTAGGTTAAATATGCATAAGTACAATGTTATCAATATAAAAATTTCAGAAATCAAATGCTATATTAGAAATTCCTGGAGGTTTGTTAATGCCCATGCTGACCATAATGTTTGATACTCAGGGTGAATACAAAAGTCTTATGAAATAGTTATTTAATGTTCCCTGATTAAAAAAAAAATTCAGTATCCACCATTCTAATAATGCAAATTATGGTAATAAATTAGCGTGAGGATGGCTTGGCCCAAGGTGGTTTGGAAGTTGTAACAAAGTCAATTTCTGGAAAAACGTTGAGGGCAGAGCCTATAGATTTTTACTTGGAATTGAATAGGGATTAGTGAGAAAAAGAGAGTAGTCAAAGCCATCGTCAAGGTTGTCGGCTTAAGCAAGTGGTGGAATTGAGATGCCTTTAATAAGATGAAGAAGACCATACAGGAGCACCTGGTTTGGGAGAGACTACAAAGAATTTCAAATTGGACCTGTTAAATATCAAGTTATTGATAATAAATAATGTTAATACAAATAAATATAAATGTATAATATAAATAGATAATAAACATATTTATATATGCAACCATATCCTAAACATGTTACAAATATTAACATATTTAATCTCTGCTTCCTCCTCAACTACTGAAATTTGCATTGGAACAGGAAGCCTGTTCCAGGAAGAGAGCTATTAAAAGAGACTCCCCTTTACCTAAGAAACTTACCAGCATAACCCTGTTTTTCCAAATATCTCCTTTCTCCTTCCTGTTAATGGCCTACTTCTCCTTTGTTTCTCTGACTCTACTCCTCTCCTTAGCTCCAATAAGATTCATGTTGCCTCATTGTCTTTGGAATTTCCAGGATGTGTGGATTCCCTGCACATACGCGCATTACATTTGATTTTCTCCTGCTTCATGTCAGTTTGATTCTAAGTCCAGCCAGAAGCACCACAGGGCAGAGGAGTCTTTCTCCTGAGGGAGTTTTTTACAGACCCCAAAATTTCAATGTAACATTCAAATTGTAGTATCTAAAATTCAATATGGTACTGGAAGGAAGGTCAATCAAAACTACAAGTACAGTGAAAAAATTTCAGAGTGGTCCCTCCCACATTTTATTTTATTTTTTTCGAAAGCAAGAGTGTACCTCCAAAAGCTGGTACAAGTTTTTAAGTCAAGCATGTATTAGCACAGGACAACAATCTCTATTCCCAAGGGAGATTGCAACACTCGTCTTTGTTCACCAGATGTGGTCCAGCCTTTAGATCATTTCCCAGTTAATCTCTCTCCAGTTATTAATGTTGACTGATCAGTCAACGTCCAAGTGAGGGGTTTTGGAATAGAGCAAGAGACATAGATTGGATAAGTCCAAAGAACAGAGCTCTGTGGACTCAGTGCTCATTTTCCCAAACAGTAAGGTATGGTAACCTGTTTACTTTTTGTTATATTGGTCATGCCAATCTGAATAAACAGATTGGTGGGTTTCTAGGACTTTCCCACTTGCTAAAGTATGTTAAATAGAGCTGTGTCAAAACCTGTATTTGCGTCTCAGAAACCTAAGTAGCTGAGAAAAACTAGCAAATTGTTTTGTTTTTATATATATGAATCAAATCTGAATAGGACTTGATTTTTAATTTAAATATTATAGTGCTCAGGTTAGCTATCTGTTGGATTAAATGTCAGGCATATCCTTAATTTACTAAATTAGTGTTCAAGTCTGTAATTGAAGTAATCCCTTTGATAATGTATCCTTAAGGCAGGGGAATACTTTGACTTAATTAAAAAGAGAATGTCAGTTGATGAGTCTGTCTTTTCAGAGAATGTCTCTTTTCAGATATATTGAATCAAAGAAATAATAATCAGCTCAGTGAAACCTTACTGTTAGAGAACACATTTGTAATTTTTAAATGAATATATCATTTGTGTAAATAGGCAATGTGAGTCTGTCACATTTGCTCTGATGGAGAAAATAGGTTTTCTGATACTAGCACAGACTCTGATCTTATCCTGAACTATAATCTTAGAGAATTCTCCTAACCAATGTTTGCTTCAGTTTATTTTTATCATAGAGGGGTAATTCATTAAACACAACATTTTTAAGAGAACTTTTAACACACAAGGTCTTTAATTTTTGTTTTTGTTTATGTTAGTAATACTCTAGGAGTAAGTCCTGGTTTCTCTTCTCCTGGCCTGTCAAAAACCAGCTTTATGATTTTGGCAAGTTATTTAACTACAGATTCTTCCACGTATAAAATGTCAAGTCTGATCTTCAATGTTGGATTCCAGATCTATTTTTCAGTGAAAATTTGCTTTATTTAAAGATCATCTTTTGTTTTCTAAATATTGAAGATGTTACTCCTCATATTAAGTTGACCTTTTTTAAGGATTTTATTTATTTGAGAGAGAGAGACAGAGACAGAGCCGGAGTAGGGAGGAGGGGGAGAAGCAGACTCCCTGCTGAGCAGGGAGCCTGAAATGGGACTTGATCCCAGGACCTGGAGATCATGACCTGTGCCAAAGGCAGATGCTCAACCTAATGAGCCACCCAGGTGCCCTGTAAGCTGATCTTTTATTCCTATATATTGAGATCTGAAAGTTCAAAGTTGGAATAATACTGTCAGGAAAACAGAGGAGCTGGGAAAGACTGGGAAATGGACAGGGTACTAAGTATCCTGTTCAGAACATTCTGCTGGTTTATTGTTACCTTTTATTGTCTCTGAGCTATTTTGTAACTTTGTACGATGGAAAATACAGTTAGTGATTCTAAGGATTCTTGCCTAAAGATGTGCAGATTAGGTCCACTGAAATGCAATTGACCATTGCCTTTGGATAGGAACATGGTTTATGTTCATTTGAAAATTCATTTCAACATCCCTAATTGCTCTATACTTCTAGTTCTTTGAATTCTTCTTTACATCAGTTATAACACTGTATTGGTTTCCTCATTAACTAATAAGTTAAATAAAATCTTGGACATATGTGCATTTCATATTTGTATTAGGGTCATGATTAAAGGATAATTAAGAAATTATCCTTTAATTTACCTACATAATTAGATTACTGCAAGGATTAAGTAAGATGTTGCCTGCGTGTTAAGTACTAGGCACAGTGCCTGTGACCTAATGATGATGATTATTCATGTTTAGTCTACTGAGCAAGTGGTTCCAGCCAAGAGTGTCTTCCTCACTGCTAGCTGGTAAGGATTCAAAATAACAAAGGCTTTGGCTGAGGTGGTTTGAAGATAATTAAAACTACAGGTACTTGAGAAAAGGACTTAAATATTAATAAACTCCATCTATTTTGTTATAAATGTTCAAATATCAATCTCACTTAAAATCATATTAAATACTTTCAAAAGCAGTGAAGGGACTAGCAGAGATTAAGTTACCACCTGAAGTGCATATGGATGCAGAGGCTCAAGAAAACCACCTGAAAAAACATGCAGAATTTGAAAGGAATCAGCTCTCACTGCTCACAGTTCTATCACTAATTGAAGTCATCCACTTGCTGAAGATTCACAAATAATATGGCTTTTGTCACCAAGGGGGAAGATATAATATGGATTAGCAGATAAGAGTCAAAATAAACTTCCAACTGCCCTATTGTAGCTTATCTTACTACCAAAATAAATGTTGCATTGCAGAGAAGTAGAGGATATTTTATTTAGGTATGTATTTCCCAGTTACCCTAGAAAACAAAGAAATCTGAACTGGCTACATACAGTTAAAGATCCAGTTTCAACAAATAGGAAGGCACCCTAATTACAAGCTTATTATACACTAGAGCAGGTTTTCTGGGAACAAGACTGGCTTTCATCAAGATATATAAAGCAGATTGTTGAGAAGATTAAGTGAGATGGGTTGGGGCACCTGGGTGGCTCAGTCGGTTGGGCATCTGCCTTCAGCTCAGGTCATGATCCCAAAGTCCTGGGATCAAGCCCCACATGGGGCTTTCTGCTCAGCGGGAAGCCTGCTTCTCCCTCTCCCCACCCCCCACCCATGCTCTCTCCCTCTCTCTCAAATAAATAAGTAAAAGCTTTTAAAGAAAATGAGTAAAATGAGTTGAAGGAGCAGGAGGAACATCCCCCTCCCCCAATTTCTTCCCCTCAATACCACGATGAGCAAAATATACAACCACTACCACCACCACAAAGGAAATAAATAAATTCAATAAACATTTATTAAATACTGCCTATGTGCCAAGTACTCTTTTAGCCAGAAAAATCTCTACCGTGGTGAAGCTCACCTTGGCAGTGAGCAAGGAGCATGGTGGTAGAGACAATCAGCAGGATAAATGAAGAAATAAATGATATGTTGTGTTAAGAGTCATGGTGCTATGGAGAAAGAGGTGAACAGCAAAGGGAAGGTCTGAGGGCTATAGTTTTAAAAAGCCTGGTCGGAGAAAGTCACTTTGAGAGGATATTTGAACCAATACTTTTATTTTAAAGATTTTATTTATTTACTCATGGGAGACACACACACAGAGAGAGGCAGAGACACAGGCAGAGGGAGAAGCAGGTTCCATGCAGGGAGCCCGACGTGGGACTCAATCCCCAGTCTCCAGGATCATGCCCTGGGCTGAAGGCAGGCGCCAAACCACTGAGCCACCCAGGCTGCCCGAACAAATACTTTTTTTTTTAAAATATTTTATTTATTTATTCATGAGAGACACACAGAGAGGCAGAGACATAGGCAGAGAGAGAAGCAGATTCCTCGCAGGGAGTCCTAAGCAGGACTTGATGCCAGGACCCCGGGATCACAACCTGAGCCAGGAGTAGATGCTCAACCACTGAGCCACCCAGGCATCCCTGAACAAAGACTTAAAGAGAAAGAGCAAGCCCTAAAGATACAAGGTGGGATGGGAGGAGGGGAGAATGTTCCGGGTAGAAGTCTCTGAGGCAGGGTAATGCCTGGTGCACTTGGGAAACAAAAAGGAGGCCATCTGGCCTCAGCAGAATGAGGGAGGAGGAGAGAATTGGATGAGGTCAGGGAGGTAACAGGTGAGCATGGAGGCAGATCCATATAAGCCCAGGGAACCAGTGTAAGGTCTTTGACTTTGCTCTCAGAGTATGGGGTGCCACTGGAGAACTTTAAATAATGGAGTGGTATGACCTGATGTCAATTTTAAATGAATCGTCAGAGGAAAAACAATAGCGACTGCAATCAAATAATGAAAGAATCAACAAGAAATAAAAAGAATCTATAGAGGGAGAAAATGGGAAGTACTTGGCTCTCAGCCTGCTCTTATGCCTCCCCCACCAACCCCAATAGACAAAATAATAATAATAATAATAATAATAATAATAATAATAATAAGTAAAAAAATAAAAAATGTCCTCTTCCAAAACGCAATAACTAAGTGAAGTGAGAATTAGGAAAACAGTTGTTTTGGGGTTCTGTACTCAATTCCAATGTGTGAAGGGGAGACTGCTTCCCCCACATTTCTTAGGACACTAACCAGATGTCCTACAATTCAACTAAATTCTGAGGCTCTCTACCTGGAGACAGCATCAAATTCCACAGGTAAGGGTTCAGTCCCACAAGGCTGCCCTGCTCTTCACACACCAACTGCACACCCAGATTGGTACTTGCATCCCTGACCAATTGGCTATAAATCAGAGGTTCCCTAGACCTCCTCTTTAGGTTCAATTACTTTGCTAGAGTGGCTCACAGAACTCAGGAAACCCATTTATACACAAGATTATCAGTTTATGACAAAGGATATTGAAAGATACAAATCAATAGCCAGATGAAAAGATACACTGGACAAGGCCCCAAACAAAGGAGCTTCTGTCCTTCTGAAGTTTGGAGCCCGATATGTTGGCACATGGGAGCGTTCTGATTCCCCAATACGGAAGCTCTCTGAATACCCTCCTCTTTGGGTTTTTAGTGGTGGCTTCCTTACATAGGCACGATTGATGAACTCATTGGTCATTGGTGATTGATTCCTCCAATACTACTCCCCTCCCCGGAAATCAGAGGGTGGAACTGAAAGTTCCACCCTCTATTCTTGGTTGGTTCCCCTGGCAACCAGTCCTCCTTCTTAGGTGCTTTCCAAAAGTCACTCATTAACATAAACCCAACTGTGGTGGAAAGGGACTGGTAATGAATATGGAAACACCCACTGCATCTTGATGGCTTTGAAGCATTTGCAGGAGATGAGGACTAGAGATCGCATATTATAACAAAAGATGCTCCTCTTGCTCTTATTGCTCAGGAAATTCTAACGGTTTTATGAACTGTGAGTCAGGAACTGTGGATAAAAACCAAATGTATATGAGAAATATATTCTGGTCATCTGAATGACCAACTACATATATTTTCCATATATTGCAATATCTCACTGTTGTTGGGAGGTGAGGGAGAGATGAATAATGAGCCCCCACTATCTCTGATGGGCTGCTCTGAATCGAGGGAAAGAGTCGAAAGGTTGAATAAGCAGATGTAATGCACTTTGGAAAAAGAGTCAAGAAGTCACCACATTATATCAGGTGGGACAGAGGCACTCAAGTCTTAGCAAAAGGCAGTAGCTTGGTAACTGCAAATATCCTATGGAGGGAAGAGTGGAATATAGCATGCAAGAGGCACAGAGCTACCTTACAGTAAAACATAGCTCAAGAATGGAATAAGGAAGGGTAATATTGGCCCAAGGAAAATTATTCCAAAGTCTCAAACTAGGTAATTACAGCCAAAGTAAAAGAAAGAAAGAAAGAAAGAAAGAAAGATAGAATAGACACTAGTGAGAATTGAATTACTCACAGAGAAGTGTCAAATAATCAGAGTAAATGCATATCGAAAATAATAGAGAAAATAAAGCAATAAATGAAGCGACAAGATCCAGAACACAGACCAAGATAATTTGATCATGAATTTCTCTCCATGAAATAGAGACCCATCAGATGGTACAGATGTGCACAAAAATATAATTCAGGAAGCATATCCCATAAATAAGAAAAAGGCTGCATTTCCAAATTAAAAAGAACATACTCTTTTTTTTTTTTTTTTTCCAGGAAAGTCTGAGAGAGAATGCTCAAATGCCACATGATGACTGAATCTCAAGGACAGAAGAATCCTTTAGACATCCAGGCAGAAAGAGCAAATTATCTTCAAGAGGGGAAAAATAAAACTGGCCTTCAGCTTGTCTGTCGCCACATTCAGGTCCAAAGACAAGGAAGCCAAGTCCTCCCGAGTGTTGCTCAGAGTGGGATCCACAGGTCAGTAGCATGGGAATACCTGGACCCTTGTTAGACATGCAGAACTCAGAGCCGATGCCAGGTGTCCCAAATCTGCATTTTTAACAAGTTCCCAGGTAATATGTACACATATTAAAGTCTGAGAATTAGTGATCTGCAATGCCTTCCCGGAAAGAAGGTGTCAGCAGGAGTATTCTCGTTCAATTAGTGAGCCATTCATTCTATTTATATGGTCATATTTTCAAATGTGACATGACTTACTGGAGTGCAGCTGCACCAGGAGCCTTTCTGAAGGCTTGATAACATAATTCAGATGTCTCAAAGAATTCAGGAACTAAGAAACAAGAAGTGAAAGCCCAGTGTTAAGTTTGAGTCTGATCAGAGAGCAAAACAACCCCCAGGATTACAGTGAACAGGAATGTGGATGCGGTAAGCCGGATGGTGTACAAGTGATGTAACTCACCACAGGGAAGATGAGAGGAAGAGTATCCCTACAGCTCACAGCACCCAGTCTATAAATACTTCCTAAATTTGAAGGCTGAAGTGTTTTAAAAAAACATAATGACTCCAATAGCTTAATATTTTAATTTTTATTTATTTTTATTTATTTTTTATTTGTAAATATTTTATTTATTTATGCATAAGAGACATAGAAAGAGAGAGGCAGAGACACAGGCAGAGGGAGAAGTAGGCTCCATGCAGGGAGCGTGACGTGGGACTCGATCCCTGGTCTCCAGGGTCAGGCCCTGGGCTGAAGGTGGTGCTAGACCGCTGAGCTACCTGGGCTGCCCAAGCTTAATACTTTTAATGTTTATACCTGTACCTTTTTTTTATTATTAACCTTAGAGACATATTTTAGGAAATGAGTTTTCCTACGGTAAAAAGACATGTAAAGTTCAACAATTCCAATTTCACTTCCTTTTATTTTTCTTACTCTAAATTCAAGAAATTGTAACATTTTATTTAATTGATTTACCTTTTTTAGAAAGAGAGAGAGTGTGTGAGGGAGGCGAGAGGAACAGAGGGAGAAGAAAGAAAGGATCTTAAGCAGGCTGCACGCCCAGTGGGGTGATTGGGCTAGCCAGATGGATAGGAAAGAAAGTAAACTTGAAAATCAAAAGCGAAACTAGGGACAATGTGGACCACTTCATAAGGATAAAATATTTAATTTAAAAGGAAGGAAACCATTTTACAGTTTAGGTACACTTAATAATACAGTCTAAAAATACATAAAGAAAAAAGAACCACAGAAGAAAGAAGAATATCCATAAATCGTACTGTGGGGAAAAAAAAAAACCCTTTGAGTAACTGATGCAATAAATAAAAAGTTAGGACAGAGAGATATAAAAGATTTGAAAAACATGACTAACAAAACTTGGATATTTATAAAAGCATTGCTTGTAACAATCATAGATTGCACATTCTTTTCAAGAATATAACATACTTCTCCCCAGATACTCCTATATATTCTGGAACAATGCGTGGGTGTGTGCACCATACAAATATAAAAGAATGTTTATAGCATCATTATTTATAAGAGCCAAAAGGTAGAAACAACTCGACTACCTCTCAACAACAGAATGAATGAGGGTAAATCTGTAAAAGGAATATTATAAGACAATCAAAATGAACTACAGTCAGACAGGCCAATGTGGATATATTACATAAACATCTTCGGAGGAAAAAAAAAAGCAAGAAACGTAAGGAGAGATAAAGAATGCTTGCATTTATATAAAATACAATAAAGGGCAAAATGCAATAGTCCTCTTTAGACTCTTAGAGATATAAAGAAAATCAAGGAACTGATTTCCATAAAAGTCAAAATACCAGAATAGCGATTAATTCTGGAAGGAGGAAAAACTGTAATCGGGAAAATACCTTCTGTAGTGACAGTAATGTTCTCTTTCTTGATGTGGATGGTGGTTATCTTATTTATAAGAATTTATGAAGACGTACCTGTTAAGTTGAATAAAAGCTTCTATACGTATATCATGTTCCATTTTTTTTTACACTTGAACACCTGATCTATTTTTAATTTATCCTGAAGTATATCTAAGGATGGGGTTCAGCTTTAGCTTTTTTTCATATGGCTATCCAGATATCACAATCCTCCTTATTTAAAAAATCAACCCCTCCCTCACTAATTTGCAGTGTGTCTATATTGATTGTATACTAGATTTAACAGGCAACTGGATCTAATAAAAGAACTATGTTTTTTTCCACTGGCCCGTTATTCATGCACTAATACAGAGATGGCTTAGTTTCTTTTTCTTTCTTTCTTTTTCTTTCTTTCTTTCTTTCTTTCTTTCTTTCTTTTCTTTCTTTCTTTCTTTCTTTCTTCTTTTTTCTTAGTTAAAGAAGCTTTAGAGCCAAGATTCTCAACCTCTGCAGTATTGTCATTATGGACAAGATCATTCTTTCTTTGTAGGGGGGCTCTTCTGTGCACTGCAGGATATGTAGCATCATCCTTTGCTTCTACTCACCAGATGCCAGTAGCAGCCCATTGCTCCTACCCCAACCCCTTAGCTATGACAACCAAAAATGTCTCCAGACATTGCTGAGTGTTCCCTGGAGGGGAAAACAAAGTTGAGAATCACTGCTTTAGAGTATATTTTAATATCTGGTAAGACTACTATTGGAGGAAGTCATGGAGAGGATATGACCACTGGTTGACCATCCTGCAGTCCCCCCACTCCCAACTCCCAAACTCACCACCCTACACTGGACCTGGGTACTCAGCGGCTCCTCACTCCCTCTCCTGTACTTGGAATGTACAAGGTATGTTTTGCCCGCCATGCGGACAGCCAGAGGCTTTTTCAGGGATGTAGTCTTGAGAGAGCCATGTGTTGTTGAGACCTTCTGGATGGTGCACATGATGGAAGGCCTCTGTGTAAATGTTTAAGATTCTCCCTTTGGTTCAGAGATCTACTCACCAGGTGGCACCCAAAACAAGCCACATGAGTTCCCTTCTTAAAACTGCCACCTGCCCTTCTGGAGTGGCCTGCCTTGTCTCCATTTCTCTGGCCCTCTCTGTAGGGGGCCAGTTTGCAAACCAGCAGCCACCACTCCCCCCACTGCTCTCCTTAGTCAGGACCTTCTTGCTTGTTTAATTCTCCCCAGGCATCTTATAACCTACACGTCTCATTACAGAAAAAAAAAAAAAAGAAAACACACACAAAAAATCATATTTCTGTTGGGACTGCATTATGTCTGTAGATTAATGAATGGAAAACTAAAATTTTTATGATGTTGAGCATTCCTATCCAAGAGCATGAAAATGTATATTTATTTATATTTATTGCTATTGTAAAAATAACCTATATATGCAAGATACTGATTTGGTACGTTAATTTTAAAACTCAGTACTTTCCTAATTTTTTAATTGTTGGTAGTATTTTTTCCACTGCTTATTTTGAGTTTCAAGTTATATATATATATATATATATATATATATATATATATATATATTCCTATATTCTATAATAGAACTGTCCAACAGAAGTTTTTGTAATGATTGAAATGTTTAATATCTACCTTGTCCAAAATAGCAGCCACAATCTGTGTATAGCTAGTAAGTACCTGGACTGTGCCTAATGTGACTTTCTTTTACTTATAAAAACTTCTTTCCAAAAAACTTTTTATTATTGAATCTTGGTGGGGCCTGAATGGCTCAGTAAGTTAAGTGGCCAGCTCTTGATTTCCGCTCAGGTCATGATCTCAGGGTCCGGGCTAGAGCCCCACAATGGTCTCCAAGCCAGGGACAATAGTTTTTTCTTTTTCCTAAGACTTTATTTATCAGAGAGAGAGAGAGAGAGAGAGAGAGAGAGAGAGAGAGAGAGAGCATGAGCAGTGGGGCGGGGCAGAGGCAGAGGGAGAGGGAAAAGCAGACTCCTTGCTGAACAGGGAGCCCCATATAGAGCTTGCAGGACCCTGAGATCCCAACCTGAGCTGACGGCAGATGCTTAACCTACTGAGCCACTCATGTGCCCCCAAACTGACAATACTTACTTTATTTTTTTTTTTAAGATTTATTTGTTTATTGCAGAGGAGGGAGGGGCAGAGGGAGAGGGGAAGCAGACTCTCAGCTGAGCAAGGAGCCTGATGCGGGGCTTGATCACCTTCCTCGGAGACCATGACCTGAGCTGAAACCAAGAGTCAGTCACTTAACCCACTGAGTCACTCAGGTGCCCCTGAGAACATTCACTTTATTTTTTTTAAAGATTTATTTATGTATTTATTTATGATAGACATAGAGAGAGAGAGAGAGAGAGGCAGAGACACAGGAGGAGGGAGAAGCAGGCTCCATGCCGGGAGCCTGACGTGGGACTCGATCCCGGGACTCCAGGATTGCACCCTGGGCCAAAGGCTGGTGCCAAACCACTGAGCCACCCAGGGATCCCCGAGAACATTCACTTTAAATGTAAACATTCACATGTGGCTTTCAGCTACCTTATTGGGTAGCACAGGTCTCTATAGTTTTACTTCTTGCTTTTTAATCTTTGTATCTTGATTGATAACTATTATCTAAGTATGTCAGTTAATACTTCCAACATAGTATTTAATAAGAGTGGAGATTGGGATCCCTGGGTGGCGCAGTGGTTTAGCGCCTGCCTTTGGCCCAGGGCGCGATCCTGGAGACCCGGGATCGAATCCCACGTCGGGCTCCCGGTGCATGGAGCCTGCTTCTCCCTCTGCCTATGTCTCTGCATCTTTCTCTCTCTCTCTGTTTGTGACTATCATAAATAAATAAAAAATTTAAAAAAAAAAAAAGAGTGGAGATTGTAAGCATCATTATATTGTTTCTGAGTTTTGCAGGAAAAGCTTGAGTAAGTCCTCATGAAGTGTGTGTGTGTGTGTGTGTGTGTGTGCACGCACATAATTCACATGTTAGGAAGCACACGTATCAATACTTGAACATTTTTAGAAAGGTATTAAAGAACAGGTATTAAATTGGTCAAATGTCTTTTTTACATCTACAGAGATGATTATATCATTTTCCCGTTTAGTCCCATAAATGTGATAAATTTTGGATTTTTCTAATACTGAGCCACCCTTGTATTCCTGGGATAAACTGTGTTTAGTCATAATAGATTGTTGCCTGGCCTCCTACTCTAAGCAATATTGAATAGCCAGCAATCTCGTCTACCTTTTCTTTTTCTCCTTCACCTGTCCAACATCTGATTTTAAGTTTTTTTAGTCCTAAGACCACTAAGAAGATCAGCAAGCTTATTCTACTTTTTTACATAAAGTCCTGATTCTTCATCATTGAAAATAATTGTACTGTATCTACAGTATAATGCATTATCCCTTATTACTGTTATTGAAAAGAGAGAGAGAGAGAGTGAGCAAGGGAGGGGCTGGGGGAGAGGGAGAGAGAATCCTCAAGCAGACTCCCTAAGCATTCAGCTTGATGGGGCTCGATCCCAGGACCCCAAGATCATGACCTGAGCCAAAATCAAGAGTCAGATGCTTCATCGACTGAGCCACCCAGGCATCCGTGTTACTGATTCTTAATATTTCAAATTAAGTATATACTTAATGCTTATCACAAGTCTTTACATCAAAATCTTTCCACTCTTATTTCTTATTGGGAGCTCACTCTAGTACACTCCTCAGAAAGAGATCAAAAAAGAAAAAAAAAAAGAAAGAGATCTATCTACCTACCTACCTATGAGGTTCACTGATCATGTCCTCCATCATCTCCATTCTTCTACTGAGGCCATCCAATCAATTTTAGATTTGAATTTGTATTACCAGAACTTATTTTTATGTTGTATTTTTGCTTAAAAATCTGTTTCTTTTTTACATTTCTTTATTTTTATTTTTATTTTTATTTATGATAGTCAGAGAGAGAGAGAGAGAGAGAGAGAGAGAGGCAGAGACATAGGCAGAGGGAGAAGCAGGATCCATGAACCGGGAGCCCGACGTGGGATTCGATCCCGGGTCTCCAGGATCGCGCCCTGGGCCAAAGGCAGGCGCCAAACTGCTGCGCCACCCAGGGATCCCTCTTTTTTACATTTCTATAAATTTCCTGTATTTTGATTCCCTGCCAGCATGTTTCCTTTTGCTTCATTCAGTATAGTTACAACAGTTGCATTTAAGTCTAGTCTGATTAACTCTAACGCGTTGGCCATCTTGGAGTCGACATCAGTGGACTGTCTTCTCCCTTTAAAACAGATCTTATCTTTTCTGACTCTTTGTATATAATTTTGCCTTGTAACCTAGACACTGTGGATTCTATTATTTTCCTCCAGATTGTTGATATTTATGTTGTAGTAGGCAATTAACTGCAAACTGTCAACACCTGTGTTGGGTGGTGTCTCGTCTCTCATTTCAGACTGACTTCAGCCTGTTTTGCCCATGTGTGTGTCCCGAGGATGAGCCAGAAACTTGGCAGGTTTTCACACTGACTTTGGGGTCCTCCATTTCTCATGATGTCTTTTCTGGGATTCCCTCCTCACTCTGTGGAAGCGGATTGCCCTAAGCCCCTTTCCTGGTTTGCCCAACAAGAAAGAGGGGGAGCTTTCCATCTGAGTTTAAGCCTTCCAAAATCTGTCTGCTGTTGCTTGTTGTTTTTGGTGTTTTGCTCAAAGTTTATCTGAAGGAAGGCTGGGTAGGCTGTAACTCCATCATGTTCAAAACAGAACTTTCCTGGAAATGATCTTTGATGTGCTAGTTTCCTGAGCTTATGGAGATTGGATTCCTCAAGTTATCATTAGACATGATTGGACCTTATGCCATCCTAGCCTCTTGCATACATTCATGAATTCAATCCAGCAGAATCCTTCCTAGTTTGGGCTGCAGTTCTCAGCAAGTACCTGTGGAAGATCTGAGAGTCCTCCTATTCCTGGGTCATCCAATGCCACACTGCTTCCTTCGCTTCATCCCATGCAGATGGTGATGCCATGTGGACCTTGCAGGTTTGGGCGATGCAACACTCAATGTAAGGCTGTTGTAACAAATTACCACAAACTGAGCGGCTTCAAACAACAGAAATTCATCGTCTCAGAGTTCTGGCAGCCAGAAGTCTGAAATCAAGATGTTGGCAGGGCTGCGCTGCCTCTGAGGCTTCCTTGCTTTCTCCTTCTGGTGACCGCCCACAATCCTTGGTGATGCCTGGTTTGTAGATGCATCACTCCGATTTCTGCTTCTGTTGTCACTTGGCTTTTCCCTGTTTGTCTTCTGTGTGTCCAAGTATCCCTTGCTTGATAAGGATACCAGTCACTGGATTAAAGCCTATATTAATCCAATATTACCTAGTCTTAATTTGACTGCATCTACAAAGACTTATTTCCAAATAAGGTCAAATTCACAAGGGGTAGGACTTGAACGTATCTTTTGGGGAACACAATTCAACCTATAAGAGGTGATTTGCCCCCAAGGGATTATAGGGCAAGTAGAAGGGATGGGGTAATTTGTCATCTAGTTGTTTTTATAGTAAATATATTCTAAATGTATGGAATGAAGTGACTTGTGTAACATCACATAAATAGCAAAATAGAATACAATCTGCTACATTATTCCATGCGTTAGTTTTACTTATTTGTTTCTTTTAAAAATGAGAGACCATTTAAACAATAATATTGCAAAAAATTTTTTAAAGATTTTATTTATTTATTCATGAAAGACATGGCGGGGGGAGGGGGAGGCAGAGAGAGAGAGAGAGAGAGAGAGGCAGAGACACAGGCAGAGGGAGAAGCAGGCTCCATGCAGGGGGCCTGATGTGGGACTCCATCCCCAGTCTCCAGGATCAGGCCCTGGGCTGAAGTCAACGCTAAACTGCTGAGCCACCCGGGCTGCCCTGAAAAAATTTTTAAGGAGAAAAATCTTCCAGTTACCTTACTACCCCTTAGGCCAAATTTTTTTTTTTTTTGCATATCCTCTTCATCTTTTCCATATGTACCAATGCGTTTTACATATTTGTAAGAAATCAAAGTTGTTAACTTTTAAATAAAATTAAATCATCAGTATAAATTGTGTGTAATTAAGGAATTCTGTTACAAGAAATTTAATTGCTTTGCATTTTTCACTTAAAATGAAATCCATAATACCCAGGGGAATTTTCAAGACCTTGTCAGCTGCTTTAATCTTCCTTCATGAATTGCTGATACTAGTCTTAGAACTGTTCTGTTTTCACAAAGGCCCATTATGTGATTAGATACCAAGCATGCAGTATACCTGCCCAAGATAACAATTAGGCTCAAACATTATTATCAGCTATTTCATTAATCTCAATGAGTTTACACTGTAACAATTAAATAATTTCTGTGACTAACCAAGATTCATGACACACAGATTCCCATCAAAATCTGTATAAATTGGATGCAAAAGATTATCCTCAATTCAGACACAAATGCCTAAAATGAAATCATCCATTGATGTAGCACAGAGGCAGATGTGCTTTGTGGTTAAGAATGAGCTTTGGAAAAAAAAAAAAAAAAGAAAAAGAATGAGCTTTACGGTGCCTGGGTAGCTCAGTCGGTTAAACATCTGATTCTTGGTTTTGGTTCAGGTCATGATCTCAGGATCCTGGAATCAAGCCCTACATAGAGCTTCATGCTCAGTGCAGAGACTGCTTGTCCCTTTCCCTCTGTTTCTCCCAATGCTCTCTCTCTCTAATAAATAAATGAAAAATATTTATATAAAAAAAAGAATGAGCTTTGACTTTGGAATAAACTGGGTTTGGATCTTGCATTCTTGTCTTGCTGGCTGCTCAAGGTCTTAAACCTCCTTAAGCTTCAGCTTCATTATCTGGAAGTAGAGAAAACACACTTAATTCATAGGTTCTTAACAATGTCATAGGATCAAAATAATGCCTGATACTTAGGCCTTCAGCTATAGAATTGTTCAACTGCATGTTGAAGTTAATACTGAATTATCCAATTGTTGAATAAGTATTCAAAGAGTAACAGGTCCTACAGATACTCTTCTACAAAGCATGCTGCTGACCCAACTGATCAGACTCTGGTTGAATCTTGATTGCAATCACATTCTGGTCTACCTGGTTGTAACATTTACTTTTAAAAATACTTGAATTGGTACTTTCAACCCCCAACTTTATCACAATAATAGAGATTAGTAGTTATAAATCATAAAACTCAAAACCTATGATAAATTTATCTAGTTTACTACTGATTTCGCTTTAATCTACATTTAAATACAATTATATGTAGTCATACATATAGTGTGGTCCAGAATTTAATTCCAACCTGTCCCAGATTAAACTTTAGTCAGATGAGGGAAATGCTTTGAAAAGGTACTAATCTTCCTCTTCTCTCATCGCCCGGGCCCTGAGCCTATGTTGTCTCCTTGTTTATACCTACCTATGACAGGTTTGTCATTTCTTGTTCCAGGAATGTGCATCTCAGACTGCAGTTACTCAAAGTTCATAACACAGTCTTGATGGATGGTATTTATGTTTTTGCACTGTTCTTCAAACCTTCTTAATAGGTTCATTCTGTTGAGAAACATGCTTTTCCACGCTGCCTAATGCAGGTGCCTCTCGCCTTTTGTGTGATAATTCATCCAGACGGAAAGTGACATCAAGAAGCCTTCATCAAGATTATTCCATGTCAGCCCAATCTTGAAACCTGTCAGATTGACCATGCAGTGGGGGAGGGCATCCCAGGAGCAAGGAGAAGCCTCAGGTTGGCAAGAGCACATCCTATTCCCACCAGTCTAGTTGGTGAGAAAGGCAGTTTGCAGGAACTCTCCTGCAATAATAAACTTGGGCAGGGGGCTAACTGATGGCGAGTGCTACATACCATGCTAAAGAGTCAGGATTGTACACATGGTGGCTTTAGGTTGCCATTCGCTCTGTATTTGCACCACAGCAGGAAGGCAGATGATGGACTGAGATAGGGCAGCAGGAAAGAGCATCTTAGGGGTCCCTGGGTGGCACGGTGGGTGAAGTGTCTGTCTTTGGCTCAGGTCATGATCCCAGGGTCCTGAGATCGAGCCCTACATCAGGCTCCCTGCTCATCAGGAGTCTGCTTCTCCCTCTGCCTCTTCCCTTGCTCATGCTCTACTTCGCTATCTCTCTTTCAAATAAATAAACTAAATCTTAAAAAAAAAAAAGAAAGAAAGAGCATCTTAAGTACCATCCTGTCCCCACCATCTACTTCCTGCTCAACACAGAGCACTCCCCTTGTGCTCCACCAACTCCTTCTATTCCTCTATCCTACCTCCCTGCATTCTTCTCTTTATTGCAAACATCTTGCTCGACTGTGCTTATGTGTTCACATGTGCATGTCCGCTGATAGACTGTAAGCTTCCTGAAGGTAGGAACAGGACTGCACTTCCTTTTGAATACTCAGCATTCAGCCCCAGGCCTAGAAGCAAGCAAGCATTCAATAAACTCATTATTGCACTCAATCAGTATTTAATGAGTGCCCACCACGCATTTCCTGGGGAAACTGCTAAAGGCACTAAGCACAGCACAGCAAGTAAAACAGAGAAAAGTCCTTGCCTTCATGGAGTCTGCATTCTCATCCTGAGAGCCACACAACTTAGGAAGTAAGCAAATAAATAAACGGGCACAATTTTAGTATGGCAGATAACGGTTAAGAGCTATGGAAAAAATAAATCAGGGGAGAGGAATCGAGGGGGCGGGTGTTAAGTAGGGTGGTCTGGGAAGCTGACAGTAGAATACGAACTTGAGGAAACAAGGGAGCAGCTACGCAGATGTCCGGAATGGGGTGAGCAGGAGGGGACCAAGCAGAAGGAATTCACAGAGGAAAGCCTTGAATCAGGACCTGCCAGGTGTCCAAGGAATAGCAGAGGCCAGCACAGCTGGATTTTGGCTTTTCCTCTGAGTGGAAGGGGAAGCCCCTGAAGGATTTTGAGCGCAGGAGTGGCATGATCCCACTTCTAATCAGACACGACAGCTTTGGCGGCTATGCTGAGAATAGCCGGAAGAGGGACACACGTTTTGCTGGGCAAGAAAAGCGGTGGCATCAGTCACCGGATGTGGAGAGAGGTGCTAGACACAGCACACAGTTTAAAGGTGGTGTTATTTAACTGGACCCACGAGTGCTTGGCTGGGGGTATCAGGGAATGAGCACAGTTAAGAACATCTTCAGTTTTGGCATAAGCAACTGGAAATATGGAGTTGTGATTTACTGAGACCTCAGTAACTGGGGGGAACCACTTAACTCCCTGTCCAGATCACAACACTCTGGAGAGTGAAAGGACCTGTCCTATAGTCGGGAAAACGTATGGACTGTCTTGGAAAATCTGTTTACCCTGGAGTCATGGCTCTCAATCAGGGCTGATTTTTGTTGCCAAGGCAACATTTGGCCATGTCTGAAGACATTTTTTGTCACATTTGTGACCAGTAGGGGGTTGCCACTAGCACCTGTTGGGCAGAGGCCAGGGATGCAAAGGTCAGCACCTCTCCAGAAAGAATGATCTGGTCTAAAATGTCAACAGTGCCAAGGTTGAGAAATCTTGTTCTAGAGACAGGAAACAGGACGAGAAGGCCAGGTTTGCTGACATGCATAGAGATAAAGATCAATGTAATCAAAGAGATATGAGGATGCTTACCTCTTCATTAGCTTATCATTTCTATTTCACCATTTACCCAAAAAAGCATATATCCTTAAACAAGAATACAAGAGTTTACAACTGAAAGAACCTACAGACCTAATTAGCCTGATGACCAGGGGTTTCCTGGGACCCTCACCCATCCACTCCTCTGCTATCCTGTCTTTGATCAAAGGCTCTGTTCAGCTACAGCATCATTGGTACTGATGGCTTCTTGAATTTCCCAAGTATATTTAAGAAAAGGCAGTTTGAGTGCAATTTTAAGAAAGTGATAACCCATCTAAATACAGTTAGCTGTATGTGATTTTACAAGCAATGTTCTTCCTATTCAAAACAGATTGGGGGAAAAAAACAGATTGGGGAACCTCTCAGGAAGAGCAAGATTATCAAGTGAGTGTCCGAACTCATTCTTCTCCCCATTCCATCTTCCCTCCAAAATGGAATGAGTGAGTGAATGAATGAAGGAATGAAAACACCTTTAAAATGAGTGGCATAACTCAAGGTGTTGAGTGCCAAATCTCTGTGGTCATCTTTCTCCCCCGTCCCCTTTCCCCATTTGTGAACTTCTAATGAAATCTCCTACTAGCTGCCTTAAAAGCATTCTTGTAGTCCCAATAAAGTTCTTACAGTTTAGTCATTGAATGAGAAGAAGTCCTATGACTCTTCTAGACGGATATATCTGAATGAGCCTGTTGGTTTCCCAGCAGCTAGTATCTTGAGAGTGAACATTCCAACTCTTAAGCCAGTAAAGCAAATTATAGCTTTCAAACCGGCCCTAATTTTTTGCGCTCAGGTCTAAGAGAGGTTTATGAACTCAAACCCTTTATTGTCTTGACTTTCTTTTTTTAAGATTTTATTTATTTATTCATAAGAGATACAGAGAAAGAAGCAGAGGCAAAGGCAGAGGGAGAAGCAGGCTCCCCATGGGAAGTCTAATGTGGGACTCAATCCCAGGACCCTGGGATCACGACCTGAGCCAAACGCAGATGCTCAATTACTGAGCCACCCAGGTGTCCCTATCTTGATTTTCTTCTGCGACCTCATAATGGGGTCTCAGGCTTTAGTAAAATGGGCAAAACTGCCTTTCTGTCTGTGCCTACCTACTGAGATGTTGCCCGAAGGTTTTCTTTTTGGTGGACATTCTATCAAGGCTTAGATTTGTACTATTCCCAGGCACAAGAGGGCATTCACAGCTATTACATAACGTGAAACTGGGTAAGGTAGACTGTGTACGCATTCAGAACTCTGCCCTCTGTGTGGAATGTGAAGAAACAAGTTTAAGCAGGACTGTGCCCCCAAAGATGGGGGAGCTTCAGGGGGAGTGCGGGGAGAGAATAATCACCCGATCTTTGTGTCCTGTTCATTCAGGTTAGGTTTCAGGAAGAGGGAAGAAAGTATCTGTGTGTCTTGCAACCCTTGGATTTCCACTTTGGATTTTTTTGTCAAATAGCTACCAACATTTTAATCGTGCTGACACTATTCTTACCTACACTGTGAGGGAAACAGTTCTCTGGCAAAGTGCCCTTGGTACACTTGGAGAACAAACAAAACTGTGCATGTCAACATTCAAGGAAAAATCAGATGAGCAAAGAGACAGGGTAGCTTCTGAACGTTGGAATCCCCTCCGACAGGATACTGTGTGCTCGAATGCACATCATTGTCAAGGGGAACATCCCAGGAGGGGGCCCAGATGGGAGGCACTTCTACCCTCAGCCCTGCACATCCTTCCAAAGTAAAACAAAACAAGCAAAACGGCTGCAAGGTGCCAGAAGGATTAATATATTGTCCTTCTCCGACCTTTTCCCTTACTTTCGTTTGAAGACAACAGGTGGTTCATTTCAGTCACACAGAGATACCATCTGATCCTGAGTCCTCGACGAAGGATCATCAACAGATCAACTGGATACCTGTTTTCCCGAGAATAAAAGATACTCATGTTCAGAAGCTGATGTCTGAATCCTTTCAGCCCTCCATCTTTCACAACACTCGCTGATAATTACTACTTGTCAATGCTTGTTAAGAACGGCCTACATCTACTTTCTGACTCTTGGAATAAAACATACACACAGTGGGCATAATTTCTGAAACTCAACATGGAGACTCTGTAAATCTAGCACACTTCATTATCTAAATGTGACAACATGAAAATGATTTTTTTTTTTTTTTGCATTTGTGAAATTCAAGAGTGCTCATCACCTTCAGGGAAATTGGTCTTTGTTCTTGGAGTATTACAAGTACATTGCTTAAATTGCCTGTGCCAAGGAATACAGAAATAGAACAAAGAGTGTGCACATATAGCATCCTGAAAAATGATTTCATATTACTCGTTAGTCTGCTTCCAAAGCATTATACAAAATTGATTGAAGAGATATCTGGAATATCATCTATCACAGCTCAGCTCCCTCATCTCCCTTATGACTTATTTTTAAAATGCTGTTTTTAAGACACAAGGCTCAATTCATTTTTTGGAAGGCACACTCATAGATATTTGCTCAGCTCTTGTTACAGAAACTTTTTTTTTCTTTGAAGGAATCTGTCACGGGGAACATGAAATCTAAAAAATGTCTTATTTTCTTCCTTTACTATCGACTCAAAACCAGCATTGATCATAAATTCCTAAAATAATTCACCCAGATAAATGAAAGTTAAAAGGTTAAATGTATACATTTTTAGACAAGCCAAAAGTGTAGCTTCAGAACTCATAATAACTTCAAAAATTGGCACTAGTATTTGTGGAAGGAAGGCAACAGAACATTCTACCAGTAGGCTGGACTTTTTGATTTTTCTGAACACTGATTAAAACCTCAGTGTAATCCTATTTATCCTTTTGAGGTTCTGCAGATTCTTACTGGATGATTTTTCATGTCTGGACTTTTCCTAACATTGATAAAGGAAGAACGTTTATTTTCTAGGTGTATTTTTAAACTCTCAATGGACAGTAACTCATGCAGATACAAAAAATTATCTAATTTTGTTTTCTAGGCCTTTCCTTTTACCCCTGCCTACTTCCGAACAATTCATGTGGATCCTTTGGATAGGTTATCAAATTATTTCAAACATATAATCAATTAATAAATCTTTCATAAGAATTGCTCCATTTTTAAATAATAATAAAATACCTCCCCTACATGCTCTCCTCTCGATTTAATTATCAGGCAAGTAGACCCCAAGGAAAACATTCTGATTTTTAAAATATGTCTAATAATTGAGCTACTTTAGTGGGACACCTGGGTGACTCCGTGGTTGAGCATCTGCCTTCGGCTCAGGGCATGACCCCGGGATCCTGGGATTGAGTTCTGCAACAGGCTCCCCACAGGGAGCCTGCTTCTCCCTCTGCCTAGGTCTCTGCCTCTCTCTGTGTGTCTCTTATGAATAAGTAAGTAAAATCTTAAAAAAAAAAATTGAGCTACTTTAGTTAATTAACAACTTAATTAGCAGGAAGGCAGTCCCTCTAGTAATGGTTACAAGAAAAAGGTTCATACAAAGACAACGAATATAAGAAATACAGAGATTAAAGAAAATAGAAGGATTTATAATATTAAGGTCTTAATGTATGCAAATGATTGGAAAGAACCAAAATACTGTTTTCAGTGTATTTCTTTAATAAAAAAAAAAAAACCATATGAGAACTGACCATTGAAGCCTGACGACTCTTGCCACCTCTCATTAACAACTACTATGCCCTCTGCTGTTTGCTTTGTTAATCTATGACATTATATGGCCAAAGGCCTACATAATTCACGCCTGGGCTATTTGGTTGTCCTTTAAATCCATCCCACACTGTGGAATGGAATGGTTTTCTCCATATGGCCTCCATTTCCTCTTAACAAGTATCCAACAGTGTTTTGATTTGCCACAATAATAAAAATATTTCTTCTCCCTTTCCCTTCCATTAAACTAAGGATTTCTCTTCACATTTCTTAATGCTGGCGGTAACCTTCCTCTAATTTCAAAGCTTTTTTATTTCTCTTATCACTTGAGAGGATGTGTGCTCTTACATCCCAATTCTCTCCCACTTCACATACAATCCTCATTCTCAAGAAAGGAGCCACTGCTGAGAAATTTAGTAGTAATAAAAAGAACCCAAAGCTTCCATACCTAATAGCCACTAAGCATACCATGGACTGGGCACTGTTCTTAGAGCCTTATGTCTATTTGTTTATTTACATTTCTCAATTACCTCATGAGGTAGGTATTATTATCATTGCCTTTGTATCTGTAGGAAACCAAGGCAGAGAAGTGATCTGTTTTGCTCAATTCACAGAACTAGTACAAGCTGATCCTGGAACAACATGGGGGTTAGGGGCACCTCCCCTGCCTACACAGTTGAAAATCTATGAATAACATTTTTTAAAATTAAAAAATTATACTAGGTCTTAAATTTTATTTATTTTTAAAAAGGTTTTATGTATTTATTCTTGAGAGACACAAAGGGAGAGGCAGAGACATAGGCAGAGGAACAAGCAGGCTCCCTGTGGGGAGGCCAATGTGGGACTCGATCTTAGGACCCCAGGATCATGACCTGGGCCAAAGGCACACACTCAACCACTGAGCCACCCAGGTGCCCCTAGGCTTTTAATTTTAATTCCAGTATAGTTAACATAGTGTTATATTAGTTTCAGGTGTACACTTTAGCGATTCAACAATTCCATCTATCTGCCAGTTGTTCATCATGACAAGTGACCTCCTTAATCCCCATCACCTGTTTCACTCATCCCTCCACCCACCACCCCTCTGGCAACCATTAGTTTTTTCTCTATAGTTACGAGTCTGTTTCTTGGATTGTGTCTTTTTCCTTTGTTCATTTATTTTGTTTCTTAAATTCCACATATGAATGAAATCATATGGCATTTGTCTTTCTCCAACTGACTTCTTTCACTTAGCATTATACTCACTAGCTCCATCCATGTTGTTGCAAATGGCAGGATTTCATTCTTTTTAATGGTTGAATAATAGTCCATTGTGTACGTATACCACATCTTCTTTATCCATTCGTCTGTGGATGGACACGTTGGCTATTGTAAATAATGCTGCAACAAACACCAGGGTGAACATATCCTTTGGAATTGTTTTTGCATTCATTGGGCAAATACCCACTCATGTGATTACTGGATTGTAGGGTGTTTTTTTTTAAAGATGTTATTTATTTATTCATGAAAGACACAGAGAGAGAGAGGCAGAGACACAGGCAGAGGGAGAAGCAGGCTCCATGCAGGGAGCCTGATGCGGGACTCGATCCCGGGTCTCTAGGATCAGGCCCTGGGCTGAAGGCAGGTGCCAAACCGCTGAGCCACCCGGGCTGCCCTTGTAGGGTGGGTCTATTTTTAACTTTTTGAGGAGCCTCCATACTGTTTTCCACAGTGGTCACACCAGTGTGCATTCCCACCAACAGTGCATGAGGCTTCCTTCCCCTCTGCATCCTTACTAACGCTTGTTGTTTTTTGTGTTTTTGATTTTAGCCATTCTGACAGGTGTGAGGTGATATCTCATTGTAGTTTTGATTTGCATGTCCCTAATGATGAGGGATGCTAAGCATCTTTTCATGTGTCTGTTGGCTATCTGTATGTCCCCTTTGAAGATATGTCTGGTTCATTTTTTTCTGCCCATTTTGAATTGGATTGTTTTTTGGGCGTTGAGTTGTATGCATTCTTTATAATTTGAGTACAACTGACACACTATATTACATCTGTTTCAGGGAAATCCATTAATAATTTTTGGCTCTGCCAAAAATTTTCTAGTAATAACATACTACTGACTGGTAGCCTTACAGATAACATAGTCGATTAACATGTATTCTGTATGTAATATTGATTATATACTGTACTCTTACAATAAAGTTAGAGGAAAAAAAGCGTTAGGAAAATCGTAAGAGGCATACATTTACAGTACTGTATTCATTGGGAAAAAAATCCACAAATAAGTGGATTCATGCAGTTCAAACCTGTGTTATTCAAGGGTCAACTGTAATTAGAAGAGCCAGGAGTCCAACCCAGCCAGGCAGTCTGACTCCAGAGTCTGTGCTGTAATCCCCTCACAATTATGGTCAGCCCATACAGATCTAGTGTCATCAAATTATACCTGTGAACAACTAGCCAATAATGGAAACTGACTTGTCATGGAAGCAAGTGCTCGAGCTCTGTCAGTGTATCTGCTCCATGGGATACTACACAGGAAAATAGCATCTTCTGATGCTTTATTTTTGGTATTTGACACTTTACTATCTCTACCATAGTGCTCTAAACATGAAACCAGGGCCCAAAATTCATATTTACTTGAATTTTTATTGCACCTAATTTTTCACAGTATTTACAGCCTAAATCACAGTATTTACAGCCTGAACCACAATGAATGGTATCTCAGGGGCTCTTATGTCATCAGTTCTCAATTGTCAACTGTTCAGTTGAGTGGAAAGAATGGTGATTCTAAGTACAGCTAAGATAACAGAGACACTTATCTACTCCTGTGCAGGTGAGGCAGGGAGCATTATTTTCTTTGAAATAGACCTGAAATGATTTTATTAATTTAAAGTTGATTATTTTGCTTTTTATGTATGAATTTGGTTTTTGCAGTATTCATTATAAGTAGATTAAATATGTTCCAAATTATCTGACTCCCTTTTATTTTTCTTTTAATCTGTATCTGAACATATCCACTAGTTCTCATGAAATATACTTCCATATAATAACATTCTGAATTTTTCTGCCTTTTCCAGCCTAAACTGCTCTCAGTAGAAATATTCATCATGTGATGCCTGGGTGGCTCAGTGTTTGAGCGTCTGCCTTTGGCTCAGAAAATAATCCTGGGGTCCTGGGATAGAGTACTGCATCGGGCTCCCTGCAGGGAAGCCTGCTTCTCCCTCTGGCTATGTCTCTGCCCCTCTCCTTGTGTCTCTAGAATAAGGAAAATCTTTAAAAAAATATTCATCATATTTGACTCTTCTACTAATATAAAATTTTAAAAACAGATAGGATAGGTATTAATTTGCTAATTCAGATATGAGAAAACAGCAGGAATCCTTAGAAACATTTTTTCATGTAACATCTTTTGATTCATCATCAAAAATGGATTGAGACAGAACAGAGGAACTATATTATGTAGAAGGCACTTGAAGAGCATCATTAACCAATAATTCCATATTTCAGAGTCACGACTGTCCTTGGAAAATAGTCTGTGACTACTGGTTATATAAAGACTTGAGGATGACAATCATTAAATATCTTTATAGAACACAGGCTTTACGTCTCTGAGTTGGGAGGTAGATTAACAGGTTGGTAGCACAGAGGTATAACTTTAATCATATTTTGGAAAGCTTTGTTTCTCTGGTACTTAATTTTAAATATAACAGAGAATACCTAGTAATGATTTTGGTTTCACCTTCATATTGCCTTTAAGTCAACATCCTATATATCAGGTCACTTAAAATTGTGACAGTGAGGGTTCTCGGCTTGCAAACTAAAACAGTCCCTTCAGCTTACTAGATTAAAATTTGAATCAACTTGACCCCTCCAATGTTGAAGAAGAAAGAAACTGATATTTGCAGATACAGGAATAAATAATGCAATGATTTTACGTTTGAGGTGGCTTGCTCACCTCCTATGAATTATAATAATTTGCTTAATCTTAGTTTAGAAGATAGTTAAATGTCATAAATAAATTCTGCTTCAGGTGACTGGGTGGCTCAGTCAGTTAAGCATTTGATTCTTGATTTTGGTGTCTGTTTGTCTCCCTCTTTCTCTGCCCCGCCTCCCTGCACATGCAGTCTCTCTCTTCCTCTCAAATAAATAAAGAAATCCTTTAAAATATATATACTCTGTTTCCTTTCTTGAATCTACCTGTAACGCCAGGAGCATTTATTGTGAATATATGTTGTCCCTAACTTCAAACCTAGATATACTTTGGTTTGCTATCTCACTAAAATGGTGTAAGAACTAATATTATGAAATTAATACATATTTAACATTTTTTTAAACTATTTTTTAAACATTTTTTATTTATTTATGATAGTCACAGAGAGAGAGAGAGAGAGAGAGAGAGGCAGAGACACAGGCAGAGGGAGAAGCAGGCTCCATGCACCGGGAGCCCGACGTGGGATTCGATCCCGGGTCTCCAGGATCGTGCCCTGGGCCAAAGGCAGGCGCCAAACCGCTGCGCCACCCAGGGATCCCATATTTAACATTTTTTACATAGTATATTTTAAATGACTACTAATAGAAGCTCTATTTTACGCAAAATTGACAAGTCTTTGTAAGTTAGGAGCCAAGCATTATATCTTTTCATAAGGCACTACCTGGGTATTTAAAAAAAAAAATCATTCAAATGCCTCTTAAAAACCTGTAGAATGAGCTTCTGAAATCAAAGATCTCGTGGAAATAAGCTTAAGGAAATTGTACACGACGCTTTCTGCAATTTTCTTTGAAATATCCACCAGCATTCCAAAATTCACTTAGTGCCAGATGGCACTATGCCCAAAACTGTTTAGTACATGCGTTTGATATTTATTTGGATGACAACAATCCAGAAACAACAGGATAAATGAGGCCCTGTAAAATGGAAATCTCTGGTTGCTTTTGCAAATGTGCAGGTTTTTAGGTTCTCTTCATTTCCCACCTAAATGTCAATAAAGAAAGGCTGCTGGAAAGGAGCTCTGAAACAGACTTCCGAACAATTCCACAGGCAGTAGGTATCATCTAATAGACCTCTGCTGTTTTACTCCGTATGTTGCAGGCTACAGAATCATGAAAAGGCACGGAGCATGTGGCTCACGTTACTGCACCATAAAGAGGTTAACCTTAACCCTCTTTATGGTACGAAGCCCAATCTATAAAATACCATCAGACACTTATTATAGCTACTTTCTAATACTATACAATTACATTATACTTCTAAAATGCTATTTGGTTATAAGATAGACTAATTTAACAAATATATAGAACCCACTGTTTTTACAAATTTGGCTCACAAACAAAATTATTAGTCTACCATCTCCAAGGAGCGGAAATAAGGAAAATTAGCACTATTTTCAACTTATCTGCCATATGCCATTAATAATAAAGCATTTCCTTTGGACACTAATCCAAATGGAAAAATTTAAGAAAAAGTTGATTCATTATGTTGACTATAATTATCTCTACAGCACCGTATAGTTCAGACAGCTTAATGCTCTGTGGGCTTCTGAACTTTTTCTGTAACTTGCATATATCACTTATCTAAAATATTTCCCAGAATATTTTATAGTTTTTTTAAAAAGTGCAGCAGGGCAGTCTGACCTGAATTATTCAGGTCTGTGACTGAAGGCCAGAACCATCTATTAATATCAATGTAAACAGATCAAGGAGCCTTCAAGGGCACAACACTGTCCTATATCAGTGTTTCTAACTCATCCTCAAATAGTACAGGATTTACTGAATTGTCACAGCAAGTTGGCTAAGGTACAGAGCGTAAAGGAGATACCCAGATTTACTGTGGACTTTATGGGTCTGGAGTGGAGCTTATCCCATGAATAACTAATATAAAACAAGGCAAAATGTTACTAAATGACTCTTAACCTGAAAAAGGTACAGTTTCCAGGGCATTGGCAAGAATGTTACCTAGCCTAAGACAAGACTGGATAGCTCAAGTAAGGGACTAGGAATCAGAAGACAAGTTTCTACCTTGATAGCCAGATAGTTTTAAATCACATGTTTTCCCATCTTATCCAAGTAAAGCAACAACATGAGGTGATGATGATGATAAACTGGGATTTAGGGACAACCCACTTCAGTGTCACCATAAGGATAAAATTATAAATTATGGATGTGGAAAGAGCCTGTAAACCTTGAAATATTATACAAATGTTACTAACATTACCCACAGGATTTAAGTTTCTCAGAACAGAGATCATCCTTTTTCCATTTTCTTAACCCATACCATGTTGGTCATCATTGTAGGTCTTAGTGAAGGTCTATTACTTTTTAAAATGGGATGTAATAAACCAGGATGCTTTTCTCTTTTCTTTCTGGGCTCCCAAGATAAAAAGATTTGTGAGATGCAATGTTTCATAGCTGGCATTGCCTGTATTTTGTGTTTTGATTTTTCTTAATCCTTCTTTCGTGCATAGACCTAGTATTTAAACATCTGGGATTTGAATATCCTGAGAGATAAGTAAGGAAAGGAAAATAGATGGAAAAGCAGAGATATTCAAGGAAAACTGAGAGCTCATTTTTTCCTATGTTACAAGATTCATGATTCTTATAGTAAATGCTCCATTGAATCAGTCTATCAAGAAATACTTGGAACAGACTTGCTCTGTATCCCCTGCTGTGATAGATAAGATCTCCAGGGTATTCATGAGTATTCCCAAGGACTATACAATATAATTGGGGAATTAAGACTTTTGTATTAGAAACAGTTCAAGTACAAGGTGACTGAAAAAAAAAATTGAACACCTAAAAAAAAAAATTGAACACCTTTGGAAATGCATTAATTAGTAACTGGGGTTGGGGTTCATAGGAACATGTAGTCAAGACCAATTTGTAAAGCAAGGTCTGTATGCTAGTTCAGTTAAGGGCCAGAAAGTAAATATTTTAGGTTTTGCAGGCCAGGTAGTCTCTATTTCAACTCTGTTGTAGTTCAAAAGTAGCCACAGGCAATACATAGGTAAATAGGCATAGTTGTACTCCAATAACATTTAATTTACAGAAATAGCAGGTACCACGAATTTGGCGCATGGGCCATAGTTTTACAACTCCCATTGTAAAGAAATTCTCCCTACAGAGAGTGAGCAAATGAGCATGAGTAGGGGGAGGGGCAGAGGGAAAGGGTGAGAGAGAATCTCAAGCAGACTCCACAATGAGTGTGGAGCTCCATGCAGGGCTTGACCTCAGAACCCTGAGATCATGACCTGAGTCAAAATCAACAGCTGGGTGTTTAATCAACTGTGCCACCCAGGTGACCCTAGAGTTCTTTACAATTTAATAAATGTTTGATATGTGCCTTTCATGTCACTAGGGCATGCATCTATCACCCTGGACCCCTCTGTAATATATCACTTCTGACAACTGCAATGACAGCCATTGACAAGATTCTTCATTCTTTTAAGGTTGCAAACAATGATGCAGTACAAATATGAGGTTCTAGAGAAGCTGCAAAGTGAAATATCTGAGTATCTGGGTCCAAGGTGCACTTCTTTTTGGAGCACCCTGTATGATACAAATCAACGACTGGTTAAATATGGGATTGATTAGGAGCAAAGCAGCTCCAAATTTAAGTGTAACTTGAACCTGACATACAGAGCATGATAATTTATTTGGCTTTCTGTAGAGCTCTGACTTGTTCAGATTTTCAGAAGCCAGATGGGGCAGGACCGCAGAAGAAAATGAGTGAGTGTTGTATGAGAGAGACAACAATGCACACACACACACACACACACACACGTGCATGTGTGTGTGTTTACAGAGATTGAAACTGGTTGATTTGACTATAGTGGAAGGAGGAGAAAAAGTATATGCATCTGTTGGATTAGACATCACATCAATTTTCTCTCTTAATAGAATTTGAAATCTTTTTTGTGCCCGCTCTGTATTACTTCACCTAATGATTCAAAGCAGTTTGCTATCTGCTTTACACACCACCTAGATGACATATGAACATCTTATAGGGTGAATGCTACGCAGGAATCATTTCTATTCTTACTTCCCTAGAACCTACACCCTTTGTCAGTCAGCTCATGCCAGTATGCCTGGCTAAGATTCAATTTGGTTTTGAAACCAAAAAGTTGAAAGAGCACCACATTGGAGTTCTGTATAGCTCCTTGACTGCTTAGACACACTGAACATTCATATTACAAATTTTTTATTCAATAAGAATGAATAATGAGGACTCTGGAGAGTCAGCTGGCATTTCCATTAGATACATCAGACACTTATTTTCAAGGTTGTTGGTAGTAATTTGAAAATCTCTTAAGAGGAGTCTTAAAGTATTAGTCAAAGACTTTTTAGATAATCATATATCATAATGAAATAAAAATTCTTCTTCCTAGTAAATCTCTGTGTTGGCATTTGTTTAACTTCTAACAAAGAACGCTAAGATAAGCTAATCAATCCATTTTCGGTGAATACATTCAGTATGTAATAAATGTATCCACACATCAGATAAACAAGTATTAACTGAGCACATATTATGTGCATGGCATATATCTGACCGCGGGAAACATGATGAAGATGAAACTGTCCCCACCCAAGCTTAGAACAGGGGCCAAATATAGACAAGTAAGGTCTGCCCAAGGGAGTAGGTTAGGAATGTGTGGAGAAGGAAAGATTTAGCAGAAAAGGTAAGATCTGTACTTAAGTAATATTACTGCAAGTATTCAATATATGGCCCTTAAGAGCTAATAGATGCCATCAGAATTTAAAGGGGACAATGTTTTAAGACAGAGGGATGTGATCAAGGACAACTTCCTAGAAGCGGTGACCTTGAATCTTGAATGAGGGGTAGATGCCAGAAAAATGAAGACTTAGGTTAGGGCCAGAATAAGGTAAAGACGTAGACCGGCATGAGTTAACGAACAGAAGTGGTGACACGGAGATTCGTATTTCAGAAGGATAAATAATCCTGTTTTGACCACATTGCTTAAACAAAGGAATCACAGAGGATATGAATGGAAGATAAGGAGGAAAAGGTATAGCTGGGCCATATACTGGAGAGGGCACTGGAAGCTAAGCTCAATCTATCTTGGGATTTCTAAAATTTCTACCAACAATCATAATTCATTGTGATATATTAATGCAATAAAAACAAAATTTGTACTAAAAGCTATTGTACAGGTACAACTCATCCAGTTCTGTAAACTGCCCTGCCATGTTTCTTCCCAATATATGTCATTATATATAACGTACCTATTTATACTGTAATTTCCTAGAATCCAGGAAAGTAAATATTCAGAGTCGAACTCTTAGCTTTAACTCCGGCACCTTCTTTCCCATGTTTCTGACATCTAGTAGACATTGTTGGAAAACATTCATAAACGTCACATACAGAGGAGTGTTGCTATCTGGAAGGCAATGTTTCAAACTGTACTTTGAACATTTCTTGTCTCATCTCTTAAGGGATATTGTTATAACAGTCATTAGTTGGTCTGTAGGAATAGGGGATCAGGAGCCCTTAATCCCAATGTAAAAAGTAGAATAGTACACCTCTCTTCCTTTAAATCTTTGGTGGTTTTAATCAGACACTGAGCTGGGTTTACAGCTATGGGATCTTAGAACTAGAACTTAGTTTGACCCTCCTCATTTTAGTGGAACCAAAAGAGGACCAGAAAGTTAAATGATCTGCCTTAGGAGACACTGCTAACTTTTTCTGCAGTCAGGACTAGAATTCACATCTTTTAGAGTCTAGTGTTTTCCTCATATCAAAAGTTACACTTACCAAATCTCATTAGCTTAATTTTTTTTCAAAAGATTTTTATTTATTTATTTGTCACAGAGAGAGAGAGAGAGAATACAGGTAGGGGGAGCAGCAGCCAGAGGAAGAGAGACAGCCTTCTGGCTGAGCAGAGAGCCCAACATGGGGCTTGATCCCAGGACCCTTGGGATCATGACCTGAGCTGAAGACAGATGCTTCACGGACTGAGCCACCCAGGCTCCATTTCATTAGCTTTAAATTAACTTAAAAATAGAATGTCCGGGGTGTCTGAGTGGCTCAGTCCATTAAATGGACTTGACCTTGGGCTCAGATCATGATCCTGGGGTCCTGGGATCGAGCCCCACATTGGGCTTCCTGCTCAGCGGGCAGTTTGTTTCTCCCTCTTCCTCTGTCCTTCCCTCCCACCCCCATCCCTGCTCATGCTCACTCATGCTCTCTCTCAAGTAAATAAAATCTAAAAAAAAAAAAAAAAAAAAGAAAAAAAAGAAAAAAAGAAAAGAATGTCAGTAACTTCTCAAGGTGTCACTATACACCAGTGTTTCTCAAACTCAGCCCTACTGACATTTGAACCAGATAATTCTTGGTTGTGGGAGGCTTCCTGTGCCTCACAGTAAGATTATCAGCATCCTTGATCTCTACCCACTAGATGCCAGTATCACTGACTGCCCCGCCCCCGTCCCCCCATTGTGACAACCAAAAATGTCTCCAGATATTGCCAAATGTCCCTGGGTGGGTGGGTGAGGGCAAAATCACCCCAGGTTGAGACACGCTATCTTCCCCTCACCTTCTCACCCTGCATGTACTTCTAGAATAATTCTTTCAGAGCCAGTCTGACTTAACCTAAGGGCATCCTTCCAAGAATCACACTTCTAACCTGACAGCACAGGGCTTTGCCCAGGTGTTCTAGTTTTCCCTGCAGGTGTTACTATCGCTGGAATCTAGTTATTGCAGGCTGTACATGGTCACAAGTCCTTTCCCGATTTATTGCATCCATTGTTTCAGTATGCATCTGAGTACCTATTATATGCTAGTTCCAGGGCACTGGGAATGCAGAGATAAGTTTCTGATCTTCAGGAGTTCAGGCTCCTGGAGGAGACAAAGATGTAAATGAACACCTGTCAGTCCTATGATGAGAATCAACAAAGAGGTGTATGCTGGGAACTACAGAATCAGAGAATACAGCTAATTCACACTGAGGGTGTTCACAGGGTGCTGGGTCACAGAAGGCTGTCAGAAGTTATCAGCCAAGCTAACTCTTCAAGCACAGATCAGAATGAGCTGGGTTGAGAATGGAAAAGGCCTGCCAGCCAGAGGGATCAGTATATCTAAAAGAATGGAGAGAGAAATCTGGCTTCTGGCTATAGCATCAACGTAGGGTGACAAATGAAGCTAGAGAGGAAGCAGTGGGCAGGACTGAAGGAGCCAATTATACCATGCCAAGGAGTGTGCCACTGTCTTGATGGCAACTATAAGCTGGGGGGTGGGGAGAGCAATGCATCACATTTGGCTTTTATTATTTTATTTTTTTAAAAAAGATTTTATTTACTTATTCATGAGAGACACACACACACACACACACACACAGAGAGAGAGAGAGAGAGAGAGAGGCAGGGACACAGGCAGAGGGAGAAGCAGGCTCCCTGCAGGGAGCCTGATGCGGGACTTGATCCCAGGACCCCAGGATCACGCCCTGGGCTGAAGTCAGATGCTCAAGCACTGAGCCACCCGGGTGCCCCAATATAGAACATTTTCAAGATGGGGGATTCGAAGCAGGAGCACAAGCCACCTCATGATAAACACCTGAGGTACTGTCTAATAAAAGAATAATGTGCCAGATTTTGTTTTGGCTTCCTTACACCACCATGGGAGAGCTTCCTATCTTAGGAGCATCTAGGAGCATCGCCACAGACTGGCAGGAAGAGGAAAGGCCCATGGCTGTTGAAAGGTACAGCTTCTACCACCACCCAGGACTGTCTACGGGAAGAGGAAAGCATTGACCAAGGCAAGAACTTTTTTTCTTCTGGAATCTAAGACTTCAAAGAGAGGCTGAATTCCCTGTGGGAACTTGACAAGTATATTTTCCAGAAAGAAAAAGAAAAAAGATCACTTTTTGCTATTTTTATTTATATCTTTTAAAATAAGCTCCACGCCCAATGTAAGGCCTGAACTTATTACCCTGAGATCAAGAGTTGCAAACTCTACCAACTGAGCCAGCGGCCATCTCAATGTTGGTGTTTTGAAACATGTGGTGCAGCCAATTTTTCGGTCAAAGGTGTTTTGCATATGGGTGTATGGGTGAATACGTGCACTGGCTGTGGAACATTATTGTTTCTATGGGAATGTGGATTGCAGATGGATTTTCAGAATGCAATCCATGTGCCAGCGGTGAACTGTGTATGCCATGAACAGAAAGCACAAGCACAAAGGACAAAATGCACTAGACGGGTTGTGATCAGAACTCTTCCATAAAGAAAGGCGTCTGGGACAATCTAAGAGCAATGCTGCTGACCCCATAAAATGCAAACTGATGTAAGCTCTGCGTTGCTGTGCAGGCCCTGGGGTGGGATGGGGATGTTAAGGGAGTGTGTGCGCAGCAGTTCCAGTAGCTACCCCAAGGCCTGGCACTTAGCAGGTGCTCCACTAATGTTTGCAGAGGTGAACGGGATGCACCGATGCAGATCTCCACACTTAACATGCCTCTTGGTTAAATGAGGCTCAGAGAACAAAAATGCCGGTTCCAAGAGGTGCTGAGATGGTGTGTGCAAGAAGGAGAGGAAGAGCCAGCAATGATTTGCCTAGAAGGACAGTGAAAGAAAATTAGCCAGCAAGTCTCTGAGTCTGTTGCTCCTGGGACACAGACCCCCTTCGACTTGGGGACAGAAGCCAATATGAATACAAGGTGACCCTGATTAATTCTCGATAATGTCAAGACAGGAGATTAACCTCGGTAAATCAATGTTCCTTCCAACACCTACGGTGTATTTGTTTTAAGAGCTGATTTGCTGACTTCTAGCTTAAACATGGTGGCCTTCTTCCCTCTGATGTATCCATTGCTCAGAAGGCCCTGGCTTCCTAGAATTCCGAACAAAACTACAATAGTTTTCATTTGCAGTCATCAAATCTACCTGAATTGTCTTTCAAAGTGCCCTTTTTAATTTCCCACTACTGACCAGACCTATCTCTAGACCCTCTGAGTTTCCATTCACTGAGATAGCTGAGGACAAATTTACCTTTTTCTGAAAACAATGCTTAGATTCTGTTAAGCACCCCCAAAGCCTTTCACCACCTCCCAACCCCCTAGTCCCTAGTCGGTCTTTACCGCCCAGCACAGTCCTCACCTACACATTCTGTCCACCACCACTCTTGCATACAAGGCAACATGGTATCCTTAGTGTCTCCTGAATAGGCTGTCCTCATTTCCTTACCCTGCTTGGTTAGGGTCTCAGATGCCTAAAATCCTCCATTTCCCCCACTCTACCTTGAAAGCACATTTCTGAGTCTGGTCTACTCAGTAAAGCAGAAGTCTGAGCTCATTTCAGCCCATGCCCCCAGACTCGGTTTCATTCCTTGCATGGAATCACCCTGCGCATCTCTGGCTTCCTTGCGTAGGAGGTGGCTCTGTCTACCATATTGCTGCCCATCCCCTAGCCATGAACAACATATGCCAAGTGGATGCCCCAAGACCCTAGAAAGGAGGCTGGCCCATCCAAGGAGCTCAACAAATACCTGTTAATTTTGTTGACTAAATTCAAGATACCTGATTTGCTTAATTTAAGATTACCACCCCCTTTCTCCCTTACACCAGGGACTTTCCTCCGCCATCAGGGGAGGAAAAAAAAAAAAAAAGCAACTAAACATTTTAACCCTGATAAAGTTAGCTTGGACACCTAAAAAGCAGCACTTCCTCCAACCCGTCAAGAAATGAGAACTACCCCCCCCATCCCCCCATCCCCCAGGAATGAATGAATTTCAGGTTTCTTGAAAATAACCGACCTGGATCATTTCTTAGTAAAAACTCTGCATCTTCTCTTCAGTTGCCAGGGGTCATCTTACCTCTAGCCAGGCCAAATCACCAACCAATGCTCCATGCGAGAAAACTGTTCTAAAAAAATGGAGGTGTGGGGGGTAAAACGTCTACGGGCAAGGACACTGCAACAGGTGCTGCCCTGCAAGCACGAAACAGCCCAGCCAACCTGCTCGGCGAGCCAAATGCTTTTCAGCTAACCTAATGTTCTTCAACTGTTGTTGTTTCAGGGGCTTTTCCGTAACAAAAATGCTCCCTCGCCCTGGCCCCGCCGTTTTTGGCCTCATCACTTCACTACCGACTGCATGTCTGACTTGTTTATCTGGGTGCACCCAGTCCTCCCGCTCAGCGACCCGAGCGACCACGTTTCCTTAAATCCGAGCCCCGTGGACTCTGCTCGGAACTACATTACCCAGCGGCCCCCGCGCCCTTCGCAGGAAGGACGTCTGCGCACTAAGATACTCAGTTCCAAGTTTGGAGCTTTTAGCTGCCAGCCCTGGCCCATCATGTAGCTGCAGCACAGCCTTCCCTAACGTTGCAACTGGGGGAAAAATCACTTTCCAGTCTGTTTTGCAAGGTGTGCATTTCCATCTTGATTCCCTGAAAGTCCATCTGCTGCATCGGTCAAGAGAAACTCCACTTGCATGAAGATTGCACGCCTGCAGCTTGCATCTTTGTTGCAAAACTAGCTACAGAAGAGAAGCAAGGCAAAGTCTTTTGTGCTCCCCTCCCCCATCAAAGGAAAGGGGAAAATGTCTCAGTCGAAAGGTAAGAGGCTATTTGCATTACTTGCAAAAATGCAAAGGGTTGTGCATGCATTTATGAATGCATGGATGCAATTTTCGCCTGGCGATTGCATTTTTAAGTTTGAGGTTTTCCACAGCTCAGTTGCATTTCCTGTTTAGTATGTGTCTTTTTTTTTTTGCAGACACAGAGAGTTCCTGTAAGGCAGGGCTTGCAGTTCAGCTGTGCATTGACGTTATTTGCATTCTTCTGCTAGGATTACTGAGCTCTTTTTGCCTTTTGCACAGTCAGGAGAGATAGAGCAGGTTGGTAGCGTCTAAATGTGCAGTGCTTTATATAATTGTAAAATTCTTTAGTATGCACACACATTATAAGTAATTTTATGTGCAACAGGAATACAAACTTTTAAAAAGTCCGTAGGTGAAGATGAAAGGTAAAAGTTGAGTTAAACTAGTAGGAAATTAATGTAATCTTATATTCCTTTGGGAATAAACGGTTGCGGTGCCTGTTTTTAGCTAAATTTCCATTGATATCGCTTTGAACATTAAGCAACTTTTGATTTTTAAAGGAAGTAAAGGTGAAGTGTGAATAATAACATATTACCAAAAAAAAAAAAAAAAGCAGACGAGAAGTCTTTCTCTTCTGAGATTTTGCACTGTACACCAATTGCTTATTGGCTCACAGTATTTAGAAGCAGCAGTGAGGACATAGATGTTTTATGTCTCCCCATTTGGGAGATGCTTTGCATCTTGGGGGAAAATATGGGGAGAAAAACTGTACTTTTAAGCATTATACCAACAAGAGGGGACTGCACCGTTTTGTTGAAAATCATAATAAAATCTTTTAAATGTGTGATTTCATGTATTTAGACATCTATACTAAGTCAGAAATTCGGGGTTATGGTTGTTTTTAAAATTTTTTTTTCATTTTCTTGATTTTTTTTTTTTTTTTTTTTTTTTTTTTTACACAGTTGTGTTTTGCAGCCCTAATGTCATTCTGGGGAGGGGATTTTAAAAATTTCTGACATGGCATTAGAGAGCTGAGGGGGTGTTGTCAGGTGCCTCTAGGACCCTAAGTCACTTGTTTCAGAACAAATCCTTCCCTATAGAGAAAGCATATGCCATATGAGAATGTATGGAGGGAAGAGGTGAATTAGGTATAGGTGAGTAAGACTACATGCATGGGTAAGATCTGGTGAAATTAAAGTGTCTCATAAGCTTTCTGCTTTTTTTTTTTTTTTTTTTTTTTTGGCATTTTGTTGAATCCCTTTTTAATTCCTGATGGGAATCATACATCTCAGACCAAGAAGGAGGTGATATATATTCTCAAGAGTTCAAAGTAAGGCTGTGTTTTCCTTGACCATTAAGGGAGAATGGGACTCTGGAAAGCTCAGAGTGCTGAAGAACGTAGGAATTGGCATTATGAAGTGCAGATGTTCCTTAGTAGAGGGAAAACCTACAATCTCTTAGACATAACAGCTTCGAATGGGCATTCCAAGCTTTGATGTATTAAAGAGCTGGCATCAGTTACTTTGTATTTGGTATACACTTATTTATTCAATTCGGTTTAATAGATGTATAAATATGTATGTGTATGTGTGTAGGTATCTGTACATATTCATGTATGTGGATGTATGAGATTTTAGATAGATAGATAGATAGATAATGTAGTGCATAGGATTTGGGGGTATACAAAAATATTTAAAATGTACCTGTTTCCTTCAAGGAACTTACCATTTAGAAAGCGCGTATGCAAATCATGATGATACAAGATTATTGTATAGATAGTAAAAAGAAATGGCCCAGTTGGAGTACAGAAATGGCAATGATCTCTCTGGGAGATAGGTTTCATGAAGAAGATGGTATTATAGTGATCTTATCTTTGGACCTTAGGGTCTAAAGTAAATCAGATTTCTTTTCTACTTTTTTTTTTTTTTCCCCTCACTCTGAAGGTAGCTTTGTCCTAGTAAAGCAAGTTTCTGAGTTGAGAAACTAAAAGATACTAGCATGGCACACTTCTATCAGGAGTGCGCCCACTGTAGATCAGATACTGGTGGTGGTTCTTCAGATCAGTTCCCAGTTAGCCAAATGGTTTTTGTTAATTGGGTCCTCTTCGGAAGGTACATCTGGTGTCAATGTGAGGTTCCTGTGCAGAAAGAAAATTATCGATAGAAGGAAGTGGGTGATCATTTCAGAAATGGCATGGAAGCCTTGGCCTGGATGTTAAGGGTGGAATTGGCCTAATTCAGCTACGGTATTCTCAAGTGGCCAAGACATTTTTCGCAGTACCAAACTGCTTTGTAATACTATAACCAAGTGGAATGGGAGGCAGAAGTGAAAGGTGGACACAACCTCATAGTATTGAAGAATTTAACAACATGTTCAATTCAAAGGACCTTTACGAACTTTCTGGATCACTATAATTCGGTTTCACAGACCTCTAATTTAAGGCAGAGCAGAGGCAAAAGAATTACAGACTCTCTGGGAGCTGGAAGGACTGGGCTACTTCTTCCCAGCCTTACCAGCAGTGAGATTCCGAGAAAGAATTTCTTAAAAAGAAATTTTGTTTTCCACCGTTGTAACTTTAGGTGGTATGCTTTTCAGCTTGTTTATATTAGCTGTCTGGGGTTGAGCTGACATTTTTCAAATATTAAAGTGGTAGGATGCCTTTTGAGGAAATCTGAAATGTAAGTTAACAGGAAGGGCACCCAGAAAGTGCAGGAATTCCTGCACTTTACAGGAAGACGGGCTACAGGAAAAATGTGTCATCTACATTACCCGGGAGAGAAAAACTATTGTTACTAGCCCTGATGGGAGGGAGGGAGGTCGGGAGGTCTGGCATCTCCCAGGTCACCTGAAAATACATAAAAAGTTGGACTCTGTTAGAAAAGCACTCTTTTCTCACTTCTCCCTCTTTTTCACCTTTTCAAGATACTCGTTTACCTTAGTTTACAGCAATAGGTAAATGGTGTGAGAAAGGCAGGGAAGGCATAATTCAGAAGCATGTAGGGAGCGTGGCAGGCACTGTTAGGGGATCTTTTCTCCTGTAATTCATTCCCACCCTGGGAAATGAAATGTGTAAATTTCTCATTCTGTGTAAATTCCTTTGTTAGGTTGTACCAGACAGACTTGTCATGCTTAGCCTGTAATCTGAGCCGGTATGTTTTATAACCCCGTCCATCTCAGGACACAAAATCAGAATAGGTACCTTGGGTTTCCCCAGCTTGTTTTGTGTTGGGGTGCCAGTCAGCACTTCACAGGCGCTTCAGGTCAGCTGCAGGGGCTCCCAGGGGCTGTCTCCGTGGGCAGTTTAGTGCTGGAGGTGGGGGGGGGGGGTCGGAGGCTGAGGTTTGGAACTATTTTCTAGTATTTCTAGTATTTCTAATATTTCTGTATAATGTTTTTAGAGCAACAACAAAAAAAAGTACACCACCAATAATGCTTGTTCATTAGAGAGACATTTGAAAATAAAGAAAAGGAAGAGTCCCTAGCGACCGTAGTATACATTTTGGCATCTATCCTTTTGGATTTTTTTTTTTTTCTACTCTGCGTGTAAGAATACATTTAAAATGTGTCTAGAACTAATGTCTATTTAGTTAGCTTTTGTTTCACTTACCCTTAATATACTGTGAAATATTCCCAAGTGAATATATATAAATAATAAAATGTACTTACATATATAAATAATAAAATATATAATAAATAAATAGATTTTTGCGGGAAAGGTACTGGAGGGACAGAGGGAGAGAGAGAATCTGAAGCAGGTTCCACTCCCGTTGCAGAGCCGAGGTGGGGCTTGGTCTCATGACCCTGAGATCATGACCTGAGTTGAAACCAAGAGTCTGACGCTTGATCGACTGAGCCACCCAGGTGCCCCCCAAGCGAATATATTTCTACATTCATTATATTCAGTTCTGTTTTATTTACTTCAATAGAAATTTTATTAATTAATTAATTAATTAATTAATGTTTATTAATTTTCAGTGTTATGAAGTTGTTTATTAATTTTCAGTGTTATGAAGTTGCCGTGATGATCACCCCAGTTCCTATGTTATTCTGTGTACTATGGCCTTAGACTGAATTCCAGGTTCTGGATATCAAATTCTTCCCCACTGCCGTTTTCTGTTCCACCTTTTAACACTAGTTTTCTTCTTATTATAAAAAATGATATATGCTCATTGAAAACAAAATTCAAGCCAAAGAGAGTTTCATAATAAGAAAATTAAAATCACTCAAAGTCACACCATCCAGAGCTAATTACTGTTAACTTTTTGGTAAACATCTTGCACTTGTACATGTGTTGATAACTACACACATACGCATATGTGCTGTTTTACACATGATATCTGATACTTTGCAACTTGTTTTACACTCCACCATATATCTTGGTCATCCTTCAACATTTGCATACACACAGTTACCCCATTCTTTTAAACAGTTGCTTATTTTAATTTGCAAGAATGTAGTTGTTTAATTAATCTCGGGTTGGACTTTCAGATTGTTCCATTTTTTTTACAGCTATAAACAAAATTGCAAGGAATACCATGAACATACATCTTTGTGCATTTGCCCGAGTATGTCTTTAAAATGAATTCCTAGAAATGGAAGTGTTAGGTCAGAGGGCATGGACATATTGCCAAATTGCCCTCCAGAGAGCTAACCAGAATTGATATTCCCACCAGTGTTTGGATGTGCCCACTCTCTGGTTTAAGCATCATGGTAAATATTGCCAAATAAATTGCCCTCCAGAAAAGCTATGGCTACTTTCCTTCATCCTACTCTCATAATTTGAAAAAGAAACTTTGCCAATTTGATAAAAGGTATTAACATTTTACTGTCATTTGTATTTTTTACCAAAAAAAGGTTGAATCCCCCCCCTTTTTTGACATTTGTGTTTTATGTGTTTGAATTTTTTTTTTCTCAGAAAATGTATCCTGAAATTTTAATACGGGGATCAAATTATTTCCAGAGTTAGGACAGAACATTCTAAAATTGCAAAGCTTAGGTAATCATGGGTTGAGAGTTGGGTCCCATGTGTCTCAACTGTTGAATTCCCTGGTGAGTTCTAATTTTAATTTTAACCCAAATGTCTTAAATAAACATCACATATTTCGTATATTCATTTTGTTAATACTTTCTATAGCTATCCAGACCCGTATGAAAATAATAAGAAAAAAATGTAATGATCTGATTAAAATTCCAGTCTGGGAAATAACTTACTTCTGGACATTTCTGCATTTACAGTTAATCTCTACGGGCAAAAGTAGCTTTCCTTTAGTTTCATAAATAATTCTTACAGAGCACCTGGCTGTGTTCTATGCATTGTTGCAGAATAATTGCTTTTTCTTTCTCTCTCTCTCTTTTTTTTTTTTTTTAGCCTCATGTGCAATCATGTGCATCATAAAAAGGTGGTTTACTTTAGTTTGAGATTTGTTAGAAGAATTAAAGCCGTGGTCAACTTCGATGGCCTCCCAAACTATATGTCAATCACTACATCTTATCATAGCCTTCCTTAGTAAATGCGCTTACTTATGCATCCTGATATTCAGTGATAGAACTTAGAGCTATGAAAGGAGTTTTTTAGTCCAATCATCTCGTTTTACAAATGAGTAAATTGAAGCTTTGCAGCAAAGTGATTTGCCTGCACGTCCTCTGATTCTCTGTCCTAAAGTTCTTTTCACTAAATAACACACAAAAACTACTAATCCACATTTATAAAGTATTTTATTTTCTTCAGAATCTTTAGCATATTTCACATTTTTTTTTGTTTTGTTTGTTTTTGTGGGGGGCATGCCTGCAAAAGGGGGCTGACAGGCCAAACAGCAGGGGTTCTTTTTCTGTACCCAAGAAATGGTGATCCGTGAATCATGTTGATGAGGCTTCTTACCAGTTCTTTGCCAGGGGATATTTTGCAAATACTCTCATTTTAATTCCCAGTGCTTACACTATACAGCTGCAAGTTTTAACCACTATAATTGTTATTTGCCTTTTATGGACGATCTCTGAAAGCCCCTGCTGGGTAGCTAACATTTCTTCATGTACATCTTTGCATCTCCACCTCGTTTAGCATCGTGCTTATAAATAAGAAGTGCTCAATAAATGTCTGACAATTAAAGTCTTTTTAATCAGCAGGGATCTCTATCTTTTTAATCCACATTTCACCAAAGGTTTGGGGTAATTAAATTATAAGGTAAATTTCTTCCTCTGCTTCTTTGTTTGCATAAATATTCCCATCACATCTTTTTGCTTCATTATTTGGAAGTTGCAGGAATAGCATAAGTAGCAGTGTCGATGGCTGAAGAAGGGTCATTTCTCCTACTCACATCCTCTAGACAGAGTCAGAGGTTGCTGGAGCCTTGGCCAACTTTTTCTTCTAAAAATCTGTGAAACTGAGGCGAGCTGTCTACAGAATCCAATGCGATAGGACTGGAGTGAATTCCTCCATCCTGTGCTGGTTTTGGGGGCTGTTTGTAAAGCTCCCTCAGCACTTGAGCCCCTGAAGGGTTGTTGGAGATCATCTGAATGTTTTTAACAGCTGGCTGCTCAGTGACAAAACAGGGAACTCTGCACGGATAACCCCCAAATGCGACCATCCCCTGCTTCCTCCTAGCCCACCACCGTTGTCACTGTGCACCCCCACTTCTGCCCTGGGATTCGATTTCTACCCTGTCTCCTCATCCAGGTCTTCCTTTCCAGAGCTGGTCCATACGGTTTGGTGTGCAACCCATAAAATTCCTATTTGTACATTGAAAGGATATTCAGATTAAAACCTAGTCACATGAAATTCATCAAAGCATCGTAATAGAGTCAACTCCGTTCCGAGTTCAAGCATTAAATAGACCCTTGCTGGATAATCCATTGCCTGTTTCATATTCTAGTTGGATAGTTGGATTGAGATCAACTTTTTTTTTTTTTTACAGACCATTAGTTGTAGATCTAGGTGTTGATCCCAACCCACACCCCAATGCCCCATGCTATCTTCATCCTCATCCTCATCCCTTGTATAATAGGAGTCACTTTTCATGCATTATGCTTTGAACGTCACACAAGTCCTATGGGGATAGATACTATTATTGCTCATTTACAAATGGGGAAACAGGCTCAGGTGAGTTAACAAATTGCCCATGGCTGGAAAACCAGTAAGCGGCAGAGGCAGGATGCAAAGGAGATCCTGTCTGACCCCAGGGCCCACGCTCATTGCAAACTGTGGCCTCACCTGTGTTTAAGGATAGCCTGTGAGGTAAAATGGGAAAAATAATCCAGAAGAGTAATATTTCCTGACACATGAAAATCATATAAAATTCAAAGTCAGTGTCAACAAATAAAGTTTTATTAAGACACAGCTGCACACATGCATTTGTATGTTGGCTGTGGCTGCTTTACCCCCAACAATGGTAGAGTTGAATAGTAGTGATGGAGATGTAATACCCCACAAAGCCTAAAATAGTCACTATTTGGCCTTTTTCAAAAAAACATTTGTTGACCTTGCCCTTTATGACTTTATTCAATCAAGTAATGGAATCTTTTTGTGATGGGGCTTCCATATTACATTCCTCTTCGGCTTTAATTGGAAGTTGTTAACCTGGACAACTGCTCCACCAGCGACCTCTGGGGCCCAGCCCACAGGAAATGTCTGAGTGGTGCTTCTCCTGGTTATGAGATTTGTAGGCCATGGCTCATTTCCGCCGAACCCAGCTACCGGCCTCCGGCAGCCCATCCTGGGGTCCTTTCCCCTCAGCTGCACTCTTCCTGTTTGCTTTAGATTGCTTTTCTTTATTTCTCCTCCCACTGAGAAGCTGTTCATTCGTTCTTTCCCTGGTCCCTTCCATCTCCCCTTCCTGATGGCACATTTTGTTTCAGAAGCAGCTAAAGTCAAAACAGTTCTCACTACCATCGTTGCCAGGCTTTGTTGATTATTACCGTGAGCCGGCCCAGAAGGTCCATCATTTCATCTGTGTGGGGAAAGATGGAAGCCTCCCTCCCTAGTAAGATAGCCTCCATCTTACCTAGAGAGCTTTCCATTTATCATCTCCTGCAAAGGTTAGAACTGTTTTATCACATTAACTCCTCCACCCCTGGGTAGACAATTTTGTTTGGGGAATGAGTATCCTTTTGCTTACAAAGTCACTGAAACTATGGGTATTGCATGTGTTTCGGAAGGGAGGGCCCTGGGAAATGTTCTGAAAAATGAAGAGAGGGAAGAGATGGGGATGGAAGCTACATGGGGACAGAGTAGCTTCAGTAGGATGCGCCCAGATTTGCTCATATCCAGAATGAGGTATGTTGAAGTCACATACAGGGGAGTGCTATAATCCCTACTCTCCTAGATGGTAGCCATGCTGCACATTCTTTCTATATTCCAGATGCTGTGCTTAGCCATGGATGTTAATTATCTCACTCTCCCCTTAGCAGGGCCTGGTGAAGTGAGGCCCCATTTTGTATATGAGCAGACTGAGGCCAGAGAGGTTAAGGCACTTGCCTGAGATGGCCAGGTTGACAGTGGCAGAGCAGTAGCTTTAATCAAGGTCGGTCTGACCCTAGAATCTGAGCTCCTGGCTACTCTACTTGAGTTGTCACCCCATGATAAATTTATGAAACCGATACCCAGAAGACATGGCTGGCTGGTGATAGGAAACATAAGTGGATTCCATATGAATTTGTGTACACCCCGCCTGGGTATGGTAATTAGGAGGGGCTGACCTGTGTCTACCTCTATGGAGGTTCCTTTTGACATGTTCCTTTAAGCCTCTTTTGATCATGGGATACCAAGTCTGACTCATTCTGAGCGTTAAGGTTGAATTCCAGGTACAAAGTACCCATTGGTAGAAGGAAGCTGGTTACAACAGGTCTACTGATAGATCCTGTCTGTACAGACAGGAAGTTAATGTTAAACATCAGTAATGAATATTGATTCCATTAGCTGTCTTATAGGCTGTAACTAAGCCCATCCAAATTTTATGTGTCTCCCTGCACATCTCCATTAAAAAAATTTTTTTTAGACAGGAGGAAGAACATGACCCATTTGGCAACATACCTAAGTAGAGGCATACTATAACACCTTTGTGGCTTAGTGATTTCCTGTATTCCTGGTTATTTCTATGTAAATGTAACGAGCATTATTTCCTTGAAATGATGAATGAACGTACATTTCCACTGCTTTCCTCTTGTACTGAATGCTGTAGAAGAAACTAGAATTATATCTTGTTGTGGTAGAGGAGGCAGCTGGGGGAGTGGGGGAATGAATTTCTCTTTAAACCAGTGAATTCTCTCTCCACTTTGTCTCCAGCCAAAGCAGGACAGTCCTACCTGTGCTTCAGTTGTTTCCCAGGATCCCATGCGGAAGCCATGGGAATAGGTGGTCTGGATGTTGAGTGACAAGTTATTTATTACTTTCCTCCATTCTCGACCCACTCCAATCCCACATGGGAGGAATGAGTTACAGATAAGGGTTAGGGCTAGAATCTGAAGAACCAGTGGTAGCAGAATGGTAAAGGGTATGGGAACTATTTTGGAGGGAAGGTGCAGAAACACCCTCTCTGTGCTGTTGGAAATCCTTATAAGCATATTCTCCATGCTTTATTTCCTCCTTCTTGTGCCCCAAATTCCATTGCCATTTGAAAAACATAATCCCAGAGACTCTGAACATGCCTAAGGAGAGAACTTGCATAAGGGTTTTGTCCATATTACTTCAACCAGTAAAGTTTGGGTCGAAGCTTACATTTAAGACATTGTGGTAGGTGGAACTAGACAGGGGTGCATCGTGCTCTGCTCTTTGCTTACTAGGTGTGAGCCTTGAAAAATCTACTAACACTCTAGCTTTGGTTTCCTTACCAGCTAAATGGAGAGACTGGCGCTCATTCATAGGATTGTTATGAAAATTAGGCAAGGGTTCTGTACGTAATGTGTTTTGGCCAGTGCTTGGCACTCATTTATTCAACAAATATTTATTGAGCACGCTGCTGGGTTTGACACATTTTGCTATAGCAGGCTCACTATGAACATAAATTTGTTCCCCTCTTCCTTTCTGTCTAGCCCTAAGAAGCTTATAGTCTAGTAGGAGGTAAGAAAAGCACAGAAATGTATAGAATAGAAGCTAGAATCCTAGATATGCCCTGAAGAGATACTGTGAGTTGGGAGGTCCGAGGAATGAGAAGGAGCTCAGGGAAATTTTTACAATGAGCGTGCAAGTATTGACATGAATTTCAGAGTTGATGAGGAAATTGTTCCCTAGATCCAAAGTCGGAATGGAGAAGGAATCTTGGGGCACCGAGAGAATGTTCGTATAGGCACAGTAATTCCTTAGAAGAATAAAAAAAGAGAAGATGTTCTAGAAAAATCTCTGAAGCTTGTGTTTTCTAAGAATTTCCTTTTCCTTACCGAGCTATATACTGTCGTTATTACTTATGATCACAATAAGTTAACAAATGGAACATATCCTATTTCATACTTTCAGAGGGTTTTTTTTTTCTGGATTGTGGAAACTCCAGGAAATCCAGAGGTTAATAGTTAAACAAGTATATCATATCACCTGGGTTTATAGGCACACTGTAATTATATAAGCAAGCTGTTGGTTCAATAATCAACGTCTAGCTAAGTCAGTGAATATTTTCCAGAGCATGGCCACAGCTGCAATTTTCATTTTTTATAACCTGCCAACCTGCCTTTTCCATTTCTTAGTGTTTTCTCTTTTTCTAGAATCATCAGAAGTCAGTTAAAGAGGAAAAGTGTTCAGCGCATTGCTGAATTTTACTTACCTTATGGGAGGTGTTCCAGAAGTTTCCTTGTTCTTACCATACTTACTTTCTCTAGCATGATACTGGATACTGACAACAGAGTTCGTAAATTTTGTGTGTGTGTATTTTTAATTTCAGAAAAATTCCATTTGAAAGATAAATATGTGGAGACAATTGATAGGTTAAATTAACTTGTCTTTCATTATCTTGGTTTAAAAAAAAACACAGTGACCTGTAGCTTTGGGGCTCATGGTAGGCTCTTTCTCAGTGTAAGCAGCACTTAGTCACTTGCTTTCTCCTCAGTGACTTCATTCAACTCAGTGTCAGCAGAGTGGGGAAGGTGGGTGGGTCGACTCACCCCCATTCAGAGTCAGAAAAGACAAGGGGCAGTTTTTGCCTCACCTTGCTGTGTGGTTAAAGAACACGTATGACCCAGCCAGGTAAACAGGACCTGCCAGCTATGTCATCTCATTTGCATGCCTTGCCAGGTCTTCTTGCTTGGGACTTTGTTCCTGAATGAGCTACCAATTTTATAGGTAAAGTAGAAAAAAATGCATATTTAATTCTGGAGTTGATTTAAGAATGAGATTGAGAGCTACTGATACATTAGGATTAGAATAACTTTTCTCATCCCTCATTTCAATCTTTTTTTTTTTTTTTTTTTCCTGATGTGATCTGGTTAAGGACAAGAGAGTCAGTGTTAGGTAGGGGTGGGCAGGTGGTTGAGAGGGCTGAGGGGTGTAGAGGACCACATATATTTTTTGGTTGAATTTAACAAATATTATTGAACAATTAAATTATCTGCATCTTGCACCATGCTATGTGACTACAAAGACAATAGAACTCCATCCTCAAGAAGCTCACAGTCTGGTAGGATGTGTTCTTTCTCTAGAGCTGCCAGGAAAAAAAACCCAAAAACACAAATGGGGTGGCTCACACAAGAGGAATTTATTCTCTCACAGCTCTGGAGGCCAGAAGTCTGATATCAAGGTGGTGGCCAGGTTGTTCCTTCTCAGGGCTGGGCAGGAGAATCTGTTGCATGCTTTTCTTCTAGCTTCTAGTGGTTTGCTAACAATCTTTGACATTCCTTGTAGGCTTGTAGATGCATCACCCAGACCTATGCCTTCGTGTTCACGAGGTATTTTCCCTGTGTGCGTGCCTGTGTCTAAATTTCCCCTTTACTTTTATTTTATTTTACTTTCTAAAAAAGATTTTTTTATTTAAGAGAGAGAGAGCACACAGAGGCGGAGGGACAAGCAGATTTCCCCATTGAGCAGGGAGCCTAATATGGGGCTCAATCCCAGGACCCTGAGATCATGACCTGAGACAAAGGCGGTGCTTAACTGACTGAGCCACCCAGGTGCCCCTAAATTTCCCCTTTTTATGATGACCCTGGTCGTATTGGATGAGGGACCCACCTTAATCGCATGTGACCTTATCTTAACTAATAATCTATGCAACGACCCATATATCTGAGGTACTGAGGGGTCAAGACTTCAACATATCAATTTTAGGAGGACGCATTTAACCCATAACATGAGAAGATAAACATGCCGACATACTAACACATGTGGTGTGATGCACATGTAAGCTTTGGGACAAGCTGCAGCTGGAATACCATGGGAGGTAATGGTATAACTTAACCTGGGAAGATGAAGAAAGCAATCGGTCGAGGGAGGACCTTAAATTGGCATAATGGAACTTGAAGTGTGGTTCTTCTCAGGAGAATAAGCAAGTAAAACAAGAGGCTTGCCATCTGGTCCGTGAGCAGACTACCTGCTTTTCCTTCTGATTTTCTATTGTTAATGACAGACTGGATGCTTCTAAATTGGGGGGTGTTAAATTGGAGAATGTGCGTGTGTGCAACACACACACACACACACACACACACATGCTGTTGCTGTGTTGATTCCCAAAACCTAACCAATGTCTACAGGTGATGAGACCTACTAAGCCCTGTTGTCACAGGTGGCTTTCATGGATGGACACAGAAGTGGTGTGCTTAGAGGTTGGGGGAAGAGGGCATCCTTCCCTCTGTAACAAATGGTTCTAGTCCTAATGGAACAAAGCTTAAGAGGGAATGGGAGTGAGTAAGAACCAAGGATCTGTAGCCAGGCAAAGCTTATTTTTAGAAAAGGCCTGTAAGTCTTGAAACCAAAAAAAAAAAAAAAAAAAAAAGGAAAAAAAAAGTTCTAGTCGAGTGTTACCAAGCTCTTAAATACTGATTTTTTTTTTTTTTTTTTTTTTTAAGAGAGAGAGAGAGCATGAGATCTGGGCAGTGGGCAGAGCAGAGAGAGAGAATCTCAAGCAGCCTCCACACCCAGTGCATGCAGTGCCTTGCTTGAGGCTTGATCTCAGGACTCTGAGGTCATGACCTGAGCTGAAATCAAAGACTCCATCACTTAACTGACTGAGCCACCCCAGCGCCCCTCTTTAATATTGATTGTTACCAAAAAGTCTTTCCGACTGTGTGTAGACTTGTTAGAGCTAATAGCTTTTTTCTTTTTTTTAAAGATTTTATTTATTTATTCATGAGAGACACATAGAGAGAAAGAGAGAGATAGAGAGAGGCAGAGACATAGGCAAAGGGAGATGCAGGCTCCATGCAGGAAGCCTGATGCAGGATTTGATCCCGGGACTCCAGGATCACGAAGGCAGGTGCTAAACCGCTGAGCCACCCAGGGATCCCCATAGCTTTATTTTTTTAATGTGGTCGGAGTATGCATAGGATAAAATTACGTATGGAAATACTAGGATCAGCTTGGGTGAGAGGAGACAGTCTGGGATGAAATTTCAGGGCATGTTGTGTGATGGTTGGGGCTAAGGTCAGGGGAGAAGGACTTTCCCAGCTCAGAACAGACATCCATCACTTGTCACATCGCCCTGCCAGGGTGTTGATGATGGCATGCTTCAAGAACGGGTGGATCGGGCGGGGGCAGGTGGGCACCCCAGAAAAAAGCTGCAGGAAGGCAAAGCATCCCTCAGAGCTAGGTGGGTGGTCCTGGGACAGGCAATCCAAACAGCAAAAGGACAGGTGGGCAGCAGAAGCGAGGCAGAAAGTCAAGTATTCGATGAGTCAACATGAAAAGGGAAGAAAGAAATAATAAACAGAGAGATCAGTTGGGAGACAGGGATCAGAGAGTCAAAGGGTCCAGGAAACCAGGGTGCAGAATTCAGGCAGGAGTGTATGTTATTTTCCTGCCATATTAGCCCTGCTTTTAGGAAATGAGTATGGACCTCCCCTGTTTCTTGCACCTTTGGAAGCAGCCTTGGTTCACCTGGCTGTTGTGCGATGCGCTCATAGGAGACCTGTGCAGGTAGGGTGGAGAAGGAAATGCAGAAGAAGAGCAGCAGGAACTAGCTTGGGGCTTGTTTGAAACGAGCCCAGACTTATCTCCACGTTGAGTACCTGTGCGCACAGCTCAAAGTGGGACCTACAGGGTCAGAGGAAAACAGGAAATAGTGAATATCAGCTGGACGATCGGGCCACTTGGTTTATAGACTGAAGCCAGCTACTGGTTTTCTGTCCCAGGTTAGGAGGTGAGCCCCGTCTTACACAAGAAAGCAGCCCTGAGTCCTAGGCATCCAATTGTAAGGCAAAGCTGGGAAGAGAGCTTGTGTGTCCTTCTGTCCTAAAAACACATCAGGGGGATGGAGACAGTCTTTGCTGAAGCCATTGGGCAGTGTCAAGAAGCTGGGACGATTTTTGTTCCCTTTGATCCAGCATTTCCGTTTCGAGAATCTGTCCTGTAATAACTAGTGATTTCAGAGTGCCTACTGTGTGCGAGGCTTTGTGATAAAGCGCCTTACTTATTAGTTCTTACCTGCATAGAAACCTGAGAGGTAGGTAAGATTATCCCGAGTTTACAAAGGAGAGAATGAGAACGCGGAATGAATAACCTGCCCAAGATCAGAGAGTTAGTGCTTGCAGAGCTGGGATTTGCATCTAGTTCATTTAAATTCCAAAGTTCATGTTTTTCACTACGTAACTGCCATGGCAAAATAGTGAAAAATAGAAGCACCCTACTGCATAATAATAAAGGAATAGTTTCAGCTACAGATACCTGCCTGATAATGTAACAGGTTATGAAGACAGAGCAATAATGTTAATAGGAAGATACTTAGGACCCAAGAAGAAGAATGGTTATAGATACATGGAGTGATTATACGTGTGTGTGTGTGTGTGTTTATGTCTTTGTATTTTATTTTACCTCAAGTCAAGGAGTCTTTATTAGGGAGAGTTTCATTGAATCCAATTGTAGGAGGTATAGCTGAGCCTGATAGGAACTAAGAAATGGGTTTTCTGACTCTCTCTCCACTTGCTCTCCCTCTGAAGGGGCCTTCATTCTGTTTTTCTTGGAGGGTTTTTCAATATGCATGTAGTTTCTTTTTTTCAAGTAGGTTCCATGCCCAGCATGGAGCCCAAGGCAGGGCTTGAACTCACAACCCCCAGATCCAGACCTTAGTGAAAGATCAAAAGTCCAGTGCTCACCTGACTGAGCCACCCAGGTGCTCCTCTACACATGGTTCAAAAGAGATACTAGCCCTGGGTCCGTGTGACTTTGTAGCTTCAGTCCCCACCATTCTTTGGCTTGTTATAGTCTCTGGTCTGAGATCTAATTCTCTGTCTTGCAAAGGTATAAAAAAAAAAAAATAACAGTAATGAAGAGTAGCCGATGGATTGGCTGGCCCTGAGTCAGGTGTCCATCTCTAGGGGCTTGTGGGGTAAGCATGGGGCCCACTGCTACTTAGAGATGCTGGGAGAACAGGTCATCGGGGTAGGAGCATGAGCGAGATGGGAAAATGTATTCACTTCCTAAGCACATGGGGAGGAGATAGAGGAGAAAATGAAAATGAATCCTGGCCGTTGAGGCTTTCAAAGGTGTGAAGCTTTGACAATATTGTTGCCTGTGGTGTTTCACTCATTAATTTAATCGAAAGTCACTATAAATTTGCCTACTCTTGGTAATGAGGCACTTGGTGAACGAGGAAGGAGATGTGTCTCCTCTGATTCTCTCATCATCTCTGTGGGTGGAGAGACTCAGACGCCTCTACGTCCTTTGTTCTCTGGCCGCTTGCTTCAATGAGGAGCAGTAAGAGAAGCAGGAATACCAGCCAGTGAACAAACTGAGTCAGCTCCCTTGAACTGGAAAAAAAAAAAAAAATGGAAAAGGCACGCTGGTGCTCTCTCTATTGGCTAAGTGATAAATACAGGATTAATTTTTCTGATGACAGTTGCCCAAGTATGTTGGTACAGAGAGTTTGAGCAATAGATGCCTGGCGAGATGTAAAGTTTCCAGTCGTGGAAGGTTGCATCTAGCAGGGACCTTAGACATCATCTAGGTTGAACACCTCATTTTACAGGTGAAGCGAGTATGGCTGAGAAAGGTTGAGTAACTGGAAAGGTCGAGGTGATGGTGAACTGGTTCTGGAAGACACATCTCCGACACCCCCACACCTGGCCTGCTGTTAGCATCCCAGGTGCACCCTGATGCAGAGCCAACCTTTGACTCTCTGGGGAGCCCTTATACTCTTCCTATAAAGACAGAGACTAACCCCCGAGGCTTAAAGATAAAAAATAAACAAGAACACCAGGCACGGTGGAAATCAGGACCTCTGTTTATTCAGTGGGGCATCAGATGATTGAATGGGTCTTGTTCAATCATGCATGCAGCCATTCATCCATTTATTCATCCTCTGAACATTTATTAGATGCTTCTCAGTGTGGTTCACGGCTAGGCACCAGGAAGTGTGCAGAGAGATGATTCCTGCTTGCAAGAAGCTCAAATTCTAATGGGGAACAGATGTGTGTACCCACATTTGTGATTTCATGATAGCTCAAAGGGAAGGTGATTATCTGCTTAGATCTTGCAATGTGAATGGGAGAATCAGAGATTAGGGTGGGGAGGCAAAGCGGACTCAGCTCTGGGCTGTGGGGCCATGTGCGGTGGTACGAATGTTCTGGAAATCCAGGATCTCTGTGTGGTTTTTAAGGTAGGGGGTCATCTCACAGAGCGGAGAGAGATGATGTCCGAGAAATAGGCAGGTGCCGAGGTACGGAAGGTGTTCGTTGCCTGACTCTGATACCGAGTACCAAGTACTCCTGAGAAACGGTTTCTTCCAGCAGCTAGATTCAGATAATTTTGCATTTCAGACTCAGCTGTGCATCTGTGCATGACCTTAGCAACAGGTTTTGTTAATATTCTGAGCTCGGTATGAAACGGAGAGCCAAATTAGCATTGAAGAGCTTTCCTTTGGCAAATCTACGATGAACTTTATCAGGTTAGACAAAGAAAAGATATTAACCTTTATAGGGAAGAGAGTTTGCCCAGGTTGATTAGTATTAGTGGTTTTCTTTACCATTTGATGACTCAACTCATCATGACATTTTGTTGGCATTTCGTCAACTTGCCCTTGCCTTTGTTCTATAGGGCAGGCCTTGAGGTCTGATGATAGAGTTTGTATTCATCTGGGCATGTCTCCCACCCTGCTGTTTTGTTTTTTAGCTAACTAACTTGACTTTCCTGCCCGCCAAGACCTTGGGGGCTTGCCTTCCCCTTCCATTGCTTCCTCCATGAGGTCAAGTGAGTGCAACCTGCCGTTCTGGAGGTTTTATGGGGCAGAAACCCCAGCCTGTGTCTTCTAGAGCTGGACATTCAAACTCTCTGGACTTTGGCAGTCGGTCCTAACCTGTGAAGGAGAGGAATGCTCCCTGATTCCAAAGTCTTACAAAAGTGCCGGAGGGAGCACCCAGGTGATATTGGAAGGTGAAACCAAACCTGAGGTGGTCTCTCCAAATTTCATAAGCAGCTACGATTATTTTTGTGTTGTTTTTCAACTTTTTTAAAGAAAGACATTTATTTATTTGAGAGAGAGAGAGAGAGAGAGAGAGAAGGCGTGTGTTTGCAAGCAAGTGCAGGGGGAAGCGCAGAGGCAGAGGGAGAAGCAGACTCCCAACTGAGCAGGGAGCCTGATGTGGGCCTTGATCCCAGGACGCTTAACTGACTGAGCCACTGGGCGCCCCTGAAGTTTTTTTTTTTAAAGATTTTATTTATTATTTATTTGAGAGAGAGAGGGAGGGAGAGAGAGAAAGCACACAAGTAGGGGGAGGGAGAGGGAGAATCAGTCTCCCTGTTGAGCAGGGAACCCAACTTGGAGGTCGATCCCAGGACCCAGAGATCATGACCTGAGTTGAAGGTGGGTGCTGAACCGACTGAGCCACCCATAAACTTTTTTTTTTTAAACGTAGAATTTCCAAAGTCTATATACACAGCCTTGTAGACTTCTTAGCAACAAATCAGGGAAAGAAAAGTTAACCGGTTGTCCAAATTTTTCATTAGATTTGTGATCTCATCGACCTCAAACTAACTTGCTTGGGCCTCAGTTTCCTCTCCTTGTAATGAATGGTCGCTACATTCTGTTGTTTTCAAGAAATACCCAATTTGACTGGGAGGGAGCATGAAGGCTGAAATGTGAGGAGGATACAGAGAGAGATATGGTGCAAATACAGAAGCATAAAATTAAGATGGGCGAATGCTAGCTGACGAAGTGGTTCCAACATTTTTACCTTCCCTGCATTCCCGTTGGGCTCAAGAAAACCATCCATGCTTTGGTTGTTTTAGGTAGAAGTTTGGAAGAAATTAACTCCTTAAACCATACTTTCATAGCAGGCTGAGTTTGCATACACCTGGAAATGCATTTATCCGTTTTCACTCTGCTAAGGGTAAAAGGTAAATAGTGGAGATGGGGAAAGAACTTTGTTCTTTGTGTAATAGTTGTAAATGTGAGGATGTTTGTTTGACCAAGAAAGTTTAGGAAGTCTTCAGAAAAAGGACAGAATCCGCTTTATGGGTTGGTTTAGAGCCAATGTTCCTAAAAGTTTAAAAAAAAAAAACACAACAAAAATATATTCCAATCATTTGGAATTGATTTGAAAGAATAAAATAGATGTGCTGCCAGCAGTGTTAGATTGTTCGACTACAAACAACACTTTAAAAGAAGTGAACAGCTGTCACACTTCTCTGTCCTCTGTGGAGATTTAGCTTTGGAAAGATAACAAGTTTGCAAATTAACAGATCTCATCTAAATTCCATCCCTTTTCCCTGGAGCTTCTGACACTCCAGCCCCACCCCCTCTGAGAGCACAGGCCTTTGGTTCTCTTGAACCAAAGAACATTTGATTCCTTTTCCTCACTGTTGGATATGTTAGTAATTAGGCAGTTTTGAAATGAGAATGAATGAAGCAATGCTATCATATATTTTTCGTTTTATAATAACGACTCCACAATAAATATTTCACATATATATATATATTTTTAAAAGATTTGATTTATTTATTCACGAGACACAGAGAGAGAGAGAGAGGCAGAGACACAGGCAGAGGGAGAAGCAGGCTCCTCGCAGGGAGCCCGATGCGGGACTCGATCCCAGGACCCCGGGATCACGACCTGAGCCAAGGACAGATGCTCAATCACTGAGCCACCCAGACACCCTTCATCTGTATTTTTATAAAAATAACTCAGTGGGACTTTTGCTGTTTAATTCTAGAGTGGGGAAAAAAATTCAAAGAAATACTCGTTAACCATTTTATTCGCAGAGTCAGGCTCAGCGCCTGGCACATAGTAGGTGCTCAACAAGTACTGTTTGAATAGGTTATTTATTAGCAGTGTACAGACTGAACCTTATGCAAAAATTTAAAGAGAACGAAGATGGCCTTTGGTGCATTCACTTCTCAAATGAGAACTTCTCATCATACCTGTAGAATCCTCCTGGGTCTTCTTTATATGTGTATTTTTTTTTATTATGGTAAAACACACATAGCAGAACTCACCATTTAAGTAATTTTAAAGCATATGATTCTGTTTTTTGTGGGTTTTTTTTTTTTTTTGGTAGTCACAACGTTGTGCAACCATCACCACTATCTAGTTCCAGAACATTTTTATCTCTACAGATGGAAAGCAGGCACCTCCCCCCACCCCAGCCCCTGGCAACCACTAAGCTACTTTCTGTTTCTATGGATTTGCCTATTCTAGATATTTCCTATGAATGGAATCATACAATATAGAGCCTTTTGTATCTGGCTGCTTTTACTTAGCATCATTTTTTTTCAAGGTTCATCCATGTTATAGCACGAATCAGTACTTCATTCCTTTCTATGGGTGAATATCATTCTATTGTATGGATTTATTATGTTTTTTCCTCTTTCCATCACCTATCAAAATCTGGTGTCTAAAGAACCGCTTAAGAAGTAAGTAATAAGTTACATCTAAGGACAGCTAACTGCACTTAAATTGAAAACTCATCCAGGGGAATTTGCATCGTGCAAGTAGAAAACAGCTTAAAACTACATTTCTAATGGTGAAATCTCAGGGACAGGAATGGGAAACTCTTTAATAGTGAATTACGTTGTCATGAGTATCTGACTTCCTGTGAAGGCAGGTCTATCAGTGGCTGTGGGACTGGAAAAAGTATTGAATTGAATAGATGGGCACCAGGGTTCTGATCTTGGGTGAGCTGTGAGTTAACTGTGTCACTTGGGTGCAGTGTTTTCTGTTTTTTTTTTTGTTTGTTTGTTTGTTTGTTTGTTTAAGATTTTGTTTAATTATTTGAGACAGAGCATGTGCATGAGCAGGGGGAAAGGTCAGAGGGACTCCCCACTGAGCAGGGAGCCCATTTCAGGAGTCATCCCAGGACTCCGGGATCATGACCTGAGCTGGAGGCAGACACTTAGTCGACTGAGCCACCCAGGTGTCCTCTGTTTGTGACTTTGGTTTGATTTTAAGTTGGGCCCTTTGCTAAGCTCTTTTGTGTGCGTTATCTCATTTAATCCTCACAAAAATTGTGCGGTGCAGGTGTAATTTTATCTGCATTTGATACACGAGGAGTCCGTAAGTGATGAGGAGTAGGAAGACTAAAAACCATAGCCGAAGTTTCACTTCTAGTAAATTGTGGGGGCAAAAGCCAGACTCATGTCTGACTATCTTTAGCATGAGCTCATAACCAGCATATGGCAGGGCTTGGCAAACCGGGGCCCACCGTGTGTTTTCGTACAGCCCAAGAGCTAAAATGGTTCATCCGTTTTTAAATGGCTATATAAAAAAAAAAAACCCTCCAAAGAAGACTATTTCATGACACGTGAAAATTATACTGAGTTCAAATTTCTGTCTATAAATAAAGTTTTATTGGAACATAGCCACGCTCATCGGTTTACATATTATCTCTGCTTTCGTGCTACGATGACAGTGTTGAGTTATTGGGACAGAAACTGTGGCCCACAAAGCCTAAAATATCTCCTCTCTGGCCCTTTACGGAGTAAATCTGCTCGTTTCCTCATTTGTAAAATGGAGACAGGGAAAGAATTTAATTAAATTATTCTGCAGGTCCCTTTCAGCTTTAATGTTCTGAGAATTGCAGAGAAAGTTGTTTACATCTGCTTACATGAGAAGTCGCCAGCTCTCTCTGCCTTCCTCTCTCTTAACAGATGAGTTTGCCTCTTTGCTAAAAATGACTGAGCATCATTCCTGCTGCGGACCACACGTCCATGCCCTGACCTCACATCTCTGTGTCTGTGTCTATCCTGTCCTTGATTCATCTATTCTCAGTAATAACAAGATAACCGTTTGTTAGATGCCTGTGATGCTCGAGCACTCAGTGGGGCCGTGAAGAAGGCTCAGAGATCAGAGATGGAAGGTCAGATTTGTTATTTTCATTTTATAGATGTGAGGACTGAAATGTGGGGAAGTCACCTTGTTTCTCCAGGACACAAAAGTTAGTAAGTTGTGGTGCTGGAGCGTGGACCTCAGGTCACCCCTTTCTGATCCCAGGGCCATTCCTACTCTTGACTGATGTTCTCTTTGCCCTCTGTCTACCTAAAGTTATCTCTCCACCCCATTCTGCACCCCTTTCCTCTATGCACACCCTCTTCACTTCCCCACCCCTTTTTCTAATGGTCATTTTTATTTATTTTATTTATTTATTTATTTATTTATTTATTTATTTATTTATTTATTTATTTAATTTATTTTATTTTTATTAAGCTTGCATCCTGAGAGCAACATTTGCTTAGGCCAGCTCTCCTGGCCATATCTGCTGACCCACCGCGTGTGAGATTCTCCTCCTTTTGGGTGGGTTTAGGGCAAGAGAGCATGAATTACAGCTGGTTCTGGCATTTGCAGCTATGTGACCTTGAATATTTGACTTAACTTCACTAGTTCTGAGTGTCCCAATCTGTGAAATGGGGTGATGGATAATCGCAACCGCAAAGGCTTGATTTGAGAATGAAATGTGTTCCCTCACATGTTATATACCAAAACAGTACTTTCTATCCTTTTTTTAAAAAAAATATTTTATTTATTTATTCATGAGAGATACACGGAGAGAGAGAGGCAGGCTCCATGCAGGGAGCCCGATGTAGGACTCGATCCCGGGACTCCAGGATCACACCCTGGGCCGAAGGCAGGCGCTAAACCGCTGAGCCACCCAGGGATCCCCAGTACTTTCTACCCTATGGCCCAGTCTCCAGCCCCAGAATTACCTTGCTTGGTTTTCTAGAGTATTTTGTGATTTCTCTCCACCCGGCTTTCCAATTTATGTTCAGCTTATTTTTCATTCCCTGACGTGCTTCATCTCCTCTGGTTAGCCTCTTATCTTTATTTTTCTTCAGTTTATCTTACCCATACTCGGTGCCTGTTCTCGGTGTGATTATTTTCCCCTCCTTCCCTTCAAATCCTGTGCATTGGTCAGGCCTAAGCTGGAGTGTCAGAGTCTCCTGTGACTGAGTCCTTCTGTCCCGATCGCTTCCTTTTTTGAACTTCCTTTGAATGTGGAGTCACAGAGCCGTAGACCGTGGCAACGAAAGGCATCGTGTTTTTCTTCCCACTTGGCCAGGTTAAGTAGCTTTAGTAAGGTATTATATAAATCTTCTCTGAATCACATACACTTTCCTGTATTATTCACCATTCAGTCAACAAGAGTCGGGGAGCTTATTCTATAATAGGCTCTGAATTAAGGGACAGATGGTAAAGACCAGTTTTATGCACTTGCACTTGAGAGTGAGTGCCTCTTTGGGAAACTTGCTTGCCTTAACCTAACCCTGGCCCTGATTAAGGACCTTCACTTGTCCTAAGAACCCACCATTGGAGCAGCGTGTAGGGGATGCACAAATATTCTTTAAAAAAGGGCAAGATGGGGGCACCTGGTGGCTCAGTATGTAAAGCATCTGCCTTTGGCTCAGGTCATGATCCTGGAGTTCTGGGATCAAGTCCGGTGTCAGGCTCCCTGCTTAGTGGGGAGCCTACTTCTCCCTTTGCCCCTCAACCCACTCATGCTATCTCTCTCTCTCTCACTCCCTCTGTGTGTCATAAATAAATAAAATCTTTTTTTTTAAAGGGCAGAATAATGGCCAAGTAGAGATTTCAACAACATAGAAGAAGTAGTGATTAATTTGGAGGGGCATTAGGAAAGCTTTGCAATGGAAGAGACATTTGAGCTGGGTTTTGAAGGGTGAGTAAGAGTTCAATAGCAAGGAGAACACATTTTAGTCAGAATAAAGAGTATAGGAAAAGCAAAAGAGCTTGAACATGCATGTTCTGTGTGGTATGTAAGTTTGTGATACTGCCAGGGTGTGTCTGGGATGTACTGTCCCTAGGGCATTGGAGGAGAGGCAATAATGGAGGCAGTAACAAAAATTCAGATTTTTTTTCAAGTTTTTTAAAAAGATTTTATTTATTTATTAGAGAGAGAAAGAAGCAGGAGCATGAGCTGGGAGGGTGAGGGGCAGAGGGAGAAGCAGAATGCCTGTTGAGCAGGGAGCCGGATGCAGGGCTCCATCCCAGGACCCCTGGATCATAACCTGAGCCGAAAGCAGATGCTTAACCAACTGAGCCACCCAGGCACCCCTCAAAGAAATTTTTTTTTTTGGTCTCAAAAGTCCATGCTCTGATCCTGGTACCTCATTCTACTTCTTTATAAAATTTCAGAGTAGAGTTGGTCCTAAAGTATTTTTAGATAATCTAACCTTCTAGATTTGACATTCTGTACCAGTGTACTACAGTGTGCTTATTTTCAGGCTCCCACAACCCCCTTTTCTTTTCTGCCCCTGTGCTTTCTGCTATGTGATGTACTTTGTGAATAGAAAGGTTGATAGGGTCATGAGGTTTAGTGGCACATCATCTGGAAATTTCTGGTTGAAGTAGGGTGCTCTGCTGGTCTTGGTTGATCTCTTGGCCTTGAGGATGATCTCTAAACTGATAAGAGAATTTTGTTGTCAAAATGTACAGAAATTGGGGCACCTGGGTGGCTCAGTTGGTTAAGTGTCTGCCTTCTGCTTGGGTTGTCATGCCAGGGTCCTGGGATTGAGCTCCCAGTTGAGTTCCTTGCTCAGCTGGCAGCTTGCTTCTCCCTCTCCCTCTGCTCCTCCCCCTGCTCATGTGCTTTCTCTTTCACTCTCTCTCTCATAAATTAAAAAAAAAAAAAGCTTAAAAAATATATGTACAGAAATTGATTCTTGGTGATCTTGGCAGGAAAGGAATCCGTTGAAAGAACTTAGGGTGGCTCGTGAAAGGTCCCACAGGCGCAGAGAATTAGAATCAGAGTCAACAGAGCTGGAACAAAACCCCAAAATACACCAAAGGGGGCTGGTGCAGACACTACTGCTCCCACCAGGGGTACAGATACACAGCGTGCACCATTGCTACTGGACAGGGGGTGTGGTTGTCATCAGAACTGCTGCCAACAAAGCTTCCCCAAACTGGATGGAGCTGCCACTACCATCGTCAAGTGCTGGATTGGATCATGTGCTGTCCCTGCCGGTCTACATCGCGAGGGGCTGATTCCAAGTCTGCCGTGATCACCCTGGGCTTATGTTCTAGTACAGAGGATGCTGGGAAAATGAGTATCCTGGCTTCTGTAATGGGTGGCTGTCTTTGCCTCATGATGTGGAGGACTCCAAACATAGGACGGGGGCTCAGATGCCAAACGCATGACAAATGTCCACGACAGTCTCTAAGCTGGCCATTGCGTGCATGCCACCAACTTTCTTTAGCTGGGGATTTATGGGAAAATCAAAGTGCCTTTGCATCAGGAAAAGATTTTACCCACTCTCCGAGATAGAGGAAGGAAACTTGACTCGAGGGAAGTTAAGCAGTGGAGAGAAAACTCTCGAGTCTTAGATTACTTACTGACCTCAAAAGCAAAAGGGCTGGCTCAGCCTTCACTAGGCCTGTCAGCTAATTCTAGCTCATTTAACAAAAGCGACGTTTTCTGTGTGCATGACATTGCCCTGAGGGGTGCACAGTTTTTAGGAATCAAAGATAAAAATCATAGATGAACGTTTGTTTTATCCTTACTAAAAACTCAATGGAGTAAACCAAGTACTTTTCTCCTTTCACTGAAAGGCAAGCCCCCAAAACTACCACCTTCATTTAGACACTCAACAATCTCCTTTTTGGTAAACCCAAGGCTGGGACCTGGTCCTTCCATTCATTGCTCTTTAGGATTCTCCCCCTACCACAGGCATTTCCCTGTATGAACCCCCCTTTCTTTGGGTAACAAATGAATTGTCTGTAAATGCCTGAGCTCCCCCAAGAGTACTAAAAGAACTCTTGATTTTTATGCATAATGATTGGGTCGCTAGGACACACACAGTTGCTTTGTTTCTCAGGGTGGTGATTTGGATGAGAGACTTGTTGCATGAAAAACGTAAACCTCACAAAGGTCTCTCTTCCTTATTTTGGGGTTCTTATGCTATCAACTTCAGTTTTCAATGTATCCATCTCAGCTTTACTTCAAAGTTGTTTCAGTCCTCTGGACTCTGGGTGTCAGGCTGCAGAGGAGATCGGCTGGGTACCTTCACACCTAAGGAGTTAAGGGTTTAGAGCGAGAAAGAGACTTTGTTTATTTTTTACCCTGCAACAAAGGTATTTTGGGTATGTAGCATGTTGTCTTACCAGCTGCTGCTTCCTTTGGTGCTGGCTGTGTTGGTTGCTGTACTCTCTTCTGGTGATTAATGGAAACTGGGGTAGGGGAGGGCAGATCCATCCCTTTGTCTAAGAATATCAGGTTTACATAATCAGGCCCGTAATTGACAGTTGACTGTTGGGCAGCAAAACTCCAGGCTTCTCCTAGGGAATGAAAACAGGGTACAAGGATACAGCTTGGATTTACGTTAGTCAACAAGTTTTTGGAGTGACGCACGGGGAGGCCTAAATGATTCTAAGCACTCAGAGATTGAATTGCGGGATTTAGAATCGTGTTACGTGGGGCTAAATCAGTAGGAGCAGGACTGGCTGAGCCAAGTTACTCTCTGTACCTCAGTTTCTCCACCAGTGTTTGAAGGTCTTTACTATGTGCCAGACCTTTTGTGTCTGTTAGCTTAACACTCCTTCACTGCTAACCTTTTAGGGAGGTGTTTTCTGTCTTTTGCAGGTGAGGAAATAAAGTGCAAGGGGTTGGGGGGGGGGATGCTGAGTAATTGTCCTTGAGGGGACAGAGCTAGTGAAGAGTGGGCTGGGGATACAAACAGCCGGGGTGCTCCGGAGCCCTCAGCTTACTGGCCTTTTCTTGCCCACGACCTTTCAGGCAGCATTTCAGTACTGCCTGTAATGCCCACCTTAGGGTCTCCCAACCCTTTTACAAGGTGGCTGTGTTTGGAGCTTATTGGGGAATGGGTGTTTGAACACACAGTTGCTGGACTTCCCTGGCTCAGTCAATTCTGCTCTGGTGGTCATTGAATGTGATACCTTTAGCAGATTTGATGATGTGCATGATTTCTAGAACTTCCTGTGTTGTGTGTTTTTTTTTTTTTTTTTTTTAAGATTTTATTCACTTATTCATGAGAGATAGAGAGAGGCAGAGACATAGGCAGAGGGAGAAGCAGGCTTCCTGCGTGGAGCCCAGTGCAGGACGGGATCCCAGGACCCCGGGATCACGACCTGAGCCGAAGGCAGATGCTCAACCCTCTGAGCCACCCAGGCGCCCCTAGAACTTCATGTTTTATTGTAATCTTCCCTTCCAACCTACGAAGGAGTCCTAAGCAAAGGCAGGTTTGGGAAGTGGAATTTGAAATGAACACAGAAGGCAGTTTGGTTAACAGGTAGGGGTGAGAAGAGGGAGGATACGAAGGAAGGAAGGGTGTGAGTGGCCTTCAGAGGGGTGAGCCTTAGCAGAGGCCAGGCAGGGGTGGGGAGGGGCTCATGCAGTGGAAGGTCAGTGAATGAATGAATGAATGAATGAATGAAGAGTTAATCAGTTCATGAATCAATGAATCAGTTACTAGCAAGAGAGAGCCGGAGGCAGAGGGTCTCGTATCCCAGCACAGGCCCAGGCCAGGGAGCAGGGCAAGAGCCTGGACCGAGTCCAGGGAAGTGCAGCTCGGCCAGACTGTTGAGGTCATTTGGCACACGGGGCCCTTTTAACCTGAAATTGAGAGACTGCGTCTGGAACACAGCAGAGGGAGGACTCAGCGCAGGGATGAAGGGAGGGAACCCCGTCAGCCTGGGACCACAGCAGGGAAGCATCTTTAAGTGCCTGTTCTTTCTGTCACCCACCAGGAACTCACCCTAAATATTGTTACAGCGTACCTCTGATTTGTCTGGCTGTTTCTAATTTCTGTCTCAGGACTCCTTACCCCACTGTAAAATCAAGCAAAGGCCCAGTTATCTAGCTCGGTAGTTCTCAGAGGTTTGTTTGTTTTTTTTTTTTTTTTTTTTTTTAAACTGAAGTTGGGTCCTCTGAGCACTGAGTCCTAATAGAACCCTGTTTTCTGTTTTCCATAAGACTCTCTCCCCAAGGCACTGTCTTTTATTCTTTTCATTTAAATGGAGTCTAACTTTTTATTTTCTTAAAAAAGATTTTTTTATGTATTTATTTATGAGAGACACAGAGAGAGAGGCAGAGACTCAGGCAGAGGGAGAAGCAGGCTCTCTGCGGAAGCCGGATGCGGGATTCGATCCCAGGACCCCGGGATCACGCCCTGAGCCAAAGGCAGACGCTCAACCGCTGAGCCACCCAGGCGCCCCAGTCAGTGTTTTTATTCAGAAGCATGAGCACGTGCGTGGAAAGCCCACGAGGGGTTGCTAAGGTCTGTGTTCGCAGCCCTGGTGGGTGACTCTTGGGTCGTGTCCAACCCCACACCCCCCCTCCCCCCGCTTTGCTGGCCTGGGGCCTTGCCACAGGCAGTGTCACCATCCTGGCCCCACTCCCAGCTGCGGCCACCACTGCGGCCAAGGCTCTTTTCACTCTTTTCATTTGCCATCGTCTTTTGCTTTTGCTTTTCTCTTCAGCCACATCTTTGCTCCGGGCCCCTGTGGTTTGCTTCTTTAGCCGCCCCAGGTAACGAGAAGGCTCCTTCCTTCTGGTCAGTGGACAGACTGTTCGCGGGCCGGATGTCCTCCTGGTGGTGTGTCTCCTCTTGGCTCGCTGCAGCCTTGCTCAGAGCGTTTGTTTTCATTGCTGGCCGTGGAGGTGCTTCCTTTCCTTTTTCTTTTTTTCTTGCCTCTGGTTTCTTCTGTCATTGGGGTTTGTGGCTTTTCCACATGGGGAAGTTGCTCAAAGCAGGCGTCCCTTGATACCCGAGGTGGTAGTAGGTGCGGTAGGGCTGGCCGGGTGGCACCGTTGCAGGTGATCTGCATGCGCCCCTTGCCAAGGTCGAGGGTGGGGGCCGGCCCTCCCAGCTTACAGGCTTTGAAAGGGCCATTGCCAATCCTTTGATGACAGTGGTGAAAAATTATAAGGGAGACTGTTTTTCTCCTCCTCTTCACGTGATCAAGAACAAGGATTGTGGAGTCCGGTGACCTGAGTTCAAATCCTGGCTCTTCCCCTTATTAGCTGCGTAGCCTTAGGCAAATTACTTAACCTCCTTGTTTCTTACTCTGTAAAATGGGGGCAATACTTGTTGTATTATAACACAATATTATATATCACAATATATATTGTATGTGTTATGATATATAACATACAACATTAAATATATCATTGTATTATGTGCACACCCCAGAGTTATATTTGTAGATACCATATTATTACCTTTATTGTGTTATTATATATTATTGTAATGTATAGCATACCCACTTGTATTTGTTTTATTTTTTTATATTTGTTTTATGTAACAAGCTACTATAACATAATAACATATGCCATAACACTATATATAAAATTATATATACATAATATACTTTATATATACGTAATATACATAACTTTACATATGTGCATACATAACTTTATAGATGTATGACATATAGTATGCATAACTTTATATACATAAGCTTATATATGTATAATATATAGTATGTATAACTATATACCTAACTTTATATATGTATAATATGTGGCGCGCATAATTTTATGTATATACCTAACTTTATATATGTATAATATAGTATATAAACCACACATATATAGTGAATATATACAAAGCCTTGAGAACAGACTGATACATAGCAAGCAGGTGCTGAATGACTTTGCATTATTCTTCTTTGTTTTTATGTTTCTGTTTTTTTTTTTTTTGAGGGGGGAGTACACTTTTGTTTTTGACCTAAAAGCAAAACTGAGTTATTCCTCAAACTCCTCTGAGTGGCTAATTATCATTTCTGTCCTTTTTTATTTTTATTTTTTTTACAGATTTTATTTATTTATTAATGAGAGATACAGAGAGAGAGAGGCAGAGACACAGGCAGAGAGAGAGAAGCAGGTTCCATGTGGGGAGCCCGATGTGGGATTCGATCCCGGGTCTCCAGGATCATGCCCTGGGCCAAAGGCAGGCACCAAACCACTGAGCCACCCAGGCGTCCCCTGTTCTTTTTTCTTTGTTTTAAATTTTATTTGTTTATTTATTTGAGAAGGAAAAAAGACAGAGAGAGCAAGTGAGAGCAGGAGCAGCAGCCAGGGGAAGGGCAGAGGGAGAGGGAGGAGCAGATTACTTGCTTGAACAGGGGGCCCAACTTGGGGCTTGATCCCAGGACCCCAGGATCATGACCTGAGCTGAAGGGTGATGTTTAACTGACTGAGCCGCCCAGGCGTCCCTTCTATTCTTCTTTTAAAGATGCAGTATTTCTCAAGTAGTAGGCAAAGAATGAGTGTGTGAAGCTTGGTTTAAATCTCAAGCACAGTGAGAACCTGGTGGCAACTCCTAGTCTGAGGCGATAGGTTTTGGGAAGGTTGATCTCCACGCTGCCTGGTCAGGCGGTGTCCACTCAGTCCACCTGGGCCATCTCCCTGGGCCTACAAAGATTGCTCTAGTTTCCAGTGCTTTTCTGTTCCATTCAGAGACTACTGGGCTTGGGATGAAGCCTTAGAGGTCATGCTCAGGCCCAGCCTTTGCCCAAGCTTTGCCTCTCTGTAACATTCTGGAGATAGGGAACCAGGGATCAAACCCACTCTTTAAATGTGGGTAATAGAGTATTTTTTCCTTAAGATGTCTCCTTTAAGATCTGTGTTTGATGATACAGTTGAACCAGGAAGTGAAGCCAGATTTTAGTTTATTCAAAAAACATATTTTGCAAGCATCTTATGTGCCAGAAAGATATAAATGAGATCCTACCCTCAGAAGAGTTACAGTCTGGACAGTACAGTTTTGTAAACACACACATGTATACCTAAACACACAGATATAATAGGAACACTATGATAGGAAAGTATTTTTGGTACTTGTGGACACAAAAGCAAGAGGGTTCTATTCAACCTTTGAGTAAAATGGGATGGGGTGGGGTAAACCTTGAAAATGTTTATGGAAGAAATTTATTTGAGCTGAATCCAGAACATTGAGTAGGTTTGCATGAGTCAGAGAGAAAGGAAGCATATTCTAGACAGAGAAAGCACCATGAGTAAGGGCACAGGACCTCAAAGCATCCTGGTGGTCTGAGAACTGCAAGAATTTGTCATGGCTGAAATGAAGTATGAGTGAAAGGGAACAATGGTCAGGGGTTATCAGTAGCATGCTGGAGCTGGCTCCTGTCTGGTTCATAACAGCCATCTATTAAATAGCCAGTAATTTTGTAAGCTGGTCGTTAAACTGGTGGTAGCTTGAAATGGATAGTGGTGGAAATATTTATACCATGGAAATCAGCAAATACCCACATATCAGGGCTCATACTGCAAAGAGCTGTTTTACCATACTGTAGTGATGGAGATGCCCTTGTATGTCATTCTGATAATTATTCTTTTTTTTTAAAGATTTTATTTATTTATTTGAGAGAGGGAGAGAGACAGATTGGGGGGAGAGGCAGAGGGAGAGGTACAAGTAGACTCCCCGGTGAGCATGGATGGAGCTCACCGATGTGGGGCTCCATCCCAGGACCCTGAAATCATGACTTGAGCTGAAACCAAGAGTCAGATTCTTGACCCACTGAGCCAGCCAGGTGCCCTGGTAACTATTCTTTAAGATTCCTCAGTGTAGGTGGTGGGGAGCCAGTGCAGGATGGCTGGCAGGGAAGCCACATGGTCAGATTTGTAATTTAGGAAGATAACTCTGTGTCTTTGGTCCTGTCCCTCAGGAAACAGATCCAGAGAGGGAGCTTTACATGCTGGAGATTTGCTGGAGAGCCTTATTGCAACTAGCACTTGAAGGCAAGCAAAAGAAAATGGGCCTGGGCAGAAGGCACAGTTAAGTAGTGAAGCAGTTGTAAGGCCCATCCCACAGGGATGCTTTGGAGCTGGAATGGCCCATCAAAGAGAACCAACCCAGAGGCACCTGTGTGTGTGTGTGTGTGTGTGTGTGTGTGTGTGTGTGTATAGAGGCTGTCCCTGTGGAGGGGTACATAACTGGTGAAGTGGCTCTGTTCATCTGAGAGCACTTTGTGGAGAAGGCTCAGCAAGTAGTGGAGCCTGAAGGTGATTTTGTGTCTGTTTGGAGGATACACGAGCTCTGGGGGAGGTGGAGGGCAAGAGTATTAAAGCATTCCAGGTTCAAGGTGATGGGGACGCCTGGGTGACTCAGTGGTTGAGAGTCTGTCTTCAGCTCAGGACATGATCCTGTGGTCCTGGGATCAAGTCCCACATTAGGTCCCCAACAGGGAGCCTGCTTCTCCCTCTGTCTCTGTCTCTGCCTCTCTCTGTGTGTCTCTCATGAATAAATAAATAAAATTAAAAAAAAAAAAGATAATGAAGGCATAGGGGGCACCTGGGTGGCTCAGTTGGTTAAGTGTCTGCCTTTGGCTCAGGTCATGATCCCAGGGTCCTGGGATTGAGCCCTGGATTGGGCTCCTTGCTTAGTGGGGAGCCTGTTTCTCCCTCTCCCTCTGCCTGCCACTCTGCCTACTTGTGCACTCTCTCTCTGTGAAATAAATAAATATATAAAATCTTTAAAAAAGAGAGAGAGAGAGAGAGAGAGAGAGAGATGATGAAGGCATAAACTAAGGAGGTAGCAATAGGGAGGGGCTAAAGTGTGGGAAGGTGGGGTCTGTGGGGCTAGCTCCCCTCCTGTAGTAGTCCTTCTCCACTAAGTGCCACGGCTGCCCCCCACCCGGGTACCTTTGGCTGTGTCTGGAAACGTTTTTGTTGTCATAACTGGCAGGGATTGTGTGTCTGTGTGTGTGCTACTGGCATCTAGTAGGTAGAGGTCAGAGAGGCCACCAAACACCCTATGAAGCACAGAACAGCCTCCATAGCAGAGTCACCAGCCCCCACACATTGGGAATGTCAAGATTGATATAATACTAAGAAGAAAGGAATGATATTTGGAATAAGGACAGGAAATGGGAGAGATTTTTCTCTGCCCCTTCCCTGGGCATCTGCGTATTGAGTCCCTAACGCAGCACCAGATTGCTGAAGTGGAGACGGTATTTTACAGAGAAGAGAAGAAATTTGATCTTACCAGCAAATGCATATCATCGAGTCACTAAAGCCCTTGCTTGTCTCCTATGGAAGTTTTAATTCTAGGTAGCAGTAGGTTCGCACGTGTTTCCCTTCCATCTTCCTTCCAAAAGAGGAAAGTAAACCAGAGCTTCATTCTGTATTGAAAAACACAGAGGTACAAGCAAGCACATATAATAAGGGGCTTGATCCCAGGACCCCAGGGTTGGGGGGATTGTACAAGCAAGCACATATAATAAGGGGGCTCTTCAAATCACCTCTGGTTTTTGCTGGCGTCATTAAAAGTTTGGCAAAACAGTGGTAGGGGATGCTGTTCAGACACCTTGCTTAGGTTTTAGCAAAGTAGTCGAGCAGAGGAAGAACATTAAATTTAATTAGGCAGAAACCAGAAGTTGATTAGGGAGGTTGGAACTCAGCTCGTGGAGAAGCACTATGTCAAGTATCTTTGTTTGCTTCTTAACGGGGAGCACGTTCAGTTGCAGCAAGGTGGCGAGAGCCTTGGTGCCCTTTTATTTTTATTTATTTTTATTTTTTTGGCTGAAAGCTGGTTAGTGCACAGGGCGACCCTCTGCTGGGTGCACTGAGACATCCTGGTCAGAGGTGAAGAACGACTCCGAGCAGGTTGGAGGGAGCAGAGTGACTGGGAGGTACAGCAGGTGCCCTTCGGGGGGGGGGGGCAAGCAGGCCGAGCTGCGGCCTTGGCAGGGAGCAGACGTGCAGAGCTCCGGCATGGGCATTAGTGGGAGAAGCATGAAAGGGAGATATATTTATGCCTGGTACTAGGATACCAGCTGATAGACTAGAGCAGTGGTTGAAAACTTTTTTTGGAAAGGGGGCAGATATTCGGTTTTATGGGCCAGATGGTCTCTTGCCCCTCTGCCTAGTGTAAAAGCAGGCAGATGATATGGAAATCAATCAACGACCTGTATCCAGTAAAACTTTATTTACCAGAACGGGTGGCAAGGCCAGATTTGGCCAGTGGGCACTAATTTGCTGACCTCAGCTTACGGTCTTGAGCCGGTGCACTTAAAAAAAAAAAAAAAAAGATTTTGCTATGCTATTTAAGGAAGGTATGGATATGAGGGCAGAGGTGCAATTAAGATTTATGACTAAGGGACCAAACACATTTATTTTCTTTCCCTAATCTTGGTCTCTTACTCTTGGCCATCTTTCTCCTTTCTTTAATTATATGCATATAATTTTTATATTTAATAAGTTGTTATTAATGAAATAATTTGCAATAATTGATCATATAATAATTTGATTTATAATAACTGATTTTCTGGTTTGGGGAGGAAATGTTAAATAGTGGGAGGAAACTTTGCTCCTCTCTTCTCTTGGCTGTTTGCAAATGCAATTTAGTTATTTTTTTCTCTTGGTGGAGCTCTTTAATTATGTTTTCTTCGATATCACCATTGACCTTGGGTCAGTGATTCTCAACCTTGACTGTATATTCAGATCACCTGGGGGGACATTTAGTGTTTCCATTGCCCAGGCTGTATGTGGAACAATTCATCAGAACTCTAGGGTTAGGGCCAGGCATCATTATATTTTAAAGCTCCCTGGGGACTCAGATGTGCAGCCAAGGTTCAGAACCACAGCCTTGGATTTAAAGAAAAAAAAAAAATTGTCCTCAACACTTGCTTTAGATGCCCAGGGAAATCTAACCTGTATAGGGGTAACGGTTTCTGGCCTGCAGGTTTGAACTATGAAAACTGGATTCTTCAGATTTCAAGGGTTATATTCAGACAAATGTACTAGTGACACAGTGGAAACTTCTTTGTTGTGGTTTGGTATCAACAATAAAAGAAATATCAGGAATCTAATGTGACTTGGCTGATGTGAGTATTTCTAGCCAGAGGCACTTTCTCCATCAGCGAGTTTGGTGGCAGCCTTTGAACCTGATGAAAGCTTTCAAGTTCCAATGATTAAGTCATTATCCACCAAAGCCATTCTTACCTGAGGAAATGATCAGGATATGTGTTCTGTGTCCACAGGGAATAACTTTCTAACATCATCATGAGTGCATACACAATCTGATGGTGTTTCTTAAAGGGCCTAATCGATTAAGTGAAAGGTGATTTTTTTTTTTTTTTTTTGTTTAATGTTGGGAGATGTAGGGAATTCAAAAGGCACATTCAAGGAACTTTTATCAAGATAGATCAAAATTCATTTGAAAATATAGATACAGGGATAATTTTATTTTGTGAGTAGTGACATTTTTGAGGAATCCAAGAGCATTTTTTTCCCCCACAACAATCATGTTTTTGTTTTCATCTTCCATTTTACAAATGGAAGATTCTAATCTTGTGACCCTGGAATTGCTCAGGCATTTAATATTCCAGCCTGGGTATCAAGGATTTAGTGCTTTCTTTCTGAAGTGAGAGTTAGAGGATCATGGTATTTTGGAGGGAGAGTGGGGAGTAGCCTACAATGTTCTGAGGGGTTTCCCAGCTGGTAGCCAAGTGTCTCAGGACTACTGTAGCTTCTCAGCTTCCTTTGTACTGGAGATGTAAGAGTTGCTTCATTTATTGAGGATTTATTGAGGGGTGATGGAAGGAGAATAGGATTCTGTCCTCCATGAGTAATGGAATGCCCAACGACCATGCTTGCAACAATAGGAGCTTCTTACCCCCTCTATGAAGATATTGCAAATATACCATCCCAGGGTTGGCCGATTCAGTCATTTCACCATGCTCTGGCTTTAAATGGTATCCCTTTGAGTCTTGATTCTCTTGACTTTTTCTGGTCAAAGGATGGCTATTATGATGCAACATGGCGACATCAATAGGCAGGAAGACAAGGGGCATTTTCCCCCTGGGTTCTATTATTATTATATTAATCAAGAAGGAAAAGCTTTCCAGTAGCTCCCAGCAGACTTCTCTCAGATTTCAAACCTGGAGCCAAAAGCTGTTACTTGTTCACCCTCAAAACTAGACTAGCAGAGTGGTTGCTGTGGTTAGCATAGACTAGGGGTTAGCAAACTTTTTCTGTAAAGAGTCTCTTGATTGTGAGTATCTGGGGCCTTGTAGGCCATATATGGTCTCTGCTCCATATCATCTTTTCCTTAACCCTGTGAAAATGTAAAAAGTATTGTTAGATCTAGGGGTGTTTGCCAGGCCATGGACCCTGGCATAACTAGTTGTGTTCCATCTCTTGAGGCTGGTGGAGGGGTCCACCAACCCTGCCCACGTTGCCACCCATTTTTTTTATTTTAGCTAAACTGTGATTTTGTTAGCAAATTGGATGGACAGCCAACTCTAAGTTCCATATGTGGTCTATTTGTATAAATTTCATAGTAATTTGGCAATGGGCATTTTGATGAAGAAAAATTGAGATATGAATTCTCAGGACCTTAGTAGAATTTTAATTGGAGTGGGGTTATTCTCATTATGGTAGTCAGGGTAAACTCAGTAACAAATAATCCCCAATCTCAGTGGCTTAACACAAGAAAAATGTGATTCCTTGCTCATACTATGTGTCTCAAGTGAATTGGCAGGGAATTCTACTCCACTTGGTGATGCAGGGACCCACCCGAATGGGGGCTCCACTGTTGAGTATTTGCGCCATGTGGATCACATGACCTCCTCCGTCTCCAAGAAGACAAGGAAAAGAAGGAGTCTAGAGAATAGCTCTTGGGTTTCCTCCTGCTCATTCTGAAAGTGACCTATTGCCCTGGCCAGAACTGATCATGTGGGCCAACCCAACTGGAAGGAAGGCTGGAAACCATGGGGGAGCAAATGGAATATTGGTTGAGTGTTATTATCCCTTCCACAGCCTTACTGCTTTCTTCATATTTTTCCAGAAGAAGAGACTTATGAAGTTGTGTTGTAACACGTCATAACAACACCAGTTGCTGATCCTTTACCTTCTGCTCTTTTTAAACTCTTGTTTATCCCATCCCTTCCTTTCTAACGTTTTTAAATTACATATTCTCTTCTCCCACACCTTTCTCTTTCCTGACACAGTTTAGAGTCTTGTCCATGGTGTCTAGAAGTTAGAGTGCATAAGTCAGAAAATGATAGCTATGAAAAGGTGTGTCATAATTGGATTATTGCATTGTAGAAATGCAATAGGATGTATCATTGCAGTGTCAAAAGGTTCTTTTGACCTTTGAATTTGCCTCTCACCCAGTAAGTCTCAACTGAGTGCTGTCACTCCCTAGAGTATATCAGGCAATGTTTAAGGACATTTCTTTGTTGTCACAAGTAGGGTGGGGTTGCTACGAGGATCTAGCAGGTAGAAGTCAGGAATGCTACCAAACATTATACAAAGCACAGGACAACCCCTGACTGTAGAAAATTACCCGGCCCCAATGTTAATCGTGCTGAGATGGTGTTGCCCCCTCCTCTTACTGATTACCTCTTTGAGTCCTTGTATTCTTGGGCGGCCTTCTCATATTTGCATGACTCTGACTTGTTTCCATTTTTTTGTGAGATATATCCAGGTAAAAATGTAACCTCCGAAAGCTAGTTGATCCTTCAGCAGACTCTGTGGTGGTTAAGTGGACAGGGTTCAAGCAGAATCTCCGAATGCCATTTTTACACGTTTTTCTCTTGTCCTTTTCAAGCTCTATTCATCTCTGGAGTTCTAAAAGATTTCACATTGATTATCCAAGCTGCCATTGTCAAAGTATAATTTCTAAATTGTGAAAAATATATAGTGAACATATATGCAGTATTTTTATGACTTGTTAATGAGGGCAGCAAAGCTGGCTCATGGGAGAAATCAAGAGACTGAGGATTTATAGACACTGGAGCAAAAGCATTGGTATAAGAATGCTAGTTTGAATGCAAAACTGGTTAGTATACTTCAGGGCTATAGATGAACTGTTGGAGTTATTAGGTATATCTAAGATATAGATACAAATGACAATAGCAGGTGAGACAATTAGTGCTCTGGAATGATGGTTCCCACACGTAAACCTGCATTAGAATCACCTGGAGGGCTTGTGGAAGCCATTGCTGGCCTCAGCCTCAGTTTCTCATTCTGTGCTGCTCTGTGAAGGGGACCTCCTGTCAGGTCTAACAAGGATCTCAGGAGATGCCGCTGAACCTGGTGATTTAGGTGACACACTTTTGAGAGCCATTACTGTAATATGTCATGGAAAGATATGCAGTTGACCTTCTCGCCTTATTTTAAGTTTTAGATGTTTTTCTCTTAACACCCATATAAGGAATTCCATAATTGAGAAAAAAAGAGAGAAAGTGGAATGTAGCTAGGATAAATTGTCCTGGGATAACCAAGTAACTCATGTATCTCAGTGACTTAACAAAAAGTGCTATTTTCACTGATTTTATATCCTATAAAGTTGGATGAAGCTCAGACTATCATCCTTCAGCAATGCCATCCAGATCATGTGGATTTTGAAGGCAAATGGGAGAACCAAGGGTTCTAACATGGGCTTTTCACTAGCCCCTAGACCAGAGGGGCACCTGTCACATCGACACATGTCCCATTGGCCAGACTAACTGCAAAGGGGGCTGGGAAATGTGGGAAAACTCATGTGTATGTAGAGAGTACTTGATGTCCCTATTGCCTGTTTCATAAATATGAGTGTATAAACGTGTACTTACTGATCAAAGGACCCAAAGCATCTTTTTTTTTTTTTTGACTCAAAGCATCTTCATCATGGCAATGTTATTCTTACTAAAATTATATTTGGATATGTATATTTCACACTTAAGATTTTAGATTTCTAGAAGAGCAGTTAAGGGATAGTGTCACCACAGAAAATGATGGGGTTGAGGTAGGGAAGATTCCAGTGTTTGAAATTGCTGTTAATGCTAAAAAAATATATTTTGATAACAATAGTAATCAGTTATATGGACACATATTTGTCGCCCCAAGTGAAATATACGTAAAGAGAGAGAACCCTTAATTATCTTAGTATGATGGTAGACTCTTTGATCTTGGGATGCAGCAAACTAGAGGCGTGGAGTTTGCTAAATGGACTTCTAACTCTTGCCCTGCCTCAAATTTCCTTTTGGGACTGCTGAACTGTTTTGCTTACCAAACTTGCTTCACTTGAGGATTACAAGGTTCCATACTCAAGGTGAGATGTATTATGGGATTCTTGAAGGCTTTCCCTTTTGACTAGCTGTTAGTTAGCCTCATAAATCACTTAGCTGCCTGATTCTCAGTTTACCTATCTGTAAAATGGGTCTCCTGGGAATACTGTGAAAGTTAAATGAATATTTATACAATGTACCTGGAAATTCCTACCCTAACGGTTCCTTTGTTCTTCTTTCCCTAACATGGACTAGAAAAGCTATTATTGAGATCTTTGTTAGTTAGAGGATGACCAACCCTACAGACCCTCTGCCTGGGAGTGAGTGGGTTCCTGGGATCCTGGACTTCCACTTTTATTTTTTATTTTTTTTTTTTTTAATTTTTTTTTTTTTAATTTATTTTATGATAGTCACACAGAGAGAGAGAGAGAGGCAGAGACACAGGCAGAGGGAGAAGCAGGCTCCATGCACCGGGAGCCCGACGTGGGATTCGATCCCGGGTCTCCAAGATCGCGCCCTGGGCCAAAGGCAGGCGCCAAACCGCTGCGCCACCCAGGGATCCCTGGACTTCCACTTTTAAAACCCTGAATGTCCGGGGCAAACCGGAATGAGTTAGTCACTCTATTTAGTGGACCTTCTTGGAACCTGCCCCTGGCTTCGCCTGGGGGAATGCCTATACTTTAGATCTCTTTATGGGGAAAATAGTACCTGACTTTTGAGATGTCTCTTCTGTTCTTTTACAGGGGAGGAGCTTGATTAGGGATGGCCTAGCATTTATGTTAAACCTTATTATTTTAGACCAAGGCAACTTTCTGCCTTAAACCTTTAAAAACATTGATTCTAGAAATTGGCTTGAGTTAACTTTATCTGTTGTGATAATCTGATCTTTAAGCCCATTAAGGTTTGGTCAGCTGTGCCCTACACATCTAGGACTTTCCTAAAGTAGAGATTGGTAATTTGAGTGTGAGGAGTTGCTTTCCATGTTTATAGAGATCTGCTTGGTTGGACCAATGGTTTTTCTCAATGAGATCTAGGAGTCTCGGGTAATACCCAAACTACTTTTCTTTTCTTTCTTCTCTTTTTTTTTTTTAACCCAAACTATTTTTCCCCATGGTTCCTTACCATTAAATCCTGCTCTTTCTACCAGAGATGTCTCTCCTGCCTGGCATTCTTTCTTCATCTTAGCTCACTGCTTGTTATGGGTACTCATACTCACCTTTCCCCTGTGTATTTTATCACCAGTCACTTCAAATACGTCTCCTACGATGCTGCCAAGTATCTTCCTACAAAACATCTATCATCATTCTCCTGCTTCAAGGTGGCTCCTGCAGCTTCCTCTTGGCCACCACAATAAAAGCCAGCTTCTTAGCTTGGAAGCCCTGCCTGACCTGCTTTATGGGCCACCCACATGGAGCCCTTTCACAATCCACACCCCTGCACATGCTGCTCCTCCCATTCTCCTTTTACAACATCCTCCTTTTCCTTTCTCTGCCTGGATATATACACCTGTCCTTTTGGACCTGGTTCAAATGTTCTCTTCCTTGTGAGAGACCTTGGTACCTTTCTGTCATGGTGGCTTCTTCCGTTGAAGTCTGCAGCTTGGGGATTTAGAGCGTGAGGTTATGACTCCCTACTCAGCCTCTGATTACCTTTGTGCACCACAACAAACATTTAAGGAAGGGCTCCCATTACTGAGCACTAATATAGGGTTTTTCCTGTCTTACCCCATTGACGTGTTTATCCCCCCCATGTTGGGTGGTATTTATCTGGAAAATGTTTGGCTCGCAGTAGGTGTTCTGCATGAATGCTTGAATAAATGAAGGAACCCAACTCAGGATTTTCATAGGGGAATCCTCTCTTTTAAAGTGTATCCATCCTTTGCTGGGGTCTTGCAATTTCAAGTATGGTCCCTGGACCTGCACCCCAGCAGCCTGGCATCATCAGAGAGCTCACTAGAAATGGCAGGATCTTCCATCTTACCCCAGATCTGCTGCACCAAATCTGTGTTCTACCAACATCCCCAGAAGATTGGTAGGCAAGTTAAGCTTGAGAAGTATTGCCCTAGGCTCATGTCACCGAATGGCCCATTAGTATCTGTAACACATTCACCCTCAGTTTGGGGGGTTCTTATACAAAAAATTGGAGCTCTCTTCCTCCTTCTCTCCCTCTCTCTTCCCCTTCCGAATAACTGACTTCCTTCCTTCCTTCCTTCCTTCCTTCCTTCCTTCCATCCTTCCTTCCTCCTTCTTTCTTTCCTTAAATGCACAATCACAGGATCTGCCCTAGACCTATTGAACCGGAATGCCAGGCAGGTTGGGCCACTGCCTTTTAAACAAATACCCCGGGACATTTCTATCACCCTGAAATCTGAGAACCACATCCTAGGGAATTTCTTAACTATTTCATCGTCTCTGATTTCCCCCAAAGCTTTGGACTTAGCAGATCTGTCCTCACGGTTAGTGTCAACTCTGTTGAGGTCCATGTCTGTGGCCCTTTCTAGTTTCCCCATTGCTGTTAACAGAGTTGTTCTCCTGCTGTCCCCGGATCTGGCCCTGGCCTGCATCCCACTATTGGAAGAGTCCTTTACCTCGCATTGAGAAATGCACAGTGTCCCCGCATTTCCCTTTCTAGTAATTGCCCCACTTCTCTGCCTGCGTCACTCCTTTCAAGTTCATAGTGTGTTGCCACTGGTTTTCTCCATCGTCCCCGTGCCCGCTCATCTCTTGCCATCTGGCTTCTCCCTCCGATATGTTACTGAAGCTCTTCTCACAAAAATCACTAGGGACTTCTTTATTTTCATATTCACTGACCTTTTGAGTACTTTAGAAAAATCTCTTAGAGGTTCGCAATCCTGTAAAAAAAAAATCATGAATTATGGTTTTAACCTGCTTTGCTGGTGTGCAGAGCTGAGCATGAATGTCAGCCTCTAAGCCAGAGAGAAGTTGGACCCTACCCTCTCTTTACTTGCCAACCCCTGGGGTAGGAAAGCAGTCAGTCACTGAAGGTTTTTATACTTAAAAACGTTTGACAAATTCAAGTTTACTGCAAAAAAAAAAATTTGTTTTTAGCACAAAGCTAGTGATTTTAATTCCTGATTCATTACATTACCAAATTTCTTCAGATAAATCATTGCTAATATTAGTCTTATATTGCGTAGCATTCTGTAGTTGCTTTTGGCTACTATTTTCCCTTGTTTTATAGAATGAACCCATAATCAGAGCAACAAAATAAGCCATTATCTTCTCTTCTAGAACCTGTAAATTCAACAATTCAACCTTTAAACATTCAGTGGAAAGGGAAGTACTCAAAAGGACATAGAGTAAGAATGCACCATGCTGGACATCCTTCTTAAAAAAAAAAAAAAAAGCACAGAAACTTTTCTTCCTCCTTCTGTCTCCCTCCTTTCCTCTTTCCTTTTTCTTTCCTTCTCTCTCTCTCTCTCTCTCTCTCTCTCTCTCTCTCTCTCTTTTTTTACAGATCCAGCAAGCAAACACATTCCAGGCAGTACATTATTAGGCTCTGGCAAGAAAAGAATGAAGCAGACATGGCCCTTTGCCTTTACGATGCTAACGGTTTAGTGGTTTAGCGTGGGGCAGTCAGTCTTGTCATCCCAGAAATAAAACAATTTGCTAAGTACACAGGGAAGGGGAGAGGGTGCAATTCCTGTGGAGGGAGCATCAAAGATGGGGTGTGTGGGGAGCAAGAGGAGACTCAGCAGAGGAGGGATCTTGCTGGAGCTGAATCTTGAAAGGTGAACGGGTGCCTCCAGTTGGAGCTGTTGCAGCCCTAGGAGGGCGGATGCAGAGGGATTCAGGCACTGTGGCCCCATGAGCAGCACCCGGAGATCACCAGGCATCCTGGGAGTGGGTGTCTTGATGGAGGAGGTTGTACTGATGGAGGAAGTAGAGGGAGCAAGGGGAGCACAAGTCTGGAGTTTTGTTTTGTTTTTTTTTAAGATTTTATTTATTCATGAGAGACAGAGAGAGGCAGAGACACACAGGCAGAGGGAAAAGCAGGCTCCCTGCGGGGAGCCCGATGCAGGACTCGATCCCAGGACCCTGGGGTCACAACCTGAGCGGAAAGTAGACGCTCAACCACTGAGCCACCAGGGGCCCCCGCAAGTCTGGATTTTAATGTGGCCAGTGGGCATCTGTGACAACGAAGGGGACCACGGGTTGGAGAAATGCAATCCTAAAAGATGGGGTGTCTGTAAGGAAAAGAGCGCAAGGCCTAGCCAAGGGGTGACAGACTGAGGTTCTGTATGGAGAAGTCACTGGAGTCGTAGAAAGCTGGACAACTCCACAGGTGAGAGGGCCGGGGGTGGGGGCGGGAAGCACAGGCTGAAGACAATCTCAGGTCAAGTTCGCCTTTGACTTGGAAGGGCTGGCTGCCCAGAGAAGGAGGAGGAAGGCCTCCCTGGTGCAGTTGTCAAACCCTTCCCAACTGGTCGTAAGAAAAGTCCTTTTCGTAGTAACAGAACTGGCGCATCCCTTACTCTTTGGCCTCCCGGAGTAACTCGGAGCAGATCTCTTGCCCTCGGGACCACAGCTCTTGCAGTGATGGGGGGGGGGGCTCTTAGGGTTCCCGGGGCGGGGGCAGGTGACAGCCTCCCTGTTGTGCCCTCGGCTCCCCAAGTGACACGGTTCCTCCGCTTACCTGCATCGCCAGCAGGGCCAGCAGCCCTGTGGTCACGGCGAACCAGAAAGCCTGAGGGCCGTCAGCGGCTGCCCCCTTGTCTTGCTCCCGTCCTCCTTCTGCAGACAGCTCTTTGCTTCCAGAGTTTTGCAGCCGACGCTGTGTGAGCTGTTGGGTCAACGAGCCGGACGGGTGCAGGAGGCGGCTCGGGGGCCGCTGAATAGTGTCGCTTTGTCTGGAGGCATGTTTTCCTGACCGTTTACGGTGCTTGACAGGGTGCTTTTTGTTCTGGGGAGAGCTGCTTTGGGGAAAGCAGGCTGCTGAGCGGGGCGCCGGGCCCCCCTGGCCTCTGGGGCTATCTCCAAGGCCCTCCCGGGGACTGGATGCAGCTCCCGCAGGCGCCCCGGCCCAGCGGAGGTCACCCGAGGCCTCGGCGTCCTTGTCCCCAGCCCTAACTCCGATAGAGAGGGGAGGAGAAACTGCCGTCCAGCTCCCCAGCCTCCTAGGAGTCAGGAAGGGGCCCAGGCCAGCAGCAAGATTCCATTTTAATCGGTGATCACGCATTACACACACACACACAAAGAAAACAAAGCAGCTGTGTACCTACCCACTTTCCAGAACTTTCCCTCCACGGTTGGCAGTCAGCTTGCTTTTCTTTTTGCAGAAAACACGATGTCGGTTGTCGTCGGAATGTAGAAGGGGTAGAAGTCTGGAAAAGGAGGCAGTTTGGACAGGAAGGTGAAATTAGTAAGGTTTTCAGCTCGCGTTTGGGATGAATCACACCCTTTGGGGATTGGAACGTGCAAGTGCAAGCGTAACGCTGGTTTCCCCCTGGGGCTCTCGTGCTTTCCCTCACACGCCTGGGCACACACCCCGCAGAATCCCTAACAGGCAGGCTTTGAGTACCAGGGGCCAGAGAGGTCCCGGAGGCCTCGGCCTCAGCTGGCAGGGAGGAGGTTAGCATCTCCTCCGGCGGGGCATGGACTCTGGTCGGCTGACGGGGGTGGCAAGCACATTCCAGCAGTGAAGGGAGGCTTGGCTGGTCTTTGTGGGTTCCAGAACATGCAGTTCTTCCATAAAATGACGGGAGAACACAGTGTGCTATTGAGTGCTGCTGGATCTGTATGGAGCCATCTACTTCCCGCCCCCCCCCAACCAAGGGTCAGGACAAAGGTGGTTTACTTGGGGTGAATTCTAGACCAGCAGTCTAAAGCACTTTAGGTTGGAATCCAATTTCTGCCCCATATTATTTTTATGGCTTTGGTTAACATTTCTCAACTACTCTGAGCCACAGTTTCATCTTCTTCGTGTCTATCTGCCATGGATGGTTTTGCCCTGCGTACGTGGCCCTGCACAGTCGAGTCCTGATTTCTGGGCCCTTCCAGAACTGTTGTCCTTCATGCCACCTGGCCGTCCACTTAGACTGTCCTGGTGTCCTGCACGCTTCCCCACCTCTGTGCGTTTTTGCTTCCTGCTTTCCTTCCCCTTGCCCTTAGCCTGCTCTTTTCTCCATATCTGCCTTTAGGAAGTCATGTCTAAGAATTAGCTCGAGAGATATTTCATGGGTAGAGTTTTCCCTTGTATCCAGGAGTACATGTGGAACAACATACAGAAGCAATTATAAGATGTCTGGGATTCCCTTTAAAGAAGTAGGGGCGGGGGCATAGATGAAGCAAAACTGGTCAAGAATTGATATTTTTTAAAGAAGGGTGATAGGCACATAGGGGCTCGTTGGATTGTTCTCCTTTGTGTATGTTTAAAATTTCTTGTAATAAAGGGCAAAAAAAAAAAAAAAAAAAAAAGCTTTCTTAATTACCCATCCCAGAGGTCATCTCTCTCGCACATGTTTGAAGCTTCCTTGTGGTAGTTTCTTCTGACATCTGCTTCCTGTTATGGGGGTTGATGAGTTAGTAGAGCTCAGTAGTTAGACAGCAGGCACTCTGATTTGCCCAGGGCACTCTTGGAATACTCCTTTGTCCCTCATTCCATCTGGTTTAGCATTTATCCCAGATTTTTATTTTTATATTTATTTATTTTTTAAACAGAGTCTCATTATCTCATAGTTGCATTAAACCAAGCCAGGATGGGTTTGAGAGACTACCACTCTCTAATTTCGGCTTCTGCTGTGATCTCTAGCAGAGTGCGAGCTGCGAGCTGCTTGCAGCAAGCAGAATTGGACGTTAGTGCCAGGATGCATCCAAAAGATGACCAGCAATGACTTCTCTCGTTTCCTTGCTTGTCCCAGAGGGCTTGCCGACTAATAAATCCAAGTGGTCAGAGTTGGCTAGCTGCTTCCAGGCTTAGATGGTGGGAGAAGAACTGGATACCACTATACCACTGTGGCCCAAGCTGTGTTCCACGAGACACAGTGTTAGAGGCTCCATGGCTTAGAAACTGACTTAAAGGATGCGAACCCTTGCCAAGAAAAATAATTCTGCTTATGTCATTTCATAATGTACATTTTGCTTTAGTGCACGTGTGTGTGTGTGTGTGTGTGTGTGTGTGTGTGTGTTTAGAAAGAATTTCATTTTGAAAATAGCTTTCAGTAAGTTTGGGTTGTAGAGGTTCACCACTGTAATGAAACCAATCCATTGATCAATTGGATCAATAAAATAGTTTAAATAGGATCCCTGGGTGGCTCAGCGGTTGAGTGCCTGCCTTCGGCCCAGGGCGTGATCCTGAGGTCCCGGGATCAAGTCCTACGTTGGGCTCCCGGCATAGAGCCTGCTTCTCCCTCTGCCTGTGTCTCTGCCTCTCTCTCTCTCTCTCTGTGTGTCTCTCATGAATAAATAAATAAAATCTTTAAAAATAAATAAATAAAATAGTTTAAATAAATATTTAAACTATTGTGTAATTTTTATCACTTTTCCTACCACCTCTTACAAAAGTGTCCCTGTTTAAATGATAAAGTATGGGCTCAGTTTACTTAATAGTGAAGAAAATGAACTCTGAAGGTAGACTTTTGGCTCCCAAGTCCTAGCTCTGGGGCATGTGAACTGTTTCCCCTTTGGTCTGTTTCTTCATCTGTAAAATGGGGATGATAATGGTTGGTTATATTTTCATGAAGATAAATGAGTTATTACGTGTACCATATTTAACATAACATTTTCCCTATTTTAAACACTGACTACTTATTCTGTTTTTATTTGGGTTCCTTTTTTATCTTCTCTACCAGGTTATATGCCCATTTAGGAGGGGAAAAGGTTTCTTTATTTTTAAAGACTTCTACTGGGCATGACACATAATAACTCCTTGATGATATTTGTTGGTTGACTGAATAAATGAAGGAATGATAGGCAGCTGTTTTGAATGACTGGAGCCAGTGGGAGTGGTTAGGGTTGCAATCTGTGTATATGAAATTGAGCTATATCTAGGCAGGAATTCCTGGTTGATCTAGACCTTGTTGAGACCCCAGATGGGCTAACTGAACTGACTACTGCAAACACAAAGTCTTACATAAAATGATGTTTCTATGTTCTATAAATCTATAGGCAATCGCCTGCCCACTTATCTCCCTGAGCTGGTCATCTTACTGGACCCCATCCTGTGCTTCTGGTTGGTGCTTTACTTGAAACTGGGTATCATTTAGCCAGTTATTTGCTCATCTTGCAAATCTGGCAGGGTAAAGGGATCTCAATAAGGCAAAGAATATGGGGTTAAGTAAAGGAAGAGTTACCATATATGATAAACATATATAGGAGGAGACTAGAAAATGTTAGTATCTGTGTTTTAAGATTTCTCAGGGAGAAATCCTGAACTGGTGTTATATATCATGTTTAAAAGTATCCAGTTGGTCTGCTCTGCAGGCATAGCCACTTGGTACTTTGGGGTTGATGCATGTTAGGAAATGGGCCATCTGTAGCCAGGAAGGTTTAAGATGGCCAAGGGGGAAGAGGTGGGAGGAAAGGAGGTTGTATGGGGCTCTGAAATGCCATTGTGGTGAGTTTCCTTTCATTGTGTATTGGTTGGTTCTTCTAGAGAAAGGCTCTGGACTGAGTCCCTTTCCATTTTCACTGCTGCTGGGGTGAGCATTAAACAGTGGTTTTAGACTTGGCCTGTTTGATGAGACAACTAGGAACATCCTAGAAATACTATACAATCAAAACATTACTATGTATGTTTCTGTATATAACAACATGACTCAAATCTTGGTTGCTTGTCCAATCATTTTCCCTGAAGCTTTAGATCTAAATAGACCCTTGTTTGCTGAGTTTCTTTACTGGGATGGTCCCTCAACCTCACTCTACTCCAACCCAAGCCCATCCATTCTTGGCTTCTCAAATTTGCTTCTCCTGTGTGCTTGTTCCCAGTTGGTACCTCCTGTTTCTGCTAGGAAGATCTTTTTAATGTAATTCGATTTTCCTCCTCTCCATCAGTACTGTCACTGATCATGCCCAGGCTCCTCCCTCCTCCTACTTGGATCTCTGCCATAGGCTTTCAGTAAGTTTTCCCGCCTCCATTCTTGCTCCCCATCCTGCTTCCCTCTCTGTTGGCCCTCGGGATGAGTAAAGAAGTCAGTAATTCAGCAACCAGTTACAGGCCAATCACTCTCTTCTCAGGGCTGGGGTTAAAAGAGTGAACTAATCACTGTTTCTTCTGTCACAGAGCTTATTTTCTAGTGCTGAAGACCAACAAAGCCATGTACCCAGACAGATGACTAACATGTTTATAAACTGTATGATATCATAAAGGAAACCAACAAGGATTTGAGATGGAGGATAGCAAGGTGGACATGCTTTGCATGCTGTGGACAAGCGAGGCTCCCTTTGCTGATGACATTCAAGCTGAGATAAAAAGGATAAAAAGGATCTAGAAGGGCAATAACTCTAGTGGGGAAAAAAAATGTTTTGGGCAGAAAAGACAGTATGTGCAGAGACCCTGAGATGTGCAAGAGCTTGGTGGGATCAAAGAACCAAAAAACTAGACGAGAATGATTAATGTGCAGATCCCTCAAAGCAGAGCGATTTGAGATAAGAGCAGAGAAATGGGGGAATCACATGACACAAGGCCTTGAAGGCTACAGTAGGAGTGCATTTTAAGTTTAATGGTGAACTACTGAGGAATTCAAAGTACAGGTACAGTTTTACCCAATTTACATTTCACTCCTCCTCTTGCCCTTGTGGGGCATAGGTCAGAGGAGGATAAAAGGCGAAGTGTGGTGACAAGGTAGGAGGCTGTTGAAGGAGCCCAGGTAAGATGTGATGTAGTGTAGACCAAGGTGTTAGTAAGAGAGATGGAGAAATGTGGGCAGATTTGAAATATCTTTGGGAGGTAAAGTCCATAGGGTCTTCTATGGGATTAGACACTAGGACAAAAGAACAGGAGGAGATTCAGGATGGTTGGTCTGAACAACTGAATGGAGGGGAGGTCACCTGTTGAGATGAGGAAGTGATTTTGACCATTCTCTTTTTCTCTTTCACCTTGAAGGATTCCTGCTTAGATTGGGCCCATCTAAACAATCCAGGTAATCGCCCTATATTAGTGTTTTTGGCCTTAGACACACATGCCAAGTTCCTTTTGCTGTGTAAGGTAACGTCTTCCCAAGTTCTGGATGTGGACTTCTTTGGAGGGTTGCGTTATTCTGTCTACTACAGAGGTTGAGTAAAATGGGAAGAATATCCAGAGAGATGGTTAGGACCTGGACAGTGCTTTCTCAGGGGCATGATGGCAGGAAAGAGCCATATCATGGTGCGTTGGGCGATGAAGGAGAAGTTAGGAAGTAGAAACAACTCCGTATGTGGGCAACTCTGTAGAGAACTGGAATCAGGACTGGAGGGGATGTGGAATGGAGTGAAGGGTTGTTTAGGGCAGATACAAGAACATAGCTGTTCACTGGGGGGAATAAACCTGCAAGAGTAGCACGATGGGAATACAGGGTCGTATCATCAGGGAGAGAACACCTGAAGCCCTGGAATCCTTCTGAGGGTGGATCCAGAGCCCAGTGGAGCAGTTGGCCTTTGATGGGAGGGATGTGCCAACCTTTGTGTAGAAAGGAGAAAGGGAACTTTCTGACACTGTGACGAGAGATGAGTGAGATCCCATCTCATACTTTCCATTTCTTCAAATATGAAGCAGGGCTATCATCTGAAACAGCTGTGATCATTCCAGCTGGTGGCCTCAAACCCTTCACCGGCCCTCTCTGCTTATCTCTGTCTCCATTTCTGGGTACTTGGCTTAGGATTGCACACTGTAGCCTCACCCATTCCTTAGAAACCTCTGGACACACCACACCTCTCTGCTTTTGACTTCTTGTTTGCTCACTTCTTTTACTGGAATATCTCACCTCTTCTAACTTTCCCTTACCCCTGCTACTCCTGCCTGCAGTGCTCCACCTCTAGTGCTCCACCTCTGGCGCCACTCCCACCTGCAGCTCTCCAGCAACCAGCCTTGAGACACACCCTCACCCGGGTTAGTTAGCTGTTCAGTTGCACTCAGAGCTCCCTGCTTTCACTACTATTACTCCTAATGGAATTGTGTGTTGTATATCTGTGATCTGTACTAAAATGTGAATTTGTTGAGGGCAGGAGGCATGTATCTTCCATCTTTGTATCCATAGCACCTAGCACAGTGCTTGTGTGTCTAAAAAACTCAATAAGGGGTGCCTGGGTGGCTCAGTTGACATCAGTGTTCTCTGATATCAGCCGAGGTCATGATCTTGGGTCCTGGGATCGAGCCCTGTGTGGGGCTCCATGCCGGTCAGAGTAGCCTGCTTCCCTGTCTCCTTCTGCCCCTATCCCTGCTCTTTCTCAAATAAATAAATAAAATCTTTTTTTTTTAAGATTTTATTTATTTATTCATGAGAGACACAGAGAGAGAAAGAGGCTGAGACACAGGTGGAGGGAGAAGCAGGCTCCATGCAGGGAGCCCGACGTGGGACTTGATCCAGGGTCCCCAGGATCACGCCCTGGGCCAAAGGCAGGTGCTAAACCGCTGAGCCACCCAGGGATCCCCCAGCCACCCAGGGATCCCCCAGCCACCCAGGGATCCCCCAAAATCTTCAAATAAATAAATAAATAGCTCAATAAATAAGCTCAATAAGCTCAATAAATAAATAAATAAGCTCAACTGTTTGTTGAACTTAACGGTATCACAGCAGGTATATCAAGCAAATATTAGAGTGGGATGGAAAAATATCCATCTATTTAGTGTACATGACCCGTTATTGTACTTCTCATTGACCTGTTTTGACTATTTTGCCCACAATCTACGGCCAAATCCCAGCAGGCCATGCATTCTCTGTCCCTGCTTTGATTCTGGATCATCCTGTAGGCTTTGCAGTCCTCTGGAGAAAGATTATAGCCCTAGTCACTTCTGTGTCACCATTACCTGGCAGGAAAACCTGTAGAAGGCATTAAAATGTGTCCATTATTTTGTATGATCTTAGGGTGATGGCTTTCTCTAGAAGCTGTAGTATCTGGCCGGTCTTCCTTTCCAGAGCATGTCCTTCTGTTCTTCGAACAGTCTTTCGAGAGAGGTATTCTGATACAACCATGACTTTAAGTCCCTTACCTGTGTCAGAGGCCGGTGGTGTTCTAAGTGGATTGATTTCAAAGTTCTGTGAAACCGGGTGACTTAGCAAATCAGTTGTCAACTTGTTCTTTGTAAAGAGCCAAACCCGTTTCACATGCGCTTCTAAGGCATGCTAGCTATGCAACTGGTCACTTCACCATCAGGAATAAATACATATATTTCTAAGCAGTATTTGTAGTGTTTCGGATGGAATCTTGTGCAACTGAGAAAAGATCTACAAAGATGCGGTTAATGTCTGCGAAGGAAAATGTTCATGGTGAAATGCTAAGGGATGGAAACTGTTAAAAATCGCACACACGGTATGGTCTTAATTTTATGAGAAAATGCTGTATCTGTATAAGTATATACTTATAGATCTGTGTACGAAAATGACCACGAAGTAGCGCCCCAAAATATTAGCAACAGTGTGGCCCGGGCAGTGGAATTTGAGTCATTTCAATTTTCTTCTTCATAGCTTTCCTTATTTTCTATTCCAGTAAATAAGGAATTTTCTATTCCTTATTTTCTATTCCTTATTTTATTTTCCACTAAATATTGTCTACTTTTGAACTTAGAAAATCCATGGTACTTGTTTTAAGGAGTAATTTATTATTCTTTAAGCATCAGTGGTAAGACATCTTTTAAAATTTCCTTTTATTTTTTCTTTTGGCCAACGATGAAGAGAGAAAAAAAAAAAAACAGGGAGTTGAGTTTTGATTTTTTTTTTTTTTTTTTTTTTTTTTAGTCAAGAGAGCTAGAAAATGAAGGTTAATGAGTGTACATGCTTATTGATCCAGGGGAGTATTTGGAGATGACTTTAAAGTGTAGAAATATGACCAGGGCTCCAGAGATTTGCAGTGAGTACCTGCTCAGATCTGTGTGGTTTCCCCAACCTCAGGCAGATGTTCCAGCTTCTGTTAGGAGGGCCTCCCGTCTACCCTGGTATGTGTGATTGCAGCAAGATTTTCTGAAAGCAACTTCATTCCCAAGACCAAAATAGTCCAGTGAGTCACTTGGATACATCCTGAATCAAAGATTTAAAAACCAAAGCCTGCAAATGGTCCTAATGCCTTAGCTCTGAGAGAACATCAGTGAAGTTTGGTTTTCAGGCTACCAAGGTGGTTATTTTCAAGACAGAGTAGCATTAGAATGAAGAGAGATGGCTCCTTATGGGCCAGGACAACCTGGTGTGGTGTGCTGTAACATGCTATTTTACTTATTTTTAATTTTTTAAAAAGATTTTATGTATTTATTCATGAGAGACACACACACACAGAGAGAGAGAGAGACAGGCAGAGACACAGGTAGAGGGAGAAGCAGGCTCCCTCTGGGGAGCCTGATATGGGACTTGATCCCAGGATCCTGGGATCATGACCTGAGCCAAAGGCAGACGCTCAACCACTTGAGCCACCAGGTACCCTGTTTCTAATTTTTTAAAAAAGATTTTGTTTATTTATTTGAGAGAGAAAGAGAGAGTGAGAGTACCCAAGCTGGGGGGAGGGAGGGGCAGAGGAACAAGCAGACTCCTGCTGGGCCTGAAGCCCGATGCGGGCCTCAATCCTAGGACCCCGCGATCATGACCTGAGCTGAAGGCAGATGCTTAACGCACTGAGCCACCCAGGCACCCCTATGCTATTTTATTTTAATTTCATTTCTATCCTCTGTGATGCTGAGCACAGCGTAAGGCCCATGCAGGTGCTGCGGAGGGGAGAGCAGAGCCGAGATTTACGAAGCACCGGGGTTTGCCAACATTGCCCCTCTTCACACCCCTTGCCTTGCTTTATTCATTAACCGTGTCCTCTTTCATTCTCCAAAGTTCCTCATTTGGGATGATCATTTTATAGGGTCACTCTGTCACCGAGGTGGCCAAGTCAAATCTGGATTCTGTGATTTCATCTCTGCACAGCAGTTGTCCGCCTGGCAAAAATTTAAGCGCCACACCCAAGGGCACATGCTTTTTAATGCTCCATGCCGCTCCCTATCCTGCAGCGACTGCAGTAGATGCCTTTGTATTCGGCCTTTTCAGACAGATCAATGCAACTGTTGAAGGAACCCTAGAGGATTAAAGCTCTGGACTGGGGAGCTCTTTCTATGCCCACAGCTGCCCCAGATGGTGGTAATACTTCTAGGGCTCTGAACGCTGCGTTTGGGGCCAGTGGGATAAAATCCTGAGACCAGGTTGACACTGACAAGCTGCCTTGACATTTGCTCTTTGGTTTTTCCTAAACCACTGATTTTCTTCTTCTTTCATGGCAGTGTGCACTTCTGCTCCCTTTATTTCTTCGGAGACTCCCGCTAGGTCCCCCTTTTCTTTAGAAGAAAGAGAGTTTAGAGACAGCATGTCTAATTCGAAGAAGATTTAGTGCCCCTTAATTGTCCTAGAAGCCTGAAGTCAGGCTCAAGAAGGATTCAGATTGAGACAGACATTTGTGTTCTGACAAAGGCCATGCCGTTCTCTGATTTCTGCCCTAGGAGCAGGGATGTAATAAATGAGATTGGGGAAACTCTTGCATTTCTGAATTGGGCTCTAAGTTCCTGGAAACCTCTTGTGCTCTGCAAATTTAAGGTGAAGGAGAAATGAAGATGACTGAAGATCCTCTCCCTGGAGAATTATGCGTTTGCACACATGGAGACATTTTGCTTATAATTTCAGAGGATTTATGTGGCCCGATCTACTCTATGGATTGTAGGCTCATGTGGCCGTACAGCTGGTTTCCTCCCCAATACCCACATTCCACACAGCCCCCTTCCTTGAGACTACTATAAACCCTACATGCTTTAGGTGTCTCACCCTCCTCCATGTGATGGTGTGCTTGAGAGGAGACCCTGACCCCTCCAGCCCCAGGAGTGGAGGTGGTGGGGAGGATGGTTGGAATGAGCCAATCAAGGTGGCCCCATGTCCTTTGCCAGAGATCGGTTCTGGCATGGGTGTGTGAGATGTTGCTGACAAATACGGCAGGAGTGTAACTCTTCTGGGGAGCTTGCTGTCAAAATTTGATCACTCTTAAAATGAAAACCATGCAGTAGGATGGAGAGAGCTATCTTGACACTCTTTTAGGTGTGTTATGGGACTGAGCAAATGAGAGAGAACAAAAAGAACCCTGGGGGGATGGATTGGAATTGGCCGTATTGGTATGAATTCATGATTTCTAAAATACACACCTGGATGTGCATACGTATGTTCATGTGCAGATGTGCACGTATGTGCATTTTTAATATCTGGGTATAGATGTACATAACATGCATGTATTTTCCACCTCTGATTGGTGAAAGGGCCAAGAAGAAATGATACTCAAGTAACAGTGAACACACCTAGTACTCAGATCTCGACACCATTGCCTGCTCTGAAAGGAAAAAAGGCTCTTTGCAGAAGTTCGAGGGATGGGGCATGGGGTCAAGGTGATTCTAGTGCTCTAATAAGCTAGTGCCCTAACTGTGCTGGTGCCCTAACTAAGCTAATGCTCTAAATATGCCTGTGCCCTAACTGTGTTGGTGCTCTAACCAACCTAGTGCCCTAAGTATGCTAGTGCTCTAACTTAAGCTATTGCCTGAGCCTTTGGCAGGCCATTTCACAATTCAGTTAAACTGGCTGCTTTTGTAAAATGAGGTTCGTGATCAAACTAGTCGACTCCTTGGTCATAAGGTTCATTGTTGCACCTCCTTTGACATAAATCGGTCCCTTGGTCTGCAACAATATTGTATGGGATACATGCTGGTAGGCGAGGCATTCTTAGGTCCTTGGACAGTGTGCTTGCAGAGAAGGCGAACCCATATTTGGAGTAGGTGGGCAGGCTTGAATTCCAGGAAACATGAATTAGCTATCTCCTCCTCTCCTCCGGAGTGGAAGTGGCGTGTTAGAATCGACCTTCCGCCAAAGGGCTGGCTGATAGCCTTGAAGGCGCTATAGGGATTGCATCCATCTCTGCTGTCGGTTGGTTAGAGATTTAGCAGTGGCGATGCTGGGCCATTGGTAAGAGGAAGCCCATACTGTTGGACCCATGCACCATCCATCCCTGTCACCTGAGCCATGCCATTCCTGGGTGCATTATGTCAGCACTGGAGTAGCTGAGAAGGGGAAGCTAGCTGACGTCCACGGGGGAGACATGCATTCTTCCAAGAGTAGCTCAAGCATCATTGGATCTCTGGTTCGTATGCCCTGAGGGGCAGGGCAGATTGTACCACTCACTGCCTACACTGCTGCTGAGCCCTCCTCTGCTTTGGCTCACGTTTCTGCTGCATGTTTCTGTGTGGACTCTGACCACAGAGCTCAAAATAGAGGCTTATGTGCAAGAGACTCGTTTGTGACTGTGATCTCAGTAAGTGGGATGGACAGCGCAGCTGAGATAGGGAAGGAGGGAAAGCCAGTGCAGCCGTCATTGGCCAGGGCCACTGCATCGACCTTCTAAGAGCCTTGTGAAGTCTGTCTCAGAATTGTGTGCCCATGGGACGAAAGGGGTTATTCATCAGTTCCTGTCCCCCATTGTTCACTGATCACAGGTGGCCCCACACGCTTTGACCCCAGGTTCTGCATGTCTGCAAGCCCAGCAGATTCCAGCAGCCAGAGCACTCTGAGAATAGGAATCCAGAGATGGAAGAGGCACCTGGTGCAGCTAGAGACCGGGCACTGTCAGGTTGCATCTGTCTAGAAGCTGGCCAGAACCCGGGCTGTGTTGGAAACCCAGACCAGGGAAGGGAGTGGGAGGTGAGGTAGAGAGAAACTGGGAGTGGTGTACAAGAGTTGTCCCCTGCACACACTGTGTTGCAAATGGTTGAGTGAGGACAATCCAGGATTTGAGCAAAACACACCTTGCTCAACTCTTTCCTAGCTGTGATACCTTGGAGTATTTACCTGACCGTTCTAAAGTTCAGTTTCCCATCTGTGCAATGAGGAAAACAACTCATTTTGCATTCAAGAGGGTTAGCAGAGGGTGGTTTCTGTTGAATTCCTTGCTTTGGGCCTGGAATAAATTCAGTGACCTGCCACCTGACCGTCTGGAGCAGTAGATGCACAGATAACTTTCTAGTCTTAAGTGTGGAAGGGGAGGGAAGGAGGTGGGAGGTGAGAGATGAGTATATAGGAAGAAGTTATTGGGCCAAAACGCAGGCAAAAGAGCTCTTAGTAGTCAGAGGACCACATGTGTGCCCTGCCCAGGTGGCAGGAGTAGCACGGCCAGAGGAAGAGTCAAGACCAAGGTTAGGTGTATTCGAGGAAAGAGAAAGGACTTCTGTTCGACTGTCTCATAGTTGCTTCTTGGAGGTGGAAGTAGTAGTACAACTGGGGTAGGCTCTTGAATGCCAGCTTGAGTAATTTGAATTATACTTGGCTGGCAGTTAGGAAGGAGGCGTAGACAAACTTCCTCAAAGATTGGGAATTAACCGGGGCGCCTGTGTGGCTCAGTCGGTTCAGGTGTCTGTGTCTGCGTTTGGCTCAGGTCATGATCCTGGGGTCCTGGGATCCTGGGATCGAACCCCCAGCTCAGTGGAGTGTCTGCTTCTCTCTCTCCCTCCGCCCCTCCCCCCAGTTTGTGTGTTCTATCTCTCAAATAAATAAATCGAATCTTAAAAAAAAAAAAAAAAAAAAAAAAAAAGATTGGGAATTAACGATAGGGAACCAGAGGGGCCACCTGGCTTTCTCCGGTCCCTACTTCCCGGCTCATTTAGGCCATGTAGGAAGTAACCATTGCCCTGTCCTTCCTGCAGCCTGTGGGAATCTGGCAGTGTAGCTTGATCATTCCAGAAGAGACATCCTAGAGGCTGGGGATGGATGGGAGCAGGGGGCTAGCTCTAATTAATGTCTTACTTGCAGGGCACGGCTCAGGGCTGACGCATAGCGGGTCCTGAGTATTTGGGGCAGAGGATGAATGAATGAGAGCTCTGTGTGTTTATCTCTTCAGTTCCCTTTTTGGTGGCATCACGAGCTTCTGTGGCCCCTTGGGTGAGACATTCACCCAAGCACCAGCAGGGAGGCATCGGTTGGCCTGCTACCCAGCTGCCCCAGAGGACAGTGTTCTTAAGCTCTGAGTATCAAGACTGCGGGAAGGGTTTCGAGCCGAGATACGTGTTGAATGCACGTGTCTCCGTTTTTCTCCCAAGGTCAGAGCACGCTCTGTTTCGGCTTGTACTGGTAAAAGTGGTGTAGTTCACTGAAAAATAACGTGGCCGGGTAAATACTCAGAGGCAGCGTGTGTTACCAGTGATGACAGCCTCTGCCAGGACATCCAGAGCAGGTTGCCTTCCGTGCGCCAAGAGAGCTCACCGCATAGCCAGGGCTATTTATTTTATATGGAAAAAGGGGCTCGGCCCCAGTTAAGGGCCTACTTTTTTCCAGCCAGTCTCAAGCATAACCGAATTTCAGGACCACCGTAGAATTTGAACGGTTTCTTGGAGCTTTATGGAACAGGGTTTTGTTTTTGTTGTTGTTTTTAATGTAACAGGTTTTGACTTAACCGTGGTACTATTTGGGGAGCTAAGCCCAGGAAACGTGCTTTTACTTTCTATAACGTGGCTTTGGCTGCACACACGCTTGGCTGTTTGCTCTGCCCCCGGTACAGGAGGCTTTGGAGACTTAACCTGATATCCCCAGGTTCAATGCTTTCTTATTTGTTTATCAAATTTAAGAAACACAGAGTTTTTAAAAGACAGCCCAGCCCTTCACGGGGCTTGTATTCTTGAAAGCTAAGCATTCTAAAGAGCTTAGTATCATTTCCCAGAATTTTGCATTTCTCCTGTCTGCTCCTTCGTGCTCTTTCACTTTCGTTCCCCCAGCATGTGGAGCACCGTGGCAGCTCCTCCTGTTGGCCGTGGCTCCCTCTGCGCCCCTCCTCTTTGTCATGGGACATTCCGTTCTTCCCACCAGCCCCAACCTGTTTGCAACTTGGCACACATGGAGAGCAGGACTCACTGCACAGCCTTACCCCCTGGGACGGTCCTAGTTTCAGCTCTTCACGGAGCAAAGCTTTTGGCCCAACAGCTTCTGGATATGGAGACAATCAAGAGAAGTACTAACCCATTTAACTGGGGAGAGCATAGTCTTTGGCACAGAAGGAGGAGGCACAGGTTCCTTTTAAACGAAGTGTATGATTCCGTTTATACGAAGTGTCAAGAATAGGAACCTGTACGGGGACAGAAGTTAGGCTAGTGGTTGCCGTGGACCAGAAGGAGGGATGATACTGGGAGGAAAGGAAACCGTGATGGCTAATGGGCATGATGTTTCTCTTGTGGGTGATGAAAATGTCATGAAATTGGTCGTGGCGATGGTTGCACAACTCTGCGAGTCTGCTAGAAACCACTGAACTGTACAATCTGAATAGATGAATTGTGAGTGTGTGTGTGTGTGTGTGTGTGTGTGTGTGTGAATTCTATCTCAATAAAGCTGTTGTAATGACATTTGGAGGGCAAAGGCAGTGTCGTGGCTCAGATTTCTTTAGACCTTGGGGTTTGCAACTCTGGAGATGAAGAATTCCAGCTCTTTAAGTCGCCAACCCTCTGAATTTTCTGGAAGAATGAAATGCTCATCACATGCATGTGGGACGTCTGAGACTCATGGATAGTTCTCGAGCTGAGGACCACCTCTGACTCGTGTGTTTCCGCATTTTATGATGACCACCTCTGGACTGGAGGAGGTTCTCAGAGGAAAGAGGGAAGCTTTAGGTCACACCTACTTGAGCTTGACATAGTTGAGTTGCCTTCTGGAATCTTCCCGTATGTTTCTCATTAGTTACTTCCTCAGGAGCTTATATACTGCGAGAGTGTGTGGTAAAGTTTCATTGGAAACTACAGGAACTCCTCTGCTGACCTATTCTGGCTGTTTCTAATGTTTCTTGGCTCCGTGCTCCCGAGGACCCCATGGGAAATCTTGGCAGAACACCCTGTTTTACGTGAATACGGAATGCCTCTCTCAACTTCCCTTCACATTGAATTTTCTCTTTGTCGTCACTTTTTTATGCCCATCGTTCTTCTTGTCCTCAAGAGACACCCTCTGCTCCTTCCTCTGGGCCCAGGCTTCTCCACTGTGCCATTGAGCCCACTCTGCCCATCGGGAATCTGGCCCCATCGCTTCTGTCCACATCTCTGGCCTCTTTGTCCCTTTCCCCGTTGGCTTCTCTTCTCAGCTAGACAGCTGAGAAATTTCCCGTCCTACTTAGAAAAACCCCCAATTCCAAAACTTTCCTTAGATTCTTGTTTCTTCCTCAATGTACTCTGTGCCTTTTTCCCCCCCAAAGATAACTTTTTTTTTTTTTTTTTTGCCAAGTATCTGTGTATTTTCCTGTTTTCTTTGATGTGTCCTTGTGATGAAGAGATTGAGGTTACAGAGTTGGGCGTCCTGTACTCACATGGTGGAAGGCACATTTTCCTAATGGTGTCCCCAGGCATTGTGCTAGAGGCCCAAGTGGACTCTCATTCTGGTTACATGGCCAGATGCAGTGTGAGTGTGCTTTGGTGTAAGGCCTCATTGGTTTATTTGTTAGGTGCTGGAGGAGGACGGGGCCATTTCCTGGAGAAGAAGTATGATAGTAAGCTAAAAGTTCTATCTTTTCAGAAAAATGGCCCCAAGATAGTCATTGGGATGTATTTGGTTTTGCGCATTTATTTTATTTTGAGTGTTAAGGCTTCTGGAGTCATCAGATTGGAGAGTCTCAGTGACCCTGAGTGTTCAGTCCAGCCCAGGACGGGTGAACCTTCGGGTAAAATGGGAGAAACATCAGGCTGAGATTACCATCAGGATCAGCCAATCAAGGAATCCATTAATGGACTGAGAGAGCTAACCCCCCTCCTTCTTTGTATTGAGAGGGGAGGGTCACCACACAGCCCAAGTGACACCAAGACAACATTTTGCAAACCGAAGCCATAGTGATGAGTTTCAAATAGTCATTTGACCGTTACCCTCCTGCTGGAGTAATTGATGTCAGGGAGGCGATAGGCTTATCAATTTTATCAGAACCCCCTTAGGGAAGGGGTGCTGGTTTACAGACATACCACAGAGCTATCACACGGTAGAGAACTTTATGACATCATGTATGAAACTGATAGAGTGCTCCTCCAAATACCAGAGCTCCATTTAATGAGGAAATCAGCTAGTTTTATTGATGGGATGTTTTCCATCTTCGAATCAGGGGAACGAAAGTCCAGAAAGGTTCAGTGAGATATCTTGGACAAAGTTCATGGCTCTTCCATCGAGTTTTGATCTCCTGATAGTCCTTAGGTCATGTCGCATTAGTTGCCGGTAAATAGCTTTACAACCTGAGTTTGTTATCAAGAGAAGTCCGGGCAGGGGGGTAGGAAGCCTGCACGGGGGATTGAACTGAGAATTTTACTTTTGGATCTCAGATTTTATATATAGCCTGGACACAAGTCAACAATAATCCTCCTACGAGCCAGTGGAAATAGACCTGTGATGAAAAGTCATTGCAACCAAAGGACTGAATGCTATTATATGATATGGGAAGGCCGACTGACTGCTCACATCCATAAAGCTCCAAGTATCTCACATCCATAAAGCCTTGAAATGGAGGAAGTGATACTTATCCCATGCATTTGTACTGATCATTAAATTAAGAGTTTATGTGCAAAGCTGAGCACCATGCCTTGTACGTAATAAATTCTCAGTAAATATTAGGTGCTTTTATTATTCTCATGAGCAGCTACTTGTTCATCAGAAAGCACCTGCCAAGAACAGCAGCGTAGGCTGACCTGGCCATTTTCAGCATCCATTTACCCAACACCTTTTTGTCTGTTGGCACTGCATATATTGCTTACCTTGCGTCATTCCGCCAAGGTAGATAGATACCAATATTCCCATTTTAAGAATGAGGTTTGGATTAATACCTTCTCAAGGTTTTACGACTAATGAGCACCATGATTGGTCCCTTCCCACTAGGCCTCCTTTTGACAGGGTCACGTGGAGTTATTTTCCAACTGAACCATATATAACTTGGTCGGACAAGCGTTTGCCCCAGTCCTTCAGGCTGCTTTCCAATAATAAAGGCTTGTGAGAATTGCCATCAGTAATATTCAGTTGAAGTCAAACCCATAAGAATCTCGGACTTAACGCAAGTTCTATAAAATTAGTGTATCCAGGGATCATTTTACATCATCTCCTCATATTTTTGGTGAGCCGGGAAAGCCAACTTAGGGAAATTGTATAGGTAACAGCGTGTATGAGACATCACAGAGCGTATTTAAATTTACACGCTTGACTCACATTTCTGATCACATAGGAAGGTGGAACATTCCTTTGGTGCAGTAAAGAATTTATGTACTTTTTTTGGTGCTGAGTCTTGGAGATTAACTGATTTACATGTTTCAAGGTGACTGCCTGGAACAATTTCTAGACTTATTACCCAAGACTAGAGAACTCCACTGCTTTTGACACCCAGAGTTATAGCACTGCCTGAAGCAATACTTGTTCATTATGGGGACAATGGTTTATCCAGGAGTAAAAAAAAAAAAAAAAAAAAAAAAAACAGAGGGCCCAAGTCTTTCTCCAGGACTGTGGAATTTTGCCTTCAGCGTCCCACAGGATCTGAAATAGTTAGTATTGAAGTACAATAGATTTGCATAAAGCACTCTGCTTTGAAATTAAGTTGTTTGCTTTAGCAAATTAGCATTCCTTTCTCAAAAAATCATATTTGCATGTGGTGGTTTTCTCTCAGGAGCTGTTGCTTGGTCTTTGTTTCTTAACTGAGCATCATGAACCTCTAGCCTGGAGTGTCATCAGTGGGAGGTGCAGTAAAGCCACGCGAGTACGTGGCAGACCAAAAGGCAGAGCCCACCTCGGTCTTTTGCCAGGCTGTGGTTTGCAAAACACAAGTCTCAGAACTATCCAGCCTCCCTGGAAAGAAGGTAACTAGATATTGCAGAAACAACCAAGATGCAGAGGATTGTATTGAGTTTTTGCTGGCAGGAGGATAGGAGTGTCCAGGTGAAGAATCCTGCCATAGTTTTTGTTTGCTGCTTGTTTTAATTTAAATTCAATTAATTAATATATAGTGTATTATTAGTTTCAGAGGTAGAGGTCATGATTCATCAGTGTTTTATAATGCCCAGCGCTGAGCACATCATGTGCCCTCCTTAATGTCCATCACCCAGTTACCGCATACCCCCACCACCCCACCCCGCCCTGCCATGGTTTCTTGGCATTGCTTTGGCCATGGTTTCTTTATATTCTTGTTTCTTGTTGGCAGGGGGCATAAGGGATTCCAGAATATGCCACGGGCCTGGGGAAAGAGTCACATTTCTTAGTTTTCCTCTGAGATGTCATCGAGTTAGAAAGAACTCGAAGTCAGCATCTACTCCTTCTTTGTTGAGTGAAGGGCATCCACCGAGGAGGAGGATGGCTCCATTTATCCACTCCCATTTCTTCTAGTTTGCAGTTAACTTCTCAGTTGTGCTTGTTTTGCCCCACTTTATCATCAGGTTAAGACCTTCTAGGGGCACCTGGGTGGCTCAGTCTGTTGAGGATCTGCTTTCAGCTCAGGTCAAGATTTTGGCATTAGATTCCCTGCTCAGCAGGGAGCCTGTTTCTCCTTCTCCCTCTGCTGCTCCCCCTGCTTGTGCGCTCCTGCTCTCTTTCTCTCTCAAAGAAATAAATAAAATCTTTTTTTATAAAAAAAAAAAGACCTTTTAGGTGTTTCTATCACCAGCGGCATTGTAGGATGCTTTGGAAGGTCAGTGACCGAAGCAGTTGAGAAGGAAATGAAAGGAGTGAAAAGAAAGGGTAAAAGAAAGGAAAAGGGGAAAAGAGAAATATATTTGGTAGAAGAGTATAGCAGCATGAGTGTGATAGAGATATAGGATAAGTTTTGAAAGAGAATTTGATAAAATTCAGTATCCATTTCTTTCTTTTTTTTAAAAAAAGCTTTTATTTATGTATTTATTTGAGAGAGAGAGAGAGAACGTGAGTGTGAGAGGGGAGGGGCAGAGGGAGAGGAGAGAGATTCCTTTTTTAAAAAAATTCAATTAGCCGACATATAGGACATCATTAGTTTCAGATGTAGTGTTCAATAATTTATCAGTTGCATGTAACACCCAGTGCTCATCCCATCACGCGCCCTCCTTAATGCCCATCACCCGGTTACCCTATCCCCCCCACCTCCCCTCCAGCAACCCTCAGTTCATTTCATAGAGTTAAGAGTCTCTCATGGTTTGTCTCCCTCTCTGATTTCTTCCCATTCAGTTTTTCCTCCCTTCCCCTATAATCCTCTGCACTGTTTCTTCTATTCCACATGAGTAAAACCGTATGATAATTGTCTTTCTCTGACTGACGTATTTTTCTCAGCATAATACCCTCCAGTTCCATCCACATCGATGTAAATGGTAAGACTGCATCCTTTCTGATGGCTGAGTAATATTCCTTTGTGTATGTATACGCTACCTCGTCTTTATCCATTCATCTGTCGACAGACGTCTCGGCTCCTTCCACAGTTTGGCTCCTGTCCACATTGCTGCAATGAACACTGGGGCATGAGCCCCTTCAGATCACTACATTTGTATCTTTGGGGTAAATATCTAGTAGTGCAACTGCTGGGTTGTAGGGTAGCTCTGTTTTTAACTTCTTGAGGAACCTCCACATTGTTCTCCAGAGTGGCTGCACAAGCTTGCATTCCCCCCAACACTATAAGAGAGTTCCCCTTTCAAGGAGAGAGAATCTTTTTTTTTTTTTAAAGATTTTATTTATTCATTCATGAGAGACACACACAGAGAGAGAGAGAGAGAGAGAGAGAGAGAGAGAGAGGCAGAGACACAGGCAGAGGGACAAGCAGGCTCCATGCAGGAAGCCTGATGCAGGACTCAATCCCAGGACTCTAGGGTCATGCCCTGGGCCGAAGGCAGGCGTTAAACCACTGAGCCACCCAGGGATCCCCCAAGGAGAGAGAATCTTAAGCAGACTCTGCGCTTAGTGAAGAGCCTGATGCGGAGCCTGATTCCACAACCCTGAGATCAGGTCCTGAGCCAAAACCACGAGTCTGACGCCCAGTCGACTGAGCCACCCAGGCATCCATTCATGTCCATTTCTAATGATTCACTGTGTTAGCTTCTTGTAGCTACTGCAAGAAATCTGTGCAAACTTGGTTGCTGGAAACAATAGAAATGTGTTCTGTCATTGAAGGCCAAAAGTCTGAATCAAGGTGTGGGCAGGTCAGCCTCCTTCAGTGGCTCTGGGAGAGAATCCTTTCCTTGCCTCATGTAACCTCTGGGAGCTGCCACATTCTTTGGCATTCTGCAGACTCTGGCTCCCTTATTCCAGGCTCTGCCTCCGTCTTCTCTGGCTGAATCTAACCTCCCTTTCATCTTGGTTATAAGGGCACTTCTGATGGCATGTAGGGCCCAGCTGGATAATCCAGCATAATCTCCTTATCACAAGATCCTTAATTTAATCACATCTGCAAAATTGTTACTATGGTAACATTCGCAGGTGCCAAGGATTAGGATATGGGCACATCTTGGAAGCCATTATTAGCCTGCTTCACCCACTAAAATGTGAACGGTTATATACTTCTTCTACCAAACTGAATCTAAACCCAGAATAATTCTTTTAAGATGGAAGGCTAGAAAGTTTTCTTTTTCCTTTCTTTTTACGAATTGTGCAAATTTTATTTTAAAGTACACTCCACACCCAGTGTGGAGCTCGAATTCGCAACCCTGAGATCAGGAGTCACATACTCCACTGACTGAGCCAGCCAGGTGCCCCAAAAGAGTGTTCTTAAAGTCAGGATCAAGTAAAGATATCTGCAGTGACCATCATATTTAATTATTTTTTGATATAGAAGCCAATGAACCTAAATAAGAGGCACGCATATTTAAAAAGTATATGGGGCATCTGGCTGGCTCATTTGGTTAAATGTCTGACTCTTGATTTTGGCTCAGGTCATGATCTCAGGGTCTTGGGATCAAGCCCTGTGTCTGGCTCCTTGCTGAGTGTGGAGCCTGCTTCAAATTCTCTCTCTCTCTCTCTCCCTCTATCCCTCCCTAGCCTTGTGCATGTGCTCTCCCTCTGTCTGTCTCTCAAAGAAAAAAATAAAGTGTGTAAAATTAATGGAGAAACAAATGGATGATTAACAGGTCGGTATTGGGACAAGTATGTATCTAGCCATTTGCGGAAGAGGAAACAATGTTCCTGCTTTATAAAAACGCAGAGGCCATAAAGGAACATAAAAAAATTAATTTTATATAATCCAAAGGCTGAAAGCCCCCAAATGTGTGGTGTGTGTCCATGTTGCAACACAAACTACCAAAGGGGCAATGTCTATTCTTATAAAAAAAAATAATAATATAAAAATGAGCAAATAGTTTGAACAGGCAGTTCATAGAAAAATAGATAATGGTAGACATAGAAAAAAGGTAAAATATTTCAGCTTTATTAAATATTGAAAAAGTGATTAAAAACAATGAAGTACTCTTGCATATTAAATTGACAAAGATTAAAAATATTGTTGAATACTAAGTGTTGTTGAAGGATTATTTATTTATTTCTTCTTTTTTTCATCAAGAGTTTGAGAGAGTTCATGAGGATGTATATAATGCAGCAATATAGCCTGCATAAAAAATGAGACCACCTGTGAGGGAGTCTTGCCAAGCAAAGAAGTCAGTTTTGAATCTGATCAAGTTTTAATGTGCAGAGGAAAGTGTTGTACCAATAGGGGATATACATGATGGGCGAAATCCAGTGGGAAACTTTTTTTTTTTTTTTATGATAGTCACAGAGAGAGAGAGAGAGAGAGAGAGAGAGAGGCAGAGACACAGGCAGAGGGAGAAGCAGGCTCCATGCACCGGGGGCCCGATGTGGGATTCGATCCCGGGTCTCCAGGATCGCGCCCTGGGCCAAAGGCAGGTGCCAAACCGCTGCGCCACCCAGGGATCCCCAGTGGGAAACTTGATAGAACAAATGACCAGATTTCTTCAAAAAAATAATTTCATGCATAGGGAAGGACAGACAATAAGAAATGGAGAGAGAGCTTATAGATAAAGAATGAGACAAGAAACTTTATCAAGCAATCATCAAACATAGATCTGATTCTGATCCTAATTCAAACACATTATAATTTTAAAATATTTGAGATATTTGTAAGACCATTAGAATTTTGAACACTGAGTAAATATTAAGAAATTATTTGTTTACATGTAATAATGCTGCGGTGGTTATTTATTTTTATTTTATTTTATTTTAATTTTATTTTATTTTTTAAAGATTTTGTTTATTTATTCATGAGAGACATAGAGAGAGAGAGGCAGAGACACAGGCAGAGGGAGAAGCAGGCTCCATGAGGGGAGCCCGATGTGGGACTCTATCCCAGGACTCCAGGATCACATCCTGGGCTGAAGGTGGCGCCAAACCGCTGAGCCACCAGGGCTACCTGTTTTTTTTGTTTTGTTTTGTTTTGTTTTTTAATAGTCAGTTTCTGGGCCACCTGGGTGGCTTAGTTGATTGGGTGTCCAACTCTTGGTTTCAGCTCAGGTCATGATCACAGTCATGGGATCCAGCCCCACATCAGGCTCTGCACTCAGCACAGTGTCTGCTTGAGATTCTTTCCCCCTCCCTCACTGTCTCCCCCTCTGCTCTCTTCCCTGCCCCTGCTCATGCTGTCTCTGCCTCTCTCAAATGAAGAGATAAATAAAATCTTTTTTTTCTAAAAAACAGTCAATTTCTTTTCGAGATACTTGATAAAATATTTATGGATGAAATGATTTGATGTCTGGGAGACTGGGTGGGTATAGATGAAATGAGATTGGCTGTGAGTTGATATTTGTTGAAGCTGAGGAATGGGTTCATGTGAATTGATTATAACTGTCTTGTTTACTTTCCCGTGTATTTAAGATGTTCCGTAATAAAATGGTATTAAAAGGGTAGTAGGTAAGATGGGCAGTCCAGATGGCTCAGCAGTTTGGCACCTGCCTTTGGCCCAGGGCGTGCGTGATCCTGGAGACCCGGGATCGAGTCCTACGTCAGGCTCTCTACATGGAGCCTGCTTCTCCCTCTGCCTGTGTCTCTGCTTCTCTCTCTCTGTGTCTCTCATGAATAAATAAAATCTTTAAAAAAAATAAATAAATAAAAAATAAAATAAAAATTAAAGGGTAGGTAAGACACAAACAAAAAATACTTCCTGGAATGCGAATGTGAATATGAGTCCCAGTTTGGCCCTACGCATTTCAGCCACCACCCCATGGAAGGACATGCAAAGAAAGATATTCACAACATCCATAATCAGAGATTGATACAGAAGAAGCCAACTCTTCTAATTATTGATGACATGTTTTATTTTCTAAGAGTCTTTATAAAGAGGGCATTATGTAAGGTGATGAGACACATCCTTACAGAGATGAATTTCCGAGGTCTTTCTTTAAAGATGTACCCTACTTCATAGTAGAACATAGCTCAATAGCAGAAATGGTGTGAAATCGACTCTACACTGGTTACACTGGTAACACAGATGAGGAACTGTGTATTTCTTTGCATCTCGTCTTCATGCAACTTGGTTGAATCAGAGTCACTCCTCTGTAGTTTTCCTTGGCTAGCTGGGAGGTGATCACAGTTCTATTAAAAGTGTGACCTTGGACCAGAGGGAAAAGTCATCCACTTCTCCCAAGAAAAAAAATTCAACCCTCTGACTCACTATCCACCTGTTTTACATATGAAAAGAGAGCTTTCTGTAATTCAGTAGCTATTGAAGAAAATCTTTATATTTTGGAAAATTTCAAACATAATCAATGGAATACAGTACAGTGAGTCACCATGTATCCATATCACTTAGTTTTGACAGTTACCAACTCATGGCTAATCTAAGTTCATCTAGATCTCCACTCCCCGACCCCCTCCCCCACCACCATATTATTTTGAAGCACACCCTACAATCAGATTATTTCATTTGGAGACATTTTGGTACTTAGCTCTAAAATATGAAAGCTAATTTTAAATCTAAATTAAATTTAGCCCACCATTTTGAAAAGATCAAACACATCACCAAATTTCTTAGCAACCTGTTGCCATATTTTAAAGTGGTATTTTAACACCCGTATGACTACATTTCCTCTCGATAAAGACTCATGAATGAAGCAGCACATAAATGAGGAAGGTGAGCGCAGACTGTGGGGATTCCCCACCTAACCACTGCCTGCCTCCTACCTTCACGCTGGGCCCAGACCACAAGTAAAGGGCATTGACTGTGATTTGCTTTTAGGTTCTTTCAAGAACACATAGTCAGCATCAAATTGTTGACACGACAAAACATAGTTCAGCTCGATCTGGTCTCAAAAAAAAGAGCTTCAATCACATGAGGTTGTAAGAAGAGTCTGCTGAGTGCTTTCATTCTTTGAAAACAGGACCATTTCTAAACGAGTGCTCCTCTAAACGCTCTGGCTTATTCCTCTTTGACGCATCCTGCAATTCTTTGTGTCTTTCACTGATTCTTCATTCACATCTCATTCTGTCAAAATGTTCTTGCCTTGACTGCCTTTCATTCTCTTGCTCTTTTTGTTTCCCTGACTCTCATTCAACTCTTTACCTCTGTTTGTCACTCCCAGATCTGCGTATTTACTCCCCACCCCCAACCCCCACCCAGCCTTAAGCTCCATTCATCTGCTTGAAATCTGTCAGAGGTCACCCCACATCTTACACTTAACACGTCTGCATGTCTGCATTGGAATTCATTATCTGCCTTCTCCCCACCACCTACCCCAATTGGCCTGACTTTCCACATTCACTCAAATTTCATTTAGGTGTGGAAAAGCCAAATTACTACTACTATTACTACTACCACCTGTAATACTACTACTGCTGCTGCTGCTGCTTATCTTCTAATCTTCTACACCTCTAATCCAGTGAATTTCTAGAGCCTAGGGGTGTTGCCCCCATGAGATTTAAGCAGCTTATTTATCAGATTGCTGTGGTCGCTGCCTCTTACTTCTTGGGTGTAGTGCTTAACTCCTACATGGGTGAAACATGGGGGATGGCTTTGAAGAGCTTGCGGTCCAGTGCGACGCAAGGGGGAGCAGATGGGTTTCAATCCATGTAGGAAGGGAGACATTAAATATATATTCAGACTACTGCAACCAGACAGGTGAGGAGCATTTATCCTACATGTTTTTATGGAAGGTTCCATGGAAGAGAACATGCTTGAGCTGAGAGTTAAAGTTGAGCAGTAGAGACAAGTGATGACAGCATTTTGGGCAAAACATAAGCAAAGACCTGGAAGCTTAAAATGCCAAGGTTGTATATATGGATGTGTGTGTGTGTGTGTGTGTGTGTGTGTGTACCCTATTTCCAAATATTCTGCAGATATTAGATTCATCTTGTTGCATTATTTTTTTGAAATGTGGATGACATGACATGCCTCTTCAACTGAACAGCATAGATGACTCCTTTTCTTAAACCTGAAATTTAAATATTATTAGTTTTGGTCTTCCAATCTTTGGCTCCAACCTCTGCTTTCATTTTTCTCTGTAGTACCATCCTTCACTTTGTCTAGAGTAGACAACTCACAATTTTTTTGACTCTACCACAGGTCCTTCTCACTACCAACTGGGAGCTCATTCTCATTCTGCTTAGAATCTCACTGTTGTATTTCTGCATTCTGGTTGCCAAAATCCTACCCATTACTTAAAAAAAAAAATTATAATGGAAACATTTAAATATGTTAAAAAAAAAGACCTAATAAGATAATAAATCCTCATGTAGCCTTAAATCCTACCAGAGGTCAAAGGACCACCTAAAATACCACTTCCCCTGTGAGATCATTTTTTTTTTCATTTCCCTCTTCTGCTTTGAACCTCCCATGTATTCATGATGCGGTAGTTGTACTGTACATCACAGGTACTCTGATATTACAGGAACTGGTTTTTCTTATCCCCTCTTTCAAAGCAGAATTTGTAGCTTGATGAAATTCTTGTTCCTTGTAGTGTGTCTACTTTGGTGAGTTATTAACAGTTTCAGCTCAAAGATAGAGATAGCCCCATTAGGAGCTTCATCTGGAATTTCTTACTAGCCACAAAGAACTGACTGGTGGTGGGGGAAGTACCAGAGACTGGGCGGAATGTGACCTTATCATCATAAAGAAAGAAATGGTGAAAAAAGGAGACACTCTACTTAGACATATACTTGACAAGGTGTACTTGACCCTGGCTAGAACATTCAATCATTTGTGGAGAGTTAAAAAAAAAAAAGTATGTAATGCAGCCACTTTGGAAGACAGGTTAGCAGTTTCGTATAAGACTAACATAGTCTTACCATATGATCCAGCAATCACATTCCTTGGTATTTACCCAAAGGAATTAAAAACATATGTCCACATGAAAACCTGCACACAGATGTTTATAGGAGCTTTATTCATAGCTGCCAAAACTTAGAAGCAACAAGATGCCTGTCGATAGATGAACTGTGGCACGTTCTGACGATGGCATGTTATTCAATGCTAAAAAGAAATTTGCTATCAAGCTGAGAAAAGATAAAGGAATATCACTAAGTGAAAGAAGCCAGTCAGTATGTTTCTAACTATATGACATTTTGGAAGAGCCAAAACTATGGAGACAGTTAAAGGATACCAGTGGTTGCTAAGGGTTGGGGAGAAGGAGGGATAAATAGGCAGAGCACAGAGGGTTTTTAGGACAGTGAAAATTCTCCATGTGGTACTATAATGATATCCAAACATGTCTGTATATGTCAGTATATGTCACATATATCAGTATACATTTATCCAAACCCGTAGAATGTACAACACCAGGAGTGAAGCTCAGTGTAAACTATGGACTTGGGGGTGATAATGATTCATCAGTGTGAATTCATCAGTTGTAACACGTGCGCCACTCTGGTGGGGATGTTGATGATGGCAAGGCAGGGGACAGGGGGCATATGGGGACTCTCTGTATCTTCCCTTCAATTTTGTTGTGAACTTCAAACTGATCTTTAAAAAGTAAGTCCTTCGTAAAGAAAGATGTGGAGTCAGAGGCCACACTCCCAGAGATCCTGAGTCTGTAGAGCCGGAATCATTCCCATGGTCAGTAGGAACCAAGAGAATATAGTTTCAAATTGATGAGCTGCTTGAAAACTGTAATTTTAACATAAATCACATAAGAGAGGAAGAACAGAGGAGGACATCTGAAGAAATAAGCTGCCCATACAGGGAACAGTCTATTTAGGTCATATTTTTTAAAAAATTTAAGGACAACCATGCAAAGGAGAAAAGAAATTGGTATATATTAAGCACCTGTTAGCTGTTAGACCCTGCTAGATATCTTCACACATATTGTGCCCACTGAGCCTCTCAATGACCCAAGTCTCTCATCTCCCATTAGCAGGCAAGGAAACTAGGTTTAAGAAATGTGTTCAAGCTCACCATGTTAATAAGTGGCACAGCTGGTATTTAAACTGAGGTCTATTGGTATTTAAGTTTGTGCTATTTCTTTTTTTTTTAAAGATTTAATTTATTTATTCATGAGCGTCAGAGAGAGAGAGAGAGAGAGAGAAAGAGAGAGAGAGGCACAGACACAGGCAGAGGGAGAAGCAGGCTCCATGCAGGGAGCCGGATGTGGGACTCGATCCTGGGTCTCCAGGATCACGCCCCGGGCTGAAGGCGGCGCTAAACCGCTGAGCCACCTGGGCTGCCCAGTTTGTGCTATTTCTACTCCAGTCTGTTTCTTTTTTCTATTATTTCAAGGGCTCAATACTCACTTTCAAAACAGTTGAGAAAGTAATAAATAAATATTCAGTCGACAATTATTTACAATGTGCAGGCAGTGAGCGAAATCACTACCATAATGGAACCCATACTGGGAAGATAGATGCTAAACAAGTAATAAATGCAGAAGTAAACATAAATGCAAACATAATGTGGGATTATGAGAAATGGTATGAGGAATATAAATGGAGGACAGTCATGGAGAGCCATTTGAGACAGATTGGACATTTTTGTAAGGGGTTTAAGCTATTCATTTTTTTATTTATTAAGTTTTTAAATTTTAATTCCAATATGGTTAATGTACAGTGTTATTTTAGTTTCAGGTGTACAATGCAGTATCTCAACAGTTTTGTACATCACAACAAATGCACTCCTTAGTTCCCATCATCTATTTCTCCCATCCCCCACCCCACCTTCCTTGGGGGTAACCATCAGTTTGTTCTTTTTATTTTTTATTTATTTTTTAAAGATTTCATCTATTCATTTGACAGATTAAGAGAGAGAGAGAGAGCACAAATAGGTAGAGCAGCAGGCAGAGGGTGAAGAAGAACCAGGCTTCCTGAGGAGAAAGGAGCCAGATGCCGGGCTCAGTCCCAGGACCCTGGGATCATGACCCAACCTGAAGGTAGACACTAACCCGATGGAGCCGCCCAGGAGTCCGCATTGTTCTTTTTTAGTTAAGAGTCTCTTCCTTGGTTTGTCCTCCTCTCTCTTTTCTCCTCCTTTGTTCATTTGTTTTGTTTCTTAAGTTCCACATAAGAGTGAAATCTCTGACTCATTTCACTTAGCATTATACTCTTTAGCTCCATCGACATTGTTGCAAATTTATCATTTTATCATTTCATTCTTTTTTTGATGGGTGAATAATATTCCATTGTGTGTGTGTGTGTGTGCACCATATCTTCATCCATTTATTTGTTGATGGACACTTGGGCTGCTTCCATAATTTGGCTATTATAAATAATGATACAATAAACATAGGGGTGTACATATCCTTTTGAACTAGTGTTTTTGTATTCTTTAGGTAAATACCCAGTAGTGCAATTCCTGGATTAGAGGGTTGTTATATTTTTAGGTTTTTGAGGAACCCTCATACTGCCTTCCAGAGTGGCCACACCTATTGGTATCCTTGCCAACAGAGACAGAGTGGACATTTTAAGCTAAAATGTCCGAGGTTCTGTAAAGTGCATTGAGTTCACATTCTGTGCGAGATGCTAGGATATGAAAACTGGACATGTGGACTGTGACCCTGAAGGGGTGTTCAGGAAGGTCTGGGAGGGTTCTGTGGGGGTGTATGATAAAAGAGCTGGGTATGGAAATTTGACTTCCTGTCCACAAGAGGGCTAGAGCCTTCTAGGCAGAAGCAGCACAAAGATCCATCTCCCTCCTTGAAATCAAAATGACTACACGTTTTAACACAAACTTGTCAACTTTCTTTCTCTAAATCTTATGTAGTTCTGAAGAAGGTTGGCACACTGGCTGGAGTCTCAGTGGTGCGTGAGATCCAGGGGTTTCAGGGGGAATGGAAGCATCTGCGTCCTATCGCTGTTGCAAAGCCAGCTTTCTCCCTGCACTCCCTTCCCTCTGCCCTGCTCTGTTAGCTGCTTTGCCTCTGATCATCGCAATTTAATAACATCTAATGACACTCCTCTGCCGATTTCAGTGCCAGCTCCCCTTGGGACTTAAGCCTAGATGCAAGTATTAAAGAGAGGGCAGCCAAGGCTTCCAGGTTGCCAGTTTCTTGGCTGGAAATCCCATTCACGTTGGGAAACAGATTTTTAAAATAAATCTGGCACTGGAAGTGATGCCATCCTTTTGTAAAGCTGTGTCAATAATCATAAACCCTCATAATCATGCCCCCAACCTCTCGGCCAAGCTGACAAATATTTAGGCGTCAGCGTATCCTCATGATGCCACCTTCTGTTGACCCTGTGGGATTCTCTTGCTGTTTGGGTTGGCACTGGCTCACAGTCTTCTGTTTTATGTAATAAGGCACATGAGAGAAGCTCTTTGTACATAGCCTGTCCGCGTGGGTACTGAGCAAGAGGTCTTGTGTACCCCATCATTTTCGGCATGGTCAAAGCTAGTGAACATTTCTGTGGCCTGGGAAATGTTTGCTAACTATTGGCAAGGTTTTTATTTTCCAGTGCCATTTTGCTCCAGGCCAGGATTATAATGACCCGGCTTTGGTTTAAGATGAATTTTGCAAATATATGTGTGCGGTGGGGCTACATTTTCAGAGAAAACAAGCCTGGGTGTGGCCCAGGCTGATGTAATATAGCACTGCAAATGCTCAGGCAAGCCAACGAGGCTTACCCTTTGCAGATTGTACCAACAATCGAGGTCTGTAGGAGGACACAGGAATTCTCTCATTCTGAGAAGGTGGTTACTAGCATGTGACACAACACAGAGACTATTTTCTGATATGTTTTCCGTGTTTGCTTCAGTCTATCAAGGGAAAGGGCCATTTAACGCACTTGGGCACTTAGTTGTATCATTTACATTTCTTCCTCACTGAGTTTCTTCTTCCTTCCTTTCTTCCTTCCTTCCTTCCTTCCTTCCTTCCTTCCTTCCTTCCTTCCTTCCTTCCTTCCTTTCTTTCTTTCTTTCTTTCTTTCTTTCTTTCTTTCTTTCTTTCATCAACGTGGTGTTAAATGTTAACGTCAGGTGTTGGCAGGCCTTGCAGGGGGAACAGATTGCTTTGAAATAAACACAGCTGGGAACTGACCACATATCGTTTTTCTTTCTTTTAAGAAATGAAAGAAGCATTTATTATAGAAAGGCTGGAGCATGCACGACTGTCCAGAATTCCTTTATAGATTTGTTTTCTTCCATGTCGGGGTAACGGTTAGCGTCACGCCTTGGTGTCCAAATGGACCCACTTTTCCTTCTTTCTTTGTGAAGTTGCGGTTTGCTGGGAACAATAAACTCAGAGAGGTTTGCTGCAATCTGCACTTGAGAGGGTGGAGTCTATTCAGTGCTGCTTCTCTCTGCTGAAGTGTGGTCTTCAGAGCTAAGCAAAGAATGCCTTGTGTGTGGTGTTCTTCTGCTAGCCTTGCTTGCAGCCTTGAAAACCTCATCCGAGTCACTCCCGGCCTCTTACTGGGCTCCTCTTTCAGTGATGGGCAAGTAAGTGAATTGTGGAATTTTTGTGCATGTGTCTGTGATTTTTGTTTGATTTGATGCACTACGGAAAATGAAGGCAGGGTACGTTATAACTGTGTAATTCAACCAGGTTTGGTATCTCTTGCAAGTAGTTGTCTTATTGCTGTCAGAAGAGAAGCAGGAGCCTTTTTTTCTCACACCTGGAAGACTTTATTTTTGTTTTGGTCATTTATTCGTTTAGTCTCTGTGCCAAGGGCCTCTCTCTCTCTCTCTCTCTTTCATTTACTCTTTCTTTGCATAGACGTTTCAATGATTTGTTGAGTTATAGTAGAACAGTGAATTGTTAATAATCAATTGCTATGGTAGAAAAATGCATTGCTCTATTTTTCAAAGGCAGTTTTCCCCATAAATAGCTCTCTCTCTTGACATCTATCTTGTCAGAGCTGAGTTAGATGAAGAAGAGAGAGATACGGGAATATAACTTTGGTTTGCTTAAATGGCATTGGGGGAGCCTTTTTTCACAGGCAAAATATATTTAACTTTGGTTTTATTTTGTTTTAATGGAGAGGACTACAGGGTTGTATCTGCTGGGGTTATCTGAATTACCTGGCACCTGGGTGGGAGTAGAGATGTGGTCATCTGGACAAATGGCACTTGTCGTTCATTCCTCACTAGAGTATCCCATTTAAAGTAGCATCCTCTGTCAATTTAACTGAGGCCCATGGAGAGGAACCGTTGGAATTAGGCCACTACATCTATTTGGATTTTCACTATCAGATCCAGCACTTATCATCGTTCCTGGGATACAGCACAGCTCCTTGTATTATCCACCATATGTATGGACAAGGCTTTACATATTGTCTAACTGACTAACTTAGTAGCATGTGCTAAGCAGACATCTGAGCTCCAGGAGGAGGAAAGTACATGGTGAGTTTCGAGTCTTGTGAAACACATAGATGAGTCCAAAGGAGGAGAGCATTTGAGAAAACCTGTTACAACGAAGGTGGACCTGAAAGGCTTTCTCTGCCTTGGCTACTGCCAAGCATATTTTTTCTTGGCTTTATACAACTTGGCAGAGTTGGTCTTGATTTTGGATTCTGAAGGCATAGAGAAATAGAGTCAGTTACACATTATCTTGGACTGAGATAATCTGACCAGTTCCACTCATGAATTTCTTAAATGACTTACTCTGTTTTATTGAGACTGTACAGATTCTTTCTCTAAATGATTATAATTAACTGCTACTTAAGATAAGTCTGTGTTTGTTCATATGTGATACCCTCTGGCCTTCCTATCCAGCCCAAGAAGGTAGGGATTAGTATTATTTCCCCATTTTACAGTTGAGGATATTGAGAGTCAGGTGAAAAGTGACTCTGGAGGTTACTTGGTGAGGGAAATACTAGATGTAAACTGGTTTTTTAAAAGCTCAAAATCTCATGCTCCTCTTGCCCCCCCCCCCCATCTCTGAACTCCTTCCATTGTAGAATAGGAGGAGAATAAGCTGTGATTTGGGTGTCGGAGACCTAGATTCTGATCCTGGCTGGGTTGTTGCTGGCTCTCTGATGTTGAACAGTTACTGAAGTCTTTGGATGTCATTTTCCTGTAAGGAGGTTATATTCTTGATGTCTTATGTTTCTTTGCATCTTGAGAATCTCTATCAAGGGCTTTGTCCAGGACTGGTGTCATTGCTGTAGTACACCCCTGCAATGTAGAGCAGAGGGGAGAAAAGAAAGTAGAACTATCTGCCTTCTATCCAGATCTGTTTTGGTTTCCCCTGCCAAGCAGGAAGAGATACAGGATCTCCTTAGGTGAGGAATATTCTGGGGCCTTAAGAGACTATTTTCTTGGATCTGTCTCCTGAGCTGGCATTTCTCAGTCGGTTCTTTTTTTTTTTTTCCTTGAGAGATGGGGGAGGGGCAAGAGGAGAGGAGAGACAGAGAATCTTAAGCAGGCTCCATGCCCAGCACAGAGCCTGACACGGGGCTCGATCATAGGAACCTGAGCCCAAATCAAGAGTTGGATGCTTAACTAACTGAGCCACCCAGGTGCCCTGTCAGCCTGTTCTTTTTTATTCATCAACAAGATTATTTGAGCCAAAGTCTCTGCAGTTTCAATCCAGAGATGAACACGTGGGTTACAATCCCACCTGGCCCCAAAAGAAGTGATAACCTCCCTGCACGAGCCCATCTGTTATCTTATTCCTTTTTGGAACAGGGTAAATGTAAATAAATATTACTTTCTCCCTCCTTTAGGTGTTTCATCTTATGGTAGGTGGTTGACAAATGGGCAGGGCAGAGGAGCGGGAAGGTATTGTTTATTCTCCCTCCGTAGTTAACTCTATCAGTTGTTTACAGATCAAATTAGAACGTTATAAGATACTGAGATAAGGGTGATTATATTTGACTGACATTGAGAGGAAAAATTCTGTAGCTACCATTTACCATCTACCATTATTATGTACAGGAAAGAACAAAGAAGTTGAAACAACCACCTCTCAGTAGGGAGAAGAGGGCAGCTCTCCTGAGTAAAGAGAGTTAGCATTCTTATACTGGTAGTTTCATCCCTTTTTTTTTTTTTTTAAGATTTTATTTACTTATTCATGAGAGACACAGAGAGAGAGAGAGAAAGGCAGAGGCAGAGATATAGGCGGAGGGAGAAGCAGCCTCCATGCAGGGGGCCTGATGTGGGACTCGATCCCAGGACCCGGGATCATGCCCTGAGCCAAAGGCAGACGCTCAACCACTGAGCCACCCGGGGCCCCTGATAGTTTCATCCTTAAGTGGTGAAAAACCTCATCCATGACCACAATCTGCATTTGGGAAGCTGTGCTTTGCCTGATGCTTGGGTGCTGGTCACTCACAGACTTCCTGGCTAGGAGGTGGGGTTTTTGAATGAAGAGGTGAGAGCTCCACGTTCCCAGGCTAGCCCTTTCTTCTGCTGCAGTGTCTCTGTCCCCACACTCATGCTGTAATACAGACCTTAACTTTATGCTTATGTCTTTCCCCGTAGGCAGGAAGCGGAACCCTGGTCTTAAAATTCCAAAAGAAGCATTTGAACAACCTCAGACCAGTTCCACGTAAGTTGACAAGATCATCGTCTTACTCCAAACACTTCACTTTACAGATTTCCAGGGAAGGGGGGTTCATTTTTGGGTTGATGAGCAATGCCTTGACTATGGAAATCACTGTTAGAAAGAAGAGCCCCCCCCCCTTTAAAAAAGATTTTATTTATTTATTCATGAGAGACACACAGAGAGAGGCAGAGACATAGGCAGAGGGAGAAGCAGGCTCCTTCTGGGGAGCCCGGCACAGGACTCGATCCCAGGACCCCAGGATCATGACCTGAGCCAAAGGCAGACACTCAGCCACTGAGCCACCGAGGCGTTCCAAGAAGAGCCCTTTAAAGCAGGGAGCCATGGGCTCACTGCTCTGAGACCTGAAATAATCAGGTCAGTCAGTCTATGTTGAATGGATAGCTTTGAACTCAGCGTCTCACCTTACTGGTTGGCAGAAAATGGAGTGTCACAAATGCATTTGGCAGATGGGGTCCTATGAAGTTCAGAAAGGTCCCTGGATATGGATTTTTTTTGCCTTTTCCACATAGACTTGAGCAAATAAGCAAATCCCTGTGAGAGCCACGACTATAAAACTTGGGTTGAGATGGAAAGATGGTATTTGGTAAGGACTCAGCATCCTGACACCTAAATCCTGTCCCATATAAATAGAAGACAAAATGAAGTAAAGGAACTTTTTAATTTTAATTAGCAGAGGCTTTGGCCCAAATCCCTAAGTGAGCTCAAGTCCTGGTGAAGCAAGATTACCCTCTCGTTTAGCCTCCCTCTTATTTCTTTTTCTCTCTGTGGGGTAGTGAGAATACCTCCTGTCCTGCTGGAGGTATGACCATGTTATTACAAAGCATCTCCTTGGGAGGAATGGAAATTGCAAGGAAAAAATTCGGATCAGAAGTACAAGAGAGGCAGAGCAAGTATAAGGAAAGGCCATCCCAGTGGAAGCTCGAGACCAAAGGCCTTTGCTCATCTCTACAAAAGTGTCTCCCTTTCTAAAGGTTTTTGGCCTTCACCATGATTCATCCTATCAGAAATTGCCCCTTCTGGTGGTGGAATGTTCTGATCATGTCTACTGTAAGACTTTGTTGAGACCATTGGCTATTCCATGAGTGGTATGAAGAAATGTTCGGTTCAAGAACATTGAAGTATGGAGCCGAGTGGAGAGCCACTCCTCAGGGTAGCTCAAGGGCCACACTCACCTTAGACAGTTCCTTTAGTGAGGCCCTACAGGACTAGGTTCTTTTCATATCTGCTATGGAGAGAGATTTTTTTTTTTTCTGGCCCTTTTGGTTTTTTTTTTTTTTTTCCTGTGGCCCTGTGACCTGTGTAATTCGTAACTTCTCCCCTCTCAAGAGTTTAGACTCAAATATATTGCTTCCTTGTACTATCTGCATAGGACTCTATGTCATAGACTTTTGAAACTTTTCCACTTGAAATGATTGTAGATTCACAGGACATTACAAAGAAATGCACTGGGAGATCCCATATACTCTTCCCCTGGTTTGTGTCCTCTCCTCCATGTTAACATCTCACACAATTGCAGCAAAATATCAAAACAGAGTGGCATTGGTGTAAACCTAGAACTTATTCAAATCTCACCAGTATTCTAAGTTCTTGTGTGTGTATTTGTGTGTGTGTGTAGCTCTATGCAATTTTATCACGTGTGTAGCCTTATGGAACCACTACCATAATCAAGATACTCAATTGTATCAACGCCACAAGACTCTTTGGTGTTATTCCCTTAGAGCCACGCCTACCTCTAACCCCCAGTCCTAACCCTCTGGCAACCACTAATCTGTTCCACATTTCCATTTTGTTTTCATGGTTGCTGCATAAACGGAATCATGCATCTATTTGAGATTGGCTTTTCCATTCTACGTAGTTTCTTTGAGGTTCATTCAAATTGTTCCTTGTATCAATAATTCTTTCCTCATTATTACTGAATCCATTCCATGGTATGGATATACCATGGTTTCTTTTAACCCTTTAGCCTTAGAAGAAGATATGGGTAGTTTCCACTTTGGGACTGTTACGACCATAGCAAGTTCTTGCGTGAAAATAAGTCTTCATTTCCCCATGGACATATGTCCAATAGTGCATTTTCTGGGTCATATGGTAAGTCCATTTTTGAAATAACTTCCAAAATATTTTCCAGAGTGGTTGTACCATTTTACATTCTTATTAGCAATTTATGAATGATCCAGTTTCTCTGCATCCTTGCCAACATTAACACTGTTTCCCATTTTAGTCATTCTTTTTTTAGAAAAATATTTATTTGTGTGTGTGAGAAAGAGAAAGTGCAAATTGGGGAGTGGGGGGGGGCGAAGGGGAGGGAGAGAGTATCTCAAGGAGATTCCCTGCTGAGCATGGAGCCTGACAGAGGACTCTGTCTCATGACCCTGAGATCTTGACCTGAGCTGAAATCAAGAATCGGGCACTTAACTGACTGAGCCACCCAGGTGCCCCATTGGTCATTCTGATCGATGTATAATATCATATCCTTGCAGTTCTCGTTTTCATTTCTGTAGTGGCTAATGCTGCTGAGTATTTTTAGGTGTTTATTTCCCATCCATATATCTTTGATGGTGAAATATCTGTGCACGTCTTTGCCTGCTTCCTAATTAGATTACCTTTTTTAATGTTGAGTTTTGAGACTTCTTTCTGTATTCTAGACACAAGGAGTTTGTCAGATACGTGATTTGAAAACATTTTCTCCTCATCCTTTTATTTTGATTAAATCCCGCCTAGCAATTTTTCCTTTTATGGGTCATGCTTTTGGTGACAATTTAAAGAACCCATTGCTCCACACTTTGTTCTTATGTTTCAAGATAATTTTGGCTATTTTAGGGCTTTTCTTTCCATATTAGTTTTAGAAGTAGCTCATCTATGTCTGCAAATGGACTTGCTGAGATTTTGGTAGGAATTATGTTGAACCTTTAGATCAATTTAGGGAGTACTGACATCTTGACTACACTGTCTCCTAGTCCATGAACCTGGTAGACTTCTGCAAGTCTTTAGATTTTCTTTGATGTCTTTCATCAATATTTTATAGTTTTCATCATACAAACTCTTTGCATTAGGGGTTGTGAAGATTTTTACCTAAGTATTTCATTTTGTGGAGGTAACCATAAATGATACTCCATTTAAAATTTCGGTTTCCACCCGTTAAGGGTCAGTGTATTGAAATACAATAGATTTTTCTGTATTGCTCTTATAATCTGTGACCATACTGAATTCACTTAGAAGTTCTAGGAGTGTTTTTGTAGAGGTTTTTTTTTTTTTTCATTTTTGTAGATTTTTTAGAGTTCTATGTAGTCATGCCGTCTGCAAATAGAGACAGTTTTCTTTCTTCCTTTCTGAACTGTATTTTAAAAAGCTTTTTATTATTTTTTTGCTTTATTTCAGTAGCAAGAATATCCAGTACTGTGTCACATAAGATTGGTGAGAGCAGGCAACCTTGCTTTGTTGTTACAGGGAAAGCATTCAATATCCTACCATTAGGCATGATGTTAGGTTTTTGTAAATTGAGGGTTGAAAAAGTTCCTCTCTAGTCATGGGGTATTGAGGGTTTTTACTGTTAATGTGTGTTGAATTTTTGTTAAGTGCTTTTTTGTGCATCTCTTGACACAATCATAGATTTTTCTTCTTTGTACTGTTTAAATGGATTGCATTGTGATTGATTTTTAAATATTAAACTAGCTTTGCATACCCAAAATAAATCTCACTTGGTTGTGGTACATTTTTTTTTTTTATATGTCATTGGATTCAATCTGTTGAAATTTTGTTGAGGATTTTTGCATCTAAATGCATGAGAGATGTTCATCTGTAGTGGGTTGTCTGGAGTTTTTTTTTTTTTTTCCTTTTTTCTTTTTCGTTGTGTTATTATTTTCTGGTTTTGACATTAAGGTAATTTGGCCTCATAAAATGAATTGTTAAGAGTTTCTTCTGTGTTTTTTTTTTTCCTGGTAGACACATAAAATCTGTATTAATTCTTTTTAAAAAATGTTTGCTAAAATTCTCCAGTGAAACAAAATGAGCCAATATATTTCTTTTTTTCCTGGAGCTTTTAAAATACAAAATCAATTTCTGTAATGGTTGTAGGACTCTACAGATGATCTGTTTTTTCAAGTTTGGATGGTTGTAGGTTTTCAGGGAACTGGTCCATTTCTTCTAAGTTGTTGAATCTTTAAGAGTAACATAGCTTCTAGTATTTCCTAATTATTCTTTGAATGACTGCAGGACATGTGATATCCCAGTTTTTCCTGAGATTGGTAATCTGTGCCTTCTCTCTTGTAGTTTGTATCAGTCTTACTGAGGTTTACTAGTATTATTGATTTTTTTAAAGGATTTTATTTATTTATTTAGAGAGCATGTGTGCGAGAGCGTGAGGGACAGAAAGAGAGGGACAGAGAAACTCAAGCAGACTCCCCACTGAGTGCATGGAGCTTGACTCGGGGCTCTGAGATGAAAACCTGCGCTGAAATCGAGAGTCACACGCTTAACTGATTGAGCCACCCCGGTGCCCGTTTTTTGGATACATTCTTATGTCACCCTTCCACTTGTCTTACATTCCTTCCCTTTAAATTTTTAGTCCTCATTTTCTTCTAACTTATATTGATTTTCTGTATTTTGTGAATTTTATGAAAGCCACAATAAATCCTTCCTTGGTATAAACAAATGAATAAAAACCTACGCAATGATAAACATAGTTTCTGTGTTGTCTTTCCCTCATGTGTTAGAATAAACTTTGAATATGATTTTCTTTTTCACTGTGTAAAGCCAAGAGCATCGCTTTATTATTACAGACTAGACCACTTTAGCTCATGGAGAGCCTTATTATTAGTAGTTGTATTTTAATACCGATTCTTATATTTGTAGTCCTAAAGAAGTAGCTTCCACATTTTGTGTTTTTCTTGGCGATATTTTAGGGTTGGCTTGGTGACTCTTACCATTTATACCCTGCCTTCTTCTGCCGTACTACACAAAAATAAATATCCTGGGACAGAGCTCCATTCTTCCTAGTTTCGTGTGTGTGGTCCCTCTGCTTGAGCTCTTTCTTTGAGTAACTGATGCCAATGTGTTTTTGGCTCAGGTTTCTGAGCTGTCCCCATACTTGATTGGCAACAGCTAATTCTGAATTGATTCTGTGCTAGTGAGTATTATTCCAGTTAACCCTCCCAAGAAGCTCAGGAGGCAGTTACTGTTACTTTTACTTCATAAGTGAGAAAACAGATCTGTACAAGGTCAGGTGCTCAGAACAGTTGGGCATCACTTCATGGGTAAGAGTTCAGGCTCAAGCTAGAATGCTTAGGTTCACATTTGGGATCTAAACTTGACTAGTTGAATACCTTTGGCAAGCTCCCTACCCCTACTAAGCCTTAGTTTCTCCTTCTGAACAATGGGAATAAATAGTGATGTGGTTGGTGTGAGGAGTGGGTATCATAACCCTATTAAATGCTTAGCCTAGTTCCATTATAACTTCTCAAAGAAGGTTGCTCCAAGTCACTGCTATTATTATTACTAATCCACTTAGTAATTATTAATAATTATTATAATTAAGTGGAAGAGCTGGCATACAAAGTCAGGGCTCTCTGTCTTTCAAGTATATGTTCTGAGCCACATGTCAGACTGGTACAGAGTGTGGTCAAATAGTCTGTGGCTAGCAAAACAAGAGGCAGGATCTTTTACTTCTATAGTCGAGAAGACATCATTGTGAGGCTCTGGGTTCTAATTTCACCACGTCTTTGAAGGACTTTAAGTTATTTAGTTTTTTTTGTTGTTGTCAGCTCTTCACATTAAGGTAGAGTTATGTAAATTAAAGAAGATATTTTGTACAAAGGGTATGGCACAGTCTCTGGCTTAAGTAGGTGCTTAGTTAAATATTGTCAAACAGATGAAAAAAAACAAACAAACAGATGAATAATAGTTCTCCTAATAACCAGTAAACTGATTATTTATGACTTAGAATTACAAATAAATAATTATTATAATAAGCCAAACAAAGCCTATTGTTCATAAAAGCCAATAAATACTAGGGGCACCTGGGTGACTCAGTTGGTTAAGTGTCCAACTCTTGGTTTTTGGCTCAGGTCATGATCTCAGGGTCGTGAGATGGAGCCCCGTGTCAGGCTCCATGATGATGAGCGTGGAGCTTGCTTAAGATTCTCTCTCTCCCTCTGCCCCCTCTTCCTGCTCCTGTATGCATGTGTACTCTCTCTCTCTCTCTCTCTCAAAAAAAAAAAAAAAAGACTAATACTAGGTGACCTTTAGAGTATCTTTGACCTTCCAGGGAAGGAATTTTGTAATAAGTTTGTTTCTTTCCCCAGAGGACTAAAATATTGAATAAGCAACAGAGAACGTACACCCACAGTGAACCTCCTGCAGAGACTCAGTGCCCCAGGCAAGCTAATATGCCCAGCCCTGGACAGAACACAGTGTCAACTAGTCTAATATGAGCCATCAGCCTTGGCTCCATCATTTGGTGCTTTTGGCTGACCTGATGAGTCCAAAGGCCTCAGGCTTGGGCGGATTGATCATTTTCATTAGAGGGGGCCTTGGTGTTGGGAGTAGGTTCCTTGGATTCCATCAGACTTGGACTGAAACCATGGCTTTACCACTTGGGAGCAAGTTAGTTAAACTCTGAGCCAAATAGTTTCTCATCTGGACCACAGGAGTAATGCTGCTTGTAGGACTCTGTGTGTGTGTGTGTGTGTGTGTGTGTGTGTGTTTAAAGAATTAAATGAGATTTAGGTAAAGCATTGCACCCAGTTCACCATATGTCCCTTCTCTTTAGGTCAAGACTGAGATTCAAGTGGCATGAGTTTTATTTTCAGGCCGGGTGGGCTAGATGGTTTTAGCAAATCTCTGTGCTTTTCTCATTCTGGAAGATGTCATGACCCCCTCCTATTCGGTAGAGGCATAATGCAGGGTTAGTACAATACTGGAGTTCAACAAACTTTTTCTTTTTTTTTTCAAAGGCCAGCTAGCTAGTAAATGTTCCAGGCTACCTGGGCCACAGTGGCCTCTGTCGAATATTCTTTGTGGTTTGTTTTTCTACAACTTTTTAAAAAAGATTTTATTTATTTATTTATCCATGAGAGATGCACAGAGAGAGGCAGAGACATACACATAGGGAGAAGCAGGCTCTTCATAGGGAGCTCGATGCAGGATTCGATCCCTGGACTCGGGATCACACCCTGAGCCGATGCAGATGCTCAACCACTGAGCCACCTAAGCGTCCCTTAAAGATTTTATTTATTTGTTCATGAGAGACACACATAGAGAGGCAGAGACATAGGCTGAGGGAGAAGCAGGCTCCCTCTGGGGAGCCCGATGTGGGACTCGATCCCAGGACCCCGGGATCATGACTTGAGCCAAAGGCAGATGTCCAACCACCGAGCCACCCAGGCGCCCCTTCCTACAACTTTGTAAACTTGAAAAAAAAAATCATTCTTAGCAGGACCACAGTCTGTAATTTGCAAAGCCCTGCATGAATACTGGAATACCAGAGGTAGAAGAGGTCTTCCCCAGTGCCCTCCTTGGATGGCAAGAAAACGGAGGTAGCCCAAAGTAATAGTGACCTTTCTGTTGCTTCATGCTTTTTAAAAGGAAGGGTGCTGAACAACTGCAGAAGAGTTTTTATTGTTTATGATTGTCACATGTTTCAAGTAATACTCGTCTTTATTTCAGAGTTCCATTGCAATTAGTACAAATCATTGATGATGAAAGAAAAATCACTTTGGAAATTTTAAGAATGAGCGATCAGATTTTTAGAAATTGAATCCTCTGGAAAGTATTTCTGAAGAAAACCTCCCTGCTCATAAACACAAGATCTATAAAAACATCCCTGGTGTGTTGTGTGTGTGTGTGTGTGTGTGTGTGTGTGTGTTCCTCTGATTCTCTCCCACCCAGTCGCTGGTTTTAAGTTAGTATAGAAAAACTTTATTTTAGTGCATTTCAAGAGGGATTTTGAGGTAAGAGAGGGCTTGCCATTAAAACTTTATGTTTATATCTGTGTTTACATTCCCATTGTTTCCTTATCATTTTCTTTAAAGATTCTTTTTTAAAAAAAGATTCATTTATTTATTCTTGAGAGACCAGAGAGGGGCAGAAACACAGGCAGAGGGAGAAGCAGGCTCCATGCAAGAGCCCGATGCGGGACTTGATCTCAGATCCTGAGCCAAAGGCAGCCGCTCAACTTCTGAGCCAACCAAGCGTCCCTTTTCCTTACTGTTTTATTGAGTTAGTTTCAGCAGAAGGGGCGGGATTATAACACATTAGGACTGGGAAAAATTGTTATGGGCTAGGATTCCTTTGCGCTCCCTTCCTTCCCTTCCATTTTCCCTTGTATTTTTCTAGAGACTATTCTGGAATGGAATGTCTCCTTAGGAAGACCTGGGTCTCTTTGGTCAGCCTGGACCCTAGCAGCCCTAGGATTCTTTTGTCTTTTTGTTGTGATACTTTGGGTGCATTTATTTTAAGAAAGCGCTTTTTGGAGCTTCTAGCTAGTCGCACGGCCAAAGCCAAACATCTTTCTCTTAAATGGATTGATACCAAACTGGGTAGTAGAAATAAATACACATGAGGGCACTGTATGCTTTCTCTATGGAGACAAAATCAGCCAAGCTCTGGCTGCTGAGATGGCCCCTGGATAGTGTGTGTGCTACATACGGAAGAAATTACACAACTGCATTAGGTAGCCTGATAAAAGAGAAACTATTCTGATCTGCGAACTGGAAGACCTGGGTTAGTTGTGACCTTGGGCAAGGTCACTTCACCTCTCTGGACCTTTTTTCCATCTATAAACATGGGGACTAGATAGACTTGGAATTATTATGGTTTATGAATTTTGTGAGTTAACTTAACCATGTGATAATTATTGTTTTTTAAAAATCATTGTGGAAAAATGTGGTGGAATAATTGGGCACATTGGTGTTCTTGGATGAAAGAAGAAATTTGGGGCTTAGAAGAAGAGTATAAGTATTTATATAATTACATACACCTCGCTCATATTTATTGAACATTTACTCTATGCCAGCCATTCTGCTAAGCATTTTACTTGGAATATCTCAGGATATGCTAATATCCTCATGTTAAAGAATAGAAGCTCAAAGAGATTGTCATTTATTTTATTTTTAAAAAAATATTTATTTGAGAGAGAGAGAGAGCATGAGAGCAAGCAGAGGGAGGAGGGGGAGGGACAGAGGGAGATGGAGAGAATCTTAAGCAGACTCCCCACTGTGCACAATGCCCAATGTGGGTCTCGATCCCACAATCTCGAGATCATGACCTGAGCCAAAATCAAGAGCCGGATGCTCAACCGATTGAGCCACCACAGAGATTAAGTCATTTAAACCCAGATATAGTTTATTCCAAATCCCACACTATTAACACTTTTGTACTACTTTGTTTTACTGATGAACTTCCTAAGGAAAAAAATCCCTCCTGTTGTATGTGATTTGGGAATGGCATATTTGACTAAATATACCTCATGTTCCCCCCCCCTTTTATTTTCGTAGGCCACCTCGAGACTTAGACTCTAAAGCTTGCATTTCTATCGGAAATCAGGTAAGAAGAATCATGTTTGCCAGTTAACATCTTGACCATTTCTCATGCATGCTTTCCGACTGGCCATTGAAAAATATATTTTCCATACCATGCCGTCAGGGGATGGGCCAAAAAGTTTGAATTTAAGCAGAAGTGGTATGTGGCACTTTTGCTGCTTTGAGTGCCTTACTGAAATCAGGCTAGCGTGGTTCTGATGGAAGGTATTTGAGGAGGGGAGTAGATGATTCACTCTGGGGAGTGCTCCTCCGAGTCCAAGGGTGGATCTAGTTGGCCATCAGTCCACAAATGGATTAAATGCATGAGGAAGGGGGCAGGAGGGCAAAGGAGCCACAGTGTAGATAGGTCAAACCAAGCAGGTTGAGTTGAGGCCGGATCTCTGTGCTGCTGGTGACAAGCAGGTGGCATACTGTGCAAGTCTGAACATGCCCTGGTGCTTCCCGTGTTCAGCGGCTGCTTGGATAAAGCCTCTAGGCCAGAAATAACCCTTAGAACGTTGGGAGAAGCCAGAGAAAGGATGAGGTAATCGTCGTCTTTTATTTTTTCTTTACTATTGCATTGTTACTTTTCTCTCCTGCAGAACTTTGAGGTGAAGGCAGATGACCTGGAGCCTATAATGGAACTGGGGCGAGGTGCGTACGGGGTGGTGGAGAAGATGCGACACGTGCCCAGCGGGCAGATCATGGCGGTGAAGGTAGAGTTGACGCTCCCCAAACGTTTTCTGTCTGTGGTGTATCCGTTCATCCATCTCAGTTACAGATCAGTTCTATTTGTAGAAGACAAACAATCTTCAGTGGGGGTAAAACAAAGATTATTGGGAGGGAACAGTATTCCCTCCAAATGTGTGGAAGGTGCTTCCTTGGTGTGAGTTGCATTTACTGGTTTGGTTGTTTTTTTTTTTTTTTTTTTAACTGATAAATCCCACCCCCTCCTTTTAATTTTGTTATGTAACCACCATGCCATCACAGTTAAAAGAATATTATCAATACTTCTTTCATGTCATGGAATACCAGCTCCAAATTGAGATTATCGTGATCATCAAAATCTTTTTTTCTTTCTTTTCTTTTTTATTTATTTTTTTTATTTTTTTTGCCTGTTGGTTGTGGAAATCAGGATCCAAATAAAAAGTTCACATATTGCCTCAAAAGTCTCTTTTATTCTGTATTCTGTTGCTTTTAAAGAATGGTCCTTGAAAACCAGGAAATCAGAATTGAGGGAGAAAATTTATGTCCATTTGTGGGAAAAAGGGGGAAAAATGCATCTTGAGTGAGTTTGCATAATTTTTGAGCTATAAAAAGGAACTTAGAATCATTGCATATTTCTTGAATAGATGCTCAAGGGGCTTTGGAGATCCAGTGTCTCTACATGAGTTCATGGATTTGAGCCATTGTTAGGAATGCGCTCGAACCATCAGATGACTTGGACCCCTTTGTTTTTGGAGGATGGAGATATCTTTCCCTTACCTTGAAGATTCTGCAATGTGTTCTTCTGCAGACTTTTTGCTCATTAGGCAAAAAATATGAAAGCCTTGTGATGTTATATCTTTACTGTCAGTTAATGACAGAACCATGTTTCTTTAAGGCTAACACTTACTGGTGTGACAGGTGTGTCTTCTCTCAGAAGCCCTGGGATAGGAATGAACAATTTCTTCACTTCTACCTGATTCCATCCATTTTTGATAGCTCTGTCAATTCCTTTTTTTTAATTTTTTTAATTTTTATATATTTATTTATTCTTTATTCATGAGAGACACAGAGAGAGGGAGGCAGAGACAGAGTAGAAGGAGAAGCAGGCTCCATGCGGGGAGCCCGATGCGGGCTCAATCCCAGGACCCCAGGATCACAACCTGAGCTGAAGGCAGATGCTCAACCACTGAGCCACCCAGGCGCCCAGCTCTGTCAATTCTTTTACAGTTGCTACTTAGTCCAAATATTCTTATCTATCCCCAAAGAGGGGTTTTGGATTTTTCTGTGGGATCCTGCGTCAGCCACAAAGTCACGAATACTGTGGTCTCTGTACTGAACAGACATAACACAATAAAGCAGACTGCTTTTGTGACTTGGAAGGAAATACATTCGCCAACATTCACACACTGTCCAAAATATATTATCAGTTTGTTTCTTGCCAGAGATCTTTCAGGAAATCCACTGAAAGTCTTATTTCTCATTTGTTACAAACAGCTAATCACTAGGATAAATACTTGAAAGGTCTTTGCTCGAAATTGGGCTGTGAGTTTTGTAGTATTTTCGGGATGGGACTCCTTAATCTTTCAGGTCCCTGCCTTATTAACTGACTCATCCTCAGAGCAGTAACCATACATTTTTCCATGCGTTCCCATTCAGCGGATCCGGGCCACAGTAAATAGCCAGGAGCAGAAAAGGCTACTGATGGATTTGGATATTTCCATGAGGACAGTGGACTGTCTTTTTACGGTCACCTTTTATGGCGCACTCTTCCGGGAGGTAGGTGATCCTTCCATTCACCATCTGAGGAGAACAAGCAATTAAAAAGAAGTCTCTCTAATCACATGAACACAATACACAGTCCTGGCACTCTTTCTCGTTTGATGTGTCTTCTATAGAGACATCTCTGTTTGGGTGATGGTGACATGGCCCGCCGCGAAGTTGGCTTGAGATGACAGCATTAGCCCTTTTAAAGACACTGAGGCTCTCTTTCTCCTTTCTGTTCTGGTTTGTTTATTTTGGCATAGTCATCTATAGCAGCGGTCTATAGGCTAATTTAGATAGATTTCTTAAAACCTGAAATATTGTGGTCTTTTGGCCAAATGATAAGCTTCATTTACTTTGTTTATGGACCACACGGGCTTACATTTATCTTCTTGCTTTACCTCTGCTTTTACTTCACCGTGATATGGATTATGATGCTTCAACCAGCTTTTTTTTTTTAAAGTAGATTTTTTATTTTATTTTTTTCTTCTTAAAGATTTTATTTATTTATTCATAGACATAGAGAGAGAGAGAGGCAGAGACAGAGGCAGAGGAAGAAGCAGGTTCCATGCAGGGAGCCCGATGTGGGACTCGATCCCTGGTCCCCAGGATCACACCCCAGGCTACAGGCGGCGCCTAACCGCTGCACCACTGGGACTGCCCTCAACCAGCTTTTTGATGAACTATTGCCAGCGTTCTGTGTGGGAGGATAGAGCAGGCCTGTAGACCTAATCCCCAAAAGCCTGGATTTCTGGGAATCTATTGTTTGTGACTATCAGTAGAGATGCCTTTATTTATTTAAAAGAAGTTTTTTTAAAACTTTGAGTTGATACTCAATGTCCCATTAGTTGCAGTTGTACAACATAGGGATTCAACTTCTCTATACGTTATAGATGCTCACCCCAAATGTAGCGACCATCTGTCACCACATAATTCTGTTATTAGTACCATTGACTATTCCCTATACTGTGCCTTTTATTCTCGTAACCTCTTCATTCCATAGCTGGAGTGTTAGTATTCAGATCCTACTCTTTAACAAGGAGTAAGTAGGTGATCACATGCAAGTTCTGCTTGGCTGCCTGCTAGTTGGCTCTTTGGGAACACACTTGCTTGTTTGTGAATTTATTTGAGGTCTTGAAGGGAAATTGTACATTTCTGCCAAAAACTTAAGTAAGAAACAGTTCTTCCCGACAGGTATTAACTGTTTCCTTTTCTTTTCCTTTTCTACCCTCTCTAACAATCTCTGAACCAATCGGTCTCCAGGGTGATGTTTGGATCTGCATGGAGCTCATGGATACGTCGCTAGATAAGTTCTACAAACAAGTGATTGATAAAGGCCAAACAATTCCAGAGGACATCTTAGGGAAAATAGCAGTTTCTGTGAGTACATCATGGACCCTACCACAAGGAGAATATGAGACGTCTAGACCTTGTGTGTCTCTGATTCCCTGCTGTGAGGAAACACGAGTTGGACCAGAGCTTCCCTCCTCTACATGTCTGTTGAATGTGTGAATGCGTCCCTGGACGTGTCAATGAATGCTTTTTTTTTTTTTTTTTTTTTTTCTGGGCACCATGTAGAAGATTTTACTACTGACTTGGTTTGGTAAACTCTCAGTTAAAATGCCTCTAAGCGGTGCCTTCATCTGCTGTGACCATATTACTGGTGTCTATATTAGTTTACTTTGATTTTCATTTGTAGATTTTCAAATCTTCTTAGGGCTAAGAGGGCATAGAGAGAAGCATAAGAAAATGAATTGGAAAGAGAGATTACTCCCTTAATAGCCATTGAGGCTCATAAAGGTGGAGAGAAAAAAATGCTGGAGACCAAATGAGACCCTGGATAGATGACCGAGACATGCTTTCTACTGTAAGATCTGGTCCTCTCTGGTGGGTGGAGTTCCAAGAGTGTAGCTTTTTGTGTATTTTCTTGGATAGGGCCACCACTGTCTGAGAAAATACTTCACCTGGTGATGGGATAATAAACCTGAGTATACTTAACATTCAGTTTCTTTCCAGTGATGGAGAAAAATCTATCTTGTGTTTCTCTTGCAGATTGTAAAAGCATTAGAACACTTACACAGTAAGCTCTCTGTCATTCATCGAGGTAAGCATACGTGGAGTTGCTTTGGCTGTTCCTTTTATGAAATCAATTTCTTTTACCCAGATTTGGAGGTGAAATTGAGTTAAGCAGTAAAACTGAGGGGTTTTCCTTCTCAGAGGAATAGCCAATAAGTAGCTGCTTTTTATCTTGTCTGAGGATGTTAAGAAAACACGGGGTCTTTATTACACCTAAATTGAATATAAACCACCTGTTACCATGCACAGCTCTGGGATTACCCCATTGAGAATTATTTTAGAAGATAGGATAAAAAATGCATGTAGTATAGACTATCACTTGGGAACTTCTTAGAAAAGTGGAATCATGCATGGTTCCCCAGACCACCTGAGTCTCCATTATTAACAAGATCCCCAGGTAATTTTTGTATACCATAGAGTATGAAAAGTTCTAGTATAAAGTATAGCTATTTCAGATAGCAGGAGGCAGGATAAAATGAAAAAATTGATAGATTTATCTCTTCTTCCTCTACTTCCTCTTTTTTCCTTCCTGTTGGCCTGTCATCTTTTCATCCATCCATCCATCCATCCAATTATCTGTACATCCATTCTTCCATCTTTCATCCATCCATTTATCACTTATGCTCATTTTCCCACCATTTATGCATCACTATAATAGATGGCTGAAAAGAAAACATTCTTATTAAAATTCCACAAAGGGATTTTTGATAGGGAAATAAGACAAATGTACGACAAACACATGGAAAAAAATAAACCACATTACACAGAGGAAAGTACCAAATATGGAAGTAGTCTAGATAGAATATAAAGCAAGGAGATGATTAGCACTGGGTGATTATAGTAAAAGAAAACGTCTTAGAAGACACATGCTCAACCAAGTCTGAAGAAAAATTAGGGTAAAGTATGGATAGCTAGTAGGGTAGTGAGATTTGATGATTCTTATGCTCTCTGAGCCTGAAAGTGATGTAAAATGCCTTACACAGAGGGCCGGTTATTACTATTATTACTGTTACTATTATCATTAATCATTATCATTAGAAATTGGAAAAAATAGGAAGGAAGAGGAAGAGGAGAAGAAAGTGGGAAAGAATCCATGTGGGAAAAAGAGTGTGGATTACCCACAAATGTGAAATTTAGCTTTTAAAGATTTATTTCAAGATGAGGAAGTATTTCATTTGTATTAAAAGATATATATATACATAAGGCATAAAATAAAATTTGCATATCCACCATTCAGTTTAAAGGAAAACATTATAAAGGATAATTTCTAGTGTTTTTAGAATAACCTACTGTGCTGATTACGTGTCCTTTGTGAAAAGTGCCACAAGGGGAAAAAAAAAAAGTTAACTGTAATTTCTAAGTCCATCATCTAAAGATAGCAATGATTATCTATTTGAGGGTATGCTTTGTGATCTGGAATATCTGAATTCCTGAGGAGTTACATTTATGTAACCTCGGACACACTTCTTGCAGATGCTTCCATCAAAACTGGTTGTTTTGATCAGATTGGATGTATGGTTACATTGCAGCCTGCCTTACAATTCCATGGTCTCTTTGCTCCTACCCTTACTGTGCAATAAGTTATGAGGAACTGGGCTTTAAAAAAAAATTTTTGTTGTTGTTGTTGTCATCAGAACACTTAAGAGGAGATCTACCCTCATGGCAAATTTAAAGTGTGCAACGCAGTATTATTTATTATAGGGTCAATGCAGCAGATTTCTAGGACTTACTCGTTTTGCATAATAGAGACTCTGCCCAAGGAACAGGGCATTTGATTTGGCATAATCTTTAAAGTTTGTCCTACACATACGGGGGCAGTGAGGATTATAGAGGAAACAGCCCTTTCTGCGGATGGATTCACAATCCTACAAGGAGGACAAAACACGAAATAGAAAGTCCAGTTGGAAGCAGTAAGATGCACCAAAGTGTTGAGTCAGGGAGGGCCATTAGTTTCTTGTTGGGCCCCAGAGGGAAAGGAAGGCCAGGGGGGACGTGGAGATGCCATGCCCCCTGGTGGTGGACACATGAATCTTCAGAGCAGCCTGGGACCATGGGCTTTTCTGCTTGTTCTTGCTTTCAGATGTCAAGCCTTCCAACGTGCTGATCAACGCTCTGGGCCAAGTAAAGATGTGCGATTTTGGAATCAGTGGCTACCTTGTAGACTCTGTCGCTAAAACTATTGATGCAGGATGCAAACCGTACATGGCCGTAAGTACAGCAGTGGGGGGAGGCATCTGGAAATGCAGCCGCCAGCAAAGCTCGCCAGGAAATAGGACATGGATGGCCACACGGGGAAAATGGAAATGTGCTTACGGTGCACGAAATATTCTGCTTCTTCTTATTTTTTTCTTAAATATCTTCTGTCTGAACTCGTTAGTCACTTGCTTCAAACATATTATTTTTAAAAATTCAAGGAAAAGAGGTCTATTACTTGGGGGAAGAAAGCCATGTAAGTCATCTGTACGGCCCACACGAAATTGTCACACTGTGTTGCAAGGGAGTGTTGTCCTGTTTGTTGAGGACAGAGCAGTAACCAGAATTTAAATCACCCAAACAAGTCAGTGAGGTTAGTCCAGAGAGAAGCTCATAGCTGTGAAGACTCGTTGCCATTGGCAGAGACTTAGGGACCCCCTTTCACGTTACAAGGCCTCTGTATTGTGTCTTGAAATTGATTTGCACTTGGGGTTGAGAACCTTCCCATCAGTGTTGAGCTAAACTCAGACAGTGGCCGGTGACTCTTGGGGATTCTTACTATTGGATTCTGGACTGTTAGTGTTCTCAACAAGGAAGATTCTAGCCTGGCAAAGTAGCTTTCTACTGTGTAATCCTATTTTCTTCTTAAGCCAAAATGGAAATTAGTTGGGTTTTTTTCAAGATTTTACTTATATATTCATGAGAGACAGAGAGAGACAGAGAGGCAGAGACACAGGCAGAGGGAGAAGCAGGCTCCATGCAGGGAGCCCGATGTGGGACTCGATCCCGGGTCTCCAGGATCACGCCCTGGGCTGAAGGCAGATGCCTAACCGCTGAGCCACCCAGGGATCCCTTAAAATTAGTTTTCAATTGTGAGGGACTTTGATCCTTCATTGTCTCCAAGAAAAGACTCCTGTAGAATAAAGAAAATCCCATGGAGGCATCAATATTTATTGTAGTTAATGAGTCTTCTTGGTGATAGCTTTAAACAACTCACCTGGCAGCTGGTGACACCTTCCCTCCCAACCCCAGAGATTTGACTGAGCTAAGAACATATCTCATTTGTCTTTTTCTGTCTCCTTTGCAGCCTGAAAGAATAAACCCAGAGCTCAATCAGAAGGGATACAGTGTGAAGTCTGACATTTGGAGTCTGGGCATCACAATGGTAACGTGTGATGATCATTCTGGACTGTGAGGTTCTGGGCATGAAGCTGCAACGGGGTGGGGTTTGACACCTTAACTGTGGGTCCCGAGCAACCTTTCCTGTCTGACGTAGCAGGAGGTTTTGAATGATGATTGTCTGCAGGGTGTTGTAGTTAAGACTTCACTGGGATTGGGCCAACCCAGTTTTTCTTTTTTTTTTTTTAAGATTTTATTTACTTATTCATGAGAGACACACACACACACACAGAGAGAGAGAGAGAGAGAGAGAGGCAGAGACACAGGCAGAGGGAGAAGCAGGCTCCATGCAGGGAGCCCGATGCAGGACTCGATCCTGGGTCTCCAGGATCACACCCTGGGCCCAAGGCTCAGTCGCTAAACCGCTGAGCCACCCGGGCGTCCCAGTTTTTCTTTTTTCATTTCACCTCTAACTGGCCGTGTGTCCCTGAGTAAACTGATGGAGTCACACGGACTGGACTGTCTTATTATCCTCATCTATAAAATGAATCCTGACCGTAGCTCTTGATAGTTTACCTTATTGTTTAAAATTAAATTATTCTAAGCTGGGCATGAAGTTTAAAGCTACTCGAGGGGTGCTAGCGTGTGTGGACCCTGACAGAACTGTGTTACCCGGGCTGTGCTCCCCAGAATGCGGTTATGATAGAAGTCTAGGCCATCCGGGTCACGTATAGCCAAAGGGCCTAGTAACCAACAAGATAATTCCCTTAGGCACAGTCCTAAAGTCATACAGTTAGTGCTTTACTTGTAACTTTGGTGATCCGACATTTTCAGTGTATCCCCAAGGTCTGAAATTACCCACTGTGGTCCTGGCTCCTTCCCAGGCACAGCAGCTGATTGAATCCTGTGAGTTATTTCACATCCTTGCCCAGAATACACGTGATGATCTTGTAATGGCAAAGTAGCCTTACTCAGATCCAAAAAAAGATCAGTCATTTGGTCCTAGGTTGTTTTTTTTTTTTTTTTCCATTCCAGTAAGGGACCTGCAGATGGCAGCAGATGTACAGCTCTGTAAAAGCTGCAGGGCGAGCATAACTTTTCAGAGCAAACGTTGGAAAACCTTGCTTGCTTTACATCCTGGAGCTTAATACTGCTGGCTTACAATTTTATTAAGTGTCACAGTGGCTTTGGGTGAGGACCCAGTTATAAATAGTCTCCACTGGCCGCCTGTAGTGAGATAATATTCAAAAATCCATAGCACTAGGAATTGGGAAAATGTAGACAACGTATCGTTAGTTCCTTTCTCCCCAAATTTTACTTGAATTTCACCTTTGTATTTCTCTCGGATTCTCCTGGGACAGAACACAGCAGATTCCCTAAAGTAGCTCTATTTCAGCTGCTGTTCCCTTGTGTTTTTTTTTTTTGTTTGTTTTTGTTTTGTTTTGTTTTGTTTTTTTCTCTTCTCTAGATTGAGTTGGCTATCCTCCGGTTTCCCTATGACTCTTGGGGAACTCCCTTCCAGCAGCTCAAACAGGTGGTAGAGGAACCCTCGCCACAGCTCCCGGCGGACAAATTCTCTGAAGAGTTTGTTGACTTTACCTCACAGTGGTAAGAGAGCCTCATCTGCCAAATGCCAGGGTGAAGGAAGAAGAGGAGTTCTCATGAACTCCCTCCATTGGTTTTAATCCATTACACATACATTCATTCCAAAAGCATGTATGGAGTGTGTCCTCGAGGCCGGGGGAACAAAGCTGGCCTTTATCCTGGTCCCTGCCCGCAGTGAACTCAGGGTCAAGTAGGGGAGTCTCTTCAATCTATGGTACAATATGGCAGGGATGGAGGTATGCATAGGGTATTTGGGGAAACTCAGAGGAAAGGCATTAGGATAGAGTTATTGGAGGAGATCAATTCTGTGCTGAAGATTTTTCCAAGCCATCAAGAAGGTAGGGAAGAGAAACATATTCCAAGCAGAATTCCATACTTCGTGTCCCAGGAGCGAGAAACTCCTTTATGAGAGCTATAAGCTATTTGATATTGATTACAGCATCAAGAGAACAGTGATCGGATGGTTGGATGATTAGGGCGGTGGAGTAGATTAGACATTCTAGTGTTTTGTAGGCTGTCTCCTAGACAACGCTCACTAACTGTGGATACGCTTGCCCGTGAGGGTGCAATGGGGCAGTCTTGGGGTCTGAGAAGGGAATCTAAGGAAAGCTTGGAAGTAGAAATATGGAAGGAGTCATGCTAATTACATAGACTTTATTCTCATGGAAATTGTCAGGGGCATCGAGGAAAGTAGGAGAGGGCATGCATGGTGACCATACTGCCTGGTATGAAGGACCATTGCAAGTGCTCCTGGAAGAGGCCACTGAAATGGAGTTTGTTTATATGGGCACCCCGCAGAAGCAGAGAGTGACAAGCCCAGTGGTGACGCTGGGAGAGGAGCGATCCCGGCCGCTCCTGCTGAGGAAGGAGCTGGGCCCCTGAAGGCCATTTGACAGCACAGCCCCTCAAGGTTATCATTTCTTGGCCTCCGTGCTCTTTGGAAGAAGTGTTCTGAATGCAGCTTTTATTGGGAAACATGATGAGACAAAGCAACTGTCTGTTGTTTGTGAAACCAAGGCCTCTTGGACTTTCTGTTAGCGTGGGTCCCCGTGTCACCCCTGGTATTTTGCCCTGATGATGTATGAAGCTGGCCTACTGTTGCTTGTTTTTGTTTTAGTTTTGGCTGAATGGCTAGAGAGGGGCTGGAGCAGTGGGCCGTCGTACAGTGTGTCGTTGGGTGCCTCTGACTGGGCACTTCTTCTGGGCTGTTGGGGTGCGTCCTCCTCTCTGCTTTCCTCGAGCCAGTGTGCTGTGCGTGGTGGCACACCGGCCAGATTGACATGGGCTCATGATTTTGCCTTCTGGATTTGAGAGCTTGTTTTTATTGTTTATTTTTATTTTTTTCCCCTTCTTCTTTATCCTCCAACGTTTAAAGGTCACATAGGAAAAGGGATGAGTCATCTTGGGTAGTTCAGCCCAGTAGTTCTCAAGAGGAGTGGTAAAGGGGAAGGATCTTACCTAGGGAAGTCTTTTCAAACTCTCCTCCCTATAACCTTTCTGTTGCCTGTTCCCCTGTCCCCAGGAGTCTGGCTGGGTACTTGGGAAAACTTGGTAAGCACAAGGCTGGCGTGAAACGCTTTAGAAAGCAGAGCTGCCTGTTGCGAATCACCAGTGTACTGCAATAGTTGTCAACTCTGGCTGTTCATTTATAAAACTCGAGAGAACTTTAAAATGTACCATCGCTTAGGCCACACCCTCAGACATTCTGACTTAATTGGTCTGGGGAGGATCCCAAAGATCAGGATTTTTCCAGTGTTCTCAAACCATTCTACAATACAGCTGGGGTGAGACCGCCTACTTTTGCCCTCTGATCTGTGGACCTGATATCAACTTCTTTTTCAAAACCTGATTTTCTTCTATGATTTATTTTTTTTTTAAATCATGCAATTATTTTTTCTTTCACCAAAGTATTCTTACCTATTACTTAGAATTTCCTCTGAAGATTTTAGAGCGTTAAAGCTTCTAATGGATCTTCAAAAAAAATTAAAACCTTAAGAAATAATGCTTTCTGATTTAACATATGCACACATACATGGACGATCCAGATACTTTATTATGGCTCTTTGTGTGGCGACCACTCTGTGCCTATGCTCCGTCCCCCCCCCCGCCCCGAAACACTGCCAGCTTCTTAGTGCCTGCCGTCTGACGTCTCTGATTCCCTCTCGTTTTCTGTCAATTTTGGTCCTAGTTACTGTAGTTCATAAATTTAAAAACTTTGAGCCATAGATATTTTCTAGCTTTCCTAAACCATTAGTTCTGGTCATTGCTATTAATTCTGTGTCATTGTACTCATATTTGTGTCAGCCAGTCTGGCTTGCTTATGAGGTTTACTAATATATATGTGTGTGTGTGTGTGTGTGTGGGTGTGTGTGTGTATAATGGAGTACACATATATATGTAGTATATATACATATATATAATAGAAACCAAACTCAAGTCACCTAAACTTCCAAGTTTTCAACTTCAACTATTTCAACAATTCAATCTTTTTTTTTTTTTAAGATTTTAGTTATTTATTCATGAGAGACACAGATAGAGAGACAGAGACAGGCAGAGGGAGAAGCAGGCTTCATGCAGGGAGCCTGACGTGGGACTCGATCCCGGGACTCCAGGATCACGTCCTGGGCCTAAGGCAGGCGCTAAACCACTGAGCCACCCGGGCGTCCAACAATTCAAACTTGCAGTGTTGTAGTTCCTGTAGACCCTGACATTTAAGAGTATCAACTGTGTAAAATAGTGAGTCGTTTTTGTTGGTAGGATAATTAGAAAGAAGAAGAAGAGCATTAATTTTGAATTTATCAGCATTCTTAATGATTCTCTTGGATTTTTTTGTTTGTTTGTTTAACGAGTACAGTCTCTTCTGTTTCAGATGGCAGGTCAATACCTTTTTGCCTCCCATAAACTACCAATATATTTTCTTTGATACCCCCTTCGTATGAACACTATTTTGAAGTTCATTGAGTTGGAAAAGTTGTCTAATGCTTCAAACACGGGGCTGATTTTTTATTTTTTTAAAAGATTTTGTTTATTCATTCATGAGAGACACACACAGAGAGAGGCAGGGACACAGGCAGAGGAAGAAGCAGGCTCCCTGTGGGGAGCCTGATGTGGGACACAATCCCAGGACCCCGGGATCATGACCTGAGCCAAAGGCAGATGCTCAACCACTGAGCCACCCAGGCACCCCTGTTTTTTGTATTTTTATGACATGGCTGTGTTTCTTCAAGACTTCTCAGAAAGCCCCTATTTTTGTGCTTAAGTGGGGAAAGGGGAATACAGACCTGGAAAGTGAAAAATTAATCGTAAATTTTGAGATGGACACACCTGTGGTTTTATCTCCTACCTCTGTCTTGGGCTGAGTGTCCAACTGGAAGAGAAAGGTCGCATTATCTATAGCCTTGGTTATCTATCAGGGTATGTGTGACCCTTCCTGGGATGGGTTCTAACTAAGCATTTGAGGACCCCTCCCAGTGTCCTAGTGCTGCTCCACACTGTACAACTTCATCCAGAGGGTCAACTTGGCTGTCACTGTCCTCTGATCACTGCTATGAGTTGACAGTCATCCTGGTCTGTGAGATGGACTAGAAAGCAGTAACAAGCTGACACTCTCATACCCAAGGTTACATCTCGAGCCCAGAGCTCCATCTGATGTGTTCTTTTGCAATAACACAAGAGAAACGTCCTTGGTGGGAGTGTGTGCATGTGTGAGGCTGGGGAGGATGGAGGCAGGGGGTAGAAGAGGAAAGAAAGTTAAAGCATTTATTCCTTATGGACTATAAAGGAAAACCCAATGATGTTCTACAAACCCGCCCTTTCTGTACTTCTTTTGAAATAGGACTCCTGAATGACATTTCCATCTCTCTTTTTTCCCTATACATGGCTTTCTTACCATAGCAGTTCTAAAGGATTCCTGGAGTAGGTGATGCTGTCCATAAAGGCCTTGTTTTGGGATTCATAATAGAGAAGTCTAATAAAAAAGCCTCCCCTTCTGGTCCAACAGACGGTTAATGAATGCATGTCTAAAAAGGAAAAACAGAATAGCCTCTTCCTATAGGTTCACAGGCTTGGTGACTGAAGGAAGTCTCTGGAAACCCAACTACTGAGTGCCAGAACCACGCGACTTCTTTTTTGCTTTTCCTTTGGGCCCATTTGAGAGGCTCAGTGCCCAGCTGACCAGCCTGATGGCATGTTGGAGTGTGTTGGAGGCCCACCCAGATGGTGGTACTGTCTGACTCAGAGGAACTAGCATAAAGCAGAGACAATCAAATATAGTTCCCGACTTGTTCAGGAAAAAAGAGTAAAAAGAGGCACTGGGTATTTGTTTAGCTTATGACAAATGTATGGGCTTGTGAGGCGCAATGTGTTTTTATTCTGTGGATGTGCCAAATAGCCCTTCTTGGAAACCTCCAGAGGGAATTCAAATAGGCAGAAATCCTCTGGTCAGCACAGACTTCAAGCTAGCAGTTCTCAAGACAGCATGAAGCTGTTTTTTAGTGTCAGCTACGGTCAGGAGCGTGTGTTGTGGCATTTGGAAGAAGAATTAGAGCAGTTAGCTAATTGCACGCTTGAAAATGACAAGCCACTTGAAAATTCAAAAGTCTGACTCCAATCCAAAAAGAAATTGGTGTAGCTTTGAACTCCACGGTTGTTATTTTATACTGAATTTCAAGCACTTCCTATCAAACATGGAAAATTTGCTTTCCTCCCCCCCCCCCCGCCACCCAAACTTATCCTGAGTATTTTGCTATTTTTAGCTCGTGTTTTGAAGTGTTCTCAATTTAAAAGATGGAGAGAATGGGTTTTATCAGTTATATTAATTCAATAAACAGCCTTGGATTGCTGTGTAAGTATTTTCCATGAATGCTCTCTGTGCTAGTGCTTGTGGTAAATTCTGAGCCTCCTGATCAGAGGCTGTAAGTCAAGAAATAGCCTATCGGCCAGCAATCCCTGAGGTTTCAGGAATCTGAAACACTTTCTGATGCATTCATCAACTTGGGGTACTTTCCCCACATTTTCCTTATACAGACTAACACAAAACAAAACAAAAAACAAACGAAAAACCTCTAGAGAAATTTTCTTAAACTGTTCCAGAAGTGAAAAGATAAGCTATCCTGACTTAGAATGATCTCTCCTTAAAAAAAAAAAAAAAAAAAGGAAGCATTTACTTTCCTTGACCTGATGAGAAGAGAGAGTCTTCTTTCATTATCTACTAAACAGAAGTTCAAAACTCAGCAACATCACAAAGATCTCTGGTTGGTAAAAGAGGCCACTGTTCTAATACTTGAGCAAGAAGCTTCTTTTCTTGTCATTCCCTTGGTTCGGTTGCTGACTGATGGAAACTAGTCATGGAAAGGTGGGTCATGGTCCCCCAGGTGAATGTTAGCAGAATCAACCCAGAGCCCTGACCCCAGGATTCACGAAGGTGCCTGTCACCTGAAGTCAAGCACAATAGTGAATGTGGACTTAAGGTTGTGTTTTCCACGATTGCTTCTGGCCAGTTAAATAGTTCAGACTATGGAGAAGACTTTCTGGTTTTTGATTTGCTTTGAACAATAGCTGAAAATTCAGGGCTTTTGTATGTACGCCTGTTTTTTTTTGTTGTTGTTGTTGTTTGTTTTTTTGTTTTTTTGTTTTTTTCACTATGGTCTGTGGTGCAAGCCAGCAACGTTCCTGGGATCACGTTTCTTCTTCTGTGTGTTTCCTTCTAGGCCAACTAGCTCTTGAACTTCAAAAGAAAACTTCTGCTTCCTGGGGTTCAGGGATGTTCAGGGATAGGGAGGTGGTATAATTGAGAATGTGCACGAATGACAGCTGCATCAGCTGGAGGTGCTTCTAAGTGAATTTCATTTCCGAGCAGGGGCTAGAAGGCAGCAATGAGGAGGGATCCTCTTGTACACGTAGCCCAAGGGGTTTGCAACCTCTGCACGCATGACTTTTTTGGACTGGATCATTCTTTGTTGTGGGCAGCTGTGCTGTGCATTACAGGCTGTTTAACAATATCCCAAGTCTCCATCTCTTAGATGCCAGTGGCACCACCAGGTGTATCAACAACCAAAGATGCCTCCAGCCATGGCCAAATATCCCCTGCAGGGCAAAATCACCTGCAGCTGAGAACCACCAATAAAGCCCCTGTAGACTCTCAGGATACAGATCCATGCAAAGTCCTAAGTGGGACCTACAAGGTCTCCTTCATTTCACTCAGGCACATCTTCCCATATCAATCTGACTTTGACAGTTGATAATTCCTCTTTCTAATTCGCTCTTATTTTTATCCTCAGTTGAGATGAAACTTTCTCTCATAGGTTGTCTGGTCACTGAGGTCACTAGGTCCTAGATCTGCCCTCAGTTCCAGGTTGAAAACTTCTCTCCTCACATCTACTGTACCCTGTCTCAGGTTCCCTGGCTTCTACCCACAGCATTGCCTGGAATAGGTAGGCTGGTTTAAGTTGTTTTGGTTCAAAAGCTTTCTCACTCTCTCTCTTTTGTTTGTTTTTCATTTCGTTTTGTTTTATACCACACTTTCTCAAAGTGTCTCAACTACTTCACTCTCTTATGGCTCCATACCTTGTCTCCCCTCTTCATTATTATTAGTCCATGGGGGCGGAGCAGAGCTCATGTCACACATACTAGGTCTCATCTGCTCAAATGATCCATTGGCACAAATCCCAGCAACCTAATGATCAGTCACGTTTTGGTTTCTTCAACGCCAGGCTATGTTCCTTTCCATCCATGATTCTGTGGCCCGGTGGGCAGAGGGGTCCGTAGGTTGCCTTGCAAACCATAGTTTTCAGAACCATCCTTCTCTTCATTCTGTAACCTGGGGTTCCAACTCCCAGTAAATCACTTCTTTTCTTTTCTTTTCTTTTCTTTTCTTTTCTTTTCTTTTCTTTTCTTTTCTTTTCTTTTCTTTCTTTTCTTTTTTTTCTCCATTTTAAGGCCATGGGTGGATACAGGGGTGGGATGAGGATAGAGGTGAGGGGTTGGTCTCTTCTTATTGCAGTTTTGTTACTGTTGCCTCCAGTATCAAATGTCATTAAAACGTTCGTGTATATAGACAGTTGTGTATACGGGGTGGGAGCCACTCAACAGTAGTGCGTGACCACAAAGAATCTCTAAGTAGAGTAATTGGGAAGTCACTGAGTTTGCTTTCTCTTTCATTAGCCAAGAGGTTGTAAGCAAGTAGCATTACTTTAGACATTTTATGGGGATATTGCTTCTATCTTAGGTGGGTTTGGTTAGAAATATATAAAAGCAAATTATACATAAGCAAGGAGAACCAGGTATTAAAGATAGTGAAGAGATAACATGTAATGTAAGAAATACGTGCCAATTTCTTTCCCAGTGCGGGTAGAGGAAATGCTGTTTTGAAGGAAAGTAGATACGTATTTTGGAATGCAATGGCTGTAGATCAGAAAAGCTAGTTTGTATGTCATTTGGTAAAGTATCAAGAGGAAAGTACACACACACACACACACACACACACACACACTCTTAGTGTTCCTATTAAGATATACTTAGTGTGATTTAAAACAATTTTATAAGTGTAACAGAAGAGGGGAGTCAGGATAGGAGATTCATGTTTTCAATACATTTTAATGCTGGTTGTGTTTAGTCTTCTGCAGATTCTGAAATCCTAGTCTTGTGAAAATACAGATGGTTCATAGATTTTAACGCAATTCCTTTTTTTTTTTTCGTTAGCTTGAAGAAGAATTCCAAAGAACGGCCAACATATCCAGAACTTATGGTACGTATCGTTACTGGTGTAAACTTGTCCAAACCAACAGGTAGTAAAGGTAAAGTGACTAAGACCTAAATTATAATCAAACAATCATATTGGAAGAGCTGGTTCATTGAGAAATTGGTAACTGGAAGTGAATTAAAGCAAAAAAGACCAGGAGCAGGTCACCTTTCTTAGCAACTTTTTCCATGTTGATAACCTTGACATCATATAGACTAAATGATGCCTATAAAATTTAACTTTTCAAGTTCTCAAGATACCAAGAGTCATTAATTACTAATATAAATGAGGGAAATCATGATTTAAAGGATTTCAGCAATGAGAAAAACAAGTGCTGGGCGACTCATCAGATATTTTTGATAAAATATTTAGGATTTGTTGGGTGGGGAGCTTTTTTGCTGGATGTTTAGTGAGGAAAGACTGTTTTCTCTCTCTGATTTTCACTTTAGTGAACAAAAGGTAAGCCTTATTCATTTGAGTTGTATTACCTCTGCATTCACAGCTTACCATTTGCACTAAGAAAAAAAAAAGAGTGAAAATAAGACCTTACAGTTGTTGTTTTAAAATAGTTTCTCTTAAATTATGGTAACTATAATTTTAAGCTGATTACAAATGTTTCTTTAGTATAGATGGCAGGGACCGAAACTTAGGAACTTTTATCTATGTCGAAACACATTTTTGGGGGAAATATGATAAAATTCTGACTGCTTACTTATTTGCATGAACTATTCCCTAGATTTGTTTCAATTATCAAGGATTTAATTTTAGCAGGGGAAGGAAGAGTTTTGTTCCTAGAGATAAGAGCAATCATTGGCACCATTTCTTCTGGGAACACAATTATTATTTTTTTTTAATTTATTTATGATAGTCACAGAGAGAGAGAGAGAGGCAGAGACACAGTCAGAGGGAGAAGCAGGCTCCATGCGCCGGGAGCCCGACGTGGGATTCGATCCCGGGTCTCCAGGATCGCGCCCTGGGCCAAAGGCAGGCGCCAAACCGCTGCGCCACCCAGGGATCCCTGGGAACACAATTATTTAGCAAGCATTAAATGCTTGCTTCTATCACACCCCAACACAAGCAGTGCTCAGTCTTTAAGACCTGCTCAGGGCAGGTGCTAGAAGTACAGGTTCCTTAGATCTTTAAAAAAAAATTTAAAAAAAAGATTATTTATTTGAGAGAGAGAACATGAGCAAGGGGGAGGAGGCAGAGAGAGAGGGAGCAGCAGACCCCCCCACTCAGCAGGGAACCCGACATGGGGGGCTTGATCCCAGGGCCCTGAGATCATGACCTGAGCTGAAGGCAGATGCTTAACTGACGGAGCCTCCCAAGCATTCCTTCCTGAGCTCTTTTAACAAAATGATGTGGTGAGGTGGCTCTGACATGGAAAAAGTATATCTTGTATTCTATATACAAACATATAATTGGCCATTTATATATCTTCTTTGGAAAAACATCTTTTTAGGTCTTTTGCCCATTTAAAAAAAAATCAGATTTTTTTTTTTTTTTTTTTTTTGCCGTTGAGTTGTATGAGTTTTTTAAAAAAATATATTTTGGATATTAACCCCTTATCAGATATATGGTTTGCAAATACTTTCTCCCACTTTGTAGGTTGCCATTCCATTCCATCAGTCATTTCCTTAGCTGTGCAAAGCTTCTTAGTTTGATGTGGTACCCCTTGTTTTTGCCAACAAGTCCATGAAGAGATGCTCGTCATCACTAGTCATCAGAAAATAGGAATCAAAATCACAATGAGCTATCACCTCACACCTGTTAGAATGGCTATTATAAAAAAGACAAGATATAACAAGTACTGGCGTGCCTATGGAGAAAAGAGAACCCTGTGCACTGTTGGTGGGGATGTAAATTGGTGCAGCCAGTATGGAAAAGTGTGAGGGTTCCACAGAAAAGTTAAAAAATAGAAATATCATATGATCCAGCCATCTCACTTCTGGGTATGTATCTGAAGGAAATGGAATCACTATTTTAAGGGGGTATCTGCAATGGCATGTTCATGATAGCATTATTTATAATAGCAAAGACATAGAAACAATGTAAATGTCCATCAATGCATGGATGGATAAAGAAAAGGTGATACCCACACATACACATACCATGGAATATTATGCAGCCATAAAAAAGAAGGAAATCCCCCCCTTTGGCGACACCATGGATAGAATGAGTATAGCCTAGTACTCTAGCTAATAATAATGCATTGCGTACTTGAAAGTTGCCAGGAGAGTAGATCTTAAAGGTTCTTATTGCAGAAGAAGAATGGTAAGTATGTGAGGTAAAGGATGTATTGGTTAACCTTATTATAATTATTTCAGAATATATAAGTGTATCAAATCGTCATATGCGTAAACTTATACAATGTTCTGTGTCAATTATATTTCAATAAAGCTGGGGGAAAAAAAAGAAGAGAAAAAGTATAGCCTGGAGATTTCAAGCCAGGGAGAGTTGCAGAAAACTGATCCATACCATACAGGTGATAGTCACAGCCAATCACGTGGATTTTTTGGTTCTGCTGGTTAAACTTTAAGTCTGAACCATTCTCTCATTGAGGGAGCTGTAAAGGAGCACTGGGGAGAGTTTTAGAATAGACAAGGTGGTTTCCTTGGGCTCCCAATTGTCCCCTTTAAAAAGGCATCCCCTAGGACTCAGCATTCTGTTGTTGGCTGTATTTGAGCAAGACTCACAGTTGAGAGAGAAAAGATGGGTAATGTGGAGAAATGCTGAGAAAATCTCAGCATACTACCTATTTGGGCTGAACATTTCCTCCTGATTTTATATTATATATATATATATGAAATATATATACGTATATTTTTTTCCACCCTGATTATATTTTTAGTAGCCAGTCAGGGCCTTTTCAGTCCTTTTGGGCATGCTTATGCAAACCCCCAGAGCATTTTAAAATTAATTTCACATAAAGTTCAACAGACGTGGAGTGATTTCTGGGGTGTCTTACGAAGCCTGTACTCCTTGTAAAGTTGCCTTATTAGTCCCTATTTTCAGATAAAGGAAGAGCATTTTATTTCTATATATTTCTGGCTATTTAAAATGGAAAATATATTTTTTTTTTCCTTCCAAGTGAACTCTTATCAGAGATTTCAGTGGAACACACTTAAGGAGAAAAATGCTGAGTTCTAGCTGAGTATACATGGGCAACTGATAATCGAATTCCACCTTTCCAGTATGTTCTAATGCTGTGGTCTTTCATGGTCTACATATTAACGTTACAAAGTCATGTGTATCCCCCCCATCTCCTCCCCCCCAACACACACACACACTTCTTTTTACGACACTAGTCTGTGTGCAGTAGCCTTCTAAGGTTATAACTGCTCTCTGCTTTCCTGTGGAATTGAGGTTTTTAAATGGAAAATCTGAGTCCAAACTCTTTGACTTTAGCATTGGGAAAACACATGCTGAGAGACTATTGTTTAAATTGTAGGAGTTGGTGAAGAAGGGAGAAAAAAAAAAAATCCTTTTTTTTTTTTCCAGGTAAAGGGCAGTATAATTAAGGCCCCAACCCAGACATGTGCCTCTTATAGAAATATCAACTGTTTTCCCTCTCTAACTTGGATTGAAGGGTGTACATGCTTTCACATCATCTCATTTGCTTGTTCTCTCAAACTCCCACTGGGGGACATGACTCAGCAGGATTTGTTCCTCCAGAGTGGGGACCGGCCAACTTTTTCTGTAAAGGGTTAGATAGTAAATATTTTAGGCTTTGTGGGCTGCTATTCGGCTCTGTTGTTTTAGCGTGACAGCACCATATTCAACACGTAAACAGATGGTATGGCTGTGTTCCAAAAACCTCTATGTCACAAATGGGCAGTGGGCTAGACTTGGCCCCTGGAACATTGATCGTTGACCCCTGCCCCAGATAAGAACCACCCGAAATGATAATCAGGTGATGCAGGTGATTGCCCAGCCAGGCCATTATGTTCTTCAAATATCCGGGAAGTTCTAGATTGAATCCCAGTGTTAAGCAAGGATGCCCGAGCCCATAGGAAATCATAGTCTTAAGGGGTGAGGTGTTGTGTAGAAGATACGGTGACCTTTGGTGCTTCTGGTTTGCCCTGATGTTCCTGGTAGTGTGTTCTTGGGTCTCCATGTTTTCTCTAGGCACAGCCATTGGTAATGGCCTCCCTTCCCGTACCTGGCTCCTTTTTTGAGCAACCCAGCCTGGGGATGAATCCATGGTACCTCATTTGCTCGCCTCCTAGTTGCAGGCCTTGCTATTCTTGGTTGATTGCTTATAGAGGGGACTGGGTTCCCTCCCAGCCTTTTACAGTCTCCAAACCCACACAAGAGGGCGAGTCACACTTTCCATTTTGACATGGTTGCCTGCTTTCCCTTCCCCCTGCCCTCTGACTCTCACCGCATTTACCCAGAGAATAACCTGAAAGATGTCTGAAGGTTTTTTTTTTTTTTTTTCTTAAGGACTTCTAGGTCAGGGTATTTGATTCATTCACAGAGTAAGCCTACATTCACTGAGCTCACAGCCAGAGCAGACCCAGAGGCAAGATGGGGCTGGCAGGCGTCAGAGGTAGCCATTGAGACGATCTGAGGTTTGACATGTCCTGTTTTGATAGTAAAGACTTTTAAGTACATTAAAAGATCACCAAATGTCAAGAGGATGTGGGAAAGCTAATGAGCATGATGGTAAAGCACTTGGTAAGTGTGCTGTGTAAGTGGTTAGTAATCAGCAGTAATGCTGCTGTTTATTTGTGCAAGGAGTTGAGGATGAAGGACCCGGAGTCTACAGCTTCAGTGGATATGGTGGGTGTGAGGCTCTGAGCCAACACTCCACCTGGATCTTCCAGATGGGCAAGAGCACACAGCCTCTTTATCATTTTTTTGAGTCACGATACTTACCAGGGACCACCTACCTTCATTTGGGTTTTGTTTCTTTGTTCCTTTCCCATTTGCATTGTTTCCTAAAACTTCCACGGGTGGGCACTCGGTTCCCCACAGAGCTGACTCATCGAGCCCTGCTCTGTCAGGTTTAAAACAAATATAATTAGAAAACCTACAGCGAGGCAATGTGAAGGTTATAAACCAACATCCCCAAAGTCAGGGGGAAATGGAGTGAGTCATCTACACGTCTGCATGCAAAAGTGCTCATATGTAGCCGCTCTCAACATAGTCACTGAAAATAATGCCACCAGACAATCAGGGAGGTGGCCGTGACTGGTGTGGGGGGATACGTGGCACTAGGTTCTATCTGAAGGAAATCATCCTTTTTGGTTTGTTTGCTTCATTCTGTTTCCACTGTGACAACTGTGGTTCGTGAGCTGATGTATCTCCTTTTAATTAGAGGTGTGAGGTTCCAGGGTGACAGCTGGGAACTTACTGTAACAAAATTGAGCCTTCTGGGGAGGGATGTACGGTGCAGAGAAAATGTTTTGTTCCCTTCACAACTGTTTTGGAATATGTGGCCTCTTGGACTCACTAGGTCTATTCCCCCAGCAAACTGATAGCCCTGGTATTTTTGTAAAGTTTGCTTAATCTGAGCTGTGTGGATAGAGACCATTTCTTTTCTTTTTTTTTTATGCTTTTCAATCTTTAATCTCCAAGTTGAATTTCTCTGCACATACCTAGAGTTTGGCAGTCTACGTTATTTTCCAGATGGATCAACTCATCATCAAGAGAGACATAGAAGTATTACTCGTGGCTGTCGATGTGGCTTACAGCGTGGCTTTGTTAACTGTTTCTGTCCAAACCAGCTCTGCAGGGTCAAGGGCAAGCAACGCCTTGACCATTTCCTGTGCTACAAAATTGGTTTCTCCTTCCACCATCCATTTCCTGAGAAATGGATGCACAGAAATTTATGAAATTTCTCATTATTTTATCACTATATCAATCTACAATTACTTTTTTAGGGGACGGAGTTGTTTGCAAATCAAGAGTTTGGACTGTCTTTGTCAATCCTTGTATTTTACCACAGGTGGGATTATTGTTTTGGAAAGCAATAGAAACTCTAGAGGAAACAGATACCAAAATGGGAGGGGTACGGTGAAAGATAAAAGATAATGTTTAAAATGTCCACCTCACTCCATGCGTGCTTGATTTGGGAAGAGGTTGGAAGAGTCCAATGTAACCCTGACAGGGGTATTTGAATGTGTTTAACAAACACATCTGTGAAGTTGCTAATCTCCTATATTGTCAGTGGTGAATATTAATACCATGTGTTTTTCTTTTTCCTTCCCAGCAACATCCATTTTTCACCCTACACGAATCCAAAGCAACAGACGTGGCATCTTTTGTAAAACTAATTCTTGGAGACTAAGTACCGTGGACTCAATCGGTTGGCCCTCCTGTGGATTGGTGGGTTTCACAGGGTGAAGAAGGTTCACTAAAGCGCCAATAGAAACTCATCTTTGAGATAATTTAATCCTGCCTCTCAGAAGGTTTTTTTCTCCCCATTTTCTTTCTTTTTTTTTTTTTCCCCTCCAAAGGGGGCCTTGGAATCTCTAGTATAGAATGAACTGTCTAGATGAATGAAATATGACAAAGGCTTAGGACTTAAAAAAGGTGATTAAATATTTAATGATGTGTCATATGAGTCCTTAAGCTTCTCAGACTTCTCTTGTTCTTTATGAAATGAATGCATTGGCCCTGGTCAAAAGGTGCTACAGTAGTGATGAATTTGTAAGTAGATCTGTACTTTGTCCCATTTATTATTTTAATATTTATGTTTAAGCGCTTGGTTGAAAAGATTCCATTTTATGCAAGGAGGGAGATACAAAAGACAAGGTTGGGTTGGCAATATTTATAGGCCTTTTATTTTTGAAGTTCAATCGTGTCTGTGGTCCAGAAGAAATTATTTAATATGCATCTTTAAGAGTATTATAACAATATCAACAAGGAGCTCTTCTTGTAAAATACCTGTTCCAGCTGTTGTGGCTGCTTGCCATGTCCTCGGATTTCTGCTCTCAACTCCTGGGTAATAACCACATATTTCAGGTGAAGTGGCAAAGTATCTTGGTCATACCCTTTTCCTAACTTTGGAAAACATAAAATCACTTTGATCACATCTCAGAGTCACAAATTTGGTTCTCTTGGCATTTGTGGTATTAATGAAATGTACAGTTCGTGATGCGATTTTATATCACCCATCTATCCTATGTGTGTGTGTGCGTGTGTGTGTATTTGATAAGTCACAGGCTCTGCCAAGTAGCTTCTGTAAACATCTCTAGTAAGGAGGACGTATGTCACTTCTGAGAGGAAATATCATGTCGAACCATACAGAGAATTGGTGCCTTCAATGTGTAAGCCCCAAGCATTGACTTGGTGGCAATCCTGAACATACCCATTTGCTTTCTTCTTTGTTTTTCTTGTTCAATAAAGAAGCCTTACTATTAATGGGAGGACTGCAATAGAAGAAGATGAAAGTTCTTTGATAATCTGAGGAATTAATTTGGGGGAGGGGGGTTGAATTCATTCCTTGGAATAGATTGCCGAATTTCCACAGGTTGAGGTGAGGCTGTATTTTTTTTTTTTTCCCAGCAGCACACAGTAGCTTGTCCTGTTGGAGGAGGCTAGTGCCACCGTGGGTCTCTGGCAGGTTGACAACACAACAAAAGCTCTTTCTCGTGGCTATGTTTGCCCCTAGGTTCTCTAGTTTCCCTGAGGAGAAAAGGAGTGAAATGATCCAGGGAAAGTACAGACTGATAACCTGGAAGCATTGCTTTTGGACATGGAGTTGATAATAAGGCTGTTCTTGAAGGACAAAAGGAGAATTTTCATTAAAAAGGAAGAAGAGAACTCACTCTGATTCTTTCTTTGCCTCAAGTTCAGAGATTTGGAGATATCTGCTCCCTAAAATCCTCCCTTCTTCCCCTCTTAGATTTTGAAGTGCTGTCACTTAATCTTCTGTGTCTGCGTTTTCCCCTTGTTCTTGACCTCTGTCTAGCTCGTAGCAGTAGCCCCGACTGAGTATGACACCTCCATTCACTTCTTTGTATCCAGTTCCAAGACATACCTGTTGGATCAAACATAGTTTCATCTGCTCTCAAGCTACCTCTGTTCTCATCTCTTTCTAGCCAGAAAAGGTGGATGAACCTACCAATTATGGTCATTCACTTTCCCACCCACCTTCCTAAATCTGGCAGTTTCTCTCTTTGAGGTCAAAAGGAAAAAAAAATAACAACCATATTCTTTCCATTGTCCATCCATCTTATGAAAAATAGCAAGTAGTAGGAAAAAAAATCAGAGTTCATTCCATGGACAGCTTTTGGTGAAATACGTAAAGCAAAACACCTCTCTGGTCTAAGTCGGATAAGTCTTACCTGTTGTAAAGTGAGGTTTCTACTTAGAAATATTCTTCACCGAGTGTGTCCCCCTGCGCACTCCTCTCCAGTTTGTGAGCCCAGGACCTAAACTTGCGAAACAATCATACGGAGGTAGAGGAGGACTTAACTCAATGGTTCCCAGCCTTGTGCACAGTGGAATCACTGGGAACTGGTGAACACTTCCAATGCCAGGGTTGGGGTTTCAGTGGTCCAGAGTGGGGCCTGGAAATTGATTTTTTTTTTTAGATTTTATTTATTTATTCATGAGAGACAGAGAGAGAGAGAGAGAGGCAGAGGGAGAAGCAGGCTCCATACAGGGAACCTGATGTGGGACTCGATCCCAGGTCTCCAGGATCAGGCCCTGGACTAAAGGTGATGCTAAACCGCTGAGCCACCTGGGCTGCCCCAAATTGGTATTTTTACCATGCTGTCTGTCATTCTGATGCACAGCGTGGTTGAGGACACTGGGCTAGTACTCTGAAAGAGAGAATTGACCTACAACTTCTTTGGAACGTTGGCAGAGAGAAGCAAGGGCCTCTGCTTCTTTCCCTGTCCTCTCGAATGGGGACATCTTTGCTGCTGTCAGAGACAGCACGTTCCCAGAATATTGATTTGAAACTTGGGATACATTTTCCCCATAGAAATGATGTGCTCCATGGTGATTAGATGTCTTCTGTGCTTAAAGTAGAAGGACTTGATCGTCTTCTAAGTTCTAGAATATGGTTTTGTTTTTGTTTTTTTTTTTTTTTGAGAATGGTGTTCTAAACTAATTTTAAAATAAAGGTGGAGATGCACAGACCATATTTAAGTTGATACAAGTTGGAAGCCTCCTGTACATACATGCAGGTTGCTCTGTGTTACCCTGTTCGTTGTGTATCATTATTGTTCTCTTGCTTGTGTCTTGTTGGTGTGCTTTTTAATCGCGTACCTTCCTTTGCTGTTGATTGGTTCTGTCACATTGGTTGTTGTTCTAGTCGAGGACACGAGATACCCATTAGCCTCAGCATTCGGGGAAGCCAGCACTGACACTAAAGGGGTCATGAGAAATGCATGTGCATTTCTCCACATGCACTTGATTTAGTGTCTTAGGAAAGTAATCACAAAGGAGGCAGAGAGGGGCTAATGTTTTCATGGTTTTTAACACTCAAAATGCTTCTGTTTCCCAAGGGGCTTTGTCAGCTCTGCTCATGGAAACTACTGTTTCTTCCAACGTTGTCTAACAAAACGCTTTATCTTCAGCCTGGAAGTGCGGTAGATGCCTAGTGCCTGACTTCCCGCCTCAATGCTTTCTTGGGCATGTGACCTTCACAGACTTTGAAGGGAAGATTCATATATTTATAGGATTCACTGGAGTGGGTGGTCGGATCAAGTAAAATGAATGAAACCTCTACTGTGCTGGGAATGTTGTCTTCTTAATGTCTGTCTGTGACTTAGAGGGCGATTTGTTGGCTTAAGGGAATCTTCCATTTTTATTGCATTAGCATGTGGAGGGTGCAGTTTCTTGGGACCCCAGAACATTTACATACTCTGATGGAAAATTACCAGAGAAAAATCTAGGAAGAAGGAACTACCAAATAAACCCTATTAGAATAGAAAAAAAAAAAAAAGATATTTTATTGTAGCAGTTCTGTGTTCCTCTCGTCTGGTGTGTGTGTGTGTGTGTGTGTGTGTGTGTGTGTGTGTGTGTGTTAGCACTGTTAAATATGCTGGCAGCTGAAGATACTCTTTGGTTTGGTTTGGCTTTAATTGGGGTACTCTGGATTTCTTTAGGAATCTGTTGAAAGCTAGGACCTTTTCCTTAGGAAAATGCACGTGGTACATGGAACACATAGTTTTGCAAACATTTTTGTTGAGGGGAGGGGAGTCCGGTTTATAGACCCCATCGGATCAATAACCTCTGCTCTGTAGAATGTGGACTGTGACATTCTAGACCAAGACTGGCAAGCTTTGTCTGTAAAGGGCCAGATAGTAAATATTTTGGCTTTGTGCTTCACCAAGCTGTTACAACCACTCAGGTCCGCTGTTGTAGTGTGGAAGCATCTGTAAACAGTACATAAATGAATGAGCTTGGTTCAGTGTCCCAATTAGATTTTACTTACAAAATCGGACGATGGGCTGGATTTGGCCCACAGGCTATGGTTTACCAACACCTGAGCTAGGCCATCGAATACAAAACTCTAATTGATGAACTGAATTTTTCCACTTCGTGGGTATTTAGCTCCACTGCTGTTGAGGTGGATTAGGAAGATGGACATAGGAAATGAAATTGGGAAGAATGGAAGACTGTTCAATCCCATGGAAACTGCCTAATTGTCTCAGGTAAGTATTTCTTGCCCGGGAAGCCAATAGGACAATTTTCCTCCGATGAAATCAACTACCTCCTTTTTCCATTTCTATACAGTAACCGGCATAACTCATTCAAACTTGGAAATAAAAGGTCTGCTTCTCTTAGACATTCTTGTCTCTTAGCTTTGCATTTTGTTTCTCTCTGTGGTGTGATACTTGTGCAGGGGGAGTCATGAACCCAGGCATTAATCACTTGGTTTTCCTTTTCTCTGACCTGCATTCAGATTGGAGAATTTGGGAGGCCACAGTTATCTCAGAAGTAGAAGACAGATAGAATTCTTAAAACCTTCCAATTCATCCCTCTGAGCTGTTTGGCCCTCTTTCAAGAAAGTAAGGCGGTCACGTGTGGGGTCAAAATACTTGTTCATAGGTAAGACTCGGAGCTCCAGGCTCTCACTGTAACAGGAAGGGACGTAGTCTTTCTCCTTGAGTACTAGCCCTAAATTTCTATTCTAAGGGCCTGATGCAAAATGCTCCCTTTCTGATGTGATTATCTTGGATTACCAGCCCTGGTTGAGTTTCTGGGCTGCCTAATGAAACTCTCTAGTGAAAGCTTTGCCTTCCCTCTGGGACCAGAACACTGTCCTTTGCTTTCCTTATGTTGGCACCTGTCCCCCTCTTGCTGTCGGATTGCCATTCAAAGACCGGTCTGCCACCTAAGCTGCCTAGCTCCACTTTCTTCTTCCGGAACAGCCCAACACATCTCACTTGATGCTGTAGTCTCTTTCTTATTCCAAACATTTTCCTTCCTGCTGCATCATCAGGCAAACGTAAATTCTACTTAGAAGGACCCTCGGAACCTCCTGAAGGGCATATTTAAGTATTTGATCTGGCAATTTACCTGAAGGAATGTTTTCTCTTTGCCTAGGAAAACAAAACCCGAATTCCAGAGGCTTCAAAATGAAATTCTCCTTCTGGGGGAAACACCTTGCTCCCAAATACATCACTCACCACCCATTCCTGGTGTCTTCAAGGAAGATATGTTCCTTTTGCCCAGGTTTAGAGAGCCACTGTTTACATCTATGCAGATACAATTCTACCATTGGGGGTTTTCTAGTGGAGTCATTTGGAATTCACACTTAACGAATGTTGGGGTTTATCTTTTGAGCTCCTGACCCAAACTCCTTTTTCAAGCAAGATTTCTCTAAAAGCCTCTTTCCTATCTGAGGTGAAGGGGACTGGGCCTTAAGTAGAAATTCAAAACAAGGTCAAGGACTTTGTGGTAGGGATATTTTAAAAAAAAAATCCCCTCTAAGACAAACATGTGTTAATAGAATTAAAAAACATCCAACCTAGTTCCCGGGGCTGTCAGGATCTTGACATCATTTGTATTGTCACTTAAACTAGGACACAGAACCCTTCATTATTGGGAGTTTATGGTGAGATTTTGGGAGATTTGCATTGTATTTCTGTCTTGGAATTGTCAGTATGGAAAGATTTCTTTGTGGGCTGTTCATCTTGATACATACAGGCTTCCCCCCAGGGTCCACTTTTGCATTTCTTGGATTCAAGCTCTCTTTCGAGGAATGAAGCTAATGCTCTTATGACTTGGAGACTGATTTCAGGGAATGCACGGGAATGATTAGGCACTTACTTGCATCTTAATGTAGGAAACAGAACTTCCTAAGTAGTCCCCAGAGTTTGTGGCTTTCACCAGGCCACCTGGTCTTTCCTGGTTCCCTTGATTGCATTTGCTTATTACGCCTCTGCCAGGCACACGTGACCTGGGCTGGCTCAACGCTTCTGTGGAAAGGAATGGATCCAACCATTTTCATACATCAAAACTCAGATTTGGCAATTTTGCCTTGGTTTGACTACAGGATTCTATTGTTCCCAAATCTTAAAAACGTAATGGATGTCTAAGAGGACTTTTAGCAAAACCCTCATTCAAAATATAAGACCTTCTATATAAGGTCTTAATAAAACTTCTCCTCATCCTGTAGGCAAGGACTGCTGGGTTGGTATCCTTTCCTCTGAAGTAATATTCTGTTGTGGCCGGAAATGAGCAATTAGCCTCATTTGGTCACTACGAATGTTCATTTGTATTGGAGTCCACAAGCAATTTCAACAAAGCAAGTCAAGGCCCTGCCTTAGGAGATTGTCTTTAGACTCTGGGCTTTAAGACTGAACAGTGATGTGGAATTATGTTTGGGGGCTAGGAGAAAAGATCCATGCAAAGAGCAGTGCTTACCGAGGGTCCCCATGGAAGAGCAAGCTGATAAAAGAAGCTGGCAGTCAGGTGTATTCCATAACTCATTTTCAGTATTATCATGGACATGATCTCCTCTGGGAAAGCCTAGCAAAAAGCCAAACATTATTTTTTTTTCCTTAAAAATACTGAATTCTAAAGAAGATTCAGAGAGCAGTATTGATTTGGATCTCAGAAAATTTTGTTTCCTTTGTTTTACTGATTCTACAGAGTTACCAATTTAAACTGATGACACCCAGGAAAGGAAAAAAAAAAGATAAATGATTAATGACATCACAGCATTTTGTGAGTATACAACCCATTCGTCAGCTACCCACAGGGTAAAGAAATATGTACACAAAACTAAGCCCCTTAATCTTTCATTCTGGTGGCTGACGTGGACAGAAAGGTGGACACCAAAGTTTATCTGGTGTGCAAACTTTGTCCACAAGGCAGAGGACTGTGAATGTTCTGAGGAAAACACTACAGATCTTCATCCGAAGGGGAGAATTTATAATCTTAAAACATAACACTCAAAGCTAGTTTGAATTTTCAGAAGCAGTGCATTGTGTGGGGAAAGTAGTTTTATTTTCTTCTGAACTCAAATCGTCTGACCTAGTGTGTGTTCATAGTGTGTGTTCAGTACTTGGGGAGAGAGGTGTCGCGGGCACAGAAGTGGTTTCCAGATTATGTTCAGTGTTACCCCTTGGAGGTCTCTTGTCCAGCAGGGAAGGAGAAAACCATGTGATGAAGGATGGAGAGTGTGATGCCCATCTGAAAACCCCATCAACCTCTAATCAGAGTACTTGGCTACCATCATCATTCCCCTTAACTGGAAATTCTCTGTGGCTATTAAAAGCTTGGGAACTTGGGTTGAAATGACTCCTGGAAGACCTGCCAAAGAATCTGGGAAATAGTAGCCAACCATGTCTCTATGGCCCTGGCTTCTGCTATATTCAGGATGCTAACAGGGCTTGGCGGCAGAAGGGCAAAAAGAGAGGTGGCCATTTATTTAAATGTTTAAGCATGACTCCTCTGAAAGAAAATGCACAAATCAATACGTGATGGCCATGCACGCAGACTCTTAAATTGCTTAGTTTTCTAAAGTGATTGCAGATAACCTGGTCTCAGTGGTAAAGAGGAGCGAGACTGGGCTCTTGATGGGCGGTGGAGTATCCAAATTTCTTCATTTGCAGAGGCAGGAGTTGTAATTTTTGTTCATTGACGTGTAGGAAAATGTACAGTTTTGGCAGAGAGAGGGGTCCTATGCGAGAGTCAAGCTGACGATTATCCTCACTGGGTTTCACAGGTGGAGAACAGTAGGGGGAAGCCAGGGCAGCCTTTGGAAGCTGAAAACGGGTGGGTTATCTGTTGTGAGCTCTACACAAGGCAATTCTTAGGCATTGATGGAAACATCAGGTGCTTTCTACACACACACATACGGTCTGTGGCAGCCTCTGATTGTGGAACTTGAACTGCTAAAACCAAATTTAACAGGGGAGGTTTTCCAGCAGCCAATTTAGAACTCTATGTGTCAGGAAGTTACATTTGGCAACCGTTTGCTGAGTTCTTGGCCAATCTCTGTGTAAAAAACCACCTGAGGAGGTTCAATTAAGAAAATTCAGACAATTTATCTGTCATCATACCCCTGTGTTTAGTTTCTTTTTCAGTCTCAAATTTATTTTCTGAGTGGAGTGATTTCCTATATGAACTGAAATGATGAACTGATGTTTTAGTAAAATAACAGGTATTTTTTTTTTACAGGAAAAAAAGGTCTTCTCTATGTCATTAACTCCCATAATTGGAACTTATTTCCTACTGTACAGAATCATCACATTAGGTCACTTAAAGCTGAGAAAGGGGTTAGGGATGCAGTTCAAATTCTTTATTTAAATACACAGACATGTTTCTGTATATTTTGTGTAAATCCTGACAGGATGCTGGAGGTAACTTCTGTACAGAATTGAACTTTACAAGAATTTTAGTAAAATAGGCGGGCTGCCCCAGATTCCTTCGTGCTTTTGTTTCATCTTGGAAAATGCTGCTTCCGGTTATTTAATCTGGTCTTTGTAAGGAAAACACACACATACACACACGCACACGCACACACACACTCCCCCCCCTTACATTGTGTGGATTTTATAATAGACCATTTTTATTTGTATATATGCTTGTTTTCTTGCGCTGACCCCCACATTTATTTGTAAGCCATGTTCATTGTGAAGATAGCTATTGGGCAAGTGGAAACATGCCTGGTCTTTACAATCCCCTGATGCTAAGAAAAAGGTAATTCCATATGTTAGGAGGCCCTGCAATCTCTTCCTAATACCTGAAATATTATGAAAGGATATGTGAGAGGTTGTGCACCTCAATCGTTTGAAACCGATCTCTAACACTGTGTCTCTGGGAAGTGTAAAATAGCAGAATGACTACCATTTTATGGATTCCCTCATCAATGGACTCTCCCGTCTTTCTTGCTATGTTTAACGTGATGCTAGCTCTCCTTGGTGGGAATCATCTCTTCTTCATAGATGGCAATATCTTCTCTTTATGAATGAATCAGACTGAACTGTCCAGTATGGAATTCATTAGAAGTTCATAGAGTAAAGACCTCTGAAGGATGTGGGGGGCTGGGGGGGATGTTCCATGCCTATGAGGTGAATGTGAAATTGATGCTTTGGCCCTGGGAACTTTTTGCTCATAAGCTGCAGAGGCAAAGAAGTCGGGGAGTATGTACTTCATTCTCTTTTCCTATAAGGAAATGTCTGGGGCTGCTCTCTTAAGGCAAAAACATTTCTCACCATTGTCTGGCAAAGGGAAATTATAAATATCAGTTGATAACTTCAGTCAAGCTCTAGGACTGTACTTAAAAATACCTGTGTTGTGGGGAAGCATGCCTTTTGTTGTCTTTGCCATATTGGCTTTGGTGGCCACCATGCATTTTTATTTTAGCTTAGTTTTCCTGTTATCCAGGTTGTGTGCATTGTTGTTGCTGTTGTTGTTTTCTCTTTTTTTAAAATTTTTTTTTGCTGTTGTTGTTTTCTTTTGAACTACTGCTCATCATAAATGGTGATGTTATCTCAAAATCCTGACACCAAGGAAATAGCTAATGCGCAGGACTTGGGGTAGATGAAAGCATCGGTGTTGATGTAGGTTACGTTTTGGCAGAGTTAGCAGAAATATACTGAATTGAGGGGGATAATGTGGCTTTGAAGACACCATGTTTGTTTTTAACATTTGGAGAAGCCACCTGTCCTGGGTCCTTATTCGTGGGAAATTCATCCTTTCATGCAAATACCATTGGCAGGGCATACTTAACAGCCTGGATCCCTGGATAACAGTATCATATCAGTCAGTAAACAAGGAATTCTAATAATTCCCAAAGGTGGGGGTAATTTTGCCTCTTATAGATCATTCTGTGGTGAAATTTCCAATCACGGCATCTTGTAAAAACTGTAATGTTATTATTTTCCTTCTCTTTTCTGATCTAAGAGCACAGTAAAGGAAAAGTAAAGTTCTGATGTGATACAAAATAGTTCATTGACTCTGTGTTTTTGACCAAGGAAATAAATGGCTGAGATGTTGAACTAAGTGGTTGTTACATGGTTCACATGGTGACCTCAAAAGGAAAATGAAATTGGGACATTAAGTCAAACTTGGACTCCTCTGTTGATGAGGAGCTTAACTTTGATTTCCTATCTCAGGATATTCTTCAGTTTCATACTGCTGCTGAGGAGGAAGGAGCAAGCCGCAGACACTGTAACGGTCTCCGGATGTTTGTGCGTGTGTATGCAAAACTTCACACTGTGTGTGTTGTGTTCAATGTTGTGTCAATCTATGAACTGACTCAAACAACAATTTGAAGATACAGAAGACAAGAATAATGGCAAAAGACACCCATCCACCTCTTTTTGTCAGAGTGCTTGCTATGACCTTCATAGCTAGGACAAATACCATAACATATTCAGGAGCAAGGTGTCCTTGAAAGAAATGGTGTGTTGATCTCATAAGAAAATGTACAACCAATAAAAAGACATTTAAAAAAGTGCGGCGAGTCTGTATATTAATTGGGTCGTTCATGGAAATTTCTTTATTCCAGGGATGATGCTTTTAGGTATACAAGTGCTGCAGGTAAAAGCTTGGTTTGAACTATTTATCCCCTTTGTTCTCCCATTCCTGCTACCTCACTTCCAAAACATTATGGAACCTCATGGAACAAAGCATAACAGAACAACAGTGTTGTAGATGCATTAGAAGGTCATTTCATCTGTAATGAAATCTTCGTAGAGTCAATATTCCTAGGTTAGACCTGAAGGCCAATATTATATTACATTATTAAAGTCAGATGGTTTGTAGGGAGGATGGGTCCAGATGGGTTAGATGAAAATATTAAGACCCAGACTTTTTTGGCTCTTAACGGTTCCTGCTGAACTCCTAGGCCAACCAATCATTTGAATTTTTTCTTGTCTTCTATACAATATATGTAATACTAGGATATTTGCTCTACATCATCAGGCAGTGCTATGACACAGACACGTTCTGGGAAAGAAAATGTTATTTCAGGTATATATGGTTGGGTTGGTAGGGTTCTCTGATTTCTCCTATCAACCAAGTGTTTATAACTATTTGACTTGCATCTGCCTTAATCCAGTTTAGAGAATGGCTAGACCTTAGTGTTACCAGATTGAATGCATGACCAGTTACACCCAGAGGCTCACCTTCACTGCTGTCTTATTGTTGAAACCGGTTGATGTTGCTTGAGTCAGGAACAGACTCTTTTTAGAGCCCCTAATGTTTCACCTTGGATGGACATCCTTTCCGGGGCTAGAATCTCAAGTGGAGGGTTCTCTCGACTTCTGCATATGTTGTTCATGTCACTTTCCAACACCAATGGACTCTCTCATACTGATTGTGAAGTCCTGCCCGTGTGCTATCTTAAGATTGCTGTAATCCTTCATCTTTCTTAAATGGTAGGCCTTCCTGTCATTGGGAATTTTGGTTTAAGTTCCTATAAGGGGTGAGGGTATGTGGAGGGGGAAGGCATAAACAAGCACAGTATTCTCAAGCCTCATATATGAAAGCATTTCATATGGTCCTCTGCAGCTATTCCTTATTTTCAAACTTTAAAATATCATCAGATCTTAAAGTTCTTTTCCTCTTGATGGCTTAGCGCCTTCTTTTGCACACTTCTCGTGTTGACTGACACTTATTTGCCCATCAAAATGAGTCCCTGTTTACTCAAGATTTTGAAGGAAACCAAATTAAAGTGGAACATGGGGAAGGTTTTTGTGGTGTTCCAAAAAACAAAAGCTTTTTCTGGTGTTCCTTGGTTATTTGGTTTTCTATGATAATATAGCACAGCCCAAAACTTAGTAGCTTCAGACAACAGCTTGAAACTATTTCTCCCAGTCCTGTGGGTTGGCTGGGCTTAGCTGCATGGTTCTGGCTTGTCATCTCTTATGCATTTGTAGTCAGGTAGCTGGAACAAGGGCTATTGGAAGTGTCTTCATGCCCCCTGTCTGGTGCCTGGGCTGGGGTGGCTGGACTGGGCTGGATCAGGGACTAATGAGGCATCTCTCCATCAGGCGGCCTAGGTGTCTACCATGGGCTCTTCACAGCTTGGCAACTGAGTACTTAGAATCTTTCCAGGGCAATTGGATTTCCCCTGAATGAATGATCTGAAAGCCCCAGGACGAATAGTGGACTGTGTTCCACGGTGTGGGCATCTTTGAAGACTAGCTACGTGCTTGGTCAGTCCGATACAGTTAGAATATACTTGTGAACTTTAAAAATGGATCTTATTCCTTCTTTCCTAAATTGGTGGTCCAGAGAGGTAATAGAATAAATGTACTAAAGTTAATGATGGAATCAGTTTCCATTCATTTATTATCCAGTTTTGTCAAGGCAAGTGCATTGGTCAAGATGATGTTATCCTGTAGAGGATGAATTAGCCATCTCTGCCTGAAAGTTTGAAGCCATAATTGGAATGAGAATAACACAGAGAAAACTCAGCATTGACATTTGATGGCATACAGAACCGTTAGTACTTCTCCACCACCCCAGATGTCAGGCCTCATAAATACTTGCGGAGTAGCTGTTTTCTCCTCAAATGGAAATAGCTTTGTTTTTTTTTTTTATTTTAAAAATAACTCATTATGAGAAAACTTAGAGAATACATGCAGGAAAATAAACATCATCTACAATTCCAAGTTAATTGTTCATGTGTTCTTGAAAATATATTGTTCTATATTTTCATAGCACACACACACAGAGAAGTACAAAATGTTAATGGGATTATGCTATTGTTTCCTGCCTTGCTTTCCAAATTATATCCCAGGCATCTTTATCATGTCGATTAATGCAGATGGCATCACTATTTTTGAGGTCTGCCTAATATTCCAAAAAAATCACATATATATATATTTAACTGCTTCCCCATTGACGGAAATTTTAATTATTCCTTTTTGATTGTTTTGATAAATACCCTTATTCCTACATATTCATGCATGAGTGTGATTGTCTTGGGGGCGTTTTGAAGAGCTAATGGACCTCAAACATTTTCCACAGGGCTGAACATCAGCAATGGTTTCACTTAAACTTGTCTCCTGGTGCTCACTCTCTCCAGCTCCAGCCATAAACTAAGAGATCAGACCTCTCTGGCAGTGAACCCAAATTGAGAATTTTCAGTACAGGGACCTGCCCACACAGTGGTGCCCTGATGATCCCAAAGGTATATTTCTTGAGTAAATTGGAGCATAAGGAATGCTTTTCAGGAATATACACAGAGGGGGAAAAAAATATCAGGAAGAAGTGCTCGGAGGAAAAATAGAGTATAGGAACTGGGAAATGGAATCTGCCTCTGAGAAGCAAAAGATTGCACTTTTTTTTTCTTAACTTCTTGCTGTGTTGGTATAATGATTACAGAATGACTACATGAGGCAAGAGCAAAATATCCAGTTGGTTTAGTGGGCATTCTACCCATTTATGACCATGTCAGTCTTAATGAAGCTAGAGCTGTAACTCTGCCAACAAAACTCAGCATCAACCACTCCACAGGCATTAGCTATTAAAACCCTTTTCAGGTATGATCTGGCTATATTGGTTTTGTGGACCTCTGCAGACAAATTCTTTTTTTTTTTTAATTTTTATGATAGTCACACACACAGAGAGAGAGAGAGAGAGACAGAGAGAGAGGCAGAGACATAGGCAGAGGGAGAAGCAGGCTCCATGCACCGGGAGCCCGATGTGGGATTCGATCCGGGGTCTCCAGGATCACGCCCTGGGCCAAAGGCAGGCGCTAAACTGCTGCGCCACCCAGGGATCCCTCTGCGGACAAATTCTATCCAGGACTTTGTCTTCCGTGTTCTCGTTCTTCGATGCTATAGCAGCGGTGCTACCCCCCAGGAGCTGGCTAACAACGCAGAGAAGAGCCTGGAGTGCAACACTACCCCCAGGTGACTCACATTCACATGATAGAGAAGTGGCCATCTGTCTATGTCACCCAATTTTGGAGTTTCAATGGTCAGACCTCAGATGTAATTCTTTCAACATTAACTCCATGTGATAGACAAAAGATGCCTCTGGAAGTGATAATCAGATTTATATAGTAGAAAGTCTATATTGGATGGAGGACTATATGTGTTCAGGTATATTGAATATATATTTATTCATTAAATATATATTATTTATGTCAGGTGTATTAGTATATATTTAATATATACATATTCTGATGTTTGGTTCAATACAATTTCCTTTCAGACTTCATTGCAAGATTATCGAAGACCAGTCTCCTAAAGGAAAAAAAAAATGACTCTTACACTTGAATACCTTACATCTGTAAAGTGTCTTAGAGATTCCAAATGGAATGCTGCTTCAGGGATGCAGAACATTGTGTAGACTTTGTAGTGATGGAGCTTAGGAGGTAGTTACTGTAAAGCTTAGAGTATGACCTAGTGCTTCCACTGTTTCCAAATTCAGTGACTTCCTGGTATTATCTGGGCCATGAGGCACCTCACCTTGGGTTTCCTTGCCCTGCCAGTCCAGCCAGAAACCTCTTTGGCAAGTGGTGGCTCTCTGGCCTGTAAGGAAGGACATGAGGCAGACTCAGAACTTAATGCTACTTGCCTAAGAATGCTCAGCTTGGTTAAGAGCAATCAGCTTTCCCCTGATCTGGAGTGACCCCATGGACTGGGAGGCAAAGAGCTGTTCTTAGACAAGAACTTGCTAAACCACTTGACCTTTTCAACAGCTGCAGAACTGTTTATCGAGAGCATGCCATCTCTCTTGGCTCCTCCAATTTGTCAGCCAGGAAAGTCAAGCCAGTGACATTGTGTGCTTTAGAAAACTTCTGAGCAATTCACAACTTCCACCATAAAGTGGCTAAATTGGTCTCACTAGTCAGATAGTGATCTTTGGATGGGCCACCCGCTCCTTGAGCTGGTTGGCTTTTGGGACTCGTTTGCTGGAATCAAATGAGTCACTGCTGGAGATAAACATAAATACCGATATGCCAAAGCCTCCAATTCCCTAAACTATAGCTCATAAGGAAGAATAGATTGGATTTGTTTCAAGCCACAAACCTAGGGCAAATGGCAATGTCTGCCAATAGCAAAGAACACGAATTCTGTTCATTATGTAAGCAATTTCTCGAGAAATTAAGGAGCCAGTGAGTTTTAATTTAGCTTATCTGAAAATTATGTTTGTGTACAAAAATATCTATGATTCATGACATACTTTTGCAGGATAATGTGAGTTGAAATATGATTTGATAATGCTAATAAAATGGGTGAGGAATTATTTTTAAGTATTGGAAGGGAGCATGAGACGGAGCTTGAGTCGGTATGGAAAGTAGGAAGATGGATCCAGTCCAGAGCCACATAGGCTGTTTGAAATCCTGGCTGCACCATGTGTGACCTTGGACACATGTCTTCAACTCTCTGTCGCTCGATTTATTCCTTCTTCAAATGGAAATAATAACAGGACCTACTTTATTTTTTTTAAGGATTTATTTATTTATTTGAGAGAGAGAAAGAGAAAGATAGCAGAGGGAGAGAGAGAATCTTTAAGCAGACTCCACGTTGAGTGCGGAGCCCAACCTGAGGCTCGATCTCACGACCTCTGAGATCATGACCTGAGCTGAAACCAAGAGTCGGATGCTTAACCAACCTAGGTGCCCCAATAACAGGACCTTCTGCAGATTCAGTGGAATGTTGCTGTAGAGCACTTAGCCCCATGACAGCTGCATTATCACTCGATACCGTTTCCCTAATATAGTCCTCTGAACAAAATCTTTCTCAACCAAAGAAATTTCAACAGAAGTGTATATAAAGGAAAGATAAGCAGGCAACTTCAAATATGAAGGTATTTTAGGTCACCTACCCCAACCCATCACAATAATGAAGCTGTTGTTGGACTGAATGTGCAGGACTCTACACCAGAGCCAAATGTCAATGTCAGAAACAAATGCTCATATTTTTTGGTTTAAGTATCAGATTAAAATCTTTGCTTACCACTCACAAAGTGATAAAACCAACACCTTTTGCTTCTGCAGACCCTGCTTTCTGAGATTAAAACAGTGACATGACCACTTTTGAGATAGAAAATCCAATATATAGTGAAAGAAAATTTCAGGGGATTTATTAAGATTGAAAATAAGATACATCAAAAGAAGAGAGCAGACTTCCTTACTTGATTTTTTTTTTTACAAAGAGTAGACAACAGATAATACAGTACTCTAGGCTGCTGAAATATAAACACTAAAAACAAAAATATTTTTTTAAAGATTTTATTTATTCATGAGAGACACAGAGAGAGGCAGACACACAGGCAGAGGGAGAAATAGGCTTCTCGCAGGGAGCCCGATGTGGGACTTGATCCCAGGACCCCGGGATCACGACCTGAGCTGAAGGCACATGCTCAACCACTGAGCCACCCAGGTGTCCCAAAACAAAAATAATTTTAAGTAAAAATGTCTTTGTAATTTCTCAAATACTTAAGGTATTCTCTATGGACTGAGACTTTAAAAACACATATAGTTTGTCATTCTACTTTATTCTTTGAGAAAGCACCAGACATATGTCCGTGGAAAGCATGTGGTCTTTGATGCTGTTCAGAACTGGGTTTGAATCTCAGCCCATTCTAAGACCCAGTTTCCTACTTCAAAAAGAGAAAATAGAAGCACCTGGGTGGTTCTGTCGGTTAAGCATCTGATTCTTGATTTCAGCTCAGGTTATGATCTTGGGATTGTGAGATGGAGCCCCCAAGTCGGACTCCTCGCTCTGCTTGGAGTCTGCTTAAGTATCTCTCTCCCTCCCCCTTGCATGCTTTCTTTCTCTCTTTCTCTCTGAAATGAATAAATAAATCTTAAGAAAAAAAGAAGGAAGGAAAGAATCGAGCAGCGTGCCTGGCATACAGCCCTCATTTTGCATTTGGTGACCCCAACTCACAGACCCATGCCATGTGAGGACATGGTTCCCACATGCGAGTGTTCCAGCTAATACAGGCCCATCGCAGGTGAGGAGTGCGTGCAATAAGTGCAATATATGACAGTTTTATGTAAGTTTTATAAATTAAAAATATCAGTAAGAAAGCATGTCATTTTGCTTTAAAAGGATACATATCTGAGACAAGAACAACAGTAATGATGTAGCATTGTTTCCTTCAATCCTGGCAAAATGTCAAGCGGGCCTGCACTATCTGCTCCCATTTCACAGTGGGAGAAATGGTGGTGAAAGAGGTCACCAAGGGGATGGGACTGTTGACCGACCTGTGAGCTGGCCCCTGGCAGTCAGAGGCTCCTCACCCCTCCTGTCCTTTGAATGTATGTTCCGTTCCCCCCACCGCCCCTCCTCCAGGACCCCCTCCCCACCTCACTCCTGGGGCCCAGAGTGGGAGCCATTTTCAAGGACGCAGCCTTGAGGGAGATGATATGTGTCAGAACCTCATTAAAGTCTCCATATAAACCTTTAAGATTCTGGTAACAGGTTCGGAGACCTATTCCAAATTGGTGGCACCCATTTCAAGCCTTGGAAGTAAGTCCCTTTGCTTCTTGAACCCGCCACCTGCCAGTCTGGAGTGGCCTGCCTGTGTCTTTCATCTCTCCTGGCCCTCTGTGTGCGGGGCCGTTTTCAGATCTCACCTGGCAAGCTCCTGAGGTTTCAAAGCCCAAATGGAGATTCAGAAGTGCAGAAACTCCCCCAAATTTATGCAGCTAAGCAGTGGAGGTGCTAAACCTCTTTACATAATGGGCCTGTCCCTATTGTATAGCTTTTAGGTTTGCATTAAACCCAAGAAAATGTTTTCTAACACACTTGACCCTGAGAACAATTTTTCCATCCTCTCATCTGCCAAGGAAATGAAATGTTTTAAATGGGCCAATTTGAGGAGTTGCAGAAAACCAGGACCCTGGTACCCTGTGTGGTCCAGAGAAGGCCGAGCTAAGATGGAGCTCCAGAAGGCCCAGGCCTGGCCTCCCAGTCAGGCTGCAAAGGGTAGAATGAGGGTGTGGGTTTTCCCAATGGGCCTATGGGCAGACCACCAGGACTTGAGCAGTTGGGCTGGCTTTTCAGGTGGCTCTTGATTTGGCTACGGAGAGAGCAGTATAGAGAGTTGGGTCCTGGTCAAGGGTGAGGGAAGAGACGTACAAAGACTGGGTGGGCCAGTCTCAAAGAGATGGAGGAGAACAGTAGGCAGCCCAGGTGAACTGAGCTGGAACACAATCCCTGTGTTCTTCATCTCATTGAAGCATGACAGTGAAGGTGACTCTGGGGCTGAGGGTCAGAGAAAGGTCACCTAGTAACTCAGCAGTCACGGTAGCAGGACACCAGGTCTAGGGCCAGGGCTGTCACTCACCTCCCCAGCGTGAAGGGCTGCAGGGAAGCCAGAGGTGAGGGACTCAGTAGGTAGGACTGAGCCTTGAGGTGAGAGGGACTGGTGGATCCAACTAAGAAAAAGTAGAGGACTGAGGGGCTAGGAACCAGAACCCATAGTCTTGGGCTTGAAGCAATGGCAGGAGCTTCTGTTTCCCCAGGTAGAGGCGGTGGTTGATTCCATGCTGTAAGCAAGGGGCTTGGGAGGATAAGCTCACAGATAATTTGTTCATTTTCAGGCTTTTTGTAAGAACTGGCTAGGATGGGGACCACCACCTTGCATGGTGGCATTATGCCTTGGAACCTGGGGTTTGTTAGTAGGCGACTCTGTCCCTGCCGTTCAGATGGCATGTGAAAAACCAGGCCCTCTTCTTGAAACCAGTGCCCGTAGAGTACGTGAACTACTTTCATTCCCCAATTCGAGAAAGAAAGAGAGATGGACTCTTTTAGGGCCATATCAGAGACAAAGTCTAGGGACGCCTGGGTGGCTCAGCAGTTGAGCATCTCCCTTTGGCCCAGGTTGTGATCCCAGGGTCCTGGGATCGAGTCCCACGTTGGGCTCCCTGCATGGAGCCTGCTTCTCTCTCTGCCTGTGTCTCTGCCTTTCTCTCTGTGTCTCTCAGGAATAAATAAATAAAGTCTTTTTTAAAATAAAGACATCGCCACAAAATGGCAACATTTTCTAACATCAGATTGGAAAATCTGGGTGGGGGTGGGGCTCCACCTCCTTAAATACACAAGCCCGTCCTGATGAATGTGGGAAAAATCTATGTCCTATATAGTCTGACATTTAGTAAATGAATGTCTCCTGTGGTCGGGGAAGTTACGGAAAATGTCAAGTTAATGTCTTTTGCATGTGGATGGAGAGCTCGTTCGGAGCTCAAGGATGGCCCACACCGACTAGGTGTGCGTGGGGTGGCAGGCAGGGAGAGGTGGGAAGATGTGGTCGGGAAAAGCTCCGTTGAAATTCTCCTTTTACCCTCTTGTTAATCTGTAAAAGACTTTCTGGCATTCTCTTATGGAAACTTTAGAAGCAGACGGAAATATTTTCAGATGCATAATACACATGGACCAGTAATGCGGATTTCCCATTTTTTCCTTACAGGAGCGAACACAGGGAAGCTCTGCATTGTCTTTTGGGTGTTAGCACACATTTCAGGGGAAAGAACAGTTTATGCTATGGTTTCTGGGCAGCTTAGGAAAAAAACTGATTTGTAGACAATGAACAGCACACAGAGCGGTGCTTCAGTTCTTCCCAATACATTTCAAAGGTCAGTGGGCAGTTTTTTTTAATGTATATCTAATAGTTGATAATCCTAATGTTTGGCAACAATTCAGCAAATTCAGCAAATTTCTCTCCCCGAACCAAAGAATTAGGTCTTTGGGGGGAAGAAATTATCAAGCTCCTAGGACGCGGCATAGCCATCTCAGTGTATTGTCATCAGAGAACTGTATCCATTTCAAATTGTAAAACCATCTTTGGTAAGATACCAGGATTTCGATAATTTATGAGAGTGTAGCACATTCTCAAAAAAAAAAAAGTGAATTCGTATTGGTGAACCAGCAATATTGCCAGCAATAATGTCCATACCATAAAATCTACATAATTTTCATTACCCCGTTTCTGTGAATAGGGTAATATGACTGCTTTAAAACCCTGAAATGCTGAATGAAACTCAAACATGCCATCCAGTGACTCACATGCCAGATACTCAGCCCTGTACATCTCTCTCACTCCCTAACAGTAACGGAAATCTACTTTCTTCCTCAGGCTGGGTGGGCTTGCATTCTTTCCAACAACGTGAGGGGCCTCTTTGGTGCTGAACGGACAGCTCTGGAAATGATCAGATTAAGCTCTTATGGGTGCTTTGGGACCTACGGATGGCTTCAAAGGGGCTGTGAACTTCATAGGACTAATTGCAAGATTTTGTGCATGGACGTACCTTTTTCTGAGAGGATCCATAGCAGCGAAGGCACCCCCACCTCCAAAAAAAAAAAATCCTGAACCCTAAAAGGATGAAGAAATCTGTTGTTTTATTCCTATGAAAAGAAATGCAATTTTCATAGAGAGTACAATATTTATTATGAATTTTAGCAACGTGCCCGGTGTCCTATCCAGACCACATAATGGAATCATTTTAACTCATTAACACCCAAATATCCTCATATACGTTTCCACAAAGTAAAACAAGGTCTCCTTATGCACTATGTATGGGGCTTATATTAAATATGCCCTGCAAGACTTGTGCTGATCCAAAGGCAACTTATCCCCCAAATTAAAGAGTTTGCTCGCTTTTAGTGTAAGTGCGGGTGGAAGAGAATAAATTTTGACAGGAGTGGGATCAACCAAAGGACAAAAAAAATCATTTTCAATGTCTGATCATTGATATTTTATCACATGCAATTATACTCTATAAAATATTTATTTTTAAATGCGTTTGGTGTTTCTTGGGAAAAAACATCCCCTATTAATGTTAGGATATATTCTGGGGATCAATAAGCATTAAAGTCTTAGGAGAGAGGTTGGCAAATGTTCAGATGAACTAACTTGATTTTAAACTAGTCGGTAAAAAAAAAATCCTCTTAAAGTTTCCAGCATATTTTGATCATTTCACATATTTTGTCATATTTTACTGTTCCACCCTCCTTTCTTGTCAACCTCTCAGGATGGATGGTTGTGTTCTGAGGAGTTCCACAGCACTGATGAGCAAACTTTTAAATTTCAGTTCATTATTATTTCATTTCATTTAAGATTTTATTTACGAGAAAGAGAGAGAGAGAGAGAGAGAGAGAGAGTGAGCATAAGCAGGTGGAGAGGAGAGGAAGGGGGAGAGAGTCTCAAGCAGATCCAGAGGTGAGTGTGGAGCCCAGCAGTGTGGGGCTCTATCCCATAACCCTGAGATCACTACCCAGCGGAATCAAAGAGCCAGACACTTAACCAACTGAGCCACCTAGGTGCCCCCATGAGCAAACTATTTTAAAACGACTCATTGATTCTCTCTTGAGTCTTCACTATTTAAAATACTGAGATTTTCTAACATTTTCATAAAAAGCAGATAACATAATGATAAGTTTATAAGGTTCAGAAGTTCATTAGGGTCTGTTTATGTGGATAATAGGCTGAATGACCCAACTCCAATACTAAACTCTGGAGAAAAGAAAGAACTTGAGGTTGTGGACATTTAGGTCAGAAGATTCCTTTCACATGCAGTCGAGTATTCCGTCATCACTGTAGCAGTCACAGCTGTTAAAAATCAGTGCATTAGTACATATACTTTTTTTTTTCTTTTTACATCAATGACGATGGTACAAAGAATGCACACTTAGTCCTCTGAAAGGAGGAATTTTACTTGGAAAATTTTAATCCAGGTTAGGGGGCTCTTAAAGAGGGAAATTTTAAGGTGACCACAAGGAGGCAGCAAAATACACTGAATTCCCCCGTAGCCGCCAAGGCAGCAATATTCTGCTAACCGCTCCAGGGGTGTGATGAAGGCAAGTGGAAGCACTACTGGAAGGACCTGGGGTTGAGCCATCCTCCAGCACAGGCACTCCTAGGTCAAGCACAGTGAGCATGGGGCACCTGGGTGACTCAGTCTGTTAAGGGTCTACCTTCAGTTCAGGTCATGATCCCAGAGTCCTGGGATCAAATCCTGCAATCCAGCTCCCTGCTTAGAGGGGAGACTGCTTCTCCCTCTGCCCCTACCCTCCACTTGTGCTCTCTTTCCCTCTCTCTGAAATAAATGAGATCTTCAAAATAAGTAAGTAAGTAAGTAAATAAATAAATACAGTGAGACTGGGGGGGGGAGGAGGGGGGACTATGCTTCCTAGAGTATATTCCTAACTGAATATATGAGACACCAACTTTCTAGGTATTTCTTAAAAAGGGCTGCTGGTGATTGGCCCACAGTGAGCTAAAACCTGGCAGTTGCTCACTGTACTTCCCAGCAGATCTTAATCTTCCCCTGTTAAGATTTTTTTTCCTGCATTTCAGGGAAGAATAACAAGAGGGTAAAGTGTCAATGAGGCTTCATTTTTTTTTTTAATATGGGGGAAAAAAACCTCTCTTCAGAAGAAGTAGTAAATACTCACTCACTAATTAGTAGGCTCTACTGGGCAGGGAGCCTTACAAAATGCAGGGGAGTTCAGGGTCCCGGGAAAACTCGGCTATGACTGGCAGAGTTCCATCTGGTGCAATTGTTAACCTTGGGCAGGTTTTGTAACCTTTAGGTGTGACCTTTCCTGGTGACACGAGGATGGTACCAGAGAAGTCATTTCAGAGATCCAGTAAGAGAGTGTATGTCACCCACTTAGCCTAGCACCTGACCTGCGGCGAGAATTCAATTGACTCAGTAGGGACAAGAAATCCTTAGAAGGAATGAGTGGCACGTGGCCGTGCCCAGTATTTCTTGACGAATCTGATTAGCTGTTATCTCGCCGAAGTCACACAAGCACTGTGAGAACTAGGTTTATTTCCTCCCAGTTTTAGGGTCCAGGAGCTTCAGAGATTCTAGAATGCTAATCAGCTGGTTAACATCATGGATTAAGTGGAAGGACTGGGATTTCCACCCAGGTCTGGATTCCAAGCCCCATGTACTTTCCACCGCACTTGGGTGGGGGAGACCATGGTCATGTCCCCTCCCCTCCTGTGTTATTACCTGAGGTTACTACCTGGTGGTTGTTGAAAATGACTCAATGGTCTGATAGGCCAGCATAGGACGGAATCATAGATCTTCCCCCATGTGCTCACCAGACTCCTAGAGGGCATAGGGAGGGGAGAGGGAGGGAGGGGAGAGGAGGGGAAGGCTTTCTTGCAATCACCAAGGAAGAACATGCTACTCTCCTGTCTCAAACCCAGACCAGGCTCAACCAGGGGTGAGTCTAGGGCAACACACGCTCAGCTCATGATCCCGTGCATTTGTGCATCTTCCACTTTATCCAGTGTAATCCCTGCCTATGGGAACAGGTGCTTGTTGGAATGAGTGGACTTGTCTGGAGTAAAATGGTATGTGGTCGTCTGGGATCCAAAGATGTTCCTGAGTCTTTAAGTCTTTGTGAGGAGTAATACATAATCTCACAGAATGGGCTCCACTTGGTCTCTCTCAAGATGGTGCCATGTGGTCCTCTCTTCCCATCAAAGGAGGCAATGTCCCTCTTTCCACCCTCACAGGCTTAGAGACACATGCCACTTGCCTTATATATTTGAGAACCACACTGAGTGTACGTTTTGTCTTATTTTATTTTTAAAGATTTATTTATTTGAGAGAGAGCGAGAGCATGCAAGCAAGATTGTAGCAGGGGAGGAGCAGAGGGAAAGGGAGACAATCTTCAAGCAGAAGCCCTGCTGAGCACAGAGCCCATCGCAGGGCTGGATCCCAGGACCCTAAGATCATGATCTGAGCCAAAACTAATAGTCCAACAGTCAACCCACTAAGCCACCCAGGAGCCCTCTAAGTGTCCTTTTTAAATGAAAAACAAAATGCAAACATACAAACAAAAAACGAAACAAAGAACTCCTCTGGTTAAAGCAGTTTGATCATCCAGAAAGTCTTTGTTATTTTAAATCAGAAGATGCTCGATGAGAAAGATGAAAAGCACAAAACCTCAAACAGAAGGGCCGCTAACCTTATGTGGGCTCGCTCTTATCCCCTGAGAAAATATTACGGAGATGATACAAGACACTTCCTGTAGTAACCTATTTATTTTCAAAAAGTATTTGATAACAACTGATGTGCCCCCAAATGAATAAAAGCTGCTCTCAGACCCTAATGGTAGGAAGAGTAGGAGCATCTGTTGGAGAGGATGTGACCTCAGGGTGACCCGGAGCTGGGCGGGGCCAAGGGCAGCTCCTCACCCCTCAACAACCTTGAAATATACCAGGTACGCTCCTTCCGGCCCTGCTCCACGTGGGAGCTGTTTTCCAGGACGCAATCCAGAGAGAGATGGTGTGTGTGTGTGTGGGGGAACCCCTCCAAGGTCTTCCTGAAAATGCTTAAGATTCTGGTGGTGCCCAGGATGAGCCTCTGTAAGTGAGTTCCCTTGCTTCTTAAAAAAAAAAAAAAAAAAAAAAAAAAAAGTTTTTTTTAAAGATTTCCTTCATTTATTCATGAGAGATGCAGAGAGAGAGGCAGAGACACAGGAAGAGGGAGAAGCAGGCTCCCTGTGGGGAACCCGAGGCAGAACTTGATCCCAGGACCCTGAGATCAGGCCCTGGGCCGAAGGGAGACACTCAACCACTGAGCCCCCCAGGCATCCCAAGTCCCCTTGCTTCTTATAACCGCCAGCTGCCCATTTGGAGTGGCCTGCCTCTCTGTCCCTCTGTTTTCAGGGCCAGTTTCAGATGTCACCCAGGCAGCTCTGGAGGTTTCTAGCCCCAGGCATCACAGATGCAAAGGGGGTGGTGGTGGTAAATGCTCTACTGTGGACCGTGCTCAAAGACATGTGGCTGCCAAGATCCAGCTCAAAAGTTTAGGGCTCCATCGAAAAGGCCCTTAAAATATCTTCTGAATTTTTGTTGACTTTATCAATTGTATTTAAAAGTAGTATTCATTTACATCCTAAATATAAATTTATTTATTTAGCTCTTCCATGCCCTTGACCCTGACTTGCTTGAGGTTTGGGGAGAATTATCAGTGGATTCTCTTCGTTCTTTTCGAGGATGGGCCTTGAGAAACAAATTGGCTTTCTGTGCATTTGTCTGTCCAGGAAGCAAGGGGTCTGATGGAATGTGGTGGTCAGGGAGAGAGGTGGGTTTGGGGTCAAACGCCTCTGGTTTGCCTAAGCTGTTTCTCCATTCCTGAGTCTACCCTAGAGCCAGGAGTATGCTCTGCAGAAGGGCTCTATGATGTTTCTTTTGGTTTTATATACCTGTAAAGGAAACTTCTATGAAACATCCTATTTGGTAAATTTTACATCACTTGTGATGATTTAAGTACGTGGGAAGGAATTGTGCCAACTATGTTTAGGGAATAGTTAGAGGAAAATATGTAAGTTACGCTTTGAATAAATGTGCTTCCACTCATATCTGATCAACTGTGGAATAACAGCCTTTCTTCCCACATAGGGCCTTTAATTTAATTTTTAAAAAGATTTTGCTGATTTATTTGACAGAGAGAGAGAGAGAGAGCACAAACAGGGAGCAGCAGAGGGAGAGAGAGAAGCAGGTTCTCCCAGTTGAGCAGGGAGCCTGATGTGAGACTCGATCCCAGGACCCTGAGATCATGACTTAAGCCTAAGGCAGACACTTAAGGGACTGAACCACTCAGGCCTTTGGGATTTAATTTAATTTAATTTAATTTTTAAGGATTTTATTTATTCATGAGAGACACACAGAGAGAGGCAGAGACAGAGGCAGAGGGGGAAGCAGGCTCCCTGTGGGGAGCCCGATGAAGGACTCGATCCCAGATCCCAGGATCATGACCTGAGCTGAAGGCAGGTGCTCAACCACTGAGCCACCCAGGTACCTCCCCTCCCTGTGAGCTTTAATTTTAAACATGCAGTGATGCACTTTACATCTTTACAAAGATGATTTTTAGGTCCGCCTTTGCCATGGGAACAAGTCCTTGCTGAATGAATAAGTCAAAACAGAACATTTGTTTAATCAGAAATGTGTCTGTGTGGCTCTCCCCGAAACTGCCAGAAGTGCTTGAGAGCACGTCCCACAGCAAGAAGCAGCCTTCACAGGTGGAATGTCCGTGGCAAGGGAACCCGAAAGATAATGACTGACATTCTTTTCCTTGTCTTTTATTCCTTCCTCTCTTCTTCCGTTCCCTTCCCTTCCTTGACTCCTCCTCCTCATCTCCTCCTTCTCCTTCTTTAAGAGATGACATAATTTAAGACATTGCCACCGGTGATTTAAAACATGTATTTACCTTCCTATTTTGGAAGTGACCTAAAAGGAAAAAATGACATAAAGGAAGAAAAGGACAGGTTAGGACAGTACATCCTTCCCGTGGTGAGGATGAATTTTTCGGGTAGAAGGGTTGGTCTCAAGTTGCACGACACGATGGTAGCTGGAGGCCATCTGCTCCACGGCAGGGTGATGTTCCGTGCTCCTTTGGCAAATGAAAAAAATGTGTGCATGTGCATCTTCACAGAGTCACCCCCAGGACCCCCTGGGAGTGGCAGAAAAAGGATCTCATCCTGATGGCATAAAGGAGGTAGAGTCGTGGAATCTGAGGGCTGTGTGGGGACCACCACCACTCTGACACACTTTCCTTATCTTCTCACTGGTCCACTCCCCACCCTTCATCCTGTCAACCTCACCTGCAGCCTGAGGTGGTATCCTGTCCCCAAGGCAGGTAAGAGAGCATGAGCTTCATCAGGTCAGCAGGAAGGCATTCAAACCAGAACGATCTGGAAATCTATTCAGGAGACATCCCTTTTGCCTATGAAGTTACTCGTATTTTAATAGCCTGACCTGTAAACCACAAGCAAACAGATAAAACATAAACAAGAACCAGAAACAATGAAAAAAAAATCAACGATGTCGACAACCAAAGCAAACCCAAACATAAACAGTCCTCTGTTTCCCTGGGTTGCTGATTTTTAACATAATTTAAAAAAAAAATATGGCAAAAATGAGATTTTTCAGGTAGAAAATGTAAATAAGTCCCTACAACCTGAGCATTCAGATATCATCTCTATTGTTACCATTTTGGGGTATTGACTTTCTGTGTGTGTGCGTGTGTGCATGTGCACATAGGCATTTTTTTCTCTCCTGTCCACATCCAAGACGCACAATATCTCAACCTACATAATGCATACAATTTACAAAATATATACGTTTCTAAAAATGGGGACATTTTTGCTTTTATTCCTTTTAAGTATTCCCATTCCTTAACAACAGCAGAGCAGACACGTATATGAATAATCCCTCATTCATGTGACTGGCCACTATTCTTGGGTCTGTCAGGGGTCCGTTTTTCAATTTCTCCTTCCTCTTGACTATTTTCTAAAAGTTGTTTCTGTAGCCGATTCTTTGTGACACTACAAATGCTTCCTGGGTTAAATTCCTAGAGACAGGATTTCTATGTCAAGAGCATCTTCAGTAGCATATAAGTATATAACATGTGTTATCAAATAAGGCAAAACTAATTTTTTTAAATGTCTTACCCCACATAACCTCTCATCAGCAACATAGGACATTGTCCAGGTTCTGGCTGGACTCCTGAGAGTAATCATTCAAGAAATACTTCAAGGTGAATTTTTATTTTTAATTAATTTATTTTTTAAGTGAATTTTTAAAGGGGAATGACTAAGCAGCTTTGAATGTTCAGACCTTGTTGCCAAACGAGGTCTGTTTCAGGAATTCACTTATTACCAAATGATTTCGAGTCAGAGTCAAGACAGACCCCACGGTGGCCTGGCCCGTGGCCGTGCCTAAGGGCTTGTAGGTTGATTTGTAAGAAAGGTCAAGTCTTTTTCTTGCCGAATTCAAAGGAGAGGAAGCTGGCTGGCTTCCAGGTGGGATATCCTGATTGGAAGTCACCTCTGACATTCAGCTTTGCCCCTTCCTTACCATCTTTTTAGTGCAAATCCCTCAAAGGAGAGCGTGATGTCTATGCATGCTGGTTCGCACACACACACAAAATGCCACAGACACGTGATCTCCTTGAGTCATCCTGTGTGGCTTTGGGGTCCCAGGGGGAGGGGAAGAGGAAGCAGGCTGAGAAAATTTGGAAGTCCTTCCTGGTAGCTCCATATCAAACATGAGTGTTTGGCCCACGAACAGCTGTTACGTCAATTATTTGTATTAATAACAGTGAGTAATAATCACAAAAATATCGTGTGTGCTGCCAAAACTCCACTCGGTGCTATACAATATGCGTAGGTCAAAGTCCTTGTGAGACCTTTTATGATAGCCTTGAAAATCATTTCTTATGTTTGCAGAGCCCTTTAGAATCGACCAGGTGTCTTCGTATTGATAAGCTCATGTATGGTGAGTTGTCAGGTTTGGTGGTATTCCCTGCTTTTACCTGTCTTTGAATAATACTCAGTTGCAGACTTGTAGATTCTTTCTGTTTCAAGTTGATAATTTAAATCCTTACTTAGGAAAAAAAAAAAACCAAAATGATGGACTTGAGTCTTTTATCCTATTTCTTAAATGGGATGCAATAGAGTTGCAGATGTGGTTAGCTGCTATGACACATTTAAATAAATTTTAAAAAGAAGATATAAAAGTCAGACCGTGGCAAGTGATGCTTTCACTCAGTGCTCTGTCCCCTGGAAGTCAACATGAAACAGTCCTGTGGGTCTTGGATCAGAAAAGTCCCCAAACATCCTTCATGCATGGCTGGAAGTGTGAAGACGTGGTGTCCTGGCTCCAGTCCAGGGTGGAGGGGAATTTCAAAAGCTGGTTCACATATTTGTTATTTTCCAGTTTGAGGTGCACACTTCCTATCTCGGCTGTTTGTGCTCTCTGGGAGCAGCCAGCACGTTGGTGGTGAAGAGTGCAAAGGCTTCTTGATATCTGAAAACTGGCAAGTGCTGTGGGATGTTTTTGGATGAAGAGTTCAGGGAAAATGTTCATTTTGTGGCCACTGTGTGGTCATTAGCACGGTTCTCGATGTACAATGTTTTATTAGTGTGGTCTGCATTATTAGTTTACTTGGAGCATCATCATAAATTATTGCCGTTGTCACTCTAGTCTGGAGAAGCCTGGTCAACCGGAGAAAGGAAAATGGCATAGATTTTTGTCGTCGTTTTTAATTCCAGTTTATGTGCAACAGCTCATGAGGGACTTGGGAAACCTACAAAAAAAAAAAAAAAGATTTGTTAATTCCAAGAAAGTGATGCTGGGTTGTGGGGGGCCAGCAGAGGAAGTCTCAGAGAGCAGAGGGGTCCCAGAGGGTCTTGGGGCAACATGAGCGACGAAATGATGGAAATAGACAATTCTCACAAAAGTTAACTGAAAAGATAAAACCACTATTCTGGGCTCTGCGGGTTAAGAGTGGCTTTTAAAAACCAGACCTCAGTGCTAAGAGACATCTCCCAAGAAGATGGACTTCTTGTCCATGTGGTATGTCCTATGTGGACTGGATGGCCCAACATGGGTGTTTGGTGGGCTCATCTTGAGAGCTGCCCAGTTCATAATTAAACAGGCTACTGTGTCTACACAGAAACCCTTGTTGGCAGAAGGTAAGGGAACCGAGGGCATTTATCTGGGAAATACATCAGTAGTTTCTCATGGTGAAAACTTAGAAATAAACCCAAAGCCATTGTTGATGGCTACCCTCCATCCCAGTAGTCTAGCCCCATCTGCTCATCCTTCTAGAGGGTCTCCTCTGTGCTCTTTTGTGATGTGGGCTTTCTGTAAATGGTGCCCTGCTGCATGCGGGAACTCAGACTTGCTGGTAGCACGTCAGGTGTTTCTCTAAAAACTCCTTGTGCGTCAAGACATCCAGAATCACTTTTTGCCTAAAATGACAGCGTCACATTCCATGCTCTATATGTGCAAGTCATTCTACAAATGGTATTTAGTTTTTTGTGATGCTGCTGTTTGGTAAGAATGATGTTGTGCATGTCAGGTGTTTGTTATCAGTTTTTTTAAATTTTTTATTTATTTATGATAGTCACACACACACACACAGAGAGAGAGAGGCAGAGACACAGGCAGAGGGAGAAGCAGGCTCCATGCACCGGGAGCCCCACGTGGGATTTGATCCCAGGTCTCCAGGATCGCGCTCTGGGCCAAAGGCAGGCGCTAAACCGCTGGGCCACCCAGAGATCCCTGTTATCAGTTTTATATTCTGCCCAGGCAGAGATGAGAAGAAATGATATTCCAGGAATGTCTGAGATGGGTTGACTGGCCAGCAGAGTTAGGCCTGGAAGACACATTTTTGGGGCAATCGCTTGCCTAAGTTGACCCATGGTATTCCTTGTACTTAGCCTGAGAGGCAAATGGCTCCACTAGAGCCCTGCAGGATATGTGTGTGTCCAATCAGGGGACATTTGTATATATTTGAATATGACAGTGAGATTCTATTAACCTTTGTCTCTTTCCCCCCCTCTTTTCTGTAAGGGTAAGGGAAAAAATACTTTTGAACCCACATTTTATATTTTACTGAGAACCTTGTCTTATACCCACCATTTCTTCATTAATAAATTTTTGGCATATCAATAGGCACAATTATGCAAGCTTCACATTATGGCATTAGTTTATGGCAAAACTTATAAGGGACACATTCTTTACAGCGAAAGGTATTGATAGCGATTATGGATTTTAGTGACTGTGTTGCCTTCCTCTTTAGAGGGCTGATAGTTGACTGATAGCCAGTTACAACCCCTCATTTGAGCAGCCATAAAAGGGGTTGATTTTGTTCCTAAAATCATTAAAAGAACAAATTATAAACAAATTCTACTATGGAGAAGAATGATTTGATCACAACGTTAGTGATCGAAACCAACTGACTAAAACGTCCTAGTTAAAAAATATTAATTTCAGGGACGCCTGGGTGGCTCAGTGGTTGAGCATCTGCCTTCAGCCCAGGGTGTGATCCGGGGGTCCAGGGATTGAGTCCCACATTGGGCTTCCTGCAGGGAGCCTGCTTCTCCCTCTGTCTATGTCTCTGCCTCTCTCTGTGTGTGTCTCATGAATAAATAAATAAGATCTTTAAAAAATATATTAATTTTGTTCATGGGTTTTAAGGTTTTTATGCTTGTTTAGCAGAAAGGAAATATCTTGTAATGTGACCCACACTGAGAGGTATTTCATTTAAAGTTTCTAAGCTTTTCTATGTCATAAAATATCCTAAACTAAATATTAGACATTTCAAAAATGATGAAAAATAGGCTTTTCCTGATGACTTTGGTTACTGGCTACACCATTCGAAATAGAGTGAGTTGGTTTCAAGGGATCAGAGAGCAAAGGGGACAGACGGAAATAGCTGAAGATAAACCCCACTGTCCTCTCACCTCCAGGGGCAGATTGTATCTTGCCAGGTCCAATTCATCAGGGAATTTCAGATTTCAGAAAGGGCCCTGATAGGAGTGAACAATTGGCTTTGAATTTTGACACTTGTAAGAGATAACTTGGACTTTTTTGGGAAATTTGATGATGACATATGATGAATTTTCTTATCTGGGAAAGAAAATGTGTTCTCTAAGTACTTTTATGGAGTGGAGTGAAGCTTTCTGGAAGTAATCTAGTTTTGACTGTACTCGCTCTAGCTTCTCTACTGCTGCTCGAAATCGTAACATCTTGGAGAATTCTTATGTTGCTCCTAAAATAGGCAGGGACTCTTTGCTTACTCTCTCAAAGAGAGGTGGCATTTCCAGTTACCCAGGCTTAGGAAGCAGAGAGCTCTTCCTCCCTTGGGGCTCAGCTCTGCTTCTTTTGAATCCTTTTTGATTTGTTGTGCTAGTTTGAGCAAGAGGACCATGAATAGCCTTGATTTATTTTTGCTCATAAGAGAACAACAAAGAGACAGACCCTGTGATCTAACAGGTAATCGGCAAGTGTTAAGGGAGTATTTGCTATACGCTTTCCATTGCACCGTGTGCTTTTGGGAATATAGGAATAAATTATCAGAAGTTTCTGAACCAGCTTCCCTCCCACCATCCTTGTCTCTAGGCAGGATCTTCCACTAATCTCCACCTAAAAGTCCCAAGTCAGATAACATTCAGAATTGCATCCTGCCTTCTCAGAAACATCTAGCAAGAGGGAAAGTAATGGCTGGCACATACTGGAGCTCTGGCCTTGGGCTTGCTTGAACTTGACTCCTTGCCCATTCTTCTTGTTGGTGTCCGGGCCCCCTTGCTGGCCGGGGTTTTGTTTTGTTCCCGACTCTACAGCTGGCCTCTTCAGACTTTGTGCCTGTTGGTGTGTCTGCTCTTGTCCATTCCAAGTCAGGTTTCCAGCTTCAGTACCTCTAGATATCACTCCGGCCAGCTCCTCCACCTGCCTCTGCCTTGGCTTTTCTTTGGTGATCCCAATTCTAGATTTGTGCTCTACATTCTGTTTTTGTTTCAGCCTATAGCCTGATCCAGAGCCATTGTTTATAGTGGTCATGGCATAATTTAGCTGTTCTCAGGGGGGACCGGGCAAGAGGACATAAGTGTCCTGGTGAAAATGTATTACCTCCTTGGGAAAACTGGTTGTACTGTCCGGGGTAGCTGTGAAAACCCATCCGTAATGTCTGTTACAGTTATAGCTTGTTAGGACCACACTCTGGAGTATGATAGTTCAGTTCTCTCTTCTTTCCATCTTCTTCTTACTCTCTAAGATGTAAAGATGAATAGGATAGGGCATCCCTTGAAGGACTTTACAACTTCTTAGGAAACATACAGAGCACTGTTTTAAAAGATGAAATGTGATAAGTGGTGCAAGGGAGGTACTGAGTCTAGTGGGGACAGAGGGGAAGAATGGGATGTCTAATGGCTCAGAGAATTGGGGGAGGTTTCATTCAGTAGTGAATATCTGACCGAGCATTGAAGGACAAAGAAGGGAGATGTAGGGATTTGTGTGATGGACACTAAGAGTGTATATTTAGAGGAAAATGGTCTTTTAGTGTTGTCATGGCCTATGAGTTTAGATTTTATTTTGTGGCAAGTGAAGGATGTTGAGCAGAGTAGTGTTCTAGTTACTTCTAAGGAAAGATTGGCCGGAATAGTATGTGAGATGGATGGGAGCTGGAATAGACCTGGAGATAGTGGGAAGTTAGAAATTATTTCATTTGTTGGGGCGGGAGAAATGATAGACTAAAACAGGAGATGAGAAAGACACATATGAGAGTCATTTCAGTGGATGAAGCAAGAGAGGGGGTTAAAGGTAGAAGGCAAGGCAGGTAGAGAAATTGGGAGCTCGTTTCTTCCTGAGTCTGGGGAAAAAAAAGTGATGTTAACAGAGAAATGGAAGGAAGGATGAGAAAGGGGTAAAGGGAATAAAGAAAGATAACCAGTCCCATCTCACAAATATAGGCATGATGCCAGTGGGACATCCTGATAGAGCTATGCAGCAGATAGTCCAAAAGGCCTGGTAAGGTGGTGATGCTCAGATCCCTATGGGGTCTAGCTTTTTTTTTTTTTAATTTATTTATTCATGAGAAACACAAAGAGAGAGGCAGAGATATAGGCAGAGGGAGAAGCTGGCTCCCTGGGGGAAGGTGTTCAATCCCAGGATCCCGGGATCATGACCTGAGCCAAAGACAGACGTTCAACCACCAAGCCACCCAGGTGTCCCTCGGGTCTAGCTGTTACTAAATCAGGTGGGCTAGATTCTTCCTCATACTTCTGTGTTGAGTATTGCTTTTGGCATTATGCTCCATAGATCTAATGCCAACCTTCTCCTTTGGAGGTCTACCTAATGGTACAGGTAGAGAAATAATGATTCTGACTGGCCTGTGTTATGTGTGTGTGTGTGTGTGTGTGTGTGTGTGTGTGCATGTATGATTATTATAGCTCAGTCTACAAAGATAAAAATAATCCTTTAGCTTATCTGATCTCATTTTGCTAAACTATAAAATATGGTTGATAATGACCAGCGTATCGATCACCCAGATGGCTATATGTCCAAACTGGAATGTTGCTAGAAGCGCAAGTGCTTCTAACTAAAATAAATCATCTTTATACTCATCATCATCATCAAAAGTCCATAACGGATGTCTTTAGTGTGATTTTTAAACCCCTTCTCCCATTGCTTCCTATAAAATAGGAAATCACCAAATGAGAATCCCCCCCTTTTTTTTTTGGCATTAGTCTGTGAATCATGGATTTATTTCTTCTAAAGTGACAATTAAAAGCAAGGAGAAAGAAAGCCCAACTGCATAAACACATCGATTTCTATTTTAAACTCAAAGTGCATCACACAAACCACAAAACCCCAAATCAAATTTAGCTCCTTCCCAGCCCATGCCCAACCCTTGGGCTCTCCCAGAGGTGGACTGCTGGGAAAGTGTCTGGGCTCTAAGCCCAGGCTTGTTTAAACGGTTCTTTCCTCTTCCCTCCCCACGCCTTCCCCCCAGCACACCTGTTTGCAGAGCCTCTTCCTCTCCTGTCCAGGCATTTTGATTTTGGTCACGACCACCTGTTAAGGATGACGCAGATTTAGCCCTACGCACATCCTTGCCTTGTTGCTGTCTTCAGAGTCCCAAACTGTGTTGATTCACCCTACGGGACATTATTTTTAGCCTTTATCTCTTAGTGGTTTTGTTTTCTTTCCGCCACCTTTTGACCTGAGAGCTGGAAATAAAGTCTGCCTTCCATAAAGACGAGAAAGTTGTCGGTCATTTCCTTCCTGCTCACATGAAAGGCCAGCCCAGCAGAGCCCGGGGAAGACACGGACAAGTTCAACTCCCTGGGTCCTGCAAGCAGTTCTACTCTTTACAGGGCACAGCTCATCACCTCCTGGTGCAAAAGTGGAGCGGGTCACCTGGAAGAGGCAGCTGTCCATTCAAAGGGTCTCGAAGATGCTCAAGGGGAATGAAATAAAAGAAAAGCACATTTCTCTCTCTCCCTTTGATCGTGGCTGCTGAACTTGAACATCTGGGTGAATTTGAGTCGCCTGCCTACTTCCTTTTTTTGAAGTAATTAAAAGAAATTCGCAGGCAAAGTGAAACGATTGCTTTTGGCATGAAACCACGTGAAGCGGTACTTTCATTGGACAGGAGACCTCGTTTTTACTGTGGAATAAAATCTGGGAAAGTGCTTTGTAAATTGTAAAGCACCAGGTGTATTAAAGGGCTTGAAAATTATAGTTTGCTGTCCCTGAGTTTGAAGTGAATATATATGTATAGACAATTCAAAGAGAATAGAAAGATATAAAGATGAAAGTGAAAAATGGATGAGCACCACGCTTTCTTTTCAATGCTGGCAACCATTTTAGGGCTCTTATAATTCAACCAATTACTTCTTGATGAACCTTCTGGGGACTCTTATCAATATTGTTTCAACTAATTTTTTTTTAAGATTTAATTTATTTACTTTGAGAGACACAGAGACAGAGGTAGAGACATAGGCAGAGGGGGAGAAGCAGGCTCCCTGTGGGGAGCCCGATGGGGGACTCCATCCCAGGACCCCTGGATCACGACCTGAGGCAAAGGCAGACGCTCAACCTCTGAGCCACCCAGATGTCCCACAACTAATTTCTTATACTTTTAGTGAATTATTCTACCACTATTCTTCAGCTTAAATTCTAAATGTGAGAGGCACCTGGGTGGTTCATTTGGTTAAGTGTCAGACTTGGTTTTCAGCTCAGGTCATGATCTCATGGGTCATGAGATCGAGCCCTGCCTCAGTGGGGATTCTGCTTGAGAGTCTCTCTCTGTCTCTGCCCTCCCCCCCCCCCCACTTGTGTGCTCTCTCTCAAATAAGTAAATAAATAAATCTTTAAAAAATTAAATTCTAAATGTGAAATTACTAACTCAAAAGGCATACACGTGTTATGTCTTGCTCTACATTGATAGACCATCCCGCAGAAGACTGGATCCACCTCAAATTTCTTCAACAGAATATACGAATTTCCATTTCCTCAAACTCTGGCCAATGGAGGGTTTCCTTTGTTTCAATTTTTGTCACTGACCATCTTTGCTATTGGGTAGCTTGAAAAACCTTACATGTATTTATTAGCTATTCATATTTTATCTTTAGGGGTTTAATTTTTGTCTTTTTCAACTTTTCCCGCATGAGGTTGTTAGGTTTTACTAATTGATTCTTAAGAATAATTTTCCACTGGATATAATTTTTTTCTCTTAGATATACAAATATCTTCCCAGTTTGTCTTTTGTCTTCTAGTCTTAAGATGTCTTTTTTGTTCCTACATGCATGATTTTTTTTTTTACGTAGCTGCACCTACCAGTCTTTTGTTTATGATTTCTGTTTTGTGTGTGTGTGTGTGTGTGTGTGTGTGTGTGTGTGTTTTCCACTGGATGGCTTTTTTTTTTTTTTTGTCACTGAATGTAGAGCTTACTCTTAGGTTTTAGAACTAGAGAGAATAGTTTTAATCCTCCTTTCTGTTTTATATGGCTGAGACTCAGAGAAGTCTGAGTCTAAATCACTTGCCCAAGTTCGTAAATGGAAATAATAATACCTATTTCACAGTGCCGATCAAAGAGATAAAGTGGGAAGGTTTGGGACTCAGTAATGGGCTCCCCAAGAAGGAGGGAAAGGATGTATTTCCTTTTTTGGGTTCAACTCCAAAATGAATTGGATACTTAGTTGGTTTCATTTCTCTAAAGAAGAGAATGGCCAGGTAGAGATTTCTCTTTCCCTGGCCTTGTTTCCGATTAATAAATGCCCTGCGGGGAAGTGGCTCTCACAATGTCATGTGGGGACCAAGGAATGACCAATCTGTTTTCTGCTTTGGGATCTCTTTCCGGAAAAGAAATAGGTAATTTTGTTCCTGTGTCTCTATCAAATTATAAATTTTGGAAAGAATAATTTTGTGGCAGAAAGAAACCAGGTTAAAAACTACAATGATTGAATGTGTCTGCTTTTGTGAAGGTTTCAGGCTAAACAGAGAGAAAGCAGGGGGCTGAGATGCTGAGGAGTTTCTCAGGAAGAAGTCCGCGGGAACTCCCAGCAGAAGAAACTTCTCAGAATTTTCTACCAGGTTCTCACGGGTTACCTTGTGCTAATGAAAATGAGACTCCATCATTCCTTAAAAAAAAAAAAAAAAAAAAAAGACCATCTTTCCAACAAAGTCATATTTATTAGCATGTTCAGGGATTTAATTGAATATGATAGTGATAGAATAAAATATGAAAAGATAGTTGATTTAGGGCTTTATTTTATTTCACTATCCAGTATGTACCACCTTCATGTTTTCATTTCCCCAATGAATAGTGAAGTTAGAACTTTTATATCTTTACAAAATAAGTGAATTTCCAAAGAGGTTCATTTCCTCTGTCAAATACAGATTTTTTTAAAAATATTTTATTTATTTATTCATGAGACACACACACACACAGAGAGGCAGAGGCACAGGGAGAAGCAGGCTCCATGCAGGGAGTCCAATGTGGGACTTGATCCCAGGTCTCCAGGATCACGCCCTGGGTTGAAGGCAGGAGCTCAACCGCTGAGCCACCCAGGCGTCCCCAAATACAGATTTTTGAAGTGCTCTTCAATGTCTGCATGCACAAATGAAGGAAGGAATGAAGCCAAATAACAAGGTAATCCAAGGAATAGGAGCCCACCTTTGCTTTACCTTACCCAAATATCTAAAATCGACATGGTTATTTCAGCCTGAATTACACAAGGTTTTTGAATCATTTCTAACTCATGCTGTGTGTGTACGTATCCTCTATTTTAGGGCTCTATTATTTATATCCACAATTAGGTAAGCTAGTATATGAAATATTAAGCTTTGCAAGATACCACTTGTTCCCAATGCCCTAAGAATTCATCTTCTGCTCCTCACATAATACAATTTAGATTTCACAAATTTATCACGACAGTAGGATTAAGGATAAATTCAGTCTCTAACACTAAAGGATAATCCAGAGATAGTATGGGTGTGGTTGTAAGAGACTGGAGTACAAGTCATCAACATAATAAAGGATGTAAATTGATTATGAATAAAAATAACAATTAGATGTTATTTGAGTGCCAATAGGCTGAGTGAAGCAGACTATTTCCCATTATGTGGGTGGGTCTGGTCTAATCAAATGAAGGCCTTAAAAGGGAAAAAAAGTGTATTTCCAGGAAGAGGAAATTCTGCCTCCAGACTGTCTGTGAGCTAGACCTACAATATCAACTTTTCCATGGGTCTTCAGCCTGTTGGACCCCGCAGACTTTGGACTTGGCAGCCTCCTCATCATATGAGCCAATTCCTTTAAGTAAATCTCTTTCTTTCCATATATGTACATTCATACACACACACACATCCTATTGTTTCTGTTTTTCTGGAGAACCCTGACTAATGTACCATGTAAATATCAGATTGGAAGGCAAGACTAAACCGGCCAAAGTGAAGACGGGGAGAAATGGATGACTTTGGTAAGTGGTGAAGGTATTGGCCACAGACTGCTCTTGGATTGGATGTATAAAGAAAGGAAATAAGTGGAATCAAAGGAAATTCTGCTAGTTACTGTGCTAGGGTCTCTATTCTCATTTTCATAGTAATCATTATTACTTTGTTTATTTATTTTTTTCATTATTACTTTATATATGAGGAAAGCAAAACTCAGAAGAGTTCAATACCTTGCCAATGTCATGAGTCCGTTAGGTGACTCCATTTGTGGTATTTTCTAAGGATCATTTAAAACCACATGACAAGTTGGTGGCTTAGTGGGTTAAACATCTGACTCTTGGTTAAACATCATCTCAGGGTGATGAGAGCAAGCCCCGTGTGGGGCTCAGTCTGCTTGAGGTTCTCTCTTCTTATTCTTTGCCCCTCCTGCTCATGCTCTCGTTCTCTTTCTCTCAAATAAATAAATAAATCTTTGAAAGAAAAACACACGGTAAGCAAATACTTTTCAGCTGGTTCCTACTTTATGACCCGAAGGAGAAAGGATGGGTTGTAGCAATATGCTAATAACCTGTTGGCCAGACACAGATCAGTCTGTCCTGCTAAGCACCAATGCCATCTTATTGTCATCTTGTTTTTCCTCCTCTTTCTTTACTTCTTCATCAGTGACTCTTCACTTAATTCTGGGTATTCTAATCATTACTCCTTTTCGACTGGTTGTTTAGCACACATGTGGGTGGTCAGAAGTTTTTCACAGTGATATTGATGATAACATCCTTGATGGAAGGAAAGTGAGAAAACGTGTGGCCAGCACTGTGGTCATTTCACAGGTATTCAGTAACTTAGTCCTTCCATGTATCTTAGAGTCCGCACTCTCGTTCCCACGTTGTAGAAGATCGACCAGAGGCTTGGTGAGGTAATGTAGTTTCTCTCCGATCATGGCACTAACAAATGGCAAAGATGGGATACAAATAGATGTGCTAGAAGGCTTTCCACCATTTCCTGTTTTCTTCTGTTTTGCTTTTTTCTCAGTATCTCCCCCTTTTGGTTGATCCGTATTACCACTTTCCCTATGCCACACTAAATATATATTTAAACCATAACTCACCAGTGACATAAGATATTATTCCAGTGAGGGTGTGTGTGTGTGTGTGTGTGTCTGTGTGTATGTATGTATGTAAGGGACAGAGGGTGGGAGTTAGAGAACCTGCCCATGAGGAAGAAGTTGAGTTATAAAAAAAAAAAAAAAAGCATAATGGTGGCATTTCAGGGAATGTGTTGTCTGCTTATGTGGGGAACTTTTCTTTTTGCCTCTTTAAGTCATAGGGTAAGAAGGACTTTCATTTATAAAAGTTTAACATCTTAAAACTACGATCTTCCCCAGAGATGTAATTTGTATACCACAGGACCATTTGAACTTCAAGGCAAAGCTTGTTTTTCTTCCATTGTGACATTAGTCCTACTAGGACTTTCTTTTCAGTTCATCTAATTTTTTTGACTAATGACTTTTCATCATTTTTGCAGCTTTGAGTCAACATTCTCAGGCTTTCCCTCTTAGGGTTCCCATGATATGTAGTGGGCAGTATGTTTGCTTGGGAATTAATCTATAATTCCAGGGTTTACCTGGGTGAACAACCACCTTTGTGTAATAGTCTTAACACAGGAGAGAGAAATGTCTGGGCCTTTCCATGCTTCTTTGTGGTTTTTGAGCACAAGATATCATTTAAAATAGACTTTTAATTTCATTTATTTTTGACTCCTGATAACTCTTAAGATGACCTCGGTGTGTGTGAGCAGTGTGGGCCAAGAAACTGTTTTTTTTCCGGCTTTTAGACGTCAGATTGCTTCCTTTCACACCTTGGAATGTCAGAAATTTATTAATTTCTTTCTCCGTGAGATGTTTTTCTCTTGCAGTATTATTACGATGACAGAGGTGTTCTGTTTACGTGCCCTCAGAGTACTTTTCCAAACTCAGTTACAATAGAAATACAAGGCCACCCAGCTCCCCTGTGTCTTTCCACGACCCGTGACACCAACCAGAATTACAGAATCAACTCCACAACCAGTTCTGTCACAAAGATGTTCCACATGTGCCTTCTCAAGGGTTAGACATTTAAGACCAAAATGCATGACATTTGTAGGGTTTGCTTTAGGGGAAGAACGAGGAAGTCAACTCTCAGCATGTGGTTTAGTCATGTATCATGGAATGCACCTGATGTGTTGCATTGTCTGTTGCTACACAAGAGCCACAAGAGAATTGGTGGCAGAAGTGGCTTTGACTTGTGCTCACAGAATAGCAGTGTTGTCCTGCCTGCATTTCCGAGCCCCACATGTATTTAAGTGGGAGCCATTGACCGGTTTCAGCAAATGGGGTGTGAGCAGGAGTGATCTCTACTACTTACATGCCTCGTGGTAAAAGTTCCTCTGTGACCATTGAGTTCTCTCCTGCCATGTTCTAGAGGCCCTGGGAGCCAAGATGGTGGCACCGCAAGGTGGAAGAAGCATAGAGAGAGATTTCCTGGAGAAAATTCTGCATTCATTGCACTTCTGAGCAAGAAATGAACTTTAACTGAGTCCAGCCACCCATGTTTTGGGTTTTCCTCATTACTTCATCATACCGTAAACTAATCTATTAGATATTTTCCAAATTTGTTTAACATCAGAACTATTATCCAAATTTTTATCATGGTTCCAAATATTGCCTTGGAAACTCTCCTAGATGGAAAGATTTTATTTCCACAATTTTATGATTCTTGTCCTGCTAATTTAGACCTATATCTGGAAAAGCTTTGGTTGCAATGTTTGGCAGCTCTTTGTGTTATGCAAAATGTGCCCATGGATTTTGAAATGCCCAGACAACCCCCACCATGTGAGAGCTGAGAAGGATAAAATGTAGAAGCAATTTCCATTCTGAGTTATGCCTTTTGCTCACAATGCAGGGCAGGAGGAACATATTTATGAATATTTGTGCATATTGTGGCAGAAGGGCACGGTTTAAAATTATGGCTGGTAATAAAGGGAGAACCAGCTTAGTTCAGGGTGGTGTATGGAAGTCAGCCCTGGAGGAAATCCCCAATGATCTGTGCCAGCTGTTATTTTTGTCTTGTTCCGTCCTGTCACACTTCTACCCCTCTCTCTGTGTACTGGCCTTGTCCCATGTAGGCTGCCCTCATACTTCATTCCTTTCCTCAGCTTCTTCAAATATAATTTCCTATGTGTCATTCCTCCAGTGAATAACTAAAAAAAATTATTAGTGAATTAATTAATTTAACAGACATTAACTGAGCACCTTCTATGTGTTTGGTAATAGTGCCAACGGTGGGCTATGTCCTAAGCAATTATCCTGTCTCAAGGACTTTTGTGTCCTTTTTCCTTTTAATTGTTTATTTGGATTCATTTCAAAGTTAGGGAAAATTTGCTAAAATAGTGCAAAGAGTTCCCACATATCCGTCATCAGGTTACCCAAATATTAGTATTTTACTACATTTACCCCTCTTCTCTTTCTTTCTTTTCTTATCTTTTTGGGACTAAGTTGCAAGCAAGTGTGATACCTTTTTCCCAGAAATAATTCAGTGCATATTTCCTAGAAATGAAAGATTCCCTTATAGAACTACAGAATAATCATCAAAATTTTGATATTTAGGAAATTGACATTGATCTAATACTATTATGTAGTCCAACAGTTGGCTAATGTGGCCTGCCTTCTATGTTTGCAAATAAAGTTTTCTTGGGACACAGCCACACTCATTTGTTTATCATTTGTCTATGGCTGTTTTCTTCCTATTATGGTAGAATTGAATAGTTGTGTCAGGGACCGTATGGCCTGCAGAGTTGAAGGTATTTACTCCCTGACCTTCTAGGGCAAAAAAGTTTGCCCCCTACTGTAGTCCATGAATACTATTACATTTTATCATTTGCTCACTATGTCTTCTATTGCAAAAGAAAAAGACAACTTTTTCAATTTTGTTAGCCTATCCACGCTCATGTGTTATATGTAGCTGTTATGACTCTTTACTCTCCTTTCTATGAAATATTTCTTTTGTCTTTTTCTTTAATTGTTCATGACCTTGAAATTTTTGATAAATATAAGGCCATTTATTTGGTAGAGCACACCTCAGTTTAGGTTTGTCTGAAGTTTTGTTATGAGTAGACTCATGTTATACGTTTTTGCCGTGAACACTCCAGATGTGATGTTGTGTCTTTCTCAGTGACAGGAGACACTTGGTGTTTATTTTTCCCATTATTGGTTATATTAATTTTGATCTTTTTGGTTGAGGTGGCATCTGTTAGATTTTCTCTGCTGTAAAATTACTGTTTCCCATTATATATTCAAGGAGTATCTCATGGGAGGTTATTTTGGGTCTAAGTACCCTATTTTCTTATCAAACTTTCACACAGTAGTTTTAGCATCTATTGATAATCCATCTCTGTAACAATTATTACTATGGTGGTTACCAAAAGTGAATTTTAAAATTCCTTTACTCCTCTATATGTATCAGTGTGAATTCTGTTGATAGCAAAAACTTTCTCTTCCATATTTATCTATTTATCTATCAGAATGGACGTGTGGATTTTTAATTTTATTTTGCGGTTTATAATCTGTTACTATTGTTTATTTTGATGCTAACATGCAGGACTTCTTTTAAAAAATGATTCATTATGGAACGATTTGAAATCATAGTGGTCAGGCACTGTTTCTGTATGGCCACTGTGTAGTGCTTAGAGATATTAGGCACTCAGTAAATATTTGTTCAACGCAGGCCCTAACTCAAACAGACAAATCCTTCAATGTGGAGCATTAGACATTGTAATAGGCTTGGGGAAAACATATTTTGGGGTAACACTTCAATGTCCTTCAAATACTCAAGCCAGCTTGAGTGAAAACCATGGAATTTCTTTCCTTTTTGGTTAATATTTTAAGAGTAGTGAGGCTTGCTTATTTTTTTAAATGTAATTTTTCTCACTTATTTTTGAGACTCTGAAATCTCCGTATAGGAAACATGGCCTTTCTCTAGACATTCCTAGTTCTAACTCAGTGGAAAGAGTTTCTGAATTCCCTTGTGGTCTAGAAACTGCTTAGTTTTATCCCAGTCCTGGAAAGTGATTACCCTAGGGATGAGGAGAGGTTTTTACCCAAATCTAGAAAAACCGATTCCAAGTAAAAACAGTTCTGTGTATTTGCAAATCTCAATTTTCCTGCAACCTATAAAAAGGAATCCCAATGATTGTCCTAAGAAATCACACCCCCTCATCCACACCACCTCTCTTCTGTCCCATCTTCGTTCCTAATTTGTCAACAAGCGGAAAAATTACTGACCATGCTGTGGTTTTGCTGTTATGGTTACCATTTGTGATTTGCCTTTGAGATCAGTGAGTGGGGGCTCAGAATGGGCCTGTCTGGAATCAGAGGACTGTCGCTCGAGCCTGTCTGTGTCTGGAAGGAAGCCATGAGTAGTGAAGGGAAACGGCTGAGACAAACTCTGAGGAAGTGTAGTGGGTGATATCTTCCCTCTTCTTAAGTCAAGTTTACCGTCAATAACTTGGTCACTCAGAGGATACAACCTTGGTAATTCATTTCCGTACGTAGGTAGTTTATACAGGCATGCTGCTTATTCGCTGGCAGGCCTTGAACTGTTGGCCTGCTTTAGTGGGACTTCCAGATGGTCACTTTTAGGACCTCTGTGAGCCTCTCTTTACCTGCTCTCCTCTGCAGTCTGGCAAGTGGAACTGGGTGTTGGTGGGTCTTGCCTTTGGTTCTAAGGCATGGCCCAGTAGAAGCAGTAAGTTTAGCTGCTTATTTATTTATTTATTTATTTATTTATTTGTTCACTTGTTCGTTCATTCATTCATTCATTCATTCATTCATGAGAGACATACAGAGAGAGGCAGAGACATAGGCAGAGGGAGAAGTAGGCTCCCCATGGCGAGCCTGATGTGAGAATCCATCCCAGGACCCCAAGATCACAACCTGACCCAAAGGCAGGCGCTCAACCACTGAGCCACCCAGGCATCCCATTTCACTGCCTAATTAAGCATCCTCGCTTTCCGATCAGTTGATGTGTTGCCTTTTGGAGTAAAATTGGCCCACTGTGTCTCAGTTCCGGAGACTAATTATCCAAGGTATAATACCTTCTTTCTTTGGAGGAGGATTCCAAAAGCTATTCACTCTGAAGAGCAAAACCAAAGTTGTTCTTGGGAGCAACATTGACCATCAGATAAGTACAAAGCAATCTGGAAGTCGTTTATCGAGTGTCGTGCATTCCTTGCCTTTCCCAGGGGTGTATAAGCTGTTGTACTTTACTTGGTACCTACAGCATGTGACTGTTGGGGGTTCCTTTAGCATGTCCACTGTCCACCCCCACCACCTTTGTGTTTTTGTTTTTTCCTTCTGAAGTCTCCTTCAGTGACAACCCTGCCTCCCCTATGTGGCCCATGGCACATCATATAAATGACTGTACCAGATTTTGATGACCCTTCAAAACCATAACCCGGGTGGGAGATAACCTTTGACAGGCTCTCAGCGGTCTTTAGCAGCCAGAATCACACAGTGGGGGGGGGGGGGAGGCTGCAGGAAGCTGCCTCCAGCAGGCTGAGCCCCAAGGAGGAGCCAGCACCAGCGGAAGAAGCACCTGGTAGCCACAGCACTTCAACCAGGAAGAAAACAGGATCTAAAACATAAACAACATCCTCACAACACCAGCAAGTGGGCAGCTCACACCCAAGTCTGTTTGACTCTATTTTTTTCAAGGCTCTCATGAGAATCTTTATTGAAACAGGAAGGCAGTCAAGAGATGAAGCAGAGTTTCAAGATTTCCAGTGGACATCATCAAAACATCTTATTTGTTGCTCTTTTATTTTGAAGCCTATGAGTACGACCCACCGTGTCACAGCTACAATGCTGGACTTGTTTTTAGCTGAATAAAACTTTAAATGCCTTAGGACTGACACTGTTTGAAGGGAAATGATGTAAATTGGAACAAAGCAGAAAGAAGAAAGGGTTTTCATGATCTTATCTTTCCAACAGCATCTCTTTTGGAGCAGATGCTATCTTTATTGAACCCCACCTTAACAGCAAACGCTGGCATTTATTAGGTGTTCACCATTCCTGGCCTTGTGCAAAGTACTTCATGTGCATTATCTCACTTAATACACGGAGCTACTTTTGCTCTGAGAGGGGAGGTGGCTCTCCCAATGCCTCACAGCTAGTAAGTGATGGATCAGGACTGGAACCCCGGTGGTGTGGCTCATAGCTACCTCCCTTGTGCTTTACACTCTGCACCTGTCCATACTGTCCTTACTTTTCAGTAGATGTTGCAGTATGCCCACGCTCCTCTATAAAGACCCTGTGGTCGGGAAAGGCAAATTCATGATCTCTCTATTAATTTTGTTGGTTAAAATGATCAATCACTCTCCTGTTGTAGATTCAAAATCCCTGTGACATTTCATACTGAAGCCGATTTCTTATAGCATTGTCACTGTTCTGAGGGCCTTCAGTGAGTGCCCTTTCATGGTTTTGAAGGGGCAGGCCTTAGGTCTTTTTTTCTATAAATTATCAAGAAAAATGACATCTCTATCTTAGGACTTTTCTATACCCCCCTTGTTTATTGCAAGGGAAAGAAACCAGGAAGGAGCCAAGTTGAGAATGGGTTTGTCAAAATCAGATGCATCATTCTTGCCTATGAATAGGCATAGCTGTCGTTAGTTTTATAAGAAATACCACAGTGACCATTCCTGCTGGTTCATGTGCTTCAAAGCAGAGCCCTCCTCGTAGACTCCCCCGTTGCTTTCCTTGGATGGCTGCTGACATTTCTGAGATGCGCTGTCTCTGGAGATGAAGGTTTATTAAATGCAGATCTATCCTGCCACCTTGAAAATGTACCCACTTGCCTGGGCCAACTAGGAAAGGCTATTATTTTCAGCCAATAACTCATTTCACTAAAAAGAAACTGGAGAAGGTAGCTCAAGATTTTTCAAGCTGGGGGTAAGCCCTGTCGTGTCACACTTATCTTCATGTTATTAATTTATTCATCCATACAGCAAATATTTATTGAACGTGCACCACGACCAGGCATTGTTCTGTGATTGGATGTAGCAGTGGACAAACACTGTCCTCCAGAACCTCAGTCTCTAGCATTAAGTTATTAAGTGACCTCCATGTCACAAATACTCGTAATGGTAGATTGAAGCAACAAAAGATGCCACAATGACAAAAATTGGATCGCTTCATTAGATTGAATAGGCATTAGCAGTGTGCCAGGGGTTTTACATGTGTTAACTACTTAACCGTTTAAAAAAAAAATCTTGCATGGGCTTTCATCTACAAAAAGGAATAATTTTATGATTCAACCAAATGCAACTATTATTTGCATTTTAAAGATGAAGAAAAAGAGAAGCCCCCCCTCCCCCCAAATCTACAGGTTTCCTCCACTTTATAGAAATAAATTTTGGAGCTGGGAGTCAAAGCCAGGGCACTCTCAATCACCATGCTGAACTGAACCAGAAAGGCAGAACTTAAAATTCAATATGACCCCTTCCCCCCCCTGCCAAATTAGATTAAATTAAATATGACCAGTTGAATAGAAGATTGGTTTAAAAGGAGATTGACAGCTGTTGGTATAATCCTTCTGGATATTAGTGCAATATGGCTAGCTCCACATTGGAGCTAATTTTAAATTTATTTTCATCATTCCCTTTAGATGGCAATAGCATTTAGCTCTTATAATTATTTCCAGATGCCAAGATAAGGCCTGGAGGAAGAACTTCCTTTCATAGCTAACCCCAATGAATCATTTATGCTTCTCACTATGATCAGGAATTATTTTAATACCTGACTTTCAGGGAATGCCATGGTGGGGGGGGTAGTTGACATAAGACAACTGGTCACATTTTGCGAGGTTAACTTGCCAACTCTGACTTCCTTAGGGCACATTAGTAAGTGGAATCGATCTACAAAAAAGTCCCCTTGTGACTTTTTTCTTTCTTTCTTTCTTTCTTTTTTTTTTTTTTAATGTGAAGGGTGGGGGCATGACTGATCTTTGCAAAGAGTTAAGGAGCCTCAGCTTCCGGCAGGAAATCTGTGGCTGAATGCAGGACCCAGAGCGGAAACATTAAGTGTATCGTGGGAGAAAAGGAAAGCAAAGTGCTAAAGTTGTTAGTCTGAACAGAGGATATCGGAGCATCCTGCAGAAAACTTCCTGTTTAGCCAGGAGACTAGAAAACAAGATGAAAAACACTGAACTTCAATGACTCTTGTGTAAATATATTTCTAAACTTTCATTACCTTGGGCAGGGCTTACTCACAAGATCCCGTGGTTTCCCAAGGTGGAGAGTTAGTATGGAATCACCCCCAGCCTCCCATCTTCCTTGTTTTGGCGGCCACACCGAATCCTTTGTCATTTGTGTTGGCTCTCCGTGGCCTGTGCTACATCCGTGGCTGAACTCCGTGCCCCCCTCACCCACCTGAGATGCACCTTTTTTTAGCTGGTGTTAAACACCCTGTAAGATGGATTCAGAGAATGCATTTTAAATATTTTGGTTCCACCTCTCCTGTCTCCTCTTGGGGCAGGCAGTGGGATCCACCGGTTCAGCAAAGACCAAGAAGCCCTGGGGGTTATAAATGAACATAAGATACTACTTATGGTTTTCATTCCCAAGCACTTTCAAATGGAAGGATAAGATCCAGTTCAAGGAGAAAAATTGGAGTTCTGAATTCCTCTATTATAAGTTTAGGTATTTAAGAAAATTTCAGATATTGGGCCCAACACATCCCCAATGGTCTTATGTCGTGTTAGGTGTGATGCTACGTATTATGTTATGCTGTGGCAGGAAACTTCTATGAAGAAAGGCCTTTTTAATTAGTTTTCAGTTTCTCTGATTAGACTGTTTTGTGTGAAATAAAATAGAAGTGGGTAAAATGGGGAAGCAGAGAAAGTGAATCCCTTTTAATTTGTGTTAGCTGCGTAGATGGCGCTGAGCATCCGTATGATGGTCTTACATGCGCTGCGTAACTGTCTTCATCTTCTCTTTCTCCTTCCTTTCTACCGTTCAACCTAGGTTGGCCTCATACTCATTCTCTCTCTCTCTCTCTCTCTTTCCTTTCGGTCATATATTCTTTTCTGAAATCTTAGGATAAAGATTTCACAGATAAAGAAACATCTGCCATATAAATCAATGAAGATAAAAAACATATATCATCAGTGATATGTCTTTTTCTTTATTCTTTCAAACACCATAGATTTTTTTTTAAGATTTTATTTATTTATTTGACAGAGAGAGAGAGAGAGAGAGAGAGAGCAAGCAGGAGGAGCAGCAGAGGCAGAGGGAAAAGCGGGCTCCCCATTGAGCAGGGAGCCCGATGCAGGGCTTAATCCCAGGACCCTGAGATCATGACTTCAGTAGAAGGCTGACGCTTGACTGAGCCATTCAGGCGCTCCAAACACCATAGATTGTGAACATAAACTAGCATTTGGGAACAGCAGTCCGATGGTGTCACTTTTAGTTGCTTTCTAAGACCTTGAGACATAGAGCTCTAGAGAATTTCTTTTTGTTAAGAGCACTATCCTAGGGACGCCTGAGTAGCTCAGTGGTTGAGCATCTGCCTTTGGCTCAGGTCATGATCCCAGCATCCTGGGATCCAGTCCTGTATGGGTCTTCCTGCAGGGAGCCTGCTTCTCCTTCTGCCTATGTCTCTGCTTCTCTCTTGGTGTCTCTCATGAATAAATAAATAAAATCTTTAAAAAAATACTGTTTTAATTTATAATAGTAGCAGTAATAATAATATTCCTGATTGCTGAGTTCTTATATATATTCTGCACAGTGTCAAGTACTTGGAACCAATGTGCTATTATCCTGGCCAAGTTTAATGTCAAATGCATGTGGCTAACCAGTCCCTTGCTGGTGGTTAATTTTGATGACTCCTCGTTGCAGTGACTTTCTCTGAGTACTTGCAAGGCTCATTCCTTGGGACATGTCACTCAGTGTTACTCCGGCTTAGAAAATCAGAGTTCTGTCTCTGACCCACATCATTTACCCTCCGACTGACTCCTACCTGGACCTCGATATACCTGTCCTTTGGTCTCATTGTGACCTCTCGTCCTTTGAGTGTGACTAGTTTTTCTCTATGAGCTCTCTCTTGTCTTTATTTCCCTTTCTAGCTTAGGTTCCACACTTCATTTCCCAGTACGCTAGATACCTTTGTTCTCGTTGTGCCTGTGTCATTGCTTGGTGTCAGCTCCACAGACTTGAGTTGTTAGGAAGAGTCCTCCTTTCTTTAATGTTATTTATATTATTTAATTATCTTCCCCATCTTTCTCTGTACCTGAGATCTCATACTCTGGTTGGCATAGGCACCCACACAATATTACCTTATGCCCTCCCAACCTGACTTCCGCCGACTTATTTTTTCATGAGTATACCCAACCACCTACTTAACCAGGACCATTCCTTTTGTTGTTTTCTCTACTTGGAATACCTGTCTCCAGGTACCTAGAGATGTTTCTCCTTCACTTTTTTGACATCCAGTATCACTCCCTGGGTGAGGCCTCTTTGAGCACCATACTGAAAATCGTTACCCCTCTCTCCCAATATTCTATCCCTTTCTCATCTCATTAGGACCTATTGCCATCTAAGGTTTCATCAGATATGTTTTGTTTATTTGTTTTGTTTATTGCTTGCCCTCTTTCTGACTGTCTAGCAGAGAGCTTGCCTGTTTTTTTCTCCTTTTAATGCTATATTCCTGGTGTCTATCACAGTGCTTGGCATATGATAGGTTCTCAGCGAATATCTGTTGAATGTGTGAATCAAGATTCCTCAGCAGTGGTATCGTTGGACTTTCTATGTTTGCCTGATGAGGGTAAGGTGGCACCTCATTGTTTTAATTTGCATCATCTGCCTGATTACTAAATTTTTTTGTTTGTTTTTTTAGAGAGAGAGAAAGTTGTGTGTGCAAACAGTGTGGTAGAGTGAAAAGGGGCAGAGGGAGGGAAAGGGAATCTCAAGCAGGCTTCAAACCTGGCACAGAGCCCATCGAAGGGCTCAGTCTCATGACCCTGAGATCACGACTTGAGCTGAAATCAAGAGTTGGATGCTTGACCGACTGAGCCACCCAGGTGTCCCTGATAACTAACTTCTGAGGTCAGGTGTCTCTCCTGATACTTCTTACCTGTTCGGATTTCTTATTCCAGGGAAGGCCTGTTCAAATCTTTGCCTATCAAATATCCTATTTTTTTCTTTATTGCTGACTTCTAAGAATTCCTCAGCAAATCTAGGTAGCAGTTCCTTGTCATTTTTAGACATTGCAAACTTCTCTATGTTCTTTGTGAGTGTTAATCTTCACTCCGCAAAAACATCTCTCATTCTGATGCAAATAAGATTATGTAATTGTCCTGATGAAAATCCTTTAATAGCTCTGAAGATAAAGATGAAACTTCTTTACATGATATATAAGATCCTCTAAAGTCTACCCTTACCTAATTTCTTACTCCTCTCCCTCTTGTTCGTGGATTTTTTTTTTTTTTTTTTTGCTGTAGCATGATGGTATTATTTATCTTCTAAGACAGGTCATTTTTGAGATGATGGGGGACACAATTATTATGAAAAACAGTTGACATAAACTGGGGCTGACTAGGGAACCCGGGACTTCTGGTTACCCAACCATATGGGTCTTCTTTTGGTGTCTTTGAACTTGATACACATTTCTGGGCCTTTGCCCCATGTATTTTCTTCTGTCTTCAACATGCCTTCTGACTCACTCAGCTTTCACTTGGATCCCATACTCCATCATTTTTCAGATCCTAGAGCCACACCAGTCCTCAGAGAGACCTTCCCTGGACTCTACTATCAACGCTTAAAAAACTGAGGGTCGTTGAAGGGGTGGGGGATGGGGGGATGGAGTAACTGGATGATGGGCATTAAGGAGAGCACATGATGTAATGAGCACTGGGTGTTGTATACAACTGATGAATCACTGAATTCTACTCCTGAAACTAATAGTATGGTATATGTTAACTAATTTAATTTAGATTAAAAACTTTAAAATAAAATATATTTTCAAATTGATTTTCTTCTTAACAAAACTATACAGATGAACAGTCCAAACAGCAATCAACAAGAGTTTGTTTCCTATGATTAAGAGTCTTTTATGGTTTGCCTCCCTCTATGTTTTCCTCTTATTTTATTTTTCTTTCCCTTCTGAAAATACATTTTAAAATCCAAAAATATTTATATTCTTTGGTCCAGTAATTCCATTTCCCGGGATCCATCTTACAGGAATAAATAAAAGATGAAGAAAAAAAATTATGCATAAAGATGTGCTGCAAAATATTTTGCATAAGTAGAAATGTAAATAACCTGAAAGTTTAATAGGAATGGAACAGTTTGTTGAAACATGACAGGCCCATGGGCGAAGTGTGTGTAACCATTAAAAAAATGGTTACAAAATAGATTTAATAGTGTGGGAAAATACTTAGAATGATATGTTACATTAAAATCTGATATAAATGTGGAGTGCTTGGATTGCTCAGTGGGTTGAGCCTCCAATTCTTGATTTCTGGTTGGGTCAGGATTGTGGGATCGAGTCCCGTATTGTGCTCTGTGCTAAGTGCAGAATGTGGTTGAGGTCCTCTATCTCCTTTCCCTTTGCCCTATTCATGCTCCCCCCACTCTCTAAATAGAAATATAGAAAATCTTAAAATCTGAAACAAATGTTTTATTCTAAATATGCTTGAAGTATTAATACATGTATATATATGTGTAGCTACATCTGTACAAATATACAGATATACACAGACACATACCTACAAATGTACACACATGTAGGCAGGACTGGCTACATAATTGTAGGACTCTCAGCCAAAACAGATTTCCATCCCTCTTGTACAAAAATTATTAAGAATTTCAAGATAGTGACAGCAGAGAATTAAACCAAAAAAAGGATTTTTCTTAGTGTGAGGCCCTGGGTTACTGCACAGATTATACACTCGTGAAGTCAGTCCTGCATGCATATATTTTTTAAGATTTTATTTATTTATTTGAGAGAGAGAGAGAGACTAAGAGAGTGAGAGAAAGAGAGAGCACACAAGTGAGCAGGAACAGGAGGTAGAGGCAGAGGGAGAGGGACAAGCAGACTCCCCACTGAGTGTGGAGTCTAATCTGGGGCTTGATCCCAGGACCTAAGAGATCGTGACCTAAGCTGAATGCAGAAGGTCCTAAATGCACATTTTGATAATGAAATAACTGCAAGGAAGTATGTTGAGCTATTTCTACCAGTTACCTTTTGTGATAGCATTATAAATGGTGATTTTCTTCCTACTGCTTTTCTATGTTACCTAAGATGTTCTCAATGTATATATTGCTTTAATAATAAGAAATAAAACTTATTTTATAAATTCTTAAAGCTATAATATAAACCCTGAGGCTGAACTATGAGGTTTTCTAGATATGAGTATACTTAGCTGCTCAATACCCAAAACATTTTTTTTCCCAGAGTTTTTGTTTATTTCAACTATGGTTGCCTAATATTAAGTAATAAGATTACTCCTTGGCAAAACTGGTTGAAGTTGATAAAGGTTGTCTTTATCGTCCTTTTGCCTTTCTTTTTTGCCCCAGGAAGGTCTTCCTCTGCATTTCTTCCTTTTAGCTACCTAGTGACTTCCTGTTTTCTCATGTGTCCCTCTTTTTATCAGAAGAGGAAAGTAGATATCATTAGTCAGAAGGTTACTATGTGCAAAGAACCATACTAAGTGAATTGCAACATCTCCTTTACTCTTTTTAATAGTTTTATGAAGTGGACAGTGCTATCCTCATTTTATAGAACCAGATGTTGAATTGTAGAAATTATGAATCTGTGGCCAAGGTCATAATCCTAGTAAGAGAGCAGGATTGGAATTCAGGTGGAGTAAGTAGTCTCCAATAAAGGCCACCAGCCATTCTTCTCATCTCTGTGTATGCTTGTATTCCTTAGATCAAGAGGGGGGCTCCATTTCCCTGCTTCTTGAATTGAGGATGCTTTGTGACTTTCTTCGACCTATAGAATGTTCTGGGACTTCAGAGTCTAAGCCCTCAGAGAACTGGCAGCTTCTGCATCTTAGAACTTGGAACCCAACCACCATGCTAGAAGGACATCCAGGCTAGGCCCCTGAAGGATTGGAGACCACATGTAGTGAGATTGGAAATAAATAGATCTTATCATTGTGCCTATAAACATCACGGTCTAGTGGGAGAGATGGCTCTATAAACCCCAAAGCACAAAACATTGTAAACTCTGTTGTAACAGAATCAAGTAAGAAATGTTGTAGAAGCCATAGAAAAGGTAGAGAGCTCTTGTGTGTAGGGGGGCATTAGGGTAAGGGATGGATGATACTTGTCTTGCATCTGGAAGGCTAGTGGGATTTCCTGAGCTGAAAGAACAGCATTTGCAAAGGTGTCACAGGACAAGGTGTGCTCAGGGAACAGCGAGGAAATAGCACTTACTAGAGTTTCTTTGATTTTTTTATACTTCTAGTACTGAAGTACTCCAAAATCTCTAAACTTTCTTGCTGCAGTCTCCATGCTGGTGAGGGTAGAGGATGGTTAGAAAGAAGGAAGTTTGTTCTTCTTAACTGATTCTTTTATTGTGGAATTAGATACTGTGTTAGTTTTCTAGGGCTGCTGTAACAAATCCAGTAGCTGAAAACAAAAGAAATGGATTCTTTCCCAGTTCTGGAGGCCAGAAATCTGAAATCAAGGTGTTGGCAGGGCCATGTTCTCTCTGAAGTCTCTAGAGAGAATTCTTCTTCACCTCGTCCTGCTATTGGTGGCCCCAAGCGTTCCTTGGCTTGTGTCAGCATAACCTTTATCTCTGTTTCTGTCTTCTCATGGCCTTACTCTTTGTGTCTGTGTCTTCTCTTTTCTTATAAAAAACATTGTCATAGGATTTCGGACCTTCCGTAATTCAGGATGATGACATCTCCAGATCATTAGCTTAATTACATTTGCAAAAATTCTCTTGCTAAACAAGGTCACCTTCACTGGGTGGACATACCTCTTGGGCGAGGGGGTCACCATTCAACCCAGTACAGATGGTAAACCAAAGTTGCCCTTTGCTAATGATTTATATGCAAGGATAGGTCTTCTTAAAAAACAAAAACAAAAACAAAACACTCTCTTTGTTTCATCATTTATAAACTAAAAAAGTTTAATATTCTAAAATGTTTAATTGTAAATGTGTGATTAGGCCTCTCTCCTGAGCAGTATCTTGGCAGATTTTCTCAGGCAGGACTCAAAGTGTCCACCTCATAGTATAATTGGTCCTGTGACTAGCTATGTTAAATTGAAATATTAAAAAATAGAGCATAGTTACATTAAATGACATTTAGAATGTGGTCAACATTATTAGAAAGAAATGTTTTCATTATATTTTGCCATCAGCAAATGCTGGTATGAAACCCATTGCCCTTCCTCATATGAAGAGAAACAAGAAATGCACCAACATCTGAGATCATTGTGTGGGTTACTTTGGGGATCCCAAAGACTACAAACTCAATTCAAAGAAACAGGAATGGAGATGCCATGGGCTTTATTTTGGACTTTTATCTTTGCGTCTTTTGTTAGTGAGGAAGTAAGTAAGGAACGACTGACTTGGAACTTGAGATTGTACCTAGACCATAGGTATCTCTTCTGGGCAATGAGATTTCTATTCTTAATCAAAGCCACCCAGTTGGGGGTGTGCTCACCCAGTACATAGAATGATAGAATTCTTTTTTTTTGATAAAATTTTTCCTACCAAAGTAACATACAAGAATTTAGGTAGGTGTAAGCTACTTTCTCATTAGAAGGGAGGGAGGTTTTAGGCTTGTAGGAGCTCCTTCTGCGTTTTTCCTTTGCTACCACTAGGCACTGTAGTAAATTTTATTTTTGTTTACTGTAGTCATTTTTGATGTTTCTTAAAAAAAATCTGAGTCTACAGAAGGAAGCAGGGAGTCTATTGATGTCTTTTTGCAAGTATTGAATACTTTGCAAATTCTTCTTCATCATCATTATTTCATTATCATCATCAATACCGTCTGCAAAATTCCCCATTGAACTAATGGTTGGTGATCATATGATCATGACTTCCAAAACAAAACAAAACAAAACAAAAAGAAATGCCTCCCAGGAAATCAAAGTGAGCGATTTGCTTGCTCTTTTTTTTTTTTCTGTGTTGATTCATTTACATACTTAAAACACCCAGGGCCTCTCATGCATATCAAATCATGCTCCCATGAAGTTGATCTTAATGATGTAGATCCAGCCTGGCCCTTGATTCTGTGTCCCTCTGTTTCTCACACCGTAATAGTTAGCTGTCACCAAAGCAGAAGAGTATAATGCCCTGGGTGAGATCGTTGTCATCTAATAAAATGGTGAATCAGGGGAGGGCCAGTCAGAAGAATATGTGACTCTTGATCTCAGGGTTGTGAGTTCGAGCCCCGCATTGGGTAGAGAAATTACTATAAATGAATGAATGAGCTTTTTTTTTTTTTTTAAAAAAAAAAAAGATTTTATTTATTTATCCATGAGAGACACACACACACAGAGAGAGAGGCAGAGATACAGGCAGAGGGAGAAGCAGGCTCCATGCAGGAAGCCCGATTGGGACTCGATCCCAGGACTCCAGGATCATGCCCTGGGCTGAAGGCAGGTGCTAAACCGCTGAGCCACCCAGGATCCCCAGAGTGAATGAACTTTTTAAAAAAAGTATGTAAAAAATCTAGAATCATAACCTCAAGCCAAAGTTGACATCAGAAAGATTGAGTATACTCTCAGTTATAGCAAATCACCTCGTGCCATTTTTCCTGGACTTTCTAACTTTTCTTATTTCTAGTAATTGATTTTTGTTCTCTGGATGTAAGGAAGTAGTCCCTGGGTATGAGCCCAGCAAAGACTTTCTTCTTAGAAATACTCCCTAATTCAGGACTTAGTAGCTAAAATTCAGAAGTCTGGTCTATGCATATTACCTAACTACTTGGCACACAAAGATTTGTCAAGTGAAAAGCAGGCTCTGACCAGTCAATGCATTGAGAAACTGTGTAAATCTTATGTAGAGTTCCACAGACTTGCAGAATGTGTTTTTCTGCCTAACAACTATTGAGAGCAGTTTGGCTGCCCCAGCTCCCGTCCAGACTTCCATCATTCAAAATCTGTGAAACTGATATCAAGCCCTCAGGAAGACTCTCTTTAACAATCTGGAAAATTGTTGAGTTGAGGAAATGTGGAAGCTAGGTGGCGCTGGCTGCCATGGACCGCACAAGATAAACTTCTGCATGTCAGAACATGCCCTGTGTCCAAAGGGCACAGCTGCAAAACCTTTCTAAGGAGTCTGGTTTAAGATGCAGGGAGCCGGATGTGAGACAAAGGAGAAATACAGAAGGCCCATTGCATTGCTGTCCGACTGTGCAACATTACTCACTCCTGACCATTACCCACTCCACTTGGCTTCAAAAAGAAATGCAAAAAGCACAATCTGCATGCATCTGTCTTCTTCTAAATAGACTCCTGGTCATTTGCATTTCTAACATTCTGTTTGCCTTTTTTGATTTTGCAATCACCACTGACTAGGAGTTCCACAGGAAAACCAGAAGTTCCAAAATAGCAATCGGAAGAGGACTTTGCTTTCAATCCGTTTTCCATGAATGCCTATTTTCCACCAACCACACAACCTGTGCACTTGGAATATTTTCCCAACATCACTGGCTTTCATAAGCTGAAGTGCCTGTCAGGAAATAAAACTGCTTTGGTGGAAAGACCTAAACTTATAACTGAGAGCACAGGAATGTTGAACCGGCCTCCGAAGCCCTGCGGAAGGGACCAGAACAGAAGTGTGCTGTGTCGATGAGGCAGGTTTAATAAAAGTAGAACTTTTATGAATTTCTGGTCACATCTGCTGACCAAATCATCTTCTGCAGAGTCACTTCACCTAGGCACAGGAAATGTAACAAATCTGATAAAATCGTCTGCTTGGTGAATGCACACAGTGTTTTATAGAAATATTGAATCACATTTAGATATACTCTTAATAAATTGCACTTATTGAAAATAATACAACTACCCTGAAATGAAAAAGTCATCAAGAATATGCTTTTAGTTAATATTTCCAATTCTACTGAAGGATAAAGGGCATAGTGTACATACGTCTGTAATCATGAAGGGTTTATTGCACAAGAAAGAGCAGAGCATGCTGTTGATGGTTTTTTTTTTTTTTTTTTTGACATATTGGCTGGTAAAATGTTGATACTAATTAATCCCCAAGTGGAAACAGACTTACAGGCTGGTCATAAACTTTTTTTTTTTTTTCATTTGTCTCAGAGCTTCTGGAATCTTTGTTCCAACACAAGTAGCTCTGGTCCAGGTTACCATTTCTACTTCTGTTTGGTGCCTCCGCCTCTCCTCTTGCTCCCTTCATAAAAGGAGACTGTTGAACAGAATTTCTTTTCCTGAAAAAAACACCACCATTCTTTTGATTCCGTCTTCCATAGTTTCCCCCTCCCCCGCCTAACCGATGCACATTTTTATAAGAGTTTATTTTAAACTCTTGTTCCAACCTAGTAGGTGTGGTTGTAGTGATGGAGAGTCTCATGGAAGAAGAAATGAGGATTTAAACTTTATTCCTGTAGGGGCACCTGGGTGACTCATTGGTTGAGTGTCTGCCTTTGGCTCAGGTCATGATCCTGGGGTCCTGGGATCGAGTCCTGCATTTGCCTCCCCGCGGGGAGTCAGGTTGTCTCTCTGCCTGGGTCTCTGCCTCTCTCTGTGTGTCTCTCATGAATAAATAAATAAAATCTTAGAAAAAAACCCCAAAACTTTACTCCTGTAATATAAATGAACTTCAGCCTCATCTAGAAAGAAGTGGGCACGGTAAACTCAGGGAGGAGGAAATAGGCTCCCAAATGGTAGGCAACTCATTCATCTTGTTTATCACTCTATTTCTGGCACCTGATGTAGTAAGTGGCATACAGTAGGTGCTCCTTAGATAAGTTACTTTTCAGTGTCTGTTTTCATTTTCCAGAGATATGAAAATCTCTGTCATGTTGGACTGAGATGATTGATGAGATAGTAAATCAATGGTATTGAGTACCAATGATATGCAGATCTGCTCTGGAAGCTATGGGATTGCAGATGATGATATTTTAATCCATGTTCCCTGAGAGGCTACCTATAAGCACGTAACTACACATTCAAAATGAGATGTTAATAGTGCATTGCCTATCAACCATCTGCCCCGGAAATCTAGCTGTGTTTCCATTTCTAATCTAGTTAAGCTAGCCAAATGCCACACAAGAAACCACAAAGCCAATCTGTACTCTTGGATAACTGTGCACAACACCCATTGCCTTTCTACAGAGAGGATTTGGCCCATAGAACTCATCTGTTGCCAGAGCTCAAAGGAAGTTAGGGATTAAATAAACCTAGTTCTGTGTTCCTAGAGTCATGTCCATGAGCCCATGAGGTCATAGTACAGTAGCATGCTAGGCAAGTTCTGGGAATTGCTATGCTATCTTCTGAATTAGTTTTAATGGCTTGTTTAAAATGCATCTGATGTTAAGGCAAGTTCTTTGATTGTGTTTCAAGGGTTCCCCCCCCCCATTCCAATGTCACAAGTTTTATTCTAGGACAACGGTCATGTTTGCTTCCTTTTGGATCTCCTGTTTTGTTTTGTTTTGTTTTGTTGGATCTTTTTTTTGGATCTCCTGTTTTGAAACCATATTATAGCTGCTGGTGGTTCTTCTTCTTCTTCTTCTACTTCTTCTTTTCTTCTTCTTCTTCTTCTTCTTCTTCTTCTTCTTCTTCTTCTTCTTCTTCTTCTCCTCCTCCTCCTCCTCCTCCTCCTCCTCCTCCTCCTCCTCCTTCTTTTCTGGATAATAGGATTCCCAGCTAAGTTCTGGACTGACCAGAGTTTCTCGGCCTCAGTAGTACTAACATTTTGGGCCAGAGCATTGTTTTCTTTAAAAAAATATATTATTTTATTAATGGGGGCTGTTTTGTGCATTATAGAATGTTTAGTAGCATCCCTGGCCTCTGCCCCTAGATGACATAGAAACACCCCCTTCTTGCACAAAAAAACTTTCTCTAGATATTGCTAAATATTTAGAGGTGCCTGAATGGGGGAGTGCTACCTGTTGTAGATCCTTGCAAACTATTCCTTGACCAAGAGAATGCCTTGGGTGACCTACCAACTTCTCCATTAGCTCTGTCCTCCTACTCATATATAGTTGTTTTTAATAATTCAAGGCAGATGTTGCTAACAGAGACTAGATACAGAACTTCTGGAGAGTTCTCTGGGTGGAGGGTTATATGAGTGAGCTTGCCACAGATTTGTGTGGGAGACTGAACTTTTGGGGCATCTTCCTGACCAGAATTCCATTCTGCTTCTACCTTCTCCTGATGTTGCTTCTTATTGCATTGATAAGACAGAAATAAACTATTGTAAATGGATTTTAAAAAATATTTTATTTATATTTTAGAGAGAGAGAAAGTGAGAGATTCGGGAGAGAGGCAGAGGGAGAGAGAAGCAGACTTCCTGCTGAGCTCGAGCCAGGCGTGGGACTCAATCTCATGACCCTGAGATCATGACCTGAGCTGAAACCAAAGGTCAGATACTTAACTGACTGAGCCACCCAGAAACCCCTGTAAATGGATTTTTCCTCTATTATTTATTTCTGTGAATAGGGAGTGGCAAAGATGGTAAGAAATCAATTATGGATTGAAAACAGGAGGCCAAGTCAGATGCCAATGGTTGGAGATATAAGTGCCGTTGGAAAAGTAGGAATAAAGCCATATTAGATGCCCTTTGAAGAGTGCAAAAATTTTGGAAGTAAACATTTATGAGTTTCATAGGTGATTTCTGAGGATTTTTTTTTTTGCCTGCTCCAAAGGTGATCTTATTCCCTTTTCAGAGGTACCATGGAATGTCCCTCTCTCACTTTAAAAATAAAACTTTAGGTAAGAGAGTAGAAAGGTCAATTTTTTTTTGTCTTTTGGTTTGGTTTTGTCTTGTTTTTGTTTTTGCAGTCTTTTTTAACCAAAGTGAATGGAAATGACTTAGAAAGATGAGAATGGGTAGGGCATGGTGGTTATAGGTCTTTTAGGGCAATCCTGGTCTATGTCTTCCCTCAATGTGAGCCTGTAGTACTGAGGGTGTGGAGATGGACAAAGGAAGAAAACCAAGGAGGAAGGACAGGGGTTGGCACAGAGCTAGCATTTCTTGGCCACTGTCAGTTGGTATTACCTCATGTATTGCTGACAAGAAATCTATGTTAATTTCCTATTTATAGAGGAGTAATCTGAGGGGAGAGAAGTTAAATGTGTCCAGGGCAAGAAAACCAGGAAGCAGCAAAGTTGACGTTCAAATCACCCACTGTGTGGGACTCTGAAACCCACTCTTTTCCATTACGCCCTGGTGCCCCTGGACAAGATGAAGTGTCCATCACTTCTGCCTCTTGTGATGAGGAGAATGTTGTAGGTAGTAATCCTCTTCAATGAGATGTGAAATGTCAGGCCAGTGTGTTATGATTACATACTATGCAACTGCCAAGAAATCTGTGCGTATTGATTACAGTCTGGCTACAGAGCATGATATTTGACTGCCAAAGATTAATTAAAGTATCTGTCTGTTGTTTGCTACTTAAACACATAATGCCTAGCAAAGAAAAGGCTGATTAAAGTGTGTAGTTATATGAAATCTTCCCAGATATGTTATTTTCTACTTAAAGAGGTCATTTAATATTTTATTTGTGGTTCTAGAATTTTGTTTCACAGACGTTTCAGAACTTCGCAGTGTCTCTGGAATGTGTTATGAAGACTTTACTGAAAGTGATGAATTACTTAAGAAGAGTGAAATAGAGGATCTTCAGGCTTGCTCTGGATGGCAACTGACATAGTTGCCTATGCAGCTTCACCCTCCCAATGGATGCTGTAGCACCTCTTTTCCTGTCACCCCTGGCTTACAAAGGGAACCACCTCTGGAATTCTTAGTGAGGCTGGTATCCTCTCATCAGCCTTGGGGTAATGTCTTGGGGAAAGATATCTTTGTTTCTGGGCCTCCCATGAAACATGCTCCTCTGGTGGGTCTTCTAGATGCACCTAACTTATCCATTGCAGCATGTCCATGCTGCTCCTCAGCTTTATTTATTCCTTTACTACCTGCCAGGGAAACAAGGCATTTCTCCATTGCTACGAATGGACCTTTTTTTCTCCTAGGCTTCAAAAGTCATGCCAGCAATAAGTTTGTCCAGTTTCCTGAATTCTTTGCTAGAATGTTAATTACCATTAGATTAAAAAAAAAAAATCCAGAACTCAATGAAACCTTGCTTATCCAGGCTTACATTCCAGCTTCTTGGTCAAGCACCATCAAAATCACATCTCAGGAGAACCCCCCTGACTCCTGCCAGTTTGTAGGTCTATAGTTCTTTAGATTTATGGTCTCTTTCTGCCCTTATCAGACCCAGCATGTCCCCAGCTAGGTTATGTTGAGATTCAATCTTAGTTATCAGCCTGGAAACCAGGAGAAGAGGATGTGGGCAGTTCTTGAGGGGGTGCTTTATTAGTTTCCTATGCTGCTGCTGTAACAAATTTGCTGCTGAATTACTGACATAAAACAATAAAATGATCATTAATAGAGTAGCTGCTTGAATTAAGGGGTGTGGATCAGAGAAGAGTAGAAAGAAAAACTCTGACCAGAAGTTGGAGGGTGAGGGGCACCTGAGTGGCTCAGTTGGGTAAGCATATGACTCTTGGTTTCAGCTCAGGTCATGATCTCAGGGTGGTGAGATGGTGCCATGTGTGGGGCTCGGTGCTCAGCATAAAGTCTGCTTAAGATTCTCTCTCTCTCCTTCTGCTCCTCCATCCCCCACTTCTGGCTCATGTGTGCAGGCACTCTCTTTCTTTCTCGTTAAAAAAAAATAAGTTGGAGGATGAGGGATGGAGGGTGTCTTAGAATTTTGTAGACTGTGGCAAAGAGGAAATAACGAGGCAGTTATAAGTAAGTGTCATGAATTACTGAAGACGAGATGTCAGGATAATGAAGTATCCCTTTTCTGTGTTCCCAGAGTATAAGCATTTATCATGGACTGACCAACTATTACAGTAAGTGTGTGATAAATACTATCTCCCCTGGCAGATTGTGAGTACCTTGAAGACTCATTTATCTTTGTATCAGCAGGATGTGGTTCAAAAACAGGACCATATAAATATTCAATGAGAGACTATTGAATACATGAGTAAGGAAAGGATTTTGGGAAATGAAAACCAGTATCACTTGGTACATGCTGAGTGATAAGCACTGTCAGCACCTTCACCTACATCATTTTACTAATTTTCCAACATTCTACAAACTAGAAGTTATTTCCATTTAAGAAAGGAAGAGATTGGGGGCTTTGAGGGTTTACGTGAACTTGCCTGATTTCCCATTACCAGTAAATGGCAGACACAGAGCAGGATGCTGGAGTGGTGTGGGGGATGGAAGTAGGAGTTTCCTTTGATGTGGTTTTTGAAAAGTCTGGTTTTGGTTAATGCTAGAAAGTTGAAGGAGTTGGTGAATACAAAGATACCATTTAGTAGTGAGACAGTGAACTTCCAGATGATGCAGTGAGACTCGAGTCATGAGGATGGCTGGAATGATCTAGTACTTGAATACTGCATCAGTTGAATACTGGACCAATTGAATATGGGGCCAGTGTCTTGCTGTATATTTGGGAAGGTACATTTATGCGAATGGATTTGAAAACCCAGGATTTAGGGACTATTTATTTGACATTACTTTCAGTTTGTTGAGAAACTATAGCAACTACAGACTAGTATAAAACAGTAGAAAACCAAGCTGTCCTGTTTTTCAGTTGCCTGCTGCTGTGTAACAAATCACCCCAAAGCTTAGTGGCTTAACAAGAAAGTATATTATCTCACTGCTCATGTGGAATCTGAGAATGACCTAGCTGGGTCCCGCAGCTCATGGATTTTCACAAGGTTTCAATCGAGGTATTTGTCCAAGCTGCAGTCATCTTAGGGCTTGACTAGGGCAGGATCTGCTTCCAAGCTCGGTCACCATGCTGTTGGCAGAATTTGGTTCTTCGCTGTAGGGCTGTAGGACTAAGGGCCTCCGTTCCTTACCAGTTGGCCTTTCCAAAAGGTTCATAATATGGTAGCTGGATTTACCAAAAAATGAGCAAGTGAGAAAGAACAAGAGAATGCCAGCAAAATGGCAGTCACAATCTTTTATAACTTAATTTCAGAAGTAATGTCCTATCATTTTTGTCAGTTAGAATGAAATTACTGAGACCAGCCCACCCACAATGGGGGCGTGGGGAGATTACACAAGAGAACACCAGGAGGCAGGAATCGCTGGTGGCTATTTTAGAAGCAGCCTACTGCAAAAGTGATTTGTTAGGGATATGATGCTCTCTTCCAAAGAAAGAATTAGAAGGGACATTGCAGGTTTAGGGCTTAACAAGAGATAAATGAGGAATAGGTTATGAATCACTGGTATCTATAGAGAAATTGAATGATTTATTCAGGCTCAACATTTACCTTTCTGACCCACCTGCTACAGTGGGCTTTCTGGAAAGAAGTTACCTGCAATCCTACCTGACCCTTTCAGTTGAAGTGTTGCTTAAAGTAGAACTTTGCAATGTGTCATCCGTACTTGGACATTTGACCACAGATTCGAAATCTTACAATTTTTCCACGACAGCTCTACTTTTCCCAAATTGTATCAAATGGCTCAGTAATAAAGGCACTTCTCGTGTTTCTGGAGTCTTGATTACATTTTGAAATATAAATTCTATGACTGGACAAATTTTTTCATGGTCTTCAGTGGTCAAAGAATGGCAATGATTGAGATAAGGTCCATATATACTGATGGTCTGTTGTAGGTATTCAGTAAGGAAAGATCCAGGGGTGACTGGGTGGTGTAGTCAGTTGAGCATCCAACTCTTGTTTCGGCTCTGGTCATGATCTTGGTGTTGTAAGACTGAGCCCCGAGTTGGGCTCTGCACTCAGTACACAGTCTGCTTGAGATTCTCCATCTCCCTCTGTCCCTCCTGCTCATGCTTTCTCTCTCTCTCTCTCTCTAAAATAAATAAACAAAGGGGCTCCTGCATGACTTAGTTGGTTAAGTGTTTGTCTTTGGCTCAGGTCATAATCTTGGGGTCCTGGGATCAAGCCCTGCTTTGGGCTCCTTGCTCAATATGCAGTCTACTTCTCCCTCTGCCCCCTGCTCATGCTCTCTCTCTCTCTCTCTCTCTCTCTGTGTCAAATAAATAAATAAAATCTTTAAAAAAAAATAAGTGCGTATGTATTTATTATTTATTTGTTTGTTTATTTATTTATTTATTTATTTATTTTAAAAAAGATCTATTCTTAGTAATGGAAAAATGGACTGTTTTTATCCTCTGAAACCCAGGGCTTTGTTACTGTGGATCTAAAGGGAATTTTAAAGGTCTTCTACATCTTTATGGGAGACAAATTCAATCAAGACTCTATCACAAGGGTGTTGTGATAAGTTAATGATAAAAGAATAGTCTCTTGGATAAAAGAGGCTCAGACAAATGAACATTCACATGCAAAAGAATGTAGTTGGATCCCTATCTCATGTTACAAAAATTAACTCAAAATGCATCAAAACCTAAATATAAGAGCTAAAACTATACTAACTCTTAGAAGAAAACAGAGGAGTAAATCTTTATGACCTTGGATGAGATCATGGTTTCTTAGATATGACACCCAAAGCACATGTAACAAGATAAATTTGACTTCATCAAAATTAAAAGCTTTTGTGCTGCAAAGGACACTGTCAGTGAAAAGACGGTCCACAGATGGGGAGAAAATATTTGCAACTCATATATCTGATAAGGGACTTGCATAAAAATACACAAAACACTCTTAAAACAACTCAGTTTAAAAAAGACAAATAATCCAATTTAAATGCAAGCAAAGGATTTGAATAGATAATAAAGAGATATAGGGAAGGTCAATAAACACATGAAAAGATCCTCAGAATCATTAGTCATTAGCGAAATGCAAATCAGAACCACAATAAGATACCATTTCACACTTACTGAGATAGCTACCAAGAAAAAGACAATAAAAAGTGTTGGTTGGGTATACAGAGGTTCTTATACCTTGATGGTGGGAATCTACACTGGTACAGCTGTTTGATAAACAGTTTGGCAGTTCCTTTAAAAATTAAACACGGGGAAAAAAAATTAAACACGGAGTTAGCATAGGATTTGGCAATTCCACATCTAGGTATCTACCTAACAGAATTAAAAACATGTATCTACACAAAAACTTGCACATGAATGTTCATAGCAATATCATTCCTAATAGCCCAAGTGTGAAAGCAATCCAAATACCTATCAACTGATGAATGGATGAACAAGTGTTTACAGTGTATATAAACATGAGAATAAAAAAAAAAATGAGAATATTATTTAGCCATAAAAATAATGAAGCACTGATACATGCTAGGACATCAATGAACCTTGAAAACATTGTGTTAAGTGAAAGGATCCAGAGAGAAGACGTTACATATTCCACAATTACGTTTATATGCATTGTCCGGAATAGACACATAGACATAGAGAGAAGGTGGATTAGTGGTGGTTGGGGCAGAGGGGAGGGAGGAAGGGGGAGTGACTGTTTACAATTCTGCGATTTCTTTTCAGGGTGAGGAAAATGTTCTGTGATTTGTGGTGATCAATGCATAACTTTGGGGATGTACAAAAAACACTGAATTATATACATTAAAGTGGTAACATTTATGAACTATATTACAAAAAAGTGATTATAAAAAAGAAACATCCCCCTATTTCACCTCTTCTGAATCTTGGAATTTGATAAAACAAGCAATAGTCTGGACTATGCTATAGGTGCCTATGAACCAACTTTGATCGATTTATTTATATTTTTATTTGTTTAAACTTGGACCAATTTAAACTTTTAGCTGTTGGCATTCCATTACACACTTCTTAGTTAAATTATATTATCTTCTGTTGAAGGTATCTGATGATACCACCGATACCTATCACAACAACCTAAATGCATACTATTCAAAGAATTGTAGAATTCTATTTAGCATGAATATAAAGGCCAGAAAAAAAAAATCCATTCTTTGTCATTTCAGTGTTTCGAGTTTCATTAACATTTTGTTCCTAAAGATGAGTAATCTAACAAATGTAATTAGATGAGATGCTAACACTTGTCACATAAAATCTCACAAGAAAAATTCAAGTTTTAACATCTCTTTCCCTGAATTCCCAATTCTGTTTTTAAAAGTAGAAATAATTGTTTCTTGAGCATAGGATCAGATATGTTTAATATGTTTTAAAGATATATATTTAAGATATATAATGATAAAAATTAAAAATGCCCACAGAGAGGATATTAGCACACATGACAGCTTATTTTTTGATTTGGTGATTTTCTGCTAAATTTAAAGCAGCTGGGGAGAGTAGTAAGTAACAAAATAAGACAGATTTATGGAGCCCACACATGGCAATATTTTTGTGTAAAATTAGTCAAAATCATTATACTTGTAGATGAAGAGATGGATGCCAACATTTTTTAAAGAGCAATCATATTTGGTCTTAGTGAATTGGAAGAACTGAGCAATTTATTGGATTAGTTGATCACCAGCATTGTAACTCACAATAAAATCTGAGGAAGTCCGCCAAGCATTGGCTCTCAGAATATTAGGATAATAATACATTGATTTTCAGTAATTAGAATTCAACCCATATTTCAGTCTATCTTCATAACCAAGGAACTAAGGAGAAATAAGCCATTAGAATTTTCCATTGAAACTTCTTTGTTTTGCTCTTATGTATGCCTGAAGTTTTCTGATAACAAAGAATGGGCAGGCATAAATGTGCCTCCTTTTAAGAAAATTCAGTGTTCAATAGTCTCAGTTTTAAGATATAATTGGTAGAAATAGCTGATTCTAGATCTGGGGCAGGGTAGGTACAAGATGAGCCTGAAATATAAAGTAAGAAAGCACTGTACATATAGTGGCCCATTCCAAGAACACAAGATTCAGGTTGAAGGGCTATGATTAGCCAAATGTAGGACGATGTGCACATCAAAATGATTCAGTACCATAATGAATCATAAACCACTGAAAAAATAGGAAATGAGTTCATACCAAAAATAAACAAATAAATAAGAGAGAGGCGAGGGCTCTCGCCAGTAGTTGAGTGACAAGAGCCAACTGGTAAATGCAGAGGAGGGTGAGGCAGTGGGCACGGAAACTTACATTTTGCTTCCATCATATACTGTATTGGATCTAAATATAGGAAGAAATGTTGATGAGGAACAGAAAACTTGCATGTACTTAAAGTCTCTCTCCATCGACTACTTATCTCCTTGTAAAGGAGGAAAAATTCCAGTAATTGTTGAATGAAGAATCAGCTCACACTTTGTACTTTGCCTGGTGCTCAAAGTCAGCATTGCTCATGGAGGATGGATGGACCCCAGGTGTGACGTTCCCAGAAGAGCGTCACATCATCTATGCAGTATTCCAGCTGAGCATGTAGAACCTCAGTATAATTGTGAGGAAGTATCAGACAAATCCCCAAAGAGAAACTTTCTATTAAACAAAAGAGGGACTCTTTGTTTCCAAAATGTTAGTATCATGCAAGACAGAGAAACGATGTAGAAGTGTTTCAGATTAAAAGAAGTCAGAGGCATGACAAGTATATACCATGCCTGACCCTACACTGGACCCTGTACTGGAGGGTGCCAGGGGAGCCGATGCTAATGCTCAAGTCGCCAAATTGATGGAATACAAATAGATTAGGTGAAAACATTTGCTGATACTAAATTTGATAAAGTCGACAATGGTACCATGGTTATGTAACAGAATATTCTCATTCTTAGGAAGTACACATTGAATTATTGATGGGTCAAGGCCATGATATATTTAATTTACTATCAAATGGTCCAGAAAAAAATAAATGAGATATAGCTAGATAGCAAGATACATTGATAAATGGAACCAAAGATAGAGCAAATGGGGTAAAATGTTAAAAATACATGAATCTGAATAAAGGATAGATGGGTAGTTTTCATATTATTTTTACTTTTTATAATTTATCTGTAAATTTGAAGTTATTTCCAAATAAAAAGTTAAAAATATATCATTGATCTGGGAAATTTTTGTTTCCCTTGGCAAGGGATTGCTTGCTTGCAAAGAACTCGGTAAATGAATCCCATAACTTGGGAAATCTAGTGCCTTTCAAATATGATGATTTTGCAAATTAAAATTTGTATGCAAGTTTGGGATTGTGTAGAGAAGGAAAGGCAAAAGGCTACTTTTATTTCTGTTTAGGGGCTATTTGGTTACAAGAAAAACAAACCCATGTTAACCAAAAGGAAATTTATTATAAGGAACCAAGAGAAATTCATGAAACCCAACTGTGGGAAGTACTACTGGCCTCATGGGAACTATTAAGATGTCAGACATTTCTTTCCCTCCCTCCTTCTCATTTTCTCTCTCTCTCGTTCTCTCTGTCTTTCTCTCTCATTCTCATCTAGTCACTCTGGCTGAGGCTACAAGGTTTCCAGGTGAGAAAGTCAAGATATTTCTTCACATTGGTTAGAGAGGCACTTCCAAATAGGAGGGCATGCGTTGTGCAGATACGGTAAATATTAATTTTAGTGTTGAAATTAAAGAAAAATAACTGATCACTGCTCTTTAATTAACAACTTCATGAACTTATTCTATGATTAATAACTTTATCATTAATTTTAGTAGTGATTTATCTTAAAGGCAATATAAGCTTTAAAAACTTTAATTTGCACAGTGACATGTTTAGATTTGCCTTTTATAAAGGTCATATGACACAACATGGAGAGTAAATTTTAGAGAAAAAAGAGTGCATGTGGGATATAGTTTAGATGCTATTGTTATAGTCCAAGCAAATATGGTGACTTGGATGATAGCAACAGTGCAGCTGGAGAGAAGGGAACGGATGAAGAACATTTTTCACAGGTATGATGGACAAACTTTGGTGTCGGGTTGAATGTGAATGATTAACCCAGAGGAAGTTTTCAGCGACACCCGCCAGATTTTTAGTAGAAGTCAATGGAAGAGGCATTTTGGAGGTTGAAATCATTGAAGGAGGAGTAATTTGGGGGAGAAAATATCATGAATTCAGTTTAGGTCTTTTTTAGTTTGAGGAACCAAAGAGATACCAATGGAGCTCTCATGTAGTTAGACCTATAGATTTGGGGCTTGGGGTACTGCAGAGAGAGCTGATCTGGAGGTATAATCTTGATAAGGGTGATTGTGTATGGTATTTGAAGCCATGGAAATTTATGCAGTAACCTCATTATAAGAGAAAGAAGGAGGCAAAATAAGGCATTTGAATCAAAGCCTGAGGAACTCTGCTATTTAAGGAATAGATACAGGGGAAAGTTCTCCAAGAGATGGAGAAGAAATGGCTTGGGATGTAGGGCGGAGATCAGAAGAATGTAATATTGTCAAATGCGCTGGAGGGTTTCAAAAAGGAGTAAGTTGTCAGCTATGTCACTTAGCAAGAATAGTCAAGTAAGATAGGGCAGGTATTCTTACCCCCCTTTTTGTAAATGGGCTGTTAAGGCTCAGAGAGCTTAAATGACTCATTCAAGATCATGATGCTGTTAGGGGATACCGGTGGAGTCTTTCTTCCTCTAAAGCTTGTGTTTTTAAGCATTGAGTCAACAAATATTTATTTTGTACCTACTATACCCGTGGATACTGGAGGTAACACGATGAACAAAAGCTACACATTCTAAAGGCCAAACTCAGGAAATTGCGATCTGGTGCACATTGAAAGGTGCAATTTGTAGGAAATGGGTAGAGCAGACTGCCTTTTTTTTTTTTTTTTTTTTTTACTACAGCTTGACTTGATGGTAACAGCAACAAGAGTTCCAGAAGGGGAAAAAAAAAAAAAAAAACCAGAATCCTGGTCTCTCTTTCTCTGGGAACCAGCTTCCAAAGTGGAAAAAATATAAGCCGGTTGTGCAGCAGAGGGGATGGGCTTCCCTTCCTCAAGATGCCACAGCTGGGAAGCTCAGCTGCCTTTCTGGGAAGAGGGACTACTCTGGTCTGCATGGCAGGCCACCCAGGAGGGAGCGCAGCCATGTGGGAATCCAAAGAAAGAGGGCAATGCTATGAACGCAGCAGCATCACATTCTACCGCAGCTGCTCTGTTGCCTCTCCCAGAGAGATCAAGACAGGCCGCCGTCCCAAGAGCAGGAGTCCAGGATCCTGGTGATTAAGGGGGAAATAATGCTCCGGGGATGAGCAACACAGAGATTTGCTGCCCAGCCTCACAGCATGTTTCAGGTCGCTGCCTTTCCAGTGGTAGCGAGATATCCTCTCTTTGGAAGGAGCAAAAGGAGAGACGGGGGATGTAGGCAAGTGCAGTTAAGAGGACTGCCAGCCTCTGAAGAGCTGGGGCCTGGGCTTTTGGCCTTCAGAGCTGCAAAGCCTTCAAAAGGCCAGAGAAGCGTCAGTGAAAATGAATGGAAAGCCTCTGACAAGCATGCTAGGCGCTGCAAAATTACAAACAGACCTGGCATGCTTGCTCGGGAGCCCAACAGAATCTGAGCATCACTTACTGTTATAAGTCATGGGACAGCAGGCGCTCTCTGGAATGGACTTTGGCACTAAAAAAAATAAAACCTTCATCTGCCTTTTTTTTTTTTTTTTTTTTTTTGGCTAGTTCAGACCCCCAGGGAGGGACTTTGTTGTTGTGTCTGTGTCCTGCGCCTTTTTTGTAGTACAGAGAAATCACGCAGCACAATCGGTGGCTGTCTGGAAGTACTGAAGGATGGGGAGGGGCCAAAATCTTAACAAGAAGGGCACTTGGCTAGAGGGGTAGGCCTGAGTGCTTTCAAGACTGGATTCTGTAACCTACTATCAAGGTGACTTAGCTTTGTGATCCCCGTTAGCTCCCCTGGATCTTGGCTTATTATCTGTCAAGCAGGTGGAAAATAGCCTCTATAAACTATGAAAAGAAATTGTCAGAGAGTAAGTGCTCAATAAACAATAGGGTCGGATCTGAAATGTGGGTGGTATATCTCATCCTACTTTTGGAGGACCTCTGGACAGCCTTCTCGAAACTCTTCCTCCCACCTTCCTCATGGTTGGTAAAGCCTGTCTCCCACCATAGGTATTGACAAGACAAAGATTCTTGTCTGTTCTTCCTTCTGATACAGCCCAAACATGGACATGTGACTCAATCCTGGCCTACACCTGCTATCGTCACCTTGACACCTTAAAAGGAGATATTACTGTCTGCAGATAGGAGAGGAATAGGAAGAGGGAAAATGCAAAAGTCCATGACGTTGGAAAACTGCTGAATTAATCCTGGAACTTCGTTCCTGTATTGAGGTTGTCTGAGTTATGCTGAGGAAACAAGCAGGTCCTAAATCTTAGTGTCTATAACAGGGAAGATTTATTTCTTGCTCCTACTGTGTGGACAGTGTGGATTAGATAGGGGATTCGATCCATCTCCCCTCACCCTAGAAGCCACCCATTTGGAACAACTGCATCCAAAACGTTATAGATTATTGTGTCAGAGGAACAAAAATCTCTCTAGAGGGTCTGTAATAATTCTCTAAATTGTCTTCGTGTTTCCAGTTTGTTTTCTTTTCCAAAACTGCTCTTTTGATTTTTATTAGACAGTTGCTGCTCTAGTAATGCTGTGTAGCAAATAGCCCCAAACCTTGAGGGCTTACAATGACAAGCATATGTTTCATACTCGCATGTCTGTGGGTCAGTGGTGGTTTTGGGGGCTCCACTAGGATCGCATATACTTAACTTCACACATGTGTTGAATTCAGGCCTCCATGTAGCTCCTTATTTAGGATCAGATGCTACCTGGTTGGTAGATGTTCTTCTCATGGCTGTGGAAAGACATACAAGCAAACCAATCTCTGCAGGCGTATTTCACGTCTCTGTAGATGTCACATCAGTTAATATTTCATTGGTCAAATCAAGGCACATGGTTAAGCCCAAGGTAAAAGTGGCAGACATGAATATCCTGCCTTCTCTACTAGGAGCCACTGCACAGTTATGTGGGAAGATATGTGGACACATCATTTTATTTCAAGGAGGAAGGGAGAACTGATAACAAAGCTCCAACTGACTATACACATGGTCATGAACTCATCACAAACTTCAATTGCTCTACTTCTCCCACAAAATACAACCTATGGTCCTAAATTGGGCCTTTGAGACTCTGCCTTTTTACCTTTTATACTTTTCTCCCATATCTCCTTATTTAAATCAAACTAGAATATCTTGTTCCTGATCATCTGTGATCTATTTATGGTCATATCTTCATATCTCTGTGTTTGTTGATTGCATTCATCCACTGAGATAAGTCATACCCTTCTTCCATATTCCAACCTGAAGCCCCACATACCCTCCTATGCATTCATTCTTTTGAATCTGCACCAAAGCATCTATTTGAACTGTTTATTTAGGGATTAGCAATTGTAATCTTGGACGGATTGTCCTTTTTTTTTTTTTCATCCCATGTAGAAACCATAACTTTGAAGCATACAGAATAACTTGACCACTTGGAATTGAAATTCTTGGCTTTACTATAGGGCATTACCCACAGGCATGCAAGCCAGTAATCATTTTCATTTCCTTGAGATAGGAACTTTAGTAACAGGATCCTCTTTTTCATTAGTCACGGACATTTGGGGTCCTGGGTAATTGAAATGAAGAAGTCAAAGTGCAATCCTGCTCATATAATCTTTGGGGATTTAATTGATTGCATGGTAGTTGGCTGAACATGAAACTCTCTAAAAATGAAATAGATGGACAAGATTAATGCAAGAAAGAGACAAGCCTTTCCCACTGTAATATTTTATACTGTAGCTACCTCCCATCGCTCAAAAACAAAAAAAAAGGTTTTTGGAAGATGTTAGGCCACTCTGCTACCTTGACTCTAAACTTGGAAATTTTTACTTGGAAGGGGCCTTTCCATATTCTACTGTGTGTTCTCAGTGTCCAGTGACATTCATCTCCACATTTTAGCTTTGGGAAATTGCCTCTATGTCTTGTACGGTCAGTGTTCAGGTACTTGAAATTACACAGGCTGGACACAGCCACCATTGGCCTGAAAATAGTCTAGCAGTAGGGGGAATTCAAGTCATCCTAGAGTGGCTGTTTTTGATAAGGAAGAAAATACCTTTATTGCTTAACTCTGAAGCAGTTTGTATTAGACAGGGTTCTCCAGTGGAACAGAGCTAATAGGATCAATCAATAGATAGGTATAAAGAGACTTTTATCTTAAGAAATATGCTCATACAATTTTACGGGATGGAAGTTCAAAGTCTGTAGGTTACTAAGCTGGAGACCCAGGGAAGAGTTGCTACCGCAGTCTTGAGTCCAAAGGCAGTCTGGAGGAAGAATTCCTTCCCCTCTTAGAACCTCTCTTCCCATAAGGCCTTGATTTGGGATTGAGGGAGGCCCATCCACATTATGAAGGGCAAATAGCTTTTCTCAGCATCTTGTCATTTCAGTGTCCATTCCATCTAAAAAGCACTGTCCCAGCAACATCTAGGCTTGTGTTTGACCAAGCAACTGGGTCGCCTAGCCTGGCCAAGCTGACATATGACATTGACCATCATACAACTTTAATCAAGATTTCTGACATGTAGGCAGGAAGTTCACAGTTAGGCACCCAGTGGTATATAGAAGAAGGTATAAGTTGAGCTAGGATTACCATGCTCTAGTGTGTAATAGATCTCTGTACCTCAACTCCAAATGCTCTCTTATAAAAATTCTTCTTAGCCCCCAGAAGACTCAGGATTTGTCTTATCATTCTTTACCTTTCCAAACTGTATTTTAAGAATACTGTTAACTGGTCCTCTTAGCTACTTCCTTTCTTTTTTCCTTCTTTATCCATTCTGTTTATCTTCTTAAGTCATTCTTGCTGGTCATGTGTCCCTAATTTAATTCAAAATTTCCTACACGAGATCTATACTGTTTACCTTTTTACAGAGCCCATGACATGAAGAGGGTTTTTGTTAATGAGAGTCACCACATCCATTAAAGGTATGGCTTGTTTTGCACAATTGGTGTTTGGCAAACTGACATGCATTTAAGGAGGTTTGTGGAGGGGACACTTGTCCTGGGTAAGATTTGACAACAGGGAGTCTTTAAGGTTAAGTCAAGTTAGATGATAAAATTAAGATAGCTAAAGATAAAATTATCCAGATAAAGTGATTTATAATAATTTAGATAAAACCTTAGGTTAAAATTAAGGCTTGTTTATTAAATTGTAATTTAAACAAGGGCATATTTTAATTCTGGTAGGTGATAAATAATAGCTTTATTCTAGTAACATATGTATTAAAGTAGGAGTGGCACTCCAAAAAGTAATATTATCACTGGACAAGGATAATATAAGCAGAAGTGTTTCATATATTTTAGAATTCTCTTTTTGAAGCTTTTCATATATTTGTACGTTCTCCTTTCTCTATGATCTTTAATACATGATCACTTTACATTAATCTATTAAAAAAACTCCAAGTATGAATGAGATTTTATGTTTAAATACTTTCCTTAAATCAACTTAATGGACTCTGACCCTTGGCCAAGGAAAATTATATCTCAATAATTATTGAGATATCCTTCTCTTTCTTGTTATCTTCTTTCTCCTAACTCCATTACCCATATTAACTGGTATTGCATGAAGATTCTAAGGTCACAGCATCCAGGGGACATGGGGAAGCAAAGAGGACAGTTTCTTCCCATTATCAGCCAATACTGATTGACCCCAAGATACCTCAGCCTTTTTGGTCCCTTCATAGCTCATCCTCTGCTACTTCTGTGCCACTTTGGATGCACTGGCATCTTTGCCAAGGCTGGGAGATGCTGTCTTGGGTCTAGGATTCCTAGAATACTTGTACTCATTCCCCCTGAGGTCCTGTGATCTGACCAGCAGTGGCCGAGCCTATCTATTCACTGGAATGAGAAAACTGGATCTTTGCTCACTTTGGGCAAATTTCCCTCCTCTTTGCTTAATTATGCAGTCCTCTAGCTCTGTTCCCATCAGATGAAGACGAGCTAACATAATTTCATCAAGGATTTTCCAGGCAGGAAGAATCTGCTGATAAGTGGGACCCAAATGGGCCAAGCTGCCATGCTGGAATGAAGAAGGGGAAAAATACAGGGAAGTTAGTATATACTAAGTCATGTGATACATGTTCTGGCGCATTCTGATTATTTCTGCTTTATTTGTCTTTACATGGAAAAGTCCTTCTGGCTGGTGTGTTTGATTCCTAACCTGGTATTTTAGTTTGTGTGAGCTGTTATCACAAATACCATGGACTGAGTAGCTTATAAACAACAGAAATTGATTTCTCACAGTTCTGAAGACTGAAAGTCTGAGATGCCAGTGTGGTCAGGTGTGGGGAGAGCCCTCTTTCCAGTCACAGACTATGTGTTGTGTCCTTACCTGGTGGAAGGGGCAGGGATCCTCGCTGGGGTCTCTTTTATCAGGACATTGATCCTATTCACAAGGGCTCCACCTCATGATCTAATCACCTCCCAGAGGCTCCATCTCCTGTAATACCATTATCATGGGTCTTAGGTTCCAAAACATGGATTTTATATATTTCCTTTCAGGCATTTTGCATATAAATATGAAAATATGCCTTTGCATATATACATCATGTGTTACACAAATGAGATGACAGTATACATATATTTGTTGTATACTATATTTGTTGATTTTTTTTCCCCACTCAGAATCTTCTTAAAAAAGATTATTTATTTATTTTAGAACAAGAAAGAGAGAGAGAGAGAGCACACATGTCTGAGGGGGTGGAGGGGCAGAGGGAGAGAGTCTTTAAGCAGACTCCCTGCCCAGCAGGGCTCTATCCCACAGCCGGTGAGACCATGACCTGAGTGGAAACCAAGAGTTAGGTGCTTAACCGACTGAGCCACCCAGGTGCCCCGCCCACTCAGAATCTCTTCAAATCAGCATTTATGATGCATGATACATATGACTTACACATATTTTTCTCTTTACATATGAAATGTCTGAAATAATATATATAGGAAGTGCAATTTGTGATTATCTCTGGGGATTTAAAATGAGAGTCTGAGAGATGGAGGGAAAAGTTACTTTTCACCAAACACCTCCGTATACTGTTCGCATTCTTAGGATGAATATTCATTGTCTTTATAACAAAAACAATGTACTTATAAGAAGGCATGCAAGTCAAGCCAGGTGGCTTTCTCCTCTTTGTCACTAGCTGCCTCTTTTCAAATCAGCATTTGCTGATCTACTTTGTTTCCTAAATAATGTCTTTTTTTTTTTTGAAGCATAAAAGCATTTGGTAAAGTAAATATCCATCCTGTAACCAGTGTTTCCCAAATATAGGATGGCTTTCAAATAGAGATTTACTTATCTTTGCTATCTGCACCTCCTGTGGGGAACACAGGCTCACGTCAGAGGGGTTGGCAAGTGGAAGGCTATCCTGCTGGGAAGAAAGAGTGGAGGATAGACTTTGGCATTGGAACATCCTTCATGGAAAAAGCCTACGCTCACTGTAAAATATTTCAATCAAAGAAAAAATGGACAAGATGTATTTACCCATTTTATAAAGGGGTGAGAGAGAGAAAGAGAGGGAGAGAGAGAGAGAGAGAGAGAGAGAGAGAAGAAGCCAAATAGAAAGTTGAACAGTAGGTAAATTATTGCCTTATGAAATTTTTGGAAATAGATTCATATTAAAAATAGTTTAGCAAGAAATAAAGGTCAAGCTACTCTGGGTTTGGTTCCATGCTAGTGTTGGCCAACCGTATAATAGTGACAGAACTTTGAGAGAAAAAGGTTGTTTTATTATCGGGTTCATCACACTAATGAAAGAGAAATCTGGCTTACAGGTATGAGTTGTTGGTTACTAAAATGTACATGTTCAGACACTTGAAATGTTATATTTTGCAAACTCATGCTTTTAGTCACCGAAACTAATGGCATTAAGATAACATGGTTTCTCATGGAAGATGTGGGTCCTAATTGTAATATGCTGTGTTTATTGATTCCAAAGTTCCCTTTTCAAAAATTATTCTTCAGTGTTTAATTAAAAGACATATTGGCTTGTTTTAACCTTTTTCAAAAACATTTATTTATTTAGAGAGAGCACAAATGCGGGAGGAGCAGAGGAAGAGAGAATCTCAAGCTGACATTGTGGTGAGCATGGAGCCAGGTATGAGGCTTGATCCCACAACCCCGAGATCATTACCTGAGCCAAATCAAGAGTCAGGTACTTAACTGCCTCAGCCACCCAGGAGCCCCTAACCTTTTTTATTTTATTTTATTTTATTGTTTTTAAAAATATTTTATTTATTTATTCATGAGAGACACACAGAGAGAGAGGCAGAGACATAGGCAGAGAGAGAAGCAGGCTCCATTCAGGGATCCTGATGTGGGACTCGATCCCAGGACCCCAGGATCAGGCCTTGGGCCAAAGGCAGATGCCCAGCGTCTGAGCCACCCAGTCATCCCCCCTAACCTTTTTTATTGTGGCAGAATATACATAACAAAATTTATCAGTTTAATCATTTCTAAGTGTACAATTCAGCAGTGTTAAGTACATTCACAATATAGGGTCATCATCACTACTCTCCACTTCCAGGATATTTTTGTCATCCCAGATAGTGATTCTGTAATAATAATTCCCCGTTCCTTCCTCATTGAGGCTCTAGTAACTTCTGCTGTACTTTCTGCCTCTACGAATTTTCCTATTGTAGGTACCCCATGCAAGAACAGTCATACGATATTTGTCCTTTTGTGTCTAATTTATTTCTCTTAGCCTAATGCTTTCAAGATTTATCCATGCTGTAGCATGTGTCAGAATTTCAGTCCTTTTTATAGCTGAGTAATGTTCCATTGTGTATATATACCACATTTGTACAATCTATTCATTTGTCGACATTTGGGTTGTTTCCACCACTGGTGTACAAGTATGTTGGAATCCCTGATTTCAGCTCTTTTGGGTCTATCTATTCCTAGGGGTGAATTTGCTGTATCATTCAGTAACTATATGTTAACTTTTTGAGAAACTTCCTGTTTACAGCAGTGCTTGACTTTTTACATCCCAACCAGCAATGCATGAGGGCTCCAATGTCTCCACATCCTTACCAACACTTGTAATCATACCCCTCCCCTCTTTTTTGGATAATAGCCATCCTGGTGGGAGTGGAGTGGTATCTCACCTTTGATTTGCATGTTCGAAATAGTTTATGATGTTGAGCACCTTTTCATGTGCTTATTTGCTATCTGTATATCATGTCTGGTGAAATGTCTGTTAAAATGTTTTGCCTTTTTTGTTTTGTTTGTTTTGCTGTTGTGTTGTTCAGAGCTTACATTTTTCATGTTACCTTCTTCTTTTTGGCCATGCAGCCAGTCAGGGAAGTAGGCATCTGATCATCTAGATTATTAAACAGCTTGGGGGCTTTTAAAACCCTCACCCAGTTGTTCTTCTTCATCTATATCCATCTACCTTGTATTGGTCTTACCATGTATTATACTATAGTTATAGTTGCCTTACAATTGTCTGGCAGCCTTCTCTGGTGCTCAAGGCATTCTGGAAGTAACCTTCCATCCCATGACTGGTGGGAGTTAGTATATAACTAACTAACTGGGATGGCATGACTCTGAGGCACAAAGTCTACACTGGACCCCAAAACTCCCCAGCGGGAACCAGGCTGTTTACACTCAGTGGTAACTAACTTAATAATCCTTTATTTCTTTTCTTTCTCTGGCTCAGGTGTCCATTTTCCTGGTGTTTCCTATCATCTCCCAAAGAAACAACTTACACTGGAATCCTCATCTCATCATCTGCTTCTGGAGAATTCTAGCTAGGATAGAAGGATAGGCTGTATGCAGGGCACCAATAAGTAGGAAGTATGGGGCTGGGTGGAGTGGGGGTGTTTAGAGCCTCCCTTCAGTCACTGTTCTACCCCAGGATCTTTTCCCTGAGGGCTCCTAAGATAGCTCATTTTCTTGGTGGGACAGAACGGGAGGTGCATTAGCGGTGACTTATTTCAGACTGCCAGTGGGCAATTAAGTAGCATAACTCTCCATGATACACTGATGTCCTTTGCTCTTTCTTTTTTTCTTAAAAGAAAAACTGCTGTTGGCATATTAATTTTAGTTCCTGTATACTTTCTCAACACGATGTCCCATGGTTAGATCAGAGCATGGCTTAATATCAAAGGGTGAACGTCATCTTAAAATAAGATGCTCTTCCAAGATTTTGAGCAGTGGATCGTTATGACCTCACAGCTAAGAATTTCACAGGCATAATGTGTCATTTATTCCTTGTTACTGTTGTGATTTCCGTCTTACAGATGAGAAAACTGAGACTTGGGCTAATTTCTGAAACCATGAATCCTCGCTATTATTTTTATTGTATTAAACATTTTGATTCTGTGGTTTAAATATCACTTTAGTCAACGAATGGGATGTAGACAAAAGGCTCACTTCTCAGACCTGTATGTGCAACAGAAGTGGGAGGAAGAGACTAATATGCTCGTTAAAAGACTCGGGTTTCAAATATCTCGACATTTTTAATTTAGGCAAAAAAAAATTATAGCACAAGTATAGGATGTGGGCGCCCTGGCTAGACAGTAGTTGACCACAGATTTTATATGAGCCAGCAGTGTGATGTGGTTGCTCTAATGCAATGTCCAGCATCATTCTAAGAAGGCATCTGACCAGAAGATGGGTGTACTCCTCCTCGGTCGGATCAGATGTGTTCATTGGAAGGACTGAAATTTAATGAGAAATCTTGCTGAAGTCGGAAGCTACTAGAGGACTTGCAGAATGGTAAAATGTTCTGGAAGCCCTGCTATGTGAGGAACACTTGAGGGCACTAGTGTTTATTCATCGGGGGCTGGGAGGTATGGTGTAATAATGAGTTTTGGAATCAGACAGACCTGCCTGGACTGAAACTCCACTCTCCTTCTTTGTAGCTCTGTGACCCTGGATGAGATACTCTCCACACTCCAGTTTCCTTTTCTTTAAAGTTGGGGCAGTAGGAGCACCTGGATGGCTCAATTGGATAAGTGTTGCCTTGCCTTCCTCTCAGGTCATGATCTCAGAGTCCTGGGATCACTGCCCCCCCCACCCCCCACCATCGAGCTCCCCGCTCAGCGGAGAGTGTGCTTGTCTTTCTCTCTCTCTCTCCCCCCTCCCCCCACCTCATGCACACACTCTCTCTCAAGTAAATAAATAAAACTTTACAAAAAATAAAGTTGGGGCATGAATATATGTCCTTATATACCCTATAATGTCCAAATAATAAATTCCGTGCAAGTACTAGGTATAGATCAGATGTGTAGTAAATAGTGGTTTATATGCTGTCAAATATTTGGAAGGTTGTCATGCATTAATTAGCTCTCCCTCTACCCCAACCTCAAGATGAAATGAAGACTAGTAGGTAGTAGTTACAGAACATTTCATTTCTGTATTAGAGGTAGCCTACTGATAATTCCGTTGTCTTACAAAATGCAGATGCCTCAAAAACATGGCCTCTGCTTCAGGCTCTAGATTTGCATAGCCAATTGTCTACATGGGAGGCATTTCAACCATAATGTGGTCAAAGCATAGTTCTTGGGTTATCTACACTGCCTGCAAACCTGGTCAGCTCATAGTTTGTTTGCTTGCTTGCTTTCTTCTTTCTTTCTTTCTTTCTTTTTTTTTTTTTTAAAGATCTTTATTTACTTATACATGAGAGACACACAGAGAGAGGCCGAGGTATAGGCAGAGGGAGAAGCAGGCTTCCCTCAGGTAGCCTGATGTGGGACTTGATCCCAGGACCCCAGTTTCACAACCTGAGCCAAAGGCAGATGCTAAACCACAGAACCACCGAGGTGCCTCCCATAGTGTTTTTCATAGTAAATTATCCTACCACCTGTTCAACTGTTCAAATTAAATATTTTGGAGTTGTAGGCGAGGCTTCTTTCTCTTACTCCCCTCACCCTAAGTCACACGATCTAGCTGGTTTTGCTAACCCCAATCCTATAATATACCCCAAATTCATATACTTCTTTCTACCTCTAGGATTACCACCACAATCTGAGCTATCAAACTCTTTCTTTCTGATCTACCACAATAACCTTGGAATGGTTTCCTTGCTTCTACTGTTGCTGTGGATCCCATTCTCTATATGTGAGCACTGTTTTAAATCCCATGCTTAAAATTATTTAATTTAAAAATTTTAAACACCAGTTTCATGCTGTGTTTAGACTAGAACACACAATCCTTATCATGGCCTGCAAAACCCAACATTGAATGGCCTCTGTCCACCATTCCAATTATGTCTTCCAGCACCCTTGATCTGGCCAATTTCCTGTTACATTGTTTATTTCCCCTCTTCTTTTGCTAGGCCAAACTAATTCCCCCGCTTAGTCCCTTCATCTCAATGGCTCCTTTTGCTTAGAACACTCTTCCTTCTGAACCTCAATATTACCTCTTAGGAGAGCCATCCTTGATCATCCAGTCTATAGGAGCCAAGCATATTATTCTGATTAAATTTAGTTAAATTAAACAAATAATTATTCTAATTAAGTGTCTTGAATTGCACTTATCACTATTTTATGATTTTCCTGTTCGTTACTTTATTCCAAACACAAAAGTGTTTAAAAATATGCATTTAATGCACAGCTACATGAACAATGGAAGTAAGTGCCCCACAAAACATCAGTTCCCTTATCAATAGAAATACACAAGCATGCTTTCTTTGGCAACCGTATATTAACAGATGCTGGAAAAAAGAGTCCTGCCCTGAGTCAGAGGTCCAGTTCAACTGGGATTTCTTGTAACCTGTGGATTATATGATCTTGTCGACAATTTCCATCTTCAGCAGCTCAAGAGTTGTTTTAAGTGCAAAGAAATCACTGATTTGCTTTGAGTTTCTTGAAGGAAAAATTAAAAAAGGAGATTGGAAGAAGAGAGGTGTAAATTTCAAAATGGAATCTTGAACACACGCAAAATTAATTACCTAGCTGATCTTTATGAGTTAATTTAGTTGGTAGACGTGAGCTAAATATCACATGGACTTGTGAGCACTGACAGTTATGGATATTCATCCACACGTAAGCTTCTACCATGTGCCATTTTTTTCACTGTGTCTGTCTCAGATGTTGGAATTTGTGCTTTTTCTATAAAAATCAAAAAGCAGAGATTCATTCTCTTCCATGGCCTTCATCTGTTCCTTGTTTCAATTGTATAAATATTATTTGCATGTCATGGGTTTCTGACCCCTACTGGTGGAGACCAAATCGATTACCCATGAGCTGCTCAATTTGCAATCATTTAACATTCCAAACTCTTTCTGGCACAGAAAAAGAACAGTGGAAACTTGTCGTAGTGCTCTCCCTTGGTTTCTTTCTTTCTTTTTATTTTCTTTTTTCACCCCCACTGGTTTGCTCCTTTTCCTTTCTGCATGTCTCATGGGTCCCTTAGGGAAACCCAGACCATCTTCCACTAGCCTTCTGAGTTCTGGTCACCAAATGAAACATCTGGTCCTTCCCATTCACTGGGTCAGTAAACCTGAGTCTGCTGAATGCAGGTGTTCCAATCTCACAGAAGGGAGGCAGGGGACCAAGGAAAGTTCCTGTCATATGAGCTGCATGTGGTTTATCTACCAAGTGGCAACATCTCTCACTCTCACTAACCCAGCACAGCGAGGGCAACCTGATCTGTCTTTAATCTACTCTGACCACAGAGCAAATGTTTTAAATAAAATCTCTGCATGAGTGAGTCACTACTCTTCTGGCTTTTATATGACATACCGAGGAGTGATGGTTTACTTTGCCTGAGTAACAAAATTAATATAAGAGAAACATTTTTGTTATGTGGTATCTTAAAAAAAAATAGAAGAAGAAGAAAGAAGAGACATATGGGCCGAGCAGTGAAATTCGGATGAAAAAGTTCCACTTGACACAAGGAAAATAATTCAAAAAAATGTAGTAAACTTTCTTGGCAGAGAAGGGTAAAAAAAAAAAAAAATCAACAGGAAGAAGTAAAAAAAAAAACCACTTTCACTAAACAGCTGCAGTGGTTCTAATGTCACTTATGTAAGGTCATAATCTCTAAGAAGCTTCATTTATATTATCATTTTAAAAGAGATATTTTCAGTTTATGGGGGTGCTGGGGTAGGGGTAGAGTCTGCATTGCAGTAGAGGAACATGTTGAGGTTTTTCTGTCTCTCCTCAGCAGCCCTGTAGGGGTTGATTCAGACAATAGTGATTGTCCTCCTCTGGGACAGAGGGATGAGGTGCCTCTGGCACACAAAAGCTTCTGCACTATTCAGTCTAACCCAAAATGTCTGATGCCTGTAACACCAGCTTGGTTCTCATGGGCTCCAAAGTCCAGACCAAATGTTCTGCAGCCAATGAAAGCGGTGTGGCCTGAAGACATGCAAGGGGGTTCTGGGTGTCCCTGAGTTCACTTATGGGTGAACATTTACTTGGTGGTGTGTGGAGTAATTTATGTAGCAACTAAATTTTTCCATGAACGGATCCTGATTTTAAAATGAAGGCCAATTACTTTTGGCCTAAATCTTGCCCTTCATCCAAGGGAGATACAACCCATACAAAGGTACTCATGCCTGGCTTGGCAAATCTTGTAAGGAAAGATGGGCCCGGGATGAAATGGCAGACATGAGGAAAGTCAAAGAGAGCTATAAAGCTCCGTCTCCAAGGGAGGACAGGCTTGGAGTGTGCCCCATCTCTGTAGCTGTGGGTTGGGTCTAGTTCTGGCAGTTGTTATCAGTGTCATTGTGGGCAAGCTCCTCTGCCTCTTGGAGACTCATCTCTCACATCTCAGAGAGAGAGAGAGAGAGAGAGAGAGAGAGAGACTTGTCATACCTCCCTTCTTCCACCCAGTAGAAATGATTGCAATCATGCATGCAAAATACATATTTCTGGCATATAATAAATGCTCAATGATTCAATAAATGTTATTTTTAATATAAAGTACATGTTGAGAGCATCTTTCAAGAACTCTTTCTCTTTCTTCTGCGGGTAGGATATTGACAAGCAACTTTTTCTTCTTCTGCTCCGAGAGCATGGCATTGATGTTCTTTAGGTGACAGCTTTATTTATTTATTTATTTTTATTTTTTTAAAGATTTTATTTATTTATTCAGGAGAGACACAGAGAAAGAAAGAGGCAGAAACACAGGCAGAGGGAGAAGCAGGCTCCCTGCAGGGAGCCTGACATAGGACTCGATCCCAGGACTCCAGGATCACACCTTGGGCCGAAGGCAGGAGCTAAACCACTGAGCCACCCAGGGATCCCGGGTGACAGCTTTATTACCCTTTGTTCCTAAAGTAGTTTTGATTTTCAGCATTTGAAGGTATTTGACTCTCCAGTTTCTAACTCACTGGCTTAGCAGGAAATTGAATCTCAATCAAATTTGGGGTCCTTTGGGGTGTGAATGATCTGTACAGTATCAAGCAGTACAGATTATTCAGGATGATCCTGGGCACAGGCCCTTGGCAGGGGTGGGGGTGGGGGTGCAGGTGGGTTGGGGGATACTGCAGCTTCTGGTCAGCTTGGACAGCCGCATCTTTGCCAAGACCTGTACCACTAGTGTTTTGAGCCTGACCATTCATTTTCTCCCAGATTCATTTTGTTCGTTGAAGTCTGGTGATTTTCCAGGAAGCTGAGAAGAAATAGGTTTGAGGTCTATAATATTCATAGGATGCTGAAGTCTCTGTGTGGTACCTGAATTTGGGGAACCACACTTTTACTTCTTTCTCTCTATTCTTAAACCCATCTTCTCCAATGACCTCCTCGCTTCTCTCACCCCATGTAAGGATTACCTACTATCATTTACCCAAAGAATTCAGAATTTTGGAAATGTAAGCCAGAACCTAAGTGACATCATTTTCAGACACTTTCAGATCCCCCCACCCCTGCCCCACTCAACATAAACTGTGCAGACAAGGGAACACTCAAGTTTGACTATTTTCTTGTAGGGAGAAATACACAATAAACAAAACACATGTTTTTATCACAATAAATTAGCTTGCCACGGACCAATTCTGAGAATGATCAAAAGGGACATTTTGGAAGTGTTTTCAGTTTGCTTTTTACTCGTTGAAAATGGGTTGACACATTTCTTACTTCGGATGAGGAGTGGGTGGTTGGAGGAGAGAACTCAGCCTTGAATGTTTTTTTGAAATAACTTTTTATTTTAGGATAGATTTGGATTCACAGAAAAATTGTGAAGATAGTCCAGAGGGTTCCCATATAACCCATACCCAGTTGCCCCTATTCTTGACAGCGTATTTTAGTGTGGTACATTTGACACAACTAATGAGCCAATATTGATACATTGTTAACTAAAGTCCATACATTATTCAGATTTCTCTCATTTTAACTGACGGTCCTTTTTAGGATCCTGGCCAGGACAGTACATCACATTTAGTTGTCCTGTCTCCTTGGGTTCCTCTTGACTGTGACAGTTTTTTCTATTTAAGATTTTATTTATTTATTTGAGGAAGAAGGAAAGTGAGAGAGAGAGCAAGAGTGGTGGGTAGGGGCAGAGGGAGAGGGACAAGCAGACTCCCTGCTGAGCAGGGCCCAACATGGGACTGGATCCCAGGACCCTGAGATCATGACCTGAGCTGAAGGCAGACGCTTAACTGACTGAGACACCAAGGCGCCTGGCCGTGACAATTTTTAGGCTTTTCTTGTTTTTGATGACCTTGACTCTTTTGAGGGGTACTGGTTAGGTATATTTGTGGCACCTACTACATTGCATTTTTTTTCCCTGATATTTTTCTCAAGGTTACACTGGGTTCATAGGTTCAGAGAGGAAGACCACAGAGGTCATTCCCATCATATCATATCAAGGGTGTATGCTGCCAACATGACTTAACAGTATTTCTACTTAACTTGATCACCTGGCTGAGGTGGCATTTGTCATGTTTTCCACCATAAACATACTCTTCCTTCTCCCCCCATTTTTTTATCCTGTGTTCTTTGGAAGGAAGAAGTCCCCATGTGCAGCTTATACTTCTGGGGTGGAGAGTTATGCTCTATCTCCTTGACGAGAAAAGATCCACTTAGGATATTTGTAATTCTTCCGAATGGGAGATTTGTCTGTTATCCCCTATTTATTTATTAGTTACTTATTTAACAACTCAATTTATATCGGTATGGACTCATGGTTATTTATTTTAAATGTGGGATTATAATCCAGTATTATGTGATTTAGTTTGCTCAAATTGTTCCAGTTTTTACATTTAACAAAATGTCCTATGCTTATTACTCAGTACCTACCCCCTCATCCCTTTCTTTTATGAAATATGATCTCTAGGAATACCTTAAGATGATAAAATTATAATTTCTGTGAACGCACTTAATGCCAGGTGATCTTTAGGAGTGAAGAAAGCAAATAAACAAATATTGCCAAGTTTAGAATGCACCCATGAACTTTTGCATTTGAAGTTATGAACTTGACATGACCCTCTTATGACTTTCAAGTTAGTTTACATTTGGCAGATGACCACTTCCTGTTTTTACGGGGGGGGGGGGAACCTCTGCTAAGGTCTGAAATATCAAATGGCTCTAAAAAGCAAAATTTGGTTGACAGAAGTTTTAGGGATTAGATATAGATGGATTTGGTTTCCTTCAAAATACACAGAAATTGTGCAAGTAGGTTTTAAGTGAAGACTCAAGGCATAGCCCATTTTAGGTTGTCCCCCACCCCTAAAAACTTACAAAAAAATAGTTTGAGATGATTGAGCATTACCAAAATCATGCTGGGAATGTCTCTTAGGAAGTTCTTATACTGTCTTCTGAAACATCTATCTAATACCCATAACATTAAAAATATTCAATAAAGTTGTGGTCCAGGGTCATCATTATTTAGCTCTAGAAATAGGTTGGTTAAGGCAAATAATTACCTGGTACTTCACGTGTGACCATGTTTATTAAGTCTTATATACAGGTTCTCCTGGCTTCTAGTTCTGTTCAAAGTGGAATAATGCAAACCTGTCTTCCCCACCGATTACATTTGAAAATATTTGGGTTAATGTAACAATCAGCTACTTGAAAACACTTAAAAGCAGACGAAAACAAAGAGGTTGTGGCATAAAGTAAAACAGTGGAAAAGTGTCCCACAGGGGACCGTGCTTTCTAGTTTTTATTCATTTTTATTGTGGCCTTAGACTGCCCAGCCGCGGCAGGGGAGGTTAAAACTCCAGTAGTGATCCCATCTATCTACCCACAGGGAGTAGAAAAAAGTGCCCCTGTAATCATAATCATGTGAGGAGTCTTTGTTTTCTTTCTTCTTTTTCTGTTTTGTCTTGCTCTGGGGGTGAGCCTCAGTCACAGAAAAGCATGGCACTCGGTGCAGGCAGCTGGACTCAGAGAGAAACCCTGTGTTTCTGGCCACGGCAGCCAGGAAAAGAGGCCTGCAAGTGGGTGAGATTGTGCAGCCATCCCTGAGAGAAGACATTTGGGGCAGAGGGCCCCCAGTTCACGATCTGAATGCACGGAAGTCCAAGGCCTGTGAGCTGCAGGTTTGTGAGATAGACCCAAGGACACATACAGCAAAGGCTTCGAGAACTGAACCAAGATTGAAACTCTATTAAAAGATCAATCAGTGAAATGTACCGTATCAACAGATGAAAGAAGAAAATACAATCATCTTTTTGGCAATGTACAACAACTATTCCGTGATAAAAAAACTCTCATAAATTAGGGCTAGAATAGGACTTCCTTAACTTGATAATGAGCATCTAGAAAAACACCTACAGGCTTCATCATCCTGAATGAAGATAGAATGTTTTCCCACTAAGACTGGGGACCAGGCCAGGATGTCCACCATCACCGTTCCCATTCTACATCGTACTGGAGGTCTCAGCCATTGCGATTATGCAAGCCCAAGAAATTAAAGGTGTGTAGTTTAGAAAGGAAGAGATCAAAGTGTTAATATTGGAAGATAACATGATTGCTCATGTAGAAAACCCCAATGGATGTCAAGTCACTGTAAGTAATAAACTTAGCAAGTTTGTAGAATATGAAGCCAATGTGCAAAAGTCAATTATATTTCAATATGCTAGCATTGAAAAATTATACATTTAAAAGCAGTATCATTTACCGTAATACTAAAATATGAAATACTTCGATATTTCGGTTGTATACAATGATGTCTAACTCTCATTTGTTAATTAATTTTTTCAGAGAATGTAACAATACCCAGGCTTGATAAGTGCTTGAATAGACCTGAGTAAAATATGTTCGAACAGGAGTTTTAATGAAACCCATAGATGAGTTGAAAACGTGAACATGGGAGTTACTTTCATTAATTATGTCTTATGAAGAGGCAATCTGGTACTCCTTTTAAAAAGGATTTTATTTATTTATTTGAGATAGAGCTGCGGGGAGAGAGCACAAGCAGGGAGAGGGGCAGCAGGAGAAGAAGAAGCAGATTCCTTACTAAGCAGGGAGCCCGACGCTGGGCTTGATCCCAGGACCCCAGGATCATGAGCTGAGGCAAAGGCAGATGCTTTACTAACTGAGCCATCCAGGCGGCCCCCATCTGGTTCTCTTGAAGGTGGATTTAAGGTTAGACATTGAAGCCTAGGAAGGGAATCCAATGCTATAGCCACAAAAGGGAACCCATGACCAAGGGTAAAGATTTTCAGAATGTTTCCCATGGAGTCACAAGCTTTTGTAGAGCTGCCTCAGGGTCAGGAGTATGTCTGTGTGTGTGTGTGTATGTAAATGTGGTGGATGGGTTGTGTGGCTGTGAGCACATGTGTATACGTGGGGTTTGCATGCAGATGTGTGCAAACGTGAGCAAACAGGTGTACACGGGAGGATGTTGTGTGAGTGAACGGCTTTGCATGTTCAAATGAATGAATGTGTTGCATGAATGAGTGTGTGTGTGTGTATGTGTGTGTGTGTGTGTTGGACAGTGGGAATGCTGTCCTGTTGAGTTCTGCCTCAACTTCCCTTTTCCCCCTCCATCTGTCACAGCAGCTTTGTTTTATTAAGGACTTCCATCTAAGGTTGTTCTTGGAGAGTTTCATGGCTAACATTTAATTTTGAAAACTATGGATCAGTGAGACAAAGAAGACCACTGAGATTGACCGGGATCCCTAAGGCAGGCGGCAGGTAGACAGCAGAGATCCAGAAGCTGGCATTAGATAGAGTGTGAAGAATTTTTCCATTACCTATCAAGGATAATTTGGGCTTTAGGGACAGGAACCTTAACTGCTGAGGAAATAAAGCACTGGTAGGGAGTTCAACTGTTGATAGGAAAATTACAGGGAACTGGTTGGCAACGTCACTGAGGCAAGAACACATTTTGTGTTAAATTGGGCTGTAAAGGTCTGAACCGTAACCATCGGAAATATGATCCAGTACAATGGCCTGGAAACAGCGTTGCTCCCAGGGTCCAGGATGGGGCCAGATCTCCAGCAGGGGAGTGTCCCTGTGCCATGCCTTTCACAGAGGTGGGCCCTGGAACATTTCACTAGTGTCACGTGGACGATCTGTTTACAATGACGGCCTGTGCTCCTCTACCAATTCACTGAATTGGGATCTCAGGCTAGGATCCAAAAACCTGCTCTTTTTAACCAAAGTGCATCTCGATACCCTCAAAAGTGTCAGAACGGCTTGCCAAGTTTCTCAAGATTCTTTGTTGCAATCACACAGAGTTGCTGGTGAGGCTTGCAGCTTTTCAGGCCCATTCCTTAAAGATAGCTGGTTGAGGTGAAGCTGGGGTGTTTATAGGCTGGGTTATTCTTATCATAGATGGTTGTAGTGGGGATATTGACGTAGGATCAAGTTTACAGATTTTTTTTTTTTAAAGATTTTTAAGTTTACCCATGAGAGACAGAGAGAAAGAGGCAGGGACACAGGCAGAGGGAGAAGCAGGCTCCTTGCAGGGAGCCCGATGCGGAACTCGATCCTGGGACTCCGGGATCACCACCTGAGCCAAAGGCAGATGCTCAACCATTGAGCCACCCGGGCATCCCAATTTTCTGTTTTGTTTTTGTTTTTTTTTTCTTATTCATTAATGATAGTCACAGGGAGAGAAAGAGAGAGAGGCAGAGACATAGGCAGAGGGAGAAGCAGGCTCCATGCACCGGGAGCCCGACGTGGGACTCGATCCCGGTTCTCCAGGATCGCGCCCTGGGCCAAAGGCAGGCGCCAAACCGCTGCGCCACCCAGGGATCCCCTTTTCTGGTTTTAATTGAACAACTATTGTAATGTTACAAATGACTCCCAAAGAATATTTTAAAAGTCATTTTTAGATTTTTCTTTCTCTCACTGGGAACAGTTTTACAAGAGGGTCATTATGAAACGTCTCATGAGATTGGGACAGAAATCACGTATGACACGAAGTGTTAGTTTTGGTGGAGAAGACAGGGAGCCTGTTTGTCATTCTCTGCATAAATATGACATGACTTGCAAATTAAACCGGGTGACCTCAATGCCATTGCTTCCCATGTTTGCTCAGAAAGCCGTTTATTAATGCTTCATTTAGGTGTAAGGCAGTGATGTTCGAATTTTTTTCATTGTGCATTTCCCCGGGGAAATTTACTGGATAAAAGCAAGGAGTATTTCCAGAAGGAGAGAGATGCTCCTTTGTCTTACAGGTGAGTGAGTAGGGCACACAGAAATAAAAATTCACTCGCTGAAGCACCTCCACCAATGCTTCTCAGACTTTAATGTGCATGTGGATCATTTGGGGATCTTGATAAAAATACCGATTCAGGCCAGGGTTGAGAATGAGCTTCTGCGTGTATAATTAGCCTCCAGGTGATGTCAGTATCGCTGGTCCTTTGCAAGGGGCTAGAATATGGCATTCGTCCTGAGAGGTGCACGTCACAAACATTTATTTCCCAAGATTTTTGTGGGACTTGATCCCAAGACCTCAGGATCATGACCTGAGCCAAAGGCAGATGCTCAACCACTGAGCCACCAGGTGCCCCTATTTCCCCGGATGTATTGATCTGTAACTGGCGTATACTATTGTGTAAGTTTAAGGTGTACAATGTGATGATGTGATATATGTTTTGATTGTGAAGTGATTACCACAATAAGGCTCGTTAACATGCCCATCACCTCCCATAATCGCTATTTTTGATCTGTCATGAAAACTTTCAAGATCTACTCCTCTAGCAGCTTCCAAGTATACAATAGAGTATTGCTAACTATAGTCACCTGCTGTACGTTACACCCTCAGAACTTATTTATCTATAACTAGAAGTTTGTGCCCTTTGATGATTGTCACCCATTTCCTCTACTTCCCACTTCTGGTAACCACCAGTCTCTTCTGTTTCTATGAGTTCAGTTTTTTAGATTGCACATATAAGTGAGATCATGAAGTATTTGTGTCTTTCTCTGAGTTATTTCACTTAGCATAATGCCCTCAGGCTTCATCCATGTTGTTGCAAATGACAGACTCTCCTGCTTTTTCGTGACTGAATAATATTCCATCGTTTATATGCACACACGTGTGTGTGTATGTGTGTGTACATGCCATGATTTCTTCATTCATTCATTCATTGGCAGTCACTTAGATTATTTATTTATTTATTTATTTATTTATTTATTTATTTTTTTACTTAGATTATTTCCATGTTGGGGCTATTGTAAATAATGCTGCAATGAACAAGTGGGTGCAGATACCTTTTCGAGTACTGTTTTCATTTCCTTCATATAAGTACCCAGAAGTGAAATTGTTTAATCATATGGTGATTTTATTTTTGACTTTTTGAGACACCCCCATACTGTCTTCCACAGTGGCTGCACCAATTTACATTCCAAGCAACTGTGCATGAGTGTTTCTTCTCTCTACATCCTCACCAACACTTTTTATCTCTCATCAGTTATTTGGTAATAGATAGTCTAACAGCTTTCAAGTGATATCTTATTGTGGTTTTGATTTTTATTTCCCTGATGGTTAGTGACGATGACCACTTTTTCATGTACCTCTTGGCCATTTGTATATCTTCTTTGGAAAAATGTCTATTCAGGTCCTTTGTCCATTTTAAAATTCTATTCTTTCTTATTTTTAGATTTTGCTATTGAGTTGTATACGTTCCCTATATATTTGAGATATTAACCCCTTAACAGATATATGTCTTGTGCATATCTTCTCCCATTCCATAGGTTTTGTTTTCATTTTGCTGGTTGTTTCTTTTATGTGGAGAAGCTTTTTATAGTTCGATGTAGTCCCATTTATTGATTTTTGTTTTCGTTGCCTTTGCTTATGTTGTCAAATCCAAAAAAAAAATCAATGCCAAGACCAATATTAGGAGCTTACTTCTCATGTTTTTCTAGGAGTCTTAAGGTTTTAGGTCTTAGGTTTAAGTCCTTAATCAATCTTGAGTCTATTTTTGTTTATGGTGTGAGGAAATGGTTCATTCTTCTGCATGTGGCTTTCCAGTTTCCCCAATGCCATTTATTGAAGAGATTATCCTTTTGTTAATGTATATTCTTGACTCTTTAGTCATAAATTAATTGACCACATACACACAGATTTATTTCTGGGGTGTCTATTCTGTTCCATTGGTCTACATGTCTGTTTTTATGCAAATACCATACTGTTTTGATCACTGTAGCTATGCTGTATAGCTTGAAATCTGGAAGTGGATGCCTCCAGCTTTGTTCTTCCCTCATAGGACTGCTTTGGCTATTTGGGGTCTTTGGTGGTTCCCTATGGATTTTAGGATTTTTTTTCAATTTATGTGAAAACTGTCCTTGGTATTTTGATAAGGATCATTGAATCTCTAAATGGCTTTGGGTAGTAGGGACACTTGCTGCCCAACTTAGTAGTAATTTAAAAACTGTGCAGGTACTGCTGCTAGCAGGAACACAGACTGTCAAGGTCTGGGCACTGGTTGCAGTAAGCCCTACATCCCCTTGTCTGCCTCTATCTGATCCCTGGTGGTTGGGCTCTGCAGATTCCCCCAGTGATCCCCATGAGGTTAGACCTGAGGGGGCCTCCTGGGTAGCATCCTGCAAACCTAGGGGAGCTGGATGGCCACAATCCCTTGTCTCTTTCCCACTGGAGGGACAGCAGGCCCAGGGGGATGGGATGGGCTAGAGGGGTGGTCCCTGCCAGTGTGGTGCTCTGCTGGCCTAGCAGAGAGGCATGCAGTGAGAATGTAGCTGCTCCTCTTACCCTTATAATGTGGTCCTCTCAGTCTCTGGGGGCCAGGGGTGCTTTAGCTTCACCCCTAGCTCTAGTGTCTTATCTGTGGATAGTTGTATGTTTGTCTTCTTGTGTGTGGGACGCCATCTTGATGACATCAGTCCTAGTGATGACCTTATTGTAGCTTTCTGTGAGCTCATTAAGAAGTCTGAGAGCTCAACGGGAGAGTAATGAACATGTAATTTACCTCAAAGAGCAGCAGGTGGGAGCAAAAAGAAGTGTAAGTGGAAGGGTGATATAATACTATGCAATTTCTCAAGGCTTTGAGTCATCACTTGGAGGAAGCTCCTGCCCATAGAAACCTCAGCGGGGAACTAGCAGGCACTGCTTCTAGAGACTGAGAAAGTCATGTGGGGTCATGCCCACTATTGACTCACCTGGGAACTCTGATTGAGAGCTTCAACCTAGGAAATGGGAGTGACACCAAACGTAGGAGATGTCTGTCCTCCAACTGCTCATGCATGATCGTTTTCTAGGAGAAAGAAGGAAGCTAGGCTGCAGTTCCAGGCAATGAGACAGTAGAGATTTAGATTTTCTCACTTTTCTTGAATAACTGAGGGGCTGTAATGATACTTTCATCCCAACAAGAAATCTGCCTGGGTTGGAAGCCTAGAAATACTTTGTATTGTTTGGGATGGGGTAGAGACTGGTACAGGAGAGAGTGTTGTGTCAGTATAAAGACCCCTAATAATCTGGATTTTGGATTTCCATCCTGGACAGAGAAGACCATATAAGCAATACTTTTCTAATACACCAACAGATTTTGAGAATTTCCCTTAAAAATGGTTGCTGTCATAAATTTGGCTTGACTTTGTTTCCTCGTGATTCTTACTTCTACACGCCAGTTGTCCTTAATCTTTCTAGAGCAGGGAGGATTAGTTTCATGCAGCTGGTTTTTCACTGTGTTCCTCCTAATGACTATTGTACAAGTTTTATTTCTTTTCTATAGAACGTCAGTGCTTGCCTTAATGTCCTTGGGTGCAAAAAACATTAGATGAGTTTTTATCTCAGTAGAATATTAACTTTTCCATAGAAATTATAAATTCAAATTATGCACTGTGAAGGGGAATACAAAAGCTGGGAAAATTTAATGAGAAAAGAGTCTATATTCAAATTTCTTATCTGGTAATTTAAAGTGCACATTAATTGGAGAATCTTGGATTTTGGCAATGCTCTTCTCTAATGAAATTTGAATATTTAGGATAAAGGGATTGAAGATTAGAAACAGTCTGAAATGGGATGTCACATTGCAGTTTCTTTAGTACCTATAAAAGTTTTCTAAACTTTATTCACAATTTCCATTTGAGAATTGTTCAAGGAAAGGGCTCCCTGTCCTTTATATCCTCCCCCTTCTCTCCTTCTACACCTTCATCTCTTCCCCCTTAGCCCCCTCCCTGCCTCCCATTCTATCATTCCCTCATCCTAGTTTTTTTTGTTGTTTGTTTGTTTTTGTTTTTGTTTTTTTAATTTTTGGCAGGAAGGAAAACCAAGAAGTCAAAAATAGAAATTGCAGGTCTGGTGTCATACAGGGCTAAGTCCTTGACTGGCTGGCTGGTCTCAGATTTAGTTCCAGCAGAGTGTTTTTGTGACCATGTGCCAATCTTACTGTCTGACTAAAATGGCCCTCGAATACTTTGTGTAGGGAAATCTCCACAGAAGTACCTGGAGAGGTGGTGGTCTAGATGGCTTCTCAGCACCACAGCAGGAAAACATGTTCCTGATGAGCGTTGGAGGTCAAGTCATGCATCATCCTTCCACCTGTGGGTGTTTGCATATGTCTACCTTCCTCCACCTAGAACATCATCTCCATTGGTACCTTTCCGAACTTGCTACCATTATGTATGTTGATGTAGAGATGAACTTTGAACCACCCAGGGCAGAGAGTGTCAGACCTGAATAGATCTTTCCTGATTGCCCAATCTCCCCTTTGTAAATGGAGAGAAGTGCTTTAATTTACTTTGCTACAACATTAGAAAAAATATATATATTTAAAGGTAAATGCTAAATGAAAGCAACGTTTTTGGTATAATTCAGTGTGAATCAAGGTATATTTTAATCAAGAAGTGAAAAACACTTAGATTTTGTCTGTTTTGATAGTGTCTGGACTGAAGCTAGGAGGAGGGCATTAGGTGATGGGAGTTTGAGAGAAGGATTGTTTCGCAGGATGTGGGAAAACAAACATAAGAAAAGGAAGATTTGGGCACATAGAAGGGACATGAGACACGATAACTCTACATGGGGCTGACCTTGTTTATTTCAGCTGGATTTGGGCAAATGAAAGCAGGATCAAGGTATGGTTACATTCTTGAACAATGAATGAAAGCATTTCTATTTCTTATGATGTATGATTTTTAAAAATACAGAGTTAATTTAGAAATAATGAAACCGACCAGTCACTTTTCATTGTAGTATTTCTAAAAATTTTGATTTTTTAATGTGTAAACTCTAAAACATATTTTCACAGGGCTCCTGGGTGGCTCAGTTGGTTAAGCATCCAAACTCTTGATTTCAGCTTAGGTCATGATCTCCGGTCATGGGATTGAGCCCTGTCTGGGGCTCCATGCTCACCACTGTGTCTTTTTGAGATTCTCTTTCTTCCTCTGCCCTCCAACCTTCCACCCCCAGCACACACACACACTCTCTCTAAATAAACAAATAAGTAAAATCTTAAAAAAAATACATTATATATTTTCACAAAGGCAATTGTATGCAGTAACTTCCTAGTCTTGAATTCAGTAGTGCCAAATTCTGTATTACCTCCAGTTGCAAAGAACATGGGAAAATAATGATAGAGATGATATATATCCTATATATATTACTTAAAAAGAGAATAAATTTCTTTGAGAAAACTAACCTTGTGAAGTATAAGCTATAAAGCAACAAAATAATATGAATAGCTAATTACTGATAACTAATTGAATGCTTCCTGTGTGTTAGGTGTTGTCTAAATGTTTTATATGCAAAACCTCTCCCCTCCCCTATTTCTAGTCATGGGTTATTCAAAACATATGTAAAAGGCAACAGACCAGTATAGCAATCTGCCCAGAATTCATTTCCCAGCTTCAACAATGAGCAATTATGGCCACACTTGTTTTATTTATATCCCCACGGGTTTTCCCCTCCCATGTTATTTTGAAAGAAATCCCTAGACATCATATTATTTTATCCATAATATTTCCATATGCTTCTGTACAAGATAAGAACTCTTTTCTTTTTAAAGATTTTATTTATTTATTTGAGAGAGAGAGAGACCCAACTGGGGAGAGGGGCAGAGAGAGAGAGATAATGAGTGAGGGTGGGAGGGGCAGAGGGAGAGGGAGAGGGAAAAGCAGACTCCCACTGGATCCCAGGACTTTGTGATCATGACCTGAACCTAAGGCAGATGCTTAACTGAGTGAGCCCAGGTGCCCCAAAGATAAGAACTCTTAAGGAAATAAAATCAAACACAATACCATATGGTGCTTGAAAATAATATAACACTTTACTGTCATAAAATATCTTATTGTCATAAAATATCCATAAAAAATGTTCAACTTTCCAAGTGCCTCATAAAAGTTATTGATGTGTGTGTATATTTTTAATTTTAAAAAACTATTATTTATTTGAATTGGGATCCAAATAATTTCATATATCACAAATAACTTTTATTGTATAGATCATCTTTCTCTCTCTTTCTCTCTCTTTTCTCTCTCTCACTCTTAGCAATTTATTCATCGAATAAACTGGGTTATTTGTCCAGAGTCTGGATTTTGCTGAATACATCCCGTTGGCACTGTCCTCTGAGTTTCCTATAAACTGATAGTAATATTTGGAGGCTTGATAAGATAAATCTGACAAGTAATTGTGGGCAGGGCAAAGAAGGTTTGTGGATGATTGGCTCTTCCATAGGGAGGCTGGTCTTTTTGTGATGTTTGCCGATGCTGTCATTAGCAACCAATTAGATCCATTAATTAAGGTTTCTAAAATTGTCATGGTCTCATTCTAGCAACTTTTTTTCATGTATTGGCTAGTAATTTCAATAAAAAGAAATGCTTCCTCATTTATGACTTTTTTCCTAAATGGTGTAATTTGTATAGGAAAATCAAGACAGACGCTTGATTTCTCCTCTCTGTGTACTAGTTTTAAAAATAATGAGTTAGTAAACATTCTCCAATAGTGATCAATTAGTGTGATTACTTTGGGGGAGGTCATTTGGAGATCATAGATTATACATGCATACATATTAACATACAAGCATACACACATGAAACGTAATTCCTTAGTATGTTTCAATCCATTGCAGTTATTTTTCCTATTAATGTCCAAATTATCCCCTGTTAATCAGTGGGAGCTTGTTCAGACTGGCTCCTGAGTTCTTTTATAAGACATCTGTAGTCTTTTGTAGGGTCTGTGTCAGATTGTAGGATTCCAGACTCATCTGTACATTGCCTATTTTGTATCTGTAAACAGCCATTTCTGTAAGAAGCCCTGGTTCTTTTTAGTGAGGAAAAAATTTGGACACCACAATCTAGTCTGTAGGGGTCATCATTGCTATTGAGATGGCCCTCTCAGTGGATGGTACTGGCAAATATATTGATAAGCTTCTAAAGAGAAAAAATCATAAATTTTCTTGTTAGATTCAGTTCAAATTCAGGACCACTTACGATTTTTACATAACCTACTTACGTAACCTACACCTCTCTATCTTCTTTCCCTTATCCCAGCATTTCCAATTCTCAATAATGATAGGAATTACAGAATTCGAGTATTTCATAGATGCTCAACTCTTTATGCCTTTTAATACTCCCAACAGCCTGAGAATAACAATCCCAACACTACTCCCAAACATATGATTATAGAAAAGAATATATAACTTTTTTGGGGTACTTTTCTTTGTTGTTCGTATATGGGAGCATTTAGAGTATTTTCCCCGCATCATTCAGGAATGTGCAAATTGTTGTGTTTTAAAGTTGCATAGAATAGTTTAGTTCCTCTATGTATTGCTGTGCCATTAGTTAGGTACATATTTAGGACCATTTTCTTTAATATTTGACACTGATTTTAAAAAGTAATAACCAGGTTTTATGATTATGTAAAACACTTATATAACTTCAAATATCCCAAATGAAGTGGATTCAAGCAATGCTAACTTCTTTCCACAGTCCATCCAGCCAGTTCCTTTTCCTTCTCTGTCACTATGTAGAGGCTTTAAAAATAATATCGAAGTTTATTATTTTTTTTTGTTTTAGAGTATTAAGCCGATGCTGAATTAATATTCCTATACACATCTCTCTTTGATGACTGATAGTATACCATATGTGTCTCTTCATCTTGTGCTTTCTCCTTCATAATACAGAAGGAGAAATATTCTTCCATTGTAGATAGAGTATTCTTCATTGTAGAATAGAGATACTCCTCATCCCTTTTTGGAATACTTCTCCATTGGGTAGATATTTTAGAGGTTATTTGGTCGGTCAGACTTCTGATAGACATATGGACTGTTACGTGTATTTTGATGCTACTACAAAGTCTTGGAGTATACAGCTTGGTGCACATACTCTTTGGACTTTTTAAATGTAGCTTTGTGTTAGAATCTGGGGGTGGGATTGGTGGGTGATGTGAAACATGTATATATAATTTTGTCACGTATTGCCAAATTACCCATCCCCTGTTTTCCATTCTCTCTAGCAACAGACTGCTTTGTCCTCACAACTTGTCCTTACAGTATATTCTCAAACTTTTGGCTTTTGAGGAAAAAGAAATAGGTGAGAAGGGATGGTTCAGTTTAGCTTTGGTTTATATTTCTCTTGTGATGGTTAAGAGCTCTTTGCATTTCCCTTTCAATGAAATTTCTTTTCATTAATTTTTCTTTTTTTTTTTAAAGATTTTATTTATCCATTCATGAGAGACACACAGAGAGAGGCAGAGACATAGGCGAGGGAGAAACAGGTTCCTTGTGGGGAGCCTGGTGTGGGACTCAATCCCAGGACCCCAGGATCATGACTTGAGCTGAAGGCAGGCACTCAACCACTGAGCCACCCAAGTGTCCCAGTCTTACCTATTTTTCTCTTGGTTGGTGAGTTAGTGTTTTACTTCTCTGTATTTAGAAATTCTTACATGTTAGAGGTTTTTAAACTTTATGATAAAAATGGAATTATTTTTCTAGCTGGTCATATGTCTTTTGGTTTAATTCTGTGGTCTCCTGTCAAGAAAAGCTTTATTTAAAATTTTATGTTATCAAATTTATTTATCTAATTCTTCATTACTTCTGAACTTGAGCCATAGGAATCCAATTCCTTACTTTCAGGTTGTAGAGGAATTCACTTCTAGAATTATAGATTTAAACTTTTGCATGTAAGTGTCTTATCCCCCTAGAATTTATTCTAGAGTAGGATGTGAGAGAGGAATCCAATTTTATTTTTCTCATATGACTAATTAGCCCAATACAACTTATTAAAAAGTCCGTCTTTTACCTAATGCTGTGATATACTTCTTTATTGTATATTAACTTTGCATCTGTGATTGGGTCCATTTTTGGATTTTCTAATATGTTCCATTGTTCTATGACAATTTATATACTGATAACTATTACGCTGTTTCAATTCTAGAGCCTTTGTAACATGTTCTAACGGTGTCACAGCTAACTTTCTGCCCTCACTACCTCATCTCTTTTCTTTTTCATGGTATTCTTTATTATTGCTTATTTGGTTTTTCAAATGACCTTAATAATCAAATTATAGAATCTGATTCTAAAGAGAAATCTGATAGTATTTTTGCTGAGATTGTGTGACTTTGTAAATTAAATCAAATGGACATCTTTACTGATACATATGAAAGATTATAGCAATATGATTTTTTATAATCAGAAGTGACATATAATCACAAAATATTTGTTTTAACTTTAGTGTTAATAGTCAAGTTTAACATCAGTGCTGAGACCTTCTTTTATACAGGACATTGTATGTATACAAGAGTATGGCTTGACTTAAAGCATAATTGCATTTGTTTAATAATGAATGATTTATAATCATGTTTTTCTATATCTGTGGTTGCATTCATAATTGGGCTAGTCAAGGAAGCCACTCAATGAAAACATAACAATTGTGGGTACTTTTCTTTCAATTTATTTTCTGGATCATGTTTCATGGTTTTATGATTAAGAATGGATGTTTAGGCATAGCTTTCCAAAACAAAATCTGCTCTTCTGGCTGTTTCTGAATCTTCAATAAGACAATTAGCTACAATTGAAATTAAAATTCAATGAGTCTGAGTTGTTGTTGTTGCCTGTGAATATTATTTCTTCAATGTCAAAGATTCATATTTCATTTTTTAAAAATATTTTACTTATTTGATACAGAGAGTGAGTACAAGCAGGGAGAGCAGCAGAGGGAGAGGGAGAAGCAGGCACCCTGCTCAGCAAGGTGCTTGATGCGGACTCAATCCCAGGACTCCCAGGATCATGATCTGAGCCAAAGAAAGATGAGATGCTTAACCGACTGAGCCACCCAGGCCCAGGTGCCCCAAAGATTCATATTTCAGAGCTTACTTTTCATATTGGAGTTGTGTGGACAGGCTATGATAGATTGGATTTACTCTTTCAGCCATGCTCAATTCTAGTGCCCTAGATAGACCTAGAACATCTCATATTTATTGTTTTTTTTTCCTTTCTTCATCCATCATTAAAGAAGCCACTTATTGTGTCAGAATAAAATTCCTGCTTAGAGTAAGATAGGTAAATCAAAGCTGAAACCCAGTTAATAAATATCTATCCACTGAGGGTACTGAAGAATGTACTCCAACGAAACAAAAGAGGAAAAGGATATAGAAGAGGATGCAAGGCCTGCAATTCAGGCTGGGGGTGGGGGGAAGTAAAAGGAATCTCTAAGAAGATGATGAAGATTTACAGGTGAGAACAAAGCATTAACCTTAGAGAGCAATCCATAGATCATACTGGAAGTCAGACTGTGTCTCACTTGAGCAAATATTGTTGGGTTGATAAAACCAAGAAAATTTGCTATTTCCAAATGGAATTTCTATTTAAATGAAATGAGCTCGATGTGTCAACTGCTAATTAAATTAGAACTCCGGGGAGAGCACGAAGAGCTGTTAATTGTAAATACATCTTAGAAGTGAAAATATTGTGCTTTGGGTTAATACATTAACACCTCCGATTTGCCAAAGAATCAGTATTAATGGCCAATTTACTACTCACTGAGAAATCATATGACTGCTGAAGCGTGTAAAAAGAACATCTGGAATTACAAAACCCATTATTTCCTTTGGAGAGGGGGAAATCGTTGGCTGAAGTCATCAACTACCTTCAAATGCTATCCCCCTTGGAATGCACCATGTCATTATTATCTTTGGGATTTGGGGGCAGGGTGGGGGGAATGGTGGGAAGGAAAAAAAGTATAAACCAATATAAACCTCATTCAAACCACTAATTTTTAAGCATTTTATATCTAAAATTTTACAGCTTGGGCAAATCCATTTTTTTCCCTCATTTCTCCTTTTCCCATTTTGTGAAAATCACGGTAAAACTGAGAATGAACTGGGGCATGGAAAAGCTGCACACACATACAGGGTTTCCAGGTTTTTAAAATGTACATATCAAGTTTCTACCTACCAAGAAGGGCAGCAGGGACTGGGCTGGGTTCCTGTTAGAAAATAAACTGAGGCATATTAAAATTTTTAAGAGTTTACCTGAGCAAAAATTGATTCAAAGTAGGCAGCATCCAATCTATCAGATGCTCTGAGGAGTTGTACAAAATGAGACTTTTATAGACAAAAGGGAGCAGAAACAAGGAAATTATATTAGGCAAAAAAACCAAGTTGGTTATTGCAAAATTACTTTCCTTAGGGTTATGGCAGGGGCTTATCAGACAGATGACCTAACTGGGGCTGATTGGTCTAAGGTTCCATTTCTGAGAGAACTGAAATAGTAGTTAAATCTCTGTTTGGTGAGGTGGGTCTTAGCATAAGCAACTCCATTTCGAGTCTCTTTCCTTACTGTTTCACATATCCTAAGAGCTGGATTTATCAATGGCCTTTCCTGATGTTTGAACATAGAAGATTCAGTTTCATGCTAGCCAGGGTGTCTCATTTTTCTGACTCTTTCTTCCACATCCTTTGGCCTTGACTTTCCAGATCATTAGGGATATTAAAATGAACACTCCGGGAATGGATGCTTATTTTTAGGGCCACCATTAAGTTTGAAACCTTCCTTTCTGAGCTAGTCTCTTCAATCCTTTAAAAATACACATGTTTAAATATTAGGGTAGTTTGATATCACAGTCTGGGATCTTAGCAAGGAATTATGGCTGTGAGATAAACATGGCCTTAGCTTTAGGTTTATTTTGAATTTGGAGATTATTCCTTAACAAATGAGTTCCCAAAGGTGACACAGCAAAATGGATAGTGGCAATTTGGGCAGAATTTGGGATTCTGAATAAGAATTGAAATTAGCAAATATAAGACAAAATAAAATGAATTGAAGAGTGGGTGATAGCACATATGGCCTCAGTCCCACATGTTACATTTAGGAGCTCAAGGTGAAATTCTGTGACTGAGGTGCAAAGTTCAGAGGTCATGGTTTGTACCATGTTGTCAGAACTTCTAAGCAGTGGCTCATCCTCAAAGATCGGTTCTTTTGAAAAAGAGAGCTTTTTGTTTGTTTTGAAGTTTCTGAATCCATGAAACCAAGGTGGGGACTACAGGCTTTTTTCCCCACCATCTTCACCCCATCTGAATTCAGTGTTTCTCTAGGACTGTTTCCACAGCGAGGTAAACTCTAGGGCAGAGGGGCTGCTTCAAAGCAAATGAGGCCCTTAATTTATCATAAAAAAGAAGACTGGTTGTTAAGGTTTTATTGGATTACAATAAAGGCTCCTAGCGCTAGGAGTCTGTGGTTTGATTCCCGGCATCACTGGGGGAGCTTGAAATCATAACCACAGATTATAGCAATGAGCTTCCAAATTTCCATATCCTAAGCAAAGATGCTGCTTTCCTGGAGCTAATGTGGAATTACATGCTCTGTGATTTTAGGATATGTATTGGAAAATTTTCTGTTTGGATATCGCGTCAGGAGGGTTGTGATTCTCTAGTCACCTCTGTGGTTACAGCTTCAATGGTCTTAAAAAAAAAAAGGAAAAGAAAGAAAAAAATAATAAAACGAAACAAAACAAAAGATGATTGTTGTGACTCCCTCCATTCTGTTCTCTTGTACAGTTTGAAGGTTTTCATTAATTTTTTTCTTTCTTTCACTGGGTTCAGTAAAAGTTCTTACAAGGTCATCCAAGGTTGTAGCAAGAGGCTTATGGAAATCTTTTAGGTCTGCCTCTCTTCTCAAGCTCTCTATTATAGGTTAGATTTTATCAACTAAATAGACCCTAAAGCCTGTCATCTTTGATATGTATATATATATATGTGCAATTATATATATATAATACTATATATATTTTATAATTATTAATTTTTTTGGTATGGCGGACAGACAATATTGGATCACACTGGAATGGAAATGCAAGAATAAGTCAAAGATATAAATAGGTACATTTTATTTTTCTTCTCATAAGATATAGGTGATTGAACTGGTAAAGAAAAATAACATTGGTTTGAGTTCCTTTCTTTTTCAGACTCACTGGTGTGCCTAGATGTCTATAACAAAATGAGAACAAAACCCATAGAAACTCAGGCATACATTCATCACATTGTTTGAAACTCTTGGTAGTATTTGTCCTTGGCCATCTAGGCTCAGAGCTATCTTGACGTTATAGGAAGCTGTGCCCTACTTTTCACAGTTGGAGGGAAAAGTGTTGATCTGTTTGGGAAGGAGAGTCAGTGCCTGGAGGGATGGCCCTTCGGAATAAGAGAAAATCATTGGGATATTTCTCTGTACTGGTGAAGATGCCCTTTCCTAAAATGGAGAAGTCATTGAAAACTCAGACTCCAACAAAAAAGATGTATATTATCTCATAGTAGCAGAAATTCAGGAAATAGGCTTCCCGGTGTCCTTTCATCAGTGGCTCAATGATGTCACCAAGGGCTTTGGCTGATTTGGGTTTTTGTTTCCAAATATCCATTCCCTGTAACAGGATTAAACATTCCTGCCCATGTTCACATGACTTGTCCTACTCCTATGGGCAGCGTGTGCTCCACACCCACCCTTCCTCACCCCCCAACCCTACCACTTCTTCCTGACTTTGGGCTCGGCCCATAACATGCTCTGGCCAGTGGTAAGAGAGAGAGAGAGAGTGAGAAAGAGAGAAAGAGAACAGGCGTGACACATCCACCCAGAAACTTTAAAGGAGTAGCCTGACTCCCGTTTTCTTTGCAGGTTGCTGCTTTCTGCCAGGAGAACAGCACGCCTCCATAGCAGCTACTCCTTAGCCTGGGTCTGGAACAAGCAGACACTTGGGGATGACCAGGCCCAGAAGTCCCACAGTCCTCATATGACAAAGGGAAATAAATATGTGTTGCTTTTCAGCCGCTAACACGTTGGAGTTGTTTATTGCCACAGGAAAAAATGACTAATTTTAGAACCCAGTGTCCTTCCATCTCTCCGTTCCTGTCCCTGCCAGTGGAGGCTGCTTTCTAAAGTGAGTTTTCCTTGCGGTTGGAGAATGGCAGCAGCAGCTCCAAGCATCAGCTCCAGATGTGATGATAGCCAGAGGCAGAACAGGGGCCATCTCATTCTGCGTTTCCTTAAAAGTGGAGACACATTTTGCAGAAGCTCTGCAGCAGACCTTTTCTGGCGCCTCCCTGAGCAGAAACGGGTCACAGGCTCACCTCTCAACTTTGTTGTTGGCAAGGAGGATGGTCCCATTGTGACTGAGTCCTCAGCTGGGGCGGCTGACCCTCTTTTGAATCATGAACGAGATGGGGCTGGGAACAGTTAGATCCCTGAGCAGCCAGGCAAAGGGGAGAAATGCCAGTGCACAGGTAACCCTGCATGCTCCCTACACCTTTCTTATCTTCCAGGACACTTTACACCTCCTCTCTTTCCTCCATACCTATTTTCCTAGTCATTTCCACTTTCTCCTTCATTTCACTCATTGTCCTCCTCTTGCTTCTGCCTCCTTTTCTATAAAGAATGGGATATTCAGAGGAAAGAGACCATCATGGCTCAGGGAAAAAAATTATTTCAATTTTTTTTCCCCAGCAGAGCATCAGCTTGCCAGAACACTAAAGAAATGTGTAGTCTTGATTCCTAAGAGGGTCTGAATTCATATATCCAGCGGAGCTTCTCTATTCAGATCTCTATTCAGATCTACCAGAGAGTTCCCAGGTGCCAGTTTTTGAGGATTAGAGAGAAGGGGAACTGTTTCTCTGTTTTCAATTTATGAGGCCTAGAATTGAGGCCTTGGGCTCGGGGGCAGGTGGCTGTTCTCAGGGAGGATGCTGCGAACCTCAGGATGGTGCTAATGTTCTGAGCAATACAGTTTCCAGGTTTTCCTGAATTGTCTTGTTGGTTTTCTGGATTCCAGTCCACGTTCAAAGCCCAGAGCAAGAGCCCTGAATGGTGGCTCCAAGGGAAGGTGAGGAGCAAAAGCTTGAATAGGCATCTAGTGTTCAATTTGCTGCAAGTGGATTTTCCAGAACAGTGTTCATACAACTGTGTTCCATTGAAGATTGGTATTTTTGGGGAAAGAAAACAAACTTGTATGTCCTGGAAGTGTTTGGTAAAATGCATCTCAAGTATGTTCTCTTTTTCAAGCCAGACCTGATGCAAGCTCTCTTTCCTATGCCTGATGCATTGATTACTTTCTTCTTGAGGGGTAGAAAGCCATAGAGATGGATCTGTGTTTCACTTTCCTCACTGGAAAAACTCAGTAGTACTATGTATATTTATTTGGCAGTGCAGCGAGATATGGTATGTAGTAAATATTATCTAAACATTGTTATTTTTAAATCTCTCTTTCCCTCTCTCTCTCTCTCTCTCACCCCAAAGAAAATGTTTTCCACAGAGAAACAATTGAATCTAAGAGAGAAGGAGATTTATGTTTGCAGACCTGGAAATACACCATGAAGTGGAAGGGGGAATAAAGGAGAGATGGGACATAACTAGAGGTATAAAATAATCTTTGTGTGGTTGTTCTATTATATGCATAGATAGATAAATCTGTATCTGTTGAATCTACTGTAACAACTATAATATTGAGGAAGTTGTCTCAAACTATTGCGTTTTTTTTTTTTCTGGGCTAGTATGGAGAAGGAGGGTATTTTCATTTCTCGTGTCCTTCCATTAAAAATGATAGGAAAATGAATAATCTTTCCTCCGTTTTTCAGTATTTTCATATAACATGTATTTAAATTGCAGCATTTGTGTACTTTATTTGGCCTCAAAAATCTAAGAAACACTTGTAGAGCTCTTTACTGAATCATAAAACAAAGTAATTATATTGCCGATAAATTGGAAGGGTCTGTGAACAAGTTACAATAAGGGACCGTGTTATGGGGAGAAAGCGGCATGCTGTGGTTGGCAATGGCACCAACAATGTGGTTATTTGTATGGCATGTAGCCAAAAAAACTGAGCTTTTTTTTCCCCCCTGTGGCACTTTTACCCAGTCTCCTCTGATACTAATGTCCAACTTTGGACAACCTTAAAAGGCATTTGAGCACTTCTAAGTATAGGTCTGTGTGAGAATTTGAAATCATTCTCCTTTTCTTGGATGGAAGGAAACAGCAGTGAACTGAAGTCCTGGAATCTCAATTTTGTAGTCTGATACCCTTTGACATTCTAAGGTACACTGTAAATGTCTTTTTCCTGCTATCACCAGGGATATTTCTGCCACCTGCAGAGAAGGTATGGTTGTCTCCACTGAAGATCAGAGAGGGTAAGTCCCAGGGTTACTCAGCTAGTAATTGTGGACAGTATTGGACCCAAATATGGCCCCACTCCAGTGTTTAGTGATTACAATTCTGAAAGCCGTCCCCTACATCTTGCCACTGTGGACTCACTGCCATGGAATCTTTCCTCCTTCTTGTTATTTGTTTCCTTTTACTAGAGAAGCAGTTTTCAAACTGTGGTCAGTGAACCCTTAGAGGTCCTTAAGACCCTTTCAGAGGTTCATGAGGTCAAGGCTATTTTCATAATAATCCTAAAACGTTGTTTGGCTTTTTTACTGTGATGACATTTATACTGATGGTGCAAAAGCAATGGTGGAAAACTACTGGTGCCCTGGCATAAACCAGGGCAGTGAGAACACATCTTTTTAATGAACTGTGTGATGAAATGAGAAGGACCCACAACACATAATGCTGCCCACCAAAGCCTAATGACCATCTTGACGAGAAACCCCTTCTGCAACTGAGTTGTAGACTGAACTAGTCGCTTTTTTCATGAGATGCACTTGAATTTAAAAGAACAACTGGCAGACAAACTTTGGATATTTATATTTCAGTGTTTGACAGATACCATTTTGAAGACAAGTGAAGTCAACCTGTCAATGCTAAGGAAAACAATTGACAGTACTTTTTGGCTGATAATAAAATTTGAGCCACACGTAAGACTTTGAATCTTTGGAAAACAAGTATTTGCTACCGGGAGCCTAATTGTTTCCCAATAATTAAAGACTTTTCTGATGAGATTGGAAGTGATACTAACAAATGCGATTTTTGATGTTGCATAATGAAGATGTGTCAACATTTGGATGATCTGCAAAACTTCGTGAACGAACATTTTCCAAATGACCAATGCTTGATGGTGCAAAATTAGACATGGGTAAGAGATCCGTTCAAAGTGAAAGGTAGGCCAATGAATTTGAATGAAGCAAAGTAGAAAAAGCTCATTGATATGGTTTCAGATATCACATTGCAACTAAATTTTTTTTTTTTTTTACATTGCAACTAATTTTAAGAAACTACCACTTGTCAAGTATGGGTATAGTGTCAAGGATGCATTTCCCCTACTGTCGGAGATGCATTTCCACAGTTACATGAAAAGGCCATTAAAATACTTCTCCCTTTTCCAACTACATATATGTGTGAGGCTCCATTTTTAAAATGCTTCAATCAAAACAACATATCACAACAGAGACATAAAAGCAGAAGAAGATATGAGAATCTAAAGGTCTTTAATTAAGCCAGGCACAAAAAGGATTGATAAAATGTAAAACAATTCTATGCTTCTCACTAGAATTTCTTTGGGAAAATACACTTATTATTAATAAAATACATTATTCAAGTTAAATGGAATGTATTTAATTTTAGCAAATCAAGAAATATTTTATACATTTCTCAGTTTTAATGTCTAATATGGTAAGCAAAGGTTTTGGTTCCAAGATAGTATTCCAGCTACTGGGGACATAGCACCATATAACAGGATGCTTGATCAGTGTATATACTACATTTTGGAGGACAGCGCCTCAATACTCAGGGTATCAACTTTAAGCTGATGCTAAAATTGGGTCTTTGGAGCTCTTTCTTGGTACCTTGCCAAGACAGGCTGGCATCTCCACTTAATTTACTATAAGCCATCGTCCTCTCCAGGCTTTGAAGGGCCATTCCAGCAGTGTATTAGGATAGGTTCCAGCTATCTGTCAAGATGTTAAATCTTAAGTCGTGGGAGAATTTCACTTTATTGGTAAATTCTCTCCTATCCAGGCTTGTCTTCTGGCTATATACTTCCACCCCCTAGTCCTGTATCCTCAGTGTATATTTCCAGACATTTCCTTCTGGTTACTACAAGAGAAGCCATATCCTTCAACTATTTTGATGATAATCCATTTCTTCCCCTAGTAGCAAATGTATTTCCCCTACTTGGGCCACACTTGGAACTGACCTTAGTTATTGGTCTAGAAACAATGAGAGGGGCCAAGGGAGCATCTCAAGTGACCAGACATGACCTTGCATGACATTTTTCTTTTTTAAAATTATTTAAAAATTTATCAAATGATCTTATGGTGATTTGGGAATAGAAAGAGAATGTGAGAACTGTAATATATTAAAAGACAGAATTGGTGGGGTACCTGGGTGGCTCAGTGGTTGAGCGTCTTGATCCCAGGGTCCTGGGATTGAGTTCCACATCAGGCTCCCCATAGGGAGCCTGCTTTTCCCTCTGTCTGTGTCTCTCATGAATAATAAATAAAATCTTAAAAAACAAAAAGACAGAATTGGTAAATAGAATTTTGCATCAAGACAAATTCTGACCTTTCTTTTAATAGTCTTATTTGTTATTATATAAATATTTTCTGTAAGCTGTGAGGGCTGGATATACTTTCTATCTGATCTTGAATATTTGCTTTCTTTTAAGTGTGGTATTTTAGATTGTTAATTTGGCTTTAAAGTTATGCTTGAGAAGTAATTCAAAATGCAAATGTATTCTTTTTTTTTTTTTTTTTTTTTTTTAGCAATGGAAAAATCTTCTATAGGAAAACACACCCAGAACCTCCGGGCAACTTCTCCATATACTTCATTTTTAAGAAAATTTTATTTAAATTCAATTAATTAGCATGTAATGTATTATTGGGTTTAGAGGTAAAATTCAGTGATTCATCAGTCTTATATAACATCCAGTGCTGATTACATCACGTGCCCTTAATGTTCATCATTAATGTTCATCATCCAAATCTTTTCCTCTAACCCCCTCCATGGCATCTTTCTTAGATGACAGTTTTTAGGACACAGGATGCTGTTCTTTGCTAGCCAGGGCAAGAGGCTGCTTCTAAACACCTAGACAGTTCATAGGACTCTGGAAATTCAAAGTTTCTAAAGGTATCAACCACCAAAAATTCCCCATCCCAAGGCTCAGGGTCTCACTGCTAACTTTTTCAGGCTCTAGGTTTTACATAGGAGATGTTTGAACTGTGAATTCAGGCTCCTTTGTAACTCTACGACTCTTAAGATCAAAGCTTGGACCTGATTTTCAGCACAGTTTGCTTGTTGGCTGCAGGGTATGTAGGTTTCTCCAAAGCCTGTAGGCTTTCTGGCTGTAACAGCTTGCTCTGCATTGACAGCTGGCTGTCCCAGCATGTAATTCTCCCTCTTAAAGGCTTCCAGGATGTTTAACAGAAGCTACTCAACTCTTCATAATAATTATTACTGCCCTTACATCTTTCTGGGACTACAGAAAAATGCGTAAGCCAGTGCTTTTCCTTCTGCCTCACACAGATGAGCATTTTCATAATTGTGAGGCTGCAGTTGGCCAGGATCATCACTACCCACTTACCATCAGCAATAGGATCTTCTTGCCATTTGACTGGCAAGTGATCCCATTCTAGGGTCTCATTCTGGGAGTCACTATCTAGGGCCAGTTCTTGTAGCATTTGTCTAAAAGGGCAGATGCTAAGGCAAAGGCTCAAGTGCCAATAGCTTATGTTGGAGGTGAACTCAGCAGGTGCATGTGGAGAGTGATTAGGTGAAGTTGGAAAGGAGGAAAGCCAATGAAGGAGAGGTGAGTGAATGGGTGACTGTGGACCACTGGGGCACTCTTGTCCCATATGCAGAACATATCTCAGAGTAACTTCCCATTGGGTGAGAAAGATGGATGTTTATCTACTAGCTTCTGTCCTTCCTATTGCCTGGAGCAGTGATAACTCCCTGGCACTTCTGGCCTGACCCACTATGGGCTGAGCTTGCACCTGTGACCAGAGGTTCCCGTTGCAGATGGGTGGTGCAGGAAACCATCTATGTGTGTGAGAACTGCCCACTGAAGCTGCAGTTGACCTCCACGGTGGCCTGAAAGATATGCACACACCACTGCCATTTTAAAAGTGAGATAGGGGATCCCTGGGTGGCTCAGTGGTTTAGCACCTGCCTTCGGCCCAGGGCATGATCCCAGAGTCCTGGAATCGAGTCCTGCATCGGGCTCCCTGCATGGAGCCTGCTTCTCCCTCTGCCAGTGTCTCTGCTTCTCTCTCTCTCTCTCTCTCTCTCTCTCTCTTTCTCTCTCTCTTTCTCTCTCTCTCTCTGTGTCTCTCATGAATAAATAAATAAATAAGATCTTTAAAAAAAATAAAAGTGAGACAGGAGAGCTTGGACCCGACATGATAGAAAACAGGGATCCCCTGAATATTTTCACACATATTAGCCTCTGGATGTTTTGAGGCGCAGGTCTGTTGGGGTAATGAGACATTTTTAGTGTAGGGAGGTACTAGAGGCAGGGAGGCCAGGGGAAAACTGTGATAATGATCCAAGTGTGAAGTGCAGAGAGGCTAAAATAAGGCAGTGGTAATGAGCACACAGATGAAGAACAAATGTGACAAATCATTTATACTTCTTTGCCTTTCACTATTACATGTTATTCTATTGTAAGGAAATACCAGGATAAAGCTAGGATAATATGGCCTAGAGCATCAAAAGACAAGGAGAAGGAGAAAAACATATGGTACAATGCCACATAAAGGTAAAAATCATGCCACTTATATATAGTTTGGAGACCCATCTGGGTAACACGGGTAGTAGAAGTAAAAGAAATATGTTGGAATAATAAATACCAAATTTAGGACAGTGGTTCACTTCTGGGGATCAAGAGGAAAAAGCAACTGGAAAGAGGATCCTTGGGATTTCAAGCCATGTTGGTGTTGCTTTATTTCTCAGATTGGGTGGTGGATACTTTTGTGCTCATTACATAATTATTTATCCTCTTCTGGTATTTCTAGATTAACGCAAGATATATTTTTAAAACATTTTAAAGCACAGGACTTGATGGCTTAGGGTATACATAGGAGAAGAAGAAATAAGCCAAGTTGATTCCATGTCTTCTTTTTGTAGCTCTTTTACAATATGATCAAAAACAGATGAAAGTTTTCTCTCATACACGCACAGGTATACACATATATTCATGGAAAACAATAATAAGGAGGCAATTCGAAAGTGTTACATAGACATTTACTCACTGTCTCTGCTAAAGCTCTGATAAGTAACAATTTAACTAGCTAGTGAACTGTAATTTCCATGGGCAGTGGATGATTTATAGAAGTCTCCCAGTTATAAGACAAAACTGCCAAGTTTAGAGGGATAAATGATGACATGGAATAATTTTTACAAAGGTCTTTTTGAGGATAGCACCATAAGATGGATTTCTCTCAAAGGAATGAATCCCAGAGCTTCCATTAAGCACTGTGAATGGGTTTTTATCATGGACAGCTCCAAGGGGGAGCTGTGATACTTCCTTCTGGTGCAGATTTTTCAGGAGTAACAGCATAATCTGCTTTCTGTTCTTGTACCATAGGGCTTTGGGCTTTAGATGGCTGCTTACAGAAGAGTGCATGGTGAATGACACCAGAATGAATGACATCTATGAGAGAAACAATTTGGGGGTCTTTTCCCCTGGTTGTGGTTTCATTTGACTACAGCCTCTCTTTGCACTCGCTGATTGTCAGTGACATCCAGGCAAAATGCCCGTGCTAAGGGACGGATGGGAAGTCACTTGGAGAACATACTGGGTTTCTTTATTTGCAACTAAATCATTCAACTTAATGATAGTACCAAGACCCTCCGAGAAAAGATATTCAAGTCATCTTGAAAGCCCTAATGTTTTCTCTGAGTATTTGGAACTATTACTGAAGACAGCAATGCAGTTTCACAAGGGGAAAGCCCTGACCATTGCTTTTTTTTTTTTTTTTTATAAAATGAAAGTCAAGTTTTTTTTTTTTCCCTTCAAAATTTTATGGTCTAGTTCCCAAGGGCAATATTATTTGCTATATCCTTGGACTTTGAATTTTATTATAATTTTTATGGGAAGAGGGACTGCATTTAATAAAACTTGAATAAAATGATATTTTTCTTTAGCCGCCCAATAAAATTGAACCTCAGGACATTTGCAAGAAAAGGTATGTCCTGGGTTTCTGGTTAGCTTGTCACAAGGAAAGTGAGAAAGACCCAGGATTTTAAAGAACAACCTGAAAAATTCAGGGCCTTTTATTGCTTCTCCCTTAGTTTCGACTTTGCCTTGTTCTTTGAGAATGGGAAAATAGTGTCACCGATTTGGCTCTGGTTTTCTCAGTGACACAGGAGGAACAAGATTGCTCTGGTTATTTATTTTGCACTGTCAGAGAGTTCTCTAAGTTTTCCACTGTATGGGGGAGAGGCAGTTCATCGACCTCTCCCAACTGGAGGCTGGAGTTCCTATTTTGTGTGAGGGAGGGCCTGGAGAGAGACAATGGGTGCGCATATTTGTTCTTCTTTCCTACAATTTTCTCTAAAAAGATTAAGTCTATTAGTCATTGAGAATTTACTGTTAATTACTTTAATTGGATCATTAAATTCCTTTTATCTTTACCAATGGCCAAGACTGGAACAGTTACTAATCCTTAATTCAACAAAGTTTGTATAGAACTATTTGGCCAGAGGCATTTTTGAGGTGAAGGGGCATGGATGAGAGAGGAAAAATCTGGGAGGATGGAGTACAGGAGGGTACTTTGGACAGGCTTCAAGATAGCAGAAAGGATTAGGGTATTTAGGAGTTTAGAGACTTGTAATGGGAGCGGCGGGGTTGGGGGGGTATGTGTGCACACGTATGCGTTGGGAAGTACTTCTGTCATTTGGTGTCTGGAGCAATGGATCCTAAATCTCTTGCAGTTGCAGGGACTGTACAAAGAGCTGTCATGCCCCAAATATTTATGTGCTTCTGTTGGGAAACTGGTCGAAGAAAGGCACTGAAATGAGAAATCCAAATTTCTTGTACTTTGCAGTTTCGCTCAGAGTCCTGGTGGCAGCGATAGAGAGTCATTGACTAATTTATTTAGTGCTACCAACCCGAGTATTTTCCGAGCGTGTTGTTGCCTGCACTTGAGTCCAGAAATCAATGAGTCAATTGAGAGATGAATCAAAGCAAAAGCCGACAACAAAAGCAGGCTATTAACTTGTCCAAAGTATCATAAATTACACTCAAAGCAGCAGATCTGTGTATTGCAAAACTTAAAAAAGGAAAAAGCCCTGATGCGTTTGTAAGCAAGACATCAATACCTAGTAATCTTCTATTTTCTTTTCTTCCCTACTAACCAGTTATGTGCTGTTTCCTTTTAGGCATCATTGAAAAAGGGTGTTTTAACTTTTGTCTGAATGTTAGCAATGCTTTAAGTATTTTATCGATTAGGGGAATCGCTAATCAATTCCTCGGGAATCAAGACATTTAATTAAACCATACCTAAGTGCTAATATACCTGTAAGTAGCATCTCTAGTACCTATATTTGGTGAAGTGGTTGGAATCATTCATTTCAAAGTATGATCATGTTGGGACCAGCAGATGTTTTCAATTCTGAACCCCCCCCATCTTTTATTTTATTTTATTTTATTTTATTTATTTTATTTTATTATTTATTTTTTCTGTGGCAGATGCACCTTTGCTGAGTCTGGCTGTTGAATGCATGGCCTTTGCTGGGCTTGTTAGCCTTAACACTGGTTAGTGATTTGTGTTGGGCTATTAAGCATGAAAGGAAAGCAATGTGATCTCGTTTCAGGGAAAGAATAGAAGAAATGTCCCTGAGTAAATACTAGAAGGGTGTTATGACTTTTAAAAGTTGGCTCAGGCAAGTTTCACTTAACAATGCCTAGGAGGCCCCTTGGAGTGGAATAAATCATGGATAATGATATAATAATTTCTTTAAAATATAGTGTGGAAAACCAATGTCTGTTGGCAAATGTCAGATCTTGTGTCCAGGAAATTAGCATCACTGCTTTTTTGAGAATGGTCCACATATGCAAACTAAAAGGAATTTCTCATGGCCTTTGATGAAACAAAACAAAACAAAACAAAACAAAACAAAAAAACCCAAAACCAAACAGATAATTTAACAAACAGGCTGAGAAACAAGAGGGACAAAGCAATAAGACAGTTTTTGCTTTTGATTTTAAGATCAGTCCCAGTAGAAAGGGCCGATGCCTCCAAACTTCCTTCCTAGTATTAATTCAAATTGTGTGATACAGAAATGTTTTATAGTGGGGTTAATATAATAACTGAAAGAATAAAAAATGCATAGCTCCTCCTGATACCACCAAAAGAATCAAACAAAAACACCTGTGAACTGGAGAGAGATTTCTGATCACTTGAGCCCATGCTGAGACATTTGGTGAAGACTGGAAATACGGTCAGTTCTTATCTTTGGGATAGTGAAAGGCAAGTGAAGAATAGTAGCAAATAGTCACAAAATATTCACACTGCCTAGTGGCAACACAGAAGCCTTGGCTTCTGAGCAATCTTGAAGAATCCACTAAAAGGGAGCCATCTGGGACTTCCAAGCATCCAGCTAAAATGGCGCCATGTAGCTATGTGTCTTTATCAGTCTTAACCCATGTCTTTATCCCTTTTCCTGACAGCAGAGCACTCAACTGGCATATGTTTTTTGTTCTTTTGTTTTGTTTTATCACAGTATGGAGGAATTTCTGTGGCTTTAAAGAAAACACGCATTGATACCAGTACCCATTCTTTCACAACATTGGCGCTACCAAGTGGGTGGGTATCATTTGAAGGTAAAGTTTGAGATGTCTCAAAGCAGGGAAGTTCACGTAGAGGTTCTGTGTCCACACGGATTGAAATTCTTCCTGGACCCAAGTCAAGGGAAGAGACTTTCTAAAGGTGTGAAAAGAATTTCCCACAGACAAGCAGGGCCTGAACAGTGTCTGGAAAGGCTGCCAGCAGCTTAGGCTTTTCTTTGCTCCATAGGGCGAGGACTAAGCTGATAAAGTTGAGCTTTATATTTCTAGGGGAATGAATAAACCTGGTAGATTATAATGATCTCTCCAGGGAATTATGATGTTAACCCCTTTGAAAGATGTTCAATTATTTGGGATTACGTGACGTTTATGAGTTTCTCAGGAAATGAGGTATGGACAGTATAATGCCAAAGTTAATTGTCCTTTGTGATCTTGGGGTGGCAAAGCCTACATCTCATAGGAATGTGATGGAAATTTCGAGGCCTTGAGCTGTTGTGCTGATAGTGATTTGGGGTTAAGAGATAGGAGTGAGTGAAAGGTTAGAGAGGAAAAGAATTGGAAATGTGATATATGGCTTTACAGATTTATGTTTAGGTCAGGGAGGAAAGATGCCAACTATGGGCTCCAGCTCATTTTCTGTTTAAAGGGGATTTAGAATTATCTTGAATTCCTTCCAATGCTATGGGTTTACCATTCTCTGATAACAACAACTAGGACAGTAGTAAGGGCAGTGGGAAAGGAAAGTTAAGTGGATGAGGCTGGCCCAGGTCGATGACTGGAGGAGCCAGTGTGGGTCTGAATATACCAAGTCTTGCCTTCTGAGTAGGTCTCCCAGTCGATCAGTCTAGAAATTTATCTAAGTGTGTTTCTGTAGCACATTTTTCTGGTGGCAGCGTTCCACTGGGACTGCTTCAGGTGGGGCCACTTTTGCGGGGCAAAATAAGGGTGACATTGTGAGAGAATGGTAAGGCCTTCAGGCTCTAGAGAGAGAATATTGGATTCAAAGTCCAACTTTACCACTGGCTAGAATATAGAGGAAATGGCTGACCCTTTTGTACCTCAGTTTCCTCATCTGTAAATGGGAGTAATAAGTACCCACCTCATAGTGTTCATTTGACAAATAAATTCATTTTGTTTACTATCTGCTCCATGAGGGCAGGGCTCTCTGTGGGTCTCATTTACCGTGGCATGCCCTGTGCCCAAATACTGCCCAACACATAGTAGATGCTTGATGTTTGCTGAGTGGATAAATGTAGTGTTTTGAATAATACCTGGAACACGCTCAACTCTTAGTGAATGTTGGTTGTTGGTGTAATTTTTCTTTCAAGTGAATATTGTTTGTTTGCCTTCATACTTTCAACAGCACACTCAATCCTTGGGGAGCATTGTTCATTGGTATAATTTTTCTAAAGCGACTCTTCTATTTGCTTGCTTTCAAACTTTTAATAGTACAGTGCTAGTGTGTGGAAAGAAGAAGGTGAGATAATATCCCCTCTCCTAAAGATGTCCAATTCCTGACCCCCAAACCTGTGACTATGTTAGGTAACGTTGGAGAAGGGTTTAAAGTTGTGGACAAAATTAAGGTTGCTAATTGCTTGACCTTAAAGTAGGGAGATTATGTTGCATTATTTGGTTGGGCCCAGTGTCATCATAAGGGTCCTTAAAAGTAGAAAAAGGAGACAGAAGAGAGAGAAAGAGATGTGACATTGGAAGCAGGCTCAGAGACGCGCTCAATGGCTGGCCTTGAGGATAGACTAAAGGGACCAAGGGGCCGGCCATGTGGGCAGCAACAGAAAAATGTTAGCATGCTCAGCAAGTAGATGTTGAGTTGAACCTGAATGAATAATTTTCATCTCTAGGATCAATTAGGCTTTATTATTCCCTTATTCATGTAAATGCTGTATGTTTCATGTAAAGAAATCCAACAATATATGAAAACTTGATAAAGAAAGTAAAGGTCATGTGAAATATTGCTACTTTGTGACAACCACTATGAGTACCTAGGTATTCATTTTTCCATGAATGTCTTTATGCATACACAAGACACATGCACACATATACCATCCCTCCCGCCAAATTTTAACTTACATAGGATTATACCACACATGGCAGTTTGCTTTTTTCTCATGGACACTTCCTCATTCTTCCCAGCATCAATACCTCTCATTCCAATTTCCACCTACACACCGCAACTGGGAAGCCAGGATAACACCTTAACATGTGTCCTTCACTATTATTTTCTGTACTTAGGTGATCTTAGGCTTTCCCCACTCCCCAGTCTAGGATGTCTTCTGTCATTTTGTGTTTTACAAAAATGGGATCATATGACACATTCTTTTGCCGGGTTGCGTTTCTTACTCGGTGAAATCCTCACTCAGAAAAATCCTCCAAGTCATTTTCTATGACTGCCCCATATTCCGTGATATGAATATAACACAATTTATTCAACCACTGTTGATAGACATTCTCTTTGTTTTCAATTACTGGCTACTGCAGACGGTGCTGTCATTCCTACATTTCTTATTTCTTGCACAAAGGAGAACATTCTTAATTTGGAAAGGCTATTTTCAAGGGCTGCCTCATGGTGATGTTCAGGATTCCCAAGAGGAGGCTGCGTTCTCCCCAGAAGTTAGAATCTGGGGCTGGAGTTAACGTCCATAGAAATAGTAGGAAGTGGGGGAGACAGCAAAGTTACATGAAAAAACCAGCAAATACCTTTTCTCTATAACTTAAACTGAGAAAGTCTCCCATTCACAATCCTTTCTATCAACTCTTTTGGAAGCATACGGTATTCATTTACACTGATTGACCTCTTCTAAGGAAATTCAGCATTGTAGGGGGTCTGCTAGGTAAATACTATTAGGTCATTGTTTCCTTTTGTTTACGCCAGTAACATTCAGGGTGATTCAGCTTCATGTTGGATGAAAAAGGCATATTAATTAAAAAATGTTCAGAAGACCACTACTATTAAAATATGCATTGATTCCCTCTGTGACCTTGTCCGCTTCATTAGTTCTTTGTCGGCAGCCACAACTTCGGATCAGTCTGGCGCGAGATCTCTTGTTGATGCTGTCTCTTAAGAACAACCACTCAGTGATGTGTTTTCAGGATTCGAATCAAAGGAACATTTTTCTGCAATCTGCACAAACCTGCTTGGCACGCGTTCTTGTTTATGGAAAATCCAAATGTATATTTGTGTTCTTTTGAAAGGGGTGGGAGCTGGAAGGGAGGTCACACGGGAGATTAAGTCTCTAGCTTCCCACTCAGCGAGCTGAATTCTTAAAGCCCTATCTGATTTCATAAAGTAAGCAGAAGTTGGAGCTCTGTCTAGACTCTGGCTGACATGCAGACAAAAGAAAGGAATCTACTCAGTGGCGGGCCAGTAGCAGATTTGACTTGAAGGATGCCCTGAGGTGGAAGAAGTAGTCAGGCTGTGATGAAGGAAAGGCTTTCCTTCATATCTGCTGCTTACAGGTCACTTTATCCGCACCATCTCATTCATTTCTCACAACCCTGGGGAGAGGCAGGGACCACTATGAGAGCTTCACACAAGAAATGGGCTCAGAGAGCAATTTTGCCTCATGTTACACAGCTAAGAAGTGGTAGAGTCAGGACCAAAATAAATACGTAATGCATAAAAATGCATTAAAAAATCTTCATTTCAGAAACTATCCTACACATAGAAGAGTTGAAAGCTTATTATAATTTACCATCCCAAACCTACCAACCAGGCTTCAAAAATTGTACAATTATGAGTTTTCATAGCCAATCCTGTTCATCTCTACCATCTTACTTGAGTTCCCTCCCCAACTGGGATATTTTGGAACAAATTCCAGTTCTCGTTTTTTAGGGTGTATTTCCCAAAGATGAATATTTATTGAAAATATAATCACAACACCACTTTGCACCTGAGTTAAAATAACAATTCCTTAAGACCATCAGACAACCAGTCGGGTTCTGGATTTCCCTGATTATGGGGCTTAGCGTTTTCACACGGGTATCCATGGAAAGTTTGAGGTGCAAGTGTGTGTGATAAGGTTGGTGGGTAGAGTTGGCCCACTCTGGAAAACTTGCCCTGTGACACATCTTTTAGTCTAGAATTCTTGAAAAGGAAATCTGCTCAAATAGAAGCTATTGCTCCCTGGAATCCTCCACAAGCAAGCGACTGCTACAGTTCTGTTCTGCATTTAACATGCTTTATAGATATAAAAAGTAAAGGAAATGGGGAAAAGGTATACAGTTCAGCTCCTCATCTCAAATTATGGGTATGGGGACAGGGGAGGGTAGAGGGAGAGAGACAGAGGAAAACAGAAAGGGTGGCAAATCTTTCCCAGGCAGAAAAAAGGGAGACATTTTTATTCTGATCCATGAAATCATATTATTCCCAATCACTTTGTTCTTGTCAACATGGAGCTAAGAAATGATTATGTAAAGGAATAAAACATGTTCTCTGTTCTCGTTGATTACCCAGGTTTTATTGCCATTTCTAATAAAGGATTTCAGCTAAAGCATTAGATCAGTAGTCTTTGATTTCTAAACTTAGGTGGAAATCCAATTCTGCTCTTTGGTTCTTTTTCCTCACATTCCTGGAATTCATGAGTCTTGCCCTGAACTCTCTGGGAGCAAGGGCCGAGGTCTGGACGGGACTTTTCAATTAATGCAAATCACGGTCTCTGGTTCTCCTCGATGTTAGCATGTGACAGGGCTGGAGGCCTTTATTTTGCTTAGAGCAGTGACCAAGCAAATGAATGCACGCTCTTGAATATTTGACAAATGTGACAAGCATGTGCGGCTGCAGCTGCAGCTGGCTGTGCTTAGTTTTTAAAATATTTTTATTTAGGTGCTTTCTTAACCAACTGTGTGTGATCTGCCCCACTAGGCTGAGATTTGGTCAAGTCGGGTCAGGAATGCAATTGAGAATTTTGCTTTCTGGTGGGGAAACGTCGTCAAGGACGGGACCAGCTATGCTATTTGCAGAACCTGGTGCAAATAAAAATGTGGGGCTCCTTCCTCAAAAATACTGAAGAATTTCAAGACGATGATAGCACAGCCCTTTAAGCCAGGGGACATGTGGGACTGCACAGATAGCTCGCCCATGAAGCTGACCTTGGGCAGGGAGCACAGAGCATTTGGTCGGAAATAGACAGATTAATCTGTGCTTCTGAGACAGAGAAAAGTAAGAGAGAGCCAGGAATCTAGCTCAGCCTGGTGCAGACCTTGTAGGAGACTAGCAAAGAGCCCACAGGCCAGAACCGGGCAAGAAGAGAGTAGTGAGAACCTGTCTCAGGTGTCCTGATGCTATTTTGGTGAAGTTGGTATGCAGGTTCCCTAATCTACCTGGGTTAGAGGAAGGTCGGAGGTTATCTGGTGGCAAATTAAAGCCCAAGTCAAAGGTAAGTACATATGCAAGAGCACTGGAGAGACAAATATTCACAGCCAGACGACAAAAGACCCAAAGCAGATTTTTCATAGCCCGTGAGCTGATCTTGAACTTTCCAGGGGCTTGGGCTTCGTAGAAAAAACATTCGGGCACTTCCTCTATGTTTCTGCATCTGGAAAGGGAGGCCCCTTGCTCCCAAGTGTTGAGTGACATCTTAGAGCTTATTTCTTTCCAGTAAAAGTGGAAAATATCAACTAAGGTTTCAAAGGAAAGGAAATGTAATGTATTTTCTCATCAAATTTGGCATTATCTATTTAGCAGGCGGGTCTTTAATCTTGCGTGCAGTATTTTTCCATTGTACAACTCTCAGCTTGCCTTGAATCTGTCTTACTCTTTTAACTTGGGCTTTCTAAAATACGATGGTGATTTGCACGACTTATCTTCTTTTGTCATTTGTTTCCTTCATACTTTTGATGATCACTTGCCAGGGTTTCTCTAGAGAACCTCACAATTTTGCCTCTGCAAATATTGAATGCAGCACAGATAAAGCTTCTTTGTTGGTGTGAATTCATTAATGACTTTGATAAGAAGAACCTTCCGTGTCCGGCATCCCGGGAGGACTGAAATGATTCGGGGCCTGTTGATATGAACATATAAATGAGGAGGTGCAATAATAGGCCTTTGAAAAATTCCATTAAATTTTTAAATGAGAAGGAAAGCCACTCACTCCTGTTTCAGGACTATAGTGAAGTACCTCGCCGTCCTCCTTCTCCCTAAGAACTGGAGAATGGAGATGTGAGGTTGAGATCCAAGAGCTGAATCTTTAAATCAGTATATTATTACGTAGATCACAACAGGGAAAGGACAAAGAGAAGGATAAATTCTTTAGCCAAAGGCAGAACTACAGCCTGATGAAATGTACTAGGGAAGCATATGTCAACTGGATATGTGAGCAATGCAAACAGAAAAATCACAGAGGTAAACATTGGCAGTGTCTTTTCAAATGTTATCCAGGGGAGAGAAAGCTTTAGTAGATGGACTTTAAGTACTCTTGACTCACCGGTTGACTCAGCGGTAAGTCCATACCTGTGTCCGAGATGGCTGTGTTGTGTTTCCTTTGACTGAATTGATGAAGCAGCATTCAGACTTATTATTAACTATCCTTGTTATATTCTATTCTTGCCAATCAGCCTGATGCATATGATTCTTGGCTACATTTGTCGATCAGGTTTGAATAAGGATAGTTCATACTATTCATTCACAAGTCGATTGTTCCAAGAGTTTCTGAGACTATTTCCTTTTCTACTGTTAAGTTAATAAACTGAAATTCTGGTCTTACGCATAGATGGGTGGCTAGGTGAAGTGAGTCAGCAGCAGGGGAAGGGCCTGAACTGGAGGTACTGGCCTCAGATCCGGATACAATCAGAGATGACATGCATGTGCTGAGTGTCTTCTTGACTAGTTTAGGAGTGCTGAGCATTCCAGGAGCAGCCTGGACATTGAGTTTGTCCTCTTCCACTGTTTTTAGTCCTGGTGTCTATGCATTTTATTTCATTCCTGACTCCTAATTTAGATCTTGTCATAACAGGACTCTGAAGGCTACAACCGGAAGAGTGAACACATAGGCTCCAGGCTTTTCATGTTGGTTACAATTAACTCACTGTTCATGTAAATTTGTCTAGAAAGACCATAAACCCATCATGACTTTGAGCTAATTTTTTTTAATACATTTTACCGTTCTCTATGCCTTCTTGATGCTGTCTTTGCTTGTCTCAGGGGGGTATCTCCTAGTTGGTCACATGTTCAAATCTGCTTTTGCTTCACAAATTAGATTTGTGCTCTTTGCTCTTTGCTCATGTCTTCCGATCTCAGTTCCATGCACCTGTCTCAGCAGTGACTCTCGGTGACTCTATGCACTAAGTCTAAGGCTCCTGTCCTTCGTACTTCTTCCATGGTCAACCTCTCCCTTGCTATCACTCCAGTCCCTCCAACCTCAAAAAAATGTCCTTCAAAGCCGAATGAATCTTCTCAGTCACATTCCCTCTTTACAAGGTGGAGTCCAACCAGAGAGTGGCAAGAAGAACTTTGAGAACTCAACAAAATGGAGGAATTTAAGCAAAAACCTGATAAAATGACCCAATCAATCCAGACAAGGCAACTTTCAGTTTCAGGCGACTATGAGGCAGAACTGGGCAAGGTCATTAGGTTGTGCAGGTGGCAGAGACTTTCAGAAGAAATGGAAGGAACACAGAGGTGTCATGGCTTCAGGGAGGGAACGTGGTGTTATGTGATAATCCTATACTTCAACAGTGACCATGAAAGCCCTGAGGTCCCCAGTGGAAAATCACTGCGCACCAAGTTGTGAATGACCTACGTCTGCAGCAGGGTGTAGATAAGCCACCTGGGGATTGAGCGTGAGTTGCTATAGTCAGGAAGCCTCACCACACACCTGTTTTCCATCCTCAGCATGTGGTGACTCTGTGGTAACATAACTCCCTGCTTTGGAAAATATAGGTTGATTTGCAGCATATTTTCTTGGCATCGGATTAGGGGCTGGGAGTTAATTTCAATTCATGTGAATTCTCTGGGGTTACATGGATAACAGTGAGTCTTTCTAGTCTGAGGAAATTTCATATTTTCTGAAACTGGGAAATGGACCCATGAAAATGTAGGGCTTTGATTTTTCGAAAAGAAAAAAGTCTTAAAAAAAAGTTTCATCCACGTTCTATGTTCCACTCCCCTCACCCCCCGCTCTGACTCTGCTCCTCATTTATATATTTTACTTTGGCTTTACTTGAGGCTAATCTTGCTATTATTAGCTTTCGGTCAATCAGAATCCCATGGCGATAATAATGTCTTTGTATTCTGTTAAACAACACAAATATTTTTATAAATAACACATATTTAAAGAAAAAAATGTCACCTTTAAGAAGGTAAAACAAGTTGACAAATGTTTCTTTAAGTGAAGCTAATTGCATGGAATATTTTATGACATTTCCATGGAAAATGTTACAGGACATCTCTAGAGGATTTCAGGGGAACTTTTATAGCTATTTCCTGCTCCATCAGCATTTTACAGAATCCTGTGGAAAGCAGGGGTGCTTGCCGCTGCATCTGGTTAGTCATGGGCGTCAGTTTCTGTTGGATAATGGGGGAGCCTAGAGAACAAACATTGGCGAAGACTGTCCCGAGACAATGTCGAGGAATCCTGTGGCCATAAGTAACCGTGGGGGCTCTAGAATGGACATGAAAGAAGTCTGTGACGTGGTAGGGAATGCCTCTCCTTCTTAGTTTCCAGGGACTACAGTTCATTAAAGTGCTATCTACCTTGTTATCATAGTCCTCAAGTGAAAGAGCTGGGTGAAAATTCTCATATATTGTGGAGGCTGGCTTTAGTAACCCCCCCTTTTTTTTTAAATTGAAAAATTTTAAATGTCACCAAGGGACCCAAAAATTCAGTACCTACTCTACCAAAGACATACTACGTGTAAGGGATACAGACAAATGTTAAGTGCAAAGCATACGCTCCAGAAACTGATCATCTGTGGTTGATCATGTCGAGTATGGCTTTGTTCATGTTTGCCTGCAATATTCTTCATTTAACAAGCAAGGCTCATCATATAGCTACATTCCACCGCCATTTCTGTGAAACAAATGTTAACATATAATTACAAAGGTTCTCACATTATCATCTCCTGAAGATTTGAGATAGCATTGTCGTTTATCCAACTGGCTGCACATGATTAGGTCATAACTTGGTAATTATTTTATGTTACCCTATTCGTATGTGATGTAAATTATTCAAATGGAGTCTGTAATGGAGAGTAATTGGTATCAAGGGTGGCCATCTGAACTGCACCGAACACCGAAATATCTGTGCCGTTGGCAGACAAATTGTGCAGTGGAGTCAGGACATCTGATTCAGAGGCCCTCAGATGCTCTTGGTTCTTGGATGTTGCTTTTAGCTTTGAGACTAACTAGATCATGGTCTCGCTAGAACTCAGGTTATTCTGATGCTTGATGTACAACGTCTTCACTATCTTCTCTTGAAGGGACGTTATTAATTAATAATACCACTTTTCACCAACTTAGAAAATGTAATTTTATAAACATTTTCCTACCTACAATAGCCCTAAGAAAGAATAGGACAGAAATTATTATCTCAGTGTTTACAGAAGAGGAAGAGTGTTGAATGACCTGCTTTTGTTCACAGATCTATTTGTGGAAAGGGTAACAGAACCCGGGGATTCAGATTCTGGAGTCTCAGATATTTTCCATTGACTGGAACATATCGACTTTCTGGAGAAATTTTTATAAGATGTTAATTTCTGAAGTTGAAGATCCACCAATGAGCTCCGTGTCTTGGTCCCCTTAAGTCACTGGACGTCATTCCACACGGCCCATGGCCCTCCCCAGTTGCTCATATGTTGTCCTTGTTCACATGGTGGTGTGTCTCCATGATGCCAAAATAACTAATCAGTTCAAGATCTTCTTTGAAAAAGTAAAACCAGTAGTGTTTAGTGTCATGGAGACAAAACAACTGGTTGATTTGACTTTTATCCATTTTCAATCAGTGGTTTTAAAGCCATGGAGAAATAGCTGGTCTTTTTTCATCTTATGAGGTAGCTTTCCGGCTTTCCTCCCTGCCTCCCTTCTCTTTTTCTCTCTCCACCTCTCTCTCCTCCTCCTTTCCTTTCTCATTTCTTTCTTTTTTAAAAAAACACATTTTACTCTTTTTCCATCCTAGGTAGCAAATGGTTATTATAGAAAATTTGGAATACAAAGTGCAGAGAGAAGAAAAAATTAATGACCATAGTCATACAGCACATACAAACATTTGTTCCAACATGTTTAAAACAAGTAATATTCCTTTCTCTTCCCTACAATCAGCTGGCTGAATTTCAGCTGCGTGTTGGAAATTTCCTCTTTGTTTCCAGCTCATTTATTACATACCATCTGATCTTTAACCTTAGAGATGCCTGGTTAATTTTCTACAAGGACGCTATGACATTCCTGGATCTGACATGACTTTGCAATGAATAGTGGTATTAACTTATTTTTACTCATTGATTTTACTAATTTTACTAATTTTTACTCACTGGATATGGGCTGAATTGGGAAAACTGAATCTCAGATTTTGAGATCCCAGTCACGTGTGGGAGTAGCTGAATGATTTTGTTATGCGATGTCATCTCATGCCATTTATTTGCTCATTCAAAATGTATTAACTACCTCCTGTGTTCCAGACCCTGTTCCAGATAATGAAGATGTGGTTATTAAAAAGTCCTCTCTTCATGGCACCCATCAAACACTAAGGGATATATGTATCAAGTAAATCATTACCTGGCAGGACAGGTAGGAAGGAGAAATGCATATACTGGGCTAAAAGCCGGAAGTAAAGGCTGTCATTATGTAGGAGTTTATGCCTAAATCCCATGATCTGCACATCTCATAGGCTCAGCTGCAGAAAGCTCTTCAGCTGTCTGGGTGCCACTGGGCTATGAACTTAGAGACCATACTCCTGCTGATATGATATAGGAAAGAGGGTAAGAAAGGATTAACGTAAGGAGTTATCTAATCTAGAAAGAAGAGGCATTCATTTATACACACACACACACACACACACACCTGCAGGGGTCATGGACTTAGTGGGAAATAATAGATGCCAATAATCATTTAGCCCCCCACTCTCTCATCTTTTACCTTGGAATTTGAGAAATATGGGTTGCAGGTGTCACTCTGTAGGCACCATTTTATTGACCTCAGCAACCTTCACCTAAAATCGGCACGGATTTCTTTAAAGCTAGAGGTTCCTATGACTGGTTTCTTGATGATTCTGGAGGCCGACCTTTGGTAGAGAGCAGCTCTGTGGCAAGATCCTTGAAGGGAGTAGGAGAATTTGTAGCAATTCCAGGTGGTCCCAACTGGAACAGATGCCTAGAGACAGAGTCATACAGCTTAGCATCAAGAAATTAAAGAGTCGGGATCCCTGGGTGGTGCAGAGGTTTGGCGCCTGCCTTTGGCCCAGGGCGCGATCCTGGAGACCCGGGATCGAATCCCACGTCGGGCTCCCGGTGCATGGAGCCTGCTTCTCCCTCTGCCTATGTCTCTGCCTCTTTCTCTCTCTGTGTGTGACTATCATAAAATAAATAACAATTAAAAAGAATTAAAAAAAAGAAATTAAAGAGTCTATGTTTCAGGAGGTCCTAAATGGAAAGAGCTCTAAATTTGGAGTCAGTTGATTCCTCTTAGTAAATGCGTGACCCTAGGAAAATTATGCTTAATTTCTTTGAGTCTCAGTCTCCTCCTCTGTAAAATAGGGCAAAACCACATATCCTCACAGGTCCCTCATAAAGATTACATGCCATACTATGGGCAGAAATACAGTGCCCGACAAGTAGCAGGAGTCAGTGGGCCATTCTCTCCTCCTTCTGCCCTCACATCCTCCTGGACATGGCTGGTCACATTTGCCCCTTACAGTCCAATTGCTCACAACCTCCAGTAGATGTTTGGCTGCCACCCAATGATGACTTGCTTTGGAGTGCTGCTTTTGATGAAAGTGGACTGTTTGAGAATTAATTCTTATCCTGGCACCTTTGTGGTTGGGAAGTTCTGCTGGACCACTGGCAGCATCATCCCGTGGATTGGCAGTTTGAGTCATTCCAAACTTTCAACTAGATTCACTTGAGGAAGTGACCCTTTGGGAAATGCAAGAGCATCCACTGCTGTCCATTTCAGAGCCTCACTGTAGCTCTCTGGGGCCATGGATCTCCGAGCTCCTTGGAATGTACTTTCTTCCTGGTGAGAAGGTTGGCAGCAGTCAGCTGACTTTTTGGTTAACTATTTCAGAAAAGCCCACGTGGGCCCATGACTGAAACAGGAAAAATAGATTAAAAATCTTTTTTTTTTTTTAAAGAGAAAAGAGAAGGAGTAGAAGAAGAGGAATATAAATAGAGAGAAAGGGGAAGGAATATGAAGGAAAAGAGAAAGGCAGACAGGGAAGAGCATAGATGTCAGGTTTTTCCAGGGGTCTCAGTAGAACCAGGACACCATTAACAGGGGGTATCTCCAAACAATAGACTTTCAGAAGTCCAGAATATTATTTATATATATAAATATTATAAATATAAGTATTTATAACACTATAATTATAGTATTTTATAATATAATACTATACTGTACTATAATAGTATACTATACTATAATGATATTATAGTATTATATTAATTATAATTTATATTATAAATATATATTATAAATATAAATATATATATTTAAAGATGTCTTTAGTTATTTGAGATGGAGAGAGCATGAGAGTGGGGAGAGGAAGAGAATCTTCAATCAAATTCCTCACTGAGCATGGAGCTCCATGAAGGGCTTGATCCCATGACCCTGAGATCATGATCTGGGCTGAAACCAAGCCCAGGGCTGATCAACTGAGCCACCCAGCACCCCAGGAATCTGCATTTTTAAAGAAATATCCCAAATGATTCTGATCTAATGCTAAAGTCACTATTTTAGGAATATAATAAGATGATATTTCAACCTTGTATTTCAATTACACTTTCATTAAAATATAGTTAAACCTGTAAAAAACAGACAGTAAAATAGTGGTTATCAGAGGATGCTCGGAGTAGGGTGGGGAAAGAGCGATGGTGTTGAGGGTGCAAACTTGTAATAAATAGTAAATAAACTGTAGAGATTAAATTCTTATTATAATGAATAAAGACAATAGTATTGTACTATAAATTATGTAATTATGGAATGTGATAGTGTTATGAAATGTGATGACTATCAGTCATCATATTACATTATGTAAATGCATCAAAGTAATGTATTATATATTTTAAACTTTTAAAAAAGATTTTATTTATTTATTTGACACAGAGAGAGAGAGAGAGCAATGAAGGAGAGGGAGAATCAGGCTCCCCACTGAGCAGGGAGCCTGATGTGGGGCTTGATTCCAGGACCCTGGGATCATGACCTGAACCAAAGGCAGATTCTTAACTGACTGAGCCACCCAGGCTCCTCTATCCTTTAATCTTATACTATGTTACACATAAAATTTATTCTGTGAAATACATTAAGTTATGGGGGAAAATATTTCATCTTGTCTCAAACAGAGCCACTGTTTCTATGTTATGTCCATTTTTATGTTATATCCATTCTTTAAGGGAAAAATCCAGAAGGCTGGGACTCAGTTGAATGTTGTAGATACATAGATATCTGAGAAGCTTGAGATCACAGGCATGGGTGTATGACATCACTGTCTGTATGTAAATTTTGGGCAATGGGATCCTAGATGGTGACCTTGAAATTTGAGATGCTCTCTCTTCCCAGACTGTAGGACACTGATCCTTCTGGTGCCACAGGCAGACAGAGTAAGGATGCTAGTATAGCCAGGGCAGTTGGGCACACTAAGCCACCAGAACACAGGGGTTGAGGACAGTGGTGACTATGGCATATCTCATTATATGGATTTGTACCTGGCTCACCCCCCATGTCTTACTCCAGAGCCTGCCTTGACGGTACCACATTAGAATAGTTCAATCAGACATAGTGCATTTGCAGAGACTTTTTAAGCTGTAATTTGTCAAAGGTTTCCCACCTGTTTCCTGTTTCTGTAAGCCAGAGCAACCTCAAGCAGCTGCATTTGTGTGTATTTGACACCAAATGCCAATGCCCTTTGGATTAATGGCACACTCCAATGTGACTATTTCTTTCCATTGGCTGCATTACACTAGATGTGCACAAAAGACAGAACTGCAGCCAACCCACAGCTGCTTATAGGGCGTGTACTGTCATTTTGGTCAAATTCCTGGACTGTCATCCACCATCTATCACAAGTGTCTTTCTTCAAAGGGAGAATAGGAAAATAAACTTTGACTTTTGCAAGCAAAAAGAGCAAGGAATTGGTTCAATGATATGAATTTTATTAATTATGCAACTTTTTTGGAGAAGAGGTAGAGAAGTCTGCTCTGTGTTTGGAAACACCAAGGAATTTAACAATTTACTTCCTGGTTTAAGCAAGACACACCCATATGCTAATGTATAGCTTCTCGTTCTGTTCAGGAGTAGCTTAAAAGCATTTTGATCCCAATGATTTCAGTTCTGCCTCCCCATTGGTTACATCTCCAAAATGTCTCCCTCATTTCTGGTGATTGCCAAATCAACAGGCCTTTAGAGAAAGAGAACTTTTCTCCCTTTATTTTATAAATGTAGCCTTGTTCCAAGAAAGTATTTTAGGCAGCTAGCCAAAATACATACAAAAGAAAAAAAAATTAGTGATACAGGGATTTGGGGATGATTTTTTTTTTTCGTGTATATGCCTAGGAAAATGAGGTTTGGGGTAAACGTTACAGTTATTCTAAATAAAGTTGAACTGACTGTGCTGGGAATATTTTGCCCTTTGGTAATTTTTTTTACATAAGGGAAGTTTGGGTGCTTATTTATTTGTTTATGTGAGCGTAGTTGGCACACAATATTACATTAGTTTTAGGTGTACAGCAGAGTGATTCAATAAGTTTATATATTATGCTGTGTCCACAAATGTAGTTGACATCTATCCTGATATATCACTATTATGCTATCATTGACTATATTCCTTACGCTGTGCCTTTTTGGGAAAAGATTTATTTATTTATTTTGGAGAAAGGGCTAGAAGAGGAAGAGGGACAAGCAGACTCTCACTGAGAGTAGAGCCCTATGTGGGGCCCTGTCTCAGGACCCTGAGATCACAACCTGAGCTGAAAACAAGAGTTGGATGCTCAACCGACTGTGCCACACAGGCACCCCCTTATGCTGTCCCTTTTATTCCCATGACTTATTTATTTTATAACTGGAAGCCAGTATCTCCCACTCTTCTTCACCCACTCTACCAATCCCTTGCTCCCCTTCCCTCTAGTAACCAGATTTTTTGTTCTCTGTCTTTGTAGGTCTCATTCTGCTTTTTGATTGTTATTCATTTGTGTGTGTGTGTGTGTGTGTGTGTGTTTTGGTATTGTTTTTAGAGTCCACCTCTGAGTGGAATCATATAGTATTTGTCTTTCTCAGTCTGACTTATTTCACTTAGCATAATGCCCTCTAGGTCTATTTTGGGCACTAATTTAATTTCTGGTGCCTGTGAGGTCCACTATAATATATAAATGTCAGAAATGTTGGGTTTCAGTTGCAAGATTAGATAATGTAGATATTGTTTATATAGTTTAATTTACTTATTTGGTTGCAAAGCTTAGATGATATGCATATTATTATTATTTATACTATTTCTTCCATCCGTATAGAAGAATTTGGGAGTCTCAGAACAATAATAACCTGACCTTCAACTTAATTTCAAAAGAAAGAAAAGAGAAAATGGGAAAGGACAGGTATAATGTGCTTAGACACTGGTCATGGCCTCTTGGCCATACTCCTATTTATTTATTTATTTGTATTTTTTTTAAGATTTTATTTATTTATTCATGAGAGACACAGAGAGAGGGAGAGAGAGAGAGAGAGAGAGAGAGAGAGAGGCAGAGACACAGGCAGAGGGAGAAGCAGGCTCCATGCAGGGAGCCCGATGTGGGACTCGATCTCGGGACTCCAGGATCACACCCTGAGCCGAAGGCAGGCGCTGAACCACTGAGCCATCCAGGGATCCCCCTATTTATTTGTATTTTTAAAAGATTTTATTTATTTGAGAAAGAGAGAGCACAAGAAGGTGGGGAGGTGCAGAGAGAGAGAAGCAGATTCCCCACTGAGAAGGGAGCCTGAGGCAGGGCTTGAACCTAGGACCAGGAGACTGTGACCTAAGCCAAAGGTAGATGTTTAACCAACCAAGCCACCCAGGGACTCTGGCCGTATTCCCTTTTTAAAAAGTCTGCTTCCAACTATAGTCCTGGTGACTGGTGAGGATGTAGACCTATTAGTAGCAGATACCCGTCTTCCACAGTGAGTGGATTTGATCCTCTCTGGCTAGTCCGATGCTCCTAGGAACTAGGAATCAAGACCCAGAGACCAGTTAGGGGCAATATTGGAGCTTCTCGTAGACAACCTAATATTAGAGCTGTTACAGGCACATCACTTTTTGGTTTGCATCAAAGTTAAAATCCTTGTAGAAGAGGCTGGTCTAGAGAGGAGAACAGATGTATATGTCAGTTATGTATTTCTTTCTAACACATTGTCATAAACTTAGTGGCTTAAAACAGTGCATCTTTATTATCTCACATTTTCTGAGTTCTTTGACTCAGGGTCTCTCACAGGGCCATATTCAGGGTGTCACCTGGCACTGATGACTGTGCCAGGAAGGATCTACCTCCAAGCTTACTTGCATAGCTGTTGACAGAATTCATTTCTTAGTTCACCACTGCCTCTCCTCCTTGCCTTGTGGATCTCTCCCTAGGGCACCTTACAACATGGCAACTCGCTTCATCCAAGCCAGTGAGAGAGAGAATCTGCTAGCAAGACAAGTTATAATATAATTTAATGCCATCACTGAAGGGACATGCCTTTTTGCAGTATTCCACTGGTTAGAAGTGAGTGATGTGTCCTGCCCACTATCAAGGACAGGGACTTAGACAAAGGCATGAGTGAGAAGACGGACCATTGATGGCCATTTTAGAGATGTCTGCAACAGAGCAGAAATAGAAAATCCAATAAGAGAATAGTGAGAGAGATTGTGATGGAAAGGAAAGATGGAAGGAGGAGGAGGAACCACCTGATATATCTTGAATTCTCACCAGGGGTGGGGCTCTACTTCTCAGACACTGAGTCATAGGGACACCTGGGTGGCTCAGTGGTTAAGCATCTGCCTTTGGCTCAGGTTGTGATCCCAGGGTCTTGGGATCGAGTCCCATCTCGGGCTCCCCGTGGGAAGCCTACTTCTCCCTCTGCCTAGGTCTCTGCCTCTCTCTGTGTGTCTCTCATGAATAAATAAATAATATCATAAAAAAAGGAAAATGGGTCATATAAAATTCTCCCATTAGCATTACAATAATGACCTCTTCTAAAAAATAAAGTTTTATGAATTATGATAAAATATGCTTAAAACCTACCATTTTAATAATTTTTTCTGTGCATATCATTCAGAGTGTTAAGTGCATTCATATTGTTATGTACCCATCACTACCATCCATCTCCAGAATTCTTTATCTTCCAAAACTGAAACTCTGTACCCATTAAACAACATCTCCCCATTCTCTCCTCCACTCAGCCTTTGGCAGCTACCCTTTTACTTTGTCTTTAAGAATTTAGTTTCTCTAGGTACCTCATGTAAGTGGAATCATATGGTGCTTGGCTCTTTGTGACTGGCTTATTTCACTTAGTATGATATCCTCAAGGTGCATCTATGTTGTAGTGTGACAAGATGGTCTTCTCTTTTAAAGTTGAATAATAAATAATATTCGATAATAATAAATTCCACTGTATGTATGTACTACATTTTCTTTATTCATTCAGCCATCAATGGGCAGAAGGGTTCTTTCCAGCTTTTGGCTATTCCACCTTTTAAAATAAGGCTGCTATGAACATGGGTGTACAAATAGGTCTTTGAGATCTTGCCTTCAATTCTTTTGGGACTATATCCAGAACTGGAGTTACGGGATGATAGATATGGTAATTCTGCTTTTAGTTTTTTGAGGAACCACCATACTGTTTTCTTTGATAACTGTACCATTTTACCTTCTTACTGACAATGGACAGGACTTCTGATTTTTCCACATCCTTGTTGACACTTGTGATTTAGTGTTTATATATATATATATATATATAAACAGTAGCCATTCTAATGAGTGTGAAGTGATATCTCATTGTGGTTTTGATTTGTATCTCCCAAATAATTAGTGATGTTGAACATCTTTTCATGTACTTGTTGGCCATTTGTATATCTTCTTTGGAGAAACATCTATTCAAGCCCTTTCCCTATTTTTTTCCCCTCAAAAGTTTTATTTTAGAAACTTTATCATTTTCAGATTTTACATTTAGGTCTGTGGTCTATTTTAAGTAATTATTTTACATAATACACAGGATAGATTCTGTTTTTTTTCCGCTTAGGTATAAGCAAGTTTCCAAGCATCATTTCTTGAAAGGACAGTCCCTTCTCTTTCAAAATGCCATTATATATTTATAGGAAATCAACTCTTGTATTCTGTTATAATGATCTATTTTTCTATCTTTATGACAGCACCGTACTGTCAGTATAAGTAGCTTTTATTGTTGTTGTTCCTAAATCAGGTTGTTTTATTGCTTTATTGTTGTTGAGTTGTAGGAGTTCTTTATATATTCTGGATATTAATCCCTTACCATATATATTTTGTAAAGCCTTATTTTACTTGAACTTGTTTAAATGGGTTTCTAGTCCTTTTAAAGAAAATATTATTGATTAAGACATGAAAGCATCAGGCGGTTTTTGCATCTTATTTCAACTCTTCCTAGTATTTTGTGTTTTCATCTATTGATTTTAAAAAATGCACATTCCATAACATTGATCTCTAAGGCTTTTTATTATAGGTTGGGTTGGTTCTTTGGGTACCATTATTAGCCAGCTTAGAATTTTAAGATTAAGTCCAGGTTCACACACAATTTTAGATCAATAACTTAAGAGTGTTTTGAAATATCTAGATAATGATAAAAAGATTTTTTTCCTCCTGATGCAAAAAAATGGACCAAATTCTCCACCTCATTTTACACATACAGACCCTATCCAAAAACTAAACATAAACCCAAGGTCGACCAAATATGTTTAGGCATAGACCTGTCCCTAGAGAGGATTGGCGGGAAGAGTGGGGACTCAAGAGACCTCAGGGACTTGCTTCCATGCCTCCAGACTTTCACTTTTCCCAAATGTTCTCCTGTCACTAGCATTGATTTGACTCTCATAAATGTGAAGTAAGAGATTTTATTTTTCTTTTCACAGACATGATTACCAGTAAGTGCTAAACTAGCTATCCTCTCCAAAGTATATATAGCTTAAAATTATGGGAGTGACAAAACCTTTGTTCTCAGATCACTGGAGCTCATTGCAGAAGAGGCCATGAAGCAAGTTGCTTGCTGGAATGGTATATATATATATATATATATATATATATAATGTAATATGATATGTATTGTACATAATGAAATATAGATTTACATGTTTAGCAGGTGAGTTCCAAATCCATATATAGAAAAGTTTTTTTTTTCCAAAGCCAGGGGTGCATGATGGTGGGTAGAGGCAGTTATTTTAATTCTGCCTCTCCCCACACTCCCATGCCCCTCCTAGGCAACACAAAATGCATGACTAAATGATTGGCTCTATACCTTTCAGTGCAAGAGAGTCGGGAGGCTTTTCTTTTTTCCTTCCTTTCCTCCCTCCTTTTTTCCCGCCATTCTAATGAAATTTTCAGACATAGAAAGGAAACCGAGTTATTTATAGGAGTGGGAGGAATGTGAGTGCTAATTGTGCTTAGTCTATTCCTAAGTGTGTAATCTGTTTGCTATTAAATTTTACAATCTTTCAGCAATATACACATTTTTAAGGGGAGAACTTCATAGATCTGACAAAGAAAAACTAAAGTAAATTATTCTAAGGGTTCAAATCTTCTAATGAAAGTCAGATTTAAAATAAAAATTTATCTGTAGGATTAACCTCTCTTGTAGCACAGATCTCTGCCTTCCTCTCTCGATTAGTTTATTCAGTTCCTTTCTAGACTCGTAAGGTTTGATACAGCTACTCATGGGAGACAAAAGTTTCTGGCAATGAGTTATCATGCATGCATGTATATGCATGCACACAGAAAATGGGTTCAAATGGGAAGTTATTGGATGCAACCGTCTCAGGAAGGCACTGGGGCCGTAAATTCTAAATTCAGCATTTTGACAATCTAATAATGAAGATAAATCAAATTATTTGCTCCAGAATAAAGTCACCATGGGTAGAAAATTGTTGTGGGAAACAAAATTTTCCCAGGCTTGCCCACCTTGATTGCTTCCTCTGGTAATCCTGGGAAGCTGCTTCTTGGAAATTATACATTTGCTAAGAGGAACTAGAAAGATCATAATCATTCTTAGGTGAATTTTCCATACTGGGAATGATTTCCTGTTTGAAATTTGTCTTAGTGTGATTGTCAAAGCCACAGGGATTAGAAAATTTCTCAAATTACTTTAAGAAAAGATCTGTTTATGAAAAGACCCTAACCTCTTAAATTCACAAGCAGAGAACCATCAGGAAGCCAGGCAGCTACAGGGGGGTACAGGGAGTCTCCAACACACAGCAAGTTCCCCTCTTTCTGCTTCTTTGTATCCTTCCCTCTGCCCCCTTCTGCTTCTGAAAATTAGCAATATATTATTTACTTGAACTCCTTATGTGATTTTTCCTGCCTTCTAGCATCCGCTTTTCATGCTATTTTATTTGATGTTTTACCATAGCTTTAGTGTGTTATGATCTGTCTTAACCCCTTGATTACCTCATGCTATCATGTTGACTTAGGTTTCTACTGCTCAGCTGCCATAGTCACCTAGTAAGTTTAGTTAAAATTATTGAGAAGGGAATCTGATGGGTTTATTCTGACTTTTTATGCCATTCCAGCCTATGCCATTGGTTGCAGGTCGGTTGATGATTTGGTTCTTTTTGAGTGAGTAGCCAATTTCTTTTAATCATTTGTTGCTTTGGGTGGAGGGAACAGGGCTGTTTAATCCACACAGAGCCTCCTTTCCAGTTGGTTGTGGACATACTGGCTATTTTGGAGGTTAATTCGCTATTCTCCCAGGAAGGCACTAAGTATAAGTCAGAATTACAACAGTGATGTAAGTCTGATCATTTGTCATCTCTGAGCTGCTGTTTCTCCTCTGTGCAAACGAGATAATATTTCTCAGGGCATTGTCATTATCCATTGATGAGTCACACACCATGTAATTATTTGGCATCCTAAAACAACAATAAATTATTTTTTCTCTCCTGATTCTATCAGAGAACTAGGCAGTTCGGCTTCATGGGGTGTCACTGTGGAATGTATGGACGACCCAAAATTCTTAACTCACACGGTTGGCAGTTGGTGCTCACTGCTTCCTGGGAGCTGTGCTAGGACCAGAGCCCTAGAGTATCCCCACATGGACCTCTCCATGTTGGTGCTTGGGTTTTCTTGAAGCATAGTAGGTGGGCTTCATGGAGGAGGACATCAAGAGGATAAGCCCCAGTGTGCAAGCATATATCAAGCTTCCACTGCATTACTCTATTCTAATGATGCTGTTGGTCAAAGCTGATCACAAGGATGTGAACACTGGGAGGCATGGTTCACTGGGCTCTTAACATCACAGTCTATTATGCAAGTGTTTTCATATTAAATGAGATAGTAGGTGGATAATGGTCTTTAATGTAATTGAAACTCAGTAAACACTTGGATACTATTTCTGTTGAAGGAAGTATTGATTGTTTTATACCTACAGCATAGCTTTATTGCATTGTACATTTCTGTGTTGAACACATTCATGTGTTCCACATAAACATAATATTATATCATATTTTTGTAAACACATTTAGATATTCCTTCCTTCTTAAAAGATATTTCAGGATTCTCAAAAATTTCATGTGACCCAGAATTATCTCCTTCTCTGAGGACCACTGATTCCTTACAATACCTATGAAAACTACGGTAAAAATAACATTCAGCATTGTCATTCAGTGATCCAGAATAAGATAGGTTAGTTAGGGAAAACACTTCAGAGTGGAGGCCTTGAGCAGTTCGTAGGTGAATAGGAACAATTGCTGTAATAGGCCTGGAATCTTCTGATTCTGCAGAAGAAGAAACTGAAGTTTAGAAAGAAGAAGCAATCTGTCCAAGGTCATGGGCAGTGACCAAGTCAGAGTTGGAGTCATTATCATCTGATACCTTCATCCATCAACAAACATTTATTGAGTGCCAAGCACTGTGTTAGGCTCCATGTATATGGAAGAGAACAAAAGAGACATGCTTCTGACTCTGTGGCGCTTACGTTCTCACCTGGGGTAAAGACAGTACATAACTAAATAAGACACCTAATTAATAATCTAAAATAGTGATATGGGGTACCTGGGTGGTACAGTCAGTTAAGCGTCCGACTCTTGATTTCGGCTCCTCAGGTCATGATCTCATGGGTCATCGGATTGAGCCCTGGGTCGAGTTCTGTGTTCAGTGTGGACTCTGCTTGAGTTTCTCTCTCTCTCTCTCTCTCCCTCTGTGCCACAATCCCCATCTTTGAAATAAATAAATGTTTAAAAAATAAATAAATAAATAAAATTGTGATAAACACTCTGAACAAACCAAAAAGAGAGGAGCAATTGAAAATAGTGTTGGAAAGGGAGGTTGGTCAGGAAGGGCTTCTCTGATAAGGTACTATTTAAGCTGCATCCTGAAGCAAGAATGAGAAGGAGCCCATGTGTGAAGGGCAAGAGAACATTACAGATACAGGAGCAGGATTTTTTGAGTTCTTGAGCCTAGAAGAAAAAAAAAAAAACTGTGTAGCTGAGCATGGAGAAGGAAGAGGTGAAGGAATGGAGAGGCATCTGATTAATTTGGAAAGGTAAGAGAGGCCAGGTCCACTAGGTCTTTTAGGTCAGAAAGGAAATTTAGATTTCATTTTAGATACAATGGGAAGCCGCTGAAGCATTTAAGCAAGGGAAGGACATAATCCAATTTATATTTTTAAAAAGCTTACTCAACAAACATTGATTGAAAGTCTATTCATTTGCCAGGGACCATGCCAAGTGATAACATAGCAGAAAATTAACATATGGACCTGGAGGGGCATAAATAGCATAATGGATTGGAGTGTGTGTGTGGACAGACAGACCCATCCATTAGTGACCGCAGAAGTGTGTTAAGTTATATAACAGAATACTTTGTTGTGTCACTCACAAAACCTTCCATGAACCTGTCCATGACCTTATTGAAATGATAGGCCTAGGTGGCTAATGCCATGGAACACTGTTTCCCAGGCACAGCTGATTCATCTAGAATGTGTCACCTGACCTAAAGAGAGCCAGTCCACTATACACTAGAAGTATATTAGATCCTTTCTTAAGTATTTAAGCAACATAGAGAGTGTAATCACTGATAATGAGCATGGGGCCTTAAAGGTAGTATAGCCATGAGGCTATAGCTTGCTGTCTGTGTTGGACACTGCAGTCAGAAGAAGCTGGTAATCTAAAAGAAGGGCCAGACAAGAGGCAGAGAGAAGCAGAGGATGAGAGAGAGCTTACAACATTTGAAAGACATACTGAAGGACTCCCCAGGTCCAATCTTTGCAACTCTGGGCTCATTATGGCCCTTTGCCTGTGAGGTTGTCTACTGTATCCATATAGAATACTTCTCACTACCTCTCATACTTGGGTTGGGTCTTCAAAGATTTGTATGCTTTTCACAATCAGAGAAACAGGAGAAAAAAGGTTTCAGGGAGAAGCAATAGTTTGTTCAAAGGCACAAGAGCATAAACATTCTGGGGGTGAGCTACTTCAGAAGATGCCGTCAGCAAATACTGGAGGAAATCTCGGTAAGAGCACCAATCTTGATGATGGGACTGTGCTGAGGAGAAGCTAAGAGGGTATTCGACCCTAAACCTCCCCTGACAAGTCAAATAGTTGGTGCAATGGAAAAAAGAAAGTATATTTTGCCCTAATTCTATGAATTCCTTTAATGATATAAAACTCCTGTGCACAGTAGTTAACATCCAACATACCACCTGGCATTTAATAGGTATTCAGTGAATATTTGAGGTGCGATATTGTCTTCCCTTTCCTAGTCCTCCACTGCTAGTCCACAGTCAGTAATAAACATGGGCTTGTTACAAATTGAGGTCCAAGCTGTGCACTTAAAAGGTAAGCACTGAAGCGTGCAGGGGTATTTGCAATAAGAAGCTCAAGTTCTATTCCACCATGAATAATAAACCGGCTTCCAGTTGGCCAGCTGCCATTCTTTTCCAGAAGCCAATTGGCAAGTAGCTCACCCCTATCCCTCTTGGAATTTACAGATGTGTGCTGGACAGTGTGGGAAAGGGTGTTTTACAGAAGCAATTAGTTTATTCCTGGGGTAAACAGTAGAAATTTAAGGATAATTGCAGCAAGAAATTTGTTTCCTATTGCAGTGTGAATAACCTGCGGGCGGCCAATTGGCTGGTTGCCCTACAAATCCTAAAAAGGGCAATTGGCAACCCTTTTGCATTTGTGCCTAGTAGGGATTTGCAGATGCACACTGGAGAGGGCAGGAAAGATGGGGACTGTGTTTGTACATATGTTTGCAAAGCCAAGGATGGTTTTCTAGGAGGGGTTAAACCAGAAGGAGGAATTTTGGTCTGTGTAAAGAGAGAGCTTGTTTCCCTTTAAGATGGGAGTTTCAGCTCGAGTGCCAGTTGGCATCTTCTAGGCTCTGCTATAGGGCCAACACACATGCAGGCAGCAGAGTCACTTAATCCTTCTGCCTTTGCTGTTTGCTGCCTGTGACTGTACTCAGCTTGCTGGAGCCCAAAGCAACATACGACTCTGAGACTGTATCCGCCAGGAGCCCATCTTCCAGGGCCTTGGGTGAACTGACTGTACATCCTCTCCGCTTGGCTTCCCAGCCAATTTGGCTGTTTCCCCACATTTCTTTTTTCAGGTGTGGCCCTACAGAGACCTTTGTGATTATTGTCCTGTGTGCATTTTCTAAGAACACAGACACGATAGTTTCCAGCCTGCGTTTGTACACAATTTCCCTAACTATGATACCCCCTCACCTTCCCGCGTGGGCTGCAATTTAAAGTGTCAATTCAGGCAGCAGCAATATCATGTATTTGCAGAGCCTTTGCTTTTATGATTATTGCGTAATTATGGTTTAGTATTTATGTATGAGTCTTAAGGAAGGTGTTCTTTTTACTGTATATAGAGGGGAAATTTTACTAGGAAAATACACCAGAGAGTTAGAGTTGGAGGTCTTAATTCCAATCATTAGAAATTATTTCTTTGGGGTGCCTGGGTGGCTCAGCAGTTGAGCGTCTGCCTTCACCCAGGGCATGATCCAGTCTGGAAATCAAGTCCCACATCAGACTCCTTGCAAGAAGCCTGCTTCTCCCTCTGTCTATGTCTCTGCCTCTCTCCGTGTCTCTCATGAATAAATAAATAAAATCTTAAAAAAGAAAAGAAATGAAATCATTTCATCTTTCCATGGGGGTGGGTGGAGATACAATGTCTTGCTTGACTGATTTGTAATAATTTGTCCCACTGATTCTGAAATCCTGAGAACTAGTCATTGTACTTTATGTATCTCTTACCTCCTAACTGATTTTTCTGCATCTCTCCCCAGCCCCCAATCTGTTCTGCATACATGGCAACTCTGATCATGTCAAGATTAAAGTAATCTAATAATATCCTATTCTTTGGGGCATAGAGGTCAATATTCACAGTCTAGGGTGATGGGCACTGAGGGGGGCACTTGACGGGATGAGCACTGGGTGTTATTCTGTATGTTGGCAAATTGAACACCAATAAAAAATAAATTTATTATAAAAAAAATTCACAGTCTATGTGGCCCTACTTGATTTGCCTCTAGTCTCACCTCCTGGATTCTGCTCAATCCATTCTCTGCAACTCGGTCATGATGGCTTATTCTTCAGATCCACTGAAGAATGCATCATGATTCTTCTTGTCATAGGAGAATGACATGTTCCATGCTTGCCTCTTGTAGTGTTCTTCCCACTGGACTTCATAATAGTTAACTGCTTCTCATCTTTCAAATGCTGGTTTACACGTACTCTCTTCCATGAATCTCTACACATGATCACATTACCCTTTTATTTCCTCACATGGCATCTGTAAACCTCCTTCATAACCTCAATCACAGTCTGTAATTCTACATAGACTTGTAAATTCTTTTTTTTTAAATATTTTATTTATTTGAGAGAAAGAGAGAGAGTGAGAGAGAGAATGAGCAGGGAGAGTGGCAGAGGGAGAAGGAGAAGCAGACTCTCTGCTGAGCAAGGAGCTTGACATGGAGCTCGATTCCAGGACCCCAGGATTATGACCTGAGCAAACGGCAGCCACTTAACCAAACTGAGCCACCCCAGGCGCCCCATAAATTTGTAGATTATTGATTGATGCCTACCTTGCCCTTCCATGAGAACAAAGACTATGTCAGGTGCCGTTTGCCCCTGGTGGGTGATTGAATGAAAGTGATGAAATCTGTGGGAAGAGGGCATGAGTACTGCCAAGTCAAGAAGGAGGTGCCAAATTTAAGGTTAAGAAGAAGTAGGAGGAAAAGGACTGAGGCAAGCAATTTGGAAGGGGCTTGGATGGAAACAAATCAAGATTAGCATCAATCTTAGTCTGCAGGAAGTAAAGGGTAGGACGTAAATTTCAAGTGAACCAGGCTCTGAGCTTCATTCTGAAGCCAAACAGTGACTTTTGGGTTTGAATAAGTAGCATTGTAGAGGTATGATCACAGATCTGTAAACAAAGGCAATTTTCTCTTAGCGTTTGCCCTGTCCTACACATGGGCAGGCCAGGATTGGTAGTCCCGATGGCCAATGCAGAGAGGGTTCTGCTGCTGCCCAGAGTTGTGGATGGCTGGAGAGAAAAGTTCTCCTAGGGAGTTCTAAGTGGTTTTGTAGCAGAAGTAATGCTGAGGGTGTGCATGTACAGAATAGAAGCAGGAGAAAGAAGAGGAAGAGGAGGGGGAGGAAGGAGAAAAAGAGGAAAAGAAGAAGGGGAGGTGGGAGGAGAAGGGGGAGGAGGAAAGAGGAAGTTAACGCTTAGGGGAAACAACCACAACACAAAAATATCAGAGGAAAAGGAAGGACAGACCAAAGCGTTGGCAGAAAGGTGGTAAGTCAAGAGAATAGAACTCATAATCTGTGAGGGAAGACAAGAGAGATTTAGGAACAAGGGTGTGGTGCAGGAGAATGAAAACAGGAATCGCCCTGAGATTTATTCAGAATGAGGTTGTCAATGACCTTGGAAAGAACAGTGTTATTAGAGTGTTGGGGGATGGAAGCCAGAGTTCAGGCTGCTGAGATCAGGGGTTCCGAGAAAGTGGGTAAGTCAGAGCGGTACTTGGGTTGAAAAATCTTTAAATCTTTCAACCATCCAAGAAGTCGCCAAAGGCAAAAACCCTTGCCTGCCATGAAACGATTGGACAACTTGTTCCCTTCTTCTGATCCCTGTTCTCAGAAAGCCCAGGGCAATCAGATCACAGCCAGATGTGTTGAGGGTCAGGACTGAGATAGACATCTTGGGAGATGAGGTAGAGGGGTCAAGGGTGTTGTGTGCTAACACTCTTGGCAGCGCCAATGGGCAGGAGTCCATCCTCAGGGATGGTTCTCCTTGGCCTGACCCACTGTTATTATTGTTAGCTTCTCATCTCCAGGAGTACTAAATCTATCAAAAAGTATTAAAACTGGTGTTTGGAATATGATCTAATTAATGCTTTTTGCTTTATCTGAATTCAATGAGAGAAGAAATCTTGGCTTCGAACTTTTATCTCTTGGGCTGTGAGGTGGTACCAGGACAGCAAACTGAGATTTAGGAGGGCTGAGCCTATTGCTGGACGCAGACAAAGGCCTGGAGGGGAGGTTGGCAATCAGCATGACCTAGGTTTCCTACCAGTACTTGGGCCATTGTTGTAGTCAGGGGTTATGGCTGGGACGGCTGGGAGCCAGCTACTCTAGTTTAGGGTCAGGAAGGCTGTGGATGAAAAAACTACCTGAAAATCTCCATCAGAAGTCAGCAACATAGAAAATGTGTTATTTGGACCTTGTGTGGGAGCAAGTTACCATCTTTAATCTGGATGTAGCTCAGGTTCTCATTGCTAATTTAGTCCTAGGTGCCGAGATTGCCCTGTTTCACTCTACAATGTTATAATCATCCTCCACCCAGGAGCACTGGCTGTGCCTGTTCTCTTGGTAGAGTTCCTGTACCATCCAGGCTCTCAAGTGGTCTGACAGAGAAGTGAGGCTCATTTTTCCCAGAGTCCCAGCCCTTCTACTTATTGGAATCTTCTTTTTCTGCAGAACCACATAAATTTGGGAGAATCATGACAGGTGGACAGAGACCACCATCTTGGGTTTTGGGACCATCCTGCTTTTAGCCTTGTTAGAGGAGCAGTGAGAAAATTCTCATGAATGTCCTATGGCAGTTTCTAGGCCTGACTCTTTGTACCCCATGCCGCCTCTTTTATCATAACTATTTCTGTCATACCCTGACACCCAGAGTGAGACAGACATCACACTCTTCTGCTTTGCTGATGTGGCCCAGGTCTCCTTCTTGTGTGTAATATTACACTTAGTCCAGAATAAATATTAAATGTTAATGCTCACCATGACTTATAATTTTAGGATACAGGAAGCAAGGGGTTGGCGTATCCTTTCTCGAAAGGGTAAGATAAGCAGCCATTCTCAAGGTCCTCCTCCAAGGTCTGTCCCTGTTTTGTAAACATCCTTGTTCACCCTTGAAGGACAATTGGAAAATTGGACTGCACAGATAGTGCTAAGAATGATGAATATTGTAAGAAGTGTGAATGGAATTTAAGGTCACTCTAGAGGGGCTATTCTTAATGAAGTCTTCTGCTGGTGAGTGACACCACCGCCAGCTGGGGTGCTGGTTGTATACTCCAGGTGCCTGTTGGTTTGTGGCTTAATAGGTGGAGGTCTGGTCCACTTCTCTTTTAAGTACACAGAAGTAGGATCTTTTAAAATTGGAAATAAAATGATCATCAAATTTGATCATATTAGATTTTTTAGGTATTAAAGATATACCAGAAGAAAACTAGGACTTAGTGTAGCAGGAGGGCAATCTTAGATGGTTTGCTCACAACATCAATTATAACTAACTGAACTTATTTAGTGCTTACTGTATGTTTCATAGCACTACAGATGGTGCATGCCATGTGCCCTTTGTTTCTTACAGCAGTGTTATTTTTCCATATTATAGACAAAGCAAATGAAGCTGGGGACTTAGCAAATATCATAGATCTAGGAGGTGGAGAGCAGGAGTCAAACTTAGATCTTTCCGTCTCCAGATCTTCTGTTCTTTCCAATGCACAGCGCATCTGGAAAGGAGATTCACTTTAAGTAAAAGAGAAAAATCAGCTTAAATGCAAATGGGGATCCAGCCCAGGTATTGGTAAAGTTTCAGAGCTAGAGGAAACCTCAAATGTGATATGATCTTATGCCCTTATATTTTGAGGATACTGAGGCTTAGGGACAGGGACTTGTATGTGGTCCTGCAGGTGGTCTGCTGTCTCCAGCAACTGGGAAGGGATGGCTCTTGTCTGCCAGTCTGCAACTGGCCTAAGCTGTCTTCTCCAGCATCCTCAGATCCCCAGGCAGCTAATCTGTGAGGACTCCCCAGCCTTTGCATGGAAGTGTAGAAAATTTCGAGCCATGTCATTTTAAAATGACATGAGGGCAATGATTCAGGGCAAAACTTCTTAGCAGTTAAATAAGAATGTTAAGCTAGATGGTCAGGAAAGTTCTTTCCCAACCTAACATTTCGAATCTGAAGTTTTGGCCAAGTGTGCACACTCCAGAGGAGTGTACAGTTGAGAAGGCAGCAATGGAAATCCTCAGGATGGAAGTTCTCCCCAGAGTGTAAGAGTTTCTGATTTAAATATTTTATCTGCTCCTCTGCAAAGTCCTTCGGAGAAGCCTAAACAATAAGAAAATGTTAATCCAAGAAAGTGTGGCTTAAGCATTTATGAAAGTATCTGGGGTTGCATGTAGATACAAAGTACCTAATTAACCTCTAGACTTACACTGTGTAAGCCAAGTGGCTACTTAAATGTAAAATTAAATGAAATTAAATTAAAATTCTGATTTAGTCACACCAGTTGCACTTCAAGTGCTCAATAGCCACATGTGGTTAGTGGCTCTTGTTTTAGTTAGAGAACATTTTCATCATAGCAAAAAATTCTGTTGGAAGTGCTGCTCTAATCTTTGCAAATGTACATGGTTTAGAGGTGGGCTTTGTTCTTTATTCAAAGAAGGGACTTTTAACTCAACCTGGAATGATTAGGAAAAGCTTCATAAGAGGAAATGGTAACTGAGATGACTTTTGATAAAACCATTCAGAATTAGCCAAGCAGAGGGGAGCCTGGGTGTCTCGATTGATTGAGTGTCCAAAGCTTGATTTTGGCTCAGGTCTCAATCTTAGGATTATGAGGTCAAGCTTAAGATTCTCTCTCTCTCCTTCTCCCTCAACCCACCCTGTCTTTCTCTCTTTCTTAAAAGAAGAAGAAGAGGAGGAGGAGGAGGAGGAGGAGGAAGAGGAGGAGGAGGAGGAGAATTAGCCAAGTAGATGATAGGGGGAATTGGTTCAGGAGGAAGAAGCTGGAAAAGGCATTCCAGGCTGAGAAAACCAAATGACTTTGTGGAATTTTAGTAAAAGTTTTGTAGTTCTTATGGGTCTGAGGGAGCATGGTGGGGCGGATGATGGAAGAGATGAACCAGTGAGATGATATTATGACAAACAGTTTGGATTTTTATCTTGGACATGGAGGGGAGCCATTGCTGAATTCTCTGTAGGGATAAATTAGGGATGACTTGGTTAAATTTGTACTTTACAAAACTTACTTGTGCCAGTGTGTGAGAATGAAGATGAGAGAGGGTATTTTGAGAGAGAATAGAGAAGAAGGTACACTTAAAAAGTGACTGCATTTTAGGAGAAATATTGAGTTCCTGATATAAAGCATTGGCAATGACTAGAGAGGAATGCACTGATAGCCACAACTGAAGGGTGCTAGGAAGCACCGGTTGTTAGTTACGGAGGCTATGGAGGGTGAGAAATCTACAGTGACTCCTAAGATTCTGGTTTATATGACTGTGTGGAAGATGAAGTCAATAACCAAGACCCTAAAATAGGAGAAGTATGTGAGGAACACCAGCATTAAGGTAATAGGCAGAGAAGGATGAGCTAGATATTGGAAGAGATTTCCAGCAAAGAGTCAGTGAAACATGTATTAATGGTGTTACAGAATTCATAGCAGAGAATTTGTAGAGGAAGGAAGTGGTTAGCTGTGTAAGATGCCAACAGATAAATTTAGTAAGGAGAATTTCATTGGCATAACTTCAATGTCCCATATCTCAGAGACTGAGTTCAAATGCCAGGCAGAGAGACTTTGGGTTCAAGTCTTTAATTAGATCCTTTAACCAGGGATACTGAAAGTGTCCCTAAATCCAGTGTAACTAGGGCATCATTTTTTATTCCATTTTTCCTGAAGCATTAATATATTGCATCCATAATCCTCAGTTTTGGGTCTTTTCATATATATTTTGCATTTGTATGGATTCTTTCTCCTTCAGTAGACTTGGTGTTTCTCAGGGGCTGTAGCCATGTGCTCTTTTTCTTTTCTTTCTTTCTTTTTTAAAAGATCCCCATTCCAATATTTAGTAAAAAGATTTCACATAGTAGGAAATCTTATGAAGATTTCACATCTTCATAAGAAGATATAAAACTTTGCTGTTTTTTTTTTTAAATCTAAGAAATTCATGCAAAGATCTCCATAAACAATTCTGGGTGCTCATCACCATGGGTAATGAATTTAGGGACATTTATCCCAAGCATCCCCATCCTCGGTGACACAGAGAGAAGAATCGTAGAGAGTGTGAAAGACGTATTTTTTTCAAACCTGCATCTGGCCAGTATGAACGTTTGGCCATTTAGCTATTCCAAATCATAGTGATAAAGAGCAGAGTGATCTGATTTTTGTTCTCAAGATAATAACCAAGGTGCTGTCAGAACATGCTTATGTAATATCGTAATTGCTAGAAATAACAAAAACATTACAAAATGGTGAGTACCAGTTATATTAGTTATCACTTCTTCACCATATGTGGGAGCCTAGGCATCGTGCTAAATTGTAAAGTGCTTTATAATATTTAGCTATTAACTCCATTAAATACAGAAGAAGCAGAGACATAAAGAGGAAAAGCATCCTGAGCTTATTCATGTTATTAGTTTGAGGGGAAAACCCCTTAAAAACTGAATCCCAGTTCCCTGACCCTAAGACACTTGTGAGTATGACCTCAATTCTACATGATTTCATTTATTCTTCATGACCATCCAGGAAGGTGAGAATCATCAACAGTACTTTGCAGATGATGAATCAAGACACTGATAAATAAATTGTTCAAGATCACACAGCCCATAAATAGTTGAACTGGCTTTCCAATTTAGGTTGTTGACACAAGGCCCTTTCTCTTTACACTGTATTTTCTTGGTTTCTAGTGCTCTATCTTCATGAACTGTCATATATTTCACTGATAGTAAGGAAAATTAGAGAACTCCAAGGTTGGCCAGGACCCAGGAGATGATGTCATTCTTTCCCTGATGCCTGGCAAGACTGGCTGGAGCTCTCCCTGCTTGCTATCAAGCTGAAGGACAGGTGTTTTTTTAGAAATAGCATTGATATCACTATAATAGTATTACCAATTTGTTGAAGCAAAGCTGGGAAATATATACACAAAATGAGAACTACTCCCAATTTTATTTACTAATATACTTCATAAAAAGGAAATATATACTTATTTATTTATAGCCATTCTCATAAGATAACATTTCCCATATCTTTCAATATTTCTAAGTACTGTGATTTTCCCCTACATTTTGCATAGTGCTCTAATAGCATGGAGTACTAGAAGATGACAATATCATAGTTTGTTGAAACAAATTAGGTTGTTGTCACTGAGGTTAACATCCTTGGTTAATATCTCTGGTGGTTACATTATGACCGACTCTCAACAAACTAAATTTCTGGTCAGGGGTAATAGCATTTTAAGTTCTTTGAGATTCAGTGGTATATATTAACATGTAGTGGTATATACATTTTATTGCCTTTGAGAAAATTGATGCCCATTGGTGCCCTAACAGAGTATGAGTGTATCAATTTTCTCTACTCTTGCCGATTTAATGGATGAAAAATGGCATTTCTTTGTGTTTTGAATGGAATTTTGGGTTACAATTGTAGTAGGCTGAATCATGCCCTCCCCAAATTTGCAAATGGTTCATGTCCAAGTTCCCATGTCCTAACACCCCCAATTCTGGGAACATAAGGCCTTATATGGTAAACAGTGGGCCAAATATAATTCAAAATTCCTTGTAGAGGGAGACAGGAGGGTCAGAATTATAGAAAGACAATGTGCAGATGGAAGCAGAAATAAGAGAGGAGGGAAGAGGCTATGATGCTAGTTTCAGGATGGAGGAAAGAGGCCATCAGCCAAGGAAGATGGGCAGCCTCTAGAAGCCTTTAAAGACATATAATGGAATCCCATAGAGCCTCCAGGAGGAACATATTCCTGCGGACCCTTTTAAGATTTCTGACCTCTAGAACTTCCACGAAAGATAATAAATTTATGCTGTTTCAAGTCACTAAGTAACTTCTTATAGTAGCAATAGGAAACTAATAAAACAACAATACTTTTTCATATTTTTTTCCTGATTTTTGTGTTTTATTTTTCTTTGGCCCTGAGCTTCTGGTTTATTTTGATGATTTTAGATTTTTTCTTACTGTTTTTTTGAAGGCTGTTTTTAGGGGCATCCGGGTGGTGCAGTCAGTTGAGTATCCGGCTCTTGGTTTCTACTCAGGTTGTGACCACAGGGTTGTGGGATCAGGCCTCATGTCAGGCTCTGCATGGAGTCTGCTTGAGATTCTTTCTCACTCTGCCCTTTTCTCCATGCACACTCTCTTTATTTCTCTGTCTCAAATAAACAAAATCCTTTTTAAAAAGTAAAGGCTGTTTTTATATTAAGATTATTAATTATTCTTTTGTCACGTATTATCAATATTTTCTTTAAGTGTCTTACAATTTCCTTTTTTTTTTTCTTATGGCTTCCCCCACATAAAATATACTAGTGAAGATCCTGGACTGTAGTGTCAGGAAAGCCAAGACTGAAATTTCAGCTCTTGATTTTGTGCATGTTGTCTTACCTCCCCGAGCCTTAACTTTCCTATTAATAAATTTGGAAGATCATTGTAATGATTAAATGAGATAATGCACATAAAGAATTACCATCACTTCTCATATCTAGGAAGTGAGCAATACATATTCATTATTTATCTTTTTTATGATAATTATAATAATGTTACATGATTTCTTCTTTTGCTAAATACTTGAGGTAGGAGATTTTGCATTTTACCTTTTTCTATTCAGTGTCTCCAAATTTCATGTAATTAATAACTTGCCATTTTTCAGTCTATGTTAACTTATTCCCAGCACCACTTGTGGCCATTTTCTTATGTCTCAGATATTGGAGAGGAATAGCAGGTCACTTCCACTTTATTCTGGTCTGTGGCGAATTTGACGACTCATCACAATGGCCCACTAGGAAGGCTGGTTGCTGGTGAATGCCTTGTTCTTTGACTCTTGAAGTGATGGATGGGGAATAAGAAGGCAAAAAGACTTTTCCCATCATTCTTTCAACTGAGTCTGCAGAAGATCATCTCTGTTTTGATCTGAATAATGGCAGGTGATGAAACCACCAATAAGTTCCAGGCTTATCTAACAGCTGGCTCAAAGGTGATATGTATATAAAAATTAGCTGTAATCCAGGCTGTTTGCAAAATGAAAGTTTTTAGAAGTCAAACATCTATTAAGAGAACGCAGAATTCTAGACAATCTAATATCCAGGAACAATATGTACAACCTGACAATGCTTTGTGTTCTCATGATTTTTCTTTTTTTTTTAATTATTTATTTATGATAGTCAGAGACAGAGAGAGAGAGGCAGAGACACAGGCAGAGGGAGAAGCAGGCTCCATGTAAGGAGCCCGATGTGGGATTCGATCCTGGGTCTCCAGGATCGCGCCCTGGGCCAAAGGCAAGCACTAAACCGCTGCGCCACCCAGGGATCCCTCATGATTTTTCAAATGAATTTGCTTTTGGAGGTTGTGGGGGTGGGTAGCAATAAGCAGAAATGCCTTTTTAAAATACTCCAAGTACATTGGGTTTTTTCTTTTCTTTGATTTTGGATCAACATCTTTGGCACAATTGAGAGGCTGTTTTTTTCCTTTCTTTTCTTTTCTTATTATTTTTTTTTTTTAAGAAGGAAAGAACTTTAGTCCAAAGTGTTTTACTCTCTCTATCAGCAGAATTCTGAGGTCATCATTACAGAAAATGGCAATTTGGTTCATAATGTAGCAGGCCATTTTGTTCAAAGATCTATCAGTCCTTTTTTGTTTTTTGACTATCAATCTTATTTGCCCTAGGATCTTAGGGATATTGGTAATCCTTTGTCTCAGTGTTTTCAAAAACAAACAACCCAGAGCATTATAAATGAGTTCCCTTATGCCTCTTGCCCCATTGATTTGAAATGACAGTTATGGCATGAGTATTTGAGTGTCCTATTAATATTTAGGAACATCTGTTGAATGTTGAATGCCCTAAAAGTGAGTACAAGAGAGAAAAACATTACTCTTGAGCATCACAACATTGGGGATGTTGTATGTATAACACCTGAGAGCAAACTGGGCATTCACACACTCTTGTTTCATCTGGAACATCTTCTCTGTTCATTCACTTAGAATGTACTTGGCAACTCATCTATGGAAATAGTATATTGTTTCACTGGAATAATTTTAATTTGCCTAGAACTCCAATTTTCTGCTGCTTTCTTCCTTCTCCTTGCTCCTGGTAGAAATACCAAGCCTCCAAGAGATACTTTTCCTTCCCTCATCACCTCCTTCTCTTCCCAAAGTGTTGCCTTCTCAATAGGACCATCTCTGATCCTGTACAGTTGCGAACCCTCTTTCTTTGAAAGCTCCAGTGTCAAAATTCTGATTCCTTGGGTGTAAGACCTGTTCTCTGTAATATCCCACTCAGGATGGGTCTCTCTCTTTCTGTGGGTAATATTATCTGGTTTCTCCTACTGCTGGGGTCCCATCACACTTGCCTCTTTGTCGCACAGTCTTCAGCTGATACTTCGGCATGGGCTTTGGATTCAGTTTGTATTTACCTACTTGTACAAAAGTCTGAGTCTGTAGTATTTGAGGTTTTCCAGTTTTGCAAGAAGTGTGGGCGATGGAAGATTTTACTTGCCCTGCTTGTCAACGTGCATGGTGTTTGGTGGATGTATGGAAGGTTTGGATTGAAGCGTCCAGTGTTATCCTAGGATATGGTTTTACTAATGGAAATAAAAGAAAACAGAGTCTCTCTTTTGCTACTCTTAAACTAGAACACTGTACCATGCCTTTCTTGCAAATCATACAAAGGACCCTTATCTGAACTGTATTCAGAAGTTTTAGTCCTACAAGCTGGTTGATAAATCTGAGATGCCTTGCCCATACATTCATTTAAGAAGAAAGACAAATCATTGCTTAAGATGTGGGCATTCCTTTCTGTCAGCAACTAACACAACCTCATTTGAATTACTTTTGGCTCTTTAAAAAGCATCTTGAAAGTAGGATTTCCAAGATCCTGTACCAATTATACCCTCAGACCCATGCAAAAGGGCCCTTCTGGGCTCTGTACTCTAGAGGACCATATAATACACACACACACACACACACACACACACACAGTAAATTTATTAACGAACACAAAGGCTTCTTTGTCATTTGGGTCTAGTGCTTGGTGTTGGCAAAGCGTTACCAATAACCCTAAGCATCTGCTCTTGGGACCAATATTATTCAAGTCCCAGAGAAAAGCTCCCCCAAATTTCTTACATATGTCCTCAAGACAAAAGAAACTATATCGAAATGTCAGATGGTTTGCAGATCTACTCCTGTTAACAGCAGAGATAAGTATTGCTTCATAGAGAAAATTGAGGAAGAACAGTTTAATTTAGAAAAAAGACAAATTAGCTTGTCAAATACTATTATATAGTATGAATGCAGTAGATTCTTATATAATAAAGTATTATTTCCTAACAGGGCCAAACACTCATTTTCTTGCTTCCCTTCACATTCGAGTTTGAGATTCACAAGATGAGGAATATTTCACAGTATTAAAATCCATATTACTCTTACATTTGTACATGTGTAAATATGTGTTACAGATTCTTTACAATGTCAACAGGATAAGTCCTAGAATTGCAAATAATTTTGTTTTTATGAAAGTATTTTAGAATATTTTATTTTCTTTTTTCTTTTTTTTTCTTTTTGCTTTTTAAAAAAGATTTATTTTTTATTTGAGAGAGAGGTGGGGAGGGGCAGAGGGAGAGGGAGCGAGTGCCAGGCAGACTGTGTGCTGAGCACAGAGCCTGATGCCACCAGGGCTCAATCTCACCACCCTGAAATCATGACCGAAGCCAACACAAGAGTCAGACTCTCAACCAACTGTGCCAAATCTCTTTTTACATTTTAAAAGAAAATTTTGAATCCTTAGAAGGAAAAAAAAACTTTTTGGAAAACAATTCATTTTTTATATTATACATTTAATATTTTAAAATGAAAATACATCCGAATTCGTATATTTTGAATACAATTACATTTTGTGTTCTAATTTTTTAGTTCCTACCCTTCATATATTACAAATTATGTGAAAATCATTATTATAACAACTTAATTAATGAACCTGCTGAAATAAAGGCAGGTCTGCCCATAACCTTTCTTGGTAAATTATTTTAGAGATTTTTCATTCTTTATCCAAAAAAAATTTCCTTATGTTAAATTGAAGTCTTTCCTTACTTTATCTTGAACTATTTCTTCTTATATTTAAGAATACACAGACACACACACTATATACGATACATATTTATATACATATGGTGAGCATTACCTTATATAGTTTATAAAATATCTTATTAACAGTCTTCTTTGAAAGGGCAAACTTGAAAATTATGTTGGTGTTTTCACATTTTTAAAAAATATTTTATTTATTTATTTGAGAGACAGTGTGAATGAGTGGAGGTGGGGGGTAGAAAGAGGGGGAGCAGAGTAAGAGGAAGAAGCAGACTCTCCACTGAGCAGGAGCCCATGGGGCTCCATCCCAGGACCCTGGGATCATGACCTGAGCCAAAGGCAGATGCTTAACCGACTGAACCTACCCAGGCGACCCTGGTATTCTCACATGTTTGTGATTAATTTCCCAGGTCTTATCTCCCTACCACATACAAAAGTATTTCTCTGTTTTTGAGAGGCAAATGTGAGCTCCATGTTGTTATTAGACTATCTTTGAAGACTTCTATATCTGGGAATGGCACTTAACAGAAACACATTGGAAATGCATTTTATAGGTTGATTATTCATTTTCCTGCAGTGATCTAAACTCAAAGTTTACTTGGCTTGTGTGTCACTAAGGACTATGCGGAGATTATGTCAGTTTAGCTGGCTTGGAGGTTTCTGCTTCTGTCCCTTAAGGACTCCGTTATGCTGGCTTGAGGGGAAGCTGCTCATCTATAAAATATAGAGCTACTGATTCCAATCTACTACCTACCTCATAGACATGCTGTAATGTTTTAATGAAAAGTGCTTTGAGCTCTTTGGGGAAAAAAAAGAGCCTCTCTATAAACAGAGAACTGTTACCAAAATGTTCTTTTCATTAGTTCTTTGGATCCTCTTATGAAAGTCCCCGTCTACCTAATGGACGAGGATTTATAGATAGCCATTTGTAAAAGCACATCCAAGCACACTCAAACATTAAGCAAACACAGATGCACAAATGGGATTATGAAACTGCCCGACAACGGCACAGCCTGTACCTGGGAGTTGATGGGAGGGACTGATTTTTCATAACTCTAATTATTCTCACTCTCTACCATACATTTGAGACTTAAACTGCCTGAGCGGGCCAGCACCAAAATTACAATCCTTTTATGAAACTCTTAATAGTCCTCCACGGGCAAAGCAAAATTAGGACCAGATTGTCTAAAACTGGGTCTACACTGGCCTTTCGAGTTTTTAGAGATCTTAAGATCTCATCTAGATTGTTGCAGATACCACGTAGTAACCCTAAATGACACACAATTCATTATTACTGAGTCCACTATATCACCATTGCAATTTTCCATAGGTTTTGGGCACTGCTCTAGAAATGGGTAAGATTTTGGAGCATGTGAGACCTGCCTTGGGTTTTGTGTAGACATGTACGATCACTCCGTGTATGGCGACCCCATAATATAGACCAGAGGGCATTGATCAAAGGTCCTGACTTTTAGGCTTTTATGACTTCCTCCCTTATTAAGTCCATGAATGACAAAAACAAGAAGAGACTCTAATGATGACAAGAAAACATTGATTTGGATTATCTACACCGGTGGCCTCCTCTCCCCGAATTCACAAAATTGTTGCTCAACCCTCTACTTGACTCTCGCGCACACTGACTATCTTTTGTTACCATTTGGCAAAGGCTCTCTGCCCTAAATGTTCCTGTCTTGCACAATGGAAATGGTACCCATAAGGTCTCAATCAAATTGTCATGTGAATTATTTTACATTTCACAAGGAAGATAAAAATAAACTAGATTGGGATTGGAAAAACCATTTTATATCATCAACCTCAGGCAGTCTCCATCTGTAGTCATTCCAGCTTGGTTTCATCCACTTTCTAACCTATTGTTGAATCCTCTCCTTGATGGTGACTCAGGCCACCCTTCTATTGCCCAACTCTTATTACGACTTGGGAGGTTGCTGTAGTTAGTTTGTTTTTATTATCTTGCCCAATCTTTCCATTTTTAGTTCCAGACTGGTGCTTTTAACCACTTTCAACTATCCCATTCTTTACAAAGTGACACAGTACTGTATATAATCTAGCTCAAGTACTTTTCTAATTCCAGTATGGCTGTATCATGCCCATGGATGCTGCAAGAATGGCAAGTGGGGAATTATTATACAACTTCTTTTTATCTTCCTAGGGGTCTAGTGCAAAGGAACTCCCAGTTGTTATTGCCTTGATTTCTCATAATGGTCTTGTGATGTAAGTGACATTAAATTCCCATGTGGTGGTAAACGAAGCAGAAGGCAAAAGAGCCAAGGTCATGCAATTAGTAATTGATGGTGTTAGTAACTTGAGTGCAAGTTTGACTCCAAAACTTGTCTTTGTCTGTATTTCATCTGCCTCTCCATTAATCTTTTTTTTTTCTTCCAACCCTGGAGAAGAGCTTCTTTTTATGGTACCAACTTTAGCAAAAAGCATAACAAATTTAAATTTGAAAGGAGCTACCCATAGAAGACCACACTCCGGAGCCTATGAGCAGAAAAGCGGGAAATAAGGGCTCTCTATGATGAGATAGGGACCCTCACTCTTCCTGAAGTCTGTGCCTGAAAGAAGGGCCAAATCTGCTCTGGCAGCCAGAAAGGGACCTGACTTGTAATTCAACTTCTGGGCTGACGAAATACAAAGCAAGTCTGGAACTCCCAAGCAAAGTCATATTGCCAACATCAATTCCTGTGTTACACTCTAAACACAATTTTGTTATGTCTTCATCAAAGTTCTTTTTATTGTCTGGTTGCGTTTTACTGAGGAGAAGTAAGCACCTGGACGGTACACATACCACATCTGCTCCATCCTGCTCCCGGGGAAGTGCACATGTGAGAAAGGTGTGATGGCCATGTATTGTAGCACCTTTCCTTAGGAACAGTGTCCAACCAAAACATCACTGAGAAACAACAGTCAAAGAAACATCAGGGAGTTTGTTAAAATAAACATGTGTGCTTTATGCTGAATTCCAAGAGAAAAGTTTTGACCTTTTGGTTTAAATAAAGGATGAGAATATAGTCAGGGAAAATTTCCCATGAGGCTATGTTACTATTTAGAGCCTCTATAGAATGTTATTTAATTGTCATGTATTCCTAGCTTCATGGTTCTTTATCGAATATGCATTTCAGCATTTGGGTTGAGTTGTGAATGGTTGTTCACTTGGGGGGAGAACTACTCCGTTGCCAATATGAACCCAGAGGAGCTCAGTAAAGTGCTTGCTCTTATTCAAACTCTATTGCAATTCTTTGTTTTATAACCTATGGCCTCTATGGGCAATGATAGAGATAAATACAGCAAATGAGAGTAGTTTTTTTCCCAGTGAGATTTTACTGTCAGCCTCAGTCATGCAGAGTGACTGAGTGTGAGGTACTGGCTATTACTTTCTTAGAATTTTTTCTATTTTGCAGTGTGTTTTACTTTAATCAAAGTCAGGATTTCATTTTGAATAGTTCCTTTATCCAAATGAGCCTGATGTTTACCTGGTAGCTTCATATGTTAGACACTTACTTAACTTTGAATGCACTGGTACTGTAGCTGAGTCTGACCATGACAACAACAAAAGGCTGGAAAAGTGAACAGGAGCTCAAAAATAATGTTCCTATCACTACTTCCAGATTTCTTGTTTATTTAATTCATAACATTTCCTTTTTCAAATGTATTCAGCTTATTTGATGAATAAGTCATGAGGAGATGATCAGGAATGAACAAATGTTGCATTCTTTCTTTGTTGTCTCAACTTCATTTTAATAGAAAGAACACAGGTATAGCCAGTGCTTTCACAGCAGTAGTTCTGGGCTCCAGTTAATTTTCTCTCAAATCATTGAACATCATGGAGCTGTAAAACCAAGTGGGTGGAATTACTGTTCTTCAATCTGAGTTTCCTTCCACTATAACAGGTGACTTCTCTAATATTCCAGATTTTATATTATCCTTTTGTATGAGAGGCTTAGACAGTATTTAAGACTCCCAGTAGATTTCCTAACTGAAGGAGAGAAGGGAGAAGGGGAGGGAAAGAGAAAGAGAGAGAAGGAGGAGGGAGAGGAGAGAATATGGTGAGTGAGAGTCATTTATCTTTGGTTTTCAATAACTGTACATCCCTCCTCATTTGAGCTTCAAAACAATCCAACTGGGTCTAATGGAAAATACAACTTTCTCCATTTTACAGATTAAGAAATAGAAGCAGGGGCACCTGGATGGCTTGGTTGGTTGGACAACCAACTCTTGATCTCAGCTCTGGTCTTGATATCAGGGTTATGAGTTTGACCCCCCTGTAGGGTGTGGAGCCTATTGAGAAAAAAAAAAGAAAAAGAAAAAAAAAAGAAATAGAAGCAGAAGGAATAAAATGATCCATTTATCCAAGTTACTGTCTCACCTCTGGATTTCTTGGTTCCGAAGCTGGTCTTACTTATTTCCTTATGCATCGAGCCAGTCTCCTTCTATTTCCCTGACTAATCCTGACCCAAGAAGTATTAAAATAAATGTCAGTTCCAATTCCACCCACCCAACATAATCTGTGAGGCTTCCTTATTCCACTTTCCATTTTGGGTGACCTGGAATTTCCCCTGAGTTATGCTTCTCCCTACTGCAGTTCTTCTGTTCCATTAATAGGGCTTCTCCGCCTAATGCCACACCAGGATCTCCTACATGTTAGAATATCCTCCTACTTCATCTTGAAACTATAGGACAGATCCCTCGCCTAAGATGAGACTAAAATTTATGATACTTTTGGATTTAGTTGCTTTCTTCCTGCCTCTCTAGTTACCACCTCCCTTCCCTCCCCCATCCACTGTCACCTATCCAGTTCCAGGACATCTTTCCTATTCTTTCTTGAGCTACTACACAGCCATGCCTTACAACATTGAATGTGTTCATCAAGCACTCATCTTGGCAGCAGAGCAAAACCAGAACACACATTCAGTGTTCTCATTATCCCTAACCCAAGAAAAGATCACTATTAGTAAAATTGGTGACAACAAGAACAAACTTGATTTGTTCATATATTAAATAAACATAACGTGTATGGGAAGACAATACCTAGCAGGCAGCATGTTATGCACCAGGCAAATAACGATGAATAATGCACAGAAATATAAAAATTGAAGCAAAGGCATTCCTCTAAGAGTGATTCTAGGTGAAATTCAGAGTCGTTATTTATAGACCTAACACTAAATATTGAAGGGGAAGGGAATGAGGCATTTTAGAAAAATATTTTTTTTTCTAGGAAAGAAAAGAGAAAGGGCATGTGGGGAAGGTCAGCTGAGGCAGTAACATGCAAAGGAAGTCCTAGAGGATATGGGTATAAAGAACTTTAGAAGGGTGGAAACTTGGACTTTCCAGAATGGGGAGGGATTGGTAGAGAGATGCGGTTAGAACTGAAGCTTGGAACCAACACAGGCAAAGAATGTACTCATGGCATGTTGGGAAAGATGGATGAAAGAATGAGTGAGATGAAAGGAAGGGAAATTGAGTCATAGTGCCCCGTTCCAAACCTTCACTGTTGAGGGGAACTGAGCAAACAGCAAAGCTTGAAACTAACTCATGACTGGATATACTCTATGAGAGTGAAACCCCTTTCTTCCAGTTCCTGTTTGAAAATATAAACAACATGCAAATTCAACTAGAAAAGTCTTTCCTGTGCCACATTGAGAAACTCTCTGCTTCCTTTGTTGTTGTGACTCACGTTGGGACTATTCTTACAAGAATGTAATTTGTAGGGATGGGCAGACCTGTTGGGAGAAAAACAAGGACGTCTCTGGAATGTTTACCCATTCTTTTGAAAGACTCTCTATTGGTTTTGGTTTGAAGGGGAAAAGGTCTCAGATATCAGAGCACCACTAGGGTGAGGTCCACAGAACATCTTGAAATAGGCCTTAGAGAAGCAACAGGTAATGCTCAATGACTTAAATTACTTTCCTTCCCTCAAACCTTACCCAAAAGGGTGCAAAGAGACAGCTAAACTCAGAGAAGTGTAAGGGTAAAGGATGGTTTCAATCATGGAGTGCTAGCACAGAAATAATAAGAATGGAAAGCTCATGGTTTCTGTTAGTTGCAAGGTAGAAAAGAAGATGGCGAAGATGAGTGGTAGCCATAGCTCAAATCTCATCGTAGAATCAAATCCTGTGATTCCAATAAAATGTTTTCATGGCACCGAGTGTCTGCTTGAGAGGATCAGATGTGTAAGTTTGGGGGTACTGCCTGAAAATTTAGCTTTCTCTCACAAACCTAAAATTCATGTTGAAAATTTTGGATTAAATAGATGAGAAAAACATAAAGTAAATTCTCTGATTCTTGTTAAAGGATGCTGATTACATGTTTTGCCTCTTTCTTCCCTTTCCCTTTCCTTTCTTTCCTCCTCCCTCTTTCTTTCTTCTTTCTTTCTTTCTTTCTTTCTTTCTTTCTTTCTTTCTTTCTTTCTTTCTTTCTTCTTTCTCTTTCTTTTCTTTTCTTTTTCTTTCTTTCTTTCTTTCTTTCTTTCTTTCTTTCTTTCTTCCTCTCTCTCCCTCTCTCTCTCTCTTTCTCTCTCTCTCTCTCTCTCTCTCTCGGTCTTGAGTTTGGAACATTTAATCCGGACATTCTATATAAGGAGTTCCATTAGAAATAAGGAAAAAACATTCAGCAAATGTATTGACATGTCTAACTTGTCTGTCTCCAAATAGAAGAATCTGAGGTAATGGTGGTTATTTAAAAAGAAAAAAATAATAATACAGTGGTAGAAGAGGTGTGTGTGTGTGTGTGTGTGTGTGTGAGAGAGAGAGAGAGAGAGAGAGAGAGAGAGAGTATCCAACTGTTTCCTAGCAGTGAAGGGAAGTACACTAGTATATCATGGGCTGTGTGTGGGGCCCTCTGAGCCAAGGGAGTAGAAACAAGATAGATGGTATTTTGAAGAGCATTAAAGCAATACCACTTTATCTGTCTTATTTTGACCTCTGCCTAAGATTTTCTTTCTGAAAGCAGTCACACTTGACAAAAGAAAACATTATTGGAGGAGATAATACACAGGCTCTCCTAATTCCTTTTGAGGACTAACACTACTCAGATATGCTTAGCCTTTCCTAAATGCTTTCTCCATCTTAGTCAGTACAATTAAATAAGTAAATTCGTGTTTGCCAGTGCTTTATATGAGGATGGCTCTCAAGTGCTAGACTTCTTATTTGTGATGCTGTAACTTTAAATACAGTTATGTGGTGTACAAATAATTAACTTTGGAGACTCTCTGGGAAACTCATTGAGTCAAAGAGACATTGAGTCATCCTCATGAAGAGATGAAACCAGATAGACAAGAGGTCCTAATGACTGTTGAGAATAGACTTGAAATTTATACTGAGGACCATGGACAGAGAACACAGCGGGTCTACACATGAACCCCAAATCAAAAGTCACAAGAACCAAGTCTGAAATGTTGGAATTTCTGCCTTTGCAGCTTCTCACTTGAACAATTCTATGATCAGATTACAGCAGGGAGGCACTTATATAAAAATAGTTAAGGATTCCTCTAAGCCAGGCAGGGAAGGCCAGGTGGTATTCAGAAAAAACACAGGAAAGAGTCTTATGTCAGTCAGTGGCTTAGAAGATTGTTATCTACATGTATGATTTTCTTCTTCCATTTCTAGGTGGGTTATATTCCTATAAGAAAGCAGACATCTCTTTTATTATCATTGAATTTGTTTATGTTCACAACTTTTATTTTCCCAACTAGATTTCAAGCTCCATGAGCATGCGGAGTACCATATAATTCTTTTATATTCCTTCACAATGCCTAGGGTAGGGATAGGCATGTAGTAGTCACTAAATAATCTTTTTGGTTAATTTATTTAAATGGAAATTTGGGTAATTGAATTGAAGGCTCAGTTAATTCACAGTTCTAGAAAGTTAGACTTGTAAATTTGTAAAAGTCTTTCAAATTGTTTTTATCATGCAATGAAAGTGAATTGCATTTTTTTTTTTAAGCAGAGTTTGTTTTGCAATCCAAATTTTTTGGACTTTGCTTTGAAAAAGGTTGAAATGAAAGGCATGGCAATGAATCAGCAAGTTAAGAAGGTTAACAATTAGTCATAACTTTAATAGATGAGACAATTACGCCATCTCTACCTTTTAAAAATAACCATATTTTTAATTAGATTTTAATCATAAAGGTCAGAGGTAGTGTAAGTTTAGAAAATCAGAAACACAGACTGTGTTGGCAAAATGGCTTCATCTCGTACAGGCTAAGTTGGCCAAATTAACTAAAACAGATGGTGAGAGGCTTTTGTTGCTTAAATGATCAATTGCTGATTACATGATTTTGATGATCTTTAACGTTTTCAAGACTAGGTCTCAGAACTCAGGTTCATAAGTACTGTTTCTGTTTCTTTGTTTCTTAAAATATTCTGTGACGTATGGATTACTTCCTCTCTTCCTTGAACAAAACACTGTGTGGCAATTTTAAAAACTTGATACCTCAGCTTTGACTTTGCTTCTGTGGAACATTAGAATATCCCACTTCCTGATGGAGATTTTAGATCATAGTGAGCTATTCATTTTGAAAGTACTGATACAAACAAAGAATATTGATTTCAAATGAGTTGCTGTTCTGGTTACCTATTGCTGCATAATAAACTAACACTCATTGAAATAAAACAACAATCATCTTATCATGCTCATGATTTTGCAGGTCAGGAATTTCAACAAGGCGTAGCTGGGGTTGCTGATCTATGTATACGTCATGATGATTGTGGCCTTAGGCAGGGTGGCTTTAATGGCTGGAGTTGGCTGAAATGGGTAGACTGTAGACTTGTGTGGGCTGTTGATTGGGCTCACTTCCTTAGTTCATCTCTAAACATATCTGCTAGGCTGGAATATGTGAGATGCCTTATTCTCTTACCCGTGTGGAACTTGGACTGAGATGGCTAGACTAGATACGGCCAGATGGATACGAATTTCCCTGCCCTTCCTTCCTTCCCTTCCTCTCCTTTCCCCTTCCCTTCCCTTCTTGGTCTCTTTCCTCCCCCACCCCTTCATGTGACTTTTCAACAGAACTCTTTTGGGTTTTCCTCACAACATGCTGACCTCAAAATAGTCAGACTTCTTATCTAGTGTCTGGTTTCTTCCAGAAAGGACTTTCCGGTGGAGAAAGTACTAAAAGGCCCAAGTGCAAACTGAGAGACTTCTGATGTCCTAGCCTCAGAAATCCTGGGAAGTCGCTTCAACCTTATTCTATTGCTCAATCAAGTTGCTAAGGCCAGACCAGATTCAAAGGGATGGAGGGAATAGACTAATAGTGTTGGACATTTATGTATAGGAAGGGAAAGAATTGATGGCAGCCATCTTGGAGATGGTCTACCATATTGCCTTTAATTTGTGAACTAGATTTCTGTAACAAGATACTTGCTCCCACTTATAGGCTTTTAATTTATTTGTTTGTTTACTTATTAGCTTATTTCATGTTTTGTGTTAACTTTACGTGGTTCTCTCTGTGCTGTCTTTTCAAAGCACCAGCATCATGGGATCAATATTTTATTGGCAATTTTAATTTTCCACTTTGATACAAAGATGCTACTTCAAACTGCTTACTTTAGGTTCAGATCCACAAATGTAAAGAAATATCCTCAATTTTTCAGGAACTCTGATCTCTAAACTTTTTTAAAAAATATATTATTTAAATTCAATTTACCAACATATAGTATAACACCCAGTGCTCATCCCATAAAGTGCCCTCCTTAGTGCCAGTCACCCAGTTACCCTATCCTGCCAGCCTCCTCCCCTTCTGCAACCCTTTGTTTCTCATAGTTAGGAGTCTCTCATGCTTTGTCTTCCTCTCTAATGATCTCGAAACTTCTTCAGTAATTCCACTGTTCTCACGGATTTCTTTCAGCAATTAATACTGTTTATGCTAGGATATTTAGAGGGCTAGTAAATCAAGTTGAACCATCCTTGGGAGCTTTAATTTTTCAAGTTCAGTGGTGTTCTGCCAAAGTAGGGAGTTGACTCAATTTTCTGATTCACTTGGACTTTAAATGCATAGAACAGATGTGATCAAATCATATGTCACCTAGCTCCAGTTTGATAAAAGACTGTATATGTCATTTATGGCAGTTTGAATTAAATTATCACACAGTTGGCTCCAGGGAAAACTTTGAGCCAGTCAAAATTATTCTTTGATGCTTTTATATTTCCCTTTAAGGAATTTTTGTTTCCCAAGACATCCTACTTTTTTGGCTTTCTAGAGCTCCTAAGAACATTGTCTCATCATCTCAATATACATCTATGTAGGAGGTATCTGTTCTTACCATAACCATAAAGATACAAGGCCATCCATTAGGTCAATGATAATTTTAAATGGGTATCATCCTGGGAATTCTGGAAATCTTGTTTTATTTCCCTTAAAAGTGATAGAAAACTCAACACAAATTATCTTAAGCCAAAAGGGAGTATTTGTACAGGGCTAGGACTAGCTTATTGATTGTTTGAACTAAGCTCAAAGGAGGGACTCATGTCTTGCTTCTGGTTTCTCTAGATATCTCCATTGCCCAGCTCTTGCTACTTTCTCAACGTGGTATTCAGAGAAATAATGAAAGGAAAGTCTTCTTCCCTAATAGCTTAATAGAGTCCCTCAAGTTGAGCCCCCAGAGTTCTTGTTGCTCTAATTTGGGTCAGGTTCTTACGTATGGACTTGTAGCCTGGGACATGGAAGGCATTGATTACGTTAGCCTGGTATTGTGTTTTACTTTTGGAGTTGAGGACTGGTATAAGCTCTACCTGAAGTACAAGGGCTGAAAGTAGGGGAGTATATTCCCCTCAAAGCAAACACAGGGTGCTCCTGTTCTAGAGGAGGAATAGATGATGGGCAGCAGCACCAACAACTATCACAAAATCAATGTGATCATGTCTTTTCTTCCTCCGTTTAAAATTTCTTCTTGATAATATCCACCCTTCTGCCTGCCTTCAGCACCTCAGTTTTGGTGAGCTGTCAATAAAAAAGCAAGACTATACAGTGGTAGCTGGTCTTTCTCCAAATCTTCATCTCTCATATTCTCATGTGGGTCTAATGGAACACTTTGTGTATCACAAGCTCAAAAAATACTCTTTCTAAAAATAGCCCCTTTACTCCTGTGCCATCTGCATTGCTTCTTTTTAGTATAGCCAAAATATAAAAGCTCTCACACATTTACACAAATAGACTCTTGTGATTATTCACATTATTATACACTAGTTTCCCTTCATGCTCCTTGGCCTGAGAAATAGGATTAGGGGAAGGAAATATGGGGAGGAAAAGAATAGCAAAAGTGATGCGTATTGTAGGGAAGAGAAAGCCAGTACTTCTGTGGGCTACAGATTACATACCCCTATCCTGGGAATCCTACATGGTTATGTCTTTTCCTTAGGCTTAAAGTCCAAACTAATCACATAATTGGATAAACTCCTTGCTCCATTTATTGTTCTTACAAGTGACAATGATTTTTCGGGGGAGGGGACTAAGGTAAACATAAGTTTGGAAAAAGGGAATGAGGTGATGTGCTGCCTTAATTAGCTTTTTAAATGTAAGTTGATGCAGCATCAGCTCTCATACTTGAAATTTGTATTTTTAATTAGAAAGAAGACTAATAAGGGAGGATTTGCATATAAAATTCCATCTTTTTAATGTGAAATTCATCTATCTTTGTACCATTATATAGGCAATCCTTATGTACACAAAAGTATAATACTATCATAATTGCTGATTATTCTGAGGCAGTTATCACATTTTTTTTCTTGTTTGACTCAATATCTGGAAAACCAGTATCCCAGGCCATAATTCCTAAATAAAATAGTAATCATAATTTTCTTGCATTCTTTATTTGGCATAGTAAAAAAAGAGATTTAAGTAGGAAATACAGAAGTCCACAAACACTATATATTTCAATAAAGATGTCATGGGAAAGAAACACTTTGCAGTACTTTATAAATCATGTGATCCCAGGTCTATGAAAATGTTGGCAGCTGGAAGTAAAGAATGACCCAGAGTCCCTACAATGATGACCTTTTCGCTCTCTGGCACGCATTGATGAACATTTAGTGTAAACTCAGGGATCGGGGAGGCATATAGGTGTGACTGGCAAAGAGAAGAGTGTGAAGCAGAGGGCATTTTCATTTGTTGAACATCTAGAATGTTGTTGTAGATACTGTATAGATAGCATTTCCAACATCTTGTATATTTATCACGACAACCCTGAGAAATAACTACGACAGTCACTTTATGGTTGGAAATCCATGGTTCAAATAAGTTAAAAATCTTTTTCTTTTTAAGATTTTATTTATTTTTTCATGAGAGATACAGAGAGAGAGAGAGAGGGAGAGAGAGAGAAGGGCAGAGACACAGACAGAGGGAGAAGCAGGCTCCATGCAGGGAGCCCGATGTGGGACTCGATCCCAGGACTCTGGAATCACGCCCTGAGCTGAAGGCAGATGCTCAACCACTGAGCCACCCAAATAAGTTAAAAGTCTTGTGCAAGGCAAATTAGTAAGAGAGGTATGATCTCCAGTGAGAGTTCTAATTCTGAAACCCCTATCTTTACACTCACCTTTCTGGTTGTATGTGGCATCCTTTTCTTTTTAAACATCACTAGTGTCTTGCTTTATCTGACTCAGACTGACTTTGTGTTGTCCTTTTCCAGGATTCAAAGCATTTCCAAGTAGCTTTTTTGAGGAGGCACACATAGGCTCTTGTACTATCTCTGAATGGATTCTTCAGATTGCATTCTTTTTTCTTTTGCTTTCTTACATTAGAAGAAACTTAGGGATACCTGCTTTGTCCTCTACTCAAAATTTGATAGCTCACAGTTTTACTTTTAATCAGACAGATTATAGCTATATCTATGTCTCTAACTATATACCTATCTACATAGAGCTATAACTATAGCAACAATTGTAACTATATATTTTCCTACTTTAACTACCAGCATTACCCGACTCCTATAGGAGTAAGGTGAAATCAGATTGTCCATTGCAAAAGCCAACTTGTGAGCTACATAAGTTTTCTGATGTCATGAAGTTTGTAATTCATATAATTTGGTCATATCAATAGCACAGGATGAAAGAGAAACACAAGGGGCACCTGGGTGGCTTGGTGGTTGAAGGTCTGCTTTTGACTCAGGTCATAATCTCAGAGTCCTGGGATCGAGTCCCGCATCAGGCTCCCCATGGGGAGCCTGCTCCTCCCTCTGGCTATGTCCCTGCCCCTCTCTCTGTGTCTCTCATGAATAAATAAATAAAATCTTAAAAAAAAGAGAGAGAAAAAAACACATATTTGCAGCCAAATCAACTTATCATGGTCTTTCTTCTAAGCCACATTTTCACTACCAATGTGCCATATTTGTATACAATGAAAATTAGGGCAGGAGTAATACTTAGTTTTTTGCTTTTTCTTAGACCCAACATCCAATCAATCTGTAAATCCTATGGTGCTACTTTCAAAACTGATCCTGAGAATTTACCATATCTGCCCTGGTTCTCTTCAGTAACTTGTGGAATTGTGCACTTGTCCCCTATCTAATCTCCTAGATTCTGTTCTTATCTCCCTACATCCTGTCTCCAATTGACTTAAAATATTTGAAGCACTTAAATAAGAGCACAATTTTCTCTTCCTTAAAAACTTCCAAAGTTCTTACCACCGATGGCATATGCAGTCCAGTGTAGTCTAGCCAGATCTAATTCCCTGCCTAGTTTGCGACCAATTCCCTACTTGTTCTCCTTTTTTTTTTTTAAGATTTTATTTATTTATTCATGAGAGACACACACAGAGAGAGGCAGAGACACAGGCAGAGGGAGAAGCAGGTTCCATGCAGGGAGCCTGATATGGGACTCGAGCCTGGGTCTCCAGGATCAGGCCTGGTCTGAAGGTGGCGCTAAACCGCTGAGCCACCAGGGCTGCCCCCTATTTGCTCTCTTTACTCCATCCACACCAACCTTCTTTGTCTTAAATCCATGATGCTCATTCCTGCCTGTGGCCTTTGCACAGGCTGTTCCCTCTGCCTGGAAGACTTTTCACCTCAGTCTTTGTGTGCAGGAACCTATTCCAATGTCATCCCCTCAAAAAAGGGATCTCTGTCTATCCCGTATAAAATTATCTTCTCCAGCCTCCAATGGCTACTCTCTTCCTTATCACCTTGCTTTCTTTGTTTTCACTTAAACATTTTATTTTGAGCTAATTTTAAACTTAGAGAAAATTTGTGAAAATAGTGAAGAATTCCCAACATCCTTTCTCCCACATCACCTAATGTTAACATCTTATGCAGGTTTAGTGCAATCAAGGATCACGAACAAATTGGCATTGTTATGATATTATTAACTAAACTGAAGATCTTATTCAAATTTCACTAATTTTTCACTAGTGTCCTTTGGTTTTTCCAGGGTCCTACTTTATTTTTGTCATAGCACTTATTGCTATCTGGAGTGACATTATTTGTTTGTTTTTATTGGCTATCCACCTTCCCAACAGGATGTAAGCTCTAAAGATAATGAACTTTTCTCTTGTTATCACCCAGTCCTATTTGTTGAACAAAAGAATGAATGAATGCTCTGGAAAGGTAGAGCTGATACGAACTACACGTAGTTAGTGTCATTACTTCATGATACATTCTGATAAGCAAATGCCCATGGAGTTGAAAAGGAAGTGATGCAAGGAAGGGTAAATCTTCTGCTTTGTTAGAAGCTGCTTACTTCTCCACTGTTTTTGAATTCTTTTGTGTCCATGAAATACTTGGGAACTGATGATGGAGGATGACAATGTTCTAGTAGATTCTGGATTCCTGGATTCCACCAAACAATGCAAGGTCAAATGCTAACTGTAACACTAATCACTATTTACAGTATTTACTGAAAATCCTGAAAAGATTGCCAACACAGCGGAAGAAAAATTGCTTCTGGGGAGTAAAGTGTTGTATACCTGCCTTTAGCTAATCCTGTGATCAATGAAAACTTAGATGTCTCTAAGCAGTGATACAAAGCTATAATCCGCTTATAACCAAGTATCACTGAACATTTTTCAGAAGATTCTTTGGCTTAAATTTAGCATTTGCTTGTTATGGAGTGCAAAAGGTCATCTAAAACTTAATCATGATTTCTGGCAAATTAAGTGTTTTAGCTTTTTTCTTCTTTGCTGTGAGTTAAATAAAATAGAAAAGGTTCTATGTATGAGTTATATCATTAAATATGACTTACATTCATAAAGTCAGTTTTTGATGGTAAAAAAAATGCACTGGCTTTTATACAAAAAGACACAAAGGAACAAAACAAGAAACGCCTCTCTGTAAAGAAGACACACCAAAGTTATAGTGACATTTACTTTTCTTCACTAGAAAAACATGAATCACTTCACAAAATCTGCTATTTAAATCATATCAAATTTAGGACTTCTTTCTTTTGGGCTAGAAGAAGAATTTTAGGCATTTCCTATGAGAAAAAGAATTATTTGTTTAACCACTCTGTTAGTTTGGCCAATTAGGTTTTGTTGTTACATAAAGAAGGTTAACCAAAGGTAAACTGTGTAGCAACTTGTACTATTGTTTAAACATGTACTGATTCTCAAGCAAAAAGAAGATTCAACATTTTAAAAGAAACTGTAAGTTTTTTCTGGTGAACATCTCTTAATTTGGAAATTTTTGCTTTACCCAAAGCATGTATACCAGTTACTATACATTATTGAACCTGTAATTTCTACCCCCTCCTACAAGCTCCTCAGCCTCTCACATTTCCCCATGCTTCCAGCAGAGTCCATTAGCAGGGTGGGTTCGATGGGTGTGTTAGAGAAGAAGTCCATACAAATTACTGGATCTAGCAAATTGGAAGAGTGTCTAGGCAAATTCTACATAAGATTTTTAGCTAGACTGGCCTTACTGGGTGGTGGTGCAGGGTAGTGTCCCCCCACTAGTTTCTCCACCAAGAGAACTTGTTTGTGGTGCTTTGCTCTTTACATATCATGGCCCCAATCATTGAACTAAACCTTGGATTTGCTCCTCATCAAGCATCTAGCACCTACTTTCATCTATTTGACCTTCAAAATATTTTGAGTATCTGATTCTCTTTTCTTGCCTCCTCTATCCTCAGTTGCTCTGAGACTATGCTTCCCAAATTTGCCTGTGAGAAGAATCACCTGGGGGCACTTATTAAATATATCAATCACTGACTTTAAGCCTATTGAATCAGAATTTTTATTTTATTTTTTTTAAGTTTTTTATTTATTTATTTATGATAGTCACATAGAGAGAGAGAGAGAGGCAGAGACATAGGCAGAGGGAGAAGCAGGCTCCATGCACCGGGAGCCCGACGTGGGATTCGATCCCAGGTCTCCAGGATCACGCCCTGGGCCAAAGACAGGCGCCAAACCACTGCGCCACCCAGGGATCCCTGAATCAGAATTTTTAAAGGACAGTATCAAGAATGGATGTTTTCAAAAGGATTCAATTATGTGAACTACGAAAAGCCACTGTCAACTTTCTTGTCTGGATTGTTGCAAAACTCTTCTCTCTGGTCTCCAGTCATAGCTCTGGCCAGCTCTCAAATAGCAGCCTAAGGGTCCTATTAAAAAGTTAGGTTAGTTTGGTCCTCTTCCTCATGCTTCTCTGTCTTACTGATTTAGTCAAGTGCTCCTTAGGATAACCTCTAAAGCCAGCTCCCAAATTCTCTAATCTATTCTCTTGTCCCTCTCCTCCTTATATATTCCATTCCAGACACAGAACTTCTTTCCCAAATCCTGTATCAGGGCCTTCGTATCTCCTGTTTCTTCTGCTTAGATTGTAACTTCCTAGATACCTGCTTGATTTGTCCCTTCATTTCCTTCCAGGTTGGACTCAACCATCACATTACCAGAGAGGCCACTCTAAATGAAACAGCAATGCCTCACCTGGATTTATCTTATGCCTCTTGTTTTTATTCATAGAATATAAGCACCTGCCATATTATTATTATTAATATTGATGTTGTCATTTTTTTTTGTGAAAGCAGGACCTGTTTTTTTGAAAATGTGGGTTGCCAGGATATAGCATGGTTCCTTGTCAGTTGGCTTTCAGGATGTGTTTGTCCAACTGTTCAATAAGTAAGAAGATAATTGAATGGACGAATGAATGAGAGATTGGGAGTATGTGCAAGTTTTTCTCACTGGCTCACCAAGTATAAGTGACTTAGAGATCATAGTAATTAGATGTGGAAAACAGGTGACAGAAAGCCCATCATATTTCTGGTGGAATTCCTTCTAATGATTGAACAAACAGAGCTATTGGGAAAGAGGGGCAGTAATATGCATGAAGACTTGCTTCCTTTCCCAAAGATTTTTCCATGTTGCAACTGATGTTTGGAATTTGGAAAATCTGAAGTATGAAGAGCTGCTGATTCTATGTATCTTTCCCTCACCGGTCTTATTGAATGAGGACTCTAAGAGCATGGTGTAATGCCTATTTGGTCAGCTCCAATTGGCTACCTTTCTTTGACTAATTTGAAAGACACTGTATTATTTTCCTAGGACTGCTGTAACAAATACCACCAACTGGGTCGCTTCAATAGATATTTATTGTCTCATAATTTCAGAGTCTGGAAGCTTAAGGTCAAGGGGTCAGCTGGGTTGATGTCTTCTGAGGCTTCTCTCCTTGGCTTAGAGACAACCACCTTTTCTTTCTATCTTTCTGTGGTCTTGTCTCTATGTAACTGTCTCTCTCTGTAGATTCACTCACATGCATACATAGGTAGGTATGTCTAGTAATACCTACAATAGGAGAGAATCACCAGCACATTTTTCCTATAAACAAGGTGCTACTCCTATTAAATTTCTTAAATATTTACAAGATCTCACACTTGCTTTGCTCTTCTCTTTTCCCCAGTCACTCTATTTGTATTTGCATGTACTATTATTGCTCGCTTCAGATGAATTATTTGAGATGCACACATTTATGTTAACAGATATGAAGACAGCTCAAAAATGATGATGAGTATAAGTGGGCTCTTATAAAATGTGAGATGTAACTATTTAATATTTCTGAAATTTACTCTCTCTTTTTCATACTGGAAAACTAGTGAAGGCCTGCATGAGGACTGAGCAAATGCAGTGCAAAGGTTCTCAAAGAGTGGCCCATGGAGCACTGGACAGGGTGTGTGTCCTAACTCCCAAGACATTTTCAGGTTGTTTGGGATCAACGATTTTTTCAGACCACTTGCCTTTCTTAGTATGTTGACATTTTTACTGGTGGATGCAAGTCAATGGTACCAAACTGGACCAATGATCATAAAGGCTCTTTGCCATGCATTTGCAGTTAAAAACAAAAACAAATGCCAGTTGTACTTACGAATGCCCACATAAAACAGTGGTAATTTTAATTTTGTTAAATCTCAATTTTGACTTGTTAAAAATGCTTTGTATAACTAAATGGGAAATTCAAATAAAGCATCTTCTGTTACATTCTAAAATATGTATGTTCCTTCAAGGAAAAGCACTTGAGTGTTTTGAGTTGTCAGCTGGAATACCCACTTTTTTTTTTTCATGAACACAATTTTTACTCAAAAGAACAACTGATAGATAAACTATAGATATTCAGATTTGGATATTTGGGAGATTTTTTTGTGTGTGTGTGTGTGAAAATGAACAAAATGAGCCTGTCAATTCAAGGGAAACAAATGACAGTATTTGATGTTAATGATAAGATTTGACTTTTCAAGCAAAAACCCACACTTGTCACGGTGACCTGACACCTGCTTGGTATTTGAAAACCTAACTGATGTGCTTGGAGGTGATACTAACAACATAGCTTCCTTGGGGCATCAGGGTGGCTCAGTTGGTTAAGCATCTACCTTTGGCTCAAGCCCCACATAGAGCTCTGCGCTAAGGAGGGAGTCTGCTTGAGGATTTTCCCTCTCCTTCTGCCTCCTGTCCACATTCCCCCTGGCTTACTCTCTCTCTCTCAAATAAATAAATCTTAAAAAAATGTAGTTGTTGATATTGAATAATAAAATATATCAATATTTGGAACATCTGTATAACTTCATAAGCCAGTATTTTCTCTTTTTAAATTTGTTTTTATTTTTGAGAGCATGTGTGTGGATGGATTTTCTTCATATGCCTCAACCAAAACAATATATCACAACAAGTCGAAGGCAGAAGCAGATAGAATTCAACTGTCTTCTGCCAAACATTAAAGAAATTTACAAAATTATAAAACAATGCCATTCTTCTCACTAAATTATTTTCAGGGGGATATAGTTATTTTTCATAAAAGTATGTTATTTACACTAACATATTTTGTACATTACTGTTATTTGAAAATGAATAAATAAATATATCCTAAAATTTGCAGTGCTTATTTTTAATATGGTAAATAGTGATAAATTTAACCCACATAAACAAGGGCCCATTTGGACCTTCAATGATATTTAAAGGCATTAAATATCTTGCAGCCAGTATGTTGAAGAATCCCTCATATAGTGTCTTTTCTGTGGTTTAGGTCACTTTGGTTCTTTCATTATCCCGATTCTATGCTGGCTTAGAAATAATCATCTTGGCACTCCTTCCTCCCCAACATCTCAGACTTCTGTATGAATGTTTTTTTTTTTTCAAAGATTTTATTTATTTATTCATAAGAAACACACAGAGAAAGGCAGACACATAGGCAGAGAGAGAATCAGGCTTCCTTTGGGGAGCCTGATGCAGGACTCAATCCCAGAACCCTGGGATCATGCCCTGAGCCCAAGGCAGATGCTCAATCCCTGAGTCACCTAGGTGTCCCATGGTATGAGTCTTAATGTCTATTTGCAGAGAGCTTTCGGTCTTCCTATTAGCAACAACAAAAACTCAGTCTGCTAATTTTCTACCTCAACTGTCTTATTTAACCAATGACACTATTTTATGCTTTTTTTTTTGAATATTTATAATCTCATTTATTCAACGCATATACTTACTCTCAACTACATTACACTAAGTGCTCAGGACATAAGTAAGGCAGATACTGTTATTAAGATCTTCACTTCTAATGGGAGAAGAAGGAAAAAAAACGAACCATCAATAAAATTAACAGTATAATTCACACTATGAGAAATTGCACAGGATGCTAGGGGCACAGAGGAGTGAAAGTCATACCCGGTTGTGGTGATCAGAGAAAGCTTTCCAAAGGTAGTGATGCCAGTCATGAGTCTTTAAGGGCAATTAGAAGTTGTCAGATGGGGCTTGCTCATTCATATGCCTAGAAGTTGAGGCTGACTGTCAACCTAAAACTTAGGTGGGATATTTTTTGACAAAGAGAGAGTGGGGGAGGGGACAGGGGGCCAAGGGGCAGCAGGAGAAAGAGAAGGAATCCCACGCAGGCTCCATACCCAGAGCCCAGCATAGGGCCTATTGTGGGGCTTCATCTCATAATGTGAGATCCTGACTTGAGCTGAAATCAAGAGTTGAACACTTAATTGACTGAGCCACTCAGGTGCCCCTTAGGTGGGACTGTTGACACACATCTTATGTAGTCTCTCCGTGTGACCTAGGCTTCTTCATATGTTGGTGGCTGAATTGTAGGGTGAGTGTCTAGAGAGAAAATGTCAGAGGCAAACTGTGCCCTTTTATAACCTAACCTTGTCATCATGCAACATTACTTTCTTTCCAATTCTATTATTTTGAGGCTGTCACAAAGGCCATTTGATTTTAAGGAAAGGGAAAATATACTCCACTACTTTCTTGTGGAATGTATTGCTATGGATATTTAAAAAAATTTTTTTAAAGATTTTATTCATTTATTTGTCAGAGGGAGAGAGAGAGAGTGAGAAAGAGTGAGCACACAAGCGGGGCTAGGGCAAAGGGAGAAGGAGAAGCAGACTCCTCCCTGAACAGAGAACATGATGTGGGGCTCAATCCCAGGACCTTGGGATTATGACCTGAGCTGAAGGCCGATACTTAACCCCCTGAGCCACCCAGGTGCCCCACCATGGACATTTTTGGAAAATAGTCTGTTCTTGATCCACAGAGTTCACACTCCTCTTACATGCAAAATAGACCTAAACCCTCTTCCAGACTCCTCAGATCTCATCCCATTATGGCATCTGGCTCAGGTTTATGGTCCAGGATCCTATAATCTAAATCAGGTCTAAGGGCATGATGCTTCTCAGCTGCAGTTCCTTGAATATGACCCCCTAGTAAAGGTTTTCTCAATTTGAAGACCTGTGAACAAAGGAGAGGAGTTATATGCTCCCCACACACTCAACAGCAATGGTGGGATAAACATAGGATAAATTCTGTAGACACTTCCATTTAAAAAAGGAAGAAAATGGAGGATACTCTAGATCAATTCTGAAATCTATTTGGATATATTTACGATTTCCTTCTTTAGGGTTTAATCTTCCACCTAGAAATGGTTCTTTATGGCTCTTGACTCTTGCCCTCTGAGTGATCTTCCCTTTCAGTGAGAATCATCCTCTCTTTGCAGCTGAGTGGTATTCTCAGCCTGTTACCTGCACATGATATTCAGAGCTCAAAAGCCTTCTTTTAAATTTTTTTGCAATATGAAGAGAAGACCTGGTATGGATGGAATGAGGGATGGAGTAGTGAATTGGTAGAAGATGACTCAAGAGAAACAGGCTACAAGTCATCCACTGAGCTAGAGTCTTATCCAATCAGTACAATATAGAAATGCCAATTTCTGCTACTTATTCTCTTTTGCTGTAATTTTCCTGAAAGTATTCATACTGCTTTAAAATATGTATTGCTGAGGTCAGGCAAGGTATGTTTATAGGCGACAATAGTTTTAAAGTTCATCTTGTTTGAATTTTTATTGCAAAATTCTATCACATGTGTACTCTTTTAGTGTTCCTCAAGTGTCCTGTGGGCACAGAGGATTTTCCAGTTAACTGCTTCATATCCATTACATGTAAGGTACTATTTCTGTCTGAGAATTTCAATGCTTGAAATCTAATACAGCTTCAACTAGGAATCTATGTTTTCTGGGAGAGTGCAAATTCTGTTAATAGGCTGTAATAAGAGAAATAAGGCCAACAAGTCACTGTAGGTAACTAAAAATACATAAAAGTTTCTCTCCTATTTTAAGTTTCTATGGATAGGTAGCTTTGAGTTTGCAAATATATATGACTATCCATTTATTGGTTTTTAAATCAATAACTTGATCTGGTTCAGAAAAGTTAGTTGTGTTGTTTTGTTTTAATTATTTTCTAAGGTATTTTATTTTTAAAAATTCTTAAAAAGATTTTATTTATTTATTCATGAGAGACACAGAGAGAGAGGTAGAGTCATAGGCAGAGGGAAAAGCAGGCTCCATGCAGGAAGCCTGATGTGGGACTCAGTCTCTGGACTCTGGGATCACACCTTGAGCCGAAGATAGACGTCAACTGCTGAGCCACCCAGGCGTCCCTCTAAGGTGTTATAGACTACAAGTTTACAACATATTTTTACCTTATGAGTCCTTCTGTTAATAGCCATCCAGTATTTTTAGTCAAAATGTTGAGAAAAAGGGAAAAAGCTGAAAATTACCATATATTTTATTCCCCCAAATTAATCATTCTGTCTAAAACCTCTAGGGTACAAACAATGCATTACTGCTGCAACAGATAATGTCACATAAAATCCATAAGGATGTAAAGAGAGGAGAGAAAAATTAGGAGAGATGAAAGGATGTCTGAGATAAATTGGCGAACTAACACTGAAGTAGCTTCCATTCAGTTTGACTTAATCAATATTTTTGTTGAAGATTTGCCTATTTGAACAGGATAATCCTTGCCTTTTAGTTATGAGCTGTTGTGTGGATGTGAAGTGGGCATTATAATTCTGTATAATCAGGGCAGTAATCATAAATACCATGATTGATGAAAAACAATGTGTGCAAGCTGAGCAAGCTTTCTATGCCATTGGAAGAGGTGAGAAGAAAAGGTAAAAGGATAGAAAAATACAGGATGTCTTATGGAAAGACTGAATACCTTATTTGGTTGAAATAATAAAATAGGAAGAAATGACTTAGAATGGTGGGTTGTATGTAGATCCACCCAAAAGACCTAGAATGCAAAAGAAATACTACCTTTTTCTTCCCTGTGAGATGAGGGATATAGTTGAAGATTTTAGGGAAACTGTGATACATAATTAGGTGGTGATTTTTAAGAAATATATATCTTATAGCTCTATGAGTTATGGTTGAGAATTGATAACGTGGGGTTAAGTTTTCTACAATCAGAAAATTAATCTGATTCTTGTGTTTGTTTTTAGAATGCCAAGAAGATTGCTCTGTGCATAGTTTTGGTTCTTGAAAAATTTATTTTGAATAAATAATGGAGAAAAAATCTAAGCTCTATTTAGCAGCTTTATTTCAATATATTTACTTGTGAATGTAATTACATAGGTTGTAGAATATCTACAAATTATAAAGTACAGTGTTTTAAACTTGGAAAGTGTTACTATGTCATAACAAACACAGTAAGCTGTATCTTGTGTTTTTTTCTAAAATACAAGGGGTGGAAGAACTTCTTTTTAAAGAGTCAGAGTAAGTATTTTAGACTTTGTAGGCCATGTGGCCAAGACTACCCAGTGGTGTTGTTGTAGCATAAAGGTAACCATAGACCATATGTAAATGAATGAGCATGGTTGTTTCTATAAAACTTTATTTACAAAAATAGTCTGTGGGCTGCATTTGTCTCACATGCTATGGTTTTCCAACCCTTGATCTTCATCCTCAGTTGTCTTTTTTTTTTTTCTTAAAGGACTTAGGTTCATATGTAAAGATATGAACAGTAACTGAAATAAAATGCATCAAGAATAGCTAAGAAACAGGTTTGAAATCTCAATTATTCAAGATAAGTAAGTTCTAGAGATCTATTGTGTTACATTGTACACTTCAAATATTGTTAAGAGGTTAGATCTCATAATATGTGTTCTTATCACAAATAAAACAAAATAAAATGAAAAAGCTAAGAAAGATAGGGCAATTATTTTATTTTGTTTCTATTGTATTTTTCATTTTATTTTTAACACTTAAACCTTACTCATTTGGAATTTTTACAGATTGGATGGTACTAAGTTGAGATATAATACCTATTCTAAATGGATAGCTAAGTGTGACACTAATATCTATTTAATAATCCACTTTCCCCCCTATTTATTTGTATTTCACATTTACCAGATATAAATTTTCCTCTATTTATGGGTAATTCAAGTTCTAAAAGTGAGTCCAGAATGACACAATATTAGTGACCATTGATGACATTTGTTGTCATCTTTTGTTGTGACATTTAGCTTTATTTGTGTCTAAACATTTTATTTTAAAGATCAGAATTCATAAGTAGAGGATTCTGTCCATGAAATTTTCATGTGTGTGTCAGGCTTTCACACCAAATACCAAAACACTTTTCAGAAAAATGTATGTAATAGATTATTTAAAAACAGAAGAACAACTATACGTAATTCTGTGGTGAAAATGGTCTTCCTAAACTTAATACAAAGGAAAGAAAATATAAACTGATTACACCTAACTATGTAATTGTAGAAAATTTCTGTATGGTAAAAAAAAAAATAAAATTCTACAAAAACACCATAACAAAGTTAAAGGACAACTCCCTCCAAATATCTGCAGCTGATGTGTTGAACAGAGGATTAGATGTTTACTATCAGTTGAAGAGAAGTGTAGAGGCTTCTTAGAGGCTGAAATGGCTTCTTAGAGGCTGAAATGAGTCATGTCTAAAAAGATTTTGTAGCCAAGCTGGCCTTGGGGTCTTGTACGTATCTTGTCCCTCTGGTTTTTAATTCATGAAGTGGAATATTAACTTCTCACAGAATTGTCATGAGTTTTAAAATGAATTAATGTATATAAAGTGCTTTTGTTTTTGTTTTATTAATGGTTACTATTATTTATATTGTGTGGACAAGAGGAATTGTTTTTTTAATTCCTAAGTCTGTGGACCAAGAATCACATTTAGGATCCAATGTAGAGATAATTGTGAATCTCCTGTGGCCTCAGACCATGCTTATTATTTTATTAGGAATACTAATACTTAATCAGGAGAGAAGTATGCACTGAAATCATGAAGTGGAAAGTAATAGTCCTAATCAATTCACATAAAGAGCAATGTACATGGTTATTGAATATATAAAATATTCAGTTTTACTATTAATCACAGATATAGCAGTAAGCTACCCTGTCATTACAAAAAAAAAAAAAAAAAGAAAGCAATATTTGGCTAGAATTTGAGAAGTTAAATCTTGGTTTAGCTTTTAATTCCAATCCTGATAGGAATATAAACATACAGCCTATCCAGAGACAATTTAGAAATTGAAATTTAGACAATTTGAAAGTATGTATCAAAAATCTTAGAATATGAATGATCTTTGTAATATTTAATATAACCATGAAATCTTAGGAAAGGAGAAATCTTTATTCGATATTGCTAACAGGAAAGACTCAATTTATGAAAATGCTATGTCTAATATGAGTCAATTATAATAAAAAATATTAAGAATGTATGTGCCCAGAAAAAGCGTAAAGAGATTTATAGTGGTTATTATTGAGAAGGGAAATGTTGTGTTTATGTGTTTTTAAATTTCCTTTACTAATCTTTCAAATAATTCTTCTCTATTTAGAGTATAAGCAATATCACTTTCAGAGGCTGTTGCTGTGGTCTAGACCAGGGGTTATAAACTTTTTCTGTTAAGGGCCAGACAGTAAATATTTTAGGGTTCATATATCATATAGTGCCTCCTGCGAGCCCTCATGTCTGATTTTGTAGGGCAAAAGCAGCCACAGGCAATCCAATAACACTTTATTTACAAAGACAGGTAGTGGGTGCGTTTGGCCTGTGGGCCATAGTTTGCCAAGCCTGCCAAGCCTGCCAAGCCTGCCAAGCCATGGTTCAGACAAGGGATAACTGACTTGACTTTACAAGTGACACCTAGATTACAAAGGTGGGAATAAGGCCAATGTTGAAACATTGCTGAGGTGCAATTTACAGGTCTTGAAGACAGTCTATAATGCAGAAGGAAAGGAGAGTTAACTGTGCCTCTGAAGTTTCAGTTTCAGACAACACTGAAGGATGAGTGATGGCTGTCAGCCAACATGGAGAACTCAAGAGAAAGATCAGATCTGTGAAGAACATGAGAGAATCAATTTGTGATGTGGTGAGTGGCATGCTGTTTGCAGAAAGGCATTTACACACATGGGCTTGGTGTACGGGGATGTAGTGAGGTGTGGAGCTGACACAGCATTCAGCTGTGTCAGTGCAGAAGTGATAACTTGATAACACCATGGGGATTGTGAGATCTTAGCATTTAAAAAAATCAGTGTGACTCACAGCAGCTTGAAGAAACCCAAACTTTGATGCCTGAAGATGCACCAAAGCACTTAGATAGAATGATTAGGATCATTCACCATAGTTTACCCTCTCTCTCCTCACTCTGGCAGTGGGAAAGATAGCTCTAGAAACAGAGTTGACATCGCTCCAAATGCATGGCCAGCTTCCTTCTGTATTTCATTAGCAGAGAATGCAGAAGTGGGAATACTACTTTGTCAGTACACAAAAGCAAAAGGCTACATTCACATCTCACGTCAAAGCTGTCTATTTTTAGGATTTTTGTCCTAGGAAGCCAACCTACTGCTGAATGATCGAAGCAGAGAGAATCCATTTCCATTTCAGCAGATTCATTATAGTGCATCTTGCCTGTTAAGGAATTAATTAAAGGTGGTGTTTTTGTTTTCTTCCACACATATACACACACGAGAATGTCTGCCGTGTAGGTATCTTGTGAATGTCACACAGGTAGTTGACTAGAATTTGGTAGTATAGTGGTTCAAAAAAACCAAAACAGAACAAACAAACAAAAAACAACAAGAACAAAATAAAAAGAAAGATAAAAAAAAAAACCTGGATGGAATTTAGGAAAAACATTGTAACCGTCTTCTCCATAATGAAATAATATTATCATTATCATAATTATTCAGAGATATGGTCATTTAAATCAGTAATTTTCAATGCGGAGTTTCAATGTTTCCATAGGAAAATTATTCTGATATTTTGGCATCAATGAAAAAAATAGGAAATGGGAAAGAGATTGAGGGCAACTTTTTAATAATATGGATTTTTCCCCTTTTCACATAGTGCGAAAATTACAGTGGTTGCCAGAGGTACTAAAACAGTCAGACCACTTTCAGAAATTCAGTCACCTCTTAAACACTTAGAGGCTGAAATGAGTGAAAACCCGTTTTCAGAAGAGTTTCCAAGGAAGTAGAAAGTTTCCACACCCTACATCTTGTACTAAAAGAAATGGAAACTGGGCTCTGTCTGCCAAAAAGTCTGAATTATTGTGTCACAGGCTGTTGAACATTATAATCAGCAATAAAAAATGTGAACATGCTTGATGCTATATTAAAATGCACTTTGAAAAGTTTACCCTAATAATATTTTTGGATTTATTTTATTTCATTTTTTTGCAATGCTAACAGTGTTTCCACATTCCCGATAACAGTAAGAAAAACAAGACTGGGGAGTGTGGGGGGAATGAAATGGAAATAGAGAGCTTCAGAATTAGTGTACTGAAAAAAGATTTTTTTTTTCCTCAAAAATCACTTGGAAAAACCCTGGTGTTGTCTGATGGGCCAAAGACTAAGAGTAGAAATTTCAGTCTTTATTTTTCTGATTATGAACATAATGCATACTCATATAAAAATATAAATGATTTAGGAACGTATAGAAAGTAAAAATTATTGCTAGATTTCTCAGAGATAACTATTGTTAATATTTCCAGATATTACTGTAGGCATCTGACTTCATGTATGTATAAGTATATAATGTACGTATAATATTGTGTATGCATAATTTTACATAAATGAGTGCACACTTTGGGTTTTGTTTACTCAGCTTTTTTCATTCAGCAATATCTCGTTGATATTTTTACAAGTCAGTAAATATGGGTTTATTACTTGATTCCAGGTTTTATTCTTTTATGTATGATTTTGTTACATGGACATTACACAAATTACTTAGTCAATCTGTTGGTCATTTTAGATTGATTGCAATTCTTTGCTATTTGAATAGTCCTGGGATAGCTATTCTTATAGTTTGATTGTCTTATTAGCATAAATTCCTAGAATAGAAATTCATATATCTATTCAACAAACATTTATAGAGTGCTTATGTTATGGTGGGTATTGGCTTAAGCACAGGGGATTATATTTTCAGGAACAAGAAACAGATCATAAATAAGCAAACATATGAATATGTGATTCAGTTTATAAGTGTTATGGCAAAAATAATTCAGGGTGATGCTCTACAGAGGATTGGTAGTCCAACTTAGACAGAATGGACAAGAAAATGTCAATGATGAGGACGTATTCGAGCTGAGGTCTAAATGTCAGAATGTGTCCTGGTATACATGGATCTGGAGCAGAGCATTATAAGCAGACAGAGGGAAAAGCAAGTGCAAAGTTCTTAATGTAGCAAAGATCTTGGCATGTTCAAGGAGTAGAAATGAAGTCAGAGTCTGGGACTCCATGGGATCATGGAGACAGTGACAAGTGATTAAAACAGGGATGCATTTTAGGGCTATTCATGTGAGGCATTGCAGGCAATGTGAAGCCTTAGGACTAAAGTTTTAGTAGATTGGGAAGCCATTGGAGGGTTTTATGCAAAATATTTTAAAAAGTTGACATGGTAGGATACTGAGTTTAAAAAGATCACCTTGGCTGCTCTGTGGGCTGTGGGGTGATGCTGGGGCAAAAGTGAGAGAGGAGAGAGATCAAGCAGAGTAAATGTCAGTAATTAAGGAAAGTTCAGGGCAAGGAGTTTTCTGGGGGGTGAGGATTATAGGTTGAGAATTCTGTTTAAATCATATTTTGCTTGAAGGTCTTAGACGCAATTGTAGATATACATTAAGCAGCTGGATATCTGAATTTGGAGCTTAGAAAAAACTAGAAGTGCTAGAGAAATAAATTTGGAAATCAGCATATGGGCAGTATTAAAGGCTTGGAACTGGAGCCATAACTTAAGGAGAAAATATGGAAAGAGAAAAGTAGAGGGCTTAGTACTAATCCCTGGAACACTCACACATTTAAAGATGAAGCAGAAAGGGGGAGCCAACAGAGGAGGCCAAACAGCAGCAGTCAGTGAAGTAGGAGGAAAACCAGGAAAGTCACAGAAGCCCAGGAAGAGATGGCATTTTAATAACTAAAGGGCGGTAAACTGTGTTGAATCCTGCTGTGGTCTGAGTAAAATGAAGACGCCAATGTGACCATTGGATTTGGCAACACCTTAGGGAGGGCAGTTTGCGTAGAGGGCTGGAAACAGAAGCCTGGTCAAAGTGGGCCTGAGGAGGAAATGGGCTACGAGGAAGTGAAGTCCATGATGGATAATTCTTTCAGGAATTTTACTTTGAAGGGGTGAGAAAATGTGGTAGGTAGATGTAGAAGTGAAGACAAAGAGACAAAGAAACTTTTATTTATGTATTTCTTTATTTACTTATTTGAGGAGAGAGAGAGTGGGGTAGGGCAGAGGGAGGAGTGGGAGACAGAGCATCTTAAGCAGGCTCCATACCCAGTGTGGAGCCCAATACTGGGTTCAATCTTATGACCCTAATCCTAAGATCATGATCTGAGTCGAAATCCTAAGTCGGGCACTTAACCCCCTTACCCAAACAGGTGTCCCATTATGAAGAAACTTTTAAACATGGAATGTTCTAAATATATTTAAATATATTTAAGCTGGAATGACCCTATAGAGAGAAAAAAATGATAATGCAAGAGAAATAGGTTAAAATCAAGGACCCTCATTCTTGATTAGGCAAGAAAAGAAGAGATCCAGGAAGTGGGAGCAGGCTTTGCTCTAGGAGACCTCCATTATGCCAAGAAGTATGGTGGACAATGTGCATGCAGACCTCATAGGTAGGCCATTAGACTTGTGTTGGTTCTCTAAGGGAGTCCTCAAAATATATCTACTTACTCAAAGAAGTCAGAGGAAAGATGAGGAGTTAAGAGTGTGGTAAGAGGAGAAAGTGGTGGAGATTGGGGCACTTAGAGAAAGTATGAAAGAGCTGTTTCAGAAACCCCTAGGCATGTTTAGAAAGATTGCCAGTGTGTACTGCTGGTATGAGATGTGGTTACTAATTTAAATGGAGCTTAGATAACATGGTTATATGTATTTTTTCCTCTAGCACTGTGCAGCAGCATAAGTACAGGTATGAGAAGAAAACAGGTGATAGATTAGTATGATGGCAGAGGGAGAAAGAAGCAAGGGGCTGAAGGTGTTTGCAAAGCTGGATAAGGTGGGAATTGTGGAGATGAGAGGTTTATAGTCTGAACTATGTCCTCTCCAAATGCATACATTGAAGTCATAATACCCCGTACCTCCCAATGTGACTATATTTGGAGTTGGAGTCTTTAAAAAAGGAATTGAGGTAAAAGGAGGTCATTAGAATGGGCCCAAATCCAGAAGGACTGGTCTTCTTATAAGAAGAGATTAGGACATAGACACACACACCGGGAAGACCCCATGAAGACAGAGGGAGAGGACGACCATCTATAAGCCAAGGAGAGAGGCTTCAGTAGAACACAACCCTGCCAGCTCTTGATCTGTGAGAAAACAAAAGTCTGTTGTTTCAGTCACCCAGGGGTATTCTGTAGTACTTTGTCATGGTAGGAATCTGTAGTATTTTGTCATGGTAGCACTAGCAAACTAATAAAGAAAGGTATCATGAACTTATTAAAGAAGAAGTTGGGTCAACAAATTATATGTTCAGCTGACCACTCAGAATAGTTGGCAGAAGAAGATGAATACAAGTGAACTTGGAAAATAAGAGGTGGTAGGGATCATGATCCTTCAAAGCAAGATTCTGAAGGTGGTGATGTTACTGGTAATGACCAAACCAATGGTTGAGCCTCTGGGAGTGCTAAAGTAGGGCTGAGGAAAGGATTATTGGAAGAAAGGAGTGAAGACTGAGAGGACAGGGTATTTGGTGAGTCATTCGTGTAGATGTTGAAATCACCCACGAGGGTGACAGGAATAGGAATGAGAGTGAAATAGTGAATCAAATGAATAAAATACTCCCCAAAATGAAAGAAAGAACCATCAGAGTATGACAGATGATAGGACAAGGGCAGGGATAGGTATGTTCTGGTAGTGCTCAATTTAAGGAGGCATGCCAAGGAAGAAGGAGGGGAAAGAGTTTAAAAGAGACAATGGTGAGGAAAGAGAGCATGGTCAGTTCACCCCTAGACCCTAACTATTGGGGTCTGAGCAAAAATCAGCCTTTAGTGAGAAGACTGCTAAGGAGACAGAGTGTACAGGGGGCCTTCCAGGTAGAAGAAGGTGAAAGAACAGATCCAAATCAGAGTTGAGGATGTAGAAGAGTTTGCATATTCTGGGCCATGAGTTCTCTACGGGGGAGACAGAGTGATACTCAAGAAGATTATGAGAATGACTAATTTAGGAGCTGTGTCTTTGGCTTTGAATGCTGCTGAGTGGAAGAGCATATATGAATTGATACAGGACCCACAGCTCACTGGGGAGCAATCCCGGATGGCCATATGTGATCCAAACACATAGGCGATTATTCCCTGGGAAGAAGCCTGGTGGACCGGATAAAGTCCTTGTAAGATCTGTTTACCATAAGAAGGGGCATTGTCTCCACCTATAAATGCCAACTGGGACACCCCAGATGAAGCAACTGATATATTTTGTATGTAAACTGTGCAAGACCAGCTTTTGGATGATAAGGATATTTAGCTGTTGACTGTGCCCCTTACCAGGTCATGGTAAATGCTGTGGGTAAAGGGGCTCCTTCCTCATGGCACCCCATAATACCTTATTGTCACAGAACTGAAAAATAGTCAGGAAGCTTTATCTAACTTGCTGTCTCAGCTATCTGTGATGGGTTTTACAGATGCTAATAAAAACTTCAGGTTTATTAACAAGAGAATGGGAAGACATGAGGAAAAAGTTGAGGGACTCTTCCCAATAAGGTGGAGACTTTTATTTTTATTCTTTAAGGATTTTTAATTATTTATTCATTTTAGAGAGAGACCATGAGTATGCATGGGGACAGAGGGAGATGGAGAGAATCTCAAGCAGACTCCCTGCTGAGCACAGAGCCTGACATGGAGCTTGAGCCCAGGATCCTGATAATAGGTTCTAAGCCGAAGTCAAGAGATGAGTGCTTAACCGACTGAGCCACCCAGGCACCCAAGATTGAGATTTTTAAATGGTTATTAAGAAAAAAGGTGTATAAAGTGAATATTGATAGGAAGGAAACAAAGAGAAAACAGAAAGAGGAGGGTGAGGGGACTATTCCTAACAGGATGGAAGTTTTTACCTTTTTTAAAGATTTTATTTATTTATTCATGAGGGATACAGAGAGAGAGGCAGAGACACAGGCAGAGGGAGATGCAGGCTCCGTACAGGAAGCCCAATGTAGGACTCAGTCCTGGGACTCTGGGATCATGCCCTGAGCCAAAGGCAGATGCTCAACAGCTGAGCCACCCAGGCATCCCAAGGTGGAAGTTTTTAAATGGTGGTTGGGAAATGAGATGGATGAATTGGACATTGATGAAGTTAAAACAGAGGTTTTAATATAATACTACCAAAGGTTGGGGGAGCCAAAGCAATCCCCTACTGGTCCCCCCAAAAATCTGCTTCATTTATCCCAATTTGAAGAAACTAGAAAAGCTGGAAGACAGAGATAGCTATGGGAAGTCTTAGCAGTCATTGCTTGGGGCAGTGGTTGGGCAGATTAACCAAGTTAACATTGATGAAAGGGCCAGGCTCCCTTGGTTTGCCTCCTCAGTGAGGACCCAAAGTGTTTGGCACAAGAGTAGATAAAATAGTCTGGGAGTAGAGAAAACAAGTCTCCAGGACTCCTTGACACAGAAGTCCCACAAACAGTTGTACTAAAACCCATTGGCAGAACCCTGACTCATGCTACCACTAGATGGAGAGAGTGTCAGAATGTAATGGTTGATGGGATTGTGAAAGTTGGAATGTTTAAGCAGATAATTATATGAAGCTGTGTCAACTTGTCCTGAATGTTTTGTGGGAATGGACATTATGTCTGGCTGGGGAATACTTTCCCTACCCTACCTAGTGTTGTCAAACCAGAACTGCTGATGAAGTCCTAATGGAGGTCACAGTTAGGAATGTGAGAAATTTAAGGGTTGATGGAATTAAGGCAGAAGTTTGTGGGAAAGTTGGCATGTGTGGACAGGCTTTTTGTGAGGTGGTTGTGTCTCTTTTACCTGCTTGTATTATGGGGGTGGACACTGAGTCTGACATGGAAATGTGTCTCCTACCAAGTACTATAAAACAAAAGGTATGGAGAGCCACCCTTGAAGCAGTATTAATGGGACACATTAAATGGGAACCAGTAAGTTTGCCTCAGCACATACAATGCGAACAGAGACTGGGCTGCTGGGAGGGACAGGCTTTCTGTGTGATGGTCCCCTATAGACGGGTCTGGAATGCAGGAGTTTCTGTCCCTGTGGAGTTGGGGTGCATTATTCTCCTAGTGTGAATGTGTTTGCCCACCTGGAAACTCTCCTTAACCAATTTTTATGGGGGCTTCCTCAGGTAGGCATGATCAACCATTAACTCCTTTTTTTTTTTTTTTTTTTTTTTTTTTTAGATTTTGAGTTTTTAATTCCAGTTAGTTAACATCCAGTGTTGTATTAGTTTCAGGTGTACAACATAGTGACTCAACACTTCCAGTAATCACCCTGTGCTCATCACAAGTGCCCTTCTTAATCCACATTATCTGTTTAACACACCACCCACCCCCCATGCTTTGGTAAGCATATTTGTTTTCTATAATTAAGAGTCTGTTTCTTGATTTCTCTCTTATTTTTTCACCTTTGTTCATCTGTTTCTTAAACTCCACGTGTGAGTGAAATCATATGATGTCTCTCTTTCTCTGACTTACTTCACTTAGCATTATACCCTAGTTCCATCCATGTGGTTGCAAATGGCAAGATTTCCCTTTTTTTCTGGTTCAATAATATTCCATTGTATCTATATACCACATCTTCTTTATCCATTCATTAGTCAGTGGCTACTTGGGCTGCTTCCATTTCTTGGCTATCATAAATAATGCTTCTGTAAACATAGGAGTGCATGTATCCCTATGAATTAACATTCTTGTATTCTTTGGATAAATATTCAGTAGTAGCAATTGCTGGTTCATAACATAATTCTATTTTGAACTTTTTGAGGACCCTCCATACTGTTTTCCACGGTGGCTGCACCAGTTTGCACTTCTACCAACAGTGAGCGAATGTTCCTTTTTTTTCTACATCTTCACCAACACCTGTTGTTTCTTGTCTTGTTGATTTTAGCCATTCTGACAGGTGTGAGGTGATATCTTATTGTAGTTTTGATTTGCATTTCCCTGATGGTGAGTGATGATGAGCATCTTTTCATGCGTCTATTGGCCATCAAGATCGTTATCTTGACAGCTGGTAATGTCCAACAGGGAGCAAAGAGAGAGCAATCTCCCTCAGACTACTAGTTTGATAGAGAATTGGAATGGACAATTAAAACATCAGTTGTCTAAAACGGGGAGATAAAAGCTGGAAGGGCCGACTTACACAGCTTCATGAGTGTGTGTTCGCATTCAGCACAAACATGAGGGCTGGCTAAAGGACTGTCCCTACTAGATAGATCTTGGTTTTCCTGGTAGATCTGGGAAAGGCTGGTGGGGAGGAAGGTGTTGATATTCTTTCCTCCTCATGTCATTTCAAATTTTGTTCTTTCCGTCTACTTGATGCAGTGGTCACAGGACCAAGGGCTGTAACTTCAAAGTCAGAACAAGGATGATTCCTAGCAAGAAACTGGAACATGTTTTGAACCTTTATGCCATAATTCCTTAGGTCCTGATGGGGCAAGATATATCTTCACCCATCTGCCAAATTGGGATCAACAGTGAATTCAGCTATATTACCTGATGGTAAAAGTAGCTCTCTAGTTGCAGCTAGGTAGCATTACTCCATGTGAACGGGAGTGGATGGAGGAGGAACTTGCTAGGGTGGCATTGCTGCCTGCCATCTAGATTAGCACAGTGACTGAACCTAATGTCCCTTCCAAAGGTGGAAAAGTTTGGTATAAATAGAGAAAAGGAAATATCATGGCTGAGGGAAAGGGAATAAAGAGATGGACTACATAATGTAATGAGGGAAAGCCAGTGTTACAGTAACACCTCAAGAGAGGTTCAGTGTAAAAGATGATATTGTCTCTTAGCTCAGTTATGCCAGATCTCTCAAAAGGTGAAGACCCTCTTACTGAAACTACTTCTGTTTCTGGAACCTGATACAATCTATGGAAACCTCCAAATCTGAGTGGCCTTACCTCTCATGTCCTAGGACTTGGATATAATAGTTATTAGTGACTGAATGGGATTTTAATAATGTGCCAGTATCTTTTGACTTTTATGATTGTTTTGCCATAAGAGATCCACATTCATCCTCCCTTTTTTTTTTTTTTAAAGATTTTTATTTATTTATTCATGAGAGACACAGAGAGAGGGAGAGGAGCAGAGACCCAGGCAGAGGGAGAAGCAGGCTCCATGCAAGGAGTCCAATATGGGATTCGATCCTGGGACTCCAAGATCATGCCCTGGGCCGAAGGCAGGCACTAAACCACTGAGCCACCTAGGGATCTCAAGAGATCCACATTCAAAGACCAATGGGTGATACTGTGATTTATAATAAGGAATGTATATTAGATCTTTATCCCATTTCTAGCACAGAGCTCTTAAAACCCTTGGAGTTCCCTAGGTATTACAAGCCACAGAGGTATCTTTTGTTATGTTAACAACGTGACCTTTGGACTGCACTGAAGGTTGGGTGCTGGTTGCCTAGAGACTCAACTCTATGATTAAAAGGTTGAAACTTTCCCTCTTGGACATGGGGAGAGGCTGTAGGTTAACTCAATCTCCAATGGCCAATGATTTAATCCGTTGTGCCTTTGTAGTGAAGCCTCCAAAAACCCTGAAAGGACTGGGTTCAGAGAGCTTCCAGGTTAGTGAACATGCGGACATGGGGAGAGAGCAGTGCAGCCCTCCCCAGAACCTTGCCTCATGCATCCCTTCCATCTGGCTGTCCAGACTTACACCCTTTTATAATAAATAGTGATCTAGGGAGTAAGTGGCTTTCCTGAGTTCTGTGAGCAGCTCCAGCAAATTAATCAAATCCAAGGAGGGGGTTGCAGGAACCTCTGATCTATAGCCAGTTGGTTGGAAGTACATATGACAACCTGGACTTGCAACTGGCATCTGAAATGGAAGGCCAGGGAAGGGGTTGGGGGGAGGTAGTCTTATAGGACTGAACCCTGGGTAGGTAGTGTCAGAATTGAGTTGAATCATGAGATACCCTCCTGGAGTCCTAGAATTGCTTGTTAAGGTGGGGCAGTGCCTATTGTCACCCCTACTATGCACACACCCACACATTGGTATTGGTGGCCAGAACCTTTCAGGAGGGAAAGAAGTAGGACTGAAAAGGGAGGTAAATGGGTTGAATGAAGCATGTGATGTTACAGAGCTGGGCGGGGGTGGAGTGGGGGGGGTGTGGCGGGGTGTCTCAGTTTGGAGGCTGTGCATCGTAGGAAGTAAAAAAGCTCAAGAGTCTGAACAGGCATCTTGTAGTCAGATGGAGTGAAATACTGGAAATTAAAATTTCAGAAGTAAAGAAATCAGGGCTAATGATTACATATAGAATATGGTCTCGAGTAGTAGATGGGAATGCCATAAATGACGGGAAAATCAATACAATTTGCAATAAAGTGTTGGTACCTTGAGGTATTAGTCAATTCTTACTGTGGTAGCAAACAACTTCAATATTTCAAAGCTTTATACAAATGAAAACCTCTTGGGGTGCCTTGGTGGCTCAGTTTCTTGAGCATCTGACTCTTGATTTTGGCTCAGGTCATGATCTTAGGGTTGTGAGGTGGAGCTCTGCATAGGGCTCTGTGCTCAGTGGGGAGTCTGTCTGAGAATCTTTCTCCCTCTCCTTCTGTCCCCCCAGCCTGTCTCTAAACAAACAAACAAATAAATAAAATCTTAAAAATAGAAAAAGAAAAAGAAAACCTCTTTGGGTCATGTCAGGCTGAGGTTGGTCATGAACTGGCTCTGCTGGCCTGGGCTGCATGTCCAAGCTGAACAAGCAGCCCCTATTTGGGATATGCTGGTCTGATGGTGGAGGACAAAAGAAAGGAAGAAGAATCAAACAAGGGAAGCACACTTACAGGTTCAGCCTACATGTGGTGTACCTCCTGTTTGCTTAGGTTTCATTGACCAAAGAGGCAGGGCATCTCCCAAAATCAGTGGTGTAGGAGAAGTATGTTTTGCCTACAGGGAACCATGATCAATAAATAATACAATCTACCATAGTTGGTAGCATGGATATTGAGGTTGTTGCAAATGATATTGGTTCTATTACTAGGTAGAACAGTTGCAAAATCTTACAAAGATAATCATTTTAATAGTTAGAAATGTATAGCTAATATCATCAAAAAAACTGTCAAAAAGATCACATTAGTGTTAAAATCGAGAGGGGCATTGATCCAACTTAGGAATTTGCTTTGTATCATCTTGTAAAACTATATCTTTCAACTAAAAACCAACTGAGGAGTTCAACAAAGCAAAATGTATCAAACGAGATTCAGATCTGTAAAAACTCATTGCAATTTGCTGTTCTCCTTTTTTAGCAATTTCTTTTTTAAAAATCATCATAATCCTACTACCTTTTCCTGTTGATAAATGTGCAGGAGTGAAATGCCAGTCTCCTGAGTGAGCTGGAAACTCTTCATGTCTACAATCAAAAGCTTGGCTAACTTCTTGCATTTCTTTTTGTATTTAATTAGACACTGAAGATATAGAGACATTATTTTCTTGGAAAGTCCTACTAGTCGCATGACTAAGCTTTAATTAAAACAAGGACCTGGTTCTGCTCCTGCTCTGTCCTGAGAGGAAGTACCCATGGGAGTCCCCCGATAAGCCTTTCTCCAGAACTTTATAGCTCTAGCTTGTTACAAACAGTGAGAAGTGAAAATGTGAACCCCTCCTACAATATAATTTTCTCTAGAAATCTCTGATGCTATCTAGATTTATCAGAATCATAAGAAAGAGAATACTGTATAATGTATTATGCTTGACAATGATAAAATTAACTAACATTTATTGAGCTAAGTACCAGGCACTTTCTTTGTACCTAGATTACCTTAATTGGATTCTCAGAATGACAACTCTATACAGTAAGTGTTACTGTCAGATCCACCTTTTTTTTCCAGATCCATTTTTTTTTAAAATTGAATAAACTAAAGTATGAAAAGGTGAGGTACAAGTTACATATGTATTGCATATTTTAATACCTGAATTAATTAATAAAATAATACCAGCAGTTCCCAAACTGTGTGCTGAGATACTCTGGGATGCTATAGCTAACACATGGGGCTGGCTTGGGATATTTTAATTTTTCTGGAAAAATGTCTTAGATATCATGTAGGTCACTGTATCTAAGTGACTTGGACCTAGCTCCCCATTAACCGGTATCATTAGGTATTTCTTTTAGCCTAGGGGCATCATGGAATCATCAGCATCGTTGTTTCTAATTATTTTTTTTTCTATTAAAATTGTTAGTATTTTTTTCATCTTTACTCTTTCGTCATTACTATTAACATTATTTTTTTCAGGAGTTGTTATCATACTTAGAAATAAGCTTGGCCAAAAAAAAAAAAAAGATGTATGAGGTTTGTCTATTTTGTTTTGTCTACTCTGGGTACCTGAATGTTGAATCTAATAGGAAGGGTCCACCTGACCCAGGTATTCATGTGTAAGACATTTTAACTCAGGACTCGCTATCAAGATGAAAAAGAATGCATTGACATTAGCTAACCACATCGTCTGTAATGAGAACTATATATAGTTTAACATACACATTTTTATTTGACAAATGTTCTCGAGTTTCTCAAGAAGCTTCTGGTATTAAAACCAGTGACTGGTATGGGTCTTCAGTCCCTCTTCCCTAAAAATTCTTTAGGTGATAATTCTTACCAACCGTGGTTGTACAAACAATTCAGTACTGGATTGAAATTTTCTTCTGGATTTTTGGAATTCACCATGATGGTCCACTTCATCTGGTATAATACCCATTTCTTGCATCAGTGCACTTATTAGCTACTAAAGCATTCTTAATCTTTGCTTATACACTTATTCAAGATTTATATTGAATTCCTAGTATTGATTAACAATGATACCTGGAAGGCTTTACTTTCATCTGACGTTCTTTGCTATTTTTGGCTACTTCTTTCTATTATAGAAAATGACAGGAAAAAAAGCTCTATTTTTCTGCTTCTCTAACCTGTTCACCATGGGTTTGCCTTTTCTCTGCAGTAATAGTAATTCGCCATCTAAGAAAACGAGAGGCATATATAAGACCTTTTAAGTTAAGATAAATCTTTCTGGTTGGCACCTGCCAATCATGTGGATTCCTCATTTCTCGGCAACATGGCTTCATGTATCTAAAGCCATGAAATATAAATCTTCACCTTGCTGTTGACTGGCTAATAGTAGCTGGAGTCTTCCTGCCCAATAACCTGCCTACAACTGAGTACCTTGTTGACAGATATAGTAGAAGGCTGAATGTTTGTATGCCCTCAAAATCCATATGTTGCAGCCCCAAGCTCCAGTGTTTGGAGACCTTTTGGAAGTAATTAGGATTAGATGAGGTCATAACAGTAGGATACTCATGATGAGATTAGTGACTTTATAAGAAAAGGGACCAGAGTTTCCCCTCTGACCACCCCCTCCCCCGCAGCCGCAAACACACACTCCATATGAGGACCCAGCAAGAAGATGGACATCTGCAAGCCAGGAAAGAGAACTCTTACTAGAACCTGACCATACTGGCACCCTAATGTTGGACTCTAGCTTCCAGAACTGTGAGAAAAATGATTTCTGTTGTTAAAGCTATCTAATCTGTGATCTTTGGTAAAGACAGATCTAACGGACTGATAAGAGTAGGTACTAAGCATTTTTGATCACTTGTTTGATTGATGGTCAGCCTCTCTTCACATCTTGTCAGCTAATTTCTTTTAACTCAGCCTGAAAACTTATGGGCACTATGAATTGAATAAAACAATGTCATAAAGGTCTTTAGCAAAGCATCAATGTATTTTTACCTGAAATGAACAGACAGGTCCTCCAACTTCTTTTTATTGGGCTGAAATGACTCATTTAAAAAGTGAAATCTTTAGAGTGAATTCATGACTGAAAGGTAGACAAGCAACATTGACTTCTACTGCTCAAAAGTGGACCACCTTTGCTGCCAAAGCATGTAACTCAGCCATGAGTGAGGCTGTAGCCAGTCTGTAACAGCAGAAGAAAGTTTCAGACATTGCTTCAAGTGTTGGAATATGCCTGAATCATGTTAATGATTGTAATAACAAGAACTGTAAACAAGTGCAATCATATTAAGCCTGAAAAGCACAATGTGCTGGCATGACAGATGATTCATTGCATTTTTATGCTGAAATGAATATGATTTTCATAATTTGGGGAAATGACTCCTCTCTGAATGACTGAAGTTGCCTTTTTTTTTTTTTGATTTGTTGAAAACTTTTCTGGAAGATGAACTTGTTTATTGTTGCTTCGGTGGGTATTAATTGAGAATTGGAGGCAAACCTAAGCATGCCAATAATCCTGTCTTTCCTGTAACAAAGTGGAAAAATAAGCACTGTGATTTATTTCACTCCCTTGCACTTGTGAGGTGAAACAAACTTAGCATCCAAATATTTGTAAAACTTCCTAGATGCTGTCATTAGATAAATGGATCTCTCACACAAGTATATATGGATGGATATCACATATAATTAGGTTGATATGGGCAAAAGGTCACTTTAATAAGGCCATTCCACTGTACTTTCTGACAGTATGTAGGTACCTGGTAAGAAGGGCTGGGGGGCAGGAACAGAGAAACACAAGTCAAATAAGCTACTATTGATATTAGATAATTTTCAATTATTTTATGTTAGAAACCAACATCTACAAAATGGAGTGCTGTGAAGAAGAATCAGACGTCTCATCTTATGAGAACCATCAAAAGAATGGCCCCATGAGGTAGAAGCATAACACTAGTTTAGAGGAATATAATTACAGAAGATCAAAATGTCCCTAAGAGTCCTGATGATTCCTGTGAGTTCTTTTATAACAACTGAGAAACATCTATACTGTCAGATCAAATTCTTGGGTCACTCAAACATGCCATTCTACTTGCTTTTTTCCCTCTGAGGTCTGCTGACTTCTTGCCCTATTCTTTGTTTCCACTGGATTTTTGTTGTTGTTGAGCCATTTGTAAGCAAGAGGGTGACAATAATACCAACTAAAATGATGATGTAGTGTCATTCATGCTGATGTGGAGAAACCCCAAATTTTAAATGCCAAGAGTCTTGCCCGATTGTGCTAAAAAATGAAAAACACGCCTTAGATATTTGGGAATGGTTTGATTAGAAACAGGTGGAAGTGTTTGGTGAGTTTAGATGCTTTATGGCTTTGAGGTCAAGTTCCTGATAGCCTGTATATATTCGGTCAGAGCATAATACAGGATCCTGCAAGGCCGAGTCTGTGCTTCATCTAAGCAGACATGGCTTCAGACTTTGGGAATGAAGAAGTGTGTAAGGTCATACAATGTGCTCTCCAAGTGCAAAGATGCTAATTTGATTATGAAGTCCTGACACTTGCATGGGTTCACTTCATTTTGCTCAGCCACACAGAAGCAATTAAAATGATCAGTCATTATGTTTGGGCCATTGATCTCTTCCTTTTTGGCTGTCTTTAAAAGAAGTGATCTTCATCTAGATTCTCAGCTGACTTTTACTCTATCGTTTCCCTTAATAATAATGATGATAATAATAATAATAATAAGTATAAGTATAATAAGTTTGAAACACTTTAGGGCTATAGCACACTTTAAGATTTTATTTAGTTGCATGAATTTTTAGATACAATCTACAGTATCCCATTTTTATCAAGATGAAATGAAATTTGAAGTCCTTGGAAAATAAATGAACTTTGTCACTATGGCTGTGGGACAGAGGACAACCATGGATGGGCTCTTTGAAAGGGACACACAATTTCAATGCAGATAAACCAAGCAGGAAATAAGAGCTTGCAAACTATGTATAAGCACCGATGTCTCAGAACCTTGTCTGCAAAGTGTTTGGTTATTACTTTTTTTGGAGTATTGATTCTTTCATATTACCACGTTTCTTTGCTTAGTTACGTGAAAATAAGGATAGGTGATTTCTTTCACTTTAGCAAAAGTCATCTCCTCAAGACTCAGGAATCCATGTGTTTCCAATTTGTTTGAATGCCAATAATCAGTTTTCATTGGAATAAAATAATTTGGTCAGTGAGGAAGAGATGCTACTCATTTTAACACTTTATGGAAGTAAGCTTGTAAGAAGTTTACCAAAAGGAGAATTGTGGAAAATTTTTAAAAAATATTTATTTAAGAAAGAGAAAGAGAGCATGAGCAGAGGGAGGGGTAGAGGGAAAGAGATGAGCAGACTCCCTGCTGAGCACGTAGCCCCACGAGGGGGGATTGATCATTAGACTAGGATCATGATCTGAGCCAAAGGCAGATGCCTAACCAACTGAGCCACCCAGGTGCCTGAAAAATATGGAAATTTAATGCTAGATTTTCCCCCACTGAATCTGTGGGTCTGTGAGCTGAGACATTATTTGAGACCTAGTGTTCCTTGGCCTTTGACATTTGATGACCTGACAATCCACTGATTTTCAAGTCAACTGACATTTAAAGAGTGCATGAACCCACTGAAGGAAAGTATCCACAGCCTCGCTTCTTATTCCTCACTGGTTTTCCTTGATTTGTTTACACTCTTGTGATTACTGTCATTTGATTGTCCAACTACGTCCCACTGATAACTATTCATGTTGCAATGATTATGAAAAGAACAGGAAAGTGAACACAATGTACTCAGTTCTGCCTACAATCAGAACTATAATCTTGCGGCTGCCTTTGGAGACTATAGCAAAAGAATAAGATGCACTTTCTTCTAAGTTTGGCAGAGGGCTAATGTTTGGATGGGAAAATATGTTCAAACTTAACTGAGATCCACATTTCACATGTTTTTGCTAATATAAAGTGAGTTGGAAAATGGGTAGTTGATGGATGCAGAAAAAAAGTTTAGTTTCATATTCAGTCACTATTTTGCACTGTTAATCAGTCCCAAACATTATAATAATTTAAAAAGGGGTGGGGGACATCTGCGTGGCTCAGTTGGGTAAGTGCCCCTCGTGGTTTTCAGCTCAGGTCATGATCTCAGGGTCGTGCGAGTGAGTCTAGCTTCAGGCTCTATGCTGGGCATGGAGCCTGCTCAAGATTCCCTGTCCTTCTGCCCACTGCACCCATCCCCATCGCACTCACATGCATGTGTGCTCTCCCTCTCTCTCTTACAAAAAAAAATTAAGTGAATAAATAATAAATAAATACAGTATATGTCAGAATCATCTATTGCTGCTCTGGAAATTTGGATATATACTTAATGAGTCAATAGAGGTCATAGAATTTTCTTTGAAAAATTGGATATGTAAGCAAAATGTTCATAATGATCTCTGAGTTAGGTGACTAAAAGAAATAAGGTGAAGTAAAATGTTCATTTTGTTTTCTTAAGGAAGATTGATTTCAGAGCTGGAGAGCTGTCTTCATCTGTGGTTTCGATGTGCTATTTCTAGGACACAGCCAGTGATATTATATTTTGATTCCCTTTCTCACTTTTCCTTTTGAGTCACAGTTAATTTACTAAGGTTTATAAGGAGCTAGTTGACAGGATGGATGCCACATGTCCCACTGGGAAAACTGATATTGCTTACATTCTGAGCCCTTTTCATGCCTTGAACAGACTTGCACGTCTTTATTTAAAGGACTTTTTTTTAAAAAAGGACTTTTTACAATGGTTAAGACATATCAATTGCTCATGATAAGATGTGCTCATTCATGGAAACATCAGGACTCTCAGAGCCTTTGATGCATATAAAACTGGTTGACATCCGGCTTCTGAAGGGAAAGATTGGTTGTCCTGCCTGCGACATTTCACTCACATGTTCTTTATGAAGTCAGTGTTTCCCAGAAATACCTTCTCTTATGATCCTCTGTCTACCTTCTCATCTGGTTCCCATAGATAAATGTTATATAACATACATGGCCAGAGGCTATCCTGTTTACCTCCCATGCCCAGCCCACATCCAAGGCATTTGTTCTAAGGAGAGATGCTCTAACTCAGAGACACCCAGGTCAGAAACAAGTTCATGGTATGTTTTCAATCATTTCCCAATATACCTATTCAGAGTGGGATAAAGGAGTAGAGAGAGACATGCCTGATAATTTCTTATCTTTCTGGAAGAATAATGCCTAAACATGTTTCCACAAAGATATCTAGACATTCCTCCAGGGATCTGGGGAGTTACTCACACTTTCCTTGAAGTGGAAGATAGAACAGTAGCCTGACTCTTGTGTGCTCTGCCTGCAGATATCTTATCAAGGGCGTGAGCCCAATTGCCTTTGGAAGATCCTGCAGTTTTAGAGGTGGGGACCTGGGGTGGACCTCCTCAAGTCTCTTTTGAAACCATATCAAAAAACTTATTGAAAAGTTAGCTTAGTGCACTTAGCATTTCCATTTTTTTCTAGGACATTTGAAGATTTCTTCTATTCTTTCTTTTCTTCATTTACATGTAATGGTTTGTTTTATTTTTTTAAAGATTGTATTTATTTATTCATGAGAGACACAGAGAGAGAGGCAGAGACACAGGCAGAGGGAGAAGCAGGCTCCCTAAGGGGATCCTGATGTGGGACTCGATCCCAGGATCCTGGGAGCATGACGTGAGCCACGTAGCACCCCGTACATAATGGTTTAAATCCAACAATTCTGGAATAACTGTCTTCTTACCAGGACTCAGGTTCTGCTATGTGAGCGTGTATTCCAGGTCAATCTCCTTGTTATCTGCTTAGAGATGGCAAGTAGTTAAGGCAGCAAGATCATTTGCATGCCATCCTATACAGAGTATACCACTGCTCCTGAAAGCTCTATACATTCAATTTAGTATAGATTTTGTAGGGGGGGAAAAAAGAAACAAGTCAATTTCTTCTTCAAGTGGTGATTTTCTTAAGTTTACTGAAAGTATAGCTCATTGTAACTCTTTGGATCTCACAGACAATCATGGTCCCTGGACACTTTAACAAAAAATAACTAATACTATTAAAAACACCACATTAAGCTCTCACAAGGAGTTTTTTACACGGGAACATTTAAGTATTTCTGAAATGCTATCAACAGGTTTGGGTGAATTGGTCAAGACATTTTCTATTATTTAATTTATTTTAAAGTAGTTCAAGAACTGGACTGCTTTACAGTCCTAAAGCTTCCTTCAAGCTGCAAACACCAAAATAGCCATGCGGCTCCTTTTTATCTGCTGCTACTTAAAACCAAGCTCTGAATCATTTGTGGGAATCTGAACTTTCTTTGGGAGTCCACCAACATCTAATTTCTGTATATGGATAAATAAAAAAGGATAATTAGATTCAGTTCTTATTTCATCTCATTTCCTCCTTTTCCACATTTCCTAAACTTCAGCAATCAAAATACCATACTTCTGATTCTGTTTGCGTTCTGTTTCCATCTTCTTCAATGGCTGGGTATATTTTCCCTTTAAGAAACTTTCACATTTTTTTCCATGCCCAGGAATTGCTGATTTTTGAATGATGGCAGCCTGCCTGCTCTGTGCTATGGCTGCTGCTGGATATGGCAAAGTCTGAGCAGTCTGGCTCGCCATCCGAGGATTGTCATCATATATATATATTTTTTTTTTCCTCCTACAGACCTTTGCACATGTGTGAAAAGGGAAATCGTTACATAATTTTTTCTCTGCCTCATTTGCCAATTAACTTCCTGCTTCTAATATATTATAGGCAATTGGTTATAGAGAAGTCTAACTGCTACCAAGTTAATAGTTATTTTAGAGAACATGCTGATTTTTTATCATCTTCCTCTATCCCAACTCTTTTCTTTTCCCCTGTAAGATATTATATACAGCTACTTACTATAAAATCTGGAACATCAATTTAGATACAATCAACATTATAGAACATCTATGGTCTTTTGGGGTGACATTTTACTGAATAATTTATACTGTGTGTTGAGTGGGTCTCTATTTCTTACTTATTTTTATGTGACCAAATGTCACTTTTCCCTTGAAACCTTGACCACTTGACTTCGTTGTTTCTACCTTTTTGCTTTCAAGTCCCTGAGACCTATGGTGATTTACCTCTATTGGCCATTTACCATGAACTGTTGTAATTATTTAAATACGTGTTTTATTTTTCTTGATGAATTATAAGGATTTGGTCTTATCTTGCCATTGGTAACAGTAGTAACATATATTGGGCAGCCTCTATAGGGCAAGCCTTTATTCTTTTCATCAATGATGCCATTTCATGCCCACACAAATGCTGGGCATGTCTCTGATGGGACAACATTATAGGCAATAATGCCCATAGGCATTGGGTAGGGATTGGAATACAAAAGAACAACATAGAAATTTCTTTGGAGTGTTGGGATTATTCTGTATTCTCTCTCTGGTGATGGTTACAAGAATCTCTATGTATCTGAAAACTCAGAACTGTCCATAAAAACATTGAATTTTCCTATATGAAACTTTTAAAAAGTGCTCTTGCATCCTACAGATAATGACAGAGATTAATGCCACTTCTGAAGGCCTAAATGATACAGGGATGATCCCTATCACGTTTTCATTTAATCCACTAGTCTTGGCCCTCTAATAACTAACCAAATGCTAGAAAATGACATGGAATATCACAAACTCAACCAATAGTAGCCCCAATCATAACAGTTGTAGCAGGTATGATATTTTTGTTGGAGCAGATTAACATGGAATCAGGTCCTTGGTATGTGACCGCTGACTTAGTGAACATACATTTTTTTTTCATCCCTCTTAGGAAGGACAACCAGAAGTAGTTGAAATTTGCATGGGATGGAAAACAGTATAGATTTATGGTCTTGCCTTGTCTATGTCTATTTTTCTCTCTCCTTCTTCTGTTGGTTCTATCTCTCTGGGGAACTTGAACTAATACTCCTTCAGATTATATTCTGGTAAGGGAAGGAAAATTAACATGGCCTTAGGGCAAGACTATAAATACATACTCTTTTCTATCTCATGCAAGTCTCTATACTCAGGAAAGCTGCTAATGAGGTTCCTGTCCCAATCTGAAAGTCCGAGGACCATCTGTTCTCCTACAGATGCGATCACATCACAGAAAGGGTATGGAGTAGCTGGACATTTTGTAGACCATCACACTGGTCCACTATATGGATCATATTGGGTCATTGGACCAGATGAATAGGAAATGGGAAATTTATTGGGGGCCTTTGTAAGATACATGCACTCAAGAGGGTAATAGACAAACCCTATGAATAGTCAGGATCCTATCATATTATTAAAGTTTTTAATAGTCCAGGGGTCTGAGGCATATCAAGATAACCCCTGCAAAGTACACCCCCTCCAACACGAAGGAGAAAACATAATAGGCAGGCCTGCTTGGGTTCTGGAGGCTACACATTTGTCAAGTATTGAACTTCTGTTTTTCTTCCCGTGTGTTACAAAAATAGAGGTGGTGCTTCAGCACCTAAAAAAATATGAAATAAAAAAAATAGTAATAATAATAATAATAATAATAAATAGCAGTTTATGCCAGGGCTTTCAATATATCCTGCCTGGTGGTCGGCATTAGGAAGTGAATCTCTATTTTCCTTGGTTCATTCATCCTCAGAGGATATTACAATGGGCCATTATAATCACAGGGGACATAAGATGTATGACAAAACTAAAAGCTCAAAATAGACTTCATTTCCTATCCACTTGTTCTATGTAATGGTTTTCATCTGGGACTCTCCTTCACATGACCAGTCAGTCACATACATGGACTACTCTGGCCTCACAAACATCAAGGGAATTTCCAAAACAGTTAACTATAGCAAATGGGATTATACTTTAATGTAAAGAAAGTTAATCATGTTTGAAAAGCTATACTAGATTTTTTTCTACTGCTATTTAGGACAGCTATAGAGCTACAAATGTGTTTCCCTCTCAAACCTTCTGCCTTGTGTTCTCCTCGTTGAGTTTCTGGGCTCTTTTGAAGGACTGGCTTATTAGCCACTTTTTCATAAGGTCTTCATAAATATATTTGCCCCTAGTTTGCATACAGTTTTAGGGCATTAGCAGAACTTCTGAAGACCCAAGGCATTCTTGGACCCCCCGCTCCCCAAGCCCTGGTTATGAAACATTGCCTAGGACAGTATTTTTCCAGGTCATTTATCTAATTGAAGTCTAAGTTAGAAGCAGGAGTACAATGATCTGAGAAAGAACCTAGAGATACTCTGTAGTTACTGAGACTATGGGAGTGTTGGTTATCCATATCCTCCACTGGAGATGCTGCAGTCATATGTTACTATACTGAGCAGTGGAGAAATTCTTATACATTTAAAAATCAAAATCTGTGCTCATTCTACGTTAATTGTCATTCAGTGGGGCAAATAAGGGCCATTAATACTGTGAGCTGTTGCTTAGTCTTCTAGTTATCTCCATGGTTCTAGGCTCAAATTAGTATTTATTGTGTTACTTTGGTTTCATAAGTATACTTGATGTATGTACTCATTTATAAATTAGCCCCTCCTGAAATGATGCCATAGTGAAATTATTAATGATGATATTTTAAATGATAGTGGTCAATAGGTAATGAGCACTTGTTTTACATAAGCATCTTTCCAGTGCTTTGCAGGCCCTATCAGTGCATTTTCACTGAAGGAGGTACAGCTATCCCCATTTTACAGTTGAGAAAACAGAGGCTTATGAGGTAAAATAACTTGGCCAAAGCCCTACATCTAGTAAGAGGTAAGGCTGGGATTTCACCTTAAGTCTTTCTAATTTCCAAGGCTTTGCATTTAATTTCTATGGTATAATGCCTCCCCAGTGGAAAAAAGATTTAAAAATAATTTATTATTTTATGTTATTTCCTTATTCCCACAAGAGAATTATCATCATAAAGAGTTAAAAAATTTAGTATCATTGAACTACTGCTTACATGCAAAGACAATATACAACACTATGTACAATCAAATGTATCGATGTGAAGTGTTTAGTTCAACTTGACAGTGTGTACACCCATATAACCACCATGCAAATCAAGATGAGGGACATTTCCATCCCCCTAAATAGTTTCCTAGTACCTCTTAGCAGTCAGTCCCCCACACTATACTCTAGGCAACCACCAATTTGATTTGTGTAACTATAGATTAGTTTTGCTTGTTCCAGAATATCATGTAAGATCAAAGAATCGCCCCTAGTATATACTCTTGTATGTGATTTCTTTAGCTCAGTGTAATGTTTTTGAGAATCATCCATAAACATGATACATTTATGAATCAGTAGATTATTTCTATTTTTTTGCTGACCAATATTCCATCATATGAATGGCCATAATTTACCACCTATTGCCCTGTGAAGGACTGTTTCCAGATTTTTAAATTATTATGTTTAAACCTGCTGTAAATATTGATCTACCAATCTTTCCATAGACATGTTTTCATTTCTCTAGAAGTGAGATTATCTGGTCCTATGGTCAATGTACATCTTTATAAGAACTGGCCAGCCTGTATTCCAAATTGCTTTTTTAACATTCCTCCAGCAATATATGGGAGTTTGAGCTACTCCATATCCTTACCAACATTAAGGATTCTAACTTTATAAATTTTAGAAATGTGTATGAAGGATTACTGTTGATTGGATTTATATTTCCCTCATGGTTAATGATATTGAACTTGTGTTTATTGGCTTTTCTTGTATCTTTTTTTGAGTATTGTCTTTTCAAGTATTTGACCTATATTTTTATCGAATCATTTATCCTTTTACTATAGAGTGCTAACATATGCATTCTGGATACAAATTCCTTGAAGATATCTATCCATCTACTTATCTTTCTATATATCCAACTATCCAACTATCTATCTATCTATCTATCCATCCATCCATCCATCCATGCACCCATCTCCCCACTCACTTACCTACCCATCCTATCTCTCTCTGTCAGTCCATAAGGGAGCAAATATTCATTCAGTTTGGGGAATCACATAAAGATCCCTGGGGAAAGTTGCCCCTAATTTGGGTGCAAAATAAGCATTCTGCCCATTGCACATTAAAGTATCAGAATCTCTAGTTTCCTTTTTGGCTACATCAACTGTATTGTATTATGATCCATGGAAAACAAAATACTTGCATTTATCATATTTGGTTTGAGGGGATTTGGCTTTTTGCCCTTGTTGTGAGTTGTCCAAAGCTGGATGTGTTATGTTTCCTAAGCTGTTTTAAAAGTGGTTGGTGTTATGTAAGTTGAGATTTTTGAATCATTTAAGGCATTTTTTTTTGTAAAAATGAGCCCATTCCTAGACATCATGTTTATTTCTCAAGTGGTGGCACTATTTTTAAAAATAAAGGACTTCAAAACCTTCAGCCACATTTTTCAGCCATTACACAATGTGTTCCTCAAGCATATGCAAAACAATGACAGAGGGAAATCAGTCAGCTAAGGGGGGTTGGGGGGGAACAGCAGCTTAATTTAAAAGTTTGTTAACAAATATTGTGATTTGTTATTTAACAGTTGGCTTCATTTGGCATTTGGAGATTTTCTCAAATGTGAGAGTGTATAGTGTATTAAGATTTATTTGTGTATTAAGCAAACATCTTTGGTTGAAATGTGGCTGGCATATTTAACTGAATCAAAAATGAGGAGGTGACACATCCTGGAGGTTGATAATATTTTGGGAAATATTTATAAACGTACAAAACATTTTGTTGATCCTCCAGAATTTTCTCTGTCTCTTCCTGTCTCTAATTTTTAAAAATGAGGAACACTCAAAATAATTACTCCGATATCTTTTTCTTTTCCTTATGATTCAGCATGGACCATACTTGCTTTTCCTTATGATTCAGCATGGACCATACTTGTAATATTTTAGTACACTGTCTAATCCTGTTGAGGCTTATACCTCTTGAGCCAGAGTTCACATCTTTGTCTTCCCATTGTATTTGGATGAGTTAATTTGTCTGTGACCATATTGTTTTTCACACGTATCATTTGCTCCCTTCTATCAAGCTTAGACTTCCAAATTCTTGTCTCGGGAAGGATGAGCTGCTGAATTCATGGTTTGCAATAGGATGAATATAGGATGTTTGTGAGGCAGAACTCAATGCCTTCTGATTGTGGATAAAATTTGAAACACTATAGGATTTAAGATTAATAGAGCTTCTGAAAATAATAAAGGAACTCAGATATACTGAGAACTTTTTTTTCTTCAACAATTTGTAATCATTTACATAAGTATGCATTTGTATACCTCTGTTAGAGACTTCTCCAATTCTCTATTTATTTATGATTGTCTAATTTTTAAATTTAATGTAAAGAATTTAATGTAATTTAGTGGAAAGAAATTTATTGATATAATTTATGGCATAATATAACAAATATTGAAAGGGATTCACTGGCTTTTGGGGGGATGATCTTTACTCTTTGGGAATAAATGGTTACACTAGTGTTAGGTGTTAGAGTCATAGCCTCCTTGATTGGAGGTCAAGTGCAATTGAAGATGGATGCTTATTAGAGTCTTTTCCTCTGAAACAAACAGGAAACTTGAATGTTAATATTATTCAAGAACTGAAAGGAGAACTTGGGAAAGACTGAGTAAGTGTATCTCCACAGCCCTTTGGGGAAGAGACTGTTTTTTTTTTTTTTTTTTTTTTTTAACGGTAGAACCACTGGTTGCGTGAGTCGGGCTATTTCTGTAGACTCCTTCCCAGTTCTTACTCATCAGGCAGCTTGATCTTCATTTGATTTCCTGAATAGACTTCTCTACTAAGAAGAGAATGTGTTGAACAGCCAACATGAATATCAGTCTACTTGGCAGTCAGAGCCTCATAAATTATTCTGTTGGTTCTTTGACACAAATCAGTCTCACATGAGTTTGAGTTGCATAAGCTGGATTATTTTTCTTTGTGCCTGATAACCAGGCAAAGCTGATCATTAAATATTGTCTGGATATGTACCTATATAACCAAGAAGACAGAACTCTGGAGTAAAGAAGGATAATTGAAATATATTTCCTAAGTATCCACCCTTCTACCTCACCCAAATTATTAAAGTAACACAGGCTTGGGACACCTGGGTGGCTCAGTGGTTGAGTGTCTGTCCCAAGATCAAGTCCCCCATCAGGCTTCCTGTGTGGCGCCTGCTTCTCTCTCTGCCTCTCTGCACATCTCTCATGAATAAATAAATAAAATCTTTAAAATAATTTTTTAAAAATAACATAGGCTCACTGTATAAACCAGTAATAGAAAGCTATTGAATAAATAATTTTAGCTTATTGTATAAGCCATTGTAGATAATCATTATAGAAATTGCAGAGCATTATAGACAGGTTTAGATGGTTCCCTTCTAGTCTTTTTTCTAAACATAGGATACATGCTTAAAATTATATAAACATAAAAAATATATAATATAGCTTACATTTATTGAACATATGATATTACATTTTACATTTATTGAACATATGATATACTGTTGAAATATTTTATGTGTTCTTATTCATTTTAATCCTCAAAATATCATGAAGTGGGTCGCATTATTATCCCATTTTATAGGCACGAATACTGAGGCACTGAGATTTTAAATAACCTGTTTGGTGTTACAGAGTAAGTAGTGGAGCTATGATTTAAAGTGAGATGGTTTGACTTTATAGTACAAATTTTTAACCATCATTACACTATCATACTTTACACTCTCTGACCTGGTATGTTCAATTCATATAAGTTAATGCATTCACTATATAACTAAGATTTTGAAAGCCTTTTTGACCATTAACCAACAAAACCCTCAAACCATCAACACTACAAAACCCCCAACTAGATTTTTCCCAGAAAACACTCAAAGTTAAATTTCTCATTTAAGTAATAGAATCCTTACCTCCTTCTGGTAGCAAAGTTAGGCTGTTTAAGAATCAAATGGAGAACTGAATATTGTGTAAGACTTAAATGTTCTGTTCTATATCCCCTCAATATTCTTAAATTATAATGTGTTATATTAAATCTTTGAAATTTGACATGAGTAATAAAGTTATAAACATTCTTTAATATCATTGCCTGGGTTGAGCATTAGTTCAGATTGTCCCATGACAAGGAATGACAAATGAAAGAGGTTTAATGAAAGGATATGATACTATGCCTTGTTCTCTTTTAAAAATTGCTATTCAAAAAAAAATCGCTATTCAGAACAAACTAATGAGCTGTATGTAATGTGCAAATGTTCTTCATTCTGATCTATTTCAGATGAATATGATTTTAGTCATTTCTTTAGTCCATATCTAGAAATGGTGGTCAAAGGAATGTTGGGGTGGGGGCTTGGCTCTCTTTCAGGTGACCTGGATAATGTCTGTGATTTATGTCTTCTGGTAAGAAAGGCTATACTTGAATGCAAAAATTGAAGATAAACAACCAAAAAAATTGTAAAAACAATAAAAATATTTTGCAAAATCTTTTTTTTTTAAGATTTTAGTATTCATAAGAGACACAGACATGCAGAGACATAGGCAGAGAGAGAAGCAGGCTCCCTGAGGGGAGCCTGATGCAAGACTTGATCCCAGGACTCCAGTATCATGACATGAGCCAAAGGTAGACACTCAGCCACTGAGCCACCCAGCTGCCCCTATTTTGCAAAATCTTAGAAAAGAAAAAATAAATAAAAAAAGAAAAAAAAGAAAAGAAAAGAAAAGAAAAAAGAAACATGAATGCCAAGTTTTGACGAAAGGTATGTACCTATAAACTTGATATTCTGTAAAAAAAAAATCTAGATTTTGCTTTTCCTTTTTAAACTTTAATAATTTATTACCATTTGATTAATAAAAACTTAGAAAGCTAGGACCTTTAGGTGTTATCACAGGTCCACTAAGATCAATTCTTTTCAAACTTCTCACATTTTCTGTTCTTTCCTTCCTCCCTATCCTTCTGGCCTCCCTTCTTCCCTCCCATTCTTCTTTCCATTCCCCTTTCTTTCAAGGAATAATATACAAGTAATAGATTGAGCAAATGCTTTTACTTAATGTACTTTATTTATGCGAATAAATGCCCCCCCATGATATCTTTGTAGGCAAGGTGAAATAATATGCATTAAGTATTTATATAATAGAAAAAACATGACCATGCACAGTGTCCCTCTTCCAAGACAGTAAAGGATAAGAGAATCACCACAAAATAAGGTTGTTAATGAATCACTTACAACTTTTTTTTGGAGAGAGTGAAGAGACGGTTTAAATATCCCTACTAGCATTTTGAACTGCTATTACACGGCATCAGGAAGTAGCTTAGTCATTATAATCATTTAGTAGTAATCCTAGAGGTTTTAGGTAACTACAAGTAACAGTATTAAGGTAGGTTTGATATATTAAAAAAAAAAAAAAGCTAATACCAAACGAAACAGCATGGGTGGAAGTTTCCTGTCTATAAGAAGAGAGGAAATAGAATCTTTGTACTCCTTAACAGAACAATCTTATCTTTAGTTTTGTGTTTGTTCCTAGGCGACACATTTTTAGAAGTACATTGATTTCTAGATTGGAGTACATTCAGAGAAGGAGTAGCAAATGGTGATGGCGGAACACTATTTTTAATGAAAAAAGAAAAACCCACGATCAAATTGAGATGGTTAGTTGAAAAATTTGAAGGCTGAGGGATCTAATGTTAATTATCTCAAATTTAAAACACCAATCTATGGAAGAAGAATTAGATTTAGTCTGCAATGTTATAGACTATTAACTCTAGGATTAATGACTGGAAGTTACGTGAAGTCATATTTTGGTTTAATGAAAGGAAGAACTTTCTAAGAATTAAAGTTTCCCCCAAATAGATTTCCTCACTGAAAATTAATCCCAATGTATGTGTTCGAGAGGAGGCTAGCTGACTGTGTCAGAAGCCCTTTTAAAGAGAATCCTCAGAGAATGTCTAACTAGAGAGTTGTGTTGTTTCCAATGCTGAGATTTCTTAATACCATGAATCTGTGAAATTCTTTCTTCTGGATTCAGTTAGATTTATTAAGATTTATGGTCCTTTCACTTTTAAAGTAAAATATTGTGATGCATACTTTATACATTTAACCAGCATGGACAGTTAATTAAATATAAAAAAGAATGCCAGCTCACAAACGTATTCACTACTGGGCTGTTATGTCCTCCTGGAAGGACAGATGATACTAATAAGATTTATTTTTAATTCTTTGCTGAACAATGTGGGGGAATAGCCAAGTGGCTATTTGCAAAGCTTTATTAAAATGGGAAAAAATATAAATGTGATATGCATTTTCCTTGAATGTTGCAACTTAATTGTAAGTGGTTGTGTTGGCCCAGAGAGTGGAAACGTGGAAGGGGCTTACATCATTGGATGTTGCATTTTTCCAGTTGACTAAACAACATGGAATTCAATATTTCCTATTTAAAAAGTCTGTAGGGATAATTGAAAAATGTATACTTGAAAATTTTGTAAACACAGATCCAGAGGGGGAAAAAAAAGTAGTTCATTTATTTACATTGAGAAGATAGATGGTAAAATCTTGCCAGAAACAACAATTTTTTTGAGGAAATTTTGCTTTTAATTTCTGATGTGCAAGACCCAAAGGACTAGCCGTTTTCTTTGATTTTGAATGACTCAAATATAATATTAAATATAGGTTTTCATTTCCATTTTTATTTTAACTCTATTTTTTATTTTTAATCTTTTTTTTTTAACCTGAAGTGCTCAAATTGTAAATTCTTCATTGTTTACAGTGCTTACTTTTTTTCTTTTTTTGATGGAGGATTCGATCCCAGGACTCTGAGATCACGACCTGCGCGAAAGGCAGACGCTCAACCAATGAGCCACCCAGGCATCCTCCTTTATGGTGCCTACTTACTAATAGGCATCAATAACCTCATTACATCAGTTTCCATACTAAATGTATTTTCTGTGACATTTGGCACACTTGCAAATATCTAGGTGAAAGAAAATAGCTAGGTATTTCTAAATGGCTCTAAATTTAAAATATCAAGGTAACTTTTCAACCTCTCATGCTGATGTTCTAAATTTTGGAACAAAGCTCTAAAACTGTCATCAGGTAAACTGTGTCTATACCTGTATATAGTTGGACTATAAGATACTGTTGAATTAATCAGTCACTTATGGCAACTAGGAACTTTCTAGGTGACTATTTAGAAAAATAAGATCACTTTTTAAAATCGAAGTAGTTTATTGTAACAGACAGATTCCACACATATCACAAAATTACAGGAATTTCTGCCATGACATGATAAATGTATTCCCGAAAAGTGGTAAAAACTTTTTACCACTTTTAGTGCGCATTTTTTGCAAAATTGTATGCTAAAACCAGCAAAGCTTTTGGGGGAAAATTGGGCTGGGGCAGAGCACACAAAATCTATACAGTTTTATAACCACTGCACTAATACAAATAACTACTAGTACTTAAGGAGTTAACCAGAGCTGTGGCAGGCAGGCAGCTCCCTCCATTTGCCTAGAACTGGGGCAGCAGGCATTAAAAATGCGGAAAAAATAAGGAAAGTGGAAACGCTGACTTACAGGCAAGGAGACATGCAGATGGCAGAAGAACTCTGATCAGGGGGTGTCTCCACGGTAGGAATAAGAACAAGTGCTGAGAGTAAGAAGCATGCAAAGCTCATGCATGTGCTCTTTTTGGACGGAAGCCCTGGGCACAGTGCTCGTCTTAAATTTTTTAAAAAGAGAGTTGAAAGTGCTTCCATTTCTTCGATTAGCCAGTGGAGGGATTTTTCCCCCCTTTCTGCTCATGTTTGTGATTGTGATTTCACTACTTTTTCTTCCGTGGCCTGGAAAAAATGCATATAAAGCAACGAAAAAAACTCCATGTGTATGAGCTAATCGACACTATAGAAACTTGCTTTATGATACAATGTTCCTGAAACTTGAGTATGTATAAGAATTACATAAAGAATATCTTAAAAATGGATTTCTAGGCCCTATTTCTGACAGATGCCCAGGTGAGGCTGACGTTGCTGGTCATAGACGTCACCTTTTGCACAGTGAGGCTGTCACAGGACAGATGCATAAAGCTCTCTTGTCCTTCATACACGAACTTCACATCTGATGGAGATCACATGGGCTACTGGATCCATGCTTTCAGAAAGTGACGCCAAATGACAGTATCTCACCAGAGCCTCTTCAGTGATGTGTCTTTTCTCCTCCAGATGACTTAATCTTCCTTCTCGGGTGGCTCAGGACAGTGGCAGACGCTGATTCACAGTGATGCAGAATTACAAAATTACTTCAATAGGGTCACCCTTTGCCAATTTAATTAATTATTAGGGATATGGCAAAGCAACACTTTGAACTAATAGGTATATGTGTTTGGGTATGTTGATTACTACCAAATTAAACATATTTCTACAGGGGCACCTGGAGGCTCAGTCAGTTGGGCATCCAACTCTTGGTTTTGGCGCCAGTTGTGATCTCCTGAGTTGTCAGATGGGGCTCCTTGCTCAAGATATTCTCTCCCTCTGCCCCTCCCCCTACTCTCTCTCTCTCTCTCTCTCAAATAAATAAATAAATAAAATTTAAACATGATTCTACATAAAATGCAAAGTTTTCAGGAAAACCAACAGGGTTTTAGAAGGTCCAATTCAATTTACCTGCTGAACATGGTTGATTGCCTGGTTTTATTTTCTTCCTCTTTTGAGAGAATTATTTCTAATAGGAAAAATTTTCATCTTTGTTTTGGAGACAAACTTTTGGTAGAGTATAAACTCATATCCTGTTTTCATGATACGCACTTTACCTTATGGAATGTGCTATATGCAATGATTGCTTTGTGTCTCTTGACTTGCTATGTCTAGTTTGAAAATGAAGGGGGTAGGTGCATGATTACTAAAATCTACTTCACTTGCAATGTCTATATGTCCGAAATTTGTAAGTTCGCCTAGTAGGACTTCTTCAACAGCGGCGCAAGTGACTCATTTTTCAAACATTTTTCTAGTTGGGTTAAATGAATCACTTCTTTCACCAGTCTTTTTTTCTTTCTGTATACCATCAGTGCCACTGAAGAGCAGGGCATTAATGACAAAAATGAAGGATTATTTATTTTAAAATGTAATAATGAGGATTTAATGTTCACAATACTACCTTTCAGAAGTTTAATACCTAGCTAGGAAGACAATAAATATAACAGATTTAATATGAGGACACATAGTAGATGGCTGTGTCTCAAATTGAGTAGTAGAAACAGGGCAAAAGTACAGCATATAGGAGATTGCCCTCTGTGACACTGCAGACACTTCTTCAATCCAGAGAGTATTTGCCCCTTAATTCATTCAACAGTTGTTTATTGAATAACTATTTTGTGCCAGATGTCTTCTAGCCACTAGAATACCTTGTTGAGTAGAAATGGAAACAGGTCCTATTGCCATAGGATATATAATCTAGTCTTTGGAGTGGGTATGTGAGGATAAACATTGATCTAAGAATCACACAAATACCTGTAAGAGTATAACTATGATAAATGATAATGAAAACTCTTGAAGAGTAAAAGTAGGAGGATTTGACTTAGCCTTGAACTTTAAGAATAATTTTTATGAGGAAGCTGAGATCTAGGAAGATGGGGTAAAGTGGGGAGCAGATGTTGGTGGCAAGTTTTCTCGGTGAAGAAATGCATTGGAAATGCCTTGGAATGGAAGATTGAGAGAATGGAAAAGATCATTGTGGTTTGAATTTTGCAGTAGTTGAAATGTCTGGTGATGGTAACCTGCAGAGTGGTGACTAACCCCACTGAAGGTGTTTAATCTCTAAGCTCATGTGGGCACTGGCTTGTTGGTTTCTTTGAAATTTCTCTTAGGATTATTTCATTTATGCAACACACATTTATTGAGTATTTACTCGGAGGTAGGCACTGTTCTAGATATCATATTGAACAAAATAAACAGGACTTGCATTCTGAAGAATTCATGCCTCTGGAGTCCTGGCTTCTTTTTTCTTTTCTTTTCTTTTCTTTTCTTTTTTCTTTTCTTTCTTTTTTCTTTTCTTTCTTTTCTTTCTTTCTTTCTTTCTTTCTTTCTTTCTTTCTTTCTTTCTTTCTTTCTTTCTTTCTATTTATTTGAGAGAGAGGGGGGAGAGAGAGAGAGCCCCAGAGAGCACAAGCAGGAGGAACAGCAGAGGGAGAGGGAGAAGCAGACTCCCTGCTCAGCAGGGCTCAATCCCAGGACCTGGGAGCATGACTTGAACCAAAGGCAATCAACTGAGCCACCCAGGTGCCCCTGGAGTACTGGTTTCTATCTGGATAATGTTTTAGGAAGGGTCATGGACCTCCTTCCCCAATCCTCCTCACCAAATTGGAAAGAGATTCCTGGGATAAGGAGATTAGATTAGCTCTACTCTGGCCTTTGTGGGAAAACTTCTGTCCTTATCTTTTTCTTCATATGAAACTTTGGCCTCACTTTTCTTCATCATTGGAGTGAACAAAATTAGTTTGTGGGAAAAATAGCAAAGAAAGTTGCTTGCCAGCTTTGAAAAAGACTGCTTTTGTCCAAGCCAAAAAAACCCTTTTGGTTTCATGTTATTGAACGTTACCTGAAGATATGGCACAGGGGCTTGTATAAAGTATGAGGATGAGGCATACACATAGCAAAAGGTAGCAATTGAAGATTAAAGTTTAATGTGGATTCTGAGAATACAGAACTGAGAACACTGTCTACCACTAAGATGGCAACATAAAAGGAGGAAATTTGAGAAGTTTATCACTCTTGATCATCTCCACCCATTATGCTTTTCTAGTTTTTAATGAATATCATAAGCCAGTAATATAAATGAATTTATAATGACTATTTTTATTTACTTTTCAGTAGCATATAGTGCACAGGAAAATCAGGTATTTAGTGTCTCATGACCTGAGTTTGCTGCCTGGTTGTGCCATTGTTCTATTATTTTCTTTAGTATTTCTATCTGTAGAGTAATTTCTATTCTGACTTTGTGTTTCCCTAAAATCTGTCCATTCACCTCACTGATTGGGACTGCAGGTCAGTTACATAAAACAAAGGAAAAGCTTCTCTTATTTTTTGATAAATGTGATTTGGTTTTGGCATTACATTTGGACCTTGAAATGTAATGAGAAGCCCAGCTATTTGTTTTGAGTTTTGATGAATAGAAGACCATACTCTTTACCTTTGAAATCTGGCTACAGAATCAAGCTACACTCCAAAACATTCATGTTCCTCCAGAGTTTCTTGGAACTTTTTGCCCAAAGCCTACTCTCTACTCTCCTGGATCATTTCTGAGACTTTGATCCTTTTATATTTGGTTTGTCCTTATCAGCAAGAGCATTGATATTGATGTGAGTGGTGAAAATGAGATCAGCACCATACAGGTAGAATTGGAATATTGTGATAAATTACAAGAGAGAAGAAGCCAGTTTAAGAGGACAGACTTTCCAAACTTAGAACTCACTCCAGCCTTATGAGATAATAAATTTAGGAGTCTTCTTCAATCTCCCTTTGCATTTATATGAGCTGATGATAAACTGCCATTTTTCTGTTTCAGAGGAAAAAGACCACAATGCATCTTTGGGCACGAAAGAGCTCAGCTCTTTCAAAATATTTTGATGAGCTAAGTGCAAATGAATCAGAAAATATGCGGATTGAATTTCCACCATTATACTCATGGGAGGCCTTTTTAAAAAATTTTAATTTTAATGAGAAAAAGAATGCAGTTGACAAATAGGGTTTAGGTTTTTTTCTGAATCAAATATTTAGAAACCAGTTCAAGAGATTCTTCTGAAATCTGAATGAGCAAAAAGTCATCTGCCCATTCCTCATCTTATCTTTTATTTTGAGTTCCTTAGCATTTATTTGTCTAGGTGCCTCAAAGAGCAAGTAAATACAATTGAGAAAGCCTACTTTAAAGGTGAGCATCTATTTAGAAACTAGCTAATAAAATTCAGCTGTTGAAGAGTTAACTCTCCATTTATGTCAGAAGGAAATATTTTCTTTTGTTTTTTTTTAAAGATTTTTTATTTATTTATTAGAGAGAGAGAGAGAGAGAGAGAGAGAGAGAGAGGCAGAGGGAGAAGCAGGCTCCGTGCAGGGAGCCTGACGTGGGTCTCGATCCCGGGTCTCCAGAATCACTCCCTGGGTGGAAGGCGGCGCTAAACTACTAAGCCACCGGGGCTGCCCCAGAAGGAAATATTTTCTTTGAGAATGCCATTGGTCCCTCCGTTTTAATGATATTAGATAATTAGATAGGTTTGGCAAAAGATTGCATTTAGGGCTGTCTTTGAGTCAAATTGGGCAAAGGTGAACTTTTTCTTTATTAGCCCACTCCTCATTTTTTGGTACGTCTTCATCTTCCTTTGATGCCCTAGGCTACCTGGTGACCAGTGCCCTGGGCTTTTACACTTTTACACTTTCTTCTAGCTCCCTGACAGCCTGTCATCCCACTGACATGACCCCATTATCAGAGCTTCTACTTCTCCAAGACCAATTCCACAGTATCCAGATAGCACATGTTAATTCAATTATATAAATTGCTCTGAACTATTCCCAAATTGTCTTTAGCTGGGGTGCCTTTTACTAAGTTTTTATCTTATCAATATGTGTAAATCAGTGACATATAGAAATGGCTACAGCAGAGATGGATGTTTCCAAAAGTCTGGCCAATCGCCTTGTTCTCCTACTGCGATGCATTGCATTAATGACCTCAATTCTTCCTTTCTTTGAATCCTTGCTCTTTGCCATGTGACTTTGAAGTCACTCCCACTTAAGGAAGTAGAATGTATTTTCCAATGTGACTTTGAGTTTGGCCATGTGAGTGCTTTGACCAATGAAATACTAGTGGACACAAAATGACCACCATAGGTTCAAAAAGCTCTTAGAGAACTTATGTGTGAACATGACCAGGCTAGCCCAGGAAAAATATGAGGCACAAAATGGAGCAGTGCCACCCCAGCCACACTGCCCCAAACAAACCCAGCTTAGACTCTCTGACCCCCAGAAACATGAGTTACCCTACTCAAGATCATGATCAAGAGCCCAACTGAGATTAGCCAACCTCCAGTTGATCATGGATGCAAGAGCTAGACCACGCTTATTGTTGGATACCACTACATTTGTGTTCTGGTTTATGATACACCATTACAGTAAATGTGGTTAACTGACAACACACCTCTCCTCTTGTACAGTTCCGGGGGTGGGGGGGGCTCCCTCTGAGTGCAGTTAAAAGCCTCCATATCTATAAATCCTCACTAATAACACTACTTTTAAAACTGATTGAGTTGTTAAGAAAGACTTTCAAAAGTAATGGGGATACAAAGCACCTGGTAAAAGTCTCAAAACTAACATTTTAGTTGGATGGTCTTTATATGTTTCCCTGAATTTTCAAGGTACCTTAAAACCATATATTACCTTGTCTACACCTTGTCCCCACCCTATATTATCCTTCCGTATACTTGACATCTTCCATATATTTGACACTCTTCTAAATGCTTTACATGTGTTAACATGCTTATTTTCATAGCTATCCCATGTAAAATGGGAAAGCTTAGTCTTTCCCTCCTGTTGCAGGGGAAAACCCCAGTTCAATTTATCTCCTCTGTGTCATTTTTTTTTTTTTTTTTTTTTTTTTTTTTTTTTTTTTTGCTAATCACATAAAACACTTCATTTCATTTCTGACATTTCTGGAAGGTATTCCTCACACCAAGCAATTCTCTCTGACATTAGCTGGGTGGCCTACAATTTAACTCAATTCTGACAGCATCTAGCTGGAGATAATGTCAGATCCCACAGGGTAAGGATTCAGTCCAACAAGACTGCGCCCCTGCCCTTACCACTTCAGATGCCAATCATGAGTCCAGGTTGTCACCTGTGCTTCTGACCAACCACCTACAAATCAGATGTTCCCATGAATCCCTTTGGGTTTGATTAACTAGAGTGGCTCACAGAATGCAGGAAAGTGCAATAATCAGTTTATTAAAGGAGTTGATGAAGGATACAGGTGAACAGCCCAATGGAGAGATACATAGAGTGGGGGGTCTGGGAGGGTCTTGAGTTCAGGAGCTTCTGTTTCTGTGGAGTTGGGGTGTGTCACCCTCCCAGCACATGGATGTGTTCACTAACCTGGAAGCTATCAAAACTCTGTACTTTTAGGATTTTTATGGATGCTTCATCACATAGGCAGGATCAATCACTAACTCCATTTTCAGCCCTTCTTCCTTCTTAAGACAACGGGTGTGAGGTGGTGCTGAATATTCCAAGCTTCTAATCAGGGTTTGGTCTTTCCGATGACTGGCTCTCAGCTAGAAGCCATCTGGGAATCCACCCCAGAGTCACCTCATTGGAACAAAAGACACTCTGATCACCCAAGACATTACAAGGGTTTTAGGTGCTCTGTGCTAGGAACTGGAACTGTATATTTTTCTCTTATCTCCCACTATAGGATAGAAAATATTTATTGTTTCTTCACTTATGAATGCCAAAACTCACTTGAGCCTTATACCAGTAGTGTGATATATGGGTAAGTCAAGTATTAGTAAGTCCACTAAGTAAGCACTTTCTATGAGCTTTAGCTATTTTAAAAAAGATTTTATTTATTTGAGAGAGAGACAGAGAATATGAGTGGAGGCATGGGACAGGAAGAGGGAGAGGCAGAGGGAGAAGTAGACTCCCCATGGAGCAGAGAGTCAGACTTGGGGCTTGATCCCAGGCCCCTGAATTCATGACCAGAGCTGATGGTAGATGCTTAACTGACTAAGCCACCCAGGTGCCCTGAGTTTCATGTATTTTATCTCATTTAACTCACATTAGTCATATGAACAAGGAACCCTATATGAACATTCTCATTTTAACGAGGAGAAAGCTGAAGGTCAAAAATATTAGGAATTTGCACTAGGTCCACACAGCTCTTATAACCATGCTGAGGAATCCATAGCTTGGAGACTCTAGACTGGCCCTAATTGCATAGACACCTGCATCAGGGAGCCAGAATTAACACAGCTCCTTGTGCTAGTCATCTCTATCGTCAGTGTTCTGCTCAGAGAGGCCAGCAGTGGTGATCTTATATAATGCTGGGTCTGAGTTGCTTCCTTTGCAACATCAAGGGAAACAAATTCCAAAGCCTAGTCCACAAAGCCGACTGTCTACGTTTCTGGCTACGTTTCTGGCTAGCTATCTCTGCACCAGTTCTGAAAATAGCTGAGTGGCTCCAGGATCCCCTTCCACGGGACCTTTCTCATTCATGGTGGATACAGGTGTCATCTTAGAAAGACCTTCACGGGGGGATCCCTGGGTGGCGCAGCGGTTTGGCGCCTGCCTTTGGCCCAGGGTGCGATCCTGGAGACCCCGGGATCAAATCCCACGTCAGGCTCCCGGTACATGGAGCCTGCTTCTCCCTCTGCCTATGTCTTTGCCTCTCTCTCTCTGTATGACTATCATAAATTAAAAAAAAAAAAAAGAAAGGGGGTAGGGGTGGTTGTCCTTGCCCCCTTTAAAAAAAAAAAGAAAAGAAAGACCTTCACAATACTCAATAATAATATTTAACACTGGATTTATCTCAGGTATTTACTGTAATTCACTTGGGGCAACAATTTCCCACAAAGCTAGGGAAACCAAGGATAAAGAACACATACTTTCTTCTTTCTCCTTAGCCATTCTACCAGAATATTTTCGCTATTACTTCTCAAGTTCAAGTATTAAAAATTTTCTTGCCTGTAGGACTTGTTAATGAGGTTAACATCCTAAATGCTCCACCCCACTCCTTTTTTTCCCCTCCTGGTGGAACATAGCGCTCTGGCTACCTGAAGTAGTCTTGCTTGAGCCTGAGGGCCTGAGTTGGGATTTCCTATCAGCCAGGAGGTTTTTTTTTTTTTTTTTTTTTTTATTTATTTATGATAGTCACAGAGAGAGAGAGGCAGAAATACAGGCAGAGGGAGAAGCAGGCTCCATGCCCCGGGAGCCCGATGTGGGATTCAATCCTGGGTCTCCAGGATCGCACCCTGGGCCAAAGGCAGGCGCCAAACCGCTGCGCCACCCAGGGATCCCCTCAGCCGGGAGTTTAAGAAATAATTTGGCTGGTGCCCTTGATATAAGGAGAAGGCATGAATTAGGCAGCCAAATGTTTGAATTGAAAAGGATGACATACAGCTTGGTGAACTGAAATGAGACAAACCTGTCTCAAGAATTATAAATGCAAAATTCACCGGTGCATTTCAATGAGTTGCTTAAGATAATTGAGTGCAATAATTAAGTATATATATGGAGAGATCTTTTATTAAACATGTCAGCAAGTGTACTTTCTGAATGATTATGAAAAGATCTGGATAATTACATATAACTTGTAAAAGTCTTAATAACCTTCTAATTATCCAGTTAAGCAAGGTGCAGTGTACCTAAGGAAGCAATGTATTTTACTGGTTAAAGCACAGCCTATACCTAATAGATTTTAATAAAACACCAGACTTCAGACTGAGATAGGAAAATTAGGAAGGATTATCATCCTTGGGAATGAATGAATGAACACATAATCTTGGGTATGTCCAAAGAAGAATTGAGATGAAAGCCAATATGGCATATCATAGATGACTCTTAACTAAAGAGCCCACACCTTTAGCCTTGATCTTAGAAGTGAGTTGGAAGTCCAGAGGCTCTAAAGTTGAAGCCAAATCTTTGCGACTTATTTTCCAAGGCAAACCCAACATAAGAGGAAGACATTGCTCAAAGAGATTTAATGAACTGAGGACATGAATACAGAGTGACTTGCCCAAAAGGGTTGGGATTAAGGATGGACTGAACAGTGGTGTGGGGTAGCAGAGGACCAAAGATTCAGGAGTTGGATCAAGTTTTGAATACTGGCTCTGCTTCTTACTAGTTTTGAGAACTGAACAAATCATTTGACTTCCTAAGCTTCGGTCTCATGGCCCAAAGGGTGTAATAATATCTATCTGTGAGTAAAATTGCTATGAGAATCAAATGAAATAATGTATATACAGTGGCCAGCAGTGAGTCTGACTCTGTACATATTAATAATTTTCTTCATTTCCTTCTCACATTCTCTTGTTATTGCAGACTCTGTCTTAATCAAATTTGTATTCCTTTTTTGTATCTAGCTCTGTTCTGGTCCTCAATAAATGCTCCCCTGTGAATGAATGAGCCAATCGAACCACATGAAATGACTTTGAGAGTGCTCTCTAAAGTGTGACCCAGGTTTTTGGTAAAGTTCCATTCAGAAAGCCTGGTTCCCTTTAAAAAATCAATTTTTAATTGTAAGATATACATAACATGAAATTTACCATTTTAACGATGTCTAAGTATACACTTCAGTGGCATTACCTGTATTCATTGGTGTGCAATTATGGCCACCACTACCTCCAGGACTTTTTCCATCTTGCAAAAGTGAAATTCTATACTTATTAAAAATAACTTTTCCCTTAGAAACCATCATTCTACTTTCTGTCTCTATGGATTTGATCACTGTAAGTACTTCATAGGCATAGTAGACTCCTACAATAATTGTTCTTCTGTGACTAGCTAATTTCATTTAGCATAACGGCTCCAAGGTTCATCTCTGATGTAGCATGTCAAAATTTCCTTCCTTTTTAAAGCTGAATAATATTCCATTGATAAATATATCACATTTAGTTTATCCATCATCCACCATCCATCCACTGATGGACACTTGTGTTGCGTCCACATTTTGGCTATTGTGAATAATGCTTCTATGAACATGAGTGCACAGATATATCTTCAAGACCCTTCTTTCCCTTCTTTTGGATATGTATGCAAAGGTGGAATTGGCTAGATCATATGGCAATTTTATTTTTAAATTTTTGAGGAATCGTACTATTGTCCATAGTGGCTGTGCCATTTTATATTCCCACCAGCAGTGTACAAGTGTACCAGGGCTCCAGTTTCTTATCCTCACTGACACTTGTGATTTTTTTGTTTTTGCTTTATATTAATACCATCTTACTGGATATGAAGTGATATCTCATTGTAGTTTTGTGTTTTCTTAACTAAGATTCACGATGTTGAGCATATTTTCATGTGCTGTTGGCCAATTAAACATATTCTTTCTGGTTCACTTTTCAAAATTCAGCAGTTCAAGTACTGTTTTTTCTCTTTGCCCCACCTACTCTTGTTTTCCCCAGAGAAAGCAAAAGCCACCTGCCTTCAAAGTTCTTCTATGTGGAATGAAGCAGCCAGAACTACCAAAAGTCTCGGTCCTTGTTATGCTGTGCCAACATATGGAAGCTCACATATTGGCAGCCAGAATGTTGGATGAATATTCAGGCAGCTACATTTCCAAATCTACATGGCTCTACCAATTTATCATGGAGCTTGAGTAGCTTCTTTGAAGGATTCTGATTTCATAACTTATAAACCACTATCAATACATAGACTTTCACGTTTCCTTTCTGCCTTTTTAATTAAAACTCAGTATTTTGGCCTAAGATCTTTTTTCATTGAAATCCAAAAAATCCATCTCAATGGTGGAGGGTTTACACTGATAAAGACAGTGTATAACTTAAAAAAATTACACCGAAGAAAATGGATTCACAATGTAGCTTGAGAGATGGAAGCTTGATATGAGAAATTCTTTCCTTCAGCAAATGTTAAATACTGAAACAAATTTTGGAGAAAAGTTAGAGACCCTTTTCCTTGGCAAAGATTATATCACTTTAAAGTCTATTAAAATGTAGAATTCCTATTACTCTCTAAATCATGGTCTCTAATAATTTTGGTTAAGCACCAATGTTTGAATATGTGCCCCTAGTACAGGATGCATAACACTGCTAGTCACTTGCCATCTCAGGAGAGTACAGATAATTATACATAATAAATATACATAATAAAAGAAAAAAATGTAAAGAATAAAAGAAAAAATTCCATACCTTAAATTTAAATTTGGTGATTATTTTAAATATGGCTAAAAAACAATTAGAAAGCCTGTGTGATACAGGTTTTAGAAGTATTATATTTTAGAAGTATTATTTCTGTAAAAACAAGCACATTGATGACATCTGGTAGCACTTTGTACATTTTGACTTCAATTTCATTGCTGTGAATCTATTTTAGGTGTCATTCTGTCTTTGTAAATTTACTCTGAGATTCTTTTATTCCATTCAAAGCATCTTCTTCTTCAGTGTTTCCTTATGTAGCATTCTTATAAACTTAAAAAAAGTAAATGGGTACTTATTATTGAAGATATACTTTCTCTTGCCATTATTGGTTCAAATAGTATATTTCACTATTGAAGATCTATTAGAAGTGTTTTTTAGATTCAATTTATAGCAGATTTAACAGTGTCTAACAGCTATCTCTTCAAACCTTGAGCAAATTTCTGTTCACATCAGAAGAATTTTCTGATGAAAACCAGTTTGCTGTGTGTCATTTAACTGTTTCTACCCTGCTAGGAATGGCATTTGTATGCCCATAGAATAGGACTATTGCATTGTTATTAGGTAAAAAGGCCCAAAAGGGTCCTGTGAACATAAATCAAGTTTAGTGAGATTTTTGTAGGGTTTGTATTGTGCACTGCATGGCTTCAAAAGTGCTGAGAAAATTGCAGGTTTACCTTCTTGTTCCAAATGCTTAATCTCTCTCATATACATATGTATATATTGACAATGTCTACCTGGCTCAAATAACCTGAAAAACAGATTTATTGCTAATGATAGTAGATGGGAACCCACATTACAACTAGTCTTGATAATTTCAGATGATCAAATCTGGTTAATCATCACTACTTTCGACCTTATTAGAAGGATACGAATTATAAAAGCTATTTTAAAAAACATTAACTCCACACTGCAGGCTTTATTCATTTAATTTGCCCAACAAACCACTGCTGTAGGGATGAGAGTTTCACATTACATTCTATGTGACAGGGAGAGATGGTACACAGTGGGATCAAATAACTTTCCAACGTCACTGATTTAGTACATCATAGTGTCAGGAATTTGAGCCCAGGGAGTCTGACTTGAAAACTACATTCTTACCCCATGCTATCCTATTTCAACTCTGGTTTTTTTTTGTGTGTGTGTGTGTGCTTTTCTTGTGTTTGCATTAGTAGTACCATTTCAAACCATGGCTTCAGGGATGCCTCGGTGGCTCAGTGGTTGAGCATCTACCTTCGGCTCAGTGGGTGATCTTGGGGTCTGGGATCGAGTTCGGCATAGGGCTCCTTGTGGGGGGCCTGCTTCTCCCCCTGCCTGTGTCTCTGCCTCTCTCTCTGTCTCTCACGAATAAATAAATCTTTAAAAAAAAAAAACAAACCATGGCTTCATTGTATGGATCATATAAGCCACTTGTCCATTTTGCAAAAGTGCATTTAGTTAAAGCTGGAGAGTAGAATCCATAATTCCAGTGAACTGGAGGCAGATAGACTGTGGTATGTCCCAATGAGATAAAAAGGAACCAGAAGGTGAGAGAGTACCACTGTTCCCTTCCCTCTAGTGCTGTAGAATGATGCCTCGCCTTTCTCTGGGAAACCTCCCATGTCCTAGCTAAGCACTGCATGTTTTGATACAAGGTGTCACTGAGAATACCAATGTCCACTCTGTATTCCGAGTTTGATGCAAATTTAGTTCCCTTCTAATTCTTAGATTAAAAAGAAGTATCAATAGAAGTTCTGTTATTTTCTTTCTCTACCCACGATGTATTGTCTTGGACACCTTCTGGACCATAAGTAGCCTACTTGCAAGATCACGGCAAGATGGCAAGCTGAAAAATTAGTTGAGACTAGAGAACAAATAATCATTTAACTCTGCGCAGAAATTTTAGGAAAGAGTCAAAATAAAAAAGAACAAGAGAGGTCAACCGAGATTAACACTTTAAAATCTCCTCTGGTCTCCATAGAAACAGCAAATTCAGGCAAGCAGTTCTGCTATCCAAGAGTTTTGAAGGATAAAATGTCTCTAAATGTCAAAAACTATTATCAGGCTTTACTGGAATTGGCTTTCGAGCCTCAATCTGTGGTTATACAACACTCATCCTTCAAATACCCTTTCCGCAAGTGATGGTTGACACTTGAACCTGTGAGAAATCCAGCATGGTGTGTCCTGACTGCCAGCAGGCTCTGCTGGAAACTCAAAGCTTCAGTGGCTCTTTGAGGGGGTCAGTATTTGCTGGTAATGGAAGGCTTGTGCAGAGAATGACATGAGGCCAAATTGTTTATTTAAAAAGTTCACGGTTAACCTCTACGTTTTTCCACTGGTGAACCTTTTCTGCTTTTAGATATGGAAATAGCCGATAATTTTATTGACCTGCACATTTACTCTCATCTTATATTAAACAGCCGAGAGATTTAAGGGGTGTTCAAAGAATTACAGTGTCTCTGTGTAATGAATGTCTTATGTTACTGGGTCTGAGCCAAAATACCCACTACCTTATAATTTTTTTCCCCTGATGACTTTGCTTCAGGCCTTTTGTGTGTTGCTAACAACAACTGGATTTCACTACTCACTCCAGTATGATGTTTCACAAATTCCTGGAGGCCATTCTGGCTTACTCTTTCAAGTAAATCTCCCCTTTCATAATTTATAACTGTCTGTAGAACTTCTGGTCTTACTGATGACCCACTGATCTGCCCTTACCAGGGAATCGGGTGCTAACAACCATCTAGAGACCAGTTGGAGAGAAGTTCAGTGATGTTTGGACACCCTTCCTAGGGTTGCCCTTGGTAAGTCCAGCTGACCTTTCCATCCTATTCCACTGCAACCCTTACTACTAATTAACTCCATTTGGAATTGTGAAACCTGTTTTTTTTTTTTTTTCTTCTCTCTCATTCTTGGTCATCTGCAGCATAATCAGCCAATGGAACTGAGGTCTGTGAGATGTTAGTGTATATATTTTTTAAGTTTTCATTATTGTTTTCATAGATAAGCAGTAATATCGTTGGACTGTTAGTGTCAGAAGAGTCATGGAAAAGTGATCGTGATCATGAGATGCCATTTTGGGAAAGTCTAAAGTCACAATAATGACATTGACTTCCATGATTTATATAAGACATCAGCTTTGATCCTAAGAATGGTCCATAAATCACAGGGCAAATGAATAAAACACTGAATTTTAGGGGTTTTGATTTATACACAGACATCTTAGGGGTCATATCTAATAATTTAAATATGAGAGTGTGCCCAAAGTTCACACATTGCTGGTGTTGTCAACAGTGGACCTCAGAGATTTTCCAATGAGTGTTTTAACTGGATAAACACTTAAGTGTCTGAGGTAAGCTCAATACCATGCTAAGAGAAACAAAGAAGTCTCCACCATGAAGATTAAGCAGTAAGAATGTACTTTGGTTAAAATGCATTTTGGGGGCAGCAGGGCGGCACAGTCAGTTAAGCATCTGACTCTTGGTTTGGGCTCAGGTCATGCTCTTTGGGTTGTGAGATTGAGCCCTGCATTGGGCTCTGTGCTCAGCAAGGAGTCTGCTTGAGATTCTCTCTCTTCCTCTCACTTTGCTCCTCCCACTCCCACTCATGTGCGCACACTCTCTCTCTCAAAATAAAATAAGCTAATCTTTAAAACGCTTTTTCATCAGGTGATTCAAAATATTCCTATATTGGGACCTGTATAAAAATAATAATATAACAATGGGTAGAGTGCCCATTACTTAGTAAGTACTTAAAATACTCAGTAAATAAGCATTGGTAAGCCTATGGAGAAAAAGGAATCCTGGTGCACTGTGGTGGGAGTGCAAACTGGCACAACCACTGTGGTATGGAGTTTCCTCAAAATATTAAAAATAGAATTGCTACCCGATCCAGTAATTCCACTGCTGGGTATTTACATAAAGAAACCGGAAACACTAATTTGAAAAGACATATGCACCCCTCTGTTTATTGGAAGCTACCCAAGTGTCTATTGATAGATGAATGAATAAAGATGTGGTATATATGTATGATAGAATATTATACAGCCATTAAAAAGAATGAGATCTTGCCATTTGCAACAACATGAATGGATCTAGAAGGTTTAACGCTAAATGAAATAAGTCAGAGAAAGACAAATACCATATGATTTCATTCAAATGTGGGATTTAAGAAACAAAACAAAGAGAAAGGAAAACAAAAACACCCAACCCCCCAAACCTAGACTCTTATATACAGAGAACAAACTGGTGGTTGTCAGAGGGGAGCTGGGGCAGGGGGGTTGGGTGAAATAGATAAAGGAGATTAAGAGCACACTTATGTTGATGAGCACTGAGAAATGTATAAAATTGTTGAATCAGTGTATTGTACATATGAAACTAATATAACACAGTATGTTAATTAAACGTAACATGTGAATTTTAAAAAGCCTCAGTAAAGAATTTGGATGCATGATCTCATTTCATCCACCTGACCATCTTATGAAGTAGATGCCATCACATCCTCATTTTAAAGACGAGAAGAGGAATTAAATCACTCATTTCAATATTGCATAGCTGAAAAATGACAGAGGCAGAGTTTTACACAAAGGCCACTAACTTTAAACCCCAGCTCATTACTGCTTTGCTCAACCACTTCTTTCCATAAAGTTTCCGATGGGAAATCAGCAAGCCATGTTTGTTTTCTTGCAATGGGAAGTGATTTGTTTCAAATCATCACAATGTATGGAAAGCCCAGGTAATGAACAAAAAGCCAATGTAATTTAGAAGGCAAGAATCTTCTATATAGTTCTTATAGATGGAAAATAGTGACTAATACATTTATGGCACTAATATATATCAGGAACTGTATGTTAAGTATCTTACCCTTTAATTCTATTAATACTTACAACAACCTAATAAAGTAGGTACTACTGTTCAGGTCGTTTTACAGACAAGAAAAGTAAGGCACAGGGAAAGTAACTTGCTCAACATCACACTGCCAGGGAATTAGAGAACTTTCCAACCAGGTAGCTTTGGTCCAGACTCTGTGCTTCCTTGCAGCCTACACTCACCTTTCCCCTGACACCTTAGTAACGGAGTACCAAGCCTCTTGGTGGAACTACAGAGCGTTAGCTGAAGTCCCTTATCTTTTGAGTAATACAGACCAAATAAATAATGTGTGAGATCAGCTAATAAGAGATCATGGAAATACTGAGTAGCAGACAAAATTGAAGACAAAATTAGTAATTTTATCATGAGAATATGACCTAATCTGGAGCTACATATGGTTCAGATTGAATCCAAGCTCATGGAATTTCAACAAATCCTACCACCACCCTCCCCGTTTGCTTTCCCTGTGAAGTCTATGTTGGCTAGACAATTATTACTCATTTTGTGTGTATCTGTGTGATGCCATTCCCTCCCTTTAATTCTTCCATGCCAGATTCATAATAGAATACTCTAGGTACCCAGGCAATTTCTTCGATGATAATTCTGAGTAATTCTGTGGCTGACTTGCTTTTATGTGGTCAAATTTGGAATTCCAGATTAAGAGTAGGGAAGAGACCACCGTATGTTTCCCTAATACAAAAAAAAAAAAAAAAGACTGTTTTAATAACCTTGGATCATTAATACTGGAGACACTGGATGGCTAAGGCTTTGCAACAGATTTGGCTGCTGTAGTAATAACAAGGCAGGTCACAGCAGCCCCAAGCTCTCCTACTCGTGCTGTGACTCATTTTGTCCATATGACTATCCAATTGACCCAGCATCATTTGGTGATATGGCCACCTTTCTCCCTCTGTACTGTAGTGTTTGTTGCCTTCATTGTAAATCAGGGTGTATATCTGTGTGGGTCTGTGTAAGTACTGTCCTGTACTATTTAGTCATTTGGTCTATTTTTGTGCCAGTATTACACTGTATTGATTAAGGCTTTATAATAGGTCCTTCAAATCATTCTTTACTTTTTTATAGATTTCATGAAATGGCCAAGACCACTGTTTCAATGCTGACTATAAATACACTAGTTATTGTTTCATTTTTGCTATTGGGGAAGATTCTCTATACCTGCCATTAAATATGAGGCTTCCTTTTTTTTATAGGTACTTTATCAGTTTAAGCAAGCTTTCTGCTGTTTCTAGTTTTCTAAGAGTTTTAAAAATCCTGACCATTTGGGGTACCTCAGTGGCTCAGTCAGTTGAGTGTCCAACTCTTGGTCTCAGCTCAGATCATGATCTCAGGGTCATGGGATTGAGCCCCATGTTGGGTTCCAAGCTCAATGGGGAGTCTGCTTGAGAGTCTTTCCCTCTCCCTCTCCCCTACTCCCTACTCTCTCTCTCTCAAATAAATTAATAAATAAAATCTTTTTAAAAAAAATCCTGAACATTTGTGTTAAATTTTGTCAGTTTTTTTTTCTGTATCTATTAGCATGATGACATGATTTACTTTGCCTGATATGGGGAATTACACTGAGTTTTGAATATTAAAACACTCTTACCTATCTGGAGTAAACCTTATTTGCAATTGGTGTATTACTAATTTTCTACATTACTGGGTTAAGTTTGCTAATATTTTCATAAGGATTTTTACATTTAAATTCATGAAAGATTAGCCTGTAATTTTATAATTTTCTTTCTTTCTTTTTCTTCTTTCTTTCTTTTTCTTTCTTTCTTTCATTTGTTTGTTCATTCATTAATTTTTTGTGTAATTTTCTTTTCAGGTTAAGGAATCAGTTTTGCTGCCTTTCCTACCCCAAAACAGAGTTTGGAAGTATTTCCTTTTCTTCCTACTCTCTGAAAGAACTTGTGTTAAGATTGGTTTTATTATATCTATAAATATCTGGATAAATTCATTAGTCAAATGCTCAGAACATGGATCCTTCTTGTGGGGAAGTTTTATAATTGTCCATTTAATTCAGATTTTCTATCTCTTCCTTTTACAGGTTTGATAGGTTGTGATTTTAAGAATTTATAAAATTTCACTTTGTTGGTAATTTTATGGCATGAAGTTGTTCACAATTATCCTCTTATTATTGTTTTTTAAAATATCTGTAAGATCTGTAGTAATGTCCCTTTTTTCATTCCTAATATTGGCAGCTTGCATTTTCTATTTTATCACCTTGGTAAGTATTATAACTGTTTCACTAATTTTATTAATATTTTCATAGGGAAAGCTTTTGGCTTTGTAAATTTTCTCTATTGCATGATTGTTTTCTATTTAATCAACTTCTGCTTTTATTTCTGTTATTTCCTTCCTTCCACTTTCTTTGTATTTTGTGAGGCTATGCTTTTTCTAGCTTCATAGGATCTTACATCATTGATTTTGGTATTTCTTTTTTTTTTTTTCTAGTATACTTTTTAAAACTGCAAGTTTCCCTCTTAAAATTACTTTTGTTGTACTTCATAAGTTTTCTTATATTTTCATTTTCAGTTGGTTAAATATTTTCTAATTTCCTTTGTTAGTTTTTTGATTCATGAGTTATTTAGAATTTTACTGCTTTTTTTTTTCAAATAGTTGAGAATTTTGGAAACAATTTCTCTCTTATTAGTGACTATGTTAATTTCACTACTTTGAAATGTTTCATTTGATTATCGATTCTTTGACGTTTGTTAAGAGTTGCTTCATTGCTCAAATTTTGATCTGTTTTGTTAAATATTCTGTGTGGACATGAAAAAAAACAACTCTGAAATAGTTGGATGTATGTTCTATATGTAAATTAAGTTAAATTAGTTAATTTTTAGTAATTACCCTAATGATTAAAATATGCTTCCTTGCCATAACGACACTTTTCTTAATTTAATGCTTTTATCACTTCCCAAACAATGCAAGAGCTCTATTATTCTATCCTCTTCTGCCAGTGGTGCTATCTTGTGCTTCCTTGTGCTCTCCATTCTTTCTTGCTCTTCTGTGCTTTCATCTTGGATTATTTTCCTTTGACTCAAAGAATTTCTTTTAGTATGTCTCATACTCTGGGTTGCTTTTAGTGAATTATCTCAGATATTTTTTCTGAAAATGTCTACATTTTATATTTTTTTGCATCTAAAATTCTAGGCTCACATTGTTTTTCTTTCAACAACTTATAAATGTCTTACCATTATCCTCTGGCTTTTATATTTTGTTGAAAATAATTTTTGTTCTTTTTTAAGTAATGTTTCTTACTTTGGATTTTTTAAAAAAACTTTTTGTCTTTGACTTTTAACAGAAGTTTACCTAGTAGTGTGTGTGTGTGTGTGTGTGTTTGTGTGTGTGTGCGCGCGCGCTAAATAGACAGAGCTAGAGATAAAGATACAGATAGAGGTAGACTGGTAGATACATAGATATATAGAGAACACTTATCCTGGTTAGGATTTGATGATCTTTTGAATCCTTCTTTAATCCTTTTAATAAGTTTCAGATTTTTTTTTCAGCATTATTTCTTCAAATTTTTCTCCATTCCATCTCTGCCCATCCTGGACATTCAAATACAATGCTACAGTTAGAATATTTTTGATATGTATTCTCTTCTCTTTTTGGTTGTTTTTCTCCTTTTTCTTTCCTTCCTTAGTTTAGATATTTTTCTACTGGTCTGTTTTTGAGCTTCCTATTTGTTTTGTTTTTGCATTGTCTAGACTTCTCTAGTGGGTCATTCCAGATATTATATTTTTCATTTCTAGAAGGTATATTTGGTGCCTTTTCAGATTCAAGTTATTTATTAAATTCTCCATTTTTGCATGCATTTATTTATTTTGCCCATCTTTTCCTCCACTTTTTTGAACATATTATAATTATCATCTTAATGTTGATTTTTAAAAAACGATTTATGTATTTATTTTAGAGAGAGAGAGAGAAAGAGAGAGAGAGGAGAGTACTCAAGAGCTTGGGGAGGAGAGGTGGTGAGGGAGAGAATCCCAAGCAGACACTGCTCTGAGCACAGCGCCTGATGTGGGGCTTGATTTTACAACCCATGAGATGATGAACTATGCTGAAACCAAGAGTCTGACATTCAACCGACTGAGCCATGAAGGCACCTTTATCATCTTAACATTTTTATCTATGAATTCCAATATCTATATAATCTGAGGGTCTACTTCTGTGGCTTAATTTTTCTCTTGATTATTGGATATATTATCTGCTTTTTTGTCTTTTAAATTTTCATTTTAAGCCAGTCTTTTAAAAAATGAATTATGGATATTGAATATAAGGTTATTTCCCCCCCAAAAAGGGTGGCCCTTTCTTTCATTAGGCAGATAATATGAAAGACCAACTCAATCAAATCAGTAATGCAAACTAATCAGGGCTGGGTTACACTTTTAGTTAGATTCAGCCCATCTCTGAATCTGCATCACTAGTTTTCTCCCTGAAATATTGATAGATGTCTGTCTTCATAGTCTTTTACCACCATCATTCAATCCTTCTGCGTTTTGAGCTCAGCTGCTTAGCCTTTCTCCCCCTATGTATCTTCAACATCCATCAACTGTCTTGAGGAGGAGATGAACCATGGTTTGATGTAGAACCTTTTATCCTAAGTGCCAAGAAATTGAGGAAAATTGTACCTGCCTTTAGCTGTATCATTCCTCTTAAAATTAAACTCTTTAAACTTCCACTTCAGCCACTAAATAATCACTTAAACTTCCATTTCCACTTCAAAATCTAGCAAATATTTTGTGTTCATCAAAGGATTTGGTCTCACAGGCATAAAGAACAGGTAAATACCCTATTACTGACACTGCCTCTGCACTCTTCAAATAGCCTATGAAATCGTGCATTTGGCTCCTTCAGCTTTCCATCTATCAGCCAGCCTGTGTGACTTCCTAAAGCACCATTAGACTCAATTTTCTGCTATGGAGTCTCTCTACCTCTCCAAGTCTGATCCTCAGAATTTTGCAGAAGTGGCTAGTACCCTCATGGAAGAAACCATGGTTGACAGCTCTCTTAGGAAGGACTCCTCTCTCTTTGGAGTTTTAATTCATCTAGCCCTCATTATTTCCACCATTTCATGATGTCTCTAAAAGTATAATTTTAAAATTTAGCCTTTTTTTTCCTAGTTTTTACAGCAGGAACAAGGACCTGCCACTATATACAATATCTTCTTTGGAAGACAAACTTTTATTGTTATTTATTTTATTATGATTAATTATTTTAGGAAGTCTCCTCCAGCTTTGTAACTGATTATTGGTAATGTACATACATTGTCAGATGTGTAATATTAAGCTATACAATTTGGATAGAGTTTCCACAGACTGTCTTCTGGCTCTATTCCCTTTAAATATTTGTCCTAAATACTAGTGTGATGATATTGTGCCATCAGCAGAATGGGCTATAGGAATTTTTCTGGAATCCATTTCTACACCAAGATACCTAACAATAATTTAACCTTATGTAAACAAGCCTGTGAATCACCTATATATAGCCCAGTAGTCTACATTAATTGTATTTTGGTTTCAACTTCTCTTCACTTGGATTACCAAAATGCCTACACCCACTCTAATAAACAACTAGTATGAGAAGTCAGAATGCAAAGACAGATTTGGTGGTCTTAGCCATTCTGAGTTAAAACATCTCAATTTTACAAATTTTATGAAAATATATGAACATGTGACCCCATTACTAGGGATTTTCCCAGGACCATAGCAAAGGCCCAGACCAGTGATGGGCCATGTGTAAAGCCTTTTAGCAACACAGAAAATTCAATGTCAATAACATATGCACACACAATTATTCCCACCACAATAAATAAATAAATAAATTAATAATTAATTAATTAATTAATTAATTAATAACATAACCAAGCCAAAATCAATAACAGAAACAGAGTTAGCTCATGTCTGCGGGTGGATTTCTGCTGGTTTGACTTACCTCTCTATGTGATAAAATCTCAAGAAGCATAAAACATAAGAGATTACATTTGCTTAAATACTCAAGGAAACAGACACTCCTAGAAGAAAGGCATCATGTCAGAGTGACTCGTAGGCTGAGATTTGAATTTCAGCACCGTAATGCACAAGCTCTATGACTCTGGACAAGTTAGACTTTAAATGCCCTCATATTTTCATGTATAAAATGGGGATACGTGTTTGTATCCATTTATATATTAACATGTAATTATGTCTGTCTCTATTATCTATCTCTATACATTGAGAGAGCACTTAATCATAAGTTTTTTCTAATGTTTATAATTATTATTATTTGGATCTATACTTCAGTGAAATAAAAAGATTATTCTCTTTCCACTATATTATTATTGCTTACCATGTTTAAAAGGTAATTCACAAAGCTTAAAACTTGGTTTAGATAAAAGACACAAGTTACTAACCTTTTCTGTACCCTGAAGTACATCTTGGAGAAAGCCACCTGTGAGGACAATTTCCTTCCTGGCTGCCTTCTGGTCCAGGGGCTCTGTTCTTAAAGTGGACAATATGTATGCCACTAAAACAATCTTTTTGCCTTTCACTTGGCTAAGAATAAGTAAAATTATGAATCCATTTATGAATTCTTATTTCAAAGACATAAATATGACAAAAACTGAAAGTTCATCTGTGGTGGCTTGCTTAGAGCTACCATAGTTGTATGATAACACTGGAGAAGAATCACATGATAAACATTAAATATAATAACTTAAGTTTTTAGATGTTTTCTTTTCTGTATTTCATTCACTTGGCTTCTTCAAAAAACACAATAATTTTTTTTCAAAAGGATATAATTTGTAAAAACACTCAGTGCTGCTCTTGGCATATACTGCTGTTTGTTGATGGGGTGACTTAGATATGATTGAAATATGATTACTGTAAGTTTATAAATCTAGAAAATTGATTAATTAACTAATTTGACAGTTAACCGGCTTCAAAATTTGTCTCAGTATCTGGTTCTGATTGTAAAGTAGAAGGGTAAAATATTTGATAAAATGTATAAGTTTTGAAAAGTATGTCATTTAATTGAGAAGTATATTTGGGGATATATATATATATATATTAAATATATGTAAAATAAGGTAGCCTTTTTGCTATTGTGGTAGACTATAAGTAGGAATAAACTTTAGAGACAAGAATAGTTTTTTATTTGAATTTTCTTGAGAAATTATGTAAAAACTTATTTTGTAAATTGAGTGATTAAATTGTATCAACAGGATTACTTAATTTGCATAATTACCCCTTAATTTAGTTGAATAGAAAGTCTCCCTCTTGCCGTACTCTATGTACTCTAACTAAAAGTGTCCATTTTTGCCTCTTCCATTAGACTGTGTTTTTGAGCACGATGTGATGGTTTCCTTGTCTTTATATCCTGGCTACTTAATATAGTACCTGCAACTTCGAGAATGCTAATTGCAATGAGCAGTGTATTAAAAAAGAGGGGTACTTTGGAACCATCAAGGTGGCCCTGAGATTGTTGGTAAGTTACAAACAGATGCGTCCCTAATATAGCAGTGTGTTAAGGTCCCACCATAAAGAAGATGGGTGGAGTTTGTGAAGGCACCCGCACAAACCCTGGGTGGACAAACCAGGAGACTGCAAGGAGAGGGTTCCAAGAGGAAGAAGTGGTTATGTAGAAAGTGAGCATGGATACTGGAAGCCCAATACTCTTTTTTTTGTTTGTTTATTTTTTAATTTAAATGCAATTAGCCAACATATAGATATTCTTTTAAGAACATACATCAGTAGAGAGGAGGGAGATCAGACATGGATGGTGGGAGACGTGGGTTTGAGGGAGTGTTTATTTTGTCTTGGATGGGAACATCTTGACTTTGTTTAAATGCTGTTGAAAAGGAGACAACATAAATGGAGAGGTTGAATGCTAGAACAGAAATGAAACAGTTAATTAAGAGTACAAAGCTGGTGAGCATGAGCAAGGGGTGGAGGGATGCCTCTTCCTTGAAATGGGAGGAAGAATTCCATTCAGGCTGGTTTGCAGGCCTGCTAGAAGGCAGCTGATTGTTCCCACTTGCTGGCTGTAAGAAGCTGGAGGTGGGTAGGGTCATTTGCAGAGTGTTGAGTTAAAATGTTGAGGAGCTTAAGAAGGTTTTAAATAGCTCTTTTGGAGAATGAAGGCTAAGTAAAGAAATTCAGAAGAGAGCCAAACAGCATTAGTCATGCCTTGAGGGTAGGGGCTGTGTGCTGAGGCCTGGACCTACCAGACAGTGTGATTTTCCTGAAGCTGCACAAGGCAGGCAGTGAAGAGGGAGGGGTCTAGTGATGGAAAGGCATTCATTGGGTTGGGGTTGGAGCTTTTGTGGAGATGTATGGATAAGGTATGAGGGAGGGTTTGAGTAAGAGAACTGATGATTGAAGCTTTGGTGGGAAAAGATGCTCACATTTCAAATGATGAGGGTTACATTGGACCAAGGGGATGAGCAGCTAACAAAGTGTGCAGTGCAACACAAGTGCTGAGGCATGAAGAGGACAGGGTACCACAGGTGTCATCTATGTGCCTATGGAGGTCTCCCAGAATATGGTAGGAACTGTCTGGAGAGGAAGACTGACAAGCCCTGTATCAAAGGCCCTGAGGAATGGGGAGAGGAGCCTGGAGGCTGATTAATGAGAGCAATACTTAGGGCAGAGCAGAGCCAAGGGGCAGAAACTTCAGAGCACAGAGGTTGCTTTAGGTAGCCAGTTACCTGAGGCTAACAAATGGATTTGGAGAACTACAGGGGAATCTGCACAGTTAGCCAGTCCCTCCAGGATGCAGGGCAGTTGGCCTGCAGGCACCCGTGTTGTCCTGCTGCAAAAGAACCTGGGCTCACAGGGGATAAACATAGTAGCGAAGTTGGCCAGATGCCATATAGTGCATATCCTTAAGCATAGAAAGGAGTATGCACTGAATGTGGAAGAGGAAAAGAGATTCTCATACGTAGTAAGTCCAGCACAGGCTACAAGGGGGTCTTTATCTCTTGGAAAAGAAGTGTTCCAGGTCAAGAGCCTATTCTCACATGGCTGAGTTGAAGTGGAGAGACTGCATGCCTTTCCCAACATATATGATGAGTGGGAAGGAGGATCCCTGGATGACGGTTGTGGTAGTGGAAGTGGAAAATAAAAGGGAACCTTAAAAGGATTTTACAAGTTGAACAAAGTGGAACATTCCTCCGAAATGAACATCCCAAAAGAGTGTTGGTGTTGCTTGAGGGTCAGAGAAGCACTGACCTAGAGTTTAGGGAATATCATGAGGCAGTGGGCATGTCACAGTGCAGACAATAAAATTGCAAGAGGTGGTAGCTGCCCCCTAGGAGGGCCTGAGGAGATCAGCAGGTAGATGGTCAAGATGGCTCCCTGCAGCAGTCTGGAGGCCTGACTCACAGACTCCGGATCTCCTCTGACTAATGTTCAGCTCTTGACCCTCTGCTCAGAGCCTGGGCTCTAGCTTGTTCCCTAGTAGGTCATTCCATGCAGGAACTGTAATTTCCTAGGACACAATGCTAGGTGAAAGGGTTCATTGTATCAACAAGAATGACACAGTAATTTAAGCCTGGGAATGCAATTTATTCAACCTCCTCATTTCCTAAATGAGTTCAAATTATAACAATCCCTTAAAGGATAGAGTTTTAGAAATGTTGATTCTTTCTTTTATTTTTTATTGGTGGGGGAGCATGATGGTGGTGGCCTTGGGAAGGAAGAGGGGGAGGAGTCTTTCTAGTGATGACGAGTAAATCAGGTATTAGGATCAAGAAACATGAACTTTCTACAGTGGGATCCAAAGGGTTTTGTGTTTCTCAGACAGCTCTAAGCCTGCTCTTTCTTTAGTTTCTTTCTTCCTTCTTCTTTCTTTCTTTCTTTCTTTCTTTCTTTCTTTCTTTCTTTCTTTCTTCTTTCTTTCTTTCTTTCTTCTTTTCTTCCTTCCTTCCTTCCTTCCTTCCTTCCTTCCTTCCTTCCTTCCTTCCTCCCTCCCTCCCTCCCTCCCTTCCTCCCATCCTTTTTCTTTCTTTCTTTCTTCTTTCTTTCTTTCTTTCTTTCTTTCTTTCTTTCTTTCTTTCTTTTTCTTTCTTTCTTTCTTTCTCCCTAGGAGGCACTGTTTGTGAAATCCAGCACACTTTGGGGTTCATTAACCATCTTGAACTATTTTCCAAATATTTTAGGTTCGAAAAAACCCAAACCACACTGGGCCAGACACTTTTTTTCTTCTTCACTGTTAAACCTATGTGTATTTTAAGGGAAATGTAATCCATATGTTTCTGATTCCTTTACACTTAACTCATCAAGTAGGATTTGTGAAAGCTGTTTGATGTCCTGGATGCTTTTTGAGCCATTTCCTTGTGACTTTCAAAGCCTTTCATTCTCTAGAAATAGGAAGTTGTGTTTTATGAAATGTAAATGAGCTTGAACCCCCAAAGGTCTGATTTGGGTCAGAATTCTGAATGATTGGAATTAGTTAGAAGCATGTTGTCTCTTTCAGAGGAATTCCAGCTCAGGGAATAGTTCCATATTTTTCATAAAATTGGCCAAACCTTAATTAGAATAATTTTGGGAGAAAAAATAGGCAAGAAATATTTCATTGCAAGGGTGTATATCATTAGTGAAAATAGATAAGTATTTTTGAGCAAATAGGAATTACCTTAGCTAAATTAACCTTAAAATAAAACAAAATAAAAATCATCAAAATGAATCTTTGACAATCATTGAATTTGATCCTATTGATAAATAGCTGTTTTCATTTTATTACCCCAAGGTGAATTGCTCTCTTTTTTTTTTAAATATAAATCAGAGAGAGAGAGAGAAAGAAAGACTTTATTTCCAGTGAGTTACCAGCTTAATTAGAAATTTGAATTTAATCCCAAAGTGAATCTCAAGTAAATATTTTTTCTTCAGTACTTTCCACAAGAACAATTAGGATAATTCTCCCGAAATAAAGCTATGCTCATGTGTTAGAGAAATATCCTGTTCTTGTAGAGCTTCTATTCCAGCAGCAAAAAATTTAAATTAAAACAATTAAAGAAAGGTATAATCTGGTCATCTGCTCTCTGCTATTTCTGGGAAGAAGTTCCATATTAAGTGGGATAAAATAAAACAGGTTCAATTTTGAGCCTTTGCAGTTGTTTCTCCTTTAGCCTGGAATAATCTTGCCCAAGACCATCAGGAGTTTGGCTCCTCTGTCATCTCCTCGCAGAGGCTGGCTCTGACTCTCTAGTCTAAAGTAGTTCTCCCTTCCTCCTTCAGTAACTTTTTACTCTATTTTTCTGTTTTACATTTTTCACAGGAATTGGAACTACCTGAAAACTACTTATTTATGTCATGTTTGCACTTACTGTTCCCTCTCACCACTGGAAATCTAAACCTACCCAAAATGTACCTCAATACCTAAAATGTTGGCTAGGAAATGGCAATGTTTACTGAATTGGATTGCAACCATTTTTATTTAGGCAGCACCTTTCAATAAACACTGACTGACATGTATACCCCAGAAGAGGTTTATTTATTTATTTATTTATTTAGTAAGTTAGTTTATATCTAATGGCTTTAATAAACGTGTTATCAAGCTATCGTAATTTTACTACACATACTTCATATGAACTTTAGGATTTGGTTGTAAATTTCCACAAAATTTTGCAGCTGAGATTTTCATAGGGAATGTGTTTCCTCTGTGGATCAACTTGGGGAGCATTGCTCTCTTAAAAACATTAAGTCTTTTAATCTTGGAACACAGGATGTCTTTTTATGTATTTAGATATGATTTAATTTCTTTCAGTAGTGTTCTGTAATTCCCATGTGAAAAAGAAAGGTCCCAGGATAGCCAAAGAATCTTGAAAAAGAAGTAGAAGTTTCAGGACTCAAATTTCCCAATTCCAAAATTTACTACAAACTACAATCAAGATAGTATAATACTAGTATATGGATACACGTGTAGATCAACATAGATTTCAGAAAAAAATCTGTTACATTTATGGTCAGTTGATAAAGAGTGTCAAGACAAGTCAATGGTAGAAGAATAGTCTCTTAAAAATAGTGTTAGAACAGCTGGATATACCCATGAGAAAGAATGAGGTTGGACTTCTACTCATGCTGTATACAAAAATTAACTAAAAGTGAATCAAAGTCCTAATCATAAGAACTAAAAAACAAAAAAAGAAAAAGGCATAAATTATTTTGACATTGTATTAAGCAATCATTCCTTAAATATGACACCAAAAGCGTGAACAGCAAAAGAAAAAAATAGATAAATTGGACTTAATTAAGATTGTTGTATTTCAAACAACAGCATCAAAAAAGTGAAAAGGCAACCCACAGAAAAGAGGAAATATTTGCAAATCATATATCTGAGAAGGGATTGGTATCCAGAATTCTAACAACTCAACAAATGAGCAAATGAACAAAGGATTAAGAATATGAGCAAATGGACAAAGGATTTAAGTAGACATTTCTACAAAGAAGATACATGAAAAGCTAAGAAGTACATTTAAAAATGCTCAACATTGTTAGTTATCAGGGAAATACAGATCAAAGTCAGAATGAGATACCACTTTCAGCCCACTAGGATGACGATAATAATAATTTTTTTAAGAGAATAAAAATGTTGGTAAGGATGTGGAGAAATGAGAAACTTGTATATTGCTATTTGGAATGTAAAATGATACGGCTGATGTGGAAAACATTTTGGCGTTTCTTCAAAAAGTTAAGCACAGAGTTGAGTTACCATATGAAACAGCAATGTCACTCCTAGGTATACACCCAAGAGAACGGAAGACATATGTCTACACAAAAACATATGTCTACACAAAAACATGGTTATTTATAGTGGCATTATTCATAATAGCTAAAAAGTGGAAACAGCTAAAATAGCCATCAATGGATGAACAAATAAATAAGATGGGGGCGTGCCCATACAATGGAATATTATTCAGTCACAAAAGGCATAGAGAACTGATACTTGGTGCAACATAGTTGGACCTTGAAAATACTACATAAGTGAAAGAAGCCAGATACAAAAGACTACATATTATAAGATTTCACTAATACAAAATGTGCAGAATAAGACAACCCATTGAGACAGAATATAGACTAATGTTTCAAATTGCTTGGGATGGGAGGATGGGAAGTTACTCATCAAGTATATAGTGTTTCCTTTGGGAGTGACGAAAATGCTCTAGAATTAGATATTGGTGATGACTGCACAATTTTGTGAATCTACTAAAACTATGGAGTTGTATAGTTTAAAGCATGAATTTAATGGTATGGGAATTATGTCTAAAAATATAACTGGTTTCACAATTACTCAATTCTTTTGTTAATGCCTCAATTCCCATGGGAGAAATCTTAAAAGGGAAGAGAAAAATGATGTGTTTGATTTGAGAACTAATCCTACTCATTGTTCATTGTCTTTTTTTTTTTTTTTTCCTTTTGGCTTTCCCAGTGCTTGCTTGGACATGAGAGAATCACCTAGGAGCAATGTTTCCTTACAACAGAGTGGTATTAGAGAAATGGGCTGTCCATGTATTCTGTTCTTTCAAGACTGATCCATGTGGTACCATGAAAGTGCTAGCAGATGTTTTGGGAAGAAAATGTGTAGGTAATTTTTTTATTTTGTTTTATTACCTTATCAGTGATATTTATTTTTGAAACTAGAAGTCTATAGGTTGATATGTAACACTCCTTTAGGTTAAGATCATGATGAATGATTAACTACTGGAAAAGGTTTTGATATCAGTTCATTTACAGAATGGGGTACTTACCCTCAGCTAGCAATGGTGGAGTTAGGAGTTCTGAAAAAAGAATAGAGTTAAGTATTAGGGCCAGAACAGAGACAACTGCCTTTTTGATCTGTGTTTTCAAAGTATACATATGTAAAAATTGTCCATAATAATAAAACATGAGCAGGAGGGGCATTGCATGTGGCACATATAATTTGGAATAGCATTTTTAATGCTACTGTGCTATTTTAAATGCTGCTTAATTTTTTATTATCTTATTTATTTGTTCATGATAAACACAGAGAGAGACAGAGACATAGGCAGAGGGAGAAGCAGGCTCCCCGCAGTGAGCCTGATGTGAAACTTGATCCCAGGACCTCAGGATCACAACCTGAGCTAATGGCAGACACTCAACCACTGAGCCACCCAGGCATTCCAATGCTGTTTAATTTTTAATGGAGAAAATGGAAAATGTATATTTGCCGTTAAAATGAATTAGTATACATAAAAATTTAAGCAGTCGATTTTTTAAAGTATGTTTTCTCATGGTTATATTATGTTGTATTTTCTTGTGGATATATAGAATGAGGTTATACCTTTTAATGTTGGAAGACTGAATGGTGGGATATTTGTGATATTTTTCTGCTGAGCGGATGTTACATGGAGATAAGTGAAAGATGACCACTTAATTTCTATATGTTGGTTACGTAATGATGATGATGTATGATAATTAAAAGGGAAATTAAATAATGATGACTTCCATTTTCTCTTCATGGTAGAGCTTATTAACATTTATTCGTTATTTCCTGTAGTTCACATCTGCCTATACACCATCTTCTGTAACCTCACTTTGACGAAACGGGGTTGGATTGTGGACACTGTTGTCTCTCATTTAACAGTGAGTATATGTTTGCCAAGAGGTATTCTTTCCTACTATGACTACAAAATTTGGGTAATTAATATGCACTGCGTACTAGGATGTATTGATGAACAGTGAGACCTCATTCCTACATTCAGAGTTTAAACTTTATGGGAGAAACAAAAAATTAACCAAGAAATTACAATAAATTGCTATGAAATTGATCACAGGGGTAATACACAATCCTAGGAAGTAAGGCATCTGGAAGACTTACCCAAGATAAGGCTAACAAGTGGTCAGAACCAAGATTATGCAAGATTTTAAAAACCAGGTTAAGTTATTGAGACTTTATTCCAAGGACTGGAATTATTGGATTTTAGGCAGGAAATGACATAATTAGATTTGCAGTTTTGGAAGGAAATTTTGCTTATATGTGTGGTAATCATATAATTTGTTATTCAAACCAGGAAACTCTGGAGAATCAAAAGGGGGTGCAATTGCTAATTTTGTTGGGACGATGAGTTATACATTTGGGCTTTCCTGGACAAACTCGGATGTATGGTTACCCCATTTCTAGGGGCCTGCAATGGAACAAGACAGGTATGTGAAGATAAATTAGGAGAGAAGACAATTTGGACTATAATGAAATGGTTAACAGAAAGAGAATTAGATAAATCTAAGAGTTATTTTGAAAAACGAACATGTAAAGTTGAGGACTGAATGTGGAAGGGAGAAGGAAGGTTGAGTCTACCAAGCATCTGGCTTGGAATTTTGAATGGCTGTTGGAGACACTGAGATGAGGAATGTTGGAGAAGTTTTAAGGAAGGTGATTGTTTTAGATACATCCATGTTAAGTTAAAGTTAGCCATTGGGCACCCACAAGTAGTCGGTATCAAGATTTATGCAGGCCAGTTGCTCACATATGGAGCTATCATCTGAGGAGGTTGGCTGGACTGCAGTAACAGTGTGGATGACGGAGCACTGGCCATAGTCCAAGTCTCTCTAGCACACTAACAGTCCTAGAAATGTCTAGTACTCACTATATTCTCACTTTGCCAACAGTTTATTCTGATTGGCTCAAAGGTTAAAAATAGAGTATAATTCTGTATTTTCATGCTGGTTCATCTGGAGAAATGCCTGAGGAACTTCCCCTCCCACACAAGATTTTGGAAGATGTCTGGTGTGATGAGCCCTTCGAAAAAGTGTACAACCTGCCTTTTTGGGATCTGATAGTCTCGATAAATTAAGGGTTGGTGTGCTTGATGAGTCAAAATGGAAGGTGGATTTTGCCTTGATTAAATTCAACTCTGCAACAAAACCAGTAAGGATTTCTGTTTTTTTAAGAGAAGTGATGGCAGAGTTAATTTTGGAGGCAATATAAAATTTAAATAGCATGGGCTAAAAAAGAGATGCCTGTGTGGTGTGTGTGTGTGTGTGTGTGTGTGTGTGTGTGTGTCGGGTGGGAGTTCACCTGTCATGATAGTCAAGCCCCCACAGAAGCTGCATCACTATCTCATTTTTCTCACTTATTCTAGTAAAGTTGGCTCTGAATCTTTTAATTAAAGTCCATTTTGCATTTTAAGATGAAAGATGTCCGTGACTCAATAACACACATATACTTGAGGATTATGTGAAATCCTTCAAGAATGTTATGCATGTTCTCCTATGGGAGATACTCAGTTTTGTTTTCTTTTTCATTTCTCTCTGAATGTTGGTTGACCCGGCTTCCATTAGCCCTGATCTCTGCACTGATGTATCATTAGAGACTCGAAAGAAACTGCAAATATTATGAGAGGACATGCCCATTTATGGACCTTTGAGTCACAACAACTTTACGTGTAGAGAAAATATCATTCCTTGTGTCTAAAAAAAAAATTAGAAGAGTTAGGTAGAAATCCTAAAATGAAGTGGGCAAAGGACATTCAAAAGGGGCAACTGTCCCTAGGCTTTCTGTTTGAGACGTGGCTTTGATGCCCGTGGTGTTGGCTGAGAGTGTTCCTAAAACTTAAGTGTGGATCTTGTTAATGTGTTTAACAAGCCTGAATGGCTGAACTTGGGAATTGCAAGGGCTTGTTCCACCCCACCGATATGTACATAGACAGCCCCCCTTACCTTGCAGTTGAAACTGACATGGAGCTGATCAGTTGGAGAAAACTTCCCCGACATTCCAGAATTAGATTTGTCTCCTGTTATTTTAGCTTAAAGTTTGCAGCTGTTTGAGAGACTTTGCAACTGAGAATTACTATTGCTTCCTTTTATAGGAATAGCAGAAAAATTAACTTTTTACTATATTTAACTGCAATGTCACTGCTCTAGAGTACTAAGAATCTTTGCCATCTCTTTTTCATGAAAAAAAAATTGTGTAGGATTATTTGCTTCTCAGCTTTTCAAACAAAAATTTCCTAATTTGTTTAACTGTGATTCATGTTTCATGGATCCTAAAAACTGTAGGGTAACTGACTCAGCGCTGTTTTAAAATGTCCGTATCTCCAACAATTTATAACAGTTGAGCATCTGTTGTATAATCTCTTACATGAAGATAATTTTCCAGCTCTGGCAAAATTCTATCAATATTCTAATTTCTTAGGATAAACTTTAACTAGGGTTTTGCCTTATAAAATTACCCAATGCCTGTTAAGAAGTAGACTTCTCCTTTATCTTTTTAAAAATTAATTATTTTTTTTGCTAGCATTGTATGTTAGAAATACAGTATTTTTGTTCCCTTAGTCCCGTAACGTGCAACTTTTTAAAAATAATGATGCTGATGCCTCAGAAAGAGGGACTCTAAATAATCTAGTCTTGGAAATTAGCATTGGTAAATTTAAAATTGGAAGGTGCTGTGTTTGGTCACTTGTCCCTGTAGAGTCACAGCCAAAGAAGCAGATGAGGAAAAAAAGAATTCTCTGGCTTCATACTAATGGTATTTCATTCATAAAAAGAAATTGTGCCCTGAGATTTAATTGAGTGGTTCCAGGGCCATGCCAGCAGAAAATCAGCTGGTTGGGCTCCTATATAAACATGATGACATGTTGAGGGCGGTGTTTACTTTTTTCTAATTAAAGCAAATTAGAAATTCCATTATATTTCTGCAGTGAGTTCTGACAGCAGCATGCCCTGGGAATTGCTCATGGTACTTCGAGACAAAGGCTTTCCTTCACTCAACATCCATTTGTTCCCTTAAGTTTTAAATTCATTCCAGGCACTAAGTGTTTAAGCCTGCTCTGAGACCTCAGTTTTTCAGGATCATTTAAAAACAAGACTGGAGGACACAGTGGAATTCAGACCAACCACTTGTGATGACATTACATGTTCTCTGCCTTGATGCTGGTTCTCTTTGGGCAAGCAGTCTGTTTTCTTCCCCTCCATCAGTTCTATCAGTTTTCATAATATTGAGGCAAACCTTCAATTGACTTCCCAGTTTGGCAGCAAGAGATCATTTGCAGGGACCCACACTAGTAACAGAAACAACTAAGATGCCAATGAAAATATATCAACTACACAGCAAACATGGGTGCTTTTCTGGTACAAGTGAAAAGGCTCTTTTGAGCTTTCATCTGTCACAGAGCATACAACCTATGAAGACTTTGTTTTTCATTAATGATACCCTTTCCTTATAGTTTCAACCAGCTATGTCTGATTTTGGAGGTTTTTTTAAAAAAAATTAATGGCCATCATACCTTTACATAATAGCTGTAAGACATTTTCAAAATTCAATGCCACTTTATTAAAATCCTGGCTAATGAGCAACATATTTAAGAAAAAAAATGAATATATGGAGCTCACTAAAACATTGTTCATTTCTGAAATCATAGTCACATTTTATTGTCTTGACCTTTTTTAAACTTACGATTTCAATGCTAAATTTTAAGTGCCAGAAACCTTCTTACAAGGAAGGTTATTCTCAGGGGACCTCCACCCCAGTGTTGCTGACAAAAGAGGTTCAGATAAAGTCACGAGGTTCACAGATAAAGTCACAGGAGGTTTAGAAAAGCATTTAATTTTGTTCTCCATATTCCTCTGAATTAAGAGTGAACTCTGGATCTTGATGAGTTCATTTCTGGAGAACATGTCAAGTTTACTAAAGAGAATAAAGGACGCCTCTAATGAATGAGACTTGTGCACACACAGGTTGAAGAAAACCACGATCTGTTCTGAAGTTTTCTAAATTAAAAGAAAAGCACCTGTCTGTGACAGTAGCAAGAACTGCACTGTTTGGGTCACTGTGGTGTATTATGGAAACAGAAGGCAAATGTTTCTTTTATTTGAGATTGCTCCTATGTTTCAGAAAAATCTAAAGCACAAATCATATATTAAACACAGAAATTGAATGTGAACTTTAGGTGTTTTTTTTAAGATTTTATTTATTTATTCATGAGGCACAGAGAGAGAGGCAGAGACACAGGCAGAGGGAGAAGCAGGAAACCCAATGAGAGACTCAATCCCAAGATCCTGGGATCACGATCAGAACCAAAGGCAGGTGCTCAACCACTGAGCCACACACGTGCCCCTGAACTCTAGGTTAACAGGTAGGAGTGCTTCTAAGATCCTTTCCTCTATCAGGTCATTTTGTTGTGTCTCAGCTGGTGCACTGGGGAAGGGAATGGGAAGAATTAGAAGGAGATGAGATTTTGCTCAAGGAGATGTGTAAATTGTGTTGAGTCACCTTTGAGTAATTCTTGGAGAAACATGGCAGGGAAAGAGACTGAATGGGATTTAAGAGACTTCAGTTCCTTCACTGTCCTCAGTTTTGTCTTGCATCAAAGATAATCAAGATTTGACTGTAAATAAAATTCCATCTTAAGCAGAGATATCCCACCCCTCCTCCAAGGCCCCAGCCCACCTGTTCATGCAGTCATGGAATTTCTCCTTTGACTAAAATGAGCTATATATAGTCAAATATCTCATAAAATGGGGGAGGGGGATTGTGAAATAACCAGGGAGAGTATTTAAAGGGTCTGACTTAAAGAAATGTGCCCAGATGAGTTTGGCCGATTGGGGTCAGTTAAGCCTCCCCTGACACCAACCATTAGTAATATTTTCCATGCACTAAGTAAAACAATGGAAACTTCATCACATCTGGTTGAGCCTCCAATACCTATGCAGCTTGTAATGGTTTTTGAAATCTTGATATGAAACAGCACCGTGGCACTCAACAATAGATTGTTAGCAAGCAAAGAAGGCGCACTTGTTCCAAAACAATGAAGAGTTGTATATTACCATTTCCCTTAGATGCTTCCCTCTGGTTCATATTGCTAGATTATTTCATCTTGATCCAAGGGGAGTTTGGGGTTATTTTCATCCCTTCCTCCTTCCTCTATCTTTTGAGCAATAGGCAGCAAGCCTCCAGAAAAACCATCTTCTGTCTCTTGCAGGGTACCACGTTTTTTCTCATTGCAAAGTTTTGGTTAGCTCTATAAGTTCCCTTGAAGATGGAGAAAAGCACTTTGGAAGATTGATAATTCCAAGAAATCTTTGCTGCCTTAAAGGTCTTGTTCTTGGGATGCCTGGGTGGCTCAGCGGTTGAGCACTTGCCCCTGGCTCAGGGTGTGATCCACGGTCTCAGGATCAAGTCCCACATCAGGCTCCCTACCTGGAGCCTGCTTCTCCCTCTGCCTACGTCTCTGCCTTTCTCTCTCTGTGTCTTTCATGAATAAATAAATAAAATATTTTTTTTTAAAAAAATGTCTTGTTCTCACCTTGAACTTTTTTAAAATTACTTCAGAGATTTACAAAGAGGACATGGAATATACCTGAATGTCCTTGAGCCACCCTGATATCTTTACCTGATACTGCCATTGAAGAATAATGCTGTGAAGTTCCAAGGCACCCACCACCATTGATCTCTCTGAATAGAACCAAGAAATAAACCTCTTTTTCAAAGATTTTATTTATTTATTTATTTATTTATTTATTTATTTATTTAGTTAGTTAGTTAGTTAGTTAGTTATTTTAGAGAGAGAGCGTGCACACACAAGCTGAGGGGCAAGGAATCTTAAGCAGACTCTGCACTGAGATCGACGCTGGGCTTGATCTCAGGACTCTGAGATCATGACTTGAGCTGAAACCTAGAGTCAGATGCTTAACCAACTGAGCCACCCAGCTACCCCCAAAATGAATTTCTTAATAAGCTATAGGAGCTGTCACTCAGAGAGGACAGTCTATGCCTATCTTGTTCACTTTGCCATACTCAAGCAAGCCCTGGCAAGACACTCAAGGCAGTGTTTTGAATGCCTGTTACCTAACTTTTCCTATTCTGCAAACACCTCCGTTTTCGAGCTGTTGTGTCAATCGAGACAGTGCATATCACATTGCCAATGGAAAAGATAAAAGAATAGGAATAAAAAGTCCTGGTGCTAATCCCAAATCAGTGATAGTTATAACAACAATAATGACAACAGTAATAGTAAATGTCTATTGAGGATTTACTCAGTCTCAGGTTCTGTTCTAATAATTTTACACCCATTGACTCATTTGGTACCCATAATAATGTTGTAGAGTAGCTACTCATACTGCCAACTCTGGTTTCGAGAAGAGGAAACTGAGGCATGGACAAGTTAATTATCTTACCCTAGATGATGTAGCTGGTAAGTGGTGAAGCCAAGATTGGAATCCGGAGCCCTCCTCTTAAATAATTGCAACCCAGGTGGTTGTGTGTCGTTAGACAAATCTCTTCTTACCTTAGTTACCACTGTGCTAAGATTAGCATAATGATACCTACTGCGGAGGATTAAGAGGGGGTCAGTGGAAACGTTCAGGTAGGAATGTTTATGGGTAGACTTTCCAATATGAATATACATGAGATAGTTTACATTCCCAAGCCACGAACATTATCATCAGAGGCCACAGGAATCCGTAGTCGGGACAGAAACTATTGAGATTTCCCTTTTTACCACAATTCAGACTCACACAGCACTGGGGAAAAACAGTATTCTTCAAAACAATTGAAGAAACTTAGGGCATAAACTCTTGGAACAAAGTAACATATAGTAAAATGTTTCTGTTTGTAAAAAAAAAAAAATCTTTCCATGTTTTTATTTTTAGGTTCCATCTATGCCAGTGATTTTCCATTTCCTTCTTCGGAAGATTTCCTTTAATGCAAACACAGGCTCACCCTCACGAACATGCACACATCCACATGCACACACGTGTATGTTCACATGCACACACACTCACTCATAGTCACACACACCCACGTGTCGCCGTGACAGGGTCACCATGTGCCTGACTTCATTGGTGGCAGCTGTGGTAGAATTTGGCCTCTGAGGGCAAGCCCAAGTCTTCCTGGTGGTTAAGGACAATTCCACGGGATTTTTTTTTTCAAAGATTTTATTTTTTTAATTTGAAAGAGAATGAGAGAGAGAGCACGCAAGAGGTGGGGAAGGAGGGTCAGAGGGAGAAGGACAAGCAGACTCTCCACTGAGCAGGGAGCCCAATGCAGAGCTCCATCCCAGGACCCATGAGATCATGACCTGAGCCGAAGGCAGATGCTTGACCTACTGAGCCACCCTGGTGCCCCCCAAATTCCATAGATTCATCTTCTGAGATCTTTGGGTGGAAGAGAGAGGGTTTTCTTTTTTTTTGTGCCCCCTCTTAGCAAAAAGAGAAAAAGAAGGATATTGAATGATATAATTTGAGTCATCAACAGGAACAAACCCTCAAGTCTGACACATTTGAGAATGACTGAAATGATGGCATTAAAGACAGTACTGATGTTCTTGTCACACTTGCATTGATAAACTTTTACACAGATTTCACTAGGGAATCATTTATTTTTTATTTTTTTTAAATTTATTTATGATAGTCACAGAGAGAGAGAGAGAGAGAGAGGCAGAGACAGAGGCAGAGGGAGAAGCAGGCTCCATGCACCGGGAGCCCGACATGGGATTTGATCCCGGGTCTCCAGGATCGCGCCCCGGGCCAAAGGCAGGCGCCAAACTGCTGCGCCACCCAGGGATCCCACTAGGGAATCATTTAGATGATGTAGTTCCACTTTAGAGATATTTGTGTGTGTGTGTGTGTGTGTGTGTGTGTGTGTTTTCAACCATTCTTTGAATCTCTCAGATGATGAGATGTACTTGGTGATAAGTATCGTCTGTCATACGAATAGGTTAAGTTACATAATTGACCAAAAATATTAAAATAGCTCTGCAAGTGGGAACAACAGTCTCATCTCAGAAATCCCTTTGTGATGTGGATTTTTAAAGCACATATACAGTTATTGGAATTTACTTTTTCCCTCTGAAATCAGCAAGCCAGGAACGTAAGGACTTCTCCATTTAGTCGGCATTCTGTCGGATTTCCACGGCCTTCCTCCTGTCTTATGACTGCCCTTCCGTCCGGGTGCCTCCGTACTTTTCCTGGAATAGGGAACTTTTTCTTCTCCAGGGCTGGCTGTCTTAAGTAGCATGCACTGAATTGGTTTTGTGCAGATGTAACTGAGTTGGACACAGTCTTCACTGTCAAATGATCACATATCCTTTTTCCTGGCTACTGCCAAATCAAAATTTAGGACTGCAGATTTTCCTTTACCAGATAAACTTGATCTAGATCTAATCAAGGCTAAGCATTGCCCAAATCAGTGTATGTGTGTGTGTGTGAGAGAGAGTGTATGTGTAGAAGTCACGTGAGCAGGAACTTGGAGATCTAAGGTGAGGGTGGCCGCTAATAATTCACCTCCATGGTGGGTGGTCTTTTGTTCTGATTGCCTTTCAAGGCTCTTTCTTTGAATTTTCAGAGACTAATGTTAATACACACAGCCTTCCTTTGCCTTGGATGCCAGTGAGTACATCCTTCCAGAGCTTTCTTGAATGACAGTTTTTTTGCTTCTGCCAATATACTGTGATGTACACGCTTGCTAAAGATTCAATGGTGTTTCTTGGAGCTTGGAGGACCCTGGAATAGCACAGAGACCCTGTGAGCTCTGGGCTGGGAAAGGAGGGTCATGCCCTATTTTGCATATCTGTGTCAGTGTTTGCAGGACTCACAACAGTGCAAACCCTCAGTAAAATCAGGGGATGGGAAAACATACTCTGATGGCCATTGCTCGTTGTAACAACCCGTGAGTCTAAGCTCTAAAGCTCTGTATTCAGAGAATGCAAGGTGTTTTGTTCTCTGTCAACTTTGGTGTGTTCCTTTGTATATGAGGCGGGTCGAAATCTAGAAGGAGGAGGTGTGCCCACACCCTAGCAAATACAAAAAAAAATCTGGTGAGATAACTTAATCAACCATGCAGATAGAAATAGGCAAGTTGAGCATGGTTACGTTTTTGTAAATATACATAATTCAGTCACCTCTTGATCTTGTTGATGGATTAATTTAGTAATTGTGTTTCTTGTGCTTCGAGAAATTTTGTCATTAGGCTCAGGGTGCTTGGAAAAGTAAGTTCTAGGGGCTCCTGGGGAGCTCAATGGTTGAGCATCTGCTTTGGCTCAGGTCGTGATCCCAGGGTCCTGGAGTGGAATCCTGCATCAGACTCCTTGCAGGGAGCCTGTTTCTCCCTCTGCCTAGGACTCTGCCTCTCTCTCTGTGTCTCTCATGAATAAATAAATAAAAATATTTAAATAAAAAAGGAAAAGTAAGTTCTATTAGCTAGACTCACAAATATTTATGTAGCATCCATTAGATGAATATGTAGAATGGAGAACTTAAATGCTTAATAAATAAGTGAATAATATAAATGCAGAGCCTCTTTAATCAAGTAACTAACAATTTCTTTGTGGAAAGAATCCATGAATATTTGAATAATAATAATAATAATACATGAAGCTTTGAAGTCCACAGTGATGCAAGAGGGAAATGAAAGTAGCTTACAACAGCAGAAGAAAGGGACAAAGGAAGATTATAAGCAGGTGCCATACAAAACTGACAACACTGTCTCCAGAAAAGGGAGATGCCGTGAACTAGAATAACCTGGGAGCGAGCAGTATCTGATCTAAATCTAGGTGGTTTAAGGGCACAATTTTTTTTAAAGATTTTGTAAAAATGTATTTATTCATGAGAGACACGGAGAGGCAGAGACGTAGTCAGAGGGAGAAGCAGGCTCCCTGCAGGGATCCTGATGCAGGACTCGATCCCAGGACCCTGGGATCACACCCTGAGCCGAAGGCAGACTCTCAACCACTGAGCCCCCTGTGTCCCCGAGGGCACATTTTTTTTATGTAGGAAGAAAGGAGAGCTGGAATCTCTGAAGGGCAAACAGCATGAACAATGACCCAGAAGAGCATTTGCACAATTGAATGGTTCAAGGAAGTGAGTAACCAATGACAGTGGTGGAAAGGCATGTTGGAGCAGGACTCTCAAGCTGTGAATGGTGGGCTTAATCCTGCTGGCGCTGTGGCACTGGCCACATTTTGGGGTGTGAAAGAATGACGCTGTACTTCAGGAAATCAAGAGACCGGAGGCCGGTGATTGTGACGTATTCGGGATGAGGTAATAGTGCAGGAAACCATTGTCATCTATCACACGGGCACGGAAGAGAGGTCTGTGAACGCATCGTGAAATTCACGTTTTGCCCTATCAGGACATGAGAACATCACACTTTTGCCTCCAGTTTCCGAATACCTCTTCTTTTGTCTTCTGTGATCTCTTCTCCCTTGAGAAAATTCTAAGTGCATCAGAGTAAGGCAAATACAGGAAAAAGTAAGTGCAAATGCCAGACTGAACCCAAGATCAAGAGGATTGTGGTTCACTGATTCTGTGTCCTCATGGGAGCTAGGTCAGTTCAAGGGCAAGTTAAGACAAACGGGTGGAACCTATGTGTCCGAGAGCAGAAATCAAAAACAAACCCAAGGGGCACTGAACACGCATTTCTGGTTTACTTTTCACTCTTCTTTCTGCCCTGCCTTTTTGGTAAATATGCACTGTCTTTGTTAAAGTAGTACTGCTTTGCTCCTGCCTTGGAAAGCTCTGGAAGATAAGCAGAAAAAAGCTGCCAGATTAGAGGGCCACATCTCAAGAAGCCAGACACAGTGGATTCCACCTTTAAGCTCTTCTCAAAGATCTGGCTTTCACATTATATAAGGTTCTGGAACTAATTGCCCTGAGCCCGTTCTTTACCTAGACTGGTTTGAATGCCAAGCAAAGAGGTCCTACGAATGTCAGTCCCAAATTGCTAAGTGACCAGGAAACATGAGTCCGGCCCCAGTGAGTGACGCATGGGTACCTTCACAAATAGGGTGCCATCAGGACAGCGAGCATCCATCCCAAATGTTTGAACCTAGTAAATGGCTAATGAGATACTCACTGAGGTTACAATTTTAAAGACAACTTCTACAAACTTAGGTTTCACAAATGAAGCTGTACTAGTTTTCTCTTGCTGCATAACCAATTATTCAAATATTCAGCTGCTTAACACAACAAATATTTGTTCTCTCCCAGTTTCTGTGCATCAGAAATCTGAGCATGAAAAAAAAAAAAAAAAAGAAAGAAAGGAAAGAAAGAAACCTGAGCATGGCCTAGTTTGGTGCCTCTGGCTCAAAGTTTCTCATGCAAACGGCATTGGCAGGGGCTGCAGTATCCCAAGGCTTGATCCGGAAGTGATCTACTTCCAAACTTGCTGCCGTGGCTCTTGGCCAGAGACATCAGTTCCTTGTCATGTGGCCTCTCCAAGGGCAGCTATCAACATACATGACCGAGAGCTTCTCCCAACATGAGGGTTCCAATAGAAAGAGCATGGAAGGGAGAGACACCTAGACTAAATCTACATCAGTTTTCTTACCTGATCTCAGAAGAGCCATGCTTCCGTTTTTGCCACGTTCAGCTGTTACAAGTGAGTCAGTAGGTCTAGCTCATATGGAAAGGGAGGAGATCACACCAGGGCCTGAGCACCAAGAGAGGAGATGATTGGGATCCCCTTGAGAGACTGTGCACCGCAGACAGGATAGGATAGCACTGTTGCTCTTTCAGTGGTGGCCCATGGGCTAGCGACATCAGGACCATTTGCAAGTTTGATAAAAATGCAAAATCTCAGCTCTAATCCCACCCCACCCAGTACTACTGACTCAGAATCTGCATTTAATAAGGTCCAGCAGTCTTTTGGGTGCACACCGAAGTTGGATGCTCTGTGGTCTACGGGATCTTCACACATTGAATCTTAAAGGAAATCAACCTTAAACTGATAATTACCCATCAGCGTCCCTATCTTGGAGCAGATGGTGACGAGTTAATGAGATTCTGCTTTCTATATGCTTCAGAGAAGGGCATGGGCAGGCTAATCCACGGTCTTAAAATGCACACACAGTCACCGTTTAATGGCTTAAAGATGAAGTCTGAACTTTTGTTGGCTATCAGACATAACAATGACCACATGGACGTCTTCTATTCCTGCGTAGCATTTATAGGGAAAACCGGATCCTTTGAACTCATGAGAAACCCCAAACCCATCATCCAAGCATCTTTCATTCCTGGAGATTATCAGAGTTTCATTGCAGGTTAAATTCTTTGTAACTTTTTCATGTGGGAACTATCCTGTTACCTCCTGTTAGCTCTTCCCCTGCTGAGTGCAAATGGAGGGTATACTCTACTTCCTGCAGCTGCTTTGGATTTCGTTACATTTTCCAGGTTTTGAAAAAAAAAATGTGCTGACAGAACGTGGCTTCATCTACAACTCTCAACTGATTTTAAGAGTATAAACAGAAATATGTTTCCTGATTGTATGTACCAGTGAAATCAAAATATTATCCCTACATCCAAAGATCCACTAGCCACTTTATTTTTAGAAACTGGGCACTAAAGAGAAACAGAAAAATATGTTGGGGAAAGGTCATTACGAGATAAAGACAGCAAATATGGCTAGACAAAAAGAAAAAAAAAAGAGCATGCTTTTGGTTTGCGCTATTTTCAATGAAAGATATTTGCTTTTTAAATGGAAAAAACTTTCCATTCGCATCTGGGCAGAAAGTCAGATTCAAATAGATATAATTGGAAAAGCTTACTAAATGATGGACTTATGTTACATTTCCCCCCCCGACTGATCCTTTTTGTTTTATTTTACATAATGGAGCAAAATCCTGTTAAATAAATGTATTTGAAAGCAAAATGTTCAAAAGTCACATTTTATTGTAACAAGATGAAGCAAATAAAAACTCAGATCTGAGCCTCCCGAAGGTAAACAGTTTTGCTTGGGCTGTACAATTACTCTTGGTAGGGAGGGCATATCTCCCATTCTGGTTTTCAGGTATGAACTTGTGAATAATAAAATTACAAACAAATTTTGGGGCCTCCCAATTGGTAAAACTCCTCAAGGTGCTTTTGGTCAGCCCAAGTAGAGTGAGTATCTAAAGGTACAGATAAAATGGGTTGGAGTCAGTATATGTTGGGATTTTGGAGGTGAGCAGCAGGTTGGGGAGGGGAAGTTAGGACCATGTTAGGACCTCCAACAAAGAAAGGGCAGAATGAGCCAGTGCTAAGGGAATTACTGGATAGATTGGTCTTGGCAATGGCAGCTTGGAACCCGAAGGTCCAGGCTGCAAAGGACAAAGAAACTGAATTATGATCCAGCAAGTCACATTAGGAAGTCTCTGGATGACAAAGCGGCAGAAATGGGCAGCCTAGGTATGCAGCAGGTGTTGCTCTGGGAAATGTGACCTTATGCTAAGACTTGTATCCCATTTAAGGTGATTGACAAATCCAGGTCCTCAACAGAGCACCAGCTATACGATTCAAGGGTTGGAATAGGACCTTCGATCACTACGGACAAATGGGAATGTTGAATTGCTCAGTATGGACCCAAGGCAAAATTGAGCAGCATGACCTGAAATAAGAAAGGAATAAGGAGTTTCCTGAGTTGAGAGGGGACAACTTTCAAACAGAGCCAGCTCATTCCCTGTGGCATAGTGGACACCAGTTTGATTAACAAAGGAGACTAGGATATGGACTGGGGGATTGGAACACAACCTGGGAGCCTAGGTTTGGTAGTGGGGCCATCAGATTCTGCGTCTGAGAACGTCAATTTGTTTTTAAGCCCCTCTAGACAGCCCCTAGTGAAGAGTAGATGCTTCTTGCTGAGTTGATAAAGTATTTGCATTGGCTGGGCTGACCTGAGACCATGAGGAACCATCCAGACCTGGGAGAGACAATATGAAGGAGAAGGAAGCTGACATTGACATCATCTTATTTCATGCTGGTCACTAACTTTTCTCTAGAAACTGGCTTCCAGTCATGTGATTGCCCCTGGGCCAGGGCGATTAGCTGGGGACATACTTACAGGTTTCTGTTGTTTCATTTTATGTGGTTTCTTATGAGCAAGAGAGAAAGTGCTGATCCTCATAGCTCTCTATAATCAAGACGACGCCCCTTATTAGATCCCATTCTGGTAAATAGGAGCAGTATCTAATTTCCTTTGGAAGCAAGGCAGGAGAGGAGAAAGGGTATACCACCATGAAAGGCAATCTCGCCTGGAACCAATGTGTTTGAGTATTGAACTTTGGGTCACACTGAGTTTTTCCCAGCAATGATATTCGAATACATAATTATTCTGCTCTTCATGTGGTATTGGTAGTGCAAAGAGCAAGTGTGTGTTTTGTATTTATTTTCCAGAGTTCCCATTTATTGTTCCCCAAGCTGAATGACGGGGCAAGTTTTGTTCCACCACATTGAAAGATAGCTGCTCCTGGCTTCAGGAAGCTTTTTGATTCTTTTTCGAATCCTACTTTCCTTTGGTTGGTGACTAGATGTCCCCTCGCACGCCATCTTGTTTTAATAGTGTGCTTGCCATCAGGGGTCGTATCCCAACCCAAACATTTAACAACTAGTATGGCTCAGGTACCTGCCAAGTGGAGTGGACACTGGCCATAGTTCTTTGAACAGAAAATAGGGGCCCTCTGCTCTGCAGAAGTTCACAGCTTATTGTGGGATCATGATGAGGTCAAGGAGCACAGAAATAGAAAGAGAGATTCAGGACAGCAGCTAATATACCAACCGCTATAGAAGCATTTGCATATTTTAATTATTGATAACACTCAGACCTGTGCATACTGGCTGATGATCAGGACTGATATTTATTTTGGGGACATTGTTACAGAAACATGACATTTAAAACTATGAATAAGCTTTGACGACTAACTCCTTGGGAGAGGAAGGAAAGTAGATAGGTGGCTAGCTCACATACGCCATGATAAGAGTTGGGATGTTAATCTGAGCATGATGGGAAGCCATTGGGCATTTATGATCTCAGTTATAGTTTAAGAGTATGGCTCCGATTGACATGTTGAGAAAAAACCCAGTTAGGTTTTTTTGTTTTGTTTTTATTTTTTATTTATTTTTAAATCAGGCAAGAGGTAATTAGGGGAGGTTACTGGGTCCTAGGCAGTTTGCATGGCTAGTTCCAGCTCACAACCTACAAGTCTGGTCCCAGGTCCCAGGGGTGTCACTGCCTTGGTCAATGTTGACCGTATCTAAGTATAGGAAATATGGCATACTTTCTCAGAGGACCTGTCACATGCCCAGACCTCACAGCTACTGTCCCCTTGTAGCTGTCTCTTTGAACTGGGAAATTTCTAACTTTAGATGATTGACAAAACCATTGAAAGGAGATGTAAATATCAAGGTGCTTAAAAGAAGAAGCCCAGTTCTTTTATCACTTAGGCTCAAAGGTAACACCATCTCTTGTTAAGAAAACCGGTGATCATTGAGAAGATTTTAAAGCAAAGCTTCTATGTAGCTACCCCCAAAGAAGCAGAGAATGGAGATGGAACAATTTTTCCTCCAAAAGGCCCCCAGAACAGACAGCAAAATGGCAGCTTCTGACTTTATGCAAGTTGCAATTAGGTTCTGGTACCTGCTTCTGCAGGAGGTCCATCCCTCTTGTGGTCAGGGTCTCATAGTTATCACCATATGTAGAATTGTGATATTGATCTTTCTCCAGATATTGCGTCTTTTATCTCTTAATGCTGAATACCTAAGGTAATATGTAGCATTTTGGCAATTTTACGGACACTCCACAATGGCTATGTCACACAATGGCTTCCCCTAAGCCACTTACCCCCCTCTTCAGGTTGGTTTGGCCTGCAGAGTATTTTCGAAAACTTGAATAAGACATTGTATCCCTTTTCTATTCCTGTCTAACAAAGAGCCATCACTTCAAAGCTTAAAGCCACACAAATTTAGGATCTCACCATTTCTATGCATCAGGAATAGACAGGGCTAGCAGAGTCCTCTGCCTAGAGTCTTATCAGACTGCAAACAAGGAGTTCACTGGGCTCTGTTCTCTTCTGGAGGCTTCAATGGGGAAGAAGCCACTTCCAAATTCATTCAGGTTGTTGGTAGGGTCCATTTCTTTGCAGCTATAGCATTTTGCTGTCTGGAGGCTGGAGGCAGCTCTCAGGTCCTCGAGGCACAGTTCCTTTGTCCGTGAGCTTCTCTAACATGGCTGTTTCCTTCAGTAAGCCCACAAGGAGAGTCCCTCACCTCAGGGAAGGAACAATTCATCTTTCAAGGACTCTCACCTGATTTGGTCAGGCCCACCCATCATCATCTATTTTTCGATTAATATAAAAAACAACTGATTTGGGACCTTAATTACACCTGAAAAAAACAGTGCCATCTTTGTCATATTCTATTGGCTGCCAGCACATCACGAGTGCTGCTTTACAACCAGGGGGAGTGGATCACACAAGGCTGTGAACACCAAGCGACAAGAAACATAGAGGCTGCTGTGGGGTCGGTCTGCCCATCATCGGGGTTCACATCTACAAATTAGTAGAGTACGCCTAGGAATTTAGCTTTTCAGTTTCTTTTGAAAAAAATCAGAATACCTGGTGGCACTGGGCCCACATTCCTACCTGGCAGCAGCCAGTAGGAGTGGACTGTTCATAGCGCCCTTCAGTCAGGACATGCCTACCTGAGTTTCCATGATTCCGTTCCCTCCCTCTATTTCCTTTATTTGCTGTGCTCCCTGCTTCACCCCTGTGGCCATCCGTGGCTACAAATCTCACAGTAAACATTGGCTAACATTTTTTCAGCATAACTGTTTTTTAAATATTTTTGTTGCTTCTGCCCATGTTTTCCAGAAGGGGTAATAGTATTCCAGATGAAAAGAATATTGGCAATGACTTGATTTTGCCTCTTTTGCAGAGAACATTGAGGCCCTGAGAAGTGACTTGACCGGGTTCACCCAAGTGGTTGGAACCCCAAACTCATGATTCTGTTTAAGCCCCGTGGTATTTTTTTCAGAATGAAAGAAAAGAGGAACTAGACAACTCATGTTCCACAAGAGTATATGGGAATATCTGTTTATAAAGCCGTAACTACCTTCTCCAGGAAAACGTATCACTTTTCCAATATTAGAAGCCACCATGAAAACTGTGCGGAGGCCCATGGAGAGCTTTTGCTTCCTCTGCAGAAGATTTGGTCCAGTTGAACCCTGCTGGCCTATATCTACCAGCTGTCACATTGTCTTTATTAATAAGATTTCTTGTCTACCAATAGCGCACTGAAAAAACGTACCTGTCTCCTGCAGGAAAGGGCAAGTGTGTGCACCTGCACCTCTGGGTTCTAGGTTGGGGAGACAGGAGAACCATATTCAAATCCTAGCCCTGCCGCTGACTGTGTGACTGACCTTGGACAAGTTATTGAAACTCTCTGTGCCTCACTTTCCTCATCTGTAAGATGAATATTTGAATAGAATAGTTTTGGAGATTACATGAGGTAATATGTGTAAAGCACTTAGAGCCATTCCTGGCTCAATAATGGATACCTACTCTTATTATTATTATTTTAAAGATTTTATTTATTTATTCACAAGAGACACAGGGAGAGAGGCAGAGACATAGGAAGAGGGAGGAGAAGCAGGCTCCATGCAGAGAGGCCGATGCGGGACTCGATCCTGAGACTTTGGGATCTCGCCCTGAGCTAAAGGCAGATGCTCAGCCACTGAGCCACCCAGGCGTCCACCTACTCTTATTATTAGTACTTTTGTCCATGCTCCTGGGTAGATGTTTGGAGTTCAGGTGTGATTTTTTTTTAAGATTTTATTTATTTATTCATGAGAGTCAGAGAGAGAGAGAGAGAGAGAGAGAGAGAGAGGCAGGCAGAGACACAGGTAGAGGGAGAACTAGGCTCCATGCAAGGAGCCCGACATGGAACTCAATCCTGGGACCCCAGGATCATACCCTGGGCCAGAGCAAGCGCTAAACTGAACCACCCAGGGATCCCCCCAGGTGTGATTCTCTAGATTTAGAATGTGCATTTTTTTAATGGGGACAATATCATCTCCAAGTGGGTGAAAGCTTGGTTTTTGAGGAAAAAAAAAACTTTCTTTTATAATGTACAGAACACAGACATGCATGAAATACATAAACAAAACCACAGTGCATCCGTATTACAACTTACTGGTGGGGGGAATTGATTATGAAACAAATGTCTTCTTTGGGAGGGCAAAAATGACCAAAAAAGGGGGGGGTCGAGGAAACACTGTTATAGAACAAGAACAGACCAGCTACACAGTTAGCTGGGCTCAGTGAAAAATAAAAATGTGGAGCCCTTTGTTCAAATTCAAATTGAGAATTTCAAGACAGTGACAGCAGAGCACCAAGGGAATCACGGGGCCCTTCTGGGTAGGAGTTCTGTGCACCTGCCCAGCTCCCACAGCACGGAGCCGGCCTGTCTGAGGACTGTGATAGCAGGATTCCTGTGTATTAATCCCCCACCCCAATACCCAGCACCCCTCATTAGGATGAATGTGATCTGTAGAGAGGTTGTGGTTTGCTGCATTGAGCCTAGACTTGATGATTAGAAGCAAACTCTGCTAGGATCTGGTTAAAAGAAAATCGAAGGGATGGTGAAGCCCAGTGAGATTTTTAGTGAGTTTGTCTTCTTGTCTGTCAACTGGGCCTTCATTTTATCCTCCCCCAACACGTGCGTGCTCTTTCACAGTTTCATTCCGCATCCTTTGAGATGAAAGTGAGTGAACCAGGACACCCCAGATCATTTCTTGAGGAAACCGAAGGCTGCTGATTCCTCCGTATCTGCCCCTTCCCAGAGTTTCTGGTGCTGCCTGATTCTGAGATTTGTAAGAGGAAATGAGCTAAGTTTGCTACAGGGCTTACGCAGAGGCCTGCTCACTGCTGCCCAGTGGTACGCACTGCGAACTCCCATCTTCCCCTCTCATGCCAGCTCCTAAAAATAACCCAGTGGGAACAACCCAGTGGCCTCTCCCTCAAGGCCTGCAAATCAAAACCCTGATTAGGTCAAAGGATGGGAAATTCGCCTGCAGTGCTGCTCAGGGGCGCTCCAGTGCCAAGGGTGGAGAAGCCTTCCTGTTCCCTCCAAGGGTGGGACCGAGCCCGGGGGCGGGCTTCACTCTGGGGACCTCCATCTATCTCTTCTGGTCCTTGGACCTGCTGGGGAGAAGCAGCGGCCCCCTGGGATTCCAGAAGTCCAGGAGGGAACACTGGCCAGTCTACACTGGCCAGGTGTCTGAGTGGGGAAGTTGGGCCTTTCTGGGGATGCCTCACACTCTGGGAAAATCATTCCTGCTGTCCCTGCCTTACATTAAATGAGGCCACTGAAGAAGGTCTTCCTTTTCTTTCACTCCTGAAGGGGACAGTCAGGGTAGCAGGGGGTACCGCTGTGATGTCACCTTACAGCTTGGATTCAAAGAGTTTGAAATAGTCCTTGCCCCCAAACCAAAGACTTTTTATTTTGGTAGGTGTGATGGAGCAGAGTGGGAGGGAGGGTCATTTGGAGGCTATTAAGGTATATGCTCCATAATGGAACAACGAGTTACCAAACTGCAGCCCAGTGGCCATATTTGGCCTCTCACCTCCCTTTGTAAATACAATTTTACTGTGACTTGATTTAAAAAAACAAACACACTATTTATTTATTCATGAGAGACACAGGGAGAGAGAGGGAGAGAGGCAGAGGGAGAAGCAGGCTCCATGCAGGGAGCCCGATGCAGGACTCGATCCCAGGACCCCGGGATCACGACCTGAGCCAAAGGCTCAACCCCTGAGCCTCCCTGGCGTCCCTTTGTGACCTCATTTGCCACGCTTACTCATTTATGTCTTCTCTAGGGCTGCTTTCGTGCTACCACTGCAGGGCTGAGTCTTCAGGACACAAAGTCTAACATATGGAACTCTCTGGCCCTTTACAGAAACGGGGTGCCACTTCCTGCCCTACCCAGTGGCCACACGCTTAGAGTTTGTGTACCTGACATGTCTTCTGTGATCTAGGTTTCACAAAAGTATTCCGAGTAGATGCTCCTCTCCCTACTTTACGGATGGGGAAAGAGAGGTGAAGCTGGCTTCGCTCCCACAGGTGGGGAAGTGATAAGGCTGGCTGTGAATTGCTATCTGTTTGACTCCAGAAACTTCCTTCTGGCGCACGTAGCTAAATGCCCATGGTCGTGTGGGTTTGAATCAGTGGCTGAAAAACTGCATATCTTCGAGGGGCCAGGCAGGTAAATCTGAAGGGCACTGCTGTAAGCCAGAGGGAGTGGTGTGTGGGGGTGGGGGGGGTGGGGGGTGGAGGGGGGGCTGGAAAGGACAAGCCCAGCCTAAAGGCATTCAAACACAAATTGTTTTTACAAAGCTGTGAGGGCCAAAGAAAACATGGCAGCAGGCCTTATTAGGCCAACAGGTCCCTGGTTTGTGACCCTTGGACAGAGCCTCAATCAGGTTGGGCAAGAGGAGTCATGATACACTCAGAATGGAAACCGGAGAGCCTGTTTGTCTCGCCCTCCCACTCTGGTTCACTTCGTTAGGAACATCACAGATGGCTGTAGAGAGAAAACGTGGGCCTTTGGGCCAGACAGGCGTGTTGGTGTTTTGTTTTGTTTTGTTTTGTTTTGTCCCGACTCTACCACTAGCCATGATATGGCTTCGAGTAAGTAAATTAACTTCAATGAGCTTCAGGTTTTTTAATCTTCAAACCCGAGGTGTATTTATTTCGCATTTATTGGTCCATGGCGTGTGCCAGGCGCTGCCTTGGTGTGACCTTATCTCGGGAAATGACCACTCCGTCCGTGCACTCGGGCAGGGCAAACATGATGTGGTTTGATTCCCCCTTTTCTTACACCCCATGGTCAAGCTGTTGCTCTATTTCCAGGAGCCGATGGCTTCTCACCTCTATCGTGACACCTCGGTCTGAACCCATCTGGATTACTGCAACAACTTCCTCACCCACCTCTCCTGGGGCTGTAGAGTCTTTGTTCAACCCTGCAACCGGAGGGACCCTGTTAATGCTGAGGACAGACCATGATAGTCTCTGGGGTTTCTCCGCTGAGAGTGAAAGCCTAAGTTCTTAGAGTAATTTTCAAGGTGCCCATGGTCTCCCCCCCACTTGTCTTCCATACTTCTGTGCTCTGACCTGCTCACTCTCCTGCAGCCACAGTAGCCTCCTGCCTCTTCCTCAGATGCACTAGGGAAGCTCCTGCCTCAGGACCTTTGCACTGCTGCCCGTGATCATCTTCACACAGGTATCCACGGAAAGACTTCCGCATTCCTTCAGGTCTTTCTGCGTATTGTCGGCGAGGCCTTCTTTAACCATATCATTCAAGTTGCATGCCCATCTCCCTACTTTTTCTTTCCTTCTTTATCTTCCTGCCTAACACATAGCATTACCACATATGTGATTGACTTATTGCTCTTGTTCATTGTCTCTTTTTCACTACAAAGGCCAAAGAACTGTTCTGTTCGCCCGCATCCATAGCACTTCATAAAGCCCCCAATCCACCAGCACATTTGTAACGTTTGTTAGTTCCTTTTCTTCTTTCTTCTCTGTTTCTCATCAGAAGTAAACTTTTTCTGGGGGCCCCTGGGTGGTTCAGTTGGTTAAGCATCTGCCTTCGGCTCAGGTCATGATCTTGGGGTCCTGGGATGGAGAACTGTGTTGGGATTCATGCTCGGTGGGGAGTCTGCTTGTCTCTCTCCCTCTGCCCCTGGCCATGCTCTGTCTCTCTCCCTCTCTCAAATAAATGAATAAATTCATTAAAAAAAAAAAACCAACTTTCCCCACTTTCAGGATTTTACTTAATCTGATATGATTGGGTCAGAATTATTTAGACTTCAAAGATCTTTGGGCATGGATATGATATAAATCGTACACAAAATGGAAATACAAGCTGAGTTAAATAATAAAACAGAGGTCTAGCAGGTTTTCCCACACCCCTTAAAGATCAACTTGCCCGACACACAGGTGGATTCACCATATGGAAACCAGTTGTCTGGAGAACTCAAGGGTTACTTCTCCCCAACTCCTTCCTAAACAGGGTCCCTTTACCAGCAAAATACTCATTTTCTTTGAACATTGAGCTTAGTTGCTTTTGAGAAACAACTACTTAAATACGCAGGGAACATTATCCTCCTTCTATTGAGCACGCTGTGGCATGTTACACATCAACCTCTATGCTATAGGGATCCCTGGGTGGCGCAGCGGTTTGGTGCCTGCCTTTGGCCCAGGGCGCGATCCTGGAGACCCGGGATCGAATCCCACGTCAGGCTCCCGGTGCATGGAGCCTGCTTCTCCCTCTGCCTGTGTCTCTGCCTCTCTCTCTCTCTCTCTGTATGACTATCATAAATTAAAAGAAAAAAAACCTCTATGTTGTATGTCTTTCTACATTCATAAGTCTTATTTTTATTTGCATGAACACCATGAAGTGGGGATCAACATTCCATTTTATAGATGAGTAGACTAAGGTCCAGCCGGGTGAAGTGACCTGCTCCAGTTCACTTTGCAGGGAAGTACCTGGAACTAAACCTTGTTGGCAGGACAGGAAATTCCTGCTACCACATACCAAAGGCATTTCTAAGGATAGTTGCTCTGAAAGAGTAGTTCTTTAGCAAAACGGAATCCTATCAATTTCTAATTGTAGATTTCCAGTGAGATTTTTGGTGATGAGCTCTTCCCTGGTTCCCTCTAATGTATAAACCTGAACTGTTTCTTTCTTTTTATTTTAAGATTTTTACTTATTTATTCATGAGAGACACACAGAGAGAGGCAGAGTCACAGGCAGAGGGAGAAGCAAGCTCCCTGCGGGGAGCCCGATGCAGGACTGGATCCCAGTACCCTGAGATCACAAACTGAGCCAAAGGCAGATGCTCAACCACTGAGCCACCCAGGTGTCCTAACCCTGAATTGTTTCTATTCTGCAGAGAAGTAGGGTGGACACTGAGGTCAGGGGTGTGATTTTTCCAAGTGGGCTCTGGCCTGCCTCCCCATCATGCCACCCTGGCTAGCTGGATTGTTATGATATGGAAAGAGCAGAGGATTTCCGATGAAATGTCAGACATGGTGCATCAGAACCGACACAGTTAACGTGAACCACTTTGGTAACTGGGAAGAGATGCATGTGGGAACGGCCTCGAATTGCTTATGTCACAGCGAGAACTGTCATTAGTGTTCCTGATGGTGAGCTGAAAGCATGCAGGCTTTCCATCATAACTTCAGACTGTCTCCGTGATTTTCTCCACAGTTAACATGTGCCCAAGCTCGCGTGGACTTTTTGTCAGACACACACATTCGGCTGACATAGGATATGGAAAATCGCTCGTTCGCGTTTGTTTGTTTGATGCATCAACTGACAGAATGTGGTCACTTTTGTAGTCTCCAAGAAGCTGAAAAAAAAAATTAAAATCTCAGAAGTCTGACTTTATGAAGTTAGGTTTTCCGCCACTGAGAAACATCTTCATGTTAAAGGTTTGTTTACAGGGAATTGCTGTTTCCACTTGCTGGAGTGGCTCTTAAACATTAAAAAAAAAAAAGTTGTTTTTTTCCAACCGCTAAGTGGATCTAAACATTAAGTGTTTCTGAAGTTGGTTTTCCAGCTCCTGGGCTGCTATTAACATTTGCTGGGATGAAACAGGTCTCTCCCTCCACTTAGCTTACCCGTAAGGCAAGAGCGTAATATTTTGAAAAATTTTTTTTAAAAAATGCCTCGTTGTGCAATATTTATATTTTATTCACATCAGCACAGGACAGTGTTGACACAAAGTTCCGTTGTTGTTGTTGGCGTCTGCCCTCCTGCTTCTATCCCACAAAGCCTGCCCCCTGCTCAGACCGACTGATGGAAGCTCTATCTGCTCCAAGAAAGAGGCCAACCGACCTGATAAAACCAACAACTGTCTCAGGCAGAGCTGAGCACACGGAGCCCTTCTTCTCACCAGGAGAAGTGCAGACAGAGGAGAAGTTGAGGGGATACTTTGAGAGGTGTGTTTGAAGGGAGAAAAGAGAGAACACTTCTCCGCAATCTTAAATCAAGGCGCTCCTAGAGGTGGTCGGGCCTCTCCATCTACCCCCGAAAGGAAGGACAAACGAAGGGTGCTGCTGTGTCTGTGTTTCACCCTTCCATCTGATGGCCGTTAGCAGGCATCCCCAAAGAAGTTCTCACATTGTGCTCTCGGAAACCAGCTACAGTGAGAGCAGGCATCAGTAATGAGTAAGCGTGATGGGTGAAGGGATGTGTGCAGAACAGAACTGCCCCAGGCTACACATCTTCTGTTAGACCGTATTATTTAAATGAACACTAAGAATAGACCCCCCAGTGGACAAGAATATCTTTTGTGTCACTTGGTCTCTGCCCCCCTCCATGCACACACTCCTCCACATGCATAAACACCCTTCTCTCATCAGCTTTTCAGCCACTCTCTTTCCCAAATTCACAGCCAGCTCCTCTTGGCAAAGGTTGCAATGATGTTCACGCCATGAGAAATATTCCCATATCATTATCAACGAAAAATAAATTTCCTGAAGACGCCATTGCCATTGCATTTTGATTTTTAAGCTCTGCTTAGCTTTGAGCATTCAGTAGAGAGAGAGAATGGGGGGGGGGGAGAGGGTAAATGAATGAAAGACTTTATGTGTGATTTTGTAGCATGCTCTGAAACCAAGGTCAGGTCTTCAGGTAGCTAAGGCAGGATAAGGTCAGCTGTGTGTGGCTGCCATGAGCCTAACCTGGATTTCCATGACCTCTTTTTGCCCTTTTTTTTTTTTTTATATAACTGGCAACAAAGCAACATAAATAACCCATGTTAAGGGCTGATAGCAGGTTGTTTTGATTGTAGGAATGTAACTTTGCCAGAAAGATACCACTCCATGCAGGCATGTTGTTTTCTGGCTCACATTTAGAGTTGAAGAAATGGAGGTCCGTGGATCTCTGAGTCACTGGCTAATCCACCTTCCTCCCCAACGCTCTTGCTATAGCCAGCATATTCCTTGTTCAGCCTTTGTCCCACGAGGGATATAAATTTAGAAGAGAAACCTGTAGGTAATTAACAGTCCAGCATGTCTGTCATTCCTTTGATAAAATGTGTTGGGTGTGGTTTCTCAACATGCAGTTGATAAAATGCATTGGTGGTGTTCCATTTCATTTGACTTTCCATTAGTTTTTTTTTTTTTTCCAATGAGAATGTCTTAATGGCCAGCTTCTGTTTTCAATCATAGGGGACATTTCTATGGATTTATTTATTTATTTTTTTACATTTTCCAATAAGAAACATATTCTGATCCTTTAAAGGTTAGAAGGAAAGTATGGAAGGGTTAGTGATTCTCAGAAGAAAAGCTTCCCGGCTGGCTTAAATTAGCCAAAGTGTATGTGCACGCGTGCGTGTGTGTCCATGTGTGCACAGTGTGTGCGTGCGTATGTGTGTGTGCACATGCATGTGTGCATTGTGCATGTGCGTGCATGTGTGTATGTGCACATGTGCACGTGTGAGCATCTGTCTGAGGTCTTCTTTGGCTCCGTGACTCGGGGACAGAGAGCCTGCCATATTCCTTACGTTGTAGTGACTGTGCAGCCTAATTACCCAGGACAGCAGAAGGACCCTCTTCACCTCGTTCATCTGCTTAGCACGGATTCCATCCTACCTAAGGATGAAGAAACCTTCCAGGGCTTTGAACATCAAACTGCAACTTGCATAACAAAATAAGTTAGTGCGATTAGGTTTTATATATACGTGGGCTGAGCTGGCAAGGGTGCCAATGAAAAGAGGGGTGGGGGCGTCATCTCCAACTCACAGCTTTGTTTTTTTTTTTTTAATTTTTTTTATTGGAGTTCAATTTGCCAACATATAGCATAACACCCAGTGCTCATCCCTAACTCACAGTTTTGAAAAAAGGGAAGTCATCTGGGTAAATCACCCAGCTTTTTTAACTCACAGAAGCCTCAGCAAGTAAACCCGTGTAATGACCATCGGATCTGAACCGTGAAGATTTGATAAAGAGAAGCTTCTTTTCAGAGTCCTGCCCGACTCTTGACAGGAGCCCACCCTGGCTATCCTGGAGGTCTCTGGGAGTAAGCGCACATCCCCTGCTCTACATTATCACGGGCATGGACTTGTGTTTGCACCTGACGTGCTGTCCCTCCTCTGGGTTCTCTTCTCCCTCTTTCCTTCCAGCCAATAATGGATCCAAAGCCTTGCCCCATGCCTCATACATTCAAATCCTCACCCTGGCCAGTGTAGATTTCCTGAACTTAAGACATGTATCCTTCCCCCTGCTGTCAACCACTTTTAGGTTTTGGACCACCCTTGAGCTGTCCACATGGATTCTGATTCTTGGATGTGTCTTCGGTTAGCCTCCCGGACCACTTAGGATGTGTTGCCCATACAGTGGGCCTGGCGCCCCCTTTGTGACACTGGTACTCGTGTGTGTCTTGGTGTTATTCACCTTGTGGCCTGCCCATCCCCAGGCTCTCCATGCTCTGAGAACCCCATTCCTTCACTCAGGGATGCTTGACTGTGCAGAACGAAAATGGCTTATACTGAGAGGCAAGTCCCACTTTCATGAATCCCTAGACTGGAATCAGAACTCAGAGACACTTCCCTTGAACTGAGAAACTCCATTGCTTGGAATAGAGACTTGTTCCCGGTTGGCATCACTGTCCACTGTGGCCACCAAAGACCCCTTCCCACACATGATGAGCACCTGATGCCTGTGTGGCTGACACCTTTAGTTGGTGACTCAACAGCCATCATTACCACCTCCACTTCTTGTTTGCAAACGGAACCTTAAGTTTTATTGGGACTGGCAGTAAACTAAGTCCCAGGGGAGAATTCATCATTTTGCAAGCTGGTCCTAGTATTCCTAACCCCTTTTTTGCCCATATTTATTTTCTATTTTCTAAGCCCTCCCTGCAGCCTTGTAGCCATACGGGACATTGCTATCCTGTAAGGGAAACTCTGCTGGGGAGTATTTGAATTGTGATTTGCTGGCACTAAGAGATTTGTGAAGAGTCCTTGCTTGCTGGGATGGACGTGGAAGGGGGACCGAAGTGCCAAAGTATGAAAGTGAATGCTAGCACCCAACTACCTGATCTGAATTCTAGTCCGTTGCTCCTGGCTAAGGAAATTCATTGCTTCATGCCTCAGTTTCCCCAGCTGTGAAATGGGAGTGATTATAATGGCACCTATCTTATAGGATTGTTAGGAGAATAAAATTAATTAATAGTTATTAAGTACTTATAACAGTGTGTGGCACACAGTAGAGGCTATAAAATTATTTTTTAAACGTATGGCCCCAGACATCTTTCAGGGTGAGTTTGATTTCACAAACGCTAAGCATAGCATTTTTCTTCTCTGAAAGAAAAGGAACAGCAGGATCCCAAACTGGCTAGGTTCTGAGGAAATGACTCCTAGCCCACAGTGTTTCGAGGAGGGTATGTTGCATACCTTCTGACCCAGAAATATATTTTTTCAAGAAATACAAAGAATGTTCAAGGATGGATTAAGACATCATCAACAGTATTGATGTATTTTTAAAAAAGATTTTCCTTATTTATTCATGAGAGACACACAGAAAAGGCAGAGACATAGGCAGAGGGAGAAGCAGGCTCCCTGCAGGGAACCCAATGTGGGACTCGATCCCAGGACCCCGAGATCACTCCCTGAGCCGAAGGCAGACAGACACTCAACCACTGAGCCACTCAGGTGTCCCCTGATGCATATTTTTGACAGGAAAAATGTTCAGGGCTAATGAGGAAATCAGTTAACAGAATATCTCCTATAGAATAATGACATTTATAACAATTTGTACTCAATGGATAAAAGTACATTGAAAATATCAGGAGAGATAGATACCAAGTACTGGGTAACCAGATTATAAAAAAAAACAAAAACAAAAACAAAAAAAACAAAAGAAACTTTTCCTTATTGTTCGTTTGAACTTTCTATGTTTTCTACAATAGTCTTGGGCAGCTTGTGTTAAAAAAATAAAAGTCTATGTATTATGATTCCATCTTTCCAAAGCAAATATAGTGACCCATAGCGATAAAGAACAAAATCTAGATATTTATGCACACAAAAGTCTGTGGAAGGATATGTATGCCGAAATGTTAGTAGCTATCTCTAGGTTAATGGAATTACAGGTTATTTTATTTTTGTTTTCTTTTTGAATATTCATATTTCCTGACTTTTCTACCATCATTATGTAACATTTTGGTTTTTACAAAGTAGAAAAAAGAGCTAAGCAGCCTATCCTCTTGGTACTATTGGTTCTACTACTTTTGTTCCTCTGCAGACGGCCAAGTTGGAAAATTCTATATGTGCCAGATATTTGAGCTAATAAAGATTCCAAGCGAATCTTCTTCCCTCCCCCACCTCCTCCCCACACGTTAGTCTGGAGACGCTTCTACTTTTTCTGCCAAATATCTTCCCCAAGTCATTCTGCATTGCTGATATTTTGTCAGATTAATAGATCCCGAGTGATGTGAATATGTTGATTTTATGGCAGACCTCCAGAAAAGGCTTTTTACAGATAAAACTGGATATGATGAATTATGTTTCTTGAGATTGTGATGTTTCTATTTAAAGGTGTCTTTAGGTCCTCAGCCCTTCATGTAAGGCACGTTAAGATTCCTCTTTAAAAGCCGTGCACTCTATCATTTCTTTCCTATCTTGAGAACAAGGTCAGGGGTATCCTGGGGTAGGTATTTCTGCCCCTGTCTGTGGTTTGTGAATTCCTTGGCCCACCTGTAAATGTAAAGCATTCTCTTCTAATTCAAGTTCATCTGTCAGTCGAGGAAAATGCTTTTCCTTTTTCCGAGGTCCTGGATTGATTGGTTGGAAATATAATTTGGTTCTTGTGTTTGTACTGGATCGGAGATCAGAAAGCAGTTTCAGACTATACTGGCTCTGGGACTTTATTTCAGTGGTGAAGTTCAGGAGTGCAGCAAGAGACAGGAAAATCAGGGCTGTTTATACAGTCTCTTTTCTTTCTTTCCTTGAGTGTTTTAAAGGGGAAGAACGGCCCTCCAAACTTCTAGAGTTGGCAGCAGTACTGTTGTGTGCTGTCAGTTCTTATTTCTTTCCCGACTCTTCTGTCAGCTAGAAGGGAAAAGACAGCCAGCGAGAGCAAGCACAAGTGGAGAGGATAGATCTGGGGGCATCTACTTTGTGTCACACACTGTCCTACATCTTGTGCATTTATTATCTCGCTCAGCGCTCTTGGTTTGGGGGGGTGGGGGAAGGATGTCCTCAGAGAGCATTGAATGTAGTCACAGACCTACAGACAAGGGGCGGAAGTGGGGGCCAGTGGCAAATCTGCCTTCTCTAAACCGGGGGTGTCTGTTTGATCGATGCCACACAGCAGGGTGAGCCCGTGGCTTGCAGGATCCGGGGGGATCTTTCAGCACCTACACTGTGCCCATTTTACTGGTAGGTCAAGGATGACAATGATGGTCATGAGCAAGACAGTGAGGTTGGTGAGGATGACCCCTCCCTGGTGGTACTGCATCGGTTGGGGGGTTTCATGTGGGGAAGAGGGAGGAGCACTGTTTCAGCTCCAGAGGCTTCTTTTCTTTTCTTTTCTTTTCTTTTCTTTTCTTTTCTTTTCTTTTCTTTTCTTTTCTTTTCTTTTCTTTTCTTTTCTTTTCTTTTCTTTTTTTTCTTTTTTTCTTTTTTTCTTTTTTTCTTTTTTTTCTTTTCTTTTCTTTTCTTTTCTTTCTTTTCTTTTTTTTCTTTTCTTTTCTTTTCTTTTCTTTTCTTTCTTTTCTTTTTTTCCTTCGATTTTGTTTATTGGGAAGGCCCAGTGGCCCAGCGATTTAGTGCCACCTTCAGCCCAGGGTGTGATCCTGGAGATCTGGGATCAGGTCCCACGTCAGGCTCTCTGCATGGAGCCTGCTTCTCCCTCTGCCTGTGTCTTTGCCTCTCACTCTCTCTGTCTGTCATGAATAAACAAATAAAATATTTTTTAAAAAAAATCTCTTTATTTATTCATGAGAGACACAGAGAGAAAGGCAGAGACATGGGCAGAAGGAGAAGCAGGCTCCATGCAGGGAGCCCGTTGTGGGACTCCATCCTGGGACTCCAGGATCTCGCCCTGAGCCAAAGGCAGATGCTCAACCACTAAATCACCTAGGCATCCCTAGAGGCTTATTTCTTAAACGTGCCCATCAGCATGAAAAGACGCTCTTCTCATCTCATCCCAAGGCATGTTATGATCCATGCCTCCCAGAGTGCAAAGCACACACAAAATTCCAAGTTTGTCCCTTCATTTCCAAGCTTTTTCATGAATCTGGCCACTATGAGACACAGTCTGATGACCGTGGCATTAAGAACACTTGCCAGATTCTGGAAGTTTCTGTTTGAAAAGGTTGCTGAGCGATCTCTGGGGCTGTTGATTGGTTGACTGTTCACATTGTAATTGGACTCTTAGGCCAGCATCACAAGGAAAGCTACAGTTTCTGTTGCAGCCCCAGGGGCCCGGGCAGCCAATAACTCCTTTCCTGTAGTGTTTTAGTTTTCATCTTCCTCTTCCTTATCTGCAGTGGTAACTGGAACCTCAACTTTACAACAGTAAAGTTGTATCAGGCACTCCTTAATGGTTTTGCTGATGTATTTTTAAATGGTTTATTTATTCATTCATTCATCCATTTATGAGAGAGAGAGAGAGAGAGAGAGAGAGAGAGAAACACAAGTGGGAGGAGGAGAAGGAGAGAGAATTTCAAGTAGACTTAGTGCTAAGCATGGAACCTGATGCGGAGCTTGATCTCATGAGCCTGAGATCATGACCTGAGCCGAAACCAAGACTGGGTTGCTTAACCAACTAAGCCACCCAAGTTAAACTCCTTTACTGTTACTTTTTAAGTCACTCTATGGCACTCTTTGAGCTTCTGATTTGCTCTTTGTCTAAAACTCTGAGTCACTTTGAGTTTTCAAGTCTTTCCTGGAGGATGGATTGGTGTGGGCATGGAGGATGGATTGGTGTGGGCATGGATTTGGAGAGGAAGGAAGCACAACTGACCGAAGAATCAGATGGAAATGCTCATTTGTACTCACAGATCACTTTAAATCCCCTTTACCTGTACATGGGGGCCTAGAGCGAGCAGACGTGTGCAAGGAAGGAATGTGGAAAAGGGAATGCATTTCTTCTGCGGTTGTGTGTGTCCCCGGCACGACACAGATATTCCCACTGCTTTATGTCATTTACTTTTTCGCCGTTACATGTAAGTTGGATGTTCTATCTCCTTTTACTGGAAATTGGTTCAGAGACAAAGTAATTTGCCTAAATTCCAACTGTATCAAAGGCACAGCCCAGGTCAGAATCTTTGTCTGCCAGCCCATAGTTCAGGTTAAAACAAACGAAACCAAACACAATCAGTCACAAAAGGTATAGCTCTTTTAATGACTTCAAACACATTGATCCCAAAGATCATCAGAAAAACGTAACTTAAAAAACAGTGTACAAAACAAACGAAAATGTAAAACTCTCATGGATGGAAAATAACTGAAGAAAAGGACAGCTTGTGTTATTGGAGGTGGGCTCTTTAATTTTTATTTTTATAAGTTCTTACATTTATGTAGGGCAACTGGAAAGAATATTTGAGTGCTACCAAGTTTTTTGGACTGTGATCTCTTCCTAAGAGATATTTGAAAACCAATCATTTATATGCAAATCATAGCTGCTGAGGTTCTTGAGAATTGCTACATTTTCTTAGGTAGATTAAAGTCCAGGAAATTATTTTAATAGTATTCACTTTTCTTTTTTGCAGATAAAAGTTGATGTGAGCCCATCCAGTCTCATCCAATTATCACAAATTCCAAATAAGCTGGGTCTGAATTAATAAGATTTCATTGCAGTGCAGAATGGGTATATTTAAACAGAGTGGAGCAATCAGAATCAGATGCAATTAAGGTGGGAAATACCATAAGTTAAAAATTCCTTTGATTTTTCATGGATAAAATGGAAATTCTATCTTCTGACATTTGATACTTTGTTCTAATATAAACAGGCTGTTAGTCTCTAAAAAGAGGAAGGATGTATCAAGGTGATTTGAGTTTCTGCATTAAATTTCAGTGTCAGCCTAGGCTTTGGAATCCGACAGAGGGGCCAGGCCAGGCTTTGCTATTTGTTTTATGCTTTTGGGTCAGTTGCTTAATCTCTTGAGCACTGTTTAATGCTCTTTAGCTTGGGGGAGCACTGGAGAAATGGAGCAAATATATACGTAGAGCTGGTCCAATTTCTGGAATAAAGTAGGAAGCAAAAGTGGCTATTGTGATTATAGTAGTATTATTTTTAAAGATTTTGTTTTTATTTATTTATTCATGAGATGTCTCTCAGAGAGGCAGAGACACAGGTAGAGGGAGAAGCGGGCTCCCCGCGGGGAGCCCGATTTGGCACTCCATCCCAGGACTCCCGGGATCACGACCTGAGCCAAAGGCAGATGCTCAACCAGTGAGCCACCCAGGTGCCCCTGTGACTATATTATTATTTTAATGTTTCCAAGTCCTTTTTATCTTATTTTATTGTGGTAAGACCAGTTAACATGAGATCTACCCACTTGCCAAAAATTGTACGTGTAGGATACAGTATTGTTAACTCTAGGCGCAGTCTTGTACAGGAGAGCTCTGGAACTCATGCATCTTACATAACTGACATTCTGTGCCCCTTGATTTATTTTTTTAAAATTTATTTATTTATTATTGAGAGATGCAGGGAGAGAGGCTGAGACATAGGCAGAGGGGGAAGCAGGCTCCCTGTGAGGAGCCCGATGTGGGACTGGATCCCAGGACCCCGGGATCACGACCTAAGCCAAAGGAAGATGCTCAACCACTGAGCCACCCAGGTGCCCCATGTGCCTCTTGATTTTCACCTCTCCATTTCCCTCTCCTCCATCCCAGTGTTATCCAAATAATCTAAAAATGCAGTGTGAGGAAGAGTCCACTCAATGATGCAATTCTGAATAACTGATACGTTCTCTTTCATTTTCTGATGAAGGAGAACCGAATTCCATTGTTTTCTTCTGTAAAAAAAAAAAAAAAAACGAGTTATGGAGAGATGTGAGAGGATGGGAGCAGGTGGCTTTGGAGGGTCCCTGGAGGAGCAGACTCACGGGGTGGTGATTAGGGAGTGCTCCCTCTCCACTCTTACTCTCACTGAGTGAGGCTACTGTGAGGCTTGACAAAGAGAAATCCTTGAAAGAGCTTCACGGCTCAGTTAAATCTGCTCAAATACTAGAAAGAAGGGCCTTGCTCACAACAGAAAGAGGCACATCTGCAGTACATTTTGGTTGCAGTAACAAAAACTGGACAAGTCCCTGGCCCATTCAATCACTAAAATTTACTTTCCCCTCGTGGAAGTTGAACATTTTCCATGGGTTCTTGTTTGCTGTGCTTGAATGGGACAGTAAGTAAGTTAAGCTTTCTGGCACGCACAGTCCTCAGCAGCGTGGGGTGCAATTTCCACTTGCCCACAAGCCCTGTAGACATTTCTTCCGATGATCATTTCACGTAGTAATACTACGTTAATAGAATATCCTTTTCTTTCATCTCCTCCTGCTCTGTTTGGAAAGAGTAATTTTGTACCAAAACAAAACAGAGAAACCACCCAACCCAATGTAATTTTCCAGGTTAAACCAAAAATCAAAGTACAGTAGGGAATATACAAAACATATTTCTCACTGGTACATTCAGAAATAATGTCAAACATTTTGTCAGAAGTACCCTACTATAGGGACCCCTGGGTGGCTCAGTGGTCGAGCATCTGCCTTCGGCCCAGGGCGTGATCCTGGGGTCCCCGGGGTCGAGTCCCATGTCGGGCTCCCCGCATGGAGCCTGCTTCTCCTTCTGTCTGTGTCTCTGCCTCTCTCTCTGGGTCTCTCATGAATAAATAAATAAAATCTAAAAAAAAAAAAAAAAAAAGAGAGAAGTACCTTACTATGGCTTTCAAAGGAAATTGGGTAGAATGGCAAAGGAGGGAAATGCACAAGACAGGAAGGGCTAGCATGTGGAAGGGGACAGGCTACCTGTAGCTTATACTTCGTCCCGGTTGAATTTCATGCCTCTGACTGCCCTATCACAAAGTGTTCCATTTCTGAAAGGAGAAAGCAAAAGAGGAAATATCTGAGCTATAAAATGTCAAATTGCTTTCCAAACTTGTTCCAATTTCCAACCACATCAAGAAGGGTGTCTGAAAAGACAATCAGCTTTTGCACTAACCAAATACATATACAATTATTTATTTTTTAAAACTTTTTTCTTCAGGAATGCATCATCAAACGAATGTGCAGGGTTATTCTGGGGCCATTTGCCTCCAATCCTTTAAAAAGTAGTTTTGTAGCTACCGTATATTTGCCTTTTTTTTTCCTTTTTGCCTTTAATTTTTTTTTGTAAATCAAATAAGCCACAATTCAATTTATTTAGAAAAAAAAGTACTGAAAGCTGGGTATATTTTATCCATTTTTTTCTGGGAATAAATGCTGGTGCCCTCCCAAAGAGTGACTTAAGGAGAAATAATCAAAACCTTTCTCCCCCTCCGCCGTCCCCCCCGCCCCAGATATTAAATAGGAGGAGGGTGAAACCTTGATGAGCTATGTTTCACTGACATATATTGCTAACAGGGCTTTTGAAGGAGTTGCTTGTCTACAGACAAGATATAAAGTCAGAATTCGGCTTGCATCCTTCAGAAGGTGGGTTTCATAAAGAGATACTAACACATTATCTTTTGCACCTCAGAAAACTCAGGATTTTAAAGAACTTTGTGTCTAACGAATCACCAGTATTTTTGATGAGTTGCACATAAACGTCAGTTACATGAAATGTTTCTAACTCTAGGAATAGTTAGAAATGAGTGAGCTCATGTCCTATATTTGGGTTAGTCATGTATTTCTGATCTTACATTTTATCTCCTTTATTGGGTTGTTGCCTGCACTTCCTTTGCTTTAAAAATTTGATGGTACCTTTACCTTTTCTCATCTCCCCTCCCCTGCCTGCCTCTTTCTTTTCCTTCCTCCCCTCCTTTCTCCCTTCCTTCCTCCCCTCCTCCCTTCCTCCCCTCCTCCCCTTCCTCCCTCCTCCTTCCTCTCCTCCTCCTTCCTTCCTCCTTCCTTCCCTCCTTCCTTCCTCCTCTCCTTCCTTCCTTCCTTCCTCCTCTTCCCTCTCCTCCCCTCCCCTCTCCTCTCTTCTGTGTTTGGCATCAAGACTACCATATGTGTAGCTAATTAATCTTGACCTCTTGTGAGTTATTACCATTTCACCATCTATTGCCATTAACCTCTTTCTTGTCCCTTGCACTACCGTTGTCACCATTTCAGGTAATTTACTTACTTCCCTAATGATCTTACTTGATTTACTTTGCTGGGCTATAAATTCCAGTTGCATAGCTGCTCTTTTTACTTTATAACAATGATCCTTTAAAGAAATTGAGAAAGGATAAAACAATTTTCTAAATAATTATGTACACATTTACTATCCCCAGTGCTTGGTTTTCCACAAACATCCTCTCCCTTGACCCTGAGGAAACTATAGTGTCATTCGTAGTGCAGGTCAACGCCCCCTGACAACTTTGCTTGGGTTTCCTTTATGTGAGATGTCTTCATTTTGCCTCCCTTTAGGAAGGTTTCTTTGCTGGATACAGAATTCCAGGAAGACCCAGTTTTGTTTTGTTTTTCTTCTTTTGTTTTTCCTTTGGCACTTTAAAACTGCTGTTTCCTTATCTTTTCTGCTTAGCGTAGCTTTGTTTCTGGTGAGGAAATATCATCATTTTGTCATCACTACCCTGCATGTTTTGTATAGATTTTCTACCAGGCTGTGCCTCGTTCTTGTTTCTGTTTTTCTTTTTTTTCCTTAATAATGTTTTTCAAAAAGCAGACTTTAAAATATTTTAATAAAATCCAAGTTACCCATTCTTTTTCCTTTATGTATCATGCTTTTGGCATTGTATCTAAGAAATCTTTGCATGTTAGGAAAACCCAGTATTTCCCCCGGTGTGTATCTTCTATGACTCCTACAGAACATTTTGTTTCTTTTTTTTTTAAAGATTTTTATTGATTTATTCATGAGAGACACATGGAGAGAGAGGCAGAGATATAGGCAGAAGGAGAAGTGGGCTCTGTGGGATGGATCCCAGGACCCTGGGATCATGACCTGAGCCAAAGGCAGATGTTCAACCACTGAACTACCCAGGGGCCCCCAGAACATTTCACTTCTGACACCAGGTGTGGGGGAGTTTTCTCTCCATCAAACAATTCTCTGGGGCACCATCTGGGTGTCTTGTAATTTAACTCCATTCTGATACTGTCTACCTGGAGGTTGTGTCAGAGTCCATGGGTTAAGGGCTCAGTTTCGCTAGACTAAGCTCGACGTCAGACATCAATCACAAGTAGCAGGTCCTCAGATTGTTCACAACTTCTGTCTGACTTGGCTACAAATCAAAGGTTTGGATGACCTCCTCCACCTTTGGATTCAACTGATTTGCTAGAGTGACTCACAGAACTCAGTGAAACATTTACTTAAATGTTTCCCCATTTGTTAAGTGACATGAGAAAGGATACAGGTGAATAGTTAGATGAAGAGATAGGTTGGGTGAGGTCTGGGAGGGTCCTGAACACAGGAGATTTTCTCCCCCTGGAGTTGGGGGTGCATCACTTTCCCCATATGTGGGTATGCTCACAATCCTAGAAGCTGCCCAAGTCCCATACTGTTGGGATTTTTATGGAAGTGTCACCCGTGGGCAGGATCTATCATTAACTCAATTTTCAGCTCTTCCACCTTCTCAAGACACTGGGAGATAGGGCTGAAAATTCTAAGCTTCTAATCATGACTTGATCTTTCTGTCAGTTGGTCCCCATCCTGAGCCATCCAGAGTCACCTCATTAGAATAGAAGACACACACACACACACACACACACACACACACACACACAAAGAATAGAAGACACTCTTATCATCCAAGAAATTACATGGGTTTTGGGTTTGGAAGTATCAAAGCCCAAATATTAGAACAAAAGGTGCTCCTAATGCTCTTGTCACTTGGGAAATTCCAGGGGTTTTAGGAGCTCTGTGCCAGAAATGGGGACACTGACTAAATACATATATTTCTTATTATAAATCACAATATGGCAATCGCCAAAGATCTCGAAGATTTTGTTTCATGTTTTCTTCGAGAAGTTATATAGTTTTATGTTTTACATTTAGGTCCAATGATGAATTTGCATTAATTTCCTCAGTGTTTTAAATATGAATGTGTAGGATTGCTGAGTCAAGTTGATGTTTTTCTTACTTTTGAGCTGTTTCAGTGCATGATATGAAAATATCATTTTCTACCTAGAACTTACGATATTCTTGGAAAATTTATTCCACAGGAGTTGCTGTTACAGCCAATATGTGTGTCTGCCTAGATGGATGTATTCTCTGACATTGTCTCATTTAGCTTGGTAGTTTACAAAATCTAAGTGAGCTGGAGAATAACATGATTTCCATCATTTCATTATAGGAATAATCTCAGCTGCCTGGTGAAGTTAGAATCTGCATATTCAACAACATTTAATGGGGAAAGTCCTCATAATTTAATGGGTGGCTTGATTTTCTATAAGAATTAAGACATCTTACACCTTTGCATTGCTTTCAAAGTCAGTAATAGAAAACTTAAAATTGCATATTGTCAGGTAATTAAAGCTTAACATGCATCCAAAAACCTTAAAAGAAAAAGTAGGTATGCCCTTATAATTTCGTAATTCGCATTGCTTCAGGGTGAACACAACTAGTTCCAGAAGATGTGCCTAAACATCTTGAAAGTCAAAATAACTTAATCAAAGAGACTGAGCTGAATTTTATGACTTTATTTTGCCAAATGTGAAATCTGCTATCTCTTATGTAGAAATATGGAAATGCTAAAACCAATCTCTGTGATGGTGACATAGAGGCTTGAAGCGGCAAGGGTAAGATTATACAGTTACAGCCATTAACAGACTGCATGCCTTCCCAGACTTGCCAGGATTCAAGAGGCATATGCAAGTCAGATGATGGAGAGAGGCAAGGAGTTCTGTGATATGTTACTAAAATAACTGCCTAGTAAGAAACACATTATTTCAATTCATATTTTTGCTCACACATTTATTCATTTCATTCAATATTCATTGAATATTGGTACATAGGTTCATGGTACTAGGCTCTACCTTAGAAGAGATCATCATAGGCTCTCTCAGTTCTCAAGGAGCTAACCGACGAGTTTGAACATTGACACTACATCACAAAAGAAGAAAGGAAAAGACAAACAGAATCCAAAAGGTAGACGTACAATATGTGGCCTTTAAAGGAGTCAGAGATTTTTTTGAATGAGGGAGTTTGACTATAGCTTAATGGAGAAGTGAGTATTTGAGGCAGGAGTCTGAGTGAGTGAATAAATGAATAACCCATCCAGAGATGATCTAAGCCATGAGAAGAGAATGGATAAGATTATACAGGTAAAAGGACCCAAAGAATGTATGGGTAACATTGAGTTATTCAAATTTAGTTTTACCTAAGATTAGGGAGAAAAAAGACAAAGAAGAAAAAAAAATCCATATGTTCTATTTATATATGCTGCACTGCTTGATGGAAGATAAACAGGCTAACTTGCTTTCAAGTATTTTCTAAATTCAGATTTTTTTAAAGATTTTATTTATTTATTCATGACAGAGAGAGAGAGAGAGAGAGAGAGAGGCAGAGACACAGGCAGAGGGAGAAGCAGGCTCCATGCAGGGAGCCCGATGTGGGACTCGATTCCGGGTCTCCAGGATCAGGCCCTGGGTTCAAAGTGGTGCTAAACCACTGAGCCACCCGGGCTGCCCTAAATTTAGATTTTTAAAAAATAGTTTGAGTGGCTTCATACATATGGACTGGCTGCAAATCAGAGTTTTAGCCAAGGTCAACCAACTTTCATTAAATAACACTACACTGAGCCCAGAATATTTATTTGGCAGCTCAATAGCAATTAAGTCTGCGATGGTTAATTTTGTGTGTCAATTTGACAGGGCCACAAGGTGGCCAGATATTTAGTCAAACATTATTCCTGGTATTTCTGTGAGGAGTTTTTTTTTTTTTTTTCTTTTTGGATGGGTGGACTATGAATAAAGCAGATTGCCCTTTGTATGTGGGTGAGCCTCACCCAATCAGTTGAAAGTCTAAATAGAACAAAACGCTGATTTTTCTCTAAGTGAGAGAGAATTCTCTGCCTGAAGACCTTCAAACACTAGCTCTTCCTGCTTGCTGAACTTAGAACTGGTACATTTGTTCTTCCTGGGTCTATACTGGGTGAACTGGGATAGCAGCTCTGCAGATTTTGGACTTGGCCAGCTTCCATAATTGTGTGAACCAATTCCTTATAACTTCTTTTGGTTAATATCTTTATATATTCATACATACACATAGTGTATATATATATATATATATACACACACACGTATATATATAATGATATATATATCATTAGTTGGGCTTAGGGCACTTAGAGCGTATGTATAAATATGTATTGGTATGTATAAAGCACAATCTTATATACACATAGGAGATTATATTCTACATACAATCCTCATATGGAATATTCTGTTTTTCTGGAGAATCCTGACTAATACGAAAGGTGTAAGATTTATCATTAGCTTACATAAGCAAAAAATGGAATCTCCATGAGTCCCTTGGTATGCAAAATAGAAGTTAAGAATCCCTGCCATTCCTGCAATCCAGGTAAGCACACAACACTGTCATCCTGCTAGCAAATGACCATTTCTTAGAATCTGACACTACGGCCTGGAAAAAGGAAATGATGGCTTTTGCAGGGCTGAGGAAAGAGCCTTGTTCCACTTGTTCACCCTGACCATTTCCATCCTGAGGCCATATGGTTGGCTGTGAAAATGCTCACTGCACTTGCATTGGCAAAAATTTTGTTTCCCCTTAATCGGATCTAGAGTCATAAATACCTGTATGTAGCTCAGCTCTTAAAAATAGCTAAGTAGCATCCCACAAACAGTACATACTTCCTGTTGAACCAGACGGAGAAATCTGCAGTGCATCAAGCCAACATGGAGAGAGGGACGGCAGACCCTGGAACCCAGCCACTTATGCCAGAGGACCTGGCAAACAAATGAGCATAAAATGTAGTCTAGACCTGGTCAAGCCTTTAGCTCCTCCAGGAAACCAAGCTCCGAGTGAGGAATTTGGGCTTTTATTTTCCCTAGTGGGAAAATACTTAGAGATCATTCATATGATACCGGATGATTATGTGTAAAAATAATGTTTTTATTTTCCTTCTTCGAACTCCTAACATTGCTTTTCTCTTTGGAACACCACCCCCACCCACCAACTTTGTTGTTCTAAGTGCACTCATTCAACAAGCATTGAGAATCCCTTGCCTGTCTATACCATATAAGGCCCTCTTTCATAATCTGTGAGTTCATAATGATCTATATCTTCTTGACCATTTCTTCCCTCTGGCCTTCCAAGATATAGCCTTCTGTTCACTTGACTATATCTTACTCATCTCATTTTCTTTTCTCTGGCTTGGTGATTTGTCCCTTTTTCCCTCTCTGGTCCAAAGGAGCTTGACCTAATGTGGCAACAATTTCCTTTACATAATGATGGGTTGGGAAGAAAGAGGTGGGTTAACTTTCCTAATAGTCAGCAATTGGAAGGAGTTACCTCCATCAATGTCAACTGGCTCTTCCCTCAATCTTGATATTTTTTTAAGTATATGGCAACAGAAAAGGTCTGTGCCTTTACTAACTTTTTTTTTCAAGTAAATAAGTTAAGAGTATTCTTAATGGATTCTTCAGATTTTTCTTTATTTGTCTTACAAATTTGATGGGGAACACCTGCTTTTCTTGGTCATCTGTTAGAGAAAATTCTGATTCTTTTGCCTCTGACTTTGTGGCTCATTAGAAGGAGGAAAAGGAGTTAATGCCGTTTATTTACACACTTATAGCATATTCCAAGACATAATGAATGCTATGGATTTTTTTAACGAGTAAGATACATTTTTCATTCACTTATTGAGTCGCAGAAGCTGAGCAACTCAGATGATGTCAGATATAGAAAAGTATTTCCAAATTAATCAAGGGTCCATATTTTGGCCAAAATCTAGCAGTGGAGTCATTTGAGGACAGGTGTTGGCAAACCTTTTCTGTAGAGGGCCAGATAGTAAATATTTTCTTTGGTTGGCCATACAGCATCTGTTGCAACTACTCGGCTGTCATGAAAGCAGACATAGATGATGCATAAACACATAGGGGTGGCAGTGTTCTAATAAAACTTTATTTGCCAAACAGGTGGCTGGCAGGTTTTGGCTCAAGGCCGCCTATTTTAGGACAATATGTTTAAGCCAATAAAATAAAAGCATAGGCATATTTCTCAAAGGAAATAAAATAGAAAAGCTGTATAGTAGAGAAATGTGTAATGAACACTAAAAATGCAGATTCAGAGCCCCCATCTCAGACCCACAGTTTTTGAATCATTGGAAAATAAGACCTGGAAATCTGTGTATTAATCAGCATCTTAAAAGATTGTTTTGTGCAAACTTGAGAATTGGTACCCCTCTAGAGCTATATGTTAGCTCACCCATGAGGTAGCAAACCCAGGAGGTAAGAGGTTGTCTTGGGTGGGCACTTTCATCCTGTGTTGTGTTTTCTTTTAATTTCGTAAGATGGATTGGCTAAGAGAATGGAGTTTTGAATCAACTCAACATGGCCTTGCATGCAGTAAATGCCACTTTCTAGATGGGAGACCTTTGACATGCTATTTAATTTCAGTTTCTTTGTTGGTCAGGTTGAGATCATGCCTATAATGGATGGCCACTGTGAGGAATAAATTAAGTAATGAGGGTAAAGTGCTTAGCATCCTTCCTAGATATTCGTCAGCAGTTACTTTGAAGTAGATGTTTTGATGCAGTCATTATCCACTTTTGATCCTGTGGTTAGTGGAAGCCTGTTCTGTTCAAGATCCCAGGGAAAATCTTCATATGTGATGCCGAGGGAACACTCAGCCGTTCCAGCCGCTGGCCCAGGAAGTCCCTGGGTACAACCAGAGCTGGCCTCTCCTCTCTCCTCTGGGCTTCACTAGCAAGTTGCTTGACTCCAGCTCAGGTGAAAGCAAGGCAGATTTCCTGATTGCTCCCCCAGTTAGGGAAAGAAAGCAAATATAAATAAGCAGGCTCATGGGTCTGGGCTCTGGAGAATGGTCTGTTCACCTATTGCAGATCTAAAACCCTTTCCTTTGAAGACAGCATGAATAGAAGGTCCAGATCTTAGAGGAATAATAATAATGGCCCCTTATTAGGTGACAGATGCATTTCACACCTTGCTTTAATCCTTGCAACACCATTATGTGGTAAGTACCATGTATGCTCCATCATTGGTGAGGGACTTGAAGGTTGGGGAACCTCTGGATTTCTAGTCTTTGCAGTTGGTAACATCAGAACTGAGACTTGTACACAAACCTTCTGTCTCAGACCTGCCCTTGTGCCATAGTTTTTAGCACTTGCTCTCTGGTTGTAATCACCCCTGGAAGTTTAAAAACAATAACAACTTGCTCCCTCGCGCTCCTCCCATCAGTCCCCTAGAGATTTCTGACTCAGTTGGTCTGGAATGGGAGTCAGGCATCTGCATTTTTAAAAAGCACCGCTCCCCGCTCTACAGCCCAAGAGCTTCCTATAGTGTGTCAGGGTCGAGGGCTACTGCTTTTCACACTAGCTTGTCATTTAAAACTGCGTGTTTTCTTCTTGTAAGTGACCCCCTTTCCTCATATGTGTCAACATTATTAACTACAATATCTATAAACATCTCAAATGCTAAATTGAGAACAAGCCAAATACTAGGATATTTTAAAACCTTGTCTTGACGTCAAGCATGGAAGATCAAATACACTAGCTTTGCGGTTGCTAGTAAGCGTTCCCAGTGTTTGTCTAGCTCCAAAAAAATCATTGTATTTGTTTTTTTGGCATCCAAAACCAGTCAGTTCCACAAACCACGTTTGCTTCTGATCAAAGGCAATTCTAGGTCACTGGCTGAGTGGGACTGGTCCAGCTAGCTGTGCCTAAACTGATGGTGTCATCCATTCTGATGAAGAAGGTAGACATAAAATTAAGCCGTGTTAGGTGAGTTAATATGACCAGATTTAATTCGGGACCTGGCCCTGGTGAACTTCTTTTGCTGTTCTTCTGTTTTGCTATTAGCCTGCAGACTTGAGAGGGTGTGGGATATATAAAGCGATGTGAGGAATTGAGGAGAGTGAACAGACTGGGACTGAATCTGTGAAAGGCTGATGGCAGTGGGTGAGACTGCCTGCAGGAGACGTTCTGGGGGGTTGAAGCTGTCGAGGAAGTGGGACGGGACATGGGGCAAGATGACCTGGGGCACATTAGTCAATCTGTTCAAGCTTTTCTTTTAAAAAAGCCACTAATCAAAAAAAAAAAAAAAAGCCACTAATCTGGACAAAGTTAATAACTACTTCTCAAAGTTTTGGGTCTTAGTTTTGAACATCGTGAAGCAAAACCCACTGGGAATTTAATAAGAAATGGTTTTCATGTTTGTGCTTATCAGGCTTTTAACTGTGTGAGCTGTGTATGTGTCAAGTACTTACTATCTTAGCAATTGGGTTAAAAAGAATTAATTTAGTTCCATGACCATGACATCACTGATGCTGTGTATGTTGTTGTCAAGAAGGGAATAAAAGGTTTGCGTGGTTAAGAAAAAGAAAAAAAAGAAAGAAAGAAAGAAAAAAGAAAAAAACTGAGCTGATGATACATAGAGCAAATGCCTTTAGTCTGTAACGTCTTCTTGGATTGATTTCTTTCAGAATTTGGGTGAATAATATTCTATTTAAAAAGAAGATGACTATATTTTTTCAGAGGGAGTTCATAATTTTGTCATTACTAGTTTCTTTTCCAGGTTTGTGAGGAAAGCAGTTTCTTTTCCAGGTTTGTGAGGAAAGCATCTTTGTTGTATTTTGATAGACATTTTAACCTATAATTTATTTACCATTAAGCGTAACAGAAAATGGAACTAATATGAATTGTAGCTTCATGTATTATTCAAAACTACCAAGAACATTAATGATACTCCCTGCACCCCACATTAATGGATGGGGTTCTTTATTTTTATTTATTTGTTTATGTGTGTGTATGTGTGTGTGTTTATTTTAGAGAGACAGCGAGTGCACAAGTTGGGGGGGTTGCAGAAGGAGAGGGAGAGAAAGAATCTTCAGCAGGCTGCATACTCATTGTGGAATCCCACGTTGGGCCCTATCTCACAACCCTGAGATCATGACCTGAGCTGAAATCAAGAGTCGGATGCTTAATGGACTGTCACCCAGGCATCCCAGGATTCTTTATTTCATATGAGCATATATGTGAGTGGAATAGCATACTATACTTCCTCATTAAGGATGGAATTTGGACTATCAAGGTGGTTTGGGATCCCCTAAAGAGTTTGAATTTTATTCTATTTAAAGCAGTTATACCACCAATTTATTCTGAGCGGATCTGAAGTGATAACAGTGCTTCATGGGTATAGGTTACTTTTATATAGAGCCCTTGAGCTCTAGTGTCTCAACCTGGACATGACTGACACCTTGGGCTGCTGAGTTTTTGTGGTGAGGATGGGGACTGTCCTGTGCATTATAAGATAGTTGGCAGAGCCCCTGGTCTCTCCCTATCAGATGCCAGTAGTATCCCTTCCCAGTTGTGTCAACCCAAAATGTCTCCATTCATTGCTAAATTTCTCCCACGAAGCCAAATTGCTCTCACTGGGAGCTGCTATATAAATGTAGCTAAATCTTCATCTTTGCAGAAAATATTCTTATCTGCTTTTTCATGACTGTTTGACTTGGGTTTAGGTAGTTCTTCTCTTGAATAAGTTCTTACTCAGACGTGAGAGTTCAAGGAATGTTGACTAATTTTACATGCTTGTCAAAAACTACACTAAAAGGGAGATTTGATTCAAGGTTAGAATCAGGAGTTAGAGAGGAAGTATTATGCTTTACAGGGATAAATATTCATGGAGTGGGGCCAATGTGTGTCGATAAGAGGCAACAGTACTGGGAGTGGATCCTAGTCTGTGCTGTAGGTGGTCCTAAGACTTCATCCACCTCAGTGTGTACTTAGGCATTTCCATTGTGATTGAGCAGAGAAATTAACATTGTGGGTTGAGCAGAATTCACTAGGATGCACCTGCCAGAAAGGCATGGATTACATCTGTCTTGTGTCCATCATGAAGAAGAGCTTGAATGAATATTTGTTTAAAAAATGAATGGACATAAAAATAAATTACAGGGGATAAAAACAGGTCAGGAGACCTGGGGAAAGTTCTTGTTCGGCTACCAATTTATTGAACAAGTCACTTCATCTTCCTGAATACCCTGATCTGAGAAATGGGTGGTTGTGTTAGGTGATCTCAGAGGTCTCTTCCACCTGTGAGATCTCATGGCTTCTGGCATGGTCACAGGCATTGTTGTAAAATTGTTGGCTATTAAATTTTTTTGCTAATTAGAGCTATGGGTACTTATGGGTAGGGCATGCTGGCCTCACTAATCAGGGTCTGTTGCACTGAAGGTAATCAGAGAACTTAGGTCTGTAGTTCCGCAAAGGAATACATGCTACAGGTCGAGATGGAATGCAGAGCAGGCAAAGGCCACTAGAGCACATGATCTTTTCATTATTCACATTAGATAGTTCTTTCTCAAAAAAAAAAAAGATGAAATATTGAATGTTTAGTACAAAGAGACTGTTAAACCAGATTGTGTGGCATCAGGAGGGTAATCACATACCAATAAAGAAAGTATCTTCCTCATGTGCAATTTAAACATGAGAGTTATTTCTTTGCAGGTATTTTGGAAATAAGAAATACATTTTAAGTGTGTTTTTAAAGATATTTCTTGTGGGATAAATAGGTCAGTTCTAAAAGGCATTATTTGGCTAACACATGAGCTATTTGTTAACAATTTTAGAGAATCATACCATAACAAGAATGTCAGGAGGAATAATTAATATTGGAAATTCATCTCTAAGTCTGAAAGCTGGAGAAATTACTTCCACAGGAAGCCTAATTACCACCCACAGAAACTAGTCAGTAAAAGTGACCACAGTTTTACACCACTGAAACTTGGAAAGGTAGAATGTAAGCAAATTGAAAAAAAAAAAAGAAGAAGCTGCCCATAATCCCACAGCAAATCCGGATGTGAAACCAACATGATTCAAATTGCCTACCCATACTGATTTAGCCTAGGTTATGTAGATAATGCTAACTGTAATATGGCTGAAGCAGATTTATTTGACAATGCTAAGGATTTTCTGTGGAAGCTTAGAAAAGGCAGAGGCTCTTGAAAGTTATCACAAAGTTTACATTAAGGAGAGTTTCACGGATGACAGAATCAGAAGATGTGGTTATTCACACTGGCTGCTAAGAGTGCCTGAATAGGCATTATGGCCAGGATTGGCTGTTTGTGTTGTAGTGCGTGCCAGCCAAGTGGCAGTCTCAGAGGAGCAGAGAACCAAGTCATGTGCAATGAGGAGCTGGTGAGCAGGAAAGTTACTGGGGTAGCAGATAAATGGGTACAGAGTTTTGAAGGATGATGTTGGTGTTGGGAGAGCAAAAGAGGTGAAGGCTTAGCAAGTATTGGGGAACTTAGTACCAGGGTAGATGTTGAGAATAAAGGGGCATCTAATCATGGGGCATGGCTCTGGAGCGACCTATTAACTGAGGGCAGGTTGGAATCTCTGTCAAAAACAAAGCACAGAGATTGAGAAACTTCTAGATTCCGGACACCGGAGAATGAAGAAGGAAGAAGAAAGATCCTAGAATGGGATATAGGCAAAGACCCCTTTACCAAGCTGTAAATATGTCACTGTAGGGGTGGCAGGGATTCTTAAGAGACCAGGTTGTGTGGATTTGGCTCTGGTAAACAGAACAGCTGTAACAGAAATAGTCACACAGGTGCGAACGTTATTTCATTCAAAATTTATGTGTTCACAAAAAAATGCTGTGTTTCTACTGTAAATACCATGATAGGCTATGAGAATATAAGGTTAAATTAGGAACCCCTATTCTTGAGAAGTATGCTCAACCTAGAATGAGAGACAGAGGCATAAGTGTCAGATAGGCATGCTATGTAACTCTGAGAAGGGGCTACTTAGCTTAAGAGTCCACAAGGGCTTCCTTTAAGAAATGGGACCAAATCTGGGAAGAGGGTGAATAATAGTGAATAAGTAGGAAAAATGCTGTCATTAAAAATGACATGATAAAAGAAGGCAAAACTTTGTAGATCAGTGTGTGTGTGTATGTGTCTGTGTATCTGTGTGTCTGTGTGTGTTGAGGGAAGGGAAGAACTGAAATTTGTTTAGTCTTTGGAACTTAAATTTAAGACAGAAAGTAGCAGCAACATGAGTGAAACATAGGTAGAGGAATACCTAGAAAGCCATTGGGAAGTCATGTTAACGAGTATGGATTCATGAGTAATAGGGTAGGCTTATGATCAAGGTCATAATGTGGCCTCCAAGGAGCATGGAAGACAATTATGAGATTGAGAAGATCAAGTTCAAAGAGGTCATTTAGGTGGTAGTCATATAACTCAAACTTGGGCTAAAAGAACGGAAGAGGAGATGAAAATTAGTCAAATATTTAGGAGGTGGAATAACCAAGACTGTGAGTCACCAAATGTGGGTGTTGAGGGACAAGGCTGACTCGACAATGTCTCTCTGATTTCCGGCTCAGAGAATGTTGGTTCAATTGCTAAAATAGAAATATAGGAGAAGGAGGGTAGAAAAGATAATAGCTGAGATTCTCATAAAATAGCCTAACTATGCATCAGACACTTTAGTATAAGAATATAAAACCCAACCGAAAGTTCAAATATGGAATGAGATTTATGTGTTAACAGGAGAGAAGTGGTAGTGATTTGGGCATATGTGTGGGTTTTTTTTTTTTTAAACCTAATGACTTAAGGACTTTATTTATGTGGAACCCTAATTATCCCACGTTCCACTGAGATCTTCAAAGATTAGGTAGTGGTGATTTGGAAGGAAATGCACTTCTCAATATTGATGGTGGCCAAGAGTAAGCTATACAATTACTGGGCACAGATATTATAATGGGAATCTCTACTGAAGAACAGAGTAGGTGGCTGGATGGAATTGGTAAGTAAGATTATCATATTTTCCAGATAAAATTTTATGAAATATTGTTTTCTGATTCATTGGCCATAAATAATCAAACAAAGGTTGCACAATTAAGCCACATGTTATAAAAATCTAATAAATGCCTATATTCACAAAAGCAGGATTGTATTTACAGGCAATTACCATAACTTCAAGATTGTTTCCTACTTGGAGATTTGCTGTTCTATGCTCTGTGATTAGTATAGCCTTTGGCACTTGGTTAGGCACAATAAATAAGTGTCTAATAGGTGCATAGACAATACATTTTTTAAAGATTTATTTATTTATTCATTCAGAGAGAGCAAAGAGAGAGGCAGAGACACAGGCAGACGGAGAAGCAGGCTCCATGCAGGAAGCCCAATGTGGGACTCGATCCTGGGTCTCCAGGATCACACCCCCGGCTGCAGGCGGTGCTGAACCGCTGCACCACCGGGACTGCCCATGCATAGACAATATTGACATCATGGCATTTTACTTAGACTCAAATAATTGCCTTTTTTTTTTTTCTGAAGAGGTGATAAGGAGTATAAATAAGGAATAGTAAATGCGAATTATCTCACTAACAGAAGTCATTCCATGTACACTTGAAGAACACAGCTGCAAACATATTTTGGAAATAGTTTTCAAGTATGAGTTCTAAACTCTTGTTATAGCTATAGAAGGTTTCTAGTCTAATAATAGGCAGTGTTAAATTTTTAGCTAAATGTATGTATTTTTACAATGCGCTTTTAATGCAATTTTAAAAGTAAAAAATAAATAGTGCTAAGAGATTAAAAATAGAATATTATACCCTGTTTTAGGGTACAGTTATGTCTTCACTTTACTATGACTGAAATATAAGCTCACCAAAGACAAGGATCTTTGATTTATTTCATATGCTTAATATCTTATGCACCTAGTATATTGAGTGCCAGATACATTTTTGTTGAATTTGGTTAATAATTTTGGTCCTATTAAAATAAGTGATATCTACATACTACATGGCATACTACATACTACATACTACATGGTCTCAGGGAAAAGTTATAACACCCATATTAATTCAGGACTTGCAAAACTGGTCATAAGCAAGGTCATAATAACAGTAGCTAAGGGGATCCCTGGGTGGCTCAGCAGTTTAGTGCCTGCCTTCGGCCCAGGGCGTCATCCTGGAGTCCCAGGATCGAGTCCCACGTTGGGCTCCACTATGGAGCCTGCTTCTCCCTCTGCCTATGTCTCTGCCTCTCTCTCTCTCTCTCTCTCTCTCTATGTCTATCATGAATAAAAAAATAAAATCTTAAAAAAAAACAGTAGCTAAAACATCTCTGACTTCTGGTTACTAGTTGGGAATAAAGTAGGAAAAGCATAGCTCCCTACCCTAAAACAACAACAAAAAGTGCTAGACAAACTGATTTCATGATTTTTCTCAAACTCATAAGAGAACTGAGGTTACCCAGCAATGAACTAGCCCCACATCTAAGGAGAGATAGGCACTTGCAGAGAGAAAAGAGATCCATACATTTGTTTACCTGGGGCAAACACAGGTAACTTCAGCTAGAATTCTTCATGCATTGAGGCCAGTGTGGGCTGGAGAGACGTGGAGATGCTGGAGCCTGCCAATATAGGAACAGTTTACACCCACTGGCAGGCTCTTCTCTATGGATTTCAGTGGATGCTTGCAATAAAGACTGGTTGAACAGTGCTCCTTTCCCCCAAATTAATGTCCTTTCCAGAACCTCAGAATGTGACCCTATTTGGAAATAATGTTGTCACAGATGTAATTAGTTAAGATGAGACCATGCTGAAGTAAGTTGGACCCTTAATCCAATACGATTGTTTATAAGACAAGGCAAAGGGACAGGGACAGAGGATCCTGAGAAAGTACCCCTAACTGTGCAGGTCTTGAGGAAGGAGAGCAAGAGTCACTGTGGGAAGAGCACAAAGGCCCCCATTTCATCTTTGCAGCCTGACTGTGTGGGAGGCATGGTGGGCCAGCAGTGCTCTAGACCTTAGGTTCTCAGCTTCATTGCAGCTGTGGGAAGGGAACAAAAGGAAATCCTCTAAGCCTGAGAGAAGCATGGAAATATACATTGACAAGAAAAACTGATGGTGAAACAGGCACACAGAAAAGGCCAGATCTCCAAGACCTACGGACATGCACTATGGTATATGCCTAAACCCAAGGCTTGTCCAAAATAATAAGAATTCTACTCCCACCCCATGCAAGTTAATAAGCACTGAATAACAAGTAAAGTACAGTGAAATATTGCAAGGTGAGGGACAAAAACAAGGAGAAAGACCCTTTCTGTGGCATGGTGCAAAGAGAGAGCTGAGAGTTGAAAAGAAATGAAGGAGAGAAAAAAAACCCTCTGGCCAACTACCCTAAACACAAGGTACTATTAGCAAAAGCTGACTTGTGGTGCACTGAAGCAACAATGTAGCATCAACAAACCCCAAACCCAGCTCAGCTCTTGCCGTAGACTGACTCAAACCCCGCCCAAAAGACTCAACAGAAGGAAACAGCAGCTCCTTTCCAAACATAAAAATCTACTTACCTCAGTCTTTGGTGTCCTACAGAAAATGGGTGGCTTTCAAGAAAAAATTACAAGGCAAACTAAAAAAACAAACCAAACAAATGAAATCCACATAGCATGCTGCCAAGACACAACACAGAACCAGAGTCAGATATGACACAGATGTTGAAACTAATAAATGCAATTTAATACGACTATGAACAGTAATGAAAGGAGGAAAAATGTATGTTCAGGTAGATGATTTCCACAGAGAGGTGGAAACTGTAAAAGGAATCAAATGGAAGTACTAGAAGGATAAAATAGTAACAAAGCTAAAGAAGGGCTCAGGTAGTGTATTATTTTCCTAGAATTATCATAACAAAATATCACAACCTGACTTAAAACATCAGAAATTTAGTGTCTCCCAGTTTTGGAGGCTAGATGTTAAAGTCAAGGTGTCAGAAGAGTTGGTTCCTTCTTGGGTATTCACAGGGAGCCTGTGTTCTATGTCTGTCTCCTAGTTTCTGGTGGTTGCTGGCAATCTTTGGTATTTTTTGGCTTGTGGAACCATAATTCCAATCTCTTCCTCTGTTGTCACATAGTATTCTTCCTGTGTGTCTTAACTAATTACATCTGTGACAACACTATTTCCAAATAAGGTCACATTCTTAGGTTCTTAAAAAGGACATGAATATGGGGGAAGGGGCAGTATTCAACCAGAGAGGTTTGCCAGTAGACTCTACAAAGTCAAGGAAAGAATTAGTGAATGTGCAGATTGGTCAGTCAAATCTTCCCAACTTGAAACACAAAGAGAACAGATAGATAAAATTAGATAAATAAATAAAGCAGAATGGAATATGGAAGAACCATGTAACAATATTAAATGATGAAATACACAAATAATTAAAATCTCAGAAGGAGAAGGCAGAGACATGGGGATAAGAAAAAGATGAAGAAGAGTCACCTAGGTGGCACAGTTGGTTAAGTGTCTGCTTCTTGGTTTCAGCTCAGGTCATGATTTCTGGGTTGCGAGATTGAGCCTCTTGTCAGGCTCCATGCTCAGCATTGAGTCTGCTTGAGATTCTCTCTCCCTCTCCCTCTGCCCCTCCCACTCATGCTTTATCTCAAATAAATAAACAAATCTTTTATAAAAAAGCAAAAAAAAAAAAAAAAGAGAGAGAGAGAGAGAAATAGGTAAAAAAGTAATGGCTTCTTCTTTCAGAATTTTCCAGAATATATGACAGGCAGCAAAATGTGGCTCCATGAATGTCAGAGAACAAGCAGATTAAGTTCACACACACACACACACACACACACTGTATACTCCTAGCCATGTCATATTTGCACTAAGGGAAAATCTTGAAGACATTCAGAGAAAAATGAGACCTTACAAAGAAACATAAGAAAGTAGATTTCTCATCAGAAACCATATAAGGTAGAAGATAATGAAGTGACATCTTATAGTCCTGAGAGCCAAAAACAAAGAAACCTATCAATCCAGAATTCTTTACCCAGAAAAAATATCTTTCCCAAATTAAAGTCAACACTATGTTTAACAGTAAAAGCTGACCTATACACCATAAATATTTTTTTCCTTTTTCCCCCTTTTTTAAAAAGGTTTTGGTTTTTTAAAAGTAAGCTTTATGCCCAACATGGGGCTGGAACTCACAACTCTGAGACTGAGAGTTATATAATCCATGGACTGAGCCAGCCAGGTGCCCCTCAAAAATAATGGATTTTACCCTATGAAATCAAGACAGACATTTTTAACAAGTTAAATCTGCTAAAAATATGCAAACCATTTTCTTTAACAAAGTTCACAACATCAAGGTCCCTGGAATTTCAAATGCCCTCAGTATCTCCCTTGTCTTGCAACTACTTTCAAGTATGCACTGGAAATATGAACATCTTCCAAGATGTTTCAAAGCAACTCCTCTGTCATACTGTTCAGAGTCAGCCTGGTGAGTTCCAGTTGCTGCACTTTGATAAGCCCTGTGCTTGATTTAACACTCTGTTGTTGATGTCTTGAATGCTTAGTAATTTTTTAATGGGGGGGGGTCATTTTATTGTACACTAGCCCCTGAAAATTAGTTAGCCCATCTTGCTCTTGACCATCAACAAGCAATCCCCAGTATTAACGTGCATGCAACTCCAGTTGGAATCTTTGGACACCAACATTGATTCACCACAATGAAATTTGGCAAAAGGACACCTTATTTGTGTACTACTCTGTTTCTAGGACACAAGGTGATATCACCTTGTCTTTTCACTCTCTTAGAACATCCTCAATGACCCGGCTGTTTCCTCAGTCCATTTAGTTCATTACAGCTGCCTTCTCTTTTGGAACCTGGTGCAGTTCCCTGGGGAAACTGAGAGTTCATTGAGGGATATCATTCTGTGTCTCATTTGAAATGACTCTTCCCTTCTGATTTTATTAAAAGCCCTATAGCAAGTGTGTATTAGTCCTAGCTATACATTAGAATCACTTGGGAGCTTTAAAAAATTGGTGGCAGGAACAGAACAACTGAATTAAAATTTCTGGAAATGGACTAGTTCTTTAACAAATCCAAGTCATTCTTGTAGCCATGATTGAGAACCATTGTCCCACACCTAGCTTATATATGCCAACACACCCTTCTGGTAGACTGCTGCCTCATCCATTATTTGACTGTGTGTGTGTGTGTGAAGAGAGAGAGAGAGAGACAGAGACAGAGACAGAAGAGAAAGAGATAATTTGCTAAGATTTACACCCTTTGAGGTATATCCAGTCATTTTGCAAATGCATAAAATTCAGATTGGGTAGCTCCTGTGCCCATGGGCACACTCACCATGAGGGAATTTGCACAATGTGTGAGGTTTCCTTTAGAATCACATTCTGTGACTCTCTCACAGTCACTATGAAGTTCCAGAAAAATTAAATGCTAGAAACAATGGCAGTCAACCAGCTGCCTTCTATTCTTCATTTTTAAAGTAATTTAGTCAACTTGAGAAAGTCACTTTATATTTACTTTTTTCCCCTTCAGCAAAATAGCAATAAAAGTAAAATTATTGTGGTGCCTGGGTGGCTCAGTTGGTTTCAGCTCAGATCATCTCAGAGTCATGAGATCCAGCCCCATGTCAGATTCCAAACTGTGGGTGGAGCCTGCTTAACATTCTTTCTCTCTCTGTCTCCCTCTTCCTCTGCCCCTCACCTGCTTGTGTTCTTTCTCAAAAAAATTAGTTAAATTTTAAAAAAGTAAAACTATTGTCTTGATTTCCATGTATGGATATATGGATATGGAAAAAATATATATAGAAATGGAAATGGATATGGAAACATATATTGTATATGTATATATATTGTGTGTGTATATATATATATGCATATATATATCAGTGAATAGATATCCTACATAGCTACATATATTCATCTATATCTACACCTATATCTATATATACTTGTATATTTAGATCTCTATAAAACCATTTTAGTATTCATTATAGTATCAATATAAACATTTATAAGCCAAAGTAGCAGAAATATTATAATAAAAGTTACAAAAGAAATATCCTGGTAAAATGTTGACCTGAGTTCAAATAACATACTTGATAATATACTGACTAATATATATTAGAAAAGAAAAATCTATGTAAAGCGACATAATACATTGGCAATCAATATGTTAGCAAATGAGTATTAGAATCATATTTCTTGAGCTTAGCAGTTACATCAGAAATATATTTATTGAGAATCAGCTGGATTTCCTGGCCATAAGAAAGCAAAGAAAGAAAGACTCTGCAAGTCCTCCCTCTGCTAGAGAGAAAAATGAAACAAAGAAACATAAGAAAGTAGATTTCTCATCAGAAACCATAAAATGGTAGAAGATAATGAAGATGCATCTTTATAATCCTGAGTTAAGGTTTTACCAAGTTAAGGTTATACTCTACGTATAGGAATAGGAATGCCAGTAAGCATGTGTCTTCATTCTAAGGACATGGAAATCAGAAGTTAACTTGGTTTGGTTTAATTTAGAGAGAGTCATTGTTTTTCAGCTCACTTACCTTTACTTTTCTTGTGCAAAATATAGAAAAATGAAATGGACTTTGAAATTGTATCACCTGAATTTATAACCCAAATCCACTATGTACTATTTCAGAGCAACTACTTAAACTTTCTGGTCTTTAGTTTCTCCTTGAGGGTGATAGCTTGAAGGACTGTTAAAAGTGCTGAATTATATTAAATACAGTGCATAGGAAACCTAGCACAATACCGGGTCACACTCACTTCTTAATATGCATTAATCCTATTACTTATGCCTTAGTCCTTAAGCAGTGTCCTTAGTTTATTATTCAAAGGTGTTCATGTGTGGACAAAGAGAATATGAATTTCAAATTGCAAGCATTTATCCTAGAATCTTGGAGAGAGTTTGAATAGAAAAAGTCAAGTCCAACCCCTGAAAATGGAGAATTATGGTGGAATTGAGAAAGCGCTAATGAGAAATGTGTGGCAGCATAATGAAGACTGGGAATGAATTTGAATTGGTACCTCTTAAAATAAGTATTTACTGTAAGGATAATATTATGGTAAATTTAAATAAAACTACATTTATAGGTCCTTATCATTTTCAAATGTATTCATAACGATTACCTCATTGAATCCTCCCAATACTCTTAAGATAAAAATTAGTATTCTCAGTTTATGGATGTAAAAGCTGATTGTTAAGGATGTTAATTCAGGTGCCCAAATCACACATTCTATAGATTGTCAAGAACAAACACAACAGATATTAAAATGAATATTTGATTATTGGATGTCCTTTTAATGAAATGTTAGATATTTAGTATGGGAATCTGAGCCTCTTATTGACAGCCATTTTATAAGTCTCTAAGTTGTAGAAGACAGAGGAGAACACCAATGCTTCTTATCTGCTGAGATGCAAATGAATTTTGTCTGGTGGATTTGCAATTGATTGTGAAAAGATGACTCAGGTTTCACTATTTTTTTTTTATTTAGATTTTTATTTATTTATTTATTTATTTATTTTTAGAGAGAAAGAGAAAGAAGAACACGAGGAAGGGGAGGTATGGAGAGAGAGGGACAAACAGACTCCATGCTGAGTGTTGATCCCCACATGGGGCTTGATCCCACAGTCCTGGGATCATGACCTGAGCTGAAATTAAGTGTCTGAGGCTAAACTGACTGATTCATCCAGGTGCCCCTCAAATATTACATTTTATTCCTGATGGATATTGACCCATTTTGCATCATATTAGCAAATTTATTTCAGCATTCCTGATTGCCTTTGTATCTGTGTTGTGATTTTTCTTTTGAACTGATTTTTTAAATGTTTATTTATTTATGATAGTCACACAGAGAGAGAGAGGCAGAGACATAGGCAGAGGGAGAAGCAGGCTCCATGCACTGGGAGCCCGACGTGGGATTCGATCCCGGGTCTCCAGGATCGGGCCCTGGGCGAAAGGCAGGCGCTAAACCGCTGCGCCACCCAGGGATCCCCTTTTGAACTGATTTTAACATCTTATAGGTTTCCTTATTAATTAATTAGTTAAATAAGACAAAAATTTACATATGCTTATTGTGGATTCATATGAAAGTCATAATTTTACCCTTTGAACATTATTTTTTAATAGACTTGAATTCAGGTCTTCTGCTTCCAATGTTCCAAGGACTATTAATTATGGAAATTCAAAGGAGTTAAATCTTTCTTCTTGTCAATCATCAAATCCACAAAAAAACAGCCAAAATACATTGATCAGATATATTGCACTAAAGGAAAATGATGCTTTGCTTGCAAAACTTATTCAACCGCATACACAGGGGCTCAGTGGTTGAGCATCTCCCTTTGGCTCAGGACATGATCTCCTGGGGTCCTGGGATGGAGCCCCACATCAGGCTCCCTGCAGGGAGCCTGCTTCTCCCTTTGCCTATGTCCCTGTCTCTCTCTCTCTCTCTGTCTCTCATGAATTAATAAAATCTTTTTTTAAAAAACACACACATACAGTTTGGAAAGAGAAAAAATGATCTTTATTTGTAAATGACATGATTGCATAAGTAGACAATCCATAAGAATCAGCAGATAAAGAATTTGCATTAATAAGCCATTTAGGAATATTGTGGATACAATAAATAGAAAATAGAATGAAAATAACATTTATAATTTAATCAATCATACAAAATGCTGAGGAATAAATCTAATGATAGATGTACAAAATATCTACACAGAAAACTGTAAAGCTCTAGTGAGAGAACTAAAGAAGATTTAAATAAATACAGATGTATTTAGAAGACCCAATAGTTTACAGATTACAATTCATCCCAAACTGATCAGTAGATCAAATTGAATCCCTGGAGGTGCTTTCTGGAAACCAGCACGCTGATTCCAGAACTTTGTTGGAAATACAAAGGGCTAAAATTAGCCAAGAAGGCCTCAAAGTACAACCAAGCTGAGAGATGCAGAATCCCAGATATTAAGATTCATTATAATGCCATAGTATTGATGATTGACATAAAGTAGAGAAATAGAACAGAAGAGTAAGCATAAAAAAACAAATACACATGTATGGTTATTTAATTATAACAAAAGTGAAATCAATGGACAACAAGGATAGTCTTCTCAATAGTGGAGCTAAGTCAGCTAGGTATCTCTAAGATGCTAAACACATCTTTCCTCTGTCTGCTATCAACTCCTGAAAAGATCACCCTAAACCTTTGATTAAGGACACTAGATTTATTAGATTTATGTCAGATCAAGGTGTTTGAGACTTTGGGACTTGGACCCAAGTGATTAACATTAGATCTTTCAAGGTTGGGAACTGGTTGAGATTAGAACAAACCATGCCATAATAGTTTAGGACGGTGGACAGAGAAAGTCTTAAAATGAGCCTAGAAAAGTAAATTGATGTTTTATAAATGAACTGCTTGCTCAGGTAAGAAATCTATTATATTGACAGGAAAGATACTTTCCTAGATAAGTAAAATATTTGCCTGGAGGAATTGTTTTGTAGGAATTTCTTGGAACAAATAGTTAAGTCATGTCCTAGGTGGTCTCAGTTCTCTCCTGGTCATTAATATTGTGGATGCAGTCATTGTTATACCCCCTACCTCACACCACACAGAAAAATCAATCTAAATGGCAAATTAAATAAAGCTTCCAGAAGAAGGCACAGGATAATATTTTCCTGATCTTTAAGTAGGCAAAGATTTCTTAAATCAGATACAAAAAGCTAATTAGCCATAAAAATGCTAAAAAGTGGATAATTGAGCTACTTTCAATTAAGAACTGCTAACTCATTCAAAATAAACCAGTAAGACAGTGAAAAGGCAGAAAAGCAATAGAAAAAACAGGTAAAGTATTTGAATAGGAACTTGACAAAGATGATATCCAAATGGTTATTAAAGGTGAGATAATTATAGCTTGTATCTCAGCAATTCCAATTTTCTATAGACTCAGAAGTTGTATATACATAAATTCACCAAAAAAGTACAATGATGTCTATTAATAAAAGAGCCTATAAATAAAATTGTGGTATGTCCATACAATGAAGAGTGAATGAGTATGAACAATCCATCATTTCTTTGCAACAATATAGATGACTGTTGCAATCACAATGTTAGAAAAAGGAAGCCAAACATAAAGGAGAATAGTGTGTATCAATTAATATAGTCTAATTATATAAAGTTAAAATATTAGTCTAACATAGTCTAACTCTATATAGTTCTAGATTATAAGTTATAGCAATGTTTATCTTTGGCAGTAACTTGAAGGGGGGACATTCAGAGCTTCTGTAATACTAGAAATATTCCATTTTGTAGTCTGAAAGCAGATTATGCTTACAGGGTATGTTCATTTTGCAAAAATTCAATAGAATTTGCATTTTCGACTGAATGTGCAAGAAGGCTATAAGGAAGAGTGTGAGAAAGAGAGGAAAGGAGGGAGGAAAGTCCGAAAGAAGAGTTACTTTCTAGGGATCTACAACTGAGTGGTTATCATGACATGGAAAGCAACGTGGAAAAAGAAGAGCATAAAGTAATCACCTTTCACAAAAACTAAAAACTAGTTAAAGAATGAGAATGTGAATCTAAAGTGAGTATATAGTCTGTTCTTAGAACTCTCCACTGGAATATTTTTCTTGCTGTCAAGCTTAGTCCTTCATACCTCATTAAAGAAGCACTTATGGCTGGATGGGTGCTATTTCTCTTCACTTGGAGACAAATTTAGATTTTAATTGACAGCCCAGTGTCCGTTCTCTTTATTTCCCATGTGCAATTAGAAAGAAAGAGCATATGTTCTGAAGTTGAAGCTCAGGAATGGGATGTTTGGAGTTCCTGAAGTCATTCTTCACTCTATGAAACCTAAATTCATTCCACACCCTCCTGACTACACATGTGCAGTGGAACATTTGCTGCAAGGTGGCTCTAACATGGGTTTCAGCTGACATCCTTTCTGCTAGTTCCAGAAATACAAATTAGCCTCTGTTGGCAGAAGATTAGGGACTGCTCTTTTAAGCAGTCTTTCATTCTGTAGTTTTATTTTCCATTCATCTTGCCAAGAGAGTATCTTTTTCCAGAAGTTTCTCCTCTGCTCTCCCTGCCCTCCTCTTCTTTCATTTTAGCTTTTTTTTTTTTTTTTTTTTTTTTTTTTCCCTCTGAGATCCAACTATATCTTCGCTGGAGCTGCTTGCTGTTTCTTATCCTCACATACTCTTTCCCTGCCGATTTCTTTTCATCTCTACCTGTGTGTCTCTGAGGTAAAATTTTTTGGCCACTGTAGAAGTGTTGATAAATTATGTGCAACCCCTGATGTGCATAAATTACCTGTTTTGTTCAATAAAAATTCCACTTAGCAATTAGATTTTCTTGAATCTTGTAAGCTTGAGGTGTAGACTAGCAGACCAACTGTTGTTCTTTACCAAATAATGATTGTTTACACACTGACCATAATGAGAGATTTAGTTTCCCTTAAGCCATAGAAGCAACCATCTTCCCATTCCTCTACCTTTTAAATGTAGTCCTTCCAAGGTTACACTACATTGTATGCCTCTCTTTAGGAAGCCTAATTAAATGCAATCACCCATTACCCAATGTCCATGTGTCTAAACGATGCCTTCTTTGCTTTAGTAGAAGAATGGAGGGGAGCAGTTAGACTACTGACTCTCCAGTCCCATTTCCTTCTTGTGATTCTGCCATAGTAGCTCTTGATTTATCTTGTTTACAACTTTCAAACTTTGGAAGTCTCCTTATTATCAAAGGCCTTGCCACTTACGCACAGGAAGCATGACTGCACAGCACTGGGGTCTGTGGTTAACCTGCACTATTTGGATATCTCCAGGGAGGGAGGAAAGGACAGCGGTTTGAGCTCCGTGGAAATCCTGCCTGGTGACCTAGAACCCAGGCATTGGTTGAGACCTTTTGTGGTGTTAGCTCACGCCTCTCTAGCTTAAACTTAAAAAACAAAAACAGAAACTTTTTTTTATGAGTTTTGCTACTAAGGCATATTGCTATTTGCTCCTTTCTTAATACAATGTCTTAAGTGTAACCCTATGCTTGAGCACCAAATAAGCATCTTTATGAAGTCATAGGCAAGTTCAGTAACATCCCTTCCCAAATCTTACTTTTACTTCCACTCTGTTGAAAGACAGTAAGGTTTCTATGGGAAGTGAAGAATGAATTCAGGAACTCCAAATGAGTAACATTTGACAACTTTTCTCTTTCATATTTTACTTCTAGTACTGCTTGAACTTAACTCAATTATAAAGTAAGAGAAGGGTTAGATTTTGGATTTCCTAGCTAGAATGAAAGATTCCAGATTTATAGTCTTTTATATTTTAAATGCTGGCTAATTATCCATTTTTGTTTTTAAACTGGGCAAGTCAGTGGCCTAGAAATTCAGGGAACCGCTGAGAATTGAAATTTCAACTCTCTATCACTATTTGTCTGTTAAGGATTTTCTACTCATTCTGGGGGGAGAACCCTTCACTGAGATCATGACACCAAGTATAATAATGTCATTTGTGTTCCATGACATGAAAATGACTTGTAAGAAAAAGATGGTTGTAGTCCATTTTTCAGGGGAGATTTTATTCTTGGATAAAGAGGAAATAGAAGTAGAAAAAGAAGAAGGAGGAGGAAAAGGAGGCATGGGAAGAGGGGAAAGGGAAGAGAAGGAAGAAGATGAAGAGAAAACCTTAATCATACTTACTCTGCTCTAGTGAAAATTAGAATAGTCATCTAGATCTTACCCCTCCCAGAGTGGCTTTGAAAAAACACTGATATAAATAATCATAAAGCCTTTCTTCCAACAGAAAAAAATATTCAAACCTTAAGTAAAAGAAAATAGGTGGAGAATAATTAGTCCATTTAAATGTATCTGCTCAGAGGTAGGCTCTGGTTAGAGAAAGGAGCCCAAGAAAATAACTACTAGATTCGGAGGGGACCATTTCATGCTCAACTATATGACTTCTCTCTTGACTTTCCAGTTTCTCTAACTTCCACCTTCCAAAGGGACAAAAATGTCCACTTAATGGGAAAGTAGGAACATATACATCATTACAATTTTGATTAAGCTTTTACTTCTAATACATTAAAGTTTTCATCAGAGTTATAATGTTAACATTGTCATAATAATATTTTATGTCTAATGCTCTGACATCACCTAAACACATTTCTACACAGTACATCATTTGAGTCTCAATAATGTCGAGAGGTAGTTAAAGCAGGCACAATTATCTATATTTTACATGTAGAAATGTGAAGTGTCAGATTTTCAGATGCTGTGACTTTCATCTCCAAGGACATGTATCTCTAAAATGAGGGGCTATGTGTTAGAGTTTTAGCATCTTTCCTGTATACCTTGCTCCAGTATTTTTGACTTCAGAAATTTTTAAGTAAAAAATTTTAAATGACTTTTTTCAGATATACACCCCCTCCTCATTTAAAAAATGAAATTCTCTTTGACCAGTTGGTAATCAAGTTCATTTTGTGGCACTAACCAGGAAAAAAGACTGAAAGAAAAAGAATAGCAAAATGTTACCCTCCTTAACCGAATTGATTTAAGACATAACAAGGGAAATGGAAAAAATTGGACTATCCTGACAGATAACTTTGTTTGCCAAACTACAGGCAGATCAGGATTTAAGAAGCTTAGTCTTAAACTCCTGGAAAATAAGAGAATAATTCCAACTGGAAATTTAAAAAAAAAATGACTTTCAAAAGTAGGACACTACAGATCAGTGAGATGGTACAAAGACAAAAGTTAATAAAAAGACTGTAATTAATCCAACTCTAGGTACGCTTACCAACATATCTACAACCCATTTATACGTGTTGGTAAATACTGTTATTGTCAAGGGTACAGAAACATATATGCCCTCAATGCTTTCAAATGGTCTCTTCCAGCTTATGGCTATTAAAACCCACTGAAATCCATGGGGCTACAGTATAAACACAGATATATAAACATGCATGCATTAAATGTCTTCAACAGTGACCAAAATGTTAAATCGATTTTATGAGAAGTTGGTTTTCCAGCCACTGAGTGGCTGTAAATGTTAAGTGTTTTTACAGGTTGTTGCTTTCCCAGCTGCTGAGCTGCTTAAATGTTATCACATGCACACACACAGACACACACACTCGAACACACACACACACACGATTTTCCAGCTGTTAAGCCTCTCTGTACATTTTTTATGAAGTTTTTCCTCATTCTTTTACTTGCTAAATCTATTTATATTTTACTCACAAAAGCAAGTGCAAAATTGTCTTGGCATCATCCAACTTTTATTTTTATTGTATTTTTTTAACTACAAATAAAAATTCCATCCCTGTTTCAGCGCTTTCCAGAAAGTAGGGGCTCTAGTTATAATGAATCCAAGATGAACATTACGAGTTCATCTCAGAATTTAGATACCACAAAAGCACTCTCCTTGTGGTACGTTCAGTGGAAACACTGTTCTTGCGGTGTTTCCATTGGAAATATTGTACTTGTGGTATTTTTCAATGGAAAAACTATTACTGTGGCATTACTGAGTGCTGCAGGAAATGCTGGCTGGAGTCTTGCAATGAATGGCCAAGGGAAAGACAGAGATGCTGACCAAGAGAGTCAAATTAAGGTAGCAACAGATAGAAGCAAGGTGTTAAAAGGGGATGATGATGATATTTTATTTCAGAACCCCAAATTAAGTCCCTGTGGTATTATATATACGAGGACAAGAGGACAATCTTTTAAAATTAGGGGTAGTTTTATATTAAAAAAAAAAACACCCTAAGATAAAATGGGGGTTAGATGAGACTCATACATGATAGTGCAATAAAAATAACAAAAGAGAACAGATAGTGAAATAATGAGCCATTGCAGAGAAGGGGTTGTGTTTTATGGTTCTATCCTCTTATCTGAGCACAAGCTCTACAAATAAGTGCTCGGGGGGGGGGGGGGTGGAGACAATAAGCAAGAGGTAGATGTTCAATGAAAAAAGACAGAAGGGAGGATTTTCTGAAGGATTTTCCCGATCAGGTTTGGAGCTGGCCACTGGGCTGAAGTAAAGCAGCTTAAAGTCATTACCTAGCTCCCAAGGCTTTTCTGGGTCTGGCGTGGGCTTAGAGCTTTACTTTATTGCCTAGCACTCCCTGGCAGGATTCTCTGCTTCTGTTGGGCGGAATTTTCGTCATTTCTCACTTTAGCCTGGCTTCTTTTCACATTTGGTTTCCTGCCTGATAGTCCTCCTTCCTGGGATACCTTTCACTGATCGAAATTTCTCCTGGCCTTTAAGCCAAGATCAACCAACATCTAGCTCATCAGACGAGTCCTTTCTGCCTCTACCAGCCTTCAGGGATATACCACTTTTTGAAACTTTGACTCAGAGGTATTTCTCTACATTTCAGCCTTTAATGGTGTTTTGATGTTCTGTGCCTTATCAGCAATGTTGAGGGTAAGCACCATGCCTTTTATTTCTTTGTGTCCCATGTTGCCTACCATGGTTTTCAGCACCGAGTCATTGCTTATGAATTAGTGGCTGCAAACATGAATGTGATCTCTGAATTCTCATTGAATGATCATCTTAGCCATGGTAGCACTAGCTGCTATAACAGATATACTCCTGAAATGCAGAGCCTGACCTAGTAACAGCTTATTATTCTTTTCACACTTCTATGCGGGTGTCTCGGGTGGAGTGGCCCTTCTCTAGGTTGTGAATCAGGGACCCAAGCTCCTTCTACCTTGTGGACCATAAGGTCTTCAATATATGGCTTTCAAGGTTGTCCGGGGAGTGGTCTCTATTCCTGGCAGCTGGAAGGGGGAAAAGGGTGAAGAGCTATGTGTGCAAGGTGTCTATAGAATTGACCTGAAAGGGGCACCCAAGACTCCTACTCATATTTTATTTATTGGAACTTCATCATGTGGTATTATTAGCTGAATTATACCCCCCACTTCAACTTCATATGCTGAAGTCTTAACCCCCTGTATCTCGTGTATATGGAGATACTTTTATTTAAAGAGGCAATTCAGTTAAAATGAGGTCATTAGGGTGGGTTCTAATCCAGTATGACTGGTATCCTTATAAGGAGAGGAAATTTACACATGGACCCATATAGAGTGAAGATCACGTGATGACACACAGAGAGATAGCCATCTGTAAGCCCAAAGACAGGCCTCAGAAGAAACCAACCCTGCAGACTTCTTGGTCTTGGACTTCTAGCTCCAGAATTGTGAGAAAAGACAATTCTGTTATTTAAGCCATCTGGTTTGCAGTACTTGGTTATGACAACCCTAGTAAATTAATACACATGACCACACCTGTTTGCAGGGCATGTTGGAAAATGTAGTCCTGTGGTTTAAGGAAGAAAAGGTAATCGGTTTTGTTGAACACAGAGCAGTTTCTGCCACAGTACTAGAACTTGATGGGATGCTAGGGAGCATCTGCTTCAATTCTCTTTTCTTTTTTAAAAGTCAAGGTAAAGTCCACCAAGTAAACTGAATTGCTCAAGAATCCTCTAGATATTTAATGACTCCCTTCACTAACTACTTCATTGTCATCTATTTAATTAGATCTAAAAATTTGCTGATCACTATTTGCCACCGACATTCCACAACATCTACTAACACCTAATAAATGCCACCCTAGACCAGCAATGTAATTTGCTGGGGTAGTACAAAATAAAAAATGTTAAAAAAAATTTAAATACTTATTTATTAGAAAGAGAGAGAGAGAGAGAAGAGACAGAGGCAGAGACAGAAAAAAATTAGAAAGGAGAGCCTGGGTGGCTTAGTCAGTTAAGCATCCAACTCTTGACTTCAGCTTAGGTCGTGATCTCAGGATTGTGAGATTGAGCCCTGTGTCCAGCTCGATGCTGCATGGAGCCTGCTTGGGATTCTCTCTCTCCTTCTCACTCTGTCACTACTTCTGCCCGCTTTGACCCCCATCCATGCACTCTCTCAAAATTTTTTTCTTTAATTTAAGAAAAAAATTTAACAAAAATTTAAGAAAAAAATTACTAAGAATTTAAGGCAGGTGGCTCTACAAAGCAAGCAGAATCCTTCTAACTGTGACCTTTGTGACTGCTTTAGGTTGAGCACCCATGAAGCTGGCCCTGGGGCAATCCACAGTGTCAAGGATACACTCCATCCAAATACTAAGGGCCTGAAGTGTTAGAAAGCAGGGAGAAATCTTTAGAGCTAGGACAGCCACCCCCACCCCCGCACACACACACTCCATGTTAAATATGGTGATGTGTATCCTAAAACATTGATTTGTAAAAGCAGATCTGCTTTCTGTTGCCAAGCTGTTTCTGTTAGAATCTTAAGGAGGAGGTCATGTTGTTTTCATTTTTTTAGTCTGTAGAGATTCAGATGAAATTTATGAGGGTTGAGGCACAGGTAAGATACATTTTCAAATGCCCGCCATGTGATTCAGTTGCCCATCTAAGTTTGGGCACCACAGGTTACAGTTTGAAATCTTATGAATCTGTCGATTTGAATCTACTCAATATCCTCAATTTGTCATCCTCCACTTCCCTGGTTTAAGGGAGGATTTTATTTGTAGAAGATATTTCTTTAGATGAGGTTTGAGAATGTTAGTAAAGGCCAGGCCAGAAAATGTTAGTAAAGGCCACTCTACAAAATTAATTATTTAGGATCTACTTCAGCTGTCCTTAACTTCCTTCAGAGATTATCTCCTATGATTTTTATCCAGGAATTATCGTCTTGTTGTTCTATCTGCACTTTGCTCCATCAAAACTATTCTCAGGGAAGAATCTAAAAAGTATGTTTATATTAAAACATAAAAAGCACATACAAATTAATATATCAACTCCTTGCAAGATCTTTTCATTTCAAAAGATAAGAAGATTTAGGTCAAAGTAATGAATCTCTAATTGCAGAATTTCAGGCATTGATGAAATTTTAATAGGTCAGTAATAACCAGGGGTATATATCATGGGGTTTTTCATTTGTCCATTCATTGATTCATTTATATTTTCAAGGTGTATTTCATAAAAGTTATTTCATTGTTAAGTAATCCTTACATTTAAGAAAGAAATCATATTTTAAGGGCAAATATATATGTTAGAAGATTATTAAAAGAAGATATGAAAAGTCTTATAAATATATGAGAGAGAATGCTAGGAAGACCCAGGGGAAGGAATAATCAATTCTGTCTAAATCCAGCAAAAAAGGAATATCAGATAGGTGTGGTTTGAACTGAATCCTAGGGCAACACGTAGACCTTGGGTAGGACAGGAATGTCTGCCATTTACTTAGCATATTTGGGGAAATGACTAGTTTAGTGGTTAAGGGTATGGGCTCTAGAGTCAGATTATTGGATTTTGAATCCCAACTTCATCACCAGCTGTATCACTTTGGACAACGTATGTAACATTTCTGCCCCTTATTTCTTCAATTATGAAATGAAGATTAAAAATAAATAGGCCCTGCTACATGGATTTTATGAGCGTATTAATGGGTCATTGTAGGCAAAGCACATACAATAGTGCTTGTAACATTAGTACTGAACCTCATTATGCCTTTGCTTATTCTTGGTGAGTTGAGGAGAACAGTACAAGCCTCTGGGACTGACCTGAGGACCCATCTGAAGATTACATGCAAAACATTCAGCCAGGGAACTTCAACTAGTGTTGTGGAGTCCAAAAACATCGTTCTTTCGTTGCCTCAAAATACATTAATGCAGATCAACTCTGTATAGATTGCCTTTACCTATTTATTTATTTATTTATTTATTTATTTATTTATTTATTTATTTATGATAGTCACAGAGAGAGAGAGAGAGAGAGAGGCAGAGACACAGGCAGAGGGAGAAGCAGGCTCCATGCACCGGGAGCCTGATGTGGGATTCGATCCCGGGTCTCCAGGATCGCGCCCTGGGCCAAAGGCAGGCGCCAAACCGCTGCGCCACCCAGGGATCCCCTACCTATATATTTATTAATTTAACTTCATACAGATGAAGATTTGAGTGGTAGATTTATAAATGAGCATAGAGCATATATTTAGTGGTTGCAAATTTTATAATTAGTTATTTTGTTTTTCCTTTACATGACTAGAATCATACCCAACAATTCAAATTAGGGTGTATGAATCAGCATGCTATGATTAAAATACATGTAAATATTTCCTCTCTAATTAACATCCTTTGCAGTTTTTAGCTGAATGATATACTGACGCTTAAAAATGTGATTAATTGCCCTGAGTGAACAGGTGCAAAAAATTCTACAGTTCTCTTTACTATGCCTTTCTCCGAATTACTTTAACATTATTACTTATGTTCCACTTCACCTAAAATACATTTTTAGGTGGCTTAAAGAGATACATAAAAGAAAACAAAAGCAAAAATAAAATACAAAAGAAAGAGTAGATGAAGGGAAAATAAAAATGGCAAAGCAAGAAAAAGTCAGAGGTTCCATAAATATGTCAAATTTATACAATAAATTTCCAAGTAAGTTAGTCACTCAAAGTATAATATGACTAGAGGTGGACCACAGAAATTGGTTCCTAGCATCTCAGTAAATAGACTAAAAAGGGAGAAATGATCAGGTTTGACATTCATAGGGCTTATTAGATAAAACCTAGTATGCCCCCCAAAATCACTTTTTAAAAAAAGATTTATTTATTTTTTAGAGAGAGAGAGTGTGCACACGTGAGTGGGGGGAGGGGCAGAGGGCAAGAATCTCCAAGAAGACTCCCTGCTGAGCGCAGAGCCCTGTGCTGGGCTCCATCCAATGACCCTGAGATCATGACCTGACCCAAAATCAAGAGTCAGATGCTCAACCCACTGAGCCACCCAGGCGCCTCTCAAAAAAACACTTTTTTTTTATAAATTAATTTTTATTGGTGTTCAATTTACCAACATACAGAATAACACCCAGTGCTCATCCCGTCAAGTGTCCCCCTCCGTGCCCATCACCCATTCACCCCCACCCCCCGCCCTCCTCTCCTTCCACCACCCCTAGTTCATTTCCCAGAGTTAGAAGTCTTTATGTTCTGTGTCCCTTCTGATATCTCCCACACATTTCTTCTCCCTTCCCTTATATTCCCCTTCACTATTATTCATATTCCCCAAATGAGTGAGAACATACACTGTTTGTCCTTCTCCGATTGACTTACTTCACTCAGCATAATACCCTCCAGTTCCATCCACGTTGAAGCAAATGGTGGGTATTTGTCGTTTCTAATGGCTGAGTAATATTCCATTGTATACATAGACCACATCTTCTTTATCCATTCATCTTTCGATGGGCACCGAGGCTCCTTCCACAGTTTGGCTATTGTGGACATGGCTGCTAGAAACATCGGGGTGCAGGTGTCCCGGCGTTTCATTGCATCTGAATCTTTGGGGTAAATCCCTAACAGTGCAATTGCTGGGTCGTAGGGCAGGTCTATTTTTAATTCTTTGAGGAACCTCCACACAGTTTTCCAGAGTGGCTGCACCAGTTCACATTCCCACCAACAGTGTAAGAGGGTTCCCTTTTCTCCGCATCCTCTCCAACATTTGTTGTTTCCTGCCTTGTTAATTTTCCCCATTCTCACTGGTGTGAGGTGGTATAACCAGTCTTTTAACATCTTACATTCCTTGAACTGCTTTTCTGCATGCATCTTTTGAACTTATTTTTAGCTATCTTTATCCATTAGCAAACCATAAGATCCACTAAGAGGACTTAGCGTATTAATTTTTGTATAACACTGTACCTCAAACATGATAGAACTTTCATAAAATGTTTGCACAATGAGTTATTAATGATACCTTAAGATGTATGTCAAAAGAAAGAAGCTTGTTTGAGTGAAATTCCCACTTTCAAAGTAAACTGGGACAGCAGGAACACTGGTAAACTGTGTTGGGAGAGATGCAAGTTATATGTGGGTCTCCCTGTGTGTCTAGAAATAATTACTATGGCGATTTATTATCATAAATCCTTCATATGACAGGATAAGAGTGGCAGAGTTGAAGATAATGGCTTGCCAAGAAAGGAGAAATTATTGAATTCAAATTCCTCCTTCCAAATATCAATCAACATCTAAATCTCAATAGAATAATAATCTGACTTGACTGAGCAAATGGTCTTCATTTTTTTAAAAACCAATAATTATATATTTTATAAGTTCCCTATTAACACAAGGATCTTTTTTTTTAACACAAGGATCTTTAAGTGTATTTCCAACAATGTATAGAATTCCCTAGCATTTATTATTGTATCCAAAGTTTATAACTACCTAGTAAAACTGCTGCATTTATAATATTGCAGACAGTATTATTTTGGTATTTAATTCCCGAACTCTATGTAATGGTTATCAGAGTTGGAGTTACTTTGAGTACTTCATCCAATCTCCCTTTCATTCATCTATCTGCATTCAGAAAGCACTTACTGTGTGCTGACAGTGTGCCAGGCACTGTGGGTGACAAAGAGACATGGTGCTATCATCAATCAAGGAGCTTGTGGTCAAGGAGGACAAATGGACACTGGTGAATGCATAGTTATAAGGGCCATGGAATGGTGCGAGGTACACTGGGAACCAAAAGGAGTAGGAGGAGAAGATTTAGCTTCTTGGATTGATCTGGGGAAATACAATGGATGAGGTGGCATTGGATCTGGTCTTAAAGACTATGAAAAATCTGGATTCTTTTTGAGGAGTACATGTGAACAAAAATGTGGAGGTAAGAAAATGCAAAATTATTGGGAGGATGGAATTTAGGCTAAAGGATCTTAAGCTCAAATGAAGAAATTGGGACTCTACCATGCAGACAGTTGGCAGAGGGAAGGTGGGAAGGAAGAGAAGAGGACATAAAAATCTTGATGGAGAACAAAACCAACATCAATGTAACATGTGAGAATTAACCAGTGGAGGTATCCAGGAAGCTACGTATTCCATCAGTATCTTTAAATACATTCAGCAGAACAATGCCAACCAGAGGTTGAAGCACATTGTCCATAATAGGCAAAGCACTGAGACGGAAAGTAGTTTAGTGTTTGCCAAGAGTGTGCGTGGTGGGGAGGGGGGTGAGGGGAACAGGGAGTGACTGCTAATGGGTATGGGGTTTCCTTTTGTGGTGATGAGAATGTTCTGGTATTATATTGTGCAGATGGTGGCACAACTTTGTCAATATACTAAACACCTCTGAATTGTATGTTTTGAAATGATGAATTTTATGGTATGTGAATTACAGCTCAATTCAAAAAATAATTTTAAGGAAGCCATATATCCACCATTATTTTTTTAAGATTGTTTATTTATTCATTCATGAGAGAAGCAGAGACATAGGCAGAGGGAGAAGCAGGCTCCTCGCAGGGAGCCTGATGTGGGACTCAATCCCTGACCCAGGGATCACGCCCTGAGCCAAAGGCAGATGCTCAAACGCTGAGACACCCAGACATCCCTATCCACCACTATTTTGAAATAGTTCCAACTTAACCTTTTTTGTATGTATGTAGATTTTTTAAAAAAATTTTATTTATTTATTCATGAGACATAGGGAGAGGGGCAGAGATATAGATAGAGGGAGAAGCAGGCTCCCTGTGGGGAGCCCGATGTGGGACTCAATTCCAGGACTCCAGGATCATGACCTGAGTCAAAGGCAGATACTCAACCACTGAGCCACCCAGGCACCCCTGCAGATATTGTTTGTTCATCAGTCCTTCCTGTTTTTGCACTACATTTTGCTTCCATATCTCTGACCCTATCCTATATTGTGTGTCCTCTTCAGATTAATCATCCTGCGATTGATCACAGCTTGGACAGTGGCCTGGCTTCAGCTCACCAGTGCAGATCTTGTTGACTCAGTGTGAATGATGAGATCTCTGTCCTGACAGGCATGACACTGCCACATGAAGCTCTCCTTAACCTGGCTCCAAGCATCTCAGGCTTAAGCTAGGATGCAGCAGGGGTAAGAATGGAAGACGGGAGGGAAAGGAAAGAATATCCTGGGCAAAAATGGACAAGGAGTGATTCTAGACTATATTTCTGGCAGAAAGTCAGAGCAGCAAAAGCGAAACCATATTTTGAGTACCAACTGGCACCGCTTATCATCCAGTTCCTTGGAATTTCTCCTGAAAGGTTATGTATTATGATAAAGTACTTTGTGTGGTACCTGGCATATAGTAAATGTTAGATAAGTTGCAATGATTTTTGCTAGGATTCTGTGTTTGTGTTTTGTTTTTACTTCTTCCCAGGAGACTCTTGATTCCAAGATGCTTCATTAATCATTATCATTATCATCTATGAGAGGTAGAAATTAGTATCCTCATTTTACAAATAAACTACCGAAAGATGAGCAGCATTAAATGACTTGCCCTAGGTCATAGTTAATAATAAGTCACTGTGTCTTGGACTGTGATTTTGTACAAAGAACAAAGACTGTTAGCCAGAAGCTGAGAGATCATGGACAATGATAGAACCTAGGAAAGCAAAATGGAGAAGAGAATTTTGAGGTAGACATGGAAGCAACGAGAATGCCAGGGAAAGCAAGGTGAACTGAGGAAATCTCTGCAGGAATGAGATGGATAGGAACAAGAGCAAAACCTAGCTTTGGGGACTTGAAACTATAAGACTGAGCCCACTAACTAGCCCAGCAAGTAGGGCAGGTCACCTTCTCCGGATGCCAGTGCCAGAGCTTGGATGGGGGAGGCTGAGAAACTCCTGGAACCTAAGCAATAAAGAACAGTGGGGTAGCATAGGGCAAATCCCACAGCAACAGTGTTTCTGGAAGTGTGTTTTTTACCTGTTGCCATTGGACATTGTCTAGACATTGTCATCATGAGGTATGAAGAAGCAGAAAGGCTGTTTGGAATCAAGCTCATCTATCTGTAGGGTGAGGACTCTTCATACACTGAGCTATTGACCTTCACAGAAGAATAGCCTGAAGGCAATGGAGGGTTACCTTAACCCTGTAGCTCCCCAAACAACCACCCACTCTCTTGTCCTTAAAACCAATCTTCCCTTGTGATAAATCTCGGTGTCACCTAATCCTTTGATGATTATCATTTATTATATAATCTTATGGATTATCTTTTTTATATATCTGTACTATCTACCCAACTCGGCTATCAACTCTTGCCAAGATAGATGTTGACATTATTATTTTCTGAGTTTCTTATGGCTACTGCTTACAACATTGTACCCATTTATCAAACATTTGATTGATTGAATGCTTGCATCAAACACAGAAATGACTCCCCGACATGGGCCAGGTTGGAGCCGATGTGTCAAAATTGGACTCCCTGGGAAGCAGATTTCGATGGAAGTCAGGGGTTAGGATGTTTATTAAGGTTTACCCCTGGGATCTATACCAATAGAGGGAGGAGAAGAAGGCAGACTGGAGAGAGGGAGAGTGGACTCCCCAAAAAAGTCTTTAGGATCCCATAGGACCTCTGGAGATCTGGTGACCCTCTGGAGTTCTCTCAAGTTGGCTTGATATGGACAGGCCCATACATTTCCTCATCAGTCAGTTACGGATATGGTCCACCTAGGAATGGATTTGGGGTAAGGAAGCTATTTGTAACCAAGGCAAAGGGCCCTTGAAGGGCTAATGGCTTATGGTCATCAGCTGACAAAACCCTCAGCAGCTGAAAAACAACCAGAGTTTCAATGAAGGAGGACTTTTGGGTGGTGCAGCCCAGTGCCCACTCACACAGAGTATCTCCAAGTAGATGGAAGTTTGTGCTTCAAAGGTGGGAGCTCATCCCCCATCCTCCATCCCCCTTCCCCTCCTCCGGTGGCCTGTCTCCTACTTTTCAGTAGCCCTACCCCCCCAGTCCCTCACGATATGGTTTTTACTTATGCAGATTTAATAAAAACTTGACCGGTTTTAAAAAAATAATAATAATGAAAGTGAGAGTTATCCATATCCCCTACTTTGGACGACCTTTCTGAGTCCAAAGACAAGGATATCAGTGCCCACAGCTATATTCATTATTTCCTGGTGGAGTTCAGTTAAATTGAATTTGTTATGGCAGCTTGAGAATTTGCTGTCAGCAACTAGAAAAGAACCAGTGTTTAAGCAGTAGAGCACTGCTTGTGCGGTGGCGTTAGGACACTTTTGTAGTAAGCCCCAAGATGCTGCACAGTCTAAAGAAATACAGAGAAAAATGGCATCACCCCCAATTGTGATTTTTTGCTTTCTTCTTCTAGCTTTGACAGAGTTCGGGACTGAAAACCCTATAATCCAAGACCCGGGAGAGGGAGAGAGAGGGTCTGCTAGGACCCTTTGCTGGGTTCTCTGGAGGAATCCCCTTCTGCCCAGATGCGACTGGCTTATGTGAAGCCAAAAGTGCTGAGACTTCACAGTAAAAGCTAATGAAAGGAAACACAGGGTTCCCAGGGCAGGTGCTTGGCACTTCTCCGGGAATAGGTAAAAGGGAAGCGGCAGATGTTCAAGGGAAGGGAGCAAACAGCAGGGACAGAGCGTCCCTCCCTCCCTGGTGGGAATGAGCAGAGCACACCTGCTGCTGTGCAGGCTCCCGCTGCCAAGCAGAGCGGCACAGCTGTGAGACCCTGCTTCTGGCTGCTTCGCCTGTCTTCAGGGATGGAGCCCCTCCCAAGCAAGGAGAGTTCAACTGGGTTCTTTGGCAGCCGAAGTCTACACGGACCCTGCAGGGAGCGGTGGAGAAAAGTGAGTTTGACGTGCTTGGAAATATTTAGATCTGGGATGTAAACTGCAAGGAAAATATTTACTCTGTTTGTTTTAATACCACAGAGGTTTGGATCCAGGGAATCTTCAGAGATGCACAAAAGGCTCCTGCCAAGGCACCAATTTAACAATTTGGTCAGTGACAAAGGGCATCCTGTTTAACTAGTCTGAATTTAAATAGCATGTTTCCAATCAATGTATTAACATGTCTGTCCCGCCTGTTTACAAAGCTGTTTCCTTTAACCCGTGAATTTGGGGGTTTGGTTTTTGAATTTGGACGGAATTAAAACACTTTCCTTTGGTAGGAAGTAAGCAAGCAGGTCCAAAATAGCTGAAGGGGGCCAGAGCCTGAGCATCAGCTGTCGCTGCAAACTTCCCATAAAAACACGGCCAGATCGACAGATCTACGTGTATCCCCATGCCCGTGGCCCTCGGTGGAAAACCTCTCACATCTAGTTGTCTGGGGCTTGGATATACTGCAGAGTGCTAAAGCACTAGCTAATCCTCTTCTTGGTCTGCGAGTTCTAACCAGGAATTATGACGAAAGGGAAGCCTTTGTGAAGGTGATCCGAAAGTTGCAGATTTTGTCTTTGTCCTTCATGGAGACCTTCCTCCATTGGGCCAGAGCATTCAGGACCACGCTGACTTCCCTCTAACTTTCTGTTCATGTGGGCCTACAGCAGAGTGGGAAATAACTGTAAAGGGAAGTGTGAAGAAGAACATGTCTGTTGCGTGCACAATATATACGTGTGTACATCTTGGGGAGAAACATACAAGAAACAAGATTGGCACCAGAGTGCTCCCCACAAGACTGTTAGAGATTGACTGGGACATCGTTCTGCCATCAGATAGCATACCAGGCAGAGAAAATTTTAATCACTTTTCAAATTTCAGAAAGGTAGATTTTGTGATTTATTATAGTTTCCTATTCTGTTATCTACTTGATTCCCCCCCCCCACACACACACACACACTTTGGACTTTTTCTTTGTTTTTTTTTTTTTTTTTTTGGCAATTTTTCTTTGAATTAAACCCCGTTTGCTTTACTGCCAAGCCAATTCCTCCTGTATAATCGACGTGGGGAATGAACAGCTGCTTCTCAATCATTGGCCACTGTTGTATTCCTAGGCTCCTTTAACAGCTGTGAAACAGAATTCCTATTCAGAATTTTATGACCGTCAACTAAGCAGAGAGACTATTCTCCTCTCTCTCTCTGGTGATGGAGATTTTGTGCTCCTCTTCCTTTTTAGAACTCTTACCCTTTCTCCATCCTTCCTGACTGTTGTTCCATGTATGTGGGATTCCAACTACATCTGATGTCTGCTGATGAAACTTCAAGTACTGAAGATCCCCTGGTCAGTTTCTCCCCGAGTCAAAAGAGAAAGTTCCCCCAATTTCTCCAAACCACTTCACAATTAAGTAGAGAAAGTGTTGTAATTCCCAAGTGGTTATTCTGACATAACCACTGTTTGCACTTTTCTTGTTCATTGCCTATTAGTCATAGGAACCACTACAATGGGAAAGATTCAAACATGTAAAAATTTATATTGACTAATGGGCTAATTTGCATGAGAGCTATTAGAGAAATAAAGGCTCATTTGATACATAGCAGCTTAGAACAAAGAGGGATCTGAAGATTTGCCTCGCTGATTCCTTTCATTTTGGAGAAAGAAACCCAAGCTAGACTGGTGAAACACTTTTTTTGAGTCTGATAACTAGACTCTGGTGTAGCTTAGAGCTCAATTCTCCATTTTAGCAGCTTTCTTGCTCTTTAACTAACGGTCATCTGAAATCAGGAAAAGGAACGTTGGAAAGTGACCTAGAAATGCTCCATGTTGTCATTCTGTGGGCCAGAATAATAATTCCTTTCTAGAGATCTCTTTCTTTTTTTTATTTTTTAAATTTTTATTTATTTATTTATGATAGTCACAGAGAGAGAGAGAGGCAGAGACACAGGCAGAGGGAGAAGCAGGCTCCATGCACCGGAAGCCCGATGTGGGATTCGATCCCGGGTCTCCAGGATCGCGCCCTGGGCCAAAGGCAGGCGCCAAACCACTGCGCCACCCAGGGATCCCTCTAGAGATCTCTTTCTAGATCCCACTAGAATTCATCTGGTAGAGATTTATCCATTAACTATAACAGTTTGTTCACCTCTAAGGTTCAAATCTTTCTGGGAGGTATCCACAAATAAAAGCTGTTTAGGTTCTAGGACTTAGTATGCATGAACAATCTGAGAATAGGTTTGGGTAGGGTGATGGAAAGAGATGTGTGAGGAATTGTTTTCAATGTCCTTTAATTCAAACTTAATAATGTAATGTTAGTGACTGTGCATGAGTTTACTATTGGTGCTGTAGCAAATTGCCACCAACTTAGTGCCTTAAATTATACAAAGGGATTAGTTTATAAGTCTGTAGGTTAGCAGTCTAAAATGGGTTTCACTGGGCTAACATCAAGATTTTGTCAGGGCTGTGATCCCTTCTAGAAGCTCTAGGGAAGAATCCATTTCTTTGATTTTTCCCAGATTCTAGAGGCCACCCCCATCCCTTGTTTTGTATCCCTTCTTCCATCCATTTTCAAAACCAGTAACTGGGAGTCACGTTCTAACATGGCATCATTCTGACTGCTTCTTCTCCCCTCTCTTCCACATGTAAGGACTCTTGTGATTATATTGGGCCCACCTATGTAATCCAGGATATTCTCCCTGTTTAAGGTCAGCTGACAAGTGACCCAAATTCCATCTGCAACCTTAATTTGCCTCTGTCATGTATTCTAATATATTCAACAGTTCCGGGGATTAGGAAGTAGATGTATTTGCAGGGAATCATCCCTGTTGGAACATGTTTCCAAGTGACTAGTCAGGGACCCAGGCTTCTTCCATTTTCTAGGTCTGCCCTCTCATAGAGTTTCATGGTCTTCTCCATTCAGTTAACAAGTGGGGAAAGAGTGAGAGGCTCTTGCGTGTGCCATTTTATGAGTCAGGCCTGGAAATGGTGAACATTATTTCCACCCATATTCCTTTGGCAACCCTCCATTATGTGTCTATACTGAGGCTACATTTTTTCAACTTCTATTGTTCTTATCTATGTGACTGAGAAAGAAAGGAAATGTATTTGATGACAAGCTAGCCAAACTCTGCCCATCTAACTGTAGTCACCAAACATTCATTTCACCCTCCCACTACACTGTGGAAGACATTTGCCTTTTCTGAAAGAAGAAGATCCAAGGTCCCCACTACTCATTGCATCAAGCTCAAAGTTCAAATCCTTCCATGATGTTCAGACCTCTGAATCAGAACTGAAGGAGGTTCCTTGAACTTATGAACTATCTTACTCACACACTCAATATCCAGCGGTGTTTATATATATATATATATATATATATATATATATATATACATATATATATATATGTATACACACACACACACACACACAGAGACACACATCCCATATTTGAAACTCTTGTTTGGGAAAAACACACACACACAAACCAAAAACAATGAGAAATGTGTAGCTATTACCAGTCCACAGCAATTTTTACATACTTCTAGACACAGATTATGAAGGGCCTACTCTTTGGGTAGGGAAAATTCATTTAGTCCTGAATCATGCTCTCTAGAACCTCACTTCTCCATTGTTCTTGATGGTTCCTGCCTCAGGCCTTTGGGAGCTCTTTTTTCATCCACTATCCCTCATGGACCTGAATGAAGTAGGTATTGGAGACTGTACTTGGCCCGGTGAAAGTCAGGGGGCCCAGCACTAATCTTAAAGATCAAGAAGTCAGTCTTTTTAGTCCAGAATCACAGTTTCCTTAGTGATAACTATTTTATGCAAAATTACTGTGCCCTTTAACCTTTTATTTCTAGACCATTCCAACTGATAGTAACCGCATTTGAAGTTTCTTCATAGCTATTTCCTTTAGTCTGATTTCATTTGCTTCCTCTTCCACCTTGCTCCAAGTCAGTTTCAGCCTCCTCCAAGCCATGGGAAAGAATATGTTTGAAGATCATACCCTTGATCTGAGCTTCATCTATGGTTGTATCTATGTGTTTCCCAAGAATCTTGCTGTACTTTTGTCATTCAGAGCCTTCTTCAATTTGTCTCTATTACCTGGCTTACAGAAGCGTATTTTTCAGCCTAAAAGTTTCTGATCTCTGCATACTTTATCCACCTTGATTTCTGTTTCAAAACAAGCTAGTTTTTATCTGTTCTCAATGATTTCTTGTTTTAAATTGCTAAGAGTAGCCAGTAGTAGGAAATGGACACTGTTAATTCTCATTCTTATCAATCTTTTGTGTAAGAACTACAGGCTTAATAGTTACATGAAATCTAGTCTGCCTTTCTAGTTACTGTAGTTCTACCATTTGTTTTGATAATGGAAACAAATGAAATACCATGGAATACTATAAAATGGACCTCCACCTTTCTACCTTCACCTATTGGTTTCTTTTTTGCTGACTGACCAGTAAGCCAATGCCATGAATTTCAGGTGTATGCCATGTGAGCACCCACTTCAAAAGACTGATTTAAAAATTAGTTCAGGTAATATTATATACTATAACTAACAAACCTTGTAATCTCAGAACGTTAGCACTATGATGATTTATTTCTAGCTCATATCATGGCCCTGTGTAGTGGCTAATTGTGGTCAGGCAGCTTGACATGTGGTCACTTAAGGCCTCAGGTTCCTTCCATTATAATTCTACCTTATTATAGATTCTTAGATCCTTGCCATTTCAGGAACATATGGGAAAAGAGAGCAAGGATCATTTGTGGGATTTTATTATGAACTGAGCTGGAAAATGGTTGCTGTAACTTTTGCCCACATTCTATTGGCCAGAATTAAGTCATATGGCCACATCTGACTGCAAAGGATGATAGGAAATAATATATTCTTGTTGTATGTTTCCAATGGTGAAAGGTAATGGATTTTGGTGCATATATACAGTCTTTATCACACAAAGAACACAGATTTGAGTCCATGAGTACACCAAAAGTTAGCTGAACTATGTTCAGTAGCATCGCTTAGGGCTTTAACTATTATTGACAGTTATTGAACATTTAGCAGCAAAAGCACTGTTGAGAGCATGACATTGATGTGCAAATAATTTAAAAATCTTGAGGTTTTTAAAGTATCCTAGATAAGAAGTTAATCATTTATACAAGTAAATTATTGAGCACTCACCAAATACCAGACATTGTGTTAGGTGCCAGGCAAATGGAGATCAAAGAATAAATTCTTGTCCTCAAAAAGCTCTCCAGTATTCTGGATGAGACAAGCACATACACGTGTAATTAAAATACTATTTTTTTCTATAATAAGATTATAAATGTGCTATAAGGTCACAGAAAAAGGAACTGTTATGTCCTGGTCTTATAAAAAAGTAAACAGGGACAGTGAGGAAACAGCCAGAAATTATTAAGAATATCTTGTTTGGGTTTCTTGCTTTGCCATATAAATGTCCTATCTTATTAAATAAGGAAGACTCTGAGTAGTAGGTTATCAAAATGGTAAACATGCCTCACTGAAGAAATAAAAAACAAAGGTGTTAAAAAAGATCTGTGGTTTTTCTAGTTCATTGTTTTGAAGAGAGATTCTGAAATCTCAAAATCTAGAGTAATGTTCAAACTAAGAAAATTAGCAAAACCTTTTGGTGGTTGCCACTGTTGACGTTGAAGAGGAACTGGAATGAATAAGTGAATGGTCCAAAGTTTGTTTTTGAGATGCCTGCAATATGGCACTTGGGCAACCTCCCATGATGCTAGGTCCCTGTTGGGTCTGACGAAGGCAGATATTCATTAAGCCCTTCACCACCAGTGGTTGGAACCCATCCACTTCATGCGAGTAGACAACCACAAGCATTTCATTCTGTATATCAGTACCAGAAGCTAGAAGCATGGAATGCACACACTATGCTTTGAACCTCATAATTGTTCCTTGTAATAATAAATTTTACATTTGAACCTGTGAGTTATCAAGGAAAAAGAAACACAAAGCCACTTTGGTTAAAGGATAGACTTAAAATAACAGGAATTATGGAGATGGAAAAATACCACTTTTCTTTGTTGGCCCAAGGATTTATGTTTGGGGAAAAAATGATTCAGAGGTGATGGCCTTTCTTGGATATTAACAAAGTGTAGAGCAGTTTGCATCCCTGACAATGGATGGTGTGTAAATTCTGGGAGGGGGAAGTTGGGGGACACAGAGGCAGGAAAAAAAAAAGAATTGAACTCAGGCAGCTTGGTATTTATAAAAGGGAAATTCTGGACTCTTCTTGTAAGGAAAATTTATTATGAAAGTCTCTTCAGTTTTTACTAGAGAGTGAGAACAATTGTTGTGCTTTAAACTAGAATATGAATACGGCTGAAAGTGATATATCCATACAAACAACAGTTTTTTCCCAGCCAACTTATTAGACTCAACTCATGCTTATCAGATTCTGAGCCTTATACAAATGAGCTCCAGATGGGAGAAACAGTCAAATATTTAAACATTAGAGATCTCATGTCAAAAGAATAAAGAAAAAAAATATTTCCCCCCCCAAATTTCCAAAGGGGAGAAATTAAAAGGAAAAAGTCAACAACTGGAGCTTCAATACATATTTAAAATTTCATATGTAAAAAAATTATTTTACACTGAAAGACAAATTACAGATGACCACAACAGTTGAATCAAACAGAGAAAGGATTTGGGCTCTTCTCTTAATGTTGCATGCAAATTTATGAGAAAATAATTAACTAATTATATATGTTAGATATGCTGGTCAATGTGACAGCTAATTTGTAAGTGAACAAATATAAATGATAGATATACAAATGAAAAATGGTCAACTATGCTAATAAAAATCACTTGAGGTCACATTGCACATATTAAATTATAATAAACATCAAATGAAAATTGTTAAAGCTAGCAAGAGCATTATGGTACTGATTTTCCTTCAATGCTGATGATGTAAATTCATAAAAATGTTTTGGAACACAGCTTAAAATTTTGTGTGCTTGTTGATTGAATGAACTGGGTTTATAGGTGTGAAATTATGAAATAATTGTATTTTTATTCCTTAATAGGCTGTTTACATTCTGTGCTGAACCTTCCTTCCTTATCCCTGGACAGGAACTTCTTATAAATTCATTCTAAGGTGTTCAAAAGTCCAAGTTGAGCTTAAGAAACAAAACAAAACACAAAATCCTTCACTATGTAATCTTATTTATTTATTTTCTTATTTGATTATATTTATTTTCTCTACCAAGCTGTACAGTAAAAGGGAAATAAGTCACATCTGGTAATCATATTTTTATTATTTTTATTGTCCTTCTGTAGAAGACAAAGGACACATCTCAGCATCTCAACGTTGTGGAAATCTACATTTGATATGCTGCTTATAGTCCATTTCTCTCCTTGTCATCTTCCTTTTCCTGATTTTTGCTTTTATTTTGCTTGAGTTCTTCCCTGAAATTGTAAGCAAAGAGGTGTCGGTCTTCATCACACATTTTTCGGGTTACATCACACAGGCTCTTAAAATGTGGGATGGAGGGAGAGAGCACGACAGCATGAATGTGGTGGGGGGAAGGGCAGAGGGAGAGAGAATTTTTTAATATAATATTTTAACGATTTATTTATTTGAGAGAGGGGGGAGTAGAAGTGAAGGGGGGGCAGAAGGAGAGGGAGAGAGAGTCTCAGGCAGACTCCCCGTGAGTGCAGAGCCCAACACAGGGCTTGATCCTATGACCTTGAGATCATGACCTGAGCCAAAATGGAAAGTCAGATACTGACTGAGACACCCAGGTGCCCCTATATAATCCTATTTTAAGCTTCTCTCCTGGACTCATAATTTGAGGCTTGAAAACCTAATAGAGAAGGTGGATATTCCATTATTTTCCACCTTATTCTTCCATTCTTTTTTTTTCTTACTCTGTAGTTTCTTTATTTTTTAAAAAAGATTTTATTTATTTATTTATTTATTTATTTATTTATTTATTTATTTAAGAGGGAGAATGAGAGCACAAGCAGGGGGAGTAGCAGAGGGAGAGGGAGAAGCAAGGTCTCTGCTGAGCAGGGAGACTGACAGAGAGCTCAATCCCAGGACCCTGAGATCATGACCTGAGCTGAAGGCAGATGCTTAACTGACTGAGCCACCTAAGTGCCTCTCACTATGTAGTTTCTCGGTCCCTTCTGTGATTTGGAATCAGAGAGGAGAAATCGGGGCTTCGAAGTTATGTATCAATTGCTGAAATTGTGATCTGGGGCCAGTGCTGTATGGTGGAGGCAGATACCTAAATGGTGGTTTTCCTGCCTAGTGGTATCTTGTGAGTTCTTCAAATAACCCAATGAAAACTAATCTTGATGTACTGACTTGAGTAAGGCCCCAACTGGCTGGCTATGTGTGACACTTCTTGCATTTAGAATTTTCAGACAGGAGCCAGCCTCTTTGTTTTTCAAATTCCTCACATTTCAAATTCCTCAAATTTCTTCACTTGGCCTGAGGTTGGTTAAGAAAGCATAGAGAGGGGGCACCTGGGTTGCTCAGTCAGTAAGCATCTGACTCTTGATTTCAGCTCAGGTCATGATCTCAGGGTTGTGAGATTGAGCCTCATGTTAGGCTCCATGCCCAATGTGAATTCTCTCTTCCTGTCCCTCTGCCCTGCCTGCCCTGCCTCATGCTTGAGCATGCTCTCTCTCTGAAAGAAATAAAGAAAGAAAGAAAGAAAGAAAGAAAGAAAGAAAGAAAGAGAAATAAAACATAGAGGAGGAAAGAAGAAATGCCAGACTTACTGACAACTGTTCTAAAACATTATCAATCTGCCTAATGCATTCTTAACTTGTGTTCTATAGTAGAAAGTAGGTGGTGATAGGTTAGGAAAAGCTGACCTGCTTTTGGCGACCTCCTTTGTAGGGTCATGTATAAGTGATCATATCTGTCTACAGAAAGTCGTTGCTCTCTAAAGGGTAGGAATACTCGTCACGCAACTTTTCAGTTTTGATAGCCCAGCCAAAATTGAAACAATGGAAGAAGTCCCACTTAGGCCTTACACATATAAAAAAAAATTTCAAGATTTTCCAAGCATTGTAAAGTATAGCAGAAATAAACCCCAAGGTATCAAAAGCTTTTTGCATTAAGATAGCCATTATAGTGTTAATTATAAAACTATAAAATTCCAAAATGTTAATTTGGATGTAATCCAATGTCCCATGATAGGAAAATGGTGAAGAAGGTTGTAGTATATCTATATTAAGAGAAATCATGCTATGGGAACAATGGAAACAGGCTGTTTTCTCATGGGAAAGGAGAATTTGAATTCAACGTGAAGTACAAAATGCAGGACACAAAATCGTATTCACACTACATTTACAAGTATATAAGTTACTTCTTAAGGGTTGGGCTAGGAAATTAAACAACTAGTTTTCTTATCATGCCTCTGTGACTTGTACTTTGATAACCTTGAGGAGGTTATTCAAAATCTTCAGCTCTTCCCTCTAAAAAAGAGGAAAGTACTTGCTTTGTCATGGGACTTACATGAGCTAATGCAAACCAAGTGTTCCGGGCACTTCGTAATTACTCAAAAGGCTCTATTAAAATCCTGGAAAGGACACACAGAAATGAAAACAGGAGTGAGGTTAAGATGATAAGATCTTTTTTACTTGATTTATAATCTTCCTTAAGTGATGTTATATTGCTTCCAGGATTAAAAATAGACTCCAAGAAACCGAGTACTGGGGGCCAATATATTGGTGATGCCAGCCCACAGAGTCTAAGGACAACTCCTGAATAAAAGCTTGCAGCAAATGGAGGCTTCCTCACTCCTTGTGGACAAATCTCACCAGCCTGTGTTAACCAATTTGAAAAAAATTTTGCTCATTCCAATCAATGGACATTCTCTAGCAATCTTTGAGAGTCTGGGTCTCTCATTCCCTTAGGCTACAGTGGTTCACCTTGTTTTCCTCCCAGTTGGTAGATGTCAAAGTGATAAAACCCCAAAAAAAAATATTTCGGAAACAAATCAAGGCTAATATCTAGTTTGTGATCATTTGATAAAAGAGAGAGAATTACAGTTTCCTGAAATATGGTTTAATTCAAACAAGAGAATATATCTTGGCAAACATTTCAATGATTTTTATTACAGTTTATTAGGTGCCCTCATTATCTGGGCTATAATCCGCATATGTTGGGTTTTCAAGTAAACTACTTCTGAAAGTTTGCAAATAAACTCTCTCTCTGTACTTTATCATGCTTTTATTTACTACTATTTGCCCTAATAAAAACACTACATGCATTATTTCAAACTAAGAAGAGAGCCAGCAATAAATAGCATTTTAAAGAGGATGAAAACGTTGAAAATTTAAAAAGCCTTAGCTGAGTGGAGTTTGGCCTAGGACCTTGACCCAGAAATATAATTGATTAACTTAAGCCAGTTTCTTAAAGACTAAGTGAAACTAACTTTTATATATTTTCTTTTTACATAGGTTTTTGCTGCTGCTTCTAATAAGAACTAGTCAACTTGCCCAGTCAATAATGAAGAAATTCATATTCTCCTATTTGATGGGAAGTTTGAACAATGACAACTCCATGTCTCGCTTCACAGTTACACAAGGATAAATGATTAAACATAAGCCCTAAATTAAAACAGGCCAAACCAAATATTTAAGAAATCTCTTCCATCGATCTTTTATTATTTAAAGAAAAGATGGTGAGTTTTGGCTGGAACCTTGTGGTCAACTACTTTTTAAACGAATATAGAGTTGGGATAGCAGCTTACTGATATTTCAGATTTTTCGAGATCGAGTCTGGTGGTGTATCAATCAACTTTCCTTAGACAAGAACTCAGTGGCACGTATCTGGAAGCATTTCTGTCTCACTTATGTGTCCGCATGGCAGCTAAGTGGGGTGGGAGGACTCTGCTGGTCTTGGCTGGGATCAGCTGGACTAGGGCTCCAGCCATAGATTCAGATCAGGTTTGTTTCAGGTCTTCTTATCTCCTGGGACTAGTTAGGATGGATGGAGAATGCCCTCAGGAAGGGAGATGGAAAGTCTCAAAGAGGATGAGAAACAATAAAGGAAGCCTCTGGAGCCTAGGTTTCGAGTTTGCACTCCCATTATTGTTAAGTTACATGCTGACTAGTGGAGAAATACACTGCTCCCATGGAGAGTGGGGAAGAGTGGAGTGACTGCTTCTGACTAGCAGTCTAACACAAGCCAGAACGTATTGTACTTCACACTCCTATAATGACGTCACTGATACTGCAGCCTAACCACTAAATTCTCTTGCTTTTTCCTCGATATCACTTCTCTCTCTTCACTGCTCTCCATTTCTTTGCTTACATGTGCAACAGATCTTCTTTATAATAATGGCCTCCTTCCCTGTGTCCCACAACATAACTTTGTCTTCTGTAACACTGTCCTTGTTAACTTTTTAAGGTAAATTTGGGCATATTGCTCCTCCCCTCATAATTCAATGACTCTCTAGCATGATAGGTGGGCAGATTTTCTTAAGATGGAATAAATGAGTCTGTCGGTCTAATCTCCTTTCTACTCACTCCCTTCCCTAACCAATTTCCACGTTACATTTTAGATATTCACAATCCTCTCATGACCTCTTATACCACCATGCCCCTGTATTTGCCATACCATCTATTTGTAGTGCCCTGGTCCATGGATCAGAGTCTTCCTATTTTTCAACTTTAGCTCTTGTCTGTTGTTGTATCAGTCAAGAAAGCCAATTTATAAGGCAATAACAAACAAGTGGCTTATAACCACAAAGGTTTATTTCTTGCTCACAATATACATCCACCGTTGGTTGACTTTGGATCTCTTTATTGCAAGGCCCAGATTGATGGAGTAGCTATCTGAGATGTTTTACCATTGGGAAAATAAAAGTGGCAAAGCTTGTACTAGCTCTCAAAACATCTGCCTGGAAGTGATTCATGCCTCTAGTTCAATGAACTCCTAGTTCATTGGCTAAAGCAAGTCACATATCCATGTTAGAGTTTAATCAGACGGAGAAGCAACAGTTCCTCAGAGAGGAACGCCTCACTGTGAGCCAAATAAGTATTTTGAAGAAAAAGAAAATATACCACAGAAGCTGTTCTTTTATCTTCCTCCTAGACTTACAGATTCCTTCCACCAGGGAACAACAACAATTACTCTATCATCTCTATTTACTTAAAGAAATACATGCATATACATCTTCATCAATCACCTGGCTTATTGGGTACATTTTCTACTTTTCATATAACTCTCGGCTACTGTGTTACTAAACTTTCAGCCATAATATCATAAAGATCCTTCTTCTAGTTTCCAATAACATTGACCTTCTTTGCCTGCCAGCCATCACCTGAAACTTTATGAATGACCACAAGGCTTCTATTGGCAGTTTCTTCAAGGCGCTCCGGCTATCACTAACACTTTTCTCAAAGTCCACTGTCCAGTTCCAAAGCCATTGCCAAATTTGGGTTTGTATTTTGGCAATGTCCCACTCTTGATATTAATATATGTGTTAGTTATGCATTGCTGTGTAACAAATTACTATAAAACTTAGCAACCTAAAACAACAAACACACATTATCTCAGTTTCTGGATGATCTAGCTAAGAATATTTCCAACTAGTATGTTGAAATTGCCACCTGGTTTCTTCTTTTTATTTTTATTTAGTAAGATACAAGAAGAGAGAGAAAAACTAAAGGAAAGGCTATAAGATTTTTTTTTAATATTGTTTTGAAGATTCTCAGGGTCTAGTAGAGGGTTTAACACATAGGAACAAGAGACTTGCATAAGAATATCTAACTAAATAAATCAATGTAAATTTAACCAAACTAGTTAGGGCACTGAAACTATTCTATGTGATACTACAATAGTATTTATATTTATCAAACCCAATAAAATACACACATCATGAGTAGACCCTAAAGTAAACTATGGACTTTGGGTGATGACTATGTCAGTGCAGGTTCATTGGTTTTAACAAGTGCACCACTTTGGTGGGGATAAGATAGTGGGGCAGACCATGCTTTTGTGGGGATGGGGGGATAGGAGCACTCGCCATGCCTTCAGTTTTGCTGAGAGTCTAAGACTACTATAAAAAATAAAGCCTATTATTTTGAAAAAGAGTACTACTTTGGGAAAAAAAATTTTGTCAGTACGTGGGCATTTAGGTACTGAGCATTTGGTCTTGACTCTTATCACTGCGGCCTTTGTTCCTCACAAAATTTAGATGACACTTTGAAGAATCTACTGGGGACAAATTTAATAATTGGGACAGAAAAAAGAATGTAGAAATGATATCCTCTGAAGCCCATGCAAAATGTTTTCAATCCAGATTCTATGATCCTAGGTTGAATCTTGGAATTTGGCTACCATGTGTGCATTTATCAGTTCCTGGGACCCTTTCTTATGAATTTATAATAGCATAGTACCACTTAGTATCTCCCATGGGGTGGATTCATTTGGCCCTCTCATGCTTCAAAAAAGATTGTTTGAGTCACAGATGTTCCTATGACAACTTTGTCAGTTCAAGAGACTTGCATAAGAATATCTAACTAAATAAATCAATGTAAATTCAGTTCAAGCTCCCTTGAAGAGAAATAGGAATCAACCATTCAGGAAATGTGGCCACCCTTTTATTCCTTCCTGCCCTGTGAATTTCTGCTAGTAACTGCCAGATTTCCAACTTGTCCCAACTGAGATGCAGGAGAGCAGTGAGTCTGCAGGACCAAAAGGACTAAGGGGTGATTTGGGGAATATTTCCGTGCAAGAGGTATCAACAAAGAGAAGTATATGACTCCAGAAATGTGTACAAGTAGGGGGATTTAATCCTTTGGCTACATTCAAGATGGTCTTAATTCCCTGGAAGGTCAAAGGTCAGCCTATAAATTTGACTTAATGGAAGTGAATGGAAAACAGGTCATTAGATAACAGAGAAAGAAGGGACTTAGTAGTATCTGGGGTGACTCCACTGAACCCTACAGTTGTCTACCTCTTTGCCTTTACCCCAGGCAATTGGAGCTAGACTTGAAACTGGACTGGAAACTGTGCTGATTCCCTGGTTGTGAAGGAAAGCCTCTGGCTTCATCTTTACCTAATACCCTGTTAGCTATGGCAATGACATCAATTGCAGGTGTGGGTGAAGGAGGGTGAAAGACAGTTTTTGAGACAGGGAATTCCATTTTCTATTTAGATGAGCATTTCTGATTGCTTTCTTATTCCCAACATTTGAGCTTATGAGAGAGTCAAAGAGGAGCATTCTTTCTTCTTGTAAAACAATGTCTTTAATTCTTTAAAGAAAATAAATGAGAAGGAAAATCACTTACTGCTTGATCCTTTGTTCTTGTCAAGGTAGCAGAATCTAGATATGATGGAAAAATAGCCATGCTAAAATTCTAGTCTTTCTTATTGACATATAGCCTAACTTTGTCATATTAAAAGAAAAAAAAAAAACAGAGACACTGCAAAGCAATTGTGATCATTCATTCTAATGGACCATCTCCTAGCATGACCTCAGTTACAAGGTCATGAAATGTGCTAGAGTTGGTGGAGAAAAACTTGTGTCTTTGAAATTTAAGAGCATTTTTTATTCCCTTTGGTAGTCTTTCTGAAGTTCTGTGAGAAGAACTTACCTAGTTTGATTCTTCATTACTTGGAAATCCTGAATAGTTTTTCTTGGAAGTGACTAGTCGGAAAAAATTAAAAATGTTTTAGGAGAGCTATTAATTCTGGGTGGATTTTTTTTTCTAGAAGCCTTTTATTTTTATTTAGACTTAAATCAAGAACATTTATGAGATTAACATTAGCTTATCCAACATGATAGAAATTGTTTTTGTTAGAAGGTTAAGCTGTAGCTATATATGTGATGTACCTGACTCTGTTTTAATGACTGTCTTTATATCTCTTTAATTTTAAGAAGCCAACAAATTGGAAATTTTTCCCTATATTTTGCTTTAAGTGGCATGTTACTGCTTTAGAAATATAAACCTGAGGAAGCAGTGATATTGTCTCCAGAATCTTTTTAGAAAGGACATTTAGTCCCATTCTTATTACTCTTAATGGATGTTCCCTGGTAAAGAACAAGTACCAGATGTTTAATGGGGACCTCATGAAGAAAGACTAAGTTCTGTTTTTGGATTTCTGGAGAGAAAAAAAGTCTTACAGGAGAATAATGAGTAAACCCAAAGAAATTCTTTTTCTTCTTAATATTTCATAATCACATGCCATAATCCTATCTATGATTAAATAAAGTTTAGGTGTTGGGATCCCTGGGTGGCGCAGCGGTTTGGCGCCTGCCTTTGGCCCAGGGCGCGATTCTGGAGACCCGGGATCGAATCCCACATCGGGCTCCCGGTGCATGGAGCCTGCTTCTCCCTCTGCCTGTGTCTCTGCCTCTCTCTCTCTCTCTCTCTCTGTGACTATAATAAATAAATAAATAAATTTAAAAAAAGAACATTTAAAGTTTAGGTGTTGAAATTCTCAAAATATCCACAAATGGGAAAATATTTTATAAATTTTCATGGTGTCAACATAAATACCATGGATTGGATAAAGGAAGAGCATACAAGCTCAATAACTATAGAGACACTGTTATCCTCCATGAAGAATACAAAGAACTTAACTAGGTAAATTTTAACCTATCTGAAAGTAGCTATGAAATAGTGGAAAATGCAATAGTCATGCAATTCTAACCCTAGACTTAGCCTATTACCTTTTACCTGGCAGATCCTTAGTTTCCTCATTTGTGTGATGAAGCAGATGCCTACCTGGCAGGGAAGATCCAACAGTTTAGTGAGAGAAACTATTCAAAAGTGCCTAGAACATAGTAGATGCATAATAAAAGTCCATTATGGGAAATACAATAAATATTATCACTGAGTGAAAAGGAAGGACATCCATCCTCCTGATACGATTTTAGCATAGCAAAGACACTTAGCAGTTTGGTGTGCCTATGCTCTTTTTCCTTGATTATATGAATTGCCTATTCTTACTTTTCCTAGGGTAGTATATTTTGTCATTGAATTATTATTATTTTTTTATAGTATTGGCTTGGTACAAGCGTGTTTACTGATTAGCTCATTACAAATCTAAAAGTGGATGAATTCTGTCCAATGTCTTTGATACAATAAAGTGTGTTCCAACATGTTTTATTTTTCTTTTTAAGTTGCTAAATGCAAATCATGACCTGTTCTCTAGTTAGCATGCCCCTGCAGGAAAGGGCTTCACCAGTGTCATCAGTCTCAATATCAGATTGATGTGCTATTTTCCTTACACAGAGATGAGGGCAGGTACCCAAATAGCTCATGATGCGTGATTTTGATTATTTTTCCAGGAGTGAAAACATGTTTTGGATGAACAATTCATATACGCTCAACCTGCTGCTCCTTGCAGCCATTCCTTGAGATGGAAGACACATTTTTGAGGGAGATGTTATAGGTCACATGTGGGGTAAGGGTCAAGTTGACATATCTTTGGAGTTCATGCAAAAAAGTAATTATTTGATTTTTTTAACTCTGATATGAACAATTCTTGCAAAATTTATTCTAGATACTACTCAGTTGGCTTGAAATCAGTATGCAAGATACAAATTATATAGGAACGGTCCCACAGAAATAAATTAATAGTAATAACTGTGAATATAATCTTTCAGTTTTTGAAAAATTCTAACACAAAGCTTCACTTTCATATTCCATCATGTTTCAGTCATGAAAAAAAAATGTTATCCTTTAATAATGAGCCTGATTTTGTCCCAAACCTTGGAAGGATCTGATTTGGTGCCCTGTTGTGAAATCTGAATGAAAAGAACCCCATCATTATAAAATGCTTTTCACATATTGTAAGATGTGGTATTATCTGTCCTTCATGTAGAAGGAAAACAAGGAACAGAGTATCATTTTTAACAATGAAACACAGATAAAAAAATAAGTAGCAACACCAAAGATAGTCAATGATTTCTCTACTCTATTTGTTTATTTCATTTTCTTCTAGCAGTTTTTTTGTTTGTTTTTTAAATGAAAACAGAAAAGATATAAGAGCAGGTGTTATAGTTTTAGGACCCTGAATCACTCCCATTTCCAATCAATTATAGCAGTAAAATTTCTTATGTTGTCTTTACAGTTGAATCCTTCCTCTCATACTGCTACTATGACTGTAGTGTTTGATAATGGAACCTTCATATGGTTTCTATTGGTATAGGGTCAATCAAAGTGGAGTACTCTCATTATTATTAATTAAATTCAAATATGACATAAAGATTTGGAGCACCAAAGCTTAGGTTGAATCAGGGGAACTAATTGTTAAAAAGAATTGTTAAAAAGCAGCCCAGCCAGAGGACTATTTGCAGAGTATCATACACAGGGATATTTGGCCCATGTTGAGTACCTTCAACATTCCCAGATACTGAGTGTCAAGTAGCCCATTTTCATTTTTTTTCATGCTAATTTATAGAGATTGGCATGTTTTGTTTTTTTTGTTTGTTTGTTTGTTTTAGTATTACCCAAATAAAGCAAATAAAATTGGATGCGTTCCTGGGACTGTTCTTTATGTAGCCTCAATGTTCGAATGTCCTGGATGTGGTGAGGTTAACAAGTGACTTTCAGAGTTGGAGACTAGCTCTTCTGGTCCAATCTTCCCATGGATAATGATACCTGGAAGCAATGAAGTTACAAAGGATATAAATGATCTGTTCCAAGGTTTGAAGACCATCTGGTACTTTTTAGTTTGTTCTCTCTTTCTCTGCTAATATATTTTCGTTCAATGCAGAAACACCTTAGGATATAGGCTGATGACAGTATGAAAGCTGTTTGGAGCTGTAAATACTGATTTTTTTCCTCACTGCTTTTCCCCCGTTTACATATATGTGATAATGCCTCAGAGGAAACAATTAAAAATAATGTCTATTTTATTGGAACTACATTTACAACTTTTCAGCACAGTAACTACAGCAAGATTTGGAGAGACATCCAAATGACTCATAAAATGCCCTTAAATATCAGTTTGAAAGTGAGTTTGTTTGTAGCCTTTTAGTTTTGCCAAATAAGGGAAATTTCCTGAAATGTTTGCCGATTTTTCTCAGACTTGGGGTAAAAGGTCCTAGTTACTGAGATCCCCTGGAAATTATTGAGACAACTTGCAACTTTCTCGTTCTCACTCATCCAGAAATGAAATAAACAAGCATATCTTTTATGATGTAGCAAATGGGAACACTGCAGTGTTCTGACTGGTCTATTAAAGAAGTGAGGTGGCAAGAATGTCCTTTTTTTCAGCTGCCAGTATCTGATATGTCCTTTCAAATAAACTTAATAATAGACCTAAGACTTCTTTAAAGTTCATTGGTATGCCTGAATGATTTATTATTCTAAATCAAGTTTTCTCAACCTTCGCTCTATTGACATCTGGGCTTGGATGATTCTTTACCGAGGCGGCATATGTCCTGTGCACTGTGGGATGTTTAATAGTATCCTTGGCCTTTACCCACTAGATGCCAGTAGACCCCTCCCCCAATAATATAACAACAAATGTCTCCAGACATTGCCAAGTGGCCCCTAGAAGCAAATGGCCCTTGGTTGAGAACCATTGCTATAAATCTTGGAAAAAAATAAAACAAAAACCCTAAACTAATACTAAACCAAAGAGAAATATATTAATACTTCCAAGGCTTAAGATACTATCTTAGATAATCTATCTATCTATCTATCTATCTATCTATCTATCTAGATATGGATTAAACTATATACTATTATATAAGCTATATTCTTTCAGTATTTATCTATCTATATATTTAATGTAGATGAATATATATTATGTCTTTCAGATATAATTCTCTAAGCTCTTTGGTTTCCTAAAAGAAACTGAGGATTAACTTAAAAATAGGTTTCTTCCCTGTCCTATGATTCTTGCAATATGCAAGACATGTGTCTACTTTGAAAACTGATTTTAATATGTGGGCTGCCTGTTCATTATTGACAGAAATCATTTTTGCTTTCTACCTATCACCCAGGAGATCTCAGATCTTAGTTGGGGAACACTATTGCTGGGCTTGTTTCATGTATACTCTTATCACTACTTTTCAATATATTTGCTGGTAGTACAACCTTATGTACAGCTGTCTCCAAGAGCCAGCCAACAAGTATCTCACTGGGACAGGTTTTCCATCTTCTCTCAATGCCTTGTTTTCTTCCTTTCATGCTACAGGCATATTGATCTTGATGAGAAAGCTCACTCAGAGAAGTAGTCAAGAAAGCAATATATTGAAAATAAAGCCATGTATGTAGCAAGGAAGGTATTCAAGGTAAGTAAGAAGATGGGGTTGCATTTTTATTATGTGTTAGAAAAAGTCATCCTTGAAAAATCTGGCTCTGGAAGCCAACCATTATTCACTTTGGGGGAATGTATCATGCAAAAAAATCTGATTTTAGGAAATTTCCCAATGACCTATGTTGTCCTGGGTGCATTACTCAGAATGTGAACCAAGTTTCAATCTAAGAAGGAATGTTGACTTAATGTAGCAGCTTTCTCTGGGCCAAGTTCCCTTCTTCGTAATATCCCAAGTGTTATATTTAACCTACATTTGAAATAGAAAATATGTGAACATGGAATTTGGCACACAGATTAATTATTTGGGTTTTCTGAATTCAGGAGAATTTACTTGTTGAAGCAGTTGTCCCTGAATTTTAACTCTTTATTGAAATTCCCTTTAGACCGCATGATTGAACAATTTGATAAACTGAAACTAACCATTGAATAAAGTAACTGTACATTTTCTCAATGTTTCTGATCCTGTATTTTTATGAATCAAAGTTTTATGAGTAAGATACAGGTCACTCCAATATTTAGAGTTCTCTCAAACAATTAAAGAAGAGTTAGTGTGATTCTTTAAAATCTCTTCCAGAAAACAAAAGATGAAGAAGTACTTTCTCATTCCTTTAATGAGGCCCAAATTACCTTGATATCACAGCTACACAGTGCAGGTAGAAAAGGAAAAAACAAAACAAAACAAAACAGTATCTCATGTGAACTTAGATCTAAAATTCCTTTAAAAAAGTTAGCAACCTGAATCCAGCAATATATAAAAAGAATTATGCACCATAGTCAAGTGGGGTTTATTCCAGTTATACTATGCAGTTAAATATTTTTAAATCGGAGCATTAACCCTATAGATCAAATTGGGGAGAATTGGATTTTTATTGGGTTGAGTCTTCCGTTGATATAGTTATCTCTCCGTTTATTTAGATGTTCTTTTCTTTTACCAGTATTTTATTATTTTTAGCATACACTTAACATTTTCAGTAGTTTGTAAATCATAGGTCATATATATATATATGTTAGATTTAGACATAATTATTTCTTTTTATGAGGATATTCCCCTCTATTTCTTGTTTTGGGAGAGTATATATAATATACATATATAACAAATGAGTGTTAAATTTTTCATATATTTGATCTCTATCAATAAGCTAAAGAAGAAAAATTACATGATCATATTAATTGGTAGATTCGAAGAGAGTATACATATATTCTCCAGAAACAAGAAATAGAGGGAGAATAACCTCAATTTGCTAAAGAGCATGTACAAAACAAAGATATGGCATCATACTTAATGGTGAAAAGCTGAATGAGTTTTCCTAAGATCAGGAACAAGACAAGAATGTTTGCTCCAGCCATTCTTATTTAACAGAATGTTATGCTGGAAGTTCTATCCAGTGCAATAAGACAAGAAAAAATGGGGGGGGGCATTATAGATTGGAGAGAAAAAATTAAAATTGTTCCTAATTTCAAAGTATGAGATTGTATACATAGAAAATGCCAAAGGACCTGCAAAACAAAAACAATCCCAAACTAATAATGGGTTTAGCAAAATCATAGGATATAAAATCTCACAAAAAGCAACTGTATTTCTATATATTTGCAACAAATATATGAAAACCAAAATTAAAATACATAGCTATAATTACTCAAAAAGAGGAATTTAAAAAAATCTAGAAATATATATATATTTCTAGATTATATATATATATATATATATATATATATATATATATATGACCTGAAAACTATAAATCACTGGAAATGTCAAATGCATGCTGAAAATGATAAAAACACTGATATAAATCAAAAGACATCTAAATAAATGGTGAGACAACCAAGCCAAGGAAAGGACTCAGTATAGTCAAAATACCAATTCTCCCCAATCTGATCTCTATGGTAAATGCAATTCATATCAAAACTCCAGTAATATTTTCTGCAAATATGGAGAAGCTCATTCTAAAATTTATATGGCAAAGCATGGGCCCAAGAATAGCTAAAAATAATTTTGAAAAAGAATAAAGTGGGAGGGATCATTCTACCCAAAGTTAAGACTTCTGGTCTGTTTACAACAAGAAAAGAATGTGGTATTGAGGGAGGCATAGACATATAGGTCAGTGGAACAGAAGAGAGAACCCAGAACCAGACAAATATGCCAACTGATTTCTGAAAAAGTTGCAAAAGCAGTTCAATCAAAGGCCAGTCTTTTCAACAAATAGTGCTAAAACAAACATTGAAAGACAAATGAATGAATGCTAATTTAAATCTAATACTTTATAGAAAAATTAACACAAAATTAATGGATTTTAATGCATAACTAGAAAAACTTGAGAATAAACCATAGAAAAATTATAGAACCTAGGGCTAAACAAAGAGTTCAGAGGCATGACACCAAAAGCATGATCCATAAAAGAAAAAAATTATATTAGATTTCCTCAAAATTAAGTTTTTGCTCTGGGAAAGATTATTTTAAGGGGATGAAAATTTAAAGACTAGGAGAAAATATTTTTAAGTAACAATATCCAACACTGGAGCTGCCTGGGTGGCTCAGTTGGCAGCATCTGACTCTTGGTTTCAGCTCAGGTCATGATCTCAGGGTGGTAAGATCAAGCCCAGTGTCTGGCTCTGTGCTGCTGAGTGTGGATCTTGTTTGGGATACTCTCTCTCCCTCTCCCTCTGCCCCTCCCCTTCTCTCTCTCTCTTTCTCTTTCTCTCAAAAAAATATTAAGAAAAAACTCAATATCCAGTATAGGACTTGTACTTAGAATATAGAAAAGAAACTCTCAAACCCCAACATTGAAAACAAAACAAAACAAAACAAGTTCACTTAGAAAATGTGCAAATAAAATGAACAGAAATTTTATTGAAAAGGAAATATTGCAGCTTATAAACACATGAAGGGATGTTTGTCATCATTGCTATTAGCAAAGTGTAAATTAAATCTCAATGAGATATGACTACACATCTATTAAAACAACTTTAAAAAACCCAATTATTATATAGTTAATGGCCAAAGTTGGAATGAGTTGAGCCACAAAATATGCAATGTAGTGTTGAATTATATCCCAGAGTATAAAATAAATGTACATGAAAAAAAATAAATAAAATAAAATAAAATAAATGTACATGGATCCATACTGATGTAAATCAATGATGGAAATAAATAAACAAATGGAAAAAAGACAAAATTTTCCCCATAAAATAATTCCAAACATCACATGTAGATACTCTCCCTTCCAGGAGGGGAATCTTACAGATTCATTTCCAAAGAACAGAGAGTGAGAGAGAAAAATATTAACTTTACACTTCTTTGGCCAGATGATCAAGGTTAACATTATGATGATGTCATGTGGAATTCTTGGACCCAACGATATTATATGATGATAAGAGTACTTTTTATCTTTGTGGTATTCTTTCTAAACCTCATAGCCCAGGTCCAGTTACGAAAAGAAACATTGGGTAAACCTAAACTCTAGAGCATTCTACAAAATACTTGACCGATACTCCTCAAAACTATCAAGGTCATAAAAAGATGAGGAAAAGCTGAGAAACTGTCATAGACCAGAGGAGAGTAAGGAGATATGACAAGTAAATGCAATGTGTTATCCTGGGTGAGATCCTGGAACAGAATAAGGACATTAATAGAAAAAACAAACAAGTGCTGAAATCTGAATAAAGTTTGGAGTTTAGTTAATAATAATGTTCCAATGTTGATTTCTTAGTTCTGACAAATATACCAGAGTAATGTAAGATGATAACTTTATGGGCACTGAAACTATGAGGGGTTCTCATAAGAACTCTCTGTACTATCATTGCAACTTTTCTGTAAATCTAAAAGTATTCCAAAATCAGGGATCTCTGGGTGGTGCAGCGGTTTGGCGCCTGCCTTTGGCCCAGGGCGCGATCCTGGAGACCCAGGATCAAATCCCACATCGGGCTCCCAGTGCATGGAGCCTGCTTCTCCCTCTGCCTGTGTCTCTGCCTCTCTCTCTCTCTCTCTCTCTCTCTCTCTCTCTCTCTCTCCCCCTTGACTATCATAAATAAATAAAAATTTAAAAAAATTTAAAAAAATTAAAAAAAAATAAAATAAAAGTATTCCAAAATCAAAAGTCTATTTAACAAAGATTATCTTATGATTTAAAAAAGTATAAAGTTCCCAAGAATAAACAAAATAATGTCTAAGAGCAAAATATAAAAATTTATTGAAAGATAATAAAAAAGAGAAATGAATAGAAAAGTATAATAGATTCATTCATTAGAATAAACAATATTATAGAGATGTCACTTCTCCCTAAATTGTAATGATTACAGCAAAAATGTCATGATATGGCTAACTTGTTGACCTTTGAATAATAAAAAATAAAACTAGGCATTTAATTTAAATTACATTATTAATTGTAAAATATTTTAATAAAAGATGTAATGGTTTAATGTACTGGATACCATGGTTATTAATTAAATGTGACTATTTCAGATATTTATTCATTTCATGAACAAAAATGCACTGAATGCTTTATGAACCAAATGCTTCATAAAACACTCTTCAAGAATGAGCAAAATTAGGGGTGTTTGGCTGGCTCAGTCAGAAGAGTACATGACTCTTGATCTTGGGATTGTGAGTTTGAGTCCCAAGGTGGGAGTAGAGATTACTTAAAAATCTTAAAAGAAAGAATGCACAAAGTTGCCATCAACTTGCCGCTCTACTCTGATAGCAACCCTCAATATTATTTTGAAGGTAAATGTGGGGAAACCAATAAAAATATACCTACATTTCAAAGCAAATAGGTGACCAGAATAAGCTGGTACTTCTCCAGCTCTTTACAGCTCCTTTGACTCTGTAGACCCCCACAGGTTTAGCATGGGGCTAATCAAACAATAATGAAAGCAAACCAGAGTTGATGGAGCTATTAAAAAAGCAATCAGAAGAAAGCACAGAGTTTTTAGCTCTGAAATAATAGCTAAATAATAGTTAAATAATAGTTAAATAACTCCCTATGTTCTGGATGGGGTAAGGGGAGGTAAGGAAAGCCTTGGATACTATTTTTCCAACTCTTTTCTTGGCCTCAAGAAGCCATGATTAGTATACCTCTATTACAGATTAGGAAAATAGACTTGCAGAGGCTATTTGATATATTGAAACCCATAGAACTAGTAACTGGTAGTTAGGATTAGACTCCAAGTCCATACCAGCTGCTTTATCCTACAGAACTGACACTGTTGTAAGAAGCTTCCCTGTTGGACAACAAGCAATGGCTAATCATTTCAAATATTTTGGTACCCAGTGAGGCTGTTTGTTTAAGGGTGAAAATGGGACCTTTCTCATTTTCTCTTGATAATAAATCCTTAAGTCATACAAACTCTGAATATAAATGCTTTGGAATTCAGTGGAACTGTGTTTCCTTATTAAAAAAAAAATGTAGGGGGGGATTGAATTTCAAGCCAAGTGATTTCTGGAAAGAGTCACGCATGTGAGGCAGCTCTAGTACTCTGGAGGTCCCGCCATCTTGGGACAGGTCCTAATTGGCGGAAAGAAAGGGAAAGATTCATAATGAATATAATAACAGGGAGAAATGGAACAAAAAAGACTCCCTTCTCTTCTCCTTCTAATCAAGGGCCCTGATAAAAGACACGCAGACACATAGCAAGAGCATTCCAAGGTTGAATCACATTTATTTCCAAACCTGCTGTCATTTAAAATGTAGGTTCAGAAAAATAAGCAACCAACAATCATACAAAACCCTCTCATCTTGGGCCAAATTCTGAGCTGAACTAACACAGGATATTTTCTAGAAGCTTATTAAATGTTTGGCAAACATTAAACAATCCTTTATTTGTTATAAAATTATTCTTAATCTCCCACAGCTTCAGTGATACGAATAGGTTTAAGTAAAGAGATAAATGTGCGGGAAATGTTAATGACCACTATTCAAAGGGACTAATGTGAAACACAAGGGTGGGACCACTTTAATCACTCATTTATATTATTACAGGTGCCCACTTTGATGACTTGTACTCGTGCCTTTGATCCCCACTGTAGAAAATGCTCTGCTCCATTTCAAAAGAGATCGCCTTGTGCCCCATTTGTTGGCCTTTGGATCAAACCAGCAACAGACCTCACAGATAGAATTCCACCATTAGCCATTCACAAAGAGGTAAATTCTAAGTCCTTTGCCTCACTTCCAAATATTTCTCTCCAGAGAAAAGCTTTTTTTTTTTTAAATCTATTTGTTAATATTGCCATCTGTTTTGGTTACTACTAAGGTTTAGAGTTGGAGCCTTCTTATAAAGTGTTTTGCCAAAACACTTTTATTTTCAGCTATTTTAAAAAAAATTAAGCCTGGGTAGGCATTGTAATACATATTTTTAAATGTTGGCCTTATGTCTTTGCTGCTGATGATAATAACACTCCTATCTGCAATTTAAAACCTGATCTTAGATAAGGATGCTGCTACTGAGCCATGATTAGCAGAAGGAGGTCTTTGAATTTTCCATGCGCTTATCCCTGCTGGCATACATTTTTACTCCTGGGCCAGTAACACATGCATTTTTGAGGTAAAGGGAAGACATTTTGCCATCATGGGGAACAGAATTAATATAACTGGCCCTTATAAAGATAGCAAGTATGATCCATTTGCACTATGCTTTAATTATCTAAGACAAAAATAAGGAAGATGAAGTATAGAGTAGGATGGTCTGAGATTTATAGTCAAGGTCCTGGCACCAAAACCAAAATTTGCCATTTAGTAGTTGGTTAACCTTGGGTAAGTCAATTCATACCTTACAGACTCTGTTTCCTTGTCTCTTATCTAAGACTAATAACATCGGCCTATCTCAATGAACACTTGATTGGATGCTTATAAGAATAGCTTATAAATGATAAAGGCTACATTGATTGATTAAAATAATGAATGAGTCACAAGGCCCAAGTTGTAGGGAATTTGGGAGAGTATTATAAGGAACTAATAAATAATACAATATGGAAAAATGAAATACGTATTTATTATTCGTTTTCTATCAATGCATTACAAATGGCCACAATTCTTGTGACTTAAAACAACACACATTTATTATCTCACAAGGTTCTGTGGTTCAGGAGTCTGGACATAGCTTACTTAGCTGGGTTCTCTGAAAAGCTACAATCAAGGTGTCAGCCAGAGCTGAGTTCTCATCTGGAGGCTTGACTAAGGATGGGTCCACTATCAAAGCCACTCAGATTGTTGACAGAATTCATCTCTTCGTGGTTGGTGGACTGAGGTCCTTTGCTGCTCACTAGCTATTTGCCAGAGGCTGCTCTTAGCTCCAAGAGATTGCCACAGTTCTTGCCACGTGGCTCTTTCACAGAACTCCTCTTCCAAAACCAGCAAGTGAGAAAGTCTTTAGCAACAGTAAAACAGCAAGTTAGTTTTATATAATGTAATCATGGCAATGACATCACCACCTTTGTCATATAATTGACATAATCACAGGAGTGACAGCCCAGCCACGTTCTGCATTTTCTGTGGTTAGAAGCAAGTCATAGTTCTTGCCAGTACTCAAGGGAAGCAGATTTTACAAAGGCATGAACACCTAAATGCCAGGGTCATGAGACTGCCTTAGACTCTGTCCACCAAACTCTTCATTTTTAGGTTTCTAAAGGTTAATTATACACATCAGAGCATTTCTTCGGTTCATAGGATCCAGATTTTAGGCATTGTTCTCCCCTCCCCCCTCCCTTTTTTGGCAGATCCTACCATGGAAACTAGCACATCATACAAAAGGAGAATATGCCCCATCCCAGCAGAGTGCAAAATATGCAGAATATTCTATTCATAAGCCCAAACTGGGTATCTGGACTTACTCTACTACTTAAAACAAGATGAGGTTTTTGTTCAATGAGAGTGGAGAAGCACAGTGAGTGTTGCCTCTTGGGCCACTTATCTTATGGCCGCCTTCTGCAAGCACTCTCCACCCTTCTCCATGTTGCTCTGTGCCCCGGGAAGCTGGCCCGTATAAATTCTATCAAGTCCTCTGAACTCCATTTGTGTTCAGCCAATGGGAGGCCACAGCAAGAGTACTGTGGTCATTTTCTTTATCCCTGAGTGCCCTCTCTATGGGATCTGTCTCAACTGCATGTGCCCCTCCTCCCTCTACCCCTCAACATCATCCTCTTCTGGCAGTCCTTATGCAGGATGCTCCTACCAAAATTCAGTAATTTGTCTCATCTCTCATCCATTTAGGCATAGATAATAACAATTTGGATATTACTGGCTCTGGGGCACTACCCTCTTTCTGTGTGAGTGTTTTTTCTCTGAACCTTCCCTACAACTTTGCTAATGATTCCTTCTCAAATTACTATAAATTGAGTGTGACATTTTTTTCTCCCCGGGACTCTGGCAGATGTATCACCCAAAGAATTTAAGTTTCATGAACACAGGGGTTTGTGCATACGGGGTAATCAAAAAATTATTGTGGAAAGAATGAGAAAAAAATGACTCTTTGCCAGTGAATGCAGCCTTTTTCCCCATTTGATAATTCAGTGTTTCTTGAGGGGCTTCTTCTGCCTTCTAGAGTTCCCCCAGTAAGGACCGTCAAGATGATGATTCATATTTGCTGAAAAATCTTCCCGGTGGCCTGACATGATAAATATTGGCTGTTACATAAGAGATAGGGTGTTGACTCCCCCCTTTCTCTCTTACCCTTTTCGAGGAAACAGGTATATATAGCTGGGAAAATTTTTGCAAGCTATGTATCTTTGCAATAGAATCTCAGTGCTGATTGCTATGTTTCATGATGTCATGGTCCATATCTGTCTTTGGTGGAAAAAGCAACAATGCAGAAACAAAGGTTATAATATTAAATGAGAATATTATAACATGGTAGAAGAAAGTAAAATAAGTATGAATATTGGATGAAGCTAAAATTTTAAAAAAGTAGGCACTCTACAAGGAAAATCTAAGTTCAAGAGATTGTGAGATTGTGGGATAAACACTCAAGGAAGTATAAAGTGTTTGATTTTTTAAAGATAATTAAAAGGAACTTTGGCTGGATATCCAATATTACATTGTGGATGAAAATTGGGAAATGCTGTGGAATTGAATCAATAATTTTGGAGGCTTGTTATGGCTAGATCATGGGACTATTTCATCATTTCTGGTGTCAATATTTGCTTAGTGGTGTCTGATCAATGAGATATCACTGAGAGTTCTCAAACATTTGTTTTAATCACGCAGATAGGAATTATCATAGCTTCAAATAGGAAATAAGCAGCTGCCAGACTTCTGGGCTTTGTCTACATTCTTTTCTCATATTAGTTTTGACATTACAGACACAAGATATCCTGGATGGACCAAGGACTTTAGAGTTTGAAACCCATTTCTAGACATAGAGTCATTTTGTTTGTTTGTTTGCCAGCTCATGGGCCCCACAGAGTTTCTTTTTCTTAGTCTACTTCCTGTACTACTAGAAAAGTAGGGCACAGCATGTGAAGACCAAAAAATCTGCTACTCTATTGAGGAAGCAGTCTGAGTTTTAAAGGAGTAAGGACCTGGCTCTGGTGCTCTTCATAGACACCCCTTGTTTTAAGCTATACTCTGTATACTTGGCTTTATATACTTTTCCATAAAGGCAGTTTATAAGGAATCTGTGTGTCTACTACTTCTACTGGAACTCAGTTAGTTACCCAGAAGAGTAAATGTGCACATTCTATTCTCTGTGTGAACGTCTTCAGAGGACTTTACAAACTTTTTTTTTTTTTCAAACTTTTTAATCTGACTTTTGAACTCTTGGTTGGAAAACACTGCTAGCAGTTGTGGTAGAGGTTCTGGAAAGGTCTAGAGACTTGTGTTTCAATCCCAGCTCTGCCACCCACTGATGGTGGAAAACTGTGTCACCATCATAGGAACTGTGACCCATACAGTTTTAAAATTCTCTAATGTGTACTTGTATTCTAACTTGCTCAAAATATACTTCCATCTCATAGCTCATTTTCACAAAATTTCTGAATTAATCCATGTAGAATATTTGTTGAACATTTGCTCTATTCAAAGTTAAGTGTGTAATATAAGCAAAATAAAGTAACTTAGTTACTGAGCTTGTTTTGTTTGAGGGACTTATACTCTATTAAAGAGAAAGGCCATATTCACAAAAAAACCCTAATGCTTAACAATGGGTAAAAAGGGAAGTACGGACCAGAATCTAAAGCCATAAAAATCATTGTGATCTAGGAACCATAATAAGAAATACAATACTAGGTAATATGTAATTATTTGCTCTGTGCCACAACCTGGGCATACTGCTTCTCCTATGTCAAAGCAATGTTATTAGGTAGATGCTATTATTTGACTCATTCTGCATATTAAAAAGGGGTGTCTGAGGCATTAAGTGATTTTCCCAAGGCAACATAACTAAGTAGTGATGACATCAGGATGCTAACTGAAGCTGCTGTGTGACGGAAGATCGACTCCTCCACAGATAGAATAAATGCTTAACATATTCCCATAAAAGTAAAATATTTTCAACAAGTGGGAGGTTTTTACGTATTCTTTTTTTTTAGGGCCTTATAATGTTTCTCAGAGTTTTTTGATCCCAAGATCATCTGCATGAGAATGAGTTGGATGAACTTGTTAAAAATATAGATTCCTGGGTTCTGTTATAGATCTATTCAATCAAAATTCTGGGATTGAACAAGGAAGTGTAATTTTTGAAATCATCATTTTAATTTACCCTGATGTTCACTAAAGTTGAGAATGAATTCAAAAGAGAAGGATTAGATTTCAATAGGTAAATATGTTGAATAGCAATTCATGATGGAGAGAATACGGACAAAGGTGTGGTATCCAAAGATAAGCCATTCTGGGGGGTTGAAAGCAAACATTTAGTAGGTGTGTAGGGTGTATATAAGGAAATGGAAGGATACAAATACAGATCTTGATAAAATACAGGTTTGGAATAAAAGGTACAGCTTAGGGAATATACTCCGTGGTACTCTAATAATGTTGTACAATGATGGATAGTAGCCATGTTTGTGGTGAGCACAGCATAAGGTATAGAGTAGTTGAATAACTTGGACCCCTAAAACAAATGTAATATTGTGTTTCAACTATACTTCAGTTGAAAAAAAGAAAAGAAAAGAAAAGAAAAAAACACAGGTCCATCTGCTTTGAGCCATGAGAAAAGGTCCTAGGGCATTGGACTTTCCTGAAATGAGTAGCATATGGGTATTCACATTAAGCCACTTGGTATTTTGGATAGGAAAATAGTCTGTTAAAGTAGAATTTTAGACAAGTTAGTCTAACAGTCATTGGGATGGCTGGGATGTGGATGGACTGACGAGAGCTTACTTAAGGGAGGCTCTTGATGCCCAAGTGTGTGAAATAGCACTCGATGATATTGAGTGCTCAGAAAGGAAAGGAGTAAAATACATTGTGCATAGGGAGGGTGAGGGAATCCATATAGCACAAAGGCATTTCCTGAGTTAGATGTTGAGAAAGGTTCAAAAGACAAGAGGTTGGCTTTATGAGTTTCTGGAATGATGGGGCATCCCAAACAGGAAGAAGGGAATCAGAATGAAGCAGTGGTTTCAAGACACAGATCTTTAGGTCCAATAGGCAAGTAGAAATCCAAGATGGAATTAAAAGTAAAATGTCAGAGTTTGAGGCATAGATTAGGTAAGTGTTGGGCATTACTAAAAGGAGAACATTAACGGTGAAGGAGTGAATGAGAGAACATTGGGAGGATTACAGAAATAAACACAAGACAGCACCAAGAAATACCTTCACTGAGACTGTGGAGAAGAAGTTGAGAGGGAAAAAAATGCAATCTATTCTCAAGGGGCATTGGACAAAAATATAGCCTGAAATTAATCTTAGATATGATCTCTTCTTTAACAGAGGTGAGAAAAATGCATACATAAATATCTCAAAATATGACCAGTGGCCACAACTATAAATCTGCATTTCTAGAGAACTTACAGCTAAAATGAAGATCAAATAATTTCCTGCTATTCAACGAAGGTGGAATTGGGTTTTATCCCTCTTAATTATCACAATAATAAATCAGGTAGCACTTTAAAACATCTAGGGAGGAAAGCACACATCTGATCACAAGTATTTTTTTGTTCCCCAGGGTGCAGTCTTGACTTAAAAGGTTCTCAGCACATTCTCACTGATGGAGATGAGCTCTGCCTGAATCAGCTCCTATTTGGGACAAGCACGAAAGGGTCAAGAGAAAAGTCTCATCTTTCTGAATCATGAGTCTCCCTCTGGAAATACCTGCTCATCAAGAAGTTTACTAGAATTTATTTTCAAGCCCAACCTGGGAGCAGAACAAATAAAGCAAGTAAATATCATGAGCAAAGGGGAACTTGTCTATCCAAAGAAGAGCAATGGCTATCCATATTGATGACAATGTCAGAAATGCCAAGTTCAGATGGATCCCGCTTTGGGGGGAGGATTCAGGGAGGTCTCTTTCACCAGAACCAACTTCCCTTTCTTAGTTTCCCCCTTTCACTGACTGTGCCTCTGGGCATGCAAAAGTGTCCTTCCGTGCAATGGGGAGTTAGCTTATTTGTGCGTGGGGGTAAGGCAGCCTTTGATAAATATAAAACCCCATCATTATCTCATTTTGGTATATTCTGAGATTTTCCTAAACAGATGTCATGGAAAATTCATTGAGAAAGAACATAACTTGTTACAAAAGTAACCCACAGATTTTATCTTTCTCTTTTGCCTTAAAAGTTCAAAGCTGGGGGAAAATGACCTAATTGAGATAGGCCTTATAAGAGAAAGAACTGAAGGGTAATTCATGTGGCATTGACTATGTAGTATTAAGTGAATTGTGTTGGATGGAAATTTAAATGCCCTAAATGCCTTGTGATCATGCTTGGCACTTAAAAATGTTCCATTTTCTAAAGCCTTCAACCATTCGCATCTTCAATGTTGCTGTTCTTCATATGTTAAGAGAATGCCACAATGGATAGAAAGGTAACATTGAGTTTGTTTTTTCAAAGAATGGACTACGTTTCCCGAGAACAATCAACAGAACTTCCTAATGTCCCTGATAACAGAAAGGATGTATTTGCAAATGGGAGACTAGGTTCAGGGCTATGTCAAAGGGCAAAGAGAAGATAGGTGACCATTCCAGAATCAAATCCTTGATTTTGATCATCACTCAAGGGCTATTTGGACTTGCCACTAAAATGAGGAAGTATTTCTAAAGGCCTGTGTCCTGGAGTATAGTTCAAGGCAAAACTGCAACCATAATTAGGGAGTTACATCTAATCCTTTGAGACATGTCTTTTGAGATATGCTTTCTCTCAGAATCCAAGCCTGGGTGATGTTGCAAGCTACCTGAGAATCAGCTAACTTATTTTTATTTGGAATTATCTAAAGAAATGCCCTTATTGCTCCACGTATTACGATGGCTCCTACAAACAAAGAAACAAACACACAAACAAAAACTGATAATGTTGAGGCATGGTGAGACTGTGGGTTGGTGGCAACCCTCCTATATTGTTGGTGGGAAAGCAAAATGATACAGTGACTTTGGGAAATAGTTTGGCAGTTTCTTATAAAGTTAAACACACACTTGCTGTATGACCCAGCCATTTTGCTCCTTATTTACCCAAGAAAAATGAAAATTTAGGTTTCCATAAAAGCCTCGACATGAATGGTGATAGCACCTATATTCATAATCGCCAAAACCTGGATGGAATCTAGAGGTTTCTCATTTAGTGACTGGATAAGCAAACTGCGGTACCTTCAGGCACTTAAGTTGATTTGCTCAACAACAGGGTGAATCGCAAATCCGGTTTCCTATGTGAAGGAAGCCAGATCCAAAAGCCTACATGTATACTGTGTGATTCGATTGATATGCCATTCTGCAAAAGACGAAATTATAAGGAAGAAGAACAGATCAGTGGTTGCCTGGGGTTGTGAGTAGGGAGGAAGTGACTCCAAAGGGGCAGTATGAGGGAATTTGGGGGGAGGGCTGAAACTATTGTGCATCAGATCCTGTAGAACCGTGCCACCGAGCATGAACTTTATTGTATGTAAACTTAAAAATAAAATTATATATACATAATTCCACTACAGACCAATTCCACAGTATCTCTTTTCCAAACTGGAATAGAAATCCAGTCACATCGGGTCTGCTAACATGTCCCCCAAAGAGACATTAATACCAGGAACTGCAGAAGAGCATTGAGCTTGCTTCTTCCTAAATGTGTCAGTCTGAAACCACTTGTATCCTTTTGGCAGGGGTGGGGGGCAGATTTTTCTGTGTATTTGGACTCTGGTTCTTGACCCTATTTTTTTGTGTCTCCTGCCTTACGTACCTCCAGTTGCTTTATCTCTTCAACTTCATGATGGTCACTGAATCTCCAGATCTCCGAAGACAAGGGGTCATACTTCCTTATTGAATTCAGCAAATATTTATTGTGTCTGCCATTTATCTAACACTCTTGGAAGCACCAGGGATTCATCAGCTTAAATGTATAGAATTTATCTTCCACTCGGCAACTTTGATTCGGTGTCAGTGGAGTCAAAAATATTCGCCTTCAGCTGGTTTATTTACCAGTTGCTGCAAACTTCCAGATCCCGCTGAATTTCAACTAGTAATTAAAGTTGACGTCGAAAGCATCAACAGATTGGATCAAAACAGTATCAAGTCAGTGGCCTCAGTCACTTCCAGTATTGTTCTGATTCATCATTTGAAAAAACTTGTGTCCTCTGCAAGCTCAGATTCTGGAAACTAATTGGGATTTGCACTTAGCTGTAAAATTTTAGGTAACAATTTGTTTACTTGAACATAACATGGAGAAGTGAGAGGTGCCACCCAGGGACACTGGGTGAGAACATCCTGTCCCTTAGGAATGGACTCTGAATATGGGACAGATACGGAATACACTGGAGTTAGGAGTTTTCTAGAACTTTGAGAAAGGCCCTACAGTAACAAGAAGGAATCTTTCCATCCTAGATGAGAATGTGTCCAGGGATTGATAAAAACACCAAGAGGATTTATTAATTTCCTCTTGCTGCTGTAACAAATTCCACAAACTCAGTTGCTTGAAACAACACAAATTTATTATCTCACAATTCTGGAGGTCAGAAGTCTGAAAAGGATTTTAGTCACTGGGCTAAAATCCAGTTGTTGGCAGTTGTTGTTCTTTTCTGGAGGCTATAAGGGATCATCTGTTTCTTGCCTTTTCAGTTCCTAGAGGCCATCTGCACTCCTAGACTTGTGGCCTCCTTCCATTTTCAAAGCCAACAATGGCTGGTCAAGTCTTTCTCACGTCATGTCACTCTGATGCTGACCCTTCTGCCTTCCTCTTCCATATTTAAGGACACCCTGATCCTAGTAAGCAAACCTGGATAACCTTAGATAATGAACTGAGGAGCAACCTTAATTCCATTTGCTATCTTAGTTTTGTTTTGTCATTAATGTAACATATTTACCAAATTCTAGGGATTAGAACATAGCCATATTGGAAGTACATTATTCTGATGACAACACTCAATTAAAAATTGCCACTCCTAGCGAATAGCCTGTAGAATTGGTCAAAATCCTAATCTTAGCCACAGGTAAAGTTAAAGTCTGTGTGTTGACTGACTTCATGAGCACTTTTTGTTTTATTTTATACTCTACTAGATATATCTTAAGATACTTTCTATGTAGGTCATCCTTCAAAGAAGTAAATAAGCCAACGGACAGAGGGATACAGCCTAAAGCTGGTTATCTATTCTCTCATCCTTCCCAGGCAGCTCATCCTAAGTAGCATCACCACCAGAACAAGACTGTTGGCCATAAGCTCCATTTTGTTCTCAATCTAAACCATGTCAATGGGTGTCTTCACATGTGGAACCACTATTTCTTTGTGTTGATACTGATAAACTTGTCTAACACCTTTCCTGCGAGAACTTCAAGGACCTCTAAATCTAGGAGAAAACATAGTTTTGCAGGATTCATGGTTTCACCCATGAATGGATTTCCTGGTTTGGGAGAATTTTGACCAGACTTTGCTTTTTTGATCTTAATTTTTCTAAATAGTGATTTAGAGCAACACAGATGAGAACCATGAGCATATCGCTATTTTACCTGCTCTAAAGAATGCACAAAAAGATGAAAGCTTCACAAGAAAATCCCAATTACTTAGGTTTCGTGTGGATTTCTTAGCCAATTACCAGTTTCTCTCATCCTAAGGGAGACCACTTGAGGGCCTTTAAACTGTCGAATTCTTTAATGTTGTGATTTTAAAAAATTCAGCAAAGAGAGATCTCATGCTTTAAAGATGTAAAATGTTTTATGAAATTAACTCAAGGTTTTTCAGACATCAAACAGTTTGGGCTTTCCGTATCTCTGACCTCATAAATATTCTCATATGCTAAGTGAGATGGATTTAAAACATACATATTAAAATAAATATCCACTATTTGACAAGAAAAGAAAGAGCTTGGCAAAATGAGATGACTAGGAATTGACGAGAGTAGTGAAGATCACCACGGACCACCAGCTTTGAAGCATGTGTTCTGAAGTCTGACAGATGTGTTTGAATGCTGGCTTTATCAGGACAGATACTATAATTTAATCACCAAGAATATGGGTTTTTTTCCCTACTTCTATAGAAACAAAACCTGTGTACATATGCCAGTTGTTTTCTCCAGGCTCAAACATATCCAGAAAAACACTACCTTTCTAGGATTTCCCTGCAGTTCATGTATCCTAGTGGACACATTTAATGTGGCCCCCAGAAAGAGGAGCCTATTCCTCTCTTCTCTTTTCCTTCCTTCTGGAGCTGGAACAATTATCTTGGACCAAGGCGTAGAGAATGGTCATATACGAATGTTGGTATATACTCTATCAAGTTTGAAGGATCTTGAGGTGGTGATGATTCAAGCCACTATCTCATCTTCTGTTACTCAAGGCCAAACCTAAGCTAATTCTTATTTTGAAACTACTAATATTTGAACCGGTGGCTATGAGGATTCAATGAGATTAATGTACGTCAGTGATCTAGTACAATGGCTTGTCCATAGAAGGTAAAAATAAAAGTGTTAATTACCTTCTCCTTTCCATGACAACTAAACTTCTAAAGCCCTTTATCCATGAAAGCATCTCAGTGAGTTTGATCTTCAAAGTTAATGGCAAAGAAACATTTTTGACTATGAAGATGAGATGCCTCTAGAAAGACAATAAAGGGATTTCTGTTTCCTAATTCATTCTTCCATAATTAATTTATGCAACATGTCTTGGGTACGGATTATGTCCCCTGCACTGTACTCAGGATTGTCAGTGTAAGTAAGATTGAGATTTTGCCTGTGGTGAGCTCAAATTCTATCAGAAAAGAGGCAGAGAAGCAGTGATTGAGATCTAGTGTGATGAGTACTACAGTTTAAAATATTTACAAAAATATTATGAGAATAGAGAAAGTCGTCTTGGTCTGCCTAAGGAAGTTGGAAGATAGTGAAGGGAAGGAAAGGTTTTTAAATAGAGAGAACAGCATGTCAGGGCAAGAAATGCATAGTGTATTTGGTGGGCAATTGAATAGTTTTACACGAAGTTTCATGAGATAGAGCTGAAGAGTAGTAGGTTAGCCTCCGAATGTGACAAAAGATAGTGTGTGTGAAGGATATAACTATTTGTGATCTATTTTGAGCTATTTTTGCATCTGATATGATGGAAGGCTTGGGATTCTCTATCTTCCTGTTTTTACATAGATAGCTGGTTGTTCCAGCATGATCAATGGGAAAGAACATTTTTTCCTCCAAAGAATTACTGGGGCTTTTTTTTTTTTGCAGAAAATCAATCAACTATATATTTGGATCTATTTCTGGACTCTCTGTTCTGTTCATCTATTTGTCCTTATGCCAATAACACATTATCTGAGTTATTGTAGCTCTATATCTGACATAAAGTCAGATAATCTAAATATTTGAACTTACTTTTTTCTCTTCTTTCCTCCTTTTATTGTTTGTTTGTTTATTATTCTAGGTTTTTTTCATGCCCATATGAATTTTAGAATTAGTTTTTCAATTCCTCAGAAAAATCCATGGGTGTTCATATTGGGATAGCCTTGAAATCTGTGAATCAACTGAGTGGAAAATTGATATTTTAATAATTTTGAATCTTCTCGTGTATGAACATAAAATAATTCTCTATTTAGAGAATTGATAAATAAAATGATTTGAACCTGGAGATTTCTTTATGGAAATATTTTGGTTAGGAGCTCAATTTTTTAATAGATGTATGGTTAGTAGAGGTTTATTAATTTTATTACTTTTTCAAAGAACCAACATTTGGATGTCTACTTTCATTTTTTTCTTTTTTTTCTATTTCATTGATCTTTATTCTTATATTAATTATGTCCTTTCTTCTGCTTACCTGATGTTGTATTTCTTCTTATTTTTCTAGATTCTTAAGCTGGAAGATACATGATTGATTTAAAACATTTTAATGCTTACACATTAGTTTTAATGTGTTGATTTGAAGCATTTAAAGACATGCATAAAGAAGTTCTTTAGCTGTATCTGTTTATTTTTGAGGTATTATGTTTTTTTTAATGAACAGTTGAAGATATTTTCTGATTTCCTTTCTTATTTTTTTATTGGATCTATGGGCTACTTAGAAGATTATTGATTAATTAAAAACATTTTTATTTGATTTGTCTCAATTTCTACATATTTTATCATTATGCCTTTCAATTTGGTTTAATTGTGGTCACAGAACATGCAACGTATGATTTCAAACCTTTGAAAGTTATTAAAACTAATTTTTCTGATCCTGCATATAATTTTTTGGTTCATGTGGGTCCAATATACAGTTTATCTGATAAAAGCTTCATGTGCACTTGAAAATATTGTGCAAAGGGAAATCATAAGGAATAATCATGGAATATCATGAACAGCTTAATGCCAATAAATCTGACAACTTAGATGAAATGGATAAATTCCTTGAAGGACACAGACCACCAACACTAATATAAAATAGAGTAGAGAATCTATGTGCGTGTAAATAGTTCTTTATCTATTCTGCATTTTTTACATAGTGCTTTCTTTCAGATAAATGAATCATAAATGTTTTCCCTTGTACTGTGGCTTGCGTTTTCATCTTTTTTTTTCTGGTGTTGTCTGAAGAGAACATTTTTACTTTTGGAAGAAATCAATGATTTCTTCTTTCGTGGTGAATGTTTTTGGATCCTGTGTTGTGACCCTAAGGTAGAGAAGATAATCTCCTATGCCTCTTTCTAGAGCTGTGTTAGTTTTTATATTTATGTCTGTACTTTACCTCAAATTAATTCTTGCATACAGTGTAATGAGTCCTAGTTTTCTTGGACTGGTACAATGAGAGGGATGCCCTTGGGGAAAGGTGCTCTGTCAATGGGGGTCTCACCCCATGAAGTTTCCTTCTTTCAAAGATCCAGTCCCTCTGCCTGTCTGCTCTTTTCCATTACCCTGCAGTGCCTTTAAAATTGCTTCTATAGGGGCAGCCGGGATGGCTCAGCGGTGTAGTGCTGCCTTTGGCTCAGGGCATGATCCTGGAGTCCCAGGATCGAGTCCCATGTCAGGCTCCCTGCATGGAGCCTGCTTCTCCCTCTGCCTGTGTCTCTGCCTCTCTCTCTCTCTCTCTCTCTCTCTCTCTCTCTCTCTCTCTGTCTCTCATGACTAAATAAATAAAATCTTTAAGAAAAAAAGTTGCTTCTATATTTTGCTCATTTTGTAATTGTCATCAGCAGGAATAGTAGTCCATTCCACTACTGGAATGCTCCCAGGACTCCCTGAGTATCTTTTGAGAACCACGTGCCCGACTATGCTTTTAAAATGGAAGGATTCAATCTCTCAGAAATTCTGGAAATGTATCAAGCTACTCATTTTAAATATGTCTTTTATTTTCTATTCTATTTTCTTCTTTTGTAACTCCTACTAGACATTTTTATACTTTCTTATTCTATCCCTATTTTCTCTCTTGTCTTTTATTCTGATGTATTATATTCTGATTTCTCTTTCTCTTTGTGCTGCATTTAGGATAATTTCCTTATCTACCTTCCAGATGACTAATTCTCCTCTCAACCACAGTTCAATTTTATCCAATGAGATTTTTCTTTTTTTGATTACATACCTTAGTTGCGCACTTCCTCTCCCTTCCTAATTCTGCCTATTTTTTTCTCACATTTCCTTTCTTCATTTTATATCCTTAATTATTTGACATGTATGTATTTTATTGTCTTTTTACACTATTATGTCATTTCAGGTCTTCAATAATCTTGTCTGCTGACCCCACCAGATAAATTGCACAGTGTACTATGCATGATTGTGGGAACATCTTCAACAGAGGTTGGTTTTCTTTCTCAGTGAAACTGTCTACTTTTGGTTTACTCTACAATTTGTTTCCAGAGTTTCAAGGGCCAGTGACTGCTTCTACATTGATTTCTCATCTTGGGGAGATAAGCACCATGTAGGTAACATACATTTTACTCCATGTTAATATGTAATATTAGCCTGAGGTATTTGAATTCCGACAGAAGACTATTGTCTCCTGCCATTAAGAGGAACACAGGAAAAGATGTACATTCTTATTGCCATATACACAGGCCAGTGAATGGACTTACCTAGCACACCTTTTATAGAAGAATCAACACTAGACCAAGACCAGTCTCCACCTGACGTAAGGATTTTAGTTTTGAATCTCAATCTAACCCAAGCTCAATGCAGCCTCTCTTGTTCCCGTATATAAATGAAAATGTCAGTCCCTAGTTGTTATGGTCTAGCTCTTCTGGTGGTTCTTGAGCTTCCTAGGTCATCTACTTATATGCTTATGTCTCTAGCTTAAGTTTTCTCTTTATTTCTGGAACTTGGGGATTTTCCTTTCTTTTCTTACGATTCACCTATACAATGAATCAATTATTTCTGTTGTAGTGAGAAGAGAGTTCCTAATCCCCATTATAATTTAAAATTTCTATCAGCTTTTATTAGACATTTTTTTATTCTTGAAGGCGTATAGAAGATGTGTTTTACTTATATGTTTATTCTTTGTAGTACTTAGCACAGTGCTATAAAAACCCTTTGGTGCTTAATACAAATAGGCAGAGTGAATTTAAAAATGAATGAAAGGAAGCAATTTCAAATAATAAAAGTTAAAAGGCAGAAGGCTTTAATATTTTAAATAGATGATTCTCTCTCCCCATCTCAAGTGGCTACAGGAGTTAGTTAGGGGCCAGGAGATGATGGAAGACATTAACTTTCTCACTAATGTATCAACAAGCACAATGTACTGCTTCATTTCAAAAAGAAAAAAGTACCAAGCTGGTTGCTGTCCACAGAAATTCTGCCAACATCCTGGTGGTTGCTGGTTTATAATTTTATGGGTTTACAGAGGATCAAACACTGTATTATTATGTTTGGCTACTAACTCAGGTCAGCAGTTCAAAAGTAGAAGAAAGGGGAAGGGAATGGGTAGGAGGGGAAGGAGGGAGCATGTGTAAGCTGGTGTATTTAAGACAATAGATTTAATTTACTGAGTGTGAAGCAATCTTTACCAAATCTTAGTGAATTTCCTTTCCACAAAAGATAGTATGTATTCAGAACTCTGTTTTATAAGAATTGAAGATTTTGCAGTTATGTACTATTTTAATTTTGACTAAAGAATAAATTAATAGGTCATTTACTCCATGTGTATCCTTTTACAAAGATTTGAAATGGAAGATTTTTATATCAATGAAGATAAAAAACATTATCAAACATATCCAAATCCCAAATCCCCCTTCTTTCAAAATATCTGTATTTACCTAAATACAATACATAGGAATATTGATATTAAATAATATAAGAATAACTTTAGGCATTTAAAAATGACATTCAATAATTATGGAGTGATCACAATACCCAAACTATTTTAAGACCTTAAACAATGTGCATATTTTCTCAGAAAATGAACTTTAGATTATTAATGTAAGAAACTCTGCACCTTGACCATAATATCTTCTAATGGAGCCAAGTTTGACTTCTTTGCCACAGTTTCTCTGCCTTGGATTCAGAAGGGGCTAGAAGAGGAGTGGTAAAACAGGATGCCAATTTTGTTTAACATACAACAAACTAATTGTTCCTGGATTTTCTGCCTCTCTCTCCTATTCTTTCTCACAATAACTGTTTAGTTGTGTTAGGTTTATAATTAGCTGGCTCCAAAAGAAATGGGAGAGGATTGTGCACTGACAGTAGAAAAGCATAGACACAACATAACCATTTATCATTATTATTTAAGATAAAAGCATGTAAGGGTGTCTGGGTGGCTCAGTCCACTAAGCATCCCAACTCTTGGCTTTGGCTCATGTGATGATCTCAGGGTCATGAGATTGAACCCATGTTGGACTCCACTCTCAGCGAGAGTCTGCTTGAGATTCTCTCTCTCCCTCTGCCTCTACACCTCCCCCACTCATACGCACTCACTCTCTCTCTAAAATTAATTAATTGATTAATTAAATTAAAACTGGATAGAAATCAATATGTTTCATTTGTCAATTTATCCATTACAATATACAGTCTTTTTTTCTGTCATCAAACAAGTATTTAAGGGATACTTATTTTGTGTTTCTAGGCACTAGGAATGCAACAGTGAAGAAGTGAAGGCAGCATTTTTGGTTCCAAGGAGCATATATGTTGGCAAGGAGGTGTCATAAAGAAGAGAGCAAATCATGTGAGTACTATGGCTAATAGAGAGGAGATAAATAGAGAGTGGCTGGCTTGTACTGGAAGAGCTATGTAAGGCAGGGGACTCAGAGATGGTCTTTCAAGCGACAACAGTTATCAGCTATCTGAAGAATAAAAAGGAGCCACTTTGTGAAGGTTGAGAAGATGCATTACAACAAGTAAATAGGAGCAGACTCTCTGCTAACATTTTTTGTGTTCCAGGACAACAGTACAAATGGCAGTCCATTTGCCCCCTATTTAAATACCTAAAAATTATAAATTGAGCTAACAAACTGTTAATATAATATTTTCTACCCTCCCACCATGACAAATAATCCTTCCCAACAACCTAGAGGGGCCCTTTCTTGAATTTCAAATTCTTGGAGTTCATTGGCATGTGGCCATGTGGGGAAGGCTAACCATAGGTCCATTTCCCCTTCTCTTCACACCCCAGGCTGCCTCCCACAATGTGAGGAGCATCCCCATGCTCATGTATGGTTCCCCCAGTGCACATACATAGGCTCTGCTCAAGTTACCCCAGACAGTGCACCTCAATATTTTCCCAATCTGACTTTACTAAAAATATCCTGAATCCTTTCATTGGGAAAGAGTCCAACAATTCTGAATGTAAAGCTCTCAAGCTGTGGCTGAGATTGAGATATTCAGAAAAATCAGAAAGACCAGTAAGCCTAAAATGAAGTAAGAAGCAAGAAGCACAGTCACAGTAGATGAGATGGGGACATAGGAGAGAGAACACACAAGGACTTTCAACCATGCTGGGTAGTTAATTTTTCTCTGCTGTGGTGGAAAGGTATTAATTTGAGCATAATCTGCTATGCTTCATGTATGTCTTACACTGGCATTTTTATCTGTTCCAAAAAATTTTCCAAAATGCTGGACTAGCTTGCAGATTTCAAGGTTGAGTTTCCAGTCCAGTGTCTGGTATTATTCCTCTCCTCATCCTTCTCAAAAAAAAAAAAAAAAATCCAACCAAACCACACCTACATGGGGAAAGTAAAACCAGCTCCATTGCATGGGAAAGAAAACTGGAGCTCACTTTTTTGTAGGGCAATAGGATAAGAAATGGCTAGGGCCACAGAAACCAATTGGGGTCCTGCATCTCCCACAGGTTGGCTATGCAACTTTGGATGAAGGAACATCTTTACCCTTGGTTTCACCTAATAAATAGTGATAATAATAGTATTTACCACATAATGTTACTGAAGAAATTTAAATGAGGTAATGCATGTAACATTTAATGCATTTAATAGAATGCCTGACACATAATATACCGTCACTAAACGTAATTAGTACTGCCATGACTATCACAACAACAACAACTATGTCCACCATGATAATGATTTATGCCTACAGTAAGTAGTCAAGATAATTTAAACTCAGCTTTTCTGATTCAAAGACTAGTGCCTTGGCAGCCTTAAACTATGGTCATTTCACAAGGGAAAAAAAAAAGCAAACAAAACTCCAACAGCGTCATTATTTGCAGACAACCAGCCTCATCCACCATCAGAATATGAAAGGAGATAAAGTGAGGGCATCATCAACATCTCATGATTTTGTAAAGGCAAAGCTATTTCCTTTCCTGTACATAAATGGTCCCTGGGAAGCTGGCCTGGAATCAGCAGCTGGAGGGAGCTCTCGAGTGTTCACACAAATGGAGTGTGGCAGTTTTGGAAATATAAAACAATGAGCTACAAAAACTAAGTGTAATTTGGTTTTTGGCTTTAGGGCCTGAGGTTCAAAATCTCCATCTCTCTTTTCCTCTCTCTTTCCCTCTTTCTTTCTCTCTCTCTCTCTCTCTCACACACACACACACACACACACGAGACATGCACATGATTCCCTATATTGTCCTCTTCTTGCTTAGACCCACTTTGGTACCCTACAGCTATTGTAGACCATCTACTCAGAATCAATAGTTAATAATATGTGAGTGAGTCAGACTTGCAATTTCAACATGATTTTAAATAGCTTGCTCTATTAAACATTGTATTGCATCAATGACAAGCTCAGTGGGTTAGGAAACCATAATAAGGTGGTTTTGGAGAATAAATTGTTTTGTTCTCAAACATTGTACCTGGACATCGTACGACTTCTAGGAAAACTTTTGCCCATTGTGTGTGGTGCTCAGGCAGACTGGGATCAAATCCTGGCTTTCTATAGGGTGTTCCTAAAAGTCTCTTTGAACAGAAAAAAAAAAAAAAAGTTCCCTTTTCTGTAAGGATGACTACCATCAAATCACTACTTTTGTTATTGTTAATATTTATTATAATGATTACTTGAAATTAGAGCTGAGAGACTCTGGGGAACCCAGAATAATTCACATCTGCTACTCAAGAGGAAAAGCTGACAAAAATCTTAAAGGGCAAGTTGTTAATGTAGCTTCCCCGAGAAAGAAAAGCTAGAGGCCAGGGCTGTGTGTCAGTAGCTTATTTTGGGAAGAAATCTCAAACAGGAGGGTTGGAGGACTGGAGAGCGTATGACAAGAATGGCGGGAAAGCCAATTAATAGGAGCTGTCAAGCTGGTCTCCCCTGAGCTGAGAGTTTGATTGCCTACCCCCACAGGGTTCCTCTGAAGAACTGGGTTTCATGTGATTTCCAATTATCCATCTGAAAGAAGGAAGAAGACTTTTATTTACTATCTTCCATCCTCCTGGGTTCAAGTGTTGACCCACGAGATAGTTAATTCCTTAGAGCTTCCAGGATGCACATGTTTGAGTGCCCAGAAGGTTCCTGTAATCATTCCACTGTGTGGGTGTCAGAGAGGCCCCAGGGCAGAAAGTGAGAGATCCCATTGCAGCTGAAGCAAGAGGCTGTCAGATTACACTGCTGGCAGGTAGCAGCTGGTTGCCGTAGCAGAGTCTTGGCAAAAGATGGGCCAAGAGAATATGAGGTCCAGCCCAAGGGGAATCTTCTACAAGCTTGTTCCCTAACAATGGGTTAGTAATAGTGGCACGTTAGTAGCTGTCCTCTAGTAGAACTCAAAACAATATAAAAAGTGGTTATAAAAAAAAAGTGGTTATAAACTCAAATAATTGTTAGTTTTTTGGGGGTTAGGAAATGGAGGCAGATGCCTTCTTTTCCCTTTTCTATCTCACGGGGACCTTTTAAAGCTTGGCTCTGTTCCCATTTGGGGTGAGATACGAATTTTTTGTTGGGAGAGAGGCTGGTCTGTGCATTAAAGGAGTATCTCTAGCTTCTATCCACACAATTCCAGTGCCAATCCCCATCCACTGTCCCCCACTTCTCCCCAAGTTGTGACAACAGAAAATATCTTCAGACATTGCCAAATATCTCCAGGGGATGGGCTGTTGCCCCCAGTTGAGAATCACTGATCTAATAGAGTTGAGATGTGTTTCCTGTTTTCCCTTTCTCTCTACCCCCATGACCCCTGATCACTGACCTCCATGAATGTCTATGGCCCATGAACACAAGCGGTGGCGCATACCTATGACCTACACCCCCCATCCTAGTGACCTGCACCGACCAAGATTTTTTCTCTGCAGCTCTGTTTACTAGAAGTGCTATTAAAAGCAACTTGATAGGGCCAACGCAACTGGATGTAATTAAGAGGAGTTAAATAAAAGAATCTTCTGAAAAAAGTATAAAGGGAGTACTCAGATAGTTTGCTACAATGAGGTATGTTTAAAAATATTTTTTATGTGTTTTTCTTCATGTTAAAGTGCTACTCATTTAAAAAAAAGAAAGAAGAAAGAAAGAAAGAAAGAAAGAAAGAAAGAAAGAAAGAAAGAAAGAAAGAAAACGGTTTAAAGAGTACTTTAGAATGTTTCCTTTGGTAAGCGTACACCAGGCCAGCAAATTAATGAAGATAATATAAGTCTGTCCAGGAACAATTTTTTTTCTTTCAAATGTTACATCTTTTTTTAAAAATAAACTTCTAATTTTAGAATAATTTTATATTTACAGAAAAATTATGAATATAAGACAGATGGTTCCTGTATACCACACACCCAGTCATTCCAATTATTAACATCTTCCATTAGCATTGCATATTTGTCACAATTAATGAAACAATGCTGATACTTTTTTTATTAACTAAGATGTATACTTTCTTCATATGTCTTTACTTTCTCCTTTAATGTCCTTTTTCTGTTCCAAGATCCCATTGGGACACCACATTATATTTAGTTATCAGTCTCCTTGGACAACTTTTGATGGTGACAATTGATAGCATCCTTTCTAGTCCTGGACTCAAATCAACAAAAAAATGGGTAACCCTTCAGGAGAGGGCACCACATTGACTTACGGATGAAAAACTTTTCGTTCTGGTTGCATGCCAATGATAATAGCAATAATACCTCATCATTTCATTTTACCATGTATCATGGGCAAGTGCTCTCCATGCATTATTTCATTTAATCCTCATGACAACCCTAGGGGGTAGGGACTAGTTACCCCATTTTACAGAGGAAAACATTGAGACACAATGCATTTAAGTAACATTTTCATGGTCTCATAGCTAGTAAGTAAGACTTACTAGTAAGCAACACCTGGAACCTATCAAGTCTCTTGCGAGGTCTGACGTTAGTGCTTTTTTTCTTCTTATTGTTTTTTTATTTTATTTTATTATTTTATTTTATTATTTTATTTGTGTGTGTGTGTGTGTGTGTGTGTGTGTGTGAGAGAGAGAGAGAGAGAGAGAGAGAGAGAGAGAGAGAGAGGAGAAGGAGAGGAAGGAGAGGGAGAGAGACAAGCAGACTCCATGCTGAGCTCGGAGCCTGGCTCCATCTCCCAACCCTGACCTGGGCGGAAACCAACAGTCGGATGCTTAGCCGATGGAGCCACCCAGGTGGCCCTTTTGCTGTTTCTAACATATCCCTATCACCACCTTCCTTGGTGAAGCCCATGGCTCCTCATTCTGCCATAGCTTGTAAGTTACTTGGAAATCGAGACCCATTTTATCCATGTCTCTATCCACAAAGCACTTCGTTCAATACCTTATGCATTAAAGGCATTTGCTAAAGGATTATTGAATTGAATTTTTTTTTAATTAAAAAAAGTATTCTGGCTTCTAAGCTTGAACCCAGAAGCTCTGGACATGAGCAGAAGAATGCTCCTGGGAGGTTAAGAACTAAAAATACCTTCTCGTTAAAGTAATGATCAGAAATCCCAGTGAGGTCTGGGAAGAGAAATTCTTCAGGTCCTCTGGTGGCATACAGCCTGGGGCTGAGGTCTAATTGTAGGAAACAGTGTCCTGTCCAGGGCACTTCCCTTGCTGGCACTGGAAGATGACAAGTTGTGGTGGAATGTGTTCTGTTCCGGGATGGAGGAGACCAGGGGCCCAGGGCTGAGCCTGCCAGGCCGTACCTTTGGGACCTCCAGAAAGCTTCTTAATCTCCCAGGGGTTCAGGTTGCCTCACCTGTAAGATGTGGTGAAGGATCTTCAGCAAGCTCTAAGGATTCCTCCGGCTGTGACCTTCTATGGTTTTAGGTGTGATTATGTGAGTCCTGGAAGCAGTGCTCATCCACGCAGCCTTTTTGGAAAAAGGGGAAGGAAAAAGGAAAAGAAAAACACTTCCATAAAAGTATTTATAGCACAGCCAGTGACTATGAATCATGGCATAATTAATTCTCTTTTATAAAGTTGCCTTGTTTCCTAACTTAGTCGCAGTAATTCCCAAGCCCTGCTCAACAGCAGCTCCATTGACAGATACGGCATTTTCCTTGTCTCTTTGCACTGAATAAGTTCAAAGCACCCAGCCTAATCTCCAATTTCCACCAGTCCTAAATTTCAGTAACTGCATGATGCTAATCTTCTGTGACTGACTGACAGACCCAGTTGCTGAAGGATAGAAGATAAATGTGATCTATTTTGACTTCAATAAAGCTTTGGATTAATTTCCTCACATCAGTTTTGTCCATCAAGTTTTATTATCGAGGCTTTTACAATTTAATTATGATTGGCCTAGAAAAATTAGCCATGGGCTGGTTTGAAACTGCTGTGTGCTGATCCCCTGGTTACTGTAGATAATAAATACCCTGTTCTGCAAATGTACTTGCCCCTCCATTTCTTCGATCTGATTTTTCTGGCACGGCTTTCTGATGATTTGTCTTCTTAGTGACACCTTCTAGAAGAACAATGTTTTCTCATAAAAACACTTCTCTCCAGTCTCAAACTCCACTCTGGGATTCTTAAAATGGGAGTTCAGGGAGCTACCTGTAAGTATTCATGCCAGAGGGCTCGATATCAACTTGATTATATTTCGCAAAATTTGTTTTTATTTACTCGACATCTACTTCCAATATGGAGCTGAGAAACCATTATTTCACTTTCCTCTCCTTGAATTAGGGAACTGAAGGACTAGGATGAAGCTAACTGTAGCTGATTTTATGTGGACAAATTCTACTAAACAGCCAAAATGAGAAAAATGATATGCCTGAGCAATATAAATACATGAGTATTCATTCTTCCCATTGAGTCTTATCTCATGTTGTGTTTGACTTTTGATGGGAACTGTGTGATAAAAGGTAGGGCATCCACCGTGTAGATTATCTCTTTGGCCTTGAGCAAGGAGGTTTATCTCTTGATACTGCTGCCTCCCATGTAGGTTAAAGAACTGGAGCTGGCTGACTTCTGATGCTTTGTAAAAATTGTTCAATGGGAAGATTCAGGGAAAAATCTGGATCAATCCATTTTATTACTGTCTGACTTGGTTCATGTCTTGAAACAATAGATAAGTATGGGTCAGGTTGAAGTTTCCTTTTATTTTTAATCTTAATTTTTTGGAAGGATAAACCCTTGGTGTAATATGCTATAAAAGGTATAACCACCAGGGTGGTGAATTTACCTGATAGAAGTGGCATATTGCTTTCATCACCTGAGAGAGTAGCAGAAATTTACATGCTGAACTAAAAACTTAAACATTTTGGAATCAGAATATAATCAGCCTGCCATAAAAGTTCTTGAGAAAGATAGTAGCAAGCCAGACAAGAAACGTATTTCTTGGCAGAAAGAATCACTTTTCTGAAAGCTGGGTCCTCAGCATCCACTTGACCCCAAATTTAAATCAGATTTAAAAGCACTCAGGGATCTCTGTTGTTTCATTGCCTTTAGCCAATACTTAGCCTTTAACGTGCCCTTTTAAGAGTTGTATCTTTCAGTCATATTTTCAGTTTGTAAACAGACAGAAATATAGCTACAGAAAATGTTTGAGGCACTCTTTCTTGTCTTAATGATCTTCTATTACGTGAGACAAAATCTCTTTTTTCTATTTTACGTCTGATAAAGTATAGCTTATACATTTATAAAGAAACTTTAAGACTCCACATCAGACAGAAATTTAGGGGTGTCTGGGTGACTCATTTAGTTGAGCCACCATCTCTCGATTCAGGCTTGGGTCGTGATTTCGGGGTCCTGGGATCAAGCCCCATGCCAGGCTCCCAAGCTCAATGGGGAGTCTGTTTGAGGATTCTCTCTCACTCTCTCTCTCTCTCTCTCTCTCTCTCTGCCCCCCCATTCATGCTCTCTTGCTCTCTCTAGAATAAATAAAAACAAATCTTTAAAAAAAAATTAAAACTGGGAATCTCCCTGATTATCTGCAACCTTGGCTGTACCTCAGGAGGGTATGCCCTCATCTGTAGCCAATCTGATTCCATAATGTAGCTCAAAGTCTAAGATCTTAGAATGTTAGGGGGAAGGGGGAAGGGACCCCCAAATGTTATGCATAGAATTACAAAAGAGTTGGAATTACAAAGCAGCCCAATTGTCCAGGGCAGCCGCCCAGGCCTCTCATGCCCTGTCACAGTCATTGTATGATGGAAGAGTCATTGTATGATGATTTCTGACCATGCGATTTCTCTCTTGTGGTATCCTTACCTGCTGTGATAAGAAATCTATCAGGGAGAAGCTATGTGTTCAACAGAGCAAGTTTTTGATTTCTACTCACTACAAAAATGAATCCAAATAAGACTTGTGAAATAAGATAAACATGAATTTGGGGTTGGTTTTGCCTACTGTGCTAGCTGATTCCAATCTTTAGTCTTGTGCAGTTGCCCTGATCTAAAGGAGATATCATTATTTACCTCGGGAGTATTGTTGGTTCTAGTTACTTTTTCTTTCTTTCTCTTTCCTTCCTTCCTTCTTTCTTTCTTTCTTTCTTTCTTTCTTTCTTTCTTTCTTTCTTTCTTTCTTTCTTTCTTTCTTCTTTCTTTCTTTCTTTCTTTCTTTCTTTTTTTTTCTTTGTTTCTTTCTTTTTAAAATGGATTTTATTTATTCGACAGAGAGAGTACAAGCAGGGAGAGTAGCAGGCAAAGGGAGAAGCAGGCTCCCTATGGAGCAGGGAGCACATTGGTGTTGGGTTTGATCCCAGGACCCTGGGATCTTGACCTGAGCTGAAGGCAGGTGCTTAACTGACTGAGCCCCCACCCCAGGTGCTCCCCAGTTGTCTTTAATGTATGCATTGCCTTCCTGGAGCTAGAGAAAATAAGAACAATAGCATAGAAGGAGAGATAAGGATATAGCTCCTGTCTCAAAAAAACAAAACAAAACTCTATGAATTCTAAAACTAAACCAAGTCAAACCAAACAATCTCTCCTTTTGCAGGACAGACACATGATCGGAAGCAGAATGAGAATTGTTCTCATACTGTGTGCCACCATTGATACAAAAATAGAGTTTGCTTCATTTATATCCTGTGATTCTTTAAAATAAAGTTTTTATACCAATAGGTCTGTTTCTAATTCTGTTAATGTCACATTGCTTTAAATGGTTCTTACTTTCAGTGGATTCCCCTTTATCAAGGCAGGGCTTCATTATGTGGCATTTTCCATAAGAAAACAATTGCAAGTACTGCTAAAACCTGTACATTTATAAATGAGATTGAATGACTTGCATGCAGACACCCAGAGCACAAGGTTATTCTAGAACTTCCCGTTTTTTAATCAGCAGATGACTGCCCACCCTACTGAGTAATGAAATCATGGTAGGAAGAGAATGGTTAAGAGTTCTCTGATTCATCCCCTCATTCTGAGCAAGGTTATATGCATCTAAGTTCTCTTAGAGAGATTAAAACCTTCTTTATATTAAAGATTCTATGGAAGAAAAAACATTGAGTGCTATGTTCTAGGAGAAAGACTGTGGCCTTACCTCTTTCTGAATTCTAGCTTCTCCACTAACAGGCTGTATAATCTTGGACAATTATATGACTTTTTAAAGCTGAACTATCTGCCCCCAGTCCTCTCATCCCAGAATTCCTCATTATTTGATGTTGGCAATGATTTCTATGTATATTTTTGTGACGATAAAAAAAGGATAGCATGTATGGTGATATACCCAGTGAAGATTGGAATATTGATCTCAGGTAACCATCATGTTTGGAATTTATACAGGTTTCTGCCATTGGGAATGATACCTGTTGATCTGAGAGATTCCCTAGAAAGGTGCCAAAGATTCATACAGGTATCAATCTACTATTCTTAATGAGGAGAAACAATTGAAGTTTGATTAAACTGGGATCTGAGCTGTCTGAGGACATGACCTTTTCATAACCATGGGTGTAATGAAACCCTGTGGGTTGGGTAGGGCTATGTGGAAAACTTGCATGAGAAAAACATAAGGGTATCCCAGTAACAAAAGGAAGGACTGAGGATTTAGCTCCTCTCTGAAATTACCAGATAGTGAAATTAGCTGGTTGGATCAAGATGGATGGCCTTGATTAATGCTTCATGTCAGGGAAGGATGAAGTGGTTCTGGATCTGAGCCACAGAAAGCTCAGGTATTTTCAAGAGAAGGGTGTCAGTTGTGGCTGAGTATTTCTCCAGGGTACTAAGAATCAACTGATCTTGGTTCATGATCTAAGCGAGCCAGTCTTTATGGATTCTCCACAAACTATGTAAAATTCCATTTCTAATTTCCCAAAACCCATTCTCTCTTAGAAAAGCAGCCTATTACTTATAAATCTTATTGTCTGTCAGAGTGTTCTTAGCTCCCGACCATTTGCAATCAGCTTCTAGCTTGTTTGGAGTGGGCTGAGAAATTGAGAGGTTTCTCAATTCTGGTGTGGGAAATGGAAAGGATTCAATTCTTGGTGGTCAACAGAAGAAAAAGAAAAACACCAAAAACTGGGGAACAATTCTCTTCATATCGCTGAGAAAAACACTGGCCTGGTTCTTTGGCCTCTGATTTTATAAATAAGCTTCTGAAGGATCCAAACAGCATCAGAGCCCCTAATCCCTGGGAATCGTGTTTTACTTGACTTTATTCTTACCATTTTAAAATGGAAGGAATTGGTGTTTAGGGGAAGTGTTCAGTGTTTAGGGGAAGTGTTCCCCAGTTCATCTCTGGCCCAGCTCACCGTCTGATGTGTTCCAGAGATACAGTTGCACAGGTTCCAGCTTTTTAAATATTTCTCAATCAGGAAGACACCATAAGGCAGAAGCTCTCCCTTGAGTCTTCACTGCTGTACTCCATCTTTCTCAAGCATGCTGACATCTTGAAGACATATTGGCCTACTGCCAGATAAATAAGTTGTGTTGGTGTGGAAGGATGAATGTCTCTTATCTTGCACAGTTACCTTGGGGATGATATTTAATGTTCTCCACATAATTCTTATCTTCTCAGACATGGATAACACTTTAAACCCCTCACTACACTTCCATCTACATTATCTAAGTTGCTTCTGGACAACCTTATACAGGTGGTGGTAGTATGCCCTTATTATAGATTTGTTATTGGTTCTCCAAATAGAGTTGACCTATGCTATGCTAGGGATTGAGGACACAGTTTTAAAGAAGCCATATTCTTTGCCTTAGAGGAGATGATGGGCCAGTGAAGAATAAAGCTAAGTCAAAGGGCAATTGTATTATAGGGAAATAACTGCTATAACAGGGCTCTATGGGAAGGCATAAGAGAGATAAAGTTTTGAGACTATGGTAGAGACCCTGTTGATATAAACCACTTGACCTGTACTATATCAGTGCATGCTGGTCTACGTTCCACCTGCCAGCACTTTTGTCTCTTTAGCTAAAGGGGCTTTCTTTGGTCCCTCAGGCTATTCATCCTTGATCAATGACTGGTAGGCATTAGTTTACAAATATTCCAAGTCCCTTGCTCTTCAGATAGCTTGGTCTAAGTACACGCTTCTTCCTGTTTTCTATACTTTCCCAGTTGGATCAAGCTCCATAACCCACAGCGATAACTGTCTTGATAACACTCCATTAGTTCCCCCTTGCATCTTACTTTGGCACTTTCTATATTCCTGGCATCGCATTCCAAATAAACTAATTGAAGTCTAATCCATGTCTCAGAGTGAGCTTCTGGAAGAAGTAAAGCATCTTTTAAAGATAAAATATATATTTCTATTTAGAATATATTTTTCATTCTTTTTTCCCTTGCTTTTTGTTTTTGTTTTTGTTTTTATTGAAGTTCAATTTGCCAACATATGTATGTTTTGTTCTTTAATCCATTCATTTCTTTAACAAAATTTAAGTACCTCTTGCATACTTGGCAGGAGTTTCTGAATATCTGGGAGGAAGAAAATAGACATAATTTCTGACTTCAAGGGGGTCAGAGTTTAGTGGCAGTTTTCCAATAAAAATATGCGTATAGGAAGAATCTTTGATAACTTCAATAAGTAAAACAAAGGAAAACACAGCTTTAGGAGTCATTTTGAGAAAAATAAACAATTTTATAAATGTGGGCACCAGTGTAAAGAGAAGAGAAGAGGGTCCAACCCACCTGGCTAGTATGGGGCAGAGCAAGGACAGGAATACTGGTCTCTCTAGTCTAAACGAGTATTCTTCCTACCATACCACATTGTCCCTTACTCATTGGAAAGACAGGAAAAGGTTAAACTACTTAAATTTTGTGACTCTTAATTATGTCTAGAAAGGTATGTGATCATGTGGTAATTACCAACTTGTTTCAATTTTTAAAAAATATTTTATTTATTTATTCATGAGAGAGAGAGAAAATGAAGAGAAGAGGAGAGAAGAGAGAAGAGAAGAGAAGAGAAGAGAAGAGAAGAGAAGAGAAGAGAAGAGAAGAGGCAGAGGGAGAAGCAGGCTCCATGCCGGGAGCTTGATGCAGGACTCAATCCCGGACCCCAGTATCACACCCTGAGCCAAAGGCAGGTGCTCAACACTGAGCCACTCAGGCATCCGTGTTGTTTCAAATGGAGTTTAGATTAACTAGAGGAATAAGTAGGTGAGGTAATGACTTCTTCCATTTTTTAACTCCCCTCATGGGACAAAGTCAGAATTCTTAACACCAGTCTAAAAAAAAAAAAAGAAGAAAGAAAAGAAAGAAAGAAAGAAAGAAAGAAAGAAGATAGGAAAGGAAAGGAAAGAAAAGAAAAGAAAAGAAAAGAAAAGAAAAGAAAAGAAAAAGAAAAGAAAAGTCCTATTTATGTAGCTATAATGGTTTGGGAAGGAGCAAGTGGTTTCAAATGCTTATTACTTCCTTGTCTTCTACCCTTGGTCTCAGAGCAATCTTGTCTCATGACTCAGGCTTTCTCCCCTGAGCTGGATATGATATGCGATGGCAGGAATGTTCAGCAATTCATCTGGGACTGTGGCTTGGCAGCTCTTGGTCCCCCATCTTCAGTAGCTATTCACAAGACAGAAGCCAAGAGGTGAGATGGATCCTAAGTTGTCATCTGTATAAGCAGGAGTATCCTAAGGTGATCCACAGCCAAGTCCAGGGCTTTTTAGTGTCACTGTCCTCAAAAACAGACCCTGCTTATAAACAGTTTCAGCCTCCTTCATGTTTGTTGCAGCAATATTGGGTGATTTCTGATGATTTATTTACCCATAAATCAAATTAATAGAAGTAAGTTCAGATTCTTACTAGTCCAATTGAGGCATTCTGGTGTTTGCTTCTAGGCATAAGGTTGTGACTTTTGCTCTGTTATTAAGGTACCTGTGGCCTGTAGAAAGGGACCATGTGCTCTCCTTTCATGTTCTCTTAAATTAGAAAAAAAGTCATGAATGCTTTATATACCTCCATCCCAATAAATATTTATGTTCCTTAGATGTCTAGCATCCTTTACATATATCCCCTCCCCTAGGCCTCTAGCAATTATGAACTCCATTAACTATAATTACAAAGCTCCGTTATAACTTGATATACAGAGCCATTAATATTCACAATCTGTAATCTCCCAAATGAATATGTATTTCAGTATTTCAGCTGCAAAATCTAAAAATGAAGGTAAATAATTTGACAAGGACCTCAAAAGCCTGGAATATTTTCTTTCAACTGGGAAGTATGTGACTTCTTAAAATATCTCGGGCTCTTTTTTTCATAGAACTTATATCAACGCCCCTATTGATTTTTCATGAGATTGGAAAGGGAAAAGATTTGGATTACAAAATTATTGGCTCTTTTTAGAAAGTATTTAACAATCAAAAGATGTAGAATTTTTTCTTAAAGGGAATGCTGTTATGTTGTCAATGTGATCACTAGTTAGTAATTAAGGTACTCTCATTAAAACAGTGATCATCATCCAAATAAAATCATCATCATCATCATCATCATCATCATCATATCATCATAATCATCATTGGAAAATTATACTGTACTAGATCTAGTCAGAGTTCTTAGTTAAAACAGAAATGAACAAACCAATTCTGTATAACTTAAGAAGAAAAATGATAGTTCATTGGGTCTGTAATGGCTTTTGGATTCAAGCTGGAGAATCAGGCTCAGGAAGAAGTCAAGGATGGAAAGGCCCCTCTAAGATGTCCCAGTTGGACTTTAAGATATCATTATTCACCACAGCTGAGCTTTGTTTTTACAGCTACCAGTGCCTCATCCCTGGACACTGACTGCTACTCTGCTGCACTGCACTGCATCTGGACATTCATGCCTATGCTTTTGGAACCCCCACATTACATTGAAATTTTTCTGACTTTCTACATGTACTTCCTTTTGTTTTCCACTTATGGGTCAAATGTAGGTCACAGCATCCAATTGGCTGAGCTAAGTAACATTCCCAGAATTTAGCTTCCAAGAGACAGACAGGATATATTTGATGCTTCATTGTCTAAAGTAGAATTCTCTCTCTTACCTGTCATTTGGGTCACCATAGTCCTGGTTGCTGGAATAGTCATGATTTGAGCCTATTATTCAGACATAATGATTAATAGTGGTCCTCTCATTCTAAAGTGTATCCAGATTTGGATGATATAATGGAATGAATGTTTGTGCCCCCCCGCCCCCATTCACATGGTGAAGTCCTAACCACCAACATGATAGAAGTGATGGGAAGGGTCTTTGGGAGGTGCTTAGGTCATGAGGTTGGCTCTCATGAATGATATCAGTGCCCTTATTTTTTAAAAACAAAAGACCTTAGAGAGTCCTTTTGTTCTCTTCCCCTATGTGAGAAGACAGTCCTTTATGAACCAGGAAGTAGGTTCCCACCAGACACTAAATGTGCTTGCACCTTGATTTTGGACTTCTCAGCCTCCAGAACTGTGAGAAATTAGCATTTGTTGTTTAAACCACCCAGTCTATGATATGTTTGGGACAGAAGCTCAAATGGACTAAGTCAGATGATAAGTGGCATGCTTGCTCTACTTATTCTAGGATTTCCCCCCATATTAAAAGGGTGATTAGACACTAGAAAATCAGATTTTGTACTCCTTGTGTTTCACTAAGACATAAAATGTAACCAATGGTCCCTTACCCTTTTCTCACAAAGAAATGGGGATGGAGACATGCTTTTCAATATCACTATCTTCTGAGGTACTCAAATTAATCCCTTTGAGAAGACCAAATGTCAATGTAAGTGGAAAGATTTGCTCTCTCCATAGTCCTGCACTGCATCTCGTTTATAGGCATTTTTGTCATTGATGGGGCACAAAGTAGAGAACATATGAACCACTAGCCTCCCATACAAAACTTTACAAAATGAATTTACCACACATGTATCTACTGTTAAGTAGCATCATTGATTTGTGTGCCCAAAGCAAGATGTAGTCAGATATGAAAAACTGCTAGAAATAGAAGCTAGAGTGATTTATGATTTATACTGATGTGAACCTAGTAGGATCAAAGGATAAGAGGAATTTCTTTCCCTCCAATCAATAATTGGGATGACGACCAAGATAAACCACTTACCAACATAGCTTTAAGTGCATCTCTTTCCCTTTTCCCTATTGTTCTAGACTTTTTATCTGGGGCATTCACTGACTTTTATTAACCACTTGTCCTCCCTAGCTAGATGACAAATTCTCTGATGGTCCAGACAACTTATGTTGGGTACTTTTTGCAGTAGAAGACGATAACTCAATCACATTTGTTTCTCCAGTTGCACTGGACACGGTGCTTTGTTCGCAGTAGGCTCAAAAAATCACTTGTCACACTAAAATTAAAATTTCACAACATGCAGTGCCATGCACATAAAAAGGCTCAAAATGTGTGTTGAATGATTGAACATAATTCTGAGAAAATAGAACCACTTGGAAATTGTATACATTTCTGGATGTGGGGTCCTTAAGAGCTTATTAAGCTAAATTCCACCAAGAAATAGATTGAGGAAACTTGAGAGATTTATTTGTATTTTGTCCTGCTACTATAATGCAATAAATAGGGAGGAGAACAACCTTCTTCCCCAAAAAACCTGACTAGCTCCCTGGAAGTTACTATTTTGAATTTATTTGGTGACATTATATTTTATGCATTTTGACTGTCAAAGATGAAAAACTGTGGTTATGACTTATGCCGGTGTTTTAGTTCTCTGAGATGAATTTGTTCATCATGGAGAAGTAATAGACTGGAAATAGATGCCTCCACAGAGATCATAATAGGTGAGTTCTTTCAAAGGGGAAATTGCTTTTGCTCGAAGAAATGTTCTCACCATTTTACTGTTTTTGATTGTTCTTTTTCACCTTACTTCACATAGGAAGACATTTTCTTTAATTACCGTAATCAAATATGCAGCTTATAGGAAGTGACTCAAAGGAAAAAGGTGTAGACTCCTGCAGGCTGATAACATAGAAGCTGGTGACCACACAGGAAGGCCTTCAACATGGAAACACAATGTTAGTTTTGTGACAGGATTCCATGGCCATATTCCCTTAATATTTATATGACCTTACGAAGTTGCTTTCAAGGTAGGGGTTCAATATGCATTACATGTATGGAATTCACTTATATGTCATTATGGTGTGTTATTGATTCTTGATGAAATGCATACTATCCTAGCTTTGAGTCTGAAATGAAGAGGTGGTTATGTGCTCATTCACTGAACAAATAAATACCAAGTGTCTACTATGGGCAAGGCATTCTGCTCAGGTCTAGAAATATAGAATTGAGCAAAACTGCATTCATTTTCAGTGCTGGGATGTTATGATAATGGGGAGAAAATGAGGTGGAGACAGATAATAAATAAATGTAAAATATAACAATGTTATAATATAAAAATATAATATCAGGCCATTATGAATGCTTTATAAAAAAAAAGAAAACCTGATGGGCACCGAGAGGGGCACTTGATGGGTTGAGCACTGGGTGTTATACTATATGTTGGCAAATTGAACTCCAATAAAAGAAATATACAAAAAAATAAAATAAAATAAAATAAAATAAAATAAAATAAATAATAAAAATAAAAGAAAACCTGAAAGAGGAAGGGAAATAATACACTGTTAGTGTAGAGAGTTTATTTTTAAGTGGGTAATCAGAAAAGTTGTGAAGAGATACTCTTTTCAGAGGGCAGATGTAGATTTAATCCAAGAGAGGCCATGTGAACAAGTGAAAGTCGCATTTTCCAGACAGAGAAGTCCTTGAACTTGCTGTCCTGAGGAATAGCCTCTTCCAAAGGAAGGCAGAGGGCTCAGGCAGTGAGGACGAGTGGTAGAAGATGAAGTAAGAAAGGTAGGAGAGACCAGACCATGTGGTTCTGTTGGGTTTGATAAGACCTCTGGATTTCATTGCAAGTGTTTATAGTATGTAGATAAGCATGAGATCTCTGAGACACCAACTTCCATATTGCATCAACTGTCTCTTCTATCTCCTTTCCTTGGCTCCTTTCCCTTTCCTTTTCGATTGTACCATACTTGAAGTTTTATTCTACATCTGGTTTTTACATAGAAAGGAAAAGGGCCCTTTTCCTGTATCAATATGTTTATTGTTACTATGACAGCTTATTGTTACTATGACAGCCACTGCACAAAGAATATCTCCACTTGATTTTTACAATTACCCTCTGGGATTCTTCTCAGGTTAATTAATTAGTCACCAGGTCAAAGGACTGGGACTCTAGGTTAGGGCTGTTTATAGGCCGCACAAAAAATTCTGTGCCCATCCAGGTCTGCCACACTCCCAGCTAGATGCTCCATGGCTCAAGGATGAAGTGGATCCTTTTACTTGAAAATTATGAGATAGACTTCACCCTAAACTTCAAACTATAGCAAAGACTCATGTCATAAAGCCAAGGTCACCATCTTCAATCTATTTCTAGCCCTTGCTGTAGGAGCCTCTCTATCTTTGTTGACTGACACCAGGGAAGATTTAAAGTAAGTGGTTAGAATTGGACCTTCAAAGTTATGGTGAAAATAACATCCATCCAAGAAAGTTAGCTTGGTCTATGGTCTTTCAGTTCCCATGGTCCTCACTCACAGGTGAGAGTGGTGTGGCCATTAGTGGAATGGAGAAATGTGCCTCAAGTAAGAAAAAAAACAAATAAACCGAACTATGGAATTTCAAGGTCTTTCTACCATGTCTGAGGCTCAAAATTAAATTATTCAACCTTATTTCCTATTGGTCTTCTAGTCCCCTTTTCATTTACATATTACAAGAAGAAAACAATATGTTGATATAAGTAAAGGAATTGGCACATTCAGGCTGGGACATGAAAATATTAAATCTTACTATCTTTCTTTCTTGGATTTTGGTCTCAAAATATTCTCTTAACAGCTAAGGGGTTTTAATGAAAAGAAACATCTGCAAGAAATGTTTCTTCAATTGCACCTCTTAGAGATGTAATTGTTTGTTTTATGTAAATGTTTTCCTCAACGTGACTAATTAGTATTGATTTGTTCATGTAAAGCATCTTTTTAAGAACTCTCCTACTCATGAAACCAAAAGATGTATCTCAAAAGTGTGTGTTGTTCAGAATCAAATAAAGCCAGGTTTAAACCTTTGCTCCCTCACTGACTAGCGGTATTTACTTGCCTCATTGAGCCAAGTCTTGATTTTGTAATCTGTAGGTGGGCACAATAACTTTCATAATTATGCAGTGAGGTATGCATCATTCTGTGAGATAATGTATATGAAAATATATTGTACACTGGAGAAAGCCCATAGATAATAATACTAACCATCAAGCTATCCACACATGACATGTATCGTTATTCTATAAAGCCTGTGATTATCCAAGTTGGTGACTAAAAGAGAAACTAAATTGTCACTATCACCATTTTTATTATATTTAAAAAATATTTTCCTTTCTGATATCAATTATGTGCTCCTTTTTAACATCAGCCCAATTAAATAATGAGGGAGACTTGCCAGGTACAAAAGAAAAGTCTTGATATGACAAGGCCAAACTGACATAGAGAAAAACTATATTCTTCCAAAATTAGAATTAATCACTACTTCTTCCCACTCTTAATGCACTTAAATATTGATTATCTATGAATGGACATCACATGCATATTAGTAGCTGACTAAGATCGTCAGAGTTTTAGAGAATCTAATTTGGCAGAATCTTGGGCATATGGTTAGCACTGAATTACTTAAAGATTAGTCTGTATCATTGCTAGCTATTATTTGATAGTGGGCCAAATTAATCTATAAACTTTTATAATTATATTTAATTATATATATATATAATTTATATTTGTATCTTATGTAATATGCTGTGTATACCAATTATTGCTTTGTAGACAGGGATGGATTTGGGGAGAGGGGATATGATTCTTGGAAGACAGAGAAATATTGCACATTGTCCGTTGCTTGTCCTCTGCGGGTTCTCCTCATTATACATCAGCTGCTATAAAGCACTGTATTCTGGACTGTGTGTGTAGAAATAAGATTGGGCTTGGAGGGGAGATGTGCAAGATGTTTGCAAAAGTATTGTCCAATGGACAGTTGTCTGTTAACATGAAGGACCTTGAATCATAGCACAGAGACTGATGACACTGAAGGGATCTTCTATGTCTTCTAGTTAAATGTTCCAAATTTGAGATGTACTGTTCTCTTTTTTTCCTTAATGATTTATTCTTTTTTTATTACTTATTCTTAAATACTAAAGGGTCCATCTGGTTGAACAAGAACAAACTTATTTAAATTTTTCAAGAATAATTTATCTCCAGCTATCTCTAATTTAGTCATATAATCAGCCAACAATATTTATGCGTTGCTGACTGTATAGATGGCATACAAGACACTATTCTACATTGCAGACACAGTTGTGAGAAATTTTGACGTGTATGCTTCCTCCTGCCTTTTCTTCTATGTTATATTCATTGTGAGTCATTAAGAACATCCACACAGGAGGAGACACTTTTGAAGCTCTGCGCAAAAACAACGCCTGACCTCAAAGATTAAAAAAATAGTTTCCTTCCATCGAGAAGAATTCATGTTTTCCTCCCTATTCTGCTTTGTGAAGCGGAAATGGGAATTTGAGAAAATCTTGAGTCTTTTATTTCCTCTAAAATATGGATATTAAGTGAGAGAAACAAACAAAGAACAAAGCCACAGTAACAGCAACAAACAAGGTGGGAGTCTTGTGGCTCAATCCAACGCAATAATCTAGAGGATAGGCAAAATGGTGATGGTTCCATCTATTAATAGAAGAAACACAACGAAAAAGAAGTGGTCATTGTCTCACTTCCTTCTAACAATTGTGAGCATACATGAAAGGGAATTGGAGAAGAGAATAATCGTCTTATTATTTGTTTGATTCATATAAACATTTTTTTAAAATTTTCATCAAGACACCACAGAAGACATTCCCCCATTACATTTGAGACTGTTACTAAATTATCTAGATAATCTCTTTTACTCTATTTTGCTGTTGGTGAGTGTTTTACTTATTGTCCCAAATAATTGCACATGGCTGTGTTCCAAAGATAAATACAAATATCACTGAGTTTATGCATGTTTTTTAATAGCCATATTCTAAAAAGATCATTTTTTCCAAAACAAGTTTCGCAGTTATGCTTTCTATTTTTAATTTGTACTTAACACTCGATTTCAGTTCTCACCATTCATGTGCTCTGTGTTTACTTACCTCACTCTGACAAGTCTGTTTCCCTTTCTGTTTTATGGAAACTTTCACCATCTGTTCCTGATGCTATAATAGCCTTCCATGAGGTTTAGGTTTACAGCAATACTGACAAATTGGGGGGGTAGGGGGGGTGGGCGGGCAGGAGCAAAGAAAGTAAAGGAAAAGAAACAGAAGTGAACTGTGCCAGTTGAAATTTAAGTTAATTAATGGAAAACTTTTAGGGCAGCGAAGCATTTTTATTACATACTGTAAAATGAAATTTGCATTTCCTTAAAGAGTATTTACTGCTTTATCTACTATTAATGTTATTAAGTCCTTCTCTATTTGCAGAGTGTTTGGTCTTTGAGAGTTTTACATTGTCAGGACATGCATAAGTGAGGTCACTTTGGAGAGAGAAGCATTAAGACCTAACCCATTTGAAACATTGCACCAAGAAAATATATGAATGGGTAGTAAGCACATTAAAAGATTCTCGATATCATTAGTCACTAGGGAAATGCAAGTTTAAGCCACAGTAAGAACTGTTTCACACCTACAGGAAGGTGGTAAAAAAAAAAAAAAGGCAATAATAAGTGTAGAGAATCAGGAACTCTCATACTTTCCTGCTAGAAATGTAAAATGGTTCAACACTTTGGAAAACAGTGTGACAGTTTCTTAAGAAGTTCAATATAAATTTTTCATATAAACCAGAAATTCCACTCCTTGGTTTCGACCCAAAAGAAATGAGAACTTATGGCCACACAAAATCATGCACATGCACATTCATAGGCACATTATTCATGACAGGCAAAAGCTGGAAACAATTCAAATGTTCATTAACTCGTGAAGGACCAAAGAGAATATGATGTTTCCATACAGTGGAATACTGTTTGGAAATAATATGATAAAGGACTGACCCAGTCTACAATGTGGATGAAACTTGAAAGCATTATGCTAAGTGAAATGAGCCAGGCACAAAAGACCACATGCAGCGTGATTCCACATTCATGAAATATCCGGAAAATACAAATTTAGAGAGAGACACAGACACACACACAAAGATGAGTGGCTGGTTACTTGGGGCTGGAACAAAAGCAGGGATTAACTGTAAAGGGGCAAAGGGATCTTATTGGGGTGATAGAAATGATCTAAATTAGTGACCTATCCTTTAACTGTGTATATTTGCTAAAAATCATTGAATTACACACTTACAATGGGGCTGAGGACTGCAGTGGGTTTTCTGTGCAGGTGTTTTAATATGGTTTCAGTATGGAGAGGGAGGTTGCCCTCACATCTAGGCAAGAGACTTGCTAGGAGTTAGTCCATTCTGCGTCTCTGAGCCACCTGCTCCCACTATGAAACCTTTATGACCAATAAAAACAGGAAGTAGGCCATTCCTGGAGCTCAGGTTTTATATTTTCCTGCCCCAAAGGACAACATAAAATCCATGTTAACCTTAGATTTTATATACTTCAGGTGTTCAAAACAGGGTACGGTGTGACGCAGGGAACTTGAAAGGGGGGCATTTGACCTTGGCATCCTGAAATCAGGTGTGGGCAGAAGAAAACAAGACACCTGGTAATTAAAGCAAACCCAAGGCCAGATGAATAATAAATACAGCAGAGACACCGAGGGGGAAGTGTCACGGTGAAGGCCAGCAGTGGGTTTTGATGGGTAACCCATCATACCTGACGGAAACCGCGTATGCTAACACTCAGATGAAATCTGAAAAATTAAAATCATTTTGCTTTCACTCTGTGTTTATTATGGCAACAATTTTGGAATCACTTTCTTGATGATAAGTCAGTCTTAAAGCAGCAACGCTGTTCATTTTCTATAATACATATACGTCGTGCGTGTCAGTTCTGTGGGACACCTGGATAGATGGAGGTATGCAAAAGTATTAAATGTCATGGGGCCCCTGGGTGGCTCAGTGGTTGAGCATCTGCCTTTGGCTCAGGTCGTGATCCCAGGGTCCTGGGATTGAGTCCCGCATCGGGCTCCCCCCCGCAGGGAGCCTGCTTCTCCCTCTGCCTGTGTCTCTCTGTGTCTCTCATGAATAAATAAAGAAAATATTTTAAAAAATAATAACAAAATAAATGTCATTGTTCTTTTTAATGACTTGCAGTTTAGTGGAAGACACGACAGCCAAGCCTATACAAAGACAGATATCTGTAATAAAATGGGAGAGCAGATTCTATCATCCAGGGGAATGATGAGTAGCAGTTCCTAAATGTCTATCAGTTAACTATCCCTAGACGGTTGCATTTAAATCATTTGGAAAACAAAATACAGCTTTCCATCACTCATGCTAGGCCCTTGCTTCTTGGTGTGGTCTCAGCCTTTGCATTATCTGGAAACTTGTTAGAAATGTTAACAATTCCAGTCCTACCCTGAACCCACTGAATCAGAATCTGCATTTTTAATAAGTTCCCAGGGTCATTCGTGTACACACCAAACTTGAGGAAGTGCTGGTCTGAACTATAGAAGTAGACTATTCCAGGTGTGGGATCCTGGGAATGTGTGTTTTTGAAAAGCTCCCCAGAGGGTTCTGGGATCTAATCATTGAGGGAAAGGTAGTTGCTCACTGGAAGCTTGGGGCAGCTCAGAGGCCCCAAACACAAGTGGGCTGGAGATGGGTCTGGATGGTAGGTGAGGAGTGGGAAATGAAGATGGTTCTGCATAAGCAAGGGTGTGGGGGCATTACTGATTGTTCCCTGGAAAGCGAACACTCCTGTGGCCTCCTCATCCCTTCTGCTTTGCCAGAAATGTTTAGACACACACATGCAACTTTTTTCTTATTCTCTTGTTTTAAAGATTTTATTTACCTATGAGAGAGAGAGAAAGAGAGAGAGAATGAGAGAGAGAACAAGCACAAGCTGGGAGAGGAGGGGAAAGCGGAGGGAGAAGCAGACTCCCCTTTGAGCAAGGAGCCTGATTCTGGCTCAATCCCAGAACTCTGAGATCACCACCTGAGCTGAAGGCAGATGTTTCACTGACTGAGCCACCCAGGCACCTCATGCATCTTTTTTCTTAACAGAAAAATAATTGTTCCTGTTCTGGGTTGTAGCGATCCTTCCAATTGCCCCATTTGTGGTTAGATTCTATCCCCTCTGCTTTTCCTCTAAGACCTTGCCCCAACAATGACCCCCTTCTTCCCATATCTTCAGCCTTTCCTTCTCTACAGGCTCCTTCCCCTCAGTTATAAACATGAGCAAATTTCTGCCATTCCAAACAAAACCCACCTTTGACCTCACATCTCCCTCCGGCTACCGCCTGTCACGCTCCTACCCTCCACAGCTTTGAGAAAACGAAAACTAAGGTTTTTTTGGTTGGTTGGTTGGTTTTGCAGAAATGATACATCCTCATTATGTACAATAGAAAAGAAAATAAAGAGGGAAAGAGAAGCTATGACCATAAGATCAATAGCTAAAGATGTTAGTGATCAACTTATATGTACTCCTAACACATTTCTACTCACAAAAGTACTTTAAAGGCATAAAATGTATCCTGAGTTCACACTGTTTTATAATGTGAATGTTGCCTTTTTAATATTGTACGCCTCAAAGCTCGTTCAATGACATTGTATTAATTTACAATGTCATCCTTAGCAGCTGTAGTGTGTTCAATGGTATAGCTGAATATTATATATTTCTTAAAAATTTTATTTATTTATTTGACAGAGAGAGAGAGTGCAAGCAGGGGGAATGGCAGGCAGAGGAAGAGGGAGAAGTAGACTCCCCACTGAGCAGGGAGCCCGACATGGGGCTTGATCCCAGGACCCTGAGATCATGACCTGACCCACCCAGGTGGCCCTGGAAACTATCTTGAACTTACAAAGCCTGTGTTTCTCCCCATGCACACACATCCTCCTTGACACCCTCTCCTACTCTTGCACCTGCTTATTAGAGCCCTTTCCCACCCTTACCTGCCAAAGGATGCTACATAAACCAGAGAGAGTGTTCCTCACCTGGGTTTTTTACTGAGGAAATGAAGACCGAATTTTAAAAATAGACTTTCATGACCCATGGTAGAGGCACTAAAGATGCTAGAAAGAAAAGCTTTGTGCTTAATGGCTTGCAGGGATCTGGGAAGATTTGTGCCACAACTGTGGGTACACAGGTCACCATGACTAGGATTCACAAGGTAGAAAGTGGAGTTGGAAATGATCGGGGTTGTGTTTGGCGCCTTTTGAGGTAAATCTAGGGATAGAAGAGATGGAGAGATCCTTGATTCTATGATCTGAGAGTAGAGGGGAACTGGGCTCTGTGTTCCTAAAGGCCCAACACCACCATGTCACGGAGGGTAGAGCAGAAATGGGAGTGGTAGAGGCCACAAAGCTTTCTATGGCCCCAGACTGGCTTGGGAGGGGAGTCAGGTTTACCTGTGATTTTACAAAGGACACGAGGATTAGATGAGCAAGAAAGTGCTAGAGAACTGAAAGGGCTGAAGCCAAGGGCCCATCACATGGGGGGTCTGCATGGGGGTAGCAGCCAGACCCGCAGGCATGTGGGCATCTCGGGAGAGGCCGGGTGGAGGGGCAAGCACAGCCACAAGTCAGGCTGATGGATACATATGGGAATTCGAGCATGAGCAAATGCTGACCTGCTCTTCACCTTCACCCTTTCCCGCCTCTCTCAGCCCGTTTGCCTGAAGCACTCTGCAACTTAGAAATTTCCTGAATAAATTATTTTCTTCTTGAAAGAAGAAAAAAGAACTGAGAAAAATACATCCCGAGGAGTGGCTTGTAAGAGTTGTACTTCCCCATTGACAAGATTCTACCATAATTTATTTATTTAACTTGTCTTGGAAGGTTTTCTTTGCTCCCAGAAAGTCATTGTTGTAAACAAGGCCTAGCCAAGCATCTTCATTCATTCTCTCCATTGCTGGCCTTCCTTTATTTTTCAGGCTGGAGCAACTTGTTTTTTATTCCCTCTACGCTAAGAAAACTACTCTTAGGAAGGCGATCAATGAACTCCACCTTGTCAAATACAATGAACCACGATCTCTCCATATTTGGCATTGATTCCCCATTTGATGCTGGTTTATAGTCCCTTGTTCCAAAATTCTTATCTCTCTTGAATTTCAGTATAATTCTTTTATTTCTTCTACTTGTCTGACTTTTCTTTCTTAGTTTCCTTCTCTATCTCCTCTTCCTCCAAAACTCACTTAAATGTTGATGCTTTTCAAATTACCCTCCTCCTTGCTTCATTCTTATTTTCCATTTTGTTCATATGGGTTCTCAGTCAATGTCACATATTTGGCTGTCTCCTAAATATGGTCACTCTTCAATCTTTATCTCCTATCTGAAATTTTCACTAGATTGCTTTATTGATGGGATCTTCTTAAGGATGATAATCCATCCGACCATCCATCCAACCACCCATCCAACCATCCAACCATCCATCTATCCAACCATCCATCCCCCACCCATCCGTTCATCCATCCATCCATCCATCCATCCATCCATCCATCCAACCAACCATCTATTCATTTGCCCATTACATTTGTTTTTCCATTTAACATTTATTGAGTGCCAACTGAATGCCTGCCAGATACTGGTTTAGGACAAAACAGACAAAAATATCTGTGCTTAAAAGCTTTTCACTTTTTAGTTCAGTATGATAGAGAGCAAACATATAACAGGCAAAAATTGCATTTTTCAGTCAACAACTCTGAAATCATGCTATCTTCCTTTCTATACCTATGATCCCTCCACCAACTGCCATAACAGTGAGTGGTATGATTACCCATTAGCTTTTGCATGTTACAATCAACCTCAATTCCTCTTGCACTTTGCTTTAGGAAGCTGTATAGTTTAGTGGTTAAGAGTCTGGGCTAGACTGTCCCATAGACCTTGGTTCAAATTTTGTCACTTACCAAAACTATGTGATTTTGGTCAAGTTACTTAACCTAAGTTTGTTATATAAAAAAAAAAAAGAAGAAGAAGAAGATGAAGAAGAATCCTACTTCACAGGATTGTTTGAGTGTGGGTGAAATAATATATAGTTATTGTTCCTACCTCTCTGTAATAACTCATTAAATAGTAGCTATTGTTCTTTTTTTTTTTTTTTTAGCTATTGTTCTTTTACTAGTATTTACCCAATTGGTGAATGAGCCTTGCAGATTTTATTTTCTAAACCTGCACTCTTCAAAATGGAAGCCACAAATGCATATGGCAGTTAAGCACTTGAAATACAGTTTACCAAAATTGAGATGTGCCATAAATTTAAAATACATACTGGGTTTCAAAATAGTACCCCCAAAAAAGTAAAGAATATAAACTGTCGCAGGAAAATTTTTATATTGATTATATGTCACAACGATAATATTTTTGGTGTATTGGGTTAGATAATATTAAAATTAATTTCATATGTTTGTCTTATTTTTTAAATGTGGGTATTCAAAAATTTAAACTTACATATGTGGCTGTCACTTTATTTCTACTCTACGGTGTTCTCAACATTTCTCAGTACTGTTCCTCTGCTGCATGCACCCATGGGCCTTATCATTTCTCTTCTCTGTTATTGCAGTAGTGTTCTACTGGCCTCTGTGTTCCTTCTCCCTCTGAACTTTTAAATCCACCATCTACACTGTTGCCTGGCTGATGTTTCTAAAATGTTAGAAAACCTTTTTCTGCTACCTGGAGGATAATTCCAGTCTCCTCATCTTGGCATACAGAGCTCCCAGGGAGCATAGTTTCTATCTCTCTAGACTTTCCTTGGATTCTTTCTCACTTTCCCCATGGGATCCAGCTGCCCAAAGCTATTCATGCTTCTATGCTTTTGTGCATAGCTTTCTTCTACCTGAAAGCAGCCTTGTCTACCCAAAGAATTCCTCCTTTATCCTCAAGAACCACCTTGTCACCTGCGTGAAGCTTCCATCACCTCTTCTTCTAGGTTTGTTTACACAGCCCCTCTCATTCTCTTTCTCAGTTACTCACTACTCTTTTTGGACTTTGAGTTTCTTAAGAACTGGGATTGTAATTTATTAACTGTCTGTACCACCATATGTATCAGAATATCTGTAACATATTGAGTCTGCAAAATATTTAAAGATAGAAAGAATAGATTAGGGGCTTATTTAAAAAATGAGCAAGCACACCATAAAAACAACTAAACATTCAATATTGTTTATTTGTATATGTCCATATGTATTTGGAAAAAGAACCATGTCTGAGACATACCAATTGCCTAAGTAAATAATATAACATCTTTCCCAAAGATGATGAGTGCATTTTGTATCAGAAGTAGTATTCGAATTAACAGCCAAGTTTGATTTTCCATTCCCTAGTTCAGCTAATGGAAACTATTGTAAATAATATACATACCTCTTGAAACAGGCAATTCTTTAATAGAAACTCTAGAACTTGACCAATTTACTCTTTGGCATGATCCTATCTTTTCTAAATTAAAACACACACACACACACACACACACACACATATACACAGTAATTACTTATCCTTGTTGGAAGTTCTATTATTGTATGATTTCTACTATGAAACTCTCCTGAGTGACTCTGTCTATAAGGCCCTGAGGTACACTCTTTGAAAGTTTGCAAGACACTTTCCTTCCGAGGTATTGTCTCCATAGATTGTCTCTTGTCTGACAGAAACCTGGCCTGGGAAATGCCCTTCCCCGTTGGGAGAGCATTGAAACCACTATCAGGTGCTAATGATTTCTGAACCAGACAAAAACAACTGAGAGACGTGAACACAGATTTCTGTGCTGTCATCCCCTTCCTGGTGATTTATTAACTGGAAGGCACTGCTTGCTTTCAAAGGCGGAGAAGTTAGGGAAGGTCTACACTCATCTTTGCAATTTCTTAAGATCCTAAAAACAGATATAATAGTATACTGACCTAATTTTCCAGGCGAGGGTTACCCAATAGGTCAGTCAGCTAATTCCAGATTTTGATGTACTGTGAAAAAGTATGGTCATTGGATCACGAAGTCAGCTGGGGGGGAGGAGAGGAGTTGGCCCTTAAGGGAAAGATAGATGACAGATGACATCATCATTGGCAGTGGCCTTGCTTGCCTTTGGGGACCGAAGTTTCATAAATTATCACAGATTAATGTTTGTGCAGCACGAGTTGTATAGAGGCAAAAAGATATGATGCACTTTGTAAGAATTACTAGTACTCGGAAAGAATTTACCACAAAAAAAAAAAAAGATATTTCTGCTTAAATGAGTCTAAAATCATAGTACTGATCCAGTCCATTTTAAAACTGATTATTGTGACATATCAAGGCCAGAACTTTATTATAATTAGCATCGTTATTGGTGATTAAATATTGTGCGAATAGATCAGAATAAATATAATTTCTTTTTCATTAAAGACTGCCAGTTTCACATTTAACCTTGTTGTTAAAAAAAATTCTGTATAAATGTAACTTAATTGGCTGGCTATTATAGACAAGGGCGATCTTTTGTCTGTTAAGTGGCCACGTAATAAATATTTTAGGCATTGTAGGCCATAGAGTCTCTGTAGCAGTTGTTCACCTCTGTTCTTGTACCATGAAAGAAACCATGCACAATATATAAATGAAAACATGGCTATGTTCCAATAAAACCTTATTGACAAAGGCAGGAAAAAATAAACAGGCAGTGGGCTGGACTCAGCTCACAGCAAGAGTTTGCTCATCCCTCTGCTGTAGTATCACAACAGTATAATATCTCCTAGATATACCTTCACTTACACGACCACTCTCTTCTTACATTTAGATTATTCCCCAAATCTCCTTACTCTAATAAAAAAGCTTTAAACAGATGTCTCTATGATTAAAACTTTCTCTGCATTTCCAAAGTTGCCCTTAGAATAGATTCCTAGAAGTGGAATTTCTAGGTCAAAGGCTATAAATACTTTTAAGACTTTCTATTCTTTTGCCACTTGTGGGAAGTGTGAATTGGTGTGTCATCTCTGGAAAACAGTTTGGCAATGCTTAATTGATGCCTCCCCGAGATCTCACTAGTTCTAAATATGATCATTTGTAAAGGCAAAGAAAGATAGCTGGGTGGATTTTATGTTTAAAAGAAAAAGAAAGAAAGGTATTATCCATTTGCTTTTATTCTACTACAAAGTTTTCATTTATATCTTGGCCCATTTGTTTCTTTTCTTTCTCTTTCTCTTAATTTTATCTTTTCCTTTCCAATTTTACTTCCATTAGATATATTTTAGGTGGTAAAAATCTAGGAGCACAGATTCTAGAATCAGATTGCCCAGACTCAGACTCTGACTGCCACTTCCTGGGTGCGTAACCTTACTTACCTTATGTTGTTGCTCTGAGAAAGGAAAGTAAAACACTTTATACATTTATACTCAACAAATAGTAAATCTTCAATGAATACTACCTATGACAACGATAATTGAAGCACAATTCTTTCGTTAGTTAAATGTTCATTGTGTGTCTGGTAATCAAATGCATTGTCTTATAACTTCATTATGGTTTAATTTAAAAAATGTCTCTCAGTGTTATATAGCTGTAAGTTATGAAGGCAGGCTCTAAATTGATTGGTTTTCCAAATAGCTGGCCAATTATTCCAATTTTTTTTTATTGAATAGTACATTCCTTCTTCATTACTTTGAGCGGTGACCTTTATCAAATATTTTGCTTTTTCTCATTTTAGTGTCTGCCTCTGGGAAACCTAGTGTCTTAAATTTATCTGTTGGTTTATTCTGGCTTTTTCACCATTGACTTAATAATTGTGACTCTGTAACATTTTAACACGTGATAATGCGACTAATTTGCATTACTCTCATCAACCAGGTTTTTTTTCTTAGACATTCTCAAAAGTGTATTCATCCTCCCAGTTGCATTTTTAGCCATGTTGTCAATTTCCAACAAGAATTGCAGCTAGGTGAATTCGGATCAGAAGTACATGCTACTTATAGAATAATTTGAGAATTGACATTGTTATAATAAGCATTCTTCCCATCCTGGAGCATAATGTATATTCCTGTTTATTCCATTTTTCTTTTATATTTTTCTGTTAAAAAAAAAAGATTTAATTTATTTTTGAGAGAGAGGGAGAGCACACAAGGGGGAGGGGCAGAAAGGGAAGGAGAGGGAGGGACAAGCAGATTCCTCACTGAGCATAGAGTGGAAGCGGGGCTCAATCTCAAGTCCCTGAGATCATGACCTGAGCTAAAATCAAGAGTCAGATGCTTAACTGACTGAGCCACCCAGGCACCCCTCTTCTTTTATGTTTTTCAATGGAATTGTGCCACTCCCCTTACCATGTAAAAATAATGTTTATTATAAATTAATTGTGTGCAAGGCATTGCTCTAAGGACTTGCCATGTATTAGTATTTTTAACTCCTAATACTATAAGAGAAAGGTTTATCATTATCCCCATTTAACAGTGGTGACATTGAGAAACATGGAGGGTGGGTAATGTGTCCCTGATCACCGTATGCCCAAAGTCAGAACCAGAATCTATCTCCAAAAGCCCATGTTCTTAGAATCTGTGGTATACTCATCACGTACATTAAATGTTAAGAAAAATTTTAGATATATTATAGTATTGTGGCTGTGTGAATGAGACCCTTTTCCCCAAAAAATATTCCTTTTAATTGGTTACTGCTAACATAGAGAAGAAAAATAATTGTCTATTATTGATAAGCCCTTACAATTTGTAAGCAAAAATCTACTTTGAAAGATTTAAATAAAACCCAGAAAACTGGATTCAGATTGTATTTCAAGGAAAAAAGAAAGCAAGCTAAAATTGAGATGTTTCCACTAACAAACTTAGTTTTGTTGTTGTATTTTTTCCCCTGCAAATTGGGAAAAGAACAATTTGAGTGTTGTAGCAGAATATCTTGGTTAGTTTGAGGGGGAAAAAACTGTCTGCAGAATAGAGTTGGAGAAACATGACCAGTGATAATTCTATGTTGTGAAAAGATCCATGGACACCCAAGAGATGAAATTTGAGTTTTCTTGCAAGTTAGCAGTCTTTTCTGTAGCTTCCTTGAGATTTTTTGCTCTCTTCTCCATAAGAAGAACTTAATAAGATAGTACTGGCTTTTAAATATTTCTCTACATCTACTAGAGTTTTTCATTCTCTCAATATCTTGTCCTTCCTGAATGTTATGATATCTATCTGTACCACTTTATGGACATTTATACAACTTTATGCCCCTCTGACATATATGTGTGCAGCTATACAGGTGTGAAGAAGTGTAATCAACTGTTGTCAATCAAATAATATGCTATTCAGAACAATTAAAACATCAACCATTTGGAAATAATCTTGCCAGAAAATTTCCTGACAGTTTGCTATTGCTACATGAATGTCACTCTCAGGAAAGGGAGATGATTTCTGATTTGAGGTTAGAGCTTTAGAAGACAAAGATCCCTACACAACCAAACAAACTATAAGAACATGTGGTTTTCTAGAATGCAAGGTGATCCATTGGCCCATCAATCTCATTCATGGGACAAGAGTTCTCTCTCCAATCCTGGCTGCTACACTGATAGGTTAAGAGTGAAGTGGATTATGTTATATCCAGGAGCTACAATGAGAAAGACACGATATGGACAAATCTGACAAATCACCTTCCTTGGACTCCAGAAAATTTATGTATGATTATGTTGTTAAATATAAATCCGTCAGCCAAATCTAATGGCATTTGCTATTTGTTGTTGCTACTTCATTTGTTCTCCTTCTTCATCCTCATCTTTGCTCTTTATAAAGCATTTTATAAAATATTTGCTTTTTATAGAATTTCCCCCATATACCCAGCATTTTCTTCTTTTTTCATAGGATTCCTCATCTACTATACTTGACTTTCCTTGTATCACTTATCTTTCCCCACTAAAATGTAATACTTCACAGAGCGGGGAGTGCATCTATTTTTTGGCATATTCACAGAGCCTAAAAGAGCATGGGGCATTTGGTAGGTGTTCAGTAAATATATGTTGGATGGATAATACAACCTTGCTTGGAAATTAAGAGTGAATTGCCTTTTTCCCTTTCAAGGTTTTTCTGAGTAGAGGGATCTGTGCTTAACTAGTATTTGACGCATTAATTACTCCAAAAATATCTTATTTGGGCTTCTTATGTCCTAGGCCCTCTGATAGGTTCTCGAAAGATTTAGAGAAAGATGAAGCCATGGGTCTTGTCATGGAGATTCTTCTACTCTATGAGCAAAGATAAACCTGTAAAAATGTGAGTACGTTACAATATGGTAAGTGTTAAAATAAAAAAAAACAAAAACAAAAAACCTTAGGAACAAATAGTTGGCCCATAATTAGCAGCCATGATACAGAGACAATCCTTCCAGAAATGGTGGATGATTAAACCAAGCACCAAAATATAGATAGGAATTTCCTAGGATTCTGAAATGGTAGAGGACATTATGAGATTTTTCAGAGGTATGAGGGTGTTAAAAAGCACAGTCTGTTAGTCTCCATGAATCTGGGATTCTGGGCAATCCATACACATGAACCTGTAAGTCAACCTGAGGCTCAAAATGAACCACAGACTCTCTACCAGTTACACAGCTGTCCCCAGGCTGTGTTGGCAAAAGGGGTGTGAATCTCCAGAGCAAGCCAATGATGAAGTGATAAGATGCCCTCAGGTTTTTCTCTAATGCTTCTATCCAATAGGAGTTTCTCCTCAAATATTTGGTGACCATGTGGTTTGGCTGAAGGGAAGAAGGTTTATGAACATAGCATAATATTGGCGTCAGAATGTCCTAGATATCTGGGTCCTAAGGGACTGACTGGGCTGGACATCAAACCAAGATTCTGATAAAAGGAGATAACAGAGATTGGCCAAAGCAGGGAAGGTGCTTTCTTAGCCTGAGTCAGAGGTAGCAAGAGAAGCTTAAGAAGCAGCCAGCTCAAGAAGTTTTGATCCCATGAGTAGGTAAGTCAAAACTTTGAACTTCAGTAATTTGTAACAGTAGAAAATATTTTTTTCTATTGCATTAAGTTAATGCTGTCGTCTTTGATCTAGCTGGTTCTGCCCTAAGGATATTGCCTTTAATATTGTCTCTAAAATGAATGTTAATAAGAATTATTTAATGATAATTTAATTTTTATAATCATTTATTTAATGTTGAACTATATTGTAATTAAAGATCATTTGGGATCTTTTCATTTCACACATGAAAAAAACTGGGCCTCAAAGAGAAGAAATGTTTTCTTTTGAGTAACACAATTAGTCAAGATTTGTAATGGGAATAAGTATCTTGACTTTTAAGCAGATAAGTTTGAATTCTAAGTCCTGTACCCCTTATTCGTGTGAATTTAGATAAATTACTTTATATTCTGAGCCTCAGGCTTCTCATCTGTGAAACGGGAGTTAGAGGCCAGGGAGATAAGAGAAATTATATTTGTAAGTTCTCTAGCCCAGGGCCTTTCTCAGTCCAAACAGTAAGTAAATGTCAGTTGATGTTATAAGTGCCTCAAATCACAGGTTGGGTTTTGCTCTGAAGATGTAGTCTGGTATTGCAAAACTGCCTTTTGGATTCTATAACCATAGATGGGAACTCTCTAAGTGAATTTCAGCTGAATTTCTGTCTTGATGGTTTTGACATAAAATAAACACTCATGTTCCCTTGTCTTTTGAATGGCAAAGAAGACAGTCTAGTTAATTGCTTTTCAAAATCTAGTGACGCTTCTTCCCACCGTTTCAGATCATCAGTCAAACAGTGATAACATGTATTAAGCTTTGTGATCGGCAAGAGAGTAAGATACACCTTGGAAACCATTACAATGAGGTATTACTTCATACCTGTTAAGATGTCAATTACCAAAAAGACAAGAGATAACAAGTGTTGGCAAGGATGTGATGATGATGTGGAGGATGCAGGGACTCTTGTATCTCATTAATGGGAATGTTAGTATGTGCAATGTGAGAAACAGTACGATGGTCTCTCAAAAAAATTAAAACTAGAACTACCCTACGACCCAGCCATCCCACTTCTAGGTACATACCCAAAGGAATTGAAATTAGAATCTTGTAGACATAATATGCACATAATGTGGAGTTTTTATCTCTCAGACTTGTGCAGATGAGCCTCCAGCAATTATCAAAAACAGTTCAGATTTTTCTACCCTGGCACTGGTTCCCATAGAAGCTTCTGCTCTGGTAACTTGTGACTCTCTGCATTTCCCTGTATGTGCCTTCAATTTTGGTGGTGGCAATTTGCCCTGGTGGATCTAAGAAGAGTTGTTGATTTTTTTAGCTTGATCAGTTTCTTATTTGTCGTTAGGATGATAGGACGATTTCCACATCAACATGCCAGACAAGACCCATCAGTTTTTTTTTAAATTAAACATTTTATATGCTTTAATGAGGGAAACATTCTAGAAATACAAGACTATGATATAGCATATATGTCTGCTGCTTTTAAATTACCAGACTTGGGAGCTCATTCTTTGATTCTAATCATTTTCCAGGTTATCATCTGATAAAGGAGTTAATTAATCATGTTATTAGCGATAAGTTCCCAGATGCACCTATGCAGAGTAGATCATTTTAAATGGTTAATTCCTAAAGACAAGGATGAAAAGAGGAAAGACTATTTGGAAAATAAAGGTTTCTAGATAATTTAAGTCAACAGAAACAGACCTTGAATATTCTACCTAAATCTCCAAGTCATCCCTAGTCTTCAACCTAAATTTATTTGAATTAAAGTTCAAATTTTGTCTCCTCAAGAGACCCTTCATATGAGCTTTGGTAAATTTTCAATTATGTATCAGCCCACAGTGCTTACTATGAAAGCGGAGTGCCCACAACGCTCCATTTCAGTCCCTTCAGTTGTAGAAGAGTTTTGCAAAAGGAATTAAAGGGACATGAGTGGAATAGCATTTAAGGAATCAGAGCATAATACATCAACCCAAGTAAGTGAGGTCTGTGGAGCTACTATTTGTTTTTGGTAGATTTACCATTACTATCCTTTAGTGATGGAATCTATTATTTTTCCAAAGTCTCTCAGACAGTCACTTTTTTGTCTGGATATATTTAGGTCCTAATATTGCAGAAGACCTGGTAATGTGCTGGTAAGAAACAGAGCTCAGGAGTCCACTTCTCCTAAACTTTTTTTTTTTTTTTAATTTATTTATCCATGAGAGACACACAGAGAGCGGCAAAGACATGGGCAAAGGAAGAAGTAGGCTTCCTGCAGGGAGCTGGATGTGGGACTCAATCCCGGGACCCCAGGATCACGACCTGAGCCCAAGGCAGACAACCACTGAGCCAACCAGGCATCCCCTTCTCCTAAACCTCTAAAAGTGTTTCTTAATTTGCAGAAGATTTCTGGAGTTGTAAGCCTTAGATTCATGGCTTCCTCTTAGTTAACAAGACTCACTTACCTTGAGGCAAATACTTGACACTTTTTTCTTAAATGCAACACTCAGGGGGAAGCCAGTGTATCAGTCAAGTTTCGCCTTTACCTTGCCAAAGGCAGATTTCTTCAGATTTGAGATGTGTTCTCTAAGTTTTCACTGCTGAATTTGCTGGGCCATGCATGTGGAGGAGCTAAAGCAAAGCAAAACAAAACAAAACAGAAATCCTTTTTTATATTATACTCAAGGCCTTTTGGCAGTACTGGAGCCTTGATTTATAATTTGGCAATTAAATTTTCTTTTGTACTTGGAGAAAATTTTAGACATGGTTTCACAGTGTCCCTCCACCCATTGGTGTCAAAAGACTTAAAAACAATTATTATGTAAGCTTCAAAGGTGTGAAGGCCATTTCATCTGGGGGTTTTGTTTCTCTTTTCCAGCTGACTCTCTGGAAGGCACATTTCTTCTCCAGGGGCAAGTCTCTTGTTGCTGGATATCACATGCATGGGGGAGCTTTGAAACTGGATCTGTGGACTTCTCCTTCCTACCTCCAAGCCCTCTGACCTCTGCTGCATTTTTCTTTCCCAGAAATTCTTGTGAAAATGGGAATGAGTGACTTTGAAAATCTAGACTATCCAGTTCAATCATCTTGATCACTACCACAAATCATGGCTGCAGTGGGAAATGTTATTTAAGATACATTAGCCTATATTCTAAAGGAAATTTAGTCATTTATTTAAAAAATTATCTTCAAAAGTATCTAATGACTGTGAACAACCATTGATTTACTTGTCATTCTGTTTCTCTGTCTGAGTCCCCACATTGAGTTCACTTGCCTTCAAAACACATTAATTTTGAACGGGGTTGATGAAGACTAGGGTTTTTAACAGACTAGAAAATGTGGATTCTCTCGGAGCAGCACAGCCACACCAAAGTATGAAGCTGCATTTCTGGGTGAAGAGACTCACTGAGGAACTGAGAGCAAGCTAGAAAAAAAATGCACCCAAAGGCAAGCAGATTTGCTCTTAGCAAACAGGAAGCCTGTTGTTGCCTTTCCTTCAGACTATAGGAAAAAGAGTAAATAAGATCAAACTGAGGAAGTAATTCGTATCTCATGGTGCCTACCTACTCTGTGATAAAGAGTAGTAGTAACAAGAGCAAAATAACAGAGGCCATATTTTTCTTCAGGGTCAAGGCATTCTTTGACATGAAGGTCATTTATTCATTCACTTATATGTTTATTTAAGAAGTCAATATGAAATGCCTACTATGAAGTTACCGTGGAGAGTTAAAGAGGCAGAGGAGGGTGGGCAGCGGCAGCCAAAATGATGGGGACAAGGCCTTGAGAGGTTTCCAGTATGATGGGGAAGGGCACTGTGCATATACATAATCATAATTTGTAGTGACAAGTGTGATCAAAGAGCCTTGGACAATGTGGTATGGAAGGACTCGCGTAGCCTGAGAGGAAGGGAGGATTTACTGAAGATGCATGGGCCTTGGATAGGTCACTGGTATAGGATATCTAGCTGTTCTAGGCTTTAAACTTTCTCGATTAGACAAATAAAACCAATCCATTTTCATACTACAGTTGTGAATGGCCCTGTAAGCAAGTCAGGGGTAGGATTGAGCAGCTGAGGCTTGAAATGCAAAAGCAGGAGACAGGAGGTGGTGTGGGGCTTTCATGGTCAAAGGTGCCCTGAGTTTCGGTCTCTGGTGGTCTAGGTTAATCAGGTGGTATAAAGGGGAGTCCGTTTGTCAAACTGTACCCATTGCCCTTCAGAAGTGGGCAGTTTACCAAACAAACCATCATGTACATCCAGGACTTCCTCTTCTTTTTTTCTTTATTTTTTATTTATTTTATTTTATTTTATTTTATTTTATTTTATTTTATTTTATTTTATTTTATTTTATTTTATTTTATTATTTTATTTATTTTTTCAGAACTTCCTCTTCTTGTTATGCTTCTTAGAGGTATAAAATGTGGACGTTCCCACCTCAGTGGTTACTGCTACGTGTGTGTGTGTATGTGTGTGTGTTACAATTCTATCTAGACCTTAGCCAGGAGCTTGGGGAGTTTAGAAGGGAGCACCGAGCAGGGGAAAATGAAAAACAAGATGGAAAAGTTCATTTGAAAAGGAAAGGGAGAAAAGGGCCAGCTCTCTAGTGTAGAGCAGATTCTGTTTCCTTGATCCTCCATGCTTACTTCTTCCCCAGATTTGTATTGCTTTGTCCTGATGACTTATGGAACCCTCCTCCCTGGAGTGTCATTGGTCAAAGTACTATACATTGGCAGAGAACAAAACTGAAAGGCAGCTGGAGTGAAACCAGATTATGCCTATGAAATGGTAGCTTGGGACAAAATTCTATGTTTGGTTTTCTGACATTTTGCTCTGATGATCCTGAATAATACATAATAGATGGTATAGACAGAATTTGACCAAAAAAAAAAAAAAAAAGAAATTCTAAGTGGCTCTTGTGCACTTTAATGGGTTAACATACGAGAGTCCTTTGTATTTTTAAGACAACCTTGATGTGTAGATTTCAAAGGATTGTAACTAATGTCTGATTATAAAAACACTATCACTTCTTGAGGCGCCTGGGTGACTCAGTTGATTAAGCCTGGACTCTTGATTTCAGGTCATGATCTCAGGGTCTTGAGATAAGCCCCATGTGGGCTCCATGCTCAAGATTCTCTATCTGTCTGCCCATCCCCCTGGCCCTGTCTCTCTCCCCATCTCTAAAAAGAAAATATAAAATAAAATAAAATAAAATAAATAAATAAAATAAAATAAAATAAAATAAAATAATAAAAGAAAAACCACTATCACTTCTGATTGAACTTAAGTAATTACTTTGACTTGTAAATGTTAAGTGTGTGCCTTACTTTCAAGGTGACAATAAGTTACTTATTTATTTGTAGTTGTTTGTTACTTATTTATTTAAAACTGTTTATTTTTTACTGTTAGGATATTGACGTGGCTAAGTCTTTAAGGTTTTCCACAATGGTGACTGTTATTTTTGTTTAATGATTAAGGAAGGTGCCCCGTGACCAGGCAAATCAGATTTTCTATGGCAGTCTGCCTATGTGCCTTTATATGCTTTTCAATAAAGGCAATCCATTAAAAGGATAATCAAATTTTGTTTATTTGGAAATAAACTCATAAATCAAAAACATATTCCCCTGGACCATATATCCTGATTTTTTTCCCCACAAAATTTGGTCATTTTACCCATGATTCTAATAACATGAAAGGGCATAGCTTGGAAAATAGAAAGTTAAAGGAAACTTTCTAGTGAGATTTAAAACGTGAAGTGGATATCGTTTAAATGGAAGTGAGCCTCTGGGGGAAGTCACTTAACAAACAGAATGTTAAGCATTAAGTCTCATTAAAGACTGAGTAAAGCTGGGTAACTCCTGTAGATTTTAAAGTGAGGATGATCATATCCTCTGCAACTCTATAATTCGTTGTCTTTACTGAGATTTTGTCAAATTCTTGAATTTCAACTTGCTCATTATCATATCGAATGAAAATCCCATTTGGTTAATCCCAGAGAACCAGTTTGCAACCTTCTCTTTCCACAATCCCATTGTGGTTTGGGTGTTTAGAACATCCAGGAACTTGCAGATCAGTATCAGTTTCAAGGGCTTAAGTAATTTCAGGAAATGAATGAAGTGCCCCATCTGACCTCTAGTATGTGTGTCTGGTTCAAGAGAGCCTGGTGTTTTCTCAGGATGACCCTGACAATCACTTTTGTGACAGTGTGAGCCCTATTCTAACAGTCAGAGGAAGACACATATTTTTTAATGAAGTAGTGAGAGTTCAAGGGGAAAAAAAGTGACTAACGCAACGTATTAGACCACTCTTGATGAAGATGAGTCCTGAAAAAGAGTTTGGTATATGCTACTTCCTATTTACTTTCAAGAGAGTTGCAACATCCAAGACAGTTAACATTCAATCAATGGCTGGGTTCTGCCAATGTGCATTTTCCTTCTTTCTAGAATACCCTGCAGAAATCTGTTTTCATTCAAGAGGAAATTTCTCATTTAGATGAAAGAGGCTGACAAGTTCACTTCTGCCCCAAGTGCCATAATGCAAAAGCCCAAGTAGAAGAGGAAGGCCAGTGATGAGGAGAACCTGGGACGCTCACTAGCTTATGTGACTTTGAGGCCAACTTTTTCAAGGCTCATATTTTTATTTGTAAAATAGGAGTGATAATTTTGTATTGACACATAAGGGTATAAGGATTAAACAAGATAACATACTTGAAGTGCTTAACCTAGTCTCTGACCTTTATAGCAAAGGCTACACAGGCAAAAGCTGCTATAAATAGCTCAAGATGGTTGTTTCCCTGTGAGTTTTTCTCTCTGTGCTCACTCTCTTTTAACTAGTTGGCAGTAATGGATTTGTGGCTATTCCGGGGAAAAATGAGGACATACAGAACAAACCTAGTTTCTATTCCTTTATCATGATACAAGCTTTTTCTCAGAAAATGCCTGAAACAAGTGCAATTCAAATGTATAATGAGAGGGTTCATTATTTACTAATAGTTATGTAACTAAAGTAAAGGCCAAAAGGACCAGGGCAGGATGTCTTACTGCGTTTCTTGGTTTACTAGGCTTAGTGGTGAGTTCTCATTTTTAGAGTCTGTGTCATTAGTATAGAATTTGTGTAATCATGAGAATGAGCCCTCAAGGAGAGATTTCTGCTCCCTAGAGAATGGGTACCCTGACTTAGCAAAAAAAGAGAAGAAGACACTTCATGTGGCTCTGCAGTTCTATGTCTCATTCTGTCCACCTCTGCTGCTGACTGAGGCTGGCTTGAAGTAAAGAGATACTAATTCCTTCCATACATAGAGCAGGTGCTCTTTTTTTGAAATTTGGATGGATGACAATTCATATTTTAAAGTCCCTGTAACGCATAGTTGACACTCCTGTGCTTTGGGGAGTTTTGACCCATTTTGGCACTGTTACCTGCTGCATGTGGCGCCTGTTCAAACAATTCTCGGGTTTCACTGAGCTTATGGTTTTCCATCTGGTTGTTTTGGAACAACTTCCTTTTGTCCACTGACCAAACCAACAAATAGTAAAAGGATCAGGAACAAGAATACTAGGATCCAGGTGCCAGAATGGATGTAATTCTATGACAGGATCCTGCTTCATTTTTAGTCAGAGCACACATTTTTTCCATGGCTCTGAATACCACCATCACCATCCCAAGGGCCAAGCTAACGAAGCAGCCTCCATGTAAAGATTCTATACTCCACTCAAAGCCATTTGTACTCAAGCATGAGACATTTCTAACTCACTTCATCAAGAAACCACAGTATTTGTGATGGGGGAAAATTCTGTGCCTGAACTGCAATGTATGTATTTGTAGCTCCATTTTCAGAGATAGGCCTGATTAGCATATCATAAGCCAGCAATATTACTGAACATCAGAATGACACATTATACAGTCACCTTTGAGGTGAAATGCTTTGGCTGATTTCATTCTAACCCATTAAATTAAAAACCATCTGATAGTTGGTTTGCATGTTAAAAAGAAAGAGCAAAGGAGGACATATCTAAAGTTTTAGCTTATTCTCATAGAATAGTAAATTACAATGAAACTATAGGATAAAAACTTATCCAAGGTCATGGAATTTCTAGTCTGGAAAAAAAAATCTAAGGTTTGACTTTTGGCTATCTTAACTTTGCCAATAAAACATTGAAACGAGGGGAAGTGAAGTGGCATCTCAAGATCACAGATGAGTAAGTGGCAAAGTTGAGACTACGAGCTAGATCTCTCAATTTTAAGACCAGTTTTTTCAAACTATGTAGTCAGGTTGTGACTTCTTTTCAACATCATACAATTCAATTTTATGTGATTTAATAAATACTTACTATTTTCTACACCTTGTTAGTGCTTACCATCTCATATGGATACCCTCTGAAACAAGACTCAACTGGTTAATGAGATTTAATGAAATGGTCCAGAACTTACTTATTATTTTATTTCAGAAATCATCCCCCCAAGAGTTTCTGTATTTCTGTATCTCATAAATATATATGTGTGTTTATATATTGTTATATATATTTACAATATCTACTATATATATAATTATATATATATATATATAATTTTTAAACATTTTTTAAGGATAACTGTTTGAATGATGGGAAAGGTCACGAGTCATAACCACCTATCATAATGCACCACAGAGGTGAAATACCTGGTTTTTTCTGTGAACTTTCTTCTTCACAGAGGCATGCTAGGAAATTGTTATTAGTAGAAGCTATTTTGTCCATTCCTGACTAATTTGAGAGAACTGGTAGCAATCTGCTTCCCATTATATGCTGATGCATGGAGATTGGCGCTGTCATAGCACAAGCTATGTCTGCATGTTTAGATGACTCAACACTTTGACTTTGCCAAGTCAATTCATAAACACGTTCTTTTACTGATATGTGCAGAGTGCTGGCTAGGCGTCAGGCATCCAAACTGTGTTCCCCAATCATGCTAGGATTTTCCTTTCATATGCCCAAATGGAAGTACAGAAAACCATTAATGGACTTGCACTGAGGAGTTAACCTGGCTATGGGACAAACCTATTTGAAAGAGAGGCACTGACCCCAAATATAGGTAACCAGAGAAGAATAGAAAATCCACACTCTCTCAGGACAAGTGGTAAAGTACCAGGAGACCAGCCAATAGGTGGAATGTCAGCAGGTTTCAGGTAGTAGATTCAAGCAAATCATTCAAGATCACAGCATCCAAGACAGAGCTCAGAAATGCTTACAGATTAGACGTATCAGTACGCGAAGCTGAGTGTGAGTCAGGAAATTAGCAATTAACAAGAGCATCTATGTCCAGCTAAACAAATAAAATACATAATAATGTAAAATAAATAGTACAAATCTGCTGGAGTAGAAATGATGAGAAATCCTGGATGTATTTTCTGCACAATGGTTATATGCTATTTCTTTATCTTTTTTCCTTTATACTTAAATCATTTTGACCCCATTTAGGAGTGGCTAGTCGCACCACTAGACTCTTCTATATCTTGCCCCCTCTCCTGGAGGACCTAACTGTACAATACATTACCTGTCACAAGCTTAGAACTTATCAGACAGGAGTGCTTTTGACTGATTGTTGTTCCCTGCCCTCCTCCAGTTACTGATACCTGAGCTGGGCCGAATGAGCTGGATTTGGAACAATGCTGCTGAAGTGCATAACTTGCACAATTCAGTTTCCTACAGTTCATTCATCTGCAGTTCTTTCTCTCCCTTTTAAAACAAATCACCTTAGGCACTATTACGGGCAGGCCCTGATGCCATGCTCTTAATAGCTTGGTTATGTTGGTAATTACAATCATATGAGAGAAGTCTCCCATGTAGAATATGACAACAGCAACCCAGTAAGGGCAGGACATTGGTAATTTGAGTTCCCACTTTAAAAAGAATCTGATTTTTTTAAAACATGTTTTCCTTCTCTGCTTAAAACTTCAGAAATTTCATGAGCAATGTTGGAGAGTTGGGGTAGTTACACAACATTCAAATTTCAAGCTCTGATAATCTCTGATCTCTAGGAAAAAAAAAAGAGAAGAAAAGAAGTGACTCACCAGCCATCTATGGTTTATGGAATTGTGTTGTGCTACTCTGAGAAAGCAAAATATATTGGCTCCATAAAGGAAATGGAAACATTTGTCTTCAAAGCGATGTAGGTAAGATGGTTTAATACTGTCCGTGAAGTCATGTTCTCTCTCTGAAACATCTGCTGATTTTCTATTAACTGGAGAAAGCAAATATTGTTCTCATGTGGTATCCCCATTTGATGATTCAAGCCAAGTTTGCCCCGGAAGGGGCCTGTGATTGACTGACTGGTATTTGCTTATTTGTATTCAAGAAAATGAAGAAACACACATCCCTAAATGTGAAGTTTAAAAGGTTCTCTAAAATAAATAAATAAATAAATAAAAGGTTCTCTAAGATTTTTACTTTATTTACGATGGCAAAGAAATCCTGTTTAGTGAGTTTATTAGCATGGAGAATCCAACTCCTTACTTTTTAAAAATTGTGATCCTAAGTCTGGCTCTTTCCCGTGTTTCTCATCTATCATCCTAGCTGATCAACACACAGCCTCTGTCCCTGTATGACACAGTTACCTGTTGCTTTTTGTTTGTGTGGAGGCTTTCGGATAAAATATCAAGAGATTGAGACTTTCAGTGAGTCTTTCCAAACTCGGCTTTCTTTTGTTTCCAGAAGTCTGCATTCTTTTGATTCTATAGAAGTGGTAGGGTTTTACCCTAGTTTAATCTTGGCTCTCTGTTTCTGGTTTGACATAAACGAGGTCTTCTTAAGTGGCTATAAAACTAATGCATATTATTAACACAAAACATTCTCAGGGGCACAGGAAGTTTTGAAAGTGACCTTTGGTACTGCTTGTCTTAACCAATTCCTCAGGAATCAATTTAATCACAGAAGGGATGTTTACAAGAAGATCTGCAATGTACATACGTGTGTGCATATTTTACAGGCTGTTTTCTTGGATTAGCATTAAAAACATGCTGAAAAAGAGGCCAAGCATGGTGTGGGTGTTCCTGTTATTTTATATTTATGTTGGATCCTTGTAAAATCTTTTCCAAAGAGTGAATAAGATTCCTAGACAGAGAAGATTCTGAACTCTGCACAGTATTGAAAAACCAGATGAGATATAGTGAAAAGCATTTGCTTTGGGTATTTTGTGTGAGTGGATTAGTGTCACAGACTTGGAACAACAACAAAACAACAAAACAGTAACAACAAAATCCAACTGTAAAGGAAATAAGAAAAGAAGATTTCAAGGATAAGAAATTTTCAGAATGTAGCAATGCTAAGTTGATATGCTATAGAATACTGAGATTAAGATCTGGAACAAATAGAAGAATTATAAAAACAAAAAACAAAAACAAAAACCAGCAGGATAGAAGGTGGAAGAGGAGTTGGAAGGATAACATAATCCAATCATTCCGATCAATTAGGCACTCCATCATGCAAGAAGAAAGGAAGCTCTTGATCAATTTCTTCAATTCCACCATAATTATGGTCCTCTAGCATGAGTAGGGGAATGGTATCATTGGGGCCAATTAATGACTATAGAGGTAGAATGATATAATATGTCAACACAACCCTGAGCAGCTATCTGGAAATCTCCACAAGGATGAGAAAATCTTGAACTCTTCATTTGACTGTTTAGGTATTAAATAAGTATAATGTGAGAATATATAGTCAGTCCTGCTGTAACACATGTTTTGAAAATGTAAGTTAGTTCCAGTGCATTTGCTATACAAGGAAACAATGTGAGCATAATATGAAATTTGAGCCAGCTGTGTGTTTGCCTAGATGTGATTTTGTCCTCAAGAAACACTAGGTGAGTGAAAACAACTGTACTACCTGGTCTGAGTGGCACAGAAATACACAAAACCCACCTGCACAATCCTTGGACATCTACCCATCATTTCAGTGCACCACATGTGTTACGGACTCATGCACCCATCCCTGGTCTTACAACTTTCCATCAGATTTCGGATAATCTTCCTTCTACCACTTTGTAATAACTCATAATCTATGAACCTTTCTTCTGATGCCCACGGCCACAAGGAAACCTCAGGCCTTTCTCAAGGCAAATACCATATTTATTGTAGTATTTATGCATTCCTTAATACTGAGAAGTGTAAAAAAAAATTAAAACAAACAGACGAACAAACAAAAAACAAACAAAAATACTGAGCAGTGTAAAACTTGGCCATTCCTTCTGTTAGGGTTCTACTTTTTTTTTTTATTTCATTTTTTAACATATTACTGACCAAACTTTTGAGTATTATGCCCCCACCCTGTTTTCCTCTAAGTCCTTCTTTTCCCCCTAGATCATGTGTAGCATGGTGATCTTTAAGAACACTTATGTCATGTTATAGCAGAACCACTACATCAGAGAGGAGAACTCATGGGTTATGGGAATGGGGGAATAGGGGGAGGCACAAAACACTTTCATGTGTCAGGACTCCATGCCCAGAAGGTGCTCTTTCCTATGAAATACAAACTGTTCACTACAGTGAACAAGAAAACTACATTAGCAAGAAAATCTAAACATGTTACTTTGTCTTCATTTGCAAATTTGCCCCCTCGTCACTTTATTCCTAATTCTCCTGTGGCTTCATTTACCTGGGATGAACCTAACCAGTTGGCAGTGCCTCACACTTTGAGATGGGTTTTCCAAAGACCAAATGGACCATTTTCTTGTCTTTTCAAAGAGAGCCACACAGGAAGGAAAACAAGAAATTCAACTTTTAAGCTGGGCTATTCATGGCCTTTGCTAAATCCTGGCAAAGAATCATGGTTTTTCATTACGATTCATCTCACTGATTTCCTAATGGAATGAACTGGCCTTTTCATTAAGGCCATAGGAGAGTGAAGTTGGGTTACCCAAGTCATTAAGTGCTGTTATCTGATGAGTGAAAAATGGATTACTTTTCAGTATGCATTTGGGGATCCCTGTGTTTTCTTTCACTGGGTTCCATTTTGTGAAAATTGGTTCAAGGGGAACGAGAAGGTCAACCTTGCATATTCAGTCCTGCCAGAACAATGTATGTCTTTCTGCTCTGTGGGCAGGCAAAACAAAATAGATGGGTTCAGTAATCGGAAATTTAGTGCTAATATTCCTATTTCCCATTATTAAGAGAGCGTAGCCATCTCACCCACTCAAGAACATTTTATTCCTGTAAATAACAGGAATATTACTTCATTAGTTTCTTAGCTCTTCCATCAAAGCAGACAGACACACATACACACATGTACACACAGTGACATCTCTTTCTTCTACTAAACCCCACTTCATAGAGATTACAGTTTGCATAAGAGAGGAGAATAGTTTCACTTAAACTTCCTCCTAAATTCACTATTAAGAATATAATGCTAACACTGAGCTTATCAAAATACTCTGGATAAAAATGTAATTACAGCTTTGCTGTAATGTGAGTGCAAATCACCGTCAAAACACCTTCTGTGATTCATAAGTTATTGAAATGAACACTGTACATTTACTTATTTGGGATAATATTAAATATAATCTTACAAAGCATTATTTTATGCTTACAAAGTATTATTTGGGGTAATATTAAATGTAATCTTACAAAGTATTATTTTATCTTACAAAGTATTTATTATTATTGTTTTTTTATCTTATGAAGGTCCAATTTTATCTTATTATACTTTTAGTCTATAGCATAGACTGAATGGTTCGCAAATCCAATTCATTATATTATTAAATTTCAAATAAGAAGGAAAAATAGCAGGGATTGGGATTAGGATAAGGTAGCACAGAGGCCGTTAGATACAACTTCAAACATCTTCATTACATTCGATCTATCATCTAGGTATTTTGTATATATAGTGTTAAATATTAAGATATTTTGTAATGTGTGTTTTTGTTGTGGGAAGAGAATGTATTAATACTTAGCAACCTGCTTTTGAAACTCATAGATCAGAAAAGGAGAAACTGTGAATACACTTTCTAGAATAATTGTGTGCAGAGGTTTGTCTACACAGTTCTGCTGAATTTTGGCCTCTTCATTCTTTGTCCTTGTGAATCGATGCAATAGTTCAATGTGAAATATGGTGCTTTCTAAGCTGGATTGTGATTTACAAGGTACCAAAATAATGTCATTATAAATAGAGTCAGTCAATTTATTGTAGGAAAAAAAAAACATTCAAGATGTATTTTATCTTCAAACAGCACTATAGAAATCTACAACCAAATGCAAGATTTCCAAACCAGTGAAATTTCAAAGTAACTCCTTCCATCTCAGTCTCAACTAGATCTCTATTTTATATAGTATTAGCAACCTGTAGAGATAACAATGGGAATAAGGGATCTACAGAAATGTACAGAAATCTTCCATTTTGAAGAGTAATAATGGCTGGAACATTAGCATACGAGCCATAGCAAATAACTTTGAAGACTATAGAAGTGTGACTATAATTTTTTGGTGTCTAATCCAGCTCTAATACTGAAGCTAAAGCTTCAAATGGCTACTTTGACTTAAAAACAAAAACAAGGGGTGCCTGGGTGGCTCAGTCAGTTAAGCTTCTGCCTTTAGCTCAGGTCCTGGGATTGAGGCCCATATTGGCTACTTGCTCAGGGGCGAGTTGGCTTTTCTCTTTCCTTCTCACTCTGTAATCGCTCTTGTTCTCTCTCAAATAAATAAATAAAATCTTAAACACACACACACACATACATACACCCCCGAGAAAAACAAAAACTGAATTGATCAGTCCTTTCATCTTGATAAAAACACACAGTCTTTTGTTGATTTACTCATTCACTCATTCATTAAGCATGTATTTATTTGAGCCCATGCGACAGTGTAGGTACTAGTGTTAGGCATTGATTTTGCAGTGTAGACAAAACAAAAGACAATCCCTGTTCTTATTTATGAAGCTTCATTATAACATGGAACAAAGAAATTAAATATTTAGAAGAAATAATGGTGATCATCCAACCCTACCTTGCATACCAGAAAACAAAGCTGCAAAAACATAGTGTCTTGACAAGGGTCATAACTGTGGTTCATTTTCAGTCCAGAGGTAGAACCCAGTTTTCTGACTTTCTCTCTGGTAACGTTGCTCGTACATTGGTTGCTTGTACTTAGTTGATGCCATTGAAAAATATTCTTCTCATTAAGAAGCAAAGAATCTTCAGCAGAATTCTTCCCACATACTCAGATCATGAAAAATCAGAATTATCTTTGGCTCTTCTCTGCCTTATTGCTTAGTTTTATCAACTGCTAAATAACACAAAACCATTTTTATTCTGTTTATTTTTGCCTAATTCTCTCTCTACTCACTAACTTGAGCTCTCATTAATAAATGACTCCTGATTTGTTCAACCCCCTTTTTTTATGCGCCTCCCCCACACATTGTCTTTTTCTACTCAAATTTGTGAGCAGATTCCCATTCTGACTCTGGCCTTTGGTTGGTCCCACATTGCCTACCACAGCGAACACAGGCTCCTCTGTGAAAGATGAAATTCTCCCAAGATCTGGCATCGCTTTTTTCAGCAGTTGCTTCATAGGAGGTGCCCCAAACCACATCAACCTGTAGCACTGTTTTCTCCCCAATAGTTTCTCTATTCTGTCTTTGTTCATGTTTTTCTTTAGGTTCAGAATACGTGCATAAACTTTTATAACTCTTGAAAATTCATGAAATTACCACTTGAGTGCAACTTTTGCTGATCACCAGTGGATTAAATTGTCCGTATGTTGATCTCATACCAGTTGGGTTTGTGCTTCTTTTAAGCATTCATATTACCTAAAATTCAACCTTTTTAAAAAAATATTTTATTTATTTATTCTTTCACGAGAGACAGAGAGAGGCAGAGACATAGGCAGAGGAGAAGATATATATATATATATATATATATATATATATATATATATATATATATCTTGACCTAAACCTATTCCAAAAGATGAGGATGCTTTCCTATCTTCTGCCCTATTCTTTTTTTTCTCCTTCCTCCTTCTAGAAAAATTCAGAAATTCTAATTCTACATCTGCTTTATTACATAACGGGTGTGAGATTCAGTGAAAAGATTCAAGGAATTATAATTTAGTGTTATTTCTTTACTGGCTTGTGAGTGATCCAAAAGTCCTAGGAATTTGAGTGTATTCAAACAAGTAAACAAGTAAAATAGGCAGAGAATGGACTTTATCACAAGAATACGAGCTATAATATGAAACTCAAATGAAACGTGGTCAGGATTTGAAAGGACCCGAAGGAGATAGCACTGACCTTCACATCGGATCTCTCAGGGAATCTAGAGGTCAGGCAGGGGCACTCTGCAGCTGGGTACTGGAGGCAGGCTGAGAAGTTCCTTACAGATGGAAATCCATCTGAGTTGGGTGAATTATTTATCACACACTAAATAATCATACAAAATCTTATGCTAAGAAATAAATTTACCTAATACATTTGTCTTACCTTGAACTTTAAGTCTGTCAAAAAGAGAGTATCTAAACCAGATATTGAGATTTTCCTTATAACTTAGATGTATTTGCCTATTTTATTAACTGTATTTAGAACCAGAGATGCAAAAACTGATCTCTAGTGGCTATAATTTGAGATGATTTTGCTTTCATCTGGGGGGGGGGGGGGGCTGAAATTCAGTCCAGGACTCCTTGTTGATATCTAATCAAGACAATATAATTTTTAAACTAAAGAAAGATTTGCTCGGCTGATACCTAGACAAAAACAAGTGGCTAAGATCTCTGGTTCTATAGCCAGACTTCCTGGGGCCATTATTGGTTAGATATGGGGTCTTGAGCAGGTATATAAGATACTGGTGCTTTCCTCAGCTTACCCACTGGTTAAGTGAGAAAAATAAGCGAGTTAATACATCAGAAGCATTGAAAGAGGTCCCTGCTACTATCATGCACTCAGTAGGTATTTATTTCTTTTATTTAGATACTAATTGTTATCGCTTCAGTAAAAATATGCACTTGGAAATTTTTTTAAAAATTCAGAAAAACAGAGCAATGTTAAATGTGATTTATACAGAATTTATTTATTTATTTTTTTGATTTATACAGGATTTTTTTTTTTTATTTACGATAGTCATACAGAGAGAGAGAGGGGCAGAGACACAGGCAGAGGGAGTAGCAGGCTCCATGCACCGGGAGCCCGACGTGGGATTCGATCCCGCGTCTCCAGGATCGCGCCCTGGGCCAAAGGCAGGCGCCAAACCGCTGCGCCACCCAGGGATCCCCTGATATATACAGGATTTAACATGTTTCTTTAGACATCATCTTAAGTTGTTTCATTTGAAATGATAGCAACTTACGTGAATATATTTCTTTCATATCTTGTACAAATCACCCACTTTGGGAAACTATAATTTCATCATTAAAAAAAATCATTGGGAGCATTTGGGTGGTTTAGTCAGTTAAGTGTCTGACTCCTGATTTCAGCATAGTTCATGATCTTGGGGGCCCTGGGATGGAGCCCTGCCTCGGGCTCTGTGCTCAGTGAGGAGTCTGCTTGGGATTCCCTGCCCCCTGCCTCTGCCTACCCCCTCCCATTCCCACCCCCATGCACGCATGCATTCTCTCTCTCTCTCTCTCTCTCAAATAAATTAGTAAATCTTTCTAAAAATCATTCATTGGAATATCATACATTGTCTTATGAAAATGCTGAAATGAGTTGTTCCTTGACGAAACAAATTCAACTCTTTCCTTGACTCTTTCCTTTTTCTTCTGCTTCATACACATTCTGGAAGGCTTGGAACATATTAAAATGCACAGAGCCCTTTAGTATTTAACCAGAAAAGAAAGGAAGAAATGAATAGGGGAGGGAGGCAGGCAGAGAGAAAAGGAAGGAGGAAAGGATGGAGAAAGGAAGGAAGAGAGAGAAGAAGGAAGGAAAGATGGGAGGCAGGAGGAGAAGGGAGGAAGGCAGCCTGGCAGGGGAAATAGTTGAGCAGAGACTTATTTCAGGAGTCGAAGTTGTACTTCTCATTACGATATGAAGCATTTTGATGTGTGGTTTGGGGGACTCGCTGGGTGAACTTTATCTTTACAAAAGCCAAAATCCCGTTTGCATAAGCAAAGGAATCCCATTTCAGTTATATTCCCTCTGGAATTTCAAAAGTTCTCAAGTTCTCCCTCCTTCAATTACAAACATCAGTTCAGTCAGGGTTTTCATCGGCGGTGCAGAAGAAGTTAAAGGACATGTGACTCCAGGAGACCAAACAAGAAGATAGACAGACTCACTGGAAACGTCTAGATTCTGAAAAGTACCTGATGTGGAAAAAAATTGAAAGGGACATCGGAATGGAAAATTGCTTTGCTGGCTTCCTGTTCTCCTTCCTGCTAAGGTGGGATTAGTTACCAGCTGTCAAATGAAATATCACTTTTAATTCTTACTTGGGGGGGGTGGGGGGGGAGGAAAGCATAGGAAAAAAAAAAACTGACTTGGAAGGGAATGAGGCAACAAGAACCTTCCTTTCTATAATTCATCCCTGAAGTTTGACAGAGGACAAAAGGGCACAAGCACAGAAGGACAAGACTCTGCCTCCAATGGGAAAAGTGAGGAAGAAGTGAACCAACTGGGCAGGTAAATGGGTCTCCCTCAAGTTTTTCTCCTAATGAAGTAATCGGTGTGGTAAGGAAGTTAGTTAGGGGATTTGGAGCTTGAAGTATCCAGGTAATTACCTCAAATCTTCCCGAGGACAGACAAAGACAGGATTAATAAAAGCAAAAATTGTCACTCTCTAAAAGGAGGGTGTCTTTGGAAATCCAGTGAGCTGCCTTTGATGTAATCCTCATTCCCTCAGAAGGCACGCTTCCTTGAGGAGAGTGACAGCTTCTCAACATACAGGCGCTTGTTGCACAGGATCAGGATTTACCTAATGCTTGGGCATGCCTTCAAATGTTGCATCACATCTGTGGCATGCTTGCCAGTTTAGAAAGCTCTCTGCAGGCACGGTTTCAGTTAATGCCCACAGCACGGTATCAACCTTACCAGTAAATATGGGTGGGACGGGGGTACTGGGAAGCCAGCACACAGGCCTCCAAAGACCTGCTTGTCTTGTATCTCCTGGATGTTGGGAATTCCAAGGTTAAGGGGAATGCATTCTTTTACATCAAGAGGCCCTTGAGCAAGGTTAAAAAACAGGAATCAAAACTGCTAATACAATTTGAATCTCAATTTTATCTTAAAACAATAGGGGAAAAGAAGGCAAATCGTCTTACCGAAGGGCAGTCAGGCTTGTGATGAATCTTTATTGCTTTCTTTGCACTCTTCTTCATATTATCTCCAAAAAACACATATATCACTTTAATATCTGTGAGGGATTTTTAAAGGTATTCTTCCCATTTTTTCCTCCTCTAGGAAGGATAATGCAGCTGTTAGCCTCTTTGCTAACATTCAATAATCATTGAATATATGATTCAATATATCAGGCTTTTTTTGATACAGTTAACTTCATCATTTTTATTTAAATCATTTGTTGAAATGTAGGACATCATCATATAAAAATGCTGGACTGGATTGCTCCTTAAGAGAGAAAATTCAGGGATGCCTGGGTGGCTCAGTGGTTGAGCATCTGCCTTCAGGTCAGGTGGTGATCCCAGGGTCCCAGAATCGAATCCACCATTGGGCTCCCCACAGGGAGCCTGCTTCTCTCTCTACCTGTGTCTCTGCCTCTCTCTCAGTGTCATTCATGAATAAATAAATAAAATCTGAAAAAAAAAGAAAGTAAATTCAGATTAACTCCCCCTGCCCCCCATTTTCCTCTGCTGCTTATCATATATATATTCTGGAGGGTTTGGAACAGAGTACATCAGACTCTTTCAAGTGAAATGAGACACAACAAAGAAAAATCTGAGAGTTAGGATGATGGAGAGAAAACAAAAAAAATAAATAAATAAAACAAAACAAAAATGTAGGCATCTTCTAGTAATTATGATGTTGAGTAGAGTAGCTGGGCAGCAAGAAGGTCTTCATCAGTGTCAGAACAAGGAGGAAATGGACAAGGAATGATAGAGAAGCTCATTAAGACCTTGGACAAAATAAAAGAGTCCAGGGGAGTTAAAAAAGAATAAGTGTTTAGACAACCCCCCAAAAATATGGCATACTTAATAAAAGCATTCATTGCTTAGCATCTACAGTGTCACAGGTGTCTGCTAGATGCATTGTTGGATTCAAAGATCGTTAAGACTCAAGCCAGTCCTCACCCACTACTATTTAAAATTCAGTAAATGAAATAATTTTTAAAAAAAAAGGGGGGGGGCATCTCTGGGTGGCTTAGTGGTTTAGCGCCTGCCTTCAGCCCAGGGCATGATCCTGGAGACCCGGGATCGAGTCCCGTATCAGGCTCCCTGTGGGGAGCCTGCTTCTCCCTCTGCCTGTGTCTCTGCCTCTCTCTCTGTGTGTGTCTCTCATGAATAAATAAATAAAATATTTTAAAAAAATAAAAAAATAAAATTCAGTAAATGAAATGAGATGTGTAACAAAGGACTGTAATATATAAATTAAAAAGAACGGTGCCTTTAGAAAGTTTGTTCTTTCTTAAAATCATTTTTAAAATAAATTATAAATTGATGTTTACAGTAGACAGGGAAGGGGTTAATAAAAAGAACTTGAAGGAAAGATAGGATTTAAAAAAATTTGTTTAAAGATTTTATTTCTTTATTTGACAGAGAGAGAGAGAGAGAGAGAGAGAGTGCGTATGCACTGGAAAGAGGGCATGAGCAGGGGAGGAGCAGAGACAGAAGGAGAAGTAGGCTCTCCACTGAGCCAGGACCCTGGGATCATGACCTGAGACAAAGGCAGACACTTAACTGACTCAGCTACCCAGGTGCCCCAAGATAGGATTTTTTAAAAAGATTTTTCAGCTTTTTATAAAGCAGTTGTAGGTTTTTAGTAAAATTGAGGAAAGGTACAGATTTCCCATCTAGTCCCTGCCCCAACTCATGCGTAGCTTATTCCATTACCAACATCACTTACTAGAGTGGTGCATTGTTTTTTGTTTTGTTTTGTTTTTTGTTTTTTGTTTTTGTTTTTTTTTTTTTCATCAAGAGGGAACCGACAGGGACCCATCACAAGCACCACACCTATAGCTTACCTTAGGGTTCATTCTTGGTGGTGTATATTCCATGAGTTTTGGCAAATGCAAAATGACATGAATCATTCATTTTAAAACTTTAAGGAGTATTTCCACTGCTCTGAAAGTTCTCTGGGCTTTGCCTATTTTCTCCATGCTACCCTTCCCCAAATCTTTCCACTATCTCCATAGTTTTGCCTTTTCTGGAATGTCGTATAGTTGGAATCATATGGTATGTAGCCTTCTCAGATTGGCTTCTTTCACTTAGTAATATGTATTTAAGATTCCTTCGTGCTTTAACCACAGTTTACTTATCCATTCACCAACTGAAGAACATCTTGGTTGGTTCCAGGTTTTGGCAACTGTGAATAGAGCTGCTCTAAATGCCAATGTGTAGGTTTCTGTGTGGGCAAAGTTTTTAACTCTTTTGGGTAAAGACCAAGGAGGATTATTGCTGGATTGTATGATAGAAACATATTAGATTATACAGTCCACTTGGCGTTAACCCTGTATTAATCATTAATCAGAGAAGAAGAACATTGTCATTGGAGAAGAGTGAATTGTGTATGTTAGCAAGTGTGGAGATTGGCAAACATTTTTCTGTAAAGCACCAGATACTAAATATTTTAGTCTTTGATGGCTACATGGTCTCTGTTGAGGCTCTGAGGGCCACCGGACTCTACTATTGTAGACTGAAAACAACCATTGACAATATGCAAACCAGTGAGTGTGGCCGTATTCCAAAAACACTTGATTTATGGACACTGAAAATCGAATTTCATATAATTTCCAAATGTCACAGAATCTTCTTCTTTTAATTGTGCCCTCACCATTTAAACTTGTTTTTAGCTCACAGGACTTAAAAACAAACAAACAAAAAAAAAAAAAAAAAAAAAAAAAACAGGAATCGGGCTGAACAAACAAAAACAATTTTTCAATGACAGAGTGATAATACCACACACACTTCTACATAACAAGTAGCCTCTTTGTATAAGCAAACTCCTTTTTTAGGCCATTACTAAAATCACTGAATGGCAATAAAGTACAGATTATGGAAAAAGAGAATTTTTTATCACTTAAAGCTTTTACGCTTTGTTAATGGATTCTTTCATCCTCTGGTTACTTGACAAATCCTAACACCCACTGGCCCCTTTGATTTGCCTTGGTATCTCTTTCTGTTTCAGGGAGGATTGCAGTTCACCAAAGCTGAGCTTCAGTGAAGTTAATTTTCAGTTAAGGTAGATTTAGGAGGCATAGACATGCAACAGAAAAGCCAACCCAGATATCATTTTCATCTGGCTTTAGAAAGTGTTTTTCTACTTACATGTGAGTATGGGTGTGTCTGATGTTCTGGGAATTTACTTCAAACAAAGGAATGAAGCCACGCTGTGATTTTCTGACTCAGTTGGAGTTGGGAAACCATCCAAGTCCTCTATCTTGCCTGCTGTCCTGCTCTTCTCTGCGGTCTTTTTTAGGCTGTGTTTAGATGTCTCATCTTCTCAGATCAATCCAAACACTCACCCAAACAAAGCTACCTTTCCTGAAATGGTCCTCGCGGAGTGGAGGGTGTTACGTGTACCGTGGTGTTCTTGTAAAAGTTCTTTCAGATGGAATGCTAACAAAGGGAGCTCAGCTTTCAAACAAGGAAGGAATCAAGCAGAGAAAGTGACAAAATACTCACTACATGACCAAGTCAGATTTATTATGGATAAACCACAGTGGAAATTGCCTCAGTTAGTACAGACGTGCCCTAGTTCCCTGGTATTCAGATTTCTCTGCAGAAGAGGCAACTCTGGGTCCATCACCTCCCTAACATTTACTGGTAATTGAAAAGATACATCCTTTAGAGGGTTCAGACTCTTACGCCTGGTGCTGTGTAGCAGTTTGCCAATCAGTGCTCCTGTTAAAATGTCAAATCCCTAATGACAGCGAGCAGGTTTGGGACACTAATAATCTTCCTAAGGTAGGTCTTGTGTTTGTTTTTATCATCCTTATTTTATAGATGAGACAACTGGGATGCAGACAGGGTACATAGCTCCCGCTATCACAAACCTGGTGATAACACTAACATTAAAATTCATGTCTTGCTTCCTCAGGGGTTCATGCTTTTAAAAATGGGGGGAAAAAGCCCAAACCTCAAAATGCCAACTATGGTCAGAACCCATAAATGACCCCCTAAATTTGGAGGGCTGAACGAACCGGATGGGGCCTCCTGGGTGCCCCAGTTGCCAATGCTCTTTGGAGTAAAGACATACATTAATTCCTTGTCTGCACAATCTTCTTTTTGAACTTTTCTAGATACAGCTCCCCCAGGTCCTAAGGAGCTTGGGATTGTTATTTCTTTAGTTTCTTGTGGCTGCCTTTCACAATTTTCTGGACCTTTCTCTTGGCTCTACCATTTTAAAGCCATCTCTTCGCTTCTGCATTCTTCAGTTTTCGGACCTCTGGTCAGCTAGCTTGACCACACAATCTCTCACCACTTCATTTCACCTCTTAGGACCTATTGCTGGGGCAGAGTAACTCTAAGACTGTGCATCCTGGATGTGAACCAAAGACTGTGTTTTTTATTAATCATTTCTGTCCTAAGCTCTGGTCCTTGTGGTTGGAGGAGGGAGGACCCTCCCTCAATCTCCATCTTCCATTTGTCAGTCTTAGTCAAAGATGCTAGTTCTTTAGAACTGCGCCGTACAGTGTAACTAATCATTAAAGGCAGGTTGAATAAAGGAATGAATGGATGCTTAGCTATTTCTAGTTGTCCTGTCTCAGTTTTCATTGGGATTTGATCTCAGCCTCACCTGCTAAGAGGTAGACAGGAATTCTGGTAAAAAGGATTTCTTTGCATTGAGTAGAAGCATTTCCATAGGTTACCTCTCAACAACCCTGTTTTGTAAATATTTGTTGAGCATATTTATGGCTCAGGAAATCTTCCTCCTTCATATCCCTGACCTCATGAAAACTTAGTCAGGGTTTGCTTGAATGCCCTTCACGCTGTACCTCCTCCAGAGGGACGGGGCAGTGAGGTAACCTCTGTCTCAGCTGACCGGCTATCGCTTGCTTTATAAGATGCCAAGGGCTCCCTGTGTAGATTCTCAGGTGGAACTGTAGGAACAAACCTGTGTCAATGGTTAACTCGGGTTCTTGGTGTCTGGAGTTTTCTTTCCTTTATTATTAACTAAAGAACATTTTTACCATTGCTCAGCTGGGAGCACCCAGCTCATAGATCCTCTGCGGGGAGAGTGAATTAAAAGGTAAGCATTGCTCTATTTTGTTATTATACAAAGTCATTCAGCCTATGCTTTGCTCTTGCTGGCCTCTGTTTAAGGGGCAGCAATGCTCTGTGTCCAGCAATGTCAATGTCAATATTGAGTTAAATGCAATTAAGATAATTTAATTTCCTATGCGAGTGCTTTAAGTAGTGTGTCATGTACCTTGAGTTCTTTTGAAATTTTGGTCAAAAGTATTCTCAAAGTGTCAGCCTTTACCTGACACTATATATGTAGATATCTAAAAGTGACTTTATCATATTCTACATTCAATACCAGATGGAGTAGTTTATAATTTCTTTTGAAAGCAAATAATTGCATATATAAGTGTATATACATTTATGGGTATGTAACTTCAAGCATTGAAATGTGCTTTTACACACCCCCTCAAAAATTTTCAAGAAAAATAGGTTAATTTTTTCCAAGAATTGTAGATAATGATATGAGAGGAAATAAAAGTATGCATGTTTATAGATTTATGTTAAAATCCTCCTCTTTTTTTCCCAATCTTGTGTGAGGCTATTTTTTTTTTAAATAAGCTCTATGCTCCTTGAATTCATGACCTTGAGATCAAGAGTAGTGTGCACTACTGATTGAGCCAGCCAGATGCCCAGTTCTAGACTTTTTTTTAACATAAGTTAGAAGTAGAGAATTTTATTCTGTTGTGTTCACTTTAATTTCTCTAAATCTTTTTTTTTTCATGCATTAAAATCTTCGAAATTTTGTTCTTGAGTATATACTTAGACAGGTGTTGACATGTTGATCTTCTTTGCCCTCTGGAAGATGAATTCTCTATCATATACAACTGAATTGTTTCTGTTGGCAGTAGATACAGGTGATAAGTACGAACTTTTCTACAAACCAAGTGGATTTTGATCAGGTGCATTAAGCTCTTAGATGATCATATGAACTGAAAGGAAAGCTCCTTAGGAAAATAGAACTGGATGGAGTATTTCTGCTAAGTATTAATTACAGCTAGGCAAGAGTCAGAGCCTTAGGAAGAAAGAATAGACTAATGTATCTTTGCCACTTTAGTTTGGAAACTGTAGGCCAACCACTCTGTATGTCAGATCTTAACCAGTAAAGTGACACGAAGAGCCTAAACTGCAGCTGTTTTGTAGAATGCCATTTTAAGGAGTTCTTGAAATGAAGCTAAAAGGTTTAAAAGTGTACAGGATCCAGAATTCAAGTCCATTCAAATCAGCAGAGGGAGAGAAAGAGGAAGAAAGAGAAAGACAGACAGAGAGAAGGAGGAAGATATGGCGAGGGACCAGAGGTAACTAATATATGTAACTCCTGCTTATGATGATTATTTTTAGAACATGAGAATTGTGGTAAATCTAAGACATTAGTTTCATACAAAACAAGACCATGACCACATTTGACACTGGAAGAAACGACTTGAGTAGGATGCTGTTTTAACACATTTTCCGAAATAAGTCTATTTTGACTTGCAAGAGAACAAGAGTTTTCAAGGATATTGAATAACTAGGTTTCTTCCATTATATATATTAGTAGTCAGTCCAAGTGAAGGCTTACGTATCAGTTAGTTAAAAGTTAGGAATTGGCAAAAAATGTAGTTCTAGGGAAGGTGAATAGACATATGAAGGATATTTAGAGCAAATATTAGGTACCAAAATAACTTATATATTTAGGTGAACCTTTTTCAAATTTGTAAAACCCATTATCTGAACAAATTGTCCCACCTTTGTCCCATACGAATTTATCCCCAAATATCCTATGTTACCTCCTTGTTCTAGGAAGAGTGGACTCAGCCTAACTTTAAAAATAAAATGTGCATGCTTCTTATTACCACACAATACTGTACCTTTTCTAATCTGGTGAATATTGAGAGTTAATTGGCTTGATGCAAAGGACAAAGAGGAAATGCACATAAAGGATCTCTCATGTGTGGTCCTTGTGTGTGGATGTGATTGAGAACATGTAGGTCACCAACACTCTCTTCCTATGAGCCCTAAGTGATGTCTTGTTCATGGATATTGTTTTAAACATACCTGGGAGTCTATCATCATAGCTCTGTAACTCAACATGACTGAAGCCTTAACTCTCAAGAATCTACCTTGATTCTTTTTACAAAGTGATGGCTGGTACTTCTCTTCCTTTCTAGGCATATACAATTACTTATGTCACATTGGTAAAAGCAGTTCTTCCAGAAAGGAGGAAATTTTATTTGTTTTTTCCATTAATAGATTTTTTTGGATAATGGGAAAGAAATAAGTTCATTTTCTCAGGAAGGCAATGACCTACATATTGTTTGTAGAAAAGCAAACTCCAGAATTCTCCCTCTCTCTCTTTCTTCTTTTCTTTTTTTTTTAAATTTGTTTTTGTTTTTATTTTACCATTATAGCCTCAGCTCCTTAAACCTTTTAAGACACTGACATCGAGATAATGGGTCATCCTGTCATTTCCCTGATTTAATTGGTACTGCACTTAGCAAGAGACATTTTCCCCTGATTTATTCATTAATTGATTCTCTGAGCAAATATTTATTAAGTAACAAAAAAAGTTCTAACGCTTATGGGTTGTATGAGAGATTGTTTAATGGGTGAAACCACTTTCTTTGGGAATTTAAGACTAATGAACGAGGAAAAACAGATGATTTGTCAATGCATAATATATCATGTATTCATTCACCAAATATTTATTGACTGACTCTTCTGTGCCAGGCATTGATTAGACATATATTGATGAAAAGGACATACTGATGACTAGAAAAAGACAAAAATTCCTGCCTCTATGAATCTTACATTTTAGGAGATGTTGGGGGAGTCTACCAAGAAGTAAAATTAAAAGCATGTTAGTAGTGATAAGCAGTATAGAGAAAAACATGATGGAAGAAGGAATTACTGGGTGTTGGGGAGGAGGTAAAGGAGTGAGAGTGCTATACTTGTTATCTATTGCTGTGTAACAAATTTCCCCAAAAATGTCTCAGAACAACAATCATTTGTCATCTCTAGTTTTCTGGGTCAGGAATCCAGGCTCATCTGGGTCCTCTAGATCACATGCTGCAGTCAAAGTGTCCATTGGGACTAACCATCTCAAGCGCCTTGCATGGGTGAGGATTCTCTTCCAAGCTCAATCACATGGTACTTGGCAGGATTGGTTCCTTTGAGGCAGTTGGATGGGGGGGGGGGGCTCAGCTTTCCACTAGCTGTTGGCGAGAGTCCTTACTCAGTTCCTTGCCATGTGGGCCTCTCCATAAAATATCTCAAAACATGGCAGCTGGTTTCCATTAGAGCAAGCAGCAAGTAAACAAGACAGAGACAGAGTCTTTTTCAAACCTAATCTTGAAAGTGACATCCCCTCAGTTTGGCCAACTTCTATTCATTAGAAGTGAGTCACTTATTCCAGCCAAGACTCAAGGGGAGGGGATTTCACAAGAACATGAACACCGGGAAACAGGGATCTTAGGGAGCCATCTTTAAAGCTGTCTGTCAGAGGTTTACATTTTTAAGTAGGATTGTCAAAGAGGGCTTCCCCAAGTAGGTGATATTTGATCAAAGACCTGGAGGCTGTGAGGAAGTGAGCAATATAAATACCTTGGAGAAGCACAGTGCAGGTAGATGGAACAGCTAGTGCAAGGTTCTGAGTATGCCTGGCAAGGAGATTAGTGTGCCAGAAGCAAAATTCCAAGGGGAAGAGTAGTTGTAGATGAGGTCATGTGCCAGAATTTTTTCCAAAATGGAGAGGATTCTGCAGACTAAATGTGTCAGAGATGGCTTTTTGAGAAATTTTAAAAGACCATAGGGAGGTATAAATTTGAATAAGTAGAAAGATGGTGAGGAAGAGCATTGTAGATGGTAGGCAGGTGATGTAGAAGAAAATACAGAAGTGGGGATGAGGTAAATAAAGACACGGCTCCTCTATTTTGATCACTGGAATAATAAAAAGGTATCTTAATATCAAGATTGTGTTGAGGCCAATGATGTGCTTATGAAATAAGACTTGTAAGGAGCACACAAATTTCATCACCATAGAAACCAGGCCTTCTTTGGCCAATGCCAGCTGTTGCTAACAGCCAGGGGGCTACAAAGCAAAAATAGTTTTCTTGGGCAGTAAACAGCATTAGAAGGCTTTCTCCAAATGCCTCTCCCCTAATTAGGATGTGCTCTTCTCTCAGCTTTTAGCAAATAATGACCAGCAGTTCGTCCATCTGTCTTAGCATCTTCAAATGGTCCCTTTACTGGAAACCATGGGGATAAGGGCTCTGAACAAACAGTCCTTCTCAGATGCATTTTATCTTAGTCCATTCAGGCTTTGTATCAAAAATACTACAGATTTGGTGGGCTAAACAATAAGCATTTATTTTTCATAGTCCTGGATACTGGAAGCTCAACATTAAGATTCCATATTGTTCAGGGTTTGGTGAGACCCATTTTCTGGTTCACAGAGGGTCATCTTCTCACTAGATCCTCACATGGCACAAAAGGCAAGAGAGCTTTCTGGGCACATTTTCTTTTATAAGGGCACTAACCACATTCATGAGGGCTTCACCCTTATGACCTAATTACCTCTCCCCAAAGTCCCACCTCCTAATACCATCACATTGGGGATTAGGATTTAATGTATAAATTTTGGGAAGGTATGAACATTTAGTCCATCACATCTATCAGCATTGAAATAAACTCAGATATGTTGTTTTTTGGTTAAGGTTGCTAGGCTCAAGAGCTCAGCTTCTGGGAGGAAAAAAGTGGCTTGTCTGCACTCTGAAATGCATTGCACTGAAAAATTCTTATGCAGAGACAGTTGCTTAGTTGCTTCCTGCCTTTTCAGCTGGCCAGCCTCAGAGAACTTGGAGGGGAAATCTCATCATCATCTTTTAGACTGCACATACCCTGGACTTTGTGGTTATTAAAATGTACGGAGTGGATGGCTTTGTTTTTTTTATAGCTGCTCTTGCATGAAAAAGATGGGATCTACTATTTTCTCCCAGGGTTTTCTACACTAAAATAAAGGATTCAGATATAAAATGTACAAAAAGAGGCTTCTCACTTTTAAATACAACTTTTTCCAGTTACCTTGGCTCCACATTCACTCTCAAAAATAGGCCTGAAACTGTCCACAGATGCAAAGGAAATTTGGGAAAAGTTAATCATCTGCGTAAGAAACAGCCCCAAAGTAGATTTACTTGACACTTCCAAATAAAGGTGATTGTTACCTTAAATATGGTCCAGAAATATCACCTCAATTCTTAATTTTATTTTACTTATATGAGTACAGTTTAAAAGACTTCAGATAGTTAAAGGGCTTTAGATTATATTCCATAGATTTGTTCTTTTCACTTAAAAGCAAACATTCAACTATTTCTTCTTCTTTTTCTTTTTAAAGAAAAAAGTATGTTCAAGCAAACATGACCAAAATCATATTTTATTATGGTGAATTTTAATTTTCCATTATATCCCATTTTAAATTAGAACCATGTTCCATGCAATCAATAATCTTTTATTCAATCTGGATACAAAGATAACAAAAACTTGGTCCCTGCCCTCAGTCTGGCAGAAAAAGACAGGGTCTGTACATAATTAAGGGCAATTCAATGGCCTAGGACCATGATAAAATAAGATAGGATTAGCACACCCACCCATTGAACTTTTTTTCACAAAAGCAATAGGGGGATAGCCTTGTTTGAGGCATGTGGGTATTTCTCAGGGTGTGCTTTTAGAATTTAGAATGTTTAAACACTGAGATTTTTTTAAAAATTTATTTATTTATTTGAGAGACATCAGGCACGTGTGCATATGTGAGAGAGGGGAGGGTCTGAAGGAGAGAATCCTCAAGCAGAACCCAACCTTGGTTGGGCTCGATCCCACTGAGATCATGACCTGAGCCAAAACGCAGAGTCAGGCACTCAACCGACTGAGCCACCCATTTATCCTTGAAATAATTGTTTTTACTATGAACCATTTTATATAAGATTTTTCATTGCCTTACATTTGTGATCTTCTTTCCCTTAGTTTGGTAACTGTATTACCAAATTCTAGAGGTTCCAGGGTTCTCCAGAGAACCAGGACCAATAGGATATATAGAGAAGAAGAGACAGAAAAAGATGTACTCTTAAGAATTGGTCAAGTGATTGTCAGGGAAGGCAAGTCTCAAAACTGTGGGGTTAGGTGGCAGGTTGGAAATTAAGGTAAGAGTTGATATTGAAGTCTTTTAAAAAATATTTATTTGTTTTTAGAGACAGAAAGAATGCAAATGGGGGTGTGTGCAGAGGGAGAGGGAGAGTGAATCCTCAAGCAGACTTCCTGCTGAGTGAAGAGCCCATTGTGGGGCTGGATCCCAGGACTCTGAGGTCATGACCTGAGTTTAAATCAAGAGTTGGACACTTAATCAACCATCCCAGGTGCCCCAATATTATAGTTTTGAATCCAAACTTTGCTAGTTAGACCAGCAGGCAGGAAACTTAAGCAGTTTCTTATGTTGCAAGTCTTGAGGTGGAACTACTTCTCCTTCGGGAAACTTCAATTTTAGTTCTTAATACTTTCAACTGCATGGATATGGGCCACACACATTTTGGAGGGTCATCTGCTTTGCTGAAGGTATACACATTGTAAATGTTAATCACATCTCACAAATATCTTAAAAACAAAACAAAACAAAACAAAACATCTAGAATGATGATTGACCAAAGAACTGGACAACATAGCCTAACCACATGTATACATAAAATTAACCATTACAGCGACATAAGGCATTTTCACCCTGATTGTATTTTGTCATACAGACATGATAAGTTGGAAGCTTCAGTTTCTATAAAAGACATTAAGAACTATACTTTATTAGTTATTTCATTTTTAATTCCACAAAACAGATATGCCAAAAAATGTGATCATTTAGGGTGCCTGAGTGGCTCAGTCAGCTAAGCATCTGCCTTCAGCTCAGGTTGTGATCACAGGGTTCTGGAATTGAGCCCTATATTGGAGTCCCTGCTCAGTAGGGAGTCTGCTTCTCCCCCTCCTTCTGCCTGCTGTACTCTCTGTCAAATAAATAAATAATCAATCTTTAAAAAAATAAATAAAAATGTGATCATTTGGGTGTAGAAGTATCCATTAATTTAATGCAGCATTTTCAGTGCTATAGTCTTTTAACCGTGTAATTTGGTCAAAGAGAAAGTAATTTCTCTTAATTAAGACAAAAGAACAGGTTACCTTAAAAGACATCCATGGTCTATCCTTCTAATGGCATCGTCTCCTCTTCCGTTAACTTCACATTCACACAAAATTTTTCAGCTACTATATACTCTCTCCTATATTTGCATGTAATCTATCTTTCGCATGTAGGAGTGCTGCTTCCAAATGACTATGTTCATGGTAGTAACAATATGCCAGGAACTACGAGAATCCACAAGATAAACATGGTGTACCTTTCAGAAACATTAATTTAGCTCCAGAATTTGGATTGAGAATAAGAGGAATTAAATAATTGAACTGATAAGCAGTTTAAAGAATTACTTTTATAATTCAGGTATTTTGAGATATATATCCAGCATTCAAAATGAGCAGAGATTTAAAAAAAAAATCCTAAAACCAGAATATTTTGAGCTTGAGCCCAATCCCTTGTGTTATAATCTCAGATCCTCTAGGATCTGGGGTAGGGATAAAGATAACATATTCATTTCTTTTGTTTTTTGTTTTTTTTTCCAGGTTTTTCTTTTAGTGGAAAATTTTGAGAAGTACTATTAAAGGATAATTTTTGTGAGACCAAATTCTTGGGTTAGGTTACTACTTGATTAGTTAGTTGGCTCTGCCCCAGAAAAATATCTACTCACCCACAAACTTGGCCAGTCTTTTCACGACTATGTACTCTTCACATCTCATGTGAGACTTTTCCAAACAATGGGTAATTGAGGACATTCTGTCTCTACTTTGGGAAAATAATCCAAAGTAACCTCACAAAACAAGGCACCTAGCATAATGGCTGAACCACAAAAATTGTTCAGTAGATCTCTAATTCAAGGCTTTCCTAGACAGAAGCCAGCACATCAAGTCTGCTGCACAAGAGCAAAATAGCTGTCTCCAACTAGCACTTACCTGAAAGACACACTCTTTGATGAGCTATTAGGTTATTAACTGACCTTCTAGTGTTCTGGTAATGTACTACTGAGTTCTATTTATAGATGGCACAGGAAAAGCCTTCCCTGGACTTGCAACTAAAATTAAGAAGATGCCAGAATATTAAAGACTATGACCAGGACTGTCACAGCAAGAAGCCTGTTCCTTTTGTGTGTTTAGCTTGCCTTTTGTTTGGGTCAGAATTGAGCCAACTTGTGGGTGGTTAGATAACACTCAAGGAGAAAGTGGTGTGACTAATTTGAGCAAAGTTACACATATTTAAATTTAGGTTTTGTGGGAATAGAAAGCGGCTTCATTTCCTCATGACTAAAGTTTTATTTAGCTGTATTCGATAACAACATTATGCTGATGATAAGATTGCACTATTTGCATCAGGAGTTGAAAAGCTAAAGAAACAGTCAGAGAAATAAAACTAAGGAAAGCAAAATCACCAACCAGCAGACCCAAACCAAACCAAACAGAAGCAAAATGTACTGTGCTTTACACTCACAGGAGTTAAGTATGATGGGAATTAGGACAAGGTTTCCATGCATTATATTACTCTAGTCAGATTATTTTGTGTATGTGTTTCTCCTGCACAACTGTATCAAATCATTCCTGTTCTTTGCTAGTGTAAAGAGTGGACACCATTTCCCATTCGACATGGAATTTGGTCATGATCTGCTGTAGCAGCTCGCAAAACGACACATGAGAGTACAGACCAAGCAGAACTCGGAGGTAAGTGGAAGTCCAGCGTTGGGTCCTGTAGACATTAGCTGTTGAGAGTCACCTTGCTTCCTTTTGTGTGGAGAATAAGGGACTATATTAATTACACACAAACTAATACCATGGTAATCACTGTGCCATCGGTACAGTTTTGTGGACATGTTATGGTAGGCATCAAAATAATAGCATTTGGTAATCCCATTGCCATTCAATGGACAGAATGTTGTCATCTTTTGCACTTTGGTTTCTTGAATTGAACACATGGCACCTGAATTCTTCTAAGTCAGTGCGCAATGCTTATTCCACTGGGCACTTGGTATATAAAGATAAATCTATCAGTTGCCTCCTCCTGGGAAAGTCAAAACCTAGCAAAGGAAGACACGGGCAGAAAAACCAACTGTGCCTGGGGAATTGAGGAAAGCTGAAAGAAAGAAGAAATGTCTGCTCGATTTGTAGAGAACCTAACTTTTGGAAAACAAGAACTTAAGAATTTCTGAGTGGTTGATACATGGGGTTTTCAGAGTGTGGGTGAAGGTGGAGTGGAAATAAATGGAATAGAAAAGTGGGTGTAACCTAGGTAGTAGCTTGCATAGGATGGATATTTACAGTGCCCAGCCTTCTCTCCCAATTTACTGGGGCCTATAGTCGTAAGAATGAACTAGTTCCCCATTACTGTGGACTGGTTGTGGGAAGGGAGGAGGATTTAATAGGAGATGTGGAAATGGAGAACAGAGAAGACAAACTAATTAGTGATGCTTTCCTACTTTATAGAGGACTCCAGTTTCGTTGCAAGGTAGATTTTTTTCAATAAGAGAACTGTCTCTAACCAGAAGAACTTGATTAAGTGTTTATCAGGATTCTACTTTCTTCTTTAAAAAAAAAGATATTATTTATTTATTCATGAGAGAGAGAGAGACACAGAGAGAGAGGCAGAGACACAGGCAGAAGGAGGAGCAGGCCCCATGCAGGGAGCCCGACGTGGGACTCAATCCCGGGTCTCCAGGATCGGGCCCTGGGCTGAAGGCGGTGCTAAACTGCTAAGCCACCTGGGCTGCCCAGATTCTACTTTCTTCTCAAGTCCATTAACTGTGCTTTATTGCCCTAAACTGCATGGATGTTAACTTGGTGCCACTCTGTTCATGGAGTAGGTGGTCAGAATCTCTTTTTACATTTTAATGGTGGGTTTAAAGTGAAATTAGGAATTCAGCCTTCATACCACGGGATGAGTAGATAGAAAGGAGCATCGTGGTGCATTGGTGTAATGGGTTCAACACCAGAAGTGTTCAGTCTCACCATTATTACATATTTCTTATTATTTGATAGTAACTAATTCTTTTTTAAAGATTTTACTTATTTGAAACAGAGCCTATGTACAAGCTGGGGCAGGGGCAGAGGGAGAGGAAGAAGCAAACTCTCCTCCACTGAGCAGGGAGCCTGATGCAGGGCTTGATCCCAGGACCCTAAGATCATGGCCTGAGCTGAAGTCAGACCCTTAACTGACTGAGCCACCCAGTGCTCCTGACAGTAACTAATTCTCTATCGTTATCTTCATCTATAAAATAAATATGTGTTTTCCTAGTAGTTCTGCTTCTGTAATCAAACCTTGATAATCGAGCCTATTAAATGTGTGTGTGTATGTGTGTGTGTGTGTGTGTGTGTATTTATCTGGTGCCAGAGCCTGGAGCCACGAGGCAAGCAGTTGGAAAGACAGATGCATGTGAAGTGAAGGCAGACAACAGATGAGATCTAGTGAAAATGAGCAGGAAACCACCAGGATGGAATGGAGCTCATATCCATCTCTCACAATGCTTGAGCCTCCAATTAGAGAATGAGGGTGGCCAGCAGGAGAAACTAGTACCCATCCTCATGTAACCAGGAGCCACAGAAGCTGAAGGAAGAGAGCCACAGAACTGTGGGGTGATCTGCTATCCCGTGCCAATCTCATGAGGTAGCAGACCAGCGGCAACCTGTTGAGTAACCACAGTGCCTCACACCCTATGCCAACCTTCTGACATAAAAAGAATATGGCTGTTGATTCCCTTACATCTTACAAATCTCATGCAAAATGTCTCCCAGGGGATCCAGGCTAACCTGGAATTATGAAAGGAAGGGAATTCTGGAACATGTAGTCGCAGTTTAGCTAAATTAATACAATCCAAATCTACCATCTCTGATGCCTGCCATTCAGAATATAAAACAAGTGACTGAGACGTAGTCCCTGCCTCCAAATCGCTAACCCTGTTGTGGAAGAGAGTCTTAATTCACTCTGTTATATGTTGTAATAGAAGTGCTTTGTCTCTTTTACAAGCAAAAGGTGACATTAATGCAAGTGAATAAGTTTGGAAGTGGTACAGAGTCTCACTTTGGCTGTGTGATGTTAGATCACCTCCACACTTAAAAGTGAACACTGGGAGTGAATTCATTCTAGATATCTTAGTAAGTTTAGATCTCCTAGTCTTCGTCTTATTTTGCTTCAGTGGTATGGTGGTGCTGAATGGATAGCAACCAGATTTCTACAATAACCCCAATCCTTTCATTCACAAGATTGAACCTGTTCATTTAAGTCACCAACCATTTCCCCACAGAGACAATTTTTATCCTGATTCAGCATAACTTGTCTGTCTTTTAAGTTGGGAAAATGAGACACATTAAACCGGTGACAAAATTCCTTGACTAGGAATTTCTAAAAAAGCATTGAAGACTGGAAATAGCCTCAAAATGTCGTGTCAAAACTGTCCTGTGAAAACTCCTTTTTAATCAGCACCCTCTTGTGTAGATTGTCTCTGCTAGTTTTTTATTAGATTGTGTTTGACTTACACTTTCAACTTAGTCTCACTTTCTCCTCCTTTGATGCTGTCTAGTTAGGCAGATTTTGTGTCTTTCAGAGACTTCACATTTTCTCTCTATATCTCAAGGATAGTGTCAAAATGATGGGGTGGCCTCACTGTTTCCAAAATCCAACTGTTCTGTTACCAAAGTTATGAATAGAAGATATTTTTGTTCAATCTTCTATGAATGATAGGAGACCACATGGAGAAACTATTGAGATGTTTTCCCTACCAATAACAAAGGAACCTGTGTCACCTGACTGCAGAAATAATGTTTTCAATTTACTGATTGATTTTTGTTTAAAAATGATTCACTGTGTACCATGGTAAGTGCTTCACCGATATTAATCCTTCCATCTCCAAGGTGAACTTCATTTTTACGGATAAGGAAACAGGTACAATGGGGCCATGTAATGTTTCGAAAATCACACAGCTATTAAATGGCATAGCTGATTTTGGACCAGGCAGCCTATGTCCCTAGTATCTGTTTTTAACTACTAATCTGTCCCCTCTAAAGAACCTCAATTTTCCATAAATTCATAGCTACGTGATTATTAAGAATGTTAAATGATATTAACACATAATTTGGATTATACACTCAGCATTTAAGAAACCTTTGTGCACAACACAAAGGGAAAGCATAAGAAATGCTCAGACATTGAAATGGTAAAATAGAATAAAACCTCACTAACAGGACCCTGCTCTCTACTCTGTAATTATCGATTTCCTTGAAGTATTCTGTTTTGCATGCTAGGCATTAAATTGTTCTTTCTCTGTCAAGGCATTTAAAAAACAAAAGCAAGCCAATCAGAAACAGAAAAGAAGATGTCTGCACTCTATTTAATGGGCAGAACCACAGCCACCCTGATACAGGGATTTGTCATCTTCATCAAAAATGAGTGAACACAATCGGAACTTTAACACTGTAAATCAATAAGAATCTCACTCCATTGAGCAAGGACAACATACAGTCTAAGGAAAGCAATATTTCACTGATGGGGGAGAATGCAATTATTCTTTGTGGTCCAAATGACATATGAAAGTCTGTTGGCTTTAATACCAAATATTGAATGAAGATCAAATAAGCCATTTATCTGAGTGAAAAGATGGAGAGAAAAGTAGAGCCCAGTGAGTCTTGAGAGATTTTTCACTTTAGAGTAAAAATCTCTCCTTAATTAGTCTAATATAAAATAGCCCCTTTTCTTATAGTAAATACTAATTTTGCTAGAAATTACTGCTCTTGATATGCAAATATTTCCAATGACAATTTTCATGGAGAAGGAAAAAGCAGTATTTGTTTTACTCTTGTATGAAAATTACTCAGTTAAGATTGAAATCATTTATTGCAGAGCAAATCCTACATTTCATTGGTTCGGCCATGTATTACAAATGAAGTCAAATGTGTATTTTCAGAAAAAGCATCAGACAAAAGCCAACCATCAACATAATAAAACTATATGTTTAAGTAAAATAGTTTCAGTATTCTATGAAAGAAAACTATACTTCCTAAGAAAGCTGCTAACATAAATTTTTACTATTTAAAAGTACATCAAATAATATGAATCAAATAACATTATATAAAAATAATCAGATAATTAACAATTACAGGATTTATTAATCATTTTTCGGTATTCATCATAAGACCGTCTCTTAAAGAAATATGATGTTTACTTTTTAAGTTGAAAAAAAAACTATTAGAAAAAATTTGGCAGTTGCCCTACCCTGAAAACTGTTAGTGTGTTCATCTTAAAGATCACTGAACTCCTGAAGTTTCCAATAAACTTCTTTGTTGTGTTTGGCATTTCCTTTTACGTAGTCTCAGCTTTTAAACTAAAGACCAGATCACTCAGTGGCATGTTTTTGTTTTTCTTGTTTGTTCATCTTTATTCTTTTTTAAAAAAATTATTCTTCTTAATGAATATAACAAAACACTCATGGTAGCACTTCAAAGCTTAGAAAATGCTTTTACAGCCATGATCACATTTTGTCTTCAGAATATCTTTGCAAGAATAGTGGGAATAGTAGAGAATTCTTCTGATACTGATGGAAACAGTAAGGATCAGGTAAATTAAGTGATGTGCTGGTACCTGGTCTGCAGGGGGGTTCAGACCCTGGGGTTTGACTCCAGATCCATTTCTCTTCCATGTAGGAGTGGTTTCCTGCCTCTTCTATTGCTGCACTGGGGAAATCTTAAGAGGTTAACAGTTATCTTCGCAGTGTGGCATCAGCTTGCATTCGAATATCAGACAGACTTGGGTTTTAATCTAAACTCTACCACATGTGACTTGTAGTGGTTCTCAAAGTGTGGTCCAGGACTAGGGCCATCAGAATTGCCTGGGAACTTGTGCAAAATGCAAATTCTCAGGTTCCAACTCAGACCTACTGAATAAGCAACTCTGGGGATAGAGTCCAGCATCTCTCTTCCTCTCGTGAACCCCCACAACTGATTCTGGTAGAGACAAAGGTTGGAAAACTAGTGGCCTGGGCTAAGGCATGTCACCATTACAGAAGTTCTCTTTTCTCCTCCAGTTGGGTCAATGGTGGCTAGGATATAGAGCTCTTATAAATGTCCAACTGCACGTGGTAGATAGACAATTTAGAAATGTTGGCATTCCCAGGGAAATTAATTTTATTGCATGCATTAGTTCCAGTCCATTCAATAAATTCGGCCCTCTACATGAGAAAAGAAGTGAAGTGATCACCTTTCTTGAATGCAGCATTTTCTCTAAACCTGGAAGAGGCGACTATTTCTAACTTGTGGGTAAACTGGGTGGTATACCTTGGCGATGTCTGAAGTAGTTAGTAGCTGCCATTGAATAGAAATCAAATGAAGCCAAGTGATTTTTAGTTAGAGATCAGGGAGGGGCAGGGCCTGTCTTTGTCTCTACTGTTTTATTTGTTGTTTGTTTTTGTAATTCTGGCCATTGTGTCATGATAGCTTTGTCCAATGGCCTAATTTAGTCCAAAGGCTTGAATTACTTAAAATTTATAGATCTGGGAGTGCCTGGGTGGCTCAGCTGATTGAGTCCAACTCTTGATTTTGGCTCAGGTCATGATCTCAGGGTTGTGAGATCGAGCCCTGCTCTGTACTCAGTGGGGAGTCTGCTTGGGATTCTCTCTCTCCCTCTGCCCCTCCTGCCTTCTGCTCATGCTTTCCCCCTCTGCCAAAATATATATATATATATATATATATATATTATATAGCTAATTTAAAAGCCTTAGTTTAAAAAAAATCTATAAATTCAATTTTGAAACTCAATGAAAAAAATTTTCAGCTTGGGTTCACCCAAATATATGAAAGTTGGTCTTCGGTAGCCATATGGAGTATATAGATAAGAACAGGCAAATTAAATCAGTTTTGCTTTGATTCCCCTGTTTGTCCTCTTCCTGGATCTGTGAATGCTGAAAACATTCATTAAATACCTCCTGTGTGCCAGGCATTATGTTGCATGCTCAGGACTTGTGGGGGGAGTTAGCTAGGAGATGTTCTTGAAACTGTGGCATTCAAGCTACATCAACTGGCCACCTAAGTTCTTGGTTTTAGATGGAATTAAGAGCCCCGTATAATTTGTATATGGATTTTAAGTACCAGGAAGGGGGCAGCAGGGGCACCTGCTTTCAGTTTAAATTCCTAAAGTTTGAAGAGAAACATGTTTTTTATTGCTTTCTTTTTTTCTTTTCTTTTCTTTTCTTTTCTTTTCTTTTCTTTTCTTTCTTTTCTTTTCTTTTCTTTTCTTTTTTCTTTCCTTTTCTTTCCTTTCCTTTCCTTCTTTCCTTTCTTTTCTTCTTTTCTTTTATCTTCTTTTCTTTTCTTTTTTTTGGTCAATAGTTCCCAAAGGTGGGATTCCTAACTTGGCGAGAGGCAGTGAGAAAAACAAAAAACCAAAAACCTAAAAAGCCCTTTGGTTACTAAAGTGTAAAATGACAGAGTTTCCATCATTGTGATAGTCTGTACTCAGAGGACACATTAATAAAGAAGCTTAACTCATTGGGAAGAAGGGGAAATATTTAGCTATAAACTGGACTTACAAGTGCATGTAACATTATTTCAGAAAGTTGCCCTATCTCTGTTTACCAACTCCACATGTCGATAAAAAAGATTAAAAGCTAGTTACTCCAGTATTTACAGAGAACACAGGGCTCTGACTAACCCTGCTTAGAATCTCTGCTTACATCACACTGAGAGGCTCTGCCAACATTTCATGATCCTTGCCTTCCCTGCTCCCATCGCTGGGTCTAGCCCTCATGCACTGGTGCTTGCAACAAGGACATCTCCAAGGGGAACTGGTGGTGACCGCTTCTGTTCGGCCTCAACTGTTTCCTTGCCCAGAAAAAAAAAAAAAAAAGAAAGAAAGAAAAGCTATTCAGTCATTTGCTCAGCATTTATAGTTTTAGGCTCCGCCTTGGATTTAATCACTTACTTATCTCCCTGCCAAAGTATTTGTGCTGGTTAAACAGGGCAACACAATCCAGGGAGAACCTGCTGTTTCTGCTCCTGTCCAAAGGGTCAGCGTTGGAAAGGCCGATCACAGTGATTCTTATAGTTGAATAGGGTTGTTGTTCTGGGTTTTTTGTTTTCCCCTTGAAAGAAAATTCTAAGGCTTGAAAGCTCTAAGATAAGGGGGAAAGTCTACCTAAAAACACTGTGTGCCTTCTCACCCACCTTTCGCTGGTAGAAAACAGATCATCTTTGTTACACTTTGGCTGGATAAAAAATGCACACATTATATGGGCAATTGAGGTTAATGAAAACACTCGGATGTCATTTTCCCTGGTCCTTTCTTTTTCTGGGCTGAATTACGGACCTAATTTAGGTACATAGTCCTACTTAGAGATTGAGTTGAATTCATTGGGAGCATTTAGCATATTCATGATGCTAAAGACTCTTAAAAGTCTGTGGCTGTCATTTTGAACGATCAAATTCTATCTTCTCCAATAAGCTGTGATTCATCTACTTAAGTAATCAGAAATGTATATTGTATAATTTTGCAAAGTTGGTCAAACACAACACCTGAAGAGTAGAAGTGCCATCTGTTACTAATTGCTTTGATTGCCAGAAATGTAACCAAAACTTTGTTCAGAAATATATATATTTTTGGGGAGACACGGTGTAAGCGGTTTGGGGGCGAGGGGCAGAGGAAGAGGGAGAGAATCTCAAGCGGCCTCCCTGCTGAGCAGAGACTGACACTGGGCTCCATCTCATGAGCGTGAGATCATGACCTGAGGCGAAATCGAAAGTCAGACCCTTAACTAACTGAGCCACCCAGATGCTCCCAGAAATGTTCTTTAAGCGGCACCTGGGTGGCTTAGTCGGTTAAGCATCTGCCTTTAGCTCAGGTCCTGATCCCAAGGTCATTCTGGGATCAAGTTTTGCATCCGGCTCCCTGCTCTGTGGGGAACCTGCTTCTCCCTCTGCTGTTCCCCCTGCTTGTGGTCTCACTCTGTCAAATAAAAAAATAAAATCTAAAAAAAAAAAAAAAAAAAGTAGTGTTCTTTAAGAGATATATGGCTACTAAAAAAAGAAAACCAGGAAAAAAAAAAAAAAGGATTCAAAGTCCTTAGCCAAGCTGGTAAAAGCTTTGTCATTTGGGGTCCAACATAACGTTTTGGCATTCTGCGCCACGACTTCTCTTTTATGAATCCAGCTTTCTCATTTTACAAAAATGCTGTGTTCTTTGCTCCCATCCGGGGAACGTAAGCCTTCTCCCATTTGACTCTTATTTATCCAAGCATGTGTCCTAAAGTTCTAACCAAATCCACCTTTTGCATGACACCTTATTGGATGAATTTGAATTAAACCAGCAAGGAGCCTGCCCTCCTTCAAGCACTCACTTGACCTTCATCGATGACCCTTTCCCACTCATCTGACTGTTCACCAAAGCAAAAGTGAAATAAAAATACAGTTCAAGTGGTCATTTTATGTTTCTTATATCTTGCCTTCTAAATAGCCTACTAACTTCTTGTGGGCTGGCATTATGTCTTAAAAGTCATACCATTGCAAACAACCTGTTACCTGCCTTGAATATCAGAAGTTGGGAAGGCCGAACAAATAGCATTTATTTATTGGAGGCAAAGAATAAAAATTAGGCTTAGAAATGAGATAGAATAGAATTAGCTCCTTGAGCAGATATACTGTGCACAAGTTACATTATGTTAGTTATTTTATTTGGGATTCTCCTTCCCCATAGGAGCTCACCCTATCCCCCCAACATGTGCTTGCATACACATACACACGCACGTGCGTGCGCGCGCGCACCTCTTTCTTTCTTTCTTTCTTTTTTTTTTTTTTTTTTTTTGCGCACCTCTTTCTGATGTTTTAATTGTATCTGTTCTATTGGTTGCTGGCCTAGGTCCTTGTTGTTATTCTGGAAAGGTTTTCAGGTCTTTGCTTCATCCACACAAGGCTTTCTTTATCAGATACACAGGGATCTCTATTTCATTTAGATTCTACTCTCAAATCATCCTGACCTACTCCGTGAAGAGATATTTCTCTCTTATTTTACCCTCTCATGTAATATCTACATTTAATTTGAGACTTCTGGGTGCACATAGCTATATTATGAATAACATTAATATGTAAAATACTATGGTGGTGTGGATGCCAGGTTAATTTGAAAAAGATTGGGAGGGGTCACTTGTGCTATTTAAGCAGATCTTCATTCATAGGCCAGGAAAACAGGTGTTCTATAATACCAAAAGGTCTAAAATTTGCTCTGCCTCATAAATAACAGAAACCCAGAATATCTATTTGAAAGCACATTGAGGTGAAGCAGAGCAGGCTCTGCATATTTTTTATTTAGTTTTTATTGTTTTATGAGTCTCAGTTTCCAGATAGAAGCCAACTTATTTATATGATATCTTCCAAAAATGTGCTTGCTCCCTTTAGCCTGTCTATTCAAAATTATCCAATAAATTATATAAGCAGACCCACCCCTCTACCTTCCCAGAAATAGATGGCTAGCGATCTATAGATGTCATGTCAAGTTTGAGCAACTAAGATTTCCATCAGCTCTTGGGAATGTGATATATCACAACCAGAGAGTAAACTGAATATCTAGAGTGGCACTGATGGTAAACAAAGTCAGAACCTGACTGACTTAGGGAAGCTGGTGTATAGTTGGAAGTAATTGAACTGCTTACTAGTGCATCTATGCAGAGGTCCTAGAAGATCTCTCAGAGACAAAGGAACAGATGAGAAAATCCTCAAAGGTGTAAAATAACCTTTCAAATGCAAGTATGGATGTTGTAATAATTTCTTCAGGCTGCTGTAACTGGGCAGTTTAAAACAAAAATGTCTTCTCTCACAGTTGGGAAGCCAGAAGTCAAGATTACTCTCCCACCATGGCCTCTGGGGGAAAATCCTTCTGTGCCTCTTCATTTTCTGGTAACCCGAGGCTCCTAGCTTGTGGTAAGGCCATTCCAGCCTCCATCTCTGTCTTCACACCTATCTTATTCTCTCTGGGCAGGTGTTCCTTCTTCTTAGAAGGACACCAGTCATTTTGGAGGAGAGCCTACACTAATGACCTCTTTTCCAGTTGATCACATGGGCAAAGACCCTATTTCCATGTGCCAGAGGTGAGGACTTCCCCAAATGTCTCTGGGAGGACACAAGCCAACCCGTAACAGCCAATGATGACAGAAAAACGAGAAACCCCACCCTTTCCTCAGAAAAGAGGAGAGAAACCCATGGAAATGAAGAATGACCTTCCTTTCCTTTTCCTACAATTCTTTCTATTATTTTGCTTTTGTTTATGTTGGCCATTATAAAATGCTTAGGTAATATTAGATGGAAGCATTTATTCTTCTACCGATCGTTTTGAACCTTTCACCCCTTTGAAGAGGCACAGCCCCACTGCTCTTTTGCCATGAGTTGCAACTATCAGAATTTGATTTTTGGGGGTAGCCCCGATGGCTCATTGGTTTAGCACCGCCTTCAGCCCAGGACGTGATCCTGGAGACCTGGGATCGAGACATCGGGCTCCCTGCATGGAGCCTGCTTCTCCCTCTGCCTGTGTCTCTGCCTCTCTCTCTCTCTCTGTCTGTCTCTCTGTCTCTCATGAATAAATAAATAAAATCTTAAAAAAAAAGATTTTGATTTTTTTCGTCAGTAGGCAGGCAACCTTAAGGCTGATAATGAACCAAACAGAAGAATGTGTTTCACAAAGGGGAAAGAAAAGGCAAATAAAAAGGGAAAATAAAGAAACAATCAGCTGTGATTGAGGAAAGGTGAAAGACATGAAGTATTCTCAGAAATAGTTATCCTATAAACATGGAGAAAAGAGGGATTTGGGTATTGACGCAAGAACTCATGACTCAGATTTTCTGCCATCACTTCTCTTGTGCCCCAGACGACTGTGTGCTCTGCAGCTTCCTCTATATTTTCCAGATTTCCTAGCCTAAAGAGAAATAACAATAGTAACATTTGCATTTACTTAAGGCTTTGGAAAAACCAAAGTGAAAATAAAAGTAACCTTCAAGAAGCATCTGTACGGAATAATTGACCCAACTCTTTCGGCCAAGCCTGTCCTTTGGTCTTTATTTTCAGGGCAGCAATCGCAATACTTTCAGCAGAGGGTGGACGGGTGAGAATATCAAATAAATGGTTCTGTAAGAGAAAACATCCAGGAGCTGAAAAGACTGTTGATTGGTGAGTGTTGGCATTTCTGGCTTTGAGAGACTGGTAGAAATCGAAAGAACTTGTCTTGCTAACAGTTAGCAAAAGTGTGCATTGTACACACAGACACCATCTAGACAGAAAGGAAGAATGGGCTGTCAAAGTATGCAAATTGCCACACCCATCCAGTGCGCTTTATTTGCCAACGTTGAGAGAAGCCACAGAAATAGAGCCAGCAGAAAAGGTGGGGAAGATGGGAAAGTATGTCTACCTTACTTTATTTGTGGCTAAGACAAATTTGATTTGGTAGATTTAAAAAGGCTGAGATTTATTATGCCCTGGCTCCCCCCTGTACCACCCAGATTTAAAATAACTTTGGACTGTTAAAATAGAGTCACATTTTAAAGTGAACGCAAAGTGGACAAAATGCCATGTGTCTAGGAACATGATGCACCCAACATGTGAGAGTTCACCAGTCCTGATAGATGGCAGGAGTTGCTGTTCTCAAGATCCTTTACTGCAAGGCGATGTAATTTCTCCACAGAAAAACCATCATCATTGAGTATTTGTTATAATAGTTTTCATTAAGATGGGGGAGATTCAATTATAATTAATCAATCCAGCTTTAACATTTAGCTAATAGATAGATTTCTAAGAAAGCCAAGCCGTGCTTAAAAAAATTAAAAAAAAAAAGAATGATTAAATGCATTTTTGTGTGTGTGTGTGTGTGTCCTGTGATGGAGAGTTTGAATACTTTATTCTGGGGTTTTAATCCCAAATGATCCAATCTACAAGTATTGATGCGGAGGCTATAGTTTTAAGAAGCATATTTTTGTTAAAGTAGCTGTCCCACATTTCATTTGCCATCATATTGTGGTGTTTGCTTTGGGAGGCTGGATAAGCAAATGGATGATGGCCAAGACCATGTATGACAATACAACTCTGACCCATAACCTTTAAAACAAATAGCTAGGTGACAAACCACAGTCTTTGGAGCAGTGAGCCCCAGATGGTCAAGACTTGGTCATTGACTTCCAATGTCTCAATCTTTCCCCCTGCTTCTGACTGAAATCCAAATCAGAGAAAACAAAACATGCTTTCCAAACCAATCACAAAGAATGTCCTGCTTCCAGTTAATCTGATTTTAGGTTCCCACGTCAGAATCCTCTGGTCATACCTTTAACTTGCCCGTTTTCACTATAGAGCTTCTCTGATCCCTTGTCTCTCTTTGAGTCTCTGCCAAACGCAAGTGAGATGGCTGACTCCCTTGCTATAGTAAATTCTAAATGGTACCCCCTGCTTGATTCTCATTTGAGTAGTCCTTATTTCTACAATGTTTATTATAATTTCTATATAGAAACCTTTCAATGTCAAGATGAGCTATGCCCAAGTTCAGAAAATCATTTAGGGCCACTGGATATTAAGTATAGTGCCAATAATTCTGAAAGCCAGAAAAATTATTAGAATCCGTTCACACTTGGGTCAAGATTCCTTCAGCCTAGCTCAGATCTGTGATGATTTGGCATTTGTATTACTCAGTCTTACTTCCACGTCATTACAGCAATTGTCTCACTGCTTGTGAGTCTCTTGCATACAGTCTGGGTTGTGTGGTTGTTTTCTTTGTGGAACTACTCAGGTGTAATCGATACCCCCTGTGGTCGGTTCACATTGGCTCTGTTTTTGAGGTTGATTTTGCCTTGGCTAACTGAAATGTGTGGTCTGATATTACAAAATTTCAACTCTAATCCTGCCAATAAATTTCATTTATCATGTCACTTTGAGGAGAGTCTTTTAACATACTTAAGGCTCAGTTGGTTTATTTAAAAATTGCTAATGACTCTGGTACCTACCATATAGGTTGCTTAAGAATTAAAATAGAATTTCTGTAAAATAGTCACAAAAATCCCAATAGGTAGTATGTATTTAATAAGTGATAGTTACTATTATTCTATCAAAATAGATGTTCATATTTCCAATGAACAATCTTTTTATCTCATGTGACAATGCAGAACAGGTTTCTTTTTTTTTAGATTTGCTTATTTATCTTAGAGAGAGAGGGATAGAGAGAGAGAGAGAGCAAGACTGAGGTGGAGGAAGAGTAAAAGGAGAAGGAGACAAGCAGACTTCCCCCAGAGTGGGGCTCCATCCCAGGACCCTGAGATCATGACCTGATCTGAAATCAAGAGTTGGACACTTAATTGACTAAGCCACCCGGGAGTCCCAACACAATATTTCAAGCAAAGATTTGGAAATTGCTGACAACTTGCTAATTTTTCTGATTGTATTAGGTATCAGATAAGCACTGTTACAAGACAATATATGCGTAACATCACATGGAGAATGAAGGCACTTGTCTTTATAATTCATCACATCATGTCTTCATGATGTACACCTTCTGTTGTATTAAAAACCAAGCCTCTCAGAGCTGGGCTGACTTGGCACGAGGCAATCAAGGATGCTTTGACCTTTGCATTCACAATGGCCTCTCTTGGTTGAGCAGGTCATAGCTAGTAAGTTAGCTAAGATTTTTGGATATAAACTTTGCTTTTTAGAGTGTAGACAAAACTTCATTTAAAATATGTAACTCCAAAGATGCAGCAAGACACATGGCACAGCTAGCCAAAGGAGGGAGCACGTTCTCTTCCTCTTTAACATCCTATCACAGTCAAAGAAAGCGTCTGACATGGTGAAGTGTTCATTTTGCAGACATGACGTGTGCACGTTTAATTTCTGAACCAAACAAAGGAAAAATTCCTGGGCATTTTATGTGCATTTTTCTTAATACGATCGCAGAATCAGAGTTAGCCATTTAATCCCAAACGAGACATGACTTCACTGGGGTTTGTCCCTTGACTAAATTTCGGAGTTCCTCACAAGGACAGCAAGGATTGCATTGCCTCTGTACTCCTGTCTCCTGGCTGATGTCCGGGATTTGTTTGGAGGGCAGGTGGGGGGGGGGGTCTCCAGCAAATGTTTTCAGAGCAAATACTTGTGGGAATTTCACTGTTTTTTGTCACAAAAGCCAGTTAGTGGTCAATCTGGAAACAAAGAGTGGAATGAGTTACCTTGTTAAAATTCTTCAATCACAAAGCATTTGCTATGTTTGGTGGGTTTCGTTAGAAATTAGAGGAACAGGTCATTACAGGGAAGTGGGATGACCCGTTGGGAGCATCTGGAACACTTTTTCACAATATTATGCATGTTAGTAGATTCTTGATGAAATGTCACTAAGAAACGGGCCCTCAGTACAGCTCCACATCACATGGTTTGCAGCTTCCCTACAGTGGCTATTTCAAATGTCTTCCATTCTCTTTAAATCTCTAATTCTGTCTCCTCTCCCCATCTTCCCTTTACTTAACCAGGGAATAAAATCACAAACCTGTTGCGACCCAAGCTATAGGCTTGATCTCAGCTGCATGCATTCTTTCCTTCGACTCTTCCCTGACTGTTCCCCATTCTTCCACTCTGGGGTTCCTCCTTTCCCTTCCGTCTCCCTACCAACGGATTTCTGATTATTGTAGATTCAGACTCCCAAGGATCTCTCCGATCTGCTCCTTTTGCTTTATTTCCCAGGGTTATGCAATATCTTTCGTACTGCCCTCCCTATCAGTTGTCTAGCCAATCCATTCCCACCACCACAGCCAGAATATCTTCCCCGAAATGCTAATCAGATTGGCTTACTCCCTTGATCAAAACCCTTTAATTCTTCCTTAGCATAATCAACATTATTTAACCTGACTTACTAGGTACTGCTCACCACTCCAGCTCGATCTTTCTCATACTCCTTGCCATCCTAGATCTCCGGATTAAGCCAAATAAGCATTTTTATTTTTCCTGCTAATGCTTATTCAGTGCTAACATAGTTTGTCTCAACCAGTTGCATTCAGTATGAATAGAGTAAGGGTGTAAATTACACCCTTGGGGAAATGTGACTCACGACTAACTACTGCAGAGTGGATTCACTAAAGAACAAAAACAAACACATCCATGGCTTTTAAGAAAGCAGGAGCCTATCCAAGAGTGAAAAAGCCTAAACATGAAAACAAATTTATTCACTGTGGTGATTGTTTTTTTTTGTTTTGTTTTGTTTTGGTTTGGTTTGTTTTGGTTTGGTTTTTTTGGAGGTAGAGGGAAGGGTCAAGGGAGAGAGAGAATCTTAAGCAGGCTCCATACCCAGCACAGAGCCCTGGGTCTCAGGACCCTGAGATCATGACCTGAGCCAAAGTCAAGAGTCAGATGCTCAAATGACTGAGCCACCCAGGCGCCCCTCATTGTTGAGTTTTAAGTCAAATATTTCTAGTTTCCTTAATGTGTGATAAGGACTTGATACATGCTTACTGAATTAATATAAACATTTAAAACTTTAAATCGTGTTTTACAGTATCCCTTTTAACAAGCCAGCAGTTTTAGTTCCAGTGTCTTTTCCATTCCATGACAAAACCACACACACATACACATACACACACACACACACACACACACACACAACTTAGTGGTACATCTAATTAGGCTTAGGGTATATAATAATTGCTTAGTGGTCTATCTGATTTAATAAGAATAATCAATTTTGCATTGATTTTATGTACAGGACTATTTTATTTCCAGTGCAAGTACCAATTTTCCTTTTCTGACCCAAATAGTAGAAGCTAGAGGGTTTGTCTGTGACAAGATATATTCTCCCCTTCATAGATGCTTTGACATTGAATTTTGATGGAACTGGATCTTTGAAGTAGAATTTTTTTCAAGTGGAATCTGAGGCTGTCAAACATCACCTCAGTAATTATGAATTAAAATCTATCACATGTTAAAAGAGACCTTCAAAGGAGAACAAGCAGGACATTGAGCAAATACTAAAACCTGGCTGATTTATTGTACAGTGTCCTGCATGAGTAGCTTAGATCAGCTCAGGAGATCCAGTGGTGTTCACCTCTTACCAAATTCGCGTTCTGAGATGTCAAATTGGTAACTTGAAATCAGTTATGGTTGGAGTATTTACACTACAGACAGAAATTGGCAAACTCTATCAGGCAGGCCCCCCCCCCCACCAACCCCTTGAAGGCCTTGTTAAAATTCTCCAGCACATCATTGCTTATCCTTATGTTGACTAAATGTCCTAGCAGTCCTGGTTGACATCTATTGTCTTAGTCACTTGTCATTTTGCCATTTGTTCCTACCTTTTACGCTTTCAAGAGTGACAAATTAAATAAGCACTATGCAGATGAGGAATGATTTGAAGGCTTTGAAGATTTTTTTCGTGGAAGATGTGAAGATTGAGTTAGAAAGAAGCAACTAGAAGATTCTTATCTTACGTTGTCTGAAGAACTTGCTGTTGGAAGTAGTACAAGACTCGATTTTCAGAAAAGCCCTATGAAAGCTACGGGGAGACACATTTTGATCTGAGTTTAAGGAAGAACTTCCTCATTGGTAGCGTTGACTCATCATAAAACAGGAATAGAATACATGAGGGTTCAGAGGTCCTTGTCAAAGACAATGCTCAAACAGAGCCTGAGGGCCAAAGTGAGGGAATCTGGTAGAAAGACTCAAGCAATGATTTCTGTATTAATCGTATTGTATTAATGCCCTCTTGAGGATTCATATTTTGAGTTGAATCCCCCTCTGACAGTACTTGACTCAGACATTTTTGGCAATTCTTAGGGGGTCTTTGCTTGGTAACACGTGTTTTGTGACTGACACAAAAACCAGCTGGAAAAAGAACTCCTTCAAATTCAGAACAAAAGAACAACCCAAAACAGAAACCTTAGTAAATCTCATGTTCAGTTTTAAAATTAAATAATTATCACTAATTTGGGAGGAAATACATGCTAACCAGCTTACACTGATTTATTTCTGATTTCAAAAGTCTACTAGGATACTCTACTTTGGCACAGTTTGGCCAAAGAGAAGAAAATGAGTCAATGAATTTCAAATAATTTTAGTATCATATGTGTTGGAAGAGCTGTCAAAAGTCGTGGGAGAGGAACACACTGTTTAGTAGCAAGGATTTCAAGCACTTTCTCTGTCCCTATGGTAGCCTGGGGTTAGAATAGCAGCCCTCAGGCCAGCAAAAATGGCACCTGTGAAGGTTATTTGGGTCTCTGAGGGTAAGGTTTCAGCAGAGGCTGAGGCTGTAGGAAACAGCATAAAATTGTTCACTAGGTATGGAAAACCAGGTTAAAATAAGTAATTTTGTCCCTTACCTACTACATAGTACTAGTAGTACTATACTGTACCACATGGGAGTCAGACTATTTTTTCCCTATCTCAAATGACTTTACTGAATTAGTCAGTTAGATTATCACATGGATTATCATAAGAATAGTTTGTAGGGATTTTCTCCTAGACCAATGCCTTTCCTTTGCATATCTTTAAGCTTACCTCAAAGGACTCTGCCCATCCCTTCAGCCTTGCAGATTCCTTCCAATGTTTTCTATATTTTGTTTGACTTTTCGCCAACCAGAAACCTTTTGGCCAACCAGAAACTCTCATCCACCAACCCGCATTCATCTCTCTTCATAGTCTCCCAATCGGACTCCTATGTAACAACACAGAGGCAGCAAATATTATTGCCTGATATTGTTTAAGTGCCTCACAAATATTAATTCATTTACACCTGCTGAGAGCTACACAAAATAGGTATTTTTATTATCTTTTTTTTTTAAATAGATGAGAGCGTTGAGACACAGTGTGCCTAATAAAGTAGCTGGAGACAGTTTCTAATCAACAGTGTTACAAATCTCAGCTCTTAATCGGGATGTTGCCTCTTATTGTAAAGATAAGAAACTGAGCCAATCTTAATATGATTCTCTGAAAACCAAGTTAGCACTCATCCTTCCATGGAAACGTGTTTTACCCTACCCATACGTGAAGTCTACCTTTCTTCTTATGAACATCCCTTTTCCCAAGCTTTGCGATGCTCAAAGTCAATGTTAAAAACACTGCATCCTTTTATACACATTTTATGTGTGTACCTTCTCCTTAAGGAATTCACATTTATTATATTTTGTGAAAGAGATTACATTCACATGTGTTTTGAGTCCATATTCTGTTACAGATTCCTTTAACTAAAAACAAAACTCATGTACTCCGTTCTTTGAGTCTAGAACAGTTATTCTTAACCCGGAGTTGATTTTTTTCCCCCCTAAGGGACATCTGGACACATTTTTGACTGTCACACAGGGGGTTGAGTCACATTGTCATCTAGTGGACAAAGTTTAAGGATATTGCTAAGCACCCTGTAGGCACAGAACATCATCCCATACAAAGAATTACCTGGCTCAAATGTCAAGGCTGAGAAACCCAGACCTAGGATATTTTGCATATTTAAAGTGACTCTGTTGAGGACATTTTATGCACCTCCTCAGTAGTACTATAAAAGCTATATAAAAACTAGATGCATTAAATCTATCATTATTAGCGTATCAGTCTGTCAGATTCTGTAGACTCAGTTTATATGTCTCATATTTAATTCCCTCTTCTTGGAAGTCTGAATGGTTTATAAAGGACACAGATTCATAATTTAGTCTTAAAATAAGTGTGACTCTTACAGAAAATGGTTATAATAGCAGATTTCTTATTACTCATCTACTCATTCTTTTAAAGTTTTTATTTAAATTCCAGTTAGTTAACATATAATTAATATTAGCTTCAGGTGTACAATATAATGATTCAACACTGCATACAATACCCAGTGATCATCACAAGTGCCCTTTTTAATCCCCCTTATCTATTTCACCCATCCCCTCACCCACTTCCCCTCTGGTAACCCACAGTCTGTTCTCTATAGTTAAGAGGCTGTTTCTTGGCTTGCCTCTCCCCCCCCCCCTTTGTTCATTTGTTTTGTTTCTTAAATTCCACATATGAGTGAAATCATGTGGTATTTCTCTTTCTGTGACTGACTTTTTCACTTAGCAATATACTCTCAAGCTCCACCCATATCATTGCAAATGGCAAGACTGCATTCTTTTTTATGGGTAATATTCCATAGTGTGTGTGTGTACATACCATATCTTCTTAAAATAATGTTTTAATTTTTTTTTTAAGAAAGAAGCATTAAGCCTTAACTATATACCAAGCATGTTCTAGGTGAACAAGTAGTTTAAGATAAAGCCATGATTAAGTTGTAGATCAATGTTAGGATTATTTTGATTAATGTTTACTGAAAAGTTATTAATGTGGGTTTTATATTTCCTATGGTTTATTTATATCATTTTACACCATTATAAAAACAGTTTTACTTAAGATGAAATTAAGCAAAGTATTTTACATAATGTAGGAGAAAAAAGAGGAAAAATATTGAAAGAAAACAGTTGATTATTCACTTTTCACCCAGTTAGTTGAAATTGGTGGCTAGTAATATATCCTGCAAAAAGCAGGTCCAGTTGTTGACCCAATAATAGTATTCCATTCTCTCCCTATGATTTTGAAAGGAAACCATGAGATCAAACAGAACACCTTCTTCAAGTTTCCCCAAAATACTATTTGCAATGGAAATGACACACAGGGCTAATTGTAGGACATTCACTTTATTAAAAAATCAAAAAGTTGGCAATATCTTATACGACAAATGAGAACATCTGCCATGTTAAAATCAAAGAAAGCAAAAAATCTCTCCCTGAAAAATAAATCCTTGCTGCTGCCTATATCCCTTCCCATCCATCCAGCATTTTTTTCTACAACATTTGAGAGCAGAACTCTCAACAGACAGTCTCCACTCCCTCCCACCCTGTTCCCACTTGCTTCTAGTCTCATCAAGCATCTGACTCCAGAACGCTATTGAGGCATCTTCCATCAGTCACCAATGACATCACATTGCCACAACCAAGGGTCAAGTCTTAGTTCTTACCCTGACCCATCATTAATCTGTGACACAGATAACTCCCTTTTTCCTATCGCACTTGTTTCATTTCGTACCACATCTCGAGCTTTTCTTTCTACTTCAAACAGCTCACCTTCTAGATCCCTTTTGTAGGACCTCCCTCATCTTCCCAACCTCAGACAGGGTTGCCCCCAGAGCTTGAGCACTGGAATCCCATTCTTTTCTAACTATTCTTACTGCCTGTCTGGTCTCACTCACATTCGTGGCTTTAAATACTACATATGTACTGATAACTTCTAATTCTGGACGTAATGTATCATCCACCTGACATTTTCATTTAGTTGTCAGAGAGGACACCCAGTTAGCATAAGAATACCTCAACTTCAAAATCCCTTCTCTCCCAGCTCCATCATCTCGTAAATGGCACCATTTACCATCTCGGTACATTCGGCAATTTCTTTTTTTTTTTTTAAATTTTTATTTATTTATGATAGGCACACAGTGAGAGAGAGAGAGGCAGAGACACAGGCAGAGGGAGAAGCAGGCTCCATGCACCGGGAGCCCGACGTGGGACTCGATCCCGGGTCTCCAGGATCGCGCCCTGGGCCAAAGGCAGGCGCCAAACCACTGCGCCACCCAGGGATCCCACATTCGGCAATTTCTTAAAAATGTCCACATTTTCATGACTAAGTTCATTGCAAATTATAAGACTTCTCAATAGGTGAAAATGAGCAATAGGAAGAAACGTAATCCCTCCTTTGTCCTTGACCTCTAAGTCAAGCAAGCAAGTTTGCTTGCTTCCTCTAAGAAGCAAGCAAACAAGCCAGAAAACAAAACCTGTTTCTCAGAAAGAGATGTAAGCTTTGTCCTTGGAAGCATTACTGAGGTTGTTAGTGGTCATCTAGGGGCACACAATTCTTTGGAACCCGAATGAGATCATGTTGGGCAAGAAGCGGTTTGCCTTAGGTTTAGGATTACATTGGGCGTGTGTTTACACAGAAAAATCTTTATGGCAACAAGATAGCACCTACGAAGTACACACGTGGAAGAGGCTGTATGAGTCCTGGAGGTGTTGGTTAGAGAAAAATCCAGCCTTCTGGGACAGTAAGAAGGTTAGGAGCAATCTGGGTCCATTCTATGATCTGGGAAGCCCCCAAAGGTCTGATCGAAAGACAAAGATGTAGATGGGCAGGGAGGAAGGCTAATTTCTTCTCGATGCTTGTTTTCTGTAAAGCCACCATTGGCAAGACTGTCTACTACGTGTAGGCATGGGAACCAGTTAAAGAAAGTGTTGATTCACTAGAGTGAAGCTGAGAACTCACTGGCCTTTGTGTGTTGGTGAATGTGTCCGGAAAAGGCAAAGAAGAGCGAGATTCTCCTGTGGGGTTTCTCATCTCCATGGCGGTAGGTGCTGACAGCTCCAGAGAGAGCAGGAAGGAGCAGAGACAAACGAGCCTGAGATGTGTAGTCGCAGTGCTGCAAGGAGATGAAAAGGACTCAGGGTTTTGAACTTCATGATCTGTAACTAAGGTAAGACCATTTAGTGGGTTACAGAGTGATCCAAGCCTCAACTAATTGCTTGCCTGATCTTGAGCTCCTTGTTTGGGTGTATGCCTGCTAATTGGCACCTTCATGGAGCTTCCTTTGGCTGTTTATTGCTTTACCATCTATGGCTGGGAAGAGTCTCTCTTTCTCTCGTGTAATCTCCCGGGGGGGGGGGGGTGAACCAAACAGATTAAGAACATGAGTGCCATTCATAGATCAGTTAAGGGAAGTAACACTCAGAGAGACAGAGAGAGAGAGAGAGAGAGAGAGAGAGAGAGAGAGAGAAAGATCAAAAGCGTGATGACATAGCCAGAGGACCATTACTTATTGACCTGGGGACAATGTGGAAAAGGATGAGCCTTTAATCTCCCATGGGAACAATCATTCGTCAAACCACCTCTTCTGTAGGTCGCTGCCACTCTTCCACTGTTCCCAAGTGCCAACAAGGCGGCACTGAGAATTTGAAACGGTGTGTGAGGACACGCTGTCTTTGATTCATCGTTCATCGCGTCCTTACACCTAAAAATATAGATGGAAACACAGGAAGGTCTCACTAGAAAAAAGCTGCTGAAAGGCACCTCCGGTAAATAATAAGCTCCTCAAACCGCGAAGTCTGATGAGGTGTAAGAGCACTGGGCTTCCTAACTTTTAAAGGTTTGCTTCTACTCATTGTTGTCTTTCGATTTGCAATCTGGACTGTTGCTAGGGAGTAAATAGCATCTGCTGCGTTCCACGCCTTCAGCTTCCCACTTCGCCAGTGGAAGGAGCAGAGGCAGAGCTAATGCAGCTCATCTACCTGGAAATTTCCAAGATCGCAGAGATGCATGGCCATGGCTTTAAACCTAAACATGTCTTACTGATGAAACTCCTTAAGCTTTTCTTCTTTCTTTCTTTCTTTCTTTCTTCTTTCTTTCTTTCTTTCTTTCTTCTTTCTTTCTTTCTTCTTCTTTCTTTCTTTCTTCTTTCTTTCAATTTTATTTATCTATTCATGAGAGATGCAGAGAGAGAGGCAGAGACACAGGCAGAGGGAGAAGCAGGCTCCTTGCAGAGAACCTCATGTGCAACTTGATCCCAGGACCCTGGGATCACAACCTGAGCCAAAGTTAGGTAGGTGCTCAACCACTGAGCCACCCAAGTGTCCCTTAAGCTTTTCTTTTAAAAGCCCCTTTCCCTGGCCCTTGGGTTATTTGGTATGAGCCTTGACATAATTCTGAGAAATGCAAAGGAGCTAGGGGCAATATCCGCAGGGGTTCTGAAAGCCCATAATCCTGCAGCTACAGCCCAAAGTGGCTGCTTATCAGAAGTGCGACCTTCCCAAGTTGCTTAGCTTCCCTCTGCCTCCTTTTCAGACGCCTTTAATAATGTCTGTCTCTTAGATATCACTGAATCTCGTTTGATAGGGCACCTGACACATAGTGAGAGACCATGGGTACCAGCTCCACGTTAGAGAGGAGGCAAACTGATGTAGTCTTGATAGGGTAAGGTTAATAGCTAAGCTCAGAGAAATCTCTCAAATGGCTTAACTCCAAGGAACATACCTCTGGTTCTCAGGCTGGAGAAAACACCTGCCAATTACAATTTTGTAATAAGGAAGGTAGGCTACTGTTGCATTGTCCAAGGTAATTCTGACAATTTACACCAGCCTTCACCTGCTTCTGCCTTGGTTTTCTGACCCGTGGTGTTGAACTTGCAGCTTTCAGACATCCACACTCCTGCCCTGGGCCTCCCCTCTCTGATGGGCCTTGTCTCTGATGGCCAGCGATGCTGGCGGGAGGCATGGAGGGGTGGAGGGTAGAGGTCGGGGAAGATATCTTGGGCCAGCATGGCAGGTAAGGAAAGTCAACAAGAGAATGAAGGCCAAGGTTATTCTTTTGGGTATACCTAATTTAATAAAGGCAAATTGGTCATTTCATATTTTAATCTCTTACAATCAAAACATCTGCCTCTCCCATGGTCATGGTGGCTGCTTCAAATCAGCCGAAGCAAAGTTCCTGGTTTGTCCAAGTGATAAGCTTTGTGTGAAAACTACTGACATTTATGGGACACCTACTCGTTCAATGCTATCTGATTTAACTCTCTTAATTACCCTTTTTAAAAGGGATGGGGATCAAAGAGGTAAAATAACTGCTCTGAATTTAGCTAGGTACACGGTAGAGATGAGATTCAAAGAGAAATCAGTCTGACTCCAAAAATCATATCTAAATGATTAAGGCAAAGGCGCTATTTTATTTTCATGATATAAATAATGTATCTGGAATGATAGGTCATGATAAGAACCTGGAAAGGCCCTTCTGAGACCAGACCATCAAAACCTGCATTTGGGGACGCCTGGGTGGCTCAGTGGTTGAGCGTCTACTTTCAGCTCAGGGCGTGATCCCCGTCCCGGGATCGAGTCCCACGTCAGGCTCCCTGCATGGAGCCTGCTTCTCCCTCTGCCTGTGTCTCTCTCTCTCTCTCTCTCTCTCTCTCTTTCTTTGTGTCTCTCATAAATAAATAAAATCTTAAAAAAAAAAAAAAAGCAACAACAAAAAACAACCCTGCATTTAGTTCACCTACAAGAGATGGTCTGCCCAGCCTCACCATGGGACTCAGGGCACCCTGCATCACAAGAATTAACTGATCCAGAAGCATCTCCTGCCTTTAGAAACTTCCCTCTCAATCATTATCCTGGGTTGTCACTAATTTTTTTGCTGAGAAAAATCCACAATCCAGGCTGAGGTTTTTTTGTTTGTTGGTTTGTTTTTAGTTTAGGGTGTACAGAGAAATACAAAATGAAAATAAAGACAGATTAGCTAAAATTTAAAAAGTTAGTGCAATGAACAAGAAACATGAGTCAGTATGATCTTACCTATTGCCATAACGGTATGGCTTATAAGAATTTAAAAAAAATTGGAAGACTCAAGTGTTTTTTACTTTAATGAGAAAATGAGGTCTGACACTTTATTTTTAATCCTTTTGGGCAGTCTCTCACCACTCTTCATCTCATACAATTGGAGTAGATGCTATTTACTAGTTAATGCATAAAACATAATATAAAAGTCCTTAAATCTGGGGCGCCTGAGTGGCTCAGTCAGTGAACCATCTGTCTTCAGCTCAGGTCATGATCTCAGAGTCCTGGGATCGAGCACCACATCAGGCTCTCTGCTCAGTGGGGAGCCTGCTTCTCTCTCTCCCTCGGTGCTCTCTCTCCCTCTCTCTCCCTCTCAAAATAAAAATAAAATCTTAAAAAAAAAAAAAGCTTAAATCTTTGTGAACAAAAGAGACCTTCAGAGTTATGTAGTTGAAACCTCCTAACAAATTCAGGAAATGTCTATATATTCTTCAAGCTGATCATCCAAATTCTGAGTAGAGACTCCTAATCTTCACTCAATTGTTATAGATACTAACAATAAAAATAGTCTTCTGGGTGTAGGTATTAATTCGGCTTCCGTGTACATCCCACACCTAGACCCCACCCTCCGTGGCATCACACACAGCAAACACTTTTCTCTCCAGATGGACAGAGATGTCCCATCCTGGCATTCAAGCCTATGAACTACTTGGAGCAGAGTCAAGTAATGATCTCAGCACAAGTAGTTGACAGTACACGGGATATAGTTGGTACTCACCCAACATGTTGGTTTTGAACACATACGTATATAATTTCCTTCATGTTTTCTTCTTCTTTACTTCTTCCTATGCTCCACTTCTCTACCATGGTAGCCAGTTCTCTTAAAGAGCAAGATACCCAGAGTGGAACATTACACTTCAGATATGAATTGTCTCCAACTGAACAAACGTCTATGACTTTCACTAGAAATTCTGTGTGGATGAAAAATGATTTTTGTTGAATCTTTGCCTTGGTTTTCTGGGAAAGATATGGTTTTATGCTCATTTAAGCTTTCCTACTGCTCATCTCTGCTGGCCTTAATCATTTGCCTAAATTTCCCTGCTGTGAATTACTCAGATTCCTAGAGCTAATGGTGCTGACGCTACATGCGGGCCCCTCTGTTCCCGGTTTGGAGATGGATCAATCCATAGAGCACCTAAGTGGTTCTAAAACACACCTATGGGATTTAGCCAGTGCCTCTTGCAGTTAGCTCTGCTCTGAACTCATGCCCAGTTGTAATTTCCTCTTTTCCCCCCTGAGATCAGGTGCAGAGACCCACTTTCATCCTGATTCTAACAGCTCCTCTTCTCATTAAGGTTTAAAACTTGAGTTGTGGAATGGGATGGATCTCCTTTAGTCTTCCCACCCCCACCCCCCTCGCAAGTATTTACTCTCTGTGTGACCTAGATAGATCTACCAGACTAATTCGGCTTTAATTCTGCATCTTTAGGGGATGATGCTGATAACTGATTGTCAGAATTTGGAGGAAAATTAAACAGATACGTGGACATATAGTGCCTGGCACTTAAGACGTGTTTCTTTCTAAGCTGAGGATTATATCCAAACCGTATCCTTTCTCAGTCTGGAGCCCAGATCCTAAAGCCCACTCAGCTCCACGCCTAGAGCCCTCACTTGGGCTATACCTCTTCAGTGTGGAATGCTTGCCTGCCTGGGTCTCACTTTGCTGCTTGTTCTCACCTCTCTTCAATTCCCCACTTCTGTGTTTTCTCTTCCTTATTGTCCCTTGGCCTCTCACTGGGTGGCTGTTAAGCTGATTAACTGTAGTTCTTTTCTCTCTTTACTGTCCTCCAGCAGCTCTATGTGCTTCTGCAAGTGCGTAGCTTTGATGTTAAGAGTCTGGCCATTGTATTACATATCTCCATATCTATCTGATTTGATACTTAGAAAGGCGATCTTCTCCCTGAGTAAGTGTTCACAGCCACTTGGGGTGTCCCTTTCAGCCTCCCGGGCCCACATATTGAGAGCAAGAAGTTATGACCACTGCTCCTTACCAACAGCTGCTTGGTCAGTCTTGGCTAACACTCTCAAGACTGGAAGACTCAAGGGCACCTGGATGGCTCAGTGGTTGAGCATCTGCCTTTGGCTCAGGTTGTGATTCCGGGGTCCTGGGATGGAGTCCCGCGATGGGCTCCCTGCATGGAGCCTGCTTCTCCCTCTGCCTGTGTCTCTGCCTCTTTCTCTCTGTCTTTCATGAATGAATAAATAAAATCTTAAAACAACAACAACAACAACACTGGAAGACTCAGAGCATGCTGTCATTCACCTATAATGTTACAGGACACCTCTCCATGGTGGAAGGTACTACTTCTACCTACAAACTCTGGACCATAATGGGCAATCTATTCTTTCCCCTTGTGGAGTTTCTTTTGCCATGAAGATGGAAATGTGTTTCTTCCCATCCCAACCTTAAATGGTTTTGCATTCTTTTATGAGGTGGTCAGTCAGGTGTGGTCAAAACAAAAGCAGACAGCATCGAGGCTCAGGAAAACACAGTTTATTATCCTCACAGGCCCTCAAAACAAGAGGGACAGGACCCAGCACAGGAGCACAAGGGAAAGACACCAGGGTGGTCAGAAGGCAGAGGACAGCAGTGAGGGGAGGGACTCGAAAGCCATGACCTTTCTAGGGATTTATGTGGAAGACTCAAGGTAGGGCAGGACCCATTGCTTAGGATTGGTTAGTTTAAATAATTTTGATGGGCTTTGGGCCTTGGGAGTGGTCCTTAGCTGCTTGATACCTGGCCCCAGGATGACTAAGGCAGAAGAATATTGCCTCCTTGAGTGTACAGGCCAGATGGAGGAGATACGGCTCTGCACCAGTTAGCTTTTATATCAGAAGCATGTTCCAGGCTGAGTCCTTTGTTATCTCCAAGAATTCCCTAGCCCTAGGAGGGGCAGTGTCTCCCCAGTCAGAATGTTGTGCTGTGTTGTTTTGTTCTTTTTGTTCTTAGGATGTCAAAATATCAAAATACACAATTTAAAAATATTTACAATGCATAGATAGATATTCTTTCATCTCTGATTTGATCTGATGAATAGACTCTCCTCAGCCATTGGTTATGGCACGAGTTTCTCTTCATTATATTGTTATTGGGCTGCCACTGACAGAAAGCCCTTCCTGTTGTGGGTTCCTCTTCCCTACACCCACCTGCCCATATCTAATAATCACCATTATTATATGAGAAGGCAGATTATTCAATCACAGTTTGAGAGTGTCCTGAAGAGAGCAAACCCATGTCTGTCTTCCCCAGTGGAAATGGCCTTTGCCTACTTAGAGGGATTCATAAACAATCTAGAGCATGTGTGGAGAGGAGGTAGGGGTGTTGATTTTCTAACTCACAGATCAGGAACCAGACTGACACACACACCCCCTCCTCTCCAGCTCTGAGTCTTTATGATTAGGATTGATTCCCTCATAAGAGTCAAGCTACCGGCTGCACAAGGAATTCATACCAAAATAAGTCTGTGTTCTTTGGATCCAAGCAGTAGGAAGCGTTATCCTTGCTGCTTTCCTCAGGATGCTCTGTGACATCATCCACACTGGATTGTTTTTCCCTTTGTGTTCAAACACTGGCTTCATTCCAAAGGGTGTCCAAAGCCAACAAGTCTTCCCTCAAGCCCACCCACTGGTGGTATAATCTCACAATTGGAAACATTCCTCTCTATGAAAAGGCAGTGCCCAATAGGCTCTCATTGACAGCATTCCCCAGCCCTCCCCTCGCCACCCTGGATCTGAATTTCCTTTGGCTTCTTTCCTTGCTGACACTTCTTAATGGTTTGATTAAGTGGGATTGCCCTGGTTGATAATCATTTATGCTTGTGTATGCTGGCGGTCACATCAGAGCTGATCTTATCTGTAGGGTGGGTAGATATATCTCAGGAAAGCTTGAAAACAACCACAGATGCTGAAATACTTCCCTGCAACTCTGGTGTTTGGACTCATAGAGATAGTACACATTCTCCTTAATTCTAGAAGATCTGGTTCGAGTCTTATATACAAAAAGCATTCACATCCAAGAGCATGGCACTAACGTTTATGTACCACTTATAATCTAGTTATGAGATGTGGGCTGAAACCTACTTCTTTAATGGAAGACTTCATTTCTCTAAGCCTTAACTTGTTAATTTGCAAAACATAAAGATATAATAGCACTCGCTTTTCAGAACTGCTGTTAGGATCAAGGGAGTGTGACACAGCATTGAGACTCTGAAAGAAAAGATCCAGCTGGACTGAGGGAAAGATGTCATTAAAGGTAGAAGTGAAGAGCACATAGAGAGATCTTGATTAGCATTGCAAATTGCCTATTGGCTGGAACTTCAAGGTTGTACCACACTGAGCTCCTTGGTGGTACCTTTTGACTTCCTGGCCATTACTATTTAGATGGCTGAGATTTTTATTAGTGCTGTTCTCTTGAACTCCCCAAGGAGTAACATTTCCTTGGGGAAAGAGTCTAGGGAAATATGCCTACAGATGGGCAAGGTCACAAATCCCAATGTCTTGTTTCCATACAAAGAAAGTTCTTTGAGTCAAATGACCAGGATAGAGGACATGAATGACACTACTGGGAGAGGAAGTAGAGATCAGTTTTGCTTGATATTGTGTTATCAAGACAAGCCTGGTACCAAGAACCAAGTGGAAGTTCTGCGCTGGTGGTGCTGGGGAGGAAGGGGTGAGGTCTTTGGTTTTCACGAGATTTTAGTGCCATTTAGACAAATGTGAATGACTAACAGGACAAATATTCCCTCAGCCTATTATGTTTCCTTTCTTAAATGTTTGTGGATATGGAAGTTGGCATGGGCATGTTCAAAAGTTGTTGAAAATCTGTCTTTGAGGACTTGTTTGTAATTTTTTTTTTCAACAAGGGCATCCAATCTGTCTCTCTCTACTGGAAAGTTACATGAAATTTGGAAGTTCAAATGCCAACGATGTTTACATTTCTCGGTTAAAAAGCCAATATTTCTTCCTCTGCTCCTAAACTCTATGAATGGAAAAAGCTATTTTAGTTCATAGCATATTCTTTCCATTAAGATTTTAAACTTCTGCAGTACTGCCAAAGCTCATCTGTTGAATGAGTTTTTCATAAATGTTATCTACCAGACATGGGTGCAAAGTGGCATTTTTATGAAGTTGAAGCAAAAGAAAATTATATTACCAGAGAAAGCATTCGTTTCCATCCCCTCCTCCAATCAGTCTCAAATAAAGGGAGGCCATGTTGGCTACAGTTACAATTGTATGAATAATTTTTAATAAAATCAGTAGCTAAAAATTGTTGAATTTTCAAAATACATTCAAAACCTTCTTACATATAGCTATGCTGTGTACATTCTTGGCTCAGAATGAAGTTTGATTTGAATGTGGGAAATCTATTTGTTCAAGCCAAGCACCACTTAAATTTCCATAGGCAGATTATCTGCTGGATGAATTAGCCCAAGAAATTAAAAATAAAAATTCCTAAACTGCCTTTTGCTCAACTGCCCAGAATGTTCCCCTTGATTACATCCTGCCTGTCTGATAGCTTGAATTCAGGGAACAGAAAAAAATCATTTTAATAGCCTGCAAAGTACAGAAATGGGGCATTCTTTCCAAAGCATATGATTTATTCCAAGCCAAATGCAAATCTATTTCTCATTGCTTTTCTCTTGTGACTTATCTTTAGCAACATCTTCCTTCATTAGCCTAGAAAATCAAGAATTAACTGCAAAAGTGTAATGCTGGGGAAACACCTTCGCACCTTAGATGCTGGAAGGGTCTCAAACCCAACCATCTTTCTTTTAGATCTCCAGCATCATGCCACCTTGTTATTATTTTACCATAAACGTCTCTATTTTCAGCAGATTGACAGAATGTCTGTGGTATACTTGGCAAGATGGAGGCTCCTCCAGGGGAGTAACAGTCCTCATAATCCTCAGTAATAGTCTTCACAATATCTCAGATATACTTGAATGTTAATCGAATTGAAGAATACCCAAAGGTTATTTCCACAATTTTTCTAGCTCATTACAGGCATTGGTATAGTTTAGCTAAATGATACAGTCTCTTACAATGAAGGTTTAAATATCTTACCATGAGGCTTAAGGAAAAAGTGTCCCCATGTGCCCCCTCCCCGCCCCCCAAACTCCCTAGTGTCCATCATGCTAAAGATACTGGGAAGAGTAGCACTTTCCTTTCTAAGAGAAGGATTACTAATTTGGGTCACCTCTGTTTGTATAGGCATTCACAGATAATAGAATCAAACCTTTCAACTCAGGGTAGGATGATTCATTCTGCTTTTATAACACTGTAGTAGAGACAAAACTATAACTGGTGAGAAAGTATAAAAATGAAATGCATGGAAATTCGAGAGTCTATCAAGTGCTCTAACTTCCATCAGCTACTTAAATCTTCTATTATCTGTAATAAGTGGCAATGCTTTTTTTGTCAAGTGCCCTTGAAAAGGCACAGGCTAATAGAAAGCTAATCTTGTATGATAGGCAACACGCAGCTTAAGGTAGTGCCTCCGTAGGCTACCTATCTAGATCTTCCCAGAGAGATCTTTTGTCTTGCATTTTAGAGGCCTTTTCTCAGTTTATCTGTATCCACAAGGGACAATGGAAATTGAGATAACGGACAATAACAGTTGCTTTATTCCCCCCCCCCCCAATGAAGATGTCCTGAGTTTTCCTTCTGACAGTTTAAGGTAGAAATGCGATCATTTAAAGGTTAAAGGAGTTGTAGACACTATTCAGGGAGTTCCTGGTCTCCTAGCAAATCACATGTGTGAGTTCAGTGATTCCCAGAAGATCGAATAGGCTAATCAATAGATTCTCTGTCAATTGCCAAAGAGGATAATTTGCAGGCAGTTTGCACAAAATGGGAAAATGCCAACAGAGAGATGGGTTTTCTGTTGGGAGACCATGAATACCCAACTTGAAGGAGGTCAGAAGCCATGGCACGTATGTTTTCCATAGGTGATATTTGTTTTGGAATGAACAGCCAGGTTCAACCGAAGCAACTCCCAAGCCAAACTATATGGGAGCTATTAACAGTCATGGGTAAATCTGGCATTTAGATAGCAAGATGGGTGACTAGTACATAATGACTCCTATTCTTAATGATTCATGTGGCTTTTCTGTGCAACTGTCATATCTCCCTGAAGGTTATGTCAAGACAATTAGATGCTTAGAAGGGAACTTTCAAATAAGTCTGGGATATTGCCAATCTAATAGTTACTGGTTAAAAAAAAAAAAGGGGGCAGCCTCTGTCTCCTCATTCAGATCTACCCTTGAGTGAACTGTAGTTACGGCTATAAGCATTGCAATGAAATACGTATCAAGTACCAGCCCCGTGAAAGATTTGGGAACACGGCTTCACTGAATTGTCATGGCAATTGTGTGATTTGCATTTTTCAGATGGGCAAATCATGCCTCAAAGAGCTTGTGTAACTTATGCACAAGTGTGTAGCCTCACTGACAATGAAGCAGACATCTGAACTCGATCTCATGTCTGTCAAAACTGTCTCAATTCTTGAAACTCTAAGATAGTAGATCTCTATCTCAAGGACATAGAAGAATCAACTAGGGTTGGGGCAGGGAGAAGGAGGTCAGAATGATTGAGGTGAAGCCCAAGGATCTGCAGGTGTAACGTGCTCCCTTAGGATTTCGCAAGCAGGTTGGTGGTAGACTAAACGTTAAGAAACGCTGCTATGCTGTGCTGCTTGGCGAGGTATCTTAATAAGCTTTTGGAGTTCATGAAAATAAATCATTAAGAACTGGCTGTGGCCATCTATTTAGGCAAATCTACATCATAAACATCTGACTGCCCTTCTCAAATTCACCCATTTCAAAGGACCATTTCCTTGGGTCTTAAAAATCTAACAATATAGGCCTCAAAGTAGTAAAGTTGCAAAATAGCACAACTTTTAACATTTTCTTTCCAAAGTTATTGAAAATATTAAGATAAAAGAAAGATGCCTAAAACAGACTTTGGTATACCCAGCCAAGAAATGAAGGTATTAACAGTTTAATATGTTTTGGAATGGGGAAGGGAGAAAAGGGGGCACTGAAAGGGAGGATTGCATTTGATGCCTGTTTAATTTTAACTCTGCTTTATGTATCCCTGATTTGTTACCAACTGCTTTCATGATTTCTGCAATTGGTCTCCAGTGGCCAAATCTGACCCTACTCCTTCTCCCCCCCCACCCCGCCCCTCTTGTTTCAAATGAGATCTGGTTTTACTTAGATGAATTAAATGTCACTATATTTGTTTCTGTGAATTGTTCCAGCAAAAATTACAGCCTCAATGTCTGACTTTAAATGTCTGTAGGACTGTCTGCCTCTCTGGGCTATTTATAGTTGCCTTTTAAAGGCCCTAATAAATGCTTTTAGATTGCTATTGGTTTGTTTCCCTTTGTGGAGCCTCAGAATTGGTACACTTCAAAGTACCAACTGAAAATACCTGTTTTTCTTTCTTTGCTAAAGTCATGCATGTTCACTGTAAAACATAAACAAGCAGCTAGAAGAAAAAGGAAGAGAAAAAAAAATCATACCAAACCGAGAGGGTTACAATTAACATTTTGTTGTATAGCATTCTGTTATATAAAAAAAATTATATTGTACAAGCTGTTTTACAGCCCTTTTTTTTAAGCCCTGTTTTATTTTTTTTCTACCAGATGATACGTTTTGTATTGTTTCTCATTCTACTCCATCACTTTTAATGGCTACATTAAAAATAACGAGTAATGTTATGATTGTACCATTACCTATGAAACAATCCCACATTTATTAGATGGCTAGGACTTGGCCAAAATCTGCTACTACAAATAGTTGTACAAATTAGCCATGTGGCTCTGCTCATCCATGATCATTTCTTTAGGATAACTTGCCATCAGTGGAGTTTCTGGCTCAGAGGCTGTATCAGACTCGAAGACTGTTGTCACATCATGCCAACTTAACTCCAGAAACAGGCCAAATTAAGTAGTATGATATGTATTATATTTGAACATATCTTTAAAATGACAATATAATAACATGCATCAGTGTTGGGAGAACACATTCTAATCACTCAAACTTTGCTTTAATAAACTTTACTAAATACTTCCTCAGTGCCAAGCTCTTTTTCTTTTTTCCCCAACTCCAAATTTCCAGTTTCGCAACATAGGTACGGGCATTATCATACTGTGATCTGCAGTTCTAGGGAAGCTGCTAACCTGAAGTACAGTATGATTTTTTTTTTTAAACTATGTTGAACTGACAGCCAGGACACAGGAGAGGCAAGATAAATGGAAGGAATTGAGAGCTGATGTTTGCAGAACTGTCAGCATTGATGTTTTAATACTTCTAGGAATGCCGATTCTTTTACTAGGACTAAAGTCTCCTGAAGGATTTATTAGTTCATTCCTCCATTGTATACTTAGTGAATACCTGCATGCCACATGTTACTCTAGCTGCTGGGGATACAGTGGCCAAAAAGGCAAGGGGATCTTTGGTCATGAGGCTTACAGTCTATTCCATAGGGCAACTCAGCCAACAAACAACTAATCAATCAGTCTGTGGAAAGCGTTTTGAAATGAAAATCATGTTTATGATACAGAAAATAATAATATGAGGGAAGATTTTAGTTTACATCCTCATCAGAGAGGTCTCTCTGAGAAGGTGACATCGGAGATGATAAGAAGTCACACAGGCAGAAAAGGAAGTACAAAGGTCCTGAGGCAGGACTATCCCCTGTGTTCGAGTGGAATTTAGCAGACGTTTTCTGAGTTAGATAATAAATAGTCTGGCTTTGTGAGTCAAGTTGTTTCTGTTGCAACTACTCAAGTCTGCAGTGGTGGCATGACCGTAAGTTTGCTGGAGGCAATTTTTTACAAGTAATAGTCTGAATGTTGTGTTCCAACAAAACTTTACAAAAGTGACCAGTGAGCCAGATCTGGCCCTTAGACTATAATTTTTGGACCTGTATGTTAGTGCAAGAGGGAGATACAGTGATGCTAGAGAGTGAACGGTGGGAAGGAGAATGATAGGAGGTAATTTCTAGAGGTAGACAGAGGTCAGAGGTATCTGCTCTGTACACAATGCAGATGATGCAAATTCCTCTAATTGCAATGGGAAGATGCTGGAGGGTTTTATGCAGAGGAGTGACACATTTTGATTTTATTTTTTAAAGAGTAGGTTGAAGTTACAACAAGGGCAGAAAGAGGGATGCCTGGGTGGCTTAGTGTTTGAGCGTCTGCCTTTGGCTCAGCTCATGATCCCAGGGTCCTGGGATCGAGTCCTACATTGGCCTCCCCATAAGGAGCCTGCTTCTCCCTCTGTCTATGTCTCTGCTTCTTTCTCTCTCTCTGTCTCTCATGAATAAACAAATATAATCTTAAAAAAGAAAAAGAAAAAAAACAAGAGCAGAAAAAGAAGCTCCCTTACTGGTCCATTGAAGACATGGTGGCTTTGACTATCAGGAGACATGATTAGCTTTAAGATCTACTTTGAAGGTGAGCCCACAGAACTTGCTGCTGGTTTATGTGATGGGAGTAAGGGAGAGTGGTTAGTCCGTAGTCTTGCATCTGGGAGATAGTTTAAACATGTTAATGAAACTGAATTTTAACTGATTTTTCTCTGTTTCAAGCAATGAAAACTATCCCTGGGTAACATAAGCAGAAGAAAATATTATTGGAAAGATCACAGGTAGCTTATAGCATCGGAGGAAGTTTGACAAGAGAAAACCTGATATGAGTAGAAGCAAGAGGCAGGACAAAATGAAAATCTTATCTCGAGGACCGTCACCCTAGGAGCTGTGACTCGTTCCCTTCCCTGGAGACACTTAGATGCACCGCCACACCAGTAGCCTCTTGCCTGGAATAATAGGCTTCAGCATCCTTGCATCACTGGCTCAAGAGTCCAAGTCTTGTTTGTGAAGTTCTGATTGGTCGCCCCAAGGTCATGTGACTCTCTTTCAGGTGCAGGTGAAGAAACACTCCTGTGATAAGGGGCAGGAGCCACTTCCACAGGCGTCATCCTAATCCTAGCCACCATCCTCTCTTACCTGATCATCGAAATGACTTATTGGTTTACTCCCCACGTCGGCTTTTTAATTTCTCCAACCAGTTTTCCACTGGAGGGCCAGAGAAGTCTTTTTAAAAATGGAAACTTCATTATGCTGTGACCTTAGTTAAGGTACTTCAATTGCTTTTATTGCTCTTAGGAAAAAGACCCAAATCTTAAATTCTATCTACTAGGTCACTTATGCTCTGTCTCTCTCTCTCTCTCTTTCCAGCCTCAACTACCACCACCACCACCCCCCCCCGCCCGCCTTCAGTTCTTTGGAACGCATGCCCTAGGCATCCTTGAGTCATGGAGCCTTTGCAAATGCTGTTATTCTGCCCAGGAAACACTTCTTCTCTTTCTTCTTGTTTGATTAACCTGTATTCATTTTTCAGACTGTAGCACAGACACCCGTCTCTCCCAGGATAGATAAAGACCCAGTACGAATAAGTTATTACAAAAGGAGTGGAGACATATGTATTCAAGTTAAGGGTTAAACAGAGACTGTAAATACAGACAGCTTTCAAGATGCTAGCCGTCGTGCTCTTTTATATTATGCCATTAGTTCCTTCGAAAATGTTTTGAGTCAGCCATTGTCCCTATGTTTTAAATAAATGAAAAGAAGCTGAAAGATATTTCTTTGTAAGATGCAGCAGATCCATGCATAGAATCCAAGTCTTTGATCCCCATACTTTTGTCCTTTAACAACGCTAATGTAGGACCATAATATGGAGCTTGGATGGGGCCCATGGTCGCAGGAGAAGGGTTATTTACATTCCAGTCAGAGCTATCGCTCTAGATGAGTGACAAGAAATGAGAAGGCTGTTATGTAGACCAGGTAAAACCGGGTTTTTACCTGATCAGAAAAGCCTGATTTCAGTGATTAAATGCAGATGAGTTCCCGTAATGAGAGGCTTTGGTGAGAACTGGGCCCTTAACATTAGCTTAGAACAAAAGGTGCAGCAGCCAGACTACACCTGTACATAGCAAGAGCCTTAACAACGAGATAGAGACTGGGTCTCAAACAAACAAAATAGGGCAGAGAACAAGGCCTGAGTTGAGAACATTTTTACCAAAGGCCACAGACAGGCGCAGTGAAGAGCATGCTCTCACTTGGATGTCAAGTCCTTCCCCAAACGCTCTCCAATCACCCTGGTCAAAATGCGCCCTCCCTCCTTGCTCTCCTTGCTCTGGCCATTCTTCAACTTACTGCTTCTTATGCCAGCCCTCAAATGCACATTCCACGGAGGTGGGACTCTTACTATTTCCTAAAAGTGGGTGAGTCTGGCAGAGAAGAGGAGCTCAATTTTTCGAAAAATGAAAAAAGACAAAACAAGAATGAAAACAGTCAGCAACAAACTCTCACTGGAGAGGTTTAGAGATCACTGGGGAACCTTCCACATCAAAAGGAAATTGAACTGTCATCTTTTTTTTTTTTAAGATTTTATTTATGTATTCACAAGAGACCCAGAGACATAGGCAGAGGGAGAAGCAGGCTCCCTGCAGGGAAGCCCAATGGAGGACTCGATCCTAGGACCCTGGGATCACAACCTGAGCCAAAGGCAGATGCTCAACCACTGAGCCACCCAGGCGTCCCTGAACTGTGGTCTTTAAAAGGACATAAGATCTCATGATAGCCAGCTTCTGCGACCAACCCAGATAGAGTGCAAAGTAAATTCTGAACAACTCAGGCTGGCGTCCAACCAAGACAGGGATGGGCTGATTATCACGATAAGAACAAGAGAAGCCTTCAGAACCCTCTTTGTAAAACGTGCCCATACCACTTAAGACAAAGAATAAGTATGATAACCACCCTGTGAATTTCTTTAACCCATTAACTTTGCCAAACTTGTCGGGCTTGTTTCCTTTAGCTTGGATGCTCAGAGGAAATAGCAATACAAATTTTTTTTAAGAAATACATTTTTAAAAATGAGTTGAAAGCATGTACGTGCATGTATATGGGAGTGGGAGTGTGTGTGTGTGTTGGGGGAGTAGGGGTGTGCAAGTGTGTGTGTCAAGGAGAAGGAATAGGGTATTTCCCATTTGGTGACACTTGTGAAAAGGAACCCAAAATGATCTGGTCCCTGGAGCTTTGGGCAGCTAGTGGAAAGACAGAGGATTGGCCCAGGTGGCTTAGTGGTAGAAATCAGTGGTGCCATCCCCGAACTTGAATAGAAATATCTACTGGGAGCCACATTGTTGACACTTCTGGCATGCAAGTGGAAGCTCTTTGGCAGGGTTCAAGCAAGTGCTCTGATATTTTGCAGAGGGGGAAACTGAGCCCTCATAGGATTCAGATTCATGCAACAATTACCGAATAATTATGACGAGCTTGGCACAGTGAAAGACGCTTCCCATTCCTTATCTCACTCAGACGCACAGTTACCCAGTAGCATAGGTGTTCTTATCCCCGTATCATGCATGAGGACGCTGAGGTTCAGAGAAAAGTCGTGTTCCCAAGCCACTCAGGACGTTGGAGACAGACCTGGAACTGGAGTCGGCCTCCCAATTCAGGATTTCTCTGCAACACCAAAACAAAAAACAAAAAACAACAACAACAACAACAAAAAACCCACCATTTTATTTCAGACTACTGTTTATTAAGGCAATTTGTTTTTAAGGCAGGCTAATTTGGAATTATAATTCTTATTATTCTGGTATGATCTTGATATCCAGAAAGTGGGGAAACATAATCCCAGACTCTGAATTTTTCCTACTTCTTTATAAAACACAGCATCATTTGGGATGCTGCAGGATTTATGATTAGGATATAGATATTACTTAAGAAAAAAATGGGCTAGAAAGAGGCTCTCCAGATAAAGTTACTAGCAATGTTTAATGCCAGATCTCTGCTTCTCCCTCCCAGCTCTGGATTCCATTCAGTTGTTTGCACATAGCCTAGTAGAGAGCCTTTTTTCCTACACAAACTGGCACAAAACTATTTTTTTTTTTAATTAGGGAGAGAGAAAGAGGAGGGGCAGGGGGGAGAAAGAGAGAGAGAAAAAAAATCTTAAACAGGGTCCACACCTACCTTGGAGCCCAAAGTGGGGCTCAATCTCACAACCCTGAGGTCGTGACCTGAGCCGAAATCAAGAGTCAGACACTTAACCCACTAAGCCACCCAGGCACCCAGCACAAAACGTTTCTTAAATTGATTCAGGAGAAATTGTAGAGTTCTATCAGGAAAGAGGTAAAGTCCTCTGTCACCAAGAAGTTGGACCAGGGTTGCAGGCTAGGGTCGGGCAGGAAAAGGGAATGGAGAGGTCAAGGGCTGCAACTCAACTGGAGACCTGCTCTGGGGATGATAGCAGCTGAGAAGAAACAGGAGAACGCCATAGAATGTCGACAAAGGAGAAACTGTTTGCAATTCGAGAGACAGGGACTCTCTGGAGAAGTCTGGGCAGTATCTAGTGGTTTCTGAGTGAAGCAGGTGTTGAGTGGTTGAATGAAGAGCTCCACCTAACTGTGCCTGAATGTCTTATGAGGATTCCAGACAAGACACAGCTCAGCCATAATTCCAAGGCAACAAGTTGTGGGACAGAGTTCAAGCAAAATAACCTAACTTGTTTGGGTTCTGTCCTGTCCCATTAACACCCCTCTTTCTTTCGTCCGTAGCAACCAGGGCCCACCCACGAGTGCTGTCTGACTGCACCTTCCCTCACAGCCTGCCTGCCCCCCCGTCCCCGGCCGCTCTGGCCCCTCCACACACCATTGAGCTGCAGCCAAGCCAGTGCTCAAAGACAATGACCTGCACACAGAATCTAGGGCATCCTTTCTACTCTCTGCCTCGTCAGCTCTCATGTGTCCACGAAAATTTATCTCATCTAACAGTCACCAGGAAAGTAACTTGATTTCCAGTGACTTTCTGTAAATCATATACATGCTAAAGAAGGTACGTACGTGTTAATACCAGCAGGCCACAGGCATCCGCATTCAATTATCCTTGAATTGCGCCAAAGATATTTAGAGCGTTATTTGTGGTGTGTCCCAAATTATACAAAGACAATTTGTATCACTCTTAATGTATTTATATTAAGCAGATGCTGGAGACAGGATCGAATTTTACCTTTAAAGTGACATGGGATCATGAAGTTGTAACCATTCTGTTGTCCCTTCAACACACTAATGAAATGTGTAAGTTTGAAGAACTGTCTTTTTTTTTTTTTAAGAACTAACTGTCTACAAGAGTAAATAGCCAAGTTTGAGAGGATAAAGCAAAATGACAGAGGGATTGCTTCAGGATGGGAGAGTCTGGGCAGCCCGGGTGGCTCAGCAGTTTAGCGCCTGCCTTGGGCCCAGGGCATGATCCTGGAGACCCGGGATCAAGTCCCACATCGGGCTCCCTATGTGGAGCCTGCTTCTCCCTCTGCCTGTGTCTCTGCCTCTCTCTGTGTGTCTCTCATGAATAAATAAAGTCTTAAAAAAAAAAAGGATGCGGGAGTCTGACTGAGGCACTTCTATGTATTGAGAAATGGGGACAGATATGCGGGATGCTCACTGGTTTTGCTGAGCTTATTCCACGTCCCATGTGCAGCCCGTGTGCATAGCCCATTTGAAATAGTCTAAATCAGTAAAGGTTTCTCCTTGAATTCATGCAAAGATCCAGAACCCTGAGTACTAAAAGTAGGAAAGCAGGTCTCACTAGTGAAAGTGGATTAGACAGCTTTTTTTTTTTTTCTTAAATGTCTAAACTTAATACAATGAGTAAGGTATGAGAACAGTCACTGTCAGGGTCCAGTTTGCTGATCCCTCTAACTTGCTCTCTTTGGGCCGTATCTGTGGGGTGGGGGGAGTACATTGTAGTGACTTCGATGGCATCCTCAGGAAACGACCCACCATCCTGACCCTGCCTTGCCTCTCACTCTTGCCACATCTATATCGGAACTCCATGTCACAACAAAGAAATTGCCTTCTTTTTTCTGTCTTTGTCATTAATTAACCACCTGGCAAAACAGTTTGAAACTGGTACAGAAGAGGGACTGCAGATTCAACATTTCCTTGGGCACATGATATTCTACAATCTTGTCAGTGCAGTGCTCAAATTCCCATTTTTAATAAAAGAGGGAATTTTACTGCTAACAAAATAGCCACCATCAGTTTCTGGAGAACAAGGAGAGCAACATGCACAAAAAAATATATATAGAAGTAGAAACATTACAAATGTTTTCTCATAAGGGAATGGACGATGACAAGGTGATTATGAAGCACGGAGGCACTTTGAAAACCCGGTTTTAATCCTAAGGAACACCAATGTTACACACAGAATATCCAGTCAGCCAGCAAGGCTCATCCTCCATTATTTAATGGCAAAAAAGGGGAAAAGTGCTCAGATTAACACAACGCATGTAACAAGAGGTTAATAAAAATTTTGTCTAGTCATTTTGGCAAAAGAGCATCCATCACATGATTTGCTCATTGAGTAATAATCTGAGATGTGGTTAAGACTCAATATGACTAGTTTGGTTACAATCTGACATTTAGCTTAAAAAAATATCATCTTTTAGAAAATTTATCATTTACATGGTTGGAGAACGAAGGAAAGGATAAAGTGTATGCACCTGAACAGAATCTGAAGGCTTATTGATGAATTGAAATTAAATGACAGGCATAAGTAGAAATGGATGATCAATTCAACATGATGGCCTGTGGTGGGGACACAGGGCCTGTGGGGTTCGGGCAGGATTCTCACAGCCGTGACTTGTATCCCTGAAACTATAACACTATTCAGAAATGAACTTTCCAGGGATCCCTGGGTGGCACAGCGGTTTGGCGCCTGCCTTTGGCCCAGGGCGCGATCCTGGAGACCCGGGATCGAATCCCACGTCGGGCTCCCGGTGCATGGAGCCTGCTTCTCCCTCTGCCTGTGTCTCTGCCTCTCTCTCTCTCTGTATGACTATCGTAAATAAAAAAAAAAAAAAAAAAAAAAAAAAAAGAACTTTCCACATTCTCAAATGTGCTCACTTACAGCTTGCATTAGTTGAAAATTCATTCTCCAATTAGCCTACTGGGGAAGGTGTTTTTTTTTTTTTTTTTTTTTTTTTTTTTTTTTAAATGGCTTGTTTACAAAAAAAACCTTAAAAAATAAAATAAAATACAATGGCTTGTTTATAACAGTTGTTGGCACTGCTGGAATTCACACCACGTGCCATTTCAAATAAAAACCTTTCTTTTTTCTTTTGGCAGCAGAAAAGAGCAGAGTCACACAGTAGCTCTTGATTTATGAACCATGCTTTCTTATCCTCAGGCTCCCAGTCCGTGCCGTTCCCTTTAAGGAACCAGGCTGGAAGCTTTCAACAAGGAAACAATTCTCTCTCTAAATCTACTTTTTAATTTGAAATCCTCTGGGCCTTGGATTAATAATCGGTCCCATTCTCATGCCTCCAGCGATCAGGTGAGAGAATGAAGACCCAGAGACCTCGAGCAGCTTCTTGTGCTTTGTCAAGTGTTGCTCGATGACAAATCAGACAGGAACCTCCAAGAAATGGTATATGTCGTGGGCAAAAGTTGTGGGAACATTTCACATTCAGTGTTCCGGTAAGCATTTTGTCAGCCCTGGGTCACATCCTGAAATTATACAACTGTCCCCCACCACCCCCCAAAACCCGGTTGAGGATGAAGGAGGGGATGGAACTGCTCAAAGCAGACCTGGAGGATGAGCCAACAGAGTGGCCGGGTGGGCGTATGGATGGACAGAGAGAAACTCCTACATGCCTTACAGGATTTTTTGGCTGAAAGCAGAGTTCATCCTTGCAGTGGTCCACCAAACAAAGTGTTTATTGTCAAGTGGGCCTGATCCCTGGAGAAGAAGAAAAATGATTCCTATTTGACTGGAAAGAAATTAACTCTTTCTTCCCTTTTTCGGGGAAGGTGTTGGATAAGTGCTTTGTGATTGATTTCCTCTGTCCAGTTTCAGGGGAGGTGGGTCTCAATGTCAGCAACCGTATTTATTCTCACTGCAATGTCTATGCAGCCGTGGCTGGATTCTCTAATGGGAAGTCTTTTTTTCTCCCCCTCGTCCCCTCTTCCCCCGTCTAGCACAGGCAGGTTCTGTGGAAAGCATATTCTAATAATGATCAAAGCATTAAATTGGGCTGCAGTGAGTTGTTTTTTTATTTTTTGGGTTTTTTTTTGTTTGTTTGTTTGTTTGCATAGAAGTAACTAAGGACCACCTTTAACATCGAATATTGAAAACTTACTTTCAGACTTGAGCTGGGAAAAACCACTGCCCTATTCCCTGGATGATAAAAAGCAATAAGAACTCTATGTTCTACCTTGATCTTTTAAAGATTGAATTTGGAGGGGGAAAAAATGATTTTGCCTACGGATGGCTGTGAAAGCATCAGGGATACGCTGCAGAGCTGGAGAGAAGGGTCCAATTGTAGTATGCTCCCTTTAAGAGGGAAACAAGATTAGAACTTTGGCAAATTTTCGGCTTCTATTCAGAGGGAAAGAGAAGAGATGGCAGTGTCCAAAAAAAAAAAAAAAAGAAAGAAAAAAGAAAAAAGAAAGAAAGAAAAAGGATGCATGTCATGAGACAAAAGCAAAAGCAATCTTATACCTTATTGAAAGCTTACCTGGGCGTGGTTTTAACTCCTCTGGGGTTAAGAACATTTTTTTTTTTCCCTCTTAAAACTAAAGGAGCTAGGGGAAAGGACTTGAATCTGAAATAGTGTCGCAGTCAGTTCTGCTCTGTCCTGGGAAGTACAACAGGAAGAGAAACCTCCAGGGAAGAGAGAGAGGCATCAGGCGCCGAAGGGGAGGGTCTGCGACAACCAGGATGTAAGTTAACAAGTAGCATAAAGGTAGCGACGCTTCATAGCATCCTTCTTAGAAAAACCCTCTGACTTCAACAGTTAGAAGCCTTATTACCCAGCTAGACAAATATCTGAAATCTATTTTGCCGTTTTACGTTATAGATTGCTTTGTGTTCTAGGAGCCCTCATGCCAGAAGAGTCTATAAAAATACGACTTTTGTTTATGTCAGGTCAGAAAAGGTAGTGAGGCTCCATTTAGGATAATCATAGTGTTTACCCAAGCCTTTTGCATATATAAAAATGTTATTTTCTCTAATTGCATATTTTGCTCCTATAATGACTGAGTTGAATTCTAAACTGAAATGAGTAATCAATACTGAATGTCTCTGTCGTTCAAATGAGGTCTTCGCCATTTCAGATGGCATGAAATTGCTTCAAATTTGGCAAATTGCTCTAAGGATGGAAATCAAAAGCGAAAGCTGAAGCCTATTTAATTTTCTTTTCTTTTTTTTTTTTCTTTTTTCAGGTTCTAACTGAAAACTTAAAGCAACAAATAGTGACAGAACTATTACTATTGCAAAATCCACCTGGGTGCTTGGAGGGCAGAGGAAAGAATGAGCTATTACGGCAGCAGCTATCCGATCGTAAATGTGGACCCCAAATACCCGGGCTACCCCCCAGAGCACATCATAGCGGAGAAGAGAAGAGCCAGGAGACGTCTGCTCCACAAAGATGGTAGCTGCAATGTGTACTTCAAGCACATTTTTGGAGAATGGGGGAGCTACGTGGTGGACATTTTCACTACTCTTGTAGACACCAAGTGGCGCCATATGTTTGTGATTTTCTCTTTATCTTATATTCTCTCCTGGTTGATATTTGGCTCTATCTTTTGGCTAATTGCCTTTCATCATGGTGATCTGTTAAATGATCCGGACATCACGCCTTGTGTTGACAATGTCCATTCCTTCACGGGGGCGTTCTTATTCTCCCTTGAGACCCAGACCACCATAGGTTATGGTTACCGCTGTGTCACCGAAGAATGCTCCATGGCAGTGCTCATGGTGATCCTTCAGTCCATCCTGAGCTGCATCATAAACACCTTCATCATTGGAGCTGCCTTGGCTAAAATGGCAACTGCTCGAAAGAGAGCCCAAACCATTCGGTTTAGCTATTTTGCACTCATAGGCATGAGAGATGGGAAGCTTTGCCTCATGTGGCGCATTGGTGATTTCCGACCCAACCACGTGGTGGAAGGCACAGTGAGAGCCCAACTTCTCCGCTACACAGAAGACAGTGAAGGGCGGATGACAATGGCATTTAAGGACCTCAAGTTGGTCAATGACCAGATCATCCTTGTCACACCAGTAACTATCGTTCATGAGATTGACCACGAGAGCCCTCTGTATGCCCTTGACCGAAAAGCAGTGGCCAAAGACAACTTTGAGATTTTGGTGACATTTATCTATACTGGTGATTCCACGGGGACTTCCCACCAGTCCAGAAGCTCCTATGTTCCCCGAGAAATTCTCTGGGGCCATAGGTTTAATGACGTCCTGGAAGTTAAGAGAAAGTATTACAAAGTGAACTGCTTACAGTTTGAGGGGAGCGTTGAAGTTTATGCTCCCTTTTGCAGTGCCAAGCAACTGGACTGGAAAGACCAGCAGCTCCACAACATGGAAAAAGCCCCCCCAGTCCGAGGATCTGACACATCGGACACCACGGTCAGAAGAAGGTCGTTTAGTGCGGTTGCCATTGTCAGCAGTTGTGAAAACCCTGAGGAGACCCCCACGTCTGCCACGGATGAGTGTAAGGAAGCCCCTTATCAGAAAGCTGTCTTGACTCTAAATAGAATCTCCGTTGAATCCCAAATGTAGTTCAAGTTGTGATGACAGGGGCTACCACTCCATCATGTTACTCTTCACCCTAAGGCAAGTAGTCATAAACAGGCCTTTTAAGGAATGTTACAGCTATGTTCTATGGTGACAAAGGGTAAGAACAGGTTAAATCTGGGATGCCTGGGTGGCTCAGTGGTTGAGCATCTGCCTTTGGCTCTGGGTGTGATCCTGGGGTTCCGGGATCAAGTCCCACATCAGGGCTCCCTGCAGGGACCTGCTTCTCCCTCTGCCTATATCTCTAACTCTCTCTCTCTGTGTGTGTCTCTCATGAATAAATACATAAAATCTTTTTTTTTTTAAAAAAGAACAAGTTAAATCTGATAAAAGATTATCTAAAAATTACATAGAATCCAATTGTTTAAGCTTTTTTTTTTTTTGCCAGCAAATTTTGTATTAAGGATGCTATTAAGAGCCCAATTAATTTGAATTTCATCTCTTTTTATTATATCACACACTTGGATCTTCAAAATTGGAAGCGTCATATGCAGTAACAGAGAATAAAGGTAGGATACTGGAATACATAAAAATAGGAAGACAGGCCGCCAGCATGGTTAACGGATTTTTAAATGTATCAACGCTGAGGGTAGCGTCCTAGAAAAACATCATGTCATCTAACCAAGATATGCCACATAGGCATCCAGCAGATTGTAACATTGAGATATTTAACTGAAATCACCTGGCAGGTTCGATGTTTGCCCCTCACGGTGTCTTGGTATCAGCAGAAAAAGGCAGTGGCTGTAAAAAGTAGACACCTGCCACTTGCGCAGGTAATGATGGATGAGTGCTAGAAGTTGTGATGTTTTGTTTAGTTTTTTCCTGAGCCGAAAGGCAGAAGAAAAGTTGACACTATTCAGAATAATATTTCTCTCCTAAATGCCCTGGTTGACTGCAGCAGGTGGCTTTCTAGGGAAGAGCAGAAATAAGGCAACAATGACATTTCTAATTTCTCCGGCAAGGGGCTTTCCTATATGCCCACCTCCCATCTTTTCCAAAGACAACATGAAGAAATAGGATCACAGAGACAGAATGAGGGAATAGATGGCAGTGGTAAACATTCTCAGACCGTTGGAGAGAAAACCTGTGCTGTGTCCTGAAAGAGGGCAGCTGTTGCTGGCTATTTTTTATTTTTTGAGGAGGGGAGAGTAATGAGGGAAACAGCAAAGGGAAGACATTTATTTGTGCCCAGAAGCAGTTGTGTATGTTTCCTGTCTTGGTCACTTTACAAGACATCAATGACTTGAATTCTAGATTTTAAGAAACTCTCCCATTGACCTTGGAACAATCATTCAAATGGCAGATTCTGTGAAATATAATTAAGGTGATTCTTATGCACATTTGTTAAACGGATAAGCTAAGTGTTATGGAATTGCTTAAATTTTAGGGGATATATTTGTATGTTCTATTTCTGTGTTAAAAGATGTTAATCGTGATGACTTTAAGCCAGAACCCCTATGATCTGGCTTAAAGCTTTATAAACTTTAAGCTTTATAAATTGAACAGTTATTAGCTTCATTCAGAATTATAGGTTTCCTTACTTTTTAGTTTCATTCAGAATTATATGTTTCTATACCCATTTTTTTTTTACATTGTTGCTGAGCTGGCAATAAATATACACCACAGTTTTTCCTTTGTTTATTTTATTTAAATATATGTACATACAAATCGTTTTTTGCTGTTTCTGGAAAGGCTCCCCCCCCCCTCCATTTAAATGAAAGCACACAAGCAAATTGAACTGAATCACAGAGTCTGGGATTACCAATCAAAGTAGAATATGTAGGTATGTGAAGGGTTTTTCTTTTTTCTTCTTTCTTTTCTTTTTTCCATCCTCCCTTCCTTCCCCCCTCCCTTTCTCTCTTTTTTTCTTTTGACTCTGAGCAATGAAGTTACTTTTTTAAAAATGCACGTGTGCAAATCTTTTATTCCTGTCGTTTTATGGGTAAGAGATTTGTTCGGGTCCCAGGCTGTAAAACTGTCCTGAAGCTTAATGTCAGAGATCTAAAGAATGCATTTATTTTTTTTTTCTGTCTTGCTTCAGAAATGTAAAACCCATTTTTAAAATTACACATGCGTTGTAGATTTGGATTCTGTAACAGCAATTACTCAGCTAAATTAGAGTACCACAGTCTACCAAGTAGAAATCCGCCACCAGTACAACGGACCTACGTGCCTTTCCCCTGACTTTCTAAGTTTGTTACACACACACCTAGGTTCATTTGACTTTGCTTTGCTTGCTGGACTCTGCTAATCCATAATTCTGGTTTTGTTAGTATCAGAATAGAAGCGTCAATATCCAATAAAGACATTTCACTGTGCTATGTGCTTCCACCATCAAATCTTATGACCCGGAGTAGAATGTAAAACCCGAGTTCCCACGTAACACGTAATTCTGATTTTCTGTTTAGATTTATAACACACTTTGACACCTCGATGAGTTATTAATAATAAAGATCTTAAAGTGATGCAGAGATTGTGTGCATTGGCCTCTATCTCAGATTAGCGTAAGCCGTCGATGTGGTCAGCATTGGGTACAGGGCAGCAAAAAATGAGACTGCGGCCTCACAGGATTAGAACGTAGGCAGAATTACAAAGCATTTTTATGAGTTTTTAGCAGCTTGTAGAACAGCTATATCTGAATTAACAGTTGTGTTTCTGTGAGCTTTGCAAGAAGCCTCCACGCAACACGGCATTTCTGGTTTCGAACGCTCTGTCCATGATGAGAAGTAGGCCGAGTATTTATTTTCTTATGGCAGCTATTTCCCTCTCTGCAGATGAAATTATTCAGTGGACTTAATTAGGTAGGGAAACGCATTGTGGCATCAAGGTACGTGTGCTCCCCCTGTGACTGGGCCCTCAAAGAGGGAGGGAGCACCAGGAGAGAGAAGGAAATGCTTCCACTAGTTCATCAAGCACTCTTGGGTGCTTTGCACACACACAGAGAGTCCCCACAGCAAAACAGTTGGGTGGATGCTTTTAATTTCCATATCATCGAATATCTCGTGCTTTGCATCATCCTAAATAACCGATTCCCAATTGGGACAATGATGTGCAAGACCAAAATAAATAAATAAATAAATAAATAAATAAATAAATAAATAAATAAATAAATACATAAATAAATAAAAAATGAAGCTTCTCAGGTAGGGGTGGCAGGTGGGGTGGGGGGACACTTTAGTGGCATGGGTCTGGCCCACAAGATGACAGCAGAGCTCTCTGGCTGTGACCTTTAAGAAAGCTCTCCCACTGGGTTTGAGTCAGCTGGCATACGCCCCTTGACTCCCTGCATCCAACCTTCCTCCCTAGATCTCAAACTCTCTATAGCTGCAAGTCCTGCAACCATCCAGAGAGAGAGGGAATCAAGGACACCCCTTACAAGGGACGTCAGAAAAGTAGGAAAAAGGACAGCCCTGGATGGCCTATCTCCGGACTTCTTCTGCATGTGTGAAAATAAATGATTTGTCAACTGAACAGCAAGCGGGGAACACAGTCTAGTAAGGAAACAGGGATGTGCTGATGAGTCCAGCTCGTACTTGTACTTGACATTTGATGGAGTGGGTCTCTGTGGAAAGCACATATTTTCTGGGGACTTGAGGAAATGCCACAGTTTTGTAAAACAAACACAAGAGACTTACTTTGGGCCTGGAAATCCCTGTGAGACACTGTGGCTGAGTGACCTTGATAAGAAAAATGGACCAGGACTGCTGTGGGGCTGTCTTGTATCTCCTTCCTCCCCCTCTCCTGGAATCACAGCAATAGGACTTTCACTAGGACAAGCGGCTGAAACCCATGGAGACTCAGACTCAGGGAAGCCTGCACTGCCTAGCTTGGGAAAAAAGCAAAACTCTGCTAATACTCAGCTCAGATCCCCAGGGAGACCAAACTGCATCAATTTATTCAAGTGGACTCTAAAGACACCAAGAAATCTAGATCCTTGCTTTAGATATTTGTATTGAACTACTTCTGAGTTGGCCAGGATACGTGTGAAGTCCATTTTCTGGGCCTAAATAATGAGGCACTAAATTCTACTGGGTTTAAATTATTCTATGAGTTCCATCCATGACAAACACTGATTCTTCTGTTTTGAGTGTTCTGTAAGCATGTGTATAAGCCCTTCTGTATGTTTTTTGTTTTTATTTTTATTTTATTTGATTTGTTGTTGTTGTTTTTATTTTTTTAAGGTAAGCGTCACCTGTGGACTCCCAGAAACCACCCCTATACACCCTTGGTACCTATAAATCACAGAGCCCTCCTTCAATTCTAAATTTGGCGTGGCCTCCCTGTCTCTCTCACTTTCATTTTTAAATAAGCAGCGTGACCTACATTCTGAAAAAAAAAAAAAAAAAAAACTTTGGGCACCACATACAGAATGCGAGGAGGGATGATGACACACACACACAAAACAGACAGGGAGGTGCTTGGCAAATTCTCTGCAGAAGTTCTCTGGGATATGAGGTCTTTGCAAATGAAAGCTGGTAACTGAGACTCAGTTCAGATGAATCTGTGGGCAAGAGAGAGCAAGCAAAGGCCTCCATTTTCCTGAAAAGGCAAAATCCAAGTGTTGCCTGGAACTATCATTGGTCTGTCTTGCTTTGGAGCTTTTCTTGAGTGGAAAAAAAACCCCTTAGGATCAGCAGAATCATAAGTTCTTGCATAGAGCCTACTTTTCTAAAACAACTTAACACAATCCTCCTATGACTGTGTGGCTGGGTTATGACATTTGGCTGAGGGCAAGCAGCATCCGTCCCATCAGGTCATCCCTGTGTTCCTTTCCCTGGGAGCGGCCACGCCTGTGGTTTGGGATCTTTTGTACAGAGTCAGGATATTTAAGTAGACATGGCTGGACGCTCTGAATTTCAATAGATTCTTAGTTGCTGAATACCTAGCAAGGGAAAAAAAAAATCTTTAAATAAACTACTGCCTTTTGCTGTTTGGTCTCATTGATTTATGCTATTTTATAAATACCGCAAAGTAAAAGAATACTCTATCTAGAGGCTATCTGTCATCCCAAGAAAAAAGCAGCTGGACTGAGATGAAGGGTCCTCTAAATTAAAAAGGCAACCTGATCTGGCCCTTGATGCAAACTTTGGAGCCTCTGCAGGCTGCAGAGAAACAGGTTAATCACTTAAAGTTTTCAGCAAGCCCAGTGGATGAAAACCCAAACAGACGAAGTCTTGCTAAGTTACACGGCCAAGGGACGCTTTGTCTCTATGCTATCATTTGCCACCAGGGCCTATAAAACATCCTTAATCACTATCTAAGTAACTTAAACTTGAGACAGAAAGAGCCCCAAGAGGTTTCGACCCTGTGAAAACTCCTTTACAGAAAGTTATCACAAGTTCCACATCAAATACTTCAGTCACATGCACTGTGGGTAAAGGCTCTTTGTTTGAATTAGAAGCACACATTGGAGATCGATTATTTATTCTGGGACTTGTTGATCCCATGTGATACCAGCTTGCGTGGGGAAGGGAGGCCAGCAGCAGGGGACAGGTTAAGGACAGAGCTAGCCTCTGCCAGCTGCCAGTTCCAGAACCAAAGACTTGCGGACATGAGAGAAGTAGGTATCAGTTCATTTAACTCGGATTCTATTTTACATATGAGGAAACCTCCAACGTTTTAGAATTTGTATTGATTTCATTTTTTAAAAAAGATTTTATTTATTCATGAGAGACACAGGAGAGAGGCAGAGATGTAGGCAAAGGGAGAAGGAGCCTCCCTGCGGGGAGCCTGATGCGGGACTCGATCCCAGGGCCCTCAGATCACGACCTGAGCCAAAGGCAGATGCTCAACCACTGAGCCACCTGGGCATGGGAAATCTCCAACTTTTGAGAGGTTACCTGCCCACAGAGACACAGCCGTGGAGAGGCGGCCGAGGAAGAAAACCTAACTATGGATGCCCAGGGCTCTTTTGAACAGGCGATGAGCACTTCTGACCCTGTTTTCATTCTGTTATCATGAGATGGGAAGAGCGATCATTTCAAGGCCCTTTGTCAAATAGAAGCCCATTCGTTATTCTCTAGAAGTGCTTCTTCTGAACTGAACTGTTAATTGGTCATTGATTATTTAGACTGGAGAGTGAGCAAGGGAAAAAAAAAATGTGGGAAACAGCACAGTAAGAGCCAAGATGAGTGAGGATAATCTACTCCAAGATGCAAACAAAAATGATTGTATTAAAAAAGGCTTCCCCCCCCCCAACCCCGCCTTTTCAGGGCAATGCTAATGCACAGTGGGGCATACCCCTGGGCATTAATCCACTGTCACAAGTGTCACCAGGCCTTTTGCCTTGGAAGCAAGAACATTTAGTCTGCTAGCAGGGTGTTGTTTAGAGAATAAACAAACACAATGTGGAGTGGGATCCTTCATCCATTAAATGGACACTGTGGTTTTTGAGGCAAGACCTACAAGGAAAGGGGGTCACCCTGAGAGAGTTTCATAGATCTGGGGTGACAGCAGTTGCTCTTCTTACCAACTGTGCTACTTGGAGTAACCTTGGTAGCATTTTTTATTCTTTTTTTTTTTCTTGGAATTTATTCATTTGAAAGAGAGAGAGAGAGCATGAGCGGGGGTGGGGGAGAAGGAGAAGCAGACTCCCCGCCGAGCAGGGAGCCTGACATGGGCCTCAATCCCAGGACCCTGAGATCATGACCTGCGCCAAAGGCAGATGCTTAATGGCCTGAGCCATCCAGGAGCCCCATATTTCTGATTCTCAGTTCCCCTACCTTCGAGCGTTTCTTGCCACATTCAGCTGTCATGAAGAGTGCAGGCTTAAGAACCAGACTGCCTCAGTTTAGGCAAAATTTCTACTATTTTCTTGCTGTGTGACTGTGGGCAATTTACCTCAGCTCTCTGGGCCCCAGTTTTCTCAGCTATGGAGCCAGGAAAACAAGAGAACCCCCCTCCCTGTTGCTGCAAGGATTAAGTGCACTAACATTTGTAAAATGCTCACAACAGTACCTGGCACATCACGAGTGCTAATGAAGTGCAGGCTGCCAGCAAACTCTTCATCTCTTACAGTGTTTTGTCGATGAATTCACATTCCTTGGCACTTGATGTTGACTTAAGCCCCCTCTCCCCCCCCCCCCGCCACAAAAAAAAAAAGAAGAAAAAAGAAATTAAAAGGAACATTTGGTAGAAGGGATGGAAGTTCTTCCCATCCAAATGTAAACGATTTGTGTACTATTTTGCCCCAACCACTTTGGATTATGTAAACCACACTTCCTCTCCATTGTGTGAGGCATTCAGGATTTGGTAAAATGGTGTTTTTTGAGAATAAAAATACAGCTCTACTCCTATACACACCGAAGGCTTCGTGAGTAGTACCAAACCAAGGAAAAAATCAGACTGCAGATCATACAGGAGGCTCTCCTGTGGAAACTGCCAACTGGGTTTTTTATTTATTTATTTTTTATTTTTCCAACTGGGCTTTGCATGCAAGCAGCTTCAGAAACTATTGAACCAAGAAAAAAAAAAAGAAAGAAATAAAAGAAAAGAAAAAAGAAACTATTGAACCACTCTATGTCATAATATCATGCACTGTATTCAAACTTCTCAACTTGTTCCAGCAAATTAAAGGGCTTCTGGGAGTAGCAGGCTCATTATCCAAAAATGACCCATCCCAACCCAGTCGAGCTGTCACTAACTGAACCTGGAAACCCTGGCTGGCCTAAGATGCGTGGGCCCCGTGGGTCTGCGGAGCACCCGGAAGACTGGGAACCACGCTTCATGTGCCAGAAGAGAAGTGTGTCAAACTCATCTGGGATGAAGGAAAAATGATCCTTTTTCTCTAATGAACGGCGGACGGTAGGAGGATGATTGCAGACTTGAAATCAGACAGGAGTAGGTTCAAATTCCAGCCGTGCCCCTTGCCAGCCATGTGAACAAGGCAATTTTTTAGTTGTCACTGAGTTCGATCCTGCATGAGTATAAATGCAGATAATAGTCTCTATCTTGAGGGCCAACCATGAAGTGTGTACCAGGATGCTCACAGGCACACACACGCATGTACCTACATATGTATGTATTTAAAGGCATATACCTATCAGGTACATGGGATCTGCTCAATAAAACTAATATTCCCTGTTTTCCTTCAAAAAATCAGTAATAGTAGATCCTTCCTTCCTTCCTTCCTTCCTTCCTTCCTTCCTTCCTTCCTTCCTTCTTCCTTCCCTTCCTCCCTCCTTCCTTTTTTCTCTTTCTTTCTTTCTTTCTTTCTTTCTTTCTTTCTTTCTTTCTTTTCCTTTTCTTTCTTTCTTTCTTTCTTTCTTTCTTTTCTTTCTTTCTTTCTTTCTTTCTTTTCTTTTCTTTCTTTTTTTTCTTTTCTTTCTCTTTTTTCCAGAGACAGGGAGTGGAGAAGGGTATATATATAGAGAGAATCTTAAGCAGGCTCCACACCTAGCACGGAGCCTGATGTGAGGCTCGATCTCACGACCTTGAGATGGTGACCTGAACAGAAATCAAGAGTTGGAAGTTGAACCCACTGAGCCACCCAGGCACTCCAATTATAGCATTTTTCAAAGAGATTTGAAAGCAAAAACATTAGCAGCTGTGGGATAATCATGTATTATCACAATTTTTTTTTCTAATTAGCCAGGTTTTCATCTTGATGTCTAAAGTCAACTTTCTAGATGTATTCTTTTCCTGCTCCCAGGAGTACTTGATTTTAATGCCAGCCCTGCCACAAATTAGCTGTGCCGTTTCAGGGAATTAACCTCCCTGGTCCACTGTTTCTGAGCATTATGGCAGGGATGTTGCTTTATGTTACTCCATGATTCCTTGTAACCTCAAAATCTGATGATTTTCTCTTCCTCTACTTCTCACCCTAATTCTTTTTTATTTCTTGTTGGCTTTTTATGCTTTTTTTTTTATTAGTGTACCTAATTCACTGCAGTCTTCCCTATTCTCATGATTACTGTACTAACTGAATTTTATAAGAAAGGTCTATTTCATGTTATTTTCTGTTTCTTTAAAATTCTTATTTTGGTAGGGGCAGAGGAAGAGGGAGAGAGAGAATCTCAAGTGGGCTCCATGCTGGGCATGGAGCCCGACTCTGGGCTTGATCTCACAACCCTGAGATCGTGACCTAAGCCGAAATCAAGAGTCAGACACTTAACAGACTGGGCCACCCAGGCTCCCCAATAAAATTCTTCTTTAATGTGTAACTATAATGTGCCTTTTTTTACTTACTGTGATAATATATGGTCAATTCAGCTACGATAATATTTGTTGAACTTAGTTCTCAAGTCTGATATTACTTTTTCTGAAATAGGATCTAATGTAAATAGCAAAATTTGAGGAATTTAAAAATGATACAAGTCTGATTGTTTTTTTTAAAAAGATAAAATATTACTTCATAATTACAATGGCAGGAAGCAAATAGTGACATGAAAAATGTGGTAACTAAAGTAGAGCATTAGAATTCTCATGAGGGCCACCTAAATTTATGACGAACTCACAAAGGGCATCAAATATGCTACTAAAATTTGTGAAATGCCAGAACACTTGATCTATGGAAGTTGAGGAAAAAATTTTCAGTGAAGGATGCTACTAACCCTTTGTATTACTGCTAAGAGTTGCTTCTTCAGATTGGTGATTTACGTAGTGAAAAACTAAACAACTGTATCTGGTCGGCCTGTGTTATGTTTCCAGTTGGGCAAAAGTGGCCGCTCCCAATAACTAGTTATCCTCCCAATAACTATAACTGTCTATGATTGCACCTTGTTTCCTATATACTAGTGGTCTGTGATTACCCCAAGCATGAGAAGAGATGGTCTATTGTTAGTATCAAACAATCATAAAATTAAGTGGGCGGCACATTGGAATCTCCTGGGTGTTCTTCCCAATATCATGTCTGGTGTAGGACCAGAGAAAGCATGAATTCCAAATAATAAACCTGAATTTTGTATTTTTATATTACAGATTAATTTTAAAATAGTCCCAGAATGACTAAAACTAAATTGAGAACGTCATATACATCAAACAATATAAAATTTGGTTTATCCTTCTCCAGACGTGTAACTTAGTATTTAAGTCATTACTCTTTGCCTTAAAATTTTGGATAATTATTATACGAAGGATCTACACACCTACTTGTCCTCCCTGGATTTGGGGGTTGGGAAAAAGCAAAATATTGATGATTTTGCAGGCAGATGGAGGATGATAAAAAAAATAAATAAAAGCACTTTATCTTTTCACCGAAGGCTAAGATGATATGTTGGTCTTCTGAAATACCGTACTGATAATAAGATACAGTATTAATAATAACAATTATGTAAAAACCTCTGGTAATTGCAATTCTATTAGGATGTTGAATATTCTTGGTCACCATTGTGCCACCTTGTGGTCACAAGAGAACACATGTTTTTTTTTTCATGAAGTAAATCGATTAAGTTTTTATTCTCTCCCCCCTACTATGGGAGGATATTTGGAAGAATAAGTTGGGAAGCACATTGCCAACAAGGACCGTAAATAAAATATAATGGGCACCACTCAAATTAGAAACTAGTACACACTGAAAAGCAACAAATGGTATTGGTCTAGGTATGGATTCCATGTACTAGATTTTCCCTCTGCTACCTCAATGTGAATTATATATTTAGAGGATGAGGGGTCAGTTAAGCATTTGCCTTTGGCTCAGGTCATAATCCCCAGGGTCTGGGGGATTGAGCCCTCTGTGGGGTTCCTTGCTCAGTGGGGAGCCTAGTTCTCTCTCTCCTGTTCCTCCCCAGCTCACTCACTCGCCTGCTCTCTCTCTTTTGGTCTCTCTCACCTGTGCTCTATCTCTCTCTAATGAATAAATAAAAATCTTTAGAAAAAAGAAGATGGGGGGGCGGCTGGGTGCCTCAGTGGTTGAGCAGACATCTGCCTTTCACTCAGGTCGTGATCCCGGAGTTGCCCTAGGGATGGAGTCCCCCATCAGGTTCCCCACAGGGAGCCTGCTTCTCCCTCTGCCTATGTCTCTGCCTCTCTCTGTGTGTCTCTCATGAATAAATGAGTAAAATCTTTTTTTTTTTTAATGAAGTTGAAGTTCATGTAGGTTGCCATTCTTGATTTGCAAACATAGACATGGAAGTCTGGATCGTGACCATTGAGAATCTAATTATTAATTCAGCAATCTATTTATAGTAAAAGAGAGCAACCAAAATTTAGGTATCAATCACCAATACTAGATTAGAATAACCACTTTAATGCATATATAGGAACAGTTTAAAAAAATACAATTTTTATAGTGAGTAAAGATTTGCTTTGTAAATATATTACAACTTCGTAAGTTTTACGCTTTTCAAAGAATTGTGATATTTGTTTAAATGATTTTTTTTTTTTGATTTCTAAATCCCACTAGGTCAGCATCCAGATGTGAAGAACAGAGAAAGACAGGATTGGCCACCATCCCATAGAGTACTTGTCTACTAGGGACGAAATAATATATTTTGTACCAAATTCAGAAATGTAACGGCCACTGATTTATATTCTCATTGCTTGTTTGATCAAGGCTACAGCTTTTATCAAGGATGAAACTATTAGAAAAAAATGAAGTTCCAAAAATCTCTCATTATAAGTAGTGGGTGTGTAGAGAATGAGAGACAGAGACAGAGACAGAGACAGAGCCAGTTTAACAAATTCTCACAGATGCATTACTGGGCTAGCACACTGGTCTTCGTTTTCTCTTCATCTGACTCTTGGTCTCATATCTCTGTCTTCTTTTTACCTATCAATTTCCTATTTCAATCTCTGATTCTCATTCTCTGTATGGTAGTCTTTCCACACCTCTCTTTCTCTGTTACATTTTCTCATTTAATTTAGACTGAAATCCAGGTCTTCTGGCCTAGATTTGAGTCCCAGCTCTGTGGATTTCTAGCGGTGTGCCCTTGCACAAAGTACTCAAACTCTGCTTCCTTATCTGTTAAATAGGGGTAGAAGTACTTACCTCCCACAACTGTTGTGACAACTGAATGACTCATTGCACGCAAAAGCACGTAAGACCATACTTAGCACAGAGTACACGGCCAGTGCATGGTAGCCCATCTCTATTTTTATTGTCAGAAAAAAAAAGTATCCATTCTTAATATTCAAATCCATGTCATCGTGTTCCAATACTGCTTCACTTAGAGGTATGATGTCACCGTAAATTAGAGATGTAGCTCACAGAATGTTAAAACAGAAATATCTCCCATGTACCTCTTCTCACAACTGTATCAATAAAATGCTAAATCAGGAAATGCCTCGCCTAGACTCATGCAGTTATTAAGTAGAAGAACCCAAAATGATCCCTATCTTCTATTCGTACATCCTTACCCAGAGTTCATTGCAATGAACAATAATCCTCATTCTAAACCGTGGCTTTATTTTTTGACTCGTTTTACTTTTTCCTTCTCTCCTTGCCTCTCTTTCTTTATTCCTTATTTATCTATCATTTTTAATCTATCCCCTAGCTATTATCACCCAGTTATTATCTATCTATCATCTATCTATCATTATTTATCTACCATTACTTGTCTATCATCTATCATTATCTAGTATCTTTCTATCTACCTACCTATCTAGTATCTATCTATTCATCTATCATCCATCTATTATTTGCCAGGGCTAGAATTAATACAGTCAGTGAGATAAAAATCTTCCACTGCAATACCTCATTTTTCTAACACTCACTAATTCATGTATTCATATATTAACACCTACCTCATATCTGGTCACTCATAGATATTGTGAAGGTAAAATGAACTAAACAGAAAGGAAATGATCTTTCTAGGAACTTATAGTCTAGTAGGAGAGACAAAGGTAAAATGAACAAATGACAAACAAACCAAACATAATGTAATGCCAGGCACAGTAAATTGCTATGAAAAAAAAAAAAGTAAAGGAATATACCTGTGCAGAGAGAGATGGGTGCCATTTTAGGTAGAGTAGTCAAAGAAGGCCTCTCAGTGGAGGTAACAATTGCCCAGAAATCTAGAAGAGAGAAAGTAAACCATGTGGCTATCTGGAGAAACAGAGTTCCAAGCCAGTGCAGATTGAAGCAGAAACAAGTTTGAGAGCTGGGGGAGAAGCAAAAACTTAAGAGTTCGGTTTTGACCATGATGCATCTCAAGTGCCTATTGGATGTGCCCAAGCAGAGAAAACAGTAGGGCGTTGTGTATGTGGGTTTGGAGCTGGGGGAGGTCAGACCTGAGAATGGAAAGTTGGAAGCCCTCTCCATAGATAGGTCTATAAAAGTACAGGCTTGCAAGTGGTCACCCAGGGAACTGAGTGGGATTGCGGGGTGGGGGTGGGGGGCAGCAGGGAGGGGCAGTAAGGGAGGAGACAGTATGATCCAAGAGCCGGGGGCATTGCAGTATGGTGGGTTGAAGCTCATGAAGTCATTAAAGGGAGACAAGAAGAAGCTGCCTTGTGAGGGAGGAGAAAAGAGAGATGAGTGGTTACTTAGCCAAGTAAAAAAAGTGAGCAAATGATTGACTGTCCAATACTTGTTGGAGGTCAAATGGGAGGAAACAGAGTTGATGGGGGGTGTGGTGGTGGGGGTGGTAAGAATGCCTGGGGGGTGTGGCCAACTCAAGGGGATTCAATGGAGAATTTGGTTTGAGAAGACAGGGACATCTTCTGAAATGTTTTTGATAAAAAGGGGAGGAGATAAATGAAGTTAACAGCTGGAGAAAGGGACAGGGTCAAGGGAAGCTTCCCCCCCCCTTTTTTTTTTTAATTTCCTTCTTTGTATTTTTCTTTCTTTTGTTAGTGGGAGGTAGTTCAGCATGTTTATGAGCAGATGGGAATGATCCCATAGAGAGGAAAAAATAGACAATGTAGGAGACAGGGGATAAATAAAGAAGAGGCCTTGAATAGATGAGAAGGGATGGCACCCAGTCTACAAGTGGACGGAGGGGGACACCCCAGCCCCAGCAGACACGGGAGGGAGGGCAGCATACCCAGGTGGGGATGACCATGTGGATACGGGCAGGAACCTGAAGGGTGAAGAGGTATCCTTCTCTCTGCTGCCATTTCTCTCAGTGTGATGAGGAGCAAGGGAGTCAGCCAAGAATGAAGCGTATGTTGGAGGTTTGGGTGGAGCTGGAAAAGGCTCAGGACTCCTCTCAGAGCCCAGGAGTGTGAATGGACCAGGAAAATCTAATGGGGTTGTCAGGTGTTCCCAAAGTCCCTCGGAGGCCTGTGACCATGTTTAAAGTCACATCAGCCAGCGTGGCTCTGTTATAACATTTGCCATAAAACTGAATTTACCAAGAATTTACCAATTTTTTTTAAAAATCCAGATTAAAAAAAAAATACACCCAAAAACCCTCTGTCCAACCTCAAAAACCCAGCTTTTGAAATGAGCACATCACATTTTTGCGAGTGGCACATGCACTCACACAGTTTAATCAAAGAGATAACTAATTGTACCTGTCATGGAAACACGAATTGTGAAGATCTAGAAGGAAATGGATGGGTCACCATTTTGGTTCAGAAAGAACATCTGACCATGTAAATATACCGAAGAGAAAAAAAAAAAAGCCTCTGACTCAACGTGCTAGCTCTCCCTCTCTCTGTGTTTGGTCCTAGATTACAACCAACTGTCGAAAGCAAATGTGTAAAGTGTGTTGGGACTCCATCCTGGCCCATGGGTCTGTATAGTATTTCACAAGCTTTTTAGGATGTGGTATTAAAGTGTAGTAAAAGAGGCTGTGTTGAGTACTCGAGCTGCAGAACCAGAATCTATTTGAAGCTGGGGTTTTTCTAGAGCTGCGGCCACCTGGCTGCTATGCATTGGTGCTGGAGCTAAAGAGCAATCAACTGAGGGACACAGTTTTTAATCAAATATTTGTTTGTCTTCATGGTAGTTTGACTTTTATTTTTTTCCATCCATGGGTTTGATTTTTTCCCCCCATGTATTGCGTATGATGTCAAAACTGGTCTTTCCAGTTAAAGTCAGCCCATCCCCTTGTATGTACCCTGGGTTGCTATTAATGTCTTCTCCAATGAACCTTTTCCACAACCACTCCTTTTTTTTTTTTTTTTTTTTTTTTGAGGAGGAGGAGGAGGAGGAGGAGGAGGAGGAGGAGGAGGAGGGATTTGGTGCTGTCTTGGTTTGGGATATTGCTTGACAAGCTCTTACAGCCAAGTCCTTTTAAACTTGATTTTTTATTTATTTTTTACTTTTTTATAGAGGGGAGAGGTAGAGAGTGTGCATGCATATAGGGGACGGGGAGGGAGCGGGAGAGAGAGAAAATCTTAAGCAGGCTCCACACTCAGCATGGAGCCCCGATGTGGGGTTCGATCTCATGACTCTGAGACCATGATCTGAGCTGAAAACAAGAGTTGGAGGCTTTACTGACTAAGCCACCCAGGTGTCCCTAAATTTCATTTTTGAATTTACTTTTCGTGCTTTTAAAATTTGCTATTACAGAGCATGTAGTTAAGTGATGCTAAAATCTAACAGGGTGAATTTCAATCATTCAATAGAAGATAAAAACTAGAGAAGTTCATTTTTCATTGTAAATGTAAAGAAAGAGGGTGATGGATTCAAGTCCAACAATGGGGTTTTCAATGAACACATTAACTATTTGTAAAGCTATGTTGGGCATATATCAGGGCATGCATTTTTGTATTGATCAATGAAAAATGTTCAATGTATACTCCTAAAGGTATTGAAAAAGAGGCATTTATGATGTAAACAAAACTCTGATGCATATTTTGTGGTTGTCATTGTAAATTCAACTGTAATATTTAGATGAGGGTTGTACTTATATTTAGCTTATATTAAAGTTGCTGTTTATTGGGTAGCTACGGTGGATTGGTTGACTATCATAACATATAAATAAGAGAGAGCGTCAAAGGGCAGCCCGGGTGGCTCAGCGATTTAGTACCGCCTTCAGCCCAGGGCGTGATCCTGGGGATCTGGGATCGAGTCCCACGTCGGGCTCACTGCGTGGAGCCTGCTTCTCCGTCTGCCTGTGTCTCTGCCACTTTCTCTCTGTGTCTCTCATGCATAAATAAATCAAATCTTAAGAAAAGAAAAAACAGGGAGAGGGTCAGAAAAACTTGTTAGAATGCTTATTTACAAGTAACTACTAAGGGAACACTCTTGAAAGCAACAAATGCACTATCTTCTTATTTTTTTTGTATGTTTGCAATGATAGCTGCCATCTAATTAGCTTTTCCGGGAGACTATATGAAGGAAATCCATAATCCTGTAAGAACATTGTGTTGGAAATACAAAACATTATGGTTTTTAAACTCACAATTATTGGCTGTGAAGAGAGAATGGGCTGGTCTTTAGCTTAACATTCTCTGAACTGGAAACTATAATGATAATGATGACAAAATAGTAATAATAGTAACAGCACCTTTATATCAACCTTCAGAGATCAACAGATTAAAGTAACTACGCAAAAACAAACAGAAGAAATATATACTGATGTCATATTGAATGTCACAGGACTGAAACCACCCAGGCCAACGGAGAACTAAGGTAATAACTCATATTTAACTGTGTTTACATCTTAATCATTCAAATTAAATATGACTCTCAGAGGACTTACATTCATGTGGAAGTTTTAAAAAGAGATTATAAGAATTTTATTTCTCATAGAGGAAGTTAAGAGGCCCAATAATATAAGGTGAAATTTCTGCCATTTTACTTTGGCCAAAGAGATCACAGAAAAATAACTTTGGACGGAATTGTAAAAAAAATCTTGTTCAACCCCCTCTTCCAAGTTCATACAATAAAAACAGGATAAGATTTTTTATCCATGGATTGATTTTTATCCAAAGATTTTTGATGAATAATATTTAACCCCAAAGATCACTAACATCCCTTTTTTAAAAAATAAAAAATAATTAAACTAAATATAAAGGATGTGAGGGAATCTTATAATGTTTGAGAGAATTAGCATCATCATTACTATCTCACTAGAGTAGATTCTGAAAACTCAAAATTCCATCTGAAAACTCAGGATTCTGAAATCAGTGGGCTGGCTTTATTTCTTTTTGATGTTTGATGAATTTTCTTCCTACAATTTCTCAGGATATACAACAATTTATTAGTTTTTAAATCCCATGGGGATCACATTTGATTTTTCTCCCTGTTGCGTTTTTTCTTTGATTCCTAGAGGCTATTCTGAAATTTTTCTCCATGCAACATGTTGAATGGCTAATTGTTCTCTATGGAAGCACAGCTGTTATGCTACTATTTAATTGGGTTACGAAAAATTAATGTCGGGTGACAAACCTATCAGGCACAAGCTCACTGGAAATCACTACTTTTAAGGAAGATTTTCACATTAGAATCTGGTTTTCGGGGTCAGTCTGTGGGTTTAGCATTTCATATTATTAACAGTGTGATGACAAACCAGAGACAGGAGAGTTAATGATAGGATGTGTTCCCGTCTCTCTCCCTTGTAAAGGAAATATTCAAATACGCAGAAGGCCAAAGCTCTATTTATTTAATATTGAGCTTCTGATATTGCAATAAACAAACAAGGTAACTCTTACAAAATACGATTAAATGAGGCTTACAGTCGTGACTAGTTGTGTGTAGGGAGAAAAGACCAAACTCCTATTAATTAATTATTAATTAATTTCTAAGAATTGCATCCCAAAATACTGGAAACAAGTCTTGATGACGTTGTACTTCTGTTCCTTGAAGGAATTGACCAGTATTTGCCTTCTGTGAGGCAGGGTTGGTAAAAGGTGCACGTTGAATCATGTTAAAAATGTGCATTCTGGTTTTTATTTTTTCTTGTGAAACCCAGGGAGGAAATTTCCCCTACCCTCACCAGTGAACTTATATTGATTTAGAACTATTTCTGCATTCACTCATTTAACAGCTAAAGAACAAGAGATTATAGAAATGACTTAGTTGTGCTTCTAGACAGATATAATATTTTTTCCTAATGAGTACAGAAATATGATTGCAAAGTCTGTGTGAACTGGAAGAGCATTTAACCAGTATTCTTTGTAGTTACCTCAGCAAATGAAAGATCAAAATGCTGTCTTGGTCTTAATAAAGAAAACAAACTTCTAATAAAAAAGGAATGGCATCTTCATTTTAGTCTTAAAATTATACGGTGTATTAGGTTTTTTTCTTTATTATGAAATAGTAAATATTTGGAGAAAAATGAGAAAATGCCAATACACAGATACAAGAAAATAAAAATAAGTTATAATGACATCTACTAGGTCATTGTTAAATTTTATATCGGGAGGCACCCAGCATACGGTCTGCAGAGAGCCCATCTCCAGATATTTTTACATGTAAGAGAAATAGGCCTATATTTTTTGATATATTGATATTCTGAATTTTTCTATTGCAGGAACTCCAACAAATCTGAATTGCATAACAATTTTGACCTATTTTGTTTATCATGGATTATTTTGCATTATATCATATTTTTAAAAAATATGCATTTAAACTATTACTTATCTTGATTCCTGGTTTTTTGTTTTTATTTTTGCAATTCTTAAAGTTCATACTTGAGGTGTGTAGTGCCTTCTTTACCACATCCAAATCCTAGCGCCGAAGACAAATATAGAAAGAGGTTTAGATTTGGAAACTGATTGAAACTTAGATTTTCTTTTCTCAAAGAAATGGAATCGTATGATACAATCTGCATTCAAAATTCAGAGTCCTTAAACATTTTCCAGGATGCAATTTCTTTTTTCTAATATAATATATTTTCTTCTATTATTTATTTTTAAGATATTTTTCAATCACTAAATACTCTTATATGCAACACTTAATGATTGCCAATGAGATCAAATTCAACATTTGTTGAGTTGAAGCAACTCAAAGTGAAATACTTGTCTGATAGTTTCACAGACTCTCAGGTCCCTTATGTATCTGTGAGCATAAAGCAGGCTATCTATGGATTTGTAAAAATCAATCTCCATAGAATCAATTTTGACATTTACTAATTTTTAAATTACTCATATTATTTTTTAAAAGATTTTTTGAAATTTATTTGAGAGACATTGAGAGTGAAAGAGAGTCTAGAGGGAGAGGCAGAGGCAGAGGGAGAATCAGACTTCCCACTGAGCAGGGAGCCTGATGCGGGACTCGATCCTAGGACCCGGAGATTATGACCTGAGCTGAAGGCAGACACTTAACCAACTGAGCCACCCAAGTGCTCCTAAGGATTTATATTAAGAGTAACCTTAATTTTATTTTGTGAGCCCACTTGAAAGACACTTAATTTTGACAAGTAAGTGAATTCGATAAAAATATCGAATAAACTAAATATTAGTTTAAACAGAAAATACTTATTGTTTGAATACACATTTTATAATCCATATATAGCTAATCCTAAAAATAAACCTATGAGCATTTTCTTTCTTTTTTAACAAGGAGGTGCCCACAGTTAAATAAATGCTACAATTAAATGTATTCAGTCTGCTAGTAGGAGAGCTGAAGAATGGCTTTTACACCCTTTTTACTCCACTTGGCCTAATGCCCGTAGCAGTATTTTGGATCAGTGGTCAGCAAACTTTTTCTGTAAGGGGCCAGAGAGTCAGTATTCTAGGGTTTGTGGGCCACACATGGCCTCTGTGTCTTCTGCTCGACTTTGCTGTTATAGCACAAAGGCAGTAGTCATAGACAATCTGTAAGCAAATGAGCATGGCTATGTTCCAACTGCAACTTTACTAATGAATACAGAAATCTGAATTTTATAAAATATTCAAGTGTGACAAAATATTATTTTTTATTTTTTTCCCCAACATTTAAGAAATGTAAATCATTCTTAGCTCAGGAGCTATGTAGATGGTGAGCCAGATTTGGCCTGTGGGCTGCAGCTTGCAGATCCCCTGGTCCAGAACAGTCAGTGGAAAGGGTGACCTCCTTGATTTAAAATCTCAGGAAGTCCCTGATTTCAGAAGAAAAGTTTTCATTTTCTATGGGTCTTGTAATAAAGGGACATTTGCATACGATGTATCAATCATATATCTTTGCTCTGGTTCATTTTCTTGATATACATACTCTCCCATCAAAATCCTCAATCCTGTATTGTTTTCATGAACAAAATAAAGGGCATTTTAAAACAAAATTCCACCCAAGGAGGGGAGCCTGGGTGGCTCAGTCGGTTGAGCGTCTGCCTTCTGCTCAGGTCATGATCCCAGGTTCCTGGGATGGAGCCCCGCATCCCTCATGGCATTGGGCTCTCTGCTCAGCAGGGAGCCTGCTTCTCCCTCTCCTTCTACTTATTGCTCCACCTACTTCTGCTTGCTCGCACTCTGTCAAATAAATGAATAAAATCTTTTAAAAAATTCTACAAGGAATCAAGTTTTTTGAAAAAATTGATATTTAGGGGGAAAAAATCTCCCAGTGATGCTATCTCAAAATGTCTCATTTGTTTTCTTCCCAGGTTGTTACATTTTTCATTGTAATTGAGCCCTTCATTAGGTACTTCTAACAATTTACTGTATGGAAAACTCCCCAAGACCACCTCTTCCAGATATGTGCCCATCTAGATATTTGAGTTCCATTGCCAAGAAGCATCATAAAGGTTTTCCTCAAGACATTTGTGTACAAATCCCAAAGAAGGAGGAGGAGAGGGGAGGAAGAGAACAGAGTGACATGGGGAGGACCTGGCCCAAGCAGCTGCTGCTGGCCCCTCTAGTATCCGGGGGCTCCACAGGCAAACACAAGGCTACCCAGATGCAGCCATGGCCAAGTGCAAAAGTGCAACATCTCCCATCAGTGTGACAACTGATGTCCTTGCCTTCCAGTTGATGGAAAATTCCTGGAGAAAGGGAAAAAAGGAAAGGAGCCTGTTGGGATGGGGGAAGGGAGGGGTTGAGTTAGGGATCTGAGTGGTGCAGGTTAGTTCCGCCCACTTTCAATCACCCTCACCTGGACCCCCTATAGAAAGCTCAGGTAGAGAAGCTTCCACCTGTGAGGACCCAGATGACTGCAGCATGTAGCTCATTCACTCTTTGGAGCATTTGATCTCAGATATCTCTAAAGGAAAGAAAACAAATGCATGCTCCCTGTTTTTCTCCAGGACCATTTTTTGTTTGTTTGTTTTGTTTTTAAACTTAAGCCACTGCTGTGGCTTTTCTCCGCTCAGGATTCTTTCTGAAGCCAAGTCCTTTGGCTGTTGAAACCATGCATCTTCTTCACAGTTAGGTTAAGATCAGGACAAAACAGTCCTAATTCTAGAACGTGTCAGCCAGAATCAGACCATCACAAACCAATCACCCAAGGCTGCTCCCTGCTCCCAATACTTGAGATTATTTTTCCATGATGTAATGAACCTTTTAGATCCTCTTGAAAGAAAAATCACCAGCAAGTACATCTCTCTGCCTAGAGATCCTTGCGAACCAGAAAGTTGTTGAAAAGGTTTTTCAGACCAGAAGCATTAGTTATGGATGTTGTCATTGTTGTTCCTTGCAAGGAAGAGAATAAAAGTGTAATCATACTAGGTCATGTGTAAGTTTATGCTGTTTTTACTGGCTCTTAACCCTTTTCCTTCCAGGAATTGTTAAGTTCCTTTGCAGTGATAGATCAGTTCTTGGGTACATTCTCACCAAGGGTGACCGTTTGACGGTAAGGTCCCTCAGTAGACCAACAGAATAGAAGTCTGGTCACATAACGGACTCCCTGGAAATTACGTAAGAGAAATAAATACCCTGGTATTTGCCCAGAGAGGAAATTAGGAAATTCACTTCGAGCATGAACTCATAGACTCTCTCAAACTCTCCTGTGAGAAAAAGTCTTCTTGGTCTGAGGGGGTCTTCAGTGGAGTTGGGGGGGGGGCTTGTAGGAGAGACCTCCAGTCCCTATGTTGCTTGCAACAGGGCTGCAGGGCAGGCTGCCTTCCTTGCGGTGGAGACTCCGAAGAGGGTTCAGGAGACAGGAGAAAGAACAGGACACCTGTCTGTGGCGGGAAGGGGGGGTGGTGGTTCCTTTTTTCCCCCTGTTCTTTCTTTCATTTTTGGGTTTTGTGTCATGGCCTTCAAGTCAATTTACAGAGAAATGCTTGTGGAAAAAAAAAAAAACAATTTCAAAAACGGTTTTTATATTTTATTTTTATTTTATGCCGACTGGACTATTTTGCCTGCAGGGTATGGGTTGGTTTTATATTAAGTGTGCTTGATGCTTTTCCGGCAAGTTGCTTTGATAGGCTGTGCTTTTGTAATGGAGCCTGTGGAGCTGGAATCATGCAGATCCTGAACTGCATTTCCGAAGATGAATCAAATGCTGAATAATGCTAATAATATAATTATAAGTGCTCTGCCTGGATCACTGGCTATGTCTGAGTCCCCTTTTCTTGTAGGATTTGAAATAACGTGTGGATCGTGGAGAGGAAAAATGAACCAAGGCGAGCAATGCATGAGGAAAGAAGATAGAACAAAGAAAGGAGTGAATTAATATCTGTGCTTAATTCACTTAGGGAAGAGCACCGATTCACTGTGAGCCCAGGATTAAGGAGACCTGCAGACGTTTCCATTATACTGCCTGGATTTTGACATTATGGATACGGCACTGGTGACAAAGTCTTTTGTGCTAAATGATGCTTTGACCAAGTAGATGTTCAGATAATCTCTGCCAGGACGTACAAATCACACTTTTACCGTGTGCTGCTCCAAGGGAAGAACTGCTTATGTTATGTGTACTTAGCTAGCATTTTGCAGAAAGATTAAAGCGGTGTAGCCTCAGAGCTTTATAGATTATTCTATTTTTGGAAAATACTGACAGAGTCACCACTATCTGATTTGAAAGTTTCATATTTTAATGCATCAGAAATATGTGTGCGATGGGTGAGTAGATAATGTTTTAAATTGCAAATTGTAAAATATGAGTGAACTCTTAAACACCATAAAATCAGAATCGTGAAAGCAAGTTGCCGAGAAATTGGAGACTCAAAGCTGACTACAGCTCTTTTGTCACAACTAAGTAACTACAAATCAAACTTGAACCATCTTCAACGTCTTGTGAGGTTTTCAGATATGACACCATGAGGTCAAGAGATAGAACTCTGTGTGCGTGTGCGTTTTCACTTTTATGCACTTTGAGTTTGCTTTGTGCCAACTAATTTATTAGGTACATCCCTTCTTTCTTAATCCAGTACTAAGGAGGCACTATATTTTTATATAAAAATAATAGGCATTAAGAACAATAGCTTTGGGTTTTAACCTTTGCCCAAGCGGGAAATACATCATTAGTTTTCAAGGATTTTTCTTTTTGGAAAGCATTACTGCATGTGTTAACACGTATAAGTGGTTTAATATCAGTTAGTTGGAAAGCTAGCTCTCTTTGTTGATTTTTTTTCCAAGTTGACTTCACAGGTACAGTAAGGGGTCTTTGTATTTCAGTTTGCATGCAGGAAGATGACAATGAGGTGACAAGAAGGCATTATTTACAGCATCAGTTCCTGGCCTGCTAAAATTTGGCAATTCAGTTATGCCAACCATATAAAGGGATAGATTTAGCATAAATACAAGTCTTAAAATGAGATCTTCTTTGCTGACAAGATCAGAAGCTGCAACACCGTGACCACTGTGACAGAATTTAAGTCTGTGAAATAAACTCAGAGTTTCTCTGTTGCTAATCATAGAAACAATTTTCTGAAATGCTTCTTTATAGCGATCATTCCTTTGAATTTCTTTAACGTTTAGAATGGACTGGATGAAGCTCAGATCCAAGTGGAGGAGAAGAAATATCTGGATTTGATACTAATTAGTACATTAAAATACCCAAGTAAGCACCTATAAAATGGGCACTAACATAACCTGGGTTTTCTTTTTAATAATCATATAATGTTATTAATGCTATTTTTCCTGTTATCATGAGTCATTAATGTTATCGGTGACAATGAGGTATAGCATTTTATTTCTGCATAGTTATAACACAAGTTATTTGTCTGTAATTTATACATAAGGCTTTGAATGTGAAAAGATAAATTTACCAAGGACCAATGAAGGCTATTATACCTGCAGAACACAAGTCAATGAAGGAGGAAACCATCAGTCATCTCCTCTGATACTGACCAAATTTATTTTGAAAATGGAAGAGAGTCTCTCACAGTGAAGCCTAAGAATTAAGTCAAACATTTGGAAGTAAGGTCTTGTATGAGGAGTGCTGGGCCAAATTTTATATATTACAGTCAGCGTAGGAATAATTTGGGGGTGGGGGATTAGTCACTGGCTGTGAAAATTATCAGCCTTATTCTATGATTTCTAGATTTGTCTGAGCACAGATGTCCTGAAAAGTTGTACTCTGCAGAAAGCAGAGGAAGGAATGAGCAGGCTTAGAGGCTGTATCAACAGCTTCCACTCACATGAGGAGCTTCCCTGTGACAGAATTTCTCTATTTCCTTATAAATTAAAATTGGGATTTGGGAAATCATATGAAGAGAAATCCAGAAGCCAAGATCACATGGGAGGACTCCAGCCAGAGGCAACGGAGAGAGAAATGACAATCACATCAGCGTCCTAACACTCCTGCTCACATCTTTTAGCCTTGCATTCACTCATCTGCAGATTGCCCCCTGTCTAAAGAATAGAGTGTCACTCCTCCTGCTTGTCTAAAGAGTCTAAAATCTGGCCCAAATTTGATGTTCAGTCCTAAAATCCCTTTATTCATGAATGTATTCAAATGCTGACCATCACCGGGAAAATCCACTCCGCTTTTCTCCCTCTAACACCAACCCATACTTCGACACAGCTATAAAATGTTCCCAAACTCCTCAGATACTTACCTCTTCGTTTATGATTTTCGCACTTAAGCAGGCACTGCAACAGATTGCTATGTTATTTAAAGGCTTATTACATATAAATATCTCTTGAATGCATCTTACTCCCCCAATTAACTTATTCTATTTATTAACCTCATCATCATTAGTAGCAGCAAGAGCTAGTGTAAATAATTCCACCGCCTAAGTGCCTAAGTGTTCATTACGTAGCAAGCATTTTTTTTATTGTATTATTTCTAATCCCTATAACAGGCTTTTACAGCTAGCTGGATCAATGTCACAAACACATATCAGGCTGACCCAAAGCCCAAACTCTCCCCACTGTGCAATGCCGTCACCACTGTCAAGGTCACATAACTTAGAACATCCTTGAAATTCAGTGCATCAGGATTTCACTTGAAAGAAGGCAATAAAAAAAAAAAAGTTTCAGGAGATCACACCCTTTGACCTAGTAATTCCACATTTGGAAACCTAACAAAACAGTAGGAGATGAAGATAAACAATCTACAAAAGGAGTTAATGTATCTTTATACAAATATAAAACAAAAATGAATAGAAAGGTATCAGAATAGGTGATGATTCATCAAAGCTTGGCTCAAAAATACATATAAACATTAAGACATATGCCTTCAAATGAATTTTAATTGCATGACAAATATTTAAATATAAAAGATACAGTACTCATGTATCAAAAAGTATGGCACAGTTGATCCTAAAAGTATAAAAATATATAAAGATAAAAAAATAGAAACAAAAAGATAGGAAAAAGGGAAGAAATACACCAAAGTATTCACAATGGTGGGGATATGGATTTATTTTCTGTGTTTTCCTACATCCACCTACATTTTTTCATGTTTATCTTATGCATTTTCCATAGTTGCTTTGACAATAAAAAAAAAAAAAGACCTACATACACATACTCAACACTTGAAAGACCACACACACAAATTGTTAAAGCCGATATTCCAAACCCTAGACATGAGGGTATGTACCCTCTCTTTCTTTTTTTTTTAAATTTTTTTATTTATTTATGATAGTCACAGAGAGAGAGAGAGAGAGGCGCAGAGACATAGGCAGAGGGAGAAGCAGGCTCCATGCACCGGGAGCCCGATGTGGGATTCGATCCTGCGTCTCCAGGATCGCGCCCTGGGCCAAAGGCAGGCACCAAACCGCTGCGCCACCCAGGGATCCCTTTTTTTTTTATTTTAATTGTACCCTCTCTTTCAAAAGTAACATGACAAAATAAAATAACATGACAGTATCATTGACATTACTCAAAATGTTTTCTATATTCTTTGTATCTTGTGGCATATTCCTGAAATGCCTACAGCAGTGACTAACTTTGGTTGTCTGAAGTTGTTTGCTGTTATTGTTAGTTCTGGAAAAAGTCAAGTTGCAGGCATCTTATGGCAGGGTTACCTGACCTAAGCAGCTGCCATCCACTTTAACAGAGAATGAACGGAGACTTTAGTTTAGGCTCATTACATCTAAGGGAGCTAATGTGCCACAGACAACACAGATGAAATGGTCATCATCATCATCATCGTGTTAAGAGCCATGGTAATGGGGGTCTGGATGAATAAAGCATTTTCAGAATGTGATTGTCTCACCCACACAAAATACGTAAGGTCTTCCAGAGCATGACAGAAGAGTGATTTGCTAAATAATAATTCAGCTGCTCTGGAAGTATGAATGAAAAAAAAATGTTCCCACTTATTACTGTTGGTTTTAACATATTTGATGGAAAACAAAGATCATAGTAATGGACACAGTAAGTACTTAGATGATTCCTGAATAAATGGCTGCATGATTTTGTTGTACATGTACATATAAATATATGCATATTTGCAGACCCACAAAGTTACCTCCCTTACCCAGAGGTCTTCCTCAACTACTTATTGCACAGTAAATGCAAGAACTAAACCATTTAAATGCTCTGAGAAGCTAAAATAGATGTCAGAAATCCATATCCTGAAGCTTTTTTACCCAAAAAAGGAAACTGGCCAAAAAGCAAGGTAACTCCAAATTTGGCATCTGCTCATACTATTTCAAAAATATATAGCCACCTTAAGCCCTTTAGATTACATTTGCTTTCACTTCACATATATTTTAAAGCAACCTTGGTTATATAATTTCTCAGTACAGTGCAGATTAGAATCAACAAATTAGACAGAGCATGGTGACAGCCTGATATATTTGGCAGAAGCAAAAATGAGAAGTGAAGGCTGTCATTGGTGAAGAAGAGAGAGAAAGCAAACAGACGACTTAAATAACTTAGTTTCTGGTCATTTAATGCTGAAGACATTACTCTTAGCCTACCCGGACAGTCCTCCTCTATTGCAGGTAAAAATGAAATATAGCTCATGTTTATTATAATGATACTGAGTCACTGTGCAAAAGTCGTAGTATACTCAAAAATCCTGTTGCTTTCATTCCACCCTGCATTTACTGACATTTATTCAGACTGATGTATTTCTTTGGCTGTGTGCAAGGCAATGGAGGTATAAAGATAAAAAAGACATGGCAGTGGATTCTGAAAAGCTCACTATTGGTCGGTGCAAAAAACATAGGGAGCCATAGCTGTAATAGGACGAGAGGAACAAAACATGCTATACTTGAGAGAGACACAGAGTGTTCCAGGGGCAATCGGATAGAGCTCGAGGATGCATACAGTATATTAGAGAAGATAATTCCCACCACAAAGAAATACCAATTAGTCAGAAAAAGCTCTTCTGCGATATGCTGCATTCCCAGGTATGCCAGAAAAATAAGGCATCATCACTGCACTGTGTGTTACAGTGGTAACAAATGACCAATAAAACCCACTGCTCTAGAAGAAACGGTGTCTGTGTAGGCAGAGACGTGCAGCATTCTTAGAAGCAGCTTCTAATTTATACACACGATTACATGTATATAGACAGATCTGGGAGCCTAACAGGTGTTTTGGGACATAAACTGCATGAAGAGGCAATCCTGTCTTCTGGCACACTCTTAGCATCCTTAACACAACTCAACATCCCTACACGGTAATGCGTCATCCATAGTAAGTAAACCCTCCATTCTAAACTTGCCCATAAATTCTAGTTGGTTTCACTCCTCAGAAACGCTCCAGGAATTTTTTTTTTTCCCTTGCATGATGGATTTTAGCACTTCAGTCACAGGCTGCCTTATACTGTCATTTGGCCATTTGATTTCACTTGTGCATTGCTTGTCTTCTCAATGAGAGATTGTGAATTCTCAGAGGGAAGGAATGGTTTCACCCAGGGCTCTTAAGCCTCCCATATCACCCAGCAAACAGTTCAGGTACAAAGTATTTACTCGACAAATACATTTATTAAATTTCATATGAACATTAAATCTTACCAGTAAGGGAAGTGAAACTGCCAAGGCTGCTGTCCCATTGGCAAGATTACGTTCAGCGCCTTAAAATACCATAGCCCATGGCTGGTCCTCATTGCCGCAGATTGCAGACTCATCCTGCCTGCCCTTTAAATTCATCTGACATTGATTTATTATTTATTGCTATTAATTATTACTGTGAAGATTAGTAAGGGGTTCTTAATAGCCAGCAGTTGCAAATGACAGGAGATTTTCATTTCTCATCACTGCAAAATCGGACGGCCTATATGGTTGATGGAAGTCTGAAAATATATCTAATTGCTAGAGATATTTATATAAGTGCAAAGGAAAGATTTGTGCTGCTGGTGGAGGAATCACCTTCTGCGTCACACAACCATTCATAATCTGACTGCAGATCTAGATTGTGACTAATATTTGGCTCTAATGTTATAGGTGGTTACTGTGGAGGGAACCAGTAAGAGCACAACTGTCATTTCCTTGGAAAAATTTAATCCACAGATGGATCCCAACACCCAACTGCATTGGTGGCCAAAACTAATGGGGATTTTTGCTAAATAAGGACTGATTCAGCCAAAAAAGAGAGATTCTGACTAGAGAAATCTGTATCATGCATCACTCCCAAAAGTACTGAATGCTTTGGAACACTAGAATTTTCCTAATAGGGGCATAATGAAAAGTCACTTATTAATTAAAAGGCACATTTCATTTTTTTTCCCCTTTATAACACGAAGCAGTGGACTTAATCAATGTTGTCATGCATTTACAAAGTTTCATTTACTTGCAAAACCTAATCCTTCATGTTTCCTAATTGAGCTAAGTAATTTAGGCAAAACTTCTATCCAGGCTGAGAAGCTGCTTATTGCCATAACCAATATTTCTCTAACTCTCTACTTCAAGAAATAAGCATTGCTGCATATCAGCCCATGGTGGGTAGGAGGGATGTTGATAAGAAAGATTAGGATATATATATTTATCTGCCCCCTGCCATAACTAAATTGACACGACCAACCATCATCTTGTAACTTTTCTTTTCTTTAAAGATTTAAAGATTCTTCTATTATATGAAACTATTTCGGCCTATGGCGCATTCCGCTTATTTAGAGCAAAACATTACAATAAAACAATTTCGATCCACCTCTCCAGAGAAACGGCAGCCCTTTCTGGATGACTGATTTTCAAAAAGAGCTCGTTACCTGGAAATAAGAACGCCGCCTCTCTGAATTCACGTGGGCTGGAAAATTCTTAGCCATCTACAGATGCACGGATTGATTCATCATAAAAGAAGAGAACATAAAGTGATGAATTTCCTCTTTCCATTTAGGCCCAATATGTGTTAAGGGATTAAACGGACCTCTCCCACCTGTTTCTGAGAAGAAATCCATGCAGAAACACATTTCAGAAGAAGCCCACTGGGGCAGAGTGAGATGTTACTCATTCTCCTTCCTTTGACTACGTAGAATTAGCGTGGCTGTCTCCACGTTTTTAGGTCTGGGCTACAGCCTGGGTTGCTATCCATCCATCTATCTTGCAGGGTCAACTCAAGTTGTCCAAAAGTGATGCATTCCTTAATAACCATTAAAGAAGACAGACTTCCTCCCCAACCCCCCCTCCCTCCCCAGGCCCCTGTAAGTGTGAGGCATTATTCCCACATACGGGGTTTTAAAAGGCAAGACGGCTACAGGGCTCGGCGTGCTGCATAATCTCAGCAAGTGCAACAGAAGAGCAATACGTCTGGCTCTCCGAGCGGACTCACCGCATGCACAACTTGCTCGACACTTAATTTCAGGCTCTCGCTCAGCGCGCTCGCTAGGGCAGGGTTCAGCACGCATCTGCAAAACCCAGCGCATCTCACCAGCACCTCCTAGGGGCCATGTGAGGCTATGGGGCTAGGAAGCGGGTACCCGCGCAGACCTTTCCTTCAGTTGTGGGTTTCACCTCCCCTACACACACACACACACACACACACACACACACACACACACACCACCCCAGTCTGTGCCGCCCCGAATACGAGCCAGATTGGCCTAAGCAGCTTGGCCACTCCAGGCCGCCTTTCAGGGGTTTGCACAAACTGCACGAAAAGACGCATTTGCTCGCTTGGGGGGAAATAAGCATTACACACACACACAGGAATCTCCAACTCTGCGTGGAGGAAGACTCCTAAACCACCCTGCGTCCCTTCAGAGCAGAAGCTGGGTTATGACACCACCGCACTCAGAGGTATATGCACGCACTGCACTTGCACACGACAGACACACACGGACACACACGCATCGATCCGCAAAGCTGCGGGCTCCAGACGCAGGCGACATGGGTTTTCGGAAAAGGGTCTGCATGCTCTTGCCTGGTTGCTGGGAATGAGGGCTGGGAGGCGCTGATGCGAGGGCAGAGCTGAGTGTCTGTAGGAGTGGCTGTTCCAGAGAACTCATTACTCTAATTGCTCTGGTTTTAGATCAGGAGAGCGCTGCCGGGCGGTGGTGGAGCAAGAGCCCGAGGGCGGACAGTGCGAGAAGGGGAACGAGTCGTTCACCCTTCAGGGAAGTCTGGGCGCTACGTGAGGGATTCCGCCGACAGCCCCGAGCCGGCGAGGGCGCCAAGCGGCTCCGCGGTTGCAACAGTTGTGCGCGTCTGCATCCAGCCCGGGGCTGCGCGCCGCTCCCGGGTCCCGGGTGGGTCCCTTCCCCCCGCCCCCACCCCCACCCCCACCCCCCGCAGTGGGGTCGCGCTGCTCCTCCGCGCACCGCAGGTTCTGCGGGGAGGGGGGAGGAGGGCGCGGGGCTCTGGGTGCGAGCGAGGGGAGAGGGACGCGCGCCTGGGCTGCAGTGCAAGCCTCCCCGCCTGCAAACGTGTCGAGGGGGGCCCCCGGAGGAGCGCGCACAGCACCGCCGCCCGCCGCGGAGAGGGAAGAGGGAAGTGTAGGGCTCTGGGGGGGAGGGCGGGGGAGGGGGAAGCTTTCTGAAACCGAGGCCAGGCTGCAAAGGGGGCAGCCGCGGAGCTCCCCACCTGCTGCTGTCCCAGCCGGGGCGCGACCTCCTCCTCCTCCTCCTCCTCCTCCTCCTCCTCCCCGACCCGGCTCGGCGGGCGGAGGGGGAGGCAGCCAGCGGCTGCAGGTTCTCCTCGCTGGCAGCGCCGCGGGCCGCGGGTGTAGCGCGGTCCCCTCCCCGCCGCGAGTCCCGGGGCCGGCCGGGCGGCCAGGCGCGCTGCGATTGGCCGACAGGGGCCGGGGGGCGGGGCCAGGCGGGCCGGTATCTCAAAAAGAGCCCAGGATATTGCAGAGCGCACTGGAGCCCTGGCCCTGGCCAGCGCGCAGCCTTCCCCGGCGCCGGCAAGCTGGGTCTTGGGGATCCTGGTTTGCTTTGGCTCCCTCGCTTTCACAAACTGCCGGATCTCACATGCCTCTGTGCCCCCCCACTTCCACTTCATGTCCCCATGCTCCTGCGCCAGCAACAGGTAAGGGCCGCTGTGTGTTTTCTTCCCTCCTTGTCTCCCGCTGCCTGTGTGTCCCGGGGAGTGGACTCGGGCCGCGGGCCGCACCCCTCCCCTGCCCCGCTGCTCCAGGGGTGCCCAGCTGTCACGCCGCTGGAGCGCCTACCCACGCCGCGGAGTCCCAGATCATGCCTATAGAGTTTGTGCGCGCACCAAGAACATCCCCGGAGCTAAAAATACTGAGACATGCTTGGAACAGTTGAGCAATAGAAACAGATTTTCTCTGCAGCATCTGTTTGTGCTCATAACTTCCAGTGCACCACCAGCTGCAGCGAGATACGGAGTTTGGAGACCAGGGGCGAGGGAGCCTGTGTTCGATTCTCGCTCTCTCTAAGGAAGACCAAAAAAAAAAAAAAAAAAAGAAAAAAAAAGAAAAAAAAAAAGAAAAGGCGGGGGTTGGGGAGTGCTCTTAGAAAAGAGCATTGGTCTCAAACCTTTGGCAGACTTGGGACTCAGCACTAGTCTTGATCCTTGGCGTCTTCTTCTTTTTTTTTTTTTTTTTTTCTTTTTCCCCCTTTTGTCATTGCTTCAAGTGTAGCGTCTCGAGTTCCAAACGGAGCGAGCGTCTCAAAGTTGCTTTGCTGGGGAAAGAGAGCGCGAGCCCGAGCTGGATTTGAGCCCGAAGACCGCAAAACTTTCACATCCTATGTCACTCTCTCCCGAGCAACGTATTATTCTTAGTGATGATCGTATTGATGCCTAAGTTGAAGACAGCGTGGTTTCAGGAAAGCACAGAGGTCAAAGAGACTTGATTCTGCAAAGATTGCATCATAACATAGACTCGTCATGACAATAGCAAAAAAAAAAAAAATCGAGATAGGAAATGGGCAGTTTGGTGTCTGTGTCTGGATGAGCCTACCCAGTGGGATGGTAGCTAGGATACGGCTGTGAATCCTGGGGATTTTCATAAACTCAGAATTTACCTGTTAGGAAACAAGGCATTGAAAACGTGTTTTGGGTATGCAAAGAATGCATAGTGCCTTTTCCCCCTTGCTTTCTTTTCCCATTAGTGATCGATAGGCTGTTAGATCTCCTCTCACTAACCACTGCCCTAGATCTGCTGTATCTTACCTGTACACTTGTTAAGCTTTTACCAACTCACTCCCACCCCCACCCCCCAAGTGCTTTATTTATATTTGCCAGTAGCTGGAAAAATCTCAAGGCTCAGGAGTAAAGAGGACGTTACTGCAGGGATGGTGGGAGGGGTCAAAGTTGGGGTCAAGGTCATTTAACTTTGCTTTTAAGCCCTCTCCCTCCTGTTTTGATGGCACTTTCTTTAACGTTATCCGTATCCCGTAGGTATATCAGTACTAAACTCTTGTGAATTGGGCCTCTTTTTTCTTTTTCTTTTTTAAAAAGAACATACAGTATTTCTACTCTCTTCAGAAGCCCCAGTTGTAGAATCTCTGGGTAGCTGGCGAGTCCTTGTATGACTTTTCAGTGGCATGGAAGATTGGCCACATTATTACCTGAACAGATAGACCTTTGCAGGCTTTTTTTTTTTTTTAAATCACCAAATAAGTATATTTCTCAGCATTTGCCACTGCTGAGTGATGCTACATGCACTGTTGAGTATAAATGCTAGAGTGCTCAAATAGATAAATGTGGATCCCTCTGCCCCTTCCCTTCCTTCCCCTCCCCCCTCCCTTCTGTTTACTGAGCTTCTAAGAGGTTGCTTTGCTAGCAGTTGTGCTCACATAGCAACATGTGCCCAGAGCATACTCAGGCTGGTCTATATGGCGTCAGCTGGGGAATAACTGCCCTGAACACTCATTAGCAGACCTCTCTGTCAGCCCAGCACACTTTCTTTTACTATCCTCATTTGCTATCCTTAGTTAGAAACTTTCTTATTCACTGCACACCATGACCATATTATGAGGCACATTTATTCTCATCTATTCGTCATAATGATATTTTTCTAGTTTTTTTATACTCCAAGTTGGGAATATTTCCTATACGGTAAAAATGACTTCTTTCCACTCATTTATACGTGTTATCTCCTTGACCTTGAATTTTATCTATAGCACTCTCTCTCTTTAACATCTACCTAAGATTGAAATGGCTGAACTATTTTTTTCCATTGCTTATGCTTAATTTTGGCTCAGCCTATAAATAGTCTTAACATGAACAGCACCACATGTAGCCTCTCAATTTCCCAGAAATACTTTCTACCTCATTGGTGAGAGCCCGGGTAAAATGATTATTTGTATCTATTAAATTGACATCAGGCCCTTAAATATTTTGGCTGAGAGGGGAATTTACACATTGTTCCTCAAATCAAATATGGATTCTCCTGAACTGCACCCATCAAGGAGTCAGATCACTTCGTGTTCTCATCATTCTTCATCAGATGTCTCTGAAAAAATTATTTCGAATATATGCCTAAAATAAAGTTGCACGAAAGCCCTATTCCTAATGGAAGTTTTTTCCCAGATGCTCACGAATCGGTGTTTTTTAGTGAGAGAAAAGCAGGCAAGGAAGTTTTCTGCTTGCCTAAAGCCACTTGGGCATGTGGGCAGGTCAGTAAGGAGGGCCTTCTTCATAATGAAATGTTGAGACAATCACCCGAGCAAACTGTGGCAGGTTCCAGATTTTTGCAATGTAATCAGCTCCCCAAAACTCTAAAATACACATACCGTGTGTGCACACATATACACACATAAATCTGTTTTGGAGCATATCTATTTGAAGTGACAAAAGCTTCCATTTTGCCAGAAAAATCTTTTTTCCCCCCTTTCCAGGCAGAATGGTAAAATTTGTAAATGATGCTGCGCATGTGGAACAAATTCTGTCATTAACAGTGGAAATAAGACAATAATAGTCGTTCAATACAGGCTACTTTCAAAGTTCCAAATGCAGAAAGCTATTGGTAGGAAGCTGGTATCGTGTGTTTTGTGGAATTCGAACTAATGTCCTAGGGTCAAGATTTTTGGAGGGTCGTAATTCAGTCTTTAGATTTCATATGGTTGTTATGCTTTAATCTGGAAAGAGTGCAGAAATAAGTCAGAAGAAATTTGAAACTGTCTACTCATGGTCCCTAATGGTAACTCAGATGGAAGGATTGTTTTGAATCATGAAAAGGGAATTTCTTGGTGTCAGCTTATAATATACGATTCTGAAGTCATCCAGACCTCAAGGATTCAAGCACTATTTAAATGAGGCCTCCTCTTCTCCCCCTTTTTTTGGAAAGTACACCTGCATCTGATGTTGTATTGTTATCTCTCTCTGGTTTTGCGTAGAAATCCTTGGCAATATCAATATGAGCCCAGTAATCTGAAATCACTGTTGAAAAAATTCTTTCCATGTCCAGGATCTAGAACCCTGAGGAATAGGAGTCTTATTTCTTTTGTCCAAGAACAAACTTCATAGGGAAGCAGACAAAACATTGAAGCAGGTGGAAGACTAGGAAGGCACAGTAACTTCTTTTTATAAAGTAATTCAAAGGCACTTTCAAATCGGGCATCATTTACGTGTCAAAAGCTGCCAAAATGTAACACACATTGCAATTTTCACAGATGACTAATCTCAGGAAAAATGTGTTGGGGCACATTCTTGCATAATAACTTGGATAAGGAGAGAGAAGTGAAAAGACTGTAACAAGGCATTTTCAAAGACAATGCACCTTGCCTCTCTTGAAAGGGGGGGGGTGCGCAAAAACAAGATAAATGACTCGCTTTATTTGTTGGCAGGTGGCTCGGCTGAAATTGGTTCTGTTAACTACTTAATCTCTATGCGGTTGGGGGGGGTGGAGAAAGAAAAAGTGGCGTCCTCATAATCAGGGCTTCAGTGACTTTCTGCTCCTTCCCATCTGTTTTCCATTGCCCCCCCCCCCCGCCCCACCTTCCTTTCCTACAGGAGATCGATTGGGTTGTTTGACAAGTGGAGAGTCACTTCTGGGTTTTCAGTTCTATGCCGGGGTTCATTTTGTTCATTTCTATTTGATAGAGGAGACACTTTGGACTTTATCTTAGACACTTTTGTTAGTCAAGGAAAAAAAAATAATTTCTTGGGAGTGAAGATGGGAAGTTCAAGGTGATAGATCGTTTTTATCTGGGTTAGGATGAGGCTAGAGGAGAAGACTGAAAACGATTATTGGTTCACGTTAGGTAAAGGTGAGTGCCTTCTCCATGGGAACCTAGAGCAAACAGCAGCACTGGAAGTGAAAGTGAGCCGACTGACAATCGTGATCCACTCCTACCAAGTTGTCCCTGTTTGGGAAAACACGGAATTGGACCCACATGAAATGAGTTCCTGCCTTATCTCAATTCGCTAAAGACCTGGTCCTTTGGCACAAAGGTGCTTACTTCCCAGCCTTGTCATTACACATGGCAGTCCCATCTCCGGAGAATTTCAGGACTCATTGCTAGGCAACAGACTCGCTCTTTATCCCCCAGAGCAAACCCACGCCTTCGAGTCGGAATCACTTGCAGTAACAGAGATGTTATCGGGCATTTCTGCAAAGTGGCTGCTAGCGCCGTGCGAAGTGATGGAGCAAGCCCAAACAGTCTCCAGAAATTGGGACCGATTTCAGATCACTCTAAGGGCTGTCTGCTCAGTTGTTGTTGTTGTTGTTTTAATGATTAAAAAAAAATGATTGTTTAATCATTTAAACAAAATAGTCTGTGCCTTCTGATTTCCACCGTGTCCTCGAGGGCTCCGCTCTATTCTCCCCCAATGCACCTGCAGCTCAGTTAATATTAATATTCTGCGTTTATACGAACGGTCCCTCTGGACGTGTCTGAGTTCCCAAAGCCTCGTGACAAACCTTGGCCTTGCTCAGCCAGTCTCCCTTCTGCTTGACGACCTGGGGCCCTAGCCAGCAGAGTAGGCACGAGAGAGGATAAGAGGGGTTTCTCTGGAAAATAGAATCGCCTGGATTGCTGGAAAACAAAAACAAAAACAAACAGGGGGAAAAGAACCTGACATTTTGATTGAAAGACTGTCCCAAACTCTTCCACGTTCGATGACTTGATGCTTTTAAGTACAATAAAAGATACAGTTCAGGGGACAGAGCAGTTAAGAGCACCTTCTAATTCAGCGCAGGGTGTACGTCCGCTAGGAAATGCCCCCCTAGAGAGCAGAACCCCAACCCCTTGCCGATGCCTTCTTTTCGGATGAATAACGTCTTGTCTCGTTGTTTCCAGGTCATGTCCTCCCCTGGATGTCAGCTGAGTTACTGAGGTGGCTCTGCATGTCCGGAGACAGACCTTGGTAGAACCCCCAGGCTCCTGGAGGCCCGCCGTCTCTCCTTCTTCTTTGGCGTGTGTGTCCTCACCGAGCATTCAAAACTGTTTCTCCAAAGGGTCTTGCAAAAACTCAGACTGTTTTCCAAAGCAGAAGCACTGGCGTCCACAGCAGGAGCGATGGGCAGTGTGCGGACCAACCGCTACAGCATCGTCTCTTCCGAAGAGGACGGGATGAAGTTGGCCACCATGGCGGTTGCCAATGGCTTTGGGAACGGGAAGAGTAAGGTCCACACCCGACAGCAGTGCAGGAGCCGCTTTGTGAAGAAAGACGGCCACTGCAACGTCCAGTTCATCAACGTGGGGGAGAAGGGACAGCGGTACCTCGCAGACATCTTTACCACATGCGTGGACATTCGCTGGCGGTGGATGCTGGTCATCTTCTGCCTGGCGTTCGTGCTCTCCTGGCTGTTCTTTGGCTGTGTGTTTTGGTTGATAGCTCTGCTCCATGGCGATCTGGATGCATCTAAAGAGAGCAAGGCTTGCGTGTCCGAGGTCAACAGCTTCACGGCGGCCTTCCTCTTCTCCATCGAGACCCAGACGACCATAGGCTACGGCTTCCGCTGTGTCACCGACGAATGCCCGGTTGCCGTGTTCATGGTGGTCTTCCAGTCCATCGTGGGCTGCATCATCGATGCCTTCATCATCGGCGCGGTCATGGCGAAGATGGCCAAGCCAAAGAAGAGGAACGAGACTCTGGTCTTCAGTCACAACGCTGTGATCGCCATGAGAGATGGCAAGCTGTGTTTGATGTGGCGGGTGGGCAACCTTCGGAAGAGCCACTTGGTGGAGGCCCACGTGAGAGCCCAGCTGCTCAAATCCCGAATCACTTCCGAGGGGGAGTACATCCCCCTGGATCAAATAGATATCAACGTTGGGTTCGACAGCGGGATTGACCGGATATTTCTGGTGTCCCCCATCACCATAGTCCACGAGATAGATGAAGACAGTCCTTTATATGACTTGAGTAAACAGGACATCGACAATGCAGACTTTGAGATTGTTGTCATACTGGAGGGCATGGTGGAGGCCACGGCCATGACCACCCAGTGCCGTAGCTCCTATCTGGCGAATGAGATCCTCTGGGGCCACCGCTACGAGCCTGTCCTCTTCGAGGAGAAGCACTACTACAAAGTGGACTACTCAAGGTTCCACAAGACCTACGAAGTGCCCAACACGCCCCTCTGTAGTGCCAGAGACTTAGCCGAAAAGAAATACATCCTCTCAAATGCTAATTCCTTTTGCTACGAAAACGAAGTTGCCCTCACAAGCAAAGAGGAAGATGACAGTGAAAATGGAGTTCCAGAAAGCACGAGTACGGACACGCCCCCTGACCTAGACCTTCACAACCAGGCAAGCGTACCTCTAGAGCCCAGGCCCTTAAGGCGAGAGTCGGAGATCTGACTGCTTCCTCCTCTGGAATATTGACTTTCAACTAACAGTCTGTTGGTCAAAGGCCCCAAGCAGTTATTCAGACGACGGTACTGGTGAAGAGGTGGGTCAAGGCACGTGGCCACAAGGGACCGAGGCGAGGACGGTGGCGTCGAAGAAAGGACTGTAAGCTCGGAGATTTAACCTTAGAGCACTCAACACGCCTCCTCTCCCCCCTCCCCCACCCCATGACCCGATGGCACATACATGTGGTAGAATAAGTTATGGGGTTTTTCTGTTTCGTTTTGTGTGTTTTACAAAACTTGAACTCGCAGGCCAGCCTCGGTTGGGTATTTGACGAATCCAGAATGCTTCTCCTTAGGGAACAAGAATGTTTTTAATGGCATAACAAAGGCAAGACTCTGCCTTAATTTTTTTTTGAAAAGCTGCTAACTACATGAACACAAATTGTATTTTTGTTGCCGTGTAGTTCTTCTTTCGTGTAATTTAAAAGTCAGTGTTGAACTTTGTTGAAAGCTCATGATATGTGCTTCAAAGTGGCAAGTATTTGGCTATTAAGCTGCCAAAACGAGAGCCTGATTTTTTGAGGCCAGTAATTTGTTTGCTAGAATTGATTTTCTCTCTCTCTCTCTCTCTCTCTCTCTCTCTCTCTCTTTCTCTCTCTCTCTCTCTTTGGTTACATAAGGGCATTATGTAACACTAGCCAAATGGTAGCCTCTGGGTTTTCTTTTTTTTTTTTTTCTTCCATGATGTTAATGGGTTATCTCAAATTTTAAGTTAGACTACCTAAAATAAATACCAAAGATAATGCACATTTTTGCACAGTGGAGCTTATACTAAAAAGGATAGAAAGCCCCACGGCTGCCTTGAAATCAAGAAACAATAACTTTGAACCTCAGCAAGACCTTGAACTGCCCTCTCCTTTTCTCACCTTATTCAGAAAATAGAACATCCTCTGCAGAGTCTAGTAAGTGTCGTGCTTTTTCAGTTTTGCTCTTTCATGCAACTAGTGTATGATGGGAGGAAGAAGAAAGGGGAAGGAAAATTCACACACACACAATCAAATATCTTTTCTTTCCTGTGAGGTTGGGCTGGCCAGGCCGACGCATAAGGTGAGAGATGGTGACGGGCTCTTAGATTTTTCTGGCTCTCCCCTTTGGGCGCCTTCCAGGGTTTATTCCATAAGATAAGACCTAGGTTGGAGTTAGTTGGCATCCCCAAAAGCTGAGCCATCCAACATGAAATAGATAAGTTTAAACCCTTGCAGCTGAATTCATTGGCCCAACTGTCAGGACATTTCCAGGCCGACTTCGCCTTTGAGAAGATGCCACGCCTGGCCTCTAGGCTGGTTCTTCCGATCAGCGTGTCTGGAGTGAGTCCTATAGTGTCTGGGAGGCTGCAGATGCCCAAGGGGGAGCTGGTGAGGTGTGGACCGACTGCGTGGACCGGCCACTTTGATATAGCACGTCAGCTCAAGTATTCGGGAGGGAGAGGAAAGTTATTTATTTATTTTTAATGGTAGAGGGTAGGAATGAAAATGTCGCAGTATTCTGGGGTCAACCAGAGCCATACAAGATATAACAGCCACAAGTAGAAGAGATAATGATCTAAAAGGATTATTTCTCCTTTATGTATGCACATTTGGGATTGGATCTGAGCTGATCCTTCTCGCCTATAGAGCCCTAGGCAGGTTACTAAGGACACATTGTTTTCCAGAAGTCTCTCCTGCCTGGCTGCCTGACTTGACTGAAACTTTTTTTTTTTTTTTTTTTTTTTTTTTTACCCTGCTCTAACTCAATAATGGAGCTCTTTTTTTGGTTTAAAGTTCCTTATGTGTGAATTCTGGGGGTTGCTGACTTTTCTTTTTTAATTGGAGTCTCAAAATCAACTCTCTTATGGTATTATAACCCTGTATGCCATTAAAAAACAGCTTGTTCTGGAATCCTGTATTTCGTAAATTGATGTGTGTGATGGTCTCTGGTTCTTGAACAGCCATCTCTGAATGCCGTGCCTGCAATAATATTACAGTTTCTGCTGTTCTCAGCCTTCAGAGTCGATGGGTTTGAAAACTGGTGTTCTTCTCATTGAAACCAAGACAGAGATGTCAAGCAAGCGGATGCTATTTTAAATCCAAATTTAAAGGCAGGTTTGGGAAGTTGTTTTGAGAGTTGGAGGAATTGGGATTGATAGGACAAAAGAATTGACAGAAGAGAGAACAAGTTGGCTGTTGAGGGTGAGAGGTTACTGAGGGCTTCAGCTGCTGCTATTTCGATATTTTGCAAAGGAAAATAATCAAACCAAAGAGTATTCAGTGATATGTAAATTAAATGAAGATGCAGTGGAGCATGGGGTGACCACTGAGAGGGCTCCTCCCAAACACACAGTGCTGCCACTTAAAAAGACTTGAGATATTTGAAAGGGGGTGGGTCTGGGGGCAAGAATGAGGGAGGGAAATATTTCAACTTGTTTCTGAAAAACAGAAAAAAAATCTAAAATTTCTGGTGCACAGGTTTGTTTTTGTTTCTGTTTTTTTTTCCAAGAAAATTTTGCAGAAGCTATGTTTTTAAAGTGTACATTTTATAAAGTTTATCAGATATTTTCATATTTAAAGCCAAATGTAAATAGAAGTCTGTAAAGGAAAAAAAATTGCCATAGAAAGTATAATTTCAGTGCAGCAATTTCAGAGAGCTAGTACCTCTATGCTACCGGTTAGCATGGTTTTAGCAAATATTTACCAGCCTTATAAGGTTCGTATTGCTATGTTCTGTTATTTATTTCAGCATGGACTGTTCATTTGAAAGCTCTTTCTAGTTAGTATTTTAACAATTACAAGCTTTAAATGGCAATTTTTTTTTATTTTTTATTTTTTTTTTGTCAAGAGCCAAGACACAGGTAATGCACAACATTTTTTGTTGCATTTTACCTTCAAAACATTTGTCCTTATTGACTGGGTCTCCTTAATTAGTGCACATACGTCGTTAGAATGAAGTCCGAGGAGACTCGCCGTGAATATCTGGGGTCTGTCCCCAGCTATGTGTTGCTTCTCTATTGCAAGCAAACCCCCGTTGAATTTACTTAAGAATTACTCCCTTTTAAAGAATTTTTGCTCGTATCTGGATGGGCATTATATTTTTGGGAGGAGGCATAGATTCCTGGTTATCCTATTTTTAAATAAAAGATAGACAAAGTGAATTCTATTTTGACTATTGAGAATGGAATAGTTTTCTATCCCTCTAAGAGTATACTTGAATCAGACATTGTAAGGATGTCAATATAGCACTGTAGCCATTTCCAAATTCCTGGAGAAAGTCTGTTTTACCTTTTTTTTTTTTAAAAAAGAAAAAAAACTATTAATGCATTATATCTTCTCTTCACTTCCTTTCTTCCCTATATTGTCTATTTGATGAGCTCTATCCCCCAAATCATGTTACCTTTGCAAATGACAAATGTCAGCTCATGTTTTATAATAAGCCACTCAGTAAAGGCAAAAAGCTTGTTCTGAGGAGCAGAGTGAGCTCTCCTTCACTCTGTCTAATAATGTTAAGGTGAAAAATAAAAGTGTTGCATAGTCACCTCCCCACTCCTGACTAGAATCTCTTTTCTAGTTACGTTGGGTTTCAGCTCTGGGCTCTGGCGAGTTGAACAATCCCGGCCTTTGACAATCGTGATAGTCATTATTTTCCCGTTTGCCGTCTTTTTGTATCTAAAAGTCTTCCTATTGTACTGCACAAACCATGGATTGTACATATTTTTATATATTATGTCTTATTTTATTATTTCTAAATAAAAAATTAAAAACTGAAGACAAATTGGTGCAAGAATCTGCGGGCTTCCTGTATGGTTACTGTAGCATCGCTGAGATGCAAAGCAAATGCTCCCAAACAACAGGACCTAAGTGCTGAGAGTTGGGATGAATAAAGCCATAGAAATTGCCTGAACAGGGAGGTGTGGTGTGGTGGCAGATTAGCTTAATCCAAGTTAGAGGAAGTCAAGCTCATATTTTGTTTTTGGATGGAGTGGCGTAGGTAGACGGAGGGTAGAAAACAAGCAAGCAAACAAAACTGATCATAAAAAACATATGATAAGCTTTAGATTTTGAGTCTCTGTTTAATGATAATAGTCATCCTTTATGGAGCCCAATCTATGTGTAGGGTCCCGCCTGATATGTTATCTCAACCCACCCACCCCCACCCGATTAGGATATTATTCTCCTTGTACTGTGAGTCGGGAGTTGGTAAAAGTGGAGGGTCAGATGGTAAATATGTTTGGCTCTGCAGAACAGAGAGTCTGTCTCAACTGTGCCCTTGTAGTGCAAAAGCAATCACTGATAATATGAAAACAAATGGTGTGGCTGTGTTTCAACAAAACTTTACTTATAACGGGGCACCTGGGTGGCTCAGTGGTTGAGCGCCTGCCTTTGGCTCAGGTCGTGATCCCGGGGTCCTGGGATCGAGTCCCACATCAGGTTCCCCATGGGGAACCTACTTCTCCCTCTGCCCATGTCTCTGCCTCTCTCTGTGTGTCTCTCATGAATAAATAAACAAAACCTTTTAAAAAAAACAAACAATTTTACTTATAACTATAGGTGATGGGCCAGTTGGGGCCATCTGTTATAGAAGAAACAAGCCAGGTTTAAAGCTAATGAACCACAGACGTGGTATTCAAATTCAAATGCATCTATCTGCCTCTACACTTAGTTTAATCCACTAAACTATAGTTTCAGGAAGCAGAGTTACTAGGGATATGCAATCTCAGAGAAAATGCCACTTCTAGCAGATTTGGAATAACTTCACTTTTTTCATGATTGGAAATACTGAGAAAATCTGCATTCTGAAATATGGGTTGCATCTTAACGCATTTTCTTTAACAAAACTCCTGTGGCACTTGTTGTGTTTCCAGCATGGCTCTGGATTCCTCGTATGAATTAAGTAATTTAATCTTAACAGCAACTCAGTGGAGTAGACACTGCTATTCTCCTCAGTTAAGAAATGGGGAACCAGGACCAGAGAGGTTGAGTGCCTTGTGCAAGCACACACAGCAAGCAGGGATTAGAACTGAGATTTAAAATGAGGCCAGTTAGCACTGGGTTGTGATTTTTTTTTTAAAGATTTTATTTATTTATTTGAGAGAGAGAGAGAGAGAGAGAGAGCACAAGCAGCAGGAGTGGCAGATGGAGAAGGAGAAACAGACTCCTTGCTAAGCAGGAAGCCTGATGTGGGGCTCAATCCCAGGAACCAAAGTGCAGGAACCAAAGGCAGAAGGTTAACCAACTGAGCCACCCAGGCACCCCTGGGCTGTGCTTTTTATCAATACTCTGCTTTCCATTTAGAAGCATTCTTGGTAAAAGCCCATCATTTACCCCATGGCTTCTTAGTTTTTATTTTCCTCCATGATGAAAATGCATTCTTCTTCTTCACACGGGACACATCAGGCCAGGATTTCCACCTCCTTCAAAACCTGCTCCTCCATTTCTCATCCAGTTCTTAAAGAGAGGGAACAACTCACAAAAGGTAGACTGGACAAATTTAAGCACTGATTGTGGGATTTGGGTAAATTTCAAACTTCAGATTAATTTCAATTAGCTGAGAATTGCTTAGTCCTGTCTCCAGGTGCAACCACAAAGCTCCTTTACTAACCAGGTCACAGGCCCCCTACCACGTCATACACTTCGGCTCTCTTCCCACTGTAGGGAGCCAAAGGTGTAACAGGATCTCCTTGGGGATTGGTCCTACTGAGCAAAATATATAATTGTACCTCCAGGCAGTGAGTTGAATGCTATATGGGCCTCTCCTCTACTTAAAAAAAAAGAAAGTTATTAAATATATATGCAAAAAGAAAAAGTAGAGGTGGGATCTCAGAGTCCTGCTTAGGCTTCTTTTCAGTCACAGTGGGACAAAACCTCCAGATACTGGCCTTCTGAAGCGGCAGCCCAGATCACACCTGCGAAGAATCAAAAACAAATTTCCCACTCGAAGTTTCCATCTTATAACTGGCAGAACAGATTAAGTCCATCAGTTTTCCTTCCCAAATTTCATAAACAAATACCTAAATAAATGAAGGCTAACTCTACCCACGTTAAGTGAAGAACCAAGTCCATGATCAGCATATTTCAAGAAGCCAGAGCCCTTTTTTTTTTTTTTTTAAATTTTCAAAAGAGTTCAGGTCAAGGACTCTAGGGAACCTGATGATTTGAGCCACTATAGAAGGATTGTGAACACGACTTTAAAAATTGCATGAGTACAAGGTAATATGTGCAAAGCACCAGTGCAATAATACTCTCACAGTGCCTGCTTCTGGAGTAGGGTGACCAACTGTCCTGGTTTGGCCGGGACAGAGGGGTTTCCCCCGATGCAGGGCTCACAGTGCTAAAACTGGGAACGTTCTGGGCGAGCCGGGATGAGTCAGTCCCCTGGTTTGGAAGCAAGAGGAGTGTTGGGGAAAGAAAGGAGAGAGACGGTTTAAGAAGAACGTGGAAGGGGAGGAGTTTAAAATTCAGCACAGGAGTGTTATTAACTAATAAGAATAATAATGATGAATAATTACATCTAAGTGGTTTTTTTCTAAATAACTGAAAGTTGTTGCCTCCAGGGCATCCATTGTTTGGGAGCAATGGTTCTCTAAAATATTACACAATTCCCTGCTTATTTAAAAAAAGTGGTATGTGTTATTTAATGTTTCCTTGTGTCACACAAGCTAATAGGTGTCCCTCTGCCTGGTGGGACGTGCTTATGAATTTTACCCATTAGGTCATCAGCTGCTGTTTCGTCCATTGCCACAGTCCCCTAGCATCATTTAGATCTTTGCTTCCCATCTGCTGTGCCCAGGAAATAAAGAATCCATTCTAAGGACTATATGACTAATATCAGAATGCCAAGCAAATCGGGAAAGGTACAGATGAGACACAAAAGTCTGGCTTGAATGGAGGGATTTTATGGTGACTGTACTCATTTTCAGACTCCCCCCTCACCCCCCGAATTTCTGAGAGGTTGAAGCTGTTAAGGGGTTTGGCTTCTAAAAAATCCTATTCAACTTGACCAAATATTTATGGGGGAATTATTATACGGTGCTGGTTATTCAGAGTTTTCTATAGGGACTTTGTCTTCATTAGATGATGGTTTAGGAAATGAGCAGTACAAATGTATATTCATTTTGCCTTGCAACTGAGACAAATAGCTGATTTTTTTTAAGGATTTTATTTATTTATTCATGAGACACACACACACATACACACAGAGAGAGAGAGAGAGAGAGAGAGAGAGAGGCAGAGACACAGGAGGAGGGAGAAGCAGGCTCCATGCCGGGAGCCCGACGTGGAACTCGATCCCAGGTCTCCAGGATCACACCTTGGGCCGAAGCGGCACTAAATCGCTGAGCCACTGGGGCTGCCCAATAGCTGAGCTTTAGATAAAAGAAATGTATGTATAAAACAATAGCTGCCAGTTATGTAGTGCTGATGATGCACTAGGTGCTACACAAAGATACAGTGCTTGCCCTCCACATGCAGGAATCTTCACTCCACTAATTTTTTCAGGGTTGTTGCCATAGATTCAAATACTTTTACAACACCTTATTGCTAATTGCGTAAGTTGGTTTTGTAAAAACTTTGCTGCCAAGGATGCTGTTCTTTCACTTCGTGCTGAATGACCACCCTGACCCCAGTCTCTGCTGAGATTAGGTCTGTGGAATCATCTACCTTAGCACCCTCCCAGGCCTGACACATGGGCAGAAGAACATCCCTTGGGCAAGTGTCCTGGTTCACTCCTGGTTAACAAAGGAATGAACCAGTTCTCACACTGTGTAGTTTTATTTGGCTTTTGTTTTTCAAATTTTTGCTGATGTGCTTCTACATCTAAAGTCCTAGGTAAGCCACTTTTTCTTTGATCCCACAGAGTATTCCACTAAATAGTATGTAAGAGTTTCTTTTAAAATATATAAATAGCTGCATTAGGTATTCAGACACAGACCCATAACAGCAGATTATTTACCAATAGTGAAATTTCAGAGGCAAGTGTGTACATATCCCTGACAAAATACTCTTGGCAAAATGCAGTCTCAGATGGCAGCCATTCATACAAAAACGAGGGAAAGTCAAATCAACAATTCAGAGATTTTCTTCGGGCCTTTCATAAGCTCTTTGGTGGCCAAAAGATTAACAACACTCCTCCCTGCCTTTTCCAGTATCAGCCAAAAGTTGCAGCCTGCATCACTTGGGCACATTCAGTCAATGAGGCAGCTGAATTAGATACCCCAGGGTTGCCATAGAAACTGAAAGAAGCACCGAAGCACCTTCTCCTGCATACTCTTTAATTTCATCTGAGTGACTTATTCAAGAACCAAAAATAAAAAGTGCACAAGGATGTAATTATTTAAAAAGCTGTGTTCGATTATAAATACAGTATGTACTTTGGCCTCAGTCTACAGCTTGCTCCTCCCTTCTATTTCGAGACATTTGAACTATTCAAACCAGAGTCTTCATTGAAGGTTTAATTGAAGCGAGCCCAAATTTGCCAAGATAAGGGGAATGAGGCTTTCTTCTGAATTTCTACCTTTTCCCAGCTCGTACCCGGCAGCTGAATGCGAAGTCTTTTAAAAGAGGGTCCGGTTCTAGTGTGTGTTTGTTCCTATTAGGCCACCTGGACTCACCAGGGCCTGCTAAAATTGCTCTGCCTTGAGGCATTTGCTGGTCTAAAACATTCTATCGGTTTATGATCATTTTGTAGGTTAATAAAAAGAAGTGGACAGGAGAATGCCAAAAAAGCAATTAGGGAAGAAGCTAGCTAACAAAATTCTTCTTCTTCTTCTTCTTCTTCTTCTTCTTCTTCTTCTTCTTCTTCTTCTTCTTCTTCTTCTTCTTCTTCTTTTTAAAACTTTTTTATCCTGTTGCTACTTGCAATAAACAGCTCCTTTCACAATGAAGAGGTGGAGAAGGGAGACACAGCACCTTAACTCTAGTCCTATTGCAATATTCACCCAGGAGAAAGGGTCAGAACTACAGAGGCAGCCCCTGTTCTCGAGCCCTTCTGATGGGCTGATGGATTAAAAGTGCTGGAAGAAAAAGTTACCTCTTTCTTCTCCCTTCTCTCCTGTTCTGGAAACAAGGCCATCCTGAACCTACCTGCTGGCATGATTTGAAAAGTGTTTAGGCTGCTATTTCCTGCTCGTGATTTGCATGAAATTGTGTGTGATATGGAATTTACTTAAAAAGGAAAATGCAAAGGCACAAGGTGTGTCTGATACGCAAGAATACAACCTTAGTCGTTGTCAGGGAATATGCCTGTACGTACGTTCTTTTGATCTGGAGGATGAGCTATATACCCTCTCCCCATTTTACATGGTGTGTGGACCCGACACCAAGGTTTTCTGCCAGGCAAATAAGTCCTTTGTATGAAAAAAATATGAAAGAACTTCCCCATTTTGGAGAGAGAGCAGCCTGCAGGTAAAAACTGGCTCACCATGTCACTCAAGCACCTGCTGAAACCAGCAACATGCTTGCAAAAAAACAAAAAAATATGGGGCTGAAGAACTGGCTTGAGAAGCTAAGGTGGGAGATGCTTACGTTAACAAACCTGGAATTTTCAGACCTTTGTACCTAACGCTATGTAAGAACTACTCAGAAGAGGTTATTACTCTGTCCATCTTAGTTATTATAAAAGATAAGAAGAAATCTGTGCTGTGCAACTTACAGAGTTGCCGGCTTCTAACAAGGAGGGTCTTGCGAGCCACATGGTCCATTTGTGCTGTTTAGCATGTTCATAGGCTTTGGGAGGTAAAAAGGGTCCAGTCTGGCTGGGTACTCCTAGTGGAGAGGGGGGAAGAGAAAAAATCTTCACAGAAATAGGACCTGCAAAATGAGTTAGATGCTTTTTCCCGTGGAGTGTGTGCAGAAAACCCCTACTCAGCCTCTCATATGAGATTTTCTGCAAAGCCCACATTGCTTAATAATGGATTTTTCAATTATTTGGAAAGACTCAAAGAGGAGTTGAATTCTAGCTGTGGGTTGATGTGGGGAAAACAAAAACAAAACCAAACCAACACCAACAATGGCAGCTGAAAACCAGAAACAGTCCATCTGAACTCGGAGCCGAGTGGATTTTTAAGGCTGTGTTTGAGTGAACCTCTGAGTGGTTATTACGTACCTCTGGGTACAAAAGTCTGGGAATTCTAGATTTTAGAGTCCAGTTATGTTTGACTTTCGAGCCTTGGTTTACTCAGTGGAAAATAAGAGCAAAAACCGAATTCTGTGAGATTTAAAAAGAGATCATTTTTGTAAGGGTGCTTTACGATTTGAAGTACTCTATATGTGTTCGTTTTATATTTGCATTTTTAAAAATTTTCTAATATAGATCATCTTTATCCCAAATTCAAAGCATATGTCCATCTCCCTCCCCCCTCCAAAAAATTAAAAAAAAAAAGGAGGAAGAAAGAAAAGAAAAAGAAAAGGAAATTACTTTTTCTCATTTTGGAAACATTCACCAAGCACCCGGCACCTAGAACTATGATGCGTGTTGGAGATTCCAAGGTGCTCTTTTCCAAGAGCTTGCAGCAGGGCGATGGGGAATGAGAACAATCACAGTAAACTAATTTTAGACTTCTATTTGTGCTCTGACCTTAGAAATCAAGTCAAAAGACCTCCAATATGGTATCTGTGCAAGGGATGGAAGCATACTCTTCTCCACCCTTGCTGAGAAAAATCCATGGCATTACCTGTCATATTATATTATATGTACCAAATGCCAAGGTGGTGGTTTTTTTGTTTTTCTGTTTTGCCTTTTTTTTTTTTTTTTTTTGCACTGGAGTTTGTAAGGTTGGAGTTTATGCACCTGGACCCTGGCACTACGTGAAGGAAAGGCGTTGTTCTTGGCAAAGTGCTCAGTCACAAACCTATCAGATTACAGAGTGGATTTCCTTTATCTTGGGGCATTGGACTCTATTCAGGGGGCAAGAAGAATAGAATTTCACAGCTTGTTAGGACATGCTCGTTATTTCTTATTCTCGTTCTTTCCGAGAGAAGAGTGCAGTCTCTGGCATACCTCCTTGTAGGGTCAATGCCCAAACAAGAAACACATTAGGTGCCCCAGATGCCTTCTGCTGAGCAAAATGGCTTCACTGGCCAAAAACACAACTGCTTCCTACGTGCAAGGGGTTGGCTCTTCCTGGAACTTGGAGCCAAACTAGAGTGGCCTCGCTCTTTCACAGAGGATTGGTGACGTTTCTGTCAGGGTTGATTGTATAAGAAAGCTTCCTGTCACCATCTCGGAAGTGATTTCCCCTTATTGGATTCCAAAGGGTTCTTTCCCTATCACTTCCTTTCAGATTTTTTTTTCCTCTCTCACTGCTTTCATCAAATCATTTTGCAAGCCAAATCACTAAATTTTCATGTCACTGAAATCTTTCTGGGAAGTCTGCTGAAAGGAACCATTTATTTTCCTTTGACAAATTCTTTTAAAAGGAAAGCAGTATTCCTGACAAAGAGTTAAGAGGGAGCTCATTTTGCCCATCATTCACACCCTGCCACATGCACACACATACACACACACACACACCATCCCCACGCACCACTTGCACATGCACGTATAAAACTGAATACACTACACTTACTCCATTTACTCCCAGAATCCTCACTGTTAAGGACACTCTCTTGTGATATTGGTAAGATCAAAGGGGAAATCTAGCCCAGAAACTGCGCAAACATCCCATAATTCAGATCATTTGGTCTGAGTTATTTATTGTTATATGTATTACAGTTACAAGAAAGGAAAGAGTAATAACAGTGGGATTGTGGGTGATTTTCACCTTTCGCTTTACAATTTGTTTACAATTTCCACAACTTTCTAATGAAAATATATTATCACCGTTTTAGGTCTTACCCAAGATTGTTGAGTTGAACACATGGCTCATTTTTCTCATTCTCTTTTTCCTTTGTTTTCTAACACATGCATTAATTTATAGAATATCAGCTGGGTGCCACTTTTGCCAAAACCCATAGGCTTTTGGATATGTAGCATTCTCATGTTTTTAAAAATTTCTAAGTAGTTTGTAATAGCTCAAAGATTATCGAAAAGAATCTTTTAAAATGTTCAGTTGGATATTTGTTTATTTTTTTGTATGGTTTTATTCTTGTGGGAGGAGGCCATCTCTTTCCTTTTGGTTTTAATATCTAATTTTATTGAACCATGCTCAGAAAACACGTAATATATTATTTTCTTTCAAATATAATGATTAATTTTTGTACATATGCCATGACTATTTGAAATGACAGTATATCTGTACTTTGTTATGTATACATTCTATGCATTTATATGCCTGTTAATGATATCATTTTATAATCCAAGTATTATATAATTCAAATATTCCATACCTTTAAATATGTTCATCTGTATAATCTCTTGGCTACTAAGTGTGTTTAAGTCTCTTGAATGATGTTGGAATAGTCTACTTCTACTTATATTTTCTTTTTTTTTTTTAAGATTTATTTATTTATTTGAGAGAGAGCATGCACAATTGCACTCACAAGCTGGGGGAGGAGCAGAGGGAGAGAATCTTCAAGTAGGCTCCCTTGCTGAGCGCTGAGCCCAACTTGGGGCTCACTCTCAAGACCCAATGAGATCATGACCTGAGGTGAAACCAAGAGTTGGTCGCCTAACTGACTGAGCCACCCAGGCTCCTCACTACTTGTATTTCTAACAGCACTTGCTTCCTGTATGTCTCAGTGATATATTGTTAGGTGTATTCATCTCAATAACTGTTTAACCTTACTGGCGGATTGTTACTTTATCAAATAAAATAATCCTCTCTTTTGCCGTGAATTATTTTTTTTTTTGTCAGACACTATGGCAATGCTGTTTTAGGTTTTTTTAGTGTGTGGTTTCCTTCCTTCTTTTCTTTCTTTGTTTCATACTTTTTTTTTTTGTTTACCCAGCATATGTTTTTCCTCCCTGCACTGTGTATCTTTCTATGTATTTTTATATGTCTGATTTTTTTTACCAAATTTGAGAAGAATATCTGTCATTATTATGAGTACTCATGTTTTCTATTTTCCTTCTCCTTCTTTCTTTCCTGCCCTTTAGATTGATGTCTTTGTCTTAACTTTTTCTTTTATTGACTTATAAATATATATTCTAGCTCTTTTAGTGGTTGTCCTTATATATTCAATAAACAAGCCATTCCGAAAATCTAGGATTGGTTCACATTTATATCAATTTTTCCAGTAAGACAAAACCTTAACATGCTTCTCTTCCCTTCCTTCATATCCCTGTGCTTGGAATTCCTGCACCCTATTGTACATGCTAAAACTCAGAACTGAATGCATTTTTGTGGATTTTATTTTAGCTTTGATGCAAATTCATTATGTTCTCTTCATGAAGATGCAATAGACATTGTTACAGTGATTCAAGTAGAATAAAATTTTTACTATGTCAACAGAGGAATCTGGATTAAGTTGTAAATTCCAGGAAATAGGTCAAGTTGTTAATTTGATATTGAGCACAGCTGCCTTTCAGTTTGGTCTTGAGAACCCGCAATGGTTTACCTTTCATCCAACATTGTGTGTGGTAAAGGACCACTTGTATTTAAACAGATCTTCTGAGTCATTCTGATGCATGAGAGTTTGAGAACGCTTACAGTAGACCTAACATAGATGGGCCTCACCCCAGAGTTTCTAAGTCAGTACGCTTGAGGTGGGACCCCAGACTTTGCATTTCTAACAAGTTCTGAAGTGGTGCACAAGATGCTGGCCCCAGGGCTCCAGATGAGGTACAAAGGGTCTAGCGCAATAAATTCTGAATGGAGCTCTGAGTACTTATCTTGCCTGTAACAGACTAGTTTTACTCTTTTGGGACATTTACCCTCCCAAGATTCCAGTTTCCGCAAGCAAAGGGGCAGAGGAAGGACAGATAGCTTCTAAGGTCCAGCTAACTCTAGTTTTTGCATTTTTTTTTAAATCTCTTTCTCTCTCTCTGTAAAGACACTATGATTTATTTTCTATTTCATTTAATAAGAGAGAACATCACATTCATGCATTTATCAGTGATGTTAAGACAATTACATAAAGATTGTTGCTTTTAGTATATGCTAGTAAAAATTTCATACAAAAATATACAGCAGATTTGTTAGAAGCAAAACCAAAACCAAGAAAACCCCAATAACAACTAGGGAATTAAAGTTCCAACAGAATAGAGAGTAGCTTGCATAATTCATGCCATTAATATTTAAATGTTTAACCAGAGGGGCAAAAATATGCTTCTGTGTATTTGTTGTTAGCAGCCAAATTAAAGGAAAACAGTCAAAATAAGATAAATGGCTTAAGAAATACATATAGTGCTATTGTCAACTGAAGGTAAAGGAAAATACCTTAATTCAGGGAGCCTGGTTAAAACAGAGAGATTTTGGTAACAGAGAGTTTTTTTTGGATAAACTGAAAATGATAGTTATGATTTGAATAGGGATGGTAGGAAAGACATCCCAAGCAGAGGGCCCACTGCGGGGACACATACAGACAAGGGAAACCTAAGGCATATCTTGCTAACCACAAGAGACCCATTTTGTCTAGGGCGGTGATTTTGCTCCCCGGGAACTTTTGACAATGTCTAGAGATATTTTTAGTTGTCAAAATTGGCGGGGGTGGGGGAGAACAGTGCAACTGGCGTCTTAGTAGGTGGAGGACAGAAGTGCTGTTCAACATCCTACATGAACAAGAGAGGCCCACAACAAAGATTTATCCAGTCTAATATGTCAATAGGGCCAACATTGAGAAGCCCTGGTCTAGGGCATAGCTTCTTTAAGACCTTAATGGGGAATAAGATTAAAGATTAAAGTAGCGTAAGGTTTTTAAATGATTTTATTTGAAATGAAAGGCTGTGAGCGACCACTGAAGTTTTTGGAGTAAGAGAATGAGGTAGTTATAGTGACTTTTAGGAAGATGAAATGTCAAATACAAAGGAAGAGTAAGAGGTGAAGATAGGAGCTGGTTAAGAGCCAATGGCGATATTTTAATAATAGGTAATAAGTGCTTGAACTTGAGGATGGAAAAGAAGTGGTCAATTCCAGAGACATTGCAGAAGAAGAATGTGTATGATTTGGCAACTGCTTAAATATCAGGAGGGGAAAAGATGGTAGCAAGAATCAAGGATTGGATACAGCATGGCTGAATTAGGAAACAAGAGTCATGAGGGAGGGCTGGTTGGACGGGTGGGGAATACCCATAGGGTCTAAAGTGTCAGCAAGACATTTATAGGTGGATATATCAAACAGGCTGCAAGAAGGCAGATAGAATCAGAGTAACACCTCTGCCTACATTCCTAAACTCTTCCAGTTGAGTTGAATCAAGTTATCACCCTCATTCACAACAATGAAATATTTTTACTCTTAGGTGTCAGGGGGCACAAGCTGGCTTGGCTTTTCAGCAATTCCACTAGAGAGGACAGTTCATCTAGTCTCATCCTAGCAGTGTATGACTGGAGTTCACTAAACACTTAACAGTAGTCCAGGGAAGTAATGGTTTCTGTTTACTAGAAATTGTGTCTGCTTCTGTGTACCATCTTCCCTGATTTTAGGGTTGTAAATTTGCAAGTCACATTTGTTTTCTGGGCATGAGTTCACATTTATGTAAATCATCTTCACATGCTGCTGCAAATCCACTCAAGTCGACTGTTCAGCACATCCCAACATGTACATTTCCATGAATTACATTCTTTGTTCTAATCCTGCATTGACTCATTCCCATGTACTTGCCATCATTCCTGCCGCAACTTGACTCACGGTGCTTTGTTAGCCTTGTTATGTATGTCTTACTTTGCAGTGGGCAAAGATGCCATCCCTCCTCCTCTTACAGCATGAGTGGAAGTAGTGGAGGCCAGGAATTAATCACTGCCCACAGCTGATGTACACAGCAGCCAGAAACAGGCATTTTGATGTATTCATTAGATGGAAGCATGGCCAGTTTAATTCGTTCTGACTTATGCAAGGCACATTTGCTTTCACTTCGGGATTTCCTCATGCTCCCAGCTCCATAAAATCATGCGATGCTAGAATCTATATGTTCTATGTCTCCCAACCATATTTTTGCCATGCAATTTGAATTCACGATTCAAAGAGTAGACATGATACAAGGCAACTAACTGTAGTCAGTTACACAATTTCTTTCTCTCTGTCCTATGAGCTTTCTATTAACTGGTGTTGTTAGTGTGCTGTCCACTAGGTGCAGGAGTACATGTATTTCATGAATTTTATTGACTGGGTGGGATTCAGTACATAAGCTCCTTGAGCTACTCCATGTCCAACAGTCAAACTCACCAAGAAGAGAAACATAAACTAGGGTGACACACCTTGAACCCTGCTGAAAGACGATCTTCCTACTACTAGGAAGGGGCAAAGAGAAGGTACTGTCTTCCAGTCTACCACCTTCCACATGCCACCAAAGAAACAATTGCTAGGCAGACAAATTGGTCAATTTCTTCTTGCCACTTCTACATTTTTCTGTACAAACTATAATATCTACATTCCCAAAGATCTATAATAGTTTTGGCAAATGCTTTCAAAGCTGAAGGTACCATAGCAGGTGACTTAAAAGAAAGAGAAAAAAAGAAAAGCTTAACTAACCTCACAATTCTATACAATGAGTCCTGCTTCTCTGGCTATTTTAATATGACGTTTGTTTGAAAATCCTGAGTTTAAAGAAGATAAAGAACCATAGAGAATAAAGAGTGGGATGATTAAAAAAAAAACCTTAGGAAATACGAATTCTTGAAAAGCTATGGAATGGATTGAGATTTCTTGTTTAAAGGATTTAGATGGATAAAATCATGTTTTATTTAATCATCTGAACTTCCAGGCAGGCAAACTGCTCCCCGGGGGCTCTGGAAGGGACTTCCAGAACAGTATTTGTGACAGATGAGTTCCTTAGGGGCCTGAGAAGGAGAAAATACCTTTAGAAATTCTTCTTTATTCCACATAAGACTGACTCAGTCACAATCTTTCTTCCTTCTTGGTTTACCAATCTGGAACAGTTTTTTGGAAATACCATCTTCAGACTGTAAACTTCAGCAGCAATGACATAATTTTACTGAGATGAAATGGAAAGTATGGCACTAATAATATCTCAGATTCATAGCAAGTGTTTCCCATTCCGGGATTCCTGTCAAAAACGATCACTGGGATTGAGTTGAGTGCTAATGCCCATCACTATCTAAAAACCATTTTAGTCTGACTGCTGCTGGGGAGTACCACCTGGGTTGTCTAACTTTTAGCTCTTTATGCACCTGCACACAGACACACAGCTGCATTATTTTCCATTGTACCTTAAACAGTTCCCTCTGTCACATTCTTCCCTATGACAACCTTGGATGAAAGAGTTTCACTCGTGGAGTCACATATTCTTTCACCTGCCAATGGAGCCAGGATTTATTAATTCTATAGATTTGGAAGCCCTTAGTTTTACATCATTTAGGGTTTCATGATTAGTAAACAATCTACCCTAAGAACTTTAAAGCAGTTCCTAAACTACCTGTACTAATCCAGAAACTATGGGGAGGAAAAAAAAAAAGTCCTTTGGGTTATTAGCCTAGGCCTTATGTGCAAGATCTGTGCCTCTGCTAATTACACCAAATGAATCTAAACTATCTGCTGTGTCACCATTCACGATGTCTCAGGGTAAAGATATGGGTTTGCTAACTAGCCTCTGTCTCCTCTAGTCACCAGACGATGATTTAGTGTAAGTAACTGAAGACAAATATTTTTAGTGGCAAGGAATATTAGTCCTCAAGGCCACCAACCCGCTATTTGGCAACCTTGTTGTTAACTTTAGGTCTTCCTCTTAAAGAATTACAGGAAAGCTTAAATTGTTCTGGATAATTCTGGACAACCTTTGAAACTTGTGAAAACTTTTATAAAAACACCGCTTTTGAAAGGGGTCGCCATGATCCTGGAAAAGTGTGGTCAGTAATAGGTTTCTGAATTTTGGGAAGTTCTGACTATTTTCTTTTTGTCAAGTACTAAAATCCCTGAGAAGTGAATCATTTTGGCTTTTTTATAAAAAACGACTTCACAAATGGTAAATGAATGATGGTGCGGGAATAAAGACAAAGCTGTGCTCTGGAAATTGCGATTTGAAGTTACCTATGTGCTGCGTCAAGCTATCATAGCTGCTAGTGTTTAGGTGATTTTGAAGTTTGAAAGATCATTAAAAAGGAATCAGACATCATTGCTTTTATGGACTTAAAAAAATGGCTTCATCTTTATTTCTCAACTGTTTCCACAAAAATAATGCCATGCACAATGCCAAAAATGTTAGGTTACTGCTCAGGTAGTTACAGATTTAAACAAAATAAAACAAAACAAAAAAAAAACCCACAATATTTTCACTGAGTTGGTTTGTAATTGGCATGAGATCTGTCTTTGCCTGTGTCATTTTGCATCAAATAACTTTTTAGAATATAATACCGACAACAATAATAAAGGTGATTTTGCTACACACTATTAGAAGCATTTGACACACAGTATGATCTCATTGAATCCGGGACAACTAGGTATTATGACTATCATTTTTGCATAATCGAAGAGATTTTGAGAAACTTGCTCACAAATAAATTGTTCTAGGGTGAGTCAAGATTTGAACCCGGGTCTCTTTGAGTCCGGTCGATTCTAATTGCTATGTTACACTGTACAGAACTGCTATTGATCCACATTTATTCTTTCTCAATGTGCTGTGAAACACTGATCTTCCTGTTTCATTTTGTCAGCAAAGTGCAGGCTTCTGTGAGAAAAAACTCTCCATTACCCAACTCCTGTGTTAACTCTTCCCACCCGTGCATTTTTTCTGGCCCCCACATTCCCTGGTGGCACCTTATGAGTTATACAATCACCATTCATGTGTTTAAATTAAAAAAAAAAAACACAGTGAGTATAGGGAAACCTGTCAGAAGTCAATTTTAAAAGTCCCTAGGGATGAATAAACGGCACACTATCCGGAGACACATGCAAAAGAAACTCTCGAACACTGGCTAAGTGGAGGTCAAAGAGAACTGCCATGTGAGGCACTTCTAGTAGTATATCTGTTCATATGAAGTTAATGCTTACACAGTTAAAAATAATTGTCATATTGATCACCGGAATGGATCACAGTATTTAGGAAATGGGCAATTTGTTCTTTTGTGTACAGTTTTAATTTTAGTTCAAATGACTTTCTGAATCTATTCTTTAATCTAGGCCTATTGCATCTGTGGTAGAAAATATAGGAACCCAATCCTCAACATCCTCTGCTTGAGACTCATAATTCTCATTGCGGTATACAGTTTGGCATAGTGTCATTAATGAATTGACATTGAAGCCATCACGTTTATTTTGCTGCTGCAGCAGTCTGAGCCACGGTTACCCTGGGTGACTTTAAACTGCAGAAACTAATCCCATACCCATTTAATCTGCCTAACTCAGAACTTCTAAAAGAGATGACCCAGGAAAAAGCACTTTCACTTGGCAGTCCTCCACCAAAGACACCCCACTCCAAACAACAGAATTAACAAGAAAAAGAACAGAAAAGAAATATCTTGCTCAAGGGAATGAGGAATTCACCACTGCTGCGACATTAATGGTGATGGCTATTTGTGAAGCCTACTGAACCCTGGATGGCTCTGAAGAAGACCCCTAGGAGAAACTGTATCTTTAGCTTTTGAGCAATGCAGCTAATTTTTCTCCCAAAGGTGACAAAATCAAAGGTTTGACCCATGGCCATTGACTTGGAAAACCAAAATGCAGGAGTCTCTGTTTCAGCTACAGAGCATCCGGAAGACAGAGAGGAGAGCTAAACAGATGGATGGACAACAAGTAGTAGGTACCCGCCTTTCCTTGTTTCCATGTTTACACTCTTGCCACATAGAGCTGCAGCCTTTGTTTCTTTTTTGGTTTTCTACCAAACATGTAGAGCCCATGGGATACTCTGGGTAGATTTATATCTGCCCGAATAGAACATTGTGTTCTATCTTTAACTCACAGGACGTCACAGCAGGAGTCTGGGTCTCCTGAGAAGTCCTGGAATAATCTACAGATAGAATTTCTCTTTCACACCTCTTAGAGCAGTCATTAAAAATAACCGAAGCAAAGTTAATAGCAACGAGGGGACTATCTTTGGATTCCATGAGGATGAGATAGAAGAATATGTATTTACATTTTAATGGGTGTCAAGATAAATATTTGTATTGCCATCAAGGTTAGAAACACTTTAAATTTTCAACTCCAGGAGCACCTGGGTGGCTCAGTTGGTTGAGCAACCGACTTGATCTCGGCTCAGGTCGTGGTCTCAGGGTCATGGGATCAAGCCCCGAGTCAGGCTCCAGGCTCAGCAGGGAGTCTGCTTGGAGATTCTCTCCTTCTGTCCCTCACCCCAATCTCTCTCTCTCAAATAAATAAATAAATCTTAAAAAAATTAAACTTAAGCATTCTAAAAGTGATTTATGTCTTATTATTACTTTTTAGACGTTCTTAAAGTCTTTGGCTCAGTTTTGACATGTATCAAAATGGTGACAATAGTAGCTACCATGTAGGACTGGTTTGAGGAAATTTAAGGAAAAAAAATTCTACAAAACAGTCAGCTGTCTCTAGTGTCCCTCGTTTTAGACAGGACCCTAATTTCATCGTATTTTCTATGTCCCTCTTTCCAAGAACATTTTGGAACCATTTTTTTACATCTCATTAAAATACTTAAAAGTTATTAAGTAGAGAAAGTAAAATCTAACGTTTCTGAAATGCTTGAAATAATCATAAATCTAAAATAGTACCTGAAGAGGAAGGGTTACCTTCAGATTGAAGGTATGGCACGTTTGTTCTTTACAGTTTGAACAAAATCCAGTTGATTTTTTTTCTCTTACTTTCTGTACTTCCGCTTGTCAATGTCAGAGATTCAAAGACTGTGGATCAGCTTCAGGGACTGGTTAAGGCAAATATTCTTAGTTGGAAAAGTTTGAAAGTGATTTCTTGCCAAGCCCAACCCTGATGGCGGGAAAAACTCCCTGCAAAGAGCCCTGGCGTAGGTAGACACAGTGCTATCACCATCGAAAGTGGGGTGAGGTGACCTGGACCTCAAAAGGGAAGAATCTGAGACTTACCTCTCAGCCTCTGATTATAGACTAGTTCCCACCCAGGGCAGCACCACTCTCCCGTGTTTGGGAATATATATGGGTATTTTTGTATTTCACAATAACTGGAACATATTTTTAATATTTAATACTGAGGAGCCAGGGATGCTACACTCTTGCAATGTGTTGTGGAACCTGCAAATGAAAAAAAAATCCCATCCAATTTGCATTCTCATGCATTTAAAGATATTACTATATACACATATGCTTATACACATATGTTTGTATAACAAATATAAATATTAAAAATATATATATATATATACACATGCAGAACAAAACCAATATCCATCTCAAGATGCTAATGTAAATAAATGCATAGAATGGCTGATGCACTTCCTGCCAGCTGAGCGGTGTTGGGATTAATCTTGTCTACCTCACCATGTCGATCCTCAAATGTTGCAAAAAGGTTGGAAATAGAATTGCATGTCCCTACCGCACCCAACTTCTGTTCAATATTTAGAATGGCAACAAGAATCATAACTTACTTTTTTTTTTCCTAACCTCAAGGTTTAAAGATGATCCCTCAAGGAAGCCATTGTGAGAAGGCTACTTTGGGTAGGTAGTAAATCTGTGTATGAGCCTACATGCAATGCATCTTCTTTAGGAAGGGATGCTTTTTAAAGAAAGATTTTTGTAGGTGGTTCTTTTTTGTTCTGACATTGCATTTATATTGGGTTCCACCTCCACATTCTTTCATTTAGTTGCATTTTCAGAAAGCCAACTCATAAAAAGATATGTATTTTTTTCTTTGTCCTATACTGGGGTGGAACCTCTTCTTATTTATATACACTGTCATAAACAGATGCTATAGAAACACAAACTCTTATTTTTGGTGGCAACTTGTCTTTCCAACTCCATGCAGACCTGGAGGAAATTATATACTGGGAAAATGAAAGATTGCAACACGTTGGTGAGAAGAGGATATTATTTAAGAGCTGTATTGCTCAGGTGAAGTACTTTTGAGCCTTTCTTTAATGTCCTTCCTGGGTCCCTGGCCAAGGAGATTTGGGTTATCATGAATGTCAGTGCCTAATTCTTCCCAGCCAAAATTGCAACATCAAAGGAAAAAAAAAAGAGTGCAGTTTTTTGAGGAATATTTTACTGGGACTGTAAGTTATAAATTGGGAGGGGGGAAGAAAAATCTGGACATGGACCAAATTCTTGTTTATTGTCAGAGTAACTATTATAGCAATTGAGTAGCTTGTGTGTTGTTCTATGTGTGTGGATCCAGCAGTCAAAACAAATGTCCTTAGATCATAGGTACTTTAGCTAACATGCATCTTCGCATTATGAGTTTGTGAAAGATGAAAATAAAATAGCTTGTGTGCATTTCTAGCCGTATCTATATTATTAGGTGCTTTATTTCTCCCAGGAGGAAATTTCTCTAAATTGAATATAAATGTATCTCCACCAAAGTCAAATTTTCCATCACAGATGGAAAGATACATCATAGTATTTTAAGACTTTTTTTTTTTAAAGAGCAGTTTTAAGTTCACAGCAAAATTGAGAGGTAGGTACAAAAATTTCTCATGTACGCCCCACCCTCACACATGCACATTATAACACCCCACCACCACCAGAGTGGTACATTTGTTAGAATTGATGGAGCTGCTACATTATAATCTCTCAAAGTTCATTGTTTATATTAGGGTCACTCTGGGTATTATATATTCTGTAGGTGTCATAGTATTTTTTTAAAGATTTTATTTATTTATTTATTTATTTATTTATTTATTTATTTATTTATTTGACAGAGAGAGAGAGAGCTAGAGAGCACAGTCAGGGGGAACAGCAGAGGGAGAGGGAGAAGCAGGCTCCCAACTGACCAAGGATCCCTATGTGAGGCTCCATCCCAGGACCCTGGAATCATGACCTGAAGCCAAAGGCAGATGCTTAACCAAGTGAGCCGACTGTGAGGCACCCCTCACAGCATTTTAATACTTGTATTCTAAGGCAGATATTGAGTTCATGGATCACATCAAGTCAAAACTCTCTCAAATACCCACCTAGTTCCCTGGAAGAAGTCGTGTAAGTAACCAAAAGTTTTATTCTATTTGTGAGAGTTTTTTGTATTTTGCCCTGCTTTCAGATTCCATTACACTTCCTGGTTTCATGTCATACTGGAAGTGTCAAAATGTAGCAAGAAAGAACAGCTCTAGCCTTACTGGAAACAAGAAGTACTTAAAGGTTCATGAAAATATATGTCTTATTGTGAAATTTCTAATCCTGTTGCACAAATTTAACAGTTTCCACCCCAAACTTCCCCCTGTTGTCTCATGTGCTCTGCTATGGGAAAAACAAACCTATGCATGCTTTTTACTTAACTTAGTGAAGAGATGTTAAGAGGGAACGGGTATTAGGAGAACCTTGGAATATCCCCCCAAAGGGTAACTGAGAACGTCTGTGTCCTACCACACCCTCCTCTGTCCTACTCACACCTCTCAGGACATGGCTAGTGTTCTGGGCACAACCAAGTGGCTCACACGACCTATTTCTGAGATGTCCAATAAAAGACAATATCTATTTACATGAACACATATATATTAGAGTATCAACTCTTTCCCTCAGGCCATGCATATTATTTATCTGATAACCTGAAGAAGTAATCAGGATCATCGCAGTATCTAATTTGGTAGCAAACAGACCCTCCTTGAACCCTCGAGCATAGATATCTATTTACTGAAAAAAAAAAATTAACTTGTTAACATCCTATGTTACCTGTGCAGGAGAGAACATAAAAAAAAGAAAGTGCCATTTTCTAGGAGTCAAGCATTGTCAGCTAAAAACAGAATACAGTTGACCCTCGACCCTTGAGCCACACAGGTTCAAACTGTGTGGGTCCACTTACATGTGGATTTTTTCGATAAATACAGTAGAATTCTGTAAAAATATTTTCTCTTTGTTAAGATTTTCTTAAAAACATTTTCTTTTCTCTAGCTTACTTTATTGTAAGTACACAGTGCATAACACATATAACTACAAAATATGTGTTAAGCAACTACGTTATTGGTAAGGCTTTAAGTCAGTAGTGGGCTATTAGTAATTAAGTTTTGGGCAGTCAAAAGTTAATGTACGAATTTTTGAGTGTATTGGGGGGGGATTGGCACCCTTAGCCCTGTTTTTCAGGGGTCAACTGTAATCACTTTTTCCCTTTGTGCTCAACCCAACCCATATGCAGATCCTGTGAATTAAAATGACTAGCATATCAATTATCTTAATTTGCTGCTTTTCTCTTGTCTTCCTTAAGTGGCTCTCCTATTCAGGCCCATTATGCTTGCCTTCTAGTTTCTGTAGCTTTTGAGGCAGGGGTATAATTTGATTTTTTTTTTTTCTGTATCTTCTGGAAATCTCAAACTCTAATGCCTAAGATCCTGAAAAGGATCAATAATTGGTAGAAAAAGATATTAGCTTCATCTACACTTTTACAAATGGTTTGACTGAATTAGATTTTTGCAATAAATCACATACAATTAAAAAAAACTGTATGTTTAAGTAGATAGGATCATAAATGTGGGATGTTTCACTTTGGGAAAAAGGGTTGGGTAGATACACTTTTATGAGCTAACACCCCATCATTCAAGTCACTGTTCTTCCTTTGAGAGCATCAGTATCTCCAGTTGATCTGGTCCTCATGGACTCTCTTACCACTCAAAAACATAGGGACAGTCTTCCAAGAAGAGTAATAGGGCAGAGCTACAATGCAGATACCTATTCCAGCCATCTTGCTTTTCCTCTTACAAAACAACTATATTCAGGGAAAGATTTCACCAATCTTCAACCCTAAGTCTGGTGGATAACCACAATTCAAATGTCCTCACAATTCTTCACGTAAGCAGAAAAAAAAAAAACACGGATCTGAGTTATGCTATAATTAAAATAACAAACACAGTATATCTCTGTGTGTACATGTATGTGTGTGTATGTGTGTATGAAATTCTTCCAAAATTGTACCTAATATTTATGGTGCTCATTCTGGATGGGGAGCTTATGAAAAAAATTATGCTCACCACGAAAATTGTGTGTATTTGCCAGATTTGATAATGATGAACAAGTTAACATTATCAGAGCAAAACAAAGACAGAGGGTGTAAGCGGTGACATGCAATTAACATTTACTCTCTCTGTCTGCAGCCCTTCATTTCATAATCAAAACACCGAATTATTTCTCAGAGCTGTGGACTGTTATTCAACCAACAGAAGCACAGAGTAATACGTGATGTGTAACAAGGAGGAAGACAAAGCACAGTGTAAGAGGAGGAAGTTATAAACGTGGGACACATTTTGAAGAGTTGCAGCCATTGAGCAAAATGTGTTTTTGCTTGGTGGAAAAGGAGTCAATCTACAGTCCGTTTTTAGAAAAGTGCCACCTGAAAGTATGAATATTACCTTAAAGACAGATTGCTGTTTTGATAGAAAATCTGACTAAAAGGTGGAGGATTGAGGCGGTTTGTGGAAATGAATTTAGCCAGCCTCTGTCAATGCTAATTATATACCTGTGATTTCATTCTCCAAGATAGTATTCATTTGTTTTACTTTTCATCTTTAATATTTGTTCTTCTGCAATCTTTGAATTCTTTTTCTTTTTTAAGATTTTATTTATTTATTCATGAGAGACCCAGAGAGAGAGACAGAGACATAGGCAGAGGGAGAGGCAGGTTCCCTGCGGGGACCCCGATGTAGGACTCAATCCTGGACTCCGGGATCACGCCTTGAGTCAAAGGCAGACGCTCAACCACTGAGGCACCCGGGCATCCCTCTCTGAATTCTTTTTCAAAACAGGATTTCTTAGACTTTCCAAAGCCTGATATTGACAAGATCGGTCATTAGCATCTGTAAAGGATTTGGACGACCATCATGCTAGTGTTCGAGAAAGAGGCCTTTAGTTATATGTTATCTCTAATTTTATTTGTGCAATTCTATATTTCAAGACTTTCATCACCCCATAGGAAAGGACAGATTGTTTATTCCTTTCTCTCGCAAAGCAAAGAATCTCTATGAGGTGGAAAAATCGCCCTGATTTTGAGGGGCACATAATTACACACTTAGTGGAAAGAATCTCTTTACTGTCAACCTGAGTGCAAAGCGATTCCAGATGGCAGCGTGGATGGCTGCCTCTTCCTGAAGACCTGTGTGACAAACTCATCAGGTGGAGGCTGTGATCCCTAGTGACTACACTGGGTGAGGGTCTGAATTTTGATGACCTCGCAGCAGATGAGCCTGTCTTTCTGCCCTGAGGAAGGTGGCTACTCTTGACTGGTAATCACCAGAGACACAGGATTCTAGCCCCCAGCTTTGGTATGGAAAATACCGATTTCAAAGGCCTTCCTTCAGAATTTATGCTGTGAGATGTAGGGACAACCTGCACGAAAACTAGATCCTACTCTTTATAATGACCCATCTGATGTGTTTTCCTCTTCATAGCACAGAATGTATTGTCAGGAACTAAAATATAGACCTGTAGTTACATACAACCCAGAAATTAGAGAAAGACATGAGAAATGGGGGCAACTTATGCATGTTTTCCATTTCCTTCGTAGTCAGAGGAAGGAGTGTAGAGCCTCACATACATTGTGTACCCTGTCTGGAACATGCCACCACCCCCAGCAACCCAACCTGGAGGACCCTTACTCATCTCCATTCAATCTTCAGGAGGACTTCTCTGATCCTCCCATCTGTGTTTTCATAGCACTGATATTTTCCCTTCTTAGAAAAAAAATGAAATTTGTCTGACTTTTTTGGTGATAGTCTTACATGGTCTCTTGTAATAGACTTCAAATTCCATGATAACAAGAAGTTGGTCTGTTTCTCTCACACAGGGTCTCCCTTCTCAGCATTCCCATGTCTTGGGACACAATGGGTGCTCAATAAATATTTATTGAATGAATGAATGAATGAATGAATGGATTGAATGAATGCAAAAATAAACAAACAGGAACACTCTCTTTATTCTGATTCTCCTGCTAGCCTGGAACTTTTCTTTTAGTTTGCCTTAGCAACTTTTGCCCACTCTTTAGATGTTTTTCCTTGAAGTCCTCTCATGTCTCTTCTCATTCCACCCATTTCCCCTGATTCATTTCATTCCTTCTTGTGGTTTCCATCAACCATGTGTACAATGACTCCTGAATCTATGTTTCCTCACTTGACCTTTCTCTTGAGTTTAAAATGACCTTTCTCTCTTTCTGTTCATCTTCTCCAGGAGATAAAGTGGTCTAGGCAACCCCAGATCAACTGCTACCCTGCTCCTTAATGAAATCACGCAATTCCTAATTGCCCGAGCTAGAAAACAAAATATTATTTCTGACGCTTCCCTTTCTTCCAGACTGTCATTCACCAAGTTTTATCAGCTCCACCTCCAAATTATCTCAAGGATCATGTGATGACATTCACTCCCTCTGTCTCTATCTTAGTCCAGGCTCTCACATCTCACCAGAACTGTGCACGTCCTGCCTCCTATCCATATCAACTAGTACATTTTCTTTTCTAACATGTGTGGGGTGTGTGTGTGTGTGTGTGTGTGTGGCTGTCAGAATTATTTCTCTTTAATGTAAATCTTCTTCTGTCCTTCCACTTAAGAAAATCTTCCATGGCTGTGTATTACCACATCATAAACTGCAACAGGTATCATTGAAGTTATCATGAAGTTAGAAGCTTTAATTACCTCCATTTTGTATGCTCCAGAGATTTCTGTCGAAGCATAGTGGGTGATTTTACATGTCCCTGCATGTATATGTTGTTTATATGTGTTAATATATATGGTTATTGTTCTGGCTGAAATGCCCCTCCTTTACTTTTCTGGGCCAAATAATCTCCCACTCATGCTGTGAAACCCAGTCATATCTTTACTGAGGTGATTTTCCTTTCTTCTCTAAGCAGGGCTTAATTGTGTCCTCATTTATATGCCTACAGGTCTTCATCTGAATCTTTTAGATGGCCTGATTTGAAAATTGAGGGATGGATCTAATTGTCAGGGTCCAGAGCAATGTGTAGAATAGTTAGGATGGGTATTTTTGTTGTTGTTAACAAACACTGATGCCATTCTTATTATAATCCCAGCTCTGTGGTGTTTATAAATATTAGCTCATTAATCTGCATAGCAACTCCTGAAACAGCTACTGTTACTATTCCCATTGATAGATGATAAAACTTAGATCCAGGGATCCCTGGGTGGTGCAGCGGTTTGGCGCCTGCCTTTGACCCAGGGCGTGATCCTGGAGACCCGGGATCGAATCCCACGTCGGGCTCCTGGTGCATGGGGCCTGCTTCTCCCTCTGTCTATGTCTCTGCCTCTCTCTCTCTCTCTGTGTGACTATCAAAAATAAATAAAAAAATTAAAAAAAAAACTTAGATCCAGAGAATTTGAATAACTTGCTCAATGTCATACATGGGCCAGGATATGTACCTGGACAGTTTAGCTCCTCAGTTGAGATCTTGCCAACTTTAGCACTATACCATATCCTTCAAATGGATGACAGTCTTTGGGGCATGTGCATCAGTAGAATTTCAGACTAATGAAACTGTTTCAAAATAGTTGGTAGGTTATCAGTCTCCTCATTCATTTAACCACACAGCCATAGGGTGTAGTAACCAAAAGGTTCCTTTGAACTGCAATGCTTGATTCAGGCAGCTGCTCAGAGTCACACAGCTTTATGACTTCTTCATTCACATAGTGCAAAACCAGAACACCCTGTTCTCCATGAACCTGGTGTCTCCCAAAGTGGAGGAGATAGCCAATTCTCATTAAGCTTTATGAAACTACGTGCTAAATGGAACTCAAGTTGCTTGGAGACTAGGTGTCCTTATATCTTTCGGTTGCCTGGGATATTTCCTGGGGCAGAGCTCAACAGTTGAAAGTCCATAGCTTGGGGTGACTTTTTATTTCCTGGACCATTTGGCTTTGAGATGGTAAGACAGGTTCCAAAATGCGTAAACTGCATGTAAACCACAATCTTTTGGGGTATGTTTCTTTTCTGATGGCATGCCACCACTTCACAGTCAACCACTTTGGATAAATATAAATAGTTTAACGGTTAATAGATTTGGCCTGTAGGTAATAATATATTTCAGCATTTAGGCTACTATTCTTTTGATAAATGCTAAGTTAAAAGAAAAAAAAGAATCATTTTTTTACAATTCTAGACTAATCATGTATTTCATGTTTTAGCTCTTTTTCCCCCTTCTGATTATAAAGTAATCATTTCAAAAGCAATACATTCATTATATACTTACTATTCAAAAACTACAGAAAAACATAGCATGGAATGTAAAAGCCTTCTATAAACAGCTTCTCAGTGATAACTGTAGTTAACAGTTTGGTACGCTTCTTTAATTTTTAACACACAAGCATATATTTATACACATATATATTTATAAATAATTATTAACACAATTTTAAACAAAATTATACTATATTATAAACAGTATTTTTAAACCTTGCTTTTTAACAGAGCAATAACTGTTGAGTGTAAAACCACTCAGGAAGTATTATATTATACAATTTATCTTGTCTATGAGAGTCTTGATTGTTCAATATAACTGAATTTCCACATCTCTAAAATGTTCTGTGTTCTAATCATTTAAAACAACTTCTGACATAAAAGTTTGCAGCCTTAAGTAACAGAAACTTAAAATCATTTAATTTTCCTTCATATCATTCTTAGAATGTTCTTGACCACTGAATTGAAACAACAAATTATCTGGGAACTTTGCTATTTGTCTTTATTTTAAACAAATGCACATGTCTATCAGCCAACGTCAGCTTTCAGCAGATTCATCCACATTACTCATTTGCTTATCTACATATGCATTTTCAACACTTGTCCACCTTGAGAACTCTAGCATTAAAAATAATTCCCCCATGAACAAACTCTGGCATAAGTTCCCATTAAATTTTCATAGCAAATAAGTTTAATAATTTAAGTTAAACACACATACATAGAAAGGTGGAAAAGAAACACTTCCATGGATAGGATAACAATGACCAGGATTTAGAATGGATTGTTTTTTCATTAGACTCTTTGCCTCCCTCCCTAATTATTTTTTAAACACTTCAGAATATCTGGAAATACTGTTTCCATACAGGACAACTCTCTCTTAATGAGATGCAGAAAAATATAGCTCCATCAGATAAGAGTGAACAGAGTAAGGTAAGTGTCATGCCACTTGAAGAATATTTGGAGAACATGGACATATTTAGCCAGTATAACAGAGTAATAGAAGAGAAGCCCTCCTTCTCTCTCCTCTATTCTGTCTCCTTTTCTGTCACTCTCCACATTTGTTTGGGAGTTGGCTGGGAGCAGAGCAGAAACAGAACCTGTACTGTGGAAATGTTAATAACTGAGCTTAACCATGTTAAGAATTGGCTGTGAGCATGTATATATAGTATACCATGAGGGACTATAGTAGAATTTGGGACGAAATCTCAAGGAATCAGATTTCAATATAAGAACACTGATTGGCAGTCAGAGATGTACAGAAATGACATTATTTGCATTGAGTGGTAATGAGAATGATCGTGATGGTACCATAAACAACAAAGAATGGTTAACGTGTATCGATCATCATCAAATACATTATATGCATTATCACATCGAATCCTCATGATCCCTTCATGAACTAGCAATTTTTGCTAACCCAACTTTACAGATAGTACACTGTGATATTAAAACTTGTTCAATGTCAAAACCAAACCAAAAGCAACAACTTTTTCAGTGTCTTCCATGAGACAAGCCTGAATGCAGGGATAAGCAGCATTGCAGGGGTGTATCTCATTCCACACACCAAACTCCTAAGTACTTTTCCTGCATTGAATGGTAGTGAATCATCTATTACTGAATTAGCCATGGAATCATCTAGATAAATATTTAGTAATCTCTTCAGCAGATGCTAAAAGCCATTGTTATAGTAAGAATGCAGTGAGATTCAAACAGCTGGTGAAATGTTAGATGAGCATTTATTGGTTTTGTATTTTATGACCAAGCAAACACAAAGGTCACAGTTCCTGGGTGGACAGTTTTGAAAGCCTTCTTCCAATGCCTTCAAATTATTACAAACCCACCCCTGACCCAATACACACACACATACACACACACATTCATTTCAGACACTGCTTCCCACTTGTGGTACATGGAACACACCTTAAAAACCAACAGACCTTGGAAGACTCCATCATCATTGTGGAAACAATACACAAAACCTTTGCTTGTCTTTAGAATTTGCTCTTTAAAAATCTTTCTTGTCATAGTGACAATGAAGAGCAGCTGCTCATATTTTATGTTACCCTGTTCTATTTATATGAAATAAAGAGGCATGAGGATCAGTGCAGTGACATGGTGGACCAAATCTCTGCTTTAAATTGTGCTCAGGACTCAGTATATAGGGCTCTCCTTGTTAGCAGGGTGATTCAATATATTGCAACATTTCATTATTGAAATAATAAATATAATAGGTGTTATGTAATGTCAAGTTTTCTAAGGATGCAGTAGGTTCTCATCATGTATCATATATATCTCTCCAGATATACAAATTAGAATGCTCTATTCTCTTTATGTGCTAGGGTGTGTATTATATATATTATATATTATATATATATATATATATATATATATATATATATATTAGCATAGACTAGAGCATGAAACTTTGGGGTGGGACTCATCACTTGAATGTGTCTGTGGCTAGGACTGAGTTCTATTCCAACAGGCTCTCAGAACTTGCAGATATGACAAAGATGATTGCAATTAACCATTTAGAAAGTATTTAAACTTCTGGATCTCAGATAGCTGTGAATTCAAAAATCTGACATTCCCATTACTCTATCAGGACTGTTTTTTTACATCTGCGTGGATTCTACAAAATACATTTGCATGTGTTAATTTTGCATGGATTTCATGTCAATACCCACCCCCCACTCCCAAATGGACTGACTACTTAAAAGAAATAGGAAACAAAGAACCCCTTTGTCTTGTAACTATGGTGCACTTGATTACTTCTGTGAGTGGTACATTTATATTTCAATAAGATGATTTGTGCTAATTCTTGAGTATGTTTTCAAGCGTGGTTTATGAGAGTTAAAGTCAGCTCCGACTCCTGGATTTTTAGAGTTGACAGTGATGCAGTTCTGATAGCATGTGATTACCCTGTCTCTTCTCTGGCAATCCCTGAGGCCTTTTTCCATGCCATTCAATTAAGGAGTTTCCATTATGACTAACTTTATGTGCTCTGAAGATCTTTCATCATATGGTGCAGTGAGGCATTATTTTAAAATAGAAATGCCTATAAGAGAGCTCTTTATTTTCTCCCTATCGTGACATGTTCTTTTTAAGTGTGTGTACATCATCCACACTTATTCCTTGATTCCTGAGGGTCTCTAATTCCTCCACGTCTGTAAGGTCAACCTTTGAAGTTCAGATGAAGAATGGAATACGACAATTTGGGAATATTTCAGAGTCCAGCTGAGAAAAAAGAAAAGAAAAAAAGAAAAGAAAAGAAAAGAAAAGAAAGAAAAGAAAAGAAAAGAAAAGAAAAGAAAGAAAAGAAAGAGCTTTGGATTGGCCACTTAAATTCCCTCTGTCTCTTTCTCATTCTCTCTCTTTTTCTCTCTCCCTCTTTCAATTTGTCTCTGTCAATGCATCTTCCTTTTTCACTCCGATGAAGACCCTTGAAATGCAACATTATTTCAAGAACTGTGAAGTGGTAAAGTAGCACACGCAGCTCCCTAAACTTTCCTATTGACTTGGCCGACATAAATCAATTCCTGAATTAATTATGGTAAGTGACTAAGAACATATCAGTGAATATCTGAGATTCAAATTACTTTACGGGATTTACTAAAACCAGTAAATTAATGAGGAATGATAGCTGAGTTCCCAATATTCAAGAAGAATTGATTTTTCTTTTTAAATTCTAACCTAACCTGAGATCCATGTCTTAGTTTTATAAGATATACTGCGATGTGACATGGGGAGGTAGGTGGAACCTATTTCTTTGGTTCATGATAGGTCTCTCTCTCAGACTGGGAAGATATTTACTACAGTTATATGGAGAACACTTGAGCGGCATATGATAATAATATGGAAACATTTTATTGAGATAAGCATCCGTTTTCTAAATTACACAGATTCAAGTCTTGCTCTGGAAGAGAAGATGGTGTAATTAACTGGGATTTGTGATTCTGCTGTGAAGCCAATGCCACTGTCAGTTGATTACCTCTTAGACCTTCTTCATTGACACACGTCCTTTCAACTGAAGAATTTCATTTTCTTCTTTCTTTCTTTCTTTCTTTCTTTCTTTCTTTCTTTCTTTCTTTTCTTTCCTTTCTTCTTTCTTCCTTTCTTTTGAGAGAATGAGAGCATGTGAGCACAGGTAGGGGACAGAGGAAGAGAGAGAATCTCAAGCAGGCTCCACACCCAGTGTAGGGCCCTATGTGGGCGCTTGGTCTCATGACCCTGAGATCATGCTCCTGAAATCAAGAGCAGTTGCTTAACCGACTGAGCCACTCAGGTGCCCCGGAATTTCATTTCTTAAGCAGGCAGCACTAAAATGTTCTTTGGCCTCCAGTTACTTTCAAACTGGTTAGCAATGCTACTCATATTTGAAGGTAAAGAAGCCCGTTTGTGAGTAGGTATCTAAGAAAGAAAATGGAATTTTGTACTCATGTTCTCCCTTTGAGGTTCATAAAGGACTAAAACAAATTTCCGTATGAAAACCTCTTTATGTTTCATTAGCAAATAGATGTAATCTGAATGACACCCATGCAAACAGATCTCTTAAATCCTAGAGATCATAAACCATTTCAAATGTCAATTGCTCTAAGTAAACATGTGATTTACAGGGAAACTTGCATACTTCTTCTACTATTCAGTTTACTTATCTTTCCACAATTCCCAGTACTCTTCTGATGTATTAAACCACTGAAAAATATGTGTGAGGTTATTTCCTCAATATTGTTGAACAGTTTCTTCTTACTTCAGAATGACAGTATTTCTTTCTTCTTCTTCTTTTCTAAATAAAACATCCTCTTCATGCCAGCATCCCTTCTATGTTGCTCCATGTAATATTCTATTACCATGAATCAAGTTACATTGATGATATTAATATCATATATGAAAAAGTTACTCCACTGTGGCATTTGGATGAAAACAACTAATTGACTACATCAACACATTTTCTTTTGTAATATCACTTTTAAAAAATGGTTTGAATACGAACAACTGTTTATCTATATCGTCTTTATCTCCTGACTCACCAGTACAAATATAGCTCCAGGAAATTTACCAAAAAAGCTGATTATATTGATAGGACTTCCTTCCTTCTTTCTTTCCTTCCTTCCTCCCTCCCTTCCTTCCTTCCTCCCTCCCTCCCTTCCTTCCTTCCTTCCTTCCTTCCTTCCTTCCATCCATCTTTTCTTCCTTTCTGTCTTTTTGATAAATAATTGAGTACAAGATTCTTTGTATGACAATAAATATCCAGACCAGAAATTTCACTTTGTCTTTAACTTCCACTTTTCATTATGCTAGCAAACTGATACAATGATACTATAAAACATGGCTTCTTATTTTCACCTCCAACTTTGTCCATTTTCAGATGGAATTCCTTTGGAAAGTGATAGTAAAGTATCAAATCAATCACAGATGTTTATTAGGGGATTCCCTGGTATCAGGGTACAGTATTAACCAATAAACTAACTCAATGGTATTCTTGTTTTCTTTCAACACAACAAAACCTGGAGAGCTCTTAGCACAGAACCTAGAATTGGGTAAACATGTATTATAATGAACATTTTATTGAAAAAAATGTGTTCTTTTCTGGATAGTAGTTATCCTTATAGGCTATGTATTTTAGATATAACCATTGGAAAACATGTCTATTTCCTTAAAAGGAATTTCCTTAAGTGGCCAATACTGAGGATGATATATGCTTTTCAGGATACTATTCTAAAAACTGCTTGATCAGGGACGCCTGGGTGGTTCACTGGTTAAGCGTCTGACTTCGGCTTAGGGCGTGATCCTGGAGTTCCAGGATGGAGTCCCACAATGGGCTTCCTGCATGGAGCCTGCTTCTCCCTCTGCTTATCTCTATGCCTCTCTTTCTGTGTCTCTCATGAATAAATAAATAAAATCTTTAAAACAAAAAATAAGAACTGCTTGATAAAATTTATGAGCATGAGATTGCCAAGGACCCATAAGTATCCATCCTTCTATTTCTATGTATGTGTAGATCAGGGGTCTGCAAACTATGGTCTGTAGGCCAGATAGTCTGTTTATGTAAACAATGTTTTATTGAAGCACAGCTATATTTGTTTACATATTGTTTATGTGTGAATGATGGCTGCTTTTGAGCTAGTATTATAGAAGTCAATAGTTGTGACAGAGACCATATGTGGCCCACGGACTCTGAGATACTTACTATCTGGCCCTTTAAGGAAAATGTTTTTGTTTTAATATTTTATTTATTTATTTGAGAGACAGAGAGCGGAGGAAAGAATCTGCAGCAGACCCTGCACTGACCACAGACCCTGATGTGGGGCTTGATCCCACGACTGTGAGATCATGACCTGAGCTGAAACCAAGAGTCTGAGGCTTAACAGACTGAGCCACCCAGGCTCCTCTAAGGAGAATGTTTGCCAACACCCGGTATTGATGATCAGCTTCTATTGATTTAGTCAACAATTAAAGATGTATTCAACAAACACTTAGCAAGCATTTTTCCGAAGTTTCAAACAAGAGATAAGCAAATATTTTCCTTACAGAGCTGAAAGTTAGGCTAGTTGAGACAGAAAAAAAGTAAAACACATTAGTCTATCCTTTGCTTATTTTTTTTAAAGTCCTTAAATATTTCAATGATTCCCCTTAAGATTTATGAGACAAGAATTTTCTAATTCATCTCACATATGGCACTGAATTTTAGCAGAACCTCTATTTATCAAAACTCAGTTATATTAAAGAAGATATACAAATATCACATATGTATATATATGTACATTCATATATGTATATACACATATATATCAGAATATTATTCAGTCATACAAATAATAAAATCTTTCTATTTGCAACAACGTGGTTGGATCTAGAGGGTATAATGCCCAGTGAAATAAGTCAGAGAAAGACAAATAGTACATAATATTACTCATATGTGGAATTTAAGAAATAAAGAAAAAAGAGACAAACAAAAAAACCAAGCTCTTCAATATAGAGAACACACTGATGGTTCCCAGAGCGGAGGTGAATAGAGAAATGGGTGAAACAGGCAAAGGATATTAAGAGTACACTTATCGCCATGAATACTAAATAATATATAGAATTGCTGAACCACTATATTGTACACCTGAAACTCATATAACACTATGTGTTAATTCTACTGGAATTTTAAAAAGGCTATCTTTTGGGAGCAAAGAGGGGAATCAAGATAAGAATTCCTCTCCACTTTGGCAAAGGTGAAGAGAATAATCTCATGTTTGACAATCAATAAACAAAAAATTCAGATTTTGTTCCTTGAGGCAAAAATGAATCTGAGGTGTTAGTATTATTATCTTGATTGCTGGAGAGTCATTTGCTCCCTTGCTACACTGTCATTCAACCTCAGAGTTCTGTGAGGCAGGACATGCATGGATTGTGATTTCATGAGCAACTAACTGATCTGTTTAATCCAATATAAGCAAAATGATGGGATGATTTCCACTGCTAGTATTGATTCTATTCATCATGCTATGAAATTAATGCTTGCTATTCTATGGGGCTGCACAACAGCAAGGTAAGTTACATGTCTCATAAACAATATCTGTCTGGAGCGTACTATGCATTGACAATGTGATAAAAAGCAAAAACGGAGGTCCTGTGTTTTGAAAATATTAATAGATGTTCAGGCAAGTTCATTGCTGCTCCTTTTCATTGACAAGCTGAAAACACACCGGAGAAGCGAGCTAGCCAATTAAACCTTTCTCAGTCAAGGCAAACATGAAGACACTATGAAGTGCTCAAAGGAAAAACCATTCATCGATATTGTTATAATGCACACTGTGACTCCATTGCTGATTTCAGAAGGTGACTTCAAGGATAATTATTGCCACACAGGCAGACTCTTATAGGAGAATGTCATGTTAATGTCTAACTTCAAATATAAAGTGCACCTTGAGATGTTTAGGTATAGCGTGAAAAGTCAGGGAAAACATCCCTTAAATTCTTTAAGGTATTTTCAGCCACCTGCACCGGTAACTAGCCTACATGAACATTGGCACTAAATTGGTGAAGACTAAACCAGCAAAAATGCCATTATCCAGTTTTCAGGGATGGATGAAAAAATGTCATTGTGAACACATAAATTTGTTTGATTCCTGTCATCAATAGATATTCTTACAATATATAGCATACTAAATTAGAGACACAGGACTGGACAATAGTGCTGCCCCAGTAACTAGAAGTATCCTCAAAGGACAAGCTGTTCTTTCTCTTGTGTTTTATTCGAGAGATATAGATAGGAAACTTGGGCCTGTGGCTTGTCCTCATCCCTCTAGGTCTTCAGGTTGGTCTAGCATTCCTCTGAATTCACCAATGACCAATTATCTTGGATCAAAGACAAATACAAACAAGCAGAAGGCAGTTACTTAACATTTGTAGGATATAGGGCAAGAGTTAAAATAGAGAGCCATGTACCATATGTCTTACTATTTAAATTATAAACCAACCTAAAAATGAATAAATTAAATATTTTCTACTCAAATCTCTTGACAAATACAGCTCCTTTAAGTCTTGGAGATCCAAGTTTGAGTTTGGAATTTTCAGAGGTTTTGAGGTTCCCGTTGGCCTATGAGAGTGAAGAAGTGCCAGTAGCCATACCTCATGTCTCTAACTGCTCCTGATTCTGACCAAAACCATGAAGGGACTTGCAGGCACATATGTAAATATTCAGTCATGAGGTGTAAGATCCTTTCACACTCCCCAACATCTTTTGCCTCCCCAAATAGTTGTCTTCGTCTACTCCTTGGACCTTGTGGTATACCTATGGGGCATGGCCTCCAGAAGAATGGCCTCAGAAGGCTATTTGGCCAGGAAATCCCATGGTTCAGGACCCTTGGAAGAGAGCCTAGAAGAGAAGCACAGTTACCAGGGGGGATCCTACCCTGTACTTGCTCCCTGGTGCATCTAGACTACAGACAAAATAGGATCCTCTAAAATATGATGTTGGCAGTGGCTAACCAGTCTCATCCAAATCTAAAGGTAGTGCTACTTGTGTGTTTCTGTGACAGAAATGTCTATCTTCAGAATCTCCCATCATATATTTTCTATGTGCCTGTAAACATAATTTGGAAAATATTTAATTCTCAGCTAGAGTGAAAAAAAAAAGATCGTGGTTATAGTATGTCATTGAACAGCATTTCATAATGAGGTAGATCAAAGTTCTAAATTGATAAAATTAAATAGAATGGTCTGTGCCTTCTCTAATTATTTTGTGAAGGATTTATGGAATTTAGCATGGGTTTACTGCATACAGGCCACAGCCAAACCAGCTCAGATTCAACTTCATGCCAGGTAAGAGTTTCATTGTATTTTGGGAGATGCTGTATACATATAATGTACCACATCTTTCCACGAATATACCCTGGTTTATTTCTGTCCATTTTGATATCCCATACATCAGATTGTTTACTTCAAAATAAACATCTCCTATAGATGTGCTTCTTCAGAGAGGAGCTCCCTGGGGTTTACTCTTGGCTCTTCTTCACTTTCCATGATCCTCTTGACATTTTCTAATAAAATCTTCACCAGTTTTTCTTTCCTCTAGCAAAATTATCCTGATGATACAGAAATGCCTTGTGTCTAAAGACAAAATGTCAATTTACAGAGAATCTTCATTCACAGAAAATTGCACATGGATCTTGGTTCTATACTTCCCATAAAGATAGCTGGCTGAGGCAGCTTTCTTTGGAACCTCAGTGTAACCTGATCATTTGTATAATGCATGCTTTATTTCACAATGTGGAGAGTCAGGGTGAAATGGAGGAAGAAGGGAAGAGAAATTACTTCAGCAGCCCCCTTTAATAAATACATCTACAGTTGAATATAAAACTTGGGGCTTGCTATGCAAAGACAGGCCTTGAGATACCTCAATCATCTCTTTTAAATCAGGTGGCCATCTCAAACCTCACTTTGGAAATGATTTTAATGATATATACATGACCATAAGTCCACAGACTTTTTTTTTGAGTTATATTCACTTACATTTGTAACCAAGCAGAATTAAAAAACTAATAAAGAAACAAAGAATGGATCACAAAAACAAGTCAACCTAACTAAGTCAGAGAGATTTTCTCTGGTTCACAAGTCAACTACAATGGTAATAACCCCTAACACATTATATGAATGTTTTTTAAAAAAAATGATGATGATAAGGCCCACACATTAAGCACTTTTATTTTGATTGACGTATTCATTTTTATAGCTGGCATTTAAGTGGTAAAACAGACTGTTAAATGGATCTGCTTCCTCAGACTTTCCTAAACAGAGTGAAGACTCTCTACCCCAAGGACACAGTCTCTCCTTCCACACCAACTCATCCCAACTGCAATTTGTTTTGTTGAGAAGACAGACATGATTTTCATTTCCAACATACAGATAAATTGTAAGTGGTTCCCAGGTGGTCAATGAGTCATCATGAACTAAAATCACAATTTTTTTTTTCCATTCCACAGAATGAGACCTTTCCTCTTTTTTTTTTTTAAACAAAACAAAACAAAACAAAACAAAACAAAACAAAAAAACCCAGCCACATTCTATTCCAGGAATCTTGGGAGCAAGAATCATAATAGCTAAAGATGACTGAGTACACATTATTCTATGCTCAGTGCTTTACACATCTCATTCAATCCTCATTGTAACACTGTGAGTCAGGAATGGTGACAATCCTCATTTAACAAATACAGAAATGGGGGATCCCTGGGTGGCACAGCGGTTTGGCACCTGCCTTTGGCCCAGGGCGCGATCCTGGAGACCCGGGATCGAATCCCACGTCAGGCTCCCGGTGCATGGAGCCTGCTTCTCCCTCTGCCTATGTCTCTGCCTCTCTCTCTCTCTCTCTCTCTCTCTCTCTCTCTCTCTCTCTCTGTGTGACTATCATAAATAAATAAAAATTTAAAAAAAATTAAAAACAAATACAGAAATGGAAGATTAGGAAGCTTCGGTGACTTGACCAAAACCACTCTACTTAATATACATAGGGTTGACATTTGAACCTAAGTCTGGCGACTCTAAAGATCATTTTTTAATTACTACATGAGGTATTTTCATGGTGGATCTAAATCTTTAACTTCAGAAAACAGCTATGCTTCCCTCCTCTGGCAATGAGGAGGGATCTGAGAACCCTTCTTATGAGTTGTGTAGACTTGCTTGTTGAAGCCATTGTAGTTTACATAACACAGTGTCACTGTTCTCTTCTCTGGTCCACCAAAGAGGGGCACAAATCTATGAATACTTCCCCAACCATCACTGGTTATCATATGCTCTCTGTGCATATTCTCAGTGTGGAACTATAGTGTTCATATCTCTCTCTCCTATCTCTCCTGTCTCTCTCTTCTTTGTCTCTATCTCTCTCTCTTTCTCTGCTGGTGGTTTTCAAACTCAAGTACCTGAGCAATGTAGCAACAATTCATTTGGTTAATACAACTTATAAAATCAAGTCAAGGTTTATTTGTAAATGTTTTGTGCAATATCACTTGCTAATTGGGTCTCAATTGATCACAGAAGAGTCTCATGGAGTAAATTAATGGCTTTTGAATTTCTTTTGGTGTTGACTGTGATGACAATGCAATCATATATTGTTGAAGCTCAGCCTTAGTAAAATTGTTAAGACTCCTACATTTTTAAAACTTGGTGGTTTCCTGCTTTGCCTTAAATATAAATTAGATTAAATAGAATGATCTCTTACTAGTGGTTTTGAGGGCTGGCCTTCTTAAACCTGTAGTAGCCAATGATAACTAATTCAAAGGCAATTGTTCTGTTTGAGTAAATCTACCTTCCTCAAACTGGATTTGACACGTTTTTTCTAACTTCTTAGAATCACTAAGAATAAAGGCACATAACTCTCCAGGAAGAAAAGGGAACAATCTGTTCTTTTGACTATCTGATGAAACAACTATAATTATTTAATATGCTCACCACAGTGGATGCTTTTTATGCATATATTTTTAAGCTGAGGAATAAATATGTAAAATCAGGAATAGTATCATTGTATTATTCACACCCCCTCCCAAACATGAAACTCTACCACTTGAGATAGGCTTATAGATAGTGCCTTGTTCTGGGTTTTGTTTTTAAACATGAAACAATTTTATTTTGAGCCATTAATATGCTTTTGTTCTGTCCCAATTATTTTCTATAAAATTCCAAAGGGCATAAAGTTTAATCAACCACAATACATTCTTCCAAAAAGGCCTATCATTGTGTAAAGTTGGGTACAGTTTAGGTGGTAAGAATTTGTCTCCTAAAGTTAATCTTTAATCAGAGATTAGTTCATCATGTGGCCATTCTGTCACTGAGGTTGGTGGCACCATATTTATCTGCAAAGATTAGCACTTGATTATGACATTACTTGAGGAGATCAGCTGTATAATCACCAGTACATGGACCTGTGTGGAAAAATGGGGTCATTTCTCTTGAATAACTTATGTAGTCCATCTTCCATACTGTTGTATACATTATATATACCATGCATGGATTTACCATCTTTCCTCACTCTACAGTTTTAGAGGCTGCTCATTAGCAGCAAGAGAGATAGAGCTCTCCACTGCATTGATCTAAAAGGAGCTTCCAAAACACCCTCTACTTACCAGGAATATTAAGGATGTGACAAAACTAATAACAAAAAACATCAGTTATTTAGTTATCAAAACAGAGCTGCGGGCAATTCAGTTTGGTTCTATTTTGGAGAAACCTTGGTCTCCTTTTCATTTAAATATACAAACTATGTCCAGGTCCTTCTTGTATACAATGTCAGCACGGGCAACAATCAACCACACTCTCAGATTTTTAATTGTTTATCTTAATCATTCGAGGACTGATGATACAACATCAGTCCCCTTAAGTCAACATTTTTTTTTAAGGTCTTAATAAGGCAATTTAAACTTCAGATGCAAAAAATGAACCAACCCTCATCAAGACTGAGACCCTATCCAACCAGTCCTTGTGAACAGAGAACTGAGTCTTTCTTCCAGCAACCTCTGTCCTGAGCAACAAACGTTATTGATCAAAAACCAATGAAATTAAAACATCATAACATGTAATGTTTAAGCCAATGATTGCTTATTTCCTTACCAAAATTGGAAGAAAATTAAAGTAAAACACTTCCCCGCCCCCCCAGGGAATCTCTCCTAGACACCTGACTCTCTTTTCTGGAATGCCTTCCCTGTACTCATCAAAGAATATCAATTCCATCGATGAAACAAAGAAAAGATGATTATTCTTGTTATATGCTTCTATTACAATGATGACCATGGCACAGAGACATAATTTACATAGTAGAATGGGCTTCTTAATCTTTTGCAAAAAATGTGGTTGTTTCCTTCCTGGGAGTGGAGGTCCTGAGAGAGCCAGGAGGGAAAGGGCTACTGACAATTCTGTTAGCCTGCCAGGAGAAAGCCTGCCTGGCCAGTTTGGGGGACCTGGGACTGAATGGGATATTCTGCAACAAACGGGAATGGCAGCTTCTGTCTCGATAACTTCCTATTTGGCAAGTACAACATGTGTTGATTTATACAGTTGATATTGCAGAAGAGCAAGCAGCAAAACTAAAAAAAAAAAAAAAAAAAAAAAAAAGGCAGAACCACAGGCTTCTGTGCTCAAAATCATGTCTCATTCATGGTGTCCATGTATATTTTCTAAGGATTTTACCATTAGTGTTCTAGAATTTTAAGATTGAAAACTTCAGGCTCCCATGTGGCTTAGCTAACCAACTCAGAGTGGAATGATGTCTTTTTTTTAATCTTATTTATTTATTTGAGGGAGAGAGAGAGAGAGAGAGAGAGAGAGAGAGAGAGAGAGAGAGAATGAGTACAAGGGAGTGTAGGGGCAGAGGGAGAGTAAGAAGCAGATTCCCCCTTGAGCAGGGAGCCCGATGTGGGACTCCATTCCAGGGGTCATGAACTGATCTGAAGGCAGATGCTTAACTGATTGAGCCTCCCAGGAGCCTCTGGAATGATGTCTTGATAGTAATGTCAAAGAAATGGAGGGAACATAAACCCACAGTTTGGGAATGGTCTACACACATGCCTTTGTCCCTTAAGCTCAAGCTCAATGTATAGGCTGTTCAATCAGATTTCCAGTGATACTTTAATGGTATTGAAATAAGTGAATCACATTTAGTATAAGTCTCAGTTCTTCAATTTCCTTCTTCATTCAGATTTTTGCATGTGTTCGAAGAAAGCTTCACATGGCCTCAATTCATTACCTTCCCCACTTGTGTTAGCAGAAAGAAACTGAATAGCTTGCTTGGCTTTGTCTTGTTTCTGTATCCCAAACTGTAAGAAGAAATCAAATTGCCCACAAATTGTATCTCCTAGTTCTCTTTTTGGGATACTAGCATTCCTAGCAAAAGGATTCCTATCTAGGCAGACACTCTGCAAGGTGAACTCCAAAACAAGCTATTGTCAGCTGCTATGAATCTTTCATCCATCCATTAGTTGGAATAATCATTCACTCACTCAATTCTCTGAATATCTTTGGGACATCTTTTTTGTGGAACAGTTGGGAAAAAGGTAAATTCCCTTGGGGGACTGATTTACCATGTCCGTTTTTCTTGTATAGCTTTAAATGTTTCCTCTAGAACTAAATGTGTACTTTCCCATGCTGTGCTCTTGAATGATGAGATCCATCCTCATGCACGCAAAAAAGTACACACGTACGCTTGTGTGTATCTACTGTCATTTACCTACATGGACAGGGAGGAATATTGATGGAGAAAATGCCAAACAGGAGTCAATTCTGGAGTTGCTCTTGCTTACAAAATATATTTTGGGGGGCCGTAGATTTACCTTCCAAGTTATGTTAATGTTAAAATAGATTAGCTCCACACGCAGCAGCCCTATGCTAGGATAGGAGAGACTGGGTGGAGTGGAGAGTGGAGGAATAAGGTCTCCGATGATCAGGGCAGCAGATAGAGGCAAAGCAGCATTTTAAAATATACTCTGGATTACCTACAGAATAAATAAAGCTTATTCAGGCCCAGGAGTTCGTTGTTGAACTTTCTTATATAATTGCATTTTTATCTTTATGTTTCTCTTCAAATGTATTTTTCTTATAAAATATCTCCCCAAATATATGTGTCTTTCATGGAAGAGCTTCCATGTTCCATAACCACACAAGCACATGGAAAAAGATCTTCTGGTTGAGGTTTGTTCATTGCGTGAATGATAACCTCCTATATAAACACCCATGGAGATTTAGGCACCAAATCACTTTTAGCTCACTTCCCAAACCCATGCAGAAATGAACCAGGGAATACAATCGATTACGTAGGTATTCTCTTATTCCAGCCAGGCACTTGACCCTGGGGAGAAGAGGTGTGGTTGTTAAAACAACAGATTTTAAGTCAGCCAAGTCAACTAGGAGACATCGTAGAAGAGACTCCTTGGAGGGGAAAGGCCTTGAAACCTCAGCAAGCAGGACCTTGAGAGGCGCTGCCTGTCTCCCCGCTCCCAGCCACTTTGGAATTCTCTTTTGAGTAAAGTGGTTCCATTCTGATGGTCAAAAGGCCAGGCCAGAAAAACCTGCTGGAACTGGCTTTGGACAGTGCAGACAATTTCCTGGGGAAAACACCACTTTATTTCTGCTTTCCCTGAATCTGTTAAAAACATGTTTGTTTTGGCATTTTTCTGCCTTAGTGTGATTTTTAGTATTCCACAGTTTGAGAGGATTAGATTTCACCTTGTGACCAAAATGAGGGCTGGGAGTAAGTTAACTCCACAGCTTAGAATCCTATAATTATGGGTTCAAATAGAAGGAGTAAGGTGAGTCTAGATAAACTTTGTTTTAAGGATTTAATGCAACATACTGAGTATGACTTAAGACATATTATATTTCTGTGTTATATACTTTGGGCATATCACATGATACCTGTGCCTTCAACATATCATATGCCAACATTTTACAAGGGTTGTGTATGAAGGGTTGTGTATAAAAGAACTTGGGAAATGAAGGGAGGTAGGAGTCCAGCCCCCTCACTCTATAGAACAGACACTGCATGAGATGGAATATAAGAGATGATTTCAGAGTCACACACAAAAAAATGCTCCATGAGCGTTCAGTTTCTCATGGAGACACTTTTGATTCTAAGCAAAAACTCCTGTTTAAGATACACACATATACAATTATTTAAAATATAATATTATATGTATGAATTTTGGAAGCTGGGATCTGTTTGGTTTTAGAGCTGCTGACCAAAAGTAGCTCTGACTTGCTTGCTTACAGCAGCTCTGAAAATAAAATATAAATGTACTGAAAAACAAGTTCTAGATAAGAGCTAGTTCTTTCTCCTTGGAGCATAGTAGAGAGAATCCTGGGCAGTTTTTTAAACAAGAACCCTGTTTCCATTGCTATAAGGGAGATTTCCTTTAGCAAGACAAATAAAGAGTGAAAAGGCTCTGATAGGACAACTGTATCTTTATCAAAGCTAGTGGGTATATTCTCTGAGATAATAATTATGTGGAAAAAAAAACCACAACACAGGAGACCTACCTACTCATCTTGTAAGATAACTATTCATCCAGTGTCAAAAACAAGGGCATATTTTTACATACTTGTATTTATTCATTAGGATCTCTATAAACTCAAAAGGCCCCAAGATATTTTCACTGCAATGGTGGAGATATCAGCTTTAAAGTATAAAAACTGTATGGAATCCTAACATAAAGGGATAGTAAAATGTCACTCTTTATTCTTCTTTGTTGGACAAGGTTTATTACTATTATTTGAAGTTTCATACCTGTAATCATCTCATTATCACAAACATTCTTAGAAAGGGAGGAGAAAGTATAAGAAGTTAGGCACATTGCCAAGAAGTCTGTTCATGGCAATATTTCACTGTGTCCATAAAAGGTGGGAAAGACTAAAAGCCAATGCTTGAGAGAGCAAAGGACAACTTCTGTGTCCAGGTAGTGGAGACAGAGTAGAGATGACCAAGATTTTCAGGGGAAACAAGCTTTGTCAATAAATTATGCTGAACTATAGAATTTCAGAAACCTAATCTATTTACCTCCCTATGCAGTTGGTGCCTGAAGATCACAAGATTCGTATTAATAACAAATTATTATAAATGGTAGGAAATTGTAGGGAATAGATGCCACTGGGGGGAAAAAAAGAAAGATGATTCATCAGTTTCCTAGGAGATACCTTTTTTTTGAAAAAAAAAAAAGATTTAATTTATTTGTTTAAGAGAAAGAGAGGGAAAAAAGTAAGCAGGAGGAAGGGGAGGGGGAGAAGCAGATGCCCTGCTCAGCAGGGAGCCTGATGACTATGAGGGCGACCCTAGCATCATGACCTGAGCTGAAGGCAGACACTTAACTGACTGAGCCACCCAGACCCCCTAGCAGATATTTTTGTTCTTCCATGTTTCCTCACCAAAACCAAAGGCAATGTGGGAAAGAAGTGTAGGTATTCAGGAGAGGTAAACAGAGGCAAAGTTATTTTTGTTACCTGCGGGCTGAATTTCCCTTCTAAAAACAATATGTCTAGATAGAATTTACAGTCCTGGATCTTTCATATTCTTAGACCAAAAAAAAAAAGTTTATTTTAAAACTTTATGAGTTTTTTAGCCAGATGAGTTTGAGCTTTCCTAGATACAGAGATAAGGACAGAGGGAGATGCTACACTCACAGGGCTGAAGTGGTAGGATGGAGGAGTGTGGGTGGGATGTCACACAGAAGAGAGAAGTTGTATAACTAAATCATAGTGATTTAACTTTTATCTGAGGCTGGAGAGTTAGATCATGACTTAGAATTCTACACTAGGGTTTTGAAACCTTTTTGAGATAGATGAAGATAATGTACACGTTACTAGAAATACTTCAGTGGTGGCTTCCCAAATCTCTCTGTAAACAGAGAAATCACCATGTAGTCTTTGGGTTTCAAACCACCTCTGTCATCTCCTCTGATCCTCCATGTTTAAAGATGATTTGCTACTGGAAAACCTAATTGTTACTTCTAAGTTTGCTGTCACTACAAATGCTTTTCTGTGAAGAATTAATGACATAATGCCATTCAAATATACTGAAGGTCAGGAGGCTGGCATTTTGAAATCTAAAAGCAATTCAACCGTGGATGATTCATTCTTTTCATTGAAAGCAGTCTCCTCTTACAGTTTCTAGTGCTTCGTGCTTTTCTTAGTGGCAACATTAAAGTCATTACAGAAGTTTGAGTTAGATGAATGCAGCTGGTTTTATGTATTTTTCTGTTCACTCAGTCTTCCATTCAAATGCGTAATGGACACTCAGACTATGTCAGGTGCTTTGCTTGTGTTGGGAACAGAACACAGCAGGAGAAAGACCTTGTCCCTGCCCTTCTAGAGATTTAAGTCTAGCAGGTGACTTAAATAGTGAGATAAATAGTAAAATATCAAGAAAACCAGTGTTAAGGGAACATGAAGTGTGAGCTTGACACTTAGATGTAGGTAAGGGAAATGATGTGAGGAAATATTTATCCCAAAAGAAGACTTTATAATGAAAGAAGGTTAACTAACTATAGGAAAGAAAATGCACAGAAAGTGAAGACCTTCTGTTCTTAGATAAGAGTAGAACACATAGAGAATTTAGTGTATGGATTGTACCTTAAGTGATATATACTGAAAGATTTTAATGGGGAGGGAGAGAAATGATCAAATTCCCATTTGAAAAAAGTCAGTGTGGATTTCTGATATATTTTAGATTTGGAGATAAGAAATCAGTGTGAGAAGCAGTGTAGACCAAAGGTTAAACCAAAGACACTGGAGGTAGATTGCCTATATTTAAGGATTTATTTATTTATTTGAAAGAAAGGGGGGGATGGGGAGGGACAGAGGGAGAGGGAGAGGGAGAAAAGCAGACTCCAGGCTAAGCATGCAGCTCACACATGATTCTGAAATCATGACCTGAGCCAAAAGAAGAGTCTCATACTTAGCCAACTGAGCCACCCAGAAGCCCCAACACTGCCTATATTTAAATCCCAGTTCTACCACTTGATAGAAGTGTAACCCTTGGGGAAGTTCTCTCCATATCCCATTTTTTTCTTCTGTAATAAAAATAGTATTTTATACAGCTCTTATAAGGATTCGGAATTAATGTACACAAAAGTGCTTAGAACAGTGCCTGGCATAGTGAATGTTGTATAAGAATTAGCTCTTAGGAGAATTTTGCTGCGATGTATGGAAGACATTAGGAGGATCTGGGTTAAGAGAGTACAATGAAGCTAGAGGGAAGAAAATGGCTTTGAGAAACATTTGAGAAGTAGCATCTCTGCGACTTGGTAACTGATTGGATATAAAGGACTAGAGAGAAGTAGGCAGCTGGGATAAACCCCAGATTTCTGGTTTGAATGCCTGGTGAATGGCGTGTCTTTATTCATGCAATAGGCAATATGGGAAGAAAGGCCATTTTGGAGAGAGATGAGGAATTTAGTTTTGGACAGTGACTTGGCGATGTCTTAGTCCTTCTACTTGGTAAACTCCAATAGGCAATTGGATATAATATTCAAAAACAGAAGGAAAAGAAGCTTGGCAGACGATACAGATTTAAGGGGTCCTTAACATATTAATGATAATTGAAGCCACGGAGCAGATGAGATCATCCTAGAGAGTGAATCAAATGAGGAGAAGGCCAAAGATAACACCCTGAAGAACATTTGAGAAGAGGGTGGAATTATAAAGCTGACAACAGAAACCAAGGATGAAAAAATAAAGGAGAGGTTCCAGCTTCTGGCCATGATGGAGTAACTGGACTGCATTAATTCTCCCATTATAAACAACCATAAAACCAGACAAAATATATGAAATTACTGTTTTTCAATGTTGGATCACGTAGTGCAGTTCTGTAATCCCAGAAGAAGGGAAACGATGAGGTGAGCACGATGATTGCTCAGCTTTCTGCGTAGTGGCATTTTCTGCAGTGTAGTGCAGGACAGAAGCCTCCCCAGAAAACAATGGGCTGGCTGATTTGAAGAGAGAGATGGAATTCAGGGCTACTGTTGTACAGCTGGAATTTTTGGAGCACAGCATTGGACAGGAAGATCTATGCAGGGAAGGAGCTCCTAAAATCCGCATAGGGATCCCACTGAGGATTTGCTGAACACTAAACTGTATGTGTGTGCAACGATATTCCATGAGCCGTGGCAAAGAACAACTCCTGAGTAAAGACAAGTTATTGTGGAACTATGATCTAGGCAGTGATCAGAGCTTGGGCAAGGTTGAGAAACCTTAATTTCCTACCATCTAGGGTGAAGAAATCTTGTTGAACAGCATTAACATTCAGTAGATTTGAGTCTACACACAGGAGGAGGACATAGCTTAACAAAGTCTGAAAACACATCTTAAAATTATCAAACTGATATGAAAATAAACTCCTCACCAGAACAAAACTCAACAAAGAGGGAACAAAATCCAAATGCTCAAGAACTTGATATCCGTATGTCCACTATACATTAATGATAAAAATGTTCCCAAAATTGCCCCAGTTTATAAACTAACAGATCCAAGAAGCTCAAGAAACTCAAGGTCAGGTAATAAAAAAGAAAGCGATGGCAGGGGCCATCATAATAGAAATAAGTAGGCCTGCAAAAGAGCAGATAAATGTGACCCTAAGGAAAATAAAAATCAATAACTATGGACTCAGAAATAAGAAAATGGAATTAGAAAGAGCTTTAAAAGAACAATTATACACATACTAAAGAAGCTAAAAGAAAATATGAAGACAATGAAGAAAAAATTAAGGTCTCTATAGCAAAATGAAGATTATAAAAAAGAAACATGGAAATTATAGAAGTATAAAATATAATACTGGAATGAAAAAAAAACACTCAGTATATTGTTTAGCTGGTTAGACACTGCAAAATTAAAGATCGGTGTCTTTGATTCCTCAAAAAAATGAAACATAGAATTATCATGTGATCTGGCATTCCACTTTTAGGCATTTACCCAAAAGAAATGAAAGTAGGGAGTCAGATATATGTACACTCATGTTCATAGAAGCATTATTCATGGTAGCCAAAGAGTGGAAGCAACCCAAGTGTCTATTGATGGATAAATGGATAAACAAAAGATGGCATATACACCCAATTAGTATTGTTCAGTCTTAATAAGTACAGAAATTCCAGGATGACTGGGTGGCTCAGGGGTTGAGCACCTGCCTTCGGCTCAGGGCATGATCCTGGGATCCTGGGATCAAGTCCTACATCAGGCTTCCTACAGAGAACCTGCCTTTCCCTCTGCCTGTGTCTCTGCCTCTCTCTGTGTCTCTCATGAATAAATAAATATTTATTCATTAATCCCGGGACCCCAGGATCACGCCCTGGGCCAAAGGCAGACACTCAACCACTGAGCCACCCAGATGCCCCTATATGATTCCACTTATATGAGGTATCTAGACTACTCAAATCAGTAGGGACAGAAAGCAGAATGATGGTTGCCAAAGGCTAGGGGAAGAAGCAACGAGGAGTTCATATGGAATGGATACAGACTTTGAGTTGAGGATGTTCCAAAGATGGGATGGTGGTAACGGTTGCAAAACAATGTAAATGTACTTCATGCCATAGGAGTTTACACTTAAACATGGCTAAAATGGTAAGTTTTATGTTACATATATATATTTTTAATGATATAAGTGAGTAGTCTCTGGGTAGTCAGATTGTGATTTTTTTCTTTTTCTCTTCTTTATTTTGTAAATATTAGATGATGGAAATATAGGGAAAAACTGAAAAAAAAAGAGACAAAATAAAACAGAAGAACTATGATTTTTATAATACTCCTTAATATATAGAGTAGGATTTACACCCAGTACATATGGATGTAAATGTCAGAAAAAGATTAACACTAAAGGATAATATGTAGAGTTGGAGTAAAAGTGATAGAATGAGTGACTTGATTTTAAGATTCCAGAGGTACAGCAAAGTATTTCTTTGTTTTTGTGTTTTGTTTAGCTTTTGCATAATAAAAGTTCTATGACTTAAAAAGAATCCATAAATGTGAGAGCAATAAAATTTATAAAAATGAAGCAGAAAGAGAGGGGGGAAAAAGAGGTAAAAACCTGCCCTGGTTTACAGCTCAGTGACCTATGGGACTCAAACAATCATGTGTCTGTGTAATCGGAGCACCAGAAAAAGGAGCTTAGTATCTTTAGAGATAAAAATGAAAGTTTTTCTAAATTTGCTGAAATATATAAACTACCAGATTCAGGAAGCTCATAAAACCCAGGCAAAATAAATGGAAAACAAATCATGGCAAGACACTAAGCTGCTAAAAAAAAAAAAAAAAAAAAAAAAAAAAAAGTAGTGAGAAATAAAACCTTGAAAGTATGGGACAAGGGTTCATTATACACAGGAGGCAAGAAAGTCTGTTGACTTCTTAGCAGAAGTACTGAAACCTAGGAGACCAACGCTGTCATCTTTGAAGTGTTAGAGGAACAATAAAAACACAAAAATCTGTTGGCCTGGAGTCCTATATTTTGTAAAATAACATTCTTTAACATAAAGACTTTCTAGAAAGGAAAGGCGATAGAATTCATTGCCAGCCAAACTACATCACAAGAAATGTTAAGTGAAGTTCATTAGTTTGGAGGAAAGTGATAACCTATGGAAACATGTCTACACAAGGCTGGGGAGTGACAGAGGAAGCCTCATGTGTTAATGCACAATTTCCAGTTTTTCTTCACCTCCTCGGTGACCATGATGTTCCAGATAATTGAGACTTTGTAAATAAACACTATTCTTTGAGAGAAGTTAGCCTCTCCCCCAGCCAGATAACTTTTGTCTGGTTAAGTCCTAGTCATCCTGTGATCAATTCAACAGTGACTTTATCTACGAAGTCTCTCCTTATATTCCAAGCTGTATTTCGGTTCCCTGCTGTAAGGTCTACATTTTATTCTCTTCTTATTTATTTCAGCTTATAATTATACCACTCTACAAAGATATTTAATATTATTATTATCATTTCAGGTGGCTCTGTCTTCTTCCACTAGAAAACATGTTCCATGAAGATGGGAAGCATTTGGCTTTGGTTCATTGTTTTATATCCATGGGTTATATAGTTGATATTTAGTAAATGTTTGTTGAATGAATTCATGGATGAAAACTGAGAGTTGATAGGAAGAATATATTCAAGTCTAAAGGATCAGAGTTAATAGAGTTGTTTTAGGAGAAACACTTCAGAATACTGTGATGAACAGGAGTCTTTTAAGAAGGTGGAAATTATTAGAATGTTAAGAAGGTCAGAGCACTGGGAGACTAATGTTGAACAAGCTACCTGTGTGAATGAATATCCCAGTTTCATAGGATCATGAAGGCTCAGGGAATGGAAAAGCAAGACGACAGAGTTAATGCCTGAAGTAATAAGTGAATATATAGAAAATGTCATGAAGAGGCAATAGAGCATCCTCTAGGTGACTGGCTGTGTCCTGAAGAAATAATGATTTATATAGGGGAAAAGAAGTGGCCTTGAGGTCTTAGGAGAATGGTAAGCCTGATTCAGACCCTATGGTGTTGCAGAGTGTGTAGTTAAGAGCCTCTACTCAAAAGAGCTGCAAGCACATGATGACTTGCCCTCTAGGGCACACGGCCCAGTGTATAGGCCTCAGGGTGAGTGAGCATCATGACCACTAGGCTGGAAAGGGTCAGACTAGCCTGTGAGCTGAAAAAGGCTATGGAGATTGAGTTTGACATTGGGGAAAAAAGGTCAGATCTTACTCCATTCCTGCCTGTTCAAAATATTTTCAGCTTAGGGTTAGGCAACTTCTTTAAAGCAAATTCCATGTATGAAAAGCCTCAGCTCTAATCCTAATGGAAAGTCCTTCTGGAACTTTATGGACCTAAAGGGATTTATCAGTCTTGTGAGTGATAAGATCCTTCTGTTTAATATATAAATCGCCTCTGCTGCAGATAAAATGGGAAAATGAGCCTCCTCATCTGTTAAAGGGCCCGTTCAAGTTTGCATTATGGATATTGCTCGACCAGTGGGAATCTGTGTAGAACACCGAATCCAGAAGCATTATGACGCATAAACCACTCAGCATCCAGAAGCATTATGATGCATAAACCATCAGGAGATGGTTAAATACCACTGCCTGCACTGGAGCAGAAAAGGTAGAAAACTGATTAATTTTTGGAAAGGTACCATCTGGATAAGGCATTTGGCTAGCCTGTACTAAAAGTTGAGATTTCACCATAAAACCCCGTTTAAGTCCTTCAGTTTTTGTGGTAACAATACAAGTGATCTGAAGGAGGACTGTACAATGCACCCCTTCTGACATTTGTCGTCTTGTATTCCCATGTAAAAACTGCATCCCAAATTATAGACATACTTTGGATTACGGGACACTAAATCTTGTAGGAATCACTCTTAAAATGTCAATTTCCACAGGAAGGACTCTACATTCAATCTATCTTCACTTAACAACTGAACATGGGTTGATTTCATGGCCTTTAGGGAAAAGGGTGGGACCATGAGATCAGTTGTAAAGAATGACAGGTAGAGATTTCTGTTAAGATGTATAGGATGTTGAAGTGTCTGGCCTTGAACATGGGAGCAGCAGGTGCCCTAAGACAGGAAAATGTGCCACCAAATATTGTAATAAAGGGACTAGATTGTGAAAGAGATTGGGAGGGAAACGGTGACAAACAAAAACCTCAATTTCACTTTTATTCAGCCAGTTAGCAAATATCGTTGGGCACTTTCTACATATTGGGGGATAAAACACTGAGCAAAGCAGACAGCAATCTGTGTCCTCATGATGCATGGATCCTAGTGGGAGGAGGTAAATAATACACAAGACAAATAAGTAAATTTAAACCACATTTAAGTTCAAGATTTGCACTATGGAATAAGATCAATAAGGGGACTGGGATAAGGTTTGCCAGTGTAGGGATTTGGGGTAAAATTCTAAACAGGCATCTCAGGAAAAGCCTCATTGAGAAGAGGCACTTAAATAATGATTTGAAGGAAATGAGAGAATGAGCCACGCAGATACCTTAAAGAGATTTCCAAGCTGAAGAAACAGCAAATGCAAAGGCCCTGAGGCATGAGTATACCTGGCATATTCAAGGAAGAACCAGGAGACTAGTGTCACTGCTGTGAATGAACAAGAATAAGAAGAGATGAGAGAGAGGAGCAGCTCCCAATAGGACTTTGGCTTTTATTCAGTGATATGAGAAGGCACCAGAAGTTTTTACACTGAAAAGTAATATGATCTCATACATTTTTCAAAGATGTTCTTGGCTGTTGTATTTAGGAAAAAACTATAGGGACAAAGCGGGGAGATTTGGAAGAGAGGGGCTTCTTGCAGAAAACAGAAAGATAATGTGGATGCCACAGTGCTTGCTGTGGGGGTGTTAAGAAACAGTCACAGTTGGCGTACAATTTGTAGTCAAAGCCAATAAGATTTGCTATTAGATGCAATATATAGGAGGAAGAGAAGAGTCCAGGATGATTCCAAGATATTTGGCTGAGCAACTAGATGGAGAGGAATTGTCATTTATTAGGGTAGGAAAGATGTTGGCTAGCACATCAGAAGTTTAACACTGGACGTTCTTAGTTTGAGATTTCTATTCTGTGCCCTAAGGGAGATTTCAGGTAGGTAGTTGGAAGTACAAGCCCAGATTCCCAGGGAAAAATCTTGGCTGGGATATAAATTTAAGCAACAGCAACATTTCAGAGGGAGTTTTAGATGAAAAGAGGTCCCAAAACTGGACCCTTAAACATGCCTATATTTAGAAGCTGAGAAGATGAAGAGGAATAAGCAAAGACATTGGGAAATCCTAGAAAAATAGGAGAAGAGCTAGGTGAATATAATGTTCTGAATACCCAGGAGAAGGAAGTGGTCATCTGGGGCAAAATAATCGTCCACAGCTTATAGAACAGATGTTGCTGGTGATTATGCTATGAGTAGCTTGGGCAGAATTAGAAAGGTAAAATCCTGCATGGAGTAAGTGTAAAGAAGAATGGGAAACAAGGAATTTAAGGAAGAATATAGGCAACAGCTGGATGCCAGTCTTCAATCTGAGTCATTGTGGGAGCATCATTAGTCCTGAGCTAGCTGCCATTCTCTTTTACTTAGGGCAGTTGGTTATCAAGCCAAAAGCATGGATTTGACCTCAAGAGGTCTTCCAACGTTCTCATTGGAATGCTCTTTCTATTTAATATCAAGGGTTGCCTGGTTCTCTTCACTTTAATGAAGTGTCACAAACCAGAAAGGAAAAGAATGTACTCACAGAGTCATGAATCTAAAAAAATCCCTGTTCTAAATATCAGAATATCAAACTAGAATTAGAAAATCATCTGGTTATTGACTGGAATAATTGTATAACTAACACTTTTTTCCTCCTCAGTCACCATCATTAATGACCACATTGAACCACATTGCTGTTATTTCCATACATCTGATCTATTTAGCCCCCCAGGGGTAGCCCTGGTGGCCCAGTGGTTTAGCGCTGCCTTCAGGTTGGGGCCTGATCCTGGAGACCTGGGATCGAGTCCCACATCAGGCTCCCTGCATGGAGGCTGCTTCTCCCTCTGCCTGTGTCTCTGCCTCTCTCTCTCTCTCTCTTTCTCTCTCTCTCTCTCTCTGTCTCTCATGAATAAATAAATAAAATCTTTAAAAAAATAAAACATTATTTGGCCCCCCATTGTGATTTGTGTGGAGACCATTTTACTTTATAGGCATTGTGCACTCATGCCATAGAGAAGCTGTTTCTAGCATTCATAGTTTTCAAAGTTTGACTTCTATGCTTTACTCACCCTTACGGTTTGTTACCCACCTGCCCTACAACTGAAGCAGCCTCGTGATCCTCGTTCATTGCTGAAACGTGAACCTTCAGAGTATTACAAATGGAGATTGGTTGCGAGATTTCATGGGACTCTCAGACACACAGATTGGGTTGAAGTGAAGGCTGCATCCATCTGAGGAATGTATTTCTCATTCGCTAATATTTGACCCCAGATGAAATAAAATGTGGCTTCATCTCCAATGTAAATATTGGTCAGTTCCTATCCCATTAAGTGTTCCTGAAGACAAAGATTCTGGTCTATCAATCATAATAATACTCCCATTAGCTCTTAAGCAACATGTTTGAATAGGAAACTGCCTCTCCCTATCTCTCTCTCTCTCTTTGCCTGTTGATGATTTAGAGACAGTAAGACCTCCAGGCTTATCTTGAAAATATTTACTCAGCTTCTTTCAGTGATCATTTTAGAGCTTGCTCATGAAAGTGCATGTTTCTCTAAAGCAAAAGGTGATAGAAGATGAGGAGTGCAAAAACGCCTCTGTCTGGCCTAATATTTTGGTGGAAGGTGACAGAGGAGATTAGAAAACCAACATTGAGGAAATGTTTCTGATTATCTGCTCAGTTCAGAGAAACTGAGAAAAAAGGTATAAATCTCCATCTGGTTTCATTTTATCTTCTCCTCTTCAGTCCAGATCTACCTACACTTCAGGCTTTTTTGTTTTCCTCTTCCTTTTGTCTTGTCTACTTATTCCCTTATGTTTCCGACTTATGCTTATCCTTTGAGAAGCTAACGTGAACATGGGAGTTTTAAAAAATAATGTATAAAGATAAGAGTCCTTGAGTATGAAAGTCATGTTCCTTCTTTGGACTGGGGTGAACAAAAGAAGTAGATAGTTGTCGTTTAAAAGGACAATTTCAGGGATTATATTATGGGGAGGATCATGTTAGTCCTATTAGAAATGATACTTCTCATGAATTAACAGTTTTCAATATTTTATAGAAAGGATGAAAAAATTGATTATAATTAAATCATTATTATCATTATGTATCAAAACCTTACTTTCTCCCAGGCATGATCTTAAAGTCTACGCATGGTCATCTGATTATCAGTTCAAAAATCTATCTTGCCTATAGCATGACTCTCATCTCTTAAAGAAGACAATGAGCCCAGAGAAGCCAACATATTTCTGTAGAAGACTTGTGAGCCCTCTCTGAATGGCAGGCATCTCATTTGCTGTCTGCATGCATCAAGGATCATCATGAAACCACCGAGTCAGCATAGCATGCAAAAGTGACCTGCCTACCACTTGTCAGGAAGGATTTTCAAATTGAAGAACAATGTTCTTAAGATTGTTGATGCAGATCTAGGACTTTGAAGTGGAATGCCCACCACACAGAAACATATTTTTTCTAACCCTTGGACATGGGGTTCCTCTTTTTATGTGAAATCATATTCTTGATTGTGAAAAAGGATATGAATTTGGACACTTTAGTCTAGTCTTGAAGCCTAACATAAACATTTGCTGTTAAAACATGGGAGGTAATATACTTGAACATGTGTGATAATCTTTATTTTCTCCTGCTATGTTTCTAATCTCATTTATCTCTTTTGTAAGGTAAGTAGCCTGTGTATGTAACTGGATTTTTATTTCAGCATCATAGGCTTTTTCAAGACTTCGAAAACTCTGAAGTTATTATATTTAAAGTACTTGTAGATAAGAGATCTTAGGTTATCTGACAATTCCTTGAGAAAGGGAGAGTTAATGGTATTGTCATTTTGCTTATGATTTGTTGAAAGACACAGAAGGTAAATGATATCCCCCATGATAAGAGCTCATTGGTGGGAATGACAATATTAAAACTTAAGGCTCCTGAATTCTAAATCACTTTGCCATGCAGCCATAATATTCCAAACCAAGCCAAATCAAGTAAAAGATCTGAAAAATACATATTTATGGAACAGTGCAAAGACAATGTATGTAGGTATGAGCCTACATGGAATTTTTAACAATATTGGTATCTTGGAATCTTGGAATTTTTAACAATAACATCAGAAAGATTTTTTTTTTGGGGGGGGGAAATAGCATTGAATTCAATGTTTGGAAGAAAAACCTCTATAAGGCAGGTGTTGAAAAATTAAAAGATATCATAGGGAACTGGTTAATCTTTACTTTTTACTTTACATTTTTCACTGATTCAAAATGGCAATCTTGAGTTCTAGGCTCATTAACTTAAGTTTTTGGTGACTTCAGCATGCTTTACTGGGACACGTTCAATAGCAGGTGATAGATTTATTTTTTTTAAGATTTTATTTATTTATTCATGAGCAACAGAGAGAGAGAGAGAGAGGCAGAGACACAGGCAGAGGGAGGGAGAAGCAGGCTCCATGCAGGGAGCCCGATGTGGGACTCGGTCCCGGGTCTCCAGGATCACACCCTGGGCTGAAGGCAGCGCTAAACTGCTGAGCCACCCGGGATGCCCACGTGATAGATTTTAAAAAAGAAAGAAAGAAGAAGAAACAAACAAACAAACAAACAAACAAAGAAAACCCAGTATTTCCCAATCTTAAGAGTTACCTTGCCTGGACAAATGAATGAATGGTATTACCAGCTGATATTCAGTGCATGGCTGAGATAGTGTTCTGGTCAAACCACATTGCTTGGTAGGGAACTCCTTTTTTCCTGATACAATTGGAATGAGTTCAAAGAACTGGAATAACCAGGGAAGAAGAGCAGGCAACTGATTTATGAATGAAGATTAAAGGATAAATTAAAGAGGCCGATTAAATAGGCTTTGTCCAAACTGGGTATAAGAAAGAGTGTGACAAGATTAGAGGATACATTATTGAAAAGTTTACACATTAATGAAAATGATTATATGGTGCAATAAAGTTGAGTGCAGGGAACAGAGGCAAAGGTAAGAGCCGGAATAAACTCATCAAGTAGCTTTCCTACGTCCAAGACCGATTACATTCTACAATGAGCTCTCCAAGGTGATAACAGAAGCTGTTTTCTGTTTAGAGCTAGACTCAAGTCAGCCCAGGATGAAGTGGTCTATCATTCAGAAGTCAGAATGAAAAACAATGCTGCTTTTTTCTCATTAGGATGGTAGATTGAAGCATATGGACTCCCATGAGATTCAAACATTTAAATTAATCCTTATCAAGAAGTTCAGGGCTTAGCTTCTTTAAGGCACAGATTCCTGAGTATTGAATAGATACGTTGGGAAACCGGAAAATGAATCAGCCATCTGTTGCTGTGTAACAAATTACCTCAAAACATAGTGGTTTAAAAATACCAATAAACATTTACCCTCTCACATGGTTCCAGCAGGTCAGGAACCTAGGAATGGCTTGGCTGGGTGATTCTGGCTTAGGGTCTCTCATGAAGTGGTGTCAAGATGTTATAGTATCTGTGATCATCAGAAGGGTTGCCGGAGGCCGAAGTATTCACTTTGAGGAGAGCTCACTTGTATGTTGGCTGGCTTGTTCTGGCTTTTGGCAGGAGGTGTCACTTCTTGCCACATGGATTTCTTCACAGGGATGTTTGTGTATCCTCATGACATGACAGCTGACATTGCCCAGAATGAGTGATCCAAGAAGCCACAATGTCTTTGATGACCCAGACTCAGAATCCACACACTACCATTTCTGCAGTGTCCTATTGATTTCACAGGCAAGCCTTATTCAACAGGAGAGGAAACTGTATAAAAGCATAAACACTAGCAGATGAGAGTTGCTGGAGGTCATCTTGGAGGCTGCCTATCCACAAATCCCATGACAATTGTAATTTATTTTAAAGGGTGATATTATTTTCTTGTGCAAAATTGTGCTTTCCTAACTCTTCCACAACAACAAATGGGGCGCCAAGCTAGGTTGTTGTCATTAACTTATAAAACCATTGGCATTAACTAATCTTCCATGTGTATAATAAAGAGATTTGACAAAATATTTTATACTTATTATCATTTTCATGTCGAAATGCTGATTATGCTCCACACAGTCTCTACAACAATCTGGACCCCAAAGCAAGAGATCTGGAGACTGAGGCCAGAGAAGTCAATTAATTTTCCAAAGTTCATATGGCTATGAAGAGATGGGGGCAGATTTGAATCCAGACTGAAACAGCAGAGCCCAGGAACAGATCAAGATCCTGGCAGGAAACAAGAGGCACAAACAAATTGGGAAGTTGTGAGTAAGTAAGGGGTTATTACTTTAATGTCTAGGGCTAGTGACAGATTGCCACATTGCGGGGGGGGGGGGGGAGATAGTAATTGCCAGAAATTAGAAAGCCAACTATGCCAAGAAGACTTCTGATGGTAGTTATGAACTTAGTTACAGGAAAAGTTCATGCAGGATATATGAAGGGCTAAGTACTTTGCTATCTCCCCCCCCAACCCCACCCAGTACCTCGTCTTAGACAAATTCAACCAGAAAGAAGTAAGAGGTAATGCAGCCCTTTGATGTGGTCTCTATATGGCTTGGGTGAAACACGGTTGAGAGAGGAGCTGGAAATACCCAACACACCCACTATTATCTACTATACTATGCTGTTTGTGTTCCCATGAACTCATTTAACTTTACAATCTGAATATAATGAAGACACTGAAGATCAGAGGGGAAGTTCACATGCTAAAGTTTCTACAACTATGATGTGGTCAAATCAATACTTAGATGTAAGCATTGGACTCCAAGCACTCTGTTTTGTACCAGAATATCAGAAAGAGTCAAGCTCCTGGCAGAAGAGTAGGTAATTTAGTATTAACTGTAGTCTATCATATTTCAGTAATACTTATTGCCATAAATTGTTGCCACCACTGCCAGCTTCATATTTAAGTGAGTAGTGACAAGTGAGGAAATGATCGGTGGATTCGATCTAAGCATGTGGTGCCATCTAGAAGTGGCCTTACCGCTGGTGGATTGAGTAGGTTATGATGATGATGAGCCTCTCATTTGTTGTCTTTCTACTTCGCTCTGTTGGCCAGTCTACAAAAGTATGTATTAGTCTCCCAAGTTCTAGATACCTAGAACTGCATCTGGTGTGTATTAAATGTTTGATGAGTGGATAAACAACTGGATAAACAATCAAATGCACAAGCAGTAGCCAATCCCCAGCTTTCTTGTCCAGACCCTAGGTAAGCCCCAATGCCACCACCATACGACCATCAACATTACCATCATCATCATCTTTTAGCACAAACTAGATGCCAAGTCCTGTGCCAAGCACTTTGTATCATGATTGTGACATAATGATTTCAATAATCTTATAAGGTTTATTACCTTTCTTGTACAGATAAGAAACCGAGGCTTAGCACAGAAAATTAGTTGTGCAAGATTACATTCCACGTAAGGTGGAATTTGAAGCCAGTTACACTGCCTCTAAAGTCTGTGTATTTAACTACTGTGCTATATTATCTCTGTATCTCCAACTCATCTGGAGTTCAGGCATGAATAAACAATTATCTGGGACTATATTACTCTTGCTATACTTAAAATTATCACTTAGAGTTTGGCCTACCTGTTAGTATATCCCCCTGTCTATTAGAGAATAGCTTCCCCTACCTCTTGATTCTGTTTTGTTACCAAAGATTGCTTGAATTTTCCCTGGGTCTAAGGCCTCTTTTGAGCACAACAGTGGACATCCTGGAAAAAGTCTGAGGCCTGAATTTCTAGAGCCTCTTCATTCTTCCAAGCTTCTAGACCACTTGGATGCATTATTTCTACTTTTGATGGTCCTTAAATCCCAGCATATTCCACATTCATGATTGCTCAGGGTATTTCAAGTTCCGGGGGGCACTTTATTACTTAAATTGGGTTTTATATTTTGTAGAACAATTTAAAGAAATAAGGCGTCTGAGAGATAGAAAGTGCCTACACAATTGTTTTCCTAGCCAGTTTATTATCTTGAAATGGGAATAAAGCACTGGTAAAATGATCTCTCTGAGTGTCTTACTTATCAGAGCCAGACACATTTGCAAACGCTCACACTTGACATACCTGTACTTTGGTTTAGTAATCTGAAATTAAATTTGTTCATCACTTTGGTTCTGAATCTTCCCCTAGGAGACAGGAAAAAAAAAATCATCGGTCTCCATGGCATCACATCTCATTTTTTTTTAAGCTTTTTATAGATTAAAACCCAATTTCCATCCTTCATGATGATTCAGGCTGTGTCTATACTACGCCAACACAACTGGTTAAAAAGGGAAAAGTTCAGTGTAATAACGGTGAAGTTTCGTTGACAAAAATCTTAAATAAAATAAAACTTCACTTATTTGGGAGTCTTTTAGAATTGAGACTTTCTAGATTTTTAGTATTTTAGCTATTAATATTAGGCACCATTCTAACCATTCTGTTTAGAAATCTTTGTAAATGTTTAACAGATTTATATTCCAAAACAGCATACACTAGATATCTTGAAATAAGCTCCAATATGAAACACCTAGAAATACTAGGGCGAATATAAGAAACATTCCCTAAGGTCAGAAAATGAAGAGAAAGCTGGAAGCACAAGTAGCCACTTACTGTCTAACTGTCCTGAGAACTTGAATTTTATGAATAAAGTGGAAGAGAGAGAAGGTCTTGGACCTAAAGAGGTGGGAAGTAGGACTTGACATCTTCAAATGAAATCCAGATTTTTGAAAGATTACACATTCAAGGAGGAGCACAACAGAAAATATCTGCCTATCAGCCAAGAGATACGACATGGAATCTTGTTTTTTGTTTGTTTGTTTATTTGTTTGCTTGTTTGTTTTGGCTCTGGATTAGAGAGGAAGGGAGGAAGAAAATTCTCTTCTGAGGGCTTATAACAATAGTACAGGCTTAATGAAGATTTGGTATGCCAATGCATCCTACTTGAACAGTCCTGAAGATCACAGGTCACAAAAAAATCAGCATGTGTACATGCATACACACATAATAGACCCAGTTTAATGTCCCTGACGGAAGTCAAAACAAACAATTTTCAGAGGGACTTTCAAACCAGGTCTCATAAAATTTCTCCACATAAATCCCCCTTAGACTTAGTAAGAGAAAATAATCAAATATGCTTAAGACTTCCTGTGTAAAGACTGGCATGTGGACCAAGAGCAGCAAAATATCTTGTGAGATTGTTAAAAATGAAGAATCTCAGGCCTTTCCCTAGATCAATGGAGTCAAAACATGCGATTTGATAATATGTGCATATGATTCAAATATATATTAAAATTTGAGAAGTATTACTCGAGGAAACTAGCCTCCATAAGCAAGATCCTGAACAAATAACATGTTAGGCTTTCAAAAATATTCAGTAGAGGACTTTTTGGAGGCAGACTTATTTAGAATAATTTAATTAAAAATGGGCCTGAATATATGAAGCAATGTTATAGTATTGAAAAAAAAAAAGACCCAGGTAGATGTATAACAATGGAAGCCATAGTTAGATAAGCATTGGAATTAAACTCAGTGTAAAAGTTAAACAGAAGATAAAGCACAGCTGAAGAGACCATTAGTGAACTGGAAGGTATATATCTAGAAATTATTCAGAATGCAATACAAAGAGGAAAAATTCATAAAATAAGAAAGAAAGTTTAAGGAGCATGAAGACGTTACATCAAATGTTTAAAAGGTACCCCGGAAAGAGAGAATAGGGAAAGCATGGGGTAAGAAATATTCACAGAGAAAATAACTAAAATCATTTCAGAATTGTTTGAAGACTCAAGTCCTCAGATTACAGACTCAAATGTATATTTGAAGCAGTGTTTTTTTTTAAAGAAATTCACAAAACCTTAGGAAAGAAACTACACAACTTCAAAGAGAACATGTTAAATACATCAAGAGTAAAAAATAAAACAAAACAAACAAACAATAGGTCACCTACAAAGGAAGGCCAATTAGTTATAGGAATAGGAATAGAAAATTTCTCAACAGAAATAAGTGAAATCAGAAAACAGAATCAGAAAACACTCTCTTTTTTCTGACACCTCAGATTATGTGTCATACTAAACAACCCCAAGATGACATAAAATAAAGACACTTTCAGACATCAAAATCTAAAATTACTTATTACCAGCAAATAGCACTAAATGAACTTAAAGTCTTGCTGCGAACTATCTCTTGGACCAGAGTCAGCAGCATGATCATTACCTGGAAGGTGCCAGAAATGTAACATCTCAGGTCCTACTTAGAGCTTCTCAAACCTTAATGTGCCAAATGTCACCTAGGAATCCTGTTAACATGCAAATTCGGATTCATTTGGTCTAGTTACTGAGGTTCTATGTTTCTATTAAGCTCTCAAGTGTTGATCCAATCATCACATTTGAGCAGCAAAACTGCTCAGGAAGAAGGATATTGCACCCACCTGGAAAAAAAAATATCAAGAATCCATGGTGGGGAAAGGAATTGGTAAATATGCGGGTAACTCTAGACAATGCTCATATAAAACACCAACAAACACAAATAATCTAATAGGTAAATAAAGCAATATGCAACTAAGTAATGGGAAAAAAGATATGTAAAATAGCAATAAGATAATAATAGCTAAATAGTTTAAGGTCTTCATAATATGGGAGAAAATATAATTGATTTTATACTTTATTAAGGAAAGCAAAATTGGATCTCTATCTTCCTAAGCAGTTGACGGTAAATGTATATCCTATTTGCTTTTTATCAGCAAGTACTACTTTGTCTCAGCCTGTTTATATTATATTATATTAACTAATTTTTCTGTTCAGAAACTTCCTACCCTTGTGTGCTTCTTTTGCTTCTCTTCTCATTAGCCTCCATTTTTTTTTAAAGAAAGTGTAGTCTAAGATAAATGTGTCCATTTCATTACAACCTACACATTCTTTAAATGCATGCCATCTGGCTTCTTCTTTTATCATCTTAAAGATCTCTTTGTTAAAAGTTACCATTGACATCCTAGTTAGAAGACCCAATGGATCATTCTTTGTTGGGCTTTATCAATTTCTATAAAGTCTGGCTGCTCAAAGTGTGGTCTGTGGAACTGCAGCATCCATATCACCTGGGAGCTTGCTCTGGTCTCACTTCAGACCTACTGAATTAGGCTCTGTGGTTTTCAACATACTCTGGTGATTCATATACACATTAATGTTTGTGAAGCACTGCTATAAAATGTTTGACATTGAGGACTACCTATGGGTCCTTGAAATTCTCTCTTCTCCTGTCTTCTACTTTCCTCAGTGTTGTGCCCAAGATTGCGAATCTGAGAAACCACCAAGGAGCCGACACTGATGCAAGCACACGAGGGTTTATTAGCAAGCTTGAGCTTGGGTCCAAGTATACCCAACACAGCGGAGCAGGGACTTGGACCCCGAAGTGGGTTACAGCTGGGTTTTTTATAGGCTGGTCTAGGGGAAATTCAGAAGGGGTGGAGGAATTTCTCAAGTTCTGTTTACATTCTGATATGGGGCTTTCAAGGGCATTGAGCTCTGTTCTCATTCTAACATGGGACTTTCTGCCACTGGCTTGGGCTCTGTTCTCATTCTGATATGGGATTCCCTGCCGAGGACATTCTGCAGTTTTTCCTGTAAAGTTCAGCTCTAATTCACAGGGGCCTAAGATGGCTGTACTTGTGCTAATGCTAAACTTTAGGTGGAATGGCCTTAATTTTTCTCGGCCTCCACACTCATTACCTTCTTCACTATAATAATATATATATTTTTTCATTATCTCTAGCTATTTTCCTCCTTCCATTACATAGGTGCAGGTATCCTCCAAATTCATTATCTTGGCCCTTGACTTCCATCTCCACCCTCACTTTCTCTCTCCCTTTCTCTTGATAATCTATTCCAGTTAATGTCTTCCATTATCTTCCTAGATAAGTCATTTGTTCATCTGAGTCACAGAGGATTCTTGTTAAAAAAATTTCAAGAGACCCTCACTGGAGCTTCTAAAACCAGCAGGTCAGAGCAGCCCAGGTGGATCAGCGGTTTGGAGCCGCCTTCGGTCCAGGGCGTGGTCCTGGAGACCCAGGACTGAGTCCCACATTGGGCTCCCTGCATGGAGCCTGCTTCCCCCCTCTTCCTGTGTCTCTGCCTCTCTCTCTCTCTGTCTCTTGTGGATAAATAAAATCTTAAAAAAAAAAAAAAAAAACAGAAAAAAAAAAAAAACAGAAAAAACCACCCAGCAGTTTAGTTTAGGACCCAGAATATGCAGCTTCAAAAGCATCTTCCCTGCCCCAAGTAATTTAGAGGTAGTCAGCCCATACATTTTTATGTAATTGACTAGAAAATGATTATGTAGATGTCCAATCTTGACTATGTTATTAGTCACTCTAGGGCAAGTAGAAATAAACCCTCAAATACCATTGACTTAAAGCAATAAGAGTGTGTTTGCTTGCTTATGTCATAGTCCATACTGAAGGTGTCTCTGTCCCTGAATGTGACTCAGGGATATGGGCTCTTTGCACACTTGTCTCAGCCGTCTCAATTTACTTCACTTCCAGTCATTCACAAAGCAGGGAAAGAGAAAGAAGTAGAATGATACACAAGTTTTAAGGACATGCCTGGAAATGGAGTGCCTCATTCCTGCCCTCATTCTGTTGTCCAACTAGTCACATGACTACAAACTGCTGGGAAGTACAATCTTCCTGTGTACATAGGAAGAGTAAGTGAATTTATGAGCATTTAGCCAGTCTCTGTTTCAACCCTTCATCTCTGGTCTCATGTTTCCAACTACCCACTGGATAACTTCTGGAATCAACTGCCCATAGGATATCTTTTCTTGAAAGTTCAACTAACATAACCAAGTCACTATATTTGAAACAGAAGTAATCTCCGAATCTCCACACCTCCTTCTCAAATTGAGCTTCCTTTTAAATTTACTCTTTTGTCAATGGTATCACCATTCTAGGCATGGAGGTGATATGGGAGAGCTTGGTTCTTGTCTCACAGGGTCTAAGAATGAATCTCGCGGACAAAAGAGAGTGAGTAAAGTGATAGAAGTTTATTAAGCAAAGATACAGAGAAAGCTCTCAGAAGTGCGAAAAGTCCCAACAGGGTTGCCACTGAAGGCTTTTTTTTTTTTTTTAAATGGAAAACCTGACTAAGGAGTTGATGAACTTGAGATTTCTTGTGCCGTTTTTGAGTGAATGACATATGACCATTTTAAGTCTTGTTGATGACTTGATAGCCATCAAAGGAAGATACTCCCTAGCATTTTGGAGCCAAAGGGCCAGATTTACTTCCTTATCTCTGTTTCTGTTGCTTTATCTCTGTTGCATCTCAATGTTCTTGGGATTTACGGGAACCTGACTCTGGGGCCTTTCCCTTACCTTTTCCTACCTAGCCCTATCTGTCTCTAACTCAGAGGCTTAAAGCCTGGATACCCTTTTATCTCCACTCTCCCACATAACCACAGACAACTATTTGCCAAATCCTATTGATGTAGTTTTGAACATAGATAAGGTCTGGAGCTGATGGCCAAGAAAGAATTCTTGAGAAGTCTTCATGCAAAGGTGGTTTTATCAAAGCACTGGGACAGGATCTTTGGGCAGAAACAGTTGCCCCAGGGTTCTGAGGGGTTGACTGATTATTTACTTGGGAGTTGGGGAAAAGGAAAAAGAGAGGTTTTCAAAAGAACTTCGTATGCTAAAGAGGACCTACAAGATATTGGAGGCCTTGCCACTGTCAAGTTAAGATTGTTTTTACCTCTAGCAATGCATTAACATTAAGACAGTTGGGAGCTTCCTTCTGGAAGTTAGGTTATGGATAAGAATACTTTTTTCCTTGTAAAGCACTAAAACATTGTCAACGGAGGGAGACTCTTTTGCTGGACTGTGATCACTATTAGTTAACCATTTGTTTTCCCTTCTCTTAGTTTTAGGGAATGCAGGAATGCCTCCTCTTTTTTATTTTCCTTTGGCTCTGTTTCTCATTGGCTCTCCTTTGCTTGGTATAAATACTACCTAACAATTACAGAGCACTAATCACAAGTCAAGTGCTGGGTAAGTATTTTACATGAGGTGAATGTTATTATCACCTTTGTGAGTGTGTGTGTGTGAGTGTATGTGTGTGAATAGATAAACAAGGCTCAAGGGTAAAGTAATTTTCACTGGCTGGCAAATGAAGACTAAGGATTTAAACCGTGTCATTTGTAGGACCTCCTAAATTCTAAAGTCCTTGTTTCATTTATAAACAAACTACTTCATAATATCTACTCCTTTACAATCTGCTCCATCCTCTTGTGAACCTAATTGAAACCTGCATCCCTCCTGTGGATCCCACTTTTTAGGAAGTCCCACCTTTGGTTCTTGTTTATTCACACAGAATGGGATACACATAGTTCAAAGTTAGGGTAAGTTTTCTCTTATCCCGAGACTTTCTATCCTCAAAAACAAAACAAAACAAAAGCCTTCTTTTCCTTTATGGACTAAATTATTCATCTATATTTCTCTCAAATTTTCTTTATGAACATTTATCAAGTTCTTTACTAATAAAATCATTCACTTTATTTTCATGGATGACTTATAGTCATCCAAATTTTAGTAGACCCTATAGTCCCAACTTTGAGTAGGTGATGCCTATATCAATGTAAATGTCATAGTAAACCTAAAGGCTTTGTATTTCCTTAAAATTTGAACATTTACTTCATCTTTGCTCTTTCAACAACCTCCTCACTCCCATGATTGACTTGTACATTTGTCATATTCTTACCTTTTATTCTAATATTTCATATCATAGCTCTCCAACTTTGAATTCTCTCATTCTTACTACATATGATCTTTAAATCCTTGTGACTGCTGGTCCCAGGACCTCTGTATATTTTTCCAATTTATCAATTTATCAATGTGAAAAAAAACCCACAAACCTAATCCTTGTTTTTATTGTTTTTCTATTTGAACGGTATTGGGCAACTGGAGAATATCTACCATCATGCTGATTGCCACATTTCATTCTCTTTGTATTACTACCCTTCATAATTCCTTTTACTTACCCATTAGTACTCTGTACACTACTTCCATACAGCTTCAGCCTTCTAGTCAAAGTTTCTACCAAAGTTTTTTTGTTCTATTCCATTTCTATTCATGTCTACAACAATTTTTTTCTCTAATTCTTTTGTCTCCAAATCCTCATTTGGTCTTTCTACCTAGCCACCAGCATTTCAATCCACACATCTATTCTTTCTCTTTAAGAAACAAACAAAAAATCCTCCATCTGTATTGAATTCTAGTTACTGTCTCTAGTTTGTTCTTCTGTTACTTGTTTCCTGGTACTAGTAAACTATACTATCTCTACTCCTTCATCTCTGACATAAAGATTTTATGCTATAGAGACCAGAAAGCAACCTTATATGTAAAGAAGTGAGCTAATTCTATAGACATGCATTCTTCATTCACTAAACAAAGGCCAAATATAAAGACATGTCAAGGATTTTGTTTAACAGTAACTCATTGTTAACTAACTTAGGGGTACCTGGGTGGTTCGGTGGTTGAGTGTCTGCCTTTGGCTCAGGTCATGATCCTGGGGTCCTGGGATCAAGTGCCACATCAGGGTCCCTGCAGGGCTTCTCCCTCTGCCTATGTCTCTGCCTCTCTCTCTGTGTGTCTCTCATGAACACATAAATAAAATCTTAAAAAATAAAAATAAAAAAAACAAAACAAAACAAAAAACCCCTAACTTATTCATCATTAACTAATGGGTAGCACAAATGGGATGTTGTGACTGATTTAAAGTACAGACACATGTGTTCCTATGCACTTGTACACACATAGGTATATAAAATTTAATAAAAGAAAGTTAAGATAAGATTGTTGAATCAGGGACAAAACTGGTTAATGCCATACAGGGAACTATACTTTTGGGGATTACCATTTCAGTGGTCAGAAGTCATTTGGATCGTTACTGGACAAAAATCTACACCTTCATCTCGGCCTGTACAAAATAAGCAGACAATAGAAAATTAAGCCTAGCATTTCTCTGAAAGAATTCCCAGTAATCTCTTTTGCCTATTTTTAAGTTTTGCATTATTTTTTGACTATTTGGATTATTTTTCTAGCATTCCCCCTTGCCCACCCAGCTCCTGGGATCATAAATAATCTTTAAAGCTTATTCTTCTGACCAAGAAAGGCTAGTTTTGCTACATTTGGCCTGTAGCAAGAATATAAACTAACTGTATAACTCTCCATGAATTTATAACGAATATCTAGAAACTTATAGTATTGAGTAAACACAATTGCCAAAGAATTTGCTTTGTTTGGAAAATTTCTCAAGGAATCTTAATTAGACTTTTAAGCCTGTCTCATTTACTTCTCTATCTGGAGGCTAGGAAACCTAGCCCAAGGCATTTGCTCCACCAAATTTCACTCACAGTACTTATGAATTTGGGTGGATTCCTCTCTTCTTACAGTCTGCAAATTCTTCTAAAGTTCCCGACCTTCCAGGAAGTAGCTCCTTTCCTACCTGTGAGCCAAGTCCAGGTCCCTGTTCTTGGAAAAATTTTATAGGCATTGGTTCCACATATAAAGTCAATCCTTGTTTCTAAATACTGGGCTTGTCAGACCTGATTAAATGAGACTCATTCTCAAACATGGCACTCCTGTGTGATCCTGGTTGCACAATTCATTTGTCAAGTTGTGACCTGGTATAAATGAGGACAGATTTTTATGAAGCTCAGTAAAAGTATTTGTTCCTGAATTATGAGAGACAGTGAGATGTAACACCACTTAAAAATGTTTTATTTCAGTTTTCAAATGCCTACTAAACTGATATCCAGAGGATGATACAAAGAAGGAGAAAAGACCTCCCCTTCATCCATGAATATTAAAAAATAGTGCTAAACTATATTACATGTAAACAAGTAAGCTTTTCTTATTAGTTCATTATGTTCTACGTAATATATTCATGTGCTGGATATTGAGAGTGAATGGTCTGCTTTCATGAAGTATGTCTGCTTCTGGACTAAAATGAACACTGGAAATCCTGAGTCAGACTGCTGAAGCTTTCTGAAAATTGTCTAAGCAATGTTAGCTTAGAAACCTGTACCCGGAGCCTATTTTTGGACATATAATAAATTCAGATAATCTCTTTATAGGACTCTGAGATTCTTCTTTTGAAGATACAAGTTTCTGTAATTTATAGTAGAGACTTCAGGCAAGCACCACAGAAAAACAAAAACTAATTTGATAGTGATATGAGAGGCTGTGGTTAATTTATTACAATAACCAAAAATGTAAAAGTGGAGGTAAAATTCTACCGGAGTATGTTACAAAACATTTCATGGAGAGTAATTAATATTTTCCTTGAGGATAAGAATATATTACAAACAGAATATGGGAATTTAAGAAACAAAACAAAGCATGGGGGAAAAAGAGAAAGAGAAGGGCAAACCAAGAAGCAAACTCTTAACTATACAGAATAAAATGATGGTAATCAGAGGGGAGGTGGGTGGGGGGATGGGTTAAACAGGTGATGATAATTAAGGAGTGCACTTGTGATGAGCCCCAGGTAATGTATGGAAGTGTTGAATCACTAAATTGTACACCTGAAATTGATATTACACTATATGTTAACTACATGCATATATATATATATATAGTTATATAGTTATATATATAGTTATATAGGTAGTTAAATTTAAACTTTTTTTAAAGATTTTATTTATTTATTCGTGAGAGACACAGAGAGAGGCAGAGACACAGGCAGAGGGAGAAGCAGGCTCCATGCAGGGAGCCCGATGCGGGACTGGATCCTGGGACTCCAGAATCACGCCCTGGGCCGAAGGCAGGTGCTAAACTGCTGAGCTACCCAGGCATCTCTAAATTTAAACTTTTAAAAAAGAATATTTATTATGAACAGAGAAAGCATTAATAATATCTAGGGCTTTACCATAATACATACTATATATATAATGATAAATAGATGGATATATATTTACATATATATACATATATATGTATATATAATATGGGAGAGCTTGGTTCTTGTCTCACGGAGTCAAAAAATAAATCTCAAGGATGCAGGGGAGTAAAAGGATAGAAGTTTATTAAGACACAGAGAAAGCTCTCTGGAGTGAGAGGGATCTTGTCAGGGTTGCCACAGAGGCTTGTAGGGTTTGTCTTTTATTGAGAGCCTAATCAGGGGACCTAAATCCTTTTAACATATCCATTGATATCACCACTGAGTAAGGACTAGTGATAACATCTTTAATGGCTTACTTCCTTTTTAGAGTCTGATGATTTTTTTTGTTGGTTACAAGTAGCTGTTATAACAAGACACCCTCCCTGCCCACACCCTAGGGCAGGGTGATCTGGCTTATTCCCTTATCTCTGGTTTCCTTACACCTCAGCATTTTGGGGATTTTTGTGAGCCTGATTCCGTGGCCCCCTATCTAGCCCTGCCTAGTCCCACCCCATTTGTCCCTAACATATATATATATATATATATATATATATATATATATATATACACACACACACACACACACACACACACACACAGAATAATTGTATTTTAGTTACATTAGCTTAATCTGGAAATGGCTGAAACATCCCTTCTGATCTGACAGTTCTTCCTATGTAGCTTTTATGAAGGTATTGAGTTCATTAAGAAGCATGGCGCATATGAGACAATCATATTTCTAGTATCTATCTTTTCACAAGATCAAGGAAAAAAAATCACTGTGATTTTCTGGGGGGGGGGGGCTAAGAAATCCTAAAGGGTTTTAGGTTGTAAAAGATGTCCTGAGTTTGAACCCTAATTGCAGGGTCTGATCTTGAGAAGACAAAATTAAATGTGTTAACATAGGAGATTTTGTCACCTGACTATAACTACGCTTATGAGGGAGGGGGGCTGAGAAAAAGTAACTGGTTATTTATTTAATCAAAATAAAATGACATTAAACTATTTTAAAATTAACATAGTAAGAAAATGATTGTAAAGAACTTTATTACAAGTAGGAGTGCTTTAGAAAATAATTAAAATCATGATAAAGTGAACACAAATCACAGGTAATTATGATAAGATATGGAATCTTTGTTATCTGGGCAGATTACACAGACAATAAAAAAACTATCAAAAAAAAAACCCCACCTCAAAATGGATCAAAGACTTAAGTGTAAGACCTGACACCATAAAACTCCTAGAAGAAAACATAGGTACAAAGTTCCTTGACATGGATCTTGGTAATGATTTTTTGGATATGACACCTAAAGCAGAGGCAAACAAAATACAAAAATACACAGGTGGGACTACATCAAACTAAAAAGCTTCTGTAGAACAAGAGAGAATATTAACAAAGTGAAATAATGAAATGGGAAAAATATTTTCAAACCATAAATCTGATAAGAACTCCAAAATATATAAAGAACACCAACAACTCGATAGCAAAAAGCAAACAAACAAAACCTCCCAAATAACCTACTTTAAAAGAAAAAAATGGGCAAAAGACCTGAATAGACATTTCTCCAAAGAGGACATGTGAAACGTCGACAGGTACATAGAAAGATGCTCAGCATCACCAGGCATTATGAAAATGCAAATTAAAACTACAATGAGATACCACTTCATGCCTGATAGAAAGGCTATCATCAAGAAGATAGGAGATAAAAAATGCTGGCATGGGAGTGGAGGAAAGGAAATCCTTGTGCACTGTTGGTGAAATTGTAAATTGGTACAGCCACAATGAAAAACAGTTTGGAGGATCCTCAAAAAATTTAAAATAGAGTAAAACACAGATCCAGCAACTCCATTTCTGGGAATATATGCAAAGGAAACAAAAACACTATTCTCAAAAATGAAATAGATACTTATTTGAACCCCCATATTCATGGCAACATTATTTATAATAGCCAAGACATGGAAACAACTGAAGTGTCCATTGATAGATGAATGGATAAAGAAGTTGTAGAGAAATATACTCATTGGAATATTACTCAGCCCTAAGAAAACAAGGAAATCCTACCATTTGTGACCATATGGATGAACCTCGAAGGCATTATGCTAAGTGAGATAAGTCAGAGAAAGACAAATACCGTATGACCTCATACATGGAATCTAAACAAACAAAGAAACAAAAAATAAGTATCGAGAAAAGACTTATAACCTAAGGCAGAGGGTAAAGGGAGGACTACTGGAGGAAGGCAGTCAAAAGGTGCAAACCTGTAGTTGTAAGATAGATAAGTACTAGGGATGTAATGTACAACATGTTGACTATAGCTAGCACTGCTATGTAGGAAATTTGTGAAGAGAGTCTAACCTGGGGCACCTGGGTGGGATACAGCATCCGACTCTTGATTTTGGCTCAGGTTATGATTTCAAGGTCATGAGATAAAGCCCAGTGTCAGGCTTTTTGCTCAGTCTGGAGTCTGCTGATATTCTCTTTCTCACTCTCTCTCTGCCCCTCCCTCCGCCTCCCCTCTCTCTTAAATAAATAAATAAATAAATAAAACCTTAAAAAAGACAGAGAGAGTAAATCCTAAGAGTTCTTATCACAAGGAGGTAGAGAAGATGGATGTTGGCTGAACCTATTGTGGTAATCATTTCACAACATATGTAAATCAAACTATCACGCTGTATGTTTAAGGCATTTAGGCAGTGATGAAGGTCAATTATTTCTTAATAAAACTAGAGAAGTAAACCCAACTTATTACACCCCCTTGTTAAGAGCTCCAAGAACAATTTATCATTTTAACTGAGTACAATGGTTTGAATTGTGCTTTAATATACTTATTTGGCAGTAAAGAGTTCACCAGCTTTTTTCCCCTCCTTTAAATAAACCCATTAAACAGAGCCAATTTTGGCAAAATGTTAAAAAATATTTAACAAAGATTTATTTATTTATTTATTTATTTATTTATTTATTTATTTATTTATTTATTTAAGAGAGTGAGAAAGAGAATCTCAAAGTAGACCAGAGTGGAAACCGAGAGTTGGATGCTTAAATCAATGGAGCCACCCATGCGCCCCTTAACACATTTTTGTTCTTTCTTTTCAGACTGAGGATTTGAAGGCATTATAAACCAAAACAAATAAGAATTTCCTTTTTGCAAACTTTTTCCAACTTTCTATATCCATTTATACTTTGTCCCTTACTATCATTTTTCATGTTCTGCAACAATCAAGCACGTAAAGAGAAAACTATTCCTTTTACCTTGATAAACTTCCCCTCATTCAAAGACCTTGCTTATGTATTCATACTTCCCTGCTACCATCACTTCAGTGTCATGTAATTTCATGTTCTGAAATATATTAATTGTAAGTTTAAACCAAAGCAACTAACTTCTACTTCACAGACAAATCCAAAAGGTAAATAATTACTAGTCTATGGTGGTATGTTTGATGACTTCAGGGAATGGCAAAAAAACCATGTTGTACATAATGCATCAAATAGGCATGAAGGAGATCTGGGAGCAGGCATAAAATTCAGGGGGAAGGGTCACTGATTGCCAGGAAGCACTTCCACAAACCTGCTAGAAATCTATACACATAGATTTTCTTTTTCTCAATATTTTATTTATTTATCTGACACACACACACACACACACACACAGATATAGCACAAGTAGGGGGAGCAGGGGCAGGCCCCCTGCCAAGCAAGGAGCCCAAAGTGAAACTTGATCCCAGGACCCTAGGATCATGACCTGAGCCAAAGGCAGACACTTAACCAACAGAGCCACCCAGGGGCGCTGACACAGATTTCTCTTCCGCTTCTAAATACAGACCTGTTATTAAAGATTAAAACAAGGGTCTGTATATCTGCATCCAACAGGTGTGTGTGTGTGTGTGGGGGGGTCCATTAAAGCCTTTTTTCTTTTTTTTTTTTTTTTTAGGAAAAGAATTGAAGTGATTAGTTGTATCTTAGGAATATAAACATGGCCAAAGTCTGCTGGTTGGATTGGAGTGGATAAAATGAAGAACTAGAGATGTTAGTTATATGGAAAAAGCATCAGATGAGGAATGCAGAGACACAAATTTAAACCACAGACACACAATTTACTAGCTTCATGATCTTGAGCAAACATTTGATCTGAAGTTTTTCAAACTGTGGGATGCAACCTAACAATTTAGTTGGTTGTGATCAGCATTTTACAAATGGAATAGAATACTATAACCTGCAATAGATACAGAATAGGAGGGTGCTTTGTAAGGATAAGTACTGTCCCATGAAATTTTGTTTCATATGTACTGTACAATATATAGCTATATATGTGCCTACCATCTTACAAAGCAAAATTCATTTCTTACCCTGGGTTGTCTTTTAAAAAGTTTGCTTTTGGGGTGCCTGAGTGGCTCAGTCAGTTGAGCACTCACCTCTTGATTTCAGCTCAGGTCATGATCTAATGGATCTGGAGATGCAGTCCTGTATCAGGCTCTGTATGCAGCAGGGAGTTGGCTTGAGATTCACTGTCTCTTCCTCTCTCCCTCCCATTGCTCGTGCTCTCTCTCAAATAAAAAAATAAATCTTAAAAAAAATAAGTTTCCATTTAGTGTCTGTATTTTCATTAGTGAAATAGAGAAGGTAAAAATGTCTGCTTCTATTTCTCCATCATACAGTATTGAAAAGAAAAAGGATTACTAAAAAGGATAAGCATAACAGCATTATATAAACAGCGTAATACAAATGAACAAGGGGTGATGACTATTATTATTACTTACACCAATTTGACTATTCCAGCTAGGATGTAGTGAACTCTTAAATTTCCATGCTCATGCTTCAGAGGGAAGAAAAAGGAATGAATGAATGTGAGACCTTGCTTGCTTGTTGCTTTGTGTTTTCATTTCCTCCCTAAATCCCAATCAAGATTCTATTGTCATATAGTGTGGTGTGAAGTATTTAAAACAAAGATGATTCTGGTGTGAGGGACATGGGTGATACACACATAAATCATTGAAGGAGGGATTTATTTTAAGGGTAATTATTTACATGCTTTAGAAAGTTCTTATCCTAAATTATAATTGTATTATCACACCTCTGCCTTGTCTCTTCAACTGTGAACCTCTTAACTCCTCTCTGTAGCTAAGACAATGTCTTACACAGAGTAGATCCCCAATTCATTTTTGCTCATACAGTATTCAGAGTGAGCTTTTAAATATCTCATCATTTCCATCCTTGCCTGAAATACTTCTAATGTTCTCCAGTGGAAACTAGAATAAAACCTTGAATTACAAGGCCCTTCCTCATGATCCAGCTCCTACCTCCCCTCTGATCCCATGTTCTATGAATTTTCATGTTGTCCACTTGACAAGTCATACTGGCCTTCTTGCTCTCTCTCAAACTTGGTGCACCTGTTCCTTCTTGAGTCATTGCACTATTTGTCCCCTTTGCTCAGCAACTCCCACATTATATTCACTGTTCTTTTCTGCTCTTGCACCTAGAATATTTAACAGATGTGACATTTCAGCGGCTTTACTCACTATTCACTCATTAGCAAAAAATAAATAAATAATCTCTGGAAATTGCCTGTGGCTGAGTCATTTATAAACAGTCACATGCTTTATAGGCTCTTTCTGCAAAATCACCTTAAATAAACCAAAGGGAATGTGCATAAGAAGATATTTTACAACCTTTGTATGTTGTGTTTTTGTTTTTTGTTTTTTGGTCTTCCTACATTCTCTTTGACCTGGTCTCATTTCTACAATCTTCTTCTTTAAATGCACTTTTATCAATAATATTCTGCCCTCAGACTTGTTTTTGGATAACTTTGCAAAATAATTTCTTCATCTCAGAGAGCCTCACGGAATAACAGAATGGTAAGGTACGTAGTAACCCTAGAGCTTGTTAATTGTTGGTAGTCACAGAGATTGATATATCCAATAATTCCAGCAAATTTAGAAATCCAAGCATAAACCCATTAGAAATCCATGAGTCAAACACTACAAAATTTTAAGTCCAACATCCTGAATTTTTTTTAAGATTTTATTTATTTATTCATGACAGCACAGAGAGAGAGAGAGACAGAGAGAGAGAGAGAGAGAGAGACAGAGAGACAGAGACACAGGCAGAGGGAGAAGCAGGCTCCATGCAGGGAGCCCGACGTGGGACTCGATCCAGGGTCTCCAGGATCATACCTTGGGCTGAAGGCGGTACTAAACTGCTGGGCTACCCAGGCTGCTCCAACACCCTGAATTTACAAACGAATAAAATGAATACAAGAGAAATGAAAAATATGCCCAAAGACAGACAACTAAACATGCCCAAGACTTCTAAATCTTCAGATGCCTCATCACACAATGCTACTTTGTAACCAGGTTACCATTAGTCTAGAATCAAATTTGGGATTCTTTTGTGCCAAATGAGAGTTTCACTACTAATACATCTATGATAATTTTTAACCATTGTATTGGTATGTTGACATACACCAGGATATATATTAGGATATCAATATATCAGGATTTATTCATTTGTTTCTGATAAGAGAAGAATTGTTTAATATTGTAACTATCTATAAAATCTCCATTGTCACTGAAACTTCTTAATATATATAAAGTAAGAATTTTCCCTTGTTTCTTAAAGACTATCCATTTATTTTACCTACTCATGATATTGTAACAAAACTGTTTGAATTTATACAGAAATTTTTCTTTAAAAAAAAGCTTATTCAAATTAGTCATAGTTTGGATCTTCTGGGAGTCAAGTTTTCAAAGACAAGGTTTTGGGTAAAACTCTTTTGTTTGTGGGGTACCTGGGTGACTCAGTGGTTGAGGCCTCAGGTTGTGAACCTGGGGTCCTGAGATTGAGTCCTGCATCAGGCTCCCTGCAGGGGAGCCTGCTTCTCTCTCTGCTTTATGCCTCTGCCTCTCTCTGTGTCTCTCATAAATAAATAAATAAATAAATAAATAAATAAATAAATAAATAAATAAATAAAAATTTTTTTAAGTGTTTTGTTTGGGAAGTGTTCCTAGGAAACACTAGTAGGGGAGAGAGTGAGAAAGAAAACCAACCAAGGATATGTTATTAAGCTTGTTATTACTATAGGCAGGTGAGTTCAGTCTTGGTGGAGAACTCTAGGAGACTGGTTTAGGATCTAATCTCAGAACTGTCCACCTAAGGAAAAAGGGTGCTGTGGGTATTTGTCCAAAACCTTTTGTCATTGTTGGAAGTCTCATTCTGGAGACATTTATTCTTCCGGGGTCTCAGCTTGCCTTGTGTGCAAGCTGAATCTAACCTTTGGGCAGAAAATCTCAGGTGTTTACCGTGATAGGAAGGTAAATGCTGAAGTCGTACAGGTATAGCATTGATGATGTCTGCTATATTTTATGTCTCATAACCATGTGACATATGCCATGATCACTAATATTTATGTGACTAGTATAAACGAAGCTGCTCTATTGCACAGACTTAATTTAATAAATATTAAATCAGTCACCTCCAAACACAAAATAATTAGAAATCCACTTAAGTCCCTACAAAGTTTCTGGTTCCAGGTAAGATGGAGTAAGGACATAGTACTCTGTTTTTTACATTTACTGTAGACACAAACCTTGAACAAATTGTATGGAGCAGCTCTCTGAAAACTACGAAAAGTCAGTAGAAGATAAATTGGGGAAGTGGAGACAAGAGTTCAATGTACCATTGAGCCCATAGTGAATTTACAAACGTTTTTTCTTACAATCCTCCCACCTGAATGAAACTGAGCATGAAAACCAGAGTAGGCATTGGCACAGACAGGGAAGCTGGAGTAGACATCCGCCAGGTCTGCCTCCAGGAAGGAGAACTGACTATGAGAGAATACAGAAATCGCTCTCTGTTTTTATTTCTGCTTTTCTTCATTCTTTCACATTTCAGCCCTGAAGCAATTCGATATCTTCATAACAGTGAAGGTCAGCAAGAACGAAAATTCTAGGAGAAGGGAATTTTTCTCTTTGATTAGTACTCTGTGATCCCAAGAGGATGGAGGCAATAAACAAAAATAAAGTAGAGAGGATGAGAGTTAGAGATCACAGATAGGTTAAAGGTCAGGAAAGTGACCCCATAAAACTGTTTGTGAACTGTTTGGGATAACCATGACTGTTTTCATAGAACTTATTCTAGTCATAGGGCACTCTGAGAACTGAACCAACAGCAGGCCACAACACACATGGGACATATCCAAATAGCATTCTAAAGACTTTGAAAACCAAATTCACTTTGGAACCACAGCCTTGATATAAAAGGTGGGTTAGAAGTTTCAGCTTGAATCTAACGAGGTTAATTTCCTACTAAAACAAAATATCAACATTTTCCATAGAACTGGAAAAAGATACAGGGTCTCATTATATACTATTCAAAATTAATAGCACATAATCCAAAATATCTCAGCATACTCCAATTAGGAAAATCTCACATCACATGGGAAAAGATAACTGACAGGTGCAGATAATTAAGATAACAGACACTGGAATTACCTGACAAATATTTTAAACCAGTAGTATAAATAAGTGTTCTAATAAGCAACCACAAGCACTCTGAAACGAGAAGAAATATGAAGTCTTAGTGAAGGAATAGAAGATATAAAGAAGAACCAAGTGGAAATTTTAGAACTGGAAAAGTCACAGTAACTGAAATTTAAACAAAACAACACAACACAACTCGGTGGAAGGGCTCAATGGTAGTTTGGAAATGATAGAGGGAAGAGTCAATGAATTTGAAAATAAACCAATAAGAAATATCCCATCTTAACATCAGAGAGAAAAAGGATTGAGAAAATGTAGGACAATAACAAAGAGTCTAATATTCATGTCATCAGCTTATCAGAAAGAGATAAGAAAGAAGGCTATGCCAGAAAAAATATATTTAAAGAAATAATAGCCAAAAACTTCCCAATTTGGCAAGAACAAGCTCATGGTTTCAAGAAACTGAGTTGACCCCAAAAGGATAAGCTTAAAGACAGAAACTCATGTCCATATTCATCATAATTAAGGTACTGAAGACAAAAGGCAAAAACAAAATCTTGAAAGAATTTAGAGAAAAACAATGCATTATCTATGAGGAGCAATGATTGAATTCCTGCAGATTTCTCATCAGATAGCACAATGAGCAAAAAGAAATAGCGTAACATTTTTAAATGATGAAAGAAAAAAAAATTTCAACCCTGAATCTTTATTCAGCAAAAAATATCCTATAACAATGAAGGTGAAATAAAGGCACTCTTACCTTCTTGAGTTTTTAAAAATAGATTTAATAGTTGAAAACAAAATTGTAACTATGTCTGATGGGGCTTTTGAAGTATGTGGAGGCAATATTTGACAACTATGCCAGAAAACCTTTAGGATAATAAGGTTTCCATATTCAACTTCAAATGGTAGAATTTTGATTATAAGTATAGGGACAAAAGTTAAGTAGGTATACTGTAATCCCTAGAATAGTCACTAAAATAACCCCACAGAAAGGTAAAATCAAAATCTCGGTAGATACATTAAAATGGAATACAAAAAATGGGGAGGATTCAAATAAGCTAATGGAAAGAAAGAAAAGGCAAACAGGGAGGGAGGGAAATGGAAGGAAGAAAGAAAAAAAAAGAATTTAAGATGGTAGACTTAACTCTAAGCATATCAACAATTGCATTAAATGTAAATGTCTAAATACAGCATTTGAAAGACAGAACCTGTTAATGGGCTTGCAAATATGATGCAATTCTATGCTGCCTATAAGAAACTTTCTTCAGAAGTCAGAAAAATGTTATTATGATCACACTCATATCAAACCTGAATTACACAAGGCCTCCTAATGAATTCTTCTTATCTCATCCTTCCATGCATATTTCTCACTGCTCCACATTCAACTTCCTCAAATATTGTTTTTGTTATACAGTTTTCTGTTGCCTATGATAGGGCCAGGCACATAATAAGTTCTCAATACAGTCCCATTAAATAGGAAAGTTAATCTTAAACTTTATTGACTACAAATGCCTGAACAGCATTTGCTAATTTTCTTAAATCAAAGTGGCTTAATGCAGGTAGAAATCTAGGTCAGAATAGGTTCTAACGATCTCACACTTTTCCACAATAGTCTATCTTATTATGTAAATTTAAAAATGAAATTTATTATCACTAATAAATATAATAAATATATGTAATGCATATTATGCTATACTTAATATTATGCTATACTTAATAAAGAAGAGTAATGTGTTTTCAATTTTTTTTTTTATCAAGCATGCCTACCAAAAGAAATATTTGTGTTTTTTTTTGTTTTTGTTTTTTTTGGTTTTTTTTTTTCAACAGAAATATTTGAATTAAGATGCCTCATCAAGTGATGAGTGAGCCAAAACTGATCAATCCTTTTCACGTATCTGGCTTCTTCTTCTTCTTCTTCTTCTTCTTTTTTTTTTTTTTTCTATCTGGCTTCTTAATTGAGGTTTTTGCTTAATAACAATATTGATCTCATCTAACCTGAGATCATTTTCTAAGGGACAGATACACACTATGTGCTTTTCATTCATTTCCTTGTTGAATGAACTAGCTACAGGGTCAGTGTAGATAGAAAAATGGGTAACCTTTAAATCAGAATACCTGAATTTGAGGTTCAAATAACTTTATTTACAAATCTCTTATGCTCTTTTGAGTCTTTGTCTTGTTAGATGAAAAATGACAATGATAATCCTAACCCCATTATGTCCCAAGGTTATTCTAAAGATCAAATTTCCCTCTGTGTAGCACTTCATAATCTTTTTTTTTTAATTTTTATTTATTTATGATAGTCACAGAGAGAGAGAGAGAGAGAGAGAGAGAGAGAGAGGCAGAGACACAGGCAGAGGGAGAAGCAGGCTCCATGCACCGGGAGCCCGACGTGGGATTCGATCCCGGGTCTCCAGGATCGCGCCCTGGGCCAAAGGCAGGCGCCAAACCGCTGCGCCACCCAGGGATCCCAATCTTCATAATCTTGAAGAGATTTCACATATATTATCTACTTCCAGTTTAATGCTTTTTCTACTCTATATTAAGTAGCCATCTTCATTTATGAGAAAGGGCTTTTAGGTAACATGATTTAAGCTTATCCATGCAGGTACTAGGACAATGGTTCTTTGATACTCCCATTGTTCTTATCTTCATCAATATACTCTCTTCAAAGAAAGTTCTCCTCTAGAACTTTTATCAGTGCTTTCTTATGTCCATAGAGGAGTCGGTACACAGTCCTGATAAGCAAGAGAGAGTCAAGGGCAACCACGTGAGTTAACATGTCAAATCACTCACACAAATGAACCATGCTGTAGGAAAATGATCCCACATGCCACATCTCAATGAGGTTTATCTTAAATCTCATCCAGAAGAAGTAATTTTGCCTCAAGAGGGCAACTTCACTAGAAGACTAACTCCCTTTATTGGTTTGCTAGTGTTTCCATAGCAAATTGTTACAGACTGAGTGGCTTAAAGAACAGAAATTCCTTTTCCCACAGTTCTGGAGTCTGGAAGTCTGAGATCAAGGTGTTAGAGGGTTACTTTCCTCCATGGCCCATCTCACTGGCTTGTAGATGGCCACCTTCTCTCTGTGCCCTCACATGGTCCTCCCTCGGTCTGTGTTTCTGTGATCCCTTCTTCTTATAAGGACAGCAGCCGTATCTGATTAGCACCCACCCTAATGATCTTATTTAACCTTAATTATTTCTTTAAATATCCTATTGCCAAACACAGTCACATGCAGACATACTGAGGGTGGAACTTCATGATATGAATTGGGGCTGGGGAGAGGGCACATAATTCAGCGCATAACAGCCAAAAAAAAGGGGGGGGGCTTACCCATTTTTATGGATCGACAACTTAAAATTCCTTCTTCCCCGGCGATGTGAGGAGGTTCCTGACTCACTCAACATGTGCTATTGAACATGAGATGATACATTGGATTATAAATACAGCTCGAGTTGTGCAGATGCAAAAGACATGTGCAGCCGAACAGTCATCTCAGGAAACCAAAGTGAACAGCACATGCTCCTTTCAGGATTTATCAGTTTGAAAACAAGTGGAAATTATGTTTGATGAGAACTTGGAGCAAACTCATTCTGTGCTGAACTGGAGCCTATTCTTGGCAATGCCCAGAGAGAAGGAGAAGCTGGATGTATTACTGGGACGTTCACCCAACAGGCATTCATGTCAATTATACTCAATGGGATCGAAACCACATCTGAAGTCTCTCCACAGAGGGTAAACCACAGTGTGGCGGCCAGGCACAGTGACCCTGGTCACCGCGCCTTCCACTTAAAAGCAGCAGCGCCTCTCAACACCTTCCTCTGCCATTTACAGTCACCAAGAGGAGCATATTCACTTTCTCAGATTATCCTATTGGGTTCTCTTTTCCTGCCTCACTGATATTTTATTGGGGGAAAAAAATCAGCTTCAAGAACTCCCTTTCTCTCGGGCCATCCTATATAACAACTTCTATCATCTTCTAGTTTCCAAACGGCAGCAGATCAAAGAAGCTTTATTCTTTACCCCAAGGGATAAAACACATTTCACTCTATCTCATTAGTTCTTTTTTCTTTTCTTTTTTCTTTTCTTTTCTTTTCTATTCTTATCTTTTCTTTTCTTCTTCTTCTTCTTCTTCTTCTTCTTCTTCTCTCTCTCTCTCTCTCTCTCTCTCTCTCTCTCTCTCTCTCTCTCTCCCTTAATTTCAAAGATAAAATGAGGACAAAGAGAAGATCAGGCTTCAGGCTGTGGGCTATGCAAAAACCATTCAGCATAGTAAATAAATCAGACTGAATCTAATAAACCTCTTTTTGGCTACAACTAAACAAGTTTGCAAACTGATGGTTGTGTCCCCACGTTTGCTGAGGAATTGCATAACACATCAGGTAGGCCAAAAAAGCACTAATAAATCAATCTTTACTAAACATAAAATGAGACTTGGCAAAGTCGAAGAAGAAAAGGAAGAAGCCGAAACGTGTGCACGAAATTTCCACATTAAAAACTCATCGCTCTTGCCTGGGTCCTGATGCAATTTGAAAGGAAACAGACAATTCTATAATTTTAGTAAAAATATTTATGGTACCGTATACAAGTTCACCAAAACATTCTCTCCCAAGTTCTTTTAAAAAATCAGCATTCCTTATCCCAGCAAAGGGGCTGCCTAAATAAATTTATTTTTAGTACATTTCAGAACATTCTGGATTCTGACTAAAAAAAACCATAAGTGCTTCCACCCTTCCCACCCCCCACCTCCATCAAAGAACTCTTTGGCCAGATGCCCTGTGGCCCAGCCTACTTCTTTATACCACACTTTAGAGGGGGAACGTATGCTTTGACATACATTGTCCTTAGAATTAAGGTCAGTTGGTCAACATTTCAAAGACGAGGTCAAAAATCAGGTTGCAGCTCTAGGAGAAAAAAAAGAATTCAAACCAAAAACATTGGTTTTGAATTCTGGCCTTGAGAAACCTATGTAAGCTCTATGTTTTTTAAGTATGCAGTATTTGGAAAAAAAATACATCAATTTATATGAAGAATATATAAGATAAATATATAAAGGAATTACTATTTGTACCATACTAGGTTATTGTAAGGGTTGAATCAAAGGGGAAAAGGCACGCAATGTTTGAATAATTTATCTGTTCATTCATTTACACTTTCAGGAAAGCTTTTCTGAGAGTCTGTTTTGTGCCAGGTAGCGTTGCCATCATCAAGGAACTCAGAATATGGTGAGGGAGGCAGAGGTGCCCTACAGCGGGTTGTTTGTCAATCTGTGTAAGTTCTGGGATAGATGGATGCACAGTGGTGAGATGAGGAAAGTTAAGGAGGACAGATTTGGGTCAGCCAGGCAAACTTTAACACTATAAGAAAAGTTTTTGTATTTAATCATTAAAAATTGAAAAAGATTTTTATCAAACAAAGAGGACATGGAAATTAATAGGTCTCTTTGGGCCTTTGCTTTTAAGTCTCACATTTGCATAGCTCTCCTTGAGGACATTCCCGGTCAGTCTGCCGGAGCAAGAATATGATTATATGTTTAAGACAGTGGCTGAGATGGCCCCTGGTTATTGCAACTCCCAGGGTCTGAACCCTTGTGTATCATTTTCCCTTGAAATATGGGCAAAAGCTGTGACTGCATGAACTAACGGAACATGGCAAGAGTGATGAGATGTCACTTCCCTAATTACATTACAGGAGATAATAACCCGTCTTGTTGGAAGACCCTCCCCACTGCCAGCCTTGTTGTCAGCTTCTCTACACAAAGGACCATATAACAAGGAAGTGATTGTAGCTTCTGGCCAGTAGTCTACAGGAAACCAAGGCCCCAGTCTAACAGGCCCCAAGGCACTTAACTGGGCCAGCAATCATATGTACATAGAAGTGGATCCTTCCCCAGCTGAACTTTGAGATAAGACTATAGCTTTGGCCGGCACTTTGATTGCAGCTTCTGAGATCCTGAAGCAGAAAACCCAACTAAGCTCTGCAGGAACTCCTGATCCACAGAAGTAGTGACATAATAAATGTATGTTGTTTCAAGTTGCTACGTTTGTGATGATCTGCAATGCGATATAAAATAACTAATACTGTATATAATATATATTATATATTATGTATTATATATTATATATATATTTTTCCTATATATATATAGGAAAGGGTGCCTGGGTGGCTCAGTTGGCTAAGCATCCAACCCTTGGTTTTGGCTCAGGTCATGATCTAGCGTTCATGAGATCAAGCACCGTGCCTGGCTCTGTGCTCTGTGTGGAGTCTGCTTAAGTTCCTTTCTCCCTCTGCTCCTCCTACCCATGTTATCTCACCTCTCTCTCTCAAATAAAATAAATCTTTCAAAGAAGCGGGGGGGGGGTGGCTAAAGACATAGATTCTTCCCTGTATAGAAGCAATTCAACTCACTAAAAATGATTTTACGTACAACTTTCTCAGTAGGATGAATATACCTTAAGGGTAGATATGCATGTCCCTACCTTTATTGCCTTCAACTGAGGAAGACTTCAATCAGATTTTTCAAAGCAAAGACATTCTGACTTCAGAGTATACATATTATCTGTTTTCTACCTGATTCTGGTCATCTGAAGATGGTAATATATGTCCTGAACTCTTACATCTCCTCTGGCATAGCACATTTCCAAAGGCAAAGCTCAGCTAGATATACCTGAGAAATACAGAAGAATCTTACAGTTGAGGCAAGTCATGACTTTAAATTCTATGAATCTTACAGGTTCTGGACTCCCTTGTTTTTGAGAGATATCAAACTTAGGTGGTTAAATAAAGGTGAAAATCTAGATCAGTCACTGGCATACCTGTTCTGTAAAAGATGAGGTAGTAAATATTTCAGTAAAATACTCACGTGGGTATTTGGGTTCCTGTTGCTGCTACTCAAGTCTGCTAATGCAGCAGAAAAACAGCCACAATCTATGAACAAACAAACAGGACACTGTACTGATAAACAATGCATCTATATACAATGATACTTGAATTTCACGTAATTTTTACATATTAATAAATATTCTCTTTTGACTTTTAAAAATTATTTTATTTTTAAGAAAGATTATTTATTTATTTATTTATTTATTTATTTATTTATTTATTTATGAGAGAGCACATGTGAGTTGGGGGAGGGGCAGGAGGAGAGGGAGGAAGAGAATCCCCCTGCAGACTCTCCACTGAGTGTCAGGCCAGACATCCAGCTGCATCCCAAGGCCCTGAGATCAATGACCTAAGCCAACGTCAAGAATCAGCCACCTAATCAATTGAACCACCTAGGTGTCCCTAAGAATTATTTCAAAAAGTAAACACATTCTTTGCTCATGAGACATACAAAACAGCAGGTGGACCAGAGGTGGCCTATGGGTTGTAATTTCTAAACCCTTGCTCAAAATCATGAACTCCTGGTGTTTGGGATGTCACAATCCCAGTGAATTTTGTGATTAGTATTTTCAAAATTTAATTCACATTTATTAAAAAATTTGCGTGTAAGAAATACAAGACACTGTGAGATTCAAAGAGGTAAGGGAATACAGAGGGGAGGAACCAAAGAATCCGTGGTGCCCTGTAGCAGACACTTGTTGGGCCCTGTGCTCTAAAAAGAATGGACTTACCACTTTATCTGTTGTTCCTGAAGCTGAGGGGAATAATAAATTTCATGTAAAATCTGTGTCATTAGGGTCAGGTTGCCAGGGTGGGGACTGACTGATTTCCATTTTACTGTATTTGTTCCCAGAGGTACAGAGCATTCTCTCCTTGTTCCCTTAAGGGTTATGGTGGGGTTTGGGAATGAAGTGATAGACACACCTATGAGCAGGCCACATGGACTAGCTGTACTCCTTGTGCCTCAGAATTTGGATTCTCAGCCATGTTTTCTCCCAGTATGTTCCACTCTGCTGGCCAGTTAATCAGCTGGAGCAATAGACAAGTACGGGCTGGCATGAGATGAACAGCCTTGAAAAGGCAGTGCCACTCTAATGCTCAAAAGCTAAAGCCTTTTAGAAATGTGAAACTTGTTCTAATACGCATGAAAAGATCTATTAAACTTGGAAAAAATCTCACCAGCCACTGAGTAAATATTGTCTCTATAAAGTATTGCTTTCATGTTTCTGTCTGAGTCTCATATCACATCTTTAGACTCAGACTTTGTCTCACATAAACAAAAGGAAGAGGTGGGGGGGCTGGTAAAGAAGCAGAGAGCCTTTAATCAAGGACCTTGGGTAAAGGAACGGTCTTGTTTCTAGTCTCCTTCCAGCTGTAAGAATGGAGCTGCTGCCCTTCTACTATAAGAATAACCACCCCCCACCCGGCCCTAAGCAGTCTTCCCATTTTTAACTCACCTAAGGCTCAGTCAGTGCTTTCTCAGTGTTCATCAATAGGTATGCTCCTCGCTTATTTGTGAAGAACCATCTATATTGCCTTCTACTCTGGGTACCCATCAATAAGAGGCAGATCTTGAACTCCCTCCCCCAAGAATAAAATATTTAAATTAGTTGTCAAACAGGGGTGCCTGGATGGCTCAGTATGTTAGACAACTAACTCTTGATTTCAGCTCAGGTCATGATCTCAGGGTCCTGAGATTGAGCCCCACATACGAGCTCAAGTAGAGATTCTCACTTTCCCCCTCTCCCTCTATCTGCCCCTCTCCCTACTCCTGCTCCCTTCCTCCCTCCCTCCCTCTCTCTCTTTCTCTCTCTCTCTGTCTCTCAAATAAATAAATAAATCTTTAAAAAGGCAAAATAAAATAGCTGTCAAACAGACTCTGATGCCTCCTCTCAGAGCACATCATACATATGCATGATCTTCCTTTATAGCAATTATGTTTAAGTGAAACAGTGGCAATGTTTTATTTTCCAATAGTAAGGGAAAAAAAGAAAGCAATATTAGCCAAAAATGAGTCACAGTGATGGAAGAACTCTCTAGAGGCCACCACTTCATTTATTTGGTTATTTGCAGATTTGTGCTCTAGCCGTGTCTGAAAAGAGAGTGGACAAATCTCAAAGAGCCCAGACTCTCACCCAGAAGTAAGCAGAATCAGGGAGCCACTCCCAAAGTTTATTTTAAATCCCTCCCACAGTGAATGTATATTGAGACATTAGCAAATGACACTTAGCTTCAAATGGGAAGATCCCTTGTCTTTGCTGAGATGAGGGTTGCACATGGCATGCTGTCTACAGAAATTATTTTTGTCTTTATCCATGAGTTAAAGCCCTGGCTTAAAAGCAGGATACTGGGATAAAATTACAGATTCTTAAATAGACCTGGAAGGAACTTAAGAGAGCTTAACCAGAGGATCACTCATCTTGGAAACAACAATCTAGAATGTCCTGGTGAGTTGATGTAGTTTGCTTAGGTGGTTAGTGGATGTGCTAATTGAATCAAAGACTAAAGGATTTTTGTTTGTTTGTTTGGTTTTGGTTTTTGATCTTATTTTCAGATTCTAAAAGTGGATCCATTAGGTTTCTTTAATTCTACATGACAGGCCTTTATACAGAGACAAGAGACTCCCAATATTAAAGACAGGATTAGTGCTGCTTCCCTTTTTCCACTGGCCCAGGAAAAGAGGTGTGTCCCGAGTGCAGAAGGAATGGGGTTTCTTTGCCTGGCTTCTTTAAGGCAGCCAGGCATATGCTGGTAGTGGAGAGGGAGGGTAAACAGTGTTCTGCAAGCCCAAGGTGTCCTATATACTGGTCTTGATTTGTCTTATTAACAGTGAAATAGGGATTCCGAGGGCAGGTCTCTTAAGGTGCGACATCAGTGGCAGGAAACAGGCCTGGGTCCTGTTGTGTTAGGCTGCTCTGGGGAGAGAGAGAGTTAGTTGATAAGTTTTACTGGGTGTAGTCGTAGTCCATACAGAGGCAAGTAGGCCATTAGATCTGGGCTGCTGACTTCTGGATATGCGTTTTCCTCTTCAAACATAGTATTTTCCCCCAAATTAAAGTGTTTCATTACAATGTGTCTGCAAGGAGCGGTTTTAAACTTTCATTCTGGGGATCCCTGGGTGGCGCAGCGGTTTGGCGCCTGCCTTTGGCCCAGGGCGCGATCCTGGAGACCCGGGATCGAATCCCATGTCGGGCTCCCGGTGCATGGAGCCTGCTTCTCCCTCTGCCTGTGTCTCTGCCTCTCTCTCTCTCTCTCTGTGACTATCATAAATAAATAAAAATGTAAAAAAATAAAAAAAAAATAAACTTTCATTCTGTAGGTTATAACCATTTTGAAAGGCAATTTGGTGAACAAAGGAAGTGATTCTCCAAACAAGTAGGCAGTTGGAAAGGAAAAACACTGGAAATGGGAAACCCTTAACTTTAAATTAGCAAAGACAGGCAGTGCTGTCTATGCTACTTGTGACTCCCTACTAAGGGGTTTCTCCAGAATAAGAGAGTTAAATGCCTTCTGACCAGCTGTGTGCCCTAAAACTTTGATTTCACTCTTGGTCTTCATTCATTCTCTCTCTTATTCTACAGGACTTAAAAATTTTACAAAATCATGTATAACAAAACAGAAAAGCAACTTCTTTTTTTTTTCTTTTTTAAGATTTTATTTATTTATTTATGAGAGACACACAGAGAGAGGCAGAGACATAGGCAGAGGGAAAGGCAGGCTCCCTCTGGGGAGCCCCATGCGGGACTTGATCCCAGGACTCTGGGATCACAATCAGAGCCAAAGGCAGATGCTCAACCACTGAGCCACCTGGGTGCCCCAGAAAAGCAACATCTAGGGAGAATCGGGTGAAAAGGTCAAGTATGAAGCCAAGGCCAAGCGCAGCATTAACTTAGGTGAAAATGGAAACTAAGCTGTTTTATATTCATGCTAAACACGATCATAGTTTTGGTTCACGTTTTCTAGTAGCTCTTGGATAATCAGCACATGAGTATGCATGAGTGTATGTACTCATGTGTGAGTGCATTGGTGTAGGGTTTGTGGGAGTGCACATAAGTAGGTATGAATATGAGTGTGTTCCAAAGAAACAACTTTTCTTGCTACTGATAACTAAGTCATATGGTAACTGGTAGTCACTGAACGAGTTCGGAAAATATTTGAGATTCTACAATTGACCTATATAGATTTCTCACTGAGAAGAAACTTGTCCATGCTATACAAAACAATACATAATTTAAAATTTTAATTCCAAATAATTTAAAATTTAAAAACTCAGATTTGTAATATGTGTTTTCCCCTTCAGATCTTGACTTTCCTTATTGAAATATAGCTCATTGTAGTTAAAATTAATATGAGCTTTGAAAATTAATATGATTTCTTTGAGCTCATACCAGCCAGGACTGGGTGGCTATGAGAAATATGACACAGACATTTCATAAACAGTCAAGCGTATCTCTTCAGTATGTAATATTTCATACAGATCACTCAATGGTGGTTAGGATATGGTGGATAATTTTGGCTGCGTGATAGCTGAGAGCATAAAGAAATCAGGATCACTATTTTGTTTAGAGCCTCAATTTGCTCATCTCAAAATGGAAGGGTTGGTATCTGCATTACTTTGTACCTTGACATCTGAATTCTTTGCCTCTTTCTTTACTGAGAAGTTATGTGGGAAGTGGAATATCAATGATTGATGTTTATGGTTGTTTTTCTTGTTTTTTTTTTTTTTAGGACAATAACAATAATACTAGATGTTGTCACTGAGTTTTACCACGTATTTTGCATTGGACTCTATGCCTAGAATAACCTCATAACCTGAAAAATAGCTATTTCATTCTGTTGCAAATAAAGAAATAGGTACTTTAACTTGACAAGGTCATCCGGTTAGTGTAAAATTTGGATTCAAGGTTAAAATCAAGAACAGTAACCATTGGGAGTTTTTAATCCCATCTTCATTTGAAACAATTCTTGACCACGTGCTGTCAGCAGAGCTAGAACTGTGAGGAAGAGGGTTCTGTGTGCATGTGTCTGTGAGGCTGTCAGGGGATAATGGATTAGCTCTGGTACCATAGAAAGGAGCACTAAACAGCTTAAGGAAGCAGAAGATATGAGCCACATCAAAATGATAGTCCAATGACACCACACTGGGCAAAGACACAGAGAATCAAAAGTCGGAAGTGAAAGTTCCATGCTGGTAAGAGATGGAAAAATATGTACTGTGCTGGTGAGATCAGAGCAGGCCTACAGATTTCTGTTTGATGCACTTATCTCTTCACTTGGATAAATTAATTTAGTTCTTTACTTCAGTCTTGCAAAGGGGAATGGGGCAGAGATGGAGGCCGAGGGAGAGATAATATGAAGGACCCATTGAAAATGGTATCGTAAGAGCAAGTTAAAATTTACATCTGAAAATTATTTTAAGTAAATAGTGTTGTGGGCACAGGAAAGCACTTGAAATTTGGAACTCTTGTTTTTCCCTGTGTAAGAAAGAGAGCAAGTTTGCCTAAAGCCTCAGTTCATAGGCATTGATTTCCTCTGGATTTTCTGAACCTCAACCAACATGCAGGTATCCTAACTCTGCTGTGTTTGCATTGATCGCGTGAACACATAGCAATAGATTTCCTTGAGTCTCCAGAAGTCCTAGCTGCAAGGTGGTGAAAATGTTTGCTGCACTGCTCCAACTTGCCGTTCTCCTGCACAATCTCTTTGGGAATATTTATCTTTTATGAGTTTCAAAAAAGATTCCTGGCCTTAGAGGAAAGACAGATGAATAAATTAACCCCTACGGGATTATACTGGCTGCTTCTGGTCATGCCACCTACTTAGACTAATCATTTCTTCTTCCTATCCTCCTATATGGGGTGTGGTTTAATGAGGAAATCATCATTAGTTGAATATTTATTGAAAAACCCAGAGGTCAATGCCACTCTCCCCGTTTCCCTTATTGCTAGATTAAAAGAAATTAAGATTGGAAAACCTAATTACTGGTATTGGGTACTCAGTGTGTGTGCATTAAGACGCTCATCTGTGTTGTTGGCATGTTTCTAATTACTGCTTTTTGTATCAGTTTGAGTATATAGCATACATTTCCAGTTACAGTTGTAATTGTTCAAGATTTAAGCCAGAATAGATTCTTTCAGGCTAAGCAGATCCCTGTGATCTACAACACTATGATGGTGAACATTAGGATTCCTAAGATTAAAATCTATTTACTGACTATTCTTTCGGGATGCTAATAACAATGAAAAGGAGACCAAAAGGATGATGCAAATCCCCATTTTTAAAAAACAACTTCTCTGGCTTTAGTTCAGCACCTGATGGAAATTCAGATTTATAAATCCCCTACTGAGTACATTAAATAACGTCTATGGGAGGTGAAAGACACACAGAGAGAGAACATGACACAGTTGTCTGCCTGAGCATCTAAGGTCAGATAGTTATATTTAGGGCTTGTATTCAAATGAGAACAAGAGGTATGGCATGGGCATCAACCAATCAGGATGGACAGCAGTGGCTGTGAAGAAGGAAGACCAATGTTGTTCCACATCCCATTACCATGTGTTGCTGGATAATGGGGAGGGAGATGGGGCTAAGTTGTGGTGTGGGGAGGCAGTTAGGGGCCTCAGACAGTAGCTCTGTTTGAAACAATTTGGATGCATGTCAATATTTTAACAAGATTTTAACAAGAATCTTCTGGAGAAAATACACACATATTAGCCCTACCTACACTTTCTTAGAATGAGCCTTCTTTTTATAGAGCATTTTTCATCTAACACAAGGATCTTCAGGATATTCATTTGACATCTTAGTTTAATCGTCCATGCTACAGACCTCTTATAGGGACTCTTCATTTATTTGAAAGGAGTAATTGTTTTCCAGTTTTCCTTTTTTTCCAAAGAAGTAGGGGAGGGGCTAAGAAACATCTGAACTTTGGAGTGAGGCGGATTTGGGGTTTGAATCAAAGTTACCAGCCCTATGTCTTAGCACACTATTTAATAACTAAGAGCATCTCTTTCCTTACCTATGACAATGGCCTCTGTGGGAATTAAATAAGATGAGTCTTTGGACAGTATCTAGCACAGAGAGGGTATTCCATAAATGTTTTGTGTCATTCATTCCTTTTGTCTATATGACCCCTGTATCATATGACCACAAGTATCTCTCCCTGGGTCTCATCTCCATTATTACAAAACAAGCAGAATCTCAGAGGGACGGTGTCTCAAGAATTTCATCTTCATTTTTGCCACAGCACAGAGGGCAGGACTGGGTACTCAGCTAATAATTGACATCCACTAAACAGTTCTCTTTGGCTTTTTTTTTCCCCCCTAAGACTTACTTTCTGTCATGTTAGGCAGTTTTCCCTTTCTCCTGGTTGCATTCCAGATTCTCAACATCCTTTAAATGTAACATTGGTAAAGTACCTTCCAGGGACACATGTGTAAAGAATAAAACTGTGCAATTGGAATCCATGTGAATATTTTTAAGATTTTTATTTCCTTAGTTACTCTCTATAAATCTCCTTCATCTGGGATGACTGAGCCTTCATGTCCCTTTCTAATTTACACTTCTTATACACTTCACATGTCACCACATAAATCCCACACACCCTCACCCCATCCAAAAATAACTGGACACTGAAATTACCCAAGAACTTTTATAAACTACTTTATTAATTCCTTGTATAGTCACATTGGGAGGCAATGCAGCATAATAGTTAAAAATACAGGCTCCAGGAATATATATGGATTCAAATCTGTTCTTCCATTTCCTAGATTTATGACTTTTAGCAATGTAATTAAATTAGTCCATGCCTCAGTTTCCCCATATGTAAAATAAGGCTTACAATAGTAGGGCTACCTTATAGGGCCATTTTAAAGGTCATTTAGTTAATGCACATAAGGAAGTTAAAGTAGCAGCTGGTAAACAGGTAGTACTCAACAAAAATTAGCGATAATTATTATATATAACCACTCTTCCCTGCCCTTCAGTTTAAATTCATAATGCATTGGTTATACAGTTGTACTTGAATAGTCAGATTATCTGGGAATTTCTGACAGAAAGAAGCATCCACAAGAAAGCACTAGGATATTTACTGCAGCATTATTAGCATAGTTGCAAAAATTAGCCACAATCTAAATGTCAGTTATGAGAAAAATAGTAAAATGAATAGTAAAATAAACCAGAGTATACCCACACAGTGGATTATCATAAAAGCATTTAAAATAACTAAGTGTTTCTAAGATAAGTTATTAAGAACATGAAAGCAAGTTATTAAATAATATATTATGTCACATAGGTAAAGATATTAAAATATTAAAATATTAAAAATATAAACCATGTACAGCACTTCTAGCTAAATATATAGAAAACAGTTTTAAAAGATCCACACCAAATTAAATATTTTTGTTTTGTTTTCCTTATTTCTGTATTTTAAATATTATAATGCAACTGTATTTCTTGTATGATGAAAGATCAAAATAAGAATGAGCAAAGTTCAAAACAGAAAGCTGAACTGAATAGTTTGGTTTCAGGGGCATTGGAAGCTATTGACTTTAAAAAAAACAAAACAAAACACTGAACTCTGTTTCTTCCTAGGATGGAGAGAGTAAGCCAGTTTATTGACCAATGAGTCAACAGAGCTAATAAGCTCAACTGTTTTGAATCAATGGCATCCTTTCTCAAGCAAGTGCATATAAACAAGTCAATTATGTGTTTGCAGATCAATATTAGGAGGACTAAGATTTAATGTTGGGTTTCTTCGTGTGCTTGTACAATCAAGCACCCGGACTTTATGGAATAAAAGGATCCAGAATTAAATCAATCATCTCTGAGAAATCATCTCTAGCTTCTCTGTTTCTGGAGGAGACCTCGTCCCTTTCTGTGGTTCACAGGTTTTGCTGTATTTTAGAATCCATTCTTTTCTTCAGTGTTTCAGGCCTTATTTCTCAATGGGGAACTTTTCCAAATCGAAAAACAAAAATATCACTACGTTTTTGAGTTTGGGAAATTGTGACATTATGACTTTACTGATTTTTTTCATCGATTTTATTTTTGGAAGGAGCTGTATAAACATGCCCTGTTGTCGGTCACAAGCTTTCTAAAGGCCAAAAAGTGTTTATGAACAAGGACTGAGTTTGTGCCGCACCAGCTGCATTGTCCTTCTCACACTGATAGATTGTAATCTATTTTGTGGACAGGAACTCTGGCCTTTGTTGTGTTGAAAATTCTCATAAACTCAGACAAGGAAATGTGAGCAATAGCAATATGCAAGCATCCTCCAGTGAAAACACCAGGTTTCCTGGGATCTGCCTGAGGTTTGAGTGAAGCACCACACCGCAGGGACAGGAGCGAGAAAAGAATATTGATCACACCGATCACACCTCATGTCGCCTGTCCAGTCTGTGACCACTGCAGTGTTCATACTCTTCTCTAACTGGGGAGCAGGCATGCTCATGGGGTTAACCATAGGATGGGGCATTCTGGTGCTTGGCATTAGGAATAGGGCCTGGCCACTGGTGGACTTTCAGTACATCATTTCTTCCCTGGGAGATAATGTGAAAGACTGCAAACATAATGTGAAAACACAAAGAGATTCTCAAATTAAAATAACCAGCCACCAGATTGGTAAAAAATTAACATCTGCCAATTCCACATATTGGGTGAAGATAGAGAACAATGGAAACTTTTATGACACTGCTAAAAAGAGGGCAACATTTGTGTCACCATCTTGGAAATTAATTTCATCATGAAGTTGAAAGCGTGCAAATCCTTCCTAGGTATACATGAAAAATATTAAGCGTGTATACAAGAAAACATGTATCTGTATGTTTCTACAATGTGGTCCTGTACACATGTTAAAATGAAGAGAGCTACATGTGATAACATGGACAGGAAACACACAAAAAAAAACCCTCAATCAAAAAAACTCAATCAAAAAAACTCACACACATAGCCTCAAATCCCAGCTTTACCACTCACCATGTGTATAATTTGGACATAGTTTATAATCTGAGATTTAGCTGTTTATCTGTAAAGCAGAATTACTAATAACTTCCTCAAAGTTACTGTAAAATTTTGAAAGAGTACATCTAGGAAGGATCTGGGGTTTTTAGAGATGTGATCCTTTTATTTTTCATTTGTAAAACAGTGACAATGGAAGTGTGGCCAAATTCAGGAAGTGTAGTCGCTGTGATAGTACCTTGATAAGTTAAGGCTACCATGTGTATGAAAGATCCTGAGATGATATTTAACATGGGCAGTTGTGATATTATACTCCGGCACCCCACAGATCCCCGTATTGGATATTTAAGAGCCCTCAAAAATGGAAGCAAATTGCTCTCATTGGAATATTGTTTGTAACTCTGATTTATTTTGTTATCACTGCATTTTTTCAAATGTTGCCACTCATATATCTAAATTCATCTCAGAAGTAAGTTGACCTCATTACCCAGCCTTTATTTAATTCATCCCCTAAATCGAGCATTTACTGAAAACCAGGCATGTTGCTAGAATCTGGAGAGTAAGGGAGAAACAAGATGTGCTATTTAACACCAACTAGTTCACAATCTAGTGTGGATGTGGAAAATAGAGGAACAACAACAACAAAATCATTATACAGCAAGTGCTTAAATTTCCAAACAAGAGCTTTGGGAAAAGGGAACTAAAAGCAACTGATCTACCATTTGATTATCTTACCCAACTTGGTTAACCCAAATCTAGAAGAAAAATCTTTGCCTAGAGATACAAGAATCCTGAATTCTCCTCTCACTCTGTCTAGCTTATCATCTATTTTTCCACCATTGGCTGATCCATACTCGCTTCCTTCAGTCTTTGTAAAAGATATTAAAGATCTGGCTTCACAATGATGACAATAGCAGCAATCCTAGTAAGTTATTGAATGAATTAAACTTGATTCTTGCATCAGTTCAAAAATGTATTTATTCTTCTAGAACAAGATATTATCTCCATGATCTCTACTTGCATCTAGGTCAGAATGACTTAGTTTAGTTGAATTATTGCTCCTCAAGTTTTGTATGTTTCTTCTTAATTCAATAATTTGCATTTTATAGTATTTGAAACTTTTATTAGAAGCTCATTCCAAAAAATGCTAGTTTTTTTAGGTCCATGAGAGCAGAGAGTAACTTCCCTCCCCCATTCATTCTACCCCTTCCCCAAATACCACGGCGCTATACCCAGTGTTGGAAACTATATGATTGGATTTGCTTCTTTTGTCATTAGAGCTCACTGGGTTACAGAAAGACACTGAATGAAGTATCTTCCCCATTTATCTCATTTAACAAGATATAGCAGCAGGGATAGTCTTTGCCAATATTGATATTTAAAAATGAGAATTAATGAAATAGTATGTTTTTCCCTTTGAATATCTCAACAAGCAATACTCTGAACTACAAAAAAAAACCCTAAACAAACAAACAAACAAACAAACAACAAAAAACCAAAGTGAGGAAGGAAAAAAAAGGAAGGTAAGACAATTGCTCCAGATGAACTCTATTGACTGTACAATAAGAGATCTACGTCGATTTCCTTAAGTTTTCTGCTTATTAGCCCTCTTTCTCTCTGCCAGCTTGTGGAGTTATTCCATTCCAATTTCTCACTGTTGTGTGGGAGAACAGTCGACTATTGAGCATGAATCAGCAACTAAAATAAGTGTCAGGGTAACTGGGATATGTCATTTGACCTTCAAATTAATTTTCTCTCATCCCTATTTCATTTCTCTATCCCTGCAACCCCTGCCTCTCTCTTCTCAGTAGACTTCTGCTAACCAAATAAAAAACAGATGCACCACCCAAAACGTCCTTAACACACCCATCCCTCTCTGATTTCTAGGAACACTTGTTTGTGAAAAGCATGATAATGTATTCATTTTTTGTAGCAGCATAAACACAATTTGCGACATGAACACACTTTGTATTTTTCCCTCTCCAATTTAGACAGCATCTCTGTCTGTCACTGTTCTTGTCAGAATGGTGCTTCGATTTCAGTTAGCATAGAGATCGGAGAACAGCGTATAAGTTGTATTTGATCTCTTTGTACTGAGTTAAAATACACACATGTTTAAATTATATAAATGCCAGAAACTGGGCAAAGCAGGCAATACGTGTTTTGAGGTATCTCTGCATCCTTTATGGTAAGTCATTTGAAATCCTTTTGTGAAATAGGCAGTGCAAAAATATCCCAGATCCTCTTTTGTGAAGATGCGTGCAAGGACAGAGATGCCACATATGTGAGAGTTGATTTCAGAGTCTACTCACCCCTACTTGAAAGATCTTCCCTTGTGTTTTTCTAAGCTTTCTGTGACAATAATTTAATAAATGGAAGTTGGGAGCGAGGACACCAATCTGAGTGACGGCTTTGCTGCTGCTGCTCTGTCATTTAGGGGTGAGAGCGGCAGATAGAGCTTGGAGTGACAGATATTATGTGGTGTGATGAGAGGGGCACTCATCCAAAGCGAGGAGGCACCTGTGAGTCTAATGCTGCTTGATGTGCAGATTCAACCCTAGTCGTAATGAGGCTGCAGGAATAGCATCAGCTAGTGATAAAGAAAAAACATGGAAGGAAGGAAGGAAAGGAAGAAGGGAGGAAGGAAGGGAGGGAGGGAGAGAGGGAGGAAGGGAGGATGGAAGGAAAGAATGAGAGAAGGAAGATATCAAATGACTCTCAGCCTAGTGAAAAGATGCTCAGTACCTAGGAGATCATATCAGATTGTGTCCTTTCCCCCATAACCTATGGGTCCCTTTGGAGACACAAATTCCTAAAGTTTGAGAGGTGAATTTGACATCAGGGTATGTGGATGTTTGTAATCAACTATCTCCCTAGTGTGATGAATCACAAGGCAAAGGCTAGCATTTATCAAATATAGGTAAGGAAAGGAAGTATTCTTTATAGTTTACCTTTTTTCCTCCCCTTATATAAACGAAGGCTTGGTGAGAGCCTCTCGTACAGAGGTAGAGAAAATGAATGTGTCAGAGGAAGCAGAATCCAGAAGACTATTATGTTGACTTCATCCTGAAAAGAGGTTGGGGATGTAGTTAAAACAAACCACAGCAAAATCCCCCCACTGATATGACCAGGATATTCCTTTGGAAGTTGTAATCATTTCTCTAATTACTATATGACCCTCATATTTTTGGCCAATGCTGTCAGTTTGCCAAAGAGTTGGTCGGGGGCAGTAATCCAATAAGTGTTTTATTTTCAATTGCACATTCACAAATTAAACCACAGCTGCAACCCAGATCAACCCTGTCTGTTCAGAGAGGCATAGGAAAAGTCAATTAGTTTTTCCACTCTCTAGGGCCAAATGGACAATTAGACTAGGGAAAATGGGGGTGGGGTGTGTGTGTGTGTATGCCTGTGCATGTGTGTGTATGACTATTTCATGGACAAAATAAGACTGAAGACTGAAATATCAAGTTCATGTGAATCAATCCAACCAAAGCACGTTGCTTTCTACAAAGACATTTTTACTGTATTAGGTTATAAAATTCCAGAGGGTAAGATTTATAGAATGATCATCATACACTCATCAGTGTCTTGCAAAAACATTTATTGTATAGAAGTTTCTTAAATATTTGTTGAACAAATGTCTGAATGATTGACTGATCCTCTGTGAAAACATGCATTCAGGTAATCACATTCATTTTATCACTTGCTCCTTTCCCAGTCCCCATGTATAGTTGTCAGATCACACTGTCCTATATTTGGAATAATAGAGAGCTGTCAATGTAGCAGATGTCTGGGTTAGCAATCCAATTGCCTCATTCTTTTGTGAATGCTGCCATCAAACAGTGGGTGAGTTCAAAATTAGATGAATCATCACCTCTCTTGTCATTTGGTTTGCCCACCTGCTGACAGGGAGCGATTCACCCTTAATGGGAATCATCCCTAGTGAAGATAACACACCTCCATTTCATTAGAAGCATTGTAAGATTGACCTGGGGTAGGGTGTGAGGGTGTTTAGTGTTTATTATATCATTATTTGCCCCAAACAAAGATAACCTGTGTTTGGAAATGATGTGTGGAAATGGCACTTCAGCTGTAGGCTTTGAAATATTTTTGTCAGTGAATATCGTAGCAACCACAAAATTGCCATGGACTTTTTGTTAGTGGAGGATCATCTCCCTACCTTTTGCAAAACTTTTAAGAAGCGATCATTAATCATAAAATAAAGTCCTAATACAGCATGCCATTTGGGACTTTCTGTAATTGCTTGGCCTGCAATCTCAAGAAACTCTCTAATTCAGCCACAATGGGCATGTTACATTTTTTTTTTGTGCCTGTGACCTCCGTTTCCTAGGTTAATGACACTCTCTCCCCACCTGTGTTCACCTTTTCTACTAATTCATCAACCCTTAGCTTGGATCATCAGATTCTTAAGTATTTCTCTAGTCTCCCTGACCATTATTAAATTCTCCCTCTCCTGAGTTGGTATACGTTATTTTGAAATTTCATTTTCTTGTTTATTACCCTTCAGTAATTGTCCATTACTTATCGTAGAAAGGAGTAAGTGACAGATTTGCCTTTTGTCATGGCTGATGGTGCAAGTTTTACCTTTGAAAACAAAGATTGCGCATTTTGGTTGTTCTCCTACTCAGTGCTTTGCACCACCCCTTTGACAAAGTAAGAATGCAATAACTATTAGTTGAATTGAATTGTACTGAACTGGCCTTATGAAGCTTTTAGTCTAATTGGGTAAAAAGACAAGCAGATTAAGCACCATAAAGAGAATGGCAAAGCATCAGAATTAAGACTGCATAACAATATGGGATAAAATGAATATGGGAATCAGGGAAGTACACTATAAAAATTATTTTAGCTGAGTAAGAGGCAATTGGAAAAGATTTAGACATACCTCTTGTGCTAAATCTTAGAGGATATTGTTATTTTTTACTCTAGTGACTAACACATTCAACAATTCATTTAAAAAAATGAAATATTTGAAATTCCAGAAGATAAAATGAGGGAGACGATGACATATACATTTTATAGAAACATAAATTGGCATAAAGTTTCTGAAAAGTAGTTGGGTTTTATTAGGAAAATTTTGGAAAGTCCATAGTTTTGCTCCAATTATCTCACTTCAAGTGATCTATTCTAAATGCCTAACTGAATATTAGAGCAAAGGTTTATATACAATGATATTAATCACTCTCCTTTTATCTATTACCTGGGTCAGCCTTTAATTAATCACATTCAGGGTACTCTGGGCTGCCTCAGGGCCTTCCCTTCAGCAAAAGTATTCTATCTCAAGCCTTTTCTTCCCCAGCTAAATCCTATATATCTTCACCTCTTACTAAGTTTAAATATACCTTTGCAGGACTACCTTCCTTCTATTCACACAGAAGAAGAGAAGTTAGGTTTACTCCACAACCCACTCCCCCTCTACTATGTTTATATATCCCCCATATTGTCCTTATTCTCCTCCAAACATGTACAGACAAATATTGAGACTCTGTCTTTTCCATATATTCTAAATTCCATGAATATAGGACCAGGTGTATCTTTCTTATTGCCATATCTAAGTGCCAAGCACAGTGCTGCCAGAGCAGGCATGCTTGGATAGTATTTGTTGAAAAAACATACAAATAATCTCAATAACAAAAGATTAAAAAGAAGCTAGAAATCTAAAAGGTGGGTACTTGTTTATGGACGATGATATAGTCATAAGGTGGCGTATGATAACCATTAAAACAATGTTGACATTTGATAATCTCACATAATAACAATGCGTACAATTGTAAATGAAAACAGAAAGATGTAAGATAACAAAAACATGATGATCATCACTCTGTGGAAGGTGTAGAAGTGTTTACATGAAGTGATGCATCACCAGACTGTTGACACTGATTATTGCAGCCTGGAGGGGTTGTGGGTGCATCTCTTCATTCAAAGTACAGGCTTGGGCTCTGGGTGTCAGCAATAAATAAGACAAATGAGATCTTTGATCTCATGGAATGTACTTGTTCATGGTACAGGCAAGTGATCAAGAAGTGAATAAATATACAGAAAAGCAATTCCCAGTTAGAATAATTTTGGGGGACCATGCAAATAGGATAAAATGATGGAATACATCATTGTGAGGGCTCCTCTGGGGGTTTGATTGACAGAGAAGGCTTCGTCTAGGGAGCAATGACCTACCCGAGACCTGGAGAGTGAGGACCAGCCAAGCTTGGGCACAGTGTCTCTGAGAGAGCTTGTTGTGTCTTCCATTTTCTTCCTTATGCTTTGCTGTATTTTAATTTTTCTATAATAAGCATGAAATCGTCTTATGGTTAGAAAAAATTAACTCAATAAAAAGCATATACATAGTCACAAAATTTGCATAGCATAGTGTGAGCCACATAAAAAATGCCCAGTTAATTTTCATTACTAAAGGAAGAAAGGAAGGAAAGGAAGAAGAAGGAAAGAAGGAAGAGTCATGCATCCGTTTCACCAAACTCAGCTCCCTAGTAGGGACATAACCTCAAGATCTTCCACATTGTGAATACCCATTAACTTGGGGATGTCAGCTGGAATCTACACTGGGATTCCAATGTGGGAGACTAAATAATACAGTACATGTAAATTCCTAAAATAGTGCTTGGTACCTAGAAGGTAGGGTGACTTATTTGCCTCAATTTACCTACAACTGGTCCCAGTTTTTTAAATAGTCCCTGACAAACCAAGGGGGTTGGTACTCTGTTAGCAGGTACTTTTTTTTTTTTTTTTTTGTTAGCAGGTACTTTTAATGATAAAGCAATGAGTGGGACTACCAAACATTTCTTGAATGAGTGTTTTTATCTGGAGAAGAAAGGAGGTTTTTGCTCTGGCAGCTAAGAGAGAAGCAGGGGTGGTAGCCCACCATTCATGTACGTCTCTTAGACATTAGTTCCCTACGCTGAGTTATGTCAGACCCCCACAAAAAGGGGCTGTGGACAGAAGCTGAATGGGTGATTTTCACAAAAGCCTCATGAGGTAAGCAAGGCTTTGGCGACTGATGGGGTTGGGAAGGGAAAAATATTCCCAACTTCTCTATGGAATACTGCACAACGTTGGTGAAGAGAAAACACACGATAAGTTAGGGGTACATCAACTGAATATTTAGTTTTGCTTCTTTTGAAGCTGCCCAAATATTTGAAATTTAGGACACATGTATTTTCACCTTAGTGTAGTTTTAGTGATTTGTTCGTTTGTTCATTTATTTTAAGCAGATGATATATTACAGCAATATTAATGAAATTGAAGAAAATTAAAAATACACAGTCACAGGATTCTAACATAATAGATTTTATATATCGTCCTTCTAATATTTTTAGTATGCATTTTAAATAGTCCTAAATATAAGATGCATGCAAGTTAGCTATATGTATTATGTATACAATCTTTATCTTTCTTTTAAAATATTTAATTTATTTATTTGAGAGAGCACAAGCAACAGGGGAGACACAGAGGGAGAGGGAGAAGCAGACTCCCCACCGAGCAGGATCCCCTGTGTAGGGATCCCTACACAGCCTTGATCCCACGGTCCTGGGATCATGATGTGAACTGAAGGTGGACACTTAACTGACTGAGCCACCCAGGTGCCCCAATCCTTATTTTTTATTTTATTTATTTTTTAAGTATTTTATTTATTTATTCATGACAGACACAGAGAGAGAGGAAGAGACGCAGGCAGAGGGAGAAGCAGGCTCGCTGGGCGGGGGGAGCCCAACGTGGGACTCAATCCCAGGACCCTGGGATCATGCCCTGAGCTGAAGGGAGACACTTAACCACTGAGCCACCCAGATGTCCCTCAATCTTCATCTTTTGAAAGCAATTTTAGGTTTATAGCAAAATTGAGCAAAAGGTACAAAGATTTCCAATAAACCCCCTACTCCCACATGTGCATAAACTCCCATATTATCAACATCCCTCACCAGGGTGGTACATATGTTACAATTGTTCAATCTACACTGATACACCATGAACACCCAGTGTCCATAGTTTACATTAGGATTACTCTTGGTGTTGCATTTTCTGTGGGTTTGGACAAATGTGTAACATACATTCATCATATAATCAATCATATTGAATAGTTTCATTGTCCTGAAAATTGTCTGTGCTGCACCTCTTGATCCCTGCCCCTTCACCTGATATTTTTACCATCTCCAAGGATTGGTTTTTCCTAGACTGTTATATAGTTGGAATCACACAGTACACACTTTTCCCAGATTGGCTTCTTTCATTTAGTAATATATATTTAGGATTCCTTCCTTTCTGAGTCTTTTCATGGCTTGACAGATTACTTTTTTTAGTACTAAATAATATTCCATTACTGGATACATAGTCTGGATGTACCACAGTTTGTTTATCCGTTCACCTATTGAAGAACTTCTAGATTGTTTCCAAGTTTCAGCAATTACGAACGAAGCTGTTACCAGCATCCATGGGCAAGTTTTTGGGTGGACATAAATTTTTGACATCTTTGGGTTAATACCAAGGAGTGCAATTGCCAGATTGCACGGTAAAGTACATTTAGTTTTTGTTTTGTTTTTTATTTTTTTCAGAAACTGCCACACTGTATTTCAAAGTAGTTGTACCATTTTGCAGCCTCACCAGTAATGAATGAGAGTTCCCCTTGCTCCACATCCTCACCAGCATTTGATGTTGTCCGTGTTTTAGATTTTGGTCATTATTACAGTTATGTAGTGGTATCTCCGTGTTTTAATTTGAATTTCCTGGTGACATAGGATGTGGAACATCATTTCATACACTTATTTGCCATCTTATGTCTTCCTTGGTGAGGTTTCTTGAGATCTTTAGCCAGTTTTATTTGGGTTGTTTCTTATTGTTGATTTTTAAAAATTCTTCGTGTATTTTGGTAACAGATCTTAATCAGGTATGTCTTTAGCCAGTATTTTCCCTCACTCTGTGGCTGGTCTTTTCAACTCCTTGACAATGTTTTTTTTTGCAGAGCAGAAGATTGTAATTTCATAGAATCCCGCTCTTAATTCTTTTTTTCATGGATTGTGTTTTTTGGTGTTGTATCAAAAAGATATTGCCAAACCCAAGAACATCTAGATTTTTTTTCCTATATCATATTCTAAGTGTTTCATAGTTTTGAACTTTAGATCTGTGACCTAAATGTAGGTCCATGACCCATTTGGAGTTAACTGTTTATGGAGAGTATACAGTTTAGGTATAGATTTATTCTTTTGCATGTGGATGTTTAGTTGTTCCAGCTTTCCATATTTTTATTTAATATATCATGCATATTATTTCTGGTTCTCACATAAGCTTTCCTACCATTATTTTTAATTTAATTTAATTCATTTTAATTTTTTTAAAGATTTTATTTATTTATTCATGAAAGACACAAAGAAAGGCAGAGACACAGGCAGAGGGAGAAGTAGGCTCCGTGCAAGGAGCCCAATGTGGGACTCAATCCTGGATCCCGGGATCACACCCTGAGCTGATGGCAGATGCTCAACCACTGAGCCACCCAGGTGTCCCTATTACCATTATTTTTAAAGGCTACGTAACATTTCGTCATCAGTACTGTGCTAGGGGACACTTTTATTTCTTATCAAAAGTAACAACATTTTTGCACATAAGGCATTTGTATTTCAGACCATTTTCTTAAGGCATATTTATAGAACTGCAATTATCTGGTCAAAAGGAAGAGCACCCTAATGTCTTTGATCTATTTTGCTACTTACTTGCGAATGCCCGTTAGTAATTTCAAGCACCAACAGTAGGTTATGACACTTAAAGACATAACAGAACAAAAAAGTCTGATGTTTGATTCTGCTTGTATTCATACTGAACATTTTTATCATATTTATTTACTAGTTGTAGGTCTTCTTTTGTAAATTTCTTTTCAAATTTTTGCCCATCTATCTTTCAGTGAATTGTTTTCCCTAACAAATATTCTATTTTTAATAAGGTCTTTTAGCTCTTTTCTCATCCTATTTTGTAAAAACAGTTTCTACTCTGCTCTTCACCTTTACATTTGGTTATACTTTTTAACCTGCATAAAGTTTACGTTTTTACATTACAACCTATTGAAATATATTTTTCTTTTTTTATTTCTTCACTTATCCATTTAGAAACCTATTTACCTTCCATGTCTTTAAAAAATATTCAATTCTCTTTCTATCTAGTTTTTATCGTAAAATATATAATTTACTTTTTTACATAGATTCGATTTTAAGTTACTCTATGGAGAGATAAGAGACATTAACTTTTTTCTTTTCCAGTCTGTTATCCTTTGTTCTACTACATACTGTGAACTCAATGATACTTTAAAATAACATAATTGGAGTTCACATTTACACCTTATTTACTACTGTTGAACTATGTTTTAAGCTAAATTAATAAAGCAATGGCTATCTTGATAAAACAAGCAATTTTATAAATGTAATTTGAATATTTTTGTATACATTTGGATTACATACATAACAAATTTTGGAAAGAAATATCTGTCCCAAATTTGATAGAGAATGGCGAATAATTGTTTTGAGATTTTAGGTTGCTTTATGTTATTTCCTCCCATCCTTATTGTATTTGATGACTCCCTGATTCAAAGCAGATGTGAATTTTAATATATTTTGCAAACTTCTCAGTAAATAAATGAACAAAAAGCATATAATGTTCCATGCCCAGGGTGGGAGGGGGTGTAATTAATGACAAGACATAAGGCTCTGCTCATATGAATAATATAGAAGGAATATATAGATTTTTCTTTAAAAATGGATCAAGGGACCATAATATAAAGGAATAAGATTATAGGGGCTAGAAAGAGCCTGAGGGTACATCTAGTTCAACTGGCTCATTGAATTGTAATAAAAATAATAGCAGTGAATATTAATTTGACTTTATAACACAGAGACTGTACTAAGTGCATTATCTCATTTATTTATCAGAATCCTCTGTGTACTCCCAGCTTACAAATGAAGAAATTTACATGTGACACCACTGCTTCAGCATGATCATGAAGAAATTTCCAACAAAGAGAAGTGACTTTTCAAAAATCACAGAATTGAGTCAAGACTATCAAACTCCCTGAGATATGCCAGTTCCTGGTGCAATTTTTATTTGATGTGGCTCGTGCAAGACAGTACACACACACACACACACACACACACACACACACCCTGCATTTTCTAATAATGTCATTTATTTTTTTGCAATAGAATCTTTTCTGAGTCTCACTTTAAGTACTCTAAGTACACAACATACAACAGTGCATTATTAATGCATTTATATTCTTTTAAAGATTCCATATTGTAAAGTTATTTGTAACTGTCACAATCATGACAGGGAGAAGTAAAATGAGTAATCATAATTAGTTGTTATGCTCATGCTTTCTTGCCACATCTGGTCAATGTAATTAGATTGTGCTCCTTGTGCTCCACTTTTCTGTGATGGGCTCAAATTCTGGCTTCATGTGGTGTCATCACATCCTGTAGTTATCATTGACATTTTCTCCATTAGCATAGCTCCCTGAGGGAGTCCCCTATGCCGGGCATATCATTCTATAAATTCTACTTTGTTCGTGCTGTCAAGGAATGCACCACTACCGCCTTTGTTCCTCACCAAAATACCATGAATCGCTGTATCCCACATATGATTTAAGTGGAGAGAAGATCTGGAGTAAAGAAACTTGTGGTTCATCTTTTGTCTCTCCTGCAAATAAGTGGATCACTTTTGGGCAAGTTACTTAATCTTTGTAATTCTCATTTTACCTGTCTGTAAAATGGGGGTGTGGATTCACGGAGTCTTAGGGGTTTTCTAAGAGATTTACATTTATAGCATGCAATTGTTTCTCAAGAAATATTGTTTGTTTTCCAAAGGCAGGTCTCTTTTCATAGACATTGGGCAGCTCTTAAGATCTTGCTTGCTTCCCTATCATGGCTGAGTTTTTAATTCAAGAACTTCCTTTACCCTAATTCCTCCTTGCATATTAATATGGCATTATTAGGTCTTAATTGCTTTGGGAAAGCTAACCGTAAGTACTAAGCATTCACGTAACACAATTTAAGTTTGCATATTCGTCTAGAGAAAGACAGCTATAACTTTCCATTCTTCTCTGCTGATTTTCCCCCATTAACATTATTTGTTGAAGATGAAATTTCATAGTAGGAACCGAAGGGGAAGGAAAAGAAGTATTTCAGCTTATGATAGTCACAGAGCCATCTCCGAAGACCTTGGTTTTACGTGTGTTAGGTGCCAAACTTTGGTCTTCATTCTGAACTTTCTTACACATTTACAATGGCGAAATATGATGGAAAAGACTCTGGGCTCATCATTCAGAGAAACCATCTGTGCCAGAGTAACTGTCTGTGGAGAGGGAAAAAATAAATCATTTTCAAAAATCCCATTGCTCCAAAATCTGGTCCAATGCCACCGTCTTGAGTGCCAAGTATTCCATCTGGCAAAAGCAAGTCATGGAAAAGCACAAAGGCAATTTACCCAATTGGCCTGGGCAGAAAGTTTATTCTTCAATTATTTTTTGCGAGTCTTCCCTCGGAGTGTGGTTCAGACGGTTCTGCACTAGGACCCACGGTCGGGCAGGGTTCAAGTAGGCAAAAACACAACTCAGTGGGAGTACGAGTAGAATTTGCAGTAAGTTAGTCTCACAATTTTATTGCTCCTTTTTAAAAATCCTTCCTTCCTAACAGGTTAACCCTATTTATGGGTTTTCAAAGAGGAGCTTCCTGATAGTATCATAGAACCAGATATAGAGTAAGTTGATATTCAAACTTACTATTGTGAAGTATCAAGACCTTTGACAATTTATAATCTGACAGCCTCACTTCTTAAATGGGCTGCTGTGGTAATGCAATTAATTGGTAACTTCCTTATCTCTATCATCTTCTATTATTTTTAGGTAAAGGCTTCATTTTAAAACGAGTCAACTTTCCCTTCGGTATCCTTGGAAACCAACCAATCCAATGGTTTTGCTGCGTTGGTGAGACAATCTATTTCTTGGGAGATTGCCATTTAGAGGATTAAAACGATAAGGCCCCAAAGAAGGAATTTTTCTGACAGCAAATCAATTCATGTACCTTTCAGAGAGTTTTCTAGAAATTTGCTTCAGAACAGTTGAATAAAGGTAATGTCATTTCAGGACTAGGATACTCGGCTCTGATAGCGAGCTTCTAACCAGCATACTTTCAGAGCTATCACCAGCTGGTTATTTGCACTCTGTAGAATGCATGTTCTGTACTCTAGAGACATGAATCACTTGTTCAATTAAAAATAGTATTTCCCTAGGAATTATTTGATCAAGAATGGGAATAAGTTGTGGGTGAAATTGTGGCCATTTACATTTCTCTCTTGGAAACAGGCCTGCAGTTTCATGACAGTATATACACATATTGATCAACTTCTCTCTCTCTGAAACATCAGCTGTAGGATTAATGACTGTGGATTTTTCTAGGATTTCCTTAAAACTAGGTCAAGCCTTTCCAATGTGGGAGTTAAATGCATGCTTTTCATTGTAGAATTTAGGGAAAAATTGGATGCCAAGAGAAAAGTGTATTAAGCACCTGGTCACAAGCAATTCTTTACCAAATTGTATCTGAGTTTTGTTTACTCAAAATGAATGTAATCACTCTGTAGGATTATAGTGTGGAAATTATCTGATCAATGACAACTTCCAATGTCACAATCCAGCTTGAGGAATCATTTTATCTACATTATCAGACATATTCATCCTGTCAATTACTGCATTAATCTTTCAAATCTTTATTAGATATCTCCAATGTGTCAGTTACTCCATAAAAACTGGGGATACCCCAGTGTGATATAAAACTTTAAAATGTTCACCATTTTAAAGATGCATATAAATTAATACTTATAAAACAAAGAATATAAAATTGCAAAGGAAATGGAGAATAGATTAGCTAATTTTCCTGTTTAGATTTGATTTCAGCCCCTACATCTGAATCATGAAGGGCATCTGGGTGGCTAAGGGATTGAGTGTCTGACTTTGGCTCAGGACATGATCCCAGGGTCCTGGGATTGAGTTCCACATCAGGCTCTCCACAGGGAGCCTACTTTTCCTTCTGCCAATTTCTCTGCCTCTGTCTCTGTGTCTCTCATGAATAAATAAATAAAATCTTAAAAAAAAAGATTTGAATCATGAAAAATTAAAAACAAAGAAAAAGAAATGAAGGTAATGCTAAACAAAGATAGGAGTATGCAAAAGTTACTGACTTGCGAAAGCTTGGAATATGGTGGAAAATATGTCTATGGTGCAACATAACTGAGTGTGGGGATAAATGGCTGTAAAGGAAGTTAAAGGGGACTTTCTGTGTTAAGCAAAAGTGTTCTGATTTAATTGTCTAGGTTGTAGAAACTTATGGAAGGATTTTAAGCAGAAAAGTGCTAGGATCCCGTTTGCATTTTAGAAGAATAAGGTACAAGAAAGAGCTTTTAGAGGGAAGGCAGTGGAAGCAGAATAATTTAGACAATAGGAGCCCCCAAAGAATGAGGATGGGACCTGAAATTAAAATTTGGGCAGGTGGAACCAAGAGAAATGATGATGAGGATGTGTGTCATTGCTGATGTCACTAACAGAAGGTAGAGAATAGAAGAGTCAAAATAGTTCTTTGCTTTTTGTCTACTCTTTGCATCCTGGCTTACTTCCACCACATAGTTATTTCCCTATTAATATTCATTTATTTATTTAGATGGAGGTGTTCTAGCATGAAGCCAGGTGGAAAGAGGGGAAGCGATGTACAGTTTGGGCAGAAAAGGGCTGCATTATCCTAGTGGATAACCATAGTATTCCTAACATCCCACATCTGGGCAGTGAGTATTTTAAAATCAGAATGTTGGATTTTACATTTGGTTTCTTGAATGTCACCATTCCAGTCTGATGAGATTATTTGGGATTTTGATTCTGTTGTGTCTTCCAACTTCATGTCACAAAAAAGTGAAGGGCAGTATTTGTGCATAAAGATTTTCTCCAAGTCACAATACAGCTTTTACTGGATGATGCCAGGAACACTGTGCTGTTGAACAAAACTAATTACTTCACTCCACAGAGACACCAAGAAACTAATCACTTCTTTCAGTGGAGTTATTCAGAAGTCGTAAATCTACAGCAAAGTGTTGTAATTTAGACCAAGGCTATAAAGGGAGATTATATTGAGTGTGTTTTGCTTAAATCAATAGCTTGTAGTTTCACATTATATCTCTAAAAATCCAGGACTGGTAGCTGTAAATGTACCTCACACACCTATTGATTGCTTATAGCTTAACGTCCTTATGTAAAGTCAGGATGATATTTCTGCTTTCAATATTTATCTTTATATGGTATATTAACATCAGGGAAATCAGGTTTATTGTATTATTCTAAAAATGATTAGGAATAAAGAGATACTTGTATTGTAAGGTTGATCCAATGATCATCTAGTCATGCTACATTTTATTAGTTAACTAAAATTAGCTGCAATCAACTGAATGCTTACCACTTTAGTTATTAATCATTTAAATTGGTGATTTCAGGTAATTTTCATAATAATGGCAAGATTTTAGCACTGTAAGTAGTCTGATCACATGGAGAAGGAAACTCACACTTAGGATATGGTACTTCCTCAAGATTTTTTTTTTCTTTTTTCCTCAAGATTTTTAGGTAGCTCAGTATATATTTGAACCCAGAGCTGTCTATCTATAGAACCGGAACACTTCACTGTATAGTGTGATGACAACTGTTAATAATTCCATAGGAATAACAAATACATTTATTTTTCAGAGTTTCTGAACCTAAGAAACTTGAAAACTCAAAACCTAAAGTCTGATAAGCACAAAATGAATTCACATACAAGCAGAGAGTGGGATAAAGCTAGTTCTTTTATTGTGGATTTTAAAACCACAATGGGAAAATACTGGGGGGCAATGAAGTTCTGCCATAGAAAATTTCCGACTGAGAAAAGAAGGCATTGGATTTTCTGTAGGCAAATGTGTTTCCAGTTGTTGACAATGTCTGAGGAAGTTACCTCAATTGGACACTCTTTTGAGACTTTGTTCTTTACCTGGTGTAAATTCGATTCGACATCCATCTCAGCAGGGATTTGAACCTGCAGTACTTAACTGATTAACGCTCCTGCTCCTAAATATATCGTAAGTCTTTGTTCCTACAGACAGAGATTTGTAGAATTTTCTCAGGTTATACACTTCACCTGTTACTCAAGAGGGGATTGGTGTGGATGGTATGACAGCTTTGTGGCTACTCATGAGTCAAGTGTTCAGAAGTTGTCTTCAGTATTTTATTTGAAGCTGTATCTTATAGCACAAGGCCTATAAATACATTCATATTGCAGTGCAAAACCAAAGTTTTGTCCAAAACCAAAACTTAGAGAAATCTCATGCATGTACCTTTTCAATAACTTACTCCTTTTCATCTCTCCTTTAGAGCAAACAGCCAAAACCTTACTGGTGTTCATGTTCAGTGTCTGTGAAATTGCAACACGTATAAAGAAGACAACAGATCAATACCTACTTCCCCCAGGGCATATTTACTTTAGCTTAAAAAATACCCTAGGGTGTTTTACTATTTCTAGTTTTTTCTTGTAAAGGGAGAACTTAAAAGAAACAATCTGAACCACTGTGGACCAAAGAGGAAATAGTGTTGAGAAATTGCAGACTTTTGAGGCATTAAGCAATGAGCTGTCCGGAAAAATAAATAAATAATTTCACAAGGAAAAAAAAAAGTCCTTGGGAATTGAGATGTATTAGACAATGCATCAAAGGGGATAAAAGGAAAAGAAAGTCAGGTAGTTTACAATAAGATCTAGGAAGATAAAGTCCCGCATGTCCCACTTCTCATGATTAAGAAATAAGGAGACAACATGAGGTGTCCTGCACTCAAGATACTTCATGAGGACAAACAGAAAAGTGTAGAAAACAAAACAACACACCTCAGTCCCAAGACCTTATTTCCATCTGCTCACATTGCTCCCACCTGCTCTAGTTTATCAAAGTCACTCAAGTGTCATGTGAAGGGCACCCTTGTTGCTTTGGCTTGGCCAGCACAGAGCCATGTGACATGTTGGAGTTGTTTCAGTCCGTTCTTAGCTTCCCAGGGCGACTTTGGAGTTACATTCATAACATTTAAGACGGACTCTCTTCCATCAGTTTTCCTCATAGATTTATGCCTTTGTTCCTTTCCTTTTAAAGCAGGAGTGACTTTAGCAGTTCTTCAGATCTGAGTTTTTCACACACCCAGAATTTGCTTTGGTAAAGACAGCCTGGCAAGTCAGGAAGGAGACCACTCGACACCTAAAGAATGTCACACACAGTTATCTTCCTACTGGTAGGTATCATGTCTCTGAGGATCACAGAAATGAGGATAATCTGACCATCACATTCAAAAAGAGGACAGAGTTTGTTCTTCAGAGAGGGTAGGGAATAAATCGAAAGTTATGACCAAGAATCAGAAGATCAGGCTTCACTCACAGCTTTATCTCAAACTGGGTGACCTGGATCAACTACCTTACCTCTCTGGGCTTTAAGTTTCTCCTCCTTCCCCCCCACCCCCCAAAAAAGGACATCAGTATTTTTCAACTAGCCTAATTCAATTCCCATCAGACTCGTATATTATTGTGGGTATAGACCACACATATGTCACAAATATAGAGCTACATAAACATCAGGGATCAAGTTCTCTCCCAAGATTTTAGATTTAATTGGATATTAGGTGAAGTCCAGACATTAGAGATATTTGGATTTATTAAAAGCTATCCAAGTGGGGCACCTGGGTGGCTCAGTTGGTTAAGCATCTGCCTTCAGCTCAGGTCATGACCCGAGGGTCCTGGGATGGAGCCCCACATTGTGTTCCCTGCCCAGTGAGGTGTTTGCTTCTCCCTCTCCCTCTGCTCCTCATCCTGCTTGTGCTCTCAAATAAATAAAATCTCTCTCTCAAATAAATAAAATCTTAAAAAAAGAAAAGCTATCCAAGTGACACTAATAAGGAACCATGGTTGAGAGCCACTAGTATGGATAACATCTAAGTAATCCCCATTCTCCAGGTACAGAAACTCCATTTAAAATAATTTTTAGGGAATTTTCATGTACATGGCAATGAGGCAGAAGGGAGGAGGAGAAGGAAGGGAGATGAGAAGAAAGAAGGGGGGTGGGAGGAGGAGAACTGCAAATCATTATTCTTGACCTTCATATTCTCATAATCTGTTAGGGAATACCCAACAATACCCACTACTGCTATAGCACAGGTTATATTAAATCAAAATGGCCAAATCCTTGAAAAAAATAGAAGTGAAATTAGCCATCCATAAGAGTTTCTATAAAGGTAGAAATCAACAGGAATTACAATTAGGGCATGAAAGAGACATGTAGGTAGGCCTTGGAGGACAGGTAATATGTGTTTAGCAGGTGTGAAAGAAGGCACTGTAGATACACTGGACTCTCTCTGTCCCAGATACACCATGGAGAGTCATGCCCCCAAGCCTTTGCTCACAACATTTCTTTATCATCTACTCTTAGATGTCATTTCCTATTTGTATATTTCCCTACCTCTAACAAAGATATGATTACTCCTTGTTTTTTTGCTCAAGGATTTATTCAGTTGACATTTTTAAAAATCACCTACTACATTTCATTATAGTTATTTGTTTTCAAATCTGCCTCTTTCTTTAGAGACTTTTAAGTGCTCTAAGACTTTTAAGTGCTTATTGTCAATGTGCAAAACAGTATTTTAGAGAAAGTGTTCTTGAGTTAAATAAGCATGGATAGAAGAACAAGAGTAAAGATTTTTACTTGGGGGATCCCTGGGTGGTTCAGTGGTTTAGTGCCTGCCTTTGGCCCAGGGCGCGATCCTGGAGTCCCAGGATCGAGTCCCACGTTGGGATCCTTGCATGGAGCCTGCTTCTCCCTCTGCCTGTGTCTCTGCCACTCTCTCTCTATGTCTATCATAAATAAATAAATAAATAAATAAATAAATAAATAAATAAATCTTTAAAAAAAGATTTTTTACTTGACAATGGTTAGGAAATAAATATGGACACACAGTGAGGACAGAATATAAAATTTTTGGGTTCTGAGTAGTGTCATATTTGGAGACACACAATGAGGGGGAATAATTTTGAAACCTTTTCAGTTGGAGTTCTCTGAGCAGGAAAATGACAGTTGGAGGCTTTATTGGAAAGGGAAAAAAAATAAAGGTGAGAAATGTTCAAGAAGGATCAATAGGAATTGGTGATTGATTAGAAATGGGTGGAGGTCCGTCTGCAATTTTTGAAGCTGAGGGAACTGTGGTCTCATTAGCCCACATAACAAGAGAATTAAGAGTGAGAGCTACAGCTGAATTAAGTGTGTGGTTGTCTGTCAGATAAAGTTGATGTGCTTATCTGAAGCACAGAAAGAGAGGATGGGGTATCTGCAGGAAGACATTTTACAGACACTGAAGGGGTGAAAATAGAGGATGAATTTTGCAAAATAAGCTGAGGCTGGAAGTGGGGCTCTGAGAGCCATTGACACAGGAGTAAGGACTAAAGATCCAGAAGCCTAATAGAAAGAAAGAACTTTTAAAATTTTTAAAAAGATTTTATTTTTTTATTCACGAGAGACACACAAGGAGAGGCAGAGACACAGGCAGAGGGAAAAGCGGGCTGCCTGAGAGGAGCCTGATGTAGGACTCGATTCCAGGACCCTGGGATCACGACCTGAGCCAAAGGCAGATGTCCAACCACTGAGGCACCCAGGTGTCCCACAGAAAGAACTTTGAGAAAGATAAGCAGAGGCTTAGGCATCTTTGGGAAAGAGCTTGAGGAGAAAGAAGAATCACCACATGAGATAGGAAAGGAAAAGGCAAGAAGAGAAATAGATAAGCTGAAAAACAAAACAAAACAAAAACCCTGGTTTTGTTTGTTCACATAAATTGAGTACAAAAATAAGTAAATGAAAACTATTCCTAAATGAACCCAAATTCCACTCTAGAGAGAGAACAAAATTACTAGGAAGATAAAAATTATTTTCTGTCCATTTTTTTTTCTACTTTCCTTCTAATCTGGTGGTTCCCAAAGGGGAAGGGGGGAAACAAGAAGAGAAACTTAAAAATGTGGTATTAGAAGCTAAAAGGAAGAAAGTTTCTAAACAGAAGAAGTGGTAAAGTCTATTTACTTTCCCAGATAGGGAAAATCAGTTTAGAGAGAATGCTGTCATTGGTTTAAGCTAAAAGAAAGTTCCAGAGAACCCGTGAAAGAGCTGCCATTTTTGTGCAGAGGGGAGAGAAGCTCACAGGGATTCAGAAGTCAATTGGGTAAATCTGCTGAGTAACAGAATAGAGAGCATTGAGATGAAGGTTGAACCAGAAGTGAATTATTTTTCAAAGAAGTGGGAATGAAATTTATCTAAATATAACTAACAAAATAAACATTTTGTTTCATCCATCTATGTATGTTACATTGTTAATACCACAAAGCCTAAATTATGAATTTCATAGTAAACTTAAATATGTGATGTGTGTTCTCCAACTTTGTTTTTATTCTTCAAGTTGCTTTATTCTAGGCCTTTTGCATTCCTGTGTACATTTTTGATCAGTTTTCAGTATCTACAAAATAATATGGAAGGATTTTTATACGTATTGTTTTCAATGCGTAGACTGATTTGGAGGAGAAATGATAGTTTTGATAATATCAGGTCCTCTCTCTGATCAATAAGTATATTTTCCACCTGTGTCATTAATTTTTGAAATTTGCCTTCTCACATTAATATTTTATGGTTTTGAGCATACAAGTATTGCACAACTTCTTTCAAAACTATTTCTAAGCATTTCTTAATTTTTTGTTTCTTTCACTAGAGTTAATGACTCGTCACTTATATAACACCCAGTGCTCATCCCAACAAGTAGCTTTTTTGATGCCCCATCACCCATCTAGCCCATCCCCCACCCACACATTTCTTCTTTTTAATGTTACTGTAGTTTTTGATACTATTTTCATTTCTTTTTTTAAAAATATTTTATTTATTTATTCATGAGAGATACACAGAGAGAAGAGAGGTCGAGACATAGGCAGAGGGAGAAGCAGGCTCCCTCTGGGGAGCCTGATATGGGACTTGATTCCAGGACTCCAGCCTGAGCTGGGGACCTGAGTCAAAGGCAAACACTCAATCACTGAGGCACCCAGGTGCCCCTCATTTTAATTTCTAATTGCTCATTGTTATATAGAGAAATGCATTTTATTAGCCTTCATCTTCCAACATTGCTAAACTTAGTTGTTAGTCCTGGTAACTCTTTGGTAAATTCTCTGGGGTTTTTTATGCAAATTACCATCTATTCTGTAAAGAAAATTTCATTTTATATCTTCTTTTCCAATCTATGTACTTCTGTTTTCCTCATTTTATTAAAGTGGTAAAACCATCAGTACAATGTCAAGTGGACAATATTGTTTTCATCTTGGGAGGGATATATTTAGTCATTTCCATTAAAGTATCATGCTTTCTGTAGGTTTTTTGTAGATGTCCTTTATCAAGTTGAGGAATTTTTGTCTATTTCTAATTTGTTGAGAATTTTATAATAAGTACACAATTTTGTTGAATGGTTTTTCTGCATTTATAAATGTGTGTTGTGTAATAAATATTTACTTTGCTTAAATAGCCTAGGACATTGGTTTTGTTAATATTGAACCAACTTTGCATTCCTAAGATCAACCCTAATATGTTCTATTGTGTTATCTGTTTTTTTGTTATTGAGGGATTCAGTTTGCTCATATTTTGTAAAGGATTTATATCTTTATCTTAATAGAAGATACTGCTTTGGGCTTTCTGTTTTGTTTTGTTTTGTTTGTTTTTTTGTAATACCTTTAATTGGTTTTGTTAATGGAAAACTGTTAGCTTCATAAAATGAGATGAGAAGGGTTCTCTCTTTTATTTTCTGTATGATTGGTATTATTACTATTGATTTTTATTGTTTGATAAAATTTGCTGAGGGAGCCATTTGGGCCTAGAGTTTTCTGTGGGGGAATATTTTAAGTTATGAAATGAATTTCCTTACTGGATATTGATCTAGTTCTTCTTGAATAAGCTTTGGTAGTGGGGTCTTTAAAAAAAAGTCCATTTCAGATAGGTTATCAAAGTTCTTAACATAAACCTTCTTATTCCCTTAACTTTTTAAAGTCTATAGAGCATGTAGTGATAAGCAAATTTTTTGGCTCTAATATTGGTAAGTTATACCTTATTTCTACATTTTTTGATCAGTATTTGCTTTGATCTCTTAAAACAGTTCTTAGTTTCATTGAGTTTTTGATTGCTTATCTATTTTTCTTTACTTTGATTTCTGCACTTTTTAATTTTTTTACTTTATTTAGAAATTTCCTTTATTGAAGTATAATTGAGATACAGTGTTATATTAGTTTCAGGTGTACAATATAATAATTCGACAATTTTACGTATTACTCAGTATATATCATGAGAAGTGTAATCTTTTTTTTAAGATTTATTTATTTATTTGAGAGGAGAGAGAGGAGGAGAGTCACAATCATGGGGAGGGGTGGAGAAAGAGGGAAAGAGAAACATGAGCAGAATCCTTGCTGAGTTTGGAGCCCGACTCAGAACTTGATCTCAAGACCCTGAGATCATGACCTGATCTGAAACCAAGAGTTGGGTGGTTAACCAACTGTCTCACCCAGGAGCTCCCATGATGATAAGTGTACTATTAATTCCCCTTATTTTTTTTAAATCTATCTCTTATTTTTATTATTGATTTCTTCTGCTTACTTTGGGTTTAATTTGCTCTCTCTTTTTCAAGTTTCTAAGGGGAAACCTGGACCATTGTTTTGAATCTTTTTCATTTTCTATAAACATTTACTGCTACAAATATCCTCTAAAGCACTGCTTTAATTGCATCCCACAAATGTTAATAAACTGTATTTTCATTTCATTCAATTCAATTCAGTTTCCTAATTTTCCCTGTGATTTCTTTGACTCATAGGTAATTTATCTTTCTCTTACTTATTTTTAGTTTAATTCCTATGTGGTTTAGAGGACATATTTTGTATGATTTCAATTGTTTTAAAGGTTTTGATATTTGTTTTCTGGCACAAAATGAGTTTTACCTCCATGGATAATATATTCTTAAATTATAATTTGCATTATGCTATTGTTGGATGTTATGTTCTTTAAATGGTTATTAGGTTGAGGTCATTTGTAATGTTGTTCAAATCTTCTCTTTTTAAAAAAAAAAAGATTTTATTTATCTGAGAGTGAGAGAGCACAAGCTGGGGCGAGGGAGAGGCAGAGAAAGAGCATGAGAGAATCAACTATTCTATACGTTACTCAATATTCATCATAAGTGTACTCTTTTATTTAAAAAATATTTATTTATTATTTATTTATTTTATTTATTTATTTGAGAGTAAAAGAGAGTGAGCATGGGAAGGGTGGAGGAAGAGGGAAAGAGAAACTTTAGCAGAATTCTTGCTATGCTCAGAGCCTGGCTCAGGCCTGACATGGGGCTCAATCTCACAACCCTGAGATCATGACCTGAGCAGAAATCAAGAGTCAGACGCTTAACAGACTGCACCACCCAGGCACTCCCATTGAATCTTTTATCTTTAGCATCACATCTGCTGAGAAGCTCATGGAAGTTTTCATTTCCAATATTATGTTGTTTATCTCCTACGCTTCCAGCATTCCCATTTGATTCTTTTTATACTTTCCCATCTGCCCAAACATGTTGTCTATCTTTTCCATTAGATACTTTAATGTATTAAATCATAGTTTTCAAAATTCCCTGTCTGGGATTTCTCACGTTAGTCTAATGCCTGGATTTGGTTCTGCTTTATCCCTTCCTTCATTCCTTCGTTTCTTCTTCCTTATCTCTCTCCCCCCACCTCTCTTTTCTTACAATTCGTGTTTGAATAGTGGTCATTGCTTATGTAACCACAAAGACTGAGGTAACTAGTATGTATGGCCTAAAACAAGCACACCTGTTTCTCTGTCAGGGGATTAGCAAGGGCAGTTGAGGCAATGCAGTTGGTAATCAAGCAGATTGGGCTTTGCTGCTGTTAGCCGCCTTAAGTGCACGCAGACTTTAAATTCCTTCCATGGTAGGTGGCCGCAGCCTAGTGCCCCATGTAGATCCTGCAGTGCTGGATGGTTTTCTCAGGGCTCCTGATCCAGCCTAAGCTTGCAGCGGGTCCTGCGTGGCTTTATCAGGTGACAGTTCTCTTTTAGGCTCTTGTCCCTTTCCCGGTGATAAACTGCTATGGTTCGCTACTTGGTGCAAGACTTGTGGTGGGCCCAAGTTCTCTGTTCCCCTGTGCCCCCTCAGAGCATGTGCCTGCCATTTGGGGATAGGGTTTTGCTAGCATTCCTGCTCCTCCACCACAACATGCAAGCTTTACTTTGTATCTGTGGAGGGGAAGGCTCTTGGGTAGGAGGGATTTTCCTGTCTCACTCTCTCCTCCAGAAGTGGAGGGGGTTTTGCTTCTATTTTTCCTCAGCAGCACTATGCCATTGCCTGAGACTGGGGGCAGGAATGGTAGTGCCCTTCCCACAACTGTGGACAATGTTGCCCCTACCTCAGGAGCAGACCTCTTGCTTTTACTCCTCACTCAGAGGTTTACGTTTGCTTTGAACTTTAGTAGCTGATGCCCTTTGCTTTGTTTCCTCTTTGAGGCAGTGAATCTTTGTTGGAACCTTTGAGAGAGAAAGGTTGCCTGCCCCAGCCCCAGTGACTTAGGACCTTTACTTTGGAGAAGTTTCCAAGAAAGCGGATATGGCTTCATGCTGAAGGGGACTCTCAGGTCACTTGCCTTGTCCCCTGGGTTTCTCGTGAATACCAGTAGAGGTCCATGAAAGAAAGGCTGAGGGCAGCCCACGTGGCTCAGTGGTTTAGCACCAGCTTCAGCCCAGGGTGTGATCCTGGAGACCCAGGATAGAGTCCCACGTCAGGCTCCCTACATGGAGCCTGCTTCTCCCTCTGCCTGTGTCTCTGCCTCTCTCTGTGTGTCTCTCCTGAATAAACAAATAAAATCTTAAAAAACTGCATGTGAGAGTGGATTCTCCTCAGGTCTAGGGCTCCTGGGTATTTTAAGGTGACATATTAACCCATAACTGGCTTTTAGGTATTTGCTGAAATTTTGCCTGTTTTCTTCTTACCTGTAATTATAGATGATTGATACAACATAGATGATTTATACATATACAAACATTGATGATTTATTCAATGAAGTAATTCACCTGAGCCTTCTGGCCATCGCCTGCTGCCCCAGGTGAAACTGTTCTTCACTCTCTCCTTAGAGAACCTATTATCCTTTGGAATTCAGTTCACTGGTTCTTGTGCAGCCTCTGTTCTCTGATAAGGTCAAGAAAGGTTATGGCTTTATAAATTATCTGGCTCCCCTCCCTTCAGTTTGAGAGTGGGAACAATATTCTTCTTTGTAGTCCCTTAAGCAGAGGCAGAGCACAAGGTTTTGACATTCCCTTCTAAAGTTTATATTTGGTGAGATCTGTCAAACCTGTCAGTTTACCTTTATGACTTTGTTGTGTGTGTTTAATTTTTAATGTCTCTTCCACATTCTGAGAAAATATTATGGTTCAATTTTTTATTCATCACATTGTGTTCTTTAGTGTAGCTGGATTTCTTTTTCCTAACAGTTAAACAGACTTCAAAACAATTTATTAAATACATCAGTTGCCCCAAGTATTTGGCTCCTACAACTTAATATATACTAAATTCCTACATGTATTTCTTCCTTTCTGTGTTTACACAGATGTATGGTATGATAGGTGTGGTCAATTGTCTGCAAAGATGGCTGCCAGTAATTCTCATTCTAATACATGGATGTTGCTCATCTACCAAGAAATGGAGAGTATTTCCTCTTCCCTTGAGCATTCTCTGGCCTGAGGATTGCTTTGATTGTTAGAAATTAAGAGTTAGATACACCACTTCTGGGCCTTGGGTTTAAGACGCTTGGCAGACTCTGCCTTTGCTTGCTTAGAGTCTCGATCCACCATAACTGGGTTTGGCTACCCTGCTGGAGAGAGCAGATGGAGAGCATGACCTTCTGAAGGATGAAAGTCAATGGGGGAAAGGAGGACCTAAAAGATGAAGGACCATGAGAAGAGACAGACCTTAGTTTCCTAGCTGAGGAAGCAGGCATGTGAAGGAAGCCATTTTGAATCTTCCAGCCCAGATTGGGTCCACCTGACCAAGCCTACCTGTCCATCCAGGGAGAAGAAAAAAAGCTTTCCCCAGCTGAGCCATGGCAAACCAAAGCATAGAAACCTGAGCCAATTTAGATGGTGGTTGTTTTAAAACACTAAATTTGGGGGATGGTTGTTATGTAACAATAGATTACTGAGGATCAATCCAGGTCACATCAGTTAAAAACCAAAGATTTGTTAAAAGTGAGAGAAGGTGAACCAATTCTAGGAAATCAAAGAGAATTGAATGTGCTTATGATTAATCGTGGGGAATTCGCTAGAGGAATTTAATAGGAGATAAAGACCCACTCTCAGCACTAATGAGAGCTCATAGAAGATAGACAGTATTTATATGTAAAAGATTGGTGCAAATTTTGGGGTCAGTTATATTGAAGTATTCAACTGAAATAATTGAAATTATTTCAAGAACATCTTGAAACCAAACACACTTGCACTTGGTTTTTACATACTCTATCATCAGGGACGTCCTTTTTCAATTTGAAATCCTGAGTAATTCCCCACAAATATGGGATTCCCCCCCCCCCCCAGATAGGGTCTTACCTACTGACCACGGATGTCAGGCCTTGTTCTCACAATAATTGGGTGGGGTCCGTCCCTCTGCATTCAATGACCTTTTTAATACCAACTGTGTATTAGAATACCAGGCAAGATGGTAATTGGGTCATTTACAACTGTTTGACTCCCTGTTAGACTCAGCACCATTGAGGGATGGAAAGGCAAAGACAAGAGTTTATGAAGGCAGTTTTAGGGACATTAACCTCTCTCTCTCTCCCTGTTGTGTCTACTGTTGAAATTAGACAGCAGCCCTTGCAAGGCAAACCCCAGGCGGCAGCTGTCAGTATTGGACATCTGGCAGCTGAGCTGTGCTTTGGCACTGATTCACCTTCTCCACCTCCAGCCCAGCCCGGAACTTTCTGAAGCCGAGTATCACAGATGCCTGTTCTCTATGTATCAGTCTTCTTGCAAAGCAACCCCAGAGACACAAAGGGAAGAACGATGTGATTGGGGGGGGGGGGGTTGTCTCGTGAGACATGTTCTGCACACAGAAGGTGGGACGGCTGTGATGTTTGACATCACTCAGGAGTTATTTCACATTTGTAAGCCTGTGATCAGATCCTGCTCATTTATTTCTACCTAAAATGACATGACAGGAACAGAGACTTACAATGGAAAAATTTCTACCTGGGTCTTTTATGATTTCAGCAGAGATATAAACATCCTCATTTTTCACAGGAGAATAAAAACTGTTAAACATACATCCAATGGGGCTTTGTGGCCTTTCAAGTGGAGCACTAGAAGCAAGTTTCTGCTTTGGAGTCTAAATCTTTTAAACCTGAAAGCTGACACTTGGAGGTGATCTACTTTTCATGTTAGTGAAAGCCTGGGTGAATCTTTAAAAGTAATAAAACTTGAATAGTCCCACTGGGAACTAGGGAATGGGCTTTCAGGGCAAGTTGATTCATTCAATTTCAGTCATGTGAAGTTTAAAGAGAAAGCAAGAGAAGGGAGCAGACAAGATGAACAGAGAAGGCATGGCTGACTTGAGAGGAATGACCCCTCACAAGTCATCCCCTTAGATGCAATTTCTCTTGAACCTATGAAGAGAGACCCCAAAAGCCATGCCATTGAAAGGCAAGTTCGGGTAAAACACACCCACAGTAAACTTCTCCCAACAACCACAATTTGTGCATCTTTTTTTTTTAATACAAAAATGGGAGCTTTATGGAAGACCAACACTTGTCACTTTGTGGTTTTCTGAATAAATTACTTGGATAAGGGGGCGGGGGGCTAGAGCTTGATGCTTCATAATTCTTTAAGAAAGTAAAAACCCAAGTAGTCTGAGAATATAGTTCAGACATTTTTAGGTCGATTTTCGGTCCTTTATTAGCTACTTAATATGACATTTGTGAACATAAAAGTTTTTTTTGGGGGGGATAAACAAAAGCAAAAGATTTTTTTCCACTTATGTAGCCAAGTACCTGGAAGTGAAAGCTACACGTGAGCTGGAACCCCAAGCTCAGTGACAAGCTGTGGATGGGAGGGTTTAGCGTCGCATGCCGGTGGCTACACAGCTAGGCTCACCCCCAAGGACTCTGGCTCCATATCTGTTCCCTTTATGTGACCTTTCGCTATCAGAGGGCCATGCTGGGAGAGAGTCAGAATATTATTTTGAGACTTGGGATTAGTACCTAAAACAGCAAAAGAGGAGCTGGAAATACTTGATTTAAACTCCATTGGCTGGAGGAGTCTCCTCTCCAAGAATTGTGAGTTGCCAGTGGCTTTAAGCTCTTTCTACTCTTAGCTCTATGTAACACAAATATGAACATATTTCCAGTTCCTTACCCCTTGGGCTTATTTCCTGCTAGAGGGAAAGTGCTGACATTCAGAGACCTGGAGAAAATACAGAAAACTGGACTTTAATATCTCTCTGTTGCCCTCCTACTTCTTTTGCAGAGGTAATCTATTCTTTTCCTTCCACAGACTTTCTGCCTTCCAGAAGAGTAATTTTACCACATAGAACACAGAATACATACAATAAACATTCTATAGGAATGTAGAATAAATCAGTCCATATGAAATCAAGACAGAGTTGTTAATATATATGGAGTATAGAGTAGACCTCCATTCTTAGGCTGCGAACTTTATGGCTAGGATTTTCTTTCACTCTCAGATGTGCTCACCAGAACCCTTACTATTATCCCTATTTTTCAGAGGAAAACAAGACCCACCAATACAGACCATCAGATTTTACTGCACGTAACTCACATGTATAATTTGAGATTTTTGTCTCAAGCTGAATCTTTTCCACTTTGGTACCATTAAACTTGGTAAAGGCAAAAGGGACCCCAAAAGTAACTCCTGCTCTAGTCTCTTTTCCCCTTCCACAGCAGATAACACCCCTGTCAAACAGGAGGAATCCATTCTGTGTTGAGCCAGGGCCTGGGAACGTGTAGACTTTGAGGTTGCAAGAATAAGTACTGATTTTTGTAGATGGACTGACTTTGTGGCTCCAAGTTGCTAGACGTTTGTCTAATCTTCCCTTCAGGGAAGGGCCTTGATTTACATGCTGTAGGCTCAACCAAGTTTTAAACTTTGAGACCGTAATCCTGTGATCAGAAATCTCTTAATTGGCATACATCCCCCAAAGATCCTATAACCCTGCAGTCATGTTTGCATTCTAAACAGAACATGTGTTTCATACCGTGTGAAAATGCCAACAGAAACTGCCTGCTTAATTTTATCAACCTTCTTTTTTAGAGGGTGCTGACAGCCTTGCAGAGAGGCAGGCCTAGCAGCTTGGCCCGGCAAACCTGCATTCTGTGGCTTTTTTGTTAAGTGGTACATCAGGAGATTAATTCAGCCCGAGTTTTGCATTTGTATTTTGTACCAATGCCCAGAGGTCTTCGGAGCAAAAGCATATTTGATACCTATTTATCGTCGTCATGGGAGCCAAGGTGATATTGACTTTAGTGAGGTCCTTTGAGGAGAGATGATGAGGAACTGGATATATCTGCTCGGTTCTATTTTCACATCTATCTGCTGTTTGCCAAAAGGTTAAGTTTCTCCCACCTCTCTGTCAGCACTTCCCAACCTTTTCCTTCCAGTGGTATGTTTGGTATTACCAAAGGAGTTAAGGCATTGCTCATGGTAGTGATGACAAACATGGCAGAGATATGTACTTGTGTGTCCACTTGCTCTAGTTGAGGATTTCTTTCTGGGCCTTTTAAAATTTCTTATGTTGGTGGGTTGTGGCTTAGAAGGAGAAGCCTGGGTCTTCTAAAAGAATAATACCTGTGGCACCTGGGTGGCTCAGTGGTTGAGTGTCTGCCTTTGGCTCAGATTGTGATCTGGAGGTCCTGGGACCAAATTCTGCATCAGGTTCTGCACAGGGAGCCTGCTTCTTCCTCTGCCTATGTCTCTTTCATGAATAAATAAAATAAAAAAAATCTGCCTTATTGTCAAGTGTGAGAGCCCAAAGACAGGTAATGAACGTCAAAGAAGTAAGGAAGCAAAAGAAGTATATGGAATCCCAAAAGAAAGAAGACCCCTAATAGCCCGGAGCCATCTATGAGGGCAAATACAGAAACCATGGGAAAGTGATTGTTTATTGACCAATCACTTGGATTCTAAGTCTTTTGCCATTTGAAACCTGTTATGGTTTCATCCGTTACTTTAATACACTGCTGGGAGCAAAAAAGAGAAATGTATTTAAATGAAGTGTTAAATCTCAAGTTCCAAATTTGTAAATGAGCTTTCCAATGCTATATTTCCTAAGCTTAAAAATATCATTTTTCTGAAAGCAATGCCCAAGATAATTATAACGACAGATTTTTTTTTTCCTGAAGCACTCTGGGCTTAAAACACACAGACACACACACACACACAAACACACATACACTTGCCATCTTCCTTTTTCCTGGTCAGTTTTTCTTTCCTACCTCTAAAGTTTGAGTTCCTAATAAGTGCCAAGCACCGTGCTAAACATGTTAGCTAGATTGTTTCAGTAATCCTAAAGTTAATACTGTCTGTATCCCCATTTTACAGGTGAGGCAGCCTGTCATGGAGTCATGACACAACTAAAAGTCGAGATCTGTTCCCTGAGACTCTGCTTTAATTTCCATCTAGCTGTCCTTCCCAGCTAATGAGACTAAATAATAATACATATTCTATAAGCTGCACTTGTTTTTATTCATAGCCACATCTTTTAAAAACAATTTAAGTAGTTTCGGGCAGCCCGGGTGGCTCAGCGGTTTACCGCTGCCTTTGGCCCAGGGCATGATCCTGGAGACCCAGGATCGAGTCCCACGTCGGGATCCTTGAATGGAGCCTGCTTCTCCCTCTGCCTGTGTCTCTGCCTCTCTCTCTCTCTCTAGTAAAAAAAAAATCTTAAAAAAAATAAAAACAATTTAAGTAGTTTAAATGTTTTCCTTCTATTTACCTGGGGAAAACTAGATTTTTAGCCAACTTCCAGTGATGATTTTTTTTAATAGTAATAAACTCTGTGTACGATTACGTATATCTATGGGTAGACATATAGATATATAGGTATATTAAAGGATACAAAAGAAACTGTGATTGCCTCCAAAGGGGGGCGGGGAACCAAACAAGTAACATGGTTGAGGGTAAGAACTTGATCTGTTGAAATTTCTTATATGTACTTCTATTCCTAACCAAAAGCCATTTTTAAATCTAATCCAAATAAACAAGAATAACAGAAACTTATTCTCCTGGAAGAATGTTGGCCTTCAAGTGGATAAGCAATTACTTGTGAAAACTCTTCTGTACCATCAACAGAACATTATTAGCCACATCCTATTTTCTGCCAATTATTACCATTAAAAATTATTTCAAAGCCGGTGATCTGTTAATTACATTCAATTCCTCTAGCATGTGTCATAATTTCAGCCTTTAAATAAAAATAGATGGGTTTTATTTAGATGCATTGATGCATTCTCCGAGGAATTCATGCTTTATTAAGTCTTAAAAGAAGGTAGAAGTTTGAAAGATCAACCTTATATTTTGGATTTCAACAAAGCAGCACAGACTGTGTGTAGTAGCAGGACAAAGTCACGACTGCTTTTTCTGAGAGCGCTAGCCAACCCCGGGATGCTGTATTTTGGATCTGGGCAACACTATTCACTTGCTCATCCATTCATTCCTTGAATTGTGCTCCATGTTAATTAGGTCCTTTTCAGATGTCCGGTTTCCCTCTGGTGCTGACGATATTTGAAGAATTATGGGAGCAAAGGAAGGCATTTCAACAGAATAACACAAAAGCAGTTCTAGTAACCTATTCAATTGCTAGAGTCCCAGCTGCTCATCACTACCGACAAAATTGTGGGCATGGCACTCTTGATAGTTGCACAAATGCCAGGGATTCTTGTAGACTCAGATGCATCTTAGTTGAGGTTTGTATTTGATCACTGAATCCCTTTTTTTTTTTTTTTTTTTGTAGCCAGCTGGAGTTTTTGGCTATAATATGTAAACAATTCTTGGATGAATCATGCTGTGGTCATTGTAGACCTCTCACCTGATTGAATAACTAGATCTGTTTTTGTTTCCTTTTTAAAATGGTGAATGACACATCGGTTAGCATGCATAATCTGTGCCTATAGATGCATAATAAAGTACACATGAATAAAATATTCTGCAGTTAAAACAAACTGCAGGTCTGATTGTCAGGGGTGGCACTACGTAAAATGGCTAAGACTTTGAGCTCTAGGTTTTACAGCCTGGATTTGCCCCTAGTTAGTGCTGTGTCCTGGTGTAGGTTCATTAAATCTCTCTAAGCCTCCATGTACTCTTGTAGAAAAGGTTTGTTGTGAGGATTAAACTAAATAACACAAATAAGCTCATAGTACAGTGCATGGTGTTTGGTAATCAATAATGTGAATTTTTAAGAAGGATTTATTTGAGAGAGGGAGACAGAACAAGCAGGGGGAGGAGGAAAAGGTGAGAATCTCAAGCTGACTCTGAGCACAGAGCACCACAGGGGGCTCGATCTCACGACCCTGAAGTTATGATCTGAGCTGATCTGATTATTGAATTCAAAAGTGAGATGCTTAACCGATTGGGCCGCCCAGGCACCCCATAAATGTGCATTTTTATTTTTGTGTTTGAGTCCCTCAGTGTTGCTGAAGACGGGCAGGAGTAATGGAGGGACCCACGTAGCTGCTCTGTATGGGTGGGCTGAAGTAAAAATTTCCTCTGAAAGTTCAGATTTCACCTCCTGCAGGCAAAGTCCTCAGGAACACATTCCTAATCTAGACTTCCACCTCCTTCCCTGCAGAAGCCGTCTGCTTTCCTACGAGGCCCTGAGGTCTGCTCTCTGAACTTTCCCTGGAGGGGGAAATGCTATGCCTTCTTAAACCCCGCCGCCCTACAAAACCAGCTCAAATTTCATAACCATGAAGATCTTCCAAGAAATTACATCCATCCCTCTCCTTTCCCAAATGCCAAGAGAAGAATTAAATAATTTTTGCCACTCATCTTGGTGGTACATCAGTACTCTAGGCTGCTATGACAAATGGTCACAAGCTTTGTGGCTTCAAGCAACATAACTATATAACTATTATTTTATGGTCTTGTCAGCTAGGAGTCTGATATGGGTCTCTTGTGGCTCAGATCAAGGTATCAGCGGGGCTTTTCATTCCTTTACACAGAAATCCTTTCCTTGCTCATTCGGGTGTGGGCAGGATTCGTTTCCATGCAGTTGTGGCATTAGGTCCATTTCCTTCCTGGCACTGGCTGGAGGTGGCCCTGAGTTCCTAGAGGGCTCTCTTAGGCCCTTACGCATGGCCTCAACATGTCAGTACACCAATGGTCTTCTGGAACACTTCTAGCCTTTCTATGTTGCTCTCTTTAGACTCTACTTTCTGCCTACTTCTTCTAATTTTAAGAAGTTGTGATTAGATTGAAACCACCAGGCTAATCCAGGATAATCTCCCCATCTCGAGATTGGTCACCTAGATCACACTTGAGAAGTCTCTTTTTGCCATGTTAGAATGTGGACATTTTTGAGGAGTCCTCATTCTGCCTGCCTAGGTCTTTGACAAAAGTCAGTTTAGGATGGTAATTATACATACACATGACTCAACTATATACAGTTTTTCCCCCCCAATTGTATGTGTCTTGCCTCCTTATCAAGACTCTGGAAGGTAGGGAGGAACAAGGTGGGTGCTTCTTACCGTTCTTCTGTAGCCCTAACCTGAGCCACCCCCGGTTTCTCAAAGCAAGACAAATGACGGAGAAGACACCTGACAGATTGCTGAGTCATTCATTCGAGAGGGTCTTTGTAGTCCTAATCTTGTAAGTAGTCAAATTTATAAAGGATTTATTTTTAATTGGAAGACTGATCTAAGAGATTCCCTCTGATACAGATTCTTCCTTAGGCAAATGCCATGAACTTGACTGACCATGCTTGGAATGATCTAAGTAACAGGTGTCCTGATCTTGAAGCTGAGCTTCAAGGTTAAGTTTGTTGGCTTAGAAATAAAGTTTGTCCTAACAGCATTTATTAAAATCACGCATTCCAGCAATGGCAAAGGAGACAAAGTGCCCTTTGCACGACAGACATTTGTTCTCCAGGAAACAGTATTTAAATGTCCTTCATGTTTACATAACTTTGAGTGGGGTGATTACTTTTTTTTAACCTGTATAATCTATTAAAATATTAGAACCTCCCCTCTTAGCTTTCTCTGAGGATATTCCCTCATAATTCTTCCTACATCTATCCTGTTTTTCTAAGTAAAGCAAATTTTTAAAAAAGCAATTTCTAACATTTGCACTTTTTTTTCTGGAATTTTCTTTCATTTCTTACTGGGAAACCGTCTAATTATTGAAACTCCACTCAAATTATTCTACAAGGAAGTCTTCCTTTATCCCTTCTCACCTACATGAAGCATGAAGCATGTCAGAGTATTTTGTATCCCTAGTAATGAGTGCTATGGTTGACATCCTAAAACTAAAATATGTGTTTATCAGTTGACTGATAATGGCAATCACAGGGAAAAAATGAAATGACAAGGTTACATCTTTGGCTCTAGAATCTAATCCTAATCAATTGCTCCTTCCCTCCCACCCCAGCACAATATTATTTAGTTTTGCTTGTTTGTCCAATGTTTATAATGACTCTGTGGTATCTGACTGACAACTTTGACTTTTTTTTTTTTTTTAAGATTTTGTTTTTTCATGAGAGATACACAGAGGCAGAGACATAGGCAGAGGGAGAAGCAAGCTCCCCACAAGGAGCCTAATGTGGGACTTGATCTCAGGACCTCAGGATCACAACCTTAGCCAAAGGCAGATGCTCAACCACTGAGCCTCCCAGGCACCCCAACGACTTTGACTTCAAAGAAACCTTTCTTCTGTTGCAGACCTCATAAAAACATTATTCTTGAAAGCCCTTTCTTGTGGTACAAATGAATGTTAGAATCCCCAAGTAAAAGTAGAACTATTTCACTCAAAGCTAGTAAGGAATTCTGACATTCAGCTGACTGTATCAATAACTCGAAGTCTCCACAGCGTGCTGCACCCCACTTACTACACCATGTACAGATGGTCTGCTTCATTACAATAGCCTTTATCACTCCAAGAGCACTAGCAGACCATGTCTCACAATGGTATTATCTACCTTTGGTCCCAGTTTAAATTTTAAAAAGATGGTTTTGTCCTACTACCAAAGCATCATTTTTGCATCCTCCAAATGCAAACTACATCCACCATTTGCCTTTACAACGAAATTTAAAATTCTCTCAGTAAGTAGTAGTAAACCTTACATAAAGCCTGGGAGGTGGAATGGGGTAAGGGGTCACCATATATGAATGTACTTATTCACCTATTAGTTTCTGTAGAACATTCTGTCCTGAGGCAAATCCTCAATATAATAAAATCATTTAGGAAAAAACAACTACCACCAGCCTGCACTTGGCTACTGATCACGGATTTCAATATTGTATTCTCCCGGAAACCAAAAAAAGAAAAATGATCTCAGAAAGGCCTGTTGTTTTGGCAAGCAGTGAAATGCAATTGCATTTCTACATATTGAGTAGCAGTTGGAATTTTATAAATGGTTAATGCTGGGACGATTCCAGGAGGCATTAGAAATATTAGAGTGGGTAGCGCATTACAGCTCAGCAATTCTGCACAGAACTAAATGTTGAGCAGCATCCATAGAGAGTATTTATGACGTAACCAGGCACTTGAGAATATGTTTTTGGAAGCAAAATGAGTTGATGATGAGGGAAGTTATATAACAAATGGTGCCAAGGTAGGTATAAAGGAAAATTATTCATCAGGAAAAACAAGTGCTTTTGGGTATGGAAGACATTTCTAACAATCTCTCCAACTATAGAAAGGAGCCCCTGTTTAGACTTTGAGAAAAGTGAAAGGGTATTAACAAAGGCCATAAAGTACAAGTCTAGTTGGTATTTGGTCATGCTTTTCTTTGAATCCTTCACTTTGGACCTTGGTTAGACATGTACACACACACTACACACCTATATACATACGTACCTGTGTATCATTATACAGTTTCAGACTCCTGGATCTTTATAATGAGGATCTATCTTTTTTTAAGATTTTTATTTATTGGGCAGCCTGGGTGGCTCAGTGGTTTAGCGCCGCCTTCAGCCCAGGGTGTGATCCTGGAGACCCAGGATCGAGTCCCACGTCGGGCTCCCTGCATGGAGCCTGCTTCTCCCTCTGCCTGTGTCTCTGGCTCCCTCTCTCTCTCTCAGTCTCTCATGAAAAAATAAATAAAAATCTTTAAAAGATTTTTAAGGCCTTATTAATCTTAAAAAGATTTTTATTTATTTATTCATGAGAGATACAGAGAAAGAGAGACTTAAGCAGAGGGAAAAGCAGGCTTCTCTGCAAGGAGCCCAATGTGGGACTCGATTCCAGGACCCTGGGATCATGACCTGAGCCCAAAGGCAGACACTCAACCACTGAGCCACTCCAGTGCCCTGAGGGTTTATCTTTTTAATTGTTAACTGCCTGTTGAATTGTTCCTTCTCCAATCCTCCAAATACAGAGATACACTGAGCTGCACACCTCCTCCTGTTATTCCTTTGGCTGGCTTGGAAGCTTGGCTGCTTTCACGGCTCCATCTGTCCAGATTGCGGATACTAAATGGCTTCACGTTTGTTTTCTCTGGGACCTGATATCTCTCTACCACTTTTCTTCTCTATAGTCAACTGTCCATCTACGGCCATTACAATAGATTCCCACAGCAAATTTCCATAATCTTTCTTCCTCTTGGAGATTTCTATGCTAGATTTCCCCATTTGGCTTCTTTTCCCCAGGTACCCAGGCTCAAAATCCTCACATTTTTAATCCCTTCCTTTCTCCCCACCAAGGACAGCTGTCTAGTTTCCAGAATCATGGGCCCCCTGTTCTCTCCGACATCTGCCTAGTATCTTTCCTTGCAAGTCTCTAACCTACAACTTTAGAGCTCAACTAGAGCAGCAGCAGCAGTATGATGATTGGTCCGTTTGGCTGTCTTCTTTCCCCACTCACCTTATCCTAGGCATTACTACCAAAAAAATAGGCAATTACATGGGTCACAACCCCCGTGTGACAATATCTTCGGTGTTTTCATGATAAATCCGAATCTTGCCTGTCCTTTATCAGATGTACACCTTGAACTCTACCCTTAGTCAATATATTTGGGCAGGGGCTAAAAAATTCTGTATTTTTGCTCATGTAATTCATCTTCCCTGAAATGTTTTTCCTCACACATCTTTATCCAAGTCCTACCCTTTTCCACAAAATGCAATTCAAATTTGATCATGTTTGAAGAAGACCAAAAAAATTCCATTCAGTTTAAGTTGAAAGTATTTTTTCAAGGCCTTATTAATCAGACCCTTCACATAGGAAACTTTTTCATAGGAAAACAAGCAGTGGGAGAAGTAGGGCAGTTGTTGTGTGCATCTCAACGTGGGAGGTGAGTAACTTGTATGGCATTTCCTGAATGGTGGGTGGCAGATGACCAAAGTCTAGGTCTTTGGACTCCAATCAACATCTCTACCTTACACTGTGAGTGGAGGCATCGTGGCATACTCATGAAGTGCAAATACATAGCTGTCATGTGGCCCCGATTTCCACCCTGGCTTTGCCATTTATTAGGAATGTGAAGTTGGACAAATCAATCGACATATCTGTTCCATTTCCTAATCTGTGAAATGGGCCCAGCAGGTTTGTGTGAGGTCAAAACAAGGTAATGCAGGTAAAGTATTTAGCACAGTGCTTGCAGTGAGGAGAGCCTTCAGTAATGCAGCTGCATAAGGCCCTAACTGGATAAGACGGACTTCTCCAAAGACTAGAAGAACGACATCCCCAAATACCAGTGGCCTAAAGGTGGAGTTCTTTTCAACCTCATAACTCTGATTATGCATTAAGACTCAAGATGCTTTCCCCTCCCATTCTAGATAGGATGGTTTAATTATACCACTGCAATCAAATGAGATTATACAAGTCCATCAATCTATCGTCTCTTTGATATGTTTTCTTTGGGTAAACACAATTTTCAACAGTATTTTCTTAGTGGTTAACAGTGTTTTACTCCTATAACTGAAATTGTTTCTTTGCTCTTTAGGTCTCTCACCAGGCCAGGAAAATTAGAGCTTCAGCTCACACACACTTCCAGAAAGCACTATTTCATACCATAGATCATTACTTTGCCTGGAAAGCCCGCAATTTAATTTTTGGATTAGCCACACTAATCATCTCCCTGAGAACCAGATGCCCCACTGCCAAATTGTACCAACAGAGAGAAGTAACATTCAGCTTTTGGAGAAATTCTAAGTAGTTCCAAGCAGTTAGCAGTAAGCAGTATATGCAATGGCTAAATGCTTCATCTGGACTCAACTTTCTGAGTTGAAATCCTGCCTCTTACTGATATTGGATCTTGAACAAGTCTCTGTACCTTTCCGTACTGGTTTCTATTTCATTTTTTAACTTGGAAGATCACTGTAATACATAAATGAAACAATGCATACAATCATTCAGATTCTGTTAATAGAAGCACATAAAACTTAAATGTTATCCATGTTAGTGTTATTATTTTGACTTATCCAAAGATGTGCTCTCTCTGATAGCAGCTTCTGAACTCTTTCCTCTGTGCTATAGACTTATGGGTTTCTCTCTTTTGTCTTTTGTTCAAGTAAACTGAAAAGAATTTGGCAAAGTTCCTAGTGAGTAAGCCCCAATCTATCAGAGGGCAGTGGTGGGGAGGATGTATAGCAGTGGGTTGGAGGTCGTCCTCAAAATGTCCATGACTCAAATATTAGCCATGGTGCTAAGTGACTTCCAAAAACCTGAGATTGCACATACGATCCCAACTCGTAGCAGCTGCCAGGGATGGTATTTGAACAAGTATCTACTGAAAAATGACTAGAATGTTCTTTGCTTTTCCATAAAGAGAATCTTGTTAAGTGAATTGAATAACTCCTAGGGGTGTAATAAGACTTGGCAAATCAGTGCTCTTCTGGAGAACGTAATCATGCCTTCTGGAGCTATACCACAGGCACTCAATTATTTAGAGGGATCGTCGGGCACCCAGCCCATCGACTCTTGGATAGTGTTTCAGAAGTCATGAGGGTTGCCTATCTGAGCTGCTGAAAAGGGGAATGTCCTACATCACACTTTAAAATGGGTAATGCGTAATGCACTGGAATTTCTCCCGTCACCCTCTGGTCTAGCCTTTGCCTTAAGTCTGTAGAGACACAAAGATAAGAAGATACTTGCATGTGGAATTTGCAGTGCTTTCTATCACATGAAATTTCTCCTGTTACGCGTACTTCAGGGAAATGTATTTCTGTAGAACTGTATCTGCGGTACTAAAAAATAAACTATTACTAGAAATAGGATAGTACAGGGAAAGTAATCATGATCATTTTATGAGTATACTTTCGGTGGCCCACAAAACCCTTGAATATAGGAGTTCATTTGATTCTTAACTTTTGCATATGCGCCAGGTGACTTGCCAAGACCACACAGCCAATAAATGTCAAACCGTGACTTGAATCTAGGACTTCTGACTTTTAAATTAGCTGTGCTTTATAATACAGCGTTCTACTTAAGCCGTAGATTATGTCACCCATAGAAGTTAAATTAATATTCAATTATTCAGGATTTTAAAATCATATATTTTTTTAATTTTTATTTATTTATGATAGTCACAGAGAGAGAGAGAGAGGCAGAGACACAGGCAGAGGGAGAAGCAGGCTCCATGCACTGGGAGCCCGACGTGGGACTCGATCCGGGGTCTCCAGGATCGCGCCCTGGGCCAAAGGCAGGCGCCAAACCGCTGCGCCACCCAGGGATCCCTTATTCAGGATTTTTATTTACTAAACAGTGTTTTTCAGCATAGAGCATGTGCCAGTTTCAAATATCTCTCCTCCCCAGTTCCCTGCCCTCTTAATTGCCAGCCCCATGCACTCCCTTCATTTGGCCACACCTTTTCAGTGCTCCAATGGTCCTGAAATTTCATTGTATAGGAGAGAGCCTTAGAGTGCTTAATAAACGGCAGGTGTCTGGGACTTTATGCCCAAGAGGCTGTGATCCAGGCTGTCTAGTACCATATTCTGAGCAACCTGGCACTCAGCTCGGATTCCAGTAGCTCCCTAGGTCTTTCCTCCATGTAGATTCCTAAGCCAGCCACTGTAATACTACCCTCGTTCAACTCTCTATGCTCCTGATCTTCAACAACACAAATCTATAAACCTGGATCATCCTCTCCTCCTTCTCACCTCTCTTCCACCTCTTTCTTCATCTCCATCCTAATATCTTTTTAAGATATTAGCACCTCCTGAGAAAGATAAATCCAGACTCTACCTGTTGCAAGCAAAGCCCTATCAGCTCAGTACCATAGCTTATTAATTATAGTGCATTTATTATTGGCTTCAGAGTATCTTCCCCCAGGAGCCTATCTTCTCTTCCCCTGGGCCTTCACTAGCTCCACCTTAGAGGAAGGTTATTCTAGGGCTTCTTTTTAGGTTCTGTTGGAAGGTCCATGGAATATGCAACCTTTATTAGACATTACACCAAACACAGAATTCTCAGCCTTAACTCTTGGACCACTCCAATCCTGGTCACAAAGTTTACGGTGTGTCCCAATTAGTCTAGTTTCCCTCCCTCACTAGCCTTTAGTCATTCAACTTAGATCACAAGTCCTTTATTTGTGTGTTCTGCTAGACTGTAACTAAAACTGTTGAATATGTATCTAATAAACTGAAATGACTGATGCTCTGTCTGTAGGTTATGGTTCTTGCAATTGCCGACCTGTGGGTCATCACAGGAGTAAGTCAACAACTTCATCTTACCAGTTAGAGGGATTTAGAGTTCTATTCCTAGATTTTAGGACATCCCAATATAGGCTGTGAGCATCTTCATGCCCATTGCATCACAGCCAAGCCATCATCTGACGTAGTAGATTGGTGATCTGACTAGATTTCTGCCTTTATATCTCTGCCTGGTACCCCCTGGGGCTATTTTTGGACCTTACTAATGACACCTGATGATTGAGCTGTGAGACGCTCTACCTCTCTGACTTTGGCTCTAAGCTACAGACTGCAACCATGTTTTTAATATCCGCCCTAAGCAGGTATGACTTCATAGACCAACCTGTAGTGGCCAGAGATCTTCCTCCTTAGCCATCTCTTATATTGAAGATTCTGGCAATTCTAGTGGGGTTAGAACTTAGAACTTCCTCCTTAGCCATCTCTTATATTGAAGATTCTGGCAATTCTAGTGGGGTCCTGCTTTAGACCCAGGTTAGTCTCCTTAAATCCTACCCTACCCAGGTTTCTTCTTTTCTTTCCAAGTACCCAAAGCCTAAGAACACTTCTCATCTAATACACTGAATTTTGAGAGAAATCCTTCATCTTTCTCCTCCATCACCAGTAGATAGCATCAAATTTTGACTAAAGATAATTGTGTAACTGAAGTCTAATCTCTTCCCTCTAGCAACGGTGGGCTGAAGGTTTGGCCCTGCCTCATGTTCCTAGAGCTAGGATGAGTGTACATTTGGTCAGCTGATCGTGGCTAAGAAATATGGAGCAAAGGGCAAGTTAATTTATAGCCCAAGTGTGTGGGTGAACTGAAGGGCAGGGTAAATCTAAATCCTCTAGGGAGGAGGAATGAGTGAAATGCCAGAAAGGCATCTGAAACACATGGTTGGCTAAAACAAATTGAATTGCAACCTGAGGGGGAAAGGGTGGGTTTATAAGAGTGGATTTTGAAGGCAGAGCAGAAAGTTCCAGAAAACTACAAAGTCCAGAGGGTGTTAGCCTTTTATAAAATAGTCATGGCTGCACCTATGATCTGGGAGGCACAATTCAAGCACCATGACCAGCTCGAAGAATGCTGGATTGCTCTACTCTCAAAGAAACATCCAATCGTTCTAGAGCTTTTGATTACTTGTCCAAACTGACTTATTTCAGCTGAACAAACTATACCACTGGCAACGGTACTTGAAAGAGCTCACTAAAACAATGCATGGAGTACTCTGGCTTGAGTAAAAAAGTTTAACGTTTGATTAAGCTATAACTCTACAACCTTCTGGTACTTTGGTAGTGATATGCTTAGTAATTTTCAATGCAATGTTCTTGTGAACATGATAACTAGATTTATTTTTCTCTTTATTTAAGTTGAATACTCTTAATATATCTTTATAAATTATTTTCTCTAGGATTATTGACTCCCTGTCCTCTTGAAAAATATATCAACAACTAGCAAAGAATTAAAATGTAGGAGCCATTAATCTCCAGAGAGACTACGCACAGACAATTGTCCTCTTTCCCCTTCCCTCAAGGGACTTGAACATGAGGGGTTAGTAAAGAGCTACTAGTTTGTGCATGCCTTTATTGCTCTTTGTCTTGACCATATCTACCTATATTATCACAACAGGTTCTTCACATCTGTGTCACCTATCCTAATTTCACTAGTAAAGGCTGCTTCCTCAGATTTCTAACTCAGCCCTTTACCCTTTGCAAAGATCTTCTTGATCATTATAACCTCTTGGGGGGTATTTTTCTAAAAGATGTAGCTCACACCCCAAAGTGAAAACCCAAGAGGAAATCTACCAATAAGCATTACACTCGTATTTCCTAGTCTCTTAAATTAATTTGCCAGAAGAAAAACTTCAATGGCAAAAACAATTAAACAAAAATGGTGGTGGGGGAGATGAGAATGGAGGTGAGTAGATTTGTTTCCTATTGCTGTTATCACAAATTACCAGAAACCAAGTGGCTTAAAACAATATACTTATTATCTTGCAGTTCTGAAGGTTAGAAGTCTGGAAAATGGATCTTTGGGGCTAAAATCAAACATAACAGAACTGCATTTCTTCCAGGGACTCTAGGAGAGAATCTGTTTCCTTGTCTTACCTAGCTTCCAGTGGCCACCTACATTCCCTGATTTGTGCCCCTTCTCATCTCTTCTTTTTTTTTTTTTTTTTTTTAATAATTTTTTTAAATTTTTATTTATTTATGATAGTCACATAGAATGAGAGAGAGAGAGAGGCAGAGACACAGGCAGAGGGAGAAACAGGCTCCATGCACCGGGAGCCCGACGTGGGACTCGATCCCGGGTCTCCAGGATCGCACCCTGGGCCAAAGGCAGGCGCCAAACCGCTGCGCCACCCAGGGATCCCCCTTCTCATCTCTTCAACGTTCTTCTGACCAACCTGTGCTTCCATCTTCAGATCTCCTCTCTGCTTTTGACCTTCTTGCTGCCTCCTTATAAGGACTCTTGTAATTACGCTGGGCCTACCCAGATATTCCAGGATAATCTCAAGTACTCAGTATCCAGAATTAATCCGCCCCTGCAAAGTCTCTTTTATTCATCAGATCAGGTCATATATTAACAGGTTCCTGGGATTAGGGTGTGGACATCTTTGAAGGAGCTATTTTTCAGGCTACTAAAGGGAGATTTTACATATAAACAGTTTTTGATGATATAGTTGACCCCTTCAAGATTTATTCTCCTGTTTTCATTTGATTCCATTGAAACCCAGAACAATTATAAATTGGATCTTCCAGAAAGCTCAACTGGACCTTGATGGGGTTCAGGGCTCAGTGTTCAATTTACAGTAAACCACTCTTTTTCCATTATAATACAACTCTTTCATATATGAGACTTCGTCCAAGCAAACTAACTTCGTGTAGAATATCCTTCCTGCTTCCCAAACTGTTGGTAAATTTCTAAATAGTCTACAAGTTGCAATTTAAGTGTCTTTCATTTCCACAGTGCACCCATTTCCCCTCTTCTCCCCTACAAAGAGCAATTAAGCAATTCTCAGAGCTCTTTGGCAACCCCCCTCCCATAGAAGACTTAGAGGTGAAAACATGATTACGGTTCGACATGACTCCTTGTACTCTTAGGAGTCCTCATAATGTTCCCTTTAATGTATAAAACTCCTTTTCATTATAAAGTGAACTACACAAAAGTTATTTTTCACTATCCATTCCATTCTCATATGATTTTCAATTCTTTTTTGTTCTGTACCGAGTTTTTACTAAAATATATTACTTTTGTAAATTAAAGGCAATAAATGTATTTTTCAAAAGTCCTCTTCAAACTGAGTTAACATCTAATGTTTCAATTCTTTTCCCAAAGTGTATCACATCAGACTTTAATGATGTTAAATATAATGTATGTGTAATACTGAAATCTGAGAGGACTTAGTAATATTGCCCTGTGTAGACCTAACAATAATAAATCCTATTGTAGACCAAATAGCCTTCACCCTACAGTCTGTAGCTTTTAAGGAAAAACCTAAGGAACTTGAGATGCAGATGATCCCAGATACGTAAGATTCTTGGAAGATGAACAGTCAGCCTTTCAAATTAAGAGATTTCTTTTCCAAAAGGAACAGAGATAAACCTGTCAGAAGAATCCAAAGGGGGCCTAATGTCCTATTTCACTTTGCATATCATTTATGAGCCTCTCCTACTCTTGCTAACTCTTTCTCCCCAACCTTGGGATGGTAGTGAGATCAGTGATGGTAAAGCTCAGATATAACGGTGAGAGAATCTCTCCTACACAAATTCTGTGTAAAACTTTGGAAAATTAAGAATCCAATAACTTATGTTTGGGCCATGTCAAAATGTCCCCATGTAAACATAGAGACACCATGCCAATCATTAAAAAAAAAAAAACATGTATCCCTTCTCATTTTCTTGTTTAGCCCATGTTTGCCACAGTGCAAGGTACACAGGAGATGCACAATTAATATTGCATGAGGTTATAAATATCATGCTTGCATTGTTGCAAATTACTTGACATTACTGGGCTATAAAAGACACAAGATAGTAGGATTGTGTAGGTTTTGTGGCAAGGTCTGAGCCGGAAGATCTATAGCAGAATCAGTTTGCAAGATTCCTTAGGCTTCATATTTCAGGATTTGGTGCTTTATACTGAAAGTAATTAAAAGTCAGAAGGGATTTGTAAACCAGAATCCCATAGCAGGGCAGTTAATACATTTGAGGAGGATGGGGAAAGAATGGCCATAAGTCTGCATTTCGGAAACTACTGCAATAATTCCCCAAAACTGCAAATATGTGATCTCTAAATTTAGCTTTTTGGAATATGTGCCACAACAAAGAATAGATATTCTTTGAATACTAGGTCCTTAGTTGCATTTCTCTGAAATAGATCAATGATTAAGTGCTAGATGTGGAGTGGGGCCAAGGGGGGGGGTCAGGTTAATCAACCTAGTATCTAATTATTCTATAGCATTTCCTCCCTGCACAGAACCTTGTTAGTGTGAATAATCAGTAGGTTTGAATCTATGTAAAACCATGTAAGAGCAGAAAAAATGTGTGTGTGTGTGGTTCTTTGTGCATGTGTGTCTGGGTGTTTGTGTATTTCTGGGTGAGAAAGGTCTACCTGAGGAAGAAGGAGGAAACAATATTAAGGGTCAATGTCAAATTCTTACTCCCATTTTAATGTTGATTGACGATTATTAACACAACTCTGCCTTAGTATAAACACAATCTGATTTTAACTGATTTTTATAGAGAAATTTTTCCCTAGTAGCTTTAAATCAGATTATACTTTATTCTTCAAACTCAGTGGCTGATCCACTAGGGATAATAAATTCACTTCTATTTGCATTAAAACCAATGGGGTCTATTACATATAAACACTATTTCTTACCGATTAGTGTGAGGAAGGTAAGCCATTTCAGTATGCATCATCTAAAATGACTTGAGTGGGCCCTAAAATCTGAATATTAGTAATCGCAGGAAAGAAAGAAGAAATTAGTGACATCTCTGACTATCTGGCGAAGGGTGGGATCATATAGAGCGGCTCTCGTCCAAGAAAAATATTGATTCATTTAAACATATCCTCCCACCTAGTCAGAGAGCAGTGCTAACTCTCAGATGTGTAGATTCAACACATCAAAGTCTGATCAGGAAGCCGTGCAGACAGCTATTCCTGCTCACTTACTGCTTGGGGTTCAATTGTAGATCTCTTTATTACAAAGAACAGCCCGGCTACTGTTGTATTATCAACAATCACTTGCTTTTAAAAACACGTCCGTGCATATGCCAGAGACGCAATAATAAAGAAGCCAAATCTTCCCTCTGCTGGGAGATGATGTCTGAATCTGCAGTCAGAAGCAAGACAGGGGGCAGGTGGAGGCAATGCAAATGCAGCACCCCAGTGCCTTATTATAAAGGAGACCCCACCAGGGGCATAGGTGGCCTTAGTCTAAAAAGGGAAATAAACGAGTAAGTGATTTTTAAGCAAGGTCCTTCTTGTGCTACAGCTAAAGGATGAGAATGGGACATATATCTCTGCAGTTTTATGTATTTCATTTTGCATCTAGTCCCAGCCATCGATGTTAGAATGTGACACGATCCAGTCTGCTGGAAAATACAGAGAACGATCTGCCTCTTTCTCTACTTAAGAATTGCCCTCGAGACTTCCACTTTCTTACTGTTACCCAGATTGCCCAGTTAGGAGCAAAAACACCTGCTATCTATGTGAGTTTCCCCAGCTGGAGAACACTGGATCTGTTAGAGGAAGACCATTTGCATCTCATGCCAGTCATATAGAGTTTTTGAGGGTTAAATGATCAAGGTACAACAGGATGCAATGAAATGAAATCTGTGTTTGCTGAAATTGCTGAATACCATAATGGCATTAGATGAACAGAGAGCTTTGATTAAAAAAAAAATTCCAAGATCAAGCCTCTTCCAGCACTTTCTCCTGTTCTATAATTTCTTGCTTGTTGCCTATGATGCCAATGCCTTTATTTCATGCCAACATGGCAACTGATGGTAGTTGAAAATTTTCAACGATTCCATTCATTTTCATGGCCACTGTTGGATGTGAAAACCCAAACAGAAACATGTCAGCCTTTAACAGATACCTCATCACCCACAGCACAAAGGTCTGAATTCAGTTGCAATAGCAGCAAAAATATTTCGTAGAGGAAAGTGACCTGCATTCTGAGGGGCGTGTGCCAAGAGGAGGTGAGGTCCCTGGAACTAACCAAAGTCTTTCTTCAAGGGAGCTCATGTTCTCACCATTAACCAGGAAAGAGTTTACAAAGAAAAAGGAGGGGAAGACCTCTACTTTAAGATAGTTCACTTTTTTTTTTCCTGCCCTTAAGTAAATTTTAAGTAACTTGACTACTTTCAGATATTTGTTTGCCTGAAAAATGAGCATCTTTTCATGTGATTCTGTACTCTGTAAGGGGGCCTTCTTCTATCAACAGCCTAAAAGGTAAGCAGGATCAGCCTGGAGTTGGGTTTCTGATACAGGTCAAAAAGCCGCAGCTCTTCCAGAAGGTGGTAAAACAATTACTGGCGTTATTTTATTACATACACCTAGGAGTTTAGAACACAGCAGAGACACTTCCTACTTCAGACTGCTTGGAGTTTAAAGGGACCCAGAGCTCCTAATCAGGGTGAGGAGATTGTCTGAAACAAGGCAGCGTCAGAGAACCCGCATTGCCATTCACCTGTATCAGGTTATAGCTCAAGCAGAAGAAGATGATGCACTAGATTTCCTGAACCAATGATGAAAAGGAGTTAGCTTGCGGCTGTGCCCAGTCATGCCTGACCTGTGTACAAAGAAAAGAATTAGCCTCCCTATTAGTCTTTCTCCAATTTCCTGGAAAAGGGTAACTTCTTGCAATAGAAACATTCAGGTTTTAGTCATGTTAGCAATAATTGTGGCAAAGATCCTATTAATATGTCCTACGACTTGGGGCAGTAGGTAGACCATGTCTTCTTTCGGTGCTTTTGTTTGTTTTTTTTTTCTGTTTAACTTTTCCTATCCCTTCCTGTGGTTATCTTTTTAAAGTTTCCAGTTGTTCTCTCAAAGCCTAGAGCAACAAAAGCAACAAGATTAAAGAACAAGAAAACAGAAAGGCAAGACTATTTTTCATCTATGTCCCCACTGAAATACCACAGTACTTCCTGTAACAGGTTGAACGAGCTAGTTCGTGTCCACAGAGTTTCTAGTGCTTCGGGTTAGAAACACTAAATCATAAAGTAATTTCCCTTCGGTGATGATAATTAAATAACTTTACGAGAAGGAGATTTCTAGCAGAGGAAGACAGGGGGAGGTGAATCCTTTATCCATCCCTCCCAAGTGGCTAATGTGGCAACGATGTTTTCCTGATCTCCGAGAAGTGAGATGCTGTTATCATCGTTAGAGATTTTTTTTCCCATTGTTAGAGATATTAAATGACACTTTGGATTTAAATCTTCCAAACTAATTGACAAACTACTTATTACTTAGAAGGCAAACTGTAAAAGAGAAGACAAATAGGTATAGAGATTTTTGTTTGGTTAATCATCTATAGTGAAATACCTATTCAGTTGATAATGGACATCTTTGAAAAAAAAAAATCTTACCTTTTTACACAAGTTAACCGAATTCAATTTGCCACTCTGTAGCACATTTTAAAATTAAAATCAGGACCCAAGTGTAGATAAAGAAGGGCCACTTCTGAGTAAGAGAAGTTGGCTAAGAAATACAATTTTGCTGAAATTGGGCGTGCTCTTGGCTTACTTGAAAACACTCAGGTCCACCTGAAAATATTCTATCTGGAAGCATTCTATATCCATGGGTGCCACAGTCACATGGATTATATTCTATATAAAATGCTCACATTCACAAGAGTACCATGAGTACGCAGATCAGGGATTGGCAAACCACAGTGCTTGGGCCAAATCTGGCCTGCCACCTGTTTCTGCAAATAAAGTTTTGTTGGATGAAAGCCCCAGTCATTTGTATAGATGTGCTCTGTGGCTGCTTTTGCACTACAATGGCAGAGGTGGGTAGTTATCACTGAGAATATACATGGCCTAAAATATCCATAATCTAGCATTTTACAGCTAAACTTTGCCCACCCTGTGTAGAAGGCTTAAAGTTGTAGCATATTGTTTACTATTTCTCTTTTCCCTGGGCAGAGATGATGGCAGAGGAGCCCTCCTGGCTGCGTGTGTATACACGAGGCAGACAGATGCATTGATTAGGGCCTGCCACTTAGGAGTGAGTTGATAAAATTAGTCGTTGTCACAGATTTTATTTCGTCCTGCTGTCCATATTTCACTGATTCATGCTGTTGCACAAAGGGAGTACACAATTTAACATGATCAGTTGCCTATAGAGTGAGCGACCCTCGCATAGATGAATGACTTGAATTGCATATTTATCCTGAGCTAGGATCATCGCCAGCAGTATGCTATTGTGTGTAATGAACAAGCAGAGCATCCTGGGAGTCTTTAGATCATAGCAAATAATTGAACCATGGTCCAAAACAGAGTTCCCAGATGCCTAAAGTCAGGGCCTCCATCCACCATTCTTCAGACACAGCATGGCGCTCGAAGCCAGCAAAATTAGGTAATTGTTGATTCTGCCTTAAAAATAAAAGTTTAACTTTTTTAAAAAAATTTTATTTAGGGATCCCTGAGTGGCGCAGCGGTTTGGCGCCTGCCTTTGGCCCAGGGCGCGATCCTGGAGACCCGGGATCGAATCCCACATCGGGCTCCCGGTGCATGGAGCCTGCTTCTCCCTCTGCCTGTGTCTCTGCCTCTCTCTCTCTGTGACTATCATAAATAAATAAAAAAAAAAAATTTATTTAAAAACAAAAACTTGGGTGTTATTCTGTATGTTGGTAAATTGAACACCAATAAAAATTAATTTATTAAAAAAAATAAAAATAAAAACAAAAACTTTATTTTTTTTCTTTAAGCTCTATGCCCAACATGAGGCTTGAACTCACGACCCTGAGATCTACCCAGGAGGCCTCACTCTCCCCACTGTTTTATCTTGGTGCATAATTTTGACACTGCCAAGCCTTATTATACGTATATAATTAAGCAGTTACTGATTCCACTTGCTCTGCTGCAAGCCTGAGGATGGCTATTTAAACAAGAGTGTGAAGCTGTCATTAACACTAAACCAAGAGTAAACACAGGGAGATGACAGGTGGTTTTGGGTGCCGGTAGTGATGGATCACTCAGCAATAGTTGAGCTTTGTTTTGTTTTTAATGTACATGAAAGCGTAAGTGATTATCTCATGTAGACTTCACCTTAACTCCACGAGGGAAGAGGAGGGCAAAGATCAGCATCGCTGGTGTCTGTTCATGGGACTCATTCACTCATCAACACTTTACAGTGAAATTGTAAAGAATCAAAATATTATAGGGGCGGGGCACCTGGGTGGCTCAGTGGTTGAGCATCTGCCTTTGGCTCAGGTCATGATCCTGGGTCCCTGGGGTCGAGTCCCCACATCGGGCTCCCCACAGGGAGCCTGCTCCTCCTTCTGCCTATGTCTCTGCCTCTCTGTGTCTCTCATAAATTAAATAAAATCTTAAAAAAAAAAAAACACAAAAAACTATAGGGGAGAACTCACAACTCAGAACCTAAGATTTTATGTTTAGTCTGCAGAATGACAGGATTCAGTGATCACTCAAAATCCTATAGTTAGGAACTGGCTCAGCAGAGATTAGAACCCAGGCAACAAGGCATCAGAGCCTATGTAGCTAATGTCTATACTGACTCAGAATGACACCTATATATGGAGCACTTACTGGTTATTCACCTCCAAACCCCATTTATTAGTTTCTGCTGTGTGCCAGGCATTGCAGGGAGGACACGGAAGATAGAGCAGTAAGAAATGCATTAACCACACATTTAGTTATTTAGTTTCTTTTAACCTACCACAACTCTGATGGCTCTTGGGAGAAAAAAGAACAGGGTGCTACCAAACACGTAGCAGGAAGTCCTTACGGACGTCAGAGGAAGTAAATTTTCAGGTACGTCTACAAGGATGACTGGGAGTTTTGAGGAGGTTGAGAGGAGGAAGATGCGTGGATACAGAAAGAACATTCCAGGCAGAGGGGGCAGGAAGTGTGAACACTCCGGACATAAATAATCATGGTGAATACTCACCCATTCTCCCTGAATTCAAGCTCTACCCAATGCTGATTTCCTGGTTCTTGACACACATTCTTCCTCTGGCCTCTTTATTTTCTTCTCTTCCTACTTCATTTACCCCCACCCCCACAGGGTCCTTTTTCTCTGCTTCTTTTCTTTTCTTTCTTTCTTTCTTTCTTTCTTTCTTTCTTTCTTTCTTTCTTTCTTTCTTTCTTTCTTTCTTTCTTGATTTTATTTATTCATGAGCGACAAGGAGAGAGAGGCAGAGACACAGGCAGAGAGGGAGAAGCAGGCTCCATGCAGGGAGCCCAATGTGGGACTCAATCCCCGGTCTCCAGGATCACTCCCTGGGCTGAAGGTGACACTAAACTGCTCAGCCACCCAGGCTGCCCTCTCTGCTCCTTTCTTAATGTTGTTGACCCTCAGGGCTCTGTCCTTGGATTAATTTGTTCCTTGATTTTAATTTTTTGATTGTATTATCCTCCATGGACTTAATTACTATCTCTATAGTAAGAACCAACTCTCCCTATCCAACTCTTATTATTTTTGAGAGCAAATCCTGTATAGTTGGCTGGCTACAAGAAGATGGTTCTCATTCCAAGTGTTACGGGTATCTTCACTACCACTTGCTCTCCCAAAAATTATTAGTCCCCTCCAAAACTGTTCCTGTTCACTGCTGGGTACAAACTGACCTCACCTGAAACCTGAGCATAATGCTTTTGACTCCTTTTAACAGGTTCCTCCCCCCTTTTAATGCAGTTCTACTAATTCTGCTTTCCAATCTTCTCTTGAATGTGACCCTTTCTTTCTACCCCCATTGTCATTCCCTTGAGGTGCTTCCTCTGTGACACCTACATGACTACCTGTATTACCCCCATACCAGTCATCCCCACCACAGTCGGAATAATCCACCAAGAACACAAATCTGAGTGTCATTCCCTATTTATGCTTCCATTGTCCTTAGGATAAGACGAGCACAGGACTCCATTCTGATTCCCACCTTTCATGACTTCAGTCCCATTTCTTTCAGGCCTACATTCCATATATTCTCAACCACTTATCAGGCTGTGCTCTGGACTGTCTGTTACCCATTTTCCACATTCTGCACTTGACCTCAGAGCATCTGTCGCTCTTTAGTAGGTCAGACCATTCTATTGTGGCTCCATACCTTTGTAATTCCCCTCCGATGTTGCACCCCTCACACTTTATAATGCTGCTTATTTGTGAATTCAGGACACCCACCCCTCTAGCTTATCATTATAACTACATCATCCAGCATGGTGCCTGGCATATAGTAACCATGTTATCAATACTTGTTGATTGACATGAATGAATACTATAACTTTGAGAATCATATAATTATAAAATCAGAATAACACGAGATTTCAGATGAAGGACAAGCCTGAATCTTGGGTTTGTCCCTTATTTTTTGTATGCTTTTGACAAGTTACTTCAAATTCAACCTGTAAAATAAGTTATGTCCAACTCCTAAGGATGTTAGAAAATTAATAAGATCTATAAGCAACTGGGCACATTTAAGTGGCTAACAAATGGGAGCTTTTAGCTGATTAATTTATTGTCTTAGGAAGTGGAACTTGCATCAAATGCCCATGAGTTTGGAGAGCCCTGGTGTGATCTGACATGGCATACACCTTCCCCAGCTACTTAATTCCTTAAACTCTCAATTTTAAATTTGATTTTCTGAAATCTCCTGTCCAATCTTCCAAGGAAAATCTACTCACAAGGGGTCACATCAGATACCACAGAAGTTTCTTACATAGAACTTACTTCACAGTTAGAAATCCCTTTGCCTGGTTAGTCACAATATTAGTTTTTGATTGCTGCTATAACAAATTGCCATAAACTGGATGGTTTAAAGCATAGTTTTGGAGATGAGAAGCCTTGAAATCAGTTTTACTGGGCAAAAACACTGCATCAAGCAGCACTGAGCTCCTTCTGGAGGCCTGTGGGGAGAATGGTTTCTTTATTTTTTTCAGCTTCTGCTTTCCTAGGCTCATGGTTCCCTTCAGACATCAAAGTCTGTAATAGTGGATCAAGGCTTTTTCATACTGTCTCCTTCTGACATGGCCTTTTCTGTTCCTTCTTCTACATTTAAGGATCTCATGATTCCATCTGAGATCTGAATGATCCATGATAACGCCCTTCTCTTATATTCATTTAATTAGTAACTCTAATTCCGTCTCCAACTTTAATTCACCTTGGCCATGCATAGGGACATAGGAACGGGTTCCAGGGATTAGGATGTGGACATCCTTGGGAGGACATTAATCTGCCTACCAGGGCCACTCTGTCAGGCACTGTACTAAGAGCTTTGGAAGTCCAGTTAATGCTCCCAAATGTACTAGGAGGTATTATTCCATTTTATGGATAAGGAAATGGAAGCTCTGCAAGACTTGCTTTCTCATCAGTCCTATCTGGCCATTGGCAGAACAGGATTCTGAGTATCTTTCTACCACCTGCCATTGAGTTCTGTGTTCTTGCATTAGGTCCTGAAACTTCTCTTGCAGAACCCTGATTCTCTCTTCTCCACAGGCACAGACTCTAGAGGTTTGTCTAGGTCACTGTGAGATGAATTTATCTGTGTAGACTCTTGGCAGGTCACCTGAGATACATTTTACTCACTTTGCTCTGTGATACCAACACTGGCGAAAGGAAATACTCAAGCCAACTCCCACTTTCAATAAGAAACAGGAGCATCCCTGGTACAGAAATCCAAAAAACAAAATCCGTAATTTGCGAAAATGGAAGTAGCTTTAAAGCCTGTAAATGGGTTGATCATTTTGAATACACACATGGCTACCCTGAAAGACCCCTATTTCATATACTTCTTAATGTCAACATGATACTGAAAGAATTTCCTCTATAGGAGCAAAATTACTCCTCTCTTATATACTGAGTTCTGCGGTCAATGTCATTGGCATGTATTTCAATGTGTTTGACTCGTTTATGGAGGTGTTGAAATCCTGCGTTTCATGAATCTAATGTTACTGTGTTAATAAGCTCTATGGCAATAAAAATCTAGGTCTGGAAACTTAAAAACACAGGAAGAAGATCTAAATCAGTTTTACTGAGTGACCTCTTACAAGCAATCCAAGTTCTGTTGAATAAACCCCTGCACTTTTTTTTTTTTATGGGAAAAGTAAGGCTGAGTTCTATTCTCACACCTCTGAGGTGATGCCACAAATGAAACCAAGTTTGCAAAGTTCAGAGTAGCCGGGGAGAATTAAAACTTCCCTTCTCCCACCCAATTCATTATGATTTCTGTTCTAATTCCTTTATCAAATGCTTCCTTTCCCAGGGTGCAGATATGATGCTAAAAGCTTTGAAGATAAACTTTGTTTTAGTCCATATTTCCTGTTACCCTTGAGGTTTGGGGGATGTAGTAAGGTAAAGGGAAGAAAGGGAGTCAGCTCACAATTATTCTAACGGACGTAAGGACAGGTTTAATCTTGGCTCCAATCAAGTTCACCCAGCAGAATGATATTAAAATACTTTTCTTTCCATTTCTTTCTTAGGAAAAAAGAAAGAAATAACGTCTCCTTGCACTGGAAAATATACAAGTCCTCTTGGGATAACAAACATAATTCATTCTCACTCAGGCAACCGGTGAGATCACTTCCCGGTTGCTGAGCTTATAGGTTATTGAAACCACTGGGGTTTTGTTAAAAATAGCCATCTAATAAATCTGCCCCTTCTTTTAACTAGGATAATGGTGATAACTTTCTTATGGGTTATTTCCTTCCTTTTAGGACAACTTTTTAAAAAATCCCCAATAATGCATATGTCCTGTAGAGTTGAAGGAAATTTAAAAAACCCTGCTGTATTGATTTTTGTGATTGGCAAGTGAAGGTGCTAAGTAATTCAAGTGTAGTGACAGGGGCTCAGTCAAGATCATGCACTGTTTTCTTGAACTGAGTTTAAACTTTTCTAAAATCCTGGCCCATCCTGAGCTAAACTTATCTCTTTAAAACCTGATTGAAAGGGAAAAAGGCATTTTCCCATATGTTTTCAGACCAAATGTAGGGGTTGCCTTCCTTTTACACTTTAGGGTTCTTCTAAAAATTATGTTAAGACAGAAATAAACTCAAATGTCTTATAAGAACACCAGAACACTTATTTACAGGAGACAGGTGATAAAACAGAAAATTGAATTCTTAGGCAAAGATTACTCGATTCCCTCTTTGTTAGTCCATGTTGCAACTAGAGCAAAATCAGAGGACACTGGGCCTCAAGTCATGGCTCCTGGATCCAACTCCTGGGAATGCCTGTCCCACATTAGGGACTTGAGTAATGGCTAAGCCTCCTGATCTTTCAATTTATTCAACTGTCAAAGGTGAATGATAGTACCACTCTCAGTTTTGTTGTGACTTACATCCATATGTTCATTTACTATGAATTGAGCAGATAATAAAACAATAGTAGTAGAAACTAAGCTTCATGGAGTTTTCTGTGCACTTGGCACATTCATGGCCTAGAATGGGTACAGGCATGCCTAGATATTAATGTTTTCTGGCCCCTGGGAAACCCAAATGGTCAGATAGCTTGCCTTTGGCCTCAGGCAGCAGCATGTTTTCCATAATGTGTGTGGTATAAATACCAATTTATTTTTAAGATTTTATTATTCATGAGAGACAGAGAGAGAGACAGAAACCTAGGCAGAAGGAGAAGCAGGATCCCTGTGGGGAGCCCCATTCAGGACTCAACCCCAGGACCCCAGGATCACGACTTGAGCCAAAGGCAGACACTCAACCACTGAGCCACCCAGGCATCCCTAAATACCAATTTATATACTATTTATGCACCAATAGCATTCATATACCAATCCGATTCTCCAGTGTTCCAAAGCACAAAAGATTGGGAAGCCTGATAACACATACTATCAGTTAAGTTTATTATAATGTATTTTAGAACTCAGGGGATAAAGAAACATAGTGAACTAAACTAAATTGACTGAAGTTACATAAGTAAGAGGCAAACTTGTCATTTGATGACTCTAGGTTTATCTGATTGTGATGGGTCATTTTTTCAGGGTCAGCTTGACTGGGCTAGTGGATGCCCAGAGAGCTGGTAAACATTATTACTAAGTGTGTCTATAAGAGTGTTGTCAGAAGAGATTAGCAATTAAATAAGTAGACCAGGTAAAGATTTGCCCTCATCAGTGCAGGTGGGCATCATCCAATTCATTGAGGCCTGAAAAGGACAAACAGGGTAAAGGAAGGGTAAATTCTTACTTTCTCTTCTTGAACTGGGATGTTCCTTTTCCCTTGGCATCCTATCTTGGAGCTTCTGATTCTCAGGACTTTATAGACTCCAGAGCTTACACCAACAAGGCCCTCTGGGTCTCAGACTAGGATTTATACAACTGGCCCCCTTGGTTCTTAGGCCCTCATAAGGACTGAATCATACCACTGACTTTCCAGGTTTTCCAGCAGTTGGTGTGACTTCTTGGCCTCATAACCCAGTGAGCCACTTCCTATAAAAAAAAAAAAATCTGTGTGTATGTATGTATTTTGTTTCATTTGTTTTTCTGAAGAACCCTAACACACTGATTAAAGGCTATGCTCTTATTTATCAAACTCTACTGCAGTTGTCAGTAATATTTAATAATAATTAGTCATAATTCCAGTTCACCATTGACTCACAAACTGGCCGTGTACACAGAGGACAGGGAGAGATTGAAGAAAGAGACTGCCACTCCACATGGGCAGGTGGCAGGTTTTTTTTTTTTTAATTTTTTTATTTATTTATGATAGTCACACACAGAGAGAGAGAGAGAGAGAGGCAGAGACACAGGCAGAGGGAGAAGCAGACTCCATGCACCGGGAGCCCGACGTGGGACTCGATCCCTGGTCTCCAGGATCGCGCCCTGGGCCAAAGGCAGGTGCCAAACCGCTGTGCCACCCAGGGATCCCCAGGTGGCAGGTTTAAAAAGAAATGCGACTTATACGCGAGTCTTGTCTTGGGTGGCCACAAGACAAGCAGACCTGTGCACCCACCCACCAAGTCTTAAAAGTTTATGTAGAAGGTTTAACTTCTGGGCTCAGTCATGTTCAGTCCAGATGGTCTCAACAACACCTTACTCTCAGGACTGTTCTTGGAACAGCTCCCACTGTGGAAACGGTAGGTAGAGCATAAATTCTAAGAACAGGGGAGGGGATGAGGAACTGCTGATTGCTCAGGCCCAGATCCTGGGTCAACCAGCAGTCATGTCCTCTCAGTGACCTCCTCCAACATTCAACCTTTTTTGAAGGAACATGATAAGATTTCATTTTCTTGTTCTCTTTTGAGGTTAGGTATGGTCAGTGATGTGCTTTGGCCAATTAAGTATAAAAGAAGTAACATGATTCAATTCTTGGTAGAGGTTTCAGAAGCCTCCTTTCTCACTGTGGCAGTGATTGCAAAAGCCCAATCAAGATGAGGACTCTGCCAACCCAAGTGTCACTAGAACAGACCATAGCGAAAGAAGCCATCTTATGTAGTATATGTCATGTGAGCTAGAAATACACTTTGGTTTTGTTAATACACTAAGATTTGGAGGAGGTTTATAACCACAGCATAACCCAGTCTCTCTTGATACAATTAGACTGCTGCCAAATATGTAGTAAACTGTTCATGGTGTGCTGGGAAATTGCCTCTTGGAAGATGGAAGAGGCCTTCATTTGTAATGCTGGGTGAATTTTGCAGTGTAAATACTCCCAGTATGGCCAATTTTAAGCTACTTACATAAGAGCACTGAATGTAGGATTGAAACCAAATGGACAAAAAGAACAGATGAACAGAAGGGAAGGGAAGGAAAAATAAGATAAGAACAGAAAGGTCAAACCATGAGAGACTCTTAACAATAGGTAACAAGTTGAGGGTTGCCAGAGAGGAAGTGGGTAGGGGATGAGGTAAATGGGTGATGAGCGTTAAGGAGGGCACTTATTGTAATGAGCACTGGATATTATATGCAACTGATGAATCAATAAATAATACCCCTGAAACTAATACTACACTATATGTTAACTAACTAGAATTTAAATAAAATCTTGAAAGGAAAAAATAGAAAAAGAAAGAAACCAAATGGGCAAAATTAGTTCTGGCAAGCCAGTAGGAGGCCTGCTTTAATATATCACTTTCTCAGGGTATATGGTAGCGTGTGAAGTTGTGAAGTAGATGTGATTCCACATTTCATTGAGCTTGCAGCCCAGAGAATTGACATTAAATGGTATAATAAAGAAAGATGTATATATATATATATATATATATTCCATTTTGTCAAGAATATAGTGACTGAAGTAAGGATCTTTTCTATTCTTAAGCACAAATCTTTCCTAATCTGAAATACACCAAGAAGAAGGTGTTAGGATGCTTCCACATGGCGACCAACAGCTACGTGACTGATGGAGTCTGTGTCATTTCCAAGTCATAAGATTCACTTTTTGAAATAAGCATCAATCCTAAATTTAGAGAATTCCATTAGAAATATACAGTACAATAATATATACTGTAACATTTACATACGTTTTCATGACACCAAATTCTCTTTTGGATCAATCCAATTTCCCTCTGACAGTCTCGTTCAAATGATAAGATTTTGAAATAATTTAGCATCCTTAAAGACACAGGATTACTATACACATAGTCCTCTGTGGCAAAGACTAGTAGATGTTTATCAATCCTATTCTATTTTTCTAGACACACGAGCAGACTACATTTTCCAGCCTCTCTTGTGGTAGCTTTGAGACTAGGGACAAAGTGATGTATACCATGTCCAGATCTGGCCATACTTGAGTTTGCTTGTTCTATTTGCTAGTTGGCTGGCTGATTACAGGGGACCGTAAAGGACTCCAAGCAGACTGGAAGGTAATGAGATAAAAACAGAGTGGGGGGGGGTGTCAAATCATGAGAGGAGAAAGGCCAGAATTCTTAGGTTATTGGTGTAAGCCCAGCTGCTAAATGCTGACTGCACTTTCCGCTGAATTATTCTATATTATAGCAGCTAGTGTTAATTACTCTGGTATCTCTTCTTATCCGGGAATCTATTATATTTGTGTGCAACTAAAAGCATATTATTTTGGATTTTTATATGCATGAAGAAATTGGAGCACAGACTATTTCAGTGAAGCAATCAGATAAGCCAAAACACAATTTAGATTATCTAAGCAGGAACAGAGGTAACCCAGAAAGAATATGACCTGGCTTTATCCCGAGAATTACAGATTGCTGAAGATAGAACTGAATAATTGTTTCATGCATCTTCCAAGTAGAGGAGTTGAGGTATTTCCTCCCTCTTCATTCTTAACTTCTAAAAGATTAGCCATGGAACTTCCTAATAGGAAGTTATTTTTAGAAATATTTCTTTTAACAATGATTAGGAGAACACTATGGCCTATTGTTGAAACTAGCAAATTTTGTTTGGATACAAATGCTCCAATTCTGGATGTATTAACTCCTCACAGCCTCCTTCTGTTTAATTCTTTGCATGCTTAATGTGAAAAAGGTTTTAGCAAATGTTTGCTAAATTTCTGTGATAATAAGGATTTTTAACTCAAATGAGTAATTAATAGTCTGTGGTAGGCACAGTGTTGTACCATCCAGAAGATTTCTGAAGGAAAGACCTGCTGAAAAGAACATAATTGGCAAAGGCCCATTAACTCCTTCAGTGTCTTCCTTAGCTGCAGAGGGCTGTTCTGCCCATGGTCAGGCAACGCCTGAATGTCGCTTACTCAGTGACCCTCACTGCTGGGGTGACCAGTGATAGTCACTCCTAAACTCCAGGTGAAGCTTTATCTTGTTAACATCTGGGCTGATTTCTCCCTCTGCCCAGTCTTGCCTCCTGCCCCTTCATTTCGAAGGGGTTGATCCTAATTAAACATCATTCACCCTAAACTCTATCTTTAGCATCTTCTGGAGAACCCACCTTGTGACACAGACCATTGAAGGTCTAGCCAACTGATAAGAATAGACATATTTAAATGCAAATTTAAATAGAAGTTGCTCCATGAGAGGACACACGGGTCCGGTTATCTGCTAATGTTTGCTCTGGGAATGCACACTAGAGAATCTCTAACTAGAGAATGTTATTTCAAAATTTCTGACTGCTTTTTTTTCTCATTAGCACTTCACAAAACGAGGCATTGGAATATGTGGAATATGTACATATTTTTTAAAATGTCTAGCAAAGGATATTTTTTCTTTCTATATTCCGATAGAGGAAAGGAAATTAGTTGATTAATTTCATATAGCTCATAACTGTGAAACATAGATATACCATTTATTGCTGTATCTCCTCATTTTTTATACAAAACACAACTTTGAGCCCATAGATGTTGATGAGAATCATTTGCACTTAGATCTGTCTTTTAGTTTCATATGCCCAGTCCATATATAATGACTGAATCTAAAAATATAAGACAAAAGTAATGTCTTTTAGTATCTGTCTTTACCATGACTGTAAACATCCATTCAGATCTTTCCTTAAAGATTTTATTTGAGAGGATGTGAGCATGAAAAGGGGGGGGCAGACAGAGGAAGAGAGAGAAAAGTAGGCTCCCCACTGAACAGGGAGCCCGACACCAGGGCTTGACTCAGGACCCCAGGACCATGACCTGAGTCAAAGGTAGACCCGTAACCAACTGAGCAACCCAGGTGCCCCCATCCATATAATCTTATATGATGCAATTATAGTCACCAAAGCCTGGTATGACTATTTATTAAAACAATAAATCCACTTTACCACAGTTTCTATTATACATTTCTGAAGGTTACAGCTGGGGCCATTCTAAAATAGAGCTGAGGATTAGAACTATGTTATCAGATGGAAGACACTACGAAACCTCTGTGAAAACATCTGATTTGTCTGTCCTAGAGCTGGCACTTACCACTAATGACTTAGTTCTTCAGATTATAAATGGTGTTTTGTGTATATTATGTTGAATTATTATGTATATTGTTTAGTGTATATTATAGTCGTTTGCCGTTATATCTTACATGAATATGTCCCCAAAAACTTATAGGAAGGCCATTTTTTTCATGGTCATCTTATTTCACTGCTGAGAAAATTGATGCCCACAGAGAAACCCCCTCCCCAATAATGTGTCCAAAAGCTAATACAGATAAAACTGGGATTTATACCGAAGCAGGCTCTTATTCACTAGGTTGTATAGATAAAATTTCGGGTACTGGTTTCCAGGGGGCCTCCGGGAAAGAATAAATATCAGTCAAAAAGACAACTCCCTCAGTTTTTAGTTGTACTTAAATCCTTGTTATTTATTTATAGGCCTAGGAAATTGATACACCAGTTAGAATTACTTCTGTCAACTTCTCTAGCATTGCCTTGGGAGACTGGGTCGTAGTAAAAGAGTATGTCATTGGGGGAATGAAGAGGAGGAGGGATGGATCTCGAACAAAGATTGCTGTTTTGAAAGGGCAGTTTGGAATGGGGAGCCACACTAGTGGGTTCCTTGGGACCAGGGTAGAAAAGCAGAAAGATAGCAGCCGTCTTGTGACGTGGGGGTGGAATCTGGTGCATAGAAAGAGAAAGCAATAAGGTGCCAAAGAAATGCTTTTCCCTCTGGCCGGTCTTTTCCAACACTGTTTTAATTTCTCTCCCTAACACTGAAGCACCAGTGACAGTGTGCTAATCTACTTTGAATTTTCAAATGGATTCAAATATGTTTGGAAGTCGAAAACCCTAGAAAAATGTGTTGTTGTTTTTTTAACATTTAATTTTGTAGATAAACAATTTCCTTTGCCTACAAGATAGTAGAAGTTTGGGCATACCATGGTTAATATTTAGGTAACAAGAAGTTATCTGCTTAAAGGGATTTAGTCTCTAATCAAAATTCAAAATGTAAGTTCTATGGATTTTTGTGTGCTCTTATTCAATATATATTCTTTTATGAGCCATTTCTGTAATTCTTTTTGAGTTCCAGCACTAGATGAGTCACACATTTTACTAAGTGTTTTAATTTTTCAACACACTGAATCCTTGATAGAAATTGAAAGTATGATTTTTTTTTCTCTTCTGTAATCAAAGAAAACCAAATTCAAAGGCTTTTCTAGAACAGGCTTTCATATCTCAGATCATCACTTATCTACGCTACTCAGCTCCAGTTCTGTTTTCCTCAAAACATTATGATTGGGCAAGTCCTGTAATAACTAGCTTTGTGAAGGGCGGAACTTCTTTTGCATGGGCCGATTACAATGTTTATGTAAATTGCCTCGAAGTTTGGCAGATCACTTTCTAGAGACAGGGACTCTTCCTGTTATTATTCCGCCAAAATCTGCTCGACTCTCTGATCTTTGTATTATAAAAACAAAATGCCTTTACTGAATCCTGACATGTCATGAGCTTGACAGTACTAAATCGCTTCTCAAAAGCAGCAAATGTTTCAGCCTGTCTTCTTAAAAAAAAAAAAGAAAAAAAAATCTGTTCTAATTTCTTAACCACTGAAAAAGAGCAGAGCTCACATCAAGTGTGACTCATGATAACAAATCCGACACTTCTCCCTCTCCTCCCCTTGTCCCTTTAAAAATTGATCCTGTACTCAGTTGCCTTCTGACTCGTTCAAAGTATCCTAAAATTCTTGAGCAAGAGAGGAAGGAGTGTTTGGCTCAATTCTGGGTGATGATTCATTCAACCAACCACTCCAAGAATCGGGGAAGAATGTCCATAATTGTAAAGTACGGTGGTATTGCAATGTATATACCAGTCATTTCTCACCATTTATTTCTGTATTACCAATTAGCTCTAAAATTAGCAACTGTTAGGAAAAAAAAAAAGAAAAGAAGAACAGCCCCTCATTAGGTTTAGAGAACCAGTTACTGTTCTAAGCTCAGGTCTCTAGAAATGCAAATTTCTGTGGCAAATAGTTAAACAACCTTCCCTCCTTCCCCTTCTTCAGCTATTGTGTCCAGAAGTACTGACACCTGTTCAAAGGGACAACTGCTTTTCTACTCCCAATCATGGAAGTGGTATGATGGTTTAGGAATAAAACCATGGGTATGCCTCCCACAATTCTGGGATGGGTGGATGGTAATTCTGATAGGTAACCAAAGCTACTTAAAAGGTCTGTCTTCTATTGCAAACAGGAATTGGTGTTTTATCTGACCTTTGATCAGAAAGTTGGGTATGGCACATGAATATGCTCTTTCCATTTCAATATCAGATCGGCCACACTTTTATTTTGACATATAATTAATGCAATTCCAATATTTAAAATTCAACTAATACTTACTGAGTTTTTACTGGATGCTAGTCCAAGACTAGACCCTATTGACACATATATAGGTAAGTTAGACATGTTCTCAACTTAGTTTCCATGGATGACTCTTCCAAATCTACTGAATCCACCTAAGGGATTATAAGCAAGGAAGGGACTTCTTTTTTGGTGTAGAGGGAGGCATTTATCATGTATAAAGGCACTTTTGGTTGTAATGACTGGGGAGGGGACGGTACTACTGTTTTTGAGGGGGTAGAGGCCAGGGATGCTGCTAAACATCCTATAATGCACAGGACAGCTCCCTATAACAAAGAATGATCTGGCTGGACAGGTCTGTAGCAATGAGGTTGAGAAAACCTGCCATAAAAGAACTCCATAAACAAGGGGTGAGGTTTAGAAAAGAGTACCTGGCATTTCTCCAAATAAGTTGTTCTTTTAAAAGAATAAAACCTTATCTTCTTAGAAGACCAAAGAGAGGACAAGTTGGCTGGGGATAGCTCTGAGTATAATTGAGAGGTCTTTGTGTGTAGAACAATTCTAAAGAATTTTATCCTCTTGTTTTTAGGGACCACAATGGTTGCAGATAAAACATACTGGTCCTTAGGATAACAATAGCCACAACACCAACAACTAACCCATGTACAGTCCTTGGGAACTGACCACTCTTCTAAACATTTTTCATATTAAATTCACAACTACACTATTGAAGTGGACACTATTATTCTGCATGTTTTAGAGATGACAAAACTGAATACCAGAGTGGTTAATTAGGCGGTCCTGTGGTCACTCAGCAGTATGTGGTAGAGCCTTGATCGGAACCGAAGTGGCATGGATTCAGAGTCTTTGTTCTTAACTAGGAACAACTAAACCACCTCTTCCAATGTGAGCTGTCTACATTTTACTCATCTCAGCTACCCTCCAAGTATGTGGTCTTGGACACATTGTTTTCTCCATGCTTCACGTTTATCACCTATAAGGCGGGTCTACTATTTGATTTGGGTTGTGGTAGAGTATAGGTGAGTTAGTGTATGGAAGGCATTTAAAACCAAAAAAGAAAGTTCTCAAAAAACTTCACCCATAATGATGACAATGATTCTTCTCTGGGGCACCTGTGTTTTAGGATAGGCTGATGTTGTATGGAAAGGGTGCACAACTTTTGGAGTCCAGTAGAGTTGGTCTGCATCCTTTCACTGCTTGTAATTAGCTGTGCGACTTTGACCAAGTTAAGAAGCTCTTTGGGCCTTGTTTTTTCCTTTAAAAACAAAACAAAACAAAACAAAAAAAACAGTTGCTAAATGGAAATAATCCTTTGGAAAAAACAAACGTAAAATTTACTAAGGAAATGCATAGTTCAGTTTCTAAAAGAGAAATAAATGACAGAAATGAAATTTACTGTGAGCCTGTGGGGAATCCTAATTTCATATTAGCTTTCCTACGATCACCTGATCCCTGCTGTTCAAGTATATTTCATCCTTCTGTAAAATCATATGTGTTAGGAGAAATTGCCTTCTGTGCTTAGGTAGCTTAGGTAGCCAGCTTAAGTCACTAAGAAGTTTTGCACACTCATGGTAAATCTAGTGTGTGTGTTGTGTGTGCGTGCATGCACACACACGTGTGCATGCATGTATGAATGTGTATGAACAGGCATGTGCACATGGAAAACCAAAGAGGACAAGGATTCAGCCTACTTTGTCTACTTTGTTTGCACCTGTGGGCACAAACCCTCTTACCAGGTGATCTAGGAGAAGACATGATAGAAAAAGCTGTGGGCTGTGAAAACTTGGTTCTGAGGGATGGTTTGAGAGCACATTAGCTACGAGAGCATATGGTCAGTATGGTTGGAAACCAGGAGTATATAAACAGTATCCTTAGCTTTTATTGATTAAAATGTTGTCCATGACCTGGCATTTGTTCTGTCTTAGACAACTGATGTTTTTCACAATTCATTTCTCTTATATACTATGTGTTTTGCTCTCTAAAGATATTTAAAGAAAACTGTCTTTCTCTGAATATGTGTCTTAAAGCAAGGTCCTTCTAGGAAAGCAAACTACTATTGGCTAAGATGGAACTGTTTGACTTGGAATCCACATGGTACACAAAGGCAAGATACCTGGGACGTCAATGACTAACACCAACTCTTTTATAAATCAGGATTTTGGCAGTGAGGAGCGAAGGATAGGATACAGGGTCATGGCCCTCTTGGGTCATTAAGTGTTCTTTGGATACGTTCACTGTTTCCAAAGAAATGACAGTTTTACTCAGATATAAGAGAACAGTTACTAGGAAAGTTAAGTTACAGGATCAGCTGTATGTTTTTTTAAAGAATTTATCTACTTATTTGAAAAAGAGAGAGCATGAGAAGGGAATGGGGCAGAGAGAGAATCTCAAGCAGGCCCCTCACTGAGCAGGGAGCCTGACTCGGAGCTCAATCCTAGGACCCTGACATCATTGCCTGATCCAAAGTCAGATGCTTAACCAACTGAGCCACCTAGGTGCCCCTGTATGTCATATTTTTATTAATATTGATATATTCTGTTTTTATTAGAGGCTGGGATTTCTCAGTTCGATTTTTTTTTTAATTCTTTCTTCTGGTGACACCTGGGTGGCTCAGTGGTTGAGCATTTGCCTTCCACTCAGGGTGTGATTCTGGGGTCCTGGGATCAAGTCCCTCATTGGGTTCCCCACAGGGAGCCTGTTTCTCCCTCTACCTATGTCTCTGCCTCTCTCTCTGTCTGTGTTTCTCATGAATAAATAAGTAAAATCTTAAAAAAAAAATCTTTATTCTGCCTTTTTAGAAGACACCTGGTTAATTCTATTCCAATGCCCAAAGTTTAAGGTAAATCCTTAAATCAGTTTTGTAGCATATTTTGTGAATGTTAGGGCAATGTAGCCATATTATTCTGCAGCTTCTAACTAAGGGGTTATGTAAATGAGTAGATCAGTATAAGGCAAAAGAGGTCGTTGAACAATGAAGTCCTGGTTTTCACAGTAGTGTTTTCTTTATTTTACTATGCAGTCCTCTGCTTCTACTTCTGAACCTAGTCAGGAGTCCCAAAAGACATCAGATTTAAGAGGCACACTATCCATATAAGATGGCTTCTTGTGACACATCATCCGGATGAGATGGGTTCTTGTTTCTCCTAAAACTCTAATTATGATTGATTTCCTGTCTTCCTCCAAGAGTCCCTCCGGATGAATGGCATCCATCCCAACAGGCAGCAGATAACTGGGTCCCTCAGATATCCATCATGAACTGGATATGTATATGCCTCAATCTTCCTTCATCCCATTACCCTTCACTCTGACCTCTAGAAATTTCTGTTGCCTTTGGTTAAACTCCTGTATGTTAGTCTTTTCACTGAAAATTTCTCTTATGTTTCTGTTTTAATGTGACCCTTAACCTAAGTTTCCCAGAATCATCTAGAATGTTTGTTAAAGCATGGATCTAGGGGCTCTACTCTCCAGTCTCTGTCTGATCCATTAGGTCTGTGGTTGGGACCCAGAATTTGCATTTCCATCAAGTTCCTAGTGCTGCGATTTCTGGTTGGACATACTCTGAGAATCAGTCCTCAGACAGAAACTGGTGACCCCTGAAGAAATGATTTCCCCTATATTCCTTTCAAGTGGTGACTGTTGTACCATTCACTCATCACATACAATTATAACTTAATATGATTTTGGTGTTTGCCTTGCTGCTTACAACAGCTGTTTCCCTACTGTTTCTCTTCACTCCTTCCGGAAATACCCTACGAAGTCATCAGATGTTGACACCTGCAATGCTTCTTGTGGCAGTTCCTACGGACCTCCCAGTCACTCCCCCTTCCTCACTGAAAAATTTTATCATCTGGCCAACTATTGTTCTCTCTTTTATTATGCCTGCCAACATTCTTGGTGTCTTTGCCATCTACGTACGTGATCCATGACCTTTCACTATTTCTCTATTGCCCCATCCACCTTACTTTCCTCATTTAGCTTAGATCCCAGACCCTCAAACACCAACTTTCTCTTCAAGCAAAACCTTCCTATATTTTCCCTCCAAACCCTAACCCTGCAAACTTAAACCCAACTTTGCCAATTCTGGGCCTAGACCCAAGAATCCTTACACAGCTGGAAAAACAAAACAAAACAGAGAACCAAGCTGCCAGTTTCCGCTTTAAATATACGATTAAGAAAAATTCAAATGGGCTTTCCACATGATCACAGCACAATTCTCTGTTTTGGCAATCAGTAACTGGGTAGAAGTTGAGAAGGATGTTCAGAGTCTCCGACAAGAGGAAGAATCCAAGTTTGGATTTTGGAGTCAAGCATATCTTAAGTCTGTACTTGTCTCTGATTTTTACCAGTTGAGTGTCCTGGAGCAAGATATTTTCCAAAGCTGTCTTTTTACAGCTTTGTTGCATCTTCTAGAGAATGGGGGAAAATAATAGCAGAAATTATAAACTTCAGGGGTCTTCTTATGAAGATTAAATTATATAAAGCATATCAAGGATTTAGCATACATAGTGCCTGGTGACCAGGAAGCACTTGGTAAATATTAGCTATCGTCAATGATGTTATTGAATTTATAACCCATCACTTAATTTTGACTAAGGCAGACACATCTGTGGATCATAAAGTGTCCACAAATGAAGATCTTTCTATGTTTCTTATTTTTTTCAATACTGATTCTCTAAGTGACATCTGAGTGAGTGTATGTGTGCATTGTCACAACATGGATCTAATCAGCTAATCCAAAGAATCAAGTCACTTGGTTGTCCTATAGATCTGAAGTCAACCTTGACTCTCCTGAAATAATCAAGTTGTAATCTATTGGCACATACATGAATGTCTTTCCTGGAATAATTAAATGTTTTCCAAGTTCACCCATGCCCTTGTCTTCCACCTCCTAACAGAGTGAAATGAAAACAGTTTAGAGGAGCTGTAATGTACAAGAAAGTCTTTGGTTATGAGGTAGTAATTCTGGTTTCCTTAACAACCATTAAGTGATCCATTCATGAGATGTGGTCAGTCATTATGGAGAGAGCTGACAACCACGTGCAGGGCTTTGTTTCCAGAACTCAGCCCATCATGACAAAATCAGGTTATTTTTAAGTCAACTAACAAATGACATAGAAAATGGGACAAGGGAGGGATTGAAGGGCAGCTAAGAGTGAACAGGGGTCTGGTAAGAATATTTTAAAAATTTATGGAGGGGTAAAAAGCAAATCAAGAAAACACTAAAGGCAAAACTACAAAGGGTCACCATTGGGAAATTCCCATTAGTGATGGCAAGAGAAGGATGAAGAAGGTAATGATTAGCAAGTCCATAGCCATTATCACTAATGGCTGTTCTCCCATCTGTCCCCAATGCCACGAAACCATAAATATCTAATTATACTAAGTTTAATGTCTTGATAAAAAGCGCTTGTTTATTCCTTAGTACTTTCAGAGAGCAAATATTTTATTTGAGCAAAGGTTATTATGAAATTGAGATCACTATGGATAGTTTGGTTAGGCAGCAGATTTTCTCCTCAGCAACAGACCCTTTAAAAGAAAACCATTACCAGCTGAAAGATTTAATGTAATTTAAAATATCACCATATTATAATTTATAGATATAATGTGAAATTCCTACAATATACAAATGCCTCCTCTGGTTTTGAAACAAAAAGGAAAATAAAACCCCCAAGAAGAAATAGATGGGCAAATAAGAGGAAAGCCAGTGAGCAAACTCTTGTATTCAGAACAAACCATTTTTTAAGGATTGGTTGATTGATTGATTGATTGATTGATTGATTGATTTGACACACTGAAAGAGAGAGAGAAAACAAGCAGCAGGAGCAGCAGAAAGAGAGGGAGAAGCAGGCTCCCCACTGAGCAGGAAGCCCTATGTGGGGCTCGATCCCAAGACCCCAATCATGACTGAAGCCAAAGGCAGACAGCTAACCAACTGATCCACCCAGGGACCCCCAGAATAAACCATTTTTAGGTATACTGTGGAATAAGATAAATAAGAAATAAAAAGGAATCTGTAAACATAATTTTCATAAATGTAAAATCATTGCTATACATATAAACACATTTATTTTGTCATAAATGTTTTAAAAAATTAAGTGTCCTAAGTATATTGAATCAATGTAAAACCAGCAAGAGCAAGTCTACTGGTACCTTTGAAGCAAATTAATATATTCTAGGATTGTTGTAAGGCTAAGATAATGTATGGGACTACAACATTGCTTAGTATAAATAAAATGCTCAATAAATGTCATTAATAAAGAATAATGATCACCGTCTCTGTGTCCATGATTATTATATACTGTGAAAAGTCTATGTGTCCTGGCTTATCAAATAAACCAAACAATAACCAGCTTTTAAAATTCATGAGAGTGTGTTTTCCCTTAGCTATGTACTTTTAAAAATTAAAGAGAGTTAAGGAAGGACTGGTGCAGAAGTAAATCATTTCACAGACTTTTTACAGGTGAGAAATAAATAAGCAGGAAAAAAAAGCAGGTTATACTGCCAACAGGTACTATTTACAATACTGGTTCTCAGTATTTTGAGCAATACTTGACAGGGTGCGAACTATGTCGAGATTCACCACCATTTTTTTTTTAAGTAAAGTCTTATTTTCCAATTGTAGTATCAACTACAATTTCAGAAAACCGTATAAATCACAAGTAGGCAGTTTAATGAAATTTTACAAGATGAAGCCATGAAACCATGACCTGGATCAAAATGTTAAGACTGAAAATTCTCTCTGATTGCCTTTCTATAATTTCTTCCACCCATAGATAGCCACTATATTAATTTGTAGCTCATAAATTAATTTTGCTTGTCTTTAAAAAAAAATCTTCAGATGAAATCTTTTGGGTGAGACATCTTTTCTCAACATTGTTTATACCACTTTATCATAGATTTTTCATATCCATTGTGATAGGGTATTTTCAATACATTTCTAGTTGGAGTATTTTTTATCTTTGCTATTTTATTGCTAATTTGTATATTTACCATGTTTTCTCTTTTTCTTTGGAATGATCAAATACTTTTTTTTTGTTCTCTATTAGCTTATTACTTGTACAATATGTTACTAATCTACTAACATTCAGAGTGCAACATGCCTCTCTAACTATGAGTAAGTGCTTTTCTAAGTGCATAAAGCAAGGACTCCAGAATACTAACTCCATTTGCTCCCTCACTTCCGTTTTTTCTTATACTCTGTCATGTTTTTATTTCATGTATATTTGAACTCCTAAATGGCATTGCTAAAGTATTTCGACTTATTCATGTAATTACTCTTTTGCTCTTTGTTTAGTGTTTCCAGCTAGATTATGTTCTTTCAAAGAACATAAGAATGTCCCTAATATTTACTTTAATGTTGATGGTAAGTTATCTTGGTATTTGTTGAAAATGTATTTACTTCACCTTCCTTTTTGAAAAAGTTTGCTCAACACAGAATTAGAGGTTAACTTTTATGGAAAGGGTCTTTTGAATGCTATCTTTTCCATTGAAAAGTAAGATATAAAATTAATGTATTTTTGCTGAAGGGTGTTTTGTCCAGGTCTCTAGGTGATTTTAAAGTTTTGTCTTCAAATTTTTTTCAGTAGTATTTATGATTAAAAAAACTGATAGAACTGTAAATCCTTTTTCTTGTTTGGGGTTTGTTAAATGTTTGAATCTGTGGGTACTAACCATTTTTGGAAAAGTGTTGGTCAATATTCCTTCAAATATTGCTTCTGACCCATCCTCTTTCACTTGTTATTCAAGGAATCAAATTACATATATTTTAGTACTTTCTACCATGTTCCTTGGATCTCCTATCTCCTTTTCTCTATGCCTTTCTGGGTTTTAGTCTGATGTTTTACATACCTTATCATTGAATCCTCTTCTCTCCTGTTCTATCTTATCTACAATCTGTTGAGTTCTTAATTTCCCTTTCATTTTTTTCTTCTTCAGGTCAGGGCCTTCCATTTGATTTTTCAAATAAGTTCCATCTCTTTTTTGAAATTGTCTAGCTTTCTGAATATATTATCATTAATTTTCTATCTGAAAACCCCAATGATGGATCACCTCCAAATCTATATCTATTTTCTGAGATTTTATTTTATGATCCTATTTTATGGCATACCTCTTGACATTTTTTATTGGATATTGGCTATTGTATATGAACAATTATTGAGGCTTTGGAAGATACTTTTTTAAAAAGATTTCATTCATTTATTTGTTTATTGAGATAGAAAATACAAGCAGAAGGGATGGGGTAGAGGTGGAGGGAAAGAGAATCTGAAGCAGACTCCAGGCTGAGCACAGAGCTGGACATGGGGCTCAACCCCACCACCTCGAGATCATGACCTGTGCTGAAATCAAGAGTCGGGCACTTAAGCAACCAATCTACCCAGGTGGCTAGATATTATCTTTCTACAGAAAATATTTAATTTTCTCATTGCAGCCTAAGATGTAGCATTCATGAGAACTGAGTTGGTCTATTTCCAGAGCATTCATTCTCCTGTTGTGCAGACCTTGAGGGGTCTCTAATAAAGCCTGGTCTAAACCCAAATTGTTATCTCTTTATGCCATGAGAATGCCAATAGCTTGCTGCTATATAGCTGAGGCTGCCACTTTATGCTTGATTTCTCAGGCTCTTCCCCTGCACACCTTTTGTATTAGCAAATGTCTACAGAGAATATTGATGCATAATGTGAAATTCTGATCTCTATGTGCCCTTTCTCTGCCTTCTCAAGTCCTTGCTGCCTCGGTAGTTCTGAGTTCCAGTCTTTGGCTTTTATTTTAATACTAGTAAAAGTTCTAAGTCACTCTTGGTTTTTCTCTTTGCCCCTCAGCTGTGCATGGATAAGCCTGAGATAGAAAAGTGGCCAAGAATGTCTGATTCACTTTGGTACATGTTCTCTCACAGCATCTTGAATCTTCAGGTTCTTTCTGATTTTTTTTTTCTCCTTGAAACCTTAGAGATTTCCTGTTGTTGTGAAATATTGTATAGTTTTTGTAGTGGTCATCAGTGGAAGGGTTTGGTTGATGCAAATCATCCCATTCTACCTGACTTTGATCTCTGAATAAGAATAATTTTGCTATCTGAATACACATGCTATAAGGGCAATGTCTTTTATATTGAGAAGCAAGCATAACATTGAGTCTGGACAAAGGAAAAGCACAAAGGCACATAAGAGTTGTGAATCCTGAATGTTTAAAAGAATGGCATTAGTGTGAATAATAGTTTTACTCAAAAAAGGTGTAGTGCCCTAGGAAAACTATATGAAACATGTGAACTGTTAAAGACCCTGAGAAATGTTAGTGTTGTAGCAGCAACTGCTATAAATATGGATAAGTAGTAGTAGTCTCCATCTTCAATGACTTTGTGTCAAGAAAAACTCAGCTGTTCAAAAGAGCACCATGAAAAAATTAGTATGCAAGAATGAGTATCTCTTTTAAATCAATGTCATAATGTGGAAGAGTATATATGATAAAGGAAATCTCAGGTATCTAAAGAGACAAAGATTTTACATAGCATTCTAGGAAAATTAATTGGGAGGGACAAAAATAAGTGGAGATATTTTATCATACACTGAGATAAAGTTAAAATGATGGAAAAGATCTCTGAACTTAAATAATTATTTCTTAAATTCTAAACGTCTATTAAAGTACCACAACAAAGATGACTTTCTATGCTAAAAGGATGAATCATCTGAAATGGCAAATAAATGAAAAATCTTTTGTTATATATAGGGCAATAAGAAATTTTCACAATAAATGTGGAGCTCATACAAACAATGAATAGAAACATTCAGTGGATGAATGAAGGTTATAAGAGATTCATTCTCTGTAGAGAGATCTAATCACTATAAAAATGAGTTTTAGGAAGGTATTTAATAAATGGCATTTAGCTAATAAAACATCACAACTCTACTCTCAAATTAGTAAAAATCTAGGAAGATAAAAATTATTAACAACTATTCATGAGTGTATGATGAGATACAAAATAGGCACTCTTGGGACGCCTGGGTAGCTCAGTGGTTGAGCATCTGCCTTCGGCTCAGGGCGAGATCCCAGGGCCCAGGGATCAAGTCCCATGTTGGGCTCCCCAAGGAGCCTGCTTCTTCCTCTGCCTATATCTCTTCCTCTCTCTATGTCTCTCATGAATAAATAAATAAAACCTTAAAAGACAAAAAAAAAGGCACTCTTACAGCAAAAAGAATATAAATATACCCAATGGCATAGTAAAAGAAATGTTCAACATAGGTAAAGAAAAAACTACAATGATTAAATAAACCACGTAGCCTAAATAATGTAATATTGTTCTTGTAATGGTGACTATTAAGATTATGTTATACAATAATATCCATGTTATTAGAGTAAAAGCAGAGTGTAAAACTGTAATTACAGTACCCAATTGTATAAAATTTGCAGAGGTAAAAATTAACGGAGGCAACCTGAAATAGTACCAGTTGTTTTCCTTGTATCATAAATATTATTTTAAACCTCTTATATATTTTTGGTTATTTATCTATTTTCCATATTAATTATATTTAAAAATCAATGTTTTGAAAGCATTTTTTTCCCAACAACAGCATACCCATTATCCAGAATAATACTACATCTTAATGCTCATACCCAGACATATGTGAAGACTGCCCTCTGAGTTCTCCTGATGAACACAGTTAGGATTCTCTGCCTCATAGAATGGATCCGATTTAGTATGCCCATTTTTCTGAGTCCTTTCTTCTTCCCATTGCTGAGCTTCCAGGGGGCTTTCTCAGCTGTCTATCAAAACTAGCTACACTGGTTTCCAAGGCCCTTGCCAAGGCATTAGATCCTGAATCGTGGGAGTACATCCTGTCCACAAACTCTCTCCCAATCAGTTTTATATTGTACCTTTCTTCTCCTATGGGGCATGCTTGGGTTAGCTTCCAGACCTGTTCTCCCATTTCGAGCTGTAGGTATTAGTAGACAGTGAAGCTCAGTTTGTGTAACCCCCTCCTTACTTAGCAGGACCCACATTTTCCGGTCAGGCCATGCCTATGTTTGGCCCTAACTAGACAGGTCCTGTTGCCAGGGGAGAGGGAGTGTGGGTAAATCTTGAGGTGAGCAGGCATTGACATTCAGGGCATGAGGTCTCTGCTTCAGCTTCAGGTGGGTGGATGGTGGTCTTTAGCAAAAGGAAGGGAGCCAGAAGTCCCTGAGGATCTGGGATTCAGATGCTGGCATGCAATGTGATTGAGGGCATCTACCTAGGTAGCCCATCCCAAATTTCAGGGTCCTGTTTCTTCGCTGTGGGAGACTTGGTTAGCCTGGCTAGAGCATGTTTCAATTTTTCTTTCTCTTAAATAAATCCTTGATCCAGCCTTTGGCTTCATCTGCTTCTCACCTACAAAAAGGAAGGCTTCTTTTAATACTGATATAGAGGTTTTTTGACTTTCATACCAGGCTGTAAGTTGGTAATTGGCTAACCTGAGCTTGACATTTTTTCCCCTCAATGCCTTAATAGGATTTAGCAACATACAACAAATTTCACTGTCCTTATAATTATTGACCCTTTCTCCATACTTCCTAAATGATCAAAATATTGTAAAAAACCGGTACAATGAAAACTCATTTTATGTGAATATAATGTTTTTATGAAAACCTATATTTTCCAAACAGTGAAAAGAGAAGCATTGTTTTACCTCCCACTCCCCCCACCCACAAATCTCTGTAATGTTTGACTTAATTGAAAACACCTGTATTCTTATACTACTTCTATGGTCAATCTGTTGTGATATATTTGGGTAGAAGTATATGAAGAAAATCACACTATGTGATCAGAAAGGGGAGAATAACTTTAATAGCCCTTTGAGATAATTAGGAATATGATTTGATCTCATACCAGTATTTAGCAAGTCGTTATTTCTCAAAAGTTATTTATAACATAAAGGCTGGAACCCTGTCAATGAACATTTTATGTTCTGTAATGTTAAAATCCATTGTCTATCCTGCCCCTCAAATGTATCTTTGACTTTTGCATAGTTTTCTAGCATCTTGCTTGATCATTTGGAAAATATTGGTTCACAGCATTACACAGGCCTTCTAAATATTGACACATTTTATTTCATAACATAAAAGCATTGTTAATGTCATCAAAATCCATAAGCGTCTTAACTATTGTTAAGCTGCAAACTCACAGTGGCCAATATAAGGTTTCCAAAATTCCAGTTTTCTCATGAAAGCTCAAATTTTATCACTGGCAGCAAATACTGCCAATTTAATTCCTTAAGCTGACAGGCTTACTTTGTTCATTTTAAAAAAAAAAAATCCAAATACCAAAGTCTGAATAACCATAGTTGTCTGTCAATTGTTCTTTCAAGTAAAAATAGTGTTCCCTGAGAAAAGAAGTTAGTTCAGCTCATCACTCAAACAATTGCATAAGCATAAGACAACAGTGCTTTGGTAGACCACTGAAGTGTTTTAGGATGGTTTCCTGTTCCATTACACAAAATAATTAAAAATATGTATGTTGACTGCTGAGAATTTAATAAAATTAACAAATTTTACTGCTTCCTCCAGGATGTCCCTAAGTGAAACTGTCATAAACTGTCATTTTTTTAATGCATGTGCATGTACGGTCATGAAAATATAATGGCTCCAAGTACAGTTGAGTTCCTCAGTACAAATTAGGCAGAGGCATCAGCAGCTTTACCCCCCTTGATTTTTCCAGCATGGGTGGAAAACAAATAACATCTTAGTGGTGTCATGAAAATATTTGGGTCTCTTGGACCTCATGAAAGAGTCTTAGAAATGCCCAGGAGTCTGCAAACCAAACTTTGAGAACTGCTGTAATAACTTATTCAGTTCCATACTAATATCCCTATTTAAAAGATGTACTTCTCCAATAAGTGTTCATCACACACTCACACTCACACACACACGTGCACACATATGGATACCAGGAAACTCTGGGAGGTATTGGATATGTCTATGACCTTGACTTTTGTGATGGTATCACAGGTCTTTGCAAATGTCCAAATTCATCCAAGTATATGCATTAGAAAGTATGGTTCATTTTATATCAATAGCTTAAGTGATAAAAAAAACAAAACAAGATTTTAAACCAGGAAGTCTGATATTACTGTCTATACTATTAACTATTGTACTATATAACTAGAGTAGAACCAAGGGTTTCAAGACTGAGTTAGGGAGCTGTGTATCTCAGGTACAGGTCATGGCCTGTAACCCTCAAAGTTACTGCAGATAATCATAAGGGACTTGGCATAGAAGAAAAATATGAGTTAATTGCTGAAATAATGAAAGAAGGTGGAAATGTATCTTGGGGCCTGATGCTTCATAATAATCAAATGGTTAAAGAGTATTTTAACAGCTGCTGTAGACTTCACAAGAGGAAAGATGATTGGGTTAGAGCACTGAAATAATTATAAGTAGGAATAAGGCCTGAGCAGACCTTTTCTCTCCCCAGGAGATGGGGAAAATAATGACTTCACTGGAGAGGGTAATACAGGTTTTCTTTGGAGAGGCACATTCCAGGTATCATTTAAAGTGAAAGAGTTGTTTCTCTGCAAAAAAGGTCCTGGACAAAGGATTTGCACAAACTAGAACAGGATATAAATGACAGTAACACAGTATATGCACAAATGACATGTATATATCTCAGTCTCAGAATACTTGGAGTGTTTAGTGGGAGGTTTTGGGTTAAGAGCAAATAAGCAGAAAATATTTAACCTCAAGGAAGAGAACCTAAGAATTTCGGTATCTTAAAATGTGTGTTTCTGAGACTAAACAGCTGATAAACCAATTCTCTTAATTATATACAAACTAGCTCATAATTATATACCCACCAAATCCCAGGTAAACTTGATAGACCTTTTGGCTTACGGAGGTATATTACCCAGAGGTTCTGCTTTAAAAAACAAAACAAAACAAAACAAAACAAAACCCCATGACTTAAAAAAAAAAAGTTTGAAAATTCCAATGATCTCCTTGTTCCCTCATTTATTTTTCCACAATCTGTGTCTAAACTCAGTTATCAATTTACCATTTAATGATATGGTCACTTAAATGTATCCTGACCCTGACAAACAGACCTTCATTTCAAGCTTGTGTTACACATAGTTTCCGATGACTTTTTTTTTCCCCTTGCCCTAATGTTTCCAATACTGAAATTTTGCGCCCTGTAGACTCCAGTGTTACGAGATTACCTACACTAGTGGGATGCTTTTCCCAGATTTATCTTTCTTAAAAATTCCATTTGCATTGTATAATTCCAGTTGAAAACTTACAACAATGTCCATTTCTTAACTTTAAGACTTTAAGTTTTCCCTTGGGCTTTTAATATTGGCCATAATTTTGCCTTGAAAATCTATCTGGCATTATTTTTATAATGAACTTTTTTTTTAATCCTTACTAATGTCCTCAGCTTTCTCTTCCTCCCTACACCAGGAACATTCATTGCATCTTGTTATGCACATTCTTCTTCCATTGGAAACTTTGATGACAACATCTTGACCTGACTTCTCTCTCAAATCAAATTTTCACTTTCATTCTCTTTGACCTACTTCACCCAGGAATGCTTGTCTCAAATTTGAGAGCTCAGTTTAATTACATGCTATTCTCTCATTTTCATTTTCATATATTTAAAAACTTGTAAGCTATACTACGTGTGGCCATGTACTGGAGCCCCTGTCCATTTCTTCTCTTTTTCTTTTTCCTTCTTTGATACTTGGCCCCTATAGAAATTGGGTCCTATTAGTCATGGCCTACTATGTTTTCCCCTCCCTGGCCACAGATGCCTGGTTTGAATTTGACCCTTGGCCAAGACCAGGCTAATCAGATTGCTTCCCATGTAATTTTGAAATTGTGACGAGCTACACTAGTTGGTCTGTGATGGTTACTAGAAAAAAGAATTTGCGAACTCAGAAGCAGTGGTAGGGTGGCCCTATTTCATCACGGGAGTACTAAAGAAAGAGCTTACTTTCCAGAGCAAAGAAAATAAGGCATGAATAAACAGAATTGAGAAATGGACAGACATTGGCAAGATATTGGGTAGTTTTCTGATTTTTGTTTGAAGTCTTGATGGTTACTAGAAAAAAGAATTTGCGAACTCAGAAGCAGTGGTAGGGTGGCCCTATTTCATCACGGGAGTACTAAAGAAAGAGCTTATTTTCCAGAGCAAAGAAAATAAGGCATGGATAAACAGAATTGAGAAATGGACAGACATTGGCAAGATATTGGGTAGTTTTCTGATTTTTGTTTGAAGTCTTTCTGAGTCAAACTGCTTTCTTTTATGTTCCTTGAAAACACCATGGGAGCAGAAGGATTTTTTTTTTAAGATTTTATTCATTTATTCATGGGAGACACAGAGAGGTAGAGACACAGACAGAGGGAGAGGCAGGCTCCACGCAGGGAGCCTCATGTGGGACTCAATCCCGGGACCCCAGAATCATGACCTGAGCCAAAGGCAGATGCTCAACCACTGCATCTGTAACAGCTGTTACAGAAGGATTTTTGAAACTAGTTTCTATCACTTGTCAGCATGTTCCTCTTTAGGTCAAAAGGGATTTTGTCCTTTAGGGTGTATGTCCTATGTTTCTTGTTTGTGTGGCTTTTTGAATCAGAGTAAGTGTTCCTACAGATATTTAAAATCTGGAAAGAAAAAAAAATGGTATTTTTTGTTACAAAGATCTCAGGCTAACTGTGGAATACCCATGAGCTTTGGAGTCACAACGCTTAGATTTGAACTTCTGATCTGCTGCTTCCTAGCTGGGAGTCCCCTAGGGAAGTGACTTTCTCTGAGCCACCAATTCCTGTTCCTTATTTATGCTGTGCCCTTAGTCTTTAGCACATCACTCATCATATAGTTAGCATAGTAGGAACTCAGACACAAGGACACTGGATTTGCCAAGTCTATTTTGGGCAGATGTAAGCACATTTTAACTTCTGTGTGTATTTTGTCTATTGGGGGAAAATAACAGAAATCTGAGGGATTCTCACAGGTTTCTGCCGGTGAAAGCTTAGCAAATGATGAAGAAAATGTACAGAATGGTATGGGGCAACCCACGAATAGAATAGATGTTAAATAAGAGTTAGCTCTTGTCAGGGCATTAGTAGAAAAATGCCATTCACGGAAGTAGCGTCTCCTACTTGGGAAATCATTAATATCCTGAATAACTATAGGACTTCCAAGGAGATTTTTAATGTATTCCTCATTTTTAGCTTCTTAAAGATTTTTGTTTGAAGTCTCCAAGTCAAACTGCTTTCTTTTATGTTCCTTGAAAGCACCATGGGAGCAGAAGGATTAATGAACAAGTCCTATTTGATAAGAACAGACAAAAGATTTGCTTGATCTATGAAGCTCATCCTTACAGAATAGCGATTTATTCTTTTAATCAGAACACCTTTCCTCCACTTGTCATGACCTGCTCATTAGTGTGAATTTGGTAAAGTCCACCCAGGTAACTCCTTTAGACTAGAAGCTCCATGAAAGCAGGAGTCATTTGCAGGCTTGTTTAATGTTTTATTGTTAGTGCTGCCAGAGTACTGGAAACATAATAAGTACTCAATAAATACTAGTTGTTGGGCGAATGATGAATGAATGAATGAATGAATGAGTTTGAATTTAGGAGATGGAATTACATCTTTTTTGGTCCTCTGGAAAATGCATTAAATTCAAAGATGTGTATATAATTTATTCAGATTTATTAAGCTGCTAATACCTGCCCAAGACAAAGTCCTTGCCTTTTAAACTTGGCCACAAGTAACTTTTCCCAGAAAGGAAATTTTAATAATTAGTTTTGCTTCATACATCTGTTAAACATATTTGTATAAAATGGTGCATGCATTTCAATTTTTCAAAATCTTCCTTAACGTCACATTTTAACATGTGTTAGTTGGCATTAACTACTTACTAGTTTTACCTTATCTGTGCCCAAAGTTAGGGCTAAAATGGGTTTAGAGACCACATCTGCCCCATATATTTTTGCCACTTTAAAAGATACTTGAGTGATGAATTAATTAAAATAGTTTAAACCTATAGTCGAAAAAAGGATGATGAAAAAGCAAATTGTGTATAGGAAAGGATGGAAACAGATACAGAAAAATGTAGTTGATGCCAAAAATACGGATGGGAGTTAAACCATTATTTTCAATGGTCTAGAGCCAAAATACCATATAAAACAGACTCCTAGATTGGCAGATTTATGAGAGAGTCATAAAAACTAGTGATCATAAAGTTGTTAGAGGGGGAAAAATCTAAACACCATTTACTTTGATTAGATTCAGGATTGAACTGAACTAAATCTCAGAGGGGAAGAGGAATTTTGTGGTCCAGTAAATAAATGTCTTCGTATTATTCACAAACTGTACCGGCCTTTCCGGGAAAGACAAGTAGTGGGAGATGTCATCTTATCACCCACTTCCTTAAAATGATAATAAGAGCTGATACTTACGGAGTGTGAATTTCAGGCCAGGATCTTTAGTTTCAGTTTTCTGTATATCCCCATCTTGGACTGGACCCCATCATCTCTTTCTTGAGTTACTACAGTAGTTTTCAACATGTCCCCTGCTTCTGCCCAGCCTGTCCTGTCTTTTCTCAAGATAATAACGAGAGGGATCTTTTAAAAATCCTAACTCAGATCATGCCTTTGCTCTGCTAAAACCTTGTGATTGTTTCCTCTTTCACTCAGAGTAAAATCAAAGTCCTTTCGATGGCCTTTGAAGTCTGTAGGATCCGACTCTCTGTTTGTTCTTTGACTCTGTCTCCTCCTGCTTCTTTCTCCCTTGGTTCCAAATACCTTGGCCTCCATGCTGTTCCAGAAACAACCAGAGCATGTGTGGAACTTAGATCCTAAGTACTGGTTGCTTTCTTCACCCGGAATGCTCTTCCCCCAGATATCTTCATTGCTAACTCTCTGATCTTGCTAAATCTGTTTGGATCAACTGTCACCTTTCAGAAGGGTCTGTGGCAATTAAAAAACAAACTCCCCTCTTCAACCTATCTCAGACATTCCCCATGACCGCTTATCCTGCTCAGTCTTTACTTGCCGCCCTCTAACGTGCTAAATAATCTACTTATCTATTTGTTTCGTAACTACCTTCCAGCTCCCACCAGAAATCTAACTCCATCAAGGACAGGGAACACATCAGTTCACAGATCTATCCCAAGTGCTTGAAACACTAACACAGAGCGTGCTCAATAAATATTTGGTAGTTATTGTCACAGTCTCACTGGAATCCTCACAACAGTTTTGTGGGAGGTTTTAGGGTTCTCTCACACATGGTTAAGAACCTGTAGTTGGGTTTCTTGACTTCCCATTGATTTTTTAAAAATTAATGTCTAAAACTCACATATATTACAAATTATTTCTATGATGCAGTTTTAGGAGAAGATTTAGTTTATAGTTTAAGGAAACTTTTGAAACTTGAGATAACTTGATATTTCAACTAATTATTTTTGCCATAAATAGATTTAAAATTCCTGAAGCTAATATTCAGACTTTTTATTGACATTTTTGCTTTGAAAATTATAATACCGTGATAAAAATTCCTTTCAAAACATTAGAATCCATCCTCTATTTCTGTTTATATCTTGGAATTCCAGTTCATCACTTCCACTAAAGACTGCAGTCATTTGCTTCTAATTGGGCTGCGTGTGCACTCCATCTCAATTGCAGGGCAAAGCTGCCTGAAGCATCTCATTAGTCAGAGGCTGGCAATAAACATCTTCTGCAGCCTACATTTCTGCCAGGAAAGGGCTTTACTCCTCTGTCCAGCTAATGGTGTTCTAGGCTCCTAATTGTCTCACATAAAAAAATCCCCCAATATTTAAGTGTCCTCATCAGAAAAACAAAAAGCAACCGTGGTGTCAGACCTAAAGCTCCATGACATATTCTAGAATAAGGGAACCCAGCTGGTTCAGCAATCAGCCCCAGAGAGAAGAGGAAGCATCCTACCAGCTTGCAAGACTCTCTGGGGAGATACTACTTAAGAAGAAAACCTGATTCCTCCTTCCCTCCGACACCTCTCCATTTCTTTCCCTTTCTCTTCCGCTTGAAGATTTTGTGGTTGACTTGAAGGCCAGAGAGGAGGTCAAGGAATTTTCTTAAGTTGCTACCACAGATGACAATCAATAAAATGTAATTTCCAAACCAAGAGAATTTTCAGGAAAAATCCAGGAGCAACTTCCCCATACCCCAGCCAGACAGGCTCTTATGAGATGTCAATGTCACCTAGAATGGTTTTGGAGGAAGAAGTTCTAGGCCAGCAACTAATTTTTACTTATTGAGTACAGTAGTAAGGAGTCTTAGTTCTTAACCTGGGACCACATACTGTTTGTTCAGCTTAAGTCGATATACGTATAATAGAACAGTGACTTGAACACAGTGAATAGCCAGGAAACATTAGCTATTATCAGTAATAGTAGTTTTAATGTTCTGACTTACCATTATTAAATGCTAATTACTAGGAGGTAGATCTCACTTAACACCATCAATAACCTTGTCATGTAAGCACTATATCTTCTCAATTTACAGATGGGGGAACTGAAGCTTGATTGGTCATATAAGTTGCCCAATGGTTACTCCATGTGAGGATATTGGTCATACTGCTGTAGTCACATTTCTGTAAATAGATTTGATGCACGGATGCATTTTATTTGGTTCACAAATAAAAAGAATTTGTGTTTCAACACTTTGAGTCAGTGTGAAATTTGGATGCCTTGCTAGTCACTTCCTATTATGGACCCTCACTTTCTTTTGTCATTTTTGTTTGCTTACCCTGTCTCTATTTTCACCAAATATTTACTAAGGGCCTCTTGTGTGCTGGGCACTGTAAAAGATGGGAATGATGGTTTTGAACACAATGGAAAAACATACTTTTAAGGAGTTTTCAATCTCTGTTACAGAGCATACACTAGTTGATGATGGAGATATGTGATGGTGAATTATTTACATAGACAACACCAAATCTGCTACCTTTCCAAGATAAAATTAGAAGCTGGTATATCTTTGAGAGTTTCTCAACAGCTTCTCTTAAACAGAAAGCACGGTTGGCTGCCTAAGGTCTAATTTGGGAAACGTCAGAAACAATTTTTGTCCTTAAATAACTTCTGGACTTGTACAGCACTAAAAATCACCACCTCAAAACTCATTGCTTCTGGTTAATGCAGTGTCTCTTGATATAATCGTCATCTTACATATTCAATGTTGATATATTTGGATAGATCTGGTGAGTCTAGGGATTTAAACTTTGTACAATAATTATAGGATAGATCTGGTGAGTCTAAGGATTTAACCTTTGTACAATAATTATAGAACCCCATTATCATAAATTGATCACATTATGTGACGAATACTTCCTTCAAAAAGATTTACTTTGCCGTTTTTATTCTTTTTTTTCTTTAAGTAAGCTCTATGCCCATTATAGGACTTGAACTCATGACTCTGAGATCAAGAATTGCATAGTCTACCTACCCAGCCAATCAGATGCCCAGGCAAATACTTTTGATGGCAGAATGAAATGGGAAAATTTCAGGCTGAATCTGGGGAAATTGAGTTGCTGGGAGCTCTTGATGGGATGGTCCATGGAAACCCCACAGCCAGCTGCAGAGGTGAGAACTAGAGCAATAGTCTATATTTGTTTCATTTCTCTCTTATCTCTGGTACTTCAGGTGAACAAAACTGGTAGGGACTAAAGTTTGAGATTTTAAGTGGCATTATATCCAAATGACCATTGCTCATGATGATGCTGAAGGGGTCTGTGGATCCCTTTGGTTGGGGCCCCATGTTTTTCTTCAGGAAGACGATGAGGGCTGGATGTTGAAGGCAAATCAAGTAGAGGGCAAATGGCTTTTTTTGGTACCTCAAGATCCAGGACTCCCCACTGTACATATGCTTGGTGCTTGAGAGGATGACTTTCATAGCCCTCATCAACTTCTGTCCTTAACAGTCTGACTTTCAGGTGGGTTCAGCCCATGAGGGCATTAACCTGTGCTCAGAGAGATCAGCTGCTACTTCCTTTGGTAGTCTCTCTGCCAAGGGAGGCTGTGGTTAAGTTTTATAACAAGTTTATGCTATAGTTAGCCCTAGGGTATGTCACCATTCCTGTGAGTTTCCCTTAATCTCCTATATCTCTATAAATACTCCCCTTTTAAACTTTTCTTAATTTCTCCATATTTTCAGCTTTGTCACTGATTAATTCATACCATGTTGATCATAGCTAATACTAGCTATTCCTGATAATAGTGTATTCCTGTTAATAGCTAAATGCATCAAGCACATGCAGTTTGATATTTATGTACTCTCTTTCCCCGGACATTGTTATGTACTGTAGTGTCTCCTTTTACTCTAACAGCTCATGGAAAAGTTTGATTAGTCTCCCCATTTTCCACTTGAATAAACAGAGGCAAGTTAAATAATATGCTCAAAATGAACCACATTGTTAGGAGCAAATTGTTGAATCCAGGAAGTTGTGTACCAAGTACACTGATTTGTAGAGGGCTTTATACAAGTATAAAGGGAGGGAGTAACTCTAAAAACAAAACAGAAAATTAAAGGAGCAGGGCCAGCAAATGGTGACCTATAAAGGAACAAGAGGCTAAGTTTATAAGACAAATGAAAAGCATTTCCAGCACCCGTGTAAATGAGAAAAATGTATTAATGCATTAGAACGAATAAGCTAAAAGGTGCTCAAGTGCCAAGTACTTCTGAAGCAAGGTCCTCTCTGATTTGAAACACTATTTGTTGCATAGTATGCAATTTCCAAAAAGAAGTATTTGCATAATCCCAGGACCAAAATCTTACTTGAGTGTCATTGTCACATTTTTGTTCTTTCTAAAAATGTCAAATTCTCTACTTTTCCTGAAACATCTTCTTTCTCTGCCTGATGGAACCAAAGGGAAATGGGAATGTTAGCAGATTTAATTCAAATTTAAGGACAGTGAACCTTTTAACAACACCGATTTGAATGCATTCCATTATATGCTGATTTTTTTTGGTACAGTATTGTAATGTATTTTCTTACCATTTTCTTTCCACGAGCTAGCTTTATTGTAAGATTACAGTTTGTAATACATATAGCCACATGATATGTGTTAATTCAACAAAAAAAAACCAGACTAAGTAGAACAAACTGGTGGTTACCAGAGGGGTGGTGCTGGGATGGAGGGAAGGCAAAACAGATAAAGGAGAATAAGAGTTACAGACTTCCAGTTGTAAAATAACTGGAAGGAAATGGAACTTTGTACTTAGCAAGAATTAAGAAGAAATAATTCTGCTTCCTTCCTGTCAGATATTTTAAGTTATTTATAAATGATCTTACCTCAATAATTTCAGTATAATAAACATAATTAAATCTGGTTTTGATTTTTGAAAATGTTTAGTGCTTTAGGAAAATTACAGTTTGGATGCTCACTGTTATAAGGAAAGCAATACATATAAATTCTATAAGAGACAGAAACAAGCTCTAAAAATACACACTGAGTGTCATTGAAGGCTTTTTGATTTGTTTTGCACATATTTAAATGATTTCTTAAGCCCAATATTTCATTAATGAAAATTCGCATTGCAAATTTCTTTTATTAACTAATAAATATAGTGATCACACACCATGAATTTATTCTATGATTTAATATTTCTTTTTGGTTTGTCTCCATATTTATTAAATTTAATTTGTACATTACCTTGTATGAGGTTAAAAGTACTATTGAGTCTATTTTTATCTCTTGTGTAAAGGCTGCCCGTTAAGTCAGTATCAAGTTAGAATCTTTACTCTCTACAGTTGACCACTGAACAATGCAGGGCTTAGGGGTGCTGATTCCTGTGCTGCCAAAAATCTGTGCATGACTTTTGACTCCCCCAAAACTTAACTCCTAATAGCTTACTATTGACTGGATGGCTTACCTGATAACAGAAACAATACACACATATTTTGTATATTCTATGTATTATATACGGAACAATTACAATAAGGCAAGCTAGAGAAAAGCAAATGTTATTAAGAAAATCATAAGGAAGAGAAAATACATCTACAGCACTGTGCTATATTTAGAAAAAAAAATCCACATATAAATGGACCTGTTCAGTTCAAAGCTGTGTTGTTCAAGGGTCAATGCTGGTTACTTATATAATTCTCTATCTCTGCATGATTTAGAGATCTTTGGCAGCAATTAACATAAAACAACTTGAGTCCTCTTGAGCAAGAATATATGAAAGGGTTTATCAAATACCTCAGAATTAGGGATAGTATTGGGTCTCAGCAAGGGGCATATACTAGAAATGTCTCAAGGTTCTGTTTCTGGAATCTGCTGCTTCTCCTGAGCTGCTTTCTGTCTTCACCCCCTACCTTATCCATGCCCTTTGACTTTTCTCTCCTTCTTGCTCTTTACTTGGGATAATTCTAAGGTAGTGGACATCCTCTCAGTCCCAACTCCAAATTCTATGCAGAGAGATGTGGACTGACTCAGTTTGGATCAAGAAGTTGCCTGTGGTCCACTCAGTTATGGCCAGGTCATGAAATAAAGCAACAACCGTGAGGGGTCACCTCTCATGAAAAAGGGAAATTAACAGAGAAAAAGGAGATTTGGGGTGACCTGGGAAGACACACAAATCTTTATACCCATCCATTTGTTAATGGCTTCTGAGCTCAACCAAAGACTGTTTATTTTAAGTGCCCTGCTTTAAATATGTTTTATTGCCTGTCATTTAAAATTGCTTTTGATTGCTTTTGAAAATAAGAGGGCTATAAACCTTTTCAAAGCAAAGGTTAAATAGGATCATCTTGGATTTCAAGCTGGAATATTTGAGGAACGAGTTCCTAAATGGGGGAGACTGGGGAAGGTGAGCATATTTTTATTGCTATGAATTCAGTGTTCTCTCCTGAAATTCATTGTTTTCTTTATTCTTATCTCTGCTCACCCAATCCTGATTATTGGAATTATAGTCCATTATAAAATGCTATATTTTATTCTAGAGAATATTCCAAAAATATAAAAAAGTACATACCAAGGAAAACAAACATAGCCTCCCACCAAAACAAGCAATACATATAACCCTTGTATCTTTCATCCAATGGAGCACCTGCTGACATTTGAAACAGTCAATCCAGAAGGTCTTTGCTTGAGTGTGAGCTGCCCTAGCTGAGTAGATTCGTTTCCAGGACGGTTTCTAACCCACTTTGAGTGGTTCCGGTTGCTCTTTGGATTTGACCATAGAATTAGAACTGTTTGATTCTCAATTCTTAGCTTCCTTTGTGGATTTTTGTTTGTCTTCTTTCCCAGGTCACCTGGGTTTATATTTCTTTTGGTAGGATTGCATCCAGTAGCTGGATCCCAGCCCTACATTTGATGACCCCACTGAAACAATTTAGTTCTCCAAGAGGAGATCGGGATATATTTATATTTTTGGTGGTATATTTCACTCCAGTCTTTAGTATCCAAATAGTTTCTCTTTATTGTGTTACTTGGGTTTATGTAGTTTATGCTGACTTTTTTTTTTCAATTTTATATTCTATTGCACTAATCAGATTCTGTGTATGCTGTCTTCACATCTATATTACCTGACATAAACTTCGGCATCTCTCTCCACACTTTGCCTCAAATAATCTAATTACATAAAAGAAAACAAGATAGAGTATTTTACTTGACAGGTGGAGGCAAGGACTTCCATTGTACTACACGTTTGAAATGCTTCAAATCTTCCCCATATTAATCTCCTCAATCTTATCTTTGCCATTCAGAATTTCTTCTCTCCCTTCACCACTTCCCAACCAAGGCAATACTCAGGTTATCCAGCACCCTCTTTCCAGTGCCTATCTTTATTTCTTTCTCCTCTTTCCTGTTTAGAGAAATTTGATTAGTTTTACATAAATACACTTTTCTGGGATACAACCCTTCACTTACTATTACTTAAAAATAAATAAGGAATTATAAGTTAAATTTTTTTTCTTACATTCTAGGACTTTAAGAAACACCATTTAAATTATTAATATTATTCACAATTGACTTATTGTTTATTGAAATCCTCCATTACCTCACCTTTAAGATGTTTTCCTTTTTCGACTATGATGTGAAATAGTTTGTACAAAGTTTTCGCTCTAGCTTTTGATTTTTTGTCTTAATCTCCATTGACATACTAGATCAAAACTATGCATGCTCTTAATAAAAAATTCCAAAAATAATTCCTTTATATTTTTGGGAGCAATATTTGAGGGCCTATTTTACTATACCTAGTTAGATATGCATATTATAGTTTTTTTCAAAAAGGTGTTAAATAATTAAAATGGCTTATTAATTTGCACATTTCTTTTTAACAGGTCATATTGAATAACTGTTTACTAATTATATTTCTGAATTTAATTATAATTTTATATTTGTGTTTTGAATAAGTCATGAGGGATTGGGTCATGCTGTGAAAATGTACTAACCCCAAAATATCAGTGTAAAGCCATTTTGGATTCAACAGCTCTCCTGGGCACTTTCTTCTAAGATTGGCACAGGACATGCTGTTCCCCTTGCAAGTCTACCTTGCTTGCCTTTATGTAATATCTGGAACCCCGACTTCCAAGGGTTAGTATGTCAGCAGAATAGGTCCCATCCAGATTTTCACTGCCTCAGCCTGCAAAGAACATGCTTCTCTTCCTCTTACAGTTCACTGGTCAAAACTGGTTGAATCACTCCACTCAGACATAAGAGCACAGAGAGAGAGGAACCAGATATTTCTGAGAACTAGCAATTTCCCAACATATGCATAGTCTATCCTTCATCCTTTTACTGATTGTTAGGCAACCCAAAGCATACAAACTCTTTGTTTATTTTTTTTTTAACTCTTTGTTTAATTTAAAAATATCAGCCTCTGATTCTCCCTTGCTGCAGACTTTTTTAAGTTTTCTTTTTGTCTTTAAATTGTGGCCTATTCTGAATTTGCCAAGAGTTTTCTGTCACAAGTATTGAAATTGCTTAGGAAGAATCAAGAAGTGTCATCATATTATTTGTAAAGAAAATGTCAGAGAGAAACATGTCAAACCTCGAGTCTTTCTCTAAAGATCGCTTTATCAGTTAAGTCCTGAAGGAAGTAGAGGATCTAATCAAAAACAGCTGACTTAGCGATTGTAATGGAAAGGAGAGAAATACATAAAAAGAAAACTATTTGATGAACCTTTTTACATTAGGGTATTTGATTTGAAAAATGAGCAGTTGAGGTACTTAATTGCTCTAGTGGTTCTAGACCTTGCTTTGCTTTCATTATGGCTAAATTTTCCCAGGAGATGTTTGGATTCTATCTTCTCGGAAGAAGAGCACCCACACAAGTGAATTAAAATATAAGCTAAATTCAGCTTTGTTCAAGTATGCCTCCACCTAGTGTCTCTGCTCTGCTCCCCATCCTCCGTCCCACCCACTCCCCCAGGAAGAAAGAAAGACAATATGAATTTATTCATGCTTAAAGGTAAAATGAGCTATAAGATTTTTGTTTACTTCATCGATGTCTGACTAATAGTATGAGGATTGTCTTACTACAAACACTTATTGACACTCTTCAATAGCCATGGCTCTGTGATCTGTGTGGAATCAGGCATGAAATTTAATATAAACATGATTTCTGAATTATATAGATAAGCTTTGCTAAAGTACTTCTCTGTGCTTTCCTTCCATTTCTTTTTTAGTTCCTCCCAACAAACATTTTATTAACTTTAACATCTGTCATCTTCCTGCAAGATTTATTATGCAGGTCAAAATCACATGCCATTTTTTTTTTTATTGAAAAGAGCAATTTCAGCTGACACAATCCAACGCATTTATTCTGGGTTATTTTATTGCAGAATTTTGACTTGGAAAAATTTTAATTTGAGTTTAGATTGAACTCTTTGTTTCTGAAATTGCTTCCCTGTACTTCTTTATATAATCTTTCCCTTGATATCTATTACTTCTGTGGTTTCATTTGGTACAGATTTTATAGAGTTAGAGAAATCAAGGATCAAGCATCTCTACCCTGCTTCCAAATGTAGCTCATAACTGACTCAGTTTTGCTAAAGGGATGATTGTTAAGCAGGAAAAAAGGAATGAAATCTCAACAAAGTAATGATTCACACCAGTTAGTACAAACTTAACCAGAAGAAGTGACCTGATTAAAATCAGAGTTGTTATCTGCTAGTAGGAGGTGTAGGTAGGAAAATGGCAGTTTCCCTAATAAAATGGAATTTATTAAGTAGCTAAGTGTCATAAAAATCTGTTCTGCTGAAATATGTTGCATGTATTTACATTAAAGGGAAAGTGATCTATGATATTCTAACTGAAGAGCATCAATGCTAAATTTTAAAAGCCTGATATGACAGACAAGAATGGAAAGGAGGAATCTCCAATATATTCATTTTGTGTTCAGAAAGGAGACCCTTTTCCTGTGAAGTGAGTCATGGATGTCTGTGGGTGATCTTCTTATAAATTGCTATCAGACCAGCCTCCCTGGAATATGGTAGGGTTAGGTAGGGTGTTTAATATGGAGGAAGCCACCAGATGTACAAGGTTTAGCTAGTTAGGTAACAGGTTCTGAAAATACAGTTCCTAGACTTATACTTCATGGAGATTAAGTTTAGGAAGCTCATTAAGATCTAGGATCCTAGTAGAAAGAGTAAGAATACAGAAGTTTGTAAACTTGCCAAATTCCTAAGTGTTTTTAGCTCTTTGGTGACAAGAGGGGAAGAGAGTTTTGTTCACAAACATATGGCCAAAGTTGATAAGATCTAATTATATGTTTGCAGCTGTTTCGAATCTGTAAATATCTGAAGTTGGTCAACATTATCGACGCATGACAAAAGCAGTATAAATAAAGGAAATTAGCTAAAAATTGAAACAACAACAACAATTCCTTTTGAAGGGAGGAAATTAGGAGCTAAGTTTTCTAAGTGTGACTTAAACAGGATAAAGATCGGAACAACAATGCTCTACGTACATAAAAAGTTTACACCTCATTAAGGAGCTCTGGAACCAATTTCTCTGTACTGGAAAACCTCTGACAAAATTCTCACCAGTTTGGACATACTTTGAGCAAATAAAATTCATTAGTGTTATAAGGGACAGCTTTGGTCATTTAGATAAATTAGAAAACTCTTAAAAACAAGTCAAGATTTTAGAACATTTTTATTGAATGGTTTTAAATAGAATGTAAAAAATTTAGGGCAAAATACAGTGTTTCACTGGAAAGGATAACTGTGAATGGATGTAGATTTGCCGAGAGCAATAGTTCCATACGTAAGATGATCCATTTTCCTAAGAGCTTCATCATAAGAACAAAGAAATTACAAATAAGGAGCCATTCGTATGTTTAAAGGCAGGAGTATGGGTGGGAATAGTTGGGGGAGTTGATGGATGTTGATCATTCAAATTCTAAAATACATTTTAATCAAACTAGGTAATTTTATATTAAATAAATGAAATGTTTGAGGAAACAGTAACTTATGTTAATTTTTTCACCCTTAACATCTACTACCAGAACCTGTTTCTGTATCTGAAACAGAATATTGAATATGTTTGCCAAATAAAGGTAATACTCCCATTGGACCAACAAGTTTAACATCTGCTCAATACTGCTTTTACTGTGTGTATAAATGTGCAAGTATATGTAAGTACATATTTGTGATATGTTGCATGTTTAGGTACATATGTTTTAATGGCAGGGGTACAAGGTACAACAACTTGTTATTTACATGAAAGGGAAAAAGGTAATATTCAGGCATGATTCAGACAATTGGCCTGATGAGGCAGTTCCCTAAATATTTGTGCATCTACCACCTATCATTTGGGGCATGTGTTTTGCCAGGCCATTTAACCCTTCATGTTAACCAGCTTCAGCTAGTATGCCATTAACACTACAGTTGGCTATTGTGATGTTCTGCACAATGTCAAGATGACCAAGATCACTTATCACAGAACAGAGTCAATGAGGATATTTTTAAAAATTCACATTTACTATACCAATAGCTGGATGCCAAGTATTCATCTGTTCCAGTGAAGATAACTCATCCCACACCATAACTATAACTGAGTCTTCCATTTGGTTGAATTCATATATGTCCATTATAATCCTATGTATTTGATTTCCATAGGGGTTATACTACTGAAGTGAACAAGAATCTAATAGAAATCACCAGGGGGTATTGCTAATACTGCATTCAACTTCGTATCTTGGCTAAAGGAGAAAAAGTTTCAGGGACTACACTTGAAGGCTCTTATTCTACAAGTTGAGGGTTCTATCAGCTCCTAGGTAGATCCAATCTAAATATGCACTTGAGGACAGGGGGAGTAATCACAGGATGAATTTTCTGAATCACCATCACATGGACCAAGAACAGATTTTTTTTTTTTGGAGCCCATAAACCTTCACTCTGACCAAAGACTATGATGGAGTATTGAGTCTCCTACTAAGCTCACGTCAAACCTTGCATCTATCATGCTTTAAGAAATCTGGTCTCCTTGAAGGAAAACTTTAAGCAGTGAATTCAATTCCTGTGAACTGACTTGGATCTAGAAATGTTACAATGACTTTATCAGTTCTTGATTTTTTTCTGGCCATATAAGGCAAGTAATATAATTTGATGTCTGTCTATCTTACTCTGGAATACTACATTCTGTTAGTTTTCACCATAGATACCCATGAGTCCGGTAACCTGATGGCCTCTCTGTCCTTATTGCTCATTGAATGGATTGACTACCTTGCCTCTGTGAGTGCTGGGAATGACCCTCAGTTTTCAGCCATCAATAAAATGGGACCTAAATCTCTATAATCACAAGGAACAGATGAAGTGTATAAAACATATAAATGGATGATGCACACATGTATGTGTGTGTGTATCTGAATAATCTTAAAAGTTCAATTATACATCTGTCAATGTTATCAAATCCATAGGATTTTATTGAGAGAACACATTAAATGTCCAAAGAAATGGCAATATATTCTATAAAGCAAACATGGAACCAGTGTTATCTAATTAAATGTAATACAGCTGAACATTAATAATAAATAGATTATAACTTCTTTCTAAGCTTGTAGAAATTAGAAAATACTTGTAAATGACTCTCGGATCACTGTGAAATTAAAGCTGCAATTGCAGTCTATTCTAGTGATGAGCAGCAGTTAGAACACTTTGAACAGTGTGGACTACAGCCAACATTAAAATTCATAGCATTAAGCCATTTCCACTATTAATTACAAAATAAAAATTAAGCATTTATCTGAGGATTAAAAAGAAAATATGAATAAAAAGGTAAGGGATAGGGTGCCTGGATGTGGCTCCGTCTGTCAAGCATTGGCCTTTGACTCAGGTCATGATCCTGGGGTCCTGAGATTGAGCCCTACTCAGTGTCCAGCCTCCTACTTAGCAGAGGAGTTTGCTTCTCCCTCTCCCTCTTCTGCTCCCCCTCTCATGCTCTCTTGCTCTGTCAAATAAAATCTTTTTTTAAAAAAAAAGAGTAAGAGATATGGAGGAAGAAACTTATAAAATGAGAAATTAGTGGTGTAGGTCATACAAAAATGGAATTCCTAAGAAAAACCCTTTGTTTTTCACTTTTAAGTGTACCAAAAAAAATTGAGGAACAAGAATGGTGGCAAAACTACTGGTAAAATATTTTTCAGAAGTATAAGAGACAATGTGTAACTTCATTGGAAAATGTGATTGCACAGGATTATCACCGAGGAAAATATAAATTTTATATGAATGACATAATTGCCTCATTAAAATATGAAATGCTATTAAACAAGAAAAATGAAAATGCAACAGGGGGAAAAAGATCAATAGGAGAAAGAGCAGTAGATACCAGATCAATTTTCCCCTAAAGGAACTGTCCTCATCTTAATTTATAATGAAGTGATACTAAGACCAGGGAATATATGACTTGCACACCATTCAAAAACTCTCATGGCATGAAAGTCAGGCAATATTCAAGAACTAGCCTCTCAAAGACAGAGGATTTCACAAATGTTGTGATATTGTATTGTTTGAAAAATAATTTAAAATCCCCTTCTAATTTTATCTCCCATCCGTTTTCCATACCAGTTTTCCATTCTAGACACCATAACTGTAATCATGTTCATGCAAGTACAAAGGGTGACAAAGAGACACTCAGATATATGAAGGAAATGAGCTCAAGAAAGGAAGCAACTTTTACCATTGCCTCTGAGAGGTCATATCTTATCCTTTACTATTGATTAGATATTCAATAATTATTGAAGTGCCTATAATGAACAAACACTGTGTTCAGTGCTAGAGGCACTCCCCCAAGAGAAATAGCTGGAATGGTATTGAAGTTGCACATACTGTCAAGAGAGTATTTGTTCTCTTGTTCTTAAACTAAATTTCTGTAGAGTATTTGTGACCTAGGACTTGGAACAGGGACTATGTTTTAAAAACTGAAGGATGATGATCCAAGTCACACATATGCCAGTAGAAAGTACAACTGACCCTTGAACAACTTGGGGATCAGGGGCACCGAACCCTGGCACAGTAAAAAATTCAAGTGTACTTTTTCTCCCCACACCTCAAACTTAAGTACGAGTAGCCTCCTGTTGACAAGAAGCCTTCCCAGTAACCTAAAAATCGATTAAGACCTACACTGTGTATGTATTCTATACTGTATTCTTAAAGGAAGCTAGAACAAAATGTTAAGAAAATCATAAGGAAGAGAAAATGCATTTACAGAACTGTATGTATCAGAAAACCCATATAAGTAGACCTACCAGAGCTCAACCCATGTTGATCAAGGGTCAACTGAATAGTAATCACAGTGCTAATGGGAGAAAGTTGGCACATCCAGATTGGACAGATAGAATTTAAAAATGGAGGAGGGGAGCTATTTGCAAAGATAGGGGTCAGGTTTAGAAAAAGTAACAAGGAGTACTACCATACACTGAGGATGCTAGGGATCCATAAACATGTTACCTGAACGTAAAAGGGGGAGGCGATGGAGCCATGACCAGATTCTGACTCAAGAGGAATAAAGTGGGGCTCCTTAAAGAAGCTGCGAGCTTCAGTAGATAGATGCTGCCAGCCTATGGGAACATGCCAGAGAAGTGGACCACACTCCCCCTTCCCGTTATGTCCTATGTCGTCAAACCCAACCAGAAGCTAGATGTCAATAGACTCCATCAATAGTCTACATGGGTCTGCCCCCTAGTGCATATAGCAAGCTGGACGAGGGTAAATAGTAGGTCTGGAGCAGCAAACAATATCTCAGAATATTGGGATTTTGCTTTTCCTAAAATGTAGAACCGGCTTCTACTTCTGTATTCTATAAGAATTGGTCTGATTTGCCAAAAACTAAAGCAGCATAAGCACAACATAACTCAGCATCAGGGAATTACAAATCAAAACCACAATGATAGAACATGAAAGACTCCTAACTCTGGGAAACGAAGGGGTGGTGGAAGGAGAGGTGGGCGGGGGTTGGGGGTGACTGAGTGATGGGCACTGAGGTGGGCACTGACGGGATCAGCACTGGGTGTTATTCTATATGTTGGCAAATTGAACACAAATAAAAAATAAATTTATATAAAAAAAACCACAATGAGGTATCACCTCACACCTGTCAGAATGGCTAAAGTTAACAAGGCAGGAGATAACAGATATTGGCAAAGATATGGAGAAAGAGGAACCCTCTTACATTGTTGGTGGGAAGGCAAACTGGTATAGCCACTCTAGGTTCCTCAAGAAGTGAAAAATAGAGCAATCCTATGACTAAGTAATTGCACTACTAGGTATTTACCCCAAAGGTACAAGTGTAGTGATCTGAAGGGGCACCTGCACTCCAATGTTTACAGCAGCAATGTCCACAATAGCCAAACTACAGAAAGAGCTGAAATGTCCATTGACAGATGGATAAAGAAGATGGAATGGAATGGAATGGAATATTCCTTAGCCATCAATGGAATATTACTTAGCCACCAGAAAGGATGAATATTACTGAGCCATGGAATGGAATGGAATGGAACATTCCTTAGCCATCAATGGAATATTATTTAGCCATCAGAAAGGATGAATCCTTACCCTTTACATCGACATGGATAGAACTGGAGGGAGGGTATTGTGCTGAGAGAAATAAATCAGGGAAAGATATTTATCATATGGTTCCACTCATGTGGAATATAAGAAACAGCACAGAGGATCATAGGGGAGGGGAGGGAAAATGGAATGGAAAGAGGGAGACAAAACATGAGAGCTGCTTGACTGTAGAAAACAAATTGACAGTTGCTGAAGGGAAGGTGGGGGATGAGGTAATTGGGTGATGCATATTAAGGAGGGCATGTGATGTGATGAGCACTGGGTGTTATATGCAACTGATAAATTTTTGAACACTACATCTGAAACTAATGATGTCCTATATGTCGGCTAATTGAATTTCAATTAAAAAACTGGCGTAAAATAAAATATATAACATATTAATATTTAATGATTTTGTGAAAAGGCTATCCTGTCCTCTAATTGCCTGGCCACATGACCTAGTTAGAGTACTGGCTTATATGTTTGTAGGCTTGCATCCTTAGACCTACTCTCTAGAGTATGTCTTTGATACCAAGCTCACTTGGAACATTTGCAGCACCTGAAGCAAGAGTAAAAAGAGAGACTCACATACCATATGTCAAATATTTAAAAGTTACATAGCAAGCTAACAGACTGTTAAATAAAATCTGTTCTATTCTCTCTTCTTGGCAAATATATCTTCATAATTATAAAATTGAAAGATATGTTCAAAGGCTTAGCTTTTATGTGACCGAAAGCTGGCAAAATACCAAAGATGAGTGAATTTACTTATTACTCTGCATGCCTGGTGTTCTGTTCATAAGCCAGCAATCTTTGGATGAGTAATGAAATAGATATACACAATTCATAAATGATTGCATATTTTAATAACTTTTATTTTTATTGCTTTCATTCTAGTAGGATCAGTTACGTTTATGTAATCAATATTTTCACCTAATTGGTATACTATTGATAGATAAGATTTAACATTTTAAATATAAATGTAGTGAAAGCATTTAAAATTAAGTCTTAATCTACTTTTAATTATTCAACAACTATTTTAGTTAATAACCTTATATTAGTGAAATATAAATCTATCATAAGTAAAATTAATTTGTAACACATTCATAAATTATTTCTCTTAGATATTCAAAAGCTAATTTATAAGTAGTAAATATCACAACTTCAAGCAGAGTTCCTTAAACAGAGATGAAATTGAAATTTGTATTTTGAAAATTTAAATTATGTTAAATTTATAAAATAAAACTAGGGGTTTAGCATTCAACGCCTTCCTGATAATGGAGCTTTCAAGTTTCACAATTATGTCTAAGATGTAGATATTTAGAAGTTTAAAAGTAATAACTTTAAGATTTATGCAACTGTGATGAATATCTCCAGGCTTGTGAATTACATACAACATGAGAAGCCAGAAAATAGTATCTCAGCATTACTGAGAAGGAAAAAAAAAAAAAAAACACTTTAACCAATAATGTATTGCTCTCATGCTATCTCAAAAGGGAAATTTGATGAGGTGGTTAATTTGTCTTTTTTTGTGTGTGTGAAGCATTTCGAGCATTCAAGCCCTCTCCCTACTCTGAAACAGTGTCTGCCTCTTATGTTGGCAGGGACCCAAACCCAAAGATCAATACATTTGGTCTCAGTGGACTTTTGATACAAGAATAGAGTATGAGAGATGTGAAGATGTGTTTTTCTGAGCCTGAAAGGGGTTAGTCATGAGCACAGGTGTTCAGAAAACGCTGTGCCTGTGAGTGCTCACTTCTGAGTGAGGTGCAGTTGTGCTCTCTAGTCAATCATTCATTGTCCTCGTGCTATGCAGAACCGTTTGAAGCACGAGGACAGCAACGGCCACATCAGCCCAGATCTAAGGGTGGTTCTGCTTGACCCTTAGGAAGAAAATTAATTTTTTAAAAAGACAAGAAGATGTGCATACCAATACACATGCCCATGTTCCTCCATGCTTTCTTACACACCTACTATGCCTCCAGTGAGGTGTGAGCTCTCTTTATGAGCATGTACATGCAGATTTATCTGACAAATATGCTTTATCCTTCAGATATAAATCTTATTAAGTACTTCTTGCAATATTAGAAATATGGCAGCTATGAAATGAGTTTCCATCTCAATCATGTTCCTAATTCAGTTCAATGAGTAATGCTCTTAAAGAGGTATAAGGCGTGGTAGGGCCTGTGGACAATGATCTCTAGTGGTAATTGCTCAGAGCCTAAATTCTTCTAGTTAGAAAGTTAGGAGTGATCCTATTGGAGAAGGAAAATAGATCCATCAAGCACTCATGGAAAGATTTCTCCATTGCAGAGCTGTTTGTTTTTGTTTGGTTGTTTTGTTCCTTTCTCGTAACTAGAATTGTGTTCTTCAAATTTAGAACTTACTCAAAATTTGTATATTTAGTTACAACTCAAAATCTGTGCCTTGCAGTGTTCAGTGTCTCTCTTCTTTAGGAAAAAAACTACACAAGTTGGCATGAGCGTTCAATTTTTCTCTAGTCCTCTCATAGAGAAATCTTCAAAATTACTTAAAATGAGTTCTGACATTTATATTTCACTCTTTAAAACTGTAGGTTATCAGGGCACTTGGGTTGTGCAGTTGGTTATGTGTCCAACTCCTGGTTTCAGCTCTGGTCATGATCTCAGGGTCCTGGGATTGAGTGCCTTATAGGGCTCCTTGTTCAGCAGGGACTCTCCTAAATTTTCTCTCTCCATCTCCCTCTGCCCTTCACCTCTGTGTTCATTCTCTTTAAAATAGATAAATCTTAAAAAAAAAACAAAACAAAACCCTGTATGTTATCATTGCAAACATTTTGATTTTAGTAGAAGTCTCTCACTCTTAAAAAATTTGATAATTTGAAAAAAATTTTTTTGATAATTTGTTGAGCCTGAGCTGAAACTATAGCTTGCCATCTTTTCTGTAGATCTATGAAAACAAAAGCAAATTACTGATAAAAGAAAAAAGTTACAAAATACATCACTAATCAACAATTTTGTGTATATATAAAATAATCGGTTCCTTAGCTATGGTGTGGAATTCACTTAATCCGGAATCCCACATATGAGTAGTTCAAAAATGTACTTTTGGTTTAGAAGGTCATTTAGGGATTTGAGGTTGACCCAAATTTCCTAGTAAAACTCTCCCTTTTCACTGGTTTTACTCCTTTTTATGAGAAAAAATAAACTAAAGGAAAATAGAACCAATACGATGTAAATTGCATTCTATAAATCTCAATCTTTCTGGTGATGGTGGCACAAACCATAAATTATATTTATCAATGAAGAGAGTTGAACACAAGTTTAGTGTTCTTTTATTACCCAGAGTTCTCATGTAATGGAGGAGGGGTAGAGAAAAAGTTGAAAAAAATAGATCTAATTTTATGTGGGCTTCCTTGCTGACAAATCAGCAATCCCAGACTCCTGAGCATTTTTGATACATATAGTTCATTGCTGCTGAAAACACAAACTCTGTGACGGTTGGAATGGATCCCATGTTTCAAAATGAACCAGGTAATCCTGTGCAATCATTAGCAAGGCTCTCTATCAATAGCTGGATATATGGGTGATTCTAACAAGACACTAACCTTTAGAATAAATCAAGTTTGAATCACTTGAACTACAACTACACAAATCATGGTAAGTTTTTATAGGGCTTGTATGGTTTCTTTTCCATTTTAATTCCTTAGAAGGATATTTGCTGCAAGTTTTGGAAAGTGGTACTCTATTGGCTAGAGTTTTCCAGTATTCCTGTTTTGTTTGCTTTTACTCGGCTTAAAAAAAAATAATGAATTTATATGCCTTTAGATAGTGCTGCAGCCCCCACAATGCCCTATTTTATAATATCGATCTCAGTGGAAATTTCTAGCAATTATCTGAGTTTTGTGAGTTTTGTTTTTCTACCATGTTCTCCATTCCCTTTTTATGAAAGCCTGTGTATTTATCTATGATTCTCTCTTCATGTCTTGATTATTTGGAAAAAAAATCCACATTCAAATAAAATTTCTTTATCTCTGTCCTCCATTGTGGGTGAACATTCTTTGTATCATTCTTTCATTCTCAGATTCTCTTTGAAAAGGTACTATTTCTGAGTACACCTTTCTACTGTGTCTTTTGTTTAATGACTGCCATTTTAATGTCCATGATTTTCCAGTTGCTTATTTTTTTTTCAGTTGCTTATTTTTTATGGATACTTATTGTTTCACTTACACCTGGACTTTTTTTTTCCCACAAAAATGTGATTATTTTACTCCATCTCTAAAAAGTTCTTGAATTCTTTGGGTTGCGCTAATCCAGAACCTGAATTTATACAGGCAATTGAGCTACCTCATTATGGTGATAATGGACAGATTGCAGGCTATGTGAGTAAACTGGTAGGGTAGTAGGCCCAAAGCACTTATTTTGAGGCAATCCCAGTTTCCCTCCTAAATATACAGCATTGTATGCTATAAATCTCATACAGGACAATTATAGGCCATGCTTACCTTACAGGAATTGAAGTTCCCATTTGCCTTTGCCTCAATGCTGACTACACTCCCTTTTGCAGATGTTAGCCTATCAAATATTCTAAGATTACCTTTAGGTCTCCCCTACATCACCTTTTCTTTAAGCCATTGCTAGTTGGGTTTTTTCCCCCCATTATTTTCCATCTGGTAATTTCTGGTCCAACTGGTCTCCTTTAGAAAGATTTCAACATAGGGGCACCTGGGTGGTTCAGTCAGTGAAGTGTCTGCCTTCAACTCAGGTCATGATCTTAGGGGCCTAGGGTGGAGCCCTGCATTGGGCTCTCTGCTCAGTGGGGGGGGGGGGTCTGCTTCTCCTTCTTCCTCTTCCCCTTCCCTCCTTCATGCTCTTTCTTAAGTACATAAAATCTTTTTAAAAGAAAGAACAATTTCACTATGTTTATATATTGGGGGTTCCAGAAGTATTACAGATTAATCCAAAAAACATCCTATTGGCAAATAAATGGAGTTATTATAAATACTATATTTGTAAAATGTGATAGAACATGCAATGTATTAATAAAATATTCCAGATGGGGCTTAAATTATAAAAGTATTGGATGTTGATTAGAAGGATAGGCTGAAAAAGAACCTCAGTGCATGCTAAAATTAGTGCATATGACCTTAGGTTTACGTGAGTAGAACTGATGATTATCTGCTTATCAGCAGTGTTAGCACTTTCAGTGCTTCATTCTACAGATGAATAAACCTGAAGCCCAAACAAGTTATTTAGTGACAAAACTAGAATCAAAACCAAAGTCTACTGAATTTGAATCATTGTTTAATTAAAAAAATCAGATAAATGAGATTTAATGTTCTATATTCAGACAAAATGTCTGCTTTGCAAAGATTTCAAAGGACATTATGACAAAACATGTCATTGGATGTTGAGCCTTTTACATTTTCATATCTTTTTCTAAAACCCCAAACATATGATTTAAATATTTTTTAAAGATATTATTTATTTGAGAGACAGGAGAGAGAGCATGAGCAAGGTGTGGGAGGGGGTGGAGGAAGGGGCAGAGGAAGAGGGAGAGAGAGAAGTAGACTCCCCACGGAGTAGGGAGCCTGACACAGGGCTTGATCCCAGGATCCTGAGATCATGACCTGTGCGAAGGCAGATGGCTAATCGACTGAGCCACCCAGGAGCCCCTAAATCTTCTTTTTAACAAATAATGTATGAAACCACTATCTTTATCCCATCTATGATAGTCACTTGGGGGTTATTCTTGAATATCATAAATGAGGGATGAAGTAGGGTTTAGAGATGGTCTGAGAGTCTAATTGGTAAGTTTTTTATTGATGCTAACCATACGTTAACATAACCGTACATTAACATAAAAAGCTAAAAAAAACATAAAAAGCTTAAAAGGTAAGGGTCTTGATGGGAGTGGGGTATCAAAATAGAGTCAATATAAAAACTGTCCTATTAAAATGCCACGTCTGTGACTTTTATAAAATATGTCAAAATAATTTTAATAATTAAAATATTGATAATTCACAAATTTAAAAATATAATAAGGCCTAGTCATGGAAATCAAATTTAAATCACCAGATGACTCATAACATATACTTTCCAGAATGGCAGAAATTAAAAAAAAAAAGAATGATTGCACTTTAGATAAAATTGGGGAAATAGAATGGAAATATAAATATGAGAAATCCTATCATATTTTTGAGTATTAAAAGTTGGTTCATGTATTCCTTAAATAGATAATGATGTATATCAAATCACCTTGGAATTTAGATTCTGTAGACAAAACGAAAAGAGGTGGGGTTAGCGTGTTAAACTATTAATATTTACAATACACCAAAAATATATTCTATCCCACTCCTTAAGATTTTGATGAAAACTTACATGTATCAACACATCTACTTAAAAATGGGAGAGAGAATTCATAGTTCTTTAAAATTATTTCAAGTGATACTGAAGCAAATAATTTTCATGGAGGCTAGCGCCCCACAAAGAACTCCGGCTAGAGGTAGCTTGTGAAATGTTGGCCCACTTTGAAATGCTGGCCTCCTCGATCATGCCCTCAACAGCAACTGTAACCCATCAGCTGCCTGTTTGAACCATGTGGACAGATGCCCATGAATGCCGGAAGAGGCCTCCTTGGTATTTTATTGGCAATAACTCAAAGCTTATTAAAGTCCAGATGGAGAGGGACCTGCAGCGTATTTAAACCCATATGCCCAATTGGGTACTACACTATTTAATTGCTTGCATTCTTATCATGATTCCTTTCTCTTGTCCTACTTTGATTTTCTCCAAAGTGTTTAGTATCTTGAAGTTGATGTCTCCTCACGTCATCTTTAAAACTGGTTCTAATGCCTATCTGTAAAGCACTTAGGTTATAGTCTATGCATGATATTTTTACTATTTTTATATTGGTGTTAAATAAACATTGAACCATGAAGAGGCAATTGGGTGAGTCATTTATGACTCTTTGTATGTAGCTCTATTAAATTAAAAATGTCTGGTTTTTAATCCAATAATATTTTCCTAAACACATTAAGGCTATTATGCACACATGGCATGCCATCTCTGTAAGATGAATTCTGTCCTTGTAAATATTGTGTCCATTAACTGATACCTAGAACTTACCTCATGCTAGTCAAGCTAGTAGTGCTATTTATGGTTTTAAAGGCATGAAATCAAAATAACTATAAATAAAAACAACTCTATTTGTCTCAGTGGCCAGGAACTGAGACCTCATAATTCTATACATAGCCATTGGCCTTATTGTCTTCATCTGTTGCCCACTGACTCAATCCCAAATTTCTTAAGTTCTACTTCCTGTCTTAAATCTTTACAATAGTCCGGGGCTCTCCTTTCTCTTAATTCCTATTACATTTAAAGGGTCTGGCCACTCATTTTACACTTCATCTTGTACTGTCCAGAATTGTTATTTACCACTTCCTGACTTTGTCTTCTCTCCCACATTTATAAGCTTAAGGGCGGAAGTGATCGTGTCCTGGTTTTCTGTATCCCACACCGTGCTTATGTGTTCCGTGCCTTGCAAACCTTGTGTGAACATGTCCTATTCAGTGGGTTTCCATAGCACAAGATTCATTTCTAAAGTAGCTTATATTATGCTGTATTGTAATTGTCCATTTATTACCCTGCAATGCTCATATGATGGCATGTTTTTAAGAACAGAGCCCGTGTGTGTGTTTAAAAGTTTGTTTTCCATTATGATATCAGTAGGATTTAGATAGCCCCAGAGATGGAAATATGGGCCACACTTGTTTCTCAGGCATCTCCTAAGTGAAGGAACATAGGCAGCCATGGGACTTTGGTAGATTTCCTTTTCTCATTACAGACCAATTACTGAGTCTCCTTGAATATGTCTCACTGCATTAATCTTCACTATGACCATTTGGAGAGTTTAGTCAGTAGGTGAAGTCGTCCTTGAGGCCTAGAGTGGAGAATAGTCTCTTTTGAACTCAATTTTGAAATTCTCATTTCATTTGTTTCTAATTCTGACATGGTACTAATTGAAGATACATGTTAGAGAAACTTCAGAACCTAAACGACTCATAAGAATGGGGTAATGAGAACACTGGCATTGAAAATGTAATAGATAAGCTTACTGACCTAAAGGTCACGCTACCAAAATTTTGCCGAGAAAGAGAAAAAAAAATGTCTACAATAGAGGTAAAAAAGTCCTTGCACTAAACCCACAGAAAATTAAAAGTAAGCAGTTAAGAAAAACAAGAGAGGTTAAGAGGGCAATTGCTAGACATGAGCATACTGACCACAATCAGGGATTATGATTAACTGCAATTGGGTTGGCTAGACATGTAAGTTTTCTTTTCCCTGAGTGTGATAGAATTTTAAAGGCACATCAGTTCTCCCTACAGGGTAGCTATCATCATTGCCTATAAGATCTTAGGAGGTGGGTAAGGGGTGCACGTGTCCCAAGGAATTGGGACTATATGCTAATAGATGTCCCTCAGTTTCCCCCAAACCTCTATAACCATGTGCTGAAAATTCAAATTCATATGCTGAAGCCCTAATCTACAATGTAATGCTGTGTGAAGATGACACCTTTGGGAGATAGGATAAGATGAAATCATTGTGGTGGGGACCTCATGATGGGATTAGTGCTCCTTTAAGAAGAGACACCAGGTCGGTCTCTCTCTCTCTCTTTCTCTCTCTCTCTCTGCCTTGTGAGGACACAAAAAAAATATATAGTTTTCTGTAAGCTAGAAAGAGAGCTCTCATCAGAACCAACCATGCTAGTACCCTAATCTCAGACTTCTGGCCTCCAGAACTATAAGAAAACAAATCTCTGTTAATTAGCTACCCAGTCAATGTTATTTTATTATTGTAGTCCAAGCTAAGACAATGGGTGACAATGGATAATGATGATCTATCTTCTATCTGTGTTTCTAAGTAATGAGATCCTTCCTCTCGTTTCCAGAACTATTTCCTTTATAGAGCTTACAACACTATGGTGCACACAAGGACTACATTTTTAATTCCCTTTGAGGAAAAGAATCTTGGCGTATTCATGTTTGCTTCTCTGCAGCAAGCACAGTGACAGAGCTTGATGGAGTTTTTACTGTGAAATATAACACTGACACAGAAAACCACACAGAACAACTGTGTAGCTTAATGAATTATTAAAAGACAAGCTTTCCTTCTCCCTTATTACCTTACAATTTATTGCTAAAGAAATCAGATATTTGGACCCTATACTTCTCCACAGTCCTGATTTCGCATGTCCCTCTGCATTTCCCAAACATTGGTGGTTGGGTTTATAGTCTTGATCAGATCCTGGTTTGATGATTTGGGCAATGCTACTTCATTGGTGATGTGGTTATTCATCAGGGCAGGAGAGTCACAATGCGGTTGTTCTCTCTCAATTTCTCTCTCTCTCTTCTTTCTAGTTGTCCTCTTTTTACAAGACTTTTTAGAGAGACTCAGTGGAGCTGCTCTGAGAACTTTTATTTAAGCATTTTTAGATTTTTAAAAAGGATTTTATTTATTCATGAGAGACACAGAGAGAGAGGCAGAAACATAGTTAGAGAGAGAAGCAGGCTGCATGCAGGGAGCCCAATGTGGGACTCGATCCAGGGACTCCAGGATCATGCCCTGGGCCAAAGGCAGACACTCAACCCCTGAACTACCCAGGCGTCCCTACTCTGAGAATTTTTAAAGTGAAAGCCACTTTGGTTCGTCCCTTGAAGATCCAGCCAGGTCATAACTGTAAAAAGTAATTTTTTGTTTCTAGTTTGGAACTATTGCAAATAGTGCTGCTATGAAAAATTCTTGTACGTGTCTTTTGGGGGACACGTGGGCTTTTTCTGTTTTTTATTTTATTTTATTTATTAATTCAAGTTAGTTAACATGTAGTGTATTACCAGTTTCAGGGGTAGAATTTAGTGATTCATCTGTTGCATATAGCACCCCGTGTTATATGAGCTCATATGAGCTCACATCAGGGCTCATTATGTCAAGTGCCCTCTTAAATGCCCATCATCCAGTTACCCCACTCCCCTCCTCCTCCCCTCTAACAACCATCAGTTTGTTCCCTGTAGTGAAGAGTCTCTTAATGTTTGCCTCTCTGTTTTTATCTTATTTTTCCTTCCTTCCCCTATATTCATCTGTTTTTTTTTCTTAAATTCCACATATGAGTGAAACCATATATTATTCATCATTCTCTGACTTATTTCTCTTAGCATAATATCCTCTAGCTCCATCGATGTTGTTACAAATGGCAAGATCTCATTCTTTTTGATGGCTGAGTAATATTCCACTGGGTATAGGCACCACTTCTTAATTCACCCGTCAGTGGACATCTGGGCTCTTTCCATATTCTGGTTATTGTGGACATTGCTGCTATAAACATTGGGGTGCTTGTGCCCCTTTGAATCACTATTTTTGTATCCTTTGTATAAATACCTAGGAGTGCAAATCCTGGGTCATACGGTAGTTCTATTTTTAACTTTTTGAGGAACCTCCATATTGTTTTCCAGAGTTGCTGCACCAGTTGGCATTTCCACTAACAGTGTAAAAGGGTTCATTCATCATTCTCTCCATCCTCATCAACATCTGTTGTTTCCGGAGTGGTTTAATTTTAGCCATTCTGACCAGTGTGAGATGGCATCTCATTGTGGTTTTGATTTGTAGCTCCCTGATGATGAGTGATGTTGAACATTTTTTTCATATGTTAGCCATTTATCGTCTTTGGAGAAATGGGCATGTCTTCTGCCCATTTGTTGAATGGATTTTTTTGTTTTTTGAGGTGTTGAGTTTGATAAGTTATTTATAACTTTTGGATAGTAGCCCTTTATCTCATAGGTCATTTGTAAATATCTTCTCCCATTCCATAGGTCACTTTTTAGTTTTGTTGATTGTTTCCTTTGCTGTGCAAAAGCTTTTTATCTTGATGAAGTCCCAATAGTTCATGTTTGCTTTTGTTTCCCTTGCCTCTAGGGACGTGTCTAGTAAGAAGCTGCTGTGGCCAAAGTCAAAGAGGTTGTTGCCTGTGTTCTCCTCTAGGATTTTAATGGATTCCTGTCTTACATTTAGGTCTTTCATCCTTTTTTAAATTTATTTTTGTGTATAGTGCAAGAAGCTGATCCAGTTTCATTCTTTTGCACATGTCTATCTAATTTTCCCAACACTATTTGTTGAAAAGACTTTTTTTCCCTTGGATATTCTTTCCTGCTTTGTTGAAGATGAGTTGACCATATACTTGAGGGTCCATTTCTGGGTTCTGTATTCTGTTCCATTGATCTATGGGTCTGTTTTTGTGCCAGTACCATACTGTCTTGATGATTACAGCTTCAGAATACAGCTTGAAGTCTGGAATGGTGGCACCTCCAGCTTTGTTTTTCTTTTTCAACATTCCTTTGGCTATTCAGGGTCCTTTCTGGTTCCCTACAAATTTTAGAATTGTTTGTTCCAGCTCTGTAAAAATGTTGGTGTTATTTTGATAGGGATTGCATTGAATGTGTAGATTGCTTTGGGCAGTTTAGACATTTTAATAATATTTGTTCTTCCAACCCATGATCGTGGAATGTTTTTCCATTTCTTTGTGTCTTCTTCAATTTCTTTCATAAGTGTTCTATAGTTTTCAGAGTACAGATCTTTTGACTCTTTGGTAAGGTTTATTCCTGGGTATCTTACGGTTTTTAGTGCAGTTGTAAATGGGGACAGTTCCTTGATTTGTCTTCTGCTTCATTGCTGGTGTATAGAAATGCAACAGACTTCTGTGCATTGATTTTATATCCTGTGATTTTACTGAATTCCTGTACCAGTTCTGGCAATTTTTTTGGTGGAGTCTTTTAAGTTTTCTACATAGAGTATCCTATTGTCTGCAGAGTGAAAGTTCGACTTCTTCTTTGTGATTTGGATGTGTTTTATTTCTTTTTGTTGTCTGATTACTGAAGCTAGGACTTCCAGTACTATGTTGAACAACAATGGTGAGAGTGGACATCCCTGCTGTGTTCCTGACCTTAGGGGAAAGGCTCTCAGTTTTTCCCCATTAAGGATGATGTTAGCTGTGGCTCTTTCATATGCAGCCTTTATGATGTTGATGTGTGTTCCCTCTATCCCTACTTTGTTGAGAATTTTTATCAAGAAAGGATGCTCTATTTTGTCAAATGCTTTTTCTGCGTCTATTGAAAGGATCATATGGCTCTTATCCTTTCTTTTATTAATGTGGTGTATCGTGTTGATTGATTTGCAGATGTTGAACCATACTGGCAGCCCAGGAATAAATCCCACTTGGTCCTGGTAAATAATCCTTTTAATATACTATTGGATCCAGTAAATACTATTAGCTAGTATTTTGTGGAGAACTTTTGCATCCAGGTTCATCAGCAATATTGGTCTGTAATTCTCCTTTGTAGTGGGGTGTTTGGTTTTAAGATCAGGGTAATGCTGGCCTCATAGAATGCATTTAGAAATTTTCCTTCCATTTATATTTTTTGGAACAGTTTCAGAAGCATAGGTATCAATTCTTCTTTAAATGTTTGGTAGAGTTCCCCTGGGAAGCCATCTGGCTCTGGACTCTTGGTTTTTGGAAGATTTTTGATTATGGATTCAATTTCTTTTCTGGTTATGGGTCTGTTCAGACTTTCTATTTCTTCCTATTTCACTTTTGGTAGTTTATAGGCTTCTAGGAATTTATCCATTTCTTCCACATTGCCTAGTTTTTTGGAATATGATTGCTCATAATATTCTCTTATAATTGTATTTCTGCAATGTTGGTTGTGATCTCTTTCATTCATGCTTTATTTATTTGGGTTCTTTCTCTCTTCTCTTTGATAAGTCTGGCTAGGGTTTTACTAATCTTATTAATTCTTTCAGAGAACCAGTTCCTAGTTTTGTTGACCTGTTCTACTGTCTTTTTTTTTTTCTATATCATTGATTTCAGCTCTAATCTTTATTATTTCTTTTCTCCTGCTGGGTTTAGGCTTTATTTGCTGTTATTTTTCCAGCTCCTTTAGGTGTGAGGTTAGATTGTATATTTGAGACTACTTTTGCTTCTTGAGGAAGGCTTGTATTCTGATACACTCTTAGGCCTGCCTTTGCTGCATCCCAAAGGTTTTGGACTTTTGTGCTTGCATTTTTGTTGTTGTTGTTTCCATGTATTTTTTAAATTCTTTTTTTTTTTTTTAATTTCCTGATAGACCCATTCAGTCTTCAGTAGGATGTTCTTTTGCTTCTATTTATTTATGGTCCTTCCAAATTTTTTCTTGTGGTTGACCTCAAGATTCATAGCATTGTGGTCTGAAAATATGCATAGTATGATCTCAATCTTTTTGTACCGGTGGAGTCCTGATTAGTGACCCAGTATGTGACCTATTCTGGAAAATATTCCATGTGCACTGGAAAAGGATGTGTATTCTGCTGCTTTAGAATGAGATGGTCTGAATATATCTGTGAAGTCCTTCTGGTCCAGTGTATCAGTAAAAGCCCTTGTTTCCTTGTTGATCTGCTTAGATTATCTGTCCATTGTTGTAAATAGGGTATTAAAATCCCCAACTATTATTGTTTTATTACCATTGAGTTTAAGTTTGTTATTTATATATATATATATGTACACACACACACACTTGGTTGCTTCCAAGGTAAGGGCATAAGTATTTACAATTGTTAGATCTTATTGGATAGACCCCCTTTATTATATTTTCTTTCTTCATCTCTTACTTCAGTCTTTGTTTTAAAATCTAGTTTTTCTGATAGAAGTATGTTTTTCTGAAAGTTTTTCTGAAAGAAAGCCACTCTAGCTTTCTTTTGATGTCCATTAGCATGATAAATGGCTCTCCACCCCCTCACTTTCAATCTGGAGATGACTTTGGGTCTAAAATGAGTCCCTTATAAGCAGCATATTGATGGGTCTGGTTTTTAAATCCACTTTGATACCCTATGTCTTTTGATTGAAGCACTTAGTCTATTTACATTCAGAGTAATCCTTGAAAGATAGGAATTTAGTGCCATTGGATTACCTATAAAGTTCCTGTTCCTGTAGATCAGGGAACATGTGTTTGTATTTGTGTTTTATGTGTCTGTGGTGAAATCACTGGATCATATGGGATGCTCATGAGATGCTTACTACCAAAGAGTTTTTCCGTGTGGTTTCACCAATTCGTAGCTTAAAGCAGTGTATGATTCCTGCCAGCTGTTCAACATCATAACCAATAGTGGGTATTGAATATTTTTTTTTAATTTCACACATTCTAGTGGGCATGCAGTGGTATCTCCTTTGGACATCAATTTCTATATCCCTCATGGCTAATTAAATTAAACATACCTTCATACATGTGATCACCATTTAACATCCTCTTTGGTGAAGTGCCTATTCCAGGCTCTTACCCATTTTGCTCTTGCCTTCTTGGTCTTGTCTTTATTGATTTCTAGGAATTTTTTTTACAATTTCTTCCCCATTCCAAATCATGTGCAGACACATTGTCTAGAGGTCAAGAGAGATTATAGGGAATAAGATTAAATGGCAGAACATGAATGCACACTATCATACAAACACATAGAGATTTCTGAAATTTCAGTATGATCTCCAATTTATACCAAAGTTCATAAGGAGACACAAAAGCTCAAATAGCATGTAAAGTCTGTAACTCATAGGTCAATGTCCAAATAAACTAATCTAAAATTAAAAATAATTTTATGCTCAATCAGCCAAAGGTTTACTTTGTTAGGAGGATAAAGTAGAGGCCTCTCCACCTCAGGTGGGTACCATTCTTTCTTTTCAGTGCTTCAGATGCTGGTTTACTTTAATAATGCTCTGAGTTCACAGAGGAGTTTCCAGGGCACCAACTGCAATCTCATAAAATGTAGAAAACAAGCTAACCTGCAGCCTCAGAGCAGTCAGTGCAATGATATACCAAAATGGTATTTTATCAGACTCCTGTCATCCAATGCCAAAGAAGAGACTCTAGAGCTTGAGGTACATTGAAAAAGTTCTTAGTTTCAGGTTGTCCGGGATGTACCAAGGTGCAGCCTGATGGTGCCAGTTGTCTCATTTTCAGAGTTGAAATTAAACCCTGCTGGGAGAAATCTCCCATTCTTCTGTTAATTATGACACTATATATAATATGTGTGTGGGAAAGGGTGATAAAAATTAGTCGATGCATACTATTTCCTTGCTTAGAGGAGCAGTTATGTAAAATAATATAGCTCAGATTTAACAGGTGGCAGACACTAAATATCTTGTATATGTCTGCTAATGGCTCTTTAAGGAAGGTGGTTGTGTTAGTCCAGGCTCTCCAAAGAAATAGAACCAATAGGATATACAGACATAGATGAGAGAAGATTCATTATAGGAATTGGGCCATGAAATTATGAAGGCTGAGAAGACCCAAGATAGGCAGTCTGCAAGCTAGAGAACTAGGAAAGCCAGTGGTATAATTCAGCCTAAAGGCTTAAGAACTGGGGGCAGGGGTAGGGGGATAAGAAGGAGGTTTCTGGTGTAAGTCCTCTTCTCAAAGTCTAAAGGCCCAAGGTATGAGGACAGCAGAAACGGGTGTTCCAGCTCAAGAAGATAGAGAATTCGCCTTTCCTCTTTTTTTTTTTTTCCTGTTCAAGCCCTTGAGGGATGATGATGCCCACCTACATTGGGGAAGGCCATCTGCTTTATTCAATTTACTAATTCGAAGGCTAATCGGTTCTGGAAATACTCTCACTGACATACCCAGAAATGTTTTCCAGCTATCTGGGCATCCCTCAGCCAAGTGAGCTTAACATATAAAATTAATTATCACAGTACTACTCTGATTATCAACCCTGTCTTACGAATATGAACATTGAAGTGCAGATTGTTTAAGAAACTCACTCAAGGCTACAAAGCTGGTTGGCAGGGGACAGTTTTATACTGAAGTTACCTTTTTCCACTTTGCTTCTAAGCTGTCTTTCTGGTGCCCTGGTGCTGCAGTGTGTGTTGTCTCTCTGGGGACCCAGGATTTGTTTCCTCCCAGGAGCAGGCATTTTTAGATCTGTGTCACATTATCTGGTGTTCCACATTTGTCTGTGTATATTCAAGCCCATGAAACATACCTCAAAGCAAATTGGAGGAAAGGCTTTTTCTCACTGTATCCCCCATTTGGCTAAAGAACAATTACCCTCATGGATTCCTAAAGCCAGGCAGCTGGGGATGTATCTGCAGCTTTCATCCCTAGAGCCTGTTGAGGACCAATATTCCTGGCGTGAGCATTGTAAAACATTGGCTGTCCTCACCTTTTGAATATTCTGGGCCCTGAAAGCATGTCTTCCTGCTATGTGTTTTCTCTGTGAAGGTAGTTTATATTCCTCTATTTAGTAATGATCTAGCATAATAGAAGTTGCTTCTTCTAAACTCATCCTTTCTCCTTTTAAACTCTTAGTAAAAAGTGGAGAGTGGCCAAGATATGTAAATTTCCCTTGTAAAAAAATACATAAATAAATATCAAGAAAGACACAAATACACACATTGCTTAAGATCCCAATCCCAAAAGCCAAAAAGAAATCAGGTGGGTAGATAGAAGGTGATGACAGGTTGAAGGTTTTTTTGTTGTAGGTATTAATAACAGAAAACTGATCAACTGTAAAGGCAAATGGGAATGAATCAGTTGACCCAGGAAGTTATTCATACAACTGAGAGTAGAGAAAATTGGCAAAGTAAAGTTCCTGGGATGTTAGAGGTGAACAGGATATCAGGCATTGTGAACTCAGCTCTCCCATTTGCCAAGGGGAAGAAGGGAATGGCGATGGCATAGGGCAGATCCAATGTAATCAAGTTTACATAGTAGATGGAGCAGAGATGAAAGATTTCCATCTTAAGACTTCTAGTTTGGGTAGTAGCAGGTGAGATCCTCTACCCAGGGGGCAGGGCTTGCAGATTTGGGAAGCATCACACAGTTAAAAAAAAAAAAAAATCCACTTCAACTCAAACCAAGTTAGTTAACCAGAGAAACCTAGGTGGAATTTATCATGAAAAACTAGAGAATTACAGGCTGCATGTAGAACATGTAAAACGTTATATAACTTGTGCCCAATACTTGATTGAGTTTTAATTAACTTTATTATATTGCTAGTTTTCAATGTGTTATCTATCAGTTCTTCACCTTTCAGTGCCATCTTATGCTTCTTTGATAGCAGATGTTGGGAGCTCTATTAGGAGATCATTTTTGAATGTCAAATCCTGTGTGTCAATAGACCTAATTACCTTACAGAAAAGCAAGCAACCTTCTGTGTAAGCCAGCCAGCAAGAAAGTGCTCCCTCCTCTGGCTGAAAATCTTCTCCTTACGTTCTTTGGCTCTTAAAGTCCATTTCAGTTGAAGAGAGAATCTACCCTTTATACCTGGGATATGATTTTATAACTTTGTGTTTCACTGGTCTGTTTTAATCTGAGATTCCGTATTTCTGTTATAGCCAAGTGGTGGTTATTACCCAGCTCCTGGGCAAGCCTCAACTTAGTTCTGAATAATGGTTGTTCAAGAACAATACAGAGAAACAGTAGAGGCAGGGCATCTACCTTTCTGCTGCTTGCCTTGTCCCTCTAGGACAAGGAGTAGGTCCAAAGGACCAAGAACTGAAAGTAACCACAACCTTCCCGCCCCATAGGCAGTGTCCCCTGTCCATCTCCAATAGATATAATGAGCTCTCACCCAGGCCTGTGCTTTCTAAGTGTTCAGGCTGCTCTCCTTTTAAGGGGAAGTTGGGGAGAGGATGAGGCTAGGGTGGGGGAGGGAAGAAAAATCCTGTTGTGTCCATCAACAGGTGAAGCCTAAAAATTTCACTGGAAAAAGTTATGGAAGAAGTAACAGCTGCAGGCCTGTTTGGAGCAAGTCAGCAGAGTAGTTTCCATCTGGCATCTGTTTCATCTGCAGAAGAATTTTTTTTTTTTTCCTTTTTAAATAAGGCTTGAGCTGAAGGCCCACTTTATTTAGGAGATGTTAAGTCCCAGGATACCAATGGCTTTGCAAGCTGCCAACATAACCTCCTCATCCCCTTCCTTACACACCTCCCACCAGCCTGTCATGGTCTTGCTCAGTGGAAAAAAAGAACATCCAGAGATTAAAATAGCTCTAGTGCAAGGTGAAAACCTTCAAGCCACACAGAAGTGTCAGCCAGCAGTGAATCGGAGTGTGTGGGAAAGGTGCAAAAGTTTACCTTTATAGTTAACATATAGGGTCAGGTGCATAGTAGATATTCAATAAGCTTCTGTGTTTTGGAAAAAGTTAAAAAACAAAACAAAACAAAACAAAAAAACCAACAAGCTCTTTGTTTTGTATGACTAGGAGGAAAGAAACAAGTCCTTCTGCAAAACTTAAAATAACTTTCTGAGGCCTCAGGTCATGTTGTTCTCAATGTGAAAAGTGATAGAACAGCGTATTGGATGATCTCTTTAAGAAAGGGTTTTACATAAGAATAACCTGGTTTCAAAATTTAATATATAGAAGCGAAATCCAATCTCGATACAATCAGGGTTAAGTAATCATCACAAAAGCAATCATCACAAGAACAAGGATGCCCTTAAAGAATTTGGGTCTCTCTAGAAACATTTACTACCCTATACTTTTCAGAATCAATGGAAGGCAAGAAATATCTCAAGAACTTAGATAAAACAGAAGGAAAGTAGATACCCTACCCTCCTTTTATTTTTTTTTTTTTTACAAATGTGAACTATGTTTATGGTTCTTGAATCGACCCTGAAATTTCTTTTTCATTTAATATCTGAGATAGCATAATGATAAATGCCTTACTGGATCTTGGTTAGGCATAGGTAATCTTTATTGTTGCTAACAACGAGAAGAGAGAAGAAGAAATAAGGCAGATGACAGCCAAAGGGTAAGAGTAATCAGAGATAAAACTCCCATCGGATATGATATGGTGATATTTATTGACTTAGAATCTTCAAAATCCCCTATTCTTGAAAAAATAATGGCTGTTTTGCAGTCATTCTGAACAGGATTCTCTATACTAAGGGTATTACAGATAGAATTTTCCACATCTTTCTCTACCTATAATATATTTATACTATAAGCAGGTCAAACTTTATCCCCTTCCATTAGGATTTTCAAAGCAAGCTGTCTCATAGCTGTGATCAGGGAAACAAATTGAATCTAGCCTGAACTGCTTCTAAATGTAAAGATTGTCCTCCTAGCTTTGCTGGGATCCTAACACAGGGTCAGTGAGCAAGATAGAGGAAGAAGAAAAATTAATGGCCAGTAATTATTTTATTCAGTACTTAAGATTCTACAACAGGCTTCAAATGATGATGATAAATGTCAGATAGAAATCTATTTTTCAGAATTCCTCTCGGGAAGAATATTATGTTTGTTTAGAAAATGTGTTTTGATAAGTTGTCTAGAGCTATGACTAAGACTGCAATTGCATATTAAAGTGAAAAAAAAAACCAGCTGAGAAATAGTCAAAGGAGAGTGATGATCTTCCCTCTGCGTGGCTGCCATATTCTCTGGTGCAGAGCCTTGCTTCATGCGTAGGCAACCCCCAGGGGTTTGTTAAAACATACATTTGGTCCAGTATGGCTGGTACAGCTCAGAGTCCTGGGGTCGATAAAGCTCCCAGATGATGCCCAAGCTGCTAGCCCAAGGGCATCACTTTGTAGAAAGCACTGATTTAATTTTCTCTGCACATTTTGGGGTAGACATTGGAAGAGCATGAATTATCCTGTGTAACAGAAGACCTATTCTGCATACTAGAAAAGCTAGAGCGATTTGGGGCAAGCCCACCAGAGCTGAATCACTGAAGAGGCTCAGTGGGGCAGCATTAGGTTACTAAGAATGTTTACTTAAGCTGTTGCTCTCAGGGATGCAATGGAAAATCCTCTTCCGGTTGCTCATAAAACATATTCAATTATAGGTCCACAGCAAAACTAAGAGGTTCTCAGTTTTGCATTCAGGTCGGCCTGGGAGAAACCAAGGATAAAAGGGCAGGAAGCTAAGGAGCCCAGTGACACCTGAATGCCCAAACCCAAAGGGATAATTGCCAGCCATAAGCCTATTTATCTGTGTCAGCCACCTAAGTTCTTTGCATGTTCTTCTATTACTATCGTCTTTTTCAATACAAGAAGACCTAAGACCCCTGCTTTCAAACCCTCACCTACAAAGCCCAAAGACTACATACAATCATCCAGGAGCTGAAAAAAAATTTCTTTTTCTTTAGAAAAAAAAATATTTTATTTACATTCAGTTAACTAACATATAATAGGTGATTATTTTCATTTTCAACCAGAGGGAGGGAAAACCAATCTCTCTCTGCATCCCTCTTTCTCTCTGTTTTTCTGTCTCCACCCCCACCTAATAATTTATGAGGAGAGTAAGCATTCCTGAGAGCTGTTTTTGTTTTTTATTTTATTTATTTATTCATGAGAGACCCAGAGACACAGGCAGAGGAAGAAGCAGGCTCCATGCGGGGAGCACCACGCAGGACTTGATCCTGGATCCCCAGGATCACGCCCTGGGCTGAAGGCAGCACTAAACCACTGAGCCACCCGGGCTGCCCTGAGAGCTGTTTTTTTTATTCCCTCACCTTTTATAACATCTTGAAATTCTTCCCCTTGTTTACAGTCACACCTCTCACTGCATTAACACACCTTCATTCTGTTAACTCCTACTTTGAGTGAGTCATCAGGCTTTTAAGGTGAAGTAAATTAAAGTGATCACAAAGGAATTATAGCAGGGTTTTTTTTTTTTTCTAGAGGAATTTCCTTTATAAAAAATTATACCTACCGCTCAGCAGAAGAAAGAGAATATGACCAAGAGCTTTGAAGTTCTTGAGTATCCTTCTCTGAAAGGTAACTGCTACCCTGGAATTTTGTATTCATTGGTCTCTTGCTTTCCTTTTAGCCTGAAAATAAATGTATGTGTCCCTAAAATAGGTGTTTTGCATTTTTTGTTTTGCATGTATCATGTTAAATGTTTTCTCCTATAGTTTGTTTCCAATCAATATTCTGTTTGTGAGAGTCACTGATGCAGAGTAGGACGTTGCAATCCATTCATTTTTTTCAACACTGATATTTTTTCAAGACATGGTGGGACAATTAACAGTTGATTAGTGTACTTGCTGCCAGAGGATGTGTGAGACTGGTTTCCTGGTTGTTTCGCTTTTTCTTTACTATTATTAAAAATGTTTTCCTTAAATCCAGGAGTCCCACAACCTATTTTCTCTCTACTAACCATATTTTATCTATTCCCACCTTACTTAGGTCAGAAGTTCTTATCCATGGCTGCCTATTAAAATCACCTGGGAAAGATTTTAAACCTTCTGATGTCCACATTGTGCTCTGGGCAAACTCCAACAGAATCTCTAGGGGTGGGACTCAGGTATTAGCATTCTGGAAGGTTCTTCAGGTGCTACCAACGTGCATGCAGACAAGTTTTTTTTTTTTAAGATTTTATTTATTTATTCATGATAGACACAGAGGGAGAGGGAGAGGGAGGCAGAGACACAGGCAGAGGGAGAAGCAGGCTCCATGCAGGGAGCCCAACGTGGGACTCGATCCAGGGACTCCAGGATCACACCCTGGGTGCTTTAACCACTGAGCCACCCAGGCTGCCCCAGACAAGTTTTTGTACATTGCTTTTGTTCTGCCTCATTTGAAAGGAAAAAATGTTTTACTGGTTCCAGCTGCATTTAATATAATTTCCTGGGAAGCTGTCCTCAAAAATCAGAAGCTAAATGTCCATCACAAATCCAGAAATCCATCTTCATTAGCCATTTTTTTTAAGCTTGATGGCTTGCCCATCCATCTACTCATGTCAACTGTGCCCAATTTTGACATTGTTTAATAGAGTCTAAACAATGCCTGTTGGAGAAATATTAACTATTCATGGTTCACTCTGGGTAACTTTGCAAGGCCAAGCCCTTGTTTACCCTTAACCCAAAGGTTAAGACCCAAAATCTGACCCATTCTTTTAAAAATCCACATCATAGAAACAAAACAAAATACAGCTTTTTGTTCCGAAGTCAATAATTATTAAACCTAGAGTCACATGATCTGCCCTGATCCTTTTCTGGGAAATATGTTCTTTTGGCCACTATCCATTTCTTTAAGCAGAACCCTTGGTAGAGGATGAGTCAATAGGGTACATGGTGACTCAGGCTCTAAGTAAAACAGAATGAATTGATTTAATGCCTTGAGAAGTAGCTTGTTACCCAATTATGCAAAATGTAACCTGATATCCAAGAAAGCCATCATCTAGCAGGATCTATGAGCTGGGACTAAACTCCTCATTACCCCAGTGGGAAAATATTAGATAGAGAGCTATTATTCATTCTTTAGAGAGCTTGATAATAACAACTCAGAGGTGACTTGAAACAGTAAGCAACTAATACTCTAAGAGCAGAGCACAGTAAAATAAATCTGTTAGCTATGTCTGGTGTTTGGGCGGGGGTTCGTTAATGTTCTTTGTCAACCATGTCATGTATTTTCCCTGAAGGGTGCTACTACTGGTGTTAACAATTACTCTCAACCTTCCATCTATCTCAAACTCTTTTTTTTTTTTAATTCCAAGCCAATTTTGTAAAAAGTCAATTTTTATATTCACTTATTTCTCCTTTTTTGTTTCAAAAATTTTTTTTTAGATTTTATTTATTTAGTCATAAGAGACACACGCAGAGAGGCAGAGACAGGTAGGTAGAGGGAGAAGCAGGCTCCCCACGGGGAGCCTGATGCAGGTCTCGATCCCAGGACCCCAGGGTCACGACCTGAGCCAAGGTAGATGCTCAACCACAGAGCCATCCAGGTGCCCCTTGTTGCAAATTTTTATTTAAATTCTGGTTAACAGATAGTGTGATAATAGTTTCAGGAGTAGAATTTAGTGATTCATCACTTATAACACCTGGTGCCCATCACAACAGGTTCCCTCCTTAATATTCATCTTCTAAGAATAAAAATTGAGGGGAAAAGAACTTGTGGAAAAATACAAGACCTAAATAATATCTACACAGCTCTCTTATGGTTATGGGAAGTTTACAGAACATTTAGGTCATACTGAACCTAATACCTAGTCTAGGAGCTTATTCAGGCAACACTTTTTAATGCCATTGATGTTATTTAGTGATAATGAAATAGTAGTCTGACTTCTTTTCTTGGCCAAGTGATTGTGGTTTTGCCCTTCAAATTCTCTAAGATACGGACGTTTGCAGAGACTAGAGAATGGATTCTTACTAAAAATTTCTAATTTCTGTAATCAAAATGGCACGTTGCCCTTGCCTATTTTCTTTGTAAGTCTACTTGTATTATCAGGAACTTAAATAAGCCTAGATTAAAGGTAGGTTTTATGGGCATATGTAAACTTCTTGGATAGATGAGTTTTGAGCCATTTTACACACTCCGAAATGTTCAGTTGTTGATGATTCTGTATTGGCAATAAAGAAGAAGAAAAAGAAAAGTCACTTAGAAGCAATAAAGCCAAGGGTTTTTGGTTATTAGTTTCCATCACAGGAAAATAAAGAAGCAAATAATCAGATTGATTATAAGTTTTGTTAGTGACAAGTTACATTGCTAGGGGAGTGGGTTTTCTTCTTTCACATCTGAATGCCTCAGAACTTTTAAAAAAGATTTGGTATCAGAGCCATACTTGGGTGAAGAATAGTAGGAAAAAAGTTAGATGGATAATATTCATATGTTTTAAATATTGAAGAGATGATATAAATTTATGTTATTTATTAAGATTCATGTATCTACAAGGGAGGTGAAGAATTTTTTTTAATGCACATAAGAGGGGGAGTAGTAGAAGGGAAAGACACATTGAAATAAAGACATCAGAAAAGGACAGTTCCTACTAATTTTTCTTTATTTATTTATTTATTTTTTTTAAATTTTTTTTTTATTTATTTACAATAGTCATACAGAGAGAGAGAGAGGCAGAGACACAGGCAGAGGGAGAAGCAGGCTCCATGCACCGGGAGCCTGACGTGGGATTCGATCCCGGGTCTCCAGGATTGCGCCCTGGGCCAAAGGCAGGCGCCAAACCGCTGCGCCACCCAGGGATCCCCTAATTTTTCTTTATTTAAAAAAATTATATTTGTCTCTATTTCTTTATATGTAGCTTCTAGTTAAAATTATTGGTGTTGGAGCATGAAGAATATTTCACCCTCTTGGAGGTTTTTTTGTTGTTGTTTTTTTGTTGTTTTTGTTTGTTTTTTTTTTTTGTTTTTTTTTTTTGTAAATATTAAGACTAAAGCAACCCCTACCCATATTTTTATCTGGAGGTGTTAGCATTTAAACTTTAACAGTGGACATGATTTCTATGCAAGAATAAGCAGAAATCCATGCTTGTATTCAGAGTTTCCACTTAATTTCTCTGGGTATCTGCCTCTCTGTTGCCATGCAGTAGGATTATGATCACAGAATGCCCCAAATTATGCAATCACTTACATTCTTGTAATAATGTTTTACTGACTACATGAATGCCATGTGATCTATTAGTGGGAAGATTAATAATAAGCATATTATTACAGAATTTGGTTTATATTTTGAGATTAGCCATTGATCATTACATGTTTTTATTGACGTGGTTTAATGGCAGAAGACGTACAATAAATTGTAGCAAATCAGATTACTATTCTATTGCTTGTGGCCATCTAGCTTAGTTGAATAGGAAAATATACGCTGAGTATAGAGTTGCAGGTTCAATCCAGGTGTACCTCTCACCCCTGCTGGATGTTTCTCAGATGCAATCTTTGTTTTCCAAAGAGAGAATCCGAGGAGAGGGCGTAGATGGAGTAACCCACACACCCCACACGTGTACATAAACACTCCCCTTAAATTAGATATATTTTCTGATGGTTGATCAGAGCTGTAATCCATTTATATATGACAGCATGATTAGTGTCATGAACCATTGCTCTGATTTAATAAACGCACTCCATCGAAAAACAGAATCCGGCAGACCCTTTTAATTTGCTTTCCTTGGACACTTAAGACACCTGATGGAAACCTGGACATAGTCTCTAAATGCAAAATAAAATGGAAAATTGAGACTGATTCCAACAAAGGATATCGATCTTGGCATGAGTCCTCCTTTAGGCTTTTACTAATATCAAGACCAAAGTAATGCTATTTTGTCTTTCCTTCTCTTCCTCCTTCCCATCTTCCCTCCCTCTTGCTCTCTTGTATTCTCTTTCCCCCTAATACTTTATCCTAATAGTTAACAACAATAGCAAACACAGGCATTCTTATATTTCAGTTGTTGCTCTAAGGCTGTCCCCTATTAATTCAAGTGATCTTCATGATAAGGTTTGGATTAGGTATTATAATTATCTTTATAGATTGGGAAAGTGAGATCCAGACAGAAAAGGTAACATCCTTGGTGTTAAATTGCTAGCCAGAGTCAGAGGTAGGATTTGAACTCAGGTCATCTGATTTTGTCTGGCAGTAGGTGTGGTCCTAATCCTTACAATCTCCTGTGTAGAGATAGGTTATAGACTGAACCACGAAATTAAATTTTACACCTAGGGCAGCCCATGTGGCTCAGGGGTTTAGTGCCGCCTTCAGCCCAGATGGTGATCCTGGAGACCCGGGATCGAGACCCATGTCGGGCTCCCTGCATGGAGCCTGCTTCGCCCTCTGCGTGTGTCTCTCCCTCATTCTCTCTCTCTCTCTTTCTGTGTCTCTCATGAATAAATAAATAAAATCTTTAAAAGAAATAAAATACATTTTACATCTAATTAATTTAAAGTGATATTTGAGATAGATATCCTGCTTGAATTACCGATGTCTATATGTTTTAAATATTTTTATATTTCTCTCATTTTCAAACTATGCAGTAATTTCTAACTCTACAAAGTTAAATACAGTCATTGCCAAAAGCGTTATCTGCTAGACCTGCTTTGGATAAGAATAATTTTAAGGCTATATTCATTGTGAACATGTCATTGCATGTTATTAACTCAAACTTTAAAAGCTAAGAAGCCTTTGTGATGGAGATCAAATGTCTCCCTGCCGTCTTCATCCTGCCTGCCACTGAAAACTATCATCTCCATGCATGCACAAAGGCAAATTTTTAGCCTAGCCTTTCTGAATTTTTATTTTTTTAATTAGCAAGATCCAAATACATGAGATTAAACTTATAATTTTGCTATTGATGTTTTGGAGAGATCAAAAATACTTTAAACAGATCACTTAAAAAATTCAACACTCTCCAAGTATCTGGAAAACCAAACAATTGTTGAGCTTTAATGATGAGTTCTTTTTTTTTTTTAAGATTTTATTTGTATACTCATGAGAGACACAGAGGCAGAAACATAGGCAGAGAGAGAAGCAGGCTCCCTGTAGGGAGCCTGACTCAGGACTCGATCCCAGGACCCCAGGATCATGACCTGAGCCGAAGGCAGCCACTCAACCACTTAGCCACCCAGGCGTCCCTTAATGATGAGTTCTAAGTAGAACTCATACAAACACACACACACACACACACACACACACACACACACACAAATGCATATATAAATGTGTATATATATATATATAAATGTGTGTTTTTTCTCTTCTGTATATCATATACATATATGTAATAAAGCAGTATGCTAATATGTAGTGGGCAAGCAACAGTTGTCAGAGGATTTCTAACTGCATCTGTACAATGCAATTGGCCATGTGAAACATTTTATTTTTTAATCCCATACTTAATAATGACACATGGAATGAAAATGTATTCATTCCTTTTCTATACCTTGAAGCATGTATCCTGGAGTCCCAAAACCACTTATTACCAGGGAGGTATTAGTCTTTGAAGTACGTATAATTACAGGAGAAGTTTAACTCACTCAACTTTAGTGGGTTTTATGCTTTATAGCAGAAGATGATTGTAATTCTCTTTAATTAGCAGAATTTTAAAAATCCAGTAGCTTGAAGAATATTTTCTGGTTTTTGCTTAGGGATCATTGTCAACCTTCCAGCATGGTAATTTAATGTCCCCCGAAATGTTATATGCCAAAATGATTAAGTATCATTACAAGGGGAAAATTTTATACAAAGGCAAATACCATACCCGATCATGTTCACTCAATTACAATTAAAGTGAATGCACTTTAATAACACTCAGCAGTTTGTTTATCACGGAGAGGGAAACAGGTGCACTACACTACAGCAATTCATCTCATTTATACCTGAGACATGTCGCTGAAATCACCCTTCTGTCTATCTTCTTTATTAGGGTTACATTTATTTGGTAAAGCTTTGGAAGGAAATAAAAATAGGCATATCACATAACAATGCCAACCTCTTTCTGCACAGACTTGAATAGTTTAAGCACCTCCATGTCTTCCAAATACATTCCCTGGGCAACATTTCCTCTTGAGTCTAATTAGAGTCTATTCTGTGTATTTACAAACAGGAAGCAACCAGGGCTGTGACCTCATAATCTTCACTCAGAGGCCTCCTCAATTAACCTGAGGTATTGGTGTTATTTGGGAAGGGACACTGGGGTCATTGTAAGGTCTCTATGTGACAAGGGCAAATGACTTCCTTTTTCTCCCCTAAACATGACAATTATGTTGTTTTCAATGATTAACTTGACAATTAGAGGCATTTTCTAGAAATTTTAACGACCCAATTCTAATAGTCCTGAAAATGGGCAACAGGTAGTTTGGATATATACTTTAAAGATCAAATATCTGGATGAAACTTGAAGGAAAAAAAACCTGACACATAACAGAGTAGAAAAGGTCCATTGCATCAAGAGGGTTGTGGACAAAGGTAATTAATAGGTCCTAAAAGCATTCACATCTCCAAAGGACAAAGAAGTAGTGTCCAGCTATAAACCGATAACATTTTAGGGTTTTTTTTTTGGGGGGGGGGGATAATGCTTATGTAAATGCCTATCTCCATGAAAAACAGATAAGGATTCTGAAATAATTCAAGACAACAAAAAGATTGTCTCCTTGTATGGTGTAGACCAGCACTATTTTAATAGAGTCCATTTCAGTTCTATACAACCTAAAATATTATTATCATAATACCTCTTGATTTAACTGGGTGAAATTTTATCTTCACTTTCTTCTACATTTTCTTTTAGGTCACAGCATTCATAGATATTGCTTTTTTAAAATTATTTATTTATTCATGACAAATACAGAGAGAGAGGCAGAGACATAGGCAGAGGGAGAAGCAGGCTCCCTGTGGGGAACACAATGTGGGACTCTATCCCAGGACCCCGGGGTCACGACCTGAGCTGAAGGCAGACACTCAACCACTGAACCACCCAGGTGCCCCTATAGATATTGTTTTGGAGAATATGTGCTGTTTTGCAGAGGAGGGGGTGGTATTAACAAGAATATGTAGCATCTAGGCATAGGAAAGCCCAAATTAGCACTACAGTTAACAATTATAGAATTATAAATTAAAATAGCCATCAAATAGAGGTAGCATTTATTATCACATGTTAATGATAATATCCCTAAGAAAGCACCACAAGCTTCACACCAGCTTGTTCTCCTGTCCGTTCCACCTCAAAGAACAAATTAACTGGGCAGTGGCTAATTTGCCTACTACATAAATAACCTAAATACTTATATATATTGCATTTGGTTACTGCAGGCAATGCTAGAGATGTAGTGTGGTTCAAAATATTGCTGAAGACTAGCAAGCATAAACGCTTTTTTAAATGTCAACTTGTTCTTTTTCTTAGTTGCATTTGTTGAAATCCCAAGATCCCTGAGGAGCTCAGGTCATGAATTTTATTGCTAGTAAATCAATTTAATATTCAAACACATTCTACATGTTCCGTGTTCCCTGCTCTGAGTTTGGCAGCTTAAGGACGTGTGGCACAAAAAAAGAAATCTTGAATTAATATCAGTTTCTCTTCTGCCCTCGCAAGAAAACTTCTGCAGAAAAAAAAAAAAAAACCACAGGAGCCAAATCTATTTTCTCTTTATTATTTATGTTACAAGTAACTGGTACAGAGAGATACTTAACAGATTTAAAATTGAAGATGCTGGCAAGGATACATGTGCCGTTTCCCCAAATTTCCATGCATTGCAAATACTACCGTTATTAATAAAAACAATAAGGGTGTACTATGTGCCAGAAACTGCTAAATACTTCACAAGGATTTCCTTTAGCTCCATTAATCTATAAGATAGTTTCTATAGCTACCCTCATTTCAGGCATGAATAAGCTGAATTCTAGAGAGAATGAATTACATGCTCAAGATCACATAGCCAGGAAGACGCAAAACCAGGCATTGAATGGAGGCAAGAGAGATGGCAATCTCATTTTCTTGATCCTAGGCTGTATCGCCTACTATTTTCATTGACTTTTTCTCAGAGTCAGTTGCTTCTCTGTGTGCTTGGCTATTACTTAACATGCTATGACGTTTACAGAATTATCTTTCCAAAGGGCCGACCCAGAGAAGGAAGAAAGGGGGTTCCAGTTGTTGATATACCTCAAGATGAGTCCGGGACATTGGATGTGGGATTGAAGAGGTCAGCATAGAATACTACAAATCAGAGGAATAAAGGTAGGTGCTTTGGAAGGTAAGCAGTGCTGCTGCGGATAACTAGATATTCATATATAGATAAAACAAACAATACCCTGGATACTCAGAAAGAAGTTCTACATAGGAGGTAGTGATAGTCTTGAATCCACTGAAAGGTGGCAAAGGGTTAGGAATGAGGTGGTGCTCTCTGGAGTTACAGGCAAAGGGTCGGGGGGTGGAATGCGACACAATCATTACATTCTTAGGAATGAATTTTGCACAGTATTTCCTAAACTGTAGAAAGATGAACAAATAGATACCATCTAATCTACTAATCTACTTAGTATCCATCAGGATTCCATGTCACAGTTCCCACTAGAACTGAGCCAAACTGTATATAAGGGTTACGAGACATTTATTTGAGATAAACTTCTATAATCATCACAGTTTGGACACTGTCCATTGTAGGGCATTGATTTATTTAAACTCCTGTATGGCTGCACTGTTTTGAATCTAGAATCTGTGGAGCAAAAAGCATTATTTTGAAGGCTTAGTAGAAACCCTGTTTCTCCTGGGATGGATAAGTTAAACTATAAACTAGATCAAATGACATTTCTGGAAAGCATATGATCCAGAGAACTGATCCATGGAAATTACTCATGGAGAATATTTACTGTTTATTTTAGATTATCTTTGGGGATTTGGAGCACTTTGTGCTATATCAAGACTAGAGCAGTCCCACTGAAAAAGCTGGAGAAATATCCACGGTTTGGTTCTGGGTGGTTTTACCGGTCTGTTCCACTCAGTTTCCAGGATTTACAATGCAAATCCCCTTCATCCATTCACCTGGGAAGTCCCTGTTATAAAGTATATAATTACATAGTTGTTTTTTTTTGTATATTTTATTTATTTATTCATGAGAGACACAGAGAGAGAGGCAGAGAGAGAGAAGCAAGCTCCATGCAGTGAGCCCGACGCGGGACTCGATCCAGGTCTCCAGGATCATGCCCTGGGCCGAAGGCAGGTGCCAAACCGCTGAGCAACCCAGGTGTCCCTACATAGTATTTTCAGTGGAGAGTTTAAATATTTCCCAATAGTTGTAAAGATCTCAATGTACACTCAACTCTAGAACAAAGAAGGGATGGGTTAGGGGATACTGTTCTTTCTTTGTGGCCCAGGTGGGTTGAAAAAGGCAATCTAAAGGAATGTACAAGATACCAGAATCCTTCATCCCTGGGTCAGGAACCTCTATACTCCCCAAGATAAGGATTTTTAACACTGTAAGTACTGAATGTCCTATGTGAGATTTCCAGACTTCTGAATTGTCACATTACTTCAGTCCTTCAAGGTAGTGTCCAAAAGAAGCTTTGAAAAGTGACATGACCAATTAAAGTGTAGAGAAGTTTCTTTTTCCAACTGATTTCCCATGTGAGCCTGAGGCGGTACAAGAGGCCACAACTGGGGAATGGTGGTAAGATTTAAATGTAAAGACTTCTTATAGATGTCAGAGGGTGGAGACGTGACCAGGCAGTAAGTCACAAAATCGGAAAGACCATACACATAGGATTTTCTTTGTACGTAGAAACTATGGTCAGAGTCAGTAACTGAGGCAAATTATAGGCACTGTTTTAAGCAGAAACAGACAAAAAAATTTTGAAAAGTAGAAGAAATGTGGTAGCATGATTTGAGAAAAGATTTATGGAAATTTGATGTGGAAGATAATGTTTGATTTTATTTATACTCTTTGTGTTTGGAACTCGAGCCTTACTGGCTCCTGTGGCCTTCCCCCTGATTAGGGGAAAAAATCATGTCTAAATACTCTACTTTAACCCCTAAGGTTAACTCCATGATTAATAGGTTTTTAATAATAATAAAAAAAAAAACCCTAGCTTTTCCCAGGCTTCTTTTGAATCAAGTGAAGCAGTTGGTGAAAGAGAAAGCAGAAAAATAAAGAGAAAGCCCTATGTAGGACCTGTTGAGTATCACCATTTGAAAATTTCCTTCTAACTTTAAATGCAACGCATCCATCATTTACAATAGGGTATGCTTGATGGAATAAACGAATGACTATTTTCCACTTCTTTTACTTGTGAAAATATTGAGCTAAGTAAAGCATTCGTATTTACTCCTTTTCCTAGTCTGTTATTAGGCCCTAATTGAGTAGAACCTTATAGTTTAAAGTGAGAAGAAAAAAATCTGGAAGTGGCCATTAGTGCTTCTGAAACCTAGTAGAGATACTACAAAGAGACAGCTGTATGCAAATTGTAGTGATTAGTCAGTGAGTGGGTTAAACTGGAGCTTAAGAACCCATACTGGAGTTTGAACTGCAGCTTTTCAACTTATTAGCTATGTGTCCCTTTGGGCAAATTCTCTAAGCTCCAGGTTAAAATTGCATGTGCACTGTATTATGGCCCTGTGATCTTTGGCAAGTCACCTAATTAATATCTTGGAGCCTCAGTTTCTTCATCTGTGAAATGGACATAATAGTATTCATCCTAGGGAAGCCCCAGTGGCTCAGCGGTTTAGTGCTGCCTTCAACCCAGGGCGTGATCCTGGAGTCCCAGGATAGAGTCGCATGTCGGGCTCCCTGCATGGAGCCTGCTTCTCCCTCTGCCTGTGTCTCTGCCTCTCTCTCTCTCTCTCTCTCTCTCTCTCTCTCTCTCTCTCTCTCCATGTCTCTCATGCATAAATAAATAAAATAAAATAAAATAAATTAAATTAAAATAAAATAAAATAAAATAAAATAAATAAATAGTACTCATCCTATAGATCTGTGATGTGGATGATATGAAGTGATACACTGAGAAGCACATAAGACTTTCTGTCCTATGATGTGAGCGTATCATTATTGAAGGTAACATGGCATAACGATTAAACCCTCTTCAAATGGTAGTCATGATAAATGCTTGAGGGAACTAAACATGGACATGCAATTCAACCAATGAAATAAATGACATTAGAGGCTGCTCTAGAAGAAAATGCAGGGAAGGCCACTCTGTGGAGGTGATATCTGAGCAGAGACCTGAACAAGAACCCAAAGAAAAGATGATCATCCTTGGTGGTAACCAAATAAAAGCAAGTGAAACCAATCAAAGAAAGAATAATTAGTCTATCACATTGACAAAAATAAAAGGATACGGTGAGGGGAATGAGAATACAAGCTCTTCTAGAAGAATTTTTCTAAAGAGCAGTTAAAATGTGAATATTCCTTGACCCACATTTATACTTTTAGAGTATTGTCTACAGACCCATCAGAACAAATGTTCACATCGGTGCATAGAGTTTTATGGCAATATTTCTCTAGCATTAATGCTTTCGTTTTTTTCTTTTTAATTTGTAAAGCTATTTATATCTTAAGAGTGTTTATATTAAAATTTGGAAAACCTAAGCATTCATCATTAAAAATAACTGGTTCACTTATACTACTTATTATGTGCAATGCAAATGTTAAAGCCATAGCTACTCAATATTCCACTACTATTCTTTTAGGTAGAGAGGGTTGCGTGATTCTTAGTTTTCTGACACACATGACATAAAATCATTGATTTGTGATTTTTTTTCTGTTTGATAGCCATCCTAATGGATGATTAGAAAGAGAGGATATAAATTTGTCATTTTGGCTTATCTGTGCATCTTATCTCAGTGCTTACATCTCAGAACCAAGATGTTATCCCAGAACTGGATTTTGGCAGCCACTTTCCAAGTCATTGTCTGAGAAATGTATGTGATATACTTCTCTTGGAGACAATGGAACAGAAGTCAGGACACCTGGTTTTCCCCTTTCTACAAACAAGGCATGAGGTCATGGAGAAAGTCATTTTTCCAAAGAATCCTTATGCCAAAGTATGAGAGCTATGTTTTGACAGTATCCCACGAGGTTTACATTGCAGTGTCTGCATCTGGATTCAAGCCCATGACCTTGTGTGAAGCTTGATTTGATGATCTTCAACTGATTTAACAAACATATATGAGCACCCACCATGGGTCAGGTGCAGTGCTCAGGGCAGGGGGCATCATCAAGATGCATAAAACATGATCCCTATCTTCAAAGGATTTCCAATTGAATGAGTATTTGAGTTTTATATCGGAAGCAAAGGCATTTTTGCAGAGTTCTATGGCCACTAGCCATAATATTTTATCAGAATATCAAGTTTGCTTGATTTTCTGATATCTGCAATTGAGTTGGAGCAATGAAGTCTAGGTTTCCTGGTCCTAAATACAATCCTTTGTCCATTGAAGTTGAATTAAATTGGAGTTTTCTAAGATTGGTGAGTTTCTTAAGATTGATCAATGATAGTTTCTTGATGAATGTATAATTTCTTAAATGATGAATCATGCCATTGTCTGTTGACAGGTTGCGATAATTTATAACTTTGCCAAACCAATTTTAACATCCTGGGACATTTCATATAACTGACTTTTCAATACTTCCTTGCCCAGAGACTTCCTTTAATTCCATATTTACAATTAAACTTTGTCTTTAAGTTATTATAGATAGGGAATTAAAGAAACTGAATAAGTGTTAAAAAGCAATTACCCACTCTTATGGCTACACCTTAGATATTTGTTATAATATAAAACTACTCTACCTATAGATTCTTAATCTCTGGTATCTCATCCCACCCTTGGGGTCCTCCTCGCTCACCACATCTCTCACTTTCTGACCCCACCTGCTTTGCCATGATCTCTTATCTCATTAAATTCTTGTAGTAGTGATGTAAAGGGACAGATGGTAACCACACTTATGATGAACATAGCATAATGTATAAACTTTTCAAATCAGTAAGTTGTACACCTGAAACTAATATAACATTGTGTGTTGACGGTACTCAAAAAAAATTTTTTTATCAACTTCCTCCTTCCCCAATACCCCCAACCCCTGATGATATATCATGTCAACTTAGGTTAGGCCAATCATGTTTCCTGTTCCAGAAATAAAACCTCAGGTGATGATTCACAGGGAATTACAGTAAATGGCCTTTGGTCAATAAGGGTAAATTCTGAGAGTATATGAAGGCACCAACACTTTTTATGACAGGAAGTAACACATTTATCTTCCATGTATTTTCTTTTACCTGTTTGGCAAATAATTTTCATTCAATTCCTACAAACTTTAAATTGAGCCCTTGGGATCCCAGCAAAGGGAAATCTACCTAAAATAAAAAGAACAATGTGTCAAACAATAAGGCTTTCTCAAGGGAGAATACTGTAGTCATACAAAATAACAGCATTGGCAGCAAGATAATTCATCTTGAACAGAATCTATTTCCAAAGAATGACTCTTATTAAAGAATAAAAATTAACTCACATCAAGAAACTATATAAAAAGTGTTGACATTTAAAACCCCCTCAAGAAAGGGGTCTGAGTTTGGACCAAAGGACTTCCTTCCAAATGTGACCACACAGGGATACAAAGCAAAGTCTTGTGATTGATATTTATTTGGATTGTAGAGGCTTTGACAAAGAGCAGCACTGAAGAGAAAATCAGACTTGGGATGAAGTATCTTTACAGTAAATACTGATTGATGCACTGTCTGGAAAATCTAAAGCAGCCTTTGAATTTTATTAATAAAGTTAGTACAGGTAAAAAAAAAATATATATAGTTACATAAAGAGAAGATGACCAAGCAGTATCACCAGTATAAAAATAGTGTTGTTGTTGCTATTGTTTCACATTTTGGTGTAATATTCCCCAAAACAGTCTTTCTTCTTTTCTCTCTCATCCCCCAGCCCATCTCCACCATGTATGTGTGTGGGTGGGTATGTGTGTGTGTTTGGAGAGAGAAGGAGAGGGAGAGCATTGTTCTCTTTCAACATGATAAGTCCTTAGTATTATCTGGCTTTTAAATTGGGGAAACATTTCTTTTACATCTTGATTTTGGTTCTGTTCTACCTCTTTTCACCCTTTCCCTTAAGAAGGGTGATTTTATGTATATCAGATCTATCTCATCAGGCCTCCATGTTTACCATGCTTTTCTAATAATCATTTTCTCTAGTTTCAAGTGGAATCAGTTGACACCTACCTTCCACATGATTTATTCACATTTTTAGGAAATGAATCCTGATCTTTCTTGTCAGTATCAATGTCATAATTCCCTTCCTCCCATTAATGTCCCTGGGGTTCCTTAACCCATCTACCATGAAGATGGGCCCAGAGGAAGCACAACTACTGTGACTGTGAAGGGGGAACGTGTAATAAATTCCAGGAATCCTGACATGAAGATAAAAGCAGAATCTGAAGAGATAAAGATTTTTGGGTAGAAAGAATGGTTGAACAAAGACCTAGAGATACAGTAGCATCTATGAATTAAGGTAAGTCCAACTTTATAATGTTAGGTGTATGAATAGAAGCAGTAGAAATAAGATGAGGAAGATCTGGGCCCAGATTGTGAAGATAATGTAACATACTAAAAATACGAAGTACAGTGGAAAATGAGAGCACAGATCCAAAGGTACAATAGACTCTATGGATGGTCTGTATGGAGGAAAGAAATGAAGAGACACTCCAAAAGCTGGGTGATTCTATCCTACCCACCCCACCCCCCCAGTTTCTCAAAGCAACAAAATACAGTCTTCCTCATATAAATTTCCAACCCACCAGGATCTGTTCAAGAATTGGAATGTTATAATCACATAGGGGTGGCTTTCCAGTTACAAGTTGCCAAATTTCCAGAGGCCCTTTTAAAGAACGCTGATAATAGGCATTTCTAAGAGATCACAGTATTTGTCTAGCCTAAACAAACAAACAGCTCTAGCAGTTTCCTGAGACCCCAACATTCTTCCCCTAACCAGTAGGTTACATTTCATCTTGTTCTGTTCTTTTGGGCTGACTTCTTCACAAAGACTAAGAAGTATACTTTTTATCTGAAGCTTAATCAGGAGCTGTCCTTAATGTATTTCTAATATCACATTTCAAAGATTTCTAATGTCCCTGCTATGATACACCGTGCAGTCAAAATGATAACACGGGTACATGACTTCGACACTGTCCTTGGTAGTTTGTTTCTCGAGAGTTTGTTTCTCTTTTGTAGAATTTACATCCAAGTCCTTACAACCCTTAAACCTCCAGCAGAAATAGGTACAAGCTGTAAAAGAAAATGATCCCTGAGCTCATCCCCTTTCATGGAAACTTTCTAAGGTATAAAAATAAAACAAGCCAATAGCATTATAGAAAATGTGATATCCAAATAGAATTGTTTATAAATAGAATGTTTTACAAAGTTTCCACGAGGGATCAGCTGTCCTTTAACCCCCTGCTTGCTGACATTTTCCAGCCCACTAGCTAAATTAAGGCTTAGGAAAAAATTACCTATGCATTGTATTTTTATGTGGCTGTTCATCTATTTTTATATGCTGTGGATATATGACATCAGTTCATTACAAACATATCAAGACGCCCCCATAGACACTACAACACACGTATATTTGCAGACATGAGGGGGAATATGAACTAATTCTTGCAGGTTTATGTTGCCAGATGAGCTGTACCCTAACCAAGCTCTAATAGGACTGGGGTGAGACAGTGTGCTTGGTGTTCTCCCCTTAAGCCTGTTGTCCTGATGTAGTTGACAATAGCACTCAAAAGTGTCCCCTTCAGATGATAAATTCTGTGATCACCCCAAGTATGAGACAAGTTATCGGTTATTTGTGATTACTGTAGTATTCAGGAGAAGGTAGCTGAGAAATAATTCAACAAATTGTCTAGCAGAGACAGATACCACTCAGTTAAAACCAGATTTCAGGACAAATGGAATTATAAAGATTGTTTTTGTTTGCCCAAAGGGCAGCATCACTATTTCAAAATTAGCTATGCTATTTTCTTCTTTCTCTATCCTGTTTCTTTCTCTCTTTGACAATAAATACATAACATAATCCAGCTAGAGTATAGTGTGCTACACAACAATGATTTGACTTATATAATTATACTCTGGTAAATGTAAGAAGCCTAAATACAGGGAAAAGAAAACTGCTTTCTTAATATAGGAATGTCAACTGTGTTCCTATGACCCGGGTACTAACACCTTTCTTACTTCCAATTGACAATTGGTATTGAGATTCTAGACAAGTAATAACAGTTCCAGGGCTTTACTTTTCTGGCCGTGGATGTCTAAGGTAGAAAATGAACAGAAGTACTGGGTGTTTTTAAAACCTTCTAAATGCTAGTTTTCCCCTTTATATCAATCTAAAATGGTTGTATATACTTATACATGAGGATATTGTACAAATACACCATAATCAAAATGCATAAGTAGTTCATATAATTTTAATTCTTGTACTTTTTCAAAGGCATGTGACTTATTTATATAGTATTCATTGACTTGATGTTTTATTATTTTGCACTTACTGTATAACCCTTAGGAAATGAAAACTTGCAGATGACAGCTTTGTGATAGTGTGGTAATCACCCCTGTGAATGATGTCTCCAGAAAAAATCAATTTATTCTTGAGATAATCAGGAAAAAGCATGATTTCAAAGTCAGGAAGTCAAGTTACATGAATGGAAATATCACACATTTTCCTTCTTACTTGCTGGTGGTGGACAGGAGACATCCCAATCTTCATATATAAATTTCAGTGAGCAGGAAACGGTGTATACAACACGCTCACAATTGGACCAAGCCATGCTGTAAAATTCAAACTTGGTGTCAGAAATAGAAAATGAAAAATTGACAACATAGGATGTACAGAATCTTTGGCCCTTCCATCAATCTCAGAAAAAATTTCATTTTGAGAGTGTGTCTAAGATGAGCATTTTATAAAACACATGAGGCAAAGAACACAGATGTTGGGTTAAACAGTTAATGAGTTCAAATCCCAAAGACCCAAATTTACTAATCCTGTGCCCTTGAATCCACTTGTCAACTACTATCAGTGTCCCCTGTAAAATGATTTAGATGAGTTATTGATCTAAGGCATTCAGTATAGTGCCTGACCTATAGTAAATCAGGTGAGTATCCTCTCCATTCACTTGTGAATAGAGAGAACCTGCTATTATTGCAACAGACCTCCTAACTTTGGTTGCTAAAGGAGTTTGTTGAAACAAAGAATAACTAGAGTGTCTCACCCATTTAGGATTTCTTTTTAAAGCCAAACGGGTCAATAGATTAGTACTCATTTATCTTTTAACTTTTGCCTGTCAACAGGATTAAACTGGCAGGCATATTCCTCCCTTACCATCTTGGTAGGCAAACTGATAGCTCCCTGAAACTGTTTCTATTTTCTCAGACATCTGCTTTTTCTATAATCATTATAATTATATTTGCTGGCAGATTTGGATATGACCTTGGCTTTGGGAAAGCAGATTTCAAAATATTCATAGAGAAAAAATAAGTATGATCCCATGTCAGAGAGATTCTTTGAAAAAAATTCTGATTTTGAAATCACAATTCCAATGAGAAAAAATTAGGGAAAGAAGGATTAGTCAGCATAGCTGGTAGATAAATTCTGAAAAACTTTTCAGTGGACATGCCAAGCACAGGCTGATCCCATACACGAAAAAAAAAAACAAGATAAATTGAAAGGGTGGAGGTGGAATCCAGTTAGAGAAAAGTCCAAAAAGATCCAAAAACTTCTTTAAGAGAGTGATAGGACTTTAAAAGCAATGAATAGGAAATAAGAACAAGGTAGGAAGAGGCTCACAGTTTGAAGAAGCTGGTGTTTGCCTCACAGGTGACAGATGGAAGGCAGAGCAGCTGAACCTGGATTTTATTTTTGGCACTTTAAGCAAAGGAAAAAATAAATAAAATGGAAGGTACAGAGAGGAACTTATAACACCTGAGATGAGGACATAGTAATAATAGCTGATCAGGTTCAGTTCAAGTAATTTTAGTTCAAATAGTAACGCTAATAGTAATACCAGCAAACACAGTGGGCTCGGTATCTGTCAGGCATGGTTCTAAGTGTTCTTATTCTTAATGCTCATTGCAACCTCATGAGGTAGGTTTTACCTATTGTTATCCCCAGCTTACACATGAAGGAAACTAAAGTATAAGGAAGTTAAACAGTCCCAACTTACCCAAGATGTTAGAAGGTGTCAGAGCTGAGTTAAGAATGAGTTGCAAATTCTAAACACAAAAAATAGAATTTCTCACCTTTTATTCTTTTCAAATGTGAAGAAAACTTTCCCAGAGGTTCCCAGCAGAATTTTCCAGAATTGCATCTATCTTATCAGTTGGCAAGGAAGATGAGACCACCATGATGGATTTGTATCAAACAAGGTTTACCATGGAGCAGGGAGGAAAAAAGCCCAATAGCCCCAGAACAATAATATGCCCTCCCAAAGGAGGTGAACAAGGTCAGGAATCTGCAATAAGGAAGGAGGAAGGGGGAAGAAGGAAGACTGTGCCCAACAATCTGTACTTGTTACTTTTTTTTAATATTTATTATTTATTTATTTATTTATTTATTTATTTATTTAGAGAGAATGCATGTGTAAGTGGGGGAAGAGGGGCAGAGAGAGGAAAGAGAATTAAGCAGATTCCACGCCCAGCACGGATCTCATGACCCTGAGATCATGACCTGAGTCGAAATCAAGAGTTGATGGTGAACTGACTGAGCTACCCAGGCACCTCTGTTTTTGCTATTTTTAACAATAAAATAAATTGTTAATAAAATAAAATAAATTTAATTTTCTGGAATTTAATAGAAGGAACAAAAATGGAAGTAAAATGGAAGGGTTTGATAATTTCAGATAAACATTTCTTCAGCATAAAAGTTGCTAGTTTTTCTAAGATGTCCCCAGTGTTAAAAATATAGATTTATTTTTTTAAAAAACTTTGAGATTTGGTCTTTTATTTTTTTAAATTTTTAAAAGATTTTATTTATTTATTCATGAACGATACAGAGACAGACAGAGACACAGGCAGAGGGAGAAGCAGGCTCCATGCAGGGAGCCGTATGTGGGACTTGATTCTGGGACTCCAGGATCACGCCCTGAGCTGAAGGCAGATGCTCAACCACTGAGCCACCCAGGCATCCTGAGATTTGGTCTTATAAATATTCAGGTTTTATACATTTCTATAATCTCTCAGGTTTTAAAAATTTTGTGTTTAAATGATTATAATACTAATGAACATCTCTTTTATCATTCTTAATTTCTTAATGGCAGTGATCACTTGATTGGTTGAATTTCATTATCGACATATTATCCTTGTAACTTCATATTGAATTCTCTTATGCATTTTATTTTCAGTATTCTGTTTTGATTGTCTGACTTCCTTTGACACTATCAGACTTTACCTTCTTAAGTTTTTTTTTTAATAAATTAATTTTTATTGGTGTTCAATTTACCAACTTACAGAATAACACCCAGTGCTCATCCCGTCAAGTGTCCCCCTCCGTGCCCGTCACCCATTCACCCCCACCCCCCGCCCTCCTCCCCTTCCACCACCCCTAGTTCATTTCCCAGAGTTAGAAGTCTTTATGTTCTGTCTCTCTTTCTGATATTTCCCACACATTTCTTCTCCCTTCCCTTATATTCCCCTTCACTATTATTCTTAAGTTTTTCTAGTGGAGTGTGCTGTATCTCACACCCCTCTTCTTCATGATTTCTTCCCTCTCTCATCCCAAGAGCCCGCAATAATCCCTCAAATAAAATAAAAATGAAAGGAAAAGAGAGGAATTCGACACATCTGAGGGGAAGGGATAGTAGTATAACAGCTGATCAGTTTTCATATAGATAGATGGCATATTTTCATTTAATTTCTGGACCTTCTATAATTACCCAATGGGGTAGAATTTATTGCTTCCTGGATAAGTATAAAAAGTGCACTTTCTGAGTTCTTGGATGTCTGAGAGTGATTTTACTCTGACCTTATGATTGATTGGTTATTTAGCTGGAGATTAAAATTTATAGTAAAGAACTGTATATCATGGAAATATTGAGGCAACAGTTTTGTCGTTTAGCAAGAAATCTGATTTCAATTTCTTTGTAGGCAACTTTTTCCTCTCTCTTCTCTGTTGAAGTTTGGAAGGACTTCTCTTTATTCTTTGAGTTCTGAAATAACAATGGGGTAGACAAAGGGAACTTTCTGCTTGAAAATTCCTATCTTTAACTAACTTCTGTTAGTTTCTATATATTGTTGCTTTGATAATATTCTGTTCTGTGTTTTCACTATTCTCTTTCTGGATCTCCTGTTATTTATAGGTTGGGCCACCTGGATTTCTTCTCTATGCATTGTATTTTTCCTCTCACATAAAACAAACAAAAAAAAAAACCCCTTTTTGTTGTTGCGCTTTAAAGATTTTCTTATTATTATGTAAGCTTCCCATTCCTCAGGTGGAAATGTGTTTGGTACAGTCATGGAGCAGCTAGCACTGGCAGGAGTAGTGTATGTTTCCATGGTATATAGTTACAGAAATGAAGGAAATTAAAGAATATTATCTGCTACTCTATGGTAACAAGTGGATATCTTAAAGATGATGGTTTCTTTCTTTTTTTATATATAAATTTATTTTTTATTGGTGTTCAATTTGCCAAAAAGACGGATGGTTTCTTAACAAAAAGTAAATTGTGAAAATCGAGGCACAGACTTTTTACTTATATCCTATGATTTTGGAGTTTAATATTTTTTTTCATATGCCAAAATTTTGCTTCCTGATAAAATTAATATAATCACTTATTAATGTATGATAGCATAGTAATCGTTATAATACTTATATATTCATATGTTTTAAAATGTCAATGCTGATTTATAAATGAAATTACTGAAAATATGTATTATTTTCAGATTTTTTCCAATCCACTCAGAATGTCCAGGGTACTGTGTTTTAAGTCATTTAGAATAATTCTTCACTGAGTATTTATGTCTCCAACTCAAAATAGAGAAAATTCTGATTCTGTTTTTCTTTTCATTCTTATGAATTTTTACTATAATTTTTAGTTATATCAAATATTTATGTTATTTCCAAAATCAAGACAAATAATATAAATACAAAATAATTTAGAGAAATCTAACCATGATTTTTGCCATGATTATTTATATACAGATATGCTTTTATCCTTCCCTTCTTAGGTAAATAGTATCACACAGTATACATTTTGTTTTACCTTGTTTTCTGTCTTTTAAGTTTATAGCTTGGAGATTATGCCAGAGAAGTATTTATTTCTTTTTTACAAATAAACAGTATTTAGTTCCATGATATGCAGTACCATAATTTATTCAACCTGTCCTATATCACAAAGACTGTCACAACAAATTTCCCTGTATACATTAGTTCGTATTTTTGTCACCATATATTTGGGATAAATACCTAGAATTCGGATTTCTTTGTCAAATGATAAGTGCATATGTAGTTTTATTAAGTTTTATCAAAGTCTGCTCTGTAACAATAGTACCTTTTGCATCCTTCACACTTTTGTTTGCAAAAGTCTGTTTTTCTACCCTAACTACAAAATGTTATCAAACCTTTTGATATTTGCCAATTGGATAAGTGACAAATAGGATGGTTGTAATTGTCTACAGAAGCACTTTTACAGGAGCTGGTTATGAAATCATTTTGGCAGCTCTCAATTTATTTTTGATGTAAATTAGAGTAAAATAGAATTGAAATTAAAATTTAGGAATGCATTATGTAGTAAGTGCTATTTTGTAAAGCTTATTTTGTGAGTAGGAGTTTGTGTATGTGTGTTGAAGCACAATATAAAATATTTTCCTCAAAGAGAACTGGAATAATGATAAAAAGATTTTAAATCACTATTCTAAAGAGTTTCCAGACGTCTTTGAGAGAGAGGTTTATCCGTGTCTAGGCTTCTATCTCCCTTGCCAGCTTTACCTCTCAACCTCTCTGCTTACAAGTGAGGCATGCTCCCTGAGTAAATATGCTATGGGTGTCTCCATGCCTTGGCTCAAACAATTTCTTTTGTGTGGGATACTTTTCTCCCATTGACTGCATGGCACATGCCTACTCATCTTTTACAATTTTGCTTCAGTGTCCTTATTTTATGAAACTCTCCTCAATCGGTACCTACTACACTTGCACAAAATTCCATGGTGTTGCATACAGTATTTTATTGTACCTCTTTGTATAAAGTACATGTTTCTCCACCATATGCAATAAGATATTTGAATGTAGGTATTACATTGTGTTCATTTCTTTATTTTTTAAAAATATTTTATTTATTTATTCATAAGAGACACCGAGAGAGAGAGAGGCAGAGACACAGGCAGAGGGAGAAGCAGGCTCCATGAAGGGAGCCTGACGTGGGACTTGATCCCAGGACTCCAGGACCACGCCTCGGGCTGAAGGCGGTACTAAATCGCTGAGCCACCCAGGCTGCCTTGTTCATTTCTTTAGTATATAACACTGTAATCAACTCAATAAACATACATGTAATGAAATAATGTATAAATTATAACTTTATAATAGATTCATTGATTTTTTTTCCTAGTTATTCTTTTCAGGTTGCTATAGCAGAGAAATCCCACAGGTACTATGTCTTGCTTTTGGTAGAGCATCCTGCAATCTTATATGCAGATACTTATAATAAAGGGAGATTGAGGACTGAAGATAGAACTAGGAACATCTTGAGGTTCCTCAAAAGCAGAGCCTGTGACAAAGGCTTCCACACAGATAGCTCCTGACCCAGGAGTGAAGGAGACAGAAAAAGTGAAGCTGGAAAAGAGATAAACTAACACAACAGGTGTTATTGGCCCTTGCTAATGAGAAATGATGCTTGATTCTTGAAAGAAGGCAGAGATCAAGTGATTCCCATATTCATGCTTCATTTCTCTTTGAAGGCACTTTGTAATTCACAAGGAGAAACCAGATTATTTTTGAACAAAGGAAATAGATATTGAAGGCAAAGGTTAGGGCTTGGGGAGTAGCAGACTACTGAACAGGTTGGAGTGGCAGAGAAGAGCTTCCAACATGCTGTAAAAATTCACCTTATGTACTTAATCAGCTACAAATATGTACCTGCTCAGGGTGATAATCAGCAGGTCCCCAGAGGATAAGTGTGGGAGGACAGAGGGCAGGGCAGAGACTTCACAGCTACAGAGTCTGTGAGAAATGGAGTTCGGTCATTGCCATGGTAGAGACATATTGGTGAACCTCCCCTGGAAATTTAGTTGAGGACCTGGAAAAACCACATGCTTAGGAGAAGGGACAATTTTCTAGATTAAAAAAAATTAAGCCAAAATGTAGCATCCTTATTAAAATCTAAAACCAAGACATCAACAATTTATCTGCCTGTCAGAACAAAATGATATTTATAGAAAGATGGTGCAATACAGAGCATCTATACTGTATCACCTACAATATCCAGAAAGCACTAAAAAGTAGTGTCTATATTTAAAGCAGCAGCAGTGATTTGTAATGAAAAAGTAAAATGGTCAATCGAAACAGATTCAGAGGTGGTCCAGTTGCTAAACAGTGTGACTGGGCAACTCTGAGCTTCAGTTTTCAACCCCCACAGAGTTGCTGTAATAACTAAATGTGTTAATTGTATTTAAAAGTTGATTATCAGGATAAAATTATATATGATTATCCTATCAAAAATGAAAACAAACAATAAAAAGAAATACACAAAACTAAAAAGCTTCTGCACAATAAAGGAAATCATCCGTAAAATGAAAGGGCAACCTACTGAATAGGAGAAACTATTTGCAAATCATAGATATGATAAGACATATGGTTAATATCAAAATTATATGAAGAACTCACAACCTAATAGAAAAAATCTGATTAAAAACTGAGCAAAAGATTTGAATAGACATTTATCCAAAGAAGACCTATGGATGGCCAACATCGCTAATCATGTAGGACATGTAAATGAAAATGAGGTATCACTTCACACCTCTTAGAATGGATATTAGCAAAAAGCCAATAGATACCAAGTGTTGGCAAGGATGTGGAGAAAAGAGAATCCTTGTGTTGATAGGAATGTAAATTGGTACAGCCATTATAGAAAGCAATAAGGAGATTCCTCAAAAAAATAAAAATAGAACTATATGATCTGGTGATTCTACTTCTGGGTATACGAAGAAAATGAAAACACTAATTTGAAAAGATGTATGCATTTCTATGTTCATTAAATGTTATTTATAATAGCCAAGAAATGGAAATAAGATATGTCCATTGATGTATGAATGGATTTTTTTAAAGTGGTACACAAACACACACAGTGGAATACTATTCAGCCATTAAAAATAATGAAATGCTACAATTTGTGACATGGATGGACCTCAAGGGCACTATGCTAAGTGAAATAAGCCAGAGAATGACAAATACTATATGATCTCACATGTGGAATCTAAAAGAGAACCAAACTCATAGGTACCAAGAACAGATGGGCAGTTGCCAGCGATGGAGGGGTTGGGGGTGGGTGAAATGGATGAAGGGAGTCAGAAGGTACAAACCTCCAACTATGAATAAGTCATGGGGATGGTGATGAGAGTTATTACTGTACTGCAAAAAAAAAAATGAAAGAAAGCCTGGTTTGATGGAAACTTATTCTACAGAGTTGGTTGGCATTTATTTCAAGGGAGACAGGTGGTTTACTCAGGGCTTTGCAATCAGAAAGAACTAGCTGTGTGGCATGGAGCAGACTTCATCTCTCTGACCTTCAGTTTTCCCAAACACAATTGTGAAGTATTAGAGTACCTGTCTTGAGGGCACTGAGAAGCTATTAGAGTGTCAAGGATATGCAGAAATGACTGCAGTTCCTGGTCAACTGTGAGCCAACAATGTGGTGAAGCTGTAAAAAAAAAAAAAAAAAGAAAAGAAAAGAAAAGAAAAAAAAAAGAAAAAAAGTTGAAGTGAGAAGAATGTTGATAGAATTATGTTCCAGGAATGAACTGTAGTACACCCCAGTGAGCCATTCTGAAAGATGAAGACAACTTGTAAGATGTACACAGACAGGCTTTTCTGACTAGAGGGTGGCAAGGCTCGAAGCAACTGGAGAAGTCATCCCTGGGAAGATGAAAAAGGGAAGCACCTTTGACAGGCTGCCGTGTTGAAGAGGCGTCAGATTTAGTCTGTGCTGTTCCACAGGTGGGACTGTGACCACTATTAAGACCCTCGGGAAGGCAGATTTCATCTCCGTCTTAGGAAGCACTTTGAAACAACTAGAGCAATCCAGTGATAGAGTGGCCCAATTCAAGAAGTAGTAATCGCCCTGTCACCAAAAGCTTTTCAGCAGATGTTGACTTCTGCTGAAGATCATTTTGGAGGAAATTCCTGCATTTTGTAGGAAGTTGGACTTGATGACCTCTCAGGTTGCTTCCAGCAATAAGATTTAACTCTGTGGAAATTCCATATATGGGCTTTTTTTTTTTAAGTTATACTCTGCTTTAGTAGCTTTTTTTCCATGCGGATTAAATGGATATAAATTCCTCGTTATTTAAAAGGTGAGTCAAAAGGAAAATAGCATGTCGGACGATAAAGCAGCCCAAACAGTTCATCACGCATCTTAAAAACACAAGTCAGAGCACTAGACAACTTCAAAGGGGACCACACCATTGCCAGAAGTGCTGGCCAAGAAGCCAGCTGCTCCTGGAAAAATACATTTCCCAGCTTGGCATCTGAGCCTCATGATTGCTGTCCAGGGAGGTGGAAGAAGAATGGGTTTATGGGCAGCCATAAATAACTCAGGCACTGAAATTCTGAAAATGGGCCAGTTTCTTCATTATGATTCAAGACCCAAATGGGAAAGAGCTACTGTTCCAGTTTGAAGGCAAGGGAGCTGTAACCACCCAATTAGGAAAACCTAATGAAAATAATTGTAAACTCTGTATTATTCAATCAAATAAGTGCTCTGCAGAATTCTTCACACTAAATCTTGAGTTGATATTTTTATCTGCAAAGATATGAGGAGGGAGAAATGGAAATGATTTGGGGAGGATCTCCAGGGAATGCCAGAGAGGAGGACCGTATTGCTGTATCTATATAATCTAACCTGAGGCTTATGTTCCTCAAAGGACAATGGAACACATGCCTGGAACTTGTTAAGAAACCTGCAGTTTGGACAGAGGAGTCCTCATGACTTAGTTCCTAAGCCTCTTCCAGAATTTTGGCATTCTAAAAATGCATCTTGTCCTCTACATGGACTTCTTCTTCCTATAGCCATTCATTAAATAGTCCTTTGTTATATCTATGATGCTCCAGTATTTTTCTAGGTGCTTAATATCCAGAAGTGAGTAAGATCTGGTGCCTGGTCTTTCCAAATGCAAAAGAGCAGTGTTTATCTCAAGTTGCTTTGTTCTCTGCTTGGTAGTTATATACTTGGTGTGAGTTGAAAGGAAGTTGGTAATGAGAGAAGTGAATGGAGAGTCATTTGCCTTGTCCTCCTCCTACAGCATCCTTTTGCAAGTGGAGTAAAACCCTATGATTAAATTTAAAATATATGAGAGGTACCCACAATATGAAGTTTTTTTTTTCTCAACACACTGAAAATCCAATATGTTTTAAGATAATTAACTCAGTAGGATACATTTTGCCTTCTCCTGGAAGATTAACCCATATATTCCAGAAAGCCCTTCTATCTGTTCTTCTCAATTTCTCCTATACTGTCTTACACTCCTCCTGAAGGCTACATTCAAATAAAATGAGCTTACCCTTCTCCTTTGCTTCATGGAAATAACTCAGTCTGCCTAGGCTGACAGGTAGTTCTACTAGAAGAACCTGATATTCCTTCATAACCAGATCAGAGAATTTAATATTTTAAAGTCTTGAGCCAACTTCTCCAAGTTGTTTTATTTTATCCGTCAGTGCATGAACCAAATTATTGTTTAATGCAGGAGATACATGGAAAGAGCGAAGAGGAGTAATTATTGGTACATATTCCATTTCCTTTAAGATTTTTAAAGGTTAAAAAAAGATTTTTAAAGGTTTTTAAAGTATTTAAACATGGGACAATATCAAATGTTTCTATAATCTTTACATTTAAAAATGCCTGACATCACCTTGAGAGAGTCTGAACAAGTAGGTATCACAAGAGCCTCTAGGAATCTGTACCTTTTCTTTCTAAACCTGAATCTTTCCGGATAATATTGCTGATTGTCTGTCCAGCCTAGGGACCATTTCTCAGATACAGATTTTCAACCCTGGATGTGGATTAGAATCACATAGGGAACCTTAAAGATTGTGATGTCTAAGCTGTATGCTACACCAGTTAACTCAAGAGTTTCCAGAGGTGGAACTGAGCATCAGTACTGGTTATTTCTCTCAATAGAGAGAGAAGCAATAGATCTTGATCTTTGTGATCTTTCAGTTAATGAAAAGAGAAGAAGGACAAGGAGACAGAAGTTGAGAGGGAAGAGAAGTAAGAAAATGTGTTAACCCTCTTCTGTGTGTTTCTCAACTGAAAGTCAGGCACTGGGTACTTTTTAAACTTCTCTTCTTTGGCATGCAGAAGATACAGCAAGGAAACTCTTCAAAAAAAACTTCTAACAGTTTTATCCCTCTTTCAGAAATGATATGGCTATAATCATACTAACACAGAAATGAAGTCAGAAAGGGCTCAGCAAGCACCAGGTCTGCTCACATTTTCACAGATACCACGGATAAATCTAACAACTAGAGATAGAACCTATAATCACATAAAATTGGACTTGAATTTAGGTCCCCACACTTCAAATCTGAAGATCACTTTCCAATATACAATAGATGATTACTCCTCAGAAGAATTGGTGATGAAAAAAAAAAAGAAGAATCGGTGATGAAAAACTAGTAGAAAGAAAAACCCATCTCAAACCATTTCACTATAGCACATCACCTCTCTATTTTGTGTCATTTCTCACCTCACATATTTACGTTTTTTTGTTGTTGAAAATATTTAAGTTTTACACTCAGCAAATTTCAACTATACAATAGAGTGTTCTCAACCATAAACACCATGTTCTATCAGATCCTCAGGTCGTAGGCACCTTATAACTGAAATTTTATACCCTTTTGTCAACCTCTAGCTATTCTCACTCTACGCCAGCCCCTGGCAACCACTTTTCTACTCTTTTTACAAGTTTGACTTTTTTTTTTTTTTAAGATACCACCATGCGGTATTTGTGTTTCTCTGTTTTTTTAACTTAGCACAATTGCTACTGAATTCATCTTTGTTGTCATAAATGACAAGACTTCTTTCTATTTTAAGGCTGAATAATGTTCCATTGTATATAGAATACCACATTTTCTTTATCCCTTCATCCACCAGTGGACACTTAGGTTGTTCCCATAATACCTTGGCTACTGTGAAGAATGCTATGAACATAAGATTACAGTTCTCTTTGAGAAAATGATTTTGTTCCCTCTGGAACCCCACAGATTAGATTGATAGGTCCCACAGTAGTTCTAGCTTACACTTATTGGGGAACCTCCATATTATCTTTTCATAATGACTGTACCAGTTCACAACCAACAGTATAAAGTATTCCTTTCCCCCCACATCCTTACCAATGCTTATCTCTTGTCCTTTTCCAGTGATTTTGTGGTTTTGATTTGCATTTCCCTAATGATGAGTGATGTTGAGCACATTTTGATGTTGGCTGTTGGCCACTTGTATGTTGTCTTTGGGAAAATGTCTATTGAAGTCCTCTGCCCATTCTTAATTGGTGTATATATATATATATATATATATATATATATATATATATATATATATATATTTGCTGTTGTGTTGTCCAACCATCTTGTGTATTTTATATACTAACCCCTTAGGAGATACATGGTTTGTACATATTTTCTCCCACTCCCTATGTTGCCTTTTCATTTTGTTGATGGTTTCTTTTGCAAAAGCTTTTTAGTAAAATGTAGTCCCACTTGTTTAGTTTGCTTTTGTTGCCTTTGTTTTTGGTGTCAAGTTAAAAATAATGTATTTCCAAAAAAATAAAAAAAATAATGTATTTCTAAGACCAATATTAAGGAGCTTATCCCCTATGTTTTCTTCTAGGAGTTTTATTGCTTCAGATCTTGTGTTCAAGTCTTTCATTCATTTTTTTCTTAAGCTAGCCATGGTCAAATTCTGTGGCTTGTAACTAAGAATTTTCATGGACAGGGATTCTTTGGGGTAAGATTCTTCACTTCATTTCCACATCTTGCTGTCCATAACACAGCCTAACTTACAAGTTAGGGGACTCTGGGAACACAGATTAAGTTGTCAGAATGATAAGATAGCTTAATTGGTCAAGTAGGAGCTAAAAGAACTGATAATCCAGTAGGACTCCCCTTTATAGCAATGAGAAGAGAATCCAATGCACAGAATTTGAGACAATGATAGAACTGGGATTGAATTGGGCCAATCTTCCTAACTAAAGAGGTAAATCCAGGATGTGAAAAATAGCAGGACCCTAAAGGAGAAAGGTTTCTTTAGATACATCTTTCTTGATAATTGAGTAATTCACAGAAGAAAAGCTAATGTTGGAAGCACAATGAGCAGAATCCAGCTACTCAGAAGAGTTGGCAGGCAAGCATGACATCACAACATTGCTATAATGCCAACAGAGATCCAAATAGTTTCAAGAAAACCAGGCAAGAATATTTGCCTCTTAGCCTGAGCCAGCAAGCTGGGAATGAGGAAGCTTGTGGGCTGACAGGGATCACTCAGTCAAGTGGACATTGGGTAGATGCCAGGTAGATAGAGTATAGTCAGGGGCATTACTGATTCCATTCAGTGCTCTGAGGATTTACATGTATTTCTTGCTATGGCTTTGAAATTAGGCAAAGTTGAAGAAGTTTGCTCTTTCATTTGGCTAGGGTTTGAGAAGACTGTGCCTGATGTGGGCCTTGATTAATCATTATTGTGGCTCATTCTCATCAGAAGGCAATGGACGATGGGCAAACTGTTCTCAGCAGATTAGAAAATCAGATGTCTATGGCATTCAAACCCCTGCTTCACCTTTGCACAGCACAGGGCAATACTGGTCTTTATACCTGACTACTGACTACTTTTGGATTCAAGCGGTCCAAAAGATGCCCTGAAAGGTGTTCTAAAACCTCATACACAGAGTTATTACTGGATTTAATGACCTCAAAAATATTGACATTAGGAGGGGAAGAGAAAAATCATAGACAACTCTGGAACAGAGAAACTATTGACGTAGTCAACCGATGTTTTTAGTTACTTAAACATCACAGATCAGATCCAGTCTGTACAATGACATAACTACATGGATGAGCTGAAGACTGATGTAGCACTGCATGCACCTCCAACCAGAACTTGACAATGACCAGAGACCTATGAAATTCTTATTTCTTGATCATATTGTATTCATCATTTCTTGGTCCTTTTTTTTTTAATTAATCTTTGCAAGGCAATATTGTTTCTTTCTGACCTCATGGGACTCTGCCTTCTTTGGCATGGAGTTTCCCTGGTTATGTTTTCAGGATACTCTGAAGGACACGAACAATCACATAACAGAAAGGACACAATCCTCATTCATGTTCCAATTAGGTTAGTGCACCTCAATTATGTTTCTTGTTCTCCTGTTGTTTGTTGTTATTACCCTTCCTGTATTTGTTCCCAGACACCTTAAAAACATGAGTCAAGATCACTTTTTAGGTGATAGGAAGGTGGGAAAGGGGAAGAGGAGTCGGTAAGAGGGCATGAAGAATTTTGCCTTATTTCTTGTATTAAATTTATTAAGCTTAAATTTTATCCCAGGGTTCTACATCTGTTGCATCTGTACCTTCATTCTTGTATTTAATTGCTGAAACTACATGATAATCAATATTCAGGCAACACTGTTTGTATTGCAATAATTTATTTACTGTTTTCAGTGTCAGGGGGCTTTTTATATGCCCTCTGTGTCCCATTTTTTATGCTTTAAATGAGTCCTTGGGAGGAAATCTCTTATTTATACAATGAGAGAAAGATCCATACAATTCTTATTTATTAGAAATTCATATCTAATTTTCTCTTTGTCCCCCTGAGGTGTGTGCATGTGTGCACAGATATTGTTAATGTATCACAAAACCATGCAATAATTGCCCTGATCATATGGAATTTTTTAAAGGAGGTATTTAGATTTTTACAATTCTACTAACCAAGAGCAGCAACTTTTTCCTATAAAAGCTAGATTGTAAATATTTTCAACTTTTCAGACCACATGATCTCAGTTGCAACTACTCAGATCTGCCACTGTAGTGTGAAAGCAGCAATAGACAAAATATTAATGGATGAATGTATCTGTGTTACAATAAAACTTTATTTATAAAAAAAGGTGGCTGGTCATATTTGGACTACAGTGTGTAGTTTCTCAAATGCTGAGCTTGAGTTTCACTATAAACTCAGGTAGGGGGATCCCGGGGTGGCGCAGTGGTTTAGCGCCTGCCTTTGGCCCAGGGCAGGATCCTGGAGACCCGGGATCGAATCCCACGTCGGGCTCCCGATGCATGGAGCCTGCTTCTCCCTCTGCCTGTGTCTCTACCTCTCTGTCTCTGTGACTATCATAAATTAAAATAAAAATAAATAAATAAACTCAGGTAGGGTATGACTCCCCAAATAAGGGTATACAGATATAGATATCTAGAGGTTTTCTTTAAACTAGAGTTTTATGAAGAAACAAAAATAAGATTTAAGGAAGGTTAAATCATAGATTGAAATTCACTGAAGTTCACTGAACCATCTGCTATGATGAAAACTGCACACATTTATTGAAAACAAATGGCAGGTGCATTGAGATGACTTCAGAATTAGTTTCCCTCTAATCCTTAACCTCATGAGAAATGGAGTGGCTCTGGAACATTCAAGTTGCTTTGGGAAGCACTGTTTCTGGCCTCAGAATCATTCTCAGTGATCACAGATGTGCTCTTTGCCTAATTATCTCTGATCTCTGATCTCTGAGATCAATACAGCAGATGAGCATTGCAGGATTGTGGTCTCTCTGTCGGATCCTTGCTCATCTACATCCTAAAGACGAGCTGCGTGAGTGTAACATATTTAGTTGGGAAAGGATACTTTCTTCTTGAAAATAGAATTAAATATCAAGTTCTTATTATACAGAAACATTGCTCATCCTGTGTAAGAGCATTAAACACTGAGTGTGTCCCAAGACATACTCCCTCAGACACAAGTGTGAGCTTGGGAAGCTACTCTTAATTGATTAATGTCCAGTATGTGTTCTTTTCCCTTACTGATGTCTCCTCAGGAAGAGAGAAGGCCATCGAGGTCTTGCTACTCAAAATGTGCTTGGTGGACCAGTAACATTGGCAGCATCTGGGAGCTTGTTACAAATGCCAAATCTCAGCCCCCACTCGGAGTTCTTTAAACATAATGTGTATTTAGCAAGTTTCCCCAGGTTACTCATATGTACATTAAAGTTTAAAAGGCAACAGTCTACATAACCCATATTTCCAACTATCTTAAATCAGTTGTAGACAAGGCATAATGCAAATAAATGAATTCACAAAAGAATGAGTGAATACATGTCATTATTAAATGAGCAAATGTTTCCATAGATATATAAATGAGTGAATGAATGAATAACTTTCCCTGAAAAATCAAGTTTATAGAGTGACTAAGTAGTTTCATTAAGATGAAGTTAATTATGTGAAACCCATTCCCAAACAGTAAAGACCTACACAAAAGACAGTCTAGCATTGATAATACAGGCCATCTGGTGACACATCACTGATAATGCATAGAACCCAGTAATAAAGTCTCCAATGCTTAGATAATTATGTTCATTTATTGTGCACATAGCTTAAAAATCTCAGCCTTCATTGGGAAAATGCATGGGAAAGTGTTCATTAAGGACATTGGTGGGTGACTGCATGTTATTGTGTATGTGGCCATTTCCAACTATTGTTCCTTCTGTGTGAATTGAATTTTCCTGTGAGCGCTTGCTCTTTCCCTCCCCCCTTCTCTCACTCCCCTCTCTCTCACACACACACACATACAGGCACACATCTTCTAGCAAATATGTACAACTCTCGATCTCTCCTCCATGCTGGGGAATAGAACAGAGTATCTTCATCTTTGTGTATGACAGAAAAATCTTGGCTTACCAGTGTGGTTGACTGGGAAATGTCAGTTTGAAGAGATGACATTTTCCATCCTTTGGAATGAAAAATACATATTATTCAGTTCAGAAATACCCTTATCTTCAGGAACAGATCATTCCTCCTGTTAAGAGTGTGCATTGGGAAGATTTTAGGCAAAGTTCAGCTCAAAGAGATAAAAACTGCATTAATTCAATTTTAAAGATACACAGTTTATTCTGATAGGCTGGAGGACCACTGAGCTAAGGAACAGACAGAGTGTGGAACAGTTGGCATGGAATGCCCAGGAGTCAAAGCAATAGGACATTTCAAAACTTGACCTTGATGATGTTGAATAGATGGGCATGTAATGGGTGAGTGTATATTCAAGGAGTTTACACTTTAGCTGTGGTTGAGATTTTGCACAGGATGATAAATTATTGAAAACTGTTCATCTCCAATACATTGGCAGTTAGCTGAGGAAGGAACCCAAATTCAGAATAAACTGAAATAATTCATGTTAACAAGTTCTCCGGGTCATTTATATGCACAAGAGAATCCAGTAGGAAATGGAAAGGTGAAACCCAAAGACAAAGCTAGACATTTGCAGTCAAGAAGGGTTAAGAATAGAGGCTATATTTTAGTTTGAAACTAGAACCACATATTTAAAATATAAATATAAATCACACATCTAAGAGCACACATGTTAAATGAAGGTACTGCTTGGATATATCTGGGAGAATATAAAATTTTTAGCACAAAAATATTGGGTAAATTGAATACAGTTGCTAGACCTTCAAAATTATACTGACTACAATAAAACATTTATGAAAACTAGGCTGTTAATAATTCAAACTAGAACAAGTAAAATTCATAAATAAGATAAACAATTTAAAATATTAAAACCATTCAAAATTAAAAGGAAATGACATTTCACCCCTCTTAAAAAAACACATTTAAAATTCATCCTCAATCAATGTTAAAAAAGGATGTGATAAAGGTAGCAGAGTTATTTAATGCTGTTGACACTATAAATTGATTAAACCATTTGAGAAATACATTTTGAGCTACATTTAGAGAAACAACACATTTGTAGGAAATCATCCCAAAGTAGGAAATATATGAAGTGACTTATTGCATTTTGATATGCAATAAGAATAGAGGAAGTGAAATTTCTCACATTAAAACCACATAATTCCAGTGAAATATTGCATGACTGCTTAATTATTATGTATACCTGTGATAATATGGCAAATGCTTATACATTTTAAAGATCATAAAATGAAATTGAATCAATAAAGATTGAATCCTTATAATAAATGTAAAAAATATACAAGACTATATGAGGAAAAATTTTAAACCTTATGGAGAGACATAAAAGTAGACTAAAATAAACGGAAAAGTACTTTCTGTTCTTAGATAGGAAGATCAGACATTACAAGAATGTCAGAATTCCCTAAATGGACTAACCTTAAAAAAAACACAATCACAATGTATTATATTGGAAAAGCTTGGGGAAATTGGCATTGCCGTGAATTGCTGTCAAGAATCCAATTTTGCACCTTCTGAAAGAAAATTTAGCATCACCCAACAAAAGTATATTTACACTTGCCTTTTGACACAAAATCTTACTTCTATGAACTTACCCTGAAGATACATGTACAATAGTATGAAACTACATATGTCCAAGATTATCCCTTCTACTGTTGTTTAGGAAAGATGGTCTCTTTAATAAATGGTCCTAGAACAATGAAGTAACCATTTGAATAAAATCGATAAAATTGTATTAATATCTCACACCATACATAAGAGTAAAGCCCAACTGGACTGGGGATATAAATGTGGATATTAAAAAAAAAGAAAATAGAAATAAACTATGCAAATAATAGAAGAAAACATGGATGAATTCCTTTTTGACCTTGATAATAGAAGCTTTCTACAATTCATAATCAATAGGCAATAAAATAAAAACTAACAAATTTTCATGAAAACAAAAATTTTGCATGACAAAACCACCATAAAGTCATTAAAAATTGACGAGGAGAAAATATTTATAACATGTATCACTGAAATATTTGCATATTTTGCATATTTTAAAATATTGAAACCAAATATTTCTGGGAAAATGACTTGGAAACAGGAAAAAATATTAACAAGGAATTCATAATATAAGGTAAAAATTAGCATCTAACATTTGAAAAAAACTTATAATTAAAGAAATAAAACATAAAACACTGAGCTACTATTTTTTACCTAATGCACTAACCATAAAAAATAAATCATGATGTATTGCATTGGAGAAGCTTGTGAAAATCAGCATTGCCATGCATTGCTGGCAAGAGTGCAACTTTGCACATTCTGAAAAAAAACAGCATCACCCAACAAAACTATATTTTCACTTGTCTTTTGACGTAACAATCTCACTTCTAGGAACCCACCCTGAAAATACATGTACAATAGTATGAAAGTACATATGTCCAAGGCTCTTCCTTCTGGCACTGTTTGTAATTGGAAATAACTCACAAACCTAAATGGCCATACTTAGGGAGGTGGTTAAATAAATTATCGTACATCCACCTAATGGAGAGCTAAGCAGCTGTTAAAAATGGATAAGATCTCTGTGGAATGATATAATGGTAAGAAAAAAATATTTTCAAAAGATGACCTAGAATATGCTAGTCTTCATGGAATAAGGAAAATAAGAAACTAGACCTGTATATTTTTATTTGTAAAACATAAAGAAAATATCAGGGACTAAAGAAGATGGGTCACTTACAGAGGGATGGTTGAAAGAAGTAGAAAGAAGGAGTAAACAGGAATGGGGTTGTAAGTGAGCAGAAATGCTATGACATTGTGTGTATCCTTTTGTATAGCTCTGACTTTTAGAGCCATTGTAATTAACCACCTTCCCTAATTAATGCAATATTAAAATCAAGCAGAATGTACTAAGAAAACCTCAAAATGTAATAAATTTATATCAAATGAACCTAACTGTATTACAAATAAATTATAAAACCATACTGGAGGAGTGGGAAGGAAATAAGTAACATAAATAACTTTAGGAAACAATTTGTTGACTGAATCCTCTACTCTAAAGATGAAAAAAACTGAGGGCTCCTAGATAGCTCAGTTGGTTGAGCATCCAATCCCTGGTTTTGGCTCAGGTCATGATCTCAGGGTCATGGGATCATGTCCTGTATTTGGCTTGGTGCTGAGCTTGGAGTGTGCTTGAGATTCTCTCTCTCCCTCTCCTTCTGCTCCTCCCCCCATTCTTGCTCACTCTATCAAATAAATAAATAAAATAAATCAAAAGAATTATACATAAATACTAATTCCATTTAGTAAATTTATCTCTCACCTTTGTGAGTATCATAACATAACAAAAATTTTATGTGAGTATCATACTGAAGGAACAAAAGCCTTTTTAAATGTAATGAGAGCTGAATGTGTCACTGGTGGAGGAAGAAGTTACGAATAATGAAAGAGGAAGGCTAAAATGAACCCTGTGGCATTGGATTGGAACCAGAGTTATCACTATGAAATCACATGCTCACGTACACACAGACACAGATTTGTGTATGTCGACATTAGCATATGGCATACATTTCCCAGCTCTGTCTTCTAGAAGGGCTTGAGAGCAGTGAAACCCTGATACTGATGAGCACCACTAGCACCCAGACATTGGTTCCTAAACATCATTTTCCAATCAGAGGAACCAGGCTTCCTTGAGGAAGTGGTCAATTGCAGGTCTAGGGCAGAGAAAATGCACAATGAGCCTGGAGTGTTTGTAATACCAAAAATAAGAGTGTGTTCAGAAAAGGATGAAGCATAATGAAAGGTCACAGCATCCAAACTGAAGGGGGTCCTAATGGCCAAATATAGAATAATCTGAGCAAAATAATGATAATAATTGCATTGGACTATCACTCATGGAACAAAATAATCATCCATGAGCCCATACAAAACTGAACAATTGAATGAAAAATGAATGTCTCAGAAGGGACAGTTCCTTCTTACATAGGATTTCTATTTTTTTAATTAGTTATAGAGCAGAAGCAGGGGGAGAGGCGGATGGTAGTAGAAAGAGAGAGAGAGAAAGAAAGAATCCTCAAGCCAAATCCATGTGAGCATGGAGCTCTATGCTGGGCTCAATCTCATAACCCTGAGATCATGACCTGAGCCAAAATCAAGAGCCAGAGGCTTAACCACTGAACCACCCAGGTGCCCCCATTAAATTTCTATCAATACAATTAGGAAAAAAGAAGGGAACAGAATATCACCTGCAGGTAAACATCACGGTAATAATTGTTGCAGGCAACATCTACCAATGAACACTAAAATTTTTAAAATTATGTATTTTTGAGGAGAATACTATATTCACACAGCCTCAAAGTATCTTCCTCAGGATATTTATTACATTCTCCTGGATACACAAGGAAAAATGATAATTTTGCAGTGTATAAATTCACCTAAATCAAGAGATCAAGTAGTAACACACAGTATCATGAAGGCCAGTAGCAACACACAGCATCATGAGTGCCATGATAAGATGCACTGAGGAGAACACAACGTTACTTCTATGATGTTTTTGCCCAAAATATAGAGCTTCAGTCTAAGGAAGAAAGAAAAGTATGGACAACCCCAAATTGACTTTCTACAAAACAGCCGACTGGTAGTCATCAAAATTGTGAAAATCTAGAAGACAGGGAAAGATTGAGGCATTGTTACAGATTGGAGGCAACTCAACAGACATAAAAACTAAGTATGATATGAGATCCTTAATCAGATTCTGCAATATAAACAGGATATATGTAGAAGAACTGGCAAAATGCAAATAAGGTCTATAGTTATAGTATTTCGCTAATGTTAATTCCTAGTTTGATCATTTTAGTATGTCTTATAAGATGCTAATGTTGGGGGATGCTGAGTGTGTTAAGGGAATCTTTGTGTTACTTTTGTAACTTTTCCATAACTCTAATATTAGATCAAAATTTAGAACCTTGAAGAATGAATCTATACTATGATTTCTCACATCTATGGCTAACTAAAAACTTGGTATTCAAAATTTGGATAAAAATTTTAAAACAACATGGAAGAGTCAAAACAAGTGTTAGAATGATGGATATTGAGGATATGTATATAATCGTATATTTAAAACTATTGTCAGAAAAATAAAATAAAACTATTGTCTGCAGTTTTGGATGTGATTTGCATATGGTGAGGTCATGTCTATTGCTAATGGTTCCTGCAGGACAAGAGCATCATTGGTAAAGCCTAGTGAAGATTTTGGGAAATGCAGATGTATAATTTACATAATCACAGCATCAGAAGCTCTACATTTGGCAGGGGCCTTGGAGAACCTTTGGCCGATACAATATCTCACAAGAATGATTAAATAATAACAATTGCTCAGTTTTCCTCTAATCGCCCATATACTGTCCTCATTTTAAGCAACATCTAACTTCACTCTCTACCTTTACTTCCTGAAGTGTGTTTCATGCAACTCTTCCTCTAAACTATCTAAGATGCTTCTTATATCTCCTCAACTTCTTTGGAACTTATTATCCATTGTTATATTGTCATCAAAGACTAGCTCACTAAAATAAAAACCGAAAATGGAATTTAGGTGTTATCTTCGTAGTAGCACACTTTCATGGAGAATCTGGTGTTAGCCTAAGGCAATTACTAATAGTAGAATATCAGGTTGTCATAATATTTGGCTGATGTGGATTTCTGAAGAGAGGGATAATTATTTCCGATTAGCCCCAAGAAGACACATATGCATAATAAAAAAAACCTCACATTGCTTCTTTTTTGTTGAAAATTGATTTGTTTTTCCTCCAGCAAGACGGAACAGCAATAGGATGGCATTTTCTTTCAGAAGGGGGCTGCGGGGCGGGAGCGCGAATCCCACAGCGCAGGCCCCGGAGCACAGGGCGCCGGGACACAGCCCAGGATCCGGCCTCCCCCGGGACAGGCAGAGGCCGGGAGGGCCCGAGACAGCGAGGACGCTCCTGCCCCGAGCTGAGCACATCAGCGGCCCCGCCCCGGAGCCTCCAGGCCCTGCGGACGGAGAGCCGAGAGCCCCGAGCCCCGTAGTTCCTGCGGAGGCTGAATCCAGGCTTCCAGAGTTGCCATAGCAACTGCTGCTGTTCCTCCTGGGGCCTCACGGGGTAAACAACCCCCGCTGAGCCCTGCAGCAGGCAGGGGCAGAGCAGCTCCCCCAAGTGCTAACACCTGAAAATCAGCACAGCAGGCCCCTCCCCCAGAAGACCAGCTGGACGGACCAGTGATACTCCCCCGTGTTCCAATACAACTTGTTTTGGCCACTCTGCACTGAGCAAAATGACTAGAAGGAAAACCTCACCTCAAAAGAAAGAATCAGAAACAGCCCTCTCTCCCACAGAGTTACAAAATCTGGATTACACTTCAATGTCAGAAAGCCAATTCAGAAGCACTATTCTACAGCTACTGGTGGCTCTAGAAAAAAGCATTAAGGCCTCACGAGACTTCATGACTGCAGAATTTAGATCCAATCAGGCAGAAATTAAAAATCAATTGAATGAGATGCAATCCAAACTAGAAGTCCTAACGACGAGGGTTAACGTGGTGGAAGAACGAGTGAGTGACATAGAAGACAAGTTGATGGCAAAGAGGGAAACTGAGGAAAAAAGAGACAGACAATTAAGGGACCATGAAGACAGATTAAGGCAAATAAATGACAGTCTGAGGAAGAAAAACCTACGTTTAATTGGGGTTCCCGAGGGCGCCGAAAGGGACAGAGGGCCAGAATATGTATTTGAACAAATCCTAGCTGAAAACTTTCCCAATCTGGGAAGGGAAACAGGCATTCAGATCCAGGAAATAGAGAGATCCCCCCTAAAATCAATAAAAACCGTTCAACACCTCGACATCTAATAGTGAAGCTTGCAAATTCCAAAGATAAAGAGAAGATCCTTAAAGCAGCAAGAGACAAGAAGTCCCTGACTTTCATGGGGAGGAATATTAGGGTAACAGCAGACCTCTCCACAGAGACCTGGCAGGCCAGAAAGGGCTGGCAGGATATATTCAGGGTCCTAAATGAGAAGAACATGCAACCAAGAATACTTTATCCAGCAAGGCTCTCATTCAAAATGGAAGGAGAGATAAAGAGCTTCCAAGACAGGCAGGAACTGAAAGAATATGTGACCTCCAAACCAGCTCTGCAAGAAATTTTAAGGGGGACTCTTAAAACTCCCCTTTAAGAAGAAGTTCAAGTAACTCTGAACGTGAATGGGCTTAATGACCCCATCAAAAGGCGCAGAGTTTCAGACTGGATAAAAAAACAGGACCCATCTATTTGCTGTCTACAAGAGACTCATTTTAGACAGAAGGACACCTACAACCTGAAAATAAAAGGTTGGAGAACCATTTACCATTCAAATGGTTCTCAAAATATACCCTAAAAACTACAGAACACTTCTGAAAGAAATTGAGGAAGACACAAAGAGATGGAAAAATATTCCATGCTCATGGATTGGCAGAATTAATATTGTGAAAATGTCAATGTTACCCAGGGCAATTTACACGTTTAATGCAATCCCTATCAAAATACCATGGACTTTCTTCAGAGACTTAGAACAAATTATTTTAAGATTTGTGTGGAATCAGAAAAGACCCCAAACAGCCAGGGGAATTTTAAAAAAAGAAAACCATATCTGGGGGCATCACAATGCCAGATTTCAGGTTGTACTACAAAGCTGTGTTCATCAAGACAGTGTGGTACTGGCACAAAAACAGACATATAGATCAATGGAACAGAACAGAGAACCCAGAAGTGGACCCTGAACTTTATGCTCAACTAATATACAGTAAAGGAGGAAAGACGATCCACTAGAAGAAAGACAGTCTCTTCAATAAATGGTGCTGGGAAAATTGGACATCCACATGCAGAAGAATGAAACTGGACCACTCTCATGCACAAAAAAATGGATCTTGAAACACTAAACTCTACAGTTTATAAAATCAGAAACATTTCTCAGAAAGTAAAACAAAAAAAAATAGTTTATTTTTATTCCTTCAAAAGTAGTTAGTGCTTATTTTGCCGGGTAGTATAAGGGAGAAATGTATTAAATGAGGGAGAGGAGAAGGTTCTCAGAACTCCTGGACCCTCACCACTCACTCCATCCACTCTCCTCCCCCAAATGCTCAGATAATGATTTCTGAAGATATGTTCTGGGTCATTTTCTAATAGATTTTGCTAACACAGGGCTACAGAGATTTTATGAAAGTTTTTTCACTGCCTGGGAGAGATCAGAAGAGAATTCAGGTTGCTTTTGGTTTGTATCATTAAATACCAGTGCTCCTTTTGTTTGCCAAACCATACAACCCCAGGTGCCATGACATCCCCTTCTTTGATCAATGTTCTAACCTTACCAACCTCCTTTCCATTCCGCTGCACCAGTAAAATTATTCTTTCTCTAGGCCTTTTGCACTTGCCATTTCTCCCATCAGGAATGATCTGGTGGCTCTTCCCATGGCTGGTTCCTTCCTCATTTTCAAGTTCAGTCCAAATATTATTTCCCCAGACAGGCTCTCTCTGCATAACTCCCTATAAAGTAGACCTAGCCCCATCTTTAGAAATAGTTTTCTATTACAAAACACCCTATTGTCAAGGTACTTGTGAATTCCAAAATCACCTATTTAGTGGTCTTTTTATTTTTTTTAATTTTATTTATTTATTTATTTATTTATTTATTTATTTATTTATTTATTTATTTTATTTACGATAGTCATACAGAGAGAGAGAGAGGCAGAGACACAGGCAGAGGGAGAAGCAGGCCCCATGCACCAGGAGCCCGACGTGGGATTTGATCCAGGGTCTCCAGGATCGCGCCCTGGGCCAAAGGCAGGCGCCAAACCGCTGCACCACCCAGGGATCCCTTAGTGGTCTTTTTAAAAAATTTTCTGGTTTATTCCCCCTATCGCCATGAGAAAGCAAGGGCTGTAAAAGTAGAGGCCATATCTGCTTACTCTGTTCTAGACATTGTCCTAATGGTACCTCTTGGAAGTTGAAACTATTACCATTTTAAAGCTGAGAAACTTGTTTCAGAGATTAAAGGTCATATAGCCACAACTCAAATTCAGGCAGAGTACTCTTAGCCACTTTATTGAACATCAAGGATTCGATAAAATCAGGTACATGATATACTTACTACAAGATCGGGCACATAGCACTTAATAAATAGCTATGTGATCCCATAAAATCCTCAGAATTGCCTTAGGGAAAACATACCTTATCTTCATATAGATAATATATATAATAAATGAGGTCCTAGTTGCAACTAGAGGGGTGAAATGATTTGCCCAAGGAAGTGGTAGAAATAGAGTCAACAGCTTGACCTGGTTTGCTTAGGTCTTTGCCAGGACACTCATTCCCTGGTAAACGAGGTCAACCTGTTGGAGCCCATATTGTAATCAACTCTATTTGACTCCCAAACACTTTCTCTCTTTCTCCCAATATTATATTAGATAGGCTGGTACCTCAAGACCTATGCTGAATTTAATTGAGTTTATTGAACTTAATTTTCCACCTATTAAGACTAAATTTTGGATATTCCTAAAATAACAGAACATTTGAGATGTTCATTTTTTGACAAATTCATGAAAGCAGTCTTGTATTAAATCAATCCTTAGAACCCTGGGAATTGTATTGTTGCAAGCACAACATTATGTACCAGCAAACAGCTGGCCCAGCCACACAGCCATGTGTACTTCCATGCCGAAGGGAACCAGGTGATTGCTCTGACATTGCCAGCATTTAATTGAAGTCTTTTAGACAGAACAAGATGTTCTGTGAGCTCTGTTCAAGGCCTACTCCAGGACTTCACATAAATGAGCACAGTAATTCTAGACAATTAAAGACAGACTAAGAACACTCCCTCGCAGTTGAACCTCAATATCACTGTCAAGGGGACATTAAGAAAAAAAAGGGGGGTACATTAAGGATGGGAAAGTTTTTTTTGGGCAAAGGATTGAGATCTTTTACTGCTTTTCCAGAGATTGAAGAGCAGAGAGGACACAGGGAATTATATAAAACAAGTTGTGTCTAGGTGGATAGAGAACCACTTCACACATGCCACTTAAGGCACTTTTTGTTTGTTTTGTTTTTCAGAGTTTTTTTTTTTGTTTGTTTTTTAGTATCCCAGCAGGATAAGTTAGGGAGTTAAAATAATTGTTTTTGGAATTCTGCAGCACGTCTTAACTTTGATGATAAAGAATATATATTCTAAGGGCACTAAATGTCCAGATCAATTTTCCCTCGTTGTTTATAAGCACAGGTTAACTGCAGAATCTCTGATTTACCTACTTGGAAACTGTCAAAATGTTCACTTTCTAAAGAATAATCAATCAGGGTCTGGAAGCTTATCTGTGAGCTCTGTGGATTATCTCTAGCATGCAGAACTTTATGTCACACGCAGCTTCATCATTCTCCTTCACAGCCTACTAACCTTTATGTTCCTGGGCTTTCTTATGCAGATAACAGATCTCTCATTCTTTAAGTCTACTGAAGAGTTTTTAATTCCAAGATTCAAAAGTTGGTTAGATTCCTATGAAAGATATTTAGAGGTATTATACAATTTCCAATCACTCAACCAATCTCTTAAACATTTTGTGGTTCCAGCGCTTTTAAAGACTTGATTTGCTCGGTACTATTAGTTCTGGATTAGTCAGGAGATAAACAAGTACATCGTACACTTTTATGGTTATTTCTGAGAAAATTGTATGGTATGAACTATCCAAGAATACAACCGATAGTTAATTACAGGCCACAAATCAGATATTTATCCCCATGATGGTATCAAACTATTTCTTAATTTATACTAACGTAAGCTATGAGAAAGAAATAAGGAACAAAATTTATTATTAGCTTCCCAGAGTTTTGAATAATTTAATAATCACTCCATTTTTTTCTAACATGTTATGATTCTGTTTTTTTTCTTTTTATATTTCAGAGTTAATAACCTTTGCCCTTCAACATCTACATTTTGTGTGATTTTTCTAGCTTTGTTTTGATAAAGAAAGGATCCCCATTTCCCTTCAGCCACTTACTCTCCATATGACCTTGGGCACATCATGTATCAAACTCTCTCTCTCAAAATGTTGACAATTATAGTACATTCTTCAGAGTTTCCAAGAAGACTGAGTTAGAATTTAAGTAAAACTCTTAACATATTACTTAGCAAGAAATACAATATTACTACCAACTGTAAAGAGAAAAAAAATAAGGCTATGCTTTTAAAATGACTATTGCCAATGATGATAAATTTTGAGCACTTACTATACATTTATACTGTGTGTTTCAGGGATTTAGGATCTCGTGTAATTCCCAAGAACAGGGTACTATTAGTATTCAGTTTTACAGGTGTAAAATAATGCTAGGCAGGGAAGTTAAATAACATCCCCAAGGTCACATAGCCAATAAATGATTGAAATCATGATTCAGACTGTGTTAGACTAACTCTGGAGTCTACATTTGTATCCATTAGGCTATGCTTCTTCTTATACCAGTAATAATTGTAAAAGAGTGATATCAGGGTTCCCAACTGAACACTTTAACAAAAAAAGAAAAAGAAAAAGAAAAAACTAAGTGGGAGCTCTTCAAGGTAGTAATCAAGAAAGTGATTCAAATTCTAAGGCAAGATCAGATATTGAAACCTAAGTAGGGATTATGGGTGACACAGAATAAACCAAAACAGCTACCTGACATTAAACAAATACAAATCAATCAATCAATCAATCAACCAAGTAGAAAAATAATTTAACTCATAGTTACATGAATATGTAAGTAAATATTCAGAAGTTGGAGGCAACAAAGTATTGATGTATGTATATATTATATGAAATAAATTATATGTAATATATGCTATTTGTGATAGCAATGTACTAAAAGGTACTATATGAAAATACAGTGCATTTCATCTAAAATTATCATGTAAAGTGAGATCAAATATTATAAATATTTCCTTTGAAGATCATTTGTATCACCCAGGATATATTATTAGTATTCCTCAAATGCCAATTAAGACCCCTAAAGAATACATTGCAGTTAACTGGTATACGTACACATATCATTGTTTATACTGAAATATTTTGAATGTATAGTCTACCGATAAAATGACAACTCTTGGGATTATCAGAGAAATTCATCTCTTCAGCAAGTTCTAGCAAGTCTACTACTACTTTAGTTCTTTCCTGATCTGACTGCAGACCACTCTGAATCTGTCTGGAGATTTCAAAGCATTAACCATCATTCTTTCCATCTTAATTTGATCAGCATCTACTAGTATCCCTCCAATCTGGAGTGACTTCTGAGAAACAAGTGCATTTTCACACAATAGAATCATTCATAGCTTATTGACTGGAATTAGAGGCTGGTATGTAAGGATGCTTTGCAATTCCTAAGTTTCTATATATACTGAATTGAATTCACCACTGCCACACATGAATAAGAAAGGATCTAGGGGGTTCCTGGGTGGCTCAGCCAGTTAAGCATCTGACTCTTGATTTCGGCTCAGGTCATGATCTCAGGGTTGTGAGGTGGGTCTCTGCGTAGGGATTCAAGCTCAGCATGGAATCTGCTTGAGATTCTCTCTCTTTCTCCCTGTGCCCTGCCCCTGTGTGCTTGCTCTCTCTCGCTCAAAATAAATAAAATCTTTTTTAAAAAGGTTCTAAATAAAGCTAAAATTCACCTTGAATGAGTGATAGGATATTCAATCTCAATTGTTACTGGTCTATCTCCCTTCATCAAAGAAAACTAGGGAAATATATTATGCTAAAGAAGGCTCTCCAGTCCTCAGTGCAAATGCAGTGCTCCATGGGTCACCATCCAAGCTGGTCCTCTTGTTAGGAGTTAATTGGACAGTTAGGGAGTTGGGGCCAGGATCCCCAACAAGAAAATATGGAGTCAGGACAGCTAAGATAAAACAGCACTGATATGCTGCTTTGCAGCCTTTGCATACATGACTTCTGCAAAATGTCCTAAAATAAGACAACCGCAAAGCATTTGTCAATATCATAGGCAAGAGGCAGTTAAAACCTACACCCCCAGATGTCAGCAAAAGAACACCATCAGCATGTGTGCATTAACCTAATAGGTTATATGACCAAAGCCCTGATTGGCACAACTCAGCACACCCTGATTGCTTAAGATAGTTCTGCAAAGAGCTCATAAAAATCCCAATACTTTGAAACTCTGGGGGCAACCCACTTAGGTTGGGTTGCCTCTCCAGGAACTCTGTACTCTTGCTTAATAAACTTTGCTTTGCTGCCCACCACTCTTCATTTGATCTACCTCCTCATTCTTCCAAGTGGCATGACCGAGAGCCACAGGCACTAAATGGGACAAAAATCACATAACACCCCCCTGTCATGGCTGTGTCTCCATCATTTCCCTTGAGTAGGAGGACCCATGTCTTAAGTAAAAATATCAGCCAAATATCCATAAAATGGGAACAGTTTGCATGTTTGAAAAATATTTTAAGAGTATCTGTGCTCAATATTCATAGATATGCTTGGCTTCCTGTAGCATAAAAATAAACTCTTCACTCAAGTAATTGTTAAATAATTAGAACTATGTGTTCCTTTCTGCTGCTACCAAAATGAAATCTGTTGGTAGTTGACTAAGGAAATCGGCTAGCTAGATTGGAGTGGGGGGTGAGGGGAATCAATTGTTTCATGCATATTATTAGGGACACTTAAACAATTTTATGTACTTTGTAAAAGATGTTGTAATCAACTTAAATGTTTCCAAAAACGTTTTCTGTTCATTTTTAATGGATACACAGGAACAGATTTTATTAATAAAAAAAAAGAATTGTGAAAAATAAAACATTTTGCAGGGGTTCTTAAAATTGACATTCAAAGCAAATTAGAGGTGAATTTGGATGAAAAGTAAAGGCATCCTCTCTGATTGAGGAAACAGCAAGATGGGGATTGGGGGTGGGTGGGTTACACATTGGCAAATACCACATAATGAACTTTATGAATGAGGGAAGAGAGACCTCGTAGGACTTTCATGTTCGAAGGCATATTCTAAGGCACAAATACAGAGATGAATCTGTGAAATGAACAGGAAGCAACCAGATGTGTGCATGCCACTGTCAGCAGGCAGAGAGACCTGCAGAAATGCAGAGGGCATAGCTGCCCCTTCATGTACATCAGTAGTGACCAAACATTGGGAAAGCGTCTGCTGAATACCAACTAGGGAAACTATTATGCTTAAAAATATTGCCTTGGACACTTGCTTGATAGCCTTGGAGCTGTTCAAGAAGAGCATGGTCAGAGGGGTACAGAGTGTTGGTTCTCTGTCTTCCAACTGCATGTCATGATGAGTAACACAAATGGCATTTTTTTCTTGGATTAGACGTTGTGTTCACGACTATTGGTTTACTGGCTCTCACAACAAGTTTGTGTGGAGGGAGTTTTATTAGCTCTGTTCTACAATAGCAGAAACTGAAGGTTAGTTTAAATGACTTGCTTCATGTTCTCTCCACCTCTCCAAGTCCACCATCCAAACCAAAAAAAAAACAAAAAACAAAAAACAAAAAGGAAAGAAAGAAAGAAAGAAAGAAAGAAAGAAGGAAGGAAAGAAAAAAAGAAAAGAAAAGAAAAGAAAAGAAAAGAAAAGAAAAAAATACATTGAGGAAGCAAGATTTTCAGCTCAGCCTTGAGAATTTTAGGACATAATTCTATACTTATCAAAATTCTATGGTGTGAGATTTTTCTTTTCCTTTTAAGTCTTAATAAATAAAGATTTGTAAGTGTTTTGAGCAGCCACATGCTTCTTTCTGTATCTCAGCTCAGTGGTGTTGTTGTTTAAAGATTTGATTTGTCTCAAAGAGAGAGAGGGTATGAGCAGGGGGAGAAAGAGAGAGGGAGAAGCAGACTTCCTGCTCAGCAGGGAGCCTGATGTGGGACTCTATCCCAGGACCCTGGGATCATAATCTGAGCCTAAATCAGCCGCTTAACTGACTGAGCCAGGCAGGTGCTCCTGAGAAAGCCTGTCTTTATGGCCACATCCAAAGTGACACTATCATGCTAATGGTGGATTATCATAACCTTGTTTATAGGTAAAAGAAAAGTTATAGAAGTAACAGCAAATAGCATAACAATGGTGGTAACTAGAGACAAAAGAAGAAAAAATTAACTTTCTGTAGCGTTTTCAAATCAGGAACTTTAGGAAAAGAAGAAGAATGAAGTTATTGCCCACCCCACCCCCAGCCACCCCTTTTCCCAAAATCTGCATTTTTCATGGCTGTACAAATATGTTTCTAAAAGGATCTCTAAAATGCATGCCATGCTATTTCTGGATGAAGTGGTCAAAATGCCAGCTAGTTTCTGATATCTTTGTAGTATATTTTACAAGCTTTTTTTTGCCTTTTTTTTTTTTTTTTGAAAGAATTTAGGTAGATTCTCTTGTACTTCCCTTTCTTATTTTAAACTGGTATTAACTTAATATTACTTTCCTGCAGGATGAGCTATTTATGATTGGGAAGATAAGATGCTGACACCTTAAGTGAATTGCAGACTAATTCAGAACAGCCATTGTTATGCTAATCATTATTAGCAAATCATTTGTGGACAGTTTTTTTTTTTTTTTTTTTTTTTTTTTTTTTTAGGTTGAAGCTCCTGTTCTTCATGTAAACATTTTAGAATTTGAAGGTTTTCAGTCATCTATCACCAAGGATACAAAGCAAACTGGTTTTAAATTCCAAATAACCAAACCACCGTAACTTCGCTTTCTGGATTCCTGGGGGAAGGAATGCATTTCCTATAATACTCTACCTACTTATCTATGATCATCTATTAGTTATATATAACTATGATTGAGAACAGTATAATTCCATAATTGAACATATTCTCTGCTAAAAAAATAGAAAAGTGGCAGACTTTGGCAGCTTTTAGAATTCATTTTTCATGCTTCATGTGTGTTTAAACCTAAGTAATGATTATTTCTCAACTTCTCCTATTCCAATAATATTTCATTTGGAAAAGCCAATGTCATTAGCATGGCAGTGGTACTCTTCTCCCTGGAAGGAATTAATGTCTCGTGTATTGATATTTGTGGGGAGACCCCTCACCAAAATCATTATCAGTGACCCTTCTGCATTTCCTTATGCCCCAGACCACATCCTTGAGAGTTATGTCAAAAGCATTCACTCCAAAATATAAAAGGAATTCCTAAAACAAAAATAAAATAACTCAAAGAATGGGCAAAAGATCTGAATGGCCACCTCAGTAAAGAAGTTATACACATGGAAATATGCATATGAAAAGATCCTCCACATCATATGTCAGTAGGGAAAGATAAATCAAAACAACTGTGAGGGATCCCTGGGTGGCTCAGCGGTTTAGCACCGCCTTCAGCCCAGGGCGTGATCCTGGAGACCCGGGATCAAGTCCCACATCAGGCTACCTGCATGGAGCCTGCTTCTTCCTCTGCCTGCATCTCTGCCTTTCTCTCTGTGTGTGTGTATCATGAATAAATAAAATCTTAAAAAAAAAAAAAAGCTGTGAGATACCACTACACACACCTATTAGAATGGCCAGAATCCAAAACACTAACAACACCAAACACCTGTGAGGATATAGAGCAGCAGGTGAGCCACTTTGGAAGATGGTCTTTTACAAAATTAAAGATCTTCATAGCAAATAATCCAGCAATCATGTGGCTTGGTATTTATCCAAAGGAGTTGAAAACTTACATCCACACAAAAACTGCACACAGATGGTTTGTTTATAGCAGATTTATTCTTAATTGCCAAAACGTGGAAGCAACCACGATGTCCTTCAGGAGGTGAATGAATAAATAAACTTTGGTCTATCCGAACAATGGAATATTATTCGGCATTTAAAAACAACAGCAAAACAAAACAGAAGAGCTATGGAGCCATTAAAAGACACAGAGGAATCTTAAGTCCACATTGCTCAGTAAAAGAAGACAATCAGTCATTTGTATGGAATATGGAGGCTACATACTGTATGACTCCAACTATGACATCCTGGAGGAGGCAAAACTAGGGAGACAGTAAAAAGATCAGTGGTTACAGGGGAAGGCTGAGGATTGGAGGGATGATGAGAATAAGCACAGAGGATTTTTAGGACAGTGAAGCTATTCTGTATGATGCTATAATGGTGGATATGTGACATTTACATTTGCTAAAAAATAAAACCCATAAAATGTACCATATACCAAGAGTGAACCTTAATATAAACTATGGACTTTGACTGATAAAGATATAAGAATATAGGTTCTATTCTGGGTAGTGGGGTGGGTTGTAGATAGTAAAGGATGCTGTGGCACATTATATAGGAATTCATGATACTTTTCATTTAATTCTGCTGTGAACCTAAAGCTGCACCAAAATAATAATAATAATAATAATAATAATAATAATAAATCCTATTTAAAAAGAGGGGAAAATCACTTTCAAAATATGCTCATAGAAGGTAGCAGTACAGGAGAATGTTGGCTTCTCTGTCAATATAGCTCTTAAAAGAAAATGACCAGTTTCTCTAAATCCAAGTGCTTTAAACACATTTATCCTTCGGCATTGTCCTTGAGTCCATTAAAAATTCCTTTTCTTTCCTCAATCTGTGCCATATTGTGTTGAAAAAATAAAGAACTAGCTTTAACGATGAAGGAATCATTATAAATCATTAATAATTCAAAACTATTAAACAACAAAATACAATAGCGGCATTTCTCTTAAGGGAACTAGGCAATGTGCTATGTGCATTTTGGAGGCTTTATTCTGGCTATCGCTTATCCATCTCTCTGGCACAGATGTGGTTATTTTCCGCCTTTTCCTCATTTGCATTCTAATAAAGAGCAGTGAAAAAGAGATTGTAGATTGGAACATTAGAGATTCAAAAGTATTTTTAAATATTCCAGAAAGCAAACTTGAATGTTCACTCTAGGTTTTGTGGTAAGACCTGTCCCATTTGTGGAACTGGAATTTTCATATTTTCTACTGCTGATATCTAGCCCAGCCATGTCGAAAATTAACAACTCTGGGTCAATTCAAGTGTTTCTTAAAACTCCTCTGACCAAATGGCTGAAATTAATAATGCAGGAAACAACAGATGTTGGTGAGGATGCAGAGAAAGACGAAGTCTCTCACACTGTTGGGTGGGAATGCAACCACTCTAGAAAGCAGAATAGAGATTCCTCAAAAAGTTCAACATAGAGCTACCCTGCGACCCAGCAATTGCACTACTAGGTATTTATCCAAACAATACAAACATAGTGATTTGAGGGGGCACATGCACCCCAATCTTTATAGCAGCAATATCCACAATAGTCAAACTACAGAAAGAGTCCAGATGTCCATCAACAGATGAATGGATTAGAAGATGTGGTATATATTTCTTAGGGAATATTATTCAGCCATCAAAAATAATGAAATCTTGCCATTGGCAGTCATCAAACCTTGCCATTTGCAATGATGTGGACAGAACTAGAGGGTATTATGCTAAGTGAAATAAGTCAGTCAGAGAAAGACAAATATGATACGATCTCACTCATATATAGAATTTAAGAAACAAAACAGATGAACATAGGAGAAGGGAAGGAAGGAAAAACAAAATAAAATGAAAATGGAAAGGGAGAGGGAGGCAAACCATAAGAGACTCTTTACTATAGGAAACAAACTGAGGGTTGCTGGAGGGGAGGTAGATGGAGTGATGGGGTAACGGGGTGATGAGCATGAAAGAGGGCACTCAAAGTAATGTGCACTGGGTGTTGTATGAAACTGATGAATTACTAAATTCTACCCCTGAAACTGATAATACACTAGATGTTAACTAACTTAAATTTAAATAAAGAATTAAAAAAATAAAACCCCCTCTGACCAAAATTTACACAGTGAGCTAGAGTGAAGAATCAGAGCAGTTATTTGGGGGGTATGGTAGTGGTTATTCTCCTAATGGTGACAAAGATATTTAAGAAACTTAAATCACAGAATGTAAAATTTAGCATCATGTTAATACTGAAGCATCATTATATTTTTCTCAAATTATGAATGGTTTTAATATTTGGGATTAGAGGTTTATAGTGAAGGGCTAGTTAGTAGGGAAGTGAAGGTCAGGGAAACCAGCACCCAAGTGGGAGCTTCAGCACTAGAACGGATTCTCAGGATCTTGCTTACAGTGTCTCCAAATCTCAAGAATCCCTGAGATTAAAAGAAGAATAAGAACCCCTGGGAATCTCCTAATGATTTATATCAGTCTGAAGTTCCTATGTGGATAATTATCAAAAGTTCAGTGAATACACGTTCTGCTTCAGACATCCTGTCAAGGCCATTTATCCTTCTGTCCAGACTTCCCAGTTGGACTCCAATACCTGCCTTTCTTACTTGTTAACCCTGAATCAGATTCATGAGCACATTCTGGAAACTGTAGCTCTCAGTTCCTTCTCTGCACTTACAGGAAAACCTGAGAAGGAGCTGGCGGTGATGTCCAGTGAAAACAGTCAAGTGCATGTACCATGATCCTGCTTCTTTCACTTTAAGTATCCAATTCAATATATCTACATACATATTTTTTTCTACATACATATTTTTAACAGCAATTATAACCCTGACGTATATGCCTGAATGGCTTATTTTACTATTTAGAATTTAAAATTCAAGAATGAAAGAAAAAGACGTTTGTGTATACTGAGCTTCTCGGATCTATAGATTATCGGCTTTCATTAAATTTGCAACATTTTTGGCCATTATTTCTTCCACTAGTTCCCCCTTTTCACTCTTTTCTCTCCTTGTGGCACACTCATTACACACACATGTATGCTTGGTAGTGTTTCAGAGATCTCTGAAGTTCTGTTCACTTTCCCATTGATCTATCTTCAACTTCATCGATTCTTTTTTATTTCCTTTTTCCTGCCCACATGACTCTTCTGTTGTAACTGTCAAGTGAACTTTTCATTTTAATTATTTTACTTTCCAAATCCCAAATCCTCATTTTTTTTCTACAATTGCCATCTCCTTAATACGAGTTAGTACAAGTTTCTGTTCATTGAATCATTGTCATCATACTTTCCTTTTATTCTTTCAGTATGGCATTCTTTACTATTTGGATTCCTTTGAAGTTGTTTGCTAAATCTAAAACCAGGGCTGGGAGGACATACACACACAGTTTCTATTGATTACCCCTCTTTTTTTCTGAGTTTGAGGCACATTTTCCTATTGCTTCACATATTTTTCTGTGGAATATTGCATATTTCAGACAATATTGGCTTTTTTTCTCCTGAGAATTGTTTTGGCTTTTGTTTTGTTGTTGTTGTTATTGTTGTTGCTTTGTTTTGTTTTTCTTCATTAAATCTGTGATGTATGTCTCCCTCTAAATGTGTGGCTTTGGATGTTTCTGCTGAGTTGTTCTTGTTATTTTTATTTTTATTTTCAAGTTTGCTTTCCTATGTGTATTTCCTAGGAATAGCTTACTGTTCAGTACAGGATTAAAGATTATTTTCAAACACCTCAAATTTATGAGTCTTTCTACTCTCTGCTGACAATCTGTATGCAAGTTAAGGAACAGATTCAAACAGGCTGCTTTAGATTTATCCTTTTCTTTTCTCCCCCCCCCTTTTTTTTTTTAACTATCCATAGAACTTTCTTGTGTCTCCTTTGAGCGTGTCCCCTGGAACCAAAGGCCAGAGATGTGCAAGCGGCTTAAATCCATTTTGATCTCTGCTGTATACCCACATTGCTTCTGGCCAATCCCAGATGTGTAGAAAGCTTATCAAACCCCCTATGTGTGCTCATTTACTGGAACTCTTGTTTAATCACTAGCTATGCAAATTTAAGCAAATAGAAATTCCTAGCCTCTCTTTTCACTTGCATCAGGATTGCCCTTGTATTAGTTAGGGTTCTTCAGAGAAACAGAACAAATCAAATACACCTACAAACACACATACACACATATATATGAAAATACATGTGTATTTTTGCATATTTACATTTAATCATGTGTTTATGGAAACTAGGAAGTCCATAATCCGGTATCCGCAAGGCATCTGAGACCCAGGAAAGCCAGTGGTTAGTTCTAATCTGAGTCCAAAGCCTTGAGAACCAGGAGTGTCCATGATGTAACTTATAGTCTGAAAGCAAAAGACCAACCTCCAGCTCAAGCAGTAAATCAGAGAAAGAGAATTCTCTCTTCTTCTGTCTTCCTCCATTTTATTTAGGCTTTCAACAGGTTGGCAGATTCCCTACTTGGGGAGGACAATCTGCTGTACTTAGTCTATTGGTCCAGATGCTAATATCTGCCTGAAATATTCTCACAGACATACCCAGAAATAATATTTAACCAAATATCTGGACATCCTGTGACCCACTCAAGCTGACACATAAAATTAATCATCACCACACTTTAATAATAGTGTTCTAAATTCTGTGTAATCTTACTAGCAGTGACAGTGACAGCCTGCCTCTCCCTGGCTGAATTATCATGGGCAGAGCCAGTGAGGTCATGGGATCCATCCTAGGCAAGAACACCATAGGCTCATGCTGTTCTTACCCAAAGTTTCATAGTATTCATAAAAAGATGCTGTTTACACTGATGTTCGATGTTGGGTGATTTCTAGATTTTTAGCAATCTGAAATGATTGTGTTTGACAGTTTTGCCCAGTTTTATGGTTCCTTTCGGTTAGAAGATAGTTGGCTTCCTAATCCCATTATGCTGGGAAGGAAATTTTATTAACTATAAATTTATCTAGAGTATATAACTCCTTTTCAACATATCCCTTTACCGTTCCAAGCCTGTGCAAAAAGAGACACACAGAAGATGAGAGAGAGAGACAGAGAGAAAAAGAGAGAGAGAGAGAGAGAGAGAGAGAGATCAGTGATCCAGAAAATGTATCACTTCACAACACTTCAGCAAAAAGATCTTGCCCTTTCAACTCAAATGAACCTTGCTTTGAATCTCGGAATTATAACTTCCTACTATATGTACTCTGGAAAAAAAACACTCAAACTCTTTGAGCCTCCTCTGTAAAACAGGAATCTTAGCTGGGTTTTGTAAAGACAAAATGCCTTGGCTATAATGTGTACTTAACAAATGCTCGTTTTCTTTATTATACCCCTTCTCTTTGCTTTCCATAAGCATATGCTATGTGTAACTGCCTGATTTTATGTTTGGTGTTTAAAAACTGCGTTAGATCGTGTATTTGGTTATTGATGTTTAAAAAGTACATAGCTAGGATTATTGGTAATTCAAGAGACACAATGGAGAAATGGTTTCTGAAGCAACCAACACCCCTCTGGTTTGATGCCCAAGAATGCAGCCCTATTCTTGTGTTTTTACAAGCCTTATGTTGATTTATGTTTGCAAATGTACTTTTGGTAGTTTTCTTAGGCTATATTCCCAGTGTCTTGCTTTAGATAACCATTGTATATATATTTTTTGCAGTATTTTCTAAGTGTTACAAGGAAGAAGGAATGAAGGGGATAAAATGCATGTTAGTTTTTGTGGGATAAATTCCAAACCAACTGATTCTAGTGGAACTTCCCTTTTTTTTTCCCCCAATCTTTCTCTTGGTCAGTTATAATATCATTACATAGAGCATTAATATCATTACAGCACTCCCAGTGTTTCTTCTCTGAACAAATTCACTCAACCACAACTAGTTACTAGACTAGTATTTCAATTCTAAGTACTGGTCACGACTAGGAAGTGAAGCAAAGAAAAAAACCTTTGTAATAACAAAGGTTATAGTCTCATTCAGAGAATATATCCATTTTCCTGCATCTTGCTTATATACATTTCATTTTTTATGTGTATGCCTAAATACATTGTGAGTTTGACAAACCTATACTGTAATTTTGAAAAATGAATCTGCTTTTCTCCATGACTATTAACTCTTAATAGTAAGAGACATGATTTATTTTCCCCTTGAATTACTACCTCTCTCATAGGAGAGAGTATCAGACATCAAAGATCAACCTGGCTTTGTAGAAACAACGCTGGAATTGAAGTGGAAATGGTACACAAAGTTTTCTATGTCCTGCCCTCATTGTATGATCTTGGTTAAGTAAATCAACTTCTCTGAATTTTGCTTCCCTTCTATTCAGTAATGAGATTATTTAATCCCGAAGTTTCCTATTGCTGATAAAATGCTATGACTCTGCAATCCTCTTACATTGATCTGAATTTTATCTATGATGTCTTTAAATAATTTATAAAATAAATGCAGCTATTTGCTGTCTGCCTGATTATACCTAAGGTTCTCTGGTATATTTGTTCCATTAGGTGTTGGATGTTATTTTCAGAGATACGATTTAAAGTTTCCAGGCAGCTAGACTAATCTCTTTTGAGATTGGGACCTCATTTGGTTATGGCCTCACATTAATAATCAGTTTATTGTACCGTGAACTTCCCCACTAATTCATCTTATATTTGTGAATCTATATTATATCTATATTTATATCAATTTCTATATCGGGACATTTAAGAATATGATTTGAGAACATTCCAGAATAGGATCTCTTTAGTCCTGTTCTTAAGCCCTAGAGTACCTTAAGATTTATTTCTTTATTTAGAACAATCTCTTCTCTCAGTGCACTAAATTATTATACCCCATCTACCTAAAAGCTTTGAAAATATCTTCAAGTGTTCAATTTACATCTGGTGGTGAAAAGAGGCATGGGGAACATAAACTACTGGCCAGACCCTGTACAGAATTCTTCTATTTGCTTAGCTCCATTGTGACTCCAGCAAAGAGTTAAGAAAAAAAAAAATCCTTAACTCATGTACCTTATGTACCTTCAGTGTTCTGTGGGAACAATGGAATAGAAAAGCAGCACATTATAGGCCTCACCCAAAGAAGGGGCTCAGGTTTGTACATTTTAACCTCATCTAGTCTCAATCTTATTAATGATTTAATTTTGGCAGCTACACACCCAAGAGTGAAAGACATAAAATCCACAATTTTACCACAGCTGTTTCCTACTTCCTCTACAAAATTATTTAAACACCTTGTGACCTAAGGGGAAGGGATAAATGAATGACTTTCCAAATGAATTATCTCCTGTCTGCTGTGTCATTTCAGAAGTACTTGCTAATGGACAGAATAATCTTTATCTTTCATGATCTGGAGATTTAAAAACTGTACTTAATCCCTGTTCCTATGTTTTCATTCTTAGAACTGCACTTTACATAGAAGCAGAATTGCTATAAGAAATATGGAATCATGCTTCATTTGAGAAAGCAGAGAGGATTTACTAAATACTCTAAAATCCTTCTGAAAACCTTGTCTTCAGGAGGGAGCTTCAGGATCACATCTTTAGGATTTGGAAACATAAATTGTGCTGCCAAAGAGTTTTCTTTTTTTATAAGTAGTGAGCTATACAAACATGTTTTGAAATACCATTTTGAGGATACAAAGTCCAGATTCATATTAAAATTCAAAGGAAATTGAATTACATAGTGGTAATAACACCCCTACCTGGTCATCTGTTAGTAATGCCATGGTAAATATAATTTCAGTGATAAATCTCTGCCAGTACTACCATGTCCCTGTTCCACAACCACAGAGCATATACACATACACAAAAAGGAGTAAGACAAGGGGGGGGGGACCACTAAGACACCTCACATAATAAGTCAACGCTTACAGTATTAAAATATCAACCCTTTGGACAAAAGAAAATAGGAATGATAACTGATCCTAAATCAGGTACAATCTTGAATATTTCTTTCATCGATAGAGATCTTGCAGCTGAAGTTATGTGAGAAAGGTTAATTAGATTAAAATTAACTCTACCACTGACTATGGGGATCTTAATCATGCAAATGCTTGAATCTTACTTTTTTTTTTTTTTTCGGCTTGATACCCAGAGGTGATGTTTGCTTAGCTCAAAATGACTTTTTCTCTTGCCCACAACATGCAATGGAATGTGTCTCCGGCAGCCAAAATTGAACATAGTTGATTGAACAAGGGTAAGCACTTGAAAGGAATGGGACCAGTAAGATCCTCTCCCCTAAAAGCTGGACAGAATGGCTAAGTGGTTCTCATCAGCTTGAGAGAGAGAAAATTTCCGAGGTTAGCACAATCATTTCACCTGACTTCACTATTGGCAAATAATGCCATTCCGTGAAAAGGTATAATGGATATGTCCAGAGAGATTACAAACATCTCAACCTGGGCTCCTTAAAGTCTCCATTTCTTCATTCCAGTTGTTGCCTACTTTCTAACCCTGATTTCTAGAGACATTGCTCACTATTAATAAGCTTCTTTTCTGATACTTAAATGAACAAAAATTGATTTGAATGGTTATACCCCCAAATTCCTGCCTCATACAGGTAACTATAGAATATAATAACTACTTTAACCTAACTATACCCAATTTTAGAAATGAAAATGAAATGTAACAATGTGATGACAATTCTGAGAAATAGAAATTCTAAAGAACATACTACAGTTTTTATTAACACATTGCATATAGTGATTATTGAATAATTCTTGAATCTTTTTTACTCATTTAAGGGTAAAATTTTTTAATAATATATGTGAGTAGGGTATCTTGAAAAAGCCACAGTTTAATTGGCATGTCAAATCACAAACTGCTTTGGGGAAATATTTTAATATTAATCTGGTTTGTGTCTAATTAGTGTGAAAAGTTCCGAGTTTTTTCCCTCTCAGCCAATATTCTCTGAAATTTCTTGCTCTCAGAATGTGTAGAAAGACAACATATTATCCTTTCTCCAACTGGAATCATCACAACGTTGGTTAGGCTTTTATTTCTCCTATAAAATGTCTTTTATTTAATAGGATCTATTTCCCAGGTGTTAAATTTTCCAGAAGAATAATTTCCCTTGTTTTAACTCCTGGCCTGTGTGGCATTGGTCTCTCTTGACTAGTTACTTGCATATAAAAAGAGTTAATTTAAATTCAAGTCCCACAACCTATTTTCCACTGTTTGTAGATGACATTACGTAGTGGAAACTAATATAGGTCCTTGTTAAAATGTTTTTCTATTTCAAAAGTGATTTATTTTGAATTCAATTTCCCAGTTATTAATATTAACATCTAATTCAAAAATGTAATGTCTTAATAACAAAGTCCATTGAATTGGAACAAATTTCTGTCTGTTTCAGGAGACTGGGGTAGAAATCTTTATATGGGTAGAGTTCTATTGTCATTTTAACATTAATGCATGTGGTATCATAAAATCCATATTGATATAAACATTAGTCACTGGGCCACAGACTTCCTTTTTCATTGTATATATGTACCAAAATGATGCAAAACATGTTACACTAGGGGGTACCTTTTTATACTTCTGGGTCACCACTTGTTGGAAGAGAGAACAATGGGCTAGATCTAGAGAGAAAGAGATCTTTTTCTTTCTTTCTTTCTTTCTTTCTTTCTTTCTTTCTTTCTTTCTTTCTTTCTTTCTTCTTTCTTTCCTCTTCCTTTCTTTTAATACTGGCTACAAGTAGGCAAGTTTAACCAAGAGGAAATTTAAAATACCATCCTGTTAACATTTTTCCACATCTGCAAGGCCTATCCTTAGAAGATTTAATTTTAAAAAGATTTCCTCTTATCATGAACAGGTTATGACATAAGCCAAGTACTAAATTCTAGTTTAATATCTTCTTAGAGCAGTTTTCTTAGAATCCTGTGAAGTTCTGTGCTGTTTTATTCTCCCCTTCTTGCCTGCCACTTTCCAAAACTTCCTGACTCCCTTTCTCCATGATTTGTAATCTCTGTGATCCTTCAAGGCTCACATAAGACCTCAACAAAACTTTTCTCAAAGTTCAAGGCAACAGCTACTTCTTCCCATACTTGATTTATCATAATAGGATTCATGCTTGGCATTTAGTGGTACAAGGAGAAATAAACATTTATTAATGAATGGTTCCTCTTTGGTAGATATTTTTAGTCTATTATAATTTCTAATTCATCTCTCATTTATCTAATTTGGTAAACTAATAGAATGATTCCTCAAAGTACAGATATTACAATAACAATATCTTCTGTCCTTTGCCATCACCCAAGTAAGCTTTTTTTTTTTTTTATTTATGATAGTCACAGAGAGGGAGAGAGAGAGAGGCAGAGACACAGGCAGAGGGAGAAGCAGGCTCCATGCACCTGGAGCCCGACGTGGGACCCGATCCCGGGTCTCCAGGATCGCACCCTGGGCCAAAGGCAGGCGCCAAACCACTGTGCCACCCAGGGATCCCCCCAAGTAAGCTTTGAAAAACTTACTAATTCATCTCTCATTTATCTAATTTGGTAAACTAATAGAATGATTCCTCAAAGTACAGATATTACAATAACAATATCTTCTGTCCTTTGCCATCACCCAAGTAAGCTTTTTTTTCTTTTTTTTTTTTTTTATTTATTTATGATAGTCACAGAGAGGGAGAGAGAGAGAGGCAGAGACACAGGCAGAGGGAGAAGCAGGCTCCATGCACCTGGAGCCCGACGTGGGACCCGATCCCGGGTCTCCAGGATCACACCCTGGGCCAAAGGCAGGCGCCAAACCACTGTGCCACCCAGGGATCCCCCCAAGTAAGCTTTGAAAAACACTTATGTTTGTCTTACAGAGCCAGTCTTCTTTTGATTAGGTCTTAAATAGCTCCTAATTCTACTGAACATACATGAAATCTGTAGGATTAATTTTCTTTTTCTCTCCTTTAATTAGATCCTTCTTTTCTTCATAATCCATTATCATTTCTTGACTATAAATAAAAAATAAATAAATGGACAATTAAGCTAAAAAATAAAGCATGACATCATATTGGGCAAACAAGCTATCAACATAGGTCAGTTAAATAATAATTGAAGATAATACGTATACAGTGCCACAAGACAAGGTATGTTCCATTGGTGAGGACAATGGCTCATGTAGTTTCACAGGAGAGGGAGGTTACATTCATCATGAATGAACTGAGTCAACTGCATAGAAGAGGGGACTTTTTCTCTGGGCCTAGAAGAATTGTTTGAAATGGGAGCAAATGCATTTTAGGCAAGAGAGGTAAGTATGAAGAAAGGAAAGGAAGTAAGATAATGCAGGGATTGTTGGATTGACTAGCTAGCAGCAAAGAGCAGACAAGATTAAAAGGAAAGATGAAAAACAAAACAAAACAAAAGACTAAAAGGGAAGATGGATTGTTGGACGGTAGAAGGTCTGAATAGCATGCTAAGAATTTAAGGGTTTACCCTTGAGGAAATGAAAGAAACTGAGTTTTAAAACCAGAATTAAAGTGTCACATTCAAAAGACTTAGCTTTTTGCAAATTTAGTTAATTTGATAAGGAAGAGACTGAAGGACAGGAGATGGGGGACTGTTGATGGAGCACTGAAGGGGACTATGAGACCCTAAAGTGAATATGTGGCATCACCAAAAGAAAAAAACAAAAACAACTGCTGCATGACATGGAAAGAGGATCCCACTGGGCTTGGAGACTCAAGTTTTGTTAGGTTAAAGCATCAAAAGTCCCAAACTGATACTAAAAGAAAACAGAAAAAAGGAAAAAGAAAAGAAAAGAAAAAAAGAAAAGAAAGAAAAGAAAAAAAGAAAAGAAAAAAAGAAGAAAAGAAACAAAGAAAGAAAAACAAGCATGTCAAAAAGAAGAGGGAATATTCATCTTTGGAATTACTTAGTAATGAAAAGTTTATTCCCCTCCAGTGGAGAGTTCACAGTTACATTGGTATGCTCCTTTCAACAACTAGGGTCTTCAACTACTTGAATACCCTTGATTTTAGAAGTATTCTTTTTCAATTGTGTGAATCTACATAGCTCCTGAGAGTAAGACCCTACAATGTATTGAATGCACAGCACACCAAATCTCCCAGAATATCCTTTATGGGGACAACTCTCTAAAAAAACTATTGAAAATGTGTTGAATTTACATACTCATAACCTGACACAAATTTCTCCTCGTTGCCCAACCTCTGACCTTCCCCATACATACACATACGCACACACACAGACACACACACTCTCTCTCACACACACACATTCTTAACTGGCTTTTTAGGCTGCAACAGGAGTCACTTTGTAAGTCTGCTCAAGGAAGATGTGATTAAGATAATTTGAAATAACCATTTTTCCCCACCTGGACTTATTAAAGCTAGATGTTTATCTAGAGGCATTCTGCACCCAACTATAAGCTGGGAGACCCCAGTGTCAACAGTAGTAGCAAAAAATGAAAGTTACTATAAAAATTCCATATTTTAAGAGAGAGGTATCTTTTAACAAAGTTTATAAATTGAGATATGCAAAATGAGTTTGTAATCTGTGGAAAATCTGTCTCAGGATATTTGATATAAATGCATTATATGTAGGGGGACATACTTTTAAGAGCAAAACCAATGCTCTTAATTGCTCATAAAAGAGTGAATAATTAATAGATCTATTAAGGCATACCTTCTATACTTTATGAATTTAATACTGAAAAGTAGTATAAATAAGAAAAAGCATTGAGCAAGGAAAACAGGCTATTGAACTGAATTCTGAAGTGTGTGTGTGTGTGTGTGTGTGTGTGTGTGTGTGTGTGGCTGGAGGTGGAAGTTTGAAATGCTCTTAAAATTATTTTTATAAATAGAATCCTATCAGGAATCTAAAGAAAAATAAAGTTGGGAAATTTAACTCTTTCACAAATGGCAGGATAGGAAGATGATGAAGACTTAAATTGGGAACTCATTTAAAAAGCTGCTCTGGTAAATCCATGCTGTGGATACCTCTCCTCTCCATGTATGTGGAGATGGCCACTATTTCAAGAACACAGGTTATAAGTAAATTCTAAATAAATTGCAAAGAGCTGAGGGCCAAGACGTGTGGCCATCCAAGTAGAAGGGTAAAGTACTTTTCTCAGCCACGCTGCTCATTCACTTGGTAAATCACAAGGAAACTGTCCTCTGTGGGATCTCAGAATACGTTAGTTCTCAAGCACAAGGGTGAGAACCGTCCTGACATACTTCCTCTCAGGGTTAAATAATCTGGATTCTGAGGGTCCATGGAGAAAGAGAGATGAATTAGAGGAATTAACCTGGGAACTTATCTTAGTCACATGTGTGCATTTCAGCGAGTGCAACAATCTAATTGTTGTTTTTTTTTATTATAGTGAAAGGTTATCTCTAATTCGTACTGATAGGAAGCCACGAGCTGTGTTCTGAACAATTTACTAAATATAAACGGCTGATACATGTTTTCGTGATCCAAATGAGGGCTCTTCCTACTTCTCACATTTTGATGGCTTGCTCACTTGTTTGTTTCTCCAAATTCTTTGCACTGCAGATCTTGGATCTGTTACCTTTGTACAAAGCGAGCCAATTGGGGAAATCCGCTCTCACTGCTCCTCTACTGAGGAAGCAGAACAACAGTGAGTTAATGATCTCGATGTTTCAGGCAAACTAGCTAATTCACATACAAATTAATATTTAATGTAACCTATGATAATTTTATTGCATGTTATTGCTTCAAAAAAAAAAAATCTTCCACCCCTTGGAAGTTTTTCCTAATTAATTGTAAATCTGTCCATTGCATCCTGCCCTAATTAAAAAAAATAATTAATTTAAAAAATAATAAATGCCATGATTCCTGCTTTACCTATCATCCCACAGTACATATTGGCGTCGTTTTATGGGTGTAATGTTAGTGGGCAAAAATGTCAATGCATAACATTAATATGTAGCAATATTAATGCCAAACAATGATTTAAGCCACAGGAGAATCTTATAGGTCAACTTCTAGTTGATTGCTATCTTAATAGGAGAGTAAAAAATGTTATACATCCCAATACTCTCTAAAAAGTGATTCTCCAAAGGGTGATTTTGCCCCTCAGGGTACGTTTGGCAAGGTCTGGAGAGTTTTGATTAGCCTGGCCGGAGGGGGTTTACTACTGACATCTAGTGGGTAGAGGTCAGGCCTGCTGGTAAACATGCTGAATTATAAAGAACGGGCCACCCCTACCCCAACAAACGATTCTCTAATCAAAATGTAAATAGGATTCCTATTTTCCTGCACTAAAAACTAACAAACTTTTTTTCACTGATGAAGGGTTTGCTTCCTATTTTAGGGAATTGTGTGTGTGTGTGTGTGTGTGTGTGTGTGTCTTGAGGCTGAGGAATGTATAGGCTGAAGATAAAATAAATTCTCTCGACTTAAACAAGCCAGAAGCAAAACATGCCTTCCTACCATTGCCTAATATAATAATTAAAATTACTAAGTCAAATTTCAAAATACAACTTACTGAGAAGAAACAAAGATCATATGTTCTCTGTAGAGTATTAGAATAATGCATTGGGTCACCATTAATTATTAAATGAAGCTACAAGTATGACAATAGCAAAAATATAAAAATGTAATGTGCAAAAAAATGTTAAAAAGTAACAAAAAAAGTAAAAATGTACATTTTTGTCCCTTATTCATAAAATGGCAATTTTCTGCAATGGCTAATCTCTGAAGCTGGGAAGGACAAAAAAGGAATTTGATGTTCCTCTTTACATTTATGATTTAATTTCCAGAGTGACTTCTTATTGTAACTGAAATTCTTTCTTGACTAGAGGTCCATCTGGGACTATTTATAAAATAAACTGTATTTCACAGGTCCTTTGCAAAGCTAATCAACAATGACAGAAAATAGCCTAGAATTGCCTTGGGCTAATTGTGGGTAGAAACTGTGCAAAGAGACATAAGGGAACCATTTGGAATGATGGAGATATTCTATATCTTGATAGGGGTGGTGATTGCATAAGTGTGTGTATTTGTCAAAACTCATTGGATACACTTAAAATGGGTGCACTTGAGTATAAGTAAATTGTATAATAATAAAGCAGGGTTGTTTTTTTTTAATTGCCTGCTTTGGATAATAAATCATATGGCTATTTTACTCCTAAATCTAGTTAAAATAGCATCTCACACTCAGATTTGGTAATCAAGTAACGCATTATTTTATGTGTGCAATGGCTACGAACAACTAGTACATCCTCTGTATGCTCTGCCCATACCAAATCATTTCCTTCTCTTTGTTTTAAAGATGAGGAAACAGAACCCAAATATTCTGATAGTAAAAATATCCTTTACTTTGAAAAAAAAAGAATATCTAAGGCATTCACACTATTATAATTACATTACTCATAGGTAAATTATGGACTTTGGAAACTAGCTACCTTACTTTTTTTTTTTTTAAGATTTGTTTATTTATATTAGAGAGAAAGTGGAGGGAGGAGCAGAGGGAGAGGGAGAGATTGAATCTCAAGCAGACTCCCAACTGAATGTGGAGCCAAATGCTGAGCTCAGTCTCATGACCCCAAGACCATGACCTGATTTGAAATCAAGAGTTGGAGGCTCAACCAACTGAGCCACGCAGGTGCCCCTGGAAGCTAGCTACCTTTCTGAAGGACACACAGTTATATAGTGAATATGCCAAGAACACAATATATACTTTCCTTAGCTTTTCACCATGATGTTTGGGCTGATCCTGTAATACATTAGATCTAACCTGGATGGAAAAAGAACTGTATGAATAAATAAGTTGGGTCATATATACTCCAGATATAACCTGGCATAGTTGGGATTTCCGACATAGGGTCACTATAGATGCTATTTTCTCTGCCATTTTTGACAAAATGTATTGCATTCTATAGCCTAAAAGAGCTCATGACTATTTGTTTTTACACTGAGATGGGACAGACATCCTTTCCTTTTAACACAGGTACAAATCAAGATACACCAAGAAAAGACACCTAAAATTGGTTTATCTTAAACTTAGCTTAATGATGGAAAAGTTGATGAGACAGTGTGTCAGTGAGGTTCCCAATAGGAAACAAATGGAATAATCAAATAAGGAAAACCTGAGAACATCTGGTTGACAAAGGACCCATGTGGGGGTCTGGTGAGGAAAGCACAAAGATAAACGGCATGAGAGGGCAGCAAAATGATTATATCACTCCTAGGATCAGCAGATAAAATATAAGGTGCTCCGTTAAATTTATATTTCAAATAAATAACAAATAAATGTTATAAATGTTTTAGTATAAATAGGCCATGTTCTCTTGCTTTTTTTTTTTCCCCCTATATCTTGTGACTCTTAAGTCTACTCCTCTCTACCAAATAAAACACAGGAGAAGAACAGAGCCAGCTTCTGGGCAGACCAGAAGACAGGGATTTGGACAAAGCAGATATCACAAGTAGAGGAGAGAGAGAGAGAGAGAGAGAGAGAGAGAGAGCGAGAGAGAGAGAGAGAGTGAGGGACCCCCACAGCGAGGGAGCCTGTGGATGAGGCATCTGGCCTCACTTTTCTCCCACCTCCTGACTTCGACACAAACTTCCCAGTGTCTGAACCCCCAAAGACCAGCTTCCTAAGCCGGAGCACAGGAGAAAAGGAAGGGCAGAGTGAATCTGGAGGAACAAATAGAAACTATCTAGTCCAGAGAGGATTACATTCCTAGCATAGCCAAGGCGGTGGCCACGCTTTGGACAAAGGAATCTAATACCTGAAGTGACACCTGATTCATAAATGAACTTAAAATTCATTTCAAAAATAAAATCAATAGGAATATATAAACTGATGTACATAGTATATTTTTATTCAAAATATTTATCCTGTGTAACACAGTTCTAAACAGGGAACATGAATTGTACAAAAAAAATACATGAAGTGACTCAATGGAATACTCAAGAAAACTAGGTTGCCACTTCTTTCAAAGAGGAAAAGTAAGTCAAAACGGAAACCAGATTACAGCATCCACATAAGAAAAAAAAAAATGATGGTCCGAGCCTATGGCATTTCTCTTACAAAAGCAGGTAAATGAAGGTCCAAACTTCTATAGAGTAAATCCAATATTCCTTTATGGATAGATTGTTTTAAGATTTAAAGACTTTTAAAAACCATTCCAGATATGTCACTCTACAATTATATTGCTTATGGTAGCCATTGCTTATGATGACACATAAATATTTTCTGACCAAAGCATTTTGTAAAATTTATCTGCACTCGTGATTTCATATACCTTAAAAATGTTCATGATAAGGGAAAACTTAAATAGTAACTTACACGGTACGATCAAAAATCATGATAAAATAAACACGCAAAAGCATAGACACAAAATACATGTGCATACATATCTATCCGGAAATACATGCACAAAAACAATGACATTACTTGTAATTCTGGATATAGGAACTACGGGTGACATTTTATCATATTTTTACTTTACTTTCTAAATTTCCCATTCTAAATGATTTTTTATAATCAGTCAAAATAAAATAAGTAACATTTTAATATTCTTTTGTGAGGTTTTTATGTTCTAGAATAATCATTTTAATTGTCCTTTTACATTACTTGTGATTCTGGTGGAAAAATGATTCAAAAGAAGAACATACTTACTCTAGGATAACACGTTGGAAATACCCCAGAGAAGAAGACTGTAACTTTGTGTGTTCTTTTAGTTTTCATAGTAAAATGGAAATTGTTTGTAGTTGTTGCCAAGAATAAGGCTTTGTAACTTTGAGTTTGGCACACACCATATACTACATATCACTATCCAAATGTTGCTGGAAAATCTGAAGACTTTTTTAGACACTTTTACAAGAGTGAGCGAAGTATTATCTTATCACAGTTAACAATTATATGTTCATTCTCTTGAATGAGTACAGGGGAAAACATCAAGGGACATTTCTGGCCTGGCATCCTGACTCTCCATATTTGGCATTGGAATGACTATCACTCCATAATTGGGCTAGTGTCCAGGGAAAGTAGAAATGGCTCACGGTAGGGGACATGCACTTGGCAGTGTTTGGGCCATTTCTCAACATTTCAGTAACTGGAATGCCTCATTTCTCTGTGTCGACAGTCCTGAGTAACATAGTAGTACCCAGGAGATCATTTAAACTCTAATTTTTTTTTAAAATAGGTAGCTTTTCCAGGCAAGCATAGCATTTTGCATCTTAAGCCCTGTCATCACCCATAGGAAAAAAATATATATGATGTATTTCCTTTCATGCATCTAAGTTCAAATTTTTGAGGTCATTCTTTTTTTTTTTTTTCCAAATAATCGCTGGATACAGTCCTTTTTTTTTTTCTCCTTTCTAAGTTTCAACAGCTTACCCTTAAAAGACATAGATTAAAGAAATGCTAAGACTTGCATTTTTTTCTAAAACAAAGATTAGTGCTCACTGTATGAAGCCAATATCCCTCTATGGGAAAAAACAATATTAATAATTAGAGGATTTCTAAATTGCTGAATAAGGATGTGGCAAGTGTTTTATTTTTTATTTTTAAGTGCATTCTGAAGTCTCGGGGTGTGGCTTGCAGCAAATACAAAACAGAACATTGTCAAGTTAACAGAGAAGAGAATGTGAGGCCCAAATTGCTTATTTCAGTTTGAGCTTCTGCTGCAGGTGGATAAACAGGGTCCACTGGAAGGGCCCAGTATCATTTACTCACTGGGTGATAAGAGAATAATGTATGGTCCCTACCACTCCATGTTAATTACAAAAGAAGAATAGTGTTCTTTTTAGCTCCGTGTCACCAAACTATGTGAGACAGTCAGGAATATTTAGTGTTTAGGGGAGAGAACTGAATCACAGTAGCAACAATTTGGTCAAATTATGTTCTTGAGGTCTTTCATTTGTCCTCCCCCAAAACATCCATACTTGTTGTCGGGCATACTCAGCAATTAATAATTAAATTCCTTTAATTTTAAAATTAAAATTTTTAGGATAATTTTCAAAAACTTTCCTTGAAACACATACACTCCCACCGTTACATGCATACTTTCCATATGCTGCATGTATTAGAGTTAACTCAAGACAAAAAATGAAAATGCGCCCCTGTATATTAGGAAATTCTTAAGGCTAGCAACTAGGAAATACTCACATAACAAACCTGTAAGCAGTATCTCCATCCCAAAGAGTGGAAATGTGAATAAATTCAGGGGTAGCTTACTGTTTCACTGTGGAATAACCACTTCAACAGGATTTTAGTTATAGAAGTTAATATTAGGACCTGGGTTTGATTTGGGAGGGGGAGGGTGTTCCGACACCTGATGCAGATTTTCTAGTATTTTAATTGATTATACTTAACAGATCTAAGTCTGCACAGCATTCTTCCTTGCTCTTGTTTGATTTTGCATTCCCTTTACCAAATTCTAATGCCTTTTTGGGGGGTGAAAATGTGTCACTAGGAGGTAATGCATTTGGTCCTTAGTGATTTGAAGGAGAGACACATGGATACAATGAAAATGCAATCCTGCCCTTCCTCTCCTACTGGGTGACACACTTAGAAAAGAATGAACTGAGATGGCTACAGTTCCACACATTGCTGCTGTCGCATGTACTGCACTTGCAAAGACTGTGTAGCCTATCTTTGTGAAATATGCCAAGGTACTTCCTCTTGTGTACTAATTAATGAGTGGCCTAAGGGATGCCAGAGGGCAAGGCTACTTCTCTGGCTAAAAAGTGGGTTTCTCTGAGGCCCATGGGCACTCTAGGCTTTGAGGCTCCCCATCAGATCTTTTCTGAGGATACCTGCTCTGACCATGACTATTCCAGGACCTAAGAGTTCCTGTATCTAACTGTTGTTATTAGCTAATCTTTCTATTTTATTTTCCTTCTATATTTTCTGATGCAAGAACTCTGAAAAGATGCTTCATGTGATTTGGGAAAACAGAGACACTGCTCTGGTTTTATCCTCCCATGAGATACTGTGGATATGAGAGAGCAGGCATAGCATTGGGAAAAGCAAAATCCAGGGCACCTGGATGGCTCAGTGGTTGAGCATCTGCCTTTGGCTCAGGCCCTGATCACAGGGTCCTGGGGTCGAGTCCTGGATCAGGTTCCCTGTGGGGAGCCTGCTTCCCTCTGTGCCTATGTCTCTGCCTCTCTCTCTGTGTCTTTCATGAATAAACAGATTTAAAAAAAAAAAAAAAGGAAAGGAAAAATCCAAAATCTTAAGGAGAAACAGCAAGTTAAATATGGCAGATTTCTTCTCCCCAGCCTCATTAAAATAACAATAAAATTAACATTAAAAGAAGGAGAAAAAAAAGAAAAAAAAAGAAAAGAAGGAGAAACTCTACAAAGACAAAAAAAAAAATAGAACTCAAATACAATTCAGAAATTTCAACAGACTTTAAGAAAACTGCAGATTCAGGAAAGGAAAAGACTTCGCAGATAGGAAGAATTTGCAACCTAAAAGTATGACTGGCCCTAAAAATCTCATAAGAGTTAGACTCCAGACTATGGCTACTACCCAGAGGTGAGGTAAGGTGGAGTGCTGAGTACACACAAAGTAGTTGAAAGAAATGGGAGCCTCAGTTCTGAAACAACAAGGAAAAGAAATCTCCCAACAATGTGAGGGATCCTGGAAGTAGATCTATCTTCACTGGAGCCTCTGATAAGACCACAGTCTTGGATTTCAGTCTGTGAAAAGAGAACCTGGAGTAGAAGACCCAGATGAGTCATGCCAGCACCTGACTTACAGAAACTTAGAGATCATAAATGTGTTTTAAGCCCCTGGGTTTATGGTAATTTGCTATGCAGCATCAAAAACCAATACAGTCTCTCAAACTCCTTCCCATATCCTCCACCTGGAATTTTAGCTTTGAAAAGAACCCCATCTCAAGAAGATTAAAGAATTGTTTGCTTTAAAACCTAAGAGGTGTGATTTACTTGCCAGAGGGACTTCTAACTAAATGGCCAGCCGCAGTCTGATCACCCCACATGCAAACCCATTAACTAATATGCATCTTGTACATTATATGTATGTTATGGAATTCCAAAGGTTTTTCTAGAGTTATACCAGAAGATCACCAGAATTTCAAATAAGAATTTCCAATCTGAAGACACCAAACAAACAAATTAAAGGTGTCCAGAGAAAACAGAGGCAATTCAGATAAGAAAGAAAGAAAGAAAGAAAAAAAGAAAGAAAAGAAAGAAGAAAAGGAAAGAAATTTAGAATTCAGGTTCTTATAAAACATGTCAGATCCTTTTTATTTTCAGATATCCTTTTGATGCTCAATTACTTTTGATCATCTGTTAGCTAGGTACTATAACTTCTTTGTAAGGGCAGAAAAATAAATGTCTTTTCCTTTATTACTTCTTCCGGATTCGAGGACCAGTGCTAGTTCAATCATTTTCATTTTGTCATAATAGAGATCTAAATCAAAAATCTTTTCAAAGCTTTGTGATTTTTAATGCCAAATAAACATACAACCAAGTTGTAATTTTTAATCTGATAGTCAAGAGCTGAAAGAAATGTTAGGATAAATGAAATGAGTTTTGCTAGACATTCCTGAAGGAGGTATTTTTAAATGTTACCTTGTGATAACATATGTCAAATGTATTATAAGCATTGCTATAATCTTCTCTGAACACTACTTGTCAAACTTACCTCCAATAAAGCATAAACTGCTGGAGGATTGGCTCATCACAAGTAAAGACAGAAAGTAAAATCCTTCTTTTTTTTCTGTTGAATCTTCACAAAGACTTGCACTTCTGTTTCTCATCTTTAGAGAAAACTCATGTGTTTTTCTGAGAAAAAATACTCTTTGAAATATTGAATTAATAAAAAAGTTCTTAATTATAACATTTTTAAAAAATATTTTATTTATTCATAAGAGACAGAGAGAGAGAGGCAGAGATAGGCAGAGGGAGAAGCAGGCTCCATGCAGGGAGCCCGACGTGGGACTTGATCCCGGGTCCCCAGGATCAGGCCCTGGGCTGAAGGCGGCACTAAACTGCTGAGCCCCCTGGGCTGCCCCTTAATTATAACATTTTAATGATGATTTGCAGCATTAAAAAAAATAGCAGTGTTAAAAAAAAATAGAGAGTGTAGTAATTAGGCACTCTACAGATCTTTTCCCCGGAATATAGAAATCGAATAAGAATTCATTGCAAAACCCCTGATCTCCTACTTTCTTCTTTAATTAATACTTATAAATTATTTGAAGTATTTTCCATTTTTATTTTTGGATATTTTAATCTGGAGCCCATCATCTGGTCTACAGATTGTGGAGTCCTGGTAAGAGTTTAACAACCTGAAAAAATATAATTAAAGCCCTAATGTGTATTTTTTACAGATTTCCTATACATAAATACTGTCACAATGGTCAATTTTAAGCTATCAACATGCTATCACTGAAGGTGAAGTTGGAAAGAGATGCTCACAATTGGTTCTCATGAGTCAGTGCAAGTCAGCTCCAGTATACCACTCTATTTAACCAGTATACCTCATATTTTAGGCCCTATGATTCTCAGATGCTTTAATTTAACATGAGTATATGTTCAATTTAAAAACATGAGTATATATAACATTTGCATAGAGCTTGTGCCAATGGATGACTTACTTTTTTTTTCTGGTGGGGATCTGAAATGTTTAAAATATTACTGATTTTATGCAAAAAAATACTAGGATTGCTTTGATGATTTAATGTTGCTACATATATTGTTGGTGCTAATGGAAATGATCAAAATTAAACTTGGAAAATTAAAATTTGCTTCATTTTTTCTTAGTGGATTCTCTAACTCAAAAGCATCAATATACACCTTTTTCTAATCTCTAGAAAATTATATTAAGGAAGTATGCCCTTTTAAAGTTGATAGATAGCATCTCCACATTATTTGTAGTTTATATAAAATTCAGATCCGTGAAAGATTAGTAAGAAGAAAAATAAGAGAAAGTATTTTGAATGTAGCCCAATAACAAAACAATAATTCTATAATTACACAAACACTGAAATCACCAGTTCTAATTTCTCTACTTTCTCTTTCCACTATTAACCAACGTGATTAACTGAGTCTCCTGGTTTCACTTGTGCTCATGAAATTCCTCATGATTCTAAAAGCTGAATGGAAGTATGATGTAGAAAATGATTGCAAATAGAATTTTTGTGTACTAATTAAGACTATTGTTGTGTGACAAAAATGCTCCTGGTGATCCTGGAAGGAAAGTGAGCCAGGTTTATTGATGAGAAAAGTGCTGTTTTCTATACTCACGTATTGTGAATCAGGCTCCCCACCAAAAACAGACCCCTACATGGAGATGTATGTACAAAAGATTTCCTTGGGAGAGGTCTTAAGCCCATCACCTATAAGGAGCAAGGAGAGAAGGACTGAAGGAGAAGCAGATGCATCACGGGCTTTAGCCAATCCAGAGGGAAGTTCTGCAACTGGAATGGTCCTTTCAAGATGCCTCAAGTCAAGGCAGAGGAGTGAGACCTGATGCAGAGACAAATCACTGAACATAGACCATCCCTAACCCAAGGAGGAGACATAAATTCTCTTCAGCCAAGGACAATCCTAGAGAGGGACTCAGCTGTGTCAGCAGGAGATACTCCCAGCATCTAGAGTGAGTGCCAGGAATGAGAGCTTGGATCTGGAAGTAGAGATGCTGAGGACCCTGTTCAGAGCACTGCGAGTACAATCTCATTAAACAATGAACCTCTTATCCTAGCTCTACTTCTTTTCATTATTAATATTCTATTTCAGTTTTTTTTTTGAAGCTGAGGAGATCGTAATTGCTTCTTAGTCATTTACATTCTGTTTGGAAGTGAACAGTTTAGTTTCTCTACATGTTATTATTTCTAAAACTATTTTCTTATGGAGTATCATTCCTTAGCATGAGATGTTCAAGGCACTGAATGCAAACAGATAACAGATACAATATTAAGTGTTAGAGGAAATGTTTCACCTTTTGTGTTTTTCTTTTTTCTTTTTTTTAAGATTTTATTTATTTATTCATGGGAGACACAAAGAGAGAGGTGGAGACACAGGCAGAGGGAGAAGCAGGCTCCCCACAGGGAGCCCGATGTGGAACTCCATCCTAGGACCCCGGGATCATGACCTGAGCCAAAGGCAGACACTCAACCACTGAGCCCAGGTGCCTCTCACCTTTTATGTTTTTAAGAAATGAATTTGTTTGAGTATGATTTTTATTACAGTCAATTGTGAATGGCAAAAGTAGGAAAAGCCCTTTGATGTTTCTTGATTAGGTAAATCCAAGCCATTTATATTCCAGTTAATTTACACAGTAACATCAGTGAGGTCATAAATAGTGGGCTGTACTTCACAGGAGCTAACCATCACCTTTAAAGTCAAGATGTCCCAAGGGTACGTCTTGTGAACTAGCTATGAAGCTTTCATGGTAACAAGATAGGGGACAAGTATTAATTGGATAGGAGATGGCATCCAACATGGATTACAGTTTATATTCTTAGGGTTTTCAAGGTGAATGTCTTACAGTTATATCCTAGTTTTTGAACTTGTTGAACAAGAGATGGACAGAGATTTACCTTTTCAATGTAACTGTGTTATAACCTATTTTATTAAGTGTGTGTGTGTGTGTGTGTGTGTGTGTGTGTTTATGTGGGTATTTGACAATTCTGGCTTCAGTTTTATCTCTCAGGAAAGCTAAAGTAGTGGATATAAACCTACACTTTTCTGTTACATAACAACATGTGATTTTCAAAGTGGGGAAAGTAACTATTTAGCCTAATGTGGTTAAAGAATTTCAGGGTTAGATAACAGTCACATTTTCTACTTCTCTTTCCTTGCACATTATATTCAATTTTAACCTTACTGCTTTCTAGATGAAGCATTTGAAACATAAAAAATTACAGTTCTTGACACATAAAGCCTTAAAATAGTTATTAATGATATTCTTCCAAAGGTAATTTATTAATGTCATCATTGGCATCTTGGATCATCATAAATAGCCTAGAATCTGAATTTTGCCTGATACAGCATTTGTTCCCAGCTAAACTACTGGTCCTCATAATCTATGATGTTCATCATTATGTGTATATATATAATATATATAAAATATTATATATATAAAATTCATAATTCTCTCTATATACATACATATATATATAATTTTTCTTGATTGGGAGAAAATTTTCATTTTTATCCCAAATATTCTGAATGCATAATAGAAACATTGTCAACATCTGGTGGAAAACTCCCACCAGAAATTAATTACATAGTGAAATATTGCATTTGACTGTTTCCAAGAATCCACAACCTTTATCATACTGATAATGGGCAATTGGGCACTCAGGATATTGAGACAGAATAATTTCCTAGGCATTACACTAGGGAGGAAGACAGATTTCCAATGGGACCGGAGCTGTTGGAAAGGAAACAAAGAATAAAATTTCCTAGTCTATCCCTTTCTCACTTCTAAAATGCTAAAAATCACAATTCTCTGTCCCCCACACTATTTTATTTTAATTTAAAGTATATTACCTACATATTCTCTATATGTTTACTAATTGTCTCTCTAGTTATTTTAGAAGTTATTGAGCGAAGGCTATTTAAAATTCTCTATAAATACTGTTGGAACAATTGGATTCCTATATGGAAAAAAAGGAACTTTGAGCCATGCTTGTGCCATATACAAAAATAAACAGAAAGTGGATCACGGACCTAAATGTAAAATGTAAAGCTATAGCATTTCTTAAAGAATACTTAGGGGAAAAATGGCTTGTTAAAATTGGCTGTGTAAAAATTCCTTAGACTCAGCCCAGAAAGCATGAACGACAAAAATTGATAAATCATATTTTATCAAAATTAAAAATCTCTGTTCTTCATAAGACATTGTGAAGGGGATAATGTGACCATAGACTAGCAGAAGATTTTTGCAAATAATATATCTGATAAAAGACTTGTATATAAAGAATTTTTAGAACTTGAAAATGCAAAAGCAAACAGTGGATTTTTTTTTAAGGGTAAAGAATTTAGCAGGCACCTTACCAAAGAAGATACACAGATGAGGAATAGACACATGAAAATTGGCTCAACATTATTAGTCATTTAGAAAATGAATTTTAAAAACACAATGGAATATGACTTCCTACCTAATAGAATTGCTAAAATTCAAAGACAGACCATACGTAGTTTTGACAAAGATGTGGAATGATTAAAACTCTCATGCACTGCTGGTGGGAATGTAAACAGATAGAACCACTTTGGAAAAATCATTTGGCAGTTATCTAAACATTTAAAAATAAATCTACAGTATAACCCAGCCATTCTACTCCTTGGTATTTTAAGGGAAAGCATGTACCCATATAAAAACATGTACAGGAATGTTCACAGAAGGCTGATGCTCCTGTATGTGAAAGGATACCAGACTGACAAAAATGTATTTGTCCATCAACAGGCAAGTGGATAAAATAATTGTTTTCTATACATAATGTTCTATTATAATATTTTGTTATAAAATAATATATACAATATAAATAATTATATGATTATTTCTATATTATATAATTACATACTATTATATTTTAACATTATATATATCATGGACTATTAGTAATACAAAACAATGAGTTATTAATAAACATCACAAGATGGCTGAGTCTCAAAACAAATGTGCAGAGGGAAAGCAGAGAGACAAAGAATACAACTGTATGATTCCATCTCTGGAAAATTATAGGAAAATTCAAACTAAAATATAGGAACAGAAAAAAAAAGATTGGATACCTAGGGATGGGCATGCAATAGAAAATGTAAAGAATTGTAAAAGGGTACAGGAAAATTTGAGGGGCTAATACATATGCTCAGTGACTCTATTATGATAACTGCTTTACAAGCATCTAAATAAAGCAAAACTTATCACATTGCAGACTTTAAATATGTGCAGACAATTATACCTCCATAAAGCTATAAAAAATTTGGAAAAGTAGTTGTCACTAGGGGAAAGGGAGCAGTCTATGATAGAGAAGAGCTTCTGGGATGTATCAACATTCTGTTTCTTGACTTAGGCATAAAAAACCCAGGTGTTTTTTTATTACACTTCATTCAGCTGAATAAGACACTATTTTATGTTTATGCACTATTTGTTCATTGTATTTCATAATTCTAAAAGTTTAAAAAATAATATATACATTATATTTGGAAACTATAACTTCTTTAAAATAGGTAAGTATCCCTAAAACTCATGAATTTTGTCATTATTCCTTAATAACAGCCTCAATAATTACTCATTACTTATAATTATTTCTTCATAATTGTGTAATTCCTTAATAATGCCAACCTCGGCCTTAATAGTGGTATATACACACCCCTTCATGTGAATTTATAAATTATGTGCAGTTTAGGCTTCTTTTGGAAACTGAAGTTGGTCTTTACATTCCTATGCAAACTGCTTTTAAAAGATAAACCAGAAAACTACAACTGAGTCATATCTCTTTGAGCCTTGTTGGTGGTCCATGCATCATGGAAATGTCTGTTAATTTTTCCGGTGGTACTGCTAGGTTTATGGCAACATTTGGAAGAGTGGCAACTGGGAATAGTGTACTATTTTATTTTATGTTATCTTTATGGCTTAACCATATTCTGTAGCCATTAGGTACAGTGACTCTCTCATCCCCTGGGGTACAATATTATATTTATTGTACGCATTTATCTTGTCTCTGGTGGTTCATTTTCTTTTCCATCCACGGTGAATTTCCTTTCTGCCTTCCACATTACATCTAGGAGTCCTTGCATTCAATTGCTCAAAAGGCATTATTATCATGGAGTGAAGTCTATATGAAGAGTCTGGGAGGAAGTGTTTGTATCTATAAACGGCTTCAAGAAAATGTCCTCAGTAGTCAAGGAGAATGATGATCATGTGTCTAGAATTTAGAAGTGGGAAAAAACTTATAAAATATTAGTGTCCATAGAGCAAAATGAGAAACACATCCAAATGTTATGAAGGAAAAACATAATTTATTAAAAAAGGAAACATTTGAAGCAGTGACGGGGATTGCTTTCTCAGTGATGGTCCTAGTCTGTGGCACTAAAGAGTATCATTTTTCTTTTGAATAGGCCCTAGGTCTTATGGATACATGATTATTTCCATTTCGAAGATTTATGCCAAAGAGTCTTAATGCTAAACCTGAGACAACAGAGAGAATCAGGTTCAAAGTGGAGGTTTAGATTTTTGTACCGTGTATTTTGTACACACAGTAAGAGCATCAGTCATACTAAAGCACAACATATTGTGACCTAATAAGAAAGAACATACAAATCTGTACACAAGAGAAGAGTCTCTTATGGAACAGGTTCCTTTATACTGAGAACTTGCATGGATACTTCAAGTGGTAATCTTTCCCATTTGCACCATTCATAAAGTCATAAACTCAGAAAGACATATTCAAATAAATTGTATGCTCTAGTGAACTTACTCTTCTCCTCCACTACCTTTCCTTTTATGCATGTTTTTCATTTAACCATGATACAATCATCATTTGATTTCTCCTTTTCTGGACCACATTTAAAAAATAGTTAAATAGCATGTCTGCTTCAGGCTTTCAAATTACTTATCATTAAAAAAAATCTATGTTAAGCAAAATGAATAGGTAAACGAACTTATGGTTTTTTGGCAACATAGGTTTCAGACACTTTTTGTTTACCCAATAAAATAATTTACCTCTTTTGTTTATGAACCCATTTCACTTCAAGTATTTCCAGGCATCTCCCTGCAATTAAATTGCTTCTAATTTTTTCCAGCTGTGATATCTTAGTTTGTGGGGGGCATTCATTAGGCTATACCAGTTCTAAGAATTACACTGTCACTTATTTGCAGAAGGCATGATACTGTACATAGAAAACCCCCCAAAATTAGAAGTTCTAAGTGAATTCAGTAAAGTTGGAGGATAAAAAGTTAATACTGAGAAATCAGTTATGTTTCTATACACTAATAACAAAGTAGCAGAGTGAGAAATTAATAAAACAATTCCATTCACAAATGCACCAAAAAGAATAAAATATCTAGGAACAGACTTCACCAAGGAGCTGAAATACTTACTCTTGAAATTATAAAACATTGATAAAAGAAATTGAAAGCAGCACAAATAGTAAGCTATCCCATGCTCGTGAAATGGAAGAATTAATATTGTTAAGTGTTCATACTGCCCAAAGCTATCTACAGGTTAGAAACAATCCCTATCAAAATGTCAATAGCATTTTTCACAGAATGAGAGCATATAATACTGAAACTTGTATGGAACCACAAAAGACCCCTATTAGCCAAAGCAATCTTGAGAAAGAAGAACAAAGCAGGAGTTATCACAATGCCAGATTTCAAGATACAGTATAAAACTATAGTAATCAAAACAGTATGGTACTAGAACAAAAAACAGACACTTGAATTAACTCCTTTAGAATGGCAATATACCTGTCTATGAACATTTCAGAGCAATGTGAATTAAAGAGAGACAATTGTACTTTCATTCTTATTTGAATCATTAAAAGGCAAATAAAAAAAGACCAATCAGTTATGCTTATTGAGGGTGACATCTGCCGCCAATTAACTTCTTATCATTAAATTGAGGCGGGGGGGGGGGATGTTGCTATTTCTTTGTGATAATCCTACAGGTATTTATAGTTGTTGGGCAATTCTCAATACTTTCATTTTTTAAGATCCACATAGTATATGCTATAAAATGCATTACATTATATTACGTTAGATACACATAGTTCTTCTTACTGAAGTTTGCTCACGTACAATGCAAGGTTAGATTTAAATGATCCCTTTGCCTCATTTTCTACATGAGAATTCAAGCACGCAGCATAATTTTTCATCAGGTTTATGCAAAGTTCAAAACTATCCATTCAATTAATGGGTTAAATATTTCTATCCAAAAATAAATTTGCTAGAATAGTGCAGATCTTGTGTTTCATTTTGAAAATAATACAAGTAATTCCACTGTTTGGAAAATGTCTTCTGGAGAGCTCTCTCCATCCCACAATCATGATTTGTGAATGATACCACCAGTTTGGCAAAGTTTTCATCTCTTCTGGGGAGAGAGAGGTGGAAGAAAGCACAAGCTGTTTCTAAACTACATTATTTTTATTGTTTTTAATAAAATGAGACTGACCTTTCCTTCCATCAGCAGCTGAAGGTACCAGTATGTAGGAAGGCATATCCATACATCTTTACAGGAAATCCATCTGTAAGAAAAGAATGTTTGATGACTTTATCTGCAAGGAGGCTCTAAATAGGGCATAGTCATAAAGGAGTCATCTGGAACAGTAGACCTACCTAATCTGTCAACTCTTAGAGCAAAACAAATGAGATACTGTTTCACACTAGCCAATATTTACTAAAGACCTACCTACATTGTTTTAAATCCTTGAAACATCAGAGGCAGGGTCAGTCCTAATATCTTAATTTCATGGATGAACAAACAAAGGGTTCAGAGAGGTGATACAGTTGTTAAAAGACAGAGCTAGGCTTTGCTTCCAGGTTTGTCTGGCCCCACAGCACATCCTTTTCCCCATTATGTTAGTCTTATTACTTCTTACTTTGAAAGCAATATAAAGAAGCTATTTTAAGAGTAGGTGAAGAGGTCACTGAACCTCAGCCTCCCTGTATATGAAATTGCAAAGGAATAAACAGAAATAATAACAACCGAAAAATATACCTTTACAGCCAGCATCTCAAATAAGAAACATCCAAAGTGGGACCCAAAGCAACGACTTCAGCTTTCTCAGAGTTATTTCATGAATGTTCTTTTCATATTGAGCTGCTCTTAACTTTTGAAAGAAAGTAATTATAATCGTGATGGTGATGATGTTGAAACTACATTTCTAACCAACTCAGCATCGTTGCATAAGGAATCTTATAATGGTTGGAAGGAACGCTTGTCTACAAGTCTACTCCAATTACATAACAATAGCACCAATGGGTACTGAGTGATAAATATACTGAAACATGAAATAAGTCCTTTGAATTTAGGTACAGTGCCCTTTGTGCCAAATGAAGAACCAAAACATGAAACAATTTCATTTTTAACTTAAAATCATATCTTGTCGCAAAGCTGACATGGTTTTACGCTATCATGGTATCATTACATTATAAGCACAACTCAAGAAAATGATGAACAGTAGAGCAATCAAATCCATGAAATTGTTTATCTCTGAGAGATCGTGTCTTGACCCTCATCTAGCTTTTGTTTTAATGTCGGCATTTTTTTTAAAGGATATTAAGGTTCTTAAAGCCACGTTTTATCCTCTGCCAGATATCAGGACTGTTGTGATTTTATTCAGTTCTCTTCTCATAATTTCAGAAAAATCTGAAAATATAAAGGTTAATTAATTTCTGATGTCTTACAAATGATTGACACAGTCCAAGAGTTAAAGAAAACACATTTTTTCCAAGTTTAAAGACCTGAGATGGGATTTCAGAATCAAACGTGCCTGCGGATTGCTTTTCAATGGTGGGCCTTGCTCTGAGATTGTCCTTTTTCCATTCACCATTCCAGGTTTTTTTTTTTTTTTTTTCCAAAAATCTCCTGTGAGGTCCGAATGGTAGCCAGCATTCTGTCTTTGGTTGATGAGCCTGTACATTTCCTAATCCAACACTTCTCTTAAAAAAGGAATGTAGAAAGTATATTGCAATTAATAGTAATGGGGGTGTCCTACAATTTTCCAAACCCTGGAAACTTGCCTGCTATTCTTTCTTATTCCTTGGTTGAAAGCAAAACAATCAAAACCCGAGGAAGGAAAATAGGCCCCGCTAGCAGAACGTGAAGCTGCTGCCAGATGGCTTCCCAACCTTTATCCCTGGGTGTCATTTTGTTTTTACGCCATTTAGGTATACTTGTTCATAATAACAAAGGCTTTTCAAAAGTGCGACAATCCTGCAAAACAAGAGTTACTACAGCCAAAGGGCACTTTCTCTTTCTTACTCAGCGAGGCTTGGTACACATCTGTTTCCATCCACAGTCACTTGTTTCAAGGCACCTGCGTTATGTCTCAAGGCTCTGTTTTGAGCTGCTCTCAGCGCCTGTATGTCCCTGCTTCCCCTGCTTCGGCAGTGTTTTCCTGTCCCTCTTCCTCTGTCTTTTCTAAGAATTTAGTTATTTATAGTCCTTGTTGCATACAACTTGGAAACTCAGAATGGGAGTAGAGCTGGCCAGCCGCTCATTTGTCTGTTCTGAAGCCCAAACAGGTTCATTCAACCACAGACTCCCTGGAGGGTCTTTGGGTTCTTGCCTTCTCAGTTTCAGGGAGGCTCCTTGCCCCCAGTGAATTTTTGGGAAAAGCATAGCAGCCTTCACTAATCTTGAATGTACTAGGCATCTAACATGAATGTAATGCTGTGTGAGGACCTGAAGGTGGTACCAGATTGTATTACATTGTCCTTACCCCAAGACTTTGTAGCAATTCAAAAAATATAATTATTAAATAATAATGATAATAACAATAATAAAAGAAGAAGAGAGGGAGAAGGAAGAGAAGGGGAATAAGTAGTAGTGGTAGTAGTAGTAGTAGTAGTAGCAGCAGCAGCAGCAGCAGCAGTAGTAGTAGGATTCTAATCCTGGAACAATTTTTAGGAAAAAAAATATTCCCAAGTCTGGGACAATCAAGGAGGGCTTCATTCACCAGGTGAAACTCTAACAAGATATCAAAGAGAGGATGGAAAGAGTGGAACTTCCGTTTCATTTCTTTCTTTCTTTCTTTCTTTCTTTCTTTCTTTCTTTCTTTCTTTCTTTCTTTCTTTTTTTTTTATCTTATTTATTCATTCATGAAAAAATACAGAGAGAGAGAGAGGCAGAGACATCGGCAGAGAGAGAAGCAGGCTCCACTTAGGAAGCCGGATGTGGGACTCGATCCCGGGTGTCCAGGATCACGCCCTGGGCTGAAGGTGGTGCCAAACCACTGAGTCACTCAGGCATCCCAGGTTGGAATTTTCATAGGCGATAAAGAACAGAAATCATACTGATTCAACAACACCTTTATCCACTTTTTCCTCTATGTATCCAATCTGCAAACATGTATTTAGTACACGCAACATGCCAGATATTTTTGTTAAGGCCTCACAAGGACAAAAAGATGAGCAACCAAAGTCCCTACCCCCCCCCCAAAAAAAGTCCCCACCTTAGCAAACAAGGATAAAATGTATTGAGGATGCAGCAAAACAATGGTAACAAAGGTGATATCCACTTGAGTCAAGAAAGTGCAAAGTTTTCTGGGAGCACAGGGAAAAGAGTGGAAAAATAGCAAAGTACTCCCAGAGAAGTTAATAGTGAACATTTGAAATGAGAGGGACTAACGTGACTAAAACTCTATTTATTTTAAATATAAATTAAAGAACCAAAGCCAGAGTGCAAGACTCAAGAAGAGCCAAAGATAAGGAGAAAATCTTCCAAAATTTTATTCTGGAGTCAGTAATAATATTGATGAATGTGGAAGACGCCTCATAAAGTCAGATATTCAGAGATTTAACATTAGAAGGTAATTTAAATAAAATATATTCCTGTCCAGGGGTGTCTGTGTGGCTCAGTGAGTGAAGCATCTGCCTTCGGCTTGGGTCATGATCCTGGGATCTTGGGATCAAGCCCCGCATCAGCTTCTCCCTCTTCCTCTGCCTGCCACTCCCTCAGCTTGTGCTTCTCTCCCTTTCTCTCTGCCAAATAAATAAATAAAAATCTCTAAAAAATATATTCCCATCTGTTCTTATTAGTAGAAGGGCCCTAAGCCACAGCTCCCCCTCAAAGTTCAATAGATCAAGTGCACAATCAAAGTGCACTTAGGTTTATCAGCTGATTAAATCCTCCTGACAGGACAACAATTATTATGATGATGACAATCCCCTTTTTACCAAAGAGGAAACTGAGGCAGAGGATGATGAAGCAGCTTTTTTAAAGGCTCACAGCTTCTAAGTTTGCGAGTTGGGCCTAGAACGTGGGATCCTGGATCTGGTTCTTGAATTCTAAACTGTCCTGCTACCATTCCTCAGGCTTGAGTCCAGGGAAGGAGGAGGAGGAGGAAGAGGAGAAGAAGAAGGAGGAAGAGGCAAGAAGACATAGTGTTGATTCACAAACTGGCCCCACACACGGAGAGCCAGGAGAGATGGGAAACACAGACAGGCCACTCCAGGTGGGCAGGTGGTGGGTGCAAGAAGCAAAGGGGAGTTAACTTATGAGACTTGTCTCTGGTGCTGCCAGAGGAGTTGATCTCCACACCCAGCACCATAATCTTCAGTGTTTCTACAAAGGCCTTAAAGGGGCTCCATCATGTATATCATCTCTCTCAAGGCTGTGTCCTTGGAACCGGTTCCCACTGTCATCCCAGAGGGTGGAATATACATTGTACATTTCAAGGACAGGGAGGGGTGAGGAACCTCCAGTGGCCCAAGCCCAGCTCCTGGGTCACATGTGGTCATGTCCTCTCCGTGACCTCCTTCAACACTCCTGGTGACTGGCTCCTAGAATCTCTTATGCAGCACCCCATTTCCACAATGTGCCCTGAGCAATCAGCAAGCAGTTTTGTCAACACGGAGGTGGCTCATTTGGAGGCCTTCTGGCTGCATTGCGGCAGACACCACAGTAACAGAGACGCATGCAAAAGAAAACACAGCTTATGAGAATCATTCTCGTAATGATTCAAAATAAGTACCATTTTTTTTCCTCCAAGAGCTCCATAATCCAAATCACTGATTTATTAAGCCCCCTAGGCTGGGGGTCAGATCCCTCAGGGCATTCACTTGCAAACTCATGTGATTTAATAAAGATGATACAGTAGTGAACTTATCAGGTATGAATATACACCATTGGATACTGGCACAGGTAAATTTCTGAGAAGCAGTAATAATGTCCAAGGCTCTTCTATTTTGAAGGACAACTTTTCCCATTAGAGATATTTCAGAGTTTAGTAAGGACAGGCTTTGTCAACTATTATTTAAGACTTGTTGGGTGAATTTGGTAATGGCTTCTATGTGTGCTAAAATGTCCACCGAGTCAATGGAAGGAGTAAAGACAGCAGCAACCTTAGCAGAAGAAAAGAGAATATGCCCATCTAGTCTCAAGGAGAGGGTGGTTGGCAACTCTAGGAACTTGACTGGGTTGTAAATACCATACATGTTGGCTGCGGGAAGCAGCAATGTCAGATGTGAGGAGATGGACTTGGAGCCAGATATTCAGTCCAGAACACTTCTACCTTCTCTTCTCTTTCAATGGTGCATGTTCCATTCCTGATATAGTGCATTTCAATAGGTCCAGCTTGTGGCAGGACAATGGGGTCCCAGTGGAGATTGAGTAGTTCCCTCTCATCTAGAGGTACAAAGTAACTCACCATTCCCAGTGGGAAGTCTCAATGCAAATTCCAGGAGACAATGCCTTTCTCAGGTATGATGGGACTTGGTGTTCTCAGCAGCATGCATATTGATCCATGGTGAGGAGGAATCAGTGGTGGTTTCTTGCAACTAAGAATACATTCTTAGTATTGAGTATATTAGCAGGGGTCCCCATTCTGGAATACGGGGCAGATATCTTACTCTTGTAGCAGACATAGAAAAATAGAAGAGGGGCACCTGGGTGGCTTGGTCATTTAAGTGTCTGCCTTTGGCTCAGAACATGATCTTGGGGTCCTGGGATAGAGCCTTGCATCAGGCTCCCTGCTCAGCAGGGAGTCTGCTTTTCCTTTTCCCTTTGCCTCTCCCCACCCCCACTTGTGTTTTTTTTTTTCTCTCTCTCTCTCAGATGAATGGGTGAAAAAAATCTTAAAAAAAAAAAAAGAAAAATAGATGGTATTTAAGTCTATCTGTGCATTAGGAAGGCATTCCCTTCCCTTCGGCATTTTCCCTAGAGATGTGAAATTGAGATTTGCACTGCTTCCAAATATAACCTCTGTTAGACTACTATTTCCTTGAAGGACAAGAATTTCTGAGTCCCAACTATGAGTAAGAAGTTCAATTTTGTACGATTTATATGTCTTGGAATGGACTGCTTATAAAATAACTTCTAATCTTCAAGACATACGGAGCCTCCATGAGTGACAACTGTCAAAGTACAAATGTTTTCCAAAACTCAGAACTGTGACTTACATACAGTAAACACATATCAAATATTTTATTCAGCTTATTAATTAATGAGGAATCCAGTAAGATGTTAAAAGTAGTTCCAATGAGAATTTGACCCACAGAAATGTATATTCTCAAAAAGACAAAAATAATTTACATTGCAGTGAACAGGAAACATTTACATTCAAAGTTCAAAGTTGTGATATAGCCAAATTCAATGGCAAATCAGTGAAAACTACTCATCTATTTCCAAGGCCTGGGTGGTTTTTCCTGACATGGAAATTCTTAACAATTAAAGTAGAGGAAGAAATCACAGGAAGAAACAAAATGAAAACAAAAAACATGGCTAGACAACAGCTATACAATGTTGTTGGTCAGGAAAATAAATATAATGAAAAAGCTTTATTTAAAATATTGGCTTTAAACTCTTGTGTTCTGCAAATTTTTTTGAAGATGCTATTTATTTATTCATGAGAGACACACAGAGAGAGAAGCAGAGACATAGGCAGAGGAGGGAGCAGGCTCCCTGTGAGGAGCCCGATGCGGGACTCGATCCCAGGACCTGAGCTAGAGGCAGATGCTCAACCACTGAGCCACCCAGATGCCCCATGGTCTGCAATATTAAGTTGTTATTGCTGTTGCTATTTTTTAAATCTGAGAGTCTTCTTCACCTAAGTAATGGGTAGCATCCTGTTCTGATTTATCTTTTTCTTCCTTCTTGCTCAAACCCAGGCTAGACATTCTCAAGATGTGAAGCTTCTCCCCTAAGCAGGTCCAAATAAAGAGGTTAGAATGGCTGTGAAAAGCTTCTGTTGTAATTGGTGTTAAAAAAAAAAAAAAAAGAAAGAGAAAGAAAGAAGAAAGAAAGAAAGAAAGAAAGAGAAAGAAAAGAAAAGAAAGAAAAGGAAAAGAAGAAAAGAAGAAAGAAAAAAGAAGAAAGAAAAGAAAAGAAAAGAAAAGAAAGAAAAGAAAAAAAAAGAAAAGAAAAGAAAAAAGAAAAGACATCTAGAAATTTCAAGGAAATTCAGCTGCCTAAGTTCTTTAAGCATAGTGGGAAGCTTGGTTTCTGGTCATCAGAGTACAATGAAAATCCAAGTGACCAAGAGAATTGCTGAGACTCTCGGCCTTTTGAACATGTGTAAACCTTCAATTTACTGAAAAGGACTCCAATCATGCATCTGAAGACCTCACTTTATACATTGTCAAAATGTCAGAATGATTTCAGATGAAAGATTTCTATTTTCCTCCTAGTGTATATAAAACAAAATTAAAGACTTTTTGTCCCCTTTCTCATTTCAACCCGATAAGGTTTAAGGCTTGGAAAGCAATTACATTTATGCTTTGCCATGTTTGGCTGAAAGTTTAAACTTGAAATAGAGTTGAGATTGATAGCACTTATAGTCTGCCACAGTGTAATTGTTATCCAGGTTCTGGAAGCCAAACACAATCTGAGAATGGCACTTGTATCGTGTTTTTTAAAAAGCTTGATTCTGTTTCCTCTCATTCACACGAGTCCTGTGCATAAACCCATCTAGAAAGTTTATCAACAACATTTAATGTATAATTCACAGCTTATCCTTTCTTTTAACTGCTTGGGTGGTTAAAAGTAAGGTTGATTTGTTTCTTTCTACATTAGAAATGTATCTTTCAAAGAGGATTTTGTCTCAAAAAAAAAAAAAAAAGAAAAAAAAAGGATTTTGTCTCATTTGACATGGTGATGTATGCAGCTTATTTTGTTTGGAATTAGCAGCTTTTCTCCAGTGGAGTAAGATGACCTTTATCTTGCCATTCAGAAGAGATTATTAAATGAAGCCAACATTGGCTGGCTAAAATTCCACAAAATCATGAAATAAAGGTATACCACCTAAAGTCATGGGATAATCACCAAGATATTTTTAAAAAGAGAAAAAGAAAAAGAATCTTACACTGTGGTTGCTTCTACAGAGGATGAGAGACTGAAGCAAATGGTCAGGAAGGAGGTGGGAGAGAAGGGAGACATCCTTCGTTTTTTACAAGCCCTCACTTGGATACAGATTGCTTCTATACAACACTAGTAAAAATGAGGTGAATAATAGCTACATAAAAATAAAGATCATGGCACTTCTATTAAATTAAGAATACTTTGGGACACCTGTGTTGACTGAGTTGGTGAAGTGTCTAACTCTCAATTTTGGCTCCGGTCATGATGTCAAGGGGGGTGAGATCCAGCCCCACAATGGACCCCACAGTGGGCATGGAGCCTGCTTAAGATTCTCTCTCTCCCTCTCCTCCTGCCCCTCTTACCCTCAAAAAAAAAAACCAAAAAACCTTAAGAACATTTTGAAATAAATTAAAAAATGAAGCTAAGCAGATTTTGTAGATTTATATCAATTGTCACAGCAAAGTTGTCATAATATTAGAGTGAGAAATTCAAGGTAAAAATAGAAGTATGTATGTTATAATAATCCAACTATATAAAAACAAAAAGCATATGCATTTACATTTCTCTGTGCACTTTTATGCAAAATAGGGATCAAATTATAATCAATGATGTCTCTTCCACTTCTTTATCTGGTTCTTTGAATCCTTGTTTTCATTTTGCTGCATGATAATGTAAGAGGTTACTACAGCTCCTCTTTCCAAACCTAAAATTTATTCATTTATTTATTTATTTATTTATTTATTTATTTATTACTTTTTTTTTCACACCTAAAATGTTTAAGCTTTATTTTTTAGTAGATGAAACTTTCCTTCCAACTAAAAGCTTTGGCAGGTGTGGTGGGTTAAGCGGTGTCCCCTCGAGATGTATATCTGCTCAGAACTTCAGAATGTAACCTCGTTTGAAAACAGGGTCTTGGCAGGTGTGATTAGGTTCAGATGAGTTGTACTTGATTAGAACTGGTCCTCAATCCAGGGACTAATGTTTTTAGAAGAAGAAGAGAGGATACAGAGAGAGAGAAGACCATGTGAAAATATAGGCAGAGAACGGAGGGATATAGCTACACACCAAGGAATGCCAAGAATTCCCAGGAGCTACCATACACTAGGAAAAGGCAAGGAGGATTCCTTTCTAGAGCCATGGACTGCCTACACCTTGATTTCAGACCTCTAGACCTTGGAAGTTGAGTGAATAAACTGCTGTTGTTTTAAATCACCATATTTATGGTTCTTTGTTTTGGCCGTGCTAGGAAACCAATGCAGAAATGCAACCATCATCATTATCATCTCGACAAGAGAGGAGTTTCTCTGGACTTTAGAGTTGGTCTGCTAAGCAATGGGTAACTCCAAAGGACCCTCATGATTCCCCAGGGAACTACTGCCCAGGAACAAATGGGAACAGTGCCATTGGGGTATCATTCTTTGCTTTCAGCACATCAGGTACTACTTTTCCTAAACCTTAACCAAATACTTTAAAGGAAAAATATTCTATTTTTACTTACAAAAGTAGAGTGCTATGTATGTTTCTCAAACCATATTTTGCTAAACAATTGTTCCAGAAGATTTTAATAGGAGGATGAAAATGGAAAGGGAAAAATTTCAGGATCCCAAAACTTTGAAAATATTTCATGATAAGTACTTCTTTTGTAGAATTTTTTTTAAATGTATTTATTTATTTGGGAGAGAAAGATAAAGCATGGGTGGGGTGGTGGGGGAGAGCAGTAGGAAAGGGACAGGCAGACTGCCCACTGAGCCTGGGATGAAGACCAGGACCCTAAGATCATAACCTGAGCTGAAGGCAGACACTTAACTGACTGAGCCACCCAGGCACCCCTCTTGGAGATTCTTAAGCACATTGAGATTCTGAAAGATCCTGAGGAAAAGCCACTTTATCTCTGGTTAACATAAATTCCACACTTTTAGAAAAACATGGAGTGGAATTTGGGTAAGCCCTGGAAGAATGGAAATTCAGTTGGCCCCAAGAAGACTAGATGGTAGCCCGGCCACCTATTGCCGTGAAACGTGGATGTACACACCACCTCCATTTTCTTCTCCTAAGACCAGAAATATTACCTGCCCTGTCAATGCCACAGGGTTGCTAGAATAGTCAGCTTGCTATTGTCACATTTTTCTACTTTCTGTCTCTATCCCTCACACTACCTCATATCTGGGATGTTGATCATACCCATATTACCTATCTAAGAAAGCAGATACAAAATAACCAACATATGTAGAAGCATCTTGGAATATAAAATAAAATTTTGTATAGGTAGAAGATTGAATTTGCTACTTGATTTACTTGATTTTTCTAATTTATTGATGCTATGTTAGGAAGTTAAGAACTTTTTCATTATTCCCATCCCCTATAAACTGGATGCCACTTCTGAGGTTAGCACTTGCATCTTGACAGTTATGTTTATAGAATTAGGGACACTGATAGCATTTTGTTTGTTTGTCAGCCATCCTCCAAAGCATAGGAAAAGGGCAGTATTTTCACTGTACCTCCATTCATGTGTCTCCATATTTCTTTTGCACTCTGTACTTCTGTGTGAACTCTGTATGAGGGTGTGTTACAGATTATTTCAGACTAGGGATAACAGCTACATGCATATTAACTTCAATGGAAAATGAAATATACATTTATATGTAACACTGGAAGTATTTGTTTTGCTGTGTCACACTGTCTAGCAAAAGGGATCATTATACGAAGGGTCTGCAGTTGGCCCATAGAGAGACTCTTCATCACATCTTCAACTGAATATTAACAAAGGGCTATCTTTTTCAGAAAATATAGGACTCCTAACAAGTAATTGAAACAAAGTGAATATTATTAAGGGTTTGACATACCAACAAAGTCTCAAATAGATTAAATACACGCGCATTTATAATTGTGCATTTATAACTGATTTAAGACGATGCATTGTCTAATTGTATTTGTTGCTTAACAGATTCTTTCCAAGTCAAAGAAAAAAAAGTCCCTACTTTTGAAAATATGAAGATATTAGCTAAAATCAACACACACATACACACACTATGCACGTATTTTTAAAAGACTGAACGATGTGGTTCAAAAGATTTTTACACTTGAAAGACGGGATCAGTTGCCTACATAATTCTAATTTTCCCATTAATTTTCAATTCTGTGGTTTACTTTTGTTCATTTGGAAGTAAACTTTTAACAACAACAAAAAAAAATGCATGAGTTTGTACCGCAGTTCTATATGGATCAAACAGACTTTTACACACACAAAAACAACAGTATCCAGCTTCTTAGGTTCTTTTTCATAATATATGCAGAGAATGACTTATTACTTGTCACTTAAAAAAACATACATTTCCTCTACTGTTGGGCATTTCGTGAAACCATCTCGATAACATACTGCATGTCCATATGTAGACAATGTGTAAAATAGACCTTGGATATTTTGCCATGGTTTGTAGTATACGCATTGGTGTTCGCTGCCAACTTTCCATTCTTTTTACCAAAGAAGTTGCCTAAATTGTTAATGCAGAATATTTTAAACATAGAATGTCATCCAAACCTATTTTTCCCTAATATACTTTTTTAAAGGGGAAAAGGTCAGAATATTCCAATCAATTGACGTACTAGATCTAATTTATGCACCGAAGCACTCAAAACTGTGCGTCATCTGACCACTTTCCATTTGTTCCTAGTGAGATTAGTGATAGATTTCTTACTGAATTTATAATCCAAATTACAAGTAAAGAGAGAAACAGATTATGGAAGACCAGTAGCTGTTGCAATATTTTGTTTGTGAAGGGCCAGTTATGGACACCTGGAAATGGAATTGGAAAGACTCTCCAGGAAAACAGAGACAAATCATTAACCCTTTCCATCTTGTAAGAATAAAGGGTAACTTGAGACTGGTAACCTAGAACTATTTTAAGGAATATGGACTGCTTTTTGAGGACATAGCTAGTGCCATCTTTCCAGAGTAGAATATTGGCCTTGCAGAAATGATGGGCAAAATGCTAAAAACGGATTTTCACCACTCGCTGCTATTCCAAATGAGATGCTACGTTTCCAAAGAGTCTTCCATGGAAAGAAAAAGTAAGTTAGTGAAAATAAGAATTTCCATGTGTCTATGAAAGAACAACATGTTCTTGCCAGTAGGACTGGTAAAAGTCCCCCTCCTCAAAAATATTAAATAAAATAAAAGGATAACAACAACACTTTTTAAAAAGAGGAAAAAAATTTGAAAATATGTTTAAAAGGAAAACAACTGACACTGAACCCCCTGAAAACTGGAATACCAGGCTTAGTTCTGTTTGAAAAATCTAAACGAATCCAGGTCCTTTTTTCAGATGCATTTAAGGTTTTGTGTTTGTTGATCTGGTTTCTGTTTGTTTGTTTGTTTGTTTTGTTTCCATTTGTATCTGTTGCTTACAATACAATAAACATTGACAAACTTTGAAAACCGCCCCTACTTTTCACACAAATGGAGTATGCCACCATTTTAACATCAAAGAGTATCAGTGCTGCCCAGTCTAAGAATCCAAGCAACATTGATTCAAACATTTCTACTTCTGCAACCTATTCCTGTTGGTCATTTATCACTGTGAACAGAAGGGAGGAGTATCTAATGACATGTCAGCAGAAAGGCATGAATTACATAATTCCATCTTCTTTTACTCAGTTTTTAATAGGCTGGTAGCTTCTATTAGGTACCTGGGTAACATCAGAAGAGGAGTTTTCTGTAGATTTCTTGTTTTCCCTCCTCTGTAACCTACAGAGGGTGGGACTGGTTGGCCTCAGTGGTCCTCTTCAGCTTTAGTTTTTGATCTAAGATGCTGTCTTAGAGATGAGGATCAACTCTGTAATGAAGCTGGGGTAAGTTCTCGCTTCTTTACACCACATCTACTCAGTTCTAATTCCAGAATTGTGTGCCTTTCTAAAGATTTCAGAGATAGACTCTTTAAAGGTGACATAGCTAGGAGCTAAGGGAATCAAGAAAGGAATGAGATTATGAAGGCTGGATTCCTGTTTCGGCTATCCATACCCTTGGTAAATTACTGCATTTCTCGGAATCTCCACTGTAGGAGTGGGAGTGATCATCTCATAAAGCTAGGATCAGGAATAATGTGTTAACATATGCAAAGTACTTACAGAAATGCCTGATGGGAAAGGAAGTGCTCTATAAGTGTTTGCTATTATTATCGTCCCCTCTTAATTAAACAACTCAAGGTAGTTGCTGATGGTAAACATTTGTATTTAATACTGTTCCTAAGGTACTAATCAACTTATTAGAACTTAACATTTACTCAAAAGTTAAAAATAAAACACTGGTAATGAGATTATCATAATGTGCAAATGATAGAGTTGTCTATTTTGAAAACCCAAGCGCACAAATCTTCAACGATCATAAACACTAACACATTTTTTAAAAGTTATCATAGCTTTTCTGCAGAATAATAATAAATGTTTGGAAAAATAATGGGAACAAAAATCTCACTCACAATGGGAGCAAGGTATAAAATAGGAATAAATGTAACAAATTTTAATTTAACAAATGAAAAAATATCTACTGAGGAACAAGACAGAAAACAATGAAAAAAGATGGAAAGGCATACTCTGATTATATATTGGAAAACAGTTCTCTATATTTTAATATACATCAGTCATACCACTAAATAACCCTACCTATTTAAGATACGTGAATTTTATTATATATAAATTATGCCTTCATAAAAAATTCTCCTCATCTGTTTTCAAATTGATAGAATAATTCTGAAATTCACCTAGAAAATAAATATTTGAAAAAATACAACAGAGGAATAAGTTGAGATGCATTATCCTATTAAATAAGAAACTACAGGGCAGCCCTAGTGGCCTAGTGGTTTAGAGCCGCCTTCAGCCTAGGGCGTGATCCTGGAGACCCGGGATCGAGTCCCACGTCGGGCTCCCTGCGTGGAGCCTGCTTCTCCCTCTGCCTGTGTCTCTGCCTCTCTCTCTCTGTGTGTCTCTCATGGATAAAAAAATAAAATCTTAAAAAAAAAAAAAAGAAAAGAAAAAGGTATACATCAAACCAACTGGGGTTTATCCCAAGAATAAGTGGATGATATGCATTAGAAAATACATTTTTGTTTGTTTATTTTTTGTTTATTTTGTTTTATTTTTTCTTTTAGAAAATACATTTTTTTTTTAAATTATGATCTCAAACTAGGAATAGAAGCCCAATGTGGGACTTGATCCCAGATCCTGTGAGTGTGACCTCAGCCAAAGGCACATACTTAACCTACTGAGCCACCCAGGCGCTCCAGCTTTTAGTAGCTGAATTTTTAAAAGTACAGGACAGTTACAGACTCATGTGAAAAAATTCTAAGATCACTTTCGGATTCAAAGTTAGGTATTCCTTTAAAACATTAATCTCCTCTTAGCATGCAACATCTAATTTTCTCAAGGATTTAGGAAAATGATTGTCCAAGGATGGACAGAAAGGTTTTAGTTCTCATCCATCTTTACAGTTCTTGGAATCATTACTCTCTCCAAATAATGGTCACCTATGTTTTGAGACTACTGTTTACATATGACAAACTTATCATGTTCTCTTTTCCTAACACCAATTGTTGAAGCTAGCATATCATTTCATTTTATAAGTTGGGTGTCGTTAGCTAGTCCTGCAAAGAACTTCCTGAATCAGTAATAACATGATTCATGCCAGAGAGAGTGTATTTTATGGATGTGTTGGGAAATTTTAAAGTTTGAAAAATCAATGATTGTTGAAATGAAGAGCCGGGTTGATAAAAATGCTGGCATGACTTGTGTTTGTTTTTCTAAAAGGCTCTGGTAGTCACAGATCACAAATTAAAATATCATACTATCTTTTAAAAATGCTAAATGAAAGAAGCCTGATGCATTTTTGGAAGTAATTCTGGAAGTGTAAGTACCTTTTAAAAATAAATTTAAACACATTTTACTTCTTGGGGCTATTTCTCATGTCATCTAAAATAGACAATGAAAATTGGACTCCCCTCAGGCCAATAAATAAAATAAAATCTTTTAGGATTCTTTAGCGTTTGAATGGGATGGATTAAAATGGAACTATCTGGGTAAGACATAAAAGTCAAAATTTGGTTAATATATGTTCAGATTTTTTTTTTTTTCACTTTAATCAGGCTTGATGTTTCCTGCTTCCAGGACAAGCATCCAAACTCTAAAATTCCAGGGAGAGACTATTTAGCAGAATGTCTAGCCTCTTCAGTAAATGAAAAGACAGGTAATATTCATAAAAGAACACTTCTATGAAATTTCATCATCGAGTTCCAGCTAAAGCAGCTTAGATGAGTGTCTATTAGTCTGCATTTTCCCCCACGTTTCTACATGGGGGTAAGTGAGAATGGGGTGGCCCCTGGAACTATTCAGGACAAATAGTTTTCCTCTCCTCTCCATTAGCTGCCAGTTCTTTCCTTCCATCAGGATTCCATCAACATATTTTCTACAAAACGTGAGGTTAAAGGCGTGATTGTGATTCCCCTCATTCTGGTCTATTCGACTTTCCTCAACACAGTACTCTGAGGTTTGTTTTTATTCATTTGAACATTTTGTTGACAATGTGTCCTAAAAATTGTCCCGGGCATTTTTCTTTCCAAGCCTTAAACCTTATCAGGTTGAAATGAAAAGGGATGAAAAAGTCTTTAATTTTGTTTTATATACGCTAGGAGGAAAATAGATGGTTTCACTGGTAAGAACAGATGCCTCACTGTTTCCTGACTATCGAGGCAACTCTTTGTTTTGTGTTCTAAATAGTAAAGGTAGAAAAAAATCCTTACATATATCAGACTAATATTTATTTTAAAGGAAAGTGCTGTTTTGGGGAACGATGCCTGTTTACATCAGTTGGAGATGGTATTAGTACGGGCACTGTGTGTTTCTCAAACACGAGATACACTCTTGTCTAAGGGGTACAAAGGCTTCATCATAAAACCTTGGTTAGAACTGGACAATTGCACAGCTTTGCTTTTGTCTGACTCCATTCTAATCTGTTGACTTTTAAAATTGAATGAGAGACATTGTTTCCTGAGAGGAGGGCATGAAAGCCTCAGAACACAATGAGGGGATAGCATGACTCACCTTGGAGTACCTGCCTTCCAGGTGCTCGCTGCCTGATTATTCTTATTCCAGGTGAAGAGTTCAACTGGTAGGGGCCCTGATTCCTAAAACTAATAATAGATGAAGTTCAGAGAAAGAAAATCCTACAAAGGAGAGGATAAGTGAGTTAGGGAAAGAAAAATAAATAGAAAAATAAATGGAAATTGAAAGAATAAAATGAATAAGGAAAGTTTACATTCAAACTAGAGAATTGTGCAGTGCCCATTAAAAAGAGGATAGTAAGATAACCCAAGGAGTGGATTGGTTATTTTGATTGTGTCTTCTAAAACTCTTAGGCAGAGAGTTCTTTTTGATGATAATAATCCAAATCTCACAGGATCATTACTCTGGGGGCGGGGGTGGGGTGAGGTGCTTTGGCATTTCATTAAGCTTAAAATACTGTTGTGAATCGTATTTGGGGAGATGAAATGGAAGCTTAAAGGAGAAAGCCAGGCCTTAGTCAAGCATGTGAAACAGGTGATGTGTATCTTCAGAACCCAGCTAGCAAATGCTGAAGATTTACTGCTGGTGGGTCCTCTCTTGGTCTGTCCTCCCTCTTCCCACTAAACTCCTAGCCCAGTTTGGGGTCCGTTAGTGACATTGCCTAGTCTGAGTCCTCTTGCTGCCACCAGTGTTGATGTGAGAGATACCCATTTCCTAAGGCATCCCATTTGTCCAACGGCATGTAAATTTTCAGACTTTATGCCGGTCACTCTGTGCTTCCCAGTTGCAAACCACCCATAGGCAACACATCTCATGCATGGTACACATGCTGCTTCTTTCAGTGTTAGTATTTTGGATATAATATATAGTCTTTGAGGTTTAGACTTTCAAGGTAGGTATCTCAGACTCAGATAAAGTAAAGGGAACATTTAGGTATTTTAAGATAAAAAGCTCCTTGTTTGGGCACTCATGCCAACTAACTAGGCAGCTATCTACAGAAAAGAAATAAACTCAAGTGGTTGAAAGTAGGGTTTCCATAGCGAATGTTCCTGCATTGGTCTGCATCACAACTTTGTGACTGACAGATTTCAGCCAGGTTCCTTAACTTCATCTGTAAAATAGAAATAATTGCAGCTACTTCATGGACTATTGTGAGTCTACAATTGAGGTAACGATACAGATAAAATACCTGCTAGGGTTTCCAGCATGCGTTGAGCATTCACTCTGGCATGTAGTAAGCTATTAATATTTGGCTGTGGTGGCAGTGGTTACCATACTCCTGATGAGAAAGAATGGTGCTGAGTGGAGTGACCTGTTGATAGGTTCATGGCAAGGAGGAAGATGAAACCACGTGTATCAGCAGCGCTCTGGCAGGGAACTGAAAACACAATTAACTCAAATGGTTAATTGGAGAGAGTTCAATGAAGGGAATATTTGCTGAGGTAGGGCAGGATTAACAGAATCATAAAGGGATGGCACCGTGCCCAGAAGTACCTTCTGAGGCTCACCAGTCCAGACATAAATCCTCTAAACCTGGAAGAGAGAAGGAGAAAATTGGGTTACTAGAACCCAGAGAGAGTTGTAGATGTTGACTAGGAGTCACCCTGCAAAAGCCATGGTGGCAAAGTGACAGCCCCACAAGAAAGTGACAGAGGGCTACATGCCCACTTTCTGTGCCTCTGATGATAACTCTCACTGGAAGAGCAGAGCCAGAGGCCAGAGGAAAGAGCGTAGGCTTTGTAGTTCCTATAGTGAAGCTTGCTTGATGGAAAGCAAGCCTGAGAATAAATCTGGAAGGACAGAGAGTAATGCTAGTGGACCAGAACACCAGATTTACAATTTATTTTTCATGAACTTCGATTCTTGCCAGTATTATGAAAGTAGGATTTAGCACTTGTTATTTAAAGAACCTCTAAAGTTGCTTTGTGGGGCCCTGGAGCTTTGTGGATTGGAGCTTGGATCTTTGACTTACAGCTATATCGTAATACTGATATCTCAGAATCCCTGGGAGCATAACCTTGAAATACTTAGATTCTGCTTTTAAACAGTAAAACAGTTTTCTGTCAAACAGGGCATCACTAATTTAGATATAGTTCCTAACAAGCAGGGTTTCTGTCAATGGGTTAATTTAATTAAATTATCAAATTTGAAAGTTTATATCAATAAAGTGAAAACCAGATAAAATACATAAATCCAATTTATTTCTTGGACATGTGGACATTGTTTGAACTGTGGTTCCTGTAGAATAAGCCACTACTATGATTCTAAGACTGTACCCCCTTTCAAACAAAGCTCTCGATTCTGCTTATTGTGTTATTTGAAAATAAAGGGGGCATTACAAAATAAATTTGGAGGTTTTGCTACTAACTGTATGATGAATATTGTGCAAGCATATTTATTTATTTATTTATTTATTTATTTATTTATTTATTTATTTATTTTTTGGTGCAAGCATTTTTAATCCACTTTGGCTGCTTGGACTTTCGCGTTGGAGTCTAACGGTAGAATTAATTTGGGATAAATGCTGACTAGTGTTTAACATTCGCATTTTAAGTTGTCTCTTCCTGAATCATTATAAATCATTGCAAACTGACTTAAAATGTTAAAGCTAGTATATTCATTACACTGAACAACTCATTAAGAAGATTCCAAGATATTGGAAGCCTTTTTTGCTCCAAAATTTCTTGGAATGAGATAGCATGTCTGAATGATAAACATCTGGAGGACGGGATCTTTTTAGGTAGCACAGACCTCTGCATATAGTACTTCTAAAATAATTGTCAGCTCAGTGGACTTTAGGGTAGATGTAGAATAAAAGTGAAATTCACAACTATTAATACTAGTAAATATTTGCTCTGTAATAGAAGTAATATACTTCTAACCATGCATACATATCTATAATGGTTAAGTATGTCAAAGTCAAAGTATGGTTAAATTCGCATGTCAAATATTCCAAATAACATGTATAACGTCAACATCCAAAACTGTCATTCAAACCATGTCCCATTAAAAGCAAAAAATAAACAGTTCAAAGAGAAGATCAGGAAGTATTTGACATAATGATTGTATCATAATAAAATATTTATGATACTCTCTTTCATCCAGGAAACTATTTGATACCATCATGGAGTGAATAAAGTTGGAAGCAAGGAAAGAGTATTGACGTCAACACTTATTATATTAATGAAACAAATAGTGAGAGAATGTTTAGAGAATCCCGTGACCATGAAACAAGTGAATATTCACTTTGAACTAACACATCAGGAACATTTGACATTAGATGCATTTAAAAAAACAATGGAGTTGATAATAGGAAATCAGGCTATTAGCTTTATGTTTTTATTGGAAAAGTAATCTTAAACGTTATTGCTTAATTTTAAGAGAATTATAAATTGCATAATTTCTAACTACTCTCCACCCATAATACTGCTTCTCTTTAGCAATATCACCGATATTAATCCAATATTATTAGATCTTTTATTTCACTTGTCCATTTATAGGTGTGTGATGGAGGCCAACACAAACATTAACAGAAAGAACAGTGAAAAAGATGCTAGGAGTCGAAGAAAACTCTGCCCTCCTTATTTTTGAGCTAGCAAAGGCAAAGAAAAAGTACTAACTCAATTAGTTAAAAACAGAGAGAACAGACAAGGAATTCAGCAATATGTAACTCTAAGTAGATATCATCAATATCAAGATTATCTCATTTAATTCCAATCAGTGTCCCAGTTCTTATGACATTTCCCTTCCTGGGAAATGGCAGTTATCTTGGCTTTGCAGCTGTCAGGAGCGCATACTGTTTTTTACTCTGTAGTTTCTTGCTTTCAGGAACTGGATGAAAAAGTCACTACTCCAAAAGAGCTAAGGGCTGGAAAGCCATCTTTCTTGTTGATCTTCCCTATCTAGATGCAACATGTACTATAAGTGATAAAATTTGTTTTATCGTGGTGGATTCTAAATTCTTTTTAATTATTCCCCTGAACTGTCATGAAAAACGGAAATAATCTTCAAGACCGAAGGTTTCTAATCCTTGGCGGTTAGGTATAGGACATATCTTACAAAAAGCAAGACACCTGCTTATGTTTAATGTCTGAATCCCACCATTTGAAATGCACGCCTTTGGGTTATTAAGGAAATACATGGATTTTCCAGCTTCTCCCCCTCCTCCCCTCAGTGAATGTGCCTTTTAGGAGAAATTTCCACAAAACCAAATAGATTTTGCTAAGACATGAGAGGAGAGTAAGGCATAATCCTGAATGAGCCAGGCTAGAGAGGGACACACAGTTCGAGGTTTCTGGGTAGCAAAAATGACAACTCAAGAATCCCAGTAACAAAGGGGAAAGAAGATATCTCTTAAGTGAAAGAGTCAGTGATAAAATCTCAAGGTTAAAAATAATTTTAAGAGGGTATACTGTGAGAGAGGACTTAAGAACAGAAATTATGGGCAGCCCAGGTGGGGTTCACCACCTTCAGCACCTTCAGCCCAGCATGTGACCCTGGAGTCCTGGGATCGAGTCCCACATCAGGCTTCCTGCATGGAGCCTGCTTCTCCCTCTGCCTGTGTCTCTGTCTCTCTCTTTCTGTGTGTGTCTCTTGTGAATAAATAAATAAAATCTTAAAAAAAGAACAGAAATTATACAAGCATAACTTCTATCTATTTGTTGAATGAAGAGCAAACGTGCAGTAGGTTTCCGGAAGAATGCTACAGTAGTGGTGTAGGGTTTTCATCTCCTTGAATCTCTTTCTCCAATCCAAGTACTAACCAGGCCTGAATCCCTTTCTGTAAATAAGCAGAGCAGCAATGGTAAGACTACTAAGTTATTGAGAAAATGATATCTGAGCAAAAACATAAAGAACATGAAGGAATTAGTTACATGAGTATCAGAGAAAAGTGTAATCCAGGCAGAGAAAAGACCTTCCAGGAGGCTCTATGGCTGGAGGGAGCCTTATGTGTTCAAGGAAGAGCTCGGGGAACAGGGTGGCTAGTGCAGAGGAAATCAGGAGTGGCAGGAGAGGAAGTCAAAGCTGAGGTGGGGAGGTCACTCATCCAGGATTTCACCTTCTACTCTGCATGATGTGAAGATTCATTGAAAGGTTTTAAGCACTGGAGTGGTGAACTATGTTTAATAGCTCCCTCCCTCTGCTGTAATAAGACACATTCGTAGCAACTCTTCCCAAAAAAGCTAAGAAAAAGGACATAGAAAAAGAATGGGATGGGAGTGCCTGGGTTGCTCAGTGGTTGAGCATCTGCTTTTGGCTCAGGTCTTGATCCCAAGGTCCTGGGATTGAGTTCCGCATCAGGCTCCCCACAGGGAACCTGCTTCTCCCTCTGCCCATGTCTCTGCCTCTCTGTGTCTCTCATGAATAAATAAATAAAATCTTAAAAAAGAAAAAAAGAAAAAGGACGGGATAATACATGCTAAATTCTTTACAGTAGGACTTAAGGGTACCGAAAAAGGTAAATTCATGTTTTTTTCCTTCTTTCTACATCTCTGATTTATTTTACTTCTTACAACGAGAATGTATTACATATATATATATATATGTTATATATATATATATATGTTATACATATAAGAATTTGTATCCTGTCCCAAGTCAGTCATCTTATTCTTCAACAGCTTTTGTTCTTAAGCAAGTTTTCCTCATTGTAGTTTGAAATATTTTCTTATAACTTCTCTCCAACCTGTCCTAGTTTTAATTGTCAGGAGATAAAGAGACTGGGCTTAATAAATCTCCAAGACGTCTCGTCAGCTTGCTGCAGAGAGGTGTTGGAGAAGCCTATAGAACATTCTACAAATTTCACAACTTAACCAAAGGCTGGCCCCCCATAGTGGGCAGAAGTAAACAAGACAGTAAGAGGAGGAAATAAGCAATGGAGGAAGTGTGGTGGGAACACGCACTTCTCTGGGTTATAAAAAGAAACTTGGCATCAAACATTGGGCAATCTTCTAAAATCATAGGTAAGTGACCCAGGAAAACGATTGAGAAATGTGAGGTCCTAGCCTGCTGCGGAAGGCAGCACCAATGAAGAACGATTGAGAAATACAGTCTGGAGAGGACTTAACACCCTCTTATTGGTTTCAAAGTGGACTGCTTCTGTTACCAGAATTATTTTTAGAAATGTTATCTCATATTTTCCATGCTTGCATTATTTCTTTCCCTTCTAATTTTACACCTGACTGCCCTGAGTAGGGGTGTGTGCAGGATGGGGAGGGGGTCAGAGGAGGAAATGGTAGTTTAAAAACACAAAGGAATACAAATCTCTTAGACTCAAGTATAAAAAGCCAACGTTTCTCTTCCCACGAAATCATTCTGCTGCAATTAAACCAACTTACGGGACTCTCTCCACAATTAGAAAAGCACTTAATAGATTGCAAACTGTTATAGAAGGGTTGGTTAATTAAAAACAAGGGAATGTAATATTCATCAATAAGTACAAGATTCATTCATCCTGCTTGCTGAGAAGAACCTAGGAGGCGAGACATGGAGAAGAAAACATGAGACCGCCTTTTCCCTATAAAGCCTGTTTCCTCTAAATGAGAGGCTGTGCCCCTCACCGAACCGAAGGTATCTTATCACTTTAAGGAATTGCTCTTTATAATAAAAATTGTGATTAAGAAAGCATTTATTTTCCAGCTAATATAAGCCATGGGACTAAAGGTACATAGACTAGAAAATGTTTTTCTGTTCTACAGAAGTCTGTCATAGCAGAACACATGTAAACATAAAACATGCATTACCAAATCAACAAGGGCCAACCAGTAAAAGCTCAAAGGCTGGTGCAAAGCAGAGCGATCAGAACACAATGCCACTGAGATAAGCACCGTAGGTAGAGAGAGACCGGGGAAGTTAAAAACAAGTTCATTTCTCAAGAAGGACAACTCTTTGCTTATCAAAAAGTCACTTTTTTTTTCTCCAAGCAAACCTGAAACCCAGAAGAAACATAAGCAAAAAGTCTGATATGATATTTCAGCAAGTATTATGAACACTATAAGAATACTATAATAATATATAGACGATATATAATGATACTACCATATACTGTAATAATAACCACAATTTTTGGTTAAGCTCTTTCTAATTTCCAGGAACAAGGCTACCTATCTGATGTGCTTAAGTGAATTAATTCACTCAACAAACCAATTTAATTTGTCAGAGATTACAATGCCTGAAGAGGAGCTGGTCCTCCAACAAAGTCGGGTTGCCTCTACCACTCAAGCTTTGCCATCAGCAGTTTCCAAACTGGCTGTGCACATCTCTGTGGACATATAAAATGACCTGCTGGGGTATAAGCAGAAAATCTGAAAGAGGTTCATTTCAATTTTTGTGTTTTGTTCTTTAAAAATTGTTTTTGTATAGGATATACAATATGAATAATATAGTAAGCTTATATAGTATATAAATATAAAAATTTACATATACTGTGGGTTGTGCTTAAAATATGTAATGATAGGAATGTGCAATCTAAAAAGTTTGGAAAAGAATGCTCAAACTATTAAGCCATATGGTCCCCAGATTCAGACCAACCAATATATATATATATATATATATATAAATTTCTTTCAAAGATTTCTTTCAGCACATTTTTATAAATTTTGTTAAGCCAAATAAATATCTCCAAGTGAAATTCAATTCTATTGCACACTCTAGAAAAATTGTTAGAAAATCTGCTATTGTAGTAGCTCAAGACTGTAGATTATAGATTGCGAATTGTAGGGTAGGGTTGCAATTTATAAGGGAAAAGGGACTTCTGGAGGCAAAATAATATTGTCTAGACATTTGAACTGATACAGATCAAGATACTGTAAAAACCCGTTATAAATAGCAAATATTAAATCTTTAAAATAGTCCATTTGGGTCCAGTTAATATTTATTTCTCTTCATTATAACATGATACATCAGGCATTAGGCAAAATGAGAAGACTCCTTTGTAATGAAATGTCCCCCTTTGCTTAGTATTTTCTGTTTAAGAAATTGATTTGAACAATGCATATGAGAAAGATATCTATCACCATGGCTAAATATATAAATGAAAAGGCACAATATTAATAGTTTTTATTATGATACTGTAATAGTTTTCCATTACTGGTGTAACAGATCACCAAAAATTTAGTGGCTCAAAACAATATAAATTTGATAATCTTATGTTTCCGGAGATCAGAAGTCCTAAATGGGCTTTATAGGCTAACATCAAGGTATCTGCAAGCTGCATTCCTTCTAGAGACTCTAGGGGAGAATATGTTTCCTTAACTCTTCCAGCTTCTAGAAGTCCCCTGCATTCCCTGGTTCATGATCCATAGCCAAAGGAAATCACTTCAATCTGCTTCTGTCACCATATCACCTTCTCTGATTCTGACTCTAGAACCTGCCTCTTACATCCAGGTCATCTGGATAATCTAGGATAACCTTCCTGTCTCAAGATCCTAACTTAATCCCATCTGCAAAGTTCCTTTTCCTTGTAAGGTAATATATTCGCCAGTTCCAGAGAATAGGGTATGGCATCCTCAGGAAGCCCTATTCAGCTGCACAGTTTGCCACCTGGTTCCCAAAGATTCACGTCCATTTCACACACACAATATATTCATCTCATCACAAGATCCCCCCAACCGTCAACCCATTAGAGCATCAGCTCAAATCCCAAATCTCATCTAAGTCTTATCAGCTCCAAAGTCCCAAATCTCATCATCTAAATCATCTAAATTAGGCATAGATGAGGCTCTGGGTCTAATCCATCATGGAACAAAATCCCTCTCCATCGGTTGGGCCTGTGAAAGTAAAAAAATAAGTCATCTGCTCCCAAGATACACTGGTGAGACTGGTATAGGACAAGAGTTGATAGTGATAGAAATCCCTGATCCAAAGGGATAAAACAGAAGGAAAGACATAATCACAGGTCCCGAGGAATTTCACAAATTCATCAGGGCAAATTAGAATTCAAGGCTCATGAATTGAGTATCCATCCTCTGGACCTGTGGCTCTGCCCTCAGACTTGTCCCTCCTGCTTCTTGAAGGATAGTGGTAAGATGAAATTCATCATTCGTACACCTAATATCTTCTAAGGGGTAAGTGGTTTCATCAGCCTGTTTCCTGACTGTAGGATTTGGGGGATAAGATAGCCTTCCTTTATTTTAACTTGTCATTGTGCTTTTGAGTCCAAACTTATGGTGTTTCCATTGATATAACATTCTAAAAGCCTTGTGGGTCTCCCATTTGTGTCTGGGGAATTTACTTCATTACACATGAGGCTCCTTCACAAATCTTCCCTGGATAAACACATCTCTATTCCTGGCCTCTACTGAGCTGTCTGACCAAATTCATCATTTGTACACCTAATATCTTCTAAGAGCCTTCTATGTGATTGAACATTCTGACCTTTTGGTCCCTGCCAGGCACCAACAGACCGTCATCCAGCCACATCCTTGGCTTTCTTTCCAGAGCACTATGCTGGCCATGAATCTCTTAATTATAACATATTCTGAAATCTGGATAAGCAAAGAATTTCCCAAGTCAGTAAGTTCTGGTTCCTTTGGGCTTTATGGTTCTTTTTTCAACTTTTTTCTTTCCTCTCATATTTTACTATAAGCAGCAAGAAGAAATCCGGTTGCACCTTCAACGCTTTGCTTGGAAATTTCCTCAGATAAATATACAAATCCATTCTTTGCAAATCTTGCTTTCTACCTCATCTCAGGAGAAAATCCAGTTAAGTCTTCTGTTACCAGATAGCAGGGGTCTTCTTCCCTCCAGTTTCCAAAAATTTTGTCCTCATTGCCTTCTGAACCTGAATAGCAATGATTTAACACGTGTATTTCTACTAAAATTATTCTTATGATGGTGTAGTTATTGTCTAGAAAGAGATAGGTTTTCTCTATTGCTCTTCTAATTTTCTTCTGAGTGTTCACCAGCAGTATCTTGAATGCCCATATTTTTACCAATGATCTGTTTATGCTGATCTTAGAATTTTCTAAAATAACAGAAGTTTGTTTTTTTGTATTTTCCTGCTATGCTCTTCCCTATTCTTCCAGCTGTCGCCTCTTACCCAATCTGAAAGTGAGTTCTACGTTTTTAAGTATTTCTTACATACAGCCTCATCCCACTTCCAGGTCACTGACATACCATTTGTTGAATCATGGCTACCATCTTCCAGGCACTCCTTAAACATCTTAATTAATTATCTCAACAACTATCCAAGGGAAATATTATAATTATTTTACAAATGTGGAAGACCATTTAAGATTATTGAAAAGTTTAGTCTTTGGAGGTCGGCAAACATAAATTCAAATTCTGGTTTCATCACTCTTTTGTTGACTATTTTTGGGAAAACCACTTAATCTCTTAAAACTTTGCTTCAATTTCCTTAAAAGTTAACAGTGTATATACAACTTACCATGCAAAAAGATTTCCTTTCTTTCTTTCTTTCTTTCTTTCTTTCTTTCTTTCTTTCTTTCTCTTTCTCTTTCTTTCTTTCTTTCTTTCTTTCTTTCTTTCTTTCTTTCTTTCTTCTCTTTTTTCCTTTTTTTTGGTAAGGCTTATATAACATATGTAATATGCTTGCTTTGTGGGTATGTAATAGGAATTCTTTTTCTCGGCATTTTTGTGTAATTTTGCTACATATGGTATTAACTCATTTGGAAGAGGATATCACCAGAGGAGAGGAGGTATATGTGATAAGGATGACTGGTAAATCAGAATAAAATAGACACATTCAGAGAAACAAGCTGTTATAGATGATGAAGTTTTCTGAAAGTCCTTTGATGATTGAAACACCTTAGGGGGGCACTTGACGGGATGAGCACCGGGTGTTATTCTATATGTTGGCAAACCGAACACCAATAAAAAATAAATTTATTAAAAAAAAGAAACACCTTTTATACTCCATCCATTGCTTTTCTTGAGGATACTTAATAGTTAAGATATCAGACGTCTTGGGGCTCAGTCGGTTGAGGGTCTGACTCTTGGTTTCGGCTCAGGTCATGATCTCAGTTAGCCCCGCGTTGGGCTCCATGCTGAGCTCAGAGTCTGTGTGAAGATTTCTATTCCTCTCTCTTTGTCCCTCCTCTCTCTCTCGCTCTCTCTCTCTCACTCTCTCTCTCTTGCTCTCCCTAAAATAAATAAATAGATCTTTAAAAAAAGATATCAGATCTCATGAATTGATTAAAGAAAAGATGAATTCAGGAAATTTTTTATCTGATGAAAACTCAGACATAGAAGAGCTCTGTATTTCTGTGAAAATGTATTAATGCATAAGTGCCAATATCAGCTTGAAGAAAAAGAAAGTGTTATGATCATCTTTGGTTCAAATCTATCTTCTAATTATATTATTTAAGGAGAAAATACAATTTTTGGATTGTCCATTTTGGGGATTTAAAATGTTTAATAAAAAAAGATTGTGCATTAAGTAAACAGAAAAAAAAAAGAAGAAGAAGCCCCTGGGACTATATTTATTACTTGCTTTCTCTATAAAGGAAGGATTGTTTAAAACAGTCAATTTTAACATAAACCAACTCAGGAGTCATCTCAGAACTACCCCTTGGAACCTGTCTGAAAATAGAAGTTTTATCACTTGTCTTTTTAAAAGGATATCCAACTAGGAAGAACATTTGTTTGGAATCCTTATAGCATAATTCCCTGACTATTGTTTTTCAAACAGATTTTTAGGCTGGCAGCGAGTGAGGCAGTTAATTTATATATTTATGTATAAATATGTACTGTGCTAGTGACCTCAAATAATTGTTATCTTGGTAGATATAAGATAAGAATTACTAATGCTCTTATTTTTTTCAAAGACTTGATTTTTTAGGGAGTTTTAGATTTATGACAAAACAGAGAGAAAGACACAAAGATTACAAATATCCCTTGCCCCTACACAGCCTTCCCCATTATGAACATCACTTACCAAAATAGAACATTTTTTTTTCACCAAGGACAAACCTACACTTGACACATTACCCAAAGTCTGTAGTTTAACTTAGGGGTCACTCGTGGAGGTGTACATTTTATGGGTTTGGGAAAAATAACATCTATCCATCATTATAATACTATACAGAGTATTTTCACTGCTCTAGAAATTCCTTGTGCTCTGTCTTTTCATCCCTCCCTCCACTCTCACCCCAGCAACCATGGTTTTCTTTTCTTTAATTTCAAGATTTTATTTATTTATTCATGAGAGACACAGAGAGAAAGAGAGGCAGAGACACAGGCAGAGGGAAAAACAGGCTCCCTGCTGGGAGCCTGATGTGGAGCTTGATCCCAGGACCCTGCAATCACAACCTGAGCCAAAGGCAGATGCTCAATAACTGAGCCACCCAGGTGCCCCAACCATGGGTTTTCTTGTTCTCTCCACAGTTTTGTCTTTTCCAGAGCATCCTACAGTTAAAATTATACAGCATGCAGCCTTCTCAGATTGGCTCCATTCACTTATGTATTTAAAGTTTTTCCATATCTTATCATGGCTCCATAGCTCATTTGCTTTTAGCACTGAATAATATTCTATTCTCTGCATGTATCACAGTTGATGTATTTGCTCACCTATTGAAGAATGCATTTATTGCTTCCAAGTTTGGGCAACTATGAATAAAGCTACTACAGACATCCATGTAAAAGGTTTTTGTGCACATAAGTTTTCAACTCCTTTGGGTAAATACCAGGAAGTGGGATTGTTGGATCATATGGTAAGAGCATGATTGTTTTTGTAAGAAATCTCTGAAGTGTTTTCAAAGTGTCTGAACTGTTTTTATACTTTTACCAGCAAAGCATGAGAGTTCCTGTTGCTTCACATCCTCATAGCATTTGATGCTATCAGCATTCTGGGTTTTTGACCATTCCAATAGGTGTGTAGCCATATGTCATTATTGTTTTAATCAGCATTTCTCAGATGACATAGGATGTGGAACATATTATCATATGCCTCTTTGCCATCTCTATGTCTTCTTTGGTGAGATGTCTGTTAAGGTCTTTGGCCCATTTCTTTTTTTTTTTTTTTTTTTGGCCCATTTCTTAATCAGGTTTTTTTATTTTCTAACTGTTGAGTTTTAAGAATTATTTGTATATTTTGGATAAAAGTCCTTTATCCCATGTGTCTTTTGAAAATATTTCCCCTGTGGCTTATCTTCTAATCTCCTGATGGTGCCATTTGCAGAGCAGAAGTTTTTAATTTTAGTAGATTCCAGGTTATCGATTATTTATTTCATGGATTGTATCTTTGGTATTGTATCTAAAAGGACATCACCATCACCCAACTCAACTAGGTTTTCTCCTCTGTTATCTTCTGGGAGATTTATAGGGTTTTTTTGTTTGTTTGTTTGTTTCAGCTTTAGGTCTATGACCCATTTTGAGTTCATTTCTGTGAAAGATGTAAGGTGTGTGTCCACACTTATTTATTTGTTTTGCATGTAGAATCAAAGTCTGCTTTCTTTTCATCTCTACCCATTCCTTGAAGCTCTCTCCATTTCTCATTAATAAGGATGCCATCCTCTAAATCAGTTATTTTCTCTTGTTGGGCACCACGGGCTCTGCAGGAAATACTGCTTTGCTGAACTTCAGCTGGTGCTCTAACTTCATTTTTTTCTGTCCTGCCTAACTGGATGAAAACCTCATCCTGGATATTAATCAGGGTAACTACATCTACATATCAGGTTAAGGCAGAAGCTATTTCTTGTAGAGTCATTTTTTTCCTGCAAATTCCAATTTCAGACATAGAAAAATCATGATCTCCTATTTTCCCAGAAGGCACAAGATTTACCTCAGCCAATCACTGTTTACCTCTTTTTCCTTCCTCAGGGCACCTTCTATTTCTTTCAGCAAAGTTAGATTCCCATGGTGCTTTGGGGGTCTACTGTTAAATTGTTCTTCTATTAAAGTAATATAAAACATGAGCATACATCAACAGTGGAAAAAGAGTCTTTTATGCTTGTTGTTTTCAAGATGTCTAAAGTTGTAGTATCCACAATAGCCGAATTATGGAAAGAGCCCAAATGTCCATTGAGATGAATGGATAAAGAAGATGTGCAATAGCCAAACTATGGAAGGAGCCTCGGTGTCCATCGAAAGATGAGTGGATAAAGAAGATGTGGTCTATGTATACAATGGGATATTACTCAGCCATTAGAAATGACAAATACCCACCATTTGCTTCGATGTGGATAGAACTGGAGGGTATTATGCTGAGTAAAATAAGTCAATCTGAAAAGGACAAACATTATATGGTCTCATTCATTTGGGGAATATAAAAAATAGTGAAAGGGTGATCCCTGGGTGGCACAGTGGTTTAGCACCTGCCTTTGGCCCAGGGCGCGATCCTGGAGACCCGGGATCGAATCCCACATCGGGCTCCCGGTGCATGGAGCCTGCTTCTTCCTCTGCCTATGTCTCTGCCTCTCTCTCTCTCTCACTGTGTGCCTGTCATAAATAAAAAAAAATTAGTGAAAGGGAATAAAGGGAAAGGAGAGAAAATGAGTGAAAATATCAGTGAGGGTGACAAAACATGAGAGACACCTAACTCTGGGAAATGAACAAGGCATAGTGGAAAGGCAGGTAGGCAGGGGGTTGGGGTGACTGGGTGATGGGCACTGAAGGGGGCACTTGGCAAATTGAACTCCAAAAAAAAAAAAAAAAGATGTGGCACATATACACAATGGAATATTATTCAGCCATCAAAAAGAATGAAATCTCGCAATTTGCAATGATGTGGTTGGAGCTAGAATGTATTAATATTAAGCAAAACAAGTCAGTTAGAGAATGACAAATACCATATGATTTCACTCATATGAGGAATTTAAGAAACAAATCAGATCAACATAAGGAAAGGAGAAAAATAGGGAGGCAAACCATAAAAGACTCTTAACTATAGAGAATAAACAGGATTGATGGAGGGAGGGGGCATGGGATGGGATTAAATGGGTGATGGTCATTAAAGAGGGGACTTACTGTGATGAGCACTGGGTGTTACATATAAGTGACGAGTTGCTAAATTCTACTCCTGAAACCAAGATTACACTATATGTTAACTAAATAGAATTTAAATAAAAACTTGAAGACACCTGGGTGGCTCAGTGGTTGAGTGCCTGCCTTTGGCTCAGGTTATAATCCCAGGCTCCTGGGGTTGAGTCCCTCATCAGGCTCCCCACAGGGATCCTGCTTCTCCCTCAATCTATATCTCTGCCTATCTCTCCCTCTCTCTCTCATGAATAAATAAATAAAAATATTGTGGATGCCTGGGTGGCTCAGCAGTGAATGTCTACCTTCGGCTCAGGACATGATCCTGGATCTAGGATCGAGTCCTGCATCTGGCTCCCTGTGGGGAGCCTGCATCTCCTTCTGCCTATGTCTCTGCCTCTCTCTCTATCTCTGTGTGTGTGTCTCTCGTGAATAAATAAATAAATCTTTAAAAAGAAAATATTAAAAATAAATAAAAACTTGAAATAAAAAATTAAAAAATAAAAAGAAATAAAATCATAAGACAAAAAAGATGTCTAAATACCAGTCTCATCATTTTTGAAAGAATAGAACCTCGTGCCTAGGAGACATCTCGGGTTCCTTCATACCCAAAGAATACTTGAAAGGCCATTTTTTTCCACTATACAATTATTTTAAGTGTGTCTACTATTCAGCCCTATTGCCTTTATAAGCTGATATGTGCATAGTCAGGTATAGAATGTTTCATATCCAAGAAAACATATACTGTGTTGTGAGCTAAATGACACATTACTAATTGTTTATTTTCACTTATTTTTATCTGCCTCTTGTGGGTTGAGTTGCTGCCAATGTCTTTAGCTCAATAAATGTTCCTGTTACACTCTTCCTGGCTTCATAATCAACTTGTAGCTTCTAGTCACATCTCAAATAAATATTGGCAAAGCAATTCAAATCCTTAAAATGCTTCAGCAGATTGATACATTCTCAGCTAGACAAAAAATAAAAACAGAATCCTGAATGTGCGTCGTGTTTGTCAGCCTTTATCACAGGGTTCTTTGACTACAGTAGATTCAATGAGTCAAACAACCTTTTCCATGTTCTCTCAGACTCTGAAATCTTGGGCTAAGTAAGAGTGATGTTTAATATCCTGTGAGTGTATTTGTATTTGATAGTAGTTTCCTGTGAAACAAAAGAGAATTGGGGAAAAATGAGCTTATGTATTGGCTTTGACAGAACCCATTATGGTAAATTCAAAAGAAGCTGGGTGGCAAACATAACTGTTGAACTGGCAAATGGCCATGGTCAAGAACGTGTTCTGGGAATTATACTCAAGAAAAAAAATGTTAAATTCATAAGCCTCTTTTTTCCTCTTTTGAGGACTTGGCTGCCGATGTCATCCAAGAAGGGTCTCTTCTACTTCTGTCTTTATCAGAGTCTTCATTTCCTGAACAGTCAAGGCCAGGTAAATCATCATTTTTTTTTCCCTCAACAATTGTAAAGTCACAAAGACATGAAGACAGAGCCAAAGGGAAGCCAGAACCCTGAAGTTTGGAATCAGCTGGAATATTTACTATCTCACCATAGTGGTGGCCTATGTAGATGTATTTAGGTAGTAATAGCCTCAAGATTCTTGTTGGCGTCCCTTTTGTTGGCAGCAGTCCTTTCCAGATCCAACTTCTCTTTTAGAAGCCAAAGACACAGGTGGTCCCTCCTGATTTCTTTCCATGCTTGTATCTCTCTTTCTTTTGCAAGCTCTGCTTTTTGTATCTGTCTCTCAATCAAAAATGCAAATGCTTTTGAATCCATTGAAAATATCAGTTTTATGCTGCGTGGTTCAATTACCCCAGAGGATTATGTGGAAGCTGCTTTGTGGTGGAGGGGTAATCCAAAATTCTACACAAGCCAGTGTGTGTTGCCATTTCAGTAAACTATACTGTATGACATGGCAGTTTGAGAAGGTAGTCAGCCTCCTTTAGGGAGGTCATTACGTCCTGGTATTTCATATGTATTGTGCCTGAAAGCAGGCTAATATTCATTAATTATTTTCATTTTGGTTTACTTCTTTGACCTTAAGGCCTCAGAATTCCTTGTGTAAAACAGAATCCAGATACATATTTTGAAACATATGTATTTTTAGTTTCTAAAACAGAAAAACTGCACTGCTGGTTTAGGTGACGATTCAATAGGAGGAAGTGAAATATCTTGACCTAATACCTAAAAGAAAATGCTGAGGGTTTGCCGCTTCTATGTGCATAATATTTTTGTTACTAAATCCCTGCCCATTAAGGACTTTTTTGGGGAAAAATAGTTGTCTTTGGATAGAGGAGTCAAAATAATGTCTGTATTTTGAAACTGAGGGGTAATATGCTTAGCTCTTCTGTACATTACCCATTTGCATTTAGAAGCAAACTCTATAATTGCCCCTTATACAACAAATATGTACATAAGAATGGAAATATTGTAATATTCCTTATAAAAGTCTCACTGGGCCAGGGAATGAGGAGACTATGGGCCATAATCCCTGCTGACTAAATGGCAGGAAGAATGCAATGTGTCAAATAACCTACTTTCATTTGATCTACAGCAGAGAATTGTAATTTCTTATTTGAGATTCCTTGACATTTCATTTCTGTATTTGTTGGTGGCAAATAATTAGGAAAGTATATGATCCATTGAGGAAAGAACTTGACCAGCTTTTGTGAATTGAAGAAATCAAGAGCAAATATAGACAAATATTCAGAGAGGACATAAGCATGACCTCAAAATTAGTAAGCATTTGTATTCAATTCTCCTATTTTGGATTTTAGTGACCAACAGTATCAGCCTAGATTTATCCATGTATGTTACAGTTCAATTACTTGGTGAAGGAAAAGATGCAAATGCACTTTGAATGTAAAGAAGCAAGGTGGGGGTTAGAGAAAGAGTTCTCTATTTGTGTTTTTTAAATGTCTTTATTTCTTGGAGCTTCCTGATTTTGGCAAGATGATCAAGAAGAAGACCGAGAGAATTGAAGTAACTATTCTTATCATTCACTGTGGGAGTTATTCCTCTTTGCTTCCTCTACAAAACCAGTAGCTCCAACCACATTCTGAGTTCTTCTTTACAAAACATGTTTAATCTGACAAACTGCCGGGAAAAGACAAAAGAATCTGAGCTTGATCTCAGAAACACTATCAATCTCTTCCTTCACCTCAGACACTCCTTTGAAGACACTTAATAAATCTCCCAAAATAAGAGATAGGAATGTTTAATTTGAAGAATTTGGGTAAGATTACTGCACACAAGGTCATTTGTATAATAGTGGGCACAGGGGTGACTGAGTGGCTCAATTGGTTGAGCAGACGGGATCTGGGCTCAGGTCATGATCTCAGGGTCCTGGGATTGAGCTCCTGCATCGGGCTCCACGCTCAGCACGGACTCTACATGAGGATTCTCTCTCACTCTCCCTCTGCCCCTCCCCCTCTTGTATGTGCTTGTGCTCTCTCTCTCTCTCTCTCTAAAATAAGTAAATAAATAAATCCTTAAAAAATTAATTGGCACAGAGTTCCATCGGTCAAAAACATTAAGAATCTTTACATACATTTCAATGTTCGATAAATTATTTTTCTCCATCTCGGTGCCCAGAATGAGCACAAATGGTTGCATGATTTATGTAGATATATGCAAAAGCTCTGCCAACAGGTACGTGTGGGAGAATCAAAATCTGCTGTCTCCACATATTCCTTGCACCTCCCCCTCTGCTCCTCTTTAACAAGTACTGTGCTCTCCATCGGTTATTTTCTCTCGTTGTTCTCACTTTGCTTTTATACCTCTGCTCAAGTTGTTGCCCCCAATTGGACTGCCTGCTCCTATCTTCTCCTTCCAACCAAAGCATACCATCTGTAAGTTCCAAATAAAGACCAAGTTCTTCCCATAGCCTTCCTTGTCTGGATACGTGTTGTCTCGCCCCTGAAGCATTAGGACACACCATGCACTCTGTACGTAGTGTGTGTGTGTGTGTGTGTGTGCGTGTGTGTGCGCGCGCACTTCTTCTTTCCACTTGTTTTGGTTTCTCCATCACAAGTATTTCAAGCTTCTTCAACAAAAAAGGACCATATTTCAATAGTAGTTACTACCCACTGAGTGCTCATTACACAAAAGTAGCAAAATATGTTGGGGCAAACATTACAAAGCAAGTGATGAAAGAATCAAATTGAAGTTTCTTGTATAACCATTGTGGTGTGATGTCGAATAGACATCTGGCCCATTCACATACCTGAGAGTAAAAGTTGCAAAGGCAGAAATGCTGGTTTCCACTTTATTGTCTTTCTTTCTTTTTTTTTCTTTTTTTTTCTTTCTTTCTTTTATAGCCAGAGAACCACTTCCACGTAGCTAGATGTGGTAACGTAACTAGACCTGGCTAATGGGATGTGAGCAGAAGTGCTATGTACAATTCCTGTGATAAGTCTTTAAAGGGAGAAGGCAAGAACCTCTCTACTCTTTCTAATAGCAACCTGACAGCTGAAGCACGAGTAACCATTTTGGACCAGGAAGGAGCCTGGGGACATACTATCATGCATTCACATTATCAGCCATGGACATATAACCTATATGTAAGGAAGGGGGTATGAAAAACTGATAAAGAAAAGCAGAGAAATTTCCCTTTTTCTTTTTTTTTTCCTTTTTCTTTTTCTTTTAAACCACTGTTGGCTGGATTTTTAGCCTTCACCACTGAATATTATTCTGATACCTTCATTTAAACTTAGAAGATGCACATTTTCAGTTTACCTAGGACAGTCCTGGATTACAGTGAGGCTTCACTGTAATGTCCCTACAATGGCTCATCAATCTCAAAAATATCTGGCTTAGATGGCGTGTTTTATGGTGATGCTACATAATCTTCTCGATTCCAAATATTTCTAGCTGCAAAAACATTTATGGAAATGACATTTTTCCTAGGAGTTTAAATGTAAAACAGCTAAAAATGGAGTTACTCTGGGTTAAACAGGGTTGGAATGGTTACAGTTTTGCTTAATAACTACACATCACAGGCGAGGCCTGAGTTAGCAGGTATGTGTGGTTTTTTTGAGGGGGGGTATTTATATATTCACTCACTTTTTTTTTCTACACTGGATGGGAATTTCTAACAACTAAAAATATAATATTGTTCTTCGAGATACATGTAATGATAAATACAAGAAAGAAATAAGAAAAATCTACTGCACAGTGTTAATTAAAAGGGTCTTTCCCAATTGTGTTCTACCGATTTCAGCCAATTTACTAAATCTGCATGATCCTTACACACTCATGGGATAAGTACTTGGGTGATCCCAGTTTTACCAGAGAGAAAATTGAGGCTTAAATTTCAGTGACTTTCCATGATTGCATAGCCTCTGAGTAAAGGGCAAAGCTGAACTCAAACCTAAGGTCTATAGATGAGGAACTGAGTCCTGGGGCCTGGTGAAATAAACAAGAAACAGGGAAGTTCATTAGAGCCAACCAATGGGATCATGGCCTTCTGGGAAGTTCAACTGTAAAACTGTCCTGATAGATGGGAAGGAAAACAACTCTTTATTTAGCTTTATGTAAATGATGCTAGCCACTTCCAGTGTTCCTAAGGAAGGCAACCAAAATAACTACCTTTGAGTGGATCCTTCTTTCAAAGTGTTATCTTCAGAGCTGGAGGCCCCGTGTGGATTACAGATGATATGGTACTCTGAGTGGTTTGAAGTCTCTGTATTATCCTAGTAATGGAATCCTAAGGGATTTCTAACCGTGTATTAGGCTTCCAGGAGTAAGACTCCTGGCTGAAAACATGAAGGGAGGGAAGCCAAGATGTGCTTCTCATGCACCATGTGTGGTGCACTGGTTGACACATATTAGGTTTCAGATGTGCTGAGGTTCTAAAATACTTTGCCTTTTGGCTGGAGCTTGAGTAGCCCAGGGATCTGTAGAGTCTCCTTTTTTCCCCCCAATGTATAGAGTACCATGCACTTAGGGTCATTTGCTTCGTGCCCTTTGACGTTATGGGAAGCCCTAGCCTAAAGCACCTGGAACTGCAAAAACCAAGTGAGTGAGAGGCCAGGAGAATTCTCTGAGCTGAAGAACATGTGATTGTGATATCTTTGAAAATAGTTTCTGTAAATACAGGTAGAGTCTTCCTTGCATACGTATGACATACTGTTAGGTTACAAACGGGGTGACTGTATTTTGGGTGCATTTAGGAAAGCTAGGAAATACATACAAGTCTGGTCCATCCTGGGAAAACTGGAGTACACATTCAGTGCACATTAGCTGGGCATTAGCCTTCCCTTCAAAACTCCCCTCCCTGAAAGAGTTATTTCAATGGACAGAAGCACCAGCAAGTATTTTCTGTGATGAAAATATTTTTTTCCCATGACTGCTAACAGTTTGTGCCTGAATCCTTCCCAACAAACCAAGTACTTAATATGTTTTCATGAGCCTCGCCATTTCTTGACAATGCATTCAACCTCCCCATCTGAGGTTTTCAGAGTAGATTGTTATAATAAAGGGCAGCATACAGGACAAGTTAGTTGAGACTGTCAGAGCATAGAAAACAGAACTGATGTTTATGACTGTTGTCACTATGATTTTTTTTTAGGTCATGTGAGCTATCTGCATATCTACGTATCTACATATCTATATAGTGCTGCATGTTTATTAGAAGAACAGGCAGGTAGCATTTTCCACACAGTGTCTCCTGTGTAAGGCTCAGGGGGGACGGGGTGGGCATTCTTTAGATCAGTGTTTCTCAAATTGTGATCTGTACACCACTATCAACCAGGATTAGGAAACTAAAATAGCTTGAAGATATTGGGGTTATATGCTTTTTTAAAAAAATATATATTTTATTTGTTCACGAGAGACACACACACACAGAGACAGAGACATAGGCAGAGGGGGAAGCAGGCTCCCTGTGAGGATCCCGATGTGGAACTTGATTCCAGAATCCTGGGACCACGACTTGAGCCAAAGGCAGATGCTCAACCACTGAGCCACCCAGGTGCCCTGGGGTTATATGCTTTAAGTAATAGTACATCTAGAACAAAACATTTAAGACTAAATAAGTGGTTGAAGAACAGTGAAGGATGAGGCTCTTTCCATCTTTTTCTAATAAACATCCTTTACATGGTTGACTTGAACATGAAAGCTCATGTTAACCTTTATGAAAAAAAAAAACAAGCTCATGTTAACCTTTATAAAAAAAAAACAAAATTATTTCCGGAAGCTGTCCTCTTACATGTCACTAAGCAGGATTCATCACATGGCTACCGTCAATTCATATTTGGCAAAGGTGAATAAGATTATGGTGACCAGTCATGGCCAAGGAGACCAGCTGCCTATCAAAGAGTGTTGCTTCCCTTTCATAGTTGAGAATGGTTGCTGAGAAAGCCCTTCCTTCATAAGAGCAAGCTGCATTTCCAAGTCTCTCTAAAATGTAGATGGAGCCATGTGGCCAGATCCTGACAATAGAATGTACATGGCAGTGATCATGTCTCTTCCATAAGGAAATGGGAAGGAGGTGTCCCTTCCCTCTGCATTCCCTGTGTGTGTGTGTGTGTGTGTGTGTGTGTGTGTGTGTCCCTCCTAGATGGAAGCTAAGTACTCTAAGGCCAGGAGACATGGTCAAGCTGTAAGATGTCCGTGAATTACCACATAGAACACCACCTGATATACACCCACCTTGACTCCTATATGAATGAGAAATGAATTTTCATTTTGTTGATTCATGAAGTTTTCCTGGTCAACTTGTTACAGAGCTAGTCCTACCCTAACTGATACATTGGTTTAGGCCTGTCATGACTCATCTAAGTGGGGAGCGTAAAAGACTACTTCCTTTGAGTTGTAGGTGTCTCCCTACTTCTGAGTCATTAATTGAGCCTCCATTAGCAGGGAATAAGCAGGCATAGATATTATAATGGCAATAGAAGGTGTCTATCACCCCAAATGAGCAGTTTGGGGCTCTCTATTGAAAATACGAAGCCCTGAATACTTTCCCGGGATTACTGAATTAGGCTCAAGTGTCTACTCTTTAACAGCACTCCAAAAGATTCTAATGATCCCAAATTTTGGAGTAACTTCTCTGCAAAGTATCATAAAGCAGCAGCCTATAGATCCTCAATTTACTATGCTCCTCCAGAGCACTGATGTGTTAGACATTAAAGAAGGTATTGGAGGGCAGCCCTGGTGGCTCAGCAGTTTAGCAAGCCCAGGGCGTGATCCTGGAAATCAGGGATCGAGTCCCATGTCGGGCTCCCTGCATGGAGCCTGCTTCTCCCTCTGCCTGTGTCTCTGCCTCTCTCTCTCTCTCTGCATCTCTCATGAATAAATAAATAAAATCTTTAAAATGAAAGAAAGAAAGAAAGAAGAAGAAGAAGAAGAAGAAGAAGAAGAAGAAGAAGAAGAAGAAGAAAAGAAGAAGAAGAAGAAGAAAGAAAGAAAGAAAGAAAGAAAGAAAGAAAGAAAGAAAGAAAGAAGGTATTGGAGGCAGAAACCACTTTAAAGGTGAGTATGAGAGCAGTCTTGACGATGGTGACAGGAGATGTAAGAGACGCTGTCTACCATCACCTGGCTGGTATCATGAGCATGTGACACGAAATGTCGTGGAGAGGAGGGGAGTATCCTCAAAATAAGACAGCAAGAAGCCTTTAGTTCACTCAGGCTTGTCATTCATCTAAACACAGTTGCCATAACACATTACCCAAAAGGTTGCAAGATAGGCCACCAATAGCGCCCTGCATGCTACAATCAAGTTTTCAAAGTTTCATGCCAGTAAGGATGGCATCACCTTCGATATGCCATGGATCTCCTTCAGATGCAGGTGCTGAAGACTCTAGAGGAGGTCATGTGGAAGTAGGAAGTGAGTCACTTTTGAGCATCAGGGCAGATAAGGATTTATCTTTATCTGGTCACAATGCCGGCTGGTAAGCCTGAACTAGATCACTAAGTCCAAAAGATTAATATAGCAATGGTGAGCTGATGTAAAAAAAAAAAAAAAAAGTGAAGTCACAGGAGCTAAGGTGGGAATATTCATAAAGAATGGAAACAGAAAAGGGAGGCACAGAGGAATTCACTTGGCTAGTAAGCATGTTGCAAATATCTTTTCCACAGTTTATTTCTATGTTTCTGGTAGAAAAATGGCCTGAGGAGTCAAGATATCACCTAAAGTTCTTCTGAGTAATTCACTATTTCCTTGAACTCCAAAGGACCCAAAGGGACAAGGGATGGCTTAATTTGATGAAAGTAGGTTAAAAATGGTGTAATTTAGTTGGCGAGGGGCAGAGCAATAACTGCTGATGGAGGCTCAGAGATTAGATGAAGGATCTATGATCGACGTGGATGAACACGAAAGGCCACCTTGTGTATCCACCTTGCAAGTTTGCTTAGGGAGATGGAGTTAGTGGCTGAAATATTACTTTAGGTACTTTGAAATGTAATGTCTTCTGCCCTCTGGTGGTTACATTTTTTTTCAAGTTTAAGTAGGAAAATGGAATGTTTTCCCCACAGCTTGGGGAAAACAGCGCTAAAGGGTATCACAAGGTTCACTTGCTTGAGCTGCACTGATGATGCTCAACTCCCTCATTAAGAGCGCTAGCCCTTGAACAGGAAAGGAAAACACACATCAGTTTTGCAGATGGGCTGGGAAGTCTGCTTTCTCCCAACTTTTTCCCTCCCATTCTTCTGGAATGTTTCCCTCATGCTTCCAATATGGGAATACTTCGGAGATTCCTCAAATTCTGACTTCCCTTGAGATGGCTCTGAAGTCCTGCAGCTTCTCAATATTTCGATAGAAAAGCCTTTTTATGGGGTGCCTGGGGGGGGGTCAGTAGGTTAAGTGTCTGCTTTCTGCTCAGGTCATGATCCCGGGGTCCTGGGATGGATTGAGCCCCTGAGTGGAGCTCTCTGCTCAGCAGGGAGTCTACTTCTCCCTCTCCTTCACCCTCCTGTCCCCCAGCCAACTTAGGCTCTCTTTCTCGAATAAATAAATGAAGTCTTTAAAAGAGAAGAAAGAAGAAAAAAAGAAAGAAAGAGAAAGAAAGAAAGAAAGAAAGAAAGAAAGAAAGAAAGAAAGAAAGAAAAAAAGAAAGAAAGAAAGAAAGAAAACATTTTGTGACATGAAGGGGCCATTTCTAAAAGAAACTTTAAGCAGATGACTTTCACCGGGTGATTATACAGTAATACATTCAATGATGCTTGACCAGGATTTAACCAACTTGTCTCTTTCCCTCTGTGCTGTTTCTGGGAGACAGAAAAAGAGCCTGACCATTATCAGGGCAAACTGTCATTAAATTACATCAAATGCAAATAGTTGTGACTAACACCAGCAAACAAAGAATGGGAGTCCAGGAATAAAACAGCACTTTAATGAAGATCAGTGTTCTTCCAGCAAGAGATTTTTAAGGGCCTAGATTCCATACAATTACAATTTGATATATATATACAAATATATAGAAAATAATGTATATAATGTATTATATATAATATATGTATCTCTAATGTATATACATATATATTTATATATATATTTCTACTGTATATGTAAAATTTTGTCACAATTCTAATATATACACACATATATAAATATACATATAAGTTATATATATATTTATATATATAAGCAAAGAGTATATATTACTAAGAAGACATTGGCTAATATATTTCTCTTTTGCAAAAAAATATTAAAATTAATATATTTAATCTTTATATGTGAGGGATTTGTTCAAGAAAACCAGCCACCATATTACAGGGATATGTTTTACACGAGTATATTATATGTATAGCTATATATTTCCATATAATATAAGCAATCATGTGTTTCATAAGTATTTATGAATGAACTAAGGAATGAAGAATCTGAAAAAGTTTTATAACTTGTACCTGGATTTTTTTTCAAAAAGAAACTTCTTGACAAACCCTACAATATTGTTCAATTGGACCACATTTAGATTCAGAGTAAAATAAAAGTTATTTCCAAACCTTTTAATTAAAAAGGTTATATTGTGCAAATCCTGGGGCTCATTTTAACGGCCACTGCACAGGTCAATGCTCCTGTGAAATACAGGTAGTGGAACCTTCCTGGACCTACTTCAATATTCTAAAACGACTATGAAATATGACTTGAAAACCCTGCCATTTTGCAGTTTAAAGTGGATGACTCTAAACTCAAACTTTAAATCAAATTGTCCTTCCTGTGAGTGTAATTTTCTGCGTTGTTGGGAGGCCTTTTTATTTACTCAGCAACTGACTCTTACAGGAAGGGATGTGCCAATGATTTCCCAGTTACCAGGAAAACCTTTGGTCGCAATCTTTTGGGGTTAGTAATATTTGATTTGCATTAGACTTCAATGTAACTTGCCCATTCTACTTGGCTTTCAGGAACAAAAGAAGAATCTTTAGGTTTAAAATGATAATGACAGCTTTTGAAGCAACTTCAGCCCCTAACAACTCCACATACAGTCACAGGGGCATTGATCTTTTTCTCAAATTTAAAAAGAGAGAGAGAAAAAGAGAGAATAGAAGAGAAAATAGAAAGAAAAGAAAAGAAAGGAAAAAAGAAAAGAAAAAAGAAAAGAAAAGAAAGGCAAAAGAACAGAAGGGGTAAAGAGAGGTAGGAAGGGGAGGGGAGGAAAGGAAAGGAAAAGAAAGGGAAGAAAAAGAAAAAGAAAGAAAAAGAAAGGAAAGAAGAAAGAAAGGAAGAAAGAAAGAAAGAAAGAAAGAAAGAAAGAAAGAAAGAAAGAAAGAAAGAAAGAAAGAAGGGGAGGGGGAAGGAGGAAGGGAGATTAGAAGGTCAGAGGATATGTGTTTAAAAAACAAAATATACACCTTATTCTCACACATTTGCCGAGCACAGATCCACAGATCTTGGCATACAACAGGTTCACATTAAATAATTCTGAATTGAACTCCTGTTCCCAGTGCAGAAAATAAATATGCCCATGAAATAAAAACAAAAGCCTCACCGGGTTTACACACTGGAGTTGGTATTTTGAGCATCAGAACTGAGCTATCGGTACAAGTCCATGGAAACTTAAAAACTGAAATTTCACCACCTTATTCGTGACCATAAGTAATTATCAATAATCTCCCTCTGTCACACACACTCAGACACATATTATATCTATGAATCATTCTGTTTAAGATCATATATAACTCATTTAGAATTTACCCTATCCGCATTGATTATGGTGAAGAAAGTATTATTTGATATGATTATGATGAGTAATATTAATCACGGTTGCTTTACTAAGCACCTAAGATGTATTTCAATGTCATTTTTATTGCATATGAACACCAAAGAATGTCCAAGTTAATTTACTAATTTTAATCACGTTTTATGGGTCACTTGCAGCCAGAAATATTATGATAGCTCATTCAGATTAAATAGAATTATACACTTGACTTATTCTAAATCTAACATGATATTCTTAGGAAACTTTTGAATTTATGCACATTATGAGATACGAGGTTGATTTTTTTATTTCAAGAACTAAAATGAATAGCTCTGAACATCAACTATGAAATGAGAAATGAAATGACTCAAATGTTCACGGACAATAGAATGGATAAGTTGTGGTCTATACAGACATTAGAAGAATATACAGAAACAGAACCGAATGATCCTCAAGTACATGCAACAATACGGATGAATCTCAAAACACATCTTTGAGTGAAAAAAGCCAGGCCCAAGAGCGTACATGCTGCATGAAACTCCTTGTACGAAGCCCACCATCGTGCAAAACCACTCTTCGCTCGTGAGCAAGGCCAGAGTGTGTGGCAGGGATCGTGAGAGGCTTCTTTGCTGCTAGTTACGTTTCTTGACTTGACATTGTCTGAAGGCAGCATCCAGAGTGCTCTTTTTTAACAGGAGCACAATCATAAAAATATCAAGTTTAAAAGTCTTGTACCTGACACCTTCCTGTTTTTGACAAGATGCCCCCCACCCCAAGATGCTTAACATGGCTCACCCACCCTTTCATTGTTGACTCTTCTGAAGTCTCTTGCCTCATCTTCCTCTACTCTTAAGACCTCCCCTTCTTTCCTTTCCCAACCTCCTCTATGTTCGTGTATACTCAGCTGACTTTGATGCCTCAGGACCTCTATGATTTCATTTTTTTTTAATTCAATTCTTCACTTGGTCTCCTCCTTAGATGTCTGACCTCTCCCCAACCTGGTTAGGGACCTCTCAGAGTGCCATATATTTCTTTTGATCTACCAGTTACCACATTACTCTGTCAATGCTTGTCAACTTCTATGTATCTTGCATCCGAACCCAAAGCCTGAGGACAAGGACCTTGTTTATGAGCGCTGTCAGAGCTTGGGCCTGGACTATCACAAGCTCTGGATATGTGTTTGTTGTACCGCTCACTGAATTAATTTATATCATGAATGAGGTGTTTGAAATTCTTACTGTTATTTCTTTCTCTTTTGTCTTTGCTATTTATAAGGTTTTTCATCATGGTTCACTCGGGACATCTATTTGGTGAGAAATTATGACTTATGACAGACGGTATACAGTATACAAGGGAGAATAACCGACATAATATTTATCTTCTCACACGCAATATGTGTGTGTACGCATTACCTATTTGTCTATCAGTACACGTCATGAAGGCAGGAGATATTACATGTCAAAGTGCTTAAAGCAATATTTCAGGTACTAACTCAACCTCCCTAAACAAACTTGCAAGGTGGATAAGCAGTGTAGCCTTCTGAGGCCTCCATGTGCCCTCCTGTGTTGTTATTTGGTCACTCACCTGTCGATAGGTATTGATGATTGCCAGCATTTGGTTATTGTAAATAAAACTGCTATAAACATTCTTGCCCAAGTCTTTTTTAGGGACACATGTTTTCATTTCTCTAGAAAAACACCTGAAAATAGAATTGTGGGGTCAAAGACAAATATTTAAAATAAAATTCTGTATGTTAAGGCAAAAAAAAATAAAAAAAAAAGAGAAGATCCTTCCTGAGCTGCCCAAGCTTTAGTCTATTTCTGAGTGTCATCTACTGCATTATTTAGATTTCTTTTTTTTTTTTCTTGGCTGGAGATTTGTCTGACTTATGGGAATTTGGAATTGCCCCTGGCATTGCATGTGGTAACACAATTGTATAGAAGCTTTGTGAAAGTTTTTGTTTCCATGAATGTTGAGAACTGCCAAAATTAAGAATTATGTACTCGAGTGAACTCTCGCATAGCTGAAGTTGGTGTCGCCAGGTGACGAGCCCAGGGCTTAAACAAATAAGGTAAAACAAGAGTTTTGCTTTTTGTTTTTTGATTTCTTTTTTTTTTTTTCAGAGTGTGGCTCAAGGACCACCTGAATCAAATCACCTGAGTAGCTGATTAGACACACTTATTTTCTTAAAGATTTATTTATCTATTTATTCATGAGAGACACAGAGAGAGAGCTAGAGACATAGGCAGAGGGAGAAGCAGGCTCCCCACAGGGAACCCGATGCAGGACTCAATCCCAGGACCCGGGAATCACAACCTGAGCCAAAGGCAGACGCTCAATCACTGAGCCCTCCAGGTGTCCCAATTAGATACGCTTTTTAACAAGCATCTTGGGGACCCTTATGACCGGAGAAATTTAAGAACCACTGGATCAGTCCAGAGCAGTGATACCCAACTCTGCACATCAGAATTTCAGGGAGAGTTTTCAAAATCAGTAAACCCACCACACATCTAAGACCAACTAAGTCAAAATCTCTGGGCATAGGCACCAGGCATCCATATTCTTTAAAACTCTCCAGATGGTTCTGGTGAGTCAGGGTTGAGAACTCCTGATCTATTCTGTGCCACGTTTAGCCCAGTTGAGAGCCCTACTACCTGCACCTCTGGCCTGTTGTACATCTGCATCATCCTAAAGATACTGGAGAGGATTCAGGTAGAAACGTTGAGCGGGCATAACTCTTCAGGGGAGTTGTTATAGTTGTTCGCCCTAATCTTGCTTCATTGTGAAAAATCACACATCTTTAGAAGTTAATCTATGCTTTGAATGGCAAAGTAAATACTATGTATGCTGTTAAAAAGAAGACAATAGACCCCTTTAGAAAAGGAGGGGGGCGCCTGGGTGGCTCAGTGGTTGAGCATCTGCCTTTGGCTCAGGTCATGATCCTGGGGTCCTGGGATCGAGTCCCATATTGAGCTCCCTGCATGGAGCCTGCTTCTCCCTCTGCCTGTGTCTCTGCCTCTCTCTCTCTCTCTCTCTCTCTCTGTGTGTGTCTCTCATGAATAAATAAATAAAATCTTAAAAAAAAAAAAAAACCTAAAGCAGTTTCCAGTGTGAAGCCTCAAGTCGACAAACTGAGTTTTGACTTAGTTCTCATTTTAGTTCTCCCAGACATGGGATCTTACGCCCGTCAGTCAGGAATCACCTGATCAGCTCTAGCTAGGTCACCTACCTGAAGGGCCCCTACCTACTATCACCTAACCAGCCCCCTTTTTGTCTAGTATAACTTCCTTTTTCCTTTTTCCTTCTGGCTGTACAAACCTTTCATTTCGTACAGCTCCTCGGAGCTTCTTTCTATCTGCTAGATGGGATGCTGTCTGATTTGAATTGGTTTTTGCTCAAATGAACACTTTGGATTTTTTTATTTTATTTTATTTTATTTTAACACTTTGGATTTTAAATATTCCCCAGTTTATCTTTCAACAAGTCCTCTAGGTGGTCCTTGTTAACCTTGAAAATAAAACTGCCGGTTATTTTACCAGCAAAAGTGGGCTTATTCAGGGGCAGCCCAGGATTGCAGGCCAGGACAAGCAAGCTACAGCAAAGGGCAGGTTCACAGAACAGAGGAGGGGAACTCTATTTTATAAATGAAAAGGGGGAAGCTGAGAAGGCTGTTGTTATAAACAAAAAGTTTACAGTATAAGCCGGGAGTTCAAAGCATAGTGGCTTTTCATGGACTCAGGTGTGACTGTCTCTCATTGGCAGAGTCGTTGTCAGGGAAGGAGGAAAGCCTTTCTTCTCTGGCCAGGACAGAAAAAAGTCCTATGCACCTGCCAAGGTCCAGCTCTTCCCGTGGAGTCTGCGATTGAGGTCGAGAGGTAGGGCATGAGAGCTCCCCCTGCTGGCCTCCCGACCCCGTTTTTGTGAGACATCCCTTTATTAATTTTCATATCATCTCACGTCCTAATTTTATCCATGCATCAACACGAATGTTGTTGCTAAGCCAAAGAATTAGAATCTGAAGTATGTGCCGCATAAAGACCTCTTTCCTTGCAAGCAGCTTAAGGGCGTGCCATTTCAGCTTTCCTGAAAACACTATAAAAACCTTAAAATGATGACTTTTTCCAAAAAAAGAAAGAAAGAAAGAAAGAAAGAAAGAAAGAAAGAAAGAAAGAAAGAAAGAAAGAAAGAAAGAAGAAAGAAAGAAAGAAAGAATAAAGCGAATAAATGATGAACTTTCTTAATGCACTACCGTGCAGTGGCTTAATTAGTGGAAGTGTATTATATACTCAAATTTCAGGAATGCATATATTTCAAGGAAGTGAAATGCACTTTTGGGGGAAAACTTCCTAGGATATTCCATTAGGAATGTTAAGAAAAGCCACTTTCCCCCTTTTCATTTATAAAATAGAGTCCCCCTCCTTTGTTCTGTGAACTTGCGCTTTGCTCCAAAATTTTCAGTAAATTATTCAGTAAATTTACTTCGATAAAACGTACCTGATAAAGTGCATTTCGGCTACACGTAATTGGATTTCTACTTTAATGCTAACCTTCCACTTTTTAAATTTGCAAACATCGACTCGACCATATAATAATTCACCTAAACAGCAGCTTAAAGACTGTTTCTATTTTGTATTTCTAAATGCACCTTTCTGTGCCTGTCGTGCTCACATATAACTGCTGTCCCCCAAGGAAGTGGATTTTATTCTTCAATGAAATAATTTGGTGGAGTGTATCCAGACAATTACATGAGTCCACGGAATTCCAGCATGCTAACTGATAGGGGGCAGAATTTGTCACCTTAAAATATGCCTTTTTGGCATAAGGATTATTTAGACTGATTATTTTTTTTTAGAAAACAGTAAACACCAGGGAAGCTCTGAAACCAAACAGAAGTTATTCTTTTGTAAAAGCAATTTACATTGGTGTGGAAAATCTCCATTTGTAAGGGGGCCTCCCTCTAGGTACAGGGAAAAGGAGAATGACTTAAATCTGTAGAGACTGTTATCAATGTGGAAGACGAGGACTTAAATCTGAATAAGACCCGTATCTTTGTTGACTGTGCTTTGCCTGAAAACCTGGCTCTCCCCACCACCTCCCACACCAATATCTTTTTTTGTCTTTACCTGGAGATGGTTATTTCAGGTGATGGCTTGGGCCATTTCTTGTGTTAGTCATTTTTTTCTGGGTACCTCCGATGTATACAGGAGGTATATATGGTGTTAAACATCTGTTTTTCCTCTGTTAAGCTCTCTTTTATTACAAAGGAGTCTCAGCCAAGAAACTAGGATAGAGGAAAACTTATTTTTTCTCCCCTACAACACCAAATAAACTTACTTTCACTTTAGTGAAGAAAAGGTTTTGAATATCCAGGTAAGAACCTTTGGGTCTTTACTACTTAAGTTTAATGACTTAAGCAACCAGATACAAAGTTCTATTTGAAGTAAGAAGTAACTTCATTATATTCTTGAAAGAGGGCCTTGGCTGACTTCATTTTGACCTCAAGCTTTCTAGTTGGGTTCTTCTCTCCAGCTAGTCTCTAGGTTCAAGTGGAAGACTCTGAGGGCAAAGCATCCCCCATGGGAACTGAAACTACCCCCTCAAGCATAAGAACTGCCCTGAGCCAGCAAGACCCCCCACTCAATGATTGACTCCATGACAATGATCAATTTGACCTTAACTGCCCACCTGCATGTACCCCTTACTTTGCTCCACATTTTTTCTCATAAACCTGGAAGTATTTTCAGGACTTTGGACACAATCGTTGAGTTGCTAGTCTGTTGTCTTCCTACCAGTGTTGGCCTCAATGGAATAAATTCCTATTTTACCACTACTCATCTCTCTGTCTTTGGATTTTGTCAGGGAAGAGTGGCCAAACCTCATCTGTTTGGATCCTCGGATCCAGGGGCTCTTTCACCCCTGCACCCCACCTAAACTCTGATCCAGAAAATTGATCACACTGAAGAAAATCCCCCTTTTCTTTGTCTTCTCCAAATGGGTTTAGGTTGCCTATTGACAAAGCCTCACCAGTCACCAGTACATGGGGACTCTCCTGATTAAAATCATGTTAATCATGCCAAAATTTTCAGTAAATTATTCTCTTTGTTTCAAAATTGCCATTATACATAGAGGCTTTGAACGCTATGTGAAAGAATAATTTGATTGGCACAGACTATAAGTCATCTTTGAAAGAGCTTGGCCACCCCTCTTCCATCTGTCACCATGCCAGTCATGTCTTTTTGGAATTCCACAGGCTATAGCCTTTGCTATGTGCCCTTTAAGCAACCCCTGTCCATCCACCATGCTGTTGGCCTCCTGCCATCCTTTCTAGCACACTTTAAACAAACTATAATTGGCATTTGCTTGGCTGGGAGTCCGTTTATTTTCTTGCTACCCTTCCCAGTTGCCTTAACCATCGGATGTCTTGACAGTTGGCAAATGGAGACTGTAGGTCTGATATGTCACATAAGATCTGTTGGATGAATATTTTCCTCCAGGAAAGAGTGAAAGTGAAATCCCATCCTGACCCACCCTCTTTCCAAAACAATAAACATTTCCTGGCTGCTGTGATTCCCCTAATCATTTAAAGCAGTACAGTTGTTATGGAATGGGCAGCTGAACTTCATACTTGCCTGGACCATCTGTTCTCATATTCAGTCCTTAAGAAGATGACCTAAGTGACTGTGGTTCACTTAGTAAAAGAGGGTGAGTTCCATCAGGGGACATGTAAGGACGCTGTGTCACAGAAAAAACAGAATTCAGAGACTCTGGAGGGACTATTTTTGTTGTGTTGTTTAGAAATGGTGAATGTTTTTGGAAAAAAATAAGACATTTCTCCAAATACATAGATAACACACGAATAAACTTGTTTCCAAGTTTACAAGTCATGTTAAATTTTTGATAGAAATGAGATACACTGGATGAGGAAAGCCAAGTAGCTTCATTCCTCTCTTTCTTGAGACATATTTTCCTTTGTGGAGGCATCTTACACCTAAAAGGTCAGATAAAGGGAACAATTTACACATAATAAATGTCATGAAGTAGGGTAAGCCTGAAATATTGAGAGAGTGGATGTGAAGATGTTTTTATTAAGTGAAAATACTCACATAGAATTTAATTATTATTTTCCACTGTATTTTTGGCCTGAAACATTACGAACAATGAAGTACTTTTAATGTCGTTTCAAGAAATTCGACCACGAGAACAAAGACTTCTGGTTTTGTTTAAGGCTAGTAGAGGAGAAGTTAAAACTCTGTGCAGGATACACAACCCTTATACTCTATGTAAAGAATATAGATATTATAGGTTATAGGCCTTATTCAGACACGGTGATTTTTTAAACGTGATCTCATATTAAGGAAATTATGTGAGTTAGTTCAGTCAAACATCCAGTAGAAAAATAAAAGCAAGGTGAGGGGTTAAAAGTTATAGAGCAACAGTGGATTGTAATATAAGAAAAATTTCCAATTATGAAACATCCCCAAATGGGATTTTCTGTTTCTTCAAGTAGCAAGCAAATCAAATCTAAACTGGAAGTATTAGAAAAGGAGTCTGGGACTCTCTGAATGAGATATGTACTTTGGGTATGGAATTTGACTGGCTGGCCTTTGTGATTCGAAAGTGTTGAACAAATCATAACTCAAAATTATTTAACTGTGGACATTTGTGGTATGTGAGCGAAATAGGTTCATGAAAGCCAAGCAGAGTTTCCATTTTCTATTTGTCACTGAGAAAATCTAGTTTTTAATTTACTCCCTGCTTATTTTTTAGTTGAAAAAAAAATGTGGTCCTATGGAGTTGACAGTTTAACAAATAAATTGGGGACAGAAGGAAAGAGATTGGAAAAGTTGAATAACATGTTATGAAATAATCTCATAGTGCTTGTGATGTTTGTTTTTTATTTTGTGATTTATTTGTTTGTGAAATGAGGAGTAATTTAAACAAGAGCATAATTTAAGAGAAGAATGCTTGGGGCACCTGAGTGGCTCAGTACGTTAAGCATCCAATTCTTGGTTTCAGCTCAGGTCATGATCTTGGGGTCCTGAGATCGAACCCTTCCACGGGCTTCTTGCTGGGGGCAAGTCTGCTTGTGACTTTCCCTCCCCCTCTGTCCCTTCCCCTCCCCCTCTGTCCCTTCCCTCCCCCTCTGTCCCTTCCCCTCTGCCCCTCCCCCTGCTGGCACATATGTGCTCGCTCTCTCCTTCTCTAAAATAAGTAAATAGAATCTAAAAAATTTAAAAATTTTAAAAAAGAAAAGAAAATGTTTGACACTCCTACAAAAGCTTGGTACTCAGCAGCACGTTAACCTGTACGGCTGCATAGGACTAAGTAGGTTGGCAAGCAGATTCCCTAATAGCTTTCTTGTTCAAAAAAATTGCAGTTCCCAGGAAAAATAAAGGGAGAGGGGAAGGATTAATATAAGTATTAAAGACAGATAATGTGAGAGACACATTTTCTCCCATTTTCCTCTGACATTTTAATTAACATTTCCTTGTTTTGTTGGAGGTGATAATGACCTACCTTAGAAACTACATTTCTCAGCCTCATTTGCAGATGGAGGTAGCCATGTGATTAAGATTTAGCCATTGACTGTAAGTGGAAGGCCCTTGAATGAGGGCTTCCAGCAAGCTCTGTAACAGGACTGACTCCATGACAAATTCTTTTGGCTTTTTCCCTTTGCTTTTTTGGGGTATGGACTCCAATTTGAAAAGATAAGAGCTAATACAGCAGAAGCTAGAAAGATCCTGAATTTTTAATGGCATTACGTATTTTCCATACCATCGCAGGGCAGCCTATTCTAGATTTCTGTGTGAGAGAAAAATAAACTCCCAACTTACATAAGCCACTGTTTTTCAGTTTTCTATCATCTGAAAGTGATTTCTGACAGACAGCACAAGACCTCTTGTCTTGAACTCTCTGAAACATGTTTCATTTATTTTTCTGCTTGTGGGGATCAGCTTTTATATTTGCTCTAACTGTACTCCATTCTCTGTTATAGGGAGAAAACATTTCTTAATAATCCAGTTTACCCCAGAGAATGCATTCAATAATAAATACATGAAAAAGACAAGAAGAAAAGAATTTTGAAGGCACATAGGGAAATCAAAGGGGAGAATGTCTTGAACACTTTTGCTCTGATTTTAATAGAACTGAAGAATTTCCCTGTATCTTAAAACAGTGTGGCCATATCAGTTTCTTGTATGATAAATCTCTGCTCAGGAAAATTTTACTTAGGATTCTGACAATCTGTTACTCATCTGAACGACTTCTTATAGGGAATTCTCTTTGCTCTCTTCGTTCATGTTTTCACTGTCCTTTTATTTTCTACCAAACACTTACATGTTCATAAAAGTGCATTATATAACTTAACTTATAAGTATTATAGAGGAATCCATAAGAAAACACACAAAAAAGCCTATTTAGGAAGACATCATAAATCTCTACTGTAAAGCCTACTTTAGTAAATCAAGATGATAAATAATTTTAAAGACTTGTATTGCTTGGTCTTTATTTACAAGTTAGGAATGATAAATGAAAATTTCTGCATTTTATGTCCCAAGAATCATCTCCTGAAATGCAGATTAAGGAGAGGACTGAATTCAAAATAGTTCAAGAAGGCAAATAATCCTGCCCTCCCACAACCAAAGAAAGAAAACAAAACAAAACAAGCACACAAAAATTAAGCTAAAAACTCAGTAAAGATTTTAGTTGACAATAAACAGTATATTTAAAAGGCTAATTCAATGGCTAAGCAAAAGTTTTGAAGAGTACGTAATAATGACTAACACTGACTTTTTAATGAGGGCTTGACATATTCTATATTAATTTAATGTATTACCCATTTAAGAATAGACAGTAATATTGTCAGTATATCTTGTGCTTGTTAGTCAACCTCCAGAGAATAATATACAATAGTAAGAAACAGTTTTAAAAGGCTGAACAACGTACTTCCCAAGGAAGAATTACTAGGATGGGGAGGGTCAGAAATCACGGCACATTAGATCATGTGTAAGGAAGGAGTATGTTCAGAACATTCACAATCAGTGTCCAGATCATAACCCAATTCTACTTAATCCAATAAGAGCAGCTGATCTTTAAGTAACCACCGACTCCATCAACTTCAAATATCTTTGAGACGTGTAAATCTTCCTGGTCGTAGTATTTTGGAAAGTGTTACCTTGACACTGGCCCAAGTAACCACAGTGATTTTCTAAAAATGGCTATCATAGTTCTCTATGAGTAGTTCCAGGCAAAATATATAACCTAGACTTTTCAAATATACCATAGAAGATCCCCTTAGACTTCCTGGCTTACAAGCTGAGACTCTGAATGGTTGAACAAAAATTCATATTCATTTTCTTGATTCATTGGAAAAATTGTCTCCTCGTGGTTAGCATATTTACAAAGGCACAGATTAGGACCATTTGTCTTGGCTCCACCTGTTGACATTGATCAATAAGCTGTTTTAGCACTCAACTACATAAAAGATTTACACTTTCTTTCCATTGGAAAACATTCTTTGAAATCCACACAGTCATTTTAGGATCTGCTATAAAGAACTCTTTTTTGTGCCATTTATAGAAACACAAACCCAAGCACTGAATATTTCAGGCATGAAATAAGAATAATAGAAAAAAATTACTATAATCCAATCATTAACATTTTTAATTGTTTGGACAGTTGGATTAGCATACCATTAGCACATGCTGTTTTTAGAGTCTCAAAATTAATCTATGAATAACAATAGTAATAGTAAGGACTTCCTAAAGACAAAAATATATGATCAAATTTCACGGTTTTGGCAAAAGGAGACATCAAAATAGTTTAGTCAGAGTCTATTTCAGAGACTATGCTTTTGGTTATGATTATATGTAAAAAATTACATACATTTTGCATATATTTTATCAATAAATATATAATCAATTCAACAATGGAACAGGTATTATCCTGGGGGATAATCCTAGTACTGTGGGAATATAGTATGATACTTGCCTCCAAGGAGGTCACAGCACAGCCAAGTTTGATGACTAGTCAGGGGATAAAGTTAAGTAGTACAATTGTGGCAGAAGAACAAAACAAAACAGTCTATAGATCATACCTATGAAACCTGAATTCTTGCTTGTCTTCTAAAACGGCTCTAGAGACTAATCCAGAGGAGGAATTATAAAAATTGTTTGAACGATGACAGAGTCATTGCATAAGCAGAAATAATCAGGGGATCTTGATTTACGACCTTTTTATGCTGAACATCTAAGGGCAAGTCACTTAAATTTTCTGAATCTTATTTTTCCCATTTAAGAAATAAAGATGTAAAAACACATGATCTAATTAATACACTTTCGAGATGTCTTCAGATAACTGATTCATGATCATTTGGAGACGTGTTCTGGGTGTTAGAGGAAAAAAACTCAGTGGTAACAACTAATAGACTATATTTAAATATAACTAAATTGCTTTTTTTGTTGAGATAATTCTCCTATATCAATGTACCAGTGTGTGTGCGTGTGTGGGTATGGGTGTGTGTGTTGATGCTAACTTGGACCCCATCAAAAGATGACAATAATTGGTTTCTTTTACTTTATCTCTACCTTTCCACTGGGAAAAATTCTCATGTTAAGAATCAGAGGAAGAATAATTTAAAAAACTATGTGTACCTTACTTTGAGTAAGATATCCAGTCCATTAAAGTAGAAAACATGTTTAAAGGGTTTGGGCTTGAAATGATGTGGAAAAAAACAGACAAAAAGCATCTGTGATTCCCATCTCATTAATCACCGCTAAACCCATCTTTGTAGTCTATGTTTTAATAAGAAGCCAAGTCAACAAATTGAGAAACTAACAAACCCAGTGAAATTGGCTGGTGAAATCTGATACATATTTTTTCAGAGATCTTTCACTATTTCACATTAAGGCACTTTGTCTACTTAAATAGTGTACAAGCATGAATGGTGCAAAAGAGTGAGATTGATATATATTATTAGTCATACTTTATAGAGGAAACATTTTCCAGGACAGCAAATCAGATTCTGCTGTAAACACCATAAATCAAAGACACCGTAATGCTGTTCAAAAACTGTCCTTATGCCCTATTGATCGACTGAATATTGTAGGGTGAATTAATTGCTTCCACAGGTGCTACCTTTCAGCCATCCTTACCCTATGTTCACATAGACATTCTCACATAGTTCACATGTCAGTGGAAGAAAATATATTGTAGACTCAGTCTGTGAAAAGATAAACACAGCAGAGTTTTCTTTTCAATGGAACCACTTTTCTCAGATGTCTATGTGCACCCAATTAAATGAATGCACAGTTGATTAAATATCAAATTTCTGGGAAAGGTCTTGCAATTATTATAAATTTAAGTAACTGGCATTTTAAAGATAGGGAGTGTATTTGGTTCATGGAGAGAGACCATTGATGGAACTACCCTCATATTAACAGCACTTTACTAGGTAGCATTATCAAGATAATTTTATACAAAAGACAGGAACTACTCATTTTATTAAGCAAATAGTAATTTTCCCACCTAAAATGGATGTGTATTTTGATTTACTCATCTACACTGATATTATTTTAGTTTTACGAACTTTTTGAACCACCACCGTCCCTATCCTATGACTCAGACTAGTACCAAGTATACCTCCTCTTGGTAAATGATTAACAGTTAACACTTCAAGCTTAATTTATAAGAAGGGAAGGAAAGCAAAATATTGTAATATTCTTTTTGAACTCATTTCCTGTGATGAAATATTAAAGTCCTGTTAAATGACATGATTGGGAAAAACAATGTTCCCTGAGATTTTATTTTATTTTTATTTATTTATTTATTTTTTGGAAATTCTTACCAATTTTATTTTTTTATTTTTATTTTTTAATAAATTAATTTTTATTGGTGTTCAATTTACCAACATACAGAATAACACCCAGTGCTCATCCCATCAAGTGTCCCCCTCAGTGCCCGTCACCCATTCACCCCCACCCCCCGCCCTCCTCCCCTTCCACCACCCCTAGTTCCTTTCCCAGAGTTAGAAGTCTTTATGTTCTGTCTCCCTTTCTGATATTTCACACACATTTCTTCTCCCTTCCCTTATATTCCCTTTCACTATTATTCATATTCCCCAAATGAATGAGAACATACACTGTTTGTCCTTCTGTTCCCTGAGATTTTAGTAGTGGACCTTGGTCCTGATAACAAATGTGTTAAAAAATCTCATGCTTTTTTGGACAAACATGTACAAATGGCTGGGCTGTTACTAAAAATCCAACTGCTGCCATGCATGTCTAAGAATAGAGTGCTTATTACTAATTTTTTTCTTATATTGAAAAAATTAAAGATACATCACTTTTAATGCCCTGCCCAATGGCTTAGAAGATTTTTCTCTATTTTTTTCCTCAAACTACAGCTTCCCCCCTGGCCATGCATGAACTCTTCTGAATTTCTTAATGCTTTTATTCAATCTTTATTCTCCATGACCACTCTCCTTGACCTTTGAAGAATGGAACAGATCCTGTTGCTCTCGAAGTTCACCGTAGAAATTATAATATTTATATCTTGCATCTTCCCCAACTACACAGACATGTATCTGACTCCAAAAGAAAATGCAAAGAACAATGCCATCTTCCACATGATTTTTCATTCCAAATTTTCTTGTGTGATCTAATGTGTACTGAGCATGGCCTTCTGTATCAGAATAATGCATTGTTATTATCATATTGAAGACAAATATTATAAAATCATTTTGAACAAAATGGTAATTCAGAGCATGGCAGTTGGCAAAGATAGGACTCTGCAAGAGATGATGTTCCCATGTCTCCTTTTCCCTTACACAACATATCTTAGTTTCAGCAGACAAATTTAAAAAGGAACTGGTGGGCAAGAGTGTATGGCAGCGAATAGGAAGGAAGATATTTAGACCTCTGTGTCTGGCATCTATTTTAAGTGTGATGTGATACCATTTATGCTCTAAAACTGCTCGAAGCTGCTCTAAACTCTCTAAGAGTTTTACTCCATAAAGAAGAAAAACATGTAGTTCAGGCCTGCAAAATCTAGCTTCATAAAATAAGTCTACGTTTTCCGTTAGTGCGATTTCAGTGGTCTCTTAGATTTACGGTAAAGAAAGTGATTTATTTGTCTTAGATTTCACAACACATTCGATACTCCACTTGCAAAGCTTTGTTGGAAAATAGCATATTACAATGATGTGGCTTACTAAAAATGATTTCCAATTCAATTTCATCATTATTGAATGAGAATCTAATGGACAGCTCACTGGTGAGAATATGTTCTCATACTGAGAACTAATATATATAACTCTATAATTCCTGACTTCTAGGAATACACAGGCCACTAGAGACTGGAAACATATACTGTCAATCATGATGCAATATATGTCATATTATAGTTATAAAAGCAAAAATGCCTTGAAAGATGAATAATGTGCAACTAATACTTAGCAGGAGTATTAGGGAAAGCCTCAGGAGAAGGGATACATGAATGGAATCAGATAGCGTGAATGAGGATCCAAAATAATCCAAAAATACATTAGCAGACATTTTAAGAGAAGGAAGAGCTTGAAATCCCATGGTATGTTCATGGAATACAAAATAGTTTGATATGAGTCAAATAATAGGGAATAAGCTTGTAACTAGGCAGGGCATGCCAATTGTGGAGGGTGCTGAAGGTATCCTAAGGATTTATATCTAATCTTGTTGACTATAGATGTCTGTCTTTCTGATATAAATATTTGCAATTAGACACATTATGTGAGAATTGAATCGACACCAACAAAGTCCTTTTTCCACTATATCAAGTTACGTTACCTTAAATTATGTTATTTAGTAGCAAAGCCACAATTCAAATCCAGGCATTCTGATTTATTTTAAAAATTAATTATTTGAATGACTACAGTAACATAGATGAGATGTGATATATGTACATGTATTCTTATGTGCTTGTGGGGGTTAAGGTAAGATGATAAGTTCTCTTTTCATTCATTCTAAGAGAATTCTTAAACTTCAGTGTGCAGGAGGAACTTATTAAACATCACATTTCCAGTTAATTCCAGAGATTCTTATTCTGTAGATCTGGGACAAGTTCTGTGACTCACCATTGTAATTAATAATGCCAGGCAATTCCGAACCAGAGGTTCTATGGGTCACGTTTTGAGAAATAATATTTTTAAGACTTCAACAGTATGATGTATGTATAATGATACAAATAAAAATATTTGTAATAATCGAAATAAATCCCATAAAGATTTACCTGAGACTGTTATATAGTTTTTTTTAGCTATCATATGCCTTGGAAGTAACAAAATTATAATTCTTAATTTTAGAGCATGAAAAAATAGTTCTGGGATCCCTGGGTGGCTCAGCGGTTTAGCGCCTGCCTTTGGCCCAGGGCGTGGTCCTGGAGTCCCAGGATCGAGGGTTCCCTGCATGGAGCCTGCTTCTCCCTCTGCCTGTGTCTCTGCCTCTCTCTCTCTCTCTCTCTCTCTCTCTCTCTCTCTGTCTCATGAATAAATAAAACCTTTTAAAAAAAGAAAAAAATAGTTATTTTTCTCCTTTATGAACTCCTGCTTCCCTACAGCCCTCCTTAACCCACACACTATCATTTAGTGAGCTTTAATTATTCATTCAGGATTGTAAAGTATTGATCAGCCACCTCCAGAAAGATCATATTGTTGAAGGCTTAGATAACTATGATTTACTTTTCTTTCAAAATTGAAGATATCCTAAATCTGATTCAATTTGCCTAGACTTTGTTTCCTTATAAAACAGTGTGATTTTCCCCCTCTAACAAAAGTTAGATTTGCCATGGTCGTTATATGATTACTTTGGCCTGAAAGCTATCCTAATTTGTCTAATATTTCAAAGTAATTAGAGAAGCAAGTCTAAAGATTAAACTTGCTAAATCTTGGAATCATGCATTTATTTCTTGCATATTGACCTTGCAAGGTGATAGGTTGGTTCTTCCTACCACTAGCTTATTCACTGAAAACTTAAAATCATAAAGATCTAAAATGATAATGCACACACAAGTGCTTTCTTACAATATTTTCAGCATTTTTAGAAAAGTTAATAACTACCATTATCACCAAAGTGCAGACAACCTCAATTATGTGACAATGCATTTATCATGTTAGTGGCTGTCCCAGTAATTCCTGAATTTATAAAATAACATACTGAGTGTCACAGTCAAGTAGAACTACCCAAAGTGAAAAATGGATGGAAATTAAAAAGTAGTTGTTTTTAACAAACAAACAAATGAGTTATGTGGTTTCATTCCACATGTTCTAATAGTAAAAAATCACAAAGAGTTGTTTAATTTGTTTTTAATTTTCTTCCATTTCAGTTTGTTTTTAATTTTCTTCCTATTGAGACTAAATGTAATTGCATATGAAAAAGGCTTCCAAAAAAGATAGAACTGCCAATATTTTGAATTGCATATTTCTGTCAGTGACACAATAAGTAAGCTGTATGACAGGTATAAAGGTAGTGAAATAATTTGCCCGGAAAAGCTAATGTCATGAGCCATTTATTTATTTGTTCATTCAGCCAATATGAAGCTTAAGTGTTTTCTGTGTATAAGATGCAAACACAAATAAAACATGATTCTATGCAGTGGTAGAGATCCTATGCACTAGGGAATAACTAGCAAAAAAGGCATGAAATCTAGCCCTGGTGGGAAGGGGCAATCAATTTGGGACACACTTAACAGAGGGTCTGTCTTGAGTGCATCACAGAATGTGCTGGGAGCTGTCCAGCCTCACAGTAAGGGGAGATTACTCCTCGTTCTCCTGGCATGGTGGACAACCCAAGAAATTGCACCCAGATAAGTCAAATTGCTTTCAAAGAAATGTAAGAAATTTTGTGTTGCTAAAGCTTAAAATATCAGGAAAGATTGGCAAGGAGACTGGAGCTGTTAGCAGTGCCTTACTTGCAAAGGAGCTAGCAAATACAATTCCTTAAAGGGAAATTCAAGGTTAAAAGAAGTTTGGGATGTATGGAGGAGGCAGGACAGTGGCAAAGCTTCTGCATATCAGAGTGGAGATAGTGCAGATTTGAATTAAACAGAGTGACAGTTATTCTGACTTTTGTTGTGAGCTTAAGGTACAAATACTGTCACATATTGTATTGCTCAGGGGAACTCCCATTTGATAGAAAGTTTAGACTTGCCTGCTTGGAGTTCTCCTCATTGTTGAAGGGGATTAAGAGGTTAAAAAAAATCTCCAGTTATGAAATAAATAAGTCACAGGGATGAAAAGTACAGCATGGGGAATATAGTCAATAATATTGTAATAACATTGCACAGTGATAAATGGTCCCCACACTTATCATGGCGAGCAATGCATAAAATTGTCAAATCACTATGTTGTACACCTGAAACTAATATAACATTGATATCAACTATACTTCAGTGCAAAACATAATAAATAAATTTAAAAATGATCATGTGTATACACATATGTTCGTGTAAATCTCTGTGTTTCTTCTTTTACAGTGTTTTTGTCATTCAAATTGTTTAAGAGCCCCAGGCCTTTCTTTATCTAAAAGGAATTATTTCTACTTCCAAATCCCAAATAAAGGCCAAAGAGAGAGAGATCTGCAAAGTCAAATCTATTTGTGGTGCTTTTGCTTTAGTTATTAACCCAGGCTCGCCCTTGCTGATCTATACCCTTGTGAGAATACTAATAACGCTCACACAGTGTTCCAAAATGACAGAGTTTTTGGTTCACATTTTGATGCTCATCCTTCTGGTTTCCTTGTCATTCTGTTAGCCAGAAGGGAGGGTTTCAGGGGAGCTTTCAGTCTCAGCTATAAACTGCTGAAACCAATGCTTCCCAACACAGCCATGTGCTATGCCAAGACTAGCCACCAAGCTTAAACTTTAGTGTAAGTCTTGGAAAAAAAAACTGGAGATTTTTTACCTCTTAATCCCCTTCAGCAATGAGGAAGAACTCCAAGCAGGTAAGTCTTGGAGAACCAGCTATGAATCCCTCCCTCCTGTGAGCGCCTCATTAAATGTTGGTATTTGTTTCTCCACCAGCAGCTCTCTCAATCAGGGCCATCCCATCAGGCTCCCGTACCCAAAAAATTTATGAAGTCAAAATTGAAAACTTGGTGACGTCATCCCCAGAAGGCCCTAAGATCCTCATACCCATCTATTTGTCTCCAGGTCAATATATATATACTAAAGAACGTATTAATCTTCAAACCTTACTCTTCTCATAGAATATTGGCTGCTTAGATGTATAATGGCACAGAAAGGATAAAGTTTTTAAAAATGACATTTGATTTTGGTCCAGATTTGAGTATTGTTTTACCCACTACTAAAAACTATGCCAATATGTATCATTTTACTTTTGGCAGTCTGAGGAAGACACAGAACAGATAAATATCTCAACAGAGAACTAGGATTACATCTACAGCATCCTTTCACCTTTTCCATATACCATAACCTCGTCCCATGAGTGAAATCCCATCATACCTACACTCAGGAGGAGAGAATAGTTTGGGAGGGAATATTCGGAGCCATTTGAAAATTCTGCCTACCATGATGTTAAATATTTATCTACAGCTTTATCTCCATCTGTCTGTTTCTGAGTATCATCAATCGATTCCCTGCTAGAAGACAATGGGATAACTTGTACAGTTTCTTTGCCTGATCTCTCCCATTTCAATTGTTGTAATTATTTTCATTCATCAAAAGTTTTTTTTTAATGTTACCTTTATTCCTTAGCCATAATGCCTCAGTTTTTACCCTAAGTTCTATAGTTAAATGGAATTAGTGCTTACCAGGAGATTTTTCATCCAATTTTTCTCTGATAATAATTTCTTTATTCTTTTTTTTTGTTTAGCAGGGAGAGGCAGAGGGAGAAAGAGAGAGAAAATCTGAAGCGGACTCCATGCCCAGCATGGAGCCCTGCTTGGGGTTTGATCTCATGACCCTGAGATCATGACCTGAGCTGAAATCAAGAGTCCGTTACTGAACCCACTGAGCCACCCAGGTGTCCCTAATTTCTTTATCTTAATCTCTTGGATAGGTGGATATTAACATCAAGATGGATGGATAGATAGATAAGTAGATAGATAGATAGATAGATGACTATTTCATTTTGTCTTCTTTATTAAATGACTCTTTTCCGGTTAAAATATTCTTGGTCACACCTCGTTCTCTCTTGAACTTTGTAGACAGTGATCTAATGACCTCTGGCACTGCAAGTTGTGGGGGCATCAAAAACTCAGTATACTAATGGGCAGCCTGGGTGGCTCAGCAGTTTAGTGCCGCCTTCAGCCCAGGGCGTGACCCTGGAGACCTGGGATCGAGTCCCACATCGGGCTCCCTGCATGGAGCCTGCTTCTCCCTCTGCCTGTGTCTCTGCCTCTCTCTCTCTCTCTCTCTCTCATGAATAAATAAATAAAATCTTAGAAAAAAATTTAGTAAACTGATTCTTGGGCTTTCTCTATTTGTGTTGAAACCTATTCTTTATCACTGATATTCAAAAACTTAACCAGAATATGTTCTAATGCCAATTATTCCATGTTTTTCTTTTCTTTTCTTTTCTTTTCTTTTCTTTTCTTTTCTTTTCTTTTCTTTACACATAGAATGAAATGTACCATTCCTAGCTGAGGGTTCATTTTTCTCCTTGGTTAAAAAGACAATCACCTATTTTAAATACTCAGAATAGTTTCTTCGGCTGCATTTTTTGGATGCTTTCTATTGAGGATGCCAAGCATTTTTACACTGGACCACTTGTGTCCATTCTGCACTACATTTGCAACATGGACATTAGGGTTTTGGTCTGTTTTGTTTTGTTTGACCTTCATTCCATTTTCTTAAGACATGGGGGTGGGTGGAGAGGGAAATCCTTCAAAACTGCTTGAGTTTTTGTTCAGAGACACTTGTTCTAGTCTTTTTTCTGAAGTCTGAACATCCTGTGCCACAGCTCATGGCAGACAGTCAGGACTGCATTCCATTCTCTTCAGCTATGGTTCAGTCTCTCAGGACAGGGCGGTGCCATGTAACATGGTCACTCCTGACAGCCATTCCAGTCACTGTTGTAGCCTAGTGATAGAAAGTAGAGTGAATCTACTTAGAAAGCTTCTCTTGGCTTTCCTCTTAGGCTGCCTATCTGTGCCTCTCTCTCTCTCTCTCTCTCTCTCTCTCTCTCTCTCTCTCTCTCTCCTATTCTCCTTTCTATGAACCAAAACTCTAAATGAAACATCTCAGGGCACCTGGGTGGCTCAGTGGTTGAATGTCTGCCTTTGGCTCAAGTGGTGATCCCAGAGTCCTGGGATTGGGTCCCACAACGGACTTTCTGCAGGGAACCTGCTTCTCCCTCTGCCTGTGTCTCTGCCTCTCTCTGTGTCTCTTATGAATAAATAAATAAAATCATTATTTTTATTTATTTATTTTTTAAGAAATATCTTTCCTCTGTACTGGGTCTGGAATTTAGGAAGCTACTGTAAGAAGTTATCAGACTCTTCAATAGCTTTCTTTGACCCCTCTCCTTCATTTTACAAGATTTGTTTAATCATGTGCATATCCTTATTGGCTGCTGGCATGTTGGTGTTCTCCTTATCCATCTTTTAGCACCTTCAATCCATTTCACTGTGTCTTGGAGCCTGCTACACCCCACCATTTTCAATGGTTGGTTTTCATGATACACTCTTCATTTTCAAAATGTTCCAAATGTCCTTGCTGGGAAAGAAAGGAGCTCACTGATTTTTGTTATCACTTTCTTTCTAAATAGTCAAGGAAGCACTCATCTAAGGCCATGCTGCCTGTTGATTTGTGCTTATTGTATTTAAGTTTCTAATTCTCTGACTATCTTATCCAAGCTCCTTGCATTCACTAGATGTGAACTTCCTCCATCCTGTAAACTCCATTTAGGCAAGGGATATATATATATATATATATATATATATATATATATATATATATATATATATTTCTGCTTACTTAGCACAGAGCCTGGCATAGAATAAGCACCCAATAAGTAGTGCTGGCTGAAAGAATAAAGAAGTAGGTGAATCCCTTGTGAATCCTTGTCATCAAAAATAAATATTAAATTTTAAAATATGTTGAAGAGCAAGATACTTTCATTGTTAAGTTTATAGAAGAAATTTTACAAATACTCTTGCACTTTCTTGCACTAAAAGAAATGTCAAGTTACAACTAAGTGTATCTTTCTGAAAGTTGAATAATCAGCTGCGACGCTAATTCACATTATCTCCTCAAGCCACCTGACGATAATTACCTCAGTGATAAATTTGACTGAAAGAAATTGCTCTGTTATCTGGAATTTAAGTGACTGATAAAGAATTAAATGCATTTAAATAGAGAATTTATTCTTCAACACCCTGATACTTTGACTACTGAAGTGCCCATGCCATGTAACAAATCAGTGCCCCCTCCCCAAAGCAAGGGAAGGCTTTATTAGTGATCCTTTAACCAATACAAGGTTTTTAAACCTATCCGTTTATACCCCAAAAGACATTTACTAATATAAGTGATAGATGGCTGAGTTGTTCCACTAATGATAATAGCATTTATATATGTATATTTTAAATTTTATTTATTTGAGAGATAGCAAAGAGCACGGGCGGGGAGGAGTAGAGAGAGAGGGTGAAGCAGACTCTCCGCTGAGCAAGGAGCATTTATATCTATTTTTAATGTAAATTATTTAATAGGTATGTTTTAAAATATAGATTTAACTTACTTATGAGTATACTTAATAGGAATTTGTCAAGTACCTATTAATATAAGGGAATGTGCTGAACACATAAATAATGTAAAACAATGAGTAATATATAGCCCTTCCCCAAAAATGTGCAGCTTAAGAATATGTTTTAAATAGGTCAAGGTAGCCTTCTGTTGAAAATCTTCCCCAGCTTAACAACCAGGCAAACACCATGTCCTCTGTAGAATACTTTGGAAAATTTTCTATTCTGAGCATCCCTCTTCTCCATCAGGGAATCCACTCCACGTTCCCCTATCACTCTCATTAGCCCAGACATACTTTCATTTTTAGCTTGTATGTTGTCATTATTTATATTCATTAATTCTAGTATCTGTCTTTTTCTTGATGTTCAGAATTACTATACACTAAATATTGGTTGATATGTTTTCTTTCCTATGGGACCATGATTTTCCAGTAAAGTGTCATTCTTTACTTAAATTTGAATTCCCAGAGCCTAGTTGCTTATTGAAAAATGGAAGAAACCATCAACCAGTCAATCAATATACATAGTTAAAGGTGACATGCTGTTGTATTTCTGCTCCCTTCACAATAACAACGTATCTGCAACAATGTCATGGGCCCAAAAAGGGACAAGTGGACAAATATACCATAGTGATACCATTGACCATCATTTTGAATTCCAGATGAGGACTCATGGGATGTTTGCTAGTCAGTATACATATGAACCATCAGGAACTCTACATAATGAGATAATCTAACAATTTGTAGAAACTTCCTTGAATCTCAAAATCTCTCCTTTATACTTTCCACCTAATACTGTCAATATCTCAACAGCAACAAACAAATGTGTGCTGTGTGCTTGCACATCAATGTCTATTTGGGCAGAGATAGAGTAAAAAGACAATCTGAGATGAAGTTAGAGTCAGTATACAGACCTTGAATCTGGCGTTATAGTTAGTAAATGCTTTAATGTGCATCTATGCTGGTGATAATTCCTCTTTCTTCTGTTGTCTCTTATAAAAGAGGTTAAATCTAGAAGAACAAGGGAAAAATACTAACATATATAATATTAACTGTGAGTGCTATTAGAAGTCCCCATCCAGGTTAATACCTGGGTGTCATATGCAGTAGCTATTTGGAGGGAACTTTCAAATCAAAGTTCTCCATTTGTTTCCATAAACATTTATTCAATTTAAACATTTTTTTAAAGATTTTACTTATTTATTTATTGAGAGAGAGAGAGAGAGAGAAAGAGAGAGAGTGAGAAAGTGCATGCAAATATGGGCAGGGTGAGGGGCAGAGGGAAAGGGAGAGAGAGAATCTCAAGCAGACTCCAGGTTGAGCACAGAACCCAATGTGGGGCTCGATTTCACCACCCCAAGACTATTACCTGAAGGGAGTTGGATGCTTAGTGAATGAGCCACCCAGGAACCCCTCAATTTAGAATTTGACTAGAGGACAACTTGTCCATGAATGTCACTGGGAATTTTAATGAAACAATATTAGCGTAATTCAAGGAAAGAGAAGAGTTGATAAACCTTACCAAATTTACATGTCCTCTCTCTTTCCCTCTCTTTCTCTCCCTTGCTTCTTTCCCTCCAGCTTTTCTCTCTCTCTCTTTCTCTATTTCTCTGTTTCACGTGTTTATGGTAAGAATTTAGTATGGCTATGAAGACTCTCCAAATAAGCATTGGTCTGAGGAATGAGCCTGCTGCCTACTCTATGGCGATGAGCACAAGGAACCAGCAATGGGTAGATGGGTAGGTAAACAGGTTTTAATCTCCAGAGTCAAGTCTCGTTCCAAATATTCACTAAGTCCAGCATTCATAAAAGTCTGGATCTTAAGATAATAGTGCTAAACACATAGATGAGGTTTAACAGGTGCTCACAAAACATTTTTTTTTCCATTTTAGGAAAACCTTAATCAAATAACAGTTTTGGAAGGACTTCACATTGAGACTTTCTCTCTGTATAGGTAATAACATAAACTTTAGAGATTAAAATATTTCTCAGATTTCACATACCAATTATATCATTTTAGATGACTTTTGTAATATTATATAAAATTCATTTTATCAACAAAAGGTGTTGAGACTTCAAACACATTAAAACTGAGAAGGTGTCTCAAACTCATCTCTTATTTTGGGGCACATGGGTAGCTTGCTTCATTAAGCCTCTGACTCTTGATTTCAGCTCAGGTCGGGATCTCAGGGTGGTGAGGTTGAGCCCCTCTGTCTCCATGGCAATGCATGGAGCCTGTTTAAGAGTCTCTCTCTCTCTCCCTCTGTCCCTCTCCCCACCACTCATACACTTTCTTTCTTAAAAAAAAAAATCTCTTATTTTAACAATCTTTTGCTTGTGATAAAATTTTCAACACAAGGCTCTCCTTTTGTGCTTTCTGAATATGAATATAGTTATTTTAAATAAATAGCAATATAGTAATAAATTATCTTGTTCCATGCCAGGATAAATTTAAATTTTAAAAAATTGGAAAACTATTTTTATTGCCTCCTGTTCATCCAGCTGCTGCTTGAAAAATCCAGATCATAATCATAATCACTTTTTCTTCCTTTATAATCTGGAGAAAGAATTCTTCCCACTCCATTTCAGTCAGGTAATATGAACTTGAACTTGGCAATGGCTAGCAAGCCTTTTTGTTTATTATGTCTGTACTTTTTATTTGGAGATGATGGATTAGTCCAAGAAATGTGAATTTTGTGATAATAGCCAAGCTTCTCTCTGAGCTATGTTCTTTTCTGATCTCCACCTTAAAATACAACCCTGTGCCTCACTAAACCCAAAGGACAAACTGCTTTTTATAAGGCTTGTAAGGCTAAATTTGCTTCTTAGAACAACAGGCTGAAGCATACTATTTTATATACATGTTATCCGAGAAATAAATGAGAAATAATATGTACTGTCAATAAGATACTTTTTTTTTCAAAAATCAAAGGCTATGAGAAGGCCAAGTAAGCCTTCCGGATTTGATATATATATATATATATATATATATATATATATATATATATATATAAATCCAGTCCCTTAACATTCTACAACCTAAATTCTACATTCTACATCTTCTAGCAAACACTCGTCTAACTTCTGGCAAATTTTCAGGATTACACAAGTCTGTGATTTTTCAAGGAAAAAGGTCCTAAAGTCTCAAATCCTCTACTCTCCAGTTACATGGACCAAAAATAGGTTATATATATATAAAATATAAATAATATAAGGAGAAAAATAAGAAAATGTCTAAATCATAGAGGTATCTAATAAATCTATATTCTAAATTCTTGATACTGGAATATATATTTATAGTCAAACATTTGTTTTTTCAATTGTCTCTGATTTCCATTTGCTTGTCACAGTAAAACAAAAAGAAAAATAATTTCCACAACATTTTATTTGCTTTGATATTAGATTAACCATAAAACAAAGGGAGACAGGCAGAGTCCAAGCTTTCCCAGAACAAAAGATCTAAAATATTGTTTAAAATAAAATTCATGCAACTGGCATTGACATTAAAACAAGAACCCACTGTAATCATTATACATGTATTTTATTTAATTTTTCCTTTGCTGAAATTTAGTAACAAAATGTGTTGGGGGATTTTGTTTTTAAGTCATTGTGATATTATTGGCTTCCAAGACATAGAGAGCTACCAGTAAAGCAGGTAAGATATACTGAGAGATTCCTATGTCCAAGGCATGTTAGGCATAGAAAAAAAAATTAGGAAAAGATTCACAAAAAAAACCCCAAAACTTAGAAGGCATTGTTTCTGTCCCCAAAAACTGCATAATGTATTTGTTAAGACACACATATGCACATGAATAAGGATGCAAGAAAATATGTTTAAATTATGTGTTGCAAAGGTGTATCTTAGCCTGACTCTTGACTCTAAGAGCCCGTTTTCGGGTTTCATCATGAGACAACTAGCATGGGTATTTTATAAGTTATTACTAGTAGCAGAAAACACAAGTCCATTTCCAAGAGCACAGGGTGGGAAGGAGATGGGAATTGAAGTGTCAAGTCAGATGTTCTGAGATATAAAAGGAAGGTAGCTGAGGGAGATAATGTGATTCATTACACAGAGTTCTATTTGCATAACATATGTTAAATATAGAAAGGGGTGTTGTTTTGGTTTCAAATGGCAGACAGAGTATGTGCTACACATTTTGAAATAAGGAAGGAGAGATTTGTGAGAAATGTCTGGAACACTAAAATTCTCTAGGGTAAAGAAGTTTGGAGAAGGAGAGGCACAGAACAGGATGAACTTTAATGGGCAAAGATGCTGAGAGAAGGCACGAGGAACAGGAGGTCCAGCATCAAATAAGAGGGTTCAGCTAAGAATCCACCTTGCTTACTGGCTACCCCATACCCCCTGCCCCACTTAGCATTATGGGCCAGGCAGTAGTGGTTGGATTTGTGCACATGAATGCAGTCAGTGATTACAGAAGCTTGGTTGAGAGAAATAGGGTACTTGGTGAACCTGAGAAATAGAAAGTTTCCACATGGATGGATTATTCTCCCTAGGTCCCCACCCACAGCACTGTCTGCATGGCCCATGCATTGACTAAAAACTAAAAGAAACTCCAGTGTCCGCAGCTGCTTTGAGTCCTTTCACAGGAAGAGTACAGAGCAGAGGGAATGAGGCTCGGCTATCTGGAAGAGTTAGAGCACAATCCAAAACCACTAAACAGTTGCAGGATGCAAATAGCATGAGGGAAAGGCTAAACTCAACAATTGGGGTGAGGGAAATTTTCACCAGAAGAAAGATAATTTGTAGAAGGATAATTATATGTATATAGATGTAAATATATGTACAGTTGCATATGTGTATATATATATGTATGTATGTATATGTATGTATATATATGGCTTTAAGGAAGATATGTATAGTCTTTGGCATAAAGTCTGTTTTCGTCTGATCCCAAATGAGCTGTTCTTGCTTTCTTTTAATTTCTATTTTTTTTTCCTTTTGATTTCTGCTTGCGTGGAATCCCCTTCGCCACTTCTTCACATGATGTTGTTATACCTGATGGTATCTGGAATCGATCATAGCTTCAAATTCCAAACTTTGCTGACTCCTAGCTCTCTCATCTTGGACAAATTAACTTAGTTATGCCTCCATTTTTTTCACTTATAAAATATACCTTTCTCATTCAGTTATTGAGAGAAATAATTGTGTGAATATGTGTGGAATGTTTAGAAAGGCATAAATGTAGCATAAAGGAAATGTAAATGTTAATTAACATTATTACAATGAGCGAGTTGTAAACATCTTTTCATGCCTCCTCCTGAATTTTCATGAGTTTCTGATAGAGCAGAATTAACATAGAACACATCTGCAGCAAAAGCTGTGGGATATATTATGAAGAGCAAGAAATAGTCCATTTAAAAAGATATATTTGCTTTTTGAGTCTCCCTGGGTTTCCATGGAACCCATAAATGCTATTTGAAAACCTAAAAGGGTGGACGCCACTCCAAAAGATGAGAAATGTTCTTTTTACCTACAGATAAATGGGAAAGTATTAAACATGTATTTGTTAGCTAAATTAGGGTAAGGACTTTGTAAGAACAGTAAAAGGTTTGCAACTAATTAGGCTCATTTAAAATCCATTACTTAGCTTTTAATTAGGCACAAAGAGACAAGAGAATGAGACTTCATTGTTTTCTAATTAAAATGAAATTTTGAAAATGGCAGTGCCAGAAAACTTGATCTCCTAGAATGTTTTATTCATGGCTTTAAAACCAGATTTTTTTTTTTAAAGCTAGATGTTAAAAAGTATGGTAAAATCAAATTTGATGTTTGTCTTTACTAAGAAAAAAAAACATTTTATTGTAAAAGTGAACTGAAATCACTAAGTGGCATTTTGGAATGAGTGAAACTTTTATCAGTTAGACCCCCAGTGACTATAGAATGATGGCAATATTGCGCAGCTGCTTGATTTCTGTAGGAAAAAAAAAAGAATATGAAGAGTCCTACTAATTTCATGTACCATCAATTTCTTTTGCATTAATTTAAGAATGCTTAGTTTTCTAATGCTCAATAAAAAAAATTGTATTGCAGATCATTCAAACTACATATTCACATATTTGTACTCGTCTTTGATTTGATTAGCATTTGTCACCAAGAAAAATCTGTTGAGTAATGTTTCAGTTTCTCTCTCTCTCTCTCTTGCTTTCTCTCTCACACATGCACGCACAGATACTCACGTGTTTAAGAAAATTACTGTCCTTTTAAGATTTTGCTAAATCCTCTTAACTCTTTCCACTTATTAAATGACTATTAATTTCATGTTTCAAAACTAAACAGACTTTTATTTGACATCTTTAGGCTGCATTTATGGGAAAAGGGTACAAAGAAATTTAGACAGTAGTTGCTGTCAAGTAACATTTTGGTAATCATTCATGTGATTCCTTTAATATGCATCTATTCTTGAGTTGATTTTAGGTGACTCTGAGTCACTTCTATTATTGTCAAAATGAGGGCTGAGCCCATGAATTCTACTTCATTACACACTGAGTCTGTGACATATAGGTAAAACACTTTTTCTGGCTCATTTTGTAGGAGATCCTCATGATTGAATTATGACATACATAAATAAAATGTACAGATTTTAAATTACAGCTTGGCGAATTGTACCAGGTGAGCACACTGAGAAAGTCCCAAAATCAAAATATCGTAATCATTGCCAATACCCCCAGAGCACTTCCTCAAGCCCCTCCCTCACCAAGGGAAAGTAACCATTATTTTGAATTCTGTCATCAGAGATTAGATTGTTCTGTTTTTAAACTTTATATAAATGGAATCTAACAGTGTGTACATTTTTGTGTCTGGTTTCTTTAGCTTAGCATTTTATCTCTGAGATTAGTCCATGTTGCTGTGTATAGAGTTAGTTCATAATTCATCGTCTCTGTATAGCAGTATATTCATTTTATACCAGATGAACATTTGTGTGTTTCTAGTTTGGGACTGTTATAAATAATGTTGCTACAAATATTTTTAGGCATCTTTTTGTGGTATATATGGTATACACATACATATATGGAATTACTGGGTCTTTAGAGTAGGAACATGTTCAAATTACTTAGCTACTATCAAATAATTTCCCCACATAGCTGTACCAATTTACAATCCCACCAGCAGTACATGAAACTGACAATTGTCATTTTTTGTCAATTTTTATTTACTTTTAGCAATTACGGTCGAGTTGTATTTAATTTCTATTTTTCTCATTATTTTTAGGATAACTAATAGTATGAGTATTCATGTACTCATTGGCATTTTTTTACGTGTCCTGTCCATTTTTTTGTGAAATGTGCTCTCAACAATTTTAACTCTTTCTAAAAAAAAAAATGAGTTGTTGCTTTTGAAATGATTTGTAGGAGGTATTTCTATATTATTCATATATTAAACATCTCTTTATATATATTTAGATATGTATTGCCTTAGTCTATACCTTGCATTTTACTTTTAATATTATATTTTTTATTAACAAAATACTTAATTTTAATAGAGTTTCATTTCACAATCTTTTCCTTTATGGTTAGTGCTGTTCCTGTCCTTTTTATGAAATAGTTGCACATCCTCAAGATGAAGAAAATGTTATCTTCTAGAAGTATTTTTGATGACTTTTTTGAACTGTGAGATATGGAGGGGTCAGCGTTTGTTGTTCTATGTGAATATAGAACATAAGTTGATCCAGTGCAGTTTATTGGAAAGACCATTTCCCCCCTGCTACTTAGTGGTGCACCTTGCAGTAAATCAGTTGCCCATTTGTGGGTTTGGGGATTCTTTATTCTGTTCCATTGGTCTACTTTTCCTTTCTTTGTACCAATACTACATCGTGTTAACTCTTAATATGTCTTGGTATCTTGTGAGATGACTCATTCAACTCTGTTCTACAAAGTTCTTGGCCTGCTGAATTTCTTTGTAAGTTTTAGGCTCAACTTGTCACTTTCTGTATAGACATGCAAAGAAAACCCTGCCAGGACTGTGATTGGGATTGTATTAAATCTATAGATCCCTGTGAGGTAAAATACATCTTTACAATATTTAATTTCCCAATGTAGGAACAAGTCATCCTTCCATTTACTTGGGTCTTCTTTAATTTCTCTGAGGTTTACAGCTTTCTGTATAGAGCTCTTTCACCTCTATCAGGAGAGATTTTTTAGTTCTTTGATGATTTTTTTAAAGATTTATTTATTTGAGCACAGGGGGGAGGGGCAGAGAGAGAGAGAGAGAGAGAGAGAGAGAGAGCCTCAAGCAGGCTCTGCCCCTAAGATCAGGACCAGAGCCAAAACCAAGAATCAGATCTTATTAACCATGCCACCCAGACACCCCCCAAATTCTTTGATGGTTTTTAATCTGTCATAAATATTGTTGCATTTTTTTGACATTTCATTTTCTACTATTAGTACTATATGGGAATATAGTTGGTTTATGTTGAATTTTGGTTCCAAGAAGTTTCAAAATTCATGTATTAATCTGAGTAATTTACCTGAAGGTTAGTTTGAACTTTCTTTCTCCTGCAAATAAGGATTTGTTTTTGCTCTCCTGTTCTTATATGTTTACACATATATATCTATGTATGCATGCATTGCTTTACTGTGCTTTCAAAGACCTTTAAGATAATACTGAACAGGTGTGGTAACAAAGGACATCCTTGTCTAGTTTTTGATTTCAGGAGATGAATTTCTAAAAACATGGCATGATGTATGCCTATAGGTTTTTGTAAGTAACCTTCATCAAACTAAGAAATACAAACAAAACAAAGCAAACAAAAACTTAACTTCTGTTTGTTTCTAAGGTTGTCAACACTGAGTAAATGACAAAAATTGTATTTCTAGAAGAATCAGAGGACAAGAGAAACAATGAGGAATACAAGAACTACATTTTAGAGGAAAAAACCTTTCCAGAGGTGAATGAGGACCTGTGGCTGTCTCTTGCAGATGGCATTTGACATTCAGAACTGGTAACAGTTGAGAATACTGGCCAGGTCCAGAAAGACTCCCCTCAGGAAATATGAAGTCAGCAGAACTATTAGTGGTTGTGTGGGACTAGAGTGATAAAATAAGACATTTGTGGGGCTGAAAACACAGAGGCAGGAGGCTAATTAACTAAACCAAAAAATTCTGAAGAGCACAGTAAAGATTCTTACCATTTCTTAGTGTTGGAGGTACAAAGAAACCTTCCCAAACTCTCAGTTAAAACCCCCAAAGGACCATTTCTTAGGGAGTAAGGGTAAACCAGAGGCAGAAGGAGTCCTAAGTACTGTACCCAGCTTGCTGAACTCAGTCTCTCACTGGGTTAAAGTGATGGGCTTCCCAGTCTATGGGGGAGACTGATGGAAATTCCATCATCCCATGCCTCCACTTTTTTGTAGTAAATGAACAACATACAGTAAGAAATCATTAGGTTTGTGAAATAGAAACATATGGCCAAGATCAAAGACCAAGAAAAAGGACTTTGTGATACCTGTAATTAATCTACTCAAGAGAATAGAGAAAAGCAAGAGAAAAAAAATGGAGAACCTCCACAGAAAATTTGAATCTATAAATTAGATTAGAACAGCTTTCTAAAACGAAAGAATAAGACCTATGAAATGAAGAACACAAAAGATAGGCTAACAATGGATTGGACAGAGAAGATGACAGGATTTCTGAACTGGAGATCAGGTCTGTATAAAATATACAACCTGAAAGAGAGAAGAACTGAAGGAAAAAAATCATAAATACACTTAGGAGATGGGGGGCATAATGTAATTATATTGCTTCTTCAGGCTCAATGACCACATACTTTGAAATATTAAATGATGCCACTGTTCAGGTAACATAAAAATGATTGTTATCTGAAATATTGCCATAATTATTTGAAATGTGCAGTAAACCTGAGTTCAGTCCCTTCAAAATTTATAATCAGAAAAAGTTTAAGCTGAACAGGATCGCAAGGATGATTTATCCCAGTCTCCTTCATTTTATTTATGAGTTCTGAAGGAATTAAAATATTTACCCGGGTGGTTTTCTGTCAGATAATGCTTTAGTTTTCCATTACATTCTATTCACGGGCACACCATCAATGGGTCTGCTAACCAACATGACCCAATTAGTTGGGGGGAAGAACTGAATACTTTCTTTTTCACTCTGTAAAGTATTCAGCTGTGCACTAAAATAAGAAAGAGAATACTTTGGCAAAGAGATTTCCAGTTGACTTGGTCTATCTAAATTAATTGAAAATAAAAATTAAATTAAAAATAGAAATTTTACAATATATTAGTTGGCCCTTGGAATCTGCAGCTTTGCTCCTGTGCTGTTAGATATCCAGTGTCATATCAACTTTCTTGATCCTGTTGAATTTCCCACCTCATTTCTCATCCTGTTTATGTGTTAAGTCACAGTCTTAGACACTCAAGCATCTATCTGATATTGCATTGTCATTGTCATCTCTTTGTAAAGTCGGAATGCACATCCTAGCTCCATCCTGTACAAGCCATTCTATGTGGGTAAATTAGCTAATCCCTCAGAGCCTCAGTTTCTTCATGTGTGAACTAAGAATAATAAATAGCCCCTACCTAATTAAATTTTGCCTTACTTGTGTGATTCTGTGTTTCTCAAATGTACCATTTAGTCAACAAAAAATACATTTTGTGAATAAGTAAATAGTTCCTATCTAAGGCAGGTGTTAAAGGCAGTGAAATCCAAAAATTATAGAAGTAAACCACTTAGACCAGAGAACAGCAAATATACATAACCCATGGGCCAAATCCAGTCATCTGCTATCTATTCTTCTAAGTAAAGTTTATTGGCATAGCCATATCCGTGTGCTTAATGTAAAATATGTCTGCTTTCCTACCGCAAAGGTAGCTACAGCTGTAACCGAGACTGTGTAATCCACAAAATAAGAAATACCTAATATTTGGACCTTTACAGAAACAGTTTGCTGCCCTGACTTAGAATATTGCCTGACATAAGGGTGAATGTTAATTATTGCTATAAATTAGCTCTTTTACCAAACCAATACAAAATCCAGAGTTTATTATTTCTCTTAAATTCTTATTTGTAAATTTAATCGCCATTCAAGAAATTCATTAGATACATGCAAATTTTTATGGATTTTACATTAAAAGAGCATTTTTGCAGAATGCCAAATTTGCTGGTACACTTCTTTTTCTGTGAGTGAAAACAAATTTCTGGTATATTATTTTGTAACTAGAGAGTTGTAATTTTGCACAGCTGGAACAAATAGATTTCACATTGGGGTTAATGATTGAAGGGTTTATTGAAAATTATGTAGGCTACTTTGAGCTACTGAGAGTGGACTTCGTTTTTACCAATATAAAAGGCATAAGCAGTTGCTGTCTATGGCAAAAAGAAAAAAACACAGAGAAAGAGAAGTATGTTTCTTTCTACTTGAAACTCATATTATTTATAAAGGAAGGATTAGTTAGGAGATGATGACTGGACAAAGCTTGCCTAACCAAAGAACTTCATAAATCCGTGGTTTCTTCCTCATGCTATTCCTGGAAGCAGCCTCTTAAATTGTTCCCATGAAATGTTGGATCATAACCAATATGAAACCATCAGAAGGGTTTATTGTTGTAATAGTTAACACCAACAATAAGTGCCAAAATGAGTCATTAGACATCTGTATTTACATGCTAAGGGAGCATGTCTTAGTTTTTAGATCCAAACTCAAGGTTGTAATTATTATACATGAGTAACCATTTCACTCAGGAAGGACATTTTGTACATACTCAATAAATAATTGTTTATTGAACAGCAATTAAGTAATTTCTATTGCATAATAAGGAAATCTGTCTAGATGAGAAGGAATTTAAATAACTGTAGACATCTATAATGATTCTGACATAATATATCAGCATAAAAGGGAGCATAGAAATTATGACAGATGTTATATTGCTCTATGATATAATAACACAGACCAAGAAATAAGCAATAACACTTAAAAAAAAACAGCTATGAGAAATAATATATAGGAAAAATCAGAACTCGGTGATTAACTCAAAGTGGAATGATGGATAAAAGTAAGAAATCAGGGATCCCTGGGTGGCGCAGCGGTTTAGCGCCTGCCTTTGGCCCAGGGCGCGATCCTGGAGGCCCGGGATCGAGTCCCACGTCGGGCTCCCTGCTTGGAGCCTGCTTCTCCCTCTGCCTGTGTCTCTGCCTCTCTCTCTCTCTCTCTCTCTCTCTCTCTCTCTCTGTCTCTCATGAATAAATAAATAAAATCTTAAAAAAAAGTAAGAAATCAAAGAATCTCTCATTCCTACTGTGTATGGAAGAAAATATATTTAATATTATCCAAATAAAGGACGGTCAATGTTTTGAGAATTATGGAGCTCTCCAGATAAATTCAGATTCAATGGAGAAAAAAAGAGTGCCAGTCTGAACTTTGGAATTTGGAAGAAGGATATTAACCCAACAGACAAAATATTGAAATAACCTAAATGTCTGTCGACAGATGAATAGACGAAGAAAATGTGATATATGCAATGGAATATTATTCACCCATGAAAAAGAAGGAAATCCTTCCATTTGTAGCACCATGGACAAACCTGGAGGATATTACAGTATGTGAAGTAAGCCAGACACAGAAAGACAAATACTACCTAAGCCCACTTATATGTGGAATCTAGAGAAGTCATACTCATAGAAGAAGAAAGTAGAACAGTGGTTGCCTGGGGTTGGGGGTGAGCAAAATGTGGAGATGTTGGTCAAAGGATACAGACTCTCAGTTATGAGATGAATAAGCTCTGGGGAATCTCCTGTACAGGATGGTGACTTTAGTTAATAAAGTTGTATGGTAAAAAAAAAAAGTTGTATTGTATACTTAAATTTGCTACGAGTACATTTTAGGTGTTCTCATCATACACACACACACACACACACTCACATACACACTCAACTATGTGAGGTGATACATTTGTTAATTAGCTTGATTGTGGTAAGAACCTCACAGTGTGTACATATATTGAATCACCACATTGTATACTTTAAGCATATACAATTTGCATGTGTCAATTACACACTAACAGACCTAGGAGAGGAAAGAATTTGGAGAGAGAGAGAGAAAAGAAAGCAAAATGGTAGATATGGCCAGGTCACGATGACATAAAATACCCCCTCCCAAAACAAAACAAAACAAAACAAAACAACAGCAAAAAAAACAAAAACAAAAACAAAAAACAACAAAAAAAAATCCCCACAATTTTAAAAAGAAATTGCTTATAACTACTGACATGATCATAGAGATGTGAACAAACGACTCTGTGTCTGATGGTTAGGACACCATTGGCAATCTTACTCATAGTCATTTTGTTAAAATAACAGGAGTGAAAACCTTAGTGACAAATTAGAGTTTGAACATAGGAAAAGGAGACAGACACTATTTGAGTAAATACGGTGGAGAAATCGGGCTATAAAATAAAAAAAATAAAAATAAAAATAAAATGTTTGTTCCAGACAGTCCCAGAATGAAAAGTAGTATTTTTTTTTCTCAAGAAGAGGGCCTGCATGTTTGCCTACCTAAGACAGAATCAGCATAAAGAAAGAACTTGCCCATACAAGAAAGAGCAAACAGAAAGGGGTTTGACAGAGGGGAGGAGTCTTTGCAATAATCTGGTTGATTACTCGTCTCTCCTCTTACCTGCTTCTCAGAGTTAAAGCCCCTTACCCACGGTTCAACTTCTATCAGTCTCCAAAACTAATATGCTCTTGAGAGGGGACACATACAGAACGCAAAGCACCCTTAGGGGTACGAAGAGCTCCTCTCTCCTCAATTACACACATATACACTGCTTACACCCACAGCTAAGACTGGCAAATTAAAACAGATCAATTTAGGTTGTTAGATCTTCTGGAAGTTTATATGGTATAAGGAAGTCCGGTGTGTCACAGGAATAGGCTTTTTAAGCTCTCAAGGACAAAACTCCAGGATAAATTTTAATCAAGTTCTATCATTTCTTTCTAGTTACACCCCCTTCAGTTAGCTTGCCCAAGAGTAATCCATTCTATGGAATGGAGACTTACTGATATCTAAAGCTTCCCATTTTGGATGTCTCATCTTTGAGGATTTCTCCTCATAAACTTATTTTCACTGTTGGTGCCTTTTGATAAGTGCCAGATAAATTGGAAAGCAAATCTAACAAGCACAATGAAAAAATAAAAAAAAATTTTTGGAAGAAAGGATAGTTCTGTGCGGTTCTGACAACTTTGCGTCAAGGCTTTTTGTGTCAAGACATCATTATGTCGAAGACATCTGTGTCCCCACCTGCAGATAGAACACAGTTACAGAAATCCTAACAACCCAAACTTGACTAAAGTTGTTCACTGCATAGAAATACACTGCTCTTACAAAATTGAAATTGTATGACAAGAAGAAACTCAAGCTGTGGTGTGTGTGATGGAGTTATAAAATATCCATGAGGAACCAAGCAAGAGATAAAAGAAGACCAAGACAAGTAATATGTTTGCTGACTGCAAAGTTCCATGTCTCTGTAGTCTGGGGAACTGGTATGGATGTGGTGATCAATCAAAGCGCGCTCTTCGGGGTAATGTTCCCCATTTGTAACATAAGCATAAGATCGTGATTTTCATGACAAATCACCACATTGCCTTCTTTTAACAACTGATTGAAAGCTCATAGATGTCTTTGAACTCTGATGAGGAGAGGCTTTGCAAACCAGGAATATTAACTCCAGCTGGGGTGTCGGAAGTCTGGGGTGATAAGAACCAGTTGCTTAAATTAAGGAATTCCACTGGCATTGGCATCATCCTTCTTCAAGATCACTTACATTCTTGTTCTCCATTAGTACATATGACATTTTTTGGCCAATTGGAAGGCTCGTCTATATTCCTTACATTGACTTTTTTTTTTTCCCCTTGTCAAATCCAAGCCATCTCCAAGCTTTCTGGGATGCTCAAATAGGAAACGGTAGAAGCAACTCTCTCTGTATGCTCTTCTTGCTTCTATTTGGTGAACAACTTCCCTACTTGCTGGGAAGAGGGTGAAACTATAGGTATAGGTAAGGAAAAAGTTGTTGTATACTGTTAATTATAGGCAAGAATGGGTATAAACACAAGATTTAGAACTAAAACCAAATTGGAGCTAGTTGTGTAGGGACTACCCTTCCCTAGGAGAGGGTATCTGTACCCTAGCAGAGTACAGATTCAAGTAACCTTTCCTGCCTTGAATCCTCAAGACCAGGATTCGAGGACCTGGCTGGCATTTTTGAAGAAGGTACATCCAAGCAGGACAGAAACAAATTATTTAAATAAGAGGAGGTCTCAGAGCCATTCCCCCATCCTTACTCACTATCTGCATTTTTAACACAAGTGAATCTAGAAGTGGAATAAACTCTAAGTTTTATATTTATTTAGTTATTGAATACAACCCCCCCCCCTTTTTTAACCCCTTTTCATCTTGAAGGTGAATCTGGGAATGCTGTCTGGCTTATATTTTGAAAGGACCCCCCCCAATGGCTGTTGCATTGAGAATTGACTGTTTGAGCAGATACAGGGAAATCTGTAGGGGGACCTTGGGCATGATCCAGGTGACAGATCATAGTGGTTAGATCAGGGTGGGAACAGCAAGGTGGTCAGAAGAGGTCACAGTCTGGAAATGTTTTGAAGGAGGAGCTCTCAAAGTGTTGTGACAAATTGCATGTGGTCACATGCATGAGGTCATAAGTAACCGCGAGGTTTGTGACCTGTCCAACAGGTGTTGTTTTGTGGGGATACAGCCTGGGGAGGAAGTGCGGGCTCAGCTTTCAGCACATTTTGGTGGAGGGCATTGTGGAAGTGCTGGGAGGCAGACTTTTTCATGGGAAAGTATACTTTCCTGTTTGGGGTTTTTAATTGAATTGTTTCATAGCTGCCTTCTTCATTTTTTTATTCATTTTTTCCTGGTTCTGGCATCTGGCACAATAAAAAATATGTATGACTGTATCTCCTGCGAGCCAAACATCACCATCTTTCACACCCATTCTTCAGAGAGTAAATTGTCCAGAACCCCTGAAGATCCTGGGTCCTTTGGTAATGTATCAAAGTTCAGCTTGACAAATAGGAGGCTCAAACTGGCATGAGGCTCTCCGGACAAGATGTGACCAGAAGACAAGAGAATTGATATCTTTTTTTTTTTCATCTTTCCCCCCTCTCTTCTTTAAGGCAGACTATGTATGGACTAGTTCTAGCAACCCAAGGATACCTGGTTTTCTATTGGTCTGCTCTCCATTGAAAGTTGGAGAGTTTAATGTCAGAACTTGCTAACATAGCTTTGCCAAAGCCTGACATCATCCATTCAATTTATTTTTTTATTGATTTATAGTTATTACCCTTAAATAATTTTTTTTTATCAGAGCAAGTCTTGCTTATGCTTGAAATTGAAATATTGTTAAGAAGCATATGCAAAAGTTAGTGGTCCCCTCCCTGACCCCACTCCCAAAACTGGTCACCAGGCAACCATTTTCACAGTTTAACTATCCCTTTGTCATCTGCTTCAACATGTCCTGAACAAAAATATGTATACGCTGCATCTTTCATACATGAGGTCTTAGCCATGTTCCCAAACAATTCAATCTCCTTAAAACCATGCAGTGTTTCTGTTATTTCAACTACATGAAAATTATCCACTACTGAGCCTTTTATGTATTATAGTCATCGGTCATTTATTGCACATTATCCTTTTCGTGGAGGTAATAATATATGTATTTCATTGATTTTCTCATTAAGTGCTCACACCTCCTTCAACAATTCTGAAAATCATTTTTCTATCCTGGAAGATAACCCATCTGGTTAATTATTTTCCCCAAAGATGTCCATCTGGAGCCCTCTTGTCTTCCTCATGCAGTTTGGGTTGGTTGCCCCCCACATCTGCTGCACCATTCTTGTCTGGTCTTCATTTTGGGGTACCCTTTGCCTCACTCCTAACTGCGATCTTCTGTTTCCTGGTTCCCATTTTCTTCATTTTCCTTGATTTGTTTCTTTGTTTCAGGAGAGCATATTATCTAGCCATTTCCTACCCCAGGACCGTTTTTGAGAGTTTGCATGTTTGAAACCTTTATTTTACCCAGTTCAGTTGAATATAGAATTCTGGGATGGACATCATTCCCCCTCACAATTTTCAAGGCATTTATCCTTTGTCTTTTGAAAATGTCAGTATTACTGTTGAAAGACCCAAAGTTATTATTCTTTCAGGCCTTGTGTATGTGCTCTACACTTTTACTTTCATCTTTAAGATCTTATATTTATGTCGGGCATTCTGACATTCCATCATTTTCCTCTAATAAGTTTCTGTTTTCTATCACATTGCCATTTCTTAGCCTGTCGCTGTTGTTCTTAATGTTCTACTTCTCAAGTCATTCTCTGAAATTTTTGTTCCATTTTACTTTCGGAGCTTCTTATTAAGGCTAACATACATATAATAAAATACATCCATCGTAAGATTATAACTTGATGAGGTTTTACTACTAACCATGCATGTCACACAGACAACATCCAAGGAACAAAAGAGTGTCAGTATCCTAAACAAGCCTCACCTGCTCTCTTTTGATTTCATATCCCCCATCCAACTAAGGTCCTAACTTCTAACAGCACAGATTAGTTTTGCTTCTTTTTATTTATTTGATTCTTTAAATGGAATTGTACAGTATGCATGCTTTTATTTCTGGTTTGTTTTAGCTTGCTAAACATTTTGGTTATGAGATTCAAAGTTAGTGTGTGTGCAGTTGTAGATTGTTTATTGTTTATTCCACTGTACGTATGTGTCTGGGTATGTGTGCACATGTGTAAGAGAGAAAAGCCATGATTAAGAATTGTGGGAAGGAGGTAGGGAAATTGGATCAGACAGCCCAATGGTATTGATACCATTGGTAATTTTCTGGTTATTAAATTGACTGGCAGATTTGCAAGTGTTCACTGTATTATTTTGCTTCACAATATCCATATACATTACATAGAGTACCTTAAGTATCAAATAATACAGAATTAAGGGAAAATAGAATTGGGCTTGCTGTCTTTTGGTATTCCATTTCTTTTTTTTAAATTTTTATTTATTTATGATAGTCACAGAGAGAGAGAGAGAGAGAGAGAGAGAGAGAGAGAGGCAGAGACACAGGCAGAGGGAGAAGCAGGCTCCATGCACCGGGAGCCCAACGTGGGATTCGATCCCGGGTCTCCAGGATTGCGCCCTGGGCCAAAGGCAGGCGCCAAACTGCTGCACCACCCAGGGATCCCTGGTATTCCATTTCTTATTCAAAACTTTAGTGCCACGCATCACTGAGATCTTCTGATAACAACATATTCTCAAGTGAATCAGCAAAACTGGATCACCTTCAACAATTTTGAAAATTCTTGAGATGTTTGCCTCTTAGTCTTGAATATGTATGTCCTAATCTATCCTGCACTTTGTGGAAACTTTTCTTTTACTTCTTTTCTTGTTCTTCTCTTCCTCCTCCTCTTCTTCCTCCTCTTCCTCCTCCTCTTCCTCTTCCTCCTCCTCTTCCTCCTCCTCCTCCTCCTCCTCCTCCTCCTCTTCTTCCTTCTTCTTCTTCTTCTTCTTCTTCTTCTTCTTCTTCTTCTTCTTCTTCTTTCTTCCTCTCCTCCTCCTCCTCCTCCTCCTCCTCCTCCTCCTCCTCCTTCTTCTTCTTCTTCTTCCTCTCCTCCTCCTCCTCCTCCTCCTCCTCCTTCTTCTTTTTTTTTTTTCCCTCAGGAGCAATAGACTTGTCCCCACTGGTTAAATAGTTAAATGCTTGACCTTTCTTTACTGTACCATAAATAATGGAAGGTTGCATCTTTCCACTATCTGGAAAAACAGGCTAATTTAAAAAGAAATACACTGCATTTATTTTCTTCCATGCGGTTGGATACTTTGTAATGTCCCTGGAATGAAAGCACTCTCTCTTCTCCTGTCAAATTAAACACGGAAATATGTAGATGGTTCCATTGCTGTTAGCAACGATCTTGCTAGAGGAAAAACCAGACTTCAAAGGCAGGGCAGCAAAATGGATTTGCAAGTCCTGGTAAACTTTGGATCAAATCAGTCTTGAAGGCTACTCTATCTTTAGAATTTTCAGGTGTGGGTAGAGCTTCCTTTTATTTTTAAAGCTAGTTTGAGTTAGGAATACTAACAGATGCGATTCAAATAACCCTAATGCAATATCTAAAAACAATGGTCCCTGACAAGCAAAGGTATAAAAAATATTTCTCAAGAGATCTCACTTCCTTTAGCAAGAGAACTAGCTTCAACTTGCAGGAAGTTAATTGAAAATCCCCACAGAACTGAACTGAAGTGAATGCCCTTCAGAACATCAAAGCATTTCTCAATTCCTTAGGTCTTTTGATCAACTCACAGTCCATTTGGCTCCCTCTGGTATTTTTTTAATAATAATTTCTGAAGCTTAATAGTTATTTCTTCAGCTTATCATACATTTTTCCAACCTAGTTCATTCTTCTCTCTCACATTAGTCATATTGTTTCCATTCTGGATGTGTGTTTACTTTCTAATAAGATGGTTTTATTCTCAAAGATTTTCCTTCTTAACTTTCAAAATGAAGATAGCAAAATCTAATATAAAATTTTAACGCATTTAAATTACAATGGATTATAATGTGGAAGTAGCTGTAGTTGTGACTAAAATTAATTCTGAAAGCTCTAAATGGATCTTCATTTCCCTTAAAAACTGTGGAGCTACACGGGTTGGATATGCCTCCCGAGCTTCCCCCTTACCCTTTCTAAATGTTTGCCTTGGATATAAATATGTTTTTATATCTCAGCTAATTTACATGCAAATTCCATTTCCACCCCAATCCAACCTTCTGCCATTTTCCTGTCTGCGCCCAACGTATGCTAACACAGTTGGCTTCTGATTTTCCAGCTGAATGTTTGTCCCCAAAAGCAGCATAAGCATTTTTGTGCTTGAGCAAATAGAGTTCCAGTTTAAAATTTCACTCTCTCTCTCCGTTTTCTCATTTGCACATTTCCTATATTCCTTTTATCTCCTTTTCCCACACACATCTTGAGAAGAAATAAAGCAACTCAACTGATTCAACTTTAAGAACTGTATTTGCCAATAAGACTTTGAAAACAAAATACTCCCAAACTGCAGGATATTTTATAATCATAAATTTGCTCATTCCCATCATCCCCAAGGGAATAGAGCACATATTATTATTCCATTAAGGAAATGAAGACTCTCGGAGCCAAGCAATTCTCTCCTGAGCTCCCTCCGCCCATTTTCATGTTCTAAAACTTTCTCTGCACAAATGGTTTTCAAACCTTGTTAGCCATAACCTTGCTACTTGCAGAAGCTTCTTAAAGCTCACTCCCTGTAGACACTAAGAGGTAAGCCAAGTGAGTAGGGCTCTAGCTCCATGGCCATCCTAGAAACAAAGTAGCTTAGCCTCTGAGTTGTACCTTGTAGTTGTGTCTGACATTGTACTTGGAAAAAAAGGACTCGGTGTTAAAAATGACTGGAAGTAACTCTTCTGTTAATAGTTTCCCCACGAATACTCTAGGTTTTTCCTAGAAAACTATCCAAGTCAACAGAAAACAAAACAAAACAACAAAAACAAATAAAAAATAGTCAAAGCAAAACTTATGCTAATGTACACTTTCAAGTAAATTAAAGGTAGGAGAGATAACTTTTTGGATAAATGACCTGAATTTTTATACTTTTATGAGCTTGTAAATAAAATATGTTTTATAAACATTAAAATACAAAATAAACCCAAGCCATGGAACTGAACTCATTGCTGTCTTGAATTATGTCCAAAATCTCACATTAATATATCCAGATCAAGGTTGAGTCTATTTGTGTAAAAGCACAGGAAGACATCAGGAAATCATCCAAATAATGCTTTAAAAGTCTCAGTTATTTTAAAACTCTCTGTTCGCAAAAATGGTGCAGAACCCTTCATCCAAGTTCCCCTAATTTTGATAACTTAAATACTTCTGTGATCAACAGCAGTTAATGGTATTGACACAATACCATTAACTGAACTATAGACCTTATTTAAGCTTTATTGGTTTTTCCACAGATATCCTATTTCTCTTCGAGGATCCCTTCCAGAATCCCACCTAATGGTTAGTTACCATAGCCCCTTGGTCTTCTGCAATCTGTGACAGCTAAATCCTCAAGCTTCCTTGTTTTTCACAATCTCAGCATGGTTGACGAGTACCAGTCAGTTATTTTGTAAAATTTTAAAATTTTAAAATTTCTGAAAAACCCAGTTTGGGTTTGCCCAATACTTTTTCTTTCTTTTTTTTTAATGTTTAGATTGAGGTCATAAGTTTTTGACAAGACTACCATGGAAAGGGCATTGTGCTTTTCTCAGGGTACATGATGTCAATGTGGCATTACGGGATTGCTTGGTTAAGATGGTACTTGATGTATTTCTCCACAGTCAAGTTATTATTTTTCTCTTTGTTGTAAATAACACCTTGGGAGAGATACCTTGAGACTATACCTATATCTTTGTTCTCTTAAAACTTTCACCAGGTAATCTTAGCCTTCGTCATGGTTTTTAAAAATGTATTTGTACATATCAATTATAGATACAAATATATTTTATAGTATAATGATTTCATATTTTCCTGATTGCTGAGATTTCTATGTGAGTCAGTGTTGAATTTACCAAATAAATTTTCTGCATCTATTCCTATGTTTAAACATTTTTCTTTATATTTTAGCACGGAAAATTACATTGATTAATTTCTAAGTCCACAGATGGTTCTGATCAAATGAAGCATGACTTTTTTCTTAGAGAAATGCCCAATGCAAATGACTATTATTATCTGATGTTACTATTTTGAATGATTTTTTAAAAAGATATTTTAATTCATTTGAGAGAGAAGAGAGCAAGCTTGGGGGAGGAGTGGAGGGAGATGGAGAGAGAAACTCAAGCAGACTCCACGCTGAGCACAGAGCCCAACTGGGGGCTCTGTCCCATGACCTGGGATTACGACCTGAGCTGAAATCAAGAGTCTACACCACTCAGGTGCCCCTATTTTGAATGATTTTTTTTTTAAATTAGAGGCCCAGAGCAGTATTTTCAAAGTGTGTTCTAAAGACCACTAACACTACAGAATGCTCAAAAGTACTTCCATCATCAAAGAAGTTGGGAAACATCACATACTGTAACTGATTCTCTATCACAATATATGTTAGCAGATTAAAGATTCATATAAATCCCCAAAATACATTTGTTCATCTTCTTAAGTCAAGTATTTCCCAAATTTATCAGACCAGAGAAACTCTTCCTTACCAAACATTCATTAACAGCTTAGGAAACCATTAACACACTTAGGAAAATTCTTGCCTTTTATAAATGAGCAGTTTTAGAAATGTTTATCAAATTAAGAGCTTATTAGTTTGTGACAATAAAGATTTACTGAACACAAGTTTTTTACACTTTATATGAAAATATTATTTCTTATCCTACTGAAGAATGTAAAACTATCTCTGTGAGATGAAAAGACATGATCCACTGTTCATATTAAATAATAATTAAACTTAAAAGTAAACACATTTGTTTAACTGTCATATATATATATTTTTTTTCAGGAACAAATGTTTTATTTCTGACTTTTCAGTGTAAGTTAAATTAAAGTAAGATACAGAGACAAGTCATGACACAAAAGTAAAGTTTTAAATTCGCAATTGCCAATTTTGATATGTGCAAAGAAAACCCCTTGATAATAAATGCAATATACCAAAACTTCATTTACTTGAAGTATAATAATGCTAAATTCTGAATAGTTCAACATGCTAAAGGAGTCTGGTGAAACTAACTTCTGTAATATCTGTGAAAAAAAAAAGAATATGTAAAGCAAATTAAAATCATGGAGGCGACAGCAGCTCAGTGAATTCCATATTTTTTTAGTTCTTTTGTGAGTACTTAATATCCTAATTAAAAATCTCTCTTATCTACTTGCAGAAGCATTTACAAACTCTGCATAACCCTGAGTCTGAGTAACCTTCCTCCATGCCAGTCAGCGAGCATGAATTGGAAGATGCTTTACAGATAGAAGCTTTTAAAATTGCTTCTTTATTAACTACAGTCACACAATATTTCTTTCATTTCTCTAAAATACTTGCTCACTCAAGAATTTTTTTCTGAGCCTTAGACTTCTCTTCCTCACCTCTTTTTCTGAGGTCAGGGAAAATGTGCAAGATATTTCTGAGGGCTCTAGCAATAAGAAGGGTGTATGACTAAGCACATCTTTTATTTGTAAAGGTTTTTGTTTGTTTGTTTCCCTTACATGATAATGGCAGAAGAAGATGGAGACTAGTATTTATTAAGTAGCTAATGTGTATTAGCACTCTTTTAGGTACTTCATGTACCTTTTAAGCCCTGGGACAAACCTGAAAATGTCTCCATTTTGCAGATGAGCAAAAAGCCTAGGACAGGTCACTGAGCCAATAAATAGTAGGCTTGGACGTGAGTGAACTCAAACTTGTCTTGCTCAAAACACTGTATATTTTTCACCCTATCCCATGCTTTAAAGTGTGCAAATTTCTTATTCTTTTAAAGCACACTTTAAGATCTCCGGGATTGCAATTCTTCAAAGAATACTTGAAATAGTCTCTGTTCTTTCACAGAGAAGAAAAATGAGGTCCCATGGAATATAAGATTGCCTCTCCAGTTTGCTGAGCTCCCCCCACCGTCCCACCCCCACCCCACCATATCCCATATAATTCCCTTTCTTAGGAGTCAGCTCCTTTGGAGCCTGGTTAGTCACTGTAACTTGATCTTCCTATCAGCACCTGGAAGTCCTTTGACTCACACTATGAAAGCCTCATGCTATCTTTTGAAGAAACTCATTGTCATTATTGGAGCCACTAGTACCATAAGGAAAAGAGGCTGAGAGATTCAGCCTGAGTTCTTATTGTTCATGGTCACTTATGAAAATTAAACTGAACATATAGCAGGATGCTTGACATGAAAATAGGGCCAAAACAATTAAAAATGACAACTAAGAAGATGGTGCAAGGCGCTTGAAATGAGTTAATTAATGCACTTGGTAGCCTAACTGGATCTGCAATAACAATGCAAACATGAAAAAAATATAAAATAAAAATCCCCTCAGACTTTTTGTTTCCTTAACTTCTCCAGTCAGCAAGTTTATGCATTTCTTATTGTGATCCCATTTTATATTTCAGTCTTCCTGAGCCTGCAAAATATTATAAATTTAGCTGTTTACTCGTTTGCGAGGATAGCCTGACAAACATTTCTCGATTCATTAAAAAAAACAACAAACCAACAACTGAGAACAATACTTTATTGTACTTTGTCTTTTTTGTTAGGAAAGGAATATAAAGCACTGTGTTTTGTAATGAATAGATGAATGATAATGTGCTCCTCAATGGGATACTGTTTCAAAATCTATTTTATCTCTGTGCCTGGGATTTTATTTGTGCTTCAATCAGCTGGTTGATTAGCACTAGGTGCCAGGGCAAGAACCAGGCTTGCCTAAGAACAGAGTTTGGAACTATTACATATTACTCAGCATAAATGACAAATATAAAAATTGACTTAAAACAAATCATTTTCTACTTCTTTGAAAATATCCAACGAAATACAATTTCTCCAAACATTCAAATGTTGAATTTTAAAGTCCAGATTATATTGAAAAAAATCTTATATTTACTTTCTTCATTGTATATATTGGCAAATGAATACTTATTTTCTTAGCAAAAACAGGTAACACTGAGCACATGTTTCATTGGGGCACTTTTTGAATGCATCTTACATAATTCTTATGTAATTCTCATATCAACCATGAGTAAGTACTATTGCTATTAAGATATTTTTAAATGGGAAAACAAAACATGGACAGGTTAAAATGACTTATCCAGGATCCCTTGGCTGAGGTAAGGATAAGTATGGGATTAGAAATTAGTAACTGGTATTAGAACCCACACATTTAGCAATTAAGATGTGTTTGTTATTTCCAATGCTGCTACTTGCTCTCTTTTGGCCAAATCCAGTTATCTGAAAGACTCCTTTTCTTTTACAAAAGTGTTGGTGTAATTAGGCAAGAATCTTTTCTTTCTAAACAGGATTAAGCTAGAAGGAAGGGTCTGTAGGACTATGTTTATCAAGGTAACTTCATTCTTCAAATGTTGGTGGAATGTCCTTGTAAAAACAAGAAGAAACAAGACGACAGTGCAAGAATTTTCTTGCTGTCAGAGTTCCCTTTCCTGGAATCAGGGCCAGCAACATCTTACAATTTAAACATTGTGCTCTTCTAGTAGGCACCTGTGGACACAATTGAAATATATTTTGTCACATTTTCCCTATGAGAAGCTCAAATAATTCAAATGACAATTAGTGCTAGAATAACTCTAGTATAAAAGAGATCTGCTATATATGAAGATGGGTCATTTCCTAAGAGCTGAGACAAAGACACTAAAATAAATAAAATCCTTGTAGAGCGAGACCTGGATGGTTCAGTGGTTGAGAATCTACCTTTGGCTGAGGTCGTGATGCCAGAGTTCTGGAATTGAGTCCCACATCGGGCTCCCTGAAGGAAGCCTGCTTTTCCCTCTGCCTGTGTCTCTGCTTCTCTGTGTGTGTCTCTTATGAATAAATAAATAAAATCTTTAAAAAAAATCCTTGATAGATGTATACATATCTTGATATATCTATCAATGATTATTCTATATATCTATAGATCTATCAAGGATTTTATTTACTCTTGGTGTATTGTTTTTTAGTATATCTATCTATATTTATATAAGTACATATTTACTTTTATATATCTGTACATCAAGTAGATATATGGTTATGATGTATTAACCAAGACAACTGTGAGGGGCTTTTGGTTAAATTTTATTTTTTTTCAATCAATGTATTGTAGGCAAAAGTAATGGATGGATATTGTTACTTGTTTGGATTCTTCTTATTATATACTTCTTTGGACTGCTTCAAAACTCATTGGCTGTGGACATTCAAAAACTCTTGAGAAATTTTAAAATAGACCATCACTGAATCTTTCTTGCCCTCTCTCTAAATGTTCCTTAGAGGGATCCCTGGGTGGTGCAGCGGTTTAGCGCCTGCCTTTGGCCGAGGGCGCGATCCTGGAGACCCGGGATCGAATCCCACGTCGGGCTCCCGGTGCATGGAGCCTGCTTCTCCCTCTGCCTATGTCTCTGCCTCTCTCTCTCTCTTTCTGTGTGTAACTATCATAAATAAATAAAAATTTAAAAAAAAACTTAAAAAAAAATAAATGTTCCTTAGAAACCCAACCTCCATCTAACTAAATGAGAGAGATCTAGAACCTTAGAAAATAAGCACATGTAGGATGAACCAGGTATTTTCAGGGCAATCCCATTATATTGTTTCTCTTTTCTTGAAGCCTCCTTTCTAAGGAGGTTCTACAAGCCCTCACTGAAAGGGGATTATAATCCTGGCTTCCCTGCCAATGCTCAAGCAGCAAAAAAACTTAGCAACTATGCTGATTTTACTGGGGAAAAAATGGTTATTGGCTCTTCTCTCCAACTACTTAAATCATTCTTCTGTGTCGAGAGTAAAGAAAAATTCTTACTCTAAATTCTTGGTGGTTTCTAGTTAATCGACTTCTAATGAGGTATCTGGCACCAGCAGCTCCATGAGGCTGAAAATGTGTCTCCTTTTGTTTGATTTAGGTCAATCTTGTATTGAGTTTGAACACTTTTTCCCAGCTCATTCAATGCATGAAGGTGAACATATACCATAAAGGAATCCTCTTTAAAATGTATATCCATGCCAGAAATATCATGTATTATACATCATTTCTTATAAATATATAAAAATAAGAATTACTAACATATGTAAATACTTAACCAAGTACCTTATTTTCCCCACCTCACCATGAAAATTATTTGGGAACAAATTCTTGTTGTTTCTCGTGATCCTTTTCTTGCCATGGAGAGTCAGGAACACGGAAAGACATTTGCAGTAAGACCACTCTCTCCCAGATGTTCTCTCTCCCCACCACCTTTTCTTCTGCTCTCCTCCTTTCCCTCTACATTCTCTTTTTTTGGGTTAACACTACTTCAAAAGGACAAAGGAGTCTGAGACTTCTACTCATTCTGCTTGTTACTAAGCAATTGTTTAATTAATTGAAAGAGACTGATGTCTTTTTGCACAGAAAATAAAGTATGCATTCAAGCCAGAAACAAACAACAAAAACTCAGCAAGGGGTGAAAGTTGAGACTACAGAATACTGGCATGTTCCCTTGTTAATGATATGAACTTGGTTAGTCTGTTCCTCTTACAAAGATTCAGTCTTCTCATCTGCATATTGGGATCCATGCTAGTTGTCTGAAGATTTGACAGACTTCATACATAGCACCCCTCTTCCTTACCCAAGTTCTGAGAAAATTGAGAAAACGTTATAAAGAAGTGACGGAGTCCAAATTATCACCTGGCCTAATGATAAAGTTCGTATCCGAGCCAATGTGAATCTCAGAATGAAACAGATAACCACCCTGTACGTGCCAAGACCACCAGGGTCAGACCTTGGGCATGGAGGGGCTTCACGTCCTGGGAGGGAGGGAAGAGAAAGAATGCATGAGAAGAAGAAGAGTTGAAGTCAGTATGACTAATTTATTCTTCTCAAAGTTATTGGTCCAGTAAATCATTTCATTTCTTCTGCTGGAATAGTGATTAAAGGTGACAAAGGGTCAGAAGTGTCCATATTGAGGAAAACTTCTGAAGCTGGAAAGAACCATTCCCTCACATTATCCCTCGAGGTTTCTGTAGTCTTAACCCATTGTGCTCAGATGCCAAGCATCAATCAGAGAAGCAGCCACCACCTCAGGAGAGGAGAGCAGTGATTTTCAGGATGATCTTATGTTCAGTTTCACGGGCTCCTGCAATACCAGCTACACTTCTTTGGGATCTCCTGCTAGACCCACAAGTGGAAGGAGGGGGTCCACGTTTTGCTCCCAGGAGGCTCTGAAATGGATCAGAATAGAATGTAAAATAAATGGACTCTTAGGCTATATTTTTACCCAAGGCTGAAAATTCACACCCTGCCCATTTCTTTATTTCTGTCTTGAACTGTGTCCAGCCATATAATCCACTGGAGCATATCAGGACACTGTAAAAAGATTAAATGACAGTCTTATATTCAGTAATAAAATTCCTTCAAACTAGAGATTCCAGGAGGGAATGAATTCAAGCAGTATCTCCCCATGTAAGTCAAGGATTGTATCTTAAGTATAATATATCAGTGTCCAAAAGAACTAACCCTCACCTAAATTCTCTTCTCTTTTCAAATCAAAGATATGCATATATATTTAATATTTTGTCATTTATTTATATTATTTATTTATATTATTTCAATATTTCATTTACATTATTTTATTTCTTTTCATTATTATTTATTTTATTTTATTTAATTTATATTTATTTAATTTATATTATACACACACACACACACAGAATAAGATGCAGCCAACCCTGCTTCTTGTTCTGCTTAGATTTAGCTAAGGGGCACTTGATGTCAACATAGAGTTACTTTTTATTCAGTAGCTGTAGCCTGGGCTGTTTCTCTCAAGAATCTGGGTAGCTCCTTCAAGATTTTGGAAGTTAAATTGGCTTAACACTGAGACTCTGATGCCCATGTTCTTTCTTTACAGATTCCAATAGAAATAAACCCACAGAATTATCGCCAACAAATTTAGAAAATGAGATCGTCCTCAGCTATGAGAGCTTTATCCTAGGAAAGAGCATGGTCTCAGAACCTAGCTCTTGGTATTGCCAAAAGCTAGAGAAGAAAACAATGTTATCTGAACAAAAGAAGAACACCTATCTGAACTAAGAACACTTAGTTTTGTCTTTATTGGAATATCTCTCAGTCCGTGCCAGTTATCTAGAATCTACAATCTGTAAACTTGCTTGGTGGAGAGTAAGCTTCTTGCAGATGGTTACTTTTGGCACTACTCACTTATTCCACCTGGGAGGAAAAATTTACTGGTTACTCTCTTAGACATCACTGCTTTCTTGCCAAATGAAAATTTTGCAACGGCACAGTCTGAACCTTCAGCTCTTTTGGTGTTCTTTTTCTCTTTATATCTACATATTCGAAAACTATTAATTTCCATCTGTCCCTTGAGACTCATGTTTCTGCCACCCTCGTTCTAAATTGAGTCCACTTCTGCACCCATACTTCTGAGTGGAGGCATTGCATTTTCTATTCTGTATCAAAGTGACCTGACCCACTTCTGTTGTTGAGTTGCTGAAGTCCAAGGCACCTGCCTTCTAGGGAAAATTTCTTCCCCAATTAAGACCCAACTTAAACCCCAACATGAGGAGGTGATGGAGTCAGTGGACACATGATGCAAGATCTATCCTTTCACCTTTTCTTTTCTTTTCTTTTCTTTCTTTTCTTCTTTCTTTCTTTTCTTTTCTTTTCCTTTCCTTTCTTTTTTCTTCTTTCTTTCTTTCTTTCTTTTCTTCTTTCTTTTTTCTTGGCTGATCTAGACCTAACATTTATGCTAAAGACTGAATCTTAACCGAGGTACACACAACTCAGTCTAGTACCAGAAATGTGGTTTGATCCCCTAATACCTAAAAGACTTGTGCACAGAATGATTCTTTTCCTATGTCTGATTTTTGCTAAGGAGAAGGTATATTTCTGAGATAAGCTATAGGAGTTGATGCTGAGGCTTTCTACACCTGTTAACTGCAAGTTGGTGGCTCAGATGAGGCCCTTGCACAACATGCTTCTTTGTTGGCGGTGACCACTGGATGGCCATTGTCTTTGGAGACCACGTTGTGTGGCTGCCATGATTTTACTGAAGCTATTCAATAGCCCGTATACCCTGCCTGAGGTCTGAGTGACCTGAACATCCTTGGAAGCCTTCTTGCTCCATGGCCCAAAACCAGGACCTCAGCTGAAGGTTATACCCCTGTGACTGAGGCAGATAGAGCCCAAGCAACTTTCACTTGAAGCTACCTGTACATGTGTCCCTGAATCTATGGAAATAGTTTGCTATGGACTAAGGCAGCACACACAGCACCAGGCACTTAGCACAGCCAATTAAAAGCTAAATGGCCTTTCCACAGCAGCAAAGAGCCAAATACATGAGGGTAAAAATTTGCCTGGGTTAACATAAGCCTTTATTAGCCACTGAGATAAGAATGTTCTTCGCATACACTGTGCTCACAGCCCCAAAACATATATCTTAGCCAGAACAAAACCCAATTAGTGGATATATCTAGCTTCTTTAGTTCTTCCATATTCTTCATATACACAAGGGACATCAGGAAGTCCCAAATCACTGTGTGCAAATTTTCTATAGAAATGTCAAACATGCTCTAAGACAATTGATTCTGTTTGCCTACTTTGAGAATAAAAAAGGACCAAGAGATTAAGGAGGAAGAAATTTCATGAAAATGCATTTTGAGAAAATAGTGCATGGATTTCATCCCATTCCATCCCAATTATGAGAGGTCTGGCCATCTATCTCTATTCTAGACTTCCAAAGGGCTTCCAAGAGGCTATCTGGACAGTTTATTCTATGATTCCAGCAGGTCAGGGGCAGAGTGGGTTGGGATCTGCCTCGCATCTGAGAAACCTAGAGCATGAGCAATCTTCCAAATAGTCTGCATATTAGGAGACACAGGAGATGCTGCTCCATGGTGATTGCCCTGCTCTTCCAGTTGTTTCCAAGAACAATAAAGCATCACTACTTCTCATGGACCTGATACGGGTACATTGGAGAGCTGATGAGAACTGTCTAGTCCAATAGAGCACACCCAATGGGGATGACAAGAAGGGAAAGATGGGGGATCCCTGGGTGGCGCAGCAGTTTAGCACCTGCCTTTGGCCCAGGGCGCGATCCTGAAGACCCAGGATCGAATCCCACATCGGGCTCCCAGTGCATGGAGCCTGCTTCTCCCTCTGCCTGTGTCTCTGCCTCTCTCTCTCTCTCTCTCTCTCTCTCTCTGTGACTATCATAAATAAATAAAAATTTAAAAAAAAAGGAAGGGAAAGATGGGTGGGGGAAAGGCTGGAGGTGAACTCGTCAGGGCTCAAGAAGAGCACAAGCATTAATACCCTGTGTGGTGATCAACTAGAATTTTCCCACTCCTATCATTTCCTTCATGTGGATGGTAGCATCAAGAGTGAATAAAAAGACACTCTCCCTACTTAGAAAATGCCCATTTAATAGGTTTGCCATGAGGATTGACTTGGTCATGGAAGTGAAAGGGTTAGCACAGTGTTCTTACTGTCTATGATCAATACTGACATAACTAATGGCACATGTAGGTGAGTGACATAATGACAATCTTTCCAACTGTTTATTTCACACACCCTCCCTACTCTTCACCATTCAGCTTGCACGTATGATCATTTCTGCTACAGTACGACACACACGTTCCTCAAAATCACTACTTCATGCAAAAAAAATCACACAATAAAAACCACAGAGTTTGGGATACATTGAGTTAGGGGGCACAGCGTCCAGAAACTTAACCAGTGATACTTAGAAAAACCTGATAAGAACCTCATAAAAATGGCAGCACTTGCTAAATGGCGAAGAACTACTGAACTACTATCATAAATATGGCACATGGGGAAGTTTGCTGGTGGAAGTGGGGATGGTTCAGCAGCTGGGAGTTATTGTGAAGTGGTAGAAGGAACACCAGAAAGTCATCACACCAGATGTGGATGGGTGTGGCTCGTGGTCTGGTGAGGTCTGTGTGTTTGTGTGCTTTGTGTATTCCTAGATGGCTCTGTTCGTAAGAGTGAAGTTTTCGGTGTTTACCCAGTGCACCCCATTCATGAAAAGCACATCAGCACATACGAAATGTGTGTTCTCCTCAAACTGGTCCTTAAAGTACCAATCATATTGGAACAAATTCACATTTTCAAGACAAGGAGAACTGACAGTGCGTATTTACAAACCAGAAGCCACACATCGCCTGGCCTGCTTTGAAACGGTATAATTTATGAGAATATGATCTCCCAAGTGCAATGGCTACAGCCCTTGGATTTAGGCCATGGGTGTTGGCCAAAAGAAATATATAATAGGGGAGAGAACTCTGTGGGCCCTTGTTAGGAGAGCCATAACATCCTCACAAAGTTACTCAACTCTCTGGCTAAATTATTTGTGAGGATGAAGACAATACCTACAGGATTGTTGTGAGGTCCACAAGCAGGAAGAGGAAAAAAGAAAGAGGAGAAAAACAAATGGTCTTGACCAATTCTTAGAAATGACAAAGGAGATATGACTCACCCCACAATATCATGTGATAGATATGAATGGTAACCTTTTTTTTATTAAAAACTAAAACATAGGATCATAGAAAAAAATCAATATGTTTACAAAATCTATCAGTCAAGACCTTTATTTTTTTTTAAGATTTTATTTATTTATTCATGAGAGACAGAGAGAGAGGTAAAGACACAGGTAGAGAGAGAAGCAGGCTCCATGCAGGGAGCCCCATATGGGACTCAATCCTGGGACTCCAGGATCACACCCTGGGCTGAAGGCAGGCACCTAACCACTGAGCCATTCAGGCCTTCCTCAGTCAAGACCTTTAAACTCTAATTCTTCTTATTAAAAGACTGATTTTTAAGGATTCATGTATTTATTTTTAGAAAAACAGAGAGCATGAGCAGGGGGAAGGGCAGAGGGAGAGAGAAAATCTTCAAGCAGACCCTACACAGAGTGCAGAGCTTGATATAAGGCTCCATCCCTGAACCCTGAGATCATGACTTGAGCTGAAATCAAGAGTCAGTTGCTTGACTGACTGAGCTACCCAGGCATCCCTCAAGATTGAGTTTTTGTAAATGTCTAATTCTTTTTGTTTTAGGCAAGAAATAACAAATCCAATCTACCAAAAATATAAAAAGTTAATTTTTTAATGATTGAAATTACTAAAGAAAACAGAAGTTGTATATAAATGCAAATTTTTGGTCACTGAGAACACACATCAAAATAAAATCTTTAAACACTGTTAAAAGAGTTGAAATATCATAACAATAATATACCATAACAAGAAATTCATAAAGTATCACAGCTTTATAAAAATTCAATTTTTGTGCATTTCTATAATCTCTTGAATTTTCTTTTTTTTTTTAAAGTCAGTGTTTGTAAGTAAGGTCCATTTCTTTAGATGAGAGTTTCTCAAAGAATCAAAACTGCCTTATAAGTTGTGTACACTTCCAAGACATCTAGTCTAGCCTATCTGAGGTCAGTTGCTTCAGTGAAATATATTTTGGACAATGAGTTATTTGGCATAATGTAGCAAAGCAACTAGCTGTTTGACATTTTTTTTTGTTTGGTATCATGTGGGTCGTCATTTTTAGAACCAACTCTAAATAACTTTTCTCAAATATTTAGCAAGAATCATGCTATAATAGGCATTCCAGAAATATCCAGGGAGAATCAGCAAGCCTTTATTATACATTCATTGGTCCTCATATGCTCCTGAGGTGTTTATTACATTACAGTAGGATTTCAGCATCTCTTATTCCCTGTCCTATTAGCTCTAACAAGCATTCTGATTTTGATTTTTGTAGTTGTTTTTCGGGTTTTTTGTTTTGTTTTGTTTTCAGTTAAGGAAATGCACCCATTATTTGGAGTTGAAAGATTTTGTTTGAGAGAGAGAGAGAGAGAGAGCACCATCAGGGGATTGAGGTAGGAGAGGGAGAAGCAGGCTCCCTGTCAAGCAAGGAACAGAGGATCCCAGGACCCCGAGATCATGACATGAGCTGAAGGCAGACATTTAACTGACTGAGCCACCCAGGTGCTTCAAGGGCTCTGATTTTAAAAAGTTTATTTATTTATTTATTTATTTATTTATTTATTTATTTATTTATTTATGAGAGAAAGATTAAGAGAGAATATGTGCAGGGGTGGGGGGCAGAGGGAGAGAGTGTGGAGTCAAACTCAGGGCTCAATCCCAGGACTCTGAGAGCTGAAACCAAGAGTCCAACACTTAACTGACCAAGTCACCCAGATTGGCCAAGGACTCTGATTTTCAATCCTTCTGTTTTCTCAAGGTCTAACACAGCACTGAGTGCAAAGTAAATCCTCTCTCTATACCAGTTAAATGTAATGAATACATTGCAGGCAAGTTAGGGCTGAATTGTCCCAGTTTGGCTTTTCATATATTGAAATAATCAGATGGTCGTTGGAACCTCTACTCAGTTCAGCTTTTATTAGTTCAGAAGGGGAAACATTCTGGATTTTATTTCTTCCCCATTTTTAATGGATGAAGTCAATTTAGGTCACTGTGGATGTGTGGACGAGGCCATGAACTGCAAGCCTGCGTTGCTATTTTTATTATTGGGGCTATTGAAGCCCCTTTAAGCTGAATTTATAGACTTTCAAAGTGAAAAAGGAAGCAGACTAGTATGGAAGTAGTCTCTAGAGTTTCCTGCCCCCTGCCAGCCCCCAGTCCCCTCAAAGTTAGACTTTTAGTTTCTTGTTTCCATGTCAAATCAGAACTGGACCAGTATCACTAGTTTCCTAGGAAACCCTGAAAAGGATGATCTTTACATAACTTGCTTTGCCCACTGTTGGAACGCAGCCACTTCTGGGGAAAGGCGGAGCAGCTGTTCAGCTGCCTCATAGCAACACTTCACAACAGTGTGGGAGGAAAACAGGGAAGAGCAATGCACTTAAATTAAACTGCCCTGGGGAGGGTAAGGGACCCGGGCAAAAGACAATCATTGAGAATCGAGGGCATCTAATTAGTCAACGGATCTACTCCAAAGGGGAAGGCACTGACTGAATTTTTAATGAAATCACCATAACAGGTCTTCGGTTTCATCTTCTTCTCGAAAGGCAATGATACACATTTATATGCTATCGTTTAAAGAGTCCTTCTGTTTTGAACATACTACCAAAGGAGCAATTTTTTTTTTAAATTTGATGACTTTTATGTCAAAACAAGATGACAAAAGAACACCAACAGCAAAGAATAAAAGTCAACTGGGTTATGTTTTTGTACAATTCCTACTATTTTTTTTCCAAAAGTTCATAACGTTTCGCTCAACCACCACTTGCTTAGAATTGCCAAAACCCAGATAACAATGCGAGAAGCTTCGTTCCAAACTGGTCTATTCTGCTTTTAGCGCAGAAACAAGTTTCCTATTAGTAGCAGCATTTCTTTGAACCACGATTCATTAACTCTGGGCTAGAAGAAGAGAAGGCAAACTCAAATTTGCAAGTGGGAAGAGGAAAACATTTGAGCAGATGAAATCAAGACTGCCGTGTAGTTTGTTCTGCATAAAGGCACCCAGCCAGGGGGGCAAATAAAAGCTTTAAATTCTTCTCAAACTGCTATATCCTGAGCACCCAGGACCCAAGCCACTGCTTGTCAACACAAAGGCGCCATCTGTTGGCCAAACCCATAGGGGGGCTACTTTATTTGGTGGACTTGTGGTCAGCCAGAGGGAGAGCCCATTTTTCTACCAGAAACTCCAGATAGAATGTTAGAACCCAGGGGCCCTAGGAGGTCTTCTTGTAGAAATACTAATTTTATAGACAAGGGAATGAATGAATACCAGGGACAGCTACATAATTTGTGCAGCCATGTACAGAATGAAAATGGGAACCCCTGGTTCAGAAAAGAGGAAAGGGTACTGTTAAAAGTACTAAAATTACCTTATTTTGAGAGCTCTCTCAACTTGTCATAGTATTTTTAATTTGCTTGGTGTCATTTCTTGAATGTTGTCCTCAGCAGGAAAATTTTAAAATGTGTTTATTAGCATGAATTTCTACTTCATCTTTATATTCTCCAATGCCAGTTTTAAATAGAAGTAGAAGAGCATTTCACTGGTATGCAGACTCACCTAAATTATACAATTTGTGTTCTGTAGGTCATATATGCATATGTGTTTCCTTCACAACAGTGGAAATGTCATAGAAAACTACTTCCGCTGTTTTGTCACTTCTTTTTAAAAAAAATAGATTTTATTTATTTATTTGAGAGAGAGAGCAAGGGAGAGCATGAGCAGGGTGAGAGGCAGAAGGAGAAGCAGATTCCCTGCTGGGTAGGAAGCCAAATGCAGGGCTAGATCCCGGGACTCCAGGATCATGACCAGAACCGAAGGCAGATGTTTAACCAAGAGAGCCACCCAGGAGCCCTTGTTTTGTCACTTCTTGACACACATTTTGTCAACACTGTGGCTTATTAATGAGTAAAGATGGGGTGAAAGGAAGGGAACTGTGGATGCTACTATCTTTTCACCTTGATGGACACCTTTTCATCATAAATGTTTGGCTGGTACCGAGAAATAACACAAGCAAGAAGTAACACAAGACATGATACGTTCCTTGGTCATTTATGTTTCCAAGAATGTCACTACCTTCTTTCTGCATTGGAAAGCAACTTCCGATTTGAATAGAAAACGTGGCCACTCAGTATATCAGAGCCCTTCCTTACTCACTTGGAGATGAAACACGCTCACTTTGTAATCCCATTGTTTCTTCACACCCTTCTCAGGAACTTCCCTGGTATAATCTGAAACTGATCCCTGTCCTCAGAGTACACAGAGAGACTGAAAAAAAAAAAAAAAAAAAAAGACAGGCCACTCCAAGCTGGTAGGTGAAAGTTTTAATAAGCAAGGGCAACTTGCACAAGAGGCTTATCTTGGATGGCAGCGAGATGAATGGATCCCCACACCTGCCCACCAAACCTGAAAAGCTTAGAGGGCCCCTCACTAGGTGCAGTAACATATGCCATGCAGGTGTGTTCTGCACCACGTTCCTATCTCAAGGCCATGTCCTTGGAGCAGCCTCTGGGAGTGGGAAAGCCAAGTGGAACTCACATTCTAAAGACAGTGGAGGGGAAGAGGAACCTGTGAACGTCGAGGTTGTAGCTCATTGGCCAATTGGTGGTCGTGTCTTTTTGATAACACTCCCCAACACTTGAATTTCCATGCCTTGAGGGTCCTCTAGAATTTTGTGTCATGGAGCATTGCAGATGCTGCAGGTAAAGAGTGCAGTAAGAAGACACGGTGGACATAGACATTATGCAGATCTCCTTTATTTACACATAGGATTTGTCGTCCCCTTGGACTTTACTCACAAAACACCAGTTTGAAGATTGCATTATTAAAAATTTCAGGACAGGTCTTCACCTTGGTAGAGCATTAAACCAACCACTAGAGCCCTTCAGAGGGTGAGGCTGTGTGTCACTGCACAGGTTTCACACCCATGAATCCAGCCATGACCATGGCCCAGAATGATGTTAAATGGTTTGCCTAATAATCAAACAGTAATGCCTTCCAACCAAAGCTGATTTCCAAGCATTGATTTCTATCCATTCTACCTTTACTTAATAAACTGACCTATCTAATAATTCTCCAGTGTTACTCCTAGATCAAAGAATGACAGGACACAAATGTTTGGAGAAGGAAAGATGCCAACAGTGACTGAGTGCCTGCCATTTGCATGGTATTTCACTAGGTACTTTTACTTACATGATCTCATTTACCCTGATTCTAATAAGATAGGGTGTATTTAACTCATTCCTAAGTATGGATAATAAAAAACCTAGAGATATTAACCAAGTCAGTCAAAGATACATAACCTATATGTTGAGTCAGAATTATCAATGAGATGTGAACATATAGAACTTTATTTTTGTTCCATACTGTCCCTTTACAACCTGTTCTGTTGTGTAGCCTTTCCATAACTCTGGATGAAAACCTGAGGAGGCCTTGATATCAGGGAGTTTTTCACTCACTATAGATTGCAAACTCAGTTTTAACTTGAAAGCTGAAATATTCAGGTTTATGTAATATTCATGTGCCTGAATGGATCTAATGTTCCATTTTCTCCCCTCCTACAGCTGAGCTGTAGGAATTGGCCACAGCCCTGGAAGAAGGGAGGGCCATGGTACATTTCCTTTCTTGCTCACCTTTTCTTCCAGTTATTAGCTGGAATGGAAATGGTTATTAGGTAAGAGCTGGAAAGTGGAGCATGAGAGAGTGTATAAAAGGTAAACAAGAATGGGAAATGTATTTAAATGAGTTCTGTGTTGGCTTAGAATTCTCTTTATCTCAAGGATTTTTTTTCTTTTTTTTTTTTTAACCGTGGTTCCTCAGAAAGTTGAACCTGCACAATTTATTAGGGATTATGACCTTAGAGCAAAAGTGATGGACAGGGATAATGAAACAAGGCAGGAGAGAGAACCAAAATAAAGATGTTTTTTGTCAGGTCAGCCAGGATAACTGGTTGTTCGATCCAGTGGGACCTTCTGAGAAGCTGTATGGCATAAGCCTTTGAAACAATCATTCAGCAGAGGGAGGAGAAGCTTTTATTCATTGGCTTCTATCCACTTTTGTTTAAAGGTCAATTTCATAGGACTTTATCTCTCCTAAAGTTCAAGGGTGAACATGCATGAGCGCCAAGTGAGCTTCTGCTACCGTGTCACAAAAAGGCCCAGGGGCAGGTAAGAGGAATGCAGCATGGGCTTAAAGTGAGGTGGTGCCAGGATGCACCTGCAGGAAGCTATTTAGAGCCTGTGCAAAACTCATCACTGAAGTGGTGGCCAAAAATCAGAGAACAATGAGATTGAATGGATCTGTTATGATACACTGGAGGTGTCCAATATAGGTACTTTCCCAGGTTCTTTGGGGGAAATTTAATTTTCCCTCCCCATTTCAAACTCTGGATGTGTGCAAGGTTGCCTCTTCAACAGGTGTTCCCCCCCCCCCCCGTTAAGACCCTATCTTTGGGAGGTTTACTTTATACCTCGTTTCCCCTCTCAAAAGTTCGATCTCCTTTGCCCCCTCCTGATGAACCTTCTGGGTTGGACATAAGCGGCCCCTAGGCCAGCTCTCTATCCTACCTAAGCCCATATCTGGTCTTAGTCGTATATTCTTTGGCTTGCTATGGAATGCAAGTGTAGTTACTTCTGAATCCAAGAAGCAATTTTCCCGTTTTACCAGCCAAATCAACTTCCCAAACTTTCTTCATGCCCTTCACATTTCCTTGGGTGGAAGTTAGACCCCAGACTATCATGTCTTCAAATGCCAAGACATATATTAGACTTTCCAAGTAGTCTTGTTGAAGGCTATCCTCCCTAGGCTGGGGGCAAATGAGCAGTCCCTCACAGTCATGACGTTAGTTCTCTCCAAAGAATTCTGACAAATCCCCACATTTTATACCTAGAAAGGGGGTTAGAGGTATAATAGGAATGGAATAGACTCTCATACCCACTTTGGCAGTTCCTCCAGAGTGGTCTGTGTCACAATCACATGAACCCGTTTTCACTTGGCATTGCAGTTGGAAATAACCACAGTGGTATGAATTCCATTCCCCCCTGTATGTTGGCCAGTCTTACTGTTGGTTGCCTATCTTCCTGTCCTCTCAGACTGAGAACTAGTTTTCTCACATGCCCTGGAGGCAGTCTAACCCTGGCTGGTTTCAGAGAGCAATTAGATAGCGCCAGAAAATCTCCATACATTGTAAGGTATGTAAAGAATACTCTTTAATTGTAATTCTTAAGTAGGAAGCACTTCCATTAATTTTAGTAATATACAATACAATTTAGAGTGGAGGGTTTTGTTTTTATCCTTACTGTGGCCTCTGACAAAACTATATAAAGTTGTGCATAATGTATTGTATTTCTTATCTGAAAAAAAAAAGAATTTGAAATAAATCCAGTAGTTTTCTGGTTTTACCCTGACTAAAAAATTTTGAGGGTTGGGGCACCTAGGTGGTACAGTTAAGCATCTGACTTTTACTTTTGGCTCAGATTGTGATTTCAGGGTCATGAGATCAAGCCCCACATCAGGCTCTGTGTTCATTGCAGAGTCTGCTTGAGATTCAGTCTCCCTCTTCCCCTCCTGCTCATGTTCTCTCTCTCTCTTAAATAAATAAATAAATCTTTAAAAAAGAAAAAAAATTGAGGGTTAAATTTTTTAAAAGTACCTACTAAGACTTTAACAGTTATTGCTCTGGATTAGGGGAAAAGAAATTCTCAGAAACTAAAAAATTCGAAGTACAAAAGCATACTGATCTCAGTACGGATGAGTTAGAAAGAAATGGAAAGTAGGAAAGGAGAGAAAATCAGGACCAATATTCTAGCCTGGGAGGGGGGCCCATTTGTATGGTCATTCTGTGAATTATTTTCACCGCTGGAAACATGACTTCCTAAGGCTAACAGTTTTAAGCACAAGTAAGGATAATGCTAAATGGTAGTATTTTTACTGCAAAAAGACACAGGTACAGTTTAGAACATGCAGTTCTGAGCAACAGTGGAACTGGACAAGCTCATCAACAAACTATACTGTGCGTATGTAATGGAGTTGACTAGAAAACATGGCTGTGTCCCCAAATTAACTCCTTCCGGATCATTCTTGGGGCACTAATATGACAACTCAAAGTCATTAGTGGCAAGTTTTGCCTGAAATATTTCTGGGTCAATCTAAGTTGTTCTTTCACTAGAAAGCTATCAAAATTACTTATAATTACTCATTTATTGTAATCACAATGAGGAAGACCCAAAGTGATTCTTTTCACCAGTGATTGCATTTACCTTTGTGTCTAAAATGGCTGCAAATTAGATGTGTTTTCCCGGGAGCAATGTTTTCATTACTATTAATAAATAGCTAGCTTTATTAATCCCAGACAAAAGATAGTTAAAGAGACATCATCAGAGGATATTTAGGATTTTGTCTTGCCTTGTTTTGTGTATTCCCTCCAATGCTAATGATCTGGGAAAAAAAACAGTGTTTCATTATTTTCCTCCTTCAACAGTATGATATTATTTAAGTAATCACTGCAGCAGAGGTCCTCGTGTTTTGGAAGAGGCCCATTAGCTAGTGGCACTAAACAGAAGTCATTAAAATTAATAACCAATGCAGAGGAGTCTTGCTTCTGAAAATGATTAGCGTCCCATTTCCAGTTGTACTTTTTTTTTTTTTTAAGTGATGAATTTAAATTCTAACCGTTGTGCCAGGTTTCTTTGGATATTCCTTCACTGAGTTATCTCAAGTTGCACTGTGTCAGCCAGAAACTTTTTCTGATACTGGAGGGTGCTCAGGGAACTTCCGGCTTCCACAAAGACAATTTCAATTCCTTTGAGCCATTTCCCTTGAGGTTCCTGCTAATGTGTCTCCTGCTAAGGGGAGAGTGATAAAGCTTCAGTCAGCCTGCATGCTGGTTGCACAGCTGTCAAGAAAGTGAAAAAGCTAGACTACTAGAAACATATGGTCTGTGTCATCATTTTTTGAAGAGGTGATGGAGCATGGTGGCCCGCCCTCGCACCTGCCCCATTTCCACAACACACCTTGAATGACTCTGGCCCAATGTTGGACAGCTGGAGGTTCATCCACCAGGCTATTATTCAGCATGCAACGGAGAATTTCATATTATAGAAAGTTAGCTGCTTGTGAAACCGCCTGCTTTCTTCCCTCTTTAAGGAGAAATGAATATAGCTTCATTTGCCACTTGGAAAATTTATTAGATCATTGTAGGGTTTGGGGGATTTGAGGGCCAATTAAACTTTTTTTTGAGATTAAACTTTGGTCTATTATGATTATTTTCCTGGGGAAAAAAACCACAACTTCTAGAATACTCAACATTCTATTTTATTTTTTTAAAGATTTTTATTTATTTATTCATGAGAGACATAGAGAGAGAGAGAGAGAGAGAGAGAGAGAGAGAGAGGCAGAGACACAGGCAGAGGAAGAAGCAGGCTCCATGCAAGGAGCCCGACATGGGACTCGATCCCAGAACTCCAGGATCACACCCTGGGCTGCAGGCGGTGCCAAACCGCTGCGCCACCGGGGCTGCCCTCAACATTCTATTTTAATTATAATTATTGTCTTGGTCACCACACTTATTATTAGATCCATGATTTACATATTTAAATTAAAGAAATGTTATTAGATACCCTTTAAAATTTTTAAATGCAAGTTTCCATTATTCAGTAAGTAAATTTCTTAGTGAGGAGGTTGTTTTCTTTCTCCTCCCTACTGATGAAGCAACATTATACATTCATTTAATTGTTATTACTCGATAACACATTACTGCAAATATTATTCTCTAATCAACCCTGGATTTACTTTGTGTGTCTGTTGTCGGAGTTGGTTAGAACGCCCTGACAATAACTTCAACCGGCTACAGGAAGATGAGTAAACTAGGGCTTCATCTGGTTGTGTCAATGTATCTGACTTAACCTATGGAATAAGGACCCTTCTGACTGCTTCTTCTACATGGTGCAGCATTACTGACATATTTTGCCCTTGTTTTAAGGATAATTGCTGTACTTGCACCAGCCTGGGGTTTCTTCTACAGCCACCTGCTATTCACATGTGTCAATCTTTTTATCTAGAATCACAAAACTGCAGCTCTCAGGCTTATTGACATTGCCTAATATATGAATTATTTCTTCCAGTTATTCAAATCCTAGAGACTTTGAGTCAAGTATACTAAAAATAAGGTAGATGGGACACCTGGGTGGCTCAGTTGGTGAAGTGTTCAACTCTTGATTTCGGCTCAGATCAAGCCCCACATTGGGCTCTGTGCTGGGCATGAAGTCTGCTTAAAATGCTTTCTCTCCCTTTGCCCCTCTCCTAACTTGCACACTCAATCTCTCTCTCTCCTCCTCCTCTAAAATAAATAAATAAATCTTTACAAATAAATAAAAATTAAAAAGTAAGGAGGCAGCATTCAGCATCTCTGTTAAATGGTGCCCTTGAGTTTCTAAAGCAGACTTAACTGAATATGTCCCAAACTTGCATGGTTCCAATGAACCATTCACCCAACTCTTACTTTAAAAATCGTATAACGGGATCCCTGTATGGCTCAGTGGTTTGGCGCCTGTCTTTGACCCAGGGCATTATCCTGGAGTCTCAGGATTGAGTCCCATGTTAGGCTTCCTGTGTGGAGCCTGCTTCTCCCTCTGCCTGTGTCTCTGCCTCTCTCTCTGTGTGTCTCTCATGAATAAATGAAATAAAATCTTTAAAAAATTTTTAAAAATCCTATAACTATTGCAGGGAATTCCTGGGTACCAAATGTATTAATTATATCTGTTTATTAGAGAGCTCTTCCCAATTTCAACATGTTTAAGTAGAATTGCTTTACAAAGTGATAATTTTTTTTGTCTTTGCTAATTACAAACTCTTTGACTTCAAGGCTCTTATCTGATCAGTTCAAGTACTATTATCATCTCAGAGGAACCATAGGGAGACCCCTGGCTCAGCCTACCCCAGAATGGCTGGGGAACCTAAGAGCATCAGGAATGCACAGAGGGGGATGTCTAATTTAACGTTTTGTTTGGAGAAGAATCTATTGAATCTTATCTTTCAAAACCAGGCAGTATTAGGAATAGAGGCCCACATGGAGAAAACACACGCATACACACATACACACAGACTTAGATGCACATGCATGCACACAAAGCTATGGAGGTGGAAGAGTCTGGTAGAAAATTTGGTAATTTTGAATTTAAAAGATCTAAAAGCCTGAGTTTACATTTCAGCTCACAATTGTACCAGATATTTTTACATGAGGTAGTCAACATTTCCTCGCTTCAGTTTCTCCTTATAAAAATAGAGATGTTATCCACCTATGGACTGACCACTTGCTCATACAGCCATGTGTCAAATTATAGCTACTAGTGCTAGGAAGGAAAATGAAATTATGAGGCTAGTGGCTGGATCATGGATTTTAGCTGAAGGAATAAGAATGAAAGTTTAGGCAGAATTTGCCTCTGTATAATTTATTTTGAACAGAATCAACTTATTATTTACTTATTATATAATAATATGTTAATTATTCAGAAAAAAACACAAATTATTTTATATATGTCTGTATATATATACACATATATGTATGTATATGTATGTATATATATATGGTATATATATATCATATAAAGTATTTATATATGTATAAAATACTTATAAGTAAATGGTAAGCATAATACGATCCTGCCATCTTGTGGTAGCGTGACATTTAACAGCCATATTATTTCCCCTGATGTAGTGGGTTTTATCTTAATGCCATGGCTCCAGGCACCTTTCCCCAAAATAAGGAAAGCAAAAGAGGTACATGATGATAGATAGATGATAGATAGATAGATAGATAGATAGATAGATAGATAGATAGATAGATATAAAGAAAGAAAAACAGAAGGGTTTTTATCAGCATACACATCATTTGGGGTATACTTATTTAGCAACTTTGATGCTTTTCTTTTTTGGAAAAGGATGAATGTAATTTTTTTTTCTTAAGATTAAACCCGTTTATCGATTCTTTAACATCATTGATTAAGTGCTTTCTATATATTAGGCACTGTGCTAGACCTGAGATATGTGGTTTAACAAGAATATGTGCCTGTCCTCAAACAGCTCAAGATCTAACTGAAGGTAAATATTGTTACAATGTAAGGGTGATGATCAAACGATGTTACAGAAATTCCAAGGTCAGCCACGGGACTCAGAGGGCTGCCCTCGGTGGGGGGAGGGTCTTGAAAAAAAGAAAACATGAGAGCTGAATATTGAATATTAGAAAATAATCTAGATTCGCCTAGATTAATCTGTCTAGAAACCCCCCAACCAGAGGAAAACTGGGAAGAAATAAGGTACGGGAAGAAGTGGAATCAAAGCAGAGGGAATATCATGGGTAGAGAGGAGGAGTAAAAATTTTAGTCAGATTTCTAATGTATTTATGATTGATTTGCCAGGTATCCCACCAGGTGCCAGGGTGTCACAGGAGACAAGGCACACATGCAAATAGTATCTTATAAGGGAGGTCACATATGGGAGATGAGTGAGAAAAAAGGGGGAGTAGATTGTTCTGAAACAAAGGGATTTGCTCTGATTTTGAAGGTCAGAGAAGACCAAGATGACAAACTAAAATTTAATTTGAAGAATGAAGTAAAAAAGACAGTTAATCAGGGACACAAGGGAGCAGGGGAAGGATGGGTAAGAGGATGAACTAGGCACTGGGGACAATGTGAACCTTGGAACTACGTACGTTCACCATTAATTAGCCTTTTCCCCAAGAAACAGAAGGAGATTGGACGTGAGTAGACCATGAAATGCAACAGTACTGTAATGATGTGATGGGCAGAATAATGTCCACTCTCCAAGAGATTTATATACTAATCCTGGAACTTGTGAACACTTATCTGGTGAAAGCTAATTAAGGTTGCAGATGGAATTAAGATCGTTAATCCACTAACCTTCAAATACAGAAATGATCCCAATCTAATTATGTGAGCTCTTAAATGTAGGAGAGGGAGGAAAAGAGTAAGGTAGGGAGATGAGATAAAAGAAGGAGGAAAAGTCTAAGAAATGATGAGGAATTGACGCATCACTGTTGCCTCTGATGATGGATGAAGGAGGTCATGAGCCAAGGAATTTGGGTGGCATCTAGCAGCTAGAAAACGCAAGGAAGTGGCTTCTCCTGTAGAGCCTATAGACAGGAACGCACCCAGCTCCACTTCTTGATTTTAGCTCAGTGAGATCTGTGTTGGATTTTTGGCTTAAAGAAGTATACGAGAATGCACAGAATACATTTTGGCTGTTGTAGTAGGTTTGCTTGTGCAGCAACAGAAAATTAACACATTAGATGTGTTGTCAGTGGGGAGATTAGGGCAGCTCTCTATGCTGTGTTATGGATTTTATTTTTTGTGGCCAACAAGGAGCTATCGTCTATTTCAGGAAAGAAGATGACATTGTCCAGGTTTGCATATTCAAAGATCACGCCAACTGGCCTCACTGAGAATTGGTGAGTGGGAGCAATAGTGGACACAAGGAGACATGTGAGAGGGACTATTGCATTGCACTAATATGCAATGGTGATTTGGACTAGAGCAAATGGCAGCTGTGAGAAAAGATTCATGTCCACTCACCTAAGAGGTATCTAGGCAGGAGAATTGACAAGGTATGCTACCCGACAGATGAGCACGTTAAGACAAAGATTTATACCCATGCTAAGATTTCTGGTTTCTGATTGGGCATAGTATATTATTATTTACTGGAAAGTGCTTTAAATAGTGGCAGAAGAGCATACTTGGTGGGAAATGCAAATTCAAATTTGGCAGTGTTGACTTTGAGATATTTGAGAGCTATCCAAGTAGAGATGGCCAATAGATGGTTGGGTTAGACAGGTTTGTAGTTCAGCAAAAAGATACACGTTGGACATGTGTATATTTGTGAGTTACATTTACAGGATAAAGAGAACCATGACATTGATTAGATTGCTTTTGAATGGTATTAAAATAAGGACTGAGAGAGAACTATGAGGCCTGGCAGCATTTATGGAACTAAAAGATGAAGAGAAACTGGTTTAGAAAAGGAGAAGGGGCACTGGAAATCAAATGTGTAGTGTTCCATAAGCCAGTATAATTCTCTTGAAGCATGGAGTGGTCAAATGTGTTACAAGCTGCAGCAGAGAGATCCATAAACATAAGGATCAAAATGTTTCTATTACATTTATTAAAATAGATATTATGTGAGATATTGGCAAAAGTATTATTTATGGAGTAGAAGAGAAGAATCATAATTTGAGTCAGTTATGAAATGAGTGGAAGGGATGAAATGATTATAGTTGGTAGGGAAAAATTGAAAAAAATTCTGGGTAAACTACATTGCTTTCTTGCTTTGTTTTTCTGTCTTCATGTTACTTGAACTTGCTTCAAAGAAACCTTGGTATTGGATAACAACAGACAAATAAAATGAAAGCAAAAGTCAAAGAAAATCATGCTTGGCATATCATGACAAACCATCTAAAACCAAAGATGAGAAAAATGTGAAAGTGACATATATATTTGGAGGCTGTGATTTAAAGACTAGAGACTACTCAGCAGAAGACATGGAGTCCAGGTGACAGTAGAAAACATCTTCAATATAATAGCAAAAGTAGCTATCAACTCAGAATTTTATATCTAATGAAAATATCCTCAGAAATGAAGGAGAATTAAAACATTCTGAGTTGTAGGAGTTATAATAGAATTAGTTGCTCCAAAAGAAATGCTAATATTATTATTTAGTCTAGAAGAGAACTATACCATAGAGAGAGTTGGAGATTTAAGAACAAAGGAAAGTCCATGGAAGGGAAAAATATCTGAGTAAAGAAAACACTATGTTTTTTTCTTCCTATATTTTTCAAAGTATGATGAGTACTGAAAGCAAAAATTTTGACAATGTTCAATGTTTTGCAAATGTAATATATATATATGACAACTATGACATAAGGGTTGTATAAAGTAAAAGTCCTTCTATGATTGTAATATTTCCAAACTTTAATTGATTTGGTAAAATAATAATGACAGAGAGACTGAAAAATTAGATGTGTGTATTATCACCCCTAGAGTTACCTCTAATAATACAAGTAGAGAGAGCCTAAACCAATACATAGACTGATTAAAATAGAATACTAAACATATTTAAATAGTCTGTAATAAAAGGGTATACAGAAGAACAAAAAGAACATATAAATAGAAACTTTTTTAAAGTGTGAGACTCAGTCTAGTCATATCAATGTCCCATTAAATACCAATGGCCTAAAGACAAGGACTCAAAGTCAGAAATTGTCAGACCGAATAACGTTAACAAAACCCAATTTTGGGGATTGTTCCCCATTATTTGAGAAACATTACCATTATTTCCAATGAGTTGTCAAACACACTTGAAATATAATGACATGGATGGATTAAGAGCAAAACACAATGGCAACAATATAACATGTAAATGCTAATCAAAATAAAGATGCAGTGGCTATATTAATATGAAACAAATTCAGAAACAGAATGACAGGGTTCCCTGGGTGGCGCAGCAGTTTGGCGCCTGCCTTTGGCCCAGGGCGCGATCCTGGAGACCGGGGATCGAGTCCCGCGTCGGGCTCCCTGCATGGAGCCTGCTTCTCCCTCTGCCTGTGTCTCTGCCTCTCTCTCTCTCTCTCTCTCTCTCTCTGTGACTATCATGAATAAATAAATAAAATCTTAAAAAAAAAAGACACAGAATGACAGAGGGAAAAAAAAAGAAGAACATTTCATACTGATTAAATGGTCAGTTCATCAATAAAACATAGGAATCCTAAATGTTTACCCAACAAAAGTATTCAAGAATGCATAAAGGAAAATAATACAACTGAAAAGAAAACCAGACAAGCTTATCAGTTTCCTCAGAGACTTTAACATTCTTCTCCCATCAAATGATAGGAGTGGACAGAAAGTCAGCAAGAATATAGGAGATGTGACAACCAAAACAACCTAATTAATCAACAGATGGCACTCAAAATTCAACATTTATCTATCATAACAACTTCTAGTTCACTAGAAGTTTCTTTAAGTTCCTGGAAAGCATGCAATAATAAGAAACTACAACTGGCATAGACTTAATGGTTATTTTTATCCCCAGATCACAAATATGGCAACACAGTCCACCACCACCAATCCTAGTCAGCACATTGAAATAGTGATGGTGATGTTTAGACCTCTATGAGAGAGAGAGAGAGAGAGAGAGAGAGAGAGAGAGAGACTAAGAGATATACTATATACTTCATGCCCTATACAAAATTAATTCAAAATGGATCATGCACCTAGTTAATACACAAAAATATAGAAAAATTCAAACAAAACACTGGAGAAAAAGTTTGTGGGATTTGGTTAGGCAAAGAGATCTTAAGATATAAAACCAAAATCACAATCTATAAAAGTAAATGAGACTCCATTCAAATTAAAGACTCCATTAATATTTGCTCTGTGAAAGAAAATTGCTAAGGGAATGGGAAAACGAGCCATAAAATGGGAAGAAATATTTTTCTGTTACACATGTCTGATAAAAGACTTGTGTCCAAAATATATAAAGGTCTCTTACAAAATGACAATATAAAAATAACTTAAGTTAAAAAGAGAGAGCAATATAGTCAGACACCTCAGCAAAGGAAATATACAGATGGCAAATGACCATATGAGAAGATGCTCAACATTATTAGCCTTAAAATAAATGTAAATTTAAACCACAACAAATACTGCTATACAATTATTAGAATGGCTACAGTTAAGAAAGAAAAAAAAAAGAAAAATGAAAATACTGAAATCCAACAAGGATATATTATATAAACTTTTAAGGCATATTTTCATTCATTGTTGGTGGGAATACAAAATGTTTGTCAGCTTATTATAAAGTTAAACATGGATTTACCATATTACTCACCAATCTCATTCCTAGACAGACCCTTTGGTAATTTCTACCACCACCACCACCCCCACTCATGTGGTAAACATCAACCACTTTCTGTCACTAAAAATTAGTTTGTATTTCTAGAAATTGATAAAAATAGAAGGTTGAAGTATATACCTTTTTGATGTCTTCCACTCAGCATGCCCAAGTTTTTAAGATTCATCCACGTTGCTAGGTGTATCAATAGCTCATTCGTTTTCATTGACAAGTAGTATTTAATCATATGGAGATAGCTTAATTTTTTTTAATCCATCCTCTCTTGGTAAACATTGTGTGTTGTTTCCATTTTTTGACTATTACGAATAAAGCTGCGATGACCATTTGTGTATGAGTCTTTGTACGGACGCATGCTTTCATTTCTCTCTGTTAAAAATGTAGAACTAGAATGGCACGAATGTATGGCAGATGTATATTTAACTTCCTAAATAAACCATCAATTTTTTTTCCCCAAACAGATGGTACCATGTTACGTTCCCACCAAGAGTATATGAGGATTCCAGTTCCTTCCGGCACTTACTATGATCAATCTTTTTCACTGTAGCCTAATTCAAGTAATGGTTTCTCATTGTGGTTTTAGACTGCATATCTCTAAGGACTAATGGTACCAAACATCTTTCTTTTTTACCTACCTATGCCTATTCGTTATTATGTATATATATATATATATATATATATATATATACACACACACTATATTTACTATATATGTATTTACTATATATTTTACTATATATTTTACTATATATTTTACTATATATATTACTATATATATACATATATTTACTATATATATATATATATATACACACACACACACACACACACACACACTATGCCTGAGCAAATCTTTTGCCCATTCTTCATTATGTTATCTGCAGAATCTGTTTAAAGACTGGTGACAATTCTAGTCCATGGTTATGCTTCTTGAAAGCCAGACAGTTGGTAAAGCCACACGTTTTTGAAGCTCAGATGGTGCATTACAGCCACCACAACCATTTCTGAAAGCTAGTCAGTCAATCAACGATAAGCCCACCTGGAGAAGCACATTCCCATACTTCCATAGCTGACATAGATCCCCTCCTGACTATAAAAGCCTTGAACTCCACCCTTTCCAAATCCCTATTAAGATAAGCTTCCTGCCTTGCAATCAGGGAAACCATGCCTTAAAAAAAGCACAGCTTTGCCTCCTTAAGTAAATAACAAATTCAGGGAGCCTGGCTGGCTCAGTCAGTGGGACATTCAACTCTTGATCTCCAGGTCTTGAGTTCAAGCCCCATGTTGGGTGTAGAGATTGCTTTAAAAAAATCTTACAATGTAAGGAGTGAATTCAGTTTTTTTTTTTCAAATGTTGAACGGCTTCCTCTTCCTTCCACACCATTTAATTTATCTAATTTTTTCCAGTATGTTTTGTGATTTAGGAGAAATCTGTTTTTTCTTTCCTCAAAGAAAGAAAATTTCTTCCTCAATGTTTATGAACGAGTCTTTCTTTCCCTACTTATTTAACTATCTTTATCAGAAACTAAATTTTTCTTTCTTTCCCTACTTATTTAGCTATCTTTATTATAAACTAAATTTTTATATATTCTTGACTCTACCTGAAGCACTTAATAATGGTTTTCTTTGCATTTAAAAGAAGTTTTTTTTTGTTTGTTTGTTTGTTTTTATTTTTTTTTTGGAAAAGCGGGTGCTCATTTGCTCCCAAACTGCCATCCCCTTACCACTGGAGTCTCTCTTAAACAGTCTCACATAATTTAGAAATTGAGCTCTGATACAACCAGAGGCACTCAGCTTATTTATCTTATAGCTGCATGCTTTGGGCTCTTCTTCCCTTTGATCCTGTAGCAGCTTTTTATAAGACTCTTGAGCTTGGTCATAGAAAGTAGCAACAGAACAAGTGGATTGCAAAAGAGAAAAAGTAATGCAGAAGAGAAAAGTAGAGAGATGCTTACTCTCATGGCCAATCAGGAAATTTTTATTTCCAACTCAGAGTCTGTTATGTTTCATAAAATCAGGGATATTGTTATTTTTCTCTGCCTACCTAGCAACTAGAGGGATGACTTGCCTGTGATAGACATTGAATATTTGTGGGACGAATGAATGAGTGAATGGGTGAATAGATGATTTTTGTCTTCCAGTTTATATTTATGTGAAGCACATAACAGGATCGAAGTAAAATACATTATTCTTTATTATGAGTGATTACAAAGTGGTTGGGTGGACAGTCCCATAAATAGTATTTGTGAGTTTAATATAAAAGTTATATTATAGTATCAGTATAACTTCAGATTAGAAGTTATTATTTGCCAATCAAGTGGTGTAGACTGTGATGACCTGGAGAGTTGTAAGTCACTGTGGGCTAAGGCAGTCTACACTCACTAGATACAGATGTACATCTGGGTTCTGAAAGGATATTGATATTTTTTTTTAATCATGAAGCTCCCTCTTCTGATCTTCTCAAATGTGGTATTTGTTGCTTCTTTTTCCAATTATTATTATTTTTTTCATTAAGTAGCAGCTTGGTCACCTACCAGCTCAGGGTAGCACTGGTCCCTTGTGAGAAGTGCTCAAAAGCCAACCAGAAACGAAAAAAGAAAATGTTGTTCCCAGATTCTTATTTTTAAAAGGAGTCAGAAAAAAATAAAAATAAAAAATAAAAGGAGTCAGCACATTCTCATTCTGTTCTTCCAAACATTGTCATTTCCCCAATTCTTAACATCTTTCAAACCTTGAACATAATCTCTTTGGAATATAATAGTTAATTCACTCACAGATACACATATTGCACTCTCTTTTTGTTCTTTTTATTGCTATCCAAATAATTGTAGTAGAGTACAATAATTTGATATATTAAAAAGAACCAACCAGAAGAGATCAAGGAGACATAAAATGAAATGTGATGTAGTATCCTGAATTGGACTCTGGAACAGAAAAGGAACATAAGTAGAAAACCGGGTGGAATCCAAATGAGGTCTGAAGACACTACTAATCGCTAATAATAAGGTACCAAAGTCAATTTCTTGGTTTTGACAGAGGCACCACGGAAAAAGTAAGATGTTAGAATAAGGAGGAGCTGAATGAAGTGGATACAGGAACCCTTGCATTATCTTCACAGCTGTGCTGTAAATATACAATCGTTCTAAAAATATGATGCTAAAAAAGTAAATAAAAATAAAAATATGATGCTTATTAAAAATTCAATGCGTAACCATGCATTTCAGTAAGTATATTGGAGTATTTTTAAAATCATTATCTTATCTTTGCTTCTACAGCGAGACAGTTTTATTCATCATGTTTTGTTTGTTGTGTGTAGCGTATGGAAAGAACTCCAGAAATATTTGCCAACTGATTGAATTATAGAAGATCCAGGAATGTATTTGTAGTTGTCCAGCAGAAGACAGTTGTACCCTCCACTGTGGCCACTAGGTGGAAGTATCAGCACATCAGTTAAAATCCACTCTTCCATCCGAAGTTAAAAAAAAAAAAATCCAACCCAACCCTTTGAAAACAAACGACCTTTGAAAAATGCTATGATATGTCATTATTATATAGATAGTCGGAGGGAGAATTCCTAGTATGGTGATGAAGATCAAGAAAGATACAAACTGGCTGTGGACAGGAATCCAGGATACTAAGATATCCAGAAATAAAGTGGAAAAAAAAATCCAGCCATTTATTTTAAACATTTCCAGACGTGAATATAAGTGTAGTTGGACCGATAGCACATCTGGAGAATTAACAGACATCTATCTTTCCCCAGACATAAGTGTAGCATGCAATGTCTGAACCTACCAAGGCACGGAAGTCTAAAACCATCAGCACGATGCTTCAGTGCCTCAGTATGGGTGATGTGTTTAAGTACAGACAAACCATTTAGACTGGATGCTACCATTTACAGGACCAATCTGCATTCTTCCTGCCACTTTCTTTTTACACCTTGAATCGTTCAGGAAATAAAAGCACTTTCTGCTATTGGCCAATGCAAGGTGTCACTAGGAAGGTGATCTCTAAAACCCTAAAAGAAGAATTAAGAATAGATTCCTATCTCCAAGAGGAAAAAAACAAAACAAACAAACAAAAAAAAGCTGACTTTGAGGTTTCCAATTCATTAATTTCATTTGTTAGTTTGAGCAATCAGTTATTTGTTATGACTTGGATACTGGGCCAAATTCTCTGTTCTCTGTGTAAACTTTCTCCCTAAAGATTGATACAGGTAGGAGAGGCAACCAGGACTGTTTTCAGAAAGATTATATGAGACATAAGTCGGCACAAAGGGAAACCTAGTGATTCAGCCATAATTTGACAAATTAATATTTACGGACTCACTGCCATGGACCACATTATGTTAGATGCTGATGGTACTGAAATACACAAATAATGAGCTGTCCATTTTCTGGAGTTATCACAAAAGTTATAAAGCTCTTTAGATATGTGTCGTGTGTAAAATACATCTTTACCTGCTTTTCAAATTAAAAGATGCTAGAAATCTGAGAATTTATTCCTGTCCCAGTTGTCAGGAAAATCCATATCGATACTGGCTCTTTTATTTTTCTTTTAAAGATTTTATTTATTCATTCATGAGAGACACAGAGAGAAAGGCAGAGATAGGCAGAGGGAGAAGTAGGCTCCATGCAGGAGAACCTGATGCAGGACTCGATCCCAGGACCCCGGGATCACAACCTGAGCCGAAGCCAGAAGCTCAACCACTGAGCCACCCAGGTGCCCTCTACTGGCTCTTTTTTTTTTTTTTTAATAATAAACTTATTTTTTATTGGTGTTCAATTTGCCTCTCTTAAATAGAGAAAATCTACCATCCACAGTTGAGACATTGAACGTTTAGTGCTAAACATACAACACTATTTGTCTCTAGCAATAGGGTCTAAATACTTTTATTTATTTGCACACATATTTTCTGCAGTTGAAATTTAGACAATGTCTGAGCAACACTTCCCACATACACTGCCAACCACAGCCATGGCAATGGTGCACATTTCAAAAAGATGCATTTCGTTTCCTTGTTAGGGATGTCCAACCACCACATTCCCCATTATACTCTCCTTTGCTTTATGTCCATATCCACCTATTTAATCTTTATCCAGATTGTTTGGAGCAGCAGTTCCCATAAGTGGCATTTTCAGGGATTAGGCTTAATAGAGCCGGTCCTATAATATCTGCAGACTTAAGTGTGTAGTTAGAAAGCTGTTCATCAGAAATGTAGACCACTCTGTGAATCAAGTTCTCCCAACCGTTAGGCAATTATAAGACAACACTTTTGGTTAAAAAAAAAAAAAAAAAAAAAAAAAAGAAGGAAGAAAGAAGAAAAGGAAAGGAAAGGAAAGAGAAAAGAAAAAAGAAAAGAAAAGAAGAAAAAAAAAGAAGAAAAAAGAAAAGAAAAGAAAGAAAAAAAAAGAAAAGAAAAGAAAAGAAAAGAAAAGAAAAGAAAAGAAAAGAAAAGAAAAGAAAAGAAAAGAAAAACACCCTGGGTGGCTCAGTGGTTGAGCTTCTGTCTTCAGCTCAGGCTGTGATCCTGGGGTCCTGACATCGAGTCCTACATCAGGCTCCCTGCACAGAGCCTGCTTCTCCCTCTGCCTGTGTCTCTGCCTCTCTCTCTGGATCTCTTATGAATGAATAAATAAAATCTTAAAAAAAAAACCTAGATAATGACTTGTGGACACTTATGATTGAGAAAGATAAGATGTAATATATGCTCTGGAAAAATTCTGCGAAGCCTTACTCTGTGGGTAGGAGGCAGATCAATGGGCTTCTATGGGGCGACCACCCCCACAAGGGAGAGGAGAAAATCCTACTGACCCTTCAGCGAGGAGAAGAATGAATGAGAGGCCAGGAGGGTGGAGACAGATGCAGTGGTGTTGTGATTCCTTGACATAATCTGGATTTTTCCTGCACACATTATATTTTACATATTTAACATATAAAAGGAAAAAAGTGTGAATCTAGATTGTTTTTGTTGTACTGTTTTTGTTTGGGTTTTCTTAATATAGCAGAAAATTTTAGTTACTTGATGATATACTTAAAGGCACCTATGACAAATAAATGAGAAAATAGCATTTCATCCTGTCATTTGTGCCCAGAAATATGTCCAGTGTGGGGACAGACAAATGTTCCAATATAATTTTTCACTGTTCAACTACTTTCCCTTGTGCTGTGTCCCTGGAATCTGAATTCCCACAAAAACAGTCCTATTTTTGTTTTGAAAGAAAAGAAACAAAGGTTAAAGATTGCATTGTTTGATTTTTTTTTCCCCGAGAACTGTTTCTTGACTGATTCCTTTTCAGTTTTGTATATACACCATTAAAAAAAAAAAACTAATGAATTTCTGAAAATGCAAAAGAGCAGCTTGTCATGTTGTCTATTAACTCCCAGAGCATTCAGGTTGCCGTTCTCTTATATAATCTCTGTTTGTCTTATTCCCAAACATTGATTTTTAAGTGCAACACATTGGACTTCATCACGTCTACGCTCCTTGAGAGTTTGCTCTTGTATTTAATTTTTTCTTCTAGCTAGAAGATAATTTTGGAGAAGAAACCATCTGAACGGCCACACAGCTAAACAAAATCTGCAGAAAGTGGATTGTTACTGGAGGCATCTTACCCAGAAGTTTCTGTTCTGTAGGGGTATGTGTTTGGGAACGTCCCTGTAATGCACTGACCAGTTCTTGGCCAGGACACAGTTTATACCTGATGGAGAAGGAATAAGCAAAGGAGAAAGGATGATGAATGTGTGCTCGCTGCTGCAGAAACCCTTTTCCAAAGGAGTAACACTAACAAAAACAAAGGCGGGCTGAAAAAAAATGTGGTGGGCCTCACCCTCGGACCAGGTGAGTTTACAGATTCCCCACCTCCCCTGGCCATGCGTCAAGAAGGCTGGGCCATCCCTGAATTCACAGCCAGGGTGGTCGTCTGTGTGCAGAATGTAAAGCAAACAAGGGCAAGCTGTAGCCAGATGTGGGGGCTTTCAGGTTCACTGGCGGTTCCTGGGGTACTTGGAGTCAAAGCAGCTCACGCACGTTCTTGCTTTCCACCAGGAAGCTTGGAGACGTGGAGGCCACAGGAATCTGATCAGCCTTCCGTCCCCAAACTGGCCTTCTTATGCAGCAAAGGACATAGGATCACTCCTCCAAGACTCCTGTGAATGCCAGTGAAATACCAGCAACTGTGTCTGAATCTCACATCCCTCCAAAAATCTGATAAGCCAATGGATCTACCTGATGGCCCAAGATACAGTAATATATTTCCTGTGAGATTGTGTCTATGCCCTTGTCTGTACACGGATTTCTGGAGATGTGCCATCAGTCCTTTCTACGAAGTAGAGATCATTTTTGGTTATTACATCTTTAGAGAAATGGAAAGAAAATTCTTTGCAGAGGCATCTCATTGTCTCTGTCCCTCTTCTCTCCACACCCAGCTCCAAAATCAGTAGCTTTGTTCTACTGACATCTGACCTGTTCTTTCATTTTGAATTTATTTCCCTCTAACCTCAGATATCACCTCACAAGCAACACCAGGAATTTTAAAAAGCATATTCACGAACATGGGGTGTTGTTGTGTTAAATCAGCCTTGCATATTGATTAGCATTTGCCTTACCTATGAATTTAAGGAAGAGGTAAGAGTCAGTTCTTCTGGTTCCGGAAGATTCAGTCCAACCTTTATGTTCAAATGTCCAGGGTCACTTATCTCTCCTTTCTTTTTGTTTTTTTCTTTTGTTTCTTTTGTTCCTTCTTTCTTTCTTTTTTCTTTTTCTTTTATTTTCTTTTTTTTTTGGGGGGGGGATTCTTTGTAATTTGACTGATTCACATTATCTCTGTGCCTCATTTCTAAAATTACATCCTGAGTTGGGTGAAATAAAAAAGATATAATTACGATCGACTAGAACAATGAACTGATTTTTGCAAGTCATTCCCTTTCCAAGCAGGCCTTGAACTTACCTTTGAGCACTGAAAACTTTACTGATGTTCTTTCTCTAGGTACTGACCAAAATGAAACCAAATTTCATTTTACCTCATTGCGAGTCTGTTTACTAAAGTCACTAAATCACCCTGCTTCTGACCTCAGCTAGAAGTTCAAACCCTTTTTCACAGCCATTAACTTTTTCAACGTCCCACCATGCAGATGTGACTTCTCTGGCTTAATCTTTTCCATACTGGATGATACAGCAGGCCTCCACCCGATGTGGGCTTTGTGACAGCAGGAAAATCTCATCCATCAAATCCAATGTGCCCATTTTGTTTGCATATGATAAATTCAAAATACTTATTTTGCATGGCAAAGAGTCATAAGTTTGCTCGGCAATTAAAATTGGAGACATGGGGAATGTACGTCTCTCAGGTCTCACCAATCCCTTATTTCTTTGCACACTTGTTAAATTCACATGTGAGTCAAATTCACATAGGAGAGTCACAACTATCTATGGTCTCAAAATGCCTGTCCACTAGCACAGCACTCTAAATCATTTTTCACACAAAACCGTGTCAAGGGCTGTGTTTGCATATCTAAACTAAGAAAGAAAGGAGAAAAGCAATAAACTAAGAAATTGGAGACCTAAGCTTATTTTTTTGTGTGTGTATTACAAGTGGGGACAATTGCATTTTGTGGTTCTGAATCATTATTGGACCTTTTTAAAAGCAACACTGAAGGTTAACATGTTTATTGTGCATTGCCAGACACTAAGTGCTGAGATATTTATTTACATTTTCTGTTTTGATTTTTCCCTAACGTGATGAGATGCAAGAATTATCATCCCATTTACCAGATGAAATAATGGAAGAACAGATGCTTTAGAAAAATAACTCAGCCTCCTCTTCTATTCTATTTGGTCTCTGCATTAAAATTTTCAGTCTTTGGGTGGGTACATATAATTACGGGAGATTCAGAGGGCATAGAGTATCCATTTTGTATTTCTTTTGGGAAAATAAAACTATATTCCGACTTTGATTCTTTCAGATGGAAAAGTGATTTCTTTGGAATGCTGAATGATTTAGTTAACCATGTAGAAAGGGTTGCAACATTTGTCCACAGAATGGAAGGCTTGTAACTTTTCTGTGTCCCTCCCTTAAACGTGAATATTCGTGAAGAAATTTGGGAAGCATTTTTGTGTAGGTGCAGATAACATTTGGAGTCTCATTGGCTCTATTGTTCCTTGGAGAAAATGTAATTGTTGATTCTTAACTGATCGTTTAAAAATTAAATTCCTCCAAATTTATTCCATTTCTAATTGCAGATTCCAGCTGCCATTGGATTGGGTTTTCCTGTTGTTTACTTGTTCCCAAAGTCTCTGTAAAAGATTTTATTTCTCTAGGCAACCAGCTGGTTTTTCACATAGATAAGGTCAATTAATTTGACCTTTGTTTCAATATGAAATGCATAATAAAAGCTAGTGCCCCAAAGACCGGATGTGGCCTTTCAGAAAAGCTACTTGCCAGGACAGGGAACAATAATTTATTGCCTCATAAACCCCAGTTGAAATGCTTGTTGCTGAGCATGGCAATGACAAGGAGACTGTGTGTCTTTATTTATTTATTTTTTATTCTGGGCCATAGAGATGGGAAAAAGAACCCAGCACCTGTACTATTGAAGATGAGAAGTGGCAGGGGCAAAAATAGGGCCGTTGTTTCTTTAAGGATCTGGGGACTCTAATTTGCATGTGTGTTTTTCCGCAGCTTGTTTGCCACTGACAAAAATTCATAAGTACAGGCTCAGAGAGTTTATTATTGACTTTTGACTGTAAGAGCTCATTATTAAAACAAACTTCCCAACTCAGGCTCTGAGAGCTGTGCAAATTCATCGTGCAGCAAGGTATGGAAAAGAAAGTTGAAATTGCCATTTATGATCAATATCAAAATGACTAGTATCTGCAGCTTGATTGATTGATCGACCCAGGAATCCAATTTTAACAAATTTATGAGGATTCACACTTTTTTGAAAAGATTTTATTTATTTATTTGATTGAGAGAGAGAGAGAGAGAGAGAGAGAGAGAGCTCAAGAACGCGCAGGGATAAGGGCAGAGGGAGAAGGAGAAGCAGGCTAGACACGGGGATCCCAGGACCCTGAGATCATGACCTGAGCTGAAGGCGGATGCTCCACCAACTGAGCCACCAGGCACCCCAGGATTTTAACTTTTATAATCTAACTGTATTACCATCATCCTCTATACCATTAACATCTCTCACATGTGGTATGTTAAGAGTGTTTATTCCTTCACATGAATGTGTTATGATTGGCATTTGTATCTAATATTTTTCTGTTTATTTTATTTTTTTAAAAAAGATTTTATTTGTTTGAGAGAGAGAGAAAGAGAGATAGTGAGAGAGAGCACAAGCAAGAGGAGGGGCAGAGGGAGAGAGAGAGAAGCACACTCCCCAGTGAGCAGGGAGCCCAGCACAGCTAGATCCTGGGACCCAGGGATCATGACCTGAGCCATAGGTAGACACTTACCCAACTGAGCCACCCAGGTGTCCCTATTTTTCTGTATTTAAACAACCCTAGATGAACTCCTTTTACTTAAATCTATCATCAGACCTTTGATTACATCTTAGAATTGGGCTCATCTAAGTCAAAATATGTAGCTATTTCTTAGGCTCTTGTTAATGATTTAATAAGTGTAATTCATCATCTCCAGCCTCCATGTATTCAGAAATCCAGTATTTTAGCGTTTCTTTTGACACTGGGCTTTTCATACACCTTGAATGATGGCACGCCGTAGAAAATACTTGCTCCTTGAGATGTGCCATTCATTCCTAAAACCGACCTTTTCCAGTCCTGCAGATGCACTCACTGGGAAGCTTTTCACGGATGCATCCATGCAATTTTTGGAGACCTGGTGGTAATTTGGATAAAGAGCACTTTCTATGTAATAATGCAATAGGATAAGAATGCTTTCCAAGTAATAATGCAATAGGATGAGTAATTCTGTGTTGCTAGAGAAGTTTACAGTGCACAAGGGACCACTGCCTTTCGTGTGGAAGAAACCCAGAAAGAGCAACCAACAGGGATGGGTTTAGAAAGAGCACAGGAAGGAAAATGAATTGATGCAAAAAACAAAAACTTATTTCAAAATTTTAGCACAGCTACTTGCACGTACTTCTGATGAAAACATAAAACAGAGCCACCTTTCTCAAGGGTCAATGGCAATACCCATCAAGGGCTTGCATTGCAGATACTCAGGCCCAGCAAGAACAATTTGAAGCATTTGTCCCAAGAAAAGCATTTAGGTATTCCGAACAACTATTTTAGCATAAAATAGTCTGCACAAATAAAAATCATATTTATGTATTTTCAGAGTTTTTCATAGGTAGGCAGACAAATAATTCATACCATGTATTTTGTTTGCAACCAGCCTCTGCACTTATTCAATGCATCCTAGTAGTGGTTACTTCTTGTGTGTGATTTTATGGTGATGCTAAGTTTTATTCTTTTTCAAAACTCCAAAACACACAAACGTGTTCTGTTTTTAAAAGAAAAAGCTACCACTAAATGCCTTTTTGCAAAATCTACAGGTGATTTGATATCAGATCTTTAAAGGGAGGGGGGAATCTATTTTCCCATGTTCCTCCATCCAGTGCTCTCTGGCCCTTGGCCACCAACACCTGGACCTAAGGTGAGTGCCATTAACACTATATTTCAAATATATTATTACTTAAATAGACTTTTTGTTGACCAGCTTAAGAACCTAACCACAGGGCAGCCCCGGTGGCTCCATGGTTTAACACCCCCTTCAGCCCAGGGTGTGATCCTGGAGACCCAGGATCGAGTCCTGCATCAGGCTCCCTTCATGGAGCCTGCTTCTCTCTCTGCCTGTGTCTTTGCCTCTCTCTCTCTCTCTGTGTGTCTCTCATGAATAAATAAATAAACCTTTTTTTTTTTTTAAAGAACCTAACTACAATTTATATCATTGGTTCCATGGAGAAAAATGTGTTTCAGTTTCCAAAAAGCTGACATAAAAACAAATTCAACACAGCTTCTTTGTACATTGAAAATTGCTTATATTTTTTCTTCTTTTTTTAAAATATTTTTGAAATCTTTTTGGATGTTTTTATTTATTTGTTTTTAAGATTTTATCTGACAGAGAGAGCAAGAGAGCACAAGCAGGAGGAACAGCAAAGGGAGAGGGAGAAGCACACTCCCCGTGGAGCAGGGAACCCAATGCAGGGCTCCATCTCAGTGTCCTGGGATCATGACCAGAGCATAAGGCAGAAGCTTAACTAGACTGAGCCACCCGGGTGCTCTTTTTTCTTGTTTTTACTACTGAAAGCAAGTTGGCTCTGAAGTCATTAATTCCTGAGGGTACAGTGCACCCACAGCTAGAAATTGTGACATGGACTATTTTTGATCTCCAGTGAAGAAAGCCTTTTTCTAGATTCTGGTCCTATAAAGAGAATTCCCTTCAGGGGGCTTTCTTTATTAATTTATTTTTAAGGTCATCGATTGAAATCACAAACTTACTGATGTATATATATGAACTATGCCTCTCCAAAATCCCTAATTTTATTTCTTTCTGGAGATCAAGCTTGCTCAAAGGAAGACTGTGGTCTAACCAGCTGAATAGATCCCACTGCGGCAAAAACTCACCAAAATATTGTCAAATGTGTTTCCGCAGTAATTCTCAGGTAATAAGCTGAATGTCTCGCTGTCCGCGTCCACACTTCACTATCTGATTCTGAATAACAGTTGGGGCAGGTCAAGAAGAAGAGGTTAAGATACACGGCAGCAAAGAAAGAGAAGGAAGAGCATAAAAGCTCTGTTGAGTCTCAGGAACATAAAACTCTCAGTTGTGTGCAGCAAAATTCTCATGACCCCAATGTTGAACTTTGTAAATAGGCTTGGCATCAAACTCCTGCCTGGAGAAAATAAAGAGGAAAAGAAAGGAGGGGAGGAAAAGAAGAGGAAGAAGAAAAAGAAGACCCTTGCCCTGCTCGACACACACACATACAAATGCATCCACATATGACATGCATGCACCATTAATTTTGCAAGGATAGATGCAACTGGCCTATTGTACACCAAATTATCAAATCTCAAGCTGCTGAGCACAGGATGAAACCAGTGTTCTTTCATTTGAATCGTGAGCCCTCTTATGTAGTGCTTCTCCCTAGGACTTTTAAGATTTTTTGACTAGATTGAATTTGGAGGAATGATGGCAAGGTGGATGGACCATCCCCGGCCGCATTTCTTGGAGGGGCTATTTCTAATATGTCAGTATTCTAAACTCCATAATAGGTGAAGAGAAAATAAAATGGATGATGAAAGTCCAAAATTTAAGTCTTGGTGGATTTGACTGTCAGCACAACTAACTTACTCATTTTAAGTCTGATTCATTTTGTAGGTTCTATTTTTGTGTTTCTTTTCTTTAAAACTGAAAATAGTGGAGCACCTGGGTGGCTCAGTGGTTGAGCATCTACCTTCGGCTCAAGGCGTGATCCTGGGGTCCTGGGATAGAATCCCATATCAGTCTCCCCGCAGGGGGTCTGCTTCTCCCTCTGCCTATGTCTTTGCCTGTGTCTCTCATGAATAAATAAATTAATTAAAAAAAAACAAAAATAATATGTGTTTCTTTCAACTATTATGAAAATTGAAAACCATGCATACCAAGTGACCAGGCGTTTAGAGAGCGGAGTTCAGGGCCTGACTCACAGTCAGTACACAAAATAAACATTAGACAGATACAATTATTATTATTATTATTATTATTATTACAGGGCTATTACTAATTTAAATCATAGACCTGGTAAGGATGGATCCCCACATGTGTGAACCTAGAGCTTAGCTACTTCTATTTTTTTTTTTTAGTACAAAAAAGTGGTTCATTTCAGCACACAGCAGGAAACAACATATTGCCCTCCTATGTTCTATAGTTAGGAATTTTAACCTATGATTTTGTTTGTTACTAAAATGGGAGTTTTCATCAAATGGTTTGGAACTAATTTTCCGATATAATTGCATACAGTTTACCCAATTCCGTTTAAACTCATTCTACTACTGATCATGCTGAGAGATACAGCAATAATGGGACCCAGGGCAATGGAACAGTTGAGAAATTTGTCATAGGGATGGGAGCTAGCATCTATTTGACTTGTTCTATGAAAGTTCTTATGTATTTAACTGTGACTTAGACATTTCTACTTCAGTGCTGAATGCTTCTTTCTGCTTTTCATCCATGTAATAGTTAAATTCTGCGGAGGTAAATAACTTCTTGGAGATTTCTGTACGATCAAATTAACCTGTCCTAGCCAACATACTTGCTTGCAATACATTTTCTACAATTAGTAGGATAGAGGTCCCTTTTGATGAAGAACACTGATATCGGGAAATGTTAGGAATACCTTGCTAATACGGAACTATACCTACAAAGCAGGACTCTATATATGATGCATGTAATGTAATTAAGTAATGTACAATACAAGAGAGAAAGGGCGCGCATACAATTTTAGTTGTGATTGTCACTGGGATGGAAGATAATAGAATTTTTCCTTGGGACAGATGGAGTAGGAAGTGTTTGCTGAGAGGATAGCGTAAGTTTTGGAGGTTTTGGAGTTGAAAGTCCCAGCTGTGTCACTTAATAACTATAGAAATTTCAGCAATTAACCATTAACACTCTGTGCTCAGGTCCCCTCATCTCTGAAATGCAGGTAACCTTAATAATGTCAGTGTCTACAATATAAGACTGATGTGAAGATTGGGCAAAAATGGAGTTGAGAGAAATATATATATTATTATGCCTTGATATTTATTGGTATCAGCTTTGACATTTATGAAGATTATTTTCAATAATTTCGAGATAATATATTCCAACCTTAACCAGCCTCTTCCTCAAATAACCCAATGAACATCTATCATCTTTTAATATTTTCTATTGTACAAAATGGCTTCCTTCTTGTCTTACTCTTTTCATTTCATTCTTTGCATTCTTCTGGTCACTGGTTTACCTGTCATGTTGTTTGGTCTTTGCCTCCTCCCTTGGGACTTACTTGAAGTTTTTGTTTTCATGGACTTTTTTTTTTTTAATTCATCTAGGTTCCTTATTAACATTTTTTGAAGAGTTAACTCATTTTAAGTTAGATGCTAAATTAGGCCACAAGATTCATGTGCCCATTTCCCCTCAAATGCTGTAATTTGATCATCATAAAATTACACCTGACTTCTCAACACCCCTTGGACCTTATGACAAAATACTGTTCTGCTTCTTTGTTCACCTGGGTCTTCTACTTCTTACCAAGTTTCTATATAGTAGACTTTTGTGTTACGGATTTTTTTGAAATACCAATAAGTCTGATAAAAACATGCAAATATGCATATTTACCTTCTTGTTTTCTTTCATTTTTGTTTGTTTGATTTTGTATTTTAGTAGAGAATGACCTATTTCTCTGGTGTAAATCCTTCGTTGACTCCTCTAGTTTCATTCCATTCTAATTTTTCCAGAGACATATGTTCACTTCAGTTTTGTAATAATTTTCTACTAGTGCTTATCCCTTTCTTTATTTTAATATTATCCCTTTTCTCCATCAGTTTTTCCTTTTCCCTTAAAAACAAACAAGCATAGTAGATGTTTGTTGAATCAATGAATAAATACGCAAATGGATGTTGAGGATTCATGGCTTCTATTGGTCACCTGATTGCAGAAATCCATTAAAGAATATGACATGATTAAGTAGTAGGTACCTCTGAGGAATTTTTAATAGGGATTTCTATGAAGTATAAGAAAATTTTCTTATTATTCAATTTATTCAATAACTACTTTGTCTAATCCTGAAACTCCAGGGTTAGTTTTGTTCTTTGATGATTTCCCAAACACCTGAGGATTTATGAATTTGAAATCCAAGTTTGGCATTTGTAGTCTGAGAGTTTTAGGAAGGCTTCCCATTTCCGTAGACAACTTGAATGACGTAATCATTACAAAAGCAGAGTCCTATTGGAAATGTTTCTCTTTTTAAAGGAAATACGAGAAAAGCCTTTGGGAAGACTAAGCAAGCTCTTTTGAGAAGATATTTCTTTACAAACTCTTATGCTAAATATTATATGGTGTGTCGTTTGCTTGATGTTTATTTTATTTATTTATTTTTAGAGCAGCTTTAGGTTCACAGCCAGATTGAGGGGAAGGTATGAAGATTTCCCCAGAAATCTGACAGAAGCCCTTGTCCCCACCTGTGAATAGCATCTCCTGTTATCAACCTCCCCTGCTAGAGTAGTACATTTGTTATAGTTGATGAACCTATGGTGACCCATCAACATCCCCCAGAGTCCATAGCTTACATTACAGTTCACTCTTGTTGTTGTACATTTTGTAGATTTGGACAAATGCATAGTGACATGCATCTATCACTATGATGTCATACAGGATATTTTCACTGCCCTAAAAGTCCTTGTGCTCTATTTATTCCCCCATCTGAAGCCTCGACAACCACTGATCTTTTTACCATCTCCATCGTTTCTCCTTTTCCAAATGTCATGTAGTTGGAATCATGCAACATATTTGAGAGTGGTGTGTACTGAATCCCTTCAGTCTTCTGTCTTCTTTTCTTTTTTTATTTTACTATTTTTGATCACTTTAGTTCTGCAACTTCATCATGACATCTTTTTATTCTGATTAACCTTGTTTTGCTTCACCTGCTCCTGGATTTTTAAACAGTCTATACAGACTTTCACAAATAGAGACCCTCGGATATGTTGACAAAATAAAAATCACTCCCAGTCTCACTGTCCACTGATGGTCTTTATAAACATGACTGTGTATTTCTCTCTCTCTCTCTCTCTCTCTCTCTCTCTCTCTCTCTCTTGCTAAGTATAATCCATTTATGTGTATATAAACAAAACTCATTAATAATATATAATGGGAGGCTTTGCTAATTAAGCATCCCTACTCTGCAGTGTCAAAGTACCCTTGTATTTGCTTGTATATCCAAGCACATTTCACACACATTGTACGTTTCTTATGTGTTTATCTCTTCACTTGCACACAAAACTCCACAATCAATCTGTTTTTGTTACTGAAACCTGATGAATAATACGTGTTCACTCTCAGTTAATTAAATCTATGTTTCAAAACCTTTCTATTTGTATCAAAAGAAGTGTATCAAGGAACACATATTTCCTAAGAATCTACTGTATAATTAGCCCTTTGCTAAGTGCTGGGTATCATACAAAAGAAATAATGGCCATGCTAAACACAAACATAGAAGAGGAGAACGAAGATCTGGAATCCAAAGACAGAGTGATTTGCTGCGTATGTTGTCTCTAGTGGCATGAATAAATTCTTTTATTCTGCATGTTGCAAATGAGGAAATTGAACTTAATGCCTGCCCCACAAAACTATTTTGAGAATTTCCAAAATTAGTGCTTTCACAATGTGAGATCAGATGATAAGAAATAGTAATACCGTTGCTGTAATTTAGCATGGCGATGCATTTACAATTCAGTGAATGCAGCATAAAGCATCTTCAGTTCTTATTGATGATGTAAAACTTCAACTCGTTCTTCTCTCAGCAAACTCGTAAATAAAATCTGGCAATGAGATTCCATCCTGACTTAATACATGATATATATTCATACTTTCCGGAAACCTTGATAATGCTTTTTACCGAATTGGATCTCTGACAAAAACAAGGACATTGCTTGGAAAAAAAACAAAAACAAAAACAAAAACAAAACAAAACAAAAACAGCATTCTTGATGAGATTATTTTAAAAAGAAATGGTTTGTCTACAAAGAGAGCACCGAGACATTAAAAAAAGTAAATAAATAAAAAGTGCATTATTTGATTTTAAAGTCTTAACACTTAGATTGATTACTGAAGTCCAAGGAACTACCATATACTTTCAGACATACTTTGAAAGACATTACTTTCACAGTCTTTCATCTGTACAGTATTAGCTTGATGTTGGCAAAATCTCCAGACTGACCATTTTGTGACCTGAGTAGTTCTCTAGAGAAATTTGTACAAATCCTATGAGTTTTAATATTTATTCTGCTTATTTAATATGTAACTCAGCATTTTCACAGTGAATCTTAATTGGTTTTTTCTTAATATTTAATCCTCAAAAATGTAGAACATGTCTCAGTTAACTATTATGTAGCACTAAATGTGTCCTCAATAAGACCTAAACAGAAATCACATTTTAAAAGGGATCACCAAAGTATATATTCATATATATTCATAATGCCTCATACATATTCCATTACATGGTGATTTTTTACTTGTTTATGCAACCTTCAGTGTTTCCCTCTTATGATAAAATTCAGCATTCCCCTGTAATTCAGGAATTCTCAGTGATAAAGTTCCGCTTTAATTAGAATTGAGATTTGTAAAGAAAGAGACTAAGCACAGGAAGTTATTAGAATAACAACATGACAGCTGGAAAAATTTCAAATGGACTGATAGGACATATTAATGGATCCCAAATGTTTTTATTTTTTCTTCAATTTCTGTGTTTCCACATGAAAGCTAAAGAGAATGGTTTAAGCTGAAGCATTACCTCTTTAGAGCAGATAAAATAAACAAACAAACTTACGTTTCTGACAAAACGTAAGAAAAACTATTTTTGAAATAGAATATTTTGATAACATCTTTCTTTTCCTGGCTGGTTCATATTGATTGTTTATGGTGATTCCACTCATTGACTTTTTCCCTCTTCATTTTGCCTGTGTAAATAGTATCCAAAAAGCATTTTTTTTTTTTTTTGGATAGCTTATGGTGTAATTGTATATATTCAGTTAACCAGAATGGAATCAAAGCAGGGTCATTAAAAAATTTATCTCCAGCCATCTTTTCAAACACAAGAGACTAGTCTCATGATCATGTAATGCAATGTTAATAACCTTCAATTTTTCACTTTGTCTGGTTATACACTGCTATGTGTTACTATTAACAACCATTACCAATATAATTATTAGTTAGCATTTTCTTGAGTATTTACCATGTGTCAATTAATGCCAAGGGAATTTACATAAATTATCTTATTCAATTCTTTAACACTGGTATGAGGCAGTTACTACCATCCCAATTTCAGATTCACAGAGGATAAGTAACTCGCTTAAGTTCTCACAACTGTAAGAGATCACACGGGGAATTAAACTCATGTCTATCTGAACTATGCCAACTCATGTCCTAAAAACATACTTAGCAGATGGGGCAGGTAGATACGAGCCTCCTTTTACAGACATGAAAACAATGCACTTACTACAAGTTCTCATCACTCAACTTGCTCATGAACAGTCATCAAACTCTTAGGAAAGATTGATTTATTGATTGATTGATTGAACAACTGGTGAGCTTTCTCACTTCACCATAACTGCTTTGTAACTTATATTTGCTCTTTGAAATATCTGGCCACTTATTTTGCATAGTGGCAGCTGTCCTAGGATAAATATTAGTTTAAAATTGGATACTAAATTCCCATCCATGTTTGCCTGTGATTTGTCCTCCTGATGTAAACAAGTATTCTAAAGAAACGCAATGTGGTCCAGCATTGGGCAATCGGTAGTTCAGGGAACTACCCCAAGAGAAGGTAAACACATTTTGCCTGGTGTTTTGCCTGGGGACATATGTTCAGACTTCATGGCAGAGCAAAGTGGAGGCCAGGGAGAGGAGAAATGTCTTTGAGTTGATGAGATAAAGACAGGGAGTTTCAGGCTGCTGCAGCAATGTGAATTTGCAGAACAGATCCTGGAAATTAAGGAGTTGCATCGAGAGGAAGGTCCAGATCTACACGAGGATTTATCAAGGGAGCTCCACTGAGAGAATTTGTGCTGATGCAGGGCAAGTAACTGTGAGGTACAGCAGAAATTGCTTCCTGCAGAGATGAGAGAGAAACGGTGACACCAAAGGTTTTCCAACAGTGGAAATGGAATTTTGGCCCAGGAAAACTGGAGAAATGGCTCTGAGAAGCTCAAGCATTCAGGTAAGAGCCCAGAAAAGTCACAGCTTAGTGATAAAGACTGTCTTTTAGAATAAATGCCATGCCCTAGGGCTCAATTGAAAACTGAAATCACGGTGTTCTCAGAAATAATAAAACAATCAAGCCTCACAGGAATAATAGGATCTGCCAGTAGCTTAACCGCCTGTCAGGAAAAAAACAAAACTGAAAACAAAAATAAAAACAAAACCAAAAAACACCCCATTATTTTAAGAAAGATGGCATAATACAGACGCTTTATAACATATCGCCATAATGTGCAGACTATAATAAAAACTACTAGAATTGTAGGGCACCTGGGTGGCACAGGCGGTGAAGCATCAGGTTCTTGGTGTCAGCTCAGGTCATGATCTCAGTATTGTGATATCGAACCCTAAGTCGGGCTCCATGCTCAGCTTGGAGGCTGCTTGAGATTCTCTCCCCATCTCCCTCTGCCCCTCCTGTTCCTGCTTGCTGTCTCGCTCTCTATCTCTTTCAAAAAAATAAATACATCTTAAAAAAATATTGGATATTCTTTCCTGCTTTGTCAAACCAAAGAGTTGAGGGCCCATTTCTGGATTCTCTATTCTGTTCTATTGATCTATGTTTCCTTGTGCCAGTACCACACTGTCTTGATGACCACAGCTTTGTAGTACAGCTTGAAATCTGGCCTTGTGATGCCCCCGGCTCTGGTTTTCTTTTTCAATATTCTTCTGGCTATTCGGGGTCTTTTCTGATTCCACACAAATATTAAGATTATTTATTTCAACTCTGTGAGGAAAGTCCATGGTATTTTGATAGGGATTGCGTTGAACATGTAAATTGCCCTGGGTAGCATAGACATTTTCACAATATTTATTCTTCCATTACGTGAGTATGGAATGTTTTTCCATATCTTTACATCTTCCTCAATTTCTTTCAGAAGTGTTGTGTAGTTTTTAGGGTACAGATCCTTTACCTCTTTGATTAGGTTTATTCCTAGGTATCTTATGGTTTTGGGTGTAATTGTAAATGGAATTGACTCCTTAATTTCTCTTTCTTCAGTCTCATTATTAGTGTATAGAAATGCCACTGATTTCTTTGCATTGATTCTGTATCCTGCCACATTGCTGAATCGCTGTATGAGTTCTAGCAATCTTGGGGTGGAGTCTTTGGGTTTTCTATATACAGTATTATGTCATCTGTGAAGATGGAGAGTTGACTTCTTCTTTGCATTTGAATGCCTTTTATTTCTTTTGGGGGAAAAATTAGAGAGGGAAACAAACCATGAGAGACTCCTAACTCTGGGAAACAAATAAAGGGTTGTGGAAGGGGAGGTGAGTTGGGGGAGGGGTAGCTAGGTGACAGGCACTGGAGAGGGCACTTGATGGGATGAGCACTGGGTGTTATACTGCATGTTGGCAAATTGAATTTAAATAAAATAAAATAAAATAAAAAGACAACCTCCAAAAAACAAAAAGAGGAAAAGTTTAAAAACATTTGAAAAAACCAAGGTTGAAAAAAAATGAACAGAGACTCAGTGACCTGTGCAAAAATAGAAACTGGTTTAATATAGGTGATTGGAGACCAATATAAGAAGGGGAAAAATGGAGGGCAGAAAATATTTTTGGAGGGGAACCTGGGTGGCTCAGTGGTTGAGGGTCTGCCTTCAGCTCAGGGCATGATCCTGGGGTCCTGGGATCGAGTCCCACATCAGGCTCCCTACAGGGAGCCTGCTTCTCCCTCTGCCTGTGTCTCTGCCTCTCTCTATGTGTCTCTCATGAATAAAAATATATTTTTAAAAAATCTTAAGAAAAAGAAAATATTTTTTGAAGACATTACCTATTCTCAGGGGGAAAAAATCAAGTTACATACCCAAGGAGTTCAAGGTAAACCAAGTAGAATAAATACCAAAAGAACCATACGTTGGTGTATCACAATCATACTGCTCAAAGCTAAGAGAAGGAGAAATTTAAACTCTGTCAAAAGAAAAGAAAGATTACAGCTGGGGAAATTTGATTTTATTATATGAAATCGGCTGATTGCTCATCGATGTCAACAGATGCTAGAAAACAATCAAATAGTGTCTTTCAAGTCGTGAGGGAAGATGTTGACCTGCAATTTTGTATTCAGTGAAAATATCCTTCAAAAAATGATGATGAAATTAAGAGAATCCCAGCCAAACAATAGAGGAGAATTAATTGCTGTCAACTTTTTACAGATGTGAAAAGGATTTCTTCAGATTGAAGAAAAATGTCATTTGGTGGAAACAGTCACAAGGGAAATACACTCTCCTGAGAAACCCACAATGGGGTACAGCAAGGCCTGTGAGCCAAATCCGGCCTGCCAACGGTTTGTGTAGTTTTATTGGAACGGAGCCACACCTATTCATTTGCATACTGTCTATGGTGTCTTTTGTGTTGCAATTGCAGAGCTGAATTGTGAGAGATGGTATCTGGCACTTTACAGGGGAAAAAAAATTGCCAAGTCTTATCATAGAGAATAAGAAGTGGAAACCATGATAAAATGTTTGTCCATGGACAAAATACAATATACTACAGCACAAATTAATGCATTGAGGAAACCCAGGGTTTAAAAAAAAAAAATTAGGCTATTTGGAGATTTTCACTGGGGAATTGAGAGATTGAAAAAGTGAAAAATGTATGAACCTTAACTAAAAGTCTTCTCCCCAGAGTCCATGCATCCGCTAGGACAGAAGAATCGCCAATGGTTCTTTGATGCTGCCCAGAGTTAGAGACAAGATGTGGTACAAAAAGTAAGATTCTGTTGGTTTTATCAGTTTTTAAGTTCACTTCAAGGCAAAGGGTATTTTGAATTATGTTACCCCTTTCTACACAAACTAAGTAAATAAATAAAGGACTTGCGGTTGGCTTATCCTGTGTTCAACTTTTTTTTTTTTAAGACTTATTTCCGTAAGGCATTAGTTCTTGAAAAAGAATTCTTCACAGAGAGGAGATTTGTGGCCAGATTGGTCTATCAGACTTGCACGAGCACAGGTGGGAGTTTAGGGAAATAAACAGCACCCATAAGGACCTGTTGATAAATTTGAGCTCAGGCTTTTCCATCCCTTATATTCTCTTTCCTTTCTCTCTCTTTGCACATCTGTGACACTGGAGTTTGGCCCAGAGGAAGAACACACAGTTGAGATAAAGAGATGTGTGCCAAGAGAGCCGAATATTCGGATCAGATGGGATGCAGATGAACATCTGTGCCGAGAAAAGAAAGCCAAGGGTGATATTCTTCAACATTGAAATAACTGTGCAGAGTCCCCCCCCACCCCCGTAAAAGCTCCCTCTTTTTTGCTCTGAATTTTTCGCTTAAAGAAGTAGCATCTCTTTGTATCTGCACTTAAAGCTTGTCTGCCCACTAGTCCGCAGGTGTGTGTTTGTTTCTCGATTCGGTTTACCAATCCAAAGGCATAGGCAAACCTCCTATTATATTTGTATCCATGTTTAAAGTGGGCTTGACAGTCAGATTTTTGCACTGACAGGCACACAATAAAAATCATGTACTGTTACTGGTTTTCTAGGCAGAATTATTTCATAACAATTATCTTCAAATCTCCAATGTTCTGTGTGCTCCAAACCAATTGTCTTTATATTAATAATTAAGTCGAAGTGACAGTGGATGACAGCTGCAATTGGTTTCATTTGTGAAGCAAGCACTGCTTTCACTATCACCATGGAATCATTCTGGCTGGGTGTCAGAATATTTAAGCCATTGAATGTAACCAAATTTGTAGTCAGACAAGGTGCACATTTTCAGGCAAACACACATTCTTGTGTGTGCGCGTGTGTAACATAATACACTTGCTCGCCAAATCCCAGTAGCTTTAGTGAGATTTGTAAAGTAAAGGGCTACGAAATATTTGATAGACACAAAAGGTATGTCTTATGAAACAGCTTTGTTCCCATGTTGTCCTTTTAAGCCGAGGGTTGGCCAAAATTTTCAGTGAAAGGCTAGATAGAATTTTTGGCTTATAAACCATATGGTCCCTGGCCCAACTAGTCAACTCTGCCCTTACAGTGTGAAAGCAGCCAGAGACAATACGTTCATGAACAGGCATAGCTCCAATCTGATAAAACTGTATTTACAAAAACAGGCAGCAAGGAGAATTTGGTCCATGGGCTGCTTTAAGCCATCATTCAACGTATTTTATTTATAGCATGGTACGCACCATTTTAAGTTCTTATTCCCTTTCTGACTATTAAAATTACAAAGTGTTACCAGAGATGAGGAAAGAGTAAAAATAAAAATTTGGCAGTTATTTATGATCTCGAACAATCCAAAATGTATTTTATATAGATATAGCAGGTGATATTTACGTGGTGTGCGACAAATGACCTTCACGCAATTTATCTCATTGGATTCCGGTAACAGCCTTGTGAGTTACAAAGAACAGGTATGATTCTTAAGCCTCATAAAGCTTAAAGAAGTTAAATGACTCACCCAGGGTCAGAAATGCTACATGTAGAATCGGGATTTTAAACCTTCTGTTTGGGTACCAAAACTTTTATTTGGGGCAGCAAGCCGCTCGGGGACTTGATTTTTGGTGGTAATTTTGATTTGCGTAGAAGTGGTCCGAATGCAGCTCTTGATGCACAATTACTGTTGGAAGTGGAAAGGAAAGTAAATATTTTCTGTATTATTCGATTAATGAAGTTAGCAAGAATGAATAATTTAAGGAAAACTAGAAACCAGCCTCAAATACTGATTTTCCCCTTAATAACAGCATTTCTCTGCCTGTGTTATGAAGGTAATTGCCTCAGTGATCCCCTTGGCTTCCCCATGGAGACAACACCTTAATAGCCTTTTATGCAGGACTCTATCATTTCAAAAAGAGACTCTAAATAAAATGATTTGCTCCTAGCCAACTGGCACTCGAAGGAGCTGTTATGTACGCTTTTGGCTTCTGTACAATTTTACTGTTACAACTTTTATTACATGAAAAGCTCAAAGAAGAGATAAACCACTGCTTTAGGATTTTTGATATAGACATTGAGCCATCAGCGCAGAAACTGCACTCATGGATTATGTTCGTAGCTCTCTTGTCTGTCTAAGAACGAGTCACCTTATAATATTACCTTCTAACTTTCATCTATATTGATGGTTTTTCTCCAATAAGAGCAAAATGTTTTGGAGAAACTGTCTGAATATCTTTACCACATTGGCCTGAGATCACAGGGTTTACAATTTCCATTCTTAATTTTTTTTTTCTTAAATGGTGCTTTTAGAGAAAACCAAGTTAAACTTTTTCACAGTTGTACATATATATGACATCTGAGAATGTCAGCCATTTATGAAGGCTTTGCTGATGCTAAAACAACATAAATATTAAGATTAAAGCTCCTCATTAATATAAAGTTAGGTGAAAATGACTTGTCTGCGGGAAGTATGAGCAGTTGGAGGCACAGCTCTTCACACAACGAAGATGGTATCGCCAAAGTGTAAAATGAAAAGGCAATCTGACAGATGCAAGCATCTGTTTTGCTGTACAAAGTAATGTCAAGTGGGAGAGGGAGAGCTGAGGTAAGGGTAGAAATCTGACAGTGACCCTATTCCCTTCAAAGTTCATAAAGAGGCAGAGTCACTCTCTTCTTGGCTATAAAGAGTGATGCCATTCAAGGAAGCGGTGTTCGCTTCTCGATCTATTTAAGAATCGATGGTGGTGGTACCCTCACTTGAGCCCCTGACAATCTCAACTACTGAGATTCACGAAAGGGGCCGAGGTGCAAGGAAGTGGCTTCCTGGGCTTTAAAAGGTCATACGTTATTTTTGACATCATTTTCTGTCTATCAAAAGTTAGAAATAGTCCCTGCAAAACAGTGCCATTTGAAGTTTAACTCCATTTATTGAACTCTTATCAGCAAGATGCAAAGGTAAATTACAATAGTATCATCATCTACGGAGAAAGAGAGAGAAGACCTTTGAGGCTCTGTCAATTATTTTCAAAAAGTAGAGTCTGTAACTAGGCTAGTCAAGAATTAGATTGGTCGGTGCTGGCAGGCACCATAAAATCTTCACATATAAAAATCGTGGGTTCCAATAGAGATGGGTATGGCGCGGGGTAGGGGTGGGGGTTGTATCCTCGGACCATATAGAGCACCACAGCATGAGTTGAGAAAGCCCTTTAACAAAAGGCTGTCAGATATGATTTACGGAGCTGGCCTCCATTGGGCAAGCCTCACTGAGCACTCTGAATTCGAGCTTTCTCCACTGGCAGACTTTTCCATAACCCAACAAAGACCTAGAGTTATAGGCAGTTCATAAAAGTGATGTCTTTTGTTTAGATCTAACAGGGTCTCTCAACAGGGGAGGCAGAAGCAATGAAGTGCAAAATATAATATGAAATCAATTTCCCTTCTCACACGACCCTGAGAATAAAAAAAAAAAAAAAAAGATTCTTGTTTTCCTGGGGCTGCTAAAAATCCAAAAGTCTTCTGGGTGGTTGGAACAGAAGACCCAGAGAATTTAAGAATATTTTTAGCTTAATTAGTTTAGGCACTTCATTTTGAGACAGATTGAGTGCATGTTTCATCAGTTAGTTTCGGGATCACAGAAGTCTGAGTGAGATCGTTTTTCCAGATATAGGGTGAAGTAGTTTGAGAGAGAGGTTATGCTTAATGAGATCCACTTTCAGGAAAAAAAAAAATGTATTAGTGGCTAAAGAAAGGGAATGCCAAACTATGTTCCAGCACCAACTTTAACCACTTAGAATGATTTTTGAACATGGTGACGTAACTGCTTAGATGACTCTGTCGCCCAGCAGAGATGGGTGGCAAACACACTGAACTGCATTGAATTGCTCATACACCATGCTATGCCTGAGGACGTGGCTATATTTCCATGTAACTATAACCACGGTAATGTTTGAAAACATGGATGGCATATAAAACATTTTATTCATTTCATTAATAGAATATATCATAGAATTAAAGAAGACTTCTTGTTCAGAGACTGCTGTGGTATAAAAGTTATGTCTTCAACGTGGATGTAACTGGAGGGTATTATGCTGAGTGAAGTAAGTCAATCGGAGAAGGACAAACAGTGTATGTTCTCATTCATTTGGGGAATATGAATAATAGTGAAGGGGAATATAAGGGAAGGGAGAAGAAATGTGTGGGAGATATCAGAAAGGGACACAGAGCATAAAGACTTCTAACTCTGGGAAATGAACTAGGGGTGGTGGAAGGGGAGGAGGGCGGGGGGTGGGGGTGAATGGGTGATGGGCACGGAGGGGGACACTTGACGGGATGAGCACTGGGTGTTATTCTGTATTTTGGTAAATTGAACACCAATAAAAATTAATTTATAAAAAAAAAAGTTATGTCTCTTTTTAGTATATGATAGGAAACATTATACTTAAACTGTGCACTCTAGATCTTTCCATAATGTGACTCAAGCCCTGCTATTACAAATATATATATTCCTTTACATTTCTTCCCAAACAGGTTCCTTACAAGTTGTAAATTAGTCTGTACTAGTCCATCCGAGCTTATTTGTGACATTAGTTTTTTTTCAAGTGATAGTTGATTCAGCCATATAGGTAATATAGGTAATATCATCCACTTTTTACGTATCCTGTAGAAGGATAAATCTTTTTTTTTTTTTAATGAGAGGAAGTGGGAGGGGCAGAAAGAGGAAGAGAATCTTAAGCAGGTTCCACGACCAGCACAGAGCCTGACCCAGAGCTCGGTCTCACAACTCTGAGATCATGACCTGAGCCAAAATCAAGAATCAGATGCTTAACCCACTGAACCACCCAGGTGCTCCTAGAAAGATAATTTTTAACATTATGAAACAGAGTACCTGAATATCAGAGTATCAATCTGAGTTCTCCAAGAAACAGACATAAAAATGGAATTAGATCTAAGCACATTAATTGAAGAAACATCTTTGAAGGATTAAAAAGGGGAAGAGGCTTGAAGACAGCAGATAGAGGTCTGACATCTTTGAAAGAAGAGAGGGAAGGAAGGAAGTGAAGGAGGATGGGCCTCACCCTGTAGGACTGCTCTGACAAAATCTTAGCCAGGCTGATGGGGAGCAACAGAAGAAAGGTCATTTGTAAGAAGAATCCTTCATTCAGAAGGAGACGCTGAGCTCTAATATCCCAGCTGTGCTCAGGCATTATCTGGGATAAGGCTGGAAGGAGCGTAGCCTGCCTTCCCAAAAGGTGGCAGCTGGAGGCTATCAACCATCCATATTTGTCTCCATGGATTCTCTCCTGAGGCACAATCTGAGCCCTATATCCCATGGTTGCCACAATTTAGGAATCTCATTTGTGAAATATCGAAATGGTAAACATGAAAAGAAATTACCTGTGTAATCATATCACAAGAGTGATTCCGACATATTGGATTCTAACGTAGATAAGACAGGTACTAACTACACAAGACTAACTCAAGAAAAAAAATCTAAAATTGAAGTAGTTTTATTCAGTTGTTTGTTTTTCTTAACATAGGAAAATAATGTCAAATTCAGCATTAGTGGCAATAATCCTTGGATCATCTCCAAGCGTATCAGAGTTCAGTGGGGCCATATTTTCATAAGTAGTGGGATAGCTTATGTGTGTCATTTAAAAAAAATTTAATTCGTGAATTTAAGAGTTGATACATATATGATGTGCCAATGGTGCCCTGCTGGTTGTGCCCCTTCAAGAGGAACCATCTAGAACAAAAGTAAAGAGAAATATGTCCTCGCCACCGCTTTCTTCCTCTCTCACATGCTCATCTTCTTTCAGTGGTTCAAATTCCCTGGAGTTGCTTTTTTTTTAATTTTGTGCTGCTTCCTTCCACTAAGGATTCACTAGAGCAACACGTTATCAATGAGACTTTGCCCGTCAGATTCCTCAATCTCATCTTACGTTTCATTCATTAACAGCCATTTTCTAAGATCCAGATGGATGGGTTGAACACATGATGTGAGTTGAGTAGACCTAACCCAAAAGAGCTATCTAGCTTCTGTCCAACGATGGGGGTTTATTATAGGAGCACAGGAAGTGGCAGGGTAACACGTACCCTGGGTGCCAGCACTTCTAAATCTGGGATGTATCCTGTGTTGCATGGGGAAGCAGACCCATAGCTCAGGTTTCTTTAGGACATCATCCTCCACCAGATGATATTCCCTCCCCGAGTATACCTCCCCTTCTCACTGCTTTGTAAGAGAGGATTCTTTCTGTTCAATTTGTCCAAAGAAATGCAGAGTTTTGGGTTGGGTCACAGCAGAGCTGGTTGTTCCATCTCACGCCTAACTTATTTATCGTGGCTGCAGCTTTGGCATCATTTCCTCGACCAATCAATAGCTGCTAGGCTAGCAGGGTTTATTTCTCATGGTACTCCTGGGGTAAGTCAGAGCTGTTTTGTACATAAAGAACCTCTTGGGGCTGCTTTCTGCAGAAGAGGGCAATTAGAATTTTATGGACTCTCCAGCACAAGTGTTAATGTTTGATAAAACCTAACTATGTTACTCCTTGCACTAAACTGCATTTAACCATTGTTTCAATGCCTATAACTCTAGGAGCTGGGCTCGCATTCCAATCACAGAGCTCGGATTGGCTCCCAACCATGCTGTACCTTCTTCTGCAAAAGTCCAGACTTGCTCATCAACCATTGGCTACACGCCCTACGCTAATCATGGTGCTTTTTGTAACCAAAGTGAACTTTATCTTCTGATCTTGTCATGGACTTTAACTTCTGTTTCTAGTTCATGATCATGATGTTTTTAAACGACAACTTGGCTCTCAGTTCAGGTTGCTGTGTGATTACTTCGGACATCAAATTCTTTGCAGCTCATATGTGGCTCAGCACCATGAAAAAGTAAGGGTGTCAGGCTGTGTCTGCCAATAACAGGAGCCCAATAAAGTTAATTGTTTCTCCGTTAGGCACTTTGCTAGTACCCTGAACACATGGAACCGATTATCTGGCACTGCAATGTTGTTAAATAAAATGTGCAAAAAAGAAAATACAATTATTGCTAAAGCAAAAACATACCATGAGGGGTTATTAAAAAAAAGCAAGATGTTTTACATTTTAAGGATGTTTTGCTGCTACATGTGTGTGTTTGGTGAAAAACGATTAGCTCCAAGACACTGCAGTGCCAGTGTTAAACTTTTCCTTCTGCCCCGTTGTCTTTCGGTTGCCTGAAATAAATGGAAGCAGACTTTCTCATTCTGAAGGAAAATAAGTTCTTTTAAATTAAAGGCATATTTTGGCAACGATGGAACCTAGACTACCTACTTAAAACATTTATACTATAACTAGGATGATTCTTTAATAAGACCGTATTTACTTCTATCAGACCTCTGGGCAGGTCTAACTCTCTATGCACTCCCTTTTGTTCACAAATGAATATCATCACCTACAGTAACTGCATTCTGGTATAGAATATAAATTACTTTGCTACATGGGGGGGAAACCCTTATAATCCTCTTTTAGCTATGCTTAAAAGAGCCATGGGAATTTAATAAATATAATGTGTTTATAAGATAAAGAGTCATAATCAGGTTCTTTTACCTTCAAAGATTTTCCATTTCTCACCCAAACTTAACATAGTATTGTATTGCCTAAATGTAATGTAATGCAATTGCATTAACATCGACCACTTTTCATTTTAAATTGCTTTTCCCATAGAACAAATAACGTGATGGTAAGATATTTGGCTGATGTGCACTAAGATTATATAAGAATGTTTTATTAGATTTGAATTTTGTGTGCATGCCCTATAAGTAATCAAAGTATCTACATTTCAGAAAAACATTGTATTAACCCATTCGACATCGCAGACCAATTCATATTTTAGCCTAAAACACCCGAGGATCTGAAAAATGAAAACCATTTTGGATTTTAATATCTCTGACTTCAATTAAGCAAACAAAAAATAGTATTTTTCTTTTTTGTAAAGTGCCAAAAGTCAAGTGATCTGACATTCGAATACATCTGAGTAAACAGATCTGGACTCTTGCTAGTGATTGTCATGTAAAACCAAGCATTGTGTTGACCTTAAGTTTTAAGGAGGGGCTCTTTGGTAAACAAAGAACACACACCCATGTTAGTACAATACTTGGTTTTGCTCCATTTTCCACGTCTTGTTCTGAATCATCAGAAGGATGAAAATTGAGATGTGACTGGAATTTCAAAAATGAACATTTGCCATTCACATTTTTTAATAAATTAATTTTTATTGGTGTTCAATTTACCAACATACAGAATAACACCCAGTGCTCATCCCGTCAAGTGTCCCCCTCCGTGCCCATCACCCATTCACCCCCACCCCCCGCCCTCCTCCCCTTCCACCACCCCTAGTTCATTTCCCAGAGTTAGAAGTCTTTATGTTCTGTGTCCCTTTCTGATATCTCCCACACATTTCTTCTCCCTTCCCTTATATTCCCTTTCACTATTATTCATATTCCCCAAATGAATGAGAACATACACTGTTTGTCCTTCTCCGATTGACTTACTTCACTCACCATTCACATTTTTTATTTTAATTTCATTACAAGTGGGGCCTAGTAGGACCCACCAAAATCTTATACTTCCTAAATGTCACACTTTTCATCCAATTGTCAGTTTTGTACTCTGCTTACTCTATAGCTTTCTTACATTTTAAAACAATGACCAGGGCAGCCCAGGTGGCTCAACTGTTTAGCGCCGCCTTTGGCCTAGGGTGTGATCCTGAGGACCCGGGATCGAGTCCCATGTCGGGCTCCCCGCATGGAGCCTGCTTCCCCCTCTGCCTGTGTCTGTGCCTCTCTCTCTCTCTCTCTCTCTCTCTCTCTCTCTCTCTCTATGTCTCTCATGGATAAATAAATGAAATCTTTAAAAAAAACTTAAAAATTAAAGAATGACCAGGCAGGCATGAACCTTAAAATGAACAGAAACTGATCACTTTTTCCAATGGACAGAATCAGGAGATCAAATCTTAGATCATCACGGTCTGATCCCAATTTTAATAAGAACTTTTTGTGAAATCGGAGCTTAATTCATTCTTTTGTACCATTCTTTCTAGCTTAGGGAATATTTGATTAGAGAAGGTCAGCATTGGTTAGGCCAGAAGGAAGCAAATGGTACAACTCGAGAAACTGGATTGGCCTGGAGTGAATTTACATGGAAGCACTGTCACCCCCTTCTCAACCAAAAGCTCAGATAGAGCATTAATGAGAAAATCAAGTGCATAGCCTAGCTATGACTTCAAATTGTTAAATATAATATGCTTACAGCTGCATAGTATGATTTAAATGATATAAAATATAACACTGTAGCATTTCCAAGAGGAAGTAATTTAGGGTAATGGCTTTAACTCCCCTTTACTAAAAATGTTGCTAGCTGCCAACAATTTAAAAGGGACTTTGTTACCATCAAGACAAGCCCCTCAATTCCAATGAGATGATGACTCACTGTTGATAACCCTGATTTCTTTGAGATTTTGATGTGTAGAGAAAAAAAGATGACTTGGCTACTATTAATAAGCATCTGTGCAAAATAGAAACAGTCATTGTGAAGCATGTAGCCAGAGGCTATTTGAAAGGGAATCTGGAAGATAATTATAGGATTCCATAAATGACATAACTAGGTTTTGGCAACTTTTTAGAAAAATTTGCAGACAGATATTGTATGTTTAGTAGGTTAACTAAATCATCCAAATTACTCTTTTTATTCGTGTTACAAGTAATGTAATATAACTACTCTATATTTTATAGATTTGGCATAATCAACATGATTTAATATACTTGCATTCACATGTATACTCAACTTTTCTATTCATTTCGAGTGGGTTTCAAGGAAGCTAAATTTTGAAGTTTAATATATAAACACGTGAGTACTGCACATTAGAGAAAAAAACATTTTATTTTAAAAAGTAATCTGCTAGAGTCATTCCACATAAGAATTTTTTTTTAGCAAGCAAGCAACCATTAAATATTTAAAGCTTATTTTTCTATCTATGCTAGCTCCATGATTTTCAAATTCTTCATAAGTAAGCAGATTTTCCATGTAATCTTACTTGAAATCCTAATACGTGAAAACAGGTAAATAATTATCTTATTAGTATATTTATTTTATAAATTTAATGTTTATTAAATGATTAACTTCCAATGATGGCTGAGGCATTGTACAGAAACCACAAGATCACCTTGTTCAACACGGACATCCTTGAAATAATAGCTTTGGAGTGTTAATGGCAATTTTACTTACATTTCAATGTACTATTTGCTCCTGTATTTTCATTTGGTTGCGCAATACTCAGAAAACCTTGATTTGTTAAACCAAATAATAATATGGTGACCGATTTAAAGCTCTGCCCTCAAGTTTCAGGAAAAGCATCATAATAGCGATATCTCATTGTGAAGTTTTCACCATGATCTGTTCAATTTACAGCACAAAGGAACATGTTCCTAAAATGCAGACACTTTGTAGATAAATATTGTGTTTGTAACGGTGTCAAAGAAAGCATATAAATCATGCATATCAAAAATGCGGAATGCCACGTGTGCAGAATCACTACAACAACTTGTGTAGAACCGGAAGGTTCTCTGGAACACAACATTTTCAAAACCACAATGGTCATTGAAGAAAAATATTAACAGTTACCATAATATGAATAATAATTTTTTCCTTGGCATTTAGAATTGATTTAATAAAAGCACGCGTGGGAAAAATTTAAGAATGAAGGTTATCGGGGCCTGGGTTGCTCAGTGGTTTAGCACCTGCCTTCAGCCCAGGGTGTGATCCTGGAGACCTGGGATCTAGCCCCATGTCAGGCTCCCTGCATGGAGCCTGCTTCTCCCTCTGCCTGTGTCTCTGCCTCTCTTTCTTTCTCTCTGTCTCTGTTTCTCTCATGAACAAATAAATAAATAAAATCTTAAAAAAATGAAGGTTATCGGAGGTTGTGTAAGTAGTAGAGAACCCCTGGTAATAGTGTCATTACAAACGGAAATGTATTTCTTACATAAACAAAATCCAGAGATAGGTCAGTTCATGTTCAAATCCATCTGATTATCATACTCACTTTTCACCCAGCAGGATGGGACAGGTGTTAGGAGAAATATATGGCTCTTACCCTTTCAGGGCCCTTTTTGGCATTGTCATACTGCTGCTATTTACACCCCATTAATCAGAGATAAATTACATGACCACGTATGATTGCAGGGAATCGGGAATGGCGATCTTTATCTGGATGACCTATGGTTTCCATTCCCAAGAAGGAGGAGGGAAGGAAGCAACCACCTCCCAAATGCTAAGAGCAAGTTCTCTTTCTTTGCCTTCCACCTGTCACTCTAAGTCACGGCACGTTTAATTTACGCTTGGAATTCTGTGTATCTTAGAAAACACCCCAACTTCATCCTTTGGTTCTTCAAACCAGAATCACTATGGGTTTTCTTTTTTTTTTGAATTTTTTTTAAAATTTTTATTTATTTATGATAGTCACAGAGAGAGAGAGAGAGAGAAAGGGAGGCAGAGACACAGGCAGAGGGAGAAGCAGGCTCCATGCACCGGGAGCCCGATGTGGGATTTGATCCCGGGTCTCCAGGATCGCGCCCTGGGCCAAAGGCAGGCGCCAAACCGCTGCGCCACCCAGGGATCCCAACTATGGGTTTTCTATAGAAGCTTTAGCCCTCCCTGCTGCCCCCACAGCTTCCACTTGAGACCCAGAATGGTACATGTCCTCAGTCTGGAACCAATGACTAGAAAACTTCCAATCCCATTTCCTTCTTTCAAGTGTCAATCCCCAACTAATTTCTGTCACGTTGCAGTTATTCTCCAGCGTCTTTGGGTAATTGTTTCTGTATTTTGTCCAGAGCTTTTAGTTGTTATCTCTAGGAGACTTAGTCCAATCAATCAAAACTAGAAGTAGAAATTCATAGAAGTTTTTTTTTCCTTGATATTTGCATGGCTGCTTTCTTTTGTTGCTCAGATTCAGCCTAAATGTCATCTCTTTAAGGTTTTTTTCTGACTGTAATTTAAAGTAGCTTTTAACCTCTTTGTATATATAAAAAAAAAAAACAGCCTATTTGGGGGTGCTTGGGTGGCTCAGTTGGTTAGGCATCCAAGTCTTGATTTCAGCTCAGGTCATGTTCTCAGGGCATGAGATCGAGCCCCACATTGGGCTCTACACTGAGTGCGTGCAGCACACTCTTTCTCTCTAAAACAAAACAAAACAAAACAAAACAAAACATTCTATTTTAAGACCATGCATAGCACTATCCACAGCCTACGTTTTCCTTACTCTTTCTTCAAATCTCTGAAGATCTTACTGACTTAGTCGAGTCAATAAGATCTTCTGTGTATATAACACACTCTGTTATCTTCCTACACACACACACACAAACGCACACACATACATATGTACACACATCTACAATGATCCTATTTTCCAATTTGCCTGGGCTAGTCTCAGATTATGCCCCTTGTCATGGCATAATGATTAATAACATCTTCTAGTCTTCTCAAAATTGTCTAGATTGGACTGGTAAATTATATGTTAATGTTTAAAACACCTCTTATATTGCTCTATTTTCCTTCCCATCACTGATCATCACCTGCTACAGTAGACTTTGTGTCCATACAAATACAGAAATATATTTACTACATTATATATAATATATGCCTATATATTAAGATATATGTCTATCTCCCCATACTAGAATGTGACCTTATGAGGGCAGGAGCTTTTCTGTTTAGCCCACTGTTAAATATTAGTGGCTATAGCAGTCCTTGCCACAGAGAACTTTTGTCGAAGGAGCAAATGAATAAATCAATTTTCTCTTCTATAACTTACATGATACTGACACCTGATATTTATATTTCTCCCCATTTATCTCCCATTCCTGGCATACAGTAGGACTCCAATATATTAATAAATTAATCTCACAATCTAAATTTACTGTTTCTGCTTTGAAGTTAATCTTAGGTGAATGATGAGCTATGATATCGGCATAGGCAACTTGACTGAGTTTCTTCTGCTGATGCATAGATCCTGTTTATCTCAAAGATCATGATTCTTATTCACAGTCAGATTTCCATTTATATCATATGAACAGAGAGAACTAAGGCAGTAGTCCCCCCAGATTAAGGATCACTTTACTCAGTTGTGAGTGGTGGGACAAGCCCTCTCAAAGAGGCCTGTGTTCTAATCCTTGAAAACCATAAATATATCACCTTGCAAGGCAAAATGGACTTTGAAGTTATGATTATGTTAAAGGTCTTGAGAGAGGGAGATTTTCCTAGATGATCTGGGTACAAACCAATATAATCACAAGAGTTCTTATAAGTCTGAAAAGTTAGCATCAGAGAGAAATTCAAAGATGTTACCCTCCTGGCTTTGAAGAAGGAGGAAGGGGCCACAAGCCAAAAAAATGCAGTCAGCCTCCATAAACTGGAAAAGGCAAGGGAGCAATCTCCTCTAGAGCCTCCAGAGGGAGCAGAGCCTGCTGACACCTTGATTTTAGCCCAAGAAAACTCATTTAAGACCTCCGATCTTCAGAACTGTGAGGTAGTATTGAGAAACCTACCGTTCTCTTCCTTCCGCTCTATCCTATTGTGGAAGTGGTACAACCACAGCCAGATTCTAACTGTGGCAGCCTCTTCGTATGCTGGGCGTCAAAGTGAAAATCATGCTTCCCTGGGACTCAAGATGTAAGATTGGCCCTAAGAAGCCCCTCCCTGATCATATGAGCATGTGGAACCCAAAGATGAGGTACTGCCCACCACTCACATCATGGAACAGAAGGGTGGAAAGAAGCCAGAGCCACCTGCCAAGCCACAGCCAGTACCCACAGCATAACAGGGTCTCCTTGGCAGCTGGATCTAGAGTTTGGATTTCACTCTGTAAAGGCCTTCAAAAAAATCTTTGAAAAAGAACTGTAAGATAGTAAATATATATTGTTTTAAGCCACTAGGTATATGGTAATTCACTACAATTGCAACAGGAAGCTAATGCAGACTGCATGAAGCTTCTTTGGTGTCATTCCCTGCCAGATGGAGAATTTTCCCTACTGATCTATTGGAAGGTAGAGAACTAGATATGTCTCTGTTCTGAATTTCTTCCAGGCTCAATGCCATCTCCAAAAATTGCTCTGTATAACCTAGAGAGCAGCTGCTAGGGCTTCTGTTGGGAATAAAGGCAGCAGGTACCTGCTTCATTTGCCTGGAAGAGAGGAAGGGACTCATCCGTGCAGCTGTCCTCCAGCGAGCTCCAATCCCTAGGGCTGCACAGCCTAGCCATTGTCTCTATGTTGACCGGATCTTACCTTGCAGTCAGCTGCTCCAACATTACTTCAGCTTTAGGTTTGCTTTTTCTATAGTGTATTTCTCTCAATTACATGACAAGTTTGTTCTTTAAGAAAGGTTTTGATTTTGGGGGTCACTTGAGTGGTTCAGTTGGTTAAGCATTCGACTCTTGATTTCAGCCTAGATCATGATCTCAGGGTTGAGATCAAGCCCCACATCGGGCTCCTCATCAGGCATGGAGCCTGTTTAAGATTCTCTCTCTCTCTCTCTCTCTCTCTCTGCCACTCCCCCTGCCCCACTTTTGCATGCTCTCTCTCACTCTATATAAGAAGGAAGGAAGGAAGGAAGGAAGGAAGGAAGGAAGGAAGGAAGGAAGAAGAAAGAAGAAAGAAAGAAAAGCAAAGAAAGACGAAAAGATTTCTAGTATTTTAAATCACTGACAGCACCTTTTATCTTTTGTTCTTACTGCTACCGTAGCTTCATTATTTTTCAATAGCTTTATTGCTAGTTCAGTGGGATTTGGTGAAGAAAATTAGCCAAATACATGTGTTTGGTCTGTCATCCTGACTTGGAAAGTTCTGTTTTATAGTGCCCTTTTGCTATGTGTTTGGTTCCTTTTTGTTCTACTCATCCCCATGTGTCTCTACTTGCAAAGTACTGGGAGATTACATAGGGGATTTTTTTTTTGTTTGTTGCAGTGATCAAAGATTCTTGGGGGCAGTGCCCTCATTATCTGTTAGGCCTGGTGTCCATGATTGAAAACAGGTGCAGCCAAACCTTTACTTTGCCTACCACTTCTGTCTGCATCAAATGAAAAGCAGGAGCAAGTTTTCTGTGGGATCTTGCCCTCCTTCTCAATACTCTTGTGCCGGAGAACTTTCCAAAATATTGGCAAGGATCTGGATTTGTGGCTGACCAATGGCCCCCACACGCTTTGCAGCTTTGAGATAGGAGATCGTTGTGTGGCTCTCCGGGAGTCATACCTTCCATGCAATTTCAATTTAATCAGCCACCTTGCATTCAGTGTATTATGGGTTCATTGATCCATCCTTTAATATTTTTACATGATCGAGTCATTCTTTGAAATTTCTATAGATGGATGGAAGCATTCCCTTATTTCTAAATCGGATTCCGTACTCTCCTCTCAATACATTCCTTTGTGCGTGAGTTAAAGATGGAGATTAAACATTTGTGCCCAAATCACCCCATGTCACAGAGCAGTTCTGGTATGTTAACATAACCAATATGCTTATGACATCTACTCTATGTTTTTATGAGAAGTTAATTTAGACATCAGTTTATCCATTATGGCTTCATTTTATAATTTAATCCTAAATTGCAGGTGGCTCAGTGCATGCTTGCGTGATGCTTTTGTGAATTCTGTGGTATTTTAACAATAGAAGAAAGCCTAACCTACTAGACAAAATGTGGTTTCTAACACTTAAGGCCAGCAATGAATGACATTTGTACTTTGCTGTCTACACCAGAGAGCCCCAGCATAGAAGTATGCCAAAAATGACAAAGCATAACCCTGAAGGAGATAGACGTCCAGAAATATTACAGACACTTGGAAAAGAAGATAGACAAGTGGTTTCATGATTCTGTCAACAGAGAGGGAAGGCCCAAGTTTCTGAGCTGAACTATGATAGCAAAGAGAAAGGTAAATCCCAGGGGAAGAGAACTGGCTCAGAAAGGAAGTTTAGGTACCAAAACTTTGGAGGCGGATAGGAGACCGGAGGAAGAGCTAGATAATTATAGCATTTTATCTGTCACACTATCTTTCATTCATCCTGCTGAACTAAAAGTAAAATCGCAAAACTACCGGCCTTATGGAAAGCACCTTTGCAAATTTTATGGCTTTGCAGTTAAAGTATTAGAATTTACTAACTGCCTGGGCTCAGATACGTGTACTCAAAATATGTTTTGACTTCCTTAAGCTTGGGCCAGTGATGTCCCTATCAACTTGGGTGACATTTATTATAAAAACTCAAAAGTTCTGTTATCATATCAATAAAATTTTCAAAGCTTAGTTAGGCATTATAAAAAAAAAATCACCTCTCATGACACAGATAGAGATTCCCCAATGGACCAACAACCAACTGTTCCCAATTGTTTTACTCTCTTAAATAAAGGATTCCCAGCAAACGTTCGGAAGAAATCCTATGCCTTCCAGGGATAGGCAGCTGGGAAAAAGGAAAGAGATTAATACACAGAAAGCTGTGGACTGTCCCAGTCCTATTCTTCAGTTCCTTGATTGAAGGCATTAAGTTTTATTTTATTAACTTCTTTCTTGCCCTTCAAAAGTCGAGGGTGCTCACTCCAGGGCTCGTGCAGAACTGCCCCAGGGAACCTCAGTGCAGAGGTTTGAAACCACAGCTGGCGGTGATTAGGAGGATTGGGGGAGATCAGTGCTTGATTAACTTTCAGCTGCTCTTGGTTTGCCTCAGTTCCTGCAGGAGAATTAATCCGTAGGTTCGAGTAAATTTTGGATCTTAATGGATACCAGATACATTGAGCCCACCCAGACCACCAAGATTTAGCAATCCCTTTCCTCACATTTAAATTGTACAAATGAATTCATTCCTCCTTACCCAGTGGCCAAAATAACTCCACCTCACTGTTTTTCTCCCACGGCACTCTCTTCATTGTGCCTTCTGTTCTAGGAGAGCGTACGTAGGTTCTTTAAGGTAAGATCCAGTCGTAGCTTTTGTCATTTCTGGAGCATGAGTTTAACCTCTTTCACCCAAAGAGTCTATTGGATGAATAAGAACACATTCTGCTTCCTTCCTCTTGACTTGTATTCAGTGCACAGAAAATTATTTCAGCTCTACCATCAAGAGTCTTCACTGTCTACCTCTGTGCCACAGGGATTAACCCTCCTCCTCAACTGAATTTTTCCCATCCTGGTTAAAGATTCTTGAACTGGAGATGGAGAATAATTATCACAAATCATCATTATCTTGATAACATGGAAAGGTAAAAGATCATTAGACATTTTTACAAGAACCCATGTTTGGGGATTCTTACAGCCTTCCCTTTATTGATACATTTCATAAAAAGGGAGGTTCTTCGTCTAACCCCTTCCTTGCTAACTGAATATTCTTGTGAACTGAGGAACTCCCACGAAAGAAATGTTGGCACACGAGTAATGTGCACATATTTGTTGAATTTCAAGAGACTTCTATTTTTCTGATAGATTATTATGATAGCATTGACCTATGAGACCCACAGTGTTAAGATCAGAGACACGTAAATAAAAATAAAGTATTAATCAACATATATAAATCAAACAGAAATTTTCCTAACAAGCATGTAACTCATTTCCTTTTGTAGAATCTAATTGCAGGAAGTGGCAGGAAAGAAAGTGAGAGGGCGCAAAGCTTACTGTAATGCTCGCGTATGCCTCTGAGAATTTTAATTTAACTAAATGAGAGAGGTAAATTTTCCATTTGTGACTTCTTGAATTACTATGATCAACTTGCTTTCAGATTCATGCATTCATTTTATTCTCTGACGACAATATTTATTAGCCCTATACTAACACAGATTTTCAGAGCTAAGTGTTTCTTGGGAAATGTTAACAGTTATATTCTGTAAGCATCATCCCTCCTGCCTGAGCTCCTCCGCCAATATTGGACAAATTCAAGTGCATATTTGTATATCTCTATCACTACTTTTATCACACTTACTTTCTCTCAATTCTCCCCTCCCAGAAACCCTGCCTCCATTAAGGTGACCTATTTATTTTCTTTGTCAATACAGTATTATTCTACATTTTGCCCTTGCTTCAATCATTTCTCTCACGGGCTATGCTCTACTCCTCGCTATTTGCTACACCCTAAGTGATTCCCAGGCTCCATCTTCAATCAGAACCATCCTATCCACAGACTTTTCCTTGATTTCTCCAGAGTTTATTCACTTTCCTTCATTTTAATATGACTCCTTGTTTGAGTCATATACTTAGCACTCAGTGACTGGTTTCTTGGTTTATGATTCATCTTGGTTTCTTGGTTTATGATTCATCATCATTTGGTGAGATTATATAATCTCTGTAACTTGATGATAACCTCTCAAGGAGGGAGGAACACTTTTCAAAATAAATAGGAATCACTTCTTGTTCATAGAAGTAGTGTTTTTTACAAATATTTGCAAACCATAATGCTTGTGATCCTAACAAAAGGAATAGTAGAACATCATTTACATTTTCTTTGATTTAGAGTACCAAGAAAAAAAATCTCACGTGCTTGGAGAAAAACATACCGTTAAACTGTCCATATCTACAAATATTGTTGCATTAAGTTCTGGGAAATGAATGACAGATGACAAGTATAGATTATAAGCTTCCCGCTAGATTGTGAGTGCCATGGAAATGAAAGCCTTAACCGTCCTACTGTTTTCCAGGGTATGTAGCCTAATACATAGTATGTTGTACCTAGTTGATGGTCAACAAATAATTTTGAATGAATCAAAAGAATGAACAAGTAAGTGAAATAATCCAGATAAAACTAAGTGTAAAAGGCAATGTTTCTGACAGATAAACAGAGGAATATTAACAGAATGGCTACCTGTATTCTGACATAGGGACTCATCTGGATTCATGACCAGAGATAACTTAACCTTGCTTGCCTCGAGACAATGAATGTGTTCATATATTTAAATACACTGAAAATCAGAGAAAAATGAAAAAAGATTTCTCTGTGTATCAATGTATTTGCACCTTAATTTGGCCAACATTTCACTTTTGCTAAGGGGGTTAGCATTTTGAGCACATTAGAAAATTCATGATATTTCCAAGGCAGTTAAATCCATCTTGTTTACTCACCAGTTGATTACTTAAGTTAGTGGGTGAAATTCTCTCCAGGTTGAGCAGTGGTTTCCCTGTTTTCTTGGTCTCCTTTATAGTCTATGGCCTTCAACAAATTGAGTACATCACTGACGGTGCTGGAAAGACTAAATCCTCAAAGTATGGGGTGTATAAAAAAATAAGGATTTAAGGGGATTAGAAGAGATAATTCATGCTTCTTCCTGCACTCATCTCTTGCTATAGTGACTGGAGATCCTTGGTACAGATACCCTGCTCTCACTACTCATACCCAGGGCTTCAGCTTACCTGATTTCATGAACATTATCTCTATTGCTATCATCAAAATTCCAACCCTCCAAGTTCAGTGGATTTCATCTGATGGCTGGAAGAACTGATTTAACCCATTTTCGCTAAAGCATAGGTGTCTGGGCCATGGTCCCTTGAAGACACTGCATTTTTACAATTGTGCTAACTTAGATATATATCTACATGTTGGATCTTTTTCAAGGTTTAAAAAAAAAGTTCCATTGAACACAAAATAGACTCCTTCTAGAAATATTCTATAACAGGCTAATACTTTTAAGGAGTCAGTTCCTAGGAATTGCTTCAGCTGACATCATTTACAGAATGCCTTCTGTACTTGAATCCCTCAAATGTCTCTTTCTCTACAGAGATCACATTTTACATAAGTTCTCCCATTCCACTTGGAACCAGCAAGCCATATATCATTCCAGTGGTTGGATATGTACTGCCCTGGTCTCGCGAAGACATGGGGAGTATGAAGAAGACAACAGCAATGATAGCTCGAGGCTTGTGTGCATGTGTGTTGGGGAGTGGCGTGTCTGTGCAAAAGCATGTTGGAGCAAAGAACAGGCAGTCACACGTGTTATAGACCGTTCATTACTGGGTTGAGGACTTCCAGAATACGGGTCCCACACGCTCCTTCTGTGGTTGCAATCCATCATTACTCATGAAATTAATCAGGTGTATAGTAACTAATAGAAATAATATCAACCACAGCCTTCTGGAAAAGGAGTCAGGATTTTTGAAATCAATTCTAATGTGTCTCACATTGGGAGTCAAGTAATATGAACAGAGCAGTTACCCGGCACATAAGATTGCTAGACCCAGACTGTTAAGCCTGAAGAAAGGACACTTTAAAAAGAAAGCACTAAAAGGAAGATACTCCAAAATTCAGGAAATATTGTTGACACCCAGTTCCAGTTGAGAAAAGAGCAAAAGAAACGGAGATAAAGGGACACCTGGGTGGCTCAGTGGTTGAGCGTCTGCCTTTGGCTCAGGGTGTGATCCCAGGGTCCGGGATCGAGTCTCACATCGGGCTGCCCGCAGGGAGCCTGCTTCTCCTTCTGCCTATGTCTCTGCCTGTCTCTGTCTCACATAAATAAATAAATAAAATCTTAAAAAAAAAAAAAGACAGAGATAAAGCCTTTGTAATCAAGGGACTCCGTAACCATTTTTGGAAGCCATAGAAGACCTGAACTGTGTTTGAGAAGAGATGATGTTCATCATTAATTTTTCTGAAGGATTACAGTCTACTCAGGAGATCATATAAGAAATGATCTGTTGGATTAATGCAAGAGGAACTTGTCAGCATTTAAGATGACGAAGGACCTCTTTGTCTTTCTGGAAACACTGTGACACACGTTCATTCTTGCGGGGCCCTCTCTGTTCCCATTTTGCTCATTTCTCCATGTATGAGAACTCCCACTCCCCATTTCCCTGCTCCTCATTAGACACCGTAAGGGTCACTGACAAGCAGTGGTCTTTTTATAGAAATGAGGGTCTGGCATGAAGGTGTCCTGGAGTTTGAATAACTTTCTCTTCCCCTAGGATCCTGCAAATCAAAGTTGAGGTCCATTGCCAAAGTCTCTGGCTCGGCTGGAGGCAGTGCTTGGAAGGAAGGGGGGGGGGGCGGTTATCTTTGCACTGGAGGATGTCCTTGCTGTATCTTCCCTGCTGTTAAACTACAGTTTTCAGAGGCTACTGACCTGGGAGCTTTCATCAGCCTTCAACCCACTTTTAATAACAACAAGCTCAGGGAATCCAGGGGGCTGTTTACCTGCGTCTGGAACTCTGACAAACATCTCCTCAGGGTTCTGCCTAGAAAGGCCACCTCGGCTTCATGGGGGCCTATCTCCTCCCCTGGACCAGTTCTGGAGGTAACAGCAAGCATCACCTTTTAGAATGAAACCTGCAAATAAAAACAAATTAACCCACCCCACCACCAGCCCCCTCCCTGCCTCCCAGAGGTATTTTGGAGCCCCGTGCTTACCTTAATGTTCTGTTTTACTGTTTTTCTTACTGAATTCTTTCAACAGCCACCATCCTGGGAGTTGGGTCATGGTGATTCCACGTTCTCATTAATCATCATGGCCAGTTCTGCTCCTGGGATCCCAGCACACGGACTGGGCCCAGAAGCTTGTGGGCCTTCTCGCTGCAACAAAAAGCCTGCAAAATGTGTTTGCTTCATATGTCAGACACTGTTAGCTTTGAACTGGGGGCCTGGTGTGTGAACTATGAAGCCTGGCCGTGTCAGTCTCAGGATGGAGGAGACATCGGAGCTCTGAGCCCTGAGATGGTGGGTTTTGGCTGAATGGCTTGCTGCTTAGGCCTAGAGATTTAAAAAAATGGATGAAATTTGATTGAAGTGGTCAATGTCCTAAACGAAGTGTTGTCTTTGGGGATCTTTTGAGTCAAAATCACATGAACAAAGTGCTGCAGAGGTATTTTGATTAAGTTGCATGCTCAATTCCTTGGGCTTCCTTCTTTCTTTTTTTTTCTTAAATTTTATTTATTTATTCATGAGAGACACACAGAGAGAGGCAGAGACACAGACAGAGGGAGAAGCAGGCTCCCTGCGGAGAACCTCATGTGCAACTTGATCCCAGGACCCCGGGATCATGACCTGAGCCAAAGGCAGACGCTCAACCACTGAGCCACCCAGGTGCCCCAAAGAGAGTTTCCTTCTAAAGTGATTTCTCCTTGTTCTCCCACCTCTCTCTCTCTCTCTCTGGTCTCTGCCTCTTATCACCGTGAATAGGATCACACAGCTCTTCTTGAATCAGGTTCTTTTCTAACACTTTTCATTTCCAATTACCTAAGTAATTTCTCACTGTTCTGGAAGCCTGCTTCATATAAAGTCAACTCTAAATGTGCAGCATTACAAGCTCCCTGATTATTTCAAGCATATTACTTTCTTCTTACCAGTCGAACAATATATGAAGAGTCATAGGTTCAGAAATCTCCTTGTGGAAAGTTAGCTTAAGAGAAGGAGAACCTCTAAACTTTATACCTCCTTATCTGGTAAAATTTTGGAGTGACTACCCAAAATTTACCGAAAATAAAAGGATTTTCTTGTCTATCAGACAACTTTCTAGGCATAATGCAAAGCCCCAAATCACACACAAGCAGCAATGTTCAAGAGTTCCTGAGGTAATGTTCTATGAGAATGTGAAGGCTTTGGTATGGGGATTGTGTTTTCTATCCCTCTAGCCTAAAATCTTCGATGGGGAAGATCTTGTCCACTGGGGGACATTTAACAAGGTCCAGAGACATTTTTGGTTGACACAGCTGGGGAGAAGGGTTGCTACTGACATTCAATCGCCACTGGCCAGGGAGGCTGCCCAGCATCTTACAATGCAGAGGAACCCTTCTGCCTCCAAACAAAGAACTTTCTGGCTCAAAATGTCAATAATGGCTGAGGCTGAGGCACACAGGTCTGGTCTATGTCAAAATTCAGCTCAGTGCTTTACGGATATTGGGCACTCAATAAATGCTCGAGGAATAAAGACATGAATAAATCAAGGTTTCTGAACTGGAATCCATGTTCATTTGTGCTCATTGCTGCTCCCTTATTAATCTGTTTGGCCCTGGATCTTGCCCGGCTGCCTGGACTCCTGTACCTTCCTATTTCTTCCTGCCCTCCCTCAGCTCCAACCTAGGTCTATCGACTTCATCCTGCCCATGGCCTATGCCTGCTGGGCCTCAGTCTTCCAAGTCGACAGCCCATCGAGCCAGAAGACCACAACAGCAGAATCAATAAGAAGATCTGGAATTGGGAGTGGCAACAGTCGCCACCACCTATTCTAAACAGTGACGTCACTTGATGGATTTCGGCAACTTTCCCATTTTATGCCAGGCTCTGTTGATACAAGTGCTGTCGCTCTAATGAAGTTAAACTCAATATATTTTTTTCCTCTAGTTATAACTGGCAATAATTTTGCAAGTTCCCAGCTACCGTGGAATCCATTTGGGGAAGGCAAAGAAAGCAAACAAGCTCCAGTATGAAATGTAATTGTGGTTGCCACATGTGAAACAGGTTAGCTACCAACTTCTCTTGTTCGCCGGACTCTGGTTTACAGACACTCACTTTTGCTTAAATCAAGTACATTTCACTGATAGGAAATGGAGACAATTATCTGGGCATTTTATTGAAAGAAAAATGACTTTTCCTGGAAACGTCCAGATTACGAAGACAAAACGCTTGTGAGAATCTATCGCTGGAGGGTCTCCGGACATTTTTCAGATTACTCCTCAGAGAGATGTGGAAATATACTTTATGCCAACGTCTAGACATGTGACTCATTAATTAGTGCAAATGTATTATATGCTAACTCATGGACCTTGTTGCACGTTTCATCAGCATGAGGTAGAGAGTGATATCTACATCTACATAGTGAAGGCCCCTGAGGTCCAGAGAGGTTGAGGCACTCCCAAGATCACACAGATGGGGAAAGAGGCTTAACTTAATATCAGAAAGAATACAGAATGAAACCTAAAGTTCCTTAAGACTCTAGAAAACTCTTTAGACAACCATTGGAAAGTTTGACATCTGACACGATGAGATATCCTTCATACCCTTCCAGCAATAAATAAAATGTTCTATTCTCACCAGTGTCAGATTTCCACCAATTTAAGTCTGCATGTCTCCCTCACGTTACCCTTCCAGTTAACCAACTTCATGAAAGGATAATTTGTCTCTAAAATGGATAGTTCTCGGGGCACCTGGGTGGCTCAGGGGTTGAGCGTCTACCTTTGGCTCAGGTCATGATCCCGGGTCCTGGGATCAAATCCTGCATTGGGCTCCCCACGGGGAGCCTGCTTCTCCCTCTTGCCTGTGTATCTGCCTCTTTCTGTGTCTCTCATGAGTGAATAAATAAATTCTTAAAAAAAAAAACAGATAGTTCTGTCTCATCTTAATGGAAGCAAATCATATACTATTTCAAAATCTTTTTTTAGAACATTTCTCCTCGAAAAATCATAGGTTAACAACTGAGCCACATTCTAACATCTCACTTCGTTTTAGATTTGTCAGTATAAACACTTCATTGTATCGTTAGGTGGAAGTCCTTGGCCACCTTAAAATAAATATTTGAGTGCACTTTCATGAGGAAAGTGTTTCCATGGGTAGAGAAGATACTCTGGGAAAAAAAAAATAAGGAAAACGGGAGGTACTTATAGCTACTGCAAGTTTCTTTTCTTAATCGTACTTAATTCATCTTATAAGTAAACTCTATTTGTACAAGCGAAAGCACACATTTTATTTAAGTAGACCAATTTGCAGAGAACCCTGTACATACATCTGTAACCTACTATAAACACGAACACACAGAGTCCTTTATGCTTATTGTTTTTTTAATATTTTTATTTCATATCAAGGATTTCTACTGACGTCAATGGCAGTCTCAGGATTGGAATGAGTAGTAAAGATTTAACAGGCAGTGGCTATAAGAGGATTTTCGCTCATTCACTGAAGAAAACAAAAAAAAAAAAAAAAGAAAGAAAGAAAGAAAAGAAAAGCCCTTGCATAAGTGATCTATCTAACCAGTGAATCCTAATTTAAGAAATTTCATCCATTTCCGTTTTTATGAGTGGAATAAACAACATCCCTAATAAGAATAATCGAACACGGCTTAAGGTTTCAGAAGCTTGAATGTTTTAGTTGGGTGGAAGCTTATAATAAATTACTTTCTATTCCAACCCAATACAGTACATTTCCATTTCCAAATACTCTTTACCAGAATTTCCACAATTATATAGGGAAATAAAGGATTAGGAATTTATGTGAAATAAATTTGCTTATAAATTCACATTTTTATTGACACTTTACAGATTGGTCTCCAAACATCCTATCCATTTTAAGACTTGCAGCAATTCCTGTCCACTTTGCCAACATTTCTTTTTTTTCAGAAAGTTTCTTGGAGGTTGTCAGATATTAAAATATCCACAAGATGTGTTGTACTATGAGATCCTGCATCAGATTCTGAATTTCTACTTTCACCACGGGAAGGGGATTATAACTTGCCGCTTAATAATATCTTCGTCTCCTCTGGTTTAAAAATAGCATTTTCCAGGGCGCCTGGGTGGCTCAGTTGGTAAGTGTCAGACTCCTGATTTCAGTTCAGGTCACAATCTCAGCGTCATGAGCCCCATGCTGGGCTCTGCATTGAGCATAGAGCCTGCTTAAAATTCTCTCTGTCTCTCCTACTACCATTCCCCACCTCTCTAAAAAAAATATTAAAATAAATTAAAAACAAAAAACAAAAAATAAAAAAATAAAAAAAAAACATAGTCTTTTCCAGGTAATTCAGTCTCTGGCAGAAAAAAAAAATAGATTTCATATTTCCTCCTCCTTCTTCTTCACATTGTGTCTACGTGTTCCCACTAGAGTAGGAGATTACTTCCCTGACCTAAGACCAGAGAAAGGGGCTCAGCTAATACGCACCCAAAGAAAACCTAATACCATTTTTATAATCTTAGGAGATGTTGCGGGGGGCGGGGTGCACAGCCAGAGGAATAGATCATGTAACTTATTTGCTCTGCCTCATTTCTGATAAGGAAAGAAATTAGAAAGTTTTTCAATTTCCATTTTTCCAACAATAATACTGGTTATTTTTTAGTCTTCAGAGAGGAAATCTGCATTTGTTAGAACTCAGAGCTTTGTAGTCATTTTAATAACACACAGAAGTGTTTATGTGCATGGGATAGGGGGAAAAGTGAAATGAATTTTCTGCAATTTTTTTTTTTTACTTCGAACTCCACTTCTAACTGGTTATGCCAGCAGTGGCTGTGAATTTACGCTTCTAGAAGCAGATATTGATAATTCACTATACCTATGTTATCTGTTATCTTGGGAGGAGAAGAAAAATATCTGGCTTTGAAACCGATATGGGTCTTGGGGTAAAAATGGGATCAGTTTCCTTACTAGTGCACAGCGCTGCTTAAGGGGAAGCCTGTGTTCCCCTCTTTCACTTTGTATGAAAAACAATAGTTTCCCCCGAGTCCCATGCTAAGATCCAGGCAGCAAGTCTCACAAGCTTGATTTTCCCGGTTCTCCCCCCTGCACCCCCGAACGCTGTTCCCCTGTTCCCCATGAATCACACAGGCCTTGTTTTACCACCCAGCTTATTTGATGCCCGTGAAAGATGAATGGCTTTGCCTAAAACAATTAAACAATGGCAAAACCGAAGTGCAGCACAGAGTAAACCTTACTGCCCTGCAGAGCTCCCTTTCTCTTTTTCCTGTTTCTGAGACCAGGTCTGGGTTTCTTTGCCATCCCTCGTATTTGCTGGAATTCTTCTAATCACTGGTGTTTCTCTTTGGAAATTTGAAATTCCGGTCATTTGTCTTTCCTCATTTTCTTTCCAGGAGGAAGCAGTGCTCTGTATGAAAGCTCTACCGGATAGAGCACGTGTGGATCTGGATGAGGTCTTGGTCCTGGCACTTGGGACTATGTGGCTCTGACCCCTGGGTCTATCACTTCAGGATGTTACTTCTCTCACTTGCAAAGGTGGTTGACTTGCTTTGACTCTTAAGGTACTTGGGAAGTCACAAAAATATGATCTATGCAGAAGCAGCTTGGAAATTTGAAAAGGTGCTGAATAGGGGGTACCTGGGGGGCTCAGCCTGTTGAGCAGCTGACTCTTGATTTTTGCTCAGGGTCCTGGGATCAAGCCCAGCATGAGGATCCTGCTTGGTGGTGATGGTAAGGTGTCTGCTTGAAGATTTCTCTCCCTCTCCCTCTGCCTCTCCCTCTGCTGCTTACTCTCTCTCTCTCTCTCTCTCTCTCTCTCTCTCTCTCTCTCAAATAAATAAGTAAATCTTAAAAAAAATAAAATGAATTAATAGGAAAGGAATCAGACCGATAAGTCTTATGGCAAACGTTAGCAAAGTCTATTCCAGTGTTTCCTGGAATATTCTTTAATTGGGACAGAAATACTTAATTTTTAATGGCAAGTAGCAATTCTGGGTGGCTGTTGCTATAATTACATTTCAAATTTCTACCTTACCATGAGATATGACTTGATTGAGGACCAAATCTTCCTTACCTGCAAAAGTATTCTGCCACTAATTTGTATCACCCTGAAAATGCAACCATGAAAGCCCTCAATTGTTCAACAACTAATAAAGTTTCTGGAGAGTCATTGTGGCTTTCTTCACTTCGTGCTCACAGAGCAAACAGGTTAAATTATATTTGGTTTGGCTGCCAGGGTATGTAGAAGGCAGCACTTATCAGGGACCAGGACTGTGGGTCTTTATGATGGTGGTAGAGTGCCTGGAGAGTGAAGCACATTTTCCACGATGAGCACCTCATAGTGTTGCCTTGAACAGCCCTCCTCTACGCAGCCCAGCAATGAGCTAGCTCACCCCGGAAGGCTGCAAGGGTGCTAATATACAAATTCTTTCACATTTGGCATCCAAGAACATCATGGTTCTCATTCTAGCACATCTGAAAACATAAACTTGAGCTCTTCCAAATCCATCAGATAGTCCTTGTCTCTTTCCAAATCCTATAAACACAGGCAAGGAGGCAGGGATTTAGTGACGTCACTCAACCGAACAACCCTTGCTGAGGCTAGATGCATTCAGCCTACTTGCCCTGTGCCTGTCAACTTCTGCTTTGAGCTTCATCGTACATTGGGAGGATTTACTCTTTCCCTTTGTGTGACAGGGGAAAAATAAGCAAGGTAAACATCAGTTCTCTCGGGACCACAGCCTTTAGGAAGCAGCCCAAGGTATCACCCATTCCCAAAGTGAGAGAAACATCCCTGTAAGTATCAGAGGGTCACATGGCCTAACTTAGAAGGGACTCATGTATGTACGTGGATCACTGAAACATCAGGATAGCCTGGTGAGGGTGAGCTATCTCCAGGGATGTGTGGCAGTAACTTGACCATGTTTGGATGAGTGCGTCCAGGTGATTCAATGCCATGGACACATACTACTGAACACCTGTATTGGTGAATTCACTGTGAAAGAGAAGCCAGGACAATGAGGCCATGGGGGAATTTCAGGTGAAGCAGCTTGCTACCCTCTGGGAGTGGGGGCAGTACGTGCAGGCTTGTGTGCTCCTTCGGGAAAGAGAGCACAGAGACAAAAACCCATGAGTGGTCACCCAAACCCCCATATGAGGTGAAACGATAGGGGGAGTGAACACAGAGATGATTGACAAACTCCCTCTTGAGGCTCCTTTGTAAAAATCCACGTGCCTATGGTCCTTAAAAAGGATTAAAGAGATTAAAAAACAAACAAGTGGACAAACAAAATTTGGGGGCAAATGTGGAAACACATGGTACTTGAGGGGATTAAGGAGAAAAGCACAAGAGAGAGAACAGAAGACAGAGTCATCTACCAATTGTATCCATTTTTAGGAATTGGGATAAAGAGTCCCCTGAGGAATGTTTCTGGAAGAAAAGGATTAATCAGTCGATTCCTGAGAATTTGACCCTTGATTAAATCCTCCTTGCCATATTGACTCAAGTTTCCAAGATTAAGGAGCCACAATTACTATGTTCCAGATGAAGCTCTTCTCTTTCCTTGTCAAGGTTGTTTATCAAGTAACAAGTGGCAGATATTGATGACATGCAGCTGCACGGAGAATGGGACTCGCCAGATACCCCTGAGCCCGAGGGAGCTGCAGGACTTAAAAACTATTGAAAGTTGAAGGGTCCTAGAGCCTATGGCTTCCCTGAACAAAGGGGATCCACGTCCCCCAGTATGCCCCCTTCAATCACACCTATCCTTGGTATAGGGTGGTGGAGACAATGGAAATTGTGCCTGGGAGCCACACACAGCCACTGCTGTGCTGTCTCTGCACATGCTCTATCGTGCTTGTCTCCACCTTTGCTTAAAACTAAATAAACCTGGCACTGGCTGAATCTATTGGGTGCATCTGATTTGCCAGTCTGAACTCAACACTGATCAAGTCTCATGGCTCTAAAGGAGAGAGCGGTGGGATAAGAAAACCCTCCTGTGAACTTGTAGAAGTGTGTTGGGGTGAGAGAAACAGAACAATCATGAAAATGTCCTGGATCCACTATTCTAATTACGTGATTAGAATATTCAGATGGGTGCACAGGTGGGAAGGCCAGAGAAAGATGAACATGTACTTAGCATGCATGAATGAGTCAAGGTCTCTGTGCTGAAGAACATTTAGCACGTAAATTCCCAGCAATAATTTAAAATGATTTATGTAGAAGAAGAGCTGCCAATGCTAAAATGTCCCACCTAAATACTGGTGACATGCTATATGTTTTTCCTAGTATTTTCCGAGGACCCCAAAGAATCTATTTGAATAGAAAAATAATAGAAGTTCATGACTTACTTAAACACCTGTGGTTTGGTGGTTTGGAGGTTGGATACAACATCACTTTCCATACAAGTAATTTAGGTTAAAAGGAATTTAAGTAGCTCAAAGCTGAACACTGGATTCTGTTGCTTTGGGGTTCACTTGCTAATCATTCATTTATAGCATATCTCCTATGGATATTTTTCTGTAAGTCTCATTTTGAAAGCAGTCTATTCTGACCATATTTTTCAAGGAAATAAAACGTGGTGGTGATTTAGGAGGCTCTTAAACAAATGTCATTAGTAAGGCTCGTAAAGCCAGACAAAGACAAGCACAATATAGGCAAATCTCAACAGTTGAGTACTGACAAGAGGATGGGCTCGATGTCAAGAAGGCTAAGAAAACAATTCAGACAGAATCTAGCAGCAAATAGAATTTAGCATTTAAACAAGCAATTAAATACATTGTGTAGATGCAAATAAAAAAATGAAATGAAGTTGGTTAGTGTTTTCACTTTGATTCTGGGACTTTGTATCACAAGATCAACTCACCTGGGGGACAGACGCTGGGGATTTAAATCTCCATGATGACTAAAAATGATCTTAAGTTTCCGGGGAGTGTCAGGCAACTCTCCTGTCAGTTATGGAGCTTCAGAGGACTGAGGCACCATCTCCAACATTCCTGAAACCATAGAGTTGTTTTTATGAGTCATTGATGACTATTTAACTTCTACCAAATTTTGATTCCCTTTTACCCGTTTCTTCCTGCCCCCTCCTCTACCTCTGGCCACCAGTCTATGGTCTGTATATATGAGCTTGGTTTTTGTTTTTGTTTTAGATTCCACATATACAAGAGATCATGTAGTATTTGCCAATTTTAGACAATTTAGTATTTTAGATAATTTAACAAAAAAATAGCCTTGGAGTTCCAGTTTAAAAGAAATAATTGAATAGCTAATCTTAAAACTGAGATTTTTAATGGATTTATTTCCTCATTTATATTAATACATTAGAACACAGGCAACCATTTATTATGGAAGTTAATTTTGCAATCAGTGACACAGATGCGAAGCATTTACAAGGACCATGCAAAACAAATAGTTTTCTAAGTCCCTGGGTCAGGATGAGGAACAGGGAAAAGTTCACAGCTGATAAGATATAGGGTTTCGATGTTTGGAGGTTAAGAACTTAACTTAGTCACCTTTAGTTAAAGTTGGAACCTTGGAATTTCTTTTTTTTTTTAAATTTATTTTATTTATTTATTTATGAGAGACAGATTGAGAGAGAGAGAGAGAGAGAGGCAGAGACACAGACAGAGAGAGAAGCAGGCTCCATGCATGGAGCCCGATGTGGGACTCGATCCCAGGACTCCAGGACTACGCCCTGAGCTGAAGGCAGGCACCAAACCACTGAGCCACCCAGGGATCCACAGAGCCCTGGAATTTCTAAAGATGTTGTGGTTCCTTACATTCTTAACCAACTCACCCTTAAAGCAGCAGAAAAACCCTTAATCCTTTATTGGTATGAATTAGTTGTTGTTTTTAATAAATTCAGTTACTGTATTCTTTTTTATTACAATAATTTTATTTTTTAAGAAAAAAATATTGGGCTACATTCACTTAAAATAGTTTTGAGCTGAAATAAAGAAATTTTAAGGACCATTAATGCTGTATGCTTCAAAAACATGGTCCCAATTTTAGATGCCATGATCCTGAGTACTTAGTCCTTGAGTCTGGTTCGGCAGGAGCCTGGTGTGTCTATGAGGAATAGAAGTGAGGGAGCCAACAGTGATGCTTCTGGAGATGAACACAACAGAATGCAGATATTCAGCCATGTACCTGGGGTCCACCTTTACAAATTCCAGATCAAAACAATGCATTACACAGGCATCTAAACACTAGAGCAGTGGTGGTATCTTTCCCAAATTTCCATAATCCCCTTCTAGTTAAATTTCTCTTTGGTAGATATTTTGTTTCTTGAACAACATTCCCCAAAGCTGACCTTTCCCATGCCTTGCTGAATGTTGGGGCTTTGTCAGAATATTTATTTTGTCACGTCCCCAATTATGAGGTATGTCAGAGGCTGTGGTTGTCTTTTCTCCATGTTTGTTAGTCATTGGAGATTTCAAGCTCCATCCAGACTTTGCTACATTGCCCACTTTTTCTGAAATGCCTTTGTTTCACTTCATCACTAATCTCATCGTGAAAAGATTATACCCTGGAGCCCACATTAACATTCTCCTAGGTTGTATTTTATACAGCTCTGACTCAAAAAGATTGAGTTTGGAAGCCTTCAGTTTCACATGTCCCTTATGCTAATGGTCTATTCGGTAACCTTCTAACAGCAACTGTACCTGCCAAATAAGTGAGGGGGGAAGGAACACTTTTATTTAGATTGAATGCAAAAAAAAATTTCTATTTACTTGTTTATTAAAAAAAAGAAACTAGGTTGAACAGAGTTAGAATCATCTGAACAGTTAATCTCTTTTCTTATGCACCTAAAGATATCCCCATGTGGAGATTGATCAGTGCTAATATATTCATCACCCAAAGGAAAGCCCTGGCTACTGAAGTGAGGCTATAATCCATGGGATTTCCTAATTTTATAATTAATTCTCAACTGAAATTTTTATATTGGACATTTGTATTTCCATATTCTCAGGTAGTCACCAGAGCTTTCTGGCCCTGCCTCTGACCTCTGTCCCACAGATGTGCTTGGAAATCATTTGAAGGGCTCCTGCACCTGACACCTAATGAAAGGTCAATTAGAGAAGGGGAGTCCTTCCCTAGTTAACTCCAGGTTGCTCACATAGTAATGAAAACAAATCTTTTTACAACAAAAAGCAGTTTACTCATTTGGATGTCCCCCCTGCCTCGTTCCCTCTCAATTCTCCTTTCAATTTGGCAAAACAAAGCAAGGCCAATAATTAATGTTTTTTTTTTTCCTTTCCTCCTTTACCTGGGTTGAACATTATGGGCAGAATTTCAAGATGATTTATGACATCATCTCATCACCCGATATGGAAAACCATTTACATGAGAAAAGATGTTTCCATGGAGAAAAGAAAAAGAAAAAAATGACTCATCTGAAAAATAAAAGTAAACTTCATAAAATGTGAAATTCACCTTTTCACAGAACTTCAGGATGATATTGTATCTCCCAGACTAGAGAGAGCAGTCGGGACAAGAAATAACGAGCTGAAAGTAGGCTTCTAAGAAACAGAAGAGAAACTAATAGTACAGTTAGCCTATCAAGGATAGACTCTGCAGAGAAATAAAACCAAAAGAAGCTAAGAACATCCCCTCTTAAAGTTTGAAAAAGAATGAAGAATTGAAGTCCAGGAAGTAAAAATGAGAGACAAAGATAACAAGATCTAATAACAGAAATTGCAGAGAATGAAATAGAGAATCTGCAAAGTGAAAGCAATCCCCAAATCAAGAAGATGTAAAACCTAATCTCCAAGCTAAAAATGAATGGGATCCTTCACATCAAGAGGTTACAAAAATTCTAGGAGAAAAAAATAATAAAAAGCTACATATATATGTAAATATATGTATATAGTACATTTATAAAACAAATATATGTATTTATAAAATTCAAAAACAGATGGGGAAAATTCTATAAACATACAGGTATGTTGGTTAAACCATTGCTTAGGTATAATAGAAAACTTTAAACACTTTTAGAAATGCAAGGGCTCAGAACGTAGAACACCAATTTACCCAGAGAAACACTCTGGCCAATGGAACATAAATAAAAATAATTAATTCAATACTGGGAAAGATACGGTAGAAGAAAAATGATGATGAACAGTGAAACCACTAAAATATAAGAAGATTAGTAATTGTTAAAGTCATTAGGACACCAAGAAAATGTACAAGTAGTTAGTCAAAGAATATGAAAATTGGAAGGTTGTCAGGAAGAAAGAGAAAGTAAGGGCTTACAAAAATTCATATATTTTTTCATAATAGAGACAATATTAATGGCTTTATCCTCATCAAGCACAGAGAAACTACACTCATAGTCCATGGTACTCACCTGAATATTTGCTTACAAACAAAATCCAGCTCTGATGAACTTAAGTAGACAAGGGATTCATGGCAAGGGCTTTAGGCAGCTCTCTTGTAATGGACAGGGAGTTTGAAGAAAGAGGTTCAGGCAGAGACAGAGGAAGGCAAATCACAACCAGAATCCTGAGTCAGAACATGATTTGTATGCTTTTACCAGAACCATCATCCCAGCCCCCTTGCCAACGTGGTTGGCACCACTGCTCTTCATGCCATGACCAGCTGTGGGGTCTTAATTACCCTGCCACCCTTGGGAATAAGCTTTGCCTAAAACTGCATCTCTATCCTCAAGAGAACCACCAAATGTGCAAAGTCCATGGTAGGGACCTCCAACTGGCTGAGCTAAGGACATTTGCCCACCTCTTGGCTGCCAAAAGGATACAGCTACCATCATCTCCGCTCTGCCTCCCCCTTGATGGGATATCTGTAGTTTGAAAAATGTGAAAGAACAATTGTCCATTCCAGAAAAACACACACACACAAAGGTACATACACATCCTCACATTTTTAAATGCAGTGTGAATTGAAGCCCTTTGGTAGAAAAAATAGAAAAGCATTGGACTATATAAATTATACATGTATATATATATTTTTTCTTGAGTCAAGGGTTTAGAGCAGCGAAAGAAGACCATCATTCTAGGAATGATGGTTAAAGTCAGCACGAGACCTCTCATTTTCTCTTCAGCACATCCTACCACTCCAATGGAGGACCACAGTCACCACTACATTTGGCTGGAAGACCAAGTGCAGGACTGCGAAAATGAATGCTTATGTCTCTAGTATAATGAGGCTTCAGATTCAGGTTAACCTAAAATGACTCTTTTCCCAGTGAATTTTACCTAAATGTCAAAAGTTGTGTGCCAGGACTAGCTCCAAATATTTTCATTGCCACCCTGATCTGGCCTAGAGACAAGAACATAACTTATAGAGGCTCCAGTTGCAGTGAACATACAGTGAGTCACTTTTATTTTTATAAGGATTTCCCTGCCAAGTTCTAAAACATGGAAACTTGCATTAGCATGCTTGAGACAGCACACAGTGTTTGAGGGTCTTCATTGATTTCTGCTTCTCAACACTTTTGGAAATTTAAAATGGCCATGATTTTCAACTTTTCAAAATATTATTTTTATCCCTTTGCTAAATCTTGAGGTCTAAAGGTGTCAAGATACTATCCCTCTATTTTTTTCTTTATTTAGATAATTTTGCTGTTGCTTTATGACTGTTCTTCTGAATATCAATGACCAATCCCAGAGAATTTTATCTCTAGGATTTACCTATTCTTTTCAAATGGAGATTTCATCCTGATGCCAAAAATTAGAAAAATATCTTCAGATTTTTTGATAACTTTGATAGTTACTGTCAAACCTCATAAATATTATTTCAACTCATATTAGGACTACAGGACCCAGCTTACATATCCAGAGGATGATGATGTTTCTGAGCTGAGGTTGATGGTAGTTTAGTCATTAGTCAACAAATACTTAATGGATTAACTCTGTACCGAGCACACCTCTAGGCATTGGAAACACATCATTGTACAATAAAGACAAAAATCCTGCCTGCCCACAGCTTCCATTCCAGTAGGAGAGGCAGAAAATTAATAAAACAACCAAAGTAGAGAGCCGGTTACAATATGATAACTGAGGTGGGGGAAAACACACAAGAGGGAGGGAAATGGGTTTGTGACTTTAAATGAGGTGGTTATGAAGGTCTTACTTCCAACATGACTTTAACACATGGACTTGAAGAATGTGAGCGATGATGGCTGTGACATCTGGGGAAAGAACTCTCTGGTAGGAGGAAATCACCTGTAGAAATAGCATTTGAATAGCCCGTGAAAAGACCACAGTGTCTGAGAAGTATGAAGGGGCTAGTGCGGCAGCCACGTGGGCACAGCACGTAGGTGACCATGCTGATGCTGAACGTACCTGAAAGATAGTCAATGTGTTCAGAAAATGGCATTAAGCCATTTCATTAAGCCATGCAAGGAGCATGGTAAGGTGCTTTCTGTGTTTCGCTCAGCAGAGAAAGGGGAGTCACAGCAAAAAAGGGACCCTCAAGCCGTGCCATCCATGTGGATGGAAGGGTGCCATGAATACAGGAGAGCTTAATAAACATTTAATGCATTAATCTAAAGCAAGCTCATATATGCAAAGATGCCAGGTTAAGAACAGATGGAAAATACGTTTTTTTCAGGTCTTCATCATAGTTTGAATATTCATAGTCTGAAGCACAAGGAAGGAAGGTGCTGGTTTACTGTACATGACCGAAATGAGATAGATTTGAAGTTGCGAGTGGTAGCAGGGCTAGCATCTTGGCAGAACAAAAAGGCTTCAAGGAAACGTCAGAGACAGAGAGCCCTGGTGGTGCCCTCATAACTGGAGAAAATAAATGCTCCATATAACAGTTCAGTTTGGAATCAGATACTAACAGGGAGCAAATCACACAATCTTAATTCGGTAGCAACACTTTCCCTTGGCCAAGAGAGAGGTTGTGTCAGAGTCTCATCTGTCCTTCACAGCAGATGTCCATAAATGTCTATTGAATTAATTGCAGGTTTATGCCATACCTAAGGAAAGTTCTTGGAGGCACCGAGTTCCACACTACGACCAAACCCATCTTGTCTAAGCTTCTCTCAGCAGCTCTGGACAAAAGCTCTCTGTTGAGAATGAACACTTTGCCAAATTGGCAGCATCCGTTAGTTTTTCTTTTTTTTTTACTTAGTTTTATAAGTCCATGATCCATCTCGATCCTGTCTTGCCTGATAAGATTTTGGCAGACTATAGACTGACTTGACCTAGAAACTTGCTTTTTGTTTTGTCCGGAGTTTTTTTGTTTGTTTGTTTTTGTCTGTTAGCATATCCATACCAACCTGATGGGCCAAAAAGTGTACCAACGCTTGTCCCCTTGATCACACATCATGCATAAAAAGAGAGGATAGAAACAAGTATTTCTAAGATTCTGCTGCTTCAAAAATAAAGCAACACTACCTTAGTTATCATTCATCACTGCTCTTGGAGGCAAGTTCTTTTACAAATGAAGAGAATGACTTTGAAGCAAGTCAAGGCCACATTGCTTATCATACATAATCAGATTGAGCTAATTTGAAAATTCGTGCTGTTTCCCCTACAATACATCCATGCTCTCAAAGCTGAATTAACTCTATGTTGGCGGATGGATTAATGAGGGTTTTGTCTGGTTCTTTCCTTACATATTCACCATTACCTCTCTGATATCCCAAATTAAAAACCTTCTCTGCGTGTTTAGCACAAAGCAAAAACCTGAGGCGAGGAACAGTGGGACACTGAGATGGGCTCAATTCCTCCCACTCAGATGTAGGCTATGCTAGGGACCTTATATCCACCACACTAGGTCACCTTTACAAACTTGCATATTAAATAACATGGTGATCTTCATAAATTATTTTTGAGGACAAGAGGTAATAACATCTCTTCATTTAGTTGTGTTAGAGCTGATGACTAGCAGAGCTGATATTGGACAGCTGTCCATATGTCCTCCAAGTCTTTGAAATCTATTTTTTCACTGTTACTGTCTTTCTTACATTATTTTTCTGTCTAGATTCTCCCACTTTTCCAAAAAAAATTTGATATTTGTAATGTTATTAATTGCAACAGACAAAGCTCTCTGATAGCAGAGCATATTCTTTTTGAATATGGCTGGGAGCCCTGGGTGGGGTGTCTTTTTTATTTAAGATTTTATTTATTTATTTATTTATTTATTTATTTATTTATTTATTTATTTATTTATTTGAGAGAGAAAGGAGAGCTCAAACAGGGGGAACAGCAGAGGGAGAGGGAGAAGCAGGCTCCCCACTGAGCAAGGAGGCTGTCGTGGGGCTCTATCCCAGGACCCTGGGATCATGACCTGAGCAGAAGGCAGATGCTTAACCGACTGAACCACCCAGCGCCCAGGTTGGCATTCTTAAGCAGTATAGTTGGAGCATCTCAGCATCTAATGTCACAGAACCTAATTACCACCTGCAGTAAAGGTAAGAGCAGAATGTATCAAATTATTTACAGAGGTATCCCCATTTTATGAGCATGCAGACTTAAAGAGATATACACAGAAAAAAACAAAAATAAAAAAGTCAGTTAGATATTCAGTGTCACTCATAGACCTCAATCCTATCCCCTGCCCTTTGAACAGGGTTGAACTGTGAATAACAATTGAACTGAGAAGCCCAGGGACTTCTGCAAGACTCTGGGGACACTGACAGATGGATTGGTTCACACAGGGCACCTTCTCAGCATTTGTGGCCATCCCATATTACCAAGAAGAGAATATACGTGAAAATCTCTATGCAAAATTTGTTTCCATCTATGAATATCATTATAAATGCAAAACATGCTAATTGCATACTATTAAAAATATACAGACGTTCTAGGGACCCCTGAGTTCCTCAGTTGGTTGAACATAGGACTCTTAGAGCTCAGGTCGTGATCTCAGGGCCCTGGGATCCAGCCCCACATTGTCGGGGTCCCAGCTCAGTGGGGAGTTTCTGATGGAGATTTTCTCTCTTTCTCTGACTCTGCCCCTCCCCCAGCACATGCTCTGTCTCTGTCTCTGTCTGTAAAATATTTTAAAATAAATATTTAAAAAAATATACAGAATTTCCATCCATAAGCCCATTAATAATAAGTAACATATGTAAACAACTTAACACATGTTTTACCAAAATTTTAAATCCTACATTTGAAAAATATAACATATATAATGCATTTCGGCTTACCATATTGCATGTTATAACATACTGTATACAACTTTCTATTTTATCGTAGATGGAACTAGCCCATTCTTTTTAATGACTGCCTTGTACTGTATTATTTAGTTATCTCTGCAACATTTCAAGTTTACTGTTTCTAAAAAAAAGGTGGAATAAGCATTTGTATACATATCTTTTTGTTTTTATATTTCTAAATGTTATTAGAGTTAGAAAGAACTGCTTTGTAGGTGCATTATATAATTAGATAGATATAGGTTGGTTGTTCACCAAAATTGTGATACTTTAAATTTCTACTGATAGTTAAAAGTAAATGAATGTTGTTGTTGTCGTTGTTTTTAATTGTTCAACTGGGGTATGACTCTTTTTGGTCTTTCCATTTGGATAAAGAAAGCATCTCATTGTTAAATGCAAATATATCCCTTACTGCAAGTTTGATTCTTTTGAAAGACTGTATTAGAAATTTGTATTTTTCTGTGAATTACCCATTCATATCTTAATGTAATTTTATTATTGGAATGCAGACTGATTTCTAAATGTCTTTCTGGTTGATTTTTATACACTTACAGGCATTAATTTATTACCACATCTGTTGGAAATATTTTTGCTGGCTTCTCTTTCAAGAGTCATCCTGACTTTTGGTCTTTGTTTATTTGCTTGTTTTTTGTTACACAAAATGTTAAGTTTTAATTCAATTAGAATAACAAATATTCTTTTTTCTGTTATTTGACTTAATGATATCCTTAAAAAGAACTTTCCACTTACAGTTTATTTTAAAACATTACCTATATTTGCTTTTATTCCATTAAAATCTCTATATTTACATTTAACTACTTGGTACATAGAGCAAGGTTGGAATTCAAACTTTAAAACATTTTTGTATTTATTTACTTTAAAAATAGTTATCCTTAAAGTCTAAGGGCTTACAACCGGTACAGTAGTCTCTCACAGAGCTGTATTTTAGGGTGGATAACATCACGAAGCATTTTTATGAATAAGTATTTCACATCTAGCAAATATAACTATGTAGGTAAATGTATATACACATAAAACTATACATATAAAAGTATATATGTATCAGCATACACATAATTATATTTAATATTAGGATTATGTATATATGTAAAAATAATCTTATCTGTCCACCAAATATTTTAATTTGTTTTGAACTGTTTTTTTTTACCAAAATACGAATCTTAGAATATCATAAACAGTAAAATAAATTTACACATTAAATTCGAGTTTTATAATTTTGTATTTAATGTAGTTCACTGAAAACTTATGTTAGATATTCTGAGTTCAACAAATTCTGAAAATTTATTTATTTTTTTAACAAATCTTTCAAATAGGCTGCTTTTACGGTCTGTTTCAGGAAGCAACCCTAAGAAATATAAACTTAAGATATATGGACCTAATTACTTAAAATGATGTATTCTGTCCTTTAAAAAAATTTGAATATATACTTTATCTCATCCTACTTAATAACATAAACAGACATAACTGAAGACTTTTGTAAAATAATAGCCTTTCCAGTTCATTATCCAGAACACAAACTTGAGTCAGTTTATATGTAAATTGATTTTCAAGTGGTGACTTTTTTTTCATTTCTAATAATTTCCTAATATATTTACTTTAAAAAAACCTGGGTGCTCTTTTTTTAAAAAAATTTTTTTCTGGGTGCTCTTTAATACAAAGATGACAGTTAGTTTCATCTTGTGCTGAGAAAATTTCAGAAATGCATGTAAAGGAGGCTCAAATCGACCCAAGTTTACTTACCTTGAAAACCAAAATTAAAATCGAAATGACCTTAGATCATATGATTTTTCTTTTTTTAGCTGCTGCTGTTTGCAGCATACTAGGATGGAGAGAGAAGAGAAATTCTGCTTTATGAATATGATTCCACTTACACTTAACCTAATATGTAGAAAGTTGTTCATATTTGTTAAGCATCTAAGATCCAGCATGTGTCCTAAAAATGGAAAACAGCAAGGCTCCACTCCAAAATAAAGGAGAGAAAAAAGAGAAAGAACAGATTATACCAATAAACAATAATTTGAACTCTGCTTTTAAAAAATGCAGTATCCACCCTAATAAAATAGATCTCATAATCTGTCATTTCCTCAAAGTCAAATCTTAAGTCAATAAACATGTAAATTAGACGAAAATGTCTCTCCATGGATATTTGCTTAAGTAGTTTCTAAATATCACTTTATGCAGAAAGAAATGGTTTATTTTACTATGCTCCTGCAATTTAGAGAGAAAATTCATATTACAGAGACTATCTTGAACATCCTTTAAATTGTTTTTTTTTTCCCCTTTAGCCCTGCATTTTAAATTAACCAAGAGAAATTAAAAGAAGAACCAGAGAAAACCAGTGCAAGATGACAGGATGATTTTATTTTATGTATGAGTCTAAATGAGATTTTAGAGAATGGATACCGTATTCCTTAACTGGATCTGTGTGGTCAAAGACCATTAGGCAACTTTGGAAGATTCCATAGGGACACCTGGGGCCAGACGTTTGTATCCCACTGGACTGAGTCCACTGTTTGTCTTTCTGCATGGAGAATTAATAAATGTATCAATCTTCTACTAGCGGCCCTGAACTAGAGAACATAAAGGAAATAGAATAAGTGGGAAAAAAATTGCACATGTGCCATTTCCCTTCCCCTAACTCGTAATCTTCTCTCTTCTGCGCATTGAACTTATTTTTCCTTCAGATTTTTTCATATTATTCTTTTTTTTCTCTTGTTATTAGTTATGTCTCTTAGCATTCCTGACTTCATTGCCCTTCTCTGCCTTAAAGTGATGTCTTACCACCTGGGCGGGGGCTGTAATTTAATGGAATTGGCCACCTTTGCATACCTTCTGCTCAGAAGATCAGTCAGTGGCCTTGAAGTGTCCGATTTCATTAAACGATTTTAGTTTCAAGGAGGAAAAAAATTAAATGGAAAGTTAAGGAAACTGCACTCAGGAAACACGTATGGTGCCAACAGCCTTAGAGCACGGGATTCCAAAAGTCATTTCAACATTTCTGAACTGATAAGCTAATTAATTATTAAAACAGAAACACTCTGAGGATACCTATGACCAAGGTTAGAAATACACTCCTTTTCAATCCCTCTTTCTTTCTTTTTGTATTCTGTAACTGCAGAGTGTTGCTTTTCAAGTGCACCAGGATGATTCCAAGTCAATTATGTAGGTTTCAAATCACAGCAAAGAATCAGAGGAGTTAAAAAATACATAAATTACATTTAAAAAAAAAGATTACAGGTTGTTTTTTTGACATTTAAATCTTTGTTGTACACCAACCACTTCAAAACTCTGCTGTGGCAAAATTTAGAAATATAATGCTAGGTATCATCTACACTCATATATATATATATGCATAAATATATATATATATTCATATATATATATATATGAATCAGCTGAACGTCCTCCCCCACATCTCCCCTTACAACTACAATGGTTGGTCCATCACTCCTGTTACAGATGGCTGGAAAGTAAAGATAGTGAAATCACAATGAAGCAAATGAAATGAAATGAAGTAAAATAAAATGAAATAAAATAAAATAATAAAATAATAAAATAAAATAAAATAAAATAAAATAAAATAAAATAAAATAAAATAAATAAAAACAGTTCTGTGAATTTGTTAGTGAGAATTTACTGTGTGGGTTCATAGTCTTAAAAGCTGGTACCCAAGTTCCTCTAAGGCATCTGTCTTCCTTTAGTCAAATAGAGTGGTTAGTCATTTTGGTGTGGAAACATAGAAAGTGAGGGACAGAACAAATCCAAGAGTTGAACTGCAATATGATCTGTATGTTCAGTTGTCTTCCTAAGAGGAGAGGAGGAACAAGCTGGGGGTCCTCATTAGATTCTGGAGCTCAGGTTTGTTGAAATGGTCATGGGATTTTCAAAGCACAGAGGTAGAACCACTGAATTTTATATTCTTAGCATCACTATGATATAAATCTCTTTACCCAATTATTTCAAAAGCCAATCTAATATAATGTAATATAATATAACATAAATAATAAATGCCTTTTGGTATCAGTTTGGTTTTCTCTTTCTGGGGGGAGAGGGGTCCTTTGACTTCTGTAGAAATAAGTGAAAAGTACTGAGTGTTTTTTGGTCACACAGAAAGGGATGGCACAGTATGTCAAACAGGTTACAATCAGGAAAATTGACTATTCCAATGGGAGGGTTTAATAGAAGGAATAGATTAAAAGGGATTGGGAGCTCAAAAGGGAAAATGGGGAGCATTGCAGTAACAGTATGAGAAAATGTGGTGGAAGTAAAATCATAGCAGACACTTGTTAAAATTGGCGAGGCAGATTTTATTCAGATTGCTGCGATAGGGGAGAGAGGCTTTGTGTCAGAAGTGAGCACAGCTCCACAGCAGCCAAAAGGTGGGAGAGTTTCTAAGTGCTAGAGTGAGCTAGGGAAGAGTGCTGGAGAACCTTACAGGGACATTGGTCAATGTCATCAGACCATCCATGCTTGCTAAATTGTCACTTAACCCAGGTTAGTCTCCCAGTCTCCAACAGAGACAGAGACTGAGAGGGACTAACTTCCTTGTTGGTTACATCCTTGTTGGTTACATCACCAAGGATGGATCCCAAGTCTTTGAGAAAGACATTCCTGAGTTGCAAAATTGGCAAAAGATCTGGAGAAGAATTCCATCTCAGAGGGGCAGAACAAAGAATTTGTGATCACAAGTTTTCCAAAGTTAATGCCCTAAAAAAAAAAAAGAAGGTCAGAGATCTGTGGTCAGGAAGAAAGTTGTCTAAAGTTCAGTCAAGCTGAGGAGAATGTTGGGGCATCGTGGGCAAGAGGAGAAAAAAAGGGGGAAAATCATCAAATGTTTTCAAATGGCAGAGGGGATCAGGCGCTGGGAATCAAACTACAGAGGAAAAAAAAAGGGGGGGGAAACTACAGAGGAAAGGACAGTGCTCAACCAACCAGCTGAGCTACTCAGGCACCCTGCACACAATATTTTTTTTTTTTAAAGCTAGAATAGGGATCCGTGGGTGGCGCAGCAGTTTAGCGCCTGCCTTTGGCCCAGGGCGTGATCCTGGAGACCTGGGATCGAATCCCACGTCGGGCTCCCAGTGTATGGAGCCTGCTTTTCCCTCTGCCTGTGTCTCTGCCTCTCTCTCTCTGTGTGTGACTATCACAAATAAGTAAAAATTAAAAAAAAATAAAAGCTAGAATAATTCCTTTTCTTTTTTTTTTTAAAGGACTTTGTGTATAGTAGGCTTGCTTAAGCATTTAGGTAGATAGTCATATCATAGTGATGCCAAGAATATAAAACTGACTAGTTCTACCCATGTGCTTAAAAAGAACTGAGGGTTCTGGGTGTGTGGCTATGGCAGGCCGCCACTGGATGTCCTCACGCCCACACCACTGACCAAAGGTACAGCTAAGGGAATCAGCAGAATTTCAACAGGGTATGTTGGTTGACTTTTGTTTATACAGTGCTAACTAACCTTTCGTGGTGGCTACAAAGCAGCAGAAAGAAATCTTCTAAGACAAATTTTAAAAGAAAACTAAAATAGTATTAAAAATGTGAAGCTCATATGTCAAATAATTGGATAGATGCTAGCCCATCCATGCAGGATGATCGTTATACTTGTGAAAGTTAGTAGAGAGTTGAAGGGACAGAACATTTTCTTTTCTTTTCTTTTCTTTTCTTTTCTTTTCTTTTCTTTTCTTTTCTTTCTTTTCTTTTCTTTTCTTTTCTTTTCTTTCTTTTCTTTTTCTTTTCTATTTTTTTTTAAGATTTTGTTTGTTTACATGTGAGAGAGAGAGCACTAGAGAGACAGAGCAAGCATGAGTGGGGGGCAGCAGGAGAAGGAGAAGCAGGGAGCCCCATGTGGGGCTCCATCCCAGGACTCTGAGATCATGACCTGAGCCAAAAGCAGACACTTAACCACTGAGCCACCCAGCCGCCTCTAACAGAATATTTTCTAGTCAACATTCACCCATACCCAAATGTATTGACCCAACTGGAGACACACATTTTTATTAGACATTGTAATCCCTCCAAAAGAGGGAACATATGTGTTAGTACATTCTTAAATGTTTGTTTTATTTAAGACATGCATGTTTATTCCCCATACACTTTTGGTAACTTTAATTAAAGGCTCTTTGCTTCCTTAACTCAGAAACTGAAATTAGCTGTTGCTCTTCTTTGCCCTGGTTTGTGAAATGCTAATAGCATTCATTCTGTGGCTTGGTCTATAGCAAGAGAGGAAATTGGAGACCTTGTTTATCAGCTAATTAATCACATCAACCCACTTTTATTCATCCAACCTGCCACGTTTCCCTACTTTCTCAAGAACAGTTGAAAGCCTGCTTGCATTCATTCTTTTGTTCAACATTTATTAAGTGCTTACTGTGTAACAAACATTGCTAGATGATCTTTCTGCTTGAATTTTCTCAATAGTCCATTTTAATTTTTTATGTTATGTGTGTTCCAGGCTCCAACAGTATCTATGGTTAATAAGCAAAGATGAGTAGACAGTAAAGGAAATTCAGAAAACAATTATTTTGAAGAAAGGAGAATGCATGCTTGGCAAGTTTAGGTTTTGAACCAAGCAATTTTGGGTTCCTGGGTTCCGATTCATCTGATACAAACACAAACCCTATGTTTCAGGATATGGGTTGGCACGTACTTCTCTGTTAACGTAAATGAGAAAAATGGGCTTTGGCGCATTTCTACATTTGTGTATTTCTACATCCCCAAGAGAAAATTGGCTTCTGGGAGTAGAATGTGCAGACTGTGGCTAATCAGCATCTATAGCCTTCTACATTTCACTCCAGAGAGGAGCCCCACGATATGTTTGCTGATAATGTTTTCCTTGTTGAAATGTTTATATTTATGTTTTATTTTACTATACACTCAAGTGCACTACTGGTTTTAAATCATCTATAATTAAACAACTCTTTCAAATGTAGAATTTCATGTTCCTTACATCTTAATCCTTTCATCTTGTGTGGATAAGTAATATGTTTAATAGTTAATTTTATTGAGCGCATATCCTAGGCCACACAATGTTCTAATCACACCTTACGTGAATCAACTCATTCAATCTTTATGACACCTAACTACCTATGAGGTCAGTACTACATCTCAAGTAAGTAAGTAAGTAATTTGCCTAAGGCTTCCAATAAATCTAAGTCCAAGGGATATGCATATTTGACCCCGCATGCCACTGTCTCTAATGGTTAATAAATATTGACAGATTTCCATGCAATCAGGCTCAATTTGCTTTTGTGTACATCATCCTCATTTATTCCTCATGGAAATCCTACATAGGAAAGGGTGTTATTACCTCTCTGTGAAAAATGAGGATATTGAGGCCAAGACAGTTAACTGAGGTCACGCAGGTAGTAAGAAGCGAAGGAGATATTTGAACTTGGTCAAACTGCTTCCAGACTCTGTGACCTTGCTCAATCTGCTACACCAGAATAAACAGCATAAGAAAACCTAATTGAATTTTTCAGAAATTTTGTCTGCATCAGCAAGGCAAAAAAGAGAAAAGAATACTCATCACTTCTACTTCAGTATTAGAAATTAAAAACTCAAATGTTTAGAATGAATAATTCTATATTCTATATACAGGGGACCTCAATATGGCAGTAGGTCAAGGTCATTTCATTTAAGAAACCACCACAGAGAAATTAAAGCAAAGGGGAAAACAAAAAAGGGCATCGACTATCTGCATAGGAGAGTGAGATCTCAACTATGCTTAACAAGGGAACAAGGCTGGTGCTTCTCAACCAATGTCTCCTTTTCTTCCTAACCCGATATTCAACACAGAAGAAAAGTTCAGAGTGAGATTAACTGGTGCATTGGATTAATCACCAAATAAACCATAGGGCTTGGATTATAGGAAGAAGTCTGATCTTCATATCCTGGGGGGGGAAAGAAAAGACATCTAAGAAAAGATAAGAAGTTTCACGGGAAGAACTAATGAAGCAATCATTGTGCATGGATAATGAAGATGAAGAAATTCTAGACTCAGTACCTCACAAGCCCCAGAAAGAGTCATAGAATTTTGAGGCATTCGTCTCCATTCCCAGCCCATCCTTTTCGAAGCTTCCCTTGTGCCTTCCTGTCTGTAGGTTTTCTGATACCCAAGGGTGGTTCTGTTTTCTTTCTCTTTTGGCATCTTGTAGATTTCACGTTCATCCGTTGAGGCACATTGAGGTGACCTGCCAAATAACTCTTTTTGGCAAAAAGAGTGTGCTGGGTTATTACTCTTTGGTCCAAATGAGCCAGACTGACTGTCTACACTGTGGGAATAGGCCAGATAATTACTTTAACCATATCTTTCCCTTTAGCTGTGTATACATGGTCCTCGTCTTCTAGATAAACTTGGTTAAACCTCATAGTGAATAATTACTGGCAAGTAGCCATGTGCCCAGAGTAATTTAATGTTCATCTTTGGTTTCTACGGGGTGCTAGTGACAAAAGCAAGTTTTGTTTATAGTTATGTTAAAAGGATTTTCTTTTCACAATTTAAAAGAAAATCTCTAGAACATGAAGAAAAGAGCACTCAGCGGTGGGGGGGGGGGCGTGGGGTGGTGCTGATTCCAAATTTTCCTCGGGAATCACAGACACAGTGCAAGAAGAAGCTAGTGTAGGTTAGCTTTTAGAAGCAGAAAGCCAGTAGAAAATGTACCACATTGCTCCTGCCTTACAAGTCAAGCAAATTTTATTACATTTAAATCATGCCTTCTGATGTAATGTCAGCATCTCTTTTGAATGCAAGGACCAGAGTTGCATTTTATTACAGAAGCTAAACAACTTGATTTTCCATGAACTACTACTGTGTCTTGCAATTGCAGAGAGTGAGAGAGACAGAGAGAGAAAATGAAGACAAAAGGTAGAGATCCAAATTCTGAATTGTGTTATGTATCGGTTTTAGAACCAGAAGGAAGGATTTGAACCTATCTCTCTTCTTTGCCTTGTGAAGATGTGAACAATTACCATCTTAATCTTCTTGTAAAGCCTGCTTAGGAGGCTTAAATTAGATCACATAAAAAATGACTTGGTAAGCTGTAGAACACTAAAATGCTAAATGTTCTTCACTGAATGACAGGAAAGATGTTTTAAATTGGTTTAAGATTTGCATACATTTCGAGAACAAAACAAAAAACACATCATGTTGGGGTAAAATGGATTAGGATGGCAAGAGAATGTCAGTGAAGAGACAGACAGTTCTGGGAATCATCAAATGGAGAAGAAAACCACACTTATGCAAATTTACACTTTCCTCTCTTCAGCTGCCACAAAAGAAACCTAGGAATTCAAGAGAGAAGAGAGAGGGGAGCAGGAGCAGGATGCAAATTTGTGATGTATATGAATACCTTCATGCTTTGGGGTCCAGAATTTTCCTTTAAGGAACTCTCCAGGACCATGATGAAACCGATTTCTTTTTAATTGAAATATATTTGACATATAACGTTGTATAAATTTAAATCATACAACACGTTGATTGACACATTTATGTATTTATAATATGATTGTAATTGTAGCCATAGTTAGCACCTCCATCATATCACCTAATTACCATTTTCTTTTGTCTCAGGAATAATTAAGATCTAGTCTCTTAGCAAGTTTGAAGACATAATACAATGTTGTCTGTATTTTCTCTACTGTGCATTACATCTCCATTACATCTCCAGGGGCAAATTTGTACCCTTAAACAACATCTCTCCTATCCCCCACCCCATCAGCTCTGGGAAGCACCATTTTTCTCTCCTTTTTTATGAGTTTGGTTTTTTTAATATTCCACACATCAGTGATATCAAACAATATTTGTCTTTCTCTGACCTATCTCACTTAGCACAATGTCCTTGAAATCCATCCGTGTTGTTACAAGTGGGAGGTTTTCCTTCTTTCTCATGGCTGAGTAATATTCCATTGTGTGTGTATAGTTATATATATTATATATGTATATCCATATCTATTTATATGCTTACATGGTATCTATATATAGAAGTCATATATATATTATACATGTATATCCACATCAATCTGTCTATGCATATGAATGGATAGAGATAGATAGATAGATAGATAGATATAGATAGATATAATATCTCCTTAATCCGTTCATCTGTTGATGGCACTTACGTTGTTTTCATATCTTGGCTACTATGAAAAATGCTTTTTTTTTAAATATGTTTTTTAAAATTATTTATTTATTTATGATAGTCACACACACACAGAGAGAGAGAGGCAGAGACATAGGCAGAGGGAGAAACAGGCTCCATGCACCGGGAGCCCGACGTGGGATTCGATCCCAGGTCTCCAGGATCGTGCCCTGGGCCAAAGGCAGGCGCCAAACCGCTGCGCCACCCAGGGTTCCCTGAACAATGTTTTAACAATCATGGCAGTGCATATAGCTCTTTGATATCCTTTCCTCAAAAGAAAAATCCTTAAGAGCAGGAACATTAATTATTTTCTTCACAGTTTGTTCTCAAACTAGAACACTGCCTAGCCCACACTGGGACCTCAGTAAATATTTTTTGAATGAATGAAGATATTTTAGGTAGCCAGGATAGCTCAGCAGAAACATAAAAATAGGACAATGTGGTGAGTCCGAAAAAAGGCTGTGTGAAGAAGGAGAGTGGCAAAGAAGATTGAAAAGGTAGTTTAATGTGGGGTAGCATCTTGAAGGCAACAGCAATATCTCAACAACATTCATATGAAGAGTCCTTAGTGCAATTCCGTACCCATATGTTTAATATGGTGTTGACCCAATTTTAAGGGAAACCGTGTGCTGCCTAAACCACTGAGAGTGACATCAAGGTGGACTTCCTTTGGGACACTATGATTCTAAGGTGTTAAACACGTTTCTTCACGGCATGTCTTATAGCTCCTTAAAGAATTCTGAGCTATGGAAATTATTGTGTTTAACATGGATAATATGGGTATACAAATAGATATGTGGTATTTTAATGTAAAGCGGGACCATAAATAGAACAACTTTCTGGATAACTGCCTAGTTCATGTGGAGAATTTCAATCAGAAAGTCAGAAACATACTTCATCTCAAGGAATACCAGCATATTCTCTTCCACATAACTTCAAGTATCCATAGCAACTTGAGTTGTGTTGACTTGATAAAACAACTAGCTTTTCTGAAGAAGATTTTAGTATACCAGTTATTTGTATCAGATTACTGTGCACCAAATTAAGTAACTCTATGTTTAGAGAAAATTGGAAACATAACACTGAATTTGAGAAAGAAAAGAGCTGTTACTTCCATGTGTATTCTAATAGCAGGAAGGATTTCTCTACGTTCAACAAAAAAACACAAACAAAAAGAAGCATCTCTGCTGAAAATTACCAGCTGTACCACAGAGTCACAACCTGAAATGATTCTTAACAAGAACAAACATTCCAACTATCTGAAAAAGTTGGAAAAAGAAGCCAAAAGTACTTAGATTGTGTTTTAATCACAATCAATGAGAACTGCTGTGTTTGGTAAGAAACATAGACAACTGAAATCAATAGAGTGTAAATTCTACTGTGGAGAAGCTTCCAATACAGATATAATTTCATATAAAGCACAGTTCCAAGAATATTACAATCCAGAAAGGAAGCTCATAAAAAAGTTTCCGAGGATTTTTAAACTACTATTGAAAGATCTAATATTACATTAGGAAGTAGTGACTCAAATTCCCAAGCCATTGTAAACACAGCAGAGAAATACCAAGAACTGGGAGTCTTCATTTTATAGAAGAAAATCTACATTTTCTATTAAGAGACCTGTGAATGGAGAAGAGACAATCAGAAGGAAAGAAATAAGTAGAATTGCAAAAGCTATGTTCAAAGTGGAAAGTGGGAAGGAGAAGGGAGTAAGTAGTCAAATGTTTCCAATTGCCAACAGTAAATTCTGATGGTGAAGCCTAATTAGCTGTCTCTAGTTTTCAGAAGTCATGTTTGGCTTCGAGATAAAGTTTTGTCTACATAAGTCAAAGGAGCAAGGAAATTTTTTTGTCTGTCTAGGCTTAAAATCTCTTTCACACTTACTCCAGGAACAACTCCTATGCTCTGAAGTTCTCTATGCCTCCATTGTACTTCCTGCGAAATGTGTTCTTCTGGGGATGTGGGTGTGAGTGTGGGTGTGTGTGTTCTCATGTGCATGTGCACGCGTGCCTGTGTGCAACATAGTTGTTAATGTTGCTTCTTTTCTCTTTCTTATTTGGAGTCTCCTTTCTTTGTCTAGCTCATTCATGCTGACAACTCCAATGGAATGGCGGAATTCCTCTTTCTTTGCTTTGTTATTTATTATTAATTATTACTATTATTATTAATATTATTTTTTTTTTATGGAGGGATAAAGGGGTAGAAGTTGAGAATGCTCAAACTCTTTTCTGATGGTGCTGTCTGATTATTCCCACTCTGCTGCAAGTGATGATTTTCCTGCTCACCTGGCAGGGGTAGAAGACAGTGTTGTACAAAATGATCTTGAAACTTGCCCACGGATCTTTTAATACATTACAGGCTACACTGAAGGTATTCCAACTCAGGATAGCTTATTACCTTTTTTTTTTTTTCATCCACCATCTTCTAATTGAGTATAGTTGGGCATGACAAAACTGAAGGACTCCATGGGTATACTCAGATAAATGTTTTTGTAAACCCTCAGTGAATACTTGGCCACCAGCTATAATAGCGACATACACATATCCTTCTCTATCACACAAATCCTTGCAAAACATTTGGATTTCTACTCCAAATATTAACAACAAATCTAAGAAAAATACTTTCTCTATAATATTTGCTTTTGCTTGAAATAACAAACTCTTTAGTAATGATGACATCTCTACATAAAACTTTGTTTAAAAATATTAGTGTAATTACTTATTCATGAACTGAAGATATCTGAATCAAAAAGAACAGTGTGGGGGGACAAAGTCGATTCCATCCTTTCAAGCCTACAGATTTGCACTGTTTTGTTAGACTTGATCGTAATTCTCCACGTAGCAACACAGATTTTGAATTTCGTGGAAATTCCTCTTAAATCCTCATAATAGTCTTGCTGTCAGTCTTAATTTTTAATGATAGGCACTTTTATTTACTTTTTTGTTGTTGTTGGTTTGACTATTTTCTTAAGTGTTTAGTGGGAAATTGGAATAGGCTGCACAATGTTCTTTTAGCCTAGCCCCATTTTAGACTAAAGATTGCATTGTTCAATTCTTAATATTCTTTTTTTGTTGTTTGTTTCTTTTCTTTTATCTTTCCATTGAATGCCAACCCAGGATCAGAATGTTTTACCAACATCTGTTTATTATTTTATTTAAACCCAAGGAACATAAGACTGTACACATGCACATTGTTTATAGGTTTACATATAGCCCTCAGATGACTTCCTCACATTTATTCTTGATGATTTGGCTCCAAGTCCATCTTTTAGATTCATTTTTTTTTCCTTGCCTTCAAAGCCAAGCATGTTTCTAAGTGGTACTGGTTGGATGATCACAACAGAATATCAAACAAGCCAATGTTCTATGTTTTATGTTCAGAACTAACAAACACCTCCTATGGCTTATATGAGTGCCTTTACAACAAAGCCAAAAGTGCGTGAGCTCAATCACGACCATCACTTACTCTGAGGAATATGGAGAAATGAAGGAATTCTTCTGGAATTATGTAGAGAATTATGGAAGAATCAGGATGTTCTTGCCTCTACCTGATTTGTTGATTAATGAATAAAGAGGCAGGTATTTTGTTTTTCACTTTTAAATATCTCCATAATAAGCCTTTTATGGTGATGGTAGATTATTTTATACTTTCAAGTAGAAGTAAAAAGTTTCTAAAGTTGCAGGGCTGTCTACGTTCTATTCCAAATCAGTGAAATATATCTGCAAACAGAGTCACCTCTCTGGCCTGTTATTTTTAATATGAGTTTCACACTCTATCCTCAAGCCTACTTTTTTCTTTTTGTAAATAGATATAGTATTTGGGGAAAAACACATATTGCTCAACTTCAATATATTTTTTAATTAGGAAAAAAACTACTTTCTTTGGAATTTTTAATTACATAGTTTTATTTCCCAAACCACTAAGTTGTTATAGACATTTAACATTCTTATTGTTAGGGGCACTTGGTGGCCCAGTAGGTTGAGCATTTGACTTTTGGTTTCAACTCAGGTGGTGAGCTCAGGTCGTGATCTCAGGGTCATGGGATCGAGTCCAACATTAGGCTTGAGCTCAGTACAGAGTCTGCTTCAGTTTCTCTCTCCCTCTCCCTCTGTCTCTTTCTTTCTCTAAAATTAATAAATAAATCTTTAAAAAATATTCCTATGGTTATAATTTTATTGGTTTTGGAAATATACAGACAATGCCGTGCTGGCCCAAAATTTACCCTGAAAATATTTTTGCAAAATTAAGGATAGCCTTTTAAGGACAGCTTGGTGATTGCTACTAAGTCTCCCACCCATATTCAGTTTGGATTCGGATGTTGTTTGCATTTGTGGGGGGTTTGTTTATATCTTTTATTCTCCATAAACTAAACTATGCTGTTAGACTATCAAAATGTATATTTATTTACTTATATATCAAGGTATCATCATGATTTTTTTGTCTTATAGAATAGGTAATGGCTCTGATTTATCTCTTTTGAGATCACTGAGACTTTGCAAGTAATGTAGTCTAAGTGAATTGTCTCTGTTCACCTAGCTAGTGAGGAATAGAACTGGTTAGGACAAGGCATCTTGAGTCCTCCTCAAGAGCTCAGCAGAGATAGCGTCATTTAATTTAAAGCTGATAGACTTATAAAGGAGTAAAGGAAAATTATCAGCTGTATTCATACCTCAAAGATCCTTATTTTTCTAGCTAGTATAGTTGGAGACCAGGGTTTCAGAGTCAGAAAGAACTCAAGTCAAACATCATTTGACGAGCTTTGTGACTTGGGGCTAGCTATGCTTTATTTACCCTCTTGTAAAATGGAGTAGCAACAGTCTAATTATTAAATAATGTAGTAACAGTAAAGTTCCTGCCATATGGTAAACATGCAGTACGTGAGTGTGTGTGTGTGTGTATATATATATATAGTTATAGAAAATATAAAATTATGATGTATTTTATCCTTCCTCCAACCTAAAATTCTAAGGTTATCATTCTAATGCTATGCAACATTGTTTATATTGGGGCTAAAAAGTCTGAAGTCTATTACGAATTGTCACAGAACAAACAAATGAATACGGCAATCCTCAGTTCCCTACTGAGGGGTACTTTGCTTTTCAGGAGATATTTGGCAATGTCTGGAGACAGTTTTGGTTATCGCAATGGCAAAGGGAGCGCAGGTGCCACTGGCATCAAGTGGACAGAATCCAGGGATATTGCTAAATATTCTACAATGCACAAGACAGACCTCACAACAATAAATAATCTCGCCTAAAATAACAAGATCGAGACGGAGAAATCTTGAAAACATTCTCAAGCTCTTCCCCTCAAATGACCTGATGACAAAAATGGATTCCCATTCCCATAAGATCAATTCAAATGAAATTATGGCTTGGGTTTAATTATATTCAATTCAACTTATCACAACGAACTTTTTACTTCAGAAAAACAGTTTTCTGATATGCTTTTAAGTTTTCATATGTTTTAGATCACATTCATTAAATATAATTACAATATATTACATATAGAAATTTAGGGCACAATTATAAATGCCATGATTCAAGAAATACTGTTTTAATTTAGCTTGTAGAAACTGTGAGCTCACTTAGTTCTTTTTGAACATTTTGGCTTGGGAATATATGTGTGTGTGTGTGTGTGTGTATAAATATACTTACATACATACATATATACTTAAATACAAATACATATATATATATATAATATATATAACACACACACATATATATCCTCAGCTTTCCAATGCAACAGATAACAAATACAAAGAGTGAAAATACCTAATTGAAGATCCACATAATTCTCCTAAGTAGTCAATCATCTGGTTGAGATACTTCACATTTAAAAATGTTTCTGCTTAATAGCAAGCAAACAAATGACTGCCAAGTTATCATTCAGATTACTGTGCTCACATTTTTCTTCACATTCCATCTCTGTATCCTTGAAAACCTAGAGACTGAAGAACAATTCTGTCTAATTTCCTTGACTAGATTGTAAAGATAATTTTCTAAGCAGGCTAAGATGTACTCTGCTGAGTTAAAAAGACTATATAGAACCTAGGTGTCCCCTCAAAAGAAAAAGGCTATATAGAGGTACTGGGATCCCCACAAAAGGATTACATTGCAATTTTCTTCTCCTTATTTCTCTCTCTTCATTTCCTTAAATTTCTCCTTAGTTGAGACAAAAGGGCAATATCTCTGGACTTCCAGAGTGAAGATCTTGACCGATAGCCCACCAACTATGTCATGATTAACTCTGATCTTGACCACGTTTTTGTTTTTGTTTTTACCTTAGTCTCATTTTTAAAATGAGGATAATACCTGCAACACAAAGATTTTCATATATATATATATATATATATATATATATATATATGTTTGAAAAACATATATATTTGAAATATTAACCAAAGCATAGAGATACATTTTGTTTTTTTAAAAATCTCCAAATTTACCCATTTAAAATCACTTGACTGGAGGATTTTTTTTAATTTTTATTATTTTTAAAGATTTTATTTATGTATCCATGAGAGACAGAAAGAGAGGCAGAGAGGCAGAGGGAGAAGCAGGCTCCCTGTGGAGACCCTGATATGGGACTTGATCCTAGGACCCTGGGATCATGATCTAAGCCAAAGGCAGACACTCAACCACTGAGCAACCCAGGTGTCCCATTTCATTACTTTTTTAAAGATTTATTTATTTATTTTAGAGGCAGTGGATGAGCAGAGGGAGAGAGAGAATCCCAAGCAGTCTCCATGCTCAGCAGGAGTCCAAGGAGGGGCTCTATCCCACCACCCCGAGATGACAATGCCAGCCTAGACCAAGAGTCTGAGGCTTAGCCAACTGCACCACCCAGGGGGCCCTATTATTTCTTTTATTTATTTATTCATTCAACAAATATTTTTTGAGCACAGTGCTGGCTACTAGAGATACAAAGACAGCCAATAGCATTTAGTCTCTGCTCTCAAGAAGCCTGAGGTCTACTGGGAACCAGATGCCATTCACATGCTAGTACAAACTACACACATGATTGAAAATGGGCTGTTTTGGTGATTGACATGGAGCACAGGTAAGCGATGTCAGGTATAAAAGTTTCTGTGGGAATGTGTGGACTGGGTGCTGCAGATGGAATCAGGGTTCAGAGGTGGGGATAGAGCATCACAGATAGGTAACAGCACTCATGGCTCCTGCAAGTGGAGCATGTGGCATGAACAAAGCTGGAAACTGAATGAAGGTCATGGGACCAGAGGGCAGAGGGAGAAGGAGCACATAGGAAGAGGTAATCATTTCCACAGTACATAAGTGTTTGGTTTCCACATTCTAAATATGCCACTTCATGTTGTTCCCCAAAGATTCCTATGAGGTAGATACCATCCATAATGCAGTTTTTTATAGATGAGGCTATCCAGGTTCAGAAAGATTAACTTACACAGGGTCTACTCTCAGCTAGTAATTGGCAGAGTAGGGGGAGGGGAGTTCCACTGCTGGAGCTGAGGGTTTAAACCTCTCAACAGTGTAGAGGTTAAGAGTTTAATATGGATCAGACCACCCAGGGATCTGTTTTTTTTTTTTTTCTTTATTCTAAGAGCAATACAAAGACATTGAAGGGTTTTAACTGGGAATTGGTAAGACCTGGTTTAGGTTTAAAATCAAAATAATAAGTCTGCCTGTATTGTGGAAAGCCAATGACTGGCTTTAGTTGGTGCAACCATGAAACAAAGACTAGTTAAAAAAAAAAAAGGACTAGTTAAACTGTGGAAAGAAGTGGCACTGTCCAGTAGCAATGGAGGACTGTGGATATGCGTGTCGTGAATTCATCTACAAACTCAATATTTACCTTCTGTGAATGCCTACAGCAGAGCATCTAACTCACATACCAATTAGTTAAAACTCCTTTGGTTAGTAATTAATTGATTTGTAGAATTGAATTGAATGCTAAAATGATATATCCAGCAGTTAATTTATCAATTTTAGATTTAACCATAAAGATTGGGCTCAATCCCTTTTTTCTGGATTTCTATCCAACTGAAGTTTTCTGATGTCTACAATGGTCTCACTTGAATATCCATACACTTTTCCACACATTTTCATGTGTAGTGTAAAATTACAAATGAATAAACAGATAAAAATGCATTTCTTTTTAATATTAAATAAAAAAAAAACAAAATAACTGAGCTCTAGTATTAAAAATTCCAACCTGGAAAACAGAGATAAGTATTGTTAGATATTCCTGTTGCACAGATTAGGAAACAGAAACTCAAAAAAAAAAAATAAAAAACAAAACAAAACAACCATATTTCCCTAAAGCTATTCTCCTGGGAATGATGGGGCCAGTATTCAAGTTCAGGCATTTGTCACCAATTAATGGCACCAGGCTACTGCTCCTCAAGGAATGGGAGGCTCACGATTAAACCACTCACTCACAACCAATAAGAAGAAATCATTTTTAAAAAATGTTGTACATGTTAATGATTATAATCCATGAATGTATCATCATTCTTCTATCAGACAGCAGCCTTGGTTTTGTAGTCCTATCATTCAGAAATCCTCATATGAAGCACAAAATGGACTTAAGATTAAAGACGGTTCTGAAAGAAAAAAATATTCACAATTCTAGCTATCTTGGAGCAAAGAATCTGTGGGTGTGCATTTGCGTGTGCATGCATGCACTGAATAACCATCTTCCTATGTACTGTATCTGTAAATGTAGCCGGGGATGCTAACATAATGCATCCTCCATACACCTCAAGGTGACTCTAAGAAAAAAATGCCTGTCATCAATATTTGAGCTAGTAGTTTAAAAAGTAAAATAAAATCAGAACAAAATCTTTCAAGTCTTTAAAATTTTGCTCTTGAAGGAAATGCCTAGAAAAACCATCTTTGGCATTTTGCATACTCTCCTTGTTCAGGAAACCACTTAAAATGTGTAAGATTTATTCTATATAGTTGAAACAGAATACTTTTTGTTTCATCAGATTTCTTGGAAAGATATTTGTTTTCAAGATGTTGGTAAATTGAACACAAATAAAAATAATTTATTAAAAAAGATTTTGATTTATCTCATTAAAAAAATAGATGTTTGTCACCACTTGTAAGTAAAACATAAAGGATTTTCCTACTGGAGACATTTTGTGCTGCTGGTTCCCAATCTAGGTTTTCCGAGATCCCCGATATGGGAAGAATCTTTCTTTTTTAAAAGTTTTATTAAATGTTAACTCTTGTCAGTCCTCTTAGAGGACTACAGAAACAGATTCCAAATTTCCTTGACTTGCTCTGAAGTTCGGGGGCTGAGAATTTCTCCTCACAGAACATTCTTACTAATTTAAAATATTTCTTCTCAAGAAAGAAGGAAAGAAAAATAACATCCTTTCCTGTTGTGAAAAGGTTTCAGATTCCAAAATCTAATATTTCTACATTGGTAAAATATGCTATTAATTAGAGTTAAGAAAAAAATAATAAATAAATACCTCACCTTCCATCTGGGACTTCTAAGAGCATTATACAGCAGGGAAGTTTCACAGACTCACACAGGGAGACAGAACCTATAGTCAAAGCCTGAAAGAAAACTGAAAATGAAATGGTTTTTAAAATAGGCAGTGATTGCAAATCTAGATGTCCATGGTAGATGGTTTGCAAAAGTGGCCAAGATCATGGTTCTCCCTATGTTCGCACCATGGGTTTGTTCCCTCTCACAATGACTCTGGATTTAGACAAAGGAACGATAATAAACTTGATGTACTTGAGACATGAAAAGCGTTTGTACCTTCAGATCCAGGAAGCCTATGACCACTATCATGTGACAGAGTCTTGGCCATCCTGCTAGAAGATGAGAGATATGTGACCTAGTCACTCATCACATCACTTGGCCTTGAGCTAAGCATCTGAGTATTAGGGAGGGCCTCCCAGACCAGCCCCAGACAAACCAACCCAGACTCAAAGAACCACTCAGCAGATCCTCAGATTTAAGAAAATTCGATATGCATAGGTGTCTGCTTGTACTAATTCAATCAATGACTAAAACAAAGGATCACATATAAGGGCCAGTATTTATGGAGATTTTAAATCTTCTGATAGTTCTTATATCATTCAGAGTTCCAAAAGGAATGAGCAGGTGCACACAATGGGGATTTTGAGGGGAATTTTAATGAAAGAGTTATTTCCAGAAGTGTGGGTAGGGATAAGTTAACTCTTGAGTGATGCTGAGACTTCCAGAACTAGCGACATTGGATTCGTTTACAACTCCTGGGGTCTCAAAGACCATAGGGTAAAGGGGTTCAGTAGGATCTAGTGAAAATAGTGGGAAGGAGAGGTAAAAGAGAAGCCAGCCAACAAGAACCAGCGTTTAAGGAAACAGAGTCATGGGTGCTGATGTACAGATGCAGCAGGGAAGAAATACTCAGGTAATTCTTGACCCACCAAATCAGAAGCCAGAAGGCGAGGAGTTGCTGGGGATTCGTCACCTAGGGCACAAGCCTCCCAGGCCATAGGACAGGGCAGAGAAACAGGGTGCATGGGTGTGCAGGGACAGTGGAGGGGTGGGGATACAGTTTTACCCAAGGGCAATGCACGCTACTGCTCTCTTCACTTGCTCAGCCTCCAATAAGCAACAAATTCAGGGCAGGGTACAATAAAAAGTGTACTGCGGCCTGAAATTGGGAAATAGTCTGGTGTTGATCCTGGAATTCGATTAAATGAGATTTGAATTCTGTTTCTGCCACGGATAGCTGTGTAACAGGCAGGTAGCCTGCCCTGTGTCTCAGTTTTACCATTGTGTGAATGGAACAACAATAAATTCTGAAAGAGGTTCGCAAGGACCCTTCACCTCTAAAACCTGGTTCCTTCCATGCTAGAACAATCCCTGCCGCTCACAACTACCCTTTAAAAATGTAACATTGCATTTCAACATATTTATAACAGCCTGAAAGAAAATCCCCAGATCTCGCGCAGTAAGCTACCAGCTTCCAGAACGTTCACTTTTCTTTTTTTTCAATATTTCAAAGTCATAAATAAATCCTACTTTTATGTGCACTGTGGCCTATATTGTTTCAGAGATTGGTTCCCTAATCCTTATTTTTCTTCCTCCAAGTTCTCACATGCCCACACACCAAGACACACGCTTCTTTTCTTCTACGCCTTGAGTATTAGTTTCTTATCAAATGCAGTTCGGCACCAAATCACAATTTCCAGGCAAAATGAGATCAAGACCAGAGACTTTCCAAAAATCATTGGCTTGTATACTTACAGAAATACCACCCCGCATTTCATCATTAATCAAATCCATTTGCATGCCACTAATATTCTCTAGATTCTTATTGTAACTGGTCTTAATTCTGTCTTTGGGATATTGTGAATTCTCTAAGATCCCGTTGGCCAACAGCGCCTGTGCCGAATCTGAAAATGTGCATGTTTGATGTAGCTTGTGATGTGAGGAAACAATCTTACAGCCTTAAAATCCTTCATTAAATTAAATATTATCTTAAGAAATCCTAATTAACTTAATCTTCACCTCCATCTTCATTTTCGTCTCTGTGACTTCATTCGAGCCTGGCCTGCCTATGACCTGGAGCACATTGGCTTCACATTAGATAAAAATGTTACTAAAGCCTCCCAAAATAACCTTTTAATTACCTCTTAAACTCTATAAAGAGAATTGGCTTTTTAGTGTGACATCATCCCAGGATGGTTTTAGCACACTAATTTTATTCCCTTGCTGCGCTAATTTAACTTGGTTTACAGAGATAACCAACCAGATGTTGAAATATTAAAATAGGTTATCTCTGTGCATTTCTGCTCCTACAAAGAGGTTGCAGCCAAAGGATACTTCAACGTTTCTCCGCACAGTTTTGCATTTATTGATTACACATTTATTTTGTAGTGTCTTGCAAAAAGCACCACAAATAACGGATTGGTTGGCATAAAAACAAAGATTCTGAGGGAGCAAAAGATACTTTAGAGACACGATGACAAGTGATCGTTTTTAAAGTCATCGAAGTAGGGGCACCTGGGTGGCTCTGTGACTGAGCATCTGTGTTCGGCTCAGTTTGTGACCCCAGGGCCCTGGGCTCGAGTCCTGCATTGGGCTCCCTACAAGGAGCCTGCTTCTCCCTCTGCCTGTGTCTCTGCCTGTCTCTGTGTCTCTCATGAATAAATAAATAAAATCTTAAAAGAAAAAAAAATAAAACCCAAATGAAAGTAGGTGGTCACTGGTAAATATCGTGACTACCGGATGGTGCAAATTAGTGTCACCCATCTTTGCTGTTATACCCGTATCAGATTTTAAAAAAATGAGTACACACCACACACACCTGATGATATTTATTTATTCATAATTTATGTGCATATATTTCTATATTACTCCATTAATACGAACATATAAACAGAAATAAAAAGACAAATACCACATTTTTTTTTTTTTTAGATTCCACATGTAAGTGAAAGCAAATGGTTTCTTCCCTCTCTGACTTATTTCACTTGGCATAACGTCTCAGGGCACATCCATGTTGTCACAAGTGACAAGATTTCCTTCTTTTTTAGGGCTGCATTATACTCCATTACATGTATATGTGTGTGTGTGTATCCCATTTTCTCTCTGAAATTTTCCCAGGAACTGACACAGTGCTAAGATGCTTCAAGCTTACATCACATTACACACACTGTGGGTTGTATGCACCGCATCTCCTTATCTTCCTCCCACCCCCACCCCCCACCCCTTACCAGCCAGTCTCAGACTCTCAGTACCATTCAGGAGGATTAATCCCATAACCCTAACTGTTCCTGGTGCTTTGCTTACATCTCCTGGTGAGAAATCCTATTCACCTTTTTCAGATTAAATCTCTACTGTTCACTTTTATCCAAGACATAGATTTGTCAAAAGTATCTCTGATTTTTAGTGAAAGGAGGCCAGGTGATCACTTGATGTAGATCACTGATTTTTTTTTTCAGCTAGTCTCAGTTATTGGGCTTCTGCATAATTTTCTAGATAATTCCCACTACTTTTGTCTAACCCTGTAATCCAAGTGTATGGTAATTCTTTGGTAGAAAATGAGTTCCTTGAGTTTAGGAGCTTTCCTTATTCATATCTGATCTGTGATATCAGAACATAAAATTTATATGCAGGTATAGGTTTCACAGAACTGTTTACAACTAATAATAGATAATAAAATATATTTATCTGTCAGTCATTCTGATTGTTATTTCAAACTCTCATTTGGCTCTCTGATAGAATATGAATCTCATCAATAAAAAATTAAGTTAGGTTTTTCTCTCTGAACTTGCATTAAGTTCCAGAAGAGAGAAGGTTTGGTAATAATCAATCTCCATCAATTGGTGCACAATATACATACCAAATGGCCCCCAGCTATTTTTGGCCATATGTATGGATGCTTGTCTTCAATACAGTCTGCTGAGAACCTACTATTTGCCTAGTGCTGAGCTAATCAGTGGGTAAATTTTTAATAAATGAATGAAGGCTTTCATAACTTCAGTTATGGTTTCAAGTCAAGTCTCTCCCTCCCCTGAACTGTTCAAACAAGTAGGTGATAAATGGTGTCTGAATATTGGTTTACGTAGATTTGCTCTTCAAGCTGCTGGGATAATGATCCCATGGTATACTTTAGGCTTTGTAGCCTGAGCACAAGATATGTTCTTTTTATTATACTCAGGGTTTTGTGGTAACTTTTTTTTTCTTTATTCTTTTTTCCTTCTGTCAGAGTATTTCATCTTACCACCATAAGCAATCAAAGACTATCCTGAGTTTAAGATAGGAATGGTGTTTAGTAATGGTCATGCCTCGAGAGTCAGACCCACTAGAGCTGACTCTGCACTTGACCAAGAGTATGATCTGGGATAAGTTACAAAAATCCCTTCTTCTTCTTCTTCTTCTTCTTCTTCTTCTTCTTCTTCTTCTTCTTCTTCTTCTTCTTCTTCTTCTTCTCCTTCTTCTTCATCTTAATATGGCAATAATAATAATGTCCATCTCTCTAGATTATTGCGAGGACTGTGCCCAGCAGAAAATAGTCAGTAATAATACCACTCCTTTCATGAACATTAAAATCCAAGAGGAGAAAAATAGATGCACACAGATTGCTTATGCATTTTCTTGCATTTATCTCCATGGTGCCAGGTCCATTTCTGTAAGGTAAGCCATCACTCTCAGGTTTTCAATGAAAGATTATTCACTCTGGGACCTCAGTTCCTGCATTATTCATGCCATTCTGCATGCAGCTAGATTTATGTGTCAGGAAAAACATACAAATGGAATCCGATTTACTTGCACAAGTTCCTGGAGCATTTGATTTATGTTTGAGTAAATAAAGACATATCTTATAGGTATTGGCTTCCCTTCTCTTTAGAAATGGAAGTGCAATGCTTCAAATTCTTTTCTTGGCAAGCATGGACTCCTGAAGTTTTGCAAGCAATGCAACTTCAAGTCATACACTTTCAGTTTTCTACCAGGCTCATTGTGTTTTTGTGTTCACACTTAGCCCTCTCAGTGTCAAGACAATGGGAAATCTACTGGAAAAGATTCAAGAGCTTACAGCTTAGAAACAAATTATATAAGAAACTAAAATAGGGAATTCAAATGTAAAATTTTACCTACACCGTCATCAGGGTACCTGGTATTCTGGTTATAAATATCATCCAAAATCCCCTGATTCTATGGCGCATTTAACATTGCCAATAACTCTCCCTCCAGAGGGTCCTAAATTGGCTTGAGGACTTTCATCCAGCCTTGTATCCACTGAATTTATTTTGCACAAATGTCTCAAGTAGGTGAATGTATAGATCAGAGGCCGTTTTCTCAGCAGCCATTTTCTTACGCCCTAATTTTTGATCTGGTTAAAAACAAAGTCTTTGGGCAACCTAAATAAATTCTCATCAGTACTCCTTGAAATATCAAGGTCATGGAAAATGAAGAAAGACTGAGCAAGCATCAAAGGACACAAGAGAGAGACAGCAACTAAATGCATGTGATACCGTGAATTAGATTCTGGAACAGAAAAATGATGCTTATGGAAGCAGGAGTGAATTCCAAATAAAGTCTGGGGCTTAGTGAATAGCAACATACCAGTGTTGGTTTCTGAATTTGGGTAAATATGCAATGGCAGCCTCGGATGCTAACATTAGGAGAGTCTGAAACAGGCCATGGGTATACTGGAACTCTGTATCATCCTTGCAAATATACCGTAAATCTAAAATTACTCCAAAAAAGAAAGTTTACCGAAGACTTACAATGGTAACAAAAGCTCTTTGAACATGGAATACAAGAAAATTAATGTTTCTCTTTTGTGGACAGTTTTACCAAAAAGAAGAAGAAGAAGAAGAAGAAGAAGAAGAAAGAAGAAGAAGAAGAAGAAGAAGAAGAAGAAGAAGAAGAAGAAGAAGAAGGTATCTCCATGTGATACACTAGTCACTTGCTCTTCTCTCATCTTTTGATATCTAAATTATTATGACCTCAAAAAAATTACTGAGACTGTTATGGCAGAGGCACTTCTTGGAAATCACCCAATGTGAATGAAAGTTTATTTGGTTATTCATTCAACACAGAGCTCCTTTTTCTGTTAATTTCTATAAAAAAAATTTCTATATATGCCACCAAAACGTGAAAATACAATTTATCAGTAGATACAGTAGCAGACTGATGGAACCCCTACGGTTCAAGTCATACTTTTAAAACTAAGGATATTTTGGGGCACCTGGGCAGCTCAGTTGATTGAGTGACTGACTCTTGATCTCAGCTTAGGTCTTGATCTCAGGGTTATGAGTTCAAGCCCAGCATTGGGCTCCACACTGGGCATGGAGCCTGCTTTCAAATAAATAGATGAAAAATAAAACCAATAATATTTTTAACTTAGGGTTAATGAATGATAATATGTAAAATAGGAAGTGAACATTTTTTTAAAATTACATTTTTATATAACAATAAGAAGGAATAGAGGACTATTGGTAAATGGGTCCATAATCTGTCTGTTCCAGTCATGTCACATCTCAAAGTAACACCTTTCAATTGTTGCCCAATAAAATAATCAGAATAAAATTTTCATTCCTTATAACAGTGTAGGTGTCATTGTGAATGTATTATCCCCAAACATTTTCTTTTCTTTTATTTTTTTAGATTTTTATTTATTTTTTCATTCACGAGAAACACACACACACACAGAGGCAGAGACACAGGCAGAGGGAGAAGCAGGCTCCATGCAGGGAGCCCAATGCGGGACCCAAGACCCCAGGATCACAACCTGAGCCAAAGACAGACGCTCAACCACTGAGCTACCCCAGTGCCCGCCCTCCCCAAACATTTTCTCATTCACCTTCCCATCGTTGCTCTTCAACATTGTTGGTGCCATGGGTGGTTTACCCTGGAGCTAAAGCTAAAGCTTGGGTTTAGGTCTTATTTACATGGGGCCTTGCATGGTCATATGCATTTATAAAATTTTCAGAAATAAGTTACTTGAACTGCACTTGCTTTTGACAATCATCTCTCTGTACTCCGACATCCCTTCCATTACAGATTCTGATCCCCTAATGAGTAGCATTGGAGTGACCAAGAGAGCATTTCAGAGACCTGGCTAAAGGGAAGGGGAATTTGAGATACGTATGCATTTAATTTTAGTGTATTGGATATATTTCTGTAGTGCACATCACTTTTAAGTATTTTTACAAGTTTCTAGGTGCTGGGGTTTGAAAATCCTCCACAAATGTATCTATTACCCTTTGTGCCACCTCATCAGGGACAGTGACAAAGTACAGAACCAGCAGTCTATGAAGATATGCATGCATCCTATGGTGCCCAGCAATGGGAGACCAATGTTTATAGAAGAGAAATGATATTTTTTATTTCCACAGAAGCTAATATATGGAGAATTCTTCTACAGTGCATGGTCCTTATATGAAAGAAGCCTCATTTCCACAATTTGACAACATTCCTAAAAATTACAGGATATCACCGAAAAGTTGTAACACTTAAAGAAACTTTTATCACTTGTCAGAAAAATAAATCAGCCATACTAGATAGCTGACTGAATTATCTTTTTATTCTCCAACAGAAAATATTTTTAAAGATTTTGGTGTGTTATGAACAGGTTATCAAAGAGTAGATAGCTGAAAATGTACGTGAAAATATCTTAGAACTATATTTATGTTCATTTTTTCGTGTTTTTGTAATATTTCTGAGCCTTTTAAATTTGTCATTTGTGGATCCTGTCATTCTAGCTACACATTAATATTCACATCTCATTTTGTACTCATCTTTTTTTATTATATTTTTACAAAAAGTCTGCAAAAGTGTGTGAGCTTCAGGCTTTACAAAACCTAAATCTGTCTCTGTTTGTAAGACATTTTATAAATTTATAATTGCGTGGCATTTGCACAAATTGGACCAAAAGCTTACATAGAGTCATCTAGCACCCTAGGGCAATCATTTACACTTGTAGACACAGAATCATCTACAACACAGAGATAAGAAACAAGGCAGGTGGCAGCCGTCCTGGGTCCCCCCTCTCTCTCTCTGCCTGACTAGAACTTACCTCTTCCTCCACGTCTCCTCTTGGCTGAGGTGAATTCTGTGACTTGCTAAGGTGTGCAGAATCTTCTTTAACACTTTAGCTTAACTAGATGCCCAATTGTGATCCCCTCACCTTGGCCTACAATCTGGCTGCTGTGCCCCCGGTGAAAGGTTAGTGTTGCTAAGCTCATACTCCCCTCCAGCGGAGACTCAATTTCCACCTAACAATTTGTGTTAAGCAGTAACCAGTAATGTGCTTCATAAAATATGGACTAAAAGGTAGTTCTAGGGGGAGATGAAGAGATTTTGCTCTCTATATTCCAAAGGATGCTGGGAAGTAACCTAAATTTTACATATTACTTTAACTTTTGGACTACACAGTGAAAAGTAATACAGCTATTTATTTTAAATCTTGAAAGAGGTAATGCAATATATTTTAAACCCAAATAATGGCATGAAAATGAGCAATCTAATAATATCCAAGTGTTAGGAGATAATGATTCCAATATTAAGTTTAGGGTACAAAAGAAATCCAAGTACGTTCTCAAGGAATAAGAGCAAATAGGAATAATAGCTTAGATGAATCATTCAATTATTTAGAAAGATGTTCCTTTTGGGGAAGAAAGAAGAGAGAAAGAGAGACAGAGAGAGAAGAGAGAGAGAGAGAGAGAGAGAGAGAGAGAGAGAAGCTAACCATGAGACTCTTAAGAATAGAGAACAAACAGGGTTGATGGCTGGAGGTGGGTGGGGGATGGGCTGGGTGGGGGATGGACATTAAGGAGGGCACTGGTAATGATGAGCATTGGGCGTTGTATTTAAGTGATGAATCACTAAATTCTACTCCTGAAACCAATATTACACTCTGCATTAACTAACCAGAATTTAAAGACAAATCTGAATAAAATAAAATAATAAAATAAAAAAGATGTTCCTTTTTAGCATAAAAATTAATGAGAATTAATAATTACACAACCTTACATATACACATACATATGTACACACAGAGTCCTCCTTCTGCCAGTATTGTGATATAAAATTTATTCCTAACAAAAAATCATTCTTGGTGTGCAAATACCAATTTCCATAGTTATTTTTTGATGTTTTTAACTTCCTTAACTTGTTTTTAGATGTTTTGTATAATAGTTTGCTATTGGGATCCCTGGGTGGCTCAGGGGTTGAGCATCTGCTTTAGCTCAGGGCGTGATCCTGGAGTCCCAGGATGGAGTCCCACATTGGGCTCCCTGCATGGAGTCTGCTTCTCCCTCTGCCTGTGTCTCTGCCTCTCTGTCTCTGTATCTCTCATGAATAAATAAATAAAATCTTTAAAAAAAGTTTGCTATTGGATTATATTTCCCCTGTCTGGCCATTAAAATGATCTACTTTTACAATGGCATCATATTTTGCTGGCATCATTTTTCTCCACTCCTCCCCTGTTCCTTCTGCTTCATCTTTTTCTAAGCTCCATTATACCCCACATTCACATTTGTGGCTTTCAGAGAGGGCCAAAATGCACAGCAAAGGAAAACATCATAAATTCATTACAAAACTCTACTGTGTGTATTCTTATATATTCTTCTGTCTGCAAAGAGTATATTAATGGGAATTTCTAATTTTCTTCTTCAGAATGAAATAGTGTCGAGTTGTTGAATTCCTGCGCCACTAATACATTTTAAAGGCTGACACTATTCATTTTGTATGTTGAAAGACACCTTCTCATCCAGTAAATCAATGAATATTGTGAAAAACAGTTGACCTCTTTTTTTTTTTCTTTTTCCCGTCTCTGCAGGGTACATCAACACTTTCTTGGGCCAAAAGGAAAGAGAATACACATTCTTCTTATTTCTCAGATTTTCTGGCCCAAAGTACCTTTATTTATTGACCCACCATTAATTGCCTAAGCTATTCAGTAAAACTCATAGTCTCCCTTCAGCAAGTTTTAATCTTTTCAAGTCATAGATACGTTACATATTTCTTTAACTTAAACAAACATTTCTTAACTTCCTACGTGTGTTATAAAACATTTTGTTACACGCTTGTCTTAATCTTCTCAGGTTGCTATGAGAAAAACACTGTAAAAAGGGCAGCTCATAAATAGCAAAGGTGGATTCACACAGTCCTGGAGGCTGGGAAGTGTGAGATCGTGGCATAGACTCAGTGTGATGAGAGCTTCCGTGACGATGGTGGTCTTACTATAACCTCACATGGCTAAAGAAGCAAGGGGCATTGCTGGGGTCTCTTACAGGGCATGAATCCCTCAGCCTTCATGATCCTATCACCTCCAAAGGCCCCACCTCCAAATATCATCATATCCGGGATTAGGTGCCAACACAGAAACTTGTAAGCATTCAGTCCATAGCAGTATTTTCACACATGTCAAGTCATTCAATGTGCGTAGCAACCTGAGAAAGGAAGATTATTGTTGCCAGTTTGCATATAATGATAAATAGAGGGCTCGGAGAAATTAAAAAAAAATCAACCAAGTGTGCAGAGTTGGACAAGGCTAGTTGGAGTTTCCCCACTCTATGTAAAAAGTGGCAAAGAGCATGGACTCTGAGGTCACAATGAGGTTGGCCAGTCCTCCACTGGCAAGTTCTAAGGTCTTGCAGTCGGTTACTTCTCTACACCTCAACTTTCCTACTCATAAAATGGAGGTAATATTAAGTGCCATAGAGGATATTTGTCAATGATTAAATGAAATAATATATTAAAGGAGTTCAAATTTGTATAGAAGGCTTCAGCTAGCTGTGGCATATAATTTCTGAACCCAAATCCAGTGCTTTCTCCTAAATCCCACTCACTCCTCATCAAAATCTGCCTCTATAGATAGATGAAGGAAAACAGAACAACAATGGAGGAAAAAATTATTAAAGATGTGATGTTTTACTTCCAAGTCCAAGACTCATAATTCTATAAATTAGCAGACACCTCACATCACATTTCAATGTCTCTGCCTCCACTTTTCAGAAGACACTTCCCCTTCATGCCAATCCTCCTAATTGTATCACGTTGCAACAAGTACAACTCATCGAGAAAAGCTTTAAAATACAAGAATCAAGAAGCATAACATGTATATGAGCAAGTGGGAAACTAGAGAAGCTTTGTTTTCAATTATAGATTTCTGCGTAGCCAATTTCACTGCCTTCCTTAAATGGAAAAAGAGCTTAATGGAAAACTCTCTTCTGTATGTTAAAAATCAAATTTGTGAAGATTTTATTAAGGAAAACCAAAACAACTTTCCATTTCTGGTTTTAAACCTAGAGCCAAATATGTTACCCTAACAAGTTGGGGTGGGTGGGAAAGCAAACCAAGCAAATGCAGCATTTTAAAATAATAATAATAATAATAATAATAATATTCTTGATAAAAACATAGGCTTCAAGTGGCTATTTATGTTTGGTTTACATATGATCTCATGGGATACAGCTCATTAAGTGATTATATGAAAACACAAGAAAATCATTTTATCCAAGCAGTAGCCCCTCCAAATTTTCATCTCGAGTTAACCACAGTCCTTAATGTTCCATTAGTATGGGGGAAAGTTCAAATTCAGAAATGCATAAATGAGCTCTCCAAAGGAAGGCATGCGTCCTATTTGGTTTCTAGGTCTGGGCAAACGTTCAGACAACTGTGTATTTTATCAAAACTAACTATAAATATCTTTCGATGCACATCCAATTACCATGCAGGTCATTGTAAGTGACATGTCTGCAAAATTCTGGAGCACTCACACTCTTTCCTTATTATAAAAGCAACTACCTTAGGTTAATTGCCTTTTCTATTTCAATCGTTGGAGTGCTGCATGGCCGGTGCCCTAGGACAGAAACAGAATTTAGAAAAAACTATTGCTACTGAAGCCTCTACCAGCTACACAGAGATCCTGTTCTAGTTTAGATAAATGGCAAATACTCTTGGGCCCTATCTCTGTTACCCACATTATTTCAGTGTTTTTCATTTTCACTGGAGAGATTAGGGCTCACCTCCCAATCAAATTGAGAAATGATAAATTTATTGAAGATTCTGATTTTCAACTTGGAACATCAATACTTCAAGCCAATGGGAATCTCTCTGGTATCCAACACCATGAAAAAATTAAGAAGGGATTTAAGATAACCAACGCTGAACCTGGTTTTACACTAATAGGCAAAACCACATAAGGAAGGCACCGAGAAATAATCCACACCATAGATTTATATCTAACTTAACAAGCAGGGCAAAACTCTCTCCAAAGACTCAGCCATGATAAATGATGCTTCAAATGCTTTTACTTTTATAACCAAAAGTGTGTAGATGTGTCAAACAGATGCACCCTCCTAGGAAACAAGGTAAAACACACTAGGTGCAAACGAATATGCTTTGTATAAAACTTGAAGTCATTTTCACCTTAAAAAGAAAGTTATTCAATGATACTGACTTTTCCATTCAACAAGAGGAGTTCTAGAAAAAGTTTAATGCCTTAAGGATGTGGCAAATTGCTTTGTAATATAAAGTCATATTTGAGGGTTGTGTAAGCTCTAAAGTGTATGATGGATATAAACGAAGGATCAAAAAATTTCACGAGCACATCTCTTATCCTAGAGATGGCCACTTCCTTCATTCTATTTGCATCCTTAGTTCAGATTGTAGGGATCCACTCCTACAGACAACTGCCTCCTAACTCATCCCCTGCCCCTAGTAGCACCTCTGAAAAGAACTTCAGCTACATTCCTACCACTAATATCTTTAAACAAGTCAGATGTGAACATGTCAGTCCTCAGCTGAAAACTTAATAGATCCTCCTAGCCCATGGAGTATAAAGTCTGATCTAAGATCTTGGCTTTACGGACATGGCTTTGCTGATTTCCAATTTTATCATGTACTACTTACCTTCCCCGGATCCCTGCATGCCATGATCTCACAACACCAAACTGCTTGTGGTTGCTTACAGGCAACAAGCTCATGTGATACCTACTTGTCTTCGCCGCTGACTCTTCTTCCCACCTGGGTTAAGAATAATTATGTTCCCCTGCCTCAACAACCTGCCCCCTTTGTATGTTTGGGTAACAGATATGGTTCAAGAGTAAGACAGTTGGGCACATACATGATTTCATGACACTCCCCATTTGTCTCATTCTATTTTACTCTCTCAGAATACTTTGGCACCTTAACTGCACTTTATTATTGTATTCATTTATCCTTCACTGTTTTCGTTATTGTAGTGCATTTTCAGGTTTGAGTTCTACTGTTATTTCTTTTTCTTTCCAGTTTTTATTTAAATTCTACTTAGTTAATATCCAGTGTAATGTTAGTTTTAGGAGTTAGAATTTTATGATTTGTCACTTACATGCAGCCGGTGCTCATCACAAGTGCCTTCCTTAATCCCCATCACCTATTTTATCCATTTCTCCACTCACCTCCCCTCTGGTAACCATCAGTTTGTTTCCATAGTTAAGAGTCTTTTTTTTTTCCTTCCGAGGTTTATTTGTTTTGTGTCTTAAATTCTATATACGGAGGGATGCCTGGGTGGCTCAGTGGTTGAGTATCTGCCTTCGGCTCAAGGCATGATCCCAGGGTCCTGGGATCGAGGCCTGCTTTGGGCACCCCACAAGAAGCCCGCTTCTCCTTCTGCCTATGTCTCTGCCTCTCTGTATCTCTCATGAATAAATAAATAAAATCTTTTAAACAATTCTATACATAAGTTAAATCATATGGTATCTGTCTTTCCCTGATTGACTTATTTCACTTAGCCCCACCCCACTTATTTCACTTAGCCCCACTTAGCCCCATAATACACTCTAGCCCCACCCATGTCATTGCAAATAGCAAGATTTCATTCTTTTTGATGGCCGAGTAATCTTCCATTGTAATATATACCACATTTTCTTTATTCATTCATCTGTTGATGGACATTTGGGCTCTTTCCATAATTTGGCTATTGTTGATAATGCTGCTATGAACGTCAGGGTGCATATATTTCTTTGAATTAATATTCTTTTTTATTTATTCATGAAAGACACAGACACACACACACACACACACACAGAGGGAGAGGGGCAGAGACACAGGAAAAGGAGAAGCAGGCTCCATGCAGGGAACCCAATGCAGGACTCGATCCCGGGACTCCAGGATCATGCCCTGGGCTGAAGGCAGGTGCCAAACTGCTGAGTCACACAGGGATGCTTGAATTAATATTCTTGTATTTTTGGGGTGAATACCTAGTAGTGCCATTGCCGGATCATTCAGTTGTTATATTTTTAACTTTTTGAGGGACCTCCATCTTGTTTTCCACAGCACTGCACCTGTCGGCATTCCCACCAACAGTATAAAAGGATTCACCTTTCTCCATCTTCTCACCAACACCTGTTGTTTCCTGTGTTGTTAATTTTAGCCATTCTGACAAGTGTGAGGTAGTATCTCATTGTGGTTTTGATTTATATTTCCCTGACGATGAATAATGTTGAGCTATTATTAGACTTGAAAATCCTAGTGGGCAGAAATAGTGTGTTTTTATTTATTTTATTTTGCTGTATAATGTCTTATAAAATTCACATTCATAGTTGATGAGTCATATTTATTAGAATATTAGAATAAAATGAATTGAGATCTTTTGACTAGATTAATCCATGCAACTGTATACTTAGGTGACCTTTTTGTTTCTTTCTTTGCTTGCTTGTTTAAGATTAAAAATCATTCTCCACAGCTGATTGACAAAAGATTGTACTGAGAGAAGGCCAGAGTGGCACCTGGGTGGCTCAGTTGGTTGGGCAGTTGACTCTTGATTTCAGCTGAGGTCATGATCTCAGGGTTCTGGGATCAAGCCCTGTGTCAGGCTTCATGCTCACCAGGGAGTCTCTTTGAGGATTCACTTGTCTTTCCCTCTTCCCTGCCCTTCCCCCCTCTCTAAATGGATAAATGAATAAAACTTTAAAAAGAAAAAAAGAAAAGGCCAGAATATGCACAGAATAAGTATCTGGGAAAAGGGGCCACTACATCCTCTTAAATATTTTAGAATTAGATAAAACAGAGAAATAAAATGTATTGTGGTCTCTTATTTTAAAAAAAGTGAAGCACTAGTGGTGGGGAAAGTAATAGGAATAGCATACTTTTAAGTGTGTCTCCATTTTTTATGCTAAAAGAAAAAATATGTTTTATAAGACGACAGTAGAAAATATATTTCATTAGATAAACCCAGTTCCATAAACAAACATGCACACAAAAGCCTATCATATTTATCTAAAAAGCATTTTCCTGGAAAGATGTTTTTCTTTTTTAACTGTCAAATACAAGCACTCATAAGTCTGATCTTGCACACTGAAATCATCTGATGTCACCACTAAAGTTCAAAATGTTGCCTCTACTGCTGAATATATTTTTTCATTCATCCTCAGATATTATCAAGTGCCTACCACATGCCAGTCCCTGGTGCTGGAGTTAATAGATTGTGTTTCTGTGTGGAGGATGGTGGGGGGAGGGTGAGAGGACAGTAAAGAACAAAACAAACAAAAATAACGACAGAAATTAATAAGGCAAGACCCTGGGAAGTTCCCTTTTGCCTTGTTGTAATAAGCCAATAATTCCAAATGCAAGGGAGGGGAGGACAGAAGATGCCTTGATCATATTCAAAATACCTGATGCTTAATATAGATTGTAAAAAAGTAACTCTCCCCTGAATCTTTGCATTCAAATATTCTCCGATATTTCATTACAATAGCTACATAATTTTTCACCTAATGTTTCTTTGAAGCTTAACCAGGTTTTTAATTTTTATTTTCACATATTACTGTCACAAAGAAGGTTGTGTTACTTGCATCCCTTTGTATTTGACAACATCTCTGTTCATTTTTTTTAGGATGGGTTCCTAGGAAGAGAGTTGATTAGTCAACTTTAAATCTGAGTATTTACCTAATTACTTAAAAAATGGTGACCTAAATGTGTATTTCCAAAATTATAGGAGAATGTACCTCTCATCTAAATTATTTTCAATATTTGTCAATTTTCTTGATAAGAAATGCATTGTGTGAGGCATTAGTACCTCATGCTTTCTTTTTTCCAAATGAAAATTTTTATCTGTAAATATCTGTGTATGTCTTTTTCTCATTATTCATTCCATCGAGGTTTAATTTCCCCTTATTTAGTTATTAGCAAGCTTTATATATTGCACATATTTCCCCAGTCTAGAGTTTGACTCTCTGATTTAATTAAGATAGTTGTACCATCTCGGGATGCCTAGGTGGTCCAGTGACCGGTTGAGCATCTGCCTTTGGTTCAGGTCAGGATCCCAGGGTCCTGGGATCAAGTTCCACATCGGGCTCCCTGGATGGAGCCTGCTTCTCCCTCTGCCTGTGTCTCTGCCTCTCTCTCTCTCTCTCTCTCTCTCTGTGTGTCTCTCAAGAATAAATAAATAAAATCTTCAAATAAAAAAGATAGTTATACCATCTACCCTTAACTTTCATGTGTGCAAGTATCTTCACTATGTTTTTCCTTTTGTTTTAATGCTGACAAAAGCCTCCTTCATTCTAATAGCAAGTAGATATTTAGCTATATATTTTTGAGGTTCTTTTTGGTGGTTGTTCTTCTTCTTCTTTCATATATTTGATTGTGGAATCAATGCAGAATTTATTTTGGTAAATGGCACCTGGTGATGCTCTGACAGCATGTTCAAAATATTACAAATCTAATACAATTATGGTTAACCCTTTCCTTCACTACAGATTTTGTTACTCCACCTCCAAAAATTAAGTAAATTCAAATGTCCACATGAATTATTTATGAGATCTCTCTTCTGCATGATTGATCAGTCCATATATTCTGGTGTGAGGAGCACCCATTTAATATTAATATAGTTTAATAATATGCTTTAATATGTCCTCTGATAGGTCTCTCTCCCTTTGTAACTGTGGTCACTACACTTTTTAGATGTGTTGTTATTGGTTTGTCACCCCTACTTCCCAGAAGATTCTTCATGGCCACAGAAGTGAGTGATGGCTCCCCATATCCTAGCTAGTCCAGATTCCCAGTCTTTAAAGAAAAGAGAGGATTGGAAAAAGAGAAGGGAAAAAATTAAATTGCCTTCTTTCCTTCCCAATGTTTCTCATTAGGTACGGTGTCTGCATATCACTTTAAAAAACTCAACTCTTCTAAAAACATGAAAATCAATACAGATTCTGGCAATAGGTTACCTTTTGGGTTTAATTTTTAGTAGTGCTTGAAGTTTTCAACATTTGTAAATTATGGTTAATTTGTTAGGGGTAAATTGAGAAAATTTACCCAGAGAGCCCTGCCTGGCTTTTTATAATGATTGGTCAAAACTCACAAAGGACCATATCATATGTTAAGAACAAAGCTGTAAGACAGATGGTTGAGAATGGATCAATAGAAGGAAGGGTAAAGCTTGCTCTTTCGGGAATGAAATTGTCTATTCTCTCTTGGAGGTAAACATCTAGATATTCCCAACCGATTAATAACGTAGCTATTCTGTGTTATTTTCCACGTACCTGTGAAATACTGTGGGAATTGGGTAAAATGTTTCCCTACAGAAACAAATCTTGAACTGTGAATTTAAATTATAGAATTCATTTGATTCTAATGGATGCTATACATTTGAAATCTAGCTGTTGTGATTGTTTCCTAACCTCAGATATCACTCACCTTCTGTACAGATGGGAGTTTGTACCTGTCTGAAGGTACCAGCACTGAAGTTGTGAGGCCATTCCTCTGGGGTCTTATTTCTTGTGCTCGATTTGCTGATGTTGAAATGTCTCATATTCTACTGGGCACAAATATTCCAAACATTACTCACCGAAATTAAAGGAAGGTAGACCATATTGGAATGGAATTACTCATTCACTTCAATGCAGTCTAACATGGCTAATTCCATGCGGGAGTCTTAAGTTTAAATAAACTTTCCATGGCAATCTATTTTCTGAAGACTTTTGCTTTGTTTGAATTCTTTTATAGAAGGACATTTCCCTCCATATGTTTATTCTCACAGACAAATACAGGAAAAAGCCCACTTGCTCTTGTTGACCTTTCTGCTTAGCAACTATTACTTTCCTTAGCTCAAAGGTAATTCTTTATTCAAGAGGGCCTTATTTAGAACACATGATAGGCATTCAGAGTTTTCCAGTAGCCTCTGAATACCACAGAGTATTTATTTACATTGTATAAAATTAGAGGAAATGACGGGGTATGCATTTGAACTAGAAGCAACAGCCTAATTCTCTTTATGGAGAGATTCAGTCAATGTCACTTTGTTGGGTGGGGGGAGGGGACTCAAATCACAGACATTTTAAGCAATACAGGTTTTTGTTACCCAACAATGAATTATATCGTGCTGCTTTCTAAATAAGACCAAGGCTGTGAATTATGGACAATTTCTATCCTGTGCATTGTCTTCGAGTACATTTTGATTCCTGTCTTAGGAAGCCAAGGCATAAGGAATCACCTTTGCTGACCTAGCCCAAGGAAGACTACTTTAGGGGGAAATATTATTTAAAAAGGACTGATATGCATCTAATAGGATATCTAACTTTACAGGAGCCCATGTGTTTGCACACAGATCGTTAACAGAAAATCAGCTACTGACCACCCAGTGGCTGATATTACAAATAGAATTTGTACCAGAACAGATCACAACTCTTGTCCTTTCTATTTGCTTAACAAGGGGGCATCTTACTTATTTAGCTTGACTTTATATATACTTGGCAGCAAATTTTGTAGAACGGAACAATCAAGTGTAATGTCGGGACAAAATGCTACAGAAATGTACTCTTGATATTTCTTAAAGTAACATGAAAAGGTAATATATCAACTCAAAGGGCAAAAATACTTCACAGTACCTATCTCGTGGGATGTTCATTATGTAAAACAAATAGCAATTACAAAACAAGGGCATAAAAGCAATTCTAGAAATAAAAGCTGGCTGGGATCAATATTATGCAGATACCAAAGTGGTTAACTATATATCTCCATCTTAAGAAAATCTTAGGAAGAAAAAAATAGTAACTGACACTAAAAATAGGCTTGATGGATCCATAATAATAAATTCCCATTGAACAAGGTCAATTTTTCAAAGTAATTGCTTCACATATCCAAATCCTTATGATTTAAACTCTTCTTAGAAGACATTTTATAAATCACTTTGCAGAAATCCTTATTAAAGACCCTATTTTGTTTCTCAAACTCCACAGAAGGGAAGGTAGCCCTGGTGACGTCTCAGTTTTAGTCTGGTGAGATCCTTACTGGACTCCTGATCCATAGAACTGTGAGATCATAAATATGTGTTCTTTTAAGCCCCCCAGCCCCCCAAATATAATCTGTTTAATATATCAGGCTCAATGAGGAACCAATGCAAGAATATATGGGTTGGGGATGCCTGGCTGGCTCAGTTGGTAGAACATGTGACTCTTGATCTCAGGGTTGAGTTTGAGACCCACTTTGGGTATAGAGATTATTTAAAAATAAAATCTTTTTCAAAAATATTTATTTATTTATTTATTTATGAGAGTGAGCAAGCGAGCAAGAGAGAGCATGAGTGGAAGGAATAGATTAGGAGAGGTAGAAGCAGACTCCCCGCTGAGCAGCGAGACCTATGTGGGGCTCAATCCAGTGACTCTGGGATCATGACCTGGCCAAAGGCAGAAGTTTAAGTAACTGAGCCACCTAGGCACCCCGTAAGAATAAAATCTTTAAAAAATTATGTACAGATTGAAACATTGTCATTTTCACCTGTATATACCTCAGAACCCTAAAATCCAGAATAAGTTTTGCCATTACAACTCAATGAAGATTCCTAATAAAAGGATTCTTTAAAGATATAAAAAAGAACATTTTAAGAGCAGGTTCTATATTAAAATATGATTTTTAGTGAGTTTCATATTATCTAGAAGAACTCCACTAAATATCAAATGTAATTCATACACACATTGATTTAACAAGAGTTAGATATAGCAATTTGTGTGTTGAAAAACAATTATTTTTCAAATTTATGCATTCACATATTTATATGGTTGTGTATATATGCATATGTGTAGGTATATAGATATAGAATTAAAAGTGTTTATTTCTTAATAGCATGCAATTAGGAAATATTTATTTTTCCTTTCATTTTTCTGCTTTTTAAATATTCTCTCATATAGACATACTGATGATATACTTGGAAGCAGGCTTACGGAATGGTTAAGTACCCTAACAAAACATTTTTTTTTTGTATATCTCTTATCACATTCAATTAGGACCCATATAATGTTAAGTTGCCTACAATTGAGGAAACTTGGTTAGAGTTGGACAGCCAGATGGATCCATTGTAATGTACATTTTCCCATTCATAATTATTATTCAAGGTCTCAATATTGTAAAAAAAATGTTAAATCAACACAATTTTGTAGGACATGTAAATTCTTTTTGGGGGGTTATTTGGAGTTAATAATCATTTTCACTTTGTTAATATTAGTTTATGTCCTTCTGTGCCATGAGAAAATTGGTCTGTATTTTTTTCTCCTTTAAATTTAGAGAGTAAGTTCTGTCCATTAAGACCTACTTCTGTGTTTCACTTCAGGTAACAGTCATCTATTCCTCCAACATGATAATCTTTTCTCACCTATCACATTGCTTTTCTCCTTGCTCACTCCAGCCACCTCACAATAAAAAAAAAGAGGGGATTGTAATTATCATCTATTTATCAGTTGCAATTATGGAAAGGAAGAGATGGCACACTTACTGTAAGCAAGTGGATGGTTAGACCTGTACCTGGATACACTCTCCTCTTTTCCTCTAATATAACATAACATAAGTCCGAAAGAAAGCCAGCTAGCACAGTCCCTACAGGCCAGCTTCCCCGGCACAGGGGTAGTGCAGGGGGAGAGCAGATAAAGGATCTGTAGGACCAAATGGATGATGTCCAGCACTCTCTCTTTTGAGATTTGACTTTTGTCTGCTAAACACTCTAAAGCAATGGTTTAAACTTCTGTGAGCCTCAGATAATTTTGAGAACTTGAGGAAGACTATAATCTCTCAATACCCTCAAATATACCTGTAAACACAGATGAACATGCACACACATACACATGCACATGTGCGCGCGCACACACACACACACACACAAAGACACCACAATGGGGTTTGCACTTTTAGCAAGCCTTAGGAAACTGCTTGAGCCTATCCAAAGATCCAGGTTAAGAATGTCTACTGTATATTAACAACGTTTAGGGATCTTATTTTTTTTCTCACGTGAATATTTTAATTCTACTTTCTTTGGCAAAATAAAGGAGGGTTTTTATCTAACTTTGTGGCCTCTGAGCCAATCAATTGTCTGGAAAATATACGGACAATCAAGAGAATACTCTTGTCAAGAAATTCACCTTTGGCAATCACATCAATATGGAAATGATTTGCAAGTATTTATTTTAAAATACATTTATGGGATTTAAGAGTTTTAAGTGAGGGTGTATATTCAAACAGCAGTATTTAAACGGTTTATATTTAAACTATTCTAATTCACTATAGCTGCAAGTTAGACATACTTCATGTTCAAAGTCATTTGTTATACAACCAACTCTTCTATTACAAACTCTTCCAGGATAATTTGGAAATGGGCTGAATTAATGATATATTTTAAAAAGCAAAACGTTGCAACTTTCGGGGGAAAAATGTTGAAGTATTTTTGAGTTGTAGAGAAAACACTCGTGCCTCTGATAGAAATCCAATGAATGGTGCTTCTTTAAAGGATATATGGATCATGGTCGGAGACCCCAGGGAAAGCTGAAATCTGTGTGGTGATATAACTGTCACATCGACACAGGAACGGGTCTGTTGATATTAGCCTGGCTAATCATTTTGCTAATTGGACAGCCAGTTGAGCCACAGTGCAAAGTCAGATCGGTTTTCACTTTAACTACTCACACAGATGATGTTTGACTCAAATGCATTACTTTATATCAACACACCAAATGGCTGTAAAAATAATACCACATGTGTTGCTGCTTCTTTTTAATAAGTGTCTTCCTCAATTTTCCCTGTTATAATAGAGATTTTAACACAGAAAAATTAAAGGTTATTTAAAGGGTATCAGTTGAAAAAGGCACCCATAAGATTTTGGAAATAAATCCTGCTCCCAGGGCAGCTCCTAGCATCATTAATCTGTCACTTGCCTTCCCTTGAAGCAACTCCATTCAAGTGGACCTACCTTTTGATTTCCTGGGTAAGAAGCACCGTGTCTTTTTTTCTGCTTCCTTCATACAAATTATGTGGCTTCATCCCAAAAATCAAATCACGTTTTTAAACAAATATATCCCATTTCTCCCTTTTTAGATTTTTATAAATTAGATTCTTGCAGATATTTCCATGTATTAAGTGAAATGCACGATTTTTTTGAATATGCCCAGACTAGTCCATAGTGCCAAATCAAATAGACTGCATATCTTATGAGAAACAGAACCCCTTACTGACTGATGGTCGAGATCAGGCTCTTCCTTTTATTAGTGATTTTTATCTTCAAAGTTAAAATATATATATATATATATATATATATATATATATATATATATATATAGTAAAGTTCCCATTGTATAGGTGGTCCAGGATCTGCCAGCTAGTTACTGAAGATACCCCTCAAAGGAAGGACTTTTGCAGTCGATTTATATAAAATAATCAGGATTAGTGTATGTATTTCAGATCAATTGAATTAGTTTGGTGCCAAAACTAGTAGGCATTTGCCTTGAAGACAAGAAGTATTAAAACTAAGGATGAGACTTTACTAATGTTCACACAACTAGTAAAATATTAAGCCTTCAAAAATAAGTTCTTTCGTGGTAATGAATATGAGTTTTTGCATTTTCTGGCTGGGTAACTTATTATTTCTCAAAAACAAAACTACTCTTTAGAGAATTTTTTAAAAGATTGTTTAGGACCTTTAGTCTTTTAGGGGATTTGAATATCTATCATGCTACTTTATAATAGGATTTAAACTGACGATCAAAATCCCCACCAGGTCAATCTATTAACTAGGAATCAGGAAAATGGATCTAAGTTTCATTTCCTTTGTTTCTCCTGTTTAACGTTTGCTGCAAGTACAAATGGACACTGAAGTAAATAATGGTAAGAGAATCTTGCCTTAGCCATACATCTTGGCACTGTGGAAAAAGCTGACCCAAGTGGGAAAATACGTTATCTTGGGAGCATCTGGGTGGCTCAGTCGGTTAAGCATCCAACTCTTGTTTTCAGCTCAAGTCATGATCTTGGGGTTGTGAGATCGAGCCTCTTGTGGGGCTCCACACTCAACAAGGAGTCTGCTTGAGATTCTCTCATTCTCCCTCTGCTCACGTGTTCACTCAAGCACTCTGTCTCTCTAAAATAAATAAATAAATGTCTACATATATACTACATATGTATAAAATCTTGAAAAATGATTGTTTTTGAGTAAGTGCATTCAAAGAGAATAACAAATTGTCCCATTTGTTGCTTTAATAGGTAAAAATGGAAATATCTAAACTTATATTAATCTATATACATTCCCTTGAATGCTCTACCAGCTTATCTTTATGACTGCATCTGCTGTTCCCTCTGCCTGTGATACTTTTTTGCTACCATGTTCACTCTGTTCTCACCAAGTCTGCCTTTCTGACTCACACAGTTCTCTGGTCTAAGGCTCAAGTCAATTCCTTCCAGGGAGGCCTTCCTGCATTCTTTCCACCTCCTGCCAGGATGTTAGAAATTCCTTTTCTGAGGGGTGCCTGGGTGGCTCAGTGGGTTAAGTGTCTGCCTTCAGCTCAGGTCACGATCCTGGGGTCCTGGGATCCAGCTCCTGGAGGGGTGCCCTGCTCAGCAGGGACTCTCCCTCTCTGTCTGCTCTCTCTCTCAAATAGATAAATAAAATCTTCGGAAAAAAAAAGAAAAATAAATTCCTTCTCCTCATTCTGTTAATTTATTTAGCCTCATTTACTCTTATTTTACTAAAAGCATTTTTAACACTGCTTTCTAACAGCTAACTTGTCTTTCTCCCCTGAGAAAGTTCTTAAGAATACTTTTTATCTTAGAGTCTTTCCACCCAGAATACTATCTGACTTTCATGTGATAGATCATAAATAAATACTCATTGCATTGAATTGGCACCCAATCATTTGGACAATCTTTCAAAATTTAAATCTGAGTTTATGGCTATAGTAATCCAGACTTTCTTTCCTTGGCATGGCTAGGTTGGCCTATGGATACTCTTGGTGTAGTTGCCATAGACACATGCAGCCAGGAAATCAGCGTTTCCTTCTCAGAGCTTCAAATGTCACATGTTATAATTGTGGTCATTTGTCCAGTCAGTAATTCAAAGGCCTCATCTTGAGAATGAGGAAATAAAAAGATCAAACCAAGTTTTATATTCGTTTGACCTTGACATTACATAGTGAAAATAACATATGTTTATTATAAACTCCGTTAAGGACTGAAAATATTTTCTTCATTTCTGTATTCCTGTGGCAGTGCACTGTTACTGTGATTGAAATCCGTATTGAATTAATAAGCAAGTAGCATGACTTTTCAAGATTACTACTGTCACTAGTGATGTATTTCTTCATTAGAAGCCGATCTTCCTGCCTCTTTGAAACTGGGATCTGGATTATTATTTATTTTATTTTATTTATTTATTCATGAGAAACAGAGAGAGAGAGGCAGAGACATAGGCAGAAGGAGAAGCAGGCTCCCTATAGGGAGCCTGATGCAGGTCTCAATCACAGGACCCCGGGATCACAATGATCTGAGCCAAAGGCAGATGCTCAACCACTGAGCCACCCCGTAGTTGGTGGGTCTGGTGCTCCTGGGAGTGGGTTATTTAGATATGTGATATACTGTCAACTAAGAATGGGTTTGGCTGTAGGGACGTCAGGTTGTCTTGGTTAAAACAGAAACTACTATTACAATCTAGAATATTGAATAGTAAGCAAAGCCCTGTTTAACCGTGCTAGCGGCCCATGTGAAAAATTCACTCTGGCCTTCAAGACTCTTTGCAAAATATTATAGTTCACCAGTTAATATCCTTTCTCTTATTCATCAGAATGCAGCCCCAGTAGCCTTTTGCATAGTTTCTCTAGCATGGTTGTTTCTGCCCTAAAGTTTTTGTTCTTACTTTTGCTGTCAAACCTTCTCAAAGTTGATTTGGTTTCCTGTCATCCAACTCCCAGTGTGAATGTGTCTTCAAAATATCTTCCCTAATGATAAACATAAGTAGCTTCCTTCTGTCTTGCTCTATTCCATCACTCAGTGTTACTTGTCTCATCACATTTACCATCCAAAAAATTATCTAGTTTGTTTTTGTTTTCTGCTCCAATGGAATAGATGATAGATAGATGATAGATAGATGGATGGATGGATAGATAGATAGATAGATAGATAGATAGATAGATAGATGATAGATAGATGATAGATGATAGATAGGCGATAGATCAATAGATAAGAGGGTCTTTGAGAACAGGGTCCTTATTCTGTGAAGCTGTGGTTTTCTCACTGCCTGAAACAGTGTTAATTTATTGAATGAAATGGATTTTCAAATAAGTGTCAGTTCTTTTTGTCTATGCCTCCAGGATATAAGTGACTACTGAGAATGTATGTGGTACACTCAGGTATTACGTATGTCTATAGTATACGATGTGTAATATAGTATATGATTTTGTTCCAAGTTAGACTGCAGAAGTCAGTAGCACATCATCAATGATCTGTTTAAATATAGGTTGAAAAAGAGGAAAAATTTGTTTTTAGCACCTAATTCAAATTTAAGAAAAAAAGCACTGCACTGTGAATACTTATTATAATTTGGTTGAAACTGATCTGATGTGGACTTAAGGTGCATTAGAGGTGTTTGGAATCGAAGACAAGAGTCTGTAAAGATAATATATTATTCTAGACTTCATTGCTTCCTGAAAATTGAAAGTGCGTTCTCCATGATCCTCCTTAGGGAAAGGAGACTTATTCAGAGTGGGAGTTTGCCTGCATTTGATTGTTCAGCTGTATATCAACTGGCGTGGGTTCAGCAGGGGTCTCTGCCATTCTGCATTCAATCCTCCAGAAAATCACCACCCAAATATCCTACAACAGGGATCAGGCTTCGGTTTAAGTGCTGCTCCCCTCACATACTTGTGTTCTAGTCATTTAGAAAAGTGTGATTAAAAACCATTATGTGCCCTAACAGATGTGACCTTGAAGAGTCTACTAAGGTTTAAAAAAAAAAAAGGTGCAAAGCAATAGTGGTTAGACTAACACCAGGAAAGTATTATATGAGCTGAACCACATTGAAAAACTTCTCATTGATTACTACCTTCTGTTTCAAGAAAAATACCACGATGTTTAAGAATGAGCTGCAACGGTCCTAAATCAGCCCCCCTTGCCCCATCTCTCTGCTCTCCCGGTTCTAATGAGAGACAAATTAAACTTAGATGGTTTCTGAATTTAAAATACTCTTCGCTGGAAGAGGATTATTGTATTGTTACATCTTCTTTTTCTCTACTCTCAGATAATTTCCTTTATGTACCAAGAAAATATAAAACAAACAAAATACAACCATGGAAACCATTTAGAAAATGAGATCCCCCCACCTTTAAAAAAAATCTCTCTTGTAAGTACTAATGCACGCTTGGCAACCGTGAAGAAATAAACAGCTATCTTTTATTAAGCATGCTACTCCTGCTAGCTGGCGGTCTTCCTGATTTCCCTGAGAGTTCATAAAATCACCTCAATATTTTTTGTATTTACTATTATTGACTATATCTTGTCCCCAAATGTGCTGCTACTGAGCTGCCAATGTTAGAACACGTAAAATAAGTTGTCAGTACAATAGGAGAGCTTTTTAACAGGTAACAACCTCTCCTGTTTGTAAGGACTGATACCATATCCTTCTCTCTCTGCTCATTTCTTTATCCTATGTATGACCAATGATATAAATTAATAGGAAATCTCCTCGGCAAAAGGTAGAGTCTGCCATCATGAGAATTTGTCTACTGAACCTTGACTCAGTAATATTAGGCATAAGATATATTTGCCTGAAAAATCTATTAGCAATACATGTATGTGTTTCATTAACATTTATAGTAACGTTAGAATAGATATTTTTTTGCCTCAGTTATGAGCCTGAAAACTGTGTTTTCAGCTTCATTTTTATCTTTTCTTTATATGGATTCATAGTGTTTATAAGCAATAGGACAATTTAAAAAGGCTATCGCGAATCAGAAAAGGTAGCTTCGAACCCCTCATGTGACACTCAGAGGGCTGGCTATACGAGTTAAGGCTTTACAATTGCACAATGCATTGTTATATTATAAGCACCTTTGATGTATTCCCAAGTAAGGAGATATTTTGTAATAATTTTTAAGTTAAAAAGTTTTTAAAAGGCCCCTAATATTATCCAATGTAAAAATAAATGGAGGTGAGAATATTAGGAGTAGCTATATCCAACTCTTGAAAATTGGAGTAAATTTGTTGTTTGAAATCAGCCCCTGTAAACATAGCTGTTTGTCCCTTCTGACACCAACCAACTATGAAATTACCTTAAAGTCTGTAAAATAATATTCTGCTACTGTGGGTAATTACAATTGCATATTATGCATATTTTAATTGTTTAAATAGAGTGTGTCATGAATGAACCTGGGGAAAAGCGTCATCCTTCATCTCTGCCTCAGGAGAAGGTATCAAAGAACTGAGGGAAGTAGTTAGGATTGGAATGAAGGCATTTAATTGCTTAGTGAATCCAAGTCATGGCTGTTCTTCAGTTGAACTATTAGCATTATCTCTCCAACAGGAAACAGAAATTTATCAGGTAGCATAAAAGAACAAGAGAGGTTGTCTTAGAAACAGAAAGCAGAATTGTTTCCAAACCAACCGGTTCAAGAGGATGCCTTTCATCAGATTTCTGTGTCCACAGCCTCACTCTACCCAGGGTTCTAGTAAAAGCTAGCAGAATGAGTCATGAATTCACTAGTGGTTAAATGTAGCTCATACAAAATGGAGTAGTAATGTAACTCATCTACATGCTCTACCAGATATGATTCCGGGCAAAGTTAAGATTTCTAAGGATGCCAGAGCTATAAAGGTGAATATGGTGACTTGTAAGATCTTTTGAAACAGAAGAGTAGACTAGTCATGAGGTAGGAAGGATATCAAGACTCAAGATAACTTCTTTATAGTCCAGAGACATTGGTGTCAATATACAGAGATGAGGTAAGATGTAAAGTTGGAAGGTGCCATGTTCAACCTGGCTAGACAGAAATTCTTTCTTGAAATTCTACTTATAAAAACTAGTTTCCTACTAAGGAAATATAAACCTTCTAAGGAATATAAGGGATATATTCCTTCCTTCAAAACTTTGCCTAACAAACGTTAGGTGTTTCTGATTTGGAGGGGAGAAGAGATTTTGCTAGGAAGGTATGGAAAGTAGAAGACAATGCAGTGAGAAGTTTTTGTGGAAACTCTATGTCTGAAGACTGCTACATGATTTTTTTTGGCAGATCACTTCCTCTATGCGAATTGCATCTCATGTATGAGATGGAAGGAATGATAATGACTCATAGAACTATTGACAGGATCATAGGAGATAATGTCTCTAAAGGGCCAAATGCAATGTCTGGAGCACAGTAAACTGAAAAATTCGTTCCATAAAGTTCCTTCAGAAAACTCCCCATCTGTCTGGAATAAAATGAAGGAAGAGGAATCTTTGCATTACTTTCTCACTGTCTATTTTGGTTAAAATTTAGTAGGAAACAGCATGGACTTAGGTGGCTGTAATGTAGTTGTGATACCAGGAATTCTGTGCTCAAAAGACTAAGAAGAACAAAGAAGGGGAAACACAAAAATGGTCCAGATCAGCTCTAGAGAGAATACAATCTTCCTGCCATTGGAAATTCCCAGAGTTTGCAAGAACTGGTGGCACTCTGTATCTGTAAATCCAGTCAAAAAAACAAATAAGCACTCTAGTCCGGTGAGTTATTATCCAGTGCCTTCAGTACATAGGATGGAGGTCATAGCAATAGGAAGATGTTTAGACAGTTCTTTAGAACAGAAGAACGAAAGGGTGGGGACATAGGTAAAACTCTTAGAATGGGATCTAGCTTTCTGCATTTAACATTGATCAAAACTTTCCATGAATGAGGGCATCCCATTGGGATGGCTCAGCAGTTGAAGCCACCTTCAACCCAGGGCATGATCCTGGAGACCCGCGATCGAGTCCTGTGTCAGGTTCCCTGCATGGAGCCTGCTTCTCTCTCTGCCCCCCTGACCTGTGTGTGTGTGTGTGTGTCTCCCATGAATAAATAAATAAAATCTTAAAAAATGAATTGTTACATTGAATGAATTGCTACATGAAGCATATGTCTTAAAAGATGGTGAACAGTTAGACAGGCATCTCTGCTCCACTCTGGTCCCATAAATCTTGACTATACAATTGTAAGAGAATACTACTTTTTATATAGAGAATACCCCTTGCCAAGACAACTTAGCAAGACAACCTTTAGATTAAAGAAATATATGATTATTCTTCTCTCCTCAATAACTGTAAGAGATCTTATAAACCTTGTATGAATGCATTTTTCCTACTCGGCTTCATAGATCACCAAATGATATGCTTCAACTACAGATGGCAGCAAGTTTGATTTTAAACAAAGAAGATTTGGATAAATTTCAGGGTCTGCATAAAAAATTTTTTAGAATATTCATGAATTCTGATCTCACGCGTTTTTCAACAATAACACTTTTGTATTTAAAACAATTTGATCACCTTTACAGTAATGATTAATCTCTATAATAATAATAACTTTACTTAAAATTGCACATAGGGTTTAAATTTTTATAACTTATATAAGACTATTGACAACATCTCAATCCACATTTTTGACTTATGCTTGTGGAGACCCAAGAAATAATCTACATCGTAATTCGCAACCGGTTTTTTAGTCTTAAAATAAAAACCCTAAATATATCAGTATCTCTTTCCTCTAACAATGATGATACTTATATATGATATGGTAATTATGTATAGCTTCAAGCATATCAGTCTTGGTAAATGAAAGAAACATGAGTAAACATTGATCATATGGCAGATAAACAACTTACAGACATAAATAGATTTTTGTTATTCTCAGTTTGTTCTGTTTCGTTGCATGTCAGTTAAGTGGGGGGATCAAAAAATAAAAAGAGATGTAAAAATTAGTCCCTCAGCCCAAGATTTCATATTACTGAAAGAGTTTGGATTAGTTTAGGAAATTTTGCACTGATGCAAGAGGCACATTATAACTAACTTTTAGAATTCTTTACAGTTAAAATACAAGTGTCCTCATAAATGGCCACCCCCGTGTTGTAACATTGAAGCATGACAAATACATTCAGGTTCAGGTCTTCCTGCATATTTAATACGTTAAGTACCATTTAGAAACACTTTATAAAAAAACTGTTTCGAAGAGTTGATTATAAATTAAAATATTAACAGCCACTAAGGGATCCAATATAGGGCCTTACATGATCATGCTGTTCTTTAAATAAAGAAATAAACTGAACTGATTATAATATTTCATGTGTTTTGATGTAACAAATGACTTCATGGGATCAAGCAGGAAACCAAGCTAATTTCCCATCAATTGCACTGTCGAAGATTGTCCTACTGTAATATTTTGGTTTTAGGGCATTAGGACTTATTTCTAGCAGAATGCTGGAGGAGAACTATTCAGTTCTGACATGGTCATTCATTCCTGTCTCAGGACCTAGGTACATTTTAATAGATGGGATGAGAGAGAAAGGGCTGTTTTGTCTCTCAAAGAATTGCTAAACCAGATGTTGAGCAGGGAGGAGAGATTTTCAAATTCTAGCCGAAAAGCACCATCCAAAGAATTAAAAACTGACAGCCAATCGGTAACAATGCCTCCAGCCAGATAGCACTGAGCCCTCAGAGTCCACCTCTGGTCACTTCTTTTCTCCTCAGTGAGGTGACTTTTCCAGGTCACTTCTTATTGTATATTTGTGGAGGATTTGTGCTAGAAGCGTGCAGACCACCGTCTGCTCCGCAGATCAAAGGCATCCATCTCCAAAGCTCCTCATCGAAACAAGGGTCAATGTTGCAAAACTTCATTCCCTGAAAGCCACTCAAAAAATGAATTGCAGACACTAATGAGTTTTAATTCTTAAAAGAATCTGGTCTCTAGGATAGTTAGCTAAGGAAAGGAAAATACAGTAATACCCTGCGATTATGATCAATCTGCCTAGATTACCATATTTTCTATCTGGTTCCTCAGAGAGGAAAAAAGAAAGTGATGTTGCCACACTTCAACGGCATTTGTTTAACAGTCCTTCATTCTGTCTCAGCAAGCAAAAGCTTTTGATAAATTTTATCAATTTTATTTACATAAAAATGGATGGTGATACAAGTCTAAGCTTATTTTCAAGACATAAAGGTGTGTTTCTGAATGAAATTTGCCTGTTAGGAGGTGAGGCGGCCTTCCTTGAACCTCAAGATTCTTCACACTATGTTGTCCTCAGAGGATTTATAGCAAGAGCTGAAAATACCAAAAAACGAAGAAACTGAACCCCAAATTTCTGATTCTCAGGATGGGAAGGCATTTGAAGTTTCACAGTGATCCAACAGAGGGCAGTGGAATTCCACAGAAGAATCTGATGGCCCTGTGCTGAAAAATAGATCCCCAGAATGTAAATCTCTGAAGAGAAATCTGTTTTAACACAGCTACCTCAGGAAAAGGGGAATTATTGCACTTAATTAAAGTGTATTGACACCATATGTGGCCCCACCTCTCCACCTCTACTTTTTGGATTCATTAATGATTAAAAAAAAAAAAATCAGACCCTAGTAAGGCCAGTATTCCTGCAGCGTCTGTGACTTAACCCCTAAAACATCAATCCTATAAAAATTAGGCTTAAACAAAAAGCTAGTTAGCAAACAGAAGCCTTTCAGATGAGACAATTTATGTTCATTATCTCTGTAAATCGGAGAAACTTCACTGGGCTGCTTTTAAAATATTGTTCTTTTAATGACCATTTGTATGTTCTTCTGTAATATATTAATTTCAAAACACAGAAAAGCTCCCAGTATTTTTGCCCATATACTGAATATAAAAATTTGAATATTCTACTCCATGTAAATAGAAATAGACATAACCATTTTACCTGTCTGATTCTCCGTATACCTGAAATTCCTTGATCTTTGAGGAGAATACAGTCATTACTATTGAAAATGAAACATTTTTGTTATGACTTGGACACCAATTAAAAAATCAATCCAACTTAAACTCTCTGAAAACAGAGAATATACCAAAGCATCCGATTTTCAAAAGCATTTTTAAGACTTCCTCTTCTCTAGTCTCTTCGTCAGATCACTTTTCTTGTGATCAAATTGAGTTTTTACCTTATACTCTTCAAAGCACACACGCTTAGAGGTAGAAGCACGTATTACTTTAACATTTCAATTTGTTCCTGAATTAACGTCTCAAATCTAGATTTTTCCAGGTTTTAATTCTGTTATAAATATATTGGGGGTTTTTTTCTTCATAATTTTTAAGATTATAGCATTTTACCTAAAACATCCATTAAGTTCTGATTATAAAATAGTCAACAATAATTGCAGAGCATTTAGAGAATATAGACACCAATATAAAATCAAATTAAAATTGCCCATACTTCTATCTCCCAGGGATATGCCATCAGAGTGATAATGTTTCCCTATCCCATTTTTTTCACACACATGGACCTAAAATACACATTTCACATGATGTGATGTGTATTTTTCACATATATATCAATATATATTTCACATACATATGTGCATATATACACACATACACGTGCTTTTACGTTTTGAACTGTAGAAATATATTTAATAACATTGGATTATACCAACTATAGATTTTTTTTTCAACTATAGAATTTTTTAAGTTTCCTACCTCACCTAATATGCTTCGAAGACTTCCCCAGATCTTTACTTTCTGGCTGTCATTTTAAATAACTACCATCACATCATATGGACTTAGCTTATTTACCTCCTCTTCTTTGTAGATCATTGATTTATCTGACACTTCAGTATATTGATTCCAAAGTCAAAAAAGATTTTACAATTCCAAGTCTTTTGAATTGAAAGTTCTGTATCTTTTTTTTTTAGTTCTGTATCTTTTAAATTAGATTCATTACAAGTCCAAATAAATAGTGACTGCAGTAAAGAACTATAAAAGATAAGGAAAAATTTGCATGTTTTTAGGGATGAAATAAATATTTTAAAGACTATTTTAAAAACACGAGTAAAGAAAAGTGAAGTTTGTATCTTTCCCTTCATATAAATATTTGCTACAGATGAATACATTTTTGTGCATAATGAAATTATTTTGACCCTTTTTGTTAAGGAAAGATAGAATACATGCCATTTTTATCAATATTCATTACCCGCAACTATCCTGAAATACTATTTCTGTGACGGTACAAAGCTCAAGTGATAGATCAGATATTTCATTATGTTATTCAAAATCATACTCCTAATAACTAAATTTGAATGCTTATGTACACAATAGTTAAAAATCTTACGAAGTTGGGGAAAGCTCATATTAAGAGAAAGTGTTGTTGGTGAAAAGAGCTCTGTTTCCCCCCCCACACACACACACACCCCACTTTCCAGAAATCCTAGTTTTCAAAAAACTGTGTGCTGAATCACTTTATCACAATAACATAAAAACTTTTGTACCGCTTGTAAAATAACTGTATACTTCACCCTATGCAGTATGAATACAGAATTCATTTCATGTAGTAGTTGCCATTACAAATTTTTAGAATACTTAGTTCATGGAGGTGTATATCTATATAAAGATCTATTTTCTGTATGTTTTCTATACCTTGCAGTTTTAAGAGGCCTTTTATGATTTGGGGAGCATGCAGAGAATGTTGAGGGAATTTGGATTCTAGCATTAGGTATGAGAAAACTTAGAATTAGCTGAAATGCTGATAGAATAATGTAGTTATTCTATCCCAGAGCAAGCTGAGAACCGAATCCTGTTTTTTGATGCAAATTCGAATGTCCATTCCATCAGAACATAATCATATGTTCTCTTAAAAAAAAATAATGTGTTCCTTTAACCTGCTGAGGTCTTCTCATATGTGCAATTGCATAACTATGCTTAATATAAAAGTATAATATATACATACACATACATTTAGAGAGAGATTTAGAGTACAAGGAGAGTATACAGAGAGTGTATACAAATAAAAACACCTGATTATATATGCACTGAACTATTTTCAGCTCATAATTCGAAAAGGAAAAAAGAAATAGCAACTTGAAGAATCCTACATTTCTTTACACTCCGGCCTATGGATTTTTTTTTTTTAAACAAAGAAACATTTTCAGCCTTAATCATACTCCGAGTAAATGAAAGCGTTCCTGCATGTTTGAATTTCGCAGGTTTTGTATTTCACACTGGGAGTCAGGCTTTCACAGTTTTTTAACTACCTTAAAACCTTGTTAACTTTCAGCTGAAATTGCTGTTTAACAATGTTATGTCCTTGTGGGAATACAGGATCTTACAAAAAGCAGTGTTGAGGAGCTCTAGTCCCAGAGCAATCTAAATCTCAACCTGGGTAGGAGCAATGGTAGCTGGTGGCAGGACCTCCAACTTGAAGGGCCATCGATGTTTTAAAGACCCAAGGATACACTGGAATGAAGATCTCTCAAGAATAAGAATTGGTGTATGGAAATGCTTTTCTGATGGACAGTGACAGGGACCAGGTCTCCTGCTGCTGATCGTGGGGTCCACCAGCTGATGCTCAAGGCCTCTTTCCATGCTGAGGAAGGGGTAGCAAAACTTTCTGGTGACTTCTGGGTAGTCTGGGCTCTCCATCTGCCCCCACCTGGTGCTTCCCTGGATAGCAGCGAGTAAGAGAGAGGCCCGGGCTGAGATAGAGTCAGCCCGCAGCTGGGAGCTAAGTTACAGTGTTGAAGGCTTTAATTCTAAGTGAAAATGAAAAGCCAAGCTGGGAACCACCTGAAGATTTCAACAGTCCATGGGTAAGGAAAGAGCTCAGGATGTTTTTCTTTGAAGTCCACCAAAGGGAGACCAAAAAGAGCGTGAAGAGTGGATAGGAATCAGAACAATTAAGGATTTGTGATCAGGGATTTAGATCCCTGGTTTATATAAAATATCCTACACTATGAGGATGCTGTTTATAGTTTAAACGAATGTGTTATGTTCTTTCCTTCTGAGCGTTGGTTCTAAAGCAGTGGTTCTCAAACCGGGGTGAGTTTGCTCCCAAGTGACAGCTGGAAATGTTGGGAGACGTTTTGGTCGTCACATCCAGGAGAAAGGATGCTCCTGGTATCTAGAGGGCGGAGGCCAAAAGGATTGCTCCAAAGCAACCTGCAATGAATGGGACAGCCCTTCGTAACAAAGAATTATCCCACCCCAAATGTCACTGTACCAAAGTTGAGAAATCCTGCTGTAGATCACAGGACTGATGTCTTTTGACATCAGATCATAGGACCATGTCTACTAATGAATTGCAGCTAATCGATCATAAAAATTACATCTAAGTGGAACTACGTGGCCTCCAATCAACATGCTGTACTGGCACACCGATTCTTGCGTTGGTCATATTCGTGTGGTTTTCACGATTTTATTATTCACTTAAATGTGCACCTCAAAGAGAAAACTGTCATCTAGAGGGTCTAGAATGCAAATGGCCCTAAACAATAAATGAAACGAAATAATAGAGACCTTTCAAATTAAGTAAGGGAGGAGAAAAAAAAAAAACCAAGAAAAAAAGCTGTAGAAATAAAAAGTAAGTGTGCCTGGTAATGTAATAAAGTGTTGTATTTTTGTAAGGCACATATTGAACTATAAAAGAAAAAGGCATTGGGTTCGTCCGAATTGTGCTGTATTCCTCATCACGAGCTCTCCCCTCCTCGAGAGCTTTCTAGACCTCTCTGAAACAGACATTGTGGGGTGTGAAACTGTCAAACGGAGACAAAAGGCTTCCAAGGGGCTAGTGTTGCATTAGAAGGCACTTGCTTTCCATCTCACACTCAGGCGTGCATGTGATGAAGTCTGTTTTTTCTAAAACTTGGCAGCAGCTGACCAGTAAAATTTGGGCTTTGCCGGAAGTCTTAGCTACAGCGGTGGCAAGGGTTAATATTAAACCCACCACACCATTTTGCACAATCTCCCAGGAGATCTCTCAATGGATTTCCACTGCCACTGGAAATAATGGCTCACAGCTGCAGCAACCCGTGGTAACACTTGATATTCCCGTCGCAAGCGGGCCAGTGCTTTCAGTGGAAATGAGAAAATCACTAACGCTATGCTGTACATTGTGCGGGGGGTCAGGGTTCCAAAGCCACAACCTTCACTGACCCCTCAGCCCAGCAGCCCCCCCACCCCCACCCCCACCCCGCCCCAGGCTGCCTCTGGCTGGGTCCCTTATCTCCTCGTTTTATGAGAAGCGCACACTTGCAGGCATGAGCCCAGGGAGAGCCAATGAAGAGCCACAGGGAGACTGAGATCTCCCTGGGAAAGGGAATTGATTTGTTTTGCACAGAGTAATTGTCATCTACTTAGAGAGAATCTAGGATCATTCTTTCAAAGCTGAGAAATAAGAGGCCAAAGGTGTTATGTGATTTAAATGTGGTGAAATGTTTTTTTTTCCTTCCCCCAAACCATCTAATCTCTCCAATCCATGGTGTCCCAGTGCTAGAAGGCCATCGTGAGAGATGCCATGCTCTTGGCATAGAACTTTGAATGGCAGAGATGATTGGTGAAAAATGGAACCACCTCCAGAGAAATATGATGAACCATTATGAAGAGCAGTCCTCAAGCAGGGCAGCCCCAGAGATTGGGATGGTCTTTGTACATCTTCCCCACTCCCCATCCTCTGATAAATCAACCCTCACTCAATCAGGCCTCCATTCACGTACTCACTCTCTTGTGCCAAACTTGTGCCATGCGCAGGACAAAGCATGTGGCTGGTATCATTTCTCTACGCAAGGTTCTCATTCAGGGCCTGGTCTGCAGCCACCCCCTCAGGCCCTCCAGATACAGCAGTGATTTAAAGGGATCCCAGTCTTCATCTCCCTGCCCTGTGAATTGTGAACCAATTAAATGCTTTATTTTTACCGGTTGTATGGGGTGTTATGAAATACCGTACATGGTGCAGGTATGGACATGCATGTACATGTATGTCTGTAAGGGAGCTTTGTGAGCCTTTCCAGGAATCCCACAATCCTCTGCAAAGCTGAAAATTGGCTGTGACAGTATTTTAAAGAATCAGAAAGCTCGGGAGCTACTCGATGATGTCATGGAGGTCCCTTGAGAAAATGTGGTCATTAAGTGAGTTGCATGTGGTGATAAGAAGCCATTAAAATAAACAGAACTTCTCTATAATTACTAAATTTCCCAGAAAAACAATTAGAGTGCTTGAGACATTTTGTGTCTGTCTTCCACTGAGTTCAAAGTTTCCGCTCCACCCCCCCAACACACACACCATTTTCCAAAAAGTGCTCGCTGAAATTGTGCAGCATAGCCAGAAGAGAAAAGAATTGGAGGCCCCTCTGGAGTATTTGACAGAAATTTTTGCTGTGTTTAATTTTCTTTTAAACAGTGGGGAGCTCTGAAACAAAATGGAAGAAATGGACTTTTTCTATGTGAAAAACAATGACTTGCAAGTCACTTTACATGATGTTAAGTTCTGAGGGGTGTAATAATTAAAACAGCAGCCTTCTATTAGTCGATCATATGCATGGGTGTGTTCTATGCCTTATATACACCTTATATGTACCTTATATACATATTACGTGCCTGAGCACAAACACGTACATTGATAATAACTAAACAATCATAACAATTTATTCTCTTACTTCTTTCCTTAAAAGCCATGCTATTACCACCTGGAATCCCAGGATTGGGAACACATTTTCTGTCCATCAGATTATTTTTTTTAAGATTTTATGTATTTATTCATGAGGGACAAAGAGAGAGAGGCAGAGATACAGGCAGAGGGAGAAGCAGGCTTCCTGCAAGGGACCCGAGGTGAGACTCGATCCCAGGACCCTGGGATCATGACCTGAGCCAAAGGCAGACGCTCAACCACTGAGCCACACAGGCACTCCCAGGCCATCAGATTCTTATTAAAATATTGAAGCGATAAACGTGAAGCTTTCCCTGGAGCATATTTTCATGCAAACTAAATATAAAGGAAGAAAACTCCATGGATTAAATTTGCATCTTCATGTCCAAGACTAAGATGGAAGCTGAAGAAGAGGAAGGAGAAGGTTAGGAAGGAGAAAGGGACCAAAGTGTGGGTACGGTAGGGCACAAAAGCCAAGGACAATCTCCATGGACTGTACATGTTGGCGGGCTCTGGTCCCACCTAAGTGACTGATGGCATCTTGTATCAGGACATAATGTATCCCTGGACCTGAAGCTAACTTTTTTTTGTGAATTAAATCCTCTTTTTCTTCATGTACATAATCACTTCAAAGAAGCTTTATTTTCACCTTAAAGGATAGCAAAATATGAAATTATGTCAGTTTGAGGTGCATTGCAGGCTCTCACTCATCCAATGGCTTGGCCACTTTATCAGAGATTTATTTATTTATTTGAGAGGGGAGGGGCAGAGGGAGAGGAAGAGAGAAGATCTCAAGCAGACTCCCCACTCAGCAGGGAGCTGGATGTGGAGTTCCATCCCATGACCCTGAGATCACGACCTCACGACCGAAATCAAGAATCAGAGGCTTAACCAATTGAAGCCCCCTGGGCACTCCTGGCTATTTTTTATTATTTCAGAATGACCTGTTCAGGAGCCCTCAGCAGACAACTGCAGTCCTCCCCATCTCCCTAAAACATTTAACTTTTCTTTCTTTGTCCTTGAATAGCATCTAGTCCTTATTGCGATCCTAGCATACATTTCCATGTAGATTAATTTCTACTTACATGTGTCTTGCCTTTGCGTCTAGAGTATATGCTTCTAGAAGACAGAGGTGAGGTTGTATTCATCAAAACAGCATCAGGATCCCAAATTTTATTTGGGAGGACACCGAATAAAATTATGTGGAATGAATAAGCAAAAGAATGAATAAATGGGTCATTTCACTGTGATTTGTGGAATGCGTGGGCTTGCAGAATGCCTGACTAGGAAGGAGATTTGCTTATGCTTTCCCAGCATATGTGGCATTTGAGAGACATGCTTCTAGCACATCGTACATCTCTTAGAATACAGAAGATGGAAGAGATGACCGTTCTCCTAGGATGTCGGAGAGGAATGTCTGTAAAGCTCTCATTTTATAAATAATCTACCAAATTTAAACCTTGTTCAAATGTTTATAACACAGAACATGTTTTTAGTGGTTGCAAGAGAGCAATGACCTCTAGCATCTATTAATAGTCTGCCAACTTTTGGTTACTAAATTTATCATCAGGGATAAATGTTATTTTCTGCACCATATAGAATTTTCTGTGAGAACTGAAACTAAATTTAGACAAATAACATACAGATTATGCGTAGGCTGCACTCATATGGGTATAAAAATAAATATCATGTGTGCATATAGTCACGTACTTAATATCAGATATTTTTTTATGTGGATAGACTTCTATTATTTTCACTAATGGAGCAGAAGCGGAGATAATTTAAAAATGATCCATGAGGGGATCCCTGGGTGGCTCAGTGGTTGAGCATCTGTTCATCCCAGATCGTGATCCTGGGGTCCTGGCATTGAGTCCCACGTCGGGCTCCCCGCACGGAGCCTGCTTCTCCCTCTGCCTGTGTCTCTGCCTCTCTCTCTGTGTCTCTCATGAATAAATAAATAAATAATCTTAAAAAAAAACAATCCATGATGTTCTTTGGAATGCATTTTTAAGCCTTTGTTTTTATATGTTTGTGTTACTTCTGAAACCAACTTTAAACAGAGTGCTGAAGTCACACTGAGGACATCATTCCATCCAGGTAAGGCCAATACATGTAAAACTCCCCGCACCCTGCCTCTAAATATCTCAGCATGCTCTAAGTTGGGAATGGGGAGAATCTCTTTTCCCTTTGGAAATATTACACAGCATCAAATAATGACTCAAATTCTTTTTAGGATTAGGAAGTTAATAAAAAAAGGTCTTGGTTTTATGGGAAATGCCATAGTTAGTTAAAACAGGACCAAGTGAAGTATAAAGAGATGTTGACAAAATCGAGTCGTAGAGAAGGCACATTATTACTTGTATTCTCTGTCCCTTGCTAATCTCCTTGGTCTGAAAGCAGCTGCGGACCTCCCCTGGGAACAGGCAACGCTGACTGGCAGCTGGTAAGCACCTGTTGGGTTGTGCTGGTGGTTATGGCTGGTGTTCCTTTTGATTGGACAAGGCATCTGTTTCTGATTGGTTGTTGCCCATGCTCTCCCAGTCATTATGTATCTTCAACATCAGCCCTGGGAATAGGTAACCGAGCTGTACTCTTGATACTTGTACATTTGGCTCATGTACCGAAGAAGGTTATCTTTGTCGGAATTTGAATGAGTGAAGGTCTGTCTAGTCAATTCAAGGATGGGGGGTGGGGTGGGGTGGGGAATGGTTCAAAGCACTGCAAAATAGGTGAGGGGTATACGTTTCAGAATACTTTTAAGGAAAAATAGAATGGCAAGCCACAGAAATTACTGATTAGCAATTTTATAAGTAGGTCAGGTGAAGAATCCACGCATATGACTCATGGGCAAGTTGATGCTGTTAATGACTTAGGAAACTAATGATCCCAACAGGAGGTTAATATACTTATTTAGCTATGACATTTCCTTTGTAAAATGCATCCTTCCTTTCCATAGGTAGTGTAAGAGACATTTTATCGCCATCAATATTTCCAAAGAGTAAAACGAGTGGAGTAAGAATTAATGAGACTTCATTCTATTTTTACTTCCTACTCTTGTCAGAAATAGAAAATCAGGGAAAACAGAGAGGCATGAAGCTCCAGGAGAAAGAGTGGTGATAGCTCTGCATAGAACTGAATCCACCTCTACCCGACGTTAGACATTCACTTGAACAAATAAACGAATAATGGCACTTCACAACTATTTAAAAAAAAAAGTCAGACTGTGAAGGTATGCTTAGTGGCTAGACACAGCTGGAAATAATTGGGAAACAGAGTCCAGTGCAAAAGAGTTTAAAAACCACATGGTCTCAATGATATTTTCATAGTGCTCCAAGCAATTTTCTTCCACAAGTCAAATGGTTTCAAGACTCTCCAGCTCAAAATTACCTACAAAACATAAATGCCAAAAAAAGGTAAACTGCAATGCATTATGGACAAAACAACCAGTAACCCTTGAGGAAATTCCTTGTCAAAATTGTGAATGGGACACTTCGTGGCATAGGCAGCCATTGCCCTGCCTTTAATACAAACTGTCGGTGTCCCTCGTCTACTCTGGGGAAGAGAAGAAGTAATGATTCCCACACGCTGCTGCGAGATACACTGGAGTCACCTGCGTCTGTTTACTTCTTGTGGGTGGTGGTGGCCAGGAGATCTGGAACTAGCCCGTGAGAATGTACGCATAAGTGACTGTTTACTGTGAAAGCACTTTGCCTCCATAGGCAAAGCTTTACTTTCAGGTGACTTTGTGAGTTAATTGATAAGTGACTCACAGCAGGGCTTAGAACACCTTCCCCAATATTACGGTCAAAGTCACCATCAACATAGATCATGAACACCTAAATACCAGAAGTCACAAATCCCACACCTAATTTGTGTCCCTAATCTTGCTCATCATTGGTAGGGAAAGGAGTTCTATTTAATTAGATTCTTCAGGGGGCATGATGCCACAAATTTCTTACTTTTAAATTCTTCTAATCATGAAACAGGATGCTATCCCATGATAATGTCATCCAGTGATAGATCATTTTTTTTCTAGCCAATTAAACATATTAGCAGCTGTTTATTTAACACACTGCATGCAAGGAACTCTTCCAAGCATTTTACACATATAAACTTCATTTACACGTTGTAAAATAATTTATTATCCTCGCGTGCCAGCTGAGAAGACTAGGTTCAAGGACAATAAGTAAATAGCACAAGACAGTGAAATTTGTCATGGGCTGGGCTAGGATTTCCATTCTCTTTTCCAATGCGTGAAAAACAGACACATCAGGAAAAAGTAAAGCTAGTATAGGAGTTAATTATTTCTCAACATAAAACAACAAACAGATTCCATTGTTGCAAACTCTTTTCATTCATCTCCATGAAGGCCAAATACAAAATCCTAAATAACTCCCAAATTAAAATGGCTTCAGATTTTGCTATGATGGAAACAGGTGTGGGATTTGGAACTCGATCCAAAGATACTGGTAACTAATACTATCAGAGGAGATAAAAATCCAAGACTCCCGGAATCTACTAGTGGATCTTTCAAATGTGTAAGATGGTGGCAAAGCTTAGCGGTAGCCCAAATGAATACACCCAGAAAGGTCTCTACAATTTCTTCCACTATGCAGATGCTACATGAAGAGCATTTTTAGGTCTCTTTCCAGGTGCTTATATGCTTCTATGCAGTCATAATCCAATTACTTTACTTTTCAATGATAAATAAAAGAGGTTTTAACTTCACACACACACACACACACACACACACACTCACACACAGTTTTTTCTCTGCATTCTCAATACTTTAGATAAGAATGACATTGTATAGGAGCTGGCAACTGCAGACCGCAGGCCAGATTGACCCCTTGTCTGCTTTTGTAAATAAAGTTTTATTGGAAAACAGCTAAGCTCATTCATTTAGCAGTCGTCCACAGCTGCTTTCAGTGTGCAACAGCAGAGTTGAGTAGTTTCAACAGAGACTGGCTGCAGAGCCAAAAATATTTACTGTCTGGTGCTATCCAGAAAAAGTTTGCCACCTTCTGACCTAGACGATTGTGGCATATGTTTAAAAAAAAAAAAAAAAGAGGAGGTGGAGGAGGAGGAAAGTCAAGACTACTGAGGCCATAGCAGACAAAGGGAGACTGAGTTGAAATTTCATGCTCCTTTCCAGACAGTGCCCTGGGTCCCAGTGGTGTGCCATCTGTCATTGTACCATCATGATCATTATTGCAGAGGACACCTATTTGGCCTAATTGCAGTAATGCCACAGACAGAATTTGCAGAAAAAAGAAAAGTTGCCAGAGCCTGTTAGTTTGAGATAACATTTTATTGAATCCTCACCCTATTACAGAATTTCAGTCCCCGCTTCATCTCTGCCCCAAAGCCCAACTCCTCCAGTGTTTTTAATAAGAGGTAATTATTTTTGTAGGGTTTTAAACAAATCTCGGTGGAATTCAAATATTTTTCAGAACTGTCATAGGAGGTATATTTTAGTGTAGAATCAGTGTTGAGTTAGTTATTTCACACACCACAAAAGATGTTAAACTGATTGAAATCATGAGAGGAAAATCACTAGTAGACACATAGAAGCAGTTCATGTGGTCATCATCTCTCACCAGAAACACAGTACAGAAAGGTTAAATGATAGGAGGATTTGGGATGTTTTCTCTCTAGCTGTGGATATGAATTAGAACTCTTGATGAGGAATTAAAATAGACTGGAAATCCTTAAAATCAAAGTGAAAAGCATGGTCTAGAATCCCATAGACTCTTACTCATCAATGCCAGCAGGTAGTTCAAACTTCTAATATTTTAACTACTACATAGCTCAGAAAAATTCTTGGGGAATGATAAAATTATATCGTACCTAGTCACATAACCAATTTTGTTTCCACATACATTAAAACTTTGTTTGGCTCAAATCACATTCCTCAATCTATAGACAATATAAATATTTGATATAACATGGCTTGGTCTGTTAAAAAGGTACTAAACTTGTCTCTGATAGAAGTAAAAGAAATCCTGCATTATATGTATAAAGTAATGGGTTGATATATCTACAATTGCTTTCCGCTATATAATCACTATCTTTATATAACCTGACTACCCCAATGTTGATTTTTTTTTAACAAGAGGACTGTTCTGAAAGTGATACATTGTATCACTCAAGACATGGAGCAGAAAAATAATATACTTTCAGATTGTCTTCTTGAACTATTAATTCTTTCCTTCACATATTCAGGCAATAAAACTATCTTAAGCATTGGTAAGATACACCAAATAAGTGTGGCCTCTATTTTTTAAATTTGGTTTTACTAATAATATGAAATTGAATTCTCTTATTTTTCTGATATTAAAATTACTCCATGTCAGTCTATAAAAGTGCAAAAGTGAATAAATAAGAATGCATACTCCAATAAATGCTTATATTTAAGTAAGATGCTTCCATTCATTCTTAAGTACTAAATAAACAGTTTTTTTGGGGGGTGGGTGAGGTGGGGTCATAGAAAAAGAGATTGCGTCAACATTTTTGTGTCTTTTGAGACACACTTGAAAACCTAACAAAAATTTTCGAACCTTGGTGTGAATAAGCACAATTTTAAAGTATGTCCATTTTCCAGAAACAAATATGATGAGTTTTGTGAGTCTTTGGTTAAATGTTTCATTGACCACCCAGACCAAAGGCATTTATACAAATCTTCTAAGATACACCCATCCATTAAAAGGCCACAAAGCAAAATGCCAAGCAGCACATCCCAGTCAGAGTGGATACAGCCATGTCCTAGAAATTATTAGATGAATCGTCTATTTCTGGTTTTGTGAATGAGCTATTCTGTGTCTCAGATGCTCTGATTCTTAAAATAGGGAGTGAATTTCCACACCCACAACCTGGTTACCGTGCTGGTTCTTCTCTCTGTGACTAGATTCCATTCCCTGTCTTTTCCTTCTTTCTGCATCGGATGCTTCTCATGCAATAAATACTGCTTTACCTGGGCTCCTTGGATCTTTAGCTTCTGGTTGGGCTTGGTCAAAGGGAAGCACTGACAGGAAAGACGACAGAAAGAAAGAGACAGAGATATTTATTTCTCTGGCTCTTCACAGTTGGGCTGCCATATTGGTGGTACGTATGTCCCTTTACCTATGGACACAGCTTCTAAGGGACGGCCCCTTGCTAGGGCTACATAGTGTTGCTCGTCAATGAGCATTTCACCATTCCTTGAAGACTCCTCTGGGTCTACCCACATCTCTGTAAATAGGTGCTTCTTTTTCTTCCCAGATTTATTGAGGTATAACTGACAAAATTGTACATGTTTAAGATGTGCAACATGATGATGTGACATATGTATACATTGTGAAATGATTGTAAAACCATCAATTTTATGAAAATATTATCATCTTAGATAGTTACCTTTTTTTGAAATGGTGAGAACACTTAAGATCTACTGTTTTAGTAAATTTCAATTATATGATAGTCTTATTACCTATGGTTACCATGGTTTACATTAGATCCTCAAAACATATGCATCTTATAACTGAAAGTTTGCACCCTTTGACCAACGTTTCTCCATTTCCCTCATCCTCCAACCCCTTACAGCCACTATTAATATTCTCTGCCTCTGAGACCTTGATGTTTTTAGATTCCACAGATAAATGAGATCATAACAGTATTTGTCTTTCTGTCTCTGGTTTATTTCACTTAGCATAATGTCCTCCAGGTTCATCCATATTGTTATGTATGGTGGGATTTTCTTCTTTTTCGGGGTTCAATAGTATTCCATTTTGTATATATGCCACATTTTTCTTTTTTTTTCTTTTTTTTTAATTTTTATTTATTTATGATAGTCCCACAGAGAGAGAGAGAGAGAGAGAGAGAGAGAGAGAGGCAGAGACACAGGCAGAGGGAGAAGCAGGCTCCATGCACCGGGAGCCCGATGTGGGATTCGATCCCGGGTCTCCAGGATCGCGCCCTGGGCCAAAGGCAGGCGCCAAACCGCTGCGCCACCCAGGGATCCCATATGCCACATTTTTCATCCACTGATGGACACTTAGGTTTTTTTCCATACTTAGCTATTATGAATAATGCTGCAGTGAATATGGGAGTGAGTGCAGACGTCTCTTTGAGATATTGATGTCATTTCCTTTGTGTATACACCCAAAAAGTGAGATTGTTGGATCATATGGCAGTGTTGCCAAGGATGTGGGGAAAAGATAATTCTTGTGTACCATTGGTAAGACTGTGAATAGGTACAGCCATGATGGCAAACAGTATGGTGATTCCTCTAAAAATAAAAAATAGAAATTACCTATGATCCAGCAATAGATATTTCTTTAATATTTCTTCACTTAATTGAGATTTTCACTTCCTATGAGAATCTGCCTGAAAGACTTTTCACCCCTTGATGATATATTACTGCAGATTTACAAACATACACAAAACTAATTTGCTTTCAACAATTTATCACTGGGGCACTGGTTGGCCCAGTTGGTTAATGTCAGACTGTTGGTTTCGGCTCAGGTCATGATCTCAGGATCATGGGATCAAGTCTCACATCGGGTTCTGCACTGAGTGTGGAGCTTGCTTAAGATTCTCTTCTCCCTCTGCCCCTCCCTTCTACTCATGCACACATACTCTTTCTTAAAAAAGAAATCTATTTAAAACACCCCCAAAAACAATTTATCACTAAGGATTAAATGTAAAATAAATAAATAAATAGAAGAAATGTTCCGGTAAGCTTTTTTGGGAAATTAGTTAATAATGGAAACTGTGTTCAGTGTTAGTAGGACTATTTCATACAGGATGGTGGAAACTGGAGCATATTTTGAAGGCTTCCACCGAAGTTTCAGCATCTCAATTTCTAGCAAATCTGTTGAAAAGGGAAGAGCCACAAAAAGCAGCAGCATAACACTATAATCATGTTTTTGAGTATTACATGCATGCAGGAATGAAAAGGAAGAACTGACAATTATTGAGTGTTTCCCACATGACAACCACTGTATGAGTCACTTAAGCATTATGTAATTTATGTAAATGTATGCAATCTTTTTCTCAACTCTAGCAAGTATTTATTATTAGATTCACAGTACAAATGAGCAAATTGAATCTTACAAAAATTAAGCCATTGACAGCTGTTGCCTGTCAGAGCACCAACTGATCCCTTTGTCATTAGCTGGTATTTGCTCCTAATGTTACAGGTTACCTATAACTCAGGCTGTCAATATGTTTACTATGTCCTCCTCATGCTGGCCTCACACACCTTTTATTATCTGTTGGCATTCTCAAATATGTCTGTGATCCTTTGATATGTAGGAATTTTAGCTATGAGTGTCCCTCACCACATCCACCTAGGTGCTCACCATTCTACTCTGGCCAGATTACAAACTTCGCTCCAGGGTGAAAGGTCTTTTCAGAAAGATCTTAGAAAGCAAGGCCATGATTTTATTTGTTCTCAACCACAGGTTTTTAATCTGAATTTCAATCTAACGAGATTGAGGGTGATGGGACACTTTTCAGAGCATCACTGCATAGAAACCAACCATATTCTCTTAGATCCTCTTCAATGCATGATCAGAGTTTTCTTTTGTAGGGACATGTTGTCATACTTTTCTTTTTTTAATTTTAAAGGTAAGTACAACACTAGCTTTTGCTCTCAAAATGTATAGAATAACTAGAAGATGTTTTGCTCTGTCAAGATCATACAACTCAGTCTCCTTTTTACCTTATGGACATTGTTAAAATTATATTTTGAAATTTAAAACTGAGAAAGAATTTTTATTCTAGGCATTATTTTCCTTTTTCTTAAAGCTATTAAAGCCATCATATTAGTGAATCATGAGCCACTGAGAACCATTGAGAATTACCTGGAACAAATGCATTAGTTATTAATCAAGATATCCTCTCTATTCCTACATAAGTCTGTGACCATGTCTACTTCACATATGTCTACATTTATGTTAACATAACATCCACATGTGCATGAATTATGTATGTGTACGACCAGTGAATGGATTCCTAATTTATTAAGAACAGTAGTATAATAATAGACTTGTTCTATTAAGAACAGTAGTATAATAATAAACTTGTTGGTGGAAATATACCCCATACAATTACATCTGTGTTTTCAGCCTTAGAAGACCCTGGCAGAGTCATGCAGTGATGCATGTCAATATTTTAAATAATACAAATTTTCAAATGATAACCATATAAATCAGTTTCACTAAAAACTATGTCAATTGGGCAGTTTTTCTATAAATGTATTCGTCTATTTGCGCATAAAATAAACACTGTATAACACTATTATAGGTAGTTTGCTAGCTAGAGGTACACATTGAATGTGACTTGAATTCTTGGAAACCAATGGAAACGTGATGCATAAAAAACTAAAGGTTCAAGAGTTGATAGTTTGGTAACATAATGTTTGTCACTGTGGTAAGATTATATAAAATCCATGCATCTATTTTGCATTTATTACATTAGTCACCCATCCCACTGCTAAAATGAAGTGGTTGCAAATGGGCTTCATCAAATATTATACCTCCTGTTAGCCCTTGTCCCAACCTTAAAAAAGGCCGACTTAACCAATCAATTTGCAATTTTTGCATTATTAAGAACATATTCTCTTCATACCATTGAGAAAAAGCATCTGTATATCATGTTCTCATTCCAGAACATTGCCCCTGGCCAAAGCTTTCTTCTTAACAACATAAAAAGTAAAAAATGCAGAAAACAGCTAGTCCCAGAAAATTCAGTTTAAATGCTCAGCATTCCTTTAACAGAAATTGCAGGTAGAATTTCATCTGTATTAGTCAGGGTTTTAGAATAGCAGGTAGGATGTGGATCTAACTGTCAAATTTCTATGAGTAATTTAATTGGCATTGGATAAATTTGGTTATATTTTTGACTGCTTGGTATTTAAAGTTTCTTTTTTTTTCTTCCCATTGTGTAGATGGCCCTGAATCTAAGAACCATTTAGTGTGGCAATTTTCTCCCACTGATGACCTAAGCCCCGTGTCTCCCTCAACAAGTCCTGCTTTTAAAAACTATGGTATATTTCTGGTTACATAGGATGAATTGAACACACACATTTATATTTTCTTTTTCTCAAACTCCACAAATCAAAGTAAATGTATAAAAATGAAATAGACTGTGGAGGCTACCTTACATAGCTTACGGTGATCCCTGCCTCTTGGTATTCACAACTTCTGTAGTCTCTGCATATTTTACCAAGGTTGGTCTGTTTGACCATTATCATAGGGCAGAGGTGTTACTTCTGAAATTAGGTTATTAAAGATAAGGTTTCTTTTTCTCTCTCTCTCTTACCTCTCATTGCAGGGGAAACAAACTGTTATATTGTGAGCATCCTGGTGGAGAGATCCATATCCACACGGGGGGAATCTGAAACTTCTGCTCAACAGTGAGAAAGGGGTCTGCCTCCAACCATATGAGTGATTTTGAAATGGGTTTTCCATCCCCATTTGAGCCTTTAGCTGGTAGCAGCCTCAGCAGAAAGCTTGATAGTAATCTCAGGAAAACCCTTAGGCTACTACTACTCAACTAAGCCACACCCAGATACCCGAGCCTCGGAATCTCTGAGATATAATAAATATTTGTTGTTTTCATCAGTTGAGCTTTGGGTAATTTGTTACATGGCACTAAATAGCTAATGTATACATCTGTAATGAGAAAGAGATCATGAGTATATTCACCAGTTGTTAAAGAAATGAAGAAGGATGTGGATGTCTGCAGGAGAAGATGCCAATAAAGAGCAACCCAACTCATGCCATAGAACTTTGTAAAGACTCAGGAATTGGAGTCACAAAATATCAAAGAAAGTGAAAGTAGGACAAGGGAGTAAAAACAGGAGAATTAGGTGCAAATATATACAAGAAACAATCATATCTCAATATTATATCTGCTCCCTAAAAGAGAAAGAATATCTGTTCTTTGGAGAAAGCAAACCAAGAGAGCTCCAGACTGTGGGAACAGCCCTGATAAATGGTTAGTAGAGGATGCTGATCTGAAAACAGGAGGTTTAGGTGAAAATTCATGCATAAGCTCAGGAGACCATCAACCTCCTTCTGACTCTCTACTCAAACATATGTTATCCAGGGCAATTTACTTGCAAATACAGGCAAGAGTCTGTTTGATTCTTTTCAGGAAAACACACACACACACACACACACAGAAAAAGAGATAGAGAAAGAGAGATAGAGAAATACATAAAGTTTCTATTGTTTGGAGTCCTCTAACAAAACAGCAGAACTCTACCAGTTACCACAAAATAAAACCTGTAGTTGATAGAAGTCCCTGTCACAAACATTGAACCTCCAGTCAGCTTTTTTGATGTTTCATCCTTAAACATAAATGGGAAGTCATTTTTCATCAGACATTGGAAGAAAGTCTGAATACCTGAAACAGAAAGATTAAAAAAAATAATAACTGGAAGAGGGGAGGAAGGAGTCAGGGGGAATAATGGAGTTGATGGGGATTAAGGAGTACACCTGTGATGCATGGGGCGATGTGTGGAAGTGTCAAATCACTATATTGTACACCTGAAACTAGTATTTCACTGTATGTTAACTAACTGGAATTAAAATAAAAGCAAAAGGGATCCCTGGATGGCTCAGCAGTTTAGCGCCTGCCCTTGGCTCAGGGTGTGATCCTGGAGGCCTGGGATCGGACTCCCTGCATGGAGCCTGCTTCTCCCTCTGCCTGTGTCTCTGCCTCTTTATCTCTATCTTTGCCTCTCATGAATAAATAAATAAAATCTAAAAAAAAGAAAAGAAATAACTGGACAAAAAACTCAAGGGCATCAGAATAAAACTTTGAAAATGCCCCTTATAAACTTAAGTCTACAAGAGAATATAAAATATTGAATTTATACACAAGAACGGAATGTAAGAAATAAATAAAAACAGTTTTTGCAACTAAAAAGATGAGAGCTACACTTTTTAAAAAAACATAGTTGGATAGGAAGATAATTCTGAGCCAAGTGTCAGATAGTAGAACAAAAATTAAAAATGATCAGCAATAACAGAGGAAAAACAAGAAAATTAGAGAGTTGGTACATGAGATCCACTGTCTAGCTAATGGGTCTCATGAAAAAAAAAAACAGAAATTTCAGGGAAGTAAATTATCAAAGATATATTACCCCAAAAAATGTTTACTAGAACAGAACTTGAAATTTTATATTAAAAGTGACCATCAAGTGACAAGCATAAAAAGAGGCAAAAGGTACAATAAAAAGTCAATGTGGTTGACAAATGCTTTCAAAAGGAAACTCAGATAAAGAGTTCATTGATACCTGATAGTTTTTATTTTTTTTCAAAATGGTAAACCTTCTATTTATAGTAAATTACCTATTTCCTTACATAATTATGTTTAATTATTATTTATATTTTCATTTTGTTTTAAATCATTTTCCTGACTTAGTCAACATGCCACTTTTCTTTAAAACTTAAGTAGCCACTATTTGTTTTGTTTAGTTTTGCTTCTGGTTTTGCCACCCATGTGTTGAACACAACTGTTCAGGGTCTAGCCGTATTTACTTAGGTCCAGTTTTTCATCAGCCAAGTGGTAAAAGTTATTTTCATATTGGGGAAAATCTTGGAATATACAACATTTGATGCAAAACATCCCTTCCCACGCATTTATTTATGTATTTTTTTCTTCCCTAAAGTATAGTACATGCCTAATTGCCTTCTCCCATGTATTAATTTAATGAAATGCCTCTTTACAAGAATTGCTTGCTAATGATAGGATTTGAGTTGTGGCAGGCAATATTTAGGGTATTTATTTTTAAATAGGGATGATATGTGTATTTATGGGCAAATGGTCCCATTTCCCTTGGAGCCATAGACATTTTTTTGAAGCTTGTTTTCTTAAAGTATAAACTTCTTCCTGGGTATGGAGCCATTAAAAGTGAATCTAATTTCAACGCACATTTAATATACCAAATATTTGCATTCATAGTGACCTATTTTTTACCAAAGATTGGTAGTCAGTGTGGTTGGAATTCTATAAGCTGTGAATGAGGTGGAGGGGAAAAATATATACGTATTTATTTATTTACATATATAACTTTTGACGTGTTTATATTAAAAATTTAATACTTTAAAAAGCCAGCGCAGTCATTTATACTTTTTTTTAAAATAGTATAAAGAGCAGTGACAGTGACAAAATGTCTGTTTCTGCCTTGCCTCAAAAGAAAGCATAATTAATCTTTCAGAAGACATTTATTAACCCAGATGATGATTTCACAATGTGGATTCCACCTGATGTACTTTTCAGTTAATATGTGTTTAATTCTGACCTTGGAGACACTACCTCATAAGAGGTAGACCAACAGCGTGAAAATGACAAAAGAGTCTCTGAATATTTTTACTAGGGATGACCGCCATGGGCAGGGTAAAGCCATAATGGTAAGGTCAGTGGTGAGACACTGCCTTGGCCAACCTTCACCGGCTTAACCAAGCGTGAAAGCAGGTCTCCAGCCAAGTCTGTCGTGGTGGGCAAAGGAAATTTGGAGAAGGCTTCACTCCACAGTTGGCTTTGACTGAGCAACAGTTGGTCAGCGCATTGTGTTTATGAGAATAAGACCATGGGCATAATCCCAGACCCATCCAGTTAACATCATTTATTTCCATGACCACCAACTGCACCATTAGCCCTGCCAACAATATTAGAAATGCTCACATTTGGTTACCAGGACAATTGGGCAAGAAGCAGCTCAGTATAACTGTCCTCAATGCTGTGGATAAAGAAGCTTAGATGACATCGTCAGCATGATTGTGTTTGCATTTATCTGCATACTATCATTTTCCACATATACTAGGTTTAATCATTATAATTAGAACTTAGGTGAGAGTGGCATATAAATGGACAAGGCAACATTACAGGGCAATAGATGAATTCTATCGCAGGGACTTGGGGGAGGTTCCTGGAATGTAGCAGGTGAAATCCCCACATTCTTCATGCCTAGCTTTTCTAGTTAATGTACAGCTGAACTAGGGTGTGTGTGTGTGGGGGGATCTAAGTTATCTAGTTAGGGTCAACACCTCAACAATCAGGATTTTCAGAAGTGAAACAATATGAGTTATGGGAGTATATACTCCAAATATTTATTTTACTCTCTTTCTCTAATATTTAAGCTATAAAATAGAGGTAACTGGAGAAGCTTGATATTAGGTTTCTTTTCAATCAGATTATAAAATAACAACTTGCAAGCTATGGAATTATTTAGGAGCCATGTGGAGGCGCACGTGAGTTGAAGACAAAAGCACGTGCTGATGCTGGAATGGGTGGTGGCGGTGACAGTGGAGGTGAGGATGAGAGAGAGGATTTGGAGACACATGTGAAGAGGTGGAGGTGGTGAGAGCAGTGGTGGCATGGATGTCAATAGTCTCCCTGATTCCAGTTACATAACAATATAGTCAGCATTCTCCCCCAACTTTTATTTACCTAGTATTCTGGGCTTGTGGCCATAAACCTTCTCAATCGTTCTCTTTCCTCCTCTGACCCCCTGAAGGACTTGTCTACCTCATTCATCTTGAAACAAGAATATACTTCTTTGTATTAGTCTTCATCTATCACACATATTTTTGTCACACCATGTAGGTTCTAATTTCCTAGAAATTTATTTTTATTTATTTTTATTTTTTTTAATTTCCTAGAAATTGGTGTCATATTATATACTTATAAATATTGTTTTCACTAGAGAGAAGGTGGGAAGAGCTGTTGTCTTAACAGCATCCTGAATGTAATATTAAGGGCACTGTGTGTGTCCTTGAAAATTCTGTTATTACAACAACCAGTGGTGATCAAAAGATGCGTTGATGCTCTGGGAGAAAAGAGCCTGAGCAATAAATAAGACTAAGCTCACAGCAAACAGACAAATAAAACAACAATTGGGGGGAAAAAACCCAAATGCTAAAAGCCCTACTAATTCCCTGTGTCTTGTTATGAATTCTCCACAACTAGACTGCTGGGTTAAGGCCCTGAGTCTTTCCATCATCTTAGCACCAATGCCCTTCAGACAGACAGACAGAAGCACAGTGTTAGTTACTAGAAGAAGGTAGTTACTAGTTATTAGAAGAAGGGAGAAGACAAAGCTTAGGGAATCATTAGGGTGTTTCAAAAAAAAAGGTATTAGAAAGAACCTTTTATAGGACTTGTTTGGGTGGTTTCAGTGAATGGCTAAGAAAGCAAAACTTTCCAGAAGGCAGGACAACTCCATGATTATGTCAATAAATCTACCTATAAAGTGGGGAGACAAGAACAAAAATAAAGCTCGAGTTGGTGAGGCGTCGCTCTATCATTTTAGCCAAAAGAGGGTGATGTTTGGTATTTTGAGGGGGGCACTTTGTGATGAGACAAAAATATGAGTTGTCACATGGCCCTGTTTTGTCTCTTCTGTCATGGTCTTGGGGGACCTTGTCTAAGCCTGGTATTCTGTGAGACTGGTCACGTTCAATAGAATGTCATGGTCTCCTATGCATGCCAGGCCAGCTTCTGAGGGTCAAGAAGTTGCTCTTTTTCTTTCTTTCCCTATAATATACTAGGATTCGGTAGTGGCTTCATTTCTGTACCCAAGAAAAAGTTATTTATTGTTGAAATGAAATGATTCTTCACCGATAATCATTTCAAAGTACTGTTTCTCACTCTAATGATGATAGTGATGGTCACTGAGGGACAATAATACTAAAAGACCAACAAAGGAAAGGAGAAGGTTTGAGATAAAAGCTGAGGAGGAAGTGAGGAGAGTAGCTCAGTGAGTGCTGACCAAGCCCCAGCACTGCCTTATCTTCCCTCCTAAGCACCTGACCATTTGAGGCATCCCCTGGTGGTGTTACCTGCATTTCTCAGCTCAGAACCCCTAGGGGCCTAACGTGGAATAATTTGGGGGGGAGGTTGCACCCTACAATAAATGAGTGTCTTTGGTTAGCATTCCCAAAAGCAAAGGATTCACATAAAATTATTATTTTTTAAATTTTTTTATTTATTTATGACAGTCACACACACACACACACACAGAGAGAGAGAGAGAGAGAGAGAGAGGAAGAGACACAGGCAGAGGGAGAAGCAGGCTCCAAGCACCGGGAGCCCGATGTGGGATTTGATCCCGGGTCTCCAGGATCATGCCCTGGGCCAAAGGCAGGCGCTAAACCGCTGCACCACCCAGGGATCCCCATAAAATTATTTTTAATTGAATTATGATTAACATAATTTAATCAAAATTAAACAAAATTTAATATTTTTTCCTTTCTTTCTTTTTTTTTTTTAAAGAATATTTCCCAGGAAACACCAGTAGGGAATTAAGGAAGGGAGATGGGGAAGGAAAGGAAACTAAGAGTCAGGTATTCAGCAAAGTCCCACAAAAAAAGTCACCAATAAATAGTAAGTGAGGGAGTGAGTAAAATCAATAAACAAAATTCAAGATCATAAAAAAAGAAGAGTTGTCAGGAGGACAAGAGGGTCCATGAAATCCTAAGTAAGGAGGCTTTCGTTGTCCACAAAGTAAGTGGGTGTCTGTGGTCCAGTGGCTCTCAAATGTCAGCAGCATCAGAAACACCTGGAAGGCTCGTTCAACTGTAGTCTCTCATTCAGTAGGTGCGGGTGGGACTCAAGAATTTTTATTATTTTTAACATGTTCCCAAGCAAAGCTGCTGCTCCAAGGGCACCACACTTTGTAAAAGGCTGACAGGGCATGAGGACAGCCTTTCGGCCAAGAGACGCAGATGCTGGCTCCTGGGTGCGAAGCAACGGTTGCTGGCACAGATGTAAACCGTGCAGCAGCCCTGGGGTGTGCACAGAGCACTACAGCAGCTGCTCCAGTCTGGACCTAGGGCTGTCTGAATCCAGATCTGGTACTGTCAGCATTTGTGGTGTATCCCTTCTCAGCTGTGTGCTGCAAGAAGCCACAGAATAAACCCCTGGAGGCTTGTCCATGTTAACTAAAGATGGGCAGCATGGGATGGACTGCATAGCTAATTTACATGATTTGTTTGAGGGATGTGTTAGGTAAAAATGTTAAAAAATATTTTATTTATTTCTGTATTTATGTATTTATGTATTTATTTATGTATTTATTTATTTATTTATTTATTTATTTATTTGAGACATAGAGGCAGAGACACAGGCAGAGGGAGAAGCAGGCTCTCTGCAGGGAGCCCAATGTGGGACTCGATCCCACGACCCCAGGATCAAGACCTGAGCCAAAGGCAGATGCTCAACCACTGAGCCACCCAGGCTCCCCAGTAAAATTTTCTAAAAAAATATGTATTTGGCACTTTGGCCGGTACTTTGTGTTCTGCTTTGTGTTCAAGCCCTAGGACCATAGCTGCACATTTTCACGATAACCGAATTTTAGCTGTGAAATTTCAAAGGTACTACATGCCGCTACTATAGGATTCCCTTTGAGTCTCACGATTCAGTTTTAATTTCACCTCATTTTGTCAGTCAGGATAGGTGATTCATTTTTAAATAGCTAACCAAACTTGGTTTCGCGTTTATGACTGTGTAAGACAGATCCTATCAATAAATTCACAATTCATAGAAGATTAGTCTGTGAATACCTTGTTCTACATTTTGGGCTTAGGGAATAGGTCGCTGTACCTAGGAGCATAAAATCTCCATTTCTCCAGTCCAGGTTTAAGCCAACAAGAGGGTTCCTTGTCACATTGGGCAGAAGCACAGGTAAGCAGAAATGTTCTGGAAAGAGTTTTGGGCGAAAGTGGATGCCAGTGCAAAGTTTATCTATGTTACACTTTTTTCCTATGGGCAGTAAGAATAATTCTTGTTCTATGCTTGACTCAGACAGTACAAGGGCTTTCCATATGTTTACACACAAATCTTCACTGCACCCAGTGAGGTAAATACATGAGGGTTTGGCAGAAATGAAGCCTGTTCCATGCATTTTTCATGAGAGAAATTTCAATAAAGTGAAATAACTCGGTGTCCCAAACACTATGCCAACAAATGACAAGGAAGGCTGTTTACATTTGGATTGTGCAACCAGAACAGCTTGGGTTTCCTACATTCCAAGGCTTCCAGCCAGCCCTTTCAGTTAATCCATTAAAAAAAAAAATGAAGTTCAATTAAAAAAAAAAAAAAAAACTGTTTCAACAACTACCTGGAAAACACGTATCATTAGAGAATTGTGTTTAAATGGGATTCCTTGAAAAACAATTACTGTCATACATAAAATTTCTGTTTATACGTGCAAAGTTAGTTGGGATTTCGAGCCAAATTACGCCAATTATTTATTATGTCTTGAATGCTGGAAAAATCCATAGAGTTGAAGCAAAATTTTTTGTTCTTGAATTTTCCGAACAACATCTATTCTTGCATACCTACGGGACACTCATGTATAACCCAGTAAACCTCAAAAAGTGCTGAGTAGGCATGGTAAACAGTTAAATAATAAATGGAAAAAGAAGAGGTAACAGAAATGTGGAATGGCTCCCAACGTCAGCTACTATTCTTCTATAAAGAGCGGTCATTCCCAAAACGTGGCCTCCAAATCAGTCATATCCACACCACCTGAGACTCTGTTAGAACGCAAATTCTAGGGGTCCTGCCTCAGACCCACTAAATTTGCAACACTGGTTTTGGGGTTCAATACTGTGTGCCCAAGTGGTTGTGGTACATGCCAAAGTCGGAGAACTAGTGGCCTGGCCGCCAATATGGGATGGCTAAATAACAATAGAACTAAAAATAGTATGTAACACAGCATGGCTCCACAGCAGAGATCATTTTATTTTTGTTTTTGTTTGTGTAAGTGTATGCATAAATAGAAAAGAAAAAAAGGAGAGAGGGAACAAGGCGGGGGAGGGTAGAGAGAGAGAAGGCAAAATGTTAATAGCGTTACAGGCGATTTATTTTTGCTGCATGCTTTTTAGCATTTTCCAAGATTTCTTCATTGAATGGTATTGGTTTTGCGATTAGAACTATGTTATTTAAAAAAAAAGAACTATGTTATTAAGGAGAACAACTATGTTAATAAAGAGAAAAGCAATGTATTCTTATATTATTGTGGTGCCTTGAGAAATTGTGCCCAGCTCTAGTGTAGCGATGTACAAAGCAAAAACCGTTGTCCGGTAGGCAGCAGATGTACAGAAGCAGCTCTGCTCTCTTCATAAAGTAGGAAAAACTGTCAGCACAGGGCTTATAACCACATTTCCACCTGCTCTTATGGTAGGCACTTTCAACTGCTGGAACACAGCTGGCTGAAATGTGGGGAATCCTTCGCTGAAAGCAACCACTGCCATGGGGTCTTTCACATTCACATTCCTTCTGGGAGTCCAACATCTCCTTGGCTTTGGTTGCAAATGTAGATGCTCATGGCTTCCTTGTTACACCGTTTGATAATTGAAAATGTCTTTTTTTTTTTTTTTTAATGACTGAAATGGTGAATGCTTACTTTTTGGGAACTATCTGGAGCCACTCTTGGAGAGTGAAAGAGAAAGAAGCCAGACAGGACTTTCTGAATGTCTGACCTGAGCCTACCCTGGAATTGCCAAGCAATTCAGAAGCAAATTCTGTCTTCCAAAGGGTATGAGCTTCCTGCTGCTGCTATAACAAAGTACCATAAATGTAATGGCTTACAACAACAACACAAATTTATTCTCTCACATTTCTTCCAGAAATTTCTTTCGGAAATTTCGGAAAAGAGAATAAAAGTCCTAAAATCAAAAGTTGGTAAGGTTGCCTTCCTTTTGGAGGGTCCAGGGGAGAATCAATTTCCTTGTCTTTTCTAGCTTCTGGAGACCACCTACATTCCTTGGTTTATGGCCTTGTTCAGATATTCTGACTTCTGTCTCCATCATCATGTCTCCTTCTTTGACTCTAATGCCTCCCTTCCAAGGATTCCTGTGATTCCACTGCACCCATCGAGATAATCCAAGAGAGCCTCCCTATCTCAACATCCTTAACTTAATCACGTGTGTGAAATCCCTTCTGCCATGGAAGGTAACATATTTACAGGTTCTGGGGAAAGGGGAAGCATTATTTTGCCTATCATAAAAAGGGAGAAAGTTTTCAATATTAACCTACAATATTCTTTATCCACATAGCTAAAGAATATTATTCCTGTCCCATTTGCTAAAGATGGAGAGACAGACTTCAAGAGTTATATAAATATTTATCCTTGACAATGACAGAGTCCATGCAATGTGCTAGTGAGGAAAACCAAGCTTCTGTGGCAAGATGAAGTTGAATTTCCAACCTATTGTATTTAAAGAAAAAAAAACACCTCTGCTTTAGTTATTACAAAAGTTATGCATGATGATTGAACATAACATTAAAAATACAGATAAAAGAAAACAAAGACAAAGAAAATGACAGTCTCTTGAATTTATATACATATTTGTTTCTGTTTTAACAAAACTGGACCACAATGCACAGCCTGTTTTACAACTCCTGTTTTATTACTCCCTTGTGAAATCTTTTCTGATAGCATTATTCGTTTACTAAGTTCCACAAAGTCAGAAATTATTACACAATTTCTCTGATCTTATTGGAGATGTAGGTTGCTTTTAATCCTTTGATTTCATAAATATTGTTTGTTGAGCATTCTAACAGGTCAGGTCAATCTCTGTGCACATCCGTGGTTATTTTACTATAGTAAAATGACAAGGGCAAAAAAAATGGCTGAGTATTTTTAAATACTTCCTTCCATAATTGATGATGCCGGGGCCCTAAAATCACGTAAAGGCAGTAATATAAAGATAATATTTGGGACCATTCCACTTTTTTTGAAAGAATTTTCTCCATCACTTTTTTGGAGATAGAAAGTTCAGAGTCGAGTGTGTTAGTTATAGAATAAACACCTATACTTCATTTAAAGAGATGGTAAGTAAATATATCTGGGATCTGGCTATTTAAACAGCCTTCATTTAAAATGTATGGCATGTAATTTCATCTCTACAGAGAAAGACTTACCTTGCCCTGGGCAGAGACAGCTCTAGTAGTGAACACGGTGGACAAATCCAGGCAGTAACTGGAAGACCAGCAAAAAGCATGGGCTGGCTGAAGGCCAAATGAAACTTTGTTAAAATAAAATATCTGCAGGATGATTTTTCGAAGACACAAAAATTAAAGTAAATGTGTAGTCCAATCATGAGATGTTCCAACTGCCCGGCTGATTTCACAAACCTGTAAAAAAGAATGAACGTGTTTTCTTTGACACTGGAGTTGGTTACCAAATGCTGAGACCGTAGAAATCAGGTGGGTGGTTTCTGTTGAAAAGTTACAGTATACAAATAATGACAACTAATTTTATTGAGGGATCTCTGCATTGCGATACGATGTTCCATGTTTGTATGCAGTTTTATAAGTACTCCTCACAGCATTTTTAAAAAGGAGGTTACCCCATTCTACAAATGTAAAACTGAGGCTGGAAAATTTAGTAAGATTTAGAACTTGAAAATGATCATAGAGTTAATAAAAGTTGGCTCAGGTCCGAAGAACACCAAAATCTATCGTCTTAACATGCTCCTTTGGCCTCAAGAAAGTAAGAGGAAGAAGGCATAGAAGGGAGGATTTCAAAATTAAGTTAATGACAAAATATTTTTTTTTGAAAACGTCTAAGTAATGATAACATATTAATAATATAAGATTCAAGGAAACTAGCCAATATTTACATTTCATGTACATTTCTACATGAAGTCAATTTTTAAATCAACATGAAATTTTGCAAGATAAATTCATATATATATATATATATATATATATATATATATATATATATATATAGCTTTAAATACAGAGGTGGCCTTTGAATGGTAGAGTCTTAAATTACTCGTTTAACTCATCATCTTATTAGCATTTTCTATAATGGAGCTGGCAGTATATTTTATAAATTACTTTTAAAAAAGACAGAATACATAACCATTTATTAAAAAGAAAAAAAAAGGAAACAGAAAGGAAGGGCCCCTTTAAAGATTTCTCGGATCTTCTATAAAATAAGATATGCAAAGGAAAGTGATCGTTTTTTTCTTATCAGTATTACTGGTATGGTGTTAGACATAAACACATTCTGTGCGGCGTTTAATTTGTGAGACTAATAAAATTTGCAATGTCTAAGGAATATTGTGACAAATCAGTCCACTACACGTGTTCTCTTGAAAACCATAGGAAATATGCACGTGCAAGAATGAAACATAACCTGACACTGAAGTCTTATTGTAGAACTCAAACAACTCATCTTGCTACCAGGGATTTAAATTCCCAAATACTTTATAGTAGTAAACATACATCAAGACCTGATTCTCTCCACTTTAATCATTATACACACTGCAATTGCAAATAACTGAAAACATGTTAATTTAAATCAAACCATAACAGACCGTGGGATCTAGAAAATGTCTGGAGCAACTAGAAATAGCACAATAATTTGAAGTCCTAGGCTTTCCTTGAGACGTAGACAGCCTTTGAACATTATATTGGTCTCAGCTTGGGAACTGAAAATCACTTGTAATGAATTCAATTCAATTTCTTTAATCTGTGAACTCATAGAGTTAATGCAGGTGAGGTTATTTGTTTTCAATGAGCCATTTAATATAATGAAGGAGGGTTTTTGTAATCCCTAATTAATTCTTGCCCTCAGCCCACCAATTGATTAATAACCCATGGGAGTGAACAGTCAGCCACCTCCCCTTCCAAATAATTGCTACGCTGGTAGGAATGTCACATTCAAAATCACCATCATTAAAATAATAACAAATCTGAGTAAATGATGGTGGCATTAATGAGTCAAACAAGTTTCAATTCTTATTGATTAATTGGTGAAATGTATATCATAAGCACTGCAAATCTACCTTAAATAAATGTAAGAGTGGAGAAGGGAGCTGTGGTTTTTATTGAGACTACTTCAACTATCCAAACAAGTGTTTCTTTTTTTAGTGAGCAGAATATAATATAGGACTGTGCAAGATGACTGGCTGCTATATTTAACTCAGACAAATGCATAACAAATCACTATTCTGTAGTGCAAAGGCACACCTCATAGGCTCCTGTTTCTTTCTTTCCTTTTTTTTTTTTTTTCTTTCCTTGGGGCCTGGATATAAGACCACAGCCATCTAAATAATCCTCCAGAAATAAACCAATGAAATTGTGAGTCTGACAACAGACACAGTATTATACCTGCAGCTGGTAAATGTTTCCATAGTCCAACCACCTTTCCAGTAAAAATTTTATCCCGGGGGAAAGTCAGCAACTAAGATTTTAACTACTTTTCTGCAATAGAAAAGTTTGGAGCAATTGAGACTTCATAAATTTCATTATTTATGGCCTTTATTTTTCTTAGAGAATTACCCACCCATCAAGTATATTGTGAAAATACTACTACTGTATTACTATATTCCCATATAAATAAATTTTTTTAAAATTTGGGTGATTAAACTATGAGACTACCTCATAAGAAAGTACCTAATTCCAAAACCATTTTATTGTTTTCTGCATTACTTGCTGTGTTCATAATTGTCGAATGAGCATTTCAATTACATGAATATTGGGAGACTAAAAATGTTCGTAAATGTTTTGGCCAATTACCTGACTGTGAACCTCTACTGACTGGCCTACTCTGTTTTGGTGGGGTTCCTAAAAGTTAGAATGCTTGGACATTGGATCCTACCTGTTGTCTCCATAGAAAAAGAATTTATTTCGGCACAACCTTTGAATTCAGGAACATAATTCTAATAGATGCTATGCTAATACTGGGGTATGACCTAGTGAGTTTAGTCTCTGCTACTGTGCGATCGATCCACTGTGGTGCTGGAAAGAAAGCACATTTCTACAGAATAGTAAGCAACTCCCAGAACTTTGGTGAGAAGATAGTCCCAATCATTAAAAGAAAGTTTGCATTACTTATTAGAAGTTAAGGTGTGACCCCTTTTACCTAACACACTAGTTCCAGGAATCCATCTGTATACGTATGTATGGCAAAGATAGGTGTATAGCGGTGCTCACCACAATACTCCAAATGTTATTTGTAATGGCAAAGAACAGCAATGTAGGAAAAGATTCACAAAAGGAAAACATTTGTAATTCCTTCTTGTCCTGAATTCTTCCGAGAAACACAGCCTTGGAGATGGCTAGCCTGTAGGCGTATTCGGGGAATCGATCCCAATCAATGGGAGTGGAAACACAGGAGTAATATGATAGAAAAGGAGGGGAAATAGCAATCGCAGGGCGTGTTATTGATCTGCATTTCCAGAGGGCAATAATTTGTCATCGCCTATCGATCTTGCAGGAGGGGACCCTCCAAAGAAATATATAGTTTGTCTTGCTATTATTTTCTGAGGGTTGGAATCTGATATTTGTCCCCTCCAAAATCCATGAGTTTCTCTACGGAGCCTCAGCTTCCTTGCTCCCTCACATTCTCTCATTGTAAGAATTTCTGATCAATTGCCACGGATGTCCCAAATGGGGGACATTGGCAGAGAAATCAAAGACCAGAAAGGGAAGGTCATGCAGTGTGGCTGAGACAAGGGGCTGTCAGACTCAGCCTGTGAACCACAAGAGCAGATGAAGCCCTGCGTCAGCTGTCTCCCAGAAATTGTATTTGGCCATTTTCATTTTCATTCAGTTAAAAATGTATTGACCTTTTGATTTCATTTTTGATTCATTGGTTCTTCAGATGTATATTATTTAATTTCTAAACATTTGGGATTTCCCAGATATCCTTCCATTGTTGATGTCTAATTTAGTTATGCTGTGGACAGAAAACAGGCTTTGCATGATTTTAACACTTTTAAGTCATTGAGTTGGTTTAATGGCAAAAAATATGGCCTGTCCCAGTGAATTATCCACGTGCATTTGAACGTGTATTCTGTGTATTGGGTAGAATGGTCTCTAGAGGTCAACGAGGTCAAGTTGGATGATGGTGCTATTCAGGACTTCTATGTCTTCATAGGTCCTCGGACTAATTTCTTATTAAATCCTGAAAGACAATGCTAACGTTTCCCACTGTGATTGTGGATGTCTTTCTTCCATACTATCAGTTTTCGAGTCATGTATTCTGAAGCCCTGTTCTGAAACATTTAAATTATGTCCTTGGGGAAGAAACATTATCATTTTGTAATGCTCCCTCATTATTTCTAGTAACGTTCCTTTTATGAGATTTAATTTATCTGATATAAGTACTCATTCTAGATTTGTTTTAATTATGGTGAGATCCCTCTTAGTTTAGGCAATCCACGATTCGTACTTACAGTGGATTTCTCCTGGGCAGTACATAGTTGGGTCTTACTTTTTTATGCAACTTGATAATCCCTGCCTCTTAATTCACAATTTTTGTATAATCCTTGGTTGTTATCTCTTCAATTTCTGCCTTCTCTCTCTTCTGGATCTTTGCCTGCACATAGGTTGGGCCATCTGATTGTATCCCACGATTCTTGAATGACCTACATAGCTTTTCCCACTTTTCTTTTTCATTTTGTGTTTCTCTTTGTTTAATTTCTACTTAGCCATCTTCAAGTTCACGAATTCTTTCCTTGGAGGTGTCAAGTTGGTTGTGAAGAAATATACAGCTATGCTCATTCAGTAAGGAAACCATGTCCTCAATGCTTTAAGACAAAACAAGGCTTGGGTATCTTCTCTACTCCCCCTATGCCATTTTTTTTTAAAGATCTCAGGAATATGGGGGCATGTGGGTGGCTCAGTGGTTGAGTGTCTGCCTTCGGCTCAGGGTGTGATTCCGGGGTCCTGGGATTGAGTCACACATCAGGATCCCCACAGGGAGCCTGCTTCTCCCTCTGCTTATGTCTATGTCTGTGTGTGTGTGTGTGTGTGTGTGTGTCTCATGAATAAATAAATAAAATCTTTTAAAAAAATCCCAGGAATAAAGAATCACTAATAGAAACATTTTAAGTGTCTGGAAGTGTCCCTGCTAATAAAAATTACTTTACAGTCAAAGATACTTCATTGAATTGTTAAGAATATTTGCCTATAAATATTGTAAGCTTTGGGGTTAAGACTGACTCCTTTTTCGTTATGTGAACACAGCCTCTATTTGACATCTCTTAAATAAGAGCTACCAGCATCCCTATAAATATTGATATGGCATAAATGAGAGGCAGCTGAAGGCTTTTCAGACTGATTCTATGAGGTTGAGCCATTAGTATGGATACACAAAAAGGATAGTATAAAAACGCTGCTGCAGAGGCTTATTTTTTTCACATGCCTTGGTTACATGATAACTTTGTTTCTACTTCCACCTTGACCAATTTCATAGTTACATATCTGTTGATGTTACTCATTTTTGACATTCTTTCTTTAATGAACTAAATATCACCAGTCTGATGCCTATTATTTTGGGATAAACTAAAAACACACCCATTAGGAACACACTTGATTTATTAGAGCCTGCGAAACAATTATGATAAAAGATGGCCTTCATTACCTTAATCCTCACCTTCAGCAGCTTCAAATACCTTTTGGAAAAAAGAAAAAAAAACTAGGAGTAAATAAATAATGAAGTAATTTTCCTTTGGGTTTTGGAAAAAAGATAGGCTTTCATTAAGTTCACATTTCACACTTTCTCATGTTTCTTCTTATACCTGTTTACATGTTTGTGCGATGGCAGGCTAGGGCTTCGGGGTAGAATATTTAGCTATGGAAAATTTTTCTCTGTGCAAATCCATATGGCCTAGTTAATATAATTATTGAGTTAAATCTGTATACTTACTCTAGGAAATTCAAGTCTTTCCTAAGAATTCCATTTGTAAGTGTGTTTCTGCATCCTGTGGACACACAAGATAGAATTTAGAGGTGTCACCAAGCCCCTTAAATAACTCAGTTTGGACATGGCAATACCTTGAAACCTACGTGCTCTGAGCCAGGTAGATGTACGTACGGCCTTTGAGTTATGTTGACAACATCTTTCAAGATTTAAGAATTTGATCTAGGTAGGATGATGTGAATGGGCCTTCTTAAATCATTTCAGAAGATAATGAGAATTATTCTGAGGGGCTCATTCTTATGATATTAACAGAGCATCTTGATGGCACTGGAGTTAAAGGACACTCTAATAATTGCTTTTTATAAATACAAGAAGAGAAAGGTTGTACCGAAAAATAAAATCTTTAGGATATAGTAGTGTGGCTTTGGAACACCTAAATTCCAAGTTTTTAGGAAGAGGGTGGTGTCAAACACAGACTTTGGGGTAATTACAGCCTCCTACCTGGAGACCGCTTGCATTAGAAGCTTCACAGTATGATATTCTTCCTTTATTCCAGGTACCTATTTTTAAGTCGCAAATAACTCCAAATGTTGGTGGCTGAAAACAATAACCATTTATTTGTTAACGTACTAGGAGAGAATTCCAGCATCTCTTCCCCCTTTTTTTTATAAGGACAACAAATAGACCTGGGTCCAACACTCATAACTTAATGACCCTAAATCTAATTACCTCTCAAGTGCTCCATTTCCAAATGCCATCACGTTGAGGGGTAGTGTTTCAGTATGAATTCGGGGGTGACACAAATTGGTCCATAACAGATATTGATCTGTTATTTTCTTACAGTTATCTTTGTTTGGCTTGAGTATCATGATAACCACTGGTCTCATAAATTGTGTTGAGGCCTCATAAAATGTAAGGTATGATCTCTCTTCTATTTATCTTCATGTACAATTTATATTCTTTCTTTCTTAAAGGTTCTATAGAATTTATCAAGGAACCCATCTATGCCTCTCTCTCTCCATATATATATATATATATATATATATATGTACACATAAATAATTTTTGAATGTTTTAAACTACAAATTCCATTTGTCCTTTTCCAAAAATTGACCTTAGTTTTGGGTAATTCTAATTCCATAGACAGAGTTTTCTGTTCTGAGTTTCAGTTGAGATCAGTTTCCTATGTCCTCTTGCTTCCCACCCTCCATCTCTCACACCACACCCTGGAATAGCCCCTATGAAAATTGGTATTTGCAAACTATGTATAAGACTCAATGCAATTCATTCATCAGGGGCATCTATAGTACAATCCAAACAATACACACACACATACACACACACACGTGAGGGAGTGGCTGTTGTATTTAGATACAACGCTTTGTCTCCATTGCTCCAATCAGAAACAAGCATCGAGGATTCTTTTTTTTTTTTTTTTTCTCATTAAACTTTTGTTTTAATGGTCTCAAAATTCTGTGACAGATTTTTGGTCAAGTTGTTTCCATTAAAAAGTACTGATTTTAAAAACTAATAACTTAAAACTGCCACACATGCACAAAAAAAAAAATGGTCCACAAAACATTCTCCTTTCCTTCTGAAGGTTTTACGATGCATTGTTATCATTGACCAGTCTTTTACTATTAAACTTAAATGGCCAATTGACACAAACAGTTCTGAGACCGTTCTTCCACCACTGATTAAGACTGGGGTGGCAGGTATTGGGGATAATATTCATTTAGCCTTCTGAGCTTTCTGGGCAGACTTGGTGACTTTGCCAGCTCCAGCTGCCTTCTTGTCCACTGCTTTGATGACACCCACAGCAACCGTCTGTCTCATGTCACGAACAGCAAAACGGCCCAGAGGAGGATAGTCAGAGAAGCTCTCAACACACATAGGTTTGCCAGGAACCATATCAACAATGGCTGCATCCCCAGATTTCAAGAACTTGGGACCATCTTCCAGCTTCTTTCCAGAACGACGATCTATCTTTTCCTTCAGCTCAGCAAACTTGCAAGCAATGTGAGCTGTGTGACAATCCAGCACAGGTGCATATCCAGCACTGATTTGGCCTGGATGGTTCAGGATAATCACCTGAGCTGTGAAGCCAGCTGCTTCCACTGGTGGGTCATTTTTGCTGTCACCAGCCACGTTGCCACGACGAACATCTTTGACAGATACGTTCTTGACATTGAAGCCTACATTGTCCCCAGGAAGAGCCTCACTCAAAGCTTCATGGTGCATTTCAACAGACTTTACTTCAGTTGTAACATTGACTGGAGCAAAGGTGACCACCATACCAGGCTTAAGAACACCAGTCTCCACTCGACCCACTGGGACAGTACCAATACCACCAATTTTGTAGACGTCTTGGAGAGGCAGATGCAAGGGCTTATCAGTTGGACGAGTTGGTGGCAGAATGCAATCCAGAGCTTCAAGCAGTGTGGTTCCGCTGGCATTCCCATCTTTACGGGTGACTTTCCATCCCTTGAACCAAGGCATGTTAGCACTTGGCTCCAGCATGTTGTCACCATTCCAACCAGAAATTGGCACAAATGCTACTGTGTCGGGGTTGTAGCCAATTTTCTTAATGTAGGTGCTGACTTCCTTAACGATTTCCTCGTATCTCTTCTGGCTGTAGGGTGGTTCAGCGGAATCCATTTTGTTAACACCAACAATTAGTTGTTTTATACCCAGTGTGTAAGCCAGAAGGGCATGCTCACGGGTCTGCCCATTGGAGATACCTGCTTCAAATTCACCAACACCAGCAGCAACAATCAGGACAGCACAGTCAGCCTGAGATGTGCCTGTCATCATGTTTTTGATAAAGTCTCTGTGTCGTGGGGCATCAATGATGGTCACATAATACTTGCTGGTCTCGAATTTCCACAGGGAGATATCAATGGTGATACCATGTTCATGGTCAGTTTTTCAGTTTATCCAAGACCCAGGCATACTTGAAGGAGCCTTTTCCCATCTCAGCAGCCTCCTTCTCAAATTTTTCAATAGTTCTTTTGTCGATTCCACCACATTTGTAGATCAGATGGCCAGTAGTGGTAGACTTGCCCGAATCTACGTGTCCAATGATGACGATGTTGATGTGAGTCTTCTCCTTTCCCATTTTGGTTTAGGTTTAGCGGTGGTTTTTACGTCACCTGTGTTCTGGCAGCAAACCCCTTGCGAAAAAGCTCGAGGATTCTTTTTGGAACTTCGCCCCACATTTGACTAGCAGAGTACACTTAATGGCATAATTATTTGCTGGATCCCTGAGAGATTTACTTAACAGAGGCTCAGAGAGAGAAAGAGAGGGAGAGAGAATGGAGAATTTTCTGGAAACTAATTAGCTTTAAAACCTTAGCTTTCAAAAAAAAAAAAACCAATCCTTAGCTTTTCCCTTTCAATTGACTTTGCCACACAAGATCAGATTGGCAGAGTAGCAATATAAACTTTATTTGCTGGGATTGATTCCGGACACATAACACGTTTTCTGCTGGAATATGTGTAAGTATAGGTATAAAAGGATGCACTTTCCCCTAATGCTTTGCGTTCAGAGGCTTAAAAATACCTGCATAAAATGTAGTCTTTCTTTCTAAAGAAATTGATTTATATGGATGCTGTTTTATGACACCCTACAGTATTCGTAAAGTAAAATATGTTCTAAATCCTGCAGCTCTGTGTGATCCCTACTGCCATTATTTTAGTCTACAGAAATTAGGCTGGTAATTAAGTATCTGACTCCACAGTTATGAGGCACGTACTTTATCTCGTGTACATTTGTTTAAAGTGATCTATGGTTTTGTCTTTTGAAGATATATTTAATGCTGGCTCTTAGATTCTTCTAGACGATGTGAACATAAATAGATAACAAATATATTCTTAGATCGAATAGAGGTGGTATTTTCTTCTTAAAAGAAATGGCCATTCTGGTAACGTTCTGGAATGATGTAGAAGATAAGAAAGCATTCGAGTGTAGTTCCCAAGTTATTTGAACATATAAAGACAACAATTAAATAATTTTGAAGTAGATTTTGGAGTATTAATTGAAAGGCTTTCCTCATAATTGGAAACTTCAAGGTTAGTGATGAGCAAAAATGTGAAATGAAGAATCTGATATCTAAATATCAGATTGATCCTATTTCACACACTTTCATTGAAGTCTTCTTGCTGTTATAGTTAATAAATGTTATTTTTATCTGTCTTAAATGGTAATTGAATAGGCATTTTTATTTTGAGAAAGTAATGCATTAAAATCTTGAGGAAAATTTAAGCAGAAATAAGCAAAAATGATTTTATCTTTCCCAGGAGCATTCTACAGACAGTGTTACTCCTGGAAGGTATGAATACCTATAGTACACATATAATATTCTGGATAACCAAAAGGTAATATCAACATGTAGCAGACACTTGTAGGGCTGAGTCTTCAAATCCCTCCTTCTAGGGATGCCTGGGTGGCTCAGCAGTTGAGCGTCTGCCTTCAGCCCAGGGCGTGATCCTGGAGTCCCGGATCGAGTCCCACATCAGGCTCCCTGCATGGGGCCTGCCTTTCCCTCTGCCTGTGTCTCTGCCTCTCTCTTTCTGTCTCTCATGAATAAATAAGATAACTAAAAAAAAAAAAAAAAAAAAAAACCTCTTTCTAGAAATAGACACTTTCTCTCCTCTCTTCTTTGGCATTTTGATTTGGTTTCCACCACTTGGACACAAAAGTAAAAGTCTCATGAAAAAAAAATTCCATTGGGAGACAGCAGACTGGTCTCCAGCCCTGACTATGCCACAGATCGTGTGAGCTGAGGGGAAGCCACCTCCCCTCAGGACCTCGGGCATCTTATCCCAGTATTACTCACCAACTCATTTTTTTTTTTTAATGAGCATATATTGAGTGCGAACTATGTGCTAGACACTTGTGATGACACAAAGTTTATGGAGGTAAACAACAACAAAAAATCATAATTACAGTTCCTAAGAGACACAGGCTAGAATTTTATCCCGGCCTTCTGACTCTAAAGCTTTTCAACACTCAAGTATGATACTCATATGAAGTGATAGTAATTTAAAGCCCCATATTTTGCCCATTGTATTTAGCTTTTTATACACAGCAAAATAGTGTATTGTCCCAATAATTATTCAAATGTAAGTAGATATCTCAGTCCCATATTTATACGAGGAAATATAAATTATACATACCCACAAGCCCTTTAAAATATGCTTTCACTTTAAAATTACATTTGGGGGTTGCTTTGTGAAAATAAAATAACTGTTGATTTATGGGTCTTAATAAGAGTCCGATCCTTTCTTATAATAGAAGTGTTATTTATGTTGTTCCCGTTAAGACAGGAAAGTTTCTCCATGGGGGAGGAAGCCATCTGATTTCCCTTTGGGGGTCTTAAAAGTGATTTTCTATTTCACAAGCTAGAAAGGAGACCCCTGTGTACTCTGCTTTATGCATCCAAAGCTTATCTTTTCTTGAAAACCCACTCAATCCCTTTATGATTTGTGCCCATGAATCTTTCCCTGACCTCTTCAACTTGTGATCTCATGCTGCTCTAAACTAACCACACCGACTCTCCTTTCAACGACGGAATCAGGGAACACAGGATAGAAGCAGATAGCAATGCTCCCAAAACAGGGAAACTGAGGCACACACCAGTGAGAGAATTGAGAAAGCTTTAAAAGTTAAGCATTGCCAAATGCTCAGAAATTTAGAGTAGCTTTCTGGAAACAGGACAATGACTGCTTCAAGCAAAAGATGCTCTCATGTATAAGTCCAGGCACTTGGAGGACAGTGATCCAACAGATGCCTCATGCTATGTCATTTGTACTTCTCCTGGGAATAGAAAAATAGATTTTAGGGTGTCATCATGGAATAAACAGGTAGAGATAAGATGACTTCAGTAGAGGAAAAGGAATTCCAGGGTATGGTATCCTAACTTTTCCACTGTGTTCCTCTTTGTTATTAGTATTATTTTTAACTAGCTTAAAATTTATTGTTTTGAGAATTTGCTCAGTGGATATACTATAAATGTTGAGAGTTAGTTGACTTTTGATTAACTAATCGACCTCAAAGCTCGAGGTGACTTATACCACTAATTGCATTTGTTAGTGGCTTGTAACAAATAACCACTTATTTCCTTGCTCAAGGGTTGGTTGTGGGTCCACAGGACTTGACCGGGAGCATCTGGGCCTGGCTTCACGTCTTGAGTTGTATTCCAGTTGACCTTACAGGTTTCCTTCTTGTTCTATTCCTGGTGGATCTCAGGCACGCTTGGGAAAAACAAATCACAAAAGTGTGTTCTAAGCCTCTGTGTGTGTGTGTGTGTGTGTGTGTGTGTGTGTGTGTGTGATGTTTGCTACTATTCTATCACCAAAAGCAAGTCACATAGTCATAGGCCCAAGCCCCATAGCAGAGGGTCAGGAAAGTGTCTGTCCATAGCAGGAGGCTCTGAAGTCATAACAAGACTGTAGTTATTATAAAGGAGAGAAGAAGTGACAAGAAGAATTTAATCCATCACATAAAGTTAACAACTGTACCAAACGCTTATGAGAAAAATCAGTATTTCCCCATAGCAATCTTTCTGAGCACCTAATTCTGCTTTCCAAGAGGCAAATATTTTCTATTGCTTTTGGTGTTTACCTTTATCTATCTACCCTATCTATCGATCTATCATCTATCCAATATATTCAGTAAATAATTTTATGTTTATATGTAATGTAAATTGGTATTTATATTAATAAATTTTAAACATTATCCTACTCCTGTAACAGTTAATAAGTGTTTGGCTTTGTTGCACACTCATCTATGTTTTCCATCCTCCCATTATGTCAATATAATTCATCACAATTTGGGGGTTTAATCTGTTACCAGTGTTTACGTTATGTTATTGATGTAATTCACTGCTTACATAATACCTTTTAAATTTCCTATACTTAACAATTTTAAATCTGCTTAAATCCCTTTGTACCTATTTCTATTTTTCAATGTTCCAAAAGACATTGACAGGTCTTTGGACCCCTGCCATTAATTTCTCCTGGTCTTCAAGCAAAGATCCTAGCACTCTATTAATTACATCCCCTGCCTCCAACGCAAGTGCCTCAGACACCATCTCCCCCTGCCTCCCCCCAACTCTCAGAACTTTTCATCCTTCTCTCTGAGCCCCTCTATTATCTATTCCTCATGCAAACCCCTCATTCTTTCTTTACTTCCCCACTTGAGATACTACTAGTAACCAATATTCTATTAGTATTCAAAGTTTCTGTTGAAAAGTCAAATTTCAATTCTTAGCCTGTTTCTTTGTCTCGCAAGTTTTCAGTGTATCCATTTTATTCTTTTATGTTTGAATTTCACAACAATATATCTGTTTCTGATTACTGTTCTAATTAGTGACTTTTTCATACCGAAGACTCATTTTTGAGTTTGGGAAATTGTCTTTTGTTACTACTATTATTACTATTTATTTATTTATTTTATCCCATCTCTGAATCTTCTGGGATTCCTTATTTTCATTATCTTATCTCTCCTACTTTTCGTCTTTATTTTGCTTTCTGGACAAAATTCTCTGTATTACTCTGGCCGATGTCACCAACATCTCTTGCCTTAATTAATATAATGCCTTCTCAATTAATTTTCTTGACCTTGCTCTTGCTTCATTATAGTCCAGGCTCAACATAGCAACCTTTTAAAAATTGTCAGAATAAATATTCTTTGCCTCAGACTTTGCAGTGGTTTGTATTCTGTATTTCAGAGTAGGAGTTAACATCTTCATAGCAGTCAACAGGGTCCTTCTTGGACTAGAACATCTTTAGCCCTCTGTTCTGCTTTCTGACTTTTCTCTCTTGCTCTCTTTCTGTCTTAGACTCACCAACTGCTTTCCTAGTTCTCTGACATAGTGTTTGTCTTATGGAAATAAAAAGTGAGCCACAGATGAATGCCACATGTGTAGCTTTAAATTTTTTAGTAACCAATTAAAAATAATGAAAACTAGGTGAAATTAATTTATTAATATATTTAAACCTAATGTGTTTCAAATTTATCTTTTAAATTTATTTAATGAGAAAATTTTACATTCGGTCTTCGAAGACTGATACATATTTTATATTTACAGCACCACTCAATCAGATCAGCACTTGATCTATAACTGTCCTGAGATCCAGAGATCTCCCAAATGGAAGCAAGAGGTCAGGCCTTGCATTAAGCCAATCCTTGTGTATGGACCACCCCGGAGGGAAGCATACAGCAGCTTCCTTCCACTGAGGGCAAGCGATGCCCAAGAGAGGCATTGCTGTGAGTTTTGGGCAGGGAAGAGCCCTGAACCATTAAAGTCCTCCAGTCTGGAGGGAGGATCTGAGCCAGGCACCACAGGATGTAAAATAAAAAGTAAGATGTAATAAAAGTTAAAAAAAGATACAGCAGGCAGGCCTTTTAAAAACACACATTTGTTTACAACTAACACCTTTTTAAAAATCTGAGACACACTATTAATTGAAAAACAATGATTGCTCATTACTGTTAAGAGTTAAGAGTTTTGGGATGCCTGGGTGGCTCAGTGGTTGGGCATCTGTCTTCAGTTCAGGGCGTGATCCTGGGATCCTGGGATCGGGTTCCACATCAGGCTCCCTGTGAGGAGCCTGCTTCTCCCTCTGCCTATGTCTCTGCCTTGCTCTGTGTGTCTCTCATGAATAAATAAATAAAATCTTAAAAAAAAGAGTCAAGAGTTTTTAGTGGGTCAGTAATTTAAGCACAAGGATCTAAATAATTCCAGGTTTAAAACCTAGATCAAAACATCCAAAGGAAGAAATATAAATGTATATATATACACATATATATGTATAATGTTATTATATTACTATATATGGGATAACTGATTTATGGTGAGAGATAAATTCTATCCATATGCTAAAAATCTCCTCCAATAATTTTTATTAAGTCATGATGAGATTAAAGGAATATACTAACTCTTCCTTCTGATAAAGCAGGTTAGGAGAAATTAAATTTAAGAAATATTGGTGAAAATCCTTCCAACATACAAAAGTCAGGAAGAGTGAGTCTGAGACTTAGGGCCAAGATATGACTCGGGAGTGATACTGAATGTGCTTCAAATGGGTTTCCTTTTGTGTCCTGGACCAGAAGCATTTGCAGCAATCTGTGAAAGAGATACACACCAGGCAGAAAGTCCAGTGGACAGTGAGGTTTCTTCTTGATCAGGCGAGCTTGTCAGTGATATTTCAGGCAGCAGCACCAGAAAGGGTATCAGGCAGAGACATATTGTGTTCAGGGACTGAAGGCAAGCAGAGCAAACAGGGCTTATTGATAGCGGTCCCCAGCACGGCAGCGTCCCCAAGCACACAGAGATAAAACAGCACTGCTGGAAATGCTAACTTGTCCACACTTTGTATTGCTGAAGTGGTAATGAGGATGCATATCTATTATATCGGTTCATATTAGGTTTGGCTGCCTGGCAGGAAATCCAAGTAAGTGCGGCCCAAAGGAGGTGTGCTGCATAAAAGTTACCGAAAGTGGAGAAGGAGAGAGAGAATCAGAACTGAAGAGATTTCCAGAAGATGCGGGGCAATAAGGAGCACAAGTAATGATCAAAATAGAAGAAAGCCCTTGAGTGAAAAAACTGGATCTACCGAATGTCTAGGCGAATGATACAGCAAGGACAACCAATTGAAATAGACCAATCTATGGTGGGTCTTATGCTACCTAACCTTTAAAAAAATAAAAATAAGGAAGCAGTTCAAAAGCGTCTGGCAAACAATATAAATACAATAAAATTTGTTACCAGCCCAGGAAGAAGAAATCAGGCTGCCTTCTAGTCCCTCCTCAGCCTTAAACACAGGAATGCAGTGGGAGATCTGCAGGGAATGAATTCTTTCTAATGATTTCTATTACCAAACAGGTATTTTAACCATCAGGTATGAATCAAACACAAAGAGAAAGACATACTCATGTTCTTTCTTTAAAAGCACTCTTTGGAGGCAGTCCTTAGCTAAATGAATCAAAAAAAGCCCTCAAAAGTAAGCAGTTTATAAAGTGATATTAGTAGAAAGCACAAAATCCATTTAAACTAGTTTTGAGAAATCAAGTATTAAAATTATGATTATTTTTAAAAAGACAACTGTTGGGTGACTCAGTTGTTTAAGCGTTTGACTCTTGATCTCAGTTCAGGTCTTGATCTCATGAGGTCAAGCCCCATGTTGGGCTCCATGCTGAGTGTGGAGTTGATTTAAAAAAAAAGCAACTAATTATCAAAAGAACAGATACATAATGTAAAATGATTATCATAAACAAGTTCTAAATATCCAGTTCATATCCCCCAAAGTGAGGGACTGGGATTTATAGAAGGACATAAAAATATGCTAATTTGCTAAATATGCTAACTATGCTCATCTCAGATAGGGTGGAGTCAGCAAATACCATTTTATCACTGACATTGGTAAAGAGAAAATATCAAGCTCAAGTGTTTTTTTTTTTCCAAAAAATAAAAGGTGAGCATGCATAGTGTTAAGCAAAAGTTACTTATTTGAAAATCTGAGGGAAAATATCTATGCTGAAAAAGTAAAAAACAAAACCATGGGAATGAAAATATTGAAACTTGGTATCCAACTCACAAAATTATTAGTGATGACAATAAATATAAATGAGTTAAAGCCCCTCAATTAAAAAAAAATAAAAAAATAAAAAAAAATAAAAAAGCCCCTCAATTAAAATATGAAAACTCTGATAAATCAAAAATACAATCCAGAAATTTGTAAGAAATGAGGCGGTATGGAAATTTGGATTTGTGAAACCTCATCTCCAAAAATAACAAAATAAGATTTATGAAGTAAAGGTAGCAAAGAAGGTACAGTTAATGGTGAGACAACTAAGGGCTTTTAGCCAAACATAAACAGTAAAAAACACCTTATACAATCTTCTGTATTCTACATAAAAGTGTAGGGCAAACTGGAACCAATTGAAAGATGTCCCACTTAAGAAGGAGCAGAAGAGAGCAAAGTGAGATATTTTTTTTTTTAAATTTTTACTACCATCCCTCGAAATTAGTGGAGCCAGAGTGAAAGGTATGTGCAGTCATTTGGACAAAGAAGAGAAAAATATTCTCTTTTGAGCTTTTCTTTGCTTGTGGAAAACCATCAACTACATAAAAGCACATTCACGAAAGCTGGAAGGAGAGTCAACATTAACCTCCCCGCTCTAACCCTGTTACTCTCTGGAAAAATGGTAACCGTGGACAGACCAGTGTATGATCTCCTAGCTCTAACTCATTAGCAGGAAAAAAAAAATGTAAAAAAAGAAAAAAAGAAAAAAAGAAAGAAAGAATTGTTCAGCTACTCCAAGTGACAAATTTCAATCCACCAAGTTTTCTAACCTCTGAAGCAAGAAGGCTGAAGGCTCATCCCCCTGGGATTGGACGAAGGATGGGTTCAGAGTGGACCTCAGTACAGGACACTGAGTATAATTCAAGGCAAGGAACATGCTGTGGCTCCCACACACCCAGTGTGCTCGCCTTTCTCTATTTTGTTTTCCCTTCAGTTGACTAAGCACATAAATCTTAACACTCATGCTTCAACTTGATGTCATATTGGAAGCATTTGATCTGTATGTAGGTTAAAGGGATTACAAAAGAGAAAATAATTCAAATCAAATCTAAAACACAGTTTGAAAAGTAAACAGGTGAAAAGAGTCAAGCATGAGAGAGGGATGGTTAATATAGAGCTAGAGTAAGTAAAAGATTATTGCTATAGAAAAAGGTATATTTATTAATAAAATGCAAAGTGAGTTTCCCACAAAAAGTTACAGATAGTGTATACAAAACTAGTTTTGGATGAGAATGGCCTTTCAAATCCTTCGGAAAAAGATAGTTTATTCCACAGTCACAATTCATACCTTACTTACAGGAAACAGTTTGAAACTTCATATTTTATATCAAAATAAATTTCAACTTGATAAAAGAATAGATCAATTTTTTTTAAGATTTAGAATAAACTATTGGTGAATATTTATCTGATCCTGGTGAGGAAAGTCTTTCCACACAAAAGCAAGGGAAGGAAAAGGAATCATAGTAGAAATGATAAAATTTTTTGAATATGTAAAGTTTAAAAACTTGATATTTAAAAAAATATCATAAGCAAAAGTAACTGGTGAGCAAAAACCTGGGCAGCATTTGGGAGAGAAAAAAGATTTATATGTATTCTATTGTACGCATGAAATTTTTCACTTAACATGGCACATTGGAACTGAATTCCGTGAACAGTTCTGAGTTCTGAGCAAAATTTTCGAGTAGGCATGCTTAATTGCTTCTTGATTCATGTATTAGATTTGGGGCAGGGCAGCCCTGGTGGCTCAGTGGTTTAGCACCGCCTTCGGCCCAGGTTGTGATCCTGGAGACCCGGGATCAAGTCCCATGTCTGGCTCTTTGCATGGAGCCTGCTTCTCCCTCTGCCTGTTCTCTGCCTCTCTCTCTCTCTCTCATGCTCTGTGTCTCTCATAAATAAATAAATAAATAAATAAATAAATAAATAAATAAATAAAATATTTTAAAAAATAGATTTCAGGCAATTACTTGAAGGCAGTAGCAGGATGAACTTATAAAAGAATAGATTTTGGAGTTTGACAAGTCATGTTAAAATCCTTCAAACATGAAGACTTCTAACTCTGGGAAACGAACTAGGGGTGGTGGAAGGGGAGGAGGGCGGGGGTGGGGGTGAATGGGTGACGGGCACTGAGGGGGCCACTTGACGGGATGAGCACTGGGCGTTATTCTGTATGTTGGCAAATTGAACGCCAATAAAAAATAAATTCATTATTAAAAAAAAAGGAATCCTTCAAACATCCACTAGTCCTTTTGCCATGTGTATGTCACACAACTTCCTCAAGTCTCAATTTGACATTGTGACATTTGACTACTTGGTTTTGTCAGTATGTAATGAATATTAGTTTTTTCGTTCTCCTTTTATCCCAAAGGTTAATGGATTCCAAATCTCTAAATAACACATCTTAAAATAAAGATAATTCCCTAAACTAAGATGGTTGGCAAGGTATCCTATGTGGGTAAAATTGGCCTGGATCATTTGGTAAATAAAGTTTTTTTTTTTTTTTGTAAATAAAGTTTTATCAGAACACGAGCATACCCATTTTTTTTAACATGTTGTCCATGCTACTTTCACCCTATAACAGCAAAGTTGAATCGTTGTGATAGAGATTTTCTGTCCTGCAAATCCTAAAATAACATACGGCCCTATAGAAAAAGTATCCCTACTCCTGGAGTAAACTGTATTGTGACTTATTAGTCGCTAGAAGACAATGCACTTGTGAAATCTATGAGGAAAGCAAGATTTTAATCTGAGAGTGTTAATATGAAGATTCTATGTAATAAAAACGAAGAGAGGAAATGTTAAATTCATAGACGCTGAGAGTGGAAAAGTGGTTGCCAGGGACTAGGGGGAGGGGAAATGGGGAAATGGTAAAAAGTTACACTTTTTCAGCTATAAGATGAATAAGATCTGAGGGCCTAATGTAAAACATGGAGACTATAGTTGATTCCACTGTATTGTATAATTGAAGTTTGCCAAGAGAATAGAACTGAAATGCTCTCACCACACACACACACACACGCACGTGCACACACAAAGATAAATATGTGAGATGATGGATGCGTTGATTTACTAGATTTACGATGTACACATATCAAATCACCATGATGCACACGTTAAATGGCTTACAATTTCATATATCTAGTGGACCTCAGTAAAGTTGAAATGAAAGAATGAAAGATTCTGTATTTAGTGTAATTTCCATGTTGTTCTAAATCATTTTAGCTAAATTACATTTTTAACTGTGTTATATAATTTATGTCCCTTTTGCCCTCCTTTTTCTCACTTTCTTTATTAGCAAATATAATGAGAGTTGTATCTAAGCTGGAAAATAATCGAATGTGATCTCTGCCTCCACCATACCCTCTTTGATTTTGTTACAATACAAAATATGCTTAAGCAGATGTTCTACTCATTAGAGGCCCTGGCTAAGGTACAATGAAAATGGACTGACCGCCAGAAATTAGGCAGAGGAGTCTAGACCTGGTATCTTTGTTCCAATTCAGTCAAGTCTTGTGCAAATCCTTCCCCAGATGAATCTAAATTTATCGGCATGTCTTTGGCCTGGAGATGACATGGAGAATTTGTTGATATATTGTCCTTTGCACACTTAGGAGCATTTCCTCTTTTTGTCAGTTGAAAAACAACCCCAAATTAGGATCTTCATGGACTATTGCCCTGCCATTTTAGAAACGAAGAGATGTTTGGCTGGCTGGTTCATCAACTTGGCAGGTTTAGATGTTCCCCTATAACCATTTGTTCAAATCTAAAAATTATGAAACTGTAGTTTTATCAAATCTTTATTTATAAAATAGAGAAACCAAGAAAACATATCATCAGAATAACCCCCTCTTTCTATTCTGACCACATTTTAAAATGTTATTTTGTGTCACGTTAATTTCCTCTATCTTAACATATTTTCTATTCCTCTAGTGGTTATATAATTCAAATAAATAGTTGCAGATAGTCATCATGTCTACTTTCGAGTCACTGCTTGGACCAGAAAAGCATGTGGGCTGGCTTCTTCTTCTTTTCCTTCTTTTTTCCCCCCTTCTCCTTTGTTTTTTTAAATGCATTCTCTATTCTGTTTTTCTAAATGAATCTTAACCAGAATGCCTTCTTTTTCTGGATATGTGTATCTAGAAATTGATATATTTCCAGTGCCAGAGAAACATGAGACTTGGTAACCAATGTATGATATTTAACTTAGTAAGACCTGAGTTTAAAACTTGTTCCAACATTTTACCAATTTCGTGCTCATAGGGAACCATAACTTTTCTAAACCTCAATCTCCTCAAAAATACCTACCCCAACAGTCTTACTGGTATAGATAATTGAAGCATTCGGATCTGATAAAAGTAATTATTTTTTCCAAGGTTCATTCATATACCCTCCATATAGATGTTACTTACACATTCATCTACCTATATGACTCACTTCTTTTTTAGAAGAACAAACACCAAAACAAAACAAAACCTAAAAAGGACATTTCAGACTACTAAATATGTTATAAAGCTACACTGAGACAAATACTTTGCCACTTGCTCTGGGAAATGAGATCAGGGAAAGATAATAAAGTCTGCAAATATACTTTTTGGTAATGTTCATATTTTACAAATGATAAATACGCAATTTCTATTCACTTCTATTCACTTAGATCATTTCAGTATAAATTTTGGAAACATTGTCAAACAGGAATCCCTATCTTACCATATCCAAGTTTTTAACATTTTAGAAATAAATGAGAAATGGTAAAAAGAAATAAGTAGTAAACAGCAATATGAACCATTTCCCTTTCAATCCATATTTGAATTATGAAGGCATTACCAGGAAAATATGTCATAATTGTTCAGATCTTTCAGAAGGTCCATTTAAGAGTGCTTATGGAAATTTAAAAATCTAACATGGATATTATTTAATCCAGGAGTATTTTTAAAAATTTACAGTCAAAAAGTAATTGTGGGCACCTGGGTGGCTCAGTCAGTGTCTGACTCTTGATTTAGGTTCAGGTCATGATGTCAGGGTTGGGGTATCGAGCCCCATGTCGGGTCTGTGCAGGGCATGAAGCCTGTTTAAGATTCTCTTTCCTTCCGTCTGCAACTCCCACCTTCCTGTTCACATGCTCTCTCTCTCTCTCTATAATAATAATAATAATACGAAGAAGAAGAAAATGAAGAAGAAGAAGAAGAAGAAGAAGAAGAAGAAGAAGAAGAAGAAGAAAAAGAAGAAAAAGAAGAAAATTAAAATTAAAAAGGAAATTGCCCATTTGGACAAAAACAAAGCTCAAAATGGCTTATTAAAGTTTTATTTATCATATTAAGACTTTAGAAGCAACACAATATGTAACGAAAGTAGAGTGATTAAATAAGATTCTAGTAAAATTCATATAACAGAATACTTCTTAACTATTACTATTTCTTTGTATTTGTGTGGGTGTTTGTGTGCATCTTTAAATTGTTTTGAAGGGCAATAGTAACATATAGTTAACATTTTTAAACTGTTGATTTCAAAGCAGTATTTATAGTTTGTTCTTACTGCTTTAAAAAAAGACTAAAAACAGAAAAAGAAAACAAGTACATTAACGCTAGCGCACACACACACCCCTTCAGAAGCTCAAGAAGGCTCTATATTAATATCAGCAGTAGTTGTATCTAGGCAGTGGGATTTCTAATTATTTAAGATGGTCTGTTTTTCAGATTATTAATATTAATTTTTTCCAGAATCATGATGTACTACTCAACTAATCTGAAAGTTCTAATGCAAGATTTGACCCATCCTCACTCAGATACTTCCTGGCAAAATCCAAGTTTTCAGTTTTAGAAATTATCTTCTCTGGGTTGATATTTCAGAATATGTGAACATGCACATTTCGCTCTCTGTGTACAGTGGAAAATTTCTGAATCAAATTTCCAATTTAGGTTAATCTTATGGAATACTTGGAAGCATAGATATTTCTAATTTCCTACATATTCACCGAGAATGACATGAAGTGGTTGTGTTGGGGGAACTGCGCAAGAGTTTATAGAGACAATGGTAGAGCTGTGCTGATAAGTTTGGGCAATATTCCATAGATAAGAGTATGACTGACTTCTGCTCAGGTAACACAGTACTCTAATTTGAAGTGGCCATTCATAATTTTGTCTCCTATTAATTGTTCTTGACCTTTGAAAAAGGGATTTCAAGGGAATGGCGAAGTTACAAATCAAACTTAAATCAGATTAAGACAATGAGTGGGGACCTGAGAGAAATAAGTGATTTCTTTATATTTTGGATGAATTCAATCTCAATCCTTACTTAGATATCTTCCTTATCTGTCATGGCTTATCTGTCATCCTTATCTGTCATGTAAAGTCATCCCAGGAGTCAATACTCTACCTGCATTTCTGTTTGTAGCAAATTTCTGGCTACTCCGTAGCTTTTACCTGGAAATACACCTGTCTCATTCACTCTCAGAATGGGAAGCCATCCATGCCTTTCACTTTCTGAATCTCTTACATTAGGTTTATTGAGAGCAACCAACTACAATGAGGACCTAGTGTGTGCTGGGTACCAGGGCAAGTGCTAAGGATATAGTGGCAGACAAGCTAGGGACATCCCAGTGTTCCAACAGCAATCACAGGCCGTTATGGGGGAAACACAATATACTATGAGATCATTGGAGGTGATGGAGGGAGTGTATTGCAGAACAGGAAATTGCTTGTACAGAATTTTTTTTAAAGAGAATTTTTTAAAGCTTTTATTTATTTATGATAGTCACACAGGTAGAGAGAGAGAGAGACATAGGCAGAGGGAGAAGCAGGCTCCATGCACTGGGAGCCCGATGTGGGATTCGATCCCGGGTCTCCAGGATCGTGCCCTGGGCCAAAGGCAGGCACTAAACCGCTGCACCACCCAGGGATCCCGCTTGTACAGATTTTTTTTTTTTGTACAGAATTTTATAGAGAAAGTTATCATGTTGAAAAATGGGATATTTAAAAGTCAAGGAGCAGACTAAGATAGAGTTTTTTGTTTGTTTCTTGAAAAGAATGGTTTATAGATTGTTTTGAACTACAGATAGTTGCTGAAAAGGGTTTTTTTCTTTTAAATAAATTCACACAGGGCATGACAAGTAGCAAGTGACAGTAGTGACCAGCAAGAGGGATAATAACTATATTTATCTTAATCTGTGTGTGCCAGTTCTGTTTACACTGATGCTGGAAATTCCAAGACTTGGGATCTGGGATAAGGATATGCTGAAATGAGTATATGGAAGTCAAAGGGTTTCTGTCTCTTTTTCTTTTGTCCCTTTCAGTAACTACACAGAAAAGTTGCTTTCCTGGGGTGCCTCTAGGGGACTTAGTTGGTGAAGCGTCTGCCATCAGCTCAGGTCATGATCCCAGGGTCCTGGGATGGAGATGAGCTCTGCTCAGGGCTCTGTGCTCAGTGAGGGGCCTGCTGGTCCCTTTCCCTCTGCCCTTCTCCTCCTTCCACCTCATGCACACTCTCACTCTCTCTTTCTCTTAAATAAATAAAGAAATAAAATCTTTTTTAAAAGGTTGGGTGCTGCCTGGCTGACTGAGTTGGTTAAGCATCTGACTTTTGATTTCAGCTCAGGTCATGATCTCAGGAGTAGTGAAAAGGAGCCCCTCGGAGGAGTCTGCTTCTCTCCTTGCTCTCCTTTGTCCCTCCTCAGCTCTCTTGCCCTCTCTCTCTCTCTCAAATAAATAAATCTTTTTTAAAAGTTGTTTTCCTTATGTACTGTCACAGAACTTTTACTTATCTTCCCAGTCCTATCTGTGAAAAGTCTAAAGAGAAAGAACCTCCATTTGCAGCACAACAGAATGCGGGGGGGGGGGGGGGGATTTTTAAAATAGATAACTCAATAGTTTTTTTTGCATTTTTAAAAATTATTTTTTACTGAAATAACCCCTGAAAGTGTTAAGTTACAAAAAAAATTACTGAAGAAGAATATATTAAAATTGTGGGGGGAAAGGAAAAAAGACACACCCCCAAATTTTAATACTAATATGAAGATCATAATTTATCATGAAAGAATATATTATAGGGACTTGCCCATCCCAGTAAATGTAAATGAAATTAATACAACAAAGCATAAACACACTTTGGCAATAAATAGGTTTTGATAAGTTAAAAGAGCTTTTTTTTTTTTTGTATATTGATGTGCAGTGACAGGCAAAATTTTTGCTTTTCCAGTTTCTGAAAGTTCTAAGAGTTTTAGGAACCAGTGGAAAAGGCATGCGTGAGCACTCTGAGGATAAATCTATGGTATTTGCAAGGAAAACGAAGGAAGAGGAGCCACACCGGTGGGCTAGGAGAATGTGTCATACATAGGAAATCCTCAAATTAATCTCACTCAATCAGTTGAGTGAGAAAACTGTCACATTTCATCTGACTACTTTGGCACTCATTTTCTCTCTACAAGCAAATACTAAAAATCAAAGCTTCAAATCAGATTCTGGCAAGATGCTTTCTCTAAATGACTGAGCACATGACAATGAGTTTTAGTTATAACTGAAATTTTATATACGCATTCATTTGGCAGCTCTGTGATTATAGGGTGGCCCTGGCTGTATAGCACTTTTGTTCAAATAAAATCTTTTCAGTGCACTTGACACAGGGAGACCCAATATCCGTTTGTCAAACTCTCTACTTTCTGGTGCCAAACAGATATCTACATGGTCAGCCTGCTGATCTGTTGATAATTTTACATGCTTGAAGTCAGGTTTTATGATCTCACCATCTGAAGACATCAAAACATAGAAGGCACCAGACGACGGCAGTCACTTGATATATCCCCTCTCTCATTTTTGTTTTTTGTTCAGGTTGATGGAAAAATGTAAATGTAGGTTTGGATATCAGGATGTTAGCACAACCCTAGGGGGAAAGGGTAGTTTTCTTTGTAACTTGGCAGGCCTGGAATGGCCGCTTCTGACATCATGGGTATTTTTAATGAAATATTAATGACTCTGATTTTAATAGGAATTTCAGCACAACCTAAATTAAGCCATTGGAAAAGGGATATGGTCCCGTTAAGAACAGTAAAACCGTAAGCCCCCTTCCTGAAGAGTAGCTGTGGGTAGTTAAAGTGACAATCAATTTAACCAGGCCATATTGCTTTGTAAGTCTCTGAAGTGTGAAGTCCCAGCATGCCTGATGTATTTCATTTTAATTTCCTTTTGGACAGAGCTATGGTTAGTGGGGAACCTCACACACAAAAAAGGGGAAAAAAATGTGCAAAAGAGGAGGAAATTATTTAACCCTTTCAGAAAGCTATGCAATGCATTTAGTGAAGTAAAGAAAAATAAGCATGATTAGATTTCTCCTTTTGTTTTTAAAGAAAGATCAAAGTGGAGCAGCATAGTAAGTCATGATGACCAATCTTACTGATAATTTCTGCTAAAAGCCCTGAAATGCTCTCTTAACACTTATTTTCAGTTGTTTGTTTGTTTGTCTTTAAAGAAACTAGCGATTCAAAACCAAATCTTCCTCTGCTCTTTCTATATAAAGGAAGATAAAAAATCATGTCATTTCGTATGATTTTTTTCAATCTCTCCTTGGAATAACACATCTCAACGGTCAATTGCTGATCTGTTGATAATCCCGCATCTTAGAAATCACATTTCAAGATATGGCTTTTGGAGGCAAATCAGCTTTGATGTCTTCGGGATGGTGCCCTTGTCCATTTTTACAAAAAAGCCAGATAAATCTGAAGGACTTTTTAAAAATTGTAAATGTTTCCTACACACAGAAGGCGCAGCAACCTGCAGAAGTTTCTGTGAGACTGTTTTTGTTCCAAAGCAGTCAGGAGAGAAGATAGTAATTAAGTGGTGGAATGTGGAAGGCAGAGTTAGATTCAGAGTCAGGAGAGCTAAATTTGACTTTGATTAGCTTTGACACAAATTCATGATTTGATATTGTTAAAGTCATCTGTCTCCCTTGGTTTCATTTTTTTTTTCATTATTCTCTCCATGAATACTGGGATGCATATGAGAGACAAAGCACCTTTTGAGATTTTTGTGTGTTCAAAGTATCAATTTTAATTTACATAAAAGATTAGCTATTGAAGAAAAGGCAAGTTTTGCTGGAAGTGTGATATTCTTAATACAAATTTAAAGGTGGCTGTCTGTATAAAAATCATCTACTGGGATACTTTAATCCAAGGATTATTTTAATACCAAAAATAATGAAGGACACGGTTCTGTGTCCTTGTATAAAGAATGGAAAGCATGACCACATTCTTTTGATAAGAATAGCACATATCAACTCATCATTTAGTGAAATTTCATCAAATTATTGTCTCTGAAGTGCAGTTGTGGTAATATTACTCATTCTGGTGGAAAAAAAATAGTCTAATGGCTCCCTAGACTAAAGATAGAATTCCTTTCCTAGACCGACCTTCAAAGCATTCCAGGATTTCATTTACTTAACCTTAACGCCTGTCCAATATCTTTTCCCATTATTGCCAAGCTGCACTCTTTTCTCTAATCTTGCTTACTCCTATTGCCTCTCTCTGGGATTCTCTTTGACATCAACAGTAGACGTCGAAATGTACCCGGCATTCAAGGTCTAAAGCAAATGCCATCTGGTTTAGCCAATCTATTGATTGCACATGATTTCTTCTTCCTGGATTCTCGTAGTAGCCAAATTTTGTGGTCATAAAGAGTTAGCTTAAACATTGGCCCTACTAATTGAGGTTACTGTCCTCACTTATCCCCCCTGAACTATGAGGCTATCTGGAAGGTATTAAAAATGTCTTCCATGAAGTGTTGAGAGATGGGACTTACATGACCAATCTTGCCTGTGGTATGTGTACAGTTCCTTCTATTTCTACTGCTGTCTTCTGTTATATCACATGTTCCTTTTTAATTTATAAATAAATAACATATTAATACTATATACTATGGGTAGAAACATACAGATATTCCACTATTTTTAAAAAATATTTTATTTATTTATTCATGAGAGACACAGACTGAGAGAGAAAGAGAGAGAGGCAGAGAGACACAGGCAGAGGGAGAAGCAGGCTCCATGCAGGGAGCCTGACGTGGGACTCGATCCCAGGACTCCAGGATCACATCCTGGACTAAAGGCAGGTGCTAAACCGCTGAGCCACCCAGGGATCCCTCCCAGATATTCCACTATTAAATGGCACAGTATACATACGTTAACATTTCGGTCTTGGCATAAGGAATTTCCTTCCCCACTCCAAAGAGTCAGGAGGGACCAGAGCCTCCCTCTGCTTTCTCCTCCAGCCCCAGGGGGATGGGGGGAGTGGGGAACACATGGGCGTGTGACCTCAAGGCTTAACCAATCAGATCCTTGTCAGGATTTGGATCCTGAGCAAGTAAGACAAAGATGAAGAGCAGGTTATAACTCATACACAGAAGTGACGGGGACAGGGTGCTACAGCCACAGCATCCTGGCCAACATGTCTCTCCTACAACGTATGGCCTCCTGCTTCTTGGCCGCCTCTGTCTGGTATGGTTTCCCAGCCTGTTCACATCAATTGTGTCAGCCCCTGATCTACTCAATTTCTCTTTGCTTAAGAAAGCCACTGAAAGCAGTACAGATCTCAAATTTAACCAATATCGATCTCAGAGTTCTTGAACGCAGAACAAATGACTGAAGTGATTTCCTGGTTTCATTGTTTTAGTTAGCTGGATTACCTCTATGTAAAAATTTGTCAACTATCACCCCAAGTATAAAAGTGTCAGGACAAGTGCTTAAGACTTTCTCTGTACTTGCCAGTTTTTGTTTCTCTAGCTTTTTTCCAAAGGTGACTTATGTTTTTAGCATCACTGTAAACTCAAGGATACAAACATATGTGAAATGTTTCTAATACTTGTAGCTCTGGTGCTAATAAAATTCAAAGTGTCCCACCTATGTTTGCAGGGGCCTCTTCAATTCGACTTCTGAGTCTTTTTACAAAAAAAAAACAAAACAAAAAACAAACAAACACAGTAGTTTTGGATATCATCCCTGGTTTCAGTTAAGGCAAAAAAAATTCTTAAGCGCATCTTATGTATTTCCTGCTCAGAACTTGAGTCAAACATTTCTCCTCAGAGACAGATTTTCTTGGAGACAATGGGTGCAACCTTTTAGTGATATTCTATTCAAATGTGTTACGTCTTCTGTTCTTTTACTCCCCAGGAAAATGAAAATCTTTATGTTGTAATTCTAAATATTAAAAATAACCAAAGTGTAAATGTTCTCCCACAGTCTGCTTGCTTTTAAGTGAGAGTTTGTGGATAAAACAGTCATTTTGGGGGGAGTTCAATAGCCAAAAAATGGTCCAAAGAACTTTAGACAAAATGGAGAACAAATTTTGTAAGGTTGCATCACTTTCTTGCAACAAACAATCTATGTTTGAATCAGTTAAGAAACTCCAACTTAACCTGACTTCTAGAAAACAGGAAATATCTTCTATAACTAGAATGAAAATGGGGACGTCAATGCCCCAGTATTTCAGGCATCCAAAGCCCAGGAATGTCTCCAAGGACTCATGTTCTTTAACTGCTCAGTCTTCCGGTTTCTGGCTTCATCCTAAAACTAGTTCCTTTAGGCTTAGGAGAGATGCTAGGTAATCCCAACCACTCTAAGCATTACAGCTGACATGACAACTTCCAGGAGTTAAGGGAGATGGTGGAGGAAGCTAATGGTTTTACCTCTAGTATGCATGTTCTCTTAGCACGGAAGGGATGGACTCCACCTAGCAACCTCATTTCCTAACCTTTGCAACTGAGGATGACTAAGTGACCAGGTTCTGGGCAATGGGATGTGAACATAAGCCATGCTATGGAAAGGAGATAACAGTGTCATGTTTCTAAGTCACAGTCTTTTGAGGTTTTTGTTTGTCTGTTTTACAGCCACCTACCTCATCTGGCTAGCCACCACCACCAATACACAGATCCTGTTTATAGGTGTCATTTTTAAATTAAGAAATTTTATCACAGAAGTGCCCTAAAACTCTAAAGCCCTTTTTTTTCCCCCATGCCCAAGCCAATTAAATAGAGGAAAAATTGAAAACATCATACCTATTATAGTGAATTCTTAGAATTATCAGGGCCTCTGCGCTTGAGCTGGGGATGTGATATGCTTCCAAACAGCACATAAGTATGTGGAATACTAAACAAACAAAGTGTTTGAAGGAAGGAAGTAGAAATTTGACTAGCGACCCTAATATAATTGCTATATTTAAAAACTTATCATATCTTATCCTCATATAAATGTGAGAATACATACCATGCAATCATATTCAGTGTTGCTTCAATCACAGTGTGTAGTGTGATGTGTGTGGGTGTGTGTGAGAGAGGACAACAGATAGGCACACACCCAGAGCCCCACGCACCTGTATAATATTACTTAACTCATAGTGTATGTTTAGTTTTCATTCTGCTTTTTCTTTTTTTTTTAAGATTTATTTATTTATGATAGACATAGAGAGAGAGAGAGAGGCCGAGACACAGGAGGAGCGAGAAGCAGGCTCCATGCCGGCAGCCTGACATGGGACTCGATCCCGGGACTCCAGGATCACGCCCTGGGCCAAAGGCAGGCACCAAACCGCTGAGCCACCCAGGGATCCCCTCTGCTTTTTCATTTAAATTATGCATGGATCTCCATGTGACTAAAGCTTTTAATTATCATTCCATTAGTGCTCACAGAAAAATTCATTGAGTAAAAACACTGCACTGTACTTTAATTACATCACCTTACCTTAGTGGCCCCCTACCTGTGCAAACTAGAGTCTCATTTGTTTCCAAGGAATGTTGTAATCAATGCCTTCATGGGTATGACTTTTTTTTCTTTTAGATTATTTCATCAGAAAACATCCCCAGAAAGTTCAAATCACAGTAATCATTATTGTTATCCTTACTACATATTGGCAAATTACTTTCCAAAAGGCTCTACCAAGTTTCGCTCTTCGAATAACATAAGATCATACCACATAAGTATAACCTTGCTCCGTTGGAATTTACGTTTTTAATTTGCCCACCTTAATGAGGGCAGAGTGTCACATCATTATTAATGCCATTTACCATTATTGTTAAATGAGACGAAATTTGCTCTGTATATCTTTTTCCTTGATCTCTTGTTTGATTTTCCCTGGGGATTTTAATATTTTCTTACCAAAGTTTTAAGTTGTTTTTGAAACAAAATAGTCCCCTTTTGGATATATTTATTTCAAAGGCAATCTGAAAGCTTAGACAGCTATTAGCAAATAGTTGGCAACTGGCCATTTTTTTTTTATTACTTATGTATTTGAACACACATTCATCATTTGTCCTTTTAGGATCCACTTGGATATTTCAAAGTACTTATTTTTCCTCGTGTAATTTAGTAAGAATGTATAAAGTTATAAGAAAAATTCCATTGAGTTTCAAATAAGATTGCATCTGATACATGACTTCTTATCAGAAGAACTGGTATAATCATCCTATTTTAACTTCCCTTCCAAGGATATTCTATATATACAAGTTATATTTTTTTTTTGTCTCTCAATTACCAAAAAAATATCCCCAGAGAGTAGTAAATTTTCTAAAGGACCTGCTCTTTTCTTTATCCTGGAAGAAAACTCTATGTACAAGATTTTATGCTTATCAGACTTTGAGTGGTCAAGGAAGCACACAACAAATATGGATGCGTTTTGGAGCTTGGGGAGTTGTCTCGTTTTATCCTTCTCCACAAACCAGATTGAAATTTCTCCCTAGAAATCTTGATCTTTTGCCGTATCGTTTCCCGACAAATGTGGCACTGATAAGTATTTGAATAACTCTCGCATCACCTCACTTATTTTTTGCAACCATCTGAAGTTAGCGACAAAAACTATTTTCATCATTGTGGGGGCATCAGGTGTGTTGGGATGAGAGGTACAGCTGCCGTATCAAATGAAGAATATTCGGATGATGCATGATGAATGAGGCACAAGCCACTCATACAGGTGGCCAGGTAGCTTTCTCAGCATCCAAACTCCAGTTTGAGGAAATGAAAACCCCAGGGCCATTTGCATGGAAGGAATTGTTTTAAGACACCCATACGAATGAAGTAAAGTGACAGGATTTGTTATACAGATTCCTGACATGGGGGGCTGGCAGTGGAGAGGGCAGTGAGCCAGCGTTCCCCATGCCAGGTCACAAGGGAGCAGGAGACCAGACCAAGAGCAGGGTGGCGTCACTGGTTACTGATAAGGTAGTTGGGCAGAGGCCACTAACTTTTCACAGACTCAACTCCAAGTGGTTATTTTAAAAGCAGAGCAGGAACTTGGGACAGGAATCCTAAACTCAGCTCCTTCTCTAAATGTCCAGACTCTGGGTTTGAACAGGTTGCACACCGTACAATACCTGAACAGTATCTCAGAGTGGCTGTTTTCTCATGACATCAGAGGAGGTGAAGAGGCCCTAGCAGGTGTCAGACCACCCGGAGGGGATGGTCTTGGAACCATAACGTGTGTCACCCTGATGTAAGTCAGTGGGATAATGCCATCGTTTCCTGATGACTTTTTGGAACTGAGGAACTGACACGCTCATTCTGTTGGAAGACGTGTCTCCTCCAGGCTTTGATGGCGCATGAGAGAACAGGCAAGAAGAGGTAATTGGATACTTGAATCTTAGCTGCTTATCTTTGTGTTTCTTGGATGACATAAATGGTTGAATTTGTAATACACAAAACTTTGATTTCATTTTAGAAGAGTTGTATGTCAGACACACCCCAATGGGAATCACTCATTCTAGGACTTTGGCCTTTGTGAGATTGACCTTCATCCTAGAAGAAGAGACACACACGCGTATTAGGGTAGAGCAGAGAACAATGGGAAATACTGAAATGCATATAAGTTCCATGGGAACTACATCCTGAATCTGGTTTACTCTCTGCCATAGCTCCAATGTTCCTGAGCTATGCCTAAGACCTAACAAATATTTGTTAAATTCCAGGAGAACACACGGGGAAAAAAGTCTTAGGAGAACTTAATTTCTTTGGGAAAACGTTTCCATGTATTGTAAAGAATTACTTACCTTCGCGCACTGTATGGGTCTGTCTGACATATCTCTGAAAAACACGACACAATGAATTTCAAATAAAATATACAATTGGAAGCTAATTTTCTTAGCATGTTTTCCTTTCTGACTTTAAACAATAATTATGAAATGAGCGATTCCCAATAATGACCACACAATCTAAGGTTTTGTATTTTTCTTCTCTGTTAACCCTAGACCCTGTTATTGAAATGGAAAGTTAAGCTGACATTTTTGCAAGTTTTTTTTTTCTTCTTTTTTTATAGTCTAAAGGTTAATGAGCTGTCGTGTGGTTTAGTGCTGTGTGTGCTAAGCTAGCACCTAATATGTTAAGTTGGGCGTGATTCAAGCCTTCCAAAGAAAAGTGGTCTCTGACAGTATGGATGGGGGCAGGGAGGACAGAAGGGAAGAAGCCAGTACCATTGTGCTCGTGTTATTGCTCAAGAAAGGTGGTCCTGGTCAGCGCACACTGCTGTTTGGGACTTTATATACAAGCTGGTCTCAGGGGGAACATAAATATCCCACATTCCATTTCGAGAGGTGCTGGGTTATAGGTTATTGACCAGTTTAGGGATTTATAGCTGGAGTCAGTAATTGTTAAGGAAAAATGGCTTGACAATTTTATTATAGTGGAGACCTGCTGGAAAAGTTAAATATAGATTTACCTAAGAACTAACTTGATCTTAGTAATAATAGGTATGTCTGCGTGTGTGTGCACGCACAGAGTTATATTCTTATACTTTAATAGAGACTATGCTTTTCATTTTCATAGACAAGTGTTATAGTACTAATTCAGGTGCATGTATCACAGGAATAAGAATACTACACTCTGTTTCATAAGAATATATAGGTTATTGTATATAACTGAAATGCTGACAAATAAATCCTTTCTGAACAATGAGAAGTTGTTAACTGGTTTCAGATTTGAGAGTGGTAGAGGAAGATATAGAAAAGAATAGCTACTATTTTACTTGTTGGTTTCTTATCCCACCACCACTTTGCTCCTTCTCCAAAAAAAAAATATATGACCACACAATTGAAAATCTGAACAGGGACACCTGGGTGGCTCAGAGGTTGAGCGTCTGCCTTCAGCTCAGGGTGTGATCCCGGGGTTCCAGAATCGAGTCCCACATTGGGCTCTCTGCATGGAGCCTACTTCTCCCTCTGCCTCTACCTCTGTCCCTGCCTCTCCCTCTCTGTGTCTCTCATGAATCAATAAATAAAATCTTTTTTTAAAAAACTAAAATCTTAATGAATTAAGCAACTAATTTTTTTTTAATTTACAGATTTTACAAGTAGGAGATTTAATTATCACCCCGATTCTTTCTGATGCTTAATCCTGAAAGAACACACAGCTCAAGATTTAGTGCTAAAATTTAGTTTGATATTTTTATGCTGACTTCGAATGTTTTGAAAAACTTCCTCTAAAAAACACTCAACAAGCAGGTGCTACTGAAAAGGTCTGGGGCAAGTTTCAAGTAAGAATTGGGGATTTCTGTTCACTTGAATTTTGCAAGCAACAATTGAACGCCTAGCGTGCACCCACCAGATGAGTTGTAGGGGAATAGCCTCAACATATAGGCCTATATCCCCTTTCAGATACACAAAGATGAAACCAATAGAATAGAAAAATAGAGAAGACAGGGTGCTTAGCTAGGGGAGAGGATCACACCCACAGGAGACACCTCCTGGGATTTCTGCAATGCATAACTCTTCACCTACAAAGAAACAACCCAGAAAAGATCCGACTAAAACCCCTCTATACTCAGCCTGCCCACATCTCATCTTTGTCCCCAACACATAACAAGAACCAGAATTAAGAAGAGGTGGGCTGGTGTCAGTTACAAATCTTCGGGAACAATGTGGTTACAGAGAAGTCCAGGGAGAGAAAGAATCAGAGAGGGTTTCTGCCTAACAAACACCTTCGCTGAGCAAAGACAGGTGCTTTCCACCGCAGAGTATGTTACCCTAAATTTCACCCAGAAAACAGGTATTGAGTGCCTTTCATGCATCCAACTTTATTTTGTGAGGCTACGTTGATGAGAGAACACAAGCAAGGTAGTTGTGTTATGGAGCTTGTTGCATTTCTGTGAGGGAAGACCAAAAGTAAAGAAGTGACAAGTGATCAGAATTGTTTCTTAATGTCACAGTTAACATAAGAGACTGAGGTGATGATAAAATCAAAAGTAACTGGAGGTGGCCAACTTAAGGAGGTTCTGAGAGGTCTATCATAAAACGTGACCTCTGTGCAGAGACTGGAAGGTTGAGGACAAGCCAGTGGGGATGGAGCAGCCCTCAGAGATGGAACACCCATCCTGTGTTTAGAGAATGAAAGGCACAAAGCACAGCAACCAAGTCCTAACTTGGTGCATTAGACTTTTAGAAATAATTACCATGACTAATTTAGATAGATATTTAACTACCTCCAGAGTTTGAAGGAAACGTGGCATTTGGGACTCCTGAAAACAAGAACTGTTGTACATACAGGAGAATACACACAAAGAGAAGGATAATAATTTAGAAATGAGGTAAAAGAGATGTCCCTAGATGATAAAGCCAAACTCATTCTGATGGTCAAGGTTGAAGATACGTAGATGACAAACAAGTGAAAGATTAGGGAAACGAATGGATAAATAAAAGTATTCACAGCTTACATTTTCTTATGTGTCTTACCAGAGAGGTGGATTGTGCTAACAGGTGTTCTCCAAGTAAGGTAGGTCCAGAACGAGGTCATATTTCCTCCCTTCTTTCTTAATGTTTATTTGTTGATATGGGAGTCAAACAAAGCATCCTTTATCTCATGAGTAGGCGAAACTTCTATCCTAGTTCATGTGGGCTGCTATAATAAATTGCCATAAACCATGTGGCTTATAAACAACAGAAATTTATTTCCTCCCATTCTGGAGGCTGGGAGTCCACCATCACGGTGCCTGCAGATTCTATGCCTGGCGAGGGCCTGCTTCCTAGTTCATAGATGACCTTTATTTCACTGAGCCCTCATATTGGAAGGGATTCTTCTGGAAGCTCTTTCATAAGGTTGCCATCTCATTCAGGAAATTCGTGACCTAGCCACCCCCCTAAGTGCCCACCCCACATACCATGACAATGAGGATGGGTTTCAATGTATGAATTTTAGGGGAATACAAACATGCAATTTGTGCCACCATCACTTTAAAATTCACGTTCAGCACATTAAGGCCTTGTTTGAGTACCCTTGGGCCATGTAGCACCATGCGAGGGGACACATGAGGCCATGGGACAGACATGCTCCAGCTCCTGGGAGCATATCCTTCCCTAGGAAATTACAATGGTGTTCAGCTCAAAATCAGTTCCAAGCATACTGCTACGCTGAGTTCAACAACCTAATACAGTAAGAGGTAAGTGGCATTAAAAACAGGCCAAATTCACTACCTTTTTTTTCTGATTTACTGTCTGTCTTTATTTACTTAAGGTGCATTCATTTTAAAGCTGTATCGCTAACAGGGTACATGTAATATTCCCAAAGCTGAGTATTCGCCCACAAGCTGGAAGCCACCGAACGGTCATTACAGAGTGTGCCATTTATTCCACTATAACCTTTCAGCTCCAAATCTGCTCTTTTTGGGTTGGTTGCATGATGTGGGGCCAGGAGTCTGCCATCCACATGCCTGCTCTTCAGCACCATGTGGCCAGTGAAGGTGAGGGTGAACTGGGCCTTGGAAGGCTGATGGGGCCCCTGGCTCTGTCACCTGGGCTTCCTGTCACGTTTCCTGTTGTCTTGCTCCTGTGCCATGGTGCTTCATTCTGACAGCAGCTGTGAAAGCCAGTCCTGCTTCCCTGCGCTTGTAGACCAGCCCCAGTGTGCCACCTGTCATTAGCCATCCAGCACCCCCTGCCCAAGGGTCCAATCCTCAATGCCACCAGCTTGCAGATCTGAGCTCAGAGACTGTCAGGACCAGCTGAGCAGTGACCCTTCTTCATGTCTGCCAAGTGCACTCCTCAGGCTTAGGAGTGTGATTACTTCCAATGTTCACTAGTCACGGGGTGGTGTCACTGGTGGTGACATTGCCGTGACTTCTTCATGCTATCTTCATGTCCTGGGAGTTCCTCAATATCTGATTTTCAGTCCTTTACTTCCTCTGTTTAAGTAACTCCTGTGATTCTCTGCATCCTGTCTAGGCACTGAGTGATCCCAGCAAGCAGATCAAAGGTAGCATTTGGGAGTGGATCAGGTGAAGAGATCACAGGAGCACACTCAGGTGCCATGCGTGTTCTCCCCTGCCCATTCCAAAATGATCCACCATGTACTATACCTCCTTTTTGTGGGCTAGGTGATAACACTGCCACCGTTTTTCTTTTACCTTCAATGGAACATCTTGGCAGACTCGGACATTTGGACTCCCACACGTCACTGAGGATGTGAGTCTCTAAAATTGAGTACTATTTCTTTTCCATTCTGATTGTCATATTCAAATTATTTGGTGCAACAGGTCCAACAAAATGGTCAAAATAAAATATTCACTGTATGGGCTCAATGGCAGAATAAAGATGACAGAGTAAAGAGATTATGAACCTGAGGATGAGCCCATAGATATTATCTAATATGAAGAAAAAAAAAGAAAGAAATTAAAAAGCATGAAAGAAGGTAACTGTAGGACAATACTAATAAAGAGTCAGTACACATGTGGAAAACATCTGAAAACTACTATACGGGTTTTAAAAACTGAATGGATATTAAAAAATAGGTTATTACTGTGTTATGAGCCAAACTGAGATGATTGCTAAAACAATCCAGAGGATTTAAAAAAGACCCAGAATCTCAAAGAGTAATATTAAAATGTTAAGGATACAACCCACAATTACTTGGATGTAATTATGAAAAATCAAGAAAATCTCAACAACTTGTAGGGGAAGAAGTAGATAACACTAATGTGGAATGATCAGACTAATTTAAAGTAACTATCATAATTAGGCTCCAGGAAGTAAGATAAAATGCTCTTGAAATGAATGAAAGATAGAACGACTTAGCAGAGAAATAAGATATACGAAAAAGAACCAAATGAAACATTCAGAACCTAAAAATAAAGTTATTATTTTTTAAAAGAATAAATAAAGTTTTAAAAAATCAATAACAAAATGAGATGACAGTGGAGTCAGTGAAAATAGATCAATAGAAATTACTCATTCTGAAAAAAAAATTGAAAAAAATTAATCAACAGAGCTTCACGTACCTGCCAGAAAATTCTCAAAGTCTAATATTCCTGCCATTAGAGTCTCAAATATAAAGACAAAGGAGGGTGGTACAGAAAAATAGTTGAAGAAATAATGGCTGAAAATGTTGCAAATTTTGTAAAATATGTAAATTTTCAGTATCGAGGCTCAGTGAACCTCAAATAGGATGAACTAAAAAAAAAAAAAATCCACTCCCGGACACATCATAATCAAACTGCTATAAACTGTAAGCCAGGGGGGGAAATGTGACAGCAGCCAGAGAAGGAAAAAATGAAATGAAAAATTACATGTAAGGAAGCACCATTTGAAAGACTCCAGGTTTCTCAACGGAAGACAAAAATAAACATACACAAAACTAGAGAAAATTCATTTTATGAGTATTTCCTAAAATGATGGATCAAAATACATTTTTGTGATGAAAGTTAGTTTTTTGAGAAGTAAAGCAACCAAACAAAAATCCCCTGTATGATAGGAATCCTTAAGTTTTGACTATTCTTTGAGATCAGCACTTAGATGGAAAAAAGCATAGATAATGTGAAACTTTTAGTTTTTTCAACCTAATGTAAAATCTTATCTTTGAATGAAATATGTAGACTTATATTTTTCCTGTCTAAAACTGCATGAAGGGGTATTGTATATAATAGCAATATTCTCACTGACCACCAAACCTTTAGTGGGATCTTTATCTTAAATGTGGTGACATTATTGAGGAGAGACACTTTCCTATATAATTGTATTCTATAATAGTTTCTAGCTAAGACATACATGATTGTAGAGATTTGCTAAATCACAGAAAGAATGAGAGATCCTATCTTTAAAAAAATGTGTTTTTTTTCCCCCAGAAAGAGAGAGTGGGGAGTGACAGAGGCAGAGAGAGAGGGAGAGAGAGAATCCCAAGCAGACTCCCCACTGGGCATAGAGCCCAACATGGGGCTCAATCTCATGACCCCAAGATCATAACCTGAGCCAAAAACAAGAGTCAGATGTTTAACCCATTGAGCCACCCAGGTGCCCCAATAAGGAGAGATCCTAATGAATAAACATGTGATGCAAATTATATTGTTTTTCAATATTCTCAGCATTTACTGTGTTACCACTTAACAAAAATTAACAGTTAAGAAAAGGAAAAACATGATCAGAGATAAGAAACTGAAAGTATGGAATGCACTTTAAAAAAAATAGATGAAGATTGGTATAGAAAAGAATAGTTTGACTTAAAGTGACCTTGAACCTCATAACCACATGATATAAAAATCTCCTAATCATGCATAAGCTGGCAAAGGCTTTCTTCAATATTTCCCTCTACAAGGGTGTAAACCAATCTCCTTTTTATGGTCCAGACTGACATTTTTGTCTCATGAAAGATACAGAGACTCAAAATAATTTCATCAGAATGGACTTTTAAAATATGTTTTTTTTTTTAAAGTGACAGGTCAATATTTTTTAAAACTGTATCTTTAACTATTTCCTTACAAAAACACATTGAGAGATGGGCACTAATTTTGTAAGGAAACAACAGAGGAAGTAGCATGTTTTTAAAAGCCTCCCAGCCATGTGGCCGCTGCTCTGTGCCTTTTGTCTCAATGGTTTCCTGAGCATAGGTGGCAAACACTACTCTCATAATATTACTTGAGCCTTCTCTCTTCTTGGTCCTCTTTTAGGACGGTCATTGGGGGAATCACCAGATGGGAAGAAAGCTTTCAAATCCATTACTCCTTTCCTATCCCTTCAACACCTTCAGATGTCCAGTGGGGTTTTCACAGGTTCTAAGATTACTTTAGTGATTCAGCAAAGCCCTTTGAATTGTGTTCAGGAAGGGAATACTATTCTCTTTCTAATTCTCCTAGGCATTCACCTTTCCTTCCTAAGAATACAGACAAAAAGCTAAAATATTACTCCTAGTGAATTAAATAAAATAATCACTATGGAGCTAACCCCTACATTTACCAAGTCCAGTGAGCAACAATGAAACAAGAGCGGGGAAGCAGATCATCAAACAATATTGACTTACGTAGGTAAAACACTAACCTAAAAGTCCATGGTGCACAACCATATAAATGTGGAGAAAACAGGGGCAGCCCGGGGGGCTCAGTGGTTTAGCGCCGCCTTCAGCCCAGGGCATGATCCTGGAGACCCCGGGGTCGAGTTCCAGATCGGGCTCCCTGCATGGAGCCTGCTTCTCCCTCTGCCTTTGTCTTTGTCTCTTTCTGCCTCTCTTTCTCATGAATAAATAAATAATAAATAATGTGGAGAAAACAGAAATTAAAAGCAGATAAAAAATAGTCCCAACTCTGACAGTAATCTGAAGTGGGGAGCTGGGCAGTCCTATAGGACTGGAGCCCTTAACTGCTGGGATCTAACAATAACTCCAGGGAGATAGAGTCAGGGTAGAATTGAATTTAGTGTACCTGACTAGTGTTAAAAAAGTGCTCAATGGGTGGCAAGCCCACACATCTGGTGTCAGAAGGGAGTTGTAGCGTCAGAGGAAACATATTGAGTTTTCCATAGACATAGGAGCCCCAACATTATTTGAGAAACTTAATTATGACTGTCCTTTGTAGAGAGGTGGCTGTCTTCTGATTAAAGGAGATATTGTTACAGAATTTGGCTGTTGATGGAAATGGGACTGGTCGAATGTCAAAATAATAGGGGTGGAAGGTCATTAAATCACCAGAGACAAGATGGGTGCAATTACTATAATGAGAACAAAGTGAAAGTGATATCTAGGGAGCTTGTTCTACAGTGGGTTGTACAGATGGGAGTCTCTATCTCCACTAAGAATATGAAGATGGGGAACCAGAAAAGTATTGTTCAGACTTTCCAATAAAAAGTAAAGGATGGATGGATGACCAGGAAACTGCAGTCTGCTATAGTAGTGAAATATTTGGCCAAGTTTTGGGACCTGAGTCACTTTGTGGATCCAGAATCCATCAACAGTAAAAGAACCTGAGCTCTCATGAGGGACACTACAACACTATGTCAACTGTATTATCAGACATTTCAAGGGTTTCAGAGATTTTTGGGCAAAGGGTCTAAGATCACGTGAACACTCAGTAACCTGAAGCTTCATCGTGGCCTCCCGTGGAATTCTCACAAAGGTCCACCTCACAGTGAGTCCCAAATATCTGTGCCTGGTACCAGGTCACAGCTCCCAAAGGGATAAATTAAATAGGCATCCTTGATATTTGACAAATTATCTACATTGGTTTGGGGGCATGGATAGGAAGATGTATTACCTTGGGGGAAGCCAAGTGGGAAACTTGCCCAAGATGGCAAGTCCAACACAATTCTGCATCTCAAGAAGGAAGAGGAGAGACATTGGCACTACTTTTGATGACCAAAAGAGGTCTAAAAACATCAGACAGCCCCTCAAGGTGACAACGAAATGCCAATTACTTAACCAAATAACAGCTCCAGTTGTAATAGCTCGTTTTATAATGTCTACGCTAGAGCAGATTAAAATGGACTCAGGTACATGCTGCAGTCTTTCATTTGGCAAACTATATTCTTTTTCATCCTTCTCAGGCAGAAAGCTCAGAAACAATTCCAATTAACATGGGATGGGTGAAAGTAAGTACTTTCAATCTTGCTTCCTTACTATGTTAACTCTCTGAAGTTGTTTTATAACAGAATTTGAAGAGAACTGAGTTCTCTGGACTTCCTTTAGAATTGTATTGATCCACTCACTGGCGTTGTATTGACTGGAGTGGACATGCAAGGATTGGAAAGTTCCCTGGACCAGAGGAACAAAGGCTGTACTTCTTTCACAAGCATGTCAGCTCAGGATGAGATTACATGACAAAAATGCATAGTGGCCACACCTCAGCCCTCCTGGAGAAAGGCCCTGTAAGGCACCAATGGGAGGAAACAGTGGTAGAACTTCAGGCAATGAACCTGGCCATCCACTTCACGAGAGAGAGAAAAAAAAAGTCACCTAACACATAGCTGGTGGTTAACCATAACTGGTTAATCATGAGTTTGGAAAGAGAAGTAGTAAATAATTAATGCACTGGATTCCCTCTAAATTCATGTCCACCCATACCCGCAAGATGTGACTTTATTTGGAAATAGGATCTTTGTAGATATAATTAGCTAAAATGAGGTCATCCTGGATGAGGGTAGGCCCTTTTCTAATGATGAAGAGTCCTTATAAGAAGAGGAGAGGACACATGGATACACAGAAGGAATAAGCCTCTGAGATGATACAGAGACACAGAGGGAAGAAGCCACAACACAACAGTGTCAGAGATTAGGATGATGCATCTACAGGCCAAGGAAACCAAGCCTTGACAGCAGCCACCAGGAGCCAGGAGAAAGGTCTGGAACAGTTCCTCCCACACAGCCTTCCAAAGAAGCCAAGTCTGCCAACACCTCGATTTTAGACCTCTGGCCTCTGGAACTGTGTGAGAATAAATTTTTCTAGTTTTAAGACCTCCAGTTGGTGGTGATTTGTTACAGTGGCCCTGAGAAACTAATACGCCTGGGGACAAGAAAATCTGGGGAAAAGGCAAATGGAAAGACCAACGGGAGAGAGCAAAAAGTTTAACTGTTTTTGTATTTCATGTTAACACCCACGAGAGAGCATCTGCTATACAGGAGGCCTTAAACATCCAGGTACATGGTGATTCGATGCCCGCCAGGTGCCCTAACAGTCCACTCCTGCAGCATCTCTGTAACTGACTCCCTCCCTTTGTTTATTACATTAATATTTTTATTATTCTCAAATTAGAGAACATCAGTGTTCACCCAAAGGAGACGGTATTAAAATTGCAAGTAGGAAACAAACTTGAGAATTTAATGTGAAATAGAAAACCCAAAGCCTTTACTTAAGAAGTGAAATATGTAGTGTATATACATGCACAAACATGTGCACACATGCACATAGTTACACGTACACACGCCTAAATATAATCTAGAGAATGAGGCAACACTGTGCAGATATGAAATGTTGGTTATTTTGCTTTGGGTTTGGCTGCATAAAGGTGTGTTAAAAAACAAAATTCAAATATATTTAGTATCTATCATTCATGAAACCAGCCAAAGGATTGGAAGGCTCATGGCTGGAGTCCGGTTGTATCGTCTTTGTTTGGTCTACATTGCAAGTTAAAATTAGCTCCCTTTTCCTTCCCATATATAAGCATGCTGTTATTGCCCACGAACATAGCATGACAGTTTCATAAGTAGAAATAAATTGTTAGATAGATACTTAGATAGATAAATAAATTTAAAAAGCCATATTGAAGAATAAGAAAAAAAACATACATATATGAATAATATCTAGAGGAATCACTATGGCTACGTAAATTCCTATACGATTATGATTAAGCGAGGTAGATTTTAGAAGCCTGATAGATGTAAAACAATTAAGAAGATATTATGGGAGGAACATAATGACTGAATAAGTTTAATATATTCCAGTAGGGAAAATACAACATCTGTAAAGCCATGCATACCCCCATGGAGCTTTGTCCCAAAGCAGTGTCACAGTTAGAAGGACTCAGTCTAAGCAACCAGAAGTAATTTCAAAATATATAAATTTTTCATGACAATCCCCTAAATCACCCATAATTAGGACCATACATGATTTTGAGTTTTAAGCCCTCCATTGTGATATGTATTTTTTGAATGTACGATTCATACAGTGGCATAGGCATATACTATAAATAAGGCAATGAAAATTTAATTTTGCATTATTTTAAATTATATGACAGAGGGGAAATATCCCATGCATGTATAGCTTAACTCCTTTCAAATTTAATAAGTGCATTCTTTGAAGCCAGCACAATTCACATCCCTCACTTCTGTTTTTTAAGCTGAAGAAATGGGCATATCCTCAGGAGAACTGAGGATGCATCAAATGTATCCCTGCTTCAATAGCCCGATTCCCTTCCACACTATGGCTGTGACCCCACTTTTCTCTTCAACTTCACTGAAATACAATTTCTAACCTTTACACATGAGGTACTTGCTGTTTCCATCCTCTCGTTTCCTTCCTGGCTCTCTCCCACCTAATTCCAAAAACTTCTCAAAATGAAACAGCAATCTAGACAGTTCTCTGTCATCAGAAGGGGAAAGAAAAATCTAGGAATTGTCAAAGGTGAATACATTTATCCTGTAATAGTAACAGTGACGATGAAACATGAAGAATCAAGTAGGAAGGCACTGAGTCCACCTTACAAGTTTACTATGTATACTTACTATTTTAAACCATGCAAATTGCCATATCAGTTCATCGAAAAATGATCAAATACTGGCTCTTTCATATGATTCGGCCCAATATAATAAGGTACATAAAGAAATCAACTCTTCACATCCTTGGTGGGTAAATAAGCATCAAATAATCCAGTCACCTGTCTTACCTCTATTTCTCTACAATTCTTTGTTGTTGCAAGTGCCGACATGTGGGCTTTTCCAGAAATGTTGAGGTCATTTATCTCCATTATTAAGTGATTTCTTATCACCCAAGTGTTCTAGTGACTCTCTACTTAAGGCAGAGACCTCTCTTTTTGCTGATCTTATCCATATATCCTATCAGAACATCTTTTTGTAAATTGAAGTTTTAGTTTCAGATGTACAACATAGTGATTCGAAAATTATATACATTACGTACTGCTCACCGTGATAGGTGGTACAGTTGCCATCCGTCACCATACAAAGTTATTACCATATTATTGATTATATTCCCTATGCTGTACTTTTCATTCCTATGACTTATTGATTTTGTAATGGGAAGTATGTACCTCTTAATCTCCGTCACCTATTTCGCCTATCCCCTTACCCCCTCCCTCCCATCTGGCAACCACCAGTTTGTTCTCTTTATTAATGAGTCTGTTTCTGGTTTTGTTTGTTTGTTTTGTTTTTAGATTCCATGTAAAAGTGGAATCATGTGGTATTTGTTTCTGCCTACTTATTTCACTTAGCATTATACCCTCTAGACCCACCCATGTTTTTGCAAGATTTCATTTATATATATAATATATAGTATATTATTATATAGTATATTATATATTGTATAATAACATATTATATATATTATATTATTAAGATTTCATTCATATATATATTATATACACTATATATATATATATATATATATTTGTGGGGGCGCCTGGGTGGCTCAGTGGTTGAGCATCTACCTTCAACTTGAGTCATTATCCTGGGGTCCTAGGATCAAGTCCCACATCAGGCTCTCTGTGGGAAGCCTGCTGTTTCCTCTGCCTATGTCTCTGCCTCTCTCTGTGTGTCTTCTGAATAAAAAAATATTTTTAAAAAAACTTATATATTTATGTATGTAAATATATATCTGGAAACATATATATGTGTGTATATACAATAGCTATAAAAATATATATACCACATCTTTATCCATCCAACTACCCATGGACACTTAGGTCGCTTCCATATCTTGGCTATTGCAAAAAATGTTGCAATAAACATAAGGGTGCATATATCTTTTTGAATTAGCGTTTTTGTTTTCTTCAGGTATAAAACCCAGAGGTGGAATTACTGGGTCATATGGTATTTCTATTTTTAACTTTTTGAGGAACCTCCATACTCTTTCCTTTCAGAACATCTTGGTTGTTCCGTGAATCCACACAGGCCCCCAGTCAACACCCAAACAGACCTCCTCACTCTAAACCATAGCCTTCTTCTAACATTTTATACTACACACTCTGGAATCTTTATTTGTATTATTTTCCGTAAGCCCTTCATCATTTTTAGAAACAAAAACTGTGCATGCTCTGCTATCTAAGTCAAAGAGTTGCTCATTTCCTATTGTGTTTTTATTTAATTTAGTCCAGAACCAAATATTATGATAATATTTTAATGCCAATGAATGATGTCAATGCCGAGGCTGAAAAATGAAACCAAGTGATGTCATGAACTTTATCAGTTGGAATAAAACAGGTTGATTGTGGTTTGCAGATTAAAATTGGTTAATCATAACACATGTAGTCCTTGGAAATGTGTGTAAAACTCATTTCACACGTGCCTAATAATTCTAGAGAGATTATTCCAAAGGGGGAAAAATTACCTTCATCACTGGGCTTCCAAAAAAATAAGCAGAAGTGGATTAACGTAATTGCTTAATTGACAACATTCACCAAAAGCCTCCAAGTGTATAGAATTAATCATCTTATTGTAAGATTCATTAAAAAGTAATGGGCATAGTGAGAACATTGCACATCTGGGAATGATTTTGTTCCATTAAAAATAAAAATAAATACACCTTAGAAAACACTATTTTGACAATAATTTCGCTCCCTGCTTTGTCTTAAAAACAAAGGTTCTGTTCACTCACACAGTGTATAAATAACACACCATAATCGTATTTCCAAGAATCTGAAGTATGTGAATGACAAGAGTCACAAGATGATCCATTTTGGTAGCATCCTTTTCCCCCAAAAGAACCTCTGAGCCTTGATAAATGTTCAGTAAAAGTGCGAAAATCTATATTATTCTTTGTTCCATGAGGATTATATTTTCAATATACTAGTTTATAGTAATCAGAACCTAAGCTCTAGTTAGCAGTTTATAAATTGGAGGTTTAAAACCTGATGTAACTTATTTTCCAAATATAATTAAATAGTTAAAAATAAAGTACCTTTCAGTTGCAGGGAGAAGGAAGAAAGGAAATTAGCATTATCAGAAGGGGGTCAGTTGTTCTATCCTTTGACATTTAAGTGATCATTATTAAACTACCATTAACTCTAGCTTCCTGAAGACAATCAAGTATGAAATCACTCCTTGTAAAATGTCTTCTGCCATTTTCAAAGATTCATTATTGTTTTGGGATACACTGGGTAGTTGTGATTCAACTTCAAATTGAGAAAGACATTTGATTGTTCCAACAAATTACCTAGAGGAAATGCTTCTGTTTTATTCTCTTTTTGCCTCACATGTGCAGGGTCAATGGTCACTGGGTATGAGGGTCATTGGGTTTTGCTCATCGTTAGGTCTGATCCCCTTGAAGACTATAGTTTTAACTAATGTAAGCGCCAATGGTAACTTCCAAACTAGATCTTTAGACCCTAGTTTTTTACTGACTTCTGTTATCCATATATGTACAATGTTAGAGGTAATAATAGTAAAAACACCAATAGTTACTAAGTTTAGTAAATATTTAAGTACCAGCTGCTGAATTAGCTTAACTAAGAACACTTTGCCTTTACTTCTATTTTCCTCCTGGATAAAACCTTTAAAATTCTCCTTTTTCCTCCATAATAATTCATCTCATACCCTCACTTTTACGTACCCCATTTGGCAAGACGAAAGCTTGGAAGGTAGCCAAGGACCATCTTTTGTTCCTTAAACATTTCCCTTGTGCATTTATTCCACCCCTGCCAAGTGGTTTATCAAATATTCTTGTAACATAAAAGAGTAAAAAAAAAAATCTCCTGCTAAAGAAATAACATTTTTCCATATTGTTACATTATTAATGAGTCTAGAAAGTTCATTTGAATTGTATGGCAGCAGTCTCCAGTTCTAATTAGAATCACCTGAGAAACTTTAAAAACACATTTTCCTGGGACCCACCCAGACCTACTGCTCTGAATCTCCCAGGGTACACCAGAAACTCTGGATAGATTTTATCAGTCTCAGGTGATTCTGGGGAGGAGCCAAGTTTGGAAACCACCGATCTATGGAAATAGTTTTTGTATTTACCCATAGCCTCCCATTTACCAATATTTGACCAAAATATTTTGGCAAGAGACCAGAATTTGGTCACACAGAAAAGATATTGATGAACTGTTTCTTCATCTTTCACTTCCAATAATTTCCTTATATCCCATAAAATGACAGAGACAAGACTTAAGATAAAACAAGCATTTTTCAGCCTGCTTCTTACCCTGGAGAGATACTTAAGGAAATACTTATCTAGGGTTTCCTCCTCCAAACCCATGCTGTCTACTTGCTAGGGTGTGTTAAGTATTACAGAAAGCCTGTGCTGATTCTCAAGCTACTGATAAGAAAGCCATTTTATTTTTAAAGCTATGGAGTAACAGTTAAAATGAACAGTTGTCCAATATCAGTGTCATTTTTTGATTCTTGGAAACATGGCTAACGGTACAAAACTTTGACAAATCTCTCTGAGGTTTATTACAGAATTTACATCGTTTGTGTGAATCCTAATTCATACAAATTTGGGGAGACAATTTGCTCAATCCACAATTAAAAAGCAAAAACTATACAATTCTGTCAAGATAATAACCAACGTCATGGTCAATCATATAGAATCATTGAATGACCTTCTTTCGATACTGAGTATTTGAAAACAAATACTGCGCTCAGAAATACAAACTGTGTGCTTGCCAGAGGCAGGGAATGAATATGACAGCATAAATTCTAATAATTTATTCACAAAATGTGTGTGTAAGTTTTGGTGAAATTGAAATCAGATTGAAATTTTTAGGAGATATTTGTTAAATTGATGCTTTCTTATGTTCAGATGAACTGAAATTTGTCAGGGATTTCTTTTTCACTATTTTTTTTTAGTATATGCAAATTCAAGTTCAATTTGAGTATGTGGAGACTTTGCATCCTTCAAGTTACTACCTTTATAACAAGCAAGATATTAATAATTCCGTATTATTAACATGTTTTCATTATGACCTAATTGTTAGCTATACTTACATGTTTCCAGCACTTTGTGGCTTATAAAATGTTTTCACATATATCTCATTTCCTTGATTGCAACGTGTACCTTCTATTTACACTTTAATACTTCTTAAGTAATTGGATGAATCTTAAAAAGCAATATGCTTACTTAACATGCTAAATGCGTTCTTTCGTCAAAAGCTTTCTACGAGCCTTATTATAATCCGTGGCACGTTACAATCAAGGGAATATGGTATTATTGTAGCTGATTCTAAAGACAATACTGTAGAGTTGACAGGATTTCTATTTTCCTCATTTAAGCAACAAGGAAATTATGCCGTAATTAAAACATAAGTCTTTGGATTCCAGTATGCCTCCCAATGGATTGTACACTGCTAAAGTTATCATATGTCAAAATGTACATTTATTTTAACATGAACAAGTATTTAGTTTGAAAACAAACACGCAGACAAAAGAAGAATATGGTGGTGTGTGGTATGGTTTTGTCTAACAAGGGTTTCCAAAAGGAAATATAATATGTTTAGTTTCAAGTATCCCTTATACAAGGAGAGTCATGTGGTAAGCATCTCTGTGAGGCGTGGGGCTCAGGCAAAGCAAACTCCATCCTTTCAATTTCTTTGTTTGCTGAAGAATGCTACCTACCTAATACCCCATGATAATCTTTGGCCCGTGAAACACGCCAAGCTCTGCCTGCTTTCTCTCAACTTGGTGGTGACAGCTTCCAGCTGGACACCTGATCAATCATACCTGTCATTGGTCTCCATGTCTAGGGCGTGATTGCTTTTGTTTGTTTGTTTTCTTAGCTTGCTCTGCTGCTTTACTGGCAGGCTTCCTCGGTTGTCCATTAAAAGCCAAATGTGAAAGTAGCAAACTCCACCATCTGGGGAAAAGGGAAAGGGTCTGGCACATCTCACTGGCCTTGATTGTATCAAAGCTCCTGGAGGCAGCAGATATTTTCCTCAGTGCAGACATGTTTTGGCTGCAGTTGGTCCTGAAGAAAGAGGAGAGGTGAGTTTTGGTGGTGTTTTGGTTTTCATTCTCCGTTTTCCCTTCCTTTCCTTTCCTTTCCTTCCTTCTCTTTCCTCTCCTCTCCTCTCCTCTCCTCTCCTCTCCTCTCCTCTCCTCTCCTCTCCTCTCCTCTCCTCTCTCCTCTCTTCTCCTCCCCTTCCCTTTCTTTTTCTTTTCTTTTCTTTTTTCTTTTCTTTTCTTTTTTCTTTTCTTTTCTTTTCTTTTCTTTTCTTTTCTTTTCTTTCTTTCTTTCTTTCTTTCTTTCTTTCTTTCTTTCTTTCTTCTTTCTTTCCTTTCTTTCTTTCCTTTCTTTCCCTTTCCTTTCCCTTTCCTTTCCTTTCCTTTCCTTTCCTTTCCTTTCCTTTCCTTTCCTTTCCTCTCCCTCCTATCTTTCCTTTTTTCTCCTTTCTTTCTTTCTTTCTTTCTTTTTTTTTTTTTTTTTTGCCAGATCTCTTTATATGTTGAACATGGATTGGATAATAGGATAGAATGTAGGATGTCTTTGAAGTTTCCTCCTGCAATGAAATTTTTATCTACTTCGACCATTCAAAAGAATACTTCAATCTCCACAGACACGTGACTGTTAATATGGCCTTTCCAAAATATAAGGGCCTTTCTTTGGCTCCTGGAAGGAAAGTATTACCGTTTATATTTATTTATTCAATGATCTATGGAAGAAGTGACATAAAACACTTCTCTATTAACCTTTCTTTTTTTTTTTAAAGCCCCAAACTGTGATGCTTAGCAGCAAGCAGGATCTATGAGAGCTTATCTGTGTACTCAGGGTGAAAAATGGCATAAAAACACAGCAACCCTCCCTGGAACCTAGAATTTTACATCTTTAGAACCTCTCTAGCAAAGCATTCTGAGGAAATCATTCACAGGTGCACCTCTTCTTCGGTGTGTTTCTCTTTCTATTCTCACTGTGTAGGTGTCAAAACATGTTACCAACTAAGGAATATGTTTCATTTCTCCCGGACTACTACAGAATTCTGTATGATTCGACTTCTGCAGAAACAAGGAAGAAAGATCTGTGTCTGTGCAGTGCCCCTTAGGTTTTGAGGACTAAAAAGCACCTGTCATGTGAGTGGAAAAACAAGGAAATTAGGAAACAGCAGCTTTCAAGTTACGCAAGTTTATAAATGCCCACCTTCACTGACTTACAAAGGGATCACGTGCCAATAAGCCCATCAAAGCTGAAAATACTGTGAGTCCAAAATGCGCTTAATACGCGTAACCTACTCAACAACAGAGACTTGTCTACCTTAAGCATGCTCTGAATACTTACATTAGCCTACAGATGGACAAAATCATCTAACACAAAACCTATTTCATAACAAAATGTTGAGGATCTCATGTAATTGATTGAGCGCTGGACTGCGAGTGACAAACAGAATGGTTGTCCGTGCACTGGCTGTATACCCTCGTGATTACTGGGTTGACTGGGTGTGGCTGGTGATGCCCAGCATCAGGAGACAGGATTATAGTGCATTTCACTATCCCAGAAACAGATCCAGATCCATGAGCAGGGGCCATGCTAATCTTCTCTGTATGGGTCCAATTTTAGTGTATGTGCTGCCAAAGCAAGCACCAGAAACAGATCCAAATTCTAAATTCAAAGTACGGTTTCTACTGAATCTGTATCATTTTTGCATCATGGTAAAAGTGAATTATCATAAGTCTGGGACTTTCTGTAGTCACAAAGCAGATAGCTACAGCAAGGACTCAGCTCCTACAGAACCACGCTGAAGGAAAAAATATGCCCATATCCACCTAAATACAATCCAAACATACTGTCTTAAGTTTGGGAAGGACATGTATGAATACACAAGATCTCTATATTCCAGAGAGACAAGCATAACATCCTAGAGAAAAAAAGAAATCTTGGTATCATTTCTAGCAAGAACTCCAACAGCTGTGGTGTTGAGTGGGACAGAGCTGAAAGATGAAGCCAGCTCAGACTATCCTTTCTGCCACAAATGAAAACAAAGGAAAATAAAAGAGCAAAAGAAAATTTATTCATAAGCATATGCTCAATTCCCATCAGATCGAGGGCAGCCTTTTGGAAAAAAAAGAGCACCCACCTAAAGAAGCTACTAGATAATTCCTACACTCCTCCTCCTCAATCACCACTACCATTTTATTTTTTATTATTTTTTATTTTAAATGCTTTTTTTTAATTTTTTATTTATTTATGATAGGCACACAGTGAGAGAAAGAGAGGCAGAGACACAGGCAGAGGGAGAAGCAGGCTCCATGCACCGGGAGCCCGACGTGGGATTCGATCCCGGGTCTCCAGGATCGCGCCCTGGGCCAAAGGCAGGCGTTAAACCGCTGCGCCACCCAGGGATCCCACCACTACCATTTTAAATATTTGCTTCTTTTTCAGACTTACCTCATCTGGAACTTAAGTGAATTCAATGTAGCTGTTATTGTTTATATCACTGGGTACAGCATCCTGGGGGGCGGGGGGCAGGTGCATGGGTGATGAATTACCAAGATGATTAAATTGTTCGTTTCTTTGACAAAGGAAAGTTGCCAGCATGTTTTGTCTGGAGTACCTTGTAGCTGTACAGGATGATGTGCTATGATGCCACAAAAAATAGATATTGCTGTTATCATCTGTGATTAAAGCTTCATTCACATAAGTGCATAGAATACATTTTCACCATTCCTGTAAGAAATTGTTTCTTACTTTCAGAGGATTCCTATAACCACCAGCATTTCTATCCAACAGGAGTTGGAAATGAAATTTAAAAAACAGCAAGAGAGAAAGACTCAAAGTTTTGCATTGTGATGATTAAATTATAAATGCATAGAATTCTTTTTTTTTCCTTTTCAAGTCATTGTTATATTATTACAGGCATCTGCAAAATGGGTATAACATTACATGGGTTAGTTACAAATATACTAATGAATATGAAGTACATAAAATTAAAGGATTGAACACCTTCATAAAGACCATGTGATTTATCCCTAATATCAGTTTGGAGGAAATTGGAAGAAGATAAGTAGCCTACACAAAAAGAGTCAAAGATCTTATTTTCTTAATGTAAAATGTAGATCCAAATCAATGGATGGCAATAAGAATCTTAATAATTTTAAGATAGTAACATAATCAGAAACTGTGGAATGGCAGGAAGTGTGGTTGATGGAAGCTCAAATCGATAGAGGTTTGGGCAGAGCACTGATTTTTTTTTTTTAGGAACAAAGTTGCGATGACCCATACAAGAGTTTTGCCTTGTGGCAGTGATAATATAATGGGATATATCTACCAAAAATAGCTAATACTTATGCTAAAGAAAACACATTATTACTGAAATTCCTTCCAGATTCCTAGGGAAAGCATATATGAGTTTGTGGTCTCTTATAAAGCTTACTGCGAACACATTTCGATTTTGTTTTGTTTTGAACATGATTTTATTCTCCAAGTCCTCAGCCAGCCAAATCTGTGCTTTATCTTCTCGCTTTGGTATGATGCCTGAACAAGGCCTTTCAAAACAGCTTCCTGTCTGGCTTGTTTAAAACATACCTCTTCACTGTCTCTGGGCTGAGCTTAAGGGAGGATATGAAGTCAACAAGTATAAGGTGAAAATAAATAACCATCCAGTTCAAACAAACCACTTGCCTCAGTCAATAGTTTCTGGCCCCAGTTCAGTTGTACCCAACAAAGTTCCTTAGATATCTCATTATCATGCTTCTTTAAGGTTAACTCTTCAAAGATTATCTTGTTTTGAAGTTCTAAACATCACAAATGCTAAAATGACTCAGGTATTATCATGTATTGATGATTCATGATGTCCTTCTGGAAAATGAAAACTCAGGCGTCTAATCAATAAAATAATTTTGAGTCTTTGAACTGGTTCCAGATCAATTTTTCTTGGCAGTTTTTTGGCTTCCTGAATTATACTGACCCAAACCATGAATAATGATCTAAAATTGCACAATATACAGAAACCATCTGTTCGATAGGAACAAGAGGATGATGTCATGGGGCCATTTCTAATCTCGATTTAATGTCCTGCCAGTGCTGATGTCACTGGCTTGGCAACCCATTGGCAGACTCCAATTTGTTAAGGATGAGTAGGTTCAAGAAGGAAATTGTATCACTGAGCAGAGAAGGACTTCTCATTTTTTTCCGGATTGGAGGTGGACTAACGAGAAACAGCAAGGGTTGAGAGTAGAACAACTGGTATATACTCCACTGCACTGAGAGAAGTACTACAGTTCACAAACATGTCCCTGTCTCATTTGCATTTGTCTTCTGAAAACCAAGATGTTGCAGAAGTTTTCTCAGAAGTCAAACATAGTTGCACCAAAATAAAATGGTAAGGAGTAGTCTTTGCTCAGCTGTCCAGAGGAAAATCTGGAAGTCAAACTGAATGTGACTGTATGACAGATGAACGATCTATGAACTCTAAGGTTTGATTTTTACCTAAGTATTGAATTCAGGAACCATAACAATCATCCATCTACACTCAACCCTGAGAGATTTATCCTTTTTTGGGGTCCCACACAACAACAGAAGTGACAAATAAGTGATATTAAGAAGTTTGAGAGAATTCAAAGGAGTACAACAAAAATTATTAAAGGGTTAGATTATCACTTCTGGGTTAAAATGTTAAAAAATTTGGGACACTGTTGAAGAGAGGAGCAGTAAAGGAACACGAGGAGCTCAGACATATGGGATTCCTTGCTGAAGAAACTATTGCCTACATACCAAAACAACAGCAACAACAACAACAACAACAACAAAATGCTGCAGCTTTAGGGATTTAGCAGAGAAAAGAAATAATGTTTTTTCAAGGTAGCATTTTTGTCCGAATTACTGGTGTATAAAAATTGAATTGATTATCCACTTAAAACTGTGTCAGAAGGGCACGTGGGTGACTCAGTCCATTAAGCATCTGACTCTTGATCTCAGCTCAGGTCTCAATCTCAGGAATGAGTCCAAGCCCGATGTTGGGCTCCATGCTGCATGTGGAGCCTACTTAAAAAACAAAAACAAAAAACAGTGTCAGAGTTCTCAATTGTTAAATCAAAATATTTCAGTGAATGAAGGTCAGCTTATATGAGATTTAGTGACTTTTTAATGAATTTTTGAAGTACATTTAATTAACAGACTAGATACATTAAAGTGTATATTTGCTATCTGATTAAATAATGTAGGGGGAACTTGTAAAAGCTGATGCCAACTGTCACTGGTCTAAAATAATATAATGACACGGTAAACAATTGTGAGTTTTTAGGTACACCTCAGAAGTGTACAAAAGCATTACTAATTTAAAATGAGACATATACATTGCATATGAATATTGTGTATGTATAAAGAGGAAACTATAAATTATCATATAAAGGCTTTCCATTTTAATTTTTTCCTTAATTTTTAAATGCAAAAATTTCACACCTGTACAAGGACACAAATCCCATTTAATATTATTTTAAGATGATAGAGTTTTCCATAAGTTTCTATGAAGAGAAAGTTTGCAGGTCCGAGGAAACAAACAGATTCTGTTTCCGTATTTAAAACTTTTTTGAAAAAAGTTAGATTTTATGGAAATAAACTTATGGAAATTTTAATTATGGAAATTTCTTCCCAATAAATCATGTTCATATGAACTTTGGAGAATAAAAATTGAAGGGTTTAAAATGTTTTATTATGAAAACGTAAAACACAAAAACATATATGGAGTATGTACTTTATGCGATTAAGGAGAATTGCTAAACAATTGTAAATTAATACCAAGACCCAGAGGGGATAGTCAAGGAAAGAAAGTTTTCTTGATTGCAGCCTAGTTAAGCAATTTAATTAGAAGGGCTGCTTTACAAATATGCGCAATTTTGCCAATGGGAAATGAGTTTTCTGGTGATAGGTAGAAACATTGATGAGTCCCAGCCAGGATATCATTACAAAGACAAAAGGTCACTGGGCCCTCCTGACAACAAGCACATGTTTTCCATTGGATGCCTCCCCTATGGTGAATTTTCTTGCCACTCATTAGAATGTATTGACACATAATTCCCCTGCAAAAGAGATTGTGGAAAATGTAGTCTTACATAATCTTTCTCTTCTATTTTTCTCTGAAGAACTGAGTGAAAGGTGTATCACAGTGGCCGTTTAGGTGGTGATGATGAAGCTGAGAGGGAGGAGAGAAGGTGAGGGACACATGCAAAATGTCCATTTGCCATTTTGAAGCATACGCAGACCTTTAAATGGTTCACTTATCTCATATTGTAAACTCCAACTTGAGGAGAAATATTCACCAGACAGGTCATAAATCATGCCCAAAGACAGGTGCAATAAATACCAATGTCAAAAAGTTACAAAGTAAAATTATATTGTTTTGACAAGGCTTCCAGATGCGCTGACAACAGGGCAAGTAAATGGTCTCCTTTCTGAGAGCCCACATTGCTGGTACTTGGGTGGGGAGAAGGCTCGCAAGCCATCATGAGAAGAACAGCATCCCAGAGTGTTAACGCTTGTCCTTCTTACTATACTCAAGGAAACAGCGAGCAAAGATGCCTCTGTCTAGGCAAGGACGTCATTACGTTACAATCCCATCGGTGAAAAAAGCTTTTAGGGCAGAGTCACATACCATAAGGAAGACATTTAACATGCACCTAGTTTCCACCCCTTTTTGGAAAATTTACTTCTAAATCACATTGCGGTGAATTGTATATAAGGATATGCACACACATATGTATATATACTTTTTAAATTTTTTTTTATCTGAATATAGTTGACACACAATGTTACTTTAGTTTCAGGTGTACATCCTAGTGATTCAACTTTTCTGTGCTTTATGCCGTGCTCACGAGTGTAGCCACCACCTGTCACCATACAACGCCATTACCGTATCATTGAGTATATTCCTTATGCTGGGCCTTTTATTCCCATGGGTTATGCATCCCATAACTGAGAGCCTGTATCTCCCACTCCCCTTTGCCCATTTTGCCCATCCTCTTGCATCATCCTCACTGGAGGCCTTGAGTTTGTTCTCTGTATTTATAGATCTTTTTGTTTGTTTATTCATTTGTTCTGTTTTGTTGTAGGTGCCATATATCAGTGAAAACATATGGTATTTGTTTTTCTAGTCTGAGTTCAATTAGGACAATGCACTCTAGGTTCATCCATGCTGTTGCAAATGGCCCAGTCTCAACATTTTTTAAGGCTGTGTTATATTCTGTTGTTATATATACTTAAATATATACACATAAACATACATTAAACATTAACTATTTTTTTTTATTTTTTTATTGATTTATGATACTCACACAGACAGAGACAGAGAGGCAGAGACATATGCAGAGGGAGAAGCAGACTCCATGCACCAGGAGCCCGACGTGGGATTCGATCCCGGGTCTCCAGGATCGCGCCCTGGGCCAAAGGCAGGCGCCAAACCGCTGCGCCACCCAGGGATCCCTAAACATTAACTGTTTAATGAAATTACCCAAATAACTTTTTATAAAAAACTTATTTATTTGAGAGAGAGAGTGTGTGTGTGTGTGTGTGTGTGTGTGACACGGGGAGAGAGAAGAGGGGTGCAGAGGAAAAGGTAGAAGGAAAGAATCTCAAGCAGACTCCCCATAAGTGCGTAGCCCAGTCTGGGGTTCCATTTCATGATCCTGAGATCATGACCTCAGAGGAAACCGAGAGTTGGACCCCTGGGACACTTGGGTGGCTCAGAGGTTGGGAGTCTGCCTTGGGCTCAGGGCCTGATCCTGGCATCCCAGGATCAAGTCCCACATCAGGCTCCCTGCAGGGAGCCTGCTTCTCTCTCTGCCTATGTCTCTGCCTCTCTGTCTCTCTCTCTATGTCTTTCATGAATAAATAAATAAAATCTTAAAAAAAAATTGGACGCTGAACAGACTAAGCCACTCAGTAGCTCCTTCTGTAAATGAATCATTTACATAAGAGATCTTTTTGTAAATGAATTACTAAGTATTTGTTTGTCATTTGTATAAATCTGGATTTTAACATACTTAAGTGAAAATACTTTTATATGAACTGTGTTATTTCTTGTGCAAAACAGCTTCATTAAATTTAAGTAAATTCTCATGTCTTTGTTTTCTTAAGAGAGGTATTAGCAGTAATAGAAACATTAAAATGACAAACATCATATAGTTTTATTTATTAGCACATACTAACACAACAGGATGCCAAAATTCTCTCCAATTTTGCTGTGTGTTTCTGTCTTAGTCGTTGTCACATGAAAGTACCAATGTTATTTGTTGAGCAATTGACTTAAATTTTCCTGTGTGCTTATACTACGGATATATCCAGCTTCTGGTAATGTATTAAGGGCTATAAGTAATTACCTGAACAGTTCAACTTCCTTAAATATCTTAATCGGAAGTAAACAAATAGGATATATACTTTTCAAAATTTGAGTGATAGAAATAAGGGTTTAAATTATATGCCCCTCTGGAGGCACTTGGGTGGCTCCAACTCTTGGTTTCAGCTCAGGTCAGGATCTCTGTGTCCTAGGAAGGAGCTCTCCTGCTGGACTTCACACTGAGCAGGGAGTCTCCTTATGGGGTTTTCTCTCACCCTCTCCCTCTGCCTCTCTCCTAGCTTGCTCTCTCTCACTCTCTAAGATCAATCTTTTTAAAATAAATAAATACATACACACACAAAAATAAATTATATTCCCTCTGCATAGCAATGTTGGGTTGGTACCTGAATAATTCAATTGTACAGTTCGGTTTTTAATAATAATCTCTATTTGTCCGAATGGATCCTACTATTTAGATATTTACTCTAAATGGAGGGGTACTGAATTCAATAATTGGCCAAATGCATAATAAGTAAAAGAGTTCCAAATCTGTATTAGATATGAAGAAAATGAAAGATAAGCACAGCATCAACTTAAAAACATTTTAGATACATTTAGATTGACATGAGATCTAACTCCCATCTTCTCTTCTGGTTGCCTGCTTAGAATAATACGAGACTGAGATTGGAGGTTTCAAAACACTGTCTAAACTTCCAACCTGTGGCCTGTTGAGGAAGTGAACTCAAGAGTTGTTTACATAATTCCTCTAAAAATGGCTTCACATTGGTAATTCAGCTACACATCCCTAGGTTAAAATGTTATTTTTCTCTCTCTCTTTGGGGAAGAAACAAATCACAAAAGTGTTGCTTAATTAATATGCTTGACATTCCAACATGTGATATCAGTTACATTATTTTGCATTTATTCCTTAGGAGTCAGGTGAGTTACGTACTTCTCACGAAGAAATGAATTCTTTAGCTGAGTTGCATGTGGTGAGCTAGACTTATGACCTAGGGATGCAGAAGTCAGGGGTAGAAGGCCTGGTAGCAGCATCCTATAAACCCAGCCAATGTGTTGCCCTGGAAAGGAATGTGCTACCATAAATGAAGGCACTTGGAGGGCAAGGGTCATGGTATGTAATTAGCACAGGCTATTTAAGGAAGAATAAGAAAATAATGTTTTACAAGCTGGTAGAAAGAGAAGCAAATAATCATTTAAATGTTCCAATTGTGAGTTCCGACAGTGTGTGTGGTTTATTTTACAAGCAACTTTCTTACTAGTAAAAGGCAAAGCAATACTGAAAAATTAGGTATTCGCAGGTACCTTGCAGTGCACATTACATGGCCCCCTCTTCGAGCTTATTTGCATAAGGTTAATCCCTAGAACTCCATTTTTTCCTCTTATTCTAAAGCTTGTTCTGGCATTGGTCAAATGATAAGTGGAATAAAATAAAATTTGGAAATCTTATTTAGACTATGACAGAGCCTTCAGCCCATTTCTGTAAGGAAAGGACAATGGATTCTGGTTTATAAAAGTGAGGGATTCACAAAGGAAGCTGAAAAGCTTTTCTCTGGACAGCCCAGCCACCTAATGCTTGTGATCCATTAATGTCACTCTTAGGAATATCCAGTTGGCCATTTATGTTGGCAAATTGAACACCAATAAAAAATAAATTTATAAAAAAAATAAATAAAAATAAAATAAATGAACCAAATTTTCCGCTGTACTTTTGGTATAGCAACTGACTTAGTGTTTAGTATAGGGGGTGACTTCTGTTTGAGAAGAGGTAAGTTAAAGGTCATGTGAAATGAGTGTTACAGGCTTTAGTCCATGTTAATTACACTTACTGCTTTTCACATGGAAAAATAAAAATATTTTTAAAAGAAAAATATTCAACCATTAAGTTATTGAAGTAGTAAATCTTCCCTTCATCTATGCAAACTGAAATTAAAATATGACAACTAAGTAAATAAAAGCACTTCTGTACTTCTAACAGGTTGCTAAATACATGTGCTAGCATTTCCTTGGAAATCCTATGCAGAGTAACACGTGGGTGGGTTATCTTATTCTGAACTTGTCACTAGGCAATCCTTTCGTGTTATACTCAAGTTATACAACTGGTCAACCCACAGTTGTTTCTATTCCAGGTGCAAGTTAAATTTTATTGTGGTTATATTTTGAAACTTCTCTTCTCGACATCATTACCTGAGCAGTTGCAATCTTTGATCAAAACAGTTGATAATGGAAGACTGTCTCACTGGAAGGATGCTATGAGTTTAAGATGGAAATCTGGGGACTGGTTTCCATTCTTTGTTTCCTATAGTGGGCAGTAAAAAAGTACAAATTAATGGAGTGAAACATGATCTCTTGTCTGCTAAATTCCAAGGAACTAATGTGATATTTAATTACTTACAGATATTGACCCTTTTCCCACTGATTTTTATTTTATCTCCATTTTTTTTCATTATGCAGCTTGTTTTGTGTTATTTTCTTTTTAAGTTAGAACTCACATGAAGATGCTATGCAACCCACGGGACTGAGGGCAGGATTCAGAAGAGTTACTTATTAAAGACATTGCTTTCACCAGCTTACAATATTGCTATCATGGATACAAATAAGTCACCAAACATTTGACCGTGGATTGTGCTTAAATTGTGTCTAGTCTTATTAAATTCTTATTTGATTTTGTCTTCATTGAAATACTTAAGCATGTGCTAAGTGATATAATCTGGATGTTTTAATTTTAATTCCCAAAAACTGAAATCAAATAGACGATGTACCTATTTCACTTCCATGTTTTAAATGACTTAATTTGAGCTGTACTGAATACCATATAAAAAATTTAATTGTGGCTTTACTGTATTTGTTCTTGTTAAATAACTCACAAGATCCCTGCCACTCTCCCGTGTTTTAACATCATATGAGAAGAGGAATAAACTCGGGAAACTGACTTCACAATCTGTAAGGACCACACAAATTGTCTATTAATTATTCTGTAAATACTTCAAATAGTAAGTCTGTTTTCCCAAGCAAGATTGTAAACTCCTTGAGGACAAGAATTATAGACTACTGAAATTCTTAGCAATATCTAGGGCCAGGACTGAATTTGTCACAGGTGTTTATTAATACTTTGGGTTGAAGAATTGAAATTTACTCTCTTGGTAAAGGAAACCCAAAAAAAGAGCAAGAGACAAATGAGTTTAGAATTTATTGCCACCTGCTTCTTTAGGATCTATAAAACATATAGGGTCTTGACAAATTCATTAGGTTTTCTTTTTGTGTCTAGATAGTGCTTTAAATAGCGTAGTTCCCATTTTAACAATTATTGTTTAATTATAAAATCAATAAATATTCTTCAAAAAAAGTTTTATTTTTAAATTTTTAAAGATTTTATTTATTTATTCATGAATGACACAGAGAGAGAGGCAGAGACACAGGCAGAGAGAAGCAGGCCCCATGCAGGGAGCCCAACTGGGACTTGATCCTGGGACTCCAGCATCATGTGCTGAGCTGAAGACAGATCCTCACCCACTGAGCCATCCAGGAGTACCCCCCAAAATGTTTTGAATCAAAATATTTAATAAGGAAAATGAAAATTGTCTGGATGGGAATCCTTGAACATCAGAGAGATAGGCCAATTATTTGTATACATTAGCATCCATAATTTGTAGATTTTACAAATGGTGAATTACATTATATGTGTAGATTTAGTATCTTACTTTTTATATACAAGAATACATTTTTCTCATTAAATTAAATATTCTATAAAGTATTTCAAGTGAATTTATTTTCTATAATAAGTGAATATGGCCATTTCTTTGTTGTCCTATTATTAATTTTTTTACCTCTAATTTTGTTATTTCTATAAGGAGCAAAGTGCCATAAACACCAATGACAATATTGGTGTGCTTCTTTGACTATTTTATTTTGGTCAATTTCAAGGAGTAGAAAAGCTAATTCAAAAGGACAGTCTTTATTAATTTTGGCTTATTACGCCAATTGTTTTAAATGATATATATTTCGGAAGACCTTTGTAAGTAAAGGATTATGTCTTTTGTGATCTTCTCTTCCTTTTTCTGGCCCACATACCCACATGGCCTAGTCATTATCTTCTGCTATTTAATACCAAAGGAATTCCTGCTAGGGATATGCCTTTTTCAGTTAATTCTTGCTCTGTGCAGTCTTTTCCTTCTTCTTCTTCTTCTTCTTCTTCTTCTTCTTCTTCTGCTTTGCTTCTTTGCTTCTTCTTCTTTTTTAAGATATAATCATCTAGAACAGCAGGTCCCTACAGAGAACTTGAACATTTGCTTTTAATCAAAAGACAAAGTTTATATTAAACTCAGTAAACAAAATCAGGGGACTTGTATAAATAACAATTTGTGCATATCATTTTCATTTTTGCTGACACTTTTGATTCTGGTATTGATCTTTCTCCAGGTTGTGAAACTCAGAGGGCAAAGTGCAAGGTTCAAAAGTGGCTCTTTGCCTCAAGGTTTATTGAAAATAAAACATCGACGGAAGTCCGCTCAAGTAATTTGAGGAAACTTTTTTTTTCTTCTAGGAAGGATGTCATTATTTGGTTTCTAGGGTTAAGTCTGCTTAGAGAGAAAAATAATAGAGTGAAAACAGGCTTGAAACATTAGAAAGCCAGCAGAGAACTCCTATAGAATTATGTGACTTAATGCAGGTATGTAAAATTTTCAAGGAAAACATCTCATTCGATATTGAACGTCCCTTCATCTATTCATCATCCAAATATTGAAGCTTTAGCTCCATGTCACCAATCCCAAAAGACAGTTGCCACATGGATGAATAAAGAACACTCAAAGTTATGCTATTTCAAATTTATTTTAATCATAAAATCGATTTTTGAAAATCAGCACAACCAATGGATTGTCATTCTGCAGAAAAAGACAAAGTTAATTTTTCATTCTGCCTTCCTAACTATTGTTTTGCCTTCACAGGAGCACTGGCTGAGAGTGTTTCTGTCCACCCACAAGACAAGTGTGCCACAGGCGGAGCTGTTTTTAAATATAACTGGAAACACCACAGAAATGTTCTCCAACTTTGCCTTGAAATTGTCATACCTTGAGATTCTCAATGCATTTGTTAGAAAGTGTCCATCCAACTTACAAGGATTTTAACAATCTTCCTTAGGTCGGATTGCAAAGTAAGCCAGAAATCACACACTTCAGCAATCTTTCCCAGCGTCAGGAAGTAGACCTGGTTATTTTCAACCAAATTAGACATCACTTGGATGTTTATTCTCCCAATTAGCTGCTTTTTGCCTAATCCTTCTAAGTTTCTTTATGATTTTTTTTAAAGAATTCTCTTAGTTTCTGATTACTAGAGGCTTTAAGTGTGGTCTATTGGAAATCTTCATCACATGTAGAGGGGAACACAAAATCATTTATGGAACAAGGCTCCAGCTAACGGTACCCTCAAGCAATCTTCATGAAGACTGATGGAATAGCATGAAAATGGAGCCATAAAATTAAGCTAAAAGTGGTTGATACAAATTACATAGTGCTGTACTTTTCCAAAACTGGCATGTCTGGGTATGTGAGGTCTTAGTTTTCCAGAAGCTTATATTTTAGTGGCAGAAGGCATAGCACACCAATAAGTAACTGAATGATTTTTTTTTTTTATTTATGATAGTCACAGAGAGAGAGAGAGAGAGAGGCAGAGACACAGGCAGAGGGAGAAGCAGGCTCCATGCACTGGGAGCCCGACGTGGGATTCCATCCCGGGTCTCCAGGATCGCGCCCTGGGCCAAAGGCAGGCGCCAAACCGCTGCGCCACCCAGGGATCCCTAACTGAATGATTAGAAAAGAAAATGTCAGATACTGTTAATAAAAATTCAGATACTGTTGCTGTGAGCAAACAAAGCAGTGTGACAAGTGATGATGAAGGTCCTTTAGAAAGCACACTCAAGAAAGACCCCATTCAGGAGATGGTAGCGGGGTCCATCCTGAATGAGAAGTTGGCCATGTAAAGCTCCTTGAAGAGAGGACAAAGAAAAATAATAGGAAGCAAAAGGACCTAGAGTGAGGATAAGATTTTTGTGGTTGTTCTGTTTTGTTTTCTCCCTTTGGGATCAAAAAGGTCAAGATTGCTGGAATGCAATTTGTATAAAGCAGAAGGTATATGATATGGATCAAAAGTAAGCAGGGCTAGGTAATGCATTAGTGCAGTGAACACAATGGCAGCCATTGGACAGTGAAACTTACTGATTTAATTCTTAAATTAAATCATCCATCATTCCAGTTGCAGTATTGAGTGTAGGTTGTTGGGGAAACTAGCAGGGACATTATCATTGGGATATTGATTGAGATGCAAATAGAAGAGAATCAAGAAGTAGTTGCTTAAATGAGAGAATATCATTTTCTTTTATGTAATAGTAGGCGATTTAGTGTTTATATGGCAGATCCTTTGGTGTTGAATCTAGGCTATTTCCAGATATTCATTCTATCAACCGTAATGGGTCTAAAAAGCATGGAGGGGGTAAATGAAAGGCTGCTTTTGAAAGATGCACATGTCAATTTCATCTACCATTCAGAAACGAGTCACATATCTAAGCTGGCTTGGGTCATGGGCCCAGTTGCAAATCAGGCTGATGCTCTAGCCATCATGCCACCATATAAAGATTGGGCCTAAAAGGGAATATGCTAAGGTGGTTAGGTAAAAGGATGGGAATCCTTGAATTATTGAATCGACATCCTTGAGCTACTGAATTATGCTAACCCAGAAACACCCTTTCTTGGGGACTCTTGTCATGTGAGATAATAAGTATGTTATACTTCATTCATTATGAATTGGTCTTCTGTCCCTTGCAGCCAATAGATTCCTAGGTGACAAATTTCAGGTGAAACAGGGTGAAGGTATTTATCCAGTTTTTTTGGTTAGTCCATCCATGTGATGAACTAACATGTGTTTTTTCATTCTTAGGATCGAGATCTGTCCCTTTGGAAAGTTGTCCTTTCTATCCCTCAGATCCTAGAACGATAACACCAGTTGTACCTTCATGAAGCAAGATGAAAGTTGAAGAAATCCACAGAATTCGTATGCAGGGCACCTGAGTGGCTCAGTGGTTGAGTGTCTGCCATTGGCTCAGGTCATGATCCTGGGGTCCTGGGATCAAGTTCTGCATTGGGTTCCCCGCAGGAAGCCTGCTTCATGCTCTACCTGTGTCTCTGCCTCTCTCTCTCTCTCTGTGTCTCTCATGAAAATATAAATAAAATATCTAAAAAAAAAATTTGTAGCCAAATCTATGAATGGAAAACATCAGAGACTGGAGCCTGAATTCTATTTCATATTTAAATCACTGATGTTCCCAGGTTGGTGGGGGTCTCCATTTTGGTTTTGCCTTGAAACCTACTATGTGGCATTTTGGTTCACTACTTGGGTATAGAGTCCAACAGGCAAGGGCTTTGGTGGATTTCAATTTTGCATATTGCACACGTGTCTTAATTGCACTGAGATTCGGTTCTTCACATGAAATATGAGGACTGATAAGACTATTTCATTGCATTATAATAAGATTAAGATTAATAGTTCACACATATTGAGGTTTTACCATGTACCAGAAACTGTCCTAAGCACTGTGCAAGTGTTAACTCTTAGTAAGGGAGATGCATGTATTATTATTCCTTCCCTTGCACTGGGTGAGAAAATTGAGACAAAAACCATCTAACAACTTGCTCCAGACCATTCAGCTATTAAGAGCTAGAACTAGGATTTGACTCTGAGTCATTGGGCTCTAGAGTGTGCTCTCTCTGCCCCCTCTGTTTTTAAATGCAATATTGCCTGCAGAGTGTTTGGCACATACGCATGCAATAAATGTCACTTAGTATTTTTATTTTGCATTTTCCCATTTACTTTATTTTGACTTCAATGTGGGAGAGGTGATTATCCAAAGATGTGAATTATCCAAGGATTGTGATAGTCAGAGGCAGAGGAAATATTAGATTTTTCTGAGTAGGAGTAGGGTTAAAGAGTCTCAGTGCTTGAACCAGTCCAAAGTGAGAAACAAATGTCCAGAAGCCTTCTCTGCTCCACATCTGTTTTTATTTTTCAGTTTATCAGCCTGCTGTTCCATGACAGGATTTTGCAATATTCAGCTCCCCCGGTGACTTATAGGATATCAAGGGAAAAGAGAATAAAGAAAAGCTTTTAGCCAACTTCAGCTTTTCCTTCCTTAAAACTGAAGATAAGCTCTGGCTGGACACCATGAGGTTGGTTGAAAAGGCCAATTCATGTGTCTCCTCATTATCAGTGCAAGAGGGGATGCTGGCCTTACCAGTGCCCAGCACTATTGATAGTCCTTGTCCCACAGGGTCAAGACGGTGGTGTGCGAAGATTAGACAAGCTTATAGCTGAGGATGCCCAAATAGAGCGTGGTTCTTCTCTCCTGGGAAGCGGGAGATGATCTCTGGTAGATCTTTGGTAGATGATATCTGTGTCATCACACCAAAAGTGAGGTTAGATGAGAGCATGAGTAGTAGTGTGTGGAGGTACATAGCTGCTGAGTCATCTCCTACAAAACCAGCCACTCTTTCATGTACAAGTAGAGAATGACCCTCTGCCTTTAATTTCTCATAAGAATTCATATAAACTGCATGAAAAGCAGGCCGGTGCACCTAACAGTCAATGAGTTCTCATTAGGGAAGAATAGCCCATTGGCAGGTTGGTATGAGGAGCTTTAGTCAGGCTTTCGAGGTAATGCTCATCTGGCATAAAACTTTTACGAGTGGTTGCAAATTGCTGACAACAATTCTTTCCTAAACTGAGAAAGATCAACTCCAGATGTTCGCCTTCTGCTGGAGGAGACCAAGCCAGTGTCTCTTCCATCAGAAAAGCCACCAGAGTAAAAGAAGAAGTGACACCAGCATTTGATCCCCTGAACTTCCTCTGGAGTTCAGAAGTACTCAAAAGTCTCAGATCCCCCCCTCGGTCAGGTCTCTCATTGGGCTGTTGTTACATGGCTTCTCCGGTGTGTGGTGAATAGAGATGGTAAAGGATGGAAAACATTTAGGTGTCTTAAAACAGTCCAGGTAGTGAGTGATAGTTTGGAAAGAAACCACCAAGAAAGGCTGTGCAAAGACTGAGGCCAGATTTAAACTTGTCTCATGTTGTGATCCAGAGCCAATAACCTGGTTAATTCTACCCTTGGAACCTAAGTTTTCCCAAATAACCCAGGTGTTCTAGATGCATGAGGTCAATCGGAATACAGACTGGTCAAAATACTTCTTTGGTTCTTTGTGTTCAGTATGTAACTAGGAAGAAGAGAGTTACACAGTGGGATTCACAACCAAATGAGATAATTTATTATAAACCTGATTTAGCATAATGGATAAAATATGATGCCATTTTTGACAAGAGTACATATTCAGCTTCATGAAAGTGACTACTTCTAAATCTTTGCTACTACTCCATCTTTTACAGATTTTCACATTTTATTACATTATATTAGATTTACTCCTCCTAACAAGTTTATTCACCATTTCAAAATATTTTTTTAGAACAATTTTTCTTTTTTTTTTTTAGATTTTATTTGTAAGTCATCTCTACTCCCAACTTGAGGCTGAAATTTACAACGCTGTGATCGTGAGTCTCACCTTCTACTGACTGAGCCAGCCAGGTGCCCCAAACAAATATCTTTAATGCCATAAATTTAGAAACTTTAATGAAGGATGAGTTTTTCTAAAAGAAAAGCAGAATCATATTATGGATACTTCTGTTTCCCTAAGTTTCTATTTTCTGAAAAAGTCCTCATTTTTATGATCATTTTGAGGGTTTTTATTTGTTTTGGCATATGATTCTAGAATGGTCGTGGCGGGGGGGTTGGCCTGGTTTTTTTGTTTTTTTCTTACAGCACTTTAAAGATATTATTCCATGTCTTTCTGCTTCCTTTGTGTTGAGGAGCTATAGGTCACTATAATGGTTATTCCCTTGAATGCATTATACTTATTTTACTGTTTTTTTTCTTCTCTCTCTTTTTTTTTAAAGATTTTGTTTTTTTAAAGTAATCTCTATACGCAGTGTGGGGCTTGAACTCACACCCCCGAGAACAAGAGATGCACACTACCCTGACTAAACCAGCCAGGCATCCCTTCTATGAATTCCTTTGAGATTTATTTTCAGTCATTTTAAAGCGATATATCTAGGTACCTTTATTTTATTTTGTATTCTTGGAGTTCACCAAGCTTCTTGGATATTTGATTTGAAGACTGTGATTAGTTTTGGAAAATACCAAAGTCAATTCATTTTATTATTTATTCTAGTTTTCTTTGAGTATGGTTGGCACAGGATGCTATACTAGTTTCAGGCGTACGACCTGGTGATTCAACAATTCTATGCCTTATGCTGTGCTCACCACAAGTGTAGCTACCATCTTTCACCATACAACACTCTTACAACATCTTTGACTATATTCCATATGCTGTGCCTTTATTTCCATGATTTATTCATTCTATAACTGGATGCTTGTATCTCCCACTCCCTTTCACCCATTTTGTGCATTCCCCCCAACCATCCCCTCTGGTGACCATGAGTTTGTTCTGTTATAGGTCTGATTCTGCTTTTTGTGGTTGTTGTTGTTTATTCATTTGTTTTGCTTTGTTTTGTTTCAGATTCCACATGTGAGTGAAATCATATGGTACACCAAAGTCAACTTTAAAATAGCTCTTGCTTCCTCTTGTCTCTTATTTCCTTTGTATCTTCAATTACATCTATTATACTGCTCATTATTATCCCATGTCTCTCACTTTGGTTCTAGGTTTTTGGTGGGTTTTTTTTTTTTTTTTGGTTTTGTTGTTGTTGTTGTTGCTGTTGTTCATATATTTCTCTCTCTGCTCTTCAGTTTAGATCATTTCTACTCACCTGTGTTTCAGTTCACTGATACTTTCTTTTTTTTTTTCTTTTTAAAGATTTTATTTATTTATTCATGACAGAGAGAGAGAGAGAGAGAGAGAGAGAGAGGCAGAGACACAGGCAGAGGGAGAAGCAGGCTCCACGCAGCGAGCCTGACCCGGGACTCGATACTAGGTCACCAGGATCACACCCCGGGCGGAAGGTGCTAAACCGCTGGGCCACCAGGGCTGCCCCACTGATCCTTTTCTTATGCAGTGTCTAGCCTCTTAAGTTTATCAGCTCTTAATTTAAGGATTTTTTTCAATTCTATTTTCCGTTTCTAGTTTCCATTTGATGTCTTTTGTTAAAGTTCCTTTTGTTTATTGAAAATTTCCATCTATCTTTCCCTTCACTGTGCACATACTCTTCTCTCTTCTTTAATACACTTATATTAGTTATTTCAAAGTCCTGCTAAGTGATTGCAATATCTTAGTCAATGCAGGGTGGCTTCTCTTCCTTGCTTTTTTTCTCTTTCCCCATGGTTTTATTTTGCATGCTAAAGATTTCTCTATGCCTTTCTAGCCAAACAGAAGCCTTATCTTTCACTCCCTCCATTGCACATTTAGAAAAATCTTGTGTTTGTGAACCAATGAATAGAGAGGATCAGTTTCAATTTTAGGATTTCTCTAGATTCAAGTAGGTCCTGCTAGTCTGTGCAGCTTTTAAATGTCTAAAGATTTCTCTTTGCTCTAGCAGATACACTCTGCCTTTGGCAGACACTATGTTTTACCACCATGTGCCCAGTCATGGACAACGGCCTGAGGGGAGAAGCGGCTTTTGATCATTGCTCACCCAAGGAGTGAGCTTCCTATGGGACATAGTTCCTTCATATTCTGTGTGTTTACAGTTGAGTGTCTGTAGTTTATTTTCCATGTACTTTACAGGTAGAAATATACCCCTTGTTTATATTTTTACAATATTTGTTGTAGTGGCAAGATAAACGGCTTGTGTGATCCTCTATACCAAGAGTTGGCAAACTATAGTTCAAATCTGGGCCACATCTGGCCTGCAGCCTATTTTTGTACAGTCAGTTAGCTAAGAACAGCTTTTCAAGTTTGCAAAGTATTTTAAAAGTAAGCAACCACCAAAGAAGAATATGCAACAGATGATACATGACTCACAAATTCTATCATATTTACTACCTGACCACTTATGGAAAAATTTTATTGATCTCCACCTATATTTTAATCAAAATGCTAACATCATTCACTTTGTCTTGTTTCGTTTTTATTCTGTTAGGCAGCAGAACTGAGTTAATACAAACTTGCTGCCAGCATTCTGGGAGCTAGTGAGGTGGAAAGCTGGGAATCTAAACATTCACCGTATAAACTTGTAATCAACGTCTGTTTTCCACATGAAGTCCTCCTTGTCAACTGATGTCTCCCAGGCCAGATCCCATTTGGTTTACTCACTCCAGAGAATGCACCTGCACAACAGTTAACTGCAGGAACATTGCTATCATTCGAACATTATTTTGTCTTAACACTTTCTCCTTATTCTTGTGGGATTTGCTTTTCTCTCCTTTATTCCCTGAAATTATTATACTGAGGCATCCGGAGGACAGAACAATGGATATGCATGTGATCTTCTTTCCATCTTTAACCAGACTCCGCTCTTAACTCCACTCTTAATGGTGTGGAAACATGCAGAGGAAACTTACATAGTCAGAAGCATTTGGAATCTGAACCAGAGGGCAGACTAGGTCATGACAGAAAAGCAATATCTCTATCTCTTGGCAGAGATTTGTATAGATAGTCTTATGTGAACTAAGACAGCTGTAAACAAAACACACTCTGGCAAAACAATAACATAAACCACATTCTTATTAAAATCAAATGACATATAGTAATTCCTTTGCTAGCTTAATTTTATCTCAAATGTGGATGATAGCTAATATGAAGTCAAATTAAATGTCGGTATTCATTCATTCAGAAGTGCTGTTACTACAATGAAAAGGAAATTGATCTGCTACTTTTGTCCTGACTGTCCCTTCACGATTGTGGGCAAAACACTTAATTTTCTGAAGTTCATTGAATGGAAGAAAAAACTCAACTAGCCTTTTATTTCATTATCTTCAAGGTCAACCTCAGCTTTATAAGTTTATCATCTGTTAAAAGAAAACATGAACTTACTTCATTGTGTCAGTATAAAGGAATCACCTTTCTGCCTTGCCAATAGAATCATTGCTAAATTTTATATTTATATAGTATTAAAATATTTCTTGGACATATATAAATCCTCTTTTTACAGTTAGGTGGAAAAAATAAAGAATAGTCCATCAATTTTAGCAATTCAGCAATTTACCAAATGAAATCAACAAGAATCACAGAGATTCAAGATATCAGTGACTCTAATCCTATAATAATTCTCTGATCAAGGTTTATTCTTTTCTTTAAATAATTGTTACAGTTGAAGTCGTTGGGTAATCCCAGCAAACAAAACTACAAATCCTACTAAAGAGTTTTTGCATACAATTCTGTATAAGAAATGCCTGATTAAATTTTGTCCGACAGAACTAAGTTGATGGGTAGTAGATTTGCAAATTTTTGAAAAGAGGGAATAGAGGGAGGAAGGAAGTAATTTAAGGTCATGATTTCTAATTTGTAAAGTTCATTTATAATATTCTTTAGGGTAATTTGCTGATGACAGTAAAGCTTAAGGAGATAGATCAAGCTAATTCATTAACTGCTCTATCTTCTTGGAGAGGATTAAGAGATGGAGGAGCAATTGGTCTGCAGAATTTCAAGCACCAGGGGAGTTCTGCAGACTCAGTCTGTGGACAGAACTAGCAGACCAAAATGATAGATCATTTGGCTGAATTACCTCCTTCAGTCTCAGTAGGGTAATCACCATCATCATCTCAGGAATAGATTTTTTTAAAATCCACAATAATAAGAATAGTAATAATAACTGTTATGGTAATAGGAAGAGTAACTCCTGACATGCATTAGTCATTTGCCAGGTGCTAGCTTATTTTATAAGAGGCTTCATTTCATTTCATCTTTCTCACAACCTATGAGAAAAATTTTATTCTTTCCCTGCCTTTTCAAGAAAATTGTGGTACAGAGAAGTTACATAATTTGGTCACAAATGAGGAGGCAAAGCCTTGTTTTAAACATAATCAGTCTGATTTCAGAACCACATTTTACTGTTCTTTATAAGTGGATTGCCAAGTTAAATGCTCTATCCCTTGTGTTTCTATTCTGTAGAGAAATAGGTAATACTTTTCTCTAAAGACAAAAATTACTTTCTAACACCCAGTCATTAGTGAAGAGGGACAAAATAGGATAAGAAAGGAGGCATCTGGGTGGCTCAGTTGGTTAAGCTTTTGGCTCTGGTCACAATCTCAAGGTTGTAGGATTGGGCTCTGCACTCAGACTCTCAGAGTCTGCTTAGGCTTCTTTCTCGCCCCCTCCCTCTGACCCTATTTACTCCTAAAGTAAATAAATAAATCTTTTTAAAAATAGGATAAGAGATAAAGAAATAAATAAAAGGGAAAATGAAGTATAAATTCAAAATATTTTAAGAGGCATGGACGCTAATTATTCTAACAATGGTGATTTGAATCATTTTTTTCTTTCTTGTCAGTTTGGCACACAAGCAAGTCATTCAACCTCTTTAAATTCCGGTTTCCTTTTTTAAAAATTGATTAATCTATTTATTTATTCATGAGAGACACAGAAAGAGAGAGAGGCAGCTATATAAGCAGAGGGAGAAGCAGGCTCCCTGTGAGGAGCCTGATGTGGAACTTGAACCCAGGACCCCGGGATCACACCCTGAGTCAAAGGCAGGTGCTCAACCACTGAGCCACCCAGGCATCACTAAACTCCAATTTCCTCATCTTTACTCTGAGTATTATAAAGACCAATGACGTAATGTAGGTAAATAAACCTAATATAGCACCTAGATCAGTGAAATGATGGTGATTGCATTATCAGTGTTAGGATTAGAATGTTCTCTCCAAGCAATTGGACAAAAACTATGGAAAATAATTCTGTGTATTCTTTCAAAATTTGTTCCTGAAATCTTACCAAGTGTGTTGGAAGCATCTCTAGTCTTCCATACCATGAGTGATCTAGGGAGCAGCAGAGTAGCAGGAGCTTCTTAAAAATGCAGACACTGTGGCCACACCTCAGACCTGCCAAATCCGAATCCCCAGGAGTGCTTTAAACGTTGAGAAGTACTGGTTCATAGAAATGGGAAATGAACTGATGGCGCGCATACACAGGCAGAGGAAACAGTGAAAATCCTTGATTTCTGGTTCAAATAATTGGAGACTGAAAAGTTAAAGAAGTTTTTCCCCTCATGTGTTTTATTGTTGTTGGTTTGGTTTGGTTTGTTCCATTGTTTATTCGAGCTAATAGAAACAAAAGGACCACAGAAGAGGAGATACAGGGAATAGGACCCTCTAGGAATGGAACCAGGTCCCTGAGGTCTTCTTGAACTCAGAAAGAAGTAGGATGGAACACAAAAGTGTCTGGTTTGTCGAAGGGAATCCAATCCTTCCAAGATAGAGAAGAAGGGGCCCAGATGCAATTCATTGTGTGGGTACCTCTTCAGCAGGAAGCTAAAGAAGTTGGTGAACAAAGAGCAAGATCTCAAGTGAGATGCGAGTAGAGCTGCCTTGAGGAAAGGAACGATGGTTTATGGAGGATGAGAGAGAGGGATAATTACAGATATAACGTCCTGAAGAAATACTGAAGCAGGTATGAGGACTAGGACATTTGCCAGAGTGCTTCCCGGGCCTGAAAGAAGATGAGCCTAACAGGGAAGCCATCCTGCCAGGCTTTGGCTTACTTTGGTTCCAGAAAGGTGGAGAACTCTTTCTCTGAGAGCTTGAAAATGCAGGTCAATGGTGATTGATGGAATGGGGACTCTAACGTGTGCGATTCATTGGTCAGAAGATGAATTACAGTGGGTTGGGTGGGTGAGGTGAAAACAAGCCTGGTGGCAGGAATTTTCCATATCAGAATAAGGAAATGTGTAAGAGAGGGATGAGATAAATAAAGGCAGAGCACAATGGGCCCAGGGGTTATAGCAAGAGCCATGAAAGGCATTTGGTTGAACATCCAGATACTATGGAGACTCTAATTGTCATGTGCATTTGGTCCAAACTAGTTTTGAAAAAGAGGGAGAAAAGGAAGGAGAGAAAGAGAGAAAGAGAATGAGAGACAGGAGAACCGATTGCTTTCTGGGACGGCACTTCAGGCTCTGAAGTCAGAAGAGTACACCCTAAAGTATGGTTTTATACTAATAAGGCATCCAGGTTCTAGGGGCAACTTGCTGAAGTGACCCATGCTGTGTGAATGCAGCCACCATGAAATGACAGTAGTATTTATGAGGGGCGACCCCTCTCTTTTTGCAATTCTATCTGACCCCTTTTTATAATGAAGCAATATTGTCGTGCTCACCGAATCAAAGCAGGAAACCAATAGAACAGAAGTAGGTTAGTGGACAAATAAGTCTTCCTTCCAAACAGGAAAAGAGCTGGAGGGAAGAAACACATCAAAATCAATAACAGAAAATAAAAACAAAGAATCAAAACCTCACTTACTTGTTCACTTTAGGGTTTTCAGAGATGAAGCAAAATCTATCCAGCAGAGAAGTTCCCATCCCACCAAGGAAACCAATCATCTCCTCTGGCTTAAATTTCTATCAGTTAGAGACTGGTTTTTGAGTGAAAATTTCCAACTGACTGGATTTGGGGGAGTAGGAAATTAGCCAAAATTAGTCATCACCATCTTGTTGTACTTTTTCTGATCAGATTCTTTTCTTCCTAATCCCTAGATGAATTAGTCCAGATAGTTGTATGTGTATAATGTATATATTTTATTTATGTGATATATATATAAGTATAAATACTCATATATATATGAGTTGATATATTATATATAATATATACTAATATATAGAATATATTACATATAAATATATATACATAACATACTTATTCTTTTATTTTTTATTTTTAAAAGATTATGCAAAATTGAAAAACTCTAAAAGAAAAAGTCTTCAGTGCAAATCCTGTTTTCTGTCTGCCAATGACTTTCTGTCTCCTATTTCCCCACCTCAGAGTCACTACTATAAAAGCGTTAGGTAAAACATCTACAGATAATATGGGCATATACCAATATGTGTATAACCTCCCTTTTTCACACAGTTTGAGTTCTGTATGTACACTCTTTCATTCCGCATTTTCACTTTGTCTTGGAAGTCAGTCCATATGGATACATACAGACCTTCCTCATGCTTTTCTGGGAGCTGTAGTTCCCTATTACTCCGTTGGATGGAACCACCACTATTTGTTCACTAATCCCCTCTTACTGCACTGCACTTAAACATCCTTTCTGGGTGCTTTACCTTCTTAAGCAATGACACAGATGCCTTCCTGCACCTAATTATCTGCACACAACTAATCTATAATCAAGACCATAAGAATGGAATTCTTTATCAGAATACCAGAATATCAGAATATGTAGCATTTGATACCTTTTGGCAAATTGTACTGGGTAAGGGGCTATACCCCCTCCATATATGTATTTCAGTGCAGTTTCCCTCATTCTCTTTGATATTACACTTTCTGGTCTCTACTAAACTAATTTATTTAAAAATTATAGCTTTATTTTGAATTTTGAACATTTCATATTTAAATTTAATTTCTCCTTAAACCTCTAGGAACTATCTGTTCTTGTTCCTTGACAATATTTTCACTAGAATGTTTGGTTTCCCTGACCAACTTGCTTGAGTATTTTACACTAGCTCTTTTGCTGTCATAGATGTTACAAAATTCATTCCCTGTCATTTGACTTTGTTCATATGCTTTTTTGTTTTTTTCTTTCCTTTTGGGCTGAAACATTTAACAAGTCTTTCTAGAGTTTTCAAAGATAAGCCACTATTACTAGATGAGGATGCTGAGTAGGGAAATCTGTTTCTAGGTGTCCCTAACATATCTCCACATCACACTTCCATTTCTAATGCCAAGCTACTGCCATATTTTGAGACTCAATACGCTTCCATCAAGGGAAGTGCCATCATGCCACCACCTTTCAGACAGTTTACATTTATAATGCTTATATTCTCATTTGGCTTAATTGCAAAAGGAAAGGGATTTCCAACACATTTTTATCCAACCAAGGTTTCAAACATGATTCAATGAAGCTACCATATATGATGTTGATAACTCATTGATTATGAAGACCTGACCAAAATGAAAGCAGATAGAATGGAAGTGAAGGGTGCATTTGAGGGGGGCAATAGTTATAAATAACTGGCAGTGTTCAGAGACTGATAAGGTAAACCCACAAGGATACAGGAGTGAAGCATCCAGAATGGTTCCAGTGGGGAGAGCGTATGTAGTGTAGTGGTAGAGCTGTTCCTGTGGAAAGAGAAGGATCACAGATAGTGAGAAAGTGTAGGAGCAAATTTTTCACGTATAATTTTATACACTTAGTTATATATTCAGTTTTTTTAAACAGCTGAATCATATATCAAAAATATTGTAAAACTGGCTAAGAGAAATAAACATTTAGCAGACCACTTAGCCTGCACTATGGGGACATATTATTTTGCAGTAAGTTCTAATAGTTGTGTTTCAATAGCATTGAGATCCTTTATCTAATTGGATCAATTCATTAGGCCAAATGATGGTGCTCTGATGATTTGAAAGCCAGATATTGCTCTGCTGCCTTAGCCAAGTAGTTTACACCAGATGTTGAGACCTGGCTACACAGACAAAGCAGTCTGACCAGCTGTAGGGGACCTATATTTTGCCAGCTTCATGTGAGTTCTTATTGGCTTGGGTCCTTTATTCCTACAGAATTGTTTTGTGGCTAGGAAGAAACGCCGTCTTCGCAAGGTCCTGAGAAGCCAATGTTGCTGGGAGAGTTGCCAGAGAATGAGTGAAAAGCTAAGAACAGCAATCCATAGATTTGCTTTTAGGGCTTTGATACAGTACATTTCTGAAGGCAGTATGCCATTAGCTTGAACAGGGAGCAAAGCACCTGGTACTGAGCCATTTGCCAGTAAAACTGATGAATAATGAATGGGAATGCACGTAATGATGAGCCAAGAGGGAGATTTCTCTATGGCTTAATCTGGCTAATGAATTAACATTAATGAAATTTCAATAGTGTGGGTATCTACAGGTTTCAGGTGCTTGAATGCTGCCCATCCCCCCTCTTTACTTCTTAAATAGAAAACATCACACACGCTAGTCTACCGTGCGTACACTGTCAACCCACCAGATTCTAAAATGACCATAAATCTCTGTAGCTGGTGAATCTAATTCCTTGTCTCTGTGATTATTTATTATGGGTAACAAATATATTTGGCATAATGCACGCCAAGTGTGGATGAGTGTCTTGAGATCTATTTGAAGACCTATCAGTCATCTACCTATGCTGATTTAACTAAAAATCATCTGAGTTATAACTCTAATATGAGTCCATTTAAAAATAATGCCATTTTTTACAAGCTCAGATATTTTATTATTCTTCAGCATTAATGTAGGCAATCTCCCACTCAGAAAGAGGAAGTGAACCTCTTATTACTCTAATCAGTTGGCTCCTCATTTAATTTTATCTAAAGGCATCTCTCAAAACTATCTCCTTACCCATTTCATCTAACATAGTGCCATAGAGGTAGCATATGATTAAATTATAAATGAGATCAGAGTTAGAGCTGTGAAAAATATGGGCAACATTCTATGTTGATCTAAGGCCCCTGGTCCCTCACTACATACAGTGGAATTCCCATTTTACTCTGAGTGTCATGCTCCATTTATCCTTAGATCTCAAAGTGTATCTGACAAGGGTGATGTTGCACATTATAAAATAAGATTTCTCAAACTCTGCCCATCTGTTAGTGATACAGCAATCTAAGTGTCCTATATATAGAACATATATACATTTCCTGCATTGCATATTCTTTCAAATATTTGCACTTGGCATTGCAAGGTGTCCCACTGTCATAACAGACAAGTCATTCATTAAGCTGTCAGCACCTTGCTACCCTGCTCCCATAGAGGGCCCATTTCTGTGTTTTCTGTTTCTTGTTGGATGACCTATTCACTCATCATGAGCTAAGCAGTTACTCTCAAAACGGGTGCAACTGAGTTGTTCATGTCAACATATGTAAACTAAAGTTCTGCTTCTTCATTTCTAGTGGTCCAACACTTGACTGGTGACTGGAGGGCACTAATGGATTGGAAAACCAGCTTGCATTCATGAGAGTTAAGTTGGTGTCAATATGATGCAGCTCTTGGCTGAGACATCTAAGGAAAGGGCATTAAAAGCAAAGAAGTAGAACAAACAAGTGACAGCCAAAAAAAAAAAATACATGATTAATTGTAAACATTGTTTGAAAAGCTGAACAGGAATCAAGAAAAGCAATTAGCTACCCAGACTTACACATTATAACTATTTGGAACAGATTAAGTGGGAAATTGCAAAAATATATTTAACCTAAAAGCAAAGCATCTAATATGTCATTATACGAAAGATGAAAAATAATGAAAATTAATTTCTGGAAAATTAGAGCTCAACTCTTCTGATTTTTAGCTTTGATTTTGTTGTTTCTCTTTTAAGAGGGCTTGTCTTCCTGAGAAATTTCATATTCACTGAAAAAATTAAGATCATTTCTTTTTTACTCATTCGACATCTAGGCATATAGTCTCTGAAATATTCAAACCCCTTTCCTTGTTTTTCTTCTTGACCTTTTGCCTAATCTATGATTATTTATATTCTAGAGAGCAGAAAACTGGAAAAAAATGAGAAAATTAAAAATTGGCCAATTCGCCTCCTAATTAACAACTTGATTCAAGCTTGACAGAAAGTAGATTAAACTCATTAACTTCAGGGAGATCCGTGGATAATCTGTACTTTCCACTTAACCATGCACTCTGCAGCATCGGCCCTAATAAAGATGAAAAGATTGATGATAAAATGTAAGAGACAAATATTCTCTCACACCATCTTTCTAAGTTACAAAGGTTTGGGTTTGTTATTATGGGATAGAGCTGTTGATGCATTATGTTACATAAGATTTATTATTCTGAGCTTACTCTGGCAAAGGAATAGAAAAGACCACCTCACTAATCAATTAAGTCATTGCATATTTTATAGTGTGTACTTTGCTGCACTCACTTGAAATTTGGTGCTTAGGGAAATGAAATGTCTTCCACCCCAGGACTATAAAAGAATCATGAGAAAAAAAAAGCTAATTCCCCATCCCCAACAACAAAAATATCAGATGGAGCCATCCCCATTCCAGAAACACAAATGAAAACGTAGAGAGACTCACATGAAATCATTGTGTTAATTTATCTAATTAGTATTGCTTTTCTGTAGAACAATACATCTAAACTATTATGGTCCATGTTGGAATTAGATTTTTTTTGTCCCCACTATTTTCCAAGAGAAACCACTTTGTCAGACCAGAATGAGACATTGTCCTATTGTGGATTACTTCTTTTTTGTTATTCTGTAACTTAAAGAAGCTTAGCTTCACACAGTCAGTGCCCACCATAATAACACCATAACACCATCCATTCCCCCATGATTTGAAGATTTAATTATATTGACATAAATGACAGATTCTAAGGAGGCCCCAGTAGAAGTCACATTAGGTTTTTGCAGTGTTTGTGTGTGTGTGTTTGTGTGTCTGTGTGTGTGTAAAAATGTTATTCTCTCTAAGCTAAACTGCATTGAGTATTTTAGATTGAAAAGTGCATACCTTTGATTAAATATGTTAATATTCTATTTTTAAGATTATTTTATTTATTTATTTATTTATTTATTTATTTATTTATTTATTTGAGAGAGATAGTGCTCTAGCACAAGTACAGGGGTGGGAGGGAGGGCAAAAGGACAAGGAAAGGGAGAAGTAGACTCCCTACTGAGCAAGGAACCTGATACCAAGCTCTATCCCAGGACCCTAAGATCATGACCCAAGCCAAAGGCAGATCCTTAACTGACTGAATCACCCAGGTGCCCCAATTATGTTAATATTCTTATCTCTTCATAAGTATTGTGGTCAGAAATTCTGTGTGTAGGCAGCAACTGGTAGCGTCAAGACCTTGGAATAACTTTTGCCATAGGGATGGTGTTCAGCTCTTCCATCATGTAGCTAACAGTTTCTAGAGTTGTGTGGGAAAAAGAACAAGGGTAATAAAGAGATGATTTCATTCAAGAAATATTACCCCTAATACCACTATTTCAATCACAATAAATACAAAGAAAGCATTAATGACAAACCACTTGTTTGGGGCCAAATGAGAAAATCTAAGGGAAAAGAAAAGAGGAAGTGAGAATGCTAGCCATACACTTCATCAGCCTATGTGGTTTCAACTCATCCTTACAAATCTCAACAGAATGGAAGATGATTCTTATTACTAGAGAAGGGATATCAAGGAGCAATCAATGGCTGGTCTGGTTTATTATCCAAGAATTTGATCCAGCATTTTCCATTGTTTTATATAATTCTTATTGCATTGCTATTATTATTATTATTATTATTATTATTATTATTATTATATTTCAGATACAATTGTGCATCTGTCAGAATTCTACTCTCTAATATATGTATCATTTCTCTTTTTAACATATGCATTATTTCTGATATAAATTGGGACATCCTAACTATTATTGCCTTCTATATTTTCATTCTCTCACTTTCCAATCAATCATCTTTTAAAAATGCATTTTTCAACTTCTAATTTTACAGTAAGCATGTAATTCAGAGATTATTTTTGGTCCATTTTTCCACTAAGACTTTCCAAGACACTTTTAATGACACAGGGCAAGTTAATGCCTTGTTTAAGGGAAAGAATGATGTCTGCATTTATCCAGCACCAAATCTCCAATACTTAGCAAATCATACAGAACATGGTAGGTGTTTGATAGCTCTGCAATTTGATGAATTGAAAGGAAAAAAAAAGAGAGAAAGAATAAGATTTTGAGCTATTTCTCTAGCTTGAAAATTATTTATAAAAAATACTTTTTATTCTAATGTCAAATCTACATTAAACATTATTTCACCCAGGAACTATAGCCTCTATCAACAGATTCCAAGCAGAAACTAACGCAAAATAAAATGATAATTCACAAGCCCATTGGTCACTCAACCACTTTGTTCTCTGTGACCAGATCTTGTAATTATGGTGAGTATGTGGTATAGATTTCCCAACACATTCCAACTTCAGATATCCTCCCCTATTGTTCTGAGAAATACATTTATGTTTGCCCGACTGTATAAATGCTTTTCTTTATTGTCATAGAAAATATGACCATTGTGTCCAAAAAAAGTTTGCATACCAAAGTGTTCTCTAAAAAAATCTCCAAAGCTGTGCTCTACCTCATGGAAATTAGGATAATTCCCAGAATAACACCAAAACATGAGAATTAAAGTAGCAGAGCAGACAAGGTGATTAATGAAAGTAAAAGTTCATCTAGGAGACAAACTTTAAATATAAGCATTACCAAGGGGACAGATAAAAACAATTCCAAGTGAGAATCTGAAGTGTGAAACTACAGAAACATGGATCAGCAATTTTCTTGCATAAGTGAGAGAGCAGATTAGTGTATCAACTCTACCTAATGAGGATCTGTTGAAGATGCTCATGCAAGACAGTATAACGAGCATGGCCCTCACACAGAAACATATTAATGAAATGGGGAAACACATTAATAGACTTTTCAAAACTCCAACACGTTTCAATCACTTTCATTACCAGTAAACAAACACAATTATATCCTTCCGGAAATAAATCTGTTAGTTATTGTCCAAATTCAGTTTCAGAGACTGAGTTCTAGAAACCTGCATATGTCACAATATGTACAATGAAGGGGTGTTTCATAAAACTGGACCAAGTCATTAAAGAGTTGGAGTTTATTTTCCAATCAGTCAAATTGTGAGGGTGGTTGTTATGTTTTTGTTTTTATGACAATGCTCTTTTTAGCCAAATTTATATGTGGTTGATTTTTAAAAATACATCTAAATTACCCACTGAATTTGACTAGACTCAATTCATCGACATCTGTTTGCTTCCCTGCAAATGGTCCCATTTCTAAGATTTAACAAATTCGTACCTCTCGTAATGTCAATTTTCTCAGGCAATTAGTTTGGCACTGGAGAAATACTGGTAACCAGGACCACGTAGTAGCCTGCTCAACAGGCAGGAATCCAGCCGCTATCACTTATTTAAATGAACGTGATGGAATTATTAGGGGGTTAGCTTTCTTTCTTTTAAACAACTTATGAACATGGTTTACAAGTGTGTTTTTTATGTATAAAGTTGTCCCTTCATAAGTATGGGGTCAGCATCAAAAGCATTCCAAATAAACGTGTCAAATACTATTTTGCAAAATTAAAATTTAATAAACTATAACTTCTTCATAAATAACAGCCACACATACAAAAAAATGATTCCCTGATTAGTGACAGATTGGGGGAAAAAAAACTGCACAAGTTCAAAATACCTATTTTCAAATTTTACTTTTCAGCCAGGAAGAAATATCTTTCCATCTCTTATTGACTCAAACGCTACCTCCAAAAAAAGGGGAGGTTAGGGGAAGAAAAAAACATAATCCGGAGACATGCAAATATTTAATAATATCCCTTGTGTTATAAGAGTCTTATATCTACAATATTCAAACTTCTCAAACAAAAATAAAGCCTAACTATCACCATTGAGATCTTAGAATTTGTTTTCATTTAGGGGGTCACAAGTCACCTACGACCCTCTCCCCCAAAAAACTCCATGAGAGAGGAACCTGTTTTCTGGAAACCTTAGAATTCTTAGTTTAAAATTCGATGTGCTTCTTATTCAATAACATACTATATTTACTTAAGGAGGAGTTATTCTTGGATAAAGTTCACATCAAAATTTTTAGGTTGAATGAAAACAAGAGCCAAATAAACTTGGCAATTAGGTGAACAGAGTTTCTGGTTTAAAAATGGCCTCTGTCTAGAAGTCCCGTACAAAGCTTCTCCCAAACTCCCACGAAAAGAACTATGTAAAGACAGAAAAGATGCAAATTTATGACCTTATAAGCTAAGATTGACAGATAATCTAGGGCCTGAATCTGGAAGGAATTTTCAATAATTTGAAGTCAGAATAGTTGAGTGCATTAACCAATTGGTGCCCCTATGTGTGTGTCATCTCATGAAATAGACCAAGCCTTGACAGAATCAGAGATGCCGGAGAGAGAGCAAACCTGATCCACACACCTCCGGGCTCAGGCAGAGAAGCAGGGTCTACACTGACCAAGAATGATCATAGCTGATGCTCTTTTCTCTTTCCTCCCTCCTCAGCCCACTCATCTCGTATGCTCTTCTAGAAATGGAAACCCCAAAATTACCTGTATAATAAGAAAGAGAGAAACAAGGGAAGCACAGGCTGGCAGTGACATGATAAACCCCTGGAGGTATAGACCCACAAATAGAGCTCAGGAGAAGAGCACAAGGCAGAGCACAAGGTGGATTGCAATTGTTCATAGAGATGTTAGGACTCTGCACATCATCTAGGTCTTCAACTAGAGACCTGAGGTTAAGTTTTGCTCAGCAAATAAATGACAAGCAAAGGGTTGATCCATTCAATCAGAATGTGGAATCTGGATACATTCTTATTCATTTGATGGGGGATGAAAGTAATAATTATAACAGTTACTAAAAAGTTACCATGTGGCCAGATACTATTCTTCCCTCTTAGAAATATTTAATCACTAATCCTCATAAAACTCTATGCAGTAGGTACAATTATCCCCATTTTTCTGATGAAGAGACTGAGGCAAACAGAGTTCACTTTGAAGCCATTTGTTCAATTATATGGTGGTAAACCCAGGCAGCCTAGATGTAAAGTCTCCGGTCTTCACTATGATTTTAAATAAATAAAAATGTAGAAAAAAAATTTTTTTTCAAAAATAAAGCCTAAGTATGAATACTGTAACATGCAATAAGAGAATTATTACCCTGAAGATTTTAGGAAGACCATGTGTCTGAAAACGATCTATTAAAGGAGCCATGATAATAGAAAGATAATGAGAAACTGTTTAACATCCTGAAGAGGTTCCAAGAAGACACGGCCTTTCTGAAAAAGGAATAGAAAGGCAAAAAGAGAGAGTTGGTTGGGTTAAATGAGAAGTGGATGAGATCAATAAAGATGTAAATGTGACAGATGATTGCATTGGTGACACCAATCCAGGTCTTCCCTTTAGTCCCTCCCTTTGGAATGTGACTCTGAAGTTCTTCCAAGAGGTGAAGTCTATTTCCTTAGCCAAGAAATGGGGTTGGCCTTGAAACATGCTTTGACTCATAGAATGCTCAGAAGTAGTATCATGCTGGTTCTGAAACTAGACCTCAAGAGATTTTGTGTGTCTTTTCTCCCTCTATTGGGCCTCTCAATCTTTCAATCTGCCCTGAGCATAAGTTCAGGTACTCTGTTGGAGGATGAGGGGCTACATAGGGAGGTGAGGGGTGAGCCCATCCTAGACCGGCAAATCCCCAGCCAACTTGTCAGCTGAGTCCAGGTGAGATCAGCCAAGCCTGGCCCAGAGCAGCAGAACTGTCCAGCTGACTCATGCACACACACAAAATACATTATTTCTGTTCTAGGCTATATGCTTTCGATTAGTTTATCACTTAGCCACAGCTATGTACTATGGAGTCTAAATACTGACCTGGGAAAAAAATAAAGGTAGAAAATGCCAGAAATATCAATTACTGTCTCTGCCAATTATCTCCTTCCTATTTTATGCTCCCCTTAGATAAAAAAAATATATATATATGCACCAAACTTTTTTTCTGATCATCTGCCCTCACAAGCTCTTTTGAAGGGGCATTAGGCCTCCATAACTACTTTGGACCTAGAGTAGAAATCTGGACCACCCTAGACCCATGAGATTCTCTCTTATGAGAATTTAAAATTAGCTTCTGAAGAGCTAATCAGCATCTGAGAGGAAGCCATTTGGAGGACAAAAATAAAATCAATACACAAAATGAAGTAGTGAAAAAAGGCATGTAAGACCCCAGAGAAAGAAATAAAGAAAACTATTTATGCTGTGTGTCCTTTCCCTGGGGCCCACTAGTTTATACACTTGTTTCCTTTTTTTTTCCATTATGAAATATGTTTCCATTTTGTGTGCCTGTGAGGGTAGCCTACCCATTCCTCAGGACATCTCCTCATTTCTAATGTTTCTGTGGTTTTCAATAGGATGGAATGGCTATTTCCATAGGATGGAATACTCTTATTTATTGAAAGAGGACAAGATCAATTTTTAGCAGCAACCCTGTAGAACTATTGTAAGGTATGCTTGTCTAGTTTTTATTACCAGGTAGCTCCCCTTTATCTAGTTGTCTGTCACAAAAGGCAATAAAAATATAGCCTTTCAGGAGAAAATTTAAAATTAGTCTTTTCCTCTTTGATTTTTATGATGTTGGGTCTGTTCATACATGAAAAATAAAATGGGGGGATTGATACACTTGCTGAGAAAAATCAGCTTCCTACGACACAAAGAATATTGCAAAATAACGGGAATTTCATCTCCCCCTCCTTCCAGTGGCTCTTGCTGTGCAGATCCTATTCTGTTTCTCCCACTGTTCTGGAGTGTTCTTCCCATCAAGTAGAGGTAAGACCTCCACAGCAGGAAACACTGCATGGAGATGGAGGTGGAGATGGAATTCATGGTATTTCCTACTACTTTTTGCATGAGTCTTTCCTGCAGTGGTGTAAGGTGTCAAACAAAGAGATTTTGGAAACTGTTCCTCTTCTCCTTTTTCATGTGCTCAAATTAACCATTGAAAAAATCCAGTTTTGAAGAGCCTTCTCACTCACATCAAAATCCACTGGAAAATTGCCTGTGTCTCCACTTTGCTTTATCTAAAATTTTGAGTCTAAGGTGGGTTTCCTGGAAGGGTTGTCATTCTACCATGTTTCTTTTTCCGTGCCTTTTAGAAAATGATAGGTGAAACTTGCCTAAATCCAAATGAACATAACAACAGATCCAAAGAGATTGAGGTGCTGATACCAAAGCTGCCTAAGTGATTTATTCATGTCTTTACTAAAAAGGAGAGAGGTGAAGAAGAAAAATGTGCCCTTGACCATTTATTTCCCTTCTTCTTTCGTTACTTATGTGCATTAACGTGCCACTGGCCTGTTGCATAGATTGTCTGTTCTCTTCTGCGTTTCTATGCATAAAAACAGATCCGCTAATGCTGGTCCAGGAAGTAACAGCCTAGATCCTGAAGACATCTTAGAAAATGATCCAACCACCTAATTACACTGATTCAAGACCATAAAACAACAAGAAAACAACAGTAACAACAAAACAAAGGCCCAGAAGACTGAACTATATTACTTACAGGTAGTCATAGCCATCAATCCTAAATTTAAATGAATTAAATTGTCAGAAAAAGAAAATTAAGTAAAAAAAAAAAGATGAAGAGGATAAAAAAGAATATACAGATATTAAACTCTGAGTTTTATGGCTTCAAGGTGAGAAATAAAATGAACATTCATTGACAGCTATGTAGGTACTATAGGAAAGAGTTTGTATTTTTGACATACAGAGGAGCCAAGAGAAGGCAAGGAATGAGTGGGAAGGCTGGACCCAAACTGGACATTCTACTAAAGCTTTGTATGCCTTCGGCCTAGTGCTTGCAAGTGCTCAGTAAATATTTGTTTTTTGACCAAATCCCTCTGTAGAACCCCTTAGAAGGAGTGGAGAGAACACAGATTTGTACAGAGGAGCCCAGATTTATAGCCTAGCTCCCTAAAGAGTCTAAATCTCACATTTTTTAGTTTAATTATAATATATATTTTGTGGAATTAATATAGATGGTGTATGTAAAGGAACTGGAGTATATCAGGCAAAGAGCAAAGGCTTATTATTATTACTGGTGGTGGTAGTAATGGTTGAAGAATTGAATGAGCTAGCAAGAGAAGCTCTTGGAGCAAAAGAATGTTAACTCCTACAAGTTTGGTCAACGAGAGTCAGGGAGAAAAGGTGGAAGGGATTCAAGAATAAGAAGTTAATTTGAGAATATAGCAGCTCCTTGCATCAAGAAAGGGAGTTTATCTTACCATCCCCTTAATTTGCTCTGTGAACTGTTTTCCCTGTTATAACGTGGCAGAAATAAAGTTGTGTGAATTCTGAAGCCCAGGTCTTCATGAGTGTGTGACTTTGGCCCTTTCTGTCTTGGAACTCTGAACCCACAATAAAGGGAAAAGATTAAATCAAGTCTAATGGATGATGAGAGGTCAACTGGAGGAAAACCAAGGAAGCCCAGCCTATAACCAGTTAAAGTAGCAAGATCTATGAGTGATGCCATCCTGGAACTTCCAGCCTTAGCCTAACCATGAATGATGGTAGTCACATGAGTGGTCCTAGGAAAGATCAGCAGAAGCACTCCCCATGTTGCCAAAGCCCAGAATAAAAAACAACAACAATACTGTTCCAAGGCACTCAGTTTTGAGCTGGTCTGTTACACTGCGACAAATAACTGAAATAAAAATGAGAGCAGGTTACTGCCATTACTAAAACCCAAACTAATTGGCATTATCTTTGGACTGAAATCACTACATGTCCTCTGAATTTATCGGACACTCGATTAAATATATTGTCAATTCCTCTATTAAAAACACAGTCTTCATAGACCAGATATTTACTATCTTATCAAGAAGATCTAGCTAACAGGCAGCATAAAATTATTGCTATAGAAGAATCACAAACAAGTCTGTGATAACATAAAGAAAAGGAAAGAGGTCTTACGGGAAACTTCATCAAGAACCAGGCAATTGAATTGGACTCACGAACATTCAAGGCTGTAACAAAGATGGCACTGATGAGCATTCCAGCTGTGGGGACATCCTGAACAAAGGCCCAGAGCTGAAAAAGCACAGAGGAGGTTCTGGGAAGAATGAACAGTCCAGGTTGACAGGTGTATGATATGCAGGACAAGATGCAGGCTTGAAGGAGTAGGAACTTGGATTGGAGGCGGAGTGTGAGGCCTTGAGGTCAGGCTAAGTAGATGAGACCCTCAGGCATGAAAAAAAAAAAAAAAACAGAAGGGTATGAGGAAGTGAGTCAACCTGATTTAATCAATAACACTTCAAGGTGGTAGATTAAAAAATAGCTCAGGACCCTCTATGTATAATTATCAAATTTTCCTGACCTGTTTGGAATCAAGACACTTGACGATGTGTTACACGTCCTTGCCCTTATACAGTTTTAGAGAACAAATATTCTGGAATAATAAATGGTTTTTCTCTAAAACAACATTAAACAATATAAATAATACCACCAGTTCAGATAGCCACAGGATATTTTTATTCCTGGGCATACCTATGCTCTATCCCAAGCTAGGGATATATTTACATCAAGTAAGACAAAACTAAAGGAGTGCTATAGAGTCTTAATTATACCAATAACATTCTCTGACATAATTGTCTGACTTTTTAAAATCGAGTTGTCTAAATTTACTTGCTGCTTAGATCAAATTACTATCATTTCTTATTCAAAATTGACAAAATGTAATTTGATATAATCAGTATGCTTACCCTTCTTCTCTCTCATCAGATATTATCTTGTTTGTTGACGGTTCTACTAACAGATTCTATATTTTAAAATAAGCAAGCTAAAGCAAAATACATGATCTCATCACCTATATTGGGATATCCAAACATTAAACATCCTTACTAAGTTAGATTTATCAGTAAGAGGGACAAACAATCTCATTGGGGCTCAAATTGTGATATAACCTAAATACTAGGTTGACCTTTGAAATTAACATGATTACAATAAGAGCCAGCGCATATCCCTTGTGTAATTAGTGGTTTATTATCTAATAAATGATTTAATCTAACATAGATTCAGACACCACCAGGATTAGAACTCCCATGGTCCCTTATGACATTGTATGCAAGAATGCAATATTCCTTTAAAATCTCCAAAATAAAAGAAGCAAACACCAGCTTGAGGCCAGACAAGAAGCCTGTGAAACTTCAGACAGTTTTCATCACAGCTGGCCAGGCCTGGGAAGTTTCAGACAAAGGACTTCCGCCTTTATCTGGCCCTTATTTTGATGTCTCATTCAGCTGAAGATAAAAGGAAAGATGTGCTTTGAAATTTAACCATTAGGACGGCAAAGAAATCAACATGCAAATGCCACCCATACATGAATTTGAGATGAATTCTACATTTGTCATTGCAAACTTAGAACTCAGTTGGTACTTTTTACTCCCAAAGCAGTAGGATAACAACTGTGGATGAAATATGAGCGTCTGATTTAGTTAAGTTGGGATTCCTAAACTTACACATTTATTTGTAAAGAGCACAGAGAATATATATACATACAACTGATGCTTGAGCAATCTGGGGAGTAGGGATGCCAACCCCCACGCAGTCCAAAATCTGTGTATAACTTTTGACTCCTCCAAAACAACAACAGCTTACTCTTGACTGGAAGACTTACTGATGACACAGTCAATTAACACTTCTTTTGTATTTGTATTTTATACACTGAGTTCTTATTGATAGAGCTAAAGGAAAGAGGAAAGGGTTATTAAGAAAATCATGAGGAAGAGAAAATGCATTTACAGTTCTGTTCTGTAAAAAATCTGTGTAGAAATGGACCTAAACAGTTCAAACCTGTGTTGTTCAAGGATCAAGGAAAGAGAGAGAGAGAGAGAGAGAGATGGGGGAAGAACAAAAAGACTATGAGAAGAGAGGAAATGAAAAATAAGAATCTGATATTATGATATCCTTTAACTTAGGCAGCCAAGAAGGCTAGGGGTCTCCACATGAGTGTTTTCAAAAATCTTATCAACTTCCATCAGGAAAACGAGCTCATTTCTTGGGAAGAGTACAGTGCAATTCCAAAGAAGCTCATACCTGTAGAAGATGGTAGTAACCCGAGATGTATGGACAGTGTCAGGATTTGCTCTACACATTTCCAGGGAAAAGATTTGCAAACTACAAAATATTAATTGGTTCCATTTTCAAACTAAGAATAATTGCACATATATCTTCTGTGTCTAGTTTTTCATCTCCTGATTCAGAATTGTCTAAAGTGATTACAAATAGTTTGTGTGATTTTATGAGAATTTTATGTTGGTTCCTGTATTTTTGCCATTAAAAAGTCCAAAGAGAATGACTTATCACCCCCAACCCCAACTCTCAACATACTAAGTCATAGCTGAAAGAAGAGGGTGATTAAGGGTCAGAAAAGGATCTGAAGAAGTTTGTTTTGGAACAGAAGATTTCACATTGGGGAAGGACATGATGGTTGTGTCAAAATAATTAGAGAACTCCCATATAAAAGATGAACTTTACTTGATCTAAGGCTGAACTAGCAACAATATGTTAACCGCAGTGAAGAAAAATATGTTGCTGTAATTTAACTCAGCCAAAAATGAGCAGTTCATCTTATAAGGCAGGGAAACAGGAAAACTATCCTTCAGATTTTTTTTTTTTTAACAAGCACACTTTGGGAACATAAGGAAAACTAAGATATAATTTCTGCCTTAAGGATTAACATATTCTTGAAAGGCAAAAAGTTTAGTGTGTTATGGTGGGTATTTTAGGAAGAGCTCAAATATGAGTCACTTGAATCCATGCAAGATAAGTGTATGTTGAGGAGGGAGGTGTCCTGGAGTACTTCCAGAATAGATAACATTTCAGTTGAATTTTGAAGGAAAAGTAGAATATAGCTTAAGTTGAAAAAATATTCTATGACTATTTTAGAAAGAATTTGTTAGTTCAGGCATTAAATCAAACGATATTTAAATTCAATCCATTCGTGAATTAAGTGATCTTACATGCCAATCCAAGTTAATGATTTAAAGATCTGACCTTACGTGTACCTTTGGTGGCGACATAAAATGGTGTGGTTACTATAGGACACAGCATGGCAATTCCTCAAAAAAATTTTTTTTAAATAGAATTACTATGTATGATCCAGCAATTCAACTTTTGGGGATATACACAGAAGAATTGAAAGCAGGGACTCGGCTAGATGTTCGTATACCCATGTTCGTGGTAGCATCCGCAACAGCCAAACGGTGGAAACAATTCAAGTGTCCATCAATGGATGAGTAGATAAACGAAAGGTGTTGTCTACGTGACAATGGATTATTATTTGGCCTTAAAAAGGAAGTTAATTCTGACATCTGTTAGGACATGAATAAAATTTGAAGACATTATACTAAATGAAATAAGCTGATCACACATGGATGAATAAGATTTTATTCCACTTATATGAGGTTCCTAGAGTAATCAAATCCATAGAGACAGAAAGTGGAGTGGTGGCTACCAGGAGGTAGAGGAAGGGGAATGGAGAGTTAGTATTTAATGGGTACAAAGTTTCAGTATTGCAAAAGGAAAACAGTTCTGTGGGTCGCAGTGATGGAACCACAACAATGTTCACTTACTTGGGGCATCCAGGTGGCTCAGTTGGTTAAGTGTCTGACTCTTGGCTCAGGTCATGATCTCAGGCGTATGGGATCAAGCCCCTCACTGGGCTCTGCTTTGAATGCAGAGTCTCCTTGTCCCTCTCCCTCTGCCCCTCCTCTTCCATAAATAAATAAATAAATAAATAAATAAATAAATAAATAAATAAAATCTTAAAAAAAGAACATTCGTGTACTTAATGGCACTGAACTGTACATTTAAAAATGGTGAAGATGGTAAATTTTAGATGCATTTTACAAATTAAAAAAAAACTTTTGAAAATGCTTATATTTAAAATATAATAAATTGATGTTTTCTCTGAAAACTTTTGATAATCTTTTTCTCATTTCTTAGAATCAATAAATATTTGTTTACATTCATATGTATACCTACATGTATATTATATATTATATGTAAATATAATGTATAATAATGTATATATAATACATGATTATGTATTATGCATGTAATGATTATATATGACAATGAATATGTATATATGAAAGTTAAGGAGAAACTATTCTACAAAATAATCTACAGCTAAAATTTACAGTGATGATTTTTTTTACAGTGCTCATTTTCATATGCTTCTGTTTTTTCCCACTTAGTTAACTTCCCCAACAGCACTGTTTGTAGCCAAGAAATTCATAGTTCCTAATGGCAATATTTTTTTTATAGTACTTTACTTTTAACTCCCTAAACCCAAAGTATTTCAGAGTGATTTGAGAAGGAGAAAGGGATCATCTTTATGTCTATGTTCCACCTGGAGCTTCAGAGTCCAAGATAATTGAGTTCAGTTATACTTAATGGCACAAACCCTTGTTACCATCCTAACAGATTGTGTTTATCCTACATGGCCCAATAACTGTGCTAAGTACTTTGCATTCATTACCTCATTTTATCATACGAGCCTCTTTTTTATGTGTTCTAAGAAGTGTATTTTATAAATATTATACAACTGGGCCACCAGGGTGGCTCAGTGGTTGAGCGTCTGCCTTTGACGCAGGGGGTAATCCCAGGTCCTGAGATCAAGTCCTACATTGCGCTTCCTGCAGGGAGCCTGTTTCTCCCTCTGCTTGTGTCTCTACCTCTCTCTCTCTGTGCCTATCATGAATAAATAAATAAAATCTCTTTAAAAATATTTTACACCTTTAATACTTTGAAGAAAATGTTAACTCTATATATTTCCTCCCAAAGAGGAAAGTGGAAACTCTAAACTTCTCATTAGTCTGAAAGACCACTCTAGGACTACATCATTCTATCTTTAGAGGAAAACAGCACTTAATAAGGTCAAAACTCCTTTTAAGGAGATTTATTATAATTTATCTCAATTCAGATACTTTGGGACCTAATAGGAAAATCTGATTATGGTTGACAAAAGCAATTTAAAGAAAACACCTAGTATATTTAAATTTTTATGCAATGGATATCCTATCATAGTAATCTTAGCATATGTGAAATCTCTAGCCAGAGACAACAAAAAAATTATTGAAAAGCATCATGTCTATTTTAAGATTGGTGGGGCACCTGGGTGGCTCCATGGTTGAGCATCTGCCTTCGGCTCAGGCAGCAGTCCCGGGGTCCTGGGATTGAGTACTGCATCGGGATTTCCGCAGGGAGCCTGCTTCTCCCTCTGTCTATGTCTCTGCCTCTCTTTCTGTATCTCTCATGAATAAATAAATAAAATCTTAAAAAAAAAGGATTGGTAACATAAGGAATAAACCTTCAGTTATCCTTTGGAGGACTGCAATATTTCTATTGCTTATTGGCTACTCACACATGAAACAATATTGAATGTAATAACAAAGGAGAACTTGTTCCTCAGTGGCTAGCTGGTTATAATCAGATGAAATTACACTGTTTATTTTCAAGTAATCTAAGCAGACAATGGAGAGAGGGGACAATGGACAAATTACATTGAGCGTTGAAATATTCTGGGTAAATACCTGTATCCTGGTGGCAAGAGGTGAAGTCTAATTTGCCTACTAAAATGGTGGGGGAAAAAATAAAATAAAAAATAAAATGGTGGGAAATTTCTCATTGACCAGCTATGATGGCTTCGGACTTACGCAACAGATTCCAATTTAAAACAATTGTGGTAATAAATGGGCAAATTAGCTTAAGGATTACAGCTTTACAATAGCACAGCTTGCTGGCCTCAGCATTGAGCATTATTATTTTGAATCCCTTTAGAAGCTAAGTGTTCAGAATTTGCTTCTTTAGCACAAACAACTTCTCTGATTTGAAAATTATACAATTTTATCTTATAAGCATAACTGAATTTAAATGGAAGTTTCTGAATGAAGTTTCTGAGTGATGATAGGTATGTTTTTACTCATCGTGGCAGAAGTGGCTCGTGACCCTAATTTATAGTGCAGAGTTGTTAGTGGGAACAACTGTACAGTCAAGAACTATATTTTTCAGCTGCCCTTGCATTTAGCTAAAGTCAACTGACTATTTCTCACCAAAGAAATGAGAGCAAAAATGGTGTATGCCACTTTGGGAATGAAGTTGGTAAGAAGTGGGCATGCATTCTCTGTGTTCTCTTACTCTGTTTCGTAGCTGTATGTTGCTGCCCATGGTAATTTTGTAAGCCATACTTAGAAAATGGTAGAGACTCTCTCAATTTGTTTCCTTAAAAGGCTGGAGAAAGAGCCACTCCTCAAACCTAACCCTACTCTCTACTGGTGATTAGACTTTACATGAGCCAGTATCAAGTTTCTCTTGCATTATGACATTAAGCAACTAATATTAACTTATTATTAATTAATATCAATCAATTAATTATTATTAATCAATATTAACTAATATTAATTTGTTGTTGTTTTGTTTTAAGTAAGCTTTTCGCCCAACATGAGACTGGAACTCACAACCCTGAGATCAAGAGTCCTATGCTCTACTGACAGAGTCAGCCAAGTGCCCAACTAGCATTAATTTAATTGACAATCTCAACCTTACATTTAATCAAAAGTCTGTTGATCCTATTTCTTTGATATATACTAAATCTGCCTCCCCCCCCCTTTTGTACTACTAGCATTTTAGTATAAGTCTCTATCATTTAAAACTGAATAGAGATAAGGGTCTCCTATGAATTTCCCCACGCCCCACTCATACTCTGGTGCCTTCTAAACATTGTACCCAGGGTGACTTTTAAAACTGAGAAGCAAATTATAACATTGCTTCATTCAAAGATCTTCAAAGGCCTCTTATGATACTAAAATTATATTCTTTCAAAAGCTTACATCAGCCTAAAAATCTTTGAATGACTTGGATCCAGCTTGCCGCTCTAGGCTGGACCACACTTTCCCACCACTCCCCTGCCAGCAGGCTCCGTTTTAGTCTCAGGGCTCTCTTGCTCAAATTGGCCCCACCTTTTCATTCTCAGAAACTCGTAGTTTCAAAAAAAAAAAAAAAAAAAAAAAAAGAAACTCGTAGTTTCCTTTCTTTGGATGCTAGGCTCTGAGATCTTCTCAGAGTCGGCTCGTTTTTACCCTCCCTAGAAAAGCCTTCTATTAATTATTCTCTCTTTAGTTAGCCTCCCTCCCTACTCTCTATTATCTCACTTTATTTGAGTCATTTATGGTTCTTTCCACAGTCTGTAGTTCTTACTCGCTGTCAATAATGTTTGGTCTCACTCATGAATTGTAAATTCCATGTGTGCGGGATATGTGCCCAGGAGTTGACACAGAGCCTGCACATAAACAGATGGCCAATACAAATATTTTAAAGAATTGTTGAATGATTATTAGTTTGATTCTGTATGAAGAAGACACTGATTCTAATCACTGATATACTTATTAAAAACTACGAAATGGTCATAAATCTCTTTACTGAGTCTTTAGAATCCCGCATCTCAGGATTGGTTGAAATTGTAAAGATTATTTTGTCTAACCACATTTAGATTTCTTTTATAATTCTTTTTTTTTTTTAAGGACACATCCTTGGTCTCATGAGCATAGCATGTCAGTCTCTTTTATGATAAACATAACAAGTACAGAATGAGTCCCAGCAACACTTAACTACCATTTGGCTCACCCCTCAGCAGACCCTGGATACTTCCATGGCAGATTGTTATACATCTCTGAGAAGTAAAGAGTAAAGACTAATTATTTCATCTAATGATAACAAAGTCATGACTAGTTATACACACACACACACACACACACACACACACACAGAGCTTCGCTCTATTTTTAATGGAAACACTATTAATGACTAGAACCCATATATTAAAAAGAAATGAATGAGTAATCTTACTATAAGAATCATAATATGGTCCTTTTTCTCCATCCAGCTATACACTGCAATGTATTTGAAAAACCCAGGGAGGGGATCCCTGGGTGGCTCAGCAGCTTAGCACCTGCCTTGGCCCAGGGTGTGATCCTGGGGTCCCAGGATCGAGTCCCACATCCAGCTCCCTGCATGGCACCTGCTTCTCCCTCTGCCTGTGTCTCTGCCTCTCTCTCTCTCTCTCTCTCTCTCTGTGTGTGTGTGTGTCTCATGAATAAATGAATAAAATCTTAAAAAAAAAAGAAAAAAATGGGTACTCTACTAATGAAGACTCTTCAATCATCACTTTGAGAAACATCATACTCATTTACTGTTCTTTAAAAAATCTCAGCAGCCATAATCCAAAGTTTACCTAAACCCTCTTTTTTGGGATGCCTGGGCAGCTCAGCGGTTGAGCATTTGCCTTGGGTTCAGGTAGTGATCCTGGGGTTCTGGGATCGAATCCCACGTCGGGCTCCCCACAGGGAGCCTGCTTCTCCCTCTGCCTGTGTCTCTGCCTCTCTCTGTGTCTCTCATGAATAAATAAATAAATAAATAATTTTTAAAAATTTTAAAAACCCTCTTTTTGAAAAGGATGCAAAATGTCCTTTAGAAGGTAAAGAATTGATGGTGACCACCGAAAAAAAAATTTTGATTTTTTTCCTTTTCCTCAAGACTTCCTTAATTGAGAAGCATACATTCATGATCACTTCTTGTTTGGTTTCCCCCAAAAAAGACAAGATCTACATCCTACCCATTAAAGAGGGTAATGACTTAATGAAAACCTACTTCTAGGCTCTGTGGGTTCTGGTATGTGGGGGGAAGGGAGGCTATCTGCCATTTTGCTATGGTTTCAAATAATCTACAGGACAGGACACAAGACAACTCTCATTATAAAACTGCTAGCCTACAAAACCAGGAGAAAACTTGTCAAAATAAACCTTAACTTCTGACCATGGTAGAAGACCTACTACGGGGTATTAACAGAGTCAGGCCTGTCAGTCACAGCCTGGTCTCAATGTTTGTGTTATGAATTCCAACTCTGGTGGCATGAACTTGGGGGAAAAAAACCATCATAAGCTGAGCAAGTCCAAAAACTACAAACCTGGAGCGAAATATATTTGGGGCTGAAATGACGTTACCGATGTCTGAGATGGGTTTTCTTTCTTCCCCTCCTCCCCTCCCCTTCCCTTTTGAAAGGCGATGCTTTTATTAGATTATTTCTATAGCCAAAAGACACAGCTACTGTCTGGCTGAATTTGCTGGTTTTCTCTTGAATTAAAATAAATAAATAAGAGAAAAGGCTAACTCTTTTAAACAAGACAAATCGGCATATTTTCTTTCTTTCTTTTTTCCTGCCAACTGAACATGTTCTATACATTCAGATAGGACTCTGGGCCACATAATATATGACATGCACCTACTTGTATGTGCGCACACCATGTACGTGACAAGATGGGCTTCTTACCATAAGTTTTACCTGTGGGTGAGCAGGTGAGTGGGAAGTAGCGCTTTGCTACACGAGTTAACAGCCTGCTGGGCTTGACCAAGAGCTGTTTCATTGTCATCTCTGCTGTACACAGACTCCTACCCCACCTTGGTCATTCTGCTGCCTCATCATTTTCCTTCCCAATCCTTGAAAACACTGCCATCTCCTCTGAGTGCTCAATGAGAGTTTAGGTAACATTACTCATTCTCTTTACTTGACAGATAAAAAAGTGAGGGCTTGAAAAATCAAATTGCCATCACACCGTCCAAGCCATGCAACTTATGAATGGCCAACCTCGTGCTAGGAACTCTGAATTTAGGTACCGCACACTCTGTGTCAGGGGGACTACCAGCACTTTCCTGACCCAGCCACGGAGTCAACTCAAGGTCACCTCACTTGTGTTATCAAAAGAAAACAGGAAGGAAAGACACTTCACATGCAGGACTGAAGCTCCTCACAGGAAATGCAGATTCTTGTGGAGGGAAGGGGGGGTGGAAGGTGGGCAGCCCCAACAGCTCACCTACCATCTCTACCCTTGTCTTTGCTAGTTTCTCGAGACTTCTTGAAACTTGCCTTTTGCGTTAGTATCAGTCTCTCTCCTTTGCATTGATTCCCGCATTCCCCAGAATCCATGGGTCCTCGACTTTCCATCACAGAAAAGGAATTATGCATTGGATTTTGTTTTGTCCCGCATCACGTTTTATTCTTTGTGTGAAGAACAGCTAGCACTTTGGGCCTACCATGTGTCAAGTGATCCAACAGACACCTGACATCACTTTTGCCTCATCTTTAACATTTGTCTCTGTGATCAGGTGACTGCCCCTGCAGAACCAAAAAGCAAACCTGTGTTTCATCGATCCTAAAGTCTGTTCTCTCTTCATTAAGCTCTGCTCTTTCCTGTGTCCTTTTTGTATTTGAAAGTGCTGTTCTTCCCAAAAGAGAACTGATGTCGCTAGTCCCTTCCAGTTATACACGGTCCTCTAACTGTGGGATGTGTTGGCGTTCATTACAACTAATCTCTTTTCCTCTTCTGACCAAGGAGATTGATCTATGCAGGTTCAGGGTGCCCTGTGGGTCCCCAAATGGATGATTTCTCTGAGGAAAATAAATAATTCTCTAAAGAGATTAGTGAAGGCAGACAGTGATTTCTTCCATAGATTTTAAGGGTTCTGTTATGGACATCACCCCAAAGGTCCCCAGAAAGTCTTTCAAGCACATAGTTGCTTTACAGGTAAGACTGATATAAAATTTAATAGGAATGATCATGTTGAATTGGGACTTGTCTGGAATGAGGAAAAGGACTTATCCTGAATTCAATGTCCCACCCCGTCTCAGCTCTTCTGTTTCTGGGCAATATAGTGACATGATTCGCTCTGTGTAGAAACGGCACTCATGGTGGATTCTATTATAACTAGAGGCATACGTGGTGCATAGATTTAATTTGAGTCAGACCACAAAGCAAAACCTAAAGCAACAATCATTTGCCAACCCTCAATCCCTTGAGGGGCTGTAGATGACTAACACTGTTTTGCTATAGTCTGGGAGAGAATGGGGCTATCCCTCTCAATAATCCACATCGTAGACCAAAAGTCTTGAAGGAGATTTTCTTTCTTCCTCCCTCCCTCCCTCTCTTCCTCCTCCTTCCCTCTCTCTCTTCCCCTCCCTCCTTCTCTCTCTCTCTCTCTCACACACCCATACACACACACACACACACACACACACATTATTCAACATATTCCAGTTGGCTCAAGGCTTTTCTGAATTACATGTTTATTTTGTCTTCTTGACTGATATTTCCTCATGTCTGAGTATTGTGCCTCTAGGAAGGAAAACTTATATTTTTTTAAAGGAGAGCTTTTCTAAAAATCTTGCCAAAAATAAAGTGGCTAAAAAGGACAGCACATAAAGCTCTTCCTCTGAAAGCGAGAATAATTCTGAAGAATTTTACTTATAACAATCACTACTTTCCAACACATTTTTTGAAGAAGCAGGAAGGCCTTAATCTGAGTAAGATCAGAGAAGACAAATGATAGTGCCCAGGGAATGTGGGGTCACGGTGGAGGCGTAGGGCTACTGGACATAGAGACATAACCCCTCTACTGGTCTTTTTTCATCAGTTTCTCACACTTGTAGCAATTTGGAATGTGAATTATGAATAATCACTTCAGATGACTGTCTGCTCACAGACTCGTCTCCTGCGCCCACTTCCCTTCTTTCAGCCATGAAGGGGGTACAGATTAAATGCACCACACTCTGATTTCTATTGTCTGCATGGCTCACCTGCCCAGTAGGCCTGACACTGGTACCACTCCTTCCTCTGGATCAGGTCGTTTGCTTTCATCTCTGAGATGGGATCCTCTTGTTTTCCCCCAAGAAGAATACACTCCATCCACACTTGAACACATCCTGATTCTAGTCTGTCATTGAGATACAGTGATTTGCCTATAGATCTGTCTGCTTTACTAAGTGGGAGTAAGTTGAGACGAAGATCTTTTCTTACTTACATCATATCTTGACCACCAAGCACCATGCCTGGCAGATGGAAGGTGCTCAGTGAACACCAGGGATGCGTCCAGTGAGTTCCATGATCCGAAACTTGTCTTGCATCAAACAATACATACATGGCCCTAGAACCTTTGGCTGGCAGTTTCAAGCAACAGTCACTTTCTACAGACCTTTTCAGAATTTCTCTCTTCTCTACTAAATTGAAAACTGCTTTGAATTATAGAAAATTTCTGGGGCACCTGTGTGTGGCTCAGTCAATTAACTATCTTACTTATGATTTCGGATCAGGTCATGATCTCAGGGTTGGGAGATCCAGTCCTGCTTCAGGCCCTGTGGTGAGCATGGAACCTGCTTAAGAGTCTGTCTCTCTCTCTCTCCCTCTCCCTCTGCCCCTCCCACTCATGCATCTCTCTTTCTCTCAAAAATAAATAAATAAATAAATAAATAAATAAATAAATAAATAAATATTTCTATATAAAATCTACATTTCTAACAAAAATAAAAAAAATAAAATCTACATTTCTCATACTGCAGGGCATAGCACTCTGCAAATAATGAACACTGGATAAATACAAAAAATATTAGGGTACTTGCTGTAGGCTATGTGCCTAGGGCAAACAATAATTAAGATCCTCACGACTTATATTAAGTCATACATTGCTCTAAACATTGCAACGCATTATCTCATTTGATATGCACAACTATGAAGGGAAAAAAATAAGTACTATTTTGGTCTCAATTTATAAACATGAAGAGAGTAGAGAAGTTGTCCGAGGTCATATAGTTGTGCATGGCAGTACCAGGATTTGGAAAGCCCACACGTTTAACTGCCACCTTTAGTAGCCTTGATTCATGGGATGTCCAATAGGGCCAGAGTGCTGAGAGAAGGGGTTCCATCTAGGAAGCAATCAATATCTGGATGGGGGAGGGTACACCAGAAAATCTGGGAGGAGTCATAGGTGAAATTACATATCACACATCTATGCCCCAAAGATCTCCTAAGTCCTCTTGCTCACGCTGTTAATTAGCCTTCCAAATGGTACTTGGTTTATTCTCATCAGTAAAACATGTATTTTCATTGTGTCCTGCTCTTGATGATGTTGCTTTTTGGACAAAAAATGGAAATGTGGTGAAAAGCTACTTTGTTTTTCACTCACTTGGATTTCAGTATTATGAGAATGGGTTGGATCGAGGTTTGTGTCATCTTAAAAATGGACATATTATGTCATGGAATAAAAAGTTCAGATGATTTAAAAATAAAAGACTCTTTTCCAGCCTTCTGAAAGCCAATGTTACCGATGGGTAGCTAATACACTATTTTATTTACAGCTACGTTTTATCTCTTTCAGCTTGTCAGCTAGTATTCCCACTTGGTAACACTACTAGCCACTTATTCTTATCACCATGCATTCCTAAAAGTAATAAAACACCATTTTGAAAATGGCTTATGATTGAGATTTCTAGTTATGTCTTCCTCTTTCATTTGCTATGTACTCGAGTGTTTCCTAGCTAACTTCTTTTCAGAGTTCCATCTAATCTGTGGTCCAATTCTTTTTCCTGAAATCCTCAAATCCAAGGGAAGCTACTTTCAGAAGTTTTAGAAGCAAGCTATTTAGGGAGCACCAACTGATGAGTAATCATATATATCAGTGAAATTCTGTCGGAGTCTGTCTTCTATGAACACTTAGAAGATGCCAACTGTTTGCTTTTTGCATTAACATTTTTGTTAAATTGGACATTATGGCTTGAACTTGACTCCAGGCAATAGGAGTATTAAATAGCGATAGGAAATAGACCTCCTAAAAGAAGAGGGAGAGATCAGAAATGCGGGTCTTGAAAATTGTGTTGGATTGCATACGTCTTCAATTGGAAATATAAAATCACCTTCAGCTATACCTGCATGTTCTCCTTGGTGACATAACTACTTGTCTTTTCTTCTGTGATTTGGTTTGAGCTTTTGAAAGAACAATGACAGCTACAGGAAAAAAAAATCCCATTAACAGCAGATCAATGCTTTTTGAATATGAAACTTTTCTGAAACACTCCAGGGTAAATCAATATGTTTATCATCATCATCATCATCATCATCATCATCATCATTACTATGTTTTTTTAAAGAGGGGAAAGGGGCAGAAGGAAAGAGAATCTTAAGCAGTCCCCAGGCCCAGGGTGGAGCCCAATTTGGGGCTCAATCTCACGATCCTGAGACCATGACCTGAGCTGAAATCAATAGTCAGCTGCTTAATCAACTGAACCACCCTGTTTATTTTTTTTAACAGAAAACTTACCCTAAGGTTAAGGGGTAACAAATTGTGAGGAATTGACTATGTATATAGTGTTCTATCAACATTTTTCACTTTTGATAATAAAGGATACAATTCATTGGAATGGATTTCTCTGTTTTCTTTAGGCTGGTTACAGTCACAAATTTTTACCTCAATCTGTAGCCGTGTCATTTCATGGTGAATACACTCGTGCTCAAAGGTGAGTGCAGAACATCTAGTGAATAAGTCAAAGAATCTAGGAAAGATTGATTACTGGAACTTCAAGAGTCCCCAGAGCAGTCAGGGGAAAACCCAATCTACGTCAGACTCTAATATTTATTGGGAACATGACACTGATGTGGTCACTTTTGCTTGTTTACTGTTGAAGTGCAGTTTACTAAAATTCGAAATTACTGAATTCCTTTTGCGTGGCTGGTCATGAAAGCGAAAGGGAAAACAGACCCTGGAATGAGATGGCACCGGGAACGTGGGGAAAATAAATTAAATGAGCAGAAGCATATAAACAACATTTTAGTAGCCCTCCTGTCTCTGCAGTCTCTTATTAAGTAGTGAATTCTTTAGTCTTTGAGTTTCAGGAGGATGCTGTGGCGATGTCAATACCATCTGCGTGTTAGGGCCAAAGGAAAAATCCACCAAGCAAGGAACAACCACCTGAGTTCACATGTCGACTGTCAGGGATCTGGGACTAGCTGAATCTGCTGTGAAAGGGAATCTCTGAGGTTCTTCAAATCTCTGTCAATGCGAGAGAAGTGCCTTCTCATCTTGCATGTTCGTGGAATGAACACAAAATACCAATGGCTCAGTCAATAGGAGGGTTGACTTAGGGATGATCACCTGAAAAGAGCTTTAGGATGATAATTGACGGTCATAGATGCTGGGATGTAGCTGTCTGAAGCTGGTGACTTAGACTATATTTTGGAAGAAGGATACTATCAAAGAATAAGAGAGGTAGCTCTCCAGATCTATTCGGCATGGGTCAAATCACACCATTCTTGTTTCAAAACTCCCTCTCAGACAGAACACATTCCCAGAGAGAGAGAGAGAGAGAGAGAGCAACCACTGAGTTCCGTTGAGTAATGAGACAAAGGTGATACTCAGCCTACAGAAGCCAAGAGCAGGGAAGCTTTGATAGCAGATGAGAGTTTGGATCTGCTGTTATGTATGAGACACATTAGGTTGGTTGGTTTTCCATGGTTATCCACAGCATAGGAGAACTGTAGGCTGAAAATAGCTTAAGATAATGGAAGATTTTCTGAAAGATAGAATGAAGTCTTCTAGTTTAAAACAAAAAGGGAAACCGTAAAATAAAACAAAAAGGGAAACATCTCTGACTATTCTAACTAAAGACTCTTCAAGCACCAGTTATACTACAAATCGATGTATCTGTTAGCAGGACCATGGAAGCATCGGGTAGGAAGTTGAGCTAAATAGAAAGCATAGGTATTCTTTACTGAGAACATAGCTTGTGTGAGATCTTGCGGTCACAACGTGTGTTATCATTGCTACTTTCAGAAGAATTCCACCAAGTTGGTGTTATTAATCTTATACCACAGATGAGAAAACAGAAAGTCAAGAGCACTACAGGACTTTCCCATTTCTGGTGAAAATCTGAGCAGAGGACAAAACCATTCTAAATCCTTATGCCTACAAAGTCTGTATTTTACCCCGATATTCTTTGATGCTAACAAAATCTGACCCCTGAACAGTATCTTTTCCACCAATTAAGCTATTTTTTTTAAAATCCCACCCTCTTATACTATGTCTAAAACCTGTCCATATTGTCTCAGATGTGCTAACGAGCTGTGTTTAAACTTCTGAAAAATCATGGCATGTGCCTATTCTTACCTCCCCTCCTCACTCCAGCCTCCTGTTTTCTCAGATTGTCTTTCTTGCTGCTTCTCCACCAACCACACTTTGTGAGTCTGGCTTATCTCCTTCTGACCAATCATTTTGTTTTCAACTCAGGAATTGTCTTCTCTCTCCACCTTAAGTATACTTGATTCGCTATTTCTGTTAATACTTCTTTTCCTCCTTGACTTTGAGACCATCTCTTGTGAAATGTTTCTCGGGACCAGCCCTCTTCTGACTCAAACCTTGAAGAACTGCAGAAAGCAGAAAATAATATTTGCGACCTCTGAATTTCTATTGTTATAATTGCCCATATACAAGCAGGCAGCAAATTGCAGAGTCTCTTATATGATGTTTCCAGTTCTCTCATTTGCTCTCGGTACATATCCTCCCCTCATAAAAAAGAAGTATAAATTCCTTAGAGAAAGGGTTATATCTGCAGACATACCTATTACTCAAAAATGGAGCTGACGATGAAATTTAAAAATACATTTTTTTAATTTATTTATTCAATCAAGGCTTATATTTCATGCAAATAGCCTCCCGTGTTTTTTTGTTGATCTGAAATTTGATGGAAATACCCAGTTGATTTTGATCACTTCTAAATGAAAGTCAGTGTAGATTTATATTTACATGACTGATTATATTAAAGGAAGGGGCTAACTCGAGATTTTCTTATAGTGAAAACCAGATTTGTCTCTAATTGGGAAAGTCTTCTTTTCTTAAGCCCTTTATTACCCCCCAAATCAGCAAACATGCAGTAGAATTGTAGAATTAAAAAAAAAAAAGACAATACAGAAAATTGCCAAGTATTCAGGATTAGAAAAAAAAAAAACAGGCACAATTTATTGAGAATTTATTACGTGCTAGAGTCTAACCACCTATTTCATGTATCTTTAAGGATCAGTTTTCTAGCACATCTGTGTGAACCGTCATTCAGCATACATGAGTCCAAAGTGTTTAACGTGAAGAAAAAAACTTCCTACCTTTTAGCTTTTTTTTTTTTTTTTTTTTTGCTTACAATCTTACATCATGTTCTCCCTGTAGATTTACAAGCACGTATTCAAACTGGAACCTTATTTTTCTAATGAAATCTTGCTTTTTTTTTTTTTTTTGCCCCAGTCTGTTGAGATCCCTATAAGAGTACAAATAGTACAAGTGCATGCACACAAATACATAGTGAATAATAAAACTAAGTATTTTTAATATTCGTGTTTTTCTCACAGTGTAAGATGGGGCAAAGGAATGGTTACATTTTTGAAATTTCATTTCATCTTAGATAGAAGCCTTTTTCTTAAAATCTGAGGAAGGTGCCTCTGTCACTTGGTTACACACCATCTGCAGCTCACACAGGCTGAAAGTCAACGTGGAGAGAACTGCTGTATAAGAGCCATCACACATTTACCCTTGACTTCAGATCGCCTACATGCTCTTGAACTAGAAATATTGCTGAGGGTTTGCCAAACACGCAAAGGCCATGGCTTTCACCATTTTGCAAGCAAAGGAAACAGCATTTGAACCTCTTCTGAAAACTTTTTTTTTTCACATTAAGAGGCGCCACACGAACAGAACGTGCCATAAATAACGTGTGCTAACATTTTCCAAAAACTGGACATCAATTAATGCTAATTTATGAGGAAACTTCTTTGGAAGAGCATAGTCCAGACTCATAACTACTGAAAAGACTCATTAATATAAATGTTAAGGGAGTTTCTTTTTTTAAAGGGAGGGCATTAGGGTAAATGCATATCATTACATTGAAAGCTCATAATTTATTGAAAATTCAGTGGAAAGGAAACTTTACACTATATGTTTCCAAAGGTAATGTTTTAGCACATTAATCAAGAAAATAAAGTAAGGTTGAGGATGTGACCTTAAGAAAGACATGCAGTGAAAATCCAGCCTAATGATACCTAACGTTTATTGACTAAGTACTACATGCATTGTTTTGTATATGCTATCTTGTTTATTTTCTCCAAACAATATTATATTATGGTGTAGATAATATTATTATTGCCACTTTGCAACTGAGAAAACTGAAAATCAAGCAGTTTAAGTCATGTGCTGTAAGTCACAAAGCTAACAACTGGTGAAACTCCGATTCAGAACCCCATTTCTTAAACCACATGCAATACTACATTTTCCTGCTGTTGAGAATTGTCAGCATGTATGGACAAATTTAGGTAAACTTATGTAATGCTTTATTCTCCAGGATCTCTCATAATCAAATCGTTTTTTCATGAGTTAACCTATACATTTCTAAACACACACACATTAATTTGATTATGGTTGTCTTAAGTAATTTCTTTGCTGAAATAAAAGTGAAAAAAAGTTACATTTATTTGGTTGTGTGTGTGTGTATGTGTGTGTGTGTCCGTGCATATGCAGATGTGAGGATATTTTGGTAGAGAAAAGACGGCACATTGAGGAGAATGAGAGAAAGCAAGAATATATTACCCACAATCTTAAGATCGACTAGTTAATGACTAATAGATGCCTATCTATTGCCTAATAAATGATAGATTTCTGGTAGATGTACATATTTCTCCTACAACCTGCAATCAACCTTGTAATTGGGCAAAGATTCTAGCGACACATGGATGTTCATCATCTTAGTAGACAGTAAAATATATAGATCCTTCTAGAACAATAGTTCTCAAACTTGATCATCCTTCAGAATCATCTGAAAGATTTGCTAAACACAGGCTCCCCAGCTCTTGTTTCTACTTCTATAGGTCTAAAGTGGGACCTGTGTGTGAATTTGCACTTCTGACAAGTTCCGGAGACATGCTGTTGTGCTACTCTAGGAACCCCACTTTGAGATTCACTCCAATAGAGCAGGCACTCTTAATGGAATATACGTAAACCCATAATGTACTTTAGTGATAGTCATAAACTGTTCAATGAATAGTGTAGTTTGCTGTTAAATCAATGAATAAAACATATATTAAGTAGTTACTAACAGATTTATAAATAATTGTCATATTCAGTTCACAGAACAAACTAAAAGATTAATATCCAATAATAATTTGCTATGATTACTGAATAACTTCAGACTCTCTAAGTTATTTTGTAGCTACTAGCAATCTACTCAGGCATTTGATGTAACTTTGGTCTAAAAAATAAGAAAAGATGAACTCCGAGCCATTCCTTTCTGAATTCTCCATAGGAACTGCAAAGCTTTCAACTTGTATAAATTGAAGAGGGAACCTCATTCAAAATGGACCACACTCAGCATAGAATTAAAGGAGTTATACTTGTTTTTTTTTTTAAGATTTTATTTATTTATTTGAGAGAGAGAGAGCGAGAGAGAGAGAGCGAGAGAGAGAGAGCCAGAGAACACAAGCAGGGGGGAGCAGCAGAGGGAGACGGAGAAGCAGGCTCTATCCTGAGCAGGGAGCCTGATGTGGGGCTCTATCCCAGGATCCTGGGATCATGATCTGAGCTGAAGGCAGATGCTTAACAGACTGAGCGACCCAGGCACCCCAAAGGAGTTATATTTGGATGGTTAAATATTTAGAGCTTATCAATGAAAAGATAATGATATGATGCCAGGATAAACAAAGAGAATTCACCAAGGAAATAAGAGGAAAAATTAAGGATAAAGTTAAGCAGAATAAAAGATGTCATTTTAAATTGTGAAAGTACAAATCCTGTCTATGTTTTCTCAATAATTTGCTTTAAGAAAAAGCATTCCCCGTGAATCTATTCATGGGCAGACAGTTGGTAAAGGTGAGTATGAAATACTTCCAAAGTTTATCTAACATTGGTTCCTAAAAAAAACAAACAACAACAAAACTCCCACCATATCCGTGTTCCTGATTCTTTGGGAAACGTTTGTGTATCAGTCATATAAAGTCCTCTGTAACTGAATGAAGGAGTACGAGTTTAACATGCAAAATTCACTACATGAAACTGTGTGAAATGTTTCAATTATTTCTATAATAACATTTAACATGTTCCAGATACAGTGCATTAAGCACACAGCCAAGAAACGTTCCAAGCCTATGCTGTTTTTCATTTGGGTGTATTATAAGTGTATGAAACACATGTTAGGAATATATTTCATATTCTGCATTTGTAAAATATCAAATTTATATCAGCAGAAACCACAAGGCAGCACAGGAGCTGCCCCCAGAGCAAGGCCATTTTGCAATCAAACTTTTAACACCACATTATCATTTTAAAGAACAAATCTCCTGGTTGAAATGAAGAAAATGATTTTCACAACTCATGGAAATTTTCTTTATGTATTTATTACACAGGATTCAAAACACATACTCAACAAGAATTAGTCTCAAGTTTCTATTTTGTGTAATATGTACCACGCTCAAAGTGCGTACTACAAATAAAATTAATTCATCTTGGTTATCTTATTCCATTCTACAGCAGAGATATAATTTTGTGAGATTGCTGAAGTTTATACTGTGGTTCTTCAGATTATTCTATGCTAAAAAAAGCTATCAAAATTATTCTTCTCACAAGCTAAATAAATTTATTTACAAACATCACCTTTCGTATTGTATCTTAAGAGCCAGACGAAACGTTGATAATTTTTTCTGAGAAATTTACTTATGCCACAGAATTTACCTTGCATCCCTAAATATTAAGCTTCCTCCCCACATCTTATTTTATAATTATAGATGATAGTATGCTAACAGTTATATTTTATTTTAATTATAGATCACATGGATTTGGGTCAGACCAGCACGATTTGTGTTATATTGAATTATTTTCTAATATAAGTACTTTTGTGTCTGGTTCCACTATCATTATGGTCACATTTACAAATCCTAAATTACATACTCACTTCCTGGACCTGGAAGATCCTGGCCAGTTTAGGATACATTTGAGATAAGCTGATTTCAAAATAGTGCCTAAGATATCAGTGTAAAGCTCAGCCTACACTGGTTCAGTGTACAACTCTCTACAGTCATGGATCTTGCCATGGAATTTTTCCCACAATAAGAGAAACTATTTGATCAGTGTGCCTCTGTGGCTCCCACACCGAGTAAGCAAGTTACTTAATTTCTCTTTCCTCAGTTTTCTCATTGGGCAAACAGGGAGAGGAATAATACCCACCTCATCAGTTCTTTGTGAGGACTTACTAAATCAACACCTGTAATGTACTGAAAAAAAAATAGCTTATTGAACATAGCAAACACGACAGAGGTGTAGGTAATATTATTGATCCCTGGTAACACTGTGTTCTCAGTACCTGCCTAAAAGGAACATGCATTTAATAAATAAAGAGCAAATTAATAAATAAACTAATGAAGACCTTTTTGGATTCCACCACAGGCTTTGGTTTGGACCTCTCTATTAAGATATACTATATTTTGTATTGCATGAAAATGTTTGTTCTCAGGTTACATTTCCCCCTGCATTTCTTGTGGGCAAAGAGTGTATCCTGTTCATATTTGTAGCGCTGCAGTGACAAGGAACACAGGATATATCTGTTATGAGCATGTGTGGAATGAATTAACAACAGCAGACGAGCCCAAGGAAATGTGAGAGACTTTACCTCTCAATCATTAATTTTTTAAATTTCTTTTTATTCCATATTTCTAGAGCAACTGGTCTGCGGATGACATTTTGCCACATGTGATACAAAAATGCATCAGAGTCCCTTACTTCAAGAAAATTATAAATGAATAGGGAAGGCAAAATAACACACAATGCTTATACATGGGTAATAGCTGACTCACAATAGAGTATTATACGAAATGCTGAGAAATTCCACTGGAAGAAGACATCGTTCCCAGCACCGCAGAGCGCCAGAAAGGCATCACGAAATTGTACCAAGTTATCTCCCTCTAGAGCAGCCTGAGAGCAAACAAGGGCATTCCTCTCTTTTCCCCACTGGACTGGTTCAATTGACATTTGTTTTGTTTTATTATGAATTAAATTTGCGGCTATTTCTACCCAGACTCACTAAACCACCTGTGAATTCAATCAAAGTGGTGAAGTGGATTAAACAAAATTCATGGGCTTTTTTGGATTCTTGTAGGCATAGCCTGGATATTAATATCTGTTTGTTGACTTTGGGGCTATATATTAGGAAGCCAAGGAATTAGCGAAGCTGCTTAAACTCATCAGTACATTAGTATTTAATAAAGTGTTCCCAGCTATCAGTAAGCAGGGCTCTGTGTTCCCCAGCAAACACTAACCACAGGGAAAGCATATTTGATGAAGAGCCAGGAGCAAGTATAACCAAACTTGATCATTTGCAGTGTCGTGATCGGTTAAAATAGCTAATCAGGCAAGCTTGTGTAGACCCAGCATTGGCTACCATGACCCACTTTGAGCATGTGTGTGTGTGTGTGTGTGTGTGTGTGTGTGTGTTTCCATTATATTTCTCCACCTCTTTTTACTTTGGTAGAAATGGCTTGACCCAAATGTGAATGGGCCTGGCAAGATGTGTTATATTTCACGAATTTCTAATCAGAGTGGAGGATCCAGGAGGCTAACGCCAACCCCGGGCCTGAGGCATCCTGCAATTAACATTGTCAAGTGTTCCCTGCCTGTAAACAGTTACCTCACGTTACCTCAGAGCATGAGGCCATGTTTGCACATGAGAGCCGGCAGCCACAGTATGGCTTAGCTAAAATTCTGACTTCTGGAAGTCATTTTCTACCACGTGCACGTTTCAATAAATCTGCAAAATAACTTAACCAAAGAGACCCTGGGTGATTTTTCTTTCTTTTTTTTTTTTTTTCCCCTCCCCACCCCTGCCCAACAAAGCTGTAAAACTAAGTCCCCTTTATCGCAAAAGTCTCCACTGTGTAATCCAATGGGCTTTCAGGGTTTGCTTTCACACATGTTTGTCTCTTCCTGCGCCACTAAATTGTATCAGCTGCTCTGGATTTGGGTTTGATGGTGATTGCTGAGGTGGGAGAGGCAGTGGCCGTATTTGTTGGCTACTTTTTTCACAAAATGTACCAGTTGGGGAGTACAGTTGGGGGCATTCATGGAATTTTCTAGATATATAGGTTATTTCATTAGCTTTTTAATTTGGTCTTTGTTCAAGATAAGATAAAAACCTTGAGATCTAGACTCTATTATACTTTCTGTTTCACACCACATTATATATAATAATATGGCATTATAAAAAATAATATTATGGCATTATATATTCCATTATATTGATCTACATATGCATAACCATACCGACCATATTAATATATAAATTGAATATATATGACTATAACACTATATATAGTAGCGATGCATATGTTTCTTTTTAATTTTTTTAAATTTTTTGTTTTAAAGGAGAGTTGTTGATTTTTTTTAAGATTTATTTATTTATTTATTCGTGAGAGATTCACAGAGAGAGGCAGAGACACAGGCGGAGGGAGAAGCAGGCTCCATGCAGGGAGCCCAACGTGGGCCCTGATCCCAGGACTCCAGAATCATGACCCGAGCCAAAGGCAGATGCTCAACTGCTGAGCCACCCAGGGATCCCCTATATTATTTATTTTTAAAAGAGATTTTATTTATTTGTTTGAGACAGAGAGAGAGAGAGAACACTAACAGAGGGAGAGGAAGAGTGAGAAGCAGATTCCCCACTGAGCAGGGAGCCCGATGTGGGACTTGATCCCATGAACCTGGGATTATGACCTGAGCCAAAGGCAGACACTTAACCAACTGAACCACCCAGGTGTCCTTATAAGACATTATTTCTTTTTTTTAAAGACATTATTTCTAATAATAAAATTACTGAGTAGTTATGTGGGCAATGCATACAGTGTCGTCTAAACTAAACAGTTGGTGTGTTCATGTTTTTTGATAAATGCAAATCTCCGAAAGTCAAATAAATGTTTTGCACATATTTATGTGTGGATGTGCTTGTGCTACTTTTAATAGAACCAAAACATGAGATAATATGGCCAACCCACAGTCTTACATGGATTTATTAGGAAGAATGACTATTCAGTTGTAACAAAAAGCTTTGATTTCACTTTCCCAAAATGAACCTTCCCCTTCCATGAGCCTTCTTTAGCATGTGCAGTCTAAGTTAGAGCTATCAGTCTTGAGGAACCTAGATTTTAATCCTAGCCATATGGCTAAGCCACGGGGTGACTGGACAAGTCATTGCATCTTTTGGGGTCTTGTTATCATTCAATAAACTGGAGAATAGCATACTTGCATTACTTCCTCATGATGTTTTTTTTTTTTTTTTTTTGGCCTGGTTAAACAAAATAATACATGTGCTACATTTTGAAAATGTTAGTAGTATCATTCCTGAAAAAAAAAAAAAAGATACTGCTAACATTATAGGAATTACAATGTAGTGATCATGGTTATTCTCCTTTTTATGTTTTTTTCTTGGTTTTTCTTTCTCTTTTTCACATCTTTACTAATATTTCTGACCATTCCTGCCCTTGCTATAAGCAAATATCTACATGGTTTTCTGCAATAAGTTGGATAATAAATATTTGGGGCTTCGTAAGCTCACGATCTCCATTGCACACACTCAATTCTGTCATTACAGCATGAAAGCTAGTCACAGGTAATTATAAGCAAATGGGCATGGCTGTGTTCTATTAAAACCCTGTGAATGCCGAAACTTTAATTTCATGTAATTTTTACATGTTCTGATGTAGCATTCATCTTTGGATTTTTTTTTTCCAACACTTAAAAACAGAGAGAATATCGTTCTTAACTTTTGGTCCTACAAAACAGGTTGTCTGGGCCAGATTCCTCGTGGGGGCCATAGTTTGCTGACTCGTGCTCCATGCAGAGAGCTAACCTCAGTACCATGTTCCAGATGAAAAGGGCAGTCCTTGGCTTACAGGAAGGGGTACTAGTAGTTGGAGGTCACCCCAAATCCCAGGTTTCACCTCCAGCTTAAATTCCAGGGAGAAAAACAAAATAAGTGTTTTAAAAATATAATCTGGGCACCTGGGTGGCTCAGTCGGTTCAGCATCTACCTTCAGCTCAGGTTGTGATCCTGGGGTCCTGGGATCAAGTCCCGCATTGAACTCCCCCCAGGGAGCCTGATTCTCCCTCTGCTTATGTCTCTCTCTCTGTGTGTGTGTCTCTCATGGATAAATAAAATCTTTTAAAAAATGTATATATATATATATATAAATTTTGATATTGATATAAAATCAATAATGTATACTTCTTTCAGACCACTTATCTTCAGACAGAAGGTCAAAGTGCTGATTTTCAATTCTTTTACATTCAGCTCACTGTAACGGGCCAACACTTCATCAGTGATGTTATAATGTTTTAAAGTGAAAACGTAGGCTAGAAATCACTTTAAATCCTCTCTTTCTATGGAGGAGGGAACTGCCATCCTACTGAAGTAGAATAACTTGCTCAAAATCAGTACGGGGCGAAACTAGAACTCCTATGTTCCAAGAGGGGGCTCTTTTCACTACATGATTATGTTTTACTCTAATTGCTCCTGGAAGCTCATCCCAAGCAAAAACAGAACCAAAGTAACAAACTCTTGGACCCTTCTGTAATTGTAGGTTAAGATGCTGACTCAGTTATTTCTCTCTCATTTTAGAAATACATGGCAGAGAGAGGGTTTTGAATACATGCCAGTGGCCTGCTAAGTATCCCCAGTTTTCAGGTAAAGTTTTAGGGCAAACAACTGTTGGCCAGCTGCTGGGTTTGACTGCTGTCTCTGTTTATATCATATGTTCTTTTCGTGGGCTACTAACAATCTTTAAGGTCTTATCCTCAGAAAACTTGCCCCAGCAGACATGGTACCACGGGAGTTGCTTTTTTGATTTGGCTGGGGGATCCACAGCCCCACAATAAACTTCCCCATCGGATCTGCAACCTGGTTTCTCTGGGAGTTCGCAGCTCACCATCACCTAAGGCCACGCTTCAAATCCTGCAGCTTTTCATTCTCATGCAAACAGACACCAGAATGGAAAGGTGGTGCATATATTATCCACATCTGTCTGCTACAAATCCTGCTCAGTTTCATGCTTTTAGGACAAATTCCAGGCAAAGGGCCACTGGGAGAGGCTCCATTTCTCAGTACCCTATGCCCAACTCTGTCAGTGAGGCAGCAGAATAATTTCTTTCATAAGGTCTGTCCCAGCCAAAAACAACATACCCATGCCCTGTGGCATGGGATCTCCAAAGGGAAGGGACTGTGTTCTGAATTACACTCCAAGGGGAGCTGACCTGAGATCAGATGCCTTAAGACCTGGAAAGCAGTGAGACAGGAATATATCAAAGATGGACTTTATCATTTGGTATGGTTGGAAAATCAATTTTCTATATATGGAACCATGGCATGGATAAAATCCTCCTCTCTCATAGTCTGCTCTCCTTTCCCCCCCCTTGTATAAATTAGAAGGACTGCATTTGTATCTGGGTATCAACACTAAAGAAACAAGCATCTCAAAGTCGGAGCCAATCATTTAAAACGATGGAAAAACAAGCCTTCTTTTAGAAAGACATGGAAAGATGTCATTTATATGCACAGATTAAATTAGCAAAAAATATAGGCCCATTCAAGGTCCCTGCTGTGCTTCTTTATGTATCTAATGGAAAAATTGCTCTTGATCCAGGATTTTATTATTATTGTTATTATTTGAAATGCCACCTTAGAAAAAAATTTCCATTCGATACCCACCTTACTAGGAGAGGCTCAGTACAAAAATAAATAGTTGAAAATGTGCTGTGACTAAAATAGCGTTAGCCAAATTAATGCTAAATTTCCATCTGGACTTCAACATGCTACCACCCAGAAATATTTTCTGGATCTCATTTCTATCTAGCTTTTTTGTTGTTGTTGTTGTTGTTGTTTTTCTTCTTTTCTTTTCTTTCTTTGGTTTGTTTTGTTTTGTTTTGAGATTCTTTCCATTTGATCTTCTATGGCAATAGGGTTGGGCAGTTGGTAGAAGGAAAATTACTTCATCACAACCTGAGGCTTACCTCCCATCTCTAGGAGGCAGCTAATAGTCTAGAGATGGAGGTAGGATATTCCGGATACCTTTGGGAAGGGGGCACCTGTAATGGTGGTCTTTCCCCAATCTCCTCGGCTGCTGGACATTTTAGCAGGTTTATTCTTGGCTACAACATAAGGAAGCAGAGTCTCTGACACCAGGGCACACTATTTCTGCATCTTTTCATATGCCCTGTGATAATCATGACTTTACAACTTTTAATGAGTAGAGGAATAAACAAATATGGAATCAAGCAGAGCCTCAAACAGAAAAGCTGGACAAACCAGAGAGTGAAATAGTAGGATAGTCCCCATAATCTAAAATATTCTTATTACTGGCAGTTCCAAAAAGCCTTGGTACGTTGAACAATTCACACCCACAACGTGAGTCTCTCTGAAATGAACTAAATTCTTACTATGGTGGAGGTGGTTGGTGGGGAGGCAGCTAAAAACAGATTAGAAATCCTAAGGTCTAGGCCCTCTTCCAAGTTTAATTACTAATTCACTCTTTGACCTTGTACAAGTCACACAACTATCTGGGTCTCTAGTTCTTTATTTTAAAAAATGGGACTAATAACAGCTGCACTGCCAATCTCTTGGTAGCATCTAAGCAGGTTCTTGAATAGTTGCAAATGACCTTTGGAAGCACTAAAAAATGTGCTATAATCACAGCACCTTTTATCTTTCACCAGGAAGACCAGCACAAATTATTTTATAGCTTAAAGACATTGTTATTTGAAAATTCAAACTAAATTTTAGTGGGCATCTCTTCTATGCTAGGCACTGTGCTTGGCACTTTATATAAATATTGTCTTCAACCCACAAAATTCTTGGAAGTTAAGTATCTTTATTCTAACATTACAAAAGAATAACCAAATCTCAGAGAGCTGAAATGACTTGTTTAAGTCCACATGGTGGAACAAAGTTAAGAGTTCTACTGGTTATTGAGAAGGCAGGTTGTAGTTTTAGCCTAGGGTCAGGGAAGAAGTAAACACCTGTGACAGATATTTAGAAGGTAAAAACCAGTAAATCTTGATTATTGACTCAATACAATGGGGAAGGGACATGGAAGAGAGAGAAGTCTCAAGGATGCCTTGCAAGTGAGAAAGAAAACTCTGGAGTACAGTGGCATTTCCCTTATCATAGAGTAGTAGTGAGGATTAGGGCAATGGAGGGATTTATGCAAATTTGATTACATATATGGGAATTCCACATAGGCATTCAATAAATGCTAGATTGCATCTTCGACGGATCATTCATAATTGATAAACAAGCAAAGCTTCCTATTTATCTCAGAATGAAAATCACATGTGCATGTGTTTATTTGAGTATGACTTATTTCTTAAAAAAAAGATTTTATTTATTTATTAGAGAGAGAGAGAGAGAGAGAGAGCAAGAGAAAGAGCACAAGCCGGGTAGAGGGGCAGAGGGAGAGGAAGAGGAAGAAGCAGACTCCTCACTGAGCCAGGAGCCAGACATGGGCTCATCCCAGGACCCTGAGATCATGACATTTAAAAGTCAGATTGCCTAACCAACTCAGCCACCCAGGCACCCCTAATCTGGAAGACATATTTGTAGGGAGGAATCTAAAGATAGGCTACCTCTTTATAGGCTCTGAAACCTTCTTGTCACTTTGGTACAGCAACCTACCGTCCACTTTTTCCTCCTAAGGCTACAATAGCAGGAGCAGAAATAGCCTGGTTGAGTTTCCTTCTCTTGCCCTCCCCTCTGGTTAAGGCTGAGTCAATAGTGCTAATGAGCTGTGAAATGGCCAAGAGGTAACAGAAAAAAAAGGAGAAGGAAAATAAAGGGAGCAGAATTCAAATACTATATGTTTTGGTGGTCGTTGAGGACTTATATTTTGCTTATATTCATAAGAATTTGAAATACAATTTGAAAAATAAAAGAAGGTTGGCTATCGTGGTGCAGGGTATAACAGATTTTTTTTTCTACTTACAAAAACTGATTTTATTTTTATTTTTTTATTTTTTGTTTCAACTCAATTAGCCAACATAGAGTACATCATTAGTTTCAGGTGTAGTGTTCAATACTTCATCAGTTGCATTTAACACCCAGCGCCCATCACATCACAAGCGCTCCTTAATGCCCAATACTTGTTGAACATATCAACTTCCTCTCTGTATCAGTTTTCACTAATTTCACCTTGTTCTGATTGTCATCAGACAAGGATCTTAGTGACTGGTGGTGGGGAGCTGTAGGAGGTTTGTGGAACAGGACATCATTTTGGGGGTATAAGTCTTCATCAGAAAATATACTGTAAAGCTCTTTCCTTCCATATCTAAGTCAGGATAACAGAGGGGGCGTTCATTCCTAGGTCCCATGAAAAACAATGAAGGAATACAAATGGGTTCACTAGACTAACGAAATGACACTTACAGGGATGCATTATCTCAGTGAGCTCTGAAAATTTAATCACACTGCAATTTGTTAGCCTCTAAAAAGGACCCCTCTAAATGAAAAGAAATAGGAAACATCAATCTAAAATGTTATTAATTTGAACTGATTAAAACATTAGTCACAGGTTCAGCTATCACTGTTCGGAATAAATGAATGATATTAAGGGTAGATTTGAAATTAATAACTAAACTTGAGTTTGAGGTTTAAAACCATATTCTATGAATCATATTTTTCTCCTTTCACTCCCTTATTTTACTGTATCTTTGGTACTTGCTGCACTTTCTATCTTTATCACGTCAACAGTTCCCTTCAGTGAAAAGGCAAAAGTTAATATTACAAAATTAAATCTGAATTATTTCTCATTTGGACAAATTCTTACGGTTGAATGCACACATTAGTGAGGCTTTGCTGCTTAGGGTAGGACTACTTATTTTTACATATCCAGGATGGCTTCAAGAATAATTTAGGTGAGTTACTAGGTTTCAAAAGAAATAGGATCTTTCTTTACAGAATTTAAGTTCAGTAAGAAAGCAATTTTTACTGGTAGCAATTGAACATGCTGCTCTAAGGGACTCGTGTTGAAATACGGCTCAATTCACTGGTAAGAGACTATTTCTAACCCAGCATCATGGGTCCAGCAGAGCCACAGGGTGGGGATGTGAGTCTACAGATAAGCCTCTGCTTGCCTGAACACCCACAAAGAAACATTCAGTGGTCGGGTACCCTGGATCCTGAAACCACAAACCAAGGGAGTCCATCCAAAGCTCCTTTACCAAGTTTAAATTGTGTGGATGTGTGTGCTACCTTTTCATCCATTTCCTCAGGTTACAAGCAGGCGCAGAACTGACATTTATGTTCCTCTAAAGACGTCTTATTATCACTAACTTGGTATCAGCCAACTGATGGAAAGCAAAATGCACTTTGGGAACTACCAAATGGCTACTTTTCGTCATGTCATCTTTGGCATTTCCCTTGGCCCAGCTGAATTAAAGCGACAACTGAGTCATTCGCTAGCTGCCTTCCATATCACCTATTTCTCAAGAAATCAAAGTAAAAGTTATAAAATAATTAAAAGGCCGAGGTATTGTTTTCCCTGATAGGACAACTGAGCACTAGCATTTCTGTAGCACCTGGGTCAGGCATGCTGTGGTTTCTATTATTCACACAGATTTGCAGTTTTCAAAACATATTAGAACATATCCAAGGTCTATTTCCACAAGTAAACTCCTGCTGCATTGGGGGGAAAATGTAAGAGTTTTACAAGGTTTCAGATGCTTTTACACTACCTTACAATATAGAGCATGGCAATTTTATGTAATTTTCACTTATTCTTGGTTCTGAGTGAGAGTGTTGACTCTCTTAATTCCAACACCAGAACTATACCGTGAGGGGCATTTCGATCCACATTGCCACCCCAGCACTGAATTTGAATATGTTTTATACTCAGGCTTCCGTCAAAAGAAATTTTCCAGAAACTTCCACGTCACACCTTCTCTGGACCAAGGGGAGAAGGAAAAGTTTCAGTGATAAATTAGTCCATATCCACGATTTCAAGGCATATTATATGCTTGAGAGATGAAAGACTAATTTCTTTATACACATGCACACACACACACAGATAAATATACACACAATTTGTCCTGGTAATGAGCTTAGCATTAACATAGTGATGATATAGGTATATTATTTATTTTTAAAGTTGTAAATAACAACAAAATAGTTTATTTTTCCTCTTTGAATAAACCTTTAAATAACTGTCTCTTTCTCCTGTCCAGAAAATCATGGCCCTGTTAACTCTCCATGAGTCTGATTTTAATCCTTTCTTTCACTATCCTCATCCTTCAGATCTTCCAGAGCTTGTTCATGAGCCCTGCATTTCCATGAAGATAGAATGAGACGTGCATATGTACCTTCTTTTGGTACTGGCGGGGAAAATAATTGAAATGCATAATGAGTATGCAATTATTTAAAGCTTTGATTGTGTCAACATACCAAACTTTTAAATAACTTAGTAATTTCAAAAGTTTGTGAGTATATTGAAGTTTAAAAATATTCATATATTTATATGACTGGTTTACCATTTAAACCACATACGACTGGTTAATTTTGCTCCTGTCCTTTTGGTATCATTTAGGGACGCTTTCTACCTCAAATATGATGTGTCCTAAAGCCTCTTTATAATAGAAATGCACTGATTTGTGATAACTCAAGAATGATGTATGTGATTCTTGGACATAAAAGAAGTCATTAAATCATTTTAAGACCTGGCTCGTAAGGAAATCAGTAAATTTTAGAGCAAATTTCAAGAGGTGAGAAATCCCACACTGTAAGCTTCCAGTAATATATATCTTATATTAAACCCAGACATTTTAAAAATGTATTTTATGGTTGTTATTTATGTAATATTGGCTTTTAGGATTTTTTTTCAGCATTTAGTGTCTTTGTAATTTAAATATAATATATAGAATTGCTGAAGAAAGAAAAGGTTTATCTCTTTATGCCACTTAAACACACAATTTCATATGGGTCATGCTTTTATATGTACTTTCACTGATTCTGTGAAATCTGAAAACAAAGTGAGAATACAATTGACCCTTAAACTAAACTAAGCAGGGGTTAGAGATGTTGACACCCTCTCCCCACCCGGCACAGTTGAAAATCCATGTATTAAAAAAAAAAAAAAAGAAAATCCATGTATAATTTTTGAGTCCTCCAGAACTTAACTACTAATTGCCTACTGTTGACTGGAAGTCTTACTGATAACATAAACAATCGATTAACATATATTTTGTATGTTATATGCATGACTTACTGTATTCTTACATGAAGTAAGCTAGAGGGTGGTATTTAGAAAATCATAAGGAATGGGCACCTGGGTGGCTCAGTCAGTTAAGCATCCAACTCTTGATTTCGGCACATCTTAGGGTTGTGAGATCGAGCCCTTTGGCTCAGATCATGACTCTGTGCTGAGTGTAGAGCCTGCTTAATATTCTCTCTCTCCCTCTCCTTCTGCCCCTCCCATCCTCTCCCTCTCTTTAAAAAAAAATCATAAGGAAGAGAAAATACATTTATAGTACTATACTGTATTTATTTTTAAAAACTCACTTACAAGTGGACCAGGGCAGTTGTGTTACTCTGAGGAACTGCATTCCATATCCATGCAATATAGCAGGTAACTCTTGAAAGAGGGTGAAGGTAGGAGATGCTTTTAATTGGAAGGGAAAAGGTGGTTTCAATTTAATGAATCAGCTTCATTTTTACACTGTTTTCCCTTCTCAAAATTGACAGTCAAAATTGAGTTTGGTTTTAGCCACACACTTGTCTTCTACTCTTTCCTTCACACCTGCCACGAAGTAGATAAAGGTGTGAGAAATGTGAGCCCAGTCCAGTCACGCAGTTTTAAAAAATGGTCACGGTAATAGGTGTCAAACAGAGTTGTGGTTGTAAGAAAGAAAAATATGACTGCTTTAATTTTAATGTTTTAGCATTGGCAATATATTTGGCTGTTGTCCTCTTATCCATAGTTTCTTTGAGTATTTGGCTCTGTGAAGAAGACAATACATTTCTATTACTATTTTAAGATTTAAGAGCCATTAATGTATTTATACATAATGCTTGGGGTGGGGGGAGTTATTAGTGTCTAGTTAGTTTAGTTTAAGCATTTAAATATCAAAAATATCAAAACTGTCACTAATACAATGGTAAAACTACCAAAAGCTATGCTGGTATATCTATGTTATAGATTTGTATATTTATTGTTTGTATTTGGAAGTAATCTTTAAAATGATCTGCAAAGTAATTTAAATAAATTTATTAATATTTACTTAAAATTTTGAATTAAATGTTCCCAAGACAATCTCATTTTTGTTTTATTTTACTCTTTGTTTTATTTCATTTCATTTTACTATTTTATTTTATTATGGGGGATAAAGTACATAGTAAAAACAAAACAAAACAAAATAGTGTGACAATTATTGACTCACAATAAACTAAAAAGCTTTAGAGGAAAGTAACACATTCCCAGGCTCAAATCTAATTCTGATTGCAAACTTAGGTATTTTTGGAAGAGGAGTATAGAAAAAAAATAAGTAAGTGTTGCAACATATAGAAATATTCCTTCCCAGTAGACTGTGCCTGCTAGGGTTGGGGGCGGGTATTCAGGAACTCTGTGGCAACCATTTATTCAGGAAAAAGCCACATCAGTGTTTCTCTATGGCATGAAACTGTTGCATGTTTTGTTAACTGTTTAGAATTGGTCTGTGAAACTGAATCCTCATGTGCAGAATTTTAATTTTCACATTTTACTCTTTCAAACCCCTGTGCACCATTAAGAAGACAGAGAACCCTAAGGTCACAGCAGGAATCTTCCAAGTGGGGCACAGTGCTGAGCAGCACAATTCACTGAGAACAGGAGCAAAACAGAACTTGTATTCCTGCCTACCTTTTATCTGCAAATGTTTGCTAATATTTAATATACAGCTGTATATGAGTGTCTCCCCATGTCATGTGTCACTTATAATGTATGGATTGCCATGAGCATGCAGCAGATGCTCTTTCTTTCCTATAATAGCAAGGCACTGTGAAAATATGCAATTTAAATAATATTTAAGTAGATGGACAGACTATAATGTCTGCTTTTAACTAATCCAACACTCCTAAAATGGACACATGGCCTAGATGGTTTCTACAAAGAAGTCACAGATAGACTGTCTTGCTGTGAATCCCTCCTCTACTTTTGCTACCCATTAACTGTGTGACTTGAACACTTGAACAGTTCACATCTCTGAGCGTCTGTTTCCTTATTCAAACTCGGATAATGGCATATTCTTCACTGACTATAGAAGGCATTAAATGAGTTAATAGATGTAAATATCTTAGAACAGTGACTAGAACATACAACTTAAGACCAATTGCTATCACCTTAATACAATTATGTTTACTAATGAAGATAGGAATCAACAAAAGAAAAATGATAGAGCTGTGTCTGCTTTTACTCTGAGAAAAATGTTTCCATCAGGCATTGTATTAATCAGTGTTTTCCAGAGAAATAAAACCAATAGGATGTGTGTGTATGAGTGTGTGTATATGTGTGTGTATATATACATATGTGTGTAGACACAAAGAAAGAGGTTTGGGGGTGCTTGGGTGGTTCAGTTGGTTAAGTGTCTGTCCTTGGCCTAGGTCATGATCCCAGAGTTCTGCTCAGCAGGGAGTCCACTTCTCCTTCCACTCCTCTCCCCACTCATGCTTGCGTATGCTCTCTCTAAATAAATAAATAAATAAATAAATAAATAAATAAAGAGAAAAAAAGAGGTTTTAAGGAATTGGCTCTCATGACTGTGGAGGCTAGTAAGTCTGAAATCTGTAGGGTGGAGAGCCCTAAAAAAGTTGATGCTGCAACCATAAACCCTAAGGGAAACCTAGAGGCAATATTCTTTCTTCCTTTTCCTTGGGTTACCTCAGTCTTTTGTCTTAACGTCTTCAACCGATTGGATGATGTCTACCCACATTATGGAGGGTAATTTGCATTACTCAAAGTCGACTGATTTAAACAGTAACCACATCAAAAAAAAAAAAAAAAGGAAAAAAGAACCTTCACAGTAACATCTAGAATGGGGTTTGACTGAACATCTGGACACCACAGTTCAGGCAAGTTGACACATAAAATCAGCCATCACAGACAAACTACAAGTCAAAAACAATAAGAAGCTAATCAGAACCAATCTATTCAGTCATGTATTCATTTACTCTTCATTCACTTTTTAAAAGAACATAATCTTCCAGACTCTTTCTATCAACTGGTCTGTCATTCTAGGTTCTGAGAACACAACAGTCAACAAAATAAGTTAGTCCCTCAATCAAGAGAGGTTATATTCTGGTGCTGGTAGATAAACGGTAAACAAATAGAAGGAAATGAAGGAGCTACCCATGCAGATACTATGAGGTAGAGCATCCCAAACAAAAGGCAGGGCAAGGAATGTTCTTGATACGTTCAAGGATCTTCAAGGAGTATTTTGAGCAAAAGAGAGGCATAGTTCGATTGACCTGGTGACAGTAGAAGACTCTAAGTATTGTGTGACCAACAGACTCTGTGGGGACAATCGGGACAATCTCTAGAAGGGTACTTCAATATTACAATGTTGGGAGGGTGATGATGGCAAGTACCAGAGTGGCAGCAGTGATGGTCAGTGGCTTGCTCAGATTTCAGAAATAGGATGTTTTGAAGGTAGAGTCAAAAAGATTTATTGATGAATAGGGTATGGTTTGTGAAATAAAAAATAAGACAGGTTGTCTCCAGGGCTTTAAGCCTGAACAAAGGGAGAGTTACAGTTGTCCTTTACAGCTATGGTGACAAATGCGGGAGAAGCCATGAAGGAGAGAAACATGGAGTTGGGCTGGGACCTTCTAAATCTGAGATGCTTAACAGACATAAAGGTAGGGGTATCAAGTCAGTGTTTCTAGAACTATCTGAAGTCTAGTTGAGAGGATCAGGCTTGAGATGGAAATCTGTAAGTCATCAGCAGTTGGATAGAAAGCCATGAATGTGCATGAGATCAACTACATGCACACAACGCCTGACTGGGTGATGGATGGTACACTCTGCCATTTAGAAGTCTTGAGAGAACAGAATGAAATAGCAAAGTAAACATAGGGTCAGAAGGTAAGCTTGGAAGGAAGAGAAAGAGTGCTTCCCAAGGGTCAGGTGAAGACAGTTTGTCAAGGAGGAGGGAATGGCCACCCTGTCAGAGTCTGTTGGATGGCCACGTATCACGAGATGAAGAATTAGTGGATGGATTTACATCTGTGAAGGTCACTGGTGACCTTGGAAAGAGCTATGTCAGTGGGGCAGTGCTCAAGGTGAAAGAGGAGTCATAGGAAACATTTGGAAGAAATTTGCTATAAAGTGAGATATAGAAGAGGGAAAGTAAGTCTCCTTTTACCCTTCTAGGTTTTTGGCTAAGACCTTTTGTAATAAAATATGGACTAACAAGAGAAAAACAAACAGAAGTTTAATAGCGTAAATCTCTTGTATATATGAGGAAGATACACAGGAAAACTGAGTAATTTCCAAAAAGTGGTCTAAGCCACTATCTTCAATATCATCTCCAGCTAAAGACAAAAGGTAAGAGGGGCGTGGTTGGGAGGAGGATGGAATATGGGAGGTTATCAGGAAAAGCATGGTAAACAATATTAAAGATGTTTGTAAACTTAATTCTTTGTCTTCTCCATTGATAAGTTTCTAGAGATTTAGTCATTCTTCTCTTCCAGGTACAGAGAGAGACATTCTTACAAATGGTACTTTCCCTTAGAAATGTAAATGTCTTTTACAAAAGGATAACTTCTACATGGTTTTTAGAGCTTCTCTTGTGTCTGCTCTTTCTTAAAAATAATGATCTCACGGTAAAACTTATGACAAAGAGATATGTTTTGGGGTAGCAAAATCTTTTCCGCAGAACAAATATTGAGCTATTGGAGTCTTGGGATGCTTTTGTTTGGTTTACAGGTAGAAGACATTATAGACTGTTTGTATTCTGGTTTAAATAATGCAACAGTAGTACGGGATGGAAGATACCAGTTCAGAAAGAAAAGAAATGGGGGCACCTGGGTGGCTCAGTCAGTTAAGCAGCTGGCTCTTGACTGTGGCTCAGGTCATGATCTCAAAGTCTTGGAGTCAAGCCCCGAGTCAAGCCCTGCATCAGGCTCCATGCTTAGTACTGAGTCTGCTTGAGGATTATCTCTCTCCCTTGCTTCTGCCCCTCCCCACGAGCTCTCACATGCATGGGCACGGTTGCTCTCTCACTTTCTCACTCTAAAATAAATAAATATTGTTTAAAAGAAAGAAAGAAAGAACAGAAACAATTGTTGGAACTATGTCTTGATTTAGGAGAGAAGAGGATGGAAATTGAAGAAGCTGCCCTTCCACAGAAGGTGAATCAATCCCCTTCTTATTAGCAAGAATGAAGCAGAGCATTTATCCACAAATACAAAGAAGGAGTCAAAAGTGGCCGTAGACGCCATTGGCTTGCTCTTATTAAATACATTATTTGTAGTATAGCTAGTATTAGTATATTAGTGAGACCACAAAAGATGTTTATGTATGCTGTTAATACTAAAAAGATTTATATTCTCTTACATCTTAAAAACTGATTTTGAATGTATTTAATACTGTCTTTGTCAATAAATGTACAAAGATGCTTGTATTTGAAATAAATAAAAATATATTAGGGAATAATTCTAAAATGTAATTAATATTGGTAGGGGTTTTATAACCAAACTCAAAGGGTTTACCCCTTGGGGTGCATCAAATTGAAGGCAACACAAGGAAGTATTGAAAGCAAGTAACTTTTTATCACTTGTTGCAAGTAAGGAGACAGACAGCTTTCAAAGCACCATCTCCTCATTGGGTTAGTACAGGAAGCTTTTATTCAGGGCATCGGGAGTGCTTCAGGAGGTGGGAGCAGGGAGCTTGCAGAGGCACTTGTTGGTTCCATTGCACATACTTAGCATGTCAACATGTTGTGCATACATGGTATGTTAAAAAAAAATGGCAGAAAACCCCACCCATAGGAGGGGCTCTTAGTATTATAATCACCTAAAAGTAACTTTGGGTCAGCTCAAGGGGGCTTCAGAGTAGACCCTCAGCTCCCATCTCGCTCAAATTGGCTGGATGGATTTACATTTACATAAGGGTGTCTCCCAGGTGAGACACCCAGTTGGGCTTCTCCTTGGCTTGAACTGCTGGTTCTACAAAACACATTCCTTATTCATTGATTAACTTCCCATTGCATCTGAGCTCTCAGTGTCATCCTAGGAGTTTAGAGACCATAATTGTGGAAAGTTGTGTGTATGCGGTAGGTGGGGCGGTGGAATGGTTAAAGTAAAGCATTAGAAGATTTAAAAGTTAAAATGTTAACATTGAAAAGTTAAGAAAATCAATTCAGAGAGTCTAAAGACCTGTTAAAGACTTTATTTTTTTTTTTTCTTATCCAGAATGGTGAGGCATCAGAGAATTGGAAGAAATGGAACAGAAGGGTCCATTCCATCTAAGTTTCAAAAAACTTTCTCTCGTGGAGAAAAGTTATGAGGCTTTTACTGTAATAGCAAGAGAGGAGAGAAAGAGATGGAAAGAGACACACAGAGAGAGGATGATGATAAGGACCTGAATTTGAGAAATAATAGTAACATTTGGGGAGGAAAGGACAGATTGAAGAAGCCTGAGAGATGGTGGTGGTATTTACTGAGATAAACCCTAAGGGGTCAGTAAGAGAATAATTTGTCAGGAAGCCCTGGAAGAGGTGGGGGAGAGGGAAATGATTCATTTATTTTTGGATACATACAATTCCAAATTCCTGTGGCCAACCCCAGTTGGTCTATCCAGCAGGCAGTTTTTGGAGTGTACATCTGGAGCCCAGAAAGGCATTCTAAGTATTGAAATGTTGGATTCATTAGTTTAACCTGAAATATTGCATTCCGACCCTGTCCTACCATTGGTATATACCCTCCTGTTCATGCTTTTTTGTACTTAGACTACTTATATATGTCCATAAATAATAACAGTGTTCTGGTTTTTTTTTTTTAAAAATAGCTTGCATAAGTGGTACCAAGATGTGTTTACACTCACTGTTATGCTGATACATTGATCCAGTTCAGAGGTTGGCAAACAATGGCCCAGGGGCCAAAATCTGATCCACCACCTGTTTTTGTGCAGCCTTCAAACTGAAAAAGTTTTTTTTTCTTTTTCAAATGAACATTTGCAATCAATTTGATGATATGAAGCATTAACTTTGAACCTCAATTAGATGAAATTTTACCCCATAAAGGGAGCCCTATTTTTCTCATTAGTAGACTTGTATTACAAAATAAAATAAAGTAGTACCTAATTTTTACTACTATATTTTGAGTTTCAAAAAAAAAAAAAAAAAAAAAACAACCACCCACATGGAAATTTTTCTGGAACTACATAAGTACCTATCTAATACCCTCAACTGATAGCTTGGCTTGTAAGATCTAAAAAAGTAAACTTGATCAAGGGAAATCATTAATATTGACAATTGATGCTTTTCCATTTTATAAGTACATGATTATTTATTTATCCATTAATTAATAAACCAAATTTCATTGTTTTGTATTTTTTGCTATTAGAAACAATGCTTCAGGACTATCTTTATGTGTGTCCTCTTACACACGAATGACTCTCTATGAATGAACTTAAATGTGGTTTTGTTGGCTTAGAGGGTATGTGTACCTTCATCTTTTTTATATATTGCCTATTCATTACACAAAGTGCTCTGACAGTTTACATCCCAATCGGTGGGAGAATTTCTCACCAATTACTTAACCAATACTTGTTAATTTCTTAAACTTTCTATAATGTGATTAATATAATTTCATATTTGAATTATGAATTACCTAAAAACATGTCTTGTAGTTTCTAAAATCTATTTTTGAATCTATCATTCTCTTTCTATTGTATGGACTTTTTTATTAAAAAGTTGATCTAACGGAAACTGGCATGCAGATATTTACAACATAGTACCTAGTCAATTTGTATCAACGTTCCATGTGTTCTTGAGAAGAATTTGTATTTTATAAATGCATTCTGTTCTTTCTATAAGCAATAAAAGCAATCACTTCTCAGCCTTTTGGCTGAGATCAAGTGTAGTACAGGCAACCAAACCAATCATTTATAATGTTGAACTCTATCATCTACTTTTTATTTTAAGATTTTATTTATTTATTTGAGAGAGAGAGATTTGTATGAGAGAGCACATAAGCAGGTGGTAGGGGGCGGGGGACAGGGGAGGAGCAGAGAGAGAAGGAGAAGCCCACGTGCCATTGAGCAGAGAGCCCGATGCAGGCTCCGTCCCAGCATCCCAAGATCATGAGCTGAGGCAATGCAGACGCTTAACTGACTGAGCCACTAACAACCCTATCATCTACATTTGCCTGATTTATTTAATTACTCTTACAGAAAGGCATGCATTATTGCAAATTAAATTTCTCTTTGACCTGTAATCAATGATTGCTTTATATATTTGGGCCTGTATTGTTAGATACATATAGATTTAATTTTGTTTTGTGTTCCTAGTAAATGGCTCCTTCATCATTAAGTCATGACTCTCCTTTTACCCAAAAATCTACTTTCCAATATTGATAATGATGTATCAGCTTTCATTTGCTTGCTATTTCCAGTTATATTTTTCTCCATATCTTTATTTTCTATCTTCCAATAACAGGATATTTTTTTTAATAACAGGATATTTTAAAAAAAATCTCTCAAAGGACTAGGTCATTTTATTTTTCCAGTTTTAAAATTAGTCCTTTCACAGAAGAATGTATTTTGTTGGCAGGTAATGTACTTGCTGATATACTTGCAGATCTTTAAACCATCATATTGTGCATTCTCTGTTTACCATACTTTTTTTTGCCTCTCTTTTATTCTTTTCTTAACTTTTATCTATGTAAGCCCATTTTACTCCCTTAATTCTTTTGAATGTGCTCATTTTATTCTTAATTGCCTACTCTTAAGTTTAAAAATAATTAATAGACTTTATTTTTAGTTCAGTTTTAGATTCATAGAATAATTGAGTAGATTGTATGTAGAGTCCCATATATAACACACCTCCAGCCTTATTATACAGTTTTATTTTTAAAATTTTGCACCAGTGTAACACTTTTATTACAGTTAATGAACCAATATTGGTACAGTGTCATTTACTATAATCCATAGTCTGCATCAGGTTTCACTCTTTGTTTTGTAGAGTTCTATGGGTTTTGACAGATGCATAATGATCGGTATGCGCCATTACATTTTCATACAGAATGGGTTTACCTGTGCTTCACTTATTCATCCCTTTCCTCCCTTCCCCGGAATCCCTTGCAACCACTGATCTTCTCACTGTTCCCATCATTTTGCCCTTTCCAAATTGTCATGTAGTTGGAATCCTATATTAATTACCCTACCCAGAGTGGCTTCTTTCACTTAGCAATATGCATTTAAGGTTCCTCCATGTGTTTCTGTAGCTCAATAGTTTTTTGTTTTGTTTTGTTTTGTTTTGTTTTTTTTTGATAATGAATGCTCCGCTGTATAGCTAGCTGTGCCAGTTTGTTTATCCATTCACCTACTGGGTTGCTTCCAGTTTAGGACAATTACAAATAAATATTTGTATGCAGCCTTTTGTGTGGACATGAGTTTTCAACTCATTTCGGTAAATACCAAGGAGTGTGATGCTGCATCATAGAGTGAATATGTTTGGTTTTACAAGATGCCACCAAACTGTCTTCCAAAGTGTCCTCACTATTTTCATTCTCTCCAGAGACAATGGGCATTGCTGTTGCTCTGCATTATATGCAGCATTGGATGCTGTTAGTTTTTTAGATTTTAGCTATTCTAATAGGTATGTAGTAGTGGTATCTCATTTTTATTTTAATTTACAATTCCCTAATGACATATGATATTGGGAATATTTATTTTGTATTAATAGACTATATTTTAAAAATAAGCTTCTTTATTTTATTAACAGGTATAATTTTAATTTCTCATGGGAGAATTTTTCCCTTCCCAGGTCCAGACAGACAGCAAATTTCCTGTCCCAACGTGTGCTAGTGGATTAACTTTTGCCTGTTTCCATTTCATAGGGGTTACATTCCTCACAGTCATTTGGGTTGTACAGGAGTTTCAGAATCAACTTTTGCTCAGTGGTTTCAAATCCATATTTTCTACCTGGTAGTGGGCCATAGGGTTCCAGATAGCCATGATGCTGCTGTAACCCTGGCATATGTGATTCCTCTTTTTTTTTTTTTTTTTTTTGGTTTGGTATTACTTCCTAGTTCCTGGAATTTGGCTTTTCCATTTGTTCTCTCATTCCTAACTATCTGTTAAGTAAGGCATAATCTAGGGGCACCTGGGTGGCTCAGTTGTTTAGGCCTCTGCCTTCAGCTCAGGTTATGGTCTCAATGTCCTAGAATCAAGCCCCACATCAGGCTTCCCACTGGGTGCTCTGTGGGAGCTTGCTCTCCCTCTACCTCCCCCTGTTTGTTTTCTCTCTCTCTCTCTCTTTCTCTCTCTCTCTCTCTGTCAAATAAATAAAAAAATAAGGCATCATTCAAACGCAGCCTCTCACTTTATGGGATAGAAGCTAAATAGTTTACAAAATTACTGAGATAATAGAATTTTATAATGAGGATATGTGAATATTTTTCTTTATTTACATTAGGAAAAAAATTTAAATAAAAAAGCTAAGTTACCATCTTAAGAAATAGAAAAGAGAAGAGCAAAGTAAAACCAAAGAAGCAGAAGGAAGGAAATAATGAAGAAGAGATGGTGGGTTTCTTTTTTTTTTTTTTTTCATTTTAAAACAGAAAAGTAACTGAGAAAAATCAGTAAGATGAAAGGCTGAATTAAAAAAAAATAAATTTTATAAAACTCTACCTAGAACAATCAGGAAATAGAAAAGAGACACAAATTTAAAACTAAAAATCTAAGATGGGATAATACTATAGACTTTTATTCATAGAAGATACGGAAAGGATAATAAAAGAATATTGCCAACTATGCCTACAAATTCAACAGCTTAGATTAAATGGACTGATATAATTTAAAATAAAATGCTGTCTTGACCCAATTTGAGGACTTGCCTAGACATTGGTCAATTCCCTTTCCTGTACCCATTGGAGTCCACACTCCAATCACCTCCTTATAATATTATCATACCCTGTACTACTCTTCATCTGTCTGTATCACCCCAGGGCCAGGTGCCAAACAACCAGTGAGAACTACAACCCATATTCCATGAAACTGTTCCAATTAGCCAATCTACAGGAAACCCAGGAAACCAACCTGATCCATTTCCACTTACTATACAAAAGCTGACCTTTACAGCTCCAGTTTGCTGTCACCTTACACCCCAGGTGCAAGTTTTCACGTGGTCCTGCCCAGCAGCTTTCTCTTAATATGGAGCAGTCTGTAACAGAGAGATCTGCCTTTCACCTACCCAAGTGTCCTACTGTGTCCCACCATCAAGATTCTTTAAGTCTTATAAAATAATAAATGCCTTGAAAGACACAAACTATCAAAACTTATTCTCCAATAAATAGATTACCTAAGTAATACCTGCTATGATTTAAATGTTTGTGTCTTCTCAAAATTCACACGTTGAATATTAACTGCCAAAAGTAATGGTACTGATAGCGAAGGTTTGGGCAGGTTATTAGATCATGAGTATGGATTCTGATTAACAGGATTAATACTCTTATAAAAGAGGTGCCAGAGCAATTTTTTGCACCTTCTACCTTGTGAGGACACAGTAAGAAGGCTCCAGTTGTGAACTAGGAAGAAGGTCCTCACCAGATCATCACCATGCCGAAACCTTGACCTTGGACTTACCAGCTAAAGTCAGAATTGAGAAAAATAAATTTGTTGTTTAGAAACTACCCAGTCTCTTTCACATCAGCCTAAAAAAAATACTACAGCTATTAAATAAATTGAATCCATAGCTAAAATCATCCAATAAAGAAAACTCTAGGCCTCATTGATTTCACTAGCAAATTCTCCCACATATTAAGAAATAACACAAACACTACACAGTACCTTTCAGTAGATGAGAAAGGAGGGAACACTCTACAACATATTTTATGATGCCAGCATTACCTTGATATCAAAACCAGATAAAAACATTAAAAGGCAGAAACACCATAAATCAATATACTCATGAACATATATGAAATAATCTCAATAAAACACCACCAATTGAATTCAGTATATGTAAAATATAATTCCATCAAATAAAATTTATCTTAGGAATACAAAGCCAGTTCAACATTCAAAAATCAACCAGAGTCATCTATCATATCAGCAGAATAAAATTAAAACAAAAAAAAAGGTAATTACCTTAATGGATGTGGAAAAGCATTTGATAAGGCTTAACAGATTCATTTATAATAAAAACTCTCAACAATCTAGCGATAGGAAAAAATTTCTTGAACATGAAAAAGGGCATCCACAGGGAGAAAGAGCATAAGCTATTATTACACTCAGTTGTGAAAACCTGGATGCTTTCTCCCTAAAATTGGGTACAAGATAAGGATGCACTTGCTTCCTACTCCTATTCATCACTATACTGGAAATCCTGGCCAATGAAATAACACACGAAAAAGAAATAAAAGGAATAAAAATTTTAAAAGGAAGAAATGAAACTCTCTTTTCACAGCTAATACCATCTACATAGAAAATCTCAAGGATTGGTTCAAATTAAACCACCAAGAGCTATGACTACATAACTATTACAATGGCAAGAAACAAAAACAAACACAAACATCTGACGTTGCCAAGTGCAATGAGGACAGAGAGTAATTGGAATTCTTATGCATTGCTGGTGTGGGTGCAAAATTATATGGCAAAACATTTTGGCAACTTCTAATAAACATACACCTATCATCAGATTCAGTAATCTTGCTTCTAAGTATTTAATCAAAAGAAATGAAAATTTATGGTCATTCAAAAACCTATATATGGATGGTTTTAATAGCTTTACTCAGAATCACCAAAAACTGGGAACAACCTGAATGTCTTTCAACACATGAATGAATTAAGCTGAGGAACATCCACACAATGGAATATTACTCAGTAATGAAAAAGAATGAACTTCCCAAGCGGAATTGCATGGATGAATCTCAAATGCATATATTATGTAGTCTTAAAAAGCTGCATATTACTGATTGCATTTAAATGTTTTTCTAGAAAAAGCAAAACTAAACAGAGAAGATATCAGTAGTTGCAAGGGCTTGAGTAGAGAAGGACTGATTACATAAGAGTAGCGTCAGGGAATTTTTTTATATCATGGAGGCATCATATTTACTGTTTTCCATGGCAATTACATGATTTTAAAATTTTTGTCAATTTTTGAAGAACTACATACTAAAAGAGTAAATTTTATTGTACATAAATTTTAAAATAAAATAATAACATGCATCTTTATTATCATATCATACTGTATCTTTTTCTCATTAAAAATAAATACTCATTACATATGTAGCTGGATTTTGTAATTAACATTCCCACCTTCCTGTGGAAGTTCCAATACTAGTCACTGGCTGAGTTAAGAATTAGAGAGATGATCTGATTTGCAATCATCATTTTCATGTTCTAAATAAACTAATTTATATTTCCAAAATTTTTTCCTAAGATGGATGACTCCAGTAATTCTTCACCTCCCTCATTCCATTTCCAGTAACACTAATAACTTGGGTTTTCCTAAATTGGCCCCACCCTAAGGCAAAGACAACCTCCTGTGGGGATCAGCTTCTTGGTGAGAATAGGATGTTTCCACCCACCACTGTATATTGACACTTGCTATGCTTCTAGCCATAAATCACTTGATGACATCACATTGTTGCTATAAATCCATGAACAAATAAGCTATCCTTCCATTAGGGAACATAAAATGGTCCATTTTCAGACTCAGTCTGCATACTGTTTATGGGTTGCTTGCTGCTTTCAGGGTTTTTACAAGAGAACATCCACTGTTTCTTTCTGGCGCTACTCCAGAGAGCAATGTTAACATTGCCCATTTTCCAAGATATTTGGTGGGAACACTGCATAACAGAGCCACATTTTCCATCAGGGACCTGCACCATATTTTAGTCTCTATTTTCCCAGACAAATTAAACCCACTGTTTTATGAGCTTCTTCAAACGGGCTACACAGTAGCTCATTTTATTAAGTATGGATACTGCCGCTCAGAAAACCAATCATATGATAACAGAGCCTAGAACTTACAGATTCTAGGACATATTAATTACTACCTCAGTATCTGACTCTAAATTACTTACCTTCCTTAAGGAAAGTTGGGCAATGGGCTAGCGTATGACATTGGAATGGAAAGCACCATAAGCTCAGGTTGTCTGCTGAGGTGGGGAAGGGTGGAACAGTATGGGATCATTAAGCACTGAGCATCAAGAAGGGAGTACATTTTTACACCACTCATTCCTTCATTTCTTTATTTGAGCCAAAAAATGAAGCTCCAGTATCAACACTCAATTCTATAATTTTCCTTCATGTTTTTAAAGTCTGCACTTTAGTTTGAGATTTCAACCCAAAAGTAAGTCGTAGTAACAATGAATAAGTGGCAAAGAGATTCCTCAGTTTAGCTCAAAGAAAGAGATGATAGATAGATGATACATAGCTGAAGCTACATGCATATACACTTATAGAAATGTGTATCCATTTATAATTATATGTAATTTATAGAAATGTATACATATTTATAGAAACACAAGGATTCAAAGTTTTGAATTGTTACTGACTAGCCCATTCAGTTATTATTGTTAGATTATCCAAGCCAATCCCTGGTTTTTGTTTCTTTTATTTTTTGACTCTTTGTCATCAAAATTGAATTACTTAGGTTCAAAAGGTTTGGGATGGTTCCTTGGTTATTTCTATGATTCCTGGTTCTTTCACTTAACAAATAGCAATTAGAGTAACACTCAATAAGGTAGGCTAAATTCATTTATGCTATGACAGCCACCATAGTGAGGGTTGCCTAGGTTTTATCATTTTAAAACCACTACAACTCTATGGGGCATGCGCTGTTATTATTCCCACCTTGTAGATTAGAAAAATAAGCATCAGAATATTGAAAACTTACCCAAAGTTGTCCAACTTGTTAAAGAGGATCCTGATTTTTGAATGCATGTTTAAATGACTCCAGGGAACATTCTCTTAGAAATAACGTAACCCTGACCCAATTATTCGTAATTTAAATAAGACAAGTGAGTATGTTGCTATTTGGTAAATAAAGGACCTTACTAGGAAAGAGAGAGTTATCGTGAACCGCTTAGAGAATATAATAAAAGCTATATATAGACCATCTCCCTCCAAAACCATCTGTAAATATACTCAAAATATTTTTCATAATTCTGCCCACTGATTTGAGATGTTCAAAAAGAAACCTAACAATAAGGCCATTTAAAATCTGTATTTGGGGATCCCTGGGTGGCGCAGCGGTTTGGCGCCTGCCTTTGGCCCAGGGCGCGATCCTGGAGACGCGGGATCGAATCCCACGTCGGGCTCCCGGTGCATGGAGCCTGCTTCTCCCTCTGCCTGTGTCTCTGCCTCTCTCTCTCCCTCACTGTGTGCCTATCATAAATAAATAAAAAAAAAGATTTAAAAAAATAAAATCTGTATTTGTCTATTCCTTTCTTAAACCAATAGGATATGTATATATGAAATTTTTATGATAAGGAATTGGCTGTCTGCTGTTTTGCTGTCTGCAATCTGGACATTCAGGAAAGCCAGCAGTATGGTTCTGGTCTGAGTCCAATGGCCTGAGAACCTGAGAAGCAGACCGTGTAAGTCCCAGTCTGTGTATAAAAGACTGATGTCCCTGCTCCAGAAGACAGGCAGGAAGAAAAAAGGAATGAATTCTTCCTTCCTCTACCTTTTACACTATTCAGGCCCTCACTGGATTGGGTAACACCCACCCACAATGGGGAGAGCATTTACCTTTACTGAGTCCTCTGACTCAAAGGCTACCTCATGTGTAACACCCTCACAGGAACACCCAAAAATAATTTTTATTTAGATACCTGAGCATCCTCTGATCCAGTCAGGTTGACACATAAACTGAACTAACACACCCTTACGTCTCAAGTGATTTTGCATTTTTGTTGGTTTTATTTGTTTACAGTAGTTTCAAGGCAATTTGGGATCATGAAGAGATATAAAAGGTGGGCAATACAAAATGCAAAGTCCAGGCTTCATTGTCAGATCAGCCTAAATTTAAATTTATCTTTCTGGGGCACCTGGGTGGCTCAGTCGGTAAGGTGTCTGACTCTTAGTTTCAGATCAGGTCATGATCTCAGGGTCATGAGATCAAGCCCAGGGTCAGGCTCCATGCCCAGTGCAGGGCCTGCTTGAGACTCTCCTTCTCTCTCTGCCCACCCCCTAATTTTCTCTCTCAAATAAATAAATCAAGTCTTTAAAAAAATTTTATCTTTCTGATCTTCTTACTATGGGAATGTGAGCAAGTTATTTAAAATCCCAAGATTCCATTTCCCCATATATAAAGAGAGGATTAACTTCATGGATTTTTATTAGGCTTTAAAGAAGATATATTTGAAACCCAGCAAATTCTTTGGTACATACTATAGGGACTCGATATCTAGAAGTAGTTACTGTTAGTCCAAAATTCAGTGTGGCATAGTACATGTGTGCACATGTATTGGGGACTCCATTCCCCCTCCAGAGGATATTAATAATAATTACATAAAATCCCACAAAATGCAAATTATTTGTGATTTTCACTGGAAAAACATGGAGCTGTTTCTCTGCCTTGGGTGATGATGGTGGTGGTGGTGATATGTGTTTGTGTTGGGGTGGGTGGGGGCTTCTCCCTTTCCAAATAATTGAGTTAGAAGTACGTTGTTTGTTCCACATAAAAATACTCTACCCCAACCAGGAGAAAAAACATTAAATAAAATAAAGAAAGCCCTATACAATTAAAAACCAAAAAAATTGGCAAGATGGACCTGATCTGCAAGGAGAAATGTGTTGTTCATGAAGTAAAATTTGAAGAAAATAAGAAGTGTGTGGCAGAAACATGTGAAAAACTGAATTAACAAAATGTCCTTATATTCAATATCAAATAGTCCATTAAACTAACAACAAGAGCAGCAAAAAGATGTACAGGGAAGAGCAGCTGACCAAGAGCACTCAGCTGTGCTGGTCACAGCAAATAGAGATCAGGAGACTCATAGGTGACAGCAGCAAGTGGAAATCCCTGGGAGATACAGCAAGAACTAGATGATGACATGGGATTTTCCCTTCCTGAGGTCTCTGTCACAGAATTTCCAACGCAACTTGATGCAGAAAAAATTAGAACCATGCTTTTCTTTTATGCTTTCCATGTGGATAGAGTTCCAAAATCACATCATGGCAATGATACCACTAATGCCTTGATTCAAATGAAGAATCTTCGAAAGGTAAAGATCACTCAACATTTTATCACCACATTCACCTCCAAATAGGTATATTTCTGGGGCTCCAGGAAAACTGTCCTTTATCTGGCTTTAAATGAAGATTTAATTGCGACCAGGAACTCATCTCAAGTGTCCATCTTTAAATTAAGATTGAAGTCATTGCCTTCCGAGGGTTGTTTTCAATTTTTGTGGGCAGAAGTGACTGGTCAGAGTACCGGAGAAATTGGAATGTCTGCTGGTAGTTCATCAAATAGTTGCCAGCCTAAATATGACCCAAATTGTGTTTTCTTATTGAGGCTTCATTTGGGCCTAAGTCTTGTTCCAAGACCCTGGTCTTTCGACAGGAAAGCTCTAGATGCCAAGTATCAGCAAGGAAACATAATTATTACTAAAATTGAAGCAGGTACTATGAAATCTTTTCATTTCAATTTGGAAATATAAGATGAAGAGTTTAATATTAACTCAATCAGTCAGTTTAAATTAGGTCACAGTGTATTACAGTTAATAGCATTAAGATCACTAATACAGCTCCTTGAAAAACAAGCGAAGTATTATAGTTAGTCCAAGTAGACATATTCTACAACGATTTGATTATATTTATATGTTTTCTTGCAAACTCCAGTGGTATTTCTCAAGATTTTTTAGGTGTCAACATATGGTTTCAATTTCTCTGAAATATATAGCATAGCTTGTTCTCAGAGCAAATGCTGCCAAACAGGACTTGTAAATGTATCTTGAGGTAAAACTTAACATCTCCTCCTTTCCTATAGGGCTCCTTGACTAATGCCTGCATAACCACCTCAGATGGAAAATCACACCATTACCCAAACGAGGTTTTCTCAACTGAAAAGGGAAACGCGTTTCCCTTTCTTATGTCTACTAATCTATACAATCACACAAGTTTTGCCCATCGAGAAGATAAAAATGTAGGCATGTTTAGCTACTTCATAGTTGCCAGTGATGATCAATTTTGTAACAACTCAAACTAAAGGGATTGGGCTACACCATCAGTAAAGCAGAATATTTTCCATAGAAGGCATCTTTAAATGATTCTGAAAATTCCCTGGTCTGCTGTTGCTCCAAACACAGAAAGAGGAAAATTTTTAAAGGGCTATATTTGATGTCTAATAAAAATATTGCCAGAAATTGTGATAACTCTCTATTTCCTGATGGAGCAAATATTTGTATAGAATTGTTTAATTTTAAGGTACATTTCAAATTCACTATTTGTGCACTTAATACACATTCAAAAGTTTTCTGTTTATCTTGTGTGTGTGTGTATGCATAGATATGTGTATATATATGTATAAAACGTGTGTATTTGTCTGTTTTTTTTAAATAAAACTCAGAGATGTAAATTTAAAAATTCAGTCTGACATGTGTATGTTTTGTCTATACTATAACCCGAATCCAAGTAGTGTATGAATCCACTTTTATTTTTAACACCTCATAGACATTTCCCTATGTTATAAATTCTCAGGGAACATGGAGTTGGGTGGTTTCATTGGTTTTGTACAGCATTCATCCCCGTCGAATACGTGTGTACCCACTGCTGATAAAGATTCAACATGGCTCATAAACAGAAAATATTTCAAACTTTTGTTTTTATATTTGGGTAACAAGATGACAAAATTTGTGAGAAAAGGAAGGATTTTTGTCTCTGAAATTGTCTCCTAAGTTCCAAATGATTATCTTGAAGTCATAAACAATCCAGCAGTCCATTAAACCGTATCTCTCAATTACTCACGATTTCCACGCTTGGCCACCTTCACACTATTACTGTTTTGTCTCATACCAAAGATGTTTATAAAATATGTATAAAGAAACAGACTAAATAGAACAGGACAATGGTGTGCTTCAGTGAGAACAGAGCATGTTTGGTGCATTTCCCTCAGCAACATTGGGAACATGTTGTAGGAAGATTAAGACTCCACTTACTTTTGTGAGTTTAATACTTTCTTTCTTTTGATTGTAAAAAATAAAAGAGATTATATGTAGAAATGTTTAAAAATACATATAAAGGAAGAGAATAAAATGAAAAGTTGCCTAAACCACTGCACAGAGATGTGTAACCACTTGTGTTTCTGTCTTCTTAAAAAAAAAAAAAAAAAGACCTGTAACCTACAGAATTTCCTTAAAATATAAAGATGGCTCAGACCCCCTAAATTTCTTAGAGGTCCTGGTACCTTGTCTCTGATGCTTCAAATAAACAATAGCTCACATTAATTATGAATGGCCTTTTGGTGGCTGGATTTTGGGGCAGTGTACAAAGGGACCTCAGGCCTCCCCAAATCTTTCCTGTTATTAGTAACTGATTCCTCTGGGATAACATTTAATTTATCCTCTAAACTGAAAATATTTTGAAGGGCTAGATAACCAGTCAAAATTAACAAACTAGGACTCATAGTATGTAGTGCATAATTGTATGGTGTTGGTTCCAGAGAATAGTCATAGGGAGAAAGGCATTTGATGGAAGCTGGGTTGAGATGGACAAGGGTGAGGACTATTAGGAACAGGTGCCTTTCTATTATTTTTGAGCTAGAGCACCAGAGAGAGATCAAGGTGGGGAAGAGGAAAGGGAGAAGCATGGAGGGAGAGGGAGAAAGAGAATCTCCAGCAGCTTCCGTGCTCAGCCCAGATCCCTATAGGAGCTCAATCTCACAACCCTGAGATCATGATCTGAGCCAAAACTGAGAGTTGGTTGCTTAACCAAATGAACCATCCAGGTGCCCCAGGAACAGGTGCTTTTAAGAGCAAATCTATTGGGCACATGTGCTTCCTTCCACAACTCAGAAGCACAGATTTATAGCTCTTTCTGACATTTAAGAAGCAATTGTGATTCTAAAGAAGCTGTGCTTTGCTAGGTTAGCCACCCAGGTGCTGGAGCTGTGCTGGAATTCCGATTCTCTCACTTGACAGCTGTGTGCCCTGGGCACATTTACCAAACCTTGTGGGGTCTGTGTTTTCATCTGTGAAATGGGAATTATCGTCCCTAGTGGCATTTGACTGTCAAGAGGAGTCCATGAGGCAATTAATGGGGACTCTTAGGGAAGTGTCTGGGATATAGGAAGCGCTGCCTAAGTATTGGCTCTTGAGAATACAACTCTACCTAGAGGTAGATGGATGAACGCAAGGAGGCCTTGCCCTTGAAGAGCTCACGTCCAAAGCATGGATCTGGTCCGTCTCATGTGCTAACTTCAACTAAGAATTCTGAGGTTTTAACTCAAGTTCAGAGAAAAAAGGAGCACCTGGTATGTAGAAGACGGCATTATCATCGTAAGTGTCGTGCATTTTCAGGACTTTCCTAGTAAGATGAAGGAAAAACAAAATCAACATTTTCATGAGTTATTTTTACAACCTAATGATCTCCCTTAAAACATAAGTGCATGGCCTAATGTAACGTAATACTCTTTCATTCATAAAGTTTATGTATTTGAGTTACTTGCAGTGAACATTCATGCAACAATTTGTTTCATTTTTGACATATTTTCTACCCCCAAACCACTGTGTTCTTCCATTTCATAAAAAGGAATAGAGAAATCATAAAGAAGACATATGAAAAAAAGAAACAATAATTAAGAAGTGACGATTGTATTTTGGAAGAAGGACCAGCTTTTGTTAGATGCATCTGTTTCTTACTTGGCTCCCTAAAGTTCTGTTCATCACGTATTTCGCTGCAAAAATACTTGGCTTTATAATGATTTGAAAGCCTGTTTCTGTTTGCTTCAATCTGCCACAAGCAAACGGAGGCAAACAAATGCTTGGTAAATGAAGAATGATCAAAATGGCCTAATACATCAGCCTAGCCAATAACAGATGTCCTCTCTGGATAGCCATTTACAAAATTACTGACAATGCAAATCATGATCAGAAAAACAAATCTGTAAGGTACAATTCTTTTAACTTAAATTAATCATACATAAATCTGTAGAGTTAGCTGGCCTTGAATATATGCCCATATATGCACATCTTTATCAATCTTCATGTACATCTCTGTATTTCATTTCCAAATACGTAAACATCTGCTGGAACTATACCCTTCTCAGTGTAGTTGAGTTATAGCAAAAAGCTTGACTTTAGGGGCTTATAAAAAAAAAATCCTCTTTCATTTAAAAAAAAAAAAACCCAAAACATTGAAAGTGGAAAAATCTTACCACAAAATTAATATTTACATAAATGGATTTTCTCTATATATAACTAAACAGTCACATCAATCATTTGAAACTTAAAATGTATTCTTTAACTCAACAACTACATTCCTTATTCAAAATTTATCATTTGTAGCTAATTCATTAGCAATATTTCTCCTAGTTGAGCAAAATAATGGAAACATAACATTTACTTTACTCCTAAGATACAGATATTAGAATTAGAATCTGATTTCTAGTAAATGTATTTAATAATTTAAAAGTTATTTTTGGGAAAAAAATATGTTATATGGGTTTTTAGAGATAAAGTTAACTATATGTGGTCTTTGGAGCCTTAATTAGAAGAATATAGTTCTAAAATATGTCCCTTGTTTAATGTACCAGAACCAAAGTGTAGAAACACCTTAACAGATTGTCATACAAATTAGCTCCATTTAAAACTGTTTTCATTACTTTCTTCTGATTTTCTAGTTTGTAGACATCCCAAAAGAGCAGAGAAAATCAGGGGACAGAATGTGTGTAATTTCAATCTGAAGTTAAGTATTGTTAATATTAAAGTACATTTTTTATTTTTTAATAATAAATTTATTTTTTATTGGTGTTCAATTTGCCAACATACAGAATAACACCCAGTGCTCATTCCGTCAAGTGCCCCCCTCAGTGCCTGCCACCCAGTCACCCGCACCCCCCGCCCTCCTCCCCTTCCACCACCCCTAGTTCGTTTCACAGAGTTAGGAGTCTTGCATGTTCTGTCTCCCTTTCTGATATTTCCTACCCATTTTTTAAAATTTTTATTTATTTATTCATGAGAGACACACACACACACAGAGGCAGAGACACAGGCAGAGAGAGAAACAGGCTGCATGCAGGTAGCCTGATATGGGACTAGATTCTGGGTCTCCAGGACCACACCCTGGGCTGAAGGCAGCACTAAACAGCTGAGCCACCCAGTGCCCAGCACATTTCTTTTTTAAGTAATTTAGTAATTTTGATTTTACATGATCAACATTACACTGTATATAATTCCCATGATACTTTATTTCCTTAACTCTGTAATATAAGCAATTTCTTATGTCATCTAAACCAACAGATGAAAATGAGCTTTGAAAATTGGACTCTAATGGCCATCTAATTCCAATGGTCTGTAATTGGAGTCCGCCAACCTTTTTTATGAAAGACCAGGTAGTCGAGATGTTTGGTATTGAGAACCAGTGGTCTTTTTGCCAACTACTTAGCTCTGCTCTTGCAAGTCCAAAGCAGACTGACTATGGGCAAACAAATGGGTGTGGCTGTTTCCAATACAACTTTATTTATGGTTATTAAATTTTGAATTTCATGGAATATGTACATGTCACAAAACATGATTCTTCTTTTCATGTTTTTTCTCAACCATTTAAAAATGTAAAAAACCATCCTTAACTCCTAGGCAAAATAAACAGGAGGCCAGCTGAATTTGGCATCAGATCTTAGTTTGATGATCCCTGGTCTATAGCTCCTTTAACTTACGATATCTCTGAGTCTCTCCTAGGGAAGCTATGATTTTGTTTACCTGTTTTGATTCCATATTGGACCTTTTTATAATATCTGAAAAGAGTGCCAGCAGTTACTTGACTTTTAATGGAAACATTTAACCAACTGAGATATTTTGTTGTTAGGGCTTCTAGAAATTCATTCTAAACTGGGCATCTCCCACACTCTAAATCCAAGCTGATGTAGAGGAGGAAACATTTTCCTCAACCTTCTTAGGGTTGCTTACTGACTGGGTGTGCAAATTAAACTGACAAAGACAGGTTAACAGTTTTTTTTTTTTTTAAGCATACATATTTATTTAAGTTTTATGTGACCTGGAGCCTCCATAAGGAAATGAAGACCCAAAGAAACATTAAGACCTGTGCACGTTAAATGCTAGGTGTGATGAGTGGAAGTTCTAGAGAAATACAGGTTAAGGAGTATGAAGTAATGGTAGTAAACTGAGGAAAAGTCAGTGAGGCCTTTTGTTCAAATTCTGCTTGAGATCCCTTTGTTCTCAGAGATAAGGATGCTCCTTTCCTGTGGATAAAGGGTGGCACCTCTCTCATGAATGTTTTATGACCTGCTTCAGGACAGAAAAGCAAGCAGGCAAGCAGGTCAGAGTAACCTGCCTGTTTCTGCCATTTTTTCAAACACCTTCAACTTGAAATATTCAATATGCCAAGGTGCCATATTTTGGGGTAGCATGTCCTGAACCCTACCCAGAATTTATGGACGTTTGAAATAGTTTGCTTTCTTACCAGTAATTGTGATTTGTCATTGTTCTTTCAAATGGCTACTTTCAAAATGATGACAGGTGATTAAAAAAAAAAAAAAGATATGCTGCCATTTGTGAGAAATACTTCTTAAGGTGAGAAAAAAGGAAAAATACTAAAGAAGCTACTGTGTGAGAAAAATCAACAAAGGCAGCATATGCCTTCCTTTCAAAACATCAGGTCTGAGAGGGCTCCAAAGGAGCGTTCTAACTTGGGAAAGGAGGCCAGAACCTTCTGTAGGGCAGGTGGTGCCTTCCAGCAACAACTTTCTGGAATGGTTGGTCAAGGATGGTTCTATCAGAAGGAGGAATTATTCCTATGAATTAACAGCCACTGTTTGGGCAATTTGGATTTTATTAAAAAGGACGGGGTAAGAGGTGGGGCTACTGTCAGGTGTAAGAGGGGATGAGGAGAAATGACTGGGGGTTGGGGAGACACGCAGAGGGCTATGGTGGAAAATTCACTGTCACACTGCACTAGTGACCTATTACAGAGTACTTAAATTAGAACTATACCTTATAAATAGGCCATTTGCTAGAGTCTGTATCACTTTTTCTTCTATTTCCACAATGCTAAAAACAGGATTACTGTGTGGGCTTAATTACTATAAGAAAGTTATTGTTAAATTCTCTACTGATTATATTTAACAGGTGGATGCAGTAAATTCAGCCGCAATCAGATCCATGATGCAGAAATGTGTCATTAAAAATCCTCAAATAAGGCGCGGGTTGAGCAATATTCAACAGACCAATTATTTTCCTCAAAGCAATTAAATAACAATAACAATATTAGCTTTTCCTAGAATGAATGATGATCATATGACAGGAACATTATCTTATGACAGACCATGAGCTAGGTATTATAATCTTTTTTTTTAAAGATTGTATTTATTAAAAAAAAAAAAAAGATTGTATTTATTTATTTGACAGAGAGTAGAACACAAGCAGGAGGAGTGGCAGGGAGAGGGAGAGAAAGAAACATGGGGCTGGATCCCAGGACCCCAGGATCATAACCTGAGCTGAAGGCCGAGATTTAACAAGTGAGCCACGCAGCATTATAATCTTGATTTTATAATCTTGATTTTAAAAATGAAGCTGCCAAAACTTAGAGATTTTAAGCAACATAGATCACATAGCCAACGGAAGTGAGCATCTGAACTCGGGTAGCCTTGTGCCTACCATATCCTTAACTATTAGGCCACAGAGATAAAGACTCGATTATTGACGACTCGGCTTAAAACTACTTACAGATCATATCTGCAGAATTTATTCTCTGGGGAAATTTTATTTCTAGAAAAATAATTGGCAAAACGACCTACAATAGTGACCGCTTCTCAGTGTATGTAAGGACCGCGTTAGTGATTTCACCATGCAATTTCACTGGTCCCTGCAATATGCCCAAAAGTGTAGAATTTAATCTTGTTAGAGAAAATCAGTCCTCAAGAGAAGATTCATGGGCAGAACCCAGTCACTCTTCTTTTTCCTCCAGAATTAAGAGCCAAACTCTAACATGTTCTTTTAGATTTCCTAAAAGGAAGGGGGGAATAATGACCCAGGAGAGCACACTGAGACAACACAATTTGCATATCTTAACAGCCTCCCATGGTGCCCTGCAAATGGAGAACAGTTGAAGGATATAGAGTTCCTTTTACACAGCATAACCAGCGGAAATGACCACTGATGTTAATTTGAAACAGAATGGGACAGCTACACTGAGGTGCCTTGAGGAAGTATACAAAGAGAGCCTTCTCTCTTGCACGAGGTGCTGACATTGGGTGAGTCCATCCTGCGCAGCTGATGGTAGGAAGGGCACATCCTGAAATCTCAACACCTGGATAGAACTCGGGAGATTTTGAAAGAAAGCTAGACAGACGGTTTCTCATAATGACACTGCAAAAATCCCAAAGGCATCTGCAGCTGGCTCGCTTAGAATCTGAGTTAAAAAAAAAAAAAAAAAAGACACAACTTTTTTCTAGAAAGGCTCATTTATCCATGTAAACAAAGTTAAGCTACTTAATAAATCCTTTCTAAGTTCCCATTTGGGGTAGACCTATTTTTGCCTTACGGCTGTTTCTGGGGGCTCGGAAATTCTTGGTTGTCATCAACCTGCTTTAATCCCAAGCACAGCCCCAGAACAGAGAAGCGTCCGTTCATATTGAAAGCAACTGAACAATCCTTGCAGAATTTGATTTTCTATTTGTTTCCCCCCATTAAAAATATCATCTCCCCTCAATCCATATGCAATTCAAAAGGGAATTCACTGGGAATTTTGTGGGTTAGCGTTTGATAAGACATGTGACCGATCCACTTTTCTGTAACCGTGTCACCAATATCAATCTGTTTGCTTTCCCAAATAATCAGTTTCAGCGAATCATTAAACGGTCTCGAAGATGAGTGATTAATGCCCTGGGTCAGGGAAAAAGAAAACTACTCTTCCTCAGGGATGAGAGGCATCCTGGGGAGGCAGTAGAAAAGGGGGAACTCAGGACTTCAAGCATGAGCTGCTTTTCCCTAACCTGTAGAGCAGTGACATATAGCTTCTTAGTGCACAGAACTGACGTGAGGTTAAACAGAATGAAAACGATATAAAACCATCATGTGAGTGTACAGTGCAAGGCCATTTGTTACAAGATAATTTATTATTCAGGTTCAGATACACTGCCTTGGATGCCACCTTGAAACCTTTCTTAGAACACAGTGAGATCAGAATAAATAATGAATAGACCATAGCTCCCTCTGGCTGTATCATGAATTCCTAGCCTACATAATTTATGCACATTGAAAGACTAAAGAAAAAAAAAATCAAACAGAAAATGTCTGGCTCTCACCCTGGAAGACTTTAGAACTTGTTTTAGGATTACATGATACACTGGTGCAATGAATAGTCATACACACACACACATACAAAAAAAAAAAAAAAATCTCTAACTATCTCTAGCTAAGAAAATGGAATGTCCACATCAGAAGCAAGGAAATTTTTCAGAAAAAAGAAGTATCTCTCTGCGAGACCTCACAAACCCGGAAAACTGGTCTGAGCCTCAAAGTGGGCTGTAACTTGTGTTGACAAGGAGGAACTGGAGAGAGGTCCAGAAAAGAAATCTTCGTGAGATAAGACTTCATAAAAATGCCCTACCTCTGGGAGATAAAAGTGCCAATTACATGCTTATGATTTATTTGATTTTATTTGGTTTCCATAGAGAGGCCACTCTTGGTTTTGTTTTGTTGTTGTTGTTTTTTCTTCCTGGCGTCATTGAGCAACGCAGTTGACATAGAACATTGTGTAGACTGAAGTCACACAAGGTGTTGATCTGATACACTTACATGTGGCAAGGTTGTGATACCCTGTTGTTAGCTAACACTCTCATTACCCTTCTTTTCTGTGATGATACCGTTTAAGATCAATCCTCAAGAGGCCACTCTTAAAACATCTATGTACATGAACAAATCTAAAAACTGGTGTAAATTCCATATGTTCAACTGTGAAGGGGAACGCCAACTCACCTCAAGTGTCAAGTGCAGAGTGAGGCTTTGACTCTGCCTCCCCTTCGCATATTACCTGGTTGATGGGAAACGGTACCACCAGGTCCTCAAGAGTCTCCTGCTTTCTCGGAGATGCTCCAGTAGCCCCTTCCACGTGTGGCACTGAAAAGCCTTCCTGGAGCCCAGCCAACACCTGCTCAGAGAAGGAAGTAACGACACAAGTGAGGGTCGCCGAATGACGCGGACAATTCTTAGGATCTTTGTATAGCCTAAGAGTTTAAATTTATCAACTACGACAAAGTAGTTTTGGGGCTGAAATGGGGGGAAAAAAACACTAATTAAATGCTAAAAAGTGTTAGTAGGCTGTGAATTAGACAAAATCACGCTGCCACCTCTGTCTGGCTAAAAATCGAATCATGGAATTACCGTGGTGCAAAAAGTGAGGACATTAACGTTTAATTGCTTGGCTAAAAGAAAATGCCACAGCACGGGGGAAATAAAACTTCACCAAATAAGGATTAGATTAAAACTGGGAGCCATCACCCATGGCTTCAGTGGCTCCTGTGAGCTCCGACAGCTTTCGAATTGCTTAAATAGTTAGAAAGGTGACTGTAACATTGACCAGCAAATGACATAAATCCAGAATTAATTATAAAGGCTTACATAAGCAGAAAGAAAGGGGCTCGCTGGATCCAGGCTTATTGTGAGATGTCAGCATAATGAAATTTTAATCAGTTTGTTTATTTAAGGAAGAATTAATTGCATATCATATTGCAGAAAATATAGTGCAGTTGTAAAGTTACCTGACTTCAGACTCTTATGTAAGTGGATCACTTGTATCTTAATTTTCTTAGGCAATTTATATAGTTTTGGGGGTTTATCAGGCCTGTGTTCGGCTTGTCATATTCACTGAAATTAAGCGATGCTTATGAGATCTTTCAAGGGGCCTCTTTCATTTTTTTAGGGAAATGCCCCTTCTTTGCCATCCCCACGCCTCCTGAAATGTCATTCTTCCACCTACTATGGAGTAAGTTATTTATGGATTGTTTTTTAATTTATGAAGTGGTGAGGGGTGCCATGGTTAGCTGGATGCCCCCATGAAGTCCTACAGATCAATGGTGAAGCCATCCATTTACCAATTGACTTTTAACCCTCTCTAGCTGACAAAACAGGATTTATGTTCATGCAAAGAAAATGAGCTAAACCTTTGAATATAACCGGGTTTTTGTGTGCAACCTGAGTGTACTGCCCCTGAAAATCACCTATTTCTTAGAAATAGAGAGTGGATTGGAGCTAGCACTTGCCACAGAAGAAACCATAGGGCTTTGATGTTCCAAGTCAGAATATCCATTTTTATTGTGCTTCATGCAATTTCCAGATCAGTTTCCATCAGTGGAATAATTGTCTTATATACACATTATAGCCTATCATAGTACTAAGAGTTTCTTAGCTACAAAAATGTATTCCCCTTTGGCGTTTATCCTGGAATTCAGTATAAATAACATAACCAAAAATGGGATAGAGTAAAAGATCTTTGCTTCGGGAGGATAGAATTCTATATATGACATTAGTTACTATTACATAGATTATTTGGGTAAAGATTTATTGAAACCTCCAAATCCACCCATCACTGTACCAAATAGTGCTTTGTGAGGAGTCCAAGCCTGCATATTATTAACGTATTTCATTGAGTGCTTAGTAGATGCGAGGCACCATTGTTAAGGGCTTGATGTAGACTCTTCTTGTCTGTCCTGGTAATGTTATGAGTTAAGCATTATAATTATTATCCAAATTATAAAGAGGGAGAAACTGAGGCTCAAACTGCCAAATCACACTGTGCTGGTACAACTGTTAAGAAGTGGTATACCCTATTAATCATGTTTTTTGATTTTCTCTATTTTAGGATGCTTTCACATCTCGGAACCTTACAAACCCCAGGAGGGAAGAGACTGGACTTCCAGGGTCAGCTAATTCCTAGAGATCTCAATCAACTTGCCCTTGAGCACAGTTTTGAGATGCAAACCAGACAATTCAGAGTTCAATCACCTTCTTTGTCAACTTCTCACTGACCAAGCTATTGTTCTTTCTGCTTTTAATCACCTCAGGGTCAGGTTTGGAACAACTTGAGACCACCTCTGTATGCCAGAGTCGGCCAGAAGTTGTTTCAAACGGTCCAATCCTAAACCTGTTCAGCTGCTTACCCTGCCTCACTCCTTCCTTCCTGCTAAACTCACAATAAAAACTCTGGTCCACACTTTCTCTATACTCCCTCAGCCTCCAGACTGACCTTGGTACTTTCCTGTGTGGACCTGTAGCAGCCAAGGGCAGGCTGCCTCACAATGGGTCACTTTGTCATGAAAATTATTTTGAGTTAAAAAGCAATCAAAACCCAGGAGATTTAGGAAAAGCACTTAACCTGCCCCTCAAATGCCTAAAATAATGTACATAGAAGACCTGCTCCAGGAACGGAACTATCATCGGAGCTATCACCATGGACAACTACATTGGGTTGTAAGCTAGGCAGGGTTAATCGGGAGGAAGCTTGCGAGGCCTGTTTGATCAAAGTCCTCTCTTTTCCAATCGTTTCAGACCTTGAGGGAACAGAAAATTCTTGCTCCCCTCACAGTTCATGTAGAGTGATGCTTGTTCCTTCATCTGGGGAACTGTGAGTAACAAACTATCTTTTCATCGATAACCGTCTTCTGATCTCTTGGCCTCACCGTACTTGACTAGGAACAAAATCCTGGCACATTATAAAACACGTGCCAAGGGTTGAGTCAAAGTCGTTTGACTGCATAAACTCCCCTCACTGCTTTCCAAACCCAAGGGTGGTCTTCTTCCTCTTTACTTTCAATTTTAAAATAATTAAAGCTTTACAGGAAGTCACAAAGAAATGTACAAGGAGCTCTTATGCGCCTTCCACCCAGCTCCACCAATGGCCACACCTTGTGCAACTAGAATTCAGTATCACAACTAAGACATTGACGTTGGTACAATCCACACAACATATTTTAGACTTACCCACTCATGTGTATGTGTGTATAGCTCTGCACAATCTTATCACGTGTGTAGTTTCTCTTGCTGCCACCGAAATCAAGGTGCTCAATTATAGCATCATCACAAAGCTCTCTGCAATAACTTATTTATAGCTACACCTACACCTCCCATCCCTAACCCCAGGCAACAATTAATCCATCCTTCACAGATGTTGTATGCATGGAATCATGCAGTGTATATCCTGAGATTTGTGCTTTTTCTTCCCCTCCGAATTATTTCCTTAAGGTTAATACAAGTTCTTGCACTTACTCCTTTTTATTGCTGAGTAGGATTCAATTGTATGGGGTTCACCACAGTTTGCTTAGCTATTCATCCATTGAAGGACATCTGGATAGTTTCCAGAGTAAAACTGGGATGAATAAAGCTATGAACATTTATGCGCAAGTTTCTGTATGATACGTCGATGGCTTCCAGTGAAACACACTTCCCGACATGCTCACCCTCACGTTGTCCTCTCCCCCTCAAATATGGGTTGGCCCAGTGAATCATATTAACCAGTAGAAGTGACACTGTGCCAATTCTGAGCCTAAGCCTTAGGAAGTTTTACTCTGGCCTTTTTGGAAGTTAACTACCCTGAGAACCCAGTCCTATAAGGAAACCCAAGCTAACCACACAGAGAGGCCTGGGGGTGGGGGTGGGGGGACAGCAGGGGAAGAATCAAGAAATCTAGGCAGAAGTGTGAACCAAGGCTACTGGCCAACCCATACATCTGCGTTCCAGCAAACAATCATCATCAACCTTCCAGCCATGTGAGTTAGCCTGCTTGGGAGTGTAGCTTTAAGCCACCCCCACAACCCCCCCCCCCTACCTATGCCACTGAAGAACATGAGCTACGCTTCCAAAGCACTGATCAAAAGGCAGAATTGTGGCAGATAAATAAAGTGGTTATTATTTTAAACCACTAAGTTGTTAGTAAGTTCGTCCTACCAAAAACTATACATAACAATACATAATTAGAGCGGAAATACACATCCTACTCTAACTAGGTCCTGGATACATATTAGTTCTTCATTAATTTGCTAAAATCCCAGGATATTATTTTAAGTAAATATAGTTATCAACCATACAGATTTAAATAGGCAATAGGCAACAATGCATATTTTATATAATGTAAACATCTAGTGTATTTGGATATTCTAGAAATGCTCTGGATCTGGAGTCACAGATCTACAATCAATCCCCAGCTCTATCCCTAACATGCTTTGAAATACCACATGCCATGAACAACTGTTAGGATCAGACAAAAGAATTGATCTGAAGTTATTTCGTATGCTGTAAAACATCAAAGTATTTTGTAGTGGCTCACAATCGATTCAGTTGTTGATTGATAAATGGGTACAAAGAAAACACAGGTGCTGATTATAGTTTAAAGAACACTGAATTTAAAAAAAATAAATAAAGAACACTGAATTTAACCCACCATCACCTTTATTATCAAACTCTCACAGTATGTTCAGACATTATACAGAGTATACTATTATACTTTCATTAATTTATGTAAAAACCCATGACTTTTAATAAATTGAACATATAATTAACCTCACATGAAAGCAGAAGTGACTAGTAATAATGTAGCTAATTTGAATTAGACAAAGAATCACATTTCATTTTATTTCATAACTTTACATAACGACTACCACAGAAGAGAGGGGAGAGAATAATTAAGCTCACGTGCCCAAATACATCTATTGATGAGTTTCAATCATCTTCTCTTTGCTCTTTTTCCTGCCAAAAAAAAAAAAAAAAAAACATTACGACTTGACAGCATCTGATGTAGTGGCAGACATACACTTTGCAAATTTTTGTTTGTTTCTAAGCTATTTTTGGCTTTCTTTCGTCATTGAGTCCAAATTAAGTGTTGGTTAATGTGGTTACATTTTACTGGAGCTACTAAAATAAGGTTACATAAAGCAGAAAATGGAAATAAAAGTTTACAACAAGCTTCATTCTGCTTTCTTTCTTTGAAGCTCAGTGGAAAGTATGAGAGCATTGCACATTCAAGGCTTTGCATATTATTAAACTAAAAAAATATATAAAGAACATGACAAGCTGAAAGGAAAAAGAAGCACACAAGCCAGTACAAATTCTAGCTGTTGATCATTTCCCAAAGATATTCCCCTTCATGGTCCATGGAGAAAAGCATCACAAATTCTGCCTAATACCGTGTTTCCCTAATGTCCCAAACCTGGAAAATTAAAAAAGTGAGTTTCTTTGGGTTTATGCTGCACTAGGTAATCAATTTGTGGCCGATGTTTTTCCTCACCTAATTTCCCAGTTTTTTGGAATTGATCAAATGTGTTCGCTAGTCCTCAAAGTAGATCAAAAGCAGGTCAGTGACAAAACACAAATGGAAACATTTGGTCCCAGTTAGTATGAAATTCATTTCAGAAAAATATGGTCACAAAACCTAGGTGAATGAGGAAAGACACTAAGGAAATGAACAGGCTTCCAGGTATATATTATTTGGAGGAATTCCTCAATCTAGGCTTCCATGGTGAGGACTATTTGTCTTCTACCCAGCATTCTTCTGACAAATGACACAGTTTAAAGTTGTTTTGCTAGTTGAGATCTCAGTCTGCCACTTAAAACATCTCTGAGAGGATTTTCTCCATTTTCCACTAATTGTAAAAGTGAGATTGTAATAGAGAAAAGTTGAAAAAAGTATTTGAATCTGAATTTTAAAAAAAATTCAAATTCATTGTTCAGTTGAGAGTATGTTGCAAATGGTTCATTCATGGAAGTGCCTAATAACACACCTATCCTACCCTGTGTTAAGCTAGCCACCTTCTGAATATATAAATTGTATCAAATTATAAAAGCTAAGTATAGAAATAATCAAATATGTTTATAGCTTTGACCAAAAGGATGCTTCTCTGATGGCACATGATTAGGCACAGATGCAAGACCTCAATCATGTGCCAATTCCTTATTGAATTGCTTAAATTCTCCAAATTATTTTATTCACTTTTACAAATGTGGGCATCACCACTACATCATAGGTTCTCCAATTGTAACAAAAAAAGATATGTCTTAAATAACTGTATTTAAAAAAAAAAATTGGGGGCACCTGGATGGCTCAGTGGGTTAAGCATCTGCCTTCAGCTCAGGTCATGATCCCAGGGTCCTGGGATGGAGCCCAGGATAGAGCCTGGGATTGAGCCCTGGATGCAGCTCCCTCCATGAAGCCCCAGATGGAGCCTGGCTTCATCCTGCTGGGCAGGGAGCCTGCTTCTGCTGCTTCCCTTGCTAGTGCTCTCTCACTTTCTCTCAAATAAATAAACAAATAAAATCTTTTAAAAATTTCAAATAGCAGTAAAATTAAGAAGGGAATACTTTACTCTTAAATTGCTCTAATATTTCATTTATAGATCCACACCTCTAATAGATTCTGAGTATAAATCTTTGATCTTAAAAAAATTCATCTAGATTTTAGATATACATTTAAGGGTGGTCTAGATCTCTCTTTGATCATAGGCTCTTAAGTTACTAAGTGCTGTATACACAATATTAAATACAGTATATTAGAGCAGAGAGTGGATATGAGTATTTGGCAACTAACTAGTCAAACTTCAGATATGTTTATTTAATTTAATAAAACTGTTTAGTTGGAGGAAGAAAGCAACTTTTGAAGAGCAAAAACTATTTTGGATTAACTTTCTAAAAACTTCAAAAAATTAGTTGTAGTATTTTCCTATGTTGTTTTTAGCCTTAAATATTATGGCAACAGAATCTTTTCCATCCCTCAAATTGTCAAAAAACAAAAACTAAAGCAAGCAACCAATCAAACAAACAAAACTACTCACCTGTATTTTCTTCTAATCCTTTAGTATTTTTGTTTTCTACCATTTAAATTATTATTTCACCTGGAACTTAACTTTATGTAACTTAAGTTTTATTCATATTTTAACCAGTTTTCCCTAACTCCATAATCAAATAAAATGCTATTTCCGCAGTGCTTTTGAAATGCCACTCTTACTAAAAACTACTTCCCTGCATCTAATCTCTCTCTGACCTCACCCATCTTTTCAGACCATTTCATACTGGAGCCATTGCTGCAGCTCCCTGTGGACTCAGATCTGAGGGTAGTTTGTCTCCTCTGAAAACAAATCTCTCCTTTTCAGCCCCAGGACTTCCTCCACCACAGTGGCATAGGACGCATGGTGAAACTACTCAGCCACTATGACACACACGCAAATTTGTAGGTATAAGTGAATAGTACCCTTGACCAAGGACAACCCCTGATCAGTGTGTGGGACAGGAGACCAGATGATACACTACTTTTCTGGATTCTTCAGTGACAAAGATGTATTGTACATGGCTCCTTAGAGTATCCCCAGTGGGACCAAGTTCCAGCTGCCCATTTGAGTTGTCAGTCAAATAATGCTGTATCAGCTTTGCCTCTTTCCTTGTTTCAATCTTCCAGGTCCCCAGCTCCTATCCCTTGGGATAATTCCTTGCATGCAATAAGCTATCTGGATGCAATAATTTGTTTTAGACTGATTTTAAAGCAAACCCAAGGGGCACCTGGGTGGATCAGTGGTTGAGTGTCTACCTTTGGCTCAGGGCATGATCCCAGACTCCTGGGATTGAGTCCCACATCAGGCTCCCTGCAGGGAACCTGTTTCTCCATCTGCCTATGTCTCTGTCTCTGTCTCTCCACCAGTGTCTCTCATGAATAAATAAAAATCTTAAAAAAAAACAAGCTAAGAAAACCATCATTTATTCTTGATTCTGTTTCTTGACTTGATTCTCTACCATTAAACTGTCCTTTCATAGCTTTATAACATATTTGAATACCTGTTAAGGTAATTATACATATGCTATTCTTTGTTTGAAAATTACCCTGGTTGCTCTAGTGGACTTATCTTTTTCAGATTAATTTTGAACCATTTAAACAACTCCAAAGTCACATTCATTTTTCAAATTGGAAACTAATTTATTTCTCTCCAATTTCATATCTCTCTAATTATCAGCTGTATGGATTTGTGGGGTTATTTTTCTTAATGCCTCCATATCCTCTTTTACGAGTTAAAGGAAATAATTCCTTCTTCACTGAGTTGATATGAATAATAATCAGGATATACACACATATATTAATAATCACACAGTTGCTGACATTTAGTATACCCTAAACATTCACAATGGATTATATATATTCTGATATCACAATAATATTAAATCTCCTAATCTATAAAGATAGCATATTGTTTCATGACTGAAAGGAAACCTCATATTTCACAGTAAAATCTAGTATTTTCCTTTTTATAGTCCTACATTTTTTCTGTAAAATTTTTCTATGATTTTTTGGGGTATATTTTTATGACAATTTTGGATGAGATAATATTAATGTCATTTTCCATCTAATTAAAATGAAAATATTATGTTTATTCAGCTGTGCTTAATGCTTTGTATATGCTACATCAATTATTTATTCTTATAACAGTTGTTTGAGATGAGAACTATTATTAGTTCTATTTTATAGATAAAGAAATAGACACAGAAAAGTTGAATATTATCTCCCAGCTAGTAAAGAACTAATTCCAAATTTAGTTCAAGGCTAATCTTGATTTTATAAGAAAACAATTGATCATTCTATATTGTTTTTATAACAAGTGACCAACAACTTACATTTGTTACATATACTTATTTTTGTTAGTTCACTTGCTTTTTAAAAAGATAATCATATTAATTCTAGTTACTGATATCTTCTTTCTAATATTTATCTTTGTAATGATTTTCTGAACAAATAGAGCTTCGATGAATTAAAAGCAATACATTTTCTAATTCATATTTCATGTTGTTAACAGAAATAAAAGACAAATGTTCTAGGGAGAGAGTACCTCCCCATTTCTAAATCTAAAATATTTTGCTAAATCTGTTTGCCAAACCCTGAACACCTAAGGGTTCCCCCATCTTTTCTTTAAAAATAAGATACCGCCACCACCATATAATTGTCCCAACCTCATCTTGTAGACATTTTCTGATGCTTGGCTTGGAAAGGCAAACTCTAAGATACTCAGGAGCATATGGCAGGGAAAGGTGTTTGGGATCAGGTTAACCACCTTTCCCACCCAGGACACCACATTTGGCTCACAGTTCCCCTCCAGATGCTTCACACAAACCAAAGGACAGGTCTGGAGTCCAAGTTCTGAGAGAGCAGCTTAATTTCCAAAGGGCACATGACTAAGAGGTAACTTAAATTTTCCAGTAAGTCCTTTGCCTTCTTTTCCCTTCAAATTCATAGATGGCAATATTGAAATTGAGGCCCTGCATGGTGATAGTTCCTTCCCGATGAAAATTGGTTATTCACAAGACCCAAGGCATTGAGCCAACAGACTGATTCTCAGTCTCCACATTCCCTCCTATGAGCCAGGGAGAGCAAAGAACAGCACCCACGTGTAAAGAAGGAGCAGATCTGCCCTTAGAAGCAAGCCAGATGAAAGTGAGAAATGACATCAACAAGAGAGGATTCCAATAATTCATCAAAGTCTTTCCATGGTTGTTTTATTGAATGGTTTTCCCAGGTGATTGATTTGTGTCCATTCATAAGGTTCAGATATCAGGACCTTTGCTACTCATTCGCTCCATGTTCTAGCATATTTCCTTGAAGCTCTTTCTCAAACTGGTGATAAGTGTTTCTACAGCCTCAAGAAGGTTAAATGAGTCTATGTAGGGTTTTTGAAAGGAGGAAAAAAATGGTGTTTGCTCTCATTAAACTTTGTTGAGAGCCACAGGACAAAAAAATGATTTTATGGTAACCTCTCCCCACTTAAAAAAAAAAAAAACACTACACTGTGAGCAACTATTTGGTGATAGAATGTTAGGAGGTGTATATGTATTATTCCTATATTTAGACAATCCATTAATCTGTTTAAAACAAAAACAAAGCTCAAAACTCCATCTTATAGATGTATAAATGGAGAAAATGGAAACAGAGCACTACATATCTCCTGTAGACATAAACAATGTCTATAAATATATATCAAAGATATCTTCTTTTTTTAAGATTTTATTTATTTATTAATGAGAGACACTGAGAGAGAGACAGAGGGAGAAGCCTGATGCAGGACTTGATCCCATCAAAGATGTCTTCTGATAAAGGAAAATACTATAATACCATAAAAGCCAGTCTATTATTTATTGATCTCTCAATAATGTATAAAATGTCAACACTGCCCCACAGGTCCACAATCTTTCCATGATAGAATCTATGATCCTCTGTTAACAAATGTGTGAAACAATAGGACAATTTCCATTAGACACAACTCTAATGGAAAGTTCTAAGAATAGGAACTGTCCCTGTTTTAGTGAAAGTAGATTATCCGACCACCAAATTAAATCAAATACTCATTGTCTCTCTCAAATACAGTCCTCTGAGCTCTTTTGGGGAAAAAAAAAAAAAAAAAAAAAAAAAAAAAAAACCTGCGGTGCTCTGAGAGATCAGAAAAGAGAATGGTAGCTTTGGCAAAACCCAGGAAGACAGAGGGGCCTAGGAGGAGTTTCAGGGGAGCAGGAGGGCAAGGTGAAGAAGGATTTAAGAGATGTGTGCATCCAGGTGAGCACTGAAACACACGCAGCCATGCGATTTTTATAAGGGAAACGACTTTTCAGAGAAATAAAATATAGAAGTGGCTAGTCTTGGTTTAAGGAATAACAGAAGGCCCAAATTAAATAGCATTTTATTAGCTTTTTAAGTGGAGTGACTCAAACATGACTTGTTTTAAAAACATAAGACATCCAATTAACCCGACTTCTGAGCCTGACATTTAAAGGGCCACTGATCTTAGGAGGGATAGGCCCCTGGAGGTTTCTGGAATCGATCCGTAATTGGTAGTGCAAGCGCACGCAGATGCTCCCATAGGGTATGCGTATTTGCACACGATCAGACATGTACCTAGGCTATGAAATTGGCCTGCTTTGCCACAACCCACTGCTGATGAGAACACCACCCCCCAGGGGGGAGGATGGGGGGCAAGCGGATGAAAGTGAATTGGCGCTAAGCGCCAGGATGCAGGAGGGGATGAAAGATGCTGAGTGTCTGCCCCGGGCTCCCCAGGCTTGGGCCTCCCCAGGCCTACCCCGCCCCCCCCCAGGGCCACAGCTCCCCAGGTCCCTCCATAGCCGAGTGGAGCCGTTGGGCTGATCCCAGAGCCCCCATACACAGCCTTCCTTTCACCACCTTCCGTTTATACAAAGACTGGCTTATCCCATTTTTTTTTTCCCCTGTTGCCTTTGCAATGAAAAGCTCTCCACGCGCAGCCTAATAAAGTTCTATGCCTACCCCCACCCCCAGCCCCCAAATCCCTGCCAAAAAAAAGAAAGGGAGACTTAAACCTGGAACTCATTTAGCTAAAGGGACTTTAGTTAACAAGAAAGTTACCCATCATGGACTGCAGGTAACACCTCCCGTGATCCTAAATCCATTACCTGGAGACTTACCCAGGCTGAGTTTGATTTTATGAACTGTGAGGTTGCAATGTTGAAAGTCTGCAAATTGGACATAAATTGGACGCAAAAGACTGGGGGAGCCGAGTGATTTTCTCTCTAACGGTGGAGCAGGCTCTGGCTCTCACCGGGGGATTCCTGTAATCTGGAGCGCTTCCAGGGATGAGTGCCTGGGTCCCCACGTCTCTCAATCTGGGACTTCCCTCAACCCCCCCATACCCACCCCCCAAAAGAAGGTTTGACTCCAACTCAAGCGGCCCCACCAAGAACAACCTGTGAATCAATCAATTCCTCTGCTGGAGGAATGTGCATGAGCGTGCACACGTGCACACACGCGCACCCAGGTCTGAGATCAGTAACAGAAAATGAGTTTTCTCCTACTCCTTGCCCCCTACTGTCAACAACGTCTGCTGGTGTTTTTGACTGGACCGCTTTTCATCCACCCCCTCGCTTGTCATTTTTCACAATTGTGTTTCAGAGAGCACAGCTGATGGCCATGAGGTATGCGGTCACGACCGGCTTCTGGGTTTTAAGGAACACCACGGTGGCTTTCAGATTAGCCATACCTTCTGCTTTCCATTTCATTGAGCATTGATTGATTTTTTTTTTCTCTTTTTTACTTTGTTCACTTATTTATCCATTTAATTTTTACTTTAGGGAAGGAGCTAAGGATGGCCCAGAGATCAAAGCCCAGGAAGGCCCACATGTGTCCTAACTGAAGTAGAAGGCCAGGTATAACTAATTATGTAATAGAGATAAAACAGGAAGATGCAGGGAGGGAGAGATTAAATCCACCTGGAAGTTGGGGTGGAAAAAAGTATGAGTCTGGGCTTCAAAAACTGAATTGCAATTCTCCAAAAGGAAAGTGGTGTTGGTCTCTGGTGGAGAGTAAAGATACGTACCCCCAGGCAGAGAGAGGGACTTTAGGGAGATGGCCAGAGAAAAGTTCATGGGATGGCCATTGGAGTGACATGACCATGGTCCCTAAACACAGGGGAGGAGAGGAATAACAAGGGATAAAAGTCTGAACATGTCCTTATGGCTGAACCCAAATGCCATGCTGACCGGTTTGCACTTTAGTCCATATGGAGTAGTAGAAGTTTCTAGAATATTGACAACATTAAGAAGTATATCATAAGCTTGTGTATAAAAATGTGCTCAAGGCAACAACAGCATACATGTCAGTGTCTCAAATGCATAAACCAACCACAGTTCAAACGATGGCACACTATATAATAAACAAAATAAATAGATCAAATGTTTTTCTAAAGTGAAGTAAAAAATTTTTAAAGATTGTGTATGACCTACCATTATTAACATTCAAAATCTAAAAGAACACATGGAGTATGTTTTTATGGATTCCCTTATGGTAAAAAGTACCTGTGAGGAGGTCGAAGGGAACATGGATACATCTGTGATGTTTTATTTTTTTTAATAAACAAACCATAAAGTTGGAATCTCAAGCCAATATGGCAAGATAGTCACAATTCTTTTATGTGGGCTCTAGGCACTTGGATATGAGTGTTTTCTGAATTTTCCATAGGACTTGAATATTTTGTAATTTTTAAAGGGCAAATTCCTATATCTCTTTTCCTCCACACACTTGCTGCTTCTGCTCAATCTAAAGCTTCCCCAAATATTTCTGAGAGTCTTGGGGAGCATCTCACATATGGTCATAAATAAACATGGTCAGTCACCTTGGATGTCCCTTGGGTAGTTCTGGTCCTATAGGATGGACCAGGGCTGCTTCCCTGTGTCTCCCCATGCCTCAATGAGTGCCAGTATCTTTCTTAGATCTGACAGCGCTTATTGATTTTTATTTTATTTTTTTTTGGGGGGGGGTTAGGTGGGATGGGCAGAGGGAAAGCGAGAGAATCTTAAGTAGGCTCCACACCCAGCACAGAGCCCAATGCAGAGCTCGATCTCATGACGCTGAGATCATGACCTGAGCTGACATCGAGTCAGATGCTCAATGGACTGAGGCACCCAGACGCCCCTGAAACATATTTCGGTTCCAAAAGCCCACCAGGCACCACAGAGAAATGAAAGCAAGTAACCTTTGGTCTTTTGTGTTACCCACAGTTCACAGGATACCAAGCAGTGATTATTTTGCTCTTAGGGTATAAACAATTTTTTAGTAAAATAGATCTTCTAGCTTTAGTTGTACAGTGTTCCTCTGGATGAAGCTTCTAAATCCAGTAGGCTAATCACAGGCTCCTGGCTGAACTCAGAATCATCTGTCATCTCTGACAACTCAGATTTTATTACTTGATCAAGCTTTCTTTACTTTTTAATTCTTTATTTCCCACAAGATGAGTTTCTCCCAAGGCTCCCCAAGCCCACCTACAGATAAATGTCTTGTCATAACTGCCCATCAGTTTCAACGACATGCCCAGACATAGTTTAGGCTCAAGTTGGGTTCTCCCCTACACCAGGAAGTTTATTCTGGCAGGAGAATGTGGGGCAGGCTGGAAACAGGAAGAGGCTGGAGTCAGGGAGGCCGGGCAAGAAGGAGCTACTGCAAATACACAGGCACATTTTTATTTTCACATTTAATCATTCACAGGCAGTCTTCTCTTGTCATGTACCATGGGTGCACTAGAGCACACATATTCTATCTGTACACACTGCAGTGGGGTGTTCTCTACTTTGTCAATCTGAAAATCAATGCATTGAGAAACTGAGCCTTCAGAGGAATATCTCATGAGGTTCCTTGACTCTCCCTCATCTGCAGGTATGGCCCTGACCCAGAAAACCCTCCAGAAGATAACAGAGGGATGAAGAAGAAGGATGAAAGAGGTGATTCCAAACATTACATAAGTGTTGTCTTTACATATGCCTTTACATAGTTGGCGCTCTGAACTCTTTATTGTACCCAGGACCGCTACTTCGAAAACCAGCAGTGTAAAAGCAACCAAACCCAAACAGCTATGGGACATATTTAGAATCACCAATCAGGCCCGCCTTCTCTCATTATTTATTAAAATGTCGAGTTCTAAAAGCCAATGCCTACAGATCTCATGGATGGAGCCTTGTTGACCTCAACTGGTCTTAGGCATGGTTCCAAGGAGAATGAAGACAAGATAAGAAATAAGCAAACTTTCTTTTTTTTTAATAAATATTTTATTTATTTATTCATGAGAGTCCTAGAGAGAGAGGGGCAGAGACACAGGCAGAGGGAGAAGCAGGTTCCATGCAGGGAGACTGATGTGGGACTCGATCCCGGGTCTCTAGGGTCACGCCCTCGGCTGAAGGCAGGCGCTCAACCGCTGAGCCAGCTAGGCATCCCACAACCTTTCAATATTGCCTTGAAGTAGATAAATAGCTCCATTTGATTTGTTCCCTTTAGTACAAAAGCCAGTGTTTTAGGTGAACACTGTTATCTCCCCAGTCTCATTTGCAAATGTGTAAGGTTTCTACAGTTCTGGATGCTCGCTGTATTACTGTAGGAAAACTGCATCCACCACTGAAGAGACTATAGCACAGCATACATCTGAAAGTATTCTCTTTTAATAACCTCACAGTACAACCAATAACAGATGGAGTTGGCTGGAGCACATGGTTGATTCCAGTCTTAAGCATATTTATGTGGACCGCGCAAGCAAATAACTGGGCCCTAACTCAGCCAGTTGCTACCTAGCAGGCTATGAGAGCTCTTTTCTAACGTTTTCAACTACTGTCATTGCTACTGTTATAAGCCAACAAAACAACATTTCAATATGGTTCCCCTATGTCACTTGCCATCATAGTATTTTAGGGATGGCCCAGGTTTCTCATAAGCCCTGTTTTCTTTTTAAACTATTGGGGAAATGCAAGAACTTCATCCACGTGGCATGAGGACAACCCTTCTCCACTTTGCCCTTTGATTTTGGTATAACCGAGCCAATCAATAAAGCTGGATCATCGGCAATATCTTCATCGTGAGGCAGGAGAAATCAACTTTGACCACAATATGATTCCTTTGAATTTCTTTGTGTCCCAAATGCAGTTGAAAAATGCATGACTAGGTGCTTGAGCTTCTATGGTTAACTCTACCTCTCTCTTTCACAAAATAAAATAGCATTCCATTCTTACACAAGGAAATTTTAAGGAGTCCACTGTTGTGGGAGGCCAACATTATCAATAATGTAATTAAGCTTCTTAAGAAGAACTGGATAATTGTCTAAGCAATTGCCAGCTCAAATAATGATAAAAGTGAAATCGAGTCGTCTGCTGCAGGGTGTAAGCTGAGTAGCGGTGGTAGTTGGGGAAGGCAGTTCCCTCTGCTATTTATTTATCATATTTACCGGACTCTCCCATTGCAGGAAAAGCCTGAGGGCACAGTTAGGAATGGCTAAATGTGGTGGCATAGAAGTTACCTTTTTATCTATTTATTTTTTCTTTCTGTATCTTACAAGGACATGTAAATACAGGAAAAGCTATCAGAAGTAGTTGTGTTGCTCAGGCTGCTTTATGGGCTGTTGTTGTGTATAGCTGGGGGGTCTTCAGCCCCCCTAAAAACACTAGGACCAACTTCTATGAACATAAAGGATGTTATTGGGCTTTTATTGTCACAGTACAAGCTGTGCTTTCTGCCTGAATCAAGAACCAAGAACCTAAAAGAAGTAAAGCATGACTACATGTCAAAAAGAAAAATAAAGTATTTTCCTGATTCCATCCTCTGTTCTCACCTGTGTATTTTAATCCCTGTAGTTGACATGAAACTGTTGTATAATTTTTGAGCTTTGCAGCTGTAGAATAGAGAATGTGAAGTGGTAATACTCACTGAAATAGGACCATAGTGCCGGGCTCTGCATGCCCTCTTGAGTGGCACACAGCACTGCTCAGGTATAGAAAAGCTTTCTCTGAGATGAGATAATTCCACAATCAGGATTTGTGATATTCACTGGATACTCCTAATGCGGGAAAGGCTCACTGTTGGGTCAGCTGCCAGCTGGGTATCCAGTCTTCCTGGGACAGGCAGTCCAATGGTAATCTGAACTACATCAGGGTACATGTAGACTTTGGAAGGGATTCCCATAGGAGGACACCCAAGAGCACAGCCCTGAGTGTTGGGAATTTATTAGAATAAAAAGAGAAAACAATCATAAAGGTCATAGTCATAAGGGCTGTCAGAACACCAAAGTAGTGAAGGTGTCGTTTATTATTCTGATCACCACCAAGCTTTGGAACATTTATTGGATACCCGTGATGATATAATCACAAGCTCCCAAACCTAAGATGTCTTATCTAATTCTTTGTTAAGATTTTCTACTGCCCAGCCTGATTCTCATTTCCACAAAGAGAGTCACTAAATGCTATCACTACTTCCAGTAGAGCATTTATCCATTTTTTTCTGATTAAAGAGGAATTACATGATTTAAATATAATGTGAGGGACAACTGCCTAAACTATTTTCAAAGATCAGTGCTAACAGTGGTTGGAGACATGCCTAAGCAAACAAGTCTCATTGTATTCTCACTATTGCTTGAATATGGATTGTACTCTCTGTCCTTTTTCTAAATATCTTTTAAATTAATTTTCTGTTAGAAGTATATTTTTGTAAGAGATATTTTTCTATAACATGGATTTTCATATGAATATTATGTAATTTAGTTAACCAGCTATACTTTTTTGATATTTCAAAATTCTGTTTAGCATGATTTGTAGCTTTTCTGAACATGCCTGTATGTAGAACTATTGCTATTTTCTGGGAAAAAAAACAGTATAATCTAGAATATGGATTTTAGAATCAAATGAATATCTATGAGACCTTAGAGGAATATCACAAAACTATCCTCTAGACATATTTTGCTCAGTTTACCACACAAGCAAGTCACCTTCTTTTTATTATGCTGGTTTTATTTTATTTTGTTTTGTTTTTTTAAGGCAACATGGGCAAAATAAATTTTAAAACTCACGAACCATCAATATGTGAAAAGAAACATGTATCTGCCATCAGTTTTATTGTGGCCGGTCCTCACCTGATCAGAAGAAATAGCACCATTGCACCCAGCTCCCAAGGGATTAGGACTAACCAGTTATCCTCACTGTGCCCACATCCTCCCATTTCTGAAACTGAGACATAGCTTAACCATATTTATCTCATTGCAGCAGACATGAATGGGCTCATGTTACACAGTAACACGGTGTAAAACATCACCACGAAAAGAATATTCTTGTTGTAGGCGGAACATGTGACAAAAATGAGGAAATGTCTTTTGGAAATATTTTTGGAGGATTCTAGACACAAGATAGGGTACAATCCATAAATATCTCCGCGTCTGAGGTGGGACTGACATTTGGGATTCTCAGAATTCTCAGAGCTTCCTTCCTGTTCTAGGAAGTAATAACGAACTCTTCTCTGTTGATAAATGCTTACTTACCCGTTATACATTGTGAACCGCCATTTTGGTCACATTTAGATTAGATCTGCATAATTTATGAATAGAACATTAAAATAAGAACAATAGTGTGAACACTGTCAGAGAGTGAATTCTGATTACTACACAGATAGCCCAAACCAAAGTTTCTTATCAAAGGCCGTTTGAAATTAACCTGGTGGAGTATAGAACAGGTCTAGGTTCTTCAGTCAAGTGATTAGAAACCCTGGTGTAGACGTGATGATACAACATGAAAGAAAAATGCCCAGCCTTTGGAATTTGACAGACTTGGATTTAAATGGCTGCTGTGTGAGACTGCATGCATTTCTTATCTTTATAAAAAATCTTATCTTTTTCATTTAATTGACAAGGATTTGGTGGGAGAAAGTATAGAATGAGCTGAATGTAGAATAAAATATTTTATAAATGATAATTATTAGGATTCAGTGTAAAATGCCTAGAAATACTAAATATGGAATGGATTGTCTGAGCTGCTTCCTGCCCATCGGCAAATCCCAAGGTTTACGAGTATAGCTAAAGTCATCATAAAGCCCACTGAATAATTAATTCACTTACTTTGGTCCAAATCTCCAATAATAATTCGAGATAAACTACACTGGGTTAGATCCTAGGGTTATAGAGAGAAATAACTCACAATCTTCCTCTGTGCAAACAAGTAGGGTGCCTCTAATACCTACCCAAAGATAAAGAATAGTTCCTATCTCTAGTTATTCATATACCATTCTCAAATTAATAGGAGTTACTGCTTCCCAGTGTCCTGCTTTTGAAACCAAAACCCTGAATCATTTATCTTCCTTTACATAAAAACTGCCCAATTTCTACCTTATTTTTCTGGACTTTTCCTAGCCTTTGCAAACATTGCTATGACTTTTATTTTGCGGACTAATATGTACAAAGACATGACCCATTCCTTAATTAAGAATTATGAAGGAATTCCTAACTATCTGGGAATGAATCTTGGAATTAAAATTTATCCATGAGCCCTCTGCTTTTAAATTTATAGTAACATTTTCATTCGTTCAACAAATTATGCACTTTGTGGAAGCGGGATATTTACGTAAGTTTAGGCTAGCAGGCAGAAAAATTTTCAAAAGCCAAAATAAGTATCTCTTGCCCTGAGGAAGGTGTGAAGGGGTAAGATTTGCAAAGGACTGCTTTTCTTCGGGTTGGTGGTTTGGAACAATCTGCCTCAGAAGTGATATAAATAAGCCCTTCTATGAAAATAAGGAGAGGAGAGCCAAGCACGAAAGCAAATGAGAAAGGTAACTTTGCCTCATTAAACTTCATCATATGAATCATTAGATTATCTTAAGAACTGAGAAATTCTACTTATCACATCACTGTGGTTATATTAAAATAAAACCCTCCAAAGACCAAATGGACACAATTTGAGGATTATTTTCTCTCTCTAGAGTTTTCCATGAAGTCTTTTGTCCCCGTCTCTTTTCTACCCATTAGTGCAAATAACTGATAGGCGACTGTGTGAAACGTGAAGTGTGGGCTGGGTCAAGATTATCACTCTCCTTGGAACATGAATGAGGGCAAAATGTCCAATTGAATGGTAACCAAAACGAGACATTCTGACTGCCCGGTCTATGATGGAAGGTACCTCTCATAACAGAGAGGACTTTGACATTTTATTTCTCTTCCTATGAGAGGGATCAAGGTGGGTAGACTTCTTCCCTTTCCCCTCAAATACTAGCTCAGTTCTCTGAATACTAGAGCATTATTTGCAGATTAATTTATTTTGTAGATTTTAAAATCCAGTTCGTTTTCTTTTTTTTTTTTTTTTGTAGTGTTTACTTAGGAGAGATCGAATAGAGAATGGAAAGAAAAAGAAGAAAAAAAAGCACACATTTGGGTGAGTAACAGAATTAACACACACTAGATCCTTTGATAGGCGGGAGGGAGGTTTGTTCAGGACCGGGTCCCCTAGAATTTTGAAAAGAAGAAGAAAACACGAAGGCATTTCCTTTTAACTTTTGGGAGCAGACTAATTTGGAGTTTATAATTAATTTAGGACCATTAACATTATATGGAGGTGGGGGGACAAATTACCCCACAGCATCTCAATCCTCCGGTGGAAGCATATCCAAAATAAATGCTGTCCCTTGATACTGTACCATGAAATACATTTCTAAGAAACCCTTGGCGCCTTCTCCCTGAATTTCCAACATCGTCTGCTAAAGAAACTTTTCAATGAAACCACACAGGTACCGCCTCAGAAAAAAAAAAAAAAATCATGGCACCAGAGAGCATTTTCCAGCCAGTTAGCTGGATGTATTCACATTTTTCATATTAGCCAAGAGATGTTTGGGATAGCATCCATAGCATAAGGATTTCTTACAGAATTTAAGATGTATTTTTCTAATGAGACAGTCTCCTGATCTCTGTCTCTTGTCTCTCTGCAGCTATCTACGTATTTATCTTTGTCTATCTGTCCCTCCCTCATTTTCAAGCAGTGTCTTCTACTTAATTTGGAAGGGAGACATTCCTATGACCCAAACAATAGGTTCACCCACATTTCAGGACCTCAAAGCATTCATCTTAGTGCCTCCTCATGGTTATCATTCAAATAAATTACTTAACAACACTGAGTCAATTGTCATTTATTTTTTTACATAAATATGAAATAGACAAATGTAATATTTACAATAAGAGGAAATTATGAAAGGAGAAGGTAAGGAGCATACAATAAGAGCATCTTTTCCTTTTCCTGAAGGAAAAACATGCAGATGTTCCTTAGCAAGAGAGTTGTTTCTCAGGTGTATTTCATTCAGTCAGCCAGGGGAAAAAACAACACAGAACAAAAATCACAAGCATTCAAGCAACTGTATTTTAAAAATTATAAGTTGGGTACCATTTTTCTAAAAATGAATTATGGAAGAAATAAAACTAGTCAACACTATATCAGAATCTCATTTTCTGTTCTGTCAGGATTTCCCTGAAACCCAGAGCACTGAGGTGCCTACCTTGGTTCTGGAGCTTCCAGATCCCCACACTTTGGAATGGTTTATAAGATCATCCAGGTGGGATACCCCAGATAGGGCAACATATGAGACTCAGTTTCTGTTTTCCTCCTTTGAGGCATATTCTGGTCCTTTATTCAAATGTGGGGCTGACCAGACACTCTATGAAGTCATCCTGGGCTTAGTGTGGGGAACACTGAACCCAGAAAAATAGCCTGGCAAGTCAATCTCTGGCACCTGGATTACTGTCTTTCTTTCACTTCCATGTCGGTTACTATTCTTGATAACTTTGATGTCCATATAAAAAAGAATCCCTCAATAGCCGACCAGTGTTATCTCTTCTTCAGATACTACAGTGTTTTGGGCAGCCTGGGTGGCTCCGTGGTTTAGCGCTGCCTTCCGCCCAAGGCCTGATCCTGGAGACCCAGGATCGAGTCCCACATCGGGCTCCCTGCGTGGAGCCTGCTTGCCTCTCTCTCTCTCTCTCTCTCTCTCTCTCTCTCTCTCTCTCTCTGCCTCTCATGAATAAATAAAATAAAATAAATCTTAAAAAAAGGAATTACTTTAGCAGACAATTTTTTTTAAATTTATTTATTATAGTCACAGAGAGAGAGGGAGAGGCAGAGACACAGGCAGAGGAAGAAGCAGGCTCCATGCACTGGGAGCCCGACGTGGGATTCGATCCCAGGTCTCCAGGATCGTGCCCTGGGCCAAAGGCAGGCGCCAAACCGCTGCGCCACCCAGGGATCCCCAGGAATTACTTTAGATACTACAATGTTTCTTCACCCTTCTGACTTATATAGTCAGTCATTGACTTATATGGCATACCAAGATTTGGTCACCACTGGTAACTATACCAATCTAAAATCTTAATTTCAAACAGTGCTGTCTTTGATCATGTATTAACTACTAACCCTCCAGTTCACGTATGCTGGTTCACTCAATTCGCTCACCCATCTATAGCACTACATTTTCACTATCCATCAAAACCTCTTTATATCCAAGTGTTCATTTCTCTTCTTAAGCAATCTATGCCCCGTCTAGTACAATAACTGATTCCTTGCATATACCATTAAATATGCCCATCAATACCCAACTCTAGTGAACCCATTAACCACTTACTCAATGTCTGGATCTGAGGACCTGAACAATCCTTGAAGTAAGACAGGTGACAAATTCATGATCACAAGTAAGCCCCCCAAATTTCTGGATTATTTTAGCATTTTAATAGAGTCATTTTTCCCTCCCACTGTATTTTTCCTAAAATATTCAACACCTTCACTCCTCATTTCTCAGTTGAAGACTCGATTCCCACTTCAAAAAGAAAATAGATCTAATAAGAATCCTTATCTGACTGCAACCACATCTACGGATCCAATTGCATATGCACCATATGTTGAAATTTATCTCCTTTTAAAGTACATGAACTTCCCTGCTCTTATTCACAGCTAATTGTATACTCTGGATCTATTCCTCTCTGCCCTCTTAGAATTCACTTCCTGAGATCTCCCCCTTTCTATTCTGCTCACCTACTTCAAACATTCTAATGATTCATTCACATTGGTATTCAAATGTACCTTAATATCACCCACCTTTAAAAGGCCTTCTTTAGATCTCATGTCCATCTTTATTTACTCTTCCATTTTTCCATTCTCTTTGCTACCAATAATCATAAAGAGTTGTTTATAGTCTGTCTTCCTAATTCCTTAGCTACCATTCTGTTCTTAGATCACTCCAATTGGACCTTCATCCCCATTACTCCATAGATATTTCTCACACTATTACTAACAACATGAACCTTGTGAAAGGTGATGCTTCTAATACTCATTTAAAACACATTTTAGCATCAATAGACACAGAGAACCAATCCCTTCCTCTTTTTTTTTAAATTTTTATTTATTTATGATAGTCACAGAGAGAGAGAGAGAGAGAAAGAGAGAGAGAGAGAGAGAAGGAGAGAGGCAGAGGGAGAAGCAGGCTCCATGCACTGGGAGCCCGATGTGGGATTCGATCCTGGGTCTCCAGGATCGCGCCCTGGGCCAAAGGCAGGCACCAAACCGCTGCGCCACCCAGGGATCCCCAAACCCTTCCTCTTGAAAGTCTTTGTTTTCTAGATATTTTTTCCCCCCAGCACTAACTCTCATCTGGCTTTATTTTCTACTATTTCTTACCACCCTTTCTGAAGTGTTCCTTCTCCCTTACTGGACCTTAAAACATTCAAATGCCCTAGAGCCCCCTTTCTCAACCTTCCTGTCTTTTCCAGCTATACCTAATTCTCAGATTTCATTTGTTCTCATGGTTTAAAATACTATATGTACCCTGAAGAGTCTCCAATTTTCATCTCCAGACCAGTCTTCTGAGCTCAAGAATTACATCTGACTGCCTATTTGGGAGCTCCATTAGGATATCGAATTGCCATCACAATAGAACATGGCCAAAAGACAAAAGTCTTGATTTTCCCCCACAAAGGTATTCCAAAATTTTAGTAGACATTTCAGTAAACAATGTCACCACCACTTGGTCATTTAGAAATGGAAACAAAGAATTTTCCCTGGTTCTGCTTTCTTCTTTATGTAAAACATCTACTCTAAGAGCAAGTCATGTCAGCTCTGCCTCCAGAGTATTTTATGAATTCAAGCTTTTTTCCATCACACTGCTAAAATCATATTGCAAGGTCAACATCTTCTCTAGCCTGGATTATTCTGCTAGCTTTCTGACCAGTCTCTCCACCTCTAGCCTGACCCACTCACTCAGGGTTGCCTATCTCACCATTTCCTCCACAAAGCAACAAGAGTGATGTTTTTTTCCAAATTGTGACTGTTCTCACACCCTTCCCCAGCTTAAAACCTTCTAATTGTTTGCAACCAGATTATCCTGTGTGGATTACAAATCCCTATTCGACTTGCACCTGGCCTGTCCATCGGATCTCTACTCTCTCATTTCTTCTGATGTTCTTTCTGCATATGCTTTAGGCCACCCTTCTGTCTCAAATCTGACAAGCTTATTACTGTCTCGGGACTCCCATTTGTTATTTCTCCATGTAAGACACTTTATTCCCTTTAGATTTCCTCAGCTGCTTACTTCTCATCACTGAAGTTCCAAATCATAAGTAACCTTAGTGATGATGTTCCTGACCACCTGAGTGAAAATGAACACCTGATCTCTATCACATTACTCTGGGTTTACCCCCTTTTTCTTCTTTATAGTACTTTTCAAAAGTTGGAACTGCCTTATTCATTTTGTGTTCATTTTTTGTATCTCCTCTTAAACCCAACTAGAAGGCAAACTTTTATTCGTTGTTTCATTCAAACTTGTTCATTGCTGTACCCTGAAACCTCGAAAGAAAACTGTTATTTTGACTTTTAAAAGAACCCATTAAATTTGCTCATTGGACTAGCCACACCTCCCTCCATTGATATACAAAGTGTGAAGCATGCTTCAGAAATCCCAGCAAACTCTAATGCACTCCCATCAGTTGATTATAGACAAATGAAGAATAACAAAGTGACTCATTGCCTCAGACAACTGTCCATAGGTTAATACAGAATCTCTCTACATTATAGGGCAGACTGCCAGGTCAGAGACTGGGGCAGTCTAGTTAAGTTAAACCAAGGTACCTGGATTTTTTTTTTTTTCATGCAAGCAGAGCAATGGTGATAGTGCCTATCAGCAGAGGACCCTAGTGCCTTAGTGGTGTTTGAAAAGCAACTGGGTCATATGAAAGACTCCTCTGTCCCTCTTTTCCCCAGTGTCAATCTTTAATTTAGAAGAAAAGAAAATTACAGCTCTCTTATTTGGCTGTATTAAAATTTATGGGGCAGGGTGGTTTCCAGGCTGCTGCTCCTGCCGGGCACTGCTCTGATGATATATGACTGTGACATGTCACCAGTGTAGCCAGGCTCTGATGATCCATTGCCGCAACAAGTCATTTGTCATACATCACTGCCTCAACAGCTACCCCCATCCGGGCCTCTCCTGTACTCTCCAGCAGGGAGTCGTGGCTCAAAACAAGCTCCATGTTCCCGCTGCACTCCTACCACCACCACGTTCACCACGCATTTCTAGTCTCAGTGGAAGGGAAGGAAAATAGTTTTTAGTAGCAAACTCTATGGGAGGATCTTAAGACTTTTAAAGGTAAAGGGTTTGTATAGCCTGATGCTGTAAACTGCTAGCAAACAATGATTACAGGAAGGTGCTTTATACTCTTGGAATGCCACAATAACAATAATAATTTAAAAAAAACACTAGTAAATAGTTAGGTAGCACCCAATTATTGACAGCCATTCTCCTAAGGGTTATATGCATTAACTAACTTAATCCTCTAACAATCCCTAAGGGGGATGGTACTATCAGCACCCATTTCACAGATGAAGAAAATGGGGGCATAACAAGATGAATTTCCCCACTGTCATTGAGTAAAATAAGTGGAAGAGACAGCATAGAAACCTGGGAAACCCGGAGCTGGAACCTTTACCCTCAACCATGGTGTCATGATGTGTATACTTCAATGTCCAATCCTAGTGGTTCCTCATGTAGGCTTATATTGACCCCTGACTTCTAGGGCCAAATAAACACATGGGCACAGTACAGGCATCTTATCATTTATGTGTCATTGTCATTTATAATAACACCACTTAGCAATTGCTTGTTAGATTCTACAGTATATAATAGCTGCTTTGCATATGTTTTTTTTAGGTGCTTTGCATATGTTATTTAGATCTTTCCAACCCTGAAAAATATTGTTTTATTTCCTTCTGTTTTGAGTAGATGTGTAGAGAAGTAAATAAAAAAAAATTACTGAAGATATTTTCAAAGAAGGCACTTGAAAGGGGAATAAAGAGGAAGACCAAATGATTAGGGACAGCTATAAATTGAAAAGGAGTGGCTGACTGGAAATAATTTCTGTAGAATTGCTGAAATGACGTTTGTATACATTTTACGTAAGTCAACTTAATGACAATCTATTCAAATGTCACTAAGACAGAAACTATAGAGTATGTCTGCTTTTTTGTTCCAACTGAAAGTTAAAGCTTATGGAGGGGATAGGAAATCCCTTCACAGGTTCATATTCTTCACAGTTCTTAGCATTCAGTTAAAACAGGTTGATCTGCAAAAGAAAAATAATAATAATTTGGGCTTCATTAAAATGCAGAACTTCTGCATTGGGAAATACATGGTTAAGAAAACAAAGGTAAACCACAGACAAGCTTTTATGTAAAATACACATGTGGTAAGGGATGTGTACCCAAGATATATAAAGAACTTCTTGGGCAGCCTGGGTGGCTTAGTGGTTTAGTGCCACCTTCGGCCCAGGGTATGATCCTGGAGACCTGGGATCGAGTCCCACGTCGGGCTCCCTGCATGGAGGCTGCTTCTCCCTCTGCCTGTGTCTCTGCCTCTCTGTTTCTCTCTGTGTCTCACATGAATAAATAAATAAAATCTTAAAAAAAAAGAACTTCTCTTCACCTCAATAATAAAAAAAACCTCAATTAATAAATAAGCCAAAGATCCAACAGATACATTACCAGAGAGATATAAATACAGGAAATAATTATGTGAAAATATTCAGCATCATTAGTCATTAGAGAAATGCAAAATAAAATAACAGTAAGAGACAATTCCACACATGTTACAAGGGCTAAAAAAAAAAAAAAAACCTGATGATACTAATGTTGGTAAGGAAAAAGAATTACAGAAACTCTCATTGTTGATTGCTGGTCAGGGATGCAAACTGGTGCAGTCATTTTGGAAGACAGTTTGGCATTTTCCTACAAAGCTAACCCGAGTCTCAACCTATAGCCCTGCAGTCATGCTCCTAGGTAATTACCCAACTGACTAAAAATGTACAGCTATCCAAAACAAGAATATGCATATTTATAGCAGATTTCTTCAGAGTTGTCAAAAAGTACAAGCAATCCTTCAATAAATATATGCATAAACTGTGTTTTATCCATAAAGCTAATACTATTTGGTAATAAAAAGGAATGGGCTATTAAGCCACACATAGACATAGTTGATTTTTAAATGCATTTTGCTAAGTGAAAAAGAGCCAGTCAGTAAAGGCTACACATTGTCTGTTTCCATTTATATGACATTCTGGAAGTGACAAAACTGTAGAGGTAATATATAGATCAGTATTTGCCAAAAAGGTGGAATTGGGTGGTGAAGCAATGAGAACATTTTTAGGGGAGTACCACTATTTTGCACAACAGAATAATAAAAATACATGACCCTAAGTATTTGTCAAAATCCAAAGATCTTTTCAGCACGAAGAATGATCTTTAACAGAATCATTCAGGAGATATAGGAAATTCTGGGATGTAGCCCACCTTTACTTAAAAGGTATGAAACTACCTTACTCAAGGAGATATAAAAAAAAAGTACTGATTTAAGTAACTTTGGAAAGGAGTTAAATCTTTATGATTAAAAGCAGAAAAGACTGTTAGTAAGCGCGTAAGTAAGTAGTTGATAATTTTGGGTTAATAGCTCACAAAGTATAAAAAAAATATCCATGAGTGCTTTCTGATATAAATAAGTAACTTAATAAATAAGCGCAAGTAAGTAGTTGATAATTTTGGGTTAATAGCTCACAAAGTATAAAAAAAATATCCATGAGTGCTTTCTGATATAAATAAGTAACTTAATAAATAATTACAGAATAGTCAAATTTCCCATTCAGAAGAATTTAAAATAATTTATGTACATATTATGTACATTGATGTACATATTCCCCCTCAACAAAGTGAGGCATAGCTCCCACTCCTAAAGGGTAGGCTCTCCATACTGACTTCCTTCCAAAAAGTATAGGGTGGAAAGGGGGAAAAAAGAGTAACTTGACTGTGAAGAATTCTGACAAACACTACTTCACCCAGGTAATCAAGATATCTACAGTAATAAATCATGTTGATAGGGCAGCCCGGATGGCTCAGTGGTTTAGCATCGCTTTCAGCCCAGGTGTGATCCTGGAGACACGGAATCGAGTCCCACGTCGGGCTCCCTGCATGGAGCCTGCTTCTCCCTCTGCCTGTGTCTCTGCTCTCTCTCTCTCTCTCTCTCTCTCTCTCTCTGTGTGTGTGTGTGTGTGTCTCTCATGAATAAATAAATAAAATCTTTAAAAAAATAAATCATGTTGATAGAATGTATCCTTGGTATGAGAGTATGTAAATGGCACTTTACTTCTATAGATGTCCTCCAAAAAACCCATAACTTCAGTCTAATAATGAAAAAAAAAAAGAAAGAGAAATGCCAATAGGTGAGCATTCTACAAAATGCTGACCTGTACTCATCAAAACTATCAAAGCCATCAAAAACAAGCAAAGTCTGGAGCACGTGGATGGCACAGCTGGTTGAGCATCTAACTCTTGGTTTTGGCTCAGGTCATGATCTCAGGGTTGTGAGATCCTGCCCCATGTTGGGCTCTGTGCTCAGTGCAGGAGTCTGCTTGAGATTGTCTCTCCTACGCCTCCCACTCATGCTCTCTCTCTCTCTCTCTCTCTCTCTCTCTCTCTCACACACACACACACACACACACACACACACACAAATAAATAAATAAATAAATCTTAAAAACAACAACAACAAGGAAAGTCTGAGAAACTCACAACCAAGAGGAACCTAAGAAGTCACAACAGCTAAATGTAACAATATTTTGGTTGGAATCCTGGAACAGAATAGACATTAATAAAAAGTGAAGCAATCTCAGTCAAGAATGGACTTTAATTTAAAATAATCTATCAATATTGGTTCATTAATTGTGACAAATATGCTATGCTGATATAAGATGTTAACACGAGAAAAACAAGATGTGGGTTATAAGGGAAGTTGGTGCTATTTTCACAGTGTTTCTGTGAAGCTAACGATACTGTAAATTAAGAGATTAATGAATCTCAGATTTATTGCCAATAAAAATGTAAATAAGTTACGCAAAACACACAAACCTTTAGAGTGCTTGATTTGACAGATATTTTTAAAGACTTTTAGCTTGACAAAAATTCACTAATGCTAAAGGAACTCTTGCAAAAAACTCAGCATTTTAAAGAAAGGCAGGATAAAATAAAATCAACTGAGCCTGTTTACCAAGACAATCCACTATGCCCTCAAATTCTAAGGAAAATGTCCCATGCTGCGGGATCCTGGAGACCTGGGATCGTGTCCCACGTCAGGCTCCTTGTGTGGAGCCTGCTTCTCCCTCTGCCTGTATCTCTGCCTACCCCCCGCCCCGTCTCTCATGAATATATAAATAAAATCTTTAAAAAATTTTTTAAAAAAGAAAAGAAAAGGTCCTATGCTAAAAAGCACTGGAAAAAAAATCCCATGCTCTCCTGTTATAAGAGGTGGAATTAGGAACCTCACTGATGATGAAGTAATGTGATCAAATCACTACAGGGTTCGAGATTTGATTCATGAAGAGACCCCACTTTTAAATGGGTGGACAAGGACTGACAACTGTGAAAAGTTATTTTAAAGACAGCATCAGTCCAAAATCTTTTTACTTGACTTACCAGACTTAATAACGAATACAGTCACACTTGACAAATTCTATTCTGAATATCCAAGAATCCATCTGTGCCTCTTGCTTGGAGACTTTCCATTCTCTATGCATTCAACTATAAGCTTTGGTGAGCATTTGACTCTTTAGGGAAGAGGTTAGAATGTTACATCAGGACAATATAAGCCTCCCTATTTTTTTACACTTCAGATATTTTGGAAATGTTGCTGGTTACATGTTCAGCCTTCGTTTATGGTGTTGCTTGGCCCATGGAACCCTCACCCACTTTTAAATGGGTGGACAAGGACTGACAACTGTGAAAAGTTATTTTAAAGACAGCATCAGTCCAAAATCTTTTTACTTGACTTACCAGACTTAATAACGAATACAGTCACACTTGACAAATTCTATTCTGAATATCCAAGAATCCATCTGTGCCTCTTGCTTGGAGACTTTCCATTCTCTATGCATTCAACTATAAGCTTTGGTGAGCATTTGACTCTTTAGGGAAGAGGTTAGAATGTTACATCAGGACAATATAAGCCTCCCTATTTTTTTACACTTCAGATATTTTGGAAATGTTGCTGGTTACATGTTCAGCCTTCGTTTATGGTGTTGCTTGGCCCATGGAACCCTCAGTTGGTTATTGGGATCACCAGTGAACAGTCTCACTCAGGAAGACGAGCTCTGCATTGAAAAACATTTAAGTGGATCAGAGCCATGCCTTAAACTGTACCAACTGCTAGTTGTAACTTCTTCATATGCCACTGTGTGGTGGAAAAATCACAAATTCGCCCTTGGTTTTCTTAAGCAGTCCTTCTCTGAAGGGAGGGGTAGTGGATTCTTAATATCTGTGCTGCCCTGGCCTCCAAAGCCAGACATTCCTCCTGAATATTCCCCCAGGCCAGGCCTTTTATTCCAGGCCGAATATTGAGGCCAGCAATCAATAAGTTGGTTCTCCATCTGCCTTTGACAGAGGAAACACCAGGCTGACACCAGCCAGTCTGGGATCAGCTGTTTCCCGGCCTTTGATCTGCTCAGCTAGGGCTGTCTAAGCTCCCTGGGCCTCTGCTTCAGCTTAGATACAGGCCACGTCCTGCTGATATCTCCTCCAAGGCCTATTGTAGCCATTGTATTTGAGGAGGGGATCACCTGTCAAAGTGACTGGTTACAACCCCTCCTTGACTGCGGGAAGCCTTTTTGATTCGGGGCAGATGATAATGAGAGTCTAATTGAGTGATTAACTACCTCAACTGACTTGGAGGTTTTAATGACACCTCTACATTATGGTCTGCGTTTCTCAGCAGGCCCTCAGTTTGTAACTGTAGGTCCGTGATATTTGCAATTATAAGCCTTTCCTTTAACCAGCAGGGATTTAATAAATGGACTTGGTTAATCATAGCTAGATGCTCCTCACATCCGACTTTGTTGTGAAAAACATGTATAAGTTCAAGCACATGATTGGATGATTAATACAGGCCATTTCAAGTCCATGGCTCTATGCATAAGATGGAGACTGAGTTTTGGAAGATTTGGGTAAACCAAATCTTGATTACCGACATAAGCTTCAAGAAGGGAAAAATATCTAAAGATAAGAACTGGTTTTTAAGAGTTGCCATGCCTATGAGAGCCTGCCTAGATATACTGTCTTTAATTAACTGGGTCTGAAGAGCCTATTAATGCAATGTTAAAAGGAACCAGTCTCCATGGGTTCTCACAGTGGGAAAGGTATCCAGGGCTTTCAATTTACAAGGTCTTATTACAAAAGTGCCCTGCTGTTCTGGTCCGTGTTCTTTCTGCCTGGGAGCAATTTAATGATCTGCTTTAGAGCAGAGAAATGGTCAGAGAGAAAATGTTCAGTGTTATGTGTTAGCAATCAAATACCCAATGGAATTTACAATGGTAACCAGACACTTCCTTTTCATATCAAAGTAGAACAGGGACAATGACATAAATACATTTGATTTGAAAAACCCTAATTGAACAAACTGGTAGTCCTCTGTGAGTGTTTGTTGATAGTATGAGGCTAGTATTGACTATGATGCAAAGTGCAAATGATCTAGATGAAATGTATAATGTAAGAGAAAAAAAGAGGAAGAGAAGGAAGAAAGAAAGCTTATTTAAAGAGAATATGGCTTTTGACTTGAAAATACCTTAATGATCTGTTCTTCATTTATTCAACATCATTTAAGAAATATTTATAATTATCTATCATGTCCCAGGTCTTCTATTGCCTATGGTGGGGTTAACCACTATCCACATGGTGCTTGCAGGCAAGTAACGAATCCACCCACTTTTCCTTTCTTTATTCACTTAACTGCTATAATGCAACAATTATTATTATATTCTGTTGATAATATTTTGATTACCTTTATTTCCTAGCCCTAAATGCAAAGGCCTAGAAATATCATTGGTGAACAAACAAACAAATTAATATTTACGGAAAAATTCCTGATCTGGTTGATGCAGTCCTCATTGAAAGCACGGACATAAAACAAATACTTACGGTGCAATGTGATAAAAAAAAGTATATATATATATATATATATAATAGCAATATATAGTATATATATATATATATATATATATAATAGCAATTTGCACACGGTGCAAAGAAACCATGGAACTGGGGCTTAGTCACACTCCTTAATTGAAGTAAGAAAATATAGAAGATGTGAAATTTCAACTGAGTGTGATGAGTCAAGTGTGAGAGTCAAGATGGAAGACAATTCAGAATCGGAGATGAGCTTTGGGTATCTGTTCTTTTATTTTTTTTTTAAGATTTTATTTATTTATTCATGAGAGACACACACAGAGAGGCAGAGACACAGGCAGAGGGAGAAGCAGGCTCCACGCAGGGAGCCAGATGTGGGACTCGATCCCGGGTCTCCAGGATCACGCCCAGGGCCAAAGGCAGATGCTCAACCACTGAGCTACCAAGGCATCCCAGTATCTGTTATTTTAAAATAGAGATTCTAAAATGCATGAAACTTACATTTTACAGAGTGGGGAGTCCTTTATTTCCAAAGGAACTAGCATCAACTAAATGACATAAGAAGAGTTTAGGAATCCTATGTTTTCAATCTTCAAACTGTAGATAGTTGCCCCTTAGAGTTTGTCTTATCTAGGACTAACATATTAGACTAACAGGCAGGTAGGTGAACCAAGCTACTTACACTTTGAAATTTAAGAAAACACTGCGAAATTTTAACTTTACCTGGCATACACTTTCACCAATAGGATTAGTCTTTCTTCTAGTAAAAGCAAAAGCATGGTCTCAGGCACAGCATCCAAGACAACTCTGGGATCTCCTCTAGTCTTGCCCCAATGTCATAGTCTACTTTCTCAGATTCACCTTTTCTGACCTTTCAACATACTGTATACCCAAGATATTTCTATAATAAGAGGAATTAAAGCATTGGCTTGAGCCCTAAAATGACAAACTCCTCTCTAGACAAATGGCTTTAGGCTACATCACTAAAAACTTCCTCCAGGTTTAAGTCAAGAATTATTTGCTTCTAAGGATGGTTTACACTCACACTGTATTTTAACAATGCTCGCAGGTAGAGAAAGTGTATCAGGATGTCAAATACACTGAGTTCATTGAACTGGACCATGTCAGGTCTTTGATTCAAAACAATGAGATGGCATTACATGTTATGCAAAATAGAAAATGTGGAGAAAAATGTTGCCTATCTACAAGAATCATTACTGCGACCCTCTTGCTAGAGGAGAAGCAACCAGACCACTCGAAAATTGAACCCATGAGAGCACAACAAGGCTGTGACTGACCCCTGGCTGGTTACCCATATGAAGTGTTGTTTGCTGACACTACATACACAAAATATAACTCAGTTTTAGCAGACACTGCTGTAGTTCCGTACGAGCAAGTGCGTGCAATGAAAAAGCAAATTGGTGATAGCAGTAACTCAGTAAGTTTATAATGTACAATTGCCACTTGGAAAAGGAACACTTTCTAGTGGGAAGGCTATTAAGGGCAGACAATTGAGGAGGTGAAGTAAAAGGTCTAAATTGATGACTTGGAAAACTGCAAAATGATCATATGTTACGAGTTGACACTTTAACAAAACAGGTTTGAACTGTGTAGGTGCACTTTTACACAGATTTTTTCATATAAATGTGGTACAGTTCAGTAAATGTATTTTTTTCTTCCTTCTGATGTTATTAGTAGCATTTTCTTCTCTCTAGCCTATTTGATTGTAAGAATATGTGTATGATTGTAGGAATACAGTGTATGATATATATAACATACAAAATACATATTAATTGACTGTTACTGTTGAGACTTCTACTCAACAGTAAGCTATTGGTAGTTACGCTTTAGGGAGTCAAAACTTATACTTGGCTTTTCAAAAGCTCAGGGGGTCAGTGCTGCTACCCCCCACATTGCATAGGGGTCAACTGTTCTTTCATTTAAGGTCTCATAGATGCTGGCTCTAACCATGAATCACAGTTGGTTTTTTCATAGGGGAAGCAGTTACTGGATGTGGAGGAACTAAAACAATAATTTGTCCCAAATAATTATTTTGTTTGCGGAAAATATACCCAAGCTTTTTTGCTTTTTCCTTAATCCTTTTTCAAAACACATGCTCCTATATCCCAGGTGTCTCCTATTTGTTAGCTGGAAATGCCTAATAACGTATCTTGCCATTGAAATGGCCTCAGAAGAGAATCTCTATTACATATACATTTTATGTTGCCCTTTTGGGGTTTTATAGGATAATATTTGATATCCTCATAGGCTTCCCTAAGGAGAATGAATCTGAATGAAAAGTCAGTTACTGGAATCAATATCTCTATAATACAAATATATCGTAACTTATAAAATGTTACTTTCAAGAAGCAGCCTTCTATTTCTTCAAGTTTTGCATGTAAAAAATGTATCTCTCAATGCTATCAGGCTATTACTATTTTGTCTATTCAAATATTGAAAATTCTAGGGATCCCTGGGTGGCTCGGTGGTTTAGCCCCTGCCTTTGGCTCAGGGCAAGATCTTGGAGTCCCAGGATCAAGTCCCAAATCAGGCTCCCTGCATGGAGCCTGTTTCTCCCTCTGCCTGTGTCTCTTCCTCTCTCTCTCTCTCTCTCTCTCTCTCTCTCTCTCTCTCTCTCTCTGTCTCTCATGAATAAATAAATAAAATATTTAAAACAAACCCAAATACTGAAAATCCACTGAGGCTGCAACATTTCTCACGTCTAAATGAACCCTTGTCACAATCCTCAAGCAAAAGAATCACGCATTTCAGCATGCACAACTTTGCAGCTCACACTCTAGCATGAGCCTATAATAATAGCACCCAAATAATGTTTTCACATGCGTAGAACATGTCTTTCCTCTTTTAGAAGTATGACTTACAGAAGTCTATCTGGAAAAGTGTATATAGACATGTGCACGTGCACACACACACACAGTGATGGAGTGATCTACAAGATGTGATGTCACACTAGATATAACCTTCAAATAACCTGTGATTGGTATGAGGAAGACATGAAAAACTCTAAAGAACATATTTTTAAGAGGTTAAAAAGCATTGAATATTCATTTTCCTACTCTATAGGAAAGGAGGTTGAACATCTTACTTAATGAATTCATTAAGAAAAATCACTAGCCATTCCTCTCTTGTAAGATCATAGACTGTTACAGTCTTGGACCAGGAAGAAAAGACCTGGTACAGTAATTCTACAGAAAGGACTTAGGATATCCAGCTTTCTAAATAGTGAAAGTCCAAAGAGAAAACTGTGACTTGTCTACCATCCCAGAGCTATGTGTTGGCCTTGCTGAAATCAGGACCCAAGTGTTCTTGGTATACACCACCCTGTTTTCCTGTTCTCCATATGCTACCTTTACTTCTACTTAATGTGAATTTTGTGGGGGGTAGGAGGGAAATGGTCTTTCTCCGGGAAGAAAGAAGCTCAAGTCCATGAGCAAGGTTGCTGCTGATTCAGGTTGGTTCGATTGGAACATGGCAGACTGTGGTTTGCTTTATTTGGCCGGGAGCATTTCTCTGTAACCTGAGGATTCATTAGTTTGAAGTACTGGCCTTTTGCCTCTTTCCAAGGCCATTTTAGATGCAAATTGTACCCCAGACATCATTTTTAAGTGACAGGAAAATCTCTGGAGATAACAAGAATCAGTCTGTGAAATTTATGGACCCTTTGCATTTTCTAATCCTTCTTGATAAATGACTCAGTTTCCAGCCAGGGTCTGAACTTAAGAGTTGATAAAGCATCAGCTGAAGTTGCTGGCTACTAAATCAATGTAAGCGATGGCTTAATCAGCCTTTCTGCTCCTTCCACTGCCTTCCCCCAGAATTCCCGCAGACTTCTATGGAGCCAGGTCAGCAAGAGACAGCTCCCCAACAGACCATCTGTAGCCATCAGACAGCATGGGAAGAGAATGTTGACCAGCAGAGTGACTCAGTTCCACTATTGAGGCTATTGGCATTCTGCAGAGCAAGACAGAAATCCTTAATTTAGAGGTTGTGGAAGTTTGGGGAGCACTGGGTGTTATACTGTATGTTGGCAAATCGAACTTCAATTAAAAAAAAAGTTTGGGGAGGAGTTGTATGCCAGGGGGAACATTAGAACAAAATGAGTTACAGTAGGAGGTTGACAACTTGGTCATTTGAAGAGAAAACACCTCTGGTGATACCTTGTACCTAGCTGGCTTTGAAAATCTTGAGTAAGAATTCATGCCCAGGGGGTAGAACCCACAGCATATTCGAGGGTTTGCAAACCCTTGTGAGTGGGGACAGAGCATAGCTTTTGATCAAGGGAAGGACTTCTTCAGTTTTCTCCTCCAAAATTAGATTATGGGAATTTCTCAAAAAGCCCATCTGCTCCTGGCAGATTGAGATGGATGTCCACTTTTTTTTTTTAAGATTTTATTTATTTATTTGAGAGAGAGAACGCGAGCCTGATGCCAGGCTAGATCCCAGAACCCTGAGGTCATGATCTGAGCCGAAAACAGATGCTTTACCAACTGAGCCACCCAGGTGCTCCTGGGTTTCCACTTTTCTGAAACCAAAGTTTTGGCATGTAATTTTAAGTGTAGATTGACGTCACACAGAGAAATCTCTACAGCCCTTGATTGCTTACCCAGTGTGGCAGTTTGTTTCATTAAAATCGTGTTGCCCATATAAGGGGATAGTTTAATTACAATGGAGTAAAAGTGTAACCCAGGTGTCCAGTGTTTAGTTGAGTGTTTAACTGAGGTGTCTTTCTGCGCCCAGGCCCACGAAGAAGCCCGAGGTGCACCCTGGCTTGCTTGCCTTTGTGCACAGGTGAATTGATAATTCACGACTCTCAGCCATCACTCCCTAAGCCTGACTCCAGGAGAACGTGAAGACCCTGAAGAGGAAGAGGGAGCTGAGAGGTGTGGCTTTCTCTATCCTGTTTGTTAGGATCCCAGAGTGGTTGTCAAGGTAAAGTCTTGCTAGACAGGTGCTATGAACTGCTGCTTGACTAAGAATAAACCCACCATGAGGGGAAAGGAAGTCTATTTTGGGGAGACAGTAAGTGTTTCCCTATATTCTCCCTACTGAGGTCCTTTGGGTCTTCTCAGCTTTGGCGCTTAAAGTGAGATCCAAGACACAACAGCAAGACCACCTCCAGGGGGAGGCAGGGGGTGTAGGGTTTAAAAATGCAAATTCCCAGGTCTCAATTCAAACTTGCTTACAGCAATTTCAAATTTTCAATTCATCCGTATGTACTTTAAAGCTTGGGAAACACTGTCCTTTTTTTAATATAAATTTATTTTTTATTGGTGTTCAATTTGCCAACATACAGAATATCACCCAGTGCTCAGCCCATCAAGTCCTCCCCTCAGTGCCCATCACCCAGTCACCCCCACCCGAGAGACACTGTTCTAAAGAAAGCACCCAATAAAGCTTTTCTTTCTTGAGGGTCTTAAGACTTCCATGGTAGCCCAAGCTTCTTGTGGTCAAATCTACCTCTTTGAAGAGAAACAAATTATATAGATATAAATATAAATATAGATAAATATATATATACACAATGATGTGCCTATATGCATATGTGTGCCTATATGTAAATTTGCAAACCAGTTTTCCTCTGCATGAGATACTCATTGTGTTTTTTAATGATTCGCATGAATTAAGGCTGTTTTTCTCTCCCTCCATCCTTTCTCTTCCTCCTTCCTCCACATACTACCTACTACCTCTTTCTCTCTAAGATACTACCTACTTCCCCTTGCTCTCCAAGATATGGAGAATCAAATTCATCAGTCCATAAACCTTCAGTATTTTAGCATGGAGACAAAAGCGTCTTTTCTTGCTGGTTTAAGGATCTCTATGGAGTTCAGGGGTTGAGAGTCTGTATTCCTCGACATGAATGTGAGATTTTGCTGGCAGACTGATTGATAAAGTGTCATCTGCCATCCCCGCCTGAAATCACAATAAAGCATTCCTCAGGGCTTGTATTGAAGGCCAAAACCTTAATGCAGTGGGATCTCCTATAAAAACATTAAACCTTTTTCATAATTAAAAATTTAACAATTTAGTTTCGGTTGCATGCAGGTTTCCCTAAATGGGTAGACTTGAAAAAACAAAGCTGATTTTTCATCTTTTTTTGGGAATGTCCTTAAGCAGGTACAAAGAACTTTGTGGCCAGATGGGAGTTTGTTTAATAAACCAAAAGCTTGCTCTAAAACCCAAGTTCCTTTTTTTAGTGGATTTTAAATAAATTACTGAGTAAACAAATATTTACTTTTAGCCAATTGCTACAGTAGGAGACAGAAATGATAGGTTTTTCTAGTAATAATTTTTGGATTTTCATATACACACTTAGATCTGTACTGCTTCATTTCAAACTCAGGGAAAATATCTATGATTACAGATATAAACTGGTATCCCTGGAGTTTTAAAAATATTTTCTTCCAGATAATTTTCCACATCCAAATTTAGAGAGTAAATGATCCAATCCTTCCTTCTGATGGCAAAGGGGAAACACAGAGTAGAGGAATGCAAATTAGGTATACTCATAGTCAAATTGGATTTTTGAATAACAGTAAACAGTGATCATCATTAACAATAATAGTATTTAGATAAGGAAAATATTGTAGCTTAATGTTTTGCCAATATCGTATCCTTTGGAGTTAGAATAACCACAATATTCTCCTTGGCAGTGAAATAATCCCACAGATCCAACAGATAAATGAATTAAGAAAAAAAAAAAAACTAGAGAAAACAAGCAGCCCATCTTTCAATTTCTAATTTATATGTCTGTACACTTTTTCATTTATGATTTTCTTATGACCAATGTCATAGCAACAGATCCAGAATGAGACAATCACATTTGTGGTGAAATAGCAATTCACATTATTCTTGTTTATGTCATGTCTCTAAGTACTAAAATACTGTAATGCACAGCTGGGTAGTCAGAGAGGATTCATCTATCTATCTATCTATCTATCTATCTATCTTTCATCTATCAACTATCATCTATCTATCTATCACTGATTTATTTTTAGGAGCCTGTCAGGTATTAGAAAATACCAGCCAGGTATTTTCCAGGTCTCCAGGAAAGCAAAATTGAATGCATTTTTGTGTGTATGTGTATAAATATGCTGCCAGAAAGGAAATTTGCATGGTATTATGTGCTTACACAGACTGAACTGGAAGAAAGTAATTTATGCAGATATATTTATGATAATTTAGACTCATTCTGCACATAGTATTAATTTTTAAAATTAATATGTTAAATTACACAAACAGCAAAATTTATTGGGAAACATTGTATAATTCAGAAACATTGTATTCTCTAGGTTTAAAAGGATGAGTATATAAATTACTAACCTTACAGGTTTACTGAGAGAGAGAGAGACTGGGAGAGAGAGAGGGTGAGAGAAGAGACAGAGGCATGAATTTTTAGCAGAATGAATGTCCACTGATTCCGTATTATTGAATATCATCTAAGGGCTCAATTTCCCTCCCAATCGCCAAAGTCCTTTCTATTCCCAAATTTCACTAGGTCTTGTCTTTAAATTTCTAATAAACAGTGTGATTAGGATATTTTTTCCCTGAGAAATTTCAATAAGGAAGCATATTCATATTTAAAACTGACAAAAATCCTTTTGCACATTAAAGATATATGATTGTCATCCGTCAGCAGAGAGAAGGTTGAAAGAATAAACAGCAATGGAATATTCAGAGTTAAAGGGTTAGAGTGAGGAACTTAGAACTTTGGAAAATTCTAGAAAGTTTTGCTAGGAAGTGTGAACTCAGCTAGGAAACCAGAAGTACATACATAAAGCTAAAGGGAAATAATATGAGTTTCTCAACACTAGGAAGTAGGACACACTAGAAGCAAGCTTTGCTTTCTCCAGAACTTTGCCACTGCTCTGTCAGAATTACACACACACACACACACACACACACACACACACACAAAGGAAGCTGATGAAATGCTTCTGGAACAACCCGATTCATGGATTTTGAAATAGTGGATACATGTGCCACCTTTTAGTCATTTCTGGCTTTTAAGTTTCTGGGCAAATATGAATAATCACAAAGAGAGTACACAGAGTAATACATGTTATGAAGGACTAGCTAGTAATTGTGGTTAGGCTTCTGTGCAATATTTACTACCTGGTGGCCCCACCTGAGAGTGGCTCATGGGCACCTGCCCCTCCCTTCTCTGCATCGCCACACCAGGCTGTGCCAGTTGCCTGACCAGTCCATGGCTCAGGAGGACTTCGCAGGTCCCTTGAGTCGCAGGAATCAATTCTTGCTCCAGAGACACTCTTGGCAACTTCACGAGGTCCGGCAAAGATCCAGTGGTGTTCTTTGTATCTTGACGTTCTTCAAATTCTCTTCTACGTTAAAAGGTGACTTTCCTGAGTAGGAGCTCCTCTACATATCCCAGAGGCAAGGTGGGTGACAGCCGTAAATTTTGGCCTGTTTCCTGTTGGTTTGTTTTAATGAGGTACTTGCAGTATAAACTCAAACCCTGCAACGGACGGCTCCATACTAGGTCTTGAGGTTAAAGGTTTCATGAGGAACACAAATCCCCAACTGGCCCAGAGTCCAACATATGCTCCTGTTTTTCTTGAAAATCTGCATGTATAAAGCAGGGCCTCTCTCTTTCTTCAGATCTATATGAGAATGGGCACATACTTGATTTCAAGCCCAGGGAATGCAAAAGCCCGCATATCCAAACGCATCAAGGTAATTAGCAGAGCAAAAGTCTTTCCATTTAATAATATCCAAGCTGGCAAGAAGACAGTGTTGATATATGTAATTCAAGCATTTGCTCCTCTTTATATGGAAGCAAAGTCCTATCACCTGATAATATCCACACTTCTTAGAAGAGTGTTGTCACTTAAATAACTTCACTCTCTTATTACACTAACAGTATATTAAATCTGTAATCTAGATCACTAACATGTCTAGGGGGATGAAAAACATCTATTTGCCTCCTCTGCTTTGCTCAATCTTAAGATGGGAAGTACTATGGTCTGAATGTCTGTGTCTGCCCCCCGCCCCCAATTCATACAATGAAGTTTTAAACCTCAAGATAATAGTATTAGACATGGGGCCTTTGGTAGGTGGCTAGATCACTGGGGTGGGACCTTAGGATTGGAATTAGTGGTCTTAGAAAAGAAACCCCAGAGAATTTGTTTATCCTTCCACCATATGAGGACACAGTGAAAAGACCTCTCTGTGAACCAGAACAAAGGCTCTCACCACAACCCAACCATGGTGGCATCCTTGTCTTGGATTTATAGTCTTCAGAACTGTGAGAAATAAATTCCTGTTTTCTATACGCCATCCAGTTTATGGCATTTTGGGAATGGCAGCCGGAAAGGACTAAGACAGGAGGGTAGGTAGGTACTTACTAATTTTGAAAGAAATTGTTATTTGTTTACAATCTCATCAGAAATTTCTGAGGGGGCAGCCCGGGTGGCTCAGCAGTTTAGCGCCTGCCTTCAGCCCAGGGCCTGATCCTGGAGTCCTGGGATCAAGTCCCACATTGGGCTCCTTGCATGGAGCCTGCTTCTCCCTCTGCCTGTGTCTCTGCCTCTCTCTCTCTCTCTCTCTCTCTCTCTCTCTCTGTGTCTCATGAATAAATAAATACTATCTTAAAAAAAAAAAGAAATTTCTGCTCCAGGGGCACCTGGGTGGCTCAGTCCATTAGGCATTTGACTCTTGATTCTGGCTCAAGTCATGATCTCAATGTCCTGGAATGGAGCCCTGCATTGAGCTTCCTGCTCATCTGGTAGTCTGCTTCTCCCTCTCCCTCTGCCCCTCCTCATGCTCTCTCTCTCTCTCTCTCTTCTTTCTTCTCTCTTTCTCTCTCAAATTATATATATACATATTTTTAAAGAAATTTGTGCTCCAGGGACAATATCCTTATTTTACAATTTTTATATTGCCCAAAGCACCTAATGCAGTGCCTTGTAGATTCATCTGTTGATAAACAAATGAATGGGTGGATCTACTAAAAGAAGACCACAAATGTACCTTAAAGTCTTAGAGAATTGTGGCAAACAGACATTTAAATAAATGCTAGCTCTTATATTCATTTCCAAAGAATGAAGCAGGTGGTTAGACGTGATAATCCTCTCAATTCTCCCTCTCGTTGTCTCTTGAGTGCACTATATTTGGGGTTTTTGTTAGTATTTTCCCCCCCGCCCAGCCCCACATTTATTCTTACAGCTTTGTCTACCTTGGGCACTGACTCTCTTACCTCTGACAGGGATGCAGACACGGGCTTCACAAATAAATTGGAATCAGAGGAACCCATGGCTGGGCTTTTAGAGTTAATGGACAGAGTAACAAAATGAACCAGAGATAAGTGTGCTGATTGCAGTGGCCAAGACATAGATGAAGTGATGTCATGGGAAACACCTGGAATCTTGGTCAGCTCTCTTCTCACTGAGAATGTGCTATCAAGTCTCCGGTCTGTGGTTTTGCCCCCAAAACCCCAGGCAGCATCTGAAAAGAATGCACTGAAGCAACTCTTCTCTTTCTAAATATATCTTTGAAAAGACACTCTAGATAGTCTGTTTAAATTTGGGAACAATTTTGTCAGGAAATGTATAGTCCATGTTACACTTAACAAGAAAGTGTTTATCCAAAGCGTTAATACAGATGAGTCATCTCACACTCAAATGCCAGTTCTTTGGAGGTGGGATTCCCGTAAACAGCCAGACACTTTGAACTTATGGTTTTCACTTTATGTCATACTCTAACCACTAAAACAACACACCACCATGGAGTTCTTCCCTGCTAAACCAAAACACACCCACCTCATGGAAACTGACTCTGGAAAAATGAGAAAGGAAAGTATCTTTCTAGAGAAAGCTCATGTTCATCTCCTGGATTTTGATGGATCTTTCCCTGCAAATAGGACCTGGTTACACTCGGCACACTGGTTTGAGACCCGGGGAGCTGGCTCTAGCTAGGGTGAGTTGCTCTGCAAACGTTATCTACACCTACAAAGACCCAGGCAACTCCTGAGAGAATGACCTGCTTCGGGGATTTGACAACCTCTCAGCTTCACTTATGAAGACAATTATAGATTCAAAGCTCCCTTTTGGCTTTCTTGCCTCACCTTCTCCATACCTACGTTATAGTGCATTACTTCTTCCTTCGTCCACCTTCCCTTGCTTGAAGGCAAGGGTCCCCATCTTAAGAGTTTTTTCAGTCTCCACTCCTAACACAGTCCTCCCATCGCACTGGAAGTACTCCACAAATGCTTGTTGAATAAATGAAGGAATGGGAATCTTTTTATAATTTCAATGTATTCAGTTCAACTTAGCAACTATATGAATTAGGTAACTGGAATTATGGTTGAGGACAGTATGTTGCTTCCCCTTGGTACTTGTATAATGTAGAGGAATTTCTATAAACTCTGGCCTCAGAATTTGGTAGTTACTTGTTTTGGGTGTACGTGTTTTTCCTCTAGAGCAGCCCTTGGTGGAAATACCAGTAGGATTAAATTATGGTGATGTCTTTACGCACAACACAGTACACTGGAAGTATTGAATCAAATGTGGCTATGCCTTGAGAACTATTTAAGTATCTGGGTATCAGTTAGTCAGGGCACCGTCTCTGTTCATCTGACCTGCACAGCAAAAATCCATGAAAATGACGTGGTAAAGGTGGAAACTTTCATATCCTGAGGAGACGGTGTGAAAGTCTGAAGTAATTTTTTGGCCTAGAATGAATGAGTGATTGGGAACATTAGAGTACAATGTAGAATTTAATCCCTGCCATGAGCACGGGAAAGCCCTGGGCACAGTTGAGACTGCATTTTATCTGTATGAACAATGATTTTATCTGCATATTCCAAGTGGCGGCTGAGGGTGGTTAATTGGATTTTTCAGACCTTTCATCAATCAAGAAGGGAGGAGAGATAAAAGGAAGAGAGAAAGCGAGGGATTTTAAAGCTTGAATTATCAAGATTTACTGCTTCTCAATTGCCATGTCCCTGATGTGTTTTAATCACTTGTAAGATGTGTTGAAAGGAAACTCTTATGAGTAATAAAGAGTAGAAGTTTGTGAATGATTTATAGATAGAAATATATGGAACTGATTTAAAATCTCTCCCTCTAATTTGCCGGGTGTTTTGTTTTGTTTTGTTAAAGTAGGTTCTTTTATATTTTTTATTGAGATATAATTTACACAGATTTTTAAGTTCCATGAATTTTGACAAAAGCATACACCCCTATGAGCCACACCACACTTACCACCCTCTTGGAAAACCCACCATTCTGATTCTTATAGATTAATTTTGCCTCTTCTGGAATTTCATGTAAATGAAATCAATTAGTACACACTAATTTTATCCACATTATGAGACTGTCCTGCAATATGTTTAACCATCCTCTTCATGGACATTTGGACAACTTTAAGTTTTTGTCTATTACAAATAAAATTCCTACGAACATTCTTGCATGTGGTTATTTTTCCTGCATGTGTTTTTTGGTAGACATATATTTTCTGTTTTTGTGGCTAGATAACCAGAGGCAAAATTCCTGGGTCACAGAGTTGGTAGGTGTATATGTAACTTTATGAGAAACTATCATTGTGATTTCATGTTTTATTTTTATTTTTTTAAGAGGAAATGTCCATTTATTTATTTATTTATTATTTATTTATTTATTTATTTATTTATTTATTTATTTATAGATTTTATTTATCTATTCATGAGAGACACACAGAGAGAGAGAAGCAGAGACACAGGCAGAGGGAGAAGCAGGCTCCATGCAAGGGGCTCCTGATGTGGGACTTGATCCCAGGTCTCCAGGACCAGGCCTGGGTTGAAGGTGGTGCTAAACAGCTGAGCCATCCGGGCTGCCCTGACTTCCTGTTTTCTATTCTCACAGCAGTATTTGAGAATTGTGGCTGATTCACATTCTCACTAATACTTGATGTTGTATGACTTCTTTATTTTAGGCAGGCAAAGGGGGCATGTCATGATATCTTATAGTGGCTTTAATTTGCAATTCCCTAGTGGCTGATGATGTTGAGCACTGTCATCGTTTGGGCTGTTAGAGCAAAAATACCATAGGTTGGGTGGCTTATAAGAACAAACCTCTATTGTTGAAGGACTTCTAAACTGCTCTATTACTTACTTGGGTGAGATTCAGTTTTATCATATGTAAAGTAGGGATAATTTACCTTCTTCAAGATACCATTAGGAGAATAAATCATGCGCATACAGCACTCGCTTAAGTACTACTAAGTAAATTGCAATTGGCATCTATGAATGGGTTGTGACACAGATCTTCCAAGAAAACCATCTCTATTCTACTCATGACTAGGTATGTCATCATGGCCCCAGAACACTTATTATTCACCCATCAATGGATGAATGGATAAAAATGATGTAGAAATATGCATAATGGAATATTCTTCAGCCACGAGAAAGAAGGAAATCCTGCCATTTGTGACAACATGGATGGACCTTGATGGCATCGTGTAAGTGAAATCAGTCAGCAGAGAAAGACAAATAGTGTAAGATATCACTTCTATGTGGAATCTAAAACAGCTGAACACATAGAAACAAAGTAGAATGATGGTTACCAAGGGCTGGGGGTTGTAGAGCAGTTGGGGAAATGCTGGTCGAAGGGTACAAACCTGCAGTTAAAAGATGAATAAGTTCTGGAGATCTAAGTCACAGCATTGTGAATATAGCCAGCAATACTGTATCATAGGCTAAAGTTCTAAGAGAGGAGATCTTAAGTGTTCTTACCCTGAAAAGAAATGACAATTATGTGAGGTGGTAGAGATATTAGCTACTGCTACAGTGGTAATCATATTATAATATATAAATATATCAAAACAACACATTGTACACTTAAACTTACATAATGTCATGTCAGTTCTATCTCGATTAAAAAAAATCTCTCTCTTTTTTGGAAATGATATCTGTGTAGACTTAAAAGTTCAGTCTCAAGATTTTTTTCTCGACTCTTCCATCACTCATTTAGTTTTTTTTTTTTTAAGATTGTATTTATTTATATGAAAGACACAGAGAGAGAGGCAGAGGCACAGACAGAGGGAGAAGCAGGCTCCATGCAGGAAGCCCGGTGTGGGACTCGATCCTGGGACTCTGGAATCACACCCTGAGCCAAAGGCAGACGCTCAACCACTGAGCCACCCAGATGTCCCCATCACTCATTTTTAAAATCCCTGAAAAGACCTGTATTATCTCTTACTTCTAGCAACAACTCTGTCCTATGTCTAAAAATAACTATTCTTGGAGCACGTAGGTGGCTCAGTCAGTTAAAGCATCTGACTCTTGATTTCAGCTCAGGTCATGATCTCAGGGTTGTGAGATTGAGCCCCATGTTGGGGTGTGTGCTCATGGGGAGGTCCACTTGAGATTCTCTTCCACTGCTCTCTCTCTCTCCCCCCTTTCTCTCTCTCTCTAAATAAATAAATCTTTAAAAATAATTTTCTGTTAGCCTTTCATTTGCCAACTCCATTTGTGTTTTCATATGGAAAGTCTATACTAAGGACTAAGTTACATTAAAGAAGTGGCTGACAGCAAGAGTTATTTGCATCACCCAGGCAAATAAAGATAACCTGGCTCCTTGACTCCTTTTTTAGTTGTCTTGTTTATTCAACGAGGTAACTGGAGAGCATTTCATTTTCAGGTGTTCAATAAATACCTGACAACTGGTTACCAAGAGTTCAGCTACAGTCTATGCAAAAAAGAGACTAATGTTATACTGCACAATTAGCATATCTGGCAAATGTAGACTTGGGTCTACATTTATTGATGTACCACTCTCCTAGATTTAGAAAGAACTTGAGATGGCTTACATACTTTTTTAGTAGATAGGCTGTACTAGTTCAGCCAGTGTATATGTTTCCAGATGAAAAATATTATCTCCATTTAAATATTTATTTGCTCATTGTCAATGTCAAATTGTGCTACAAATGCCTGGTCAAAGATGATTAATAATAATGAAATCCTTAATACAGTTACTATAGAGCTCATCATTTCCCTTGCCTCAGGCCCAATTATAAACTCTAGCTATTTTCACCATTTCTTAAGAGATTTTAAGAGTTAAAATTTTAAAATCACATGTAAATTCCTATTAACAATAAAAATAGTGATAATAACTATTTATGAATGTTAGATACTATATTATTACCTAATAAGTACTTATGCTGATATTGTTGAAGGCATATTTTATCCTTAATTTATAGATAAGAATCTTATGCATATAGAAATTACTTATCCTTCCAATATAAGCCATAGAGCTGAAACTTCACTATAGGTCTCTCTAATGCCAAAGACCAAGCAACTAAATGATATTGAAAATCCACATGCAAGTTTCAGAACTGGACACAATCACAAATCACAATTTGTGATCAATGATTAATGGATAACAGGACTTGTTTCTCAATCTTGCAACAGTTTTCTTTGATATTCTTAAAACAAATGTGATCTCATTTCAATTATTGAATCCATGAGAATAGATGTTAATGTAGGTAGTGGAGGTTTCACACTAAGAAACTTAACTTTCTAAGTAGCCATATGGAGATATCAGGAGGACAAAGACACCTGTAATTTTAATCAAAACATCAAAGCTCCAAAGCAAGATGGCTTCTTGAGTCTATAAGACCACTGAGGGTAAAAACCCATCTGATTTAGTGAAATATATTTAATTTATTTTAAGATACAAAGTTACATTTAAAGAAATCTGGCATTAACTTGTGCAACTATTATATCAATAAATCTTGCTTCAGTAAAGAGATTTTTAAAAGTAAAAATTTAAAAACTATTTTAAAGGCATTTTAATATCTAAATATTTTTATGAAAATGTAAATATGATAAAAATCTAAATGTCCATAGAATTAATTAATACAGATGATCTGAGTTTGGTGTTTTGCAAACATGGGTAAAAAAATATGCTGCTGCTAACGATTATTCAATGTTCTAGTTAACTTCAGATCATATGAGGGTGTGGAGAAAAACTGATAGAATTGTGTTCATCGTGACATTCCCAAGCACTTAGCACATGGAAGAGAGTAGAACAGGTCAAACAACAGGACTTGTGACTGAACAAAATATGGGGCATGATACATTATGTAGCATTAGCCATGTGTCGTTACCTTGGAAAATAAATTTATGATGAAACATAAATTAGAATTAATTACCAAAACATTCACTACTTGAAAATACTACATATAATGATATTTATCTTTTTAAGTAATTTTTTTTACTATCCTATTGCCATCAAATGTTAAACATTAGATAACCAGAACATTACATGACTAGACATAATGGACAATTTCTTAGGAGATACAAACTACTGGATTGAGTCAGGAAGGAAATCAGAATATACCTGTAAAAATAAAGAGCCTGGATTACTAATCAGAAGTCTTCCCACAAAGAAATGTCCTGGCCTAGATAGCTCTACAGGTGAATTCTACCAAACAGTGAGATAAGAAATAACACCAATCTTTCAAACTCTTCTAAGAATAGAAGGGGAATACTTCTAAACTCATTTGATGAGGCCGATTTTGCCCTTACATAAAAACCCAACAAAGACATCACAAGGAAGGAAAACGATTAAACAATATTTCCTATAAATTTAAACCTGAAAATAAATTACTAGGAAACTGAATCTAGTAGTCTATAAAAAGGGATTATACACCATGAACATATCAGACTTACTCAGGATTGCAAGACTGGTTCAACATAAGAATTCCAATTACATACACCATTTTAACAGAATAAAGGGAAAAGAGCACATGATTATCTCAATCAACAGAGAAAGAATATTTGACCAAATCATCACTTTTTCATGAAAAAAAAGAAAAAAAAGAAAGAAAACTACCCAGAAAACTCAGATGGAAGGCAACTTCTCTAACCCAATAGAGTGTCTATAAAAATTCTATAGCTGGTATCATATTAATGGTGAAAAATTGAAAGCTTTCTCCCTAAGATCAGGAACAAGACTAGGACATCTGATCTCACCACTTCTATTCACTATTGTACTGGAAATTTTAGCCAGGGCAACTGGGCAGGAAAATTAAATAAAGAGCATCCAGATTGGACAAGAAGAAGCAAAACTATCTTTATTTGCTGATGACATGAGCTTGGGTCTGCAAAATCCTAAGGAATCCATGTAAATACTATTAAACATAATCAAAGAGTTCACTAGAATTGTAGGGTGTAACATCAATATGCACAAATCAATTTGATTTTTATACACTAGCAATGAAAAATCTGAAAATAAGAAAATTCCGCTTACAGAAGAACCAAAACAAATATGATCCATAGGAATAAACCTAACCAAATAAGTGCAAGCTTACAGTTTGAAAACTGTAAAACATTGCTGAAAGAAATTGAAGAAAATCTAAATAAATAAGAAAAAAATCCCAAATTTATGGATCAGGGGACTCATTTTTATTTTGTTAAAATGACAATATGCCACAAAGCCATCTACAAGTCAGTGCAATCTTCATCAAAATTGTGACAAGCTTTTTTTTTTTTTTTCCAGAAAATGGTAAGTTGATCCTAGACTTCACCTGGACATTTGAGCAATAATTCAAGCAACCCAGGATAGCCAGAGAAATCCAGAAAAGAACACAGCAGGAGGACTTACTTTTCCCCATATAAAACTTTATCACAAAGCTACAGTAATGAAAACTGTGGTGGAGGTACACAAGGATAGATAAATAGATCAATGGGGTAGAACTTAAAGTCTAGTCATACACTCACATTTATGGTCAATGATTTTTTAACAAAGGGTCAAGATGATTCAATATGGAAAAAATAGTCTTTTTTTAACAAGTAGTGATGGGATAGTTGGGTAGTCACATGCAAAGGAATGAAACCAAACACTTTCCTTGCACCATATACTCATTATCTCCAAAGGGATCGTAAACTTAAATGTAAGAGCTGAAACTGTAAAACTCTTAGAAGAAGTCCGGGAGTAAATTTACATGACCTTGGGTTAAACACAGCTTTCTTAGATATGACAGCAAAACCACAAGTGATAAAAAATAATAAATTGCACTTGATCAAAAATAAAATTTATGTATTCCAAAGGATACCACATGAAGAAGTTAAAAGACAATCCACAGGACAGGAGAAAATATTTGCAAACCATATCTTTGATACAGTAACTGTATCTAGACCATATAAAGAATTCTTATGGGGTGCCTGGCTGGATCAGTCTGTTAGGTGTCTGTCTTTGGCTCAAGTCATGATCTCAGGGTCCTGGGATGGAGCCCTGCATCGGGCTCCCTGCTCCATGGGGAGCCTGCTTCTCCCTCTCCTCGCTGTCTCATGTTCTCTCTATCTCTGCTGCTATCTCTGTATCTCTTAAATAAATAAATATAATCCTAAAAAGAATTCTTACAACTCAATAATGAAAAAAACAAATACAGAGTTTTAAAATAGGTAAAGTAGCCGAATAGACATTTCTTCAAAAAAAAAATAATAAAAAAAAGAAAGAAAGAAAAAGGAAGATGAGAAACAAACATTCAATAAGCACATGAAAAGTTGCTTGATATCATTATACAAGGATCTGGGCAGAGGTTGCTCTAAAGATATACAAATGGCCAATGATCACATGGAAAGATTCTCATTCTCATTAGCCATTAGTGAATGCAAATCAAAGGCATGATTTTATGTTACATTTTATACCAATGTGATTTTATGCCAACACTCATTGGCATGGCTCTAATGAAAATGACAGAAAGTAAAAAGTGTTAGGGATGCTGGAGAGAAATCAAAATGCTTACACGCTGCTGGAGAGAACGTAAAATGGTAAAACCACTGTCAAGCTGTTTGGCAGATTCTCGTCCGTGTAAACATAGTGCGACCCAGCAATTCCATTTCTAGATATATACCCAAGAGGAATGGACACTTATGCCAGCACAAAAACTTGTATACGAATGTTTACAGCAGCTGTATTCACAGTGGCCAAAAAAATGGGAAAAACCCAAATGTCCCTTGACCGATGGATGGGAAAATAAAAAGTAAAGCATTCATGCAGTGGAATAGTATTTGGCAATATAAAGGAATGTATATAGAGATGAACTTTGAAAAATATCACGCTACGTGAAATCATGCTGAGTGATTACATTTGTTTTCAAAACAGAAAGAAAGAGAAACCTCAGCTCAACCCACGCTGGAGTCCTCACACGTCCTGACATGTCACTGTGGAGCGTTTCATGGTAGGGACCTCTGAGCAACAGGATTAAAGACACACTAAATTCTATTGCTACATTCCCCATGGCTGACCCATACTGTTCTTTTATAGTAAAAAGATTCACTTGTAAGAGTGATATGAGTAGGGCTAGTCTGTTTCCTAGGTGGTAAAATTAAAGCTCTTATTTTGTACTTTGTGGGAGGGCTTGTAAGTGCGTAACTCTTCTTTACAATTTCTCTGAGCATCCGGTACAAAACAGAGGACATCTCTTTCTTGAAATCCACCAAAACCCTCTTCCTCCCAGGAAGAGTTCACAGAGGGTCCCCATGTGAGTGATGAAAATGCTCTTTACCTTGAGTTGTAAATTCCTCCCAGAGCTTATTCGTGAATGACTAGACAAAGCAGCCACAACATAATTCACTTCACAGTCTATTTCCTCCACTAGTATTTAGACACAACTAGGAATCCCTGCCTGCATTTGGTACTACAGATAAAATATTTGATAGAGCAGTAGGGTAGTTAGATAAGCTGATCGAAAATGACTCTGGAATATGTACACGCTGTAGAACAGATACAAGGTGTTCTAGGGGCTCAAAGAAAGGAAGCTAACCCAAACTGTGATGGTCAAGGAAAGCCTCGAGCAGGCTTTAAATTGTCAACTGATGTCATAATTCGCTTCTAAACAGGATGGAGAGGAGAGTAAGGCAGAGGATGAGCATTCTTGACAATTACTAATGAGATGAAAGGCAGGATGTTGGGAGAACATGCATCTGTGGTCATCTGCAAGTGGTGAGACACACGAGATTATTAGCGGGGCTGCCCATGAGCTGAAGCAAAAAATTGATCACTCAGATGGACCGTATTCCAAAGAGTTCTGAGTTTATGCCAAAGGCGTGTGTGAATTTTGGAAAGACCACTCTAACTAAAGCATAGGAGACAGAGTAGAGGGACATAAAAGTGAAGCCGGGAAGAAAAGCAAAGTCTACTGGCATTCACCAAAGAAGCTTCAACCTGAACAAAAGTGAAACACTTGAGATGTAGCAAGGGACGGATTTTAGAGCAGTTAATAGATATAATGAAACTATGGGTAATTGGGATAAGGGAATGAAGGAGAGGGATGGTTTAGGGTGACTCTCAGCATGCTCTTGTGAACAGCTAAAGACAGGAAGACAGAGTCATATAATTTATTGAGAAAGGGAGGTTGGAGAAGCAGTGTGTATTTGCTCCATGAAACACGCTGAGATGTGCTTGGCACACATTTCGTTTGTGGTGTTCCCCAAATATCTAGAAGGTTGTTGAGCACAGAACTTTGTAGCGCAGGAGACTCAATCACATGCAAGAGAACAGTGGAGAGTCGTTGTCATTTAACTGATGAGTGGGCAAGAGTTGTTCATGGAAAAGACCAAGAATGACCAAAGAGAAGTTTTGAAAAAGACTGTTAAATGAGAACATCATAGACACCAAAGAGATGAGGTATCTTCAAGGGAGGAGTCAAGAGTCTCAAATCAGGCAGATAAGTCATGTCACAATAGAGCTGAAAAAAATGTCCCCTAGATTTTATTTATTTATTTATTTATTTATTTATTTATTTATTTATTTATTTATTTTTGCAAAGGCCATGCTCCAGAATTTTGTCAGAGCCTTCCATTGAAGTCCCCACATCAGGCTGGATGGATGGCAAGGTGGGGAGTGAGTGGACTGGGAGCTGAGTCAGTGCAGAAAGTGAATAATCACTGCAAAAACATTGCTGTGGAAGAGGAGAGAGAAATATGGACATAAGCGGAAATAACTGGACATTATTTCTTTCTCTCTTTTCTTTTATATTTTAGTGGGATATTTAGATTGCTTTTATGTTTAGAAGAAGGAGATGGTGGGCCGAGGGTTAGTGCTATTGTTTCAAGATGAGGAGAAATACCAGAGACACATTGGAGAAGAGAAATGCCATGGAGCACAGCAAGAGGAATGAAGTTTGCGCAGAAGAGCTACCCCTTTCTCTTCGAGGAGGGAGGATAGATGGAAAAGCAGATAATTGAGTAAAACTGTTGCTTATTTCCTTTGGAAGTCCCAAACAGTAAAGAAACACAATCTCACTGACCAATAATTGATGATGCCATGTCCAAGTGTCTCCCTCTGGCAGGAAGAGCATATGATTTAAGATCGAGGATCTGCCTCCCTGTCTGCATCGGGGCCATTAGGTGGGGAAAAAAATAGGCTTGGTGAGTGGGGGTAGGTAGAGGGGACAAATTAACTCTCCCTGGATCCGATCTCACTATATTTTTATCCTCCAGGGAAGAGAACAGATGTTCTCTTTTTTGTTGAGAAAGCATCATGCTTCCTCCCCAACTTCATTTTAAACAAGAGGTTTCAAGAGAGGCCACCCACAGCTCCGAGTGTTCCCACTGAGAGGAAAAATAAATGCTAAACCCATGTGCTCTGAGCACGGAGGAGCAGCTGAGGAGAAGGGGGGGGGGAGAGAAAAAAAAAGACGACTTTATAACCAGAACTCCTTGGCTGGATTAGGGGCAAAGATGACATTAATTTTATCATGCTTTTACTCTTATTATTTTTCAACCACTAATAATTGATTGCCATTGATAACAGGCCATGTAACAACTTGTTAGTGATCATCCCAGTTTACTAAGCCCAGAAAGTCTGGAAGTTCTTAGGAAAAAACTGTCTAACATTATTTTCTCCCTGGGGATTAACATGGCATTGGGGATGGTATAGAATCCAGGCTATAAAATAGTCAAATATGATGAGTACTAACAGTGGTGACCAGAAGTTTTTTTTTCATAGGAAAGCAGGTGAGAACTGAGAAATTCTGGAGTCAGAAAAAGAAAAAAAAATTCTAAATTATAACACCACCTGCTGCCTTTGGCAAATATAGCCTTTGAGAAAATTATTTAATATTTCTATGTATCAATTTTCTCAACCAGAAAATGCTAGGTCTAAAATCACATTGTTTATAGGGTTAAATAAATGGATAAGTGAAAATATTACATATACTTATATATTATATTTAATATTATTTTTATTAGACATTTTATACTATCTTTATTTACTTATTATTACATAATTAAGATCTTACCAGAAAACAGAATTCACAGATGGTTCAAGTGTCTAGACACTTTAAAGAAGAAACTACTTTTAGAGATAAAGATGGGATAAGGACACGTAAGGGAATAATAGTAAAGTTTGAAGAGACTTAACAATTGTGGGAAGCCATTAGCACCGCAAGGGATGCAGGGACAAAACAGTGTTACCAGAGGTAGCCAAGATCTAAAACCAGTGGAACCATGGAAAAAGGGATGCCCAGGCGGGATCACTGGTCATGAGGGCATATAGCCTCTGCCAGATTTGATGTCTATGCAGGGAGGAATCAGGAGAGGGAACTCCTGATCTTATTTTCTCCCATCTTCTATCCTTTTTTGATGTCTGTCATTGGCTGAAGGACAGAATCTAACCAATGAAGGCAACTTGAGCGATGCTTTCTCCAAAGGTCAAAATTCCAGGGCACAGAGTAGGACACGGAAGAGTACAGAAAAATCTTGGATCAGGACAGCACTAAGTAAAATACTATAGTTCCTAGAAGATAGTAAAAGCTTAACAAATATCACCTAAAATGGTTATAACTCTCAAGTTGACTGTGTTGATGAAGAAGGAGATGATGATGGTTATGATCAGGACCATGTATTATAGAAAAGCCTAGAGAAGGAAAGTTTGAGGAATGCATATATTTATGTCTTTATTTTTTTCAAGTAAAAATATTAAGTGCTAGGCATGTGGCCAGCACTAATCTCCAAGGATTACAAAGGATTGATGGAGGACACAGATATGAAATTGTTGCAATACAAAATGATATGTTCTGGGATGACTGGGTGTCTCAGTTTAGAAGTGTCCAACTCTTGATTTCAGATCAGGTCATGACTTTAGGGCAATGAGGTCGAGCCCTGCATCAGGCTCCACGCTGGGTGTGAAGCCTGCCTAAGATTCTCTCTCACCCTCTCCCTCTGCCCCTCCCCTCCTCTTTAAAAAACAAACAAACAAATAGATGTTCAAATGTTTGGGGAGATATATATCCAGTGCTTAAGACAGTCCATTGACTTACTAAGAAGAATTGGAGAAGTTTCTACACAAAATAGTTTATCATATCAGCCTGAGATGAACATTTTCATGTACTGATATAATAACTAACAAATTGTATGACATGGAATTGCATATGCTTTTTACAATTTTTTATTTAAATTCAGTTTGCCAACATATAGTATAACACCCAGTGCTCATCCCATCAAGTGCCCTCTTTGATGCCTGTCACCCTGCATATAGTTTTCAATAGAAATTCCGAACTAATGTATATTACTAAAACAATGGAAATAATAAAATGAAAAAAAAACTAAACAAAGAGTAAAAAAACTTATTTTATTGAATAAAATCTTATATTTTCTATTCTTAAAAATTCAGAAGCACCATCTAAATTGTTTTATTTTTTTGACTTTCTAAGGGTGTTGACTTTTTTCTTTGTGAATTATGACCATCGAAAGACACACAAAAAATTTATTTCAGCCCTGCTTAAGCTAAAATAATTTTAGAAATAATATTTAGTGCGTAGCTTTTATACGTATCACTAGAAATATTTTCACTGACTTTAAAAATGTACTTGGATTTATATTTAAGGATTTATGTAACCTAAATAATAGAGAGTAAAGATAAATAAAGCTCAGTTCATACAATTTCTTCCTTTCAGTGATAGGGAAAGTGAGACACAAAGAATCTAAGTACCTGGTATTATGTAAATATATGGAGGCATAATTTGAAGCCAGTGTTTCACCATTTTCTGTATTTCTTAAGTCAGTGGTGAAATACAGAAAGAATAATTTTCCTTTGATACATCTCCACTTCTCTTATTTGTTATTTCTCAATGTTTTATTGCTGGAAAACACTAACATAGACCTTAGTTGCTGGATGAATTAATCTAATCTACATGGTCAGTTAACTCCATGCCTGGATCTTCTGGATTTTTTTTACTTTATCTCTTCAAGGCTACACTTCCTCCGGTTTGTATGGAGAAAGAGTGTGAGAGCCTTGAAGCCATCCACTCATGTTCCTGTCTCCTCAGTTTGGCAGCTTTGCTCAACCTGACTCTTCCATAGCAGGTGTTTCTTGGACATGGATGACCAACAAACTGTATGGATACTTTCCATGTAATTTATGGGGAAAAAAGTTAATGTTACACTGAAGTTAAAACTTTCGCTAGGTATTGCTGGAAAATGTGACACCAAAGGAGTCTCAAGGTGTGTTTATTCTCTCTTGAGGGAGGTGTGGCGAATACAGAGAAAGAGTTTGGAATTTGAGGTTAAATGTTTTGTAAAATGTGAAATATAAAAGCATATCTCATGTATAAAATGATTCTTATATAGTATTTCCATGGATTTCTGTATAAAATTGAAATACAAGATAATAATAATGACAGCAGGAGGTTAGCATCTCATTTATAAGAACTTCTTACATAACTAACTGGAAAAAAAAAAGAATAATATCTTCCTCCCTCCCCATCATTATCCCCACTGGCCATTAAATGGACCAAAGGAGAAGAAGGTGGCCTTTGCCTAAGAATTTTTAAGGATTTAGCAGGGCGTGACTTCATGGCTTTCAAAGACCTGAGCAGCTCACCGCTCAGGTCGATCATGGTCAAAGCTCTCGGCAGGGGTCACCTGTTCTAGGGAGCAGCTGAGGGATTTGTGTGGTGTTGTGTTGCCTCTAAGAGGAACAGAGCACAAAGAGAGGAACTGGGAAGAGAGAAAGGAGGCCTGAAGGATGCGGCAGGATGTTGAAGCTTCAGTTGTGCTAAGAGGCACCTTGGCTCAGCAGTCTGTCCCGCAAATGATGGACTTTCCATTCATCTGTTTCACTATCTTTGCTCTTCGCAAATGATTTCTCTTCTACTTGATGCCAGGTGGGAACAGACTCAAACTGCCTCCCAGCTCTACGTAAAAATGTACTGGCATTCCCACTTTCCCTTTGGCTTTGGATAAGAATACATTTCTCGTCTTTTCCAATATAACTTCTTTCTCTGTTCTGGGTCCAAACCCCTCAAACACCTGGCCCGTATGTTCTCTTCCTCTCTGTAGGCTCCTTCCTCTGTCAGATAAGCATGTCTTAAAACAGCATCAAAACATGTTGAACTTTCATCATGCTTCCCTCCCTTGATGTATCTTGAAAGAATAACCCCAGCTTGTTACAAATCTTTCACCTCCAATTCATTGTTCAACCCTCTTCATCTTGGGTCCATCCGCTACAATTGCATTAAAATCGCGATTTCAGTTCAGCATGACCTATGTATTTAATCCAATGAGCAGTTTTCCTTTCCTTTAGCACTGGAACCTTTGGCAATTTTGAGATTTTTCTTCCTTCACCCTCCTGGTTAAAGCTCCCAATCTTATAGATTGGTGATCATAGCACATATGACTCAAACAGCACCTATACGCCCTAGCTCCTGCCTCATGCTCTAAACAAGTATATTCTCTCTATTGGCTTCGCCGATTAAAGGCCCCTGGAGTAACCCAAACTTGAAATGTCTACAAGTCAGTTCTTCTTACTTCCCCAAGGTCTTCAAGTCCAATTCTTTTATTACCATCTTAAGGAAGCTGCATTACCACCCAGCAGGTCTCCCGAGCCAGAAATCTGCCATGATGTCCTCCAATTCATCACTCTGTATACCATCAGGTCTGTGGTTTCTCCCTCCAAATGACTCTCAGGGCTGGTTCCTTCTCTGAATCAATATTTTATTTCAGACCTCCACTATTTCTTTCCCCGAATAATGCATTTGTCTTCCATCTCTACTATATATCTGATTAAGGAGTCACCCCATTCTACTGCTATAAAATGTCAATATGATCCTATTATTTCTCATTGGCAACCCTTCTGTTGTCCCCTAGACATGACAATACCGAAACTAGTAGGCATGACATACACATCTGATGTCCATCCTTTGATACATCCTCTTTCCATGACCTCATCTCTTCATCCTGCCTTATAAAGCTTCCAATAGCCATATTGAGTTAACTGAGGTTCCTGAAATGCACCATAATCTGAGAGAGCTCTCAGCATTTTTTGCCTGCTTTAGCTCCTTCTGGAACCTCCCGCCATGTTCTCTGACTTACTTCTACAACTTTGCTGAACTTCAATGTGGCAGCATTTTCTCCAGAGTGCCTTCCTGGAACTCTCTTGCTGAATTTGATGTCTTTCTTCCGTTTTCTTGTACTATCTTTTGCATATTGATCATTTATAACACTGCATTTTAATGTCCAGATTAGTCATTTGCCTTTCCCCCTAAAATGCAAAATCTTCCAATTCCTAGCCTATGACTCCCACATCTGCATCTTAAACACCTAGTAGTGAATCTGACACCAAGGACATGTTTGCTGTATAGATACTGACTAAACCACTACTACAATCTCAGATAAGATGCACACGTGTATTACAATTACAGACTATATTGAAGTTAACATCAGCCACTGGATAATACAAGTCAATTCATTTGCTTATTTGTTATTATCCTGCCAAGGTCGATTTTATATATTTGCTTACATCCATGTTATTGTGCTTAGGATAAAATGGTGACCTCCCATTTGAATTTCACATATTTTGCCTCTCACAGCAGGGAACTATACTAAGTCAGCATTTTTATGCCTCAAACTACCTTCAAGGCATAAGGTCTTACTTAAAATAATAAATGATCAGCCTTCAAGCGTCAATTAGAATCAGAATCATAACAATTTCTTTCTGGAAAGGACAGTCTTAAGAGACATGTATTTCAACTGTAGTTGAACTGACTCATGAATTTGATAATTGTTCTTCCTGCTGTGAGTGTTAGCTTTTATTCTTCTCTTAGTCCAACATTATCAAGTCCCCTGCAACTGTAGAATCTGTCGAAGTCACTCAAAATTGTTATACAAAAATGCACACTTATGTAGAGGCTGATTCAGTCATTCAAAACAGTCTGGAAAAAAAGAAAATTCAGCCAAATGAAAATTTTGAGGGTGGGAAGTCATGTTATTGTTTTTTTTTTTTTTTTTCCTCAAACCTATTGTCTTTAGCCTAGAGCAAAAGTAAATGTTAAGTAGTCTCTGCAGGGATATCTGACATGAAGTGTTCATTAAGCTGAAGACATAGCCAGCAAGTATAAACAGGTTAGTGTGGCTCTCCATGATGCAGAAATTTCTTCACAGACATTCAAGCAATGCCTTTGATATACTAGTTCCTGGGCCATGGGGATAGAAGTGCTAGGTCATGGGAAATCTCTCCTCTTTGAAAAGATTACCATGCAATGAGAGATATGTATTTGTTTTTTCAAGCTTTTATTTATTCATTCATGACAGACACACAGAGAGAGGCAGAGACATAGGCAGAGGGAGAAGCAGGCCCCCTGTGGGGAGCCCAATGCGGGACTCGATGCCAGGACCCTGAAATGATGACATGAGCTGAAGGCAAATGCTCAACCACTGAGCCACACAGATGCCCCAAGATATATATTTGTTAATTTTATTCCAATGTATTCGATGCTATGATAAATCGTGGACAGTATCCTATGGAAGCACAGAAATGATAGCTCCAGGATCAGAAAATATTTCCTGACCTAACTGACCACTAAGTTCATTTCTAATGGAGAGGTTAAGAAAGGGGAGAGTTATTGATTTACTACATTACAGAAAATTTGAAGCAGAAGGCATACACGGTATGCTATGAAATATGGAACAGAATGGGGCGCATATCTGGGCGATGTACTAGTGGCTTGGTGTTACTCAAAAAGAAGGTAAGTCAGAGAAGAACAGGGTAAGGTAGCAATGTGAGAAAAGGCTAGGACTCAGAGAACCTCAGATTTTTTTCCTGCTGGCAATAGGATGCCCTTGGAGGGTTTTCATGCAGGAGAAAGGCATGGCCAGAGTGTTGTTTGAGAAGACCACACTGGAAGCAATGTAGACGGTGGACTGGATCGAGGAAATTGGAAACCAGATTGAAGACAGTTACAATACTCAACATTACCGATGTTGGGACCTATTCCAGAACTTTGGAAGTGGGATGAAAATAAAGGCACACATTTGAGGAATATTTGAGTGGCAAGGTGCAGAAATCGTTTCAAGTGAAATCGAAAATCTACCAGATTTACCTGACATTGAACACCTCAAAATTATCTGTTCCAGGCCAAAACCACTGCAGTCACCATCGATGCTCTTAGAGCTTCCCAGCCAGATCTGTTGGGTTTACTCCTGCCCAACCATGCCTGCTCATGCGTACGCGTGTGTGTGCACACGCACACCCTGGCTGCATGCTGTTTACAATGCTCTGCTTAAAGGGTGCAGAGCCGCACATAATTCTATCACAAATGAAGTCGTGAAATTCAATTTAGGGCCTAGGCATAGCTTCTCAATTTGGAAAGCTAAAAGCCAATGCTGGAGCAGGGACGGAGGAGGGAAAAGTCATAGGGGAGCTGACTGATCCTCTGTTCTTCATTTCACTTTGAAAGTAAATACAGTGGCCTTGGGCTCTAGGATACAAAGCAAATAATGGGCAATTATTCAGTTAATATGATCACTGTAGACAGTGAAACCAGATAATGCCTGCTGCGCTCCTCCATGCACCCGCCCCTCCCAGTGCACGTTGTTTTGTCTACACAGACATTTCCAAATATAGCCCAGGTATGTTGTTTCAGGAGCAGAGCTGCTAGTCCAGTTTGAGGTCTGTCTTTGGGCCCGATTTTGCAGAGTGCAGTGTCTCAGTAAATTACAAAATACGTGTCTTCTGTTACGTGGAGACGGTTGAGCACCAGAGGGAGGCAGGGCTTCCCTTCAGCGGTGGTGATCCATATGTTTGGTTTTTTTAAGGGCTTCCATGAAAAACTGAAATGGGGAAATAAATACATTCAGCCTTTAATTTTTAAGGTATATTGGGAACTTAGAGAGCAGTTCATTTGCTAAAAAATTCTACTGTCTCCCTCTTTTTTTTCCTTTTCCTTTTTTTTTTAATACTCTACAACTGAAGAATGCAGTTGATGTAAAACCAATTTTCCCTTGTTTTGAAGGAAATTTCCAATGTCCAGAAGTTCCTTCTTTCTTATTGCAAGTGAGTTTGTCTTCAAATTTAGGCAGAAAGAAGAAATTCCTCTCTTCTTTCTTTAATTTAAGCAGACTGTTCCTAAGTGCATTTTTTAAAAGGCTACAGAGGTAAAACTAGGCCACGGTGGTGATATTAGCTCCAGGAAAAATAGTCTGATTTACACTTGAATGCAGTTATTTCAACTTTTCAAGTAATGTAATCTTACAGAGACCTTGGTTCCAAAAATATGACAATGTATTAAGTAGAAAATCAAACTTCACAGGATCATTTTATTTCCATTAAATTCCACTCTGAATATTGCAGAAGGCAATATTTGGTTTTATTATTGTTAATTCCAAATATAATAAATATTCGTCTCAATCTGAGTTGATTTATTATCATTTAAAGCAGTAAAATATTTGAAGCTTTCACTATATAGAAGATATCATAGGATTTGATCCAAACTACTATTTTTTTAAATTTCTCTGTTGCTAAAAGTAGCATGGTCTAAATTCTTAGAAAGCATACATTATAGACATAACTTTTTTCGAGGAAACAATAATATTTTTTCTTATAGTTATTAAAGAATATATCATAGAAATTATTGTTTTGTGGCAAAGGAAAATAATACCTGTGTAGTTACTAGATAATATTGTCATTATGTGCTATACATGTGTACCATTTTACATTTGTTACTACTACTGGGATTTTCTTTTTCTTACTTATAATCTCTCCATGATTTCTCCAACTTTTTAAGCTTGATAAATCATCTTTCAAGTAATTACTGAAAAGTGCTATTAAAAAATAAATTTTAGAGACGGCTGAGTGACTCCAGTGGTTGAACATCTGCCTTCAGCTCAGGTCTTGATATCAGGGTCCTGGGAACGAGTTCTGCATCAGGTTCCCTGGATGGAGCCTGCTTCTCCCTCTGCCTGTGTCTCTGCCTCTCTCTGTGTCTCATGAATAAAAAATAAAATATTTAAAAAATGAAAATAAGGGGATCCCTGGGTGGCTCAGCAGTTTAGCGCCTACCTTTGGCCCAGGGCATGATCCTGGAGTCCTGGGATCAAGTCCCACATCAGGTTCCCAGCATGGGGCCTGCTTGTCCCTCTGCTGGTGTCTCTGCCTCTCTCTCTCTCTGTGTGTGTGTGTCTCTCATGAATAAATAAATAAAGTTTTAAAAAAATTAAAATAAACATTTAGAAAATATCTTTGAGCTAGTCTATACAGTCCAACACCCTGTTACTCCCAAAATTATCTGTTAATTTCTCATAAAAAGGTAGTGGCTTAATATCTCTAATATACTTAGAAAGCAATAACAAAGTGTCTTAACTGTTATCAACAGGAAGCAGATTCTCTATGACAGGAGCATGAATGGTAGCGCCCAAAGGCCTGGACTGACTGATTGCTTTTACTGTTTTACTTTCATTCCAGTTATCATACAGTATAATACTAATTTCATTTGTACAATATAGTGATTCGCTACTTCTGCACAACACCCTGTGTTCAACACATAATTGCACTCCTTAATCCCCATCACCTAATTTGTTTTAAAGATTTTATTTATTAGAGAGAGAGAGGAGTGCATGTGCACGCCAGTGCAGGAGCAGGGGGAGGGGCAGAGGGAGAGGGAGAAGCAGACTCCCTGCTGAATAGGGAACCTGACATGGGGCTCTATCCAGGACCCCAAGGTCAAGACCTGAGCTGAAAGCAGATGCTTAACCGACTGAGTCACCCAGATGCCCCTCCCTATCACCCATTTAATCCTTCTGCTATTTGTTCTATATTTGTTCTTTATAGTTAAGGGTCTGTTTTATGATGTGTCCTCTCTCTCTTTTTATCCCTTTGCTCACTAGTATTCTTAAATTCCACATGAGGGAGTTCATATTCTATTTATGTTTCCCTGACACATATTCCCTGTGTTTCCCTTATTTCACTTAGCATCGTACCCTGTAGCCCCAGCCAGGTTGTTGCAAATGCCAAGATATCGTACTTTCTTATGGCTGAGTAACATCTCATCGTATACATATATATACACACATACACACACACACACACACACACATATATATACCATATCTACCTTTTTCCCCTTCACATCTATACATCTATGGTTAGGATTTAACTACTCTTACTTATTATCTCTTTGACTCTGGCCACCTATTTTACCTATTTCCAGGTCTTTTTCTCTGTACCAAATTATCTTCACTCCTTTCATTTTTTTTAAAGATTTGATTTATTTATTCATGAGAGACACAGACAGAGGCAGAGAGATAGGCAGAGGGAGAAGCAGACTCCCCACTGAGCAGAGAGCCTGATGTGGGACTTGACCCCAGGATCCTGGGATCATAACCTGAGCCAAAGGCAGAAGTTCAACCACTGAGCCACCCAGGTGTCCCAATTCCTCTCATTTTTTATCAGGTGTAGAAAGGGGCTCATAATGGAATGAGATGATAGAGCTGTAAGAATTATTCAAATTCATGACACTAAATTATTTGATTTGTGTCTTCCATATAATGTCATAAATGGCTGTCATTATTATTTTTGTATATTGGCTGATTTAAGTCACTGTTGGTAAGATTTTTCAGGTGGATGAAGTTGGGAGTGGGGAAAAAAGGGAGCTGAGATAGTGGTGTTTATTGAACTAATTTAATGATTTATAATGTATAATGTATTTATAATGAAAAGGTCAATATCAGACTCAATTTAATTAGATTGTCTTATCCAGGTTGGTGTGGAATTGGGGGTGAGCAATAAACACTGAATCAAAAACCAACCAAGAAGGCAGTGGGGCTTCCTCATTACATAAGCTGAATAAGTGAAGCAAATGATTAAAGTCCCCTTGGAAGTTTAAAAAAAAAAAATCTTGAGGCAAAGGCCATTTTAGGGTTTAAATACTCCATCTGTAATCCCTCGTCTCAAATCAGTATTCATTGTGTATCAGATTTTAAATATGTGCATTAGTCCTCTCAACACTCTTATAAAATTTTAGAATTTACCTTCAAAAACTATGTTTGCATTGCGATTCAGCATCATTTCAGCACCTGCAGGGAAGGGGCAATGAATACAGAAAATAAGCTCACTGTTCTTGCTAATGTAGACAAAAGGACTCTGTAGAAAGTGCTTCTTGGGGTGCCTAAGTGGCTTAGTTGGTTAAGCATCCTTCTTTGGCTGAGGTCATTATCCCAGGGTCTTGAGATCAAGCCCCACATCAGGCTCCCTGCTCAGCAGGGAATTTGCTTCTCACTCTCTTTCTGCCCCCTCTCCCCACCATGCTCTCTCTGTCTCATTTTCTCTCTCTCAAATGAATAAATAAAATAGTTTTTTTTTTAAGAAAGCGCTCTTTAAGAATGTTAGTGTGTTAACAGTAACTGCAATTCAAATAAGAGTGTGTTACAGGAGAGACTATGAATATCAATGCTCCTTACTATGGAAAAACAAACAAAAAAGAACATCTCTGCCAACGCCATAGCCTTGAGGGTTACGAAACATGCCATTTGATTGTCTTCAATCTGCTGTATGAATTGCCTACAAGATTCTTCATCTTCCCTGGACATGATTAATGGGAGCATATATCAACTCCAGGGGCTTCCACCTTCTCTACTGGGCTTCCCTTAAGAGGATCATCTACCATGGGGAACAATAAAAGATAGCTGGAACTTAAACCAAAAAAAGCATAAGGGTGGGGAGAAAATCAATCTATTTCACCACTAAACCTCAAATAAATAGATGACCCTGCTAGCAGCGCCCTTGGAGCCCTAATGAGATACAAATTGATCGACAAATGTTCTCCCTATGGAGAACTGTGACCTATTCAGCTCCAAAGAGCCAAAGACCCAGTTAAACCTCTTAAAATATCACACCCTTGGTGCTTTAACCATTTTCCTTTGTTGCTCTTTAATTTGAGACATTTGTCAAGGAAAGAAAATATATGCCTTCTGGGAATTCCCTTGTGGAGTTACAAAGGATGCAAATCTGGCCTGAGATACGGTAAGCTTTCCAAGAACGTCAAAACTCACACTGTTGCTTTTCTCATTTATTGCCCAGTTGTTCAGCTGGAGCTGGAATATGCCCTTCAACTCCATCTAACAACGCTTTTCGTAATGGATACGTACCTAACATGAGAAGAGCATGGGCCATAGGTTTTAGACACCCATAGGATCACTGCTGAAACCAAAAGCCCCATTTGTAATCCCCAGATTAAACAGCGACAACCAGGGGGTGGAGAAGAGAAACAAAAAAGCTCATGGGTATGTCATCAGGAAGAAGGAAGCTGATGAACCTTGTGGTTTGTTTTGCTTACTTATCCAGGAGAATGAGACCTGTCCCTGGGATTTCGTATTCAGCTTTATGTTGCTTGGAGCAAACCAATTTCTATCCCAGAATCTCAGTTCCTTCCTCTGTCATGGGAAAAGATCAGAGCATACAACCCAAGGGTCTTTTTGGGGTCTGTGATTTTTATTATTTTCCTTAGGCAGATTTGGGCCCTAAACAGTAGCAAACAAATTGCCAAAGATGAAAACCTGAGAAAAACATCATTTTCTTAATGACTTAAAAGACGGCAAAAATAACAGGCGATGTAAGATGTCAAGAGCTCATTACGCTTTTTGTAATACATTTATATTACATTTCATCATTCCAATTCTCTTGCCCTAAAGAAATCTTGTGTCTGTAATCAAATGGATCCTCTGGTCCAACTTCCCTATTTCATGGAAGAGGAAGCTGCTGTCTAAATCTCAGAGTTCCCAAATTATAGGAGATAGTGAGAGATGGAGAATATTTGTGAAAAGGGGGGATATATTATTTCCAAGGCATGCATGTTAACACACATGCAGGTAACACATACACACATACTTAATTCAAACAGTTTTGAAAACGGTACTGAGTAAAAGTATAAAATGAAAATACATTTTGTCCTTTCCCTTCAGGGGACTTTGATATGAGGGCTATGATATATATAAGTACATTCAATACATGGAATTATGTCATTAGAACAGATAGAATAGTGTAAAGAAGGAGGGAAAGCCGTTTCCCACAGGGAGAGTCAAGGAAGGCTTTGTGGAGGATGTCATTTGAGATGGGCCATAAAACATGGATACTGTTTATATTTTAAAGACATTCTGGGTGGAGGAAACAGAATCCATCCATTTATTCACTCATTCATTCATTTACTCATTCACCCAACATCTATTAAGCAATGACAATGGAGGAGACATTGTGTTTGATCCCAGACTATGAAATTAAATAAAATGAGGTCTTTGCCCTCAGGGGGTAGCACTTATTTGAAAAACAGCTAGGTGACCAGTTGATCTACATCATAAAATATGTGTAAGGGAATGGAGGACATAAAATAGGGAAGGCAGATTGGAATCTAATTGTGGAAAGACCTGAATCTCAGCTTGATCTTTTTTTTTTTTTTTTTTTAGATTTTATTTATTCATGAGAGACACACAGAGAGAGGCAGAGACGCAGGCAGAGGGAGAAGCAGGCTCCCTGTGGGAGGCCTGATCTGGGATTCAATCCCAGGACCCCAAGATCACGACCTGAGCTGAAAGCAGAAGCTCAACCACTGAGCCAGCCAGGTGCCGCTCAGCTTGATCTTTATTTGAAAGGCAATGAGAGGGTCACACGGGTTTCTAAGAAGATTGCAAGTACAACTTGATCAGCATCATGCTTTAGATAAAGGTCACCAAGCAGCCATAGGCAGCACTGGATAGATCTCAAAAAGTAAAACTAGATAGAACTCAAGATGGAAAAAGGAAAGAAAATCTTAGCAAACCAACACAAGGTTACTAATGACTTAGTACCTCTATTTGCAAAGCCTGACTCGGATAATCTCCTCGAGCTCCAGAACCAATATTTCTTCTGAAATGGCTCTCCTGAAGAGTCTTAACACCTTAAAAATACAAACATGAAATCTCTGGAAGGAAGACTGGAAGGACTACATGGTGGCGGGGGCTGGTGGTGGTGGTGGTGGTGGTGGTGGTGGCAGGGGCACAAGGCCCAGAAAGGTAGAGGGACTTGTCCAAGGTCATAAAGTGACTCAGAGAAGAGTCAGGAAAAGGCTCCATGAGTCATGGTTCCCAGCTTCTGCTCTGACCACCAGATGAAGCTCCTCCTTAGCAACGAGAGAGGACTCAGCCTTGATGCAGCCAAACTGGCTCTGTCTCTACTTCTTTGGCCTCCCCTAATGTCAGGACCATATCCTGTTACATTCTGTTCCACACCCCAGAATAAGTTCCAATGAACACATTTTGACTAGGTGGAAAAGTGGTAGCAATGAGGTAGTTCACCTTGGAATATGACACCACCACTGCCCAGTGCAGGTAGTAGGGCCAGAGTTGGAAATGAAATGAGCAGATTCTAGGTCTGCAATGGGGACCATTCAGTTTACAAGGGTAAAGGTACTCAATGAATCTGGACAATATGGGAAAAGAAGACCATGGGTCAAGGGAGATTTGGGAGCATCTGCTCTTTGCTAATAAAACAGTTGTGCTCTGGGATAATATCTCACAATAAGGAAATGAGTATATTAGGATCAAAATGCCCTGAGGAGTTTGTTGATATCATCAAAGATGCCCGTTTTTTGTTAAAATAATGCTTGCCGTCATCCTCCAATCCCTGAGATTTTACCCTTTTGCGGGCAAAGAGGATGGTTTTTACTGGGATTGTTTTAAAACCTCAGTCAACTCTAATACTCATCCTGGATGGAAACCACTCTTGCAAAATATCAGATTTGTGGTATGGGCGTAAATGTTAATTTTTCCTTTTTTTTTTTTTTTTTTGACTTCTCCTTGCCTTTATTCTTCCTTCTGGGCCTAGCATCTTCTTTTGCCGTTAATCATGTGTGGCTCACTGAAATTATTGTTAAATTGCATTTTAATATAACTTTTAATGCACAATATTAAAAACATACGTTGGTCATTTATGGTGTAGAAATACAAGTATTCCTTGTACAGATCTGTAGGCATTCCTTGCAGTTCCAAGGTAAAGGTATATTTACAAGCGTCTGGGAGAAATGAGTAATAATACCTTTTTCTTATGAAACTATCAGTGTGGGAAAGCCAGCGTACTTAATAATTCTTTATAGTGGAGGGTGTATAAATCCAGTGTTTGTACTTGTATGGGCAAAATATGGCATTTAAAAATTAAAATTTCATTTAAATAAACTAGCTACATCCTTGAAAATTCTGTCAAAACCATGGAAAGCTGAGCTTCACCATTAAGGGATGCATGCATAGGTGATAAAAATCTGAATAAATGCAAAATAACTTATCACCAAAGTCAGAAAAGGGTTACCTCTATGGGTCGGGAGGAGGTTTTGTGAGAGAGGGCACATGGAGTGGGGGTAGTTCTAGGGGCCAGCCATGTTCTATTTTTTGACCTAGGTGGTGGTTACCCAGATGTTTCCTTTATTATATTGTTAAACTGTCCAAATATGTTTTATACAGTTTTCTGCATATAAGTTACAATTCACAATAAAAAAAAAGTTTTAAAAAGTTGGATAGTGCTGGAAGACTCCGTAATAAAAAACAGCTGTTTCTTTGTTCCTCTTTTTCTCATCTTTTAATTCCTTTTCAACAGATGAAGCCATGCTAGCTGTTCCTAGTGGTATGGATCTTCGTATTTCTAAAGAAAATGATTATATATCTATTTTTCATTTTAAAAGTTTAAAGGTCATGTATCTGCTTTCTTCTATAGGTGATGGAGAATTAACTCCAGTGCTTATTCCTCAACACACACAGGCGTGGGTGGGCTCTTTTCCTTCCTCCATCCTGCTCCCAGAGTCTTTTGGTTAAATTAATATTCAGTGCACACCTTATTATGACTGGGCATATTTTGTTTATAGCTTAGCCACCCAGGTCTTTAAGATTACATTTCACCCTTTTGTACATTTTTACGCTCTCCTGATGGTTAAAATTTACTTCTGTTTTGTTTGTCTTTGCATTTTGTTCTATGTAACCATCACTCTTTTGGCTTCAACTATTTCCAAAGTGAAACAGTAAAATGTCCCCAATATTCTATTCCAACATTAGATATTCTATTGGTTTGTGACGTGTGCGTGTGCACATGGTTGTGTCTTTCTTGGTATCTCCTTTCTGTTGCCTAAATCACATAAGACATTGTTCAGGTCTGCTATCTTAGCTGTCTTCCTAAGACTTCTCTTCACCATCATCCTGGGAGTTGTCTTCACTTCTTCCCTATTTCATAAATCCTACATATTCCTCTTTTATGGATTACTGCCTTGGAGTGTGACGCCAGGAGCTTCCTGGAAAAAGATGTATGGCAGGTAATTTTTTTGAGTGTTGGCAGGTCTGAAAATACCCTGATTCTACTATTACACCTCCTGATGGTTTGCTAGGATTATAATTATAGTTTGGGAATTTTTTTTCAAAATTTCGAAGACCTATTTCTGCTGTATTGAAGCTCCCAGTAAGCTCATTCATGATTTTTCTTTGCATGTGCCTTATATTTGTTTGGTTTTTCTTCCTAGAAGCTTTTAAGATATTTTCTTTATTACTGGTGACCTAAAACTTTCTTACAAGGCACATTGATGTGGATGGGATTTTTTTTTTAATTGGAATATCAGACACAAGGTAATGTCTTTTAATCTAGAAACTCATGGGTTGTTTTGTTTTGTTTTGTTTTTAATTCTGTGTAAAGCGCTTATATGCATTTTTTATTATTTTTTCCTCTAAATTCCCTCTTCTCATGGTGGGTATCCCTGCTCATCTTTGGTTTTCCTTCTCATTTCCTTTTTTTAATCTGTCTTCTAATTATTTGGTGGATTTTCTATCATTCTGTCCAATTTTTCATTTCTACTTTGCCATTCTCCCCTCTTTCTTACTTAGAGGTATAATATGCTTTTACGAAAGATTGATTTAGGGACCCACTCTTGGCTTAAGATACATGTGCAGATTTTCTTTAGGATAAAAATAAAACCCTTTAGCATGCATTCACAATTTAGCTCCTGCTTCCCTTTGTAGTTCACTGTGTTATTGATGCCCACAACTATCCATACACTCTTGAACAATTCCCAGTTCTTTGGGTGCTATGTTCTCTTTCGTCTTACTTGTTACTCTTCTTTGCCTTGGGATTTTTATCTCTGTCCTTTCTCTGGTCAACTCCTACTTAATAATTCCATTTAAAAGCATATTCTGTTTCCTTTCTTTCTTTTTTGAAAGCAGGATCATTTTTGGACATTCTTAGAATATGCTAAATTACCTTGCTTCCAAATACTTTTGGTATAGGTGATATTTTATTTAAAATATTCATTTTAGGGGTACCTGGATATCTTGGTGGTTGAGTGTCTGCCTTTAGCTCAGGTCGTGATCCCGGGATCACGGTCCTGGGATCAAGTCCCATATTGGGTTCCATGCGAGGATCCTGCTTCTCCCTCTGCCTGTGTCTTTGCCTCTCTGTGTGTGTCTCTCATGAATAAAGAAATAAAAATATTTTATAAAAAGTTCATTTTACCTGATTATAAATGAAGTACATATTCATACTGTATCCTTAAAATATATTACATTTTAAAAATTTATTTATTAAAATTTCTTAAAGTTTAAATTCAATTAACATAATGATGCCTTACTGGTAGAGTAGTTCAGTGATCCATCAGTCTTATATACACACAGTGCTCATCACATCACGTGCCCTCTGTCATGCCTGTCACCCAGTTGCCCCATCCCCCCACCCACCGCCCTTCCAGCGACCCTTATTTTGTTTCCTATGATTAAGAGTCTCTAATGGTTTGTCTCCTTCTCTGATTTCATTTTGTTTTATTTTTTCCTCTGTTCCCCTATGCTCCTCTGTTTTGTTTCTTAAATTCCACATATGAGTGAGGTCACATGATAATTGTCTTTCTCTGATCGACTTATTTTGTTTAGCGTAATATCCTCTAGTTGAATGTGTTTTCTAACCCACTTCTTTTAGGCAATACACACTTTCCCACCTTGTTACAGTGACCCTGCTAATTAGCTCCAGAGTGTGCTGTATTCCTCAATTCATGTCATTTATTACACAGTATCACAGTTGTTAATCATCTCCCCTGCGAGATCTATTGTGCATTGTACTTGGGTAGGAGCCATGTCAGTCTTATGTGCCCATCACTTACCAAGTTTGGGGGTGATAGTCTGGACTCAGTACATGAGGATATGAGGATAGTACTTGTTGCATGTATTAAGTGCTTACAGTGTTCCCTATATTATTTTAACTGTCCTTCATGTATTAATTCATTTAACCATCACAAAGTCCTGGTGAGGTTGCTCCTACTATTATTCCTTTTTCAAAGATAGGCTCATTAAAAAAAAAAAAAAGATAGGATCACTGAGGTTAAGTGGAATACCCAATTCACTTGTAAGTGACACTTACTGATCTAAACCTAGACCTTCTGGTTCCAGACCCTCCATTTGCAGCCCCTCACAATGAATACTTGAATGGGCCTAGGCAACAAAACACAAATTCGACTTTTCACAAAGGGAAAATAATTCTCAAATTAGTGCCATAGAAATGGAATTGCATAGAAAAGAGAGCTGACTTTCGGATATCTTCATAAAATGTGTCTAAGATTCTTTTTTCATTCTAGATATGAAAGCCTTATGCAAATCTCGATATTTTTAATCTCTAGAAAAGAACTTCCCAAGATATTTCAAAAGTTTAGCTAAATAAAACCTTTACATTAAAAAAAGATGAGAATATCAAACTCGTTTTGTCTTTCTCAAAGAGGATATATATTTCAAATCTATTTAAAAATTACTTTCATAAATAACTGCATTTCATACCTTAAACATGCTAGTGCAACATAAATGGAAGATTTAGGCCATTTGAGGAGCTACATGTGAAAAGTTTTAAAACTAAGCATAAGATGTTAAGATGCAACATCTTAGAATAAGATGAAGAATCATATCATACCTCAAGACCAAGTTTTTGTTTTGCTTTTTTTGAATAGTCCCTTTCTCTTCCATATCTGAATTAGCAAAAGGACACAAGGGCATACCAGTGAAATAGCTTAAGTTTTTTTTTTTTCCCAAAATCACAGCCTTACCAATGTGTGAAAGGATTCATTGAAGAAAACTACAAATTCCATTTTTGATAAGGCAAGCTTCATGGCTGGGCAACTTGTTCTTTCCACAGGGTCCTGCACTTAAGAGGCGTCCCATACTTGCCTTAATGTTTTTTCTATGGCTGTTTAAAAATTCATAGTAACTGTTAAACAAGAGGCTCACATTTTCATTTTGCACTGGGTCCTGAAATTTAGTTGGCTCATGCTATCTTTTGGCCAGATGTCCCTTCACATCAGAGGAAGCTGTGGTTGAATGGTCAAAGCAGAGACCTAGGAGCTGGAATCACCAACTCCAATAAAAAAAAAAATCCATGACCTTTGATGAATTATTTAGCCTCTGCCCCATTTGGACTTCATGGTGGCTCTACTACCTGCTTCTTCCCACTTAATTCATAGCCTCATCATCAAATCCCAGCTGAAATATTCCAGTGGTCTGTTCATTTATTTTGTTATCTTTCATTTTCCCTGATTCAATTTGTTCTTCACTCTGCTACCATTTATATACAAAATGAGTTCCCTTCTCTAAAATAAATGCTCATATTTCTGTATCTGTCTGTGCTTATTCCATTCTTTAGTGAAGAATGTTCTCTTCTGATGCATCTGCAGATTGCAATTCTTGCTCATTAAATCTGATAGGAGTCTTAGTTACAAGACAGCAGAGCATTGACCTGGACTAATTCAAGAGGAAAGAAGGAAATTATTATTTTTTAATTATAAAAAGTTTATAGATTTATAGATATGGCTGAGTTCAGGACACAGAAGGTTACTAGCACCCAGAATCTCAGCACTGAATGGCATCCTTTCCATCGTGTTATCTTCAATCTCAAGCTACACTTGTGACTCCAGCAGACCCATGCTCACATCACTACAAAAACAGATCCAACTGGCCATAGGTCCACAAATCCATAGATTTAATAGTGACAACAGGGACACATGGGTGGTACAGTCAGTGAAGTGTCTGATTCTTGGTTTGGGCTCAGGTCATGATCTCGGGGTCATGGGATTTAGCCCCACATTGGGCTCTACATTCACCATGGAGTCTACTTGAGATTCTCTCTCCCCTTGCCCCTCCTGCTTGTGCTCTCTTTTTCTCTTTCTAAAATAAATAAATCTTTTAAAAAGATGGTGATGATCAATGTTTTAGGTTTTATAATATTTATTGATCTGAGACTGATATAATGGGGTTTTCTGATTAATTTGGCCTATAATCACCTGAGACTGATAGAATAATGGGGTTTTCTGATTAATTTGGCCTATAATCATGAATACTGGGTGGAGTTACTTCCATTTGAATCATATAGATAAAAAACAAAGGGGATACGTCCCCACTTCACTCTGGCATCAAAAGAAAAGGGAGTTGATATTGAGATGATCCTCAGGTTCATAACCACTTGTGTTGCTACAGCATTGAAACACTCACCTATTTGTTGATAATGAGCCTTTTTCAAGTGGCCTGAAATCTTATGTCTGTTCTAGACAGATTGGCCACACTCAGTATCACTCTGAGGTCTCTGAGATCTACAAGCTAAAGTGTTATGGACTGGCCACAGCAGAGGGCTTCTAGAACTCTTCTCAGACTCCAAGATCAGCTCTCATGTGGCTGGCTTCACAACTCTGCCTTATTGGTTGTTTTATATATTTATATGTCAGGGGAAGAAAGTTTCATCTTTAGGATAACAAGAACTTTTAACGGTAGTGTTTTAGGATTTAAATTTGATAGCAAATGTCAGACAACCAAATCATGAGTGGCTTAAACAACAAGGAGGCTTCATTTTAGTCACATAAAAACAGATAGGTGGACAGCCCGGTGCTGGTTTGGCAGCTTCTTAGTAACTGGGGATCTCTAGGTTTTTCTTTTGTGTTGTTCTGCCATTTTTCATAACTGACTACCAGCTTGTGATATGAAATGTTTCTCAAGCCCAGTCATCATTTTGCCTTTCATACAGCATGAGATGGCTGAAGGGCATACTCCCATTCTTTAATGACATTTCCTAGACCTCCATATGTCTCCTAGAAGTTACGTACACAATTCCCTTATATTTCATTGGTCAGAACTTAATCAGCGCATGTAGTTCTAAGAAACAAAGTCCATGTGATTATTCTGGAACCATGTGTCTAACAAAATAGTAAGATCTTATTGTTATAGAAAAAAACCCAGGTATAAGTAGACAATTGCTTCATAGTCTTCAACTCATCATGGGAAAAAGATCTTAGGAAGGAACATCATTCTTCAAGAAATGTTTGATGGGATATTGGAACCTTAGCAGAAAGGGGGAAAGAAGAAAGCAAGAAAGCAAAAAAAAACAAGCAAGCAAGAAAGAAAGTGAGAGATCAAGAGCTACTGAGACAGAGTGAGAGAGCCAGCAGGAAAAAGAAAAAAAAACTTATTTTATATCTCAAACTGGTAATGAGGGACCATGTAGAAACCATGACTTTTATTCTGAAGAGAGAGGGTCTCTCTTCTAAACTCTATTTTCCATACCTCCATCCAATATAGGTGTTTTTCTTTCTGCTTGATCTCAACCACATATGGCACATGAAATACAAGCAGGAATTGTGTATGTTCAAAACTCTGACTCCTCTGGCTAATACTTGTCTCTCTCTTCTCTAAACTCTTAAAACACTTAGAGCTTATATGAAGCAATTAATTTACTGAACAAATATATATTGAGCATATGCTATAGGTAGAATGTTCATCTAGGAGCTAGGGAAACATTAGTGACCAAAAAGGTTACATTTTTCCAAGTGTAGAAAAACTAAAAAATGAATAAGTAAATGATGGTTTGTGCTATACATTGGCAAAATAGAGGGAGGTAGGGGAGACTGGGAGGACTGGGAGTTCTGGGAGTGGGGACTTGCAATTTTTAAGTAAGGTAACCCACTGAGAAGGTGGTATTTAAACAAATAAAGAAGGCAAGAGAATGAAGTACTAAGAAATCTGGGAGAAGAATCTTTTAGGCCTGGGAAGAAGAAGCTCAAATGTCTCAATGTGGAAGCATGCCCATCCCGTGAATAAATATCTATTAACTGTCCCTGCCAGAGTGTGTGCAAGTGGGAGATGAGGTCAGAGACTAACTACATCACAGAGCGCCTACTAGGCCATTTAAGACTTTGTCTTTTACTCTGAATGAAATGTGAAGTCAATTAAAGATTTTTGAACAGAGAAAGAGCATGATCTGTACTAGGTTTTAGAAACATCATGCAGTTAGCAGGATTAAGATCAGATTTTGGAGAAATATGAGTAGAGGTAAGATCCAAGTAGAGCAACTTGGAATCTACTGCAATACTTTAAGACAATATTATATAGACATTTTATATAGAGAGAAGATAATGCCAACAGTATAAACTGACAGGTTGGACATGGGGCATGAAAGAAAAGGAGGAATCTAGAATGACATTAAGACATTTGAAGGATGGAGTTATGATTTGGCCAAGATGGTAAGGCGTAAGAAGCTTTTGGGCAAATTCCAGTAGTTCAGTCTGTTAGACATCCAAATGGAGGTGTTGAGTAGTTGTCTGGCTAAGTGGAACAGCCTGAGCTAGAAATGTAAATGCAGGGATCCTTAGCATATGGGTGGTATCTATACTACTGTCTGAAATCACCAAGACACTCAGTGGGGGGGTAGGAAAAAAAATAAAGAAAACCCATGGTTTGGGCATGAGGGGTGGATGGCATATTCAGTGTTTCCAGGTTGACGGGAATAAAAGAAGTACCAAAGGAGAGTGATAATGAGCAGCTAATGAAGAAAGTCAAAAAAAAAAATGTAGTGTGATACTATGGAATCCAAGCAATCAAAGTGTTTCCAGGTTGAGTGACGACCAATCGTGCTAAACACATGCTGACAGATCCTAAGAGTTGAGGACTAATCATTGATCATGGATGTTAACTACATTGAGAGTCTCTGAAGATCTTAACAAGAAAAGTTTTAGTGGAAGAGTAGGGGCAAAAACCTGGTTGGAGTGGGTTTAAAATAATATGGAAAGATACAAATTGAATACAACGAATCGTTTCCTGAAATTTTGCTATCTGGGGGAACAGTTTGCTTTCTTTCCCAAGACACGATAAATAACAGCGTGTTTGAATCATGATGACAACACTATTGAAAGGGAAAATTGCTAATATAAGAATAAGAAGAAATAAGTGCTGGAGCAGTAATCCTGATGGACCAGTTGGATCAGAGCATAAATGGTTGGCCCACAGTCACAAGATGGCAGAGGATTTGGGTGAGGAACTGGGAGGTCAGTGGCCTGGTGAAGATTTTGTAGGTGTTCTTATGTCTTACCTTTAACTAGTTTCTCACTAAGTCACTGATATTATGTTTATCTGTTAAGATTATTTTTCCAGGCCAAAACCTGTCTTACGTATTTTTTTCAACACCTGTCTAGCCAAGATATGAGTAATTGTTTATTTAACTTTGATAAATAACATGGCAAATAGGCACTCCACTATTATCAGTGAATAATTATCTCTAAAACACTTGAGACCAGAAGGGCTCCTGTGATAAAATCTTAAGTGTGATATTTACTGACAAAAGATATCCTCGATGAAGTAGATTTTACCCGTAGGTTATTAAAGAATTGATAAAAATCAGTTATAGTTTTTGAAGTTCTACTCTTCTTGGTTTAAATGTGGGTTTTTTTTTCATTTTATTATGAAATGTACTGTACATGGAAACATGAATAAAATAGATGTATCATAATGTGAACCACATATGATTAAGTAAATATAACATTGACGTCCCTCAAATAAAGAAATGACATCATCATCCCCTCGGGAGACTCAGGTTCCCTTCTAGGACCATCTTGCCCGTCGAGGTAACTGCCATCCAGACTTATATTAAAATCATTTCCATTTTCTTCATGGTTCATCACCTACGTGTGTCCCTTTAAGTGACAGTGTTTATTTTTATCTGTCTTTGAGCTTATATGAATGGAGTCCTATCCCTTTGTGTGTGATTTGTTCTGGGGGTGAGCGAGTGTGCATGTGTGTTAAAAAATGTTAACATTTGGAGAATTTGACTGAAGGCTATTTGGGAAAGTTCTGATATTTCAACATTTCTGAAAGTCTGGAATTAAAAAATAAAAAAAATACAAAGCATCTTTAAGTGTGTTATTTTCTATCCTTTTGCTGTGCCACCTCTGCCATCCATTAAGTGTGTATATATGTATATACGGTCTATTGCTGAGCTGCCAAATACTTTTGCATTGATCTATATGTTTATCTCTGTGTAAATTCCACCTTCTTTTAATTACTATAGCTTTAAAATGAGGTTTAATATTAGGAAGGGAAAGTTCTCCCACATGTCCTTCATTAAGAGTTCTTAATTATTTATGATCTGTTGCAATTTCATGTAAATTCGAGAATGTGCTCATCAAGGTCTACCACAGGGAAAAAAATGGCATTTTTATTGGGATTGCATAAATCTGAAGATCAATTTCAAAGAGCTGAACTATTTCCAATATTAAGGCAATTACCAAAGAGATAAGCAAAACCCCCTCACTTTAATTACGAATTTGCTCATTTTTCTTTTAGCTAGTTTTATTCTGTATTCATGCATGTTTGTAGCTTAAAGCCATGTCATTTAGTCCACATACATCTGGAGTTGCTACATTTTTCTAATGAATTAAATCTTTAATCACTAAGAAGTGACTCTTTAACTCAAAAAGTATCACTAGTATAAAATCCATTTCATTAATATCTGCTTTCAGCAAGAGATTTGGTCTCAACGACTTAGCCTATTACTAGAAACAGAAATCTACATTTAAATCTTAATCCATCTGCCAGGACTTGTTATAAATGGTGTAAAACAGAGAGATAGTTTCATTATTTTCTAAGGGCAGACCAGTGGCTCAGTGCTTTTTCAGTGCTAATTGCTCTTTTCTAAGTAATTGGTCAGGTCATCTTGTCATATATCAAGAGTCCGTATACCAGTGGGTTTATTTCTGTACTCTACTTGCTCTGCTGCTGAAACACTTGTCAGCACATAGCAGCACTGACAAGATATTAAGGAGTGACCGTGCCAAAATTTATGGGAAAGCTGGAACCGAGATAGCTACAAAGAAAAGTACCGTGATACAGTGCTGATGGGATTTACCTACACTGGCAAACCTGGTCTGTAACTTTGGCAACCACAAGGGGGCAGGGAAGGGTGTTAACTGGGTCGGAAGTCCAGTCCCAAAGTCTTTCCAAGGTAGAAAGTCAGGTGGAACCTCCCACATCAATATAGGACTACCAAGATTCTAAGGTGGTTATTGGTAAAAAATAGGGAGAAGGGGTAGAAACAGATACATAATTACAGCTCATTTGCATGTTGCTAGACATCATCACGTAGAGTCAAGATATATTTTGTTATTTTATAAGGACTTTTTTTTTTTTAAGATTTTAAATTTATTTATTTCCTGAGAGACACACAGTGAGAAAGGCAGAGACACAGGCAGAGGGAGAAGCAGCTTCCTGCAAGAAGCCCGAAGTGGGACTCGATCCTGTACCCTGGGATCATGATCTGAGCCAAAGGCAGACACTCAACCACTGAGCCACCCAAGTGCCCCTTATAAAAACTAATATACTCTCTTTAGCTCCAAGCAATTGTCCACATACATAATCTCATCTCTTCTTCTTTTTTTTTTTCTTTCCAGCGACACTATTTCTCTCCATTCTTCAGTTAAGTGTAAGAGATTCACTTGAGGGTAAGGAATAGGTTTTCAATATTTTTAGTTGTAAATATTTTAGAATTTTTCATCCTGGTATATCTTAGATATGAATATTTATTAGCCCTCTCATCTTTTTGTTACCCCAAATCCAATAGAATCTCCAGTTGAGAAAGCTTTGTTTTAGTCAAATCAAATTAATATTATGAGCTCTAAAAAAAGCTACAACTGAATGCCAATTATAACAATATATTATTTTTACTTCTTAGCTAAGGGGAAAGAGTTAGTGACAGAACCTTGGAAATGAAATTATTTCTGTACATTGAAAGCAAATGAGTGAAACTGAATATGCTTATTTCATCCATAAAATTAGCCATGTAAAAAAAAAATTAGCCATGTAGCTTCTGAATGCTTGAGCCATGGAATGAAACACTCAATTTCTTAAAAAGAGGCTAAAATATTATACCTACTATATCAACCCCAAATCAAAATTTTGATAAATCATTGTCGTCTTCATGCATAGATTCCCAAAGTTGTTCTCTCTGCTGGGATTCTACAGAAAACACCTAAAAAGTCATGGATATTTTAGCTTGCATATGAAATTAAATATATTATTGCTTTTCCACCCACATATTCATTGAATACTGTTTTACAGCTAAATTTTTAAGAAGAGAATATTAAAGTTAATGATTAAATCAGGTCCTCGATCAAGCTACCATCCCAATAAAATGGGATTTTCTTTCACCACATATGTGTCAGAGTTATTTGCCTAATCATATTTATTTTCTTGGTCTTCTCCCCCAGTTTTTTTTTTAATCAGATACTGATATCATTTTAAGTTTTGTTTTGTTTTGTTTTTACATCTTGCCTTATTTTCTTAGGATATTCAGCTAGTGGTGGTGGAGAAAGAAAATAATGGGTGAAAGAGCTAAATGCTAGGCTGCCTTTCAAATCATACTTTCAAACGTCCTGCAAATCCACATTTCCCTGCTCATCCTTTTTTTCTTGATCAATATTTCCTTCTTTTTTTTTTATGACTCTCCACATGAACAGTATCTGCATGAATGTTTCTGTTTGCAGAAACTCACATAGATTTTGTTATATAAATTACACATTGTGCATACAAGTGGATATCTTGTTTTTGCTCAAATATGTTTACATAAAGGTTTTCATGTAACAAAACAAAAAAAGGAAATCGATTCTAAATTTGGCTCATTGCCTAATTTATTACTACTTTATTTTATTTGACACTCAGACACAAGTTTGTTTTCATGGCTCAGATAAAGAAACTGGACACCCAGTTCCCTTCTGTGGGAATTTGGTCTCATTTATGTGACACCACCCAGATTACCTCCACCCCTTCCTTACCACCACCCCTATACTCACCTAAAGTGAGTTAAAATATTTATTGGGTTGTGAGAGTAAGGATTCTTTTTTCTAAAATTTCATATAAAATAATGGTGCAGTATTGGTCATGACCAACAGAGTCTAAGGCTCCTTTGTAACCACTAAATGTAGGAAAACCCACAAATTACTGTTGGAGAGGGGTTGGCCTTGAGTTCTGGCTTCAATGACCCTCTCCCTCTAAATTCAAATACCCTGCATCTGTGTAAATAAACATCTCTAGGTGTATGGTAAGGGAATATTTAGCACGAATATGTTTCATACAAAATTAGCAGCAAAGAAAAACTTTAGGCTTGTAATTACATAAAAAAATTTAAGCCATTAGCGTAATTAAGATGTTTCTTCCTTTTTCCCTTAAACAGGTAGGATATGATCCATCATTCTTTTGCGTGGATACTCTCATTGATTGAATTTCCAAAGTACTATTTTTTTTCTTCCTTCCATGAAAGATGTTTAATGATACTTGTATTCTGGCAAGAAGCTGAAGTCTAACATTAAACGTTTATTGGTTATAAACACTAAATTTAGCATTGAGTGTCTGCCAATGGGATCTAGGGGGAGGAAGCCAATGGATAAGCTTCTTACTTGGGAGATACTAACTAAAAGTCTCATGGTTAGCTATAAGTAGAAAGGAAGTGAATTCAGACAAGATAAAGCCTGAGTCATTTGGCTCTAGAGAGTATGTCTTAGAGTTTTCACACTCATTTTCCCATTTTTGGTTGTTCCTTTTCTGTTCCTAGTTTCTGATATCAAAACTTCCTTTTGAAAGCAACACTGAAAATTCTAGCTTGGAGCTCTGATAGGGAGGTAGTAACTCATGAAAGTATATATTTAGGGAGATGCTCATGGATGTAGTCTAGTCTGTCATCTTCCTTTTGAATTCTTGGAAATCATTGTATCTTAACACATTTCATGTTTTGGAAGTGATGAAAAAAGTGATCTCGACTCAACTGGATCTTGGACATTATCTCCAGATAATTCAGACACCCACTGCCTACAGGTTTATCACATTCTTAATAGAAGGAATGGAAGTACATATTATCAGTTCATGTCACTAGAAGACTTCTGAGTAATAGTATCGGAGAGAGTATAAGTTTCCAAGGTGATAGAGAAAACTTCTAAACTGCATATATATCTTTCAGACTCATCTTGGACCACGAGTATGGTCAAAAGCCTTTTATGATTTCTTATCTCCAACGGAATCACAATAGAGGCCAGCCACACAATGCTATAGAGGTCATCTGCCGTAGCCTTCTCATTTATAAGCGTGACAACGGAGTCACTTAGGTAAAGGTTGTGGGAGGATCAGAGTTGGCAGTAGATCAGAACTAAAATCCAATTCTTTTGACTCATCGGCCAGTGTTCCTTCACATTCATTAATTCTGTTTACAGATAGTCTCTCACGTTGTTTTTCATATCCCTCTACTTGTGTCCAAGACCCATAAAAACCTTGCCCCATATAACCAATTAATTTCATTTTCTGTTAGTCTCACAACATGAACATTTCATCACCATCAAGCTGAACTCCTAGCTTCTCTTTATCCCTTGCTAGAGGGACCAAACATCTCAGTTTGGCCAGGACTGCTCTGGTTTTAGCACTGAAAAATCCTGTGGACCTTTTCAATTCCAAGCAAACTGGCTTAGTTGATCACTCTACCACATACACTTCTTGGGTACCATTGCTTCATTGCTTTAATCTTCCTTTTTTTTTTTAGATTTTATTTATTTATTCATGAGAGACACAGAAAGAGAGAGAGAGAGAGAGACACAGAGACACAGGCAGAGAGAGAAGCAGGCTCCATGCAGGGAGACTGACGTGGGACTCGATCCCGGTCTCCAGGATCACACCCTGGGCCAAAGGCAGTGCTAAACCGCTGAGCCACCGGGGCTGCCCACTTTAATCTTCCTGTCTGCAATTTTCTTCCCCCATTTCCAGATTTTCTGGATGATCGAAGAAAGCTCAAACCCCATTTCATTCAGGCAGCCTTCAATTCTCATCCTTACCTTTCTATGGTTCTTAAATTGTGCTTTACACAAGTAAACTTTTATTTTTTTTTTTGAATTTTTATTTATTTACGATAGGCACACAGTGAGAGAGAGAGAGAGAGAGAGAGAGAGAGAGAGAGGCAGAGACACAGGCAGAGGGAGAAGCAGGCTCCACGCACCGGGAGCCCGACGTGGGACTCGATCCTGGGTCTCCAGGATCGCGCCCTGGGCCAAAGGCAGGCGCCAAACCGCTGCGCCACCCAGGGATCCCACAAGTAAACTTTTAATTAAAGGCTAGCTTGCCTTGCTTGAGGATTATTCAAGACACGTCATCTCTCCTAGAGTCAAAAAGTAGACTATAACTTATTATGGAATAGAGTCAAAGAGATAAAATGAAGTTTGCCTCAGGGAAGTGCTGCTATAAGGTAGGCACTGCCTATAGGTACTTGGTCTCATTTATAGCATCAGACTCTGTAAGGTTGGTATTATTAAATCTATTTTACATTAATCCATTAAGCTGAACAGAGTATTTGACCAAAATTCAAACCCAGGCCTATCTGGCTCCTTCCACTACACCACACTTGCTGCGTAGCAAACACGTTGAATGTTTTTGAATGTTTAACAAAGTGCAGAGCCTAAAGTACATTCTCAAGAAATCCTTGCTGTTTTGTCCTGATTGCTTTTCTATTTAAATCTACAAAGTCACGCTAATAGTGGCAGAGGAAGTAGGTTTACTAATTTATTTTTTGAAATAGTAAGTCAGAGAAAATGTGCCTTTCACCCACTTGAAGCAGAGCTGTATTTCATAGACTGGTTAATAATCATCAATGAGTTCATTCTCTGTGTCTTATTCCTGGAGACTTAAGAATAAGGCCAAAATGATCAATGTCTTCTCTCTATATATATAATGTCTTGTCATAATTTTGACTTTCCCTGCCTTTCTTACTTTTTTCCTTTAAAAAAAAATCTTTAGATCTACACTGCTCAGTAGAGTAGCCACTACCCCCAGCTTGGCTCGTAAAAGTGAGACATTCTGTATGCATGGAATACACCCCAGATTTCAAAGATAGAATAAAAAATAAGAATGTAATATAGTCTGTTAGTGATTTTTAAAATATTGATTACATGTTTAAATGACGACATTTAGAACATGTCGGGTTAAAGAAAACATTAAGATTTGCTCTTGCCTGTTCCTTTTCACCTTTAAAAATTTGGGCTATCAGAAATTTTCAATTAGCAATAATCGCGCCTTGGATAAACCTCATTGGCTATGATACTGCCACTGCGCAAAGCTTAGCTATCAGAAATTTTAACATAACACATGCAGCTTGCATTTTGGATCTGTTGGGTATCATTACTGTAGATGATTTCTGGAGACATAGGGTGATGAATATTTTTTATTCATTTTCCTTTGAGAAAATACCATGCTTTAATACAATCATTCAGAATTTTTCCTGATAAAATTATATATTTAAATATTATGTTAGGCTTTCAAATTAATAATGTCACTCATCCCTAGATATGATGAGACAATGATTTTTTCCCGATAAGTAAATAATAGTAAAAGGGAAGTTATGTGAGTCACATGTATGTAAGTGTGACAGTGAAATTTCAATATTGTTTTTGAGGCATGCATCATGATAGTCAAAGATACACACTTAATAAGCCTCTTCTTACTTTGGATTTCTGTATGTTTGTCATGGAACTTAATTTTAATCAAACTGATAGTTGAGAAAAATAAACAAAAAAAATTCATAGTCACTGGGGAAACACAAGATACTTTTTTTGGGAGGGCGTATAGTACACAGTGCAACTATTTTAAAAAATCTTTTCAGAGATGCCTGGGTGGCTCAGTGGTTGAACATCTGCCTTTGGCTCAGGGTGTGATCCCGGGGTCCTGGGATCGAGTCCTGCATCAGGCTCCCTGCATGGAGCCTGCTTCTCCCGTTTGCCTGTGTCTCTGCCTCTCCTCTCTCTGTCTCTCATGAATGAATAAATTAAATCTTAAAAAAAAAAGCAACCTTTACAGAGCTGGAATCTGTGATACTCAGATCTGACAAAGTTCTAAATCCTGTACAGCATTTTCTTATCAAAGGATGGCAGTAAATTGCTTCGTTAAAGCTCTTTCAGGAAGCAAAATGCTCCACCCTCTTGCAGCTGGTGTGATTTAGGAATTCCTAGTAAACGTACTAATTATTTCTAAATGATGGAGCTTTTCCCAGTTCCATTTCCAAATCCTAGCCAACAGATTGACAGAAGACCATAGGAGAGAGGTCTGTGGGTATAAGTTCAGGGCATGTGTGCACACACAAAAAGGTACAGGATCCCCTTTGGTCACTGAGTATACTAGTGCCTATGGTAGCCTGGGATTTCTTGGTCCAGGGAACTCGGCAGAGTAGCTCTTTTAATAACTGAGGGGCCTGGAATTCAATAATGCAAACAACAGCCTATTTCACGAAGTTTCTCTATTTTTATGATTTCAATCTCTTGGTCAGAAGCCTCCAAGGAAAGTAAGATTCCTTGATTTTACAAACAAAAGACAAAAAAAACGCTGAGTGTTCCAGGTGTAGACTGGAGTCATCAAGGAAATGATGACTACTGGAATCATAAAATAATTCTTAGACATGTCTAAATATTCCTCATCAGCAGAGAGCCGGAGCAGGTGTGCAGGGAGGCACACAGGTAGAAGAGAAGGTGGCCCAGCAGCCTTATCAGCAGGGTGGCATTTGGCATTTTCTGCAGGGCGGTGGTCATGTCACTCGGGCTCTTTGATCTCAGAACAGCGGAGAAGCATTCATATTTGCTTTTCTCTTGCTCAGCACCTAAAAATGCCTCTCAGTACACTCATCAAATCATTGGTGATGATAACTTCCTGAGGATCAAACAGGCGAAGAGTATTTCGACAAATAAAAGTAATATTAACAAGACATCATATTTATCCCTTTCAGGAAGTGGCTGATAGAGCGATGGAGATTTACCAGGGGAATGAATAATGCAGACTTTCTGATGAAAGTGTTGAGGGGCATTTGGCATCCACCAGTGTCCATCAGGCAGTGAGCCTCCTGTGCCAGGGTGATGGTAAGCACAGATGTTTCCAGAGCACTTACTGTGTGACGGTCATGCTGCTTGGCCCTTTACCTGCACTCTTTTATTCAATTCTCATGATAGACCTGGGATAAGGGGCCACGATCATCTCTATTTTAGAGATGAGAGAACTGGATCAGAATTCAAGGAACTGGCCCGAGGTCAACAGGTAGTAAGGTCAGAAGGTGTGTGAGCCAGCAAGAAGCGGTGCCACCTTGGCCATGCATCAGAACCATGGGGGCAGCTTATAGTAAATCACAGATGTGCAGGCCCCATCAGAGATCCTGACGGAGTGTCTGAGGTTGGGTCTGGTTATATGATGAGTGGACAAGGTCCTCAAGGAATCTGATGTAAATGAGAACGTCAGAACAACCGATCTAACATCACAGCCCTCGGAGGCCAACTTCCCTGCCACTGACATTCTGCAGGAGACGGACGGCTCTTGAATCTGATTTAGTCTCTTAAAAGCTTCAGTGATTAACGTGGAAGCCTCCCCTTTTCGGCAACGTGTTCAGCTTATATGCTTCTTCCTGTTGGCAGAACTCAGGGTCTGCCCTGTTTACTAGCCTCCCTGTGTGGAGAGATTAGTGATTTCTTGGTCTTGGCTTCTGCTGATAGGATTCATGCCAGAGAATGAGTGTGGACCTTCGTTTTCAAAGTAGAGGCTCTGGCTGCTTTATACAAATGATACTCTAGCTCAGTCCCCCAAATCCACAGAAAGCCTTTTCAACAATGTGTATACACGTAGTTCCAGCCCCCACTTCCTCTTCTAGTCTGAAGAATGGATAAAATTCCTAAACCACCTAGTAGGGTAGGGAAGATTAGACATGGGGGGGGGGTACAGTAGAGAATGAGGGAATAAAGTTGGTCACTCTGGCCTCTTTCCAGCTTCCTTTGCTCTCTGTTCTTTGAGATTTAGATGTGTAGTGGGTTTAGATTAATGTATTCTTGGCGTTGTTTCCTGTTTCAAAGAAAAGGGAGGGGTGTCAGCGGTGTCTGATATCAAATAATTTAACCAGAAGGGTAGGTAAGTGAAAGCAAAGAAAGGTCTAGGCTCATTTTTCAACAGGTTAAAATTAAAAAAAAAAAAAGTAAAGCTTCAGATATCATTCATTTTGATCCAAGGCATGTTGACCAAACACCAACTAAGTACTTTGAAATGTTCTCACTATATTGTGGGCTGGAAATAAATGGTATTGAATGAATTTATTACTGAAGGCATTGTGTTGTATACAAACAGAATGAAAGTTGGTGCCTGACTTTAAGAGAAGAGGCTTTTTTTTTTTGAAGATTTTATTTATTTTATTTGAGAGAGAGAGAGAGAGAGAGAGACAGAGTGCACGAGCCGGGGGGAAGGACAGAGGAAGAAGCAGATGTCCCACTGAGCAGGGAGCTTCATGTGGGGCTGGATCCCAGGACCCTAAAATGATGACCTGAACTGAAGGCAGACGCTTAACCGACTGAGCCACCCAGGTGCCCCTAAGAGAAGAATTTCAATCAGTTATGGGAGGAATGCAAAGTTTTTGTGCAACTAGCTGCAGCTTAAGGCAGAATGTGACAGAAGGTTGTTGTGAAGTCACAATAGGCAGAGAAATTAGTATTGATCAGGGAGAGTAGATGACACAGGAGCTAGTTTTCTATGTCCAAACTGGCTCTCACAGAAGCTTCACCGGACATATTCTCCTGGAGTCGCTCATGGCCATGCCAACAGAGGAGAGAAGGGGAGGGTGGGAGGAGGCAGGGTAGGGAGGCAGGCTTTCAGGAAACTTTTAAGAAGTCTGTCACGGAGAGGATCCGGTTGTGACTTTCTGGGATGTATGGGGGTGGGGGTGGGGAGTAAAAAGAACCCAAGCAAAGGCACAGAAGATGTGTTCTGATTTAAACTAAATGACAGTTTTCTCTCCCCATGGGTTAACCGAATGTACTAGTTTCTTAGAGCTGCTATAACAAAATACCACAAACTGGGTGGTTTAAAAACAACAAAAAATTATTCCCTCACAGTCCTGAGGCTAGCAGCCCCCAGTTGAGGTGTCAGCAGAAAAAATCTGTTTTATCCTCTCTCCTAGCTCCAGATGGTTGTGTCAATCCTTAGTGTCTGTCAACCGAGGGACACTCAAATGTCTGCCTCCATCCTTACATGATATATTCCCCCGTGTGTCTCTGTGTCTTTGCATGGCCTTCCTATAAAGACACCAGCAACTGGATGTAGGACTCACTCCAGTCCAGTATGGCTTCATCTTAGCTAATTATACCTGTAAAGCTCATTTTATTTATTTATTCCTGAGAGACAGAGAGAGAGAGAGAGAGAGAGAGAGAGAGATAGAGAGAGAGAGAGAGAGAGAGAGAGAGAGGCAGAGACACAGGCAGAGGGAGAAGCAGGCTCCATGCAGGGATCCCGGTGTGGGACTCGATCCCAAGACTCCAGGATCATGCCCTGGGCCAAAGGTAGACGCTAATCCACTGAGCCACCCAGGGATCCCCCATGAGGTCACATTCTAAAGTTCCAGGGGGCCATGAATTTTAGGAGAAAAACACGAGTTAACCCAGTCCACTGGGCCACATTTTTGATACTGCTGTATAAAGACATCACTGTTTTTGATCATTTCCACAGTTCTGTAAAATCTCAGCAAAGGAAAACAAAGAAACTTAGAAATGAAAGCTGATTGGAATCAGAGATGAAAGCCCTTATCAGGGGTCTTGTTCAATCAGGAAGTCTATTGGCCAACCGTGAGCTCAGTGCAGGAAGATAGAGGAATCTATGTCGCATAAGACCTGGCAGAAGGGAGATTGTTGGCAGGTAAGTAATTGTCCTAATCTTTGACATAGAAATGTTAGTCCTTTTTATCCTCAGACAGATTGATTCTATGTTCCTACTTCCAAATTCCAATGGATCCTTGGCTTGCTGATACACCTTGCATATATATCTTATAAATAAATAAATAAATAATATATATATATATATATATATATATATATATATATATGCATTTTTTTTCCTTTTTCATCCCCTGTGAGAAAAGGGTCAAACAGTATTGTGACTATTTTTGGTGACACTGAAGACAGAGCTTATATAAACATGGGGATGGGCTACTGACCAAGATATCAAAGGATGGAGAGGATTTTGTAAGTGGGGATGGAGGACCTCCCTCAGCTGAAGAAGCAGCATAGTTTCAGAAGTGAGGAAGTGAATGTTCTGATCAGCTTTGTAAGTTGTCTAGCTTGGCCAAATTGTTGTACTCCCATAGTCAAATCTAATGGGACACGGTTCTGAAAAGTTATGTTGGGGTCAGATAGTGGGCAGCTTGGAAATAACAGGTCAAGAAAGGAATTTGATATATTATAAAAGTACTAGATTGCATCCAAGATCTTTAAGGGGAGGGGGGCATGATCAGGTCATGTGACAAATGTATCTGAGAGGGAAAAGGATGAGGGTGAAGTTATCTTTCAGTGAGGATTTGAATAACCCACATGAGAAGGGCTGTGTATTTGCACTGGGACGTTGGTCCTGTGAATGGAAATAAGACGCTGCAGAGAAACTTCAGAAGCAGAAATCATATGCCTTGAAGATAAGGCATTGAGAGAAAAATTCAATAAATCACTTGGACTTCCAGTTGGATCGAGAGAGTGATAAGGCAAATAATAGCATAGTTAATCAAGAAAAAGAACCCGAGGAGAAAAACACGCTTTTGTCGGCTTTTGTTGGCTTGTAGAAAAGCTCATCCATTTGATTATACATCTATTGAGTTTAACGGTGCCGGTGAACCATCCATATGGGGATGTTTAGGTGGAAGCTGAAATGTAAAATCTGGACCTTGGCAGAAATGCCTTGGTTTTCACAATGTAATTTGGTAGAGGGCCACAGGAACGTGTTAGCTGCATGAGTAGAGATGTTTCTCAGGAAGAGGGTATGAAGGGAAGACCAGGGAGACCCTGGGCATGAACTCAGTAAAAACCTAGAAAGTTTCTTTGCAGGTGGAGCCAATCATTGCTTTTACATGTTGGAGCCTCAACATATGTGTGTGTGTGTGTGTATTTAAAATAAGAACGACGCCAAAAACAAATGAGAGAAAGAACTAGAAAAGACTGTAGGTTTAAGAGAGAAATTCTGTGATGGGGAGGTGAAACGCAGCAAGCTGTTGCAATGGATGGATTTTCGTCAGTGAGTTGAAATAGGAGAATCAAGGAAGTGAGGGATGAAATGAAAGTGGCTTCTGCTGATAGCGTGTTTAAAATGCCTGTCACTGGTTCATAACTGGGAACAAGCCAAACGAAGCTCAGGGCAGTCAGAAGGACTGGGGAGAGAAGGATAAGGTAAATGACTAGAAGTCTCCATCATGATTATGAACAGGTTCAATCGGAGTGGAAAATTGGGAAGAGAGAGAAAAAGAGAATGTGATCAGACATAGCATTTAGATCAGCATGTGGCTATTTTTTTATATTTTTATGTCTTCTAGAAATTGTATCAGGACTTCCATTTTTAAATTCGCTTTTTAAAATTCACACCAGCCCACTTACTGGCCGTACCAGGAAAATAGGCACCTGGTGTCAGGTAAGTCCAGGAGACAACTCCAGCGCAAAGACCTGACCAAAGGGGCGAATGCTCAGTAGAGAATCAGGAAGGTTGGCTTTTACTGGGATTTAGCCAGAAGAATAGAGATAATCATCCAGTTGTTCCTAAGAGCAAAATGGAACAGGAATTGAGAGAGCACAAAGAGGGATCATCCAAGCCACGGAAGAGACGCAAGTTGGTTCTGTGTCGCTCTGACTCATGTGTATCCTTAATATCAATCCAGTCTTTCAGGGAGCCTAATTAAGTAGCCAATCCTGCATAATATGATTAAAAATAGTGTAAAAATAGAAATAAGCCAATCGGAGAAGGACAGACATTATATGGTCTCATTCATTTGGGGAATATAAAAATAGTGACAGGGAATAAAGGGGAAAGGAGAAAAAAAATGAGTGGGAAATATCAGAAAGGGAGACAGAACATGAGAGACTCCTAACTCTGGGAAACAAACTAGGGGTGGTGGAAGGGGAGGAGGGCGGGGGGGGGTGCGGGTGACTGGGTGGCGGGCACTAAGGGGGGCACTTGATGGGATGAGCACTGGGTGTTATTCTCTATGTTGGCAAGTTGAACACCAATAAAAATCAAATTTATAAAAAGATAGTACGTGGAAAGCAAGGGTCCACACAAACTGGATGAGTTGATGAGTCTCACGAACAGACACTGCTGATGCTTCACTGTGAACCTAATTTCCCCTGCGTGTTCATCTCCTTTGGGAACCTGGACCAGCCTCCATCACCTCTGTGGCAATCTGCCACAACTTCTAGACAATATGTTCAATGTAACACACCTAACCTAGGTTCTGAATATGCAACAACAGGATGCCGCTGTCTCCCTATCACAACTGTCTCCATCCTTCAGAGGGTAGTTAGCAAAGCTACTGAGCACTAATCTCCTTCATGTTGAAAAATAAAACAAACAAAAAAAGTACATCCCTTCAGCATCATACAGATTTGACTTGTTGCTCGCTAAACTCGATGTGGGTGTACATGATCGACCGAATTAACTCCCCTGGCAAAGCTAATGGGGACCCGGAGCATTTGGTTTTGGCTTGCAAAGTGATACATCTGTAGTATTCCAAAGAGAGGCGAAGAAAAGTAGAGGCTCTCAGATTTCTTTCTTTGTTCATTTCTGCTTCCTGTTGGATGTTGGGAGGGGTTGACCAGCCTCTGGGGATTAAGACATTCAAAGTGGTCAGTAATTTCCATAATAGGATTCCGTGATCAGATTCAAAAGCAAAGAACAACTAATAGGAGAGGATAAGAAGGATGAATGACTGCCTGTCTAAAGTAGGCTCTGGGAGCTGGGAAACAGGAATTTTGAAGAGAGCATTTTGTTTGTCCTCAAGACATACACAAATACTAGGCACTATTTAAAGGAGGAAGTCTTGATGTCTTAGGGCATTTATGGAATGGTTTCTATTCCAATAATGCACCACAAAGTTGAAAGAACAAGAATGACATTTTAAAAAGGAGAAAAATGGAATTGGGAAAAAATTTAGCAGTCAGTTGTTAGAACAAATTTTTGGAAGAGCAACTGGAGCTCCGAGAGTAGGCAGGAAGAAAGAACCTAAGGCCAGATTTCTTCCTGATTTTGACTTTTAATGAATCATTAATGTGTAGAGTCATGTTTAGGATACTTTCGGAAAAAGGCATTAACTCACTTCTTTCACGGAATCAAAAAACAACAAATAAGGGATTTGGATTGAAAATCAATCTCTTTTTCTCTCTCTTTCTCTTCCTTTCTTCCTGATATGTATCTTTATTCATTTCCGACTCACTGTTTGTCCTCTTGATTGCATTTCGTAGTTTTATGTTTTAGGTAGTGACGTAACACTATTGCTTCCAACGTTGAAGTTAACAACAGGCTATGGAGTCAGACCAACCCGTTTCAATTCTCCATCCATTGATCTCTGTTAAGTCACACTTAACAGGTTTTGTTTGCTTTCTATTAAGACTTTTTTTTTTTAGAGCATTTTTAAGTTTACGACAAAATTAAGAGGGAAGTACAGAGATGTGCCCCAGCCCCAACACATGCTTAGCCTCTCCTATTACTGATATCACTCACCAGGATGATATCTTTTCTTTTTTTAAAATATGGATGAACCTGCATTGATGCATCATAATCACCCAAAGTCCATAATTTACATGACAGTTCACTCCTGGTGTTGTACATTCTCTGGGTATGCACAAAAACATAATGACATGTACCCAACATTAAAAGGTCATGCAGAGCAGTTTCACTGCCCTAAAAGTGTGTGTGTATAAATACAAGAAATAAAACATTCGAAAACCCATATTTGAAAAAAGAGTAGCATTACCCTGTGGGGTTGTTATGAGATTAAATGTGATACACATAAAGCACTTAGCAAATAAAAAATGTGAGTATTACTTTATTATTGATGATATTTAAAAATTGAATTTTCCCTCCTGTGTCCCATTTGTCTTTCCTGCTCCAGAAGCAATTGCTATAATGAATTTGGTTTATAGTCTTACGATCCACAATGAAGTTATGAATATACATGCATTTTTATCATGTTCTCTGTATGTGCAGGTACACGCACTTTGTGCTTTCACTTTTACATAAATAATAAAATAATGTTCATTTCCTTCTGTAACTTAATTTTTCACTCAATTTAGTTTTTGAAATTATTCATTCTGATATATATGTCTCTTGTTCATTTCTTTTAAGTGTCATACATTATTCTGTCATATAAAAATCCCATATTTTATTTGCCTTGTACCTTTCAATGAACTTTTGGCTCATTTCTGACTTGGAGTAATTATAAGCAGTTAACATGAGTATTCTCATGCACATGTCCTTTTGCATATGGCTGTTTGTTATTGTTTTTATAAATCATATACCTAGAGATGGACTTTCTGAGTTATAGGCATGCACATTTTTAGTTTTGCTGAGTATTTCCACATTTCCTCCAAAGTAGTAGTACCAATTTATGCTTCAGTAGTTTGTGAAAGTTCCTGCTTTCTGATCATGAATGAAAATACCACACCTCGTACTTTCTGCAGTTTTGTAAAATAGCATTTTATTTTTGTTTTGATTTACATTTAAGCAGTTCTTCCAGAACAATGTAAGAGATAAGGAAAAGCTGAAAAATAGTATGAAAAATAGTATCACAACCCTCCCCCCCCCAACGTCAATTGCCAGGTAAACTGAACAGTTTTTCAAATTCTTTGAATATTCGAATTTATTGTTTTTTGAAATGCTTTCTTAAACATTTTGCCTAATTTTTTTTTCCCTGAGTTATATGCCATTTTCTTACTGACTTGTTAGTCTTTATACTAAATACTAATCTCTTATGGTTCTAGATGATGTTAACTTTGGTAATGGTATCTGCGGTTATATGGCTTCCTCTTTGCTTCACCATAGCTATATTTATTCATCTCTCATTTTACGCTTCAAGTCTTTGTTTGAAATTGTGTTTGCAGTTTTCTGCAGTTCCAATGGTTATCAAAATTTAGCATGCACAACCATCGTTTGGAGAGCTAGTTCAAAGGACATAATTCCTGGCCTCCCTCTCTTGAAGATTAAGAAGTTCTAAGGTAAAGTTTGCACAGACTAAGTTCTTTAAAAAAAGATTCTCATGCAAGGTGATCTCCAAATACACATTGGAAAATGCTGGGGTGCACCATATTGGAATTACCACCAGAAGACCAGGAAACTGTCCTCCATCGAATCATTTTATTACTTTTTGAGTTCAAAAAAAAAAAAAAATGGGGGAGGGGTGCTCTCTGTCTGAAGCAGCACCAAATCTGGGGAAACGCGTGGAGACAAATGTGCAGAATCATTCTGGTAATGACGAAGGAATACTGACTTTTTCAGCCCTTCCTAATGTTTCGGAACTGAGGAAGGGTAAATCCATGTATTACAAGAAGTATGGGCAATTAAAAACAAGATCCTGCAAAGGTATATTTTCTTTATTTTATTCACGTATTCTGATGAATTTTTTTAAGCAGTGCTTCCAAACAGCTATTTTGAAATGAACAATAAACACAGCACAAAGTATCTAAGACACGAGCTTTTAATGAGAACAATGTAAGAGATAAAGAAAAGATGAAAAATAGTATGAAAAATCAGGGCATCACAAGTCCCCCCCCCCCCCAACTTCAAGGAATTTAAGAGAGATTGGACTTAGGCCTTTTTCTTGTTCTCAGCCAGATTTATTTCCCTTTTGTATTTATGTGCAATATCAAATGTTTTAATGTTGTGGGTTTGTTCTGAACTCCATTAATAAAGTGGCTTCCTGTCTTAGCTTAGGTAAGCTATTCACCTAATTTAGGAAATAACTGATCCATGTTTTGAGACAAAGCTCTTTTGTTTAAAGGACTTTAAGATTAGAATGACAACCAAGGGACATTTGACACAAATCCCAGAAAGTCCTGAGAATGGATTTTCTCTGTTTAGCACATTGCTGCAGTTGAAAACATTAAAACAGAAGAGAAATGTCCAGGAGAAAAGCTCCCATTTACCCAGCCGAAGTAGTAGAACTGATATATTCTTTCCAACAGCCTTTGTTTATACTCCTCAGAGGAATAGATGAATTCTAGTTAGGTGTTTTGGTCAGTTTTATTAGGAAGTTGACTCAGGTCTGTATTGCTTTTAGAAGCCAGACAGAGGGCAGGAGTCCTACTCACAAATCTTTAGGAAGTGTTGAAAGCTGAGTCATTTCAGACGTGTAAATCCTGTTGCAACAAACAGCACATATTTGCTTATTTTGGACAGATATAGAAAGAAAAAAATTAGATGTGAATTTAATATCAAAATGGAGGCCGGATGAAATGGGTGAAAAGATGGACATGGCACCATGGAAAGATCTCTTTCTGCTCCTCTGTCCCCCTGCTCTGCCTGAAATATTCCTGCCTCTCCCCATCCTCACCTCACTCTCAGCCATCAGAGGGAATCAAGAGGAAATTCCCAATCACACAATGATCCATACAGTAAATTATATCATGTGCTCTTTGGAAAAAGGTGTACCCTCAACTTTAGAGTGAATGTTACCTTTACACTGAGAATGGTCAAAATATTCCAAAAATGAACAATGTTTAAAGATAAATTATGTGTTTCTGCTATATTGCAAGTTGATTTTAAAGATAATGGATATATATGGATACATATGTTATATGTATACGTATCCATATATATGTCTGGGTTTTGGAAAATCTGTGATTGAATGAGTAAATAAAACACTTCCAAATAGACAATTAATTACGTTTATCATAGAATCTCAAAGACCTCAAATATACATGCATAGGTTTGTCAACAGCCTCTCCAAAACATGTAATTCCTGTTTCATAACTCGATTGACAGTGCTTTGTTTCCAGGAACACAGAGAGCCAGGGTGTTAAGTGAAGACTAAGATGTAGGGGATCCGACTCCAATCTGGCCACCTCAAACCATTACACCATGAATGGCCACATGCCTCACCTTTCTCCTGAACTTTGATAGTAAATATTTGACTGGTAGAGCTGGTGAGGACCTGAATAGTAAATATTTTACGAGGGGAAATGGGAACTCCCCTTTGCTCTGTCCTACCCTTTCATTAAACATATTAATTTATATTAACTGGGAACCAGATTATTCTCTATTTACCCCTGTCAATAATTATTCATCATCTTGAATCCTGAATCCTGCTTCTATCATAAAGGGGACACACTTTTTTTTTTCTTCTTTTGCCAGATTGGGATAAATCTAAAGATGTTAATGGAGCACGCAGCATTCGATTGAGAAAAATCAGGAGCCTCAGATAACACATAGTGCACGGGGATGATTCATTATCTGATAAAAAGTAGAGTGATCAACAGAGTCATCTTTTTTCCCCCTTCATCCTTCCCATCAAACTTCATCTTTCTTTAAGGACTTAATAAGTGAGATCCCGGGCTGCTGATTCCCTGCCTATCCAGGTTTTAGAATACTTGGCGGACTCCTTCCTCTTTTCCTCTGAGGGGCAACAGCTGGTTTTCATTACGCATCAGATTATGATACACACCGAAAAGAAAATGGTCACAATGAATAAAGAGGGAGTTCTGGTAATACTGTGGTTTGTTCCTGGGGGTGTCAAGGTGAAGAATCCATCCTGTTCTTCAGACCACTGTAAACTTAATCCATTTCATTATACACACGAATGAAATTCAGCAGTGTTTTCTTAAGAACCTCTGTCGCTTTTATTTACTGTGGGAGAGGCCCCTTGGTTTTCCTTTCTTCTTCCTTTGGTAGAACGCTAATGCATTTTATATGCTCTTTAATCTCAGTCCCAGTTCTGTCAATATTTGAGCTTATCTTAAAACGAAGAACTCCAAAGGAAAGTCAAAGAAAGTAAATTCTCACTCCGGAAGGCAAATAACAATTATTTCATTAAACATCCAAATCACAAAGTACCCCCTTGGACCAGTTCTAGATATAAACAAAAGGGAGCAGTTTCCCCCAAATCCCTCCCTTTGTGATCAACACTTAACAAGTCGCAAGTTTTCTAATATGGGATTAACCTTCCCCAAAATGTATCATTCTGCTAACAAATTCAGTGACACTGCGAGTGGTGATCTCTGCACGTGTCTCTCTCTATCTTGGGAGTGGCTATTCCTCAAGATGACAGGTGGGCAGTGGGGACCTAGATAGTAATCCCAGGTCGGCCCACTGTGGTTTCCTTATGAAACATCACTGAGAGAGCAGCACGGAAATCTGCATCTCTCACATGAGCCAAGCAGTCGCGATTGCCTTTTGGTCCTTCACACTGTGATGCAGACAGAAATGCAGACTCGAGTTTAATCCATGATTATGGATCCCACCAGGGCTGTCACAGTTGCTCAGATGGTTTGAAACACTTTCCCATGAGCTCCCACTTTTATAAACTCTGGTGATTATATTCTCTTAATAAAAAAGAAGCCCAATCTTGGGGCACCTGAGTGGGTTGAGTGTCGGGTCTGGTCATGATCTTGGGGTCATGGGATCAAGCCCTGCATTGGGCTCCACACGGAATCTGCTTCTCCCTCTCATTCCCCTCCAGTTCCTCCCTCTGTACTCTCTCTCTTGGTGTCTCAAATAAATGGATAAAATCTTACAAAAAAAAAATGAGCCCAACCTTAACAAAAGCATCGCACAAAGACACATTTTGGTTTCCCATACTGTAGCTTCTTAAGCAACAGGAGGATGGCCAAGTGTGGTGGATGGGGTTTGCTGGTAAGTGGGGTTTTCACACTCTCCACAGGGCAGGAAAATGCAGGCACAAAGAAAAGCATATATATAAACACCTACTATTAAAAATAGAGATGGGCTGGTGGCTTTCACATCCCCCCCCCCTTTCTGGGTTCTAGCAAGGAGAATAAAGAGATGCAAACATTATTTTACCACAAAAACTTAGGGGATTGTTCATATGGACAGTGCAAAAACTTGGTTTGTCTGCAGATTCCACACCTGGAGGACAGATTCCACATGCCACCGTGGCTCTTTCCCTTTCTCCTTGTTTCAGTTTTTTACACCATTGGGGACCCCAGTTCCATCCTGCTGGGAAGCAATTAGTGCTGAAGGAATGGCAACCAACACACAAGTGGCAGGGTCATGAGGGTAGGGAGCAAGACGGGGGGAAGAAAGAAAGAAGAGGCCATGGGGGACCAAAGAAAGGAGCTTGGAAGCCGAGCAGCTTCCTCTGGACGCTGCTAATGGAATAGCCATATGAGTACTCCAAAGGTAAGCAGGAGGAGCTTGAATCTGCATAAAAACAAACAAAAAGCGCCAAATCTTGTATAAGAGAAGAGAGCAGTGCTGGCCGTAGAACTTGGCCAAATGGTTACGGAGTTATAAATTCAGTGGAATGGTCCTCTGAAACCCTGTATCCTATAAAGTGTCACCAGAACATTAATTAGTTTATACATCCTTTATGGGAAATCACATATAGACCTATATCTGTGCCTCTGCTATGAGGCAATAACCTGCAACCTGCACTGTCCAAGGTAGTGGCCATTTGTGGCACATGTGCAAGTGAACATGTTCAATGTGGCCAGTGCCCTTAAGGAAGTGCCAATTTGGGGTGCAATGGAGCTTTTTATTCTATTAACGTCACGTACTCAAGAGTCATATGTGGCAAGTGGCCACCACATTGGACAGTGCAGGGACAGAGCAGCTGTTCATGGATCCCTACCTCTTTGTGTGAACCCTTTAGCAATATCAAGATATGACCCCAAATAAAGGACTGTTTATGTATTATTATGGATACTTTGTGTTTGGTTAACATAAAGAACAAAGTTAACTACCTCAATACATGGCACAGTGGGGAAAGGCTCTGGAATCAGATGGAATTGACCTTATACCCTAATCTCACTACATTCTGGTTTTGTGACTTGGGCAGGACACTGAATCTATTTCATACTTTGTTTCCTCACTTGACAAAATGAAATTAAAATGGCCCATTCACTTGAGTGTCACGATGATAGAATTAAGTGAGTTTGCCAAACCCTGTAAGTTCTGTGGTGCCCCCCCCCCCCAGTTGGCTACTTCTGTGTCTAACCGTTAAGTAATTTATCCCAGGATCATTATAGGCCTAAAATAATAATGATGCTGATAATTATAATAGCAACAGAACAGCAACAACAATAATAAATCCAGTTAGCACTATATTTTATTATACCTTCTCCACACTAGCTAACTAACTTTGTTGTATTAAAAAAAACCACAAAATATAATGGTTTAAAGAATAAAGTATTTATTTCTCTGCCATATTACTGCCCCGAGCTGAGCAGTTCAGACTGATGGGGTGGCTCAGTTGCATAAGGGCAACTGAGGTCTCTACTTTTCCCCATTTCGTTCCCTGTCTACACCCCCTCACCCCCTTAAGCAGGCACTGGTAAACCACAACTCAAAGCTCAGATCCAGCCTGCCCTCTGTTTTTGTATATGAAGTTTTACTGAAACACGACCATTCCTGCTTATGTATGTGTTACCTATGGTTGTTCTGATGTCCTAAAGCAGAGTGGAGTATTGCAAAAGACCATATGGCTACAAAAATCAGAAATATTTTCTACATGACCCTCTAGAGAAGAAGTTAGCAAACCCCTGGCCTAGAGTACTATGGTCCTCTGCAGGCTTGAAGCTGGATCATAGGCTCAACCATGTCCCAGGGAGGGACACAGGCAGAAGTTTTTTTAAGGAGAGGAAGATTGCACACATGACCTCCCTCCCCCCATTTCATTCATTTTCTAAATTCACATAACAGATATTTGAACCCAAATTTATTCTAGTCACAACTCGAGCTACTTGCAACATATCCCTCTGGTGAACATTTGGCCACATGGCAATATCCAGCCACTTAGAAGTTCCAGAAGTTTCACATATATGTATGTATGTATATGGTCTCCAGGTGAGGCTGTGGGGCCAGCTTAAGCTCATTATTATTAACTTTCCACTTTGCAACTATAAAGTGTTACCTGGCGATGGGATCATCTGATTAAGGAATAAATAGCTCCGGAGAAGACCCAGATGGAAGGCAAGACAGCAGCAGTAACATTTTCATATAATTGAGATCCCATAATAGGAGATTGAGTTTCCTAACTAATAAATGTTTTCAAGCTTCTGCTATATGCCAGATTTTGGGAACACACAGGTGAAAAAGCCATGTGGTCTCTGTGAATGTTGAAATACAGCAATCTACTTAATACTCTGAGAAATTTGTGTGTGACAGCCACATTCTTTCTAAGATACTTCATACAGGGAAGAGTACTATCCCTTTTCTGACTCAGCAATAAGTTTCTTCTTGAGGAAGAAACTGGTTTTATATAGAGACAGACTTATGTTTGCTCCGTCAGCTTCCTTTCTTGTAAGGCTGAACTGCACATTTATTCTTTCAAAGGCAAGACATAAAATTCCAAGCACAGATATAGGTCTATATGTGATTTCCCATAAAGGATGTATAAACTAATTAATGTTCTGGTGACACTCTATAGGATACAGGGTTTCAGAGAACCATTCCACTGAATTTATAACTCCGTAACCATTTGGCCATTGACTGTTTTGTAGCTAATCCTGTTATAATTAGAGTAGAAACAAAATAAAACACCAAAACAACCACCTAAGTGGCATGTGTTGAATGTTTTCATTTACAAGTCATTCTTATAAAAAGTGTCTCCTTTGATCCTTACAGAAAGGACATGATATAGATACGATTTAATAGATTAAGGAGATAGGAAATAAAGCTGGGGCTTTGAGATCTGATCTCCTAATCATCCCCCCGAAGTGCATCTAATTTGTTTGAAAAATTAAAACTAATAAGAATGAAATCCTAAGAGGACAACTGGGTATGAATATTGAATTTCTGGCTACAGTAGAATTTGTTACCATTTACATGGAAGTTCGTGATAATAAAATAGAACAGCAGAGAAAGAAACCCCTGGACTATGAGGGAAACACTGTGTTTGTTCAACTTCTGGATGTCCAGCTCTAGTGAATCATAACAGCTGGAAATGAGGACCAGGAAACTGCCACTTAATGAGCCACCGACGAGACTCTGATCAAGTCCAATGAGAGGGCTGTACACTAAAAGAGCATCCAGTGTCTTGGGATAAATAAAAAGGAGATGGCACAGATCCTGTCAGTTGAAAGGGAAAAGAGAAAGTTCGTGAGTCTTTTTTTTTTTCATGTATTTATCAACAAATATTTATTAAAGATGTATGATATGCCAAGTCCTGTGCTGGGTGCTAGGAGACCATGGTAAGCCAAAGAAGCAAGGCCTTTCTACTCATGGAGTTTACGCTCAAGATAAACATTATAAAAGAAGCCAAATTGGCACATGATGACAGACTGGATAAGAACAATTAAGCAGGGGGATTGTTTCTGACTGGTTCTAAAATTTCCAGTACTGAACATTAGGGGGGAAATGTGCTTTCGTTTAAATGGAGGAATTGGTCAGTGTGATCACTACCATAGGAAATGTGTTCCTTTTAATTCTGTCAAGAGTAAGTTTCAAAAAAGAGAGAGAGAGAGAGAGTAGGTTTCAGCTGATATAAGGAGAAGGTGCATTTAGGATCCTCTGAAAAAGCAGGAAAGGAAGACAAGAGTTCATTTTGGGTACAGGCCAGGGGGAAGCAGATGTGCATATAGTCCAAAGAATAGTTAACATCATGCAGGTGAACAAATGAATCTAGAAAGGGAGACCTTAAAGAGGAGAAGGTAGCAGATAAAATGTTTGGCTTTCCTGCGCACAGCGGAGAAGGGGAGATGAAGCAAAGTGGTGATATGAAGCAACATATCCTCCTGCTTACAGAGGAAAGCAGAAATAGGAGCATTAGAAAACCATGCAGCTGGAAACCAAGGAAGAATTTCAAGGACAAAATTCAGGTCACACAGAGGTCAGGGAGCTTAAGGATTGGGGATGGCCATTTGAGTAAGTCAAGCTGAGCATTTCTGAGAGTGGACCTAGGAGGGCGATGGCACGTGGAAGGAAGATTTCGGATGCTTGACTGTGACCGGGTAGATAGAATGCAGGGGTTGGTAGAGGCTGGCTGATGAAGAATATAAATTTGAAAGTTGACCAAAGACATACTAGGTTAAAGTTAAGAGGAGGTTTCATACACACACACACACACACACACACACACACACACACACACAAATATATATATATAATTACTTATAGAAAATAGGAACAATAACAAAAAAAAAAAGCCCATGCAAAAGAAGTACTTGAAAATTGTACAAAAAGAGTGAAAAATTCTGTAAATGGTGAAGAAATGGGTCCAGAGGAGTTTTAACAATTCGGAATAACTCTCTTTCAAGTCACATATTTCTAAGAAATAAGATCTCCTGGATCTATTAAAATGCAATCGTTAACAGTTTTTACTTGCATTTACTTGTTTTACGTTCTGACTGTGGAAGGAGGTCAGTGTTCATGCCACGAGGCACTGAAATGACACGACCAAGGTAAAATTTTCCTGTCTGTGCAAATGTGCCTATCTGGGTTTTCCCCAGGTGATCACCTAACCCCCTCAATATTTTTTCCACCAGGTGGCAATGCCCCCTTACGATTGAGGAACCGAAAACTCAACCTGACAGAAAGAGTGAATAATCTGGATTTCTAAAAGAACATTCTGACAACTGTCTTTGTTTAGAAAGTTGACATTTTCATCAGAGTTGCCTCCTGGAAAATCCATTACGGATCTCCAAACTGCTGATTATACACAACCTGAATAAGAAACCTAAGAGAGGGTAAGAGAGTGCTTTATATCAAAAGAAGGTCACCCGATGTCTTGAGCGAAAAGGGAGTTTTCTAGAAAGAAGGAAAGGAAAGGTTTTCTCATAATCTGAAATTTGGGGAGTACTGGGCAAATAATCAAAACTCTGAGATCTCCTCAAGAAAGAAAGGATGAGTGAGATAATTAAGACAGACCACAAAATGAAGGAGTAAGGGGAAAATTCAGGGATTCATCAATATTCCTGAATTAGTAATCGCTACGTATTTGTTGAAGGGTGACAGGAGAGAAAAAAAGAGAGCCTTCTAAGATGTAGTTAGGTTCTGGTCCTCCAGAAGTTGTTGAAAACCTGAAAGGAAACTTATTTATATATTAGGGTATAGAATAGGACAGGGGTCGGCCAACTGTGGTCCCTGACCTATGCTTGGCCTACTATCTGTTTCTGCAAACCAAATTTTGTTGGAACAGCCACACTCACTTATTTACACGTTGTCTCTGGCACTTCCCAGGAGCTTTAAGAGCAGAATTGTGCATTTACAATAGAGACCATCTGACGGGCAAACCCTGAAATACTCATTATTTGGCCCTTTATGAGTAAGGTTTGCCTCTCCCTGCAGTAGTGTTTAAGGGCAGGGGTTCGGAACCAGACAAAGGTGGACCTTAGTCCCGCTTCTAATATTTAAGAGCTGCTTGACTCTGAATAAATTTTAAGGATTAAAGCAAGTCCTGCTTTTAAAACCCTTAGCAGCACCCTGCTGGTAGAGAAGCCGTGTTAGCCCTCGCTGCTTTCTTTCCTAAAGTAGATGAGAAAATTTCCTCAGTGTCACTCATTCAGCCTTCAAACACCAGAACCAAAATCCTTGGTCGTTTCTAGAACTGAGAACAAATGCACCCCATTGGAGGCTGCTTTCTTCAAGTAATGGCTCTGTTTCTTTCTCTTCCTGCAAGGTCATGGTTTTTTTTTTTTTTTTTTCATTTTCTTTTTTTTTTTAAGATTTTATTTATTTATCTGAGAGGGAGGGAGAGAGAGAGAGAGAGAGAGAATGAGTGGGTGGGGAGGGGAAGCAGAGGGAGAGGGGGAAGCAGGCTCCCTACTATGCAGGGAGCCCGGCATGAGACTCGATCCCAGGACCCTGAGATCATGACCTGAGCCAAAGGCAGATGCTTCACCAACTGAGCCACCCAGGCGCCCCTGAGTCACACTTCTGGTATTTAGCAGTCAATAAATACCTACTAGGCTCGGGGCTGTCCAGGTCTGATACCCATCACGGTCCCAGACCAAAAGCCTGGGTCCCAAATCTCATAAAATGCGATGGAAACATGAAGGGTGGAAAGGATTTGGAGCTTGTGTTTGGAGCTGCTTGTGACCCGGGGTATCTAAGGTCCAAACCTGGCTCACGGAACATGTCAAGATGATTTCGATGGTTCTCAATCTAATTTCGAACGGATCCAGTGCTTAGTTAGCTGCCAGCAGAGGCCTTTGGCAAACACCTGTAGGAGAGTGTCTGAATGTAAAGTGTGAATCACTGGAAATGGGAACGCTGTCAAAATAAGGGAATTACGTTCATTAGAGGTGTGGTAGCTCAATTTACTGCGCCAGCACATAATGATCGCGGCTGGCACTGAATGCTCAACAGTGCAAACCCACCCAAACTTGGCAAAATAGGTGACCCCAACCCACCCAGCCTCTTGGCTCTCTCGCCAGGTTAAATGTGCTTAAATTAGTAAAAAACTGGGTTTGGACTGTGGGCCTTCCTCGCCTTCTAGACTGGGGCTGTGCTGTGTCAACACCTTAAGGACAAAAAGCAAACAGACCCCACTCTGTTTGTGGGGTCATGGGCCTGACATATGAGGGGAGAGGTATTGCCTCTAGAGTCACAGGGTCTTCAGGGGCTCTTATTAACAGCTTCAGGCCCTAGAGGCACACTTTTTCAAGACTATGTTTATTTATTTATGTATTTATTTGTTTAAAGACTTTATTTATTTGGGAGAGAGAGAACATAAGTGGGTGGAGGCAGTGAGCAGGGAGCCCGATGCAGGACTCCATCCCAGGACCCTGAGATCATGACCTGAGCTGAAGACAGACGCTTTACTGATGGAGCCACCCAGGCACCCCCCACCCCACAACTGCACGTAAATCCCTGCCTCTTGATAGAAAAGTAAGCAGGTCCTCGGAGAAAAAGCTGAGCACAAGTAGGACTGCTTTTGGTACCATTGCAACCACACTGGCCATGGCACAGAAGCTGTGGGTACTGGGGACAATGTGACCCTAGTCCACCCTCTGACACAGAGACCTTAAAATCTAAGTGAGGCTCATGTGGGCCTGTGGAAATATGTCAAACACAATATGTTTGCTGCTTTTCTCGTCATGGAAGAGCAAGCTGTACCTGTTTCAACTGATAATGTCTCAATTCGATATGTCTAAATTCGCTTTTGCACATGATTTGCACTGTGGAATTTATTCACAAGAGATTCATTTAGGGCGCCTGGGTGGCTAAGTCGATGAAGCATCTGCCTTTGGCTCAGGTCATGATCTCAGAGTCCTGGGATGGAGCCCCGCATTGGGCTCCCTGCTCAATGGGGGGAGTCTGCTTCCCCCTGCTTGTGTGCTCACTCTCTTTCTCTCTCAAATAAATAAATAAAATCTTAAAAAGAGAGAGAAAGATTCATTTAGTGTTTTTCTAATTGCCCTGGGTGGAAAATGAAAGTGAGTACCGTGCCCTCACAGAACTTCGATGCAAAGAGTTATAAATCATTTGCAGAATGGTGACTATTAGGTAAGAGAAGGGTACAGGGTAAAGTGAGAAAAGAGTCAAGGGAAATCACCCAATGGTGATGTTGGACCTGGACGGTAAAAAGGACACGGCAATAATAACACCTAGTGTTTTGTTATTCCTTGGCCCACTGCCCTCCGTTATATTTTCTAAGAAGAAAATTGAAGATTTACCTAAAAGTAATAATTGTTGTAGACATATATTCTTCTTACGTTTTCTCAGCAGCATGTTGTACTAGTGCTGCTGAATTTCCCTAAAACCAGATGAAACCGGTAGAAGTTTGGAAAAGAACATTCAAGGGATGGAGTGTACCCGTATTTCATGACATGTAGATTATTTCTTGGAAATTTGTCCATTAGTCAGGAATGGACAAGCAGAGACATTATGTAAGCCCCCTGGTACCAGTCTTCTGTGCAGTTACACTGGGGGCCTCGCAGGCCTGGCATCCTTTTTTTTTTTTTTTTAAAGGAAAAGAATTGAGAAGACACCACCACACTTGGTTAAGAGAAAAAAAGCATAACCGGGCTTCATTTTTTTAGACAAATATGTTACTTACGGTTTGCTTATTTGCTTTTCATCATAAAATTTCATCATAAAATCTTTACGGTCAAGTTAACTGAGATATCTGTACTAACTGATATCTGTCATTTTGTGATGTCTTGTACAACACAGCTGGCCTAAATAATATTTCCTAACTAACAGTAAGCCAAAATAAATGAGTTTTTGAAGGTTACTTTTTAGGTAATCCCCTTAATAAACATTTATTGAGCATCTACAATGTGTGATGTGTCAGGCAAAGAGAACAAGAGAATTATGAGCAAGACAGAAATAAATTCTTACCCTCTTCTTCAGAAGAGAGAAACAGACACTTTATCATGATAGTAATGATTAAAAAAAAAAAAAAAAAAAAGAGCCAAGAAGGTATCCCACTACATTGTGGAAGAGGAAGGCCATTACGATTACATGGAAAGTTCAGGAATGTGGCTGAGCAGGGAAAGAGCAGAGAGCTTCCCCAAGAATAATTAATAGAGAATTGGCTGCAATTTTATTAGCAGGAGACGTTTTCATGACCTTCTGCTGTGGCTCCTCAGGCTTTGGCTTAATGCAAAGATGCATGAGGAGGTGCTTGCATTTGAAGAGGAAAAACAAGTAACAGAGTAGAGTGAATGTGGTAAATGGGGAGATAAACCCCAAAAGAGCTCAATGATAAATTGGGAGAGAACAATAAAAAGATTGGATGATTGGTTTCTTTTTTTAAAGAATGAAAAAAAATGTTAAAAGAAAATCTATTTTATAAGGGTTTTCCCTCAACTGCAGAGATCACAACCTCAGGTAATGGGGGAGCTCATCCCCTGCATCCCCAGTCCGTTCACTTTTCGCTCACATCTTCCTCCCCAAGTTCTGCATCAGACTCTCCCGTGCTGGATACGGCAGAAAAAGCCATCCATTTCACTTGCAAGGGTGTGAATGCATTTTCTCTGATGTTGTTTGTAGAGAAATTGCAAGGAGAAAAACCCCTTAATCAAAATGTAGAAGCTTTTTCTGGATTTAATTCTTAGTGGCTTTTCTATTGTGTACCTGGAGCTGCTTCAGGGGGAACCTCTGCCTTTCTCCAACTTTCACGTGCACAGTGGGAAGTACAAGGCATTGCACATGCAGGGGTTGGTGTGGGAAAGTCTTATATGGGCTCTGGGCCCCAAGGAGGTTAGAGATTTGCTATGAAATGGTATTTAGGAAGCATTTTTTTCAAAGATTTTATTCATTTATTTGAGGGAAAGAGAAAGAGATTGAGAGAAAGAGAGAGAAAGAGAAAGAGAATGAATGAGGGGGAGAGGCAGAGGGAGAGGGAGGAGACTCTTCCTTCGTTGTGAAGGGAGCCCAATGCAGGACTCCATCCCAGGACCCTGAGATCATGACCTGAGCCAAAGGCAGACACTTAACTGAGTCACCCAGGTGCCCCTAGGAAGCATTTTTTAAAAGTTACTAATACTAAAATCATGCTAACCTGTAATATTTAGGCTCTGTGGATATCTTCAAGTTGTAGCCTTTTAAGACTTACGTTACCTTAAACCCTCGTGTGTTTGCAAAAAAAAAAAACAAAAAACAAAAAAAAAAAAAACAAAAACAACTTACGTTACTTAATAAAAAATACAGGATAGAGTGACTTTTTTGCTAGTTGCTTTTCTTTTGGTATTATTGCCAGGCAAACTGTATGGCAATTAAATAATAATCATATCAATGAATAACAATATTTATTTTGCATTTTTTTACAAGTTATGAATTGTGAAAAATCAGAGCCTACCAAATTTTCTCAGGGAACTCCTAAAATCTTCTGTGAGAGGGATGTTGGATATTCTTATCCTGAACAGTTCATAAAAGGAAGTGTATTTACTGAATACATGCAAAATATTGTTCTCAAATCTTTACATATAGAAGCCCAATCTTCACAAACACCTCCTGGGGTAACTGTTCCTGATGATCTCTACAGACAGAAGAAGAAACTAAGACAAGCAGCAGTTATATAACTTGGGCCAAACATCAGCTGGTTAATGCTGAAGCCTGGAACCCAACCCAGGCAGCTTGACTCTTGTGCATGGAAGACAACATACGGTAGAGACAAGTCAACACACAACAGTGAAATCATAACCCGGAGTACTTTATACTTTCCTTTTTCCTTAAAAATGGAATAAAATATGCTCAGTGTCAAATACTCAGGAAACTTAAGAAAATCATAGGAGTACACATAGATATTACCTAAATCACGTATTTCAGACCCCAGACATCATCCTCTTAACATATTAGGCTGCTATGGGTTGTTTAGTTGGGTTTTCTTGCACATAAAACCACATTGTCATATTCTACTGTGGCTTGTTTTCTTGTTTATTAAGATGTCCTCAATATGTTTTTGTGACTAAATAGTCTTCTAACTCAGGGATCAGCAATCTATGGTCCACAGGCCAAACTGTGTGGCCTGTCATCTTTTTTGTAAATAAAGTTTTATTGTAACAGCTACACCTATTTGTTTACATATTGTCTACAGCTGCTTTGAGAGCTACACTGACAGGGTTCATAGAGACCCTGCAGCCCACAGACACCAAAACATTTACTCTCTTGCCAACCTGATCCTGATTCACATCTTGATTTTAATAACTATGCTAATAACTACTTAACTAATTATGCTAATGTGGTGTAAACAAAATTCTATATTAGTATTTAAGTTAATAGCAGTATGGCATACTGTGTGATAGTCCATTTCATGGAATAACAAAAGTTCCCAATACTTTGAGGGGAAAAAAAAAAAAGTATTTCCTAGGACCTAATAAAAGTGCCTTTAAATAATTACCTAACATGGGGACACCTCAGTGGCTCAGCAGTTGAGTGTCTGCCTTCGGCTCAGGGCATGATCTGGGGTCCTGGGATCAAGTCCCTTATCGGGCTCCCTGCAGGGAGCCTGCTTCTCTCTGTGTATCTATCATGAATAAATAAATGAAATCTTAAAAAAACAATAATAATAATTACCTAACATGGATTTCCGTAAAAGAACTATGTACAGAGTCACTGTGTGATATATCATCCAATGTAGAAGTCTGACAGGATAAGAATATCATACCTGGACTGTCCAGAGCAAAGTGAAATCTGTGGTCACTTCCTAATGTTTAACAATCCAATCATTATTTTCTCATTCAGCTAAGTCTCCAACTGCGCCGCAATTCTTGCAATTGATCTTCCAGTCTTCTCTCTTCCATCCACTTCTCTCTTCTGAAGGGAGACTATTCTTCAAGAGGTAAATAACCCTCACGCTAGATATCAAGACACCCCAGAACTGTTCCTGACCTCCCTTTAAAGGCTCTTTCTGGGCTACGAATAGAAAAATCCCATGTGCTTTTGCAACTAATCCCTTAGATCTTTGTGCCTTCTCCCTTGATTCCTGACGTTCTCCGCACAATTTGTTCACTAGAAAATACATGAGTTTTATGTAGTGCTAGAGCCATTAAAGGGAACATTTAGAGAAAGGAGGAAAATAAAAAATAGTTAAAAAAAAGAACCCAAGGAATTTCTTTCCAAAAAAATGCACCATGGTGGCTCCGAATGGGCTCCTGCTCGGAAATGCTGAATCTTGTGTATGAACCCTTCAATGGCAAAGGAAAACAGGCCACCCTTATTAGAAATTTTCTACAGCTAGAGATGTAACATCATAGCTAAATTCAGTCGGAGACAGGTCGAGCAACAAAAACCAGGAGCCAAAGCAGTCTAGTCGGCTCTGAAATTTGATTCAGGCACCAGATTATGAATAGATTTAACTAGTTCGCCAAATGAAAATGTAGATTTTGGCACTGTCTGAATTTTTTTTTGGGGGGGAGGGAGTATTCTATATGTGGAGTCCCAGTACACACTGAGGGGATATGAAAAAGAGCTTTTTATATTGTATAACTACTCGGCGTATGTTAAGGGAGAGGGGGAAAAAAAAAACAATTAACCCAATAAATGCCAAAAAAAAAGTCCAAACTCTTTTCAGTGCCTAGAGCATCCAACTTCTTCTATTTACCTTACTTTTCCATTATTCAAAATGACACAGCGACAGCCATCAATAGCCAAGTAGTTACTCATGTAAACTTATTATTAAATTGCTTACATCTGGTCCAGTCCCTTCCCGTAGGAACTGTGATATGGTAAGAGGCTCAAATCCCACAGCAGGTGAGTAGCACATTGTCAGTTAGGATATGGAAATCAAATTTTAATTGTCCTGAGGTTTCTCAGATTCCCTTCCCTTTCCTGGAGAGGGTGGCAATGTGTGCCACTGACACGGTGAACTTCAATTTCCTTCTATTTCCCTAGCATGGGCCCTCAGAGCACTATTATTCCAGGCTTTGTGATGATAAACAAAGATTAAAACAAATGAAAATAAATGACTGAGCATGGGGATCTCTTTCTACCTTTATACTGCGACCTGCTTCTCTTCAATCTCCAGTCTTGTACTACTTGGTTTTAATAAAAGTTTCCAAATTGCCCTTCATGAAAACATACAACCCAACACCAAAAAAGCAAACTACATTGGAAAATCGTTCTGCTGGTATCTGATGTACACAAAAAAGAATTTAATAAAAGCACAATTCATAGGCAGTTTCTGATAACTCTCTTTTACCTATAAAATGGTGCTTCTGGGGGGATTGAAAGGTAGGTGGTCAAGTGAATCTGTTTCTGTTTCCTATGTGTGTTGAGTGAGTGCTTAAATTGGAATTATTCTGATAATTTCAACCGAAGAAGATAACTTCTAGTTTGTGTGTTATGAAAAAAGCGGAGTGTTGGACCCTGCATCTTTAAAGGTTATATGGTAGGGTATAGGGGGCCAAGGATCAGATTCTGGGTCTACCACTTTGTAGGCTGCATGACTTTGAGATCAAGTGTGACATCAGTTCCTCACCGCAACGTTAGGATAATGATACTAATCTAATGAGATTTTAGAACATGGCAGATATCATAAAAAAAAATTCCATTGTGTTTTGACCCACTGAATGAGTCACTGAGGGATGTATAATAAATAGCAAATAGTTTCTACTCAGAAAGAACTGATGCTCAAAAGCAAGCATACAGTTACAAATTATTCTGAATTTAGTAGAGACTAGTAGGGTGCAAAGAAATAGAATGGAAAGGAAAAATGAGTGACATGTGGGAATAGTACAAATGAAAATATTAAAAAGATCGCATGAAAGAAAGGAAGGGAGGGAGAGAGCAAAGGAAGGAAGGAAGGAAGGAAGGAAGGAAGGAAGGAAGGAAGGTGCTTTGCCTTTTATCCAGCTTTTAATCTTCAGGTGAGAAATTTACCCCTGGTGTTATTGAGATCTGACTAACATTCACTTTAAAATATAAACAGGTTTTATCAGTATATTCACATAAATTATAAAAATCTAGTTATCTAATATGTTGTGATGAATTCATTGTATTTCTAAAGCCAGGCAATAAACCAGTTTATATTAGCATTTACTATGTCCTTAGTCACTCGGATAAGCAGTATTTATAGTGTTCTGTATGTCTAGGCTGAAAATGAATTACGATATCATAGCGTTTTAGCATTGGCAAAATCCACATAGTATATCTTATTTTGGCAAGAGAGCAATCCTAAACAGAGATAAGGTTCTGTGCTCAAGGTAACAAACTCAGGTAACAGTAAAAACCCTATTTTCAGACTTTTGTCTCATGTTGGCACTATCATTCAAACCATCACAGTATGCTCTGACTGGGGAAGTGAGGCCTGATTCCTAGCATCATGTCTGATCTATGATGTTGCTCATCGTTGATGATTTTTATACGGCTTAAATACGTTTTGCTTTATTTGCACAATGTGCATGTGGGTGAGACAAGAACATTTATGCTAATAGACTGACTCATGTGTATCAGTGCATTCCATAGAATAAAGGGATATTTTTGTAAAAAAAAATATTGGGGTGAGTATTTCACCCATATACGTTTTTAAAATACCACAAGTCTATAGACCACATGTGTACAGATAGAAAAACAAACATGAACCCTCTAGAGGTGTGTTTTGATTATAGATGCCAGTTACTTGTGGTTGCATTTCACTCTGACTCCGTTCAGGTATGTGCTCTAGGAAGTAGTAAAAGGTAGATGTTTAAAAAGTAAAATATAATAAAAAAGAAAATGTAAAGGAAAAGTCGGACATATGCATATTTTCTGTCTATTAGTGGTGACATATTGTGATGAAAAGGGTCTAAGTATTGAAGGTATAGAAGGTATATCATTAGCAGAGAAAATACACACATCTTTTTCTTTGCTTTCCCCTCATGACACCACTGAGATTTCAGCCCAAACAGCACTGCCATCTGATGAGTGCTCAGGTGTTGTGACTGGAGCGATAGGCACTGTGACAAGGGCATTTGAAAGAGTATGTAATGATTTGAAACAAAAAACAACAAAAAGAAAAAGAAAGAAAGAAAGAAGAAAGAAAGAAAGAAAGAAAGAAAGAAAAGAAAAGAAAAGAAAAGAAAAGAAAAACTGAAAGTAAAGCCAAGGCAGGAATTAGGAGTGTATTTAGCTGTGTGTTTCTCTAAACTATAAATCTCCCAGGTTTCTATAGAGGATCAACAAAAGCCTAAGAATAAAGTGAAATTGCTCATTGCCTACTGTTTGGTTGAGTGAAAATATAGAATATAAAATTATTCTTTGGAACAAGCAATAGGAGAGGTTTAACACAGTACAGTAATGTTACATAGTACTGACGTAGTATGGATTTAATACAGCATGCATTGTTAGTGAGTGAGTGTAAATAGAGCCATGTGTGTTTATGTACATCCATCTATCTATATCCATACAAACATAAATGTCTACACAGTCAGTTTTTTGTAAATGAGGAAAAGGAATTAAAAATAATGAAATTGTATTTCATTCTTTGCTTTGCAACAGCCAGTTTGCTCATAGTATAATCATAGCCAAATTCTCCCAAGAAAAGTCTAATCAAAACAAAACAAAAGAAAACAAAAAACAAATCAAAGATTGGTTAGTTGTCACTTTTAATTGATAATGAATATAATATGATTAAAGTTAGCTATTTAAAAGGAAATTATGACTACAATACATTTTATTATGTCCACAAGAAAATTCACAAGATGGTATATGGACTCATTTGATAGAATCTAAACTCATTCCTTATCTTGAAAAAATGTATAAAATTAGAAATATATGATATTTCCTTTACATGATAAATAACATCTTTCTCAAAATTAAGAGGTCAAAAACAATAGAAGCATTTATACTAAAATCAACCAGTACATTTGGAGACAAATATTACTACTATTTTTTTAAATATTACTACAATTATTAAAATCTTTGACACACAAAGATTTAAAAATGGCTCATAACAGGTGAAAAGTTGTTTAAAATCTCTTTCATAATTTATGAAATATACATTTTAAAAAACTACTGAGATATCATTTCTTGCCATCAACTTTGTGGAAAATGGAACAATTTCTTTTAGAAAAGATGAGAGAAAATAACCACTCTTATACATTGATAGCAGATACACAAACTTTCCAGAGGGAAATTCAGCAATATCTTTCAATACGACCCATACTCTTATTTTTTGATGCAGCAATCTCACTTCTAGGAATTTGTCTTGCCTTCAACAATACAAAAAGACACACGCATAAAAGGATTCATGCATCACCGTTTGTGACTGCAAAATAGTGGAAACAAACTGAATATATTTAAGAAAATGGTTAAGTCAACCATGGTACATTCACACAGCGGAGTACTATGCAACTGTACAAAAGAATAAGGAAGACCTAAGATAGACTGATTTCCAGGAAATGTGGTTAAGTGAAAAAGAAATGAATAAAATTTTCTATAGCCCCTTCATAAAAAGAAAGAAGGGGCTATAAGAAAATGCATATGTATCTTCTCATTTGACAAAAAGGAATACAGAAGAATCAGCTAGTGACTGATGATACTGGTCACCTACAAAGGCTGGGTACAAACATGGTGGAGCTAGTGGGGTCTGGGAAGAGGTCATTGGAGATGCCAAAGGAGCCATGTTTCTCTGAGCAAGCTTTTTTCTTGCATATACATACACAAGAAATCAACAAATCAAGTCAACCAGGCTTTTGGGAAAAATCCCCAAATGGAACACAAAGAGCCTACAAATGAACCTAACTATTACTAATGAAAAGCATAACCAAATGGAAGGAAGTGGAGAAGAAAAGAATGAATGTAAAGTAACTCGGGCAAAAAAAAAAATGACCAAGTACTTGTGCTGTCAACCTAAAGACAAAAATATATATATATGTAAATAGTGTCCTCCAGCTAGGAAACAGGTCAGCAACACTAAAGCCATGTGCTTCCGTGTGCTGCAGGATTGAGAATGTAAGTACATATACTGCGGAAGCAAGAGCGAGCCTTCACACTGCTGAAGACAGGAGTTCCAGGTAAAGAAAACTGTGAAAGCTAGAACGAGCTTTGTGGGGTTGGACTGGGATCAGAGGTGTAGGAACTCACTGGTTTAAAAATACAGACGGACGGAGAAGTATGTATGCACATGTTCATAGTTCCTAGCTCTGCCCACCAAGCAGCCCTTGAAGCAATTATACTCAGCAGCAGTGAGCACACCAAGGTCCCGATCGTGGTTTTGAAATATCATTTTCAAGTAAAATGAACCGAGGGGCCTGGGAGGATGATGCTGGGGCAGGGGAAGCACAAGTGGAATCTGGGACAAGACAGTTGCACCCAAAAGGAAGGAAGTGTTAAGAGAACATCGCCAGCATGTCAAAGTACACAGGAGGCAACTGGAAGTAGCTCCCAAGGGTCAGATCCAGGACAATTTGAACAACAAAACAGACAGGCATAGCGACGGATTATGCAATAAATGTCACGGAGTCCAGACGAATATATGTAATTGAACATATAAATAAATGAGGGAAGAGAAAAAGCTCTTGACTAATGTAGAGTTTCAATTAAGAACATCATAATGTGGCATTTTATTGCTTCTGGTATATACTTTCTTGAGAATCAGTTTAAAGTAGTAGAGATATGGGGTGAGAATGTCTTTATAAGTTTTTTCTACATCCTATGAGAATAGAGAACACCTTCCAAGTGGTGTGTGTATGTACATACACCAACATATAACATAACATTTTTCATGTATATATGTAAAAAACTTACCTAAGTATAATTATCCATATATATTTATGTGCATATACAAAGTTTTACAAATATAGAACAAAATTATATATAGTTATATATGTAATCAATACGTGTTATGTATGTGTGTGTGTATGTAGTTTTTTGTTTTGTTTGGGATCTCAATAAATGTAAATCTTACAGTCTTAGGAAGCTTATTTCAAGGCTAACTTTATTTGCATTTTTATATTACACCTCCAGATATTTATTAAGTGCAAAGAAGAAAATTGAAGCAGCGTTGCTTTCTTGGCAAGTCGAAGTGAGGTAAGGAAACATTTGTAGTCTTTAGCCCTTGCTGAAGCCCATGATATAATTTATTTGCAAATTAGTCTATACAATTACGACTCTTTGCTCTTCAGACTTTCTACTCTGGATTGAACCTGCTCATTTTTTTTTTTTTGATGAAGTAACCTCCTCCGTTTTGTCCTAAAAACAAATAACAGGAACAGAAACATCTACCCTCACCTCTGCTTTCTCTCTGTTACGTAGTGATGGGCATGCTCTACCCTGCAATCAAATGCAATCCAGTGCTCAGCAACATTTTTCTATATGCTTCTGAGGTCCGTAGGAACATTATTTGATCCAGGAATTATCTCACTAACTTGGAGGCCAGTGGATTTCACACTGGGTAGGACTTCAGCACAGAGAATCCACATGCTGTTTTTGATGCTCATTAATCATCTAGCTAATTTGTTTTAACATAGGAGTGCTGACAGCAGACGAATGTTATTATAGCAACGGTGACTGCATAATCCAGACTATTATGGCATTAACATTTACGAAGCTGGCAGTTCCATGTTCAGATATGGTCATTGTTGTCTTTCTGTCTGATTGCAATTATATCTATATTTAATTCACATCTGCTATAATCATAGGGTGGACTAGATAGGGCCAGCGGGATAAATGGATTGCAACTTTTTTTTTTCATATTTTGATCATTATGCCAATAAATATATTGGAAGCCTGGGGTTTACGAAACTGACAAATATATGGATTTTAATATTCTGCAGTTTAAAGTGAAAGTAAAGTTTACTGTGCAATATACCAGGTATTTGCAGTATGACTTTAATGTCTTGCATCACAAAGTAGTGAAATTAACCAAATTTCGGGGAAAACTTTGTCTCTACGTTATAAAGACGAGAGAAGTAAACAGTGTTATGGATTGTCCTATTTTAGAATTCTAGAAACATGTACGTGTTCCTCACATGGATATTTAATGGCCTACACATATTTTAACTTTTCAAGCTATGTTTCTCTTCGCTATTTTCTATTACTCTCACTTATTTCTGAACGAGATCATTTTTCCTATGCTGTTAAAAATAATGCCTAAACAGGTTATATCTTATCTAAAGTCTTTCAACTTCCTAATGGTTGAACTGGACTCTAACTAATGTTCCCTAATTTCCAGATTCGGGGACTACCCATTAACTAACACAACTTGTCTTTGCTCCAGATACACCATGGCTTCTCAGTTTTAATAAAATTAAAAGCTGAGCCTGGTACCCGAAACTCAAGAGATGTCAAGACCCCTTCTTCCTTCTTTCAAACGTGTGCCATGAACACCTTCTTCTCTCATCCTCTTGTTCATGGCATTTCAAAAAACTACTCCTAGGGTAGATGGCACTCCAGTTTTTGAGTTGTAATTTTCTAAGTCACGATCAAGAAGTATTTAGCAATGTATTTCTTGATGCACCTTATTCTCTGAGAGAAATATATTAGATGCCTTTAATGGATTGAGAGACATTAAATGCAAGGGGAAAACCAAGATGTTTGAAAGGACTTCTGTTCACTGCACCAAACTGCAACTTTTACCCAGTAGGATAATAGAGGAAATAAATGGTTCTTTCCCTGACATGTTTACATTGTTATCTAGAGTCTTTTAAACAGTAGCAGAGCTGTGGTTCTCTTGATTTGCTCACTCATTCTGTTATTAGAGAAATTCTTAACCTCTTCCAAGGGGAGCCATTTTTCTGTCTTCACTCTTTTCCTAGGGCCCATTCCCAGTTCATCAGGATACTGTCAGGACGTTGAAAGTGTGTCCATGCTTCCTCCTCCCCATATGTGGTAGAGTTGGCTCAGTTATCTCTCCCATGTAGTGAGCTCATGGGCTTTACGCATGACAAAAGGCAATTTGACACTTACGTCATTTTGTTTGTGACTTGCTAGCCAACCAAATGTTGGTAGTATTAAAAATGAACCCTGTCTGTCTAAAAAAGAAATGCAACCCTGTCTGTCTAAAAATGAAATGCAACATGGCATTGAGGAGAATTTTTTCATAGTCAGCAAAGTACCTCTTTTACTTACAATGTAGAATAAGATAACGTTGATCAAGTAGTAAATTATTTAAGAAAATGGATTTTTTAGATTTCAGTTGTAACTCTAGACAGTGGTAAGTAAAGAGCACACAGGCAAATACATCTTATAAATTTACTAATTTTGAAGGAAACTTTTCATGAAATTAAGCCATTTAATTAAGGAGATATTACAACATTGAACTCTGAGCTGCATCTTTTAACGCAAGTAGAAGGAATACCATTGTATCTAAAGGGATATTGAAGGTCTAGAACCAATAACTTGCTTAAGATACATTATTTCAAAACCTAAATGCAAATATTAAGTCCTTGTATATATCTTTTATACAAACATGTTATTTATTTCAATTCAGTGTTTTTATCTGGAATTCAGGTCCTTTTGGTTTACTTATTTTGTATTATTAATGTTCACTGAACTTTTAATGACTATAAATGCAAAATATTACATACACCTGTAAATAAAGTTAAGAATTTTCTTAGGGATGAAGTAAAAAAAAAAAAAACCATAGTTCATAAGAAAGCTCATTTGAGTTTCTATCCGTTCTAACATCAGAATAAGACTACTCCTGTTTTATAAACTTAAAAGGGCTCTTTGGATGTGATCTTTTTTTTTCTTTGCTAAGACATACCTAAGTTTTACTTTTCCTGTTACGTGAGGCAGAGTGGGTACCAGATAATTTGATAATAATTATTAGATAGAGAAAATAATTATTTTAAGGCATATTTTGGAAGTTGCAATTAGCATCTTATCTTGGAATTTGAGTATTATTATTATTTAATTTACAATGTAAACATGTAATTCAGTACATTTATATAATTCGTTGAAGCAAATTACTCTTAGGAAAATAAACAGAATACATGCTTTTGTCTGGAACCAGACGAGAGCATCCTCAGGGCAAGTTTCTGATTCCTTACTCCCCTTCTTTACCTCAAGCTGTGAGAAGGGGGCTGTCCTGATACTTAGAGTGTTCATCCTTCCAAAAGAAGCATAAATCGAGAGCAAAAGCATAGGTCCTTATTTTAAGATGCGAAGATGAGGTGGTTTGAAAATAGTGCTGCAGTGGTAACATTTGATGTGAGTAGCAAAGCAGAAGTCAAGAAGACGGAAGCCAAGAGAAGGGATTTTTGAATGCCAGACTTTTTCGGTTTGTGCATCTGATTAGGAAAACTGAATTATTTCTATACATTGAAAAGAGTGTTTTTCTGATGAAATTTACTTTCATCATCTTATGAGTCCATCTGAATTTTGTTCAACATAATTAGAATATCCTACTAATACTTTAGAATTTATTAATCAGAAAGTATATATATATACACACACAATTGTTTTTTGAAATTATTGGCAATGTTTAACATGATAATATTCAGATTACAAAAAACTGTAACTGTGTTTTGAAATTATTAGTAATGTTTAACATGATAATATTCAGATTTCACTCCTGCTGAATCACATTGAGCTTCCGATTTGCCCCTTAAATCTTGTGAGAATAACAACATAGGAGAGAAAATCACTCACCAGTATAAAAACCTAAAAGTGGAGGGGCACCTGAGGGGCTTAGTGGTTGAGTATCTGCGTTTGGCTCAGGTCGTGATCCTGGGGTCCTGGGATCGAGTCCTGCATTGGGAGTCCCTGTAGGGAACCTGCCTCTCCCTCTGCCTATGTCTTGGCCTGTCTCTGTGTTTCTCATAAATAAATAAATGAAATCTTTAAAAAAGAAACTAAACTAAAAATGGATTAGTCTTTCTTGAAAACCATCAACTGGTTTCTTGTTCTCAGTTAAGATATAAGAAAGCTAAGGCAAAAAATGTCAAATGATATATCTCAGTTCCAAATAGCAAGTGTCAAAGACTTTTATGAAATGTCATAGCTAACGACTCAGTCCTCAACATTCTTGCAATGATTTTGATTTAATAAGGGTAAGGACTAGAGCAGAATATATATACCCTAACCCAGGTCTTAAAAACCTAGCAAAATCATTACTTGCCCTTCTGATTGCATTTTCTAAGCTAACTAACTGGTTATTTAGGTATAAGGGTCTTTGTTAAGAGCCTAAGTTTATTGTATTTCTATCTCCAAAAAGAGTAAAGCCAATACTTTTTCAATCACATTTTTAAATTTAAACTTTATTTTAAATTATATCAACATAATTTAATAGTATATGTGATTTCTAGATGATTTTCCCCAGAGTTACATCATTTTTTTACTAAAGAAGTGTAGATTTTTACTGCTCCTGGATCTAAATAAAATTAAATAAATAAAGTAGCATGATAAAATATTTTATTTCAAATCTACCTTCTCCATATTATTCATAGTTTATATCTTTTTAAAATTATTTAATTTCTATTTGTAATGTCAGCTTTTATATCTAATAAGGCAGGATAAAAGGCATACCAACTATACTTATCATGTGGTATATGTAAATTTGTATGCATTTTAAAGATCATATGTATTACTTGAAACTGCAATAATAAAGAGAAGGCCCAAAAAAGATTTCTAAATTTTGGCAGAGGAATTTTGCAGATTATTTAGATTTAGCCATTTGATAGAACAAGAACCACCTTAGTACATAACCCACATAAACATTCCAGTTAGTGCAATTCAAGCGTAGGTGAAACTTAGGGACATAATTTATTTTGGAAATATGATAATTTGTGGGGTTTTTTTTTTTGTAAATGTAAATGTTGGCTGTCTGTCCTAAATTTATACATAAGTCAGACTCAGCATAGAGATGACTTGTCTCTATTTCCATTGTCTTTTTTTCTATGACTTATGTAATTAACAATTGAGAAGAAAGAAAGAAACAAAGAAAGAAGACAAAGAAAAAGCTGACCTGAAATGATATTCAAGGTCAAGTTTTGACAGCATTTAGTGACCTCTAACACATTAATAATTAAGTTAAATTTTTAAACAATGGTCATTGGAGAATGATAGCTCCAGTCAAATGAAGGAAATAGGGAGGTTTTTTTGTAATTTATTTAAAGCTGGTCTGAAAAGAGAGAGAGAGACTGATTCACAGAAATCTCCCATGAGAACATGGTCTCATGGCATTTCTAACCTGATTTCCAGGCCAGAGAAATTCTGATGGATATTCAAACTTTGAATGGTTATGCACATCAAACTTATGAACCTTTGGAGAGTCATCCTTCATTAGGCTTGACTTCAGTGGGGAATAAGCAGCAAGAACAGATGGGCTACTAAGGCAAAGGTCTCCATGCTAATCATATCAAGAAAGACCAAACCAAGGAAAAGATACACATAGTGCATTCATGATTGTTTCAGCCCTCCAAATGAGAAGGTTTCTCTAAGGTTTATTGCAGATATCAACCACTTTTTTAAAAAATAGTTAGAATTTTTTTTCATAATTTGCACATGAAGTGAATACAGTTCCTAGTTAAAGAGCAAAGCACATGGTCCATAGCAATGATGTAAACTCAAAGGGTCAATTTGGAGGATCCCTATTATGAATGTGATTTTTTTTTTTTTACATGGGGTCAGAATTTAAGGACATTAAAGTTCAAGCTCACTTAGGAGGAGAGTTAAAATGAAAACCACAGGAAAGATTCCCCAAAAGCACAAGTGTAAGATTCTGGGTGATAAAAACTTAAGGCCTATGTGCAAGCATAAGCTACCAGCTCTGTTACCAAGTTTATGAGCCAGGAAGCAAATGCAGCAGAAGTATCTCTCCATGAGTAGTTTATGGGAGACATAATGAGAATAGGCACATCTTTTTTTTTTTTTCATTTCCACCTAGTATTATTCTTAGCGAGTGTTGTAAGAAATGCTAATTCATTAATAGATAATTCTGTCCATAAATGAACAAATAAAAGGTAAGAGAAAAAAATCACAAAAGAGTAAATAGATTAAATAAATAATCTTGTAGTAAAAATAGATTAAAACCTACAGTCTTTCATCTTCCAAAGGTTGAGCTGGGTAGATCCTAAAAGACCTAAAATCTTCACTTATTGATTGTAAAACTAGTTCAACAAATGCTCTATTTTGACAGTGCATCCTTTTCTTCTGTGTTTTACAAATTAGTAATTTGACAAAAGATATTGTATTTTATTTGAAGGAAAAAATAATAATTTTTCAGACTTTTCCTCCTACCTCACATAATGATCTAAAGGAAAGAGAAAAAATATATGAATCTTGAAACAGTATTGATGTGGCTTTCTTTTCCCCATTTTATTCATTCTCTTTCTACCTTTTCCTCCCACCCTCCCCTTTTCTTTCTTACTTTCATGGAACCCATGGGCCAGCCATTGGATCCTCTTCCATTCTCACTTAATGGAAGTTCTTGAACATCAAAGTGTTTGAGTCCAAAGGCAAGGAATCAAACTTGGTTGGACTGTGTGCTGAAAAGGCAAGGATAGAAAGTGCCCTGTTATCAGGATGAGCCTGGGAGTCAGTTCTGATTCAGACCCCCTCATGGTCCCACTAGCACATAGGTCAATTACCTCTTGAAGCGACACTGAGAACCCAAGCCTTCCTACCTGGAAGTTGCAAGAGCAAATACAGATTTGCCAAGATCCTGTCTGTTACTGCCTGATGTGGGGTTTTATGAACAGTGGAAAAGGAAAAGGAAATATCTTCTTAATTTGGTCTCTATTAGCTCTTTCCATCCTCTCACTGGTGTTGAATAAGTTTTTTTTTTCTTAAAAAAATAATAACATTTTTGTAGTATAGAAATTTATGCCAGTCTGGTTAAGAACAATCTTTTTGTCGCTGGTCTGACTGAGTTATAATATACCACCGAGTGTAAAGTACCATTTTGTTTTGCTAAGGAAACATGTGAAGTTGCTATTTAAACTTGTTCCTATGTCTTCGCATTAAGGTCTGTTGAATGCATTATATTACCACGTTGAAAAACCCAGTTTGTAAAACATAATTTCATTTAAACCATTAAATGGAAGGTTTTGCAACTCATGTTGGCAAAACTGGAGCTTCCAATAATGAACAAAAGGCAGCCCCAAACTTTGAATGGAGCTAAACTGGGCATAACAGACATCTCCCAAGCAGGCATCTTTGTTACATTTTGTCATTTGATGTATGGCTGCTGTGCACATAAATGTGATATTTCATGTTGGTCGGTTCCTGTCTATTGAGGAAACACAGTTCTATTTTCCAATGCTTGCTTTATCATCAGGGCTGAGCACATGGTATCTTAAATCGTGGCATGAAACCTAGCCCCTGCTAACAGGGCTCGCTATGGATCAGCTTGGCTGCCACCACTCCTGCCGTTGGCATCATTTTTCAGTGGCCAATGTGCCAATTAGATTTTTACCTCAGGTAACTCTTCAAAAGAAATGCCTAATCATTTTAATAGGATGGGCGACATCTTAGAGGGAAAAAATAACAAAATTAAAGTTGATTTTAACCTGCAATGAAAAACAAGCCATGGGGTGTTTCCATGTGAAATCTTGGATGTCATACAATGGATGGAGGGCAAACAACCAAAAACAGGGAAAGGGGAGGAGGGAAGAAGGAAAGTTTGCTTGAGTCATTTTCGGCCAAGGTCTGCTTCTAACTAAAGTTCATGGAATGGGTTTAGAATTTCAAAATGCTGCTGACAATTAGCTACACTTGGTGTCAGGCACTCGAGAAGAAAAGCCTTAGAAAGAATCCTTCCTTTTTATACCTTAGCCTATCTCAAAGGTCAAGTAATCATGTTGACAATGTTTGAAAAAAATGTCACTTCCCATTTGGGGTTTTTTTCTGTCTTAATAAATAAATCATTTACTCCATGGCAAGGAGCCTGAAGAGAGAGACAGAACACTAGTGTTCAGGTCTACAATTTTGTTTTAGTGGTCGTTTAAAAAATAACATTTCTTCTAAAAGAAAGACATAGACACAAAGATTGAGAGCAGGAAGGAAAGGGAGAAAGAGAGAGACAGAGAGAAAGGTTACTATTCTAGAACCTGATCAGTGATAGAATGGGAGATAGAAGAGATTTCTTTTTACTTTCCCACCCCTTATACAGCTCCACATTAGGCAGTAACAGACATAATTCTCATTTGATTCCTTGCCTTTGGACATTCAAGGACTTCCATTGAGTGCAAAGGGAATAGGATCCAATGGCTGGCCCACGGGTTCTATGAATGTAAGAAGAGAAACAGAAACATCTTTCCAGAAGCAGCTTTCTATAGCCACAGACTCTCTATCTCAATTAAAAGATATTTTTATACCAGTATAGCCCATTAAATTAATTAATTCTTCAGTTTCAAAAGTTTAGAAGGCCTATTGCTCTTCAGTGCTGCATGCTTCTCAATGTTAGAAATGTCTCCCTTCAGTCCGTTCCAAATTTTTTTTTCTGCAAACTAAGTGTGTGTGTGTGTGTGTGTGTGTGTGTGTGTGTGCATGCACATGATTATATCTTGGGAGCCTATCTGTTTTAGTCTTTCAAGTATTTAGTCCATCTCTTACTGATTATATCACATTAGGCAAATGACTTGACACCTCCCCTCTGAACCTTATTTAGTTTTCTCATCAATAAAATCAGGATATTCCTGTTGAGAAGTATAAAAGTACATATAAAACACCCAGCAGAGAATTTGGCACATGTTGGCCACAATAACAAAAATTATTTATTTATTTTTTTATTGAAAATAAGGTTCATAACAAAAATGTCAATACTTCCAATAATCCCTTTTATCCTATTGGAAAGTTCTGTGTTGGGAATCTAGGTGAGTGGTTTTTATCACCATCATATTTGTTGTCAAGCTTTTTGTCTAGTTTTATCACTCCTGTACTTGAACTAACTCATTAAGTGCCCCCAAAATGATGTCTTAAGCATAGAACCTCCTAAATTCTAGTAGGTTGGTTTCAAACTTGATGAGGAGATTCAAAGTCCATTTGTTCCATGTATTTAGTGCCCCCTCAGACTCCCGGAAGAGTGTTGACCAGGCAGTGAGACAAATGTGTCATGTGAAATTTGCCAGACAGACATTGGTCATATCGGTGAAATATGGCTCTGAGCCAAGTCCAGGGAATTCTTTAGTTTTCACTGTGCACTGGACCAGGATAAGTATGTTCAGTGTCGTGGTAGCGCACATTCAGAGAAGCCTCCACCCGAAGAGAAAGAACTGGGTTGAGGGTTTTCTGGCCTCTACAGTGAAGATTTTTTGCCTCAGCTATACAACATGTTCTTCTTTAAACAAGCTCTTTAATTTAATATCTTGTCAACGCGTTTCATTTCTGATATTTTCCAAAACCATTTTATCCCAAATGCCCATACACCGATGAGTGGAAAAGCCCAACATGATATTATGGTGCAATACTATCTGTCAATCAAAAAAAGACATGGGGCAACTGAGTGGCTTTGGCTCAGGTCATGATCTCAGGGTCTTGGGATCGAGTACTGCATCAGGCTCCCTGCTCAGGGGGGAGTCTGCTTTTCTGTCTCCCTGTGCTCCTCCCCTGCTCATGTTACCTCTCTCTCTCTCTCAAATAAATAAAATATTTTTGTAAAGGGCATAGAATACTAACCAATACAACATAGATGAGCATCAAAATCTTTATGCTAAATGAAAGAAGTCAGACACAAGACTGTATAGTGTGTGATTCCATTTCTATGAAATATCTTGAACGTGTGAATCTAGATAGAAAGTAGAAAGTAGGGATCCCTGGGTGGTACAGCGGTTTGGCGCCTGCCTTCAGCCCAGGGCGTGATCCTGGAGACCTGGGATGGAATCCCACATCAGGCTCCCTGTGCATGGAGCCTGCTTCTCCCTCTGCCTGTGTCTCTGCCTCTCTCTCTCTCTCTGTGACTATCATAAATAAATAAAAATTAAAAAAAATTTAAAAAAAGAAAGTAGAAAGTAGATTCATGAGCTCCTGGGACTGGTCCTGGGGAGTGACTGTCAATGGGCATCAGAGATCTCACGCTGGTGGTGGAAATATTCGAATGTTGGACGGTAGTGATGCTTCCACAACTTGGCAAGTCAACTAAAAACCATTGAACCGTATACTTCAAATGAGTAAATTGTGCAATATGCAAATTACATCTCCAGAAAGCTCTTAAGACAGCAACCATAAAGATTTCACATTTATTCATTTTCTCCAGGTTAATACTGATGGGTAGAAAATAACCTCTTGTTTACTACTATCATCTGAGACATTTTTTTTTTTGCTACAGCAAAGCCAGGTCACCTTTAAAAGAGAGCGCTGCATTCTCCCACAATGCCAGACTCCACCTGATAGTGTTGGAGCAGGTGGTGAACATGTGCAGAAGACAGGGCCACAGCGCTAAAAGCATTGATTTGGGGACTTCTGTGCAAATGGTCTTTATTCCTTCTTATACTTAACTGCCTGTCTAAAATGTTGACCCTACAAAAAAAGCCATAGGGGCGAGTCACGGAGAATTACTTATTTATTTGTGTTCATAGGACCCCTTCTGTCAGATGTTTTACAGATTAAGAAAGGAGGGAAAGTTCTGCACGAAGGAACACAAAACGAAGGCCAAGTTTTCTTTCTGTCATTGCTCTACGACCCCTACCCCCTCCCCCTTCTCTTTTTTTCCCTCAGCTCCATATTGCTACTTTGACAAATGACAATGCAAGAGAATTTATGTTGGGTCTTGGAGATTAGCACATTATCACAAGCAAAACAGAGCCCTCCGCTTCTGCCGCTGGGGAGCGATTGAGAAAGGCTTTGAACGTGATGCATGGGTCAAGACCCATTTCTGAAGAAGCAAAGATACTGTTATGCTGGGACAGGTCTGGATAAAAGCCCTTGGAGAGCCAGGTGAAGACACTCTGGGCTGGATGAGGAGCATTTAGCCAGAAAGCTCATTCTGGGAAGGAAAGAGGAACCGGGTAGCTCCCTGAAGACCTCTGTGTTGAATGATTTAAGGCTACCTGTAGGAAATGCCTTTTGCTTTATTGCTTTTTAGTCTCCCTGCTTTTCAGGGGGGAGAAATGGAGAAACACAACACAGACCTTCCCTTCCCTCAGCTCCTGTCAGTATTCCCCAGGATGTTTTAGTGGGAACTCAGTCCCATCATAGCTCCTATAAGATTCTTCCACAATAACAAGCCAGTCTGCAGGTGGGATCCCAGATTAAACCACGGCAGGCAACCGAGGGTTTCAGTTTTTGAAACATGTTCAATTATATGCACACTTCTTTTAAAAGCTTGCAGTGCTGGGGCACCTGGGTGGCTCAGTGGTTGAACGTCTGCCTTCAGCTCAAGGTGTGATTTCAGGGTCCTGGGATCAAGTCCCACATCAGGCTCCCTACAGCGAGCCTGCTACTCCCTCTGCCTATGTCTCTGCCTCTCTCTGTCTCTTGTGAATGAATAAAATCTTAAAAGAAGGTAAAAGAAAAAGTTTGCAATGCTTAGTTTACATTACTGGGCTTCAGCATTTGAAATGTAAGGCACAAAGCAACTTCAGGGGGAAAAAAAACCCCAAACATCAAATTTTGGATTGAAATAGACTTGGGGAATACACAATATTAACCCAGTCCCTAAATTATAGAAAAAATGGACAAAATAATCTTGAGAAAGTATTCAAAAGAAAAGCTACTTCTGAAAGTCATAAATTGCTGGGCATGATTATATACCTAGCTGGTAACTTGATAACCACAATATGTCCTGAATGAAATCTAAGTGACAATGAAAAACACTGGATGAGGCCATCATAATACAACTTCCCGGAGACTATTTATTGGTATCTGGGAAACTGATGTTATAGAGCAGAGTTTCTTAACCTAAAAGCAATTTACTTTTTTGGGTCCAATCATTCTTTGCTATGTGGAATATCCTGTTTGCTTAAAAATGCCTAGTGGTGGGGCACCTGGGTGGTTCAGATGATTTAGTGTCTGACTCATGGTTTTGGCTCAGGTCATGGTCTCTCGGTCATGGGATTGAGCCCCACGTAGGGCTCTGCGCTCAGTGTGGAGTCTGCTCCAGATTCTCTCTCCCTCCTGCTTACTCTCTCTCTCTCTCAAAAAAACAATACAAGACAAGAAAAAAAAACAGAAAGAAAGAAAGAAAGAAAGAAAGAAAGAAAGAAAGAAAGAAAGAAAGAAAGAAGAAAGAAAGAAAGAGAGCATGCCTAGTGTAATCCTTGGCCAATACCCACTAGATAGTAGCATTCTCCCCAACCAGAAATGTTGTCAGACATTGTTAAATGTCCCACATGAGTGGGGAGCAAAATCAAGCCTGGTTGGGAAACACTGATTTAGACCAGATAGTTGTACACTTCAGTTTTGACAAAGCCTTTGTCTGGTGTGTCAGTCTTCCCAGTAAGAGCAAGATGAAGATACTTGTGGGGTATCATGCCTTTCTGTAGAAATAATTGGCTTAGAAATAAAGCCTATGTATTTCTTTCAGCCAAAATTTATGTAGCTACTGGACGTTGGATGTTATAGGTATGCTTCTCAGGGCTTGACATCCATTCATCACTGTTAGCTCTTCTAGACTCGCATGTCTTGGGTAGATGTTCACACAATAGTAAGAACTGTAATAGCTACTGAACACTTCAGATGTGCTACTTATTTAGCTGAGGTCTCTACCTACAGTATGATTTGTAATCTCACAAAAGTCACTTGATGGCTGTAACCATTACCATACCTATTTTATAGTTGAGGCTTAAATAAACTTGCCAAAGTCATTCAGTGATGGATGAATCTAGGATCACCCAGTTTAAAGAAGGCATTATTAAGAAAGCTGAGGCTAAAGGCTATGAACGCACACATTTCCATAGTTCCTTTTTTAACTTATGGGAAAATCTCCAGGAATGATGGGACATGTGTCCTTTTTTTTCCTAGCCTAGAGAGGGAAAATGCTCCCAATTACTTCAGGTAAAATCCCAGCTACTCTCTTGTAATGTCTAATCCTGCAGACATCAGAGTGATTCTATTACTCAAAAGATCCCGAATGTCACCACATTTCTGACATTATCACATATTCTCCACTAATTTTCATTTTCTCTTATAGCTCTGTAGCTACTTAGACAAAAGCAGAGGTACTTTACCAGTGTAATATCACCCTTCAAAAGGGTTCATTTGGTCTGGAATCATTTTTGATTGTCATCAAAATGTGCTACCTGAATCTAGTAGGTAGACACTAAAGGTTCTTTTAAACATCTTACAATACACATGAAGCCTCCCACTGCAAAAAGTTATCCAGCTCAAAGTGTTAACAGTGCTAAGGTTGAATGAGAAATCTTGGACCAAAGGAATGTAATCAGCTTTAAATGGTAAGCAAGATTCCTTGCTGTAACTTCTTTGGGAAACATATTTCTCATAAATTAGTTGGGATATATCATTAATATCAGTTTTCTGGGGATGGTCAATTAATCATAACACTCACCACTTCCTCATGGATTCTAAATGGATTGATGCATAGATGGAAAGATCAAATTGAACTTCAAATATCAGTTAGAGTACCATCAATATTGGATTGCAGAAATTAGCCTAACCTGGAAGCCAACATAAGTTTTCTACATATTTCCCCATGAATTAACCTCACCTATGCACAATTAGAAAAGAGTGAAACTTCCCCAAAAGATCTGTGGTGGTTAATTTTCTGGGTCAACCTGAATACAACACCTGGTGCCAACTGATTGATTGATTGATTGATTTTTAAGATTTTATTTATTTATTCATGAGAGACACAGAGACAGAGAGATGCAGAGACACAGGCAGAGGGAGAAGTAGGCTCCATGCAGGGAGCCCAACGTGGGACTCGATCCCGGGTCTTCAGGATCTCACCTTGGGCTGAAGGCGGCACTAAATCACTGAGCCACCCGGGCTGCCCTGGTGCCTGGATTTAACATGATTTCTGGTTTGTCTGTTTCTGGATGAGATTAGAACCAATAAAGTAGATGGCCCTCCCCAATACTGGTGGATATCGTCTAATCCATCCAGGCCCAAATAGAACAAAACACAGAGAAAGGGAAGATTTGTTCCCTACCTGCCTGCCTGCTTGAGCCAAGACATTGGTCTTCCTTGGACTGGGACTTATACCATCAGCATCCTTGGTCCTCAGGTCTTTGGGCTTGGACTGGAATTACACCATTGGTTTTCCTGAGTGTTCAGTTTGCAGACAGCAAATCATGGAATTTCCCAGTCTCCATAATCACGTGAGACAAACACTCATAATAAATCTCTATATATCTGTTGGTTCTATTTCTCTGGAGAACACTGACTAATATAGGACCCTGGGGTATTTAACACACAGAGTAAAAGAGAATGAATGTGGCCTGCAGGCTGAGAGAGAGTGATTCTGTATATGTAGTGATTTTATCATCAACTGGCTGATCAGTGCAGTCCCCACTCAACCCAAGAGTGAGAAAAGGGATACACAAGTCCAGTACATTTAAGATGGTGGAAGGTTTTTGTTTCTTTTTTTAAAGATCTTATTCATTTATTTGAGAGAGAGAGAGAGAGAGAGAGAGAGAGAAGCAGAGGGAGAGGGACAGAGCCTGACAGGGCGCTCAACCTCATGACCCTGAGATCATGACCTGAGCTGAAATCAAGAATCGGAGACTAAATGGACTGAACCACTCAGCTGCCCCAAAATGGCGGAATGTTTTGTTGTCAGGACCATGCAGAGACCAATGCAGAGTGAGAAGCTCTCCTTCAGCCCAAAAGTCTTATTTGATGGAATAGAAGAACACTAAGGAAAGGATTATTTAAAGGTTGGAGATAGAGAGATCTATTAGAAGATGATTTTAATGCTATAGGTGAAAAATGATGGGGTCTGAACTAAGGCAATAGAAGTGAATGGGAAGGAAAGAGTAACTATGAGAGTGATGTAGAAGATAAGTCAGAAAGAAGAGTCTAGAAAGAATTATCAAGTTTTTTAGTTTCTAGATCTGGGGATCTACAAGATGACATAATTAATTTAATAAACAAGGTGCTCACTATGTGTCAAGAACCATGATGCACAATTTTCAAATGTTTACTCAGTTAATCCTCAGAGTGGTTCTAATGGAATAGGAATTATCACTATTACCTCTTACATGTAAGAAAACTGAGGCACATGGAGATCACATCACTTGTCCAATATAATACTACTAGTAAATGGCAAATTTGAGATTTAAATATAGGTACAGAGGTCCAAAATATAGAGCCTTACTGCTAGTAACCCACAATTATATGAGAAAAGGGCAGATTGGTGGAAAATATAATACATTTTCTTGGACGTTACATTTTGTTTTTAGTCTTCTGTGGGATATTTAGTATTTCTCTCAGGAAATTCAAATAGTAGGTACATTTTAAGAAAAGAGGAAAAGCTCTGTTGCCTCACCAGCTCTTGGTGACAATGCCTTAAGCAAAAAGGACAATGCAAAAAAAAATTGAAATTTTGGAAAGTTGGCAGGGCAATGAGGATCGTATTTTGGGGAGGAAGTACCCTGATGCCAAAATTTACTCCAAAGCTAACTCTTAGAGATATATCACCAGAACCCTGGTTCACTAATTTCCAAGAATAATATTTTTTTTTTTTAGAAAAGCAGGACATTACAGATACATTCTAGACAGCACTTTGAAAGTTTACTTTGTTTATAGTTTGTTCATCAGTAGAAATATTGATTGAATCTGTTGAATATGAAGGTTAGGTAAAGCTCCAATGACCTGATAAGAATGCATGCTGTTTTTATAAACACAACAGTGATCACCAAGACAGAGCACATTATTTGCAGTTGTTCATGTCTGACAACACAGATCAAAACCCTATTATACGAGAGGAGGCAGAGATCCCTTTCAGCTTTGATATTTTCAACTTCTAAATTATTCTTTTGAATGTAATTATCTACATAGTGACACTTATCTTTGAAACTCTCTGCCCTTGCTTTTGTTTTTCTTGATGTGTGATTTTGCAGAGGAACAGTACAAATATGCGGTGCGTGACCGTACACATTTAGGTAGACAGTTGATCATCTTTGTTAGTTTTGCTTTTCCTAGGGCAAAATAGTGAATTTTTTATTTTGAAAATTCTCTCCTTATAGTTAGATTTAAAAAAAATAGTCATAATTTACATGGATAGCTTTCCTGTGTGAAGGTTGTGTGCTTTAAAGAGATAACCGACTTGTCTAACATCTCATATGCTTGGAGGTAAAGTAAATCAATGTTCTGAGAAAGTGCATTTGTGATTGTGAGCTGTTGTATCAAGGGGGAAAAAATAATGTGGTTTGTCATCAATCTCTCTGCGTGGCATACAAGGGCTGACTTGTTGAAATTTTGTAGGCTTTTATTTACAGAGAAAACACAGACCCTGTGCTGCTCAGAGTCCTATCAGGCCACACATTCAAAGGAATCACATCTGAAAAAGAAACTGCCTCAATCATAACCTTTACAGATAATCTAATCCATAAGGAGACCAAAATTACTTTGCTCCTGTGAATAAGAACAAAACCTAAAGAATTTAATTATTTGCGAATTATTCATGAATATTTTGATCCTGACTCAAGGCTAGAGCTGGAAAAGAGAGACAATCGCTGACTGTTGCCAATCAGGGTTTCGTGAAAGAAAAATATGGAATATTTCAGCCTCAGCATAACACCCCATATTTCCAAGTTTTGTTAAAAAAAAAAGAGGTGTTACTAGAGACAACTGAGACTTCAGTGGAAATAGAACTAAAAGCAGACCCTCGGAGAAAGAAATGGGATATGGACTGTTGCTGGGAAAAAATAATTGCAGTGATGTGTGTTGTTTAGTTATAATGCTCAGATTGTAAGTTACATTTTGTGAGAAAACATATGGCCACGTGCTAAACATCCATATGCCATAGCTAATAAAATTGAATCCCACTGATCTATCTTGTACTACTGATCTTACTTAGTGGTTGGAAGTCCATAAATGCACAAGTATGTTATAAGAACGCACACACACATACACACTCACACCCTGATGCATCTGGTAGATGCAAGTAATTTATATGTACTTAGGGCTTGATACAGATGACTTTTGACAAAGTTATGGAAATAGCCTAACTCACTTATCTTGGGCCATGATCAGTTTTCTTGTTTCTGTGTCATCAAGGCCTAAGATGAAAAAAAGTAGTCAGTATGGTGGCTGGAAAAGAGGATTGAACACTACACAGATAGTAAATAGTTTTGAATTTTGGAACTTGAGATTATATATTCTAGTTGGTAAAGTAATTTTTTAAAGATTTGTTTTTTGGAGAACAAATTTGGAGAATTGTTTTAGGGAGAGAGAGAACATGAGAGGGAGGGGCAGTTGGAGAAGGAGAGAGAATCCCAAGAGAATCTCAAGCAGACTCTGCACTGAACACAGAGCCTGACTCAGGGCTTGATCCCATCACCCTGAGATCAGGACCTGAGTCAAACCAAGAGTCAGACACTTAACAGACTGAATTCAGTAATTTTTTAAAGAAAGAAGAAATTAGCTCTTCTACCTTTTAGTGTTGTCATTTGGGTAAGTAATTTAATTTCTCAGCATCAATGTAAAGAGGATGATACAATCTACCTTTTAGAGTTGTTGAAAGAATAAGAAAAAATTGATATTAAAAAGTAGCATGGGGATCCCTGGGTAGCTCAGTGGTTTAGTGCTTGCTTTCATCCCAGGGCGTGATACTGGAGTCCCCAGATCGAGTCCCACATTGGGCTTCTTGCATGGAGCCTGCTTCTCCCTCTCCCTGTATCTCTGCCTCTCTCTCTCTCTCTCTCTCTCTCTCTCTCTCTCTCTCCCTCTCTCTCTCTCTCTCTCTGTCTCTCATGATTTAATAAATAAAATCTTTTTTAAAAAAGTAGCATGGCCTTAGGTGTATACATAATAAATAATACATGATTTTTTCTCTCTCTCATTATACACTTGTTGCACTGAACAGAGCAAATGAATGCAGAGTTCCAATACAGAGAAACTACTTGTGGGTCTGTGTCCACATCCATGCTCCAAAACTTGGGTTGTCTTTCTACTAATAATCAGTCTTTAACAGAAGCACATAGACTGGAAATATTTCCCAGGCAAGAAATGTGCCATTCATTGAAACTTTATTCATTCTTCTCAAGTTTAGGATGAACAAACAAGACATAATTTAAACCCGACGAGCACTTAACAAGAACACTTGTTATATAAGATAGAGATGTGTGGCATTAGTGTTTCATACTCATAAGTACAAGATCAATCCATTGTCATAATTATTAGGGGATCTTTATACTAAATGCTTCAAAACTGGGACCATAATTTTCCAACTCTTTTTTTAAAATTTTTATTTATTTATGATAGTCACAGAGAGAGAGAGAGAGAGGCAGAGACATAGGCAGAGGGAGAAGCAGGCTCCATGCACCGGGAGCCCGATGTGGGATTCCATCCCGGGTCTCCAGGATCGCGCCCTGGGCCAAAGGCAGGCGCCAAACCGCTGCGCCACCCAGGGATCCCTAATTTTCCAACTCTTGATTTCCATTAGCTGGTTAATTCAGCTAAAATTATTTATTGTTTGTTGGTAAGTAGATAAGGCTTTCAGACAGTTCTGTACCAGAGCTATTATATCTTTTATTTTATATGTATGGTATATATAATTTAATATATATAATAAATGAATAAGTAAATGTTTTATTTATCTCATGTATCTATGAGTTAGACACTATGTTGATTCCTGAAGTTACAGCAGGAATCTATGAGAAAAAGTTGTTTCCTAAGGTGTTTACATTCTAAGAAAGGGAGAAAGGCAATAAACCAGTAAGCAAACAGCTATACATGATCATTGCAGAGAACAGCAAGTGTTGAGAAAAATAAAATAGGATAGTGGGATTTAGAGAGATTGAAGATGATGTGTGAGGGAAAAGCAAAGGGTTAGGGTTGAGAAGAACAACCTTACAACAACCTTAAAACATTTATGGAGGGTCTTCTTGAAAAGGTAGATATTTCTTCTAAGATAAAACTAATGCAGATGGGCCAACCCAGTGAGTATTTCAGAAAAGGGAGTTTCAGTAAGAGGAAACAGAAAGTATGTAGGTCTTGAGTCTAGAATGAGTTAAATGTACTTAAGAAATAGAAAGAAGACCAATGTGGGTAGAACATAATTTAAGAGGAAGAGTAGAATAAGTTGTAACTGAAAAGAAAATCAAGGTCCAAGTTCTAAAGGTCCTTTTGGGCCAGGAAAGGGATTTGGGTTTTAGGCCAAGTGAAACAGAAGGCCACTGGAGAGATCTAAGTAGGGAGATAGGCTGTTGGGGTTCAAGAGTGGAAGAAACCAGACAGATTTTCAGGCTAGTCTCATCATCCAATGATATAAAACAGTGGTTGGGAACAAGGAAGAAGCAAGAAGCAAGAAGTGGAGATGGGGCAAGTTCCTGGGTTTGGATGTGGGGAGAAAGAGGCAGAGAGGAAAGGAAACAAGAATAACTTAGCTGCATGAAGGCCATGTCATCTTGTTCAACACCGTACCCCTAAGTGTTGGCACGTATTAGTACAGGTGCAATAAAAATTCTCCACAATTACGGAAAGATAAGCTCTTTTCTAAGTGCTTTCTATGGATTATCTGGTTTAATTCTCACAACTTTCTGGGCTACATCCTACCATTTTCCAGGTTTTATGTAGAAAGAAACTCAAGTTAAATAGTTTAGTTAAGTAATCTCCTCAAGGTTAAACAAGTGGGAAGTGGTGGTCCTGGAAAGCAAACCAGGGTAGACTGATTTCTTCAGCACTCATGTTCTTATTTGCTATTTCTGGAAATAAAGAATAAATGCAAGTCATTAACATTTTCCCCTGAAATGGTCTATATGTGGTTCCTATTTAGTGGTATTCCTACCGCTTCAATATGTTTTAGCCTTGATTTCTGGTTTTATAATAATAAGAACGAGTATTTGTTGGATCCTTCCTACACACTCTACCAGGCATTTTACACTCACTGGATTAGTTTAATTCTTACACAAAAGCTATGAGATAGATGCTGTTCCTATTCTATAGATGAGAAATTAAATTTTAAGAGTCTATCCCAATTTATTTAATTCCAAAGCTGATGATTTTAACACAGAAGTTATTGAAAGAACCAATGAGCATATAAAAGTGATCAACATCAGAGAAATCCAAGTTGAAACAGTATACATAAGGTTTTCTCTACATCTATCAGGATCACTAAATTTAAAAGATTGACTAAACCAAGGGTGGCAAGAATATGGAGAAATTGAAACCCTTGTGCAGTGCTTCTGGGGATTTAAAATGGCACACCTATTTTTGAAAATGTATCAGTTTCTAAAAAAATTAAATATACACTTACTCTGTGATCCAGTAATTCCACCCTTAGGATTGTATGCAAGAGAGTTGCATGTACTTTGTGGCAGGCATTTTGATTCAGGTGACATTTACTGAATACTTATTAGGTACCAGGTAGGATGTGTATTAGTCAGGATTCTTCATAGAATGAAGAATCTTCATAGAAACAAAACCAATAATATGTATATTTACAATAAGGAATTTTGTAATTGTATTGTATTGTATTCCAATTTACAATAAAAATATATTTACAATAAGGAATTAGCCATGTGATTATAGAGGCTGAGATTATTCAGACTCAGAAGAGCCAGTAGTTCCTGCTTGAGACCAAAGGACTGAGAAGTAGATGTGCTGATAGTGTAAGTTCCAGTTCAAGTCAAGTCCAAAGGCAGATGAAGACTGATGTCCTAGCTTAAAGTCAGTCAAGCAGAGAGAGAGAATTTTTATTCTATTCAGGTCCTAATGGATTAGAAGAGGTCCACCCACAATGGAGAGAACAATCTTCTCTACTAAGTTTTTAGATTCAGATGTCAGTCTCAGCCAGAAACACCTTTACTTCACACCTAGAAATCATATTTAACCAAATATCTAGGCACATAATATTAATCATCACATATATTAATATTAATCATCACATATGACTCCTTTTATACATCATGAGGAACCCCCACTAGGATTATCATATATCCCAATGTGTCTGTACCTATTGCCCTGGCATTACTACTAATAGCATACCTTCTCACCTTCAAAGAGTCCAGTTTGGATAGTAAACTATTTAGTTGTCAAAATTCAAACCCATCTGTTCCTTTTTATTAGTCTGTTATCAATTATGGCATAATTGATGCTAAGACTTTATACCATCCTTGATCCTCTTTCTGCTAAATGAGAGAATAAGGCTGATGATTAAAATGCAGTTAAATGTTTTGTACGTTACCCAAAACAAATATCTATAGTGGATGGGGAAAGACAATGCGTACATGCCCTCGTATCAAAATAGCCTACTCAACATGTTTCCAAAGAAGACATCCAGATGTCCAACAGACACGTTAAAAGATGCTCAACATCACAAGTCATCAGGAAAACACAAATCAAGGCTACAAGGATATATCACCTCACACCAGTCAGAATGGCTAGTATCAAAAAGACAAGAAATAACAAGTGCTGGTGAGGACGTGGAGAAAAGGAAACCCTTGTGCACTGTTGATGGGAATGTAAGTTGGTGCAACCACTGTGGAAAACAACATGGAGTTTCCTCACAAACTTAAAAATAGAAATACCATATGATCCAGTAATTCCACTCCTGGAGGTTTACCCAAAGAAAACAAAAACACTAATTTGAAAAGACGTATGTCCCTCTATGTTTCTTGCAGCATTATTTACAATAGGCAACACAGGGAAGCAACTCAAATCTTTACCTAGAGATGAATGGATAAAGAAGATGTGGTGTATATATATGTGTATATAATGGAATATTTATCAGCCACCAAAAAGAGTGTGAGCTTGCCCTTTGTGACAATACAGATGGACCTAAAACGTATTATGTTAAGTGAAATATGTTAGAGAAAGAAAAAAAACCATACGATTTCCCTTATATGTGGAACCCCAAAACCAAGACAAATCAAGAAACAAACAAACAAAACAATAAACAGACTCTTAAATACAGAGAACAAGCTGAGGAGGATGGTGGGGGGGGGAGGTAAAATAGTGAAAGGGATTAAGATGTGCAGTCTTCCAGTTATAGAATACATAAGGCAAGGAGATGAAAGTACAGTATCAGCAATATGGTCATAATACTGTAATAATGTTATATGGTTACAGACAGTGATTACATTTATCACAGCGGACACTGAGTAATGTATAGAATTGTAGAAATGTTCTACATCTGAAGTTAATATTACATTATATGCCAATGATACTTCAATAATAAATTAAAAATAAATAAAACTAATAAAAAAGCCCTATTCAAATGTCATATTTGCTCTTAACTACCAGGATACTCCTTCTCATTAACTAAGTGGCAGTTTCATTGTATAAATAGTTCTATAACTTTTTTCTTACATCTTAATGTTGTATTCAATTAAAAAGCAGTTTTAGTGTGCACTACCTAAAATGATTCTTGAGAGAATCCCTTAATGCAAACAGAGTAAATACCATCTGTCCAGGACACTAAGTCCTAAGGTTTCCTGTTGTCTCATATCTAATGAGTGCCATGATATCTCCTAAATTGTTCTTATATTTACCTTCCTTCCTTCCCCACAGCCACTTTGCTCATTGATTCTCACCTTCATTTTGGTTCTCCTGGATTATTTTCTTCTACCTCTTACTACTTTTCATGCTGCTAGAATTCTCTTATTTCAAATGATCCTTTGTGGATTAATCTCCAAAATAAAAATCCGATCATGTCTTTCCCTTGCTTGATCAATTCACTGGGTTCTTGTAGCGTGGCATAAAAGGGATTTTTATTACCTAGCTCATGGTTTCATTCATGGACATTCTCTCCTACACATTCTAATTGAAGTGTTTCCAGGATATTCTATTCTCCTTACTTTGGGGTTTAGGGGCTTCAGAAATGCTATTTCCGTTTCCTGAAACTCATTCCCCAAATTGTACCTGGATAATTATTATTTGCATTTCCTATTGCTGCCTCAATGTTATATTCTCCTTTATATCTTTCCCAGTCCTCAAAGATGCCAGTTGCCCATAACGTTTGGTGAACATCTTGCCCTAGCAGTTATTAAACCATGTTACATCGCCTTTATAATTATTTGACTCACTTGTACTGTTGCATACTTTTCTGTCTCTAGACAATAGACAATTTTATGACAAGAGGTTATGGTCATTCTAGTTATCATCATATTCCCCAGGACTATTTGCATTGCCTGATATAATGTTGAGGCTCACTGAATACTTCTTGAATAAATTGATCATGAATTACTCTCCATTAAATAGAATAAGAAATGGAGAATACATCAGCTACCAATTAAAAATTAATCATCACATAACTATATAAATAAATACATAAAATGATAGAATCAAAGACATGACAAGAATAGATAGGGTTGGAAGGGCGAATGGAGGGTGTGATGCTTTAGATAAGTTGACCATAAAGGTCTTTTCTAAAAAGGTTTGAGCTGAAGCCTAAGTCCTAAGATCCAAGGCCAAATACAAATAAGTAAGAATTTGTTCCTTACATTTGCTCTGGCAGGAAGAAGAAATTCCTTGAGGCAATGGGACATTAGGCACATAAGTTTGGATGAGGCAGATGTCTGGAAACTTTTAGGAAATGAGGAGATTTTACCTATGGTATTGCCCTAGTGGGGAGGATGTGAGCATATGGGGCACACCATATGATAGAGCAAAAAAGTTAAAAGATACTAACAGGAAGAAAAAGGAGATATAAAAAAATTATATATATATAAATTATATATATATGTATATATATACACACACACACTTATATTTTCTCTCTTTAAACAAGAGTGAAAGTTAAGCATTTAAAACACTTGAGTCTATTCTTTTTCCTGAGAACCTACACATTTCTGCTTTCCAAAGGGAGTATATCCTTTTCATAAAGATTCTGAAAGCTTATCCCAATAAATTTGTTCTTTTCACTGAAGCAAATGATTACATTTATTTTTTTAAAAACATTAAGAAGGTGATGAGATCATTTATTGTTGCTAAACTTTAATAGCGTCTAAGTAAGGGGGTCGGTATTTTTTTTTTCCTTGTTTGTCTGTTGTTTTTTCCGCTCCTGCTGGACCAGTAGCAGCCTCCAAATGACATGACGCTAAATCAGATTTTTTTTTTCTTTCCAATTTGAAAAGAAAAAAAAAGCAAAACCTCACCTCAGCACCAAATGAGGCAGTTCATGCTGGTTTTGGAAAAGGAATTAGCTCCAGAGAGAAAAATAACAAAGTCCGTTCTGAGATCTTTCCTATATATTGAAAGGCCAGTTTGGAAAGGAAATGCGGAAAAACAAACAGAAGGTACCCAGGTTTCTTTATCATACCTGCAGAAGGATATGCTAAAATCTACACAGCCATACCCTGGCGCCAGGTCTTCATTATTTTTTCTCTTTTAAAATGGCACCCACTGCTCTATAAAATGATCTATTGGGACTTCAAAGCCGTGGCAATTGCATGTGGCACAGGATGTACGCAATTAATTATGTGATGCTTAAATGACAGGGTGTAGGAAAAATAGGGGAGAAGAAGAAAAAGTTAAAAAAAAAAAAAGCAAAAAAAAAAAAAAAATCCAAAGTAAACTGAAAGACCTGGTTGTCTGCCTGCCAAGAACCAGTAGCAGATAAGGCCTCTAGTTGCCGTGGAAACTCGGGCCTCCAGGAGCCAGAATCCAATTTCAGAAACCACAAAATCAACATAAACGTGTGCAAAAATAAAAAGGTTTGTTTGGCAAGTAATAAGGAGAAGGGTACCAATGTATAAAACACATGAACCAAGGTGACCTCGGCCAACTGAAGCCGTAATGACGATGATGTCCGTGGCAGATTTGGCACCTCCAAAATGAGCGGTAACAAGACACAGTCCACGCTTTCTGTTATCAGGTAATTGCTACCTTTTTGAAATATTAACCATCCACCACCTCTTCCCATACCTCACCTCAAAAAACATAACACCACCCTTCCTGAAAGCAGTGCTGGTAGACCTTGATTTTAGCCCAGGAGGCCAGAAAACAAGACAGCTAGACTTTCCGCTTGATTCTTAGACATGAATCACATTCTATACCATCCAGGACAAAGAAAAATGGATTATAGGTATAGACTTTAGCCCTTCTGTAATATCTGGGAAGAATAATTACATTCCAAAGTAAGAAGCAGGCTTCACATGTGAGCTAATACCTGCAAAACTTAAGGTTATTCTAGTCTCTTCATTTAATTTGCTTATGTTTGGAATAGAGAAATATAATCTAAAATAAAAGCTCTTGGGATGCCAGGGTGGCTCAGCAGTTGAGCATCTGCCTTTGGAGGAGGTTGTGATCCTGAGGTCCTGGGATCAAGTCCTGCATTGAGCTCCTCGCAGGGAGCCTGCTTCTCCCTCTGCCTGTGTCTCTGTCTCTGTCTCTCTCTCTGAGTCTCTCATGAATAAACACATAAAATATTTTTAAAAAATAAGTAAATAAAATAAAATAAAATAAAATAAAATAAAATCTCTTTGATGGGTAGACAGCTTTTAATTCATCCTATACTCTGGGAAATTATTTACATAGGCAACATTATTTCTGTGCTTTTCCTTCATTTTCTTTAGAGACTAAATGCTCCCCTAGATTAACTTCATTGATAGGGTGATCAATAATTTGCTTAAGACCAACTTTGAATTCCATCGAGCAGTAGGCCTAGAAGACTTTCGGTATAAATTTCAGAGAACCCCCAAGTTTGAAGTCACAGAGAAAAGGCACCAGCCTGTTTGGTACAGAGGAAGTTCCTTTCCCAGAAAGAAAAAAATATTTAAATTCCCTAGACAGATAAATATGTAAAGAAAGAAACTAAACCCACCACATAGAAAGGTCCCATATATATTGGCTGACTATGGAAATGCCTCACCTCCTTTATTTCTCGATTCCAAGTTTTTGCTTTTCAAATTACAAACTTTAAAAATGTATAATTACATCTATAATAACCTATAATGTCTATCGTTTGTGTAGAAAACACCTCCCTGGCAGAGACTCTGCTACGTGTCTAATACATCACCTCCTTTGTCACCTGGGCCCATAGCTAAGGTAGATCGCCTTGTGACTGAGTGCTAACCAATGCAATGTAGGCAACGTGATGAACATCACTTTCAAGATTGGCCCTCTTAGGATCCTCCAAACTCTCTCTACCTGTCAATTTGCCAGGTAGATACAGGAGGAGACCCAATACACCTTTCAATTTTCTAGGAGACAGCATATCACAGAATGGAGGGATTCTGGCTTCCTCACTTATCACTTGGAGAAGAGCTACTGAGGAGGGCCTCTGATGAAGGAATCCATGCTAGAATTAGCAGGGATGATAAATGAGCTTTTAACATGTTGAGCCACAAAGGTTTATGGCATTGGTCACCACACTGCATACTCCAATATAACACCTCTCAAAAAGACAACCTAAGCATTACCAGTGTCTTTGAAGTAGTTCGACATCCCCAGAAAAGTCAAGGTTGGAATCCCTGGGTGGCTCAATGGTTTCGCGCCTGCCTTCAGCCCAGGGCGTGGTCCTGGAGTCACAGGATCAAGGCTTCCTGCATGGAGCCTGCTTCTCCCTCTGCCTATGTCTCTGCCTCTCTCTCTCTCTCTCTCATAAATAAATAAAATATTTTAAAATATTATTTAAGAAAAGTCAAGACATCTTCTATGTACATTTTACCTGTTGACATCCAACTCTATCAGAGCCCTAATCACATGTGATGGTTATATAACTGATACTTTAGTAAGCGTGCCAGGAATACAATTTTTTCCCAATATTTTCCAGGTATAGCACCATACTAACAATGCATGTTGACAATGAGAGTCTAGAAAATGTATTCATCAATCTGTATGTACCTAATAAGGATGAAGAGAAAAACTCACAAATGTCTGAAAAGGGTATTTTCTTGTCCTTCCAGCCAAAAGAGCTTTAAAAATACCACTATCTTTTTAAAGCTGGACAATTAAGGAAAAACTCAAAATCCTTAGGCTATGTTTTGAAGACTAAAAGAATGCTCAGCCACAGTGATGAGAAATATCTTCCTTCTGGAAACCGTAAGTGGCGGGGAGAAAGCCCAGGGCCTTTAGCAATTCAGCACCATGCTGCATTTTGACATTTAAGTATCTGTTATTATGAGCAAAGTTTGCCTAATATAAAATTCTTCCCAGGAGCAGAGAAAATTTGTGTGACCATAAGTATGAGAATCTAATAATCTGGAGAGTTTGGGGGAATTGATAAAGAGTTTTTTGCTTTCCTAACTGCTTAGGGCATTATAAGAAAGGAAGCCCAATGTTAAAAAGTGTTTGTTTGATTCAGCTGCCACGTAGATAATGCCACATAATTTTCTCACTAAAAGTTGCAACTTTATTTTTTTAATTCATTCATATTGAATACCTACTTGTTGGATATATTAATGGTGTTGTCCTATAATAGAATTTTATGTAGCTCTTAAAAACCATGTTTCTAAGAATATTTAATGACTTTAGAAAGTTCTGATACACTGTAAATGAAAAGAAAAATCAGGATATATAATTTAAACCCTACAATGAGGGACACCTGGATGGTTCAGTCAGTTAGGTGTCTGCCTTCAGCTTGGGCCATGACCCCAGGGTCTGAGGATTGGGCCCCATGTTGGGCTCTCTGCTCCGTGGGGAGTCTGCTTCTCTCTCTCTCTCTCTCCCTCCTTTCCCTGCCCTGGCTTGTGCTCTCTCTGCCTCTCTTTCTCTTTCTCTTTCTCTCTTTATTTATAAATAAATAACATATTTAAAATAAAATAAACCTTATGATAAAAAATGTGAGAAACAGGTAGAAATGAATATATAAAAATTAAAAAGCTATTTCATTCAGTTGAATTGTAGTTGATTTTTATTTAATTTCCTCTTTATAATTTTCTACAATTCCAAATTTTTAGCCACTAAATATGCCCTGTCATTTGATTGTTAGAATAGGTTAATACTTGTTATTTGTTAAAATAATTCAGACCATCTGCATTCCAGGTAAGGTTAAGGCAGCCTACAATATTAAAATATATTTAAATCATGCATTCCAAAAGGGGAGAGACCGTGAAAATTCATGACATAATTTCTGTAATAACACTAATCTTACAATGTGTTGGGTGATCTTTTGAGTATTGTGCATACATTATTTCAAAGCATCTTCATACCACCCAACAAAGCAGGTAACTGTATTACTTCCTTTTTACAAACAAGAAAACTGAAGCACAGAGAGGCTGAATAACTCGCCTGAGGTCACTCAGCTAGTTACTAGAGGAGCTGGGGTTTCAATCTAGGCAGTCTGGATCCCAAGGCTGCACTTTTAGACAACATGTTGTAGGATGGTTGCAAGAAACAAAAATGGGAGTTTGCCTTTGGGTTAGTTTCTCTCAAAGCAAACGGGGAATAACAGATTATGTAGATTTACCTATTATAAAAAACACAACTAAGCATTTAACTGACGATATGGATGGTTTCCTAGGCCTAAATTTTAAGAGGAACTGATTGTGAAAGTTATTGAATGCAGAAGCAGGCACAATTTTCAACCATATTACTGTAGAATATACAGAAATAAAACCCAGTCAAGAAAATGAAAGGAAGCAGGGAATCCTTGTGCTCCTGAGGCATAGTTTTTCAAAGTTTTCATCCTTCTGTGGGGGAAGATAGATACAGAGATGCCACCTTACTAAGAACAGGACCCTGTTGCTGGTGATAGCACCAGCTCTTATCTCGTTCTCTCTGCAGGATCAAAAACCACTACAAAGGTCAGAGGGGGACAGAGGAGCAGAGTTAAACAAGATCTCTTTGGCAAGATTATTTCTTCCAAGGGGACATCATTCATCTAATCATGTTGCATATTAAATCAATTTGCACCAAGAAAATGAAAGCCACACAGGGTGATATATAGCCTATGGGAGCTCCCCAAATGAACCCCAGCCCCAGCCAATGTTTTAGTCTCTTGCTACTTCTTTTATTTTACACAGAAAATTAAATTTTAGCAGTTGAGTTCTATTTTAGTTTAGAATGTCTATTAAAAGTCTGGCTGTAATATTTATGAATACCCAAACAAGACCACCAGGGCACATATGTACTAAAAGCAAGTCTCCGTCACAGATCTACCAAGCAGTTCCTTAGACATTAATAATAAAACAATAATAATATAAAAACCGTTAGCTAAACCTATAATAGGTTCAAATTGGAAGAAATGATTAAAAAAAAGAAAAGAAAAAGTTTTAAATTTTGCAAAAAAAAAAAATTGTCCTTTATGGTGACTTAGAAATTCTATCCTTCCTTTTGCTTCAATCCTGGGATTAATAAAAGATGTAGACTCAGGTCCAATGATAGGCTCATCAGATTTCATGACAAAGCTCTCAAGAAGATATTTTAGAGGAATCACTCAAATATTTACTGAAGAGTATGTGAAAGTCTCAACTGCAAGCATGTTGATGCAAGAATTTTTTCACCCCAAAGTGGATTTTTTTTTGCCAATTTTTTTTTTTTTTTTTTTTTTTTTTTTTTTTTTTTTTTTTTGCTGAATTCCTAGTGGCTTTTGTTTTATTTTGTTTGGTTGAGGTAAGGGTAAGCTTACAGATTGTCCTGGGAAGCAGTGAGTAGAAGGAGACTGTGAAATTGTTAGTAGTCAATGCTGAACAGGGTTAAATAATGATAAAATACTTTAAAGATATGCCATTTCATAAATAATGATGTGACCTAATAGAGAAACAGGAGTTGATTTGAAAAAAAAAAAAGGAGCTAGTTCTCTATACTATTTTCCAGTAACACATTACCATCCACAGTTTAGCCAGCCATCAGAGTTAAAACTGAGGACCATCCTTGCCACGGAAAAATATAAATACATTTTCACAAGATGAATTAATCTGAATCTTCAGTGAAAAAAATAACCATTGATTTCAGGTTCATCTTTGTGCGGTGATCTTCACTTTTTCCTTGGATAATTTTATGAAAAGATAATATTTTCTGAGTATCAACTCTCAGGACTACACTATCTGTACCATTAAGGTGTCTATCGATCTCCCAGTGAAGCAATGGAAAGGAGGAGGAAGAGAGAAAGAAGAAGTAGGAGAAACTGAGTCTCTCTTCCACACATTCCCAAATTGTAAAACATCACCTTGTCCTCTCATGACACTCATCTTACCTCTTCTCTTCTTGCTGCCCTCTCTGCTCACCCTTGGGAGTGGGCCTTCCCTCATCTACCTTCACTGGACCCTAACAGAACTTTCTGTGCTGTTATATGTTTCTGGGCCCAGGAACGAGGTTACACAAACGCTGGTCTTGATATTGCAGAAGTCTTGATGGTTCCCACCAACCAATGGATGTTTTCCTAAACATTCCTCCCCATGCCCCTGGGAAGGATTTTTTTTTTTCTATAAAGAAAGAAGGCCTCTTATGGAAGCTATAGGCATAGGCAGAAAAATGATGAGAGAGGGTGGTGACATGGAGCGAGTTGGTGAGAAAAAGTTGCCAGAGTTCTTAATGGGTATTGCTCTTCAGTTGAGTCTAATTTAGTAGCATTTTCTGTGTTACTGGATTGGCTTAATCAGAAGGGATTTAGGTACAACATCATGCCTTGATTCACCAACTGTGTGTGTGTGTGTGTGTGTGTGTGTGTGTCCGTCCATGAGCACAGTGATTTTTATACTGTAGAGCATGGTTAGCTAAAAATATTTCCACAATGGAGAGAGGGCATGGTTTTCTTCTAGTCAACTTTCAAAGGAACTGCTCTGTCATCTGAACCCAGAGCTAAGGTGGCCCACCTAGACTTTGCAGGGCTGATCTGCCTGAGTCCATTTCTCACTCTGCCTCCAGAATGGCACAATGCCAAACACGCTCTTGGTAATCTTGTGCACTCGACAACTCTCAGTTTTCTCTATCGTTCACCTCTGCAGACCTTTTGAAGTATACTTACTCTGGTTTTGCTCACTGCCATTCTTCAAAATGCATTTGCATGATATTGGGAAAGTAAAAGAATGTTAGATTGGAAAATCAAAATCCTGGCACCGAAGTTTTAAATCTGAACAAGGAAGAAGAGAACCAGAGTTTAAGGACTCCTCCCCCTCCCCTGCCTACCCCTATATCTTCTTTGCCACCAATGTTCATCATTTCTTTTACAGAACTCCAGCTTTTGAGGATTACAACGCAATTCGGCCTTCATGTGTTCCCTGCTCTACACACTCAGGCCCAATGAACTTGATTCTGAACTTGACTGATTTTCTGAACCATGCTCATGGCGATCTTCAATAACACAGGTTAGTTGAATTAAGGAATGTGGCCCATCTGAGCAGGTATGGTAATCTTCACCAAAGGGAGTGCTTGAAAGGACTTTTTAAAGCCAGTTATATGAGAATTTTAAACCAAGACAATCCATATGAGCTCATGAAAGGATAGGGGACAGAGATTTACCTTGAGGGAGAAGAGAAAGGTTGATGGGCAAGAGTTTAGAACCTGAGGTGACTTGATGGGGGTTCAGACTTTGTTGGCCTCAGATGGAAGGTGGAACGTAGTAAAACTCAGATACCAGGTTAAAAGTCTAGTCAAACAGGTGGGCCACTCGTCATGGAGAAAAGGTAGAGAGTTGAAGCATAATGCTTGGTTGGGCTCCTAAGGCTCAGACTTATCAGAGACATCAATCCTCCAGCTGCATCCAACTAGGCTCTCTTTAATCCAGTTCTGGATAAAATGGAGCTACATGTAGCTGAGTGTCATTGCTTCTATGTAGAAGAAGGGAGAGAGAATCAGGAAAGAATCAATGTGCAAGATGTGCCCAATCTATAGGTCGGGGGTGGCTGTGACAAAGTGCGGAGGCCTCAATATGTGGATGGAAGTGAGGAGTTGGCAGGGTAGGAAAGAATGCTTGGCAGGACAATGATCCTTAGCTGTTTTGCTTTTTTATTAATGCAACATGGACATAAATTCCCTATTCCTATAATTATGTAAACTATTAAGTAGCTTCTTCCTTCTTTAATAAAAAGACCATGGCAATTTCTTCAGATTGTTCCCAACTATATGTGCATTTCATAATGATGATTTATTTGAAAGTCTTAAATATGACTGAGTGATCAGAAAATTATGTTCTATCTTCTGTGTTTCCTTTACGTGGTATTTTTGGTGATACAGAGGAAGTGGTTGACATCAACCTAGCTTTATAAACTTTCTAGTCAATCTGGTACACATATTATTCAAGGTCATCTCATAAAAAAATAAATCTTTATGTATACATAAAACATTTAGTCAACTAGTATACTTATTCTTAATATTACTTTATGTGGCTAAAGCTCGATAATACATAGACTATTTTTTAAAATGAATCGACTGTATAATCATTTTTGCAGACACTCTTATTGCCTGTGAGCCGGAAGATCGCATTATAAGGTATATTAAACGTGTGTGATTACTATACCTTATGAAGAATGCAATCCAGAAGCCTTTAGACTCTAGATCGCCATTGACAAAGAAATGGGATGATATTTTCATAAAACTATAAAGAGTATGAGTTTCCCAAGCCAAGAGTACTCATTTTAACAGTGTTCTTTTCCAACAGATTTCCATTTATTAGTGTATATTTAGTATATTATCCAATACATATGATCTAGATATAAGTTTTAAATCACTATAACTATAAATGCCAACCTATAAAAGGTTTGAGAAATTCCATGACTCCAGAAAAAGGGCAAAGACTAAAAAATTCTAAGTACTTTTGGTTTCATTTAAAAGTTTGTAGGTGAAAAACAACTGATACTCCATTCTGAATATGATAATGATTACAGTAAATAGCAAATGGAAGACCTTGACTAATTAAAAACAATGATGTTAGTTTGGAGGACATGGCAACGTCTAAGGGCAAGATTTTTAATTCCTTTCTTCCCAGAATATTGTGAAAAGGTCCATGATGGCTTGAGATAGGTAAGCTATAGGCTTACTAGCCTACAGGAACGTGAACCCGAAGCCCTGTGAGATCTTTTATGGCCATGTGAGTCTGTGAAATGTTGTAGTTAATTCTCTGCTATCACCTCACACACAGCACTAAATGTATTTGCTGGCTGGCTTCCCTCTTTCTGTCAATGGTGCCACCATTCTTCCAGCCACCCAGGCTTGAAATTTTGGAGTTAGCTTTCATTCTTTTGGCTTCCTACCCCTTAACCCAGTCACTTACCAAAGGCATTCAATTCTTTTATGTCTCTTTCCCATCCAAGCCTATCTTGCTTGTCCCATTGCAAGACTTTAATTCAAACTCCTATTATTTCGTGCCTGTTCAATTACAATACTCTTGGAATTGGACCTTTTTTTCCACCCAGCTAGCCCTGTGTGTCACCACTAGATTAATCTTCTTTAAATATTACTCTGATCCTGTAGTTTGTCTTCAGTGGCTCTGTCCTGTGTTCCTCTGTTGCACAAGCTGCTGATCTGCCCAGCGACGAAAGGGGCATGGGATTAATTACATTCGTGAAAAGACTGCCTATGGCAACCTCTCTAGGAAATCCATGGTGCTTCCCAGCATCTTGGGGGCTTGAAGAAGTCTACCGATGGGAAAACCTGATTCATTTTATTTCACATTCCCATTTCTTAAATTTAGCTGTATATAGAAACTTTTTTTTTCACGTAAAAATCATTAGCATCTCTCAGATTTAATATTTTAAATAACATATTTTGGGAAACATTGATGAGTATCATAATATTCGAGCTCCTTAGCTTGACATATCTCTTCATAATTGTACTCCATTCAGTATAGTCTTTTCTTGCACTCCTCACCCCAACCCTGGACACACCAACACCACATCTCAGTCTATATATACTCTCTGATCAGACTTATCCCTCCTTCATTAATTTTTACTTGTTAAATTTTTTTAAAAAATCATTTGTTTCCTTCAAGATCTAATTCGGTGCCACCTCTCTTACAAAGATTTTGCAATGCTCCTGTTCCAAAGGTTAGCTAGGTCTCCCATAATATATGGGACACAGTAATTATAATAGATTTAGAGTAATTTTCAATCCATTCAATTCAGTTTACCAGAAATCTGTTAAGTTCCTTCTAGTCACCAGGCACTGATGCTAGGAAGTAGATGATGGAAGGTGGCCCCACACTAAGCTGCTCAGTAGGGTTTTTGGAGACTTGGAGATATTGCTATAAAAGTGATATGAAAAATACTATGGAAACCTAGTTCATTCTACTTGGAAATCTGGGGTGGTGTTCATGTAAAGCTATAGAAAGATGGCCTCTTAGCCTGCTCTAGTTTAATTAGAACATTAAACAATTATCATCTTTAAATAATGAATTCTAGATAGCCTATATCCTCGTATTGGATTCAAAATCTGTAACAACTGGCCGTGCTTCATAAGACAGAGGCCTCAGAATCACTATTACCTGTTATAAGTTCTCATTCAAGTTGAAAACTATTCACAGTAACTCTTCAGTACTTATTCTTCAGACTACAGAAACCCAGTTCCTTTTATTTTTTTTTTCAAAGGTCTGATTTTCTAGTCTTTAATCATCATCCTTCTCCTCTGAACCCCATCCAAAGCCTTCACGCTCCCCTTCACTTGTCGATCCCACAACTGGTTACTATGCTGTGTAAACAGCAGAGAATGTCATGCACAACCATACAACGTGGTAAGGTTTGATTTAGTTAAGAACTCAACTCACAAACACTTATTCAGAATATCTCAATCCTGTAGTGCAAAACTTGGCTGTGGCTCAGAGTGTTTTAATGGCCTGTTCATACAGCATTACATGAGGGTGATGATTTTTTAAAAATTCTTCTGGGCATAATATCGAGCTACAGAAATTCCCAAATAAGTACATCCACACAGCACCAGATATTTAAGGGCTATTTATGATTTCCACTATTTACTTGTTTAAATAAGTGTGACACATTTAAAATATTTAAGATATATATGTATGTGTGCATATGCATAATACATATATATTATACTAACTATATATTAAATATCTAGTTATATAAAATTAAATAAGGCATGTAATAGGGCTTTTTCACACGATTTAAGTCTTGAGGCTTTTGTGTGCGTGTGTGTTCACACATGGTGGCATATTTCTTACTACACGAAGAAGGAAAGTAGACCATTCCCTTAATTATAGATAAGCAACCCCAAATTAATCAAATTTTAATTTATAAATTTGTGGCACAAAAGGCAGAGAGAAAAGACATCTCGCTAACAAAGGAGTAAGAATTACATTGATAACAGATTTCTTAAAAGTAACAATAGAAATGAAAAATCAAGGGATTCTTCATAGTGCTTGAGAAAATAACTATGAAATAAAAATAGTGTACTAAGCTAATCCAGCTTTAAAAAACAAGAGTAAAATCATAATATGTTCAGGTAAAAAAAATCAAATTTTCCACTAATAGGCTGAATTAAAAAATATATTTCGAGGAGGAGGAAAATATGGAGAAAATGCAAGACATAAAAACAAATAGTAAGAAAAAGTTTTGAACATTTATTAAATCTAGACAAATGCTATCTGGTTTAAAGCAATATTAATGCTGCTACTTAAAATAAAAAGTGATTTTTAAAGAACAGTAATAAAGTACAGGAAATTAAGAGCATATAAATTAGAGGATATCAGGTCTTTATGAGGTCCTTATATTTTAGGGGGGAGGAAAGGGGCTAAAAATAGGGTTTAAGATATTGTTAAGCTTTGTACTTGAGTAACCAAATATGCATGATAAAAGTTCAGGAGGGATCACTAAAATAGTAGTAATATTAAGATTAATTCTAAATCTAGTTTGAAATTTTAACATGTTAAACTTTGGGCTTCATTCAATATTCATGATATAATTTCCAGACTAACCTCTAAAAGGGTAGAAATGGATGAATTCAAAACCCGGTGAATTTTTTTTTAATGTGGAAAAATGAGAAAAATAAACTACAGCAACTCAAAAAACCACAACCAATCCTAAAGAATGCAAGAAAGGGTAGAAGAAGAAAGAAGACAGGGAAGACAGGGATAAGTAGAAATTATAAACTTGATCTGAACTTGCTATTTAAAAGACAGAGATAATGAAATTGTATTTTTAAAATCCTAGCTTATAAATACGAATTCAGAATATACCAGCCTTGATCCCTAAATAGCTCATAAAGACTTCTATAGCGTAAAGACACAGATTTTTTTTTATTTTTATTTATTTATTTATTTATTTTTATTTTTTTTTTATAAATTAATTTTTATTGGTGTTCAATTTACCAACATACAGAATAACACCCAGTGCTCATCCCGTCAAGTGTCCCCCTCCGTGCCCGTCACCCATTCACCCCCACCCCCCGCCCTCCTCCCCTTCCACCACCCCTAGTTCATTTCCCAGAGTTAGAAGTCTTTATGTTCTGTGTCCCTTTCTGATATCTCCCACACATTTCTTCTCCCTTCCCTTATATTCCCCTTCACTATTATTCATATTCCCCAAATGAGTGAGAACATACACTGTTTGTCCTTCTCCGATTGACTTACTTCACTCAGCATAATACCCTCCAGTTCCATCCACGTTGAAGCAAATGGTGGGTATTTGTTGTTTCTAATGGCTGAGTAATATTCCATTGTATACATAAACCACATCTTCTTTATCCATTCATCTTTCAATGGGCACCGAGGCTCCTTCCACAGTTTGGCTATTGTGGACATGGCTGCTAGAAACATCGGGGTGCAGGTGCCCCGGCGTTTCATTGCATCTGAATCTTCGGGGTAAGGAAAGACGATCCACTGGAAGAAAGACAGTCTCTTCAATAAATGGTGCTGGGAAAATTGGTCATCCACATGCAGAAGAATGAAACTAGACCACTCTCTTGCACCATACACAAAGATAAACTCAAAATGGATGAAAGATTTAAATGTGAGACAAGATTCCATCAAAATCCTAGAGGAGAACACAGGCAACACCCTTTTTGAACTTGGCCACAGTAACTTCTTGCAAGATACATCCACGAAAGCAAAAGAAACAAAAGCAAAAATGAACTATTGGGACTTCATCAAGATAAGAAGCTTTTGCACAGCAAAGGATACAGTCAACAAAACTCAAAGACAACCTACAGAATGGGAGAAGATATTTGCAAATAACATATCAGATAAAGGGCTAGTTTCCAAAATCTATAAAGAACTTATTAAACTCAACAGCAAAGAAACAAACAATCCAATCATGAAATGGGCAAAAGACATGAAGAGAAATCTCACAGAGGAAGACATAGACATGGCCAACATGCACATGAGAAAATGCTCTGCATCACTTGCCATCAGGGAAATACAAATCAAAACCACAATGAGATACCACCTCACACCAGTGAGAATGGGGAAAATTAATAAGGCAGGAAACAACAAATGTTGGAGAGGATGTGGAGAAAAGGGAACCCTCTTACACTGTTGGTGGGAATGTGAACTGGTGCAGCCACTCTGGAAAACTGTGTGGAGGTTCCTCAAAGAATTAAAAATAGACCTGCCCTACGACCCAGCAATTGCACTGTTAGGGATTTACCCCGAAGATTCAGATTTTTTTTTTAAATCAAGGGAATGTAAAAGATATACCCAGGGTACTATCAACAAAAGGTAGCTGATGTCTGAATATTAGTATCATACAAAGAATGCGTTAAGACAAAAGCATTATCAGGAAAATATAATTATTATATAGTAAATAATAAAGAGTTCAATTCACCAATAAGATAAAAAAATAAACTTGTCTTCATCTACTAATTTAACTCTACAATATATAAATCAAAAATGCATAGAACTGCAAGAAGAAGGCAGCCTGGGTGGCTCAGCAGTTTAGTGCCACCTTCGGCCCAGGGTGTGATCCTGGAGACCCTGGACGGAGTCCCAGGTCGGGCTCTCTGCATGGAGCCTGCTTCTCCCTCTGCCTGTGTCTCTGCCTCTATCTCTCTCTCTGTCTCTCTCATGAATAAATAAATAAAATCTTTAAAAAATTAAAAAAGTTTAAAAAGAACTGCAAGAAGAAGGGTGCCTAGATAGCTCAATCGGTTAAGCATCAGATCATGATCTTAGCTGAAATCAAGTAGCCAAACTAGGATGTACATGGGAAGGATTAAATAGTAACTGACTCACCTGGGAAAGACATAAAAATTAAGTGAGGTAAATAATATAAAGGAAAGTTGCTGACATATGGAAAACAATCTGTGGATAGGATAAAAAATAGTCTTCTTTTAGCTATGTTAAAATATGTTGTATTTTACCAAATCCTTCACCCCTCCCTCCCTATTGCTTATGAAACCTCTTGGGTTTAGAATCAAGGGTATAGAAAATTAGGGTATTAACTGTAGGGTTGTGTGTTTGGTTTTTCTGGGGGATGATTTTACTAGATTCTGGATAATGCAGACACTCTTCAGCTATCTTTAGTATGAGGCTCTTTGCCAAGGGGAGGGCAGAAAGGAAAAGCAGAAATTGGGAAGTTATTGTCAGGTGAGAAGGTAAATCAAAGCTGCCAGATTGTGATACTCAGAATGATCCCAAAGAGTCAAATAAATGGGTCATTCTTCTTCTTTTTTTTTCTTTTAAGATTTTATTTATTTATTCATGAGAGAGACACTGAGAGAGAGGCAGAGACATAGGCAGAGGGAGAAGCAGGCTCCCCGCGGGTTACCCGATGTGGGACTTGACCCCAGGATCCCGGGATCATGACCTAAGCCAAAGGTAGACGCTCAACCACTGAGCCACCCAGGTGCCCCCAAATGGGTCATTCTAATAATAATTTGAGCCATATATTATATTTAGATTGTTCCAGATCTTAGCAGTGGAATCAGAATGAGTATTGAACTCTGATTTTAAATGTGCATTACCTTTTTACTATGTCACATGTAAATCACAGAAATACTTTTTAGTGTCATTTCACATTTCTGAGTATTTTCTCTAGGTCCCTCTGCTAATTCCTGGAAACTCTCCATTCAGAGTTGGACTCATAATCAGATTTGGCCAGTCAATACCAAGGCAACTGTCTGTATGTTTTCTTTCCACTGTATCACAGGATGCCAACACACAGCTTAAGAAACAGTCAGGAAAATGAAGCCTGTTTCTTGAGGGCCTGATGAAGCAAGACAAAGTCAATTAACATCTGATTCCTCACAGGTTTCTGCAAGCAAATTGTTGCAATTACCCAAAGCCAGTGAGCAAATTGTGAGATAATTAAAAGGGGCAGTCATGGTCCTGCCACTGCTGTCAGAAATTCCGTAAGAAGCTGATTAAGGCACATTTTTAAACATGCGAAGTTTGCTGCAGGAGAGTTTTCCCCTCTAATGACAATGTACATATTAAAATACAACTGCTCTATATTTTATGTAATTTTAAGTACATTTCAAGTGTTATGTGCTTATTTGCATTTTGTATTCTTTACAGTTTACTGTTTTCATTTGCATATAAAATAAATGCAACATCTTTACAAAGTGTGTGTAGTATATACACCGTTGTCACAGCCAGGACATTTTACAGCTCTATGGAATAAAAGATAGACTCCACTGTTACTGTTTATAGTCTGTAATAGGCAACATAAAAACAAAGTCCACATTAGTTATGTAGACAGCATACTTTTATGAGCCTGTTAAACTTTGTTTTCACAGGCTACTTAGTCATTTCAAACTAGAGCCTAAACAAACTACCCATATATTTACTCTGTTTGTCACCAAGAGTTAAGATTTGATCTCATTATGTAGGTGGTCATTAATGCAGAATTGCAGACATTTCTATATCATGTTTACAGAAGAAGCTACCAAGAACCAAAATGGAATTGGACCAGCAGATAGGAGGTGACAAGATTTCTTTCTTAAAGTGGCATCTTCAATGAGCCTTCGGAGCGGATAGAAATCGGGTTTTCCAGCTGAGATGGTTCAGATAAAGATTTGTAATCCTGCAGTCATAAGGACTTATTTAAAAAAAAAAAATCCACTCCTATCTCTAAAGGGGAGGGAGTTGTAAATTGTTTGCTCAATTTTACATTTTTGCACTTTGAGATAATTCAATGAAATTTGTTGTCCATTGTTTTTCAAAGGATACACAACTGATATATTTGCTCTGAAGAGTATGGCCAGAATGATGAATAAAAGGCAAATCGCATGGAGAACATTTTCAAAGTAATATAGGCTTGTTTGGGGTTGACTTCCTGGAAACGATAATGTGCGTACAGCTAAGAAGGAGGTAAGTTAAAGGTGTGGACGTCCAGAAAGTGCTCCAGGCAGAGGGAAGAGTGGTATAGAGACCATAGGTAAGAGTGGGCCAAATATTCAAGAGAAACAAACAAGAGGCCAAAATGACGAGAGCAAAATAAAGCATTTGAATTTTATAATGGAAATTGATGTGACTGAAATATAACTTATGTGGCAATTATTTATTAGGATGATACATCTTTTTATAAGAGCTGATATTTTATCCACTCAAGAGTTGACAGTCCGAAAATTTACTTATATTCATTCATTCACCAAATGCTGAATGCATACCTACTATGAGCTAATAATGTAGGGCATTGGGTTGTATTAATGAAAACAATAGCCCAAGACTCGTATTTTAATGTCATTGACCAATGACCATGGCCAATCAGGCTGTATCCCAAATTTAAAATAGATTAATACTAGAAATTCTATTTTTGTAGCACATCTCATGAATACATCAAAAGAGAAATCTCTCCATAGATGTCTAAGATAATGAGTAATTTAAAAACTGACATGTAATAATAAAATAGGAATGATAAAAATCAGTGGGTGACAAAATACTTAAACATAAATGGAAGAATTCCCATTATAGTCAGAAAAGAGCCAGGACAGCCATCATTACACCAATTATTCTAGAAGTTCTAGTTAATGCTGTAAAACTGACAACCAAAAAAGGAAGACTACATGTCGCTCTTTGTAGATGAATTATTCTACCTCATGAAAGCTTATGAGAGTGGAGTAATTATTAGAAATCATAATCAAATCTCATAGGAAGCTTTTCTCCCCCCCGCAAATACATACAGATATCAATAATTTCCCTATACATGCTAGAAATAGCCAGCTTGAAAATATGATATCCACACACTAAGAACTAGGAGAAGTTATGGGAAATTAAAGCAATGATTCAAATAAGGTAACTTTAACTGAGACTACTCAATAATATATTCTCTAAAATTAGTTTATAAGTGTTTGGTAGTTACAGTTAAAATCTGATTTGGTATTAACTGGTGAGGTGGTTTTTTAGTTCATCTAAATAATAATAATTTCAGTACAGACAAGAAAAATGGCGAAATTAGGGGAGGGGTAAAGGACAATAAAACTACAAAAATTAAAATATGTGATATAACCCAAAGAATAGAAAAGCTGGACTAACAGAAAACCCAGAAGTAGACACATATGTGTAGTTGATTGATAATAAAGTTAAAAAGTCAGATCCATGAAGAATGGACTCACCCATAAACAGTGCCTTTCTTAGACAGCTTGTCCTAGAATATCATTCCCTTGTGCTTTCAGCTCACTGATGGAATCAAACATTATCACTGCTGAGAATTTCACCTTCCTTCTGGGGCCAGCAAGGATAAATTCAAACAATGAGTTATTTCATAGCAAAAAAAAAAAAAATCCCCCCAAGACAACAAAAAAAAACAAAATATAACCCACAAATACATGCACACACATATTCACTCACACATACAATGACCAAACTCCCAAATTAGCTTTTTCTGTAAAATTTTGTCATGAAAAGTACTATTTTATTAAGTCAAGAAGGTTGTTTTTTGTTTTTTGTTTTTTGTTTTTTTTTTTCCCTCACTTTCCAAATGCCATGGACTCCTGTAGATTGGCCCTAAGACTTCCATTACCAGAAATGGCTCCTTTATCAAAAAAGTATTTAGGATGTCCATATTTGGAATGTGAGATGGATTGCATGGCATTAAAAATCAGCTTATATCCATCAGGCATCCACAAACCAACGATTGCCATGACGCTAACATTGGCCAACCCTGACTTTTTGGCATTTAATGGACTCTGCCATCAGATCTTCCGCCACCGTGGCTACACAATGCAGGGGACACTGGGTGGATGCCTGCATGATCTTATTTTGGTCTAGAGAAATACGAAAGTTAAAATGTTTTATCTTACTTGAGTTTGGCCTATCTACTCAGTACAAATAAAGAAGCACCCATACACGTGTATGCACACACATACACACATGTCCAAAGCTCATGTGTTTGTATCACCTAAATGAAAGCTTTTCCTAACAATTTAGGACATACACATAATGTGGATATGTAATATTGCATGTAATGTAATATGTGCATTATGGGGACTATGTAATAACAGGTACATATGAATGTGTATATATCACACACACAAGTACGATAAACACACACACCCAATACATATATATGATTAATTACATCATCATTATAGATATATATATAAGATATATATAAGTTATATATAGATATATATAGGATATATATCTATATCTGTATCTGTATCTATATCTATATCTATATATCTTTTAAGAGAATTCCCTGAAGTCTATTTGTTTCACATCAAAGGGCACACATACTATTTAGAGCTTTAAAAATAAATTTCCCATTCTTCCCTCAGAACGTTTTTGCCACCTGTTCATCAGGTTGGGAGGCTGGAGATTAGAGTAGAGGAAAATGTCCTCTTCTAGGAAAAAGTTTCCTTCTCAAGTTAACTCATAAAATAGTTAAGTTGGATGCAGGGATGAGAGTAAAATACAATTATTCAATAGATTTAATTCAATAGATTTAAATTTAATTAAAATTTAATTTGTTAAAATGTCCCTCTAGGGTGGACATTTGTGGTTGAGATCCTGCCTTTGGCTCAGGTCATGATCCCAGGGTCATGGGATCGAGTCCTGCATCGGGCTCCCTGCAGCCTGCTTCCCCCTCTGCCTGTGTCTTTGTGTTTCTCATGAATAAATAAATAAAATCCTTAAAAAACAAAAATAAATAAAAAATAAAAATAAATAAAATGTCCCTCTAGAGACATTTTAACTACAGAGGATCTTTTAAGAACCTTCACTATAGAGACTCTTAAGAGACTCTAACTATGGAGGGCAAACTCAGGGTCGCTGGAGGGGAGGGGCTAAATGGGTGATGAGCATTAACGGCACTTGTGATGAGCACTGGGTGTGATATGTAAGTGATGAATCCTAAATTCTATCCTGAAACCAATACTACACTATATATTAACTAACTTGAATTCAAATAAAAACTTGGGAAAAAAAACTTTTTCTTAAAGAAAAAAAGAAAATACAATGTTCCTTTAGAATTTACAAGCCCAAACTACATTGAGCTATAATTGCAATAATTATCCAACTAACAAAAAGTCACAGTTACCTGGAATAGCTTTGTTTCTCAACTTGCCAGGGTGCTTATGGTAATTTTTCTCAAAAGAATCTTTTCTATATTTAACAAGTTTTAAATAATGACTAGATGTGCACCTAGGAGGGAGACTGGGAGATCATGATTTCAACCCCAGCCTAACAAGATTGTGTCACAGTTTCTATTAACCTTTTGCGTTCAGCACCCAATCATCCTGTGGGAAATGCACAAGGACAGAGGAATAAGCAGGATGAACTCATTGATCCCTAGGAGCCAAAAGAATATAGGACTTAAAGATTTGTTCACTGATTTTGAACAGAGCTATTAACAAAAGTCTACTCCCACATATAGTCACCCCACCCCCCTTCCTGAAGGAACTGAATGAATAGGACACTGATTCAATGTGTGGCTGATCCAGAGCAAGGCAGCAGAGGTACCTGTCTGTGATTTTCATTAGTGTTGGGCTGAGTCTGCCTCCATTGGTTGTGGCCAGAGTATCACATTTCCCTTTAATATTTCTAAACCACTTTGGCTCTTTGAATGTTTCACCTTAATGCTCCAGCTATCTCAACAGTACATATAAGCTCGATTAAGGTTATCCGAACATGTAACCTCTCCAGGATTGTACCTCTTGGGTCCTCATCAAATCTGCTTTGTCATAGAGCAGACGGATGAAACGAGCGTGTTACTAAGAAGGAAAGAAATCGGTCCAACTTCTAATAGGCTTATGATTCATCCTTTGACGGCTCACAGGCCTTTCTGGACAACAGCGATTGGCCATCTGGTTTCATTGGGGATGATAAATTCAGCAATAAACATGACTCTTGGTCTTCTGTCCCTCTAAACCCAAGTCACAAATATTGTGAGTCAGATGTCCCCACCCAACAACACAACAGCTCCTTAGCTCAAATGCTCCTTTGACATAGCCCATGCCACCCAACTTCAATTATGCCTGGGCTACATTTCTTTTGGAGGCACTACAGGATTTTTTTTTCTCTAACACACCACACACACGCACACACACACACACACACACACACACCACAATTTTTTTTTTTTTTAAGGAGGCAGAGACATCCAGCCAAATAAACTACGTTAAGCAGTGGGTTCCATTTTAGGTGTTGACAGTGTATAATAAATCCAGGCCTACCTAACATTTACAGGAACGTTATAAAATGAGTGAAATGGCATGAACTGGTTGCCAGGCCAACCAGACAAACACAATAAACAGGCAGCAGTGACAGGAGTAAGTTACACCATCTCTCCGGTCTGAAATATATCACTTTACATTAGTCTTTGACCACTTTGAAAGCTCTTTGTTTTATATTTTTCAAAATGCTCTTTTACAGCATAGATTACCATTAAATCTTTTCAGATGAGGAAGTTTCTTTTTTTTTTTTTCTTCCTGGACTTGCATAGCTCTAGAAAGTGAACATTTATTTTTATTTTAACTCTAATTAAAAAATAAATTCAAGCCTTAAGAACAATGTTAAGGCTCAAATCCTAAAAGTCCCTTCTGGCAGATTAAAAAGAAAAAAAATTTTCCCTAGACTAGAAAGAAAATAAACAATAACAGTAGTTAGTACACTTCGTTGGTTTAAAATGTTCTGTTAAAATGGCAGCTTTTTGCAGTTCTATTTAACTCTTTAAAAGTCAGTCTGCATTCTGAAATATTTTCTCTCCTAATGAAGAATGCATTTTATTATAAACATGGAGTTCTAGAACATTTTAGCTGGAAGGATCTTAGAAATCATCAAATTACTCCTTGATTTGGCAGAGTAAAAAATGAAATAGATAAATTAGGGTTTTAAAAATAATCATTAAAAATAATGACATCTGATTTCTGTTATTTATACTCTACAAAAGTATTTACTTTTATGCCTTTAGCCAATATTCACATAAGTGAAATAAGCTCTCCCTCACTTATTTTCAGCTTCGGCTTTGAACAGCAAAGTAAAATAGAATGATTTAAAATTTTCCATACAAAATGAAATAAAACTATGCCTGTAAGACATACGTAGAATACTTTTAAAACTCAGTTTAACTAAATTTGTTTGACCCATAGGAAATATTGCCAGATTATCAACTATCCTGAAAGGCATGTTTGTGGATAGGGTGACCAACTTGTCCCAGTTTGCTTGAGACATTCCACATGTGAGCCTGTGCTTCAGAAAACCCCTCAGGTCTGGGCAGAAAGGTACAATTGGTTACCTATTTGTGCAAGTAATTTATTTATTCTCCTTGTTTTTCAATATAGTTCGATAAGATAAAAACTTATCTGTAAGTTACTCTGAGGAAAATTTCACCCCTACCCCAAAACGTGAAAAGTGAGATAAGTTCCATGATGGTGGTTCATTTCTTAATAATCAATAGAATCCATATTTCAAATCTATTTCTACAGTTGGAGTAGTAGGTTTAGTACGAGGCACTCAGAATATAGTCAACCTATGCATCATTTCAAGTTTCTAAATTGTAGCTGGATCAGCAGAAAAAAATTCACTGGATGATGGTCTGGAAGAAACTAGCTTAGTTTCCCACTGACTAGTTTATCATTTCTCCAATTGTACTACCAGGACTTGGTATTAAGGAAAACAACCTAAACATTAGGGGAAATCAGAGACAGAGAAAGGACAGCAAGGTTAGAGGGAGCCCTTTGGGAACTTGGTACAGTACATCATAAATCTCCAATGCTCCTTAGAAATAATACCATGTAATGCTTTGAAATCTCCAAAATAGATTGACATTTTAGTATAAATGGTACATTCATTTTATCAACTGGAGAAAAGGCATTGTTCTTGCTTCGTGTGGGCAGAATTATAAGTCAACTCTACAGAGATCCCTCTCTTATGTTTCATTTTCTAATTCTCTATTTTTGTCCTGTAATATGCAGCATGACATCTAACAAAGCTTGAGAAAATTTTCTGATCAAAATGTTTCCACTAATGAATAAATGTATGTAGATCAACTGTACTAATAGTCCAGGTTCTTCATGCCTTGCTGTTCCCGCACTATTTGCCACATGACTTTGAAGTTCCATTTTCTAAATTGATGGGTCTATTTCCTCATCCTTTGTGATGAATCTGTGATGTACTTTAGTCAACAGAATGCCATGGAGTGAGGATGCACCAGTTCTAAGCCCAGACACAAAGATCATATGCATGTCTATGTTCTCTCTCTTGACCCTCTACCTCTACCATGACAACACATCTGTGCTAGTCTGCTAGAGAATGAGGAACACAGGCCCCTGTGATATGATTCCCAGCTAATAGCTATCAAACAGCCAGGCCATCGACTGACTCGACTGATCCCATTGGAGACTGAAAACCATCCAGCTGAGCCCAGCCTAAAAGAGTAACTAACTCCTGGACTCAAGATTTTTCAGATGCTTATTATTGTGAGCTGTTTATTTTAAAGGTGGTTTGTTTTATACTATTACTATGATAATAGATGACCAGTAGAAAGTCAAGAGGCCCTGAATCCCACCCCCATCAAAATACACAGACTCTGTAAAAAATTACAAAGGAGTTGTGGTGCTGATACCTCCTAATACCATCTGGGGGTTCGACTGCAACTTAACTGAGCCCATACTCTAAGCCAGTCAATGCTCATATGCTTCCTCTTGGCTGCTTGATGATCCTCCCTGAAGTAACAGTACCTCAACATGTACTCAGGCTTGGCCATCGTGGCCACAAGGTATATTTACCTGGCAAGTCATTCCAAAAAACAAAAACAAAAAACAAAAAAACAAAAAAAAGGAAAAAAGAAAAAGAAAAAGAAAATCTGATTTCAAAAATCACACACATACAACACAAAGAGACTGAACACCCTCCATGAAATCTCTATTTTATCAGCATATACCTATAGATCCTATTGTATTGGTACAATGCCATAATGAGCCTCTAGATTTCAAGAATGCAGGGAGACTACTTGAGAAGGCAATTGGCATATGTCTTTTTAAATTTTAGGCTATGGCAACTGACTACCGCAGCTAGAGCTAATTAACCAATTGATTAATCAATACACTGATGCTAGAGCTCCATCCATGACCAGCATAACAACTGCACTTCCAAAGATACTGATTTCAGCACACACACTAGAATGCTGCTAAAAGATATAATTTCCATATTTTAGTGGATTTAATTTCTAAGCTATTATTGCTAACTCTCAATTCCTTCTGTTAACTGGGTTCTGTATACAGTATCTAGTGAAGAAATATTTATAACTTAAATTTCCTGATCTTCAGTATTATCAGAAGTTTGGCACACACGAATTGCTTGCTTTGTTAAATGGATACAATAATTATGAACCAACAAAGAGAGATGATTAAATGCCCTATATGAAAATATAACTTACTTTAATAATTAGGCACACTGAGGCATGCCTGGGTGGCTCAGTAGGTTAAGTGTCTGACTCTTGATTTCAGCTCAGGTTTGTGAGATTGAGCCCTGCATCAGGTTTCATGCTCAGTGCAGAGTCTGTTTGGGATTCTATGTCTCTCTCTCTGCCCCTCCTCACACTTGCCCTCTCTTTCTCTCAAATGAATAAGTGAATAAAATCTAAAGAAAAATAGACATATGATCATTGTATAAAACAAAATATAGGATAACATTAGAAATATGATTATAGGGGCATATATAAATGATAAATATAAAATAAGACCTGAGAGAATGCCGACAAGCTACAGAAGATGGATACTTCTTGGGCCATGAGAGGCCAGACTTTCTAGCCTCCTGTAACTACTTTGACACCATTCTTACCACATCTTATGGCCATTTCTGCTGTGCAGCTTCAAATAATGAAAAAGAAATACGTAAAACAGATTGCCTGTTGACCAGCCATGGCCACTCCCATTCTTGAAAACTACCCTCAGAAAATAAACAGTAATGAAAGGGAACTGAAAGTGGGAAGAGAGGGGAAAAAATGGGGAGAAAGGACAGTATTGAATGTCATGGACTGCCCTGAAATACAAGAAGCCTTGTTTTCTGATGCCCAAGTTTGACAATATTTCACTTAAAATGTTAATGGAATAAATGGTGAGCTGTCTAAACAGTTTAGCAACAGAAACTGCTAACTAATCAGTCTGTGTAGCTGTTCACAGCAGACTAAAGCTGCCTTGGTGCATAAACCCATTCTCAAGTTCTGCTCAGGTTCATCTGTGTTATTTCCCTCTGCCACCCTTCCCAATCCTTCCTACCATGCTGTTTGGAAATCTCTAGAGGAAGGGTGGAGTGAGCCCCATGACTCCTGCTCTCTTGCCATTTTTAGCTGCCTGCAACCTTTCCTGGCTGCCACAATTTATAGACTTGGGCTCAGTGGCCTTGCCAAATAACAAGCGTCTGGCTCATGAACCCTGAGGTGGACTCCCATTAAATGGAAACGTGTCCACTCCACCATAGGAAAGCAAAGAAGGGGCTTGAAATGTCAATGTGTGAAAAGTCAAGGTTAATGGAGTGCAAGATTTTTACAAGAGAACCACCACCCTGCAATGACTAATTAAACTGAGTGAGGTCCAGATGGCAAGCATCTTTAAAGATGCCAATTATAGATTCAAATGTTTTTGTGTGACACTGTTTTCCTAGAAAGATTAAGGAGGAATGACGACTTGCTTTTGGTGTTAGGCACCATTTTATTCCACTGGAGATCTGACCAATGCCTGCCCTGGGCTGCCCCTGTGTGCACAAGTGATGCTAACTTCATAATAGATCCTGGGCATAGAGAACATTTAAGAATCTGTGGCCAGCCCAGAAAAAGAGAGTGGATCCTGTTGAAGAATCGGCTTGCCCACATTTGTATTGCCACACTTCTGCACAGTTACTGCAGGCTGGGACAAGTTGGAATGAAGTGTACCCAAATTCTTCACTGAGACACAGAGAAGTCACATAGATCACTTTTGTCTTTTACTGAGTTTCATATTTAGATAGTATTCCTCAGTCTATTATTTTGCTCAATAGCCCTGCACAGATGGATACTATAGATTGGTATCAAAAATAGTTCATGTTCTGGGCACCTGGGTGGCTCAGTGGTTGAGCATCTGCCTTTGGCTTAGGTCATAATCCCCAAGTCCCACATCAGGCTCCATGCTCAGTGGGGAGCCTGCTTCTCCCTCTGCCTATGTCTCTGCCTCTGTGTGTGTGTGTCTGTCATGAAAAAATAAACAAAATCTTTTTTAAAAAAATAGTCCATGTTCAAAGCACTTTAACAAACTCTGCAAGAGACTGAATTAAAAATGTTTCCTTGCTATATGAATTTTCAGCTCCTTTATCTCACAATGATATACCATCAACTTCTGAAAAATAATGAGATAATGTATATTTGTTCTACTTCTAACACAGATGTATACACACATACATACACACACACACACACACACACACACACACACACCCATCAATGGCTTTCAGACTTTAAATTGTTAGATTTAAAAAAAATCTTGTGGATGTAGTTTGAGAGCAATACTAGATAATTAAGGTTTCCAGGAAGAGGAAAAATGACAAATCTGGCATTTGGGGGCATTATTCTGGCAAAGGCATCAGGATATCATGAAACAAAGTGATAAAGCAAAGAGATTAGCTCACTGTTTGGTTTGTTTCTCACTGTAATCCTTATATTAGATGTTTAAAGACTGCTAAAAAGGGAATGAAAAGAGAAACATGGATATAAGAGCAAACTGAAAGGTTTGTGGAACTTTCTATACCCTGAGAGCAAGGAAGAGGTCAAAGATGACTCTGAGGTTTCAAGACTGGAGAGAAAATATATCAATAAAAGTTGGAGTGGGGAACTGGAGAGAAATTCAGGTTTGTACTGGTGGAATTTGAAGGAATGGGAATCTTTTGGAGATATAATGGTAACATGGAGAGAGAGCCTAGCAAAATTAGCACATAATACTCAGACATACAATTTGTTCCAAAAGGAAGAAATGTTAGGTTTGTGGTGTCAATGATGGACCTGCGGAGTTATCCTGCATGATAGGAAAGCAAACAGTAAAAATGACAGCTGAGAAAAACTTGAAGGGCTAAGGGGGAAATGTTTTAAGGGGTATTCTTTGACTCCATGGCCACCTAAAGGAATCATATAGAGATTAGTGTGTGTACACTGTGTGTGTGTGTGTGTGTGTGTGTGTGTGTGTGTGGTGGGGAGGCAGTGGGGAAAGGGGTATTGTTTGTGCTTGTGCATGAATAGTTGCTAAATAATATTTTCCATAAAGAAACATGGAAATGAGTTGACTTTCATGGAAGTTAATAAAAACAACTTTGGCTAGTATTACTGAGCATGAATTAAAGTCCCAGAAATACTTGACCTAGAGAATCATTAAAATAACATTATGCAGATACCACCCTTTCCTTTATCCAACAATTGTATCGAGGTATATTATACATATCTTAACATCTATCCATTAAAAGTATAGAATTAAATGATTTTTGACAAATTTACTGTGCTGTGCAACCATTACCACAATCCTGTTTTAGAACACTTTCTCATCCCAGTAAGATCAAGGCTTAAAGTTAATAGCTGCTCCCAACCCCAGCTCTAAGCATTTACTTTTTTCCTCTCCGCATTTTCTGCAGATTCCATTCTATCCTTATCTTCATCTGAGAAAACATTATCTTTTTCCTTGTTCTAAATAAAATTGCCCCATTCAGTATGCAATATAAGAAACAGAACGTCTTTGAAACATAAAACAACAACCCAAAGTAGCTGACACTGAAACATAGTACCTTACAGAATGGAAGATGGGAGATGTTTCTTACACTAAGTTCCTGTTTTCCATGCTCAAAAAAAGTAAACAAGGAACTAAATGTGATGCTTCTGCTTCAGTCTAACAAGTAAGATCCTTTAAGAAACCCAGCACAGGATCTGAACAACAAAGTCAATGAACTAACCAAACACAATAGTAACAGACAAATACAAACTGATGGTTGCCAGAAGCAAAAGAAGTGGAGGATGGATGAAGTAGGGGAAGGGATTAAGAGGTATAATATTCCAGCTGCAAAATAAATAATGTACAGGGATGTAATTTAGAACATGGAGAATATAGTCAATAATATTGTAGCAACTTTGCATGGTGACAGATGGTAACTAGACTTATTGCAGTGAACATTTTATAATGTACATAAATATCAAATCACCACGCTATACACCTGAAAGTGACACAATATTGTATGTTAATTATTTGAAGGAAAGAAGGAGGGAAGGAAGGAGGGAAGGAGGGAGAGAGGGAAGGAAGAAAGGAAGAGGGAAGGAAGGAAGAGATAAGGAAGGAAGGAAGGAAGGAAGGAAGGAAGGAAGGAAGGAAGGAAGGAAGGAAGGAAGGAAGGAAGAAACCTGGCATCAGTAAGAAAATAAGTAATGTTTTACCCTGGGCTGAGTTTTCAGACATCACTAGCCTGGCTAGGTTAAGTTTGCAGAAAACGACATTTGGCATTCTCCAGGAGAAAGCCTGATAGGCTATTGCATTGCAAAGACAGCCGCTGTGGTCAGCAAGGTATTCTGATTTGGCCCAAAGTTTGAGAAGAGGGTAGAATTGGGCCACATGGAAATTGGCGCTCAGAGGAATTGCATCTGGAAGGCGAACTTTCCAGGCTGCTGACGGCTCAAAATGTCAAATTGTTTGAAAAAACAAACAATCTGACATAACAGATCCATGCAATGAAGTTTTCAAGATGTTCTCAACAGAACATGCAGCAGTTGGCACAAGAAACCTACTCCCCAACCCCCAAATACTGTCCCAATAACCAAAAGAAGACAAAACTTTGAGACTTACATAAAGTTGTTGGAAAACCAATTCCACTGGATAAATTTCTCCTGCTCTTCCATTCATACAGTAATAATTGAATATTCTCTGTTAGACTCAACTTTTTTTTTCAAATGGCCCAGCCTCCTACATGTGGTATGTGTGCATTCCTACCCCCTGAAAGGACACAGTCTACATAGTCCACATGTATTGAAACATTAAGCCTTACAGATACCACAAAGGCTCAGACAAAAGTAAAGAAACTTGTTCAAAATTACCTGTGAATGGAATATTCCTTCGATGAGCTGATAATTGATAGTTGAGCCCATAAAGCAGCCATTGGACAATCGAGATAAAAAGACAGTTGGTAAGAAGTATGAGATGGTAAAACTTCTGGGAATTTCTAAAATACAGTCTAACTACACAAAGTATGAAAGTGAGCTTATTCTTTCAGAAGATATTTGTGGTTCACTGGTAGGCTGCTTGGCGTTTCAATTGTGGTTTCTTTATTCTCACTCATCCTTAAAAAATGTGATGAGTGTAATAAGCTTTGTATCCATTTTCAGGGCACAGTGCGTATGAAGTCTACCCAGCTCCTATCTGGCAAGCGCCTTCCTGCTTCTGCAAATTTCTTTCACCACTCAACCCTGTGCCTGGCCTTCCATTATCTTCCTCAGCCACCTGTGTTACCATTCTGGTATCAAATCTTTCAAGCTCCGAAGTGTTTTTCAAATGTTCCATCTTCTCAATTTTGTGCTGTGTCTCTATCAATGATTAATAAAACGAAAGTCTGAGAAATATGAGCATGTATGCTTTGAAAATGTCATGTCTATTAGGCACTTTAATTTTTCAAAAATTTCAGCAATGAAAAGAAGGCAAAGAAATCCCAATCCAGGGGAAAAGCTAAGTGGTATCCATCTAGATATGCTCCATATCTACTTTTCCTAGGCTTTTTTTGTAGGGAGGAGGGAACATTTTTGTATTATTAAGATTTTTCTCTTTAGAGGTGTTCAAGGTTCACTGCAAAACTGGGGAAGACACAGAGATTTCACGTAGGGTCTCTCTCCCCAACACTTACACAGCCTCCCTCACTGTCAACATCCCCCACCAGAGAGGCACACATTACCACTGAGGAGCTTACATTGACACATCATTGTCACCCAAAGTCCATACCCCATCCTGTACGTTCTATGGGTTTGGACAAAAGTTTAGTGACAGGTATCCATTAATATGGGTAAAAACCTGATCTTTTTGCCATCTCCATAGTCTTGCCTTTTCCAGACTATCATGTAGTTGGAATCATACAGTATGCAGACTTTCAGACTTCTTTTCACTTCTTTTTCACTTAGCAACCTGCATTTAAGTTCCCTTCGTGTCTTTTCATGACTTCATGGCTCATTTCTTTTTAGCAATAAATAATATTTCATTATCTGAACGGACCACAGTTTATCCACTTACATACCGAAGGACATCTTGGTTGCTTTCAAAGCCTGGCAATTATGAGTAAAGCTGCCTTAAACATCTGTGTACAGGTTTTTGCGTGGACATAGGTTTTGAACCTGTTTGGGTAGTTAGCAAGGAGCAGAGTTTGCAGGATGATATGATAATGGCATGTTTCGTTTTGTAAGAAACCTTCAGGCTGTCTTCCAGCGTAGCTGCACCATTTCACATTCCCATCAGCAATGAAGGAAAATTTCTGTTGCTCCACATCCTTGCCAGCATTTGGTATTATCAGGGTTCCTATGACTTTAACAATAATATCTGGGGGGGCATGTCCATCTGATGGGTTAATAGGACTATCAAGAAAAATTGCTTTGGAAAAACAGACAAAGCAAACTACCATGCCTAGAAGTTAGTCCTTTCTTTACAAAAAAAAAAAAAAGATTGTCTCATTTTAATTTTAGGCTTTTCCTTCTTTTTCACTTGTTTGTTTTTAATCACATGGATAAACATGATTTTTTTTAGAAATAAGAAGAAAAAGAAGAAACAAAGTACAGGGAAAAAGAGTAAAATTCAGCCATAACTCTACCTCCCAAAATAAAAGAAAAATACTAGTAGTGGTTTTGGTTCATATCCTTCCAGAAACATAACCTGTGTGTCCATGCACATGCATGCACACGTGCACACACACAGACACACAAGCATACAGGGTTTCTATTAGCTCTTGCTGCATAACAAACCATCCCAAAACTTTATGACTCTAAATGACAATCATTTACTTAGTTTATATCTCCTCAGGTCAGCAGTTTGGGCTGGGTACCTGGGAGATTCTTCTGCTGCTGGTAAGTTAAAGGACTCCCCTTCTTGGAATTGCCTAGGGGTAAGTGGGCCATAAGTGTCTCATTATCCAACCAATCTATCCAGCCATGTTCTCATGGTGGCAGTAGCAGGGTTCCCCGGAGAAGCAAGATGGCAAGTCCAGTATATAAGCCCTTTCTGAGCACCTCATTTAACTATGTAAACCTGTGGTCTGTGGGCAACACAATTCACATGGCCAACCCAGAGTCTGGGGGCAAAAAATAGACTTCATTATCTGATAGGAGGGTTTGAATTGGGAGAATGTGTGTCTACATTTGCAGTCATTCATAATCCTGCCACCAAGGGAGTGAGATACTGCTAACATTTTGGTTTATATTTTCTTCAAAAACATACAAATGCACACTAAATTAAAATGTATTACAAGTGAGCCCCATAACAATACATATTGCTCTACCTCATTGTTTTATTTTTTTGATAGTGAGGAATTTTATTTTTTATTTAGTGTTTATTTACTTTTTTAAAGTAAGCTCTGTGCCTAAAGTGGGGCTTGAACTCGTGACTCCAAGATCAAGAGTCACATCTTGACCGACTGAGCCAGTTGGGCACCCCCATCTCATTGTTCTAGATAACTGCAGAATGTTGCTCCATTAAGCTGTACCATAATGGATTTGAGCTCCATCCTGAAATTCAGCTTTAGGACATTTCCAATTTTTCTCTACTGGGCTGTCAGAAACAACTCTGTGCCTTCATCTTTCCATCTATCCACGATTATTTTCTTACATAGTTCCTCAGTTAGTTTTTCTTCACTTTCCAAGGCTCTCGAGAAATGCAGCCTTTGCTCATTAGGAGACATGGGAAAAACAGAGTTGGAAGGATGGAAATAAAGGCCAGGATAAAACCCTGACGGTTCATTACAAACTTGTCACCAATACTAAACAAATTAAAATGAAAAAGTAAAAGTAAACATAAAGATAACAATAAAATAATCCTGGAATCCCACTTGGTTGCAAAGAAAAATTTGTAAATATATTCTCAGCTGCTTCTGCTGCACTTAACATATTGTTTAAAACATGCAATATGGGACTGTTTTTTACTTATTTTGCTGATATCAGTCCAGGTTGCTGGAGCATTTCCTTTAGCAACATGTTGGTCTCTTCCTCAGCACATCCTGAATCAGCTGCCTCCAGTTCTTACTGGGTCTGGATACCTGGCCTCACCTACCTTCACTGTCTCTCCCATCTGACTCCAGAATCTAGAAGAGATCAATTTACCCAGTTGGATTTCACTGGCAGTGATAATCTTAGTGTCATGGTTCAGCCTCCCCACCTTTTGGGTCTTTTCCAACTCACTAAGTACTTCCTCGTCAGTTTTTTTCCGTTTCAAGAACAAGGGAAAATCTCTAACACTTGATGTGCACCTGTATGCTGTGGGCACTCAACAAGCAAAACAGGAGAAGAAATAAAATAAACACCTTATTATAGTCAAGCTGGACTAGGTCCAAGGAGATGTCTAAAAGCTTTTGTCTGCAGAAAACTGAACTCTTAGGGCTGATAACGGTGATTGGACGTCAAAGGTATAATAAGAAAAAAGTTCTTTGAAAACAAACTGCAAACACCATAAAATTGTATTGTTTTCAACTTCCCCAATGAGTGGCTTTGTTATGTGTGTGTATTACAGCAGACAGCTATGCCAACGGAAGACAAGAAGATTCTAAGCTTGTCATGTGTTTATACATGACTTCCGGAATTAAGGTTGCACTCATGAATTTTTTACTCACCTTGCATAATCAATAGGGTAAATTTGGGCAAAGAGAAATGTGAAGGGCTTAAAATTCTGCTTCTTTTTGCTATTTTTCTTCATAGTGTGATAGTTGCAGTTTCAAAAAAAAATCATTCTTTCCATCTTGTTTTTAAACTTTCCATGGCTATTTTTCAGACTCCCAATTCCTATTTTGTATATTTGGTGTTTTGTTTTGTTTTGTATTGATTTTACTAGAGACATAAGGTAAAACAATGCTATATTGGGTGATTAAATTTGCTCTTTTATAAAGGACTCCTGTATGGAAAGATTAAGACAACACTAGGATGGAAGACCTAAAATACTTTTGTGACCTAGTGCTATAAGATTGGAAAGGTCATTGAGATTTATTTTAATGCAAATAGTACCGGATGGAAGTCATAAAATAATTACGTGATTTACTTATTATTTCTTATCCAAAATGATGATGAAGATTAGAATGCAATCTTACTGTCTGAGTTGTCATTTATCATTACTCAAGATATTGTCCAAAATAAAATGAAAAGTATCAAAGCATCTGGCCAAATCCCTAATTAGTGCTTAGCATCTATCAGATCACATTTTCTCCCCCCCCAAAAAAAAAACAAGGAATTCCTCCATTCATGGAGAAAGACCAGTTTCATTTTAAGCATGATTCCTGATGTCCATGGCAAGCCTGCTGACTGAAAAGAAAGTGTTTATTGATTCAACCTTTCCATAACCCTCTACTAAAGTAAACATGTCTGAGACAACTAAGCAAAACATCAAATTTCACTCAACTACCATGTGGCCCTCTTGCTTAAAGAACTTGGCATGGGCCACTCTCCAGTCAAGGCTTCAGTAGTACAGAAGATCTGCATTTTATATGTATCGTAATCCCCCACACGATTTTTTTCTCTTCTGTCCCCCTTCATGTCCCTCCCATCTTCAATTAATTGCTGGGGGCTAAAAGTATAGTATCATCTTCACAAGGTACAAACTGTTGTAATAACATGTCAGTTTCATCTCATTACAAGTTGGTATAAGCATCTTCCTAGGAGATGAGAGAATAGGTCTGCATAGTTTCATCATCTTTGGAAAATTCCACTTTGTTGCTAATGCCATAATCATGCATCGCCCATGACTTTCAGGTCTGATCCTAAATAAGAATTTTTATTTTCAATGTCAAAAATCCCCAATTAAACATCATGGAGATCTGTACTGAACCCCAGATTTTATTCTTTTTTTAAAATTTTTTTTATTGGAGTTCAATTTGCTAATATATAGCATAACACCCAGTGCTCATCCCTCCAAGTGCCCCCCTCTTTGCCCATCACCCAGTCACCCAAACCCTTTCCACTTCCCTTTCCACTACCCCTTGTTCATTTCCCAGAGTTAGGTGTCTGTCATGTTTTGTCACCCTCACTGATATTTTCACTCATTTTCTCTCCTTTCCCTTTATTCCCTTTCACTAATTTTTATATTCCCCAAATGAATGAGACCATATAATATTTGTCCTTTTCTGCCCAGATGTTATTCAACATGGGAAAATTGAACTATCTTCACATTCTTATATTTAACTTTCCTAGTATATTACATCATCACCGAGGAAGGAAATGGTTAAAGATATGCACATATGGGAATTACTATTATATTTGTATTGGCATTTACACTTTATTTATTCATTCAACAAAAAGTATTGGTCATCTACTATGTGTGAGGCACCAGACGAGGTGCTGAAAATATAATGATAAATACAACACATTCTCTAAAACTCATGGAGCTAGCTCCTCAGGAGAGAAATATAAAGGCAGTATCATTGATTACATACAAACATGGTAACCAAAGAGGAAAAAAAGATTCATTTATTTTTTATGCGACGTGTTTTGTTTGAAAAAGTCAGGTTTTGAGTTTGTCTTCCTTATCAGGATTTTTTAGTTTTCATTGCTCCCTATAGCAGCTTTTGGAATAAAGTGTAAAATGATGTCATCTTTCCGGGAGAGTATGGTTTCCTTTTCCCTTTCTGCAGCAGTAGAATCATGAATTCACTTAATCTTAAAGCTAGATACAACTACAAAGGTATAAATTTTAAAACAATCTTAGGACATACTCCCTGGTACGTTATTTCAGATTATACATTTTTTTGGCGTGGGGAGTGGTCAGAGTTCATTTATTGTGTTCTGTTTCCCACAGAGGAATTATTATAATGACTCTGAATGAGATTTTAAAAACATGGATCAAAACCATCTAATACCTTGACCTATATAGAAAATCTGGGTATAAAAAAGTATAAGCTGGCAATAGAATGGTGAAATGCTGCAAAGCTTTAATGCTGTTCTTGTTTTTCTGTTCCATGTAACAGAAAGCATCAGTTGTCAGTGGTAGAACAGTTGTGCCCATAGCCTGCATGTATCTCATGAAGAATCTGGTAAAGATGCTCAGGCCTAATATCATTGGGGGAAATATAGTATGCTGTTTGGAGGCACTCATCAAATCTCTACTGTAAGGAGAAGGCAGATAGTGTTTTATTCTTTTTCTTCCATTCTAAATAAGGTAGATTCTTCTTGGAGTCTGCTCTAAGTCAAGTCTGGAGGAGTTGGGGAATGCAAGGACAATTACATACAACCAGCAAAAAGACTTAAAATAGTTGCAGTATTTTGTAAATTTCTCTGGTAACTTTTTCAAAGCGTTATTTAAAAAAAATGTAATTATCTATGGCCAGGCTGGTGAGATACAGTCAATGTTTTAGTCCATTTTACTGCCCTACCTAGTACCTATTCAGAGAGCTTTCTTTTGAAGGTCCAACTCACTAGAAAGTACATCATAGTATCTTGTCCTCTCATCTCCACCTCATTGTAGTGAATCAGTATTGATCATGCAACCCAAGGTGGTCCAGACCAAGCACCAAACTCCCAAAAATGTATTTGAAAACATGTATTTTGAAATGTGCCTGCCTAGGTTAGAATTCAGCTTCTATGTTGAGTTATGTGACCTGTTAGGTTATTCAATTTCTCTGTGCCTCAATGTCCTCATCTATAAAATTGTATATTAGAACCTGTGGACTGTTGTTGGGATTAAATGTGAAAATATGATTAAACAATCTAGAAAAGAGAATGGGATATACTGAAAACCACTAGTTACTGCTGTGTGAGTTGAGTTCTGTTGGAACATGAACTGAGAAGATATAAAGGGGTTGGGATGGTACTCTTTCCCATATGGGAGGAGGGAAATAATGAGAAGTGGGCACAAAGGCAGAGAAGACTTAAGGAGACACAGAAAGAGAGATGAAGAGATTATATTAGTCAGGGTCTGGGGAAGAAATAGATGCTGCATTCAAATATAGGTAATTTGTGGAGATTTGACTAACAAGATTTGACAATAACCTTACGCCTAAAGAAGTTACTAGAACTGGAAATGAGTGATTCTAGTAGCTCCTCATACTGAATCTGCTCATTCCAGGAAGATTAGTCCTTTGAGTGGTAGATATAACCAGTTGAGGTGAATCTCCTGGAGGGTACTGAATATTTCAATTTCACTCTCCTCATCTCTAATCTTCTACCAAGATTCCCCACTGGATGACACCAACCAGAACCCAGAGGGCAAGAAAATCATGTGACAACATCCATACAGGTCAGCCTGCAGGAGCAGGGTGCTGAGTGGAAAAGGGTAGAGAATGGATCTGGAGGGCCTACAGAGAGGAAATCCTGCACACACAGCATCTGGACACAGAGAGGCAACATCTACTCTGTGCAAGGCCTCTTCCCATTCTGACACTTCCTGTCTTTGGGTCTTTCCACTACATTTCCTTTTTAATCTAAGCTATAATGAGGAGTTTATACTATATGTAACAAAAGCAACTTTGCCATAAGCAGGAAAGTTCTGGTGACTACAAAACATGAGTAGAAAATCTACAGGCATAAAATCAGAGGAGATGGAGAATCGTCAATTTTGCCTTATTACAGATTTTAGTATTCCAGAGCTTTCAGAGTGTAAGGATCACAATCTTGTCAATGGCAGTTGATGAAACTCATTACCCCACTGCCAACAACTAGACCATGACAGCTATGATTTAAAACTCTTCAATTTTACTTAGTGTCTCCAGAAACACTGGAGAAGACTAAGTTACTGGCATCTAAGAACTTCATGTGATTAAAGATATTGTCACAGTCTCCAAGTAGCTCACACCTCTCCATGTTTTCTACTACCTAAATATTGCTATTAGGTCTTGTTTTGTGACTTTGAAGTTCTCTGGGCTCATCTCTGAACCTTCTCTAGATTTCCGTTACTTCTATCCAGTTAATGAGCCAAGAAAGAACAAAAGCACAACCAACCCAGTACAGTAAAAGTCTAACTAGTACATTCCCCAAGGCTGGGTTTATGACTTCTCCTTGCTCTGCTGCCAAGAAGCTCTCCTAAGCTTCATAAAGACACACACAGAGTTACATTAATACATTTGCAGAACACACACACACACACACACACACACACACACACACATGCATACACACATCTTGTTTTTTTTCACATTGAAGCTTTCTTGGGTGAGAACCATACTTGACTAATTATACTCCATGCCCCAACCCCCACAACAAAAATTTCCAAAGAAAACAGTTGAAATCTCACCATGGCCAGTGTCTGGATGAAGCTGTCTTGAGAATCATGGAATAAGCAGCTCCCTCTGTGGGGGGGAAAGAAAGTGATTATGTCGCATGCAAGGCCTTTAAATTGAGGGAGAATTAACTCAGCTTATAATAAATCACTGTTGACATCCTCACTAAAGACTTCATGCTCTCCCAAGCCAGGGGGAATTTTTAGCTGGCCAAGAAGGAAACTCCACAAACGCTGGCTATTATTTGAATGTGCAACCTTCATATGGGAGACTCTGAAGGGTTTTCCCTATACGGTCTGAACAAATTCCACAGAGAATAGTTACCCCATTAAAATAAACAAAGATTGATTAATAACTTATTATCATATTTTACAATTGAGACTTTGGAAAATGTGTAACAGCAGGAGGTCTGTCTTCACCTCACTTATTTTTAACTTCTATATTGGTCTTTCACTATGGGGGGAAAAAAAAGCCAAAATAAAAAGACTGAGGAGGGCAATCCTTCCTTTCAGTGTTTGAAGAAAGATATTTTTTCTTTGTACTTTTTTTCTTTGTACTTTTCAAGTAAGAATAACTGATCTACCAACTCTGATGAAATTTTATAGACTATAGAGCATATAATTTGCTGTCTTAAGTTCTGTGTCATCTGCTCCCTCCAAAGTCCCTGAAGAAATGAAGGCGATGTCTGTGATAATTCTTTCAGGAAAAAGGAATTTAGGTCTGAGAGGGTAAGTGACTTAAAGACATCTGGGTAAGAGAAGGTAGATGCAAGACTTTCGCTAAGCTTCAGTGCAGAGCCTGTTCTCTGTCATGCAGGAATACTTAATAAAAAGGATGTGTTCCTTAGTTGATAGAATCAAATTTCATATTAATGATATTTATTGAAAACAATTTTAAGACATTCAAAGTGCTACTAAGCTTCCACTGGAGTATTTTTCTCCTATGTATGTTGTTGCCAACATTTGTAGCCATACTAAGTGATTCAATGAAAATTGGACTTATAAGGATTAAATTCTCTATTCCTTAAGAGTTTTAGCCCATCTCTGGATGAAACTAGCACACTGCAATGTTGTTGTTGTTATTGTTTTTGGTGTGTGTGTGGATGGGATGATTAAAAACTATATATGAATTAAATGCATATGAACAAGATTTGAACGATATTTCACAATGACTAAAATTTACTTCATTTAATAGGCTACTCTAGAGAAGTATCTTCTGGTGTGCTGGATTGAGTTTGCCCCTCCAGATACATTCTCCATCTGGGCCCACCCTGCTGAGTGTCTTGAGAGGCAGACCCATAAATATTACAACCACAATCCCTTTGCCCTCTGACTTCCATTTGGGTTCAACCATTGGGAGGCTCTGGAGAGAGACTGGAAGAGAGGAAGAAAATGAGGTTAAAATATTTCTCGCCCTGGTTTCCTCCTTGCTGAGGATGCTCAGGTAGTTACTGCTCTTATCCCAAGAATCTCTCTGGAACATTCTTCACTCTTGGTTCCAGGGCGGCTCCTTACTCTTGCTCCATCTAGCCCCAAAGAACTGCCCTGTTCCTTGAAGTTTTCCCAAAACCTCCCACACCAGTGTAATCAGTTCTGTTGTAAAACTTGCCTCAGATCACCCAGACTGGATAAGATTCAGCCAAAACCCCATCAGGAAAAGACAGGTATGTTCAGACAAGGTTTCCATCTTTTTGATGGACCTCAAAACCATGCACTCAGGATTCTACACATATCTGGCATGTTGATGGAATCAGATGGGATTTATTCTAAGTACAAGGCTGTATTGGTATCATTGTTCAAATAATAAAGAAGCAAGCAAGCAAAATGATCCTGTTCAATAGATTTACTGGGGTTTTTTTTGGGGGGGGGCTAGATTTATTCAAAATTAAGTATAAATTAGATATATAAGAACAAGTTTTTTTTTAAGATTTTATTTATTCATGAGAGACAGAGAGAGAGAGAGAGAGAGAGAGAGAGAGAGAGAGAGAGAGAATGAGGCAGAGACACAGGCAGAGGGAGAAGCAGGCTTCATGTAGGGAGCCTGATCCTGGGACTCCAGGATCACTCCCTGGGCTGAAGGCAGGTGCTCAACCGCTGAGCCACCCAAGGGTCCCAAGAACAAGTTTTTAATGATGCTTTCAAATTACTAAAATTTATTTCAAATAATAGAGAACTCCAGAGAATATGAAGAAACAGAATGATTAGAGATCATCCTGCATTAATTGAGTATATTTGCCTATTTTCACTTAATGTGATATTAATCTGAATTAATCATCATGTCATTTTGGATAAATTGAGCTATATGATCTTTTATTAATTTTTATTGATACCCCTTTGGATAAATTAAATTACATATATATAAAAATCCTACTGCTCACTTACTTAATAATTTCTACTGTATAACTTACCAATGCAAATAATGAATATCATTCAGATTCTGATTTTATGCTCCCAATAAACAAGCAAACAGGTAAATTAATAAATAAATTTTAAAGAGATAGTCTGATGTTAAATAATGTATATATTATTTACATAATATATAATTGGAAATATATATCTATATATATTGGTTATAGCAGTTAAATGTAAGACTTATGTGGCTCATTGAATGCTAATTATTATTTTCTCTTGCAACACACTGTGGCATTCTGGCGAACTATTTTGACATCAGGGCATTCCTAAGTATAGTCAATAGGTTCCTATTAATATAGTAGGGTATTTTTAGCGTAGGCTTTAGCTTCTTAAAACCACACAGTTTAAAGTGTCCCCTCACATAACACAAAAAAATACCATATTCAAGCATAATCCCTCTGTATATGTCGACCCAAATCCTTTGGCTTATGAAATGAGTACTCAACTCATATTAAGATAAATATACATTTAATTTGGTAAGATTCTCCACAGCAAATGAATTTTATAAAACAGAAGGATTTTTTATCTATCAGACTTACTTTCTTGCCTCTTCTAAAGGGTCTCAGAAGCACTGGTGCAGCACAAATGTGACATGAGTATTTAAAGAAAAGATGAAATTGTTGAAGATTACAAGCACATTCTGTACATCAAGCCCTGACCAGTCACATTATAGAATATGCTGTGGCTATCAAGCCTCAAGAGTGGGCTCCCAATGTGATTTGTTTGGTTGACATTTCTGCATGGTGTGTGTGTGTGTGTGTGTGTGTGTGTTTCTTGTCTTTCTTTTTTTGCAAAGCATTCTACTCAGACAGCCAGGATAACAAGTCAGACAAGTTCTCCCACAAACAAACTCAGCACTGTTAATCAATCACTCTTTGCACTTTGAGAATTTACTTCCTCCTGAAAACCACTTATGAAATGAACCATTTTTCCTCTTTAGATTAGGGAATTGGAACAGAGGGAATCAACATACTCATGGTTACATATTGACATTTTGAGACAATGCAATTAAAAACCACAGTTCTTGCTGGTAGATAATCATTCAGTTCTGTGAAGCACAGAAAACAGGTAATACAAGAGTCCTTAATCATCAGTTGTTACTCACTTGGCTTTCACTTCTTTTATGTAATAAAATCAATGTCTGAATCCTATATGCTTCACAAAATCAGCACCTGATTCTCTGGCCATCTCGATCCTAAGCAAATCCCAAAAGTAGGGAGCAAAGATGATCCTCCACGATGAACTCTATGCATACTTATGGAGCCACTGAGTTCTTCCCTCAAATGTTTTTTACTTTCACATTACACCAGCTTTTCTCTAAGTATATGATGATAGATGTGCCTTGACAAGGAATCCTTCTGGGGAAAATACGCACACAAAATGAAACATTAACAAAATACTCACAGGTTTTGTTTACCACCTTCTCAGAAGATCTAACCTGTCACTCTGCTCTGGATTTGGGAGGATACCATACCCTCATCCCAGTCTCTTACCTCTTTAGTTAACACCAGGGAGGCAGTTCTATCAAGCTGATGAGCTGATCTTGAGTAGTACCCTAAGACAATAGGGTAGACTGGCTGTGAAGATCATTAGGATGAAGCATAATTATACTACCAGTTAATAAGAGCTGATACCCTGATGACCACACGGGGAGGGCATTATGGGAAACAACAATCACTCACAACTCTTGATGGGCCGGAGCCCTTTGGGGATAGTAGCAATCAACTCTACGGAGTGCAGTTTCAAGGAATTTGCTAGATTCACGGCACAAACTAAAATTTCTGTTCTTCAGGGACGACCTCTGATCATCTTCACAAGGGTAAACCATCAAGTATTTAAAATTGAAAATTGGCTGAGAGGTGAAAAAGTTACCTTCTTTAGCTTTTCCTCGTTTTTACAGAGGAGGAAATTCGAATTCTGGGAAACCGGTAAGTGGTTAGTATGCAGTTGTTTGTTTGTTTAATAAAAAAAGAGGATAGAAGCCAAATTACTATTTGTAACCTAAAGCTAATGTCCAGCCATATCTAATATATTAAATATTAGCAAATGATACTGATAAGTGACAAATGAGTTTGGTCATTCTTTTTACCTGAGGTGAAACTTAAAATCTGGAGCTGAGTATATTCATCATTTACTATAAATCAAAACTTCATTGTTGGATGATATTTTCGATCGTTCAGCAATAGAGAAAGCAGCAGAAGACACTTTGACAGGCTTCCTGGATCCCATTTCAATGAACTTGTTGCTCCAGAATCTGGGAATTCTCTGGCAGATAGCCTTGGATGCTCAGCCATACAGGATCCTGAAGCAAAAGGCAAAGCGCATGCCCCCATATACTTGCATCAAAATATCCCTCCATATTTTGAACCAAGTGGAAAATTTAACAGAAGCTATCCCATCAAAAAAAAAAAGACAAAAATGAAAACAAAAACAAAACATGACTATAAATAGAACCTGGCTCTGCCCAATCTATTTGCAATTTGTATCCCATTTGTCAACTGTCATCAACCTGCCCAGTGAAGACTCCATACCTGTGAAGGCCTGAGGACCACTGTCTGATTGGAAATGATTTCCATCACAGGGCCATTAAACAAACAGCTGGGCTTTATTTAAATTTTGATATTTTGTTCACGGTGGATTTTTTTTGTGTGTGTGCACACATGCATGAAATTTGACTTTAAAAAATATTGCCTTAAGGTATTAGTTATCTTGATCACTGAGTTTTGGATGCCCCCTTAAATTTTACACTGAGGAGACTGCTTTACCCACGTCGTCCTGGTCCTAGCCCTAACACTCTGACCTTTTAGAGGTTGCCTCAGTTGCGAACCCAGACTGGGTTGTCACTGGACTTTTCCATCTGTCCGCCCTTGCTGTCTTCCCCTGCCATCCACAGGTGTTGACCTCAAGGGCATTTCATAAAGATGTGCTGCACCCCAGACTCCATCTTGGAGGACGCCTCTCAGAGAACTCTATCTACAAAAATTATCCACTTGCATTAACTAATATTTATTGAGCACACACAAAGTTCAATGCATGTGTATTTTTATTTTACCTCCACAATAAACCAGTAAGATAAACCCTATAAGCAACACAGAATTTTTGTTTAAGGTATTAACATCAGTTAATTTTTGTTTAAGGTATTAACATCAGTTAAACGCAATGTAACTGTTTTCAGTGGATAAAGTAACAAGACAAAGCCCACATAAAACCAACATGCTGTATCCCGACACCACGTAATTCGATGTTTTTCCTTTTCTCAAGGGCCTGAATATCACAGAGATGTTTAACTTCATGAAGGATCATATACATAGTCCAGGGCATACTCCTTAGGAAGGTAGAGAAGGATTTAATACATTTTAAGGTTTCAATGCAAAATGTTTCAAATTCAACATAAAATTCACCAGGTGATACACTTCAGCTATTTAGAAAGTTTATAATTTTCAGTTTATTCTCTGATGGAATTATGGATAAATGAGTTTTTAATTTCATTTAGTAAATATTAGTGATAGTGTTTCAAAATTCCAATGTGTCATAATCTCAACATTTCTACTTATTCTGACATGGAATACCAGTAAAGACTGAAATAGTATAGAGACACCAATGATCACCTCTGCATATAAAAATGTGAATATATTTATTCATCAAATATGACAAAATATTCTCACTCAAATCAGGAGATTTACTGTGCATGGTCCAGGGTATGGCCCCAGAAATTCATGAGCTCCTTAGAAATGCAAATCACCTATTAGAAATTGATTCAGAGAGTAGAGCTCTCTTTTTAAAATGCTTTTTGGTCTGGATCATTTGCTAAATCACATTTCTGAACTCTCTGTGGCACATCTTTTCTTACCACAGTTACGGTCCCCATATTTCTGAGCATATTGGATTTTATATTCAGGCCTCTTAGTGTTCTGGTTCATATGAAATGGTGCTATTTATTTATTACAAGATCTCACATTTGTTTTATCCATCATAAGCTAATGTTTGTATGAATTAGGCCCTAGAGATGTAATATCATCTTTAAAAACCTGCCCCAAAGACAGAAAGCTGAGAATCAAAAGTAGAATAAGAACCAAGGCACAAAGTCTGTGTTTCCAAGTTCATATTTCCTGTATGTAACTATACGAACAGCTTAGGGTCCACAGTCCACTTTTAATCTTCATTTTATTTATGGTGGGTTTCTTTTTCTTTTTTTTTTTTTTTTGGTCAAAAATAGCTATTAGGTGCAGGAGAATGTGCAAACCACAGTGATGACTGGGTAGAGATGTGTCTTGCCAGGGTAGGGAGAAAAAATGATCACTGATTCTGTAAAGCTATTATTCTGTGTTTATCTGCTCTGAATTTTACATCCCTCAATCTTTTACAAAACAACAATGATATTTAAAGTGTGTGACATTTTATTGGTTGATTTTTGAGCTGTAACTTTCCCCTAAATATAATACTCTTCAGCAAAATATTCTGAGTAGGTAGCTAGTGCTTACATATAATCTATTCAATCATTGGAAAGACCCAGGTAAACTAAATTTTGTGAACTAAGAAAGTTGGCCACTTGTAAGCACCTGGTTTTCCTGGGATCTTAGTATGATGTCAAAGCAAGTCCACGTAAACAAGCATTTACTGAGTTTTTTGTTTTGTTTTGTTTTGTTTCTTTTTTACTGTGCCTTGTAACTTACTATGTCCAAATACCTCAAAGATCATTCCTTGCAACATGGTCTTAGAGCATTCAATATTAACTAAAAGGTTTTCAACAACATGTAGCAATTGGATTATTAGAGTCGCAAACAATTTTATAAAATAGTAGGCTAGATGCTCATTTTAATAAAGTATTAGGGCTTTATACAAGGACCACATTTCAGGTTATGTCCATCCAGTTTATTATTAGAGGCTGCACTGGGAAGCGTTCAATAGAAATAAATTCAGTGGCGATGTTTAAGAGAAAAATACTCACCTTTACTCTTAAAACTCCAAGATACTTTGGCTGTACCCAATTGATGTCAATTGGTACAAAACAATATTCTGTATTGGAAACCAACCATCATTACCATAATAGCTTCATAAAAAAGTGTGTTACTTAACTCCTCATCCAATAGCTGGCCATCTCTACTGTTTTCCATACCATTTTAACCATTGTTTGTATTTCAAAGACACCCATTTTTAGTGACTTTTCAGAGGTTTAACAAGCAGCTGACTTAACGTAACATCAGAGGCTGTCTCTATGAAGCTAATGGATCTATGACATAGTCGCCACTGAGTTCCCAGATTGTCCATACCAAAATACAGCTTATGATGTGTGTGCCCCTGCCCAAACATGTTTTATATGCCAGAGGATGTTGAAATGATGTCCTGTTGGCACAGGCTCTGTTTACCACATTGCCTTGACTTCATGAGTTGGGGCACATTCTATTTGGGTTATGCAAGCCAAGGTCATCATTGCATAAAGCAGAAGCCCACAAATTGCTGTTTCTTAGGTGACCTGATAGTCTCTGTTCACAGCAAAGGCTGAGTGAGAGTTACCCTGGGTCTCTTTGGGACGTGGCAAAGCCAACTTACTCAGAGTTCCTTGGTTGAATCCAGGAAAAAAAGTCAGCTACTAAGATGAGTCACTATTGAGCAAAAACCTTGTCTGCAACTCTCTTTAGAGGTTATGTGCTCTTCTAAAATTACATATTTGGATTGATATATTAATGTGGCTGTATTGTGGTTACCTAGAGACAACTTGGAAGCCACTGAGTTAGATGATGATGTTCTTTGTCATCAACTGTATCATCTTAGGCACCGCACTTCACTTATACCTTTCACAAACAGAAACAGAGTTGCCCCTTCTCACCTGTGACAGAAGAAACATTTTTATCTATTGGCTTCCTCTTCCCTATTAGAACATATTTAAACTCAAGGGCCCTTTATTCACTTGGCAACATCCTCTCGTGAAGTTTAATATATTTGTGAGTCATTGAGATTGAATACTGTCACTTTGAGGAGACCAAAGGGACAAAGTGACAGGAAAGGAAGACAAGAAGAAAATATCAAGACAAGCTTTGTGAATTATTTTTCCTTTTCTTTATTCATTTCTTCAACAACTTTAATAGCTACTACATACGATGTTTGAGATGAAACTTTAGGAAGAAAATGAAGATAAATAAGATGAGTTTTTGTTCTCAAGGAGATGCCACATATAATACAAAACGATAGAAAGTCACTAACAAAATGGACGTGTGGTCTGAGGTAGAGTGGTTGCCTATGGCTGGTAGGATCAGGAGGAACTTTTCAGAAGAGTTTCCTTGATCTGTTCTCCATAATAGCATAACCCTTGAATATCTGGAGATAAGAAGGATAGGGTGTACACTGCATAAGCCAAGCCACAGGAGTGGGGAATTGATAAGCTAAAAACTGAATGATCATTTGGCTCAGGGAAGATGGTATATGCTATAGAATGTATCAGAGCAGGACTCTGATGGCAACAGAGGACGTGGAAGAAGATATTTCAATAGTTAAGTCAAAGATCTTGACTCATGTGATGGCATTAGGCATGGAAAGCGACACATGAGTGTGAGGAAGACTGTAAAGGAGGAACAACATATTTGGTGACAGCATGGACTTGAGCAATGAAGGTGAGGCATCACAGACAGTGGTGCTGAGGCTCCGAACCTGGGGGTGTAGTAGGAGGACGGCTCTGAGAACACAAACTCTAACACCGGGAAAAGAAATTGATGAAATTTGAAGATGGGAGAGAAACAAGTGCACTTTTAATCATTATATTATATTTTAATGCAGTCACTCTTAGGTGGTGATGGATTATCCAGGTAAAGAGGTCCATCAGATACGTGTATGTGAGGGACATAAAAGGGGCTTAAATGCCAGAACTAGAGTTTTACAAAGCACCATTTGAAACTGTGGAGCTAGAGATGATTGTTTTGATCTCAGATGAGGCTGTATCTGTTTATTACCATGATTCAGTATTTTTGCTCCTTTATCGTTGGATCAGAAGGGATGAAAGAGACTTCCATTTCAGAAATGACATAGATATACTTTTCCCTATTCTTTCTGCTAAGTACAACTGAAAACCCTTGTGTATTATGTATAAGACAAACATAAGAGGACTCTGAAATGTAGACAGAAAAGGTTATAACGGACTATGGGCCTTTGGACCCAAGAAACATCATAAAATTGAATTTTTGTGGGGTGGGGTGGGGTTATGCCTCACATATCCCAGCCTTGGAGTTGAAGAACCCAGCAATCTATCAACACCAGTGAATACAGGCACAAGAAACCCCAATTAAAGTCTCTCCCTCCAAAGGGCCAGGAAAAGCATGGCCTAGCAAGAAAGAACACTTTTAGGCAATAACTACTCTTCTCTAGTCAAAAGCTCCAGAAAATACTGTGACCTTATCTCCAGCCCCACAAGCAAAGGCTGATGAAGAAGCCTAAGAAGTTAGTAATGGGGTAGCATGACCCTTACTTCCCCTGCAAAAGCAGTGTCAAAAAAAGTCATCTGAACAGAAGATATAAATAAGATCCAGGTTCTCATAACATTGTACCCCAAATTTCAATTAAAAAATCATTCATGACAGGAAGAATCAGGAGGATTTCAAACTGATGAAAAAAGGGACAACAGATAATACTGACATGCTAGAATTATCTAACAAAAATTTTAAAGCAGCTATCATTATCATAATAATAATAATAATAAATAATAATAATAAAATGTTTCCATAAGCAATAATATTCTAAAAATAAATGGAAAAAATGAAAGTCTCAGCCAAAAGATAGAACATATAATGAAGAGCCAAATGAAAATTTAATAATCAAAATTTAAAAACTCAGTTGATTGGCTCAAGAGCAGCATAGAGGGGGCCAAGGCAAGAATTAGAAAACTGGAAGATGGAACAATAATAATGACCCAGTCTGAAAAACAAAGATAAAACAAACTGAAAAAGAAAATAGGATAGAGTTTCAGAAACCTGCAGAACTACAGAAAAAGATCTTAACATTCACCGATATTCCGGAAGAGGAAGAGGCAGCTCACCAAAGACATACAGATGGAAAGTGAGTAGATTAAGACATTAAACTTCATATCATTAGGGGTTTGCAAATCAAAGCAATGATGAAATACCACTATGCACCTATTAAAACGACCATAACAGTAATAGTAAAATTACTGCTGGCGAGGATGCGGAGCAACAAGAACCCTCAGTCCTCAAGAATACAGAATGGGACAGCCACTCTGGAAGACAGTACATCAGGGTCTTACAGAACTAAACTTGTAACGACCCAGAGACCCAATAATTGTATTCCTGGGCATTTATCCTAGATAAATGAAAACTCAACTTACACAAATACATGTATGTGAATTTTACAATAGCTCTATTTATAATAGCCCCAAATGGGAAACGGCCCAGAGGTCCTTCTACAGATGAATGGTTAAACAAATGTATGCCTTTGTAGCATGGATTGCCACTCAAACAGCAGAAAGGAACAAGCTGTGGATACATGCAACAATTTGGATGAATCTCCAAAGGATTATGCTGGATGAAAACAAAAAACAAAACAAAAAACAAAACAAAACAAAACAAAAAAACAAAGCCAAGAATCCCAAAGGGCCAAAGGCTATATACTGCATTTTTGTAACATTTATAATATTGAAATAAAATTACAGAAATAGAGAAGAGATTAGTGGTCGCTGGAAATCCAGGAGGGTGTGGGAGTGGGAAGCCAACCGGTCTGGCTATAGAAAGGCAACAGGAGGGATCCTTGGGTTTACAGAAATTTTCTGTCTTCTGACTATATCATGGTCAATATTCTCATTATTGAGCTATTGCTCTATAGTATACAAGCTGTTACCTTTGTGGAAAACTGGGGAAAGGCTCTCCCTTTATTGTTTCTTACAACTGTGCATGAATCTATAATTATTGCAAAATAAAAATGTAATTAAAAGCATACAAACAAAAAGCAAATCAGAAAATACGAAGGGCGAGATCTTTCTACTAACATTACCTTGTCCACATTGATTACATAGAATTCTTGGACTGTTGGCTAGTGTTCTAGATGGACAGTTTATTTTAAGGCATAAAAAGTATTGGGGGGTGCACCTGGGTGGTTCAGTTGGTTAAGCAACTGACACTTGATTTTGGCTCAGATCATGAGATCAGGGTCCTGGTACTGAGCCCCGCAGTGGGCTCCCTGCTCAGCGGGGAGTCTGCTTCTCCCTTTCCCTTTGCTTCCCCCCCTGCTTGTATGCTCTCTCTCTCTTTCTCTCTAAAATAAATCAATATTTTTTTAAAAAAAGATGGGAAATGAATGCTGTTATGAGAACCCTGTATTTCACATTCTTGAATTATGGAGATTTAAACTTGCAATCCTAAAATGGTATTAATGTGTGATTCTGCAACTGAATAAGATAAATTGTTCCTGGGGCTCCTGTGGGGTTCAGTAGGTTAGCAGTCTGCTTTCAGCTTAGGTCATGATCCTGGAGCCCTGGGATGGAGCCCTGTGTCGGGCTCCCTGCTCAGTGGGGAGCCTGCTTCTCCCCTCCCCTCCACTCCTGTTCTCTCTCTGTCTCACACACACAGACACACACAAATAAATAAAATCTTAAAAAAAATCTTGTTCCAAAAATGAGGGAGAAAAGAATAATATTGAAAAGCACCAATCAAGCAGAATTATTGGCATACACAATAATATACTTGGGAGGATCAAGCAATATGACATTTTGTGTGTGTGTGTGTGTGTTTAAGTGAACTAGAACTCACACTATGAAATGAGTCATAACTGTTATACAGCCTTTAGATTTTAACATACCCACGCAACACGGGACAGGAGTTTCCTCTTTTTTTTCCCTCTCAATTTAATGCTCTAATTAAAAATCTTCCCAGATAAAATCAAATACACAAAATGTGCCCAACAGAGAGACTTTCCTTCTGAAATATTTTTAAAAAATAATAAATGGCCTTTTATGGTAGCTTAGGATGAGGCAGAAAGGTGGGTAATATCTGTTCTCGCTGGAAGCACAGTGTTATTTCATTGTTTATAAATTAATTCCTTCTTGCAAAAATATAGTACCGGCGTTCTTAGGTATGATCCATCCTGTCCTATTTTCCAGTTCTCCTCAGTCATGCCTGTCATATTGAGTCGGCCTCCAATCTGTTTTCTGTGCCCCAGGCTCACTGAAAAGCAATTAAGGCCTCAAAGCCCATAGGTCCTGCAAAAGCTGGCCACCACAGGTTCCCAGTGCCCTAAGCTCCTACAACTCTTAGCTCCGCTTGTTCTGCTACTGGCACAGGGTCCTCTTCTGTGCTCTTCAAACACATTAGCATGTTTTTGCCTCAGGACCCTTGCATGTACTTTCATTCTATCCGGGATGCTTTTCTTCTGATTATCCATATGACTTGTTTCTTCATTTCATTTAGGCCCCTGCTCAAATGCAATCTTACCAAAGAGATCATTTCTTAGTACCCTACCTAAAATAGAACCCTGTTCCCCATCACTCCCTGTCCATTTATCCCATTTCGTTTATCAAGAACACTGATGTATCATTATATAATTACTTGTTTGTTTTTTTTCTCACCACCAAAATGTAAGCACTGCGAGAATAAAAACTTGTTTTTCTGACTGCGGCACCCCCGATGTCTAGAACAACACATAGCACACAGTAGGTGCTCGATAAATACGTTAATAAATGAATTGATCTAATGCATCTACATACTATGACTGATCTCTCAAAAATGATTCTTTATGGACTGCAGAGAACTTAAAAAATATTCATAATTTCCCTTACTGAATATGGACTACATTTCAAATGCCCCAATAGGTGACACAAGTCCTTGACATATGGTGCAAACCACATCTCTCCAGTTTCTTCTTCCATTTCCATCTTAAATGAATCCTCCAGTTGAACTCGCCCATTGTTTCCTGGCCTTGTCAAGTTCATCCCTACCTACTAGGGTGACTAGCTATCCTACTTTGTCCATGAATGAAGAGTTTTCTGGAACATAGAACTTTCAGCTCTAAAACTGAGAATGTTCAAAGCAAACATGGATAATGTGGTCACTCCTACCTTGACACCTTACTTTTCCCCTTGGCTGGAAGGTCCCCTGTTCTCTTCTTTACTTGCCAAAGTCCCCAGTTTTCTATGATACCCAACAAATCTTCCATCCTTAGCAAAGCTCTAGCAATCTCTATGACACCCTGTGATGTCCGCTCTACTATACTCAGTAGCAATTCTTGTTTACTGTTTTATCAAATATTATATTTTTTTATTTTTTCCTGCATTTAAAAAATATTTAAATTCAATTAATCTATACTGTGCTATTAGTTTCAGAGGTAGAATTTAGTGATTCATCAGTTGCATACAACACTCAGTGCTCAATACATCAAGTGCCCTTAATGCCCATCACCCAGTTACCCTTAGTTCCTTAGTTTGTTTCCTAGAGTTAAGAGTCTCTTATGTTTTTTTTTAATATTTTATTTATTTATTCATGAGAGACACAGAGAGGAAGAGGCAGAGACACAGGCAGAGGGAGAAGCAGGTTCCATGCAGGGAACCCGACGTGGGACTCGATCCTGGGACCCCAGGATCACACCCTGAGCCAAAGGCAGATGCTCAGTCACTGAGCCACCCAGGCATCCCAAGAGTCTCTTATGGTTTACCTCTCTCCCTGTTTCTATCTTATTTTTCCTTCCCTTCCCCTATGTCCATCTGTTTTGTTTCTTAAATTCCACATACAAGTGAAATCAAATGATATTTGTCTTTCTCTGATATATTTTGCTTAGCATAATATGCTCTAGTTCCATGTAAGTCACTGCAAATGACAAGAGTTCATTCTATTTGATGGCTGAGTAATATTCCAGTGTGTGTGTGTGCGTGTGTGTGTGTGTGTGTGTGTGTGTACTACATCCTCTTTATCCATGCATCTGTCAATGGACATCAGGGTTCTTTCTACATTTTGGCTATTGTGGACATTGCTGCTATAAACATTGGGGCATATGTGCCCCTTTGAATCACTATGTTTGTATCCTTTGGATAAATACCTAACTGTATCTGCTTCATTTATATAAATATATTGTCTCTCCAATGGAATTTATCTCTAGAAAGCAGGAACTATACCCCATTTTTTATATGTATAACCACCCAGCACAGTGCTTGAAATGTAGTAAATATTCAATAATTGTTTGTTCTAGTGGATAGATATATTCTGTCTTTTGAAAACTGACTATCTTAAATATATGCATAATCATCTGGTTGGCTGCTTAGGGAAAGGGTGAGATAGGATTTAAAAACTCAGATACATGATTTTGGTACATCCAATACAAAACATTATTTTCACTTAAAATAATAGAAATAGAAAAAGTACAGATTTGGATTGAGTCATTTCTTTGAAAAGATACCTGGTGTTCCTTCTTTTGTTCCATGTTGAATATTATGAATCCACGAAACGCCCCTATGGATAAAGTTTAAATTGGCATCTACACTGCCAAAATATGTGGTAAAGAGGGAAAAATCTAATGAAACATCTTGATGACTTATAATACACCATGTTCTAATATTTGGCAGCATCCTAACAACCAACTGAAGTTTTCACTTTTCATCTAGCTATTTTGGTGCTGTGTAGATGCAGGCCAAGAACTGGAACAGTAGGAAAATTGCCACAGTAATGCTGAATTTTACTGGCTTAGCAATGAGGGGAAACTCACATATTGCTTGCCAGAAAAATAACTGGCTTTAGTTGGTGCTATTAGTCTCACGCTTTTTAGGAGCACTTAATTTAAAACAAAATTGTGGGCTTAACTCCTACCCTAATGTTTTGAGACTGCTGTAATAAGCAAATGTTCAAAGTGTTCTTTATCCAACCAAGTGGCTAAGTTTCTTGTTCAAGCTCCATCTATAACAAAAAGATTTTCATTTGGTGAGCGGTGATCCCTGATTTAGCACGAGCAAACACATCAAGATGCATTCAGGCTCACAGCACAGAAATCTCTGAGCACTGAGGTTTAACTTGACAAAACAATCACTATGGAAAAACAACTTACAAATCACACTAGCCACCTAAATAGAAGCTTGGTTTCCTAATTGGCTTGTGATGGAAGCCCTGAAACAATATGAGGGATTGTTAATAGAGGTGTAGAGTTACTATCTTATGTCTGGACCTTAAACGTTAATTCTGGCCCGTTGCTATGAAGCATGTACCACATCAGCACTTGAAGGATGTTGGGATCAATCCCTTCCACACACTCAGAGTGTCTTAAGGACAATATTATATTTCAGTAAGTATAAACCTTTGACTCTTCAGTAATGATGTTTTAGCTTTAATCTATGTTTAACTCCATCGGAGACATGGTTTACTTGGATAAGAGTATATTGGAAAAACATGGAAGTGGAAATACTTCCTAAAAGGACTGAAATACTACTTGCAAGTATTTTTTTTTCTGTAAACTGTACTATGTTTTCCTTCATCCATGTGAAACCTGATCTTTTCACAGGAGTGGTACTACACCATGTATAATATTCCTACCTCTGCTTGTACTAATTGTCCTATTAAATAGCTTTTTTGATACCAAAATGCCATACTCGTGCTGCATTCCTTTATGATACCTGGTGCCTGCTGAGATACCACTGCATCCTCCTCATCATGGGGTTGATGATCAAGGAAATTGATACACATAAAGTAGTACTCACTATCCTTTATTAAAGATCTACTATTTTCTGTTGCATACTCTTAAGTATTATTTCTAACCCTGATAAAAATCTATAATGTAGGTATTGTTTTAGTCATTTTACAAATGAGGGAAGTGAGTTTTTGCATATCACTTAACTCTTCTGACCCCCAAACCACTGCTAAGTGTTGAACAGGGCCCTACCTCACTGCCGCCCAAACCCTCATTCTTTCTATTGTGTGCGCAAAAACTGTGCTTCCAAAGAAGGTAGATTGTCTATGCCTTCAGAAGAAGATCCTTTCCTCCTTGACATTAGGTTGAGGCCAGTCTTTCTTCTTTTTTATTGTGATAAGAGCATTTAATGTAAGATATGCCTCTTTAGCACATTTTTAACTGTACAATACAATATTGCTAAGTATAGGCACAGTGTTGCACATCAGATTTCTTCTTGTGTAACTGAAATTATATGTCCTTTGAACAGCAACTCCCCATTTCTCACTTCCTCCAACCCTTGGCAACCCCCATTCTATTCACTGCTCGTATGGAATTTGCTATTTTAGAGACCTCCTATAAGCAGAATCATAGTGTTTGTCTGTGACTGGCTAATTTCACTTAGTATAATGTCCTCCAGGTTCATGTTAACAAGACCAGAGATGCCCAGCCCTATGGAGAGCATCATTCGCAGAACGTTCTAAATGAATAATCCTTTTAAATACCTCTGTGTCAAGGAAACAGAAGCAAAGCCAAACCAAGAGATGAATTTTCTGATGAATCTTGTCAACCTAGGGAACCAAGTTGGAATAAAGGGCTCATCTGGGGCCTTTTATGGTGTTAGATAGTCTACTTTGTGAAGGCTGCGGCTCTCGTTTTATCATATACTGTAATTTGGTTTTAAAAAAATGCATAGTCGAGGTTTATATAATTGAATGAGAGCTATTGACTGCAATGACTGGAATGTCTCAGTGGCCGTTAGTAAAATCTTACTGATTCCCATTTCCCGCTCTCCAGAAAGGCCGTACACAATTATAGGATGGGAATGAGTCAACTCTTTTCTCTGACCTTACTGTCTCTCCGTTTTTACAAGGTCAGCCTAATAAATAACATTCCTAGAAGTGAAACAAAGTTGCATGGAATTAATGATAGTGATAAACGTGTTTGTGACAGTTAATGTATCAGTTAGACCAAAAATAATTTGAGAAACAAGGGAGATATTATATATTTTTTTCCAAGTCAGAAGAACGAACAAGGAAACAAAGCTATTGCTTCCCTAGAGAATTGAAAACCAGTACCAGTATCTAAAGACATTCTTTTCTCTGAACTACAGGTTTGGGAAAATCTCTCTCTCCTTCTCTCTCTCTGTCTCTCTCTCTCTCCCTCTTTCTATCTCTGTCTCAATGAACAATTTCTACCTTCTGTTTTGGTGAAGCAGTAAAGAAATATTTGGCACATATTTTACATAAAACTTCTAATAGCCCTGATGATAGTTGTTAGAAAATGTGAGATTGAAAACAACCTTATGTGGCAACATGGTTCATCATAGATGCTCTAGCCACTCGGTTTGTCTCATTTTCTAGCTCCACTAATGCTAAACCTTGTGAATGACTTTGGGTGAGATTTTGTCACCTTGCTACGACGTGTTCACTTTTTTCACCTTTAAATGGTGACAACAGTAACTGCTTCATAGGGTTATTACAAGGATTCAGTGAGCTCTCATACTCTCATACATAAAGTACTTAGAACTGGCCTATCATACATGACTTAGTAAGGTTATGATGTGAAGGACCTGAATACACTTAGTCATGTGTAAATTATTTATTTCCAAAGGGAAAGCATCAATGGAGAATATTTAATATCATATTTGCTTTTTTAAAACCTAAGTTCTAAGCCCATGGAGTAAATAAACTTTAAGTCAGGATAAGGGGACCATGGGAAAAAAAGGGGGGGTGGGGAGGAGGGAACTTGAGTAGCTTAGAGAAGTTACGTGCCCTAACAAATATCCTGAAGTAGGAACAGTGTCTGTGACAAAGAGCATCCTTTGCTTTTTTATTGAATTAAAGTCTGTTGCATTCAGCCAATCCAAGCTACACCACACCAGACCTCTGCTTTCTGATGTTCCATCTCTGCTTCAAAAAAAAAAAATCAGCTGCAAAATGTATAGACAATTTACAAGTCTCAAAGATCATATTTGTCCTGGGGTCTCCCAGCCTAGATGATCCTAATGGAGGACCCTGTTGGTGGAACATCATTAATCAGGCAACCATGGCCAAGGAGGTGGGTGGCTGCTGATAGTTTTGGCCCATTGGAAATGGCTTTGGATGACTGCCAGGTTGTGTGTAAAATTTTGAAATGTTTGAAACAATACAGTCTTTACAATGTTATAAAATACTAGGGTGGTTAGAGTGGGCTGCAGACTGGCTCACGGCCAATAAAACCTCAGAATTCCAGTCAGCTGTAACCTGGAGTTTAATGTTGTCTGAGGTGTTCAAGGTCATCTCTCCCCAATGTCCTGAAGGTCAACCCAGTCTTTATAAAGCTGCCTCATTGAGCTAATGCTCCCCAGTCACCCCAGTTCAAAACTGTTTTAGTCGGTTTGCCTCCCCTGCACACCACCATCCCCTGCACCACAAAAAATCATTTTGAGAGTTCATCTTAAAAGTCTTAACTTAGGAAAACTGTTTAAAAAATTGAACTTGCTTTTTGTGTGTCCCCATTTAAATAGAACATGCTCACTGTTGACATGGCAATAAACTTGAAAAATAGAAAAGGAGATTGCTACTAATTCTATCACTCTTGGGCAACCAGATAAATTAATGGAGTACTGCTTCGTCGTCCTGCTTTCAGTGCACATTTTACGTATCTATAATCATATTCTACATATACAGCTGGCCCTTGAACAACACAGACTTGAACTGTGTGGGTCTACTTACATGTGGATTTTATTTCGATAAATATATGCATAGTACTGTAAATGTATTCTCTTCTTTATTTGTAATAACATTTGTTTCTGCAGCTTACCTTATTATAATATATATAATACATATAACATACAAAATATATGTTAATTGACTATTTCTGTTATTGGAAAGGCTTCCTTCTGGTCAACCATAGGCTAGTGGTAGCTAAGTTGTGGAGAAGTCAAACTTCAACATGGATTTTCTTTTTTTTTTAAGATTTTATTTATTCATTCATGAGAGACAGAGAGAGAGGCAGAGACACAGGCAGAGGGAGAAGCAGGCTCCCTGACTTGATCCCTGGACCAGGGATTACGCCCTGAACTGAAGGCAGACGCTCAACTGCTGAGCCACCCAGGTGTCGCTCAACATGGATTTTCAACTGTGTGGATAGTTGGCATCCTCAACCCCTGCGTTGTTTGTTCAAGAGTCAAGTGTAACTTATAATCATCTTCTCCCAAGTTTTACAACAAAATTCTATTTTGTACGAATGCAAATTACTTAAGCACAATAATAATGGCCAAAGAATATTTTATTTTGTATTTAACGAGTCTCATATTATTGAGTGCTTATCATGTTTTCTCTCTCCAAGACCGTGCTATGTTAAATAGTGTAACTGTTTACATAAAGATTTTCTGTGTTTAGTGTTATTTCCTTAGGATAAGTTCCCAGAAGTGAAATTAAAGGGTCAAGGGAGATGAATACTTTTATAGTCTTGGCAAATGTTGCAAAATGGCTTTCCAAACATTGTTTCCTTCAATTGACAGCCCATCAGTAAAGTTTGAGAGGTTATCATTTCTTTCCTTCATCATCAGCAATACGTAATAGCAAATATTCTTCTAAAGGATATAAATGTTAATATTAAAAATGAAAAAAATATTCTGTTCCAAAAATGTATGTATTGGTAGAGCTAGGTAAGCACTCAGTGTTGTTACACAGAAAGAGTCACAGAGCTACTTCATGGGTGATGGGTTCTCAGTATATTCTTCAAGAAAATGATTCTTCTAAACAAGAGGAAATTTAATTCTGGGCCATCACCATAGTAAAGGAAACACTGAACACAGAGAACATAAGACAGAATGCTTCAGATAGAGAAATAAAGACCTACATCGTTATGTAGAGATACCCCCCACATAATGTGCCAAGCAGCTAGCCTTGGGAAACTGTTGATAAATGCAGAGTATTTCAAAGGAAATTTTGAGAAAATGTAAAGGTAACAAATTAAGAACATATTACAATTGTAACAGAGGCCTTGGATGAAGAAGAGGATGTTCCAGTAGTAACAAAGGAGAACAGAAGTTTAGGACAGGAGAAAAATAAACACAGAAGAAAAATCCAGAGCTGAACTGGAAGAGAGACATTTACTCACTCTCCCATGCAGTTTAAATAACATGGTCAGCTTCATAGAGAGAACTGATATGACATTTACCTAAATAACTGTGTAGTTAAACTTACACAGTTGCCATTTTAGAATGATCTTTGGTCACGTTCCCAGTTAATAAGTCCCTGTAAAGTACCTTCATCCACCTGGGTTAGTGGGAATGCACCTTACTACACAGCGTAGATTTTGCTACTCACAAAAAAGTAAAACTGATAAACACCTCCTAAGAAATGTTGATGCTCTTTTGTCTGGATGGCCTACAAATTATGTTTACTTCCCAAGCCATGGTATTTTATGTTTGCTGCCATTAGAGACTCTAGCTCTAAAAAGGAATTTTCTATGCTTATTCTTACCCTTTGCTTTTCTTCTGAAGGGTATATATTCTTCTGTAAGAACATACCATTTTAAGTTCTGAGCTGATGTGCTTTTAAGAAATGTTCATGGAAAAAAATCAATAAAAAAAAGAAATGTTCATGGAAATGTCTACGTATTTAAACGTTTGTATTGAATCCATGTTCTTCAAATCTAAGGGTCTTCTCTGATTATGCCCAGTTTTACCTTTTTTCATCATCTAGTCTCTGGGTGACATGTTTTAGTTTCCTTGTTTCTCTCTCAAGTTCTCATGATGCTCCCATCATCCATGATTTTTTCTGTCTCTTATTGATAGAAATCAAGTACAACAGCTCCTACCCATGATTCCTCCATTTTAAGCAAAATATAATCTACAAGGCAAATCAAGACTCTATCAGATGTTCTGGTTTCGGCAGAACTAGACACTTTCCAGATGTTGAGCACTTGAAATCTTCCATCTGTAACATAGTGTGTCTTGATTTCAGTTTTGACGTCTGTTCCTCAGCTGAATACTTAACTTCTCTGTGCCTTAGCCAGCTCATCTCTAAAACAGAGATAAAAATCATACTTGCCCCTACAGTATTGGAGAGAATTAAATGAATTAATAGGTGGAATGTTCAGAGCCATGCCCACACAGAGGAGTATGCATGCAATGTGAGGTATCACACTGATTGTTACCAATAACCTCTCAGCTTGCCCTCTCACTTTGATCGTAGCGCTCACTCTTTGCTTTAAACCTCCTTCAAATGTTCTTTATTACTTGAGCATCCTTATCCTATGGATTTCCGGAAAGATTTGCACATCTTCTTACCCAGTGATGTTTCCCCTTTCCTCTCCATTGGATTGTTTCAGTTTGAACTATGTATACCATTCTATTTTAAACATAAATCCCAACATCTCTGAGGCTGGACACAATTTTGTGAACTAAAATTTCAAGTTTATTACCGAAATGCACCTATATAAAGAAATCTTGCAAAAATCAGTAACTAATGAAGTCAATTCTTAATTCATTAAGTCTTCCTTATTGGGTCTTCAACTTCTTGTTTTAGGTGAACTTAAAATGGTATTCTAAAGTGCCCTTATGCTTATCACACAATCCTAGATGGTGTCAGTTCATGCAAATGACTGTTTGCATGTCTTGTGACTTATTTATCAATATCTATCTATATTACAGGCTTTATGTGTTATTGCTGAGAGGAGAAAATATGCTTCCTTTAACTCAAACTCATTACTATTCTGACATGTTAATGACTCTGTCCATGTTGAGTCTCTTAAAAAAAATTCTACCATAAATTAATTAAGCAAAACAGTAGATTGATGACTGATTGCAAAGCAGCTGTGTCAAAAATAAACAGAGCTTTGAACTCAATAAGCTTGTATTTTCCCAAACTTTGAGGCACACATAAACACGTCCTGTATCCTGTGTCCTCTCCACACTTCATACACATAAAATTACTCCCAATTAGGTGTTAGTCTATTTGCCTCTTTTTTTTTTTCTCATCAGAAACATCCACGGAGCTTACCATCTCCACTCACTGTGCTGTCTGAAAGTCTTCTGTGCCGCCAAGCCTGGACTTGAAGATTTTACATTTACAGCAGACAAACTCAGTAAGTACACTTTGGAAACTCTGGTGAACAGCTCAGCCCAATGCTGGTCTTGATGCCTGGCCAACGGGCTCAAACAACAGACATAAAAGCTAAATCTGTACTTCCATTCAGTTACGAGGTTGCCAAGTTAGTTTTCCTGATACTGTACCTACAGTATATTCATCTCCCAATGTCTCAGACTCACTTCATTAACTTTGTGACATCAGTCTCTGATGTTATGAACTCAATTTTGCTAATATAAATGATACAGTACTATACAGAAATTTAAGAGGTTGTAACATTAGAAGTCTCTTCAAGATTCCCATAACAGTTAAAGAACAAGGAACCAAAATTTCCAGAACCAATCCTTGCTGGGAAATAATTCCTTATATGTAATCTTAAAGCTGTTCTCCCTCTGCACAGCCCTCTGCTTCTGATTCCCATTTATGCTACGAATAGCTTTTAATGATAGAACAGGGAAATATATTGTGGTTTCACACTTTCAGGGATTTTTATGGTCACTTATTCCTAACTAGGAGATAGAAACGCATAGCAGAAAGATTTCTTTGGTTGTTTTTAAACATAAACCAGTTTAGTGCATTGTGCCCTTTGTCAAAAGGATACATATGAGAAATACCACTATTCGAAGATCAACTAATAGAAGAGTGTTTTCTTAATGGCAAGCTTCTCTATCGGCAGTGCTGACCACTAGATGGGTTTACAAGCCTAGTCATTAAATTGGTTTGACTGACTAATTTGGAAACTCCAATCTGCCACCACAAATCTATATCCTACACCATGAAAAAAATATGGAAAACGGATGCACCATTGTTCGCACAGAAGTAATGAAAATTAGTCCAAGGCTAATTATGCCTCACAAAATGGAGCTCATCTCAAAAATCCAAGTGTAAGGAGTTTTGCTTATATGATTCAAATACCTCACTTTCTCTCCCTTCACACCCCTCCTTTTGAGCTTAAAAGCTGTAACAGTGCTATATGCTGGTTCACATATGCATCAATGAAAACAACACCAGCGGTCCCGTGATGTTAAGTCATTCAGCCTGGATGCAACTCCCGGTTTTTCTATGACTTAATACATGACTATGAACAAGTTATTTAACAGAGCAAGGTCTTAAATGCCTCTCAGTAAAATGGGAAAAGAACCAGCATAGAGCTGTGGTGAAGATTCAATGGTATGCCGCATGTTAAGCCATTACAACAGTTCCTGCTTAGTAAATATAGACAGATGGTAGTAGATAGATGATAGATAGATAGATAGATAGATAGATAGATAGATAGATAATAAACAAATAGATAAGTAGATAGATATAAAACTGTCATTAAGATATCCTTACAATTGAATATATACAGAATCAAAGCGATGAAGAAATAATTGTCCTTGAACCTATCTACTGTTAATAATGATCCTACTTAAACTGATTTTTCTCATACCCCATCTTCAAAATCCAAAGTCTCTTTCCATCCTTTGGAACGTTGATGTGATGCAGGCTTTGTTGTTACCCTGAGCATCTGTATGTGGAGAAAGTAGTGATGTACATGGTAGTAATTATCACTGATCTTGGCCCAGGTCTTCACATGACCTTATATTCTTAGAAAAGTCACAAGCCCTTCATTTTTAATATGGTTTCCTTTTAAATCTGCCTTTACTATCTCACTGTATCTTTTACAGTGTGGTCCCTGCTCAAGTGCCCCCTCTTCCATGAAGGCAGTGTTTCAGGTTTTTCATAGTGCTTGTAATTGAAGTGCTTAAGGGAATCTTTCCAACATAATTCAATGCTTTTCTATGTACACCATTTGAAGCCTGTAGAGAGTAAGACAGTGAAGAGTTGGGTCTGTCTGTGTCCCCCACTGGAGCCTATCCCAGAGACCATGGGGAAGAGGTTCTGTAGATTCTCATTGTATTGAATTAAACAACAAATGGGAAGTAGCATACTATATAGAAAGATGGTTGAGATCAAAACCAAGACGGTTGGATTGGAGCATTTCTCTTTCACTAAGGATACCAAATTTCTCCAATTGGATACAAACATTTGGCCATCATTATTGATTTTTTTCCTCCAGGTACCTCCTGCACTATTTATTATTTATTTTATGCTAAGCTTCAAACAGCATCAAATGACTAGAAAAAGGCTTAACCGAAAGATACTCAAAATTTTAATTTCTTTAAAGATTTTATTTATTTGAGACAGAGAGAGACAGAGAACATGAGCAGGGGGAGGGGCAGAGGAGGATGGAGAAGCAGACTCCCTGCTCAGCTGGGAGGCCAATGCCCTGGGCTCAATCTCAGGACTCTGAGATCATGATCTGACCTGAAGGGCAGACACTTAACGATCTGAGGCACCCAGGCACCCCTAAAATCTTAATTTTTAAAACTACAATAGAAAAAAAGATACAAAATATCTTAGAAATACATTTGTGCATCTCATTATGACTATTACATGATCTTTTTGTTCTACTATTCCAAATTTCAGGGAAAAATTAATCATCAATGTTGGACTTATGAGAGTTCAGGCTTGAATTATACAGCCAAAATTTATTCAGGATGGATGCAGCACCGCCCAGAAGGAGTACAGCATAATCTTTTCTCAGACAGGTCTCGCTTTGCTCCCCAAGATCCATGAGCAGTATCTATTCCTAATGCAGTTAAATGGGAGAATGAAAAGTAGGGGGGAAATATCAGTGGCAGGTATTCTGCTCCTGGCAGGCGTCTAATTCTATTTCCTGTTTGAGATATCATTTTATTTCCATTTTCCCTAAATGTAATATGGGAACTTTCCATAATAAACAGTTCTTTAATTTGCCACTTCTTTGATTGGCATTTTTAAATTTTTTTTTCAAGGAGTCTATTGGCCCATTCCTTCACAAGTTGCAAAAATAAACGAAAAAACTGAACCGCATGCCATTGTTGGGCAGAATTTTCTGAATTTGTCTTGAAGCCAAGAGAATTTATTTGACTGTCTGGGGAGCATTGAGGCAAGTCTCTTATTCTCAAAGAGATACCAAAGTTGCTTGAACAAATGGTTTGTGTTAGCTGGAGAAAGACACTGAATCTAAACCATGTGCCTCTGGACCTTGTGGTTTCAAGTTGAACCACAAGCAGTGAGAAGAGCTGTCGGTCTCAAGGCTTGATTTCAGCCATGCTCATGGGGAGGGGAAAACTCAGTGTCACCGATGGTGTTGTCTTAATATGGAGACCTGAGAGCTCCTGCGGCACAGGTGAGTCAGCGGTGGTACGAAGAATAATAGAGAGAATCCAAGACAGCATCCAGTGGGACATAATGAAGATACACGATTCTTCCCCATGGGCATCCACACATGGTAAAGGCAGCAAACTGGAGCCTTTCTGAGGAGCAGAAACAACTCAGAGAAGCAAAGAGACATTAAAAAAAAAACTGGCTTCTTATAGCTATCATAAAGCTGAAGAAAAACATCCTAGAAGAATTAGTTGAGAGACCCAAGACGGTTAAGATTACTAGACCAGAAAAACAAGAAAGACAAATTTCTAAGTGGTACCATTTATCAAACTCCAAAAGCATTGTGGGGATGGTATGAAGGAGTATTAAGTGCTATTTTATAGCACCAAGGTGAGAGAATCACTTAACCACAGAGAAGTGGGGCTTCCTCAGTGAACACAGGCAATGCCTTAACCAAGCTATTTAGGATTATGAGTTGAGCCTGAAAGAAGGAGTCAGGTTTGGTTTTAAGTTATCTAGCAACTCAAAAGGAGAGTAAAAATCTTTTCTGCCTCTTCTCTCTTGCCTTCTGTTAAAGAGCTTTATTTCACAGGGATTTATTTCAAGCTGCCAGTATGTCCATCAGTTGGGGGAAAGGAACAAAGATCAACTAAACAAAAGTTGATGTCAACATTTATCACAATTAATGCTAAATCTTCAAGTATTCTGTTAGCATTAATAGGAAAGGTTTTAGTCTCAAATGAAAAGTGCTAAATTTATTATTACTATATACAGGGAATTAAAATCAAATATGACTAGAAAATAGACTGGGTGAATTAGATTTAAAAAATATAGGGGTGCCTGGATGGCTTAGTCCAGGAAGTGTCTGCCTTTGGCTTAGGTCATGATCCTGGAGTCTGGAATCAAGTCCGGCCCATGGGCCTTTCTGTTCTGCAGGGAGCCTGCTTCCCCCTCTCCCTCTGCCCAGCCCCCCTTGTTCATGCTCTCTCTCAAATAAATAAATAACATCTTAAAATATGTATATACATAAGTTTAGCTATAAAGGAAAATGAGTATGTGTATGCCTCATATACACATACGTATATCACATATTCATATATATCACGCTCATATGTACACACACAAGATGCAAGTTAATACAAGATACATTTCATACCTAGAATCAAGCAACTTTTGGGGAACTTTGAAGTTTTATAGATCAGAAGGGATAAACTGAAATGACTTGTAAGCATTTAACTCAAGTTTTCTTCTAAAAAATTCATTAGCCTGAGCTAAAGCAGATCCCCCTCGGCCTTAACAGCAGTACCTGTGAGATGTGCACGAGTCACCTTTTACCTCTGTCTTCTGTTTTCCCAAGAGATGAGCTCATTGAAAAAACAGACCGCCCTATCAAGAGTGCTGAAAAAAATCTTTTAAGGTGAAAAATAGGAAAGCAATCTAGTTTTGAAGTTCTTTTTAGGTCCATTGTTTGGAGTAATAATTCTCAAACTCATTTGCAAATATAGTCAATAAAAATATTAAAAAATAATGTTTTGATACCTGGACCCCAACACACACAAAATTAAAATCCTGGATGGGGCTTAGGTACCAGTATATATAATTTCTAGGTGGAAAAAATTCCTAAAATCATGGCACTGTGTTGTTCATCTGAATAGAATTATTATATCAGACTCTACACAACTTTATGATTTGTAGGTAAATTTGGACTTCTTACAGACAACTGGACTGTCATGTCATATGTGGGTTCTGGATAATAGATAACCAACACAGGTAGATTGCCTTTCATTTTGTGCGCTATAAGAATTAGAATGGCTTGGTAGTTTTAATTAGCTAAAGAGCAGGATCAGATAAGTCATCATTCCAAAACACATTCCAGAGCATAAATTAGGCCAAATAAAACAAACTAAAACAATGCATAGGCAACAATGCAAGGCTCCCACAATGTCAGTTACAATAACCCATATAGGCCCATAAACTCAAACCTAAATTTGAGCCCATGTGTCAGTCCGTATTTATTAACTACCTACTATGTGTCAAGCACATGTGAAATTTGTCAGTCTCTACCCTAATGCTACAGAATGCTCTTGGAATTGCTAACTCATTCCAAGGTCTATGTTGACTCAAATGTCTGATCGCGTTCAAATTCTGCAAATATCTGCATTACAGTGCCAAACACCGTATAAGGCAAAACATCCTCAAACACCATCATACACTACTCCCTTTTAATTAACCAAATTGCGAGCATCCATTCGACCTGTGACATAATTCTGAATGTGTCAGTTTTGTCCATGATCAATTTAAAATAAAGGTTGCACTGTCTAATTTTCTTAAATGCTACGGTACATTCTTTTTTTTCTATTTTAACATTTCTGAAATTAAGATGTGCCTTATCGTTGAGTATGTATTGGGTTTGGGCTTATTCTCCACGAGTCTCCCCAACTCTAAAGAAATGATCATTCAATCAAACGCACATCTTAAAATGGAAGGTTGCTTAGATCACAGCGATGCAGACATTTGGCTAATGAGTTCAATAACTCTACACATATATCATCCGTATAAAATAGAAAAGGGGGAAATGAAGTGGAAAAGAACATCAGTCTTACAGTTCTGCTGATAGACAGCCCAAGTATCGCTCCAGAATATCACAGCCCATATTATCCGTTTCCAGCAGATGGCATCTCACACTTTTAAGTTAATCACTAAGGAGCGTTTAGGAAAGCAGTGTCCCCTGCCTGCATAACACCTGGAACTCAAAACTAGTGTTTCATAAGATTGCATTTGCCAGCATGATCACCTAAAACTGATCATGTAGATCAGCTTTAGATTTTTCTGCAACTGGCCCCAGCATGTGGTCACTCAGATTGCCCACAAGCAGTTGGTATTTTCAGCAAGATTTTAATGACAGCAGTGCCTGTTTGAGAACAGTCTGCATAACATAATTGTAGAGTGAGGTGGGAATCACGTCTTCAACAAGTACTGTAGGTGGGGATAACATGTGTATGAAAATAACCAAAACCAGTGGCTCTGTTTTTCTGTAGATAAGCCTCGCACAGCTATGATTCACAGAGCTGTAAAGCTTTCTTTCTGGAGAAAACCTTGCAGTGCTTAACCAGGCCTTCTGCTGGGATATTCGATTTTTCTACTTTTGTGAGAGACGGTGTTATGACACTATTAGACTACTAGACACTATTTGTGTCTAGTAGTCTAATGAATAAATAAGACACACTGACATATGATCTTTAGATACCAGGTGTCTCCTTTTTTTCTCATAATCACTTGAAGAAGAAAGAGAAACTCATGTGGCACTGGCTAAGCGTATCCCCCCCCCCATCCCACCACCCTGGGTTTTATTAGATTTTATGGGATCCCCTCTCCCTGTTTCTTAATTGGATTGCCAGATATGGCTTTTTCTCAGCAGTCCATTTGTTCTTAAATTTCCTCTGAAGATGCCAATGTACATGAGGATCAACAAAGAAAACTAAGACCTCATTTCGTTCAGTCAACACTGAAAGTCAGCAATGGAGATCAGCATGGAAAGATGCATTTTGAGCTATGTTGGGGCTTCAGCTCAATGGGATTTCTTGAAGCCTCTTAAAATTAATTTGAAGAAATAAAATCATGCTTTAGGATAGCACAATTCTATCTTTTTTTAAGTTTAGATGGCTTTATAAATGCTGGTACATGACAAATTGCTAAGCAAACAGTCCAAAGGATAGAAACAAAAGCAGTTAGCATGGGAAATCACTCAACACAAAAACTAATAAAAAGTAAACATTGTTTTGATGCTATACTGAAGAGAAAAATTCAAGTATGGTACTTATTTGGGGGGAGGTAATAGCAGACATTTCTGACTGAATAGTTGTGGTGATTGAACTGAAAATTATAGATGAGTCCGTGTTAGCAGAATGCTGGCATCCAAAATCCACAGTGGGGTACCCATTTTAGAGAACAGATTAACAATGGTGTTCAGGGCTTAGTTTGAACTGAAACTACATTCCCATTGTAATGTCCAGAGAGTAGTTGCAAATATGGATCTGCCATTCAAGAGAAGTCAGAGTGAGAGTTTGTAATTCAGGAGTCTTCCATGCAGGGTGACAGATGATACTAGATTAAAACTCTGGGCTGGGTAAAATCTTTGATATAGAGAGAAATGGAGAGTAGAGTTGTGGGGACCTCAGAAGTAAATGAAATTTGGGGTATAATGTATATTACACATTATATATGTGCTTCTATAATGTATATGGCTTAAACTTCCATAGACTGAGGCCAATCCTACTGTAATTTCCTGCAATAATGAGTTAAAAGGAAATTTTTCAAACACTGTGTTCATGTTACATGAGTCTCTAAGACCAAGGATCCCACTTATTTCCCTAATACTCCTTAAAAACCAAAGGAGAAACTAATTATAATGTGTTTATTTGGATCGACTATTAAACATTTTTTTCCAAATGCATAACTTCTCTCCCCTCTCAATCAATGGCTAGATCTTTTTTAAGAGTAAATAAAATATTATTTTATTTTTTACCTTAGAGAATGATTGTATAATTCTGCCTAAATAAATGGCCACTATTTCTTATTATCCCTAGACAGTTGTAGCAAAAGTAAAGGTTTAGAATATTGAATAGATGAAATGTCTTCATATATAGCATTATCCTTATCCAAGTATCAGCTGGTGAAAATGGGCAATAGGGATAACTTAATAGGGATCAAATATATCTTTCAAAGCAGTAATTTTTAGGACTATCTGGAGACATATATAGGAAGTGATTATCAATCAGAAAGAAAGACCTCAACCTTTTTTAAAAATTCCCAGACAGAGGCCAAAATGACCACAGAAACAAAAGCAGGACGAGTGTCTCTTTGTTCTCTCTCCTAGATTCCCTCATTGCATCATGCCTCTCCTTCTCCTCGACTCCACAACCTCAAAAACCTGCTCTTGAGTCTGAAATTCACACCACAGAATAAATGGAACAATTTTTATGTAGTTTCCTTGGGTGAGCAGAGGCCATGGGGAAAAGCAGAGTTGAATTTTGTCTTGGATGAAGTCGAACTTTTAAAAAGACTGACCCTTGTAAGACATTACTGGGGCAATTTCCAGCAACTGTTCATGTTAGGAAGGTTTGGTGAGGGGAGGTCAGCTGTAGGAAACTTTAAAATTTCATGGATTTAGATTGGGCAAACAGGGGGAATGGTCAGTTGTGGCAGAGAGTAGGGAAAGGAGAAAACCAGAGATTTCAAAACTAATTTTGCAAATAATTTTGGGAAGAGCTCATCATTCACAGAAGTTAAAGTGATATGTTGGCATTTCTTCCCTGACTTATTTTATAATCTTCTTAGATTAGATTTTTTAAAAATGGACGGATTGAGCATTGGGTGTTGTTATATGCTATATGTTGGCAAATCGAACTCCAATAAAAAAAATACAAAAATAAAAAAAACTTTAAAAAAATGGCTGTCACACACCAGTCACATTTTGAATGTCTACCCTTTTAAAGATTATGAGGCTGTCCTTAATTTGCATGTATGATTATGTTATAATAATTTATGCAAAATTGACAACAGCTAAGACAGTTTTTCAGAAATCTATTGGAAACCATGAACGACATAAACTCCCAGGGTGCCAGAGCTGTAGGAGGGCTAATTCTATGACCTTGCCACTAATACTCTATATCTACTCTATTTGGACAAACCTATGGGAGGAAATCTCCTTTATTTTTCCACAGAAGAAATTAAACACTAGTGCATTAATATGTTACATACAAGAGTTCAATGCCTGCACTGTGGTTCCACCACATATTAATGGGTGATTCCATTCTCTGAGCAAAGGAGACTGCAGACAGAGATTTCTTCCCCTATGGTCAAACATCCCCTACCTGAGGCACCAGGATCTTGTTCAGCACTCGAGTCCAGAAACAGCAAATTCAATCTAGCTGTGGCAGGCCGAGGGCGAATTGGAATGCCAACTCCAGACCGGGATTCCAAACCACGAGCCTCTGGAAATAAAGCTTGGACTTGGAGAAATGACAGTAACCTCAAGCCAAGAAATCTCACCCAGTTTTTGAAAGAGCTTCAGTGCACAGTGAATATAGATAACTGTTAACATGACTCCTCTTTCATTTGAAACATATCAAACTAAGAGCTCTATATAGAGTACCATGATAAAGAAAATGACATGGATCTCAGTCTTTGAGCAATTTTCTTGTCAATTGTAGAGCAAATGTAGCAGCAGTGTTTTGTGCTAAAAGAGCATTGTCTCCTTTGCCTACTTGCCTTGTCGATTACTAGTTTCATGCATTAGCTACAGCTACAGAGGAAAGATAAAATGGCTATTAAAGGTGTATCTATAAACATCTGTATGTCTATCTACCCATCTATCCATCCACCCATCCATTCATCCTTGCAGATCATCACTAAGCCATTATCTTGACCTCAGAAATCCCAAAGGATCAGGTAGGGCCAGAAGGTAAACTACACTTCAGCCTGACAGCCCTGGATTCCAGTCTTCATTTTCTCACATCTCTCCAATCTTGTCTTAGGCAAGCCACCCCAGCCTTTCTGTTTGTTCAGGACTAAAATATATAGTGCAGAAATTCAAGAAGATAATATAATACAATGAAGTCCACTGATGTCCTAAAACACAACTTTTGGAAACCTATCAAAACATAAAATTCTAACCTAATGCAATGTCTATGTTGTCAAAAAAGGAAATACTTCAGTCATATGAGTCATGACAATGGTTTTTCTATTTGTGTAGATGCCATGTAAGTAGATTCTGTTTTTTGTTTGTTTGTTTGTTTGTTTTGTTTTAATGACATAGGTTAAAATCCCTGAATTGTTGAGATGAAAATTTTATTTAAGTCAGGAGAAGAGCATTTGAGTGACGATGATAATAGAGATGATATTGATGGTAAAGATGATCATGTCCATTTGCTGAGCGTTTAGTCTGTGCCAAGAAGCATATTGAGCTTTACAATATATTATTTTAATTAATTGAACATTCTGAAAGTTAATCTTATATAAAATGTTTTCTTCCTCTATTGACTGCCAACACTTAGCTTCTGAAGCCAATAAGGGATATCATCACCTGTTCTGTCTCACACTTGAATGATGGATATACCTCTATTCAATTGATGAGCACAAGTTATAACCTGTGGCAATGCTAATTAATTTACAGAATCACCAGACCAACAGAAGAACTAAAAAACTTAAAATAGTAAATATTTCACACTTAACCAGTCAGATACTAGATTACCCACTCATGAATTCATTAGCTACTGTATGGAAACTTGCCAGACAGTGATAAGCTTCATAATCTTTTATTTTGGCATTTTCTTGACTCCCTGTTTAAGGGAATAATACTGCCTGAAGTTAGGGGATAGACTATACCATTATTGACTAAATTCTAACTTATTTTTTTAAAAAGATTGTATTTATTCATGAGAGACACACAGAAAGAGAGGCAGACACATAGGCAGAGGGAGAAGCAGGCTGCCTGTGGGGAGCCCGATGTGGGACTTGATCCCAGGATTCCAGGATCATGCCCTGAGCCAAAGGCAGATGCTCAACCACTGAGCCACCCAGGCATCCCAATTCTAACTTAATCTTGTAGAGTTGTTGCTATATTCATGAAACAATCCATGATTATTGTTTATTCCTATTCCATTAAAATTCTTTACTTATTAGAACATTGCTTTTATCAAGTACCTAATTTATGCTTTATACTGTGCTAAATTATCTTCTTATGTGTTATCTCTTTGGACCTCATGGAATCCCTATAGGGATTAATATCATCCCCTCCATTTGACAGATGGCAGAAAGGAAGATTTAGTCACTTAGAGGATACATGTATAAACAAAAGGGCTGGGGTGGGAACTCTGGCTATGTGTGCTTTCCTGGCTTTAGTCTGGATCTGAAGATCTAAACTTCTTAGCTACTCTAAGCATTTATCTGTGCATATATTAGGTGAGTATGTCTGAAACTGCTTATATTTCTCTCTTTAATCATAAGAGCTAGTATTATCTGTAAATACAATATGGGAGAGAGATTGCATGACACACCCAAGGGTCATGTGTGCTTCGTGATTCCAAAAGAGTGGTGTTTGGCATCAACACATTTCTGTACTTCTCATTTCTATCAAAGAATCACCAGTGGATGGGAGGTTGGTTAGCTTTAGGTTGCACTAGACCTGCCATTCTTGCTTCAACCTGAAGGATTCTATTTTTATCTTTTTATGTATTACAAGCCCAAATAAGGTATCATTTGGTGAGAGGAGGGGAAGAAGGGGAAGGGTTCCTTTATTTATAAGAAAGAAAAGGTTCACCTACCACAGTAGAGAATTCATACAGTTAACCTTTCTTGAAAGTCCCAGCAAAGTTATTATAAAGTGCAACATGCTCTGTAAATGTCATGTTGGTATATATCTGTCTTCAGTGTTAATTAGGCACATATGCTTGGCATATAGGAAGGAGAGTTCACATCCTTGAATCAATGCAATTAAACTCTAAAGCCTTAAAAAGAAGATATTGCTTTAGAACCACTCTTTCAATGAAACATCAATGAATTCTGAATGTGTACATACTACATATTTAAATTCTGAAACCTGTTTGACAATGTGTTGTGTTTTGTACACAATGGTGATGCTCTGCACTCATCTTTAGGCTATGCACTTGGAATTAGGTTTTTTTTTTGTTTTGTTTTGCATAGTAGGGAATGGTTGGTAACCATTTTGCTAAACTTTCTGACTCACTACTTGTGATTAATAACAGGCATTATGGGCTTTCAGGGTAATGTTCATTTACTGTGACAGTAGAATAGATTAAATTTAACTCTGTCATGGCAGGGTTGATCCAAGGACCCGCTTCCATCAGTGTATGGCTCTAACTGCCTAAGCTAACTGGACACCTGGGTATTAGTAACTCATCGCTTTTGCTTTTTCTGGTTCGAATTTTTTAACAAGTCATCAACTCACTCTTTTTATAACTATTACATGCTTTAAAGATGGGACATTCAATTACATTATATATCCAGGTTCTTAAACATAGAGCGGTTTTGTTAAAGGAGGAAAGCTGATCAAGCATCTAAAGCACAACAACATTCTTTCAACCACCATATTAATAGAAAGCAACAAGTAATATTTATGGAGCATCTATGAGAAACACCAAGATAGTGTTTCAGGAACTCTTATTTATAATTTCTTCCCCTCTTTCTATGGAACTGTGAAGCAGAAAAGCAGAGATTTGCTATAGTCAATTCTTTATGGTGTTGGTCACTTTCAATGGTGACGTGGCCCTCAAAATGGGTAAATGCAAAAAAAAGGCAGATGGTATCCCTGATGAACACACAAAAAAACTATGTGTATTCCCACAGCTGAATGAATTCTCACTCATATTTCTTATGAAAAATCCCAATAAAACCGAATGAGCATCTCATCCCACTCATGGTGTGTCTACGTGGATAAAATTTTAAGTCACTATTGTTAGTGAACGTTGGTCAGACGGGAAAGGGCGAAGGGAAGTAAATGAAATTGGAGATTAGGAAGTAACAAAAGAAGAGAAATGAAAACCAGGCTTCTGTAACTTTTGATCATTCTTAAACACAGCAGGATCCACAATTATAAAGGGAAGCAAATCTTGTGGAAATGTGAGGGTGACACGTCTGTACTATACACTGAGTAATTTCCCGTGGAACAAAAAAAAACCTGAAGGTTTATTTTACTATGAAATAATGTACTCCACTTGGCTGACTTGCCAGCAAAGCAATAGAAAAACCATAGAAATCGTGTTTGCTCTGGGAATAAGATATTGGGTAAGTTTTCTAAGCAGAAAAAGGGGATCTGGGTCTAGTGCCCCTCAGACACCATCTTCCAGTGGCATAAGGAGGTTTCATCTAGCAAGCTCAGAGCCAACCATTACTTTTCCCTCAAAGCCCTTAAACAACATGCTGAGGTCCACATGAAGACATCAAATGTGTTTGTGGACAGAATTCATTTTATGCATAGTAATGGGAGATGGATATGAGTTCCACACGGTGTGATTTTAAAGGCCCAAAAAGGAAGAAAGACAACCCCCCCCCCAACACACACATACACAATGTATTTTCCCTAAGACGTGCTCTTTCCGGGTCTAAATTTCCATCCATTGATGACTTGTTGCTTGAAGAGAAATCCTTTGTTTTCTCTAGAAGTCTCAACATAAAATAGTTATGCCCATTAGGGATACAAGTGACGAGGCCTAGATTTCAATCAGTTGACAAGATTGTCTTCTAATGTGATATCTGGCTGCATGTAACCCTGTGAAAAGATGATCCAAAAAAGTGTTCCCAAGAAGGAGGGCCATGTCCAAACTAGAAGCCGGAGGTCATAAGCAGAGAAATCTGGAATGGGCTCTACATCATTAGTTGATGTATAAATGAGCAGATAAAAGAAGTCACCTTCTGATTGGTCTACATGACTCAAAGCACTGCCCTCTGACTTTCTTTTTACTTTTTAGATGCCTCATGGCCTTAGCAGTGACATTTCAATAACATATTTATACCACTTCCTCTACTGACGGTTCATCACAGACTTGTTACAGAAGTGCCATTTTGCCACTCAATTCTCTCCAGCTGTATTTCCAGTCATGAACACAGGCTGGAAATACGGGGCATTAGGACAATGTCTGGAATTGTCTTCAGGCCATAAACAATGTGAAAACTTTTCATGCTCTAGGAAAAGAGGGAACAACTAGAAGGAAAGAGTGCTGAAATGGGAGATGTGCCTCAAAGATGAGACTCTTAGTTCGAAAGAGAGAAGTGGGCTATGTCTACACATGAACCAGAGATGTATGATGCTTGTTTTCTGAAGCCTGGGTACTCAGTCTGTAAGGGCCCAAAGTTTGGAATTCTAGGTCCAAGGGAGGAATTGTGCACGGTCCATCAGTACTCCTGAACACACTTAAGTTTATAGCTACCTCCTCACTGAGGCTCCTTGAGCTGTTTTCTCCGAAACCTAGAGATCTGGGGGCAATGAGGAACCATTCTCTCCCTGTTCTAGGAATAAGGCATGGGAAGATACACTCAGTGTGAAAAGAAGACATAAAGGTTTATTAATAAAAACAAAGGCATTTAGCTCATTAATTTTCACTCAGTGTTCTAGTGATGTTGTTATTTGACTACGTAGAATTTAGAATAAACACTCTGCATTGCTTTCTCGGTGACAAGGATGGATTTTCTATGAGGCACTCATATTTTGATCACAAGGGGAACAGAGGAAAAGTTTTGTTCTATTTGGATGTACGGACCAGGATTGGAAATATGGTCCAGGATTAGAAACTCAGCTAATGCAAAGTTAAAGATACTGTTCAGGGGTCAAGCCAGTGACCTTGGCCTCATTAGCACTGTGCTCTAACCAACTGAGTTGACTGGCTTCCTGCAAAGAAATAGGAAATTAAATTCATGGGTGCATTCCTTTCTGTAGCATTAATAAAAGTCTGTGTTAGTTGGGAGAGATTCCAGCACTGCCATTACCAACTGTGTGACTTTGGGCATATGCCCTAATATCTCTGGCTTTGCTTCAATATCAGTAATGCACTGATACTATTTTTTAGCTTCTGCTGGGATGAAGGGAGGCTGAGAAGAAAGGAGTCAGGGGCAAAAAAGAAGGAGATTCTAAAACATACGACTGAAATCCTTAGAAGAAAATATTAGGTAATTCCATTACTATCACGATTATTTTAACTGATCTCACCTGTGATTCGCCCAATGGGTAGACTTTCTGAAATCTTTCTGCAACACTGAAAATATTCCCAAATTCCTGAAACTCACAGGAATGAAAACAAATTAGTTAGCAAATTTCCTACTTTAAAACATTGAAGGCAAATTGCATAAAAGGATGGTTTGAGTTTGTTTTCTTCTTCAGTTGTGTTGCAAACAGTTCCCCCAAGGAAACCTTGGAATTTCCTCCAGTCTGTTCTCCATTACCTCTGTGGGAAAATTGTGAAAAATCAATCTGTTTTCTGCATAACCATATTACATCCCATTATTTGAGGAATGTCAAATGCAAACCCCAACAACCAACAATATCAATCTTTTCCCTCTCATTTCCAAGTTTAATTTCAGCAGTAGTTATGAAAAAGAAAGTGCATGCAGAACATCATTATGCTCCAGGTGATTGTAGATTTTAATAAGAATTTATATAAAACAGGACATATTCTCTTCATAGTTAATTATGTCCTTGACCATGACCTTGTCATGTGAGGCTCCTATGACCATGGAATATGCTAGAAGTCAATCAGGAATAGAGGCTGTGGCAAGCAGAACCCAATGCCTTCCCTCTAATTGACAATACAAATTTAGATAATGCCAGGTCAAGGTTGGAATTTCTGGCAGACAAAAAAAAAAAAAAAAAGATTCCAGAGATGTGATGTACTATTCTGACAACATTCGGTGTGATCTCATAAAATAGTTAGGGCTTAGGAACCAATCATGCCTTATTTTTCAACCTTTCTTCATCCTTAACATCATATATATATATCGAATATGTGTACATGAGTGCATATATCACATATGTAGCATATTATAAATATATATATCACCCTTGGGCAAAACAAGAATCAAGATTTCTTATGAATTTAAACAGAAATGCTTAAATGCTTTCTAATATAGTCCTACTAGCCCAGAAGGTGATTTCTGTTTTAAAGAACCCTTTAAAAAAAAAAAAGAACCCTTTATTGCAACTTTGGAGCTTTTTTTCTGATAAGTCTTTCTTTCCTTCTCTCTTTTTTCTTTCTTTATTTTCTGTTTCTTCCATTTTCCTTCTCCTTTCTCTCTCTCTTTCTTTCTTTCTTTCTTTCTTTCTTTCTTTCTTTCTTTCTTCTCTTCCTTCCTCTTCTCTTTCTTTCTTTCTTTCTTTCTTTCTTTCTTTCTTTCTTTCTTCTTTCTTTCCTTCTTTCTTTCTCTTTCCTTCCTCCCTCCATCCCCTCCCTCTTCCCCTTCCTCTTTCCCTCTATCCTTCCTTCCTTCCCTCCTTCCTTCCTTCTTTCTTTCAATAACTTTTCAAGAATAATCTAATTCTGTTACTGCTTTACATTACTGTTGGTCCAATATATTTTATTTAAACATATTCTAGTAAGAAATTTTTTCCTAAGAAAACAAAAATGCTGAAAATATAACAGTGTTTGGGAAGCATGGGACCAGGAGGAAACAGAGAAAGACTCCGTTTCTCTCCACCAGAGTACATCCATCATGTGATGTTTTGTCCTTGAAGTTATCTTTCACCTTGTCCTTTCTCTCTCTCGTCCTTTCTTCCAGAGAACCAATACAGAAAATATTTGTCCTTAATTGTCTCTACAAAAAAAAAAGTCAAAGTCTGTTGTGACTATTACTAGTTTTCGATTCAGTCTAGAATATTTTCATATAGCCCTTTCTTCTGGTCATGAAGGAAGAAGTCTATAGCTGCCACGGTAGAGAAAAAGAATTGGCCCTTGAGTTCCACAGGTAGAGAGTCTCCTTTCAGCCACGGTTTTGCTTCCTATATATGGTAATAACAACTATTTTGAGGTTTCTGTGAGATAATGTTTATTGATTTTTTTCTTCGAAATATACGTCACTCTGTAATTCCTTAAGATGAGAGACCCACATAGCCCTGAACTAAGTATTAGAATAGCTGAATCTGCATTCCAGATCATTCATGAGTTCCTTTCACACTTGGATGAGTTACTAAATCCCCCTGATACCCTACTTCCACATCTATAAGATGGACATAAAAATCAACCTTCCCAAAAACTATCCTCACAAACGTTAAAAGAGATCGTGGATTTAAAAGAACTTAGTTCTCTGCCACATGATAAAAATACAATAAATATTTGATGAAAATAAATGTAAACTTTCATCAAGAATGGTATAAGATAGTTATAATAATGACCCTTTAAATTCCTTCTGCTCACACTCTGAATTCCATGTTAGGAGAGGTACACCTTAGAAATTACTCACTGTAGAACTCAAAGTCCGCTATTGATCATCAACCATTTTATACAGTTTAGTTGTGACAATAATCTCTGGAAGCAAGGACCTCAACTAGATGACTACTGGAGAGCCTTAGATTCTATGCAAAGTAAAATGGTCTCATTCCATGTACACTAGATACGAAGAAAAATACCTTCCTGAATTCATGGTATTTTCTTTCCATTAAAGATAATTATTTCAGATAACTTGTCTTTCCAGGCCCAAACTGGCAAAGTACACTGGAGGAGTCTTCAACAAGATGGACTCCATAACTTTAGGTTGAAAAAAAAATGTGTTTGCTTTGCCCTTTCAGCCCTTCCCCACCCCACAATCTGAAGAAGAATAGAGACCTTTCCAGCTGTGGCAGGGACAGTGGTTTTGGTGGTTGATGAGTGGAATCTGAGACCTGTCGTAAACCTCCATCATCATGAGCTGTGGGAGGGATCACCCCACTCCCATGAAGCACACAGGCTTTCTAAATAATCTTTCCACCAGCCATAGACTGAGCACAAAGGGAGCTTTTCTTCACCTAGTCTAAGGGAGTCACTGTTCTTGGGTTAGAGTGTTGGACCAGATTAACCAGCAGGATCCCCAGGTGCCAAACTATGCAGAAGCATAATGAATGGGCAACAGGAAAAAGCTTGATTTTTCTATTTCTATAAACACCATTTTTTTTGGCATCCCCTTCTAGAAATTACACTAAGTATGAAGCTCTCTGCAGAGATATAACTATGGAGCATATCCACAAAATGATGGATGCATGGCAATGGATGTATGTCCATTGTACCCATGCTTCACTGGGGTTTTAAGCCACACAGACTCCTTCCCTTTCTCAGTGTTTCATTCTACTTTCCTGCGCAACACCACCCCTTCACTCCTTTCCTCCCTACCTTTCTCTCCTTTTTTTTTTTCTAGATCGTGTAAAACTGTAAAAATAAAACAAAAGAGAAACACATTTGCCCTTATTTTCAAGTAGGAAGGAGACTAGCCTCAAGACAGGGAGACTCCCTTACGGCCAAGATGACTGACAAATTCTTGTGGCTTTCTCCAAAAGTCAAACCAAAATCTCACCAGCAGCCAGGCTTAGTTCTGGCAACCCTGCTTTGCCTGGAAATGAGCGCAATCATATCCTAATAGCTATTTGGATAATTGTTCATATGAGTGATCTGCCAACTAATGTTGGAAACAAGTCCTTATTACAAATATAGCATGCAGTCTAATCTGGAATATATTAAAATGTTATTTCTGTAGCTGCCTATTTCCAAACTGAAATAATAACTAAACCATTTATCACATTTGTTTTTAAGGAGAAGAACTTTTCAAGTACAATGGTAATATGTAAATGTGTAGATGTATAGTTACACATGTAGTCTTTTAAAATAAGAAATATCAAAAAAAGAAATATCTCATCTAAACTTATTACATTCCTCATGAGTCTTACCTTCTGAATCAATATTAGTCTAAAGAAAGATTTTATTTTTTTAATGCGTAACCATAATATGAACGATTACATGTAAAAGTGAACAGTGATTCATTTTAATCCCTCATAATGGAAATAAATCCAAAGGTATCAGGGACCCCAGGTACTTGCAGATGGAGATGTACAGGGCCAGACAATGAGAGAGAGATACGTCAGGTACTTGTCAGATATCTGGAACGGGAAGGCAATCAACAGTGAACTTCCCCCAAATTAAAATGACCACCTTATTTTGAGGTAAAAGGCTGTGAGTTTAGGTGGAGCGATGGGAATCTTCAGTTGTTCCCATGAAGCTAGAGGCAGAGTGGAAAGCTTTCTGCTCCACTTTCAAAAAGAGGCATTTGGCACGAGAAATAACTGGGCTTTTGGCCTTAAAACAGTCTGGGTTTGAATTCTAACCTGCCTCTCAGAAGCTAGAGACTCACAGGTAAATGACATCCTTTTTCTGAGACTCGCTGTCCCCATCGTTAAAATGGTAATCACAAAACCATTTCACAACATTATGATGATTAAATAAAATGGCAAAGGTAAAGTGGCAAGTACAAACTAAGCATCTGGTGGGAGGCAGCTTTATAGAGAGGTGGCATAGTGCAGCCCAGTAGCATGGGCTATAGCGCCGTATTGCCTGATTCCATATACCCCAGTATCAAATCTTTCTAGAGGCGTCACCATGGACAAGCCACCCAACTCCATGTGGCTCAGTTTCTTCAGCTGTCAAATGGGGATAATAAGATTGCAACCTCAAAGAGTTGCTGTTATGATTGAGTTAATAGTATAAATCTCTGTCACAATAAGCACTTAACAAAGCTTACACATTATAATTGCTGCTGTTATTATTACTTCATTTGGCATAGAAAGAGCTACCTCCCAGGTGTCTCCCCACCATCCTATTCATTTAAAAATCTTTTTTTCTCCTTTCATCTTTTTATTCTCTGTTTGTTTCTAGAGATAAATGGAATATATCCATTTTTAAGGGTTACATACACTTTAATTTTCTGTGGATTTACTCTGTAGGGGCAACAAAAAGAAAAATAAGATGTGCTTGTAAATACAGCTATCACAGAGACACTGATTTTTCTTTATAAAAGATATTTAAACCTGCTTCCATTTACCAATGTCAATCAGTTCCATCGATTGATTCATTCTACTCTTGATAAACAGCTGCTCAATGATGCTATAAACAAAGCACTTATTTACCGTGCAATGATAATAAAATGGTGACAATGATCATAAGACAAAGTTCAGAAGGGAAGTTCTATGGGGAAGTAACAAATGGATGTTCAGAGAAAGTAGTGGTTGTTTCCATCTGGTTTTTGGAGTAATCAAAAGGGGATTAACTGTCATTTTAGGAGGATAAATGGCACACGATCAGTTACCTTGATAAAATGATGAAGAAAAACACAACTTTTTTTTTATTTTTATTTACTTATGATAGTCACAGAGAGAGAGAGAGAGGCAGAGACACAGGCAGAGGGAGAAGCAGGCTCCATGCACCGGGAGCCCGACGTGGGATTCGATCCCGGGTCTCCAGGATCGTGCCCTGGGCCAAAGGCAGGCGCCAAACCGCTGCGCCACCCAGGGATCCCCAAAAACACAATTTTGATAAACAAAGCCAGAATGAAAATGGACCCCATGGCTCAACTCTAACATAGAAACTGAATTTTCTGTAGAGCCCTCAAGCACCAGAAATTACTTTTATGATTTCGCATACCAAATTATATCTCTTTTATGTTCTTCTTGACTGGATGGAAGGTAAATGGTATCAATCACCATAGCAGGACCTTTCTAAGGTAATATAAGAGCCCCAGAGCCATATGTAGTACAGAAAACTATGGGAAAGAACAAATAGTTTGAGGTCCATCAAGGGTATCTTGGAGAAGGAAAGTCCTAAGTCCATGGTTTTTGGCCTTTAGTGACTCCAGGATTCATGAACAACTCAATCAGAATGGTTACCACTCCCAAGATGCTGCACCAGAAAGAGCTCAGGATTTATGTCCCGGACCCTTGCAGAATCTGCCATCTGCCCCCATTTCCCCCTTGGGGCCAACTACCTTGGTCAAGTCAGCTCCATCACTGACTAGTCCCATGCCTTCTCAGTCATGCTTCCAGGGTGGTCCAGTTCATTTGTCCTAGACTGCAAATAGAATCCCAGACCTAAGGATGTGTGCAGGGGCCTGCTGACTACTCTTTTTGGAAAGAAAATGCTATGAAAATCTCCACAGGCAAGTCAGGATATTCAAACAGGGATACAAAGGCTAAGTATTCAGCTCTTTGGGAAGAAAGAAAAAAAGAAATATATTACTTTTTTTTTCTGCTTTTAAGTCAGCTACAACAAAAAGAGAAACATAATTTAATGTCATGAATAAATCCTGCCACGCTCTGGAAAATCTACTGAAATACATCCAGCAGCAGCAACAATATGTATTTGCATAAGCTTCCTAGGGCCTATGTTTCTTTTCTAGAAACTGAGCCTAAATTTTGTCCCATAAAATGGGGAGGAGGAAGCTGTCTATGATTTTACAGAATACGGAGCTGAGATTGAATCATTACCCAGTCAATAACTAACAAGCTCTTCATGTTCAGCCTTAATGGCACTTGACAGGTAAAATCTTCCCTCAATCTCATGTTGGGCATGTTCCTCAACTCAGCATGTATCAGTTTAGCTAATTATTTCTAAGATTTTTTCTAAGGTATATATCTATTTCTCTCTAATGTAACTATGAGAACAAGGGCCTCTACTAATTATTGGTTTCGTGTTCTCCATGTTTAGAGCAGTTCTTTTCTCATAGATTCAGTACATTCAAATGGATGAATAAATGAATGAATGAGATAAAGTATATTCAGATAATACTCATGCATAACTAAAGGCAGTGAGGAACAAACACGGTCCTGGTCCAGCTTCCATGGGTCTCAACTCAGCTCAGTTGAACAAATGTGTTGTATTTATTTTTTTAAATGATTTTATTCATTTATTCATGAGAGATATAGGAGAAAGAGGCAGAGACATAGGCAGAGGGAGAAGCAGACTCCCTGTGGGGAGCCTGATGGGGGACTCGATCCCAAGATCCCAGGGTCATGACCTGAGCCAAAGGCAGATGCTTAACCACTGAGCCACCCAGGCAGCCCAATAAATGTGTTTTAAACACCTCCTGCATGCAAGGCATTGGACAAGGATTAGGAGAGATGCATAAAGGGAAATGAGGCTTGGTGGATCTTCATCGTATTGAGAGGGAGATGTTGATTTTACTCAGCTGTATATCCCCTCAGCTTCTCTCAGTGCCCTGGTAGCTGTGTCACATGGCCTCAGTTTCTTCCTTGGACTTCTCTTCTGTGCATGGTGGGGTGCCTGAGTAGATCATTAAGCCAAAATGTGCAAGTGAACACCCCATCTGGCTACTCTTAACAAATGGGAGATAGAGACAATTGATATTCCCCTCTTCTGCCTCTCAGGATCCAACTCATTCTGTGCAGGAGCTCAGAGGGTTGCCCCAAGAGATCAAGTTCCAGTTGTGCACACTAGAGAGCAGCTCTCTCTCCTTCCCACTGCACTTCCCACACAGTCTCCCACTGGTGTTTCTTTGGATCCCTTCCCAAAAGGAGCTACCTGCACACAACCCCTTCTCTTGATCTCTGACATGTTGTAAATGACTAATTATAAAATGAGTGGGCTCTAAAGATAAGCAAAGAGCTCTGAAAAGAAGAATTATGCCGCAGTTGGAAACTCTTTCCAAAGGTTCCCAAAGCAGCTCTGAAAATCTCATGGTCCCTACCTGCCATCTCAGCGGCCCGTACATTTTTCTGTACTAATAACCCTGAGGAGTGAGACTGATTTAGTTGCAGATTATAAGTGACGATGAAGATAAAAATCTGTCTTTTCTCAATAACTCTAGAAGTTGTGTTAACAGAAATTTAGAATATTTGATGAGACACTTAGGAACATAATGGGCTATTTTTCACCATTTGCAGGTTAATTCACATCTGTCCTTTATTTAAAGAAAGGGGAAAAGGAAAGGACACTGATTCTGCTTTATTATTTCTTCTTAGATTTTAATATGTTTTTGGGTGAAATCTGAGCCTAAGTCTTAACTGGAAAACCAAAAGGAGGTTTTGTATTAAATGAAGTGCTTATCTAAAAATTGATAGTTGATTATTTAAATTCTAAATATTTAAAAAAACTATACATCACGTTTATCTTGAAAGTATGCATCTTTACCTACAAAACCCAAGCTGCTTTCCACTTTCCTTCCCTTGAGTTGGCATAGCCTGATTACGTTAACTCTAGGCACGTGCAGAATAATTTGTTCATACTCTGTTTTCAGAATACAGATTTGGTGTTCCGGATTCTGTGTGGGTGCTAGTTAGTGTCAATGATCTCAATGCCAGCTAATTCACTGCCCTAACTGAATCTTTTCAACAGTCTAGAGTCCAATTCCAGAGATCCTATTTTAAATGTCAATTAGTTTTACAATTCAATCATTCTGTCTGGATGGAATAAATATAGACCAAATGTCCCTACCTTTGTCTTTTACTTCTATTCAATGTCAAAACAAAATATGGACGGCCATCCATTCATAGAGCACTTCACTGGAAGTCTTCTGGCATTCATGAATATCTATTTCATCATGTGATTCTTTCTGGATCTCTCTCTCTCTCTTTCACAGCGGGGTTCACCTTTAAAACAATTTTAGATCTCCCTCATATTCTTCACCTTACCCCATGAGCGAAAATGATGCCTGTACTGAGCGTGTGTTGAATAAATGGCTACTAAAAGAGTGCATGAGGCAGTCAATGAATAACTAAGTAAACAACATCTTGAAATAGTAAAATTAAGGATCAGAAGTTATCTACAGAACTCCAGGAACGTCACTGGGCAATGATTCTTTAGCAGCGTTACATATGCTGACATCCACAGTGTGAATACCAGAGGTTATGCACACATTTTCATTAAGATGCGCTCTTTCAATTTAACCGTGTTCTGTATTCCACAGATGTGCGGTGGCAGCCATATTTCAACTCCCCACCTTCACACCTCCCACCGGTGTCAACCTCTTTTCCCCATGATTTATGTCTTTTTTTATTGTTCTGCCTGGAGCCATGCCAGACCCGAGGATCAAACTCCCCAATCTCACCAAACCTTTGGGTGACAGGACGGAAATCAGACTTGGTAGAAAGGCCTGTGCTCATAATGTGGGAAAGGAAATGGCTTACTTGTCTCCATGGAAACGTGCACACTTTCCAATTGTTGCTGAATAAATGAAAGTTGTGTTCTTAATTCACAGATCTCAATGTCAAGCAAAACCTAGCAGAGTTTCTCAAGGCCGGCACATAGAGAAATTCTTAAAAACATGAGACTTTGTGATGCATTACGGAGCCATAGAGAGGACTGAACGGAGTGGTATAGAATATTGTATTTCTTGTTTGTTTGTTTTTTTCTCCATCCCACCCTTTAATCACAACCCAATGGCATTGCTTTCTGGCTGGTATTTGCAAAATAGCCGGGAAGCACTCTATTTTTCAAAGTATGAAATTACTGATTATAGCTGCTTCAAGATTTACTTAGTCCCTTTAAGAATTATTAGAAAACTTCATCAAACACAAAAACAAGGACCAGACAGATAGTATGCAGTATTATTTCACCAAAGATATAGGCAGGTACAAAGAATTTTTGTTTTAATGACCACGTTCAAATTCTCAACAAAGGTTTTTGAAGGATAACTTATTTAAATGAAATCAATATTTATTCTCCACTGTTGGGTTTTGAAGAAGGTTGACAACGAAGTCTCACAGATCAGCATCACAATCACAGTGGATCTTGTGGAAAAGACACAACTTAGAGCCTGACTTAAGAAGCAGTAAATTAGTGCTTCCAGGGGTTACCGCAGAGAGTGGGCCCTTGTGCTATATACAGTAGAGTTTTTAAGGATGACAAGCTTTGGAGGGGTTCTTGTCTTAGTTGCAGAGCCATGGGAAAATTATCTAATCCCTCTATGTCTCATTTTTCTTATTGTAAAATGATAATACTCATAATCATTAAAGCTAAAACATTTTGAGTAGTATCTGGTAGAGGAAGTGCTCAACACATGCCAGCCATCTTCCTGCATTACTACTTCCTAGTTGTATGTTCAATAAGCTTTATAAGTGATTTCTGTGTGGTGAGAGGTTAAAACTTCAAATATATCCAGTATGAAGAATGAACTGAATTTTAAGTTTTATTCAATTCTAATGATTTTTTATTTAACACCTAATATTTGATTCAGTTTATTGGAAAAATTTAAGTATGCTTAGAACAATGGGGGTATGTGGATATATTTTTAAATAGTATGCTTTACAGACTATAAATACAGATCAAATGTTCCCAGGGAAATCTTAGCATCTGAATGGAGACGGACAAGTAAAAATAACATGCCATGTTTTGAAGACTTAGCACAAAAAAATGAAAAATATCTCATTAACTTTTATACTAATTTCACACTGTGATGGATATATTGAACAAAATTAAATATATTACTAAAATTAATTTCACTCGTTTCTTTTCACGTTTTTAATACGGCTTCTGGAAAATTTGAAATCACCTCTATGGCTTGTGTTACATTTTTATCAGTCAGGGTTGACCTCGAGGATGCCAGAGGCTCATGATTTGATGAATAGATTCCAGAGTCTAATCACCCATTTTTCCAAACCTAAAAATGTAAACCCACCAGTAGACCCAAAAATCATCAGCCTCTGGAAAATAGGTTCCAAGACGTAAGAGAAAGATCTATAAAACAGTAAGAAAATTGTGTGTGTGTGTGTGTGTGTGTGTGTGTGTGTGTGTGTAAATACTGTATTGCTGTAGTGTGGAAGTATTCACCGAGAAGAGACTTCAAGGTGTTCTGCTGCCACAGGCAAGACATATGGTAAGCTATTTACAGACCACTTAAATATCTGAATGGAATTTCTTACAGCCAAGTGAGCCAAAGTTTTATGCTCTCCTTCTCTAATGTACCTGACCGTATCAAAAAAGACCAACATTCTCTCATCCATTAACAGGACTCTCCCTTCCTGAAAAATTTGACATAAACATTCACGTATTTCCCATTCTGTGTTCTCCTTTACTGTGCTTTATCCCCAAACCATGGGAATTTGGGGACCTCACTGTAACATCAAAAACCCCCCAGAGCTCCACATGTAGTTGTAGATTCTCTCCTACTTGGAGCCATGGCCCACAGATTTGAAGCCTAAGGATTAAGAGAATCTGCTCTAAAGCCAGGGTTTCAATCCTGCCACCGTTGCTTACTGACAATATGCCATTCAGCACATTATGTAGCTTTCCTGTATCTCAAGTTCCTCCCTTTCCAATGGGAATGATGATAATAGTATTTATCTCCTGGGGCTACTGAGATTAGGTGACATAGTATCTATAAAGTATTTCCAACAGTATCTGGTAGAGACTAAGCACTTACCACATAGGAACTATTATTTTTATAATTAAGAACTGCTTTTGACATGAGTTGTTGTATCCTAACAACCACAACAGCAAGCATATGTATACCTTAAAAAAGGCAAGGCATATGCGTATAATTCACCCCGTTTATAAACAGTGCTTTGAACACATACAAATTCTCCAAGTCCCTGCTATTAACGTCATAGCTCCCTTGCAGTTCCTGGTTCACAAGTAGGAAATTATAGCTCCAACTCCCCAGCTTCCTTTGGTAGGATCATTCTTCTCTTAGCCTTTTAAAGTATATATCCCACTGTTGCCTTACTGAGCTACATTTTTCAGATCTTGAGGAGACCTTTTTTCTTGACCTCTTGATTGCTGGTAATCTAGAACAGAGCTGACATTTGTCTTTCACCTAATGAAGCTGAGATCTAATGAGGATAAAAATCTGCTCAAGAGTTGTCTCCTCCTTCTTAATTTGCCAGGAATTTGTGATAATGGGAATAGGACATAAAGTCAGAGTAATGATTGGTTTCTATTAAGCTCATGCAGTTCTTGGGGAATAATAACCACCTGACCAAGATGAACCAACACGAAGTCATGGATCTCCCCAACGATTTCCTGTATCGCCTTGTGCTTGGGTGTTGGCCTCTTGAAGCTGTTCTCTAAAGCAAAGCTAATAAAATAAAAGGACTTGTAGAACCAAATGGCTTGAGTGAAGCTCAAGCCCCACCAGACCCTGAGCAACTACCATATGTCCACAGCTCAGATTTTTCTCTTCAATGTTGACCCACAGCCTTGTTCTGCTATTCACTCTTAGGTGGCTGCCCACCCCACCCTCCTTGGCCAGTCACATCTGTTGGTACCAAGAGGTGCCAAGTTGTTTTATAATATGGACAAATGCCCATCGACATTAGGTAAAGACCTTGCAAAGCCATTTCCCTTAACATTTAAAATGTTTTTGAATTTGAGTTTTTGGAGATAAAAGGTTAAAACTAAAACCCATTAAATGTCCATATTTGTCAGTGGCCAGATGGAAACCACGATAAAAATGATAAATAGTACATGAAGTAGTAAAGCATCAGGATTTTGTGTATCTTAAGCCAGGGGTGGGCAAACTGTGGTCCTCTAGCCAAATCCAGTACACCACCTGTTTTTGGAAGGCCCGCAAGCTAAGAATAGCTTTTACATTTTTAAAGGGTTACATTTTAAACGGCTATAGGGGTACCAACATAATATCCCTGATTTTGCCTGTTTTATAGAAAAAATTTGCTGATCCTGGACTTTACCTATAAAAAGTATGCTTTTTATTGTTCTCTTAATTCAATAATTTGCTTTTTGTCATAACCTTCATTTCTATGATTAGAACTAGTAGAATTCTATGTAAAATGTCTTAGTCTCTGAAACTTTTGAGTGACAAAAATTATAGCTCATTTGAAGGAACTGGATTATACATTATCTGAAAAATCTATATATGGAAGATTCTGACTTAGGAAAAAAAGAAAAGAAACCTTGAATATGAACCTTTAAACATCCAGGAAAAACATCGTATTTTATATTACTGTATAAAGCAATCTGGTAGTAGTGCCCAAAGCACTGGTATTTAATGAAGTTTGCTTATTAATTCCTCTGCATTCTTTACGTACAGTGTACACACATGTCTGTTTTGCATTTCAGTATGTAGCATACTTGATTAATCGTATTCTTTTAATATTTTTTGGCAGTGGAAACAATAGCTTTAAAATGGTTTCTACAGAGGTGAATTGTCCCTGGCTCCGTGATATAGGTGTTTGCAAGTTTCTAATGCAACAATGAAGCAAGACCAAAGACCCAATAACAAACAGCTGAGTGGATCAATAACCCCTGTGTTTTCAGTCCCATGCTTATTTAAAGTGGTGGCTGGAAAAAAAAAAAGGCTCTCTATTTATATCTGGAACTTAATGAAGTGAAATTATCACAGCCGACAGGCGCTAGTGTTGTAATTCAGAGACAGGGCTTGGCTTAGACGGATTTGCAGGCTGTTTTTATTCCAATTTTTAATTTTTTCTCCTTTTTTTTTTAGTGAAACTTAATCCCCTAATCAGTTCCAATTTACATATTTTCTGGTCTTTTTTCCAGCTCAGTCCTTAAAGGAGTGGTGTTGGAGGCATGGAGCAATTATTTGATTAAATAATTATTCATCATGATGTGCCCTGCTCTATTCTGAGCAAGTGGATCAGTGGCCAAAATACAGATAAACTTACAGGCTGAGCTGGAGACTTCTGTAGCCATTCAAAGCTGTTTGCTTTCACGTGTGTATGCATAGGTGTGTGTACATATATGGTGTATGTGTGTTTTTAACTTGATCCACCCTGTAAAGCTTTGCTCACACTGGCTCTCCTTTCCAGTCTCAGGGGATTAATATTCTGCTAAATGAAGTGTTGCAAAATTTGAATTTTATTTTGGGGCTAAATGGAATACCAAATGCTGATGCTTATAATCAAGGTAGAATTGTATTCCACCGCCAAATATCCTCATTTCCTGCATGAGTAAACATGTCAGGGAAATTATCTTTCTTGTGTGAAATCACCAAGCCTTTAATTTATATTTTTTTTTTCCTTTGAATTTCATTTAAAATTGGGTATTTCCAAAAGATCGGTGATTTTCTTTTTCAGGGTTAATTTTGTCCCCCCTCATTCATAGCTGGCTATTATAACTGTGGGAAGACCATAAATAGAGTGAGGGCACAGGGAGCCAATTATGTGATAGTTAAGTATTAATCTGTCATTTCTACCAGGTTTTCTGAAGAACCATCAAATTACCTTGAAGCTCTGAGAATCTCCGTGACTCTCAAATAGATACCTTTCAAAACAATCAGAAAAAATAAGAATGATCTTGATGAATAATTTCTTACCTAATTGGACCTCAGGCTTGTATCGCCAGTAAGCAGCAGTTCAGTCACCAAGAGGTAGTATTAAAAATCTCAAAAACAATCCAGCTTTGCAACCTGGTACTTGTCCACTCGGTAAATATTTATTGAGCATTTGCGATGTGCCAACAATGTACTAAATTCTCTGGGAAACTAAACATGAGCAATGAAATAAAAGCACTGATCCCCCCCCAAAAAATGTACCCCAGTAAAAGATGACCTATGCAACCACCCCCAAAATCTGATATTAGATCTTGGTTTTTCACCAGTTTTTACTGGATGTCATTAAGTTTGGTTTTGTTTTTAAGAACAGAATGCCATGCCTTAAGTTATCCTAATTTATGTCATAATTCTTTATAGAACATGTTGATATATTGAATAGGGAGATATCGAAGGTGGCCAGACCAGTTACTGAGGTATTATCATAGTTTAGGCAAGAGGAAAGAAATCTGGAAAAAGAATAAAAGCAGTGAGGACAAGGAGAAAACAAGTGGAATCAATATTTACCACATCAAAAAATTGTTGAAAAACAGCAGGAGATGAAAGACGTCAAGGCTGGATTTGTAGAAACTCATTGATGAGAAATTCTTCCAGAAAAACTCTTGAGCTCAGCTGTCTTTATGATTCTGTCACTGGCCTTCCAGAAAACTAGACACAGGAGTAAGAAGATGACTATTTTCCTTTGGTTATCCATGCTCAGAGAGAGAAGGGCAGAGTGATAAAGAGTATAGGTATTGGCATCAGACCAACCTTCGTTTTAATCCCTGTGCAGTTATTTCTCAGTCGTGTGCCTTTGGCCAACTTATTTTACCTTCTTTATCCTCACTTTCCTTATTTAAAAGAAAAATTGCAGTGTGTATCTCCAATATGGATTAAATGAGATTATAAATTTAAAACTGCTGAAATACAATGTCCAGGATGTAGTTGGTGCTCCAGACAGTAATTGTGATTATCATTTTAGTCACTTAGGCTAAGTGTAATAAAACCATGACCCTTAAATACCATATCCTATAAAGATACTCAGAAATTTTTCATGCTTCGACTTTTAGAAAAACTAAGTAAGAGGGGTTAATCTTGGAAATAGCTTTTCCTACAAATTTCTGTAAGAAATTTTCAAACATTTGATATGAATTATATACTATTTTCTAAATTGTTTTCTCTGGATGCTAATTCAATTAAACCCCAAAAGTACTTCTTGATCATTTGCTGTATGCCCAGAAGCATGGAAGGCACCATGGGAGATATAAAAATATTTTTGTAAGTTCTCTTTGTGGTTACGAATATTATAGTTTAGTTAGAAAGATAAAAATTATACCCGTGAAACAAGGAAGAAATGTTAAGACAGAGTATAAGCAAACAGAGTATTGCTTCAAACTAAATAGTGTTGCTACGAGAATTCAGAACATTGGTGCAGCTTTGACCAATGACCAAAATTCTTGATTTGTGAAGCTGGAATTGATTTCCAAAGGAAGGATGAATCTGGGATTAATGGAGAGGGAAATAAAGCAATCCCTAACCTTAGGGAAGAAAATGTGGAGCAAAGAAATAAAGAGAGTGGGCAGACAGTACGAAGGCAGGCTTGGTTATGGAAGAAGAAAGATGTTGGAGCTCAGTGGGAAGGTAGGTTGGATAAACTGGATGAAATCGACTGATTAGTGTCTCTAAGACCAGGCTTGGAAGTTGAGGCTTCGCCTATGGATTATATAAATGTCAACACACTTTTTGAAGCATGTAAAAAGATGATTCCTTTCAGTTTCTAAGGGCAAGAGATTCAATAGTGGACAAAGTAGAAAGTAGTAATGGCGATGACAGCTAATCATCAAAGAGGAAAACAGACAGGTAATGAACAATTGCCACAACCTTACGTATGGATGTGGACAAGGTGTATAGGAGGCTGTGGGAAAGCAGTTCCTATCGAGAAAAGAACCCAAGAGAAACAATGGATATCAAGAATGGGAGGTGAGAAAAGGCATTTTTCAGGGGACCTCCCCACCATGTTTGTCTCCTTCAAATAGAAGTTTATCTGGCTGGCTTTCAATAACTTTTCTTATGCTGCTTCACCCTCTACAAGCAATTGTATTTATGTTATTTCCTAGTAGACAGCCTCTTCCAAAATCTGGCCCATCTCAAATTTTTATAAGCAAACCATAGTTTTTCCTGTCCTTCTATTATGATGTCCTTGTTTCTGTCCTTCTTGGAACTTCTACATTGATAGAGCTGTCAGATAAAATATAAGATACTAAGCTAAATGTGAGTTTCAGATAAACAATGAATAATTTCAGCATAAGTATGTCCTAAATAGTGCATGGGACATACTTATACCAATAAAAATCTATTTTTTTAATCTGAAATTAAAATTTAACTGGCCAACTTGCATTTTTGCTAAATCCATCAATCAACCCTACTGATCTCATCTATCTTACTCTTTCACCTTCAGTTACATACTTTCATAGGTCTTTCTAAACCATTTAGATTTTAACTTCCTGGAGGACAGAGAAATGTTTTCTATTTCTCTTTCCCTTAGAGCAGAAGATACAAAGAGCAAAGAAGGCCAAGCAGTGGTTATTACAGGATAGCCAAGACCTGAAGCGGTCTGGTTTAAGATAATGGGTCTGCAAAATCAGGGATTAGAGAAGAGTAAGGGCACATCCTAGATATTTACAGCATAATTTAGTTACTATTGGATCTGAAGGTGTTAGAACATGTAGTTGGGCTATGTAATTTTTTCCCCCGGTATTTGTATTCAACAGATACTGAATACACAAAATCAAAATTATACAAATCACCAAAGAAGGCACTATTCTAGATGCAAAGTTGAGCGTGATGCTCTGCCTGTAGGAAGTTTATAATATATAGCAATCTACACATATACAAGTAATCTATGATTTCTCATAGGAATGGAACCAACAAGCAACACTTTTGCTTCTTGCCCCCAGGACACTTAGCAAATCCGGAGACATTTTCCAAGGCCATGGCCAAGGAGTGCTGTTGACGTCTAGTGGGTAGAGGGCAGAGAAGCTAAACTGTAAAATGCACCGTACTAACAGCTAAGGCACCCAGATTAAAAAAAAAATAATGATAATAATGACCGCATCCAAAATGTCAGTAGTAAAGACACTGCCACAGTTGAGAAACTGTGAATCTAAAAGGATACGGTTAGAAGAAGCAACACCTCTGCCCAGTGATCGGAGAAAGCTTCCATATATGAATACAGTGGAATTAAAGACAACCTGTATGGCATGAGCAAATACAGCAAAGTCAACATCTGCTTAAGGAACAGTACAAAGTGTTGATTATCCTGAGGTCATAGTTTGTGTTGGAGACCAGCAAGTGGCAATAAGGCAGAAAGCATCTTGGGCCGGAACCGTGGTAAGCACTGAACAGGAAGCTATGAAACTCCAGATTGTCAAGCATTGCCACTAAGAACGGTGGTGGAGAATTTGGGGGATGAACCATTATGTGGCAAAGATAAGTTCATTTGGAAATTTGAGTTTATATTAGAGAGAGTTGGAAAAAGTCACTGAGTACTTTTACTTTCCAGGGGGCCAAGCTTCCAAAACAAAACAAAAATAAAATATGGTAGTTAAGTAATCTTGACTATGATTCTAAATGAAACAGTTTACTTCCTTCAACTCTTCGTCCCGTTCCACCCCCACCCCCCAACCCTGCCCCGGAACCAAAGCTGTGGTCCATATGAGGTCATTTCTAATTTTTTTGTATTAACATCACAACCTTGTGAGCTCACAGTTTTTTAATCCTTCCTCTTGATCTTGTGGTAAAGTCACAGGAGTCCCATTTTCATCTTAGGCAACTCTACTGAATTTTACATGCTGAACCAGCCCCAGAAAATGGGATACAAGAACAAACTGGATAAGCTGAGAACCTATCTTAAATTCTGTGGTTCAGAGTTTGGAACTGAACCCAAATATTTTGGTATTGGGGCTTATTTCTCCTTGGCAAAACATGGCCTTCTGTTTTAAAGGAGTGGGGGGAAGGTTTTAAAAAGCTTATTAAAAAGTCTCGAAATGCTTCTTCAACATCAAATAGCTCCTAGAAAAATATTTTGATGAGTTAAGTGTAAATGAATCAGAAACATATGGATTACATTTCCTTTAGATTACACATGGGTTTCAAAATTAAGGGGGAAAGTGCTCAGGGCAAAATGCATTTTGGATTTTATTGAACCCAAAATATTTGAGAAATAACTCAAGATACTCGAAGAACCCAAAATCCTGCCAGGCTTCCCAATCCCTTGTGTAAAGCAAATTAGATTTTAAAATTCTTTTTGCTTTCGTGATCTATGGTATTACATGAAATGTGGATGAAAAACTTCTTTTCTATATATGGCTTTTATCCTGGATATTTTCACTTACAACATTGGCAAAATTTGAGATTCCAAGTATACCGTAGATTGGGTAATTTGGCTAGATGGCTCGGCCTCTCCCTGCCCTGCTCAGTGACAAAAACATCAGATTTGTCTCAGGCACAGTCGCAGAGTGAGGGAGTAAGCAGAGGGCTTCAGATACTTTTCCAGTAAATGGTAAGACACAGCATTTACAATTTGCCATCTTACCATTCTTTTTTTTTTTTTTTTTTTTTTTTTACTTAATTTTCTGATAAAACCTTTCCCTTACAGTTTGAGACGGGCTGATTCTAGATTTCAAAAATGCAAAGTAACTAATGCCTATTTATTTACTCGGTCCTTTGCTTATCTCAGTGGCAAGGCCAAAGTGTGCCTGGACTCTGTAAAACTATCATATACCTGCTAAGCAAGTAGCTTGAAGACAACTCCTAAGCCACACTTCCAATCAGTTTGCTGTTCCTACACCCCTCCTAACACAGAATCTTTGAGATCCATAATGTTTATTTATTCTTTATTTATTCTTTCATGCTTTCATTGAACAGATTTTTTTTTCTTAGCAGCTGCCATAACCATGTACATAGCGGTGGGTATGAGGGGGCACAAAAATTAAAGAAGGCATAGCCACACATTTTTAAGGACCTTCATATGGAGACATACAAGTCTCCAGGACAAAAAAAAAAAAAAAAGACGCAGAAATATGTAATCTCCAAAAGCATACTGTGCCAAAGTAGGGGCCGCCAAAAAGGAAATAGCTGCCTCAAATTATAGCTGCATAATAGTAGTTATTTCAATCTGATCTGTGTGATTCTGTTCAGAGCGTTTTATAGTAGAGAGTGCCTCTTTCAGTGAAGCGTAGCTACTTTGTATGTCTTTTCAACGTATTTCCCTCCCTTCTTCCTCTGGCAAACTCTTACTCGGAACTCAAAACCCAACCCTGTGCCATTTCCCCTATGATATCTCCCATTTCTCCCGTGGTTGAATGAAATATGGCTCTGAATTTACACTATCTATTGAACATCTACTCATTTATATGACTTTTAGCATTGTGTTTTAATTAATTCATTTACATCTCAGAGCCTCCTATTAACCATCAATTTTTTCAGAAAAGGGACTCCATCCAGTCTTATTTTTATTCCCAGTACACAGCATATTGCCCAGAACACACGAAGCCCTTACGTGTTATTGAATCAAGGGGTGATTGGCTAAATCATGTTATTATTAAAAAGGAAAATGAAAGACAGAAGTCTTCTACAGTTCCAATCTCAGATCCATTCTTAAGGGGCTTAAAGAATCTCATTCTACATTCTATGTAGTACAAATTACTCACATTTGGTCTTAGTAACTACATTGGGTTACTAATGACACAGACAACACAAGTCAGAGGAGCAATCAAAAGTTAGTGTTTGGATGTATTGAGAGAAATGTACCCACTCGCACAAATCAGTCTTTCACCCAGCCTCTGCCTAGGCTGGACCATAATTTCTCGAAGGCCTTCCTTACAGTCTATAGTTCAGGAACCATGGGTAGAACAGTACATAGTTGGATGGTGGCATACCAAAAATTTTAAATATATTTCAAATATAAGAGGCCGATTTTATCAGATAGGAAATGTACCTCGTGCTCCCTAAAGGAAAATGTTCTGCAAATCCTTACATCATCAAAAGACTCTTTTTAATAGCTATCCATAGCTTTTAACTTCTTTTAGATTTTTTGTGCTTTTTTAGATGACAGACAACATTATAAAACACCCATGGTTATCTGGAAGTGGTCAGGGACATGATATTAAAAGATTTTTCTTATCAGGGAAGATGTCTTTGCAACTCCACGTAGCTGGAATAAAACAGAAGAGTAGCACATTGATTCCAAAACCCCAATATTCTATATAGAGATTTAGAAGATTTTTTTATTTTGAAATATATAATCCATTTTCCATGGGGTCATTGGCCTCTCAAACAGATGCATAAAGAAAATTTAACAGAAGTCAACATTTAGTCTCTTTCTTTAAGATTCCCAAATCTTTGGTCTTTCCCGATTTTTATTTAAAGCCTCTATTAGTTTATTAGTTTGACAGGAGCCCAGGTAATTACCCTGGCTTCTAGGTCCTACTGTAAGTTACGTCTGCATCTCCCTGAACGCACACAAAATTTAGTGCCACTGCAGCACTTCTCAAAACAAATAAAAGATTTGTGAACTAGTCACCAAGCATCCGACGCAATTAACCTGCATTTGTTTCTCTTTTGGCATTTTCACACAATCGAGGCCTTGTAAGAAGTAGGCACTCCTCAGATCACACTGTGTTTTCTTTAGAAGAAAGTGTGCCAAAATCCTCCTGCCCTACGTAACTAAGTCTCAACTAGCAGAAGGTGGACAGTTACAGCACACACACACACACACACACACATTCCTCTTCCCTCACAAACACCATGATATACACATAAAGAAAAAAAACCATAACTACAAAAATATTAATGTAAGGGATAGGGTAAAACTTGATAGAGATGAAGAGTGGCTGCCCACAGTCTCAAGCAACTGTGGCATTGCTTAAGATAAAACCAACACAATTCATTCAAAAGCATCTCCACTGGCAATTCAGAATAAAAGGAGAGAAAACAGGAATTACTTTGGAAAAAACTGGATTCTTTCTTTCTTTTTTTTCTAATTTTTGAGACAAGTGAAAGTAGAGCTTACTTGAGGTACCTACAACTCAACAGCTTTTAATTGCCAACCTCAAGCTGTCACACTTTGAACTTTTTTTTTTTTTTGAAGAAAAAGTCTTTAAAATCTGGTTAATTAGAACTGACTGCCATTAACTCTTTGATTGATTTAGCATCCTGTTGTGCTGGCTCGTGCTCACAGGTTCCCCACTGGTTTCCGTGAGTTGCTCCTCCACACTGGTATGGATACTTCTGGGTATGAACTCGGAGCCACACAACATTCCTTGTTATAAAAATCATTTATCAGGGAAAAACCAAATAAGGTGCATGTGTGGTCTAAGCAGACCCAGGTAGTTGCAAAAAACGTCTACTCCAACTCAATATCAGACAATCCCTTTAACCTCTTCATGACTCTGTTTCCTTGTCTGCATTATGCAGCACAGATTGGTGAGAACACATCCCATCGGCTCTGTGAAGAAATTAGATTTTTTTTTTGTGTGGCATTCCTTTAATACCCCCATCTACTGAGCACTAGATGCCACACACCTTGATAAACATTTTCCATATGCTATTCATATAATCCTATAAAGTAGGCAATGTCATCCTTATATGTAGGGTGGTGAGCCTGACAGCAAGCTTTAATGAACTGGCATCCAGTAAGAATCTGAGTCTTAACTTAAGCCTAGTTTTGGTTGATTCTGAAACCCAGCTCCCCATTATCCTGCACTTTTGTCTGCCAAGTTCTTTATGGTCCAACATATTAGACTTGCAGCTCTTGCTCTGTTATTTTAGAGAGAGAGAGAGAGAGAGAAAGGGAGAAGTAAACCTTTCACTAAATTAATGAATGGAAATAATAAAATCTGCCTCTTCTCCCAGAGAAGTGCTATCTTTGGAAGTATGGCAACTTTTTCTCCTTGGTCAGACTAGTTTGCTAAAATGTGCATTAGGGCCTGAAAGAACTATAATATTTCTTAGGGTGTTCTTTTGGATACTTCTCTATGTGCTGAAAGAATCATTTTGCAGAATGATAAATCAACTAGATACTTATCAACAAGAATGTTATTGGCATGCATTAGGAGATGATTCTCCATAGATCTCTCCCCAAAGATACGGACTGCACTTTGTTTTGAACTATCTGTCTGTCGATCTATCACATATCTATTTTTATCTTATATATTTATCTATATCTTTAAATCTACATCTATCTATATGAATATACTTACCTATCTATATAGATAAATGGAGAGAGATATAGATACATATCTTCATTTGGAATTGGGGTTATGTTTGTTGTATATTTTTAAAAAATACATGTTACCTAATTAACACAAAGGCATTCTGGTTGGGGGTATATATCTGTTATCTATCTGCATGATCCTTGTATCTATAAACAAAGATGTAGCCATATTATCACACCATCAAGCAATTAGTAAGTCTTCAGTAGAATGAGGTTTCCTTGCCTACACGAGCTGATGATTTTTTTTACCATAAATTGCCAAATATACATGCAATTACAATTATATAATTAAATTCTTGGGGTAGCCAGTCTTGGATTTGAATATGGGAACGGCTTCCAAAAAGAATTTTTTTAAAGGATTTTATTTATTTATTCATGAGAGACAGAGAGACACACACAGAGAGGGGGTGGGGGGCAGAGACACAGGCAGAGGGAGAAGCAGGCTCCATGCAGGGAGCCCGACGCGGGACTCGATCCCAGGTCTCCAGGATCATGCCCTGGGCTGAAGGCAGCGCTAAACCACTGAGCCACCCGGGCTGCCCCCAAAAAGAATTTTTGACCTGAAAACTGCTGCCCATGAGCAAAGGCAATCTCACAGCACTAGCATTCTCCTCCTGCTTTTGACTACTTACAGTTTCCATGAATATTCATTTTGACCTGCTCAGTGGTGTGTGAGAAGTGTCTGAATCAGTAAGCATGAAGAGAACCCAAAGTGTGCATGAGTTACACTGAATGTGTGTTAGTTTTCCTGGTGATCATTCTTCCATACCCTCTATTTATTTCCTCATTGGAAAAACCTGCTGTATTTGATTGATGTCTTTAAACCATTATATACTTCCTGCTAGTCCTTGCCAGAGATGTGTGCCTTACTTTTGCTAATACACTATAATCCTAAACCTTCTGATGTTTCAAAGCTCCTAGTATCATCTCACCCCTCTGCCACTCCTATGAACTGGATACTTTTTTGTCCTATAGCTGTACTATGAACATAATTACAGTTAGGGGGAGATTCCTACTTAGCACTTAAATCAGTGACAAAAATATCAGAATATCAAATATATCAGAATCATCCTAGATGTCCATAGGTAGAGTATGTCAATGACATCCACCTCTTTGTGAAAACAAGGAGATAATTTGTATATTATCTGCACTTTCACAAGAGTAGACTATATCTACTATAACAATAAGTTTAAAAAAGAAGAGATTAAAAAAATAACAAGACCTAGTTATTCACTCATTTGTACCAAGTGTCTATTATCTGTACTTACTATGCAAAGTACTAGAAAAATATCAGTTAATGAAACAAAGCAGATGTCAGACCTCATGCAATACATAGGGGAGATGTAGCAGGAGAATCAAATATAGAACTGGATTATGTTTATGAGCAGAGAATAAAACAGATAAAACAAACTGGAAAATAAAATATAGAACGATCTTTTAAGAACATGGGCATATAATTAATGAGGCACCACTGATAAATAAATCTAATATGCCTTCTTGAATTAAAAGAATTCTGTGCAGAATGTCCATGAAAATCACAGGTCCAAAAGAAAACTGAGCATACAAATGTGCTATGAGTATTCTGTAAAGAAGTAACTGTTTAAACATGCAATCCCATAATTAGCCTGGATCTCTCATTCAAGTACTGCAGGTCAAAACCACCAACTTTTCCAAGTCAATGGGGAAAAACCTTCCATTTCTCTCTTGTGTATTTGAATGTGTGTAATTAGACTTCTCCTATGCCAACAAAAACCCATGAAGGCTTTTTCTATACAAGTTTAGATTGTTCCAGCTCCAAAAATGGGATAAAACGTGCTGGTACGCCATCAGCAACACCACTGGATGGGAAATACCACCATGCCATTTCAGCCCAGAGGTCACTGCTCTCCTCTAAGATAAATAGCAGAAAATAAAAAAGAAACTGAATAAATGAAGCAAAAGAGAACGCTATTAGTCTCATGACTGCAATGGATTTGACGTTGAGCTTTTCCTGCTGACTTAGTAGTAGTAGATGTTTAAACTGATCCTGGTACATGGATGAGCTACCAATGTGGTAAAATCTGAGGTCACTGACAATTGTTAATATTTGATTTGACTACATATTACATAAAATCAAACTAGCAGTGTTTTCAGCAGGATGAGTGGCCATTTGTCTCACCAAAAAAACCCAACCAACCCATCAAACAAATCTGAGTTGGCAGTCTACAGCAGTTACGGTGACTACTGAGATACTGGAGAGCCATATTGCTATCATTTCATTCCATCCTGGTGGCAGATTGAAATTTCCAATGATAGTCACAACGTATGATCCAATTAACCACACATTCTTAGGCATTATGACCTTGCTGATCTCTGAGAAAGGAGCGGAGAAAAGTTACCCCTCCCTTTTAAACTGAGCCATTGGGTAAGCAGTCACCCGGAGCAGTGGGGATGCTGTATAACTACTAAAGTTAGGTCAGCAAAGCCCATGCACCTTTGCCTGTTTTTTGTATGTTTGTTTTGTTTTGGAACATCTGCTATTAGAATCCAATCCTACACTGTGAGAAGCATGAGCACTCAAAAGGCTGTGAGTAGGTCCTCTGGTTGACTGTCCCAGATGATCCTTGTGTACTGGACATTTGATTAAAGAAGGCTGCAGGTCACCCCAGTGCTCAGTCACTTGAGCCTTCACAGCTGAGGTCCCAGACACTGTGAAGCCTCACAGAGCCGAAACACACCATCCTCACTGTGGTCTGTCTAAATTCCTGAGCCCCGGAATCCTCAAGCATTATAAAATAGCTGTAATTTCACATTACTGAGTCTGGCAAAGTTTATTATACACTAATAGATCATTGGAACATGCATGCTCAGAATGCACTGAAGATGTGTGCTGGAGATCCAGCCATTGTACCATATTCCAGACATCGAGAAGGGGAACACAGAGAAGCAGGATACACTCATTACATTTGAGGGGGGAAAGAAAATTAAAGAAAATTATGCTTATATTTCATTGGTGAAAACCTCATTAGATAGAATTACCTAGGTTCAAGGCAGGCCAGGGAATGCACTCTTCAAGGTAAACAACTACTTTTTTTTTTTTTTAACAACTACATTTTCAAGAAAATGCTCTATTCCTAGAGAGGTTGGCAAGAATGTGAGACTGGAAGCTTCTGCAGCAAACACCTTTTTTATTTTCGATTTGGTGTTAGGTACTCCCACTTCTATAATCAATTGTTTCATCAGACAGGGGTGCTATGTGTACTGAAAACTCCTGTACATGTACAAATGGAAAATCAGGAAGAACGACATCTAAGTAGAGATGTCTGCATCAAATCACCATTTTTCTTATAAAACAGATGAATCGAGAAGATGAAGTATAGTTAAGAAAAACCAAGGACATTGCCTTAGAAGCAAGAAGAGAAGCAAAACACTGATCTCGGTTAATTCAATTATGGCCCGAGGGTCCTAGGCTGGTAGAGGATAAAAGAGAAATATCATACATTAGATTTCCATTAAAATTCTTAATTACCTAAGGATGAGATAGGAGGGAGATCCTTAATATTTTTATTCTTTAGATAAACCAGGTTAAGATACTGCTGCACAGGTTGTTCTGCTGAGTTTAGGTTATTTATGTTAGAATAATTTAATCCAATACATACAGGACCCTCTTATTTCCACCATATTTTCCACTCAAATTATTAATATTCTTGTGTTCTTCTGTGGGGGGCACCTCAAGACTTATATTTGTGCACTGAATGGTTTCCTCTGAGAGCTCAAATTCAGCCACAGTAGCTGAGATGGGTACTAATTAGCTAGTTTAACCAGAGCAGAGATTTTAGTAAGATTGCATGAAAATCTCAGTTGACGGCTTCCTCCATAACCAGAGTGAAACTGATTCACTGAAAGCAGAAAATATTTTTTTTACAATAACCTAGTGAAATTCATGTATTAATTCCAGCAGTTTGACTACAGATTACTTTTGGATTTTCTAGACACAAATTAATGTTATTTGTGAATAAGAAATGTTTTATTTCTTCCTTTCTGATCTGTGTCTTTTTTTTTTTTTTCCAGAAAATGTTTCAAAGGCTAGTCAGGTCCTTCTCTGATCACCGGTGTCTAGGGAGTTTGATAGAACACAGTAGGGATTCTAGAAGTTTGGGCTTGGATGCAGCCTTTCCAAGATGGAAAGCAACGATGTCCTGCTACAGTCTTGGTGTGAAACTGTTAACTCCATTCTTTAGCAAGGAGCCCCTGAAGGGCCTCAGAAACATTATGGTAAGAATCATGATAATAATAATGATCGTAATAACAAGTAATAATTAATAACGATACCAAGTACTTTTCAGCACTACTTTGTATCTAGTACTTTTGAAGAACTTAGCAAGGATTGTTTCATTTGGTCTTTGCCCCAACTCTGTGAAATAGACCCTGCTGTTCTCCTTTAACCCATCAGAAAGCTAAAGTTAACAGAGCTAAGATTCAAACTCAAGCCATTGGGCAGATGACAAAGCAAATGGAGCATCATGGGGGTGCTGAGGCCTGCTTGTCTTTTTGGCCTCATCTTCCACCTCTTTTGACCTGGATTCATTAGCTCTGTGATGTGGGAGGTTTCTGCAATGGAATGAAGCTACCTCCGAGATATGAGCACTTTAAACATGAGCACCCAAGTGGCTAGGGCTGGAAAGTGAGCTAGACAGACGACCACAAGGAGTAATGCCATCAGGATGTAGGTGACTGTGTCATCGAGAGGGAGTCTCCTTCCTTCCTCTTTTTTTTCTTTTTTTTAATCCTTTTTTTTTTTGCAAGACACATTGCCCTAATAGAGGAGTGTGGCTTACAGGCAGCCTCCCTTGAATGTGCTTTGGGAGAGAGCCTAATACCTCATATTTTTAAAAAGAAAAAAGAAAAAAAAAACCCTCTCTCTCACACACACACATTCACATATATATCCAAGCCAAAAATATCAAGGCGTTCATGGCTGTTAAAAAGCCAGGGAAAGCTGAGTCGCACCCTTCAATGTTTTTCTTTCAAACACATTGACCACCCTCTCTTCACAACATCTTATTTATTGAAGGGCGAGCTGTCCAAATGGAAGAAAACTTTGCAACATTGAAATCTGGATTCATCCCCAAGTCCTCCTTCCTTGCAGCGCCTCCCACCCCCTCTGTCTCTCCCTCCCTCGTCTCTCCATCTCTGTCTCTCCTCCTCCCCGTCCTGGGCATCAGGGGCTCAAGATGTCCATGGAGAGCTGGAGGGGAAGGGGTTAATCTGCCAGGCTTGGAGCCAGGCCTCTCTTAACTGGGGAATTGGCAGCTAGCAGCTTGGAACGCTGCCTCGAACGTCTGACTGAACGTTTTTATTATCCTTTTTGCCCAAAGGTGGCTTTTAGACACCCACAGCAGCACAGGGCTTTCTGATTGGGATTCGACAGACGGGAGCCAGAAAGCTGTCTGCCCCTTCTGCGATGGCTGGGGAACCCCACGGAGGAAACCACCACCCCCTCCCCAACCCAGGGGTGGACTTGCCCTCCCTCACCCTTCAATAAACTGCAGAGCTGCCAGGGGACTCATAAAATCGGTGGGGAGCTCTGAGAGCAAGGGGGTAGGGAGGGGGAGGGAGGGGAGGAGGGAGGGAGGGGTAGGGGGAGAGGGGCAGGCCCAGGGACTCTCAGAGCAGCTGAGGACAGAGACAGAGAAGAAGAGAAGGGCCAGACACAGAGAATGTGATGCCATGAGGGGCCATCAGGTTGAAGGCCAAGGGGAGCTTGGAAGGGAACTGCTGGGGAGAGGACAGAGGGAGAGTTCAGAGAGAAGCAGAGGGCTTCAGGCATCCTCACCCAAGCCCCGTCCAGGTCCCGATGGGCCTTTGTCAACGGCAATTAAGCCACGAAGGGCCCGAGTCACCATTTTTATGGAGTTATTTTAATTGCTTCATCCCTCAATTAAAACAGAATGGTTTTCACAGGGGCAAACACTGGCTGCTTGGCGATCTCAGATGAAGGGTCGCAGGCTGGAAGGCCGAGGTTGACCCTTCAGTCCTCTTTCCCTGTTGCCAAGCAAGAAAAGCAAAGGCCCCCAGGGATCTGGAAACATGTTGGGGGGACCTCTAGCAAGGGGCCGTCCTTACCTAAAAGGAGAGCTGTGAGCATCCCAAAAGATGGTGTGGGGGGGGAAGGCCAAGCACAGGCCCAGTGGCAAAAAATAAAAAGGTTTTCTGGGGGTGTCACCTTTTGTCTCTTTTCCACGTAGCCACCCCCCACTTCCCAGCAACCAGAGAACACATCCATCAGCTCCCGACTCCTCCCTTAAGAACATTCCTAAAGTCCTGATGTTGAGACCTGGAGAATCAAGATTCTGCAGGACCAAAGTGCAAGTAGGATCCGGGAGTTCTGAAGCATTAAGTGTTTACTTAACAATAATGAAAGCTTCTGGGGTTTTACTGCACACAAAGCGCCTCCTTCTCACACATCATCTCTGCACACCCATGACGCCATGGCACACAGAGAATGGCAGATGTTATTCATCATCCCAATTAGCAGAGAAGGGAAGCAACGAAATGGGTCTCAAGGTGTGGTCCACAGACCACATACTAATAATCTTGTTAAAAATGCAGATTCTCCAACTCCACTCTATAGAGTAGACCAAATTGGACTCCCTGACCAGCTGCATCTTGGCCCAGACCCAAATGATTCCCCATATGCTAAATTTAAGAAGCATAGGGCTCGCGGTTTGGAGTATCTTATCAGTAAGTAGCCCAACAGGGTTTTTCCAGTGGCTCAGTTATTTCTACTTTTATGGAAGATGGCACTGAGGCTCAAAGAGGTTAGGTGCCCTATCCAAAGCCACATCAGAGGCCACTGTAAATTCCTAAGAGATGTAACCAGGAACAGCAAAGAAGAAATAAATACGCAACTAGAAACAATAAACCAAATCTAGCTCTTCGGACTTCTGGTCTACACTCTTCTTTTGGCTTCCATTAGACTTCCTCCTTGACACGGGCACGATTTGACCCTGGTTCTTTCAGAATCCATTATGGACGCTTCTAACATGGGTAACACTAGTATGCACATTTATTTATGCCTCACAGCACCATTCCTGATGAAACAAGCCACTGATGTTGGTTATACTCTTCTAAAGGCAGTCCTATAAAAAATGTCCACTTTCTTCTACTCAGACACTATTTTAGTTTTTAACCAAAATCTCTGAGGCAGAAGAAGTGCAGGGATCACTATTCCAATAGTCAAAGTGTAATAATATTAGGTGTTCCAGGCACCATTCTAAATTCTTAATATATGTATTAAATTAAACAGATGAGCTCATTCACTGTTTCAAAGCAAACCACTGAGGTAAGTACCAGCATTACCTAATGAAGACAGTGAGACCCGACATGACTCCCCACGTTTACACAACCCTAAATTGTAGGGCTGGGCTATGAAGAAGACTTTTTTTGGCTTTGGAGGTAGCAAGCCTCACCACCACTAATGCTGCCTCTGCTATGAGAGGCAGAGGGAGATACTGGACATTGGGGTGGGGGAGTTCTATGTAGGTAAGTTTTAATGGAAAGAAACAAAATCACCCCTCATAGTCCAGCACTGGGCCAGCCACATAGAAATATAAATTTATTTTTACAAAAGGCATCTAAAGGTACCTTTAAAAGAAGTCATCACTTTTAAAATCAATCAACCAATCAAATAACGCAGATGTTAAGCGACCATGAAGCTGATGTGGTTTGATAATTTTATTTCACAGATAAGGAAATCAAGGCTCTGAGAGGTAGCGCTACCTCTCCAAAGTCTCAGATCACTCAAAGATATCAGGTATTGGCCAAGCTGCCTAGGTTGCAAGTACAATCAGTTTCTTGAAACGGTGCCTTGGGTGAGTATATCAGCAATGGAGGGATCTATTGCCATGATAATGCTCCATCATAAACAATCACAAAACCTCAGTGGGATGCAATAATAAGTGTTTATTGCTCACTAGTCTGGCGTGGTTGGCTAGATGCCTCTGCCGATCCTGACTGGGCTTTCATAGTTTTGGGCTGAGCTGACTGTTGGCTGATCTGGGATGGCCACAGCTGGGGCAAGCTGGCTCTGTTCCACAAGTGTCTCCTCCTCTCGCTTGGAAAAATTCTCATGTCAATGGAGGAGGTACAAGAACACAAGTGGAGATGTGCAAGGGTCATTTCAAGTCTCTGCTTGCCTTGTCATGACTCCAATACTTTCTTCGGTGAAAGCAGCTCACATGGCCAGCCCCCGGTCAGAATTAAGGGCACTGTACTTTACCATGAATGCAACTGATCTACCACAGTGAGGGAGGAGGAACAGGATTGTATAGTAAAAACTTCGTCAAGGAGGAGAAAATAAGTCAAATAAGCCAAATGACGCGATGTTTTAACCTCCAAGGTCACAGCTTCCATTTGGGGGACCACTGGCTACATTTAATAAATGAAGAGAAATACATTCAGGGAAAGACTGAATTTCAGAAGTACATATCACTTTATAGAATTAGGTGCACCATGCTGGCAAGTATTATATTGAATTTGGGGATTCTTACCTTATTCATAGAAAAATGCAAGTAGGTCCTTTTTAAGAAGTATCTGAGAATACAAAAATGAGTATATATCCAACTGAAATTAAATTTCGTTTTATAAATATATATGTTTATATTGTAAATTTTATATTATAGATATACGTATATGTCATGCTAAGAAGTAAGTTTGCTCTGGCAACATAAATACGGTTTAATTTATAAAACATTAATGTATTAGCAATTTATAAAGTTTAATATATTTGCAGCTTGTCCAGAATTCATCTACAACTAATTTGGATACACATAGTGAAACATTAAAATGCTTTGCTTTGTTTTTTTTTCTTAGATGGAGATCTAAAGATTTTTTTTAATATTTATTTTGTATATGTATGAGCGTGTGGAGCAAATATCTAAGGATTAAAATCTCTTCCTCAAGAAGGTAAAATTCAAGCGTCACTTTCTTTTTTCTTTTCTTTCTTTTTTTTTTTTTTTTTTTTTAATGGTAACTCTTATTCTTGGTAAAGACCAGAACTATTTTCACCTTTTCTCCCTGGTAGTTGAACTAATTCCCTAACTGGCTATTCTCTATCATTTCTCAGGTCTCTTGAAAAGAGTTTTTTAAAAGCTCATATGAACCCACAGAGCCCCAGAAGCATGCTAAAACCCATAAGAGCAAGAAAAGAAGAAAAAAGAAAAGAAAACAAACACAAGCAAAACAACAACAACAAATGCAATCCTACTGATAGAAACTCTTGCAAAATTTGTTAATAAAAAGTATCTCACATACTGTAGCCAAATCCAGTTATAAAACTAAAATATAAACATAAATACTAAATGGCTTCATTAGAATTATTGGCTTTCAAAAACCTGAGATTATAGAGCTCTGGACATGTCATGTTGTATGTCTTTTTTTTTTTTTTTTTTTTTTGGATGCCTCTTACATCTTTTTTTTTTTCTTTTTCCTTTTTAAATAAAATTGTGCAAACAGGTGAATATTGTACTGTTACAATGGGTGCCTTGCCAGGCCCCTGTAAGAGGTTAATTGTTTAAAATTCAATGTCACAACATTATCCTTTAAGATAAAAGATCATTTTAAACAGGTCAAGTGCAATGCAACATCTAAATTCAAGAATTCCTAATTGGCTTTGTCAAAAAGCCCTACTTTCTAGGCAAGTGCCTTTTTTTTTTCTTTTTTTCATACTGAAAGGAAATCCTATAGGTTGTTTTACCTGATGATCTTTGATTTATTAGAGGAAACATGTCCCCTTAATCCTGGAGGCAACAGTAACTTCATTAACCTGGAAGTGGAGAAAAGTAAGAGTTATAAAAGGAATATAGATTAAACAAAAGAACAACCCAGAGGTTGACAGATCAGATCAGTTGTGGGGTTTTCTTTCCCACATTCAGGGGCATGTGGGATTGCCTCCTAATGAGTAATTCACTCTTCTTGTGGTACCCGTCTATTTGCTATTAAAAGGTTTAATTATTAATCTCCAGTCACTATTTATCAACAACCGCTCAACTTGGTGATGTCTTGGGACATATATCTGTTCTCTCTGGCTGTGCGTTTTCCTCTGTTGGTTCACGGCCTCAGGACTTCCCTGGATGAAATCTTAAACTGGCCCTATACATGGTGGGCCAGGAGAGACAGGAGACACAGGCGGGCCACTCCAGACGGGCAGGTGGTGGGCTTAAGAACCAAGGGAGCTTACTTCCAAGGCCCGTCCTGGGTGGCACAAGACAAGCAGACCTCTGCACCCACTGCAAGAATCTTAAATGTTTATATATAGTCCTTAAATCTTAAATGGACACCTGGCAGGGTCCAATGTGTCTACACTCCTGAGGGTCTAGACACATCGCCGTCCTAGAAAATGGCTCCAGCTATGAGGTGGGGTGGGGGGTCTCCTACATTTCAAGGACAGAGGAAGGGGTTAGGAGGCTCTGATTGCCTCAAGCCACATCTCCAATATGTGTATGTGTTGGGGAGGGGTATTGTCTCAAAGACCTCCTCTAGTATCATATTTGACTATGATCTTAGAATTTGTCAGGAAGGATATATGATTGAGTTGCTCTTAAGGAATGCCTGGGGAATCAAATTTTCTTTAGCAGGTGTCATCTGGAAGGAGACCAGTTCCACTATACCCAATCTTCGCATACATTGGGGATTTTAATTTTCCCTACGTGCACAGAAATGCACCAATGGACTTTACCTGTTGAAATGTTTTGTTTCATCACAACCTATCATTCTGCATTTCTCCAGGGTATCTATCTGACTGTGTGCAATGATGAAGGTAGTGGAAATGCCCAAACAACTATTTGAAGTAATCTATTCAGTCAAACATACTCGCACACACAGTTTTTGTAGCAGAAAACATCCCTCTTTTTTTTTTCTTACTTAAGAGGGGGACTGAATTTGTAGGTAAGAGTCATCAGATAGATAGTCTTACACCGGTCCTATTGTTGCTTGAACATGTACGCTCCCCATTTGATTATCTGGCTTGCCCTCTGCAAGCAAAACAGCACATTCCTTTCAGGATCTCACTTTTTTCTAATAATAGGGCCAATGGCAGCAAAAAGGATTCTATAAACTCAGGCAGTTATTTACCAAATGGGTGTATCTAGCACGTGTAAATATATATATATTTTTCAACCGGGTTTCATAAACATTATCTCCTGGATTATTGCAACAACCATGTTGATAATTCCAGCTGGAACATTTTCAAAGCTTCCTAAATTCCAAGAGCATTTTCCTATATCTTCTTAAAGATACATGGACTATTAGCTTGTATTACAGCTGTCTGTGGATAGAACTTTCCAACCTAATAGACTAAAAATGCCTCAAGAGCAAGGGTTGGTTTTTTTCAACCTCTGAAATCCCCCCGGCACCTGGTACCATAAGAATCAGGGCAGGTATGCCCACTTAGCAAATAATCTGAACTGACCTGCAAGGCTTACTTTATGGGCATGTGGCCTACACAGTTTTCCATGTTACCATGTTCAGAAGGGCCCCATGCTTGGTTTAATGCTCCTGAGGCACCATCTTGAAATTTGTAAAAATTTTTGAACAGTTGTCCCCCGATTTTCATTTTGCACTGGGCCCCACAAATTATATAGCCAGTCCTGCTAAGCTATATGGGTATGTGTAGTAAATAATACATCTTGCACCCCCCGCACACAAAAGGTTTGTCCCTTTGCCCTCAGATCTTGGGAGCTAAACTCTAAGCCCTTGGTATGTCTTGTCTAAAATGGGTGACTTTGTTTACCTGGGGGTGTTGGGGAATTCCAGCAGTCTGTGTAACCATGAGATTTATTGGGGGAGGGGTGCTTAGGACACGTGGAGTCAGCTCACCCTCTGTAGGGGCCAGAGACTAATCATACGAGCAGTCAGCTTTGTCTAAGTGACCAACCCTCAATAAAACTCTGGACGCCAAGCTTGGGTGAGCTTCCATGGTTGGCAACATTCTGTGTGTATTGTCACACACTGTTGCTGGGAGAAATAAATATTGTCCAAATGACTCCACTGGGTGAGGACAACAGGAAGCTTATGCCTGGTTCCTCCTGGATCGGCTTTATGCATCTCTTCCCTTTAGAGATTTTGACCTGTTTCCTTTCACTGTAATAAACCCAAATCATGAATATATTAGCTTTGTGGAGGTCGACTGGGCCTTCAATTCAATAATTTAATCCAAGACCACCCTTACTTATTGGGGACTCCCTAAACTCACAGGTGACATTAAAGGGCTCTCATTTCGTCTGACTTACTATTAGGTTTAATCAATGGAGAAGCCACATAAAAGACTGGACAAAATAAGGGAAGGAAGCCCAGGAAATGTATAATCCTGACTCTGTCCCTGTGACACAGCATATTAAGGTGGCTGTGTTCCTGAAGATCCGAGGGCTTACCGCTTCTCACAAGGCATCCTTTTCTAAATAACTCTCTCCTCCTGGCTTCTGGGAACATTTCCCCTAAACTCCTTCAGCAACAGCCCTTTACTGCTAGCCCTGGGTTTTTGTCAAGTGGCTCCCCTACATTCAGTGACACCTTTGTGTAGTTGACCCCTGAACAGCATGGGTTTGAATTATGCTGGTCCGTGTGTGTGCGTATTTTTTCCAACAAACACAATACAGTATTGCATATGTCGTTTCTCTTTCTTATGATTTTCTTAATAAGATTTTCTTTTTTTCTAGCTTACTTTATCATAATAAGACAGTGTACAATACACATAACACACAAAATATGTGTTAATTGACTGTTTATATTATCGGTAAGGCTTCTAGTCAATGCTAGGCTATTAGCAGCCAAGTTTGGGGGAGTCGAAAGTTATACACGGGTTTTTGACTGTTTGGGGTCAACTGTGATTAGTTCCTTTGTAAGTGACCCCCGATTTTCTTTTCCTAATTTGAATGTGTCTTCTGTTTCCTGCCAGGACCCTGACTGACATAAAATACGACAACAAAAAGTACGTAAAATTTTTGACGGTCATGGCATTGTCTTAAATTCTGCAACAAAACCTTTAACATATTTGTAACCAAGAAAAAAAAATATTATTAAAAAAAAAAGTAATGACATATCTGGACAAGTAGCAATTCCACTCTCAGACATCCTAGTCTCTAAACTTAGCCCTCTCTTCCTCTGACTGCCTCTCCAGTTGAGGACAATAATCCCCCACCTCTCCCTTGCTCCCTCACTATCATCCATTAGTTGCTCTGGCCACTCTATCTTCTCTCTTTCTAACGCTGTGAAAACTTCTTAGAATTGCTGAGCATCTATTTGCAGTTTAATTCTAGACTTTTTGTTTTTATTTTACATTTAGTAACTCTGTATATGGAGGGTGGTTTCTGTTGGGGGAGGCAGGTCGATTGCATCCTCCCTCTGGCCTGGTTCTAACATTCCCAGTGCTGTGCAGAGTGGTGGCAGTGGAGGGCAGGAGAGTGGAAAGAAGCAAATTAAAAAAAAAAAAGAAAGAAAGAAAGAAAGAAAAGAAGCAAATATGACCAGAAAAGGGTAATTTTTTTTTCAGTAAACTCTTCCCAAGAGTGAACAAATCCTCACTATTAAATGTGGCCTGTTTAGTTTTCTAAGAGAAACTTTACCTTATTTGCAATCATTATTTGTTCTTGCAATCTTATTTTTAAAAGTAAGGCAGATAAATAAATAATGAAGATAACAGTCAGGCACTCTGTTCTTTTAGTTGCATGGACTGCTTTTAGCTTAAACCAATTTCTGGGATTACCAGTAGGAAAAGACAGTTTGCAGATATAATATTTAAGGATACCTAGCTTCTCGTAGAATTGTAAGTTGATTAAATGCTTTGCGTAGTACTTTTCATAGGGAGCTTATACCAGGGACTAGAGATGGTTATCGATTAGCGTTCTAGATCAAGGAGGGGGTGGGAAGAAAGGAATTGAAACTTATTGTACATCTACCTCACGCTATGCACACAATTCATGCTTTATAGACATTGCTTTAATTAAAAATATTGTGAGATAGATATTATCTCCATTTTATTAACAGGTAACTTGCCCAAATTTTATATCTGGCAAGTCTGATCCAAATCTTCATACATTTTACTATAGCAAACTGCTTTCATTGTGTTAAATTATCTAGCAAACATCTTTTCTTCGAATTTTGTTATCTCATAATTTGCCTAGCAGATAGATTTTGTTCAAATTCAAGCACGACAGATTATTTTGTTACATGAGCTCATTTTGTTCGTTTATACTAAGGAGTAATCACATCACCCTAGGAGAATCCTCAGCCATTGCCAAAAGCGGCTTATTCATATAAGAGGCCCAAGGTATTAAGTTAAAATAAACCATCAAAGATCAGAGTTCTGCTGTTCAAAGAAGGATCTGAGCAATAGAATTTCCAAGCATCAACTAATCACGTTTTCGATCTCTAATTTGGCCGGACTAACGACATATCTATCATTTATCAGGTTTTCGATTTACTCTTCACAGCCCGCGGTACAAGCTGTAAATGCTACTGGCACCCAAGCTGACCTTCTGTGGCCCTAGAATAGATTACCAGGTTTAAAAAATATATAGGTGTGACTGTCTGGAAAACTTCAGGTCTGGATTCATGACATGGAGCTGAGTGAGCCACAGATTATCATTTCCTCACTTAGTAGACCAGCCTTTGTTAGGTCTTTTTCACTTACCTCATCCTCTTTTTGGTCCTACTGAGCGAGTCAAAGAGGATCCACCCTGGGGCTTTCACTAAGACCGGCTTTCATTCTGATCCCCCCAATATCCTCTGGATTGGGAGGTTCTCTCAGCTGCTCAAAAACACTGCGTTATTGGCCTGCTGAATTCTGGTCCAAACCACCAAACACAGGCAAACACACAGCAGAAGATAAAAGAGAGTCATTCCGTAGGAAAACTCAACTAGTGGATCTCTAGACTCTAAGAGTCTGGACAGGAAAGAAGAGGGAGACACGGGGGAAAGCAGTGCTGCCTGCCTCAGAGCAGCAGCACCTGGATGTGGCTAGTGACACAGAATCTCCAGTGTCCGTCAGGTCTACTAAAAAAAAATTCGAATTTTAATGAGATCCCCAAGTGATTGGAATGCACATCACATCAAAGTGTTTCTGTGTTCTTCTCTCTCGAATTTATTGAGCTAAAACGAGCATACAAGAAGATGCGTAGCCACCACCCAGAGGAATATAGAAAACGTGTCCATCGTATCCGGAACATTTCCACATGCTCCTTCTCAATCAAAAACAGCTCTCTCGACCCCCTCCCAAAAATGACAATTTTGCTGACTTCGATCATTATATGCTAATTTGGGGTCTTCTTGAATTTCATAAAAATAGAATAATTCAAGATGGATTTCTGTTTATTTCTGGCTTCCTTTGATCAAACAATGTTTTTGAGATTCATTCGTGTTGTTGTGTCAGTAGCTTGTCCTTTTTAAAAAACTGCTGTGCAGTGATTCCTGTAAATATACTACTTTTTAATTATATTCTTCTATTGAAGGGCTTTTGGTATTTTCTAGTTTGGGGCTATTATTAATAAAGTGCTTGTGTGAGGGGGGTGTATGCACACGCATGTGTGTGTGGACACATTCTGAGAGAAGAAATGTCTTGGCGTGAATGTGTTGTCATATGTAGGTGTGTGTTTAATTTTATTAGATATTACCAACATGTTTTCCAATGTGGTTGGGCCATTTTACACTCCCACGAGCAATAAGATGAATCCCGGTCACTCTACCTCCTTGACAATAGTTGGTATTGTCAGCAGCTTAAATTTAGCCATTCTGGTGGGTGTGTAGTGGGATCTCTTTGTGGTTTTAATTTGAATTTTCAGATGACTAATGAAGCAGAGCACTTTTCATATACATGTTAGCTATCAGACATCTTTTGATAAGGGTCTACTTAAGTCTAGTCCCCATATTTTAACTGAGTCATATAAATATATATATATATATTTATTTATTATTCAATTATAGAAATTCATTAATATTCTACACAGTCTTTGTCAGACACATGCTTGATAGGCAGCTCCTATGACAGTTGTCAATGATTCCCACTTCTTTGTACTCACACCTTTTCATAATCTCCTTCTCTCTTCTCTTGGGTGCTGGTAGATGAGACTTGTGGCTTATTTCTAATTAGCAGGAGGAAAAATGATATGTCACTACTGAGTTTAGGTTACATAAGATTGTATTGTTGGCATGCATAATTTGCTGAAGCAAGCTGTCATGTTGGAGAGGTCTACACTCAAGGAACTAAGAAAGGTCAGGGCCCTTAATCCAACTTCCCTGGAAGAATTCAATTCTGCCAATCACCATGTGAGCTTGGAAGAAGGTCCCTTCCACGTCCAACCTTCGGATGATATTCCAGCTCTGGCTGAAATCTTGATTTGTCACATTATGAGAGATTCTAAAGCAGAAGCCCCAGCTGAGCCATGCTCAAAACCCCTGACACACAGAAATTATGAGATTATTTTGTCGCAACCTGCTGAATTTATCATGATTTATCACACAGAAACAGATGATAAACATGAATTGCAAATGTGTTTCCCAAGCTAATGAATTGTCATTTTGATTGTGGTGGTGGTGGTATCTCAGTGTGGTTTTAATTTGCATTTCCCTAATGAGCCTTTTGGTGTGCTTTTGGCTATGGGGTATCTTCAGTGTGAAGTATCTGTTCAAATCTTTGGCTGTATTTTTAACTGAATTATCTTTCATTATTATTATTGAGTTATAGGATTTTTTTTAAATTCTAGTTATAAGTTCTTTGTCAAATTCATATAATGAAAATGTTTTCTCCCAATCTACACTTGGCATTTTTATTTGTTTTTTTTTTTAATTTTTGTAAAGGTATCTTTTGAAAAACTGCAAAAGAAAGTCTGAGAAGTCTAGATAATCAAAAGTGAGCTTTGAAAGAACATCTTGGAGGACATATTTGAAGTGAGAATGATGATGGTGGCTTGGAGGCAAGGCAGCCATTATGAAGAGGTGACAACATTCTGGATAGAGTCTGGATAGAGTGTGCAGGATTTGGCTGTAGGGTAAGAGAAAAATGGAAGAATCAAAATTGGCTCCTGCATTTTGGTTTTGGTAACTGAAAGTTCAAATTTTCTCCTTTTGAAGTATGCTGGTGACCTCCTTTCAAGGTGAAGTATTTCCCAAAGTCTCTACTACTTCCTATTAACCCCAGATAATAATAAGGCCAATGTCAGTTGTCATTTCCCATCATGTTTACATCATTATTTTTTTCTTTTTTACCTTATCTACCTCACCCATTTATATCATCAGGTCTATTCCTAGAGGTCTTCGGTTTTACAAGTCCAGGTACAAAACAACACTTCCCCGATTTGGTGTCACAAAGTATGTTCTTCTCAGCTATGTGTAATGTTGGGCAAACACGTGACTTTCTAATATTTAGTTTTCTCATCTGTCAGGTTCCTATCTCACAAAGTGAGGAAAAACATTGTCAATCATAAATTGATGTGAAAAAATGACTATTTACCTTGCCTTTTCTTTATCTGAAAAAATGTTTATGACTGCTGTTTCTTTTGGTTCCCACTGAGTCAAAAGCAGTTACTTTCTTTTGCAATACATTCCTGCTTGATCTTTCTTTTTCCAGTCTCCCATCCACAAATTGACTGTGGTCACCACCACATACTCTATCTAATAAATCTCATTTGTCTTATGACTCTTGAATCTTACTTGACTTCCTGTTTCCCATGAAACTTGAAGGAGCTCTGTTAATTTTCGCCCCCTTCATTGTGAACTGGGTTTTACTTGTGCCAACACATACTTTGCTCCCACCTCCGATTTGGCTTTGACTTGGTTTTCCCTCCCCATGGCGGGAGGCGGGGGAGCTTCACTTATATTTCAGTGCCACAATTTTTTTTTTTTTTTTTTTTTTACAAATCTTGCTTCCTTATGAATTTTTCCTGCCATTTGCAATGCCTTTCATCCTTTGGACTCTTGAGGAACTTACTTGTCTATATTTCTTTTAGAATTACAAAAATCCTTGTGGTACTTCTTAATGGTTTCCTATTTTTCCAAATAAGGTGTTCTTTTAGGACAGGAGTCATATTTCTCTTTTCTCCACATCCTCACCGATATTTATCATTTTGATAACAGGCATCCTAAGAGGTGTGAGATGCTATCTTGTTATGGTTTTGATTTTCATTTCCCTGATGATTAGTAATATAAGCATCTTTCAGTATACCTGTTGGCAATTTGTTTGTACTCTTTGGAAAAATTTCTAATTGTGTTCTTTTCCATGTTTAAATCAGGTTATTTGTGTTTTTTTTGCTATTGCGTTCTAAGTTTACTTTATATATTTTGTATATTAACTCCTTATTGGATATACATTTTGCAAATATTTTCTCTCATTCCATAGGTTGCCTTTCCATTTGTCTATTTTGTTGATTGTTTCATTTGTTTACAGAAACTTTTTAGCTTGATGTAGTCCTGCTTGGTTACTTTTGCTTTGGTCACCTTTGTATCTGCTGACAAATCCAAAAACTTATTGCCAAGACCAACCTTCCATGTTTTCTTATGGGAATTTTATAGTTTCAGTTCTTAAATGTATGTCTTCAATCTATTCTGGGCAATTTTTGTGTTGGATAAGATAACGGTCCAATTTCATTCTTTTTCATGTGGCTATCCAATTTTACCATGACCATTTATTGAAGAGACTATCCATTCCCATTATTCTTGGTGCTTTTATCAAAAATTAGTTGACCATATATGTATGGATTCATTTCTGGGCTCACTATTCTGTAACATTGATCTATGTGTCTATTCTGTTTTCATGTTAATACTATAGCTTTGTAATATAGTTTGAAATCAGAAACGGTGATGCCCCCAGCTCTGATTTCCATACTCAAGACTGCTTTAGTTATCTGGGGTCTTTCATGGTTCCATACAAATTTTAGAATTTTTTTCCTACTTCTGTAAATAGTTCTGTTGGAATTTTGACAGGATTACATTGGATCTTAGGTCATTTTAAATAGTATGGACATTTTAACATATTATTTTTTCTAATCTGTGAACATAAGATATCTTTCTATTGCTTTGTGTCTTCTTTTTTTAATAATAATGCTTTGTGTTTTCAACTTCTTTTATCAATGTCTTATAATTTTCAGTGTACATATCTTTTATCTCCTGGGTTAAATCTATTCCTAATTATTTTATTCTTTTTGATGTTATTTTAAGTGGGATTGTTTCCTTAAAAATTTTTTTTAGAGTTCATTGTTAGTGTATAGAAACACAACTGATTTTTGTATTTGATTTTGTATCTTGCAACTTTATTGAATTTATCTGTTCTAAGTTGTTGGGGTCTTCTTTTGGTAAGATTGTTAGATTTTTTTGTATATAATATGCCTTTTGCAAACAGATAATTTTACTTCTTTTTTGATTTGGATACTTTTTTTTTCTTGCTTAATTGCTCTGGCTAAGGCTTTCAATGCTATGTTAATAGAAGTAACAAGAGTGGGAACCCTGCACCTTTGTTTTGTTCCTGATCTTAAAGGAATATAGCATAATTATTCTGAGTTTCATCCATATTGTTGACATGCATCAGTAGCTTATACCTTTTTTTTTTTTTTTTTTTAAATTTTTGTTTATTTATGATAGTCACAGAGAGAGAGAGAGAGGCAGAGACACAGGCAGAGGGAGAAGCAGGCCCCATGCACCGGGAGCCCGACGTGGGATTCGATCCCGGGTCTCCAGGATCGCGCCCTGGGCCAAAGGCAGGCGCCAAACCGCTGCGCCACCCAGGGATCCCAGCTTATACCTTTTTATCATTAGCTAGCATTCCATCAAATTGATGGACATTTGGACTGTTTTTGGTTTGAGGCTATTTTGAATAATGCTATTTACTTTTGTAGAAGTTCTTGTGGGGATATATGTTTTCTTTTTTTTTTAAATTTTTTTTAATTTTTAATTTTTTTTGATAGTCACAGAGAGAGAGAGAGGGAGAGAGGCAGAGACATAGGCAGAGGGAGAAGCAGGCTCCATGCACCAGGAGCCTGACGTGGGACTCGATCCTGGATCTCCAGGATCACGCCCTGGGCCAAAGGCAGGCGCTAAACCACTGCGCCACCCAGGGATCCCGGATATATGTTTTCTTTTCACTTCAGTATATACCTAATAGTGGAGCTGCTTGATCACATGATACATTTATGAATTTATATTTTACTTTTTAAGAAGGTGCCAGACTGTTCAAACAGATAATTTTTAATTTAAAAATATCCAGGAGTCTTCAAATCTCTCAGAAGAAGGACCACCAACAAAGGAAAGAAAAACGTTTTGACAGACAGTGAAGTTTTGCTATTGCTACACTTATGTAGATATATATCTTTAGTACCAACAACCAAACCAGGGTTTTTTCATTGCTTTTCATTACCTGTAAACCAAAACCTATAAGGTGATTTGGAGAAATCCTACGTAAATCTAATCTATTTCTATTTAATGATGATAAAGTATTTTAATGTCAAAAAACAAATAGCATTTAACAGAAATATACTGACTTCGAAAGTTAACTGGGAAATTCCAAGTGACCCATGAAGGGGAGTATCATAATCTCACTTTATGGTGATTATTGACATGAGTTCCTGGTTTCCTTTAGAGAATTCTCTCAAAGCATATAGGATTCTTTCTCCTTTCAGATGAGCCAGATCTATCATAGCCAACATCACTTATATATTTATATATTAAAGATTTATTTTATGCTTTTTCTTAAAAAGCAAAAATGATGGTCTTCAAGTGTTTAGTAGAAATGAGCAACACTGTTCGATCTAGTTGGATGAATATCAAAATTGACATCTATTCAGATGTGGTCTGTACAAAACATCTTTTGTTTTTTTCTAGGAAGTGCCCTATGCATTTCAAGTATATCCTGGTGCACATGAGTGTGATGGATTATTTCAAAATATTATGTTGTCTAATCACTGTGAATTAACCATACACTGAATATCATGAGAACAAAAGGCCTGAGGAAGTCAGTTCCAGTAAATTAAGATCCACCTTAGATGTCATTGCCATGGACAACCTTCATTTGAACTTGACTAGGATGATTATAAAACTTTGTTCAATTTAGGCCCAAGTGGTATGCATTTCACTAATAATGAAGCACAAATCTTATTTTTTAAAAAGTATATTTTTCTCATATCAACATACTTTATGAAATAAACAAAATAAAGAATATGTTCATTTTCATTCTTGAAATATACTGGATATGTTGCTCTTTACTTAAAACCAAGCTTGATAGAACATTGGATTGAAGCCTTCAAGAAGATCATTCAGGCTTCAAACCTGAGGCAGGGGGAAAAAAAGTTTTACTGATGTGTGCCACTTAATTTTGTAGAGAAAGAATTACCCACATGACACTCAGAGTTAACATGCTCTGAACATTTCAGAAAAAGAAATGAATGTACTAGGAAAACTGGGTTTATTGTCCCTGAAATACCACCATCTTCTCAAAAATACATGGCAGCATAATGTTATCAATTTTAAACTGCTACCAACGGCAATGTGGATATATCACTGCCATCCCTGAGATGTTTTGCAAATATTTCTCTCCTTGACCAAGCCACAAATTCAATTTGTTCCCAGTTAAATCCTCATAAAACAGTGTCTTTGACAAATGATTGTTTTTTTCCTTCCCAACCCAGAGAAATGCCAGACTGGGCTATTTTCACTTTTGGTGGGAAATGTTCCATTTAGACTGACGCACAATTACGTGGCAAATATCCTGATGTTCTTTTTCTTGTCATATGGCTGAACTTTAGAGAGTTGTGAAAGTGGCCTGATGATTATAATAAAAATAGTTAATTTAGTCTTTTTTAAGCACGTTACTTGCCTTATTCACTTATTCGTTACACCTATGCTGAGTTAGGTACTATAATGATACCCATTTCATATGGGGGGGGAGACTGAAACTAATGACATCTAAATAATTTACCTATAATCAATAAATGGCACCCTCCTTTTCACTATCTTTTATCATTCTTTGTTCACATTGAACAAAAAAGATTTTGATAGACCAATTTAAAGATATTAAAATCATTGTTCAATATCTTCTTGGAATATAAACATAAAGTGTCTCTAGTATCTAGAAGATTTTCCTATGAAACCATATAGATTTTGTGAAGAAACACAAATTATATACAGTATTTAAAAGGTGTCGGATATCTCATATTTAATAGTCATTTATGAATTTATATTTTATTATATTTATATAAGACAAATAGACTATTTTTAAAAATACTTTGTGGATAGGTAGATACATATACACACGTATGCATATAAACATACATACATAGCCAGAAAGGACTCCCAGACTATTATATAAAATCCTAGGCAATCCCTAAGTAGCAAAATTCTAAAAGTCAAAATGCCTGATACCTCTGGCAGGCAACTAGTATACTTTGAAGAGCATTGGCCCCAACTTGTTACCAGGTAACGGAAATGAATCCTGATTGGTTGGTGAACATAGTCCAAGACTAAAAGAGGGATCAAAAGGATGAGTGGACAAAAGCCATCTTGACCCACTGACATATTTATTTAACCTTGTCTTAGTTTTTTCACAGTTCATACCCCATGTACCAGCTAACCTAGCCTCTTTGTTGATCCCTATATATACCAGGGATGATCTGTGGGACAATTTTTAGGTCATTGGAGTGATTACCACAGTCTCCATACCTATGCTTCTCACTTTAAAACATTTTGAAAGGCTTCCTCATCCCACTTTACCTCGTATGAGCTACTACTACTTTTTTTTCACCCCTGTTAACAGGAAACTAAGGTTCAATGACCTGAGATCACAGTTTGAAAGACTGACCATTCTTGATTTAGTATTGAAGTCAATAAACTTTTCCTATAGAGATCCAGAAAAAAATGTTTTCAGCTCGGAGGATCATATAGTCTCTGTCACAACTACTCACCTCTGCCACCGTAGTGCAAAATCAGCCATAGATGATTCATAAATAGATGAGTGTGGTGGTGTTCTAATAAAACTTTATTTATAAATACAGGTGGTGGGCCAGATTTGGCCCATGAGCACATAGTTTGCTCCTGGTTTGGAACGATGTACCATGTGACTCTGGTGTTAAGTTCTTTCTGGAGCCTTTAATCCTCCCCCTTCATGTTTATACCCAGGAGGGGAGTATGAGCATCCCACTGACCAAGTCCTCACTGTAGCTGCAGAGCCCTGGCCTCACCCACATCTTATTTAGATATTGTACCCTTACGTAGTTTTGCCCAACAGTACCAGGAGATCAGATATCAATACTATTTTTTTTGCATTCCCTCTAAATATATTTTTTACATTCTGGAAAACTATTTCACCTCTGGTTAATAATTGCTTATGTCATCAAAAACAGTGAGTGCAATATTTTCCTTAACATTTTTTTGGGGGGGGAAGGGGGGATGTTGTCTTAATGACATGGAGTGGCCAGGCACCGTCAGACTTCACACATAGGTTTGTTTGCGCAATAGCAAGACTGTGGCTATGTGGTTTATGTGTTTAAGAGGTAGCTGTACTCTGCCACACAGTGTGAATTTTTAAAAATGAAAGGGTGTGTGTCATGGAAAGAGAATGAAGGATTCAAATAGTAAACATATCCATCTTTTAAATAGGCCCTTTATGGCATAGCACTCAAACACAGCCTTCTTGAAGAGAGTTGACGATGGGAGCTGTGCCTCAGTGACCAAATGGTAAAAGTTGGAAAACAATGCGTGTAGGGGCTGTCCCCACAATCCGCAGTGAGTACGAGACTTGTTCAGGGGAGGGTTCTTGGCACAGCGATGGAAGTAAGCTTTTAGTCCAGCTCCCGTTTCTAATCCTAAATCAAACCACTACACTCAGTCTCTCACTTTAATAAGCACTAAATCCACATGCTAGGTTTCAAAAGAAAGAAAAAACCTACTTTAACTATTAAAACTTCCCCGAAACCTACTCATGGGAACAGAGAACATATGGTGCTGTATTTTTTTTTTAAGCAAGACATCTGTACTATTCAAGAAATAGCTAAAATCTGTCAGATTCCAGAAACTTTTATAAGCTGAACTCCAAAATAGATAAATTATTTTTATTAGATTCAGCCATGGACAATTCATGAAGAAAATTCTAGCTGGAAAACAACTTTTTAAAAGAGAAGCTTTGGTAAAGTGTCAGTTTACATCTTGATTTCAAATAGCAAATGTTAAGAAAACTACTTTAATTTTCAACGCATGTGTGATGGAGTCCAGCTACAAAAATCCTGTGCGTAAGTAATGGGAAACAATGGTGAACAGACCGTTCTCCTGCTGTGACCTCTCCAGGAGGCATTCCCGAGTGTTCAGTGCTAGCTATTTACAGGACATCTCTTTATGAGCACCTACTATGGACCAGGCACCATGCAGGGGCACTTGGAAATGCAGTGAGCTGCATTAAAGAGAAGAATGCCAGCCTCAAGAGAGCTTTTTTTTTTTTTAAGATGTTATTTATTTATTCATGAGAGACAGAGAGAGACAGAGAGAGAGAGAGAGAGAGAGAGAGGCAGAGACACAGGCAAAGGGAGAAGCAGGCTCCCTGCAGGGAGCCCGACGTGGGACTCGATCCCAGGTCTCCAGGATCAGGCCCTGGGCTGAAGGGTGCTGAGTCACCCGGGCTGCCCAAGAGAGCTTAAATCTTAAAACAGACATTGAAAGTGACAATGAATTGGCTGCAGTGCGGACTGGGAAAACTTATTTAAGAGCTTGGTTTTTACCAGAAGACTGTTTAGTCAACACAATGACTGGAGCGGTGTCTTCCAGGCAGTTGGAACAGAATCTAGGCCTTGAGGACTAGAAATGGGACACATTTGAGGAAAGCAAAGCATATCAGCAAAGCTGAGCAGAGAAAATAAAGGGAAGAAAACCACCTAATTCTGAGAGGTGGAGGGACAAGTACTACAGAGGTTAGAAAGACCCAATAAGGACTCAAAAGTTCACCTGCATTATCATTTTTTTTTCTCCCATAGGAAAGGGATTTCCCCAGAGTACTTGGGATATAAATTCATTTCCAGATCGCTTCTTGGCCTTTGGCTAAGATCAAGTGTAGTATCTGTTCTTTTTTTTTTTTCTTTTTAAAAAGATTTATTTATTTATTGAGAGAGAGAGGAATAATAGTAGGAGAGAGAGAGATGAGCAGGGGGTGCAGGGAAAAGCAGGCTCCCCACTAAGGAGGGAGCCTGACAAGTTGATTGATTTCAAATGTTACACAAATCTTATTTTATTTATTTTATTTTTTTATTTTTTTATAAATTTATTTTTTATTGGTGTTCAATTTGCCAACATATAGAATAACACCCAGTGCTCATCCCGTCAAGTGCCCACCTCAGTGCCCGTCACCCAGTCACCCCTACCCCCCGCGCACCTCCCCTTCCACCACCCCTAGTTCGTTTCCCAGAGTTAGGAGTCTTATCAGTTTAAATTCATTTCCAGAGAAAAACATACCAGGCAATGAGCTTTACATACTGGATGCAATGCTTAAGCCAGTTTTTGAATCACTGAGCACAAAATTTACACCCTGGTTTTTCTGTTTCATAGAAATAAACAGGATTGATCAGTGAACAGTTATCTTAGAGTAGACAGTATGAGGAACAACAAATATGCCAAATGAGGAAAAAGTGTTCTTGTGCACTGAGGAAACTTACAGGTATTTCCAATTTTTCATAGCAATTGACTCCTTATTAACCAGAGAGTGACTAAAAGTACTTTCCAATGAAAACAAAACCAACTATGTGTAACAAAACAAGACATTCTATTGGGGGGGAAAATCTGCTATAAAAAAAAATCTATATAATAAGGTTCATTGTTTTGGAACACAGAAGGGAAAAAAATTCACCATTCTAATATAGATTTTTATTTTTTTGCAAACTATTGTCCGGTTTTGTACATCTTTACAGCAACAGTTATTCCTTTATTTTCTGTATGTTTTCATTTAATGTTACTTCCCATATTTCAAAAGATTTGACATCATCATTTTTAATGACTGCAAATACTCCATCTCTAAGTAATTAATTGTGACAATTCTGATTATGTGTCAGTGTTGCATGATTGAGAAAGTTGGTTGAAAAGGAAAAGGTTTTCTGCACTAGGGCTTGATGTATGTTCAAATCACTAAATTTAAGTAAAAAGAAATGAATCATTTTAATGAAATTGTTGGAACAGTGCATGGTCCTTTCACCTATAAAATTTGGCAATACCAAAATGAATGGAATAAATTTCAGAAATCTGAATATCTGATAAAACCTCTTACTATTTAAATAGTACTAATTATTTTTAATAGACTTTATTTTTTTTTTTTAAAAAAAGCAGTTTTCAGGCCACAACAAATTGAAATGAAAGTACGGAGTTTCCAAGTACCCCCTCTGCCCCTGACACACAGACTCCTTCACTATAAACATCCCACACCACACTGATGCATTTGTTACAATCAATGAACCTACCCTGACACATTATTGTCACCCAACCTCCATAATTTACATTAGGGATCACTCTTGGTCTTGTACATTCTATGGGTTTTGACAAACATATAATGACATGCATCCACCACTATAGTATCGTATAGAATGGCCTCACTACCCTAAAAATCCAATATGCCCTGCTTTTTCTTCCTTCCCCTGTTACCCCCAGCAACCATCAATCTTTTTACTCTCTCCAGAGTTTCACCTTTTCCAGACTGCTGTATAGTTAGAATCAGAGAGTATGTAGTCTTTTCAGACCGGCTCCTTTCACTTAGTGATATGTATTTATGTTTCCACCATGTCTTTTCATAACTTGATAGCTCATTTATTTTTTAGCACTGAATAGGATTTCATTGTCTGGATGTTCCAAAGTTTACTTATCCATTCATCTACTGAAGGATATCTTGGTCGCTTCCCAGTTTGGGGAATTACGAATAAAGCTGCTATAAACATCCACGTGCAGGTTTTTGTACCCACATATGGAGTTGAAATATCAGAGTACAATTACTGGATCATATGATAAGAGTACGGTCAGTTTTGTAAGAAACCACCAAATTGTCTTCCCAAGTAGTTATGACATTTTTGCATTCTCACCAGCAGTGAACAAGAGCCCTCATTTCTTCACATCCTCATCAGCATTTGGTGTTGTGTTTTGGATTGTCACTATTCTAATAGGTATGTAGCTCTATTGATTACTTTTTTCTTTAAAAAGCACAAACAAAACAAGTCTTTATTCAGCGAAGACTTGAAATCATTTTGCCAACTTTTTTTTTTCTCTGTAATTTTTGTTTGCTTTCACTAAGAATGCCAAAAGTACTCATAATGCAATGGAACTTCATTTGTATCAACCAGAAGCAAAAACTCTAACACATCAGTGAGTTATTCTTTTTTACTTTTCTTATTTAGTATTTTTATGAGAGATATTCATAAAATAGAGAAAAAAGCTTATAAAACTTGCCACCTACTCAGTATACACTGTGATCTCTCCTTGTCCCTCCTCTTACCCCCTCTCTCTTCTCCCTTCCCTTTCACCCCCAATTTCCTTTCCTCCCTCCTTCCCTTTTTCTCAATTTCTTAATCTCTTTACGCCACTCCCATCATATTTTTGCTTCTACTACTCCAATGAAACTACTCTTGTCAAGATCACCAACAACTCCCACTTATCAAATCCAGAAACCAATCATCTGGCTTCTTCTTACTAGACTCTGGACAGCCTCCACACACCACCCTTCCCTGTAACTCCATTCATCCCACCAAACACATCTTCTCACTCTGTGTCCTTCACTACTCTTCTTCCTATCAAACTCTTAAATTTTAGAATCAAAAGGGCTCAGCTATAGAATATCATGCTTCACTACATATGCTTTCTTCCCTAAGTAATCTCATTCAATCCCATGGATTTAAAATCTTCTATCTGCTGATGAGTTCAAAATATATGGCTCTAGTCCTGAACCCTCCTTGAACTCCAGACTCATAAATCCACTCTAAAACTTAAAATACACAGAACAGAATAATTCAATCATAAATCTTCCTTTTCACATACCCCTATCCACACCCTAGATGCAATATTCTGCAGTCTCATGCTTCTCAGAGAATGGCACCTCTCTCTGCTCACTGGCTTGGGCCTAAAGTTCAAAGTCTGCCTTCATTTCTCAGTATCCCCAAGAGCCAAATCAATCAGAAGTTCTTGCAACTCCATCCTCAAGACATCTTAAACCCTCCTGCTCATCAACACCCTCCTTCTGCACAGCCATTGTGTCTCACCTGGACTGCTACTGTCACCCACCTGTTCTCAATCCTTCCTCTCTTGTCCCGCTGCAGAGCATCCTTCACACAGTGGCTGGAGTCATGTGACGTGATGTAAGAAATTGGCATTGCTTTGCCCCAGTTTTGTTGAAACATCAATATTAGGTACCAAAGCAAGTGTCAGGCAAATCCACACATGTGGTTTTACAAAAGAAATCCTCCATAACTTTTTCCAATTATCTTGAATCTCTCATCCATTCTGATCAAGAAAGAATCCGACAGGAAGAGGATTGAAGAGGATGCTGGGTAAAGGGATACCTTTGCTCCCTGTCCAGTAAAGCTGCCAGGAAGACAAGGAACTTTCAGCAGGAAGGGTCTGGATTTGTACTTCTGGGTGCCCAGAAGCCTATCGAGAATGTTTAGTGGTCCACAGGAATAGAGACTTAAATATCCCAGTCAAAGGAAATACAGGAAACATAGGCCCACCACAGCATCTCATGAGAGGAAGTTTCTGTTTTAATCATGTTTTTGGCCCAGGGAATGCAAAGTCAGCCAGCCCAGTCTCATCCACCCACAAGAACCATGTAGAGGGGCTGTCGTGGGCAAGGAGGGAAGTCAGTTAGACCCTGTTTCCAATGCAGGCAGGCTTCCCAGAGAGTGCCAGCCCGACCAGGGGAGAGGAGAGAAATGAGCACTAAATCAAATTCAGGATTTGGATTGTTGCACAGGGCTGGACACTCTCCTGAACTGAAACTCTGTTTGCAATTTAGAGTCATTACAGAATTGTGTATTACGAAAGAGTGAGCAGAAATGTTGCAGGTCTGCCAGAGTTTTCATCCAGGACGGGGGCAAGGTGATTCCTACTGAATACGTTTTAAGAGGAGGTGGGAATAACATAAAAAGGCATTTGACTTTGTTACCAGTCACTCTTGTTCAAAAATGCCCTTAGGTGATCTACCAAGCATATAAATCAGATCCTCTCTCTCCTCTGTAATTCTCTCTGATGCCCTCCACTGGATTTAGAGTAAGATCTAAATTTTTTCCATTGCGTTTAGAATAGAATCCAAGTAAGATCTATCTCACAGCCTTCAAGGTTTTACCCAATCTAGCTCCTGTTGAACACTTTCCAGTCTTCCCCAACCATTTCTCCCTTGGTGACTGCTCCAAACACCCTGGTCTTCTTTCCATTCTTCGAACATATCAAGCTTACTCTTTCCTTAAGGACTTTCTCTTTGCTGCTCCTTGCCTCTGGAGTCTTCTTCCTTTAGATATTTGCAAATATAAACCTTCATTTCTTTTAGGTATGCTAACATATCATTTTTTCAAAGATATCTTCCTAAATTACATTATCTAATTATGACTCTTCCAACATTCCACTATTAGCACGTGACCCTTCATCAGCTGTCCTCATGCACTGTCCCTCCACCAACATCACATTTCTACAGTTCTACAAGGAAGAAATCAAAAGGAAGTAATAACCAATAATTTCATCACCATAATCATGATGAAAAGTGTGAGATATATGAGGAGCTCACTTAGGTTAGAATAAACTTTTTCACTTACAAACGACTAACACGTTGACTATTTAGAAAAATTTATTTTTATTGTAATAAAATATATATAACATAAAATGTACCACTTAACCAGTTTTAAGTGGACAGTTCTGTGGCATTTAGTACATTTACACTGTCATGCCACCATCACCACCAGCCACCTCTGGAACTTTTCATCTTTCCAAACAGAAACTCTGTACACAAGAAACACTAACTCTTCATTTTCCTTCCTCCAGTTCTAGCTAACCACCATTCTACCTTCCGTTTCTATGAATTTGACTACTCTGGGTACCACATGTAAGTGGAACCACATAATATTTGTCCTTTTATGCCTGGTTTATTTCACTTAGCAGAATGTCTTCAAGGTTCATTCATGTCCTAGCATATGTCAGAATTTTATTCCTCTGTAAGGCTGAATAATATTACACTGTATATATAGACCACATTTTGTTTATCTACTCATCCACTGACAGTCATTTGAGTCATTTCCACTTTTTAGCTATGTGGATAACAGCTCTATGAACAGGGCTGTATAAATATCTGTTTGAACCTCTGTTATCAATTCTATTGATATTTATCTAGGAATTGTTAGATCATATGGTAATTCTATATATAGAGAGAAATATATAGGGAAAGAAATTGTTTTGAGGAACCTCCATACTGTTTTCCACAGCAGCACATTGACTTTTATTTAAAAGAAAACATATACACACACACACACATATGTGTATATTCAGTATATATATATATACACGAAATTCAGTATATTCAGTAGAGACACACACACACACACAGAGAAGCAGAGACATAGGCAGAAGGAGAAAGAGGCTGTCTCCAAGGAGCCTGATGCTGGACTCGATCCCAGGACTCCAGGATCACAACCTGAGCTGAAGGCAAATGCTCAACCAGTTAGCCACTCAGGTGCTCTGACACATTGACTTTTAACTTCACAATATAAATTATATTTATAAATTATAAACTATGGCATTATAAATGTGTGTGCTTTATTTTCTCTGTGTCAGGTCTCTTATTTAGATGCCTTAGCTATAATGTCATATTCAGTTCTCATAGGAGACAGATTCTTTTCTTCACGTTGTCCACAGAGTAGAAATGTGACCAAGTTGCTTCTATGTGACTTATTTCATAAATAGTTTAATATTATAGGTAGGGCTGCCTGGGTGGCTCTGCCCATTAAGCATCCGCCTTTGGCTCAGGTCATGATCCCAGAGTCCTGGGATCGAGCCGGAAGTCGGGCTCCCTGCTCAGCAAGGAGTCTACTTCTCTCTCTCCCCCTGTGCATTCTCTCTCTCTCTCTCTACCTCTCTCTCTCTCTCTCTTTCTCTCTCTCTCTCTCTCTCATGTGCACACACTCTCAAATACATTAATTAATTTTAAAAAATCTTATAAGTAGGTAGCATTATAATATGGCACCTTATCATCTCTAGAACCTGAAGAAATCCTTGGAATCATGAAAGAGTAAGCCCAAAGAAATAGAGTACATATTTTGTCTGTAGGAAAGAAAGTTTTTAATTTTCGTTTTCTTACATGGTAGTTCAAATCTGTTAGCACCTAAGCCTCTTCTAATTGAAGATTCCCTCTCTGAACTTCCTTCTGAGTAAAATGGTCAGTGTATGAGAAAGGCAGACAAGTGGCTGTTTCTTAGAAGAACTGCAGGTGAGCCAGTCTGTGGACACATGTCATGGAGAAGGAAGAAAAAGCAAAACAAGCAACCTTACCAGGTCACCATTGATGAGATTACTAATTTTCCAAATGCAACCAAAGTAAACTCACTCTGCAACAGGAATATCAAAAGTAGAGGTCTCCCATTAACCTGAACAAAGCACTCCTCCACATTCTAAACAAGGATTATTGCATCAAATTATACTGAGACTCAGACAATATGCCAGTAATAAGGAGCCCAAAGAGGAAATCCCAGTTTATATGACTCACTGTTTTGAACAAATATTAACATTGGCTAGCCAACATTTCCCTTTGTATCACTTTTCCAGATTACCAAGAAGTTATATAATACTTCAAAGTAGCCAATACAGGCAAACTAGATAAACTATTTGGATTACTCATTTCATTACCAATAGCTTCAGTCAACTTAGTAAAAGAAGGGGGAAAAAAATTCTGAGCTTTATAACAGACTCATCTAACTCTGAGAAGTCCTAAGTTGAGAAGGGATCGAGACAGCATTTCTTCCTAGTTTAAAATCAGCTCAGCCTGAGCATAATGAAGTCTCACATAAAACAACTTTTGCAAATGTCAAAGAGCTCTTTCTTCAGAAGCTTTTACCTAGGCCGGCCTCTGATATGTTAACAAATCTTCAGGAGTTGACAAATGTAAATAATATAAATTTCTCTACTGAGATGGACAAATTCACTTTTTTTTCCTGGGAATTACAAAATAATAATGACAACATTATTCAGCAAATTCATGCCCACATGCAAAATGATAATGCAGTCAACCTTAAATTAAAGGGCTAGATTAGATGAGCTATAAACTAAGTCCTTCACAGACCTAAATCTTTAGGGTCTTCATTTCCACGAAAACCAAATTTATGTTCTATGTCCATGCTATTAAATCAAAACAGGAGTACACTGCTCTTTCGTATTCTAATCTAGGTTTAAGATTTGCAGACATTTCCTATGTGAGATAGGGGATGAGTTTGAGGGGCTATTGAAGAAGTCCATGGACGGGGGCATTGAGTGATCTATCCCATTGGATTTAGTGATCGCACACCACTAGGATCATCTTTATTATTATCTGACCAACGTTATATAGGAATTTCAGTAGGTGAAAAATGTTGTAAGTGTTGTGTCCTGCAGTGGCCGTGGCATTGTAAGTATGCTATGTGGCCACACACAGTGGCGGAGCAGAGGCTCTTATGAGGGAGCAAAGACAAGAAAATCTTTGCTGAGTGTCAGGAGAGCTGAAAAGGAAGAGGATTCAATGCTGGACACACATGTGAATGAATAGCTCTTAGAAACCATCAAGTAAAATGAATTCCCAGATACAAAGTGCACAAAAGCCAAAAACAATGAAAAATATACATGCGTAGATATTGCATGTGTGCGTATGATAGTATAAAGAGGAATGTATATTTCTGCATGTGGATAGGTAAACTAATTCCAGGTAGATCCATTCAATATGGATATTCTGGAAGACATAATCTCTAAAAGGAGGTCAGCACCTGGAAGAGGAAGTAAGAGAGCAGAAGGGGACAGAAAGAAAGATTAGCTAGGTCATAGGCTGACCCCCATAATTGACTAAAATTATGGATTCCCTTAACCTAGATTTCTCTTCCTAGACTATTGATTTAGCTCTGATTCTGAACCCTCTTAGATGTCACTTGCTTTAGAAACAGAAAAAAAAAAAAGTCCATTGATTTTTCTCATAGTCAGTCTGTTCCTAAGGCCCTTACAGCTAATCAGTTACCACCTCCCCCTACTTATCTTATCGGGGCTTTCTAATTTCCTCCATTAAGAGATGTCTGACTCTGTAGTGCTGAAATCTCACAGTCTGGGTACATAAGGAGATTAAACTGAGTCACTGATTCCCCTTGATCTTCTCTACTTCCCCTTATTGAAGGCGTGTCTCTGTTTACCATGAAAGATAAGGGGGTGCAGACAAGGCAGGAATAGGATCTTAGAAGATGCAAAGGATTTAGATCTTTGCCTTGTGTATACAGTAGGTGACAAGAAAGTTCCACATGGGGAAACTATAAAGGGTTCTTCAACTATAGTTCATTATACTCTGCTTATGAAAAACCAGAGCTCTGATGATGTCTGAGGGTGTAACCAGACTCCAGCCTTTTTAAAGAGTAGTGATTAGCTGAAGTGTTTCTGACAGCTAAATAAATATTTTCTAAATAAAAATATACTGTATGTTTTAAAGGGAATATCAGAACCATTTTTAGAAGGGAGGATTGCTACTCTGGGATTCCCTAGCTGCCAGGTTCTGTTCTAAGTAGAAACTGCTATTTTCTGACTGTCGCCAGCTGGAAGCTCCACTGTGCCAGCTAAATGGCATTTTGGTTAAACCATTCAAGGTCTAGAGCTGCAAGAAGCAATGCATATCTGAATAAGTAATGCAAACTTTACAAAAGTCCATTTTAAAAGCTTTGTGGATATATGGGTATAATCCCAGATTTGAGATCTAGTAATGAGCAATAACTGGGGTACAGAGAGAGAGAGAGAGAGAGAGAGAGAGAGAGAATCCTAGAGAGCCCTAGAGAGTTCCAAAGAAAGAAACCCTTATCACACAGGAACCAATCCAAATAATGGAGGATGACACGGAAACTAAAGAAATCAATGTGGCAGCCTTGAGTGTTCTGTCACAAGATTAAAAATAAAAAGAAATTATTAAAAAGTAAGAGATATAATCTAAGGGCAAAGAAAAATTTACAACACTATGAAAGGTATTTAAAGAGTACGCACAGACCAGAAGGATCTGAGAATGTACATTACAGATATGGTTATGATTGTTTTAAAATTATACACATATGGAGTAGAATCTTCAGATGGTATAAAAGTTATTTTTTATCAGGAGAAGCAGTCACTTAGTTTCTTATGTATTCTTGCAGAAATTTTCTTTATGCATACAAGAATAATGTACACCAGTGGTTCTCAAACGGAGGGAACTTTGCACCCACTGGAGCCTATGTTCAAGTCAGAAAACAGAAATCAAATAATTTTTGCCTGAGTGATTTCTAGACTATGTGGAACGAGATAAATTGTACAAAGGAATGATCTCAAGGCAATCATCAGAAATCTTTAGAATCATGAAGAAGAGGAGACATAAAATTTTTCTTGTAAGTTGTAAGTATGCATATGTGGAGACACTGGATAATTTCAAATAAATGTATGTTAGAATCAGAATGTGTCCTTTTTGAAAAACTCTAGAATGCATCATGAAACATGGTTTATAGACAGGAAATGTGTGATCAGCACTCTAGGTTCACATGAGTCCCAAAAAATAAACCATGGGAAGAAATTTCATTTACATTTTAGTGAAATAAAAATCCACGTCGGGTGAACTATACACAGAGTCATTTTAGTCAACAAAATATCCAGTAGTTGTTCATGTCAGTTAATAAGGTGGAGACATTTATACAGAATGATGTTTATTAAGTAAATTTATATCTGGATGACTTGCAATATCCAAAGAGTGTCCATCAAAAATATCCAAGTAAAAGTGTCTACGTTTTCTTTATTTAAATTCAATTAATTAAAAAAATAAATTCAATTAATTAACATATAACATATTATTAGTTTCAGAGGTAGAGTTCAGTGATTTATCAGTTGTATATAACACCCAGTGCTCATTATATCAAGTGCCCTCTTCAATGCCTATCACCCAGGTACCCCATCTCTTCACCCACTGTCCCTCAAGCAACCCTCAGTTTGTTTCCTATGATTAAGCATCTTTCCAGGTGCCTGGGTGGCTCAGTCAGCTAAGTGTCTGTCCTCGGCTTGGGTCATGATCCAGGGTCCTGGGATGGAGCCCAACGCTGGGGCTCCCTGGTCAATGGGGAGTCTGCTTCTCCCTTTCCCTCTTTCATGTGCTTGCCTCATACTCTCTCCCCCAAGTCTTTCAAATAAATAAATGAAATATTAAAAAAAAATCTCTATGGTTTGTCTCCTCTGATTTCTTCTTGTTTTATTTTTCCCTCCTTTCCCCTATTCTCCTCAGTTTTGTTTCTTAAATTCCACAAGTGGAAATTATATGATAATTATCTTTCTCTGATTGACTTATTTTGCTTAGCATGATACACTCCAGTTCCATTCACATCATTGCCAATGGTAAGATTTCATTTTGGGGGTAAAATAGGTAAAGCAGATCAAGAATATGCTTCTCTGATCTGAAGGGGCACCTGCACCCCAATGTTCATAGCAGCAATGTCCACAATAGCCAAACTATGGGAAGAGCACAGATGTCCATCGACAGATGAATCGACAAAGATGTGTCATATATATGTACAGTGGAATATTACTCAGCCATCTAAAAATGAATTGCCATTTGCAATGATGTGAATGGAACTGGAGTGTATAATGCTAAGCAAAACAAGTCAATACCTAATAGTGAAATTGCTGGGTCATAGGGCAGCTCTATTTTCAACTCCCTAAAGAACCTCCACACTGTTTTCCAGAGTGGCTGTACCAGCTTGCATGCTCACCAACAGTGTATGAGGGTTCCCCTTTCTCAGCATCCTCGCCAACATCTGTCATTTGCTTACTTGTTAATTTTAGCCATTCTGACTGGTGTAAGGTGGTATCTCATTGTGGTTTTGATTTGTATTTAAAAGGGTCTAAATTTAGTGGAACAATGCAAATCCTGTCCTGTAGGACATTTGTCATCCTTTGACAAAAATAACAACCAACTTCCCGAAAAGGCACACTTATTAAATTTTAAATGAGTGAAATTGTGGGATATGTAGCTAATGAAGGAGAAGAATTCTATGTTTTTAGCACTTACCTCAGTTCTTTTCACTTTTTTTTTGCATAAATATGTATAGTAATCATAAAACCTTACTGCAGTAATAGTTGAAGAGGAAACTAAGGCACAAAAAGGTTAAATAACTTGCCCAAAGTCACATAGCTAATAAGTATAGATCTGGGCTATGAGCTCAGGTTCTTCGGCTCCAGAGGCTGGGTCATCAATCATGACACTTTATCTTCCTCTAGCAAATAATGAGGTCATAAATAATAAATAACGATGTCAAGATTCAAAGTTATGCCAACAGGCCACAGTATCATGAAGAAGCTTGTAAGAGACACGTGTAGCATCTCACATCAGACTCCAAAATATTAATTATCTCAGCCACAGCCTGCATGCTGGCACTCATGGGATTGATACAGGAAAATCCAAAGCATGGCCATATCAGCTTTTGCTAACTCCAACTTGCTCAGCTGGCGCTGGGGGAGTAGAAGCCAATGCAGAAGAGGTTAACTCTTACATTTAGCAACCGTGCCCACCAGCAGAGTAGGAATCAGGAATAACATTCTATCCCATGCTGGTTCAGGGGGTCTCTGGGGACCCAAGCGATGACCAAGCCACATCTCTGCAGGACCCTCACGATGCAATTCGGTAGAATTCTAGGAATTTGAGTATGCAGCAAGAAAACGGAATTGGATTTCCAAAAATATTTAAGTGGTGACCAATTAGCCATCTAAGTAATATGTGCCAGAAGGGACTTCGCATAAATTATACAACACGCTCTCAGTTGTACGTTGGTATGGAGAGGAAAATAACTTTGGAATAGGAAGTCTAGGAATGGAAAAATATTGATGGCTTGTTCCCTACAAGACTGACTGCAGTTGAAAACCATGGAAGTGGCAAACTTGGGTGTCATGTAGGCCTTGCCGTGACAAGAGCAGGAATCTGAGGGTGGGGCACAGCAACAACAGTCTTTAAAGCTCATGGAAACTATGTTTTTCTTCCCACATACCAAGCCTAATTGATATATGGTGGCTGCCAGAGGGTAGTGTTAAAAGATGAAGTTTCTGAAGCTGGAGCCCAGCCCTGGGACCAGGAGTGGTGTAATTGATTAGTGATTGCTCACATGGGTATATCCACCTTCTAACTAATAGCATGGCTTATAGTTAGTTTTGTAACATGGAGGACCAGGGTTCTAGGAAGTTAACTTTCTGGTTACAGAACCAAGAACCCTCAGGCACTTTCTGGAAGTACTTACACAGAAAATAGTTCCTGGGAAAAATGATGAGTGAAAGCTAGGCAGTCTTTCAGGACAGAGCTCCACCCCGGCAGGCTTTAGAGCAAAGAGGAAGAGGAATATTCTAATTATATCAACTGAACACATAGGGTGGGTGTTAGGAGGTAAGTGGTATCCAAACAAATCCCTTGGTGTTTATAGGCTGAGCCTCGGCAGGAGGAGGTAATAGGATTTCAGGACATTCAGCTAATACCCCGCCAGATAAATGAAGCAAGAGCACGATTCTCACAAGTATTTCACAAGAACAGTGAAAATACTCTTCTCACACATCCTGTAAGCCTAAGATTTCCTTTTTCTTTCATCCTGAATGTATCCTACTACCAAATAGCTAAGAAACTTGAAGCACTCATTGAAGTATAAAAGGAAGGCGAATACTCCCATCAGAAGGAAATTCAGATAAACCTTTGATAAGGCAAATATTAAATGATACAACAAAATTGTTTAGACTTCCACCATTGTGGTCTTAAAAAGCTATCTATACCTTTCTTTTGGATGATTTATGTCCCTAGGCTGAAACATTTACTTATTATAAGGACATTTTTCCACATTTTACCAGGACCATCCTAATAATCCAAATCAGAAAGATAACGAAAACCTCTTTTTGGCATCTTAATAAAATGGCCTTTTGGGAACATGGTCCTCATCTGACGGGAGTCATCAGGTGTGAAAATTAATAAATGGGAGCTTCACCAAGTGGAGTTTGAAAGTTAGATGGGGGAGCCCACCACTTGACATCTAAGAGTGGAAAAACTGTCAATTACAAAGCCCAACAGAATCCTCAAGAGGAAAGAAGCATCAATGGACAGGCCTCAACAGGAAAAGATGTACCTCCCATCTCCTACAAGAATGGACCACTCCAGCAATTCAGCCAACGAGAAACCATCATCACCCTGAACTCTTGATTTCCTCCAAAGGACTTTTGTTCAAAACAACCTCTCCCAACTTCTTCCTTCTTCTCCATAAAATATGCGCCTCTCCTTTGTTAGACTTGCCTGTGGTTTTGCCATAGTTTTCATGTCCCAAAGTCCAATTGCGCTATTTCAGAGAAAATCCATTTTGCTGGTAAAATTACTGGCTGTTTTATTTTTTAGGTTAACGTAAGTTCGTTAGTATGTGCTGCCTGGTTACTCATGCGATCAAGCTCTAGAACACTGCCCATATCATTAAAACTGTTGTTACCAAGATTTTATTTTATTTTATTTTTTGTCATGGAGGATTCCAAACATATTTTGCTATTACAGTCAAGTTGTGAGTAAAAAATAATTGCAGTAATAATAGAAATAAGAGTCATCAAGAAGCATCATATGGCTTTTAATAATCCCATTGATAGCCTAGATTTGATGTCATGGTTTAATGAGTGGTTATTTTTCCCCTGAGAAAATGAGTAATGTCTCTCTGTCAAAAAGTACTTTCCTGAAACTACTACTTACAGAAAATGTAAAAGCATTCATGAATTGTTAATGAATCAAGTAGCTTGTAGCAATAAAAAAAAAAGGAAAGAAAAACTGAGATAATTAAAAGGTAAAGAAGGCAATCTCTTTCCTGGAGAACTAGGGACACCCAACAAGTATCTTTTGATGGTTCAGGTCATGTTCTATTCTTAAAGTGACTTCTATTTCTCATTGCACGTTCCACAAAGGGTGATGCTTAAGTCCAAGGTATAACAAAGCTCCACAAATTTCTAGGGCTTTCTATCTGACATCGGAAGAAACCAATGGACATTACTTTACCCTTAACTCTATCATGAAAATGCAAGTTTACTCATTTTCCCTACCAGATGGATGGTGAGAAAAGATGAGGGTGGAACCAAATTATTTCACAAAATGTTTCATCGGCCAACTACTGGGTTATAGCTTTGGGAATTTTAAGGAAAATTATACTCCCAAATACTTCCAAAATATTTAAAAATACATAACACAAAATTATTTAAGAACCATCACTCCTAGCTTAGGCCAAAATGTTACATATTCTGCATGCTTCTGTAGCAAGAAACTCAGACTAAGTTTATTTATTTATTTATTTATTTATTTATTTATTTATTTTTAATTTTTTTGAATTTTTATTTATTTATGATAGTCAGAGAGAGAGAGAGAGAGAGAGGCAGAGACACAGGCAGAGGGAGAAGCAGGCTCCATGCACCGGACCCCGACGTGGGATTCGATCCCAGGTCTCCAGGATCGCACCCTAGGCCAAAGGGAGGCGCCAAACCGCTGCGCCACCCAGGGATCCCCTATTTATTTTTTTTTGTATATGTTTTTATTGGAGTTTGATTTGCCAACATAGAGCATAACACCCAGTGCTCATACCTTCAAGTGCCCTCCTCAGTGCCCGTCACCCAGTCACCCCATCTCCCCGCCCACCTCCCTTTCTACCACCCCTTGTTTTTTTCCCAGAGTTAGGAGTTTCTCATGTTCTGTCTCCCTCACTGATATTTCCCACTCATTTTCTCTCCTTTCCCCTTTTATTCCCTTTCACTATTTTTTATATTCTCCAAATGAATGAGACCAGAAAATGTTCGTCCTTCTCTGATTGACTTACATCACTCAGCATAATACCCTCCAGTTCTATCCAGGTCAAAGCAAATGGTGGGTATTTGTCATTTCTAATGGCTGAGGAATATTCCATTGTATACATAAACCACAGCTTCTTTATTCATTCATCTTTCGATGGACACCGAGGCTCCTTCTACAGTTTGGCTACCACAGTAGACATTGCTGCTATAAACATTGGGGTGCAGGTGTCCTGCCATTTCACTGCATCTGTATCTTTGGGGTTAATCCCCAGCAGTGCAAATGCTGGGTTTCAGGGTAGTTCTATTTTTAACTCTTTGAGGAACCTCCACACAGTTTTCCAGAGTGGCTGTACCAGTTCACATTCCCACCAACAGTGCAAGAGGGTTCCCCTTTCTCCATATCCTCTCCAACATGTGTTGTTTCCTGTCTTGTGAATTTTCCCCATTCTCACTGGTGTAAGGTGGTATGTCATTGTGGTTTTGATTTGTATTTCCCTGATGGCAAGTGATGCAGAGCATTTTCTCATGTGCTTGTTGGCCATGTCTATGTCTTCCTCTGTGAGATTTCTGTTCATGTCTTTTGCCCATTTCATGATTGGATTGTTTGTTTCTTTGCTGTTGAGTTCAATGAAACTGAAGAAAGAGAAATGAAGGAGTCAATCCCATTTACAATTGCACCCAAAAGTATAGGAATAAACCTAACCAAACAGGTAAAGGATCTATACCCTAAAAACTACAGAACACTTCTGAAAGAAATTGAGGAAGACACAAAGAGATGGAAAAATATTCCATGCTCATGGTTTGGAAGAATTAATATTGTGAAATTGTCTATGCTACTCAGGGCAATTTACACATTTAATGCAATCCCTATCAAAATACCATGGACTTTCTTCAGAGAGTTGGAACAAATCATCTTAAGACTTGTGTGGAATCAGAAAAGACCCCAAATAGCCAGGGGAATATTGAAAAAGAAAACCAGAGCTGAGGGAATCACAATGCTGAATTTCAAGTTATACTACAAAGCTGTGGTCATCATTTTGTGTGGTACTGGCACAAAAACAGACACATAGATCAATGGAACAGAATAGAGAACCCAGAAATGGGCCCTCAACTCTATGGTCAACTAATATTTGACAAAGCAGGAAAAGACTATCCAATGGTAAAAGGACAGTCTCTTCAATAAATGGTGCTGGGAAAATTGGACAGCCACATGCAGAAGAATGAAACTAGACCATTCTCTTACACCATACACAAAGATAAACTCAAAATGGATGAAAGATCTAAATGTGAGACAAGAATCCATCAAAATCCTAGAGGAGAACATAGGCAACACCCTTTTTGAACTTGGCCACAGCAACTTCTTGCAAGATACATTTATGAAGGCAAGGGAAACAAAAGTAAAAATGAATTACTGGGACTTCATCAAGATAAGGAGCTTCTGCCCAGCAAAAGAAACAGTCAACAAAACTAAAAGACAACCTACAGAATGGGAGGAGATATTTGCAAATGACATATCAGATAAAGGGCTAGTATCGAAGATCTATAAAGAACTTATTAGACTAAGTTTAAAACAACAATTATAATGAACAATTAATAATAGAGGCTTGTAATTATCAGTTGAAATCCAGCCATCCTGTTCTCCAATACAACTAAGACCAGGGCACCTGTGTGGCTCAGTGGTTGGGCGTCTGCCTTCAGCTCAGGTTGTGATCCTGGGGTCCTGGGATCAAGACCCACATTGGGCTCCCCACAGGAAGCCTGCTTCTCCCTCTGCCTAAGTCTCTGTGCCTCTCATGAATAAATACATAAAATCTTTAAAAAAAATACAACTAACACCAGAAATGAGGGTATTCCTTGTGGTCCTTTGGGTTTCCCTCAGGTTTCGAAATTTCAAGATTCAAGGACCATGAAGACTTGCTATTTATGGGTAACCATTTTTAAGAGGAAACATTTTTTTAATATTTTAATTATTTATTCATGACAGACACAGAGAGAGAGAGGCAGAGACACAGGCAGAGGGAGAAGCAGGGAGTCCGATGTGGGACTCGGGTCTCCAGGATCACGCCCTGGGCCAAAGGTGGTGCTAAACCACTGAGCCACCGGGGCTGCCCAAGATGAAACATTGAATTAAGACAAATCCAACATTCCCTCTCCTCTCCATGTTTTTTTTTTTTTATTTCTTTATATGAGACCCTGATTGCCAGCACTCATACATTTATCCCTTTAACATATTTGTCCCTCTGATTTCCAAGCCGTAAAAAATGTTTCCATTAGTAAATGGAGCTGATTAAAAATCCAAGATTTTCTATCTAGAGTCCTGTCCTTTCTTTTCTATGTTTCCTCAGAACTTAAAGTTCCATCTTTGCCAGGCTAATGCAGAGTGAATTTTGTTCTTAAATGGATTGATTTTTTTTTTTTAATTTTAAAGATCCTTACAAGCACACCTTGCAGATACTGGAGGTTGGGTTTCAGACCACCACAATAAAGTGAATATCATGAAAAAGCAAGTCATTGAATTTTTTGGTTGCTCAGTGCATATTAAAGTTATGTTGACACTATATATATTCAGTGTGCAGTAGCATTATGTCTTTAAAAAACTATGTATATACCTTATTTAAAATACTTTATTGCTAAAAAATGCTAACCATCATCTGAGTTTTTAATGAGTTGCCATCACCGATCGCAGATCACCGTAACAAATATAACAATAATAAAGATCTTAGAAATACTGTGAGAAATTACCAAAGTGGGACACAGAGACACAAAGTAGGCAAATGCTGTTTAAAATGGTGTCGAGAAACTCCCTCCCTGCAGGGTTGCCACAGACCTTCGATTTGTAGAAGAGGCAATATCTGCGAAGCCAGTCAGATGAAGTATGCCTGGTCTCTATCGGAGATTTAATTTGAAGGAGAGATGGGTGGAGAAAGGAAAGGAAAATGGTCTATTACCTTAGGTGAGAAATTTTATTGGCAGACTTCACAGAAGCTCTTAATATTCATGGTTTTCATGGATGGAAATACTGCTCTGATTTTTGCATCAAGTCAGTCTATAAGCTTTCATTTTCTATGAATTCCAGAGAGTATGGATGCCAACAAGAAAGTGACCACAAGGCCAATGGTCATAAAAGCTAAATTGCTGGTTGTGGAGTTATTATTCCAAACTATAATTATGTAGTGACTTGGGACTCTTCTTCTCTTCACCTTATTATCACAACGCACTTTAGTTTGGGTCTATACTCCATTATTCCACTGAAACTACTCTCTTCAAGATCATGAATGACCTTCATGTGACCAAATCTAACGACCATTTCTATATTTTTTATTTCACTGAATAGCTCTGTAGCACTCAGGGACTGCTCCCCTGTTGCAAAGACTTTTTGGCTTAGATTCCAGAACATCACATTCTCTGTTTTAATCTCACCTTACAGACTACTTCAGAGTCTCCCGCATTGCTTCTTTCTCTTCCGTCAGACCCCTAACAATGAGAATAGCTCTGTGTTCTCTGTATACACTTCGCACCTACCTCACTCACTTGATTCCTTGACTTTAAATCTAGCGTGACTTTGATTCCTGAAGTAGTTCCAGGCTTAACTTCTACTCAGGATTCCAACAGCCTTCTTGGTATTTATATTGATGTCTGATAGGTATCTCTAGTTTATTATAGGCCAACCAAACTATTGGTATTTTCCTTCAAACTCTCTCCTCTCACTGATTTTTTTCCCTACTAGAATGAGCCTCTACACCACCCCAATATATAGCATTATTATATTTAATTAATTAGCATTGATTTCTCTTTCTGTACTCCCCATCCAAATCAACTTCCACCTTCAAAAGATGAAAATCTATTAATTTTGTCTCCATCTTCACCACCATACCCCCAACCAGAACTTCCATCAACTTTTACCTGGAATTTTGAAGTCTCTGAACCACTATTTTTCTTTCTCTCTTGCTCTTCTTGCAACTGAACTTCTGCTCCACACAGAGTGGTGTTCACGACATAAATCAGGTTAGATTCCTCCTTTTCCTAAAACTCTAAAGTGCTTCCCTCAAGAATTAAAATCAATCAAAGGTACTTCTCCCTTACAAAGCCCTAGAGAGCTGTACCAGTGCCTCATTTTCCACCAGTCCCTCCTTTGCCCACTAAACCACAACACATTGGCCTTCACACTGTGTCTTGAATACATCAAGCTGTTTCCTCTTTTAGGAGAATTGAATCAGCTGTTCCTGTAATCTTTCACATTGGTGACTTCTTCCGGACATTCATGTCACTGCTAAAATATCTCAAGTAGGCTGTCCCTGAACAACCAAAATTTTAGGACTTACCCAGTCTCTCTGTAATAAATTACCACTGCATCTCTCACCACTTGTCCCTATTGTTGTGTCTGCCATTCTCCATGGGGATGAAGACCTCCTGAAGCCACTGTGCTGCTAATCTCCAGCACCCGGAAAAGGGCCTGGCATTTAGTAAGTGATCAGGTAATACTTTTTGACTAAGTAAGACTAAATTTTAAATGAGAAGAGGGCACTTTGTGTGGCTCAGGGGGTTAAGCGTCTGCCTTTGGCTCAGGTCATGATCTCAGAGTCCTCAGATCAAGCCCTGCATCGGGCTCTCTCCTTGGCAGGGGGCCCGCTTTTTCCTCTCCCTTTCCTTCTCCCTCTGCCAGTGCCCCTGCTTGTGTACTTCTCTCTCTCTGTCAAACTAATTAAATTAATTAAAAATTTAAAACTTTTTAAATGAGAAGACACAATGAATGGCAACTTCCATAGAGGTACACTTGTAGCTGGCTGTTAAAAGCTTATAGCTAAGTACAAGGCCTTAAAGCACACTCACAAAGGGTTAGCACTGACTCTATTTGCATCATGATCTACTTCAGGCAGGCCTCATTGGTTGTAGCTGGAAAAGTTTCCTTCAAAGCGGCACCAAGCGTTTACAATAGAGGAAAGGGTCAAATTTGTGAAATTTAGGAGAAAGAGAGAGATGAAGGAAGGATAGAGGAAAGTAGGAAGGAAAGAAGGAAGAAGGAAGGAAGGAAGGAAGGAAGGAAGGAAGGAAGGAAGGAAGGAAGGAAGAGACAGAGGAAGGAAGGATAGAGGAAAGAAGGAAGGAGAGAAGTAAGGAAGAAGGAAGGAGGGAGGGAAGAAGGGAGGGAGGAAGGAAAGAAGGAAAGCATAGAAAGGAAGAAACAGTGAAAAGACAGCATGCATTTTAGTTTTGTTTTCCAAACCAAGCTATCTCAAGCTTCTACCCTCTTCTTTTCAGTCCTATCCATGTCTTCTCCTCACGTTGAGGAGGAGCCCTCATTCACAGGGCCCCAAATGTTTCAGATGCCATCATAGGAGCTTGAGGTGACACTAATGAATGGGTAGGCCACACCTCGGGACCTTCTGTGGACACCCAGAAGCCCCCTGGGCTGCCGACCTGAAGATTTCCTCCCCATGTCTCTGTCCCGGGGTCATCAAATAATTTCCTTCCTGAAGACTTTCCAGGTTTCTGAGCTCCAGAGTAGAATGCTAAAACTTCTGTACTTAAACCTCTGGGAGTCAGAATGCTTTAAGCCATTATCACAAACACCTAAAGGGAAGTACTTGAAAAATGAGAGCAAGATTAAAACCTGATGGGGTGAGGAATGAAATGGGGAAAGGGAAGGAGAGGCACCAAAAGACGAGGGAGGGTGCCAAGACAAATCCCACCTACCTGCCAAATGTCTCAAAGGTACTAAGTGAAGTGAGAGATGCTTCTGCTTATACCAAGCATTTCTGAAACCAATACTTTCCATGGGAATATCCAAAAAAAGGGGGGGGGCATATGATGTTGCAGTTGATGTATTCATATATATTCATATATACATTCATTGAAACATAATCAAAACCTTCCCATCTCAATTTGGAAACGGGTTCAGTTTTCTACAGTTGTTAGTGGCAGCCCATTCTTTACTGGAGCTTGTTTGTGCTGGTAAACTCCCTGGCGACAGAGCAGAGCCTTCTGAGATCATGTGGTAAGGTCAATTTCTAGAACTCTTCCCATATTTTCTGATGCAATCAAGTGAAACAATGTTGTATCCTAGTAAACATGGAAATGGAGCAAAGGAAACATTACCCTGTCTCCTTCTGAAAATAATAGACTGGATTAGGACTCAGGTTTGAATCCAGGAACCTGCTCGAAGTCTTTGTTTTATAACAGGTCTCTTATATTGTTTGCCTACAGATGAAAAAATTAGCAGGAACAGGAGCCAGCTATGCAAAATCCATTATGTATTCAGTTGTGCAGATTTCAGAATGGACAGGTGCCAAAACAGGCTGAAAACATATCTGATCTCTGGTCATTCCAACTGCCCTTCCTATGTGGGGAAGGCTGAATTTGATCTCCTGTTATGCAAATGTCTTTCCTTTTCCTGCTGATCTTTCTGGCTGGGTGGCTGGGAGGAAAGACTCTCTTCTTATTATTAAATTGCTCACCCCTACCATCCCTGGACATCCATTCCTTCATATATAAAGTAAGAGAATTATGTTAGGTAACACCTAAGCTCTTATGAATACGAAACTAAAGAAAGACCTTTAAACTTCGGTTCTTTATTTTCATTTAAATTGCACTTATAACCAAGTACACGATTTTTTTTGTTGTTGTTGCTGTTTTACGAAAATAACTGATTTTTCCCTATCGGAGAACATACTAAATTTCCTTTTCTGTTTTTCTACTGTGGTAAGAATACCTAACATGAGATCTACCCTTTTAACAGATTGTAAGTGTACAATACAGAATCATTACTTAGAGGTACAATATTGCACAGCTGACCTCTAGCACTTATTCATCTCGCATGATTGAATTTTTACACCTGTAGATTAGCTACTCCTCATTTTCCATCCCCCTGGCAACCACTACTCTATTCTTTGCTGTAAGTGGCATCATGAGGTATTTGCTCTTCTGAGACTGGCTTATTGCACTTGATATAAAGTCCCCGTTTCATCTGTCCCATACTGTAGGATTCCCTTCTTCTTCTTCTCTTTTTTTAAGCTGAATAATATCCTATTGCATGTATATATTACATTTCTTTTTTAAAAAATATTTTATTCATTTATTCATGATAGACATAGAGGGCAGGGGCAGAGACACAGGCAGAGGGAGAAGCAGGCTCCCTGGGGCCCGACGCAGGACTCGATCCCAGGTCTCCAGGATCACGCCCTGGGCCAAAGGCAGGCGCTAAACCGCTGAGCCACCCAGGGATTCCCCCTATTACATTTCTTCATCCATTTTTCCACTGATGGACATTTATGTTGTTTCTACACTTTGGCCATGGTGAATAGTGCTGTGATGAATATGGGAGTGCAGACACCTTTTCAAGATCCTGGTCTCAACTCTTTGGGATAGGCTCAGGAGAAAGTGAAGTTTTTGCTTGGTGCCTTATTCACTAACATGAACTCATAGGTATCAGGAATCAGGTCAACCTTTAACAACAACACCAAAGGATAATACCAGGTGTCTCTGGTAATTTAGAGAAAGACTGATTTAAAGGCATTAAGTGCTTGCTTTGTGTCAGAAGTTGAGCCAAGTGATTCACGTCTACTGCACCATCTGATCTTTACTGCAACCAGGGGTTCGGGGAAGAGAAACTGAGACTCAGGTTGAGAAACTCCCCTTAGGGCTCACAGATCTTAGCAACACAGGCAACCTCCAAATCCTGGGCAGGCACACTCTATACTTTTCATACCATGCACTTTCAATCCCACATACTCATAGCCATTTGGCTGTGTTGTTATTGATGCGGAACACATTGCCAGAATGTGCAAACATCAGTATTTCCACTCCTATTCAAAAAACCATAAAAATAAAGTCTCTGTTAACGAGCATTCTACAAAAACTAAAGGCAGTCTCTTGCCGGAGAAAACAATTCACTTTAAGTTTTAAAACATTCTTGAAGTATTCATATTGCATTATTGACTTTTTTTTTAAAGATTTGATTTATTTATTCATGAGAGACCCAGCGAGAGGCAGAGACACAGGCAGAGGGAGAAGCAGGCTCCCTGTGGGCAGCCGGATGCGAGCCTGGATCCCAGGACCCTGGGATCACTCCCTGAACCGAAGGCAGACGCTCAATCGCTGAGCCACCCAGGCACCCCTAAGTGACATTTAATAATAAAATAGCAGATTAAAAGAATCCCATGGGGTTGTGTTACATTTCAAATAGAGAGAGATACAGAAAGACAGATTAAACAGGCTCCCTGCTTGTATCTATTCCATGTTCGTAAAGTTTGGAAAAGTTTTGGGTGGAGATAAGAAGTAAGCTTTGGAATGTCAGAGGTAAGGATTGACACTGTGAACTCGATTTTCTCAGCCAAACACTTTACTCTGTCTAGACCTGTGCTTAAGGTCGACTTTTTGAACTAAAGCCCTCTGAGAAGAACACTCTGAGGCTTAAGTCAATATATGATGATTAAATGCCTTGGCATTTTTAAGTATTTTACTAAACATGGGAGATTAAGAAAACTAGGCATCATAAATCTCCTCCTCCCTGGCCCACATATGGTCTAATAATAGAATTAAGAATTTGAAACATTTTAATCCTTTCAACTGGGGGAAGAAGAACTCTTATTGCTGGCCGGCACCCTTCTTCGGTGAAATGGTATAGTGGTCCACTTTCACTTAAGGAAATAAAGATATTTTAAGGCTGCTCCAAGCAGAACTAGACATTTTGGGGCATCTGGGTGGTTCAGTGGTTGAGCGTCTGCCTTTGGCTCAGGTCATGATCCCAGGGTCCTGGGATCAAGTCCTGCATTGGGCTCCCCGCAGGGAGCCTCCTTCTCCCTCTGCCTGTGTCTCTGCCTCTCTCTGTGTGTCTCTCATAAATAAATAAATGAAATCTTAAAAAAAAGAGAGAGAGAGAGAATTAGTCATTTCACAAGACTTTCTTCAAGAGTACCAATGAGATGGAGGGCAAAGCTCTCTTTCTTTAAGTGCTCCCACTTTGTTGGGAGAGGAAGCAGAGTAAACACAGAGGTTTTGGATTTCACCATGTGCAAGATTGTAGTTGTGTGTCAGTATCACACGGTGAGTCAAAGTGCTAGTGGTCAGTTTCTTAATTTCTACAATTTCCTTGTTTTAATTCCCATTTGATGACATGTTCTCCGTAGAACCTGATAGCACCAAGCCTGATGTGAAATGATGGAAAACAAAGTAATGACTTGTTCTTTAAGAAGGTCTCTTTTGATGGCAACATCATTATAATTTGGAAAATTAAAAGCCTGTAACTTAGAGAGAATTGTCTGTGCTGGGACTGATTCTTCCATAAAGGGTTCGCTGTGGTCCTCTATTATTACAGGTGTCTAATTCCTATCTCCATGCTTGCCTAGAGCCCAGTGGGTGTGAGGGGGGAAGGGATGGTCTCTTATTCATAAGAATTCAGCCCACCAGGGTGGCCAATTGTCAAATCACACCTTGTAAGTTTCCTTCTCACTTTTCAATTACTCCAAACATAAGTCCCTGTGCCCACTTCAGCATAGATCACCCTTCCTCACTTCCTACACTTAGAAACTGTCTTTATTCCATAGCGTGCACACACACACACACACACACACACACACAAAATAGGACTTGTGTTCTCTGCTCATTGTTTGCATCATATACTCCTAAAAATCTAGATTGAAAAAAAAAAAAGACTGATAATTGCCAAACATCATTTCCTTTGTTTTGACAAGTGAAAGGTGAAATGCAGAACCTCCTATCCATCGGCGGAGTCAAAAATGACCCATAATGGAAGGAAAATGGATCAGGGATGAAACATCATAAACACAAGTGAAATGGAAGTGATAGTTGGGGAGGCTGCAGTTGCAAATTAATTCATTGTCCTCACTACGGGTGTCTATCAAGCTATGGATTTAGCCAAAATGACAGCTACTTAACCAAAATTCCGTACACTTATCCTTCTATACTTTTTGTGAAGAGAATGATGCCAAACCTTTCTGGTCTGGACTATTTCTTCTAGCCTTCAAATATAGCCCTAGAGTGGCTGACTTTGGAAGCAACAAAAATAGCACTACTGTCTACCACAAAATAGAATGTTTTCTACTACCAGTCTGGTCCTCTTCTGACCAATCTGATTTGTGCAGGGGAGTAGTCAAACTGGGATCTGAAAGGTGGGAAGACGGTTAAGAGGTGCTTTTTTCTTCCCTTAATTCCAGAACATAGATTTCTTCTCCACTCCTGTGAAATATAGCTAAAGAAACAGTGGACTCGCCTGGACAAATGCAGCTAACTGCCTTATGCAAACCTATTTTGACTTTTCCAACTGTCATGTGTTCGTTACAATACCTCGCCTTAGAAATTCCCCGAAGATCTCTTAGAGGACAGGATGGCACAGATTAAAATGAATAAATAAATAAAAGAAAGGAAAGAGGGGGGAAAAAAGGGCAGCCCCATGTTTCCTTATTTGTGATATATTACAAAATCACTTCTCAACTCAGTGCCAGGACCATGCTTGGGGCAAAGGGAAGGTTTGTCAGGGCAGGACTCTTCCTCTGACTGAGGTATTCTTTTGTATGGTAGACAAACCTCCTTTCGTTTTAATGACTTTGACAAGAGGTGGGGGAAAGGCGTTCATCTTTTCTCACAAAGGTCTCATTGACAAAAGCTCATGATTTTTGTTCGAAAGCACTTCCTACCAAACAGCAAGACTTTGAAGTCTATTCTTTGTTCAGTCATGCTTGTTATGGTTTCTTGAAGAAGAAGAAAAAGATGACAAAAAACCCCTACCACCTTTATGACCCATTGTTTATGCATTAAAATTTTAAGAATATTTTTGCTTTAAGGACCACAAGTCAAGTATCAAATCCTCCATGGGGGTCATTTGTATCACACCTTCCATTGTTAGAACATAAAGTTAAGTAGCTGAGATTGAGTTCTCTGCATATGTGGCTTATTCCATTCTCATGTGAATGTGTGTGTGTGTGAAAGAGAAAGAGAGAGAGAGAGAGAGAGAGAGAGAGAGAGAGAGAGAATGTGTATATATTGGTATTATTCAGCATGGAAAATGTGAGCACAGTTCCATAACTATCATCATTTCATTTTTTTAATCCATGTCTTCTTGATCCCCCAAGTTCATAAAATTTCAACAGAATGCTTAATATTATTCCTCCTGTGATTTTTCACTTGTATTGCTTTTTTTTTTCTTTTTTTGCATCATTTTGGACATTGCGACACTCTCACTCTAATATAAATTAACCTTCGTGAAGCCAGCAGTGTCACTTCAAATGACTGATTTCTGGGAAAAGTTTGTTTGTTTGTTTGGTCGGTTTTCTGTATGTTGCTGTGAGTATCTGCCATGTGTCTAGGTCTGGTGACTTCTGTGGATGTTTTGCTTTCTTGCTATTGCCAAGTCGTGGTGGTCTAACAATTGTTCACGTTGTTCCACCCACCTGGCCCCCAGCTGTCCGTTGGTTTTATGAAACCATGTTGAAAGCTCACAGTGTAGAATACAAATTCCAGCCAAGGAATCAAAAGCGTCCTACAGAAGAAATGCAAATGCATGTGTCCTCTTGTGGCTCCGGGTGGAAGGCTGTGCCTTTGGTAGACACTTCATGAGCAATTTTATTTCAGACCACAGACATTATAAAATCACTACAGAAGATTTCCTGTAGCTTGACACTCTGCGCCTTCAGCCAAATATACTAAATGTATTTTATTTCCTATTAACTTTCCTTTCATATTGAACTTTATATTGTAAACTACCTCCTTTTATTGTTATCCACCAAGGAGCGGTTTCTTGGCAGAGAATGAGGGTGAAACATTGCCAAAGACATTTTCTGGCACAAGGCATCAATTAAAACTGATATACCAACCTAGTGAAGAGAGATTAGAGCATTTCCCAGCACTGTTTTCTTGATTATTTCAGAACAAAGCAACAGAGTTGTATGTGCTGTTTCTCTGGAGTGGATGTCATGTCCGAAATAATTATTCTTTCGAATAAGGCACTCATCTCGTCATTATCTGAGTGTCGCACTGGCTATAGTTAACATAATTCCTTGTGAAATCGATGGTTTTCTTCATCTCGTGCTTTTTATTGTTTCATTTTTTTGTCGCGATTTTTAAAACTTGAAATGCAGATTAAAAGGCAAGTCAGCGCTGTTTTTAAAATAGGTTGTAGTAAAAATACAAGATAAAAGATGGAAAACAGTTAAGTACATTTAACAATAATAAAATGTTGTTGAAAATGATCCCAGAATTCAAATACTAAAATAAGATTCTGGGGAAGTGTTAGGAGCAATGAAAGAATGGTCAGAAGGAAATTTCTAGAGCAGTTCAAATATCAGGTTGTTTAAATTCATGGTGTATGATAAAATCAACCTCAGTCAAGACTATTTGGCTTTGTTGACTTTTGCAATGCATTTTTTCATTTCTTAGCACTGTGGTGTGTTGGCCTGGCTTTGAAGTCAGAATATCTGAGTATAGAGCTCAGGTTCACCATTTTCTAGTTGTGTGACATTTAGCCAGCTACATAATTTCTCAGTGTCTTCATTTCATTATCTAGAATCACGAACAGTAATGGCAAGTACCCGCTGGAATCTGGTGAGGATTCAATGAGAAAATGTATGCAAAGCATGCAACGTGAACTTACTACATCACAGTAGAGAAATCAGTAACTGCTTTCAGTCCTAAATTTCCTGGGATTTCTATTCATCAAGAAAATCCCCTTATTTCAATGGCAATCAAAATTAAGCTCTGGAAATTGAAACGAACTCTTTCTTCTGCATTATGCCAACTGGGGTTCCTTGAGGGGTCATCCCAATGCAAAACAACTAGACTTTAGAGAAGGCTCACTCTAGAGATATTGATGGCCATACACAAAATGTAAACTGGATCTGGAAAAGAAAGAGAGGAAAATGCTAAGGATAGTGCTGCCATTGAAAGATGGAGCTAGAGCCAGCTATAGAAGGAAGAAAGATTAATCTAGAACTGGTGACCAGCTGAGACTGCAGTTTAGCAAAGCCTCCTGAATACCAGCAAAGCAAGTCTTTCACGGAGGAAAAGATTAAGATCTACCAAATGAGCTCACATTTACTATAATCATGCTCACAAAAAGGCAAATCTCTGTGAATGAAAATAACAGACAAAAACAGCAACAGAAGGATGAGCTAAGTTGGGGCCAATACAAAAATAGACTACAGCCCTACTCGGAGGTGACCTGAAAGGAGACAGTCAAGGAAAAGACCTCCTAGGCAGAATTTTGGCCCGTATATTTGGTTATCTTCTTTGTGTGAACAGAAAAAAAAATGGCCTGGAATAAGAATACACATAGTCTCATGGGCAATCGTACATGGCTTGGCTGGTTGGTTAGGAACCTGGAAAGACTGGAAGACTGGGGAACAGGAGTGCTGGTGAAGAAGCATGTGAATGACCCAATAGGAATGAATATAGAGTGAGAATTTTTGTTTCTCACATTCTTGATGAGCAAAGAGCAATACCCACGCAGAAGACACAGCCAGGTTGACAGAATGATAGAGCCAGTCAACGTCAGTCAGACTCAAGGATACAGCCAGTCAACATCCGACATTCTTGGACATCTCACTGTCTTGTATACTCAGGGCTTGTATACAGAGTATAATCGCTGAGATGTAGCTAATGCATAGAGTCCAAGCAAGGGCTGCCTCCCATCAAGACTAATTTGGCTACTGCTGCTGGATGGCTGACCTACTAGCAATAGACACCAAGGCTGTGGCCCACCCTTCTAGAGTCCACTTCCTCCAATATAGAAGCCAGCCACTTGGTTACAAGTTGGAAATGGCAATATTTCATCTTGGCTTGGATTGACTCCTACTCTGCATATGGATTTGCAGTTTTTTGCACACGGCGGCTGGCTCACCCATCCCCACTCTCCAGGTCTTACAGAGTGTGTCATCTACTAGCATGGGATCCCATGACATCCCATCAGACAAAGGAATATGCTTTACAGAAAATGAGGTGTGGCAGTGGGCACATGGCCATGGATCCACTGGTCCTACCATATACCATATCATGCAGAAGCTACTGGATTAAAAAAGCATGGCCTCTTAACAGATTTAGCCTAGGTGCCAGCTTGAAGATGACACCCTATAAAGATGGAGTTCCATCCTCCATGATGGGTAAGTAAACATTTTAAACTATGTCTCATATTCGGTGCTATGCTCCCAGTAGGTGAATACATGGGCTTGGCAATCAGGGGCAGAAGTAGGAGGTGTCCCATTCACATGCTCGGTGACCCCTGTGGAGAATGTGTGCTTCCTGTCCCTATGAATTTAGGCCCTGTGACCTAGTTATCCTGGATTTCAGAAGGGATCCTGTCAGCAGGGAAAATGCCACTAAAATTAAAGCTAAAGCTGTCACATATAATTTTGGTATCTTTGTGACAGCGAACTGCGAGCACAGAAAGTCATTACCATGAGGAAGCGAAACCACTGCTCCAAAATAGAGTCAGGGCAGGGGGGAGGGGGGATATGTTTGCCACTGGGACTTCTCTTGGTTGCCTCATGTCCAGTTTTAACTAACCATGGCTAAGCACCACTACCAACAACAACAAACGAACTCAAGGGCTCAGACACCTCAAGGATGAGAATCTGTGTCACCCCACTAGGTAAGCCACCCAGCCCTGCAGAAATGCCCAAGGAGCAGAAGGAAGCCTGGAAAGGGAAGTGGAGGAAAAGACATGATGAGTATCAGTTACTGCCTTGGGATCAAGTGTTAGCAGCAGGGACTGCAGCTAATCTCGCTAACACTTCTCTTTCCAGCACTGCTAAGGCTGTAATGGGGTACAGGGATTTGGGGGGAATGAGATGAATTTAAGTCTGATTCATTCCCTTGCCTGTGCCAAGTATTCCATAATCAAGGTACCATACATATTACGTGACCTAACTTTCAGATATCTCCATGCTTCAAGGATCACACATCCTTTTAATGATTAAAAAAAAAAAAAAAAAAAAGATCTGGGTTTTCTTTCTGCACAAACACAGGAAGTTGTCTTTTACCAAGTTTCCCTCTCAAAATGTTCTTGATAATCTCTCTAAGAAATACTTACGGATCGCACAAATCAGCCAGTCCACCCCCACCTGGAGTGAGGCAGCCAGTTTGCACTTTTTAGGTCACTGCTTAGTACTGGAAGCACAGCTTCAATCATGTTAACACCACTCCCTCCCAAAACTGTATCTCAAGGCTCCACGGGCTGCAGGGTGCAGAAACTCCTCTCAACCTGGCGTGCACAGTAAGGGGGATTTCTCGGCTTCCACATGGGAAGTCCATCTATAGGGAGGGCTTCAGAATTGATGAATCCTCAGTTTGCAAATGTCATCATGTACACGTTTTCTTCTACTGTCTTCCTCTATCTCCAGGGTGTCAGCTGCACCCGTGTCTCACTCTCTCCCATTCCCACTCCCCAGGACCCCGTGGTGACGGAAGTCTGCCGGTAGTGATAATACCACATGTCTCCTCACTCTCATTAAGCAAAAGTGTGTCTGACCCAGCATTCCAAAGGACAGTACCAAGACTCCTCCTGACTGGTTGGCTTAAGTTCCATGTCTGCTCTAGAATGAACATTTTTGTCCCTCCCTCAAAAGTCCAATGTTGAAACCCAGTCCCCACTGGAATGGTATTTGGAGGTTAGACCTTTGCAAGGGGATTAGTTTGTGAGGGTGGAGCCTTTATGAATGGGATTAGTGCCCTTTATAAAAGAGACCCTGGAAAGTTCCTTCCTTCCGTCTGCCATGTGAGAACACAGGAAGCAGACTCTCACCAGACACTGAATGTGCCAAAGCCCTGATCCTGGACTTTCCGTCTCCAGAACTGGGAGAAATAAATTTCTGTCCTTTATAAGCCACCCAGGTTCTGTTATAAGAGTCTAGACTGACCAAAACAATGCCCAATCTTGAACCAAGGGCTATGGCCAAGGCCAATAACATATTCTGAGAGGCTGAACCAACCAGGTCCTACCTCCTGAGCAGGGGTAGGCTCAGCCCCACCCAAAATGTGCTTTGTTGAGAAGAAATGAACAAAGATAAACCTGGCAGTTGTTAGGAAGTGAAAGTGGATGCTATATTGGAACTAGGAATGAGGGGCGCGTGGGTGGCTCAGTGGTTGAGCATCTGCCTTTGGCTCAGGATGTGATCCGGGAGTCCCAGGATCGAGTCCCACATCGGGCTCCCTGCATGGAGCCTGCTTCTCCCTCTGCCTGGGTCTCTGCCTCTCTCTCTCTGTGTGTCTCTCATGAATAAATAAATAAAATTTCAAAAAAGAAAAAAGGAACCAGGAATGTTCACCAGAAGCACTTTTTTTTTCCAAGCAAAGACAAGGCCCTCCCATTAACTCCCCATGAAGCCAAAGACTATAAAACAATAACAGAACACAGAAAATTTACAAAGTAAAACCCAAAAAATCTTAAAAGTGGATTCTACACGTGGCTGTTGCTGGACTCCGAGTGAGTCTCTACCCCGTCAAAGCTCCCTTGTGCCAGTACTTCCAGGACTCTGCACACACGTCCATGGTCATCTTGTGAAAATGCTGGCTCTGGAGTGAGCCTCGAGATTCTGCGATTCCAACCAGTTCTCAGGTGATGTTGAAGGTGCTTGTCTATGGTCCACACTTGCACAGCTTCTCCCCCTGTCTCCTGGCCCACTACCAAGGTGCCCACCCCGATCGCCTCTTCCAGTTTCCTGGAATCCCAAGAAAAAGATACACAGGTTCCTAAAATGAGATGCTTGGCAGAGTTTTAAGTTCAACTCCAAGAAAGAGAAACTTTAGGTTATTATGAGAAGAGTTTAACGTCACATTGTTAACATTGTGAGTTTTTTACCCTCTGAGTATAACTCCCGCTTTACCCTGGCATATTCAAAGGAGTCCTTGGAGCGTCTTTTCTAGAAAGGTGTGTACTGCCTCCGTGATGAATTTAGATTTCTGCAGCTGGAAGAAAAACCAAAAATACTACTACCACTAAGAACTGCACAAAAGCTTTAAAATGTGATTTTTCTGCACTTATCAGCTTTCAGAGCTCTTGAGGTACAGGATCTAGTCTCAAGGAGAAGCTCTATGTGTGCGTATGCATATATTTATACATATGTAAACATATATACATACATTTACATGTATACAAACATATATATGTACACACATGTGCATGCATGCTTACTGGAATAAATTATGCCAAGAGCTCATGCTATCATGGTATGTTTACTTCTCCCCCTTTTTGTCTCTCTCTCTCTCTCTTTTGAGTCTTTGGATGGCTGGCCTGGGAATCTAAATGGCATTTATAGTGGCATTCCTATTTGAGGATGCATTTCGATTCTAATCAACCAACTTTACAACTTTTGGACACAATTCATCTGTAGAGAAGAGCAACTCACAGGAAGGGAACTTCAGTTCAGTACACTAGTAGAGTGGCATCATGCTTTAGTTGGGGGGGAGGGCAACCCAGGAGGACCACTGAGGCGTGGTAAGTGGAGTTGAGGACCAGATCCTCCCAAGGAAAGTGAGTTGGGAAATGATGTTAGTGTCCAGCAATGTTAGTTCTTGATCATTCGACTATGTTTATTTAAAGCAAACTTTTTGATATTTGATTCTGTTGCACCCCTGATCATACTTAGTTGGCAACAGAGAAAAATATTTCTGAAAGAACCTCGAAGTGGGGAGGTTCGGGCATAAGGGAGAGCTCTCCATTGAACCCGGAGCCTGAAGAAATACCTTTTCAGGTGTGGATGGCACTTCTTCCTTCATGAGCCTCTCATAGTGGTTCTACCTTTGTCTGTAATTAAAGGGCCAGAAGCTAGTTTTTATATATAACTCAAGGCAATTGTAAAATAGAAGTATATTTCCCCTGTGTTTAAATAAATGGAATAATTTGTCCCATAATCACATTGGTCTCTGTGAGCTCTTGAAGTTTTATTAAGGTGTAACTCGTGAGTCACACTATTACTTGGTTATTAAGCTTGAGTCTCATAGTACTTTTTAAAAATATGAATCCTAACTTGTGTAACTTTGAAGGCTGGAAAGTTCTGAGGACATATCACTACAGAAATCATAAGGTCCTGGGGCATATCCCTCTTGATCTGAGCATAACTGATGCAGTGTTGACCACGTGTTAGGTAAAGAGTCAAGAGGCAGGTAAGAATGCTGGCTAAGAGCGTGCACTAGGAGGTGGGACATAAATCCTGGCTCTGTCACCTACTGGCTAGTGGCAGTTTCTTCCTAAAGGTGCCTAAAATAACTGTACCTTAGTTTCCTCTTCAAGGAGACACGGACAAATGACAGCACCTTCCATAGGGATGTTGGAAGAATAAATGGAGATGCTTGTCTATGGTCCACATTTGCACAGCTCTGAAGTTTATTGTCAGAGATCGTTATCGTCAGTGGTTCTCAGCTGGGAAAGATCTTTATTCCTGGGGGACATCTAGCAATGTTAGGAGGCATATTTGATGAGCAGGACTGCAACTGGGGGCCACCACTGGAATCCATGGGCAGAGGCCAGCAATTCCACTAAACATCCCACGATGCACAGTACAGCCCTCCATGACCACCACCAACAAAGAATTATCTGAAACAAATATCAACAGTGCCCAGGCTGCGATGCCAAGGCCACAGCACAAAATGTTCCATATATATCAAGTGGACATCTTGGAAAGGAGTCACAATAAAGGAGCAAATACTGGACAACATCTACTCTAAATCTCTTTCACCTTATTCTCTACGTAGGAGGAAGCATGGCTTCCTTCTTTGAAGTGTAATAGGAAACAGTGCGTGTGTCATAAATGAACAACTCAGAGTTCTCACAAACTAAACACTCCTGTGTAACCAGCACTGGGGTCAAAAGTTAGCATATTGGGGACCCCTGGGTGGCTTAGCGGTTCAGCACCTGCCTTTGGCCCAGGGTGTGATCCTGGAGTCCCGGGATCGAGTCCCACATCAGGCTCCCTGCATGGAGCCAGCTTCTCCCTCTGCCTGTGTCTCTGCCTCTCTCTCCACCCCTCCCCCCCCCATGTCTATCATGAATAAATAAATCAAATCTTTTTAAAAAATAAAAAAGTTAGTATATTAACAGAACTCTAGATATGACCTTCCCTAAAAATACTCATTCTCCTGACCTGAATCATCACAGAAAATTTTTGTGCACTGATATTTTATAAACACGGCATGATACATATAGGAAACATTTTTTTTTTGTGATTGAATTTGTGGCTTGCATACTGCAGTGTTGAGAGCCATCCACACCATGGCAGGTAGCAACCACCTGTTCACCCTCTCGGCTCGGCAACATTTTATTGCATGAACATACCAGGAGCTATACCACTCTTCAAACACATTTTGGTGGCCTTCAGATTGGGGCTGTTAGGAAACAGTGCCACTGTGTCCTTTCCAGTACACATCTTTTGGTGTACAAACACATGAATTTCTGTTGGACATATACAGCTGAACTTTTTTAAGGTAATAGAAAACCCTGTCATTACCATTAGAGTCCAAGTAAAATCCAACATCTTTTAAGTGGGCACACTTCCTGGCTCACCTGAGAGGGTGCCCGCTGGTGAATGAGGGCCCTGACATTTGCCTTCACCCTTGAAAGTGTCCCACTCTGGATGATAAAGATGTCTATTATCCTATACACAACATCTTGCCTAATCATCCCCACTTACTTTCTGACTCTTTACCTGCAAATCTCTCATTGCTCACTCTACCCAGCCACACTGCTGTCTTTCTGGTTTCCCAAACATGCCACGCATTCTTTCTGACTCAATGCCTGTCATATGCATTCATTCCTCTACCCTGGGAGTCGTTGGAATCTCCTCATCTTTCAGATCTGAGTTGAAATGTCAACTCCCTGGAGCGGCACTATCTGGTCTGGTTACGTACGTCCTGCATGTTCTTCCCCACTCTTGCATTTCCTGTGCCTTCGCACTCTTTCCTCCACGGTATTTATCACACGATGCCATTTTTTATTTGTGTGCATGAGTGTTTCTAACACTCTCGGAAGGGAACTATGTGGAAAGAGGTGCAGTAAAGCAGATGACTAAGATCAGAGAGCCACATACAAATCACAGCTCTTCCACTTTTTAACTGTGAGACATGGGGCCTGTCATGTACCTTGGTGTCTATATCTATAACCTAGGGATAATTTATTTAGTACCCACCTCATCATGTTGAGAGACTCATAGTAAAATCTAGTAAAAGTCAATGGAAGGAAAAGAGAACAGTGCCTAGTGAAGACTAAGTGCTATTTGTTTGAATGCTGCCTACCATTACCGTTACCTAATTTGCCAAGGTCGCTGTGCTACTAAGAGGCAAAGGAGGCACCCAAACTTGGCATTCACTGATCTGTAACATCTTTCTGCTCTCTACGAATGGGGCCCACACTCCGGGAGGGACATGACCTGTGCTTTTTACAGTTGGGTGGTTCCAAGAAAACATAAGATTATCCTGAGTCACCTAAAAAATATTCATCGACTGAGGTTGGACATGGGAATTAAAATAATGCAGGTAGACAGAAGTTTAAACATCCAGTTCACAAACAAAATCTATTGTTTCTATCTGAAAGGAAAAAAAAATCACTTCTCACCAACTCTTCCACCGACCCCTACACCAAGTCAACCAAGTCATGATCATGTCTCCTAGACTAACGTCAAAGACTTCTCCCTCTTTCTCGCCACACTATTTGCACAGATTCTCTGCACAGATTTCACTTCTAAAATGCAATGGTAAGATGTATCACTGCAGTGCTCGAACCCTCAGATGACTTATTTCTTTCTAACTCACAATATGGTCAAAGATTTTGCCAGAGCCCATCATGGCATTTGACTTTATCTCCTTCTCCTTTCCCAACCACAGTGTAGGGGGCGGGGGTGATGTCCTTTAATATCCCACAAACATGAGGGGTTAGGGAGTGAGGGGACAGAATGTCCTTTGATAATCCACAAACCTGCCAAACGTGCTCCCCAGAGGTCTTTGATATACCCTGCTCCCTCTACTTGGAACAATCCACTCTAGATATCTACCTGGCTCAGTGTCCATCTCTTCAGCCAGGTTTCTACTCAACTGTCACTGCCTCAGAGAGGTCTTCCCTGGCCACCCTTCCTCAGACAGCACACTTTACCCCATAGTCCCTTAACCTTGCTTACTCTTCTTTATTGCACCTACCACCTCAAAAAAATATAGATTTATTTAGTTTGTATTGTCCATCTCTATCTCTAGACTATAAACTCCATGTGACTAAGCACTTGATTTTATTATCTATTGAACAGAACCTCAGCTGGCATGGAATCGTAATGACTTCTAAAGGGATAAGGAGTCACTGATCATAATAATATTAATAACCATCACAGTGAGCGCATTTGAGCCCATATTGTCTGGTGCCCTCTAAGCTGGGTGCTTTATCTAATCTAATCCAATCTTGCTATTGAATTAGTGCCCCTACTCTCCTATCTTATGTATCAAGAAACCGAGGATGGAAAGGTCAGGGGATCGGCTCCAGTAACAGGGGTAGTAACAGGCAGCCTCATTCACATCATTGCTTGACTCCAGAAGTCTTCATTATTACACCCCTATGAAGCACCAATGATAAACTCCAATTAATTCCATTTTTTCCTTAGGACCAATTATAAATGTCAGTGATGCAATGGGAGTAGTTATAAAAGCATATCTGACCCCCATTTTCTCCTTTACCTCAGAGTAAAATTGCTAGTTGCCAAAAGGCAGGCAGTGACTTGAATTTTCATGGCATAATAATTATCAGAATGAAGGGAATTTGAATGTAGCAGAGAGGGCAAAATTCAGAATTCTCAGCGTCAGAGACACTCACTTTCAGAAAGAGCCTTGAATTTATCTCCATTTTAATGTCTTTCCACATTTTAAAATATTAGTTGAAAAGGGGGATTTGAGAGGGCAGCAGAGCCAAAGTAAACATTCAACACACTGTTATACTAGAATTTTATTATACTCAAGTTCACAGGCGCCTTTGCTGCTGCTGCTGCACGTCCAGCGGCTGGTGAATCAGTGGTTGTGTCTGAAAAGGAGACAAATAGGATGGAAAAAAATATCCATTTCTCTGTCTGCGTGTGTATTTTAAAACGCAGCATAGTTGCATCATCCACTTAGGATAACAAAGTGGTAAAAAAAAAAACTGGTTTAAGTATTGAATTAATTTCCTTTTTTTTATACCACCGTGACACAGTTTTTTGTTTGTTTGTTTTTGTGCGCCAGACATTTATATTTTCATATTGTCATGGAGACTGAATGTGATTCAAATAATTCTGCACATTATTATGGAATAATTGGTCATCTGTGAAGTCATTTTTTTTAGTGATATATACTGTGGATAGAACAGATTAAAGAAGTGGGTTAGAGAGGGTATATTTATGCAATGCGACAAGCACATACACAAAGAGGGATGATGTAATAATGTCAGTAATTTAGAGGTTCTGGCAAGTGTCTGGGTGGTAAGCCATGACTACAGTCGACTCTCAGAAGCTGGGCTGCTTGCTCCTGGGGAAATATCTTATTTATGTTTTTTCAAGAAGCACTGGAGTTAAGATAGGATTCGCTCAAGGCTAATAACTGCTAATCCTCTGGCTCTGCAAAACATAAAGATAGGCATGCAAGTCCTCAATTCCCCCATCTGTAAATTTGAACTTCGTCATAAAATGTCAATTTTCTTCTCTAAAGACGAACATGATGAAGCCGATGAAGCAAGCAGCACCTCTCACCATCAGCCCACTGACAGATCTCTGCAGTGATGTCAAAAATCACAATTTTCACCTCCCAGTTTATACTCAGGAGGAGCAAGACCATTTCAGTTGCTGGGAATAAGCTGCATATTGCATGACCTCAGTGGAGTCCCTTGTGGGGAGGCATTCTACTTCCAAACTTGCTTTAAAGCAGCGGAATGCCTTGGTTTTTCTGCAGTTGGTTTGGTTTATTTGTTTGTTTGTTTGCTTTGTTTTGTTTCTTTCTTTAGACAGCAAGGTTTCACCTGAGAATAATTTTAGATTTATAGAAAAGCTGAAAATACAGTGCTGAGGGATTTTTACCCAGATTCCTTAATTCTTATTATCTACCTCACTAAGAAATGGGTCCAAACTCAGAAACTAATATTGGTACATTATTATTCATGCATCTTCAGCCTTAATTCAGATTTGATCAGTTCTTCCATTCATGTCCTCTAGCCTTCTCAGGTTCCAATCCAAGATGCCTCATTGCGTTTAGTTACTTTTCCATTCTTTAAATGATGGTGGGGCATGTGGTAGAGCAGAAAGCCCACTGGATCCAACAAACAGGACCCAAGCCCTAGACTTGACTACCAGTGAGGAGTTGGGTGACCTTGAGCTATATAACCTCGCTGAGCTTCTAAACTCTCTGCAAGCTTGTTCTCTGCAAAATGAGGACCAAGCAAGTCACAAACCAGCCAGAAGACAGTATGACGTTGCCTCACCTTTGCACAGTTTGCCTGAAAGAGTTTGTGCCACTAACACACCTCCCAAAAAAAGTGACTAAGGAAGCTCCCTTCAATGGTCAATTTTATCTATATCTATATCATCTATCTATCATCTATCTATCTATCTATTTTCTATCAAACTCTTCAAAAATATTGTAGCTGAATGGGTCAACTAGGATAGCTAATCCTTTGCAAATCTTATGCTCTGAAGGAATCTGCCTGTGAGCTCTGAGTGGACATTCACCTGGCCTTGAGGCAGAAAGAAAGGGAAGGGATCCTGCAGGAGGAGATGCCTGGAGACTCAAAGGTGTCAGCTACTGAGTCTCTCCCTCTTCATACCCCGCCTTCCTACCTCCCTGCCCCCAGCCTGTTCCAGCCGCCCACCAGCTCTGGGCCTGCCTGCCACAGTTCTGCAGTGTCCCTCTCCCCAGCAGGACACCAATCTTGTAAGCCTGCAAAGGCCAAACAAAACTGGGACTCACAAATATGTAACTGTTTTCCTTAGCTCACGGCATAAATCAAAAAAAAAAAAAAAGAGAGAGAGAGAGAAGAAGAAGAAGAAGAAGAAGAAGAAGAAGAAGAAGAAGAAGAAGAAAGAAAGAAGAAAAGAAAGAAAGAAAGAAAGAAAGAACAAAAGAAAGAAAGAAAAGGGGGGAAAAAGGAAAAAAATTCTGTTAGTACAGGGCTCAGGAGTGTTTATTTTTTTGCCAGCTGCAACATGCTACCCTCACAGGGGATCACCTAAAACCAGTTATGGTTTAGGTTGGAGGGGGATGTCAAACTGAAGCTGCAGGCTTGGCCTCTCTCAATGAATTACGACCTTGTCAAGAGCCTATTTTTTTAAATCAATGCAGGTTTTCTATCAAATCAAATACCTGCACACTAAATTATATTTTTGGTGCCAGGCTGGCTCTCCAATTTTTTTTCCCTTTGCTAGTTTTTTCCAGCCTCTTCCCCCAAAAACTCCCGCCCCCCTCCTTACCGTGATACAGACGGTTTTTGTCCGTAAGAAGAAATTGAAAAGCAAGCCCTACATGTGGGGGGAGGGAGGGGACTGTCCTTTGTCATCCTACATGCATGCACAAGCACTGTTCATCATCTACCTCGGCTTAAATAACACAAGTGCTTCCAGAGACGAACAGAGGCAAGAGTGTCCTTTGGGATCATCCATCCAGGAGTGGTGAAGCCATTTGCTTTGGAAAGGAAGATGCTTTTTCTTTTTCTTTTTAAAAATCTTGCGTGGAAGTGGACATGGGGAGGGGGGTTGGGGGGACTTGTAACACAAGCGTTGAAATGAAGGGTTAAACATTTAAATCGTCTTTTAAATACATTTTGAGGTTTCCCTTCCCAGCACAGGACTTGTTGAATATGAACAGATTTTAGGGAATCAAAGACATTTTCTTTCTTCCTCCCGCCCTCTCACTCTTTCTCCTGCTTCCCATTCTTCCTTTCATTCCTCAGTTATTTCTTTTAAACATCTTGCCCTCAACTACTGTTCTTCTTGATTGATTAGTACCTCATTTTAGAAGTGAGTCTGTCTCCGAAACTGGTAGCTAAGTGGAGATCACATTGGAGTAGGAGCTATCCACCCCCCAGTGGGGCCAGGAGAGGCAGGGGGAGTGCCTCTTCTGAAATTGTGGCAAAGATAATTTTTCAATAATGGGAATCCCCATGTATCAAAATCCACTTGCGGCAAAGCCACGGAGGCATACAGTTTAGTGTTGGCACCAAAGGCAGCCCCTTTACATGGCCCGGAAGTCTTTATTTGGTGGTTTTTCAATTAAATGCCGCATATACTTCAGGGCATATGTAAAGAATCCTCAAATGAATTGCAAACTGTTTTCAATAGCAACTCCGATGGATAAAACACGGACAAGGAAATCCCAACCAGCTGTGTTTGAGTCTTCAGAACCCAAATCAAATAGTTTCTGGTTGGACTCTGGCTATTTCTGATAGGCTGTCATGGTGCCAAGACCATCTTCTCTGCATGCTGAATGGCTGGCTTGGCAGGGATTCCTACCCTCCCACTTCTCCCCACCTAATTTGGCTGGAAGCTCTCGCCTCAGTGTAACCTTTGTTTGATGTAGGCCCGCTTCAAAGTTTCTCAGGCACGTCTTGGTTGTGAGAAATTCAGGGAGTAAAGACATACCGAGAGTCATACCAGGTGGGAAAAACAAAGGAAGGACAATCCTTCAAAAACTAAAGTCAAAAACCCAAGACACACAGGTACACACATGAGACACAAGCTGAAACGCACCAGGGCCCACCTGCTCAGACCATCCCTTCCCCGCATTCATAATTCAACTGGACAAACGCTTCATGAAAATGTTAAAGTATCAAAACAGGATAGCTGTTATAGGATACAAATATGAATAGGATGGGTCCTAATTAGAGAAAGCACATAGTCTTTCCTTTTTAAAGATTTTATTTATTTATTTTTTAATTTATTTACTTTTAGACATAGAGTCCTGGGGCCTCGGGTGCGGGGGAGAAACAAAGGGGAAGGGGGAGAGAGGAGGAAAGAAATTCAAGCAAACTCTGAGCTAAGTGGCGAGCCTGACACGTGGCTCGATCTCATGACCCTGAGATCATGACCCTGAGATCATGACCTGAGCAAAAGCCAAGAATCTAACTGACCTACCCAGGTGTCCTAGAGAAAGCTTACAGTCTCATAAGTCACCATGCTAACACAAAATAGACTAGAGCACATGATAAGAGTGGACAGGTTACTTTTGAAGTTAAGCACCCTCTATTTCTTGAATAAAAGACCCCATTACCCTTGAACGCTCAGTCGATCTGATTTGGATGGATTTAGCATTAGTTTCATTTCTGGGATGGGCCCTGATTTGTCTAAGCTAATTAATGAATCCCTTCCTCCTGGTTTCAGTGACTGGATCAGAGATGTGGGGTTAAGACCTATTGAGAACATAATGTGTACATAGACTAGAGTCCAAATCCAAGAGGAAGAGGCCTGGAGTTTGCTTTATGTACATGCACACACACTCACACACACACACACACACACAATAAATAGATGATAGATAGATAGATGGTAGACAATCAACAGGACTTGGAGACTGATTGCATTGGGGAAGATACAGTGGAAAAATTAGGAATTTTTGCTGTTGTTTTCAGTTTTGTTTTTATTTCTATTAGGTTAACTGAATTATGTTCTCCCCAGGAATCTATGATAGGGGAAATACAAGGGAACGTGCATTCCATAAATACAACAAATTTTTTAGCTAATAAAGACAGGTATTGTATCCAGGAAGTTTTATTACATTAGAAAGACACTTGGATACCAAGTTCCCTCATTTTATGGTGTTGGCTGAGAGGGTCATCTTCACACTGATTTCAGGAATGAAAACTGCCACTGACCATTGCTTGGACAAAATTATTCCTTTTTTTTTTTTTAAGACAAAATTACTACTATCGTCTCTTCTAGCCTTTGGATTTCTAAATCTGGTATTTCTAGGGGGAACAAAATCTCTCTTTGGAAACTATGAAAGAAGAAAGTGCCCTGGGATAATTCCTAACTCCTGTGGGATTTCAAATCCCTGCAAATTAGGAGATACCAGAAGACCCCACTGCCTACCTTTACTGAAAGAATAACTCAAGTCTGCTCATAATTATCCACATTTTATTTCCACTTGGGACTTTGTGCTTTTGAACCACCATGAATATCAGCATCACACAGTCATATGTTATTTCTATTCTGGGACTTTTATTGAAAAGGAAAAAAAATGGATTGCTGACTTTGGCTGCTTGGCATCAAGAGCAAGGCAGTGGAGATAAATTTAATTTTATTATAATCATTATTAAATAAAGATTTGGGAAAACAGCAAGAGTATATTTGTGATAGAAATTATAAGAAATTTATGTAAATAACCATGTAGATTTTATACATCCCTTAGGCTCCAACGAATATTCCAAATCTTTACTGCTCCTTTGAAACTTGAGGGTTTTTTTTTTTTTCTTCCTTTTTTGAGAGCTTATCAATCCTGGGGTTCTCATTAAATTGGACCTAAATTGAAAAAGTGTTTTTGAGATGAGAAGCTGGCTTTAATAATCAAAACATTTTTTACAAAGGGATGCCCTTTCTTTTCAAACTCTAGACTTTTAAATTCCAAGATTATGGTTTTATTTTTATTGCAGCACCTAACCAACTGGCATTTTCCTACTGTCTCTGGTAGCCGGGGTATTAGGTTTCCTGCTCCCAGGGCAGTGGATCAGCTTAGTACAGTGGAAAGAACACAAGGTCTGCATTCGAGGGTGCTAGTTCGAATCCTACTCCTCTTCCTACCCAGTTGTAGTATTAAGTCAGTTTCAGCCTCCAACTCCCAGTAAAGTAGGGGTGATTGATATTCATCATGCCTACCTCAAAAGGCTGTTGTAAACATCAAATAAGAAAATGAAATGCAAATGACAAACTATTGCAGACTCTTTGGTGTTGAAGACACGCTAAACGTTGATCTAAGGCCCTGGAACGTGGCTCAAAGGTAGGACGATAAGAAACCAAGACCCAAACAGCAAGATCCAGAGAAGGAAACAGCTAAATAGTACGCTATGAAAAGGGCTAGGATGGAGTAAAGAAAAAGAAAAAAAAAGTCTCAGGAAAGCACAGAACTAGGACATCAAATCACATAAGACAGAGAAGGGTGATACCAGAGCTGAAATCTAAAGCTTTCTTCACCACCTCATTACCTTTTTAGAAATTAAATTCCAGGGAATCAGCAATGGGTGATTCCACTGCCTGGTTTCCTAGCACAAAAGCCAATGTGCTTTATTAATTACACAGACAGATTATCTACCCTGGCCAAATCTCCCCCACCCCACCCCACCCTCCCACCAGTTAAGCGTTCAGCTCCATGGTTTTGTGCCATGGGGAAGGTTTCTTAAGTGCAGGGAAATTGCCAAAATGCTATTTGAAGTCCAAAGGAGTAAAAAAGGTAATATTTTTCCTCTCTTTTGTAAAAGCACACTGATGTGTTCTTAATTCTCTTGCCATTTTGTATTAGAGCAGGGATCCTTAGCGTCCAGAAGTTATTTGACTTAAAGACATTTGTGGCTTCAGGTTACTCCCCACATTCAGGGCCAAAGTTGCTGGCTGTTACATACACTCCACTTGGACTGGGCCCCAGGACGAGAGATGACTCTAGGAGATAACATACTTGTATTAAAACGGGGTGTTAGAAAAACGGGGTGCAACATGCTTGTGGGTACAAATGCAGCTATTGTGATATATCTTGTTCAAGAGTGTATTTTTGTAAAAATGATGCGTTTGCTTGTTATATACTGGGATTTATTTGCAGTAACGCGGAATCATCAGATCATTGCTATTTCTCCACCCCATCTGTTGTATGAGTTGCTCCACAAAACTCTAAGGGAAAAAGAAAAAGAAAAAGAGAAAAAGAAAAAGAGAAAAAGAAAATCTTCTCCCCACCCAAGTTGTGAGGGTCATTGGTTTGTTTTACCTGGTACTAATATCAACTTTATGGCACATTTTTGCCTTCCAAATTTTTTTTTTAAGAGTGGTCTGTATGAATCTATCCAGTATATTATTTATAGTGTTGTGGCCAGATCTCTTTATGATAAAAATGTAAAACCTCCCTGTAAAAATTCCTTATTTTAAATAAAATTACCCGTTTCTCCCCAATTTAGATCAGCTCTTATTTTGCTCCGTAACTACCAAACCTTGAAAGTGTCATTGACGCTAATCAATAGACCAGTCTTCAACACGCATTTTAAAGTTATGCTTTAAATCCACTTCTGCAATTGCAAAATGACTTTTTTCCCCCTGTCTGGCTAATTAGCTGATACGACACTAATCCTTTGCACATCTGGTACTAAATGTTTGCTCACACGGGTCCCCCAGCGAGGAAGTGTGGCCAAACAGCGACTTCGGGTGTGCTTGATTTCACTTTAAAATCTTCACTCGCTGGGATTAAAATCTTGAGATAAAACATCTGGATTTCAATGGTGTCCCCAGGGAATGAAAGTTATAGTTCTATAGAATACATATTGCACATAATATGGTCTTGTTATTTCTACATTAGCACTACTCCAGCCGGTGCCCGCCGTGAGCATGTCAGTCTCCTGACACATCATTAATAAACAGGTAATTTCATAACTGATTTCCACCTAGTGTCATGTTGAAAACCACCTGGGTTTTCGTTTTCACGAACATTAAAGGGATAGGCTAGAGGGAGGCCGTTATTATTAAACGGAGACTAATCTAACTGAATAATGGATCAAATCAGTGAAAACAAATGCATATGCAGAAGGATAAAAAAAAAATTTCCAGGCCAACGGATAGATCTGGATACACTCATCAAAATGCGACTGTTCCTTCCCCTTCCTCTCAACAAATGTGCACATGAGGAATTATTCCGAAACTGTGCCCACTGCCTCCAGGAAATTTCCAAAAAACACCAAGGAAGCAACCGTTAGGGAAAAGTCTGTACTTTAAAAATTGTGACCTTGAAATTAGGTCTATGCCATGCTTATGTATTCATTGAATTTTAAATTAATACTGCATGTTATATGCCATTAAAGATTAAAAACACACTCACCAAGGTGAGCCATTGCCACTGTTGGCTTATAGATCTAGCCAAATGGGTAGTGATGGACAAGAACAGTATTGAATGTAATTGGAAATGATAACTGTGATATAATCCACCCCTTGGCTTATGCTAGGCTTTTTTTTTTTTTTTGAATCCTGATGTTATCGTCTTATTAGCATCATTCCTACTGCTTTGGGAAGTAGTTGAGAATTGTTATGGCCTGCCTTCACATCATCAAAAAAGGGTCTATCTAGTGGTTTTTATGGTGCCTCTCAGTCTTGTGATGTATTTCTGGAGGAATTTTTTTGCTTTCTTCATGAACCAAAACTAATAATTTAATATCTTGGTCTTTGACTTCTGTTCATGTGAAATTTCAATCACAACGTGGAACCCAATGAATGTAGAGTATTATTCCAGCATTTACTACGTTCTGTCCATTCTTATTTAGCAGACAGAAGAAAAAAAGTTGTGTGCTGCCAACTTCTCTTTGACCTTCCATTCCATTCTCAACTTCATAATGATCTGCTTTGCTTCTTCCAGCCCAGTCTTTGAAAGGACAGGTAACACAAAATCTACCCTTAGTGGCTTAGCAAAAATCCTGGGTAGAAACAGGGAGATTAAAAATTTTGATGCCAAAATTTCCTAAGTTTTATATTTTCATAACAAAAACTATAAGAAATAATTCAGTTTATATATAAACATTGAATCTCATTAGCCATTCAATATGATATAATACATGTAGTGAGAAATTTGAACGTATCTATTGTACCATCTCTATTCTATCATGGAAAAAAACCAGAAACACAATAAAGGTAATTGTATAACATCAATCATTGCCTACAGTCTGTCACAGAGGTGATGGAAGAGCCAAGAACTTGAATGCTTCCAATAAAGTGATATCACATCAAAACATAAAACTATCTGGACTGTACTTCCTCTCTCAAAACTCTTGCTCATTGGCTCTTAAAATGCTTTCTATAGCATTGGCTCTTTATAGGGCTTGTGAAGGGCCTTTACTCACACTCAGAATAATAATACAAGCCATTAAATGATAAACTTGTGAAAGGAACCAACATTCCAGGCACATATGATTCACCAAAAAAAAAAAAAGATTCACAAAAATATGCATCAAATTTACTCCAGTCCTTCAGTAGATGAGTCCTTCTCAACTGCAGCTCATTTTGCCCCCTAGACCAGGAGGTAGATGGCAACATCTGGACACATTTTAGTTGTCACAACAGGGTGAGTGGGTGCGAACATCCATGGAGTGGGTAAAGGTCAGAGAAGCAGCTAAGCATCCTACAACGCAAGGATAGCACCCCCACAACAAAGAATTACCTGGCCTCAACTGGCAGCAGTACCAAGACAGAGAAATCTGGGTGCCCACAGACGGTTGGCTGGGGGCATTGACAGAGCTACCAGCTTCTGAGACATGAACAACCAGCAAGGTTTCTATAGGGTGTACATATTTCATCTGAACCCCACATTGTTCCCTTCTCAAAGCAAAATGTTACGCTCTTCAAAATCTCCAGGGAAGCCAGCAGCATAAAGCTTTGGGTGAAATGTAAATTTCTTAAAATATTTATCCATCCATAAGTGGCTACATTTTTGACATTATTATAGGGTTTCTCAGTGTTCCATTTTATTAAAAAATATTTATTTGGTTTCTAAGATTACTGCTTTTCTGACCACAGAAAATTCAATTACTGAAAACTGCAGCTATCAAATTGGTTGAAAATAAATAGCCTTTTATCCAAAGCTGGCAAAGACTGGTTCGCTTTTAATATGTAGCCATTTAAAAAAAAATAAAATAAAAATAAGAAAACATTTCCATTGCAAGCCGACGGACTGCGCAGTCAGAAGGCATACGGCCTTTTGCATCATCGGGTTTTATTTAAAATAGGATGAGAAAGGGGTGTGTGTGGGGGGGGACGTCTAAGAAAAGAAGGCATCGTAAGAATAATTTACCATTATTTTTCCTCTTTTGTTTTACAAGACAGAAGAAATGTGAGCCTTTTTTGCCAGTGGAAATCACTTTCTCCTGCTTTCTCTCTGTCTCGGTTTGAAATGTTTAGTAATATACAGGAAATGTGGTAAGTGAGATCTACAAACGTGGGCTTCCAATATCAAGGCTAATTATGTGCGAAGCAATGAGGGTGGCAGCAGCATTGCCAGGGAACCACAAAGGAGGCTGAGCTGCGATGCCTACGTCTAGTGCTCTCCTTTGCTTCTCCTTTGCATTTTAATCTACACTTTCTTGTTTTCATTTCTCAAAAGAACACTTGTCCATGTTTCCTCGGTGAAAACCAGTCAACCCACAAGAAGAGGTAAATTGAAAAACTGCAAGAACCACACTGTGAATAAAAGCCCAGAGATTATCCACCCTGTGGATTATATATAATAATGCGCCCATCTCCAAATTGCTGTTCTCTCACCACTGAACATGCGTCACCCCTGGACATGCGTCTGGGCTGTCTCTCACTTGAGTGAGATTGATCTGCATGCAATCAGGGCTAATTTTTATATTAGGCTAAGTAAAACACTGGGAATTCGATACTATTGAGAAAATCGATAACGCACACGTCAAGGATCCGGGGTATCACTCATCCCCTTGCAGACAATTTGCCAAGAATGACTGAGGTCGCATATTAGAAGAAGCTCTTGACAGATGGGAATCAAGGGACCTCCTTTTGCCAGCCGTGCTGCTATGAAGCAGCAGGTCATTACACCTCGCAGAGACACGGCTCCTTTATGGGTAAAATGAAGTGGTCGGAAGAGAGTGTCCAAGGCCCAAGCCCACCTCTGTAATTCTTTGCCTCTTTGGACAGGCTTTGACTCTAATCGCTCGGTGCAGTAGGAGCCCTGAGCCAAAGACACGCCACCACTAACAGAGGCATTGCTGTTTGGAACTTGACATTCTGTGCTTGTGCAAAAGCTGTTTCCAACGATGGTGAAAATGTGGGAAACTTCCTTGCCATTTTATCTTCCCAAGAAGTGCTCGCTGGAAACAAAGGGGTAAAAATGAGGACAGGTGATGGCAATCACGGTCTTGGAAACTGGGATTGCCTTTATGCATAAGAGTCACGCATGATGTGTGCTTAACTGGGGTCAGCATGGGCGCTGGTGGCAGAAAGATCTCTCTCTCCCCCACCCCCTCTCTCTCAAACACACACACACTCCACCCAGAAATGACTCTTCTTCTAGGAGGGTGGGAGAGGCCTGGCATAGAGCATTTAACCACAGCAAGCATATGGTGTCCGTGACAAAGCACACGGCACCTAGAAAAGATGGAACAACCACCGTGCAGTGGTCAGGCCAGGGCTGAACAGGGAAAGGCTGACTTCATGAGGAGTTCCCTAAAAAAGTCAAAAGAAAACATAGCCTCTCCCTCTCTGTTTTCTTGTCTCCCTTGGTCAGGAGGGAACCACAGGCTCCCAGTTTTTACTGTCTGGTTTTGTGGTCTTATTGAGGGCTAACGTGACGACAGACAATAATGGTTCTGGGGCCTCCCATTTTGGAAATTCTCTACTCTTTTTTTCTTACTCCTACTTACTACATTATAGTGGTGGGTGCTGAATGGAAGGTACTACTTCTCGCAGCTAACCTCACCTGTTTCAACCTTTCCCGGTTGCTTGTAGGCCGCGGCTGGAAAAACCGTATCTGGCACTTCTTGTGCCAAGTCAGAAAGATGAGCACAGTGTATTCTGGGAATCCAGCGTGGGTGGAGAGAAAGATGCTTTTATGAATTTTTTAAATCTTAAACTTGTGAGTTCAGCACGTACCTCCATCAGGACATAGCGATTCCGCTGTCACTGCGTTGTCTATTCTGGCCCAGTGGCCAGAGATGAGGGGTTGATATCTCCCTGGCAAAGGGCAAAGGGCATCAAAGGATGGAATTTTAAACATCTTTAAAGAGCACAGGGTCAGCAGATCTTTGTTAACAGCTTCTGTTAACAGACCTGCCAGTGGGTACCCCACGCTTTTGGTGGGGCAGCTGGGCCTGATGACAGACAGCTCTGTGAAGACGGGACCTGACAGTAGGATCTCCCATCAAGGCAGGACTTCCGAAAGGATGGAACGAAGGAGGGAGGGGTTGGGATGAGGCTCCACATTCAAAGTTTTCTAAGCTCTAAACAAATGAGTGGCTATGACTCCTAGCTGATGATTATGATTATAACGCTGACACTGCAGAGTCTTAAAGTTAATGTCTGATTCAGACATTTATATAATGTGACATACCTTAGCAAAACGTCAAAGGCAATAGGCAGATCGGGAACGTAGGGGAGGAAGGCTAATTGTTTGTCAAAGAAGTTCATTTAACGGAAGAAAAGACTTTAAACCTAGATTTACATTCACTAGAAAGCAAAGTTATTTTTTTTTAAGATTTTATTTATTTACTAATGAGAGACACAGAGAGAGGCAGAGACACAGGTAGAGGGAGCCCGATGCGGGACTCAATCCCAGGACTCCGGGATCACGAAGGCAGACACTTAACCACTAAGCCACCCAGGTGCCCCTAGAAAGCAAAATTATTAAAATAATTGTCAGAAATGACAGATTGGTGGCTATGACTAATTGATGAATGGATGCAAATGTGCTATTAAATCAGAGCATAAAAGACTTTTAGTGCAGTAAATTATCTATGGTACTATAATGATGAAGGCACGTTATTAGACATTTGCCCAAACCTATGGAAAGTGCAACACCAAGAGTGAATCCTAGGTAAACTATTTGATGTGCCAATGTAGGTTCATCAAGTATGACAAATTGCACCACTTTGGGGGCACTCTGAGAGGTTGATACTGGGTAAACCATTCACGTGTAGGGGTGGAGAGTATATGAGAAATCTCTATACTCTCCTCTCAATCTTTCTGTGAACCAAAAAAAGGCTTTAAAAAAAAATACAGGGGATCCCTGGGTGGCTCAGTGGTTTAGTGCCTGCCTTTGGCCCGGGGCGTGATCCTGGAGACCCGGGATCGAGCCCCACGTTGGGCTCCTGGCATGGAGCCTGTTTCTCCCTCCTCCTGTGTCTCTGCCTCTCTCTCTCTCTATGTCTATCATGAATAAATAAATAAATAAATAAATAAATAAATATAAATAAATCTTTAAAAAAAAACACAGTAAAAAAAAAATTCAGAGTAGGCTCTCTGAATGCTCCATTTAGACAAACCCCAAATATTAGGGAGAGATATATAAGACCCCTCCACATCTTCGACGCACACTGGCAAATCCAAGTAGAAACTTCAGGTTGTAGAGATAGGAATGCATAGGGAGTGGATTGAAAAGGACCGCATAAATTAAAGCCATCAGAAAAAAAAGGAATTAAATTCTTGTTGAGGGATCCCTGGGTGGCGCAGTGGTTTGGCGCCTGCCTTTGGCCCAGGGCGCGATCCTGGAGACCCGGGATCAAATCCCACGTCGGGCTCCCGGTGCATGGAGCCTGCTTCTCCCTCTGCCTGTGTCTCTGCCTCTCTCTCTCTGTGTGTGACTATCATAAATAAATAAATAAATAAAAAATTCTTGTTGAGTTTTACCTAAGTGACATTGCCTTTGCCTTAATAATGGAAAAGAAATAGCTTTCCATTGTAAGAGTGAATATATTAGTTTCATGCGATTGATTACACCTAAAAAAAATCCAGCTCCATTTGACAAATTCATAGGGCATTTACCGTGTGCCAAGCATAAAGTCTGTAGCGTACTAAAATTCAAACATCAACAAGACTTGTCCCTAAGTCTTCATTACACGAATGCCAGTTGTACTGTTCTCATTGTTCTTCTGTCCCTTTCACAGAGAGAAAAGTTATCGAATACAGAAATCAAGCAATCACACCAGAGGACTTATTTAACTTTTGTTTTCTTTTTGGAAATCAAAGATTTAGGGTTACAGAGGGAACTAGAAAACCGTATTTTCATCTGTTTTATTGCCATTAAAAATGTTTTTGCATCTTTGTTGAAAAAGGCTTAAACATAGCACACCTGAGACTAGGAAAAACCATATGGGCACGGTCAGCTGTCGAATATGAACAGCCCAGAGCAGGGAGTTTCAAAGACAGACAAATATATTGTTTGAACATACATGGCAGGGAAAAAGGTTGAAAACTCCCACTCTAATCTACTGTCGATATGATTTCCAAGTTCATCTGGTGCCTGGTTAACGAAATCCAACCGCTGCACATTTGAGACATAATTATGTGGAAGTAGGAAGAACGTTTGTAATTTATACCGGTGCCTACCCTGTGTTAGCTTCCAAGAGACCTGACCCTTTCCCCAGCCTCTCTTTGACCAAGCCAACTCCACTCATTCCCCAGTCAGATTGGAAGCTACGGGTTCCACTGGAAACATGGTTTATGGATAATGTATCTGTAATGGACTCTCCACTCAAAACCAATAGAGCAGTAGCATAGCCATCACCAATCAGTCCATAAAATCTGCAGTTACCTTCTTTTTTTTCTTAAAGGAGGCAGGAAGCTAATGGATTTGAAATTGCAGAAGCGGACCACAGACCTTTTTAATAAATGAAAATAAAATTGAGTCTCAGGTTTATGTTGATCTATAGAACTGTGAGTCCCAGAGTCCTCCCACTGTTTCCCTCAGGGTTGATTCCTAGCCTAAACCACCCAACATTTATAGCTGATAAGTGTCTACTGAAGGGTAATAAAATACAGTGTGTGTAGTTGTAGAGAATGTAACTTATCACTTTCATCAAAAGCTCCCTGAAAATGTGTTTATCTAAAAGCCTTGTATGTTTGTGTATATTTCAAATATCTCTGCCGTTAGATTGAGCTCCTTGGGCATTTAAAAGCTATTCCTTGAAAAGGCTTCTTTGCAAACTGTTTAGCTGTGGGTTAATGGTTACATTTCCTCGGATTGGAGATATCCTCCAGGTTACAGAATTCATACAAATATATACAAATGAGACATTGACTATTGCCCCAATTTTATTTTCTCACTAAATCAAGGTAAAGATTTAAAGCCCAATTCATAAAGGGGGGTAAAATCTTTATGTGGGTGTTAGGTGATTTTTAACTCTGGCACAACTGATGCTGGGAACTCTCCAAGCACGCAGCTGCCTAGCAGGGGGAAAAAAAAAAAAGTCTGAGATGTTGAGAAAATGTTTAAGACGCTCTGGTAATAGCGGTGGAATATGACTGCATGTCACTTTTAAAAGCTAGCTGTGCTGCAGATGGTTTATAGCTGGGATATGGATAGTCTTATCTGAAAATGATTCTGGATCACTCAAGAAACAGACAAAAACCAGATTTTTTCAATCAAACACTGGTCATGCTATAAATGTCCCCGTGACACGTTGAGGTTTTCCTTAAGGAAGGTGCTCACAAAGTATCAGTGATGAACAGTTGTTAAGGGAGTTGGAAAGTAATATATTTTCTAGGTATGTATTACCTGCCTATAGAGGTATGGATAAATCCATGTATGCTGAGACCACTTAGAGAGTGGCGGGCGCACCGTGTGAGTATATTCATGGTTCAGGAAACAAGCAGTCTTACTTGTCTTCAGATGCCCAATATCCAGATCATCAGGCCATTTACAGAGCATCTGCTATTTCACGGTGACAGTTTTATGAATGGGTTCTGATGTAGCATGATTGGGGAAAAGCCCTGATGCTGTTTTCTCCCAAACAGACGATCACAGTGCAGCTGTGCTCATTCCGATCCAACTTGTTAGTCACAGTTTATTCTTGATTTTCTTTCTACTGAGAGCTTGGGAAATCCATTCTTCCAGCTAACATCGTGGACTGAACCAAACTGGGGCACCAAATATAGTAGGTCTGGTGGTGGCGGTGGCACACAAAGCTTCTGATCTGGAAGGCATCTCTTTTCAACCAGTTTGAGGAAAGATCTCGGTGAGTGAGTTGTGGCCGCTCTTGTTTGCTGCCATTATATTGACTAAGAGACTCCTCCTGACAGAGCAAAGTACTTACTATACTTTTATTATCATAGCTATCTCTCATGGTACATAAAAGACTGTGGTGTTGGAAATGGACCCTCAAATAACTGTTTATCATTGACTGATAATTCGCCTCCCCTCAAACTCCATAAGCTAAGGAAAAAATGGTCATTTGAGATTTTAAATTTGGATTTTCTAGATCAGCAATCCACATTAAATCTAATTAACTAGATCATTATTCATTTACTTTTCCACAGAGACACATCCTGATATTAAGATTTTGGTATCTAATTATTTTAGGGTCTTTTAACAATATCTAAAATATAATTTATACAAGTGATACAATATACAATACAAGATGAAAAATAATAATCTCTAATAATGTTCATTCATTCAAAGATCTTGTCAGGTTCACAGCTCTAACATGGTGGACCCATGCTTGAAGTTCCTGCCTTTGGGCTTTGGTGCATCTGCTCTTAATGACTATGTTACATTTTAAAAAAAAATCCCAAAGTGGGCCATTCTAATATGGGAGCTGCATACAGCAGGGTAAAAAGTTACAGTTCTAGATAATATAGAGGTCAAAAAAACCCAGTAGGTAATTTAAGAAGTTAACCTATGGGTACCTGGGTGGCTCAATTGGTTAAGTGTCTGGCCTTGGCCCAGGTCATGATCCTGGAGTGCCAGGATCGTGCCCCACACCATCGAGCTCCCTGCTCAGCAGAGAGTCTGCTTCTCCCTCTTGCTTTGCTCATTCTCTTAAATAAATAAAAAAAAATCTTTAAAAAAAGAAATTAATCTAGATCCTGCACAATGCTTTTATTCCTCAGAAAGAAATCACTATATGCCAAAATAGAGTTTTCAGCTTCTGTAACAGATAATGATAAATTAGAGAAGTCAGGCCTACATGCCTTATAATTCCATCCAGGGCCCCTGATATGAGTGTGCAAAATGAGCTGTTCAGGTAAAATGCAACAGTGGTCAGTGGATCACTGCACTTCTATTGGAAAATCTGGTGTTTGGAGGCTATAAAAATGGTAATAATGGCAAATTCCTTTAATAGCAATGCAGCAGAATGAAATATAATCCTAAGACTTCTATCTGCACCTCATGAAAACCAGTTCTATGAGAGATACACACGCCTTGAAGCCCTTCTCATGTGTAACTCTTATCTATGTGTGTAAATATCCCAAGCTTCCATTTGACATTTTTATTTCAATCCACATATGAATTTTCAATACCTGGCAAATTACTACTATATATGAAATCAAAGTGTCAAATGGGACCTTGGAAGTAGCTAAAGAATTAAAATCATTTATTGTAAAGAGTCAAGCTAAAATTCTCTCATTTTGGGGCCCCTGAGTGGCTCAGTTGGTTGAACATCTGCCTTCGGCTTGGGTCATGATCCCAGGGTCCTGGGATCAAGCCCCACATCAGGCTCCCTGTTCCTCTTCTCCTTCTCCCTCTGCCACTCCCCCGTTTCTGTGTGCACACTCTCTGTCAAATAAATAAATTCTAAAAAATCCTCTCCTTTTCAAGTGAGGGTTCTGAAGCTTTAAAAACAAAATCAAATAGAACACCACTCTCAATCTTATGATCTATTGATGAATTAACAGAAACAAACCAGTTACCACCCAAAAAAGCATTTTTTTTTCTGGAAATTCAAAATAACTTCTATCCAAATCCACAAGTGGGTTCTTGCTTTCTTTTTGGAATAATTTTCATTCTCTGAATTTCAACACATAATAATATTTATAAAATGACCACTGAACTCCTCAAAAGGCTCAGAGAATGCATCTTTTTCAAAAGGCTAATTAGCAAACGTTAATGTAAAGAATTCTCATAACAGGAGAACAATTTTTAATAATTTAAAAGATCTTAAGGAAGTTATGAGCATTCCTTATCTGAGTTTTCATGTCTCTCCCTTTCTGTTCAAACTCCTTTCTCTAGTGCTTCATGTTCTCCTTCACTTTGGCTTCATCCGGAACTTGGGTACCCTAAAAAAAAGAAAACCTATATGTGCCAAGGACATTTCAAGTAACAGGGCCCCATTTTGATTCTACAGACACTATTACAATTTATTTTTATAGAGTCAAACCAAGCCAAACGGAACTCATTTCAATAGCTGACAAATTACCAAAAATAGCCCATATTATAAATTGCCTCCTGTAATATATTGAGCTTCTTTGAAAGAGGAAATAAGAGATAAATTCCATTTCAGCCAGTTAGAATATACCCAAATACTTTTAATTTTAGAATCAGGCTGTTAAACAAATTAAAAGTCTGAAAACCTCTGCAGAATTTGGGCACACATATCAAAAAGGGTGGAGCAGACAGGAAATGTCAGTCTTTTTGTGTATTGGATAAAGCACCGAGCCTGGGGGAAGGGAGGTGGGAAAAAACACCCATATTTCTCTAATTTAGGGAATCCCTCCACCCTACAGGGTATGCGAGGTTTCAAGTCTGACTTTCTCTGACAGAGGGAGGAACAGCCGAAGTTAGTTCAAAAGAACTGTCAAAGAGTCTTGTCGCAGGTAAAACCAAGTGCTCTGCTATTAGCAACAAAAGCAGCCAACTCTGGTGATTTTTCAGCCACATGTGCTGTCAGGGGACTGCAGCAGCGAGCAGTGTTCATTTTTTTAATGCTTGACTCCAAGTGCACACACACACACACACACACACACACACAGTTCAGAGAGGATTGTTTTTCATAAGTATTTTAGCTAGGTTTTTTAAAATGCTAACCTCCTCAAAATCAAGGGCTAATGGAATTCCCAACTCTGGTTACATTGCTGATTTATAGAGTTTTGGCCGGCCAGATGTATAGCTTTCCCCAAGAAAATGATAATATCTGTGCTAATCACTTCCTGAATAAGTTGACATTCCGGCCAATCTCTAGCACTACTTTTAAGACTCTCCTTTGGTTCCTGAGAGTTTTATTTCATGATCTTTTCTCTCTCCTTCAGAAGCTTGTCAGCTTGTAAACATTTTTATTCCAACAGGTGCTCTGAAGACATCTTGAGTGAAGATATGAAGGGTGTGTGTGTAATAAATGGATTTTATCTGGGAAATAAATTAATGTTATCATTCTATGATAATTCTATCTTGAACTCAGTCAAAATGGATGAACTTCTTTGTGACAGTTAATTTTCACTCAGCACCAAACTGTTTAGACCTAAGGTAAAATTATCATTCATCTAACTGAACGCCTTCCTATTTGTCTGAAAGCTGGGAATTTCCCTTCCAAAACAGAGTACTTTTATATGTGTATTTTTCAGAAGCTAAGGAAAAATACTCAGGGTGAAGCTGTAGTGAGGTGGTCAGTGGTCACAGAATCTTGCCCAAATGGCTTCTCTTTGCCCTTCTCTAGATGCTCTCAGGACACAGAATCCTCAGATTTCAGCTTACAAACCACGAGTCTGGAGGATTATCCTCATGATGCAGTTGTCCAACCACAGAAGTCCCTGGACAGCAAAATCGTCCTGATTCATGACAGCCAGCTAGGTGCTCGAGTCTTTCTGCATACTCAGAAATTTAGAAGATAAATTGTACTATAAAGTATGTATTAACAACCTATTACATGCAAATTACATGTAAGGCACTGTGTATTTGTTTTTTGTTTTTTGTTTTTTGGTTTTTGGGTTTTTTTTGAGAAATTAATGGTGGGATTTTTTTTTTTTAATTCATGAAATCTACACTTAATCCTACTTTGTCAATGACTTAGGCAAACTACTTATACTTTTCCAATGCGTTTCTTCATCTGTATAAGGTGTGAATGCTCTCCAGGTCTCTCTAATATTTGTAGGGTTGAATTTGATACTAGATGGAGGAGAGAAAGCAGGATGCCTGGCACGTTGTAGACATTGTAAAGAATGCTACTGAATGAATGAGATGAATGGGAAACTATGACTGCCATCCAAAAGTTTGCCTCTACTGAGTAATAGAAACGCATAGCGTCGTAAAGCAGTTCAGACAGGGTCTCCGTGGTAGGAATCAGTTGGTTTCTATGATGAGAGCTGGAGGGGCTTATAGCCCCATGATCAGGCGCTACATTACTTTGCAACTAAACAGACTAAATTCTTCCAGACATCCAAAACTTTGAATGTTAGCAAGCAGATTTATGTGTTGCCATCCAATCAATCTGTTCTCTCAAGCCCTGTGGCATGCCAGGTCTTTCCCTTATGTACTCTATCAAATGTGAACTATTTTGTGTGAAGGTTCTCTCAAGGGGGATGAGACAATATTTTAGTGTCAGGATTCATCCAGTCTTTAGTCTGATTGGACAATTCTCAATTAAGTGATGGGTCACAGGATCCACTAGGTTAACCAGATTCTTATTCCCTCTTCAAGAAAGACAGCAATAATCCTCACCCTTAGAGATTAGGATTCATTTCACTCATTTAAAGTTATTTGTAACATAAACTACCTTGACGTTGATATAGGTTAAACAGTTGACGCTTTTTAAAAGCTGTCTGGGGAAAGAAGAGTCAAAATCAGTACCTTTCACATACTAACAGCTCCTACGGTCTGTATTGCAAATTAAAGTGATTCACTTGTTAGCTGGGCATCCTTAAAGTACTTGTTAAAATAATGCATTGTTGATACTCTAGTTCTGAATAGTAAATCACAATGAAACAGATATATAAAAACTTTGATATGATGCCTAATATGGCAGATGCCTAAAATTTTGAGAAAGCTTAAAATTTTCGTGAAAGCTTTATTGATGAAGTCTGGACTTCAGTGCTACCTGTGTCACTATGCTATGTTATGCCAAAACATCTTACATATCCACAGACCCTTCCGTGGAGAATTGTTCTAACCATTGTCCCTGAGCACAAGGGAGTCCTAAGTACAAGGGTAAACACAAGACCGGCATCATCCTGGACAGAGCTACAGCTGACTGGACTACAGATGCGTAATTGGCAGGTGCACACCTGTTGATCTGATGATTAGACCAGTGTCTCTCCATTAACATGTTATTGCTATTCTGGGTAAGACCACAGTTTGTTGCATGTGACTATGACATACATTACAGGACAGACGAAAACCCTGTCCCCTGCCCACCAAAGGCCATGTTTCCCTTCTCTAGTTGTCTCAACAACCAGTCACTGATATTTTAAAACATTTCTGGGGTTCGAGGGTGAGGAAGCATCACCACTGGTTGGGAACTACTGGGCTAGCTGATGAAGTGTCCTATTATAGTAAGATTAACTGGAGAATTCAGTTTCTAGGCCCCTCCCCAATTGTAACAACCAAAAATGTCTCCAAACATTGCCGAATTTCCCTGGTGGTAGAGTTAGGAGGTTAGGGGGGTGGGAGAGGTAGGAGTTAGGGGGGTGGTAGAGGTAGGAAATCATCCCAATTTCAGAATCAGGAAACTGGAGAATTCATTCTAGATGTAAATTGAAGTAATATCTCTTCAAGTATTTTATAGGTAGAAATTCAATTAGTCAGCTTTAGTATAACGTATATTTATTATTATGACAAAGTGGTATATTGCTTAATGATTGTGATAGCTATTAATATAATGTCCAAAAGCAATTAACACTTTCTACTAGTTGAAAAAATAATCTATAAACATACAAATAATAACCTATTATTTAATAGAAATATTAAGAAAAATAGTTAACTAGAAAATGTAATAAAACAACATTATTGTCATGGTGTTATCAAATGTTCATAAAAATTAAATAATGCAAAAAAATTAAATAATTCAGGGCAAAGTACTAGGAATTCTATCTTATATTAGCATTCCTAACATCAAACAAAATATCCTTTAACATGCAGTTAACTTACAGTGGATTAACTAAGTTTAGGCCATAAATTTTTTTGTAGAAAAGTTACCATGTGGCATTTCTTGAAATCTTGTGAGAAAAACTAAAAAAAGCCAACTTTTCCCCTTAAAAATTTAATGCAAGGAGAAACTAAAGTCCAAAACAAACACAAAGATGGGGAAAAAAGCAAAAAATAACAAAAAGCCATGTTCAATATCAATAATAAATCATTTTTCACCCAGATACAGTTAAGAATACAAAGAATGTGAAAAAGGAAGAAAATGTTAGAGGAAAAAAGAGGTACCCACAGTTTGCTTTAACTATTTACTCAAACTTAAAAATCACAGAGTTTATAAGAATAATTTAAGAAGATAATGCTGTGTAGTTTTGAATCCTAAGTGGTTAAATTGTTAAACAAACAAAAAAAAAGTTGAAATATTATTTATAGACTGCCACCTATTTTCCTTAGTTGAAGAGAAGAGTTTTTGATATTTATATAAGCCATAAATCCGAAGAACAAAGGTTCTTCAAGAAAACATGATACTAAAGACCTGTATTATATTTTGGGTTATCAAAAAAAAAAAAAGTTACCAACATTTTAAATGTATCCCTTGAAAAGAAGAATGCATTTGTACTTGCAAACGTGTTCAAAAAAATTTTTAAGCTGTGCCTGGGTGGCTCAGTCAGCTAAGTACCTGACTCTTGATTTCCACTCAGGTCATAATCTTAGCGTCATGAGATCAAGCCCCGCATCAGGCTCAGAGCTAAGTGCAGTCTTCTCCCTCTCCCTCTGCCCCTCCCACCTCTTGTGCGCCACCCCCCACCCTCTCTTGCCCTCTCTCAAATAAATATAATCTTAAAGAAATATTTTTAAGATCTAGGAATTGAGAATCCCAAGAAATAATTGTTCCCACAGTATAATGTAACACACACACATTTGATAATTATAATTTTTAACAATAAAATGGGAAACAAAGGGGAATTTTTAATAAAATGTCATATGTATCTTCATATCCCAGAAGTGATCTTTAAGTTTGGCTTCTATCTTGGTTTTGACCAAATGTGGCACTTGGCTAAAATGAGTACTAGTGTATCTCTCCATACACACTGGCGTGTTAGGAAGGCTGAAAATCCAGTTTGAAAGCTGGAATTCATAGGGCTTCAAATACTTGGAAGATGAGACCATTTTTAATTAAATGAGCAAATGGAAACAACTGAAGACACTTGCTCAATTTCACAATCAACCAGAAGTTCTGCAAGTTAAGAAAACATTTAGTGTGCTGTAGAAAAAAATTAACTGTAAATATTTGTTACTGTCCTTTTTTTTTCTTTCTCATTTGTAACTCCTTCCATTTTCACATGCCAATAATTGTTGCTACCTTTGCTATGGCTACTGATGATGATAAGAGCTTACATTTATTTAATAGTTACTATATGCCACCCCTGAAAAGCATGATCTCACTCAATAATTGATAATTTAATAAAGTTGCCTATAAACAGTAAAACAAAGACCTGACCCCAGAGTCTACACTCTTCTCTAGTGATAAAATGATTCATAGAAAGATTCAGAAGCCTCAATCAGACTATTTTGTAATCACAAGTAATTAAGCTGATGTTGCAAACTTTCTTTCTTTTTTTTTTTTTTTTTTTGGTATGTGTGCATTTATTACCTTTATACTGGCTTCCAAACTGAGCTTTTAAAAAACAATAACCTGTTAGATGTTTCCTTTAGCTTCTCTTTCATTAAAACATAACTAATCCCTTATAGGTGAAAGACCTGAATAGAGAATGTCCTTTCCTTTGGAGATTTATTTTATTTTATTTTATTTTATTTTATTTTATTTTATTTTATTTTATTTTCTTAAATTTTATTTATTTGAGAGGGCACATGAGAGAGCATACAAGCAGAGAGGAATGGACAGAGGAAGAGGGAGAAGCAGACTCCCTGCTGGGCAGCGAGCCCAATTCGGGGCTTGATCCCAGGACCCTGGGACCCCAGGACCCAGAGACCATGACCTGAGCTGAAGGCAGATGCTCAACCAAAATGAGCCTCCCAGATGCCCCTCCTTTGGAGATCTGATCATTTGTACTCATTCTGAAAGCAATTATCACTGCCATTCTCCCAATGATTAAATGTTGATGTTATTTTGTCTTTATTGCATACATCAGAGACTGTGTTTGGGTCTCTCACAGAATAGTAATATCTTTCCTACAAATATGTTGTATGTCCCAGACACAGGTACCAAGACTCAGCATGTGTATGAAGAAGATATGTGCTCATGACTCATTACTAGAGTGAACTAATCAATTGGAAGAGGTCTACCCACAAAGTGTAAGGTTTCCCAATGTCATCTCTGATCGAGGACCCAATGTGTTGGGTTTGATGGGGGACATGCTATCAAGGCTGAAGCTGGTGGGGCTTCCTGACTACATGAGAACAGGTTTCACCCATAGAGCACAGCTATTGCCAGGAAAAGGAGATGGGCACCATGGCATCTCTTAGGGAGCATCTTCTTACCCAACATGACACATCTTCGTCATTCTCTTCACTTACTCCTCTGACCAAAAATACTCTTTTTCATTTCTGGAGACCTGGAAAGTCAGTCCAGGGTTGGCCACGTGACCCCAGGTCAATCTATATGACGCCTCACATGTAACAGGGATTGTGAGCCACATCTCACCCATGAACCAGGGTTAGCATTCTTGATATGGACTTAGCATCCCAGATCCAAAAGAGAGCAGCCCAATGGAATGGTTCCCAAAGATTTTTTTCAACTTCTCGGCCAATCAAATACCAGATGTATTTATAGCTAAAACTGGGATCAGGCAACTGTTCGGGGAACTACGCTCATATAACTGCTATAATGCACACTGTATAGAGAAGCAATAACCTCTCTAATAAATCTACTGTGAGCACTTCCCAGCCTCCATCAGCAATGGCAGGTACTCACTTAAGAATAGAAAATAGTTATTTTAAAAAATATATATTTCTTTCTAGAATAGCTGTAAAATGTGCATGAACTCAATGCCAGCCTTTGACAGGGAAATTTAGTTTTAGGTCACTCGATTTATGCCTCTGAGGGGGACAAATTCCCCAGAAGATTAAACTTTCATTAAGTTCTTTCTTTTATTTCCTGCCTTTGCACCCATCATATCATAAGTTCCATAACTGATGTCTTACTGTGGTCATAAAATGGCTGGGCTTGAACTTTAGGGACCTGTCAAACACCTCTCCCTCTCCCCCTTCCCCGCCCCCAATAAAAAACCTTTTAGAGAATGGCACTTAAATTGACAGTCTCAGTGGTCACCCTCCCCAGCCTATGTCAATGAGAATGTGCCTGGAAAAGATGGAGAAGGTAATGTGCACTTTAGACAATCACATTGTGAGGCCGATATTCCACACTCCCCTGCCCTCTACCCCCCTATTGTTATGACTAGACAAGGGATCATACTGAATAGATTAACCAGTCATTGACTTGGGACACCTACTGCTTGGAATGCCATTGCACTTGGAGTGAAAGGAGATAAAAATGTCTCCCCTCTACCCCTGATCCCCTACTCTGTGGCAATATTTCTGCCACAGAAATACTTGGCTGTCAGCTCCAGCAAAGCAACCTGGATAGCCACAGTGGTTTGTTGTCAGAATGAAAAATGGTCCCGTGCAAAAGGTCTCGGGGCTTCGATGCTAACAGTCAAGGAGTCCTAAGTCAGGCATTTGACAGAGAACTTTGGTCTTGCTGTTAAATACCACTTAATACTGTCCTGCCTGATAATCCCTGCTGTTTAACAACTGTGCGATCATGGCCCAGCCATAGCAGAAGGCCTTTCCAACGGGGGGAAAGTGGCCAGATGTCATACATTTGCTTGAGAGAAAAGAAAATACATCTCTTTGCATCCAATGAAAAGCATAATGCTTAAAAAAAAAAAAAAAGAGGACAATTGCAGATGCATTATGCCTTGATTCATCATGAGAGTTCACAGCCAAGAGAGGAATGAAACCCTATCTGAGGTTAGCTGTAGGTGAAGAGCAAAGAAGCTTGATATAGCCATTAGGACTCCAGACAGTGCCTCTGTTACTACAACTGGTTAGCTGGTAGTGAAAAAAAAAAATTCAAACCAGTTATTTCAATCTGGACATTAGGGAATAAACTGACTTTTTCTGTTTTTAAAAATATATATTTTTGTATTTATTTATTTATGAGAGACACAGAGAGGCAAAGACATAGGCAGAGGGAGAGGCAGGCTCCCAGCAGGGAGCCTGATGCGGGACTCGATTCCAGGACCCCGGGTTCACAACCTGAGCTAAAGGCAGACGCTCAACCACTGAGCCATCCAGGTGACCCTAAACTAACTTTTTCATGCATTGCGTAGACGTGAATTTAGAACTATATACCAGCTCACGTATTCATTGGATTTTCCTTTTCTCCGAGCAAAGCCATCATCACTACGATAAAAAGTGTAAAGGCCTTACCTACTAGTGCTAATTGTCTCTTTGTTGTTTTCCGAGGAAAATTTAATTATTTCAGTATCAATTCCCTTACCTAGAGCCACCTAGAGCCAGGTGATAGTTATTTGGTTGTTTGGGGGTTTGTTTTTTGCATTTTTTTTTTGAGTTTTTGTTTTTTTGTTTTTTTTAGTTATTTAGTTTGGAGAGAGAAAGAACACATGCACACGAGCATGGGGAGGGGCAGAGGGAAAGGGAGAGAGAGGACCACAGGCAGACTCCCTGCTCAATGTGGAGCCCAACGCGGGGCTCCATCTCACGACCCTGAGATCACAACCTGAGCCAAAATCAAGAGTCAGACACCCAACTGATTGAGCCCTCCAGGCACCATCACAGGGGATAGTTTTTATGATCTTTTATAAAACTTTACAGGCAGAAAACAGTAAGATATGCTTAATTCTAACTCAGTTGCCCCCATGTTCTAGAACTTCCTTAGATAGGATGCTTAAAATATCGCTGTGCATATGCATGTTCTGGAATGCCTCAGAAGGAAGTATTTACATGAACAAGCAAGATTTATTTAAAAAAAAGTAAATAAAGCTTAATTTGGTTGAAGGAAAACAAAAGTTGATCACCATAATGGGTCAAAAGAGGAAGCAGAAGCACTAATAAATGGAATTTCTGAGTCTCTAAGGATGTTGAGATGGTCCAGTGGCCCTTCCAAAGCTGCTGAGGGCGAGATTCTTTTCCTGAGGCAGGGGCTATAATCTATTACCCGTACACTACTTCTTGCGATGCTGAGATACAAAATAGAGGGACAGAGGTGACAGAAGTAAGTTTTTGAAGGCACAAAGATACGGAATAACTTTCTTATGGACTTAAATATTCTATCCTTTCAGAATCACCTCTAGTTCCTGGCTGTGAGGATTAACACCCACATTTCTTCTATATAATACAATTTTTTAAACAGTATTTGAGAATAATAAAGGAACGTCAGAAGACTCTGACACCCTTGAAAGGATGACAGATATGAAATTGGCCACCATAACTTGATTTGGGGAATTTGGGAAGGCTACAGTTATACATTTAAACCCGAATCCACTTCAATGGACGTCTTTGACATAGTCAATGTGACATGGATATGTTTCGAGTCACCCCTACTTACTCTCTTCACTAAACCTCAAACCTCAAACAACCAAAGAAACAGACAAAAGACAAAAAATAAACACACAGAAAGTAACCCATTAGACCTCATACTTGTGGTTTATTTTGAAATCTCAGTGAATTCCTAAAATAGCTCACTTATAACTTCTCCTTTGGCTTTGTCACTTCTTATCAGATATAATGGCTATTTTAAAAATATTGCATATCTTTCCTACCATTCTGTAAGTTCCTTGAAGTTAGCACTGGTATCTGATTAATGTTTATATCCATAAGTACAGCTAGCACAGCAGCTTGCTTTCAGCAAATACTATTCAGTATCCATGCGTCTTCCAAAATATGTTAATAAGTATTCTTTAAAAAGTTTTTTTTCGGGGGGGAAAGATAATTTTTTGAAGTTGGTGATTAGTAATATGTTTAGAACCCCATATTATATTAAATGAGGTTAATTTAGAAATAACTGATTTTCCACTCATATTTCATAAAACCATTTTCTTTTAAAACCTTCAACAATAGGATTTTTCTTTAAAAAAAATTTTGGAGACATTTATCACTTTTTTTTTCCAATTCACAGGACTTTTACCACTTTCTAAGTTTTTTGACTCATTTATGTTGTTACTGGAAACTGTGTATCTCCATTTGGATCATATAAAGATGATTTGGTTCAAATCACTGTAGGGGATCACTTTGCACTGTAGGGTATATAGTTGTGATCAACATAGCAGACTTAGTTTTTAAAGTGATCTGTAGGGGATCCCTGGGTGGCGCAGTGGTTTGGCACCTGCCTTTGGCCCAGGGTGCGATCCTGGAGACCTGGGATCAAATCCCACGTCGGGCTCCCGGTGCATGGAGCCTGCTTCTCCCTCTGCCTGTGTTTCTGTCTCTCTCTCTCTCATAAATAAAAAAATAAAAATAAAGTGATCTGTAAAGGCCTAATTTACAGAGACATTATTTTTAACTTTTCTCCCCTATTCTCTCGTCATCCTATATGAATTAAATACAAATATTGATTGATTTGCTTACAAGTTAATAAGTCTTTCTAAACTACTAACTGCATTTTAACATGAAGTAACTAATAGAGTATCTTCTAACAGGAGAGACTTTATAAAGGTTGAAACTTAAGGTAAGTCTTTTTTTTTCTTTTTTGACTGACGGTTTTGTCGATAAAACTATCTCACATTCAGGCATAGGTATGTGATTCCCTCTTAGATCCTGCATTCCCCTTAGGACATTAGAATTTAAAATGTTCTGAGGGATCTTGCTGAAAAAGAAAAAAAGAAAAAAGAAAACACAAATTTGACCATTTCTTCAAGCATAGGATTTTTTTTGTGAGAAATAAAAATGATGTGTGTCAAGCATCTGTTACAGAATAGACATAAAACAAATGATAGTGGCCAATTTTACCATTAGCAGTGGTCCACTATCCAACTATTAAGGTCCAACTATTAAGTTGTCCACTTAATAAACAATGATAGTGAAAATCCTATGTGCCACCAGATGGGCTTAGAGCTGGAATCCTCCAGAGAGGAAGATACTTTTTCTTTCTTTTCTTTCTTTCTTTCTTTCTTTCTTTCTTTCTTTCTTTCTTTCTTTCTTTCTTTCTTTTTCTTCTTTTCTTTTTTCTTTAAAGATTTTATCTATTTATTCATGAGAGACACACTGAAAGAGAGAGGCAGAGACACAGGCAGAGGGAGAAGCAGGCTCCATGCAGGGAGCCTGATGTGGGACTGGTTCCCAGGACCCCAGGATCTAGACTAGAGCCAAATGCAAATGCTCAACCAATGAGCCACCCAGGTGCCCCAGGAAGATTCTTTTCAATCCCACTTATTTAGATGAGGAACTTGGAGATTCATGGATGCTACTTCATTTACGTACCCAGAAAGTGGTGCGACTAAGTTTCATACCTCAGTTTACCTGACTCAAAGCCTGCTCTATTGTTCCAAAATGACGCATTAAAAAAATATTTAAAATAAATAAATAAATAAATAAATAAATAAATAAATAAAAATTATGTTGATGCCATATTCAAAACAATCACAAGATAACTGCTGAGTGTGGAAATTTAAGTCGGCAGTCACTATAGAAGGAAAATTCTCTTATTTCTATCTCAGCCCCTCAAGATCTTTGGTAAAAACGACAACGCAGCTCATTTTATACTAACTCGACCCTAACAGGGCTGGTTCTCTGTCCTGCCTGGGTCCTCCCCAGGCTTGGGCCTGCAGACCTGTGAGCAGGAGGGAGCTCGGGCGGTGTGTCCTCTATCTGCGTACCTGACTCATCTGGATTGAGTCAGCACTCTTGCCCGAGGACCTGCCCGTACCCTCCCCAGGCTCCTTGCTGCTGACTTCTGGCTGGTGTTTATGGCATACACAATTGCTATCTGAGAGGATCAGCAGACGGAAACCCCATGACTTGCTAATTAGATTTCCCAAAGATAGTGTCAAATTAAAACCTGGGCGCTCTAAATTCACATAAACATCAAGGGATGCCACAGCCAAAGTTTGGGCTCTCCTTGAGAACTGGCAGCTCGTTTTTTTTCCTGTAACCATTCCCTTATCTGAGCTGAAGAGACCTGCCCCCAGCAAAAGATTGCCCTGAGCACTTATATACTTGAGTAAACAACAGCGGTGCTGAGCTCAGGGTGTTTTGTTGGCCCTGATGCTTCATCTTAGTGCAAATTGAATCCAGAGCTGGGTAGATGGAAGGAAATAATACATCTGCAGCCCAGCCCAGACAGCACCTCCTGAGTCAATTCTCTGGGTGGTTTAGAGCCATCTGGTGCACAGGGGCTGTCAGAGAGCAGCTTGGATTTGACTCCCAGCTCTGCTGTGGGACCTTGAGCAAGTGACTGGGATCTGCTGGTCTCCTGTCCAGTCTTCAGCTTCCTCGTTGGCATAATGAGGATACCCAATCTCCCAGGCTTTTGTGAGTTTGGAAAAGAGACACCCCACACAGGCCTGCTCTTCAGTAAGTCCTGAACAATGTAAACTCCTTTGAGGCCGCATCCAGTGTAGACGCGGCCCAACCTGCTGGAGAAATAAAGGAAAATGGCAAAGTATCCCCAAGTCCTGTCGACGTCAAGAACAAAACTTGAAAAAAAAAAAAAAAGAGTAAGACTTGAAGTGAGCATGGAAAGCAGCCTTGACTCTAAATGCCTGGTCTCAGAAATCCGAGAGTTCACTCGCCAGGAGGTGAGCTGGAAACCCCACATGGGTGGCTCAATTTCTAGTTTGATGGGGATCTACCAGAACGGGGGAGAGACAGGGTGTGTTAGAGACACATCTAGTAGGCAATGTAGTAGAATGCAAAGCACGTGGGTTTTATTTTTTGATTTCGAGTGTCAGATCTATCACTCAAGTGTCTGCTCCTTTGGGTAAGTTCATTTCCCTGAACCTCAGTTTTCTCTTAAAGCAAGATGGATACCAATATTTCCCTTCCCAGGTTATTACTAAAATCATTGCAGTAGACCTTTGAACAATGCAGGGAGCAAGGGGCGCTGACCCTTCGCATGGTCAAAAATCCCCGTATAAATTTTGACTCCCCAAAAACTTAACTAACAGCCTACTGCCAACCAGAAGCTTTATCAATAACATAAACAGTCAATTAACACGTATTCTGTATGTTATATGCATGATATACTGTGTTCTTACAATCAAGTCAGCAAGAGGAGAGAAAATGTTATTAAGAAAATCATAAGGAAGAAAAAACATACCTACAGTGCTGTACTGTATTTATTAAAAATAAAAAGTCTGCATGTAAGTGGACCCACGTGGTTCAAACCAGTGTTGTTCAAGGGTCCACTGGAAATGAGATAATGTTTCCAAAGCGTTTAAATTCTTGTTTCCAGGAGGTGGCGAGAAAGACTCTTAGCTTTTTTTATTCTTACACTGCCCCCTCCTATGCTCTTGTCTTCATTCTGTGGTACAGACTACAGTAAAAATAAGGTGCAATGAGATGAGGCAGAAAGGGTAAATGTTGAGAATGGAACCAATGGAAAATACGTAGGAGAAATCAAGTGCGTGAAGCCAGACTATTTCTAAGGCTAAAACTCCTACAACACAAAATTTTAAAAAATGTTCAGAGGGCATCTAATAAACTTAGAGGTTCTTTTCATGGGGGACAAATACCCTGTTTTCCAACAAAGCAATCATTGTGTTTCTATAAGAGACAGAATTCTAGTTGGAAGCCAGATGACAGTTCTTTTGTTCTCCATTACAAGGATCTTTCCATGCGGTGAGATTCCAACTTTTCGGTTATTTGCTCAGCTAATTTCACACTTCCATGGAAGTCATTTATGATTTCAAAAAGACTGCATTTCAGAGACACATTGAGGATACTTTGGTTGATGATGCCTTGACTCCGACTTGAGGCATTTTGGACTCCTTAAGAGGAAGAGAAGTGTTGGCATCATGAAGGAGTTTGTGGATCAACCTATTTCCAGCAGAGGAGAAGCACCAAATACTTAAGCCCTGAGTCCCAAGAAGGTTCCATTCCAGTTAGATGGAACAGTCAGGAGACCTGAAGCCGCAGGCCGCCCAGTGAATGCTGCCTGACGCCATGGCTCCACCAGGCACCTGCTCGATTGAGAAATGCCGGGCAAGTCAGCTCTGATTCACTGCCCCTGATCAACAAGATACCATCATTCACCTTTTCCAGAGATAGAACTTGAGTCTCTGGTGAAAACCTACATGAGGAAGTGCATCCCCACATCTTACAAATGTCTAGGTAAGAAAACTCAGAAGCATCCAACATAATTTTCAAAACAACAAAATGTGGTGTCTTTCTTCATCTTGTGTTAACTGTGGGGAAGGGGACAAAGCTTTAATGGAATGCTCCGTTTTCTATCACATTATTGCATTAGATAACCCTCACTCGCAACAATCCTGCAATCATAGGCGATATGGTCCTCATTTTGTACCACAGAAAACTAAAACTTAGAAAGCTCACCTATATACCACTAGCTAAGTGGACGGGCTCCAATCAAAGCTCAAGTCTCCCACTCTTCTTACTCTCCCATCCTGCTTTTGGACTCATCTTTCATTCTCTCTCTTCAAACTGTCTTCTTGTCATGGGAGGCTTAAGAGTTCCTAAACCTACAGCCTGGCATCCCACACACACAGCGAACGCAAGGAACAATGGCCAGTCATCTCAGTAAGGGACTAATAATACGTGAAGTGAAGACACGCCAGCTTGGAGGACTCATTTCCTTTCCCATGGACAGATGCAGGGTTTTATGATTAGAGACCTAGTGGGGAAGGAACAGAGAGAGGAACCTTCAAGGATTTACAAAGAGATACCAAGCCCCTAAGACCAGTAGTTCCCATCTAGGGGAGGTTCTGACCCCTCATGGGACACCTGACCTCTAGGGACAGATTGTTGAATATCCTGATGCAGGGGAGGGGGGCACTAGTGACATTCAGTAGATAAAAGCCAGGGATGCTGTTACACACTCTGCAAAGCACAGGACAGCTCCCACCCTCCAAAGCAAAAATGGATCCAGCCTAGGGTATCAGTAGTGCAGGGACAGACCCGGCCTGAGGCTGTAACTCCTTGAGGAGAAAGACCACGGACAAATGGTAGGAAGTGGAGGGTTTGCCAATGAATGAATGAATGAATGAGCAAAACATTAAGACATGAACTAATGGTGTGGTTATAAAATAACTACATCTGGTAGTAGCAATGAGACACGCAAACATGGTCTTAAATTGTATCTTGACGGACAGTTGTGCGCATCATAATTGACACAATCATAGGTGTGTAATAACAGATCGGTGGACTCAATGAAAGCTGAAGAGAAAGATACACTCACTTTCTACTCACTGACCCCATCATGGTAGTTGGTGCAGATAATTTTTAAGTTCAAAAATACATAATTATGTGTATCATTTAACATTCCCAATACTTATTACTTTCTTTAAAAAAAAATTCATTCAACCCTATGCCTTTTAGCAGGCACTTTGGCTTCAGCTTTCATTCTAAGGGGAAAATAGCCAGTACAGGGTCTGTTGTAATTAAGACAGCTTTTGCTATTGGACTCTCTCTCTCTCTCTCCCTTTCCTTTAATTAAGTTTAGGCCATATCCTCAGCAGACATTAGTCAACCAAAAAGTGTAAAGAGGGAGGGGGAAACAGAGCAGTTAAAAGTATCATTCCCCTCTCCCTAAGTAAAAGACCAACCAATAACCTCACTTCCTGGTATGATTGGTATTATTATAGCACAGCTCTTGATGCTGGGTTTCATTATAGTAAACCCATGGTTTCACCAAGGCATTTTCCCATGAGAACATTTTAATTAATTTATTAATTGCAAATGAAGTTACAGGTGTTTGAGTAGGTTGATGGTAGTGTTGTGTGTGTGTGTGTGTGTGTGTGTGTGTGTGTGCTTGTGTGTGCACTGCAGCACATGCACGTGAGTGTATGTGTGTTTTAATTGCTTCTGCATCCACCTCCCTGGCTCAACCTGTCCAGGCTGGTCAGGAGCCCCAGCAACTGATTCCCAGGCAAGTCAGGGCCGGTGACTTGTCACGTGACAGGATGATCCTGTCAGGCCCGCACAGCTATGCAGGAAAATAACATTGTCATGATCAGGCGCTGGCTTCTTGGCACCTGGACCCTGCTCTGGAGTAGAGGTTGGCAGCAGTCTCCTTAGAGATGGGGTGTTATTTCTAACTATGCTCAAATGTTTAGGGTTTTGTGTGTGTGTGTGTGTGTGTGTGTGTGTGTGTGTGTGTGTGTGTGTGTTTAAAAGCTTCCTCTTCATACCAAAGGAGGTTTGGTCTCCATGCCAGGGTTAGCACCTTGCTAATGATTTTCAGATAAAGTTTCTAACCTAGAGATAGCAAGCAGGCCGTGGCCCTTGTTCTCCTAGCATAAAACTTCGCAGCTGGTGTTTGGGGTTTCAATAAAGTGCCATTAAACTGGATAGGCAAAGATTTGACTACAGCCACTTCCTAGGAGGGAATTGGCATGGTAGAAAGAGCCAAGACTCTGAGGTTAGACTGAGCTTCGTTCCATGTTCTGTACTGAATTAAATATTGAGCAACTTACCTAAATACCATGGAGTCTTATTTTGCCCATTAATAAGGTAGCAATAAAAACAGCTACCTTTCGGACCATTGTCAAGATTAGCAGAAGGTGAATATGAGCCCTTTGACACACAGTAGGCAGTCAGGAAATGTCCATTATTTCTTAATGTCATTACTATTATTCTTTGTAAGTCCTGCAATAACTCTTGAGTTGCTTTAATTCTCAATTCTATGGTTTCCATTTAAAATAATGATTCATTTCCACTTCTAAAACTGAATATACAGAAATAAGTAATTAAAGCAAAGCAACCCAGTTCTGTCTTTCGCTTTCTCCACCCATGCTAAGTTATGAATGTGACTTACTATGGTTAATTATTTATGTTTGTTTGCTCTGTCTTATTTAAATTAAAATGTAAATCCTTCTAGGGCAAGAACTCAGTGTTTCCCACTTTGTGCACTCTTTCACTCCTTCACTCTGTTAGTTATTATTAAAATCTTATTAGTAGAGCTCCTGAAGCTTTATTGATATATTTTGGGGTCATAATCAAAAACGTATGCAGTAATATCACCCTGCTTAATTAGGAATCTTTATGTCACATTACAAATAGGGCCCATAACCCTTAAAGTGTCCTTATACCTACAGCTTAATTTCAACTTGAGACTGCAATTTGAAAAAACAAAACAAAACAACAAAAAAAAAAACAAAGAAATTATAAAAGTAACAAAAATCATAAATGACAATTTTAACATTTATCTTGTAGGAACAGGGTCCAGTATGGTAATATAGTATACCTCGTGTGTTTTCCTGTTCAAAAGCTTATTGCTAATTAAAATAAACATTAGATTCCTGAGGTTTACTGAAACTTTATTGCTCTTTTTTTTTTAAGGGCAAGTGTGTGTGTGTGTGAGAGAAAACGAGCAAGAGAGAGATAAAAGTTAATTAATAGAATTTGGCCTTTCTCCAAAATATACTCTGTGAGTTTGAGGTATTTGAGATTGGGCAATTCAAATTGGTTGGTATGTGAAAAACATCTGTCATGATGGGTCTTGCCATAAAATGCCACTCACTGGGAAGGCACAGCAGCATCTTCAGCACATCATTACAACTTTCAAAAATATCCACTTCCTGTATGACACCATTAAGTATCTAGGTCCTGATTGTGCAATATTCAGTATTGATTATAATGCTTTTCACCTCCTGAGATTGGCTTCAAAAGTTGAATGGTAAGTGAAGTCATTAGTTCCCCCCTTGGATTTGATTTATATCTCCAGTGGGAGCTAGTTTTTCCACCACTTTTTCTTAAATGGAGTTGGGAAAGTTTGATTGGGTTTGGAGTACCCTATCTGGAACTATTTATAATCTATTAGTCCCCATTTACTACGAGGCCTGGAACTAATTGCACATAAAAATTCCCAACTAGATTTTGAATTAAAATAGTTATTTTTATGGCAAGACCTGGGTTTCCCAAAAGGTGTTCCATGAAATACTAGTACCATGAGATGCTCCTCAGAAAGGGATTTATTATTCAAATAAGTTAGAAGGAAAACAGTCCACTGATTCTCTCTCTTGTTTGCATATTGCTAGATTTTAGGGTTCACAATAGCAGTGTAAGCGTAGATATTGTTTTTCATTAGAGCATGTAGCATTGTGAGGAGCAAGTGGTAGACATGTGAAAATATTGTTGATAAATGAAGAAATAAATGAAGGCTCAGATAGTCCCAAAGGCTCAGAAAGTCCTGTGGTAAAGAACCCCACTTAGCTTTGTCCAACCAAACATTCTCCAAATTTGTGATGATCACCAAATCAATGCTCTTTGTACAAAAATAGTAATGTTACATGGAAATAATCTTCCAAAGAAACATTTTAGGAAATTCTGGCCTAGAGTATTAATAATATTCATTAAAAAAAAGAATTTTACATGCATTCATACATTTAACAAATATTTTGGCACCTCTTATGTTCTATGTCCTGGGAGTATATCAACCAACAAAACAGAATCTCTTCCATTGTTGAACTGATAGCCTACTAGGGAAAATATGATACATATATGTTTTAGTATAAGGCAACGTGTGGCGTCATGAAGGGTATGAATTAGAAGACTATGAGGTGAGAAATGGAAAAGTAATCACGCTTGGATATCCTCATGATGCAAAAGTTAGGGAGCATTGTTTTTTTGCATAATTCATGCAGGATCATTGCTTGCACTTAGCTTTTGATCTGTAGAATTTGTGTAGAAGGTCTACTACTTCTGTAAAGAGTAAAGTAAGGCTGCTTTGATTTCATAAATTTTTAATGGCTCCAGTGTTCCAATGGCCCCCCAAATATTTTTCATACAGAAATATAACAATTTGCTTGATTCAAAGCCACCAAGACCATCCCTAGCACAGTTGTTATCCCTGCCACCAGCTGCCATAATTTATTTTCTTTGACTACTGGGGCTATAGAGGCCAATCAAGTATGAGGAATGAAGGAAATGAAATACTGTAGGTGTCAGACACTGAGGAGTGGTGGTAACACTATTTAATTAAAGAGTTAATGCTCCTTTTTAAAAAAGGCAGTTGCCAATCAGATACAACTAACTATGGTTATGAGCCTAATGTCAGCTAAGTTTTCTATTTGTCAAGAGAAGCCACATATCTGGATTTTTATTTACAATATTTTAACTGTATCCTTATTTTTAAAATTTTAAATACCAATTCCACCATGCACATGCACACACACACACGCACGCACACATGCACACCTGCATCCATATGTGGTAGATTCAACAGACACATTGATTTTCCTTTCTCTCAAAAAATCCCAAGAAAAATTACAATAAAGCAATGAGAAAAAAATATGTACACCTCAAAGATGTGGAAAACTGGAGAGGGACCAAAGCAGTACAATGTTGAGAGCTGATAAGGGGATGGGCCAGGGGTAATTGACTTAACTGACCCACGAAAGTTAAATCCCAAGTTTAACAAATATTTTGGCACCTCTTATGTTCTATGTCCTGGGAGTATATCAACCAACAAAACAAGCTCTTCCATTGTTGAACTGATAGCCTCCTAGGGGAAATATGATACATATATGTTTTATCAGACTTTCTGAAAAGCTCTGAAAGTGATACCTAGTGCCCCTGGAACTGGGGAAGAAGGAAGATTGGTTAAGATCAGGAATGAGAAGCTGATTGAATGAGAAGCACTTTGATCCTTACACACTCATTCTAACACTGTGAGCAATGGTTTTCTCCCTACACTTTCAAGTATTTATAGATTTATCCTGGGCGAGTATGAATTAGAAGGTCTATGGGTTGGGGGATGCCAGGTAAGGATGAGAACAGGAATGCTGTAATGAATGCAAAGAGGGGAATTAAATAACCTTCATACAGAGTCTTGAAAACAGGTGCCTCCCCACCCCCAGCCTTCTTCTCCTGTTCAGTTCCAAACATACTGGCAGCCTGACCTTGAACCCCCAGGCAGGAAACTGAAAGAATGTTTTTCTTGGGGATCTGGCCAGTATTCTCTTAGGATACAGACACCAAGGGATCCCAAACCATGTCTACCTAGAACATTCTTCAGCAATACTACCAGTAACCTCATCAGCATGATTCTAATAAGGGTTTTAATCTCTACCACTCTTCACGAAGCAGACAACCAAGAATCAACAGACATCTGAAAAAAGCCTCTAATATGGGACAGAAGGCCCAAAGGGTAAACACAAATGAGAGATTATACGGGAAAAACCAAACCTCTAGAGAGGGACTGGACATTTTTATTTTCATATTTAGATATTGAGATAGTTAGTACTCATACTATAACCACACCAGGTGCACCAGCCCGGTGAGTCTTGGGTTACTCAAGCCTTACTCATGAACTTGCCTGCTGATTTCCCCAGAAGATTTTGTAAATTCTCAGGGAACTGAAACCAGAGCTACTGCTCAGTTTATTTTCTTCGTGGAGTTCTCACATAACAGAGCAATCACACCCGGTCTTTGTAACAGCTAAGATTGTGCTCGCTACTCAGGTTTGCAAGTTTCCTAGCATATTAAAGACACAGCATAGGTGGTACAACTTTAAAACCAAACAAATAAGCAAGCGAATGAATGATTATCACACGAGGGAGGACAGTGGTTACTTCCAGGGAAGGGAGGGTGTATTAGTTTTTGATGGCTGCTATAACAAATTGCCAAAAACTTAGTGGCTTACCACAAGAAAATGTTGTTCTTCTGCAGTTCTAGAAGTGAGAAGTATAAAATCAAGATGTCAGCATGGCTATGTTCTTTCTGGAGGCTTCAGGAGAGAAGTCTCTTCCTCTTCTAACTTCTAGAGGCTGCTTGCATCCTTTGGATCACTCGAACCTCTGACATCATCATCACATCTTCTTTTTCTGACTCCGATTCCTAGTCTTCTTGCATACCTCTTATACAGACCCTGTGATGCCACTATGCCCAGTTGGATAATCCAGGCTTTCTGCATCTCAACTTCATCACATCTGCAAAGTCTTTTTTTGCTATGTAAGGTAACATTTTCATAGATTGCAAGGGTTAGGACATGGATGTCTTTGTAGGGTCATTATTCTGTCTACTATACCATAGAAGAAGATGCAATCTAGGAAGGTCACATAGGGGGTTTGGGAGGCTTTTAAAGTAATGTTTTCTTTATTAAACAGCATGATGGGTAATGAATGCCCATTTTGTTTTATCTTTAAGCCGTACATACATGTTTTATATACTTCTCTTTATATGTCACAGGCTGCACAAAAGTGGGCTATACATATTACATCCAAACTAGGTTTAGCATATGGTGTCCAGTTAGCAAATTTAATCTAGGAGAATTCTTATATCACAGATCCTCAATAGTAAAAAAAGATGATGTAGACCTTATTTGGTGCTTTCCATTTCCTGTTGATTTGAAACTGTAGGCAAGGGTAACCGTCTACATCTGTCTTTTGGGATGTAGTTGAAGAGAGGCACTAACAGCTCTTTTGAGTGATCCTTTGGGATATGTCATCAAATTGACAATTTGGGTTTATTTTGTTCTCTCTTGGAGGACACTCGAAGGATTTATTTTAAAAAGCCAACATCCCAAATCATTCTATATTCTCTTCCTTTTCCTGAATGTTTCCAGACTCTAACAGACTTTTTACAAAGAGCCAAGGGTGTGGGTCTAAGTTACAGAATATATGCATAATTTCTCACGGTATGTGAGACAATAGCATTTTCTTGACCGCTTTCTTGAAATTTTCAGGTAGCAATTTTTCTTTTCCTTCATCCAAGCCAATCATCCCTCCAGGAATGCTGGGAAACCTTCAGGCTTAAAGAATTTAGAAATGGTGGATGGGATAGCACCAATCAGTTAAAAAAAAAAATCTAACATCAGAGTCTACTTTGAAAACGGGGGTAGGCATAATCTTGTCAGCAGGAACACTCCAGGTAAGTTTCTGTCCAATTGTAAATTGATGAGTAAGATACACAGCACATTGACCCTGGCAGATTTCCTTAGTGTTGCACTTCCTCAAATGATTGAGCCCATAATTTTTGTAGAACTTGGGCCAAAAGTTGAATGATTCCAAAATAAAATTTTATTTTCTTGTAGTATTTGTCTGATTTTTTTTTCAGTCCAGGCAAGCAGAACAGGATATAGAGAATTTAGAAAAAATAAAATGCCTTCAGTTCTTTCCAGAATAAAAAGTTGATATTTTAAAATTCCCAAGCAAACTATTAACCGTCAGAAACTAGAGATGAGCAGCTGGGAAATATCAAATTTTTAAGCTTGAAAAATTTCACATATACAAGAGCATGTTTCTCAGTGGTTTAAACTGTCTAATTGTATGACTTCTTCAGAATAAAGCTTAAAGTGGTTGTCTTCATTTAAGTTGAAAAATGCAAAAGCTAAGAGATGACAATGTATAGGCATCATAACAGATTATTTAAAATGTTTATTTTGTAATCTGTAGAGGTGTGAACAAGAAGAGGTTTCCCAGTTGAGTCAAGATTGATTTCATTTGGATGTTAGGGAGAAATATGTGCCTGAAATGATGAGTTTGCCCTCAGCCCATACTTTAAACTCAGGCTGATTGACTCGGCTACCAGCAAACGGAAGTCTGATACAGCATTCCTATCGAAAGCAAAAGTCTTGGGCTGCTTCCTTTCACTTTCATCTCTAGTTCTGTGTGGTCTTGGATTTGAGGCTCTGGTTCTGATCTCATCTCTGGTCTTGCTCTTATGTTTTGGATTCAGGCCATCACTTGGGATTTGCTCTTCAGCAAAAATCCTACCCCCAAACACTGTGATAAGCTCTCTCTCCTTTGATTAAGGTAAAGCGTTGGTACATTCCACAAAGCCATGGTTTTTAATTGTTGTTGTTGGTTTTGGTTTTTATTTTGGTCTTAAGTAGCACTGAATATGAGTTATCATCAGCCAAGTCGAAGGTGGACTGCACAAAGTTCAGCCTACTTCCTTTTCACTTTCGTTTGTGATTCACAGAATCTTGAGAACTAATTCAAGTCTCCATTTCCCAAAGGATATCCCTTACAACTTAGAGCAAAGTTAAGTAAATGAGTAAAAAGAACAGAAAAGAATCTACGGATCAAATATGTTTAGGTGATTTGGGATAAAATATTGTTTAAGAGCTTACTTTGCTACTAAATTTTTCAGAATAGGTAATATGCCTTGTGCTTCTAAATAAGCCACATTCAGTCAATCTTGTTTACAGTTTTCCTAATTGAAGCTTGGAGGGGTGTGTGTGTGTGTGTGTGTGTGTGTGTGTGTGTGTCTTATGTTTTGTATGACTGAGTCATACCTTAGGGATTCATATTTCTAGTAAAAATCTAATGTAAATTTTTAAATCAAGAATATTTTGAGTCTTTGACTGTATCTCCAAAATAACAGTGACACAATTTCAGTGAACTCAGCAAATGAAACTTCCATGAAAGAAGAAAAATGCAACTGTGTCTCCTGAAGTAGGTCATAAGCAACTTTTCCCAAAAGGTGACAACACACAAATTTCATGCATTTGTCTTTGTGACAATTCTTCCACACATTAATTGTAACATTTGTAATACTAAAAAATAATAATTCTAGCAATACCTACAACATAGTAAACACAGGCTATGGGCCAAACACTATGCTTAACATTTATCTCATATTAATGAGAAATAGAAAAAGGCTCAAATAAAAATAAATAATAAATAAATAAATAAATAAATAAATAAATAAATAAATAAATAAAATAAAAGAAGAAGAAAAAGGGTCAAATAGAATAAAGAACATGTCTTAATTTTACTTAACTAATAAGTGATAGAGTTCACATTTGAATTCAGGACTGCCTAACTCTATTCTATCATTCATTCAGTGATTCTTTGTTGAGGACATATATGTGCGGGAAGTGAGGTATAAGATCTTTATTCTCATGGAACTTAGTTTTTATTGGAAAAAATACATAAAAATAATTTGACCTAGTTAAACCTCCCTTGAAGATGACAAGGCAAGTTCAAGTAATATAGCTCCATGTCCCTAATATAAATCTAAACCACTCTATATTTGGTGGTTATGGAAGACCTTTATTAAAAAAAAAAAAAAGCAAAGAGGTAGCATTTGAGTTGAATGATGAGGAAGAGTGAGTCATAACAAGCTCTGAGGGAAATATATTTCCTGGTAGAGAGATGTGCAAATGCAAAAGTTTGAGGCAGGAATGATATTGATGAGAACTACTAGAAGACCAGAAAAGGCAACCTACCACAGGGTTAGTTATGTTTCAAAGCCTCGTCTGAGGTTAGATCTCATATGAACCCATCATGAATAAGGCCATGATGAGGAGAGTTGGTTTTATTTCAAGTAAAATTAGAAGGTACTGGATCAGGTAGTGACATAATCTCATTCACAATTCTATAAGATCACATATGGTCTAGTGACCAGGCGATAGGTAGAGCAGGTGGGGTGGGGGGCAAAAGTGAAAGCCAAGAAACTATTTAGGAACCTATTGCAAAGGTTTAGGCCAGTGTTTTTAGGTCAATAGAAATATAATGCAACCCACATATATAATTTTTAATTTCTTATACCCACATTAAAGAAAAAAGAAACCAAGGGCACCTGGATGGCTCAGTTGGTTAAGTGTTTGCTTTCAGCTCAGGTTATGGTCCCAGGTCCTGGGATTCAGCCCTGTGTTGGGCTCCCTGCTCAGCAGGGAGTCTTCTTTTCCTTCTCCCTCTGCCCCTGCTCGTGCTTTCTCTCTCTCAAATAAATAACTAAAATCTTTTTTAAAAAGGAGAGAAAAAAGAAATGGGAAAATAATTTTAATCATATGGTTAATTTATCCCAAACTGTCCAACATATTCTCATATCAACATGTAATCAATATATGAAAGTATTAATGGGATATGTTACATTCTTCCTTGGGTATTATGCTTTTAAAATCCAGTGTATACTTACAACACCCAGTTTAGACTAGCCATATTTTAAGTGTTCAATGGCTTCATTGGCAAGTAATTATAATATAGAATGGTGCAGATACAGATGACCGTTAATGGCAGTTTTGATTAGGGTGATTGTAATGGGAATGGAAAGAAGCAGAATACTTGGAAAATATGATTTAGGATTATTGTAAATAAGAGATGCAGAGGAATCAAGGATGATGTTTAATGTTTTTGGCTTAAGCAATGTCTTAGTATGTTTGGGCTGATGTAACAAAATATCGTAGACTAGGTAGTGTGTAAACAACTGAAATTTATTTCTTGCAGTTCTGGAGGCTGGCAAGTCCAACCCAGATCAAGGCACCTGCAGGTTTGACATCTGGTGAGAGCCTACTTTCTGGTTTATAGACATCTGTCTTCATGCAGTGACCCTGCATGGAAGAGGGAGTGAGGGAGCCCTTCGGAGTCTCTTTTATAAAGGCATTACTCCCCTCCATGAGGGCTCCACCTCCATGACCTAGTCATCTCCCAAAGGCCCCACCTCCAAATGCCCTCATACTGGGGACTGGGTTTCAACATATGAATTTGGGGGGAAAAGAAATATTCAATCTCTAGCAAACTCAGGAGAGGGTGGTTTTATTAATTGAGGTGAATAGAAATGGAGGTTTTGTGACATAGTAAAGCTGGGATTTTATGAGAAAGATGCTTAAAAGAGTAATCAAAATGCCAGTGCATAACAACTAAAATATTGTTACCCATTAAAGGTAACTATGGCCTCTTCCCACCTACCTTCTTGCTGACACCAAAGAATATGATTGTCAATATGTGGTCCACTGACTCTGAACCACAAGGATGCAGATAAAAATGACAGTCCTGAGTCCAGTGACAATTCCACTGAATTAAAAAAGCAGAGTTTCTCAGACTTTAATGGCATGGTAATTTAACAATAGTGTACTAGAGCTATCTAGCTAGTGGTGTACTAAAGCTAGCTCACTGTTACTTGCCCTTGCAAGAGTTGAGAGTTAAACATTCAGAAATTTTGAGACTGTGTTCATATTGTATTGGTACCTTGACACTGACTGCAGTAGGAGTATTTACACCATGGGAATGGGCAAATTCTACAACTTAGGGCTTTCTTATGCCCAGAGAGTGGGATGTTAATTATCTGCAGGACACACAAGGAAAGGAAATGAGGACAAGAATATGACAAAAGCACCCTATACACACATATTAAATGTGCATAAATGTTTTCTAAAATATAGCAAAAGCTACACAAAGTAATGACAGAAAGGTAAATCCTTAAGTTTCAGAAATGAGAAGTTTAAAACAATATTATGCACTGGAGTTGAAGAACTTAGGAAATAAGATTTTAATATATTGAGAGAAACGGAATCGATTCCAGCATTATATAATATAAATATAATCCCAATGAATTACAAATTGGGTTTTGTGAATAAAGCCTAGAGTCCTGGAGGAGTTCTCTAATATTCTTGCTGATGATAAAGATATAGACTGAAAAATTGCGAGCTTTGTTGGAAAAATATAAAATTACATACGCATGCTAAAATTCAAGGGTACTCCTTCGAGAATTAAGAAAATACAAAGCATAACATTTTTTTAAAAAGATTGTATTATTTATTTGAGAGAGAGAGCATGAGTGGGGGTGTTGGGGAGCAGAGAGAGAGAAAGAGGGACAAACAGACTCTGCGCTTAGCACAGAATCTGACTGGACTCCATCCCAGGACCCCAAGATCATGACCTGAACCGAAGGCAGACACTTAACTGACTGAGCCACCAAGGGCACCTACAAAGCATTTTGTTTTGTTCCCCTACTTTTAAAACACTAGGGGAACAAAATAGTTTTTTTAAAAAATTAATCTACAAAATCAGGAAAGAAATGAAAAATAACTAAATATAAATACAAAATGACATGATGGAAAACAATCCATACCTCAGTAATCAAAGTAAATTTGAATAGATTAATTTTGCCTATTAAAAGCAAACATCTCCTAAATACACCATTTAGGGAAAAATTCACTTAATGATATAAAAATGTTTGAAACAATAGATGAAAAATATGTAATAAGCAAAAGAAAGCTTGTATAGCAACATTAATATTAAGTAATAAATTTTATTTATTTTTATTTATTTTTTTTATTTTTTTTAATTTTTATTTTATGATAGTCACAGAGAGAGAGAGGCAGAGACACAGGCAGAGGGAGAAGCAGGCTCCATGCACCGGGAGCCTGATATGGGATTCAATCCCGGGTCTCCAGGATCGAGCCCTGGGCCAAAGGCAGGCGCCAAACCGCTGCGCCACCCAGGGATCCCAGTAATAAATTTTAATATGAGTAGCATGCATAGGATACAAGGAACTTGCTTTTAATCATTAATAATTATAATAATAATGACACTAAAAACTACAATAATACAAATTAGTATAAACCTAGAAATAAGCCTTGAAATACATGCAGCGATAATGGGTAGACTACCAAAAAGAAAATGACAAATCTATAATTATATTCAGAATATCTTAAAGTATTTTTTCTAAATAAAGAAAGATCTGATTGCAAAAACAATAGTCACAAGATTTGAAAAGGTGTACTTAACAAGCCTGATCGATATGAATCTCTGAACCCAACTTTTAAAAAGATTTGTCACTTTCAAGCCCTCATAAAATATTTACAGAAAAAATGAAAAAGAAAAAAAACGTCTCTAGGCCAAAAAGAATATCAACACATGTAAAATCTTACTTCAAACCATTTTTCTTTAACTACGGTGAAATACAAGTAGAAATGGCTTTAAAAGTAGCCCCTAAACCTACTTGTTCAGAAACTAAAAATTAAACTTTTATATGTGTCATGAACACATAAAAGAAAACACAACACAGATTGCAAAATACTTAAAACTGAATCACTAAAATACTACAAACCCAAATCAGTGGAATGAAATTCCAGTTTTAAGATATCAGGGTGGAGACAAGTATGTTTTTTTACTTCTTGGAAATCACCCCAACACAAGAGTGAGAAAGAAAGAAATGAATACAGGCATCATCCTCAAGGAAACAAAGAGGCATCTGTAACCTGGAACCACAATGGATGTTCAAGGGCTGCCGACTGCACTGATCATCAAACAGGGACCCGGGGAGCCGGAGCACACACCTGCACCCACTTTACATCCGACAAAGGCAGGAGGACACGGCTCTCCACAGTAGGTGGGCACCCTGGAAGGAATAACCCTTATCTGTTGTTTGGTACAACTAAAACTGAGTAATAGCATTGGCAATGGGGACTTCTTGGGTCTGTTTGGCAAAACAGGACTTCGGGGCGATGGGGGGGTTGGAGTTGGGGGGGTTAGAATAAATAGGGAAACATCCAGATCTATACCCCATAGGTGTAGGAAGCAGTCAGCAAAGGAGGCGGAATATGGAGCAGAGAGTTTAAGTTGTAAGCAGCCCTGCAGATGGCATTCTCCTTCTCTCCCACTCATACACACACACACACACACACACACACACACACGTGCACACACAAGGTCATAGGAGCTTTACTGTCCATCACTGAGGATTGTATCTACCAGGTAACACAGCCCTGTCTCTTCCCCCCAGCCCCCACCTCCAATATGCGTCCAGCAGTAAGTGATCCATGGACAATTCACAACATACACAGACAATATGTAATAATAAAAAGGCAACTAGGATCGTCTCTCTGTGTAAAGACAGGCATGCAAAAATAAATAAATAAATAAACAAACAAACAAACGGCATGCATCTATGTGAAGACTGCTGTTTGATGTAAAAGAAATGGGCAGACACTGCTGAGTATGGAGGAACTCAGGGAAAGTATTTCCCTAGAGCCCTTCTTTGAAGAAATGGCTGGAGGAACACTCAACAACAGGAAAAATTCTGCAGAAGTGTCAGCCAGCCTAAAGCTGCAATGACAATGGGTTTAGAATGGGTACAGAGTTAAAGATTATAAATTAGATAATATAAATGTTATATATATCTAATGATCTGTCAATCTATATATATGTGGTAGAATATATGGCATATTATATGATATATTTACTACGTACCCTGTGCGTGTATATACACACTATATATATATATATATATATATATATATATATATATATATATATACACACACACACACACACACACATACCTTGGAGATATAACGGTTTGGGTTACAGACCACTGCAATAAAGCAAACATCGCAATAAAGGGAGTCAAATAAATTGGTTGGTTTCCCAGTGCATATCAAAGTTATGTTTATACAGTAGTCTGTTAAGCATAGAATAGCATTATGTCTAAGAAAGCAGAGTATATACCTTAATTCAAAAATATCACTAAAAAGTGCAAACCGTGATCTGAGCTTTCAGCAAGTCATAATCATGGATCACAGATCACCATAACAAATATAATAATAAAGAAAAAGTTTGAAATATTGCAAGAACTACCAAGATGTAACACAGAGACATGAAGAGAGCAAATGCAGCCCAACACAGGTTGCCACAAACTTCAGTCTGTAAAAGAGTCAATATCTGCGAAGCACAATAAAGCAGCGTGCAATAAAATGAGTTTTGCCTATATAGTATATATACAGAGTATGACATATATAATACAGTGATACATAAATATGTGTGTGTGTATGATCAAGACAACACATCAAAAAAATCAAAATTTGGAAGAGGAACAGAGATAAAAATTACGAGATACCCATCATATCCTGATTTTTTTATACCTGGAGTTTAAAAGATACAAATTAAAGTATATGAAACAAATAATAATGTAAAATTACAAGTATGAATGCAAGTACTAAAGGAACTACAAAAATAATCTTGTACATTTGTTACATTTTAGTAACAGTGCAGGGATGAAAAATAAAGAGGTCAAGTGAAAAGAAGAGCAAATGGAGTATTTTAGTTGCCCCATCAGTATTCTCTAGAAGAGGGAGTTGAGGGATCCCTGGGTGGCGCAGCGGTTTGGCGACTGCCGTTGGCCCAGGGCGCGATCCTGGAGACCCGAGATCGAATCCCACATCGGGCTCCCGGTGCATGGAGCCTGCTTCTCCTTCTGCCTGTGTCTCTGCCTCTCTCTCTCTCTCTCTCTCTCTGTGACTATCATAAATAAATAAAATAAATAAATAAATAAATGTTTAGAAGAGGGAGTTGACAGGAATGTGTACGTTCTGATTGCAGAGTCCACAAGAGGGAAAATTAGCTAGTGAGACGTTGGAATAATGAGAAGGAGCCACCCAACACACAACAAAATTAGGGGGAAAAAGCAGGGAGCAGGGATACATATGGAGAGTATAACTTAGATCGTAGCTTGGACTCTCAGACTTTATCAACAGATGTAAATTCTATAAAAATATAAAGGCAGGAAAGGAAATAAAAGCCTCTGAAGAAAGGGTCTTCAGAGACTTAGAACAAATTATTTTAAGATTTGTGTGGAATCAGAAAAGACCCCAAACAGCCAGGGGAATTTTAAAAAAGAAAACCATATCTGGGGGCATCACAATGCCAGATTTCAGGTTGTACTACAAAGCTGTGTTCATCAAGACAGTGTGGTACTGGCACAAAAACAGACACATAGATCAATGGAACAGAACAGAGAACCCAGAAGTGGACCCTGAACTTTATGCTCAACTAATATACGATAAAGGAGGAAAGACGATCCACTGGAAGAAAGACAGTCTCTTCAATAAATGGTGCTGGGAAAATTGGACATCCACATGCAGAAGAATGAAACTGGACCACTCTCTTGCACCATACACAAAGATAAACTCAAAATAGATGAAAGATCTAAATGTGAGACAAGATTCCATCCAAATCCCAGAGGAGAACTCAGGCAACACCCTTTTTGAACTTGGCCACAGTAACCGGAGAAGGACAAACAGTGTATGTTCTCATTCATTTGGGGAATATGAATAATAGTGAAAGGGAATATAAGGGAAGGGAGAAGAAATGTGTGAGAAATATCAGAAAGGGAGACAGAACATAAAGACTTCTAACTCTGGGAAATGAACTAGGGGTGGTGGAGGGGGAGGAGGGCGGGGGGTGGGGGTGAATGGGTGACGGGCACTGAGGGGTACACTTGACGGGATGAGCACTGGGTGTTATTCTGTATGTTGGTAAATTGAACACCAATAAAAATTGGAAATAAAAGCCTTTCCAAGACTAGATTATAGCTCTGTACTGTAAAGCTCAGTGCCCCCTGCAACTCTGCATTACCCATCATGACACCAGCACAGAGGGATTTAACAGAAGATGTAGAGGGATGGTGGGATGGGCCTAAACATAAAAATGTGGAGTGAAGATTAACCAACAAATGAATGTTCAAAGGAAATAAGGATTCTGATTTTACTGTAAACAGAGATGGATTCAGAGGAAAGGGCATTAAAATGACTACATAGTGAACATGAAAACTCTCAATCCACAATGAATATCTAATAGGTATGAGTCACATGCACCACACAACATACTGGCAAAAGTCTGAAGACAAAAGCTATGGGAAATACTAAAAGTACACAAAATCCCAATAGGAGTAGATGGCAACTTATCTCCCCTATTGCCCTATCTCCCCTTATTAAGAATGAGGATTAATAATAAGAAAATTAAGAACTCTAGAAAAAATAAATGAGATCTAATAGTGTGTGAGTGTGTGTGTGTGTGTGTGTGTGTGTGTGTGTGTGTGTTTAACTCTAGATTCAGGACAAAGAAAAGAAGCCTTTACAAGGGCCTATGTGATACTCAGAATTGATAGTATATAAAGCCACCATAAAATCTTAGGAAATTCCAAGGAAGTGAAAATAGGACAGTAGGACAGAGAACATTTCCTCATCAAGATAAAAGATATGGTAACAAAATTAAAGAGAAAAAAAAAAAGCAAGGAAATAAAAATCTATAAAAACTTGACTGGGTGGCCCAGGTGGCTCAGCGGTTTAGCACCACCTTCAGTCCAGGGCCTGATCCTGGAGTCCTGTGATCGAGTCCCGCATCGGGCTCCCTGCATGGAGCCTGCTTCTCCCTCTGCCTGTGTCTCTGCCTCTCTCTCTCTCTCTCTCTCTCTCTCTCTCTGTGTGTGTCTCTCATGAGTAAATAAATAAAATATTAAACAAAAAAAAACTTGACTAAAACCAAAAATAAAATCCAAGATTATTGGAAATTTATATAGTAATGAAATGTCTATTAATAAAATGCAAACCATAGGTTAGCATTTGTGAGATCCAATTAAATATTTAAGAGAAAAATTCACATGATAAATACTAAAACTGATAAAAATGAAGACTAGCATTCAGCTTAAAAAGATAAAGGAAATATAAATAAAATCAAAAGGAGAAATTCCAAAAATAAAGGCAGTCATTAATGCATTTAGAAATATAAAGGAGAAATTACTATAACAATAAAAAAAGCTTGCAATGATTGCCTACTTAATCTCTGCAGGGCATTACTAGATCGTATTTGATTTAATTATTTTTTTTAGGGCATTACTTTAAATGGCTTCAACATATTAATTCAGTTTGATTTTAAAGTCCTCCATAATAAGAACCAAGAAAATTAAAACTACTTTTTGAATAGACAAATCATTCGAAAGATTAGTTAGGGAAAAAATGGAGAGAAATAAAAAATACACAAATTCAGCTATAAAGATATGAATAAAACTACAGATCAAGAATTTTACAAAGATCAGAAAATATACAATACCATTTCCTGGGAATATTGACATTTTAGATCGAATGGATACTTTTTTTTTTAAGATTTACTTATTTATTTATTCATGAGAGACACACAGAGAGAGGCAGAGACAGAGGCAGAGGGAGAAGCAGGCAGGCTTTCTGCAGGAGCCTGATGCGACACTCGATCCCAGAACTTCAGGATCACACCCTGAGCTGAAGACAGACGCTCAACCACTGAGCCACCCAGGCATCCCTCAAATGGAAACTTTTAAAGAAAAAAGTGTGAATTAATCAAAATTGGTACAAGAAAAATTGAGGCACAAGATATCAATAATTAATCCTTTAATCCTTAAAGCTCCAGCAAAAAAAAAAAAAAACAAAAACGTAAAAACATGCTGGAAGGAGATTTTTCACCATTAGTCACTCACAGGCTCTCTTAGATATATTTTAACAACAAATTGCATACTATGTGAGGATCTTACAAATAAGAGAATTTCCATAGAAATGGACAAACCGATCCGAGGAATGGTTTGGGGACCCCAGGATTGATCCACGTACATAAGAGAATTTATATGATAAGTTAATGATTGCAAATTAGTGTGGATGAGTCAGCTGTGGATAAAGGTTACTAGAACAATTTACACATACGTGCTGAAAAAAAAATTTAAGTAAAAAAAAATAATAAAAAACGAGCAAATTACTGTAATAAGTAATTCACAAAAGGCGATTTCTGAATGGCCAATAAGTCCATGAGAGAAGGCTCACATGCTCTAATAATTGGGAAAATGCAAAATAGCAGGATATCTTTTCACACTTATCAGATTGGCAAAACTGAAGAAAAGTCTGGTAATACCAGCTGCTGCAGGGGATATGGAGACTTGGCAGTACTCAACCACTGTGAGGGAAAATCATGCATTCACCAAAAGACCAATTTGTTTTCTCCCACTCTGAACCCTCTGCCCCACTCATGTCCTTTGACTTAACACCTGTCCCAAGCCTTAACTTGGGAAACACTTTCTAAGACCCTCTCACTCCTCCCAGATGATATTTGCATTTATTATTATTATTATTATTATTAATTTTATTTTTTAAAGATTTTATTTATTTATTCATGAGAGAGAGAGAGAGAGAGAGAGGCAGAGACACAGGCAGAGGGAGAAGCAGGCTCCATGTAGGGAGCCTGATGTGGGACACGATCCCCAGACCCCAGGATCATGCCCTGGGCCAAAGGCAGGTGCTAAACCACTGAGCCACCCAGGGATCCCCAATATTTGCATTTAAAAAAAATCCACCTACAACCGATTTGCATTTTGGACCCCTCTCTCCAGCCAGACTGGGCATCGAAATGATTAAAAGATTATCAAGGAATCCCACAATTCATGAAAGGATACACATTTCCCTTGTGCTCTTCTACTGCATTGACTGGTCTGTGTGTTTGGGGAAACATATCTCAGATTTAAGCATAAAGCCACAGCTCAGTTATTGCACATAATATACAGACCACCTCAGCGGCCAAGTCACTTGGGCTGGCGACAGAGTAGCTGCGGAGAAGGCCACCTCCCCCCTAGGAAGGAGGGAATGAGCGTGAATCCCCCCCAAATCCTCTGTACACATCAGGTTCACTTGGTGTGGCTCGGAACTTTTATTTTATAACTGACCCACATGGAAAGAGTTTTTCCACGTTGAAATCAAAATGGGTGGGATTGGTTTTGTTTTATTTTAACTAGTTTTCCTTCGTATGTGAGATTTCTGGCACATGGCCTGAGAAGTCTGCTGTAATGAAACGCATTTAGTGTGGAGAAGGGAAATAAAATAAAATAAAATAAAAAAATTTCGTCTTCTTTTTAAATTTTTTTTCCATGCCTGTAAACACTCCATTTCACCTGGCATAAAAGTTGTTCGTGACCCAAGGCTCAGAGGCAAAACAGGTTTGGACCCAAAGGAAATAAAGAGCGCTCTTGTCTTTCCTGTTCCACGGAGTGATTTCACTGATGGAGGGGATTTGGTCTCCAACAGCTCTGTCCCCCCCCCCCCAAGGTGGCCTGCCCCAGGTGGAGCAGGTGTGATGGGCAGGGTAAATCCCAGTGACACCGGCCAATGGCCTTTACCCTCACCTGACACCACCCTTGCCATGGGGTCTTATGGGTGAATCCTTGCCAGTCTATGGCTTCCAGTGCTGTTTGTCACTTCTCCTTGGGGGATGCGGTCATGGGTGCAAGGTGAGCTGATTTTATCAGGGGATGCAGGTAAAGAGGCCAGTGGATCAGGCTGTATCAGAGGGTGATGGGGTGAAGGAGACGGGGAGCGGGCTTTCTGCCTTAATCACCCTCCTGGGCCCAAGACAGAAGAGCACAGGTGCGTCTGAGCTCCCCAGGGTTCTGATTATCTCATGATAACCACATCCTCGCTCATTCCCTTACTGCTATTTCCACCCCCCTGGGTTCAGATACAAAGAAGTGATTTAGGTGGCAGGACTGACTGACAAAAAACCGTCAGCCGGTCGGCACCGTGACATTGGAAAAGGAGAATAGGCACTTTCCGCAGGTTGGGCTGCCAATGGGCCAGTGTAAGCAAATTAAATGCTTCCTGGACAGAAGGAGGCTCCCGCAGCTGCTCGTGTTTACATTTTTCAGTGCCCTTTTCACAAGCAATTCAAAACCGAAAGCCTACCAGCTCACACTGCTCTTTCCAGAGATAAAGGGCAGGGAATATGTATCCCTACTCCCCAGACACAAGGTCCTTGGCCAGTGCCTGGTGATGGAGTCAGGGAGGTCAGGGGCCACATCCAGATGAATCTAGAGGATCCGGTGCAGCAGTGGTAGAGGTCTGACTGCAGGCAGAGACAGGAAAAGCCTCAGGCCAGGATGCTGGAAGCAACAGATGAGTTACTTGTAGGATAATTCCACATCTGACTCTCAGATAAAGGGACTGTCAATATTTCAACGGAATTTAATTCAAAGTGAGGGATTATGATGATGCTGATGTCCTGTTTTTGGACTGAGTACTTTTAAAAATCTGTTTATTAGTATAATGTGCATGGGGTTTGGGTTTATTTTTTCCCCCTTTGGAGAACAGAATTAAAATAGGGGATTATGGAGAAATTAATGGTAATTTAGCCAAAGATGGTTTTCTGACTGAAGGAAGAGAATGGGAAAGAACTGCTGATTTCAGCCATCCTTAAATGCAGAAGGGGTGAAGCTGTGTAATCCTTCCAGCTTCCCTGTTCTCACAGGTGGATACGAAATATTTTGAACGTTAAAGAAGCTGTTCTCTTGCAGATAAGTGGTCTGGTTTTTTTCTTCCGGCTTAACAGTTTCCAATTAGTCAGAGTTCTTATTTTCATCTTTTTTTTTTTTTTAAGAGCCTAAGACTGTTTTGACTGCATATACTAAGCTCTATCCTAGGAGCAGGAGATGTATCAGTAACGTGAAAGCCACGCACACATCAGTGAAATACTAGGACTGAGATTAGGATTAGGTGACTGCCTCAACAGCGGGAACGAGGACTCTTGTGACGGCATTCTTGGCAGCACCATTTCGTTTCCTGGGCACTTTCGTGGACAGATGTGCCACTAAATAACACACTAGTACTCCGAAGCAAAGTCTTGCAAAAACCTAACCGAGCCCTGGTGAAATCAACTACACTGGTGTAATTGGAATGATGTAATGAGGGGTGATGGATGGCTCGCCATCCTTGTGGATAGAACCATTTTATATGACATCTATTCAAATATCAGATTTTTAAAATAGTTACACACTCAACTTTTCCTTTCTCAAAAAAAAAAAAAAGAACTTTTCCTTTCTCTAGGGGGATCCTCTTGCAGTTTCTATTTTTCTCATATGCAAGTAGAAGTCCCCTCCCCCTCAGATCCTACACACAGTAAAGGCTTGTTGGTCTTAATACTAAAAAAAAACCTACTAATACTAATTAGTTATAACTAGCAATACTAATAACATAAGGAAGTCATCCTTTTTCTCAACACTGAGAGTTTTGGCTTTTCCCTTCTGCAAAAAAAAAAAAAAAAAAAAAAAAAAGGAACAAAGGAACAATAGCAAGAGCAACAAATATTTAAAGTATTCCCTTACTCAGGCAACATGAATTTAGAGATGGATATGGATTATAATATTAGGAGTGAAAGAAAGTTCATCCAGAAAACATACATCACAGGAAGGTAACCTAGGAAATAATGTGAAATACTGCAAAAGAATATGGGCCCTTGCAGGCAGCAACTGTAGGAGATGCTTTTTACTTACAACTAAAAAGATACAACTGAAACATGGCTAATATTTAAAGTACACTGCTATGTATCTAAACATGATAGGCAAGTTTCAGTCTGCTTATGGTAGAGGAAACAGAAGGTATACATTCATTTTACTACATGAACAGGGTTCCTAAATATGGAGAGCATATTTTTGTAAAGAATATAAACAATTTTAGAGTTTGTCTTTCTAATTTTCCAGTAAAGTCCAGGCTATTGATGGTAAAATGACTCGATGCAAATACATATTAAGTTTTCATTTATTTTTCCTGCACTATTCCTGAACACCTGAATGAAACATTTCATGAATGGAAAGTTAATCTACCCAGACCTGGATGCCTAGAGCACTATGAGAAACTGGACACTTTTTTGGATTTAGTCGACCACATAGGAGCATTGTGTAGAAAGCTTAAGATAGGGACTTGGTCTTAAAGCCCAGAGTTTGATCCATCGTTGAAATAATCACGGTGTTTTTCTTTTTTTTCTTTTTCGTTTGAATGGGTTCAAATCACTGGCTTACTCAATTTTCATTCAGAGCTTAATGCACTGAGCAACCCCCAAGGCACAAAATTTTAAACGTGAAGTGATTATTTCTGATGACAAATGTTCTTACTGACATCTGAAATGTGGCCATTGTATAAGTTCTGTATCTCCAGAAATGCTTTTGGGTATGGTTGTATTTGTCCACAGCACCGCTGCCTGTGCAAATTTCTCTATTATTTTTCATTGAATATTTTCCCCAAGGAAACAAAGAAGAAGCTTAACTTTTTTTATTTTATTTTATTTTATTTTATTTTTTTATTTTATTTTATTTAGAAGCTTAACTTTAAACCGGAATTTAAAACTTTAAAGTCCTCTTGAAGTTTTGTGAGCAGCTTCTTTTTTTCTTTTACTCTATTAACAGACAGGTTTGTAGACATTCATTAGACGTGAAATAAGCATGCAAGTTTAAGATCGACAGGCATCGTGTTGGTCCTATCAGAACAGTGGTCAGCCCTATGAAAGTACAACTCCAAGATGAGGTCGTCTACTTTGATGGCTTAATCCCTGCCTATGGAACGCTGAAGTTGCACAATATGAGTAAAAGAAAATGAAGAGCAAGATAAAGTTACGAAGCAATTACAATTTAAGAACTAGAGACAGTTGCATGCGTTGGCATTATTATCTTGGTAAATTTTGTGATTTATATTAATTATTAGGGTAAATAACAAGCAGTACTTTAAAAGTATATTTAGGGTAATGAAAAATATCAGTATAACAAAGACCCATTTTCCTACTAGTGCATGTGTACATGAAAAGCTTAAAAATAAGTAAAAATATTATTTGACTAAGGGATATAGCTAATTCAAAAAAAGAATATGAAATTATGTATCTGCTGATGCACTTATTTTTAAGATTAAATACAAGACGATGATCATAGATTTTGCTTTAGCAAAGCATCGGCATCCCATCAACACGCATTTCCACGAGATACAATATCCAAGAATCAGGCACAGTGAAGGTATTATGACACTAATGCTCATAACCAAGTCAGAAATTAATCTTATAACAAATCAATCTCAAGGTTATGTTAATTGTTCTTTCCTATGAGTATCAACTACCAACTTTCAAACGGTACTCAGACTTCATCTATGGTCTGTTCTGGATTTTTCGCATTGGAATTTTTCTGTAACCTATGTTCTGTGTTAACTTCCCTAGAATTGATTCTCAGCATTAGCACCTCCATATTATTCCACAAGTAAAGTTCCAGCACATACAAGTATGCTTCTTTATTTTAACTCTTTCTCTTTTGGGATTTTGTGCTAAACTCAAGCAGGAGAAATGGATTTTTTTTCTTGGTGTGACCACATTGATGTGGCTCCATCTGAATTTGCCTCAGGCTATGAGGGAGGAGACAGTATGGCATGACTGTAAATGAAGAAAAATAGGGAAAATTAAGCAAAGCATCCTGTTTACCTTCAGCTGGAAAGCCGAGTAGAACAACCTGCTAAGCCACAGCCTTGTTTTTGGACAGATTATGCATTTCGTTAGCAAAAAGGTGGTTTTCAAAAGCACCTTTTTGAAAACATAATCACTGGACATGAAGAAAAAAATCGTCATTTTAGGGACCGTTCCTGGAATAGGCAGACCTCTTAATTTATTTTAACTACTTGGGCAGGGATATTTCAAAGACACAGTCTCTGGGTATGTTGGCACCAAGATTAAACTGGGCAAGAGTTGTATCTTAAGTTCTTTCCTTGGGGAACATCAGCCATGTACTACCTCTACAACCATTCTTTCAGTACTTCTAAATATGAGTAACTCTGCAGATTATCCTGCCTCTATAAACAACCTGGAGTTATTACAGATGGGGACAAAATATTTTGTGGGGTTTTGTGGAAATTTACAGTGGAAATCTTGTTAAACTATGCACAGACTCTATACATAGTGGGGGAGTCTCAGCTTGAGAAGCTAAATGGGATATTTGCCTTGCACTTAGGCCACTTCTGTAGAGCAAACTGACTCTCAAGAGAGACTAAAGAATCTTAAAAAAAATGGAAAAAGAAAGTTGAAGTCCATTAAGATTGGTTTAAGGTAAATTTTAGAGTCAAAGAGAAGAGGTAATTTCACAGAAGGTCTTGACTCCACAGATTCATGTCTGGTAAGAGTAACTTTTAATACAGTGTTAATAAATGCTCACTTTTAATTTTCCAGCTAAGTTGGTGGAATCAAACTTGTCCAGGAATTAAAACAGTGAGATCCTAATGCTGGCACTAATCTAACTTACTATGTGATCTTGGGCAACCAACTTACGTTCTCTTGTTTTGTCAGACTCATCCATAGTCTAGAGGTGTTAAAAGCTAAAATGAGAAGATACTCCTCTTTGAAGAAGTTAAACACCATCACAATGCCCTACGGGACATATTTTGGATTATATATTTAAATAAGAATATTTATGTTATGTAGCAATTGTTCGCTTTAATTGCCATCATAATAACTAGAACAGAAGAATCTTAGAACTGAGATAAAAACCTAGAATTCACAGGGTACAATGATCTCCAGATTATTTATTTTGTCAGCCAAACCCTTAATCGAAGAAAATCTTACTTAGGAGTCCAGCGTTTACACCTGTTCTGAGTAGAGTTGCTCTAATATCTGTAGTCAGCCCGGTGTCCATTCCACGAACTCACAAACAAAATATTTCACTTGTCCCAGTTCTAGGTCCCTCTAAGCCATCCCCATCTCCTGTACACTGAGGTAAACCTTAACTTGTTTATTCCTTTCTATAGATAAAGAAGCTGAAATCCAGAGAGATCACTGTTCATTCAATAAATATACGCTGAAAGTCACACTGCTGAAAATCAACCAATTAACTAACAACAGAGTGGATGTTAGAGCCCGAACATGCAGACCCTCTCAGGGCAGGGCATCCCTTTCTTTTTCTCACTGTTTCCTTTTATGGTCATGGACACACACAGACTTAAGAGAAAAAGAGATCTTCAAGAGTCTGGTAGCCCGGAAAGTTGCGGAGCACTGATTAAACATAAAGGGTGAAGTCTTTCATCTTCACATATAAATCTAGGTCTTTGATCAGAAGATGAAGATCTCCAACTACCTTTGACAAGGAAGCAATGGTTATCCACCTAAGCAGATTAGGGGAAGACTCCACTATCTTCGTGCATCCTGATTCTTCAAGGGAATCCAGCTCTTTAAAACCCGCCTTGATGTGTTTGGGACTCAAATAAATTTGTTTTTCAATCTCTTTCCTTCGCAAAAGTAAAAATGAAGGCAAGTAGATGTCCTATTTGTGTTGTTTAATATCTCTACTCTAAAATAAGACATGATGAAATAATTGTCAGATCTATCTTCTGTGCATAATGTCATAAAAATGAACACATCTGAAAAGGTTAGTGATTGGACTCCCTCTGATTTAGAGCATGCTAACAAAAGGAGTACATTTCAACAAGTGTTTTAATGCCTACCATATGCCCAGTTAAAATCCAACTAGAAATGAGCTGGACTGAACAAGCAATAAGGCAAAATTTTTCTCTCACTCTTTTTCTCTCCAGGAATGTTACCCAGGAAGATGTGTGACTAGAAGGAATAGCGTAAAACAAAAACAAACAAAACAAATCAGGAAAGCCCTTCATCTCCTTGGCCTACGAGTCTAGCGTAATTGTACTTTTATATCTTCTTCCTTAATTTGTTCTCTGTTTTCACGAAATTTGCAAACAGCTACAGGGTGAGGTAATACCAACACAAGTTTATTTTTTGTTGGTAAGTGCTTATAAAATGGCTATTGCTTATTGTAAGAAAATTAATAAAATATAAAATTACAAAAAATAAAAGGTCATTCAGAAATTGAATAGAATTTTTTTCATTTTCTGTGCAAATATATATGTATGTGTGCATACGCACACATATATAAATGTGTATATATAAATTTATATATATATTTAAAAAAAACTTAGAGTGATTCTCCATGATGATGGTAAGGTCACATGATGTGGCACAAAGAACTCTAGACTGGAATTAGTAAGCCTATGATCTAGACACTACTATTTTGCCATTAGTTAGATGACTGACCCAAGCAATCCCCACACCTCTTGGATGTCAGTTTCCTCTTCCATGAAAAAATAAACTTGAATTAAATACATTAAAAGTCCTTCACAGTTAAAATGATGATGATGATGACGATGATGATGGTTATTATTAATAATGAGTAATGGCATATGATGTATAAAATCATAAAGGTCAAATAAATAGATGCGAACTGCCTTCATGTATGGTGCCATATGAACGCCTGCAGTCCCTAGACTTCATTATGTCAGGACTTGAAGATAAGGAAACAGAATCTCAAAGAGATTACGTGTTAGATCTTTCAGAGGCCAGTAAGGACAGATCTTTGCTTTACATTTTCAGTGGCGAGGCTGTGCTGCAAACGCATTTTTTTTTTATTTTTTTTTTTTATTTTTTTTTATTTTTTTTGGGGGGGCATTAGAAAGGGATGTTCACTTTTATTTTATTTTTTTTTATAAATTAATTTTTATTGGTGTTCAATTTACCAACATACAGAATAACACCCAGTGCTCATCCCGTCAAGTGTCCCCCTCCGTGCCCGTCACCCATTCACCCCCACCCCCCGCCCTCCTCCCCTTCCACCACCCCTAGTTCATTTCCCAGAGTTAGAAGTCTTTATGTTCTGTGTCCCTTTCTGATATCTCCCACACATTTCTTCTCCCTTCCCTTATATTCCCCTTCACTATTATTCATATTCCCCAAATGAGTGAGAACATACACTGTTTGTCCTTCTCCGATTGACTTACTTCACTCAGCATAATACCCTCCAGTTCCATCCACGTTGAAGCAAATGGTGGGTATTTGTTGTTTCTAATGGCTGAGTAATGTTTCTAATGGAATATTACTCAGCCATTAGAAACAACAAATGCAAACGCATTTACTTTTGCTACCTGGATTGAAATCCAGTTCCAGCTCTGAGGGGTAAATGTCACATATTCACACATAAGCCTGCTTGCAGGTTCAAGCTATTGCTCCAGTAATCCAGAAAATGAACATATGAAGTTAAATGGCTGCTACAAGTCCAGTCGGCAATGAGACAGGGAGTATAACAGTCATTCAAAGGTACTTCAGTACTAGTTTGGTTATCAAGATGACACCTAGGAACATCTGCATATTTGCAACAGGTCTTTTTTTTTTTTTTCCTATATGTTTACCTAATTCTCTCCTGGTGAATCATCCTCCTAGGAATGAAATGACTAAAAATTCCATGAAGGGTTGGGTGTCTTTTATTTTGGGAAAATAATCCAAAGCCTGCAGCAAGGGAGCCATGCTCACTGGAGGTGCAGGTGGTATTTTGGGAACATGAGCGTAGGTGGAACCCTTAGGATACTTGCCTTCCCCTCTACAAGCTTCAGCATGGTGCTGTGAGAAGGTCCAGTGGATAATTGGAAATCCCCCTATACTTACCACTCAGAAATATTCTTTTGGCATGTTAGGTAAGAATGAAGTCATATTTAAGAAGTATCTTACTATGAAAGTCTGTATTATCTCTCATCAAAACCTCATGAGAGAAAAGCTCTAACTCCACACACTATCCAGTTTTCTCCAGTATTATTACACACACACACACACACACACACACACACACACACACACACACTTCTGTATTTGCCCCAAACACACTGGGACTAAGGAAAGATAATCAGGGTGTGCCCTCTTAGGGATTCTGGCTCTGTGTCAAAGCTGGCTAACTGCTATCCACCCACCTCCAGATTTTCCCCAGAATGTTGAATTTCAAATGGATTTATCCTTTTCTTTGTTATTGCATTAAAAACATACTTGAATGGGGCAGAGGCTGCCATGTTCTGCCTCAGGACTATTGGATTTAAGATGAGAGCCTTTTGGCAAGAAAATATCCAAGAGTAAACTCTGGTGAAGAAAATAAGTCATTGCAGGGAATTTAGAAAGCACTTAGCTTTCAAACCAAGACCGATGGCAGATCATTATATCCTCTGGCTGGGCGTGTGTCCTAAATATTTGGGTTTACTTGATGTCTTTCTTTTGTTTGTTTTGTTTTTGTTTTTGTTTTTACTTGATGTCTTTCTTAAGCAACTCTAGTAAGTTTTAATTCTCATTGTATGGATGTGTCATCAAGAAATTTCATTACAATTACAAATTTTTCATCTAGAAGTGATAGAACATTTAATTCCTAACATAAGATAAACCAAAATTATTTTGCATTTTAAATTATTTTAAAACATATTATAGATATGTTTTATATGGCTTACTACTAACAATAAGCATACACAAAATATCTCACTCCTGCCCTATCCACATTTACCAGTTCCACAGTCCTTAACTTTCTCATCTCATTTGCAAGCATATTTACTAGGTTTTTTGTGTATATATTTCTACTTCTTTTTAGAGAAGTAGAAGCAAATATAAAGACACATTTTTGTTCACTTTTTATTTTATTGTGATAAGAATATTTAAATCTATCCCCTTAGCAATTTTTAAGTGTACAATATTGTACAGCAAATCTCTAGAACATAACCATCTTGGATAAATGAAATTTTATACCCACTGATTTGCAAGTCCTCATTTTCTCCTGCCTCCTGTCCCTATCACTGCACTCTTATTGGAATGGCTAATTATTAAAACAAAACAAAAGACAAATGTCAATGAGGATGTGAGGATTTAGAACCTTTGTGTGATATTGGTAGGAATGGAAATTGGTACAGACATTATGGAAAAAAAGTATGGAGGTTCCTCAAAAAATTAAAAATAGAACTACCATATACTCTAGAGATCCTACTTCTGGATCTTGACCCAAAAGAGCTGAAACCTGAATCCTGAAGAGACATTCGCACTCTCATGTCCATTGGAGCATTATTACAGTAGCAAAAATGTGGGAACACCCTAAATGTTCATGAATAAAGAAAATGTGATATATACATGCAATGGAATATTACTCATCCTTCAATGAGAAGAGAATCCTGCGATATACAACAGCATGGATAAACCTTGAGAACATGATGAGAAGTGAAATAAGCCAATCATAGAAGGACTGCATGATTTTACTAACATGAGGTATCTAAAATAGTTAATCTCTGACAAATGGTCATGAGACTTGTTATGGTGATAATTTTGTAGTGTATATAATGTTGAATTACTATGTTGTACACCTGAAACTAATAGGATATTGTACATGAATTATACTCCAATTTTTTTTTTTTAAGTAGGCTCCAAGCTTGGTGGGGAACCAACACGGCGCTTGAACTCATGAGCCTGAGATCAAGACCTGAGCTGAGATCAAGAGTCAGACACATAACTGACTGAGACACTCAGGTGCCCCAATTTTAGAAAATTCACACAAAAAGGGCAAAAAGATGTTAGGTTTTTCTTTCCTCTCTTTCTGACACAGATGGTAATATGTAATACGTTCTGTACTTGGCCTTTCTGTTTTTCATTAACACTATATCTTGGGTATTTTTCCAAATTGGGACACAGAGTGCTTGTTCCTTCTTACAGCTCTAGAGTATGTTACGTCCAACTGTTAATTCAGCTAGTTCCTAGTAGTAGACATATCCTTGGATGGTTCCCGATTATCTGTAATAAAAATATGTTTCCATCTAGGTAAATATATAAGATAAATTCTCATAACTGGTATGTCTGAGTCAGAGAAGGACATGAATTTATAATTTAGATAAATATTGCCAATTGGTACATTTTGAAGACAGTTGTTAAGTACATGAGACACAAGCATAAGATTTTGTTCTTATCACAGGATCTGGCAAAGAATCAAATTTGATCCAATTATACAGGGTTACTCATCAGAATTGTTTTGGGGAGCTTTTAAAATACAAATTCCTGGTTCATACTTTGGAAGGTGTGAGTCTTAGGGTCTGGAATGGGGCCTAGGAATCTGGATTTAAAGCTTTTCCAGGTGCTTTTGATCAGGGTGGTTTTAAGATCTTCTTAGGCCTCAGGTACTTAGACTTTTGAGATTACAACCTATATAATGTAAAAGAAAATAAAATGTCCAACATCCCACATGTTAGTGTAACTAAAGGATTTCTATAATTTAGCTTTCAACATCATTAAAAATTTTGATTTTTATAATTTTAATATTTTGGAATCAATAAATATTTCCCCCCTTATCAGTTTAACAAGGTCTTTGAAAGATTGTAGGTCACAAGCACTCAGTATGAAACAGTTCAGATGCATATTTGTAAACTGCTGTCCGTTCTCATTCATGGATGGAGGCAATATTTTTAACCCTTACTTAGCTTTTCTCTATCAAATGCGATAGCCACGATTTCAGATTCATAATTTTATTCACTCTACTTCTTTGGAAAATGTGAAATGCATAAAATTTTGATGGTTGGTCACTCCTCACCCAGCCAAGGGTGGCTCTTGAGAGGATCCATCTAATTTGCTCTGCTAAAACAAGGTGGCTGCAGACCGTCATCTTAAAGGGAATTAGGCTAATCTAAGAGAAGCCAACATTTAAAATAAATCTTAAAGAAATAATTTTGTTGAATTTCATTATCATCCCTGAAAGTCTGGAATTTAGGAGCCAGTTGTTATTATTTTTTTGTTTCCTTAAGTCATATCTAAGATCAACATGGGTCTCAAACTCCCAAGATCAAGAGCCACATGCTCTACTGACTGAGCCAGCCAGGCGCCCCGGCAGCTAGTTATTTTTTAAGTTATAAGTAATGTGTCTAAACGACAATCTGTGACAAATTTTGTGGGAAATTTATCTCAAGGAGAGTTTTATTGTTATTGGCTGAGGTTGGGCTAATCCACTGGAGAGGAAGGGATTGTTGTGTCTGAATAGACATAGCCTTAACTTCTGCATGGGCCAGACAGGATTCTTCAGAAAATATGCTACAGATTTAACCAGATTCAGACCATTCCAGCAAGAAGAGGGGATAAAGTCAGGGAAGAGGGAGTGGGTGGGTGAAATTAACATTTCAAGCACTTGCTCTGGGTTGCAATAGCTGAAACACAATGTCCTCTGATGCTCACTTCATTTGTCTGTTCGTAAGAATGACTGTCAAAATCTCCATATATGACTTTTCTCAGATTTTTCCAAAATAAATAAATAAGATGGATGAAGGTGTGTGTGTGTATACATGGAATACTACTCAGTCATCAAAAATGAAATTTTACCATTTGCAACGATGTGGATGGAACCAAAGGGTATTATGCTAAGTGAAATAAGTCAATCAGAGAAAGACAATTATTATATGATCTCACTTATATGTGGAGTCTAAGAAACAAAACAGAGGAACATGGAGTAAAGGAGGGAAAAATAAAACAAGACATAATCAGAGAGGGAGGCAAACCATAAGAGACTCTTAATCATAAGAAACAAACTGAGGGTCACTGGAGGGGAGGGGGGTGAGAGGACGGGGTACTGGGTGATGGGCGTTAAGGAGGGCTTGTGATGTAATGAGCACTGAGTGTTATACACAACTGATGAATCACTGAATGCTACCTCTGAAACTAATAATACGCTGTATGTTAATTAATGGAATTTAAATTAAAAAAATAAAGTGGTAAAGGGTACTAGGGGCCAAAATGTGCTAATGTACTGGTATAGCCATTATATGTGAAACCATATATATGGTGAAATATATGTGATACCCTACATATAATATATAATAACTGAAATATAAAAAATAATCAGTCAGCCACATATTTAGGTTCTCTTCTATGTCTTTGCTCTCTTTCACTTTCTTTTCAGAAGTAAAATGGATTGTGCAGATCTCATGTTTGGGCCTCATCTACATAATTATTTAGGAATGCGGAAATCTAAAACTCATGAGAGAACTTAGATCATAATGATCACAAATTATTGGTTTCTTCTTAAAGGAACCTCACCGACCATGGCATATCTATAATGTAAAGTTATGTGACAAATAACAGCTTAGCCTTTGGGTGGTTTACACTGTAGCCCAAGGAAGAAAGTAGTTTCTTTGAGGAATTCTCTAAGTATAGCCGCATTTATTTTCATAAAAAAGAAACTGGCTCAAAGCTTATAGTAAAGACACCCGAACACATGTTTATTAGTTCATGGAACCCCCTTTTAGAAAATATTCTTGAATATAAGCGTCAATTGTCCCTCTATCAGAAATCCTTATTTCTGGAAAGTTTAGGAACACCCCCAGATTCATAAAGCTCTGTTGTCTTTCATCAAGAGTCACTCATATTTCAAATATCAACAAATGGCACAGACTGAGATCGCCTACATGCGCATGGCACCTGGACACGAAGATAGGACTTTCGGAAAGAATCGAGCTACTAGATTTCCTTCATCATATTTTCATTTAAGTATCGCACTGCATAATGGAGAAGCGTGGGCTGAATGCAGAAAGCCAGGTAAACTTTCCAAGCAAGCGTGCAGGGATACACAGGATGGAAACTTTTAAAATTCCATACAGTTTATTCAGGCAGAACCAACGATTTTAAAATGAACAGTGACAGATCAATTTTTAATGGTAACTCTATTATTTTTCTCTATTATGAATACTACGTGTTAGCCGACCATGAAAATTATGTTGACATTTGAAAAGCATGTGATTAATTGTAGCAGAACAAACATTCTGAGCGCAGCCTCCGTTTAGGAAGGCGATACCAACCACGAGGCCTGATTAGAACATTGTTGGCACCTATAGGACTGGTCTTTTTCTCTTTTAAATCCACCAAATGTTAAAGATCCTAGGTGTGCTGGTGATGAACTGATAGACGTTGGAGGCACAATGGATTGCGAAGATGCTGTTGTGAAAACACAGCTCTTCGTTCAACTAAAATCTAAGTACATTTGAGAAGTGAAACCAAATCACCTTACAAATTCTGAGGGGTAACACAGTCCAACATGGCCAAATGATCCTTACAGTTTATAATCTCCAATATTCTTCCAATTTTGCTGCAAGTTTTGTGCTCAGACATTACAAAACAGTCACTGTGTATCAAAGCACACATGTGAGAAATTTTATTTCTCGTGCGGCGTAGTGATGTCATTTAAACTTTGTTTTTGTTTGGTTGGTTGTTTTTCTTAAAAAATAAAAATAAAAAATAAAGATTTAGAACCGTAGCCATAAAATAATGAGATGGGCTTTCATAATATTCAGCCATCCAGGGGCCAAAATGTGCTAGTGGTGTCAACCACTATGGTGTCAACCAACCAAAATGGGAGGTGTCAACTATGTCGAGACATCTCTAAACTCCAGATGTAGTCCAACTGCCCATTCTCTTTGATAGTCTCACCACTTTTTAATAGATGATGTGGGGATATACTATTTAACCACAAAGCAGAGAGCGCTGAAACAACCCGTGGAAGAATTGAACTTCAAATTCTATACTCCTCAGGGTCATGCTCAAGCTACCTGAGTTAAATGATCTGGAATATACGAGGTTTGTAAAAGCCACATTTTAGTCTGTCATTTCCAAAGAAAGAAAGGAAGACTGGGATAAGTCTTTGATGGAAAAGGAAAAATCAAGTCAGAACCTGATCATAACTCAAGCAACCAAACTAGCTGGCTCTGTTGGGAATACTGCAATGTGTCTGAGACTGCCTTTTCACCAAAATCGTACACAATTCAATCTGGGCTGTAAGAAAGTGGTGGGTATTAAGAAGTGAGAATAAATTCAATAGTGTTCATCATGTGAGGGAAGCCAAGCTTCGTGGCCCAGTTTTATATAAAACTGGGGGAAGTAAAGTTTTAAATAAAACTGAGGGGAAAATACAGTTATGAAAACAATACGCTTAAAGCCCTCTCATGTTTTTTAGCAGGGACTGGAATGGTTAGATCTTCAATCTACAGGCCTAGGATGTGTGTATGCAAATTTTTAAGAGTAAAAATTTCCTACAGGATAATGAACCACATATTGCAGGAAAAAAAGAGTATGATGTAACATCATACTCATAGGCTCAGGCCTGGAGCAACAACATCAGTATGTGCTAATTCTAGAAAGACATTTCAACAAAATTACTTTTCTTGACTGGTGGTAATGAAGGCACCTTCATCCTGACAGTCTCCAAAGCCTCCCTAGATCAACAGGAAAAAAAAAAGAAAAAAAAAAAAGAAAGAAAGGGGGAGCCTGGGTGGCTCAGCCCATTAGGTGTTGGACTCTTGGTTTCAGCTCAGGTCATGACCTTGGATCGAGCCCCATGTCCTAGCTCTGCACTCAGTGCAGAGTCTGCTGGAGATTCTCTCTCCCTTGACCCCTCCCCCTGCACGTGTGCTCTCTGTCTCTCTCAAATAAATAAATAAAATCTTAAAAAAAAAAAAAAGGAAGGAAGGAAGGAAACAGCTTGAGGTAGAAGATTCTGCTCGGAAGTAAATGGCTGGGTGAATAAGATCCTTAGAAGAATAGGATCTCTAGAACAACAAAAAGGGAAAAATTATTTCAGTGTATATGTGTCTTATTACGAAAACATGCTCTGTGTCCGCAAATCCTTATTTACGTTTTGCTGACGCCCACTTTGGATGCAAACTGTGTTGCTTGTTATACAAGTGAGGATTCACATATTCCTCTTTATCTTTGTGTGGTGTGTGTGATTTGAAATGGCAAGAACCACTGTAGCTCAGTGACTGCATAGGAATGAACCAAAGTGGGTAGAATTTAGGTAGTGTGAGGTTAGTATCACGGTTGTGTATACATTTTAATGACTATGCCATACATCCTCATATGTATTCAGATTTTATATTTCTTTTGAACAAGTGGAAAACAACCCAATGCATTGAATATTGCCCCTACGAGAAGCACCGTAAATCTAGAGAGATTAAAGAAATCCTCACTTTTGAATTTCGCTCATGTGTTGTGGGGCTTTCGATGGCTGTTCATGTGTAGATGAATTTCTTTGCACTCTGCCCGGAAAACTTACACTTATTTGCCTTTGGTGTTCCTTAGTCACTACAAGGTGTCTAAACATAGATTAATTTTTGGTTATATTTTTAAACTTCTGGTTTTTGCATCTGAGCAGCACATATCCATCAGTTCTAGAAAATTCTGCACCATTATTTTTTAAGCATTGCTCACGGAGGAGGTTTTTGATTAGGTTTTTGGTTTTGTTTTTCCCCATGTGTTTCAATAATATAATATTGAGAGTTTTTTGGTGGGACTCTGATTTCTCTCTCATTTGCTCTTTTCTGTGACTTCCTTGTGGGGTGATTTGTGGGTAAGTCATTCTAGAACAATTTTGGGTTCACTGCTGCGACACACCACAGTGGTACTACATCAGTGGCCACTGACCTTGATAACAGTTTTTCCATAAATTTTTTTGGTTTGGGGGTTCCTGAAATATGAAAATAAGGTAAATTTAAACTTTAAACTTGTGAAATTCTTAGGATTTGTGGTATGTAGGGTTTTGTCAGGGTTTTGTTTGTTTGTTTGTTTGTTTGTTTGTTTCAGCCAGAGCCTGGCAAATATAGATAAGTGTCCCTGTATTGCAAGTTTCATTTATTCACTATTCCCTCACCTTCTGAAGCTGCTGCCTCTCAAGGACCCCAGCTTTATGTAGAGATCTCAGTGCTTTGTAATGTCTCCGAATGGACAAAATAATCCAAATTCTAGGTTAGTGGGTCTGACAAATACTTCTGGAGACTTCTAAAGCATCACATGATTATTATACTGCTTTCCAGTTTCTACTTTTTTTTTTCCAACCAATTTCTGTGTATATTTTGCAAGTTTTTCCAAAAAAAATAAAATAAAATAAAAGCAACTATGTCCTATTTATCCAGAATTTATGGATGATTATAGGGGAGGTATTTTAAATTATTGCAATTTACCCCCTTTGCCCATAATATGTATGATTTTTACAGTTCAAACATCCTTGCCTTTAACTCTCTGGCAATAAATCAAAGTCTCCCTGGTTTTAAGATGCCCTAAACCTACCAGAAAGAGGAGCACATGTGCCCCCAAATCATCTGACAACACATCTGAAGCAGAATCATATGATCCATCTAGTTGGGTGTCGGCAACCTCTGGTGGGTTTAGCTGCTGCCATCCCTTGAAGTAAGAGGTTAGACCAATGTCCAGCAGTCTGTTCTCCTCCAGGTTCGAACTTTTAGAATGCTATTTTTTTTTTCTTCCTATAAGGTCAGGCTGCCATGTTCTGTTCTTTTCTCAGAGCTTTTCACATATCCCCTCCCTGGAGACATGTGAGAGGCAGTCTGGAAAAACATCAACGTTATGTATGTCAGAGCCTGCTTACACAGGATGCCAACAGATGGCAATATTTTATCATTATTACACAATCCAGAGACCCTCCATTTGTGGCCTCAGGGAGCCTGAGGAGTCGGCCCTTTGGTGTGACACATGTCACCGAAGCTTCACCCCCCATTAACTGTTCTGTTGTTTGTGATTGTTAAGCTGCGTGTCTCGCCGTGTGTCACATTCTTGACTTGGACAAGGGTCCATTAGTAAGTAGCATCTGAGTACCGTGAGTCATAGAAGGCCCCATTCTTGGAAAAATAAACACTGCACATTCGGCTGAGATTAGAGCCACTGGCTGGAGGTGGACTGGATGGGGTTTCATGTAAAAGGCTGTTTCTGTTATTCATCAAGGCCCTCTCTCCCCCTATCGATTGTTGCCTGGCGTGTGCTGTTCCCAAACACAGGCCTAGCGCTCACCTGGTCTCCGGTGCTACACGGGGCCTGGTCCCTGACAAGGGAAGAAGGGGGTCTGAGGGGAAAATAGAAGCTGGAGATTTCAAAAGCATCAGGAACTCTTCTGGAATCAACTTCATGATTTCCAGTGAAAGATGTTTTTGATCTGTAGATCTATTTTCCAGCGACTTGGTCCTGATTTTTCTCCCTTATCATTTCCTTCCTCCCTTCATTCCTCCTATTTTATAAATCCCTTCCTCTCTCTTTTTCTTGTATCTTTCGGGACGTCTGTCTTTTTCTTCCCTCCCCTACACCTTCCTTCACCACCCTTTCAGACTTTCCACATCATCCCCCTTTTTGGGTTCTCTTTCTCTTCCCAACTTGCATCTCCAAACCCTGATCCACAGGACTCCAGCCCAGAAAAGGCATTCCGGTTCTTTGGAGTTGGCACCAAACGGTTATCACAGCCTTGCCAACCCCACCTACACAAGGAACTGAATTAAAAAAAAAAAAAAATTCCCCCCAGCTACCATCTAACCTAGCCATTGCCAGCATTATAATTTTAAGTCATCTAATGGTTAAAAACTGGCCTGAGACTAAAGGGAGTCAGGCAGATAAATGTTCCAGGTTGGGTTTAGGGAAAGTTTTGGGGTTTCTCTATGTACATGCAACTTTTGAGGCTATATTTCAATCCTTGATCCCCTTAGCAATCTGGCACATTTGCTGTTTGTGTTTCTCTTTTCTAACTTTTTTTTTTTTTTTTAAGTGAAATTCTGGCATTTCTTCCAGGAAGGAGGGAGCAGGAGGGCTTCAGGCTCTGCTGGGAGGCACAAAGGCGAAGCTGCACGAACATCTTTACAGACCATCTACCCCACTCAATATAGGGTCATGACCATGTAGTCAAACAACCAAGGGTCAGAGGGGAGAAAACAGATGGGGAGCATAGACTCCCAGATCACACACCTTCTTTCAAAACCTGTTTCAGAAGGCGGTTTTCTGTGAAAGCAGATTTCCGAGGGTAGTGCTTTTATAAACACTCCACTCGTTTCTTTGGCCTGGGAGAGGTGTTTTGTGTGGGAGCATTTGCCATCAAACAAGGTTTTATTGAATATCCCCCTTGTTGTTGTTATAATAATCCATGCTGATATAAACCATGCTCCATAAAATGCCACAATACACATCCACTGGGCAACGCCGCAGGGCAGGCTCAAGCCGAAGCTCCTCAGGCAATAAAAACCAAGACCTCCAGAAACATGCTGCCATTTATTTCCCCGTAATGTGCTTTCTCTCTTTCTCTCTCTAGGCAGATTTTCCTCGTGTTGAAAGGGAACCTCTGGTCAAAAGTCAGCAAGCAAAGTTGTAGAAAGCTTTGATAGTCAGTGAAGTGAATCATGGCTACACATGGCAGTGGCATGCACCAATGGAGCCTCTTGCTGGGTGGACCTCCCTCTAAGAGCAACTTCTGGTCATCAGTCAAAGGGGCCCCCAACGCGTTTTTGCACAGCCAATGGTTTCACCAGCTCCACGGTGCCTGGGTCCCAAGCTGCCCTTTTCCACAGGTATTGCTAAAGCAAATAGCAGACGGTATTTACTGGGTGTGATGCTTTCAATCACATTAATCTAGCCAGTAAAAAAATTTATGACCAATAAAAATTCCACCATGACATGGCTGATTGGAGGGAAGGCTGCATGATGGAAATTCAAGCCACGCCTCTGCCTCTAGCTAGACTGTCACAAACCTTGGAAGGAAGTAGGAGTCGGGAACGAGAAAGACAGAAAGTCTCTGGGGTTGTTAAAACTAACTCAAGGGTAGATGGATAAAACTCTTAAATCGTTTAATAAGTCCAAACGCTTCAAGTTTGGAAGCTGATTACCTGAACACCTACTTTCAAAAGCTATCTGGGGTGGCTAGAGATGTAGTCCTACATCTACTAGAAAATTATCCGGGGGTTCCTTCTAGTCCCTTGATCACGTGATTATTTGTTCATAATAAAATCAATATTTTTAGATGCAGCACTTGAAAAAGAGCTATCAGGATGACTGGGTGGGGACTCTCTATCTGGTTTGGAGCCAATGGGGAACGCAGCTTCACATGCCGTCTTTCTCCTGCTGGATTCCTACATGGTTTACACAGATCCAGAAGGACAATGACTAAGCTCTATTAACATTTGTGAGTCATTCCTTCTTTACCCAATCCACAGTGACAGTCCTCAGACTGCATGGTTTCAAACACATTCTCTCCAAATCCTACTGTTCCATGGCTTCTCCCTTGAGTGGGCAGCTGATCCAATTATTTGTTAATGATCCCAGACCACACATGGCAATGAGGATGTTATTTTAATGAATTTATATTGGAAGCCATGCCACTGGGAGTGAGTACCTGATTAGATAATTGTGGTTAATACTTCAAGTAGCTTATCCAATATCCATTATCCCATTCTTTCTTAGTAATAGAATCTCAAATTTAATCTGCGTGGCAATGTGCCCAGCCAAAAGACTTTCTTTGCAAAATCCCTTGTTGCTAAGGGTGATCAATAAGACGTAATTTGAAGTTTGTGTGTGAGACGTCTGAGAAAGCCCCTAAAAGGGGGGGTAGAGTGTTCGCATTTGCCCTTTCACCCTTCTCTAACTTCCTTTTATTTCCCACCTAGAGTGAAGACCCAAAGGCTAGAACTCCAGTGACACCTTGGAATGTGAGATGAACTTAATTATGGAAACCTCTTGATTAATAATGAGCAGACAGACAAAAGTCCTGGGGTCTCTAAGGACTCGACCATAGGATCTGATCTCTAGACCGCCCCCCCCCAGCCCCCGGCCCAAGCTGCTTTCTTTTGAGAGGAAAGAAACTTCTGTTGTTTAAACCACTGTTCTTTCCAGCATCAACACCGGATTCCTGATCCCAGATCAGAATCACAGCCCTAGAGATATAAAAGTTCTCACCCAAGGTCATTTATTTACAGCCCCCCTTCCCTCAACAAATGAACACTCAAATATCGCAAACAGATCAGCAACTTTATTTTATAATGTTTTTTCTGATGATAGGCAATTTCCTTCAAAACCCAGCACTTTACACCTGACCTTTTACAGATAGGACACACTTTAAAATGTTTGCTGGAACATGGCTGGCAGCATGAAGTACTAAGCAGATCATGGCTTTTATAACTGTAAAGATCATGCTTTTGCATCTGAGATATCTCACTAGCAATATGACATTAGGCAAGTTACTTGACCCTCAATACTTGGGATTACAAAAGGAGTAAAATACTATCAACCTGGGACAAGTATTGACAGGGTGGCAAAGCATATATTTAAAGTAGACATAACATAGCAGGTCTTCAGAAATTCAATGTCTTTTGCCTTCCACTTCTAAATTTGAAATTTTATACTTTGAGTGTGTGGGTTTATGTTCTCTTAATTTAATTCATGCTTGGAGACAAGGACAAAAATCCTTCTGCCAACACTTTACTGACCATTATATTTTCTCATCCCTGCTTCCCCAAATATATAACCCTATTACCCCTCAATGGTCTCCTCTCTGTATCACTATTAAAAATGAAGACATCAGCATACAAAAATTAAAAACAAAAAACAAAAAATCCCACATATTCAGCCTACATTAATTTATATATGTATATAAATTAATAAAAGAGCAGCCAAAAGGATAGGTTAATATGAGTTAGCTCATTCTAACCCCAACAGCTGATTTTCTTTTAACATGTATTTTTTTTTAAAGACCCGGCAACCCTTAAGGTCAAGGCATATGATTGTCTCTGCAGATTTTGATGGTACTGCCACAATATATGAAAATTAATAGGTATTCAAGGAGATCTCTTCGAAAATCATATAACATTGATAAATTAAGCAGTATTTTATTTGTATCATTCAAGTGGAAAGAGCATAATCCAGTATGCAGTGTTGAAAGGGTGAAAACATGGATTCAGACAGACCCACATGCCCATGGATAAACTGACCTCTCTTAATTAATGGTAGATATCCCATAAGGTTGCTGTGAAAGTGAGACAATGCACATAGAAAACAGAGCAGACTGCCTGACGTATGGTGATCACTCCAGTATGGGTCCTTCTGATCACCATTATCACCCTTAGCATAGGAAAGAGTGATGGCTTACCAGTCACATGAACTTTCTTCCCCCCTCCTCCCACTCCACGATGAGAGTTTATTTCCTGGACTTATTTAAAGATTGCTTTCAAGTCCTTTGTTTCTTGTCTCTCTAGCAACTTTAAAATTATTTCCTTTCGAAAGAAATGGCAAAATGAAGCAATAAACTGGCAGTTATGAAAAAATGTACACATAGCCCTTTAAGTTAGAATTTGTAAAAGTGCCACTTCAGCAATCTTAAATTGTAAATTAAGTTACACTTAGGTATAATTCCACGGAAGGGTAGATAGATAGCCTTGGTAAAGGGACCTGGATTTGAAACCCAATCTCACTTTTTTGCCCACTATGCAAACTGGCCTAGTCAACTTGCGGCTCAAAGTTGCAGCCAGAAAGCCTGCCTCTCACATTTTTAGGAAAACTGCGTGAATACACATGTGTAAAGTACCTACAAATCTGTGACCTGGTAGTCACACAAGAGACAGTTGCTTTCTTTCTCCAGTTATGTCTCGTTATCACGTCCTTGTCTACCAACAAGGTTCTGTCTCTACCAGGAAGGATGAAAAGGTCTTTCTCACCGGGAAGTCAGGAATCTTGGTGAATTAAGAAGGAAAGGAAGGAGAAGGAAAGTAGCCGGGTCATTGAAAACACAAACACTGAAGTATTCTGTTTTGTTCATGCTACCGTGCCAGTCCTCATGCTAGTTTCAGCCTGGCACCTCATTGCTGTCTAGAGGTAGTACTTGAAAAACCACACCCAGGCCTGGGATCCCATCACAAACCACCACCTCTTACAATAACAGTCTCTATCCCCTGAGTCTTTGTGTTTCTCAAACCTCTGACATAGGAAGTCATCAGGGACAACGCCCCAAATTAACCAAAATAGTCTGTAATAAAGGTTTTCAACCATATGATTTGGGACATCTGGAAATCAAGATACCCCACTTCTATAAAATCCAAGGTAATTTTGCAAGTACTTATATGCCGCGTTTCAGGAAGGACACAAACAAAAATTGTCTTAAATATTTAGGGAATTCAATGTTCCCTTGGAAGAGTCTCCAGTGCTGTTAGTCTCATCTTCATGGAAAGAGGGGCTTCCCTAAAAGGAGTAAACGGGATATAAATTTTTGCTCACTGTTCATATTCAGAAGACATAGGAAAGGAGCAATCCTGATTGGTGCTCGCACATTCAACAACACCTCTGACTACCTTGACTTTGAAACTCTAGATGCATTGCTGAGCTCAAAAGCAAGTTTTTTACTTTGGAGCCCTGACATCACTTATTGGGTGATGAACTGAGCATGTCATTAAGGAACTGAGAAAACTGCCTAAACCCATTTTTGGAATGGGAACTCCTATTTCAAATGACCACCAATACTTAAGACTATTGCCCTAATATCACCATCTAAGGATATTAAATGTTGAATCTGATTATTGAGTGATGACACAGGTGGTCCATTAAATTCTCAGCAACCTAGAAGAACACTGTTGTTGTTGTTGTTGTTTTTCTCTAGCATAGCTTTGGCCAGTATCTTAGTCTCCACAAGCTCCATGTGGCTAGAAACACCATGCAAAAACCCTTGGTATTGCTAAGTCAGCACGACATTCTCTTGGAAATTGCTGTTCTCCAAAGCCAATTCTGTGCAATTGAAGAGTGAATAAAGACACTGATTCCAGATGAGGGTTCCTTCTAGGGAAAAAAAAAATCTTAAACACATACAGCCATGCTATTTGGAAGCAGATGGTAAATGTCATCTTCAGTAGAAAGGTTTGGCAAGCCACTGCTGGGGTGTCCAACACACCTGGATTTCCCCATCACCACTGTGCCTGTAGATCATACTCTATGCTCCCTCCAAGTCCAATGCAAGTTTAAACATCCACTACTTTTCCAGGCTTTGCATGGTTTGGGGGCAAAATGACCACATATCACACGATTTCCATCTGAAATCATGGCTTGGCCTACATGTACTGAAAGCTTTGCAAACTTCAGCGAAACTCTAGACTTCCCTGGCCTTGGTATTGGGGCTGGCAGCAGAGGTTCCCCACAGCTGTGGCAGAATGACTGGGTGAATGAATATTTTCATTTTCTAAGCAGGTCCCAGCTGGCCAGCACTTTCAGAAGCAGGAGTGGAGGAGAAGACAAAGATTCAGAAGAGAGAGAGAGAGAGAGACGAGGGGGGGGGGGAGGAAAGAAAGAGAGGTGGACGTTGTGAGATAATAAAAATTATATTCTGATTCCTAAATGTATGGTTTTGCCTCTATAGAAATACAAATTTCTGAAAATTTGGGTTAAGACTAAGTTAGAGCCCCAAGCAATCAATATTCCAAGAGCTCTGAGATTTTCTATAAAAAAAGAGCAGTACTGTTGCCACAGCCTGGGATTGTAACCATCCATGGGCCAGAATGCCAGGGAGCTGGGCAGTAGGCTATTTGCCATGAATAGAGGGAAAAGACTCCAGCACTTTCTCTCCTACTGGGAATAATCTCTTTAAGCACCGACTTCTGTGTGGGTAGCATGGCAGTAGGTGGCAAGAAATGAATCTGGTTTGGAGATGTTTAAATGGCTCCCAGAAGACAGTGCCTGCAATCTCTTCTTTACTCTCATTAGCATCAAAGCAAAGATCTGTGTTAGTTCAAAGAAACAGGGTCAAAAGACAAGGCGGGGTGGGGGGGGAGGGTCAAAAAGTAAGTGTTCTTCACTTTGCTGAATTTTACCACTAAATTATGGAGTCAGTTCCTGGTTTAGCTTCAAGTCTATGTAGTGTTTATAACAATAGGCAGACAATATCTTTATTTTTGAGAGTTATCAGGGTGTTTGCTAATATTTTACAGTAATCTATCTTTGAGCAGAAGGCTATGGAAAGTGTTGATGATGAGGATTACATGGATGGTTGGGTTGCCAGATAAATACAGGTGTCCTGTATTTATATTTGCTGAATCTGGCAACACTAGGTAAGAAGTAGTTATTGAGTTAGGAGATATTTTGGGAAGCAATTGGAAAGAGAAGAGTTGACCCCAAAAGAGTTGGACTGAATCCCAAAGTTTTTTGTTAGTTTTAACGTGTATATATAGTCCTCGCTTCTTCCATACTCTTCATCACCCTCTTGGGCCCACAGGAGACTCCCTAAAAATGCTAATTGATTGATTCATTGATGGATAAAAGAGAAAAAGGCCAAAATGAAGCCAAAGTAAATACGGTTTCTGGTTTGAATGTTTTATTTCATGGGCCAGATTTGGGCATGCATTTCACCATTTGGAACACATACTTTTGAAACTGCAAAATATAATGCATTTTAAAACTCAGGTACCTTTTAAAGTCCCACCCTGCTAACTCTCAGGTTATTATTCATGCTTATATCTTAATGGATTCCACAAATCAAATTTTCATTTTTCTTGGTGAATATGGCTGATACTTACAAATGAGTATCATTTACTCCCACTGCAACCGCCGCCTCCCCCCCGCCCCAAACCTCTTATGGAGCCAAAAGCCCAAAGCTATAAATATAGAACACCACTGTTAGGAGGCCTTCTTTTCCGTCTCCTACCCTGCCACCTCAGAAGGTAATGGATTTCTCTTTTCACAGTGTTAAAAGGATCAGTAAATCATTGGGTCACCTATTGATATGAAAGTCTTTTCCTTTGAAATGATTATTGTTTTAGCAAATTGCAAAAGAAAAATACAAAAGAGCAAATAAATCAAGAAAAAATTACAACAGGTTTTTATGAAGTATGGGTGGAGTGGAAAAAGTGATCTTGGCTTAATTAACCACACTTAGTCATAAGATGCAGGAAGCAGAGGTTTTAAAAAGTCCAGTTGGGGCTGTGTTTTATACACACACACACACACACACACACACACACACACATGCACATGCACACATATACTCATATACACACACACACATATATATTTTAAGGTGTTAATTTCCATCACATCACTCTGTGCTGGGTTACCAGGAAAAAAAAAACTGCTGAATTTTGACCTTCCTATGAAATGTTAAAATCACACTCCCTTTGGAAGGCACAACTGTCATGAAATATTTCTGCTGCATAGTCACAGAGGAGTATCTCTGTACAGGTAACAGATGCTCAAGATATAGGTGCATATCGCCTGAGGAAATAAGAGCATGATTATCTGATAAGTCTGGACTTCCTTTATATCAGTAACATCTCATTTTTACCTCTGCTTGTTGACTCATACCATTACCTGTGGTATGAGCTTTAATATCCCAATCCCTACAATCTCCTATTGCCAAAAAATGTCAACCATTTCAATTTTATGGCTCAAGTCAATCCTCCTACCTTATTGTGCCACTAAATTCTCCTTCCTTAATTAAACAGCTACAGTGCTGATAACTGATACTACGCACCTGGTTAGCCACTCTAACACTTGATTATTAAATCCCTTGTATTATCTTTTCTCATACATGTACCTCATCTCCAAAATTACTAAATATACCCTAAGGACTGACACCTCTCTGGGGTGTTTGGGACCAGTAATCATCCACCCAGAGAAATAGGTACCATACTTGCAGAATGATACAACATACATTTCTTAGTGAAACTAAATATTATTATTTCAATCAACATATTTTAAGGAAACGTGACACATTAGAATGAAGGAAGAAGACTAAAAGGTTAAAGCAAGGTGGGCACTGTATCTGTTTTCTATAGAGGTAGAATCAATAAGAATATATATATATATTTTTCCTTTTTATTTATTTTTATTTTTTATTTATTTTAAAGACAGAGTATATGTGCATGCATGCAGGAGGTGGGGCAGGCCGAAAGAGGGCTAGGGAGAGAGAAAGAATTTTAAGTAGCTCACTGCTGGGACTCCCAGGCAGGCCTCCATCTCATGACCCTGCTGCTGTGGGTACTGCATTCCTCCCATGGACCCTGGGGTCCGAGAAAGAGAGAGAGAGAGAGAGAGAGAGAGGAGAGAGAGAGAAGGCTGTCAAGCTAGAAGTTGAGGCAAGATTTGATGTTACGGTCTTGAGTCTGAAGTCTGCAGGGCAATCCAGCAGGCTGGAAACTCATGCAGGATTTCTTTTTCTTTTCTGGTAAGATTTTATTTTTTCAAGTAATCTGCACCTAATACAGGGCTTGCACTTACAGCCCTGAGATCAAGAACCACACGATCCACTGGGCAAGCCAACCACTGCCCCTCATGCAGGATTTCTATGTTATGGTCTTGAGGCTGAACTCTTTTTTGCTCAGGGAAACCTCAGTGGTTTGCTCTTGGGGCCTTCAACAGATTAGATGAGGCCAAACAAACATTATCAAGGGTAATTTCTTCTAATTTAAAAGGAACCGATTGTAAATGTTAATCACATTGGAAAATACCTTCACAGCAACATCTAGACTACTGTCTGACCAAAGAACTAGGCACCATGGCCTAGCCAAATGGACACATATAGTTAACCACAACATGCACTTTGTCATTTACTACAATATAGGTACTGGTGCTTTGCCCAAAGCAAGTCCCTGTTTCCTCACAGAGGTCTTCTATGCAACAAATACCTGTTGGTGCCTATGATCACCATAAAAACTAGATTCTTTAAAAAATCTTTATTAAGTTAATTTAAAATAATTTCTTAATCACACATCCTTGTTTGAAGGGGATGTTAGCATTTAATTGGTCCTGGAAAGAGAATACCGGAATGCAGAAAGAAATTTTTAAAATTGCAAAATACATCTATTACAGTGCCCACCTTGTTTTAACCTCTTAGTCTTCTTCCGTCATTCTGAGTCTTCATTCTGAGACTCAGTGTTCAGCTTGAGGAGCCATGCAAGAATACCGATGTCTCTTTTCCAGATCGACTGATAAAATTCAGCTGCAATTATTGGGCATCTGCACAAAGCTTCATCCCAATGTGAGTGCCTGATGGCAATGATATGTTGTTGTCCTCGAATCCGCACACACTAGCACATTGCTATTGGCTACAGTGCAAGCTAAGGATGCATGTGCTAAGGGTAGTAGAATCAGAATAAATTTATGGGCAGAGAGGGTTTGGGTTTGCTCAACTGTCCAGGAGCATCTATACTTCCTGAGAGCATGTTAGAAATGCAGAGTCCTGGATGCCACTCTAGACCTATTCTATCAAAAGTTATATTTTAATAAGATCTCAAGGCAATATTCATGAACATTAAAATGAGAGCTACTTTGAGCGTCCAGAATCCTGTCTTAGGTAGGAAGAATTCCTGATACCATTTTTATCCTTTAGCCTGTGGGACATTTCAGCCTCTGAGACACCTTCCCTTTTATTCCCATTTACCCATGTAAAAATAGGGAAGCCCCAAAGGAAGATCATATTTCACAGGACTCTGCCCAAACTTTCCTGATCACAGTGGTGTGCATGCGTTTAAATCACAGTCTGTAAAGTCTAGAACATGCGACTAGAATCAGGCTGTATGAATACAACATTATTTGGGTCCTATTTCTTTCATTTTCTTTTTCTTCTTCTTTTTTTTTTTTTTTTTTGTGGGGGAGCCTATTATTTTATGCGCTGGGAAAAAGCAGCAATGAGATGTTAATTCAGTGTAAATTTTATCAACGTACTTAGTCATGAGTGCCAATGACAATGGTACTACTAATTGCCCCGCATGCCTTCAGCAACTATAAGCCACAAGCAGAGGTAAAAAATGAGGGATGAAGAAGAAAAGAATAAGTCATGAGTAAAGGGGAGAGATCAAGGTAAAAGAAAAGAACAAAATAAGAGGCAGTCTTATTTTGCCCAACATTGTAAGTTTGAGATATTTGCCAGTGAGGCAGTGATGTATGAAAACTCTTTAACCATGACCCAGATTGACTAGCCATGACATACAGATTCAAACAGATCATGATTTGAAATCCACTTCTATTTATTAACTGTGTGATTAACTTCTTCTTGGCCTCATTCTTTGTGCAATGGTGATGAACATACACACAGTTTTGAGTTCATTTATAAGATTATGTATAGAAAGCACATGTAACAGTGCATAACATAAATGCACCTTAATTGAATGGTGACTCTCTAATTATAACTTGGTACGTGAATTTCCTGTGCATTTTATTTGATAATCAGAAATTAATTTAGTATAAGGCCATACGCCACACACTTGTAAAAGGAATGAAGTTGCCTTCAGAGTGTCAGGAAAAGTAATCTTTGTTTTATCCAAGCTCCTTGGATAAAAGCTAGCATTTGACAGATATGTAAAATAGACATGTACTGACGTGAGTATTATAGTCTGAAAAATTAGTCAAACATTTTCTGGCAACATAAGAAACTGGCTATGCCATTTGGTGTCTCTATTATCTAAGTAAATGGATTCCTTAATTTAGACTCCATTGATTGAGTTTTCATTAACGATAATGATTAATGATTGAGTTTTCGTCTTGTATAATCATGGAGTTGGCTGCCAGAGACGGGACTAAGATGATAAAATGACAGTAAAATTAAAATTTCTTGTCTACATTCAAAGATTATAAAGAGTTTTTAGAAGGCAGTCTTCTAAATATCACTGTAACACTAGGAAGGCCTAAAGTGAGACAAATAGGTAATATTTTCAAGTTGTACAGAGTCAAATCATGACTTAGGGTATTTCATAAACAATTTTGACCAGGGACATAGAAAGAACTGAAAAAACATTTAGTAAATTGCCCTCCTTAGGAATGTTCCTCCAAGGAAAGGAAAGTGGGATGATGGAAATTTGAAAGCAGAAAAAGAAAAAAAAAGAGGTAAGAGTAGTTTCAGTGATTGGGAAATTGTGAATAATATTTTTCCCAAGAATATGGCTACAGAATAGAGGTATGATCACTTTGGAGGATCAATGTCAGGATCAATGCATAGGACTGGCCATATATTGGTCAAGCGGAGGCTTTGTTGTGATTGGTATGATCATCGCAGTGCCCAGAAAAACATGGTGTGTATTAACCTGGCTGCAAGTGGAGGTTTCAAGGGGGAGACCATCTTTTGCAAAATAGAATCCTTGTTAGCCAAAGAATCATATTCCAAGGTAAATGGTCAAACCGCATAAAACGAGTCAACTTTCAAGAATAGACGATGAGGAATCATCTAGCACTGACTTTGGGATGATTGAAATGATGTAATGAACAAACATAAATAAGTTTAACTTTTATAGTCTGACGTAGTGTCTTTTCTCCCAGGGGTTTCTGAGCAAATCTTGACAACTCAAGTAAAAACCTAAGAGTCCTTTCTTTGTCCATGCATTGAAAATAGTAGTTCAAACACACACACACACACACACACACAACACACACACACACACAACTTTCTAGTCCAAGTACCTATGGCCCTCTCAGGTAAATACATTTCATTGTCTTCTGATACAATATTTAGGTTTCTCTACAAAGGGCAAAAAGTGGAAAGATTGTGAAAATCCATTGCATCATCTCACTAAAATTTAAATAAAAATCTGAAACTGAAAATGAGGACAAACGGTCCGATAAGTCAAAGTTAATTATTCAGAGAATCTATAATGCTTACAGTCTCCTGATGAACAAAATAACGTAGTCTGTGACAAACAAACATCATTCTATGCAAATCCCATAAATCTTAGGGTCATAGACATAGGCCATCCAAAATACCATTTTTTCTGTTCTTTCTATTCAAGAAAAGTTACGGTTTAAGTCGCACACTTCAATTTTTCTTATGTCCAACTAATGTTAAAACAAGAGGCTATGAGAAACAGGTTCTGAACTATCTATACTTAAAATCACCCACTATAGAGTTTATATGGTTTTCCTACATGTGCCAAGTACAAATATATCATATACTGTATGCAAATCTATTGTTTAAGAACAACTGCAAAAAATTTTGAAGATGAGAAAAGTTGAAAGTAAAATTTTAGGGATGCTTGGGTGGCTCAGTGGTTGAGCACCTGCACCTGCCTTCGGCTCAGGGTGTAACCCCAGGGTCCTGGGATCGAGTCCCGTATCAGGCTCCTTGCAGGGAACCTATATCTCTGCCTCTCTCTGTCTGTGTCTCTCATGAATAAATAAAATCTTTTTTTTAAAGGAAAATTTTAGATAAACAATAAGACAAGGAAATTGACCATCTGCATTTTTAAAGGAAATTATATTTCCAAAGAACAGATGAGGATCTGAAGGAAAAAAGGATAGAAAAGGGATAAGAAGATAATAGGGTAACACAGACCCAAAAATCAAACTAAGCATTCACATTTGAAAAGAAAAAAGTACTACAATATTAGAATAGGTGAATTGGAAATTTTCGCATAGACATTAAAAAGTACATCAATCGAGTCTTTTCAGTATCACTTATGTGTTGGCACTTTAATTTAACCATTTATTCAATCTACTTTGTTTTAAACAGAGGAACTAAATACGGGTGGTACTTTTTCAAAGGTAACAGTGAAAAATAACCTGTTAAAGTGTCATAGTTCCATTACAGCAGAGAAGCAAACAGAAAATTCAAATCAGTGGGGAAATTTAATTTTATGAAAAATTAGTATCAAATAGAAGGTTGTGAAAGGTAAGGCCAGTTTGAGGCAAAAGTAAAACCACTTTCCAATTAAAATTTGAATTTCAATTTTAATGGAAAATATGGGTTCCTTTCTATTGTATATTCAGACTTTAGAAAAAAACTGGCCTTAACATTTTTTCTTTTATACACACAGAAATAAGCTATTAAGCCCCAGTGAATTATTCTTCTTTTCCCTCTCTTTCAATGTATTTCAATATAATTTTTTCAAGATTTAATGAAAGAGCTGTACCCCTTTTCAAGAATGTCTGGCCAAATGCAGTTGTAAATTATAAAATAATGCCCTGCATTCATAAAACACTTCACACATAAATATATATAAAAAAAAAACACTGATCAATGAGTCTTCCAGATAAGTTGCTTAAACCGTCAACTATATGTAGGTATAATCCTTAAGAAGCATCCTTTAACTTTTAAAATGTGGAGACTTTACCTTAAAAATCCCTTGTAAGTCATACAGCAGCCAGTACTCACATTCTGAAGAATAATTGCTAACTTAAGAGAAAAAAAATATTAAATGCAGGGATCCCCCCATGCTCTTTTATTGTTTCCCAAACAGCAGTTTTGTCTACAGAAAGCCCTAGAACCCCCACTTAGTGATAAAATTCATTCCTAAAAACTGATGCTGACAGTGAGATCCAGAATTCCTTTATTAGCATCACTTCCTGGAATGTAGATCAAAATTTTTCAAATACAATTGACTCAGAAAAACTATAATGTTTTAATAAGCTAATCCTAACAGACCAGAGCAGAGCTGTTTTTATTCAGTATTTTCTAGTCTTTCTTTTAGATGATCTGATGTCCTGGTTTCCCCAGATTACTTCCCATTTTGACACCTGGGTGGCTCAGTGGTTAAACATTTATCTGCCTTTGGCTCAGGGCATGATCCCAGGATCCTGGGATCAAGTCCCACAACGGGCTCCCCACAGGGAGCCTGCTTCTCCCTCTGCCTATGTCTCTGAAAAAATAAGTAAAATATTTTTTAAAAAAATAAAAAAATGATTAGTTCCCATTTTACCTGTTATCCTGGTGTAAATATTAATAGTGCAGCCTTTTACTCTCAAGGTCTCAGTTTGGATACTAAATTATATGGTCACCTCCCTTTAAGCCACATATGAGATGTGGGTTAAGAATTCATACAGTATAGTTTTTTATTTGTACAAACCTATAACACACCAAGTGAACTATTAAATATTATTAAATTTGGTATTGGACATTATGTATGTATACAGACGCACAAACATCCAAATCCATAGTTTATGAGATAAATACATTTAAAGAAGAAGTAATGGAGTTAGGGGTGTCTGAGTGGGTCAGTTGGTTGTGTATCCACTGCTTGGTTTTGGCTCAGGTCATAATCTCAGGGTTGTGAGCTCGAGCCCTGAGTCTGGCTGGTGCTCAGCACAGAGTCTGTTTCAAATTCTTTCCTTCTCCCTCTCCCTCACTGGTGTGTGAGCAATCTCTTTTTAAGATGAAAAGAAAGAAAGAAGAAAGAAAGAAAGAAAGAAAGAAAGAAAGAAAGAAAGAAAGAAAGAAAGAAAGAAAGAAAGAGAAAAGAAAAAGAAGAAAGAAAGAAAGAAAGAAAGAAAGAAAGAAAGAAAGAAAGAAAATATTTAAAAAGAAAAAAAAAGAAGAAGAAGAAGAAGAAGGGGCACCTGGGTAGCTCAATGGTTGAGCATCTGCCTTTGGCTCAGGTCATGATCCCGGGGTCCTGGGATCGAGTCCCACATCAGGCTCCCCGTGGGGAACCTACTTCTCCCTCTGCCTATGTCTCTGCCTCTCTCTCTGTGTCTCTCATGAATAAATAAATAAAATCTTTTTTAAAACAGTAATGGAGGTAATTCTTCCACAGTCATGATGCTACTACCTATGAACAGATTTCTTCAAAGAAGTTATTGTCTGCATATTCCAAAAATGTAATTCGTGACCCAATTCTAAATGCACGCTGAATCAAGTTATAGGACAGTCAAGAAGAAGTTTCGCTATTGATAGCCACAACTTATTTTCAATAAGAAAGTGCATTATCAGATTTGATACCAATTTTAACTCCAAATGACTTTTATTTGGTTTAAGAAAGCAAATACACTCAACACATACACATTTTTATTTATTATGTTGAAACATTATTGTTTGCTTACTACTTATCTCCTCTTTGACCTCCTTGAGTACTTAAGGGCAACAGCTTTCCCTTATTCATCCATGTTTCCCTAAGAATGTAGTACAGTATTTTGGATTTTTTAGGCACTTAGTACATATTTGTTGAATCATATGAATGAATGTGTGACTCCCCATCCTTGAGTTTCTATGGACAATTCCAAAATCAGAGTTTGCACACTGGAAAAGTGGTTGGTAATTATTTTGAAGGGAACAATCCTAATATCCATATGTATATTATACTGGTATAACACTAACATCCAAAATTAGTAAAACCAAACATGATCCCAAACAATTATATTACCTTTCGGGAATGACTACCTTTTCTTTTCTTTTCTTTTCTTTTCTTTTCTTTTCTTTTCTTTCTTTCTTTTCTTCTTCTTTTCTTTTCTTTCTTTTCTTTTCTTTCTTTTCTTTTTTCTTTTCTTTCTTTCTTTTCTTTTTCTGTTCTTTTCTTTTTTTAAGATTTTAGTTATTTATGAGAAAGAGAAAGCATAAGCGGGGGGAGTGGCTGAGGGAGAGGCAGAACCAGACTCCCCTCTGAGCAGGGAGTCCAAAGTGGGGTTCAATCCCAGGACCCTGAAATCATGACCTGAGTGGAGGACCGATGCTTAACCAACTGAGCCCCCCAGGTGCACCTTTGACTCATTTTCATAGTAGATAGAAATGGATTTGAGCTCAATGCAGAACCAGAAGAAGGTATACCAGATACCTCTGCTTCTCAAAACATGATCTAGAGATGAGCAACATCAACATGACCCTGAGAGCTAGTAAGAAACAAGCCCTACCCTAGACCTACTGAGTCAAAATGTGCCTGTTACCAAGATTTGCAGGAAACCCACGTGTACATAAAGTTTGAGAAGAACTTCTTACAATGTTTAAAGCCTGACTGTTGACAATATGCAAGTCAAGATTCCGAAGGACAAAGAATGAGTGCAAAGGCCTAGAATAAGAGATATAAATATTACAAAGTGACATTTTTGGCTCTGGGGATTATATAGTCCAGTGTGGTAGACAGACCTATTTAGATCAAATCCAGCAGATAGAATAAAATAGGATTATTTTATAATTTTAGACACATTAGGGTTAGTGGCAGCACAAGGTAAAACCAACAGAACTGTCTATCTTGGGGAAAAGTCAACAGATCAGAAAATGAGGTACAGCTCTTTGGTTTTATGTTCACAGATACATATACATGTGTATGTTCTCTGCCTTCACTCTCCCCTCACCACACACACACACACACACACACACACACACACACACTTAGGCCTCCTGTCTTCCTAAAAGGGATCTGAAGTGGCTAAAGTATATATCATGGCTATTCTCCAGGCAGTTATGTTTCTCCTCATAATATACTTAAACCCTAACTTCAATGCCCTCATTAGTAACTTGACTATCTTAAGGCTACCCATAGGGAAATAAATCTCAAATGAAAATAACTGCTTTTGACACACACTGACCTTGTTAACCTTGCAGGTAAAAGCTCACCAAGCAAATAAATGTGATTGTCCCTAAAGCAAAGATCGACACACAAAACACAGGGTTATGATGAGGTTCAGCTGTTGCTCTTTCTTGTGGGCCATAATAGCCCTGCTGCGAACCTCATGTGCAGAAAAATCAGCTTATCAGGATGACCCCAGGATGCTGAAATGAGAACATATAATGTCCCAGGTCTGGGATTTAGGATTAATCAACAGAAGGCACCTCATTGACAAGATAATCTCATGTCCTTTGGATGGATTTATAACAGTTTGTCAGTCGTGTTACTCTAAAGCCAATACATTTCTAACAATAAAATCTGACTCTCTCCTTATTTAAAATCATATGCTGAGAAGACCCCAGTGAATTATTTGCAAAGTTATTGAACCTAAAATACATTTTTAAAATATTGAGCCAGGCAAATCTTCCATATGGACTTGGTTATAACATACAATTTATACATTTTATATTATTCTGGGAAAAAAATCAATTCAACAAATACTCAATGCCCCTTGTACTATGTGCAAGGTGCTACACTGTATATTTGAAATCAACTGTGACAGCTCTCTCGGAAGACTTCCCTGGGTTCCCCTTTCTGGGAAGAGTCAATAATCCTGTCTTGTGTGTTACCACCTTTTTTTTTTTTTAATAACAATTGATCCGACTGCACTAAGCCTACAGTGTAATAATTTCCTTATATGCTTCTGATAATGCTGGATTGTGAAGTCCTTACATGAGAAACAATGTTTTTTTCATTTTGCTTCCTTAGATCCTAGTCCAGTTTTCTGCAACAAATATGTTTAAAAGTGTTAAATGAATGAATTCATAATATGTTGATGAAGATCATTCAAGATTAAGGTGATTGGCTACATTGATGGTTCTTGTGAATAATACTGAGGTATTCTTAATAATGCTTCCTATGAATTAGAGAGACATAGTCTATTTTCACAATAAAGATTCACAAATATGTCTGTTTAATAGGAAGTGTCACCTAAGTATGTTTCCCTTTTTTACCTTACAAAGATGAGTCTTTTCTCCCCAAAAGAATCTGATCCTTCTGGAAACATTCAAATAGCAAATTCTCCACCTTCCAGCTATCAGTGTTTCAAAAATATCAGATTAGAATCCACAGTCTGTTAAAATCGTCCATTAGAATTATATCATAAGCATCTTGCCCTGGCACTAAATGCTCTGAAAACGGTGTATACAATCCTGAAGTATTAACAAGTAAAATGATTGACTCCAAAATCCTTCATCAAAAGTCAATTTGAAAAATTATTGAAGCATTTTTTTTATTCAAGTCCTTAAAATTTCTGTTCAAGTCTTTCTTAGAGATTTTGAGAAGATAAGTATAAGGCTCCTGACCCAGTCTTCATGGCAGTTAATATCAAAGTAAATCCTCTCACCGGTTATTGTTTGATTATGGGTTATTTTTTTTAATTCTCATCTAGACCTACTCTCAGTCCAATGGTCATATGTGAACATTCACACATAACCATGATCATGTGAAGAAAGATAATGTGCCTGGTCTGCAATGCAGAATGAAAATGATGAAGTTTTCTGTTTTCATTTGCTGTTCTCCATCTACACAGAGCCTTATTTAAATAATGCTCTAAGTATAACTTTGCTAAAAAAATTGGCCCACGTGCTTTGAACACTCAAGTCAGATTTGCCAAGGATGAGATATACTTCAGATAGAGTGATTAGTATAATAAATTATTCTGACTTGATTCAGAACTTGAGTTTGCTATGGAAGCTTGACTCTCATTGTCTGGCTAACGTAATAAAGTAATTACAAGGAATTAGAAATCCATCAGTTTTCCTACTACTACTCATGAAGTTGACTTTAGTTTTGCTTGTTTTTAACCAATATATTTTTTATCTATTAATACAAATATATGCATGGACTAGACAAACCTGGACATAGATTAGTCAGCAGTGAGAAAGCATAGCTGTGGTTAGAAAAAAAAATGTGTTCATACGCCACTTCTCAAAAAAGTGTCTGTCTTCCCCCAATTAACTGCTTTTAAAGATTTTCAGTATGCATAATGTATATATGATTTATTTCATAATGAGAGATGCAGAGTTTTAATGCAGACATAATTATATTAGTCTAAAAATAGAGCCAGCAAACTCATTTAAACATTCTTATTTTAAAATATTGGCTTCCTTTCCATGAATGCCAATTCCAAAATGGCTCTATTACGCAGGAACTACTATTAGTGTTATTGCTCAGTCTTATTTTAGATCAAATTATCGTATAAACTGATATAACTTATAAAATTCAGATTTTTAGTGACATTTGCTAAAGGGGATGCAATATTTCCACCATAAGAGCATCTGCTGGGAACAGTATTTGTTTGAAGAAGTATTATTCCCTAAAAGAGTGGATATTTCTTTGGATGGAGTTGTCAAGCAAAAACAGTATATTCACAGCTGATTCCAAAAGGAGGTGTTAGGATATTTCAGTTACATAAGGTAAAAGTTAGAATTATTGCTTATTATTTTTATTTTTTGTATCAAGACCAGGTCTTTATGTGACAGTTCTGTGCCTTAAAAATGTATGGCTTGTTATTCATATTTTTTCTAGACCCAAGAGACTGAGATTACCCAGCAGCAAATAATTTCCCAAATGTTAATTGCATTCTTTCAAGAAGGAGGTATGTTCATGAATGTAATGTAATTGTATTTTTTCAGCCACTCCAAGCAAAGCAATGGCTTACAGGGTTGGCACCTGTGAGACCAAATATTGTTTTTACTTAAGTGAATTAGCAATTGTGGATCAGGAAAGAAATTTTAGGACCAAGTGAGACCTGATGCCTAGGTGTTATTTTCCCAGGTTAGGTCTTCAATAGGCCAGTGGAAAGAAACCAAATTATAGCTATCTTTACATTTTTTTCCTCCCCATACCAACTATTTTATGAATGTAATTAGTACTTTCATTAATTGGACCTCACACTCTCCAGGGCTTATGTCCCACATTACAGGTATTGCTGCAGAATATCTTTGAGGCTTGATAGGGAAATATTCCCCTCACAAGCATGATCAGATTTAATAGGATACTTGAGTTTCTGACTTAATGTATTTTTCCAGAGGATAAAGGGGTTCCAGTTGTTGAAGTTCATCATAAGGACTGCTTTCTGGGGCATAAACTAGGAAGGAGTAGGCTGACAAGTTAATAGGGATGGAGACACAAAGAATATCCAACACGCACCATGTCTCTTGTTCCTAAGGGTATATTCTATGGTGTCTGGTTGGGAGTTTGGACTTTCCTAAATTACAGTCACTCTTAAACTCTTCTACAGGAATCATTCTAGGCTTGCCTTGGCTTGTCCTACAGAAAAGTCTTCCCACAGACAGAACAACTGGGGAGGTTCAGTGGCGGGTTACAGACTTTGAATCGGCCAGAAACTGACTGTCATCATATTAGATGGATAAACATGGCTGGTACAATTCTAACTTTAAAAAAAAAATAGTGTACTGATAAAAGTCTCCCTTGATTTGTCTTCTTGGTTTCCTCTCATTATGTTTACTTTTACCTATCTTACTATTTTAACCATCTAGAATATCATGCAACGATCACATTTTACTGACCGCCAGGATTTGTTAATGTTAACCTTCTTGCCATATTTGCTTCAGATATCTCAAAAATATTCTTTAAAAAAGTATCTTTTAAACAGCATAGACTATCAGCATAATTCTTGGAAATAGCTCCTCTCAGTAGAATAGTCTCATTTCTTGCCAGTTGTGCTTAGATTGTGCACATACATGATATGTATATGTTATATATGTCATTTATATATATATAATTTACATATATATGTAATATATAATATATGTAATATAATTGTGTAATTTATATATGCAATATATATAATATATGTAATATATATGTGTAATTTATATATATGTAAGTTATATATATATGTTATATATGTAATTTCAGTTACAAAACATTACATATAGGGCTATAAACTGCTTAAAGCTAACAGTATTTTATAGACATAATGGAGGCTTAATAATTATTGTTGACATAAAAATAAAAATAAAATGGCTTATGAACAACTTTGTGTTATTTTTACTTAATTTTTAATCATCAGGGTTTACGCTGAGCCATTTTGTTGGTCTGGCATCAACTCAATTAATTCTTCACATTCTTTTCCCTGAAACCATTGATTGAGAAAGGGTCATTTAAACTTTCCATAAACTCTTAAGAGTCGAGTAAACCTGAGTGATAGGATAGCAGTTGTTCTTTAAAAAACATCCCTGAATCAAAAGAGTGACAAAGAAAACAAACAGAAAAGGAAATGATAAATTATTTATGTTCTATCACCTTTAGCCAGTCACTAAACGAGTGCTTTAGAAGCTTTTTTTGTTTGTTTGCAACAGCAGCAAGATCCTTTATTTGAAGAAATCTTTCACAGAAGTTGGATCTGTAAAGCCAGTTAAAGTGACACGGCTCAAATTAAGGCTGGGGGTGAGGGGTCCAGAGCCATCTCAGTGCCCTCCCAAGGCCACCCGTGAAGCCCACAGACTCCGGGACACAGCTGTGGCTCCATGGAAACTCTGAGATGAGCATATCAGAAACTCCCATCCAAGCTTATTTTTAATTATAATAGTTTAACTCCCACTAATCTTTTCAATTAGTGACTTTCCACCACGACTGCACTTTGGGAATCACCTGGAGAGCATGTAAAAATGCCTGCATGTGGGCCTCACTGATACAAGAGTCCATTTGAATTGTACCCAGGTAACCCCCAGAGTCAGGAGTTTTAAAAAAGCTCTCCAAATAACCTCAATATATGGTCAGCTAGCTTCGAGAAATACTGCCAAAACTCTAAAAAATAATTATTTTGGCACCCAAGTCTGTCAGATTTTAATTTCTTGAGGACAGAGACTATGTATCTATTTTTTTCCTGCTGTCAGCATTTGAATCCATGAAAGAATAAAAGAAAATGTCAGAGCCAATCAAAATACTCAAAAACATGAGTTTGTGTGTGGCATGTACAGCACCCCAGACTGAAAATCAAAGGGCTTTCCTCCTTCTTCCATGTTTCAAACAATTACTTATATGCCAGATGCCATGCTAATTGCTGTGTTTCTAAGTCTAATGAGGAAGGCAGACATTTAAATAAGTAAATAAGTACTTAGAGTATCTGATAGGTACTTTAAGTGCAAAAGAAACACAATCTGCAGCAAACCAGCCTGGAATGCTTGGGAGATGCTTCCTAGATGTGACCTCCAAGTGGGATTCAGAAGTACTACTAAGAAGGTACAGACACAGGAAAGTAATGGAAAGGAGGAGATGCCAAATCTATTACTCTAAAATATGATCTCAGATTAAAAAAAAAAAAGATAACAAAGCTGCAGAAGATGGGGATAAGGAAGAAACGATTAGGGGTGCTTGGGTGGCTCAGTTGGTTGGATGTCTGCCTCCAGCTCAGGTCATGATCCCAGAGTCCTGAGACTGAGTCCCGCATCGCGACTACTTCATCCTCCATCCCTCACCCCACTCCTGTTCAATCTCTCTCTCTCTTTCAAATATATATATTTTTTTAATCCTGAAAGAAAAAGAAAAGGAAGAGACAATTAACAGGAACTGTGGGGAACCATGGACAGTCCTGCAGCTCTCCTGGGAGCCGTTCAGCCTTGAACTAACAGCACCCTACAGCTCCAAGGCCAAGTGCTTCTCAGTCTGGAATGTGCATAAGAGGCAGCTGGGGCCTTTGTAAAATGTTGATTTTCACTCAGCAGGTTTGGGATGGAGCCTGAGATTCTGAACTTCTAACCAAGTCCGGGTGATGCTGCTGCTGCTGGTCCACACATTTACACTTTCAGGAGCCAGATTCCATCTATAGTTTAATTCAAAAGTCTGGGATCCCTGGATGGCGCAGCGGTTTGGCGCCTGCCTTTGGCCCAGGGCGCGATCCTGGAGACCTGGGATCGAGTCCCACGTCGGGCTCCCGGTGCATGGAGCCTCCTTCTCCCTCTACCTGTGTCTCTGCCTCTCTCTCTCTCTCTCTGTGTGTGTGACTATCATAAATAAATAAAAAAAATTAAAAAAAAATAAAAAAAAACAAAAAACAAAAGTCTCATGAACTTTGATTCTTCCAGGGACTATAGTTCATTACTTTTTTTTTTTTTTTTTGCTCTCATTCCCAACTTCCTTTATTTTTAGTCTGCCTTTTTGGGGCTTCAAGCAGTCATGGATGTGTTCTGTGATATAAAGACCCTGTGTAGATTCCTGCGATTATTTGATAAGCTGTGATTCTTTTCATTGAATCAGATACCCTGCAAGCATTTACTGGGCTCCCCTAAAGTTACTAGCATGGTGCTAAGCATCTCTTGAGGAGATAACAGAAACCTAAGATACGTCCAAGGAATGAACTACAAACTGACCAAAGGATGGACGTGTATGGCACATCCATTATAACAAATGTTTAAAATAAGGCGTCAGATCTGTGGCACTAGAGAGCTTTAGAAGAAAAGCAAGTCAATAAATCTGGGACCTCCAGGGAAAATACCCTTTGGTGGCACCCTCTAGCTGTAGCTCTGATAAAATATTGTGGAAAACCTTGCCAGCCTGACCAACTTTCTTTGAGAAGTACCCATGGATTTTTTCCCCCTAATTGTGCTGAGAACATAAAGGGGATAAAGTAAATCAAAATAAAGCCATTGGATATCTTATTGGGCACCCGGGGTTGGTGATAAGACAGAGGGTGGAGGGTAGCCACCAGCCCTCCTTCCCCCATTTGCACACATCTCTAAGCCCCAGAAAGAGTGGACAAAGGGAGATTCTATTAAGCAGCTCCCTAGGATTGGGATCCAGACACATAAGTAGCTCCTTGGTGTGTTCCTTTGGCCTGCCGTACAATTAATTAGGCCACAGTTGTTTATTTTGAGACATTTAACTAGAGACCTTCTTGAGAGAGGCCTACCCTTGTGGTTTGTCCTGATCCTTCTCTAAGTGTGGGAACCTTTGTCTAATTGGATTGACTGTAAGTGTAATGATCATGGCGTGAGTTCTCTAAGCGGCGCGTAAACCACGGACATTCACATGGAAATGAGGTTAATTACACAGCATAGATGCGTCTAATGATTGCACCTGCAGTGCCACAACAACCTCCCTTTAACTCAGTTTCACAAACAATTACAAAGAGCAGCTGCATTCGCTTCCACAGTTAGAGTTAAAAAATGTGTAATGCTCCCCAACAGAATAGAGGTGCAGGGGGTGAGGGTGAGGAAGGAGAGGAATCTTCCGGTTCAGATGCCCTTCTCCAGCCACCTGCTGATTGTGCTAATCCCGGGAGCCTCAGGCACAGACGTGCAGCCACAATGAGCTGTTGCCAGTCCTAGTCTTTGCCCCTGCTTCCCCCACAGCTCCTTTTGACTGAGATTAGAGTACCTCGTCTGTCAAGATTCATTAATATGGTGATGCAGATTTATGAAGGGCAAGGTCAGCAAAACTCCAGACTACAAGGTCATTATGGGTAGCCAAACTGCATTAGTCAGAGGTCTTCGGAGAAACAGAGCCAACAGGATCTATGTTCTATCTCTATCTCTGTATCTGTGAAGACAGAGACAGGTGGAGAGACAGAGAGAGAAGAAGAGAGTTTTATTATGAGGAATTGGCTCACATGATTAGGGAAGCTGACATGTCCCGAGACCTGCAGTCTGCAAGTGGAGGCCCCAGGAAAGCTGATAGGTTTAGCTCTAGTCCAAGTAGGAATGCCTAAGAAGCAGAATGGCATGTGTTCCGGTCTGAAGACCGGTAGACTCAAAACCCAAGAGGAAGAGATGTCTCAGCTTGAGTCTGAAGGCAAGGAAAACTGATGTCCCAGTCTAAAGATGGTCAGGGAAGAAGAGTTCCCTCTTATTTAGGGGAAGGTGAGCCTTTTTTGTTCTGTTCAAGCCTTCAACTGATGGGATGAAGCCCATCCACATTGGGGCGGGGTGAGGGGGCGCGGGGAGGGCGGCAGGCAATTTGCTTTCCTTGGTCTATCAATCTAAATGTTACACCCATCCAAAAACACTCTCACAGAAACACCCAGAATGATATTTTACCAAATACCTGGGCCCCCCACGGCTCAGTCAAGTTGATACAAAAAAATTAATCATCACACAAACCATTCCCCAAATCTCCAAGGGCTGCTTGGGAGTGATTCTACTGAGTAATACCCAAAGGGTTGTTGCTGGTCCTTTAACCACCCCTTTCCAGCATCATTATTATCAAAACTCTGTCTTCTTTCTTTCTCTCCATTTTCTCTTATATTCTTGTGTTCTACTTCCCTTTCTTCATATCTATCATTATCCCCATAGGCATTTTTTTAGGAATACCAAGACACGGTACTAAAATGGGTGATTTCCACCCCAAGAAACAACTGAATCTTCGCATAGCTGCCTTGAGCTGATATGTACCCAGCTGATGCATGGTCTGCTCCCAAATGAATCAAGTAGAGAAGCCCTGTATTTGTGTGAGTGATGTCAATTGAAAAAAAAAGGCAAAAAAAGTAAATATTCTCATGCTACATTCACAATCCTCTTGGATTTTAAAAATGTTTTATTATACATGTAGAAGGATTGGTCCCATTTATAGTTGGCGACTATAGTTCTGTGATCCAAATGGGATTCCCTGGCTGATACCATGGAGAATGATTGACTGTGGCCAAAGTCAAATCTGCCCTCAAATATTTAAACATTTAAGGAATGTGCTTCAGGCTCTAAAACAATTCTGAAAAGAAGGGGGAAAAAAAGGACATCCAACATGCTTATGAGTAATTATATAAACTTTCAAAGGAACTGAGTTGAAGGTGAGGACACCCTTGGGGACGTGTATCTTCTTAAATTTGTTAAAGTAACTATATTCACTTACCTGTTAGTCTTATCTCCCTTTTCATCCCATTACATCTCCCAAAGACAAATCAAGGGGACCAACTAAGTCATTAGTAAGTACCCACAAGGCAGCCAGAAATTGTGTTTCTCACTATTTTGACCTTTCTGTTCAACATTCAACTAGCTTCAGATGGTGGGAGACAAGATTAGCTGAAACAAAGTTTATCTCAGTGAGAAGCCATGTAAATCCCATTGACCACCTCTGTATGTCTCCACATTTCAAGCTCTGCTCGAGAAAACTCTGCTCTGGACTCTGTGCTTGTTGTATGTGTGGGGGGTGTGGGAAGTGGAAGGTAGGAAGGACAGGAAGAAAAGTGACATTTTCTAACTCACCACTTCATTTTGAGGGTCACTATCATGTCTGGTTGGCAAGTGAACACACTTTCCAAGCACGAGATAAACAAGCAGAGATCCCTTGATAGAATGGGCTTTTGTAAAAGATTAATCTCCTATTTCTCTGACTCTCAAGACACAATCTGATTCGATAACATGCTGAAGAGAACACCCAATCTCCGTTTTGGATCAATCCAGAAAAGACAAATTGGGCTTTTTTTTTTCTTTTTTCTTTTCCAAAATATTCCTGCCTGGACTCATTACTCCTAATGTACTGTCTCAGGGGTGAATGAGAAAGTAATGCTTAGCCCAGTGAACCCAACCTTGAAATGTGTTGCCATCACTAGCAATAGTTTACAAAGAAGTGAAAAGTCACAACGTGTGACAGAAGGCATGATGCAGGCACTTAAGTCAAGTGTACTCAGGGTAGGAAAACACAGACTTGATTTAATTACAGGCAAACAGATGCTAGGAACTTGCCCATCTTTCCTCACACAGCGGCACCCAACTGGTTTCTGCCAAGCTGCGTGTTACCAACCTTGGTTCCCCGGGGACACTGAAGCACGTACAACACACAGATGCTGGCTGCGATCGCTGGTGACTCTAGAATCGTGTTTGCCGAATGCATGAAACCCATTTATAGTCAGGACGTCTCAAAAACCACAGCCTAACTGGAACATTTGGGATAAAAAAGAATTGCAGGAACATAATATAGTTTTAGCACTTAAGGGAAACACATGCACTTTAAAAGGACGCCATTTGGTTTAATTTGGATTCTTAAAAACAGTTCATCCAAACAAGATTTCTGTTTACACTTGGGGAGGCTCATTTGACTTGTTCTGTTTTGCAAAGCGCAGTGTTTCTGTAATATGTTTTGGTGGCATCATTTCAAATCAAAACAAGGAAAGTGGTTCTCAAAAATAAAACCAGAGGCCAGCTAAATAAGGATTTGTTAAGTCAATTGGTTGTTTGCTTATTTATACTACACTTCTTTTTCTCCCTCCTTTGGGGATTTGTATTAAAGTGCGCGCACACATGCGTACATGCACAGAGGCCAATATTGGTCAGGAGTATAAAGGAAGAGAGCGTGCTCTCTGGTTCCTGGGACAATTTGAAAAAAGAGGTGAGCAACTATATATATATATATATATATATATATATATATATATATATATATAGACACACACACACATATATATATTAATTTCTACTGATCCAGAGAAAAAAGGGTAGCTAGAAGCTGAGTGAACAGTCTAGGATGTAAAACAAAGAGACTTTCACCAAGCCTCGCCTGTTCAAACATGCTATCTTTTTTTTTTTTTCCTTTTTCTTTAAGGGAAAACCTCTGAAGCCGATTTGCAATTGTTAAGCTAATCTGTGGCCTAGGGGAGAAAAAAAAAAGCCACCAAAACCTTATAGAAATGAAGGAAATTACACAGACATGCCCACCCCTAGATTTAACGTTCCACTTCCATGTGGTTTTGGAACACATGAGAAGTTTGAGTTGTACTTGGAAAGAGAAAACATGCACCAACAACATCTGGAAGAGGCGTCGCTGTAAATAAGGAGATCCTTACAGTAGTTGGGGATGCCGCTAATTCAGGTTGGCAGAAGCTGACTTTTATTATTAAAAACATTTTTATTTCCTTCACCAGATACAGCAGAGAAAAAAAAGAAAGACCTATGTGTCTAAAGGCTGAGGATACCTGTAAAACTGAGAATTTACCAGACATGTTCAGGTTCATTCGATCACCCATTGGGACATTATTTGAGGAGCACCCACAACATGCCGAGTCTTGGGTAGCAGCAGTGACCAAGGATGATGAGGTAACTCTGCTCTTGGAGTTACATATTCCAGAAGCTGTTGGCAGACAATAAATACATTGACACATAAGCAAGGCAGTCCTAGACTGTAATTTGTTTCATTAAAAAGACAAAACAGAGGAATATAATATATAATCAGAGTAACCGAGGAGTATAAGCACCTGCTTTAATCCAAGTAGCCAGAGATGGTCTCAGGAAAGAAGCATTTGACCTGAGACGTGCATGCAATATGCAGTGAGCCAAGTAGATACCTGCGGAGTCCGCTCGACAGGTTTCTAATTCCCCAGAGCCTACCAGGTACATTCCCAGCTCTCCATCCCACCATGCACGTCCTCCATGGTTTGACTATCACATATCCCTCCAGTCTTAGCCCCCACCACGTTCTTGTGAAAATCCTTGGCTCCAGCCATAATGAAGGTTCTTGATTCATGATGTCATAGATTTTGCATCTAGGTCTATCCTGATGGATTCCTTCCTCCACCCTACTTTTTCATGCCCCAAATCTCCAATCCTGCAGGAGCCTCTGTAAATGCCACCTTCTCCAGGAAGTCTTGTCTGAAACCACTCACATAATTTCCCCTTCTTTGATTTCCTGTCTTTATATGAATATATGTGTTTTCATATCACTGTGTAATCTCTCTTCTTTATACCCCATTTATGTGTTGCCTATCTTTCCTTCTTAAGTGTAAGCTCTTTGAGAACGACTCTCTTCTTCTTTGCCTTAATGCATCTCTTCCAGTTCTTTGCTGAAAGTTTTGCCGAGCCCTCAATAAATATCTGTATCGTGAAAAAATGAATGGAAATTCATCTCTTTTTTTAAAATAAATTAATTTTTTATTGGTGTTCAATTTACCAACATACAGAATAACACCCAGTGCTCATCCCGTCCATCTCTAAACACAAAAGGGAAGGTGAGGGTCTGTGTGTGTGGGGTGGGTGGGTGTGTGCTTAGTGGAGGGTGAGGGCAGTGAGTTTGGGTAACAGTAGAGTGAGAAGCAGACTAAAATCACGGAACAATCACAATTAAAAAGAAGTAGTTTTCCATTTCCTTTTTGTTATATTTGTCATCGTCACTCAATATTTGGGTCAGTCAACTGGAATTCAGTGTTAATATGCCCAAGGTCTCTGTTTCGTGCTGATAAAGACAATCAAGCCTGCTTATGAGAGAGGAAATTCTTTCCAGCCGTAGCTCCAGCCAGTTACTTACGAGGTGCTTACTAGCCAGTATTTCTATTAATGCAAAGGCTTGAAAACATCTCCTCATACCACAGATCAAAAGAAGCATGTACTTCTTCTAGTACATGGGAAGAGGTACTACATGACCCAGTTAGTTTGACTTCACCCCATTCATAATCTTGCTGAAAATTTGCATTGCCATTCAGTGATGCATATTTCTCAATATGATATGGAGTTATAAAATATAAAAACTAAAAGGGACCTCTGGAAATCTTTTTGAAGAACATTAATTTGAAGCTTTGAGAGGAAAGGAGATTGGCCCAAGGTCTTGTTGGTAGATTCAAGAACTAACAACCGGGACGGGACTCTCAACAATAAGCACAGTATATTTTGCTATTATACTCTTAATCCTCATCATATCATAATTTTAAAGAAGAAAGGGGTTTTGTGTGTGTGTGTGTGTGTGTGTGTGTGTGTGTGTGTTTCCCCTGTCATGCTGTCTTTCAAGGATTTGGACAAATTGCTTCTGGAGGTGGGGGAAAAAATCCCTTAATTACTAAGATATGCAAATATAAAGAATCCTAAAAAAAAAAAAAAAAAAAAAAAACCCTATTGATAAAGCTTCACACCAGTTGCATCACTTCTGGCTCTGTGCCACCCAAAACAGAGCAGGTAGGTGGTGTTTATCTCTTTATGTCTCTTTATGTTTCAAAATAACTGACTTTCAGGAAGAACTGCAACTGAAATTGTTCCTAACATCACTCAAAGTGAGCTGGGTGCAACGAGGCGCTATGGGAAAGTGAAAAGAAAGAAAGAAAGAAAGAAAGAAAGAGAAAAAAACAACCCGCATTGATGCATAGAAAAGCCAGGAGGACAGAGATCTGGAGGGCTCGTCGGTTCCAGCAATAACAAGAGTTGACATTTGTTACATGTTAATTACACGCTATTGTCTTTTGGAGGTTAAATCAATCAGAAATTTCCTGTACAGCTAATAAAATTGGAACCCATCTGTGGTTTGCCAAGTCACGTTAGACACTGTCTCAGGACAGAGTTAGAAGGCTCAGGCTTTAATTTGTTCTGGGCAGAAGAAATGGGAAACCACTTCTTTAACTGAATTAGACCTGTTAGTGCTGTCCTATAGGTAGAGCGCTCACTGTAATAAAAAGTATTATTATAGCTTCCATTTATTGAGCGTGTATTGTGTACTCGGCCCTTTTCTAAGCACTTCGCAATAGAATTTTGTCTGAAGCCAAACCTGGTGCAGCTAAGTGTTACTATCTCCATTTTAAAGAAACAGAAGCTGGATCTCAGGGAAAGGACGTAAGGGTCCAAGATCACACAGCTGGCACACGCTGCACTTGGAAGACTGAACTCGGAAGCCCAGCTTGTATCTAATAAATTCCCGTGCACACACTAATTAGCTAATACCTGGTGATTTCAATTGAACACTAGCAGGACATAATTAAGGGTATAATCTTATAATATCTACCAAAATAAATGTTCATTTACTTGACTATTCTCTATTGTTATAATACATTTAATCTTTTCTGCCAGGGAAGTTGTTTTTGAATATTCAAACCATCAAGTGCCTCCCCAAGCATTTAGCTGTTGAGATAATTCACAGGCGATCGATACCAAGCAATGGATTAGGTGAACCTCAAGTGCTTTTAACTAAAGTTATCTCAATACCAAGAGTGGCTTAAACAAGATAATCAGAAAATGAATGACTGGACTCACTAAACAACTAACTTCAGGTTGATTCCTACATACTCTGGCTTTTGAGGTATCTCTTATGAAAACCAAGACACAGATCTTCCAGATGCGTATATATTTTTGAACCATTCAAAAAACTCTTCCAAGATTATAAGCACTTTATTCTGATTCCCTAATTAGTCTCTGGCTTCTTCACTGTGATACTCCAACCCTAATGTATTCATTATTTATATTCACCTATTGGGGATATATCTTAAACAAGTCAGATGGAATCCTTTCACTCAATTTACTTAAAATCCATTCCTATATCCCATCCAATTTCAGATGTCACTGGTTACAAGACATACCACTAATTCACTTTGGACTAAAAAAATGTTAAATGCCAATAATTAACATATCGCACAATGTTTTATAATCAGGTAATTTAGTGCACAAGTCTATATAGACCTGTCCCAAATTCAGAGATATTAAAATGTTAAAAAAGAAAAATAAAGAAAAGAAAAAAACAGGTACATCCTAGAATCTATGAAATACATTTCTATGTTTCTTTCTGGCATGTCTTAAGTACTGACTCGATGTTGCAGATTAGCCAACTTGCTGAAGCAGGACTAGAGAGTGTTTCACTATCTTCGGGTTAAAAACATTGTTACAGAGAATTTTCATTCGCCAAGGTGACCATGGGGGTAAAAACCTGTGTTCTAGGAGCATTTTGAGTACATGAATTATTTCCATTTTCCAAAAAATGAGAATAGAAGGCCCCCAACAACTCTTGTTCATCTCTCAGACTTCAGTTAAGGAGTCAAAGATACTCATGAGGTTTTTATCCTCACTTAACTTTCGTTCATTTGTTTGTTTTTATTTCACATATTCAAGACTTTTAATGCTAACTAGGCCTCAGAGGTCAAGGGAAATGTTCTAGAAACTGTCTCATAGCCACACATAGGCAGAGTCCCGTTTTAGTAAGATCAGCCAAGTCCATTGCTGTCCGTCAATCCATGCCCTGGTGTCCTTCATAAATTCTTGTCAAGGAGACATATTGAACTACAACCAACTCCTTCTAATATTTTGTAAATCTGGTCCCTCTATGAATCAGCCACAACTTACTTTCTTGAATTGCCCCAAGGCCATACTGAGTTGGCCCCATCCTGCTTCCTTTGTGAGAACTGGCTTCCAGTGATCTTAGGGCTATAGAGGCCCTTTAATTGGCTGCCTGATAAATGACACACTGTATTCTTTTTATTGGGATAATTCCCAGGCAACTGATTGGATACATGGAAATGACAGTTACCAGAGGATTACTGGCTGGGCTGGAGTCTTGCTTATTAACCAACACAGGTGGGACTGGTATTTGTCAGCCTAAATTTCCTTCTGCATTCATCTTTGTTGCTGTTTAGGCAGACCTCTGGCTCACATCAAGATGTTGAAAGTGAATTCTTAAACATGCATCAAGCCTGAAACTTGATTTTTCTGCTAGGCAATGTCGTTATGGACAATACAAAGAGGAGAATTCAGAACATTATCTGAAGGCATACAAGGCTCCAAAACCAGTAATGAAAGAAAACTAAGTTTTGAATAATGGAGAGAGGGAATTTCATTATAGAAACTCTCAGATATTTAGACATTAAAATCCAAGGTCAAAGTTCATTGTGTCACTCTCCTCACAGCTTCAAAAATAATTAAATAAACCCAGTCTTTATACGTCCTTTTATGTCCTGAGCTTGAAAAGGACATTTTTCTTCTTCCTATGGGACAAGCAGAAATTTGCTTATCTGGAGTTACAGCGTTTGCCCATCTCCTTACACAGATATTAACCCAAGACTGTTTTCCCACCATTTCTAGGGATGAAACTGTTTAATGCATTTTATTGCTGTATATTATGCTCCATATTTAGACTTTTTTTTCCCTCAAGCCTATCATATGCACTTTGCCTCCAGCAACTGACAATATTGGTTTTACATGCATGCATGAAGGACAGCTAAAATTTGGCAAGAATGTACAAGTGAGCTTTTAATTTTTTTCCAGTTGGAGGTGGGTAACTTCAAGCTAGTTCCAAAGTTTCCTTTAAACCATACATGTGTGTGGCTTGGCCATGACATAACTGAACAAGACCAATGTATACCTTCTATTAACATGCATGGCTAGTCTGGGTCGGCCTCCTCTCCCTGAGTTTGTCATCATGACACACTACAGCCCCAACACCTTGTAAGATGTTCTTTCCCTAATTTATACTTGTCTCATCATTTCAGGGAGGTGAAAAATTATTGTGAGGTTAAATGTGAAATTGGGCTTTCAAGAAAACATACTTTTATATTAGAGAAAGAGAGAGAGAGAGCATGAGTGAGAGGAACGGCAGAAGGAGAGGCAGAGAAGCAGATTCCGGTTGAGCGTGGAGCTGGAAGCTGGGCTCGATCCCAGGACCCTGAGACCATGACCTGAGCCAAAATCAAGAGTCAGACACTCAACCGACTGAGCCATCCTGGCGTCCCCAAGAAAACATACTCTTAAGTAAAATTGAGGAATGGGCCAAACTTGGCTAAAGTTCACTCAATAATATTTTTGTGCTTCAGCTACTCTTTCTTTTAACACCCAGTTTCTTCCATTTCCCAGAATCCTCATGACTTGATTTAGCCAAGGTTCATAACTACTGTGCCTTGTCTAAGCTGCTTTTCTTTCAGGATTACTGAAGTTCAAAAGTCTTTCTTGCTACTGCTTTTGCTCATCTGATCTTTCCTCTCCAATCAGATTTCAAATTACCTTACAGCCCAGGGGTAAAACAGCAGCCTGATGAAGTAGTTCACAATATTACATGGAAAATGCTCACACGTCCATTAGCTCATGCTGGTTCACTTCCTCTTTTCCCTGAAATCTTCCAACTTCCTCTCTATCCCTCCCTGGTTTCTCTAAAGGTCTTTAATCGTCATTGCAATTCTCTCATCTCTTGAAACCTTCTCCTACCCCGACACGCAGACAGCTCTTACTCCCTTCTATATTTCACTTTTTCACAGCTTTTATTAGACGGTGCTATCAACTTTATCGTGAGCTCTCTTCTCTTTTACATCATTCTGCTCTCCCCAAATATAACAAATTAAGTTGTACGTACAGAAGACCAGAAGTTATGGTCATTGGAAAGAGCCTAAGAAATGGGAGACTGAAGACCTAACTTTTCTCTGACAATTTCTGACTGTGTGACCCTGAACATGTTATCTTTTCAAAAATCGCTTTCACATTCCTTGAAAAATAAGGATTACACGAACTATCGGGTAGGGCGATAGTGAGTAACTAAATAAGCAACTACATATAATTTGCTTGGTCTACAGCCTGCCAGGCACCCTGTGTAGTAAACGTTAACTCCCTCATGTATCCTTTTATTCTCAGGACCTGGCTCTCTGCTTTATTTTCAGCAATTAGGACCTGTTTTGGAATTGATGTCGCTGCCATCAGGAGTTTCTCCTATCCCCTATCTCTCCCTAAGAACTTGTTTATCTTCCAAAGATAGCCTGATTCTCAGCGAGTCAAGCTCTTCATAAGGAAAACACATGATGTTATTTTGAGAGGCTGCTTCAGAAGCAGACTGGGGGAGGCCACTGTAGGGATCCTGCACTCCGAGGCAGAAATTTATCCACTAACAGTTATTTTGGAATGTGAAGGCTAATGAAAGAACTGTGCAATTGAAATTGACAGCATGCTGTAAACTTCCCCTTTCAATAATAAAAATAATTAGGATGCCCATAGGATCTGATGGACCAGTTGCAGGAATGAGCCAGTGGGGGCACACACTAGAGGCAGGACTCTGCTGCTTCTCTCAAGCTCAGGTATCCCCACTTAGCCCTTCCTGCTGGGCTAGGAAGGAGCAGTCTGACTTGTCTGGAGTTGTGCTGTGGGAGGTTTTTCTACATGGTACCCCTAGAGGGCACGATAACTCTCTTCCTCTTGTGTTCTCAGCTATCCGCCAGAGGCATAGGTAAAGTTGGAGAGTTGATCTGTTCTATGCAACCCGCCTGACTCAAGTGGTTTAAAATTCAGTTGCAAAGAATTTTAGACACGATTATCAACTGATTAGCCTCGCTGCCTAATAAAGTGCCTACTATGCGTATGCATTTTTGTGTTGGCAATTAGACATTTTGCAATTAGACATGTACATTAAATGGACCTCCATTCTTCCAATAGTCAAAAGCTGACCTTTGTACTCTTGAGTCAACCGGAAGAGTAATTTAGAAATCTGTTATTTCACTTAAAAGGGGCATGCTTTGTCTCGCTCATAAAATAATGTGAAAGGATTTTATCCCTGTTTGGTTACTAAACCTTTTATAAATTTTAATCTTAATGCAGAAAGTCCTAATTTTCTGGAATGAAATCAGTTTTCATATGACTGTTTTATATATAGATTAAAAACTGCATCTTGGATGAGCACTGGGTGTTATGCTATATGCTGGCAATTGAACTCCAATAAAAAAAATCAAAACTAAATAAAAATAAATAAAAACTGCATTTTATTTTTTATCCCTGTTTGGTTACTAAACCTTTTTTTAAATTTTAACTTTAATGCAGAGTGCCCTAATTTTCTGGGATGAAATCAGTTTTCATATGACTGTTTTATATATAGATTAAAAACTGCATCTTGGATGAGCACTGGGTGTTATGCTATATGTTGGCAAATTGAACTCCAATAAAAAAAATCAAAAATAAATAAAAATAAATAAAAACTGCATCTTATTTTTTAAACTCAGACACTCCATTAGAAATATAGATGTCCCTTTAATCACTGAATATTTATACAACAAATATAATAATAACTTGAGGAAATGTCATTTCTAAATCTCAGTTTTATTATTTATTTTAAAAGAGGATACTAAAAAAATATAAAAAAAGAGGATACTGATGTACCTCTAAAGTAGTTTTTTATTTTATTTATTTATTTATTTATTTATTTATTTATTTATTTATTTTTAAAGGTTTTATTTATTTATTCATGAGAGACAGAGAGGCGCAGAGACACAGGCAGAGGGAGAAGCAGGCTCCATGCAGGCAGCCCCATGTGGGACTCGATCCTGGGTCTCCAGTATCACACCCTGGGCCGAAGGTGGCGCTAAACCGCTGAGCCACCTGGGCTGCCCTAAAGTAGTTTTTTTAAAGAACAGAATAAGAACATTTATGTGAAGTAGCACAATGCCTCTCACACAGCAAGCACTCAATAAATTCCAGATAACAGACACAAAATTTTGTGGCACAATCTTCTAAAACCTATAACAAGGTACAGCTTTATTATAAAGAGGCACCTGATTCTCATTATTCTAATCTTTTGGGTGTCATTTATTGATCACACACATATTATATAGCTCTAGTATATGCATAAGGATTGATTTGAGAAACAGGTAAGCGTGGTAGCTGTTAGGAAAACACACATGTACACATATATACACACAAATTTCTCCTAGCAATTTGAATGATGTCAGTGAATTAAATGGTACTAGGAAATAGTATAGAATTTATTACATTTTAGTGATACTAGTACCAATTCATTTATGTACAACTTTTTAAATTTTTGAACAAAATATATTTTTTAATCCAGGTAATTTTGCTATTGAATGCAGTGTTCTTGCTTATAAAAGAAAGATCAAGTCATTCTATTAAGATTGGTATCTTCCCTAGGTCCTGTCTCAATTTCACCTTCCTTTTACAGAACTGAATTTGTCCCTGCGACATTATTGGCATTGTATAAAAACAACTGCAGTCAATACCCTATGCGAATCCCCTTCACTCAGAAAATAAAGGGTATCGGACTCAAGTTAAGAGGGACACTCTTTGAAGCACTTCAATAGCTTCCTCAAATGGAGCATCTTCTCCTTCAGGATGTGACAGTGTATGGATTAGGCAATGACTTGGGGATTTGATTTTAAGTGCTGGGAATCTCTGTGACCAAATATATCCTGTCTCATCTAACTGATGTTTGAAACCCCTTTACCCAATTCTTCCCTCTTCTTGCAGGTTTGGTATGTGTGAGGAATATAACCTTATTCTGTCTTCAGTCATTTGAAACAACACAAATGAAGAACCCAATAGCTTATCAGTAAATGAGTAAGGCAAGCCAGTCAAGGACACTGGTGCTCTGATCGAACGACCAGAGTAAAACAGTTCATCAAGAAGACCCGTAATTCAAAGATGACATTGTAAGGACATAATACTGGTATCTTTCAAGTTTTGAAAAAAAAAAAAAAACTGAATGGCTGAGGCTGCATCTCTGGTTTCTAACTGTATCTGTCAGATATTGAACCCTGGATGATGACAGTCTGGGGTCTTCCCTTATCTTCAACCCGTGCCCTTGCTTTAGCTTTCGATGTACAACTATATATTCATGGGTACACAGTGGATGCCGCACTGTACTCTGTGGGTGTTTGGCTTACGTGATTTGTGGCTTTGGTGGCCTGATTTGGGTTTTGCCCTTGAGATAAACTTTAGTTCTGATGTGTGTATATAGTAAATGAAGCATATGAATGGCATAATTGGTACATGGTAGATCATGCTGTAACCCCAGATTGCATGGATACCTCAACAGTGAGCTAACTTAGGAACGGCACGTTGCACTTTGCCTCTGGTAAACTCTCCAAATCTCCCCTTCTAGGTAAGATGCTTAGGATTGGGGGTTGTCCGGGCTCCTGATGGGAGATTTTGTTCTAAGCAAATGTAATACACTTACATAATAAAAACTGTGTGCTCCACCTGAAATAAAAATTATTATCCTGCAGATTATCTTTGCCAGTTTCCTCCCGCTCCCATGGATATTGCTGTATCAAAGCAAAGAGAGGCCCTGAAAGGTGTGAGAACATCCAAGTCATCACTGAATACAAAAGTACCCTTTGTCAGTAGGATGAGCAGATAACACATAACCTTGCCCCACTTAAGCTTAACACAGAAAGTGACTTAGGGAGGATGCTTCAGATGCGCACGTCAAAATGGTCACATGACCTGAGATGACCAAGGAAGGAATATTTGAGAGGCAAAGAAACTCTCTCTGGGGTATGCTGCACTGAAATAACTAAGTCCAGGTAGCAAAGAAATTCTGGAATACTGAAAGTGAGGAATGCATTCTGCTTATCTTGGCTGCATAGAGAGACTCTGAGGAAGAAAGGCAGATGCTCTTGTAAGGCATTTTGCTTCCTGGGAAACTGGCTGTTTTCCCCGTGGTTGGAGGGAACCATGTCCTGGTGTACCCAGGTTTGAGGAGCTGCTGAGTCACATGGCCTTTAGTATTAAAACCTGGGAAGTCCTGGGCACAGTGGGATCAGCCACTCACCCTTCAAGGTCATGACAGCCTCATCTGATCAAAGTGAACACCAGGAGGAAGTCAGCAAAGCGTTGCTCTAATGGATGGGTGCCATGCTCCCATCACCCTGGCGGTGAACCCTACTGTTCCAGCCCTTCCAGGAATGGGTTTCTAGGCCAGGGAATATGTTCTTTCACCTCCCAAGACCCTTATACTTTTGTCACCTGGAAATCTACATCCTAAATATTACTTAAATCCCAAAGTAAAACTAGTGTGGAACTGGAGGACTTTCATTTTCCCAATGCATTTACTTTTGGTCACTAACTACAGACATTTTGAGTTAAACTGCGCATTGCTAGAAAAAAAAGTGCAGATGTCTAATTCTTTGCAGGATTTATAATATTATATAGGGACTATTTAATATCCCACTACAATAAGCGAATCTGGGTTTATTACAAGCTAAACAACAACAACCAAAAAAAAAAATCACAAGTTGGGCAGTAATTAGCTTTGAACAGACATTTATTTTATACTTTTACTAGCAAAACAATTATAATTTTATGGTCCAGAAAAATGCATTCTTAAATTCTATGTCTGAAGTTGCTTTGCCAAACTAATGCAAATAATGTTATTAAGTAGATGGTAAAATGTGGTCTTGCGGCCTCTGTCCTATAAAGGACTTGGGAAATACAGCTAACACAAGTCTAGTGCTCACATTTCTGATTGTATATGCTTGTGAGCTACCAAACAAGCTAGGTTGGTCATTTCTGTTATGCACGAGTGCATCACTGTTTCCAATCTTTCTACTTGCACTTTTTTTTTTCTCAAAATTCTCCCTCCATTCTAAGGTAGACAACAAATAACTTGATGCACTTTATTTATTTTTGTAAGGTTTTTATTTATTTATCCATAAGAAAGAGAGAGAGAGAGAGAGAGAGAGGGAGAGAGAGAGAGGCAGAGACACAGGCAGAGGGAAAAGCAGGTTCCATGCAGGGAGCCCAATGCGGTACTCGATCCCAGGTCTCCAGGATCAGGCCCTGGGCTGAAGGCGGCGCTAAACTGCTGAGCCATCTGGGCTGCCCAACTTGATGCACTTTAATAGGTAATATTTGAAAGTGCAGTATGGAAGGTGAAACTTCCAGACCATATCCAGATCCCACCCAGGAGGCAGAAAATTTCCTGAGGTCTGATCACTCTTCTGAAAGGCCTATGACACCATCTTCTCCAAATAAAGAGCAGCTGGCTCATTCTTTCATCTCTTTCCATTGCTCAGTGATACCATTAGAATGACATGCTTCCACCTATAAATCGTGTATCCAAACAGCACTGGATGGTTCATCAATGACTCTCCATAGACCACAGAATGCCCCCTTGAAGGCCCTACCACAGTTACGACGACACCTCCATGAACTCTATCCCTATTGAAAGACTCTGGATCTAAGTCAGTAGCATTTGGTACATTTTGTCAGATACTCCTTACCTTCATGTATCTGAGAGTGTCTTTCCTCAAACAATAGCAAGGAGAAAAGAAACATGCAAGGGCTCCACTAAACTATTTTGTTAATAAACTCAGCTGTGGTTAAATTCAAGATACATATATCTTAGAAGGAGGTGCTAAAAGCACCCCAAACACACAGACACAGTGGCACAGGGTGAGTTCTCTCCAGTATTTTCCTTTTTGTCATACACACCAAGTTTTCCTTACCAGGAGTGGTCAGTTTTCAGGAAAATCTAAAAACACTGTTTTAGCACTCTTCTGTAAATTTTCAAATTTTTTGTTTACAAATATTTTAACTTTGGCCAGTACTATTGTATTGTCTGCAGATGCTTGCCAGCAGGTTTGGCATATCAGCATAATTGTCTTGTCTCTGAATGAATCTAGCCAATGGCATTGAGAAATGGAATAAAGACCTGGATTTTCTGGATTTGTGATATCATATCAGATATTTCTATTTACATTTTTATGGTATGAAATAGATTATAATTTGTCCAGATTTTATCCATATCTATACAGTTTCAATGGCTTCTTCAGTAACATAACTCTATATTTCTAAAGTAAAACATCTAATAATTCTAGTAAAATAATTTAGCCAAGAAGCCACCACTTATCAGTAAGCAAGTTCTCCAGCTCACCTATTTATCCAGTTGTCTCCCAACCTCCCCTTGGACTAGGATACAAATATTCAGTGTTACTTTTTTTTTTTTCCTACTAGAGGCTTGATGGTATATGAAGCTTAAGGAAGCAGTCAGTATTGAGAAAGATAAAAGAAAACAGTAGTTAAGGTATTTGGACCTAAGAGATAAGAAAGTATCTCTTCTCCCAGAAACAGATTGAAAATAAAAGTAAATTTATTCTAAAAGGAATATGGATATATCATATGTAAAAAGCATATGTGACCAAGTACTGACAGTTGGCAATCATGTCCAGTTCTCCACCTCACTCATGAGCAGTTGGTAAAACAGGGACATAACGTTGTCTATGCTGAAATAACTTCTGGTATCAAAGGGATAGACTGATTTCAGATATTTTGCCAAAAACACATATATATGTCTTTGGATAAAAGACACGGAAATAAAAGAGAAAAAAACCTATAACAACATTAATAGCAGGATTATTTGTTATTCCCTTTGGCATTATTGAGGCCAAAAGAGCAAACCACTTTTCTGCTGGCAATAAATGTGCATCTTATAACAAAGGGTGAATTTAATCAGGTAACGAATTTGTTAAAGGCTTGTTATGTAATCTATGTAGAGAAACTGACCGCACAGAATTCAAAGAGCGATCTTATACCCTCATAAGACATGAAAAAGACTAACTGATTACGTGAAATATAATGTTGTGCAGTCCAATCATGTGTGCGGGTTCTGGTCCCAGAGATAAAGCATATTCTCAATGTTAAAATAACAATGAGAATGATTAACAGCCTCTAGGTAGTGGTGTGGACTTCTTCCCACATACACACCCAGTGCATTCACCTTCACACTTCAAACCAGTCTAGCAAGCACAAAGAATACATTGAAGGAAGGAGAGATAATCACTGGGAAAATAAATCCACATAGGGGGTTGGAAGCTGCCTCAGGGAAACTGGCTTATAAATACCAAGTCTTGAATGCCACCATATCTGTATCATTATGATCTCTTTCTGGTAACTTAACCATAGTCCTGGCTATAGAGTTTGTTCATAGGATGCAATCATGTTGTGCTAAGGTAAAAATCACCAATATCATCTGTGGAATTCTGGTGATTTCTCAAGAAGTTTGCACCCTTGTCAGAGTTCTTTTGGTCTTTTTGGTTATTGTAAGATGACATGCAAAGTGAAATGATACCATTTAAAGTAAATCAACGCTTCTCAAAAGACAACCCTCCAAACTCATTCATATAATAAACATTTTGATATTTAAATCCTTCTTGATACTTTATGTCCCAGATTGATTTATTTACTGAAAACAAGCAGTGGAAAAGAATCCAATAAGCAAAGCCTGGGAAAATATGTTTCGAGTTGACGACTCTTCTCTTCCTCTTTCTCTCATGATGACAATTACAAATGAGCTTACGATAAACCAAATTTATAAAAGCTTTGTTGCTGTTGTTGTTTAGTTGCTTTCATATGGAAAATAAAACAAGGAAAATATTTGAACTTAAGTTCAATTAGATAGCTATTATATAGCTTTGTGATTCACCCTATAGATCTCAATAATTGATCTGGTTCCTCTGCCATCAAACATATAGGCTGTAAATACCTTTCAATGCAATATTATTGATGGAAATATGGCACTTGGATATAGATGTGTGCTTATGAGTGTGTGTTTACACACAACTTAGTTCTAATTAGAACACATCTTTAAACCTTCCAAACATATTCAGACTAGCCTTCTTCATTAACTTGGCAAAGGACTTTTAGCAGTCTTGGAATAAACACCATGATTTTTATTGCATAACAAAATTATATCACTGGAAATGCAACCAGCTATATCATGGGATGACTTAAGTACCATATCTAAAATCTTAACAAATACTTAACAAATCATTTAGCAAAATTTCACTATTTCAGCAAATGACAAGTATATATTCTACACTAAAGACTTGTGACTATTGATAAATAAAAAGCAAATTGGTTGAGAGTTTCCCAAGAATGAGTCTCACTTTAAGATTCTCATCTTGGGCAGTAGTAACATTCTGACTGGATAATTCTTTGTTGCAGAGGACTGTCATGTGCATTGTAAAACTTTAGCAGCCACTCTAGTTTCTACCCACTGGGTGCAAGTAGTATCCCCAACCACCCCCCACCACTACCACCAACCTTCTCAAGCTGTGACAACCGAAAATGTCTCTAGTTGAAAAATATCCCCTAGGGAGTAAATTCACTTGCACTTGAGAACAACTGGTTTAACATAATACAAAATGGAAATGATTTTTGTTTGTTTTTCTCAAAGTTTTTAAATTTGGAGGTTATAGTTGCGCATAAGAAGGTTTATGGGTACTATCTTTCCAAAGTTATAGAGGTAAGCATAGATGGCAGTGACTTTAACTTTGGGATATTAGTATCAAATTTGAGAGAACAAATACTAGATGAGGACAGGTACATAGTAGGTACCTGTACCTAGTATATAGTAACCTCCTTGAGGTAGGCTCAACACATTTTTAAAGGCTTGAAAGTCTCTTCATATTTAGCAAGAATCATGAGTTGCAAATTCAAAATGCTGGTTTTGACAGTAGATCTCTTGGTACCCAAGGGCTGCTGCCCTTTAATCCTTTAAAAGTAAAGAGGCAGAATTTATATGAAACCAAAACAGAACAAAACAGATAAATAGATTCTGAGAGATGGCTTATAGGGAAATGGTACTTAGCAGAGCACTATAGACAAAAGTGTAGAAGATGCTTTGTTCATTTGCACCTGCCCTTCAAGAGTTAAGTGAATTGAAGGCCAGAGGAAGAGTACCTCATGCTCTCCTTGTGTTCTCGACATCTCAACTACATTTTAGGAATTAAATGCTATCACAGATGAATGTGATTGTATTTCTTCTGGTCCATTGCCCAGCAGTGTTCTATCTAGAATCCGGTGCTCAGTAAATGTTTGATGATTAAGGTAAACAGGTGAACCTAGCTAGGAGTCTATCTCATGGTTTCCTGTTTTGAGGAGTCCTAGGCAGGAAGTATAATATCAATTACAGTCAAGAAAGTAGCTTTTCACCAAAGCTATGCACCGCTGATATTCAAAGATAGAATATAATCTCCTCATTACCAAAAGATATAAGGAACTCTCCTTCTCACACTTTCCCTGCGGGAAAACATTCCACCAACTTTGCAGCAACAGGATATCACAAAAGTTTATCCTCAAATTTCTTAAAAGAGAAATCTTCACCGAACTGTGTTTGTATACTGCGAAAATGAGAAACAAAAAAGGCAAGCCCCTAAGACCTGCTATGTAATAAGCTAGTTTCTCAGTTTGCTAGAAGTTTCAGTTATTCAATGTTGGTTTAGGTAAAATTAAAAGTGAAACATTCTCTCTCTCTCTCTCTCTCTCTCTCTGTATCTCTCATTAATAAACAAATAAAATCTTTTGAAAAAGGGGGGTGAAGTCTGGGGTGGCTCAGCGGTCTAGCACCTGCCTTCAGCCCAGGGTGTGATCCTGGAGAGCCAGGATTGAGTCCCATGTCAGGCTCCCTGCATGGAGCCTGCTTCTCCCTCTGCCTCTCTCTCTGTCTCTCTGTCTCTCTCCCTCTATCTCTCATTAATAAATAACTAAAATCTTTATTTTTTTTTAAGTGAAACATAGGGTTGTAGGCTGACATTGCTAGACTTGCCCAGTAGCTGCCAGGAACCCAAACTAGACACCGAGAACTAAGGAGAAACAGCATGACTCATAGCCAACAGATATATTGTGGAGCTGGAGCTACTTCTGATACTCAGTTACCAAGAGAAGACAGTTGATGAGTCAAACACTGAGGACTGCATAGAGAGAAATTGCATGGGATTTCATGTGTGCTTCGGGGATCAATAGTTGCCCATTGTAATTACTAAAACACTCCACATCTTTGCAGTTGTCTATAAAACTTACATGCCCTCTTCCCACTTCCTCTCCCAAAAGATTTCCACTTCTTTCATTGCTATTCAGCCACTTTGTTTTTCTTGCCCCCCCTTCTAGTTTCAACACTTAGCATTTGCCATCTTTCTCCCTAGAATGCTCCTTCCTCCTATTTTTCACATCTGGCCCCCACTTATCATCGATTCTCGCTCAGCTCAAATGTCACCCCCTCAGAGAAGCTGTCTCATCTTGTCCTTCTGGCTGAAGTCTTCACCTACCCATACCTATATTCCCTACCACTCACTCTCAACTCCATTGCCTGGTTTCATTTTTCTCCTAAAAAATGACCATCATCTGAAATTACCTTAATAATTATTTGATTTCATGTTTATTGCTGACCTCTACTAGAGCGTGTTATCTAGAGAGTAAGGATTCAGTCTCGTTGGCCTTCAAACAAATCTGGCACCAGATTTGTTTCTGGTACATGTGTTTTGACCCTTAAAAGGAATTAAAAATAATATATTTCAGAAAGTTGAGGCTGAAATCTAGTGATATCTAATGTGAAGAGGGTGAAGATCTTTATTACTGTACTAAATTCTTATCTGGAGCAAAAAAGGAACAAATACTGTAACAAATATTATATGAGGAGGAAAGTGTTTCAGATCACATCATTTTAGTCCACTGACTTAGAGATATCTTTAGGACTGTCTCAGCCCCTGGCAAATGTCACCAAAAGGCAACATGAACATTATAATTATCCAGGGCTTTGATGAACAACAAAAATTTTCAACTTTCTATAAAGGACGTATGTAGTTGGGGCCCAAGCTCCAATAAACTCTGATGCACCATCATAAGGATTTGTGTAACCTACTTCAGGAGGGAAAAATAGGATTTAAATAGCACCTTCTCTTCATTTTCATCACAAAGGATAGCTAGGCAAAACCTGCCATGTTTGATCTATCAAGGGGACAAAAAGGAATAAAACAGCTAGGGTAAAATTAAAACATTTTTCACATTTGGATATTCAATATGAAAAAGCTGGATCTAGAGGAACTGAATTCATAAAAATTGTCTGCTTCATCACTAACTTTCCAGAAGTGCCACTAATAAAAAGATAGGACTCTACACAGAACCTTTAGGTAGGCCTCTAGAATTTAAAAAGGCCCACAGAAAAGTTTGTTGCAATTGCAGGCAGATAGCTGAGGAATTAGAAGGCCATGATGGCTTGTGCAAACAGACCACAACAATAAGGACTTTGATAAAAACTCTGAAAGAATCTTTATACTTCAAACTATATGCTCTGAAACTGTGCGCGTTGCCTTTATACCCAGACAAACGTATCTTCGAACAAAAGGGATTCTGGGGCTTGTGGGAGAGCGAGATAGTCAGTGAAAGAGAAGTATATCAGAATGATGGTGTAGAATTGAAAGGGAAGCATGGGGGAACAGCTGTAGGACCCAGTTTAAAACAAACAGGTGGAAGGGAGTGTAAGGCTGTCTGAGAAGCTCCAATGTGTTCTAATCAGCCATGGGAGAGAGGGAGGCAAAAACACTGTACTTTCTCAATGTGAATAAAGGCTCAGGTCTTGATGAAAGCTGGACCTCAGTAAGGGGCTTTGGGCACAAGATGAAGAGAAGCCAGGAAAATTCGTTTGAAGATTCAAAGTTAACATTTCAGTTGAATGATTGATTTACCACCAACAATTCAGCTGTAGGCTAAATGATCAAATTTAGGCTATTATCCTTGTAATTAAAGCTTTCTTAAAGCATTGGCTCTGTTACCTGTATTTTTTAACCAAATACTTCATATCTGGAAAACACTGAATTGGTAAAATCAAATTAACAAGAATTGATTGAATGACTCCGGTCCCTGGACTCTGGGAGAGCTGAAGCCTTCTCCATTTTATTCATTGTGTATCCTTGCAGTATGTACCAGGTAGTAGGCATTTACTATGTAGCTGTTGATTGAACGAATAAATGGATTAATTAGTTTTCATTGCCAGTTCATGTGCTTTCCAGATTTACATCTCCCTTAATTAGATGACTTACACACCGAGGCTCTGGAACTATGGTCACAGATGCATACTAAAATTGAGGCATGTCCATTTGGTTGATTCCTCACTCTTTGTCAGTAGCAGGTTTTGTTGCAGCAAAGAAAAGAAATTTAAAGGCATTTATCCCCCCCCCCAATCGAAATAAATAAAATAAAGGCATCTATCAAAAGCATAGGCAATAACTAGTGCATGTAGGTGCAGCTATGTATAAAAACACATTTCTAAGAAAGCCCTGATCTTAACATATCAAAGTATTCACCTATTTGGCACTAAATCAATTAATGAGATGTTCATAGGCATCTGAGCCCAAGTGATGTATCAGAGAGAGAAGCACAATTACTCATTTGAGTAATTATCTAATTAACCTTTTAGGAACAGAGCTTTTAGTGGATTGTCATGAAATTTGAAGAACCTTTTTTTCTTTCTTTCTTTCTTTTTTTTTTTCAAAATAAAACTGGCTCTCAGTATGTGGTTACTCATAAAGAAAGGGAAAATTTTTAGGATAGCCATGGGTATTTTTAAAAATGGTGCCCATTAAAGGCCATAATATTGACGCAATTTTCCAGGGCTGGTTTTAGTTTCCCCACTGAGTGGTAATTAGGTCATTGGGCCAGTCCTTCTCTTGACTGACCATTATGATTTCACCAGGTTTGCTTCTAAAAATAGCCTTTTGTAGGAATTGTTAGTCACTATCAGCTTTTCCCTGAGTTAATGTGGCTTTCGCTGAAGGTGCCAAAAGTACCTCCCTGGAAACTTAAGTATTCCATGTGTTCATAGAACAAGTATATGCTAATTCACTATACCAGTCTGAATTTTCTATGGTCCTGATTTGCCTGAACCAGCAAGTGGAAGTTAATTTATTTTATAGTCCGTGGCCTTCCCTCTGAAGGTAACCATTGGCAAGCATTGTTTTGTGTTCACGTGAATAGCTACCTCCTGGAATAGGGCAACCATCTCTGTGATAGAGTATTTCTCCTAAGTCAGGTTGACTCAAGTCTGCCCCCTTGATCTGCTATCTCGTGCTGGTCCTCCACTTTCTTTAAGGAGTGACACTTCTTCACTTAAAGAGCTCTTCTCTCAGGAGAGTTGCCTGTGTTCACACAGGGTGTTAAGTGGGAAGCGAGACAAGAGTAGTAAAGAAATTGGTGTCTTAGGGACCATGGTCTACATAGATTGAAGCAATGAATTAAAACCAACCCAGGAAGTTTTGTAATATAACTAGTCAAGGTAACTATTACAATCAATGACATAGAGATTGATTCAGAGTTCTGGTGTCATGTGAAGATTAGAGATTTAGATATTTCTCCTTCAGCTCTACTTTTAATTAGGTGCTTTTTGTTCTCTGTACCCACTCTAATCTAAAAATTCAATCTTCGGCAAAAGGAACACAGAGTCAGATGTCTAGTTTACTCCTATCACAAAATATTTTAAGTTCCTAATATGTACTATGTGCTAAAATACCCTTAACTCTGTCTGTAGTCCAATCTCACCTTATAAAATGACCAGATGTGAAGAAGAAATAATACAATTTTGTGAAATGGCTTTGTGAATTAGAATAGCAGCACTCAAGCTGAGATGCACTATGTCCTAGGGGTCCCTAAAACCATTTCAAATTGTCTCAGAAAGCAAAACTGTTTTTTGTGATAAGACACAATTAGTCTTTTTCCCCTATGCTGACCTTTGTTTTGATAGTGCATAAACAATGCTAGCACCTTACTCTTTATCAAGACAATGGTATTAAACCATACTTGTCATTGCATTTTTCATTGCCATGGATTCATAAAACATATATATTTATGTTTATATGTTTACATACATGTATGTATGTGAGCCAGTTTCATTTAAGAAATCATGATGAAGTAATAAAATTGTTCATTTTATTAAATCTAGAATTTTTTAAACATGTACTTTTAGTCATTTGTGTGATGAAATGGGAGGTAGGCCTGAAGCACTTCTACTGTCTACAGAGAAAAAGAATGCTCTTGTATAATTTTCTGAGCTATAAGTCAACTAGTCATTATTTTTACAAACACTAATTTTACTTGAAAGAAAATCTAAAAATATAATTATTCAGATTTGGGTACTTGGCAGATAATTTTTCAGAAATATATCATGGTTTTGATTTGCATTTCCCTGGTGGTTCATTATATAGTGCATTTTTTCATATATGTGTTGGTCATATGTATGTCTTTTTTGGAGAGATGTCTATTAAAGTCTCTAGCTCCTTTTTTTTTTGTAAAGATTCATTTATTTATTTGAGAGAGAGAGCAGGGAAGAAGGGACAGAGGGAGAAAGAAAGAGAATCCCAAGCAGACTCCCCATGACCATGGAGCTGGATGTAGGGCTTGATCCTATGACCCTGAAATCATGATCTGAGCTGAAACCAAGAGTTGGATGCCCAACTGACTGAGTCACCCAGGTAATGTTGTTGTTGCTGTTGTTTGGGGTTTTTTTTTGTTTTGCTTTCTTGATTTGTGGTTTGTTTTTGTTTGTTTGTTGCTATTGAGTTGTAAAAGTTCCTTATATATTTTGGAAACTAACCACTTATTAGATAGTAGTTTGCAAATATTTTGTTCCATTCCAGTTGCCTTTTCACTCAATTGATTGTTCCCTTTGCTATGTAGAAGCTTTTTAGTTTGACATAGTTCCACTGGTCTATTTTGCTTCTGTTGCCTGTGCTTTTGATTGTCAAATCTATGAAATCACTGCTAAGACCAATGTCATGAAAATTTTCCTGTAGGTTTCCCTCTAGGAATTTTAAAGTTTAAGTCCTCAATCCATTTTGAGTTTATTTTATGTATGGTGTAAGAAAATGGCCTAACTTCATCCCACACCTGTAGGATGACTGTTATCAAAATAATAAATAAATAAACAACAAAAGAAAATATTAGTGAGGATGTGGAGAAACTGAACACTGGTACACTTTTGTTGGAATGCAAAATGGTGCAACCACTATGGAAAACTATATGGGTGTTTTTCAAAAAATTAAAAATAGAGCCACCATATGATTCAGCAATCTTATTTCTGGATATTTACCGAAAAGAATTAAAATCGAGATCTCAAAGAAATATTAGCAATCCTGTGTTCACTGCAGTGCTAGTCACAATAGCCAACATGTGAAAACAATCTAATTGTTGGATGAGTGAATAAAGAAAATGTGGTATACATACAATATATACATACAATGGAATATTACTCACCATTAAGAAAAAAGGAAATCCTGCAATATGTGACAGCTTGGATGAACCTTAAGAAAATTATGCTAAGTAATAAAGCAGTCACAGAAGGATGAATACTGCATGATTTCCCTATAGTCAAAATCATAGAAGCAAAGAAGAGAATGGTGGTTGCCAGGGGCTAGGAATGGGAGAAATAGGGAGTTGCTAAAAAACATTATAAAATTTCAGTTATATAAGATGAATAAATTCTAGGAATCTGCTGCACAACACTGTGCCTATAGATATCAATATTAAATTGTACTTTTAAAAATCTGTTGAGTGTAGATCTCATCTTAAGTTTCCGAACATTTTTCTTATAATCAATCAATCAGTAAAATAAACCTGTCACTTCAAGAAAAGCAATAGGAAGTATATGTCATTAGCCATAAAATGTAAGCTTTCCAGCAAAAATTAGAATTTTGGAAAAATTGTTTCCATCACTATGAGTATGATAGTGTCCCAATATTTCCAAACTTTTCTGATGTGATTTGTGATGGCACTAACAGATATGATTGTTTAATATTATGAAATGTGTCAGTGTTTAGAGGATCCACATAACTTAGTTAGCCAATAACTTAGAGAACTAATATTCTCCATATAATCAACGCACAGTGTCAAAAACTCCTCTAGGGCTAAAAGATCCACTCAGTGTTATGTATCTATATCTTAGGGTACAAAAAGTTTCATTGATAGTATCTCATACTTTACATTGCAACTAAACTTTACAACACTACCTTTTCTAGAGTTTTGGTATAGTATTAAGGAAAAAAATATCCAGAATTATCTGACAATTTTATTAAATAATTCCTCTCTTTCCAGATACACGTACTTATGTGGCCTGGTTTTCTTCCTATATTTCAGTCAAAACAAACATCAAAGCAAAATGTAGAAACAGAATGGGGGTGCTAGAGTGGCTCAGTTGGCTGCGTGTCCAACTCTTGGTTTCCATTCAGGTCATGATCTCAGGATCATGAAATGGAGCCCCATGTGAGGCTCTACACTCAGTGTGGAGTCTGTCCCTCTCCCTCTGCTCCTGCCCTCACTCACACGCACTCTCTCTCTCTCAAATAAATAAAATCTTAAAAAAAAAAAAAAGATTTTTGAAACAGAATGATTCAGAAGCATATATGAGAATTCAGCCGTCTTCTTTTAAGCCTGACATTAAAGAGATTTCCAAAAATGTAAAACAATGCCATTTTAGTATTTGGGGGAGCAAAATAGAGTCATTTTTCATTAAAATATGTTACTTAGTCTGACATGTAAATATGTCTCATTGCTATTGTAAATACACTAAATTTTTTTTGAATTTTCTCATTTGTAATTTCCAATATAATAAATATTAATAGATATTGCCCAAATAAACAAAAAGCTCTTTGGTCTCATTGGTTTTTAAGAGTATAAAGGGGTCTGGGCAATTGGTTTGAGAAACACTACTTTAAAGTGATGTGTTTCTGCTGCTTCTCTCTGTCAGTAATAAAAACAGCTAACTTAGGAAAAGGCACTGGGAAATCCAAGGACGCGAGTCCCTGCTGCTCTCTGACATACTGGAGGGTGGCTGCTCAGGTACTCTGTCTTTTCACTAGCTCAAGATTCACCAGGTTCATTACTGAATCTAGTTGAGCCCAGCAGTAAAATACTAGAACTGCTGGTAATCAACTTTCAAGATTTTGTTTTCATTGATTTCCCCAATTCCCAGTGGTATACAATCCCTTTTTCTTTACCCATTTGGCTTCTTAATAACAATTGCATATTGTTTCGTAAAAGGCAGATACTCATTGCAATCCATCAAAAACAAGGCCAGGTTACGTTCAGAGCGACTGAGGTGATCCCTTGTTTGGAGTGCTTTCCTCTACTTCTGAATAGGTCTTGGCTTTTCTCTTTGGAAGTAGTCAAATTGTCCACAAGCAATCATGTGTAAATATTAAGCTTTAGAGCTTCAGGATGTCCTGAAAATATTTCCATTCATGGTGTTCCATATACAACAATTGGAGGATTTTCACAATCCAGCTATTAGAAATGAAATCATTTTTATACCTGGATCTATCTGATTGGTCTCAATTAGCTTAGAACTATAAAAAAATAAACTTAGTTTGAAAAGTTAAGCATTACCCAAAGTGTGCCATTGTTTTACTCAATAAATGTGTCCCAGTCCTACAGAGCACAAGACCCTTGACCTAAGAATCTCCATTTAAACCTTATAATATCTCCCATTCTTTTGAAATAGGTGTTATTTCAGTCTTACAACTAACAAAACAGAGACTCATATAGTGAAACTTGCAGAACCAAGATTAAAAATGAGGTTTATTTGATTTCATATTGATGAGCTCTGTAGCTAACACAGCATAGGTAGATTAGAATAAGGACGGATTTGAGATCACAAATCAATTAGGAAGTCACTGCATTGTTCGAATGAAAGGCAACATGATGAAATTTATGTTTCTTCTCTTGAAGAAAGTTTAAAATTTTTTCCAAGTATTTTTATGATATAAAATCTCTCAACAAATGGTCAACAGATCTGATGCTGTTAGTTCAGAAGGTCTCAGTTCTGGTGTTTCCTATTTATTACTGATTTATCAAAAACCTTGAATAATTGCTAGGCAAAAGCTAGTTTGTACTACAGCAACTGCTGTGGTTTTGGCATTTAAAAAATCAGCAATTGATATATTTTCACTTAAAACTAACATAGCTGGGGATCCCTCGGTGGCTCAGCGGTTTAGCGACTGCCTTTGGCCCAGGGCACGATCCTGGAGTCTCGGGATCGAGTCCCACGTCTGGCTCCCAGCATGGAGCCTGCTTCTCCCTCCTCCTGTGTCTCAGTTTCTCTCTCTCTCTCTCTCTCTCTCTCTCTCTCTCATAAATAAATAAATCTTTTTTAAAAAAAAGCTAATATAGCTAATCAATATTCATTTTCCTCACTAAAAATGTCTAAATCTACGTTTTGTTTCTCTGTTTTCTTTTCGCTCCTCATATCCATAAACTGAAGTCTGAGGAGCAAAACCCAAGCCTTTATTTTAACCTCCATTAAGAGGTGATCTTTCAATACTGGATTGCTATTTCTCCAGAGGTAAAAGTAGAATTTAGTAATTTAATAAAGGCCTAATCCTAGGTATGTAAAAAGATTTTGATAGAATGAAAGATCCCATTCACAACTTCATCTCCACAGTGTGATCTCATTTGAGTATTATAAATAATTCCCATTCATTGAAAAGAAATAACTTAGTGAAAATGCTCATAGAAGAAAACACAAGTATGTCTAAGTTTCCAAATTCAGATTTTAAAATTTCACAAAATTTTTTCATCACATTTACGTTTCTAGTAGTTTTTGAAAATGATCCCCTTCCTCTCCTGCATAAGACCCTCCTGGATTTCCCTCTATGTACAGGGTAAAGTCGATGTTCTTGCATCTTAGCCAAAAAACTACCAAGTCCTGCCCATGTTTACTCTACAGCCTTAGGCATCCCTGCAGCCCAGCTTGTCTCTTTCTCTCTAACCATGATGACATATTACCTAGTTGCCTAAATGTGACATATTACTGCACATTTATCTGCTTCAACTATTCATCCTGCTTCCTGTTCTTGGACTGTTCGCCCTCCTCCCAGCATTGTCAGCCTGGGGGCATATATACATCTTGGCATTTACCTCAACTACCATCTATTGATATGAAGAATCAAGACCAGAACCCAGGAAAGTCTATGAAGACTTTTTTCTGACAAGTCTGTTGTGCCCACCCTACCCTCAACCAAACCTGAGCACATTTCTTCCTCTCAGCTACAACTTCAATATTCTTCCATCATCATATGTTTACATCTATGTTTCTCCTCAGATCTACAAACTTCTCAAAAACAGAGGTCCCTTTCATTGATCTTCTTTCCTAGGCATATATTTTAACAGTAGGCACATTAGACACTCAGTAAACATCTGTTGAACAAACATATAGATCTTCAACCCAAAGACTTTCTACAACTGCTTAAATATAAAAAATATACATTAAGTCAATATTCTGGTAAATTTAAAAAGGTAAAACAAACATTATGATAAAACCCAGAAATCCTACTCTGTGATTACCCAAGGAAATGATATTTTAAGATTAGTTGATACAAATAGTAGGTTTGAAGCATTAATGAGATTCAGAAACAAAGTGTTACTATCTTGGTTTGACTTATATTCAAAACAGTGTCTATTTGTATTTTAAGTAGCACAGCTTATAAAAGTAGCATTGCTAAATTTACTATCTACACAGATTCAAACTTCTTTTATATTCCAACTGAAATATGTAGTATTTTAAGCTAAAACAAGAAAAGTGGCATCTTATACTTAAGAAGTTGCCTAGTCCAATGTCCAAGGCAAAGCAGGCTCTTGATCAATTTATCTTGAATGAATTAATGAATAAACTAATGAATGAATGAAAAACAAATGAAATCTATCAATTCCTCTAGTTGACAGATGATAAAATTGATATCCAAGAGTTACAAAACAATGATAGATAATCCACTGTTATGGCTCCTAGATCAATACTGTGTTGTATGCAAATTATAAATGTTATAATATTTAATAACTTTGAATGAAGGAGCACATAGTCAGAGACTTAGATCTCAGTGGAGGACAAGAAACATTTATCCTAAACCTAATACAGACCTTACATTCTGCTGGGTGCTGCAGATACAAAAAAAAGAATGAATAAGCCAGAATCTCCCTCAAGTACAGTCTCATAGTAGAGAAAAACAAGTATTTATAGTGCAATGTGATACACACAGACTTAGGGCAACACAAATGAGAAAGTGATTCAACCTGGGGGAAAAAGGAAAAAAAAAAAGGAAAGGAAGGGAAGGGAAGGATGAAATTGAAGCAGCCTCTGAAGAATAAGTAGGCATTTTCCAAATAGATGAGATAGGGAGTGGAATTCTAGGCAGGAGACACCAATGTCAGCTCATCTAACATCATGGAAATGATGGATCTGTACAAAAAAAGCTTCAAGAATAGAACCAATGCTGACCTCAGCAGAGGGCAATAGTACTGCATAAATGGAGAGAAATAAGGAGTTCTTTCTCCGGTCACTCCCAAGTGGGAAGCCAACATGCCAGGAGCTATGAAGAGCCTCAGGAGAATAAGAACTAGGAGAATCCCTCTGTTTGAAGGAGATGCACCTCCTTGTACCTAATGCATTGCGGACCAACACACCTTGGTGAGAAATACCCTGACCTAAGTGGCTATCAGGAGATAGTAATGCACTATATGCTTTAGGTCAACACAGTATTATTGTTTACTTACTAATCCACTTGTTTTATTTACTGTGCCTGGTTCATTTTTGCATAGATTTTCTTTGTAATTTTCTAAATATTAATATTTCAATTCACAGGAAACATTCTTTATTCCAAAGAATAAAAAAGGTATGATTTTAATGATATCGGTACAGCGTTAGATGGAGAAACATCAGACCCGTGGGTTGCTCTATAGTCTTGATTACATCCAACATTAGAAGTTTAAAAATCCTGAGGTGAGAAAGGCAACAAAAAATGAATATTGTAGATTGGTGATAGGTAAGTAAGCTCTTGGATTCCAATCTCAATGACACCATCATCCTTCACTAAACATGGAGGGCTATAAATTACTGAAATAGGGGTCACATCCCCATTTCATCCCACCCAACTCAGCTCCTTAAGAACCACAGGAAGTATCAGATCACACAGTGTGAACAATAGGAGGGAAAAACAGTAGGTTGGGACAAGATAATTCAAGTGGACATAAGAGAAAGGAAACAGGAGAGAAAATGGCTCAAATTTTTGGAGGAAAGAGTTATTTATTTATTTATTTATTTATTTATTTATTTAGATTTTATTTATTTATTCATGAGAGACACAGAGAGACAGGCAGAGACACAGGCAGAGGGAGAAGTAGGCTCCCTGTGGGGACCCTGATATGGGACTTGATCCCAGGACCCCAGGATCATGCCCTGAGCTGAAGGCAGACACTCAACCACTGAGTTACCTAAGCATCCTGCAAAGAGTTACTTAATAAAACATGTAAAAGATTGACAAGAAGATCCCTCAGGTCTCTTACTCTTGGCCTTTGTCATCTTCATCACAACCTCCACCACCACCACCATCATCAGGTAGTACTGCATAGAGATTCAAGCCCTAGATTACTTTTCAAAAGCCCCAGTCTACAGACTCACTATTGTTAGCCCATTTTAGGTTTTACCTTCAATTACTGGATTCCATAAGCCTCAATCCCCTCGTCTGTAAAATGGGGAAAATAGCAGTACCTAACTGAAGAGATACTTAGGATAATTAAGATCATCACAATAGTTTTAGCACACTACCTGGCCACAGGACAGACTCTCAATAAGGTCCACTATTGTTATCATCATCATCATCATCATCATCATCTGAAAATTTCCTGATTGCCATTTTTTGTAATGTCAGCCAATTCAAAGAGAGATTCATATATATTACACCAGAAATCTGGTGATGACCACCAAATATATGCATGGATATGAATTATCAGTGGACTACTTTTTCATCATGTGGAAATTGCCTTTAAATAAGCAGGAATGATCATGGTCTCCAAAACATTTCTTAAATCTTCTATAAATGAAAGGCATGTTTTTTTCTTGGTAAACATTATAATCCTGGCCACTTTGAGAAATTAAGGAAGTTGCTTTTGTTTTGTTTGCTCTGCCTTGATTTTTTTTTAATGCCAATACACACCCTTCTTGAGCAAACCCCAGCCAGACAGATATTTGCCATTTCATTATTGTTTTAAAGTGTTAGCCCCAGACACATAAGCATTGTTGGAATGCAATGGAAAAAAATGTTTTAAATCTCAAATGGGGTAATAAACTGTAGCCAGAAGCTAATTGTCCTGAAACCCGAGCTTTTATAACATGTTACTACTGTAGTGGGACCACTCAGCACTCCTTCGGTGGGGTTGTTGTGTAATTGGTAGTAGATTACGTTGCAGACATATAAAAAAAAAAAGATGTCAAATCAGACATTTCTGCTTATTACTGTAGACCTCAGCATAATTCTCAAAGCAATCAATGCATTTCATCCATTAAACTATTGATGGGGGTTATTAATTCATATAATGTTTAACTACTCACCGTGGACTTTCTCTCTGCCAACTTTCTTCCACCCAAGAAGTCCTGAAATGTTGCCGCTCCTGTCAAAAGAAATGAATCATTAATAAGAACCAGCAAGGCCAGAGGCGAGCTAGAAGCTGGGCCATGATATATATAGTCTTCACATTCTTTTAATTCGGTGCTGAACTGCATGTGTAAAAGGAGCAAATAGCCCAGTAGGGTTTTACCAAGAGGCTGAAAGAAACAAAAAGGATATATCCGTCAAAACTATTTATTGAGGATTTAGGGATCTGAGGATACTTTTTATGTTTAGATAATACATTAGGTAGACACATTAAGAGTCAATAGTAACAAGAATTCAGAAGCAATACTCCAACTAAACTCTAACCCCAGGAGGCTAGGGCAATGATCGTACTCATCTGCCAAAGCCTTAACAAAATTAGACAAGACCAGGCAAGAGTATGCCAACGTCCAAGGAAAATTTTGTGATAAGAATGTAAGAAATACCTCTTCTTCGAAGTCTTAATCTTCATATTAAGATTTGTTAGTTTCTATCTTTTTTTTCCTTTGCCCTCATCCTCCCATCCCTTTTTTTTTATAATTTTTTTTAAGATTTTACCTATTTATTCATGAGAGATAGGGGGGGGGGCAGAGACACAGGCAGAGGGAGAAGAGGCTCCATGCAGAGCCTGATGTGGGATGTGGGACTCGATTCCGGGTCCCCAGGATCATGGCCTGGGCTGAAGGCAGCGCTAAACCACTGAGCCACCCACGGATCCACCCCCCAAATCCCTTTGTTGAGACGCTCTGCCCTCAGGAGATCAGGAGAATTCTAGTATCAATGTGAGCTTATAAAATGGAGAAGGAGTTTGGTTATTAGAAGAGACTTGTGAAAAATAAATAAATAAAAATAAGAGACTTGTGTGATAACAAAAGTCATGAGCTTTGAAGTCAGATTTGAATCTATCATCTGATTCTGTTAACTCCTTATTGAAAAATAATGTTACCCTCCTAAGTTCCAATCTCTTCCTGTATAATAATGCTTACCTCACAGAGCTTTGACACAGTATAAAAGGAATAGGGTGCATTGACTACTGACTCAAATTCTTGGCACTAAGATGATAACCAGTGATGGATAGGGGATGGTGACAATGATGACAGCGAAGCACCTGGTCAGTGTGGATATTCACACTAATGTCCCAAAGCAGACCTAAGGCCTAGATCAATACCAGTATCCTGGAAACTTCATTCCACCATATACGTGTTTTGCTTTAGCCACCTGTTGGGCATTTGCCAGATTAATTTTTAAAAACAGTGGAAGAATAAGCCTGGCCAGAAGAAGAGGAGAACAGCCTTCATATGATTCATAGCTGAAAAGCCAAGCCCATTTAGAGAATTGGAATAATGTTTGGGATCTGAATGTCCTCACATTATTTTCAGGCTGCCAAGGATTCCCTCAAACAGGCAAGAACAATCCCTTCAATCAAGTTTTGAATAAATCTGACAGTAAGGAAAAATTCTGTGGTAAGAGAATTATGGAATTGAACTTAATAACTTTTATGTTTTTTTCTTACCCTGAGAACAGAGTCCTCCTCCTTATAGCTGTAACATTTTTCCAAGTTTCTTATACTCGTAACATGATTAAGATTTTACAAAATGTGTCTGAAATCTCAGCTGATACTCACGGATATCACTTGAGCTCCTTATTATTACTACCATCATCAATTTACAGCTTAAGCTCAAAGTGGACCAAGCAACTTGCCCAATTGTCACATCACTGGTGTGTCACAAAGACACAATGATATTCCCAGACTACAGATACCGAGTCCAGGGATATTTCACTAGAGGTTTACAAGTGTGTTTAAATTGTACTGCTGAAGGCCACAGATCAACTTGAATAGGTACCCTTTAATTAAGCCTCTTCAGGAGGTATCTGTTGGCCCTGAAAATTTTCATATACAAGGATTTCCTGTTTTTTGAGGATCTTCTGACTCTTAAAATATTTTTAAATACAAGGAACATGACTGATTCCTTAACTGTATCAATTTAATGTCAGATGAATATTATATATCACAAAGAAGACTTTGCAAGTATCCTAGACATATTTTCATTCATTTATATCTCTAAAAATACTTTAATCCTTTGTCATGTATTGGGCAATAATCTCAGATCTAGATAGAAAGGGAGACAGAACATGAAAGACTCCTAACTCTGGGAAATGAACTAGGGGTGGTGGAAGGAGAGGTGGGCGGGGGGTGGGGTGACTGGGTGATGGGCACTGAGGTGGGCACGTGATGGGATGAGCACTGGGTGTTATTCTGTATGTTGGCAAATTGAACACCAATAAAAAATAAATTTATAAAAAAAAGAAATTAAAAAAAAAGAAGAGAGAATGAACAGACAAAAATCTCTGCTTTTTGAAGCTCACACTGAGCTCTAAGGGAGAGGGAGATATCCAAAGAAGTATGCTGTTATGTTTGTCTAAATGTGTAGTTTATAGAACAGGGAATGGGATTAGGGATTGCTGGGATGCTATTTTAAATAGATTTGTTTGGGAAGACTTCATTGATAAGATTTTTTTTAAGATTTTATTTATTTATTCATTGGAGACACACACACACACAGGAGAGAGAGAGAGAGAGAGAGAGAGAGAGAGAGAGAGAGAGAGTCAGAAACACAGGCAGAGGGAGAAGCAGGCTCCATGCAGGGAGCCCAATGTGGGACTCGATCCTGGGTCTCCAGGATCATGCCCTGGGCTGAAGGTGGCACTAAACTGCTCAGCCACCCGGGCTGCCCAATTGATAAAATTATAGGTGATCAGAAACCTGAAAAAATAACCAAGCAGGGTGACCTGCTAGAGGGGTATTGAGCTAATCTGGGTGAGAAATGACGGTGACTTGAACAAAGATAGCGAGAAGTGTTGGAATCTCAATATATTTGGAAGATAGAGCCAAAAGGATTTGCAAGCAGATTAAATGTGGGGAGTAAGAAGACATAATACTTGGCTTAGACTCTAACGGGCGAGTGTCCACCAACAGGGAAGACAGAGGCAGAAGCAGGTCTGGGAAAGAAAATCAGGTGTTCACAGCATTAGATACATTAAGTTTTAAGAGTCAGTTGGACACCCAAGTAGAAGAGTCTCCTGTGCAGGTGGATAACTCTGGGATTTAGAGGGGGCAGTCCTAGCTAGAGACAAAAGCTTGAGAGTTGTCTGGGTGTGGAATGCATTTAAAGCCGAAACTTGGGGACTTCTAGGTAGTGTGAGCACATAGAGACAAGGCTCAGGGATGAATTCTACGACTGACCTATGGTTAGAAGTCGGAGAGATCAGTGCAACCAGCAAGAGACTAAAATGAAGATTAAGAAGACTGTTGCTCAAACATGTAGGACATACTTTTGTATCTCCTTAGGGAGAAAATATTTATCTTGTGTTTTATTAGAGGTCAGGAGAAGGTGTGATGGATTGGGGGGGGGCAACTTTGAAAGAGGAGCCAAATATCACTTGGGGCCACTCTAAAAGCAACAGAAAAAAGATCAAACTGAGAAATATGTGAAGTGTGATTAAGATGTATGTTTTGAGGGACCTCTGTACTGTTTTCCATAGTGGCTGCACCAATTTGCATTCCCACCAATGGAGCATGAGGGTTCCTATTTCTCCACATCCTCACCAACACTTGTTACTTCTTGTTTTTTTTTTTTTTATTCTAACCATTCTTACAGGTGTGAAGTGATATCTCATCGTGCTTTTGATTTGCATTTCCCTGATGATGAGTGATGTTGAACGTCTTTTCACATGTCTGTTGGCCATTTGTGTGCCGCCTTTGGGGAAAAAATAATAATAATAATAGAATTACCATACGATCCAGTAGTTATACTAGTGAGTACTTATCCAAAGTAAACAAAAACACTAATTTGAAAAGATATATGTATCTGTATGGGTTTTACAGCAGCATTATTTACAATAGACAAAATAAGGGAGCAATCCAAGTGTCCGTCAATATATGAGTGAATAAAGAAAACGTGGTGTATATATACACAGTAGAATTGTACTCAGCCATAAAAAGAATGAGATCTTGCCATTTGCAAAAATAAGAAGGAACCTAGAGGGTAAAATCTTAAATGAGATAAATCAGACAGAGAAAGATAAGTACCATGTGATTGCACTCATATGTGGAACTTAAAAACAGAACAAAGAGACAAACAAACAAAAAGACTTAAATACAGAGGGCAGCCCAGGTGGCTCAGTGGTTTGGCGCCTGCCTTCGGCCCAGGGCATGATCCTGGAGACCCCGGATCGAGTTCCATGTCAGGCTCCCTGCATGGACCCTGCTTCTCCCTCTGCCTGTGTCTCTGCCTCTCTCCCTGTCTCTGTCTCTCATGAATAAATAAATAAAATCTTTAAAAAAAAAAAAAACTTAAATACAGAGAACAAACCAGTGGTTGCCAGAAGGGAGGTAGGTGACTGGATGGGTGAAATGGGCAAAGGGAGTTAAGAGTACACTCACCATGATGAACGCTGAGTAATATACAGAATTTGTGACTCATTACATTATACATCTAAAATTAATGTAACACTGTATGTTAATTATATTTCTATAAAAAGTATAATTAAATCTTTTTTATAAGATGCTTCTATTGATTCCCTGTGCAGCTCTTAAAATGAGTCAGAAGGCAAGCAGGTTTGCAAATTTGGAAAACACCGAAGATCATGTATAGAACCCTCATACTCTACTCCATAGATCACGTATAGAACCCTCATACTCCACTCCGGATTGATCACTCATTTTCTTTGTTCTTCTTTACTGTGTCCTTTCAAAACAGCAATTCGATTCCATGTTCCCTTATCTCTACCTCTCTTTAGAAATTTCTCATTTTGCCCTAAATTTCCTGATACCAAAATAAGAAATCTTTGAGGGCTTAGTACAGGTTAAAGTGAAATGTCCAGGTCCTGCTCATGGTGTTTGTATGAGACATGCCCTTAAATAACTATTGGATGTACAAAACACTTGCTTAAATTCAGAGATTACCTGCATCATGAGTTCATGTGCCTTCCCTTAACATCAAATATTAGTGGGAAAATCATCTGACAGTTCCTCAAAAAGTTACACAAAGAATTTCCATATGACCCAGCAACTCCATTCCTAGGTATATACACCAAAGAGGCAAAAATTTGCTCTCAAACACATACTTGTACACGAATGTTCATAGCAGCACAATTCACAATAACCAAAGGTGTAAACAATCCAGACACCCCCCCCTCAATGGATAAGTGAATAAACCAAATGTGGTATTAATAGAATATTACCCAGCCGTAGAAAGGAACAGAGTACGGATACATGTTATAACATGGATGAACTTCAAACACATTATACTAAGTGTAAGAAGCCAGATGAAAAGGCCACAAAGTGTTTGAGACCATTTATGTGAAATATCCAGAACGGATGAATGCATAGAAACAGAAAGCAGATTGGTGATAGCCAGGGACTGAGAAGTTACTGTTTAACAGGGAATGGGTCTGTTTGTTTTTTTTGTGATTTTTTTGTTTGCTTGTTTGTTTGGTGGGGGGTTGGGAGGTGATAAAAATATTTTCTAACTTGATATGTGCAGAGGTCATGCAACATTGCAAATGTACACCATTTGCAATCACCATTGCATTATACACTTTAAAATGGTTATGTGAATTTTATCTCAACTAGAAAATATGAGTGGACCCATTCTAGATCAGAATTATGTTATGTGTATATAATATACACATATTTTTTCCTACTTTGGGTTGCATAAGCTTCTTTCACTCTTCTTCCTTACACGCCTTTCGTAGAATTTCTGACTGGAACTAGAAATGCAACTGGAGTCTCAAAAACACAATTTTCCCTCGCACAAAGCCAAATCTCATATGTGGATTCGATCTTCCATCTGATTCCAGAACACTTGGTAGAATGAAGCACTTTCAGCATGCTTTAAAATACTCTGATTTTGGGATCCCTGGGTGGCGCAGCGGTTTGGCGCCTGCCTTTGGCCCAGGGCGCGATCCTGGAGACCCAGGATCGAATCCCACACCGGGCTCCCGGTGCATGGAGCCTGCTTCTCCCTCTGCCTATGTCTCTGCCTCTCTCTCTCTCTCTCTCTCTCTCTGTGACTATCATAAATAAATAAAAATTAAAAAAAAATAAAATAATAAAATAAAATACTCTGATTTTTTTTATTTTGAAGTGATTTCAGACATATCAAAAGGATTCAAAACAGTGCAAAGGATTCTTGTACATTACTTAGATTCCCTATATGTAAACATCTTATGTAAAACAAAAAATGTAAAGCATGTTTTAGTGATAAAACAAATGGGTAAAATATGCATATGTATGCACATTCATATACTGTCTATATATGCATAAAATATATTTTTCATGTATCTATATTCAATATATATGGGTTTCATATGCCCATATACATATGCATGCATAAACATGTGCCCTTATCTATTCACATATATGTATGTGGTTATATGTATAACCATGGACATGTATATATGTGTATATGCATGTACACACGTCATATGTACATGCACATACACAAATATTTTTTTGAAAAGACATGTTGCCTGTTGACTCATATACACTGTTATTTCCTAAAACCAAGGACGCTCTATTGTATTGCTACAGTACAATTATTAAAATCATGATATTAATATTAACTGTACTAAATACGGTCTATGGCTCTTTTCAAATTCCACTACTTGTACTAATAACATATTTTTTAGCAAAAGAAAAAACACAGAGCTGAAATCTATGAAAATAGATTGGAATGAAATGGGTAACTAGAAGTTTCTGAAGACCTTCCCTTATATCGAGCTCATTGTATTTTTAATCACCAATAAAATATATTATGCAGCATGCCAGGGGTGCATGAAGATTAAATTCGGGAATCAATTTCATTTAATTACCTAATCTCAAATATGGGTGCTTTTACACTGTGAAACTATTATTCACTCTTTTAAGAATAGAGGGAGGGCCAACCAAAAAAATCATAAGGGCCTGAATATCTTTCAGCCTAAAAGTGTTCTCTGTTTACTTTGTCTTTGATCATGAAAATCCACAGGCAGCCATAAAAATTTTACTGGAGCTATAATTATTTGAAACTTTAAGGGTGTCTCTAAAGTACTTTATAACAACCTCAAGTATCATAACTTGATATTATTTCTACTTTTCTACTTATAATGAAAACAAGAGTTGTGAGTCCTATTCATCATTTCCACATGAAAAAACAGTAGAAAAAATGGTGTGTTTATTCACCTAGAAAATGCCCAGCTGGGGTTTATTAACCACATTTTAGTTACTCATCTTTATGACTCTCAAATAGAGATAAGATAAAATCACAAAGACCTCCCAGATGACAGGTTCAGCAGGGCCAGTGGATTTGAGGGAAGCTGGAGTATTCTGTGATTGCTTCATGGGCAACAGCAAATTATCTATGTTCAAGGTATCTGTTTTCTGTAATTTTTAGTAAATTGAAACTAGAACCAATTTCATAGCATGATCCATGATCTAATTGGCATATCCTCTTAATAGTGAACTGTTGAGGATACCAGTCCTGCCAACTCAAGTTTAACATAAGCCCTATGTATTTAACATATAGATGTAATGAGATATTTAGATAGATAGATAGATAGATAATGTATGTAATGTATACATGTTATATAGATATATAATGTATATATGTTGTATATATATTTCTTAAATAAGGCTTGCTCATTTTATCTATCTTCTATCTATCTATCTATCTATCTATCTATCTATCTACCTATCTATCTATCATCTGTCTTTAAAAACAGTCTGCTCTAAGCAACTTTAATGTATAATACCCCTGTCGAGACAGGAACACAAAAGGGTATAAGGCATCTTTGGCCATAAGAGCTCACAATCTAGTTGAGATCACTGACTTGTAAATCAGCATCAACAGTTCTCTAACATGTGTCTGAACTGAGTGCCATGAGATCATGAAGAATCTGGCCAAGATTCCTGGATTTATCTGGGAAAGTTTCACAGAGGAAGTGACACCTGAGCTGTGAAATCTTGATGGCCAACCAGAAATTCGTCAGGAAAAAAAAGGTTGGGAAGGACATTTATATAGCTAAAGCTTAAGACATCTCTATATGTAATAGATATCTACTACATACAGATATACACATGTATACAGGTGTACACATATAGACATATACAGATACAGATATACGCATATATACATACAAACATGTATATATGTACACATATGGATATAGGGCACATACACATATATCTAAGTGAGAGGTGACGGGGGCTAGTCATGAGGAGCTCATACATACATTTAGTATATTTATAATGTGCCATTAAATTCTATTTTAGAGGGTAGAGAAGACCTAAAAGGCTCAGGGTACAGGATAAGTGAAGTCAAGTGCTCTCCGATTTCATGGCTTCTCCTGGAAAAACTTAAATAATGCCACATTCCCTTCTAAAGTACACCTCATGCATTGGTCACTATGGTCTATCATGTCCCAACATCCTGGCCAAAGTTAATTATGACAGGAATATGCATCATACTCAACAAAAACCAATATATAAACAGAGGGTGTGCTATTAATTGGCCTAGCACAAGAGAACTGGCCTGTACCAGATGGGTTTGGATGAATCACCTTGCATCTCTCGGCTTCTTTTTCTCTGCTATCAGCATTTTACCTCCTCCTCTGTATAGCGTCTGGTCGTAGACGAAACACGACTGTGAAGCCAGTAGATGCAGAGAGAAGCCATGAGTCAAGGAGACCTTCTGAGTCAAGCTCTGACTTCATCTCTCATGCCTCTTTCCCCACTCAGTTGTCTGCAGCTGCATGGTACCAGGCCAGGCTCCTGCCTTCCCCAGGGACTCTGCACTTGCTCTTCCCACTGCCTGTGATGCTCCTTTCCCTGCACCGATCATGCCATCCTTTGTATTAGGTCTCTATGATAATGTCATTTTTCAGGGTGAAAAGGGGGGAAATTCTGGCCACCCATATCTAAAACCCTACTCTCCACACATTTCAAACCCCCTTTGCCGGCTTCCTTATTTTCTCTTTGGTTCTTATCACTAGGGCACACACTAAGGCTCTCCCCTGCATCCGTCTTTTTTTTTTTTTTTCCTATTTTGTCTCCATCCTGCATTAGAACACAGCCACATGAGTGCAGAACCTTCTCTGATGTGCTCACTGCTCCATCCCTAGTGGTTAAGTCAGAGCCAGACACCCAAGGGCACTTGGACAAGTGATTCTTCATCCCCAACTCACCCTAGATCCATTTTCAGCCCTCTGTACTGAGATAAAGTCCTGGGTGCTTCCACCAATGAGAGGCACTGTGATGGTGGTGGAGCAAGGGAGGAGACAGGGGCTGTGGTATTCCTTCCTGCCCCATCGCTGCCTCGGTCCTTCATCTCCAGCAGGAGCTGCTTCTCTCTACAACTAGAGAGCACCTGCCAGTATTCTGTTCCTCAGGTAAAAACCATCTTTCCTAATTCCTTCCACTGTGGGGCCGTAATGACCACCTGCTGCTCCTAATCTCTGGGTTCTGCATCCTCTCTAGATTTCTACTTGTAACCCTGCCCACATACTATTAAGTTGACCCTTCATTAAAACCTCTTCATTTGTACCATCTGCAATGATCTCTTTCCCGCCACGACTCTGCTTGATAAAGAACTCAATAAAAACTTGTTGAAAGACTGTTGAATGAATGAGAAGCCTTGGCAACCCTTGAAAACTTGATGGATTGGCTTTGGCAGTAGAACTGCCATTGGGGAGACGTTATAGGAAAGAAGGTTACCAGTCAGCAGTGGAGAGATAACCCTGAAATGTCCAGCCAAGCCCTGAATGTGCATATGTAAAAGAGCTACTGGTGGAGGAGTAAAGGATCCAAACCACAAGCTACTTTTCTTCATTATGCTAATCATTGTGTCTAGTTATTTTGTATGTCAGCTGGATATTTTTGTGCTGATAAAAATCTGGTGTTTGAAACAGATCATAAGACTCATACAGTGGGGTGGCAGAGGGTGAGAGGCAATTAAATAATTGTTGGATTCCAATTTGCTATTTGACCCATTTGCCTAACTTTTCTGAGTTTGGCTTGCTCATCTACTACATTAACAGAAACTTCATGGAGCATTTGGAAGTATAAAGATATGACTTATATAAAGTGCTTGTCACAGGGTGTGACGTAGTAGCTGCTCAACAAACTTTAGTTTCTCCTCCTTTTCTTCCTGGTTTCATTTCTTCTCTCTGTTGCCCTTCTCCTTATGGATCTACCTCAAACAAAATGGGATCAGAGAGATTTTATTCTGCTAAAACCTTTAAATTCCCTTGTTTGGGGGAAAAAAAAGATCTGTGTAGTCATGTTTCCAGTCAGGAAAAAGAAGAAATGTATTAGCTGGTGGACATTCAGACGTCCAGGTGCAAGAGGTTACAAGAGAAAGACGAGTCCATGAAAAGATTGAATAGTCACCCTCCTGACATAAGGCCTCCAGAAAGGTCTGCCCCATGCTCTACAAACAACTCACTATGCTTGATCACTTGGCAAGTTAAGCAATATTCCACAAGCATTAGAGTTACATACCACTGGATCAAAACTGAGCCCATTTCAAGATACTGAACATGAGAAACTTGGCTGCTTTTCTTTGCCATAGGGGAAAACAGAGGGGCCTTCTTGGGAGATTACTGGTGTGAAATTCTTAGTTATAGCTTTAAAATTTACTACTTTACGCGCATGTTAGAACAGATAGACATAGTTCCACTCCAACATATACCTCCCCCCTTGTCTTGTTTTTTGTTTATAAAGGAAAGAGCATGTTAAGAAGGTAGGAGAGCATTAGGGGTTTTGCTTCCAAAAAATTTGACACACTATAGGATGGAATAACAGAACTGAAAACGCTTTCAAACAAAATGCTGTGTTTAAGTAGGTACACGTCCTGCAAGCCCGCTCCTGGACGACAGCAAACCCAAAATCCACGGACATGTGTGTGCTGTGTTGATTTTCCTGTGCTCCTATATTCCTTTTGTACCAAAGCAATGGGGACTCCTCCAACAAATTTTAAAACTGCAGTGAATGCCCTTTCTGCCTCCGATGGCATCCATGAGGGAAAGGGGAGCAAAAAAAAAAAAAAAAAAAGAAAAAAGGAATGTTCTGAAGTTTACCCTTGACAGCACCCACTCTGTAGAAGATGGAATCATGGATGCTGCCAATTTAGAGCAGTTTCTTCAAGAGAGAATCCAAGTGAAAGGCAAAGCTGGACATCTCGGTGGAAGGGTTGAAACCACTGGAAGGAGCCAGAGCAAGATTACTGTAACTTCTGAGTTGATTTTTTTTCCCCCAGAAGGTCTTTGAAATTCCTCACCAAAAAATATCTGAAGAATAATCTACACGATCGGTTATGCACAGTTGCTAACAGCAAAGAGAGTCACGAGCTGTGTTACCTCCAGATTAACCAGGATGAGGAAGAGGAGGAAGATGAGAATTAAAACTCATTTTCAGGAATATTTTGTATGAGTTCTTGAATAAAACTCGGGACTGCTTTATCTACGTAGCAGCTGAATGAAGCTGAGATAACTATAGAGATAAAACCAGTTCTGAACTTGAAGGCCAAGAGGACAGCAATGAAATATTTCAATCCCTTTCAAAACAACCCGACAAGAAATACAACTAGAACATTCAAACATCCCGGATCACAACCTTCCCTTGGGTCCTGCAGAAATGTTCACCCTGCTAACTCCGTGTTGGTTCTGTCTTTAATCATGGGCTATCGTTGTCAAGCATTCACACTGCAAGAGGTAGCGGAATATTCCTGAAATGCACACAAGCATCACATTCCAGAACGAAAAATAGTACCATGAGAAACAAGAATAGAAAATTAAAATGCGCCATTTAAAAAATTCTGATAGGTATAAAAAGCAGATACATAGGTTCAGAGGACAAGTCATATGGATTAACACATGCTCTGACACATAGCACTGCTGGCAAATGAAGTAGCAGAGACGGAAATATTCCCTTATGTTGATAGATAGGTGCCAACTCTACTCTGAATAAGTGCCAGTGCCTTCTATGCACACATATCCACACAGGTGTTCCTTATGCCTTACCACTACGTTTAGTGTCAGATTTATACAGCTTATTGCAGAATAAAATTTACCTACTCAAGACAGTAAAAGTAAGGATTCTTTTTTTTAATTAATAAATTTATTTTGTATCGGTGTTCAGTTTGCCAACATATAGAATAACACCCAGTGCTCATCCCATCAAGTGCCCCCCCTCAGTGCCCGTCACCCAGTCACCCCCACCCCCCGCCCTCCTCCCCTTCCACCACCCCTAGTTTGTTTCCCAGAGTTAGGAGTCTCTCATGTTCTGTCTCCCTTTCTGATATCTCCCACTCATTTTTTTCTCCTTTCCCCTTTATTCCCTTTCACTATTTTTTATTCTCCAAATGAATGAGACCATATAATGTTTGTCCTTCTCCGATTGACTTACTTCACTCAGCATAATACCCTCCAGTTCCATCTACGTCGAAGCAAATGGTGGGCATTTGTCGTTTCTAATGGCTGAGGAATATTCCATTGTATACGTAGACCACAGCTTCTTCATCCATTCATCTTTCGATGGGCAGAAAGTAAGGATTTTTTAAGCAAAAGTTATGTACACTTCTCATTAAAACTGTACTCATTATACGACAAATGCTTGGTTTCTCTTATGTGTTTTTTCTCTGTGACTGATAAAATGATGTCTAAGCTACATCCCTACCCTTACACAGAGGGGGCGGAGGAAAAAATCCATTACCAAAGAACTTAATAGGCATTACATACAAAATAAAATTCACAGAGTCAAGAGACAAGAGGGATTGCTTCTTGTAATGGAGTGGGGGAGAGTGGAATGTTCCACGGAAGAATAAAATTTCATCAGAAATTTGGATGTTAAGTAGAATTTTGATGGGTGGAAATGAAAGTAAGGTGAAGGTAAGGGAGAGCTGCTCTAATAATAATAATAATAATAATAATAATAATATCACAATTAAAGCTCTAAAGACCTGCATGGATTGTGACATATTGAGAAATATATTGCTTCAGAGGCTGGAATTGTGGGGTTCATACCTGCAGCATCGCCTAGCTTGTCCTGACTTGCACAAGAGTAGGACTTGGGCATGAAAAGCCTGGTGCCTGAGCCAGTGCTCTTAATTCTGATGCTTTCTGGCCTCCCTCAGTGGTGCAAGGACTCCGCCCAGACTTCCAAGTGCCATCCACATTTGTCCCAGACATTCTCCCTTGACAGCCAGTCAATCACTTCTGCTAACAATGTTGCCCCTTCCTGAGCTCTTTTTCCATAGAAGCATGAGTCAAGCACTGTGTTTAAATAAGAGTCCCTTTACTGAGATCTTCTGGTGAGTATCCATATTCAGTTTAACTTTAAATTTTGGGTAAGCCCACCTACAGACACTTTTCCCAAAACTCCCTGTCATGAATCATCTCTAAAGTCCACATATTTGTTCATTTAGCAAAATATCACAGTGTTCCTCTATGCCTGTGTAGCAGATCCGTCCACGTTCTGCTCACATCCCAAGGTCCTTATTATTTCAATGCACACTACCAGCTTCCAACGACCAAATCCTGCTTTCATTCTTTTTTTTTTATTCTTTTCATTCGGCCTATGGGCCTTTCTCTTGTAGCTGGAGTATGTTTTGCTGCCCAACTGGTAGGAGTAATTGACTCTAATTATCACAAAGAACTAATGTCATAGGACGGAATCAAGAATAACGTGTGGAATTACCCCCAGGGAACCGAGTGCTTCCTTGTGCTTCTATACCTGGGGATGAGACTAAGTGTGTGACAATGGCAGCCTGGTAGGATCCTGGTAACCCAGGGTTCTGCTATTTAGGGAAGAAGTTCTCAGGTTCTACTGAGTCTCAGTACATTTCCAGTGGAAATGTAGGGCCACAATGAGGAATATATGAAATGTGTGGGAGAGAAGGAAGAAAATGAATGTCAAGTGCAGCCTTGAGACCAACCAGAGCTGACTGTGGCTTATCCTGCCACCCCTCCCGCTTGAAGTAATGTATTTAATTGTTTATTAAATCGCACCTGGCCACCACCTTCAAGCATCGACACAAGACAGGATGAAGCTGATGTGGCATGCCAGTGACAAGACTGGTGCAAGGGTCAGCCTGTGGTAGACTGTCTCAGTGCCCACCAACATCTCACACTTTCCACTTCCGTGCACCTGCCAGCACCTGTGCTTCTCTGTCCAAAGGCTCTCTGTCACTTCTGGAGGGTGCTTCGCTGCCAGCAGGGCAAACTGGAGTTGTCAGAGTGTTTAAAAACAAAATTGAGTGGAGTATGACCTCACTCTTATAGGATGACTCTAAGTCATCTGCTCTCCACTGATCCCTAATTCCTCTCTGTGAGTTAATCTCCATTTATCCACAGTTGTAACTGGCTTGGTAACACACTCTTTCTTGGCTGGCGTTCCCTTCTTTGTCTATCTCCTTCAATCTCCTATGGGTATTTTCTGTCGTCCCTCAAATAAAATACTTTCACTCAAATCCTTGACTTAAGTTCTGCTTCTGGGGATTCCCAACTAAGGCAGTCTGGTACTTGTCATTTAGTCATACTGTTGGCTGTTCCCCAGGAAATGGAGGAGATTTTGAGTTCAGATCAACAAGCCTCCCAGACACTGTGGACAGGAAGATAGAAGGCTCATAATTTCACTGGCAGGAATTCCCTCCTCTACTCTATTTCAAGGCCACCTGTAAAGTGGGCTGCAGTGCTACGGCAGGTGATTTCTGGCTACTCCTGGCATAACCTAGATCCTTCTGAAAAATAATAGACTATGAAAAGTAGTCATGTTACTCTCAAGAGATAGCATCACAGTTCGTGGGACAGTGAGACAGAAACCGTAATTATTTTTCCTTTCTTAGACTTGTTTTTCAGACATTGACTAGGTCACTGACTCTGTCTTCCTTAAAAGCTCTCAGAACAGGGCACCTGGGTGGATCAGTGGTTGAGCAGCTGCCTCTGGCTCAGATCGTGATCCCAGGGTCCCGGGATCGAGTCCTACATCGGGCTCCCTGTAGGGAGCCTGCTTCTCCCTCTGCCTATGTCTCTGTCTCTCTCTCTCTCTCTCTCTCTCTCTGTCTCTCATGAATAAATAAATAAATAAAATATATTGTAAAAATCTCACAAAACAGTTCTATGACATCCCTTATTTGTAACCTCATTCTTAAGGCACTTTGAATGTATCAATATAGAAATCAGATCAACCAACTCTATCAGTAGATTCAGCTTACCTCATATGCCTAAAATTTAAGCCACCTATTTTAGACCTCGAATCTTAGGCTTAAGATTAACTGCCAAGTGTAGATACCTGACCCAAATAGGACAAATCTAATTCTCTCTTCCATAAATTCTGAGTTGGGACTGACAAAAACTAGTTAATTGAAATGGGAAGCTTGCATGAAAAGACCCTATTTAATTATATCCAGAGTTAAAAAAAAGAGAGAGATGAATACTAGGAAACTGAGAAGGAGAAGAATAAAGCCCACCTACAAGAGAAAGTAGAGATGGTGCAACTAGAGATTTGGAGAAAGTCATCTTATTTCTCACAGCTCCTTAGTGCAGGCTTCCAAGCTTTTATGTGGTCCTGATACATTTCTTCTCTGGGATCTCTAGATCCCACTGTACCTTAGAACAATTTTCTCCCTTTGGCCTTAAGTTAACTTGAGGGATTTTTCAGTTATTCAAAACCAAAAGAATCTTGGTTAAAATAAGCACACTCGACTCTGAGTTCAGGGAGAAGAGGGACCATCACTTTCTTGGTTTTCAGTGTCTCTAACTCAGTACTTGGCACATAGTAGACCTTCACTGAGTTCTGGTCAGAAGAAAAATGAATAAAAAATGTTAGTAAACTTCTATAGAAATATCAAGAAGCATGGATATGTTTCACAAAGAGAAAATCCTTTCCACCAATGGGAAGCCACTGACCAGTGTTCGTCCATGTACAGGGCTGGAATGCTCATGCCTTGCGTTTATTTTAATCAGTAATTGCCCACTCATTTAATCCATCTGAAAAACAGTCTTAACCACCACTCAAATTATTGGTGTGTGTTTCTTCAGGATATGTAGTAAGGTATTAATTCACCTTGAAACATTTAGGCGTCTTTATCACTCTCAGATGTCCAAAGTGTCAGAGCAGAGGAGAGGTATGAAGGGGAGTTTAGATTGGTTAAACCAGTGAAATGAGGTCTCAATCTTTGGCAAATCCAACACTTCATCAAACCCAATAGGAAGAGTGAAGTGTTACGCGCTGTTGTTTCTTGAGATGTGCATTAAGGAAAGACTAAATTTAGCAAATGCTAAAGACCCTCTTGTAATGTTTTATGATTGTTATAGTATTTGGTAACTTCTGTTCCCCTCTGGCTGTGATGTGAGAGGCTCCCCTCCACCACGTCACCCCCATGACAGCAATCTCTAGTTGTAAAATGGTAAGACCGTCAGCCAGCAATAATTTGCAATCTAAACAGACTTGACGCTCCCTGACATTTATTGAAACCTCAGACCCCGTGCACTGGTTTCAGTTTTCCTCCCTTTGCTCTGTTTTTACAGACAGACAAGTGCTTAGATTTAGGTTTAATAATGAGGAGAAATTTCTTCTTGGCCTACTCTTGCTTGTGTTGGCTGCACTGGGGCTTGCAACAGACGGGTGGTTGGAGTTAATTACACTAAATGGTGAGAACATTATTTGACCCCACTGGTTCAGCCCCAGAGGCTGTGTGCCTCCTCACAGACATAGGCAGATGGAATGCTTCACAGGCTGGGCAGAGGGCAGGAGCCACGTAGAGAGAGCTCTCTGCTTCAGACCAGACATGGGGTTTCACTTCTTAACATAGCTCGGAACTCCAGGCTCTTTTGTAAGTATACGCCAGTGATGCTCGAAGGAATGCAGGGTGACATCGGGGAAACATGATGTCACATGCTCTAGCCAGTAGGGTCGCTCTCAAGGAGAGCAGCCATCTTCATGATGGTACACCTCATTCTTTTTCATAAAAGACGATGGAGGACTTCAGCACAAACTTGACTCCACCAAGCCAAAAGGAAAGCTGCTGTCACATATGTCATTGTAGGAGATCTGGTGACATATTTCAATTATATTCGAGAGCCCGCGATAACTGCATATTCAGCTCAGTGCATAACACTTAGTCCTTGTGACTGTTCTTGTCATTGTTATTTCTAATCGTGATGATGACAATGATAATAGTATACTCAAGTTCTTGTCCTAAGGCTAATTTGTCATTTGTGACTCTCAAGAAGAAAAATTAACCAATACATCCAGGTGTAGTGAAGGTTCCTTCATAGTTTGTTGAGCCTCCATGACGCAGCTTCAGGTGTATGAAAAGTGTAACGACGCCAGAGAGACAATATTACATTGTTGACCTAATAGTGACGAGATTTTTTTGTTCCAGATTCGTGCTTTCCTGTTGCATGTGAATTCTATGTAAATCACTCAAAAGCTCTTGGAAGTCTCTAAGGAGTAACAGCTTACCTGATGTGTCTGGAGATATTGATTCCGTAAAACAGCATTGTACAATATCATGCTTTTAAAAGCCTGCCAGGGTAGCTGCTTTAAGTTTTACTATCAAATAATCTCTGGTCTATGACACAGTTTATGAAACCCACCAGCAGAACATGTAGGGAAGAGATGAGTAGTATCTGCAGAGATGTTTCCCACTCATATCCAACAGGAAGTGATCCAAACAACTCTTGATCCTATTCCATACTACCGACAGCCTCCTCTTCTGCACCATGATGGCTACCACCTCTCCCCTTTTTGTCCAAGGTCAAAAATGACTAGTGATAAGAGAATCAATATTATACCCCAGCACACTAAGGGTTTTGTGATCATGTATCAGTTGGGCTAGGAGTGGGTTTTAATTTTTAGGTAAGAGCCCTCTTTCGGTAACTGTCCCGACTGCATCCCCTTCAAAGCAGCTGGATTCAGGTTCAGGGATCAGAATCCACCACCTTCATCCCACTCAATTAGTGTATACTTGATCGTCATTCATTCTAACCAAGTACACATAGTTGGTATAATTCATCTCCTCCCAAGTCTAACCTACTCAAAACACAGTGACCTTGTTAGTCAGCAGCATCTTTCTCACAGAGGTGACACATGATCACAAGTGTAATGTCCATGTCTGGAATAAGATAGGATACAGAAATTACCCTGTGGTGCTAGACCTTGTCAAATAATGACCACAATTCATAAAGGAGTTTGTTTTACAAAATGTTTATATGAGACAAGTGTACAGTGCTTATTTTCCCCAGTAAAAGATAGTTATGAGTGGTGGGGTGTGCTGTTAGAGTACAGAAACTGTAAGGTTCAAGAGTTTAAATGTTGTTATATCACACCCAACTAAATGTAATTAAGGAGTAAATGTGGGCTATAGGCTTAAATAAAAGAGCTGATGTATTTTTTTTTTTCCTATGGAGAAAAGGCATTTATTAGGGTGACTGCTTTCAGAGCTAAAATGGTGGTAGCTATATTACAGAGTCCATGAGATAGGATCAAGGCATAAAGGGAAATCCGGGACTGAACAGTATGTAAGAGGCAAGTTTAGGCACCAAAAAGACAAGAGCAAGATAATTAAAAATAAATGTCATTTTAAGCCCAAGAATAAGGATTTCAGGAAAAAGTGGGAGACCACTGCTTTCTACAGTAATTGTTTCTTAACCACACACACACACACACACACACGCACATTCATATACACATACATACAGTGCAGAGAGCATTAGTGCAGACACGATAAGAAAATCTTACCGAAGACTCCAGAGTAAATCTAAATAGTCAAAATTGTGTTGCTGTTTGCTTCATTTTTGTTTGTGGGCATCTTGTTTCTTTCCAAAGGATTGGAGAGGAGACTCTCAGTAAAGGAGGAAGTGTGACAAAGGTTCAAGCATAAAACATCTCAGCCCATTCAGAAAACACAAGTGGCTGGAACCCACGGTGCAGGGATGAGGGCAAGCCAGAGCCACATCAGAGAGACATGAGGGCCATTCTGAGAATTTGGCATTGGTCTTATATGCAGCAAGGTGGCATTGAGGGGTTTACTGAGGAGCATAGCATGGTCAAATTGGTATTTAGAGAGGTCACAAGAGCCACGTTACAAAGGACAGATGAATGGGTAAGCTGGAATCACAGAGACCAGCCAGTGAGAAGGGAGTCTACAGAGCATTGAACGGGGTTGAAACGAAGACATTAGCAGTGGAAAAGCACAGCCACTGGGAAAGTTGATAGGTTACATTTGTGGAAAAATCATGGTAGACTAAGAAACAGAAAGCCTATCATGATTTAGAGGGTTTTGATTCGAGTCAGGGACTGCTGGAGATAAGAAATAGAAAGGAAGGAATAGATCCTAAGGAAAAACAGATCTCAGTTCAGATTTGAATATCAAAAGTTTGAAATTCTTATGGGCACCTAAGCTCAGGTATCACCTATCTAATAACTATCAAAGCCAGGATTCAACCTCAGTTCTGTTGGGCTCCAGTCTATGCTCTTCTCATAGACCTCCTATCTCCCTAGAGAGCTAACTAGGAAATGAAACTGTGTAATAAGTTCATTATGAAACAGGGTGTGAGATATGCACAGAGGCAAGAGTTGGTTCAATATATTCATGGAGGCAAGCTATTATCTATCAATTTATGTATCTTTTTTCTTTGAAGAGCCTTTCATATTACAGAAATAACTACTTGTGAGGTCACATCTTCACAAGTGATGTCCAATCAAGGAGGACTAATTTAGACTCTTTGCCATGTGTTGGAATCTTATCTTCTCTTTCTTCACCCAGGACACAGTTGAGTGCAAAATGCTCTGGACAGAGACTCCTGAGGGTCATACTGATGAGAATGATGTTACTAAAAGTCAATGAAGGGCAGCCCTGGTGGCTTAGCGGGTTAGCACCACCTTCATCCCAGGGTGTGATCCTGGGGACCCGGGATCGAGTCCCACATCGGGCTTCCTGCATGGAGCCTGCTTCTCCCTCTGCCTGTGTCTCTGCCTCTCTCTCTCTCTCTCTCTCTCTCTCTGTATCTCTCATGAATAAATAAATAAAATCTTAAAAAAAAAGTCAATGAAAATGGAAGGATTGACCAGATTCAAGTATTTATCCCTCTGGCAGAACTCTATTCTTAATACTCTCTCATTTTCAAGCAAGTGGATTTTCTCCTTTAAAAAAATGATCTGTCGTAATGCAAAATTCTTATCTTTTCAAAGATAAGATTTAATGAAGACAAAAGACTGCAGCACTGGGGATTTAAATGAGATTTAAAGATTTAAATGAGGATACAGATTTCCATATCAGAGGAGAGATATTAGTTAGAATTTTAAGGAGCAAAATAGGCTGAAAGATTTATGATAGCACTTAGAAACAAAAGCCTGCCGACTGCATGCCCAAGCATGACCAAAGAGCAGGTAATAACAGATCTCATTAGACACTGTTTATTTAATTTAACATTATCTGTCAGAGATGTTTTACCTGCTGGGTAGAGCTGATTTTTTTTTTTTTGGTAGTTTAAATAATGCCCCAATACACAGGAATATGTTTGTGATAACAGAGGGCTACAAATGCAAATTCAGAAAGTCACCAAATCATCCCAACTTAGTGTAGTGTTCTGGAGCTATAGTTGTAGCAGTTCCCTTCTTCCATAAGAGCTAGGAAACAACTCATACCTATTAGCTCAATTCTTTTCCTACTAGAAAAGAAATCTACCATGAAGACGGTAAGCCTCCCCATTATTTTTGTTTGTATTTGTTTTATTTTTCCCTTTCTATTGCTACCATGCACACGCGCACACACACACACTCTCTGCCTTTCCTCTTCCTCCTCCCTCTTCCTTTTCTTTAATGCGAAGTATCTACAGTTTTTATTTGAAAGAAACATAGTACATTCAAATGTAGCTTAAATCAAAAAATATTCACGCAGAAGACCCACCCCAGTTCTCATTTACTTTTCATTCTGTCTTTAAGCTTTGCAGGTACAGATGGTATTTCATTTGTGCTTTGCATCTTCATTAAAAAATTTCTGAGCCCCTCCTATGGGCCACACACTGAGCTCCAAGAATAAAGGTGTCACCTCACTTTGCCTGGTCTCCTAGAGGCAGACAGTGGCTTCTGAGGGCAGCTCTGTCCCTTTCCTGGAGTGAGATCAGCCTCAGCTCCCAGCTCAGACTTGAGCCTGTCTTCCTTCCTCAATAACAACAGTGTCATGAGCCTAGTGGCTCTGTTGGGCCCTGACCGTGGGCCCCTGTGAGATGCTAGGGCTAGAGAAGGGTGGGTGCCTAGGATGTCTCTGTGCTTGGTGTCTAGCTGGAGGCCACTCCCTCTCCTTCATGACAGGCAAATGTCATTTCCCCAGCTCTAATCCAAGAGGAAGCTCTGAGCTGGGTCTTGTTCCTGGCCTCAGACAACCCAGAGCTGTACCAGGTGATCAAGGAGTGAAAGCAGGTGATTCTAGAGCTGCCTGAGAACTCAGAGAAGCAAAAGGTCACAGCCTCTGGCTAAAGCTCCAGGAGCTGAATGTGGGTGTTGGCCTACCCTATAATGGAGGCTGCTAGTGCAGAGCAAGAACATAGAAGTCTGGAGGTGGTGGGAGAGGGGAAGCAGCGCTGACTCTCTCCCCTTCAAGGGACTGGGAGACTGATGTAGAAAGGTACCCAGAAATGCGGGGACAGAGTTGAGTCCTCACCCTACGTGTGGACTATTTCTCTCTTCTTTATCCTTCCATCCCCGCCACCTCTTCTTCCTCTTCTTTTAGTGTCTAATTATTCAAAGAACACTATGCATATATTTGGGATTAAAGCAACTTCTGGGTAAAACTGTACAGAACAAGATACACCAATATTAACGATTTCACATAGAAATAAATATCCTTGAATATTCAGATGCGAAAAATAAAAGACGCTTGTGGAGAGACTATATCTCACACATGCTCACTTAATTATCTGCTTATGTCACTTCCATCTTCATCCAAAACAGCTTATAAAATATGGTCACATTACTGAGGTTTATATATATTTAAAATACGATTAATAACTCATTATTCAATAGGATAATGAATCTAAGTTTCATGTAGCTATCAGCTTTTATTAAGCATTTTTAAAGCTAAGATGATCAGGAAAAGAAATTAAATTTTCCTCTGTGATTTTGACATTATCTCCAATACAAATATGGAAGTAATATTGTTGAGCTGAAAATGCTATTCTCTGATGAAAACTTCTGAGCACGATGCTAATAGATTGATAGTGTCTCTGAAAATCTTTATGAATGAAGATAATAATCTGCAATAATCCATTCTGACATTGACAATACGGTCTAAAATCTTCTTGTTAAAAATTACTTCAAGGGTCAAGTAGCAAATGGAGAACCAAACTTTAGGAGAAAGTTGTCATTGAAGCATGGAAGGTAATCAGGACAGCCTTGGAGATGTTTAGACCACCTAGAAAAGATCCCTAGTTGGACCCTGATTGAACACTAGCACTCTCGTTGATGCTTAAAATATTGGAAACAATTGCTTATACTTGGAGATGAGATAGTAAGATTTTTAATTCTCCATTATTTTCTGGGAACTTTTAGCCAAAGATGCATACATCTCCTTTTTCTTCAAAGTCTTTCTCTTCCCAACTTCATGATGCCCTTTGATGCCACCATCCTTCCAGTCATATAGAACTTCATATAGAAATGAAACTTCCCTCTTGTTTTTGACTCTCCCTCTGTCCCATCCTCTATGTTTTGTCAAACTCTAGGGTGGGTCTTTGCTAGCAGCTCTGAATTAAAACAAGTGTTGGCAAACATTTTTTTTTTTTTGATAAAGTACCAAATAGTAAATAGTTTGCTCTTTGTGGCCATACAGCCTCTGTCACAACACTCAACCCTGCGACTGTCACACAAAAGTAGCCACAAACAATATATAAATGAATGAATGTGGCTGTGTTCCAATAAAACTTTATTACAAAATCAGGAAACAGGCAGATTTGGTCCAAGGGACCATGCTTTGCCAATTACTGAGCTAGAGTGTGTGTTCCATTTTCCACATCTACTGTTATATATTTACCAAACTCTTCACTACTTCTCACTTATATCACTCTGCTCTTTTATCCACTTGCATTTCCTGTCTCTCCCCAACCAAAGTTTCCTTGTGTTGTCATAGCAATCTTCTCTAAATATAACTCTCTCATCTTGTTCCCCATAGAGAAAACTCATCTGTGAGCCTCAATTATCTTTAAAACTAAGTTTTATAGTCTTTGCAGAATAAAGTCCCACCTAGTTTCATATTTCACCCTGATACTTAAGGGTGATGATACCTCTCCTCCAAATAGCCCTGATCCTTACCACTATTCTTTTACTTTCTCTTATGCTTAGGATAGTTTTCTTTCTACTTGTCCTTTCTACTTGTTCTACTTGACTTGTCTACTTTTTACTTGTCCAAATCCTACTTGGATTTGTAATTCAAGGTCTTTACTCCCTTATTAACTACGCCATGACCTACCCCTTTGTATGGTCTACAGGCAAGACCTAAAAATCTGTGTATATAGAGGACCACCACGGGAAACAAATTGAGATTAAAAAAGAGCCAGTAACAGGCAGGGGTGGGGGGGTCGGAAGCCTGGATGGCTCAGTCTGCTAAACATCTGACTCTCGATTTTGGCTCAGGTCATGATCCCAGGATCATGAGGTCTAACCCCAGGTCAGGCTCTGTGCTGGATGTAGAGCCTGCATAAGATTCCGTCTCTCCTTCTCCCACTACCTCTGCCCTGTCCCTACCACCTGTTCACACCGGTGGCAGAATTTTAGAAATTAATTATGCTAAGGGGACTGGAGGGGAGGATAAGAGACAAAGAGCACTAGGAAAGACAGAGGGAGAATCAGGAAACACTGCATGGTAAATTAACATGTAGATGAATCATCATGTTTAACATCCAAGTATCTTTTCATTGAATGCATTGTAACACACTTAATTTAAAATATCCTAATATTAGTAATTCAAGTTGTTTTGTATTTTTTTTACTATTGTAAACAACAATGTGAAAAAGAAGTCTATTTGTTTAACAAATATCTGAATAATTGCTTGGTAACTGCCATGTGTCAGGCAATGTACAGTCGTCTAGGTAAGTGAACAGTTCTTAATAATCTGTTATCCTGGAAATAACCCCTGAAGATGGGCTTTCCCTCTAATACCTGAAGTTATTGTAACACTGGGAACATTTTACCACAGGATTGACTCATGCTTAGGAACTCAAGGGTAAGAACACTGACAGACCTGTCCTGTGGGAAAGTGAGAATACCTAGTTGAGAATATGACCCAGAAGATGATAATCTTATTATGTTAATTTTTTGGTTTTAGATGCTCCAAGGCAGAATCAAAGAATCATATATATATATATGATGTACTCAATATATTTGTAGGATATAAGATAGCATCGTCTAGATCACAGGGAAAAATCCCACTCTGCAGCTCTTTAAATGCTTCAGGATATGAAACAGGCATTATTTGCAAATGGAGACTGTCAATTTATCTTGAAAACACATCCATGACTCAATTTCCCTGATGTTACACAATGTATAGTGCCAGTGATGAAGGAGAGCTTTGGACTTGAGAATCATTCCAGGAATAGAGGAGAGTTTATTACATTAAAGAGAGAAATTGAATTGATATAGGCAAATGAAAGTCTACTGTGAGTAGGCACAGAGAGAAATTTGTTGATTAGAAATTATAAATCCATAAAATTGGCAGCAAAGGGGTTTTATAAATGGGAAAATGTATTGATTTCTCCTTGGTGGCTACATTTACCATCTCTTCTAGATTTTTTAGATGTGGACTTTGGTTGCAAATGGAGAGCCATGAAGGCAGAAATCTTCAGCTCTCTAAAAATTTTGAGTAGATTCAATAAACTTAAATGTTAAGTCCTTAATCCAGTTACCTCAACTGTCACTAGAAGAAAAGAAATGCATAAAAGGACTTCTGTGGAAATTAATTTATTTTAGCTGAAGATAGCCTGATGTTTAGAATAAGGACAAAAATAAATGCTGGCTTACTATGACAACAGATAAATTTTGGATATTACAACCTCTAATATCTAACAAGGCAAAACATTATTTCAATGAGTGGAGATGGTCAGAGACAAGAATCATGCAGACTGTGGGTAGGTCATAGGGCCTTGTCCAGCTGAAGGGCTAGCATCTCCTCAGTCCCAGCAGATTGCTACCATGCAAAACTGCAGAATCAGTGTGATAGATCAGATGCTTGAAGGAAACTTGGATCACCAGATGCATATATCTGAGAGAAAGTTTGTCAGCTATAAAATATGTTGGTAGCTTTTTTGCTGGTGATGGAGTTGCTCCCATTATTAGCCCAGTGGCTCCAACTGTCATTGATAACTTATTTGTATTTGGGAAAATACAATATTTGCCTAAATCTCAATATTTATATTGATTTTTAAAAAGTAGGGATATAGGAAAACTTCTGAAACCTCATGGAACTGCAATAGTTACCTGAATGAGAATTCCATGTATATTAGTCACCTCAGGCTGCCATTACAAAATGCCATAGCATGAGCAGTTTGAACAACAGAAACTTATTTTCTCATAGTTCTAAAGGCTAGAAGTCTGAGCTCAGGGTGCCAGCATGGTTGGTTCTGGTGAGAGTTCTCTTCCTATTTTACAGATGGTTGCCTTCTAATAGTGTATTACATGGCCTTTCCTTGGTAGGTGTGGTTGAGGAAAATCTCTCTCTTCTTCTTTTCCTAAGGCCACCCATCCTACTGTTTTAGCACTCTACCCTTATGATATCATTTAACCTTAATTATCTCCTAAAAGCCCCATCTTCAATTGCAGTCACATTAGGGGTGAGAACTTCAACATATGAATTTGATCAAGACACCACTCAGTCCATTGCATCATGTAAGTTCCAAAGACTCACTGGGCTTGCTTCAATTTGTGAGTGCTTTCAATCCTGATATATATATATGAGTCACAGAGATGTCAAAGAACTCAGATAATGGAGTGTGTTCACCAAAAAAATATGCAAAATAGGCCATTCTCCACTTATTAATGGATGCCTGAGGTTGTTCAACTTCCCCACGCAGAAAAACAAAAAGATAAGTTTGGGAAAAATATTAAAAATCAACCTTTTCAGAGCACTGGAAAACACCCAAAGGCAAGCAAGAACTTGAGGAGTACTTGCTCATGAAAAACTTATCCTGCATTGTGAGAAAAAACAATGAGCTTTTAGGCTTCTTGCCTAGAGGATTTCTCTGTTCCCAAGTTTCAACAGTAAAAATTCTACTGGCCAGAAGTGGTGAACTCGGTTTTGGGTAGGTGGTAAAGCAAGTAGAAATTTAATGAGGAGATTTTGGAAGCAAGAGAACCATAGAAAGGCTGATATAATTCACTCTCTGGCTGACTGCTAAACTGCATATGTATGTGGAAGACACTAGACAATCTGGCAGAAATCAAAAGCCTAGGGAGACTTGTAAACTTGTTATGCATTTGAATGTGTTCTTCAACCCCCACACACAGCTTGGGTGGCAAAAGGTGGAAATCTTGGCAGCTTGAGGAGTTTGAGTATAGCCTCTACACAAACTATTGGCTGACCACTCAAGTGAATAGACGTAGGGGAAACTCCTAGAAAATTAAGGATAAAAAACAAAAACCAAATAGCATAGCCTTTAGCAGTTGCACACCGCAAGGAAAACAGATCTTTCGCCTCATATCTGTGCATGTTAATAGCTTACTAAAACATAAAAATAAACTCTTACAAGGAAAAATAGAACCCAGAATCATTATAATGCCTTATCTAAAATATCTACATTTGGGATGCCTGGGTGGCTCAGCTGTTGAGCATCTGCCTTCGGCTCAGGGCATGATCCTGGGGTCCCAGGATCGAGTTCCAAATCGGGTTCCCTGCATGGAGCCTGCTTCTTCCTCTGCCTATGTCTCTGCCTCTCTCTCTCTGTGTGTGTCTCTCATGAATAAATAAATAAAATCTTTTAAAAAAATAAAAAAAATGCCTACTTTTAAAGCAAAAATTACTAGGCCCAACCTTTGGAGAGGAGTGGAGAAAAGGGATATTTGTTCACTGTTGGTGGTTATATGAAATGGTGGAGCGACTATGGAAAACTGTATGGAACTTCCTCAAAAAATTAAAATAGAACAACTGTATGATCCAACAATTTCACTTCTGGGTATATGTTCAACAGAAATGAAAATAAGATAGCAAAGAGATATCTGCACCCTCATGTTCATCACGGTATTATTTAGCATGGCCAAGCATGGAAACAACTTAAGTGTCTGTCAACAAATGAGCGAATAAAGAAGATATGGTGTATATGTGTGTTTGTGTGTGTGTGTGTGTGTACACATGTGTATGTATGTAATATTATTCAGCCATGAGAAAGATGAAAACCTTGTCATTTTCAAAAATATGGATGGAATTTGAAGGCATTATGCTGAGTGAAATAAGCCAGACAGAGAAAGATAAATACTGCACAATATCATGTGTATATAGAATCTACAGAAAAAGACAAACTCACAGAAACAGAAAGTAGAAAAGTGGTTGCCAGGGCTGAGAGATGGGAAAATAGTGGGATTTTTGTAAAAGGGTATAAACTTTCAGCTATAAGGTAAAGAAGGCCTTAGGATCTAATGAAAAACATGGTGTCTGTAGTTGATCAAACTGTACTGTATAACTGAAATTTGCTAAGAGAGAACTTAAATGTTCTCACCAAAAAAAATAATAAAATTAATTGAAACTTATGCCTAATGGCTCAGATGTTGGATTTAGCAAAAACTTCAAAGCAGTTATTAGAAATATGTTCCAAGAATTAAACAAAAATATACTAAGAAAAAGTGAACAAGTAGAAACACCCAAGAGAGAAGTGGAAATTATTAATAGAAAAGGATCCATAAAAATCACAGAAGAGAACATAGGCAATAATCTCTCTGATATCGACAATAGCAACATTTTTCTAGCTATGTATCCTAAGGCAAGGGAAACAAAATAAAAAATAAACTATTAGAACTATTAGGACTACATCAAAATAAAAAGCTTTTGCACAGTGAAGGAAACCATCAACAAAACAAACAAACAAAAAAAGGCAGCCTACTAAATGGGAGAAGATATTTGCAAATGATATATCCAATAAGGGGTTAATATCCAAAATATAAATAATTTATACAACTCGACACCAAACAGCAACAACAATAAAAAAAAACAACACCAAAAAAAAAAAAAAAACCCAAAACCAGTCTGTTGAAAAAATGGGCAGAGGAACTGAATAGACATGTTTCCAAAGAAGACACAGATGGGCAATCAGCACATGAAAAGATACTCAACACCACTAATCATCAGGGAAATGCAAATCGAAACCAAAATGAGATATCACTTTATATATGTAAGAATACTCAAAATCAGAAAGACAAGAAATAACAAGTGTTGGCAATGACGTGGAAAAAAAGGAACCCTTGTACTTTCCACTGGTAGAAATGTGTATCAGTACAGCCACTGTGGAAAACAATAAGGTGTTTCCTCAAATAATTAAAAATATAAATACAGTATGGTCCAATAATTCTACTACTGGGTATTTACTCCCCCCAAAAATCTCTTAAAACATTAATTTGAAAAAAATATATGTACCCTTATGTTTATTGCAGGATTATTTATAATAGCCAAGATATAGAAGTAACCTGTGTCCATCAATAGAAAAATGAATAAAGAAGATGTTATTCTATATATACAGACTAAAAAATTACACAGACATAAAAAAGGATGAGATAGTGCCACTTGCAACAATATGGATGGACTTGGAAGGTATTATGCCAAGTGAAATCAGACTGAGAAAGACAAATGCAGTATGATTTTATTCATATGTGGAGTCCAAAAAACCAAATGGATAAACAAAGAGCAGAATCAGACCTATACACAGAGAACAAACTGATGGTTGCCAGAAAGGAGGGAGATAGAAGGATGGGCAAAATGGGTGAAGGGGAGAGGGAGAGACTGGCTTTCAGCTATGGAATGAATAAGTCATGGTATTATAATGGCCTTGCATGGTGATAGAGGGTAGCTACACTTGTGGTGAGCAAAGTAAAACACATAAACTTGTCAAATCACTATGTTGTACACCTGAAATCAGGATAACATTGTGTGCTAACTATCTTCAAATAAAACAATTTTTAAAAAGGGTAAAATGGCGATTCTAGAGCTTAAAAATGCAATAACTAAAAATTTAAAATTAACTAGATAGGCTAACTAGCATATTTGAGATGCCATAAGAAAAAATCCACTAACTTGGAAAACAAACCAGTAGAAATTATCAAATTAGAAGAACAGAGACCAAAACTTGAAGAAAACTGTACAGACCTTGGAAATTTATGAGACATTGTCAAGTATTCCAATGCATACGTAACTAGGGGAGGCATAAGGAGAGAAGGAGAGAAGAAAGGAGGAAGAAGAGATACTGAAGGAAATAATGACTGAGAAATCTTCCCAAATTTGGTGAAAACTATGATCCTTCATATCCAAGCTTGACAGACCCAACCAGGAAAACATAAAGGAAACCACATGAAGTCACATTACAGTCAAACTGCTGAAAGGCAAAGAAAAAGGATATCTTGAGAGCAACTAGAGGAAAATAATTTATGGAAGAGAATGGTAAGATTGATGAGTGGTGGGGTTTTTTTTTTTAGCAGAATCAATGAGGTCTAGAAACATTGGAATGATACAAGTATTGAAAGACAAAAACCAAAAGTGTTGACCAATAATTTCATATTCAACAGAACTAGTCTTCAAAAATAAAGGTAAAATAAAGGCCATGTCCAGGAGCACCTGGGGGGCTCAGTTGGTTAAGCCTCTGACTTGTACTTTCAGCTCAGGTCATGACCTCAGGGTTGTGAGACTGAGCCCTACACTGGGATTCCATGCTCAATGGAGAGCCTACTTAGAATTCTCTCCCTCTCCTTTTCTCTCTGCCCCTGTCTCCCTTTCTCTCTCTCACTCACTCAAAACAAAGATAAAATCTTCAAAAAACAAAAATAGTGGGGAGAGAGGAATTAATATAGCAGCAAAGAAAGATATCTAGGGATGCCTGGCTGACTCAGTTAGTTGAGTGGCCAACTCTTGATTTCAGCTTAGGTCTTGATCTCAGGGTCATGGGATCAAGCCCCAGGTGGTGCTCTGTGCTCAGTGGGGAGCCTGCTTGGGATTCTCTCTCTCCCTCTCTCCCTTCCTTCCTCTCTCTCTTAAACAAGTAAATCTTTATAAAATGGTTAAAAATAAAGGCATGTCCAAATAAAAATGGAAGGAACTTATTGCTAGCAGCTCTGTTTCTCACAGGCTGAAGAGAAATGACACCAGATCATATCCCAGATGCACAAAAAATGGTAAATACATGTGTAACAAAACAAACAAAATAAAAATTGGTGCATAGGTACATTAACCTTTGCTTCTCTTATTTTTTAGAAGACATATAGTTGTCTGAAATAAAAATTACTTTTAAAAATATAGGAAATACTCTATTGTGGGTTTATAATGTTTAGGGATGTGTTATATATGAAATCAACAGTATAAAATTGGGCCGGGTGGGCTACTCTAATACAGAGTTCCCATTCTTTGCTGGAAATAAATGTATTGCCACAAGTCAAAGGTGTATATGCATATATATATATATATATATATATATATATATATATATATATATTGCAGACCATAAAGCTATTATTAAAATAATAACAAGAAGATAATAGGTGGAAATATAATAGATGAATTAAAACAGTAAAATACTATCTATTATCTGGTCCAATTTATATGAAATTCAAGGAGAGACAAAACTGTTGTGGCAGAAAACAATCAGTGACTTCCTAGGGTCAGTGCTAGTGGCAGAGACTGACCGCAGGACAACAGGAGGGAAACGTTAGGAGCAGACAGAAAGGTTCTAAATCTTGATTCTGATGCTGGTTTCATGAATGCATGTATTTATTAAAACATAATTACACACTTAAAGTGGATGACTTTTATTATATAAAAATTATACCTCAGTAAGGTGTCAAAGAAGAAAGCAGATTGAATTCTAAAGTTACTAAGGTCTCTGGCAAATATAACGTGTGTGTGTACGTATGTGTTGTGTGTGTGTGTATGTTTTTATGATTCATTTCTTCTGTGTAATATCTTATTTTAATGCCAGTGAGTATAAATAATATTAAGTAATATCAGTTAATATAAAATAATATTTACTAATATTAGTTATTATAAAATAATATTTTATCCCATGTCAAAATCTCTGAATTTTTGCTTATTCTGATAAAAAGCTGACCTAAAATTTTCTTACCTGCTTCATAAATAGCTCAAAATCATTCAGTATACTAGTGGGGAACTGAGGGCTGCAAGTTAGCATTTGTGACTGTTGGTGAGCACAGAGCCTTCTAAACTCTGGTCACACAGTGAGAGAGTGTGGCTCGTGGTACGTATTTTCATCCGAGGGAGGAATCTACTGTTATACTGCACACTTCCTTGTGGAGCAGCACAGCAGGAACAGTGCCAGGATACTTGTCATTGCTGTTAGTTTTGACTGTGGTGGTGGTCATGAAAGCATTGTCAACGGTGGTGCGGTGGCGGTGACACCAGCAGTGCCATGAACGGTGGCAACAGTGGGAGTAGAAAGCATGGGAACAGTGGAAACGGTACAAAAAGGCAGCAGACCACCATATAAACACTTAACACGCATACCCACTAGGCCCTGAAGTCCTTTGCCCATTCAGCATTGCCTTTGGCTTCTAGACAGTAATCCAGCCACTCTCTGCGGCTTTTCTCACAACCCAAATGGAAAAGGTCAGTCCAGTTGGCACCTCAATCCAGCTCTCCCGTCTACCTCCCATACTGCACAGAAACCTCCTTTAGTCAACCAGCTCATTGTGTGTTGACATTTCACTCTGTACAGCAAGAAGGTCATGAAAAGGAAACACGAATCTGGCCATACTGCTGCTTAATCCTTAAGATTCTCACTGGAAAATACTGCTTCAGCATGCTCCATTGTGGGCTTGTGCCATTTTGTTATGTTTTATTTTGTTTTATAGACAGAACAATGCTTTTTTGGTTTGGGCACTGTATTGCCTGGGGAAAAAGGGGAAATGTCTGTTATTGCTTGCTAAACATCTACCCTGTAACCAGCCAAACCACAGGAGCTAATCTCAAATCGGGGAGTTAACTTCTCAAGGAAGGAGCCCTGTGGCTTACATTCCTTTCAAACATGGCCTCCTGAATCTCCATGCTTTTTCATCTAACTTTTCTGTGTGTACTGCAGTATGTAGAGCTTAGTTTTAGATTTGGTGCTATTGTAATCTAGGTGTTTTATCTGGATTTTCTTTAAAAGGAGAAATAGCCATCACTTTGGATTCTGTTGTCTAAGTGCCAAGTAGACTGGGGTCAGACCACACATTTTCAAGGTGTGTTTATAAGTTGTTATTGCCTCTTACTTTGTGTTATTTCTGCTTAACCCATTCTAGAAGTAGTGTTCATTCATATATTCATTCTTCCAATAAATCTTTTAAAATACTCCCTATGGACTCTTTTAAGGCACTAGTCCTAGTTAAGGCACTGAGAGAATAAAGATAAAATATATAAGATAGAGATCTTATCCTCAAATAACCTACAGTCCAGTACAGACTCTGTCCATTAGGGTACCAGAAGCAAATAGATGAAAAATTTAAATGGGATAGCTGAGAAGAGTTTAACGAAGACACTTTTACAAAGAATTAACTGAAAGTGAAAGGGAATAATAAGCACCTCATAGTTAGTGAGATCAAAAATCCATTACGATTTGCTAAGACAGAGGAACATGGGTTGAGCATGTACTGTACATGAGAGACCCACAGCCTTAGAAGAGAGGATTATGGCAGGAGTTATTTTCTTAGGTTGAGAAATACAGTCACTGAAAACTTGTGGCCAGTAGGAAGAGAGCTGGTGAATTAACTACCTCACTTCATCCTATCCTGCCATCTCTTGCCAGCACCTCCCATTGGCCAAACCCAACTGGAAGCAAGGGGCAAGGGAGTTTGGCTGATGCAGTCCATAAAAGCAGGCCTCTCAAGACAAAGGGCATTAACAAGAAAATATAGAGTGAATCTGAGGGATAAGTAGAAAATATCTAGAATACAGAGATACCTGGCAGTAAAATCTTATCATTGGATTTGCTTTGGAAAAGAATCGAAATGGTTATATAATCAAATTAACTGACCCATCTATGATAGACTTTTTTTTTTTATTTGTAGAAAGTAGATACTGGGAGGGGGGAGAGGGCTCGAGCAGGGGGCCATCGGGAAAAAAATAAAAATAATAAAAATAAAAATAAAAAAGAAAGTAGATACTAAGGAATAGCCATGAATTTATAAAATCAGAGGTAGTAAGAAGGCTGACTAATGAATCTTATTATTTTAAAGTAATCCTGTCCATATAACATGCCACACTGCACCACTGTTTTTTCCAAGCTCCATCCGCGCTTCAATTTTAATTGTACTAGACAAATACTAAATATATATGAAAAGAGTAGAGAAAGAGAAAAGAAGGGAGAGGCAGAAAGGAGGTCAAAAGCAAACAGAGAAGAGAGAGTGCAGGGCCAAGGATGGACACTTTGTACCACTGCAGACAATTTTGAATCACCCTAACTATATCAGAAGTTATCCTCTGCTTAGAAACCTAAAGTTCTAGCGAACAGCAATCCTTTTACCTCCCTTACTTCCTCTGCCTTTTCTTTTCATTCTGCTGTTAATGTAAGGTCCCCCTGTCTTTTCTTCTTGCTCTACGCAGTGTCATCCAACCGTGAGCTCCAGCCATCATGCTGGCAGTTATTATTCCCATATCTATGGACTAAACTTAGCGTTCATCTTTTCTCCAAGACTAAGAACTATATAACCAAGAAATCACTGAACATCTCCACTTGGATGTCAAACATGGACTTCAAAATCAATTTGCTCCAAATCAGATCTGTCATCTTTATGATCAAACTGCCACCAATTCATCCAAACCACAAGCTCAGCACTGTCACTGAATAGCCCTCCTTTGCTTTCACACTTATCTCCAAATCCAACCAGATGTTGATTTCTTTAGGTTCTTGAGGGTTCTCTGACCTCATGGTTTTCTTGCCTTCTAGCATTTGTAAACACTGTTCATACTCCCATTGCCTTTTCCATGCATCCTCACTTCCCCTAACCTTGTACTTTACCAAGTGGACTGTGATCTTAATTTAGCATTTTAAAATCCTCTTACTAAAACATTTTCAAACTACATTAAATGGCGTTGTTTCGTATACAGTTGACCCTTGAACAACAGGTTTGAACTATGCAGATCCACTTATACCAGATTTTTCCGATAAATACAAGATAGTACCTATCAAATGTATTTTCTTTTCCTTATAATGTTCTTTCTTTTTTAAAGATTTTATTTATTTATTCACGACAGACACACACACACACACACACACACAGAGAGGCAGAGACCCAGGCAGAGAGACAGACAGGCTCCCTGCAGGGACTCCAATGTGGGACTCGATCCCGGGTCTCCAGGATCATGCTCTGGGCTGAAGGCAGCACTAAACCGCTGGGCCACCGGGGCTGCCCTTATAATTTTCTTAATTATATTTCCTTTCCTCTAGCTTACTTTATTGTAAGAAGATAGCATATAATATATGCAGCACACAAAATATGGGTTAGTTGACTGTTTATGCTATTGGTCAGGTTTCTGATCAACAGTTGGCTATTACTAGGGAAATTTTAAGGGAACCAAAACTATTATGTGAATTTTTGACTGTGTGGGGGTCAGTACACCTAACCCCTCCATTGTTAACTATATGTTTATTTGTTAAATTAAAATCTCCAGGAGGGACAGGGTTATATTTATTTTATTCTCACTGGCATCACTGGTCCCTACCATTAAGCCTGGGTCAAAGTAGAACTTCCACAAACAAATATTTAGTTATTTTATCCAAACTTAGAAATCTAATTCTTATGTACAAAGGGTTTTCCTATTTTAAGTCTTTCTACAAAATAATTTCTTTCTAAGTCCCTTTCTGGATGGAAATCAAGCTCTACCTTAGTGAATTCTGGACTAATGTTCAGCATATTGTGTTAAACTGATTCAGAGACCTGTGTCTTCAGCCCACTGGGGGGCCTCAGACATGAACAACCATATAACACAGTTCTGCTTATCACAGTATACCCTTTCCAGGGACTAGGTTGATTCACAGGCAAATCATCCAAAGGCTGGACAATATTTCCATTTTAGAATTGAAGTCTGATCTAAAAATTTCATAATGAGGCTGCCAAAGGGATGATGATGTTCTGATTATAGAGTATGTACTTAAATTTGTTTGGAAAGCACCTCAGCTGATCCTTCTTACTTGTATTTTGGGCTATCCAAAGGTGTAAAGATTTTACAAATCCCTTTGACCTCTTCAAGAACAAAACCTATCTTCCAAACTAAATACATTCTGAAATTGCACAGCAGCAAAATATGGGACACCTGGACTAATTGAGTTTACTTTGAAAAAATCTGTTGGGGAATAAAGTGCAGCTGAACCATGTACTGCATTAACAAGCTGGAACTTGGGTTAAATTTGACTATTGATTCATTCTCTGGCATCATCACCTGTAAGAATCTTTGCCTCTCTTTAACCTTAGCTGAAGCCACAAACATTGTCTGATCTTGCTGACACCTGGGCTGCACTCAGAATGATGAACATAAAAGCTTTGAAAAGGTAAAAAAGTCACAACATCCATAATCTGACGAACGGCCGTGAATCAACCTGAAGATTTGGTAAGCACAGGGCCAGCTAGCAGCCTAAATATCCAACATCTTTTGCTACTCCTAAAGAATCTAAAGTGACCTGCTCAAATAAAGAGGGGATAAAAGGACATTTGGGTCACATGGTGATTATACACTAAAGAAAATTTTCTTGGGTTATTATTATAATATTTATTTATTTATTTATTTATTTATTTATTTATTTATTTATTTATTTATTTTTGCTGATGGTGATGATGGTGGAGGAAGAAAACTGGCTTCAGTCCCTCTTATATTTACATTTTCTCAAGGTCTATTTAATGGGGCATTTAATAAATTAGCCAATACCTATTGGGCACCTACTGGAGGAAAATGTAGTAGGAGGAGCTATTTTATAAAGAATTGTTAAATATTCCCCCAGTCTCCTGACCTCAGTCTTTGGTCATTCTTTGTTCACATCTGGTCCAAATTTAGGTAAAGGCATTTGATACTTGAGAGTAATAATCCAAGGCAATGGGCCCAGTCTTCCACCTGTTCACAGATCAGAGTCACACAGGAACTCTTTATGGACTTCATTCTTGAATCTGCTGCCCCCAAAGCACCAGATTCAGGATATCTGGAGTGAGGTTCAGAAATCCCAGTTTAAAAGCCCTCTTGAAAAACCTAATGTAAGGGATATGTCTCTCTAAAGATTGTAGATTTCATAAGCCTCTGTGTCAAATCAGGTAATAAAAAACTGACTTGCTGGTCCATGCTACTTCAGATCTCACGAAAGTGAGATCTTATAATTTTATTTTTTACATAATGCAGTAAAATTCAATATAGCTAACTGCCTATATACCTATATACATGCACACATACACATATATGGATATAGACATAGCTACATATATACATGTATCTCTCATAGATCTATCAATCCTCATTATTCAATACTATGTAATTTCTACTATGACCAGTCCTTCATTGGTTTACTGCTCCAAAGCAGTGTCTTCCTCCTGGAGAGTTATCTCATGTGTAACTAGTACACACTATGTAATGCTTCTCCTTTTTGCTTTATCTGACAAGGTGATGAAATTTAAGCTCAGGAGCAATAATTTCTTCATTTGGGAGATGGCTCTATTCCCCACTGCTAGTCCTTAATTGGCTCTTTATTTTATGATTCTATTGTATACATGCTTTTAATTATACACCTTTTATTTCTTTGGAAATAGATGTGACATCATTATAAATGCATTAAATATGGGTAGAGGTGAATCAGCCAGCATGAGAGAAATGTTGGGACAAAGAGCCAATTCAGTTATTGCCATGCCCGACTAAACGGATTTGCTATTTTTGATAGTATCTTGAAACTAGTAAATAATGGAAAATTTTTATAATTCAACTTTCACTAAGCTTTTTGCCTTCCAGAGTCAAAAACAAATAATAAAAATCTGGGACCTCATCCTATACCTCAATGTGTCCAGGGCCTTTGAAAGAACTGCAGAGGGTCCCTAAAAGCTGGCTTCTATGGCCTGATGATTGTTTTCCACCTGACTCCAGACTTCTGTCCTGGACTTCCCAGCCAATAACCATTTCAACACTGTTCCACATAGCTGCCCCCCCCACACTTTGGCTTTCCAAAGCACAGCTAACACAAGGCTGTCCCATATAACAGGAAATTGAGAAAGCTCTAGTCGGCCATAAGAAAATCATAATGCCAAAGAGAGAGAGAGAAATATAGAAATATTTCTTATCATGCCACTCTATAGGAAGCTCTACTCCTGTTCCCTCTCTCTTTCGTCTCTGGCTGGCCATGACATCATGATAGTATGTTCACCTGCCTAGCACAAGTGACCTCTTACATGAACCTCCCCACCTCCATTCCAAAGCCTCTAGCTGAGAGGAATTTATAATAACAGGTGAGGTGGAAATTGTTCCAATGAAATCTCCCCTTTCCATTATTAAACAAAATACTAGTATCACACTTGGAAGCATCTATATTTTTTATTCAGTAATTCAGGGAGCAGATACTTGTTCGTGGGCAAAAGAGGCTCTGCTGACAGGCATCTTCTGGGGAAAATAATTTCTTAATGGAAGATTCTGAGCCACATTTGGAGTCTTATGAAGGAGAAGGTCAATTTTTAACTGCTAATGTTACTTGTTAACTGGTTATAGTTTTTATATATGCAACTCTGAGGGCGTAAAGAGAGACATAACTTGAAAAAGCTCTATTTAGGAAGTGCTTGAATGAATAAAATCTTTTATAAATAAATAAATAAAATCTTAAAAAGAATACAAAGTGCTTGAGAAATTTTAGAGATACAACTGCTGCACTGAAACCCATGTATGACATAACACAGCAATGAGACCGAAGTCTTCAGACCTCAGGACCAAGCACAGTGTGTTGGTTGTAGACTGGGAGACTCAGAGATTATAGATGCAATATCTTGAACTTCAGGGCGATCATGAGTAGTACTTACAGTTTGTATTGGAGAAACCCGTGCAGAGAAGTATCAGCACTATAGGGAGGCAGTTTCTCTGAGGTGGCTTTTGAACCTTAAACTAGCTTCAAGAAGTGCAAAAGTGTCCGTGGGCACAGTGGCCATGTTGATGGGATAAGATGTCCTGTAGAGCTCAGCAAGCCCCAGATGCTTGGGCAGCCCACATCTTTAAGTATCTGGGTCAGGGAAGGAGCAAGAGTGACCTAACTTGAAATAGCTAAGATCATTCATGCGGGAAAGCGAGTGAGATCACCCCCCTAAGGATTCCTGGAAAGAATTAGAATTTGCTGGATATCTGTACAGGGCTTTGCAGGGGACCACAGGTCACAGAGTGTGTAGGAGGGCATACATGATTTTTATGTAAATGTGACCCAATTCATATCCCTAGGCTGGTGTAGTCTGAAGAAATAATGGTTACATAATTTCTACTGACTCTGGCAAAGTCTTAGCTATTGTTTTTTTAGATAGTCATAGATAGGGCAGCAGGAACTGGTTAATGCCGAGTAGTCAAACCTGGGTGAAAAGTTAAGTCTTAAGAATGCTGATTAAGAGCTTCTTTTAACCAGGGGCGCCTGGGTAGCTCCGTGGTTGAGCATCTGCCTTTGGCTCAGCTCATGAGCCCAGGATCCTGTGATGGAGTTCCCCATTGGGCTCCCTGCAGGGAGCCTGCCTCTCCCTCTGCCTATGTCTCTGCCTCTCTCTCATGAATGAATAAGTAAATAATTCTTTTTAAAAAAAGAGCTTTCAATCACTCTGTAATTATCTACTACTCTGTCACAGGGATCTTCTCCTGGTTCTGGCTTTTCAATGGCTTTATTATTGATTTAGACTAATTAAGCAAATAAGTTCTACATGTTTGCATTTATGTGTGTATGTACATATGTATATTATGTTCCTATGGTAAATATATATACACAGATATATACGCATATATAATTATAATGTGTATAATTTATTCTATATTATATTATGCATACCTAATTATATAATATATAATAAACATATTATAATGCATAATTTTTTGCCATAAAAGTATACATACTTTTATTAAATTATTTAATTTGCTGATGACACAAATCTGGATGAGGCATTTAACAACATAACTGACCCAAAGATTTAATACCAGCTCACTGATGTAGAATCATAAATCAAAACATAAAAGAGGAAGTCACATGGAGATAAATTCAAAGTAGTTTTTTCTTTTAATCACACAATCATGATATAATGAAATCATGAAATGATGATATGATGGAAGGAAGGTGGTTGCGGGCCATTGCCCTGACGTTGTTAGGTACGTTTAGAAAAATTAGGTCTTCAGAGATAATGTAAATCTTTTTATCTGTTATATGGTTAGGTCACCTCTGGAACCCATTGAGACTCTATATGATAAGTGTGAAGATTGTCTAGCTTTGTTTATTGGGAGAAAATACAAATTGGATTAAACTGATATCAATCCAAAGTCTAATATTTACTAGCTGTGTAAACATGAGCAAACTACTTAAGTTCTCTGAGCCTCAGTTTCCTCATCTGTAGGACAAAAATCACAATTATTTCCAGAAGTTAAGGAGATACAAAATAAGACAATGCATATGAAGCACCAGAAGGCAGTCCAACACATAGAAAATAATAAATTTATACTATTGTCTCATTTTCCTATTTCATAGTCTTGTTAAAAAAAAAAGAAGAAAGAGAGACAAGAAGAGAGAAAGAGGAAAAATAAATTTAGGGAGAATTGTCATTGTTCAGAAATTCAAATGAGCCAACAATATAATATTTACTGCCCAAATCCTAATATTACTGTTTACACTATTGTTTACAACTCATAAGAAGAGTTCTCTGATGATTCTCATTTCAGGAGTGATGTTTCCAAATCAGGCACTTATATTTTAAGATGGTTCTTAACAAATTAGAATTTTATTAAAAGATCCTACGGAGAGAAAGGAGCATTGTGGCAAATGGTAACATACAAAGAATCACTGAGGAAAAGACAACATATCATAAGAGATATGCCAGTTAGAGAGGGAGAGTAAACAACTTATAGAATGATTTTCGGTATTGCCAGTCCGCAACATCCAATAGGAAATAGTCTTGTTTTGTACCGTCTTTGAGAGCTAACCTAGAAGCAAGTAATGAACCTGACAAGGAGCCAGATTTCAACTCAACATGAAACAAGTATATTGCATCAACTGGACGAGTCTAATACTGAAAAGACTGCCTCATGACTTTGTGGCTTCCCTATCACTCCAGGACTCAAGAAGATACAGATGACCTTTAATCAACATGGTAGAAAAGAATCTGCACTAGGTTAGAGGTTGAACTACATAATATTTAGATTTCCTTGTAACTTTGAGACTCTATAATTCCAAGAAGGAAGTGGGCTGACAAGAATTACATTCTGCAAACCAGTTTCATCAGAATTGCTGTGTTGTGACCTGAAATATGAAGGCGTTTTTCACAAACAATAAGACAGCCTTCTTCCCAGCACAAGAATTTCCCCTGAGGAATTCTCTGATGTTGGCACCTTTTGAAATAGTGCTTTGGCAACATCCACGGGCCTGGAGCAAACACATCTAGACCCCATCTGGTTGGTTTCCTCCTCATCACCATAACACTTTCTCCTTAGCCAATGCACACTACTTGGCTTTTGTAATTAGTTAAAGTTCCTGTATATTTATCCAGATTTCCAACTCCTTGATCCCCAATCTCTCATCTCTTACTTTGCATTGCTGATATGCTTGCCTAGTGTGGGTACAATCATTTAAGTATATAGTCATTTGGCTCTGGTTTCAACCACAGATGTTGGGTTATTTTTTATTGTTTGGGTCCTTAAGAATGACACAGGAATGTGAAGAGGGCTGAGAAACTTGGGCACACATTTTGAGATCTCTGTTTTTCTCACCACAGCTAAAGATATAAGAATTTGGGGGAAATTGAAAGTTCATGTCCCAGATTGTGATATCGTTCTCTTCTCAGAGACTGGCTTCTCTTTGCTGTCATTGCAGATCTTGGGCTTCCTGCAATATGAAGTATTTGAATGTGCCTTATTTTTAGAAAACTTGATGCAACAGGCAGTCTTCTAACATGGCTCCTAATAATCTCCACCTTCTGAGACTTAAATCCTTTATGATCCTCCCCTCTTAGTGTCAGCTGCACCTACTGACTTGCTTCTAATTAACAGACTATGGCAGAAGGGTTGGGATATTACCTAAGTATCTTACAAAAGGATGCAGCCTTTCTCTCTTGATGGCTTTGATGAAGTAAGCTGCCAGGCTCACATAGAACTAAGGCCAAACTCTATCAGAAAAGCCAGCAAGGAACTTCAGACCTCTGTCCAACAACAAATAAGGAACTTAATCCTGCCAACAAACTGGGAACTCAGAAGTGGACCATTCCCCAGTTTAGCCTTGAGATGAGACCACAGCCCCCACTGACAGTTGAACTACAGCCCATGAACCCAAAGCACAGAACCCAGCTGTCCATGCCCGGATTCCTGACCCACAGAAATTGTGAGATAATAAATGTGTGTTGGTTCCAGTGACAAAATTTAGGGGTAATAAGCTATGCAGAAAGAGATGATTCATATACTTGTAGTAAATGAAAAGCCAAGCTTAGAATACAAATAATTTAAGGGAAAATTATTCATGTTGCTGTGGAATTAACTCCAGGGTTCCTTTTAACTGAAGTGCTTTTTAAGAAATTATTACATATCTTTGTTAGGAATAGAGTAACTTAGAGTTAAAAGAAAACCTTCACTATTCATTCAAAATTAACTAGAAGGTACAATGGGGCATCTTTATATCCTTCCTGTGTATCAGTCAAGATTTCAGAAAAGAACCCACTGAAAGTACACATTAAGGTCTCATTGCAAGGAATTAGCTCACGCAATTATGAGGGCAAGTAAGGCAAGTCTGAAATCAGTAGGGCAGGCCATCAGGAAGGGCAGGCTGAAACTCTCAGGTACAAGCTGATGCTATAGTCCACAGGTACAATTTTTTGTTCTTCTGGAAGATGTCAGTTCCATTCTAAAGGACTTTCAATTGATTGAATCAGGCTCGCCCAGATAATCTAGGATAATCTCTCTTGCTTAAAGTCAACTGCTTATGGGTTTTAATCATATATCTATAAAATACCTTCATAGCAACACCTGGAAGACTGTGCAGTTGAATAACTGAAGACTGTACAAAACTGACCATCACATTATGTAATTCAAAGTTGACATAAAAACTGACCATCAATCCCTGAAACCAAAAGAAAATAAAGAGAGGTGATTTATAAAAATTTGAAATGTTCATAACATTCTAATGACCATTTCCTGTGAAAATTAAAGCAAATGTTTTGTTTTAATATTATTATTTTAGTCTTAGATATTTTAAAAGTGAATATAAGTCAGTTCTATAATTAAGTTTTAAGTGTGTTTTTCCCCCAGAGTATTATTTATTATATTCAGAACTCTGAGAGCCATATTTGAATTGTCAACTCCAATTATATAAACGTATTTAAATATTTGACTTGATATCTAATTACTTTCTAAATTTTCAATTGCCCAAACATGGTGGAAAATAGTGAATACATTTAGATACATATTTTGTATGATTATTTTATTGATAAAAGAAGGAAAATGTGATTAAAAATCTGGTAAATTGTCAAAAACATTAATGAATGTTCCTTTGAACTGTTTACTAGGTCTTAAAACTTATTCTTTATTATTTAGCAAATGAGCCATCTGAGAGAAAAATGGTAGGATAAGGGTTCTTTTGCATTTTCCCAGTCACTATGGACACTATTACGGAAAACAAAAAGTGACCGAGAAAACAATCCATAAACCGTGGGTAAATTACCTATTGTCACCAAAAATTAAGGCTATTTTACATATCATTCATATATTCACTCATTTAGCAAATATTTATCAAGTGCCAGGTGGTGGTCTAGAAATGGATCTTTTCCTTTATTTTAATCTGGGGGGGAAAAAAACAAGCAAATAAACAAGTTTGAATAAACACAGTAAAAATGACTGTGGAGATAATCAGATTACATTTCTGCCAAGTGAAGAAAACCTGATTCACCTGGATTCTTGTCCTTACATCTTCAAATACCCCAAGTGAACACATTTTATCAGGCATTTACCCTCCCTGAGAGTGGACCTTACCAAAAAAGTTGCTAGAAAAGGGGCCAGAAGTCTCCGGGGGAGGCGGAGGGGGGTCTTAAAACATCAAGAAGGAAGCGCAGCTAAACAGTAACTATCTGGGTACATATATAATACACTATTATTCTTTGGAGTTATTAAAAATGTACTAGATGGTGAAAAGCAACACCTGCCCCCAAGTTCTGGAATCTCTTGAGGTGGGATCCTTCTGAATGGTGTGTGCTTTGCTCTGCAGAAACAGCCTTGAGAGAGCAGGGGCTCACAAAGGCAACTATGTTGCATCCAGGACCAGAAGCAGCTGGAGACACATGCAGATACATGGTATTAGAGGCATTTTGAGATACTTTTGTTATTAAGGAGACCTTGGTCCATTTTAGAATTTATAAAGACCTTATCAGAGAGATTAACATTCCACTGAGTTTTACAGTGAGTGCGGTGTGTGGCTTCCGCATCGTGTAGGGTGTGGGTAGATTATATTCATTCTCTTCACCCCCTTCCTCCTGCATCTTTATTTTCCACCTCAGATACGCAATAAAACAGCTAGCTTATATGACACAGAGTAGCCTGCTAATTATGAGCCAGAGATTCTTGAAAAAGCTCAAAGTTGAAATAATTTTGTTCACTTTAAATACAAGATAGATGTAGATAAAACACATCGACAAGGTATATTTATTCTTGATAGCAGCAGAAAATCTGAAACAAAACAGAAAACATCTATTTTCTTACAATCAATTTGGGGCTAAAGTAGGTCTGTTTCTCTATGGTCCACAAACATTAAGGTCGATTTTGTAACCGATTTCCTGATCCCCTCCTTGAAGATGGATGTGCCTAAAGCAAGATGAGTTATATTTGACAAGAGAAGAGAAGATGAGAAGAGATAAGAGGAGAGGGGAGGGGAGGAGAGGAGAGGGGAGGGGAGGAGAGAAGAAGAGAGGAGAGAGGAGGGGAAGGGGGGAGTGGAGAGGAGAGGGGAGGGTAGGGGAGGAGGAAGGAAGGAAAGAAAGAGGCAAAGAAGTTTGCTTATTAGATAAGAGGTTGGGTGTAGTCACATTTCTTGGACCTTTGGCTCCCTTCACCTGGTCTGTGATGGCTGATAGAAGAAAACAGACCGATTTCCAACACTCAACTAGTGCTGGCTGGTAGGCATCTTTGCAGTCTTTGTACCATGTGGTAGTTACATTTTCCTATCTCTTGAAATTAAACAGCCACCTGAAAATAGACCCCTCTCCTGCTCTCACTCTCCCTCATTCTCTCCTCTCTGTCTCTATCTTTCTTGGCATCCAGTCTTTATACAGTCTTTATATTTAGTCTTCGATTAAATCTGTCAGGTTAAAGGTATAAAAAGCTGAAAAAGCAGCTAGGCTGAGAGCACATTTCCTCTCGCATTTGGTGGCATCGACTTTTGAATAGGATTCTGGAGCTTGTCCTTGAGAGCTAGTGTAATGTGAATTAATGTGTTGATGGCAATGTTGGCACAGCCCTCTCCCCCCCACCCACACATTCCACTGTTTCCTCCCCACTTACTTCAGATTGTTCTTTCACTCAAATGCTGAGTAATTAAGTTAGAGTTGTCACAGAATCATTTTCTCTTTTATACCATCACGAGATCTTTTTTAAAAAAAATGGAAAAGATTTCCAAATTATTATTTAAATTAATACTAATATTCCATAGTCACATCTTATATTTTCATAAAACCTCAATTAACCAGAAATCAGCTACTCTGTGTGGAACCACTCAACGAAGGAGGCATGTATACACTCACATAAACTACTGTGAGGATTTTTTTTTAAAGGTAAAAAAAATCCCACCGTGCTAGAGACAGTCACATGGACTCTGGTATCCTTTAAAGCAAGCTCAAAAGGTAAACTCCATGAAGTCCAGAGAACCTGTTTGTTTTGTTCATTGATTAATTGTTAGTGCCTGGCACAAAACACAAATAGAGTGTTCAGTGAATCGATGAGATTTGTAAGGAAGAGTGAATTCCTACAGGCTGTTGTTTATCAGCAGCCAAGAGCTGATCAATTAAGAAGAGAGAACTTGGCGGTGGGGGAAAGGGGCCAGAAGTCATTTACCAGAGTCCTGGTATCTTAGATTTGGAAGGACCTCCTACTTAAAGAATGCACTTTTGCAAATGCATCCCTAAGAAACAGCCATCACCCAACTACCCTAAAAGCTCAGAGAGGAGCCAGGGCACAGGAATTTGATGTCAGTCCTACTGCTGGTTTCTTGCTAACCTTGCACAGCGTCTAGACCTGTTTCCTCAACTATCAGTTGAGAAGTCTGGATAAATGATGTGTTGTAGCTCAAGATCGCAACAGCCTCCAAGACCTCTGGAATGGAGTCGCAAGCATGAAAAAGGAATTTGGAAACTTGATACTCTTCAAAGTTTTTGTCTGGGGCCTGGCTACCTGGGTCTGCTTCAAAATCAACTTGTTATTTCTAGGACATACAAATTTCAAATGATAACACCAGATACATACATACATAGATGTATAGAGATATAAAATAAAAACAACCAAGGGCTAAAGGTTCTCCATGGCTAATCCACAAGGTAAATAAAACACATGCAGGTGAGCAAGAGAGTCAGGACATCAACAAAAATAAGAACAGAAGTGAAAAGGCCACCTCTCTTGCTCAGCATGAAAATTTGGATTAAAGCTGAGAAAGGAAATCCCTGAAGCAGCGATCACTGTCTAGAAATATACCCAGAGTTTTGAATTTATTTGGCATTTGCTACTGTTTTCCATGTAATCACCACCCACATGGGGGTGTCTCTAAAGAATGGAAATGCTGAGTGCCCAAAAATAATGGAAATTCTAATAAAATCTGGGAGCAAAATTCTCCCAGACAGGTTCTCCTAGCATATCCCACATATTCATCCTTTTGTTTCTAGAAATGGCATTAAAGCCACCCAGTGAGGGAAAGGAAAACTATACAGACTCCTGTTCATTGTGGGCACTTAAAACCTTGCCACCAAATGTAGGTTTTGACTCTCTGCCCAGTACAGTTTTTTGAAAGTTTTGTCATGAACTCCAAATTGCTAAGTAAATGTTCACTCAGTATTTCTCCGTAAAGGAGAGAAAGAGAAAAAAAAAATAGTGAGAGAAGAGAAAGTGGGAGAGAACCTCTGACATTTTGTTAGAGAAAATACATACTCTAGGTACATTCTTAGGCTAGAGATTATTACTACTGTTTACAAAATCGATAATTTATTAAATATAATACTTTCTGTGTTTCTGGGACTTCTGCTAGAAAAAGTCACATGCATCCCCCCAATCACACAACTTACCCTCCTCTAAAGCCCGCTCCCCACCATATAAATGAGATGCCTTTCTACTCAGTAGTATTTGCCGAAAGGCATGGTTTCCAAAATCCCCTTGACAGCTTATAAACCATGACTGTTTTCCCGCTGATTGGAAATAAGTTTTCCCACCAGAAGTGCTGATTATGGATCTTCTGAGACTCTATTGGACTTAAAATGGACACAAGACTCAAGATCTTGTGTCCATTGTAAGTCCAGTAGATAGAATGTTTGGGCCTTTCCCCGAAGAGTCGACAGTATCTCTTGGGGGGCAAAGCTTACTAACTGGTGTGTTGGTGCCAAACTGTATACACAATAAGAAAACACATAAAGTGATGAATTTAGTATAACAAAGAAAATAGGCAAGGATATAATAATAAGTAACTCATTTAGAACCTGAATGCTTTCTTTAGGTTTTATATATTTTGAATGCTATGTAAGACTTCCACTTATATCAGGGTCTCAAAGTCTCATTGCTGTTGATACTTGGATCACATTATCCTTTACTGTGTAAGGTTGCCCTGTGCATTGAAGAATGTCTAACAGCATACATGGCCTCTACCCAGTAGATGTCAGTAGCACCCCTGGAGCATTTGTGACAACCCAGAGTTCTCCAGACCTTGCCAAATGTCCCCTGGGGGCAGCAGTGGGGTGACAAACACATCCTCGGTAGAGAACCACTGATTATTGGAGTGACTATAAAGAATGCATTTTTTTTTCCTGTAGAAGATGGGGGAATCCAGCAGTGCAGTTCTTCCTAAGTGTCTCACTTCTGTATCTAGATTATACCGTATATGATCAATTCAAACAGGAACTGAGAGGAAGGTAGGATAGGAATTAGAAGTATCTACATTCTACTGCTTTCTAACTGGGTGACTTTGGAAAAGTTACGGAAGAGCTCTAAACTCCTTTTGCCTCCTCTGTGAAATAAGGATAATGGAATTTATGCCCCAAAGACTGCTCTCTATGTAAAACACTGAGAAATGCCTAATACTACGCAAGCAATTTGCAAATGCTGATTATTACTGCCGTGATATTCTTTAAGCCAAATGGCTCACCCTTTGTGTCCCTGGGTATTTGGAAAAATATTCCAGCACATGTCTTCTTCTACATATAGGTTTGTTTTTATGAAAAGAAACATTTTAATTTCTTGCTTCACTCTGTTTCAAAGAATGACTTCTAGATTAGTTATATATGTTTGTTTACCCGGAAGACCAAAGGCCTAGAGAAATGACATGTGATTTTCCTAAAAGAAAATGCATTTTTAAAATTCCAACTACAGGGGCAGCTGGGTGGCTCAGCGGTTGAGCGTCTGCCTTTGGCTCAGATCCTGATCCCAGGGTCCTGGGATCGAGTGCCTCATCGGGGTCCCTGCAGGAAGCCTGCTTATGTCTTTGCCTCTCTCTTTGGGTCTCTCGTGTATAAATAAATAATATCTTTAAAAAAATAAGCAAAAATAAAATAAAATTCCAACTACAAGCTCTAGGATGTCATCTTCACTCTGGACAAAGAGCTAACTGCCCCCACTATAAGCAGGTCTCTGTCTATTTCTGTTTGCTTGCTATATATGGTGCTCTGCTGGAATCAAGGACCTAAGAGAGAGAATGGGAATGTTTTATGTGTGGACAAGTAGAGAAGTAGAGGCAGGAGATCTGGAAGAGAAGGGGCAGGGAGAGTCGTTGGCCACATAGAAGCTCTTCCTTGTAGGGGTTTGGTGAGCACCAGCTGGGTGCTGGTGGTGCCACGGCTGTGGTAGTTCCTATGAATATAAAAACTTTGTGTCTGAAACTCACTGTGGGCTTTCACAGCTCCACTTCCTGTAGGTAGTCCCAAAGTCTGCTGGTAAGGCAGCAGCAATGGGAGAGGGAAGGGCCAAAAGAAGGGAACAGCTCCCCTAAATGGTCCCAAGGATGGCCAATTCCAAAGTCCAGCGATTGCTAGGTTGCAATGACTTACTTTGGAATCATCTTGCTGATACTCTCCCGTGGGCTCACTGTACCCACAAGAAAGAATATGGAAGTTGGTGGACAGAGCTTGACCTGGTGAGAGCCCTTGTGTTCTTCTTCCTAAACCCTACAGAAAAGAGAGTGGGTCAGAGAGCAAGCATTCTGTGCAGCTGAAACGCACAGGAGTAGGCAAGTGGCTCTCTAGCTCTTGGATGTGGAGTGGAGAGAAAGCCTCCTGGCCATTTGTGATTTAACTCTTGAATCTTCCCGAAATGGAGGAAACAGAAGTCCATGTGAAATCTATAAATAGTTGTAGAAGTCAAAGTTTCTCTTCAGACGAAAAAAAGAAAAAAAAGAAAAAAAAAAAAAGAAACCATTCTCTGGAGAAAACATGATCTTTTCTCCATGTTTTAGTTGTCAGTTTTGACAAGAATGATACAAGCTAATTAAATTTTTGTTAATTTATTTTGTCTGATTCAGTGACTGCCTGTCACACAAATCCCTCAATAAGTAAGATTTCTCTCCGCTATAAACTTTCTACTCTTTCTCTGAAATGCCATTAGGTAAACGCACGAAAAGTGGACGTGTTTTACTCAAATAAACACTAAAAGCACTTAAACTCAATCCGCCCTCAATACTTCAACTCTTCATGTCTGTTTTGGAGAGGACCTAACTCTTTCCAGCTTATAAATCTCCAACAGGGACCATAACCCTTTAAAAAATAAAAGCCCTTCTGCAGATAAAATACAAAGATGAAGTTAAGAAATTGATAGTAGGTGAAACAGAGGAATATGTTGCATTCCAGTTTGCCTTGAAATTCCCAAAGAACATTCTCTCACACCATTTCTCTTTGAATTAAAATGTGAGAATGAACTGTGCCATCACTTCAATCCTACTTATCTAGAATGCTTGGGATCTTTTCCTTTTTTTTCCCCCCTCATCCAGGGTGATTATGATAAAGTCACATTTTCATACAAGAACAGAGCCTGATGTTTGAATCGATATCAGCACATTCGACAAGTGTGGCAATTCTAATCGAAATGTCTGCACCTTTTTCACAGAAGTTTCAATGCTTCCTCATCATTTGAGATTCAGCTCAAACATTCCCCCTAGGGCAAGTCCTGCCCAAACTCTACTTCACTCTACTCTTGCTGTTGCGGCCACCCTAGAAGAAAATATTGTTTTTCTCATTCTGTATAACAACCTCTTGTTTGCATGTCTGTTAGCTAACTATAGTCCCTCGAAAGCCTGCCCTCAATTAGAAAATAAGGAAGGGGTGGGGGGAATGAAAGGGGTGAGAAGGAAGAGGGAAGGGAGATAAGGGGCCTTTTTAAAAAAAAATAATTTAGCTACTGGTCTATCACTTAGACAAGAGCAAATCCCACACTGACGTTTCCCTGGCTTCTTGGGTTCATACATTGCAAAAAAAAAAAATCATATTTCAGCAATGTATATGCTCTAGACCCTTTTCAGATCTAATAATATTCAGAATCAACCTTAGTTGATTTACGGGGTTTGGTTGTCGTTCCTGTTCTCTTGTTTACCCAAAGTAGAAAATTACTCATTATACATTCCATTGAGCTGATCATACTCCAATAATCACTAGTCCATTGAACATCTGTTTTCCCAAACCCTTTTCTATATAAACTCTTTTAACCCTCAGAACAACCCTGCAGGATAGGCACTGTCACCATCCCCACTTTAGAGATGGGGAAACTGAGGCAATACGAGCTAAAATAAATAGTCCATGGTCACACGGGAAGTTAGAAACCAAACTAAAACCCCACAGAGCCCATGCTCTGAACAGCCTCATGATCGATCAATCACATGACAGGTAGATTTAGCTTCAGCGTCAACAGTCAGTATTTGTTGACATTCGAAATTAATTTTGGGTCAGGATTGGGGTGACAGTTGGAATTAAAATCGAATGTCACTAAACCATGCTCTGAGCTTTCTCTTTTCTGTGCTCTCACAGTAGATGAACTCCTCAGTCATGCCCTATCATTCTTTGTAGACATTTGTATCTCTTTGGTAGACTCTAAGCTTCATAGGAATTTACTCATTAGTACATCTTTCACAACTGCTTTTGCTAAAATAAAATAAAATTGTTTCAGACGGGTAGAAACACTCCCTTCTTCCCACTGCCCACCAAGCAGGTATTTGTCTAATTCTCTGGGCTCTTCTGTTTGGGGATACAATATTAACTTCGATTTTTATCATCATTGTAAGTATCTTTTAATTCTACATAGGAATGAAAACTTGGTGATGGAGTTTCTTAGCCTTTGGAAATGCCTTTAGAGAAACTGGGTTAAGAATTTTAATCGAGGTAGGTAAGCAGAGGCCACAACGCTCACACAATCAATCGAGTTCTTCAGAACCACTTAAGAATTTTCTTCGTCACTGGGTATTATTCTGTATGTTGGTAAATTGAACACCAATAAAAATTAATTTATTAAAAAAAAAGAATTTTCTTCGTTTGGGATTAGTCATTTTATTGGAACTTCATATTCAAAGAACCTTTTTAATACTGGCACAGGAGTGTTGTTATGTTGTCTTGCATAATGTGGTCACTTCTGCATAAAGGCATCTGCATGTTTTAATTCTTCTTGGCAGCAGAACACTCAAGTACGTGACTTTACACTCATAGACACTCTGGCACATTAGCTGTTCCCTCTCCCCCACGCCCCACTTCTTTTCTCCCTTCTTTGTAGCTGGAATTCACTCACAGAACATAGTGCACTCTCCCTCAACTCAAACTGAGTATCCAGTGGCAAGAAATTAAAGAGCAGCCCATTCCCGAAGAGATGGTGTCAAAGACTTGCTGAATAATTCTGTGATATTGATTTACTGATGCTCTAGTCAGCTGAAGCTCCATCAATACTGTTAGAGCCTCTCAGGTGGAAGGCATGGCTACAAGGGGATGCTCTCTTCAGTGGAGTTCCTTTTATTTTACGTTGCTTTGGGTCTGAAGCTGTGAGTGGCTATCCCCCGCCTCACCCATCCTAGAGTATTGCCAAGAATGTTGCAACAAATAAAACGCTGCCATGCATGTAATCATCAAATAAGGATATACAGCTTGACGAAATCATAATTGGGTTACTGTATAGCTGCCATTTGACCATAAACAGCACTGGAGGGGCTGGGGGGTGGGGTTGAGAACATACTGGCACATAGGGGAGTGAACATATGGTAGGATTACTACTTGGTGTGGGAGAAGATGAGAGTGACATCCACACCTCTCCAGAAAAGTCCTGTCGTCGGCTCCCCTCTTCCAAAGAGGGTCAGGCCCTTCACTTTATGACATAGACTTCCAGAGGAACATGGATGTTAATAGCTTTCCCTATAGCCAAGCTCCTTTCCAGGAGCAAAAAGTACATAGGGGAAAGAGGTGGTTCGGGAGGTGAGCTCTGAAATATGAGGAGGCTCCGTATAGGGTTTAGAATTAAGGTCTCCCTGATTTAAGTCACTGGGTTATCCAAATTTGGGGAAATGAATATTACATTACACTTATAATCTTCATTTCCTCTCTGACCTCAAGCGTACCCCAGTGCTCTCACTAAAGCTGCCCAGGGAAAAGTTAATGTCCATTCCAGACCAGAAAGACCACGGCTTTTGCAAGTCTTAGCCTAAAGCTCCTAATGCGGTGGCTTTTCCCAACCAGGCAGTGATTTCTGCAGTCTGATGGGAAAGGGAAAAAGGCCTCGTCTCCTTGGAGAGGATGCAAGGATGAGCTAGACTTGAGTCCTCAATGTGGGGACATAATGGCTCATATCCCAGGTTCATAGTCGTCTAATCTCCCCCAACCCAATTGCTTTCAATGTTCAGTAAATTAGGCTCCAATACGATTAGTCACTTCATAAGTGGCCTTTCTGGGGGAAATCTGCCAGGACAACTGTTGAGTGATGTCTCAATTTATGGCCCAAGGGGGACAAGGCATCTCTGGTAATGCCATTAAGTGGAGAAAGACGAGTGTAAATGTACCGTTTTCTCCTTTCGGTGGTAACTTTAAAATGTTTTTAAATATTTCTGGCCCCATCGTCATGGTATTACTGCTGCCCATGGAGGAAGAGATGGGGGCTCCAGAGAAAAGGAGGAAAACACTTAAATGGGGCTCCTCAGATTTCTTCACTTTTACTGCATAAGATACATTTTCCCCCTTCTCGTGCATGGAAAAAAAATAATAATAATAACCTTCTGCTCTCAAAACTTGGCTCCTCCAGTAATGGCTGTTAAAGATTTAATAAAAGATTTAATAAAATTTCTAAGGTGACTAATCAGAGTGAAGGCCAGTATGGTATAGGGCACGAGGAATAGCTTCTGAGGACAATTGATAAAGCAGTGATTCTTCTGTCCTCGTGCCCCTGTGGGCCACAGGCCAGCAGTGGAAGTCTCCAGGGCACGCAAGGGCATACGTCAGAGAGGTTTGGTGAGCTCTCAGCAAGATCACACTGTGACCAATATCTAACGCGTTCCTGTTTTGACTTCTTTAGGCCTCTCCGGCTCTTCCTCAGTAGGATGGGAATTAGAAGTGAGCCCCAGGCTGGAGATGGGAACTTAAAATTAATCCAGGAGTGCTCATTCAACAATATCCTAAAGGTTATGGGTTTTGTCACAGGCAAAAACAAACTCCTCATTTCCTCACAGGGTACAAAAAAAGAACAAAATTTACCAAGGCATTCTCAGATTAATTGGAGGAGAGCACCGGCTTCCTCGGACATCGCCCTGTCTAGACGTGAAATCCCTGAGCTCCTCCTGTCACTTTTCATCCCTGCAGTAAGGATGCCATAAATCACTGACTCCCTACGAAGGCAGCTCTCATCTTGGGGATGGAGGGGCCTTGGCCCGTTGACTTGTGGGGTGACAACACGTTATCTCTAACAGGAGTGGAGGGAGCCTTTGCTTCCCTCTGCCCTTTCTGTCAGGCTGGCTTCTGTTCACCCACTCTAAGCCCATCAGGCCTTCCAACATATCTCATATTGGACGTGGCAACCTACAGAATAATGCATATAAAAAGCTTTAAGGGCAAGACACAAATATAAAGCATTGCCATGCCTACTTAATAGTAACAATCAATATTATATATGATTTTATTTTTTAAAATACATCAACTAAACCCTCCCCTCATTTTTAAATATGGTCCTAATGAGATGGTGGGGATGAGATTCTTCTGTAGGAGGTTATAGAACAATGTGCATTAATTGTAAGGACCTATATGATGAGCAGGACAGCTCTATGTCTGTGACCCAGGCCCATACCTATGTACAGTGATTTAAGGGAGGGATTAAACATGTCTGCTACTTCACCTGGTTCAAGAAGAGCCACTTTATTGCACTGTCTGCTTTTATGTGGTTATGTCAGGAAGGGAGATATGGACAAGACACAAATATCACACTTAGCACTGATACACGCCTTTATAAATAACCAATTGTTAATGCTGAACCTAATTCACTATCTGATCATTAACAAGACATCTCTGATTTTTATCTCCAAGTGGTCCCTTTTTGAAACAAGAGTCTAGCAACAGACTTTGGGACACATGGAATAAAGGTGGCAGAAACTGGCAAGCAGGGGTTGGAGCCTGCCACATTTACTGGAAGCTCACCCAGTTACAAGGAAGAAGGAAATCCATTCGGCACTGGTTATGGGTTTTCTGCGGAGACTGAGATAGCACAAGGACAAGAAATGTGTGACAATGAGGAACTTCACAAATCCATTAGGTCTGATCTCGTTTCCTGTTATACAGATCTTGTTCCTTCTAGATTATATAGAAAATCTGGAATCTTTCTCACTTGATCCTCAAGTTCTATTAAATAGGAAGGGCAGATATTACCATCCATGTTTCACACCAAGGAAACTGATGGAGAGCCCAACGTCACACAGCTTGTAAGTGGTGGAGTTGGGACATGAAGCTAAGTCTCTGGACACTTAGAAGGTCATTGCCATTTTTAACAATTTATTTTTAGACCCTCTAGTGGACTCAAGCTGTCCAAAATAGCCACACAGAACTAAAATTCTTCCTTTGGTGATCCAAGGGCGAGTTTCTTAAGGGGCTTGTCCCATCCCTCTGAAATGTCGTGTGAAATCATGTGGCATGAGCACATGTGCATTCACCTGTGGGACGGGTACTCCATTGCACCAACCAAATGAATTAGAACACCCAGTGAGGTTTAAGAACAGCTATCTAGAGAAATGCTACCATTGCACTGAACCACCATAGTTTTTCCATCCAAGAGTCCCTAAGTGAGGATGTCTATGACCAGGAGGAAACGACGCACGCTTGTGTTTTTTTCTCGAGCTTCCTTCAAAAAACCTTGGATACACCTCAGGAACCCAGCATCTACACAGAAGCCTCCATCACAAAACACCCTCCTCCCTTGAGGGTTAGAATACATCCATGAATAGACAAGAAGGCAAATGGTGGCTTTGATTCCTGGCATTCGAAGCAGTCTGCAGTGAGATGTCTTCCTCACGCAGATTCTGAGTTCTGGAGTAAAACAGGAGTTGGATTTTACAAGGATTTTAGAGTTTCAGATAGGCCAAGCAGGGAGGTGAACTGAGGCAGTGGGCAAAGAGACTGCTCATGCACAGGATGTGGCCAGATGTTTATCTTTCAAGCCACCAAAGGCACAAACCTGCCAGGGCTGGCGGGGGCTGGCGCACTGCATTCCACCCCCCCCCCCACACACACACCCTGTGCCTCTGCCAAACCACCTTAATCCTGACATGTAGAGCATTTGCTACCTTAGCACAGGGCCTCCCGGGAGATCGACAGCCGGAGTACTTCCTCTGCTAGGTCAGGCTGTCCAGACATGGTCCATCAGGGGCCTGGTCTGTCTGTCAGATTCTTTTCCATCCTCAGTCACCAGGGCTCAGAGTCACGAACAAAAATACCCCAGTAGCTCTTTGGTTTTCCTGTGACCCTGCAGTCCAGGATGTCTACCGCGAAATTACTCTGTGTTCAAGATGCAATGTGGTCTAGTGGGAAGCCTGCAGGACTAGAAATTTGGAGCTTTTTTTCTTCAAGAATTGGGCTCTATTACGAGCTCTGTGACCTTGGGCACATAACGTAAACTAATAATTAAAGGAGAGCTTAACAGGTACGGTTGCCAGACTTTCTAAAAGCTCCATATATAGAGATAAAATAGAGAGACTAGATGATGCGTGAATAGAAAACTCCGAGCCAAACTGTAGGTTAGCTCCAGCAAAAGTGCTGAACGTCTTAGTGTATAGTGTATTTTGTGCATTGACCTTACTACCTCTGGCTTTGTCTTATCTTCCCAACCTTAAATGATTTATAGTCCCTTTTACTTGCATTTTCAGTGTGCATCTCTTTATTTTCTTTACACTGCTATATATAGATATAGATATAGATATAGATATAGATATAGATATAGGTATAAAATGCATAATTATAATTTATATATATTTATTTATAGTTTATATATATATATTTATTTAATGCTCTCTTAAATCATTTTGAAAACACACATTAAAGAAAGGAGAGAGGAAACAGGGAGTGAAGAAAGCTGGACGCCATTAAGCAATGCCTACATCACTTCATTGCAATGCTCACTGAGCAGTCAACGCTTACTTCTCTAAAGATCTGTCACCCAATTTGTGGTTCTGCTTCACCCCAAATCCTGCTACCATCATGAATGGTAAAAGCAGCCTTTAATATTCAGGCCTCTCAACTGCTTGACCTCTTGATCTCCATTGACCTGCAACTCTTCTCCACCATCACTCCATACCACAACTAATCTTTCAACTCCTGGATCTCTTACATCTCTGAAATTGTAAATTAAGACACACACCCTCATACCAGTTAAGCCTCTGTATATTGCAGGTAATAACTGGTTTAAGCTGTAAAGGGGATTTATTGGTTTATGAAATAGAAAAGTCCATACAGAGGACAGACCTTAGGGCCAGACTGATACTGTGACTTGACATGGTTTTACTGGACCCAGTTTCTTCCCACCCTGTATGCTCAGGGTGGCAAAATATGTATTGTTCTAGATTTCACACTGTGTGCTATACCGCAGAAGAGAGAGAAAGTCTCTTCGCTGAAATTTCCAGAGACCGAGGGCATTCAGAGTGGTATAGCTGTCTTCCCTGAAATTTCCAGAAAAGGTCCTCTTCACTCTCACTGATTCCCACTGGGTCCCATGTTCACCCCAGAACTAGGAACATTGGCTTTTGATTAGATTACTATGAACTGATTAGCAGAAGTTTAAGATATATATCTAAACCCCTAGAACTAGGGGTAGAATTAGCTCTATCTACCAGGTACAGGCTGCATGGGGGAGGTATAGGTATCAAAATAAAAATTGAGGTTCTTAAAAAAGAGGTGGGGAACAGATGTTTGGGCATAACAACAGTGTTCATGCATCACTTTCTCAACAGTCTCCCGTTCTCCTGCCTCTCCACTAGTTTGTCCTCATATACTAGTTCTTCATCTTCATGAGGATCTCTAGTCTTAAGCTGTCCAGGATGGTAGTCATTAAGTGTACCTGTTTAGATTTAAATTCATGAAAAATAAATAGAATTAAAAATTCAGTTTTCAGTCTCGCTAGCCAGATTTCAAGTGTAAATAGCTACGCAACACTAGCAGCTGCCATAATGGACAACAAATCTATGGCATTGCCATCATGAAAGAAAGTCTCATTGGACAACAGTGCTCTGGTTCTTAGCCTTCTGATTCCTTGTACTTCTCAGCATCTGCCTTCTTTTCCTTTCTTCCTGCTTGAGACCCTTTACTGCTTACCCGGATCCCCAACCCCCTTTCCTCATTTTCCTCTGCTTCACTCATCATGGAAACCCCATCTCTAGATGAATCCAATGGTCGATATTATTCTTGTGTACATCTGGGCTGCCAAGAACTACTGGAATTAATCACACATATGTATAGACTGGGTCCCTCGAAAATTTAACATCCGATCTCATATGGATGCTCGGTGCTGCTAAGCAGTCTTTCCCTAGCCTGGTCGTCCTTCTTATTCCCTGGTAGTCTTTTATAAACATTCTCTGTGCTCCTCAAACATCTGTTCTGGCTCTGAAAAGATACCATTGCCTTCTCCTAGGAAAGAAATCTGCTATGCCTTATGACCAAGCAAACTGCAACCACACGTAGTACTTTCTCCTTCTTTTGTGTTACTGTGAAAGGGAGGCCCTTCCCTCTTCCCATTGAATGTCTGCGCCGACTAACCCTGTGTTTCAAACCACCCCACTCCTGCCTAAATCATTACCCTTGTTAATTGTATTTTAAAATCCTCCCTCAAAAAATAATAAATAAAATAAAATAAAATTCTCCCTCTACCAGCTTCATATCATGATCACATAGTTCTCTTTTTATTAATTTCCTCTTTCATAAAATGCTGGTAACAATAGAATCTACCCTAAAAGGTATTTGAAGATGAATCAAAGTACTTACATAATGTCTTACATATAGTAAATATTAAGGAATTAAGGAATAAATATAGTTTTAAATTAAGGAATAAATATAGTTTTAAAAATACCTTGATAATAATCGCTTATGCAATAATCTCTTACACTAGATCTCCTATGCATTTAGTGATGTAAGAAATTAATATATGAAAAGATCATACAGTGACCTTGCTTTAAAAGGTGATACTTTTGGACAACCAGAACATTTCTATCTGGGCACCTGGGTGGCTCAGTGGCTGAGTGTCTCTGGTTTTGGCTCAGGTCGTAATCCCAGGGTCCTGAGGTTGAGTCCCACATCAGGGAAACTGCTTCTCCCTCTCTATATGTCTCTGCTTCTCTCTGTATATCTCTCATGAATAAATAAATAAAATCTTTAAAAAAATAACATTCCTATCTTATAACAGGTGAAACTATTTATTGAAGGATGTATAAAAAGCCAATCAACTATTAAAAGTGAGGTAAATTTACAGTACATGTGATATAATGCTAATAAGACTACAAACAAAACTCCTTTATGGTACTTTGTTCTTAATACAAACAGAATATGCAAATAAAGCTGTAATATATGTCAGGAAATGATAAGCACTATGAAGAAACAGTTTAAGGAGAAACAAGGTAAGGAGAAAAAGAGTAGTGGGCAAGTATGTTGCTACTGTTGATAGGTCCTTAAGAAAAGCCTATTTGAGAGGCACCTGGATGGCTCAGTCAGTTAAGTATCTGACTCTGGATCTCAGCTCAGATCATGATCTCAGGGTTGTGAGATCGAGCCCCACACTGGGCACAGAGCCTGCTTAAGATTCTCTCTCTCCATATCCCTAAAAAAAAACAAAAAAAGGCTTATTTGAGGAAGTGACATCTAAATCAAGGACTGAGAGAGGGGAGAGGGGAATAAGCCCCACATAACACACTGGAGGCAGAGGACAAGCATGTGCAAAGCCCCAAGTAGGAATGGGCTTGGTTCAGGCAAATTAATCTAAGGAAATCCATGTGGCTGTCTGGAAATGAGCAAGGGGATCTGGGAAGGAAATGGTGTCACATAAGTGGTCAGGGGCCAGATGATACAGGACCCTATAAATCATGCCAAAAAAGCAGATATTATTCTAATTCCAGTAGAAAGCCACAAAACTCTATAATCGAAGATTTAAAAAAATAAATATTAGCTTTATTTTTGTTTCATCATTTGTTACTGAATGTTTAGCTCTATCAGATACACTCAATAGTAAAACAATTTCAGCTGAATTGTCCCATCATTTCTGTGACTATTTAAATGAGTTTATACATAAACAATCAGAGCCTACACTTGGATCAGCTATCATATAAGGTGGATTCTGAATCAATCCACCAATGGGATGCTCGGGACATAGCATTACGATCACACATTACCAGCCATCTTCCTCTAAAATTTTTTTTTTTTTTTTTTTTTTTTTTTTCACAGAGGAGCAGTAACAAGCAGCTTTGTCACTATGTAATTAATTCCCCAAATAAAAACCAGGATGGAAGTCCTAGAGGGGGAGGAGGAAACTCACATCTTTCTTGCTAGTTTCATTTTCCTTTCAATATCCTTACTTCCTGTGACTGAACACCACATTTTCTTCTGTGAACATGGGGTGCTAAAGGCATAAACATATAACCACATTAAGAAAGGTAAATTAAGTTTGTACGGAGATTGTGTGTATCAATTGTGGGATTTCTTTTGTAAATAAAAACCAAAGGTCACAATGAGCAGGAGTGTTTGAAATCTGGATTTTGTAGTATGACTATCTTGCTACATGTCAGTGAGGAAATAGCTATATTTGAATAAACATAAAGGAAAATACCAGTGATACCACTTCAATAGATTTTTGTTGTTGTTGTCGTTGTGGTTAACAATTCTCCTGAAAGAATTCTACTGAAAGAAAGAAGCAAGAGATTGCATATCTCTACTTCTTTCCAGCCTCATCATATTCCAAGTGCCCTGTGGAATAATACTAGCTATCACAAGGTAGAAAGAGTCAATCAAATAAAAGCAGGGATCAACCAGGATTCAAAAATACTGATTCAATGGATTACTGACATGCACAAATTATATAATGTTTCCGAAGGGTTGTTTTGTACTTTGAGAAAAAAAAATATTGCATACTAGTTTTCATGTAGATTACAGGGACATAACTGTTTTGAAGTGAAGCACGTAATTTATCAAGACACATTGAAAGTATCACAAAGTACAGCTACAACTCCTACCTAGCTGACCTAGCATTTCCCCAGTCTCTAAAAAATAAAGAAGACTGTACTTGTAAATGTTTTTATGTATAATATTTACATTTCGACCAGAGAGAAACAAATGGGCAACTTGGCCCCAAATGTCCACAATATGTGGGCAGATGTCAACTTATGGGGTCACTTGAATGGCATTTTATGGCCAGGGACACACGATTCAGCTTGTTTCATCTGTTTGAGCAGCATGTCCGTTCCATCACTCCTTGCTCTTGGGCATATGGTGGGATGTCATTAACCCGGGAGACAGACAGAACCATGAAAGTGGAACCATATGTGTCGTAGCAAGAAAAAAAATGATTTTCTTCACTCTTTTATTGCAAGTAAATGTATCCTTTCTGCCAGTGGTTCCTTTATCTGTTAAATATTAGGTAAGCATGCTGATACGTGCACTGTAATTAATGTTGTATTTAGCTATCAAACTTAGCACTGGATAGGTCGGGGATGAGCCTTCCGAGTTTGAACCAGGGAACTTGGAGATGAAATATTAGGGCAGATGGGCCAAATAGCCCCACGTGCATCTTTCATCAGCATGTTTAACTGGTGCACAGCAATGAAGGAAAAGCTCTTGGTCTGTCATTACAGGGGTCATATCTACCAGGACCTTAGATACTTGACACCATCTGGAGACACTCCTAGCTACTATTAAATAGGCTACTTAATGAGGAGGGTTTGAATATGCTAGTGAATTCTACAATTTATTCTTTTGCCACTTAATTTCATACAGGCTTCTACTTCCATATGACTTTATGAAGTTATCATAGTGCGATGAATTATTCTGTTCCTCTTCACTCTCCCAACTTCAAAGGGCTATTTTATTTAACTAAAGGCATATTTTATCAGAAATGCTATCATTGTTGGATTATTTTTAAAATATACTGTGGAAGCTTTAGGAACTACAACTTATATTTGTGAAGACCTTAGGACCTCCCTAAAAAATGTCCACATAGCCCAAGCCAGTCAAATTACCTGTAAGCTTGCCATGTATTATTTCAGTTTGGTGATCAAAACACATTCGTATTACATAAAAACAGGGATGGTTGATTTTTTTTCCAGTGATTTGAATGATATCTTTTAAGTTAAGGTGAGGTCATTTATACCTATCTATATCGATTGAGTCCTTAGCTAGATGTTTTTCACTATACAGGTTTTCCTAATCTATTCAAACATCAAACATTCTTCTCTGGACAGAAGCTGTAAGAAATGCAGAGACTGACGTCAGAATGAGTTTGGAAGTAACTACCGAGGTATTTTTTGCCCAAACACTATTTTTGTCTTTCCTAGCTTCTTTCATATTCGGATGACCATACTCCCTTTATTGCCCAGGACCCACCTTCCATAGAAAGACGATTTGCTGTATTGTTGGGTGAACCTGTGAACTGCATCTCTATGCAACTCTTGTTTAATCTTCCTTAAGTCATGAATAGTTCAGCGAATTATAAATAAAGCAATAGAATCCTTATCCATGCTAAATTTTTCTGACAACACTAAGTTCACCTCTTTTTGAAAGTAGCCCCTATGCATAATCCTCTGTAGCTTTTGTTAGGTTTCAAAACGTCAAATCTTTTTATATCACAGTGATTTATGTCACATTTTCCACCTTTAAAAAAAGATTTTATTTAAATTTATATTAGTTAGCATATATAGTATTATAGTTTCAGAAGTAGAATTTAGTGATTCATCAGTTGTATATAACACCCAGTGTTCATTACATCAAGTGCCCTCCTTAATGCCCCTCACCCAGTTACCCCTCTAACGACTCTCAGCTTGTTCTCTATAGTTAAGAATCTCTTATGGTTTGCCTCCCTTTTTTTTCTTATTTTATTTCTCCTTTCCTTCACCTATGTTTATGTTTTGTTTCTTAAATTCACATGAGTGAAATCATATGGTATTTGTCTTTCTCTGCCTGACTTATTTCACTTAGCATAATAGCATAATAGACTCCAGTTCCATCCATGTCATTGCAAATAGCAAGATTTCATTCTTTTTGATTGTTAAGTAATATTCCAACGTGTGTGTGTGTGTGTGTGTGTATGTGTGTGTGTGTGACACATCTTCTTTATCCATTTGTCAATCAATAGGCATCAGGCTCTTTCTATATTTTGGCTATTATAGCATTGCTGCTATAAACGCTGAGGTGCATGTGCCCCTTCAAATCACTAATTCTGTATCCTTTGGATAAATAATCTCGTAGTGTAATTGCTGGATCATAGGACAGTTATATTTTTAACTTTCTGAGGAACCTCCATACTGTTTTCCAGAATGGCTGCACCAGTTTGCATTTTCATCAATAGTGTAAAAAAAGTTCCCATTTCTCTGCATCCTCACAAATATCTCTTTTTTCCTAAATTGTTAATTTTAGCCATTCTGAGCCATGTAAGGTGGTATCTCATTGTGTTTTTGATTTGTACTTCCCTGATGACAAGTGAAAATGAGCATTTTTTCATGTGTTTTTTAGCCATTTGCATGTCTTCTTTGAAGAGCTATTTGTTCATGTCTTCTACCCATTTTTTGAGTGGATTTTTGGTTCTCTGGGTGTTGAGTTTGGTAAGTTATTCATAGATTTTGGATACTAGCCCTCTATCTGCTATGTCATTTGCAAACATCTTCTCTCATTCCATAAATTGTCTTTTAGTTTTGTTGATGGTTTCCTTTGCTGTGCTGCAAGGGTGCTTCAATATTCACAAACCAATCAACATGACACCACATTAATAAAAGAAAGACTAAGAATCATATGATACTCTCAACAGATGCAAGAAAGAGCATTTGACAAAGTATAGCATCTTTTCTTGATAAAAGCCCTCAAGAAAGTAGGGATAAATGGAACATACCGCAACATCATGAATAAAAGACCCACAGTTAATATCATCCTCAATGGGGAAAAACTGAGAGTTTTTCTGCTAAGGTCAGGAACACAACAGGTATGTCCATGCTCACCATTGTTGTTCAACATAGTACTGGAAGTCCTAGCCTCAGCAATCAAACAACAAAAAGAAATAAAAGACATCCAACCCAGCAAGGAAAAAGTCAAACTTTCACTCTTCACAGACGACATGACACTTTATCTAGAAAATCCAAAAGGTTTCACCAAAAAATTGCTACAACTGGAATTCAGAAAGGTTGCAGGATAAAAAAATCAATGCATAGAAGTCTGTTGTATCTCTATACACCAATAATGAAGCAGCAGAAAGAGAAATAAAGGAATCGATCCCATTTACAATTGCACCCAAAATGATAAGATACCTAGGGATAAACCTAATCAAATAGGTAAAAGATCTATACTATGAAAACTACAGAACACTAATGAAAGAAACTAAAGAAAACACATCGAAATGGGAAAAACATTCCATGCTCATGGAATGAAAGGACAAACATTGTTAAAATGTCTATACTACCCAGAGCAATCTACGCGTTCAAAGCAATCCCTATCAAAATAACACCAGCATTTGCACATAGCTTGAACAAACAAGCCTAAAATTTGTATGGAAACAGAAAAGACCTCGAACAGCCAAAGTAATGTTGAAAAGAAAACCAAAGCTGGAGGCATCACAATTCCAGGCTTTAAGCTCTATTACAAAGCTGTAATCATCAAGACAGTATGGTACTGGAACAAAAACAGACACAAAGGTCAATGGGACAGAGCAGAGAACCCAGAAATGGATCCTCAACTGTATAGTCAACTCATCTTTGACAAAGCAGGAAAGAATATCCAATGGAAAAAAGACAATGTCTTCAACAAATGATGTTGGGAAAACTGGACAGCAACATGCAAAGAATGAAGATGGACTACTTTCTTATACCATACACAAAAATAAATTCAAGATGGATGAAAGACCTAAATGTGACATCAAAACCTTAGAGGAGAAGACAGGCATTTTCCACCTCTTTTTTAAAAAAGATTTATTTATATGTTTGTTTGTTTATTTATTTATCTATTTATTTATTTGACAGAGGAAAAAGAGAAATAGAGCACAGGTGGGGGAACAGCAGAGAGAGAGGAAGAACCAGGCTCCCCACTGAGCAGGGAGCTCTATGTGGGGCTCAATCCCAGGATCCCTGGATCACAACCTGAGCCGAAGGCTGACATTTAACTGGCTGAGCCACCCAGGCACCCCCATTTTCCACCTTTTTAAAAAGATGAAGCCTAGACACAAAAGAATACATATATGATTCCCTTTTTATGTCCAATAAGAAAATACTTGGAGGCTGGAGGTAGATTTATAGTTGCCTAGGGCTGGATATAGGGGTAGAGAGACTCAAATGCACATAAGCTTTCTTTTTAGGAGGCTGAAAATGTGCTAAAATTAGATTGTGTTAATAGTTGTGCAACTCTGTATATACTAAAATTTGTGAATTGTACACAAAACAGGTCAATTTATTTAAATTATACCTTAATAAAGCTGTTAAAAAAATAGAAAAGAGAAAGACCAGAGGATAGCCTTGAACCTTTTTGCTCCTTCGCAAAATATAAAATTTATGTACTTCCCTAATTGAGTAGTTACACAGTCTTTTTTCTCATTCTCTTTTTTAAATAAATTTATTTTTTATTGGTGTTCAATTTGCCAACATATAGAATAACACCCAGTCTTTTTAAATAATGTTTGAAAATATATTCTCAAAAAAATATATTCTCTGGGACTATGCATATTGTTCATTATGTCTATATAAATAATCATTAGAGAGCATATGGTTTTCTGATGCCATTTCTCATGCAGCAATGGAATATTTTAGAGTCAGTTCATATAAACTATGTCCTGCGGAAGTGAATCTGCTCCATTTGACCCAGGGGATAGCAAAGACAGTTCTTCCCTCCACTGTGGCAGAGGTGGAAGGGAGAAGATGGGAACCAGGATCTTAAGGGCTCAACTCAGGTGAGGTGTCCAGTCATGCACACCTTCCTCTATTGGCCAAGGCAAGGTACATGACTAAACTCTGAATGAGGAAATGCGTAAGCACATTCTACTGCCCTTTTTGTAGGAGAACTGGAAAGCCAAATGTCAAGAAGCATGGACGCTACAGGATGGTGGGTACTCTTAGAATAGTTTTCTAGTGAGAGGAGCTCAGGGTAATCTAATAAAAAAACTGGAGTCACGAGGAGGGCTTGCACTGGATTCACTCTGAGATCCTCGTGGAATTCCTTCTCCTCTTTGGAGCATGCGTTTCCCATCTAGGAGTAGGAACATATATCTCTGCTTTTTTATTTTTCGTCACCCAGGAACATTTCAGTAAACACATTCCTACTGCAGTGGGGTCACTATGCTTCCTGGAAGCGTCTACGCTTTCCTTGGTGTCCGTTAACTGCTGTGCAGGGAGAAAAGGCTGTGCTTCACAGCTTCCTTGTTGTTGATCATAATCATATGTAATAGAAATTCGGTTTCCTTGACTACAGATGCTCACAGAAGTTGGAAGCATCTTTTTCCCATTTAAAGAGTTAAAATGTCTTTCCTTGTATGTCATCTGGTGCTTTACTACTTCCTAAAACACTGAGGTGTGTTTCCGTAGGGCAGTGACTAGTCCAAAAGAAATATATCAGGGTCTGGCAATTAAGCAGGCAAGTTAAGAGACAGAGAGAAAGGCAAGTTGATAGTTAAATGTGTTTATTTTATGAATATTATGGTAATCCATACTTCCAAAGGATACAAGAGTTTGGGGCTTGAGATGGGTCATAATAATATCGCAGACTCATATTTTACTGATTTTTGACCTCATGTCCCACACTGAGAATGTCCCTGTGATATTCTCCTAGGAGAATCTCTAGAAGTCCCATCTTCAAAAAAGGTCATACCGCACCCATCACACTCATCCTTTCTTTATCAGTGTGCCTGACCCTATGTCTCTCGTTGAGGTCCCTGCTATGTGTAGAGAATTGTTGCTGCTGATATTGAGCCACCATTGGGTATACTCCCCAGCCCTGCTCCAACATTTCAACTACGGCTGCCTTTTCCAGTTATGTCTGCTCCTTCTGTACTCCATGGGGTAGTGCAGCTCTTGAGGGGCTGGTGTAGCCCCCCTTTGCAGCCACACCTTGCTTCATGCAGAAATGAGAGGAAATTTCTCATTCCCTTATATGTTAGCATGCTGCCTGGACACCATCATTTAGAGTGTTTTCTGTGAAATATCTCCTTTCGTTTTCTGTTCCCTGCAACTCTCTCCTTAGGCTTTAATATATCACAGACTTGGGCATTTTTAGTTTTCATAAATACTTTCAAGTTACTCTTCAAAGTGGCTCATCAATTCACACCCTACCAATACTGACAACAACAGCCTTTTCCCTGTACCTTCACCAAGGTACATCATACCTCGTACCATGTACAGGTACATCTCTCATACCCTGGCAGATGGAATCTTAAACAGCCTGACTTGTTGGAAAAGCTTCCGAGTCAGGAGTGGAAGTGATGGAAAAAGAAAGGGTCTTAGTCCACGGAGCTTTTCTTATTCAGCTGTATAAGTCAAGGATCTTCAGAGAAACAGAACAAATGTGTGTGTGTGTGTGTGTGTGTGTGTGTGTGTGTGTGTGTGTGTGTGTGTAGAGAGAGAGAGAGAGAGAAAGGAGAGAGAAATATTTATTTTAAGGAATTGGCTCATGCAATTATGAAGCTTGGCAAGTCCAAAATCTGTAGGGTGAGACTGGTTAACAGGCTGGAGGCCCAGGGAAGAACTGACATGGCAGTCTACATCATAAGGCTATCTGCTGGTAGAAGTCCCTCTTGCTCAGAGGAAGCAGACTTTTTTGTTTTATCCAGTCTTTCAATTGATTGGATGAGGCCCACCCACTTCTTGGTGGGCAATCTGCTTTACTCAAAGTCCACTGATTCAAATGTTAATCTCACCCCAAAGCATAGAAACATCCACAATAATGTTTGAGAAAATATACGGGCACAATGGTCTAGCAAAGTTGCCACAGAAAATTAACCAGTATACCAAGTTCATCTTGGATGAAATCCTTGTGCTCATGAGAAGTATTAAGCTAAACCACTACCACTGAAGGGGTCTCACATCTGGAAGTTAATATTCAGCAGCTAATAGAGTAGATGATCACTGATGACTACTTAAAATGATCTTCTTCTCAACAGATGCCCACATGGATCAAGGACAACTAAAGCACACCGCTCATCATCTTGAAAATATGAAAGACCATAAGCAGTTTATTAACCCAAGGGCAAGGCTGGTAGAGGAACCCTGGCTTGACTGAGATGAAGTCTTTCCCACCTAAAATACATGTGGCTCAATATAGAATTACTAAACTGGTCACTAAATCAAAGCTCTTTTTAAAAAAGTGATCCCCCAAAAAGTGATCCACATTAAATTGGAAAATAGAAGACAAAGTTTCTTCCTGCTTTGATTTTGGTAACTTCATGATGGTCTGACCAGGTAAAGTTACCCCGTCTCAGTAACATTTGACTTCTCCTTCCGTACATGAGTTGGAATGCCATTTGTAGATTTTACCACCTTTATGTAAGCTGTGATATCAGCTATCCAACAGCAGAACTGATCTAATAATATTGAACATGCATTCTTCACAGAATATCTTATTACACCTCTGGCTGTTGTTTTTGTGACTAGACCATGGCCCAGATTGGTCAGAGATTCATTAAGACCTCCAAAGCAGCTGCCCAGGGACCCCAAAGGAAGGTGTGAAGATTAACAGCCAGAGTCAAGGCTGTTAGAGGATATACTTAATTAATAGTGACAAGAGATTACTGGCTCCATTGCCTTCCTAGGCATGTTTGAACCACGTATACTGACACTGGTTTATTTTTGTTTGCATTATTGAGTAAACTCTAGAAACTCAGTAGATTTACAGTCTTTCCTTTTTAATTCGGCAGGACCGAGAGGCCCCAGTTCTCCTATAAACTATGCCACTGGTGTCTCCTGAGTAAACTCTTCCTGGGGCGGAGGGAGGGGTCCTGTCTTGCCCATTCCACGTGTTCTTTCACCTGTTTTCCTTGGGTCAGTAGTGCACTCCCCTCTTCCTTTGTCCATGTCCCTTTATTAACGTCTTACCAGTGTCTTACCAATGACACCTTTGGGGCCTTATGGTGGCATTAAGACTAAGTTGGTTTTAAGTTTCTGCCTTAGCATCTGCATGCAGATCAGCAATGGCAAATCACCTGCAAGCTCTGTATGGTGGTCTCCTGGGATCTTAAAAATATGTTCAAACAAGACATGAACTACGAGAGGAAAGAATTACCAGTCACAAATCAAATTTTCATTAAAAGCAAACAACTAAAATCTTCCTCTGGATAGCTTTGTCATGGATTCCAAGCTACTTTCTTTAGCTTATAGTATTTTTAATTTTGATAAATTAAGAACTTATTTTTAATTCTTAGAAAAATTGTGAGGATTTTATCTGAAATCAGGGAAGATTATCCTAATGGCCTGGGCAGACTGTAAGTAGTGCTTTACCTTTGGGCTCATCAGTTCAGCCTAGGCACCAACACTATCATCCATTAAAAATGGACTAATTTCACCATATAAAATATATACACTGATAAATGCTTATATTTCTATAACAGCACCAATTGATCGATCCAGTCTCATAAAACTATACTATTTTGGGTTAGAATAGGAGATGGAGATAACACGAACATGAACATGACTTGACCAAATTCATATCTAGCATTCGGAATGAAATTGGGGTACCTGTGCCTATATTTGCACTAACATTTATAGTTATTTACAGGGAAGAGAAATTCAAACAGAAAGACCATGAAGGCCAAGAGGCTAAGAATGTTACTGTATATCTTAAACAAGTGTCTGTCTCCAGATCTGATGAAATATCACAGATAGTTTCTCCCCAGGACAGTGTCTGAACAGCTGCACTCGAGGCTGGAAACCCAGGTTCCTGAAGTTTCTATTCTAATTCTTGATTTTAGGAAAATAACATTCTTGCTAGAGGCACAAAAATATCCATGCACACAGTTTGTAAAACATCTTCCTACAGGGTACTGGAAAGGGAGAGGGCAGTGGGTGTGGGGAAGCACCAGGGGGGAATGAATGGTTCCTTAGAACAGAGGAAATGTGGTTGGTGCCAAGAGCCTGCCAGTGGCCACCTCCAAGCACCCGTGGGGCACCCTTTCAGTGAAGTGCTCTAGGTAAATATTTGAGCACCTTTCCTCCTCAGAACTTGGGTCAATACACTGTTCATTGGCAAAGTTTTCTAGAATGATGCGTGTACCCAATCTTTCACATCTCCCTAGGACTTTCCTGGAAAGGGAAAGGATTGAATGGTATTTTCAGCACACATTTTTAAATAAGGGAAAATGGTTTTCATTTTTTCCTCCATGATCCTCCAGGCAATCATCTCAGGAGGGAATCGGGAGCTCAGACTATTTTCTCAGCATTCCAGTGCTGAATCTCGAGGAGAGAAGCACAGAGGTGGCACCACATGCAAATGGACCACCAGGAAGTTTCCTCTCAGAGAAGAAATAACCTGGGCTCACAATCATACATGGGATGTGTGTGTGTGTGTTGGGTATTTTCCCACGTGAATGGTACTGAACATATTTTTTGGTCGTGACCTTTGACTTTTCTTTACATGTCTAGACTGTGGGCTCTAAGGGAGAGTTCAAGCTCCAAATCATGAATTCAAAAGGCCTAAAGTAAAATCCACCTCTGTGTTGGCGCTGCCTCCTTCTAAGTACGCAAAAGCAGAAGAGGTTGTTGCCTATAGAGTATGTTTCAAATATTTGCAAATGTCTTTCTCAATGACTTGCTTTAATGTCTCAAAGCACTGGCATCAGACTTACGTAGAGAAATAAGGAACACAATGCCCAAAGACTGAATCTGAAGAACAGGTCAGTATAAAATGAAAATATTACATTAACTTGTTTCCTTCCAGTGTGAACATCTTGTGTTTTGATTTTTTTTTTCCAGTATAAGACTGGAAGTGTGGGAACCTGATTTGGATTAACAGAGTAGCTAGGAAGTACCGCAGACCAATGTCCAACCCATAACACTAAACTGCATCAAGCCTCTAAGAGGATTTCTTCCCGGAGGAAATGAACAACTTAATAAGAATTAATCATACCAATTAGTTTCTACGTGCCAGACACTTTCTGAGCACTAACACAGGTATTAACTATATTAACTAATTTATTCGTTATAGTGATGCATTGAAGTAGGTATTATTCTTAATCACATTTTACAGAAGAGAAAACTGAGCCCAGTAACTTGTCCAAGATCAGCTAGGAATCGGCAAATCAGAATTCTTACCCAGGCCATCACAGAATGAAAATGGGTGGCGATTTAAAACCTTGTCCACACTCTCTAATGTATGAGAGTAAGGTTAGAGATAATGAAGCAGCAGTAAAGGACTGTTTTACTAGAGAGGGCAAGCGTGAACGGGAAGAAGGGAAGAGCACTCTGCAAGCAGTGGAGGCCAACTGGGCTTTTCAAAGGAAGGTAGGGAGGCCAAAGATGAAACATATTCTCTTATACGTTGTCCTGTGCCTCTAATAACCCAAACACCATGTATTCCTTTAGTTGGCATCACCTTGATGCCAAAGAAAGGAAGAAGTAAGCTGTGTGACACTCATGACCAGCTGGAATCTCCGAGCCTCAAATCGACGTGTTAATACAGCAGCAAATGCACTGTCCCTCTTCTTGTATCACAGTGAGTGATAGCCGCATTGCTCTAACCCTCCAAAGATACTACACGAAAATTTACCACCACAATGGGTAATTCCACATCATCGGCACTTCCTTCATCTTTGAGGAATGGCTCTAGTAAAGCAAAGTATTCTTTCCAGTTAGCAAGAAAAAAAAAAAAAAAACAAAACGCCAAAAGCTCAAAGCCAGAAAACAAACAAACAAACAAACCCCATTACGGTTTCCATAGTCTCCTGAGTTTCAATTTAGCAACCCTGATTCATGTGTTACCTTTTTCTGCTTTTTCAGGGACTCAGGTATGGTTCCTGAAGGAGATCTTGGCTTGGCAAGGAAGCAAACAAGTTGATAATGACATAAGTTTCCCCTTCACCCCCCAAAATGGCCAGCCTTCCATTCATGAAAGGGGCAGTGAGAGAATCTATAGCTACATCCATGATGTAAAACTCAAGATTCAAAAGCTACTCAGGAAGTAAAGCAACCTCTGTCTCAACTCAGGATGATGTGGATTCACTCTGGAATTCCTAATACATGAGGTCAAAGGACTTTATGATAACACATCATGCCTGAATTCTGCTCATTTACTGAGGTTCCATTTATTTACTGAGTACTAGGCACTGGGCTAGGTGGTTACAACACTGCAACACTTTAGTATTCCAGGGATTTTTCATTTATTTTCATTTTGGGATTTAAACCCTATCCCTAACAAAAGTTCGGATTATTCCCTTCTTTTAAGTGCCAGCAGGTCAAACACAAACATTTTCAAGTTTTATCAGGTAATTGAAACAAGTACTCATGGAATGTAGCAGCATTTTGAAAATAAAACACTGATATGGAAAAGATTATATGGAATCACACAAAAATGTTCATAGTAATGAAATCTGGATAATGAATTTATGGGTCATTTATATAATGAAAGTTTTCTAGCAAGTCTTAAAAGTAGATAGAATAGTATTAAGAACACTCACATATTCATCAACTTATTGAAAATATCTTACGTTCTGACTTATGCTTTTTACTCAGTTTTCTAAGTAAACATTAATTTTTTAATCAGAAAATTGAAATGATAAATGGTTCAAAGAAGTGGATTCTAATTAAGATTTTTTTTTATTAGAAGGTTGTACTTTACATAAGACACCAAAGCAAATATAACATGAATTACCCATCCCAGTTCTTCCTGCCAGAAGATTAGTCTCATAAATGAAGGAAACGAGAACTGGCAGTGGGGGAAATTGTGGATTGCAATTCTCTGCCCTCCTTCTGGTTCTAAAAGGGTCAGAGTTTGGCATGCTGGATATTCTGAACAAATAGTTCCAGTCCCTCACTCCCATTCAGTAGCTCACCTCTTGGCTGGGCACAAGAAATCAACGTTCAGGATTCAGATCCATACATGTGGCTGTAGAAAGGCAAGTATGCAGCACCCACCTTGAGTCTTCTACCCACAGGGGAAATGCAAACATGAATCATAACTGTACTCCATTTAGAAGATGGTTAATTTAGAAATGTGCAATATGTTGAACAGGCACAGAACCAAACCAAATGTTTGCAGTAATAGAAATTTCCATATGCTGTACAACATTTAAAATATGTTATTTGCCTACACTAGCCTTCAACAGCGGGACCTTTCTCTAGGGGTAAAATGACAACCTCTATCCAGCCGCCAGTACTAACACTGTACAGTGTTACAAACTGTACACTGTGAGCCCTCATGGCTTCTAGGTAAGGTGGCTCCTTCCAGAACTACTCCTTGCTAAGAACTCCCAAGGAAGCCCTCCCATAGCAGGGGTCTACAAAGGGGAGTAAGCTTAAAGAGCTGAAAGAAAAGGCTTTTTCAGTGAAGAGCCATAAGGATGGAACTTTGGAAAGTTTCCCTTGGGATCCCACGATTTCACATTAAATCTGTTTTCTTGAGTTATTAATAGGATTTAATGTTAATAATATAATAATATTAGGCATAAATAGAGCACTTTACCTCTTACAATGCTATCTTCATGCGCCTTTTAGATATAAGAAAATTGAAGCAGAGAAAAAATAATTCTCTAGCATCACAGCTAACCACACAAAACAAACACAACAACAAAACCAACTAAAAGACACTCGGTGCCATCTGACTGCTAGGGATTCATAATAAAATTAAAAAGAATTGAGCCTGCATCCAAAGCATGGCCATTATCTCTTTTGCCATGAAGAGAAAGAGGAAGAGAGATGATTAGGTCAAGCATCAACAAAATCATAGCATGAGCAAAGTGCCATTGCAAAACAGACTTTTTGACACTTGCCTTCTTAGCAATCCTCTGCCTAAAGCTTCCTCAATCCTATCCAGCAAAGCTGCAAGCTACTCTAAACAGCCATCTTGGTCCCCCTGGATTCAGCGCTGAGCAACAAGAGTGTCTTTCTTAAATATTGACTTTGAGATTAATTTTGAGATCATTCCTTTGTTCAGACATTGCTCTGAAGTGAAATCTTCCATCTGCGCCTAGGCTGTCTCCTGCTCAACCAGGCCAACCTCTGTATTTTAAGGTGCCTTTGGACCAATCCACCTTAAAATGCAAGGGGAAAGTTAGTAGAAATAGAAAATTAGTAGAGCCTGTCCCACTTTCCAGAGCACCAGCTGCACACTTCAAAAATTTTATTGAAGAATAATGTACATACGGAAGAGTGCACATATAAAAGTATGGAGTGCTGTGACTTTTCACAAAGTGAACACACCTGGGCAAAGCACCAGAACTGAGAAACAGAAGACAACCAGCCCCCTAAGGTCCTCCTCATGCTTCTTTCCAGTCATTAACCCTTAACCAAGGATGATCAAAATCCTGACTTCTAATAAGATAGATTAGTTCTGCCTGTTTTGTATTTTATACAATCACATATTTTTATATGTGTGTCTGCCTTCTTTCACTCAATATTAATTTATGAGATTCACCATAACACTGTATGAGTTGTAAGTCCTTTCCCCCCTTTGTGTTCCATAGTGCGCAATCTTGTGAATATACAATTATTTACCCATTCTACAACTGACGGACATTTGGGTTGTTTCCAATTTTTGGCAACTTTAGACAGTTGCCAAAACTATCTGCAATGAAAATTCTAGTGCATACTTTTGGTAAACTTATGTACATGTTTCTGATGGGTATACATATAGGAATGGAATTGTTGGACCATAAGATATGCCTATTTCAGCTTTATTGGATAATACAGAACAATTTTTCAAAGTGGTTTTGTATCCATTTACTTTCCTACCAAACCAATATGAAAGTACAGTTGGCTACAGAGGTGTTCAGTCTTAGTATTTTCTTTGCTGTTCATTTTACCTCTTTTGCTGCATGTGCAATGGTATCATACTGTGATTTTTATTTACATTCCCCAAGTGTGCACTGTAAGAGATGCTTGTAGACATACCTACCCTAATTCAGGGGTCCTTTCCTAAGAAGTGACTTTCAAAGAAGATATTTTAGATCAAGGTTCCATAACAGTGGAACTAATGACATTTTAGCCTGGATCATCCTTTATTGTGAGACCTTGTCTTCTGGGCTGTGGGATGTTTAGCAGCACAATCTGAAGTTGTGAAAACCCAAAGCAACTCCAGACATTGTTAAATATCTGTGGTTGGATGGGAAGGGGCAGGTGGGAACCTCCCTTGGTTGGAAACCATTGCTCTAGATCTCTTTAGCACATTCTTGCAGACGCATCAATCTCTGCAGGGTCTTAGAGGTTACACCATGATGGGAAATGTCTACACAGAACCAGCACAGCAACAAAGTGGGGCACAGCACAGCAGAGCAGAGGGCAAAGGAGGAGAGTCCATCAAGACCTCTGTATTTGTCCCATGATTAAAGGGGCAAAAGTTCATTTGCAATACTTTAAGAATGTGCGGTTGCCCTGCCACCACCATTCCAACTGAAAATCTCTGAAATTCTTCTGCATGCTATGAGACCACATTGAATGGAAACACAGTCATTCAGAAAGCTTCTAGCCAGCCAGGACCTGCAGATCAGTAAAAAAGTGGGAAACTAAGCAGCTGAGTTGGATCCTTTTATTTTGTAAATTTGCAATATAAAAGGAAAGGCAAGTTGCCAGAATATGTTTTTCTTATTCATCTAGCTTAAAGCAAATATACTTTGAAGCCAAGATTTTTTTTTATCATCAAGGATGTGTGTGTGTGTGTGTGTGTGTGTGTGTGTGTGTGTGTGTGTAAAAAGAGGGGCAAGTAAGTATTGAAATCTGAAGTAAACCAGCATGGGTGTGCAAGTCTGACTGCATATTAATAACATTGCTTACCGCTGCGCGTAAGTATACTGAGGTCTCCAGAGCCAGAGACATAGATTTGGATCCTGGGTCTGCCACAAAATGCTGGGTCATTCCATTTTGTTTTATCTGTTTGTACCCCCAGATTCCCCATCTGTAAAATATGGCTAACACGACTAACCCAGCTCACAAGTTTTTTTGAGGATTAATACATTAATTATCATAGGGCACATAGAATAGTGCCTGACAACAGCAATGCTTAATAAAAATTAGCTCTACAGCAGGTATTTCAACAATCCTGTCGAATAGGTATTATTTTCTTACTTTACAAAAAGGAAACTGGAGGGTTGCCTGGGTGGCTCCGTCAGTTAAGCATCTGCCTTCAGCTCAGGTCATGATCGCCCCGGCCCTAGGATTGAGTCTTGTATGAGGCTCCCTGCTCAGTGGGGAGTCTGCTTCTCCCTCTCTCCATCTCTCTTGCCCTTTCCCCTGCTCGTGCTTGCTCTTTTTCTCTTTCTCAACTCTCTCAAATAAATAAAGTCTTTAAAAGAAAAGAAACTGGACTCCGAAAGGTGAAATATGTTGCTCAGTGTCACACATTTCACTTCAGAAGTGTTATGTCTCCAGGCCAGGCTGTGCCTTCAGGCTCTCCACCAGTCAAGAAGCCTCAGTCAGTTCTAATGCACAGGGCCTGTGGCTCTCTCAGCTGCATACCACTTCCTATGAGTCTGACAGGAAATCTCTAACAAGAAACTCCAATGCTTTTCTCCAACTAAAAAATCCCAAATATCTCATTCTTGTTTTCAATTTTAATTTTATTAAATGTAAAATTTTTCAATGACCTAAGATAAAAGTTGTACCAATTTTAGTAACTGCTAAAATTATATAAGCGAAGCATATAAGCTATGCCATAAAATCAACTACTAAAAAAAAAAAAATCAAGTAGGCTTAATAGAAACGAGGAGCCTGACAAATTAAATGAATTAAGCCTTTCCTTCTTTCATACCCTCTTAGGATTTGTTGTGGTGGTGGTTATTTCCTTGGGTCAATCAAGCGATGTAAAAACATCATTTCTGCAGATAAATTTGTGTGTGTGTGTGTGTGTCATTTTAGCAAAATGACACATGGGGATAGAGTTGGGTTCTCAGTATCTGAAAGGAAAAGGAGGTAGCAATGGCATTAATAATAAATATGGTTTTATTCCTTGTGAATTTTGCAAGACAAATGGAATTGTTGGGCCTGATGATTTTTGAAAACTGTTTGCAAGACATAATTATACTCCCGTGGAAAGTATTTGACTAGGGCCAATCTTTCAGTGCAGAAAATCAAAGGAGAAAATCAGTAGGCCTTTGGGTTGAATAAAGGCTGACAATAAGGCCTTATAAGTTAATTAAAGTCAGATTTATACCCCTAAAGCCCCAGATCATTCTGCAGACTTCCTAGGGCAATTCGAGCTTTGTTACCCATGGACTTGGACACACCAATCGTCTTTTACTTAACACTAAATCTTAGCTGTTTGAAAAACAAAATTAAATATGTGGAGGCTTTTGTGCTAGACCTCTTTGAAAAGCCATGACAACTCTCCCCAAGATAGAGATCCCACCAAGGTCAGCAAGAGCTTTGGGTAACCCCAGGACTGTCTGAACTTGGGTTCTTAATCCGGATCGCTTGCTTTTCAGAACCTCAATGTTTATCTTCATAGAGGCTTTATCCATTTGTTTTATAAGAAAGAGGTCAACAATTGGTCACAGAGTAAATGAGAGACAAGCTGAGGACTTCCTGGGAGGCCACGGCAATGCTGCAAGCCCAGGACCTGGAGCAGGTGCCCAAGTCCTAGGTCAGCACTCTGCGCATCTTCTGTCTTCCAAGCCTAAATCACTGTTCACATTTCTTGTGACCCAGAACTGACCCAATGGCTCTGAAGCTCTTCTATACAAGCTTCCATTGTCCCTCTCATACCCCTAGCAAAAAGCACTTAGCAAGCCATTATTCCCAAAAGAAATCTGCACAAAATTAGAGCAGAGAGATGGATCTAAAATGTCCCACCTTTCAGCTTCATGAAAGAAAGAGAAAGAGGAAAGTGCCTGAGTGGCTCAATCAAGTAAGCATCTGCCTTCAGCTCAGGTCATGATCACAGGGTCCTGGGATTGCCCTGCATCAGGCCCCCTACTCAGCGAGGAGTTGGCTCCTCCCTCTACCCCTCCCCTCTGTTTTGGTCTCTCTCTCTCTCTCTCTCTCTGTCATGGTCTTTCTCTCTCAAATAAATAAATAACAACTTAAAAAAAAAAGAGAGAGAGAAAGAGAAAGAGGAGAAGGACAAGTTCTAACAGCCCATTCATCCTCCTCACCTGACCTGCCCACAGAGAGCAAGCACCAATGGCCAAGACAAGCTGCAGATGGCTGGGAGGTACTGAAGAGAACTGAAGTGGCCACCATTCTTGAGAGCCCTTGTGCCACCTTGCACCAGTGACTTGGGAAAAATTGTGTTAGTTTTTTTCAGACTACCCATCACTGAAGCAATTCTTTAACTCACAGATTAGTGCAGCACCCCCAGATCCTGGCGATGCATTAAGATCACCTGGGGAGCTAAAAATCATCATCCCCATATAGCTCCAAGACCACTGAAATCTCTGAGGGTGAGACCTAAGAAACATATTTTGGGGTTTTATTGTTACTTATCATTTCCCCTAGAAAACTCCAGTTTGTAATCAAGACTATGAACCCCTAGTTTTGTGCACAATCTCAAAGGCACCAAACAGTCTCACCTACAGCAACTTACACCTGGAGATCTCATTGCAATATTATTAAAATACATTACACATTTATGTATTAAATATTAAAATATTTACTATTAAAATATTAAATATATATACTGGAAGGTCTGCAAGCCACCCTCACCAGGTAAACATTTTCTCTTTAGTAATATGACTTCATTTTCTATAAATGCTTGTCTTCCAATATAAACTGCTTTTACAGAAACTCCGACTGCCCAGGGAAAAACACTTTGCAAAAGTACCACAAATACATTAGTTGCAAGAATTTTCCCTTGGGAAAGAGTGTGACGATAGAAATCAAATTTTCTTCAAGTCTCTCAATTCCTGAGATTTGAGAATACATATTTCTCTTTCTCATGGATAATTTGATACCTAAATAAAAACGAAAATGCCACTGTAAAATAGAATTTCCTATATGGAAACATGAAGCTTGATGGTGGGGGCAAAACAAGTTTTTTCTGTCAATTACATTAAGTTGCATGTTTAAAAAAAATGCAGCTAGGTGTAACTAATCATACAATTTGCCTGATTGTCTGGACTGTCTATAAACTTCCGTTTCGGTGTATCATAGGAAGTTCCCCAGGCAAAACTTGCTTGCAAATGTTAACATTTGTTTGAAAATCCAGTCAACTTTCTCTGTCCCCAAAGCTGTATTTGGAAAAGACTGCCCAGGATTAAAATGGGCATACCTGTCTCAGCCTGAGAGATTATTTCTTTGAAAATATCAGTAATGGTGATAATAATTATTGACTAGGATTCTAACATTACTTAAACTTTAAGTATTTGCCATCTGCTAGTTAAAATTCTAAGTGCTTCCATTAATTTTTTTTGAATATTTGAAAGCCTTTATTCCTTTATTCTTTAGAAAGAAAAAGTGCTGTTACATCAAAAAAAAAAAAAAAACCTAAGAGTATTTGCTAGAATCTTCCAAGTGCATATACATTAGATTTTATTTTGCTTTACAAATCTTATTGTTTGTAACACACCATAAACTTTCTTCTCCTAGGAATATAATTTAAGTCATATATAGAATATTGACAAACTTGATTTCCCCACATAGTCTTAACTGTTCTTCCTCCTTTGTAGTCATTGCAATAAATGGTCATTGAAATATGATCACACACGTATGGATACACACACACACACACACACACTGCAGCAATTATCTTGCATTTTAGAAGGGTGTATATGAATATTTATATTTGCAACAGTGTAAACATCTTCACAGGCAAGACCAAGTTTTGTGTTGTCAGAACTTAGCATGTAACATAGCATATAAAATAAAATGGTATAATGAATGAATATGTAACTTTGCCTCTCCAATTATTCCTTAAGTTCCTTTGGGGCAGAGATAAAGCCTTAATTATTTTGTTTTCCCCATAATACCTAACAACCATAGGAATGAGGCACACCATGACTGTCACCATATTCCAAGGATAGAAGCTGAGAATAAATAACTTGCAAAAAGTCACAAAGCCAGTATGAAACAGAACTGCATTAAAATCAGAACTCCTGGACGCTCGAATCCACAGGCTGCACCACTAGCATTAGCTATGGAAATATTTTTTTTTTTTTTCTATTTTGCACGGGTGAAAGCCCAGTGGCCTCTGAAGTTCGTTTCTGCCTCTGGGCTCATCCTTTCCTCGCTGTTGTGAAAAGCTGCCGATAAATTTTCAATGGTCACATCCTGGATTTGACGGGATCTGCACTCAAACCACCTGCCATTTTCCTCTGTCTAGACTGACATGATTTCTATCTTGGGTGAACCATAGACATCCTGGCATTCTCAAATATGCCCAAAATTTCTATGCCTTTTATTATTGGTTAGCAATATTTCCTTTGAAAGGGATGCTCCTCTTCATCCCTTCATCTGTAAAATGCATACCTGTCTCTAGACCCAGCTCAAAAGCTGCTGCTGCTTCTTTGAAGAATAACCTGAGTTTCTTTTCTTAAATTGAAATATATCCAATGTATAATATTTTATAAATTTAAGGTGTACACATGTTGATTTGATACAATTATATATTTTAATATGATTGCCATTAAAGTAATTTGTTAGCCCTTCTATTATATCACATTATTATCTTTGTGTGTGTGTGTGTGATTGGGATAATTGAGATCTACTCTCTTAGCAAGTGTGATGATGATAATACAATATTGTTGCTTATATTAAGTATATTGTTGTTTATATTAAGTATGCTGTGCATTACATCTCTAAACTTACTGAAATTTTGTACCTGTGAATAACATCCCTCCTATTCCCCCACATTCTAGTCCTTGCAATCACCATTTTACTCTGTTTTTATGACCTTGGAGATTTTAGATTCCATGAATAAGTGATATCAGACAGTATTTGCCTTTCTTTGACTTATTTCACTAAGTATAACATCCTCAAAGTCCATCCATATTGTTACAAATGCCAGGATTACCTTCTTTCTCAGAGCTGAATAATATTTCTATCTATCATCTATCTATCTATCTATCTATCTATCTATCTATCTATCTATCTATCTAATCTATCTATCTATCTATCTATCTATCTATCTATCTATCTATCTATTCATCTATCAATCTATCTACCTGAGCTTCTTTTTGGAACTATTTTTCATCTTCTTTTATAATATTGCATAGTCTCCATGGAATATATTGAATATTGTTCATCATGCATTTGCCTGCTTTATAAGTCCTGGGAAGCCAATATGTGTGCTACTCACATTTGCATACCCTCTACAGGATGGTGGTTTCTACATGTTTGAGTTTATAAAAAATACCTTTTTAAATTGAAGTATAAGTTACATTGAGAAAAGTGCACAGATTTTAAGTATATGGTGATAAATTCAGAAAATAAATACATCAACTGGTGATGAGTAAGATGATTACCAGTCATCCAGAGCCTCTATTATAATCCTATGCCCCCAAAAGATAATTTTCTTGACTTCTACCTACTTATATTTTGCCTGTTTTTGAATTTTGCATGCATGGAAACATATAGTCTATACTTTTTGCCTCTGACTTCTTTCATTCAACATTATATTTTTGAGATCCACCCCTTTTTGGCTAATGGTATTTTGTTAACAGTTACGTAGTATATAGTATTCCACTGTATGAATATATCACCAGGTTTTGACCCATTCACCATTTAGAGTGTTTCCAATTGGAGCCATTATGAATAGTGGTGCTATCAACATTCTTGTGCATATATTTTTGCTTCACACGTATATGCATTTCTACTACGTATATATCTAGGATTGAAATGAGTCCTAGGTAAACATATGTGCCATTGTAGTAGATAAGTTTCCCAGGGTTATTGTACTAGTTAACTCCCAACAGCAGATGAGAGTTACAGTTGCTCAACATCTTCATAAAATCTCATTCTTAATATATTCCATTCTTAATTTAAGCCATGCTTGTGGTTGCATAGCAGTGTCATGTTGTGGTTTTAATCTGTATTTCCTGATGAACAATGAGACTGAACATCTTTCCATGTGTTCATTGACTATTGGAATACCTACTTTTTAAAAGCAACTATTCAAGTCATTTGCCTATACTTGTACTGTGTTGACTCTCTTTTATCTATTGACTTTTAAAAATTCTTCATTGATCATGCAAACACTGTAAGTTTTGCATGTTGTAAATACTTTCTCCCAAGCTGTGGTTTACTATTGTCTTTTTATGAACAGAAGTTCCTAATTTGAATGATATTAATATATCAACCTTTTCATTTATGGTTAATAATATTTTTGTTTCTTTTATATAAAAGAAGTCTTTCTTTAGCACACAGTTATAGCATAATTTTCTCCTGCCAGTGACCAAAACAAGATGCAATATATATTTTTTCTTTTCTATATGCATTGTCCACTGACCAAATTTTCCATATGCATTGTCACTGATCAATACCACTTATTGATCTGCAGTGCTACCTTTGTCAGAAATCAAGTGTTTACATTTGGTTAATTAGACCTTTTTTTAAATTTTTTTATTTATCTATGATAGCCACAGAGAGAGAGAGAGGCAGAGACACAGGCAGAGGGAGAAGCAGGCTCCATGCACCGGGAGCCCGATGTGGGATTCGATCTCGGGTCTCCAGGATCGCGCCCTGGGCCAAAGGCAGGCGCCAAACTGCTGCGCCACCCAGGGATCCCAAGTGTTTACATTTGGATGGATCTATTTCTCACTCTCTGTTCACTCAACTGCTTATATTTCCTTCTTTCCACACTCTTAAATTCTGACACTTTAAAATAAGTTTTGATGCTCCATAGTGTATAATCTCCAGCCTTGTACCTTTACAATATTTTTAGGAACATTCCTGAGCTTCTTCATGTCCATATAAATTTTAGAATCATCCTGTCAGTTCCCACAATCAAAATGTACTGGGATTTTTATGGGATTATACTGAATCTACAAATCACTTGGAGAAAAGCTGACATATTTTTATTGTAATTTTTAACAATAATGTATTTAGATATTCCTTAATTTTTTTCTAATAATGTTTTATACTGTTTTGTGTAATATTTCCTCAACTTCGTTAAATTTATTCATAAGTGTTCATAAGTGTTCAATGTGTTTTTTGATGCTAACATCAGTGCTACTTTTTAAAATTAAAATTTTTAGGGATCCCTGGGTGGCGCAGCGGTTTGGCGCCTGCCTTTGGCCCAGGGCGCGATCCTGGAGATCCAGGATTGAATCCCACGTCGGGCTCCCGGTGCATGGAGCCTGCTTCTCCCTCTGCCTGTGTCTCTGCCTCTCTCTCTCTCTGTGTGTGACTATCATAAATAAATAAAAATTAAAAAAAATAAAATTAAAAAAATAAAATTAAAATTTTTAATTTTGTGTTCCTGGTGTACGCAGACACATTTTTTTTGTAGTGACATTATATACAATTACCTTGCCAATTCAATTATTTACTGTAGATATCTGATTTCCATATTTATAACTATACCATCTTTCAGTTTTGACAATTGGAAAGTTTAATAAAGATCCAAGTAATATCCTGGACAGGCTTTGCTGAGGATTTTGCAATTACCGTGTGTGTGTGTGTGTGTGTGTGTGTGTGTGTGTGATATGAGAAACATTTTCTACTATATATTATCCCTAATTGATGACTCTTTAATAAAAATTTAAATTATGTCTGAAAGTAATACAAGAAATATTCATTTTATTTTGGGTTTACTAATACGTGTTCTTTATCTATCTAACTCATACATACAGTTAACAGATATGTATAAACAGAAGAATTCAAATTCATTCAAATTTGTCTATTCATTTTATACACAATACCATAGTTTTTTTATTAAACAAAGATGGTCAACCTCTGGACAATAATTTGGATATCAAGGTGTCTTCATAGCTTATTAATAATAAAAACTATTCTGAAACATTTAGATATCTAACACCAGGAATAAATAAACAAATTATGAACCATCTTTACCATATAGTATTAAATAATTTTTAAAACGTGGGTTAATTATTAAATGTTAAGTGAAAAACCTAAAGAACAATTTCATATTTTTCATATACTTATGATCTCAATAGGAGGAAAGAAGGAAAAAAAATAGAGACTAGTTATCTTCAGGTTTGGGGATTAGAGATGATTTTTATTTTCCCTTTTTATTTTTATATATTAATTTAATTTTAATTAATTTAAAATTAATTTACTGTAATTAAAGTAGTTAATCAAAATTATAAAGACAAAATAGTTGTTATTATTCATATTATAACATACTTGAAACTTCAGTCGCATAAAAAATGGTCCATGACAATTCTTTCAAGATAGATCAGTGATCCATTTCTTAAGGGCAATGACTGGATGACCTTAGAGATTTTTAATTCTTTTAAAGATGCCAAATCTCACTTTTGTTCGGTAGACAATGTAGTGAATAAGGAAATAATTACCTTCCAGGTCTCGCTAATAATCTTTGACTGTCTTAATGTCAACCCTAAGGGTATATCAACACAAAGTAAGTTAAAGTAATTATCTTGAGGACTTAAGCCAAAGCGTGCTTTTAAAAAAATACCAGATGCTGGAGCTGAATGGCCAAGATTATTTGTCAATATTGATCAAATTTACCATCTAGTTGTTTAACCTCTACTCTTATCTGCCTTTGAATATACATACGGCTTTGGGTAGTCAAGGGAATCAACATGGTTACATATTTCACTCTCTCAGCACCTGTGTTTATACTCAATTTGTTTAGATATCATGCCAAAATAACTAGTTCAAGAGTGAAAAACATAACCAAGGAATGAAAGCATTGTTTGACATTATGAAACTTATTAATATAATGTATCCCATTAATTGGTCAAATATCAAAAACCACAAACTCCATGATTATCCAATTAGAAGATGCAAAGCTTTTTGACCACACTTAATACCCATTTCATATGAAAACTCTTAAAAACAGAAATGTAAAAATAGTATTCAATATGATAAAGAATTTCTATCTCAAGTCAATAAAGAGCAATGAGCCAAACAGTATCATTTCATCTTATTTTGCAAGTTCTGAGCAGTGGAATATGACATGAAATATAAATGTAAGCCATACATGTTGCAAAAAAAAAAAGAGAGAAAGAAAAAGAAATGAAAAGAGGAAAGAAGAAAGAAAGAAAGAAGAAAGAAAGAAAGAAAGAAAGAAAGAAAGAAAGAAAGAAAGAAAGAAAGAAAGTATCATTATTTTCAGATGAGCAGTTGATTTTATTAGAAATTCCAAGAGGGTCCCATTTCGGCTCTGTGCTCATTAGGGAATCTGCTTGAAGATTCTCTCCCTCTCAACTTCCCTCTGATACTCCCTCAGCTCTCTGTCTCTCTCAAACAAATATTTAAAATAAAAAATAAAAAATTACAAGAGGATCTACTGAAAATATATTTGAATTAATTAGCAACTCATATGGATACCTTATATAAATCTTGATCAATAACCATTAAGTAGAATGTATAAAATATTTCATTCATAACAGTACTAAAACAAAAACCTTAAATTATCTAGGAATAATATTAACAACAAATACTATGCTATAATTTTATGTAGATAACTATAATATATTTCTGAAACTAAAGTATATTTATTATAATCAAATGATTGTATAATGAGACATAATCAAGTTTCTGAGTGATAGTCATATATAAATAGCATGATAACTGCTGGTTATTAAATATTTTAAATAAAAATCTTAATGAATTTTAGAAGAAACTATGGAGCATAAGAAAAACTAAAGCTAAAAAGATGGTACAAATAGAAAATATTTGTTTTTAATATAAAGAAGCTTTAAAATAGATTCCTCCAGTTTTAAAATATATTACATTACTTCGGCAATTAAAACAGCATAAAATTAATATTTAAATCTAATCAGAAAGGTTAGGAGAACTGAACAGATCAGCAAGGAACAGATTGTGTATTATATATACAATATATATACAATGTGTGAATATATATATATATAATGTTCACAGATAAATGTTAATCTGTCATAAACATGGTATCAAAACAACAAAACAAGCAAAAATCATAAAGGAAGAGAAGAAAAGCAGAATGAAAAGTTCTAGAGAATTACTTTTAGTTATTTAGGGGAAATATCTTATTTGATATTTGCTCCATGCTATACATCAAAATAAATTCAAAGAGGGTTAAAAATCAAATATTGGAAAATAATGTAAAACACTGGAAAAAATTAAAGCAAAAACTAATCAAATCTATGGTGGTAAAATGTCTTGCTAAATTGAACACAATGGAAAAAATAAAAAAAGGAATTTAACTCTTCAAATATGTCCATATGTAAGCAAAATTAATAATAACATATTAAAACAAATTGCAGTAAATGTGCAACAAATGCTACTCTTGAATAATAGTTTTATTATACATAGAAATCAATGAGAAAGTCACTAAAATCCGAATAGTTAAGTGAGATGAGCACAGGAAGACAACTCATAAAAGATTATACAAGCTTCTCACAAAATTTACATCGAGTATTTTAAGTGAGACTATCTACTTCAGAACCACTTAAGAATGTGGTTAAATTAAAATTAATTTTCCCTTCATTCTTCAAGAAATTACTTAATGACTACCTTTTGTCAAGTATTTTTCTAGCAGCTAAAAATACAGTGTTTAATGTGACAAAGTCCCCATCTTCCTCAATTTTATATTCTAGTGGAAGAAACAAATAGTAAAAACCAACGATGCAATTTATATAATAGTAAATATGGAGACTATGGAGAAAAGCCAACAAAGGAAGAGGTTAGAGAGTGAATGGGTTGTGGATGGGGGGCAGTGTTTCTTGGGATCCTTTAAGAAATGCCCCCTATATGACATTCAGGCCTGTCCTCAGAGAAAAGAGCAAAGACACAGTTGGGTGATGGAAACAAGGGTGGGGGTGGAAGAAACACAAAAGCCAGTGTGCTCCTGCTCCTGCTCCTGCTCTGTCCCAGGCAGAGTCAGCAGGTGAAAGTGATAGAAATGAAGCCAGGGAATAAAGCAAGGAGAACAGCATGCTGGGCTGGCCTAGGGAATTCCATCTTGTTCTATTGCTGGATGCTGTACAAATGGCAAGCCTTGCTTTTGGAGGCAAAATTGGCAATGCTATTAAAAATAATAATAATAAAATAAAATATCTTGTATTTAACTCAGGAATACCACTCATGGAAATACAGTCCAGGAAACTTGTTCTCCCTTGTGTCCTGTGGCGATTACTTCAAACATTTACAATTGTCAAAGATTCTTTAACCGCCCCTTCCACCCCTATCATCCCTTTCTTCCTAGAGGATGAATTAATCCACTTTTGTTTCAGAAAAAAAAATGATCTGTTAGGTAAAAACTCCTTGAAGTCTGAATCCGGAGCCAGCATCTCATCTTTATGCCCAGCCTGGTCTCCCATCTCCCTTCTTCTCTGGGGGAGGTACCCTCCTGCTGGTCCCCCTGTTTCTCTCTTCAGCAGACTCTGACCCTTGACTCCTCCTTCCTCCTCTGGAATCCCAGTATCTTTCCTCCATTATATTTCCTTCTATTTCTCCTTCTCTACAAACTTCTTCCACTTTTCCACAGTGCCTCACTGCCCAAATCACCCACTGTTGAAGTAACAAAACAAAAAACGTTCCTTTCCTTCTCTCTCCTTTCTTAGCCAGCTTTTCTCAAAAAAGGACTATCTACTTTTACTGACACAACTTCCTAACTTCCATTCAGTCCCATAGTTTCTACCATCTTGCTTTTGCTCCTGTGCTTGCACTGGAAACCGCTCTGGAAAATACCACCAACATTCTCTTTGTTACTACATCCTTTTTATGTTCCACCTTTTGCTGTGGGTGTGCTTCAGGGGTGGCCTTCTTCAGAGGGAGCACAGAAAGCCACCAAGGAAGTACAAACTGTAGGTCCTAAATGTTTTATTATCCTCTCTGTAACGAGCCCTTAAATTACTTTATTTTGCACTATTCTTGGTGGAGGTATTATAAGCCACTTTAAAAATATTGTTTGTAATACCTTAGGTTGGATTAACTCCATGTATAAGTCCGAGGGGCAAAACAAAACAAAATACATAGGAGTCCAGGTAATGGGTCAACCAGCAAACAGCCTGTGATTAGAAAGGAAGGCTTCTGGTTATGAGCAGCATGGGGAGGTACTGACTCCAGAGCATGAAGGCTGAAAACTTCTAGAACATGACTTAGCTTTGAGATGAAGAAAAGAGCACATAAAACGATAAGGGAGAGCTGATACTCTTGTTTTTTTTGTTTGTTTGTTTGTTTGTTTGTTTGTTTTACAGTTTAATGACTACTAAAACTGGAATTATGTGTGTGCTTGATGTTTTCTTGGAGAGAGACTTGTCTTTTTTCTTGTCTAACCAAGGACTCTATCCCTGGGAATCTGATATTATAAATAGGTTTTTTTATTAAATGGAAAGCCAAATAGAAGGAGAGAGAGGGAGAGAAAGAGGGAAGGGAAGAGAAGAGAAGAGAAGAGAAGAGAAGAGAAGAGAAGAGAAGAGAAGAGAAAATAGAAAAGAAAAGAAAAAAAAGAAAAGAAAGGAAAAGAAGAGAAAAGAAAAGAAAGAAAAGAAAAGAAAAGAAAAGAAAAGAAAAAAGAAAAGAAAAAAGAGAAAGAAAAAGTATTCACTCAGGCAAGAGATGTCATCTTCTATTCATTTCTGATGCATCCAGTGTTCTAACACTTACAGTCAGCCAAACTGCAGGATAAAGTACATACAGTAAAATTATACAGACTTGCAAAAAATCTGATTTGAATTCAGGGTATTAATAGCAGAAGGAATGTTCTTCTGGGAGTAATCTAAGTGTTATATTTACCTTTGGTTTGAGAATATTTGCAATGAGGAATTTCAAATGCAAATATTTTAAAAGCATAGCATGTTGGTAGAGAGACACTGTGGGCACTTCTGTTTTTCTTTTAAAAAAAAAGGTTTTTCTTGACTTTTTATTGGAATCCTAATGAGACCATAATTACGACAGCAAAAGGGGGGAATGCAGCTGTTAAAAGCTTGGTGTTACTGTACATATAGTCCCTGAACTAAATTAAAAAAAAATCTAAAGCCATTCAAGAGAGGGGAAAAAAGATGATTTAGCAAAGCAAATTTTGAATACTTATATCTTTTATGCATGGATTTTTTCAATGCAGATTTTTTGAAATCTGGCTGTCCTGTTTCCTCTTATCTTTTGTTTTTAATTAGACCATAGTATAAAATACTTTAGAGGAAGACCCACCTTCGTTTTGTCCCTTCCACACATACCTAGATTCCCCATACCTATTAAATGTTATGGTTATGAAACTAAACATCTCCAAGTGCTAAAGGCTCAAATATTTTTGTGTTCCCAACTCTGTTTGGAAGCTCTGAATGTCTGTGTATGGAGAGAGTATTTCTTTCAACACAGGACTTGTGATTACAAAGACTTTCACCTTTTGGTTCAAAGCAGATGTTGGTATTCTTGATACACTTGACCACAGGCAGCATTATTTCTCTTGAACAGATGACCATGATCAACTGGATAAAATTTATTTTATAATTAAACGGTTCCAGAATGGTGTCCTAATTCTTCTGGTCATGTCCTAGACCTGGACTCCAACAAATAAATGCTTTTTATAGAATAAAGAGGACGCTCAGAGTAGATCCTAAGCAAAAATATGCGTATATTGACTTGTCACTAATGGTACTTGTTAACTTTATAGACATTTTCGACCAAAGTTCTAATCCAAATCCTCCTGTTTTTCCCCTTCTCTGGTTAAGCAAATGAAGCCCTGTGCATTAGCAAAGCAGTGGAAGAAACAGACTAGCAAAGAAACAGGACTCTTCCCAGTACTATAATGGAGTGGACAGTTGATCCCTGTTTTGTTCCTAAGCCATCACATCACCCAACACTTCTTCAAGAGCCCCTCAAGGCTATTTCCACGCTAATCAGAGCCTTCTGGAAACAGTCGAGTCAAGAGCACTGATGCCCTCCTCGCATCTCATTGTACACTACAAAGGGAAGAAGCTGTTATTAAGTCTAATAAAATACATTTTTGGAATAAAATACATTTTTGGCTCAAACTCTGGTCAACCTGCGTCTCCACTACAACCAGCAAAAAAAACAGTAATCTCTCAGATTGCTATTTTAGAAACCTAAATTTATTTCTCAGCTCTGTGATAACTTGAACTGTCATTATTTCCAGAGTTTACAAAGACTTATAAAACACTGTGCTCTTACTTTGGTGACTGTCAGCTTATATTACTGATGAATAATGCATGTCTGAACTAGCTATTGTCAGAGAGCTGTTCCCTTGTCACAAATAACACAACAGAAGGGTTTTCAAAACGAGCTGCGGTTACATTAGACAGAGTTCTGGGATTTTGTGAAGAGGATAAAAGCCGCTTTCATATAGTTACTAATTGTAGATAACTGTGTTTATTTCAGTTGTATTAATTTTTTTAGACTTCAGTTGCTAAATTTGATTAATGTACCATATCCACTCGTAATCCATATTATTACCCCCTTTTTTTTTGGATTCTGATATACTTCACACCTCTGCTGCTCCTAACACTGGTATCTGTTTCCTGCCCATTCTTAGACATCTATCAAAAAGAATATCAATTACAAAGACAAATGGTGTCTCTTTTCTTTTCTTAAAGATTTATCAGGGATCAGACCTTCCTGAAAGAGAGACTGTAATTATTGCCCTGACAAGACTAGGACCATGAGGAATATGGATATGGGAGGTGATGCCTGCTTTGCCTGCCGGATGGGCTTAGATACTTTTGTTGCCTTCTCCTATTTCTTACCCTGTCCCTATTTGTTCATGGAAAAAAAAAAAGCAGTTGTACGCCACACTTGTAGAATCATGAACCAGTGATCAGAAGATTACACCATCCAATTTTTCTTGGGGGGAGTGGCACAGGAACATGCCTTCCTTTGATTTTTTTTTAAATTTTTATTTATTTATGATAGTCACACACAGAGAAAGAGAGAGAGAGAGGCAGAGACACAGGCAGAGGGAGAAGCAGGCTCCATGCCCCGGGAGCCCGACGTGGGATTCGATCCCGGGTCTCCAGGATCGCGCCCTGGGCCAAAGGCAGGCGCCAAACCGCTGCGCCACCCAGGGATCCCTATGCCTTCCTTTTAGCCCCACTGTATACCATGTTATGTATACATAAGAGCTCAAAAAATATCCAGAGAATCCAAAATAAGTAGTAATAACACTGACAATATCTTCTACGGTAACCCTTCTACTGGCTCACTCTCAACTTCTATCACATTTTCCTTTTTTATGGTCGGATTTTTTTTTTCTGATTTCAAAATAAGATATGTTTACTCCAAAAAATATTTTAAAAGAGCAAAGTATAAAATTAGAATAACCCCAGCATCCAGAGATAACTATGTATTTTCATCCTTTGTGTCTGTGTGTGCACTTAAATAATTTTGATTATACTTAACACACTCACATTATACTGATATTTCTCAGGTTATATGTCATCACCGAGCAAATAACATTATGAGTTTTAACTGGATTCTTAAAGACATGAACATCTGTGTCATCATTTATTTAGTCATTCCCCACAGTTTTGGACATTACATCGTTTCCAACACCAGCATCTTTGTTGCTCTCACTATCAGAAGCAAAGACTTTTACAACCACTGAACTCTGAGTACACTGAGTTCCTACAGCCTCAGATTATCCACATCCACTGAAGAAAATCATCAGACAGAGATAAAAAGGTTTGGGGGTTACAGTTCATCAAGCTTGCTCCCTAATGCTTTACTTACAGAGCCTACCATTGCCTCATCTTTGGGTCCTTCTTGTTTCTCTAGAATCATGTCCACATCCCCCTTTCTCAGCTTTATCTTTTTTTAGTTTCTTGACTTCCTGGATTTATCTTAGCATCGATCAAATTCTGGCTTAACACATCTCCAAACTCCAGTCCCTCTAGCTAACCCCATTCTACTGTGGCTCATGCCCTAGCATCACACCTGCTATGATCAGATAGCTTTGCTTTACCTCTAATTATTTTCCACTCATCTCCCATGAGCGACTTTGTCTTACTCCGCTGGAGTGGTCAGAATAAAATACCACACACTAGGGTGCTTAAACACTTCTAATGTATTTTCTTGTAGTCCTGGAGGCTGGGAAGTCCAAGGTTAAGGTGGCAGCAGGGTCTGTGTCTGGTGAGTCCCTCTTTTGTTGAGCTGCAGACTGCTATCTTCTCACCAAGTCCTCACATGGCCTTTCCTTGGTGCATGCATGAGAAAAGAGATGGTTCTTCTTCTTCCTATAAGGCCACTTGTCCTACCTTGGAATCCCTCTTTGTGACTTCATTTGACCCTAATTACCTCTTAAAGGCCTTTTCCCCAAATTCATTTTGGAGTTAGGGCTTCAATGTATGAATTTAGGGGGAAAACAATTCAGTCCATAGCATCCCCTTCAAATAACATGCAGGTTACATCAATACTTTGGCTATTCCAAATTCTTTCATAGAGAAAATGCTCATACTCCCCAAATGATGGCAACATCACTCCAAAAGCAGATCAAGCTTGCACACCTAGTGTAAACCAGCTGCACTGGATTCATGTTCAACTTAAATCCATGTTCAACTCCAAGAAATATTCCCCTAAACATTCAGATGATCCTTCAGTTGACCATCCCCCAGCTTGTTTCTCTGCCTTAAATACGGCACACATCTGACACTGCTTTTGATTACAAACCTGTCTGGCTCCCAAGTCACAAAACAGCAGCAAATATTAACTAATCAATGTTTTATGATTGTAATTAAACTGTGCACTTACAAATAAAATGTAACACTTAAAATCAGGTCCCAATTTCTCAAAGCTGCATTAATATTTATAAAATGATTATTGCAGACAGGCACATTCTTTTACTGCTTATTAAGGCACACAGTATGCACGCAGGACCAGTAAACTCTTAATTATCATAGAAGCTAGAGGCCATGGTTCCTCAGTTTCTTAGCCTTGTCCCGACAACTTCCCACTTTCTGAGGCCTCTTTTATGGATAAGCTTCTGGTCTTTTTCACTTTCTGGCCTTTCTATTCCCAAGAGATGCTACCTTAAGAGTTATCCACTGAGAGAAAGCTAAAGGAACTGTGACTTGACCTTAGGATTCCATGGATTAGATGGAGCCAAATGGTCCATCCGCAGCTGAACAGCAGCTTCCAGCTTTTCTATGAACTTTGCAGCTGTGGTGATGACAATTTCTCTCCCCCAAATCCCACCCATAGTTGTTTCCACCAGACCACCACCATAGTCTATTATTAGCCAATATAAGACCTATAATATCTCAATGGAATTTTTGTAGGGGTAAAAATCACATACTTATATAATAGAGGTGGGAATTGATTTACATGGCGATAGCATGAGCTCTCAAGCAATACAATATTTTAGAAATATTCATTAGTCCAAAAGGAAACTTTAAATGGTAAAACTAAACTAACCCCACCAGCTGGCAACATAACAGAGCAGAGAGGGGATAACACATTTGGCCAAGTCACATCCATCTGAGCTTTGAGACTACACAATCTCAGCCCCTTTTGGAGGGTCAGGTTCCTTTTACACTTGGCAGAGTGTTATTTCCTGATGCACAGAAAGCAAGAAAATGGTGTTTAGGAAGTACTTGTAGGGCCCCAACAGTATCAAATAGCTTTCTACAAAACATTTTGATGAGCTAACTTGAAATTCATCAGAAATGTACAGATTATATTTATTTCATGAAAATGTTCTTTTCATAGAATTATATACTAGGAAGGCAACTTTGGGATTATTAAGTCTAAATCTCTTATTTTACAGATGAAAGTACTAAGGCAAAGTGAAATTAGGTGTCTGTGCGTATAATCAATTATATGCTCAGGAAAAAAGTTAGTTGACTGGAAAGATATTATTGCCTCTGTATAGAATGGATTCAGTTATAACTTATACGAATGAGAAGTTAATAGAAACTGTTGACCATGGCAATTGTAGAGGTGGAGGAAGGGGCAACTCTGATGTATTATGAATTCAGAGCATACACATCAACGCCATAATATTTCCACAGCTTGCTATGGGGGCTCAAATTCCCACTATTAGCATCATCTCCTGGAATTTTTAGATTTTTATCACTATGGAAACTTTTAGGTATATGTAAATTGTATATATATATGTATATAAATATAATACAATGAAAGCTATAATACATTAGCTCACTTTATTAGCATAAATGAAATTATCAACATATGTAAGAATGAGATAGGACAAGAAGATACATTCATTGGGAAGAAACACAAGGGAAATTGAAGAGCTCTAGCATCTATTCCATCTGCCTAAGAAAACAAGATGGTGCAAAGGATGGAATGTGCTGGAGAGTTTGGACATTTGAGGACTGTGTGGCAGAAATAGGAAGAAGGGGATTTATATAAGTCAGATATGCCAAAGAAAAACTTTGCTTTCTTGGTCATTCACATAGGTTGACAGGCAGCTATTTAATTAATGGGAAATATTAAATTCATTTTAAGCAAGCAAACATGAAAGGAAATTAGTGGTAGATTAAATAGAAATCTGTTTAAGGAAAAGAACATGGAACTTAAGGTCACATAGACATGGCTTTAAAGCATATCTTTCATCTACTAGCTACATGATCTTGAACAAACCACTTAAATTTGAGCACCAGTCTCTTCATATTTAAGGCAAGAATAATAGTACTTTTTAAAAGTTGTTAAAAGAATTGTGTCTGGCATATAGTAGACATTCGAGACCTAGTGGGTACAAAAAAAGAAAGTGAAATATTATGTTGCTAGAAACTTAAAATTGTAAATGAAGCATCCCCAATTGCCAAATTCCAGCCAGACTATACTATTAGATTCTTAAAGGCTGAGGCTTCCACCTTTCCACTCCACCCTATTTCTTTTTTTTTTCCAAATTTTTACTTAAATTCTAGTTAGTTAACATACAGTGCAATATTGATTTCATGAGTAGAATTCAGTGTTCATCACTTACATACAATACCCAGCGCTCATCATTACAAGTGCCCTCCTTAATCCCCATCACCCATCCAGCCCATTCCCCACCCACCTCCCGTCATCAACCCTCAGTTTATTCTCTATTGTTAAGAGTCCCCTACAGTTTTTTTTCCCCTCTCTCTGTCTCTTTTCCCCTTCTCCCATATGTTCATCTGTTTTGTTTCTTTAATTCCACATGAGTGAAATCATATGGTATTTGTCTTTCTCTGACTTATCTTGCTTAGCATAATACACTCTAGCTCCATCCAGCCTTGCAGATGGCAAGCTTTCATCCTTCTGATGGCTGAATAATATTCCATTGTGTATATATATATATGTCATATCTTCTTTGTCCATTCACCAGTCAATGGACATTTGGGCTCTTTCCCTAGTTCTGGCTACTGTTGATAAGGCTGCTATGAAAATTAGGATGCATGTACCCTTCGAATCTGTATTTTTGTATCCTTTGGGTAAATACCTAGTAGTGGGATTGCTGGATAATAGAGTAGTTCCATTTTTAACTTTCTGAGGAACCTTCATAGAGGCTGCACCAGTTTACATTCCCATCAACAGTGCAAGAGGGTTCCCCTTCCTCCACATTCTCACCAACACGTGCTGTTTCTTTTTCCTTTTTTAAGATTTTATTTATTCATAAGAGACACAGAAAGAGAGGTAGAGACATAGGCAGAGAGGCAAGCAGGCTCCCTCTAGGGAGCCTGATGTGGGACTCGATCCCAGGACCCTGGGATCATGACCTGAGCCAAAGGCAGATGCTCAACCACTGAGCCACCCAGGTGTCCCACACCTGTAGTTTCTTGCATTGTTAACTTTAACCATTCTGACAGGAGTGAGATGGCATCGCATCGCACTCCACCCCATTTCTGTGCCCGTCTTCCCCGGTTCTTTACAATTCTGAAACTAAGAATCTCTTTCATTCAGCCAACAAAAAAGCATGATGAGGGTCACTTAGTAGGACAACTGTTTTTGGAATCAGAAGCTTGGGGGGAATTTGGGAACAGGATTTAGGAGGTCTTTCACTTCATTTCTTATCTTCTACCCACAATGCTTAATATCCTTCACAGCAGCAAAGGGCTTCATGTAGAGTACAGAGAAAGTAGAGTGTAGGAAACTCAACCCAGAACGTGCTGATAAACTCCTTATAAAGTTCTGAGATTCACTGATGCATCAATATTCACCTTGATAATTCCCATATCATTATTACTATAGCACCATAGTCCTACCCATCACTCTACTACCTGTATCTGTCATCCCGTAAAACATACTCAGCTAAGGACTTGCCCCTGAGAATTTAAAATTCACATGCAGGAATGGGAATGCCAGAAAACCAACATCCTGCAGTACCTAGCTTTCAGACAGGAACTATTTGGAAAACCTACATTCACTTTCTCAAGGCTGGTAAGCACCTGGAAATTATCTGGAGGAATGTGTATAATTTTGATGTTGTCATTTGGCAGATAATGTTACCAGGAGTGCGGCTAAGGAGGCACCCTCACTAGGTCTTGCAATTACAAAAAAAAAAAAAAAAAAAAAAAAATCAATAATGAAATTAAAAAGATTCTTTTCCTGTTCATTTTCATTTTCTAGCACTGTGATTTTGTAGTCCTAAAAATGGCCATTTGGCCATGATGCGACATATAATATATACATTTACCCAACAAAGGAAAAATCCATCCATAAAACCCTAATTGCCAAATCTGATCCTTACATATGTGTTTGGAAAATCCTAACACACCCCAAAGGGGATCTCTATGCAATATAACATTGTATTAGGTAGTGTGGTTAAAGGTGAGATTTTAGTGTTTGCAACCATCACTGGTGAATACTTGTAGATCCCCCTGATCCTAAAGGTTACCATACTATATGTTATGAAAATAGCTCACGGACGTCCTACATAGTTACTAGGAAGTATAAACGGGCTAACTTACCATCACATTAGAGAAGTGACTCCATTCTCTCTGTTTTGGCGTCCCCAGTAGCTCTCTCCAATCCCACCCGTTTGTCCACAGACCCTAGGCCCTCTAGAAATCTCATCAGAAGCCAACTTGTCCCAGCTATTTCTTCTGAGCTTTTATCAGTCACAGGCCTGCTCTCTCCAACCCAGCTTCCATCACTGTGATTTTTGTTCTTATTTGAGATTTAGCTGTATCTATATCCATCTATCTGCCTCTCTGAATACAAAATAACTTTTTAATAGTAAAGGTAAACATATTATTTATTGTAAAATTTTAAGAAGATAAAGATATTGTAAAAGTTTCAGATGAGAAAGAACATTCAATTAACTTATTATTCATAATTCCAATGCCAAAAATAACCGTTGTTAAAATTTTTGAGTATATAATTGGGTTTTGGGGCTTTTATATGCATAAAACTCAGATATTTATAAAATTAAAATCATAATATGCATAATATTATGTGTTTTTTTAAAAAAACAAATAGCACTGTCTGGTGATTTTCTCTACATGCTAATACATGCTTATATCTTCATTCTAATATCTTGTCTAATTCCTTTGGTTTGATATTTATTTAGACAATTTGTTTAGCTCCTAACTCCACCTTTCCTTGTCCAATGTCTTGTCATTTTTTCACCCTTGTCTATAAGCCTGCAGATTAAAGCTATTAAGGTTGGGTTCTTCCCACAGAAGAACAGATTGAAATATGCAGCCCTGGACTGGATCCAGGACTAGAAAAAAATTACTATGAGGACTTTACTGGGTAATAAATGAAATGTGAACAAACTATGTAGACAATATCAATAGTTTAAAAAAAAAGTTGACTTTAGTCACTGTTCTTTAAGTATGAAACTGAATGTCCTTTTTCTTAGGAAATTCACACTGAAAAATTCAGAGGTAAAGGAGCAGAATTTGTGTAGCTCACTCTCAAATGGCTAAAAAAATTAAAATTAGATAGAGATGAAGCATATGTGATAAAATGTTAACAATTGATGTTCTGGAGTTAAAAGCACATAGGATTTTTTCTCTTAAAATTTTTCTATGAGCTTAAATTATTTCAAAATAAAAATTAAAAATATAAATGACAACTCCCTAAGAATTTAAGCAAAACAAACAAAGAAATTAAAAAGAAAGAGAGAGAAAGTGAGGGAATATTTTTTATCTAAGAATCTGTTTTGCCTCTTGAAGTTAAATTAAGCATATTATTTTAGGCTAAAAAAATCACTCAGAAATTACCAAGGGCAGCTTGTGTCACTTAAAAAGAATCAAGTATAGTTGCCTGGCCTAGGAAAAAAACAATATATTGTCACTCTCTTGTAATCACTATGTGAGTTTTCATCTTTAAGGCTAGAAAAATGTATGAAATGTGATTGCTTGAGATATCCCTACACCAGAATTTATTATAAAATTTATTGGAAAGAGAATGAGCAAGCTCTAAATTTCTTTTAATTGAAACAAGAAAGGACAAAAAATTCAGTTCAGATTCCAGACATCATAAAATCTATCCTAAAATGAATGGTGGGCAGATTGAAACACACACACACACACACACACACACACACACACACCTTTGAACTCAAGATTATAGACAATTTCACTTTTGTTAGGATTGGTATGATGTGTACGGTTTATGGTTTTTCAGTAACATAGCAACATGTGCTATGTGTGTAATAACAGCATCTAAAATAACATAATAAAAAAAGAATTATCTGTGATTAGAAGTGAACTGTTAAAACTACTCTGGTCAGTGCCAAAAATCTAGGGAGTTTATTAGCATTTCAGTAGCTGCAGTGAAAAGCCCCTCTGGGTGCCTAGAAAATCCACCCCCTTAAGCTTTCCACCCATCCTCCTCACTGACATGTAATGGGCTTTGTCAAATTCAAAGACAGTTACGTCAGCAATTTGTGGCCTCTCCTGGGTTTTCCAGGCCTATAAAGCACACAAATTATACCCAAATATTGGCCTGAAAAATTAGTAAGCTATAGGGTGTGTGTTATTTTAGCCAAGCTTTACTGATGTAAAAGAAACCTAGGGACCTGAAAACTCGGTAGTTTCTTTGCCACTTTATTATTTTCTTTTATGGTGGGCTGACTCTGATACGCTAATACTGTTTTTTTTTCTTTTTTGCTTCATTATTCTATTATTTTCATTATTTTTGTCTTCCTTTGTTTTCTTTAACACCCAAGGAAAATTTTGGCAGATGTTAATTAACAGTACATTTCTTGTGCCTTTGTAAAACTCTGTTCTTTGTTTTTTGTTTAGAACTGAGTGATTTAAAAAATATCTAAAATTATTTTTCCTTTTTTGGAAGCTTCCCTGAATATCCTTGGAAATGAGATAAGGCCCTTGGTGACAAGTCACAAATCTCTGGTAGGCATTGTGTCCATACGATTCCATACATCAGACTGTGGTGCAGTTGTTGAATATAGTTACAGCTTTGACTAGGCCAGCTAAGAATACTCCCAGGGAATGAAGCCACTCGTGGTTATCAGAATCTCCCTGCATTAATTTAAAGAGGAAAAACACTAACCTTGGAGTCCGAACACTTGAATCCAACACCAGATGTTCACTTACTAGCTTTGAATAACTTTGGCCAGTTCTTTTTTCTTTCTTTCTTTAAGTTCGGTTATGTTTTTAAGTTTTACAGTAACATGCAAATATGCAGTCATACAAAATATATATTGCTGAATGAGTGATTTTAAGTCGAACATCCTTGTAAAGAGTCATCCCAGGAAGCCTCTCTATGTTCTATCCCATTCAAAAGTCCTCCATCTCCATAAATAACTGTTATCCTGACTTTTATAGCAAAGAAGATAGAAGGAAGTTCTTGCTATAAAAGTCAGAATAGTGGTTATTTGTGGCCAAATTTGTAACCTTATGGTCTTCATGGGAGTAATGCAGGGAGTAATAGTAGCACTAATTAACTCGCACTGGTATTTGGAAAAGCAAGGCATAAAAACAAACACACAAGATAGTATGTTCAAGGGCTCTACAAACTATAAAGATCCTTACCAAGAGAAATGGTTCCTCTTTGACTTAGATATTCTCAGGTAGGGGGTCTGGTCTAACTGCAACACATGAATCTGGCGAGAAGTGTTTGCTAATCGCTCTTATCATTCATATTTATGTGCTGGGAGCTGCGGGGAGTTAGATTCTAAAGTGTTTTATACTGTTATTTATCAAGTAGGAAGATAATTACGTGTAGCAACTGGGAAACATAAGTGTTAATAAAAATATGTTTATTGTAGACCTCTTATACTTTAATATGACATTTTCCACTAGACCTTCACATTTTTTCCCCAAACTTCTGATATTTAATGTTCATACTTTAATTCCCACAAACATGGGTACAGAGCTCCAGAGGTCAAAATCCAAGAGGGGAGAAAATGAAGCTTTGCTGAATAAAGTTATTTACATAGTTAATCAGGAGCTAAAACCCAGGAGAAATGCAAATCACCTTGTTTCCAGAGAGAGAACAGTAGTATAGTCTTTGGCCAGCATTCACACCCCAGAGACAAACAAAAGCTTTGACTTTCTTCCCTTGAACTTCTTTTGTGTATGTGATCTTACTTGGTTTCAGTTTTCAAGTTTATAGAAATAATCTTCTGGGTGAACCAAGGTCAAAACAGCAACCCGGGGTTTAACTGCTGATCAAGCAAACAGGATGTCCAAATATTTCCCCGAAGCAATAAACCACCAGTTAATGGTGTCATTCCCTCCCATAATGCCCTCTTGGACCAACAGGAAATGTACCTTCATTTTGCTGGCCATGGCTTGTAGTATCCATTTTAAACACTATATAAAAAGGATCACATCAGGATTTCTAGCTCCATTCAAGGAAGAAACTTAGTGAAATACAGGCTCACTCTAACTCTCTTTTACTCAACTGTTACATGATCTGGGTGGCTCCTTTATTAAAAAAAAAAAAAAGAGAGAGAGAGAGAGAGAGAGAGAGAGACAGTAGGGAACACCAGAGGACACCAGGCTACAATTAGAAGTCCTTGATTCTAGTCTGATTTCTGCCTCTAGGCGTTATTGTACAAGTGACTTTAAAACACCAGGTAAAATCCTAAAAGCTTTGATTTAAATTCTGAACACCATTTTTATAACCTCCCCGCTTGAAAAGGTTTTGGCTACAGATTATAAGAGGGTGTATGATCAAAATGAACCGTGGGGAGGACAGAAGTAAGTGAAAAGACAACACTCTCAAAGGGTTTGAAGGGATGGATAAAATCTTAGTGGAAATGCTTTAAGAAATGTGCAGTAGTCCTTTAAAAATTGGCACTCCTCCAGTGTCTCGCTGGTGCCTGAACAATATTGTTCACCTAACTAAGCTTTATGGTACATTTTGTCAAAAGTTATCTTCGGTTCATTTGTTTTGATGGTAACTACATGTCTTGTGGTGAGCATTTCATAATGTATATAACTCTCTAATCACCATCTTATACACCTGAAACTCATAAAATATTCTATATCAACTATACCTCAATTAAAAAGTTATTAAATTTATCTTTGCTTCATGTTCGATCACAAAGTTGGAGCTTTTCTTTTCAGATTATATAACATTACTACCCCTTTGCTAGTCGGTTCTCCACACCTGATAAAACTACTTGACTTCTTCTCTATCCTTTTAGGACCTCAGGTCCAGGCTCATCTGATTCTCCTAAACCAACCTCTCTCTTCCTCAGATCCTGGCTTTTAAATTTTAACTCCTTTCCTAGGCTGAAATCCATGGTTACCTCTTTTGATGCTCTCTTCTCTAGCATTTCTAGAATTCATTACCTCTTTGTTGTTCTTTGATGCAAATTCTCACTTCAACAAGCCCTGTTTTCCCCTGTGTTTAAGCTAGCAGGCTTCCAAAGAATATTAAGAAAAATCGAGAAACAATGACCAAGTACACTGCCAATGTGAGTAAGCCCAATTTAGTGGATCCTTGTCTATTCCTTCATCCTTCTCCCATTACATTTTCATAGTGACTATTCTTTTTTTTCTTTTTTTAATTTTTATTTATTTATGATAGTCACACACACAGAGAGAGAGAGGCAGAGACACAGGCAGAGGGAGAAGGAGGCTCCATGCACCGGGAGCCCGACGTGGGATTCGATCCCAGGTCTCCAGGATCGCGCCCTGGGCCAAAGGCAGGCGCCAAACCGCTGCGCCACCCAGGGATCCCCATAGTGACTATTCTAAACTTCCTGTGTTTTTAAATGTCTGATCAGCTGTTTCTCCAGGTGATCATCTACTTGAGTAGCTCGGTTTATTCATTCAACATCACTCCCTAGCATGCTCATCATGATTACTGGGAGTTTTTCCATATTTGTTAAATACTTAATCTTATCTCTTCATTACTCACAGCTCAAAACCTCCTCTTCTACTTGACCAAGGTACCAGTTTCTGGTCTACACATCTCAGTGTCCCCTATTTTCAACCATCACAATATCCACTTCACTGATTCAATATTTCACTGACTCTTCAAACAAACTTTTCTTCTTTTCTTTTGTTCCTCTCCCTTTAAACATTTTCTATTACAAAAATTCCAAATGGACTGATAAATATAAATGTTAGGATGAAAAAAAAAAACAACCTATGCTCTCTCTTCTTGCCCTCACTTTCACTTAACTTAATGAAACTCTAGCATTTTCCGTTTCAAATCTATTTTTTAAAAATATTAAAAAGTAGAGGAAAATTAGGCTGAGAACTTTTTTCCTAATCCAGTTCTCCTTTTTCTCCACATAGAGGTAACTAGTATGCATTCTCAACTTAGTACCAATTTTCTCAGCATGTTTTTATAATTTCAATACACATATATTTGTTTATGAAAAATATATATAGTATGGTATGGAGAAAAACCATTTCCCAAGACATCCATCCATGTCCCAGTCCTCAGGACCTCTGACTACCTTATCTTACACCGTAAAAGGGACTGCACAAATGTGATTAAAATTAAGGATTTAGTAGATGTGATTAAGGGTAAAGACCTTGAAGTGTGGGGATTATCACAGATTGTATGAGTTGGTCCAATCCAATAACATGAGCCATTCAAAGTAGAAGAGGAAGACAGAAGACTGGATCAGAGAGATGCAAGATTCAAAGGACATTGTCACTGTTTTCCTTGAATATGGAGAATGGGATTTGAAGAAGGGGACAGAACCAAGGAAGGAAGTGTCATCTAGATGCTAAGAATCACCCTCAGTTTACAGCTAACCTCAAGAGAGAGACCTGAGCCCTAGGACCTAGAGGGACAGAACCCTGTTAACAAGCTACATGAGCAAGTGAATAGAATCTCCACTGGAGCTTCCAGAAAGGAACACAGTTTGCCAATACCTTGATTGTAGTTCCTGGGGACCTACATTGGACTTCTGATGTGCAAAACTAATTAACTGTGTTGTTTTAAGTCACTAAACTTGTGATAATTTATGATTACACAGACAATGAATACATATTGCAGTGTTCTGTGGTTCAATGCTATAAAAAAGTATACATCCTTCTGCTTTACATTTTGGGGATTAACCGAGATTGATAGATGTAGCTCTGGTTAGATTTATTGTATGTTCTATGATGTTTTATAAATATTCCACAACTTATTTGTTATGCTATTTATTGATATGTTTATGTTTTTTCTGAATTTTTTATTATTAATAATTTTTCAAAGCTTTTTTCCCAGCTTTATTGAGATATGATTAACAAATAATTGTTCGAGATTGAACAACATGATTTTTAGAGTGTACAATATGATATTTTAATGGACATACACATTGTGAAATGATTAGCACCACCAAGTTAATTAATACATTTATCACTTTTCACATAGTTAGTATTTGTACTCTTCCAGTGAGGACACATAGACCTCTTTCTCAGCAGTTTTCAAGTATATAATAGAGCATCGAGTATAGTCACTATGCTATATTTTAGATCCCCAGAACTTACTTCTTTCTTTATTTATGCATGAATTTCTTCTAATTATACATACAAGTGGCATTTCTGAGTCATACAGTATATGTGGATCATGAACTTCACTAATTATTGCTACTTTGCCCTACAAAGTGTACCAATTTATAATTGCATTGTTGGTGGATGAATTTGTTAGTCTTCCTCTTTGCCAATATTTGATTTTTGTCAAGACTTCTTAATTGTTGACCATCTGATGAAAATGAAAAGGATATCCTTGTATTTTCAATTTGCAATTCTCTGATTACTGGTGGGATTAGTTAAGAAGACTTTTGGGTTCTTCTTCACTGAATTTCATATTTACAATCTCATTGTACTATTGGATCATTTTCTTTTTTCTTACTGATTTGTGGTTATTTATACATTCTGGATATTAATTCATTGCTATTATAACTTCAAATTGTATGGATTTTCTTTCTATGTTATTGATAGTACCTTTTCTTGAAATTATGTTTTATATTTAAAATAATCATATTGGGATCCCTGGGTGGCGCAGCGGTTTGGCGCCTGCCTTTGGCCCAGGGCGCGATCCTGGAGATCCGGGATCGAATCCCACGTCGGGCTCCTGGTGCATGGAGCCTGCTTCTCCCTCTGCCTGTGTCTCTGCCTCTCTTTCTCTCTTTCTGTGACTATCGTAAATAAATAAAAAATAAAATAAAAAAACTAAAAAAATAAAATAATCATATTTATTAATGTTTTAAAATTATGAAGGTTTTTTCTTGTTTAAGAAATTCTAACCTGAAATTATGGATATTCCCTTTTCATTTTTTGTTTGTTTGTTTCTTTTACATGTACAAATGCTTAATCTATCTGGAAGTGATTCTTGTATTGTGTTAAGTATACATATTTTTTCCCAGATCAATCAACTTAGCACCACTTACTTATTTTCTTCACCAACCAATTTTAATGCCACCTCTGTGACACATCAAATTTCCACATATATGTTGGATCTTTTTCTGGACCCCCTATTGTGCTTCACTAGTTTGTTTTTACTCAAGTGCAAATATTGACTAACCTTAATTACTGTAATGTTAGAAATGTCTTGGTATCTATTGTGTGCTTTCATTTTCTTATTCTTTTTTTTCAAAACTGTGCTTGCTATTTTTGGCTCTTTGGTATTTCATATGAATTCTAGGAACTACTTGTCAAGTTTCAAAATAAATTATATTGGTATTTTAGTTGGAATTGCAATCAATTTAGTAGTTAATTGAAAGAAAAGCCACCTTTTATTATGTTGCTATTTCCACTCATGAACATGGCATATTTTGTTATTTGCTTAACACATATTATGCTACATTTATATCTAGATACATTATGCACTATTTTCTAACTGTTTATTGCAGATATCTAAAAATGCTAAAAATTTATTTTTGTTGAGCATTTACCTGGCAACCTTACTGAATTTTTATACATTCTAACAGTTTATTGAGTCACTGGATTTTTTTCTAATAAACGATTATATTGAAAACGGCTACTGTAATCCTTATGCCTTTTATTTTCAAATCTATTACTTCACTTTAGACAGCGGTTCAATGTTAAACACAAGGGTACTAACAAAGATCCTTGAAAGGATCTTTGAAATTAACAGGTTTTCCTTTGTTTTATAGTTCTTAAATGTATAGATTTTCTTTTGTTTCCACTGTCCATAGAAAAGGTACATAAGCTACAAATAACTATTTCCTTAAAATGTGGTGAAATTTGTCTACAAAACTGTCTGAGCCTGGTTTTATTTGGGGGAAGGGTGATGGTGATGAATATTTTTGTTTGCTGATTCCATTTCCGAATTTAATATTAATTTATACATCTCTACTTTGTAATGAGTCCAATTGAGTAACATGTTTTTACCCAAATATTACCCATACCATACAAGCTTTAAATTACATGGGAGTATCTTGCTCATTGTATTCTCTTGCAGTTTTCCAAAATATTTATAATGCATCTCTGATAAATACATGATGCAAATACAGACATTACATTCTTGGGGCATTTTATTCCTCCCTCTCAAAATTCATTTATTGCTCTAAATTAATTACTCATATGGACTTCTCTCCTGAGCTCCTTTGCAGTGTTTTCAATTGTATCACAAAGACATTAAATCTGGCTAAACTTCCATTACCTAAATGCAATATTTCTCACATTAAACTCATTGCTACCACCACTATCACCCCAGGAGCACTGGCTCCTGAGCCAGGTCACTGATCATCTTAAGACAGTACTTGTGGCCATTCAGGGGCAGCCCTGGTGGCTCAGTGGTTTAGTGCCGCCTTCAGCCCAGGATGTGATCCTGGATACCTAGGATGAGTCTCATTCCAGGCTCCCTCCATGCAGCCTGCTTCTCCCTCTGCCTGTGTGTCTCTCTCTCTCAATCTCTGATGAATAAATAAATGAAATCTTAAAAAAAAAAAAGACAGTACTTGTAGCCACTCAGACTTTAATTGTTCAATTCACTCTTTAACTTTTCTATCCAGTCTCCAGAATTATGGAATCATCATAGAGTCTCCACACTTGTCTATTCCTTTCCATTCCCATTCAAACACCCCCAAATAGCACCTTAGCATCTCATCTTTTGAACTTCTCTGGCAGCCTTTGAACTTATCATACTGCTTCCATACAGTCCCCTTTTCTAATACATCTTGCTCATCATTCCCACATTAATCTCATATATGTTTGTAATTAAGGGTTTTGGAAGGATTGCACAACATTTTATGGTTTATGGAGCACATGTGAAATAGAAAAGGCATCACTGGCTCCATCTTTTTCAAATGCAGAACTGAAGTTTCAGATTCCTTTTGATATTCTGAGTCAATTAAAAATTAAACCAAGGTCGAGTTTATTCCTTTCACAATTCAGAACCCTGATGCCTCTGGGTTCTCTTATGATAGGAGCTATGATCTTTGCTATTGTCTCACATAATCTCAAATTCTGTGCTTTGGTGCATATGATACCTAAAAAATGCTGCACTGACCCAGAAATACAGCAGTGATGTACTCGATCTGGGAAGCATGTTAGGTGTCTCTGTTTTATTATCTCACTGAGAAAGGGACCACATTTGAACAAACTATTCTTCCTCCTTTAGTTACGAAAAAAAGATGTCCACCCCCCAAAAAAGTTAACATAGGGTTAACTTGGGAGAAACTTTAGTACCAGCAATTTTAATAGAAAGATAAATTGGAAACAATGAGATTCAATCTTGCCTACTTCTACGGTTTAATTCTGAAAAGAGATGAAAGAAAAATAATGAAAACACCTACTCTTGGTGAAGTTATCCTCACCTCTCACGCACACACATACTTAATTGGTTCCATGATTTATAATGTGTGCTTTTAACTCCTTTTCTACCCACTTATAAGATTACAAATATTAATCATTTTCCATGGTCAATTCTAGGGATTAAAGCCTAGTACTGTGTATCTCCATAAGCAATATGACATCAGATGAAAATGTGCTCTGCTTTTTGTTTCTTCCACCCCCAGCTGTACATATATCATGTTCTGATCTGAAGAGAGAGGAATAAGAGCATCTCTAATGAACTATGCTAGAAAATCAAACAGACAAAAAAAATAAAAAACAAAGATAAAAATCTTCTTTGGAAAAATCAAATCTATGAAAAGCTCCCAGAGAATGAATATTCTTGTATACATAGACTCCAGTTCAAGATATCAGAGGAGAATCTTTATAGTCAAGTCACTGAAGTCAAGAAAGCAGTAATTAAAAACCCACTAAGGTGGGCCAAAGAGTCAAATGGCCCTGGCGATATATAATAAATATAACTGAGCTTCCCTAAGGTCAAACACTTGTTCCATTCTTATTTTAAACATAATCCAGGAGGGCATCTCTGTTCTTCAGACTAACTCTAGTAGGTGGATGGAAGAGACTAAGGCAATAGATGGATGAAGCTGCAAAGCAAGCACGTGTGTGCTATTTAAAGAAGTTGTTTATATTCAAAGTTAAAAAAAAAAAAGATACCTATTTTTCCCCAGCTTGTCAGCCAATTATGTAAAATCTATTTTCTTTACCTGAGTAAAATGAGAAATTCAGAACCATCCCAGATATGAGAATATGGGCCAACCTTTTACACATGAGAAAGGTAGCAGTTGAGGGAATCATATATGTAACACCCTATAAAGTCAGGATAAACTCGGTTATTCTGTAGTAATAGACAACTCCAACATTCGGTAGGGGAATGACAATGAAAATGTATTTTTTGCTCATTCTACATATTGTTTATAGAGAAATGGCTGTCAGGAGAATTTGCACATCAAAAATTAAACAGAGATGTAGATTAAAGGAAGCTCCATCTCAAGATATACTTCTAGGACCATTCAGGCAGGGTAAGGAAATACGGCATACCATGCCCTAGCTCTTAAAACGTCTGCCTGGAAGTGATTCTCATCACATTCATTCCCATTTCATGGCTTAAATTCAGAAGGAGCAAGTACATGCAATCTTATCATATGCCAAGACAGGAGAAGAATTTGGATAAATGTGAGCAGGCTTAATGACCCCATTTCACTTCATAAAAATTGTGTAAGTCATATCTTTACTATGAACCTCACCCAAAATATCAATATTGCTCTGGACAGGAGCTACTCTAGAGAGAACAGACAGAAAAGAAGATGGGTGTGAATGCTACATACCACAAAAGTATCTCCTAAAATGATTCAGGAAATAGAAATATGGCTGATATCCAATTCTATTTTATTTAGTCTTTTGCTTGGACTTTCTTCCTTCCTTCCTTTTCAATCAATCAACAAACCTCTTCCTGGTCTATACTCTTGGTGTTTTCTTTCTCATATTTTTAAAATATTTCACTTTCAATCCCCTACTGTTACCTTATGAATTTTTTGGAACAAAGTGATATATTCAGTAAAGTCCCTTGAGATATTTTCAAAGCTTTAAATGCCTTAATGACATTAATTCATTAATTCTTTTCCACTCTAAATCATTCTAGGACTTACTAGTTTTGAGCCTTGACTATATTAGGGCAAAGAAAATAAAGATTTAATTTCTGCCTGTGTAGAAGTAAAACTTCTCCTAGAGAAACAGCACATAAACAATGAACTACCAGAAGAAAAAAATAAGAAGAAAAAAGTCCAACATAATATTGTTTCAAGTCCCTATTGTTAATATTAGCTACTGGCATATTCTTAAACCCCCACTGATCATATATGAACAGAAATAGTGTTAAAAGAGGTGACAAAATGGGCTCTTCTGAAGCTTCCTGCTGATGCTCAGCTAATGAAGAACGTAAAAGAGATATGTCAGCAAATGCAGAATGAAACAAAGCCTTTAGAGGTAGAGAAATAAGTACTTTGCTCAAGGGAAGAGAAAAAAATATTACGTTTTCTTTCAGTTATCTACATAGAAGCAAAACTGAGTTGTTTTCTGTTTTTGTTTTTGTTGTTTTTACTTAGTTATCATAGGTAATTGCAGATACTAAGGAATCAAGCCAGCCACACTAAATTAATCAGAATTGTTTGCTCCACTCTTTTGTGCATATACTAAAACACCTACCTGAGCTTTTTTATTTCTTTATACAGCTACACGTTGTTACCTTTAGCCCTTTACCTGAATCATGTTCGAAAATTGTGTGTATGATATTTTTTTAAAAATTCTCTCTCCATCCTCTGGAGTCTCCTGCAGTGACTGGCTGCCTTGTCTGTTATTACTGCTTCACTAAAGGCTCAGAGGACCATGTGCTTTGGCTGCTTCCAGAAAAATGAATTTGCTGCAAAAACAATTTTTTTTTTTAATTCTGACATGGGCCTGAGAGGCTGTGTGAGTACCTGAAGGTACCATCTAATATATCTCCCTGACATTGTCAGTGGCTACAAAAAACCTAAAGCTTTAGTTCCACACAATTTTCAAGCAAAGAACACTTGGGTGAAGATGTAACAGTTCATGTTAGTCTATCACAATCACATCTCCATTTGGAGATTCAGCTCAGTGCTCCAGAGCATGCTCTCGTGGAACTAGAAGTCAGAATTTATGATGTACAAGTTGTAAAATTAGAAAATGAGGTGAGAGAAGATATAAAGTACATGAGGCCACTCTACCAGGCCATCCAGTTTCAAGGCCACTTTATGACTCTGCTTATCTACTGAGTATATTAACAGAGGCCATTAGATTATAATCACCTATGAGTTTCTTCAGAGCAGTGCGTCACCACCATCCGTCACAGTAGTGGGTAAAAGTAACACTACATTGCAAGGAAACCTGAACCAACATGCTTTCATTAAGTTTCAAAATGAAATCTGGGACATATTATATTAGTGGATATGACTTTTTTGGTTCTTTTAAAATTAGAGAGGTACCATTTCTTTGGGAAGCATAAAAATACTATTATTCAACAGAGACAGTTTCACTATGATTTATTTATTTATTTATTTATTTATTTATTTATTTATTTATTTATTTATTTATTTATTTTAAGTAAGCTCCATGCCTGGCATGCAGCCCAATATGGGGCTTGAACTCAGGGCCCTGAGACCAAGACCTGAGCTGAGATCAAGAGTCAGACACCTCACCGACTGAGCCACTCAGGAGTCCTTTACTATGGTTCCTTCTAGGTTATTTTATTCCATTCTAAATAGGCAATATTTTCATGATCACCACCATTCTGAGATATACATTTAATATTGTTCAAAATATTATGGTAGCATAAGCATTGGAATAACAAGCTAGCTTGGGAGAATCATGGCCCCCTAGGAGCTGATAACCTAAGTTCAGTCTGACATCAAGTCCCATCTGTGATGATCACTGACTAAAGTATAGTGCTCAAGTAGTGATGGAGTTTCTTGAGATTATCAACTTCACCCCTTCACCCGTCTGCTTTTCTACACGCGAAACCACCCCCCTTGGTACTCCCTTTTCACCTAACTTACAAAATGCTTCGATTATTAAGGACATGACTGCTTACACCCAGGTCAGTCATTATCATTTTCTGGAACTTTAAAAAAATTCTCTTCTAAAAACAAAAGCAGAAGTGAGGAGAAAAGGCTAAGTGTTTCTGCAACCTATCCATAATAGAACTGCCCATCCCTTAAACTCCCCACATTTTAAAAAGACGAAAGAAAGAAAGAAAGAAAGAAAGAAAGAAAGAAAGAAAGAAAGAGAAAGAAAGGAAGGAAGGAAGGAAGGAAGGAAGAAGGAAGGAAGAAGAAAGAAAGAAAGAAAGAAAGAAAGAAAGAAAGAAAGAAAGAAAAAGAAAGAAAGAGAAAACGTAAACAGAAAAGCAGACAGTCTTTACAACCGCTTTCTCTCCATGTTCTTGCCTGTTCACACCTGATCTGAGAAGCCTTTTACAAATCACTTTACTGACCCTGGCTTTTTGACAACACAAGATCAAAGCCTCTCCAGCTTTGGAGTAACTTTGCCGCATAAATAAGTAGAGCACTGGTACACTTTGGGGCTATATAAAGAACCTTTGGCTGAGCAGTAAAACTGAGTTATTTTTACAGAGGCTGATGTCAAGGGCTAGAGCCAAAGACTTGGAATATTACAATAGGCCAAAAACAAGCGAAAACAAACAAACAACAACAACAACAACAAAAAACAACAATTAGCCAAGGTCTTTGTGATATTTACGTTTAAAGCCTATACCAGCAGGACGACACTTACGAGGTTTATCCAAGTGAGTACACCAATTCTAAGTAGAAGGGTCAGCATAGTTCATCAGTGTTCATCCCTCTCTTCATCATTTATGGGTTCCCTGTTGAACTCTGAATGTTGTCTGAGAACTGGAAATGTGCAACATAAATCTTTGCTGGTCTTTTATCTTTTTATTTATTTTTTTAAAGATTTTATTTATTTATTCATGAGAGGCACAGAGAGAGAGGCGGAGACATAGACAGAGGGAGAAGCAGGCTCCTCACAGGGAGCCCAATGCTGGACTCCAACCCCAGACCCCAGGATCACTCCCTGAGACAAAGACAGATGCTAAACCGCTGAGCCACCCAGGCGCCCCTTTGTTGGTCTTTTAAAATGAGACTTCAATTGATCATCTCAAGGAAAAACAGTACTGGATGAATTCCATCCAGGAACCCCAAATATTGGTAGAATGAAAAATATATTCTCAGAGTATGGAGAAATCTTTTCTAAGCATGATCTTTCTTTATTGAAGTACAAAGGTTTCTTTCATAATTGCTAACTGTGCTTAGTTTTATTCTTATAAGAACCAAATTTTTAGTGAAATGGAAGCCAATATCTTTGTGAATCTCTCATCCTTCCTTTCCTTTCTTCCTGTCACTTGCACCTCCTTTGCCCCATGCATCTGCAGCACATGCACATAAAACTTATATCATCTCACACATTATTTCCTAGCAGTTTTTTTTTGCATGCATTATTTTCTGCACAAAAGAGTTTATTTCCCGAATATCTGACTCATATTTAGAATCTACCTGTCTGTTGTTTTCTAAAATGCCTTCCAAAAATAAGTGCATCTAAAATAATTGTTGACGAGGCACCTGGATGGCTCAGTTGGTGAAGCGTCTGCCTTCAGCTCAGGTCATGATCCCAGTGTCCTGGGATCAAGTTCTACATCGGACTCCTCATTCAGTGAGGGGAGTCTGCTTGAGATTCTCTCTGTCTTGCTCTCTCTCTGGCCCTCCCTCTGCGTGCTCTCTCTCTCTCTCACTCTCAAATGACCAAATTGCTCTTTAAAAAAAAATCATGGGAACACTTAGCAGGAAGACAAGAGAGAAGTGGAAGAAGAAGATGGAGAAGGAGGATAAGATGGAGAAGGGAAGGGGGAGGAGAAGGAGGAGGAACAGGAAACGAGGAGGAGAAGCAATGGTGATAAGTATATCTACACCACAAGTGAATGGAGAAGCAAGGATAATGTAAGATAAAATTCAACTAACCAAGTAGTAGTTCTTATCAGGAATCTTCACTGGCTTGTGTGGGATGGAAAAAGAAATAGTAATGAGGAAAGGGAGTTGTCAAATCCCTGCTGAATCCAGTGATCCATTCTTATGTCTTTCCAACCATTGCAGACATTCAAAAGATAAGGAATAGATGGCAATACAAAAAGAAAAATAGTTATCATATTAAGCAATAATGTATGAGAGTTTTTTGTCTCTTCAAATATTTTAACAATAACTATTTTAAAAAAAACTTTAAAAATACCACTCTTATGGTATGCTTCACTGGGCAGGATGCCTACAGTGAGGGCAAAACATCAAAGCAGTATCCCTGAGACGTTAAGAGTGAGAGGAACTTGAAAAAGCTTGACATCAGGTGATTTTTTTAATTGCCACAGTATATTGTCATCACCATTATGGGCATGTTTTAAAGAGGAAGGAATACATGGGGCTTTCCAGAGAGTCAAATTTCATTACCCAAAACAATTTCTGAGTCAATTTTTATACTTCTATCAAAACCACTTAAAATAAATGTGGTCTCATAAACAAACTTTTACCTGGATTACCAAGGGGGTTTCAGTGTGAGGATGGGGAGTGTGGTTCAGGGCTCATACCCCAGGAAAGGGTGGAGAGGAAGGGGAAGTAGTCTTCTTTAAAATTTTGAATAATCTTTATCCCCAAATAAGTGAGACTTTGTCAATGTAGGCTAGGGGTCTTCAGTAGTAGCTAAAGGTACTTCCTTAGATATCAGGTCACCTTTTACTACTAACCACATAAACCTGGAGAAAAGAAGAGTCCATATAAATCCTCCATAAGCAACCACTCTCACACTCACACATTTGTCATCACTCTGTGTGCAGAGCAGAGTAGTCTTATTGTTCAGGAGCTTCTGAACAGAACTTTTTCTAAACACACACACACACACACACACACACACACACACACCAGAAAATGAATGAAAATTTCTCCCGTATTCCTTCTACTCCCGCAAATCAGTGATAAACAAATACTAGTAGTGCCAATGATTCTGTAGTTATAAATACCATTATGTCATTTTGATGTCATTGGAGATCGAGAATACAAACAAGATGGAGGGACAAATGGTTTTAAGAACTTGAAGGGCCCCTAAGTTATCTGTTTATTTCAAGAAGTGTTGCAAATGGGAAAAGGAAAGCTCTTCAGAGGAAATTTGTTTCCTCAGTATTCTTTCACATAAAAATAAACCAAAATATCAACTTCATTTTAAAAGCTGCTATATACACATATGTGCACTTAACCTCTATATATGCAACAGTCCTGGAGGAACTTTATATCTATGTTCCTTGGTACTATTATCATCTTTCAACCCAGGATGCTCCAACAAAGTGATTGGCACATAGCAGAGGTTCAAAGTTTTTTTTTTTTCTTTTTAATGTACCTGAGCTGTAACTAGAGTGGATATACGTACCCACATACATACAGTTATTGAAGTCATTATAAAAGTGATTAATACCCCCTCAGAGATCATTCAGTTTCCAAAGTATTTGCCAGAATGAGTGGGCCCTGAGACCACAGGGGAGCTGAAGGCCGGATAAGGTCCAGTTTCCACCTCCCTGTCACAGCCCTGCACACTATTATTATTTACTGAAGGCCAGTGATTTGCTTGGCACTGCATGGTTTGCAGGGGGAAGCTCTGTCTCTGCCCAGTGGGGTTTGAAGAACAAGGCTTGTAAGACATAAAAGACAAGTAAGAACTGGCAAGACTGAGGAGCAATCTAAGCCTGTGGCTTAAAATACCATTAAAATAATCATTAAAACCAGGCGTCTAACACACCCCATGATCTAGGCCAAAAACAGAGAAAATGTAAGATTTTTCATCCTGTAACCACAGGCTCTTTTTGTAATTGGTAGGCATCGGGGAAAGGAGGGATAAAATCCTTCCTAGATATTCTAGGAGAGAGTAGTATGGTCCTGAATATTGTTATTATATATCATGTGCCCACAGTGTCATGGCTAACGTTGAGTTATATACAAGAGTGATACATGATTGAGATAGTTTCAATGGGCCAAGCAATATTCGCCATGCTATCCAGGATATGACTTGCAAAGCCTATTACTTATTGAAGACACTGAAGCCCAAGCTGACATCCCATAAAATACCATGTAAGGGTCAGAGATGACTTCATCATCTAAAGAAAGACATGTCCTCCAAATGCTAATTCCACGACTATGGAAAGCATGTAAGTTTTCCTGGGGAAAGATGTCAGGATGTTGTGTTAGGCATAATAATAACTTCCAAAGAAGCGCATGGCTTAATCCCCAGAACGTATGACTATATTACATTAGGTGGCAAGAGCATCTTTGCAGACGTGAGTAAGGATCTTAATATGTGGAAATTATCTTCAGTCACAATGGTCCTTACTATGGGGAGGCATGAGGGTCAGAGCAGAATAGATGTGAGGAAGGAAGCAGAGCTGAAGTGCTGTGAGAAAGGGACCACAGGTGAGGAATACAGGAGGCCTATAGAAGCTGGAAAAGACAGGGGAATGAATCCCCCCCACTAGAACCTTCAGAATGAATGCAGTCCTGTCAACACCTTGGTTTTAAGACTTCTGACTTCCAGAGAAGTAAGATAATATATGTGTTTTGTTCTAAGCCACTAAGGTTACGGTACTTTGTTATGGCAGCAATGGGAAACAAATATAGAGGGATTTAAAAAAATCATCCTTTAAAATGATCTCGTGGTTATAGGATGAAAACATCCTTTAAAATAGACATTCCTAAAAAAAAAAAAAAAAGACATTCCTAAGGTTCTGTTGCATATTCTGAATGCTTCAGGAAGCATCCAAAGACACTTTAATAGTGAACAGGTCTTCCACATTTTCCAAGAACTCATTAACCTGTGACTATAAGGTATGTTAATAGTATTTCTATGTTTAAGACACTATCTATAGAAGTTCCGGAAAATAGCACTTCTCTCTCCCAAATGGCTCTGTGCTCATTCAGAACACTCCAGGAAATGTGCTACATATTGTAGAAGGTTGGTTTAACATTAAAAAAATTAGTCATTCAGGCTCATCATATTAACAGAATAAAGAAAAACACCATATGGTCATCACAATAAATACAGAAAATAAAAAAGACAAAATATGATACCTATTCATGATGCAAACTTTCAGAAATTAGGAACAGAACTGGTTGATAACAACCAATTATCAGCCTTTGATGGAAAAACAATTATACTAATATTATTTTTAATGAACAAAGAAGCAATGCTTTCCCACTGAGACGGGAAACAAGGCAATAGTTTCTACTCTCACTATTTCTACTAAAAATTTGCTGAAGATCCTAAGCTAATTCACTAAGAAGAGAAAAAAATAAATGGCATGTATATTGCAAGAAAAGAAATAAGACTATTTAGAAATGACAATCATCCAGCTAGGATATTCCAAATAATTTACGAAACAAGCTAGAAGCTACTAGGCAGGTTTATCAAGGTCATGGGAAAAATTAATGTAGAATTATAAACTATTTTTCTATATAGCAGCAATAAACCATTGTAACTGAAATAAAAATAGCATTTTGACTGCATTCAAATATCTAAGTATAAATTTCACAATATATGCGTAAGACGTGTTCACTGAAAACTACAAAACATTGCATAAAGAAACTACAAAACAATGCTTAGAACTAAATAAATGGAGAATTATAACATGGCTATAAATTAGAAGACTCAATATTGTTAAAATGTCTATAATTTTATCTGTAAACTTAAAACGATCCCAACCAAAATAACAGCGGGCATGTTTTTTAGAAACTGATGAAGTAATTCTAAAATGTATATGGGTATTTAATTAACCTGAAAGAGCAATTCAGTAGGAGAAAGGATAGTCTTTCATACAAAGAGGGAAATAGGGTAAGAACAAATATTTATTAATATAAAAAACAAACCTTAACTCTTACCTTCCATCATGTAAATATTAACTTGAAATGGAGCAGAGAACTAAGCATACAAATTCAAAATATGAAACCTTCAGAGAAAAGCACAGGAGAAATTCTACAACCTTGGAATATGTTAGGATTTCTTAGATGAGTCATAGCACTTCGAAAGATACTGATGAGAGAATAAAATAGTCAACAGACTGGAAGAAAATATTTTCAATGTATGTATCTGACATAGGAATTGTATCTAGAACACACAAAAAAAACATGAAATTCAATTGCATATCAAATAATCCTATAAAAATACGCAAACACTGTTCTACACACTATCAGACACGTCACAAAAGAAGGTATACAAATAGCCAATAAGCACCTAAAAATAGGTTCGGCATTGTTACTCAAGGTAATGAAAGTGATTTAAACCTACAGAGAATAAATAAATAAATAATAAACCTACAGAGAGATACACCCTGGAATGACTGACTAAAATTAAAAAAGAATCTCAACACCAAGACTTAGCAAGTATGTGAGACAATCACTACTCTCACATACTGCCAGTGGGAATGAAGAATGGTACAATTCCATTGGAAACAGCTTGTGGGTCACTTATAAAGCTAAGCATTCATTTACCATGGGACATAGTGATCCAATACTACATATTTAACAAAAGTAAACATAAACATCTTTCTGCAAAAAGATTAGTGCATGAATGCTCTTAACAGCTTAATTCGTTATGGCTCCATGTTGGAAACAACCCAGTGTCCATCAATAGGTGACTGAATAAACAAATTATAGTATATCCATGCAAAGAAATACTAATCAACAATTAAAAGGGATAAGCATGCAACAATGGGGAGGAATCTCAAAAACATGAGCTGAGTAGTAAAAGCTTTGCACAAAAAGTATGCACTCTGAGCTTTTAATTACATGAAACTCTAGAAAAGACGAGTCTAATTAGTGTCTGCCTCTGGCCAGAGGTTAGCAGGGAATTGTCTGGAAGGGGACTAAATCATCGAGGGTAAAAGAACTATTCTACCTCTTGCTTGTGGAGGTGTCACACAGATAGATACACTTCTCAAAATTAACAAGATGTACACTTAAAAATTGGTGCAATTTGGGGGATCCCTGAGTGGTTCAGCGGTTTGGCTCCTGCCTTTGGCCCGGGGCGCAATCCTGGAGTCCCGGGATCCAGTCCCGTGTCAGGCTCCTGGCACGGAGCCTGCTTCTCCTTCCTCCTGTGTCTCTGCCTCTCTCTTTCTCTCTCTATATCTATCATGAATAAATAAGCAAATAAATCTTTTAAAAAAAGAATAAATTTTTAAAAATTTGGTGCAATTTATTTTATGTAATTTACACATCAATAAGGTTGATATGTTTTTTTTTAAATCTTCCTAATACCGAAAAACATAAACATCTATGAAGTCCACATCCTCATACTCTACCTGTGTCTTCATGTCAGAGTTGTTGGCTGTAACCCATTCTTGGATGAGTTCCTTTTCACGTGGTTGGTGTCCAAACAGTTTAAGCGAATAGAATCCTGAGCGCAGAGGGACCTCCTGAACCCTCCAGTATGTTCAGCCATATGAGAATTTCCAGAAAGTATAGGATTCTTTTTCTACTCAGGCCTTTATGACAGGTATTCAAGCCTGCAGCCTAAGGACTAAAAGCTGGTGACAAAAGGTTGGTATTTAAAGAATGACGGAAACAGGAAGAAACAAATGTCTGGAGAAAGTTTTTAACAGACCTTCCAGTGATGAGTGATTTCCAGTGACCAGTATGTTGCTACATCAAAGTGTCCCTGAATGCCTTTGAAGGAGGTTATTTCTGTCTACTCAAAGATGTTATGAAATGCTACACTTGGTGATAACAGTTACTACTTTTCCACCCCCTCATTGGTATAGAATTACAACACAAGGGGATAACAATTAAATATTATTAGAGCCTGTGGTTTCCATGGTAAGAATACATATCTTTAAGACTTTAGAAACACTGAAAGTGGGTGGCATTGCTGAAAAGTTCACTATGAAATGACAACCAAAGTCATGAAAAAATAAATGGTCTTTCCATCAGATAATGGACATCGTGTCCAGTTAGAATGCTGTACTATCTTAAAAGGTTTTTTGACTTTCCAGATCTTCACTAATTTTTTTTAAAAAAAAAAATTTCCCTGAATCACCTCTGTGTAGACCAGAGTCGACACTGAACAACAGGCAAAACAGTAGGTCAATAAAATTAACTTTTTCTCCAGTTAATGATATACATTTCTTGATTATTTGTACAAAGTGAGGAAAGTCACAGGGATCTTCTAAAAATGGTTGAATATAAAAATGTCATTTCTATCATAGCTAAAATGCTTTTTGTGTGTGTGTGCGCGTGTGTACAGTTCATTTACTGTCCTCATTCCAGTGTCGTTTCATAAAATGATGCTCTCAGGGTAGCAGTAAAAAGACAAACATTAGATCCATAGAGAAAACCATATGAGATTAAGAGTTTTCCAGGAAAATGTCAAAGTGGACAGCAAATGTAAGAATAATGGAAAGATGACTATCTGGGGATCTTTGGGGACAGAAACTTCTAAGCAGCATCAAATACGTGTTATCATGATTCCTGCTGGTAACATGAGCCAACTTCAAAGCTTCCCTTGGTGGATTACGCCAAGAGGGGCCATTATCAGAAAGGAGTAGTTAATTAGAGTGAATTATTAGAACGATCAACCTGCCTTAAATGCAGGACAGCTGCTGAGTCACACTATAAAAATGAAATGGGACCAACCACACATATACCCATGTCGTTAATAATTTCTGTTTGAATTGGATATCTGATTTTTTAAAGTGACATTGGGGGGAAAAAAGTAATCACATTGTTTAGCGCACTTACATGATTCTTTCTTGATGAATGTTAATCATTCATGCTGTCAATCATTATGCTCTTATGGACATTTTAAACATTACAACCCCGGTTTTCTTGGTGCACTTCTTTTATTTCCATCATAAAAATAGCCATCGTCCTCAGATATACGTTTTAACTCTATCGGTAGTACTTGCAATACTTGGAGTCTCACTATCCACTACTTTATAAAGGGGAATTTAGACCGAAGGTCATGATATAATAAAATCATTTTCTTAGTCACTCTGGAAAGGAACTTGAAAGGAACAGGTGCATCGCCTGGGAGGAAGCCTGAGGTGATAGTATAAAGACTGCTTTACTGTCTTTCTTTCCTCTTTTCTTCTATCTGTTCTTTTCTCCCTCAGTAGGTTTCTAAAAATATCACGAGAAAGTAATCTGATGCAAACACATGCATCTTACTCTAGGAAAAACACAAACCTCAGTTATGAAGATGCATAATGACATCAGCAACTAATAAAAGAAGTCATGCTGCATTGCATTCTTTCCTCCATCCTCAGTGTGCACGCATCTGGGACCTTGATAAGCTGTCATAGGTTAAGGAAGTAAACAGATGTCGGCTGTTGATAACAATCTATGGTGAACTTTGAGAGCCGGTGGTGATTTGCCCGGTGGCTCCCTCCTTATCGGAATGCCTTTATAAATGCTCACCTGGGTAAGCGCTCCAGCCTGCCCGAGCAACTTTCATCTGGCATCAATCGTGGCCATAAAACAAGCCTATGAAGTAATATAACAGCCCAGGTGTCTACAATTTCCAACTTCCACATCACCTGACAGCATGCAACCGCCTTCAAATCAAGGCTTCCCTATCTCTATTTAAGGACAGTGAAGAGAATTCTAAGAGTTGTAGCCTAGTCCCGGACATGCTTATGGTTGAATGAAACACTCTTACTCATTTCCCAGAAAGTCAGCAAGCGCTGTGAGTGATCAAAGTGGAATGACATACTCGAGGAGTATAAAAGCAACTGGACTAATATCAGCAATGCAGCTTGCATAACCAGCAAATGCCTGATCTTGAAAAAGATTGTCTTGACTTGTGAATGTGTTCTTCATTCAACAGCTAGCAGAGTATGCTGGTGGTACCCAGATTTGTAAGCCTCAAATGTCTAGAGAGCTTTTACTTTGCTGGGGATAAGGCAGCAGTTACGATCAAAAACACTTCTTGTTGGGTCCATATTTTTGTCCTGGGTCTTAATACATGTAAATAACGCAGAAAAGTCGGTATTTATGTGGTTTTTTAAAGTTGGACAAAGAGAATTAGATGGAGGTGGTGGTTGCACAACATTGAGAATGTACTAAATCCACTGAACTGCATTCTATAAAATGGTTAATGCGAATTTCTGAAGAAAAGCAAATATCAAATTTTTGAGAGAAAAAAGAAGTAACTGAGGTATTAAATCCAAAACACTCTAGGGGAAAATTTTTAATCAATTAACTCACTCTACAAGCATTTTTTTGCACACTTAGTTAAGAGCCAGGCACTTTAGTATGGGGCTTAGAAAATTAAGGTACTTATATTCCCATGTCCTTAAATCTCCTAAGCATTTACGAAAGAATTCCTTCCTTCTTACTCTTCCTTCCTTCTTCCTCCCTCCCTCCCTTCCTTTCTTTCTTAATCAAATCTTCTGGGAGAGAAAAAAATCTTCTTTCCTGTTTTATCAAGCTGAGGGGCCCAGGGTTACTGAACCTGGATTCAATCCTGGCTTGCCCCCTTTCTAACTCAGCAGTTCTAAGCCAGGTTTTTAACCTAAGCCTCAGTCTTTTCATGTGAAAATGAAGATAATAAAATCATCAACCTCATAAACATATTTCAAGGATTTTATTAGAAAGTGCAGGTAAAGCATTGAGAATAGTACTAGTATTAGAAATAAGTTAATATCAGGCTTGATTCTTGCGATTATTAGTATGTGACTTTCATTCTTTATGTCAACTTGGCATTTTAAAACATACTTTGGATTCCTTAATTTCTTAGCACACTTCCATGATTATACAATATATATTTTAATGATGATCAATCAGCAGCTCTCAATTTTTTTTTCACTTTCTAAATTTGGCATATCTTGCTAGAATAGATGGACCTTGGAATGATAACAGGTTAAGAGCTAATTCCTTCCTTTGCCTTCAAGTTTTCCCTGAATATTGCTAAGAAAAACCTCATTGATTTCTAGTCAGCTGAGAAAATTTTGTTACCTCCTAAGTGAGCTTCAATACCATGCGAAATAGTCTTCAAGCTAGAGAAGGCTTGGGGAGAGGATAGGATAAAATAAATACATCTATCTCTAGTTGCAGCTTTTTTTTTTACTTTTTACTCTTTTGGAAAAGCAACTTTATTGAAGTATAATTTGCATGTAATAAGATGTCCTATTTCAAGGTTACAGTTGGTGAGTTTTAATAAATATTTACTCTTATGTATAACCACCACACCAATCAAGATATAGAACATTTCCATCACCCCCCAAAAATGCTCCTGTGCCCCGTGGCAGTCAACTCTACCTTATGCCTGGCCCCAGACAACTATCTGTTTTCTGACATTTATGTTAGCATAGTTTGGTCTAAAACAAAGGATTTGCAAACTATGGCCCATAAACCAAATGTGGCCTACTATCCTTTTTTGTAAGGCTCACAATCTAAAAGATATTGTAGTTGTTTTCCATGTTGAAATGTTTTGAAAGGAAAAGACAGAAAGAAAAGAATAATATTTCATTACACATGAAATATTTATGAAATTAAAATTTCAGTGTAAAAAACAAAGTTTTATTGAAATTCAGCTATGGTCATTCATTTACATACTGTCTATGACTACTTTTAGGCTATGATGGTGGAATTAAGTAATTGCCCATAAAGATTAAAATACTAGCTTCTTGGTCCTTTACAGAAAATGGAATCCTGTAGTATATATAGTCTTTTGAATTTGTATTCTTTTGCTCTGTGTAAGTTTTTGAATTCCATGCATACTGTTGCCCGTAACAGTAAATCAACCTTTTTGTTGCTTAGTAATATTCCATTTTTCAAGTACACCACAATTTTTTTTAATTCATTCACATCCCGATGTACATTTGAGTTTTCTCCATTTTGGGACTGTTATGAATTCATATGTTATAAGCATTCTGATACAAGTCTTTTTGTGCACATCTGTTTTCATTTCTCTTGGGAACCATACCTAGGAATGGACTCGTTGGATCACTTGATAAGGGTGTAGGTAACTATAAGAACAACTGTGAATGACAGTTCCCCTTGGGATCCCTGGGTGGCGCAGCGGTTTGGCGCCTGCCTTTGGCCCAGGGCACGATCCTAGAGACCCAGGATCGAATCCCACATCGGGCTCCCGGTGCATGGAGCCTGCTTCTCCCTCTGCCTGTGTCTCTGCGCCTCTCTCTCTCCCTCTGTGACTATCATAAATAAATAAATAAATAAAATTTAAAAAAAAAGAGTTCCACTTGCTTCTTGCCTTTTGCTAATAATGGCAAAACTTTAAAATGTGTATTCTTAGGGATTAAAATGGCAAGCATTTCCAAGCAAAAACACATACCCTAACTTGGGCTCACTTCTTGAATTATTGTTCTAACTTTTAATTATGCTTGCATTTCGACATTTCCTACCTTGTTTTCAGATAAAAATATTTTCCTTGGACTTCCATTTAACAAACATATGCCTTTAGAGATGGCTGAGATGTACTGTGTTTTTTCCAATTCAGGTAATGATACCATAGATTAGGGTCAGCATACATTCTCTGAAGGAGGTAGCTAAGCTTTGCAAGCTGCCATGCTCAGAGTTTTCTAAATAGTTTCCTTAGAAATATCAATTAAACACAGGTCTATCTGGCATAGTAAAGAATAGACAGCTTTCAAGACACAGCTACCACTCTCTTAGTGGGTGACAAGTAGGGCGATGCTGGGGTCTGCTCCTGCCAGTTCAGAGAGCTGATTATTAAACATTCATGAATTTTCTCAGATGAATGTTAAACCATTGATAGCTTGAGTGGGCCACAGTGGGAGTATCTACACCATTAAAATCAGTAAATGCTTTTTTTTCTAGAGAGCAGATTTACCTGTATACTACTGGCAGCAACCCTTCTGAATCACTAGTGCTTATGCAATCTGCATGCATAGACTTGATGGTACATGAGCTAGTATAAAAATAAATCCACCAATCACAATCCCCAGAGACTCTGGGAAACAACCTGCCACCCTGCTTTCCCATGACAATATGCAATATCCATATTTTTGTCTTGCTTGTAATCTAACTCAAAACTTAGAAATCCTCGTCATAAATTTAGAAATCCAATAAGTTTTTATAACCCATACCCAGAAGGCAGGAAAAACTATCAAATATGTGTATATCAGAATTGCTGCATATTTCTGGTCTTATTTTTCCTGTTGCTATACAAATATGCATTTTAATTTTTCCTTGACTGTAATTAGATTTAAAGTCTCCCATATTTTTTAGAGTTTAACATTTTGCCCTCACTGTGTGTATAACAATTTCAGATGATAACTTCTGTCTGATTTTTACTTTTGTGAATTGAGTTGGATTATTATACAGGTCAGTCACATGTCAAATCTGGCCCCCAATCACTGCCCTGCCATGAGCTTTTTAAAATATATATATATATATATATATATATATATATATATATATATATTTTAAGCGTTATAAATGAAAAAGAAAAAAGAGAAGGAGGAGGAAGAAGAATATAGGATGGCAATCATGTGGTCTGCAAATCTGGTCCTGTATAGAAAAAAAGGCTTGCCAAATCTGTGGTACAGAAAATCAACACAGTATGAACATTTTATAATCTATTTAACAGTTTGTATACTATGGCAATAATATAGGACGGTGGACAAATTTTATTCCCATATATTCTTTATTTAATGAGAGAAATAAGTGCATAGGAAAAAAAGAGCACAGGTTTAATGGAAATCTGCTTGTTTTCTCTCTTCAGACCTATCTTTCTCTCAACTTTTTTTCATTTTTTTTAAAATTTATTTTATGATAGTCACAGAGAGAGAGAGAGAGAGAGAGAGGCAGAGACATAGGCAGAGGGAGAAGCAGGCTCCATGCACCGGGAGCCCGACATGGGATTCGATCCCGGGTCTCCAGGATCGCGCCCTGGGTCAAAGGCAGGCGCCAAACCGCTGCGCCACCCAGGGATCCCCTTTTTTCATTTTTTATAGGTGAGAATGCCATGTTAGAATCAAGAGAGGCTGAATGAAGCAGGAAATAATTAATTCTCAATGTCTCTCACTTACAACCATGCAAACAGTCCTCAAATATTCATGAGTTCTAGATTTTTAACTTCTGTGGCAAGCAGGGTACCACAAATTTGTGATACAATTTTCTACATAGAAATTCTGTACTTTCAGTGTTTACCTGTTCAATTCAAATAATTTATTGAGGATCTGCTATACTGTAGGCACTATACTCCTGATCTGAAAGCAGTCCAGATACACATTTAGCTGTAATTTAAAAATTAAACATACAACTATACTGTAAATGATCCATCTTATTCAGCTAGTCCTCCAAACATCAATGTCTTCTCATATTTAACACTCTACCAGTTCAAATGATAATTTGCATTTACAAAGGAGATATCTGACTAACCCATTGACAGAAGAGACCCAAGATGGAAGTGTTCCTTTAATCTTACTACTGTTCTCTCAACCTTCCCAAGAAAGCAAATAACAGCCCCTCTGAGTGCAGGTAGCTATCGATGGTCATAAGTGCCAATCACAAAAGTTGGGGTCTTGGTTCTGCTTCATGTTACAAGCACCCCAAATCAAATGTATGTGACTTGCATGACATCTGAAATATATAGTTGGAGAGGCAGCAGTAAGAAGAACAGGGAAAGGCATTCAAGGGCATTCTAGACAGAGGGAATACAAGGGCAGGCTGGAGGCAAAAGGCATGGGCCAGCCTGAGGATCTGGAAGGAAGAAAGGCCTGCATGGCTTGTGTGCAGTGAGCAAAAGGACAGCAGTACAGGATGAGCTGGGCATGCACTGGACCACGTGTGGGCTTACAAGCCATACAAAGAACTTAGATATCACTAAAGAGCAATTTGAAATCATCAGGGTGTTTTAAGAAGTGAAAGGATCTGGAGTCCCTGGGTAGCTCAGTCAGTTGCACATTTGCCTTCAGCTCAGGTAATGACCCCAAGGTCCTGGGATCAAGCCCGACATCAGGCTCCCTGCTCAGTGGTGAGCCTGCTTCTCCCTCTCCCTCTGCTGCTCCCTCAGTTTGTGCTCTCTCTGTGTCCAATAAATAAATGAAATCTTTTTTTAAAAAAGTGATAGAATCTGATTATATTTTTGAAAATGCACACCCAGTGGCTGCTCTATGGCAACTGAATGAATGGTAGCTGAGCAGAAGAATGAGAAAGTCCTCACGTTGGAAGGTTATAGCAGATAGTGCCGACAGCAGATAATGCTGGCAATGGAGAAGCAAGCAACACACTCCAAATATATTTTTGAGTTATTACTATCAGATTTGGGCAACGGTCTGGTGATGCTTTATTTTTGCTATGGAATTAAATGAGAATTCATTCATGAAATCTTGCACGGGAAAGTAATCCTAGTGTTCCATGTCAGTCTTTTAAACTACATTTCATGTTTTGAAAGAAAGATGTCATTGTTTTCTTGCACCACTACTGAATAGTAACTGTTATGCACTGAATAATTGTGTACCCCCAAAAATTTATATGTTGAAATCCAATCTCCAATGTGAGGATACTTGAACCTTTGAGAGGGAATTAGGTCATGAGGGTAGAACCTTATAAGCAAACTTATAAAAAGAGGCCAGAGAGATAGCCTGCTATTTTCCCACCATGTAAGGATACAACAAGAAGTCAGAAGTCTACAACCCAGAAAAGTGCCCTCACCAGAACTCTATAATACTGGTCCTCTGATCTTGGACTTCCAGTCTCCAGAACTATGAGAAAAAAATTTCTATTGCTTCTGTAAGCCATCCAGTCCATGGTCCAAACTGACTAAGACAGTAACTAATACTTTCTTTTACATAAAGTTGGTACTCGATACTTTCTCACAGAGCAGAGATATGGTGACCATGGGCAAGTACTGACCAGATATTCCTTCAAGACAGACTGCTACAAGGAGTGTTGTAGGCTGACAGCCTCCATGTGCTTCATCTCTCTGACTTGTCACAATGTTCCCAACTCTCCATGGGCTTTTTTCAACCAGTGACTGAACACAGCACAGATAATGAAGCCAGACCACTACTGCCTGACATGCAACTCTTCTAATGGGCAATCTCAGTGTTAAAACTGCCTACCAGCCTGACCAACCTTTTCTCAGAGCTGTGTCGCATCAAGAGTCTCATCTTACTCAAAGTTCCTTCCTTCCCTCTGTCCTTTCACAAACATAAAACCTGCAACGTGTCCGGAGGTACTTCCCTCCTACTCCCGATCCCTCTCCTTTTTATTCTTCCTAAGTATTTCAATCAGTACATTTCTGACCTATCTAATTCTGTCTTGGCACCTGCTTCATTAAAGATTCCAAGTTAACACTAGAGATAATTATAAAGATTGACCTTATTTCCATGCGATGTAGTGCTGCTACCTCCGAAAGAGAAAATTAGCAATAATAACCAAATAATTAATGATCAAAGAATCCCACAAGGAAAAAGAGAACCTGAGAAAAGATAGAAGTTTAGTTTGTTTTTTGTTTTAGTTCTTGGTTTTTTTAAGCTGGAAAGTAGACGAATGGGTGGGGATGATTTCGTGTACCAGAGAAAGCTTATCCCTAAAGTTATAGAACAAAAGGCCAAAATGTAATTTCATTGACCATACAATGTCCTCTAAGTTTCAGGAAATGGCAGCACAGTGACTTCTGGTATTGAGGGTGGAAGTAGGGAAAAAAAAGATAGGTAAGAAGTCAACCTATACAAAATTATTACTGCTATTCCCCACCAGAATCACTCCCATTCTGAGTAAGAAGTAGTTATGTCTCTACCTGCAACAAGCCTGCTATGTCCTATCCTGCATCATAGCAGGAGACTTAGAGTTCTAGAGATAGTGAAGCAGAAAGTCCCTACACTGAGTCAGGGCCATTGATGAGAAGGTACTTCTTGATTTTCTTTGTTCACTTAAATTCTAGAACATTGGAAGCCAGAAGTCTACCTTACTTACATGTAGGGAATACAACGTCTCTTTAATGGAAAAATCAACAATACCAAGAATAAAGATTTAAGTACTATATTTAGGCTTCTACAAGGAAATTGCCTCATCAGAATCATTACACAGGAAGACCACACTTAAAGAACTTCAACAGTCTAGGGTCCCAGGTACCAGGCATTTGAAAAAGGAACATAATGTTAAAAATAGATACAAAATAAGGACATCTGGCTGTCAGAGTTGGTAGAGTTTCCAACTCCTAGTTTCAGTTCAGATCATGATCTCAGAGCCCTGATCTCAGGGGGGTAAGATCAAGCCCCATGTCAGCCTCTGTGCTCAGTACGGAGTCTGCTTGAGATTCTTTCCCTCTCCCTCTACCTGTCCTGCTCCCTGCCCCCCCCCCAATACATAAATACATCTTTAAAAAATAGACACAAGGGATGCTTGGGTGGCTCAGTGGTTGAGTGTCTGCCTTCAGCTCAGGGCGTGATCCCAGAGTCCCCGGATCAAGTCCCATATGGGGCTCCTTGCATGGAGCCTGCTTCTCCTGTCTTTGCCTCTCCCTCTGCCTCTCTCTGTGTCTCTCATGAATAAATAAATAAAATATTAAAATAAAAAATAAATATAAAAATAGATACAAAATAAGCAAACAGGAGACATTTGGTGGTATAAGTATTTGGAGTAATAAAAATAAGCAAAAATATTTTCAAAGAGGTAATATATCTAAAAAAAAGAGAACAGAATTCTAGAAGAAAAGTATCTCCAGAGTACATAAAAGGGTTTTGGAAATAAAAAAAGAATGAATTTTTTAAAACTTCAGTATAAAGTCCGGGAGATGAAGTCGGTGAAATAAAAAGAGAGAGAGAAAGAGAGAGACAACAGATAAAATGGTAACAATAGTAGAAAAGGAATAATCAGATAAACATTCCAAGACAACATGCTCAAATAGGAGATCCATCTCCAGACTTAGAAGGATTCAGAGTCCACAGAATAATGACTGAAATGGACCCATACCTAAATATACCATTGTGAAATGTCAACTCTTATGACCAGCAAAAAATCCTATAATTTTGTAGTAAGAAAAAGTGAGTTTTATATAAATGGCATGAAGTCTGTGATAATAGATTTTACAACAGTACCCCTAAATGCAGGAGACTATGAAAAAAGGTCTTCACAATTTTTTGAAAAAAATTATCTCGACCATAAAATTTATACATCCTACTAAATTTTCAATTTAGTGTTAAAGGAGAGTCAAGACATCTTGATTTGAGTTCTAGAGAATAGAAAACAAACTTGGAAGAGGTGAGGGAAACCAAGATGGTGTTTAAGAAAATTTTTAATATAGCAGCTGTGCACCAGTATAGTTAGCAATCTTTTTTTCTTAAATTATTTTGGAGGAGGGAGGGGCAGAGAGAGAGAGAGAGAGAATGAGAATCTGAAGCAGGCTCCATGTGTAGTGTAGAACATGACACTAGTTCAATCTCACAACCCTGAGATCATGACCTGAGCCAAAACCAAAAGTCAGATGCTTGACTGACTGAACCATCAGGCACCGCAATAGCAATCAATCTTGATTAGAGTATGTCAGAATGTTTTGGAAGATCATGTCAAAAGATGAAATTAATAGATTTTCAAATGTCTATAATCATATTGAGAATCTTATACAGACCTGAGACAAAAATTGGGCTTGAATTATCAAAACAAAGAAAAAAAATAAAGAAAATGGCTGTCACCAGAAAAATTATAAAGGAAAAATGATCATAGTATACTATATGACTCAGCTGTGACTAATATTTTCAGTTATGATGGGATATAGAAATGAATATTGCAGATGCCTGGGTGGCTCAGCTGTTGGGCACCTGCCTTTGGCTCAGGTCGTGATCCCAGGATCCAGGATTGAGTCCCACATCAGGCTCCATGTGAGGAGCCCACTTCTCCCTCTACCTATGTCTCTGCCTCTCTCTCTGTGTCTCTCATGGATAAATAAATAAAGTGTTAAAAAAAAAAAGAAGTGAATTGGTCTAGTAATAAATACCAAATCATGTCCTGGAACAAAGAGAAGATAGGATTCCTTAGTCTAAGGATAAGGAAAAGAATGATCAAATTACCATATTCCATTAATAAGAGTTAAAGAAATAATTCTTCAAAATGAAAAAGGAATAGTGATATTTTCAAACATTTACTGGAAATATGTAGATAAATATTAGAAGAATCTGCTAAAAGAGAGTTGAGATTGCCTTGGAGGGAGCAGTCTTGGTGGCAGGAAATAGCTGTCTCCAGCAAAACGTCAAAAATGCAGAAAATCACTCAACACACACCCAAGATTCTTTTTTTTTTTTTTAAGATTTTATTTATTTTAGAGAGAGACAGAGTGTGAGTAGGGGGACCAACAGAGGGAGAAAGAGATGGACAAGCTGACTCCATGCTGAACATAGAGCCCTACATGGGGTTTGATCCTGTGACCCTGAGATCAAGACCTGAGACAAAAACAGGAGTCAGATGCTTAGCCAACTGAGCCACCCAGGCGCCCCCAAGGTTATTTTCTTAATATTCATACTATCGATCAAATAATTAGAGTGGTCAATCAGGTTTGCCTAATAAACCCAGCTCTGGGAAGCTCTTACCGCTTGAGGCAGGTATATTGATAGTGGTTATGGTAGATGCAAAAAAAAACTGTTGCTTTCAATTTATTCAAGGTAAATTGCATGAGAGAATTGAGGTGGCTTTTGAAGAAAAAGAGGCATAGGAGAGAATTACGACAAGTATAATGGATGACATGCAATTATGTGTTTTCTTTTTACATTTAGCTTATGGATTGGACTAGAAAAATCTGTAATTTTATTTTTAGGTCACTAATTTTGAAAGCCACTATATCCTTTTTCTTCCCCAAAGACACACATGGCACAGATAAAATTAAGATAAATTGAAAAGGAGCATCTATGAAGATCCAGACCTTAAGCATAACTCCTAATTAATGCAGGACAGGTAAGAGGCAATTTATTAGGCCACTCTAGCTTCTGGTAGGTAATTGTTTATTTTTCTCAGGATTTTTTTCTATGCCAAGTAATCATTCACACACACACACACATTTTTTTTTTTCTATTTTTGACTGTCAGTTAAACTCCATGGATGAAGCTAAGTTGTGCAGAAATTACTATGGATGGATGAGTAATTTTTAAATCATATCTACAAATGTAGGTGGAAAGATGCAGTAATATTAATATAAATAGAGACGCAATTCCCAAGGAAAGGCTCTGAAATAAAGCGATTCTAGGTGCCCTGCCAAACGCATGCCGCAGCAATCTTTCCATGCTCATTTCTAACCAATCCCACCTAAAATATAATGGCCATCATTTTGGAATCTAAACTTATTTATATCCCAATCAACCAGACTCTAGAAATGGAAGTAGAATTGGTTTCATATATACTTTTTCTCTTTTTATTTTCAAAGAAGGGGACTCATTTAGGCTTTAGCCTGAAAGTATCCTGCTCTGTGAAGAGTTTCCAAACCAAGATGGGTGTGGTGAGCAATCCTGGCACTTCAAATACCTGAAGATAGATGCCCTGTGGGATCTTGCCATACATTACACCCACACACTCTATTGTCATTAATACATCGTAGACAACACCACCACACCCTCCCATGCACTAGTATTTTCAATTAAAAACCTGAAGTTTCCATGTAAGTATCTTATAAAAGATAACATGAAGGCTATTGCTTATCAGGAGCCCTAACTGAGGCTCTGTGCTACTTGCTATCATTTCATCTAGATGCACAGAAAAAAAAAAAAAAAAAAAAAAGGAGTCCCTAAAGATGTTGCAAGAGACCCAGCAATGGAGGTTCTCTCACAAATAAAAGAGATCTTCAGGACTTTAATTTTGTGTTGTTGTTGGTAGTGGTGGTAGTTTGGTTATGCTACGTTGATTCACATGTTTGTATCTACTAAAGCTCATTCTCTAATGTATTATCTAACACCAAATGTAACTAATATCAATAAAATATATACATTTGTTCATCCAGAAAAACTGTCACATTAGAACACAATGCTCTCCCATTTAGCATATCACCATGTCATCATTGACACACCTGGGAGGGAATAAGAAAAAAACAGACATTTGTGAGCTAACATTTTGCTCATATTTATAATAAATCTGAATTGGGAAGCCTTGAAACTTTCTATAAATTAAAAAAAAATAAGAGAATAAGAAAATTTGTCAATGGTTACCTCAGTTTCTAAGACGCAGAGCTCCTAAGGTGTCATAGTGCTGGGACCCTCTCCCCTCCTATATATGAGTCAAGCCCTTTTATACAACACTGGGAAACATCCTTCTCTAATCAAATAGACCCCCCCACACACAGATGATGCAGCATTAGCCTTTAGTTACCCCAAAAGAAGGTAAATGGAATATGCAGTGTACTAATTTTTTACTGTCAATTTTCCATAAAGTTTCTCTTATCCTGTGTATTCTACTGACTGATATAATGAGGTTTTGATTTTGAAAATGATGATCAGGAAAAGATGGTGTATCCTCCCTTGACTTATTTGCCAATGAGACAAATTATCTACTAAGTATCCATCATTTCTGCTTCCTAATGCAATACCTGTTTACCTACAGAGAAACAGAATTCCTAATTACAGTCCCTTCCCCCAAGTAAAGATCTGGAAACAAGTGATTCAAATCAGCAATCTTTCCCTACATAACCCTTACCCTAATTAATGACCATAATAACACAAGGATTGGGACTCTTGCCAATTATTAGCTTCATCTCTCGGTTCTGTTTCTCAACCTAGATTCAATAAACAATTCAAGACTTGCTGGAGTTTGAAAGCAAAAATCGAAGCCAAAACCCTGTGTATATTAAAACCATTCCTGCAACAATAACCTCTGACTGGGAAATGAACTAATCATTCTCGTTGTTCAACTAAGCTCCTAACTGAAGTGGCTAAAAATCACAGCCCCCTCAAAAGGGAAGCTCCGGCTTAGCTAACAAGAGAAAAGCATTTACTAACCTTGGGGTACCCTTTGTTTCTAAGCTTCTCTGACATATCCTCTTCTTCTGCATCACATGCCTCTCATACTTCCAGGCCAGCATTTGATAGCTAAGCTTAGGTTGGTGAATGGTGATGAGTGACTCATAACCTATCATTTATATTCCATTAGGGAAAAACAAGTAAGATAGTGTGTCTCGTAGCATGCTTTTAGCCAGATAGTTTTCAATATGTTCCTTTACCTGTGTTTTTTAAAGACATCAACCAGGAGAAAGTAAGAGCACTGTTTAGGAAGAAGTCAATCTATTTGTTAAAATCACTATGTAATTGGAAATCTTTGAAATGTGAGGAAGTCTTTGCCCAAAAAAATCTGTCTTGCGGTGTATCACACTTTGAATGTACTAAGCAATCTGAAGACCTCTGTGTCCCTAAATTGTTCCTTTAATTATCTGGTCCTTTCAGTTGAGTATAAGCCTGCTTATGTGCAATGGAAACTTGTAAATGATAACATATTCATTCAACAACTCATTTGTAAGATTTAGAATAAATAATGATTCTAAGAGATAGTCAGCCTATGAAAAGGGCTCCTTTTCAATAAAATGTGACAAATGATAGATGGAAGGATAGAACAAAGATACAGGACGCTTCCTCTAGAGTCAAAACAGAATTGCTATATAATGTACTGATATCAGAATGCTAGACCATTCCAGTGCAAGTACTGTGAATGGAAAACTTATCTGCAAAAGGATGCTAACTAAGGCAAACTTCACAGAGAGCAAGTATTTAGTCTCATTTTCATGTGACTTAGTCACAGACAATAAATAAATGTTTTGACCTGGAGAAAACGTTCTCCAGATAAAATTTGTGTCTTAATCTACCAGTAATGTCTGAATGCACCAATTTCTTTCAGCTTCTCATAAATACTTATTTGCACTCATATAAGAGTAAGAAATATCTAAGCCTCCATTGTGTAGTTAATTCAAGTGCATAAAGGCCAAGTATCTGGAGTTATGTAGACCTTTATTTAAAGAGATAGCATTTTAATGTGTTCAAAGGTTGCAAAACACACCAAGTTTTGCAAATACAGTAGTTTTTTTTTTTTTTTTTTGTTTTGTCTTTTCAGTCATGCTGAAATAGTTTTCCTCTCATGAAGGAGAGAGAGCAAGAGAGAGTGAGTGCCAGAGCAATATCCATTTTCCCAGCTTCCCCTGCAGCCAAAAGGAGTGATGTGGCCATTTAGACATAAGAGGAGACCTGCTCAGGGACTTTTGACATAGATTTTCCCACTTAATATAAAGAGGGAAAGCATGAGGCTAACTCTCTTCCCCATATTTTTTCTTCTGACCTTTAGGTGTTGAGTAAAGACACGGTGCTTGGAGTTGCAGATGAGAGGTGAGAACATTAGCACTTAAAGTAACAAAGAAAAATAGGAGGAGCCTGACTACCCAATGACATTAACCTAATGAACCTATCCCAGGCCGCCATAACTCTAACTTTGTTTGTACATGAAAGAACTTGAGACTTCTTTCTAAATGAGAAATGGATGGCCTCAGTTATTTAAGCCACTTTTGGTCTGAAAGTCTCTTAAATACATCACAAAACATATGATTGCTTTAAAAATGGGTAGGCATGGGCCAATTTGAACCAATGCAACACAAAAAGAGAATTTCTATGGGCTCCTGGATAAATGAATCTATCAAATGCAAACTCTGAAGCATATTTCTTTAATTACTGTGGACAGCCATTTGAAACCTTGAAATGAGCCAGCCTGAGGATGAGCCAATAGACTGAGAATGGCTGAGAGGAAAGATGAAAAGTATCTGTGCCCTCAATGGCATTACTGAGTTATTTAGTCAGCCAAATTTATGTTCTGCACTGAATCTTGGCTTTTATCATGTGAGATAATTAATCTATGTAAGGTATAAGCAACTTTTACTTTGTGAACAAGTAAATTGCATTGAATGTCTCAATTAATTACATCCCTGAATGCATGCTCTCTGCCTTATAACTTTGCAAAATCTGCCCACTCTGCAAGAATTGCTCTATCCAATACAAAGTGACAAAAGTGATGGTATGCTGGTTCTGAGCCTAGACCACAGGAGGCATTTACTGTCTCTGCTCTCTTGGAATTCTTCCATTGTCATGACTACCAGCCTGGGCCAGCTTGTAGAGAATGAGAGACCACATGGAAGAGAGCCTAGTTGTCTCAGCTAAGGTCATTCTAGACCAGCATACAGCTAGCTGACACCCAAACATGAGAACGAGCCAAGACAAGATCAGCAGAGCTGCCTACTCAGCCACCAGCTAACCACAGACTTAAGAGAGAGCCCAGCCAAGGCCAGAAAAGCTGCCTAGCTGACCCATAGACTCATGAGCAAGTTTTGAGCTGCTGAGTTTTGGGATGGTATATCATGTACCAAGACCTAACTGATTCAGTTATCTGTGTTGCTTAATGGATGAAAGCATCCTAACTGATAAAGCAAAATAAGAAGCTGAAGACACAGGTAAGATAATATCCTTAAATAAGTATTTTGAGAGGTTAGGATATTTTTTAAAAGTTTTAATTGGGTAAATGGCCAGAATTGTATTTTAAGCAAACACATTCTGGCATGAATAGCGAGGATAATATTGAATAAGATTGGACCTCTAAATTTCCACTAAAAATAACTAAGACCATAAAGGAATGAAAAAAAAAATAAGACAACATAATCTAAAAGGCAGCACCTGAGCAGAAAAAATGAACAGAAGGTAAAGCACACAGGGTAGAAATTTCCTGAGCCCCTGCCATTACAGACAAGTTTGTCTGTCAGGTGCTCAAAGTCAAATCTCTAGAACAACAGCATCACCATCACCTGAAACTTGTTATAAATACAGATTCTCACCCACCCCAGACCTACTGAATCAGAAACTGGGGAATAGGTCCTGGCAATCCATGTTTTCACAAGCCCTCCAGGTAATTCTGATGCATGTTATGTCTGAGAACCACTGACCTAATCCATGGGCAAAAAGTTGATAAGAATGTCAAAATATTGGGACACCTGGGTGGCTCAGTGGTTGAGCATCTGCCATTGGCTCAGGGCATGATCCCAGGGTTCTGAGATCAAGTCCCACATCAGGCTCCCCATAGGAAGCCTGGTTCTTCCTCTGCCTATGTCTCTGCCTCTCTCTCTCTCTCTCTCTCTCTCTCTCTCTCTCTCCCCCTTTGTGTCTCTCATGAATGAATAAATAAAATCTTTTTAAAAAATAATGTCAAATTATTAAGACACCAGCACCTCTTCAGATCATCCTTACCATAAGGAATGAAGCTGAGATGTCACCATTTTTAAAAAAGATTTTATTTATTTATTCATGAGAGACACAGAGAGGGAGAGGCAGAGACACAGGCAGAGAGAGAAGCAGGTTCCATGCAGGGAGCCCAACGTGGGACTTGATCCCAGGTCTCCAGGATCACACCCCGGGGCCGAAGGTGGCGCTAAACTTCTGAGCCATCCCGGGCTGTCCAATGTCACCATTTTGTCTGATTGAACATTTCAGTCTACTGATAGGATGCTTGTTCCTAGAATGATACCTCTGGATTATAATTTCTCAGTGGCCAGTTTTTAGCAGTAACAATAAGGTCCCCCATTGGTTCTGAGCTTCCTTTATAACATAGCTCAGAGGAGTGATTTCCTGAACCACAACCTGAACTGCAACCACAGAAAAAATACCTAGACAGAGAAAGCCAATTTACAAGATCACCAAATTGATGATCTTGCTCACCTCAAAGAGACCGAGGTTTGGTCCTCCATCATCTGGCTGGGGAGGGGTCAAACATGTACTGAATGGGTTTGTCAGTTAATCACCAAGAAATGCTCATGTTAACTACTATAATTAAAATACTATGAGAAATTTTCTGGATACCTGTTGACTTATCAGTTTTCCTAAATTCTGGAAGGCTGCAGACATACTACTAATATAAATCTATGGGGGAGGAAAACTAGACAGCCACATGCAGAAGAACGAAACTGGACCATTGTCTTACATCATACACAAAGATAAACTCAAAAGGGTTGAAGGATCTTAATGTGAGACAAGAATCCATCAAAATCGTAGAGGAGAACACAGGAAACACCCTTTGTGAACTTGGCCTCAGCAATTTCTTGCAAGATACATCCATGAAGGCAAGGGAAACAAAAGCAAAAATGAAATGATTATTGGGATTTAATAAGATAAAAAGCTTCTGCACAGCAAAAGAAACAGTCAACAAAACTAAAAGACAATCTACAGAATGGGAGAAGATATTTGCAAATGACATATCAAATAAAGGGCTAGTATCCAAGATCTATAAAGAATTTATCAAACTCAACACCCAAGAAACAAAAAATCCAATCATGAAATGGGCAGAAGACATAAAGAGAAATTTCTCCAAAGAAGACATACACATGGCCAACAAGCACATGAGAAAATGCTCCGCATCACTTGCCATCAGGGAAATACAAATCAAAAGCACAATGAGATACCACCTCACACAAGTGAGAATGGAAAAAATTGATAAGACAGGAAACAACAAATGTTGGAGAGGATGTGGAGAAAGGGGATCCCTCTTGCACTGTTGGTGGGAATGCAAACTGGTACAACCACTCTAGAAAACAGTGTGGATGTTCCTCAAGAAGTTAAAAGTAGAGCTACCCTATGACCCAGTAATTGCACTACTGGGAATTTACCCCAAAGATACTGATGTAGTGAAACAACAGGACACCTGCACCCCAGTTCATAGCAGCAATGTCCACAAGCCATGATGACAGATGAATGGATAAAGAAGATGTAGTATATATATACACAATGGAATATTACTCAACCATCAGAAGAGACAAATACCCTCCATTTGCTTTGACGTGGATGAAACTGGAGGGTATTATGCTGAGTGAAATAAATCAATTGGAGGACAATCATCATATGATTTCACTCATACATGGAATATAAGAAATAGTGAAAGGGACTATTAGGGAAAGGAGAGGAACTGAGTGGGAAAAACTAGAGAGGGAGACAAACCATGAGAGCCTCCTAACTCTGGGAAACAAACAAAGGGTTGCAGAAGACGAGGTGGGTGGTGGGATCGGGTAACTGGGTGACAGGCACTGAGGAGGGCACTTGACAGGATGAGCTCTGGGGGTTATACTATATGTTGGCAAATTCAATTTAAATTAAAAAGATTTAAAAATAAGTCTATAGGGAAATCGTAAAAATTAAAGTCTTAAATACTATAAAATGAAGTTGTTTCTGTGGGAAAAAAAAATGTGAGGAACTTTTATGGGTGATGGTTCTATCTTTTATTCTAGACACTCTTATGGTAGAGAACTTAGGGGTCCTTCCTCTGCAGGAAGCATTAAGGACTGTGTTAGGAAGAGAAAGTACACATAATTGGTAGGTAGCACTTTCATTCAGCAAAACATCTACAGTGGGGGCTAAAACAAGTCCCATCTTCCAGCTGTCAGACCTAATGATCCATTGTTTTAGCGTGAAATCATAATGGGACAGAATTTAAAGATAGCGTGAGTGACCTCTTAGTATTGTTGACAAAACCGGCAGCAAATTCCAGGATCTAGACAAGCCTCAAATCCTCTCCACCCACACAAACATATACATGATCTCATTGTTTGAAAATGTTGGTTATTTCCTAACTTTGAAAATAAAACTAGAAAAACTGTTGGTTTATCTGTAGTCCAGAAATGGGCAGATGTCTTTCACCTAAAGGGTTTCCACTGCAAGTCACTGGTCAAACAAGTCTGGAATACTGAGATTTCTTATGTAGATAGACTTTCTAAGACTATGGGTGGGGACAATTAGAAAGGTCTTGCAATAACCCTAGTATTATTATAATAAAGACTAAGCTAATGTTCCGCTTCTGAGCTTTGGTTCCCTCCCTTATAAAAAGAGAATTTTTTTAAAAAAAGAGAATTTTAATAATACTATCAGTAAGAGTATTAAGTGAATTGAAAAATGCAAAACACTTAAAATATTGCCTGATCCACAGGAAACACTTGATAGAAATTTAGCTATTATTAGTGTTAGTATTGTTGATTATTATTATTATTATTATTGACACTTGGTGTTAAGTTAGTAAAAGTACAATGGATAATTATGGAAAGTATTAGGGAAAAAAAAATTCAATAGGACTGTGTGTCTGAGGTAGCTCTGTTTTTTCCCAGTATGGCTGAGCTTTATTAAGCAGTTTGATGTAGTGAGCCACTGAACCCAATCCCACTGAGCAACTCTTAGAAACAGCATGAAACTTGACTCAAAGTTTTCCCAGACAAAAGGAGATGGACTATATACTATTGCTCATTACATCCTTCTATTATTGGGTGCATGTTGTTCCTGGGGTTTTTCCCTCCTGGAATTTCCAGCCTATCTTATGTGTGAGCTGCTCAAGCTCTCATGTCCAGGAACATCCCTTACATAAAGAATCATATGGCCTCGTGATGGGAAGACTGTGAGCAGATCACATTTTCCCAAGATGGTGCAACAATATCTCCAACCCTCATTCCCTTCTGCATATGAATGCAGAAGGTGTTTGTAGCTGGAAAGAGATCTACTCCATCTACCATGTTCCTGAATTACAACCATAATAATCTGGAAGGTAAGTAAATAAAGTCTATGCTTCTTTGATCTGTTGCATGCACTCTAGAGTTCTGGGGGGGGGGGGTTCTTCCCCATATAGGAATACAAAATTAAGAACAAACTGCTCTCAAAAATAAATAGATAGATAGATAGATAGATAGATAGATAGATAGATAGATAGATAAAACCAGCACCTCACTTGATTTCAGAAGCCAGAAAATAGATTACCAATATAGGACATACTTCTGAGAATTTCACAGCTAGACCAGCAGATACTATGTCTCAAGAATATCTTAGTTTGCTTAAGAAGACAAGATTATAGTTTCTTGTTATATGCTCCAGGGATTAGTAATTCTCTGGTGAAGATTCAGTAAAGTCCCTTGAATAAAGCAGCCACATTAAAAAAAAAAAAGCAGCCACATAAATGTGAAGGTGCATGGGCTACTCTTCCATATTCCAGTGAAAGAATCATTGCATTTCTGCAAAATAGCTAACCCAGATTCACAATTAGAAAGAAAGTGTGTGGGGGATCCCTGGGTGGCTCAGCGGTTTAGTGCCTGCCTTTGGCCCAGGGCACGATCCTGGAGTCCCGGGATTGAGTCCCACATCAGGCTCCCTACATGGAGCCTGCTTCTCCCTCTGCCTGTGTCTTTGCCTCTCTCTCTCTCTCTCTCTCTTTGTCTTTCATGAATAAATAAATAAAATCTTTAAAAAAAAAAGAAAATGTGCAAGTTAGAAGAGAGAGGAGCATAAAGAGGTAGAGCACAGAGGATCTTTCTTTGGGCAGTGATTGAAACCAGTATAATATACTATAATGGTAGACATAGGCCATTATACATTGGCCAACTACCTCTTCCCTCCTTAAAAAAGAAAGTCTTCAAGGTTTATATCCTAATGAGACCAAAAGCATACATAGGTGTGTGTGTGATGTGCATGTGGGTGGGGGCCAGGGGTGGAATATAAGTCTGTATCTCCAAGAGACAATGAAAGTGAGGTGGAAGTTTCCATAAGCCAAAGGGCAGTAGAGCTGGAGCATTCACATGCCAGACAGGCTGGAAATGCCAGAGATGGAAAACCCTGGGAACAGTCTTCACCCAATTATGGAAATGCTTTTATCAGCATTATATCCTATTTAGGAATCCTTTTACTTCTAGCAGAGGATACATTCATTTTAAGACAAGCAGAAATGATTAAGTCTCTAGTTTTAAAGGAGGGGGAACAAAATATTTCATCTTGAACAGAGTAAAGTGCAAATAGTACTTCCAACCCAGAAAATAAGTAAACCTGATAGTTTACAGAGAGGGCCAGGAAGAGACAGTCTAAAACAAAGTAAGGAACTATGAAATTCATGTTGGGAGAAGCCAGTCCAGATAACGTAGACTCAAGATCTCACACACTGACGTGCTTCGTCAATGAGAGGGGAGGAGGATGCAATGCAAAGCAAATACTATGAAGTATTGAGCACTTGGGAACTCTGACTTAACACTAATGTCCCAGAACTCAGCTTTAATTGACTTTGAACTTTTAAGTTTCAAAAAAAAAAAATAGGATCATTAATATTCTTTGTATTTTAAAATTAAACAACCTATTATTGATTATAGAAAAATAAGAAAAAAAATAAAAAGTAGGTAACTAAAATCTCCCATAATCCCACCATCCAGATATGACCACTGGTAGTATTTTGGTATGTACCTTCCTTAGGATTCTCTGCTTCTATATGTATATATTCTTAATGGAATTCAATGAATGTAATATTTTGTAAAGTGTTCATTGCTTCAGCAGTAGAGATGCAAGATTAAAAAAACAACTTTTGCTGAACTTGAACTCATAATCAGAATATTGACTGGAATTAAGGACTTCAGGAGAAAATATAGAGTGCAAGTTTATGTATTTTATTCACCATCTTTCTCAACATCTTATTAGAAAGTATAAAATTTTATTTGGCAAAAATTAATTGATTGGACACCTCTAGTCTGTCTATATTTCTTGTTTTATTTGTTTTTCTTTGAGAACTAAGTCCAGAGCATACTTTTGGTTCTCCACGATCCTTCCCACCCTTCTTTGCTCTTGTTCTTAGCTTTCCTCAACATTTTCTTGCTCAAAATTCCCGTTTTCCAGCTTGGACCACAGACATGGAAGGTGCCGTTGTCTGGCAGCTGCCACTTGCGTTACCATGAAGACTTGTTTTCCATTGTGTGCTCCCCTCCGTGTCCCACTTCCAGCCTGGCCATTGTGCCAGGTGAAATGCCAGTGTTCGCTGATGTGGAAGATGGTTCATCCGGAGGCAATCAACTCCACCGAGAAAAGGGAGAAAGAAAAACATGTGTGGTTTTTGCTGCCTTCACCTTGGCAGAGAAAAATGGATGTAAAACTGGGGCTGGGGTACAGCCTTCAGAGTTCTGGAAGATCAGCAAAGCCAGCCTGAGCCAAGAAAGAACACATGGTAGTTGTGTGTGGCAGTGACACCTCAAGAAAAATCACTTTGAGTCGTGGGCCTGATCATTTAACTGCTGTGGGCACAGACCCAGCTTTCTCCCCAAGTCAAATGTAAATGGTTTAAGGAAGCTGTTCTTTTTTTTCCCCTCCACTTTTACCATACTAAATGTCTGACAGCCATTTTACTGTGTTTACAAATTATGAAAATTCTGGGCAGCTAATTATGAAAATATTGAGAAGTCATAGGAGAATGAACTCTTGGAGCAACTTAAGGCAGAGAACAGACTGTAAAGTCCTTGAAAAATGAGCTGCTTGCTCTCCACCTCTGCCAGTAACTTTTGGTATTCCAGCATAGTGCTATGCTAATCTGAGACCAAAAAGAAAGAAATCAATAAAAATCTCAGAGAAGAGTAGGGGAAGAGGCAGGCCTTCAATACTTAACAGATGAATAAGAGCAGGTTAGTTTCTAAGATCTATACATTTCTCTTCCAATGGATCAGAAGCCAAAGAATCCAGGGAAAAAATATGAAAAACAAGTTTTGTAACCTAAATGAGAAGTGATAAATTGTAAGTTCTCTGTAAAAAGGGACAGCCTTTCTTCAAGTATGACCTTGCTGTTTTCACACCATCTGGAAAGAAAATCTAGTTGTCTTCCCCCATTTGTTTTATGTGGAATAAAATTAATGCATGTGCAGTAATAACAGAAAGAATATAAGTACATTCTAGACTGATTATAAAGTTGGTTAGATTTCATGATGTATCATAATAATTTAACGAATGTTGCTTTCCACAATGCCTTTCTTTCTTGCAGCCGATTTCTCTAGCTGATTTTTTTATGTTAAGCAAATCTATACAACATAAGAGTTATTGTCACTCTCCCTGTGTAGAAAAGATGAGTCAATGGCAGTCAGGTCAGACTGTAGATGTTAAAGTAATTTTAGAACATAGCTACTTTATTATTCAGTCCTATAACCTTTCTATCAGAAAACGAAGCTTTCTGTGTTTAGATAATAATACATGAAGTTCACTTCATATTCCATACTACAACATTAAAGACTGTTATGCTATAAGACAATCATTAATGCCACATGCTGCATGAAAATTTTAAGTGAATTTTGGGCAGTATTATAAGCAGTCCCTGAGTTATGTTATACAGAGTTACAATATCATCTATATCTGGCATAAATATGCATCTTAAATGAGGACTCTTGAGGTAGTTACTAAGATTTTGTACAATAAAAAAAAAATTCTACAATAATTCCTGCCACTTTCTCATTCTTCCTGACCCTAGATTTATAAATTATAAATAAAATACAGATTTCATTAATTAATAAATGTAAAATATGATCATGGTTTCAACTTCCCCTACTATTTGCTTCCATAAGAAATAGGCTAAGGTCCTGAGTTCCTCTTTCAATATTATAAGCCAAGAAATTTACCAAGTTTTCCCTGACTTTCCATTGGCAGAAGGCTTTATAAAAGCTGTGATTTATATAAAGCATGGAAAGACAAGGAACACACACACATTAATATGTGTGAAAGAGTAAAAAGAATAAAGGAAGAGCTATGAAGTGAACTCTCCACACACCTATTATTTGACTGAAATGCAGAACTACCTAAATAGTTTACACCTTATATTCTCTAGTTGCCTTTCAATGGGGCATCTGCGTGGATATGGATACATGTGACTTGCGTACTCTTTAACTGGAACATCATCTAGAGGACAGATGGACATGCCATGAAGAAGATCAGTTACATTTATGTCTGTCATACTGTCCTGTTATAAACTCTAGCAACTTCTGAAGGAAATTTAAAAAAAAAGTGTTTGGTGTGACATTGTTCATTCTCAGTGAAGTCGTGCTGGTTACTGGGCTTAATTCTTCTTGAGGCTTAGAAGTTGCTCCTTTTACCAAATGCTTGAATTTTCCCTTTGAATGCAAGTAGATATAGAGCTTGAAGAATCCACCCAAAATATTCGAATGTGCGCCCATTTTCCACCCTCAGGCATCTTTCTTACTCTCCATGGTTCTTTAGATTCTGGTTCGTCAATTTGTTATTTGCCAGTGCTCTCAGCATACTTCAGGGCGTAAATCAATTGGACCCCAAAGTATGAATCCATTCAAACTACCCTGGGACATGGCTTAAATAATTTGCCAATCTCAGTATCACGTCCTCCTTAGCATATTATGCCTCCGGTTTTCATACCAAAGCTCACCCCTCTGGACTGTGAATACAGAAATCAAAGGACACTGAAAAGGACTGAGGCAGAATTTGGTGTAGGGCCACAAATACGGTTGTCATATCAGAAGTTTTTATTTTAACAATTAATTTGTAAAGTAGAGTAAAAAGAGACTCACAGCAAGAGGAATAAAAAAAAAAACTATTTCTCTTCCTTGATGCAGACATTTCTCACTATTTTGTCAGGAGCTGGGACATCCACTGATGATTGTTTCAACTACTAATGAGTTACGTGATTTTGATAAGTGGAGACAGTATTCAAGTATTAGAACATAATAACCATCTTCCTCCTTCAGGCTAGACAGGCTAAGTTAAGCAAAGTTTGTCTGTGTTTAATTCCAAAAGAGTGCAAGGTGAAAGAGTCTGGTCAAGTTTAAAAAAAAAAAAAAAAAAAGCCCCAAATAGAAAAGCAGTTTCTTCATTAAAACTGAGAAGCACTCAACGTGGATGGAACTGGAGGGTATTATGCTGAGTGAAGTAAGTCAATCGGAGAAGGACAAACAGTGTATGTTCTCATTCATTTGGGGAATCTGAATAATAGTGAAAGGGAATATAAGGGAAGGGAGAAGAAATGTGTGGGAAATATCAGAAGGGGACACAGAACATAAGGACTCCTAACTCTGGGAAACGAACTAGGGGTGGTGGAAGGGGAGGAGGGCAGGGGGTGGGGGTGAATGGGTGACGGGCACTGAGGGGGACACTTGACGGGATGGGCACTGGGTGTTATTCTGTAGGTTGGTAAATTGAACACCAATAAAAATTAATTTATTAAAAAAAAAAAACAAAAACTGAGAAGCACTTGATAGGCTGAGACAAGATTCTCTCTTCCATCTCTATTTCCTCTCAGCTCCCTTCTTCTTTCCCTCCCTATGTCTCTCTCTCTCTCTCTCTCTCTCTGAAAAGGAAGCATTCAATGGAATGAGGCAGCTAGCTGCCTCTTTTAAAATTGCCTTAATTCAGTTACTTTACATTCTTTCTGCTAAGGTATAATTTAAAAATCAACAGTGCACATCTACTACCCACATGGAAACTTCTTGAAAATTTGGGAACTGACCAAGAATGCCTTGTATCCTATCATCTGCTATCCAGAAGCACTGGAGAGGTACTTGCTACCAACAACCCTTTCAGCAGGCTCAGCTTTACAAGGAAGAAAGGATGCTAAGGACATGCAAACCATCTGGAAAACAACATACCTGTCATTCTACAGAGACAGAGTTAAACCCTGAGACTTCAAACAGGGTTTCTTTCTTTGGCTTTTACCACCATACCAAATCCTGATAGTTTGGAATTAAATCGATGTTGGCTTTCAATACATTACATTTTATTTGCAGCTCCTCAATATTAAAATATAGGCATTTTCATCATGATTTGGATTTGAATGCCTTACTAACCAAAGCTCCATAAGTACATAAGCTGTGCTAACATGTAGCTGATGTACCATTAGTATGTTGCTTGGGATTCAGCAAACTTCTTCTATACAGGGCAACTTAATAAATATTTTAGGCTTTACAGACCATACAGTACTGTTGGTGCTGCTCAACTCTGTATTTGTAGTGCAAAAGTTTGCTAACCTCTGGCCTAGAACATTGTCTGGCATCTAGGAAGTGTTCAATAAAGCTCTGTTGATTAGGAATGAAAACAACGCCAGTTAGTGTCTCAATGGGCTTAGAAAGGCCTGACCTGCATTCGCTCTCACCAGCCTCTGTTAGGGCAGGTTGGTAGCAACAAGCTACTATCTAGAGTAGGTAAATGATATTTTTAAAGTTGTCTGTACTCAATACACATAAGTCTTAACACTATAGCATCTTTAAAAGATGGATCAAGCCTTATGTTGGGCTCCCTGCCCAGTGACAGTCTACTTTTCCCTTACCCTCTGCCTCCTCCCCCACTCATGCTCTGTCTCTCTCTCTCAAATAAATAAATGAAAATCTAAAATCATTTTCTCCTTCATGATGCTGTTCTTATGCCTCTTTTCCCACATAGCTTACTATGGATTCCTAAGGAGAACAAATCATGAGTAAATTACTAAGTCTCTCATAGTCTCTATTAAACTGTAAAATAAGGATAAAATTAATAACTATATTATAGAGTTGTTAAGGTAAATATCAACCACTTGAGATGGTGTCTGGAAAATAGTAACTATGTTGCAAATACTGGATATCTTTTTAACTATATCACTCTTTCCAAGTACACGCAACTCCTAAGAAGCAATCAGTACCAGAGCTCATGCCTATGTCCATGTCACTCAATTTTCTACACCATAAGTGAGAACAACTGCTATGATTACCACTGTCCAAGTTCTCTTACTCCCTGGCATACTCCTAAGCAGGGGTATGCCAAAGCAGGCCCACAATGGTTTGTGAAGCCTGACTGTGTACATCTCTTCCTAATTCTGCCCATATTTAGTGATATCACATCAGTAGCTCAAAATAGGCAATGGTAGAAGTCATCTATACTATGGAAAATTGTATGAATCAGGGCTTTTATCTATTTATTTTTTTCTTCCTGAAGAGCCAGTTGTTAAATTTTACCAGCATATGTATGCTTCTAGGCTACATTCCCCTCCTTTTCTTACATTCAATTGGTTGTGTATGAACACTAGCCAACCACAGACTATGAGAAGTGGCATATACCACCTTCTGGAAACACCAATTAGGAATAAGTATGCCTTTGCCATTCCCAACCTCTCCCTTTCTAGCTCAACAGCTGCAGAGGATCCATTTGTATTCTAAAAAATACTGGAGCTTACCAGAAGAAGGATCTTGGGTCCCTGAGTTACTTTGTGGAACAGAGAATCTCTTAAGACCCTCATGGAGTGGTGATATTACTGAGAAATAAGCTACTGAGATATGAGGGTGGTTATTATGTCAATTAATCTACCACAATACTGTGAGTATCCCACAACACTCCAATAAGCAAATATCCATAAGTCAAATGAGCACTGGTTAACCCTCAGAAAAGAACAACCTAAGACTCTAGCTAACTATAAGTACTATTTGGCTAGCATGGAAAAATGATAGGGCAATATATCTAAATGTATGCCTACTCTGGCATTGTTCAACCAACTGACCATCTCTGATGTCAGCTAGGAGGCTTGAATTAATCAACAACTGTAATTGAAACAGCATGTAATTAATTCTATAATTTCAAGTGGTTCAGTTGAATTACACTAAAATTGCATCATGAAATGTAGTCATTATGAGGGCTTAAAAATATAAAGGAGATAGGAAAGAATAAAGTCTCAAGTTTTAATCACATTTGGGTAGCATCTGCCACTCTAAGAGCAAAGCATGGGCTCTAAACTTACTGTTAGTCTAAAAAACTTGCTCATGTCATATCACTAAATTTATGAATATCAACAAATAAACATGGACAGATCTAGCCTATAAATTTAACATAAAATATTTCCTGACTGCAGGAAATCTTCAAAAAAATTAAAAGCATGAATTAGGAGCACCTAAACGGAAGTAAGCTTCTCTCCTGGAGCCTTTTAGAGCACTGCTTACTCTAATTGTACATGAGTTACAATTAACTACCTAGCAAGTCATCCATTGATTTCAAAGAAGTTGAGGGACTCAAGACAAATGAAACTATTATTTCCTGGTCCAGAACACTAGGTGCTCTCATACTGATTTTCTGTTAGTAGTTTTTTTTTTTTTTTTTTTAGTGAAAAGTTTAAAATGCTGAGTAATTATGTAGAGGACAGATATTTGAAAAGATTTCATCCTAGTAAGTCATCGGCTTTCATGTTTCAAGACATTGCAGAAAAAAATTGGATAAAGGGAGAGTAAATACCAGTGGTTACATCCACATGTCCTCCTGGTGATGAGAGTGTTTGCAGTGAAGCCAGCTAAGCCTACAGGGAAAAATACCAAGTTGATTTGAAACATGGCACAAAATTGAGCTCCAGAAATCAATTCCTAACTCCCCAGTAATTCAAAGACTGACGGCTACATGTGCGTAGAGAAAGAAGCGATACCTCTTCCTTCTGAAGCTGCTGATATTCTCTTCTAAAATCCATGAGATAGCTATTCTCTTGAAAAAATTTTGGAAATAGAATGCTACGCTATGAGTAGAGAGGACACATGGCTACTATTCCTGAGCATGTGGAAGAACTATATTCTATATGGTGCATGAAATATCAGTTTGGCCAGCACCATCTAAAGCTAAATTGATCCATATGATTGGAATTTTGCCCAGACCCTTTAACCAAAGGGAGGAGGGGGGAAGGCATCATTTTGAAATTAGCATTATCAATACGGTAATACATTTTGAATGCTAGTTGGGCCTGACATAGGAAGTGATGTAATAAGAGAGTGCTTACTGCTCCTGCCCCTTGAACAGAAAATATTTTCCTTGAGGAATAGAATACTTGAAAACTGTAGATTGCATTTTAATATTAACCAGATTTCTACATTAAGCATGATTTCCGAGAACAATTTGATTTTTCTTTTTTTTTCTCTTTACCCCCACTGCGCCCCTCAAGCAAGTGATCAGAACTGTGTTCACCCACGGGCAGCTCCTGGAATGGACCCAGGGCTGCCTGCAATTTAAACGTCAAACTTTGTGCTATTGAACGCAGAGAATCTCACTCAGCAACATGTGTCACTCATTGCCGCCCTGTCTATCGTTATTGTGTCTTGATGTGTTCAGATTGCTACAAATTCTCTCGTGGTTTCTTTGATTGTCTCCAAGTGTGAAATTTCAAAGCTTGTTTCTTCTTCACTATGTTTAAGACAAGTAAGTGTAATCACCTTCTAGAACAAGCAAAGAGCAACAAGAAAATTACCAAACCTGTTTTAAATTTTGAAAGGAGTAGATTTTTTTTTCTAAAGCTCCTAGAACTGTTTCTGCAACTAGCTGCAGAGTAAAAAAAAAAGTTCTTTTTTTTTTTTTTTAATGGGCTAAACATTTCTATTCCCAGTGGACACATACACAAGAATTCTAAGCTACCAAAAATGGCCTCTCTCAGGGCAGATTTGACAGCAGTGACAACCCTTGATTGGTTAATGGAAGCACTTCAGGATTTATCAGTTTTGATTGCTATCATCTTTGGCAGGCAGTAAAATCATGAAATAAAGACAATTTAACCACAGTTGTGCAAGGACAGGGAAGGGTGTGGAAGACCAATACAAGTAATGTGCTGTCATTCTGGATTTGTTGAAAGCAGATGGCTGTGAAACGAGGGCCACAAATGAGGATGAATAAGAAGACAAACATAGAAATGTAAAGGATTAAGCCAAATTTATGAGTGTTTCAGTGCATATAGGCACATACAGGAGGATAACTGCGGCCTTATAAGATAATTAGGGATAAATAGTTATAAAAGGGGTTTTTATTTATCATTTTACATAGCTAATTAAGATTTCTACTAAAATGGGTTAAGTAAGAAATTAGGAAAACAAAAAGCAACCCTGAAGTCTCTTTGAGGATTTAGGAATAGCTCCCTTCCCGCAGGAAAAACAGGTGGTGTGATGGGCATGGGAATCCATAAGGCAAAATTGTCAGTAGTCACTGGCTTTTGGATGTGTTCTACAACTAAGGGAAAAAGTAATCATTGGTAGCTGGTGGCATTGGTAGCTGGTGGCATCTATCTGAAAAGACTATTCTCTTCTCTCAGCAGTAAGATTTCACTTTTCTAGCAGAGAAAAGAGTTTTGTTCAAGATTTCCAGCCTTCAAACCTTAGTAACTCCTGAGGAAAAACAAACACAAAAAAAAAAAAAAACAACAAAAAGCACTGTTTTTTAATTATTTATTTTGACTCACCACAAATGCCTCAGAACTGCATATTCTCTTTTTCTATATTCATCACTCTAAATTTAGCTCTCTGTAGGGAGGAAGAAATCTAACATTTGTAGAAAACCTACTATAAACTGGGCTGTGCATTTTATATGTTAAATTTCATGATATTTTACATAGGTACTGTGAAATAGATATCATCTCAATTCCAAAAATGAGAAAAGAGGCATAGAAAAGTCAAGTATCTCTTTTATGGTCAGAAAGCACAATGTAACGTATGAGGTAAGCCATACTTGTGTTATGAACTCCAGGTTGCTTGAATCAAAATTAGTGCCCTTTTCATTAGGTTCTATCTACTACCCAGATTAATCTCTCAGTTTGACTTGATATCTGGTATTATCAGTAATCTGGGAATCTATGGTTTACACTTTCAGCCTGTCTCCTTATTATTCTAATACAATAACCAAAATAAGCCTTTGCCTCCATATCTGTTCCTCACTCTAACCCACTGCTGTGCCAGGAAGCCCTCCGGTGTCCATGCCTGCAGTCAAAGCCCCTGATCCCCTGCTCCATGTGACTGCTTGGACATAACACATCTTTCTAAAAGCATCAACCTTCCCTCTATGCTTGTGATGACTGCCTCTCATCAATTTCTGCTTGGATTGTTGTATTCCATACACTGCCTCGACCAGACAAACTCCCAATTAGGAAGACGATTTTAATTCTAGAAACAATTGGTACCTGTAGATGATATTCTATCAGAAATTCTATCAGAATCTCAGATTGAAACTTAGCAGTTTAATCTTCAACTATCAAAACACCTGAGGTAAAAACTGATGTAAGTTAAAAAAAGGACAAATGCACAATTATAAGTTAAATATTTCAATGCTCATATTGTGATACTTGGTAGAATATATAGATAGAAATTCACTTGGTTGACCTATCAGCCAATTTAGTTTATATCTACAGAAAAATACATGCTAAATTCACAGAGTACAAATTCCTTACAAGTGCACATGAACTGTTCACCAAGATAAGCCATATACTTGATTCTAAAATAAATCTCAATAAATTAACAAGAATTGAAATTAAACAAAACATGTTCTGACTACAACGGAATTAAATTAGGAAAAAAAAAACAAGAATTATTTCTGTAATATATCCAAATACGGAAATTAGAGAACATAGTCCTAAATAATTCATGAAGAAAAAAATTGATATAGTAAATATTTCTAAATGAATAAATATCAGAACACAACATATTAAAACCTGTAAGATATACCTGCAATAGTATAGAATGAAATACATAGTTTTAAGTGCTTGTATTAGAAAAAAAAAAAAAGAAAAATCTAAATTATATAAGCTTCTACCTTAAGAACTGAGGAGAAGGGCAGCCTGGGTAACTCAGTGGTTTAGCGCTGCCTTCAGCCCATGGCCTGATTCTGGAGACCCAGGATCCAGTCCCACGTCAGGCTCCTTGCATGGAGCCTGCTTCCCCCTCTGCCTGTGTCTCTGCCTCTCTCTCTCTTTCTCTCTCTCATGAATAAATAAATAAAATCTTAAAAAAAATAACTGAGGAGGAGGAGGAAAGCAGAGGAAAATGAGAATGAGGAGGAGAAATGTGTAACAGGAGGAGGAAGAAGAGAGCAAATTAAAACCATAAGTTTAAAAAAAAGAAAGAAAGAAATGAAGTTGATAGAAGAACACAATTAAAAAGAAAATGCAGAAATAATTTTTAAAAACCAATGAAACCATAGCTAGTTGTTACTTTTAAAGATTAAAATTAATAAACCTCTTTCTAGATTAATCACTAAAAATTACCAAAATCAAGAATAAAAGAGAACATCACTATATAGTTTTGAAATTAAAGGATAACAATGGAATATTATGAAAAGTTACATTAACAAATGTGAAAACTTAGATGTAATACACAACTACTTTGAAAAACAAATTTGCCAAAACTGACACAAGAAGAAATAGACCATTTAAATTGCCCCCTATCCGTTAAGTAAATGTGCAATTGAATATCCTCCCCAAAAGAAATTTCCTGACTCATATGACTTTACTGGTGGCTTTTATCAAAGATTTAAGAAATAAAATTAATTCCATAGAAATATGTCCAAGTAAAATAAACAGCTTTTTCAATGCATTACATAAGGCAGGTATTGCATTGCTAACCATAAACTGTAAGATCAATACTCTTCACAAATGCAGAAGCAAAAGTTCCGAAGAAAATTTCAACAGTCAAATTCTAGCAGGTGTATCATCATCAAATGGGTTTTCGCCTAACAATTGTAAAACTGGTTTAACTTTTAAAATCATGATGTAATTCATAATGTCAACAGAATAAAAGAGAAATATATATATGGTCATCTCGGTAGATACACAAAACAAGTGTGACAAAATTAAAAATCCAATCATGAAAAATTTTCTCAGTAAATTAGGTATAATGAAAATTTCCTCACCTTTATTAACATGTCTACAAAAAATCTGCAGCTAATATCAAACTTTATAGTGAAAGACTGCAAAATTTGTAGCTAAAATGAAAAATAGTGCAAAGGTATCATAATCCCCTCTATTCAACGTTGTATTGGAATTCCTGGCCAATGCAATAAGACAAGGGAAAAAAAATACACAGACTACAAAGGAAGAAGTAGCACTATATTATTCGATTGTATGATCATTTACATAGAGCTTCCAAAGAAAAGCTATAGCAAAACTAAGAGGACTTGATAAGTGAATTTACCAGGGTCAAAATGTATAAGGTTACTTTAATGGATTTCTACACACTTTCAAAGATCCATTGAATAATAAACTTTAAAGAAAATTGGATGTTTTATACAGCTATTTTTCACATATTTCAAATGGTCAAAAAGTGAGATATGTAAAAATTCATTTGGGAAAGAATCAAAAGATTTAGATGAATACAGATTAGGAGAGACACTCTATTAAAGAAGGCATTTCAGCCTGCACCACTTGAAAATCCAACAATATATACATTATACTCTTAAAGAGAAGTTGAAAATTAGCTATAATGACAGGACCATGTTACTACCAATTTAAAAAGGTAGTATCATTTTCAGATTATTGAAATTGAATTCCAGCATGTGAGACATTAACTGCCAATCAGAGAGAGATGCCATATATATTAAGAAGTTCTGGAGAAAAGAATAACAATATGAGCCCTGAATCAGTTATGCTAAGGGATCTAACATCATTTCAGCACCTGTAATTTGTCATTATTATTAAGCCATGAAATGAAAAGGTGAGCCAAATGGTATGTGCTTTCCAGTGGTAAGTTTATGTTGGAATGAGATACTGGGCCACCAGAGCCGCTAAAACATTTTTTAATGAATTCATAAAGAAAATCCAGACACTTAAGAATAACAAGGCCTACAACAGTGCATTTCAACAGAGTTTGCTAACGGGGAATCAATATTTTTCCTCAAGACTACTTCCTCTGATTCTCTCTTGTAAATACAGACACTGAAAAGCGAGGAGATTATTAGTTTCATCTTAAACATTAATGAGTCAATGGCAGATGTTTTGAATTTAAAGCTTAGGTTTGTGATGGAGCTGCTTCTCAAACAGACAACTTTACCTCACATGCTCCAGGGAATGTAGCAGCAAGAATTATTTTTCATATGTTCTCTAAGTAAACAGAAAGATAAACATTTGCAGAAACTTTAGTATGAAGCTGAAAATTATCACAGCTCTGAATAAATTATTAAAATGATATAAAACTAGTACAACTCCAAAGTTTTATTTTCCATTAAACTTCATGTAACAATGGTTAATGATTCTTCTGAGAAATGCTAGGTATACTACTACTACTACTAGTAGTAGTAGTAGTAGTAGTCAATATTTTATGAAGTATTTACTATTTACCACGTGCAATGATACAATACGCCTAATCTCCTTAAATTCATGAAGAATGTATTGCTTTTTCCCATTTGGCAGGTAAAGTAATCAAAGTACAGAGTTTAAATTGCTGCCAAGTTCACTTAGCAAGTAAATTGTATGACTGAGTTTCATAAGCAAGCTTGTCAGGGTTGAGATTTGCAAATAAGTGTGTCATACTCTGAAGACTAAGCTTTTATTTTTTTTAATTTAATTTTATTTTTTTTAATAAATTAATTTTTATTGGTGTTCGATTTACCAACATACAGAATAACACCCAGTGCTCATCCCGTCAAGCGTCTCCTTCAGTGCCCGTCACCCATTCACCCCCACCCCCTGCCCTCCTCCCCTTCCACCACCCCTAGTTCATTTCCCAGAGTTAGGAGTCTTTATGTTCTGTCTCCCTTTCTGATATTTCCCACACATTTCTTCTCCCTTCCCTTATATTCCCTTTCACTATTATTATGAAGACTAAGCTTTTAAACCTTATGATATTCTCTATCACAGGGGAAAAAAGTAAAAATATCTAGAAATACTAAACCTTCTTTAGTTCTTCCCATACCCCCCCACCAAAAGCTTTTTGCACAAGGTAAAAATATAAAGAGGTACTATGGCAATTTGGAATCAATAAGAAGTAAGTCTCTACTCTTAGAAATTAGCATCTGCTGTACAGGAGCCAAATGCTAAGACATATTCACGTTACACAATTCCATTGGACTAGTCACGTAGAAAGTAATTAGGATGGGTCAATCCTATTCAAGTTTATCTGAAAAGGATTTCTATTTATAAAGCTCAGGGGTTCATATTTACGAGCGCGTGCACACACACACACACACACACACACACACACACACACACTACCATTTCTTACAGTTCCTTTGAGTTAGCTTGCCATTACTCCAAAAAACCAGGACTTTCTATATTACTGGTTTCCAGACAAGGGAGAAAAATCCTAAAAAAATAGCCTTGGAGAAGTGTAAACCAAATAGCTTCTAAATAACATTTTGCAGTAGGTAAGGGGACCATAAGAGAAACAGTACTGGGTTGAGTATGTGGAAAGAAAGCTGGCTAATGGCTAACTGCCTTAAAGGCTAACTATTCATGTAGAATTACAGAGACAAAGCTGAAAGGATCCCTAAGGATGTCTGAATCTCCCTCCTCTCAGCCCAACAGTACCGGGGAGCCTTAATCCAAACAATTCTAGATAAATAGGTCTCTTCTTTGTTTTAAGGAAATCTCCAGGGTCTCAGATTTCAAAATTGCCCTCACACATTCCATATATTTTCCCCAACTTTCATAAATCTCTCTTTTTATTAAGCAAATCTAAGCTTCCCATATGAGTACCAGGTTTGGAGGAGAAATATTATATAAGCCTTCTCTATTTCCCCAAAGTCCTGACATAACCATAGGAAAATACTTGTGATCTTGCTGTATCTAGAGGTCAAGGGGCTTCTTCTTGCCCACCATCTTTACCTACACATATCAATTCTCAAACAAAAACACAGACAAAGAGACACACACCAAGACCTTCAATGATGAACTTTCACCCCAACATAAATTCAGGACTCACTTCATTCAAAACCAATCCTGGTCTGTTTCCAAAGTGTGGTATTTGGAACACAGAGCACATTTTTCATATTCATGTGCAGTATTTAATAAATATACAGATTCCAAGGCTGCTTTCCAGGTCTACTGAATCAGAATCTGCAGGACGATATACAGTTGGGTGCAGACATAGTCTACAGTGCTGTGAAAACCCATAGGTCTATTCTTATATAGCTGGAGCATTAAGACAATTACACATACACATAATTTTTTTTTTACCAAATTGGAAAGTATTGATTATACAGTCTAAATAGCACTATAGCAACTGCATATAGTCCAAGGAAATTAATCTAAGGTCATTTTTAAAATTCTTACTCTGAATGTTCAAAGTATTTATTGTTAGATTTATCTGACTAGCTGAGAGGGATTTAAAAAATTCCGAATCCTAGCTAGACTCTAATTCTTTCATCTTCTTAATCTAAGTTATCATCTGTGAATCTTCAATTGGCAAACTGGTGCCCTAAGTATAGTGCTATTTTCCAGGATATACTTAACACACTTTTTCCAGAGCATATAGTTATTGAATAGTTTGGAGAAAAAAGTAAAATAAGTTAATTAGAAACTTCCACTTCCAGCCAGGATATACAAAATATCTATGTGAAAACAATTTTTAGACATTGCACAGTATAACCTGAGAGGAAGGAAAAAAGCAAGTGAACTGGTAACTAAACTTACTATGGTTATCATTTCATAATATATATGCCAAGTCATTATACTGTACACCTTAAACTTATACAGTGCTATATGCTAGGTATATCTCATAAAACTGGAAAAAATAAAATAAGCATAAGACAAAAACAAGATGAAATATATGATTGCTCGAAGGTATAGTCTAGAGAGAGTTCAAGGCCCATGGAGGGGAACTCATATCCCTGAGTGGAGGAGACAGAGTTCACAATTAGAAGCTAACACAGGTAGGGGTACCTGGGTGGCATGGTTGGTTAAGCATCCAACTCTTGATTTCAGCTCAGGTCATGATCTCAGGGTCATGAGATCGAGCCCTGCATTGGGCTCCACCTTAAGCACTGAGTCTGCTGGAGATTCTCTCTCTCCCTCTCTTTCTGACCTTCCCCGCTGCTCACTCACTCTCTCTTAAATAAATAAATAAATAAATAAATAAATAAATAAATAAATAAATAAATAAAATCCTAAAAAAAAAAAGAAGTAGCTTTAAATGATAAGCACTCAGAACACTAGAAACAGGAAACTTTCTAAATCTGAGAAAAGGAATATAAAAATTTTAGAGTTTATACCATACATGACGGTAAAAGATGAAATGATTTCCTCCTATGATTAGCAATAAACCATTGATGTCTGAGCTGAGCATTTGTTTAACATATTACTGGAGGTTCTGGGTAGTGCAATAAAGCAAAAGAAGAAGTAATAAATATACAGATAGGAAATTTGATGTAAAAAAAGCAAATTTAGTGAGTTTACAGAATACATGGTTTTTAAAAACAAATTATGTTTGTATAATAGTAATGAATAATCCGAAATTGAAATTTTAAAAGAAATATCATTTACAACAGCATCACAAAACTGAAATACTTAGGGGTAAATCTGGCAAAATACTTCTAAGACCTATACACTGAAAACTATAAGACATTAGTGAGAAAAAAATTCAATAAGCTAAAAAATGGAGATGATACCATGTTTATAGCCAGGAAAAATCAGTATTATTAAGATGACAATTCTTTCCAGTGTGATCTACAGATTAAATTCAACCCCAGTCAAAACCTCAGCAGGCTTTTTGTGCCCATCAAAATTGGCAACCTGATTCTAAAATTTATGTAGAAATTCAGAAGCCCCTGAAAATAGCCCCTCCACTGAAAAAAGAACAGAGTAGGACAAATTACACTTCCTGATTTCAAAACCAGTATTAAAGCTACAGTAATCAAAACCATCTGGTATCAGCATCAATATAGACATCAATGTGACAGAACAGAAAGTCTAGAGATAGAGTCACATGTAGGTGGTCAATCGATTTTCAACAAAGCAACCAGACAAATTCAATAGAGAAAAAAATCATGTTTTTAATACATTTTGCCAGAACAATCAGACAAGCCATAAACAAAACTAGGAGCTTTAATCCTCTCCCCTCACACTACATATAAAACTTAAGTCAAAACAGATCATGGACCTCTATAAGAGTTTTAAGTAATATAAGTTATAAGACTTTTAAAAGAAATATAGGCGAAAATCTTAATGACAGTGGGTTCGGTTGAAATTACTTAAAGAGGACACAGGAAAGCACACATTTCACATTAAAAAAAAAGTTAAATTGGACTTAAAATTGAAAATACCTACACTTTAAAAGATACTATTATAAAAATGAAAAGGAAAGCTACAGACTGATGGAAATTTTCAAAATACATATATGACAAAGAACTAGTGACTAGAATGTGTAAAGAACTCTCACAGCTCACTAATAAAGAGACAATCCCCCCAAAATGTACAGTTTGAACAAACACTTCATTGAAGATATACAGATAGTAAATGAGCATTTGGAAAATGTGATTTAAATGCAAATTAAAATCAAAATGAGATGCTACCATATACTGACTAGAATTGTTAAAATTAAAAAAAAAACTATACTGAGTATTGGTTAGAATGTAGAACAAATGGGACTCCTTTACGTTGCTACATTGCTATGCAAATGTAAACTTGGACAACCACTTTGTAAAATGGCTTGACATTTTCCTAAAAATTTAAATATATACCTACGATATGATCAAGTAATTCCATCTCCAAGGTATTTATGCAAGACCAAAGAAGGTATACGTACATTATTTTGTATAAAAATTTGTACATATTCACAATAGATTTATTTGTAATAGTCAAAAATTGGAAAGAACCCAGAAGTCTATAAAGAATTGAATAGGTAAGCAAAGTGTAGTATATCCACATAGTGGAACACTACTCTGAAATTTAAAAAAAAAAAAAAAAAAGAATACTCATCAAACTGGATAGATAAATCTCAAAATAGGTATTGCGAGTGAAATAAGTAAGACCAAAAAAGGGCACACACATAAACAGCATTTATATAAGCATACGTATGTGAGCAATTACATAAAACTATAAAATTCAAATGCATATATATAGAGACAGAAAGCAGATGAAGTGAGGAAAGGGGTGAAGTGATAGAGAGATAGGTCAGAAGTGAGTAAAAGGAGCATAATGTGGGGACACCTGGGTAGCTCAGCGTTTGAGCGTCTGCCTTCGGCTCAGGGTGTGATCCAGTCCTGCATCAGGCTTCCTGCAAGGACCCTGCTTCTCCCTCTGTCTATGTCTCTTCCTCTCTCTCTGTATTTCTCATGAATAAATAAAATAAGGTAATTTGGGGGTTATAAATATATTCATCATCATGACTATGGTGATGGTTTCACGGGTGTGCAGGTAAGTCAAAACTCACCAAAATGCACAATTAAATATATGCAATTTATTTCCACAACAAAGCTGTAAAAACAAATTTAACTGGGAAGTTCCATACAATATTATTTACATACTCAAATAGACAGGGATGGAGTTGGTGACAAATTTGCACTTTTTTGTATATATTTTTCCGTACTGGGATCAGAGTGCTTATTCTTGTGACCAATTATCTTCCCTTATTATAAATTTCAGTTTATTCCAAATTATGTAAGTCACTATGTAGCAGGAATAACAAGAAAGATACTAAAGGGGAAAAAAGTCTATAGGATTTTAATCTGACTATATGGAGAAAAAGAGACATAAATACGTTTTGAGCCTGGTTTTCTGATAGAATGGTAAAGATAAGCATTGAAATAGGGATTTAGGGGGGAGTTGTATGTAAAAGAAAGTTGAATTTGGATTTGAAACATGTCAAGTCTTCAAAGTCAGCACAACTTGTCTGAACATAGTTGGAAATCTGACACTTTAGTAAGGCAGCAATCCCATTCCTGCTCTTCCACATACAGTGGCCAATTTGCTGACAGCAGTGCTCACCAACAGAACTTTGTGTGATGATAGAAATGTTCCGTATCTATACTGTCCACTACTGGTAGCCACTCCCAGCATGCGTCTGTTGAATACCTGAAATATGACTGGCTAACCATAAATTAACTTTATTTTAATTCAAATTAGTTTAAATTTAAAGATTTATTTGAGAAAGACAGAGAGAGAGAGAGTATGGGGTTGGTGGAGGGGATGATCTCAGGACCCTGAGATCGTGACCTGAACCAAAATCAAGAATTGGGTGCTTAACCAAGTGTGTACCCAGACACCCCTCAAATTAGTTTAAATATAAATAGCCACGTGCAGCTACCATATTGGACTTCACAGGTTTAAGAGATTACCCATTCACCATCCCAATCAAGAAACTTGAGATAAACCTATCTCCTTCATTTCTTATTTTTCATTCATTAATTTACTGAATAAATATTGACTACCTACACTCTCTTGTTTATTACTGTATTCCCAGCATTTAGAACCAACAGGTTTCTTGTCTTCATTAAATTTATGTTTCAGTGAGTCCCATTAACCACCAAATCCTAGTTATATTATCAGTTGAAACTTCATTCATCTTTATTCACCTCACCTCTATTTTCAATGCACCTTCAATATCATCCAAAAGGATAAAATAATCTAAACATTTTGTTTTAGTTTTGGTTACTGCTGTTTGCTTTTGGTACTATGAGAAATGAGTAAAAGTTGCTTGATTATTGGCTTCTCAACTAGAGGTTATAAAATGTTTAAGGCATCATTTCATATGATGCTCGCTATTTTTTTTTTCCATTGTGAAAGGTCTGCTGACCATAAATATGGGTTGAAATACACAGCAAACTTTGATTCAGGCATCTTATTGCTCATGCTGATTTGTGTCTATATACTGTTTAACTATGTCTATATTTATGTACATCTATGTACTGCCACAATCTATGGATATACAAGTATTTTCATCTAGGTTTTTAAAAATTCATCTTGCAAAAAGGGAAAAACTACTGTGAAGTAGCCCAAATATTCAAATACTCAGTGAAATTATCCACTATATCTGAAGTTCTAGGCAATAATATGTATAACGGCATTTTTTTCTTAGGCTAAACATACAGCATAACTACTGAACTGTTTTTCAATAAAAATTTTCTTTAGATAATTTGATAATAAAGTCATGGTAATCAGATTGAAAGTTTTAATTAGCAAAGCACAATTTCAAGTCAGGAGGGGGAAGAAAAGAAATTTGTCAAAGATTTTATCTTATGATCACAAATCCAGTCAGGACTGTAAATTTGTCAAAGAAACCCACTGAATGATCCTGAGGGAAACCAAGTACATTTATGGAGGAAATGCCAACCCCATACAAGTGTCAAAGGATAGGAAACCAATGTCTGTGGAGTCTTTAGACTGTCAAAAAGACACACTTCTGGCTACTTTGGCTCCGACTCTTTGGGACACCCAAAGGAATTGTTAGAGCCTTGGAACAGCAAGCTTCATTACCATAGATGTAATAAAGCTTATTTTCTGCAGACTTCTTGGTTATCACTATTTAAAAGTGGTGAAATCCTGATATCCCCAATACTCTCATGAAAGACAGAGTAACTAAATCTAATTTTTGAGTCTAAAATTGCTAACTTCCTAGCAGAGCCAACAAAAATGACATGAATGACTTTATTTTTATGGTTGTAATGACAGGTAACTTGTTATATCAAAAAAACTTGTTATAGTTTAAAGAAATGAAAAATAAAGGTATTTCTGACCTAACATCATTGCAACAGCATCAAGGTAATTTATCCTGATGGGTCACAAAATTTAAAATACCACAATGTTCTGCAGCATGAATTAGCTTCTGTAGACATATGGCTACATGGATAGTAGATTTCCCAGCATTTATCTGTGCCTCTGTATTACAGAAAGCAAAGTAAGGAACAACACCAGTCATGCGGAAGAAAGTTGGGGATCTCAGGAAACACTGAGAAGGAAGAGCTCACGAAGCCTACCGACAGATGCCTACCTACACGCTCCAGGTTCAATCTACCAGGCAGGTGCTAAAGCTACTTTGTCATCATCTATCCCGATTCCTGGACACGAAGAGAAGGCATTAAATAATCAGCTTTCTAGCCTCAAAGGGATTCTTTTGCTCTATCACCAGGGCACACTAATCTCCATCATGACCAAACGGTGCTTTGAAAAACTGTACATCCAATTTGTTTACTATTTTCATTACTGTGGTTTTCTTGATAACCAATATAAGAGCAGAAGAGGTAGTTATTTGGGCCTAGAGCCTGTTGAGTAAGGCAGCTGGTAACAAAATGTGGCTCCATGCAGATAATGTGTCATTATTATTTCTATAAAAACAGCTTCTCTTAATAGCAGCATTTGATAAACTTGTGGTCACGGTTTTCCCAAAATTGCCTGAATAGAAGTATCTCCTGGAATGATTCTTATATACAAATCACCAGATCCTCCCCTATAAGTCCTAACTAGTGAGAAAGGTCATGGAATCTGAATTTTTAACACTATTTGAGAAATATCCCCAGAAGGCTATCATCCTGCTACAAACAACAATCAGAAAGTAAAGACTGATGCCAAATGACAGAACTGGGATTTGAACAAGGTCACTAAATCCTCGTTACAACTAGTTCCTCTCAGCTTCTTTATAACTCCCATTCCATACTCTTAAAGAGATGTTTATTTTTTTTAAAAAAAGTCTATTTGAAAAAGTAAATAAATAAATAAATAAATAAATAAATAAATTAATTAAATGTCTATTTGGCTATTTACAAAAGAAAGAAAAAAAGGCAGAAAAGTTGTCTTTCATATTCAGAATTGGATTCTCCACTTCTGACAGCTTCAGAAATAGCTTGCTCATCTTCTAGACACTCTAAAGCGGACTTTGTCTTAGAACCAGATTCTGAGATAGAGATTTACACGCAGTTTCCTGAAGAGCTCTTGGGATCAGCACTTTTGAAGGGCTCAAAGAAGCAGAAGTGGGCAGATGACAAACTGAACAGAAAGGCACTGCAACAGTTATTAGCTGGTCTCAAAGAGAGCTCTGGAGCTAGGAAGTGCCTTCAGAGTTGTTCCGCGGTAAAGCAAGATGGCCAGCCCTTTATACCACGGTCCTATTGATGTTTTATTGGATGTGGGCTCCCCTTGGGAGATAACCAGGCAGTTATCTTCTTGTAATGGCAACTTTCTAGAAGAACTTAGCCAGGATCCTTCAGCAATCATCAACTGGGGAAATCAGTTGGTCCCAAAGGCCTTGAAGGTGATACACATCACAGTATCCACTGCAAGGACTGGCTATTGATTCCAGTTTTGCTCACCTTCATTCATGTCTGGTTGCCCCACATTTCAATAAGAAAACAAATAGGCTGGGGCCCATGATCACCTCTGAGAAACCTAAGAAGCTCTAAACACTTTAAGGCTGGTGATTTAGCAAAGAGTTTATGCATATTTTCAATGCACAATAAGGGCAGAGTGGGAGAGTCAACATATTTTAGCACTAGGATGTCAGGTTTCATTAGAGTTAGTTGTTCCAGGAAAGCAAAGGGAAATAAAACACAGGGTAACACTAACAAAGACTCACATTACCAGCCTTTTAAATACACTGACCATACATTGGTAGTTTATACTGAAAAAAAAAGGAAATGTACATTTTACACATTTCAGTGAATCAACATTCTCATCCACTAAGGCCCCTCATCAATCATTTAGTGGTTAGACAACCCCACAAACAAGGAGTGCATCCAAGCTCACTTCTGGGGTTATTATAAATTTCAGGTGTTGTGTGCTAGCCCTTCACAGTGAAGACTTTCACAGGGTACTCGGCAACATGCGGCACCAATCCACTGCTAAATGGTCTGGTTCTCAAATTTTCAACTGGGGATAATCACACTTAAGTCAAGTGTCAACAAAGGTCTCATTTAACCATGAAAAGTCAGACAGCGCAATCTATGCACCAGCCCTGCCTCTGAGACCCAGTGTTCCCAGGGTTACGTTTTCTGCTCTCCTTACTAAAGTGAAAGACCATGAGAAGTAAACTGGCAACTGTGGGTGGGGAATAGCATAAAGTCTCCAATACCTGCATGTTCAACTTGAGCACAGGCAACACTATGAACTTTGAACACGAACCATCATTGTTGTAGTAAATGGCAAATGTTTGATGAGCCAGCCAGAAAGTCCTAGAACAAAATCCAAGTCAACATGCCCCCAGAGAGCACAAAGGTCACTTGACCTTGCTGCTCATTAACTCATAGTAATCACTGATATAATTGTAGGGTCTTAAATTGCCACCTTCTCTTTATTCTATCCAGGAAAGAAGGAGGGGATTGTCTCACAACCAGTTGTCTTCTTTCATCAATGTAGGATATGCTCCTCGGTAAAATGTGTTCATCTTCACATTACTTCTTCCTCCGTGCTAACACATCTGTTTCTGATGACTGGCCATTTCATGGGCCATTCTTTCTTGATCCAGGCATTATGGAAGGATAAAAGAGGAGAGGACTATGCCTGTATTCACTGCCCTAGAATCTTATTCTCTTTGCTAGTGTAATGACACAAATAACAGGAGTTTTGACCAACTCTAATGGCTGCAAAACATAGGAATTATAATTCAGGTTAATTCCTCCTGCCATCTTATGAATAATACTTTTCTATACTATAAGCAAGATATAACCAAGAAGTCACATATTTTACAGGGATCTATTCATAAAAAAATATATTTCTAAACTCTACTGTGGGTCTCTGTGACTGCCTTTCAAAAGTTTCAGCCCCTGTGCACAGGAGCTGGTTTTCTCCCACAATCCACACCCCCATACCCGTAAAACTATTTGTAACCAAGTTAAGCTATCTGGCTGGAACAAAAACCAGAGTTATTTTTGTATTCTAATTGGAACTACAGATAAAGGCCAAAGAGAGAAGGAAAAAGATGTGTTGGCCTTTGGTTTGTGAATGTCCTGAAAGCAGCTGAGGCATGTAGGGGAACCTGACATTCCAGACCTAGTGTAGCAATCCGTAAGGGGCATAGGAGCTTCAGGACAAATCCCTTCAGAATCATGCCATCAGAGTGAGTTGTAGATGCACCTTCTCATTCTTTCCAAGAAATATGAACTGAAGTATCCATACATATGAATGAGCACATGCCTACGAATACATCTTACAAGCAAACATATTAAGAAAAAAATACGTTTTGCCGCCTAAATACTGTGTCATCTTCAAGGCATTTTCACAGTGGACTTGTAGGATATCACCATTTCATGTGCACTTATCAAGCCACAGCTCTATTTCTCTGCTCACTTTCAGAAGAAAACTCACTCAGTTGCTGGGTATTTGTGTTACCTCCACACCTTCGACTTTCGTTCTTTTTCTCAATCAACTGGAACCAATCTTATATCATTATCATTCCACTCTTACTGTGGTCAAGAAACAGTTTCATGCAGCCAGACCCAGTGGCCAACTCTCTGTCTTCATGTTACTCTACCTCTCAAAATGACTTGGTACAGTTGGATGGTCTCTCTTTTGACTTCCCCAACACCTGGTTTTCTTTCTCTGTCCTCAGCATTTTCCTTTACTCATTTCCTTTCTTTTACTTACTCCTCTTAACTACTCAACCCAAATTTTGTCTCAGTTTTTTTATATTCTCTGTACCTTCTCTCACACTATGTGACTTTATACTATCCTGTATCTTAAATATCACCTATAGGCTATGACTTCCATATTCACATTCCCAGGACTGAGCTGTATGTCCTTTGTGTAATTAGTATCAATACCTAGATGTGCCATATGTATTCTGTAAGCTTCTTACATTAACCTGACCCTAAATTACCATATTTGCCTCCAAATCTGCACTTTTCTCAATCATTCCCATCAATCAGTCATGTATCAGTAGTGCTTTAGGACTGTACTATCCACTCAACTTGATTAAGTCAACGATCTGCACTTTAATCTCCATTCCTGTCTTACCTCACATCAAATCTACGAATGGGCCATGTTTCCTTAAATTCCTCAAATTTCCCCACCACAAAAGCCTCCAACTTAACTCCCACTCTCACTCCTATTAACAGTCTCTTCTCCACAAAAAGCCAACCTGTATTTTAAGAACATGAATCACGGAGGCTTGGGTGGCTCAGTCAGTTAAGCGCCTGACTCTTGATTCGGCTCAGGTGGTGATCTCAGAGTTATGAGATCCAGCCCCACATACAGCTCTGTGCTCAGCACAGAGTCTGCTTAGGTTTCTCTCTCCTTCTGCCTCTCCCTCTGCACTCTCTGTCTCTAAAATAAATAAATCTATAAGTAAATAAATAAATAAACAAACAAACAAACACGAACCAGATCAGGTCATTCCCCTTTTTGAAGGTCTTCCAAAATCTTCCATATTGTGAAGAATAAAACCCAAAAGCACTATGCTGGTCACTAAGGCCATCCACGACCAATCTACTTTGTTTTCACCACTCTCCTGCCTTTATACCACAGCTGGCTAGGGTGTTTTCTGCCTCTTTCTCAAACAGGCCAATGCGTTTGTTCCTGCCTCAGGTCTTTGGAACTTTCTGTACATTCTGCCTGAAACATTCTTCCTAGATCCTCACATGACTGATTCCCTCAATAAATCAAATCTGGGCTCAAATGGCACTTCATCATAGAGCCTTCCTTCCTTGACCATCTTACCTAAGCAGGCGGTAACTACCAATCACCTTACTCCACTTTATTATCACAGCACTTAAAGTATCTGATATTACCTTCTTTATACTTTGTAAGTCTTATTTAGGCAAAGTCCCTATGTGTAACGTTTAATCCCACAACACAGATCAGTGCCTGGCATGAAATAGACACTCAGTAAATATTTGTTGAATGAAAGGATTGGTCTCCTTCACTGATTTCTCCCTTTTAAACTGTGTCCTTTAACTGGTAACAAGAATTGGGTCTTTATTTAAGCCATGTTCCTTTGAAAATCTCTATTCCAAATTACATAAAGATCTGACTCAACCTTTGAAATTATCCCTTGGTTGGACTTATTATTGGATAAGCCATCTCGTCTAACAAGCAGTTGGGAGAGTCATATTGCTTTCTTCTAATCACAGAGCTATGCTATGATTCATTATGGTGGGCAACATATAGGTACTATAATAAATAGTTATGTTATTTAGAGACAAAATAGTCTCAAGAATCACTTTCTCTAGAATCCATCCGTGACTAACTCAACCACATCCTGTCTACTGAATATGCTCTTTATGCTTAATATTTTGCTATTCAATTAAAACGAAATTACTATGAACTTAGCCCCCTCTACAATCTCTTATATATAACTCTAAAATCCAGTTTCATTCCAAAATCTAATTTTATTTTTGAAATACTGAAGTTATTTTGTAAGTTTGTAACAAACTTGTTGGTTGGTAAATCATGGCCTATAAAAAGTGATCAACAATTTACACATTTTACTTTTTTTAAATAATGAATTTATTTTTTATTGGTGTTCAATTTGCCAACATACAGAATAACACCCAGTGCTCATCCTGTCAAGTGCCCCCCTCAGTGCCCGCCACCCATTCACCCCCACCCCCCGCCCTCCTCCCCTTCTACCACTCCTAGTTCGTTTTATTTAATATGAATATTCATGTTTACTTATATAATTATTGATGCATTTGATTATAGTCTCAGACCCTACTGAATGTGTGATGTAATATTCAGGAAATGCACCATATTATCTCTGTAGAATTTAAAAACTTCTATGGAGGTTCTCAGCCTATGATCCACCCCTGGTAGCTCCAGGAGCCTCTTGTCTCTCTTCCCCTATCCCTCTACACCCTATTTTTTCATGGGCATCCCCCTCTCACTCTCTGAGTGAGCCTGTGATCTGGAACTCTATCCCTCCAGTATCTTTGTCCTGCCCATGAAGACAAACCCCAATCTTTTAGTTTTAGGAGTTTGCTACTGATTACTTTGATAGTGGCAGGTAATGCTTATACAGCTGGCACCAGGTGCCAGGCATAGCACTAAGAGCTTTTCATAGGCATTAATCATTCAGTCTTTAGAACAACACTAAACTAGGTCCTTAGTACTGTCATCAATTTGCAAATCTGGAAACAGAGGCCTGAGACATGAAGTAAATTGCCCAAGGTTACACAGACAGCGAATTGCCTGATTCTGGACAAAATTATTTTAAAAATTATTATTAATAAGTGGTCAAAGTAAAATAAGTATCATAAATTTTTGTAAAAAAAATACAAATAAATAAAAGCTTCTGTTTCAAGTGGGAAATGTCTTTTGCTCTCAATTCTGAAGGTGGCCCAGCTGCCAAGGTAAAATTCTCTGGTTTCCCCTCATCCATTCTTAACAATCCTACTCTCATACTCTCATACCACTTCTCTGAACACTATAGAAAAATGCCTAGCTAAGCTTTGCTTAATAATTTAATTATTAACAACCAACAAACCTTATTTCCACCGCTTCAATTTCAAATATTTCCTGAGTACAATGCTGATTTTTGCTTATTTGTTAGCCTAGTAAATCCCACAAACAACTGTTAGGCTGAAGTGTTTTTTTTCTTCATTTCACAAAGGATTAAATTAAGTATTAGATACATTATGTTTGCAAGACACATAGTTTAGAGAGAATGGAGCCAAGCTTTGACTTGGTTTCAGAAGGCACTCACTCAACATATGTTGACTAAGTGAACACCAATGCACCAGTCTTGCTCTTCCACGTAGTTGTAGTATTATTTTTCAAATAAGTAACATTTTTACATGGTACAAAATCCAAATAATCCAATTTCATTCTGAAATCAAATTTCATTTCTGAAATGCTAAATTACAATGTAAATTTATGACAAACTCATTAGTTGTTAAAACTTAGCCTAAAATGGATATGCGGTTATTTATAGCTTTACCTTTTTCACTTACTGTGAATATTTCTATGTTCAGCTGCAAAATCACTAAAGTGTTTGATTATGGGTATAGTCTCACTCAACTCCCAGACAGTCTCTATGCATCTAATTTCCTTACCCAAAACAGTGATTACCATTTTTTTCCAAGGTTTTTTTTTCCCAGAGGTACATGGATTTAGAAGCATATATGAATAAGAACTTCTTGTGCAGATGTAGCCCACTAGAAATACTTCACACACATACACACATAAAGGTGACTTTTTTTTCCCACTTAATGTATCATAGATATCATTTTATATCAATAAAAATGGCCTGCTTAACTCAATAGTATTTTATTATATGGATGCTTGATAAGTTTTTAGCTAGTCCCCTGTTTATAAATATTTCAATTATTTCCAGTATTCTGCTGTTATAAATTCATATGTCCAGGTATATCTGTCAAATAATTACTTACAAGAGAAAAACAACCTAAAAAATGGGAAAAGGATATTAACAGATAACTGACATAAAGGAAAATAAAAATATCTTCTTTCTTTTTTTGTAATTAATTAATTTATTTATGATAGTCACACACACACACACACACACAGAGAGAGAGAGAGAGAGAGAGAGAGAGAGGCAGAGACACAGGCAGAGGGAGAAGCAGGCTCCATGCAGGGAGTCCCATGTGGGACTCGATCGTAGGTCTCCAGGATCGCGCCCTGGGCCGAAGGCAGGCGCTAAACCACTGCGCCACCCAGGGATCCCAAATATCTTCTTTCTTATTGATTTATAAAATATACACATATTAAAGAAATTAAACCTTTGTCTCTGACCTGCTTTATAAATCTATTTCCTCAATTTATTACTTGACTTTTGACTTTGTTTATAGCATTTTTATAAGAATTTGTTGAAACTTTATGCAACCAGGGATGTCTGACTGGCTCAACTGGTATAGCATGTGACTCTTGATCTCCAGGTTATGAGACAGAGCCCCATGCTGTGCACAGAGTCTACTTAAAAAATAAATAAATAAAATAAAATAAGAGTCCCAACCTTGTACTGCTAGGGTTAGTAAAATCTTAAGAAAAAAAAAAATCAGGTAATCAAATTGTTGACGTTTTTATTTATTTATTTTTAAAGATTTAATTTATTGGACACACACAGAGAGAGAGAGAGAGCACACACACAGAGAAAGCAGGAGAGGGAAAAGCAGAGCCATTGCAGGGCTTGATCTCAGGACCCTGGGATCATGACCCAAGTCAAAGTCAGACACTTAACCGACTGAGCCACTCAGGTACCCCTATTTTTTTTTAATATTATGGTATTTATATGATATTTGGAAGGACTTTCATTCTAAGATGACTGAGCTAAAATGTTTCCATTTTTTTTTCGTATACCGATATATATCTATTTACATTAGGATTTTGACCTCTCTGTAGGTATTTTTGGGGTAAGATGCCTGGTGTAATCCATGGCCCATCCCTTCCCCATGGCTACCTGCAACTCCCAATACCATTTATTGAATAATCCTTTCTCCCCCCATGTTTCCTTTTCATTCCACAGAGTACCTTGGAGTACAGTCAGCAAAATTCTATTACTTTCTTTTCATACCAACCCACAGTACAATTTCTATTAAGGCAACTTTACTGTTCTGCTTTGGATTTGGGGATTCATATTAGGTTGCATGATAGTACAAGAGGGATGAGGGCTTCCATCACCTCTGACAAGGCCAGGAGAGGTTGTGTCCTTGCCCATCTGCGTTTAAGACAACTTCACATTTGAGCACGAGCCAACTGGTTTTTCTTTCCTCCACTTTCTTGTACCTAATTTGGAATCTCAAGTGTTAGAAAATAGCTGAGGTAGTAAAATAAGTACAAATAAATTTTCTTAGGATGTTACCCTTCCTTTTCACTGCAGATTATTTTTTTAAATATCTGACTATCTGGACTTCCATAATTAGAGTTAATAAACAGTTCCATTATATACATCTTATTCTATAAAACCAATTGTACTTAAATCTTTCCCCAGGCATTTTGAATTGTCTAATTAAAACTTTCAAGTTGACAACTTCTAGCAGGAATTTATTCATTCACTGAGTAAAGTCCTCGAGTATTTTCTATGTGCAATTTATCCTTCTAAGGGTGTAAAAGACTCATTAACAAAGAAGGCAAGTTTTTGTTCCACCATTGTTTTTCCTGGCAGTTTAGACAGATTCAACAGTAGAAGAGCACTCTCCTTGTGGGGAACAGGAGATATCTAAAACACATTGGAGAATGTGATGTTACTATAAAACTCAAGAAATATCTCTGGCATGTAGAAAGGAGAAGGGAATTCCAAGCGGTAGAAGCGAAGTGTCATGGAAACAGTGACAATGGGCCCATCCTTAATATGTATTTGAAGTTTTAACATGTCAGGATACATATTTGAGGGCATTCCAAAAAAAAGTATAACTTTCACTAAAAATTTAAAAAAGCGTGTGTGATGATTAATTTTACCAGTCAACTTGGCTGGGCTAAATGTCCAGATAGCTAGTAAAACACGATTTCAGGGAGTGTCTAGGAGGATGTTTCTGGAAGAGATTAGCATTTGATTCAGTAGACTGGGTGGGTGGGCATAGTCCAATTCACTGAGAGCCTGAATAGAAAAAAAGGTGAAGGAAGGGTGAGAGATCTCTTTCTGAGCTCTCATATCAGAGTTTCTGGCTTCTGGGCCTCCAGACTCTGAGACCAACATGAGCAGCTTTCTGGTTCTCAGCCCTTTGGACTTGAACTGAATTATACCACAGGCTTCCCTGGTTCTCCAGCTTGCAGACAGCAGTTTGTAGGACTTCTTAGCCTTCATGACCACATGAGACATGAGCCAATTCCCTTAATTAATTAACTAATCCCCTTACACACACCCATACACCTAATACAGCATGGAAATAAGATGATTGTTCAGGCAGCAAAATATCAGAAGGATCTAAGCACAGAAACCAGAAAAGAGAAAGAATTCCTCTCTATCCCCCATTCCATCAGCCTCAAAACTGTTGGTTTTCATTTCCTATTTTTTCTTATACCACTTTTCTTCTCAATCACCAGGTTATTGCATTAGCTCAGAGCTTGAACCTAATTGTCTTATTCTTAGATGACTGAAATACCTGGAGCTCATGGTTCTATCCTTTGCTTTTCACAGCATTCTTGTTTAACATAAATATGATCATTTTAAGACTCTAGAGAAAACCCTACAGGATAAAGTCAGAATACATTAATATGATGACCATTATTCTCCACTGTCTTTATTCAACTTACCCATATTCATCTAACAAATAACTCTGGTGCAGCCTGAGTTTCAGTCATTGCAGAGAACTTAACATTCTCAAATTTTACTATGTAATATAACATTTTCACGTTCATATTTCTACCTGCAAATTACCACCTTAACTCTTATGTCCATCTAACAGACTTTTATTTACCTTTCAAAATCAATTCAAGTTTCTCCTCTCTCTGAAACATTTTCTTACCAAACTGACCAAAATGAATAATTACCTCCAGAGTGCTGCTGCCTTGCCTTGTTTATGAATCTACCCATGCCTTTTCTCCATGTTACTGTAATATGTATTTATCTTTGTGCCTCATAATCGAGTCCTAAAATGGTACATTGTAAATTATGACCATATTATTTCAATAATATCTGGATTATCTATCCTCTATGGCCTGTTAAGCAGGAGAGACATGGTTTTATGGTACGGTGTGATAGAACATATTTTTAGTGAGTTATAGATCTGGAATTTGGGGACTTATCAGTAAAAGTGCAATGAATACCAAGAACACGGAAAAAAATTCATCATTTAAATATGGGGAAAGAGCAGTGATTATGAATGGAAGCATCCTCTGAGATGCTAAGATCAGTTTTCTTAGTGACATTTGTGAAAGGTTGGTTCTATGTACACGTGCCCTAGGTATGGTCCTATTTGGTTTTCAATAACTTGCAAAGAAGAAAAAAAAACATTACTTTCTTTATCACTTTTTATAAAAATGGAAACATAAATATGGTTTGCTTGCAACAAGGAGATTACGAAAGATGAAATAAGACAGGTCCTTCTCAATTTATTTCTCTTGTGAAAGGCCATCATACATATAGCCTGATACTTTTTACCAAATGTCTACATATTAAAGGAATTATATAAATAAGAGGCCTGAAAGTTATAAATCTTGTAGATTTTTCTTCTTTATCCATCTCAATGCTTCGATGATTTAGTCAAGATATAATTTTACCATTATATTTGAAACATCAGTTTTGTAATGGAATTACAAAAGGTAGCTTGAAAGATAGTAGGATTAACATCACATAACACATACCATTTTCAGGAATACTTCACACCAGCTCAAAACTTATTTCAAGTGACATGTACGGGAACATTTCCTGCCAACTATTCATTGTCTCCTTTCTTGCTAACACATCCTGATTTGAGTCTGGATGGCAAGTGCCCAAAGCCAGGCATTTTGGCCTAAGCCAGCTCTTTAATATTACTCCTAATTTACTGCTTCCCTTGCAGCTGGGGTAGCCATGTGACCAAGCATGCTCAAGGAAACATAAGGGGCTATTGGAAGGGGACTTATGGAAAAGCTCATGATGAACTAATAAATGGAGATGACCAACTTGCCTTCATTCCCTTTGCCTGTATCTTCAGGAGTGATGTTAACAACCAAGAAGCAGAATTAAGGGTGTTTAATATAGTATAGCAAAAAGAAAGACTGTGTGTGGGTTATTAGTGATTTGTTGAATCACTAGATCAGCCCTACCTTCTTGTTAAATGGGAAGAATAAAGTCACTCTTGGTAAGGTATGCTGTTATTTGCAGCAAAGTACATTCTCACAGCCAGTGTACTGAGCAGTGAGAAGAAAGTCTTTCATGAGAGCCTTCTCTTTGTGCTGACACTTCAGAACTTTTGTTAAGGATAATCTATAAATTGGGGCTTACATATTTTTAGATAGAGAATGCAAAGAATATCATCTACATGCATGACAAGACATCGTACACCAAAGGAATGAGAGTAGTTATTCATGATAAATTCAAAACAATGACAAAATAATCCCTTCAATTATCTCTATAAATTCTAAAAAAAATCCTAGAATCTTTAAATTAAGCAGGCTGATCTTAAGGTCCCGTGTCTTTGCTCAGAAACACAAAAAATCTATTTAACAAAAGAATAGCAATGCATGTCCATGTTTAATCTATATAGTTTACAGAAGTAATCTCAAGAAGAGAAAGTTTTGTTTCTCATTAGGAAAGTAGGGCTGTTGGCCTATGCATGTGTTTGGTCAGCCAGCCTTCTAACCCATGAATTGAAAGCAATTAGTTTTCAAGCTTCAATTTTTTTCTTGCTCTACAGGATTTGCCTTCAAGTTATTTTCATCTTAAATAGAGTTTTCAAGCCCTGAACAGATATTTTGATACCCTGATAATTTGTGGTCTTGCTAAAGACTGACTTTTTGCACAGTCTCTTTGACTTGATTTGTTATTTCAAACTTCCAATTATTTCACACCTTCCTTTGAGACATTTTCTAATTGAGCAGTATTTCCCCAGTTGAAATCAGAACTGGCCCAACTCCTGCCTTTCTCAAAATGTAGGCCTCTTTTAAGAAATTAAAATTCTACAATGTTTTAAAATATATATTGTTGTCCTTTTTTTTGGAGGGGGGTCTGCCTAATTTCATTCTGTGGAACAAACTAGGATCTTAAAATAGTGGGAAGATATTTTCTTGTTCAGAAAATATTTTTTACTTACATGAAGTTCCCATAAATAATACTTTGGAAAATATTTATAGCTTTGAAATATTTAGTAGCCATTGTAATAATTATCTATGAACCAGCAAATGAATTTTATGATTTGTGGTTATTTCATCCTTTCCACAGGAAGAAAAGTCATGTTACTGCCCTGCAGCATATGACCAAATAGCCATTCAAAATCAAATTAATCTAAACCCAGATACCACTCTCTCATTAGAGAGAAAATAAGAAGGAAAAGTTTAGCTGTTCTTATAAGACCAGAGCAACTAAATGTCATTCCAAGAATAAAAGGTCTTGTTTTAGTCTCTTGTAGACTGAGAATAAGTGTTTTGAGTTACTGGAACTTGATGGGTGTGATTTGCCATTATTTTCCATTTCCTGAAAAATCTTAAAAAAATAAAATCACAGCTCATATGTTCCACTGCCTTTCCCCAAACTGTTAGGTGTTTAAGCTGCCTTCTAAAAGCATACCTTAATTTTCATGTATATATTTGTCCATTCATATAGATGTTTGCAAGTGTAACTATTTCAGTGTATGCATGCTCAATGAATCCTGTTTCCAGAATCAAAAGTTGCTTGGTTTAATCAGTGATTTCATAACAGTTTATCAAACCCAATCAAGAAATGTTCAGCTAAAGAAAATCCAAGAACAGGTTCATATCCTAAATGGAATAGACTAGTGAGGGGAAAAAAAGAATTGTTTCATTGTATCTTATTTAACAATCTATCCTCCATTTTTTCACTCTTCTTGCTCTTAAAAAAAAAGTTATACCTTCCTGTACAAAAAATATTTTAGGGGTCTTAGCCTACTAGTAGGCTGTCCAAAAGAATGAAGGCCAAAAGTTTCAGCAAAATAAAAGATCAAATGACCTCTGGCCATCCAAAATAGGTATCATAAAGTTTCAAGCACTTCTGTAAAATTTTATCTTCTCTTAATGCCTAGTTGATCTTATTAAGATACAAAGGCCCGAACACTTTTGTTTTTAAATATTTGTGTTTTATTTAACACATAGGAAGTTAACTATAACATTTAGAAAGGGGATAATTTCAACAGAACTTTGTATTGAAAAAAGTGAGGGTTAGTACTCCAAAATAGGAAAAATACAGAGAAACTAACCAGTTATTGAAAAAAATTTTAAACAAATCACCAATTAAAAACCCTGAAGTCTGTCTTTCAAAGTAAAAATGGGGATGCCTGGGTGACTAAGTTGGTTAAGTATCCAACTTTTGATTTCAGCTCAGGTCATGAGCTCAGGATCATGGGATCAAGTTCCATGTTGGGCTCCAAGCTCAGCACGGATTCTGCTTGAGATTTTCCTTCTCCCTCTGATCCTCCCCCTGCTCATGCTCTTTCTCGCTGTTTCATTCTAAAAATAAATACATAAATCTTTAATAAATAAGTAAAAGAAGTAAAAACAAATTTATATCCTCAACAGTCATCATTTTAAGTAACATTTTGGAAACTTGGACTAACAAGAAATTATCATATTTTTTCTGTTTGCGATATTAAGAAAATAGGGAAGAGGCCCCCCGGGTGGCTCAGTCAGTTAAGCAACTATTCTTGATTTCCACTCAGATCATGATTTCAGGGTCGTGATACTGAGCCCTGCACTGGGCTTTGTGCTCCACAGGGAGTCTGCTTGAGATTCTCTCTCTCTCCTGACTCCCTTTACCCCCCCCTTCCCTATCTCTCTCTCAAATAAATAAATCTTGAAAGAAAGATAGAAGAAAGAAGAAAAGAAGAAAGAAGAAAGAAAGAAAGAAAGAAAGAAAGAAAGAAAGAAAGAAAATAGAAAAAAAGCCTAAATAAAAAGGACAGCTCTTTCCAGGCAGTGATTATCATAGGTCAATTTTGAAGAACAGAAATGAATGCACATCACAAATGTGTGCCACATATATATTCTAAAATTTGTATTCACCTTATTAAAAAAGTGGAAAAAGAAATAGGTGAAATTAATTTCAATGATACATTTTATTTAACCTATATATCCCAAATTTTATAATTTCAATATAATCAATATAAAAACAATTAATATATTTTACATTATTTTTGTGTTTATTAAGTCTCCAAAACCTGGTATGCATTTTATTCTTCTTATACTTCAATTTTTTGGGGGGGTGGGGTACTTCAAATTTTGACTAGCCATATTTCAAGTGCTCAATAGCCATATGTGGCAAGTAGCTACTATACTGGAGAGGACAGTTCTAGATGCTGGGAATAAGGCAGCAAACAATAAAGATAAGGTCCCTGTTTTTGTGAAGTTTATCTTCTACTTCAGTGAAGTATAAAAATAACAAAGAGGAAAAAAAAAACCACATGATTTTAAATGCCCTAAATAAAGTAAAAAGGTTGATGAGATAGAAAATGCTGAGGGGTGGGAGTGCTCTGCAGATGTGACATTTAACCTGGGACCTGAGTGAGTGGGAAGCAGGCAGGCTTGATGAAAAGCATGCTGGGCAGAACAGAGAGCTTTTACAACAAATCTAAGGCAGACATAAGTGTGCATGCTTAAGCAACAGCAATGAAAGAATGGTAAGATTAGAGCAAAAGAAGTAGAGGGAGAATAGTGTAAGACATGATAGCAAGGTAAGTGGAGCCAGATCATGTAGGATTTAGGAGACCAGAATAAAAAGTTCAGGAGTGGCCAAGGGAGGAGGGACCCTAGAAACACTGTAAATGTTCATTCAAACCCTGCAGGGCTATGCCCTATAAGTGAAGGCAACAGGAAACAGTTTTCACAAAACCTGAAACAAAGCTTTGAATAGTTTCAGTATCTAATTGGATAAAGGTGATCTTCCTAGAACAATCTTTCTGCTATTAGAAAATCAAATCCACCTTGGGGAGATTAATCTAGAGCCTCTATACTTTTAATAGAAAATGCCCAGCATTTAATCCCAATCACCAAGAATGACAATGAAAAGACCAAATGACCATATATTAAGAGAAAAAATATATATCACCCTCATATATATATATATATGAGAAAAAAATATATATATATATAATACCAAAGGCATTTTGGTGATCCAGATTTCTCAGTTGTCAGGATTTCTGTTGTATAACTATGAATAGTAATGTTCAAAAAAAAAAAAAAAACCAGATGAGGAATTCACTGGAGAACTAAAATACATGAAAAATAAACCAAATTTTCCTATATCAAGAGTTGATGAGATAGAGCAGAATTAAAGATTGGTAAAATGGTCAGTCTCCTGGGTGGCTCAGTCAGTAAAGCATCCTACTCTTGATTTCAGCTCAGGTCATGATCTCAGGGTATGGGATCCAGCCAGGCTCTGCCCTCAGCACAGAGTCTGCTTGAGATTCTCTCTCTCCTTCTGCATTCCTCACCCCTCACCTGCTTGTGTTCTCTATCTCTCTTTAAAATAAATAAATAAAATCTTTTATAAAAATTAGTAAAATGGAAAATAGCAGAAAAAAGACTAGATCAAAGAAGAGAAAAAGAAAATCACAAATACATATAAAAAGATTTTATATATATGTATATATACATATTTTGTAAATATGTATTTTGTGTGTGTGTATATATATATATATATATATATATACACACAAGACATAGGGAGGCACCTGGGAGGTTCTGTTGGTTGAGTTTCTGACTCTTAAGTTTTAGCTCAGATCATGATCTCAGGGTCATGAGATTGAGCCCCACGTTGGGCTCCACATTCAGCAGAGTATGTTGAGTTTCTCTCTCCCTCTTCCTCTGTACCACCACCCCACATTCTCTGTCCCTAAAGTGAATAAATAAAACTTTTTTTAAAAAAAGACATGGGAAATAAGGAAAAATTATCTAAAGTACATGTTACTGGAGTCCCAGAAGGGGAAGAGAAAGAAATAGGAATTAGGTGTGGCTTTTATCTACCTAATGCTTCTTTTTATATTTTCATGTTTTTACTACTTTGGAGAAAATAAATATAGATCATTACCTCACATCATATATAAAAATAAATCCCAGGTGGATTAATGAATTTAATGTAAAAAAATAAAATTACAAACTAACCAGAATAAAAGGAACAGGCAAATATTTACCTTGCCTTTCTAATCACAAATGCAAAAAATCTGAAACCATTAAGTAAAGACTGTTAATATTTGTCTACTATATGAATTTTTGCTTATGAAAAACACCATAACCAAATTTCAAAGGCTAAGGACCAGATGAGAAAACAGTTGAACCAGGTGTATGATGGAAATATATGCAATAATTAAAATCATATTTCACAAGAATATTTAATGACATGGAAAGTGCTCATAATTTGTATTTATATTTAAAATAGTTTATTGACTTTCTCTCCCAGTGAATATAGAGTAACGAGGGCTGGATTTAGTCTTTCACAAAAAGCAAAAAGAAAACTAGACAAAATATGTGAAATGAGGCTTTCAAATACTGGACAAGTGGCATCATAATACTGTAATCCCCGAGAGGCTGGGAATAAGCACAGTGCATTCAAAATATCTCAATGTACTTCTTGAAGGCAGTTTCCAAACTGCATAGATAGGAGGAACCCAAAGGAAGCCCATGATCTCACTGATGGAGAGAACAGAGAACAGAAGTCATGGTGGCCAAGAAAGGAAAAAGAGACATACACAAAAAAGAGCAATGGAGTTCTGCAGAGGGGTCCCTTGGGATTTTGAGTGACTACTAATCTGTGTCTATATAAGAGAAAACTTCCAAAAACATGGAGAAGAAATATTGGGATGGAAGGGACACAACTCCCAGGGTTCACACATGGTAGGGAATAGTGCATATTTCCCTAAGCCAGAGTAGAGACCTCATAACACATGATATAAAACACCAGGGACGCCTGGGTGGCTCAGTGGTTGAGTGTCTGCCTTTGGCTCAGGTTGTGATCCCAGGGGTCTGGGATCAAGTCCCGCATCGGGCTCCCTGCAGGGAGCCTGCTTCTCCCTCTGCGCATGTCTCTGCCTCTCTCTCTCTGTATTTCTCATGAGTAAATAAATAAAATCTTTAAAAATAAATAAACACCAGACATTCTATTTTTTCAAGAATGTAGAAAAAAACATGATCATGAGTTTTAAAAAATGTGAAATATAAAAAGAACCCAGAGGGTACCGCTAGACATGAAAAATACATCTAAATTAAAAATGTTTTCAACCATGGTTCTAATAGCATTCTTCAATAAAAGGGAACTAGGGCTCCTTGCAGAAATGGCTGATTCTATGAGTGGAGCAAGAGTCATGCAAGATGAGCCTGAGCATCCTGTAGTGCCAGAAAGTAAAGAAGCAGAAAGAAAAACTGCAACATTCATAGGAATCCGTGAAAGAGACATAGGAGCCAAATGAAGGAACTCCCAATGGCTAAAGCAGGAATAATTTGAGCAACAAAATTAATTAAGCAGTATTGACTATAATAAATGAATATCCATGAGCCCAAACTGATATAAACAAACTATTGAATAAATACATAAATGAGGTGGGGGGAACGGACAAATCTTCTGTATGCACAAAAAATTCCAAGTAATTTATATAATCTACCTCAAGAAGAGGGAGCTTACTCCCCATTGCTTACCTGTGGGCTGCACATAGTGACAGTACAGTATGCAAAGGGAATAAAAAAGACCAATTTTACAGTGAAGAAACCTGACAAATACTTATCTCAGTAAGGTGGTCAAGGTTCATCAGGAACAGTGATAAAGCATGTTATAGAATGTATCCTCGATATGATGTGATAAAAACAACACTTATTCTCTGTGGGCTTCCTCCCCAAAACCCATAATCCCAATGTAATCATGAGAACAACATCAGAAAAACTCCAGTAGAGGGGAATCATACAAATACCTGACTAGTACTCCTTAAAACCATCAAGATCATCAAAAACAAGCAAAATCTGAGAAACTATCACAGCCAAGAGGAGCCTAAGGGTACATGACAAATAATGTAATATGGTATCTCAGATGGTATTCTGTAACAGAAAAAAGACGTTATTTAAGAAGTGAAGAAACTCTAGTAAAGTATGGACCTTAGTTAATAAGAATGTATTAGTATTGGTTCATTATTGACAAATGTGCCAGATAAACATAAAATGTTAGTAACAGGGGAAATCGGGTTTGAGGTCTATGGGAATTTTCTATATACTATCTTCACAAATTTTCTGTATATCTAAAATTATCCTGAAAAAGCTAAAGACTTAGCTTTAAAAAATACATTGGATAGGATTAATAGCACACTAAAGTGCTTTAAAACATTAAAGATGAAAAAGGACAAACATTATATGTTCTCATTCATTTGGGGAATATAAATAATAGTGAAAGGGAATAGAAGGGAAGGGAGAAGAAATGGGTAGGAAATATCAGAAAGGGAGACAAAACATAAAGACTCCTAACTCTGGGAAACGAACTAGGGGTGGTAGAAGGGGAGGAGGGTGAGGGGTGGGGGTGAATGGGTGGCGGGCACTGAGGGGTCACTTGACGGGATGAGCACTGGGTGTTATTCTGTATGTTGGCAAATTGAACACCAATAAAAAATAAATTTATTATTAAAAAAAAGAAAGCTAATATGAGGCAAAATGTAGAATTTTAAAGAAAAAAAAGAAGTCATTCTCAAAAAACAATCAAAATCAGAAGGAAAAACAAAGAGAGAAATGGTATCACACATCTGGAATTAGCACCCAGGCAAGTGAAAGGGTGGCAAAAAGAAGAGAGAAAAAAATACATATTTGAAGGAATAATGACCAATTTTTTTACACATTTGATGAAAACTCTAAACACACAAATCCAAAAACTCAATGAACCCAAGTGACCATACAATGGTACTTCATAATCCAACTGCTAAAAACCAATGATAAGGAGAAAAATCTTAAAACAATCTAGGGTAAAAACATATTACATGCAGAGGAACACGACAAGAGTTGCCTACCACATACTTCTTGGCCAAAAACTAAGCATGCCAGAAGATAACGGGAAAATATCTTTAAAATACTGAAAAATTTTTAAAAAGCCAACTCAGAATTCTCTATCCAGTGAATATAACTCATGAACAAAGGTGACAAAAAGCAGTTACAAAAGTAATAAAAAAAATGATACACTTATGCATTCAGCTAACAAAATATAATTGAGGAGAGAAATGAAAGAGCATCTAAACAAATAAAGAATTACTCCAAGATGTGAAGACTCAATGCAATCCCAATCAAAATTCCAGTAGCTCCTTTTATGGAATTTGATAAGCCTACTCTAAAATTTACAAGGAAATGCAAAGAATGTAGAATAGCCAAAGCAGTTTGCAAAAGAAGAAAAGTAATGGACAATTTGCATTCCCTGATTATATTTACTATAGAGTTACAGTAATCAAGACAATGTGGTATTGGCATGAAGACAGAAATGCAAAGTGATGATATAAATAGACAATCAAGGTATACATCCATAAGTAAAGAGCCAAGTGATTTTTTTATAAAACAATCATTGAGATATAATTCACATACCATACAATACACAAATTTGAAGTATACAATTCAATGGTATTTACTATATGCAACAATTGTGCAATAATCACTACAATTTCAGACATTTTCATCACTAACAAAAGAAACATCATATTCATTACGAATCATTACCTATTCACCCCCAACTACCCAAGTCCTAGGCAACAACTAAACTACTTCTTATTCTGGACATTTCTGGACATTTCCCTATTCTGGACATTTCATATAAATAGAATCATATAATATGTGGCCTTTTGTAAATATTTTCTTTCTCTTAGTATAATGCTTTCAAGTTTCATCCATGCTGTGGAGTGTGTTAGTCTGGGTTCTCTAGAAAAACAGAACCATTTTGAGATACATGAATCTAGATCTATACCTAGTTCTAGAGCTAGGTGTATGTATAAATGTCTATATATTGTTTTTTTCTCTCTACCTATTAAGACTCACTATAAGGAACTGACTTTCACAGTGATGGAGGCTGAGAAGTCCAAGATTTGTACTTAGCAAGCTAGAGACCCAAGAGAGTCCATGATCTAGTTTTAGCCTAGCAAACTAAGAAACAGAAAAGCCAATATTATAAGTTCCAGTCCAAGTCTGAGCTCAGGAGAAGACTGATGTCTCAAATCAGAAACAACCTGAGAAAGAATTCCTTCTTGCTCAGCTTTTAATTCTACAACTTAAATACTATGATGCATATTAAATAATATTTAAATACTGCGATATAAAGTAAATATATTTTATGTTATAGAATAAGGGAAGAAGAGAGGGAAGAAAAATATACTTGCTATATACATTTGCAAACATATAACAAAATGAAGAATATGGAATACTCAGACAAATACAGTTCTCATTTCTGTAACTGGTCACATGGTAATAGCTGTATTTGTAGCAACTTTTCCAACTAGCCATTCCATATTCCCTTTGCCTTCAGTAAACCTTAGCTTGTTTTGTTTGTTCATTGGTTTCATGATTCTTTACATGGTGGGGTGACCTAAATCTTCAATTCCCGAACGGATTGGACTGTTGCATTTTTCCATTGACCTTACTCATAGGGTGTGATGATACTAGAGACACCCTAAGGATTATCCTGTGTTCTAAACATAGTTTTCCTTGCCTCCATTATGGAGTAGTAGTCCAATTTCTCCTTGGTAGTCAGGATCAATCATCCCAACCGTCAATTACATTTTCATTTGTTTATTTGGTGGCATGAGAGGCCCAAAGTAGCTGAGCAGCAGTCTTACCTTCCAGTCCAATTGAATCATTGTTGTATCTCCTGGTTGAAGCATTTCTTCCTTTGGAACTAAGACCTCAAGGCCAACAGAGCATAATGTCATGAGAACAGGAAGCAAAAATTATCCTAGTGGGTAACTAGGGTTAAAAGTATGGGATGCCACTCCCACCTCCAACTCTTGATTCCTGGACCCATGAATTCTGGCTAGCAAAGAAACATCACCATACTGGATGCTGACTAAGAACCCATACAACTTTCTAGAGAACCTTGTCCCAACCCTGCAAGGCACTGCTACCCAGTTTGCACTGTAACATTCCACTATCTTACAAAGCCAGCTGCTTCAGGATAGTGGGAAACATGGTAAGACAAAAAAAATTCCATGAGCACAAGTTAACTGCCACACTTCTTTTGCTGTTAAGCAAATTCCTGGATCCAAGAAAAGCTGTAAGAAATACGATGATGATAGATAAAACATTCTGTAAGTCCACCAATGGTAGTTTGATAGAAGTACTGCTTGCAAGGAAAGCAAATACATATTCAGAGTGTCTATTCCAGTAAGAACAAATTGCTGCCTCTTCCATGATGGAAAGAGTCCAACATAATCAACCTGTCACCAGGTAGCTTATAATCATCCTCAGGGATGTTGCCATATCAAAGGCTTAGCATTGTTCTCTGCTATTAGCAGACTGGGCACTGGGGGAGTGGGGGTGGTGGTTAGAGCTAGGCTGGCTTTGATGAGTGGAAGTCCATGTTGTTGAGCTTATGCATAACTTCCATCCTTGCCATCATGGCCCCTTTGTTCATAAGTCCATTAGGCAATGACAAGGGTGCCTAAAGAAAGCAGCTGACTGGTATCCACAGAAGAAATCCTCTACATTTAATTATTAGAACTCTTCTCTGATGAGGTTAACCTTTGGTGAGTATTCACATGGAACACAGATATCTTCATACTTTTTGCTCATTCAGAGAGATTTATCCACATACCTGTTCCCCAAATTTCACTGCTGCCAGTTTTCCACTCATGTTTCTTCCAAGCCCCCGAGCATCCAGCCAAACCATTGGCCACAACCCATGAATCAGATTGTAATTCCACGTCTGGCCATTTCTCCTTCCAAGCAAAGTGAATAACCAGGAACACTACTCAAAGTTCTGCCCAGTGGAAGGATTTCCCTTCACCAGGGACGTCCCAGAAAGTACTGCAGCTCTGCACTTTAGGGTAGTTCCTGCATATCATGCAGAACTCTACATAAATCAGTCTTGGTTTTTCTCTTCTTCTGTCAACTGATCACAGCTTTATTCCTCAAGGGGCAAGAGTAAGAGGGGCAACCCAAAAGGTAGCAGAAGGGAAGAAATAATAAAGAGTAGAGCAGAGATTAATGAAATAAATAAATAAACAGAAAGCAATAAAAACAATAAAGAGAAACAATAAAAAGAATCACAAAACCAAAAGTATGTTCTTTGAAAGATCAACAAAATTAAGTAAGAAAAAGAGAGAAGACACAAGTAACTAAAATCAGAAATAAAAGTGGAGGGAAGCCTGGGTGGCTCAGCGGTTAAGCATCTGCCTCCGGCTCAGGTTGTGATCCTGGAGACCTGGAATCGGGTCCCACATCGGGCTCCCAGCATGGAGCCTGCTTCTCCCTCTGCCTGTGTCTCTGCCTTTCTCTGTGTCTTTCATGAATAAATAAATAAAATTTATATAAAAAAAGAAATAAAAGTGGAGACATTACTACCAACATTACAGAAATAAAAAGGGTTACAATGGAATACTATGGATAATTGTGTGCCAACAAATCAGATAACTTAGATGAAAGAGAAAATTTTCGAGAAACACATTTATTACCACAATGACTCAAGAAGAAATTTAAAAAAATGGGCAGACATATAGTAAGTAAAGAGATTGGATCAATAATTAAAAACCTCATTACAGGGATGGCTGGTGGCTCAGTCTGTTAAGCATCTAATTCTTGATTTTGGCTCCAGTCATCTTCTCAGACGAGAACTCTGAGCTGGATGTAGAGCCTGCTTAAGATATTCTCCCTTCCTCTTCCTCTTCCCCTTCTTCCCTAACCACCCCCCACTGAGTAAAAGAGGATGGAAAAGCTCTTAACTCATTCTAGAAGGCCAGCATTACATTGATACCAAAGCCAGACAAATAAACCACCAGAAAACTAAAGACCAATATCCCATGACTATCAATAAATAGTATTACCAATACAAAATATTAGTAATCTAAACATAAAATCATGCTGAAAGGATTATACACCATCATTAAGTGGGGTTTATCTCTGGAATGTAAGGGTAGTCCAACATGAGAAAATCAATATACTACATCACATTACTGGAAAGAATGAAACAAACCATATGATCATCTCAACTGATGCAGAAAAAGCATTTGACAAAATCCAACACCATTTCATAACAAAACACTTAGAAACCTAGGAATAGAATGAAAATTCCTTGACACAATAAATGATATTTATGAAAAACTATAGGTAACATCATACTTGGTGGTGACAGACTGAAAGTTTCCCCCCATAATACCAAGAACAAGACAAGGATGCCTGTTTTCACTACTGCTTTTCAACAGTGCCCTGGAACTTCTAGTCAGAGCAATTAGGCTGGGGGGGGGGGTAGTATCTAAATTGGAAAGAAGAGGGATCCCTGGGTGGCGCAGGCGTTTGGCACCTGTCTTTGGCCAAGGGCACGATCCTGGAGACCCGGGATCGAATCCCACGTCGGGCTCCCGGTGCGTGGAGCCTGCTTCTCCCTCTGCCTGTGTCTCTGCCTCTCTCTCTCTCTCTCTCTCTCTCTCTCTGTGTGTGTGTGTGTGTGTGTGTGAGACTATCATAAATAAATAAAAATTTAAAAAAGGTCTATCTTTAAAAAAAATTGGAAAGAAGAAGTGAAACTATCTCTGTTCATAGATGACATGATCCTATTAAAGAAAATCCCAAAGATACACTAGAAAAGAGAAAATATCAAAGCTAGTAAGTGAATTCAGGAAAGTTACAGCATACAAAATCAACACATAAACATCAAATGCTTCTATATGCCAACAATGAACAATCCAAAAAGGAAATTAAGAAAATAGATAAGCGGGATCCCTGGGTGGCGCAGCAGTTTGGCGCCTGCCTTTGGCCCAGGGTGCGATCCTGGAGACCCGGGATCGAATCCCACGTCGGGCTCCCGGTGCATGGAGCCTGCTTCTCCCTCTGCCTGTGTCTCTGCCTCTCTCTCTCTCTCTTTATGACTATCGTAAATAAAAATAAAAAAAAAAAAGAAAGAAAATAGATCAGCTGCAAAAATAAACTGCTGGGACTACATGAAAATAAAATGCTTCTGCACAGCAAAGGAAACCACTGATGAAAAAAAAAGGTAACCTACTGATTGGGAGAAGATGTTTACATATGACATAGCTAATAAGGGGTTAATATCCAAAATATTTTTTAAAAAAACTTATACAACTCAATACCAAAAAATCCTAAACAATCCAGTTTAAAAATGGGCAGAGGACCTGAATAGACAGTTTCCCAAAGAAACATACAGATGGCTAACAGACACATGAAAAGATTCTCAACATCACTAATCTTCAGGGAAATGCAAATCTAAACCACAATGAGATATCACCTTACACCTGTAAGAATGGCTAGAATAAAAAAGATAAAAATATAACAAGTGTTGGCAAGGATGTGGAGAGAAAGGAATCCTCAGGCACTGTTGGTGGGAATGCAAATTGGTACAGCCACTGTGGAAAACAGTATGGAGGTTCCTCAAAAAATTAGAAATAGAGCTATCCTATGATCCAATAATTCTACCACTGAGTATTTACCCAAAAAAGTCCCCAAAATACTAATTTGAAAACATATATGAGTCCCTATGTTTGTTGGAGCATTATTAACAACAGCCAAGATATGGAATCAGACGAAGTGTCTATTGATATATAAATAAATAAAGAAGATGTGGTATATATACACATATACATATATATGGGATATATACATGTGTGTGTGTGTGTGTGTGTATATATATATATATATATATATATATATCCCATTATATATATCCCATTATATATATAATGGGATATAACTCAGCCATAAAAAAAAGTGTGAGATCTTGCCATATGTGACAACATGGATGTGAACCCAGAGGGTATTAGGCTAAGTGAAATAAGTCAGAGAAAGATAAATATCAGGTGATTTCACTTATATGTGGAATCTAAAAGACAATACAATGAACAAAGAAAAGCAGAAATAGACCTACAAATACAGAGAACAAACTGATGGCTGCCAGAGTGGAGGATGGTGGGGAATAAAATAGGTGAAGGAGAGTGGGAGATGCAGGCTTCCAGTTACAGAATGAGTAAGTCACAAGAATAAAAGTTAAAACATAGGGAACACAGTCAATGGGAACTATAATAATGTTGCATGGTGACAGATGGCAGCCCTACTTTTGGTGAGCAGAGCATAATGTACTGAGTTGTTGAAACACTATGTTGTATACTTGAAACTAACGTAACATTGTGTATCAATTATATGCAAGTAAAATAAGGAGGAGGGTCGAGGGGGAGAAGAAAAGGAGGAGGAGAAGAAGGAGGTCAGTTGTTGCATGGAGCCAGGGTTGTTCGGAAGGATTAATTACAAATGGATATGAGAAATATTTGAGGATGATGAAAATATCCTATATCATGATTGTAGCAGTGGTTATAAGAGTGTGCATTTGACAAAACTCAATGACCTATACATTTAAAAATTGATAAATTTTATTGTATGTAATTATACATTGAAAAGCCAATAAAAATAGATTTAAAAACAAATTCTCTTTTTAAAATATCTGAATGCATAGAGAAATGTATGGAATGTTAAACAGCAAAGTATAAGATCCATGAGATGGGTGGTAAATGACTTGCTTTTTTTTATGCCTCTTTTTACTCTAAATTGTTTACAATATATATCCATTAGTTTTATAATCAGGAAAAAAAACTATTTAAAAATATGTAAGAGCATGATGCACTTTAGATTTATTTCCATTTAAGAGTTAACATTTTAAAGTATTGGCACTTACCATGTGAAACAGATCAACTTTTGACTACGACAAATAAAGGGAGGTGTTAGAGTATGCTGAGTTGGCATCAAGTACTTAATGCCCATTTTCACATTATATCTCATAAAAGTCTGTGTACTAGAACTCTATTTTTATATGGATACATCTGAAAAGACTCCAGGAACCTAGATCATAACTAAATATTTAAAGGCTATTTTCCAATAAAATTGCCCCGGTATGTTTAAGCAGAAATTTGGAAAGCTGTTTGGTTACCACAGGACCATCTAAATTTTAAATCAAGTCAAATAGTAACAAGATAGTTTTAATAAACCCAGTAAAAAAACTTCAAGTGATGGAAACATGGAGAAGCAGGAGTTGGCATGGTTGTTGGTGATCAAACCCCGTGTTGTCCTTGATCTCATAAAGAAAGACCTCCTGGCAGAGAAGGAAAAGGCATCCTGAGAAGTATTTTCAAGAACAGACTAAATGTTAAGGATCAGTTCAGATGACAGTTGAAAGGACAGATTAGAAAACTAGATTAACTCATACAGATTTGGCATCAAATCCTGAGATTCTAGGATTTGTAGTCTAGTTCTGGCGAGGTAAGAGGAAGCACACCTACTAGATTAGGTAAAAATTCAAGGAACTGATTACCCCAAGCACAGAGGCTGCTTAAGGAAGAACAGAGGTAGTAGAGTCAAGAAGCTCATAGATAAATTTATAGAGTATTGAGCCATAATGAATGGTTAAAGGAAAGGCATTCTGATTCCACCATACTGGTCAATGATGGGTCTTTGGAAAACTTCCCTAACTACTGAGGTAAAACAAACCTAAAATAACTTCCATGTATAGAATGCTTACTTCTAACAAGCATTTTGTATACATTATCTTTAATCTAAATTAAATACCCAAGTTTACCTGTGAATTTATGATGGTTGAAACAATTAGAACTCTCTACAGTAACTATTAGAGCGAGGCTTCAATCCCATGTGTTTCAGTAAAATCTCCAGGCTCTTTCCAGTCTGATGCTTCTTCTCCTTACACTAAGCTGAGAAAACTAAGTCTGACCCTAGAAAGAAGAAAGTAGAAAGCAGAGAGTACCTGCTCTGACCCTTGCCTATACCACACAAAACATACTCACCCCAATTTGTTCTTTGGAAAAACTGTCTTCCTTTTCACGCAGAAACACTCGTGTCTAAGTTTACATTCTACAAAGATTCTCCCCACGTAAATTTACAACGTACGGTTTCTCCTACAACCCAGGTCAGGTGAAAGATCTAAATACGAGTCTTAATTATTCTAAATTCATTGTCTTTCAATTATACAAAATAGGAAGGAAAAAAAATTATTTCCTCTAGTTCAGTATTCATTTATGTATAAAATCGGGATAAGAATATCTGCTCCATAAAATGGTAAGAATTTAGTTACAGAAATTTTTTTAAGTGCTTAGCAAGAGTCTGGCATGCAATAGGTACTCAGATTACGGCAGCTATTATTAATGTCACTTTTAGCCCTTGGGGTGGCCATCAATCGGACAATCCTTTAAAGTCAATATGGAAGAAACCACCAAAGTAACAATCAGATGAACCTGTCACAGTAGACCCGAGGCTCCTGCTATTATGACCCCCCACCCCAAGTCCTATTTCATCTCATTGGCAGCCAATATTTTCAGTTCTATCACCAGGTATTAGCCTCAACACAGTACTTTCTGGATCCAACTTTCAAGCCCTCTTTCCTTTCCTTTTTGCCTTTCCTAGCTTGAACTATACCTTCCCAAATGGGTTACACTTCACTTACGAGAAAGGAAAGTGTCAAATAACTCATGCATGAATTAATCATTTTAATTATTTTTTTCATGTGTGTTTGCAGAGGCAAAAATGAGGATGTAAAGACGTTCCTGCCTGTGCTCACCCTGCTTGCTCAGGACATCAGCACAGTCAACAGCAATTTGGGACACTTCTGAAGTATGTGTGTTGTGTGTGTGAGAGAGACAGACAGAGAGACAGAGAGAGAGAGAGAGAGAGAGAGAGAGCCAGAATTGCCTTGTTACCCTGAACATAGTTTTTCAAATCCAATGTGTGATACATTAGACCTTTCACTTTGAGTTTTTACTGGCAATGGTACTAGAACAACCTTCTGAATAGCAACTACTGCTGAATTTTAAAATCTTCCTGGCCTTATCCTGAGCCAAATTTTAAAGGTACATAGAGTTTGGCTCATTCAATATTCAGAAACCTTATCTTTTTTACTATACATTAATTTTACTACTACCAAACAGCATATGCAAGAACTACCATAAGGAGATAAGATTTATGCCACTCTATACTATTAAGAAAAAAAAAAAAAGAAAGAAAGGACATAGGTAAGTCTCAAGTACTAAAGGAAGACTTCTCAACCTCAGCCAAGTTTGATTTCATTTCATCCCCCTTTTCTCTTGAGAGACCCTTTGTTGCTAAGTCAAACGAACTATATAATTTTTAAAGGTTTTATAAAGTAATATCCTCAATAAATTAGTTGAATATGTTTAAATCCACAGAAGAAAAGTCTTTAGTGTTTTAATCAAGTTTTCTACTAAACTTATCTATCCTGGTCCCATTAGTCCCTGCAAATAACTGCAGATTTTAGTCTCCACAAACACATTGATTTACCACTGAGATTTCAGCATAGGAATGTTTCACATACAAGAATTTCTTCAGTCTCATCAACTGGCACACAGGAATTGCACATTCCAAGGAAGAAGGCGATATTTATTTTTTCAAACTCTATTCCAGCCAACTACCATAAACTCGGTTATTCTGAAGGCTCCTTGTTTCACTTTTATTTGGAGTCTGCCAACAGGTGACTGGATACTAGAGCACATTTGTCTACTCCTTGGGGATCCTTCTAATGGGACTATAACTTGGAACCAGGATTCCAAGTGGAAAACCCTCAGCCCAGAATCAGCAGCCCCTTCAAGTGCCTCTTCCCACATTCGCACCGGGAGGTGGTGTTCCAAGGTGGTCTTAGCATTGCATTGGCCAGCTTATTACTGGATCAGCAGGAAGCTTATTAAAAGGAAAGAAAACTCAATGAGCATCAGGTATTCTGCATTGGGCAAACTAACATTGTAATGCGATGTCGCCTAAGGTCATTTGATCCTTTGAGATTTAAATGAAATTGGCTTGAGTCCCTATTCCACATCCTGCGGGATATGCCTAAACCTTCTCCAAGATCCCTGCAAAATACCAGTCTCATGTTCTCATGGTCACATCTAGCTTCAAATTCTTTTTCTTGCTGGACTTTTGATCTCAGTTCATTTTGCTTGTATCTCATCTCCTATGGGCATTTTCTTTCCTCTGCTCCAGACCTGGAATTTAGCTGTTTGCCTCATCCACACCTCGCCACAAAACAAAAACAAAAACAAAAACAAAACAAAACAAAAAAAAAATGGCATTTCTACAGTAAGTAGATTTTCATGACGTTTCTATATGTGAGGGAGGTTACCACACATATAATTAAAAATAGTAGTGAATATTGATTATCCCCATTTTTTAAAAACTGAAGTATAGTTGACAGACTGTATTTTATTAGTTTCAGGTGTACCACATAGTGTTTCTACAATCGTATACATTAAGAAATGCTCACCATGATAAGTGTAGTCCACCATCTATCACCATAAAAAATTACTATAATATTATTGACTAAATTCTCTATGCTGTACTTTTCATCCCCATGACTTGCTTATTTTGTACTGGAAGTCAGGACCTCTTAATCCCTTTCCCTCATCTCCTTATCCCTCCTCTCTGGCCACCACCAGTTTGTTCTCTATAGCGATGAGTCCGTTTCCCTTTTGTTGTTCTCATTGCTGTTGCTTGTTTTTATGTCTCTTGGATATCCTGACCTTTAGAAGTTTTCACAGGTCACAATTCTTGGTGGGCTTCCTTCTGATCTCTAACTCTTCTCCATCACCTCTGTTCTCTTCTATCTTTATACTTGTGTTTATTCTTATGCAAGCTTATTTTGCCTTAGTTCATTCAGGCTGCTGTAGTAAAAAAATACCCCTAGACTGCGTGGCTTAAACAGTATTTACACAATTCTGGAGGCCAGTAAGCTCAAGGTGTCAGCAGATCTGGTGACGAGAACCCACTTCCTGGGTCACAGATGGCTGTCTTCTCACTATGTCCCCACATGGTGGAAGGGAAAAAGGAGCTCTCTGGCATCTCTTTTATAAGGGCACTAATCTCTTTCATGAGGGCTGCACACTCATGACCTGATCACCTCTCCCAAAATCCCCATCTCCTAAAAATCCCTCATCTCCTAATAATACCAATAATAGAGGCTAGGAAATCAACATATGAATTTGGAAAGCATACAAACATTTTACTCTCTGAATACATCATATTCCCATGTCCTCACTTTCCACATTATACTTACTTTCCTAAAGAAATAAACAGTCCTCCACTTCAGTTAAGGCCATTTGTTACAACTATTAAAATACCTTAATTGAATTTTTAAAATTCTATTACATAACAATAAAAATAACAAAAATACCACTTACAGTATTCAGTTGTGGGGTCCTTCATACTAAAACCGTTTCTCTTATGGTTCTATCTTCTTCTGGCAATGCCATCCGCATAAATTTCCTTCAAGATCTATAAACCAGAAATACTAGTGTCCTGCAAGCATGTTTTTGTTGTTGTTGTTGTTGTTGTTTTTGCAAGCATGTTTTTGATTGGTTTTGTCTTGACAAGCCCCAGAGTTTATCTGTTTTTCATTTGAACAGTTTTATATAAGGTATAGATAGTCTCCTTTGCCACGGGTCAGGCAAGTCCCTATAGCCACACAGCTGGCATGATTCAACCATTTATCTACAGTGATTTGAGCACTGACCCATGATCCCTGAAATTTCTTTTTTCTTTTTTCTTTAAATTTCTTTGTTCAACAACACATCTCTGGATTCTGGATTGTGATAATCTACCCACAGCTCTAGATGGATGGATGGATGGATGGATGGATGGATGGATGGATGGATGGATTCTTACAATAATCTACCAATAAGAGCTATGAAACTAATGCTTCCTGGGTCTGCCAAGATCATCTCTTATTTACCCAAAGCTGGCCCAATTTTACAAGGCTGAGAGAGGCTAAGTTTACCCCCATGACATCCTCCCTCACTCCATTATCTCGCCCAGGTCTGGACTATGCTCTTATGTGTCAGCCAGCTCCCTTTAGCTTGTCTCATTTTAAGTATAACTTTTTCTTTTTTAACAGATGTCACAGGCCCAAATGCCTGCAGAGGCCAAGTGGGTGACATAAAGGAGGAAAGCTGGACAAATGGAGACATTAACCAGAGGAAAGAGGTAAGAATTCTCACCAAGGATGACTTCCATTGCTCAGCTCCAGCTGACTGCTGCACTGTGAGGTGCTGGGTCCAGGGATTTATTCAGTTTTTTTTTTTTTAATTACTCATTTGAAAATGAGTATTTTTAAAAACTGTATTAGCAGAACAAAATATGTTTCTGGGCCATATTGTAGGACAAAGACAGCCAACTTGAGACTGCTGGCTCAGACTCATAAATCAAAAATCCCAAGAGCATGTTTCCCAGTGGTACAGACTGAACCTGCTGCCCCATTTTAATAATCTTGTCATCTTCAGGCTCAACCTAATCGTGTTAGCAGGACTGGATTCTGATCCTCCCACCCATGCCCTCTCAAATTCTCCAAATTTGCTCTAAGTAGCTCTGGTTCCCAATTTGCTTCTTTCATTAAACCCCTGGTTTTAGCTTTTTTTTTTTTTAAAGAGTGTATTTATTTATTCATGAGAAACATGGAGAGAGAGACAGAGACATAGGCAGAGGGAGAAGCAGGCACCTCACAAGGAGTCCGATGTGGGACTGGATCCCGGGACCCCAGGATCAGGACCTGAGCCAAAGGCAGACGCTCAACTACTGAGCCACCAGGTGCCCCTGGTTTTAGCTTTAAGAGGGACTTCCCATAATATCTAGATATGATTTTTCTCTGAGGAAGTCATTTGCTTCCTTTCTGAGTTTTGCCCCTTGTCATCTGTTCCACGTTTTTGGGCCACAGTTATCGTTGCTATCATTCCTAATACAGTCACAACTAAAATATTCCTTTCTCCTGGTCCCACTTTTAAAAGCAATTACAGGAAATGTTTTTGGTTTTGGATATCTTCTTAGTTTTTCCTTTGTGATTTAACCTTTGCATGAAATAAAATTCACTCCTCCCAAATCAATGCATGTTTCTTTCTTCGTTTTTAAAAATTCTTTCTCCTACTAATACTTTTCTTACTGTATGAATCGAATCAATTTCCAAATTGATTTCATTCCTTCTAAAGTAATAATGAAGGAATAATAATAATAAAATATCTGAGCCCCTGGAGATAGTCCTATGGTTTAAAACTTTCTGAAAATTCCCTTTTAACTTCAGGGCTACAGTAATCACAGGGATGTTTCCGTACTTCAAGCCAAGATGGTAACATAGCCTCCATTCTAAGGGCCTCTGGGTCCCTATTCTTCCTTCACCTTTATGAGAAGCTTCGTATGAATCCACAAAGAGGACCAAGACACTCGTGATTAAATAATCCAAGGAGAATTAAAAACCTACAGTATTTAGAAGACGTAACTTCAGGAATCTGCAGAGGAGACAAGGAAGCCAGCAGTCATCCCTCAGTCTTGTTTTCCTTGATGTGGGATGAAGTTAAAAATAAGACACAGAAGAACAGAATTAGGAACATCTGATTTATCATTACCAATTGAAGACAGGATAAAGACATTCACAGAGCAAAATGCCAAGCACACCTGTTCTGTATCCCCTCTGGAATTCAGCTGATTAGTATAGCTCAGCTCTAACAGTCTAATTCCAGAATCAGTGCTTAAAATGCAGTTATGTCAATAATATTAGGTCCTGCAAACAACAAGTCAAGGATGGCCATGGTGGTTTCTCCAGGGTCTTCCTCTCTCAAGTTATATTTCTGCCCCTAAATATCACTTTGAATTTCTACCCTAAGGATCTTCCTGTGTCACGCATAATATATTGGAGGTTTGCAAAACTAAGACTTCCCTCTGTGTTTATCTGACAGAGAAAATAGGTGCAATGACGACTTGCCTAAATAAGATTTAAAAATTAGATTTACTCAGGTTTTCTGATGGAAAAATAGATTGGAGTAGGAGGACTGACCTGATTTATATCTCTGCCTTCATTTGCAGAAAGAGAATTTGGAGGACAGGACACTCCGTGCCAAGAGAAGCAACTTCCCTTGCCTGCTGATCCACATTAGAGCAGGCAGGAGAAGAAAAAGAGAGTGGAGTGCTTTCAAAGACAGAGACCATCTCATGTGCCATTTTTTTAAATAACAAATTTATTTTTTATTGGTGTTCAATTTGCCAACATACAGAATAACACCCAGTGCCTTTTTTTTAACTGCCTGTGGCTCTTAGTACAACAGTAGGGATGCCATAAAAACACAAAGATAATTTTTAAACTAAGTTGAGAAAATGTAAATTGTAATTCTTATAAACTCTATATTGCAACTTCCAGAAATTTAGCTTCTATAGTTTCTAATGCACTCTCATAGAAGGACCATGAGGCAGAGAGGTATTACTTACTTTACACCCATCATTTCTTCTGGAGACACAGAAAAGAACAAGTTTGTTACCATAGGTCCAAGAACTAGACCCCTTCAGATCCAATTTGTTCTCTCAAAATCTATATGGTTAACTGTATTAAAAATGAATTCCCATAAAGCCTGTGCTATTCTCTTTTTTCCATCTGACTATTACCTCTTTTACATCATGCATACATCATGTCTCTGAACATTATGCAAGGGAGAAATTATCATAAAGATCATCTGTATTAGCTCATACAGAAAACAATCATTTAAATTTGGTTATCCCGGGATCCCTGGGTAGCTCAGCGGTTTAGCGCTGCCTTCAGCCCAGGGCCTGATCCTGGGGCCCTGGGATCAAGTCCCACATCGGGCTCCCTGCATGAAGCCTGCTCCTCCCTTTGCCTGTGTCTCTGCCTCTCTCTCTCTCTCTGTGTCTATCATGAATAAATAAATAAAATCTTAAAAAAAATTTTGGTTATCCCTATAACACACATATCTTTACTAGAAATAGGATGGAAGTGTGTAAGAAATCTTCAGAGCTGAAATTCAAACCTACCATAAAGCTCTAAATTGGCCTGCTTTTCCAGCATCACCTTCTGGCTCACAGAGAGACCTTCTTTCCTCCAATATCACCTCTTGTAGTTCCACAATCAAGCAAGAAATGTCAGGTGTATCAGAGCAAGAAGATGATTTTATGGTGACAAAATTAAGGAAAAAACAGAAAATTTTTCCCTGTTCATTTTTTGAGGGTGGGAGGCACCTCATTCTTGGTGTCAAGACTCTATAGAGAAACCTTGATAATATTTAAAATAGTGGTGTGACTTTGAGTAAGGCACTCTTCTATATATGTTTGTGCTCTCATCTATAAAATGATTTCAATTAAGTAATATCTAAGAGATGCTTCTGATCAACATTCAGGAGATGATAGTTACCCATCAGTTCTGTAAGAATACCAAGGAAAAAGTCTTCAGACAGATTCATCAAGGAAGGCTTCACAGAAGAAAAGAGCATTGCTGGTAGACCACAGAGAATGAGAAGGCTTTATACAGTGGAAAAACTTTCCAGACATAGGGACAAGATCAGTAAAAGTTGGGAAAAGGAAATACATGTACTTCCTAGAACTGCAGCGTCCTGCATGCCTGGTTGCTGCAAAAGAATTTTTCCATAGGCCCATTCTCTTTTACAAAAAAAAAAAAAAAAAAAAAAAATAAATATATATATAATATATATATATATATATATATATAAATCAAAGCATGTAAGCATCAATTTATATTTTTGTTAGAGCTTTTTTTAGCTGTAATTCAACACCATACAATTAAAATTGTATGGCATTTAAAATACTTCAATTTTTTTTAGTATATTAACAGATATGTCCAACTAATACATTTTAGAATATATTCACATCACATCCTTTAGCTATCACCCCCAAATTCCATCATCCCCTTTCCAGCCTTAAGCAACTACTAATCTACTTTCTGACTTTATATATTGCCTTTTCTGCACATTTCATATAAATGGAACCATAAAACCTGGATTGTAAATGGCTTCTTTCACTTAGTATAATATTTTCAAAATTCATCTAGTTGCATTGTGTATCACTGCTTCATTCCTTTTAAGGCTATACAATATTCCATTGTATGGAAATATTACATTTTGTTTACTCATTCATCAGCTGATGGACATTTCTTCTGTTTCCATCTTTTGACTATTATTATATGGAAATACCACATTTTATTTATTCATTCATCAGCTGATGGACATTTTTGCTGTTTCTGTCTTTTGACTATAATGAATAATGCTGTTAAAAAATATTCATGTATAAGTTTTTATGTGGACACGTGTTGCCATTTCTCTTGGGTATATACCTATGGGTGGAGAGCTCCAGTTTCTCTACATCCTCACCCACACTTGTTATTATTTGTCTTTTGATTACAGCAATCCCAGTGAGTATGAAGTGCTGTTAAGATTTCTTTATGTATTCTAGGTACAAGTGCCTTATCAAATGTAGGATTTGTTCCCAATCAGGAGAAAAGTCAGTTTATTAACACTGCCACATTTTAAAGAACAGAAACAAAAGTCTTCCAGTACAAGTTTATAAAAATTGTATTATGTCTGCAAAACACATCTGAGTTTCTATATAGCAATCATCAGATGGTTTAAACTCTGCTCTTTTCTAAACTTTCATTAAAGACATCACCAATGGGGGCACCTGGGTGGCTCAGTTGGTTGAGTGTCTGCCTTCAGCTGAGGTCATGATCCCAGAGTCCTGGCATGAAGCCCCATGTCAGGCTCCCTGCTCAGTGGGGAGTCTAGTCTGCTCCTTTCTCCCTCGGCCCCTCCCCCTGACTGTGCTTTCTTTCTTTCTCAAATAAATAAAATCTTTTTTTAAAGATTGATTGATTGATTCACTTATTGATTTCAGAGACATAGTGACCGAGAGAGAGAGAGCAGGGCAGACCGAGAGGGAGAAAAGAACTCCCTGCTGAGCAGGGAGCCTGAAGAGGGATTCGATCCCAGGACCCTGAGATCATCACCTCAGTCAAAGACAGACGCTTAACCGACTGAGCCATCCAGGCACCCAAATAAATAAAATCTTTAAAAAAATTTTTTTTAAAAGACATCCCTAATGTTGGTTGATAATAAAATAAATATGCAAAGATATATACATAGGTGCTTCTACAGAGAGGAACTTGTGACTATCCCTGCAAGATTGCATAATTTTATAAATCATGTTTTACAAATTCACATACTAGAATTACATTTCAAAAGGAGTCTTAGAAGACATCTGGCTACATGCTGTCTTCATTAAAAAGATGTTCTATGCTACAGAAAATGTGTTAGAGATACCCTCTACATGAAGTATGACTAGATAGTTCCAATCTCATATGATTGACCAATTAGTTGCTTCCAAAGAATGAATACCACAAATCCTGAAGATATATAAACACTGGCTCATTAGAGCAAGCCATTTTCTTGTTAGCCTGTGGTCTCTGTTATGTGCTGAATGGTAAAATGTAATTCACTGGTCACTTTTTATGGACACCAAAAGATTTCATTTCTGAAAATACACTCAGGGAAGAAAATGTGTTTTTAGATCACAGAATTCAAAAAACATAACTTTCTCTGTGTTCAAAGTTGAAAAAAGTGCCACACTGCTCCTGTGCACTTTGTCTTCTGCCCTGACAATTCTAGGTGGGTGCCCATTCTGATATTATCTTAAAATTCCCCTTCCTTGAGCAATGGAGGCTTAGTGCATCTGAAATAGTTGAATTCTACTCCACTGAGCTCAGCCACAGGCCCTGCATGGAAAGACCTGGGAAACATTAGCTTGCTTCTGGTCTGGCCATAATGAAAATAAATGAGGGCTTCAATTTAAAGTCGTTACTAAAAATTTGTTCTTTCCTCCATTCTAATTCTGAGACCCACTTGCAGCTAATTAGAACGGTTCCCAGCGTGATCGCCCAGCACACTGCTAGTGTAAACACCAACCATCTGAGTTTCATTACAATAAAGAAATCAAATAAACAGTGGACCAGAAAACAGTAGTTTGGGCATGGCTCATTACAGCACAATGCAGTTAACATTCCTCACTCAGGAAGGGAAAGAAGGCATCGGGCAGTGAGGCTGATGCCCAGCGCTTTCCATTCTTATTAACGATGTTAGTGGGGCTGGGATTATTTCTTACCATTAAATTTTTCTGGAGAAAGAAGAGGGAGTTTTTTGTTTTGGGTTTTTTTTTAATGAAAAGGAAAAAGAAGTTCTCTCTGACCTCGTAAACAAAGAGAAAAGGTAATTATTTGCTTTGGACTACTCACTGCTTCTCCAGTTCCTCATAAGATACGTTGTTTACAATTTAAATAAGGAAAAAAGAAAAAAGTAAGGGAAATACAGTGTCCATTAACCGGCTCAAGGTTTTTATTATTTACCTTAGGTATAAACAAATTTCTGCCAACATAGGCTGGGCATGACTATATGATTCCTAATCTCCCCCCCAAAAAATAATAATAAGTAAACATAAATAAGTGAAAGAATAACTCAAGTTATTTAGATATTTTACTCATCTCAATCCTCCCAACTAATATTTGGAAATATTCACATAAAAATAATCATTTTCAGGGTTCATCTACATTATTCAGCATGACCTTGGAACTATTAAAGAGAAAATAACCCTAAATATTTCTGTCTCAAAAATATAACCCTGTTCTTTCCTCAAAAACTCAAGTATTTCTGTCTCTAAAATTTAACCCTGTAAAATTCCTAAAACATGAATTGAATTTGGTTCACAAACTCAACAGAGGTATGAATCCTTTGGTTATATCGTATTCTGTGAAGAAAACATGAACCAACTCCAGCACCTTCCACCATATGCCTTGTATGTCTGTGATGTACAGAACTCACATCTGGCCCCTTTCCCCTGCACATGATAGAAGTCAGTTCACCCCTAATGATAATGCAGCTTCAATGAAGCTAGTATAGAAACACCTTTTATTTCCCCTCTTAGAGAATCTAGCTTTAGGTGTGCAAGTATCACACAGCTGGTATTTACAATTTTTTTCATTAAAATTGTTACAGACAGATTATGATACTTGTGGGAATGTATTCACTCAGAAGGTTCCAGATGCTTTGGGCAAAGATTAAAATACCTCTAAAATAGCCTCTTTATGTTCCCACTTGGACTACTCTAAAAAGCTGTTGCACAAAAGGACCCAAACCAAGAACCTAAACCACATGAATCAATAATTGAAGAAAAGTCACACACACACAAAAGCAAATAGTATTCAAGCGAATCATGTTAGGAAAAAAGAACTAAATCAGTGGAACTAAGAGCTAAAATGCATGCTCTAACCTTGAGATTCATTTTAATCTGTGGAAGGAAACAATCACTCATCTCTTGGGGAAAAAAAAGAATAAAGAAACAGGGAGGCATTTGTCTACAGCAGTTGCTTAGTAAGGAACTTCAAGGAAAAAAAAAGTATGCCTTCATATAACAATTTAAAGTATTGTTTTGGAATTAATTGTCTATCAATCATCCATAGGGTGAAAGAAAATTAAAGTCAAGGAAAATAAAAGTAAATGTCTGGAGAAACTAAAACTAAACACAGCAATTTTTAAAAACTGAAAGCACTGTCATTTCACATTTTTTGATAATTTGCATAACCTGCTTCACCTCGGAACACTCTACTTAGGTCATCTGTTTGTTAGATGCCAAATCTATTCACTGAGTTTTCAAGTGGAATTTGTATACTTTCATGTCCATGTCTGTAAAATGAGAGACTGGGATGAGATCACTGGGAGAGGCTGTCCAGCAATTACAGCTGAGAGCCAGACCCTCGCCAACAGGTAATACACGTGTCCCACTCTGAGCAGCATCCGTGGTCCTTTGCTGGTCAGGGTGTGTTGTGACAGCACCAGCACTGACCAACCTGCTTACAGCCACTGTCATGTTCAGTGGAGTTGAATGGGGACCCTATTGCTCCTTTAGAAGTTCCCTTTGCATACACATTCTCTCAAGACTGGAAGAATGCTGGAAATAGTCTAATAATTTCATGAATACCAAAAGGATGACAGTCATGCTATCCTTTCATTTTACTTTGCATTGGATAGAATTTTTCCTTTCAGAAGGAAAAATTAATTACTTTATCATTAATTTTTCCTAACAGGATGACATAGTCCAAATGTAGCTCACAGAATTGTGATAGAACATTAAACCAAGCAAATAGGAATGGACTGCTTGGCTCGCTTTGTCATGCCTCTTACGAACTGTCTACAGGGCGTGAGGCCTTTAAGCGTATTATTTTATACTATCTTTGCAACTATGCTATGGGATCCACAGTTCACACACAATGCCAGTGAAAAAACAGGGACATGGATGGGCCTGTGTGTTTCTCAAAGCGGGAACTGGAGGAGATGGGATTTGAAACCAGGTTTCACTTTACTCTAAAATCCGTGATCCTCCTTCTACCTCGAGTATATTTACTTTATTATTTTTTATTTTTTTATATTTACTTTATTTTACTTTATTTTTTAGTGTAGAAATTATAAACTTTGCCATAAACTAGGTTTTAGAAATAAATACACTTAATGCATTTTAGAATATAAATATACTTAAAGCAAACTGTACGATGGAAAGTACATACAGTTCTGAGGTATAGTGACCCTCATTAGAACATGCATGAAAGCATGCATATTGTAGCAAATAAAATAGAAAAGCAGCTATGTTTAATCTCAGATAACTAAACCATTGAACTCTACAGGTAGAAATTCATTTTTTTATGGCTCAGTTGATAGAACATGTGACTCTTGATCTCATGTTGTGAGTTCAAGACTCATATTAGGGATGAGGATTATTTAAAAATAAAATCATAAAAAAATAAATGAATTGTTTACATCTCAGATTGCTTTTCTTCTGCCACATGGCATGTTCATGGAATGTGGACCCCTGCAGCGATAGGTTACACATAAACCAAAATAATCTAAAGGAAGTGTAACTCACCTAAAACTTTTCTAGGGAAAACAAAGGGAATGAAGAACTGATTCGCAGATTATTCTGTGTTTGGGATTATTCATATGTCTCTCGGAAAGTCACTGAGAAAAACTGAAAAGGAGATAACACATTATAAAATGTGGCTGAAAAGGAAAAGAAAGATTTTTTTGTTTTGTTTTGTTTTGTTTTAATCTGTGTTCCGCCACAGAGCAGTTGCCTGAACTTTGGTATAAAGTACTTATACCTTCTGCTATTTTTTATCTGTAATATTGAGGTTTTGAGCTAAGATTTCTCTCACATCTCTGATGCTCTATTAGACTGTGAACCATAAAAAAGAACCTCAGTGGTGTCCATCATGATTTTAATGTAGAATCTAGGCTTCCTCTGGTAGAAGGCAAATTCTCCTGGCTCTTTAAATCATATATGTCCCTGAAACTCATTTTAATTGTCCTAAATCCACTCAAGGCAGGAAAGCAACAGATACTACCAGAAGCTTACAATAATCAACTTTAGAAGAATGTGTGTATATGCACACATGTGTTCAGGGTGTGTGTGTGTGTGTGTGTGTGTGTGTCCAGGAAAGGTCATAAATTTGACCTCCGGGAAGCAGCAAAGGTTCCATCCACAGAGCCTGCTGTGACAGCATCTGGAAATTCCTTGCTAGGGTCAGTGGGGAGACATTCTCTGTTTACTTTGCTTTCGTTTTATACCCATGTGGTGTTCAGCATATCAATAATATATTTCAATCTCATCATGAAACCCTTTAATGATTTACTTTTCAAACCTCTCAGGCCCATCTAGCCACAGGAAAACCCATTCCTTTTGTTACAAGCTGAAAGGATGACAGTCAAAACACAGACAGAAGAAAAAGCACTGAGTGGAATCCTACCTCGCTCCTCCCGCTCCCCCACAGTAGCCATAGCTGAGCTTTCCACGTCTGGAAAGAGCATGGGGAAGGCTGCTAACTTCCTGTAGCAACTTTTTCTATAAGTGACACGTGTAGAAACACATGGAGTTTTTACATGATTGGCAGTATTCACCGAAAAATTTTCTGCAAAACTGAATGTGGCAATAATTAGTGCTGGGACTCCTTAGAGCACTACTGCCTAAAAAATTTATAGACATTTTCATATATTTCATACTCTCCTGTGTAGATGACGCCAAAAGTTCATTTAATTCCACACTATTGTTAGAAATCCTCTGAACTTTAGTAGGAATCATTTGTGTGAGGATTGGGGTGGGGTTATGTTGTAGAGGTTTGTGGGATGAATGGGTGGTGACTTTGGTGGAGATGGACACTTGGAGGCAGGAGATGACTGCTTCAGTGTGAGAGCAGGAAGGCACCAGAGGAAGGAGGAAATAAGTCTTACTGTGGAGAGGAAGTTTATCATAAGAAGGGATGAGGACATTAACTCCTCTACTATATGGAGTGAGATATATGGAGTATGTTACTGATGTGCTTACCATAGCTTTTAGGGACAGTGGTCATTCAACTGATCAATCATCAAGACAATTCTCGACGACTGACACTAATATCCCTCTGGGTGCCCAAGTCAAAACTTAGAGTATCATCTTTGTCTCATTCTCTCCATTCACCCTCTGGGTCTAGTCACTTTCCATGTCTGTCGATGCTCTCACCTAGATTTTTCCCAAATCAGTTCAAGTCAGTCTCCCACACAGCCATCGTGGTCCCCAGGACCTGGGCCTATGAGGAGCCTAGATATTCCCTATGCTCCTACACACTCTTGTATATAGCTTTTTTTTTTTCTCTACAATTGAGACAGAGCAACCATATTTAAATGCAATCAAACTGTGTCACCTACATGCTTAAGCCCTTCTTTGTTTATAGAGGTGCTCAATAAATATCAGATGATTTTAATGGAATAGCCAATGTTCTTGTAAAGTTGGCTGTGTATGAAACAAAACATTAATAACATTTTCATCTACATTTGAAATTAAATAGGGCAAGCAAAGTGAAGCAAAGAAAGAAACATTTATTAGAAACTTATTATGCACCTGTTGTATCAATACATGATTTTATTTGACATGGGAACCTTTCAGCGTAGCCTTCATTACTTTCATCTTGCAGATGAGAAAACGGAGCTACAAAGACACTAAATGTTTTGCTTTCATAGGGTTACACAAGCAACAAGTGTCAGGGCCAGAATGGCTGCCTATTCCAATATTGTTTTACTCCATGCTCACTCCATGTAGTAGAGGAGTTAATGTCCTCATCCCTTCTTATGATAAACTTCCTCTCCACAGTAAGACTTATCTCCTCCTTCCTCTGGTACCTTCCTGCTCTCAAACTGCCTCTCCTGCATTCAAAGAGGAAACGGGGTTTGAAGCAGTCATCTCCTGCCTCCAAGTGTCCATCTCCACCAAGTCACCACCCATTCATCCCACAAACCTCCACAACATAACTCCACCCCAATCCTCACACAAATGATTCCTACTAAAGTCACCAATGACACCCTTGCCACAGAATCAGAGGATCCTTTTCAGCCTTCCTCTGTCATAAAGTCTCAAGAGCAAATCATACCTTCACTGTTTTCCTTACATAAAAGATTATCTTACCCCAGAACCTCCTGATTTTCTCTATCTTCCATCCTGATCTTCACTTCTCAATTTCCTTATGGGCTCACTCTCCTCACCACAGCTTTTAATTCCTGGGAGCTTCAGTCCGTTATGTCCTCCCTTTGCACACTCCTGATAAGATATTTAATATACTACAGCACAATCCTAAGGGTCTAAGAATAATTTTTAACACATTCCTTTCCCTCATATCACTCTGTATCCACTTCCATTACGTAGCTCTAGCAGGAATTTGAACTCTTAAACATCTTCATAATCCACAGACTTATTTCAATGTCTATCAATTGTGAGGTACCTTGTTATTGGGGAGGATGAGAGCATTAAAAATAATAATAGTTTTATATATTCCTTTGGCCCCTAGAGAGGAGAAGGGCTAAGGGCTAGATCTGAACCAGATCTGCGACGATCCTACACCAGTAGCTTTAAAATACTTTCCAATAGATCATATACAGTTCCCTGAACTACCTCTTTAATCTCTGAGCACAGTCAAGAAATCAAGTTATAACATAGGTGCTCTATGGACAGAAACTGAAGAAAGCAAATGAGGCTATTTTTAAGAAGATCCTGCACTATAAACCTAGTCACAGGGATTCTGCTGAACATATATTCCCTTTGGTTTAGGTTTTCCCAAAGCTTGAGAAAAGTAACCTCACCTACCTATCCGGTAAAGAGGCCATCAGCACAACAGGCTAATGTCCAATGCTGTGACTGCCTTCAGCATTGTGTTCTCACATCACATGCTCCACTGTTCCCAGAGGCAGAAGAAAAGTGGAATAAGCAAGGAGAAATTTGTGGCCAAATTTGTGGTCAAAAAGGAAGTTATGTTGCTATAAGGCAAAGATGACAAGAAAGGAGCAGGATTTCCGGCATGGCAGCCTGAAGAGCTAACACCATGTTTTAAGAACAATTCTAGGCAGACACAGTTGAAATAACTGGGGCAGAATGGGTGAAAGCTCTACTAAAGACCTGGTGGACAAAGAATACTGAACTCTGATCATCCCTGTTACAGCGTGTCCATGAAGCAGAGATTCCACACACAGAGGAGCAAGGCAAGAAGACTGGGGGCTCCGACACCTGCCAACACAACAGTTTCACTCTGGAACATGTGGGCTATTGCCTTTTCCCCCAACTCCAGAGCAGGCATGCAAAGGTTCTGTCAAAGTGGTTCAGGAGAATAGGCAGTCCACAAAAACAGAGAGCTCTGTAACTTTACCTAAGGGGACTGAGGTTGTATGGAACAGACTATGGGGAAATTCATGCCTGAAGACTCTGTCAAACAAGGAAGATGTTAGTGGTGAGCCATTAAGAGGACACTGATAGGTTCACATTAACAGCAAGTGAAACAACAGACCACGAGACATTTAACAGAGAGGAAAAGACAGTTCAGAATATTCCTCCTAGAGCTGGAGCATGCCTCAAACACTGCAAATACACTAACCTGGAAAAGATGCTTGAATTTAACTGGTTGAGTTGATGGAGAATTTAAGCTTGTGGTTGAAAACAACAGGGCAGGGGCAGCCCTGGTGGCTCGGTGGTTTGGCACCGCCTTCAGCCCAGGGCGTGATCCTGGAGACCCAGGATCGAGTCCCACATCGGGCTCCCTGCATGGAGCCTGCTTCTCCCTCTGTCTGTGTCTCTGCTTCTCTCTCTGTGTGTGTCTGTCATGAATAAATAAATAAAATCTTAAAAAAAAAGAAAATAAAATAAATCAACTAGCAATCAACTAGCAATTAGTGGAAGCTAACAGCTGGGTGTGGTATCAATAGAGGCAAAGCAGCCAGAAGCTTAGTGGGGAGGTCAGGGAAAGGGAGAGACATAGAGAGTCTGGGTAAAACCATAATCATCCCTATTGGTCAGGGAGATTATGCACATGCCCAGAGCTGCACTTCGAGGAGTGGCACCAGAGGTTGCTTGTTGTGGAGGAAATAGGCTTTTCTGAATAAATCTAGTAATAATTATAATCATGTATAGTGTTGGCTTTGTAACATAGACACAAGCATACTACATGTCATGATAATAGCACTGAAAAAGAGAGAAAACTATAGAGGAATACAGCTTTCCAAGATTAAAGTTTCTATATCTCACTAGAATATAATGATTATAAATTTGAAGTAAATTCAGATAAGTTGAGAATATATGTAAGCCTTAGAGGAGTCACAAAGAAAATACACTTTTAACATAGTTTAGAAATTACTAAAGAAAAAAAAGAAATTATTAAAGGGATTTAAAATTTTATTGTAGAAAATATCCACTTATTGCAAAAGAAGGCAGTAAAGAAGGAATAGAGAGGAACAAAAAAATTCTTGTGGCATTCAGAAGACAAAAAAGCAAAATAATAGAAGTGAATCCATCATATCTTTAATATCATTACATGTAAATGGTGAAATAATCCAATCAAAGCCAAGGTTATCATACAGAAAGAAAAACACAATTATATGCTGTTCGTGGAAGATACACTTTAGATTCAGAGAGATAAGTAAAAGAATGAGGGAAAAAAAAAAGAATGAGGGGAAAAGCGTATACCATACAACCATCAAGCCTAAGAAAGCAGAAGTGTTATACTAATATATATTATTAGTATCAGGCACAATTTAAAGGAAAAAATTAGTATGAGTATCAGGCACAATTTAAAGGAAAAAAAATATTTCTCAATATATGGAGGGACATTTTATAATGAAAGAAAGATCAATCTATCAGGAATATATACAATTATAAATATATGTGTGCCTAACAAGAGAGCGTCAAAATGCATGACATGAAAAAAATGATAGAATTGAAGGGGAAAAAAAACAGTTCAACAATAATAGTTGGAGACTTCAATATCTGTTCAAATAGTGGGTAAAACAGCTTGGCAGGAGATCAACAATGTTATAGAAGACCTGGGGCGCCTGGGTGGCTCAGTCGGTTAAGCATCTGACTTCAGCTCAGGTCATGATTACGGGCTCCTGGGATAGAGCCCTGCATCAGGCTCCCTGCTCCACAGGGAGTCCACTTCTCCCTCTGTCCCTCCCTCTGCTAGTGCACGTGCTCTCTCTCTCACACACACACACACTCATTCTCTCTCATTCTCTCAAATAAATAAATTAAAAAAAAGAAAGACCCCACCAACAACATAAAGCAAATAGACCTAACAGACTTAATAGAACATGTCCCTCAATAGCAGAAAACACATTCTTTTCAAGTGCATATGATATATATGATATATTCTCTGGGATATATCATATGTTAAGTCATAAGTCAAATCTCAATGAATTTAAAAGAACTGAAATCATACAAAGTATATTTTCTAACTATATTGAATTAGGTTAGAAATCAATAATAGAAGAAAATTTGGGAAATTCACAAATATGTAGGAATTAAACAACAAACTAACAAAGAACCAATGCATCAGAGAAGTCACAAGAGAAATTAGAAAATACTTTGAAATGAATGAAAAAAAATGCAAAATACTATAACTTACAGGATGAATTTAAAGCAGTGCTTAGAAGGAAGTTTATGATCGCAGTATATGCTTTTATTAAAAATGAATAACCTCAAATCAATAACTGAATCTTCCAATTTAAGTAAGTGAAAAAAAGAAAAGCAAACTAAACCCAAAGTGAGCAAAACAAAACAAAATAATAAAGAACAGGAATAAATGACAAAACAAAAATAGACAAAAAAAATTATAGGAAATCAACAGTCCTTTAAAAAGATCAGCCAGGTTAATAAAACTTTAGCTAGACTAACCAAGTAAAAAGACTCAAAATACTAGAATTGTAAAATACGAACAGAACACAGAGGCTGTACTTTTGAGAGTAGATATTGTTCAAAGATCCAGGCACAGAGGGAAATCTGAACAGGTTGAGGACTTCATACATGAAGGTAGGGTCCAGGAAAGGGCATTGGCAGTTTGAAAACCAACTTTTGACAATTTTATAGGCTCTGGGGCAAAAAGCTAAGGAAAGGATTCAAACATGGAAATTGAGACAGAAATTCCCATTCCAGACCCAGCACCAAAAGAAGGGCAAAAGCAAAGACAATTCACAAATTCTGGACCAGACAGGCCACAAATGAGACATGAGGCTAATACCCCAAATATTAAGCTGGAGCTCCTTTAATCCCTAATGCTAAGATCAGGACTTACCTAAAAACTTGTGCAATTAAAAAAAAAAAAAAAAAAAACTTGTGCAATTGACATTGGGTTAAGTGGCCTCTGCCATTAGGGTAAATCAGCTTTGAATGCTGGCAAGTATAAAATCCTGGACTTGTGTTGTGACCACTGTTTCTCTCTCATTCATCTCTCTTTTTAAAGGGAGTCACTTCTACGCAATGACACAAAAGGACAGAACTATATATGGATAAATAATTTCTGCAAACATAAATTTATATATATTCCAAACTACATATATAATTGATTTTTCCTTAGAAAACCTTTATATTATATTATATATATTATATTTATTATATTATATTATATTTAAGGGTAAAGAATGTAAGAGGTTATAGTTTGAGATGCAAATTTTTATCCAGAATAGCATACTACATTCTGTCTGTAGGTCAGTGGTTCTCAAACAAGGCTGTATCCCAGATTTGTCAGGAAGTTTGTTTTGGTTTTAATACAGACTCCTACCTCCTAATGAAAGCAGGCATTTTTTGAGTTCTTTCTATGTACCAGGCAAGTGTAAGTGTTATTTCTATGCTACAGATGGGAAAATTTAGGCAGCAAAACTAAATAACTCCACAGTTACCTAGCTAGTAATGGAAGAGCTGGAATCCACACCGAGGCAGTCTGGCTCCAGACCTGGGCACCACACTGGCATATCCATCAATATTTCAGGGAAGGAGCCCAGAATGTTGTATGTTTTGAAAAGTCCTAGAGGATACTCATGCTCATCTGGACTTGGGAACCACCGTTCTGGCACATTTCTGTTTGAAAGTGCACTTACAAACAGATTGTGGTTCTTCTAACATCTGTGCTAATATTGTATTAAGTGTTAGGCATTTAGGGAAAAGGCTGCTTTAATTTGTTTTAGAAGGTTTCGACATAGCTTCATAAGCAAATTACTTTAATAATATAAAAGATACCAGTGTGCCAGAACTATATCTCACTTGAAGAATATGAACGGTACTGATAATGACTGCTAAAACTTATCGTAAAACATTGGGCTGAGTGCTTTAAATTTACTCTTTGTAATTCTTACAGTATTGTCACCATTATAAGATGATAAAATTGAAGCTGTGGAAAGGTCCAAAGTACAAAGCCTAGATTAGAACTGCCCTACGTTGATTACAAAGTTCTTCTTTTTTCTCATTTAACCTGAAGACATCCTCTTCATATACTGAGTGTGAAGCAGCATCTTACAAGTCTGTATCTGTGCCCATTTTAACTTAGCTCCTCCTAAAAAAAAAAAAAAAAAAAAAACTTAGCTCCTCCTTTTGATAATGGCATGGGATAATGGCCCAGTACTTTCTACTGCTAAAGCCAGTTCGGGTTCTGTCAGGGAACTATAATTTTCCTCTGAGTCCTACAGTTTCTGATAAATATAAGTAAAAATAATTCTGTTCTTCATAAGGTTGCTGGGATAGTAAAGAGGGGATTAGGGCAGCCTGGGTGGCTCAGCGGGTTAGCGCTTGCCTTTGGCCCAGGGCCTGGTCCTGGAGACCTGGGATCGAGTCCCGCATCGGGCTCCCTGCATGGAGCCTGCTTCTCCCTCTGCCTGTGTCTCTGCCTCTCTCCCTCTCTCTCTCTCTCTCTCTCTCTCTCATAAATAAATAAAATATTTTTTTAAAAAAAGAGAGGATTAACACTATTGTACTCTGGAAGAAAACCAAGAAGAGATTAGTAGGGTGTCAAATTAAGGAGCTAAAGAGAACCGTGGCAATGTAGTATGATAAAGTTAGCAATGTAGCATGCATTACTCTAGCAAATAAAGGAAGAAACTTTCCTGAGTTAATAATTATGTGACTCTTTGGGTCCTATGCTAGAAGAGACTCAAGTAAATAGAAATATACGCACATTTAAGTGTAAAAACCAGCTGGTTACACTCAAGATTTCTAGTCCTCACTCAGTTACTGTCACGTATTAGTTGGCCTCAGGCAACTTATTTAGCTTCTTTGTATCTCAGACTCCCTAGCTATAGATCATGAATGCACCAATATATTTTATATTCCTTCTTTCCAAGTCCAAATAAAAATGAGTCATCTATATTTAAATTAGAAGTCACAAATGAGAAGAAAAAGGATATCACCAGACGCCATGTTTCCAAGAACCTTAAATCCCAGGAAATCAGATAAGTCAAATGATATGAGGGACTTATCTAAGTTGCAGAAGCCCAGAAAGACCACCTTGACTCACACTCCAGAAACCATGCTGAGCACCCTCTCCATTTAGAGTGAAAAAAAAGTGTATATATAAGTATATATATAATTTATTTTATAAATATATTTTATATATTTTTATGTTTATATGTCTATATCGGAAGAGAAATGCTAAACTAAGATCCTCCTTGGTAGACTATTTATAGGTCTTTATAAGACTTCTAGACATCATCAAGGAAAGAATAAAATACTTATGAGATTCTTCTGAATGTTGCATAACTAGAAACTTGAATTCTTAGAACTTGAAGTGGGAGTATATATAAATTTGTACAACCTCTTTGGAACACTGTTTACTTTTATCTTTTGAAGATAAACATATGCATAGCATATGGCCCATGTATGTGTCCTGGCAATGTTCTAATCCTTGATCTGGGCACTATTTACATGGTTATACTCAGTTCGAAAATCTATTAAAGTTATAACTTAAATGTTGAGAATGTTTCTATATATTGGCTATACTTTTTTATAACTTTTTTTTTTTTATCACCAGTCGTCCAACAATTTCCCCACAATAACTATCCTTCTGCATTGTGTTTGCTGATAGGAGTTTGTTGTCTCCGTTCCTAATTCTCTGAACTAGTTGGAAAGCAATTGTAGGTCGTTTAAAACATTAACGGTGACTAAGGTCACTTATAAGGCAAGCAATCTTATTTCTGCCACTCATAATATTCCATTCTATCTTGTAGCGATCAATCAAGGCAAACTGTCTTCCTCCAGGCAATTTTGATGAAGTCAGTCCTGCTCCTAGCTTCTGGAACATTTGACAAACATAATCCTATATGTCCATCTCATGTCCCTGAATACAGTGAAGAATTTATAAATAGGCACATACCCCAAGTTAGGCCAGTCAAAGCCAGCAAAATTTCCAAAGCCTTTGTTTGATCTCTCAGAAACTTCCTTTCTCACTAGACACACGTGAGGGAAAATAAAGCTTCAGAGTGAGAAAGAACTGTCAAAAATAGGAAGTGAAGACTTCAGTCAACACCACATAGAGTCAAGTGTTGAATTTAATCATGGGTGAAACTAGACCTTTGGTAGACCTTTCTAATTATGAGAGACAACAAACTACCTTTTGTCTCAAGACCATTTGTCATGGATATTCTGTCTCTAACACAGACTTCCCTTCAACAATCTCCATAAATACTGTGTTTATTTTAGAAGGTGTCTCCTTCTGACAGCTACTTCCACCTACTGTATCGGAATAAGCTCAAGCATGTTGAGAAATAAGATGGAATTCCCAGGAGCTTTGTCTCTGAAACTCTCTTCCAAGCTGAGGAAGGGCAATCAATGTCCGGATGACCACACAATCTTCTTGGCATATGTCCTCTTGTCCTCTGAGAGGACCCTTTTCTAAAGCCCTTATGTTCCTTCCCTTGGCCATCACCAGAGACTAACACAGAAACACAGCAATGCAAAAACTCCCCTTACCTGCCAAATGGCAGGCCCTGAGTTTTGTGATCCAGAGGGTAAGGAGTAGTGGTGGGGGAGAGAATCCATCTGGCTGCTGATGGCACGTAAGCCAAGTTAGTGGAGCATAGATCCACACAGAAGAGGAAAAAGACCCTTAATAAATCTCCGATTCAGAAATGTATACTAAGCATCTCTTCCTTAGAGCTTAGAAGCCAGCCTGTACCTCCGAAAGTTTGGAAACTTTATCATTGGTAGAGGCAGTAAATAAATTCTCCTAGGTGCTGCCATTAAGGAGTTAAGAAACACCCTGGCTTTTTTTTTTTTTTTTCTTTTCCTTCTTTCTCTTTGGTATTAAGATAATAAAAGGCACACATTTTAAAACTAATTTACCCTCTAAAAAATTAAAGCATTTTTACCACTGTTTGCTTTTCTAGTTTCTTTAATTTGGGTAATTGCTTAGTCAACTTTCAAAAATATATATTCTGTCTTAAAAAAACAGCCAAATATGACGGATCACCTTCATTTTCATTTCAGATTTGGCATGCTGGACCCAGATTGTGTATTCTTTCCATGGCGCCACACCAGCGTCGGATACTTAATTAATTTCCTTTCGTTTGTGCAGGCTTGCACTTAAAGGGACAGTGTCCCATTTTGATGGCTTGCTTTTGGCTGAAGTTCAAAAGTATCACTTCTTAAATCTTTTTTTTTTTTCCCCTTCAAAACTTCCCAGAGTGCTATATAGAAAAAAATAAAATAAAATAAAAACACCCTGGTGTTTTTCTCCACCCTCCCCTTCTCTACACCACCATCTCTTTTACTCATATTTATTTTTTATTTAAACCAATCTTTCCTTAAAAAGAAAAAAAAAAGAAGAAAGAGAGAGGGATAGAGACAGAGAAGGAATCAATGAAAGAAAGTACAAGATGTGTGCTCTCTTATTCCACCACCACCCCCAACCGCCCCCCCCACACACACACACCCATGTTTGCTTTCAAAGCTGGCAGTGAGGCTGCACTTCATGATGATGTCAACTGGTCAGAATCATCGGGAATGATCAAAGACCTTTTGAACATTAAGATAATATCTTCTCACCACAAAGGAAGACCTGCAACCTTCTCATCATATATTTCACACCATCCTTATGGTAAAACAAAATATTCTAAAAGACAAGTGATAGCCAGGTACATTTGGGAGTAGATATGCAGTCTGGCATTTGAGAGGAAGTGAGGAAGTTGAGGGTAATAGAGACTGGTAACACCAGAAAACATGCTTGCATTATGCAAGTTTTTTCCTATTGGAATCCCCTTGATCATTCAGCATACCAAGTTGTTCTAGAAGATAATTTCCTTGTTCATATGTACCATACACTATAGCATTCAGTAGATAATATCCAGCAATTTTATATACTGTGCCCTGAACTAAAAGAACACATTTTTGGAGTGCCTGGGTGGCTCAGTCAGTTGAGCATCAGCCTTCATTCACCTCCGGTCATAATCCCAGGGTCCTAGGATCCAGCCCTGCATGGGGGCTCCCACTCAGCAAGAAGTCTGCTTCTCCCTCTGCCCCTCCTCCCCCTCCTGCTCATGTACATGTGTGTGCTCTCTCTCTCTCTCTCTCTCAAATAAATAAATAAATAAATAAATAAATAAATAAATAAATAGTCTTTTTAAAAAGCCCACATTTTTAACAATGGATTGTTGCACAGTGATAGCTTTTTCCCAGCTCTAAACCCAACTTTTTGCCCAAGGAAGGGAGGTAGGGATGAAATATTTAATCCCCAGCCTGCAGACACTACATACATAGCACTTTCTATGGATAATTTAACTTTTGCCCAGTTCTGAATTTCATGTTTCTATTCCATTGTCTCTATGGCCCAATACTGGTAGATTTCAAACATCTCTCTCTCTCTCTCTCTCTCTCTCTCTCTCTCTCTCTCATTTGTTTCCATTGTGGTAAAATATACAAGGCATGAAATTAACCATTTTACTTATTTTTAAGTACTTCATTGGTATTAAATACTTTCACATTATTGTGCAACCATTACCACCATCCATCTCCGGAACTTTTTTCATCTTCCCAAACTGAAACCATGTCTCCATTAAACAATAACTCCCCATTCCCTTCTCTCCCAGCTCCTGGCAACCACCAATCAGCTTTCTGTCTCCGTGAATTTGACTACATATTCTTGGTCCTCGTGTAAGTACAATCATAAAGCATTTGTCCTTTTACTACTGGCTTATTTGACTTAGCATAATGTTTTTAAGGTTCATCCATATTGCAGCCTGTGTCAGAATCTCCTTCCTTTTTAATACTCAATAATATTCCATTGTCTGTATAGACCACATTTTGTTTATTTATTTATCCACGGATGCACACTTGGGTTTCTTCCACCTTCTGGCTACTGAGAATAACACAATGAACCTGGGTGTCCGAATACCTGTTGGAGTCCCTGCTATCAGATATTTTGGATACATGCCCACAGGGAAAACTACTGATCATATATGGTACTTCTACTTTTGATTCTTTTGAGAAACTGCCATACTGTTTTCCATAGTAGCTGCACCACTTTACATTCACACCACCAGTGTATAAGAATTTGTATTTCTCCACATCCTCATCAACATTTATTATTTTCTAAATCATGACTCTGTTGCCCAGTAGTTTGCTAACTTCCTAGCAACTTCATCTTTTATTAAGTTTAAAGGCCTTAAAAAAAAAAGAGTTTGAAGGCCTTTCCTCAAACAAATTTAACTAGAGAAGATATCTCTGTTGATTCTTCCTTCCAAGTTGAACTGGAAGGTAGATCAGAAAACAGGGAAACCTGTGAATCTAACCTCCTGGTTACTAAGACTGAAACTACCTTCCATGCTCTGAAAGCAGAGGTCCAGCTTTTATAGACTTGATGAAAATAATTCTTACTATAATCCGGCTGTCAGTGGGCAGGAATCTACTCTAAAATCATTTCTACAGTGAAAAGAAGTGATCAAATTTGGAAGGAATGTTAAAGTAAAGCAATTCCTTGTTGGTGGCCATAAAACAGCAGTCTCTAGTACCACCTCCTCACTCATCTTTATGGCCCCAGGCCCCCAGACAGTGGGGAACCCACACTTAATATTTTATGCTACCCCTTGGTAGTGGCTCTACTGTCTATTCTATATAATATACATTTCATAATATGTGTCCATTTAATACAGCAAACATAATGTATTTGGGGGGGTTGCCATATTTTTATTCTATTGTTAACAAAAATAGAATTATGTACATCAGATATTATATCTATATAATAGAACCATAGCTGTTATAGCTTGCAAAAGCAGATGTTAAAAAGCAAACTCCAACTTGCCTCTTCTTATTCAGATGTCACTGAATCTTTGAGATCTTCCGACCTTCCTATTTATTGCTCAACCTGTAGGGTCCTCTAGGAACTGTATTTTCCAAAATTGTTCTCACTATCCTGCTGTGATATTGACTTGTATCCCTCATATATTTTTTATTTTTTTTATTTTTTGGCCTCCAGTCCAGGATAGAGTTAGTCCAGGGTGAATTTTTCCTACCCACCTAAAAATGTATCAAAGTGACCTAACATACATATTCAGGGAAGAGAAAAAGTATCAGGGAAGAAAAAGCCCTTCATACTATGCCCTTTACAATTTACTAATGACCAACAGCAACCAATGTTTCAGAATGCCTTGTGACTGGTAAAAGGGAATTAAGAGGGCCCTCTATTAAAGGGAAATTGACTGTCTGATATATTGGCTAATAAAATTAGGAGGTCTCCCCATGTAGCTCACCTTAATCAAGCATGGCAAGTTAACACATCTACCAATAGGAGAGGCCAACTTACACTGCCAGCTTGATAGCCTAGTCACAAATGGACAGAAATATTCACTGGGGGCAAATTTTCTCTGTAGCTAAAACCATCCACACAGGAAAAGAGAGAATCCACAATAGCAAGAGGGATCATAGTGTTGACTACTAGTCATCCTCTTGTTCGCCACATACTTGCCTTCAGAGTTTAATCCCTAACAACAAGAGATTTTTCCAATGAAAGAGAAAACGAGATGTCACTCTACTGTCATACATTGAATGTTACTTTGCTGAGTGAATGCTATGAAGAACTGTGTAGCCTGCTCTACAAATGCCATATAATTTAATCTGCATATCACCTACTTGGTATCATCCTCCTACAAGTATCATCCTTCCCATTTTACAAGTGAAGAAACTGAATCAGAAAAGTTACATAACTCATCCAAAAATACAGAAGAAATATAAAAACCTTTATCCATTAGATACACAGATGTAAAAACAATGCTCCAGACTTCCACTAAACAAAAATCATGTAAACCTGGAGAAAATGATGTGTGAGCAGTACACTGAATAATATAACATTCCAGCTCCAGAGTTGGCAAATTATAGGCCATGGACCAAATCCAGTTCACCATCTGTTTTTGTATGCCCCACCAACTAAGAATTTTTTTATATTGTTAAATGGTTGAAAGAAAAACCAAAAGAATATTTTATAACACATAAAAATTACATGAAATTCAAATTTTTGTATCCATAAATAAAGTTTTATTGGAACATGATCATGCTTGTTTATTTGCATGGTGTCTATGGCTACATGTGTACTTCGTGGGAGAGTTGAGGAGTTGCAACAGAGACCTTTTAGCTTGCAAAGCCTAAAATATTTACTATTTGTTTTCTTACAGAAGAATTTTGCTGACTCCTGTTCTAGCCAACAGACTCCTGTTCAAGGAAACATCTCACATAACAAAGCCTTTACTATCATAATGACCAGCGCATAACTCAGTGTTCCCAAAATTTTCACTAAAGGTGTAACACTAATGGACATATCCCAAATACATGATTCTGTGACTGTAAGATAAATTTGATGTCAATTATTCATTTCCCAAAAGGATTCACTATAAGATGTCATTTCTCAGTGATTTTCATCAGAGTATTTAGATAGGATTTGACTTACCAAACCTGATTTCATTCACTCTTTCATAAACATACACATTAGGTAAAATGAGATACACCTGTTTTACCAAACTCAGTGCAATACAAATCTGTCTTGAATGCCATCCAAGGGAGGTTAATTTTCAAAGGACCAGAGGGACCTCATTATAACCACTGCTCCTTCTGCCTTAGACGCCCCATAGCACAGACTCCCATGAGCAACTTTCCAGCCAGGTCCCAGCATACTCAGGCAGAGTGAAGCTAGAAAATCAAGATTTGGCTTCAGCCAGCTCTCAGCCAGGAAAACAACCAGGTTCTGGGGGATCAGCAGAAGAAATAAAATTGTCAGTGGGCCTTTTTACAGAAATAAAAGAGTACATAAGGTAGGTGAGACAGTGTAGACAATAAAATTTAAGATACTCAAAATATCCCATATCAAAGCCAGAGGAGACCTAACACTGTTTTAGGGACGCTTCCGGTGTTCCATTTATTTAACACATGGAGCTTGATGGTAGGTATTCCTTCTGGAACACTGAGCAAAAAAAAAGGTTTAGTCATGAACTAATACAAATACAAAATAAGCTCATGGACTCATGGGCTAAGACTGAGATATAAAACCAGTCCCTGGAGAGTTCTTAAATGAAAATAAGTTCCCTTGGGAAAGTAAAATGCATTAGATTTTCATGTGGGTTCCTATTTGAATTTGGTTATTATGACTCAGGAGACCTCTCTGGTATCTTTTTGTATGTGTTAGAATTTCCTTGACTGCCCTATTTAAAATTAAAATTTCTCCCAACTATTCTTACTCCTTTTCCTCCATTATTTTTCTCCCCAACACTCGTTATCATCTGGCAACATATATGTTTCAGTTATTCATTTGCTTATAGTCTGTCTCCTGTTTCTAGAATGTGAGCTCCATAAAGGCAAAGATTTTGTCTGTTTTGCCTCCTGAATTCTCACCCCAATATCTGACCCAAGTTTGGACTAGAGAAGTATTCCTGAAGGAATAAAGTAACTGAAAGGGGATTTCTCATCAAAACACCAGAATGAACCCCTTCACTTTTGTAAACTCTCTCCAGAGATGATCACTCCTCCCCTCTGTCACCTTGCTCACCTTCCCTCAAAGGGCAGGAATGCTAAGATGATCTCTAGATCTTTAAACCATCAAAGAGTAATTTGTTCTCTTCCTGGCTGTGATGTGCATTTGCTTTTATGCTACCAGTCAGAACTAAACAAATAACCAATATTCAAAAAGTCTGGCACCTGACACTACACAAGGACTTGATACATGCATGTGACTCTCGGAATTCCTAAATGAATAAATAAATGAATGAGACAGATGATAGCAAATGAATTAACATGCATCGGTAACTGATCACCAACAAGAAGGTTCATTCTGCAAATGTAAATGGTTAGTTTCCTTGATATCATTCTTTCCAGGTTCTCCTCAACCGTTTCTGATCTTTAGTTTCTTTCTAAAGATTACTTTCGTTTATGTTTACCTTTACCTTAAATGAAGATATACTCTGTGGTTGCAAAATATGCTAGTATTTCACATGTTTTTTCACATAAAGTAACACATAAGAGGTGATAACATTCTTACAGCATATGGACAGGAGAATGATAAAGCTACCTGTGGCCCAATGTTGCTGGTCCTGGGATTCTGGTGGCCCACACCCAGCTATGTGACCCAGGACACCCAATAGCAGCCCCAAAGTTAAAGGAATCAACAAGTCTGTGTACTTGCAACCCAACTAAGGCAAGCCAGGATACTGGCACCACAGCAACTGGGAAACTCTGTTCTGCTCATCTGCTTCTATGCTTCCCTGGTCAATCCTATTCACTTATATTTTTAATCATCACCTAGAGACCAATAACTCCCATATGTATCCTCCTTCTCCAAATATCCACCTCTTTCTTGTCTTCCAGATCTAGAATCACATGTGCCACCACTGATTAGATATGTAACCCAGTTAGGATGTTCCACCCCTGTATCCTCTACTTAAGTATCCTCTACTTACAGCACAGTTCCTACTAGATTTCTCCCTCCTAAGTGGCAATTAAGCCTGTGACCCAAACTAGAAATCTGGGAGTCATCTTTCTTCATTATCATCCTCTGTATGCCAAGAATCCCCGAGCCAGCCAAGCCACTCTCTCTCTACATCAGCTGCCTCTCCTTTAGTTCAAGCCTGTGTTATCTTTCACCTGAACTATGCAAGCCTCCTAATATGTCTTAGCTATTCCAAACTACTACCGATAGGCTGGAGTAGGCTGTCCTGGCTCATGAGAGTTGTGCTCTTCCAAACTCTGGATTCAGTGGCTTCAAGTTAGTAGCTTAAAATCTGCCATGGTGGGAGTATTTACAACATAGAAATTGGCAAATGCTATTATCAAGAATTTGCTTTCAACAGGCAGTGTTAAACGTTCACTAGCATATTATTCATTGCTCAAATGTATCCTCTACAGAGAATGAAGTATTGAAAACAAAAATTTAGCCATGCCACACATTTGTTTAAACAATTCTGTGATTCCCAATTTCTGTTACGGTTAACTCAAGCTCTTAAAATGTCACAGGAAGGCCTTCTGAGATCCACTGTCCCCTCCTATAGTCTTATCTGGTAATATACCCCCTCCTTGACAGATGCTTTTGGCAACATGAAACTGCTTGTAATCTCCCATCTATCAGACTATTCCTGACTCCATAATTTTGTATAAACTCTCCTGGAAGCTTCAAATCTCTTCTGTTAGATTACTCCCTTTTGTATGACTATCTCTTTACTCACAGTTTACTGTACAGTGAAGACAGTAGTGTCTGCACAAATTATTTTCTGATCACTCCTAAGCTATTATGACTACTTATTCTCTTCTAGGCGCTGAGAGCTCCATCTTCAAATTTCTATAATTGCATTTACTACATTCTATTATGAGTCTGCATCTCCCTTCCCTTATCCCCAGGGAAATATCTAACAGCGAAGAGTATGTATATTCATCTTTGCACCCCTAGTTCTTAAACAGTAACTTATAGATATTTTAAGTTCAATCTATATTTACTGTATGTATAGGTAAATGGATATATAAATGAATGAATGAATGAATGAACACTAGATATGGCTACAGTAATTTATAACACTTTGAATTATACTAAAACAGGAATTCATGCTTTCTAGTTTACTAATTGAGTTTCCTTAATTATATGGGAATGTAAGGGCTCTTAGATTTTAGCCATACCCATACTGAAGGTCCTTGCTGGAGGCTATTATAAATATGCTCTTGTAAAGCTCATTCCCTTTTCTATATTGATCTATTGTCTATGCAACTGGCTTGATGATAGCAGACCTCCAAATAAACTGGCCACCCATTTACAATGAGAAAATGTGTGTTAGATTATGTATATCTGGGGAGTGAGAAAAGTCAGGGAGGAGGCTTAATAGACAGAAGGGTGTTGGTAAACTTCTGGTTACCAAGGTCAACAGTATTTGTTTTCTTCCTTCCTGATAGAGAGCCAATCGCTAAGAGGACTCTGTTTTAAAATGCATTACACAATGTTGTCTTGAACAGATTTTCAGAATTGGTTTTCTCTTCTGTTATTTTTACATTAAAATGCAGTGAGACTTCTGTACATTAAGTACTATTGTGAGTTTTGAAATGCAGCACTGTGGTTAGCAAGGGAGGCAAAACATTTATTACTAAGAGACAACATTTCTTGAATAACTTTGTCAAAGAGGAGAGATAAGAGCTTCCTGAGTTGTAGCTCAACCAGTAGTAGCTAAGACATTTAACAATATTCTTTTCCTTCCTGAAAAAAAAATGATTTTAGGAAATTTTGCAGTAACAAAAAAGAACTTTCTTTACTATACCTGTCTTTTCTTTAAAAGTCTCAAATAAAGTACTGAAAGTGCCAAAAAAAAAAAAAAAAAGAAAATACTGAAAGTGGTAATTACATGAGTATGTAAGTATTAGATGTATTTATTTTATTAGTATGGTATTTAAATATTTCAGAGAATATCAGGACACATTATGCAGCCATTAATTAAATTTAGAATCAATAGAAGTTTGCTAATTTCAAGAAATAGTTATTGAAAGCATTCTGAAAAATTCTGATGATTTTCTCTATACCACCCCCACAACCTCATCACCACCATCAATAGTACCAGTAACCATCTGTCTACCCACAGATATACCAAAAAGGTGACATTTTATTGCAAGCTTAACATTTTCTGAATCTGTCTTAAACCACAAAAATTATGCTGAACTCCCCAAAAGAAGTGAAGTTGTTTTTACTTTTTCTTCATCTCTCTCTTTTTGCCTGACTAGTAACAGGAAGTTCTTGGAAACTTCCCAGAGAATGGCTGGTCTTGTAAGAGTCCCAAACCAATCTTGTAGGCGCCAGAGTCTTGGCACATTTGAGATACAGGTTTTCGAAGCACCTGCATTGCCCCTTTCGACCAAACTTCCCATCACTAAGCTAAAGAAATTCCCCTTGTTGCTTATTAGTCATGAGCCTGAGTTGAGGAGGGGGTCATAGAAAAAGGTACAAAGCTTGCTCCAGTCAATCTTGTTACACTGATCATACAAGATGTAGAAAATATCTATGAAGTATCTTCAAGTTTGTAGTCAAATTGGACCCTTACATGAACCCTGAGGTCAAACTATAATCTATTCCCTACTCTGAGTTTATCCACTTGACAAATAAAATGCACAGAAGGAGGGAAAATTCATGCTATGGCACCTCATTATTTGTTAGGAACAGATTCTTTTTTCACCTTGGAGCTCCTCAAGAATGATTTGTGAGGCAGCTCACTTCCATTCCTGCTTCAGTCTACACCAAGCAATCTTAAACCCTTGGGTCCATTCCTTCTCTTTCTCCATTCTGTGGTTAGAATTCTGAAAGAGTTGGAGACAACGCAACAACAACAGTGATTTTTTTTGCAGGAATACTCCTCCACTTCCTGGAGCTAAATGGGGTCTACCTGGTATTGTTCTGGACCTGTGGTTACATCCAGAAAATCACAGGATAGCGTGAGGTTGCTAGGTTAAAGGAGACCCTCTAAAGTCTTTGGCAGGGGCTGCTAATAGCCATAAAGATCAGGTAATTCACTGCACTAAAGGAAGGGAAAGGGGCTTTGGCCAAGTTGTGGTTGAGAAATTTTGTTTTGCTCTTCTTTTTCTTACTTCTGTTAGTTCCTTAACTTCCCAGTTCCAACAGGAGCTGCAATCCTAAGGATGTAACTCCCCTTATTAAACAAATGCATGGATTTCCATGAAAGTAACCCAAACCCACAAAATGGATTCCTAATTCAGCTCATCAAAGTATGCAAACACACCTTTAAATATTTTTCTTATTTAAAGTCCCAAGGCAGGGCAACTGAGTGGCTCAGTTGTTTGGGCGTCTGCCTTCAGCTCAGGTCATAATCTCAGGGTCCTGGGATCCAGCTCTGAATCTGGCTCCCTGCTCAGTGGGGAATCTGCTTCTCTCTCTCTCTCCCCTTTGCTCCTACTCCTATCCCCTCTCTCACCTCTCAAATAAATAAATAAATAAATATTTTTTAAAAATTAAAATCCCATGACTCTTGGGAACAAAAATTTTCCTAAAGAAACAAATAATAGTTATAATTTCCCATTAGTATATTGATTAGTAATTTCCCATTAGTAAATTGATCAATGGCTAATAATAGAGAAAAATTACTGAGAGTTTATTTTGTGCCTGGGATTGTTTGAAGTACTTTAACTGCAGTAGCTCATCAAATATTTAACAAAATCCTTTGTGTGGCAGTCATGGTGGTTGCTTTCTGAATTCTAAGTGATTATCTTAAGATACCCATTATAATGGCATGCTTTTTTTCAGTGTTATTTGGCATGGGCATATGACCAATGCCTATCTAATAAGATATGAAAAGAAGCCTGTTAAGGGGCTTTTGGAAACGATTTCCTTACTCCTAAAAAGTATGTGCAACAAAGAGATAATCTTTCTTCTTGCATCACATCAATATCCCTGGATGTGACATCTGGAGTTAATGCAACCCACACTGCCACCATAAGATAGAACAGGGGAGAGATAGAAAAAAATTGAGCCCTGAGATGGTACTATTGAATCATTGATCATACTTCCCCTGAACTATACTATCTTCTTGTCTTCCACTTGTGTGAGATAACAAATTTCATTACTGAATAGGCCAACATGAATTGAGGTCTCCTGTCATCTTTCAGCAATAGGCATCTCAACTGATACACAATGTATTTCATAACATTGTCTTCTGCATTCAACAGGTGAAAAAAATGAGGCTCATAAAAGTAAAATAAGTTTCTATGTATCTCAAGTTAGTAAATTTTGAAATAGTGACTTGAACTAAGCAGTCAGACTTCCAAACTCATACTCAAATCACCATGCCATGCTTTAACAATAGTACAGAACAATAATGTTAAAGAAAACAGGCTGAGATTGATTCCATGGGTAAATTGAAGCAATATCAGGAGATGATAGGGCACTCTGAGCCGCTAAGACTCTGGAGTAATTAGACTGTTTTGGTGCTCTCATGAGAGTCCTACACAATTGTTTCAATAATTCAGCTCAGAAGTCAGTCATTGAACCCATCAGGCACTGTTTTCCACAGGCTTACAGCTCCCTGCTTCATAGTAAAGCAGACAGACATGTAGAGAATTGACTATAAAAAGGCATTATAAGATAATGGCTATAAAATTACTTTCTTTAAGGGCACAGCAAAGAGTATTAATTCCAACGGAGAATGAATCTCTTCAGCCACTTTCCTCTTTCATGGCTCGGGGTAGTGAAAGACTTCTCTCTGAGCCATTTCTTTCACTTAATTGCAAGTATAATTAAGCCTTCTGATCTTTTATTTATTCCCCATAAAACTTGTTCAAGACAGTCATCTCCAAGGATGAGGAAACAAGGTATCAAGGCTCCTGGAGAAGGAATGGAGTGCATTCCCTTCAATCAACCGATGGCTTGTCTAATATCTCTGGCTATGAAACCATAAACAGATTGGTGCTGAAAGCAATATTTATCCTCATTCATTAATTAACCATTTAGATAAACTTTTTATCCTGCTACTCAAGGTGTCTATACATAGGCATACATTTTTCAAGGTCATGAACATAATACTGAATTTTTATCCACAAATACCATAGATTTGTCACTGATTGTTTACTCCCAGTGCATCTGTTCCCAGAGTGGCCAGGCTGCTCACAGCTACCAGATAGTATAAACCTAGTAGAAACCTGGTGGCAGCAGTGCAATTGTCCCCTTGGTAAAGTTATATAAGAATGACCCCAACTATAACATCATTAAACAACCTATTATATTTAGTGGGACAATGTGAGGCCACAGTTGACTGATAAACTCTTGCCCACCCCATACATAATTTTTTCTGTTAATTCTCCATGTGCTAAATATTCCTTTCCACAAATGTCTAATTGGACTCAGAAGGGAAAAATAGAGTTTTACAGATGTTTGTTCCAAAGAAAGGTTTCTATCAAATTGCTACTAAAAATGATACTCACTCTCACTTTAGAAGCATCCCTGCCTGAAGGAAAGGATGAGCTGGCCACATTTTAGCCCTAGACCTAAGTCTATAAGCAACTTTTCTCATAAATGGTCATTGAGAAGAATTTCTTCCCACATTATATGTCAAAGAGCTTTTTAAAGAACTGCTCTAAGTGAGAACATTTAGAAATGCACATGCCCACATCGTAGGAAAGCCATCAACACTCTTGCAGAGCCATATGCTTGCCCTCGAGGGACCCAAAACTATTCCATTATACCAGAAAGTCTGTGGAATGTAAATCCAGGGGCCTGAAATGCTGTATATTTTTCAAGAAGTACAAAGTGGAAGCCATTGAGTCCATGGATTCACCAAATGAATGGATTGTTTCATCTGCACAAATGAACTGTCAGAAACAATGGCCATATAACACATTTGTTCCTGTTCCCCAAAGAGGAAAAACACATATCCCAAATAAAGCTACATCTTTTTATGAAACTTAAGCAAAAGAGCTTAAAAAAAAAAAGCTTGATTTATACTCTAAAATCTGGATGACTGAATTCAGACAGCATGGGCTAGAAATATACAGCTCATTTTTTTTTCTTATTACACATAAAGGTATTAGCTCTCTGCCTTTAGAATGCAAATGGGTTCTACAACTATGGTTATCTGAGCAAATTTACAAAAACACTTCTTGTATTATGTCTAGTTTTATTTTCTTATCACTTTTTTAGTTCCTTTCTCCAATTTTTTTTACCCTTATTACTCTTCACCTTTTTTTACTCTCTCTCTTGTTTTTAAATATGATCTTTCATTAAGAAATATTCAAGACACACAGAAAGTTATAATGAATTATCTAAGAAACAATATTTTGTCTTTACTTACTACTATTGTCATATCTTAGTTTTTTTTGAATTGGTCCAAATTTCTAAGAATTTTTTATATAAATTTATTTTTTATTGGGGTTCAATTTGCCAACATATAGAATAACACCCAATGCTCACACCATCAAGTGCCCCTCTCAGTGCCCATCACCCAGTCACCCCAACCCCCGCCCAAATTTCTAAGAAATTATTCTAAAGTTGATGCTTCTTGTCCAACAGTTTCCAAAATTATTACTTTTCTCCCTTTCATTAGTGATCTCTTCTTCCTGAGGTCATTAATCTCTAAAATTTGGTATTTATTTTTATACCTTCCTATATATAGTACATAGTATTACATAGTATTTTTAAATAATATAATACAGTACTAGTACACATAGTACATACATAGCAATACAGTATAGGATATATTCCTATCCTTATGCAACTTGTTTCATTGGTTGTTTATGTAAAACATTCTTGTTATATAAAACATTCTTGGGTGGGCAGGGGTAAAGAGAGGGAGAGAATCTTCAGCAGGCTCCATGCCCAGCACAGAGCCTGACATGGAGCTCAATCTCTTGACCTTGAGATCATGACCTAAGCCAAAATTAAGAATCCGATGCTTAACCAAATATGCCACCCAGGTGACCCTTAGCAAAACATTCTTTTGAGCCTCATCAATGTTATATGTAGCCCCGAGTTTTCCATTATACACATGCAGTACTCTTTGTATGAATATATAACAGTTTGTCTAATTTCTTACATTCCTTTTCCATCATTGTGTTTCTTTCTTTTCTCTACGATAACTTAGGATTTTCATGGATTGGTCGTAGTGCTTCCTCTTTGAAAGGACATCCCTTTCATCATAGGCAACAATAGAATATCATCTGCACTTGTCTGCTTTGGCTAATTATTCATGTTTTTGTTTCCTTTTATTTTCATACTGTATTATTAATGAGTTTTGGGCTATTATCATTCTTTTTCAGCATTGTATATTTAGGCAGATAGCTCTAGGACTAATAGGAATCTTATAAGTCATGCAGTCCAACCTTCTTTTCATAAACCATGACACTAGCAAAAAAAAAAAAAAAAAAAAAAAAGATGAATGACTTGCCCCTGGTCATATAACTGCTTAATAAACAGTGTAGTTGAGGATCCAGATCTCCTGGATCTCTGTCCTTTCTTTTTTCCAGTACACCAAACTGTAGCTCACCCACTCAAGTGAACATTATTTGTTGTGTATCACTGGTTTCCCAACAGCAGATCTTACATTCTGCTCATTAGAGCAAAGTAGGCACTATGGGAATATCCAAAAAAGGCTCATGTCCTCAGGGCCATTAAATTGTAGATGAAGAGAGTAAAGACAAATGAAAACATTAGAGGCAACTAAGTGAGCTAAATTCCAATAGCAAAGGCAGGAATTTCTCTATCTGTACATCTATATATTTTTAGTGAACCTCTGAGAATAAGGTGGAGGCATCATACCACTTTATTATACAGTATGTTTTTGTGTATTAGGAACAAAGACATTCTTTTACAAAATTATCAAAATGCATTTTAGGATTGATACGATGATAATATCTAATTCACAGTCTATATTAAAATGTTATCTTGGGGCACCTGGGTGGTTCAGTCAGTTCAGTGTCTGCCTTTGACTCAGATCATGATCCCAGAGTCCTGGGATTGAACCCTGTATCCCACTGGGCTGCCTGCAACCCACTGGACTCAGCAGGGAGTCTACTTATCCCTCTGCCCCTCCCACTTCTCCTGCACGTTAATGCTCTCTCTCTCAAATAAATAAAAATCTTTTTAAAAATATCATCAGTGATCCTTATAATGTTCTTTATACCTTTCCTCTCCTCTACCCCACTATAAGATCCAACTCAGGATCATATATAAAACTGTATAATTTCTAAGAAAAAGGTTTATCTTTGAGCTGTTTTTAATTCGTCCATTTATGTTAGTTCCTGAAGATCTGCAGAGAGAGATCTCTGCTCTCCACACACTCAAGCCACACGATGGAGGATGTATGAGGTAACATCTAATTTTTAATAGAGTTAGGGCCAGCCCTGAGACAGAGATAACCACCAGATACTATGCTGTGAGGAACATTCCAGGAAGAGGTTATATTGAAGCTTGGATTTCAAGGAGTGGAAAAGACTGCTAACAGCTTTCCTGGCCAAAGCAGCATGTGCTATAACAAGATGAATCATAGACTATTTAGAGAAGAGCAAGTAGCTCAGTAGTTCAACAGAGTAAGGGCTATGTGTACATATGTGCATATACATGTATGGGAACACACGTATGTATATGTGTGCAGATTTGGCAAGGTTTTGTGCTCCATGGAAATGGAACTAGGTATGGGCTATATCATAATAGACCTCGCATGTCCTAATGTGAAACATAATCCTGAAAACAATGGAAAATCGTTGGAGAAATTTAAGCAGGGGGCCAGTAAGATGCAGTATGATTTCCCTTGTCTAAAAGATTAGTCTAACTGCTGCACTATACGAGTACTGCATCAATATGATCGATAAATCAAGAGCTTGAACTAGACCAATAATACCCCTGAGTGAATTTAAAATATTTTAAAGAAAGAAAGAGAGTAGAACTTACAAACTGCTAGATGGGGGATGATGGATAGTTGTGACATGGAGGAAGCTATCCAGAAAGAGTTCTCTGTTCCCAGGATGGGTCTGGGCCCATTCTACAAAGGAAAACAGACAAAGTCTATGATTTCAGGCCATTGGAGCTTATTCTCCTAACATTCTCTCTATTCTCTTTGGAAACATGGAAAAAGTACATCTTCCTGAGTCCTGCCCACACAGTTCCCTGACTCTTGCACACAAGCCTCCTTGTCTCCTAGAGGAGCCTTGGTCTGGTCTTGGTCCATGCTCCCTGGGTGATCTGGCCACTTCCTTGTTGCAGCTATTTCCCCATTTCTCTTAAAGTAAGTAAGCAGCATGCCATCTTCCTTTCAGTGCTAGTTGGGTCTCATGCATCATTCTGCCACCTACTGCTGCTCGACTTTATATGCCTGTAAATGTTTTATATTTGGTGTTCAGTATTGCTTAGGGTGTTTATCCTTCCCTTTCTGCAAACCAATATACCCTTTTTCATAAACTTGAATACATTTCTCAGCCAACAGCTTATTTAAAGATCTTAAAGTCCCTTATTGAGTTCAACAGTGAGCTCATCTATTCAAGAACATCATTATGCCTCAAGGCTTTAATGATGCATCTTCCCTGTTGAGTCAGTTGGATTTGCTTCTCAATCTTCAAATCTTTCCCAATAACATCAGCTTAGGTAGACTTATCTTATTCTCTCCTCTATATTATTGAGAATATATCATCTGTCTATAATTTCAAAACACGAGTTTACAAGTTTAACACTCTGCTATGGAAATGGGAAGGGAAAAGACAAGATGCCCAAAGAAGATGAAGTGGAGTTAAGAATCCATCTTCAGTCTTTTCTGCTATGTTTCTTTAAATCTCAGTAGATATCCTGCTTTCTTTCCACTTTTACTTTCATGTAGACTGTGTCTCTAGATTTCTTTCTTTCTTATTCTCAGTATCACTAACACCTAGCACATCTAACTTCTGATTGGGTTCTCAAAACCATTTATTTTCATTCTACTAAATGCCCAGTTCTACTGATTATTTCAAATTGTCTTCATTGCTCTTCTTGAATTCTATGCATGTATATCTGACATATTTTTCTTCTCTTAATCTCTTCTCTTTTTGAGGAAGATGATGGTTCATCAAGAGAATCGAAATGATAGGGATCATTATCTGAAAGATCATCTTCAGAAAGTGGACATGATAGCTTTCTCTCTGCCTTCTGTTAGGAATTCATCTTCCTAAGGGCTATCTTCCAATGCACCATTTCTAGCCTAAGTGGACGTTTAGTATTACTGAAATGCACTTGACGTGTCCCTTCTTTCTTCTATACCCCACTCCACTTCCACATTCCATAGCTCCTCTTAGCTTCCACCATCCCTTCTACTTCTAAATACTTTCCTCAGTGTTCCTTGAGGTCTTCCTAGATGCCTTCCTTGAGGGCAAAGCATGGTTGGTAAACCTTTGTTGTGTTTGCTACTGCCTTCTCCATATCCTTCCCATTTCAATATGATAATAGAGGAAAGAATAAATAGGCCTCTACACCAGAAAGTATTGGCTTATTTTTCTTGCCTTCTTACTATTTCATCCCTATTGACTGGCCTGTCATAACATGTGTCTTGGGAAGAAAACTGTGACTACTACTGTCATCATAATGGATCAGCCCTAGATCCCTGGTCAGTATCCAGGATGATGACTGAATCCTCAAAATCAGACATAGGCTCAAATAATAAGCATGACTTTTGGCCCTGTGATAAAATAGCTTTGGATGTATATAAAAATATATAGAAATGTTCATCGAGGGTTGTTATAATAAAAATTTAGAATAAAAGTCCAACATTAAAAGATGAATTGATTCAATGAATTGTGAAAATGAGTTTAGACTTTAGCAGGAGGAATTTGGGAAGTCACTGAAAATGTCAGAAGTGTTCTGATTGATTTTTGTTTTAGAAAGAGCATCCTTTGCTAATGAAAAGAATAATTTGGAATGAGGCAAGAACTGGAAACTGAGTAATAATGGTAGCCTGGACTATGGTAATAGAAATGAATATGAAGAGAAATGTTTAAGAACCTCAAGAAGAAAGAATTGGAAATACTTCGTGATTGATTGGATGTGGAAGTTGGGAGAAAGCTCCCCCTAGTCAGACATTAATCATACCACTTTAAGGTCTTTCTACACCTTTTTCTCTTCAGGGCCCTTCATGTGTGAACCTATGTCACTCACAGCACAGCCTTAGAAAATATTATCAAACAGAAAAGTCTGTCTCCAGTGTCACCAGTCTCTTTGCTGTCCCCTAGCTTCCTTCTTCCTTCATCCGACCTGCTTCCTTTAAATATAGACACCAACTCTGGAGTTGGTAGAGTCTGAGAAATCAAGATTTGGAGTCAGTCAGGCTCAGTTTTTAATTTGCTTCTGCCATTTACAAAACATGACACTGGGAAAGTTATTTAACTCATTAAGCCTGTTTTCTATTTTTGTAAACTAGGATAATAATGCATACTCAATTAAGATACAATAAGTAAAATATAAAAATATTTTATATATATTTATAAATTATATATAAATCACCTAGCAATGTGTATGGCATAGAATAAATTCTCAAAAAAGTTGTTATTAATGTAATCCTATCCAAGGAAAAGAGTAACTTTAATCTATATCTTTACACTGTTAAATGTCAGATGGTTTCTTCTTTTGGGAATATTTGTTTTTCACTCTTGTCTCTAATGATGAAATTATACACTCCACCTCTGACAGAGAAATTTGTGGCAAAAGCCTAAGGTGGAAGAGGAATTGTTTTTTTTTTTTTTTTTTTTTTTTTGGAAACTAAGCCCATTCAACACTTTATCATTCCCCCTCCAGCAACTACCTCCTCACCTTTGCAGACATGATCTAAAATCACAGTCCTATAAATAAGAGGATCCCTGCTCTTTAGGTTTCTGGTCAGTGTTATAACCAAGCTGCTGCCTCAAAGTGTGATACTTAAAAGAATCAACTTACTCCTGGCTATGGAACCATGGGCAAGATACCTAAATTTTCTAAGGCTCAGGGTTTTTTTTATCGGCATTCCGGGAAAAATAATAGCACTAAAGGAAGTTAGATAATGGATAATTGGGTAAATCAGGATTTAACGTGGGACATAAAAGGTAACAAACAATACATATTTACATTGTTATTATTAGTAGTATTAATTCCTCTAACTTTGTTCTATCAGTTTATTCTTCTCTCTCTCTACTGCTGCATATTTTCAGACAGTAGGCATTTCACATTACTGAGTACTCATCTTGTGTAAACATTCCCAAATACATATTAAATATTGTAATTCCACAAATAGCTTCTTGGTGAATAAACCTGTGATTTATGAGTTTTTGTTCTCCTATTACTAGTATTTTTTTTAATCTAGGCTTCTGATTTAGTATAGTTTTTCTTCTTTGATTTGCTATCATCTTTTTCATTATGAGCATCTTTTCCTTTAAGTCCTTGATCAAAAGTATAATAGCCACTTAAGAATTCTTGTCTGATTATTCCCACTTCTGAACCATCTTGGTAGCAGTCTCCACTGATTTTTTTATTGTTGTTCCCCTTGGGAAGAGCTTATGTTTCCCCATTTCTTTATATGTAAAGTAATCTTGGTTTGTGCATTGGATATTAAAACTATGTTATAGGTACTCTGGGTTCAGTTATGTTTCCCTAAAGCATATAGACTTTTAAAAATGCAAGCATTAAAAATAATAATAAATAATAAAATAAAAATAAATAAAAATAAAAATGCAAGCATTAATTATCATAGCAAAATATTGTGGGACAGAATGGATTTTCCCCCTCTGCCTTCATTTTCTTACCCATCATGATACATACTGAACTCCTTTTGGGACCAGGAACACGCCAAGCTAAGATTTAAAAAATAATAATAATAAATCAGGTAATACTTGACTGAATTCAAACTTCAAATCTGAAATATATTTTTTTAACCTTAGGCTACTTGGGGTCTTCCTTGAGCATGTATGTATGATTTAAGAGTCAACTAGAGACTTGGGAAAATTTTATACAAAGAATTTAAAGCTTCCCCTTTCTGGGATTCTCCTCTCCTAACTTCCCAGATACTATGATCACCAAAGACTCTTCTGGCTTTCCAGGCTAATATGACTAAGATTGTGTATCTGAGCTTCAGCTGTTCTACATAATGCAGACAGACTGCATTATGAGGGCCTGCCCTCAGGCTAAAAGCTCTGAAAAATGAGAAACTCAACCAAGCTGTTACTATCTTTCCAACATCAACTTCCTTTCGCTATCTGCCTGCCTATGCTTATTACTTTTAGTGCCTTCATATATTTGCATTTTGTATTTTGTCCAGAATTCATTATTTTTACCTATGAGAGTATTGGTCTGGCAAGAGCTATGCAGCCTTGCTGCAAGTAGAATTCTCCAGTATTATTTGTATCTCTCAAACAGAATAAAAATCTATAATGAAGTTTTTAAAAAGAAGTAAAAATAATCCAAATATCACCACTTTAAATATTCATGTTTTCCCTTCATGTGGTTCTTTCCACTTCTTGTCCAAATATGCTTTCATTAATTCATAAAAGTACAAATGTACTTTTAATTAATTCATAAAATTCATATTTAAGTTTCTATACTGTTGGCCCACGTCTATCACTTTTACTTCTATGTCCTATTCTTTCTCTCTTTTTTTAAAGATTTTATTTATGTATTCATGAGAGACAGGGAGAGAGAGGCAGACATAGGCAGAGGGAGAAGCAGGCTCCATGCAGGAAGCCCGATGTGGGACTCAATCCCGGATCCTGGGGTCATGCCCTGAGCTGAAGGCAGATGCTCAACCACTGAGCCACCCAGGTGTCCCGTTCTATTCTCCATAACACAGGTCATGATTGATATTTTTGCTCCAATTTTACAAATAGAGAATTATAGAAATGTATAGTATAAGTAACTTCTCCAAGAGTGTTGGAGCAAAACAGGATTTAGCAATCAGGATTTAGAATGCAGATATTCTGATCTTACATTGGCTATTCTAACAATGAAGTTCAAAGATACACACACACACATAACCCACAAAATTCTTTTCTGACATTCACAGAGAAGATTAGGAACCTGTGCTTATCCCATTCTAAAATTTATAGAAAAATGCTTAGGGGTTTCTTGAGACATGAAGATAAGAGAAATCAAACAGGACAAGTTTTACTCTCATTTTAAGCACTTGAAATTCATTCTCAAAAACCCCCCTTAACTTTCCCAAACACTCACAAAGTAATTTCTTTATAAAGTTAACTTGACTGGTGTCTCCTTACCTGTCCATGTCTGGTATCAAATTTCCAAAAACTAATATACTTCATGCTTCCTACACACAAGCAAATTCCAGACAGAGTAGTCAGCGCCCACACATGGGGGATGGAATCCCAGCAGGGTGTATGTGTCTTGGATTTGCGCTTTTTTTTTAATGTGTGGGATTTGGAAAAAGAATGTTGAAAATGTCTTTTTCCCCATAACAGTTTAGGATTCTAAGTCATGTAGAACTGAGACAGCTATTTGCCATGCAATATAAACACCAGTACCATGGCAGCCCATACCCTTCGCCAATCGTACTATGCCTTGAAAATCTCATTTGTTTGGAGATGCTGGTTCAAGACTTTACTATCCTCTGAGACTTTCTTGTAAAGAAACACACCCTCAGCTTTCCTAGGTGGTTTAGTAGACTGCCTCTGTCCAGGGGAGTTAAGCTGCTGAAGAGTTAATTACCACGGAGGTGAGAGGTTCTTTCCAGGTCTTTCTGGTTATATATAATCTACTCTCATCTGAGAATTTCTCTTATAGGAAATTCTATACACATATCAATCAGGCTGTGAAATTCTGAGAACAGTGATCCTATATCATTCTAATATCCCTTGAACATTACAATGTTCTTTATACAGTAGATATTCCATAACTTCCTAGATTTCACTGAAATATAAAATTTTTCTAGATTTTAATTTGAATATACTCTCTAACATTGTTTTAGATGTTAAGATCATTAGACATCCTCTATTTTACAAATCTGATAGAAAAATGCTTATAAAACAAGAATACTGATTGGGTAAGAATTTATACTAAACTTCATTTCTGTAAAAGTCCTTATCAATGCACCTTAAATTTCTTAAGGCCAATCATAGCACCAAGAATACTGCCTTAAAAGAAATACTTTGTGGTTTGATACCTCAGGAATTTTCCAAAGGGGGGAAAAAAAGACTTCACTAAATATATATTCATATGTTAAAAGAAATTTAAAGTTATTTGACAAGCTACATGTCACAAACAGTTTTAAAGGAAAGGAGACCATAAAACCAGATACAAATAATACATTGTAATTCTAAAACAGTATAGATGCCCAAGAATAGTATTTCCTCCTAACAAAATTCCTGAATTTGTTCCTAGAAACAAAATACTAGCAGTCAAATATTTTCAGGAAGCAGTATTTACTATAACTTCCTACTGGAGATTCACAGCGCACATTATAATATCATAGGCTTTAAGAAGTTTCACTTATTTACTTTGGGTTTGCTGATAAATTTTATTTTGTGAGGTACTGTGAAAAGAGAAGATAGAATCTGTATTCGGGCAGCGTAGTTTCAATTCCTAGTTCAGCCACTTATTTATGTAAACTTAAGCAACTGATTTTATCTTAAAGTACCTTAGGTTCATCATGTGTAAAGTGGGAAATAATCTTTAACTCATGAGATGTTATGTTAAAAGTTAAAGTATGATTTAGAAAATTCCTTATAAAATGCTTGCCACACATTTGCCAAACAATAGTAGCTGATAGCTTCTATAGTTCCTGTGTTTTTCTCTTCCTCTTCTTCCTCCTCCTCCCCTTCCCCTCTTCTCCTCCCTCTTCCTCTTCTTCTTTCCCTTCTTTGGTTATTACCATTATTCCTCTCAAATGAAAAGTGACACACTTACCATGGTTTAATGGGTTGTTAGTGATTACTTTAACCAAATTTTGCTTACCACAAGATAACGGTAAATCCCAACTCTTACATATATTTCAGTGAAATTCTATAAGAGACAAAGCCACAAGCCCATTCTCATCCCTTCCTGACTGGTAAGCTAACAATGAATGCAAACTAACATGAAAGGGAAATCCAGCTATTTTGCAATTACTCTGGCACACCAGCACATATTCTCTCTTGATTAAATGCCTACCTTTAATATAGGTCGTTACCTCTTAATGCCTATATATATTCTTTCCTGAAGAATCAGACATTTCTCAGAGGCAGGGGCCATTCATTCATTCTATGAATGTACTGCATTGCAAGGTGATATGGATGCACTTATTTGGTGTACCAATGAACAGGGTAGGGAGTTCAAAAAACACCTGTGAACAAAATCAACATTCATAATAATCTTATTTACTGGATTCGCCATCTACAAAGTCATGCACTAAGGGTTTCGTTTGTAGTTCCCATGGTGAAAACCAGCAAATTTAGTCCAATCTTGTCATGCACTGGTCTCAAGAATTTTCACCACACCCACAAAAAAAGGTAACTATGTGAGGTGGTGGATATGTGAATTAGAACGATTATGGTAATCATCTCTATGTATATTAATATATTTATAAATTTCTACATAGTATGTGATATACCTTGAATATATACACTTTTATTTATCAATCATACTTCAATAAAATTGGGAAAACTGGAAAAAGTAGTTAAATAGAAAATGCTATATTATACGGGAGAAACAACATGTACTAATGAGATGAAAGGAAAGGAAAACAAAGGTATTGATAGCTAAAAGAACAGATGAGACATGATGGAGGAAACTTAATTTTTTTTCTTTACAAATAGGATTTGCTTATGAATGTATTAGGAAGGTTGTTATGACCTGAATTGTGTCCCCCAAACTTCATATATTGAGGTCTCAATCCCTAGTACTTCAGAATGCAACCATGTCTATATATATAAGATCTTTAAGGAGGTGACTGAGGTAAAATGAGGCCTTTAGGGTGGGCCCTAATTCAATATGTTGAATGGTGTACAAAGAGACCATATGAGGACACGGAGAGAAGGCAGGCAGCCATCTTCAAGCCAAGGAGAGAGCCAAGGTTTCTTACCAGAAACCAAACCTGATAGCATAAAGATCTTGGACTTCCAGCCTCCAGAACTGTAAGGAGATAAATTTCTGTTGTTGAAGCCACTCAGTCTATGGTATTTTGTTACTGCAGTCCCAGCAAACTATTGCAGAGGGTTTATCATATGAAGTGCTTATCATGACCAAAAACACCTAGGAAAGAAACCCAAGGAAGTTTGCAAACAAACAAACAAAAACCCCACAGTGGCAGAAATACATTCATATTTACCTGGAGCACAAAGAATGTAGCGAGAGATTGGCTAAGCTAATACAGCTTGGGTCTAAATGACAAAGGATGTAAATTCAAGATTGAGGGCTATGGACTTTATCCAGTAGACAACAGGGAGCCACTGAAAGCTTTTGAGGAATACAGTAACATGATCAGACCTAAGATTTAAGGAACCAATTTAGCAGCAGAGCATACGACGATAGTTGGTAATGGGGAAGACAAGGTGAGAAAGCAAATTAGAAAGGTAGAGCAAAAATATAGAAAAGAAGTCAAGGGACTCTGAGTAACCACAAGAATTAACATGAGGAGATAGAGACAAAGAAATATTATAGAAATAGCAGTAATAGAACCTGATGTAAAAAAATTCTTGAAACTCTACAATTGGTTGAGCTTAACTTTAAAGTATATTGCTTTTTTTTTTTCCTTTTTGAATTACACAAATCCTTAAAACATGAGATTGGTTTCAACCTGTTGTAGTTAAGTCCTCTTGTAAGGTCATTACTTGGTGTAATTTTCCCTCCTCGATTTGTTTTTTGAGAGGGAATAAAAGAGAAAGGGCGCCTGAGTCCTCAATTCCATAGCTCTGAATGCTTTCTCCCTGAAAAGTTAAACATCTGCTTTCCATCAGGCACAGATGTGGCTGGATTCTGCAGCATGGCCTGAGGATGAAATGCAGGAGATGAAGTCTAGCATCTCATTCATCAGGAGCTTCCCGACAATCTTCCAACCGTGGACAAGGTACCTTGAACGACACTTCCCATCCTCCCTCCTCTCAATGTGGGCCTGACACTGACTGGGTTCTGAGACTTGGGAGTATTATTCTTGTTCACCTTCCAACTGGTTCCTTGGAGATCTCATCAACTTTCAGACCCTCTCTTCAAAACAGAGAAGTAAATCTTGAGGGTGGGTAAGGAGAAGAATTCTATCTGCAATGCAATCTAAGAGCATCTCTAGCTAGCCACGTATTCCAAGAGTGATTAGTATAAACTTGTTGTGCAAAATAAAAGGATAATACAAGAGAGAAAAAAATAAACTCTAATGGGAAATGCAGTATCATTAAGAGAATTTTATTTACCTTCTCAGCAGCAATGAGCAGCCACAAAGTTGAAAGGTCATTTAATGTCTGCCATTCACATAAAATATTTCAGAGGAGAGAGGAATTAACCCATTAACAATGAACCATTGGGACAGACAACTACTTCCATCCCTCACAAACCTAAAGAATCACTCCCATATTCCACTCTTTGTTCAACAGGAAATTTGAGAGAAAAACACATTTCCTTGAAACCTCTTGGCCAAGCAAATGGTTACTTAACCGATTAAATCTGCAAATATTTATTGAATGCCTAATATGAGATATTTTAGCTGGTAAAGATGCAGTGAGGAATAAAATAGATAAAAACCCCAGCCATCTTGGCTCTTATGTTGCAGAGGGTAACACAAAAAGGAAACATAAAATATATTATATGTTAAATAGTAGCAAGAGATATATTAAAAAATCATAATAATAAAGCAGGCTAGGGTTAGGGAGCATTAAGGAAGAGGTTGCATTTTTATATAGGGTATTAGAAGAGAAAGGTGTAAAAGATCAAGCAAAACAAGTATCTTGGAGAAGAATATTCCAAGGAGATGCAGGAGCAAAGGTAAAAGCCAAGAGGATGCCTGGGGGGCTTATGGAACAGCGAAAAAAAGTGCAGCTGGAGTCCAGTGAAAGAGGTTGAAAAGTGTGTGATAAAGTGCTGAGAGACCAGATTACGAGGATATTATCAGACATTGAGCTTTTATACTGAAGGAGATGGAGAGCCTTCATGCAAACACACCGGTCGCATAATATCACTGATGTTTTAACAGGATTGGCTGCTCACTGTGCTGAAGATAGACTGAGGATAAATTAATATTGGCAAAAATCTCTTAAAACTCATGACAGTTATATAAGGAAGATGCACCAACAGCAAGGCAAAAGAAAAAGGACTTGGAGTACGTACAAAACCCATTTTGAGTCAAAGTGTAACTTGTAAGGCAATCTGTGCAGAACTTTCCTCAAAGTATAACTCTCAAAATCTGAAAATGAAACCCATTACTGCACTTGAACATTTCTTACTACTCCATTTCCTAAGTTCAGTGAGCCCCATTCTGCTCTTCTCTCCTTTAACGAGTAAATCCTTTACTTCTCTTTTCATTTTGCTTAGCTTTGGGAAAGAAGTTTGCGTTTTTTGAAAGTCAATAGCCTTATATATATTTTTTCCATAGTAAATGCTGAGTAACGGATTTCAGAACATCTGGGCAACTCTGATCATACTATGATTTCATATCCCAGAGGCTTGTTGTGATTAGGGAAGGCAGAGGGAAAGTGGTGTGTCCCAAGTACATGGGCAATACCTAATCTTGAAGAAAAAAAATGTTCTATCATTACATAGAACATCTGGTGGGATTCAAGTTTAAGTTACAAATGGTTTTGAAGGCCGATTATTAGACAAATGACGTCCACTGAAACCAGGCTATGGTTTCATTACCTGGTAAAATTTTACCGATTGCTCTGAAATTTACTTATCATGGGATCCTTAATATGTATTACATTACACTGAACTAAAAGAGCAAACAGTGGTTTCTTGTTTAGAGTGAAATGGAAGCACAAAGTGTAGGAGAAATGATAGAAAGAAGATAATTACTTCCTATATCTATGTTGATCTCCTATTAAGGAAACGTCATGTGTCATATTTGAAACTCAAGTAGCTGACCGATAGTAATAACAATAGTGATAGTAATCGCTATTATTTATTGTGCCAAGCATGTTACGAGCACTAGCTCACTATTCCTTAGGCACTGCATTAGACACATTTATCAATTCAGTAAACTGATGCTGCGAAGTTTAGGAAACTTGCTGGGATTCAAACAAACCAACCTGTGGATCCAAAATTCAAAAGAAGATATCCCAACCCAGAGCTGCCACTTTAAACTCTATGTTGTGCTGAATTAATTGCATTTCACTGCAACATGCATATCTCTACATGCTCCTCAGTAATCCCAATTATGATAGCATATTTGTAGCCTCATGAATTTACTTCTCTCGGTCTTCAGATTACATTTCTCACATTCCCAAGCTGGAGTTCAGTACAAGCAACTCCCCCATTGCCTAACTCGGGATGAAAACTTGAACTATGTTGTGTGCTCCGGGGACCCATGATTCAAAGAGATTTTTCCACTACTGAACCAGCCTTTATGAAAAACGTGTACTTTTACCTAAAAACTTTAAAGAATAGCAATTTATCTCTGCCCAGTCACTTATATTTTGTGGGTGTGGAGCATATACCCCAAATGAACAGAAAACATGGGAATAGGGATCCCTGGGTGGCGCAGCGGTTTGGCGCCTGCCTTTGGCCCAGGGCGCAATCCTGGAGACCCGGGATCGAATCCCACGTCGGGCTCCCGGTGCATGGAGCCTGCTTCTCCCTCTGCCTGTGTCTCTGCCTCTCTCTCTCTCTCTCTCTGTGTGTGTGTGTGTGACTATCATAAATAAATAAAAAAAATGAAAAAAAAAAAAAGAAAACATGGGAATATAGATATTTACTTTGCATTCCTTTTTCATAATGGCTATTACCTTCAAGAGGCCATGAATTCATGACAGGATAAAGGACATTAACAATAATTCTTCTATTTCTTGCTATTTGTAGATATGAATTCAGTGGTGCAGTATATTGAACATTAATGACTTCTAAAATATGTTAGATTCTATTGTTTCATGTCATCAGATAGGCAACAGAGCAAAGGCCAAAACACTTTTCTTGTTGGTATCTGGGACCCTTTAAGAGGTAATACAATCTTTCTTTCTTTCTTTCTTTCTTTCTTTCTTTCTTTCTTTCTTTCTTTCTTTCCTTTTCTTTCTTTTCTTTCTCTTTCTTTTTCCCCTTCCCTCCACTCCCCTCACCTCCCCACTTTCTTTCTTTCTTTAATGCCTCAGTTCTCAGAAAGTATGGCAAATCAACTCTGACTCAGGAGCCACTGAATAAGAGGTCTTATTATTTCGAGAAACTTCACAACATATTTGTCTTTTTAAAAACATAGAGAGGGCTTGGGATGCCTGGGTAATGCAGTCAGTTGAGCATCTGACTCTTGGTTTTGGCTCAGGTCATGATCTCAAGGGTCCTTAGGTTCAGAGCCCCTTAGGTTCTACCCTCAGTACTGAGTCTGCTTGGGATTTTCTCTCCCTCTCCTCCTGCCCCTCCTGCTTGTGCTTGCTCTCTCTCTCTCAAATAAATAAATAAATCTTTAAAAAAAATAGAGAGCTCTTGCAAGGAAAATAATCACTTCTGAGGGGAAAGTGGACATATTTTGCAATTTGCATATTTAGCCAAAATGCTAAGTTTAACTTCTATTCTTTATATTTACTGCTTGTCTGGGGGGGGGGGTGTCATAATCCTATCTATGTCACATGGCTATTTGAAGACTGAGAAGAAGAAATGGATCTGAACTTTGGAACTCTAAAGCTCATTTCAAATGTTAGTTACTATAATAATTTAAGATTTTGACCTCCACTGTTTCTTGAAAATACATATTTTAAGGGAAGTTTTCTTAAAGTGAGCCATACCTCAACACAAAATCTTCAACCACGTAGAAAGAGCTTGGCTAAAAACTAAACCACACTCATTTCTGCTGACATTCACTTTCATGACAATAAGGTTCTCATTTCTTATCACTATCATGTTGTGTGTGATATTGTGATTTATAAGAAATATATATTTGGCCTTTGTCCCTGTTTCCAGAATAAAGCTCCTAAAACCTTGAGATTTCCTAAGTGGTAAGGGTAATGAAGGTGTCATGTTATTCTAGCAACCCCCTTTCAACCATACCTGAGTTCATGGGAATGAGGTAACTCTTGGAAAGCTCCTAAGGATGAGGGGGAGCTAACCATGATTACAGGGTTGGGACTTTCAGTCCCATACCCTAGACTCCAGGAAGAGAAGGAGGGCTAGAGGTTGAACCAATACCAATGGCCAATGATTTCATCAGTCAAAGCCCCCATAAAAACCAAAAAGGGGGCTCCTGGGTGGCTCAGTCAGCTAAGCATCCAACTATGGATTTCAACTCAGGCAATTACCTCAGGGTCGTGAGATCAAGCTCCATGTCAGGCTCTGCATTCAGCACGGTCTGCTTGGGTTTCCCTCTCCCTCTCCCTTTGCCTCCATCCCCTAATAAATAAATAAATTTGTAAAAAAAGAAACTTCCAGAGTTTTGGGGTTAGGGAACACATTCATGTGCTAAAAGGGTGGTGAACTCCAGTTCTGTGGAGACAGAAACTCCTGCGTTCAGGATCCTGCTGGACCCCACCCAATGAACCTCTTGATCTGACTGTTCATCATAATAGTCTTTATAATAAACTAGTAAATGTTTCTCTGACTGTTGTGAACTGCTCTAGCAAATTAATCAAACATAAGGTGGGGATTATGGGAAACTTCTAGTCAGAGGCACAGGTTATATACAATCTGAACTTGAAACTGGCAACTAAGTGTGGGCAGTCTTATAGGACCGAGCCCTTACCTGCGATGCTAATCCAGGTAATAGCAGAAGTGAGCTAAACTGTGGGCCACCCACTCAGTACCCTCTGAGAACTGCAGAAGAGCTTGGTGGTGTTGGAAAATACACATCATACATGGCATTATCATAATCAAAATTCTTTTTAAGTAATTATGTGTGTTCAGTGTTATTTAATTTGTTCCTTTCCATTAGAAGTATGCAAATTTAAAAAGGAAAACAAATTAGAAACACCAGTACATAAGACATTTAACAACCCCAAAAATGAAGAGTACAAATTAAATAAAAACTAAAATAACTCATTTACATAATATAACTTACACATCCTCCTGATGTTCTATGTTGCTAGTGTAGAGTTGCCCTAGAATCTTTCTTGAATACAATTTAATTATCAAAAACTCTCAAAATAGACTTAAAGAAAAATAGAAACGTCTTTGCAAGTGAATATTTCTACAGGGACACACAGCTCTTCCTCATTTAGCCCTCACATAATTTTAGTTTGTATCCATTTACTTAATATCTTGCTGAGTTCTGAAACTATAGATTTGAAGAAACAATGGTCCCTGCAACAAATGCTCACAGTCTTCCAAGGTAGACAAATTGAGACACAACCCAACATCTTTAAATATCATAAACTGAGCATGTGCAAAAAGAGTCTGCCAGTATAAGAGCTAATCTGCTTTATACCTTAGTATCTTTAATGTGTCCATGTCTTTATTAATTACTGTAATGTTTTCAGCATTTTTCATCTTTTGGAAAGACAGTGATAGTTGCATAGCGGCTGGAAACATCCATAATTATAACTCTATATAGGGTTTAAGTTACGCTTACTCATTATTACATTCACATATGGTTATCATTTCCCTTATGAAATTACTGATATCATTGACTTTGCATGTTATTAGCATGGTTAACAGCCTCCATTATCCCCTCTAAAAAGTCATTTGTCCAATATATACAAGAAAGAAAGAACATAGATTAATGATTATTAGAAAGTTTAAGTCATAGTTTCTCTATGTGTAGATCTAGTGGAGTCAGGTGTCTTTAAATAAAGGTCACCTCTCCTTGAGCCCCAATTCTTCTAATCATCAGAAAGAAACATTTCACATGGTGGCGTTCATGGTTACCATGACACAACTTGATTACTGCCCCTTGAACAGAGCTATGGTACAACACTGGAGTTTGTGACACTTAATTGAGAAATAATTTAATGATTCACACACTCACAAATGTCTTTTACCTTTCAAGGTTGCAGACCTCCTAGGTAAAGTGTATAGGTGTGAGGATATTTCAAGGGTAGTGTAAAAGCAATGGAAAGCAAATCCAAATCGGATTTCCATCTTATCTAAGATACTAAAATCCTTCTGTTTTTAGTCACATCAGCATCAGTGAGTAGGAATCATTTCTTTGCCTATGGATGAGCTGGAATCTCAGAACTCTGGAGAGCAGGCCATTAACTCTGGCAAGTGATTCTCACTGTTTCTACTCTAACTGTAGAAACTAGATACAAATTCTTGAGTTCCATTAGAAGCTTTGTGAGCCACCACAGTAAACTCAATGTGACAATGCGTTACAAAATTTATTCATATGGTGCTTTGTCTTAAAACACAGGATCATTACTCTGCAAAAATTCCAAGAAGTCACTGCATTGATCACAAAATCAAATAGACCTAAACATACTAACACTTTTCCACATGCACTATGCAAGTAGACATGTAAGATTTATCTTGGGGCTTCCTATTTTTCTTAGATAGCAGTAGAAACTTAGTTTTTGGGGGGGAGTGGTTAAAAAGAAGAAGAGCTGCTTCCATTTTTAGTCGTGTTCCTAAGTTCCTATTGGTTATAAAAAATCCCAGCTGTATTCCATGAAAAGCATCATTACTTTTCTTAACTTGTATGCCACCAGCAACATAAACTATTTTGGGAGAAGAGATTGTGACCATCACACAAGACTCCATAGTTTAACTTCCCAATGACCTACTTTTTGTGAACAAAATCACCACAAGGTCTTCTTTTACTATCTGAGAAACAGATTCTTCCAATCAGAATGCCTTTAAATCCCATAAAATAAAAAATCTAAATTAAACCAGCAAAACAATAAGCTGATAAACTTCATGATTTTATGTGTGAAGAAGTCCTCAGCTCAGGTAGATCCAGGACTGGACAATTCGGTGGATCAAAGATGTCATCAAAGACCAGTCACTTTCCATCTTGCTGCTCTGCGATCCTCAGCATCCTGGCTTTGTTCTCAGCTTGTAGCATTTAGTGTTAGAGTATGGCTGCTTTCATAAGCAAACAGTGCAGTGACCAAAATTGGAAGAGGAGGTTTCTCTTGCTTATGTCTTCTCTTTATTAGCCACAAAACCCTACCTTCAAGCTCCTTAGCACACTTCCTCTCATTTCATATTGGTCGTAATTATACTAGATGCCCTTGCCTAAACAGTTCACAACAAGGGGGATGTGGAAGTGTTTTTTGTACTTAATCAACAATATGTGCTACGTTATTTCAGTTTCTTATACAGCTGGTCTACTGTTTATATGAATAACAATGAAAGTTACAAAAAGGCTGGGGGTTAATGAGAGTAAGATTCAAGCTTTGAACTTAAAACTTAAATGGTGATACAGGAAAGAGAGATATTAAAAATATAGTTAGTATAGCTCTATCTCTATACACACAAATATTTACATATATGCATTTGTCTATTAAAAATAATATTTTAAAAGCACAAATAAAATATGCTAAATATTTAACTCGTATAACTACTGGAGTAACTTGAAGTTTAAAAACTTTTTTTTTTTTAAAAAAAGCATTTTCCAGGGGGATATAATGGCAGGAAAGTTGGTTTCCAGTTTTTAATTGTGTTGGGTTTGCTTATGTTTTGTTTTGCTTTGTTTTGTTTTGTATTTGGGCCATTTTTAAAAGATTTCTTGGGACACCTGGGTGGCTCAGCAGTTAAGTGTCTGTCTTCAGCCTAGGACGTGATCCTGGAGACCTCAGATCGAGTCCCACATCAGGCTCCCTGCATGGAGCCTGCTTCTCCCTCTGTTTCTGCCTGTGTCTCTGCCTCTCTCTCTGTCTGTCTCTCATGAATAAATAAATAAATAAAATCTTTAAAAAAAAAAAGATTTCTTGAGATATTTACTACCTAAAACTTCAAAAGACCCAGGAACATGGAAAGTTTCTTGATATCCAAGTGCATTATTGTATCTCTCCATTACGTCTTCCTTACTGATCTTCATCACACCAATTCAAGCTATTAGAGGGCATTGGGAGCTGCCCTCAAAATCACAGGCACTGAAGGCTGGCAAATAGAGAAAGTTAAGTGACTGGCTTCTAAAATTAAAGGGGAAGATTTATAGCCACTATATCACCAGTCGAACTCAGGGCCAAGTTCGTTCAGAATCCAGATTCAATTGTTTGTGGTCACAAAAGAATGAACTGAAGACCACTTTCCCCAGCAGGCTCATCTGCAAGATGCTAGAAGCCCTCGCCAGTTCTGTCAAGGATTCTGAGAGGCACCCTCCTTTTTCCAAAAGCATCCCTAAGCATATCAGAACAATTTCATGGGCTGCACAAGAACTGCTCTCATCTGCAAGTGAGCTGTCTCACTGTTGATTTCAAGGCACTGATTTTTCTTTTCTCAGTGATGGACCTCTGCAGGCCATCCCTCACTTTACCTCCACCTTTGCAAAGAATGTCAGTAACTCCTCAAATTCCTCCTAACAAAAGTTGATACTTAGTGCTCTACATCTGGTTTTAGCAATTAATCCCAGCTTGACTAGCCTGCAGAAAGGCTTTTATCAACCATTACCAATATCACCAGTATCACAGTCTCTTCCTACAATTCTAAGAAGTTCACATAAACACAAGACAATCAAGTTTTATGCTACTTATCCAGCCTAAATCTTTCTTCTCTTTAAAAAGTGGGCAAGAATATTGGTTTAAAAGGGCTATAAGGGATCTTTAGTTAGGAAAAGTAAAACATACACACACGCATAACATAAATATAGACGGGGAGATAAAATTATCTGTTCCAGTTACTAACATAGACTATCTTTTCACAGGTCACTGCAGTTTTGTTTTAAAGTAAGTGTGGTAGAAAATGAAAAGTCATTATTTGTTAAAGTACTAGAAGCTTTTTTGGTGTAAATGAAATCTTTGTGTTTGGATATTAGTCAATGGCCTGGTGCAGACCTTTGTTAGGCTGAAATGATTAGGCCTGTAATCCTGTAGGTAAATCCTCCAGGATCCCTAGAGGTACTGGGGCCTTTCCCAGGAGCACCCTGCACAAAGGTTGAGGTTTCATTACAGGCTGCTGAGGCTACTAAACAACCAGTAAATTGGCACAGGTCATGGTCTGCTGTATGTGGAGTGAGAAGCTTGGAGCCTCAAGGCTTGGTGGGGACAGGCCTCCCTACACTAGGTTCCACAGGGGCTACCCCAGAAACCACAGGCCTTATCTCCATATGATCCTGGAGAGACTTAGAACCAAACCCTGAGAAGGACGGGGAGTTGAGAGATGGAGTAGCCACTTGGGAGGGAGCCAGTCACATTGGAGTCCTGGTTTTTAGAGAGATATACATAGGGCAATTTAGATACAGCTATTCCAGGAAACTAGGAGATGGATTTGTAGAGCATCCACCCAAAATTCAGGTGATTCCAATAAGTGACTCTTAAATTAAAAACCCTACTTTATTTTATGAATCCTGGGCTTGGAGTTTTCTCTTCATAATTGGGGGAACAGAACCAAGAACATTATGCATACCTTATATGTTTGCAAACACTAAATGGGAATGGATTCTTACCATTTAAGGATAGAAAATAAAAATAAAAAAATGGAAAACAACTGGGACCTAAGGCTAGGGAGATTTTAAAATAAGAGGAAATAAAAACTCATAAAGAATATACTTCTGAAGAAAATACAATTCTGAAGACAGAAGATCACTCTCCATAGTATGCAAGAAGTATCTTATATCAAGCAAAGGTTAAAATCCATGAGTAGCAAACAGGCTAATTAATAAAAGATGGAATGAAACAGAGAGACAAAAAGAATAAGCTACAAAGACAATAAGCTAAAACAAAATAAAACAAACACATGCATAAAAAAACAGGACAAACATGGAGAAATACATAACAATTAAAATTACAATGGCGAAACTAAAATCTTCATGGTAGATTTTTAAAAGCAGTAATGGCATGTAAAAAGTTTCACTAACTTCAAAACAAACTTGATAAGCTCTTCCACAATGAAGAGGTAAAGGACAAAGGACCAAAACTGATAAGAAGACATATGATAAATATAGAACATAAAAATCACTATTATTTCCAAGAGTGGAAAAAATGAACAATTTCAACCCTAGCAATAAGTAGTAATCAAATCCACAATTAAGGAAAATTTTCTGGAACTCAAAGCTAAACATCTTAAAATAGAGATTAAACAGATTCAATCTGTTTTGAATAATATTAATGGAAATAAATCCAAAGATGGATAAATTCCAACAAAATTTTGAATTATGAAGAAAAATGTAATTTCACAAAAGATCCTGCTGATAGCAACCAAAACCTCAGATAAGATGCCTAAAAAGAAATAAAAATCCTCAAGAAGATGAATATTGCCAAACCATTCTTATTAGGAGCTGTCAAGTGACACAAAGAACCAACATTTCCACTTGTTCTTCTTGGATTATACAGATTAGTTATCACGTTTCAGCAAACAACCAATTCTCTATTTCCTTCCAATGCTACAGACTTGACATTGGGTCCATGACAAATCTCTCTCCAACCATCCTGAGCTGATAACCAGTCAGATTAGCTGATGGCTAACCTCCAGATAATAGCTCTTCACTTTAGTTTTATTTTATTTGGATTTGGTTTTCATACATCAAAACATCACGGATCCAAAGTTTCCCTTGTCGGTCATAGGTCACAAGACCCAGGATGCAATGGTGGGATTTTCCTCAGACTGTTACGAATTAGCTGGAGACCGGCCACATGTTTAAGAGAAATAAAAACCAGAAAGGGCAGGAATTTCTATTTAGCTTCAGGCAGTGAAGCACTGGATACTTTATATACTATCCTCTATAAGAGCTATAGTTTGAAAAGTTTCATTCTTTCTGAGAGAAATAGAGTTCAGTCTTTTGCATTCAGTAGGAGAAAGGAAGGAGACAATTAGAACATTCAAAAATCCATAAGTAGAATTCATCACTAATGTAGAAGATATGTATGTACACAACGTATGACAAGAGCTAGGGAAAGAGAAAATTATGGAATAATCAATAATATTAAACTTTGTTGAAGACTGAATTATACCAAGAATGATGAAACACAATTAGAACTAGTGATTAGAAAAAAAAAATAAAAGAACTAGTATTTAGGAGACCATTAATAACCATCTAAATGTGTAGATTTCAAACAAGGGAAGTCTCCACACTTGGAGGTAAAGCTATTTTGCAAAAGTATCAGCTACAGACTTCTCTATTATGTGTTTAATACTAGTAAGTAGGTGGGATTTAGGGCAGTAGCTTAAAGGGATATTGTAGTAAAAAGTTCAGGGAAAAAAATCAGGACTGAGCAAACATTTAGCATATGTAGAGCTAGAGAAGTATTTGGAAAGAAAAAGTTTAAATAATGAAAAGCCTGAATGTCAATGAAACATGACATCTTATGATTAGTAAAGGCATGGACTTGATCAAGACAACAAATGAAGAGTCATGTTTTAGCAAGGAAAAAAAGTATTTAAGATAGGGACAAAGTAGAGAACATGAACAAAGATAAAGAAAATGAACAGAAGAGTTGAGGAATATTCCAACAAACTGGCCACAGATCTTTTGCCTTTTGCCTTTCATTAACATTGAATATTAATCCATATGCTGAAATTGAAGAGCTATGGATTAGTTAGCAACTTAAAAATATGAAAATGGTTTAATCATCACAAAATAGGAGCGCCTAGGTGGCTCAATTGGTTAAACATCCGACACTGGATTTCAGCTTGGGTCATGATCTCGGGATTGTGGGATTGAGCCCAGTGTTACGTTCTGTACTCAGCACTGAATCTACTTGTCACTCTCCCTCCGCTCCTCCTCCTCCCCATTCATGCTATCTCTGTCTTACTCTACTTCTTAAAATAAACAAATAAAATATTTTTAAAAAAATCATCACAGAATAAGTTGTCAACTAGATACGAATAATGAGCACTTTATGACTTACCTGGAACTGTATAGATTTAATCTTCCTTGTATCAAATTAACATGATTTCATTACATTGCCCATGGCAAACCACAAAAGCAGGAAGAAAGGGTGTGCAGTAGAAGCTGCCTATGGATATGAGATATGGGATCAATAAGGCAATAACACGGGAATCTGTGAAGAAAATTCCCATGGACTCTAAAGAGTCAGAATTTTCATGACATGATGGGCCTCATTATTCCAAAGGAATAATGGATAAAAGGATAAAAGAAGTTCATGGAGCTAGCAGGAAAGAGACATTTAGGAAAGACCTTAAGAGACTGGAAAGCATCCTAGAAGCAGCAGGGACAATCAGGGCCCACCAAATACCCCCAGGCTCTGTGCATCTCTGAGCTTCCACCACAGCCTTTCCAAGGCCAAATGATAAGCTTAATTCAATAGACTTTAAGCAGAAATGAAGTGCATCTCTTAAACGATGAGTCAGTGAAAAGGTCACTGTGTCTCCTCCATCCTATTCTACCACTATTAAACTTTCAAAGCCATATATTGAGTGGAATAGCAGTGTCACAAGGTAGAAGGAGCCTGGACCCCAGATAGAGGCCCTGCTGACCCACGGTGGATTTGTGTGAATGAGAAATTCCGCTGAAATCTGTAGTGTTATGCCAATGAAATTTAATTACTCTGAAGAAAAATAGAACACCCAGCATGAGGGACGGCATGGAAAATATGAATGGAAAGGAGGTCATGTCCTGAGAGGTGATTTTCACATTCTGAGACCTTTTAAAATGGGGCTGTTCTGATAATGATGAGATCTAAGATGTGGCCACACTTGAGGATGGTTCATGGAGAGAAAATACAGAGATCACTGGACCTATGGAAATAAAGGAAGAATGATCCCAGAATGCCATAAAGGCAAGAATGACTTTTTTAAAAAGATTTATTTATTTATTTGAGAGAGTGTACAAGTGGGAGAAAGGCAGAGAGAGAGAAAGAGAGAGGGAGAGAGAATCTAAAGCAAACTCCATGCTCAGGATGGAGCCTGGCAAGGGGCTCAACCCCTCAATCCCAAGATCACAGCCTGAGCTGAAACCAACAGTCGGAGGCCTAACCAACTGTGCCACCCAGGTGCCCAAGGATTATTTTAATGGTTATTATTAAGAGCAAGACAGATCTGCTCGGAAGTTATAAAGATAGTCTTCAAGGTTGAAAATGGAGTATCAGTAATGACAAAATTCTCAAAAGAAAGAAAGAAAGGAAGGAAGGAAGGAAGGAAGGAAGGAAGGAAGGAAGGAAGGAAGGAAGGAAGGAAGGAAATTGTCTGAAAGTTGCCTTGGAGCCTAAATCCAACAACCCCTAGTCTTGCCCAGTGAATTCAAGGTGGGAGAGGAAGGAACAGTAACGGAAAGCAATTGAAGAAAGAAACAGAAGCACTAGTAGTCTTGGAAGCTTTTTAGCATTCTGAGGTAAACCAAAGACCTGTGTCCCCAATCTGTACGGATCATGTCCCAGATGGGTCATGGGTGAATCGGGAACATCAGTGAGTTAATCCCAATGTCCAAGAAAGACTTACACAGCTCTGAAAATTCACTATACTAACTGGCTCCCCTCTGGACTCATCTTTGCTTTTCTAAACATAACTACTTAGGATACTAAATTGTATTCTCATCTCTATTTCTAGAAAAGACCTTTTTACTTACCTTGTGCAACCCTAATTGTCTGAACTACCTGGCCATGCTTTGTGAATGTTTTAATGTTTTGTAAGAAGTTAGCAGCATTCCAACAAAAAAAGAAAGAAAAAATGCACTCTCAAATAGCATACATAGTAACATATTCCTACGTTTTCCCCCTCAATCAGAAACCTATTCCTTCATTAGGAAGGTCCCATTCACCCTAATGCAATTTAGTCAGTGAATAAACAAAGAGGAGAGACGGCAAAACTAAATGTTTAAAACAGAGATTCTTACCCTGAAGTCTGTAAACCATTTAAAATTGGCTCAGGACTCTGAGAATTGGTACTCCTCACTCCATCTCCAGTCAGGACTCCTATAGCTCTGAGAGTTAAAGGGGCCTGTGGTCTAAAAATAGTTAAAAATAACTTGTCTCCCAAAACAGCATAGGTGATGATAACTAAAAAAAAAAAAAAAAAAAAAAAAAAAGAAAAAAAAATGTTGAATAAAAATATCTAAGATGTAGTTGATGATCTGTCTTCCTATTTCCCAAAGTAAACACAAATACTTCATTAATAATAAAGTAAGAAGCCACAAAGAATTGGGTTGAGATTTCTCCTTGCAGGTGTAGCCAGCCCCCTGCCAAACTTCAGTCTCTGTTCATAAATTCTTTGATGCCTAGGAATCTGTTGTTGTTCTGGAATATCCTTCTCCATCTTCATCATCTCTCTGATTACTCCTCCGACTGAGGGAAATTTTGTAGCATAAAGGATAAATGTTATAAACCCTGACAAAGTAAAAATACTATAGACCACAAAAATGAGGAGGCAGCAAAATAGTGGGAGAAAGTGTGAGAATGTTAATGTCTTCATATTTTATAGCAAATAAATTAAGTTCAAAAAATTTTTAAAAGAGGTATAGATTTTAACTCTGAGTTATTTTCATCGTCATTTTTTTTTTCTTAATCTTAGAGCAATGGTTCACAATCTTGGGTACCGACTAGAATCATTTCAGAGCTTTAAGAAACACTAACACTTGAGTCCCATCCCTTGAGACTCTAATTTAATTGCTCTTAGGTCCTTTCAATTTTTACAGGCTTTTCAGCTGATCCCAGTATGTAGGCAAAGTTGAAAACTTCTGCCATAGAGAAGTGCACTAAGAACTCATCCCACTAGTGTTTATGAAATATTTATCTGGAGCTTGGAAATCATTCAGCTTTACTTCAGTTTTTCTACTACTAAATTCAAGGAAAATTAAAGGTAATTCATGAAAATGCCTTCTACATAGTTAGATTCCTGCTTTCTTGTATCCATATATTATGCATCCACCCATCTCTGTATGTGTCAGTAGAGAGAATTGTCAGGAGTGTATGTGAAATGGTTAATACTGGATTTGGGGAAATTGTGGTTTTTGTTTTTGTCTGTTTGACTTCTCTTTTTGTTTGGAATTTGTATCATAAACATGAGTCATATTTTTTTAAAAAACAATAAAATAATTACTCATAGGAATAAATTGTTTAAATAAATCTTAATAAAATTAAAAGCAGTTAGGCAAATAAAAATGCCAAATTAAAACTGGAGATTCCATGCATATTTCTAGTTCATAGGACAGCTGATTTAATTCTTGAAAGTGGAAATGGAAATCCGGGCCTGTCAGGACTTATTTTATGGCTGTGGGCAAGTCTGTCTCTGTTAACCTTCCACTGGAGGGTGAGGGTGACAGGACAAATATTAAGTTTAATCTGCCAGAGAATGAATAATGTTTATTTTCACATATACGGACTGAATATCTCAGAGTACTAATTAAAACAACAACAAAAATAGGGTTTTATAATTTCTACAAGACAATCTAGAGAAGATGTGTCATCTTCCTAGAGAAAGAAGGCTGTCGTTGTCTAGGTTAATGTTAAAGTTTGTTCTTGAAATAACTGATTTGTCCCTACTACCCTTTCCCCAAGTTTAAATTTGGTGTACCCTTCTGGAAAGAAAAATAAATCCATCTCCCAGCACTGACCTATATAAATCTAAGTCAAATATACATACATACATATACACAGATATATTTACATATCCATGTATATTTACATACCCGTATATATTTATTTACATTATGCCCAAGCAAATATATGGAGTTGTGAATAAAGAGAATATCCAGGGATATGTGAGGGATACTGGTTCAAAGAGGACATACAGTGGAGAGATTATTTAACAAGCTAAAAATCAGGAGTTTTAATTTCAGTTCTACTGACATTTTGAGCCAAATAACTCTTTGCTGTGGAGACTGTCCTGTGTACTGTAGGATGTTGAGCAGCATTCCTGGCTTTAACCCATTAGATGCCAATAGCAACCTCTCCCACCCCCAAACATACAGTTGTGACAACCAAAGAAATGTCACAGACGTTTTCGAATGTACCCTAGAGAGCAAAATTGCTCTCTACTGAGAACTTTTCAGTTAAATTCTAATATTAAAAATCTTAAAAGATACAGTGTGGTTGCTAGGGAGTTGGGAAAACTTAAAATAGGCTTTCCAGAATCAAATAGGCTTTCCATTTTGTGATGGGAGCCTGGCTGACTCAGTTAGTGGAGCATGCAATTCTTGGTCTTGGGGTTGTGAGTTCAAACCCCACACTTGGTATAGAGATTACTTAAATTTTTTTTCTTTTTAATTAAAAAAAATACACACAAAGTACAGCTTGTGATAAATTTAAGAATTTGTTTTTAATTTAAGAAATTTTATTTATCTTTCACATTTTGTCTCTTGTGATAAAGCTCTCAATACCCTCTGATTCTCATGTGGTATATGGTGAATATATATGTATATATATATATATATATACACATACAGACGTATATATTTCTCTCATGTATATATTTCTCTCTATATATATAAAGATATATATAGAGAGATTTTTAAATTTTTTAATAAATAAATAAATAAATAATTTTATTAAATAAATTTAAATAATTTTAATACAATTTAATAAAATTTAAATAATTTAATAAGTAATTTTTAATAAATATATAGAGAGATTTTTAAAATTTTTTTTTAATTTAAGAAATTTTATTTATCTTTCACATTTTGTCTCTTGTGATAAAGCTCTCAATACCCTCTGATTCTCATGTGGTATATGGTGAATATATATATATATATGTGTATATATATATATATATATATACACACACACACGTATATATTTCTCTTTCTCTCTCTCTCTATATATATATATATATTTCTCTCTTTCTCTCTCTCTCTCTCTCTATATATATATATATATAGAGAGAGAGAGAGAGAAAGACTAAATAGACAAAAAATTGGCCAAGGTACCACCCAGCAAACTGAGAAACCATGTTGTGCAGTTGTCTAAGAGCTGAGACTCTCAAGATTTTACATTCTCTCTATTCCCTCTCAGGAAAGAGAATTTGCTATGACTTTGATTCTGAGGGATTAATTGAGCCTGGACTTCTAGCTATCTAGTCACTGCTCTAATTCTCTCTCTGAGGGCTCTCCTCTTCCTCTCACACAGATGATGTAGAAGTGCTGCCTGAATCTCTTATCCATCCACTTGAGACTGGCCCATCCAGCCTATGTTCTCTTTCCAGTCCCCTCATACTTTCTTCAATGAAGGGATTCAAGTTTGAACTTAGCAAGATCAAAGATATCCCTGAGATCACACTTTGCAATCCAATTTAGCAGAGTATTGTGACCTGGAATTCAGAAGTGAGCAGAGCCAACAGGGACATAGTACTTTTCCAGTCACTGGTGTCCTTCGTGCACATCCATAGATTAGAAAGCTTGTGGTGAATAGCGGCTATGGCTTAGGGCAGAGTTCTGGTATACCTACGACCCTTGCCAAAAGGCCATGTTAATACCATTGTTAAGAACCCCAAAGCAAAAAAAAAAAAAAAAAAAGAACCCCAAAGCTTCCGTTTAACCCCTAACATATGGCAAGAGTGAGTAACTGTTTTTAAAACAATTGGTTGAGACCATATTGACATATTTACTAAAAAAGACAAAACCAAAAAAAAAAAAAAAACAACCCATACCCACAAATGTGTCATTGTTCAACATGGTAACATGTGCAAACCTTGACTACACTAGATTCTTTCTATCAATTTTCATGTGAAGAATGAGGCCAAGAAGCTCAATTTGGCACCATGTCACACATCCCTCTTTGTGGGATCAGTTCCTGGGACCAAAGAGCTCCCCCTGGAGCCAGAGTTGATGCAGCCTGACTTCAGTGATGTAGACAAAGCAAGACAAATTCAAGACTAAACTTGCAGACAGTCTTTTTCAATAATAATTTGGGCAAAGAAGGGACCAGGCACCTCCTCACAGACATGAAGCATTACTCATACCGGTAAGAAGAAAAAGGGTAAGCATGCCTGTGGGTAGTGAAGGATGTCCTCCAACTGTCTGCTGGCAGGGAACAGACACAAACTAGAAGGCTGACAGGGAGTCTGATCTTTCTCCCAGTTCCCTCTCAACCTTTACTCCTACTCTTTGGTTTCTTTTGCTTCTTTTCCACAAAGACTAAGGTCAAAATCTTGTTTTCAGGACCTTTTTCCACCTTTATTCTCTCAATTCCTTATTGCATAAACGTTGTGACCACAAACACTACCAAGTACCAAAGGAAACTGCAAAGAGGTATGAATGTTAATCCCTAGCAAAACAATTTATCTGAAACATGTAATTATCTCTTTGTCAGACTCCCAAAATTGTTTCTAATTTATTACATTTTCTTTACTCATAATTCATTGCTATCAGTTTCAGAACCTGATTTTTTTTGTTTGTTTCTTCCTTTTGTTCTGTTGACTGCCAATCAGAGGGCATAATGTAACTCTAAGAGACTATACAATGTTCTAATTAAAACAATAGGATTCACACATTTTCTCCTTGCAAAACAAATTAAAGGGAACACAATTATTTTATAATTGCCCACACTGGATTTTTTAAGACCTTTTATTAATTAAGACATGCAAATGGTGATATAATCAAGGTTGAAAGATTTGATCTTGCCAAGAAGACATATTTGTGACACTTGACTCTGGAAATTTAAACTAAAGAGTATCTCCAAACCCAAGACTGAGGTTACAGGAACAGAACCAAATGGAATGCTAAAATGAGGCCAAACTAGCAACTAGATATCTGAAAAAGTAAAGCTGAAAACTTGCAAATTCACTTCTTGGGTCATCTTTCTTTCTTTCCATCATCTGCCCCCATTAAGGCTTGCATGATTTCCCAATTTCAGTCAAGTTAAATGTAAGTTGACACCATCTTGATTACATGAGGGAGAAGAACTAAAAAGAGTACTACGTTATGGTGGAATCACCTAGGATTGTCCCTAATTCCTGAAAAGAAAGTCTTTTTCTGGAAAAATTTTGGGTGACTAACTCATGCTGAAGCATGTTGATGAATCAACAGAAAAATCCGTCTTTAAGAAAGAAGGTTCAAGCAAGAAAATGAAATGACATACAGATCTGTAGGCTAACTGAAGCTTCTGAGGCTTATAGCTCTTCATACATACTTTCTGATTCCTCTGGAATTTAAGGGAGCTTTATGGGTTTTATTTTCCCCCCTCTCTATATCTTTTCTTTTTATTGTGTGGACTTGGCCCAGACATTAGAAGCCACTTAAAATATAATGTGAAAGGACTGTTGCAAATCTAAGTCGGCAACAGGAGGAGAATGAAGGGTTAATGTTTAACACATACCATGGCTTTCAAGGGAAAGGACTGGTTATCTGTACATGAGAAGCATCATCTCAGTGGGTATCCTGCAGAGAGCTAAATAGCCACAGAGTACACATGTTTAAAAGCTGAGTCTCCTTTTAATATGCTGGATGCCTATAGTGTTAAAGTATCCATTTCTATCAACACCATTCACTTTACTTTATGCCTGAACATATAAATGTCATAGAGTGTATATACTCAGTGCCCCACCGTGGATGAGAGGATCTGATATGCTACAGGGCCCACATGTTGCTGTGTTAAATAAAGAAATCACCTTGAGGATTAACCATCAACTTCTATAAGTGACCAAGGTAAATGGAAGACTATATTTGTCTCCCAGTTTGTTCTTTTGTACCTTTATGGTTCCCTTGTAACAAGCATGGTAAATAAGAAAATGACCTACTCCTTTATCTTAAGAAAATTACAAATATGCCTAACAGAGTTGATTTACAAATGCACATGAGTCTACCATAGAAGGCAGAGCTCTGATAGGCTGTCTGCTGTTGTTCCCTTTTCCCTAACAGAAATTCCATACCATGAGAGATACATGATACCTCAGGGTAACAGTCCTCATCTTTCATTTTAGTGTAAGTTGCTAATGAAAAATAATCGTTTGTCAATATACCCTAAAAACTATAGAACACTTCTGAAAGAAATTGAGGAAGACACAAAGAGATGGAAAAATATTCCAAGCTCATGGATTGGCAGAATTAATATTGTGAAAATGTCAATGTTACCCAGGGCAATTTACACGTATAATGCAATCCCTATCAAAATACCATGGACTTTCTTCAGAGACTTAGAACAAATTATTTTAAGATCTGTGTGGAATCAGAAAAGACCCCAAACAGCCAGGGGAATTTTAAAAAAGAAAACCATATCTGGGGGCATCACAATGCCAGATTTCAGGTTGTACTACAAAGCTGTGTTCATCAAGACAGTGTGGTACTGGCACAAAAACAGACATATAGATCAATGGAACAGAACAGAGAACCCAGAAGTGGACCCTGAATTTTATGGTCAACTAATATACGATAAAGGAGGAAAGACGATCCACTGGAAGAAAGACAGTCTCTTCAATAAATGGTGCTGGGAAAATTGGACATCCACATGCAGAATAATGAAACTGGACCACTCTCTTGCACCATACACAAAGATAAACTCAAAATAGATGAAAGATCTAAATGTGAGACAAGATTCCATCAAAATCCCAGAGGAGAACTCAGGCAACACCCTTTTTGAACTTGGCCACAGTAACCGGAGAAGGACAAACAGTGTATGTTCTCATTCATTTGGGGAATATGAATAATAGTGAAAGGGAATATAAGGGAAGGGAGAAGAAATGTGTGAGAAATATCAGAAAGGGAGACAGAACATAAAGACTCCTAACTCTGGGAAATGAACTAGGGGTGGTGGAGGGGGAGGAGGGCGGGGGGTGGGGGTGAATGGGTGACGGGCACTGAGGGGTACACTTGACGGGATGAGCACTGGGTGTTATTCTGTATGTTGGTAAATTGAACACCAATAAAATTAATTTATAAAATTTAAAAAAAAATAATCGTTTGTGGTTATGGTTTTGTGAAGGCTGGTTATGGGAAACAGAAGTAGGCAATGGCTAAGGATACTTAGCAAAATCCTCGCTTTCTCAAATCCCAATAGGCATCATTGACTTCCTTCACCCAATTGTCAGAGCTGGTTAAGCATCCTTCTGTAAGACTGTTGCCTCTGGGTCTGGTGCTGGAGCTTGAAATTCGGTGGGTAATTGGAATGGGACAGTGGGTGTAAATCAGGGAAGATCAAGGTCAGATGAGAAACCACAAGCATGAACTGGGATCTCATGAGGACAGACTGCAACCCAGGTCAGTACTTGCTGGCTCTGACCTTGGTGCTGAGGTTATCCCGTAGAAGTCAGGGCCCTTCAATATAATATAGACCAAACACATAATCTTGGTCTAGGAGTTGGAGAAGCTGAAGGAGGATCCAGGGAAAGGTAGAGTGGTTTCATGTCCCTCTGCTGCTTCATACCAATAAGACAAGTCAGCAAGTGAGCGACAACATATATGAACTACAAAATGCTCCATATCTTGCAAGAATCTCCCTTGTGATCCACCCCAACCAGAAACATACAGGAAAGTAGGGTTGCCAGATAAAATACAGACACCCAGTTAAATTCAAATTTCAGATAAACAACGAATTTTTTTTTTGTATAAGTGTGTCTCAAATATTGCATGGGACACTTTCATGCCTATCTAGATAGATAAATAGATTCATTGTTTATATAAAATTCAAATGTAACTGAGTGCTCTGTATTTTTATTTGCTTAATCTGGCTTTCCTAAAAGAAAAAGAATTCTGAGAAATGTAGTTCAACCTGGCCAAGGTAATACATTTCAAACCCATTATATCATGAATTATGAGATTTATAAACTGAGACTATATTGGCCACAGGTGCTCTCAACTCTGGATCATTTAGCTCTGCCAGGAATATAAGGTAAAATACAACAAAACATGTCTGGCTATGTCTCTTTTCAAAGGAGATGTTGTGCCCCACGCTGGTAAGCACAAGTCACAGTAAACATGAGTCACATGCTCAGTTTAAGTTCTCATAAATCCAGAAAACTTTCTCCTTGAAAGACTGATCTTCACCCAGGGAACACACAATTACCAGGGCAGCTTTTTAAAAGTGTAGATGTCTGGACCTGACCCCTAATATCTAATGAATGAGAATCTTTGGGGTTGAGAATAAAGCCTGTGGAGGTGGGTTTTTTTTTTCAAGTCTATAATAGGATATCTCAGTGTGCACTTCTCACTAAGAATCCCTGCCTTAGGAATTACTAAAAGTGAATACATGGTGTAATCTTAATAGTTCATACTAGGTTGCTCCATTACTTATTCTCCCCAAGCCCCACAGAAAATTCCTGATAATACCAACATTAAATACAACTGATCAGGCATTTATCCTACCTGTACATTGTGCCCTGACTGCTGTTAGGTCTGGGTTTGTGGCTCATGTGTCTAATCAGTTACCACGTACATGGGTATATCTCTGCCACCACCTTTATCACTATGCTACTATAGCTCTTGGCCTGTTATTCTCTTCCTGCATGGCTCCTTGAAGCTGGAAGCCATTGCAGGACTCTTTCCCGTCTCTCTGACAGCACACAGAAGTCATGTGACACGTCAAAAGTATCCATTGTACAATGAATGAATCAAAAATGTATGCCCATTCCTCTGCTGCTCCTTACTTTGGCCTTTTGTTAGTCTTTATTCAGAAATCAGAAAGTAATACTGAGTGCCCATTATAGACCAGGCTCTGTTGTAAATTCTTTATATTACTAACGAAATCTCCAAAACATTTTTATGAGATATATGGCTGAGAAAACAGACGCATACAAAGATTAAAGTGCTGGCTCTTCATCACATGGCTAATAGTGAATGATTTGGGACTGAGTCCAGATGCCTTCTCTGAACTTCCAGGCTAAAGTGGTTCCCTGGAGAGCTCTATACAGGACAGCCTTGCATTAGGTCACATTCTTAAGACTTTGGTAAGAGTGAATCTCTTAGAATAAAACTTGAAACTATTAATGACATTCGACTTTCTCCCTCTGCCTGTACACTATTCTCCCAGGAAGCTATGTCCAACAGTATGTAGTGGAAGAAGGAAAAAGGTCTAAAATTCACATCTCATAGAGTGAGTCATAAATCAAAGATTTGGCTCGTATAGTCCAACTGCATCAATGTACAGAAAGATAACATGATTCATCTGAGATCACATGGTCAGAGGGAGGCAGATCTGGAATTAGGACCTATTAGTTCCAATTTGCAGTCAGGTGCTTGTCACCCTTTATTCATATCCTTCACTGAGGGTTGGCAACCCCTCCACGTGATACCTTGGTCACAGTTTAGCTTCAGAACACACAAGGCAAAAAAAAAAATAAAAAATAAAAAATAAAAATAAAAAAATTAAAAAAAATTAAAAGAACACACAAGGCAGAGTGCCACACCTCCTCAAAAAGAGCACCCTCCCTCAAAGTGCCTCACCTTTCTTTCCTGAAATGACTGTTTTGGCTCCCTAGAACCTATAGTCTCAGAGGGTAAGGATAAGTGCCCCAACTATCAGACTGGACAAGACTTATACAGAGAGGAAACTTCTAGGAACAGGATGCAAGAGGCTCCCCCACACCTTTGCCCATAAGGAGAGAAATGGGCAGCCATGTCATTACAGCTTTTGTAATCTTCCCCAGGAACATCAACACGGTGCTCCCTGGCCTGACACATATAACCAGGGAACTTCACAAGACAGGGACTTCAGGCCATCCCAGACCCCAGGAATCAAGACATATTCAGAGGTTGTGCTTTGGACTTTCTTTACTAACTGCTGTCCCCTCCTTTTGTTCAAAAAAAAGTAATAGCTGCACAAAGACAAGTTCAGAGATGGGAACTGCAAAACAGAAAACATAGACATAAAAACCAAACAGTGAGATAGGATAGGGAAAGAGGCTATTTAAGCAGATAAGCAAAAGGATTCATGATTCCCTGCCATAAATAAATTAAAGAACATTAAACACATACATGCCCTTTAAAGAGCTAAAATGATCAGAGTGCATTTATTTTGTCAGTGTTATTTAGCCAGGTTGGAAAACAAAACCCTGAAATTAATGCCAAGATAACAGAGATGGGAGTAGAACTTTCCCCTCTAATAATTATCTTGCTATCTGTCCATCTTAGGTCAACAAACATGCTATGATTGACAGGTTAAAATGTTTAGGTTAGTCTGAGCTCACATAAACCATTTTAGGTTTTCTAGGACGGGAGAATGTTATAAAACAAACATATAATCTACCCTCCATCTTCCTACTTTCAAATCTTCTTCCCACCTGCCCTCCTGTCTTGAGGGAGTATGTCCACAAAGCATTTCAGTCATAACCATGCTGGCGAGCACGAGTCATGGTGGGACCTAACAAAATACAGAATTTTCCTAAATAAAAGGGGAGGAAGTGCCCAGGGAAACCTAGTTGGCTTCCATATATATGACAGAAGAAAAAAGTAAGTGAATTCGAATAATTATCACTGTTACTTCTTTGAACACTCTTACAAATTCTGGGTCTCCCAGATGTCTTGACCCTTTGTTATACAGAATCGGGGTAATGGATGAGGAGATAATTGAGAGGAACCCAGACCCACTGCTTAATTCACAGTGGGAAGAGAAAAGAATCACTTGTAAAAAAAAAAAAAAAAAAAAAAAAAAAAACAGACTCCATCTGGAGGGTCACAAGAAGGCAGAGAGGTAAAAAAAAAAAAAAAAAGAAAGAGAGAGAGAGAGAGAGAGAGAGAGAGAGAGAGAAGCTTTAGGGAAATTTCTTTTGAAAATGTGAAAGGAAATCTCGTTGGTGGGCAGAGAGTATCTGTGAGGTAAAGAGTGGGACATCTTAGAAAGTCCTGGTGTGTGCCGTTAAGTGGAATATAAATATACCTATTTTTTATAGATATCAGTGAAGTCAAAAATGTCTTTCCAATGAACATTGCTTTTAGACTGGTGTTTATTTGAATGGGGCCCTGTGTGGAAACAGAATGGGAGGCACCCAGATTTGTGTGGATTAAATATTTTGTGGTCTGCTTCAAATGCCCCCTTAGCTTATTATGTATGCCCCCTTGCCCTCAATGACACCGTTTAATGAGGAAAAAAAATTCATTGTGAGAATGATTACAAGTAGATTGCATGAAGACTCCAATAGCAAATAATTCAAAATTTAAAAAGTATATTGTATAATATGTCATTTGGGAGTAGGTGATATTAAAAACATACTAAATCAAAAAAGGAGTTTAAGAACTGTCAAGAGTAGGGATAGTGTTCATAATTTAAATAGGACAGTCAGGACCTCATTAATTTGAAGAAGTAGAGGGTATGATCCACGTGAGTTGAGTATCTGGACAGAAAACATTCTAGGCAAGAAGTGCAAAGACCCTGAGGCAAGAGCCTGCCAGGCATTCCTGATGAACCTACAATTTATAGAATATTTTATAATATTCAGTTTCATTTCTTCATGTAGTCCCAAATAGGATAAGAATGTCAACTTCATAGAACCTTTTGAAATACTTACAAATAATCTATAAAAAGTGCTTGGCGTTTTAATAACTGATAGGAGAAATCAAATAACATTCTTCTTGCCACAGTGCTGCCTTCTCAAATCTGGGACATCACAGGAGAACAGGCTATAGGATAATCCAGCCTAATGGCAAAAATTCAAATTCAATTTGAATCCAAATTCAAATCCCAATTCCATAGTTTACCAGATGCATAAACTTGGATAAATTACTCAACGCCTCTAGGTCTCTGCTTCATAATTTGTAAAATTGACATAATAATATCTGTCCTTCAGTGGTGATATGAGCATTACACAAAACAATGAGAATAATAAAAGCAATAATAGTTAACAGGTATACTGTAGTCACCACATGCCAGGCACAGTGTAAAGTTGTTTCCCTGAATCAGTTCATTCTATCATCATAAGATTGGGAAATCGTATCACTAAACTCATTTTATAGATGAAGAGACCAAGGTCTCAGTAAACTGCCCATGGGTCCATAAGCAGTCGACTGTGGAGTCAGGATGTGAATCCAGCAGTCTGAAGACAGTCTGAGTTGCTGGCTACCATACTCTATTTTTTTTTTAAGACTTATTTATTTATTTTCAGAGAGAGGGTCAAAGGGACTCCCTGCTGAGCTTGGAGCCCTAGCAATGCTCTGAGCTGCCTCCCAGGACCCACAGAGCAGGACCTGCGCTGAAACCAAAAGTCAGACGCTTAACCAACTGAGCCACCCAGGCGCCCCACCACCACCACCACGTTGTAAATCCTCTCATGCTATGCCTAGCACCTAATTAATGCTCAATAAATGGCAGATGTTATTGTTGTTGATGTTATTATTACCAACATCATCATTACGCCATTTAGAAGAAGTGATTCCTTTGGAAGGGAACAAAGCACAAATTTAAAATAATACTGCTGGCAGGGTTAGAGACAAATACACCCATTACTAGCAATATACAATTAAAGAATGTGCCATTCAGACCCTCGTTTGCAATAATTAAAGGAATGAATCACAGATGTGTCATGGGCTAAAAACCAGGGAAGACATACAGCTTTACTCCAGTCCCAGATATTCTACGACTGGGAGCACCAAGTCTTGGAAGAACACACTGAGTTTTCTTTCCATGTGGCTTAAGTCTTGTTTTTCTCAAACCCCCCCCCCCAATAAGCATGTAAACAGAGTATTGTTAGACGGCCTAGGAGTCCTCCTCCCTGGGATTGGGAATAAAAGTAACCCATCACCACCACATACACACACACATACACATATCACGTGCTTGCAGCCGGTCTTCCCTTTCATTGCTCGAGTAAGTTTCTACAGACAGCTTTTTTTTTTTTTAAGATTTTTATTTATTTGAGACACAGCAAGAGGGAAAGAGTGGGGGGGTGCACGGGGAGAGGGAGAAGCAGCAGACTCCCCACTGAGCAGGGAGCCTCACACACGGCTGGATCCCAGAACCTCGAGATCATGACCTGAGCCAAAGGCAGATGCTTAACCGACTGAGCCACCCAAGTGCCCCACGTACAGATGGTTTTCTGAACTGATTTCTTTTTAAATAATTCACACTACAAAGTTGGTTCTTCTCTTCCCTTGCCGCCCTAACCAGGACTGCTTCTGTACGCTTTCTTAGTCACTTTTATCCCAAGTAGATCTTACTATGTAACACACACATGCACATACACTTGTATAAGTTTATTCTGGTAAACTGCTACTCCTTCAGGAGATCAAGAACCCATATTTTCAGCTTTATACAAACATATCATCCTAGCACTTAAAAAATCATCAGTTCCCCCCAAAAAGAAGAGAATAAGTGACTCTCCCTATAGGTGAAGTTAATTTTGTAGCAATACCTTAAAATATATAAGTAAATCTGGTACCATACAATGAATTTCCTAGTAAGAAAAATCTTGGGACGTCTGGGTGGCTCAGGCTGCTTGAGATTCTCTCTCCCCTGTTGCTTCTCTCCTGACTCTCATATACTCTGTCTCTCTAAATAAATAAATAAACAAAATCTTTAAAACAAACAAGTCTCTTCTTATAACTAGAAAGCAAGTCTCTTATTTTCAACTTATCTTCAAGAGTCTCTGCATCCCCATGTTCTTTTTTTTTAATTTTTTTATTTATTTATGATAGGCACACAGAGAGAGAGAGAGAGAGGCAGAGACATAGGCAGAGGGAGAAGCAGGCTCCATGCACCAGGAGCCTGATGTGGGATTCGATCCCGGGTCTCCAGGATCGCGCCCTGGGCCAAAGGCAGGCACTAAACCACTGCGCCACCCAGGGATCCCCCATGTTCTTAATCAGGAGGAGAACCAAGAGAAGATTAAGGCTTCCTAAGTCTAGTGCAAACCTAAAGCATTTTAGGGACGAGCAGACCTCAGGTGAAAACAGCATAGATGTGTCATTGGACTCAGGCTCAGTATGCTGTTTAAGTAGCTGCTCAAAAATCACTGAATGCCCAGTCAAGAGGGCTCGATGTCTGTTGCTTCCTCTTTTGTAGGCAGACACTGACATTTATTTCAGTCTCCCCTAGTCCCTCCTCCGACCCAACGTCTGCAAGTTTTTGTGAGCAAGTTAATAAAGAGTTAACCAGTTATCAAAGCAAATGCAATGAGTGCTCTTCAATCTAGGACCTTTACTCAAATAAGATTTTCTTTCTCCAAAGTGGAGTTTCTGCCAAACTTTCCTTTTCCCCTCATTTCCCTCAGACTTCAGGAAGGTGAGAAATGGAAGGAAAAGTAGTAGCAAAGTATTTAACAGTGTCAGAAGTCAAGACACATTACCCCTTCATCATCCCAAGGCTTTCCAAATGGAGTCTCTGCTGCCCGGAACGTGTGCTCTCACCCGTCTCCGTTCGTCTTCTTGCTGAGTGTACTGAGCAAAGCAGTGAGCTGTGGTTTTCTTAGCCACGCCAAGGCAAGCAAGCTGGATGGCACCGGGAGTGCTGAAAGGCCCCTGGGTCACTTCATGGTATGCAATGAATCAGGAACTCATGAAAGTATTGATTCACATTCGGGACATATTAAAATGTATAAGTAATCTCTGTTGTGCTCTTCATTACCAATTTTTTAACATGCATACACCTCTAGGTTTGTAACTTATGTGAGATCAGGATATTCAGGTGAATGTTAATCTATGACAAGTAAGTTTGATAAGTCTTATGTTTGGGGTCAATCCTACTTATAAGCTCCTTTCTCATTTAGAAGAATATTCTTCCAAAAAATATGTTTGTTTTTATCTCTTACCTTTTTGTTTTTGCTGCAACTATGATATTGCGTAGTGTGTGTGTGCGTGCGTGTGTGTGTGTGAGTGTTAAAAGGAAGCATAACCAAACATATATGGTACAAGGCATGGAGCTAGAGATTCATTGTGACAGTCAATTTTATGTGTCAACTTGCATGATCCACGGGGTACCCAGATATTTGGTCAAACACTATTCTGGGTGTGTCTGTGAGTTTGTTTTTGGATGAGATCCACATTTAAATTGGTAGACTGTATAATGCAGATTATTCTACTAATGGTCCTCATCCAGTCAGAAGAGGGCCTGTATAGAACAAAGCTAGCCTTCCATCTTACCTTCTGCCTGACTAGTTGGGCTGAGATACCATTTCATTCCAACCTTTAGACTCAACTGAAATACTGACTCATCTTGGATCTCTAGCCTGTGAGCGTTCAGACTAAAACATCATTTGGCTCTCCCGAACCTCCAGCTTACCAGATGCAAATCTTGGGACTCATAAACCTCCAATAATCTCATGAACTAATTCCAAACAATTCTAGTACATACACATATTGGCTCATGTTTCTCTGGAGAGCCCTGGCTAGTACACTCAGGTTCCCGTCAAGTAACTGCAGGATTGTGGGTGATTCAGTGACCTCTCTCAAGCTCCTTTTCCCCTTCTGTTCTATGGAGGGAAAAAAATTATCAAATGCCTCCCAATCCTAAGGAAATGATAAAAAAGATAAACGGCAGGGAGATCCTACAAGTATACACCATACGTACACCCATCAAGAAGAAAATCGGTTTTATGGTTTTATCTAGCAGAACCAACCAATCTTTCAGCTCTGACTGAAAATGGAAGACTTACCTCTCCATCATTAATGTAGAGCTGTTTGCTGACTTTAGCCATTGAAATCTTTCTTATTCCTTCTAAAAACCAGCCCCTTTGATGGAAGAGATGGGAAAGTCATTTGTAAACATATTCTGACAGCAAGTAAAACATAGGTGCCTAGCATAAAATAATTGAATGTAGAGCTGTCTCCATTCAGAGAAAAATGGGACCTAAGATATTTCTGGAGGACAGACCCTCTTTTAATGTTGTACTCTCAACTCTTAAATGATTACAAAATGGGGCATAATTTTCCAGTCTAAGTAAAGTCTCCATTTACTAATTCAAATTTCTAGTGAACATAAAATTAAGCTCAACGTTTTGAATACTATTCACATTAGATTTGAGTTACACAACTACACATCCATGCCACATCTTACCCTAATGCAATACTTGGTCTGGTTAATAATTTCCCCTTTATAACTATTTGTATAAGCAAATGAGTGGCTGGAGAGCAATATTATGTGTCTGTGGAGAGTATAGACTTTGAGCCAAATGGACCAGGGTCTTGCCTTCAGAAATTGCATAATGTATGACATTGAGAGAATTACTCATCCTCTTCAAGACTCAATCTTTTTATTTACCAAATGATCAGTAACAGTCCTTAAGGAGTCAATGTCCCGCATGCTATGCACTTGGCAATATTCTTGGCAACACGTAATAAGGCTTCAATAAACATCAGCACTGATTATTAGGATGACAATATATAAATTAATCAAAGGTAAGTAACACTGTTTTAGACTCTACCTACACTCCTACTGAAGGAGAAAACTAACCCCCTTCTCAAATTGGTGTTCTTTCTCTTCCAACCAAAGGAATGAGAAAAGAGAAAGGAAGGCAAGAGAAAAAATGGAGGAAATGCTAGAAACTGTATTTTTAGTTAGAAATATTAGCACTTTGCTTGCTTGTTTTTTTTTTAACTAAACATTACTATTCAACAAAAAAGCAAGAGTTTCCATTATGAATATGCTATATTTTCTGAGTGCTACTCTTCCCCATGATTCTAACTCAGAGTTTACTGCCATTTCCCAAATAGGTGCCCAGAAAAGCATTCTAAAAGTTACATTTTATCATATCACCTCATCTGCTCAAATCCCCTGATGGCCTCATACCCATGAGTAAATCCCGAAGTCCTCAGCTTCCTCACTGTGCTCCCAGCGTACCTTTGCACTGGCTCTTCCCTTTGCCAAATGTTCTTCCCCTAGAAGATCATAGATAGCCCTTTCACCTTCACCTCCCTCCCAAGTCTCTGCTCAAATGTCCCATCATCAGAAACCTCTTCCCAAGTCTGACTCCCCATCAACTTCTATTCTATTACCCAGTGTCATATTTGACCATTGCTCTTATTGCCACCGTATGTATGGAACATGTTTATTTGGTTCATTACTTCTTGCCCCTTTCCCACCCAATGCCCCTAGAGTGTCAGCTCTGTGAGAGCAGAGACAGCACACGGTTTAGTGTGAGACATGCAAAGTCTCAACAAATGACTGCTACATAACTAGCATTCAACATACTGTTGATGATATAAATGAATAAGACTAAGGAAGAAAAAGACTGAGGTAGACAGAATGGGAAGGAAAGAGAGAGAGGGAAAGTCATTCATGACTAGAGCAACAGTTTATTGAAAAGGATTTCACCTGGTAAAATATACTAGCCATTTTGTCTTAAAATGAAGAAAAATCAGGGACCCCTGGGTGGCTCAGTGGTTGAGCATCTGCCTTCAGCTCAGGTCATGATCCTGGGGTCCGGGGATCGAGTCCCACATCAGGCTTCCCACAGGGAGCCTGCTTGTCCCTCTGCCTATGTATCTGCCTCTCTCTCCGTGTCTCTCATAAATAAATAAAATCTTTAAAAAATAAATAATTGAAAAAGGAAGAAAAAATAATCACAATAAACTTAAGGAGAGCAGGCAGGGTGGCTAATGAAACGGGTAGAAGAAAAAAGAAGAGGAGGAATGATAATGAATGTATGTTGTCTTATCTCCTTCTTTGATTTTGAGAAAGAAGGTAACTGTGCTAGGAGTCCAGAACTTATCATGACATCACGAAATAATGTTCCAGAGAGCAACTCAGGTTTTCTCATCCTAGAGATAGAATGACAAGATGGAAGTGGTAAATGAGGAGAAATAGATTTGGCATTTCCTTATAGATTTAAGTGACTTTAACTTTTCTAGAACAAACTCTGTGGCAGGCACAATGCTAAGTGATTGTATATGTATTCCTTCATTCAGTTTTCACAACGACAGTCTGAAAAAGATACTATAATAACTATGTATTTTGAAGAACCCAAAGCTCCGAGGAATAAGTGATTTATCTCAGGGTCACATTGCTGTTTAAGCGGCAGAGTGTTGGGGCCAGACTCATAGCTTTTCCTGCTACTTCCTGCAGCCTCAAATGGATATAGCACATGTTACTTCTTAGACAACATGTCCAGGAGCCGTAGACATTCACAAACAAATTGCAAGGTTGCCAAATCCCCAGAAGCTTACAAGAGACAAAATATAGCTTCTTCTACCTTAGCATCCTCTAAAGAAACAAGTAGCCAACCAAACAACCCAAAAAATCTGTTGGCTACTTTGAGGGTCTTCTCAGCCTTTAGGCTAGATCAGAATTCCCCTAATTGGCCACTTCCTCTCCATTCTCTGGAGAGTTCCAAATTGGATTAATATCTTATCTGATCTGTAAATGCTTTTCCGTCTTTGTGAGCAAACTTATCTGGGTTTTCCCAGCTTAAAGGCTGCCAATCTCTTGGTGAAGTCAAAGTAGTAATTTTCTTATTCTGTTACTAGCTCCACTGGGTTAATTCAGATTAGGAAAAATTATCACCTTGTTTTTAAAGACCTTTGATTTCACAGGGACCATTGTTAGGCTAGTTTCAGGAGTTCTGTCCTTTGAGGTCATGAAATACAGTAGCTACAGAGTTGGAAGCGATGGATTAGAAGAGAAAACTGAGATCTCCCTCCTCTTCCTCCACATTAATATCTCCAAAGATCTTAGAGCCCTTGCCAGAAATGTGAGTGAGCCTTCACATGGGTTTTCAAATCAGGTTCAATGTTTGCTTAAGTTACATGGCAATCTTATCAGTTTGACTCCATACACCCATTGGAGTCCAGCTTGATTTTAGGTTTCTAAAGTCGACTTGGTAATTTCTAATAGATGTCAAATATTACAAAGGTTCAGATGTGGAGCCAAACATATTTGGGCTGCAAGTTTTTGGAAAGCTGGAACTGACTCTCTTGAGAGCTTTCCAGTAGGGATGGGCTAGTGCTTCTTTGCCAAGGTTAGAACCGAATCCAAATCTAAGAGGTTTAGAACTCAGGCTTGGCTGGAATCTTCTGGAAGTTGAGGGGGAATTGTTTTATTTTCCTCTAATTTAGCAAAAGTCTTCTTAGCTTTCAGAATTATGTCCCAAGGGAACTGTGTATAGATATTCAGTGGCTCTGAGGAAAGCTCCCTTAAGTGACTTAATGTGCTTTTTAATGTTTTTATGTTTTAGATGCTAAGCAGCCAAACGCATCTGCATGTCCTATTTTTCATTGTCTTAATGTGATAGACAGAGTCCTATTTATTAAAGAAAACTCATCACCATACATGCTGTAGGAAATAATTTCTCCCCCTACTAAAGTTAAAGGTAAATCACTCCTCCAGGACAAATGGTTTGTGACCAAGGTTAATACATACAAGAAAGCAAAAGTTGTTCGTTGGCTCCAGGGAAAATTATACAAATATCATTTTGTCTAGGCCCCACTCTCCCTCTCCCCCTGTTCATGGAGAAGATGTCATAGCTGGGGCTAAGCCCATTAATGGAATGAATGAGTGGTAGAAAGCAAGGAGTGGCCCCTATGGACTGGACAGGACCTGTGTAGGAAAGGGAGAGGGCCTGGAATCAGGGGACCCAGATTAAATTCTAGTTCTCCACTGAATCGTCCTGATGTACCATTTGCAAGTTATTTAACCACCGATCCTGCTCATAAAACAGTATCTGCAATTTTTACCTTGAGGGAAAATGATATATATGAAAGTACTACATAACATAAACACACAAACAGACAAAATTCTGGGAACTGTAAAAAAGTGCTTATTCTGAATTTTGTAATCTGCATCCATTTTAGAGAATATGAAATAGGATCTGCTTAGAAACTCAATGTCATTATAGTCCTTTCTCATGATGCAATTTTTAGCGAACAAAATTACTGACAACTATGGAAAGCTTAAAAAAAAAAAAAAAAAAAAAAAAAAAAAAAAAAAAAACTCCTTCCCAAATGGAACTCTCTGAGTTTCCCCCACTAAAAAGATCTCCTCTAAAACAAAGAGTCTGGAAAAGACCACTGATGATGACTGTCCCAGACTGGCAATGAGCAAGGTCTCACTCTTCTTGTTTGGGACCAATTAAATATTCATGTAGTCCCAACTTTGAAGGGATTTAGCCCCAGCATTTCATAAAACTGAAGCAATCCATCATCTCAAAGGGCAAAGAGGCAAATTTTCTGAGCACTTTTCCTCAAACTCCATCAGAGAATATAAGCTCACGTTACTTCCCCTCCCCAATCCTTTCCTTCTTTATGAAGTGAGACTATTGTGGGCAACCGCGGTCTTGTAATGCATTTTTGGCGGGCCAAGGCAATACCATGGCTTCAGATATTCTCTTTAGTAGAAATTGGCCAGGGTTCTATTGTTTGCATCTGGGACATGGCCAGTAGAGTTCGGACATCTGCCCACTGTGTTAGCTCCTTGGGCGCCAGTGGGCTGAAGCTCATTATTCCGCTGGGAATTATGCCTCTATTCCTTGAAAAAGGGAGTGACTCACCAACAGCCCTCTATCACATCTGACATTTGGAAGACGAAAATCCCTTTTGAATTCCAAGTTCAGTTGTGAGTGAGTTTCTTACTCTGACCAAGTTGATCCATGAAGGTATTGCCTGACCAATCTTGTGCTTGGTCATCTCACTAGAGTTGCTTGCTATTTAGTAGGAAATACAGGAATTCCATTTCTAGACATGCTTAGGATTATGCCAATCCAAATGGTCAGCCCTCTTTGGCTGCAAAATCAGAAGATAAAGAAGAGAAAACAGTTGTTACAAGAGGCAGTGGGGTAATGCTGGCATGGTATAAGAAGTTGGCAGATTTCTCAGTCCTCTCAATAATTTTGCTCTCTTCCTGTCCCTTTCTTTTAATCTTATTTCAACCAATTTCTAACCCTTTGATAATTTCAGTAAACATCCCTATTCTAGTTCCCTATTTCTGTCATTAGCTAATTGTGGCACACTGGAAAAGTTAGTTAACCCAAGGCTCAATATCCATGCCTCAAAAATGAGGAATATATCAGTGTTCACAGGATGGCAAAGCTTAAAGTGCTTAGTACAAGAGCCACCTAATAAGTGCTCAGTAAATGTTAGAGCAAAAATGACGATGATGAAGCTTATAAACAGCTTTTAGCACAGTATTTAGCATGTAACAATGACTGGATCAGTGATGAGAAGTATTCAAATGATTACATTATTATTTGTTCTAAGTAAAGGATGAGAAGAATCCAGTTGGCTTCTTTGTTCAAGTCCATTTATATAGACTATTCCCCACTGGGGTCAACACATGGCTTTTGCCAGACCTGAAACTGAGGCCTGATCTTGAAATGCCATCACATCTGCTATTCTGAGACCTTGCTCCCTAGTACCCACCTACCAACATTTTAGTTCTTTAAGGGGTTCCAATCTGGCCTAACAATAGCCAATAACTTCCAGGAAAACAAAGAGCAGGATATTGAGGTCTTTTGGCCTTTGCAACAAAGAACAGCTGGATCCAATTCAAAGCCTTAACTGAAGAAAGAAAGAATAATGGACAGCCTTCCACTGGTCATGTGTCAGCCACTACAGGCTGTCTCTCTACCACCTGCAGGAACAAATTCAAATGGAGCATTTTTATTAAGGAAAATCTTCCACCAGATTATAAGCAGTGACCCACTGAGAAATCAACCCGGTAGAGAATTGGTGGACAATACCATCCTAGGATGTTGCAGCAAGGAGTGGCCTTTGGACTGGAGAGTTCTAGGTTCAAAGCTTGACTGCCTCTTTAGGTAGCTTTATTTATTCTTTCTGACCTTCAGTTTCCTCACTTTACACAAAAAGGAGATTATAATAATAACATAACACTTATGTGAGAGAGCTGCTCCAAGATTTAAACAGGATCCTATTTGCTGTAACACATGGCACAACCTGCAGTAAGTAGTAAGGGTTCAAGGTAAGTCAACGTGGGTTAGTTCCCTTCTTCTTTCTCAAAGCTTTCCTGAATGTGTCATGAGCACAATGGTGGTAAATATATGGTGGATACTCTGTAAATGGCACTTTCCTATAAAGCAGAGAGGAATCTTGAGACCTATGCTCCTGAGAGTGGCACTCTAGTGCCGAGAGCCAGTGGGTAGCTGGAAACCAGTAAGACAGCATCAGATCTGAGCTTCTCAAAGCCCATTGTTCCTCCATTTGAGGCTGCAAATTATTGCCATCGCCTGCTTATTATGACTTCAACTCGTCCTTCCTCTTCCACATTTCAATAGCTCGCCTGCCTGCCCTTGGGCGTCTCAGGGAAGCCCTTTCCACACCCTCTAGGGAGTCTGCAATACAGCCCAGATGCTCTCAAAGATTAGAAATACTTTTAAGTTTAATCTAAAAAAATAGTCCTATCCTTTGTCTCAGGCCATTATTCCTACTCTTACCAATTTTGGGAGGATGCAATTTCCCATTCTTCATTTATAATATTTTGTTCAGGGTCTTTGTAGATTGTCAGTCTATATATCAAGTCTCCTGCTTGATGACACCATATAAATTTAGTTCTATTTATAAGTTAAAGCACAACCTCTAATATAAGAATTAAATACATTTTCAGTTTGGGAGGCAAACAAAACTCATTTTTCTAACTCACTATCTCTCTGGATGAAACATTAGCCTCAATTTATACATTAGAATTTTAGTGCTGCAGAAATCACCTCATTTTGGAGGCAAAAAGGGCAAATAACTTGCTTCAAATGATACTTTCTTGCCAACAGCAGAATCAGGTCTCACACATAGGTGACCTGGTTCTCTGGTCAGGCGTCTCTTCGCTGTCCCGTAATATCAGATCTGGAAGGGTCACTCAAAGTTTAAACTCCTCTGCCTCTTATGTAAGTTCTTTGGTATATGGGATCCTGCTGAGATCTCCTACATTGCCTGCACTCTGCTCAGTTTATTGTCCATGGACCACTTCCCAATCCTTCCAACATGTCCAGAGGACTTTTTCCCACTCTCAGGGGTGACCTGCCTCACCTGTCTACCTGGGAAATCAACTCAACCTTACACTTCTCTTCTGCAACTCGCCCCAACATCCTCAGAAAAATCCATTTCTGCACTTGTGTGCTAATAGAATTTTTGCATTTGTCTCATTTGTAGAGGACACTTCACTGAATTATAGTTCTTTATCTTTGCCTCTCCACTTTATGATTTGTTATTTTTGTGAGTTGTTCAGACTTAACAATTATACTTTATTCATCTGTGTGTCAACAGCTCTCCAAAAAGTTTCTGACACATAATAAGCCTTAATAACTACAATCTTTTTGTTTGTTTTCATTTTTATTTTGTTTTGTTTGCAGACAATAATGTTCATGTTAGTTGTTTTAAGTGAACAATAATGCACTTACATGGAGTATAACTATTCTATTCTGACCAACATCTAAATAAGTCTGAACTTCTGTGGATATCTCGGATTTCTAGGAACTATAAGTACTAAAAATAGTAATAATAATTGAAAAACTTTGCCTGGAGAATTGAGTAACTTTGTACAAAGAAACTGAGAGAAGGTTTACAAAATCAGAGCACCAAATAGAATATCCAAGGGCTTCCACCTTATGTTTTAAGGTAGCTTCATTTGCTAATCTTAAAAAAGTCCAGAATTTTCTCTTTGACAAAAAGCAGAACAAACAAGCAAAAAACCACTTAAGCGGATATATACACCAAAGTTTTAATATCAAGAGATTAAAATTAAATTGTAGCAAAATAAAAACTTGCGGTTACAGAAAGTAGATAAAACTCTATAGTAACTTAAAATAGAGTCTTTTATCCCAAAATGGCAATGAAGTCTCCAACTATAATTAAAATACCTTAATAACACTTAGAGTAGAATTCTTTAAAAAATAATCTGAACTCTGAAGTATGTTCCCATCCTTGGGAGTTATCATGGAATTTCTCAACTCTGTAAATTATTCAATTCTTTAGCAGAAATACATGAGTATCACACACTTAGCACGTAGCTTAGAAGCTGTGAAACACTAATGTTGAGTGACCAAGACCGCCCTCTACTAAATACTACTTCTACAGGCAAATTCTTACTTAAGAGACCCTGTGGGGAGTCAGTCCACCACAACCCCCATAACCCTCTCTTGTTCCCTGGAACTAAAAGAGCTATGACTTAGGTGGATTCAATTTCCAATGTAGCTTGCCCTGGGATTATACCAGATTGATATTCTGAGCCACGTTTGGTTATTCTTGGCACCACACAACCACATTTTCTACCAATCAGGTTACGATGTGCTATAATGGGAAGTCATAATATATTTAACAAAGCTGAAAACTGAGAAAAGAAAAGAAAAAGTTCTAATGCATGGAATACATATAATTCTATAGTAATAAAGGAAGTAATACAGGCTCAGGTATATATTTTGTCTTAAGAACTTAGCACAAACACCATTCAACACAAATTAGAAAGATAAAGCAGCTAGCGTCAGAAGCTACAGAAGGTAAGTTATTTAACAAAAATGCCACTGTTTAGATTTCTTAAAGATCTGTGTGAACTTATCTCACCTTAGAGACTGAGGAGAAGGAAGAGAAATATCGGCTCAAGTAAAGAATGCCCCACAGATCACAGTAATGACTCTCTCAGCTGGAAACAGAAATAAAAGTCATATCGATGGTGTTAGTGTTAGATGATGCATGTGTGTTTGTCCAAACTCTATGAAGAATTTCAAATGGCTTGATCCTGATCACCGATTCCTGGCCAGAAACACACTTCCATTCAAACACAACTAATTTTTTCTTCTTTTTTCTTCAGCATCTCCTCTAGATTTATGGAAAAGAAATCTTTTATTTTGATTTTGTTCTCTTCTCTTCTTTGTATTTGGAATAATTATAAGTCATGTAAATAATGACCTGTATTGGCTACTGGGCCCAGTGGAGAGATGAAAGGACAAAACAAAGGGAACATGTTAACATGACTCTTGGAAAGAGCACAGTTGAAATGCATGGCTTAGCATCTGATGGAAACTGAACCTTAGCTCTTCACTTGACTTGTTTATGCCCCAGTGTAAGATGAGAATTATGAAAATCAGGATTTCAGTTTATGGTAGCTAGCTCACTGCCTGACAGACAGTGGGCATAGACACATAACATTTTGTATTCTGCTTTCACATGCTTGTCTATGAATACATTATTTTTCTTTTGTGTATGTAAACACTTTTGTGTATATGTATATATACTTGCTATTATATACAACAGTTACTATTAAGCAATGAGATAGTACAAATCAGGAAATAAGCAGAAAACAACATTCAAATGAGGTTCTTCTTTTTCTGTAAGCTATAATTAGGGGGTGGTGGGAATATTCAATCCAACAAAAACATTCCTAAATAGTTGACAAGATGGACCAGGTTCCCCTGGACAGTCCTAATGAATGTACTTATTAATAGCTCAGTGTACTTATTAATAGCTCCCTCTTTCTAAGGAGTTTCCTTAGACTTGATCAATTAAATGTTCACACACTGGGCTCCTGGGTGGTTCAGTCTGCCTTTACCTCAAGTCGTGATCCCAGGGTCCTGGGATCGAGTCCCACATTGGGCTCCCTGCTCAGCGGGGAGCCTGCTTCCCCATTTCCCTCTGCTGCTCCCCCTCCTTGGGCTCTCTTGTTCTCTCTCTCTCTCTCTCTCTCTCTCTCTCTCTGTCTCTTTCAAATAAAGCCTTTAAAAAACAAAAGTGCTCACACACCAATGGCCAAATGACATATGGTTTTAAGGGCACTTGATCCAGAGAAAAGCTTCCCAGGGTTAGGTAAGATCCAGGGTGATGAGGGGACATAGTTGTGTAAAGAATGAAGTAGAAGAATGGTGCAGACCACTGATTTCAGGGGGATAGAACAGTGATTACAGAGATAAAAGCACAGGCATCTACGAAGAATTGGAGAAAAATGAGGGATCATGTAGTTCAAAGGAGAAAACTGCAAAGGATGACACTAGATAGATCAGTAGTTATCAGCTCATCAGGGTTGGGACATTTTGGACCAATCTATTTTAAGAGCACCCCAAAGGAAGAACGGTGTTCTGTTTACTTGAATGAGAGGATGTGCCATGAACATGGGGAGTTGTGGGCACAGAAAATAAAGAGGCTGTTTTATTTGGAAGCCCTTGGAGAACTGTTTAGATTACAACAAAGTAGTATCACTTTGTTTGTGGCCTCCTTTCTCCCGACGGCCGATGGGATCTGGCTAAGAACCCCAAAGCATGCAGCATCCATTTCGCCGCTGAGTTTACATTTCAGCAGAACAATTCCAGAATGAATCATTGCATGCACAGGTTGTTGGTTATGCCCAGTTTGAAGCCCATTTTCAAAGCTCTTTTCTACTTTTGTGTTCAAGGCTAAGTTTGCAGAGATTTATGTGGAGATTTCTTGTTCTTCTTGAAAAATATAAAATCTTTCACCAGAGTATTTTTCTCACTCAGTGAGGCAGTGCCGGGCCTCCTTGTAGTTATTCTCCATAAGATCTTTTCAACTTCCACTCAAAACTCTTAGCATTTTTATTTAAGAAAGAAAGGGAGCGGTTGAAAACAGAGAAATTAGCCCCTGACATGATCTAAATAAAATGGGATGGGAAGTGAATGCATCCCTTTAAAATCAGCAGAATGTGAGAGAGAAACCAGTAACTCAAAAGGGCAAAACTGTGTGCCACATAATAGGGAACTGATTTTAGGAGGATTTAATTTCTCCAAATCCCCTGCTTCTAAGACCTGGCCTAATGTGCAGCAGAGCCTGAGGAGTGTGCAGTTGCTTACAGGGCTGACAGTAGCTCAACATTGGGAAATAAACCTCATTAAAGGATGATTTTGATGGAACATGCGTTATATATCCAAGGAGGATAGGGCACTAGGTTTACAGTGAGTGGGTTTCATGAGGAAAGGAATCTAGGGAATCAGTAGGTGGTAAACTCAAACCAGGCTCTGCCATTTACATGCTGTGTGGCTTGGACAAGTGTCTTAAGCAATCTGAGCCTTAGGTTCTTCATCTGTAAAATGGGGATAATAATAGTACCAACCTCAGGATTGTTATTAGGATGAAATGTGTATATAGTACACGCAGCAATCCCTGACACAGAGTGAGTGCTTCTTAACAACAACAGTAATAACAAAAACCCACTAATTATTACTACCCTACTCTAAAATCTCTGCAAATTTAAAGTTTCTGTTTCTGTGAAATGATTTAGTCTCCGGCTATGTTCCTTCCACCTACTCAAATCTTCCTAAAACCAAGAAGAATTTTTAACACTTAGAGCAAAAACTACCAATTCAGAATTTATAAACGAAAAAATTCACACTATGCTTTTGAAATTTCCGAAGAGACGCTCACCCATACACCAAGTCCCTTAGTGATAAGAACATTCACCCAGGTGAAGATGGGAAGCCAAGACATGATGGGGAGCTAGACAGGGTCAGAGTTTATCTTTATATCTCTTTGTTTCAGTTATAGAAAAAGAAAGGTCCCAGCTTCCAGACAGCCATGAAAACAAAATAAACAGGCATGTAAATGAGATGTGTTTTGGATGTGAGTTTGTATATGTTGGCAAGAAGAGCAGTGAAACTTTGACTCTACTTTCTTATTCTTTTTTCTGTCCCCCTCAGTGCCAGAGGAGTTATTTTTAAAAGCATGGGTTCGTGTTTTTGATCATAATGTTATGGCAAAAGGGGAGATGACCTTTACGTTTGGTTAGTAGCTGTTATGCAATCGGCAAGCTCCACATGGCAGCCCTTCGCGTCTGGTCACCAATAATTTGGGTATTGTACGGTTCTTTTGTTTGCCCTCACAATTAAACAGAACTTACTAAGCCTCAGCATGGTTTGGTAGTAATTTATTAAAAATTAATAATTAAATTAAATTAATTTATTTAAAAAATATATATAAAATATATATTCCCTCCCAAGTTCTACCCAAGCATCTTGCAAGGCCCTGTCTAATATGGATAATACCCAGAGATAAGGAAGCGACTGTGCTAAATTTTTACCGACACATGCAAGTGTTAACCAAGCTCTGTGCACCAGGACTGAGACAGTACATAACGGCTAGAAGCATTTCTAGTAAATCCTACAGAATAAAGACATAACCTATGAAAGCAGCCACATGAGATACAATTCCAAAGAAGACCGGGGCTTGTAACTCAACAGGGTCACATCAACAAGAGCAGAAGGGATTGCCATAATTTATATAGTGTCCTCATTCGCCAGCATTTCAATTTTTATTTTTTTTCAATTCTTTATTCTGTGGGTGTTAAGTTCTGGGACAATTTTCCTAGAGAGAAGGATGAAAAAAAAAGAGAAGGATGAAAATTTCTGGCAAACAACAACAACAACAACTACTAACTTTGTATGTTTTATGCACTAATATTTTTTTTCTTGGGGAAAGAGGGGAAGAAAAAAAAAACAAATTACGTCTGTGGCCTAATATTTTTTTCAGACCTCACCTTAGAAACCAATGAAAGCATTGTCTATATTATTCCAAAATTTTGACAGAAAACTGAAAAATTTAGTAAATGTTCCAAATAGTTTTCTTTACACAGAATTGAACAACATGGAAAAATCTTAGCTCGCCACTAACTGAATTTCTCTATTTTCTTTGGATGTTTGGTGATGGATGGTCTAAGACTGCCCATTAAAATACAGTCATGTAAAATATGTAGCAGGGAAAAAGAATATGTGCTCATGAAGATTTATCTGATCTTCATCGCTGACTTTTTGTTGTAAAACAACTTTGCTTTTCAATTCCCAGGTCTCTGCTCCCTTGTTGGTATTTTGCGAGGAGAACTGTATCTAACAAAACTGGTATCAAATTAGATTCGATCCATCTGAAGAACCAAATAAAACTCTCAAGGAGAGGGTGGTGGGGATGGGATCTCATCATATTCCTATAGAAACAATAAAACGTAAATTGTGAAAACGGGCAATGTTTAAAATGTGCATTTCTTTATTTGCACCAACAAAAAGATGCACAGTTTTGAGACCTATGTTAGAATAGTTAACACACTAGCCTCTGAGATAAGCAACCTCTGCATAGCAGTGGCTTAGCCCAACAAAGATGGATCTGTCACACACGCAAAGTCCACTGTTGGTGGCCCCGGGCACATCTCCCCCAAATGGCTCATGGGTCTGGATGCCTCCTGTCCTATGGCCCTGCCATCTTGAAGCCCTTTGCTTCTAGCTGCACAGATGGTGGAGAGAATGGGAGCTCATGTGGAACAGTCTTGAAAGGAGTAATAGACATTTGAATTGATTTAAATGACACCTGACCGTCTAGGGGTTATGACCTGGGAGCCTCGCTGGCTTTCGTATTTTATCTACAAACAACCTGTTACACAATTCCTGGATCTTCATAAATCACATGCACTCCTCTTAAAGGGTAAAGAAGCAGACAAGTGGGCAGGCCAACACACAACGGCCAAAGCCTGATTTACTGGTGGACCCTAGGATAAATCAGATGCAGAGAACCAACAGTCACATTTCTCACAAACGTCCGGCGGTCGCTCTTTAAACGTCTTCCCGCCAGTCCTCAAGCACCAAGACCAGTGAGTATGCATATGGCTTTTTTTTTTTTTAGGTTTTATTTATTTATTATGCATGGCTTTTAAACGGCCCTTCCCCTCTACCAAGAGAAGGCGCTGCTAAAAACAAGACAACCGCCCAAAATGGAAACTGAGGGCGAGTTTCATTCGCCCAGAACTGGACTCTTGGACCAGTCCAGAGGGAACCGTCTGATGCACCCCTGACATTCCCCCACGCGCCCCTGCTATCCCCCCTAGCACCCCTGCCATCCCCCCACACACCCCTGCAATCCCGCACACCCCTGCCATCCCCCCACGCATCCCTGCCATCCCCATACGCATGCATCCCTGCCATCCCCCAGCACCCCTGCAATCCCACGCACCCCTGCTAACCCCCCAAGCATCCCTGCCATTCCCCCACACACCCCTGCTATTCCCCCAAGGACCCCTGCTATTCCACGCACCCCTCCTATCCCAAGCACCCCTGTCATCCCTCCACGCACCCCTGCTATCCCAAGCACTCCTGCCATCCCACACACCCCCGCCATCCCCCCATGCATCCCTGCCATCCCCCTATGCATCCCTGCCATCCCCCAGCATCCCTGCAATCCCAAGCACTCCTGCCATCCCCCCACGCACCCCCCCCACCATCCCCTCCTCACGTACCCCTGCCACCCCCTCCTAGCCCTGCCATCCATCCCACGCGCCCTGGCCATCTCCTCCTCACACACCCTTGCCATTCCCCGCAGCCCTTGCCATCCCCCCGTCCCCCGCAGCCCTGCCAAATCCTCCACAGCCCGTCCATCTCCCCTCACACCCCGCCACCTCCCTGCACCCCATCTTCTCTCCCTGCAGCCCCTCCACCCCCCCGCAGCCCGTCCATCTCCCCCCGCACCCCGCCACCCCCCTGCACCCCATTCTTCTCTCCCTGCAGCTCCGCCACCCCCCCACGCAGCAACACTGTCCCCCCGCACCCCCTCTGTCCCCCCCGCACCCCGTCCTTCTCCCCCTGCAACCCCTCCACACTCCCCATGCCCCCCGCCCCCCGCAGTGACCAGCCCGGCTCCCGCCCGGCCTCCAGCGCCGAGTCCTCGGGCTTCAGCCTCTAAACCCGCCCCTCCCGCCGCCCGCCGCCCACGCGGGTCTCGGCTCGCTGGGATCTGCACCCCTCGGATCAGCTCATCCACGCGTGAAGGGCCCTCGGGAGACCAGGCACCCAGCTGCGCACCAACTGGAAAGGGTGCAGAGGGGGGTTGTTTTCCTGCCTCCGCAGTGTCTGGTGCCCGGGATGACACCTGCTGGGACACTCCACCTGCACGGGGTGACAGTGCTTCCCGAGGCCCCTCGCCCAGGTCTCTAGTGCCCAGTCCAGAGAGGAGGGGAAAAGGTCCCCTTGTCTCTTCTCTTCTCATTTCAGCCTGGCCAAGTGGAGGCGAGAGCTCTTGCTTTCCTGTCTCACATCAGGCCTCACCTTTGGGTCCTGAGACATGGACTTGGCAACTGTCAAGTTGGGGTCCCCAAAATATGGTCAAAGGGAAATGTGGGTTGTGCCCCATGGGAAGCCAGGGTCCTACAAACCTGGCTGGGGAGAATTGTTTTTCTGGGGAGAATTGTTTTTCTTTCTTCCGGTTATTTTTGGGAGTGGCTCTGGGCTTGGGGAGGGTGGTATCTTCTGCACCCTCCTTGAGGATGGCTCTTGTGTTTAGGGGGTTGTTTGACAGTGCCAGGCGTATCTACTGTTTGTCTGGGCTGACACCTGGCAAAATCATTGAAAGAATTTGCCTTTTTCGGGCAGCCCTGGTGGTTCAGTGGTTTAGCACCACCTTCAGCCCAGGCTGTGATCCTGGGGACCCAGGATCGAGTCCCACTGGGGCTCCCTGCATGGAGCCTGCTTCTCCCTCTGCCTGTGACTCTGCCTCTCTCTCTCTCTCTCTCTCTCTCTCTCCCTCTCCCTCTCCCTCTCATATATGAATAAATAAATACAATCTTAATTTAAAAAAAGAATAATTTGCCTTTTTTTCCCGAGTGTTCTACAGTCAGAAGTTGGCCAAACTGGAAGCTGATATTCAGAGCCTGATAGGGACTTTTTTTTTCTTTCAAGGACTGCTTCTCTAAGCTAGAAACTATGTAATGAGGGGTGAATGTGAGGGGGTGTGATAAATTCTGAAGCCTTTATGGAAGAATTTACCAAAACATTCCAAAGGCACACAGCTCTAAATATAGGATATGGGAATTTTTTTTTTTTTGATATGGGAATCTTTTGACTTCCATCTTCTCCTTGCTATGAAGAAGCAAATTGAAAGTAAGGTACTTTGGGGGGCGCCTAGGTGGCTCAGTCCGTTAAGCATCGGACTCTTGGTTTCGGCTCAGGTCATGATCTCAGGTCATGGGATCAAACCCTGCACATTGGACTCCAAGCTCACTGGGGAATCTGCTTGAGATTCCCCCTCTCCCTCTGCCTCTGCCCTCCACCTGCTTTCACACTTGCATGCACCATCTCTCTAAAATAAATAAATAAATCTAAAAAAAAAAAAAAAAAGACTGGAGTTGGATGGGTGGGTCAGCACCTCACATTTACAATATTCTATCTTTTAGTTGCATACTTCTTCCTATTTTAGATTTTTAAATTTTCTATTAGTTTCTCTAACCTCTGAGCCCATTCTCTGCCTACCAATTCACCATAAGCAAGCACACACACAAACACTGTCAATGCCCCTCTTCCAGGAAGGAGACACCGAGGTACAACTAGAAGTGCAAGAGTTTTATTGAATGAAAGACAAAGGAGAGATGAAGCAGAGAAAAGCATTGCCATGCAGCTCTGACACCTAGAAACAGAGCCTCAGCTATGATGCAGATATAAGCCATCTCAGCCCACTAGTGGAGACTCCTAGAACAAAGAGAATTGAACAGAAATGGCCCAAATATAGCCCCCTGCTGTGCTTAGGCGTTGGCTGGATGCGGTCCAGGAGGCAGGGCTTCCCATGAATGCTAAGATAGATCCCAAAGGCATGTACATACACAGGTGACACCAAATTTTGCTTGAATTTATTTATTTTACATTTTAAAAGTATTGTTTGGCTTTTTTTTTTTAAAGATTTATTTATTCATGAGAGACACGCAGAGACATAGGCAGAGGGAGAAGCAGGCTCTTCGCAGGAGACCGATGTGGGTGGGACTTGAATCCAGATCCTGGGATCACGACCTGAGCCGAAGGCAGCTGCCCAACCACTGAGACACCCAGGCGTTCCTCAGTTTGGCTTTTGTATCATTTACGCACATACACACTTGCGCAAGTGTCTACATATTTACATAAATTCATTCAATAAGAATTTTACTGAGTTCTGACTCTCATCTTCGTACTGTGTTTTTTCCCATCAATTTCATTTACCTCTAATATCTCTAGAGTAAATCTAAGTAGTTTTATCAAAAGTCCACACAAATAGTTCATATGTTCTGTATTTTCACATCTGAGAAAATCTTTCTTTTGTTTTTGCTCATGAATGACAAGATGGCATGTTATGGAATCTTTGAATCTTGCCTTTTACCACTCCACACTGTAGGAATTCCGAAATTATCTCTTAATGTTAAGTGTTACTAAGGAGAAAGAGTTGACTTTTGTCCCTTTGGATATAACCTAAGTTTTCTGCTTGAATATGTAGAGAAATTGTTTTTAAATCCTTGAAAACATTTTGTCAGTGTACATTTATGTGTGAACCCTATTCTTTTTAGTATGTTTTTCAGATTAATCTTACTTGGAAATATAAGAGTTGTTATTTATAGATTTGGGCCTCCATTTTAAAACAGGAAATATTTCTTTTACATCTCCAATAATCCAATAATCACTTCTGAACTCGTTACATAGTTCTTTTGCCCAGATGCAAAAGCACTGGTGCTATTACATTTTTATCTGAAAATAGACTGGACCTAATATCCTTCTGCTTCTCAACGCCAGTTTAAAAGTCCTAAGAGCTATTTTGCTAGTCATACTACTAAGCCCTACTTTTACAGCATCGTCTTGAAATTTGTCACCCCATTTCTTTACTTCTGTTTCTTACTCAGTCTCAAGTACTCCTCTGGGAAGCAAAAAGAGGTCTCTTAATCATCTGTATTTTATTAAGTGTCTAATAGACTATAGGAGAAAGCCAATGGTCTGTTTTCCCAACATTTCAGCTGAGTTCCAGAATTTGGAGCCAAATTACAGCAAACCCTTTTCAAATGAAAGAAAGAAAGAAAGAACAAAGAAAGAAAGAAAAAACTAAGAGAGAAAGAAACCTTAGGAGTTCTATAAGGTCCAAAACAAAGCAAACAAACTTAGGTATTTAGAGTCTTATCCAAAAGACTTTGTCACTATAAACCCAGAGCAACTCAATGTATCTCAAAAAAGATGAAGGGGTAAATCAATGTGGCTATAATTTGAACTTTACAGCTCTAGGGAGTCTCCCCATTTCTAATCTGAGATTTAGACCACTAAACTATCTCCCCTAGAGGATTTATTTGCTTCATTTTGTTGGTTAAAAAATGAGTCACTGTAAACCAAACACTGTAAGAATCTTTATTTTTAAAAGAGCATTACAACCGCTTGATTGATTCAGTGGGATGTTGGAAACTGTTTTGTTCTCTGAAAATTTTGAAGGCTTTTATTCAATTCTGGACAACCAATGGAGGACGTTACAAAGGCAGTATCACCTCCAACTTCTTGTCCTGAAGACCCTCCCTCACCACTGCTCCTCATCCCTTCCTTTCCTTCCGGGTGCTCCAAAAAGGCATCTAAAAAAGACAGAACAACCAAGGCTTCACTTACACCGTATCTAATCAGAGTAGAACACAATGAGACCAGTACTTCTTATATTGAGGATAGCACGCACTCACTGATTCACTTATTCATCAAGCATTTATTGAGCATTTATTATTTATTATTGAGCATTTATTGAAACATTCATATGTTTCACTACTCCAAATGCTCACAGTACAAAGATGAACAAGACCTAGACCCTGGATGACAATCTTAATATTCTATGATCACAATTATGATAAAGAGGAGGAAGAAGGAAACAGAGAAGGGAGGTCGTGTGATCCCCATTTGTTTGTGTACTGGCAGGCAAAGAAATACCCCAAAAAGAAGATACTGGAAAACTTGTATAATACATGAATTGGGCCCTTCTTATTAAATTGAACAATTTCAAAAAGACATTTTTTGAACACCTGCTGCATTTCAGGCACCGCACTAATGGTACATGGATGAGGAGGTCATTGTCTCTTGAACTAGACTGTGAACACCTACGTGCAGGGACCGAAACACACAGAAATATGACACAGTAAATAGAAAAGGTATGTGTAGAGATTTAAGAGAGAAGAGTTACTTGTTCTAAGCTGGGCATTCAGAGAAGTCTCCTGGAGGAAACCATTGAATTAATCTTGAAGGATCGATAAGAATGAAGGCAAATAAATAATAGATTCATTTTTAAAAATAATTTAATTAATTAAGTTTAAAAAAGTGCAAAGGTCAAAAATTGGAAAGGATCTTAAGGCAGAGAGAACAGTCACCCAGCCACCATCAGACACAAATTTGGCTCCTCTCTGAAGGGAAGTGTGTCCCCCTGCAAACAACAGGATTGCATACAGAACAGCTGAGATGAAACTAGATGGTAAATCTAATTAGATGATACATGTTTAAGCTTAAACTGAGCAAGGCCCTAGGCACACCCAGATGACTCCAGTGTGAAGCCAGCTCTTAAGGAAACCATGTTATGGTGGAAGTCACTCACTAAATAGAATTTATTTGATGACTTAAACTGTCTTTCCCAAACTTGGGAGAACGCCTCTCTTTATTTTCACGCTGTGTTTCCAGTTTAGCGCATTTAAATAGTATATTAAAACATGCCTGATGCCTTGCTTCCTGTGATGCACCTGACAACCAACAGAAAATAAAATCCCCTTGCCCAGCTGGTTGCCGTAAATCCATCTATCAGATATCTTTCCATATCTGTTTCAGCATCTTTTAAGGGTAGGTAACATGTCGTTGATGTTTTACGAATTTTTTTTTAATTTTCTGTACTCCCCCATCTACCAACACTAAGTATCACTGATTGCATAAGTGACTTGGTTTGGAAATGATTAGTTCATAACAAGGCTATATTGATCCCGGCCTTGTTTCAAAACACTCACTAATCTCCTAGAGGGCAGGGACAGGAGCAACCCTCCACCCCATTTATTTTCTGGCTTGTGGTTTCATGTCACTGCAGTGTCTTTACAACCGTTTTACATCAAGGACAACGTTCTTTTGGAAGCACACCATCGGAGTTGGGAAATGAGCAGAACGTGATGAGACGGTGGAGAAATTGGGTCTCCGCTGACCTCTGCTTCTGTAAGAACAGCTTCCTTTTATCTGCTTCCTAACAGTGGGGTTCTACACAACATTTCACTTTTTAAAATTCTGCTGACCAAAAAACACAAATTCCAAACCATAGTCCTAGCCACGTGTCCTCCCAAGCCAACATGCCTGCTTTCTACAAGAGAGCTACCCTTTGATTGGATTCTTCTGGTGGTGCAATCACTCTGTTAAGTACTTAAACTCTATGTCTGGGTCTTAAGTTTATCTCTACTGGACTTGTTTCTTCTCATTCTAATACATTTTATATCCAGTTCTTTATATTTAATGGTTGTAGAGAAATGCTCAACTACATAAAAATAAGGAACTAATTTAAGAAAGAAAATGTTAAGGTGAATGTCAGCCTGAGCTCTGTTGTACCCAGGACTTCTTAAGTCTTGGTCTAGTATGTACCATTTTTAAATATGCAGTAGTCCATTATACTGGTAATTATTTTATACTGAGTAGTTTGTTAAACATGTTGTCATTTTATTTAAAGATAAGCCCCAACCTGGGAACGAAGTAGGATTTCTCTTACTCAACCATAGCCATGGGAAGTCTTGCATGCTGAATGGCAAGGTATGACATGTGCTGGATAGAAGTATGTCCTGTAGTGGCCTGAATACTCAAAAGGGAACAAATGACCACTTGACACAGGCCTTGCAAATTGATTGCTCTAGGATAGGAAGAGGCAAAAACACATTATGGTCTCTGAGCTCCTAAAAATCTCACCTGATCACTGAAATTGTGCTAAAAAAGAAACCATTCCCCTCCCCCCCAAAAATTATCTATTTCCAGACTTCAAAGCCTGTCTGTGATTTTACTTAAGAGTGAGAAATTTTGGAGGGCAGGTTGGACAGAGGATTCAAGAGCCTGCACCTGATAGGCTACTAGGAAGGAAAGTCAGAGACCAAGTCAGGTCCTCAAAACCCTGCTGACTCCTCCCATAGTCGTTGTCCAGCCTAATCCAACACATCTCATGGGTCCCAGGGAGAAAGGGAATGCCTTTCCTGGCCCCGTGGCCTCCTCAATCACCACCTGCTACAGAACTGAGAGATTATGAAGTCCACCAACTGCAACATTTTTAAAACTTCTGAATTCAATTTTGTCTGATCCACCATTAAGAATACCCTTCTTTCCTACAATTTTAAAGAAAAAAAAATCTACAGTGGCTCTGATTTTAGGTAGGATTAAAGGTGAGATGCCTGGGGGGGGGGGGGGAAGGTATGCCTACTGTTGACTTCCCAACCCAACCTCCTGGTGAAGAGGTTACAAAGATACAGATCTAATTCCAAATCTAATGGGGTGGAGGGTGGGACAGGATCTTTTATGTTTCTGAACATCAACAGCAGGAGAAACCATTCAAAGGAAATAAAGACAGTGCTAAGGATAAAGCTGAGTTTCCTGCCAGAGTTATAAACTGCATGGAAAGACCCTCATTGGGATATGCATGCAGTGACTGGATCCCAAGAACAGAGCAGGGAAATAACAGGCACCGAGGTTTGTTTCTTTCCGGAAAACAGGACACCAGCGACGTCGAGATAGGAGACCCTCTGATATTTTATTTTCAGAACAAGACAGAACCCAACTGCAGCTCCCTCAGGAGAGCCCTACTTCCCAGCACTGGGTCTGCAACAGGAGCCCTGGCATTTCCTCCTTCGCAGAGAGTGCAGCCAGCACAACAATCAAGCTGTGATTGGGAGCTGAGCGCAGTAGTTAATTAAGGCTGCATCTTTTATTCTCCAGGGCAATTCAGCACAGCTTGAATGCACCCCAGAGCCAGTCTGTGGTGGGAATGTCTCCCTAGGCAGTGGGAGAATCCAGTCTCATCAGCATGACAATAGCCCCCAGGATGCACTTGGACTGATGTAATGGCCAGAGTTGGGGGGGTGGGGGTTGAAAGCCTTGTAGCAGAAGCCTGGAGCGCTTGCAGCTGACTGGGGCTATTTCAGTGCACGAAATTCCTTCTCTCTTTCTTTCTTCCTTTCATAAGAGATGTTTGCTAATTGGTAGAGCTCAGAAAACAATATACCATTAAGAATCCCTTTCCTTCCTCCCACCTCCCCCACTCTCATTTAAAAAAAAAAAAATCCCCAAATTCTTGCCTCACTGGAAATCTCCACTTTTTTGTTCTGTGGTTTGCAAGAAGTCTTAATTTTTCTTTCTCTTGAACATGGAACTTATAAACAACGATTTACTAAGAGACCCTGCAACCAATTCTTCTGTATCAGGGTTTCCCTAACGGGCTCCCCACCTTGTAGAATCTTGGCTGTGGTCCTGCTACAACTCATTCGTTTTCCTTGTACATGATACATTGATACAAAACATTTTGGAAAAGTGAGTCATGGAAAGTTAGTCTGATTTTGTATTTTTTTTCTTTTACCTTTTTTTTTTTTTTTTTATCACGAGAACCTATTTAAAGCTGGAGCAATTGAATCATTTAAGTTGACAGGGTAATGGTCGAAATGGAGGCAGTGTGAGGAAGTGCCAGTTGAGTCTGGCGATGGATATTGTTTGGCTTTGCCACCAACTCAGGAGTGACCCAGGCAAGACCCGGTCCTCCTCTCCTGCTTGTGTCTCAATTTGCTCATCTGTCCAAGAGGAGGGAGGCACTCAGTGATTTCTAAGGCCCCTTCTGAGCTAGGTAGGCACTTAATGACTGATTGTCACATTTTCTTAATTGACATGGGACATAAGCTCTGCCGTGCCAGAAAATTTGCAATTGTTCTTTAGGAGAACAAGACATCCATATTCTATCTAGAGCTTTTAAATTAAGGCTCTTAATCATTCTGGACGATATTTCCAGAAGAAGCAGACCTCAAAAGACAGCATACACAGAATCTGACTCACTTGAGAGGCTGGCACCTGATGAACAGACATTAGAGCAGCATTGCTTTAGGAGAATGTTCTTTACATTCTGAAGTATACAGAATCCTGAGAAGGGGTCAGCTCTGCAGCCTGTCTCCATTTTCTATTCTTTCTCATTGTTCCCCTTACTTGGCATTTGTAGAACCACTAGAAGGATTGGAACATGTCTCTTTAAGCGTTTCCCAAAGTCAGATAATTTTTTTAAAGTGGTCTAGCAGTCTGGACTTATTATTGGAATCACAACCTGTCACTCCAGCTTACTTCTTCATGCTCTCATCAGATTATGTGAGTTGAGGAGAATTTGAAATATGGCGCCATCTTTCCCGCAGGACAGATTGCATGTTTGTAGAGATTGGTGTCATCAAGAGTTCTGGAGGACTGGCAGGTGGTTCTTCAAAGAATCTCTGAGTTCCCTGAAATTGTAAGCATTTTGAATATGTATATGTGTGCATATTACTGGGGGAGCAAGTGTATCAGTGGTGGGGGGGGTGCTTTCATTCCACTTACAAAGATGGTAACAGTCATGGTCTTAAGGGAAACAATCTGAAGATTGAAACCTAAAAGAATGGCATGGACTGTGAAGGGAGGGAGACTCCAGGTCTACATGGATGATTATCTCTTCTTTCGGGTGTTAAAATAAAAACTGTGATGCCGTTCAAGACATTTCTATAAAAGTCCTGCTAATAATCTGTGGAACTGATTTCAGTTCCTCATCTTATTGCTTTCTGAGATCGAACAAAAGAAAAACAGTAATAAACTCTCAGAAGCTTTGGAAACGTACAGCCCCTTAAATAAAACATAACACCCACGCTTTCAAAAAAGCCCAGGCACTGTCACTAAATAATCTCAGTTATGGGGTTATTTCAGGTGAACCAGGACTTTGACTCTACTATTCCCATCTTCTCCCAAAGCAGCAAAATTCCAGTGGATCTCTACACTCCTTCAGCCAAGATCCTGGTCACTTGTTCAAAAAGTATCCAGTTGAAAAGCCTCTTTGAACTTGGTAGGGGTCCATTTTATTATCGTTATTATAAAACTTTTGAGAAGAATGTGGCTTGCTTGGTATTTTTCTCAGGCCCACGTCTGAAGTTTAAGTAAAGGAATACAATACCAGTGTCTTTTTAAAGGTGCCAGATTTATCATCAGCATTTGTCTTGGCAAGGAAACACACACACACACACACACACACATGCACACGCACACACGCATACATCCAGACAGCCATAGTGGTCTTCTCAAAAGGGAAAGAGCCTGTCCCTGTAGTTTAGACTGTTTGCAGCTGGGAGCATAATATGGTAAAATGAAGACTGCATATCCCCCCTCACCCTTTCAGGCAGCCAAAGAAATCTTTGTCCAGCCCAGGTGTTGGCTGTGTCCTCTTCACTGACATCCTGTCTTGAATTATTCAGGCTCATTCATTATGTATCCCACACAGACACAATTAAATCGTTAACTTTCCCCTCAAGAGAGCAGCAGAGCCCCCAGGGACTGGGGGACAGTAGTGCTCCTCAGGGCACAGAGCCGCCTGGTGGAGCTGATGGGAAGGGGAATGAATGGTTTGCCAAGAGGCTCTGGGCTGGGGGGATGGGGGGGCCTCTCTGCTCTGGAAGTCACAACTCCACTGCCCTGCCATGTTCCTTATTTGACCGCAAAAGCAGCTCCCATGGAGATTTCCAGAGAAGAGGAGCTGAGGAAGTACTGAGCATTTTGAATTCAGTTTAGGGGCCTGCATAAATTCCCCGAGGAGCTGCAAACCCACAGACAGACATTTTATCTCTGTGATGAGCCTGCATTTGGTTCCATTAGGTAGGAAGCTGTGAATGAACTCCAGATCCCCACCAAAGAGACTTGGCTGGGGGAGGAGAGGTGGGGGAGGGAGAGCCTGCAGAGTCTCAGCCTTGTATCTTCTGAAGACCAGCAGTGAGATAATAACTAAGGATTTTTTAACTCAAAAAAGTATGGTTTTTTGCTACTGTTCCTTCTCAGGATCTCAGACAATAGCGGGTGGCTTATACAGAAAGAGCTATTGCCAAGATGGTTCAGAGCATCTCTAGGAAATGAAATGCTGAAATTATAAACCAAGGTAGGTGTGTATTGGGAGCAAGAGGGTGAGAGAGGGAATCTTCCTTCCCTTTGCACATCCTCTTGTCCTGATTCCTTACCACTCAGGGCCTGGAACCCTTAGGTTGAAGACCCGCTCTGTGTACCAACCAAATCACTTATTTGTCCCTGTCCAGCCCTGCTGGGAACTGACCAAAGGCAATCTGGTGGCAGTTTATAGATTCTTTGTGGTAGATAATGGTAGGTACCAGGAAGTTCAAGGTGGGAAAGGTTTAATTATTTTCCCCATAAACTCACTAACCAGTTATAATCAAACTAGCTGTCAGACCAAATCTGTCACACACACACACATACACACACACACACACACACACAGATATTAGTGTACACAATTGTTGGCAAGTTGCACAAAAAAAAAAGCTCAGAGGACCTGTTCTTTGAGCTCAGGGACATCTCAGTGTTGATCCTTTAAGAGGATCTGGGTCCACCTTCTAGAAAAGATTTACTCAAGATAGACATGACAATGGTCCACTGTCAGAACTCAGTTATCCCTATGGTTGGCCCCACGTCCCTATTTCCTCTAAACTAGCCTCTTTCTCAATTGAGGCAATTTTGCCCCCACGCCCAGGGGACCTTTGTCAATGTCCAGAGACATATAGGGGTTGACAAAACAGAAGGGGAGGAAGGAGAGTTTTCTACTAGCATCTAGAGAGAAGAAACCAAGGATGTTATTAGACATCTTACAATGGACAGGATGGCCCTCACAGCAAAGAATTACTTGACCCCAAATGTCGGAAGTGCTGAGGTTCAGAAGCCCTGCTCAAAGCCAATAACTGGACATAAGGCCTTTTAGCTGTTAATTCTTGGTTGTCAACCCTGATGTAAAGCTACTGCCTTTGCCGAATCCTTATGCCCTCTAACCACAAAGGTGCAGAGGTCTTGAAAATATTTGAGCCAAGTCACATCTTTCAAATGCTCTAAGTCAATATCCCTTACAAATATCTCTTATGCTGGTTAATAAACTACTAATTTACAGACAGACTGGTAAATAGCTAACGTCTGGCATTGAGCGAGATTTGGTGACAAACATGCTTGCAATATCCACATCCCGAGTTTGTTTTTCCTGATACATTCCCAGCAACCACACATTAAGTGTGATTCTCTGACTAAAATGATAGTGATATGTAGGATGAACTATTCAGAGGAGTAAATAAGTTAGTGCATGAAAAGGTCTTAGAATGGTGCCCAAAATGGTAAGCTGTCATTATTTATTATTAATGTAGCATATGAGAGAAGGAAAGTTAGAGAAATTCGTGTCACTCTCTCTCTCTCTGTAGGTGGTGTTCTGAGTTCAGGATATAAGGATTTTTTTTTTAATTAAAAGTAGTCAAATCACTAACATGTCCAGATAAATAATTTCACTGGAAAGCAGAAGCTAGAATAAAGAATTCTTAAGATTTCAAGCACTTGTTAGAGACATGAAAGTTTATTTGCAAAAGTTAGATAAATCCAAATCATGAGACAGGATTTAGAGGAAGACTGTCTAAATGTCTAAGCTGAAAGAATGGTGGCTTCCTTGGAAGCCAAGCTTGGGGCCCTGTAGAACCTGCCTGATTTAAAACCTTATCTTGACCTCATATTCTTGGCAAAACTCCTTTTCAAAGGAAAAATTTCAGTATACACAGAAACACCCAAAACGAACTCAGGACACCTGTTAACTATGAGTGGAGGCACTTAAAGTAACTGGCATAGATTCTCCCTCCCGGTCCACATTCTGGTCAGGCAAAATCAAACATTTAGCTTTCACTTTTGCATGACGTATCATCCTACACACACCTCTCAACACATGTCCATTAGCCGTAAATGGTCCCAAATGTGGGCCTTTCTGAAGTGATAACAGCAGAGCTATTAAAACAGTGACAGATCCTAAAAATATCTGCTACTCCATCCCCTCCTTCCATTGCACCCTCCCACCCCATTTCCTACCATCTTGAATAATTTAACTTCTCTCATTTGCTGGCAAATTAAAACTGATTTGTCTTGGCTTATTTACCTTGCTTATCAAACAAAGAGTAAACATGCTGGTAAACCAAATAGCAGCTAGAAAAAAAAGATACATGATTAAAGGGGTGTTAATCATATTTGACTCTTTTCCAAAATAGTGCTCATGGAGAACCTAGATTTAAAACCACTACTTGCAAGAAAAAAATATTCATATCTAGCAACATCCAATGTACTTTTAGAGTTATAAAATGTTTAAACTGGAATGATTATTGGAATACAAAATAGTCCAACCACTTCTCATCTGTGTCTTCATTCATGCATTAGTTCATCCAGTGTTTACTGAGTACCTGCTATAAGCCAAGCATGTACCAAGCTTCGGGAGCATAAAGCTAAGCATAAAGCTAAGAAGCTAGACGAATGAACTAGCTAGAGCAGAAGTCAGCAAACTTCTTCTGTGAAAGTCAGAGAGTAAATATTTTTGGCTCCACAGACTGTCACAGCTACTCAACCTTCCATTTTAGTACAGAAGCAGCCATAGACAATCTGTAAACAAACAGGTATGACGGTGTTCCTATAAAATTTTGTTTATAAACACTGAAATTTGAATTTTATATAATTTTCACGTGTCAAAAATAATCATTCTGGGATCCCTGGGTGGCTCAGTGGTTTAGCGCCTGCCTTCGGCCTGGGTGTGATCCTGGAGTCCCGGGATCGAGTCCCATGTCGGGCTCCCTAAGTGGAGCCTGCTTCTCCCTTTACCTGTGTCTCTGCCTCTCTCTCTTTCTCTCTCTGTGTGTGTCTCTCATGGATAAATAAATAAAATCTTTAAAAAAATAATCATTCTTCTTTTGGTTTCTTTTCCCCAACTACTTCAGCATGTAAAAACCAACTCACAAAATGTACAAAACCAGGCAATAGAAATGTTTGGCATATAGGCCGTAATTTATCAATTGCTGGTCTAGAGGGGGAAAAATACAAGAAATCATAACTTCCTAACTGGTAACCTGAATAAGGTAAAAAAGAAAAAAAGGATTGTGATTAGATACCCATGTGAGCCTAAAATTTCTTTTTTTTTTTTTTTGCTCATGTGAATGATATATTTTTTTAATAAATTAATTTTTATTGGTGTTCAATTTACCAACATACAGAATAACACCCAGTGCTCATCCCATCAAGTGTCCCCCTCAGTGCCCGTCACCCATTCACCCCCACCCCCCGCCCTCCTTCCCTTCCACCACCCCTAGTTCGTTTCCCAGAGTTAGGAGTCTTTATGTTCTGTCTCCCTTTCTGGTATTTCCCACACATTTCTTCTCCCTTCCCTTATATTCCCTTTCACTATTATTTATATTCCCCAAATGAATGAGACCATATAATGTTTGTCCTTCTCCGATTGACTTACTTCACTCAGCATAATACCCTCCAGTTCCATCCACGTTGAAGCAGATGGTGGGTATTTGTCGTTTCTAATGGCTGAGGAATATTCCATTGTATACATAAACCACATCTTCTTTACCCATTCATCTTTCGATGGACACCGAGGCTCCTTCCACAGTTTGGCTATTGTGGACATTGCTGCTAGAAACATCGGGGTGCAGGTGTCCCGGCGTTTCATTGCATCTGAATCCTTGGGGTAAATCCCTAAGAGTGCAATTGCTGGGTCGTAGGGCAGGGAGCCTAAAATGTCTACTGGAAGTGAAAGAATAAAGGAAAGTAAACCTTCACTTAGCACCTTTTGTTTCCTAAAATCATATCAGCATCTCAGGTGCTGCTGTGCCACTCTCTACCTCCATCCCCAAGTGAGGTCCAGTGGGTTTGAGATCATCCAGGTAATTAAGGAGACTTGTCTCAAGACAGAAAAATCTTAAAGAGTTTGGATAGCATCTGATACCATAATGAACTGGGAATATGGAGAATATAATATGAATGAAAAAATTTAATTGTCTTGGGGGTTTCAGAATTTTCATCTTGACCATGGAATCAAAGACCTGGGGGAAGATCTTATGATTGATAAGCAGTAGGGTAATATGAAATGTATTCAAATTAGGAACATAAAGAAGTGGAATATCTCCTCAGGAGGGGTTACAGAGATTTGGGGATAGAGAGTAAGATTTGAAATAGGTCCCAGTAGGAAATGTTTAAGGTGTGCCTGGAAGATAAATGAAAACTGACTGTGGTATTTTCAGCAATGATAATAGCCTAGTGATTTGGTATAACTCAGATAGGTCAGCCTTTCTGGAGTGAGTACATGTGACCAAAAGTTAGAGGAAAAGTGGGCTTAGAGGCAAAGCATTAAGGGTCTTCAGTAATAGGACATCCGAATCAGAGGAGAGATCCAAGAGGGTTTCAAGCAGGAGAAAGGCATGATCAGATCAGATCTGTGTTAATATGGTTAACTCTTGTCACAAGGTAGAGAATGGCATCAAAGACGGATCAGAGACATGACAACTTGCCCAAGGTCAAAGAATTAATAAGAGGAAAAGAAACATACACATACATACCCACGAAAAATTAAAAATAGAAGCTTCTGATACCTCTTCTAGCACATTCCGTTGATAAGATTTGGTATGATTCTCCAGCCTTGATCACAAAGAAAGACCTTCGAGTAAAAGATGATAGTGCTGATTCACTCTCTATAAAGCACCCACTTTGAATTATTTTTCTGAATAGCCAAATATATTTGACAAGAGCCATGTCTTCTTGAACTCTCCTCCTAGCTGATAACAGCATTCGTTTTTTTGGTTTGTTTGTTTCTTTTTGCTTTTTTTTTCTGTTATATGTATTTTGATAACAGCATTTGACTATGAAGTGACTATTAGAAAAAAACAAAGAACAGCAATCTGCCTGCAAGTCAGACCTACTCCTGATGCCTTATACACACCAGCAATAGTCACTGTGAAAAATTCGGGGATTCTAGGAAAAGCATTTTAATGTTAATCATTCTTTAATTGTTGTCTGTTCCCTTCATAAATGTGCTTCTTTATCTGCCATCTGAATTGAGGATACAGGGTATGAAAGCTAAAGAGAAAGCGCACTGAGTATGCACCTCCCCATGCCTTTATGTATTTTTGTTACATAAGTTCTTTCTGTATTTTGTGTCATGAAACCTTTAAAATATTGGTAAAGTTGACAACCAAATTCATTCTACTCCATCCCCAGCATTGGGCTAAGTCAGAGTGGCTTGGAAGATGTTGAAGAGAGGGAGCTGGTGATCGGAGGAGGGTTCCTCTCCAAGGGATGACAGGAGGCAGTAGCTACATCAGAGCAGCGGGCAAATCAGGCTGTCCTTATGGAAACAGAAATCCAAAAGTCTGCATCAAGAGGAGAAAGAATTCAAACCTCAGTATTCATCGTTAGCTCTTTATCTGCTCCATATAAAAAGAATAAAGGGGAAAAAAAGAATAAAGGAAGAAAATGTGACCTGAAGCACAAGTTAGAACACTTTCTTTTCTTTTTTAATTTTTTTATTTAAATTCAATTTAATTAACATACAGTGTATTATTAGTTTCATTCATGAGAGACACAGAGAGAAGGTAGAGACATTGGCAGGCTCCTTGCAGGGAGCCTGATGCTGGACTCGATCCCAGAACTCTGGAATCACGCCCTAGGTCAAAGGCAGGCTCTCAACCACTGAGCCACCCAGGCAGACTATTAGTTTCAAAGGTAGAATTTAGTGATTCATCAGTTGTATATGACACCCAGTGCTCATTACAAGTGCCTTCCTTAATGTCCATCACCCAGTTACTCCATCTCCCTACTCACCACCCCTCCAGCAAACCTCAGTTTGTTTCCTAAAGTTAAGAGTCCCTTATGTTTTGTTTCCCTCTGTTTTTGTCTTATTTTACTTTTCCTTCCCTTCCTCTATGTTCATCTGTTTTGTTTCTTAAATTCCACATATGAGTGAAATTATATGGTATTTGTCTTTCTCTATCTGACTTATTTCGCTTAGCACTATATCCTCTAGTCCTATCCCCATCATTGTGAATGGCAAAATTTCAGTCATTTTGATGGCTGAGTAATATCCTATTGTCTATATCTATATCTATGTGATAGATGATAGATAGATAGATAGATAGATAGATAGATAGATAGATAGATAGATAGATAGATAGATATTGCACATCTTCTTTATCCATTCATCTGTTAATGGACATCAGGGCTCTTTCCATATTTTGGGTATTGTGGAAATTGCTGCTATAAACACCGGGGTGCAGGTGCCCCTTCAAATCACTGTGTTTGTATCCTTTGGATAAATCCCCAGCAGTGCAATTTCTGGGTCATAGGGTAGCTCTATTTTTAACTTTTTGAGGAACCTCCATACTGTTCTCCAGAGTGGCTGCACCAGCTTGCATTCCCACCAAAAGTGTAAGAGGGTCCCTCTTCCTCTGCATCCTCACCAACATCTGTTGTTTCCTGAGTCGTTCATTTTAGCCATTCTGACTAGAATGAGGTGCTATCTTATTGTGGTTTTGATTTGGGTTTCCGTGATGCCAAGAGATGTTGAGCATTTTTTCATGTGTCTGTTGGCCATTTGTATGTCTTCTTTGGAGAAATGTCTGTTCGTGTCTTCTGCACATTTTTTTTCCTTTCTTAATTTAAATTCAATTAATTAACATATAATGTATTATTGGTTTCAGAGGCAGAGGTTAGTGATTCATCAGTCTTATGTAACACACAATACTCATTACATCACATGCCCTCCTTAGTGCCCACCACCGAATTACCCCAATCTCCATATCCCCCTCACCTCCAATGACCCTCAGCTTGTTTCCTATGATTAAGAGTCTCTTATGGTTTGTCTCCCTCTCTGATCTCATCTTGTTTTATTTTTTCCTCTCTTCCCCTATGATCTTCTGTTTTATTTCTTAAGTTCCACATATGACTGAGATCATAATAATTGTCTTTCTCTGATTGGCTTATTTCACTTAGCAAAATATCCTCTAGTTCCATCCATATCACTGCAAATGGCTAGATTTCATTTTTTGTTGGCTGAGTTCTTTATCCATCCATCTGTCGATGGGCATCTGGGCTCTTTCCATATTTGGCTATTGTGGACATTGCTGCTATAATAATTGGGGGCTTCTGCACATTTCTTGACTGGATTCTTTATTTTCATGGTGTTGAGGTTGATAAGTTCTTTTTAGATTTTGGATACTAGCCATTAGGAGACTTTCTTATATTTTTAGAAGAAATATACGTCTGTGACATACTATGTAAGAGAGGGTTCTCACCAACTTTACAACAAACCCGCTAGCATCCCACCCCCCTAAGCTGATGCCTGTAAATTCTCCAAAAGCTGCCACCACATTTTTGATAAGACGTCAAGAGGAGAATCAAAAGGTAAGAAGCATCCTGAGGTCTCCATCTGCTTAGTCAGGAAAGAAAGATTTGTGGAAACTCAGTGTTATCTTCCTGCATCTCAGCCTCACTGGAGTTCCCCTACTGGAATTTTGTACATAGATAGACTGCCTTGTTTGAATAATCAAGAACCCCATAGATGATGGATATTTTTATTCCTACTTTACAGAATGCCCAGAATCACCTGGCTACAAAGTGGCAAAGTTAGCACCCCATCATTATTGTGTGTATGTCATAGGGTCATGAAGGAACACCCCACCAGGAGCCCAAGAAGCTGTGGTGGTCCATTAGTCATGTAGCCCATTGTTCTACATCTCCAATCAGAGAAATGGAAAAATTGCCCAGGGAAACTCCATCTGGAGGGCCACCAAAGCCAACTTGGACTTTGATTTCTCCCCTTCATTCACCTCACAGACACCCAGTCCCTTCTTCAGACCCAATGGAGCCTGAAGGTTTCAAATGAGCCATAGGAGGAAGGAGCATTATTAAGAAAATGGAAAACAGAGTGGATTCTGACCAAACGGCAACCCCTCCAAATGTAGTGTGTTCCAAAATAGGAACAATTGGAAAGTCAAAATAAGTGTGGAGAAACCCAGAAGTTGCAGGAAAAAAGTCTACATTTAAGAGAGGTTTGAGGCCATCAGGAATTTTCTATCACTGCTCACGTGTGGCTTACCCAGAGACATGGATGGGGCTAAGAATCTAAGATTATTTTAACTCCTGTCCAGACCTTTGTTTCTTCTAGACTTTATACATCTTGGAGACATGGGAGCGTGAACTAATCGACATGGAATTACTTACGATAATAGTTTCCAGAGCGATTACATTACTTTTGGATTCTAAACACAGGTTTTGTTTCTAAAAGAAAACTATATTGTTTGTTTCGAATACTTGCTTTCTTTTTTTTTTTAACACTTGTTTGGAGTTTCTCCATGGAAGGCGGCAGTAGCAATGTTATTTTTCCTGAATAAAAAGCATCCAAAGGGCCATTTAGCAACTTATCGTGCATAAGTACAGACACATTAATAAATATATGTGTAGTCCTACAGTCCCTACATTTCAGTGGGAAAAACAGAACATATTAGCTTGTAATGGTTTAGTTTACTTTGATTATCTTTTACACTGATTACTGGCTATTTTCTAACATCCAAATAATATATTTTCCGTGCAAGACATTTAGAAAATACAAAAAAAAAAAGTCACTCAAGTCATATAAATACTACTAAGAAATTATTTTTTTTCTTTTCTCTGTCTCAATAGTTACATAGATCTAAATATACAGATAGACATATATTATACATATATATTTTATGTACTATTTTTACCTAAAATGTCATGAATTTCATTCCTATTTTGATGACTGAACTAAAATCTACTGTATAATCTTGCATAAATGACCAATTTGAGCACATGTTGTTGACCACCTCTTTGCAGACAGATTCTTTATAATAGGATCTCAGATGTCGATTGTTGAGTTATAAAACACTTAAAGATACTAACACCTATTGCCAAAGTGCACTGTTTACACTTTCAAGTGGTTTATAAAATAACACTCCTCACAGCAGCCTTGATAGCATTGTTACCTATTCTTTCAAAATCACTTTTTTCAAAGGAGGTAAATATTTTTATCAGTGTTTCTTTAACAAGATTATTCCCTATTTTCTTTTCTTTTCTTTTTTTAAGATTTTATTAGTTTATGAGACAGAGAGAGAAAGAGAGTACAAGAAGGCAAAGCGGCAGACAGAGGGAGAGGGAGAAGCAGGCTACATACTGAGCAGAGAGCCTGATGCGGGGCTCTATCCTAGGACCATGGGACCATGGGATTATGACCTGAGCCCAAAGTAGACATTTAACTAAGTCCCCTAGGTGCCCTGAATTCTTTTCTATTTTCATTCACATTTGCATCTAGGGCAAGTCCTCATACTTCAATCAATGTGAATGGATTTCATGTGACATTGACATTGGCTCCCTGGGATGTTTTCTGCTCCTCAGATCTGATTGTCTATTTGGTGGGTCCTTGAAGAGACCAAGGCCAAGCTCCCAATTTAAGTTCTCTAAATCCCCAAGGGGCAGAAAAGTACCATGAGGAAAAAAATATCATTACATCCACGTGGGACAACGAACTTCCTTCTGTTCTGTGACCTCGAACAGCCATTTTAACCCTTGTCATCTGTTCTGCTGGTTTGGAGCCCTGGGAGGCTGGATAGGAGAGTCTGCAGATTGTTCAATCACTCATTCATTTTATTTGCAATCTCAAAAGCCATGCCTGTGTGCAGGAGGGACTTGGCAAATGTTTGACACCATGACTCTTTCCTGCTACTTGATAAATTCAGGATCTGGTAGTAGAAACATACGTATAAGCCAATAATGCCATGTGACAAGTGCTGTCAGAGATGTGGCGCTGTGTGTCTCACACACAGATAATATAATAATCCAGCTACATGAGAAGGGGATTGGCTGTGAAGATGAGGCTAAAGGAGCTCTCTTGCAGAAAACACAGGATATGCAGAGACCACAGTGTTCCAGAAGCTCTGCATTGTTTGGGGTGAACAGAATGTAAAGCTTAGGGTCAGAGAGTAGATGGAAATAAGACTGGAAAGAAGCAGGAAGAGAAGGCAATTAGGATTCTTACTGCTCATGCTAAGGAACCCGGATTTCTCCCAGAGATGACTGGAAGCACCTGATAGATTTGAGCAGCAGGGTTGAAGTTTCCTCTGCCACCAGCCCACAGAGTGGGTAAGAGGGAAAAGTGATTGGAACCTGGGGGTCACGTAGAGCTGAGTTAGTCAAGGTGGCTCCGTTGACAGACGACATACAAAATAATGGATAAATAGAAGAAGCTTGTAGTAGGTGGGTGGGTAGGTAGACATGGCTTAGGAGAGAGATAGGCAGATAAAGAGTGCGGTGTTAGATCTTGCACTTACCTGCGAGTTATAGGGAAAGACAGCGTAACCTACCAACGTCAAATGAAGCAAGACCAATCTATCCAAGCCAATATGGATGATGATAGCTAATAATGAGAGCTGCCTAAGTTTCCTACATGTTCATAGTGCTGAGAGCTGGATAATGAGATTTCAGTGATTTTTAATTACTTTCTTTTTTTATATGTATTTTGCTTTATATTATCAACCATATAAGCATTATTTTATGTGTTTTTAATAGTCCTGCAATGATGTATGTATACCATCAAAAATGTCAGTTTTGTAAAACCTAAAGCAAAGAGGAAAATAATTTCGGCTGCCATTCGTAGTATCTACTGGTAGGTTTTACACAATATCCAGGGCTTTACATGTGTTTCTAATCCTCCTGACAGTCCTGTGAGGTACTTGCTACCCTCAGAAAAAGGAAGGAACTAGTCTAAGTGCACAGACTAGTGTGGTAGATTACAAAACCTAATTCTCTACCCCTCCTTGTATCCACAGCCTTGGCAATGTGACTCTTAGGCTGTTCTCACTAAGAAGTTGAGTCTGTTTCCCAACCTCTTGAATTTCAGCTAGTCTTCTGACTTTCTTCAGCTGAGAGAATATGGAAGGTGTGATGTGGTCACAGTTCAGAGCTTGGACTTTGAGATCCATTGGACACCTGTACTCTCTTTACCTCCATCACACCACTAAGGCCAGGCTAGAATGCTGGACAATGAGAGACAGTGTCCCAGCTGCATCCATCATCCCAGCCAATAGCCAACCAACTATTAAACATCAGACATGGGAACAAGGCCATTGTAGGCCAGTGTGATGCAGGCTGACCTGCAAACTGACAAGACGACTCCTGAGTAAGCCCAGCCAGGATCAGGTGAACCGACCAAAATCAGCAGAACTGTCCAGCTGACCCATATGTAATGGTTGTTGCTTTGTGACACTTAGTTTGGGGCATTTTGTTATGTATCACTGATACGATAGAAAGTGGAAGAGCTGAGTTTTGAACCAGGTCTAGGCTTCTCCATGTGTCTTCAAGGCATCCTCTGTCTCCATTATGGAGTTAGTGATCTCTCTGAAGCTTCATGCCTAATTCTCTTTCCCTGCCTCTCCTCCACAAGTGCTTTTAATTGGAAAGCACGCATTCTGTCTCCTTCCAACATCTAGTTTGGGTCACTGTATTTAAATTTGCAGACTGCTCCAGGACTGCCAAGCGTGTTATGTTTCGTTTTGAATAATTTGTTGATATGATTAAGTTGCTGGAATGGAGAGTCTCTATACCTTGATTCACTAATAAAATTAGGATGCACTTAAGAATATATTTTAAGAATATATGCCACCCTCATATATTTCACTTGGTTTTATATTTCTATTACTACAAGGTTAAAAAAAGTATCATCATACCTATTTTACAGGTAAAACAAACAAAACAAACACAAATCAAGACTAAGATAGATATAGAGTACTTGTCTGGGATCAAGCCGCGAATCAGACACCCTGTCTGCAAGCTCAGCCTGACCTTACCACCAGACCATGAAATCTAGAATCTGACCCAGAATTATTTAATCCAGCTGTGAGTCTTAGGAGGCCATTTAACATGCTGGCTTTCTAGTTAAAAATAACAATCCATTTCCTATTGGATTTCAAACACTGCTGGTTTAACCAGGACTCTTCATTGTCCCCAGAAGTATAAGGGAAATGAATCAGCCCTCAAAGAGTATAACCTCCACGAGGGCAGGCCATTGTCTGTTCCCTTTGCCACTGGGTCCCCAGTGCAAAGAAGAGGCATACAACATTAGTAAACAAGTGCTAAATTCTTAAAATACTCACTTAATCCTCACACACTCTTATTTCTTGCAAATTCCCTTCTTTTACAGACGAAGCATTAAGATTCAGACTTTTAGATCTTTTTCCTGAAGGAACTTGGAGAATGAGTGGCCGAGTCAAATTTTGAATCCAGGATTGTTGAGGTCAAAATGCATGCATTTTTTTAACTCCTTTTTTCTTCCCCAAATAACAGACATGCGAGCCTGACAAGATAATCCCTAGGGTTAGATTTCTATGAGTAGCCTCAAGCCGCTATCTCTACCAGTGATTAAAAATGAGGAATCAGGCTTCATTCAGCTAAACCAGAATAAACATAGTAGACATTAATTTAAAAGAGACTTCCAGATTGTTAAATATTTGAGCCATCAAGGTATGCTGCAAATTAAAATGGGATTTTCTGATTTATGGTTTGACTCCACAGGGAAACAATTCTGTAGGTGACCACTGCCGACGTGATTGCACCAGGGAATTTGTGTGATCATTTCACAAAGTTCCAGAGCATGACTGTAAGGGCCAGATCATTCACATTTTGCCTTTTGATTTGCTCTTCATCCAGGCCTTTCCTAACATAGCGTGAACACAAAGGTCAATTTCCTGCAGTCAATTTGAAAAAGGCCAACTCTCAATTAACTTTGCAAAAGAGGTCAGAGGTGATGTGGAGAACTAAAACCCACAAGTAATGTAAAACACCCATTTCAGCTCTGAGCTCAAATAGCCACCTCTAACCAAATGCTGATCGGAGCTGCTAACCAGGAATAACACAGATAAATTTGCAATCTGTTGCTCAAACCTCATCATTTCTGCTACCTACCTTGGGTGGACATATCAATAAGAGAAAAGTTGTAAGACTAGCAGCTGGAGAAAGAAGGAGAAAACAGAGAAAGGGATACTGGCACAATAGGCAAGCTAAATATTATTAAAGTAATTTAGAATGTATTAGATTCTTTCCTCCAACCTCGAATAGACATGCAAGTTTTCCCACTCACTTTTAATTGCCCTCCCACCCCAGCTGATGAACCAACATTTCTGGCCAAGCGGAAGACTCTGAACCATTGAGACACTATCCTACTCTCTCACACTGTGGAGTGGCCCCTTGAATCCAAACCAGACATGGAAAGCCTTGCTGTGGTCTACCAAAATTCAACCCCAAATGCTTACTAAGCCCTTAACTGTTGACATGGGGCAATATCAGGGACTCCTCAGTATGCCATGCTCTCTCGGGAATGGTTTGTTCAGCCTTGTTGAGTAAGGGACACAAAGCCAAGGGGGATGGGGAGTCCGTATAAAGGCACCATTCCACCTTTGATACAAATCCCTGTAATCAAAACCATATTTGGCCCGCTCAGTCTTACTTCCAAACTCCCTCTGAGACGCTATAAACATTGGCAGACAATGCTTACAATTAAGGTGGAACACGTTCTCATAAATGTTTGTTTCTGTCTGCTAATTGTTTTAGTGACTAGTAGACGATGTCTTGTGGTCAGCCTGGAGAACAACAGCAAGGATCCCTAAATCCCCACCGAGAAGCAGCTCAGGAGAGTGGCACGATGACAGTGCTGGACTATGCAGCTGCAGCCTTGGGAAGCGTAGAAAGATGGAGGTTAGGATATGTTTTCCAGCCTTAATTGTCCAAGCGTGGGCTCGGGGTAACGGTGACATGATCAAGCTTCCCCCTCTTGCTATAAAGAAACACTGAGAGACTGTGTGCATTGTTGTCTTTCAATACCAAGGGGGGAAGTGGGCGAAAGAAAGTAAGAGTGTTCTGGCACCAGAATAATTTCTCCATTACCTCAATTAGTTCCAATGATGTGGAAAAGTTCTGTCTGGAGAAATCAAACTAAACGTAAAATCACTGAAGTGCCGGTGGTGGCGGCGGTAGGTGTTGATACAGGCATTAGTCAGCAATACTGATTGCAATGAAGTCACTCAAATAGCCCTGTCGCTGGAACCGGGGCAGAGAAATAAACTCATTAGATCACCCCCTTTAGTGAAGCATGTGGTTTTCAATGTGGCACCAACGCAACCTGGCACCCACCACAAGATTTAGCTGTCTGCCCTTGGAAGGCACAATTTACTAAGGTGTCTGGTAAAGAAATCTGGATAAGTTATTATTATTTTCTACAGAAACATAAATAAGTCCCCTTTCTTAAGAGCCACATTAGCCCTTAGTTATGAGATGTTGAATTTTCTTTAGAGAAGTAACTGGCTCTTTGCAGCTACAGAGCCCAGAATGGAGACAACTAAAAGGCAGAGACTACAGGAGATTTGGGTATTACACAGGGAAGACTTTATAATGCTTGAAGCTGGTCATAAGGTTCTCATGTGGGGATAGATACTAAGCTCCCCATTGGGAGTTCAGTTCAGAGAAGACTGGGCCACAACCCTCCAGGGGTAATATAGGGAGAGTCCTTGCACTGAATGGGTCATCGAATGATTTAAAATTTCTTTCTCGAGTTAAGATCCAGCTAGCAGAAGGAGAGGAGAGAATAAATAAAAGCCATTAAGAAAAAAAAACCCTCTAGATTCTCAAAATATAGTCTGTCATATACAGAGTTATATTAAAATCATGTTTTCCTTAATGTTTGAAAGAATCGATAAAAATGGAGATGCTCTGCGATGGGTTGAATGACTTTATCACTAGTAAATTTCTTCCAGTCTAATGATAATCTTCTTCAAGCACTTCTTTTGATAAAAGGTTGATGAGCACAGCATGCAAATGGATGTATGACTAGATAGGTAGGTAGGTAGTAGGTAGGTAGATAGATAAATAGATAGTCCACTTCCCTGTGTGGTTGATGAATTTATTATACCCACTACGGAAAAAAAGCTGACTTAGGTATTATTCCCAGGTTATATAACTGAGGAAACTGAGTCTCTAAGAAGTTGAATAACTTGCCCCAAATCACATAGCTTAAAAGTGATAGAAGCAGGATTAAGATAAAAAATGGAGTCAGTCCCAGCTCCATCCACCCTCTCAGGCTTCTTTGCAAATCCTAGTCAGGGCATGGCTTATCCTGCTTTGAATGACTTGAATGTTAAGTCAAGGAGGGGTAGGGGCCCCTATTTCTTTATCATTGTGTAGAGATGGTAACTAATCAATGATTGATAGGAGAATTTAAAATGTCTCCTCAAAATGATTTCCCCTTTTTCAAGGTGACGGGGTACATACCAATCTAACTACTGACAAAGCTGGAATTTCACACCCCACTAGGAAGCCAGAGCCACTTGGCTTCAGCCCAGTCCCTGAAAACTAGAAGAGTAGTTAACAATGGCATGAGCCCCCAGGGCATATTGTTCAGAGAGCCAAGTTCAGAATTATTCATGACTATGTTGGAACCTCAATGACTAGAAGCAACCTCTTCTCCCAGCAAGTCTAAAATTTTATAAGATAGATGAGAGTGATGAAAATATTACTCCTCCACATGGGGATTTCAGCAACATGGAGGTGTTTTTGAAAATGCTATTTGAATTTTCCGGTTCCTGAAAAGAGGCTGGCTTTTACAGCTCACCATAGACTAGGGCCCCATGCAGGAATCCAAGTTAGAAAGGGTCCCTCATCTGTGGTTTTTCCTCTGATTCCAAACTTTGTGTTCATGTATGTTTGTTCATCCAACTAGTCTTCATAATGCGATCTTTCAAATTACAAAAGGCAAGTCTTTATAAGTGAAGACAATAGTTAAATAACCATTCTAATGTACGCCCCTGCAGAGAAAATTCCATATAGCCCACCAAGAAAGGGCTATTTTAATTAGTGTTTAAACTGAAAACTTGATTACCTACATTGGTGTTGGAACAGGAATTGCAAAAAAAAAACAAAAAGCAAAAAACAACAAACAACAAACAAACAAAAGCTGCAGACAAACTGGAAACATCAGACCAGGTTTTGATTATCATGTCCTCACATACCAGCTCTTTCCCTACAGTCATGGTGAGGGCATCACAGCATATTTCATTATAGATATTAAAGTATCTTAGGCTCTTTTTACTCTTTTTACATTGGTCTCATCACCCCCTAAAAATTGTAAACAAGAACCACATCATCATGAAGAGCTTGGACTGACTCCGTGAAAGAAGAACCTAGAATCAGTCCACAATTCTGCTTCAGTGTGATCTTGAATAGATGATTTAACCTCTTGGAGTGTCCACAGTAAGGATTATAATGCACCTTTCAACCTTCCATCAGGTTGTGGAAAGTAATAAATGGGATACTTATTAAAAATCACCCAGCACAGTGCCTGGCACAGAGTGAAGGCTGGTACAAATGTACACTATTAACATGGTTATATTCTCGTCTGCAAATAGTTTTGTGTTGAACACTTAGTAGAAGCTCAATATAAAAGTAATAATTTGTAACACCAGGGAGAGACAATAATCACAAATTGCACTACACTGACTATACGGCAGAGTAATTCCAGGAATTTTAAATTATTTTGTTTTTTAAAAAGTGTCTCCCTTGTTACGTAATCCTTTCCCTGCCTTTCTTGTTTCCCTATTTTATACTTTGCCCAAAGAATCATTTAGTGTTCCAAAGTATTAGACTCTTATAGGTATTCAGAAGCCCCAGGAGAAATGGAATACATTTACAGACCCATAAACATCTAAATTAGCGCTATAAATGGGAAATATAGTCTATAGTTGGAGAGTGCCCAATACATAATATGTTGTGGCATAGAAGAGACTTCCTTTTTGGTGGCTGGAAAATCTATTTGCTCTAAGTATTCAATTTTAAAATGGATAATAAAAATAAATAATAGGCATGCTTCTGCTTAAATTGCACCTTTCATGGGAGATCTCAAAGAGTTTTTCAACTGTTAATTTATGACCCCTGGGGAAAGCGAGGTGGCAAGTAATATCTTTTTTCCTCAAATGGAGAAACAGACATAAAGAGGCCCAAGTGACTTGTCCAAGGACATAAGGCGGGCCCTGGCTTCAAGTAAACCATCCTAAGGAAAACACAAAGGCAAAGATATTCTCTTTAAATGATTAAAACCTGTATTATTTGCCTATAAAACCGGAGATGAATGCTAACGTGGGTTGTGTAACCATCATACAACCCACACTATTTTCATTAGTACATCAGCTATCTATTTCTGCAAACTACCACTAAAACTTAATAGTGTGTATTGGTAAATATTTATTCTTGTTCATGTAGCTGCAGGTTGGCTGGGAGTTGAGTCTTTAGGCTGGGCCCAAGGCTGAGCTCAACTGGACTGCCCAAGATGAAGGTTAAGTCTGGATCTTCTCCCTGTGTCTATGTGGAGCAGGCATCCTGCCAGGGCATAATCATCTCATGGCAATGGCGAAGGAACAAGAGGCCCAACCCCAACCACATAAGTAAACCATGCCATTTCTGCTAATCCTCACAAGGCATGGATTTCTATTAATCCATACAAGTCAATGACTGAGCTCAAAAGGAAGGGTGGGGAAGGATACTCTCCCCTATCATGAAGCTGAAAAGACACATGGCCATATCCCCAATTTAATTTCCTTGAAAGTATACTCTCCGCCCCATGGAAGTGAGAGAAGGGAGTGAGTACTGTCACATTGTAATATAATCTATTACAATCAGCATTTATGATTGTTAACATTTCAGACATTTCGTATGGGCTAATCTTTAAAACTCTGCCTGTTTCACATGCTTCTGTAACTTCTACTGGACCACTGACCTGATCCTGGCCTCCAAGGGTGCAATTTAAATAAGACAACAAATACTTCTTGTCATTTACTAGTATCTCCTTGGTATCTAATTAAAGAGACAAATCAGATTTAAGAGGAAATTGCCTAATAAAAAAATAATCCTGACTTACTTTGATGAAATCATATGTGGTGGATCAATGAAAAAAAAAAGTGAGCTTCTTTGACCCTATTATTGAGTCTATTCACAGACACTGTGAATAGAACCTGAGATTTCCAAGGAACCAGGAATGCTTGGCATCTATAAAAGGTGCAGTGAAATATCCTTAGCATATGGATGCTCATTGTAGATGAGATCCTGTTAACTAACAATTCTACCTCCACAATGCCTCAAAAGTCAAACACTCCAGGATGCCATGTGAGAATTCTTCTTGATTTGCAGCATCCTGCTGTAAATCTGAATTCCCCTCAAGTCATTTCATGCTACCACTGTACTCCTCCAACACTCAGTTTTTCTCAACCTAGACCAAAATTTCCAACTTGATACTCATTGACACATATTCTCTTTTTCCTCATGCTGTACAGAGCTTAAAAAAAAAAAAAGAGTGAGAGAGAGAGAGAGAAAGGATTAGGGTCCAGTCTAATCTGAGCATCCCACACAGAGATGAGATTTACGGGATTGTCATCATTTTAGACAATGAGTAATATGAGAAGGAGTTCAATGCATGGCAAGGCCCAAATGAGGTAGCCTGGATATAGAGGGCAAACAGGGAAAGCAGTTATCCCTTTGACACCTCTTTGAAGAACAGCTTTCTCTCCAAGGTAGCCAAGTCCTCTCACATCACTGCCAACCCCTGCCTCCAGGCTCTATCTGAATCACTTTCCTTTCTGGTTAAATCTGTGGATTCCTGTGGGGAGAAGAGTGGCTCCCACTGGCTCAGGACTATTTTTCCAGGTTATATATGTCACAATTTTCCATGCCTTTAACAAGACTCAATTAAAAATTAATCGGTCCAGCATGGCAATTTGAGAGGTAATTGTTTCTTTTCCTGACTCTGTGGCCATAGGCAAAAAGCACACCCAGAACCTAAATTAATCATCTAATTGGGATTTTTCCATACTCCAGCCACTCAGCCTTCCAGGGGTCCCAGCAATGTGCTGCCTGACCTCAGTAATTAGATTGCCCTAGTGTCCACTCTGTGGGCTTTGTGCCTTACTTTCCCTTCCAAGTCCCTTTAGTAAAATGGAAAATAGCCACATAGGCTGTTTACCTGGGCCCTCCTCAATGACCAACAGCCTTTATCTTCCGAAGAGGAAATACTAGAAACAGGAGGCCAGTTAATATATTCAACATGGTTTGTAATAGCAAAAGTTGGTTTCAACCTAACAGCAGTCCTGCATTGGTTAAATATAAAGTATAGTCTATTCATAGAACACGTAGAAATGCAGCTAAAAAAGAAGTAAGGAAATGCTGTGATTTCATAGGTCTTTAGGTCAAACCATACACATTCTCATTTAACATGTACAGCAATGCTGTGAGTTGTAAATGTAATTATCTGTTTAAAAAAAACAGATGAATATATTGAACATGAAAAGAAATGAGGTTAATGCCAGAGGTATTTGTGTTTGTTCATAGTAGCTAACACACACATGACTTTTACATTTAGTTTTTATATAAGACACACATTTTGTTGACTCTTCCCAAATTAAAGATTAATAGCATTGTTTGGGTTCTCTAGGCAAAGAAGGTAAAGGCCTGTATTTTATTATTTCATTTTTTAAACCTTGGCATGAGTTTTGCATTTTCCTAAAGGGGTGGTTGGAGAAATCTAAGTATCTTAGTTTTTCTTAAGTTTCTACCTGCAAAAAATTAATTGAAATGTTTCACCATATCCTTCCCATAAGCTTATCCATCATACACTAATGACCATAAATTAAAAAAAAAAGATTTGGAACTATATTTGTTTAAGTGGAAGATAATTCCTTACATAATTGATATTCAGAAGAACTGCCAACATTAGAGAGTCTCTTAAGATACGACTTCAGTTGTCTTCCCTTCACGACCATAAACATTTATCTTTATCACACAGTGAGTGAATGTTCTGAGTACATTCAAACTATAAATTTATATATATTTCTATTTATGAAGACTTCGGATCACCAAAGACATACTTGTCACCTGGTAGGTAATTAAGAAGTTAATTTTAATTGAATCAACCTGACCATATCCCTCAACTTCAAGCCAATGTCTTTACATGATAACAGTGACATATGTGTTTTGTGAACTATATAATATCATACAAATATTAGGCAAAAATATTGTAAATAATAATGGAACCTATGTATCTGTACTGGCAGTTAATAGTATAAAAGAGTTATTCTTACCTAACCATTAAGACTTTATCTGCCAGTGCAGCCAATCTCTTCACAACAGTAAATGTAGCATCAATGACACTTTTTATTTTTTAGGATTTTATGTATTTATTCATGAGAGACACAGAGAGAGGCAGAGACACAGTTCAAAGGGAGAAGCAGGCTCCCTGTGGGGAGCCTGATGCAGGACTCATCCAAGGACCCCAGGATCACAGCATGAGCTGAAGGCAGACACTCAACCACTGAGCCAACCCAGATGCCCTGACACCTTTTTCTTATGGCTTAATAGTTGTATGAAGTTGTGGCTCAGTCAGTTGGTTAAGCATCTGCCTTCAGCTCAGATCATGATCCCAGGGTTCCTGGGATTAAGCCCCCGGTGGGGAGTTCCCTGCTCAGTGGCGAGCCTGCTTCCCCCTCTCCCTCTGCTTCTCCCCCCTGCTTGTGTTCTCTCTTTCTCAAATAAATAAATAAAATAATATAAAATATAGTTGTATGAAGTTGATGAAGGGCATTGTTGTAATTTTTCTGGGAATACTTCTAGATGTGTAAAGAATAGTACCAATACTCTTTCAAAAATCTTTGGAGTATACTCCAAGGAAACGAATGAATAAATAGAAAAAGTGGATACATTTTTTTTTTCTGATACTTGAATCCTTACTTTGGAACTGTCAGTCCAAGACCCTAGTTCCATTAATAAAGGATCCCGGCTCTAGTATAAAACGATTTAAGCTATGCCTCTTCATCCCACTAGACACATTTTCCAAAAAGTTAATTCTGCTTTTAATAGACTCACTTCAATCTTTAATAAGACACACACTTAAAAAAAAAAAAAAGACACACACTTAATGCCTATACTGACAAAGAGCAGTAATATCGCACTTAACCTAATCATGATAGTCAAATGGTGCTGAGAAGTTTTGACAACATCTGCTTTACAAGTATATGGAAGGCAAAGACAAACCCAATTTTCAGTTTATCTGATTTAATGTGTTCTATAAAACTTCAGTGTTCACATCATCAGTTCACAGACCCTCTCTGAACATAATAAAGTTATTTACACAGCTGCTAATGGCATAGTCGAGGTAGAATTATTAGGATTCTCCCCAACTACCTGTGAATCATAACAGTCCCAGAGCTTTATTAGCTATCTCCAGGCGCAGCATCTCCCCAGGGAGAAGAATTTGCAGCAAGCAGGAAGCTCTGGCTTCTTCACATTCATATCATGAAAACTCAAGAGGGCTCCCGTAAGACCTCTGACCTTTCCTCCGTGGCTGAGGTTGCCTGGGGGGCTCTTTCTCATGGAGAAAGATCCACCAGCTTACTTTCCCCTCTCTCTTTCCTCCCAGCCCGGCAGCCTCACCTGTGATCACCCAGGGTAGGAAGAGACGAAAGCCCTCCCCGGGCTCTGATAACAGGGTTGCCTGACTGTAATTACAGGCTTTTGCTTCCCAGCTATCCAAATGACAGTCACAATCGAGCCTGAAACTCCTCAGTCAGATGGAATCAATTACTGAGCAAAATTGGGAGGTTAATTTTCCCCAGAATGAGATATGCCTTTTAGCTTTGCCATCTCTTTCACTCCAGCTGGTGGCTTATTTGGTTGCATTGTTCTCTGGCCACATGAACAAAGTTCCATTAGGAAGGATTTCCAAAAGAGTTGATTTGAAAAGGAAACTCCATCAGCCCCCAAACTCAATACATTCTGAATGGGGGAACTGTTATTAACTAAGCAGCATGGATGGCTAGTCACTAGAATTTACATTTGATGGACATGGAGTTAATCCAATAAGAAGAAATGGAATCTTCCAGTATAGTACCACTCCCTTCTTAGAAGTTCCCCTGGCTCTATGATAGCATGACCCAGCATTGAAAGAGTCTTCTCTTCCGGAAACTGCAATGAAAATAAATCATTTCCCTCATCTGAATAATTTTCTAAGTATGATGAAGCATCTCTTTAAAGACAAATAAAACAACCAGTATTCATCTTCTCCAAATGGAATTGCCTCTTCTGAATGGCCTAGTAAAAATGCTATGATAGCTTCCATTTAATCAGTGATAATTATAACAATGATAAGGATGGTATCAGTGACTAAAATTCAGTCTATACCGTGTTGCAGGAAATGCTTAATATTTCTCTATTAACTCCATCCCCTCAAAACTTCCCTAAACCAAGGCACTGAGATGTTGGATCACTTGCTCACGTTTACTTGATTGGTAAATAATAAAGCCAGACTCTAAACCCAGGTGACCAGATTCCAGAGCCCACAATTGAGAATCATGCTACTACATGATCATTGTCATGGATTTCAAAAGGGAGTACTCCCATCACTTCGTAAGTGGGGAGATTGAAGTATGGAGATATTAACTTGTTCGAGTTTATGTGTCTCATGAATTAATGAGACTGCTATTCTACATCATACCTGTCAGACTCAAAAGCCTCGACATATCCATTAAAACCCTACAGAGACTTTGCAAACAGCCACTTTTGCAGTCTTAGGTGACAGTTAACTAAAATCATTGGTGGCAATTATCAATTCTAACATAACTTGCATTCTTCTGTTCATCATCTTTAGGAGTATGGCTCGGTTGAATCGGTGGATTCATGTGATTCCTATAATAATATTGAATGCATTGCACTCCAAATCCCACATATTTGTTTCCCTTGTAGCATCTTTAAAAACTGTCACTCCATGAAGTACATACTTCGTCTGAAACCAGACTTTGAGAGTTGGAATAACTTGTAACGTAAGATCTTTGGAATTAAAATTTGGTGCCATTACTACTCCTGAAATTCAATATCCCCGTGATATCTGATAGATTAAAAGGGAGGTGATTCACTATTGGCCCTCAGTCTCTGAGTCAGAAAAGTGAACTAGTAATTGCTAGTTGTATGATATTTGTTAGAGGTAGAGCTTGGCGCATCAATTCAGTCATTTGGCAAAGAGTCACTGAGTTCCTCCTGCATCCCCGCGTGGTAGCATGGTAGCAGCCCTGACGAAAGCCTCAGAATAGCACAGACACTGTTCCCTGCTCTCACAGACCTCATATTCTACTGATAAACTAGGCCAACACATTTGCAAATGGCTTTTACATTTAGCACATGTTACGTAACGTGGTGGGGAAATAAATGGCAAATAAGTAGTGTTTTCTTCTTGCAAGTCAAATAAGTTTTTTCTTTCCCTAAGGAGTATACAATGCAAACATAGGCAATTAGGAATATATGAATGTGGCCAACAAGAAAATCTTCCAAACTGAAATGGAAAAAAAAGATAGTTTTTCTTTCCTTTTGGAGAATGTGAAGTGGGGGAGTGCTATTTACATTACGGCAGGACTCCGTATGGTTCATATATATGTTGGTGTATGTGGATCTTTCATTTCATGAAGAAAAGTTACTGCGAAGAAATATCAAGAATACAGATTAACAAGTACTGCTAATTTAAAACTGATTCTAAGTAAATGGAGTTTAAAAACTTCCGAAGTTCAAAAAGAAGAGTCATGAACTTATAGTTATATATTATATACCATAATTTATATATACATTATATATATGAACATATATACACAATTATAGAATTCATTGTGAGAATTTGATTCATCAGCATCATATCCTAGACCCCAGATTTCATAAAGCGAGGCTCACCTCTGTTTAAAATACATCTGGGGTGATACGATACTGAATAAGCTAGGAGGACATTCAGTTCTCAGTAGACACTGAGAAATAATGTTTTGTATAAGCCAAAAGAAACACACACCCACACACTTTTAGTACCCCATAATTTTTTTCAGATCTCCAGAACATGATTTCTGGATTCAGAAGGGGTAAGAGGCCATATGGCTCTGGATCTCTACTAAGTGGTCTCCATCCCATTTTTTTCTTTTCTCTTAACCCTGGCTTTTCTTCTCATAGACTCTGTTTTCCTTCCTTGCAAAAGGTAGTCCCCGATTAGAGCTGGGACACAGCACACCTGCATGGGCACTAGCCTCCCCCAATTACAGCATCTTTAGTGTAGGTGTAGGAGCAGACCTTGTAAAAGGGACTTTCTCATTATTATTATTTTGTGGTCAAAAGGTTGCATATACTATTTTTTTTCTGCTGCTAAAGCTTAGAAAGGGTGGAAAGCAAAATATTTTGATAATTATTCAGGCCATCAGGTTACATAAGAGGTTCCATAGCTTTCTGCATCAAACTCGAACAGTTGAAACCACAAATTCTGTTTTTGCAGCCATAAAACATTCGTGGCAAAAAAAAAAAAAGAGAGAGAGAGAGAGAGAAAGAGAGAGAGAAAATAATAAAATCCATTTTCCATTCGCTTGAAACATAAAATTTAATGTGGTGAAAAATGACAGTTTACTCCCAGTAGGAAACTGCTCAGAGCCTGTTTCAGAGGCATGGTGTGGAGACTTTGGTACCCATGTGCAGTCACTGAATGCTCCAAGAAATTGAATACTGAAGAGGATGTTGCACAGTAAAACATGTAAGGGGCAAGATAAGTAAGCCCTTGTTCTAAGTGGAAAAGGCTTCCTTCTCTGACAAAATTGCTAAGTTATAGCTATTCAATAATCACTGTTCGATCCAACTCTCAGCTTGAGAAATACACGCACAGGTAGACATAGCGTGGTAGATGTCCTCACGCCAAGACTGAAGACATTTGGCTATCAGTGGTAGGTGGATGTGTTTATCAGTGTGGGAGACGTTGAATTATTTTTCAGAAAGATCAAGTGGCAATAGCTGTGAACTCCACAAAATATAATATTCACACAGTATTTGTCTTCTTTATGAATATCTCAGAGCAGAATCAAGGCATCCAAAGAAAGTAGCAAAAATACTAAGCTCTGGTTCTTTCAATAACAGGAGAAGCAACTGAGGACTCATCCTTTAACTCAACTGGCCTCTATTTCTTTCCTATAAAGTTAGCAGTTGGACTAAGTGATTTCCAAGCCACATTTTAACTAATATTCTGTATGAATTTTAGAAAAGAGTAGTTATCTGGTTATCCAAATCAATGGAGCATTGAACCAAGTAACAACTGAAAGCTAGAACTGCCTTGTCCATATCTGAGTGAAGTTGAATATTACATGTGGTTTGTAGAATTTCTGAGTCTTACACAGACATTTGTCATGCCCTTAATGTTTAACTATTTATATCAGTGATCTATTGACACAATGCTCTCTAATCACTCCAGAACTCGGTGAATTAAAGCAATAATCATCTATTGTTCCTTAAAGTCTGTAGACCAGCAGGGAAGTTCTGATCTGGGCCAGATTTAGCTGCTCTCAGCTGGATTTGCTTGCGCATCTGCAGTCGCCTGGTGGGCCCCAGAGAGTAGATGGTTGGTTGAGGATGGCTTCACTTACATGTCTCACAAATCATTACCTGGTGACTGAGTGACAGCCAGAAGTCTCTTATTGTTTGGGAGAATAAGAAACTCATTCTTATGGCAGATGAGAAGGGTTCCAAGAGATAAAAGACACACAGACAGTTAAAGCAATTAAAGCACATGCACAAAACTGGCACATGGTCACTTTTACCACATTCTGGTGGTGAAAACAAGTTGCAAGACAAGTTCAGATTTGAGGGATGGGGAAAAGGAGACCCTCTCATGATGAAAGAAGCTGCAAAGGTACATTGCAAAGTGTGTGGATTTAGGAAGGTGCGGAGAATTAGGAACATTTTGATAATCTGACACACTATACTTAGACACTGCTGCGGCTGAAAGTATGATCTTTATTTTCTAGTGGTAACAAATGTGTTTCTCTACTTATTTTGTAGTGTTCTGTAATTTCCTATAGACATTGTCTTCCATCAATTTTTTTTTCCCTATGTAAGCCACTTCACTTACCATCATTCAGTATCATATTTGGCCAAACCTTAATTTGGGGCTAATTAACGTCAACCTAATTATTGTAGCATTTACTATCTATTTACTCTTAGACTATTGGTATGGAAACCTTCATCGTTATTATAAATATGTGAATATTATTCCAAAATTGATCCTGATGCAGTTGTTATATAGAAAAAGATAGATATGATCTTTACATTGCCTGGATTCTAAATTACTAGAGTCACAGTTAATTCTGGAGATATGGGAGATCTGAGATGATATATACTACTTGCTGCTATGCTTTGTATATCATGTAACCTTTTTGAGTCTCAAGTAGCTTTTCTACAAAAAAATAAAAGTTTACTTACCTAAAGTGTCTTCTAACCTTAAGTTCTACGGATCACTCATTTTAGGTGGACTCAGTATGCCAACATTCCTGAGTCATGTTAGACCCCAATAACTTATTGAAGTCTTAGAGTATATATGCTCTTAAATATTTTGAATATTCTTAATGTTAAAATAAGTAAAAACGTCCAAGTTACCCAATGTAGATTGACATCAGCAAGTGGCTTTGACAGAGTTTAGTCAGGGACAAGTCTTTAGCTACATCAGATAAGGATAAGTTCATTCCTTAAAAACTTCATCAGTATTTTTTTTCCAATATACTTGTGAAAACACTGAGAATGCTTTTCCATACAAATGTTTTCTAATAAGTTTGCAGTTACTCTCCATTAGTCATGTTCAAATCGTTCTTCGTTATCAGTAGTCTCTCTAAATCCAGGTAGATCAGAATGATTAAAATGAGAGAAATATTTGAGATCCAACATGGTGCTATAACATAATAAATCTTGTCTCATTTTCTATGTCATATGAAAAAAGACTGGTAAGTAAAAAATAAGGTAAAATGTTTATTATAGTTCATATATACTGAGCTCCAGAAAAATATAATGGACATACAGATGTAGACCATTGATTTCCATTTTAGAATGAGTTCTGGTGATGGTTACAGAAAAGAGATTTACCTTCTTATTCAACATTTCCATAAGCCTTTCACAAACTTCAAAAAATTTAAAAATACAAGATGAAGAAATACATTAGAAATTTTCTAATAGTCTACCACAGAAATATAATATTACCAACTTAAACCAAACATTATTCTCCCTCCTTATTAGAATGTGACACATTTGACCATTAAATACAATTAAAAATATCATTGAAGAGTATAATTTTATATTTTCTATTTAAGAAGAAGAAAATTGTAATGCTTGAAATACTGGTAATGAGCAAGTATAAAACTGAAAAGTAACTAAATATAAGACAAGGCACTTTGGAATAAGCAACGTCTCTAGCATTTTAAGAGCTGGTCAATCCCAAAGCCACTGTTTTTTGTTGTTGTCCATGTGTCCTAAGAGTTTTTCCAACTGGCAAAACAGTGACAAGGTGCATATGCTTTCTCATACTTTTTGTTGTTTGTATAAAGCTATTTTGGTTGACTCCACACAAATAAAGGGAAATAGAAGCTTGAGGCCACCCCTGGAATTATTCAAAAATCACAAAGAAAACCCATGTGTTTCATTCACACAGCAATTTGGGGTGAATGTGGTTTTTGGCCAACATTTTCCAGAAAACCACTTAATCCTCCAAGTTTCTTCTAAGTCTAGATACACAACCAGAATCCCAGCTGAATGGATTCACTTAGTCTGAAGATCCAAACTGGTCCAGGATATGCAGTCCTCATCTTTCTGAACTCTTGGAGGATCGGAGGAAATTTATGGGTAATATGAAAATAGAAAAAGCTCAATGCCTTTCAAATTCTAGTGGAGTAAGTAATCACAGGCTGAATCCTTTCTACCACCCGGGATAGTTACAGCATTCCTCGACTGTTTCTCATGGAACTTGTTTTATGCTAACATACCTGTATGTTAGCCTTTGGAACCAGGCTTCCTAGGTTCACATCTAGACTATACTATTCACTAATTGTGGAATCCAGTTATTTAAACACTCTCTGGCTCTGTTTCCCCACAAATAACATAAGGATAATAATATATAACTCATAGTGTTCTTGTTAGCATGAAATAAGATTATATATACAAAATTGCTTGCCATAGTACTGGCACATATTAAACACTCAATAAAAGTCAGCTTTGATATTGTTATTATATCATATCACCATCACCATCACCATCATCATCATCATCATCATCATCATCATCAGTTAATACGCAACCAAATACATACAAAAAAAGTCCAACCGTAAATCTGACATCGACCTTACATACCACATAAAATGCTTGTTACTAATAAAGGAATTCTTAGAGAATTCCTAATTGAAGAATTCCTAATATGGGGGAACTGCCTTCATAACTCTGGGCTCTAATGCTCATCCGTGGCAAATCATTAAAGGAGATTGAGAAACCCATCTTTCAGGCTCATCCTAACCTCTGAAAGCCCCATTCATCCCTCGTCTCATCAATCAGTATTTATGGAGCACCACATCAGACAGTGATGGAATTAAAGGAGGAGAAATGTCCCCTGCTCCAGACAGACTCATCACCCAGGGAGGAGACAGCCATATTCACAAATAATTACCATGCATTAATGCATTGCATTTGCTCTTGGAAAGCAGCAGGCCAACAAAGAGGATACTTACATTATGCCTAAGGGGATTGGAGAAGGCTTGACACCGGAAGGGACATGGGGTCCCAGTCTTGGAAAATACGAAGAAGCCACCAAATAGAGAAAGGGAAAAAAAGGACTCTGCATACAGAGTAGCAGGTACCAAAAGGTTATGAAAGTTCTTGACATGTACCAAGGATGCATGTAGTTAGATGCAGTTGAAACAAGAGATACATTCTAGAGATCAAACAAGTAAGCTTGGAGAGGGAATTATGAGAATATATGCCCCGCTACTTTCTGCAGAAAGTAAAAATGAATTAAAATATAGATTATTCAGAGATGTCTGAAAAAAATGACCAAAAAAAAAAAAAAAAAACTTGCTTAGACGACAGTACATTTTACTTGCTTTTGGAAAAATCTCCCTGTGAGTACCTTCTTTCCTTCTTTTTTTTTTTGTTTAATGGACCAAAAGGAAACGAAATAATATTTATTGTGTCTCTTGCATTTGCTCCTTAGGAAAATGGCATTAGCCTCATATGGAAACACTTTGACAGGCCCCTGAAAATAATTCCTTAACCACAAACATGTCTTCTACTTGTCTGATCTCAAATTGTTCCAAGTGAGTATCACAATTTCAGGTCAGGTTTAAGGATATGACAGGCACTATCAGTCCATTAAATATGAATGATATATGAGGTAGAGGGCGGAGGTGTTGGCACAGAAGGAAAGACTGCTGGTGGGAGCCCCATTCCAGGTTCTGTAGAGTGTCTGCCTCCCTAGGAACCTTCCAGTTCCACCTGAAGACACTTACTGGCAGCTCCTCAGCGCAGATGAAGGGAGGAACAATGGAACTTCTCTGTGTTCATCACCCAGATACCATCTCAGTACCTCAGTGGAGCATGATTATTGGAAGCAAAATAACACAGATAGGATTTCACATCCAAGCTTTGGAAATGAGAATAACAAAGATGCAAGGACACAAACAACCCCTCTCACTGCACTCCACCCCTCTTTACCCCCCTGCATCCACCTCCTTGTTGCTCTTTTGCTTCCCACTTCTAATTGGCAGATACTTGATCCACACAGCCATTTATTTCATTTTCAGAGTGCAGAAGGCCACTTGAGACCTACTGATATGTGTGGGAAAGTGACAGCCATGCTACTTGCACCTGTTGCGGGGAGCGACCCTTTGACTCTCCCTCCCTTGCTGTGCCCATTGTGTGCCACCTTCTTCTGTTTCAGTAGCGGCAGAAAAGAAGTCAAAGTAGCCGGCATTCAGCATGACCACATACAAAAAGGAAGCCAGAAAGCTTCCTTGTACCTCTTTTCCTCCCAAAGCTTGCCCAGTGGCCTATTTCAATAGTAAATGTAGCAATCCTATCTCTTTTAGAGCTACAGCATGTAAGAATCAAGAATCAGTAAAAAGCAACAGCATAAGCATTTATTTGGATGGCCCACTGAGCATTACTGGGATGAATCGGCTACACACACACACACACACACACACACACTAATTCAAAACTATTCATAGTCTCCCAAGTAGACCATATCTCATACTTTTTGAGCAAGTTAAGTAGACTTGAGATCCAAGGCTCTGAGGACTTTTAACTTCCCAGAGAATAAGCTGCAGTACCAATAAACCTTCACAGCAATCTCCTTGGAATGCAGACTAAAATCGGGTAACTCTATATACAGCTCTTAATGACAACACCGAAGAGCACACATTCAAAGGAGAGGGGAAAGAAGCTTAGCAGCTACTGTCTTGAACAACTGTGCAGCAATGAAACAAGACCAAATTTTGAGGTTGGATGGCCAAACTGTTTAGTTGGTGTCTGTTACCATGTGGAGACTATAACTGCTCAATGGTGGTAATAATACATCATAAGACCTGGAAATGGAAAAGACCCATTAAATCATCAAGTAATGCCTTTGCCAGCACAGGATGCAGTTCCCAGAGAATATTCCTTAAAGTGCCCCTTGGGATGAGCTCCAAAGACCATGTCATTTTATCCATCTCCAAAGAGTGCAATCCAGCTATCTACAGTATCCGATTGCTGTTATGAAATTAAACTTTGGCCTTAAAAGCATTGTTCCATACCAAACTAGTCCTTGGTACCAGGTTTTCATTAAGGACCAGTCATAGCCCTTGGAGGAGGCAGGAAAGGTCATTTTATCCATTCCCCTACCTCCGGGCAGGTCTTGTGTGAAATGACACCAGCCTGGCTCTTATTATAAAATTCCCAGAGCAGGAAGTTCTATAGCCCCTGTTGTAATGTGCTTTCCCATGACACATAACCCTCATGTAGAGAGTGTTTTCTACAGTCTAGACGAAATCTCTCCCACCACAGTTTAAAAACACGTTCCCACAGTAGCAGAGAACTATCTATCACCTGCAATGTGGTGTGTTCACCTGAGAAGAAGACGGCCATTTCATAGCGCTTCCTTTGCTTGAGACTTGATTTTAGCTATGGTTTTCATATCTGAGTTTACCGAAACAAAAGGTGATAGGGACTTTTGGGAGGCAAGGCTTGTTCTTTTCCTCTTAGTAATTTTTTGGATTTTGATTAGTTATAAAAATAAAGTGACACTCTGTGGACTCAAACAGTTAATTCAGATTTTGGTGCATGTGACGCAAACCCATTTAATGCTTCATTTCATATTTCATTTTCATTGTATCAAAAAAACTCAGATTTACTAATCAATTACATGCATAAAATCTGGAATCCAAAACCTAGCAATGTTAAAATATTCATGAAGTAATATGCTAGTTATGCATCATTATTATTTATTTTTTCTCTTACTTAAAATAGATATGATCGGACCTTTAGTGGCAATCTCTTATTCTACTTTTTAAATTACTGTAAGTAATTGAAAGTCATGAAATAGCATGTCTCTGCACTTTTACAAAAATGGCGATTGTTTTTTATTACCTTTAACTGCTCTTTTCAAAATTTGTCCAGAGTAATGAAGCATCAACCATCTTTCAATAAGAAACCTGGAAATCGATAACCTGAGTTTATGCTTCTGACGACTTCCTTATCCGGCTTTTGATCATCTGGTGAGTCTATGTTACCAACAAAATACTTCAAGGAAGGAAATCAGAATTGATTGTCTTCATGATATTCTTGTTTCTCATTTTCGAGAAAACAAAGTTTACAAGAATAATTTTAATTTTATACTAAAATGTATTAGTCTTCATGTTAACAGAACACTTTCTAAGATGTATTATATTGATTAAATGAAGCCAAGTAAAAGATAAAATGTATGATGTAGTCATTTGTATTTAATGTTTATTGCAAATTTTTGGTAAAACTTGAAAGTATTAAATTCTAGTGTGTAAAAGAGGGATCTAGTGCTTTTTATATTTTTAATTTTTAAAAATTAAATTTTTTTGTTTTTGTTTTTGAGCTAGTGCTTTTTTACAACACATGCACTTTTGTCTTTCCCCTACTTTGTCTTGTGTTAAAGAGAGAGAAGGGACGTTTTCTTGAAGCTAGAAAGAAGTATTTTAGTGATCATTCCGATGTGAATTTTCTAACGGAGTTGTCAAATCAGAATTACTTCACATCTAAGAAAGTTTAACCTTATGAAAATTCTTAAGAAATGCATACCTTAACTCAAAGTGGGTCATAATATTAAGTATTTTATTTTTCATCCAAGAATGCAATGCTTCTGTAAGGTCACAATGCCCGTATATAAAACAATGGTATAGGTATCATGCTTATCCCTCACATAACATTTTAGGAGACCTTCCTTTTCAAGTCTCTGCCTCCAAAGACAGACATATTTTTTGTGGATTTCTGAACTCAGCCAATATTGTTGGGAAAATACTTCTGTACACCAACAAGAACAGTTAACATTTTATTGAGTGCTTACCATGTGCTAAACACTCCACATGCATCATATTATTTGATTTTCATAATCACCCTGTGAAGTAGACACTATCGTGATTTCCATTTTGCAGGTGAGGTTCACCAAGGTTAAGTATCTTGCCCAAGGTCACACAGCTGGTAAGTAGTATGGCCAGGATTTAAACCTGACAGTTCATCTACAGAGCCTCGGACTGTGTTCTAACCAGGCTTTGCACATGAATCTCTTGAAGTATCACTTTTATGTCACTCTGCTTTCTTGTTCCCAACAGATTCAACAGCTTGGAATCATTAGAAAAATAAAAGCACACAGAAAAGCAAATCAAAGAGATCTGAAATAAAAACAGTATTTTAAAATACCTCTTTCAATCTCATGATCAGTAAGAATGAGTAAAATTAACTCCTCGGTTTGATTTGTTTTCCTTTGTTTAAAAACTGGAAGATGCCCTAACTGCCTTGCTAATTCTGACCTCATCAATGTTCTGTGACATCGAAGAACAAATGAAAATGAGACTGGCCTCTCATGACATTTAAACATGCCATGGCCACTTCTTGGAAAGTTTCTAAGTCTCCTATCCTGCAAATAGAGCGAATTTAAGTACAGAAGGAAAGAAAATAAAACAATCAGAAAATAATTATAGGCATACCATTTTCAATAAAAGCGATTTTAAAAATTTTATTCAAAGATCTTGTTGCTTTTGTTCAATCACGGATCATTCCACATAAACCATAAACAGGAACGACTCCATGAGAACGAATTATTGCATTTTCAGGACTCAGCTGAATATTGAAATGCAGAGCTTCTGCATTTACTTTAAAGGATTTTTTAAAGAGCACATAACTGTTAGTAGATATGATGAGGTATTTCGTGACACAGGAAGTAATTATTTGACACAACTGGCAGTTTTAACTGACTTTAGAAAGCTTGCTTCTCTGTGGTCAGGCGCTCATTGCTAAGAGCAAACGGATGAGCTTCAAAGCATTGGTTTGGACCATTGGAAACAGATAATCAACAGATGATGGAGAGAAGTGTGGCCCCCCCTTTTGGGTTTTTTTTTTTTTCCTTCCAGTTCTTCTTGTCAAAGGATGATTGATATGTGTGGAGCAGCCCTTCAAACGCCAGCCACTGCCTGAGGCACTTCCTATAATCAAAGCACACGCCCACCCAGAGCTAATTAGACATTAGATTAGTGTCAACTGATTGATTTAAAGCAGCCGGCCCCTCTTCCCCACCCCTCCCCTCGCCCAGCAGGGTTGAGGATGGGGCTGGTCTCCAAAATGGCTCTCTCACCAGACAGGCAAATTATTCATGGAAGCTCCAGGAAGGAAACCTAGAGATAATACAATGTGGCTAAAAACACAACCAGAAGAACTTGTCTAGAAGGAAAGTGAGAGGGAGGAGAGAGAGAAGGAGGAACAGAGAGAAAAAGAGAATGAATCATGTTTCCCAGAGCAATGAAACCCCTTGGTCCAATTTGTTGAGTTAAGTTAGAGAGAGTGTTTGTGATGTTTGAAAGAAAATTATTTGCAATTTAACCTAGGAGAGTTCTGAGTACATTTGGCTACAATTTAGATACCATTTTTCAAAGTCTTTTCCTTTCATTTTTCCCCCCCTTTATAAATATATGAGCCGGGAACATTCAAAGTTGTCTTAATGGATTAAGCAGAGACAAGGCTGCAAGGAGCAAATTAAAAATGAAATAGTTACAGCTGTTGGAACTGGCATTGGGCAGAGAGAGAGGTAAAAAAGATTTCTCTTCTTACAGGATAAGGGAGATTTCGGGAAAACACTGAGCCCTTGCCGGGTTCAGATGCGCACGCCTGCAAAACAGTGAGTGATTCCTTGACTTCTTAGCAACTGCACAGCTCTGCTGCTGCTTGCTCCGTGGAGGAGCCCAAATAGCTGGAGTTCAGCTAAAAAGTGAGCCCATTCCCAGAAGAGACCACCAGAGTAGGGGGCAGCCAGGGGCCAGTTTTAGACTTTTCATTTGCAGATTAAAGGCCTTTTCCACTTGTCACGTCCTGCTACTATTGCACTCTGGGGTCAAGACTGATCCAACACAAACACACCTCTGGAATTATTTCTGTGAATATGGGACCCTGAGAAGTGCTGTAATGGCAGCAGAAACGTGTGAGACAGATAGTACTTGCTAATGGAACTCCAAAAGCTTTCATAGAAGGACGTCATGTCGTGGGTGGGAGAGGGGAGAGGGCCAGAGAAAAGGAAGAGGGAACAGCTAATGATTTGGGGGGAGGCAGGTAGAAGGTGAGAAGAACGGTGATGGCCAAGCGATTGAAATGACATTCCAGTTAGCCATGACGTCTGATATTTTTAAAGTCGGTATAGCTTACCAGGCTGTGTGTGTGTGTGTGTGTGTGTGTGTGTGTGTGTGTGAATTTATATATATATATAAAATCTATTCATGAGACATAGAATCAGAGACACAGACAGAAGGAGAAGCAGGCTCCATTGGGAGCCTGATGCGGGACTCCATCCCAAGACCCCAGGATCATCCCAAGACCTGATCTGCCGGCAGATGCTCAAGCACTGAGCCACCCAGGTGTCCCTCCAGGCTGTATATATTATTTCACTGATTTTCTACAAGTCCCTGGAAGATAGATAGGGCATGTGTCATTACGAATTTACAGACTAGATATGTCACCCATTACAGATGAAATGATTAAGACAAGTAATTTTTCCCTCACATTAGTAGGAAAAGTCAGTGAACTGGTTATCAGATAAGTCCGTATCAATGTGTCATACTCCCTCCAACCTTCTGTCTTGCTTTTTTTTTTTTTTTTTTTTAAGATTTTGTTTATTTACTCATGAGAGACTCGCAGAGAGAGGCAGAGACACAGGCAGAGGGAGAAGCAGGCTCCCTGCAGGGAGCCCAATGTGGGACTCGATCCTGTGACCCTGGGATCGCGTTTTGAGCCAAAGGCAGATGCTCAACCACTGAACCACCCAGGCATCCCCCAACCTTCTGTCTTAATGGCATTTCACATATACATATAGTTCTTATTATTTTAATATTTAGATACCTAGTCCATTTGCATGGTTTCTAAGACTTTAGGACCCACCCTTCTTAGCTCAAGAAATGAACCAGACCATAATCCAGAAATCTGGGAGGTCATTAGGGAGGATCTACAGAGTCCAGAAGAGGAAATGCTGAATCTTGGATTAAATACGAGAATAATAACTCAGGGTTTTTTTTCTACGAGAAGACTAAGGACCTAAGTTAGCTTCTGACTGGTTCCCAAAAGAACCAGTCTTTTGGTTCCCACCAAAGAGTAAAGATGCAGGGAAGTGGTCATTGAAAATTGAACACTGCACTCCAAAATATGTCGTGAAAATTGACGGAAGTTTCTGGAGTCCAAAACGCAATCAGGCACCAGAGCAGAATGGAATTACTGCTTTATATTTCTTGTGTATGGGTCTCAGCATCATAATGACAGCTTTCAAGGACTACTTAGGTTGAAATATGAAGCCACTAAGGCCAAGAGTGGGTAAAGTCTGGACAATTCCATCCACGTCACTGTTTCCCCCTGGCTCTCTTGTCTCCCTGTGGAGACAGGAATTCAGAGAACACAATCGGAGAGCCAAAAGGGGTGAGGCATACGGGAGAGTCCTCCAAATGCCGATTCGGCAAATTTTAACTTTTGCAGCTATAAACCTTTCAATACCTCAAAATAAATCCTTCAGTTTTATATGAGATTTTGGTTTCTGCAGCTGTAGATTTATGCAGTGTGCTCAGGCCAGGCCAAGAGAAGTGAACACAAGTGATGTAACAGATAACATAAGGATGTTATTCAGCTTTTCACTATACAGCACTGCTCACTTAGGAACTTTCCAAATGTCATGTGTAGCCCCCCTCATTAATTAGCTGCTAAAACAGCTGATCTTTTGCCATGGATGCATGTCTCCAGCTGCTGGCCTTCGGCTTGCGAGACACAGGAAGCAATGCACTTCCTCGCCCAGGCCTGGATCTCAGACTGTCAGACACGCAAATCACCCAGCGGCATCAGTGGGGCAGACTAATCTGTCCATTGCTGGTCTGCCCTCTTTTGTGTGCCAAGTTGTGTGCCTCGGTTGCTGGTGAGAAGTGGATTACTGAAACGTAATGTGCTTCTAGAGCCAACTATATTCACTAGGAAAATTTTTAAGACAGGTCAACCACATAAACAGCCAGGAGCTTTTGATAATAAGACCACGCACAAGGCAAGAACAGACCTATTACTGTATTGCCTTTATTGACGTTCTTGAGAATAAATTGACTAATATTTTATCAAAATTATTATGAATCAGGCTGTATGCTATTTTTCCTCCAAATATCTTAGTTAATCCTCATGATGACTGCAAAGTAGATAATATCAATTTCACTCTACAGAGGAAGAAACCAGGGTGGAGGGGGTTAGATGCCTTACATAAAAGTCGTCCAGGTAGATGCTTGAGGAACCCTGTCTCCTTTTTCCTCAACACCATATGGAGTTGGTAATCCCTCCAAAAATAGCGATGCGTAAAAAAGAAAGAGGAGACTGTCTTCTAGCTAAAATTATGGAGAGAGACCTACATCGCTGCTTTTCCATGAGAACTGCAAAGGTTTTATCATTATAGCATCACCTGTATGCGAGAAGAATGGGTTTTGTTAACAATGACTGAAACCATGGTTTTTTACATTAGTTTTCATTTTACCAGAGTTTTACCTGTTTGAGTTCCACTTCTGGCCAAGATCGAGTAAAACAGTCCATACCCTCCCACATCCAACAAGCTCTCAAAAGCAAGACAAAAATGCATGTGACAATGGTTTTGAAGATACTGGACATCAGTTCATGAAGGACAGTGAAACCCACGAAAAGGGAAACAGCAATGTGAGTCCTGTGATTTACTCATCTCATTGACTAGGTGCAGAGCAGGGAGGGGTACCCAGGTGGTACCCAGGGGTACCCAGCTTAGCAGTCTCCTGGAGTCAAGGAGCCAGACATGGTTGTCTGGGAGGGTCAAGGCAGTGAGATCTTGCAGAGCAGGGCCCTTAAGAGGATAGTGATGTACTGAGCAGAGAGCTCCAGGGATTAGAAATCTTTCACTGATCATTGCATATATTGGGGAAACTGTCTGAAGCTGAGAAAAGAAACACCTCTAAGACTTAGAAGAAACAATTTCTAGACTTCACCAGGGCCCCGGAATAGTTCTTGTTCCCGCCAGCCAGAAGGCAACCCTGGCCATTCACGAGTCCTCAGGTACAGAAGCAGGGCAAGATCAACTCTGAAATACATACTGCTTTGTTCTTGCCTAATGAAACTTGAAAGCATGACCCTAAAGGACCTAACTGTTCCAAATGACTGCATTCCAGAACATTTTCTTGTATTAGGTCTCTGGTGATTTCTTTTCCTCAACATATTCTTCGGATGAGCAAGAGCAGCTTTGTGAGAATGAAGCAGCTGCCAGGATATACTTGCAGAGAACTTGTGACCACAACAGAGGTCCAAGTTTTGTCTCTTGTCCCGAGTTTTTCATATACAGCACAAGCATTACTCTTGACTCCCAGTTCTCTTTAGTATTCTCCAGAAAGTACCCTCCCTGCCTTCTGTTGGGATAAGAATAGGAATGTGGTGAGAGAACGTTGGGAACCAGATTTTAGTTTTTCACACCTTATTCTTCACTTCTGCCTTGCTGAATGCCCCCCTTGCCAAGTACCTGAAATTTACTGTGTTTTATTAGCACAAATCAGCTCATTTTTTATTAATATCTTCATTTATAGGCACATGGTTTTCAGCTCCCTGCTCTCTGTTATACCATTTATCAAACTGGTTACCCACTTTCTATTAACCTAACTTTTGAAGAAATTTCTAGTTCATTCTGTTCACCTTTCTTAGCTTTTTAAAACTAGAGCTTCCTTTGAAATTATTTTACTGCCATGTGAGCAGGGCTTGAAAAGAAACACATGTGTGTTGCATTACACATATTCAAATGCATGTTCAGACAATTTTTAGCTACAAGTTCCAGGGAATTCTTCCTAAACTGCACATGAGCAGCCTACACTGAAATCTGAGGAACTGGGCTCCCCTCTTGCTTTTTTGTTTACTATCTTATTCTACCAATAAGAAAGCTCAGGTGTAAAATGATTCCATATATTGTTCAAGGTCACAAAATCATACGAGTTGTAACGAGAATTAAATAAGGTAAATCACTTAGCATGGTTATGGCCTTATCATTGCCGAAACAACAAGAAAAAGTTGTTTTTCATGATTAAGCATCTGGTCCTTATTGATTCTCCAACTTCTGAATACACTATAGGTAAGTATGTAGGAAAATGGAAAAGATAGAAAGGTATATGAAGGGATAGGACATAATATGCTCAACCAGGGAATAGTGACATCCCAGAGGAAGTGACAATCATTTTATAAGCTCAGGTGTAGGGCTTACATTTGTTTGATTTTTGGATTTTTTTTTTTAGCTTTGTAAGCAGCTATGAAGCCAAAATATGTTGGTAGTACAATGACAAACTCTAGTAACTCTTTCATAGAGTAGATTGAATCATTCCTTATAATGAGAGAAAAATGAAGCATAAAACTTTCAGGAATTTCTTGGTAAAGTATCTTTAGTGTACTAATGTTACATTCAATTCCATTTTCTGAATCCCTTAAATGTGTTACTTTTCTATTTTATTTTCTTGTGTTTTCAAGTAACTTTTTAAAGTTTCTGCCTCCTGCTATGAAGACAGGAATAACTAGTGCCAGACAATAAACAACTCAGAAACTGGACAAAATATGTGAAACAACAGCTTTTAGACACTGGGCAACAGGTATTACAGGACTGTGATCCTTGCAAGAAGGGAAATAAATAAGGTAAATCTTATGATCACCCTGACTTTCTGCTTGGAGGCAATTTTGGAATCATGATGTAAGAAGGGAAGAAAAGCAGGACCCGGTGGTCTCCTTGAGCTGAAAAGACAAAGATCAGAGTTGGAAGAGGCTGAGGTGGTTGGAATTTGTGCTTCTGAGTACTAGAAAGGAGAGATCTAGAACAGAAAGAGTCTCAGGAATCTGCAGAAGGGTCTTCTCATGGCTTTAGTTACATGTGGTTAGAAGAAGACTCCACGAAGCTAACCAAGGAAAAATGAATGGAGATAAGACTACTTATGGGAAGCTCTCTGGAGGAAAATAATTATATTACATATACCTGAAAAAAAGAGTTTTATTCAAAATATATAAAGAACACTTACAACTCAGTAATAAGATACACACACACCAATTAAAAATGGGCAAATTATTTGAGTAGCCAGTTCACAAAAAAAGCATGAATGACTGATAAGCATATATAAAACTGCTTATTAGAAATAATAGAAATGCAAAGTAAAACCATACAAAATAAAGGAGTGTTTTACTGTTATTAACACATACCCACTAGAATGACTAAAATCTAAAAGACTGACGATAGGGATGCCTGGATGGCTCAGTGGTTGAGCATCTGTCTGCCTTTGCACAGGGCATGATCCCGGGGTCCCAGGATTGACTCCCACATCAGGCTCCCTGTGAAAAGCCTGCTTCTCCCTCTGCCTATGTCTCCTCCTCTCTCTCTGTCTCTCATGAATAAATAAATGAAACCTTAAAAAAAAAAGACAGACAATAGCAAGAGTTGCAAAGATTTGGAGCAAATAAAACTGTCATACATGATTGGTGGGAGTATAAGGTCATTTTGCAAAACAGATGAGGAGTTTCCTGTAAATTTAAGCATATACCTAATGATCCGAGAATTCCACTTCTAAATATTTATCCAAGAGAAGTGAAAATGTAAGTCCACAAAAAGATGCATGCACGAATGTTTATAGCAGCTTTCTTCACAATAGCACCAAAAAGGAAACAACACAAATGTACATCAGTGGGTAAAAAAATAAGTTGTTATATATTCATAACATGAATATTTATTTCATAAATGAAATAAACTCGGCAATTCAAAATGAACAAGCTACTGTCACAAGAGCAAGAGTGGATCTCAAAATTTTTATGCTAAGTGAAAGAAATAAGACACAAAAGAATATATACTATATAAGTCTGTTTAGATGAAATTCTAGAATAAGCAAAATTAATCTATCATATAGAAATCAGATCAATATTTGTTTGGAGAAGAATTGGCTGGGAAGGAAAAGAATATTTCCTTCTTTACTGCAAGATCAAGATCAAGAAATTTTCTGGGATAGATGAAAATGTTCTATATGTATTGATTTGGGTGATATTTACATGAATATAGAAATTCATCAAAACTCATCAGACATTAATGTTACCTTTCAGATAACATTGATTTTGTCTGCTTAGCTCGGATTATTTTTTAAATATTTAGGGGCACCTGGCTGACAGGGTCAGTGGAACATGCAACTCTTGATCTTGGGATCATAAATTCAAGCCTCACATTAGGTACAGAGATTATTGAAGAAGAAGAAGAAGAAGAAGAAGAAGAAGAAGAAGAAGAAGAAGAAAGAAGAAGAAGAAAACTTTAAAAAATTATTTTGTAAATGTTTAATTGCAAACATTTCCACCTACGGAGCCAAACTTAAAAAAAGATATAAAAAACTTCAGTGGAAAAATCAGTACAATTTATTGCATTTATATATACCTCAACAATGGTTATTTTAAATATGCACATTAAATACTCTTCTCCAACCAGGAGTGATCCGAATTCTTAGAGAAACACAGGGAAAGCTTTGGGGCACAATTAAAGAACACTCCTCTGACAGAGGAAGAAGATTATGATGGGAATTAGCAATCAGGTAGGATATACCCCCAAATCGACTTCTAAATCTAAAGGATCAATGAGGAGTAAGGATCAGGCAACTATCTCATGATTAGAAGTATCAAAAGTGGGATCAGAAATGAAGCATGTGCGTCAAATAGGAAGTAAGGTAAGAAATACAGGAGATGGTGCCTGATGCAGGCCTAAGGGAAGAAAAACCATTGGTTCTTCTTAGTAGAACAGATAGTATCATGATTAGACTTATAGGTACAAACAAGGTAATGCTATAGTATTGTAACCACCAGCAGAAAATGCCAAAGGACCCTGATTATCCTACTATATTTACTGGTGTCTCCTTTTGTAACAGACCCAAGTTATCCTATTTCCTCAAACTATTTGTTTCTCCTCAAAGGTTAGTCATCCCCCATTGCAGATCCAGAAAATACCCCAGAATATTTCCTTCTTTACTGCAAGATCATTTTAGAGTAGAGGCCTGAGATCACTGTCACTGTAACAGTAGGAGTCTACACAAAGTTTGGTGTTGAATTACTGGTGACATATGTTATGCTAAATGATGGGCTATTTATTACTGAGAGCAGTACATGAGACTACAGTGTGAGTGCTAATCAGTCTAAACATTTTCTTTAGTTATGACTTTCCATTCAAAGGAAACATTTTTTTTAAGGGCACAGATCATTAACATTTCAATACGCCAAGCTTAGATCTGGCACCTTACAGAAATTTTTCAGAAGAAAGGCACACAATCCAAGTGACTATCTTAATTACCTGCATCAGCCCAATTAATTTGTGGTGTATTTCAAGCTGAAACAAAGGCTCAGGAATGAATCTTGCTGTCCCAGCCAGAGGATTCTATGAAGCCTCTCCCTCAGTCATTCCAAGGAAGAAAGACAATAGGATGTAGTTGAGCCCTCAGGGGCTTGGCTGCCAAAAGAAGGGGAGAGGAAGCTTTGCCAGAGCTCATATCAGTGTGGAAAATCACATCACAACCAGCTACAGTGAAGAATTCTAGAGAATGGAAGGAACAGACTGTAAAACATCTGATAAAAGCAAAATGTAAAACTTGTCCTGAGGATGGGTTTTACTGCCTGAATCAACAGATGTATAAAATTTATAAACTCCTCAGAGAGCTTTACTAGCCTCTTGATGGTATATGGTTCCTTTTCCCTCTATAAGTAAGTATCACAGGTGTGTCCTAAAGCTGGATTCTGGGAGGATCCTCTGACAATCAGGAAACACCTACCATCCAGCAGGAAGCAACTGCCTGAGTGTCCTTACTCCCCAAGCACTTTTCTGTTAAAGCCCTTGCATGTGACCAGAAGTTTGAATCAGGCCTGAGCCCACTGTCTCTGAAGCTCTTGCTCTAGTTTGAATTGTTTCTACTGTATAACAGATTAAAGGCTACGTAACAAATAAGTGCTTATGTAGAATAGGTGGAAACCCAGGTGGCATGTTTCATAAGGATGCTAAGAATAACTGTAACCCCAACAACTATAAAATTCCCACAAATCCATTTGTGATGTCTGCAATTCCATCATTGCAAGTTTATTTCTTTGGGTTCAAATAGAAAAATCAACTAACATGTAAAGAACATGTGGACAGATGATTAGATTATTATTAGTCATCAACCACTTACTATGAATTTTTCTATTCTAAGTGTTTCCAAGAGAACAAAAGTCCCAAGATTTATATATAAGAAGGTGAAAATATAAACTATTATGCACCAACCAAATGGAATGAAGCCAAGTGGGAGGAAGGAAATGAGGGCAGATCAGGGTACTAAAGATCTTGGGAAAAGAAGCACATCAAGAAAACAAGAATAGGAAATAAGCAGTTGCCCAAGACCCCTATTTCACAATTCTATAAATTATCTGACACAGAGAAAGGTCCCTGGTTAGTACTCTTAGAGGAATAAAAGCCCATGATGACCTTTCTCCAAACTACTCTCAAGAAATGACTGAGTGAAATCAGTGAAAAATCATTATGGTTCCTTTGAAAATGATCAAGTGCAGTAGATTTAGGCCACGGCGTAGGCCGGTGCTGAATGAGCACCAGCTCACGTGTCAGAGAAAGTATCCTTATATTGGAAGTCTGAGTTGGGCCAATTGGGTCTCTTTGGTTTCATGTATGATAATAAATGTTTTACTGTAGAAGAGCCTCAGAGTGAAAAACATAATAAGTAAGACATTTCAAAACTGGGGCTCCTGGGTGGCTCAGCGGTTGAGCGTCTGCCTTCAGCTCAGGGCGTGATCCCATAGTCCCAGGATCGAGTCCCACATTAGGCTCCCTGAATGGAGCCTGCTTCTCCCTCTGTCTGTGTCTCTGCCTCTCTCTCTCTCTCTCTCTCTATCTCTCTATTATTCTCATGAATAAATAAATAAATAAAATCTTTAAAAAAAAGATTTCAAAACAAATAAATAAGACAACTATACATCTGAATCAGGATGCCTACTCTTTCAGGGCTCCCAGACCCAAATCCAACATGGGGGTTGGGGTTTCCCCACACACAATATCAAGCATTGTTGGACACTAGTATCCAAGAATTCAACTCAATTCTGACTCTATCTATCCAGAGACAGCATCAGATTCCAGGAGTTAAGGGTTCAACCCTACAAGATGATTTCTGATCCCCACTTCAGACTCTAGTCACAAGACCCAGTCTGTTACCTGTGCTTCTGACCAACTGGCTACAGATTGGAGGTTCCAATGACCTCCTTTTCAAGTTCAATTAATTTTCTAGAGTGGCTCACAGAACTCTGGAAAACATTTATGTTAACCAATTTATTAAAAGATATGATAGAGGATATGAATCCTCTGTTCCTATGTTCCAAGAATCCTATGTTGTCAGATGGAGAGAGACACAGGGAGAGGTCCCAAGCAAAGGAGTTTCTGTCTTCATAGAGCTTGGGGCTCAGCTTAGTGGCACATGGAATCATTCTTGTTCTCCAAGCATGGACCCTCTCTGAAAAAGGACCAAAAAACTGTCCTCTTGTCCTTTTTATGGAGGTTTCATTACTGACTCTGTCATTGGCCATTGGCTGATTCAACCTCCAGACCCTCTCCCCTTCCTGGAGGTCAAGGGTGTGAAAATGAGAATTTCAACCCTCTAATCACATGATTGGTCTTCTTGACAGTCCCCCTGCCCTTGCATGGGGTCCAAAAGTCACCTTCATTAATAAAAACACACCCATTTCACCTTTATGGTTCTGAAACATTTTCAGGGATTGTGGATGAAGACCAAATATACCAGGGAAATACATTTTGCTCACCTGAATGACCAGATATATATTTCTTACAAATCATCATATTGTACCCACCAAGTGCCAAGTGCTATGCTAGTTCCTACTCTCGATAAAGTCATAATCTGGCAATCGATCCACAAGTAAATCAATGAAAAAAATATGAGAGAGGGGCTTGAATGCTGGATAAATCTAGAAGGGGGTTCAAACCCACTTTGAAGGAAAGTTCCTCACTACCCGCTGCCTTACTACATGCGAGTAAGGCTTAAAAGATGAGGACTTATGCAGATCTTGAGGAGGGTGAATTCTATGGAGAGGGAGTGGCCGTGTAGTGCACTCACAGGCATGGAGGCAGGTGGGGGCATCCAGATTGTGCAATGAGTGAGAGGTGAAAGGGTGAAGGCCAGAGAGGAATTTAAATTCCAATAACTTGGATTAGATATTATTGGTGAAAATGTTTAGTACAGCACCTGGAAAATAATTGGTTCTCAGTAAGTCTTTGTGGGATCTGAAATCACTTTAAAAAAAATAATTTTAACAATTATCATTGAAAGAACTGACTTTAATTCAAATGCAAAATTTGAGAAATTTTAATATAACGGAATATGGCTTATAGAGGGAGATGCCAGGGTCTTTGGTCGTCGGGTCTCACTTATATGCCCTGCTAAGGAATTCATGTGAACACGCACTCCTGTTTGTATTTACAGCCCCACCTTATTCCAGAGAGGATTTAAAGTGGCTGTTGTCATAGAGATTGGATTGTATTATGAATGCAATTGAGTGTAATTGAAGGATTTTAAGCAGGGAATGACATGCTCAGGCATGCATTTAAGAAAGATTACTCAGGCAACGCAGAAAATAAATTGTAAGGGGTATAGGGAAAGGGACGAGACTTCAGGCAGTTAAGGCAAAATAAAGGCAATTACAATAATCCAAGGGAAAAATGAGGCAGGCCTGAACTAATGCAGTGGCGCTGGGAATGGACAAGGGCTGGGTAGGTTTGAGATGTACTTAAGATTGGACAGATTAATTTCTAAGCTAGTGGACCTAATGATACTTAACGCTATGGGAGTAAACCGAGTAGAAGAAATTACTCAGGAAATGTGTCTTGATCAGGAATTTGAATAAGGGAGACAAGTGATCTAGACAATTTGCCTGATATTAGAGAGCATTTATAGCGTGGAAATATACAGTTTCAAGTGCTGTGGATTTACTTTGAATTTCCATTTGAATCATCAGCCTAGTTTCTTTTAAGCACAGCCTGATTTCTTGCAAGGCACAAATTCCAGGGATTGTCGTAATTGCTCTTGAAGCTGCTCAGTGCATTTTCTTCAAAGGAGAGCTGTTGGTAGCAACACCTCGAGATATAAAAACACATCTCACTCTCATGTCTACTTTTTTAGCATGCAGACACTGGGGGAGATGATTTTTCTCTGGAAGGGAAAACACCTTCCCAGTTAAAGCAAACACTTTGCATAGGAATTTAAAGTCCAATAACTTGGATTAGATATTATTGGTGAAAATGTTTAGTACAACACCTGGAGAATAATTGGTTCTCAGTAAGTCTTTGTGGGATCTGAAACCACTTAAAAAAAAAAGAATTTTAACAATTATCATGGAAAGAACTGACTTTAATTCAAATGCAAAATTTGAGGAATTTTAATATAACAGAATACGGTTTATAGAGAAATTAATTGGGATAAAAGATCAGTGTTGGGGATGAGGATGCAGTTTTGTAAATGGAGAGTCATTAAAAGAGATAATAGTGAAAGTTTGGCCATATGGAAAGTTCATGCTTTCTTTCTAAGAGTTTCAATAGGGTGTGGAATTGCTACCTAAGTGAAAATTTAGGCTATAGAAATATGCACAGCTGAGAGAGACTCTGTTTTAAAATGTATATGTAATGGTAAGGGTTTATCCTAAAAACGTAAAGATGGCTTAAGATTAGGTTATTTGTTAATGTGTTCACATCTATAGATAACACAAAAAAACAAGCTAAAAAGTAGTCTTGAAAGATACCTAAAAGACATTTGATAAAATTCAACACTACCCTCCTTCCCTCCCTCCCTTCTTCCTCTCTCTCTTTCCTGCTTTCCATTCTTTCTCTTCTCCTTCCTTCCTTTTCTCACAGAGCAGAGTTGGTTCCTGTAGGAATTCAGACTATATCACAAGGACAGTAGTTATAGCCTAGGGTTCTGAATAGCAAAGGTTGAGAGAAATGAAGAAATTGAGAGAGATTTGGGAGGTAGAATTTGCAATGCTAGCAATTGTTCGTTGTGCCATTGAGATACTGAACGTGGGTACGGTAGGCCCTGCAGGGAGGCAGGTTCCCAGGGAAAGGTCAGTATAACATGGTTGGTGGGTGAATGCACCTTGGCTCTGACTGCCCAGGTTCTAACCCATTTTGATCCCTTCGGGTGAATCTTTAAACTTTCATAATTTTGGCTTTTTCATTCATAAAATAGTTGATAGTAATGGAATCCACCTTGAGAGGATTATCTGAAATTACCTCTCCAGTGTTTAGCAGAACATTTGCTAACATGACTAACACTTAGGAGGTGTTCTCTAACATTATGATCACTCGTGGTGTTTAGACGCATTTATTCCAAAGGATCTGGAAACATCCAGGAGGGGACATTTAAAAGATATTTGGCTATAAGGCCTGGAAAGAGACTTAAACCAGATGTAGATAGTATTTGAAACACTTTAAACAGTGGGGAAAAGAATGATTATTGAATAAATCGGTGTGGTGACTGGTTAGTCATTAGAGACACAAAATAAAATTAAATCCTTCTCATAATCTGAACATATAATGTAAAAGGATTAAGTGACTTAATGTAAAAAAAAGGAAGTGTTAAAATATTACCTTAAGAAAATTCTTTGTAAACCAGAAACACAAAGCAGAAGCTATAAAAAAAATATAGATGTATTTGAATACATTGAAATTTTTTAAAAATTAAAGCTAAAACACAAAGTTTTGAAATAAGAACACACTCAAAAAATATAACAAGTAACATGAAAGGAAATACATAAAGAGCATCTATAATTAAACAAGGAAGAGGCTAACAAAGTAGATAAAGCCTATGCTCAGATAGTCAACAAAAGAAGAAATATGAGAGACTCCTAACTCTGGGAAATGAACAAGGGGTAGTGGAAAGGGAGGTGGGGAGGATGGGGTGACTGGGTGACAGGCACTGAGGGGGGCACTTGATGGGATGAGCACCGGGTGTTATACTGTATGTTGGCAAATCGAACTTCAATAAAAAATATACCAAAAAAAGAAGGAATATAAATTAAATCAATGTTGCATATTATTTGCCCATTAGACTAACAAAATATCTTAACGTTTTGAAATTTTAATGAGAGCTCATTAAGTGTGAGTGAAGGTAAAAGCAAATATGTGCTCTGAAGTAGTAATTACGCAATTCTTTGTTCATTTGCCAATAAAATTGTTTTCAAAAATTACAAACACTTTCATATATTTTTTAAAGGTTCATTATTTATTAGAAAGAGAGAGAGCACAATCAGGAAGGGCAGACAGAGAGGGGAGAGAGAAACTCAAGCAGACTGTGCTGAGCATGAACACCAATGGTGGCCTAGATCTCATAACCCTGAGATCATGACCTGAGACCAAGAGTCAAACGCTCAACCAACTGTGCCACCCATGTACCCCACAGACTCTTTCATTTTTTAAATTAATATTTATTCTTAACTTTAAAGAGTTGCAATATATATAAATATTAAATATATTATATATAATATATAAATATTGATATCTAAACGCTGTCACTTGTCTACATTTTTTTTCAATGCAATCTAAATCTAAGAATTATTTGGCAGCCATAATTATTCATTCTTAAAGAACAGGCTCTTTAAGATTTAGAAACTATACTTAGTTTTATTTATCTTTGAATTTATATTTTTATTCCTCTTCCTAATGTATTTTATAGTCCTACAATTTCATTGATCGTTTTCTGATTTGACCATTTTTTACCCATCACAAAATTTAGTTTGAAATTCTATAACCTATTTTATTCCCTCTGACCATGTATCTTTTCTGGAGTGAGTTATGTTCATAGTTATCAGAGGTATATAATTGAACAGAACTGTATACAATATTAAATATTTTATAAATAGCTAGTAAACATACAAACTAAAATTTTAATGCATGTCCTCCTTTGTAGTAGGTAAAATAATAGCTCCTGAAAATGTTCTTACTCTACCATCCAAGACCTGAGTTACATGACCTAAAAGTGGAAGACGGACCTGGAAAAGAAAGTCAGAGAGATGAGACAATGGGAGAAAAGTCAAGAAAGATTCCAAGCCTGAGAGAGAGATGGTCCACCATTGCAGGAACTGAAGATGGGGAGGCCAGCAAAGGTTCAAATAAGGGTGGACTCCAGAAGCTGACAACTAGTAAGAGAATGGGGACCCCCATTGTACAATCTCAAGGTGCTCTATTCTCCCAATAACTAGAACAAGGAAGGGAACAGAGTCTACCCCAACGTCTCCAGAGAGGAGACCTACTCTTCTCCTTCAGAACCTGCTTTTTCTTTTCTTTTCTTTCTTTCTTTCTTTTTTTTTTTTTTTTTTTTTTTTTTTTTGCCAAATAGACAGGCTTAGCCTTCTCCAGATCCCCAAGTTCTGATTCTTTTTGGCTTAACTGATTCCTTCACTTTTGCTCTGTCCTCTCACCTTTCATTGTAAGGGGTCAGGAGAAACCAAGCCATGCCTTCAATGTTTTTCTTAGACATCTTTTCAGCTAAATACCCAACTTCATTGCTCACAGGTTTGACCTTCCACAGAACATTAGTACACAAGTACGCCAAGGTCTTTGCCCCTTGGTAATAAAGATCTTTTCTCTTTTCCAGTTTACAGTAACATGTTCCTCGCTTCCATTGCAGACCTTACCAGAATGTCTACTAGTGATGACATTTCTACCAGCACTGGGTTCACGATGATGTATGTACTCTCTGACACAGCAGCGGCTTCCCCCATAGGGCTCCTTTTTGCCCCCGAGCCCCCCAGAGCTGCCTTTAATGGTCCTAGAAAGGCATCTTGCCGCCAAATGAAATGCTCCATTGAGGCATTGTTTGAAGATCAGGAGCAGCTTAAAATCGTGAACATGCAAACAGAGGGACCTAGGACTGACTTCTTCCTGACCTCTTTCTGTCTCACTAGCCCAGGCGGACTCTTTACAGAACATTGATTTAGGCAGAGATCTTGCTGCCCTCTTACTAAATGTAATACTTGACACTTCTTTCATTTTGGTCAAATTCACTCTGAATTCCATTTTAGGACGTCTAGGGTACAGGGATCACATGCTGATTCTCTGGCTATACTCCAGCTGCATTGATGCAAGATTTTCATGAAAGAAAGAAGAAAGAAAGAAAGAAAGAAAGAAAGAAAGAAAGAAAGAAAGAAAGAAAGAAAAAAAGAAGAAGAAGAAGAAAGAAAAGAAAGAAAGAAAGAAAGAAAGAAAGAAAGAAAGAAAGAAAGAAAGAAAGAAAAATGAGGGCGCCTGGGTGGCTCAGTTGGTTAAGCATCTGCCTTTGGCTCAGGTCATGATCTCAGGGTCCTGGGATCAAGCCCTGTATGGGCTCCCTGCTCAGTGGGGAGTCTGCTTCTCCCTCTCCCTTTGCCTCTATGGGCTCTCTCTCTCTCTCTCTCTCTCTCTCTCTCTCAAATAAATATACATTTTTTAAAGTGTGGAGAATGTAAGTTTTGAGATCTTTCAGTAGAAGACAGAACTTTCTGAAGCACAGAACATACCAAAGACAAGGTTCTGTGGACGAGCCATGTGGAGAAACTAAGGGTCAGAGCAGTGAGGGGAGAGCCACGCTTGGAGTCCATGGAAATGATCCTGAGAGCATGTGTGATGGCTGGGACACCTGGAACCGGGCCCTGCTTCCCCCACCAGTTAATTGTGTGACTTAATCAGGTCACTGATCCTCCCGAGTTTCTATTCCCTCTTCTATTGAAAAAAAGCAAGGATTAGATTAGATGGCTTTTAAAGATTTTTTTTTCTACTTCTAAAATTCTGTAGGTTTTAATACATTCAGACATTCTTTCACATGTTCTGACTATTAGAAACTCCACCTTCTTTTAATAAATTCTATTTACTTGCAGGTGGTTGGACTATTAAGAAAAGCAAATTGTTTAAATAATGTCTGACTTTTTGACTGGCTTGACTCCCCTAACGGGCCATATATATAATTTTTTTTTCTGGGTAGTGATTTTTTTTTTTTTTTAGGTACATCAATCAAGTAGTCAGCATTTATTGCATGGAGCTAATTAACTTTCAAAATGACATTTTCATTGGTAACATTGGTTGAGATTTGAACTCAGATCTCATCAATGAAAAGCAGCTGCACTAATAATCCAAGCCCCTAATTCTCCCCGCTTAGCCTCACCGTAAATGTGTGATTAATCGCAGGTTTAAGGGAGTTCTCAGTTACTGTGAAAACAAATCATTACCAGAAACTGGCATTCCCAATTTATTTTATTTATTTTATTTTTATTTTTATGACTTATACCCTATTCTCCATATTTTCCATATGTTCTGGGTCCTTTTCATCCATTCAGGACCTTGTGGAAAGCTCAGCTCACCCCATCTCCTAATGGGTCATGATAAAGAGGAGAATGTTATTTTCTCCCCACTTTCCCGTTTCAAAGGATGTAGAAATATGAGCACTTTCTAGGAAGAGATGAGCGAACCGTGTCTTTGACAGCAGGACAGCGTGAACATAGAGATGAATGCACTTACTCTTCATCTCAGGTCAATACCGCAAACACAAATGTCACCTACCTGTTAGATCCAGACGTGTGAGTGGTTAGGAGCCTGGGAATGGGCAGAGGGACCTGATGGTGGCTTCTCTTTACTGAATTCTCATTCACTTTTTCTTTTTCTATTTTAGGGGGAAGTTACATAGGGGGACTAGATGAACAGTTTGACCTCTGTTCTCCTGTTTGTGAAACACCAAAAATTGTTAGATGAACTTCACCATTTGGAGAGTTTGAGGGATATTCTGATTAAATAAACTTTGAGGAAAAAAAAATAATAAAAAATAAATAAACTTTGAGGGCGCTGAGACACTCGTCAAGAACATGGACACCAAAGCCGTAGGAACTACCCTGGGAATCCAATCAGAAGAGACATGTCTTGCTAAGGTGCAGGGACAGAGATGACATTTGGCGCAGTCATATGCAAGCCTGAATCTGAAGTGACAAGGTGCATGCAGCCTCTGTCACTTGCCTCTCAAATCTCCAGCTCCATGAAGACCAGCATTTCCAGCTGAGGACCAGCAAGTAATTAACTTATTTGACAACAAGGCACAAGACTCCACAGCAATATCAGATAGACAGGCTAGTGAGTGTGTATGTAAGTGTGTGTGTGTGTGTGTAACATATGCCTTACACACCAAAATCTCCCAAGTCCTTGAATATTGTAAGGACACCTTTTCAATGAATATCTACATAAATTGCCTTTATCATCTCATGAGGAAGGCAAAGACTTCCCTGTTTAAAAGACTGAATTTTTTTGGAGGAACTTAACGCTTCTCATGGTCACTGTTTTCTCCACATTCCTATTCTTACTGAACTTCCCTTTATTTCATTTCTGTCTCATGGGAGTTTTCTTTTGTCTCCACCCAATATAAGCCCTGAAAACACATCCTCCTTGTCTTGACCTTCCCCCAAAATCACCACCCTAAGCCAGTTCTTTATAATGAACACATAAGGAAGTTTGAAGTTTAAACAACGAAACAAGGTAGTTCCATCGCAAGATCTCACAGTAACCAATTGAGCAGGTCTTTGCATGAAAATTCCATTGGCTGATCTCATATCAGGAAATTTCTCACTGGCTGTCTCTTTGCCCTGTTTTACACTTCCTTCTTTCTCTCATGGCCAGCCTCCAGTTTTCTTCTCCCCATGCTGATTTGTTTCTTCTTCAAAATAGGACAGCCCTCTACCCACTACCTCCAAGGCTTCAGCCCCACCATTGCCTATCCCAAAACTCAGATTGCTCTAGGAGACAAAAAGTGGTTTCACTTTGTCTCAGGATCAAGTTCCTAGGCAGACCAACCCGTCCCCAACAGTCTTTGTAAGGAAGGAAGAGTTGCTATGAAATACCGACTCCCCAGTGTGAATTATAGGAGCACCCCTGGAAGGCAGACCTGCCGACCATCAGGTCTATTCATGTTTTGTTTTGTTTTACTTCTCATAGTGTATTTTGTCACCTTAGGTCACCCTCACATATACTCACACCCTTACGTTCTGTTTCTGTCTCTCATTCTCTCTCTCTCTCTCTCTCTCTCTCACACACACACACACACACACACACACACACCCTTCTCGTTCATTCACATATTCTCTTTAAAATCCACACATGGGTAAACACAGGAAATCAGATGAACTAGTCATAATCCTTACTCTCTCAGTGTCTCTTGTCAGAGAAAAAAAAAGAAAAAAAGAAAGGAAAGAGGAAGATCACAGAGAGCAAAAGACGGGAGGGCAAAAAGTAGAAGTAGTAAAGAGGAGAAAAAAAAGAAAAAGTCTCAGTGTGTTTAATTGCAGAGGATCAAGGAAACAGTGGAAAAGTGAATTCTGTGAGTGGCATTACTGCCCTGTGAGCAGTAGCTCCCTGCTTTCAGCTCAGCCCTGGATCATCCAGACATGGGGGTTAAATGCTGACATAAACCCATGTACACAGCCAGCATGTCCCCCATGGAGACGTCACACAGACTCACTCATCCGTATCTGCCTTTTATGTAAGAGCTGCCCCCTCTTCCTCTGCAAAAGATGACAGCCGGAGGGGGAGTGAGGTTATTGGGATAAAACACACACACACACACACACAACACCAATTACTGCACTTTCTTCTATAATTTTTTTTTCTCTTTAACTTTATTGAGACGTTGTAACAAATTTAGCTGGTTTTCTGTGCATGAACAAAGCATAGCTTTATTTTTATGTTTTTCTTCTTGTTCTGGCACAATGTCGACCAGAAATTGGGACCGCAGAAAGGAGATTCAGAACATAAAGATCAGGGTCCGCATGTCTGGGTGAGCAGGAAGCTGTGTCCCCAGGAGGTCTTTTCTTATAACATTTCCAGCCTTATAATTCACCCTTCTGAGGTTTAGCAAAGTAGCCAAAGTAGCCAAAGACGGGGGTGCTAATACAAGCCAAACCTCAGCCCCTTGCAAGGCTCCCTCTGGTGCCTTCAGAGCTCTAGCACAGCTCCTCCACCCTGAGTTGCCACCACCCGCTTTGAAACCATGGCTTTGGAGAAGGTCATGCCCACAGACACGTCTTTCTCTGTGTGTGACCGGCCTCTGCCAACTTGTGGTGAGACCTTGCATGCCAAATGTAACCAATTACAGGAGTCCCCATCCTGTGGCTGAAGGCATCTGTTTGTGGGAGTATATTCCCTACATGCTGGGATTAGAGACCACTGGGCTCCCCAGGACATCTGGAAGAGAGTCTTCCTGGAGCTGGCACTTACCCATGGTGCACTTATCCTCTTTGCCTGCCAGTATCTACAGCTGTATCTTTTAGACGAAGGCCTGTGAAACCATTAGCCACCCAAAAGAGGCTTCTGGGCCACCCATTATCTGTTATTTTTTTCATCTCTTGGATACCAGAGCTTTCATGGAAACTGGGACAAAAAAGGGAAAATGACTGAGTAAACTCAAAAACAAAATTGAGGAATAACTTTATAACTGTCTCCAAATTAGAAAGCAACATTTTTTTTCAAGCTGATCATGAAAATTTAAAGGACCTATCACATCAGTTCCCTCTTGTCTGATTCCCTGATCCTTTCATTATCTCTCATCTGGGTTCTTGTAAAATCTCTGCCAGTGTTTTACCCTCCTTCTCATCCCTCCGTCTTCCAAGTCATCTAGTTATCTTTCTGAAAATAAACATCTAAGAATATTTTTATCTTTAGTGGCTCTCTCTCCTCGAGGGCATAAAATGCAGAATTTTCAATATATGCTCTTCTCACTTATCGGGATATTTACATTCCCCCACCCATGTTGTGCACATCCATATTAATACTCCACTGCATTGTCTATTATCACTTCTGAAATGTTCTCCTGCTTCTTGTATTAGCAAAGTGCTGCTCTTTCAAAGACCAACCCTTTCCGTCATCTGCTCTTTAAGATCTTTAAAGCCCTTCAGTAGAGCTACTCCTGCTTCTACTCTGGTTTTATCTTCCAGCATGCATACCTCTTTTATAATATGCATCCTGTTGTAAACCCCTGACACTGTAAGTCAATAGTTTGGCTCTTGCAATATAAAATAAACTCAAGGAGAATATAGACCACATTTTGGATCCTAATATAAGACATGGCATATAAAAAGTGTCCAATAAATGTTTGATAAATATCTGATGAAAAAAATGAATTAATAAATGAACATACAGCTCATTCAGTAAAACTATGGAAAGTACATTTGGTATGGATAATGTAAAACAGTGGCTATTCACATATTTCCATGCATTCACATGCATATGAAGAATGACACAATTTATATATAAATTCTAATATACAAATATACATAAAAGTCCAACACTTTACATTTTCTTTGGATATATTCATGCAACTTGCTTTTTTTTTCTTTGCTGAAAAATATGTCCAAAAGTCTTCTGGAATCAGGTCTGCCTGTATTTGATTGGTTTGGGTTTTTGTTTTTCCTTTTGCCTTTATGATTACTACTTTGGATTCCAGAGACCAGGTATATCCCAAATTTTTTGGCTGTCATCCCTGGATGTCAGGTGTTTAGGTGGACTCTAATTTTTTTTCCACTATTAGGAACAATTGCCACTATGAAATCTTTGGGCTCATTATGCATCCTTGTGCACATATGCATGTTTTTCTTTAAGGTGACACCTGAGAAAAATTCCAAGGTCATAGGAAATGCACATTGTATGTGTCACTAAATCCTACAGTTATTCTACAAGTGTAGCTACTTCTATGTACCCTCACTAACATCAGACATTCTAAATGATTGTCTTTCTTTCTGCTGTTCTAGGTTCCCATTGCATCCCCACAAAATTCCTCATTGATATAGCCTGGAAAAAAAGTTTCAGATCTACCTATCTTTTTTCTTTCTTTCTTTCTTTCTTTCTTTCTTTCTTTCTTTCTTTCTTTCTTTTCTTTCTTTCTTTCTTTCTTTTCTTTCTTTCTTTCTACCATGAGTGTTTATTAATCTTAGTATTAAGCTTTCCTAATTCATTGCTCATTTTTTTATTTTTCTACCATATTATTTCCTCTTGGATTCATCTTTCTTATTGCAGGTATATATCTTCTTATAATTCTTTCAGAATTCTTTCAGGAGCTTCACTGTCTTATTATTCATATGTGGAAATTAGCTTGTTTGCAAACTTATGCCTGAATACCTCGGTAAAGAATTATGGGCTGAAAGAAATTTTCTTATAGCATTTTAAAATTTAAGTATTGTCTAGCATATAAAATGCTCACTGTGTTCTTACATTCATATTGATGAGAACTCATATGTCAATATGATTCTCCATTTACTGTAGGTAATCTTTATTATTTTTCTACTCTGATAGCTTTTAAATTTTTCTCTTGATTTTGGACATTCTAAAATTTTAATATATCTTGATGGAACACTGAAGGTCAATAAGTCATTTTAAAACTTCTAAATATTTTATATTAGATGGCTGCATGTTTATATTAGATGGAGTTCATCTGAATGATGAAATACTTATTGGATTTTATTCATTTATTTTTTAAGATTTTATTTATTTATTTATTTATTTATTTATTTATTTATTCATCTTGAGGGATGGGGGTGAGCAGGAGGAAGAGCAGAGGGAGGGAGAGGAAAAGAAAAAGAAGGGGGAGGGGCAAGATGGCGGAAGAGCAGGGTCCCCAAATCGCCTGTCCCCACCAAATTACCTAGATAACCTTCAAACCATCCTGAAAATCTACGAATTCGGCCTGAGACGTAAAGAGAGACCAGCTGGAACGCTACAGTGAGAAGAGTTCGCGCTTCTATCAAGGTAGGAAGACGGGGAAAAAGAAATCAAGGAACAAAAGGCCTCCGAGGGGGAGGGGCCCCGCGAGGAGCCGGGCTGAGGCCGGGGCGAGTGTCCCCAGGACAGGAGAGCCCCGTCCCGGAGGAGCAGGAGCTGCACCAACCTTCCCGGGCGGGCGGAAAGGGGCTCGCAGGGAGGTGGAGCAGGACCCAGGAGAGCGGGGATGCCCTCGGGCTCCCGGGGACACTAACAGACACCTGCGCCCCGGGAGAGTGCTCCGAGCTCCCTAAGGGCTGCAGCGCGCACGGCGGGACCGACCGGAGCAGCTCGGAGGGGCTCGGGCGGCGGCTCCGCGGAGGGGGCTGCAGGGCGGGAGCGCGAATCCACCAGCGCAGGCCCCGGAGCACAGGGCGCCGGGACACAGCCCAGGATCCGGCCTCCCCCGGGACAGGCAGAGGCCGGGAGGGCCCAGGACAGCGAGGACGCTCCTGCCCCGAGCTGAGCAGATCAGCGGCCCCGCCCCGGAGCCTCCAGGCCCTGCAGACGGAGAACCGAGAGCCCCGAGCCCCGTAGTTCCTGCGGAGGCTGAATCCAGGCTTCCAGAGTTGCCATAGCAACTGCGGCTGTTCCTCCTGGGGCCTGACGGGGTAAACAACCCCCGCTGAGCCCTGCAGCAGGCAGGGGCAGAGCAGCTCCCCCAAGTGCTAACACCTGAAAATCAGCACAGCAGGCCCCTCCCCCAGAAGACCAGCTAGAGGGACCAGTGATACTCCCCCGTGTTCCAATACAACTTGTTTTTGGCCACTCTGCACTGAGCAAAATGACTAGAAGGAAAACCTCACCTCAAAAGAAAGAATCAGAAACAGCCCTCTCTCCCACAGAGTTACAAAATCTGGATTACACTTCAATGTCAGAAAGCCAATTCAGAAGCACTATTCTACAGCTACTGGTGGCTCTAGAAAAAAGCATTAAGGCCTCACGAGACTTCATGACTGCAGAATTTAGATCCAATCAGGCAGAAATTAAAAATCAATTGAATGAGATGCAATCCAAACTAGAAGCCCTAACGACGAGGGTTAACGAGGTGGAAGAACGAGTGAGTGACATAGAAGACAAGTTAATGGCAAAGAGGGAAACTGAGGAAAAAAGAGATAAACAATTAAGGGACCATGAAGACAGATTAAGGCAAATAAATGACAGTCTAAGGAAGAAAAACCTACGTTTAATTGGGGTTCCCGAGGGCGCCAAAAGGGCCAGAGGGCCAGAATATGTATTTGAACAAATCCTAGCTGAAAACTTTCCCAATCTGGGAAGGGAAACAGGCATTCAGATCCAGGAAATAGAGAGATCCCCCCCCTAAAATCAATAAAAACCGTTCAACACCTCGACATCTAATAGTGAAGCTTGCAAATTCCAAAGATAAAGAGAAGATCCTTAAAGCAGCAAGAGACAAGAAGTCCCTGACTTTCATGGGGAGGAATATTAGGGTAACAGCAGACCTCTCCACAGAGACGTGGCAGGCCAGAAAGGGCTGGCAGGATATATTCAGGGTCCTAAATGAGAAGAACATGCAACCAAGAATACTCTATCCAGCAAGGCTCTCATTCAAAATGGAAGGAGAGATAAAGAGCTTCCGAGACAGGCAGGAACTGAAAGAATATGTGACCTCCAAACCAGCTCTGCAAGAAATTTTAAGGGGGACTCTTAAAACTCCCCTTTAAGAAGAAGTTCAGTGGAACAATCCACAAAAACAAGGACTAAATAGATATCATGATGACACTAAACTCATATCTGTCAATAGTAACTCTGAACGTGAATGGGCTTAATGACCCCATCAAAAGGCGCAGGGTTTCAGACTGGATAAAAAAGCAGGACCCATCTATTTGCTGTCTACAAGAGACTCATTTTAGACAGAAGGACACCTACAACCTGAAAATAAAAGGTTGGAGAACCATTTACCATTCAAATGGTTCTCAAAATATACCCTAAAAACTATAGAACACTTCTGAAAGAAATTGAGGAAGACACAAAGAGATGGAAAAATATTCCATGCTCATGGATTGGCAGAATTAATATTGTGAAAATGTCAATGTTACCCAGGGCAATTTACACATATAATGCAATCCCTATCAAAATACCATGGACTTTCTTCAGAGACTTAGAACAAATTATTTTAAGATTTGTGTGGAATCAGAAAAGACCCCGAACAGCCAGGGGAATTTTAAAAAAAGAAAACCATATCTGGGGGCATCACAATGCCAGATTTCAGGTTGTACTACAAAGCTGTGTTCATCAAGACAGTGTGGTACTGGCACAAAAACAGACATATAGATCAATGGAACAGAACAGAGAACCCAGAAGTGGACCCTGAACTTTATGGTCAACTAATATACGATAAAGGAGGAAAGACGATCCACTGGAAGAAAGACAGTCTCTTCAATAAATGGTGCTGGGAAAATTGGACATCCACATGCAGAAGAATGAAACTGGACCACTCTCTTGCACCATACACAAAGATAAACTCAAAATGGATGAAAAGATCTAAATGTGAGACAAGATTCCATCAAAATCCCAGAGGAGAACTCAGGCAACACCCTTTTTGAACTTGGCCACAGTAACCGGAGAAGGACAAACAGTGTATGTTCTCATTCATTTGGGGAATATGAATAATAGTGAAAGGGAATATAAGGGAAGGGAGAAGAAATGTGTGAGAAATATCAGAAAGGGAGACAGAACATAAAGACTTCTAACTCTGGGAAATGAACTAGGGGTGGTGGAGGGGGAGGAGGGCGGGGGGTGGGGGTGAATGGGTGACGGGCACTGAGGGGTACACTTGACGGGATGAGCACTGGGTGTTATTCTGTATGTTGGTAAATTGAACACCAATAAACATTAATTTATCAAATTAAAAATATAAATAAATAAATAGAATCTTAAAAAAAAAAAAAAAAAAAGGAAAAGAAAAAGAATCCCAAGCAGACTCTGCACTGAGTGTGGAGTCCGACATGGGGCTCAATCTCACTACCCTGAGACCATGACCTGAACTGAAACCAAGAGTTGGATGCTTAACTAACTGAGCTACCCAGGAGCCCCTGAATTTTATTTTATTTTATTTTTTTTAAAGACTTTATTTATTTATTCATGAGAAACATAGAGACAGAGAGAGAGGCAGAGACACAGGCAGAGGAAGAAGCAGGCTCCATGCAGGGAGCCCGATGTGGGACTCGATCCCGGGTCTCCAGGATCACACCCTGGGCCGAAGGCAGGCGCTAAACTGCTGAGCCACCCAGGGATCCCCCTGAATTTTATTTTAGATTCAATGTAAAAGACCTAGACTGAGTTCTGATTCTAGTTCTATACTGATAGGCTTATGACTATCATCTAGATTTAAAACTTCTCTGGGCATTACTTTTCTCTTTCTTCATATTCGAAATGCAGAGGTTATAGAAAGTATGTCTAAGATCCTTTGCAGTCATAAAAGGGTGTGCAACAAACTCTAAGACTTTACAAACTTTAAGAGATTTGATATGGTTCTTTTTTTCTTTCTTAAAACAATATCAACCCAGGAGACCTGGGTGGCTCAGTTGTTGAGCATCTGCCTTCGGCTCAGGTAGTGATCCAGGAGTCCTGGAATCAAGTCCTGCATCTGGCTCCCTGCAGGGAGCTTGCTTCTCCCTCTGCCTGTGTCTCTGCCTCTCTTGGTGTCTCTCATGAATAAATAAATAAAATCTTAAAAAAAAAAGATAGTATCAAACCTATACTACCCCAATGATATTCCTACCTGTTATAACTATTTCATGAAAGTGATTTCCAGAAATATAACGCCTCTTAACTCCCTACTTTGTGTTTCCTTTTATTGCAACTCCATTTCTTTCAAAAGTATGACATTAAAAATCAGGAGAATACATAAGCATAGGAATGTTGTTAAATATTCCTTTTAATCTTAGAGCCGAGGAAGAAGGGAGTGGGTCTAGGTCAGTGAATTAAAGGAGTCTATATGTGAATACTCTCTCTCTCTCTCTCTCTCTCTCTATATATATATATATATATATATATATATATATATATATATATTCTGACTTTTGCCAAAAGAATACTTAAACATTCACAAAGGGAATTCTAGAAAGCAAAAGGTTTCTCTCTCCAAAAGGCATAGGAGCCCTCTGAATTAAAGCTTCCGACCTCTGAGTACCAGGCTGCCCGTGATTAAAAACAAATGGAACATGTGCTATGGAGCATAAGTCTACCTGATTTATGGTTTGGAAAATTAAGTTACTATTACTTATGGGGCTTGGAAGCAAAGGCCCAATGCAATAGCTAATTGAGAGTAGAGAAGGGGTATATGCTGAAATTGGGAAAATATATTTTAGAGAATGGCTGAGTGAAGACATCAGGGTATGTAATTAAATGGCCTTAAAAAAAAAAGCCACACTCTCAACAACCTCTTATATCAAACAATTGGAATGTGTTGGTTTTATTAACTGGTCTTCTGCCATTGGTTCCATCAAGCTGGGTACTACTCAAGTTAACCTTCACTGTTGATTGACTCTAGTAAACATATTAAAACTCCCATTACCAGGGTAATTCTTCCATAAATAAAGACTCTTTAAAATGCAGGCAATTATTAGGTTTTGGTAAGCTACACAAATGCCTTCTAGGTTCTCAATAGTCATAAAAGTGTATTTTGATGAGTTTTTTCGACTCATCAAATAAATTTCCAACAAATCCTAGGAAGGAATTTTGTTTTCATAGGAATCAGGGACCAGGAGGTTCTGGCTGTGAAAGTTAAACTTTGGAAGACCAGGAGGGAGGGAGACCATGCATACCACCCTTGCCACCAGTTTTCTTCTCGGTATAAAGCCACTTTCCAAGCAGTTCAGGAAGTTGTGGGATATGGAACTAAAAAATCAGTTCTTTCTCAGAATTGGGCTATAATGATATGAGCAATAAAATCGGTGACATGGTAGAGACTTCTTATTTTTAGTGGACAAACATTCCAGATTGCTGTAATTTGTTTGAACAAGCACTAAAAATCTTTGAAATTGAAGAGTGTTGCTGTCTAATCATAAGAAGACCACTTTTACTATCATTGTACTTGGTGACTGAGGAAATATGGATATATGCTTATTTAAATACAATGGAGACCTAGTTTACTAATTGGGAGTTATTTTTCTAAATGAGACACCAAGAGAATATTTCTCCTACGTTTTATCATTTTTTAAAATGCATACACTTAATTGATAGTTGTGGTTCTCATCTGTGGGTAATTTTTCCCTCTAGGGAAAATTTGGCAATGTTTGGAGGCCTTTTTGGTTGTCACATTGGGGCAGGAGGTTTCTACTAGCACCTAGAGGCTAGAGGCCAGGAATGCTACCAAATTCCCTAAAGTGCAAAGGACAGAATCTCCCTTCCCTCCTCCTCCCAAAAAGAATTATTCAGCTCGAAATATCAGTAGTGCCAAGGTTGAGAAACCCTTATCAAGGAAGACCTTTCACTACTTGGTATGTAGGTCGTTAGCTCCGTAAATGATAATCCATGGATACACAAAGCAAATGGAGAGATGACTAATTATTACTCTAAATGGATTCAATTTATAAAAAATTTAATTTACACAAAAATTTTCAAGAGTACATTCATTGCTGAAAATGAGCTATAGATGTACAGATTTAAACCAACCAAACAACAATAAACACAAAGCCTAGTGACGACATCACATTTAGAAGGGAGGCATCTTTCCAATGCCTGGCCTGGCACTTTGTCCACAGTAAAAGCTCAAATAATACCTGCTGAATGAGCCTTTTAAAAAATCCTTTAGCTATTTAAAATATATAAGAATAAGTGTTCTTAATAGCTTCCATAGCTTTTTTTTTTTAGTTTTTAAAATTTTTATTTTGAAGTAATTTAGATTTTTTTTAAATTTAAATTCACTTAGCCAACACATAGTACATGACTCATTTCAGATGTAGTTTTAATAATTCATCAGTTGCATATAACACCCAGGGCTCATCACATCCCATTTATGATTTCTTTTTAATGAAGATCTAAAATGGCCTACATGAGAAAAAAATCATTTCTAAAGAAAATAAATCCTCATCGTTTCGTCATTTAAGTAAGGTTAAGTTTCCAAGAATGGTTTGGTTTTAAGGGTGTGGACTTGGTTGAAATAGTAAAATTTCTGAGATACACTGTTTCCAGATACAGAAACCTTCATGTGACCTTCTGAGGAATACTCCTCTCCCCAAGCGATGCTGTTCCTAGGACCCTCTTTTCTTCATTATGGTAAGAATAAAGTCTTAACTTCAGCTCACCAGCCTGAGGTAACAAAGATGTTTCACACCCACTAATTAGGGGCTGGCAGGTAACCCATCTCACTAACCCCTGAGATGGAAAACACATGGTTCATAAATTGGTTACACTTCCTGCTCCTCTGACTCAGAGATGCTCATACATCAGCTGCCCATCCACAGGTCTCTAACCTTCGAGATTTGTGGTCAGGAATTTTGAGGAGGGCAAGGAAGCCAGAGAAACAGAGGCAAAGAGAAAGAGATCCAGAGAGACCAGGGTCTAGGAACAGCTGATCTGCCATATAAATTTTCAGACTTTCCTTGAAGTGTCTCCTTCTAGCGCAGTCACATAAACATGAAGATGGAAATGTTGTTAGGCAAAGAAATACTAATTAAATCTATCTTGATGTATGTAAGCATATATAGAAAACATGTTTTACACTTTGTTGGTCATCTTGCTTAAATCAATGACTCCTGACTAGCACAGCTTTATTATAAAGGATTTTTAAAAGTTTACAAGAAATGGAAGAATTAAATATTAGGATAATAAGATTGGGAATGAAAGCTAAGTGTGTTGTAACAAAACTTCTATCTACATCCCTATCTATTTATCTATTTATCTATCTTATCTACTGATCGTGTGTGTCTGTGTGTGCACACATATTCTCTATGAGATAGAAGAAAATTATACCAATGTTTATCTCTATGGTCAATGATGGTATTAGTCATATTTTATTTCCAGCAGCCTAACCTGTACTTGGAAATAACTTAATGCCTACCTGATGAAAGTTAAGTGTGACTCAAGGGTGACAAATAACTATTGAAAAAAATGCATCATGCCAACTTCGAGAACTTTTAAAAAGTGATTTCACAAAAACAGCTGAACCTGACCTCACTTGTGAGCCATGGGATGGAGGACTGGAAAGGGTCAGCGGGCACTTATTTATTAAACATGAGTAAATAAAATAAGTCAGGTTGATGCAGTGACATGTTCAGATGCATAAAAAGTAAGAAATCCAACCTACTATCTGCTGGTTTAATAAGTTTAATCATATCAAATGACCCAGTTCATAGATCAACAGTATCAATGATTTTACATAAAGTCCTACGTAAGAAAGAAAAACATGCTTAACAGAAAATTTTAAGTATCTCTTCTTACTTCCTGAATTATCTGTGAGAATCTTCAAAGTTAACCCTGTCTTCTCCTACCATTGGTGTGGGTGACATCTTAGAAGTAATTTCTTCCTCACTAGGCATCTACAATGAATTTCATTTCAAGAAAAAAAAAATCAATCATTTCTGGATTCACTGGATGGGAAGTAGGGCTGGGACTCCATGGCCCTAGAATCAGGCAGAGATGAGATCAGGACAAAGAGAAACAGGAACAGGCAACACTCAAAGAGCCAGGTGTGATTCTAACTTTTTGACATATTTAATCTCAGAAGAAACTTTTATTTTATTTTATTTTATTTTATTTTAATTTTTTAAATTTTTTAAGAAACTATTTTATAAATGTGGTAACAAAGGCACAGCTGCTTAGATAACTCTGCTAAGGTCACCCATTTGTAGATTTTGAGGCAGGATTTAAATCCAGATACCTAACCCCAGCACTATATTCCTCCCTAAACAGCACCCTATCCTTCCTCTGCCCTTTACCCTGATCCTTGTTTCTTTATAGTATTTATCCTCACCTAATGAGTACATTAACATGGGCTCATGTATTTGTTGTTTGTGTTATCCTGCTAAATAGGAGGTTCCCGACTGTATCAACCATGTCTGTTCCATTTGTGGAGGCATCCTCCGGGTTCAAACATAGGAGATACTAAATAAGTTGTTGGAATAAATTATTGTGTGAACAAATGAATGAATAAATGAATGAATGTGTACTCCACCCTAGACTAAGGAACAGAGACTCAAATCACCAAGTCATCAAATTTAAGAATAAGTTCCTAATCAAATGTAGGTCCCAACATAAAGGACTGAGGCCCAAGCTTGAGGACATTCCCAGGGGCAGCCTTGAGGGTGAGCCAAAGACGGCGTGTTTTCCACCCTGCCTGGTGAGAAGCACATGATTCCAAGCCAGTTGTGTCAAGAATGTGTAACACTCCTGCCTGTGTGCCCCATCTCTTCCAGTACCACTACCACCTTGAGTTCAAGTTCACTTCTCAGCTGTTTTCCAGCAGAGCCTATGTACTGAATCATGAATACTCTCTCTGATGAATTTCCAAGAGGATTGACCAGGACTCAGGTTTCACCCCTTGGCCCCAGATCAAAAAAATTTCCCCATGAAATCCAAATACCCCAAGCAAGGATTGAACCCATGCCTCAGTCCTAATTAGCACCAAAAGGTGGCCAAAGTTCCCACTGTGGAGAAGGGAAGTAGAAGCGGTGGAAGTTTGCATAAGTGGAAGTGAAATGTTTCCATAAATGTAAATGAAAACTATCTAAGCGCATTTACACTTACATGGATAATGATTCTAACTGCTTACTGATGTTGCAAAAAAAGAAAACAAAATCAATGCTAGACAAAATAAGATGAAGAGCATCTTCTCTTTCCAACGTTGTAAATGAAGTGGAACACAAGGGAGAAGTCTTAACAGCAACAGTTAATACAAAGTGCAACAAACGCAGACTCGAGGTATGGTCACCTACAAAAGTGTATGTGGGAGAGAAGGTGCCAGAATTTGAGGGGCCATGATCATTCTCAGCCCTTTATCCCCAAGAAAAGGCAATACTGCAGCTGGAGAATTTCTCATCCTTCTTTTGGTTCAGAGTACAGAGGCCTTCATGTGGACATATGGAGATCAGGATATATTAAGTGTAGATACCACATTTGCTTCCTTAATACCACTCTCAATCCCAGACCTGAAAGAGCCATGGCAATGTGCATTAGGCAGAGTGGAGCCTGGAGCTCATTCCTCCGTCTACACATCCAGCCATCAGCCATTCAGCAAATGCCCATTGATCCTCATTCAGTAAGAGGCAGGCATGTCCTCCTCACCTGGACTACTACGATGGTATGGGCAGGGTCCTGCTCTTAGCACTTTACAATAAAATGGGAGGAAACAGACCAGTGAAGAATTATGACCAAGTTTATAAAAGTAAACATGGAATTGCAAAGGAACCTAAAGGAAGCGCAAGATTGCCTGAGTAAAGATTGAAAGCCTTAGAGCCAGAGGTATATATAAAATATATAGATCCTGTAAATATAAATATATAGATCTGAATTCGAAGACACTTAGGGCATGAGTGCTGTGGTCTGCCACAGTCCCCACCCTGCCTAATCAACCTTCATCTATTGGAGTGGTCATTGCTAATGACAGAGTGACCTCTGATGGAATTTGCTGAGTTCACAGGGGACTGAAGAAGTGATGTCCAAGCTGCCTAAAGCTTACCTAAACCTTAGCCATGCTGAAAAGGGGAAGAACCTCAGGAGAGCAAACCATCCATGAAATGGAGTAGAAGCATAAATATGAGCAACTACTGGAGAAATCAAAAGTTCAGTATTTCTGGAAAGGGATGGTAGGTAGGAAGCATCTTAAAGAGCCACTAAATATTTGGAGTGACTTTTGAAATGAATTTCTGAAAAAAAATTGCTTCATGTCCATTGTTTATAGATCTTAAACAAAATTTTAAAAAAAGTTTAAAATTTAATTTATATTTTCAGTACAGGGTCTGATTCAGGGTTACCAAATAAAATATGAGATGCTCAGTTAAATTCACATTTCAAATAATAAATAATTTTTTAATATAAGTAAGTCCCACATATTACATGGGACATATACCAGGAGAAAAAAAAAAGTCCCAAATATTGCATGGGGTGTACCTACAGGAAAAACAAAGATGTTGGTGCTTATCTGAAATTCAGAGTTAACTGGACATCCTTTATTTTTACTTGCTAATCTGGCAGCGTACTCGAGAGACCCCTCAGAGTATTCCTGTGTCCGTCATATAGCTTGCCATTTGACAGACATTCAGATACTTTTAGAGAGCCTTGAGTTCTGGTGAGTACACAGGAACTTCTTTTAGCCCACACATGTCTTCCTGTTTGGTCCGTAACCCCTTTTCCATCGTCTGATATCACTATTGCATCCCACTCTCTGTCCTTGGGCCACACTCCCAGACATCCTAAGAGCAGGTTAAGGAGGAGAGTGGGTGGTTGGACAGGTAACTCTGAGAATCTGGAGGCCAAGTGAGAGAGAGTAGGTAGGTAGAGAGAGAATAAATTGTCAACGAAGTATCAACAGCCTGCCAGTGGCCACTCAACAGTGACTATGTGCTTTGATACAAAGGAGAAGGTGTGGCCCCGGGACCATTCAAATGCCATCCATGCTCTGATCTACTGAGGGAAGCCTGTAGAAGAAAGCTGGCTGAGGAGCCCGTTTCTGTGGAAGTAACTCAATTGCAGCACAGACAAGGGGCCCCTTTGGACATATTTTACCCAAGTGTAAGCACGTTATTCCTCACAAGCACCCATTATCAACTTCAGAATACGGTGGCCGGCCACTTACTTCCAAGCACTTGACATTTTTAAAATAATCATTTCCCACCTTTTCTTTAATCCAGCCCCTGATCCTTGCATGAGGGTCGGAGGAGCTGTCTGCAGAACAGAGCAAGAAGGAACTGACTCTCAGACCCCACCAGAGAATCCAGCTCCATCTTCCAATACAGAATTAAAATTTTAATCTGATTTGACATAGCTATTTGGGGAATCCACAGGCTTGTCATGAGTCAGATGATTAAAGTGGAACTAAGGGATTTTGGCCTGTCTTTGTGAAGAAGATAAAAAAAAAAAAGCGGGAAGAATTTGCTTTGTTTCTCCTTTTATGCATCCCACACAAGAAAATTGCAGTGTAGACATTTAGCAATGCCCTTAGTTCTAGTAGCCAGGCTGGGAATGAAAAACAGAGAAGATAAAAAATCTTCCTGCACTAAGTTGTTAGTGTACATTGCAGTACATTTTACTTAATTGTGTTATTATTTTTGTCTTTGTCACTACCCAACTTGGCTAAAGGAGCTACAGAAGGAATGAGATAGAATTACTCGATTTCTTCTAAACCAAAGAGTCCTCGTAAGCCATAACCCAATTATGATGAAAGAGCTGGAGATGTAGCTTTATGGATGTGCCACAGGAGAAGACAGTGCACGTTCTGTGGTTCATTTTGAAGTCCCTGTGATCAAATTCGATTCTTACTTATTTTTGTTGTAGAAACCACTTTTGCTGGCCCATCTCTTGAAAGGCACAGCCAGGGATCCCTGGGTGGCGCAGCGGTTTGGCGCCTGCCTTTGGCCCAGGGCGCGATCCAGGAGACCCAGGATCGAATCCCACGTCGGGCTCCTGGTGCATGGAGCCTGCTTCTCCCTCTGCCTGTGTCTCTGCCTCTCTCTCTCTCTCTGTGTGTGACTATCATAAAAAAAAAAAAAATTAAAAAAAAATTTGAAAGGCACAGCCAAAGGACTCTGGTTTGCTGGTTTTAGGAGAATGATACTGAAGGTGGTTGGGTGGGGGCAGACCCTTAAAGTAAAAACCAGGGCAGCATTTCCACCAGGGCAGCGTGTCTGTGTGCTACGTGGGGATTTCAGATGGTTTCTGTCTGTCGTTACGCAGTCCTGCAGATCCCCTCTCTTCTCTTTAGCTGCTGCCAGTGGATTATCCGGTGAGAGCAGGTCCCTTACCTGGGTTTACCACCTTCAGTATCTAAATCACCTTTTTTTGCCTCTGGCCCAAGGGAGCACCAAGGTTCAGGGGTCAGAGCACCACGTTCACTCCTTCTAACCACCTGTCACCACCGGGAGACCAGAGTGTGAGGATCCTGTGGGGGAGGCCAGCAGTGGGATTGAGACTCACAAGGAGAGAGTCATTCACTTCGTGAACCTCACACAGCGCCTGGAATGGGATGGGGGTGGCATTTCCTCCATTCCTGATGTCACAGAACTGTGTTTTTGTTTTTGTTTTTTTATAAGAGTCCTCCCACTCTGTGTCTCAGCACTTCATTACCCTCTCTTGCTGCAGAGGCCCCACAGGCCAACAGAGAGATGTTTGTTGTTCCATCCCAGGCAGAGAGACTCCCAGGCCTTGCATTTTGACCCTGGGCAAATCACATAAAGTCTTGGGACTCCATTTCACCATCTATAAAACAGGAATCCTTCTCCCTGCCCCTCCCGCCCTCATCGGGTTGTTCACAGGGCAAGACGTTGAGGTCATTGATTTAAAAGCATTCAGAAATAAAACTTAGTGCAGCTTAGGCATTAGTATCCTAACTGGTGCCATCATTCTGATAACAGTATCAACATCCATTTATTTTGTCAGCAGGTAATTGTGTAATTGCCCCCATGTGCAAGCTCTATGCAATAGAGGTCCTCCCACCTTCACACCGACTCTTCCCTCCGCCTGGAATGCTTCTCTGCCCTATAGCATCATTGCTAGCTCTCTCTCCTCCTTCAAGATTTGCTCAAATGCCATCTTGTCAATGAGGCCTGCTCTGACTCTACTATTCAAATTACAAACTACCCCACCACCCCCAGCATCCTTGATGCTCCTGGTGCTGCTACACATTTTTCTATGGAATTTATTTCTTCCAACATACTATAAAGTCTATCTCTTATACTGAATATAATTACGACTAAAGTAATATATTAAACTGACATAACATCATTTATTATGTTTATGATGTAGGGCCTGTCTCTGTTTCATGAGGGCAGAGATGTCTGTCGCTTTTGCTATTAAAATATCCCAAACTTGTTTAGGACAGTGCCTGGCACAGAGTGACCTTTTAAAAATATTTGTTAGGGTGCATGGGTGGCTCAGTTGGTTGAGCATTTGCCTTCAGCTCAGGTCATGATCCCAGGTTCCCTCATAGGGCTCCCTGCTCAGTGGGGAGCCTGCTTCTCCTTTTGCCCTTCCCTGCCCTGCTGTGATCTCTCTCTCTTTCAAATAAATAAAATCCTTTAAAATCTTTAAAAAATAAAAGTATTCGTTAAATTAAGTAATTAATTGAAAATAAACCTGTGCATATCTATTGCATATGAACTAGAAAAGCTCCATGTGCCTTCACCTAAAATCCAGCATCAATTAACTTCCTCATGTCTTTTGTTCAGTTTCTCCCCTATAATAAACACATTTCAGCCAATGTGCATTGTCCTCAGTTGCGCCAGACCAAATACACTACAGGATTGTATAAACTTCTCTTGTTCTGTTCCTTTTGCTTAGAATGCCCACTTCCCAAAGGTTCTCACTTCAAATCCTATTTATCTTTAAAGTTTGAATGCTCTTTCCTCTATTAAGCCCTTCCTGATTTTCTTTTTTTTTTTAATTTTTATTTATGATAGTCACAGAGAGAGAGAGACAGAGACAGTGACAGAGACACAGGCAGAGGGAGAAACAGGCTCCATGCACCGGGAGCCCGACGCGGGACTCGATCCCAGGTCTCCAGGATCGCGCCCCGGGCCAAAGGCAGGCGCCAAACCGCTGCGCCACCCAGGGATCCCCCTTCCTGATTTTCAAATAAGGACACGACCTTTCCCTCCTCTTAAGTCAGCATGCGACTTATGCCCACCGTATGGCATTTGCATTGTATTACAGTTATTTGGGGGTGCTATATTGGTTCTCTAGGGCTGTGATGACAAAGCACCAGAGACTGGGTGCTTTAAGCAACAGAAATTCATTTTCTTATAATTTTGAGGTCTAGATGTCTGAGATCAAGGTGTTGACAGGGCTGGTTTCTTCTGAGGTTTCTTCTTGGCTTCTTCTCTCCTTGGCTTGTAAGTGGCTAGCTTCCCTCTTGTGTCTTTGCATGGCTTTCCTCTTTCTGCATCTGTGTTCAGATTTCCTTGTAAGGACACAAGTCATATTGAATTAGGGACCACTCTAATGACCTCATTTCAACTTGATTACCTCTTTAAAGATCCTGTCACCAAATACAGTCACATTATGAGATACCAGAGGTTAGGACTTCAGCATATGAATTGGAAGGGAACCAAAATGACCTACAGCATGTGCTTACCCTCAAGCATTCTCAAAGGACCTTAAGACCTGTTCTAGAAGCTGTGAACTCCTTTAAGACAGGTACTCAGTCTTACCATTTTTGTGACTCCCAAGCAGTCTGTCAAGGTTTTGGATCTCATTCTCATTTTGGATCTCAAAAATTGTGGCATGAATCATGTTGTCCCTGTACAATCTCATAGAAACCAGAGTACATGATGGAGACTGTCATGACTCTCTCATTCCCTGCTTCTTAAACTGCCTCTCAAACCAACAGGATCTCCTTGAGTTGGCCCCAGTCCCTATCCTTACTTCATTATTCCTGTATCATTTTCCCAAGATTGCCCTTCTAAGGATTCTTTCCCACTTGAGGAAAGATTTGCCTCTTCAATTGCTTTTTTTTTTGCAAATGATAGTAAACTAAAACTTTCTTCTTGGCAATAACTGAGCATCCTGGTAGCTCTCACTGAGGACAAATTTCTTGTAAACATGCTTATGTGGCAGTAAATAGTGTATGATTAAAAATTAAGGAAAATTGGAGGTACCTGGGTGGCTCAGTCAGTTACGTGTCTGATTTGTGATTTCAGCTCAGGTCATGATCTTGTGGGTTGAGAGATCAAGTCCTGCATCAGGATCCATGCTCAGTGGGGACTCTACTTGAGAGTCTCTCCCTCTACTAATGTGCTTGCTCATGTGTGCTCTCTCTTTCTCTTTCAAATAAATAAATAAATCTTGTTTTTTAAATTTGGGAAAATTTCTAACAATGCTACAACTAGTTATTCTAAGATAGGTCCTGTCTATTTTGTTTTTAATGCTTTTGACTGAGAGGCACATAATATTCTTGACAACCTGTACTTCAACTATAGAAATCCTAAAGCTTTTTCAAATCGCTAGAATTCTGTGTTCCAATCAACACATGAAATGCTGTTGGCTAATATACAGTTCCAACTTCAGAAGCCATTAGTTGAGAGAACTCTAGAAACTTGTGTTAGAAGATTGACAATAAAGAATGCTGTGAGCCTGGAAACATAGTGAATTCTTAATTTTTCCAGAAAGTCACTAATCTTTAGAGTACAGGTTAAAGATCTTTATATATACAAGTCCAGTCTTCAATTAGATTCCTCATTTATCTTATTTTTTTAATTTTAATTTTTAAATTTTTTAAGTAGGCTCCATGTCCATTGTGGGGCTTGAACCCTTAGATTTAGAGTTGCATGCTCTACCAACTGAGCCAGCCAGGTGCCCCCTCAATTAGATTCTTCAGTTAACATTTATGAACTAAACTTTCATCCCTGATTTTCTGCTACTGAAAGGAGCACATGGTCTATCAGCAAGACTGAGGACCACTAAAAGGGCTTATTGGTTAAGAAAGTAGACTACTTGGAGTATATGCTTAAGGAAGAATGTTATCAAGCAACTATCTCTGAGGAACTAGAATGTCCAAAAGCTCTGAAATTGAATAAAATCATTCCTGCAGTAACTTTTAAGAATAAGAGATAGTGTTTTCAGGAATTAGATCAAGAAGTTTAAGCTTTAGCCCTGATTCTACTAGACATTTGCTGAGTGGATTGGGCTAACTCACATATCATCTTTGCACTTCTATGGCCTCATCTGTAAGGAGAAAAGGCAAATGAAATGATAATCCTCCTGGAAGCAAGGCTGAGTTGTGAGATTTAGGAGACTCAAACGTCTTCATGAATGTAGATTATTTTTTAAAACCTCCCTTCAGTTCAAGAAAAACATGCATGGAAAAAAAACATGCATGGGATAATATCTCAAAAAGTACTTGGATTGTACAAAGAATAAAAGCCAGGAACACAGAGCACTGCACAATAGCCAGAAAAGAGGTCTTAGCATTTGTGTGAGGAGCCATGATCATGGACATTGTTCTCTGATCCTCTTGGCGTCTCCCACCTGCTGATGTAGACACTTGGACCATTTATCAAGAGGTCCCATGGTGACAACAGTAAACACCTCCCAAGACACTGTGATGTGAAAGCATGTCAATAAAGCAAACATATCCCCTTGGGTCACACTATGTCACTCCCCAACTATCTTATAAGGCGTAATGTACAAAACACAATAACTATAAAGATGCTATAGAAAACATAGGTCAAGTTCACACAGTAAAAATGATGTAAAGAGGGAAATTGACTATGTTTTCAAAAATTTCTCGATAAATGGGGAATTAGTTGTGTAGGGTTTAAGCCATCTTGTCCTAATAAACCCAGTTTTCTACAAATGTATTTATTCCAAAGGAAGAAATCTACTTAGTACCTCCTTGGCAAATGCCAGGACTGCTGATGTAGCATTGCCTAACAGCCCCTAGAAAAACCTGCCAGTTGCCATTCCTCATAGGTTGAACATCCCTTGCCTGTAGACAGACGACCACATTATCCAAGCAACCTGTCCATTGGGTAAAGACCAAAGGCTGGCCAAGTCATAAGGTCTGTTTGTTTGTGAATTGTATACCAGCATGGTATTTTCTTCTTCTCATTCCACTTGGCAAATCTCATCAAGCTCTAGGCATGCAAAGCAAATTGGGCTTTAAAGAGTTGCCCCCACTAAAGCTTTCAACAACATGGAAACTCAAAGAACTTCATTAAATTAGAGATCTACTAATCAAATCTTGCCAACTGGTAAACTCCAGCAGAGGACTGTGCCCAGGGTTATAGAACTAATAATAAAAATTATGTACAGCAGCAGGCAACCAATAGTCTATTTTCTGTTTTTATACATCGGCCTTTTATTAACATTTCCTATAAATAGAGTGAAATAATATTTATAGTTCTCTACATATCTTTTATATGACTTATTTTATTTAGCATAATATATTTTTAAGATTCATATGCTATAACATATATCCGTATTTTGTTCTTTTTTAATGCCAGACAGTATTTTATTATAGGGGATACTCCACACTTTGACTATCTCTTGTTTGATGGTCATTTGGATGGTTTCCTTTTTATCCCCCCACGTTTTTATTTAAATTCTAGGTAGTTAGCCTACAGTGTAATGTTATTTTCAGGTGTAGAATTTAGTGATTCGTCACTTATATTCAACACCCAGTGCTCATGACAACAAATGCCCTCCTTAATGCCCATCATTAAATTATTCATTCCCTCTGCTCACTTCTCCTCCAGCAACCCTCAGTTTGTTCTCTATAGTTAAGAATCTGTTTTCTGGTTTGCTTCTCTCTCCATTTTTTCCCCTTTATTTTCATTTGTTTTCTTACATTCCACATAGAAGTGAAATCATATAGTTATGTATCTCTGATTGACTTATTTCACTTAGCATAATGCTCTCTAGCTGCATCCACATCACTGCAAATGGCAAGATTTCATTCTTTTTTCTAAAGATTTTATTTATTTATTCATGAGAGACACACAGAGAGAGGCAGAGACACAGACAGAGGGAAAAGCAGGCTCCTCGCAGGGAGCCCAATGCAGGACTTGATCCCTGGACCTGGGATCATTCCCTGAGCTGCAGGCAGATGCTGAACAGCTGACCTACCGAGGCATCCCAAGATTTCATTCTTTTTGATGGCTGAGTAATATTCCGTGACGTGTGTGTGTGTGTGTGTGTGTGTGTGTGTGTGTGTATCACATCTTCTTTATCCATTCATCTGTCAGTGGATATTTGGGGTCTTTCCATAGTTTGGCTATTGTAGATAATGCTGCAATAAATATCAGGGTTCATGTATCCCTTCAAATCGTATTTTCTATATCCTTTGAATAAATACTTAGTAGTGTAATTGTTACACTTTTTGGCCATTATGAATAATGCTTTTTTAAACATTCATTACAACTCTCTGTGTGGACATATGTTTCCATTTCTCCTGGGTAAATATCCAAAAGTGGAATTATTATCTCATATGGTAAATTTATATTTAAGAAACTGCCAACCTATTTTCCAAAATGAATGCACCATTTTAGATTCCCATCCACAATGTAGGAGTCTTCCAGTCTCCCCATGTCCTCACCAACACTTGTTGTTATCTCTATCTATTATACTAGCAAGAATATTGAAACTCAGCTATCTTTGGGTCCACTAAGACTGACATCTGTATATTCTTCATGTGATGAAGTACACGGTTAAAAAAAGAAGCTATCGATAAATTATCACAAGTGTGTGAAGACTTAAAGATCTCCTGGTATTTAACAAACATTTCCTCTATTATATTAAAAGTCCCCAAATTACAACTTGTCATTTGCTTCACTACCTGAAAATAAGCTGTTGTTCATCTTTACCCTTCTTCAATATTGGATCACCTCCAGGGTAGCCTAGTATGAAAGTTTCCATTGCAGCTAAGAAAAAATAACCCAGAAATGGTAGAAAAGGAAAATGGCAAACTAGAGTTCTTCAGCAGACACAAAAAAAATTATGCAGCCTGATGTTTCTAAAGAGGAGATGGAAATGGTTCAAGACCATAGCAGCAAAATCTAGGCTGCTGAGCTTTGGCTTCTCATTTCACCAGTTACCAGTGGCTCCACTGAAATAAAAAGGTTAGTCATTACTCAGTGGAAAATTTTGTGGAAGGGGAAAAAAATATACTAATGGAATCTCTTGTCCAGACCACAAATTACTTTACAAGTGACAATTAATTAAGACTCACAACACATGCATAAAGCAGTTCTGCCTTATATTGTAGCAAAGACTTGGTGAACCTCGTTATTTCTTAGGGTGTAACATTTGGGAGCGACTACTGGAACATGGATGGGGATTCCATCAGGATTTTATAACAGATAAAGGCCACTATCACTTCATGGGCAGAGACCTTCCTTTTGTTAAGCCACTTAGAGAAAGGGCAGGATAAATCAAGCACGTTGCCATATGTTATCAAAAGTTCATCTTTCTTGGGAACATGGATTAAGTGAGACTCTTCCCACTTATATTGAGGACATTTAATGGTATTTTTTCACTCATAATACCCAACATTGACCAACAGAGAGTGGCAATAGTGGCAAACCCTTCTGTTTGCAGGGTATCCAACAAACATTTATTGAACATCAATTGTATGCCAGTCACTACATTTCCTGAAATTGTCAATTAAAGTATTTTTTAGAGTAGTGTCACAACACTAAAGTTGCCAGCAGTGGGTGGTGACAGAGTTGGGTGCGGGAAGTAGAAGAACCACAAGATAAAACAAGAAATTAAATCATGGAAGCTTTGTAAAATAAGAGTAGCAGCCGAATAGGGAAATGCTACACTCCCATTCCCTAGGATTATGACATCATTAGTCAATGCATTCAATACCTTGTTGATGTTGGGGTGTTCTCTATCCCTTCCAAATCCAGAGCTTTTCCAAGTTTGGTCAATGCCTAAACCATCAGGCCAAGTGCTATTTTCAGTTCCACCGGCTCCCTTGTTTTGCGAGTTCAGCCCAGACAGGAAACCACCCAGTCTGGGAGGATTCAGTTAGATCCCCAAAGAGCACACACACTCAGGTGCGAGAGCTTCAAGGCAGCAAGGCATGTTCCAGTTAACCACCCCATGCTGCTTAAGAAGTGAACAAGCAGTCACAGTCTCTCTAGGGGATGAACACTGTTTCATGTATGTGCATATGTGTATGTGTATGTATGTAAATATATAAGGGCAGATCTAAAAGATATTTTACAATTCCCACTGCTCTTCTCCATGTAGGACTCCCTCCCTTCCCCCGAATTTCCACAGGGAACTTGTGGAGAACTTAGAAATAGTTTTATTTTAGGAAGAAGTCTTATTTTGACTAAAGTGCCACTGGTTAAAAACATTGTGTGAAAGAAGTAATATACAGCAGATTTTGTAGTTTTGTAGACAGGGAATAAATACCTGTCATGTACAAAGTTTTGGTCTAGAATTTGGAGAATTTCTTTAAGGTATTCTTGGCTTACTCATTATCTCATTATCTTCTCTCATGGGGAACAGGGCAAATCTGAGATCCAATTAGTAAATACATCTGATGTTCCTGGTCCTACCAGGGACCATGTGGCTTTAGGCATAAAAGAGAAGAGGGAAAGGTCAGTGGGACTCATCAGATCACCCTAAAGTATATGCAATATCTGGGATATACTTATGCTAAAAGACTGCTTATTGTTCATCTGAAAGTCAAATTTCACTGATTTTTTGAATTTTATTTGGCAACCCTATCACTGGTACCCATCACTAATTCAACTTTATGCTACAATTTCTTCATGGACATTCTTTGTCTTTTTGATCTTTATTTCCCCCATGGGCTGGGAACAGAGTAGACAATCTATTAATGTTCACTGAATGAATGGATACATATACTATAATATAGCCCAAATCATTAGTTCTTATAAGACCCATTATCTTGAAATGTTCAAACTGAGTTTAACTGAGGAAGCAAGTGTCAATCAGATCTTTCAGTTGAATGAGTTCAGGCCAGACTATTTATTTATTTTGAGAGAGAGAGAGAGAGAGAGAGAGCGTGTGCCCAGAGCAGAGGGAGAGGGAGAGAAAATCTTAAGCAGGCTCCATGCCCAGGGCGGAGCCCAATGCCAGGCTTGATCTCAGGACCCTGAGATCATGACCAGAGCCGAAACCAAGAGTTGGATGTTTCACTGACTGAGTCACCCAGGTGTCCCCAGGCCAGACTATTTAATACTGTGGTTCCTTCCTTTGGTCACAGGTTTATATCCAAGTTGGGGTGAATTACTTCCCTGTAGGGGGAACCAAGAAATTCCCATTCATTGGATGACCACTATGGGCCAACATATATTTATGTTAACATTTAATGCTCTTAAAACCCTACAAGGTAAGAGTTTAACCTTCTTTTATAGTTGAAGAAGTGAGGCACAGGGAACTTAAGTAATTCTCCCAAGATCACACAGCTGGTGGGCACTACTGGAATTTGAACCCACACAGTCTGACTCCAAAGCTGGTCTAGTAACTATTCAGCTACACAGCATCTCAAATAGAATGATACTGGATATTCAACTATGCTAACACCATAGCTTTTGCCACAAGAATGAAGTGAATTCTTCCTGTTTGTTCTTTCCTCAGCCCTCTTCATCTACTAGCCAATACCATTCTTGAACAGTCCCTGTCAGGGTCCTTTCTTTCTACAACCCTCACCCAACCCACCCCCAGCTCCAAACTCCCAACAGTAGATAACTCTTAGCCAACAATGCAAATGACTTTCCAAATGGTGGCAGCGACATACAAGAGGAAACTTCCTGTGGCGTTATGTTCCAAATTTAAGAATCTATGAAGTAAATCCTCCTTCCAGCCCCTGCCCCAGAAGAGAAGACAGAGTGAAAAAATAGGAGCAATTAATACAGTATGAGAAGCCTTCTAGACTTCTCTTTTGAAACTTCTGCTTGTTGGGTGGGGAGGAAGAGCCTGGGGTACAGATTTCTCACACTGGAGATTTATGTCCAATAGATAAACAGGGACCCGGAAAACTGGACATAATTCACTTTATTAAGCATGACTCAGGTGATCTCCAGTGATTCATCTGTGTTTTGGGGGAGAAGAATATTTCTGGAAAATTCCCTAAAGTCATTTCATGGAGAGGACTATAAAAATATTAGGCTCTTTTATCTGCAAGTGATAGAGACGTAACGTATCTTTATCATCCAATTTAAAACTAATATTTTAGGTGATGACAAGTTGAGAAGACTGGACCCACAGAACTGGAACTGGAAATTATCAACTGGGAAAATCTAATCCAGCTTGACTGATGGCTGGAAGGAACAAGGGTAAGGTTGAATTAACATTTTGGAAGGCCAATTCATCAGCTGTAATAAGCCAATTTCAATGGGAAAAAAATAACGTGTTAAAGCATGAGATCCTTCAATTAGAAAGAAGAAAAAATACTACAAAAGGCCAAATATCGAGAGACATTTCCAGAGAAGTTGTTCAAAGTATTTCCTAAGATCTATTTTTAGAACTGCTTTTAAGGAAGATTAAATCATGGTCCACCTATAATGACAGGCATGAGATTCTCAGTGGGGAGATAAAGATAGGCAGAATGACATTCTATTTCTTAAGATTCTTTGAATTTCATATCAAAGGGCTTTCAGTTCAATATCAAGGGCTTCACAGCGGATGTATTCATTTCTGAGCCATCTTCCACCCACAGCAGCCCACTAGACTTCGGTGTTCTGGGGATTGGGAGATAGAGCCAAGGATCTACCATTCAGAGACATTGAAAACCACTGTCACTGCCTTTGGATATCAGTGCCCTATGTTCCTCAGCCAGATTACCAGGGGCCTCCAAGCCATGTCACTCCTGACATTCTAACTGCTGTAAGGAACAAGAGATATACCTGCTTTATTTTATGTCACACTCAGGCCAGGCCCAGTGGATATGAGTAAACCCAATGCATAGCTGCTGTGGGATATGTAGGCAGGTGTGTAGACATCTGAGCACCAGCCAGGAATGTTGACCTATTATATCTCACCAGGATGCAAAACCTCATTTTACTCAAACCAAAACTCTCATCTTGGCTCCGGGGTAGAGGTGAGGCATAACACACAGATCAAGTCCCAGGAATGAGAATGGAGAATCTCTGTGCCTTACTTATCCTCCTTTGATGCAAGGAAACCCAGTAGGAACCTCATCAAGGTGGATTTGATCAGGGGATGCCGTTGTTTATACTTTGGATCTGATATACACTCACAGAGAAATATCAAGAAAATTCCATCCAGAAAACATTGATGGAACAGCAGGGGGACAGGGATAGAGGACAGAACAGGAAATGAGAAGAAGAAAGAAAGGGAAGAAATTAGGAATAAAACGAGGGGTGGAATTAGGGAAGAAAGAAGGTGGGACAGAGTTACTGAAGTCTTGATGATGAAGACTGACCTGCTGCCAGTCCATGAGGAACTTGCTGGTTTGTGCATGTGTGTTTTAAGGATCGGTTTCATCAAGACCAGGAGTTGGGCAAGGTTCCCTGCTGATCACAGGGCCAATATGTTTCTCCAGTATTGCTACCATTGAGAAGGAAAGAAAAAAAAATATTTGGCATCATTGCTTAGACAAATTTACATTTCATTGTGGAAGAGTCATGTTTGTTCAACTTTACTCAGTTCCAATCTGTTCCAGCTAAATAACATTCTTATTCTTCTTCCTCATTTTTGTAGGGGCAGAAAGGAAAAGCGAAGACAGTGACAGAGAGAGACAGGGACAGAAGCAAAGGGAGAGGAAGGGAGAGGGAGAGAGAGAGAGACTGAGACAGAGAGACACAAGGGCCCTTAGGGTCTACTGAATTCTTCCCAACCCCCTTTGAAAGTGAGATATTTCCTACATGTGTAAGAAGAATTTGAAGTAAACTGGTTTTTTAAAGACTTATTTATTTTAAAGAGAGAGAGCAGGGGGGTTGGGGGCAGGGAAGAGAGAGAGAACGAGAATCTCAAGCAGACTTGACACTCAGGCTGTAACCTGATGCGGGACTTGATCTCACAACCCTGAGATCATGACCTACGCCAAAGCCATCAGTCCGACGCTTAATTGACTGTGTCACTCCGGTGCCCCGGATTAAACTATTTCTTGATTCACCCACAGTGTCAAATATAGAAAGAAAATAAGGACCCAATATGGCTTAGTTTTTTTTTTTTTTAAGATGAAAAAACTTTATATGAGGCCGAATTCAACACAAGCAGAACTATTTTGGTTCCTATCCAAAAAATAAAGCCTTCTTTAAATAAAATGTCAAAAGAACCTCATTTAAGAGCAGTTGTATCCAACCTCGAAAAGAATGCTCAGAGAATACTGCAGGCTAGACCAATTAGAGACAATATTGATACCTCCAAGGTCCCTGAAGATCCCGTGGTCAAATGGTTCGAGGTCAGCCCTAATTGCACTTATCCATGTATTTTCCGGTGGGACAAAACAACCTCCCTTTCAGGATGACTCTCCCTTATCAATCTGCAAACCACAGAAAGAGAAATGACAGCAAACCTGGAAAATATAAATCTCATCTTGGAAGTTGGCGTTTAATATGTAACCAAAAATCTAAATAAATAATGTGGGGCTGCAAGCCTTCAGTTGAAACCAGAACCAATTGCCCAAGTGCCTTATCAGGTATGATCCCAGCCCGGAGATGGAGGTAGAGTGAGTGAAGTAAGCGAGCTATAAAATCAGATCCTTGGAGCACGCAAACCCACCCTTCTCAGGTTCTTATGCTTTTGGAAAAGGTCTGCTGCATTTGGAATTAAGTGACTTAAAAAAACTGGTTAACTATTGACTGCATTTTTCTTAGAAGTATAGATAGATATATATATATAAATGTATAACTCTACAAATACACATTCCAAATAAATTAGGAAATGATATAATTAGTTTAGCATGGTGGTTACAGTCACTTGAACAAAAAAAAAAAAAAAAAAAAGGAAAAAAGAAAGAAAGATTTAAATGCCTGTGCCTGTTTCTGGATACTTAACAAGGAATTGAAAGAAATCCACATAGGTTTGCCCTCTTAATGCCTTCAACTTTTGAAAACTGAACCTCTTCCAACTTGATCAAAAATGACCAAAATTCGTTTGGCCAAGTCTCTGAATTGTACAACAATTCAGAACATGTTTGGGTATTCTCTACAGTTTGGTCCTACAACAGCCAGAAATTGACAATGCAGACAGAAGAGTAGAAGGAAAAGAAGAAGAAAGAGATATGAAAAAAAGAAAAAGAACATTATGCTACGAGAGAGGTGATGTATTTCCACCAATTACTGCCAAGAAATTCTCAACCCGATGGCTTCACTGACCATAGTACAATGTGTGTGGCTTAAATCCAGCCCCCCTGTGCCATTTACCTAATGAATGATTCTACCTCAGATCAAACCCAAGCTGCATAAGCACCTGAGCTGAACTTAAGAGGGACGGAAGACTCCACTGTATGCTCTCTTTGACCTGATCAAAACTGAACCCCAAATCTTCTTTTTCTTAGGAATTCCTGGAGAACTGAATTGAAAATAACGCATTGAAACCTGCTGCATGTGGAGAGGATATAAAGGTTAGGCATTGTACTTTTTTTTTTCCCTCAATGAACTTGACTGTTACAGTAGTTAAAAACTTCTGCATCCATATTCATATTAGCCAAAAAAATTGCAAAACAAGAATTCCAAAAGAATCGGCAATGAACAGATATCAGTACGCCAATGAGAGAAGTGGGAAGTCTTATCTTTCTCAGAACTTTCTCCTGATCAGATGCCCACACCACCCCCACCTGAGCTAATACTGCTTTATGCTGAACTGATCCCAAATAAATAAATAAATAAATAAACCAGAATAAATGTCTGAACGAGGTATTTTCTGGATGCATACTGTTCCAACCATTGTGTAAGCTGCTGGAGGAAAAAAAAAGCTGGTAAACAAGACAGACGCACTCATTGGTTTTATGAATTTTACATCTACAAGGGGAGTGAGCCAATTAGCAGATAATCACCCAAACTGTGTCAAGTATTTTTTTTTAATTTTTATTTATTTATTTTATGATAGTCACACAGAGAGAGAGAGAGGCAGAGACATAGGCAGAGGGAGAAGCAGGCTCCATGCACTGGGAGCCTGATGTGGGATTCGATCCTGGGTCTCCAGGATCGCGCCCTGGGCCAAAGGCAGGCGCCAAACCGCTGCGCCACCCAGGGATCCCCTGTGTCAAGTATTGATTGCAGAAGGAAGACAACTGGATATCATGAGGGTATAGGGCAGATGGGCCTAATTGACGTAAGGTGGGAGGTTTGTAGGGGTATCAGCAAAGCTCTGAACACGTTGCTGTAAAAATCTTTTTTTTTTTTTCTTCAGTCACAGACAAAATCACACGGATGTGGCCCACAAGACCATTGGAGTGAGCCGGGGAGTGGAGGTTGATTGATTCAGTGGTAGGCAGGATGCAGGATTCTTTGGAAGACACATCATCAACAGTAAGAACAGATGAGGTGTCTTGAACTGGAAATCAAAATGAGGTACAAAATTAGGTGCCATGGAATGACTACCAGTGAATTTCCGCCTTTAGGTGGGAAGAATTCTGTTTATGTCGCGCTGAAGGGACATTGGGTGACAGAGGCAGAACCTCACCCAGAAACCCCGAGGCTGAGGCAAATTCTTTCTGTCTCTATTACAATTCTCAGGAGCCCACATCCTGTTTTCTCCCAGGCTCTGAACTCATCTGCATAGCCAGACCAAGCCAGAGTGTTCCTTCCAGCCCTGGGTCTCTGTGCAAGGCTGGCAACTGTTTGAGGAGCTCCTTGGTGCATCAGAGAATGACATGCAGCAGGAGGAGGCTTGGCTCCAGGCGTCTGTTCAAGTCCAGTGATCCAGTGATTGACGAAGGCTACTTTGCACTTTGAAGTCCCATCTGCAGAAAAAAAGATGTGAAGCCTTCTTCCCATCTTATCTATAGGAGAACCCAGCTTAGGACTCAGAATTCCTGATTTTTTGCCCAGAATCCTTCTGAGAGTCTTTATTTTTAGATCTGTGGGCAGCAGGGGGTGGGGAAATGCACTTTCTCTTTTCCAAATTTGAGGTTAGTAAAACATTATGTGCCCTTGTTTAAATGGCAGTGTCGCTTTATACAATATAGTTGTATTATTAAAAATTGACCGAGTTAAATGACTGGTAAAATATGTGGTAGGGCACCAAACAATTGCTGGGTGGGTTTCCATGCATTTCTCGTCCCTGCCATCACAGAGTCCCCAGCAAAAGTCAGGAAAGTGGTAAGGTTATGTTTGTCATTGTAAGAGTCCTCTTGAATGTATGCAAAATGTTTTTAACCTTAATAAGGTATAGGTAGGAAACCAGTCAGGCCAAGGGTTTCATTTAACTGCCCTTATTAAATGCTCTGAGGACAAAGGATATAGAATCACAAATTGCAGACCTGGAAAAATCATCATCATCTTTTATCAAGTACTTAAACACCTCTAGCGACGTGGGGATTTCCCTGTCTAGAAATAGAGGTCTCACTACCTCCTCAACAGCCCATTAGACAGCTTTCAATGTTGAAGGCTGCGATCCAGAAGAGCATGGAGAAAGAAAAAGTAAACAATAGACAAGTTACCAAGAGTACAATATACCATTTTACCAGGATAGCCAATTAAGAAATCATCTGTTAAATAAATAAAACATTGCCTGGAAGAGTAGAGCCAAAATAGATCTAATATACCAACTCATTAGTTTAACAAGTACTCCCCGAGTACACTTTATATATCTAGCACCGATCTAGGCATTGGAGATAAAGCAATGAATAAAACTGGCTATGTTCTGGCTACTTAGAATAGCTTACGCAAGGATTAACTTGGATAAGTAACCCTGATAGCAAGCACTTCTATAGGGCCGTGTGCTAGGTTTTATTCTAAATGTTTTGTAGACATCAAAATATTTGATCCTCACAGTGGCCCTATGTAGAAGGTACTTCTGTTGCCCCCTGTTAAACTCCTAAACAGGAGAGAAGATGGAGACCTTTTCTCCAAAGTCATGTGGCTAACACGCAATAGAGCCAATGTGCACCCAGGCAGCCTGGCTTCAGAGCCATCATGCTTGGTTGTCTTTTATAAAAAGGGATGTGTGCTTGGGGGGCAGGCGGGGTGTGGGGATTGCCTGTTTAATCACAGGGGAAACACTGATACCACGGGGTGCATGCCAAATTTAATTTTAAGGGAAGGATCTGTGAATGCTTCCTGGAGGAGGTAACCCAGAGATGAGGCCTTACAGTCAAATAGATGAAGTTTGCAGCAGATGGAGGGGATAGAGAGAAATGATTCCACCAAAGGTGATGCAGGTACCCAGGCCCAGAGAAGTAAGACTGCGTGACATGTACGAGGAACAGAAATACCACAGTGTTGGGGGTGACTGGGTGACTGGGTGATGGGCACTGAGGGGGGCACTTGATGGGATGAGCACTGGGTGTTATTCTATATGTTGGCAAATTGAACACCAATAAAAAATAAATTTACAAAAAAAAGAAAAAAAGAAAAGAAAATAAATACCACAGTGTATCTGGATCCCCGATGGACAGACAGTGGCTCAACAGTGACACAATTTTTCGTCATTGCTATTGTCACCTGGATCACCCCTTCATTTATGAGTTAGTTAATTTGTTCAATGATTATTTATTTGTCAATCACCCCACTGGTCCACAGTGTCCCTGCCTGTCTCTTGAGCTGGATGAAGAGTAAAGGATCAAGCAATGTTCATATAAGCAACCTATGTGCCTTGAAGATGGAAGATGGTATTGTAAATGTGTCATTTCTTTCTAAATTAATCTATAATTAATAGATTTGATTGATGCTTGCCCAGTCAGAACACCAAAGGTATATTTTGAAACCTGAAAAGTCATTCTAAAGTTCATCCTGGGGGAAAAGTATGCAAAAATAACCAATAACTCTTTGGAAACAAATCCAAGCAATTTGGATTAAAGAACTACCAGGTAATAAAATGTATCTTTAAACCATAATAACTTTAAAAGGGGGGTGCTGGTGGAAGAAGAGATAGGTGGCCCTCTCATTGCTGTCACCCCACACTTAAACAGTGAAAGTTTAAAAATCATTTAAAATCTCCAATGATGGGTGAAAACAGAATGTCATGTTATTTTTTCTTTCTTTAATTGCTACTAAGGTTGAACATTTTTTATTTACATATTGACCACTTGCATTTTTCTTTTTTTTTTTTTTTAGTTGTTCACTTCCTTTGTGCATATTTCTATTGTTTTGGGTTTTATTCGTGGATTTAAGATTTTTTGTATCAAGAACATTGAGTTTGTTTTGGGGTAACTTTTTTGTTGTTGTTGCAAGAGAACTATTGCATTCATTTTAATTTGTTTTTTGTTTTGTTTTGTTTGTTTTGTTTTAAAGACTTTGTTTATTTACTTGAGAGAGAGAGAGAGACAGAGAGACGGAATGCATGCATGAGTCAGGGGAGGGGTAGAGAGAGAGGCAGACTCCCCGCTGAGCAAGGAGCCCAACTCAGGGGCTCAATTGTAGGACCCTGGGATCATGACCTGAGCCAAAGGCAGACGCTTAACCGACTGAGCCAACCAGTTTTAATTTGTTGACATACCCATGGACTTATTCTTTACCACAGCTTCCTGCAGCCTTATGCACATGCATGTGTACACACTTGCTTGTCTACACTATCATCCTTTCTCTCCACAATGATGGCCAAGACAATAAGGCAACTAGTATCTGACAAAACATTATCATGGCATACTTCTTGGGACCCTACATTAGCCAAGTGCCACATTTCAGGAGTGATTCTATGCAAGCATAAATTTCTTGGATGAGAAACGCCATATACAGTCTGAAAAAGACTTCAGAACCAAAACATTTGAAAAAACTGTGTTCGTTTGAAAAACATTTTCAAGACACAAAAATATCTGGAGCTATAATTCACCCTTCACCCACATCTATCCTTGACTATTTAAAGAGCATGCTTTATTTCTCTCCAAAGATTATTCTCATATAAATCCAACGATACCTTACAGTGGATGTGTAATGAAGTGGGTAGCCTGACTCTCCACATGTGTTATATCTGAGTAAATAAACAAAGACGTCCCCCCAGCAATGTGCTCTTTTACAAGACTAAACCTAGCATCTCGAACTCTCCTTCCCTTGGACTTGATTGACTTCTTTCCTCAGAGCTTCTCCCAGGCCTGGGTGCCCAGCAGAATCCTGGATTGCACCATGGAGTATATTTATCTAATGAAATATGAGCTGTGGGTACAATGAGCAATGCCTTGCCGCAGACACCCCATCCATCTGCTGAAAATAATCAATCTCGGAAAATAAAAGTCCTGGGAAAAGTTAAAATTGGGTACATGCCGAGGATTAGCAGGGGTTCAAGGGCAGAACTGCACTCATTTCACTGACTTGGACTCAGTGCTTGGGGAGGGATTTGGTCATTTACATGCAATGTGACAAAGGGGATGGGGGGTTGCTGTCTGCAGGACAGCCAGGCAGGTTACTCAGAGTTGCCTCTTGAATGGGAAATCACATGGTTGTAGTGGCGGCTCATCATCCCATTTCTGGACATGCTGATGCTCCAAGTTGGTCAGCTTAGTTAGAGAACCTTCATGTCATCCCATGGTCCCACGTGTTCCCTTAACCTTGGCTGAAAATCGTGTTAATAACAACCATAATAATAACTCTAAAAATACATGACATTTATTGAGTAACTATGGTATGCCAGGAACTTTTATAGAGATATTTCAAAATTTAAAAAATCTCATTTAGACCCCCTAAGCTCAAAGTAGCTATTATTGTTCCTGGCTGATGGATCTATGCATAAGCCAAGGCTTAGAGCAGATGAGATTTCAAACCAAGATTTAAACTCTGTGACTGAAAACCCAGCCACTTTCACTTAATGCAACACCGCAGGGCTAGAAAGTCGGAAAGGGTTGGGTGTTTGTCCCAGTGTGGTCCGTTTCTTTTACTGGAAAAACAAGGGATATCCCATGGCTCTAATAATGCCATATCAAATTGATAGGCTAGTAGCTAACCAGGAAGGGGAGAAAGTTTTCCAATGGCAGAGTCTTGGGTGAGGAGGATTAAAATTCGAAGGTGGCTTTCCAAACATTATGAAGCTCAGGAAGGGAATGCACAGAGCATGTCCATCTCCCCTTTGGGCAAGGCTGGCTGCAGGCATTTGCCTTGCCACCCTTGCTTATGGGAAGAACCGCCTTCCAAGAAGTCCTAGTTTAGCTCTAAACATTCATTCCCAAAGAAAAGAATCAGGTTCAGGTGGAAAAGTACTCAAAAAGGAAAAAAACAAATGAGGAGAACTGGAAACAGAAACCGAAAAGTAATGTTGAATTTCATGCTGGTTAATAATGTAAACTCTAGAGCCAGCAAGACTTTCGTGTGAATCCACACTCTGTTGTCTGAACTAAGTGACTTTCCCCTGTCCTTATATTAGGTTAAGAACAGAACCTATTGCACAGGGTTGTTGTCTGGATTTAATGAGATAAAGCACACAAAACAGCTTGGCACGTAAAAAGAACAGAATTTAGGACAGTTGCCATCCTTGTCATCACCATCTTCATCATCATCATCCAGTCCTTCTTCTAACAGCCATGACTCTTCTGCATACTTTGCTCTTCACCTGCGTCCTATGTTGGAGTCTCACACCCTCTTATTGATGAAGAGTTGACAGGCTTGTGATAAGCAAGAGAGACCAGGCTTTCCTGTTTGCTGTCAGAGATGCCCAAGAACGAGTGGACATTTTCACCACATCCTTGTCTGAAAGGAATCCTGAAGATCAGCTATGCTCAACCTCAATTTTACTTTTCTAATAAAAATAAAGAATGGCTCCTAACTCGGTATGTCAGCCACCCATGTTCAGCTATTCCATATATAGGCAGAAGGACCATCTCTTATAAAGGTCTCTTTTCTCTCTATAAAATGTCAGGTTGCCACTTCCACATACTTCTACTATTTTCATCTACTTTTCCTTAACACCGATAGGCCAAATTGTTGAAGAATCGTGGGGGGTGAAAATGAAATGCAGTTCTTAAGAACCAGAGCTGGAAGTAAAGACATTTAGCTTGGAGGGACAGGCACAGAAGCAGAAGGGCCAGTAGTGGATGGGGACAAGGCTATAGGGGCAGAGCGAAGGGAAGGAAGCCAACTCCCTGGAAGCCTGGCTGAGTTTCTGGATGTTAACCCATCCTTTTCCAGAAAGCCGCCCCCCCCTTTGATATGGAACTTAATCACTTTTTTAAAAAATATATATATTTATTTATTTATTCATGAGAGACACAGCGAGAGGTAGAGACCCAGGCAGAGGGAGAAGCAGGCTCCCTGCGGGGAGCCCAATGTGGGACTCGATCCCAGGACCCCAGCATCACCACTTGAGCCAAAAGCAGATGCTCAACCACTGAGCCGCCCAGGTTCCCCTTCATCACATTTTCATAAATCCACATGCATAGCCTTCTGATCATATTTGCTTGGACTGGACAATCACTTCCAAAGCCTCCAAATACAACAGCAGCATCTTTCAAAATGGGGTTCTCAAAGATCCATCCCGTAACCCCCCGCAAATAAAAAATCCAGTCCCGCAGTGACATCAAGGAAACACAGTCCAAATAAAATAAACCCAGGGGTTTTCCTCCGCTGACCTTGAATTACAAATTATATTTCTCATCCCACACAGAGAGACTCTTCCCTGCAACATCCCAGAGATGAAGCCGAAGTGTCAGCTTCAATATTAGAAGTTAATTCTACATTTCCTTCCGCGGATCACTAATGCCAAGGTTCTGCGCGGCAGAATGTTCTGTGGTTGAGTAGATTTTAGTGGTCTTTAAGAGATTACCTCAAATGCAAAAACCCTCCCCGTACAAGAACAGAAAGATTCCAAAAGAAAAGAGAAACACTTCCCACTGCTTTATAATTTAGCTTTCAAGAATTTAAAATTACTTAAAGCCTTATTTTCCTATCTAAATTGTGCCAGGTTTCAGGCATGGGAGATGTCCTATTCTTGTTCTGCAGACAATGTGTCATCAACCAAGTATTTATTGAGCACGTGAGTCATAACTCACGATGTGCCAAGGCAGCTGGAGAACATAATGAGGAGGAGCGGGCTCTCTGCCCTCAGGGGACTTACACTTTAATTGGGAGCCCTTTGTTCCACCTTATTGTTGTTATGATTATTTTAGAGCCTCGGTGCACGCAGTTGTTTGACGTACAATCAGCAACAAGAGAATGTCTTGTTTCAACCCATTCAGTTTTGGAGAATGACTTCCATCTCGACCTTTGGGGCTTCCTGTTTGCATATACCAAATTTTTTGCCTGAGCTTGGCCATGTGTGTTCATTTCAGAGGGCGTTGGGCCTTCTGTAGAGGGGGACATGAGTCAGGCCCCAAGTCAGAGAGCAAGAGGTAAGGAGAGCAGGAGCAAATTGGGTGTGAGAGGAGGTGATGGGCAGGCCGTGGTATGGGGAAGAGAGGGAGCCAGGTGTGTGCAGTGGCCGGTGAGCCTTGGAGTGGTGGCTCTCTTTGCTTTGGCGGAGACACAGTTGTGCGGGGATGCATCCCAACTGAACTTTAAAGTGTAGGAAACAGAAAGTGTTTTGTCCCCTCCGGAGAGTGTCCCATTTTCCACTCCGGCCCAATTTGCGTGCCACAGTCCTGACTCTGCGATCCTCCTCTCAATGGGCACTTATGTTCTCGCCAGGAAGGGCAGCCCTGGCTAAATGTTATGGTTTGGAATGATCCTTCACAAGGATGGAAAACCGAGTTAATTCAATTAAGGCCCGGGGTCCTGGGCTTTGAACCAGCCACAGTCTAAATTTTATGAGAGGATGAAAAGTTAATTATTTGCCGAGCTTGAGTGAAGTCTACTTTGAAAATCCCTTTCCAAAAGGCTAATTTCCACTTTAGCTTCCCTGTAGAAAATCAAGGCAGGTTGAACTAGGGTCATAAGTAGAAGATTAGGAGCTGGGTGTTCAGAAGGGGGTCCCGAGGCACCCCCACCTCCCCCCCCTGACAACCCCTGCCTTCCCTCTCTTCTTCCCACATTCAGAGGGTTGGATGGTATCTGGAACGTGACCGCAGCCTATGTTTACCACCACAGGCTACTTTGAAAAATAGAAAAAATAAGCTGAATTTAGGAAGTCAAGTTTTTAGGGTGCCTTTCTTAGAGGAAAATCTTAATTCATTTGATAGGCTTTTCCCTTTCTCACAGGCAGCCTCATTGCTCCTTTTAATGTTATTATCTAATTACCTTTAAGTTTTTTTTAACTTAACAGAGTTATACATATGTGTGCATGCATGTATAATAACTATAAAACAATTCCAGTGATGTTGAAAATATAAAGAAAGTGAGAATCATTCATAAACCATTGCCCAGGTAATAGGTGAATGGTTTCGGTGTATATAGTTCCCAAAACATTGAAGCTTGTGTACAGATACACACATACCCCACATGTAATTAAGCGTATACAAAAAATAGTATGTTCCAGCTTTGTTCTGTTTTTCACCACAGCGTATCACAGACATTTATTTCAGCATAAGTTGGGAGAGCAAAAGGATGAAGTATGTGGGTTCTAGGGAAAAAGAAAAAAAACTTTAGAGTGAAATGAAAAACTACTCAAACAAGGCCCAGGAAAAATAGAACCAATCTATGGTCTGGTTCTCAGGCTTAAATGAAATATTCTAGGTATGGTTTTTAGTATCTAAACTTAATAAATGCTTGGTAAATATCAGCTATTGTCTTAGCATCAGTGATTTGTGTCTTCCTCTGTAATGCTAGTAAAACGCCCCATAATATTTATGGCTGTACCCCAATTTATCTTAGAATCATTCTTCTTGATGGACATTTAGATTGTTTCTGATTGCTGTCTCTCATAGATGGGCCTGTGCAACTTTTTGCAGCTTTAGTGTTGATGCAGAAAACTGGAAAGAAGTATTTTCTAAAAATAAGAAACATCAGCCCCCATTCCCCTAAGACAAACACCCCCCCCACACACACACACACACGCACACACACACAGACTATTTCACCATCACTAATGAGTTTACTTAAGTAATCCCAAGGAACATGCTAGAAATGCTACCGTAGGACTTCAACCAAAGGAAAGGAACATTTTTTAATCACTGTACTCAGGGCAACAAGAACAGAGGTGAAGTAAAGAGGATCTATTTCTGACTCTGAGTTCATTATCAACCCGAAGCAAATGCTAACTCTCTGGGTCTCAGCTTTTCTATTTAGCAAGAAAGAAGAGGTTGAATGAAACGAACCAGAAGTTCCTTTCTACATGGCTATAGAATTTAGACTCTGTATGGATTGCTTGCAGGATGTCTTACCATGGATGCTAAGAGGAAAACTAAGTCTTGTAGTACAGTGGGCTCAACTCAAGGACATCCTGGTGAAGCTTCAAGGACATCCTGGTATGTCATGTCTTTGCATTCAGCTCAAATGCAAAATGCAGCTCTTCACCTCTGGCCCGTGCTAACTCTAGGCAATGGATGATAGTAATATTGCCCAACACATCAGTAATAGCGACCCATAAAAATCGAAAAAGCTTTGAAACGTCGAGTCAACAAATCACTCAATCCTATCACATTCATACACGACTTCAAAGACCTACGGAGGACATGAGGGACTTCAGATGTGACTTCAGCCATGGCATTGTTACCGTGTCGTGGGAGAGAAAGGGCATGCCTGTAAAAAGGTCTCTGAAAATACAAAGCTTGACTATATACAGATTGATGCCCTTCTTTGTTTCCAAAAGGATTTACGGCAGTTTGACAAACTGCACATAACACACCAAAATGCACTAAAATAATTTAGAGAAACAGCGCTAACAGAAGACAAATATGGGTGCAGGATGAAGGTAGGGATGATGTTACCCAATTCGCTAAAAAAAAAAAAAAAAAAATGTTGAATGTTACATCTTTAAGTGAGTGTTCTCGCAGCCAGCACAGAGCCAAGGAGAGACAGAGGCTCCTTTGGCTCAGGTCGTGATCCCGGGGTCCTGGGATCGAGTCCCGCATGAGGCTTCTCTCAGGAGCCTGCTTCTCCCTTTGCTGTGTCTCTGCCTCTCTCTGTGTGTCTCTCACGATTAAATAAATAAAATCTTAAAAAAAAAAAAAAAGCCAAGGACAGCCAAACATTACAGTGTTAGCAGGATCCTAATAATAAGAGTTAAGGCCCATACAGGGCTTACTGTGTGACACAACAGGCGACGTTCTAAGAATTTTCTACATAGATTGACTCATTTCACCTCATGATAAAGTGCAATGTGATTCTGTTATTCTCCTCAACCTATCGTTGGAGAAACGGGCCCAGAGTCATCCAGTCAATTACCCAGGGTCACCCAGCCTGGAAGCCTGGAAGTCCTCCCCAGAGCTAGCTTTCAATTCCCAGCTGCTTCCCAAGTTTCTAGACTCACTACACCCCCTCTCATCCTCCCTCTGGGCTCTGAAACAAAGGGCGAGTGTTTTTAGTTTTCTGTTTTGTTTTTCATTCCTTAGACTTCCCTGAGCGCTCCCGTTTCTCTGGAAACTAATTGGTGAGTATAGGTCTGTATAATTAATTAACGCTTTTACAGAAATAAATGAGGCAAGATAAACTTAGGGCCCACTCGGTGAACTCCCCGCAAGGAAGGGTTACCTGTTGTGCTAGAAGGGTAGACAGAAAGGCTTCACGGGGAAAAAAAAAATCATAAAATCATAAAATCAATTTTAAAAATTTTTAATTGGGTGAATAAAGACAGGCTTCGTGGAAGAAGTAAACCTGGAAGAACAGGCAGGATGGGGAAAGAGAATTTGGGGAGCATCTCTGGAAACAGGAATCGCAGGGAGGCTAGCGTGTTTTTCAAGATCTGTTGACAAACTGAGCTCCTGAGCCACAGTTCCGTGGAAACTCAGCTCGATTTCCACAAAGCCACTGATCCTCCTGTATTGACAGATCAAAGAGACAGAAGTAAGTCAGAGCCATGTGTTTTCTTTGCGTGTATTTTCATACGCCCCGAAAGGCTCCAAATTCCTTTCAGGAAGATGGTGACATGGCGGCCTCTGTGTTGTCTTCTTTCTCTCCCTGTTTTTCTTCTCACTCATCCATTCCTAAAGTCACAAACCCACAAGTTCAGATGAGAATGGCAGAGCAGGGGAAAGGAAGGAAGCCCAGAGTGTGAGAGAGAAGCAGATGTAAAGGCAACTGGCCTTTGGGGCCTACTCCTTGGTAATTCCTGCCATGAGCCCCCTCCATTGCCAAGATGCGAAATCCCACCCTCATTAACAGCCTGGTGACAGATAGGAGAAAGGTCACCCATCTGAAGCCACTGGAGCTTCCTTGTCTCGGAGAGACGCAGGCGAACAAAACCCTGCTAGCAGATATTTTCAGAACATTCATTTACTTCAAAATCAGATCAGTGAAGGGTTGAGAATATTCTCTGGGAAATCTGGTCAGCCTTCAAGGAGAGGTTCTAAATGCAGTCATTGATGCGGTGATTAAGGGGAATAATTATCTCTTCCCTTTATTCTGGCTCAGAGAATTGCTAGAGGCCAAGAACCGATTAGTGCTGGCTAACAAATCCTGCCCCACCCCCACCCCCACCCCCACTTCCCGGCCCCTCGGACTCCCAAATGGAAAGGGCCAGAATATTTTTCAGCTGAACTAATTCACGAAGCTATAAAACCAGCAGCCTTGCTTGCCATTCACCATTTGGGATTTAAAAACTCAAAAAAAAAAAAAAAAGAGATTAGACAGATTGGCTTTATATACTGTTACTACAATTAAATAAACAGCCCCCTGTGTGAATTAATCGCCTCGATTCGGCCTAAAATAGAGCAAGAACCTAGGCGAGATTTTGAAAAATGTTGAGACTGCTTTGAATCAACTAGGAATTGCTAATGGTTTTTATAGCTAATACTTTCAACCCTTCCCCCCCAAAAAAAGCAAACACAGACACACACACACACACACCCCTAAAATTCAGGCTGTGTCTCCCTTGATTAGCCTTAATTTTGCAAAATGAAGATTCATGTTACTCTTGCACTGCTTCTCTTCTGAACTTCTCAACCTGGCTCGGGAGAGACAGAGGCTAGAATACAGGTGGTTCTCCCTTTCCGAGGCTGCAGGCATACTAAGTGCTGTGGCCCATCAAGTGTTGATTCCGTTGTGAGATCTTAGGCCAGAGCTCCCAAGTGGCGGTCCAGTAATCCTTGCCACGGGCCATCAGTGTGACTAAACTTTACATCAGCGTAGTCAGAGAATCCTATTCTTTAGACAAACTCTAAACGTTTCAAGACTACCTGAAAATGAGAAGAGAGAAACAGAATTAAAGAATAGTTCTGTGTGTGTGTGTGTGTGTAGAGGCATAGGAATAGCCATTTGTGTTAATTTATTTCAACTAGAAATAGGATGAGAAGAAATGATACCAAATCACTAGGGGGAAAATGTACTGAGACATCAACTCTGCAGAGGTGACCTTACGATCACAGTACTTTGAATTCGAGTAGCTTCATTTTTTCAAGGAAGGAATGGGAACACATATACCACAAACAGGGCATGTGATAGTTCTAGGGATTGTCAACGGAAAAGAAAGGAAAGAAGAGCAAGTTCAAGTAGCATCGTGATAGAGCCTGGGTAATGGAAGAGAGGGGGTCGCACTTGACGAAAGCCCCAAACACAGCAGCAGGTGGAGAAGATGTTGACTTTATTTAGCATTAATTGCAGGAAAGGGTCTATAAAATGTGGTCAAAAATTATTAAACCCCCAATGTTATGCCAACATTATGCCATCTCCTGTTCCAAGGCAGGTGTATTATTCCTGGTCCCTAGGATTAAAGTAAATCATGGCTTTTCCACATATTCTGAATATTGCATTTCATTATTTTTTACTGCCCTGTTTCTCGAGGTTTCGTGGCTTAATAGGCACTGTTACGTCTTAAGTCATCATGGTTTCTATGTTGGGAGAGGGAATGTCCGGAAAGGCATATCCTTTCAACGTTCCCTCTCCGTCCTTAAATTCCTAGATGTACTCTTCCTACATACATTTCCAGAAACTTCTCTTGGGTCAAACACATTTCCAGTGATGGCCACACCAAATCTCTCAGGCCAGTGATATTGAAATACTCACTGAAGTTTAGGGAATTTACCTCAAGCCATTCACTCATTCATCAAAGCCTAGATCTGCTTCCTTGAAGCCTCAACTTTGTTCTAGAAGGTACAAAACTGGAGTACCTGGGTGGCTCAGTGGTTGAGCATCTGCCTTTGGCTCAGGTGCTAGTCCCAGGGTCCTGGGATCGAGTCCTGCATCAGCTCCCCACAGTCCTGCCTATGTCTCTGCCTCTGTATCTCTCATGACTAAATAAAATCTTTAAAAAAAAAAGAAGGTACAAAACTATGCTAATGATTTCAAACAAAGAAAAATGGGTTGGGTTCACCCACAGATACAAAATAAATCAAAGCAGACTTATTAAATCTCATCTTGAAATTAAAAATATCGGGGATCCCTGGGTGGCGCAGCAGTTTAACGCCTGCCTTTGGCCCAGGGCGTGATCCTGGAGACCCAGGATCGAATCCCACGTCAGGCTTCCGGTGCATGGAGCCTGCTTCTCCCTCTGCCTGTGTCTCTGCCTCTCTCTCTCTCACTGTGTGCCTATCATAAATAAATAAAAATTAAAAAAAAAATCCCAGTAGCATTTTGCAGGAGGCTCTCACTGCTACCCACTGAACATTCACGAAGACCCAGAAAAAAGATAACGGAGAGAAACAACTCTCTGTCAAGAATCCAGAAAGGACTATCATCAGCCATCGGGTCTCGTAGGTGGGTTGGGAAACATAAAATAAGCAAACATTCCCACGATCGACCTCAGGACATCGGTGTGCCCGCTGACCAGCCTGCTGTTGGCCACCAGCACACAGGCCAGCCGGGGAGCCAAGCAGCCCCCCCTTTCTCAATGTGTCCTGATTTGGGAGGTCGCCAATGTGTCCTGATTTGGGAGGTGGCCAACACACTAGCCCTTCACATTCTTTCTCACTTCCAACCTCAGCTTCCTGGATCTCTGTCTCTAATTTGCAGAAAACAAAAGCAAAGGCAGAGAAAGACCTACAGCAGCCTCCCTGCTTCCCAGCGTGCAAAGTGGTGAGCAGAGAAAACCCCAGAGAACTCAGGGCGAGAGCAGAGTCGTGAACTGCAGTGAGCACTCCTGGCACCTGTTCCAAACGTCAGGCGCCACAGGGAGGACGTGGGGAGAGAACTGCAATGGTGCTATTTCAGCATTTCCCAGCCTCACCAGCCCCAGGCCCCACCCCTGGCACTACCACTCCTTCCCAAGACAACTTTTTACACATTTTTCCCCTAATGGCTTTTAGTGTCACAGATGCACCATATATCCATTCGTATATTGTATCTATATCTGCACTTTACACATAAAAAGAGAGTGAGAGGTTTTGTTTTGGTTTTTGTTTTGTTTTTTTGGCCTTTGCTCAGAGACAATCAATGTTCACCCAGTAATAACATCACTCCTGTTGAGAATGGGTGTGCACCAGGACCAGCTCCATAGACACTGGGGAGTGAGGTGGTACATTCACTGCAAATGGCTTTTTTTTTTTTTTCCTACATGCAGGGTTTCTTACCTCCAAACTGTTGCTATTTGGACCAAATGATTCTTTGCTACGGGGCAGCCCTGTGCACTGTGCGTGGTTAGAGTCACCCCTGGCCTCTGGGTGCCGGGGGTGCTTTTATTCCCCATCTCCAGTTGAAACAACCAAAAATGTCACCAGATGTTGCCAAATACCACCTCGCTGAGAATCATTGCTCTAGGGGGAGGGACACAGCAGTGAACAGGGCAAGCAGAGCCCCTGCTCATGTTGCTACTAAACAGTTAATTAATCTTCACAGCTCCCTGTTGCTTTACCTGGCAAAGAAAAAAATTAAATAATATCCAAGACCCACTCTAACTTTATTATCCTATGGCAAGTGATTTCTTTGTGTGTTTTTTAGAAATTTTTATTAATTTTTTTTAAAAAAAGATTTTATTTATTTGTCAGAGAGAGAAAGAGCAAGCACCAGCAGGGGACGGGGCAGAGGGAGAAACAGGCACCCCACGGAGCAAGAAGCCCAATGTGGGGCTTGATCCCAGGACCTCGGAATCATGACCGGAGCTGAAGGCAGACGCTTAACCCACTGAGCCACCCAGGTGCCCCTTCTTTGTATTTTTATTTTAACAAACCTGAGTTATTTAGAATAGCTCTTTGCCCGCTCAAGGTCTGAGCCCAAATCACATACACAATTAATTGCATTTTAAAACAAAAAGGCATTTATTGATACTCCTCTAAGACCAGTTTGTGAATTATCTCATCCAGGGAAAGTTGTACAAATATCATCCTTTTTGTAGAGTATCGTCCTGCGTAAGCAACATGGGGCCCGGTAGAGAGCAGAACAGAGCAACACACAGAATCCAGCATACAGTAGATGCCAAGCTTTATGAGTATAAAGCCATCAAAGAGTGTAATAAAATCACATTGAGCCTCGTTAAAGATTTTGTTGACATTTTTTATAAAAGGCATCTCTTTCTCCATCCCTCATTCTCTCTCTCTGTCTCTCTCTCTAATGTAAACTGATGTCTTGCAACTCAAAATTTAGTGATGGTAATGGTGACAAAAATGAAAACTTACATTAGCTTGCCACCTAATAGCAAAAAAAAAAAAAAAATCACTTAATTCTCTCTCACACACTAAAGTCTTACACTACCAATAGTGGAAAAGATGCTGATCCAAGTGAGGATGGAATGTAGGGGAGAGAGGCTTAGATGGGTGAAGTGATGGGAATAGAATCTGCTCACAGGTCCCGTCAGCAGTTTATACAGGAGCTCTTTGGAGGGTATCGAAAATTTCCTGGCCATTCTTGCTACTGCCAAGTCCTGTTTGCCCAAGGTCACTGACAGATTATATTCCTGGGCTCAGGAATAAAACTAAGAGTGTCTCTGAATGAGAAGAGGGGCGAGGTCAGTTTTCATACCACGTATGCCTCTTCAACCCAGGAGATTACATGACATCCTAATAAACCAAAGCTCAGAGTCTAATGGATTTCTTCATTTATGACCCTAAGCAGAATATTCCATCCAAGTGTGGATTTAATGAGAGGGCCCCAAACTGGGTCTGGAGCCCATTTGCATTTTGGAGTGCTTGATGCATGGCTCTAGCTTGTTGTTTCCCATGGCAAAAGAGTACTGATGACTCATTCTCTAAGAGTATTGGTGACTCGTCTGCTTTGGAATCCCTAAAATGATTGGAGAAGTACATTGAAGATTGGGATAAATCCCTAATTTTTTTTCCTTATTTTTTTTTTTTTTAAATAATGACTTATGTCCCTTGGATCACTCACTATCCGCCCTAGGGTAAACCAAAGATCTACCCATCAAGAAGTCATTGCTTTTTTTAAAAAAACGTAGATAGATACAGGGGGTTGGTTTCTTTTTTCCTTCCATTTTGACGAAAAATCATCTTGAAAGGAGACGGGGTTTTAAGACCTTAGAACTCACAACTTCATTTCCCATTTCTGAAGCTGTCTCACCATTCAAGAAACTTATAAATATTATCAGTGACTTGCTCCTAAACAAAGTTTTTGGTGCTGGGACTCCTTGAAGGAATCAAGGGACCCCCTTAGTGTCATATTTCCAGAACCACTAGACTTTGACCTACTATCCAAGGGGATATGTAGATATATAGATATCCCATTTTGGCAAATTTCTCTCTTCCCTGCGGGTTAGCTAAGAGTCCGCTGTGGTCAACATCTGGAGAACGTTGCCAGAAAGCCTAAACGGCTATTATCTTATTTCGGAATCTTCTCACTCCTTGGCCAAAAGTTGAAATAACTGGCCGACAAACCAGGAACTTCTCGCAAAGAGGCATCCAAAGGGAAAGCCAAATAGCTCATAAAATCTTTCCCCAGTCTGTAAAACAGTGAAAGAGACACTTAGCATAGAGTGCTGTTTCCTTGGTTCTCGTTATTTTATGAGGTCTCAATAAGTTTCCTGGGGCTGCTGTAAAAAAAGATTTCTTTCTAGTGGTTTACTAGGCTAGATCCCCACCCACCCTCCCGCACACCCCCTCGCTCCGGCCTCCTCACCACACCTCCCCTCCCTTTGTTTTTACAGAAGTTTTTCCATGTCCTGTGCTAGTTCTGTCAACTGACTTTTTTTTTTTTTTAACTGAAAATGCTTCTTTCTCTCACAGGCAATGTTCACCACTGATGGGGCTTGTCATGGTTCAAATTATAGGCTTGTCATGACCCTTATGTTTAAGCTTTTGTTAAAAGATGAAATATGCCAGTAATGTTTCATATTCGTTGGAGGTGGACACTTCCAGGTGCTGCTCCCTTTAGGAATAGAGATTCGATTTCTCTAGGTGCTGGTTGTGCTAACATGGACCTCAGTTCTCAGACTCCTTCATTTATTTACTTATTTGTTTGTTTGTTGATGAGAGAAAGAGAGAATGAGAGTGCATGAATGGGGAGGGGCAGAAGGAGAGAATCTTACGCAGACTCCACACCTACTGTGGAGTCTGACACCGGGCTCCATCTCATGACTTTGAGGTCATGACCTAAGCTGAAATCAAGAGTCGAACACTTAACTGACCAAGCCACCCAGGTAGTCCTGTCCGTCTCCTTTAAGAACTGCCTCCACTGGAGAAAGATGCCTCACCCAAGGCTGTGCCTTTTCCAGGGCAACTCATACTCAGTGACTAATCATTATGAGGTATAAAAGCCAACCCGCTCACCCTACTTCTGAACAACTCAGAAGACAATTCCAGCCCCTGGGCTTCCTGTGGTGTGGCCTCTGCCTAACTGCTCAGCATCTCCATCCACTCAATCCTCTTCCCTTACTCTCTCTGTCACAAGAGGCTACTCCCAGGAGCTCCCTGAGCATCCACCCTGTGTACTACTCTCTATCTTGGGTTCGGCTTCCTGGACAACTCAGCCTGTGACAATGGGTGCCAGGGATGACCTGAGAAAGCAGTCACTAAGATGGGAGTTTGGAATGTGATCCCGTCACCCAGTTGGTAATAAGGATTCCCTCCACCCGTGCCCCTGGAAGGACCATGGAGCAGAGTGATTGTTAGATTTCCCTTTTCATCAATGGTAGACTGGGGGCAATGCATCTGGAAGGTAATCCACTAGCTGGTGCAATGTATTAGATCTTTAAAAATGCAGAAAGAAGAGCAACTGTCGGGACAGTGGAGTGGGTTGGCTATTGCTAATCTTGACTGACACTCTAGACAAAAAGTGAGAGTGATGAGTTAGTAATCAAAAGCTAAGTGGGAAAAACAGAAGACTTCTTTGGTAGCATAGACAAAGGCTCTTCTTGTCTCCAGCAGAAAGAAAACAAAGCAGAGGACGAGGCCAAAGAAGCTAATTCCCAACCAAATCGGGGTAGCTGTGCCAAGGTCAGGGCCCTGGTTGGAAAGAATAGGGTCTTGACTCATGGGATGGAGACCTCTGGGATGATGATACCCATAAATCTTGGATCCCCAGATTTTCCTGAATTCTTTGAGTCTGTAGAAGTTATCCCCAATCCCAATGGGCTAGGTTCTTGCCCCTTGCTTAAAGCAATGCCAAGGCCTCTTTTCTGCGAAGCAATGTTTCACCTTTATGATCTGTGCCCACCTCTTTTCCTGGTCACTGGGCTAAACTAAGGATGTGACACAACACAACACAACCAGAGAGGTGCTGGGCCTTCTCAGGAGGAGAAGACCTATACCCCTCAGGAGCTGGAGTTCCTGGTTGGCATGTCCTGGCAGGAGCTAGGAAAGCCTTGGAACTGGATTATGGGGGTGCTAGACTAAGGACGCAGAACATAAATTTGGATACAAGAGAGTTTCACTGAAATGGATGCAGTCTCCCAGAAAACAGCATTTAACCACCCTGGCAAAGACTTTGGGAGATGGCATGAATGCACAGTTAGGATGTCTCCTCCATGCACGGGAGAGCCGTGGCCCCCCACTAAGGAAGTAGAAATGCCTGAATGCCCAAAGCAGACACTGGGGAAGAGATAAATGGCCAGAGAAGGGGACAGCTTCAAGTGGCTAAGAAAGCCCACCTGGGAACAATACTCACAGGACAGCCCAGAACAACCACCACTTTCTAAAACAATAAAGACTACCCCTCTGAGGGAGCGCCAGGCTCAGTAGTTGAGCGGTGGCCCTGCTCCGTAGGATGGGCTCGACAGGAGAAGAGGCTGATACAAAACTGAGCTCAGTGATGGCAGTGAAATGGTGAGACCTCAAAACAACAGAGGCCAGGTGATAAAGCTTAAATGTCCCCAGCAGGTGGGTACAAATGTCATAATGAGATGCAAGGAGAGAGGGCGACTGGGAAGTCCCGGCAGGCTCATGGACGTGGTTCAAAGAACATGGCAAAATAAACGAGAAGCCAACAAAGGCATGCTCAACCTTCACAATCACAGTAAAAAAAAAAAAAAAAGTGGGTGATTAGGTGAAGTGAGTCACCCCAATAAAATGTCACAAGGCCTTGCTTGGTATTTAGACTTGAGCCCGTGTTTGGCCCTGAAACCTATAGAATGAGGAGGAAGCAGGATCCCCAGGAAGAAAAGCCCTGTGACTCCTCTACAAGTGTACACAGTGATGAATCTCCCTGTCCTTTCTCAGTGGAACCAAGTACCATTTCCCCCAGTAAGTACACACAGGGAAAAAGGGAAGGCTCAAACATTTTGATGATTGTGGGACCTTGGATCTGAGTTCACATAGAGAACCCACACCCCTGAGGATAATCACAGCCCCTCTGTTGGAATGGGAGCATAGGAGGACCAAGCAATCAGTGGAGTCCTGGTTCACCTTCAGCTAACAGAGGATCCTCTGTGTCTTCAGCATCCCTGGGTGGTCATTTCTTCAGTCCCTGAATGTACAAATGGAATAGATACACTTGGTATTTGGCCCAATCCCCCCTCCAAGGAAGCAATGTTTCCTTGGGGCAGAGGAAGATAAGTGGAAGCTCTGAAATTATCCCCCTTTCTGGACAAGACAATGAAACATTATCAATATCTCATCTTGAAAAGGAAGGCACAAATTAATGTCACCCTTAAAGATGTAAAGGATTGGGATGCCTGGGTGGCTCAGTGGTTTAGTGCCTGCCTTCGGCCCAGGGCGTGATCCTGGAGTCCCAGAATCGAGTTCCGCATCGGGCTCCCTGCATGGAGTCTACTTCTCCCTCTGCCTGTGTCCCTGCCTCTCTCTTTCTGTCTCTCATGAATAAATAAATAAAATCTTTTAAAAAATAAAGATCGAAAGGATTAAATCAGATCACCCTGGCCAGTGAGCCGAGAATGGTTTTATATTTTTTGAACAGGTACACTTGAAATGGTCATGTAAAGACCTACATAATAGCCTCAACTTTTCCACTCGATAAATAAAGCCTAAGGTACTATCAAGCCCTTTACGGAAAAACATTGCCAACACCTACATTAAGATATAGTCTTCGTCGCATCTCCATTTATTCAGGAATTTAGCTCCTGCAAGAGAACGACAAATTCTAGAGGCTGGTCATGGACCGCGGCAACCTGAACCCAGTGGTAGCCCCAGTTGCAGATATTATGCCAAGTATGGTAGTTTGGCTAGAGAAGACTGACATGAGTCCTGTATATGGTATGTGTCATCGTTCTGGGGAATGTATTCTGTTCCTGCCTTTGCAGAAAAGAGAGCAATAAACTGTTTTTTTTTTTTTTTGTCTTGGGAGGGGCACCATAGTACATTTAGAGTTTTGCACCAGGTCTCGCTTAACTCTCTTACCCTCTGTCACAATATAGACTAAGGAAGTCTGGACCATCTAGACATTCCACAGAAAAACACGTTAGTCCACTCTACTGATGGCATTGGGTCCATCAGACCAGAAAAGCAAGAAATGACTAGCCTAGTGGAGGTTTGGTAAAATACACATGCTCCAAAGCATAAGTGATAGAGCCTGTAAAGATACAGGAGCCTACCATGTTGCTAGGGGACCCCTAGCACAGAGGTCAAGAGAACAGTCCTTGGCTGTTCTCTGCCAACCAAAGGACAGGTGCTTAGAAATTGGAAATCGATGTGATTGTGGTACTGACGATATTTAGAACTTTTGGAGTTTGGAAGACCTGGCCCTGCATCTGTTCTTAACCTGCCTATATCTTTAAGCCATTAACTCCATTATGCCATGTGGCAATGTGATGCCTTGGATTTGGAATATTGGAACTTGATCAGAATGTGGGCTTGGCCTCCTGAGTGGTTGTGAAATCCTCAGCATGTCATTTCATATCTCTCTGAAATATGTGTGTTTTATCCTCTGTACTGATCACTTTGGATTAGATAATATCTAAAATAGCTTCCATCTTGAAGTAACTGCGTGCAGTCTATGATGGTGGCTACTCACCACGTGTGGCTATTCAAACTTAAGCTAAATTAAGATGAAATTAAATTGATTAAAAATTCACTTCCTCTAGATTCACCAGCTAGTGTTCAATAGTCACTTGAAGCCAGTGGCTACCACGTTGGGCAGCGCAGATAAGGAACATTTCCATCATCACAGAAAGTTCTATTGGCAGTGCTGCTTTATAATGCTGAATACTGAGACTAAAATATAGTCTTTTTTAGGTCTGATACACATGCATAAGTAAAATATACATAAAATAATAACTAACAGGGTACCAAATCAACCATTCACAAGGGCTTAGTACTAGATGTATTTGTATTGTCTCAATTTCATTACACCACGCCCCTGTGAAATAGTTACTGTGATTATACCATTTATAGTTAAAGCATATCTATTTAATTTATTTAATAGTTATTAATCTATTTAGTTTCTTAAATTGATTAAGACTCTTGCCCCATGCCTGCCTTTGGCCCAGGGCACGATCCTGGAGTCCCGGGATCGAGTCCCACGTCGGGGTCCCTGCATGGTCCCTGCTTCTCCCTCCTCTTGTGTCTCTGCCTCTCTCTCTCTCTTTGTGTCATAAATAAATAAATAAATATAAATAAATAAATAAATAAATCTATCTTTAAAAAAAAAAAAAGACTCTTGCTCCAGTCACACTAGGAAATGGTGGAGTGAGGATCCAACTCTTTCTGAGACTTCTTCCTTAAGTGTCACATCCTACTTTCTCCTGAGCTTTGATGTTGACGGCTTTTACCATGTGACTGTCTTCTGAATTCCAATATGACAGATTCTCTTTTTTTAAAAATTTTATTTTTTTATTTGAGAGAGAGAACAAAGAGAGAGTGAGAACAAGAATGGGGGGAAGGGCAGAGGGAGAAGGAGAAGCAGGCTCCCTGCTGAGCAGGGAGCCAGACATGGGGTTGGATCCCAGGTCCCTGGGATCATGACCTAAGCAGAAGGCAGACGCTGAACCAACTGAGCCACCCAGGGCCCCCCTAAGTGACACATTGTTAAGAGCTGGAACTCAAGCAGCTGGTAACTGGCTTGCAAGCCCTTGGAGGCAGAGACTTGCTTAGTTTCTTAGATCTCAGGGCAGCATGTTGGAAATAAAGGGAGCATTGCCTGGAAATGCTTCCTTCCCTTTGGCTTTCAAGTTAATTATTTTCTGCCTCAAGCTGACATTTCGACCACTTTGTGCATCAGTCTCCCCTAATCTTCACACATATCCTCCTTTGTTAATACAGTTCTTTTCCTATACTGCAGTCTGAAAATAGCATAGATGTCTGAATGCTGGGCTATTCTATTAATTTAATAATAGCATAGATGTCTGGATGCTGTGTTTTTCCTGAAAATAGCATAGCATAAGTGCTAGTCTGAAAATAACATAGATGTCTGGATGCTGTGTTATTCTATTAATTTCCTTATAACTCCAATAATATTCTGCTTTTATCCCATGCTGTTGTAAAAGTATGCACAAGTGCATGTGTTTATGTAAAAGAAAATGGCCTTACTTTTAGGATTGGAGGTTCAGAAGATTTCCTTGACACGGACAAGTTGAGAATTGAATATTATGTTTGGGAAGGAAAAGGGGGAAATCCCAGGTGACAGTTGTGAAACCTCAATGACTGAAGTTCAACTGGCTTTAAATATTTTTTTGAGATGAAATGGTACTGCCCATTTTGAGGGACAATAATATTGCCTAAAGGCAAACTGGCTTGGAATCAGAGGACCTTGGTTTGGGTACTAACTCTGCCATTCACAGCTGTGAGACTTTTGGTGGGCAATTAGACTACTGAGTCTCACTCTTCGCCTCTGAAAATGGCAACCATGGTAATACGGGCCTTACCTACTAGAGTGGATGCTGTTGTGCATGGCCCTGATTCTTCCTGTGAGACCAGGGAAATCATTTCCCCAGGTGTTGGAAGTGTTGCCTGCTGACAGTTCACAGATAAATCTGTCTTCAGGAATTCCCTTCAGCCTAAAGGAGTCATCTTGCCCAAGGTTCTACACCCTACCCAAGAGCAGTGCACATCAATTGACTGGTATTTGTGGCATACAAAATCCAATACCCTTATCTTAATTTAGTCATCTCTGATTGGCCATTCCAGCTCCAGAGCTTCCTTTGGGATCAACTGATGCCTCTGTTATAACTACACTGCAGTTCAATTCCCCTCTCTGCCCAATCCTGCTGTCCTCACTCCTTTATAGATGGCATCTCCAGAACCCTCCCCAACTAACCACACATAAGCAAATCCCCTAGATCTATGCTGCAAGAAAGAGTTTTTGTTTCTTCCCTCCCATCCCACAGACATCAAATCTAACATACTATTAAAATATTTTTGTCTGTTTTTATACTGGAGCATTTTGTTATGAAATATACAAACTAGGAGACAATTTTGAAAGGCTTGACTCCTTATGTGCCAACAGCACTCTGGATACAGCCGTTGGATATTTAATATGTTGGCCATTTTAGTGGGATCTAAGGTCAAAGTCACATAACACAACCTACTTTAGAATTTTAAAACAATATCATCTGAAAAAGTTTTCATTAATATTACCCAGGATACTTCATGCTGCTCGCTCTCCATTTCAAGATCTCTTCCCCAGCACTCATAGTCAGAATGGGTCATTCTCTCCTGGCTTCTGTGTCATTTCTTAGAAAGGATTTTATTTATTTATTATTTTTAAAGATTTATTTATTTATTTATTTATTTATTTATTTATTTATTTATGATAGACATGGTGGGGGGGCAGAGACACAGGCAGAGAAGCAGGTTCCATGCCAGGAGCCCGACGTGGGACTTCATCCCGGGACTCCAGGATCACACCCTGGGCCAAAGGCAGGCGCTAAACCGCTGAGCCACCCAGGGATCCCCTATTTATTTATTTATGAGAGAGAGAGAGAGAGAGTGCACATGCATAAGCAGGAGGAGGGGCAGAGGCAGTGGGAAAAGCAGGCTCCCCACTAACCAGGAAGCCAGACATGGGGGTCAATCCCAGGACCCTGGGATTCCAACCGGAGTCAAAGGCAGACGCTTGACCCACTGAGCCACCTGGTACCCATTCTGTGTCATTTTGTAAAAGTTGGGCACAGTTATTTGTATATATACTTCTCTTCCCCAATTGGTTATAATGTTCCTGTAGGGCAGGAACTATATACTATTCATATTTTATTCCCCAGAAACGAGTACATTACCTTTCACTTAGTAAACTGTCCAGAAATAATATCTGAATGTCAATTTGAGTAGTTATTTTGCTGTACTTTGTATGTATTTATAAGGCCAAATTTCCCCTATTTTCACTGAAGACTACAGAAAAGAGAAAATGTCTTTAAACTGAAACCTGAGAGATTTAGGTGTGATATAAAATACTTTTTTAATTGTGACTTTTGTTACATATTAAAAGTAGCTATTAACACTCAAACATTTATGTCAATTGGTTCTTGACAAAGGTGCCAAGACTATTCAATGAGGAAAGAATAGTCTTCTCAACAAAGATGCTGGGACACCTAGATATCCACCTGCAAAAAAATTAAGTTGGACCCAGAGCTCATACTATTTACAAAACTTAACTCAAATTGGATTTAATGACCTGAATTTAAAAGCTAAACCCATATAACTTTTAAGAAGAAAATATAGAGTTAAATCCTTATGACCTTGGATTTGGCAATGAATTCTTAGATGAGACACTTAAAGCAGGAGTAACAAAAGAAAAACTGGATAAACTAGATTTCACCACATTAAAAACTCTCATACATCAAAGGACACCATCAAGAAAATGAAAAGACAAGCTACAAAATGAGAGGAAATATTTGCAAATCGTCTATCTGATAAGGATCAAGTATTCTGAATATATAAACAATTCTTACAATTCAATGACACAAAGACAACCCTCTTTTAAAATGGGCAAAAAATTGGACTGAACATTTTTTTCGAAAAAGAAACAAATGGCCAACAGGCGAATGAAAATATGCTCCACATCATTGGTCATCATGGTGATGCAAATCAGGTCCACAAGGGGATACCATTTCACACCTACTAGGATGGCTATAGCTAAGAAGTAATAACAAGTGTTGGCAAGGATATGAGAAACTGAAACCCTCCTATGCTACCGGTGGGAACGTAAAATGGCGCAGCCACTATGGAAACAGTGTGGTGGTCCCTCAAAAGTCAAATATAGATTACCATGAGCTCACAATTCCCTGCCCACGTATATATCCCAAAGAGCTGAAAACAGGAATGCCAACAGGTACATGTGCACATATATTCACAACAGCCAGAAGTTAGGAAGCACAAATGACTGGATAAACAGATTATAGTATATACACGTGATATGATATGATTCCGTCATAAAAAAAAGAATGATGTATCAGTAAATGCTACATGGATGAACCTCTAAGACATGCTTAAGCAAAGATAAGCCAGATACAAAAAGTCACATATTGTATGATTCTATGCACATTAAACATCCAGAAAGGATAAATCCATAGAGACAGAGCACAGATTGATGGTTTGCTTCCAGGGGCTGAGGGGAGGGTGGACTTGGGAATAATCGCATGATGGATTTTATTTTGGGGTGATAGAAATATTTCAGAACTAGGTAGAGAGAGTGGTTGTGCAACATTCTGAATGTAATAAATGCCACTTAAAAATGGTAATTTTATGTCATGTGAATTTAACCACAATAATTTTTTTAATGTTTTAAATGGCTACTAAGGAAGGTTTTAATTTAAAAAAATTTTTTTTAAGATTTTGTTTATTTATTCATGAGAGACACACAGAGAGAGGCAGAGACATAAGCAGGGGAAGAAGAAGCAGGCTCCCTGCAGGGAGCTCCATAGGGGACTCGATCCCAGGACCCCGAGATCGTGACTTGAGCCGAAGGCAGACACTCAACCACTGAGCCACCCAGCTGCCCCCAAGAAAGGTTTTTAAATGTCTCATGTGTTAGTCCTCTAGATTGTACATGATTTGTAAACATTCTGTTGATCTTAAGTCAAGGTAACATGTTATTTGACCTTCCAGGTCACTTGTAAGTTGGCAGAGAGCAGATCTAAGTATTATTCACCAGGGCCTTGGCCTCTTCTATTTTGGGAAATATAAAGGGTGGCACTTCCCTGGTGTCTCCTGGAATTAAGATTGTCCATGTGACTAGTTCTGGCCTGGGAACTGTGAGCAGAAGATACTTGCATGATTTGAGTAGTGAGAGAATCTGCATGTTCTCTTCCTCCACCAGGATCATGGGGAAAAACGAAGCATGGGCTGATATAGAGGTGTTACAACATTGAAACCATCTGGAATGCCGGGCTCCTGAAGGAAGATACCTGTCCTGGACCTGGACCTGCAGTAAACTTTAAAAATGCAAGAATCTGACTTTCACTGTGTCAAACCACTGAAATGTGGGCAGTGCTCCTTTATGCCACAGAACCTAGCCTGTCTTCGTTCATATAATACAAAGTGGCACATGGAAAGAAAGTTTGTATTTTTTAAGATTGCTCAAGTTAGGTCTATGACTCCCATGAATAGGCCGGTTAAAAATACATAAAACAGGGGCACCTGGGTGACTCAGTTAAGCATCGGACTATTGGTTTTGGCTCAGGTCGTGATCTCAGGGTCCTGGGATGAAGCCCCACGTTGGGATCACTGCTCAGCTGGATGTCTTTTGGAGAGTGTCTCTCTCTGCCTCTCCCACTGTGCTTGTTTTGTGTGTGTGTGTGTGTGTAAAATAAATCTTAAAATAAACAAATAAAATAGAAATTACATAAATCATCCCAGTACACAGTCAGTACTTAATAAATGTTAAATTTTAGAGGTATCGCTTATAATACTTGAGACAAACAACAAATGAGAACGTAACAGAAGGAGAGAGCCTGCAGAGATTCTTCCCTAAAACATTTTGTAAATGGTGATGCCACTCAGCAAAATGCTCTGCATAGTTATAGCACACATGTCCTCTTTCCTCTGCCTTCTCGTGTGGGCTGTTCATCCTCAGGGTGTCTCTCTCAGAAATTGCACAAAACCAGGAAGAAATACCTAGGTGAAGTGAATATCATCTTTTTAAATGTGTTTTAATTTTTAATTTTTTTTTTTTTTTTTTTTTTTTTTTAGAGAAAGAGAATAGAGCGAGGGGAGGAATAGTAAGGGGCAGAGGATGAGGGTGAAAGAGAGAAAATCTTAAACAGACTCCACATCCAGCACACAGCCTAACACAGGGCTGGATCTCATGACCCAGAGATCATGACCTGAGTAGAAATCAAGAGTCGGATGCTTAACTGACTGAGCCGCCCAGGAGCACCTCACCTCTTTCAAAATATAACCTTGACTTATTTCTTAACTCTTTAAGAATATTTCAAAGTCACGTGGGTGAGATTATGAGATGACCACCTCTAAGGAATTATGAAGATTTCCTTAGCCGAACGTAGAATCTGATTTCTGGTTGTGACTCTTTGGAAGATTAATACCATGAAGTCCTTTGTCCCTAAAGAAACTGCCATGGAACACTGTTAATTTATCTGCAGGATCCAGAAGAGAAAGTTTAGTGAGTTATCTAAGAATTTAGACTGTGGAGTCAGAGGACCAGGTTCAAAGTCCAACTCATCCACTTAGAGTGTGGCCTCAAGAAACTTAGTTGACCAGTCAACGCCTCTGTTTTGTCATCTATGAAATGGGAATACTTATTCTACTTTATAAGGGTTTTGTGAGGATTAAGTGGGCATATGTATCGAGTGTTTAGAGTAGTCGCTGGCACATGGTACGTCCTGTGTAACGCTTTGCTAACTTTGCTAAGGGGCTCATCAAAATACCCCATAAACCTGAGGACTGGCTTGGAAGTCATGCCAGAGTTCAAATCTTGCTTGCACCTCTTACCAGCTGTGGAACTTCAGCTAGTCAAACTCTGAGCCTTTATTCTTCTCTTGAGTGAACAATATTTGGGGGACGGACCTAGCAAAATAAAGTGTATAAATAACTTAGCCCGGTGAGTGCTCAATTCATAATCCCTTCCCTTGAAAGACCATCCTCCTACACCATGAGCATAGCTACAGAGGCCATGCATGGGTTAGCTTTCTGTCACTTACAAACAGACCCTTCCTGAAGCTTCAGTTAGAAAATGTAAGATCTTACAGACTTACAGAACTCACATAGAGTTCAATAGTGGAATTAACTTCAGATACAGCCAGAAATAAGTATCCAAGTGAAAGCAAAAGTGATCTTTCTGCCTTCCCATTGGCAGCCTCTGCTCTATTTTCTGCTGGCTTCCTTCTCTGTGGTTATGCTTAGAAGCTCCAGATATATTAGTTTAATAACACACGTGGAGTAAGAACTTCTTCCTGAGAGTGCCGACAAAAATCCCAGCATTTGCTTTCCTTGGATTAGCATGATCACAAGGACACCTTTGAATCAGTCACTGTGATCCGAAGAAATGCATGTGCTGATGAGGCTGGGCTAGGCAGATGGTCATTTTTTCAGTGCCATCCCAAATGCAGAACCTGAGAATTCCAAAGTGGTACTTTCCAAAAGGAAATGCAAGTATTTTTATTTGAGAAGGGAGAATGGAAGCTCAGCAGACAAATGGGGCAGCTTTCCACTGTTCTCAAAAGGCATCAGTAGCGTAAAGAGAAAAATGAAAGGGGATACCTGGCTAAAGATTCAGAAGAGCCCGGGCATTAGAAGTTGCAACCAGATTTCCGTGTCATAAAACTCATGATGAGACGTTAACTTGTGTGTCCAGGGGTAGTAAATGGATTTTCCACTGCTGTATTCGGAGACCCTTGCCTGGTTCCTATTTGTGAGCAGCTAACAGGAGTCAGGCTTGGGGTTTGTGGCTCCGTGAAACAGCCTTGTTCACTGGATTTTATAGGAAATAAATCTGAGACCTAAATGTTAGCAACAAGAGACTGGAATCTTGAGATATCTATTTGCTGTAGAACCAAAATGAAATAAATTAATCAGTAAGTATTTGTCTACAAGCAACAGAAAAACCCAGATTCAACTGGCTTAAATAAAAAGGATATTTATTTATTTCTTTAGCTATAAATATAGAGATAAGGCAGGTTCTGGGCAAGATATGATGTGCGGTTCAATGACGTCAGTGAGGATTCAGATTTTTTTTTTTTTTAATATATTTGCTTTTCCTCACTCAGCATCTGCTACGACTTAAGATTGCTGGTCACAAGATGGCTGCAAGTGGCTTCAGGCTCCCTGCTCTGGTCCAGCACAAGAGAGAAAAAAACTCTTTCCAAAACATGAAACATAAGTTTTTCATTTTGGTCTACCTGGGTTAAGTCAAGTCGGACCATATTAGGAGCATACTTACACTGAAAAATTATTCGTTGTTTATCTGAAATTCAAATTGGGCTGGACATCCCATATTTTTTCTGGCAACTGGAGTCCCAGTTGATTGAGACTAAACCCAAATGTCCTGTAGAGGGAGGTAGGGAGGGCACAGGAAACAAATCAGGCTGCATGTCTGTCTCAGTTTTAGAAAGGAAGAAGGCAAACTGGATGCTAGAAATGCAAACATCAGATACGTGTCTGTTGCACCAGATGTCAGTTAAGGGATTTGGGGGAAAAAAAAAATTCCAGGATGAGTTGCTTTATCCAACAAATAATCTCAAGGCTTAAACCCTGGATTAGCAAGTATTATAATTCAATCCAATTACACAAATATTTATTTAATGCCTTTTATCAACAAGGCACTGTTGAAGATTCTGGAGGTCTATTCAAACAGTTTCCTAGGTGCTTCCAAAATATTATAAGAGAACTAACCAAGTGAGAGCACAAACATGAAGGGCACTGTGAGAAAGATCCAGAGACCGCGGAGTGCCAGCGTGATGCTCTCCAGAAAGAACCAGTTTTGCAAACACACATTAAAGGGTAATGGATAAAAAATAAAAAATAAAAATAAAAATAAAGGGTAATGGATAAGAAGTGACATGATAGCTCCGTAGGAGATAAAGTGAGGAAGGTGATTTGATCTTAGAGATATTTTTTACAGAGAAATTCCAATCCAAATGAGAAAGCTCCACAAGCTATCCTGTGGAAAATACGGTGAAGAGGATTTTTCGAGCAGTGACAGGAGTCAAGCTGCATTTCAAGGAAAATTAGTCTGATAGCGACGTGTGGGCTGGATTGTAGTGGGAGGAGAATGGAGGTAGGGAGGCCAGCCATGGGATGGTCTGCAGCCATGCCAGCTCCAGTGCCCTCTTTCAGTAACCTGGATTTTATAAAGGCTACTTTACCTTTATAGAATGAAATTCACCGCCTGCAAACAAACCAGAAAAATAACAGTAATGGCCTAATTGTAACATATTTTATTTTGCAATAAAAATCTTCTAGCACAGGAGTCATTAAACTACCAAATACAGCTCTACACCTGTTTTTATATGGCCCATGAGATAAACACGATTTTTAAAAATTTTTAGTTATTTTCTATTTTTTGAAAGTTTTTATTTCTTTATTCATGAGAGATACAGATTGAGAGGCAGAGGGAGAAGCAGACTCCTCCCAGGGAGCCCGATACGGAACTTGATCCCAGGACTCGGGATCATGACCTGAGCCGAAGGTAGACATCCAACAACTGAACCACCTGGGAGTCCCTAAATAGTTATTTTTAAAAATCATTATGTGAGTTTCTACCCAGGATCTGTGATGCCCTCTTGGCCCTCAAAATCTAAAGTATTTACCATCTTGCTCTTTGCAGGAAATATTTGCCAACCCTTATTTTCAACAATGGCTATGTAATTTGTGCGACTCTGTGCAAAGTGAAAAGGCAGGCTCCTGACAAAAATTATTAATTATTAATTAAGACAGTGATAACAGAGCAGTCAGCCATGAGCTAGGTCCATACCCATGAAGCCAGCCCTAACTGTTCTAGCATATAAATACTTCGATGCCACTCTCCTACAAACATAATGAACTAGTCAGACATGTGTACCTATGAATGGACCAGGTGCAAATACAGACAGACACAAACAGGGGCATGCACACTGTCCTGCCCTTGGTGGCAACCCAATACAAATGTGTTTTATTGGCAGCTCCAGTACCATGGTGATGTTTCCATTCTCGGTGTGATTTTTCTAAACTGGCAAAGAATACTTTGGGAATTTACAAATAATGCATGGTATGACCTCTCTGTAATTTACATGAAAATTGCATTTCTGGAATATTCATGAGATGTTAAATAAAACATAATGAACTGTATTTATGTGTGAAATGGAAAAAGCTTCTAGGCTCAGATAACTATTAACAGGTTTCATATGATTTTCAATGTTTTATACGAATGTTCAATGAAATATTTGAGGGATGGTATGGGATGCAGGGCACTTCTTTGCTGTGAAACGGTGCCCAGCTTGGCAGAAGGAGCAAGCAGCATTATGGACCTCATGCATGCAGGGTCACTAGAATCTCCAACACTTCATATTGTAACACCTCAAGGTGCCCACGACCATTTTCAAGCCACCCTTTAGCAGGTGGTGTTACCTCAGTAGAGAACAGTTCATCTTGAGGATCTGCTTATAATTAGATATTGAGTGGTAAGGGTGAGATATTATACAAATGGAGTTTGGGCCCTTGGCTATTGGTTGTAATGGGGAGAACATTCAAGGAAAAATGTAAAAGTGAAAACCATGATCTCTTGCACTGTAAGAGCCCTTTTAAATGGATCGAATCAGAATTGCTTAGTTCTCACTTTCTTCTTGTGACATCTCTTCAGGAAGGCAGGACAAACCTAACAATACAAGTACACTAGATCTGGGCTGCTGGGGTGGCCCAGTAGGTTGAGCATCTGACTCTCGGTTTCTGCTCAGGTCATGATGTCGGATTCTTTTTTTTTTTTTTAATTTTTATTTATTTTATGATAGTCACACAGAGAGAGAGAGAGAAAGAGAGAGAGAGAGAGAGAGAGAGGCAGAGACATAGGCAGAGGGAGAAGCAGGCTCCATGCACCGGGAGCCCGACGTGGGATTCGATCCGGGGTCTCCGGAATCGCGCCCTGGGCCAAAGGCAGGCGCCAAACCACTGCACCACCCAGGGATCCCATGATGTCGGATTCTTGATCTCAGAGTCATGGTTTTGGAGTCGTGAGATCAATCTCCATTTGGAGCACCATGCTTGGCGTGCAGTCTGCTTGAGATTCTCTCTCTCCCTCTTCCTCTGTCCCTTCCACTTGCACTCTCTCGTTCTCTCTCAAATAAGTAAATAAATCTTTTATATGCATGTGGGTGTGTATGTGTGTACAGGAGACCAATGTAGACTTAACCCTCTTTGGCATTATTTATTTTGCATTTCCTAGAATGCAGCAGATTCAGCACGAAGGATAAGCAAGTGAGAGCTTAGGGAGATTTGACACTGCTTCTTCAGACTTCCTTGAGGTCACCTTGTCTGAAATAGGAGGCCTCCTCTCCTATGATTCAGTTTTTGCTTCATGTTCGAGGAGAACGAGCTCTCCTGTCCAGGCAATGTAGTAAAATACACCAAATCACATGTATACACATTATTTCTGGACTTCTAGGATTTCTATAAAATGAAGCAAATCATGTCAATTCTTAAGCCTTGGAAATGCCATCACAGTGAAATATTTAAGTGGGTATTACCCAACCCACTTAAATATTTTTATTAAAAATGTGTATTTATTTCAGAGTTAATTATTAACACTCATTTATATGTAAGACACATAGTTTGGGAATACATATAAGAATAGTCTGAGACCCAGAAAGAGTGAGCAACTTGCCCAGATTCCCATGACATACATTCCCATGATAGACCCAGGGCTAAAATTCCGCTTTTCTGATTCTTAATTCTGCATTTCCTCCCCTCACGGTTTAAACAAATCTGCCTAGCAACTGCTTTGGAAAGAACACATTTGAACTCACAGATTGGAAGAAGAGAGAAGATCAAGAATGATGACACCAAGTTCTCTTCTGATTCCAAAAAGGCACTCACTTGGCACTCCTCTAGAACCAAAGGAGAGAGGGTAGTTCACAGGTAGTCCGTGAGAACTAATTGCCAGTAACTTCGAGAGTATTCATATCTATACTTATGGGGAACCCATGGAAAACCCAGAGAAATGAGACACTAAAGTGTTTTTAAAAAATGTTATTGTTGAAACAGGCCCAGAACCCCACTACAGAGCATATAGGTCTGGAACTTGGCAAGACCCAAAATTAATGGTATCGTCATAAAGTTTATATATAATATAATTTCTTAAGCCATGCACCAGGAAGGAGGCTCATATACAGTAACCAACTCAGCCCACCCATAAATAATCCATGTTAATATCCTAAGAGAGGTCACGGACTAGAGTAATGTGCTGACATCTGGCTGCTTCTGGCAGGATAGGCTATATGGTATAAACAGATGGCCTTTAATTAGTGGTGGGTTGTCTCAGCAGAGGGCAGCTTGGGCAGGAATGGTTATTTGGATTACCCACCTCATGCCTGGCTCCTAGAACTCTTGGCGTATTGTCAGAAGTGCCACTGTGGTTACTGCCAATAGGTCTGATGTCACCGGATGGCAGCCTCTTGGGCTACCATCGTCATTGGAGGGAGGCCTCTTCGGGAGAGTTTCAGCAACGATGTCATGGAACAAATAAGCTGGAGAAACTAGGTGGGGGATGGACAAGGGTGGAGACAATCCATCAAATAAACTTGCCTTCAGGAGAGTTCCCTACTGAAATCTTTGTGATTGGAAGCTGCAGTCATTGCTTTTCCTTTTTGAACTCACCACACTTTGAACCCTTTCAGAAGTAGAAAGAGATATAAATGAGGAGGTGAAGGTTTAAGCTTGTTTCCTACTACAGGTGAGTTAAATGGCCCATAGGTCATTATAAACAGCCAAGCTGATGAAGGATCACAAGTTCTACTGCCCAGATATAAAGCAATCAAGCTTCTGTTTCAGATATAAAGAGAAAATGACTTACTGTGTCCAAAATGGAACACAACAGCCAACCGTGTCTTCAATTCACCAAGTCCCGAAAGTCCTGAGAACACTTGGATCCAGAGCAGAAGGAGGTAGGCGGCTCTTCTGAATTGGAGAAAGTAAAATAAAATATTCCTGTGGTACCTGACCCTGTGACGGGACTTTCGAGAATGGGATACTTCTGTGTCTTCGGAGCTAGGTTAGTTGTTGGTGAAGACCAGATCCAAGCTCTGCGATCCACAGTAAAAGCATGGACTGATTTGAGGACATGTAAGGATTTAGCCAATTTCCTGCTGAGTTTTTCCAGTGATGGCCATAGAGTTTGCTTCTCAGTATGTGATGGTAGTGGGAATCACATTTAGCCAACTCAGGTGTCCCCAAACTGAACAGAAACAGAAGAAGTGATCTTATGTGTTTCCAGAATTTTAAGAAAATGCCTCCATTCACTGGTCAGGTTCTTCAATATCTTGCTTAACGACTGTTAGGAGTCACGGTTCACTCTGATGAAGTTTCCAAGACTTACGAATTGACACGATTTGCTTCATTTTATAGAAATCCTAGAAGCCCAGAAATAATGTGTATACATGTGATTTGGGGTATACTACATTGCCTGGACAGGAGAGCTCTTTCTCTTCGAACATGAAGCAAAAACCTAATCATAGGAGAGGAGGCCTCCTATTTCAGACAAGGTGACCTCAAGGAAGTCTGAAGAAGCAGGGTCAAATCTCCCTAATCACTGGGAGCTTTATAAGACCTTTGGGAAGATATGTAGAGAACAAGAAGAATCTGGTCAATAGAAAAAAAAAAGTTTTCCTAATCATATGTGGAATATCTCTGATCAAATATTATATTACCTGGGCCGGAAATACCAAGGATAGGAAAGATCGATTGGAATGATTGGAATGATAGGAATAATTGGAAGACTGGAATGATTCTTATATGAATTTCATGGATTTAAGCTGAAAGTTACCTCAGGTCAAAAGTTATACAGGTGAGGTCAAGGCCCAGAATATTCCTGGTTGCCTAAGCACTTTCACTATTCTTCATTATTGGGATAAACTGGAAAGAAACCTGAAGATCCTGGCATGAGTGTTGACTCAGCAATTACTGACTGTGTCGCCATGCCAAGTCTTCCTCTGTACAAGGGAATTATGTACACATTTTATTTGTTCGTTCATTTAATTGGTATTTAGGATATGCCTTCTGTAGTTTGAGCTCCGTTTTCGATGTTAGGAATGCCGCAATGAACAAAACAGAACCCTCGCTTTCACGGATCTTACATTCTAGCCAGGAAGCTAGGTAATAAATATATTAATAAGTAAATGCATAACCTGCAGGATGTGATAAAAAGGCAGATACCACAGGGAAGAGGGATGGTGAAGGACCAACGTGGTGGGGTGGCATTTTGGGATATTAGGAGAGTAAGACCTCTCACCAATAAAGTATATTTGAGCAGGTATCAGGATGTAGTAACAGAGGAAGACATGAGGATATCTGGGAATAGAATATTCCAGGCAGAAGAAACAGCAACCATAAAGGCCTGGGTGTTTGATGTGTGAAAAGAAATTCCAGATGGTCAGTAGAGCAGAGCAAGCCAATGTCCAAGGGAATGGAGACGGGGTCAGACAGCAGGTGGGGCATGGAGCCTCATGTACATTTTTCCTGTACGAACTTCAAGTGAAAGACTATTTCCACATGTTTGTAATCTTTTTTTTTTAAAGATTTTATTTATTTATTTGACACAGAGAGAGAGAGAGTGCGAGCACAATCAGGGGGAGTGGCAGGCAGAGGGAGAGGGAGAAGCTCCTGCAGAGCAAGGAGCCTGATGCCTGGTTCTATCCCAGGCCCTTGGGATCAGGACTTGAGCCAAAAGCAGATGCTTAACCGACTGAGCTACCCAGGTGCCCTCCGCGTGTTTGTGATCTGTAGAGTTCCTTGAGCGCTTGCTCTGTGCCAGGTCCTGTGCTAAGTGCCTGCCTTGACTCACATCATTTACTGTCACTACAACGTCAATGCACAGATACTATGATCCCCTTTCACAAGTCTGGAGACTTGGACTTAAAGGTTCAACCACTTGCCACAGTTGCCAAGCTGATAAGCATTGGAGATTCCAAAGTAAACAAGACTGAACCACAAAGGGGTTAAAAGACTCACCCTGTTGTTTGAACCCTCCTTCAAAATTCCAGCAGACCTTAGCCTTGGCTGTGCTCTTCTTTTTTTTTTTTTTTTAAGATTTGATTTATTTATTCATGAGACACAGAGACAGAGGCAGAGACACAGGCAGAGGGAGAAGCAGGCTCCCTCTGGGGAGCCCAATGCAAGACTCGATCCCAGGACCCTGGGATCACAACCTGAGCGGAAGGCAGATGCTCAACCGCTGAGCCACCAGGGGCCCCGGCTCTGCTCTTCTTAGGCACAGAAGCAAGATAGAGGCAAACCAAGAGATAGAGCCCATCGCTTTCTCCGGACACTCACTGAGCTTCTAAACTGCTCATTCCCAAGAAGCCTCAGGTCTTTGCTGGCCCGGAGCGGGTGTTTCCATCGATGCCGAGGACCATGCTGAGCGCTGAGAAGCCCTCTGTACTCGTCTCCCCGTGTGGTCAGAGGTGGAGGAGAGTCTCAGCTGCAGTGCCAGGGACACACCTCTTTGTCAGGAACATGTAATTAAAAAAGAAAGAAAAAGGGGGAAAATGAAAAAAAAGAATGAGTGAAGAAATAGCCACCCACCTCCATTCTCCTTAAACACATGTTCATGGGCACCGGTGCATGCATGCACACACACACACACACACACACACACACACACACACAGGCGTGCAAAGTCAGCAGCCGTCCATCACTCAGGTCCTCGGGATTCTGATGAAAACATTTTCCACCTGGCACAGTGAGGCACTAAACACCCCTCCAACCCAACCTGAGACTTGGACCGTCAGTGGAGATATTTTTAAAACCATGACACAGAGGAGTGTGACACACTCGGTTTTCTCAGTGGGTGGGTAGAGCGCTATTTCATGTTGTTCTTGTCACTGAGCCCAACATTATAAGTGTGCACTTTATTACTACACCGAGAATGCTCTGCAGCCAGACCTAGCACAGTGTGTTCCCGGGGAAGGAATGGCAACCTGAACTGGAACAGAGAAGGGAGAGGGGAAAGTTGCTGGGGACACTGGTGACCCTCTGGCTTACCCCCCCACACACCCACCCCTGTGCGTTCAGTTCACACTCAGCAGTAGATGGAAGCATCCCTATTGCTACTTCTGTTACTCTGTATCCATCGGAGCTTGTCCTTGGGAAAATTCTAGATATTCAGATATTTGGTGATACCTAACTAATTCCCTAATGGCTAGAATTTTCCCCCCACTCTCCTACTCTCCTCCTTTCTCTTGTCCCTAATGGGTGACTTTTCTCAATATCCCATATAAAATTGAAGACAGAACCAGCAGTGAGTAACCCAGTCTCACTGTTCAGATGCAAAGGTCAAGGGCTCTCATTGTTTCCTTGGGGTGATAAGGACAATGTTTACTGGGGGAATGGGGGCACTGGGTGTGTCTGCGCTGGGCTCAGGCCAGAAAAAGTTGGTGAAGGTGAGGAATTTAAAAACAATCTAGAAGAGCACCTGGGTGGATCAGTGGTTGAGCATCTGCCTTCGGCTCAGGGCATGATCCCGGGGTCCTGGGATCGAGTCCCACATCCAGCTTCCTGCAGGGAGCCTGCTTCTCCCTCTGCCTGTGTCTCTGCCTCTTTCTCTGTGTCTCTAATGAATAAATAAATAAAAATAACATATTTTAAAAAAATTTTTAAAGGCAATCTAGAGGGGCATCTGAGTGGCTCAGTGGTGGACTGTCAGCCTTTGGCTCAGGTCGTGATCCCAGGGTTCAGGGATCAAGTCCCGCTTTGGGATCCTGTAGGGAGCCTGCTTCTCCCTCTGCCTATGTCTCTGTGTCTCTCATGACTAAATACATAAAATATTTAAAAAAAGGTTATCTAGAAAGCAATAAACAGTTGATCCATTTTTTATTGGCCTCTTGCACTGACAATTTTGCACAATTTCAGTGAACCACCTCTTCCCCATCTGAGAAGACCACTCCCACCATCACCCTCCACCACTCATTGGTGAGTTACTGAGCTTGAGGGCATAGAAGATTGGTTGGGAGGGGGTGGATATTGTGGTTCAACCGAAAACCAGGGCTCTATGGGAGGAGGCCACCATATTTCCCACTACATGGGCTTGATTTTTATTTTTCCATTGAAAGCAAACAGATTTTACCTGTTTACCTTAATACGGGTATAAACATTAGGATTGTCCAAGGAATAACAAATAAGAAATGCCCGTGAAGTGGCGAGATACGATGGAAAGATTAAAAAGTGGGTCTCAAGAGGATATCTTGATTCTTTACTACCCCTTAGCCTCCACATTTAATCCATTGGTAGCAGGACATTCCAGAGCTACTAAAACAAGGCCTGTGGTCTAGGCCTAGGGCAAGCCATCATCATTTCTGGTTTATTCTTTTGAGGGAGAGAGAATGAGCAAGGAGGAGGGAGAGGATTATACGCAGTCTCCATGCTCAGCGCAGAGCCTGGCGTGGGGCTCGGTGTGGGGCTCGATCTCATGACCCTGAGCCCAGGTCAAAAGTCAGATACTTAACCCACAGAGCCACCCAGGCACCCCGCATTTCTGGTTTAAATCAGAAGTTTGCCAATGACGGCCTTGGAGCTAAATCCAGCCCAGGGCTCTTAATAAGTATTGCGGGAACACAACCACACCCATTAATTTACCCATATCATCTATGACAGAATTATTGCAACAGCAGAATTTAGTAGTTGTGACAGAAACCGTGTGGCCTGCAAAGTCTAAAATATTTATTATCTAGCATTATTCTGGCTGCTATAACAATGTCATAGACTGTTGGGGGGTAGGGGTGGCCTGAACAAACATGTATTTCTCACAGTTCTGGAGGCTGGAAAGTCCAAGGTCAGAGTCCCAGCATGGATAGGGTCTTGGTGAAGGTTCTCTTCATCTCTTGATGAAGGTTCTCATCTCTGACAGATGGCCGTCCTCCTGTTAGATTCTTAAGTGACAGAGACAGAGCTTGCTCTCACATCTCTTCTTCCAAGGGCACTAATCCCTTCACGAAGGCTCAACCCTCATGACCTAATTACCTCCCAGGGCCCCATCTCCAAATATCATCACATTGGGGTTTGGAGGTTAGAGTTTCAATGTATGAATTTGGGGTGGGGGGGGGACACAGATATTCAGTCCATAGTATAGCCCTTTACAGATTACATATGCTGACACCTTCCTGAGAATACTGGAGTAAGCTCCTTGCTGAGCCCATGGCTTCTTGTCTTGCTCTTTGACAACCTTTTCTTTACCAGGGAGCCAGCATTACCTACAAAACATAAAGCACATCATGATCCTCTCCTGCTAGAAACTACCATTCCTTTCCCATAACAAGTAGAATAGAATGCAAACTTCAGTCTTAGGCTGACAGGATCCTTCCTAATCTGGTAGCAATACCTCTCAGCTGCCATGACTTCTCAGCCTGCTTCTGAACGTGCCCCTCAGACATGATGTGCTCCTGACCCCCTCGCAATCTTCATGCTTGCTCTTTCCTCTGCTGGAAGGCTCTCATTTCCACATCCTGCTAGGGCTTGTGCCTTCTTATATTTCAGGAAGATCTTTGCTTTATTTTCTTTTTAAAGATTTTATTGATTTATTCATGAGAGGCACAGAGAGAGAGAGAGGCAGAGACACAGGCAGAGGGAGAAACGGGCTCCCTTGGGGGGGGAGTCTGATATGAGACTCGATCCAGGACTCTGAGATCATGACCTGAGCCAAAAGGCAGACACTCAACCACTGAGCCACCCAGGTGCTCTGAAGATCTTTGCTTTAATGTCACTGTCTCATAGTCTATCATCTCTTCCCTTCTGGTACATTCTATCCCCATACCCTGCTTTATTTTTCTTTGTGGCATCAATGAGTTCCTTCCATTAACATATACTGAAGAAGACCTGTTGATGGATTTGCCTGTGAGATAGGAGGAAAGGAATGGGTTCAAGGATGACTCTTATAATTGGGACATAAACAGCTACAGAATGATGATACCATTTACTGAATCAAGGACATCTGTCGGAGGAGCATACTTGGGAGGAGAGAAGAATCAATATTTCTATTTTGGACATGTTATATTTAACATATCTATTAGATGTCAGGGTGGAGATGTCTGGTAGGCAATTGGATACACAAGTCTGGAATTCAGGGGAGAGATTGGTCTGAAGATAAAAATTCATGAGTCATCAACATATAGATGACATTAAAAGCTATGATCTCAGATAGGAAGTGCCAGGTAGTGTAGACTGGGTGGATCAGTGGTTGGGTAGAGCGCTGCTGAATGGAAGAGGGCCAGAGCTAAGCCCTGGAGCAAACAAACATTTAGAGCCCAGGAAAAAAAAAAAAAAGAAGGGCAAAGGAAAGGAGATGGAAAAAGAGAATCCATTAAGGTAGCAGGAAAACCAAGAGAGTATGATATCCAAAAAGCCAAGTGAGGAAAAATTGCCATTCCAAATGCTCCTATAGCCTCCAGATGAAAACTGAGAATTCATCTTTAAATCTGGCCAAGGGCTGAGAAAAGAGCAGAAAAAATGGGAACAAAGCCTTGCGGGAGGGGATTGAGAAGAGCGAATGACGTGAAAGTGAAGATGCAGAGGCAGAGTACAGGTAACAATTTCAAGTAGTTTTGAGAGGTGACAACAAGAAAACAAAGTGAGGGCTAGAGGAAGCTATGAAGAAAGGGAGGGGTTATCTAAATGGGCGAGAGTCCAGTGCATTCACCAGCTGGTTAGAATGAGACACTGGAGGGAAACGATTATGCTGAGGGCAGGAGAGATCATTGCAGAGCAGTTTTTAGTTCAGGGCAGGATCTGGTGTGGTTCAAGAAGGGATCTGGTGCATTCAGGGCAGGATCTGGCGTAAGTAAGGATGGAAGCTGGTGCAATTCAGGACAGGATTCAGTGCAATTCAGGGCGGGAACTGGTGTAAGTAAGGATGGAAGCCGGTGCAATTCAGGGCAGGGTCTGGTGCAATTCAGGGCAGGATCTAGTGCAATTCAGGGCAGGATCTGGGGCAATTCAGGGCAGGATCTGGGGCAATTCAGGGCAGGATCTGGTGCACTAGCAACAAAGTCTCAAATGAGCAGGCATGGTCTTCAGGGAAAGCAGAATGTATGCAGACTGGAGGAGGTGGTAGGTGACTCATTTGCAGGTGGATGAAGAAGTTCTCTTCTGCCTGCTTCTGTTTTCTCAGTGAATAAAAGATGAGGTCATCAACCGAGAGTGAGGGGGTGGACATAAGGAGAGAGGAGATGTGAAATAGTGACTCTGGAGAATGGGATTGTGAATTGACCAGGGGAATGTACCAGAATGGCCAGACAGTGCTGAGGGCCCAGCTGAAGTTTGCGATCAAAAACGAACAGGTGACCAGAAAGCCCTGCTTTGTGTTTCCCTCCAGCCGTGATCAAATACTCTGGTGCAGGTTCTGCGTTGAAGCAGGAGAGCTTTCAGGTCAGCAGGCCAGAGGGAGAGATGGAAACCGAAAGTTTACGCAAGGTGTTGACTATAACAATAGAAACAATAAAATGAAGGCCATGAAAGGCTTGAAGGGATGGTGCCCAATGGACCAGTTGGTGGGTGAAAGTTCTCTGTAGAGCCAAAGAATTGTTGAGGTCAATGTAGTAGAAGGAATTACCTGGAAGATAGCAAGTGGTGGTTGGGAGTGAGATTCTTAAAAATGAGATTTGGAAATAGGAGCATCTACCGAAGAAGAGCTGTGTGTGAGCATGGGAGGGAGCAACTGAATGCAGAAGACATGACCACTGGAAAAGAATAGACCAAAAATCTGAGAATCCTGAGCAGTGAAAGGCCCGACTACGTGATCACTGAGACAACTCAAGACTGTGACAGCTGCAGCTAGTGTTGCTGGTGAGAGGTAGCCAGCGGAAAGTCTTCCATAGATGAGGGGAAACTCAAGGGGTGTCAGTGGTTGACTTACCCAAGGAGGGGGTGGTTAACAGCACATAGTCCAACTCTATGGGTATCAAAGGATCTGGGGTTGTAGAGGATAAACGATGGAGGATGGAATGTGGCGCAAGGAAGACATAACACCCTTCCAGGCCCTGTGTCCATGGGGAGGGAGGAAGGAAGAGCCACTGGCAGAGAAGGTTGAAGGGGAAGCCTTGACCTGGAGAGGTGACTGGTTTCGGGCACAGCAGACATTCAAGGAGAACATTCATAGAAAAGGGTAAGGATATGGGGCATTTTGATATGGAGAGACTCTGAGCTTCCAACCACAGGGGAAGGATTTTGAGGGACCGCTTCTGTGTCCAAATTTCTCCTTTCTATAAGGACTTCAGTTGAACTGGATTAGTTTCCACCCGAATGACTTTATTTTAACTTGACTGAATCTGAAAAAAAAATTCTAAATAAGGTCACATTCTGAGGTTTTGTGTGTTAGGACTCCTCCATATCTTTTTTTGTGGGGTCACAGTCCAATCCAAATAAGGGCTGAAGGTCCAAGTGAGAGTACATGTCCCCGTGGGCTTGATGGTAAACTGCAACCTAATGTACATGTGGGCAACAAGTCTTTGTCTTGGGGTTTTTTCCTAAGAGAGTTTGTAGGACAAGATGGGTGGTATTACAGCAGAGGAGTGGTGGTCTCACCGTGCACAGCTTAATTCCAGAACTATACAAGGTCCGTGGACCTTCTTTAGAGACAACTGTGAGTAGGATGGCAGTAGGCAGTGGCTCTCATGCCACCCTTCCCCTCATTCACTCTACACACTACACCTCAGCTATACCTGGTCTATCTCTGCCTCAACAAAAACAGAAACAAAAAATAAACCTTAGATTGTTCCACCCTTGGGGCTTTTGCACTTGCCACCCCATTGCCTAGAAAACGATTCTCTCAGAGCTTCTCATGGCTAGCTCTGGCTCATCACAGAGAGTTCATCTCAGAGGTCACCTGCTTGGAGAAGCCTTTCTCGCCCCTCGTAACCTAACAAACCAACCCCTCTGTCACCATTTTCTTCATTATTTTCTGAAAGGGTACCATTTTCACATTTGTTCACTTGTATAATCTTTGTTCCTCCAACCAGTCTGTAAGCTCCACAAAAAAAAAAAAAAAAAAAGGATACGGTCTCCCTTTTGTTCCCCAATGACTCCCCAGTGTGCAGAACAAGGCTTAGTGTGTGTAGGTGCTGAATAATAACAACAGCAAGAACAAAATGAGCAATGGTAATAATAATCGCTGATGAATAAATGTAGGCGTATACAAAGCATTAAGTCATTTGACCTCCCTCAACCTCATTCATAAATTAAAGACCTTGACCTAGGTATTATCTTTAAGAGCCTTTCCAATCTTATAATGCCAGTTACATAACAGCCTGATATAATCTGAGGGACCCACAGGAATGTTAACGCTCGACATACATGCTAATATCCCAAAGCCAGGAGAAGAAAGGTCCCATGTATTATGCCCGAAAAAAAAAAAAAAGTCTCTTTGTCAGGTCAAGATAACTGATCTAATTTGAGCAAAGAAGGATATTACACCTTTCCTTCCACTTCCCATTAATCCTTTAAGCTGCAGTTAGACTCCACGCTTAAAAGGTAAGGGCAAGGGACAAGATGGTCCCACAGGGGCAGCTGTGCTGACGTGGCCACCATCTTGGGCCTTTGGGTGAGTTCCATCTAGTTTTGGGTTTTCTTCTCGTGTGCTTAGAGCATAGAGGGGGCTTCCCGAACTGTAGACAGAGTCTCATTCCCCCCAAGAACCCTTATCACTGATCTTCATGCAATATTTTGGTTGAGGAGGGGGAAATAACTGAGTTTCCCCATTTCTTCTTTCTGCAGCCGTGTAGTGAGTTAGGGCCGACGCTGGCCCGGTCTTGACCTAAAGAGGTGAAGTCAACTCCTTTGTCCAACTCCAAATGTCTAGTGCTCTCTCTCTTCTAACCTCAGTTGCACTGAAGATCATCTGGTGGCACACACACACCACCACCACCACCACCATCACTCCCCCCACCCCACCCCCATGGACTTATTCTTTGGCCAAAGGAGTAACAGCCCAAAAGATAGTTTGAGGTAGTGGAGGTCACAGTTCCTTGGCAGAAGTTGGCGACTGTGGTCCTGTGCTGCCTCTTTGACACTTTCCAATCTGTCTTCCATCTCACCAGGTCACCGAGGTGTCTTTCCTCTCCCCTGGGGTGGGGGGTGGGGGGTGGTGGTGGCACAACCTCCCCTGGCCTCTTTCCTTTCTTCTGCTTCCAAAGCACGTGTCCGGAGGTCCCTGCTCGGCAGCCTGCTGGGCCTTTGGGGCTGCAGGCCCTTTACGAGGCCGGGGTGGCAGCCGGCGGCCCTGTGGCTCTGCGGGCTGGTGGAAGCCGCAGCAGGCCCAGGGAAAAGGCAGGAAGAGCTTGGGAGGAGGCGAAGCCTGCCTTTTTTGATGACTGGTCTAAGGCTTCTTACTTGAACTTTTGGTTTTATAGTTCTATAAAAGGCAGCTGACAAGAGATCCCGTTTTGGGAGGGTCCAGCTGGCGGGGCCCAGCTGGGCGGGGCAGCCCCGACGTGTGCAAGCCAGGCCTGGTGTTCAGCCATGATGTCAGAGAGGCCTGGGGTTCCCGGCGAGCCAGAGGGTGGGAGGACAGACAGCCCGGCCCTCCCTGCCCGGTGCCAGCAGCGCCTTCAAATGCTGCCTTCCTGGCTCGCCTGCAAGAGCCCTTCCTCCTCGGAGACGCTTTGCAATGCTTGGAAGGGAAGCTCCCTCACTGGTCCTGCGGGTGTCTGCGGGCCAGGGGAGCCAGGCCTCCTCCCCGGGCTTCCCGGCTCTCCCCCCCATCACCCCCCAGTCCCCAACACCCCTGCCACTGCCTGGCCCGGCTCTCCGCCTCCTTTCACTTCAGGGCTGGAGGCAGGAAGCCCGAGCGGCCTGGCTGCTCCAGGCCCCACATCCTTCTACAGACGTGTGGTCCTGAGGCCTTGGGCTCCTGGCCTCCTTTTCTGGCTTTGGGGGGCCGGCCTCTGCTCCCCGCTTAGACGCAGAGGCTGACTCCAGACCATCATGCTGCCCAAAGGGGGAAGAGTGAGGGTGGGTGGGTGGTTGTTTTCAATTAAATTCAATCTGAAGAACACTTTTTTTTTTTTTTGCTTATTCACATCCAACTACCCCATAGCGTTGGCCCAACACTGCAGTTTCCTGTGGACAAAGCAGGTCGGCTCTCCAAGCCCTCAGGGGCCGGGGTGGGGGGTGGGGGGGTGGGGTGGCTCCCTCAGCCCTGACTCAGAGGAGGTTCCTTGCTCCCCTGCCAGGAGTAGCCGCTGCCCGGCTCCAGGGAGAGGCCAGGAGGAGGGAAGAGGGAAGGACAGTTGGAGACGGGGCACAGAGTGCTTGTTTTAGATTCTCGAAAGGTTGCAGGAGGGAAGGGCTCTGGCAGCCAGCAGGTCCCATGATGGGTCTAATCTGCTTGCTCAGCTCCTTTCTGTGGAGACAGATCAGAGTCGCCCTGGGAGCCCAGGAGCCAGGCCTGGGGGGGCAGAGTTACAGCAAAAAAGCCCAAGTAACACTGCTGAGTGGCCTGACGTACTAGAATGATCCATCGCAGTCAGTAATTAGCATGCCAGGCAATTCACATGTGTTCCTGTGTTTTCTTGGCTCTTTGTGGTGGCCAGAGACCTGTCATTCCTGAACTCATTCATTCATGTGACTGTCAGATGTTCTTTTCAGGACCTTCTGCATGCTTCAGAAGGCTTCAGCAAGGGAGCTGTGGGATTGCTCGGTGCTTCATTGATTAACCAATGCCCTGGAAACCAGGGCTCTTTTAACTGCCCCTGGGGGCAGTGGGTTTAGGGGTGCGGTGTTTTCCTCTGTTTCACCTGAGACTGGACATGAGGGTGGCCCTCTGCCCCCATGACCTGTGTTTGCAGGTACACGTAGTGTCCTCAAGATTGTCCCCTTCTTTCAAATGGGAACAAGGCCCCAGATAGAAGGTAAGCTTAGAGAAATCTCCCAAAGAGAGTGGAAATGGAGCTTCCACTACCCAAAGGTATCGAGGAGAGACCCCACCACTGGCCACACACCCTTATTCCTCCTTCTCCCTTTTGCGCTCTCTTTTGCTCATTTCTTTTTTTCTGTAAATATCCATCGAGTGCCCATTGTGATCCAGTTGATGCCCTCCCTCTTGTGAGACATTGCTGCATATTAGATATGTAAGTCAAATCAAATTTGGAAGGCAAAATAATAATAGTAAATTAATTAAGTTAAATATCTTTAAGAAGACAGCAATCCAGGTCCTTGGTAAAGGAGTAAGTGGGGGATGAATGAGGGGTGGGTGTTGTGTAGTGGGTGGCAGCAGGTCCGGACCTCTCTTCCATGTCGGTGAGGTCGCACAAACTGCTCAATTAAGCAACAATATCCTTTTCAAAGTACTTTTTCTTTATACCCCTTCCTGGAGGGTAGTAGGACCAGGGGAATTGTGCCCATTACAAAGATGAGCAAACCATGGCCTGCAGTTAAGTAACTTGACTTCTTAGGGTCAAATATTTAGTTATTGGCAGAAAAAGAGCCTGATCCCAGGATTTAGAGATATAGATAGCTACAACAAGGAATGTTTACTTTTCTTCCTTTTTTTCTTAATGAATACCTTAGATCGTGTCTTCGTATCACTCTACTGCATTACCATAGACCCAGTGGCTCCTCACAGTTCTGAAGGCTGGTAAGTCTAAGATCATGGTGGCTGCATACACAGTGTCTGGTGAGAGCCTGCCTCCTTGTTGACGGATGCTTGGCTTATCGTATCCTCACTTGGTGGAGAAGGGGAGAGGAGGCAAGCTCTCTCCTGGCTCTTCTTATGAGGGCACTAACCTAACAACCTCTCCAAAGCCCTATCTCCTAATGCCATCATATTAGAGATTAGGATTTTAACACATAGATTGGGGGGGGGCGGGGGGGGGTCATATGGATGTTTAATCCCTAACAGGGAGAGATAAAACCTACAAGAGTATTCTAGTTGATGTCACCTGGATATAAAGTCAGAGAGATGGTAGCCTGAGAAGGAAGAAGCTTGTTGTCGCTGATTTTGAAGATGGAGAAGGGCCGTTGAGCTAAGGAATCAAGATTAAGAGGCAAGGAAATGGGCTCCGCCCCCCCTCCCCCTCCCCCCTCCCCCCGATCCTCCAGAAAGAACCTGGGCCTGCTGACACCTTGACTTTAGCTCAATGAGACCCACTTCACACTTCTGATCTCTGGAACTGTAAGCTAATATATTCGTGTTAAGCCATTAACTTTGTGATAATCTGTTACAGCAGTCATACAAAACCAGTACAAGTAGATGAACTTCAGTCTGGATCCTGGTTAAGTCCCCATTGGTGGCATCCCGAGCACATCTGTAGGTCATTGCATTGTGCACATGAATCACCAAACAATGACCTAGGAGGGCTTCTGGGATTTGTCTGCCTCGCTAATTCCCCCAGGCCACTCAGATCATGTCCCTTTGCCATGGTCACACCAACATTGGTGACTCTGGACCCTCTCTGCTTCCCTCTCTTTTTAAACCGTGGCTCCCCTCTGAGGCTGGTGCCAGGTTACAGGGCCCAGCTGTGGAGCACACAGACAGGGTAACAGCTGTGCAGCACGAGTGACTTCATTCATGGCTCCCATTTATTGGCAAAATGCAGCTCCAACAAGTCACCACTAGTAAAAGAAACCACAAAGCCCAGGGCTCCCCAAGGAGGTCAGGACCACAAACATCAAACAGGAAAGTTTGGTCGGGCCTGCATACACTCATGCTGAGACTTTTCCACCTGCCTGTGGGCAGAGGTCATTCTGGTGTGATGCTACCCTGAGCAGTCGAGTAGAGGCTACAGGTGATCATAGCCCCATCTGTGAAATTCATGGTGAAAAGGCCCAGTGGAGGTGGGCATGGGGATGCAAAAGACTCTGGGTTGGAAGGCTTTGGAAGCCATGCATGAGTCAGAGCCACAGAAAGGCCCTGGTGCTTGGCTATAGACAGAGGATGCCTCCTTCCTTACTTTTTTCCTGTTAAGAAAACATCCAATTCCATAAGATAATTGTAGTGATGAGTATCTAACAGTGGTGGTTGTCCTTGTTCTCAGCATAAGATAAGCCCTGATCTGCTTCCCATGTCTCTGTTGGGCTCCCTGGGCTCCCTCTTTCTCCTTTGAAAAGGGGAATTAAAAAAAAATGAAAAGGGGAATAATAATAATAGTGAGCTCGTGCTAAGCTTTGGAAGATTAAAGGGTCAATGATTGAAAAATGACTAGCACATAACAGACAATCAATAAATATTAATTTCCTTGTCTCACCCCTTCGTGATTCCTTCAGATTAAGCTGTATTAGCCATACTGGTGCTCATCACCCAACTCGGGTCTGGGCTTTTGCCTTCAAAAATGACTATAATTAAATAATTCCCCAAATGACAGAAATGACTATGTTCTTTAAAAATCTATGATGGGAGATTTCAAAATCACAGTGTCTCTTGGCCCGTATTGCCTTCTGACCTCCTCTGGCCCACTGGCTTTGTTTCTGTCCCCGACAGCGGTGACACACACTGTGTCCTCTCTTCTGCTTACATAATGCAGCTCTTTGCAATTTCTTTAGACTGTTCCCTCCATCTCACACAGATGGTATTTGGGAAGCTCTGTATTGAAGATTTTTTTAATTCTGTTTCTGTGTTTTTGTTATTGTTTTTGGTTTTGAAGTGCTATTAGTGTTCAGGCATTCAAACCCTCACATCCAACTGCATGCTGTAAAAAGATCAGTCCCAGAACGCATTCCTTCCCTCCGCCCTTGTGTGTCAGAAGGATGCCATGATGGTTTAATCAGGGAACTATGCCCAAAGGCTTTCACCTCTAGGCTTCTCGTGACCCACGACTGAGATGATGGAATTCCATTCTCATCTGATAACTGGTTTCTTGGCTTAGGTGAAACCAATTTCTAGGCAGCAGAAAGCCAAATCCCTGAGCCAGGCTGAGTAGGCATTTCCTCCCATCATGTCCACTTGTCCAGTAAACCCTCTTACTGGGATAGAAGTGATTCTTATTGGTGCCTACATCCCCAGAACAAGAACGGAAGCCTCCACAGTTTCTTTTAGCCCAACAGATGATGTGTTCTCCAAACTCTTCAAGTAAGGAAGCATCCGAGGATTGGGAGTACTTCCCGAAGGCTCTGGAACTGGCATGGGTTCTTCGGGGAAGATCTGCTGTGATCTTGGTTCATGGTCTGTCTCTACCCAACCATCTGTGTGGCTTTCTCTGTTTCTCCTCTGAAAAATGGCAAGGGTAGGATCCAAAGATCTCTTTGGTCTATCCAAGCTCTTAGGAGTGTCTATTCTCCCATTTCTCCCATTTTCAGTGTTACAGTGATGCCTGTTTATCCCAACCCACGAATAGCATTGCAGGGGTAACGAGAAATAGTATGGGTGTAGTACTAAGCATGTTTTCTTTTTCAGGGCTAGCTGTTACCCTTCTAAGTGAAAGCACTGCATGAGGCAAGTTGAAGTCATCAGAAATCATCTCTATTAGTCAGTCAGTGAATATTTATTGAATGCTACATTGGGCTGGGTCCTTAGGGACAGGACAAAAGACAGAACCTCTCCCTCAAGGAGTTCACGTACCACCAGGATCTGACAGGAAATAAACATGAAAGTAATAATAATAATATAAGGAGTGCTCTGGGGAAGAAAAAGTTGGGTGATTGGAGAACTACTTGACTAAGATAGGAGGACCAGGGTAAGTTTCCCCAAGGAGGTGCCATGTAAAGATTAGAGGGAATGAAATAGCTGTTCTAAGCATTCTAAGCAGAAGGAACAAAAATGCATAGGCCTGGGTGTTTGAAAGGCCAGAAGTCCAGAAGGATTAGCAAGGTCCAGGTCACTAAAGCCTTGTAGACCAGGGTAAGGAGATCAGTTTTAATTTGAGGAACTTTATGGTCAGATTTCAGTGATGCAAACTGAGCTATTAAAATTCCAAAAGAGTCCAGGCAATCCTAGAGGTAAAGTTAAATAATTTACAATCTCATTTCTGTGGTGATCCGTGAGGGGAGTGTGGGTGGCTGTTCAGGAGGCCAGAGCCCCAATCCCAGTTAATTTAGCAAGTCAGCCTGGGAGGGCTGAGATCCGAGAAAGCATCCTAGTGATGGAAGAGGTGAGGGTGGTAAGGTGGAGGAGAGAACCAGCCAGGCTCAAGGTGTACTTGGGTGAAGGAGTGGGAGGAGATAGGCAAATTTGTCTGGCAAGAGTCTGGAGGAATGATAGCAATCTGGGGGAGGTTGGGGTCAGGGGAGCGGGTAGTCTGGAGATCCCTGGCTTCTGAAATAGAGAATGAGAAGTTTGTAACATGAATTATGATCAACACAGACCCCACCCCCGTGGTTTCTACTCCTCATGCGCCCTTACACATCAGAAACTGGCTCCACATCAGAGACTGATTTCTATGCATGGGAGCCTAACCTTGCTTCTCCCACCAACTCTTTCTGAGATGAAAGAGTTAACGTATGTTTGTTGTCTTTCCTTCACTCAGCCCTCATGATCTTCGAGTCTTTCCCTGCCTATTCTCATTTCTATTGGAAAAATGTTTTACGTTGTTGGTTGGTTCTGAAAAATAATATTTGGAATGATTTTTAAAAAACAGTAAGCAATGAAGTCAACCTTATTCCTGACAGCCAGAGACTATTCTTAATATTTGATGTATTTATTTCCAGTCCTTTTATATGCATATACATGCATTATGGATTTTCTATCCATCATTAGAATAATAATGCATATTCAACTTTGTACTCTGATTTTTTTCACTATGGCTTTTTTCTATATCATCCATGGGCCTTAAAATTAATTTAATAGCTAATAATATTCCTTTATAAGGACATATCAATATTTATTTAACTATTTCCTCATTATTTCATTTCTAGTTATTTTATTTTATTTTTGTAAAGATTTATTTATTTATTTGAGAGAGAGAGAGAGAAAGAGCATGGTGGGAAAGGGACAGAGGAAGTGGGAGACTGAGAATCTCAAGCAGACTCCATGCTGAGCATGGAGCCCTATGCAGCACTTGATCCCAAACCCTGAGGCCATGACCTCAGACAAAATCAAGAATTGGACACCTAACCAACTGAGCCACCCAGGTGCTTCTATTTTTATTTTATTTATTTTTTCATTTCATTTTTTAAAAGTTGTTGGGATTTAATACAGTTACCACTATGTGACATGTACTTTATGTCTTCATTGAAATATCCATAGATCATTAAATTGGACCATCACTGCCGCCCTACAATTGGGTACTATTTTTAAATTCACATTTCACCCACGATGAAATGGAAGCTTAGCAAGGTTTGGTGGCTCACACAAAGCCATCACAGCTAGTAAGAGGTGGACCAGAGATAATATTACTTCGGAGAATATGCTCACCGTTATATGTGTATATCTGCAAGTGGTTGCTCAGAAGTGAAACTTCTCTGTCAAAGGGCTTAATGCTGTTTTGTTTTGTTTTGTTTTGGTTTGGTTTGGTTTGGTTTGGTTTAAGGTTCAAATATAAACCACCAAACTGCTTTAGAGCAGCACCCCCAAGCAATAAATAGTCTATGAAGTTATCCATGCTGTGACCTCCTTCTTCCAAAGACTAATAGGATTGTGATTTATTTTGCTGGTTTTGATTGCTCACTTGTGAATCTGAACTCCCTTTGGTTCATGTGTTGATACCTTTGTATTTTTCTTCAGTGAACTATTTATGTCCTCTGCCTACTGTGGACTGGGAGTTTTTCAATAAATAATCTGGAAGGGCCCTTTGTATACGTAGGATATTTCTCTTTTCTTTGGGATATTTGTGTCATGTTTCATTTTGTTTCTGAGTTTTCTGTTTGCCTTTTAATTGTGATGTTTTTTATTCAGAGCTGGTATTAGCAAGATTTCTCTATAAAGGGCCAGACAGTAAATATTTTAGACTTTGTGGGCCATATGTTCTCTATCACAGCTACTCAACACTGCCCGGTTGCCGGAAAACAGGGATAGATAATACATAAATTAATGGGTGTGGTTGGACTTGGCCCATGGGTTGTAGTTTGCAGACCCTTGATGTAAAAAAAAAAAAATTTAATCTTATGTTAGAAAATCCACCAATTGCTCCTCTTTGAGATTTTCTCCACTGCTTTTATATTCAGATATTTGATAGGCGCTTCCTGTCCTATAGAGATTGCTGAAAACCAGCCCAAACTCCGATTTGGTAGTTGGTAACAGTTCAACATCTTGCTTCTTCTAGACAAGCCTTCTTTTACCCCTCCACACACACTTTTTTGGTTTTTTCCTTCTTTCTTTTTCTTTCTTTCTTTCTTTCTTTCTTTCTTTCTTTCTTCTTTCTTCTTCCTTCTTTCTTCTTTCCTTCTTTCTTTTCTTTCTTTCTTTCTTTCTTTCTTTCTTTCTTTCTTTCTTTCTTTCTTTCCTTTACATTTTTGTCTTCCTCCTCTCTTCCTTATTGGAATATCAAGGAAATTCTCTTTGTCTTCCACAGAATTATGTTTATTACTCAGCCTCCTCTCCTGCCTCCCTCTCTACTTCATGAACTTTCTCCAACAAATGAGTTCCATTCATCAGTGGAATTGTGGTGAATAAAATTTTCCCCATCTCATTATATGTAGACAAACTAAACCAAGCTCAAGATCAGAGATATATCCATCGACATTTTATTTTGGCTTCTTTTTGTGCATTTAACTATTTAGTTCTTTTGGTCTCTATATTGTGGTGTATGCTTTGAGAAATGATGCCAACTTTATTTCAAATGGTTAACCACTTCTTCCAAAAATAGACTTTGGTATATGTAGAAGAGTGAGTTTATGATTAAATTTGGCATTCAAAATTAGCAGAGAAAGAATCATTAAATAATGTCGAGGCATCTTCCCTTCATTCTCTGCCTATCAGTTCTACCACTACCATGCTGCTTTGATTACAATCTATTATAATAGCTCTAAAAAATGTCCTGGCTACTTGCACAATTTCTGCTTCCAGAAAAATTTTATATTCACTTTTTCAGGCTTTCCTTTAGCATGTACCATTAAGATTTTTATTAAAATTATACAATTATACACAGGAAGAATGTATATCTTTGGATCATCCAAGCTTCTGAACAGGAATATCTATCAAAATCTTATTTTAGAATTTTTAGTAATTTTTTTGGTATTTTATCATAATTGATCTCCAAAAAAATTCTTAATTTATTTGGATTGAGGATTTTGCAATTTACTAACTAGAGAATTGATGCTCTGGGGGCACAGTTATTATACACAATTTTTATAATCATTAATGATGGATCTCTTACTTCCTTCTATAAAAAATATCCAGAATTTGTCATTGAGTCATTGTTCTCTCTTTTATATATTGGGTCATTTTCCTTTTAGGTTTTCTCACTCTCCTCATCTTTTCTTACTGCATTTTTGCAGTTTCTTAAGTTTAATCTTAAGTCTGTTGATTTTACTTAGTACAAGTGTCAAGCCTATGATTTACTTATTTTTTAGATAGACATTTCTCACATTACACGTTCTACTTATTTGCAGTTGTTTCTCTTCAATATCCTCTATATTCTCTGTCCGTTGACTTCTTTCTACTCCAAGAATGCAAAAATGACTTGGATTTTATGAAACAATAAAAAAAAAACAGGAGAAGAGAACAGGTTAAAATGGAAAGATTTAGAAACAAAGAGCTGGCTTTGTTTTTAATTTTACTACCTCCTATCAAAGTAATTTTCAAAGATATGCTTCTCTTTTAGTTCTCAGGATACAGTTCTGTTTTCTTTCTGTTGACTATTTGTCTCCTGTAGGTATGATGCTAATTTTTTCCTCTCACCCTCTACTTGTCATAGAAGGAAGAGAGTTCTGTCCAAAAGCAGTGTTTTCAAACAGCTTCTATGTTGGATTATTCTTAGACTCTTTTGCTGTTCATTTCTGGGCTGGCTAAAATTGTATCTGACCTGGAGGATAAGTTCAAAAAGTAAATGAATCCGTAAGCCTGTGAGTTGTAAAGGGAGAGGCTAATGAACATATTCCTTGAAACCCATATCCAGAAACATGGTGGAGATTGCTGCCAAGATGTTCACATCTGAGACTCCACATCTAAGACTACTGTGTCCTGTCAGCTATGGATGGTGGCATTCTTTAAATGCGTCCCTGAGATGTCAAAGATACACTCCAAAGAGCTTTGCAGCAGGAATGCAGAGCCACGGAAGCCTGCCAGAAGTGTAGGAGGCAGATACACTCTGCCCCACAAATCTCATTTCCAGGCACAAAAGGTGCAAGCAGCGACTCAACCTGTGACTCAGTGATTCCCAGCTGTGTGGGTGCTGATCACATGAATCCCAAAGGTGAACCAGGGGCCACAGGGCATTGGGTATTGGCCTGGAACAACACAGGAGTTCGGCAGAGGCCAGAAGGACCACGGAGCAGAGGTCATAACTGTGCCTCTTTGGGATCCAATTACAGATATGGTAAGTTGGATGAGGGAGTATGAAGAAGAAAGTACCACATAGCCACTTTGGTCCTCTTATCCTGCATTAAGTGACTCTCCTGAAGGGAAGTCTCACATTGTGGTTAAAATCTCAAAATCTGCCTCTGACATAGTGATTTCTATTAGTCAGCCACATTGGTCCATCTTTTCATCAAGGTATGGGGAGGAGTACCAGCTCAGTAGCTTGCCATTAGGTAGGGGCCATGTGACTAATGTTGGCCAATGGGTTTTAAGCAGAAGTGATGCGTGTCATTTCCAGAACATAATTGCTATTGAGAAACTCTCTAGCATTTCCCTTCACCGTCATGGCAACCAGGGGGCTATGTGTCCAGATTGTGAAGCTCCAAGATGGTGAAGCCGCCCTCAGTCTAGGTCTTTAATAATGTGGACCTGTAGTGTACATGCGAAATAAACTTTTGTTCATTTAAGCCATGAGATTTGAGGACTATTCAGTGGGCTTTGAGGATTTTTTTTTTTTTGGCTTTGAGGATTATTGATTACCATGGCATAGCCTATTTTATTTTGACAGATACAGCGTCTTATTAACCTAGTGATCATAAGCAACACTCTGAATGTCTCTGAGTATTAATTTCCTCATCTGTCAAATAAAGAAAATTGCAGTACCTGCCTTATAAAAGGGATTGAAAAAATATTGCTTGTAAAGTGATAAACAATGTTTCAACCATAGAAGTACCTTACAAATGTTAAATGTTACCTCTTAGCTGTATTTGATTCTCCAGAAGATAGAAAGCAAAAGGAATGTCCTTCTGTCAAATTATCTCAACTCACATCTGAAAAGAAAAATCAGAGTGAGAGAGAGAGAGAGAGAACATAAATCCTTTGGAAACATATCTCATTTACAGAGCAATTAATGGGATCCTCAACAAAACAACCAGCACTTTATTGCCCAAGTCACACATGTCAAGGTGCTCAAGGTCCCATGAGATCTGAACTACTTGAGCTATTTTCAGATAAATATCTGAGGAGAATAGGGTTCAGCTCCCTAGGAAAACATTCCCACATGCCAGTCCTCTCTCTTGTCATTATGTCCCAAGATGGTAGTGGTAGACCTCTGGGAAAGGAAGAATGATTTCTAGAGGCTCTTTTTAATTTTCTCACAGCAGGGAGGGAAGCTGACTCAGGGTGTGGTGTGTCCGTCTGCCACACATGCTCCTTGGGGTGTCACAGCATACCAGAGGTGTGGTTAGGTGAGTATCACTCCACCCATGAGGTATCTTCTTGGCCAAGCCTCTTCTGACCCAAACTCTCATAAACAAGACTATGCAGTGGCAGGAATGATAGGATATATTTAGTGTCCTCCATTGTCTCCCCCAGTAGACTGTTAGATATATCTGCCAAGGACAATCTGCCTTCAATAAAACCACCATGTTCAAAGCAATTCCTTGAAGATCTCCTACTCACCTACCCCCTGGCCCAAGCAGTTTGCTCAGGTTGCTGCTGCTTCTTTTTCTTCTCCTTCTCCTCCTCCTCCTCCTCCTCCTCCTCCTCCTTCTTCTTTCTTCTTCTTCTTCTTCTTCTTCTTCTTCTTCTTCTTCTTCTTCTTCTTCATCTTCTTCTTCTTCAGATTTTATTTATTTATTTGACAGAGACAGAGAGCACAAGCAGAGGGAGAGAAAGAAGCAGGACCCCCACTGTGCAGGGAGCCCAATGGGAGGCTCGATCCCAGGACCCTGGGATCTTGACCTGAGCCAAAGGCAGAAGCTTCACCAACTGAGACACTCAGGCACCCCCCAAGCAGACTTCTTGGATGAAGTCTGATACTATCACATTCCAGATAGTTACGGAAGTTAGGGAAGGCCTCACACTGAGGCTGCAGGGTGCTTCCTGAACATCACACCCAGGAGAACCAGCTTTTGAACAGGTACTGTTTAGGCTTGTCTCAAATACAATCACACAGTAGAGTCACCAGTGTCCCAGGAGAATTATGCAGTCCTTTGAAGCTAGTGATTATAGTCAGCTCAGAATCTAAGCCCCTTCTCTGGTGGTGATAATAGAGCAAAGACCAGTTCTTTCCAAACTCATATCCAGCCTCCACAAAAAGACATGAACTTCACATCTCTATCCAGGTGGTGTTATCAACATCTTTCCACGTACCAGTGTATTCTCATTGGACATAACCCTGAAACTTTTTCTAGCAAGTGAACATCCAAGGAAGATTCACCTTAAAAATTGAAGAAGACAGAGCCTACCTGCAAAGCTGGGAGCAAAGCCATACGTATATGTCATACATATATATGACACTGATGGACACTTTGGACATTGGTGACAGGTGTGTATGGGTGTGTGTGGGTGGTGTGTGTGGGTGGGTGAGTGTGAAAACCCTGTACTTAGAGATTTTTCAAAATAACAGAGTCAAAATGGAATGGGTGGACCCCAGGCAGAGTCTTTTCCAACCACACTTCAAAGGGAGAAACATATTTTTGGATTCTTTACAAAAGCAGGATAAATGGTACTATTGTCCTGATTCTGTAAATATTGGCATTGGAGAATAACAAGAAGACGCTCTATTATCATTCATCAGTGCTTTGATTTCAATAGGTGTGTGTCCCTCCACTTCTGTCTCCTTCATCAAGGGTAGAGAGGAAATAGTAACTTTTGCCAGCAGCCTGGATCAAGTTAGAAAAAACCTCAACAGTTAAGAACAGGAAACCCCCAGATGTGGTACCCTGCATCCTGCAAGCCTCATTCCAATGGGTTGTTGAAGGACCTAAGAAGGAAAACAGGAAGACTCATGGGACACTCATGGATTTCAGAATGACCCTCAGTCTGTTAGTTTTCTTTCCTTCCCTGGAAGACAGTAGATTCACACTATCTTAATTTGGGGCCATTTATAAGAACGTAGCTAAACTTACTTTCTATGTTATGGACTCAGTACTCTCTGAGCTTCGTTGCAAAGTCCAGAAGCATCCCAGGGAAGAAGAATGAGAAAGATCTACTTTGGCTTATTGGCCAAATCCTCATTTTCTTACCTTACCCATAATGCCTTCAAGATGCTATGACATATAAAACTGTAACTGTAGGCTCTAATTTCTCTTCTGGTTCTAAGATTCTCTAACCCTGATTTTGAAATTAAGATCGTTTGACTCTAGAGTTGACAAACTAGTGATTAGTCATTTGACATTTCTCATTGAGACCTCTCAAGAGCAGGTCTCAAAAATAAAGAGAACTTGACTTTTCCTTTCCATACTGATTAATGTTTAAATTCCTGAAATGAATTTCTATCATTCATAGAAGTTGCTAAAAAATCCCATGTAACCAGCCTCCTTTGATTCAATATGTACTTTCCACTGGCTGCTTCTGTTTTACAGTGGTCAGTAAAGAGTTTGATGGTATGTCTTTCCTGAACTTTTTTTTTTGTTGACTTTACAGATGGAGCCCCCATGACATACAGTGTCTTGTAAGTCGCAGCTAAGAGGAAGCATTTCTGTGAAAGCATTTCCATGAAAGCATTTCAGCTAAAAGATAGGCTTTTAACTACAAGGAGCTATTTCATATAAGGTACAAATTTTCAGAGAAAAGAGTATTCTTTGACTTATATAAGTTTCCTTCTCCCATATTCAAATCCCCACATTACAAACCATGAACACTGATCACTTACTACATGTAAAAATTTTTTTGCTTTGTACACTTTCCTGCAGTACTTTAATATTTCATCTATTTCTGTCTGTCTCCTATCTTAAAAAGCCATGATTCGAAAGGAAACATTTAAAAAATAATAATTTGAAAACACTGTAAAACAAGCTAAAGGCAAACTTCCTCACTCCCTAAGCCCCCTCTAGATTCATAAAGTTGCAGAGTTGTCCCATCCGTCTTGCTCACCACCACCAATTTTAAGGGGATGATAAATCATTTATTTCTACACTGAAACTGCAACTGACAACTGCTGAGAGTTTCTGCCAAAGGGTGTGTCATAGCCAAAGGCAGTTAGAGTCCCTATAGGAATCCAGTTCTCAGACTTAGGGACCCTGAGATACCGCTGGAATTTGCCTACAGGCCAGAATCAATAACAACAGAGTTCCCACTGGAAAGCTCAGGACTTCCTCCAGACTGCTCCCTCGCCTGCCCTAAGAAGTGCTTCTTGCAGAAAGATGCTATGGATGTCAGTGAAGGGATCCTAGAACTGTTCTATCAGCAATTGGCCAGAATCTGCACCCCCAATAGCAATATGCTTACATTATCTCTCTCACTTCATATTTTAAGATTGGTGAATCCATGTTCTTAGTTCATAACACTGTTGGAAGTAGTTGCTCTTAATATTATATCCTGTATTAAAGGGTACTTATTTGCTGCTACCCCATATTTTCTCTATACTTTTACTTGACATTCGGTCTTTAAGAAAGTACATGGCAATCAAAAATATCACTGTCACAGAATTCTAGGCAAATTTTAAGACAGGAAAGCTTGATTTAATTTGCTGTGTTACATCAATTTAATGGATGAGAAACATGTACCTTAGATGGAAGGAGTTGCAGAAAGAAATCAGTGAGAGGATTGACGGAGAAACCAGATTGCCTTCCAGGTCCTTCCAAGTTAGTGAAGCCACGGAGTGGCTTTATTGTTTAGTCTAGAGGAAATTCCCACTATATCTGCAAGAAAATGTAAAAAAGATGATAATGCCAAACAGAACTCTTTTTTTTAATAATCTGCAATTTTTTTAATCTCAAAATCAAAACTTGGGAGGATTTTGATAATTTGTACACAAACATACAAGGAGGGAGAGCCAGATGGCGATACAAACATGATCAGTACTCCAGAGATGTGAAACACTGAAGATAATTAAAGGAAGTCTTCATAGAAGCTGAGCAACTTGATTCAAGTTTTAAAAGACCAGAGAGATACTTGGAATCAGTCCCAAACTCTCAGCGCACAAGAGTTATGAACCAATACTCTGCTGAGGTAATACAACAGGTGTAGGACCATAGCTGGTAGCACACACAAAATAGCTTTGCTGCTTACCCAAGTGATGCTAGATTTGACAGGGTAAGAGAGTAGAGTAAAATAATAGAGTAGAATAGAATGTAGAAATGTGAACGGCCTACATTTTACACCTGATTATCATCCACAGCTTGGCCCGTCTGAAAATGCGTTCTCCAAGATTCCATTTTCAACCAGCTTCTCACCCTTATTTTTTGCCAAACTGGAGTGCATGTAGAGGGTATATACTTCTTTTAAATGCATGGAGCCAGGCAGCCTGGGTGGCTCCTCAGTTTAGCGCTGCCTTCAGTTTAGGACCTGATCCTGGAAACCTGGGATTGAGTCCCATGTCAGGCTCCCTGCATGGAGCCTGCTTCTCCTTCTGCCTGTGTCTCTGTCTCTGTCTCTCATGAATAAATAAAATCTTTAAAAGTATGGAGCCCAGTTTTTTTTTTATCAGATTGATTTTTGTTACTGGTGGTGGTGTTTGGTGTTGAATAGTAGAAGTTCTTTATGTATTTTGGAAGTTAACGCCTTATCAGATATATTATTTACAAATATCTTTTCCTATTCAGTAGGTTGCTTTTTTTTTGTTTTGTTGGTTGTTTCCTTCACTATGCAAAAGATTTTTATTTTGATGTAGTCTTAATCATGGGCTTTTACTTGCCTTAGGAGACATATCTAGAAAAATATTGCTACAGCCAATGTCAGAGTAACTCTTACCTATGGTTTTTTTTCTAGGGTTTTTATGGTTTCAGGTCTCATAGTTAGGTGTTTAATCCATTTTGAGTTTATTTTGTGTATGGTGTTAAAAAGTGGTCCAGCTTCATCCTTTTGCATGTGGCTGGACAAGGAAAATGTGGTGTTTATATATATATGTGTGTGTGCGCATACATGCACATACACACTGACACACATGATGGAACATTACACAACTCTAAAAGAGGATGAGATCTTGTCATTTGTGACAACATGGATGGACTTAGAGGACATCATGCTAAGTGAAAAAAGTCAGACTGAGAAAGACAAATACCATATGATTTCACTCGTATGTGGAATCTAAAAAACAACCTAAATGAATAAAAAACAGAATGAGACCTATAAATACAGAGAACAAATAGACGGTTGCCAGAGGGTAGAGAGGACTGGGGGGATGAGCAGAATGGGTGAAGGGGAGTGGAAGATACAGGCTTCTAGGTATGGAATGAATAAGTCACAGGAATAAAATGCATGGTATAGGGAATACAGCCAATGGTACTATGATAGCATTGTATGGTGACAAATGATAGTGACTCTTGTAGTGAGGACAGCATAACGTAGAAAGAAGTTGAATCACTATGTGGTAAACCTGAAACTAATGTGACATTGTGTGTCAACTAGACCTAAATTTGAAAAATAATAAATAAATAAACAAACAAATCAATGGAGCAAACCAGATGTAAAATAGAGGTTCCTGTGGATGCTTATGTTGCAGCTAAAAATGGTACTCCCATCTCTCATTACCTTTTAATGCTAAAAAATGCCTGTCTTCACACGATGCATATGGACAGGTAGTCCGAGACTCCTTCTGCAGACTCTTGCTAGGAAAATGTAGCCACACCCTCTTTTACAACTGTCACCCATATGCTGTTGGCCATAACTCTCCAAATGCTTCTCCAGTCACTCTATCTCTGCAGAGTTCCAGGTCTATGTCTATCTGGTGAACATCTCCATTTAGGCGTCTAACAAGTATCAACACCTCTAAAACTCAAATGAGGATACTTTCACAAGGGGAGTGAGTGCCCTGAGACACACATTAAGGAAGAGACTGTAGTTTGAATGACATTCACATCCTTACCCTCTCCTATCATGACCTAAAGGTCCATCATCTCCACCCGCTTGTTCTTCTCCAGGCACACAGATCCTTCTGTTTAGTTATAAGTCCAGCTCATTCCAACCACAGGGCTATCACTTGCAGTTCACTCTTTCTAGATGCTTCTTTGATCTTTGGATATCTAAATTCTCACAAGCACATGTATCTCAGTTCAAATGTCAGATTCTCCCAAGAGGATTTTTCTGACCTAAAGCATTTCTTTTTTCCTTACTTTTATTCTCTGTCACTCACTAGACCCTGCTCTGTGGTCTTCAATATCTAAAATTCTTATTAATATTTAAAATGATTTAACCCACTCCCACCCCCACCATGCAAGCAGGAACTTTGCCTGCCTTAATTACTACTTCCCTGGAACAGCATTTGATATCGAGTAGCTATTCACTAAATATTTATTCACTAAGTGAATGGACGATGGAATGATATCATGAATCATCATCCCCTACAGATCTGTTCTTCCCATTGTCTCTCTTCCTTAGCAAATAGTACTACCGTTATCCATTTACTCAAATCCCAAACAAGGATTCTTCCTAGATACTTCCCTCCTTCTTAATCCCATCATAAAATAACCCCTACCCCCCAAATTACCTTCAGAAATGTTTCTTAAATGTAACTCCTCCTCATTGTCTCTGGGTCACTGCCTGAGTCAAAGGATTTCTGTTTGCTCACCATAAAGATTTGCCCCTCTGATTCTAATCCTCCACCTAACTGCACCTTTCCAACTTACCATCTAGATCTTTCTAAAAGCTAATTTGGGTCATATCACTGTCCTTCTCAACAATCCTGCAACTGCTTCTCATTGTCTAAGGTTAAATGTGAATGTCCTATTATTTCATGTTGGGTTGTTCATGAGCTGGGTCTTCTTTGCCAGTCCAGCCTCTTTCACCATCTCTTGGTGAATCACAGAGCACACAGTCTCTCTCAGCTACCTGATGGCTGTGCTTAGGTGCTCTACTGTGCCTGAAATATTTATTACACATGCATGGATATGTTGTATGATAAATTGCTACCAACTAGTAAATGCTTAGCTCAAGCTTTTTCCAACTTGTCTGGATGCATTAGGTACATCACGTCCAATCTCACCTGCTTATAGGATTTTTCACACTATTACAATACTCTTTTTGCATGTCTATTGTCTTCTCCTAGGCTATGAGGTCTTGAGGGTCTGTCTTTGCTTTCATGTTCTTAGTACCTAGCATATGGCCTAGCACTTAGAAGGAGCTTTGAAATTTTTGTTCTTGTTGAATTAATAGGTAGAGAGATGTCAATAAACTATGGGAGATAAATTTTGTGGTGAGTTTTAATCAATTACAATCCTCTGGAATTTCTTGTTGACATATTGGCTTCTGACTAGAAGCCATTATTCAAATGTTGAAAAGATTACAACTCCCATAAGAGCATCTGTTTTAGGCGGAGCATATGTAGAGGGCTCCGGTAATCATTGCAGAATGTGATAAAGGGGGCCACACCCATGCTCTGTTGGCTCAGAGCCCTCCTCATTTCAGCCATGTGAGATACCATTTGAATGGGATTAGTCTTTCTAGTTTCTCATACAACATAGCCATTGACTTTTAACTTTTAAGCAATGAGAGGTGGCTTCTTCTTCAAGCTCGGGTGACAGAGCTGGTATTGGAGTTGCTTTTCCCCATAAACAAAAATAAAATTGGTCAAAATATATAAGGTACCTATTTTCAGTCATTGGACAATAAATGCCCCTCAGTTGAGAATCTTGAGATAAGGGAAATTTATGAGATAAGCCCCATGTTCACCTGGGCTCTCTGCTAGAGAGTGTTTCCCAAGCATGGCACAAGAAGGTAGGACCCAAAGAGCATGCCTGCCCTGCTGAGCTGAGAGAGCAAAGATTAGAGTTTAGGAATACTAATGCAAGGAGCACATGGTTGGTTCAGTGGCTGAGCATCTGCCTTTGGCTCAGGCTGTGATCCTGGGGTCCTGGGATCGAGTCCCACATCAGGCTCCCTGGAGGAGCCTACTTCTCCCTCTGCCTATGTCTGTGCCTCTCTTTGTGTGTCTCTCATGAGTAAATAAATAAAATCTAAAAAGAAAAAAAATACTAATGCAAGTAGAAATTTCGGGGCAGGGTACAGAGAAGGGTTAAAGTACATGGATCAATGGGGAGTGAGGAATGGTGCAAGAGGTCTGCGTAGGGTTCTCTGCAAGGCCTTAGCCAATGGCTAGGTTGAAAATGTGCATGATGAGACTCCGTAAGTCCTCACAGAAAGAAGCTGCTTCAGGATTGACAATGGAACCGAGACTCTAAGGGGTTACATAGTATTGGGAGATATTGAATTACTCTTGCATCCAGAGTAGACAGATGCTATTAATATCCTAGGGATGCAACTGAATACCAGTGGGTACTAGGAATAAGGCCCATGATCTACAGTAAGGATCAGCAAACTATGGCCTATGGACTGACCATACATTTTTGCAAATAAATTTTTATTGGAACATGGTCGTGCCTATTAACTTCTGTATTTTTATGGCTGCTTTCATGCTACAGTGGCATAGTTGAGTAGTTGAGACAATAGAGCTTATAAACATAAAATATTTGTCATCAAGCCTTTTTTTTTTTCTTTTAAGTAAGCTCCACACCCAGCATGGAACCCACCATGGGGCTTGAACTCATAACCTTGAGATCAAAACCTGAGCTGAGATCAAGAGTTAGACACCTTCAGAGAGATAAAGAGCTTCCAAGACAGGCAGGAACTGAAAGAATATGTGACCTCCAAACCAGCTCTGCAAGAAATTTTAAGGGGGACTCTTAAAATTCCCCTTTAAGAAGAAGTTCAGTGGAACAATCCACAAAAACAAGGACTAAATAGATATCATGATGACACTAAACTCATATCTGTCAATAGTAACTCTGAACGTGAACGGGCTTAATGACCCCATCAAAAGGCGCAGGGTTTCAGACTGGATAAAAAAGCAGGACCCATCTATTTGCTGTCTACAAGAGACTCATTTTAGACAGAAGGACACCTACAACCTGAAAATAAAAGGTTGGAGAACCATTTACCATTCAAATGGTTCTCAAAAGAAAGCAGGGGTAGCCATCCTTATATCAGATAAACTAAAATTTACCCCAAAGACTGTAGTGAGAGACGAAGAGGGACACTATATCATACTTAAAGGATCTATCCAACAAGAGGACTTAACAATCCTCAATATATATGCCCCGAATGTGGGAGCTGCCAAATACTTAAACGAATTATTAACCAAAGTGAAGAAATACTTAGATAGTAATACACTTATACTTGGTGACTTCAATCTAGCTCTCTCTACCCTTGATAGGTCTTCTAAGCACAACATCTCCAAAGAAACGAGAGCTTTAAATGATACACTGGACCAGATAGATTTCACAGATATCTACAGAACTTTACATCCAAACTCAACTGAATACACATTCTTCTCAAGTGCACATGGAACTTTTTCCAGAATAGACCACATACTGGGTCACAAATCGGGTCTGAACCAATACCAAAAGATTGGGATCGTCCCCTGCATATTCTCAGACCATAACGCCTTGAAATTAGAACTCAATCACAAGAAAAAGTTTGGAAGGACCTCAAACACGTGGAGGTTAAGGACCATCCTGCTAAAAGATAAAAGGGTCAACCAGGAAATTAAGGAAGAATTAAAAAGATTCATGGAAACTAATGAGAATGAAGATACAACTGTTCAAAATCTTTGGGATGCAGCAAAAGCAGTCCTGAGGGGGAAATACATCGCAATACAAGCATCCATTCAAAAACTGGAAAGAACTCAAATACAAAAGCTAACCTTACACATAAAGGAGCTAGAGAAGAAGCAGCAAATCGACCCGATGCCCAGCAGAAGAAGAGAGTTAATTAAAATTCGAGCAGAAATCAACGAAATTGAGACCAGAAGAACTGTGGAACAGATCAATAGAACCAGGAGTTGGTTCTTTGAAAGAATTAATAAGATAGATAAACCATTAGCCAACCTTATTAAAAAGAAGAGAGAGAAGACTCAATTAAAATCATGAATGAGAAAGGAGAGATCACTACCAACACCAAGGAAATACAAACGATTTTAAAAACATATTATGAACAGCTCTACGCCAATAAATTAGGCAATCTAGAAGAAATGGACGCATTCCTGGAAAGCCACAAACTACCAAAACTGGAGCAGGAAGAAACAGAAAACCTGAACAGGCCAATAACCAGGGAGGAAATTGAAGAAGTCATCAAAAACCTCCCAAGACACAAGAGTCCAGGGCCAGATGGCTTCCCAGGGGAATTCTATCAAACGTTTAAAGAAGAAATCATACCTATTCTACTAAAGCTGTTTGGAAAGATAGAAAGAGATGGAGTACTTCCAAATTCATTCTATGAGGCCAGCATCACCTTAATTCCAAAACCAGACAAAGACCCCACCAAAAAGGAGAATTACAGACCAATATCCCTGATGAACATGGATGCAAAAATTCTCAACAAGATACTAGCCAATAGGATCCAACAACACATTAAGAAAATTATTCACCATGACCAAGTAGGATTTATCCCCGGGACACAAGGCTGGTTCAACACTTGTAAAACAATCAATGTGATTCATCATATCAGCAAGAGAAAAACCAAGAACCATATGATCCTCTCATAAGATGCAGAGAAAGCATTTGACAAAATACAGCATCCATTCCTGATCAAAACTCTTCAGAGTGTAGGGATAGAGGGAACTTTCCTCGACATCTTAAAAGCCATCTACGAAAAGCCCACAGCAAATATCATTCTCAATGGGGAAGCACTGGGAGCCTTTCCCCTAAGATCAGGAACAAGACAGGGATGTCCACTCTCACCACTGCTATTCAACATAGTATTGGAAGTCCGAGCCTCAGCAATCAGACAACAAAAAGACATTAAAGGCATTCAAATTGGCAAAGAAGAAGTCAAACTCTCCCTCTTCGCCGATGACATGATACTCTACATAGAACCCAAAAGCCTCCACCCCAAGATTGCTAGAACTCATACAGCAATTTGGTAGCGTGGCAGGATACAAAATCAATGCCCAGAAATCAATGGCATTCCTATACACTAAAAATGAGACTGAAGAAAGAGAAATTAAGGAGTCAATCCCATTTACAATTGCACCCAAAAGCATTAAGATACCTAGGAATAAACCTAACCAAAGAGGTAAAGGATCTATACCCTAAAAACTATAGAACACTTCTGAAAGAAATTGAGGAAGACACAAAGAGATGGAAAAATATTCCATGCTCATGGATTGGCAGAATTAATATTGTGAAAATGTCAATGCTACCCAGGGCAATGTACACGTTCCATGCAATCCCTATCAAAATACCATGGACTTTCTTCAGAGACTTAGAACAAATTATTTTAAGATTTGTGTGGAATCAGAAAAGACCCCGAATAGCCAGGGGAATTTTAAAAAAGAAAACCATAGCTGGGGGCATCACAATGCCAGATTTCAGGTTGTACTACAAAGCTGTGGTCATCAAGACAGTGTGGTACTGGCACAAAAACAGACACATAGACCAATGGAACAGAATAGAGAACCCAGAAATGGACCCTGAACTTTATGGTCAACTAATATTCGACAAAGGAGGAAAGACGATCCACTGGAAGAAAGACAGTCTCTTCAATAAATGGTGCTGGGAAAATTGGTCATCCACATGCAGAAGAATGAAACTAGACCACTCTCTTGCACCATACACAAAGATAAACTCAAAATGGATGAAAGATTTAAATGTGAGACAAGACTCCATCAAAATCCTAGAGGAGAACACAGGCAACACCCTTTTTGAACTTGGCCACAGTAACTTCTTGCAAGATACATCCACGAAAGCAAAAGAAACAAAAGCAAAAATGAACTATTGGGACTTCATCAAGATAAGAAGCTTTTGCACAGCAAAGGATACAGTCAACAAAACTCAAAGACAACCTACAGAATGGGAGAAGATATTTGCAAATAACATATCAGATAAAGGGCTAGTTTCCAAAATCTATAAAGAACTTCTTAAACTCAACACCAAAGAAACAAACAATCCAATCATGAAATGGGCAAAAGACATGAAGAGAAATCTCACAGAGGAAGACATAGACATGGCCAACATGCACATGAGAAAATGCTCTGCATCACTTGCCATCAGGGAAATACAAATCAAAACCACAATGAGATACCACCTCACACCAGTGGAATGGGGAAAATTAACAAGGCAGGAAACAACAAATGTTGGAGAGGATGCGGAGAAAAGGGAACCCTCTTACACTGTTGGTGGGAATGTGAACTGGTGCAGCCACTCTGGAAAACTGTGTGGAGGTTCCTCAAAGAATTAAAAATAGACCTGCCCTACGACCCAGCAATTGCACTGTTAGGGATTTACCCCGAAGATTCAGATGCAATGAAACGCCGGGACACCTGCACCCCGATGTTTCTAGCAGCCATGTCCACAATAGCCAAACTGTGGAAGGAGCCTCGGTGCCCATCGAAAGATGAATGGATAAAGAAGATGTGGTCTATGTATACAATGGAATATTACTCAGCCATTAGAAACGACAAATACCCACCATTTGCTTCAACGTGGAGGGAACTGGAGGGTATTATGCTGAGTGAAGTAAGTCAATCGGAGAAGGACAAACAGTGTATGTTCTCATTCATTTGGGGAATATGAATAATAGTGAAGGGGAATATAAGGGAAGGGAGAAGAAATGTGTGGGAGATATCAGAAAGGGACACAGAACATAAAGACTTCTAACTCTGGGAAATGAACTAGGGGTGGTGGAAGGGGAGGAGGGCGGGGGGTGGGGGTGAATGGGTGATGGGCACGGAGGGGGACACTTGACGGGATGAGCACTGGGTGTTATTCTGTATGTTGGTAAATTGAACACCAATAAAAATTAATTTATAAAAAAAAAAGAGTTAGACACCTTCAAAAAAAAAAAAGAGTTAGACACCTAGCTGACTGAGTCACCTAGATGCCCTTGACATCAAGCCTTTTAAGAAAACCTTGTCAATCTATGTGCCACAGTAAAGTCTCCTTTAGATTTGCCCTAACAAAGCCTAAAACCAAGTTCCAACAGGATCATGGAGAACCTCTAGTATGTTATTTTCTTGCCAGGGTGAAACTTAACACCCTTTAAAATAGATAATATAATCCAGACTCCTTACAATGTATCAGGTAACTAAGAAAAATGCTAAGCACGCAAAGGGCAGGAAAATGTGACCCATAATCAGGAAAAAACAAAACAAAACAAAAAAAAACAGACAATGAACATTGATCTCAAAGTGACTCAGATGTTGTGAATAGTAGATAAGAATTTAAAATAGATTTGCTCTATTTGCTCAAGAACTTAGAGAAAACTATAGTTTTAATGAGTGAATGCATAGATGTAGACTGTCAATCATAAGAAAAAGAACAAATTGGGAATTCTAGAACTGCAACTTTAAAAAGCAAAAACAAAAGACATGGAGAGGCATAACAGCTGATTGGAATTAGAGGAAGAAAGCATGAGTAATTTTGAATACAGATAAATAACAATCTACACTGAAGAATGCAGAGGGAAAAACAAACATTGAGATCAATGGAGCTCCAGTAGCTTGTGGGAAAATACCAAGCAGTCTAACATATATATAAATGGTATCCCAGGAGGAAAGCATGTCATATGGGGAATAAATGAAAACAAACACAAACACACATATACCCAAAACCCCCAAAAATGGGGCACCTGGATGGCTCAGTAGTTTGAGCATTTGCCTTTGGCTCAGGTCTCGATGCCAGGTCCTGGGTTCAAGTTCTGCATCAGGCTTCCCAAGGGAACCTGCTTCTCCATCTGCCTGGGTCTCTGCCTCTCTCTGTGTATCATGAATAAATAAATAAATTCTTTAACACATACACACAGAACAAAGACCCCATAAAACAAATGAAAAAACTTGAAGAACATGAAATCATCAAATAATTTCCAAATTTGGTGAAAAACATCAATCTATACATGCAAGATGCTTAACAAACTCCAAGAAGGATAAATACAAAGAAAATCAGATCCAGGCACATCATAGTCAAACTGCTAAAAACCAAAGATGAAGAGAAAACCCCAAAAGCAGCCAAACAAAAATAACCCATTATATAGTGGTGACCAACAGTACAAATTTTGCTAACCTCTCATCAGAGCAATGGAGACCAGAAGACAATGGAATGACATCTTTAATGTGAAAGGGGAAAAAAGGTCATTGCATAACTTTCTTTTTTCCAGTGAGAATATTCTTCAAAAATGAAGATGAAATAGGAACGTCAAGAGAACAACATTTATAAGAAATACTAAAGCACTTCTTGAGCCTATGGATGAAATAATACAAGATGGAAACTTGAATCTATAGGAAAGAGAGAAATGCACTAAAAATGTACATATATGGATATACACTAAAATATGAGCTATTTTTTCTTTGATTCCATTAGAAGACAAGTAACTGTTTACAACAATAATAATATCCAATCTAGGGCTTATAATATAAGCACAAGTAAAATATGTGAGAAAAGACTGGGGATGCGGTAACTGAAATTATTCTGTTATCAGATCTTGTGATGGTTAATTTTATGTGTCAATGTGACTGCACTATGGGGTGCCCAGATTAAACATTATTTCTGGGTGTGTCTATGAGGGTGTTTCTGGATAAGATGAGCAATTAAGTCAGTGGACTCACTGTAGTCAATTGCCCTCTGCAGTGTGGGTGGGCATCATCCAATCCACTGAGGGCTTGAGTAGAACAAAAAGGCAGAGGAAGGAGAAATTTGCCCCCCTCCTTTTTTTTCTAGCCTGCCTGTTTGAACTAAGGCCATCAGTCTTCTCCCCCTTGGACTGGTATTTATTCCATTTACTCCCCTGATTGTCGGGCCTTTGGGCTCAGACTGGAATTACGTTACCTTTTGTCCAGTTTGCAAACAACAGATGGTGAGACTTCTTAGGCACCACATTTGCAAGAACCAATTTCTCAAAATAAATCTCCTTTCATATATATACAACATTTTGGTTTCTCTGGAGAATCCTAATACAGTTCATAGTTAAGATGTATGGTAAATGAAATGGTACAATATTAATTCTAACTGGACTACAAAAATAAGGGAAATAAAAGGGATAAGTAAATGTATTCAGTTAACCCTCCCCACTCCCCAGAAAAGAAGGAAAAAGAACACAGAAACAATGTGTAGGACAAATAGGAAACAAATAGCAAGGTGGCTGACTTCTGTAGGATCAAATCAGTAAGGAAGGAAAATGTGAAAGGTTTAAATACTCAGAGTACAGGATGTGCTGAATTGGATAGAAAAGCAACCCCTAACCATCGCTATCTATAAGAAACTGATGTAGGTTGCGTATATTTTAAATTAAAAAAAAAAAAACAAGATGAGTAAATACTGCCAATAAATATATTTATACTCTGTCAAATTTTTTTTTAACAATTAATTTTCTTGACTGGTTTATGGCTTCTAAATAGAGAACTGAAGTGTGCTATATAGGTCGGTAGGTAGGAGGTAAGTAGGTAGATAGAAGATAGAGATAGATGATAGATAGATAGATAGATAGATAGATAGATAGATAGATGATAGATAGATGATAGATAACTTCCCCCCAAAAAATGTGAATGAGTGTATTATTTGGGATCTTTCTCTGTCTTCAAAATTTTAATAAATCTCTTGGGCAACCCCCAAGTCCAACATATTATATTTGTTGTTGTTTACATGTTTTATCTTCCCTTCTCAGATTAAAAGTTCACTGAAAGTTCCAACACTGCATAAATATTGATGGGGTACTTATTATGTCAGGCATTGAACATACAACTGGGAAAAAGTTTTGCCAGAAGCTTAGAGACGAGTGGAAGGAATCAATAAGTAATCAGGTAATTATAATAAGATTATTATGATAGTTGATAAATAGATGAGAGGATAAATGAATGGACGGACTTCCCCAATTTAGAAGTTTCAGTTTCTAGATTCAGCCCAACCAGAGCCTGAGCAATCTTCAGACATCTCCGTGCAGTGGCAGCTAGCAGAGAACAAAGTAAAATATCAGGCAGGAACTGAAACCCCTTAATAGGATTTGCTCCGAAAACCTGGCATTTCATAAAGCAACAAAGTAAAGGCATTCTATTCCTCACTCCAATACAGCACTAGCAGTATCTTCAAGAGCATCATATGAATGATAATGTCTTTGTTGTTCTCTAGCCTTAATTTAATTGTAAAGAAATGTGGTATTACGTTTTGTTCCGTGAGGAGGGAAATAATCCATGCATTTTGCGAGCCAATACAAACAACTCAAGATGAGGTCTAAACTTCTAATTATCTACATTTCCCTCAATGCTAGTTATTTTTTGGAGGATTTGGCATTAAATCAAACTTGAGACTTAATGTAGGTCTCATAGAGTATTGCTACTGTCGTTCCTCTTAGAGGTGGGTATCCAGAAAAATCTTGAAAGAACACTGGTTCATCATGCTGTGACTTTGGCGATGACCATATTGCAAGAATTCAATGTCACTTCCTGTAACGGTACCCATCGTCCTAGTCTTATGAGAGAGACAAGCAATCAAACCATCCGGAATGTGAAATCCACTCATCTAAGCCCACAGCCCTGAATATTGCAGGAAGGGTACTTGGCCGACTTTTTAGAAGTTGATTAGCCTTTGTCACCATTTTTTTAAAGGATTTGTTTATTTGAGAGAGAAAAGGAGAGAGAGAGCGAACTAAACCATGGGAAGGGACAGAAGGAGAGAGAGAGAGAGAGAATCTTCAAGCAGACTCCCTGCTGAGTGTGTAGCCCAATGCAGAGCTCCCAGGACCCAAGACCCTGGGATCATGACCTGAGCCAAAATCAAGAGTTGGCTGCTTAACTGACTGAACCACCCAGGGGCCCCAGCCTTTGTCACCTTTTAGCAGAGCTGTTTATACCTCATCTCAATAAAGACATTCCAGAAGCCTCTTTTGTAGTATACTCTTTGGTATAGCAAACACTGTCCTTTACTGATGGCATTCCTCATATACCCACCCATCCCTCCTCCTTCTATGCCAGTCTGCCTGGATTTTGTTCAACCGTTCATTCCTTCAACATGTGACCCAAGGCAGGTGAATACCGATTCATCTCTTCAATTATGTAATTCTTTCCTCCTTGAGAGTGATTGCCTTGAAAAAGGGACTTGTGGCCCACTTCTTACCGATGAGATGTAAGAGAAGTCTGAAAAGGGAAAGGTTTCAAGGAAAAGTTTCCTTGTGACTGAGAAGATCCAGAAAGTGGAGGCCTCTCTCTGCAGCATGGTGATGTTCTCTGTGTGACCCCTGAAACAGTGGTGGCCACCTTTGACATGCGCGCAGACCTGGGTAGGAACAAACATAATATTAGATAATATGCTAACATGGACAAAGCAGTCAGAAGGAACCCAAGGCCTGGAAGACCACATCTGAACAAAAGGACTAATCAAACTTGCATTTCCCTATCATGGGACATTTGTAGTATAGAACTTTATAAACCTTTCTTATGAAGGCAATCATGTCACAATGTTCTTTTCCCTGAACCCTAGGGGATTCAGATACAATTCACTTTCTGTCCATTTCCTGGATGAGCACCGAATCAGGATTGTAGAGAGCCAAAGATGAAGAGGGATGCTGAAGAATAGGATGTGGAGGTGAGAAGGCCTTAAGTTACCATATGAACTGAAATCCGGATGTGACATCACCTTCAAAATGTTTTGTTCATTTGGGGAAAATGCACCCACTTAGCATCCCGCCATTCGCAATAGAAGCTACAGGCCACTAGGCAAGAAAAGGGCATAAGTGTTTAATAATAGAGCCATCTTATTTCATGGCAAATCAGTGGGCCAAGAGCTGGTACAAACTTCTAGGAGGGTAACCAGACTCCTCTTTTATCTCTTTCAGCTTGAAGAAGACAAACTTCAAGTCAAAACTTAGCCTGATATTTGAGAACTAATTACTTTGCTGTCCTTTATGCATGAAAATGGCAATTTTTAATCAGAATCTTCCATTCCTTGTCAGTAAAGGCTACAGTGAGCAATAAAGTTAGTTGTGAACCAAGCAATAGGACAAGACTGAGTAGGTAATTCTGTAATTTTTAAGAAGTTTTTATTTATTCATGAGAGACACACAGAGAGAGGCAGAGACACAGGCAGAGGGAGAAGCAGGCTCCCTGTGGGGAGCCCAATGTGGGACCCGATTCCAGGACCCCGGGATCATGACTTGAGCCAAAGGCAGACGCTCAACCACTGAGCCATCCAGGCGTCCCATGTAATTTCTTTTTTAAATACAATCAAACAAATTCACTCTAACCATGTATTACAAAGTTGCCTAATATGTGATCTGTATGATTCTGGGTCCTATTATTTTTTTCACTAATACAACATTTGAACACAACCTCTTGCTTTCAGAATTATGATTGTTGAGAAGGAAAAAGAAAACAGATATGTGCTAAATAATTATGACTGGAAAGAAAACAGTGTTATATACTATACTTTATACCACATACCTAAGAATGAATTAGAACAATGAATAAGTGATAGGTCATGAATGTATTTGGTCAGGGAACGTTTTTGGAGGATTAGGTGTTGAGCCTACCAATGAAGTAATGAGTATGGATTAAAGACACACACCTGAGAAGGAAAGTCTGTTCAGATAGGTGCCAGCATGAGGGAAGGGAACTGGGCATGGAATAAGCCAATGGAAGGTCTTGCCTGGGTCTGTCAGGGTGCTAATCTTCAGGATAAGCACTGCAAACTCCTCTTTATTCCTATTCTCTATTTTGAACTGAACCACTTCTGGTCTTTCAAATACAGCCCTGCTAGAGAGTAAACGTTGGTCCTTAGGAAGAGGGTGCTATACGCCCTCTGTCTTTAACCTCTTTATAACTTGTTTATCTGAGTCCACTGTTCCCTTCCCCCCTCACTCTCTTCCTGATTCAAAACAAAACAAAATAGGGTGCCTGGGTGGCTCAATGGTCAAGCGTCTGCCTTTGGCTCAGGTCTTGATCCCAGGGTCCTGGGGTCGAGTCCTCCATCAGACTTCCCATAGGGAGCCTGCTTCTCCCTCTGCTGTGCCTCTGCCTCTCTCTCTGGGTCTCTCATGAATAAATAAATAAAATCTTTACACAAACAAAAACAAAACAAAACCAACAATATTCATTCTCCTCTCTTTTGCCAACCCCCAGCTTCATGGAAAATCCTATGGAGTTTTCATAAAGTTATCCTGTAGTTTTGTTTTTGAAAAGATTCATACATTTATGGACTATTCTTTTCAGAGCTCAGATAATCATATCCATATTATTCCAATTTCAGGCTATGTTTGACCAGGCAAGCACTCCATGATTTTTTTCACAACTTAAATAATGTAGGTCATTTAAAAAAAAATGAACAAAACTACACAGCAGAAAAAGAATTCAGTATGTCCAGGGATGGATAAGGAAGATTTAAGTGCTTAAGACAAAAAATGGTTACATTTTGAAATGCTGAAATATGAGTATGGAAGGCTTGATATGGAAGTAATATTTACTAATGTATTTTATACATATTTTTTCCCATTAATTCTCAATACAAACAGATAGGAATAATATAGCCATGCGGGAATAGAGGCTTTATAAAGCTGAGGGCCTTGCCCCTTTGGGCACAGCTGATAAGTGATAAAATCTAGAATCCAACTACTTCTCTCTGACATTAAAATCCAAACTTTTCTCATTGTATCCCTGCTTGGCAAAGAGTATAGTTATCAGAGGCCTCAAATTTCCTCCTGGCAAGGAGGAAAAACAAAACAAGAGAATACAAAAAAAGGTCCATTGGATCAAAGATGCCAGAGAAATTTCCAGAAGTGGTACTTAGTAGAGAGTGCTCACACAGCATGCCTCCTCATTTCGATGTAAGTTGTACACACAAAGCATCGCACTTTAGTCATGCTTATATTTTCCCAGACATGACAGATGGCCAAGGTCATTTCATCATTTTGCAAGGTAGCGTGAGACTGTTCTTTATTTCCTGCCTGTCCTCCTTCTACACTATTTCTTTCTCATGACTTCTCATCACTTTAAAATTTCCACTTACTTTTTTTTTCCTTTCTAGGATGAAAGGAAAAAAGAAGTTATCTGAGACTAATATCTGTGTTTACCAAAGTAGTCTTAAAAATTCGATACTTTATCACAGTAACAGAGCCTTACCTTCAAAGATTTTTATCTTCCTTAAAATCTACTACTTACCCAGTGCTGAAAATGGAACTCAGAGCTCATTGAAAGGTCCCAACAGTAGCCCTCTCCAGGATGGTCAAACCCATAGTGTACATATGAAAGTCGAAACCAAAAAAGAACTAACCATCTGCTTCAGGGTTTGAGGAATAGCACCAGAGCCATGGCAATGGGGACCAAACTGGTATTTCCATACAGTTACCATCAAATGAATTGCAAATTAGCATCATTTTTCTTGAGTTAGCAGTTCAGATGTTTGAGTCTAGAGCCACATCAATTTACCACAAATCATCCCAAGGAAAGCTATTCCAGAAAGCTACTGGCTTCAAATCAAACTCCAGGAGCAATTAGGACAAGAACAAATGGAAGCATTTGGTTTTCAGGAAACAATTTCTGGTCTGTCCCATTTGCAACGCAGAGGGAGCAAAATTGAATCTTACAGAGATGTGATGGGGGGCGGGGGTGAGCGGTGGCGAGAGGTGGAGGCGGGATCAAGAAAAAAAGCAGTCTGGGTATGGGACCCCCTGCCGTTGGTCAGATTCAATTGCTAAGTCTCAGGAAACCCTGAACTATTTCTCCTGGAAATTAAATTGAGATTTGAAACTAATGAGGGGCCAAAGTATAGAAGAGTGTTGGATAGCATGTGTAGCTAATTATTTCATTCAGAGGGGCCAAAGGACGTTTCCATGCAGCCTATAAACTGGGAAAATTAATCCTAAAAAGCTTGGAGGAAAAAATTAGGGTCCCATCATAAAAAAACTACAGATATTAAATCTGCTGATAATTACTCCTCACCTTTCTAGGAGGTTACATTAAGGCCAGGTAAGACTTTTCCGTCTCAATTAGGATCAGTCTGACTCCTTTGTGACAATTTGGCCAGGACCAAAAGCTATAGCCTGAGCCAGTCCCAGACTGTTCTAAATATTTTCATGTAAGAATTCAATGTTCTGTGGGCACACTTTTATTTTCATAGGAAAATTCTCTCCTGAGCAGGGGAAGGGAGTCAATATTTATTATCAGGAACCGTTACTATCTAGTCCGTCAAGTGACCAGGTTTGGGCACTCCCCATCTGCAAAGTCCTGTCTCATGACCCCGATGGCTGTGGCAGGCTGAGGGTGGGCCAAACTGGGGGCTTGGAAGGTCAGAGGTTAAAAAAATAGGGACAGGAGTTTCACTCTCCAAGAGTTTCCAATCCGCTGGTATTCACGATACAGGCCTTATCCTTCTGAAAAGTGTACAGTAAAACAATGATCTTGGCTGGTTGCTCCCAAATCGGGCTAATTCTTAGCATCACTGATAAAACAAAAAAAAAAAAAAAAAAAAAAACCAAAAAACAAAAATTCTGGGTCCCGTCCTCATGCCCTGCTTCAGTAAGTCCGGGCATCTTTTTAAGATCCCCTGGTGACACTGATGATTAGCCAGTTTTGTGCAATACCTAATTTTACTTACACAGCATCAAATATGGGGAACATGGTAAAATTTCAAGGATTTAAAAAGAAACTATTATTACTACTGTGTCTTCCAGATGATCATCAACATGTAGAAAAGCCCAAATCTGGCCGAAGTAGAAGTAGACAAAGGTAGGGTCCATGAGGATGACAATCCCACAAACATTTAGCAAATGTCATTTTTTAATTTTTATTTTAATTTTTATTTATTTATGATAGTCACAGAGAGAGAGAGAGAGAGGCAGAGACACAGGCAGAGGGAGAAGCAGGCTCCCTATGGGGAGCCCTACGTGGGACTCGATCCCGGGACTCCAGGATCACGCCCTGAGCCAAAGGCAGGCGCTAAACCGCTGCGCCACCCAGGGATCCCCAGCAAATGTCATTTTTTCGAGCAGAAATGAACACACCACACATCACATGCTGAAGGGGCAGGCAATGCGCACACTCCAGGCACAGTGTAATGAAGCCACCAGCAATTGCTAATCACCATGACATTATTGCTTGTGTGTGGACCACGTAGAGCTGGGGATGGCAAATTTTTTTCTCTCAAGAGCCAGAGAGTAAGTATTTTAGGTCTTGTGTGCAATAAAGCCACCACCACAACTAAACTCTTTACCATGTTACAACGACAGCCACAGACCTTACATAAGTGAACAAACACAGCTATGTTCCGGTAAAACTCGATGGAAACCGGAATCTGAATTTCATATAATTTTCACAAGCCATAAAATCTTAGCTCCCTTTGCTTTTCTACTCTTTTCAACCCTCTAGCCCTTTCTTAGCTTGCGTGCCACGCAGAAACAGGCCCTGGACAATACGGCAGTGTTAATGACACCGTGTGGTGCAGAAAATGTCTAAAACACACTTATCTTGCATAACTTTGCATATTTATTGAAATGAATAAGATTTATTTCAATCGAACACTTTCCCTTAAAAATTTGTCGAGAGGCTAGATCTCACGTTAGGAGTTCTTACCCCAAAAATACAAAGCCAAAACGAACACAACAGAAGCAACAACAACAACAAAAAAACCCCAATGGGACACAAGGGAACTTTGGGTGAAGGATTCTTCTATTTGATTGTGGTGACAGTTTGAGAGGCATCTGCATATGTTCGAACTCATCAAACTGTATACATTACGGATGTGCTTTTTTTTTTTTTTTTTTTTTTGGTGTATCAATTACATCACTTTAGGGCTGTTAAAAAGGCAGCCTGTGGGCCTGATTTGTCCCACAGACCTTAGCCTGCCAGCGACCCGTCTAGGACCTAACCTGCCATTGGTGGGGCAGTATACAAAGAAACAACTGAAGATCTTTTCAACTTGTACACCGGAATCTGGCATCTGTGAGTACTCCGTCCCCCGGTGGAGCACTGGGCGTGTGTGCTTTAGGGATGCACCTGCCATTCAGAGGGAAAACCTTGCCATATTTAAAGGTTTCCCCAACCCCGGCTGCAAAGAACATCTGATTTTCGGAATGATGTAAATCCCAGCATTGCCTGCCAGTAAATTCATGTACATCGTGTTAACATCAGGTTTATATTAAACATTTACATTAAGGATTGGATTGGAAGATTAAATTGTTTGCATACGCTGCCGCCTAGAGGGAACGCCCCCCGCCCCTTTCCTGCTTTCTCTGCCAATGGCACCAAATTAGTGACCCATCCGAAAAGTGTGGGAGACAATGGCATCTGGTCCTTGGTGAAGCTGGGCAGCCTGTGTCCTCTCTGCCTGTCACCTTAGCACAGGCAATCGCCAGGCAAGCTACGAGATATCCTGCAGTGCCCCACACAGAGAGGATTAATTAATGACACCGAGGATAATGCTCCAGCTTGAGTAACAGAATCTCTGTCCTTTCCCTAACACTGGTATTTTGCTCCCCACAAAAGCATGACTTTTTTTGCTAGTTTGATTCAAGTCAGTTGAATGGCAGTGTTGGCTGTTGGTGGGGTTGGGAGAAATCCTCAGCAACCCATTGAACAGGGGGGAGACCAAAGGTGGTTCTCAGTCGGGTTCCTAACGACCACTGCTGTCTTTTGACTCTGAAATGCAGCCCCAGGCCTGGACATGAGAGGGACTCGGCCTTGCCGCCTCCCGTGGGCCAGCTCTCCCTGCCATGAATGAAGAGTTGCCCAGGACACTCGAACAAGCAAATGGTCTGCAGAACAAATGTTTTTGTGGGGAAAAAAAAAAAAAAAAAAAACAACCACCACAGATGCCAAGTGAAGTGGCTGGAGAAGAGTGATGTTGTTAAAGTGTATGATTCATTAAGTCTTGTCTGAGTGTCAGATGTTCAGCATTCGATGCTATTGCCTCCAATTTAAATCATTTTTAAAGAAGTGGCAGAAAAGGTGCTGAAAGGCACCTCACTCTGTTCCCGCACTTGAAAAACACTGTCTACTTGTGCGCTGTGGTAAAACTTTGCATTTTGGCTAGACACCCTGTGTGGAGCTGCAGCTTGGGCTTTTTTTTTTTTCTTTTTTTTTTTTTTTCTTGAGTTTGTACAGTCACCAGAAGGCAGGAAGAGAACATAGTATTTCCACAAGCCAGAGTCTCTCCTGATGGCATCTGTAAAATAAAAAGAGGGTGCTAAGTGGTCAGCAGTGAGAAGGCCCGTTATGATACAGCCTCCAAGTCTCCACAAAGTGATGGCCCCCTCCGGATGCCTGAGGGTGTGGGCTTTTCTGTCAGGAGTCTGTGTCTTCTAGAATTCTCTTCAGAACCCCTGGAAGTCTGGAGCTGCCCACCATGGTTTACCATCACCAATTACAAGTGAGGCTAATGTTGCTATCACACGCTGGATTCCTATCGGTACCCAATGACCTCATGGAGACCCTAAACACGCTGGCCCCTTGACATCCTCCCCCGAATGTCCCTGAGGGCCATTGCTACCACTATCTGCTCACACAAAAAGGGATGATGGTACCTTGAGGACGTGAGGCCAAGTGAAATAAGCCAGTCATAAAAGGACAAATAGGTATGGTTCCACTCACAGGAGGTAGCTAGAGTAGTTAAATCATAGAGACAGGAGGTAGAATGGTGGTAGCAAGGGACAAGGAGAGGAATGAAATGGGGAGCTAGTGTTTCATGGGAATGGAGTTTCCATTTTGTAAGACGAATGAGTTCTGGAGAAGGATGATGGTGGTGGCTGGACAACAATGCAAATGTACTTAATGCCACCGTACACTTAAAGGTGGTTAAGATGGCAAATGTTGTTATGTGTATTTTACCACAATTTAAGAGGATGGCCTGGGCCAAAAGGTGGTTACAAGAGCCCCAGTTGAGACTCCACGTTCTTCCCCAGGTAAGGGTGAGTTAGCAGCCATAAATGAAATCTTGTTTTCTGGGCCATTGATCTGGGACCTGGGCTTCCATATTTTTCAATGTTTTTGACAGGGATGCCATACATTTTTTTAGAAACTTCCCCAGTTCCTCAGGTTGTTGCCGACCTAGGCCCTCGGCTGCAGACTAGAAGATGTTTGACCCAGCAGAAGAGTTACGGTGGTTGTGTTTCCTACAATTCAAAGAGGGCACAGCCAGTCATTGACTGGAGCTAGAATTTGGTTCGGAAGGTAGACAGATGAAGACCGCTCAGGCCATATGAAATATAATCACACCAAGAAATAATAATGAAGCGTAATTTGTTTAGCAATCAATAGATGATAAATAATATGTATATATGTATATATATAAATAAAAGTATATGCATGTAATATGTATATCTATAAATAAATGTATAGATTTCCAAATGTTTTCACAAATATAGACCACATAGTCCTCACAGCAAAGCCGTGGTGAGTTGTCACCATGGAGGGCCTGCCACATGCCAGTTGCCATCTTTATATTTGTATAATTTTATCCTCAGCTCAGATTCAGGTGTTTAGGGAGGCCGAGGGGCACTCTGGTGGCTCAGTCGGTTAGGTGTCTAACTTTAGTTAGGGTCACGATCTCAGGATCCCTGATCAGTGGGGAATCTGCTTGTGCCTCTCTCTCTGTCCAACCCTCCCCTCTCACTTGCTCTCTCTCTCTCTCCCTCTCTCAAATGAATAAATAAAATCTTTTAAAATGAGGCAGAGAGAGAGATAGGCCAAGATCACCTGGGCTGGTAAGTGGAAGAGACATGATTCTAAGGCAGGATTTTTTTATTTGTTTGTGTATGGTAGTGGCCTTTTTTTCTCCCCAATCACTATTTTTGCCTTTTCTCTAATATAAGAGTCAAAGAAGAAAGGAAAGGATGGAATCCTATGAATCTCTAGGGGATAGATGAGATTCCGTCCTTCAGATAAGCTAGAAGAACATCTCCTGGATTTCCTAGCTCTGGAAGGCTCAAGGAAATATCCTTGGTAAAAAATCATAACCAGAATCAAGGCCCTGGAATAATGGTATTAAATGCTAAGACTTTCTTCTTTATCCCATTGAATCATTTTTTTTTAAAACAGCACACATTTATGTTGTGAAAGCAGAAAGAAATACAAACAACAACAACAATAAAAAACTTAGTAAGAAAAAAAGAAAAGAAAGGGGGGAAAACACACTTAGTACCAGTTATTCTTACCATTAGATTGCCAATCACTGAGATGACCAATTCTTTAGGTCAACTATTGTGCGCCATCATCCGAAAATGCAAACTTCTTGACATACCACCCCTCCTCCCCTTTCTATCCTGAAGGCAGATGCCCACCTACACTTATCTTTCCTACAGTGACTTACAGACAGATATCCCCAAATCGCAGGCTCAGGAACCTGGAAGGAGCCCTAAAACAGACCCCTGCAAGCCTCTCCTTAATCCTTTCCAGACAAATGAGATAGGATTTCAAAAGATCTTCAAGGAAATGCAAATCCCCTTCCTATTTTGGTGACCCGTTTTGAAGCTTTACTCACATGATCAGAAAAACTTTCATTATCAATACTCTCAAGTTCATCCTGCTGCAGTTTCATCGTCTTAAAAAAGAGTGATCTGCCCAACTTTACGAAAACCTCTCCTCGAGTATAAAAATGAGTTTACGAACTATAAATAGGTTGAGTGATGGTGGATAATGTACAAAATAATACCATCGTCTACAGAAGGCCATAGTATAAAGAGTCTTTTAATAATGTCTTGCCCTAATACTTTTAAAATATGATTCAGCATAGGAATATCTATGATATGGAAAACTTTGCAGAACCACATATATTGAGTAAGGTTAAAGACCATTGCACATATGAATTTATTTAGACAATGCTTTCTGGGGTCAGTTTCATCTCTCTGCTCCTATCACATGCCTGCATAAGCAAATAAAATTTCCTAGATATATCCACCTTGATTGGTCTTTGCTGGTCTGTGTGCATTTGCATCTGTCCATGAATGAGTCCATTTCAAGCACATGTACATGTCTGTGCATGGGTAGAAAGATAAGCTTAGCAATTGTGTGATTTGTTTCTGCTTAGGCAGTAAGTTACTAATCTCCTGATTGGAACCAGATTTGTATGAATTAGGAGTTGAAATTGGAACAGTCACTGCTGTGTGCAGGATGTAAAGTGAATAAAATGAATGGGGTATTAACCTTCAACCACTGAATATTAATCAGCTTTTCATAAGAAAGAAAACACAGAGCTTGCCACACTAAATATTTTCAGCGCTTATTGACAGGATATGATTTCTTTTCTCCCTTAGCCCTGTTACTTCCAGGCAAGGACCTGAACACCGGACAATAGCCTGCTTGACCCAGACTGATGTATGATTTGAAAAACCCCACGTACTGTGGGTAGGTCAGACTCTATGCATGTGTGTCTTTCAGTCACTCCTACGAACACTGGCCAAACTAAGCCCAAAGGAAATTCACAGAAGGACCATGGACAGGAAGCTCTGATGACCACAAAATGAACATGTAAATGAAATACATTTCCCATTGTCCTGAAATGGACTTGCAATTGCGGGATGACTCTGGATGTTTGGATGAGATCTTCTTCTATGCCAAGGGGGATTAAAAAAGAGAGGGAGTCATGTATGGAATCATGGAATCTGGGTGAAAACAAACTTGCAATGGTCTTGTGTGTGTGTGTTTTTTTTTTTTTTTTTTTAATTTTTATTTATTTATGATAGTCACACAGAGAGAGAGAGAGGGAGAGAGAGGCAGAGACACAGGCAGAGGGAGAAGCAGGCTCCATGCACCGGGAGCCCGACGTGGGATTCGATCCCGGGTCTCCAGGATCGCGCCCTGGGCCAAAGGCAGGCGCCAAACCGCTGCGCCACCCAGGGATCCCTGTGTGTGTTTTTTTAATGTGGTATTGTAATTGCTTTTATGTGAGAAAGTGAGGTCTTGGATATAAACCTATGTAATGATAACAAAGCGTATTTATATCAATATCTATATTTATGCATATCTATCGCCATAGCAATCTTATGGACAAATAGAAATGTACATGTAGTATATTTACATAATGTCACTAAAGAAGGCAATGGATTCTTATTTTCTGAAGGTATTTTGAAATGACATATATTTTATTTAAACATTACATATCTATATCAGTAAAACTACGTGCGTAGTACTACAGAAGCATACATTTCACGTAGCTAGGTTTAGGTAGAAATTGGGCACAATGTTAAAAACTAAGGAGGGTGAAAGGGGAGGGGGCAGATTTCTTCCATATCCAGCTCAGGCAAATCCCTTCAAATATTTCTCAAATATTTTTGAACATATTGAAATATTTTTTCATTTATTTGTAAATCAGTAGGTACCTCTCAATCTCAAACATTTTAGCATAGTATTAAGTAAATGATTTTTCCCCTTGGTGATCTATTTTATTTTATTTCATTTCATTTCATTTCATTTTACTGTATTTTATTATTTTATATTGTTTTTCCCTGTAGGTGAGCCTTTCTCCGTCTATACCACCTAGTTTAGACCTGCCCTCATATGCTGCCTGCCAATAACCCTTGATCCAGAACCCTGAAGTAATCTCATATGTAATGTCCCATTTAGCATTTATATAATGAAATCATTTTACTCCTTTTCACTGGCAATGACACTAGAAACCCATCCATTAGGCTAATTTCACAAAGGTGCTGATGACCAATAATAGCTTAATAGGTTTCCTGTAGGAGGATTCTTTAGAATTCTAAAGATACTTCTTGCCCAGTCCCATGATTTCCAGCCCTTAGTTATTCAAATGATCAATCTAGGCACCGTTGTTAATTTGCAGAGAAAGTTAAAAGTGCTAATCAGCTAACCTGAAGGTAGGGGGAATAGCCTGGATTATCCAGATGGGCCCCTGGAGTCATGTGAGCTCATAAAAGAAGAGGAAGAACATCAAAAGGAAGAGATGCAACAGAAGAAGTAAGCACAAGAAAGCAGGTCAAAGGGGGGGGGGAGGGCTAAAACGTGAATTTGGACTTGACTTGCTGTTGCTGGCATTGTAGAAGAAGGAAGGATGCTGGGAGTTGAGTGCTGCTGGCGCCCCCCTGCTGACAGCCAACAAGGAAACTGGGGCTGCAGTCCCACAACCCTGAGGAGCCGAATTCAGCAACAAGTGCATGAACTTGAAAGGGACTCTTCCCCAGAGCCTCTGGCGAGGAATGCAGCCCTGCCAACACCTTGATTCGAGCCTAGTGAGACCCATGTTGGACCATAACCTCCAAAGACTATGAAGTATTCATTTGTGTTGTTTAAAACCACAAAGTTTATGGTAACTTCTTATAGTAGCAATAGAAAACCAATACAGGCAACCCCCAAAGACCCCTGAGCAAAAACCTGATTAACCCAAATGAATCAATCTCAAGAGCACCCCAGAAAGGCCTGAAAAGAAAAAGATTGCTATGGATAGGGCATCCCTAAGTCTCATTGCTAGATTACCTGTGTTTACAATTGCCTTTAAGAGATCATAGTTCCTCCTCATCTATGGAGGAGCTCGTTACAGCATGGTTAACTTTTTTATAATAAAATGTTGACCAAAAGACCTGTGCACAGGTGACAAAGCAACAATAACTGAAAGTAAGAGAAAATCCTTAATAATGAGGCCACAAGAAAGTACGTTGTGATAGTACATGTAAAGGGAATATAGTAATTTACCTGAGTTTTTTGTAGCCCAAGGCATGTCATCAAAAGGCAGTGCTGGTTGTCTGACTCAGTGATAAATCAGACCAAAAAACAAAAAAACTAAAAGAAGGAGAGAGACGAAGGGAAAGAGAGAGAGAGAAATAGATATCCAGATACTTGGAACAAGGACTTTGGTTTAGATTACTTTAATTGATGCTTCCATAATTCTGTATTGCAATTTCCCCCAAGATCTCCTGGCCACTTCTTAACATCAAACAGCCCTGGTACTGACAAGCCTGGGTCTGCCTAAGCAGATAATATCAATTTGTAATCCTGGAAGGCAAAGTGAAAAGCCCTAGGAAGAAAATGGAGTGACTCAGCATGCATATTGAGAATGGAATCCAGAAACTCAAGGCACAAATGCCCAATTACGCGAAGGGAGCCTTATTTGGAGCATGTTAGAATCCTTGCCCCCTTCCCACCCATCTGAATTCCATTGGCATTGCTAGCATCTTCTCTTCCGTCTACTGGGTTTCTCCCTTTCTGTCATCCTCAACCAACAGCCAAACATCTCCAATCCCCAAATCTTGAGGCAAATAACTGTTGCTGGCCACTGGGTTTCAGGATTTGACCACAGACCCAACCCTCTTCCCAGCCATCTCATTGAAACATCCAGAGCTGGAGGGAGATTCAAGTGGTTTCTGCTAAAGCAGTTCACGAACATCCTGGTTAAAGGCTACCCAGCACATGGAGGGAACCCTAAAAAAACGGTAGAATGGTTGATACAACATCTTAGCTGAGATCATAAAGATGTGGAATGCCCCTCCCTTCACCTTTTAGAATGAGATCCATAAAGAAGTAAAATGATCTGGAAGGCATCCTTCAAACACGATGGATGTGAAATGTCCACTTTCGGCATTTCTATAAATTTTTAAGCTTTAGCCAAGGATTTGCATCTCAGTCTATGAGAACACTTAAGTCTCTAACTGAGCTTGAGAAAACCCTTTGAACTGATAAGGAGAAAAGAAATAATTTCATACAAGGTCCCTACAGGAAAGAGAGAGAATGCACTGGACAAAGAGTTGGAGTCGGGATGCCTGGGTGGCTCAGCAGTTAAGTGTCTGCCTTTGGTCCAGGGCGTGATCCTGGAGTCCCAGGATCGAGTCCCATGTCAGGCTCCCTGCATGGAGCCTGCTTCTCCCTCTGCCTATGTCTCTGCCTCTCTCTGTGTCTCTCATAAATAAATAAATAACATCTTAAAAAAAAAGAGTTAGAGTGACATCAGACACACTCCAACTTATCCCCCTACACTGTCTGCTTCTAACATCATCTAGTCTCCATCAGTTAGAAGGACCTGCTAATGGAGGAGAAAGAAAAGGAAGGGATTCTTGATATTTATGTATTTGTGGCCAGAGAAAGCCATGCGAGGCTCCTGGGATGCCAACATCTATAAGCCTCTGATCCTCTCGACTTTGATTTGATAGTCTTTGGAAGCCAAAAGTAAGGACAACCCCCCTAAACAATGACATTGGCTAGCCCGAATCTCAGCCCTCACTCTCCACAACACTGGACATAACAGTGATCTCCAATGGATTGCTACCATTCTCCATGAGTTGGCACAACAGGATATAAAAGTGTAACCTCTTGTCCCCTAGACTACCTCCTTGTGATATCATTTTTAGAGCAACATTTTTTTCAGTGGCTCTACAAGAGTATGGAAAACTGCCAGCTTCAAAAGATAATGGATTTCCTCAAATTGGGAAGTCTTCCTCCAAGTCCAGAATGATTATAGAGTGAGCATGTTCTATCCTTGGGAGCACAGGGCTTAGAAAGGGGAGGGAGTGAAGGTCATGACCCCTCTCCTACTACTATACAGTCCCATTCCAGAAGTAGAGTCCTAGGATGATTAAAATACTGTTTTTGCAGCTGTCACGCAAATGCTATTTAGAATTCGTATTCTGTATCCCAGGATTTAATGCAAATTGTCCACATAACGGAGGGTCAAAATGATAATTTAGATGCAATTAGCCAGATGTGTTGGAGTGAAATTTCTCCACAACCCCCCAAAATTATCTGAATAATTTACACACACATAATCACCTTACTCCAGTGGGAAAATAGTATGCCCTTGTTTATTTCCCCCAAATACCTAGAGTTTCCAACAGTGTTACATCAAGAAAGTGCCAAGTCCAGGGAAGCAAATAAGATAACTCTGTGAGGCCAAGCTGTCTCCCTTTTAAATGCAGACAGAATTAATTTGTTTTCATTAACTCCTTATCAAGTTACCTGACTTTGATTCCCAGCACAAAATGTATTTCAAAAAGGGGGGTGGTGGTAGTGATGGTGGTAGATTTTCAGGAAATAGCAAGTTCTTTTTCTACTGAGATAAAAATCATTTGGCAAGCCAGGGTGAAATACTTCTGGTTTCCAGTAGAAAGAGAGAAAAAGAAAAAGAAAAAGAAAAAAAAAAAGAAGAAGAAGAGGAAGATGCTAATGAACCACAGAAGAAAAAGAAGGAAGTACTTTTTTTTTTTTTTTAAATAAGACCTTACTTTTGAAAACAGCTCAGTTTGCAACCAATTTTTGAAGAAATGTCAAAGTGATTCCTTCGGGAGCTATGTCAGGGCTAAGCCAGGCTGTAGGAGTGCAATAAAGTGAGCAATTCAGATGACTTTAATTAAAGGGCCCAGGACCATCAGCACTGACCTTACAGACACAGCCTTTTATCTCCAAAAAGGATGAATCTGGTAAGAGCCAGTAATACAGGGCAAAGGGATGGAGCCTTGGAACCTGGGTGCTCAAATGCCTTGTGAGAGTAACTGTGTTGGGGGGACAGCAGGCTGCTCCTTGGGAAAGCAGTCTGTTTTTATAATAATGCATTTGAAAGAAGAAGGGGGCTAGTGGGGGAGGATGGGACTCACAGATGTCTTCAGGGTTCACTTGCCCTCTTAATTGTAAGGAGCCTTTAGAACCCTTGGCCTCCCAAGTGGTCACCCTCCTCCCATGCTCCAGGATTCAGATGCTTATGTGAGAAGAGATGTTCATCAGGAAGGTCTGGGAAGGAGGTAAGAAGGGAAGCTTGGAGCCAGGGTGATCCCTGCAGAGGATCAGCCCTTGCTTGGAGCCACGTTCACACCAAGAACAGCAAGACCCCTTGGCTCTGTTCTTAAATGAAGACAAGCCAGACATCAAAGTTGCTTACAAACCTGCCCAATAAAAGCAGATTAGAAGCTATCGGTGAAAGAGGTCATCAGCCCAACTCCTACTCCAGTGAAAAAACAGGTCCTCATCAGTTGGGACTGAGGTGGGAGACCCAAAGCAAGGACTAGGAATCACAGGGTCTGGAGGAGAAGAGGGGATTGTGGAATGTTACTGTTTGCATTTGTCCAAATCCAAGAAGGGGCTACCAGCTTTTTCTCCCTTCCTTGTGGGAGGGATTAAGACAGTCGAGGTCCCCAAACACTGAAAAGATTATAGTCCTCTCTATCCCACTGTCTGTCTTGCTATCTTTCTATCTGTCCTCTGTCTGCCATTATCTATCTATCTTTCTTTCTTTCTTTCTTTCTTTCTTTCTTTCTTTCTTTCTATTTCTCTATCTCTCTATCTCTCTACCTATCTATCTATCATCCACCTATCTACAAAATTGTGATTGTCAGGCTATTCCCCAGTATGGTGGGTTTTTTCTTTCCATGCACATGGTGGTATTGCCAATCCCTACCTCCCTGAAGTCAAATATGCCATGGGATTTGCTCCGGCCAATGGAATGTGAGTGTAGGAGACGCTAAAGATGTTTTCAGGCAGAGTACTGACTTTAATAGCCAATGCGCAATTGCCCTTGTTGTCTCCCCTCTGCCAGGAGGCCAGGGCTGCTCTGGTTACCATCCTGCTTCCCAGAGCAAAGACAGAGTGGTGCAGAGCCACCCCACCTCAGTACTCACAGCCCCTGCTGGCTGACCCACAGCGAATGTGCTATACAAATAAAAAATATGTCTTTGTTATTTTCAGCCACGGAGATTTTGACATTGTTTTTTTGTTGAGGATACAAAAAAAATATACAATAATAAGAAAGAAGTCTGCAAGATTTCCTTCCCGAGTGACTACTTTGATAACTTGGCACTTCTATGAAGTAATCAAATCCTTTCAAGAATTTCTCTCCTTTTTATGCTTATGCTATTGCAGTGGTGTGTTAAGTATGCGCCTCATCTCTGTTGAGCGATCCAATCCTTCTCACATAGAAACTCTGTCCTGCGGTAAGCACAGCAGACCTCACGGGCTTTTTATTTTTTTAATATCAATTAATTAATTAATTAATTAGTTAATTAGTTAATTTGAGAGAGAAGGGAGAAGGGCAGAGGGAGAGAGAGAGAATCTTCAGCACACCCCAACTGAGCATGGGGCCCAACGTGGGGCTCCATCTCAGGACCCTGAAATCATGACCTCAATCAAAATCAAGAGTCGGTTGTTTAACTGACTGAGCACCCAGGGGCCCCTCACCAACTTTTAAGTACTACACTGAGATCCCTCTACTGTTATCTGCCAGTCACATGTCCTTGGAGAGTTTACTCAAACTCTCTAAATCTCAGCTTCCTTAGCTAAAAAATTAAGATTGTAATTCCTATCTCTCCGATTTATTGTGCCACTGGGAAAAGGTATACAACTTGTAGTGATACGCCCATTCTACACCCCCATGCTCCCTCAGAAGCATTTACCTTCCATAGAATGGGGATGACAATACCTCCCTCCCTCCCACCCAGTAAGGAAATTGGCCAACCTAGAGCCCTTACAGTAAATCCATAGCTATTGATATAATCACTATGATCGCCATTATATTAATAAATCACATGGGACCTAATATGTATTCAATAAATCTTAGCTGCTTCCCTTGCCCTTCATGTTTAGGAGTGGGGTCATTCAGAATAGCATTATCCATAGCTAATCAGGAGGGTGGCCAACAACCTAAAAAGAGAAAAGAATTTTTAAAAAAAAGAGTCTCTGCTTTAGACCCATTTATGACGAGACATGTCTGGATCCTTAGGATGCCAGGTTTTTTCCATTCTGCAAACACATGGCTTCCATTAGTTGACTGATACTGACACATCGGAGGCTTCCAAAGTCCTCTGGGCCTCTGATGAGTGAAAGGTTTGCATGCCCAACAAGGAAAAGGCAGCCTCTGCCGGCGTGAAAATGCTGCCAGGGGTGGGGCAGTGGAGGTGTTGAGTTTAGGTAGGAGACCAAATCTGGCTCTGTTTTTAATGACCATCCTGTCCACACCTGAAAATAAACTAGCCACACCTGGTGAGATTCCTAACGCTCTGGAGCTCCAATGTTGATGTCAGTGTGCATACAGGGCCTCCATTAATCAGAGTGAGTGTTGTGTGGTGCGTGCTCACCAGGGGCTGCAGAATAGTGAATAATTTGCAGTGTGCACACACTGTCTCTCCTGAGCTTTCTCATCCAAAGCAAACCCAAGCTCCAGTGTTATGCTCCTTTTAGTTTGTGTTCTAAGTTCACTGTTGTTTGGACTTAGGAACAGTCCTGAATTCTAATTAGTTTGCAGTTGGAGCCTGCATAATGGTAACTCTATCCTTTGCTTAGCCGTTATCATCTGTTTCCCGTCTTCAAAGCTGCATGGTCCATTTTTGTACTGCACAATAGTGATACTCGCGATCTTGTTTCTTGTTTGGTGTCTCACAGCAACAAGTTCTATTTAAAAAGTTGGTGGCATCGTTGATCTGAGAAATTTGGGGCAATTCTCTGCTCTAAATTGCATACCGAGGGGATGATTCCAAGAAAATAAGCCTTTTATTCTCTATTATGGAGAGGATCTTGATTACACTTAGCCAGGACAGACATGTTACCTCTCAAAATATTTGCAGCTTCAAGCTGTGCAGCAAAGGTGAGCAAATAAAAGTGTAAGGAAGGAACAGTGAAGGTACATTTGCCTAACACTTCAAGCCAAGCTTATGTTTTCACACGTATCAAATCACTGGATTCTTTCAACAGCCCTGTGGGCTAGATGAGCAGTTACTCTTCACCCATCTTAGGCAAGCCGGGACAACTGGTCACCCTACAGAAGGTAAGTACTTTCTCCATCCCATTTTGCAGATGAATGAACTGAAACTTGAGGAGTCCCAAGGTCATACAGCTAGCCAGGCTAGTGGGGAATTTTATTTTTTATTTATTTATTTTTTTTTTTAGAGAGAGAGAGAGAGAGAGCACATATGTGTGTGCATGTGCATGCACTTTTGGGCTGTGGTAGAGGGGCAAGAGGGAGAAAGAATCTCAAGCAGTTTCCATGCTCAGAATGGAGATAGAGCCCCAATGCAGGACTCTGTCTCATGACCCTGAGATTAAGAGTCAGGTGCTTAACTGACTGATCCACCCAGGTACCCCTGGGCTTGTTGGGATTTTTAAATCTATGTTTTTAAACCATTAGAAGATACTAGCTAAGAAAGAGCTTCTTCCTATGGGAGGAATTTGTAGTACATCCGCAAAGGAGTGAAGTTAGCTATTGTTCTCCTTATTAAATAGGGCTTAAGGGCCATATGATGGCTCAGCTGGTTAAGTGTCTGACTCTTAATTTCAGCTCAGGTCATGATTTCACGGTCTTGGTATCAAGCCCTGCCTTGAGCTCTGTGCTCAGCAGGAGTCTGCTTGAGATTCTCTCTCTCTCCCTCTGCCCCTCCCCCCACTCTCATACTTCTCTTTCTCTCTCTAAAAATAAATAAAGCAATCTTTTTTTGAAAAGGGTTTAATATTGTGCTAAGCTGTGTTTCTCTGTTGTTGATATTATTCTTATTTTTCTATTCTGTTGTTGTTATACTTCCAAGTGACTTGGGGCAAAATCTGAAATGTTAATTAATAGACTTAGTTTGTAACCAGTTGTCATTCTATCTTTGAGGAAGAAAAGACAATAATGTTAACATTAACAACTACTCCAAGAGTTGACATCTGATTCATTAAGAAATGAGTTCTATTATATTTTTTTTCTATTTTCCACTCAAAAGAGATCTTGACTAGCAGGGACTTTCTGTGAATTCTAATTTCAAAGGGCACCAGAGACTCTCAAAAGACATTATCTTAGCTCCTATATACTTCCCAAATGTATTTTAAAGACACATTACCTATGATATTGTCTCTATAAAACAGACTCAGAGTGGGATCCCTGGGTTGTGTGAACCAAAGGTGTCATGACCTCAAATTATAAGAAGGCCCAGGAAGAAAGTTTCCTTATGGAAAAGGATTTTTCAGCTTCCGAAACAACTGTCCATAAATGGATTTACTTAAGCAAAAGCTTAAGTACATTTCAAAAGAAACCAGTGATCATGGCTACAAGATGAGCGATACATAAATTTAAGGGGTACTTGGGGACTCTCTAAAATCCCAAGGCAAAATTGACTTTCTTAATTTGATAGAGGAATAGGTCCAGTTGGGAGCTTTGGCTGAGTCTGTTTTTGATGAATCATTTTATCTGTGGACATGCCTTATAAATTAAAACTTACCTAAAAAAATAAAATCCCTCGATGTGAGATGATTAATGTTTCAAATCTGGTCATTTGAAAATCACAAAAGGTTGGATGAAAGTGATACTGTTTTGAGGATTTTACGTTTCTTTTTAAAATTGCACAAGTTGCCGAACTTATAAAAAGTCTTTGATTCAAATAAAAAGTGAGGGCTTTTGGAGAGAGTCATTTTCTTTGTTATCAGATGCATTTTAGTGTATAGTTTTCCACTCTGGCATATGTGGATGTCTAGGCTTGCTTCCATCAATTCATTTAATCTCTGATTCATAAAAAAGCATGTTTCCTGTTTATCTTTGTCCAGACTGAGTGCAATCTGTGCTTCCTAGCTCTTCCAACAATCCCAATTTTCCAAATTTCATATCAGAATGCATGTGAGGGGGCAGCCCTGGTGGCGCAGCGGTTTAGTGCTGCCTGCTGCCCCCGGTGTGATCCTGGAGACTCGGGATCGAGTCCCATGTCAGGCTCCTTGCATAGAGCCTGCTTCTCCCTCTGCCTGTGTCTCTGCCTCTCTCTCTCTCTCTCTCTCTCTCTCTCTCTCTCTCATGAATAAATAAATAAAATCTTTAAAAAAAAAAAAGAATGCTTGTGAGGCACGGTTAATCCATGGTTATCTTGACAGATTGGGAGCTGCATATCCACAGGGAGAAAATTAAGTCACTACTCCCAAAGACACCCACTTACCAAACTCTAATTTCAAAAAGAAAAGATCAACACTTAATTTACTGCAAGTGAGTGAAGAGGGGAAAGAAAAGTTAATACAAATAAGTGCTGAGCTACAAGTTTAAAAATGAATAGAAGAAATTCTCCCAAAACATATAATTTTCATATATAAGCTAGTTGCTGAACTGAAGAAAGATTAGCATTCAACACAAGCTCACTTGAAATCAACCCAAACCAGACAATTGAACCATATTTATTACATCCATTTCTTGAAACTAAGAAAATTCATTGTGCTTCAGGGAAACTTTGATAGGCAACAGTTTGACCACAGAGACCAAACATTTTAATGTCACATACTCACCAAGTCAATATACAGATGAGAACATTGAAGATGATTTTTTGTTACTACTAATAGTCCTCAGTTTTTAATAATTTGGTCTAGAATTCATAGCGATATCACCCACTTCATTTGTATCCATCATTGCACCAAAGAGATGTCCAACATCTAATATATAAATATACAGACAAATAAATGATTTTTATGACCACAAACATTTGTTTCCCAAAACATTTGCAAAATTCTTTTTGTTAGTTTCTTGATGTATATTTAGAATCTATCCTACTCCAAATCCTTAACCCTCAGAAAATCAAGACTTAGAGAAATTAGTAATTCTCTACCCTCACCACACATGCATACACATGCATACAGCAATAACTTCTGCAAATTAGTACACTGAAGAAAAGAGAGAAAGTACAGTCTACTACATGAAATAGCTCACTTAAGTTCACTGTTCATGGGGAGCAAAGTCCTAAAAAAATAACCCCAAAGATAATATTTTTGGTTATTCATTTGTTTTTATTTCCAATTCCTCATCACTTAGTTAACATTGGTCTTTTTTAAAAAGACCAATTTATTTGTGAGGCGCCTGCATGGCTCAGTTGGTTAAGTGTCTTACTCTTGGTTTCGGCTCAAGTCATGATCTCAGGATGCTGAGATGGAGCTCTGCACTGGCCTCCATGCTGGATGTGGAGCCTGCTTAAGATTCTCTCTCTCCCTCTCCCTCTACCCAACCTCTCTCCTCACCCTCCCCACTCAAGTGTCTCTCTCTCTCTCACTCTAAAAAAAAAAAAAAAAAAAAAAAAAAAGCAAAAGAAAATAAGTTATTTGTGAATAGGAGTAATGAGTTGGGAATTGAATTCAGGTCTGGCCATTTTACCTGAGCAATGAAAACATAAATGCCATGGAGCCAGCAAAACTGTCTACCCCCTGGCAATTCCTTTGTTTCCTCCTGAGTCTGTCTAATTATACAGTAATGCTGAGTATTCTTCATTTGTAGATTAATTAGTCGGTGCCTAAGCAGTTCTTTGAACATAAAAGGCAACATGTAAATCTAAGTGTAATTATTCATCCTCAAGCTAATGATCATTTAATTAGTGTTTTCTGCTGGCTTAATGGTCCATAAAGAAGAGGGTAATTTGGGGAAGGGGCTTCTAACATTGCTATAAGAGAAGTTTAGGATTGTAGCTCTAACTAGAATGAAAAAACAATATTCAACATTTAAATGAAGCCTTTAAAATTAGAAGTGAATTGAAAATTGACTCCATCCTCTCTCTTGGTAACAGCCAGGAAGGAACTGAAAATGAAGCATATCATTTGGTTCATTTGCATATTTCCAGAATTCAGAGTCACAGTTTGATTTGGGCTAATCTGATATTTTATGGCAAAATCAAAGACCTACCTTCAGGTGAAGTTTATAGAGCAGAAAAGAGGTTCACTGTGGGGTGTTTGTATGTTATGAAGATTCTTTTGCCCTTTAAGTAAAATAGGATTCTAGTTTCCTAAATAGGAGATCATGTCCAAGTCATCAGATGGGGATGCCTGCTTTCCAGTCAGGTTATGATCCCAGGATCAGGCCCCATGTCAGGCTCCCAGCCCAGCCAGGGAGTCTCCTTCTCCCTCTGCCCCTCCCTCTGCTCATGTGCACGCTCTCTTGCTCTTTTTTCAAATAAATAAAATCAAAAGAAAGAAAGAAAAAGAAAGAAAGAAAGAAAGAAAGAAAGAAAGAAAGAAAGAAAGAAAGAAAGAAAAGAAAAGAAAAGAAAAGAAAGGAAAAGAAAAGAAAAGAAAAGAAAGAAAAAAGGAAGGAAGGAAAGGAGTCATCAGATCAAGCTAAGTGTTTTTGCAAAATACCCACGTCAGAACTTCTTACGTAGTTTTCTAATTATTTCTCTCTGTATCTCCACTACTAGATTATACACTCAAAGCCAATTTTGTTGTTGTTGGTATCAGCAATATCTGTTTTTCTTCTGCCTTGTTTTAAAAAGATTCAGGCCCTCTGAAGACTGACGTTTTACTCACACTGAGATATATTATCTTTTATTCTCTTAGGTGATTTCAGGGGCAAAGACCAAGATCATGCAGATGCTGTAGGAGTTGGTGGTATTGTAGTGAGTCAAAAAATAAAGGAGGAGAGAGATTAAGCCAAGCAAAACCCTTATCGAGTCTTTTTTTTTTTTTTTTTTGGCCTTTTTTACCTTTCTATTTCCTGCCTTATCAAGCCAATAGTCAGCATTCCTTGAGTGAGTGAATCAGCGAACAAGTAACAACTAAAAATATACATATACAACAAAACTGAACAAACATGCCTCTGGGTATAAAAGCTATTCATGTAAACTTAAACAAAATTCTATGACAAAGAAATTGTGAACATCTCTGTTACATGTTTTTGATCCAGAGGTCCCTGTTCAGATACTGGGTCATTAAAACATCATAAAGAGATTATCCAGACAACATCAATTAACCTGGCACTGCAAGCAGCTATATTGGTCTAATTGATAATCTGCATCAAGGGACTTCTTTATCTTTTAAAATTTCTCTTAGACAGGGAAGGTGCAGGGGCAGAAGGAGAGAGAAGCAAACCCCTCTGAGCATGGAGCACAACCCAAGGCTCGATCCCGCAACCCTGAGATCATGACTTGAGTCAAAACCAAGAGCCAGATGCTCAACCAGCTAAGCCACCAGGTGCCCCTCAAGTGACTTCTTTAAGAACCACAGTTTTCTCAGGTATGAAATGGAGCACTTGTCAGTTAAATGGAATGATCACAAATCTAACAGAAAGTAATTATTCAGTAAGTGTCAGCTCTTGGGATCCCTGGGTGGTGCAATGGTTTGGCGCCTGCCTTTGACCCAGGGCGCGATCCTGGAGACCCGGGATCGAGTCCCACGTTGGGCTCCCGGTGCATGGAGCCTGCTTCTCCCTCTGCCTGTGTCTCTGCCTCTCTCTCTCTCTCTCTCTCTCTCTCTCTGTGTGTGTGACTATCATAAATAAATAAAAAAATTTTTAAAAAGTGTTAGCTCTTTTAACATCAGTTGAATTTTCTTTTTACAGAAACTTTGATTCAAAATTAAGTAAATAGAGAACCTTGCTGAACATATGTGTTTCTCCATTGACAAGAATTTCCTTTGTCAACTGATAAATCAAACAGCACGTATGTGACATTGGTAATTGTATTACTGATACTTTGTCGTAGTAAGAGGCACACCCTAGGCTTTGTACATATTCAAAAGAGTTTAAAAATTCAGAAGCAATTATAAAGATACAAAATTTATTCTAGCTTTTCCTCAACAGAAGAAAAGTGAGAAGAACGCCAAAAATTTAACAGTACAATAAACTACAACATACTTGGAGGGACTATAATAATAATGATGCTATTTGAAATTTTACTTAAAAGAAAGACATTTAAGTAATAAGTGAGAGATAACTATCCTAATGTGCCCAGAAATCCACTCTGCTTTTTGGAAGGATGTTTTTCATGTTCCTTTTGCAACTCCTGGAAGAATCTCTCAATCCAATATCCTCAAAAATATCCATATATCCATCAGACAGCACAGAAGTGTCAGAAATTCCTTATCCATGAGGCTGGACATAAATACAGCAACATGCATTTGATCAGATTGAGAAATAGGTATCCTAAGAGGCTCTATTATTTATTTTTTTTAAAAAAGATTTTATTTATTCATGAGAGACACACAGAGGAGGCAGAGACACAGGCAGAGGGAAAAGCAGGCTCCATGCAGGGACCCCAATGCGGGACTCGATCCTGGGACTCTGGGATCATGCCCCGAGCGCCAAAGGCAGATGCCCAACCGGTGAGCCACCCAGGTTTCCCCTAAGAGGTTCTGTTAGAAAGTCCTTGCAAAGGATGAGCACACAGGATCTATATTGGCACTGGAGCCCGAGGTAAGGCATGGCATTCCCAAAACACATTCATCCTGCATTCTCGTGATAAGGGTTTTGCCTGGCTTAATCTCTCTCCTCCTTTATTTGTTGACTCACTACAATACCACCAACTCCTACAGCATCTGCATGATCTTGGTCTCTGCCCTTGAAATCACCTAAGAGAATAAAAGAAAATATATCTCAATGTGAGTAAAACATCAGTTTTCAGAGGGCCTGAATCTGTTTAAAACAAGGCAGAAGAAAAACAGATATTGCTGATACCAACAACAACAAAACCCACTTAATATATTTGATGAATCTCAAGAGAAGTGCTAACATTTTTCCTTTTCTGAATATCAATGCTTTCTGTTATTTCCTAGAAACTATGAGGATCTTAAAAAAATCCAAAAACAGAACAAAATTTTTATCACTGAGAATTCTTCTATTCTGAATTTTTTCTCTTTTTTTTTCTTTTTTTTTTTTTTTTTTAGAAAAGTGGAAAAATAAAAACAATACGCAACAAACAAATGAACCTGTACAAGAGATGCTGGATTCTACAACATTTACCGCTTGGTAGAGCCAGTTGGCAAAACAAGATAAAATACACGAGTGCCTGTTTACGGAAGTTACGGGCATTATGAAATGTATCGCTTGCTTTTAACATAGAAAGCCAAGTGAAATAGGGTGAAAACCTAAGCAGATCATACTCAAATAATTAAAATACAAATGTATTTTCATTAAGACCCTGATTCCAGACGGCCGCCCTCACTGCCCTCCTCCCCCTTTTATGGGAATCTCTGAAACCATTTCGCTTGGGGGAGAAAGTGGATTTTAGCAGAGTGAGGAAGAATGCCAAACATCCATGGCAACTTCGAATTTTTCCACTTTCTTTACATGTTCAATTGAGACGTTCATAAAATTATAAATGAAAGGACACATTATGAGCACTTTCTTTGAAGGGAAAAAAAAAGGGTCTTGCCTGGAAGTAAAATCTTGGAGTCTGTAGCCTTCTTCTGCAGAGAACACTTGGGAGCTTTCTCTGCCAACAGCGGGACCCCTACAAGAGTTTGCCTTTGCCTTCAGGATTCAAGAAGGTGGAAGCAATTGTTCCCCTGACTGTGGGTGAGGCATGGAGCACCAAGAGGGGGTTACGAGCACCGGGCCTGGGCTGGTGTCCCTCAGGGACTGAGGTCAGTATGTCTGGGCGCCTTCCTTCCACCTCCCTCCTCCCTCCTTTCTTCCCTCCCTGCCACCAGGGATTCCCTCCTGTTTACATTGGGGAGACTGCAACTTCTGTTTCTTAAACATTTAAAAGAAATTTAAAAGCTTATAAAAAGGCTCTTAAGATTTCTTGGACACCGAATGCCTCTTACAGAACAATATTTTGATGAGTTAAGTGTAAATGAATCAGAAACCGACGTATTAAATTTCCCTTGACATACACATCAGTTTAAAAAATTAATGGAAAAAGTGCCCAGGGCTCAAAATGTTTGGGGTTTCCTCAAACCCAAAATGCTTGAACGTAAAGAGTGGAAATCCATTTGAACCAGTCAGGTTTGCTGATTTTCCACACCCGCCCCCACACCCCCAGAGCCTTAGTAATGAAGGAGGGAGCAGCAGGTCCTGGTGGTGCTGGCTGGCTGGGGACATGTCACCTTCCTGGTCATCATGCTTTGGTTGGGGCAGAAGCCAACGACTGGGCTGATGCTGCAAAGATGTCGAGCCACTGTTCATGGAGGCTGATGCTAAAAGCTGGTTTCAAAAAAGAGACAAACAGAACTAAATAAACAATCACAGGAGATCATATATCACTGATGAAGATATTTAGATTTGAACCAGCCCCAGAAAACATAACGTGCTGCAATTTGTCCTGCAGACATTAACTCAGTCCTGGGTCCTGTAACTGCGGATCTCATGACTTCTGATGGCAAATGGCACATGGGTCAAAACCTGAGAACACTTAGAGTTTTGCCGTTTGGGTTGTTTTTTTTTTGTTGTTCATTTGCTGGTTTCGATACTGATTGTACATCCAAGGAAACACCCACAAGAGCAGAAATAACCAAAAGTCCTGAAACCAGCCTCAATCCCTAAAGTCATTGTTCTTCAGACTCTTCAAATTAATTTTTTCATTGCGTTGGTTTTGTTTTGTGAGTGAACGGCCACACTAGGTGTCAGCTAACGGAAAGGCTGAGCCAGGTGAAGAGGACACATGCTGTCCTCATGGTCATGGAAGCAATCTGATCGCTTTGGGGGGGGTGGGGCGGTGTCACAAGGAAGTCTGTGTTGGGCCACTTTAGCCCTGGCACTAATCATAGAGCCCAGCAAGGGGGGATCATGGCTTTAAGCTCATGCCTGGCCGTATCTCATGGTAACTCTCACTCCACAAAAACACGTGAAAGCCCCCTGTGAACCTCGAAGAGCTCTCTGCACATAGCTGCCTTTACTCTTATTTTCAAATTGACCTCCTTTACCCCTTGAGGAGCCTTGGCCATCCCAAGTAGTTCTACAGAAGCCTGTAATGACCTCTACTTCGGGAAGAATGGAAATACAGGAGGGGCTGTCTTCTGGTAGATATGAGCCTTGCTCATCCTTCCTCAAAGAAGTTCTCTCAAAACCTTGGCAGGGTCTTGGGGGTTGGGGAGACAGTATTTAGAGAAATATACCTTTGGAAGGCAGTGGCCCGCCTTATTTCACTCAACGTAGGTGCTGGGTAATGTTGTTCAGTGAGTGAGTGATGGGAGCAGAGGATAGTTCTCTCTTCCCCAGCGAAGTTGCATCTACAATGGAAAGCTCCAAGAGTTACAGGAGTAACAGCTTCGGGGACGCAGCAGACACAAGAAGGCTCAGAAATATACGGAGGCTCAAGGACACCCAATCACAGTCTTATTTCCTCTCCCGTGAGATCTGGGGCATGGAGAAAGTGTTTGCAGCAGGGAATAGGACAGACATGAGAAATGGCCCATTCCAGCACATTCTCTCACCCACCTTTCCCAGCTGTCCCACCACAAAGTGATTCCTTGTCACCCTAAATGATTGAGAGCAAATAATTCCCCCCAGGCTGGGCTTCTCTTGCTCCACCTGACAGTTCAAGATCAAGATGTGCTCCGCCGTCTCAGGTTTGCTGAGTGTGCTATTATTTGCTATTATTGCTAATATTTGGGTGTGCTAGGGTAGATGAAGGGGCTGGAAAAAAAACAAACAAACAAAAAAAGGATGCAGTCACCAATGTTACCAGGTGATTGGTTACTTGATTATGTGCAAGTGTGGAGGCCAGTAGTGATACCCCCACCCCGTACCCTAAAAGCTCTGATGCTGGCTCTGGGCATTTCCCCCCATGTCTTCGTCCTGTGTTCAGGGGAACCCCATTTTAACATGAGCCAAGACTACCCCCTCCCCATCCCCTAGGGGACATCCCATGCGGGTGGAAAACAAGCAGAATAAAACAAAAGAGGGGTGCCTGGGTGGTTCAGTCCGTTTAGCGTCTGCCTTCCGCTCAGGTGCTCAGGTCATGATCTCCGGGTCCTGGGATGGAGCCCCACATTGGGCCCGACTCAGTAGCCACTCTGCTGCTCCTTCTCCCTCTGCCCTCCCCCCTGCTCTGTCTCTCTCAAATAAGTCAAAAAGAGAGAGAAAAAGAATAAAACAAAAGCTCCACTTGAGGACCTGAAGATAACCTGCTGGCCTCCTAGCTCTCAGCCAGCCCTGCGGTCTACCAGATGGATTGTGGCTGTATTTGTCCTTGCACATTCAAAAGGTCACAGAAGAGGCCCTTGGGGGGCTCAGTCGGTTACGTGTCTGCCTTCAGCTCAGGTCCTGGGATCGAATCCTGCATCAGCTCCTTGCTCAGTGGAGAGCCTGCTTCTCTCTCTGCCTTTGCCTCTTCCCCCGGCTTGTGCACTTGCTCTCTCTCTCACTCTCTCCAATAAATAAATAAATTCTTTTTAAAAAAAAAGTTGGGGGGGGGAGGCCACCAAGATGAGGTCTAGAAACTCAGCTGGTGTTTGACATCTTTTGGGACGGAGACCCACCCTCCCCCCCCACTCCCCCTGCCACCCCCAGGCCGGGACCTGGTGCACAGACCGGATGCCCTTTCCCTTCACCATGGGGCCTATGGCTCCACACTGCTCTCAGTGCTAAAGCAAACAGTTGGAGCCGATGTGCCTCCCGGCCTTGGTCTTGCTGCCGCCGATGGGCTGATGGGCAGGACACCACTGCCAGGGCCTCGCTGCGGGTCAGAGCTGGTGTCCTGGGGCCACATGGCAGGGGTTCTTTCTTCTTCAGGTTTGATCCATCCTTCCTTCCGCCGCTCCCTGGCAATCAACCACCAGGACAAGGAGGGAAGCAGGCAGGAGGGACAGCGGGAGACTTCCAGAAATCTCTTTCCTCCCTTGCCTTCCCAGGTTGCCCGGTGCTGACCCTGGAGACTTCCACCTGCCCCCAGCCAGGGAGCTGGTTACTGGCCCGGAGCCCTCCCAGGCACCACCCCCGTGCTCGCTTCCTCCTCTTCCTGCCCCCAGCCTCTACCCCCCAGCCTCCTGGGGCTTCACAGCCAAATTCCTCATCTCAGGAAGAACAAGATGGAGCTGCCTTTTAGTGAGCTTTCAACGCTTCGGTCCACATCCCCTGTCGCCCCCAAACACACAAACTCAAGCAGTTGCTTTCCTTGGTATCAATTGTGAATCTAGAAGCCTGAAGGTGGTTTCAAAGAGAGCACGTGACATAGGCTTCTTTCTGCTAATAAATAATATTTGGGTGTGCTGGGGGGGGGAGTGTCCTTTGAGTTATATTTTAAAACTGGTTTAAAAAAAAATTTTAAATGTTTAAATGTGCAGTCTCTTCACCTTCCTCTGGAGTCCAACTGTGCAAATCCTAAAGTTGCAGCTTCTGCGGTTGATTAATAGAGCAGGAGAGGAGATCCACCCCCCCCCCCACGCTGCCTCCCTCCCCTCATCCACTCACCCACCCTTTCTGCTCTAAATTATGCAACGTTTCCTCCTTGCCAGCCTCTGCAGGTTGCAAGCAAAGGCTGCTGGCCATCCTGGATTATCAGGGACACACACACCCCTACCTGCATCCTGTGGCTGCGTGAGACCCCAAGCAAAGGCAGTGGTGTTCAGAAAACGTTTGTATTTTGTTCCTTTTTGCTTCTTTTATTGGAAGAATCGTTAGGGCTGGAAGGCAGGTGCACACCTGTGGCACTTGGGGTCTTTTACGAGAGTACTTACAGTGCTCGCACTCTACATGGAATCTGCTCCCTCACTGCCAATTAGTTTCACTCTGTTTCAGGGTCACAGATCATACCCCTAATCCCGGCCAGTTGTCTCACCAATGGGGCAAAAACGTATAGAGGGCCAACATAACCACTGCTTCTGGTGGAGAAAAACAACTCCAAGGGCATGTCCCACACAAAGCAGACCGTGGTTAGAGGCAGGCATAATTGCAGTCACTAAATTAGCAGGGATCTCTCAGCCAGGGGCTAATCTAAGCCAGACCTCATATAATGTCAGGCCATGAGCACATCACAATTGCAATTAAAAAGAAAAGAGAAAAATCGCCCTCGCTTCCCAAATGTTTATTTTTTAACATGGCAGGTCCTTGGTAATGGTATGAGATATTAAGGCATCTGAACAAGCAAGAAAAGTAATTTGGGTTAACCATCTTTGAAAGGCTAAAGGATTTTAAACGCATCTCCGGGGTCAAAGCCCTTTGCAGGCTCCGTCTCTCTGTCTGACATCAGTCACGTCTGTCCCAGCTTATCTGCTACCTGTTGGTTCTACCTAAGATCTTCCATCGTGCATGGTCCTCCCGTGTCTTCTGCTTCATCTGGACCTCCTGTTGCCTTCCCTTAGGTGGTTAACGGAGCCCTCCAGGTCCCCCTAACAGGCCACAGACCTTGACCGCTCCAAGTTGGATCTCTTTTTCTCTTTTTAGGTTCTCCTAATGTCCATCAGGACCTGCGCTTCTAGACTAAGCCCTAACACAGAGCCATTAACACTCACTTTCATGTAAAGGCAAGAATCGAGTTTGGAAACCCCAAACCAGTGTACTTTCTCAATGGGAAGGGTATTGAGGGAATTTTTTCTCCTGTGACGAACATGTACTACTTCTGCATTCAAAAAAATATATTTTTAGTTCAATTTCAAAATCCAATATACAAACATACCAAACTGCTTCTCTTGACTTTTTAAACTCTTTTAGCATCCCACAACCCTGGATTCACTAGTGCAATTTGTCTTTGAATTTGCCTCTTAGGTTCTTAAAAATCAAAGTGGATATCAGAGACTTGTTGTGTTTCTACAGGTCAAATCATATTACAATGTTGCCAGGAATTCGTTTGTATGGGTGAATGGGAGGCCTATCTTTCACAGTTTTCTTTTTGTTAGGGACTACTGCCTTGATAAAACGTGGGCCTTTTCTTGGCTGGGGGCCTCATAACCCCTCCGGCCATTTTACAATGAATTTTTAAAACCTCAGCCAAGCATTGGGCTCTATTGGGATTTCACCTTTTTAAATTTTGGAATAAGTAGTCTATCAGCAGGACCATGAACAACTTTTGATCATATACAGAAACCCATTGTAATAGGATTTTTTTCTGTGTTAATTTCATGATTTAATAAAGACACTTGGCACATAAATAAGACTCTCATAGACCAAGCATTTTTAACAATGAGAGGATTAAGATCAGCCTATCGGGGATATTAAGAAAAGTGTCGTTTCTAGCTTTAGTAAAACTCTTCCATCTGTTTAGAGGTAAATTCATTATTCCTAACTAAAAACCCTCCTGAAATAGATGTGGTGAAAAATGTTCTGCCCCTGTTATGAGACTTTCCAAACAAGCCTAAAATTGCTTAGAAACAAAAGGCAACAGGAAAAAGAAAGGACCATGTCTCCAGATAATGAGGTCCTGCCTTTGTGTTTTATCTGCAGAACAGCACAGTTTGAAAAGTCTGGATCCCATTTCATTTGAACTGAACATAAATGTAGTGCCTGGAATTCTCCCAAATGAATAAATTCTTTGCCGATAATTTTTAAGTGAAGAAAGATCAACAGGATAGGGGCATGAGGGAGGATTATAGGCTGCAGGGTGTGTGTGTGTGTGTGTGTGTGTGTGTGTGTGTGTGTGTTTGTGTGTGTTTGCACTGAGCAGGACAATTGGGACAATTCTGGACATAATTATTCTCTTCTTTCTTTTTCTTTTTCTTTCTTTCTTCCTTCCTTTCTTTCTTTTGATCTGCTACGCTGAATTCTGCATTTGTTGGAAAACCTCAGTAGATAGAGTTATTTCCTGTAAAACACCCTTGCTGACTATTCACTCCTGTTAATTCCTGCTCGGCTTCCCTCTACCTTCCTGAGGACAGCAGCACGACCAACCTCCCTTCCTTCCATCAGCTTCTGATCTTCTTTCTCTGTTTCTATAGGCTGGTGTCTCTCTCCTGGATGGTGGCCAAAATGACGCCAATTTATGGCGGGTAAGAATACACCATGGACCATTTCTCTCTTTAATTTTCCTCCATTTGGTGAGGTCTTGCTGAGCGCAGTCTGCAGCTTCTGTATTGAGGAAAGGGCAAAAAGCCATAGGATCATCGCGTTCACTCTTAGGCCCAAGGTCACCAAAGGAAGAACTGAATAATTTGTTTACATAAATCTTTCCACCGATCCTTGAAAAGTCCTGCAGTGAACACAATTTTCTTTCGGTGTTAATGTTCTCATGAAGCTTCTTTGTTGGAAAAATGAAGGGAGAAAGAAACAGCCGTTGGGTCTCCTCCTTCTTTGACCACTGGTAGAAAGGTAGAGAAAAAGAAAGAAAATTAACAAAGAGAGGACACACGTCCCTCCTCCTTCCTTCCCCTCTCCCCATCCACAGGCAAAATCTAATAAAGATGATTAAATTACATGTCTTTCCTCCCATTGAAATCCACTGCACACTATTCAAATATTAGAACTCAGGAAATAAGGCAGGACAAGGTCCCTCATGAAACCTTAGAAGGCAGCACAGGGGTCTGAGCTGGAGGTCTGCCTGGCTGGGCGGCTCTAATTAAGAAATCACCCCGCTGAGCAGAACTTAATCTAAATAAAATATAAAAAGGAATTCAGTGAAAACCATTACCTCCTCCCCACACACCTCACGTCCAGAATCTCCATCCCTCCGTCTGAGGGACTTTCCCTGCCAGGACTGGAGACTTCTCTTTTGCTCTGTGTGCCCCCGGCACCGTCAAATATAAAGAACCCCCTCCTGAAGAGGAAGCTGGGTCTTGTGCCGGCCTCTTGCTGCTTGGCCAGACTTTCCCAGGGCCACAGGCAGGTTTAGTCAATGTTGTTTTGGTTTAGGGGAATAGGAGATGGGTTTGATCAAGGATTGATTAAAGAGTGGGACATCTGGCCAACTTCTCCAGCGTTACTATAGCCAACTGCCAACCCACAGCCTCTCCGTAGGTGGCTGAGTTCTTCCTGCCTATCCATCAGCTGCTTTTGATGGAGTGGCCACTTGAGAGCAAAGACCAAGGCTGTTTAACTTGGTTTTTTGGTCGGTATCTTTGTGTTAGTGAGTCCTTTTAGCTGCACTGAGTCAGCCTCAGACCTCTGCGTTATCCCTCCAATAGGTGACACCTGGTTAGCCTTATTTCCATCTACACTCCATAGAAACCTATTTTGTATTCTCACCATTGGCTCCTGAAAGTGGATGAGTCTCTCTTACACATCTGTGACTCTGCATGGGCTGCCCCCCATCATGTCTGCCCCAAACAGTGATTCCTCAATAGTTGAAAACCTGTTGTAAGAACCAGATCCTCAAAAAAACAAAACAAAACAAAACAAAACAAAACAAAACAAAACAAAACAACAACAACAAAAAAGAACCAGATCCTCTCCCTAGAGGGGAAGAAATGCACATATGCATATAAACACAGGTTTGGAGAACAATTTCAGGGCCACCTTAGCCCCCTGAGGAGTCCATGGTCACCAATTTAAGGACCCTTGAGAGAGACTGTCCTTTCTCTCTTTTCACCCCTGACAGACGCTCAAAGATTCTTTCCTTTGACCAAACTTGAGTTAGACTCTTCTGACTCTTCTTTCTGACCAGGCCCCAACCTTGAGCTCTGTCCTTGGATCATTCAGGCTAGTTTCAGCAGGAATCCTGCTGGATCAGTTTTGCAAAAATCTCCCACCCTTGATATCTGATCAAATTCCTCATCCTGTACCCTAGATATCTTATCACCATGGCTAGCTTTTAGCAAAAATCCTGTAGTGTTGCTTTGGCCAGAATCCCCCCAGTCTTGGTATGTCCTCCTACTAATTTTCCACCAAGGGACCCCCACCCTGCTCCTTGGCTGTAAACCTCTGCGGGCCCTTGTTGTATTCAGAGTTGGGTCCACTCTCTCTCTCTCTTGCTACAAGATCTACATTGCAGCAGTCTCTCTTGCTTAAAGTCTTCCTCAACCATCTCTAACAAGTGCCATGAGTAATTTCCTTTCTAACACCTCCTATATCAGGAAAACCTTCACTTATCCTCAAGGAGACCTCCATGAAGTCTTTCATCACCAACCCGGAAGCAGTTATGAACAGAACCTGTGTGCTCACGGTGACCCTGGTATATACGTCTAGAATATCATATATCACAACACAGTAATTATTTGTTTATGTGTCCATCTTTCTCCGGACTAGGAGTGGGCAAACTTCCTCTTCAAGGGCCAGACAGTAAATATTTTAGGCTTTGTGAATCATGTGGTCTCAACTCTGCAAAAGCAGTCATACACAATATATCTATTAACAGGAGTGGTTTGTCCCAATAAAGCTTTATAGGCACTGCAATTTGAATTTCATACCATTTTCATGTATCACGGAATATTATTATTCTGTTGTTTACTCTTTCAAACATTAAAAAAATGTATAAACCATTTTTATCTCATGAGCCACATAAAAACAGATGAGGGGGGAGGCAAATTTGACCCACGAGACATATTTTGCTGAACCTCTGTCTAGGCTACAGAGATGCCTTCAAAAGTAAATCTTATTCACTTATAACTATAGATCCCATTATCTAGTCTCTCCAAGGTAATTTATCTTTGAGTTTCACTATCTACCACTAATTGATACAAAAATAAGTGAATAAGTAAACTACTAAATGAGCAAATGATTAGGAAAATTTCCTTGAGACAAATATTGAATAGAGTAACCATAAATGTTTCTTTTAGGACCCTGGTGAGGTTCCATGTTTCTTCATGATTAGGGACATAACACCTTAAGTGCTTAGCTACCAAGGCTCCCGTCACAAATTCTGAAAGTCTAGGATTATTCCACAAATCACTGGGGAGATGCCAAAACCTAGTGCAGTCCAGTGTAGTCAGAAAACACCTCCTTTTATTTTATTTTTTTAATTAATGTATCTATTTTAGAAAGAGAGGGAGTTTACTAACACATGCATGAGTGGGGGTGGGGGTGGAAAAGGGAGAGAGAATCTCAAGCAGACTCCCTGCTGAGCACAGAGCCCCACATGGGGCTTGATCTTACAACCCTGAGATCATGACCTGAGCCAAAATCAAGAGTTGGACGCTTAACCGACTGAGCCACCCACATGCCCCAGAAAATATTGCCTTTTAGAGATAAGATTCCTTCCACCACTCCCTGTGTTAACAGGATCACAGCTTCTTTGAGCCTCTCTTGAGCAATCTCTTAACCTTTCTGTAGTAGGCAGCTTCTGGCATAGCTTCCAGTGATCACCCAGCTGGTATTCAGGCTTCAGTGTAATCCTCTCTTTTTGAGTGTGGGCTAAAGCTAACAACTCACTTCTAATCAACTGAATACACAAAAAGGATGGGCTGTCATTTCTAAAATTATTTTCTATAAGATGCTTTGTTTTTTGTTTTTGTTTTTCTTTTGTTTTGTTTTGTTTTTTGTTTATTGCCTTCTCTGCTTGCATACTTTGGTGGCAAGCTGCTGTGTTGCAGAGGCCTATGTGGCATGGAACTAAGGGTGTCCTTCAGCCCACAGCTGGTGAGAAATTGAGACCCATAAGGACACATCAAGGAGCTGAATACCTTCCAACAACTCCATGGGTGAGCTAAGAAATGAATCTTCCTGGGACACCTGAGTGGCTTAGCAGTTTAGCACCTGCCTTCTGCCCAGGGCGTGATCCTGAGGTCCCTGCATGGAGCCTGCTTCTCCCTCTGCCTATGTCTCTGCCTCTCTCTCTGTGTCTCTCATGAATAAATAAATAAAATCTTTAAAAAAAAAAAGAAATGAATCTTTCCATAGTTGAGGCTTCAGATAGGACCATAGACCCTAAATCAATACTTTTCATTCTTACAAGAAAACTTGAAGCCAAGGATCCAGCTAAGCCATACCCATATCCATGATTTACAGGAATTGTGCAATGATAAGTTCGTATTATCTTAAGCCACTAAGTTTTGGGGTAATTTGTTAGGCAGTAAGTACCTATATGATAATGGGATGTCATATAGATGTCATATAGTAAGTACCTATATGATAATGGGATGTATTATTTATTCCTTTTCCCCACCAAAATGCTAAGCTCCCCAGGGCGGGGGTCAGTTACACATCATACTCTTCTTGGCCCATAATACAAACTTATCAAATGTTTGTTAAATTGCCTTATATTTTGGGTTTCATTGAATTCAGTCAATTTAATTAAACAACCATAATAATATTGAAATCTATATCAGCAATAGGACAAAGCAGAGTGCTGGTTATGGCAGAAAGTTTTTGAAAATCACGAGGAGAAAAATATTTGGATTTGTACCCTTTTGTTACCAGGTTATGGCTTAAAGACTATCAGGGTTTTTTTTTTTTTTTTAAAGTTTTCTATTTCCCTTTGTTTTTTTTTTTATTTTTTTTTATTTATTTATGATAGTCACAGAGAGAGAGAGAGAGAGAGAGGCAGAGACACAGGCAGAGGGAGAAGCAGGCTCCATGCACCGGGAGCCTGATGTGGGATTCGATCCCGGGTCTCCAGGATCGCGCCCTGGGCCAAAGGCAGGCGCCAAAGCACTGCGCCACCCAGGGATCCCTATCAGGGGGTTTTAATTCATTTTCAAAAAAGTGTTCAAAGTGGGTGCCTCCTAACTACACAAAAGAGATCTTTGCCCTCATTGACCTGGCCATACAACCTGTCCATTGGACAATTCCCTTGTTCCACATTTTACATGGCCAGTGAGAAATACTATGAAGTGAGAGGAAAAGATGGAACTAGAAAGAACTGAGAAAAAGGTGGAAAAGTGGAAAGAGGAAAGGAAAATGAGCAGAGAGAAGAGAAATGGTCAGAACACCCAAGCCAGAGGCAGAGAACCTATTCAAAAGAAAAAGTCAAATTTTCCTGTCTCTAGTCATAATAAATATTTTGACAAGGAGCTTGGCATTTATCAAAAAGGAAAAAAAAAAGAAGAAGAAGAAAAGCAGAAGTTGTCTTCCAAAGGACCCAACACTCTCAGAATTCCATGACCTAATCCTGTGTGGTTGTAGCACCGAGACAGCCTCTCTTGTCTAAGTGTTGTGGCACCGGGGCCTCTGTTTCCTCAACAGCACATGCCATGCCACTATCAGACTTAGGAGTAGAGCACTAAGGATGTGGGGGGACAGTCTGGATACCATGCCTGGAAATGCATTTTTAAAATCACTGCAGATTCTTATTCTCTATCTTACTGGTTGCTTATCATAGCAGTTAAGTCAACTTTTCATGACTTTCGTAGACATTATATAATATGTTCTTCCCCTTGCTCCTATCGCCAGCTGTTAACCAGTCTCATCCCAGAATGGGACGGGGTTGGGTTAGCTAGAGCGGGAAAACTTTCATGCTGGCATGTGAGGGAGCCAATTCCCAGCCACTGAACAAACCTAAATTTTCTGCAGTTATCACAGGACCAATAGATCTCAAAAAAGAAACCTTAAAACTTTCAAAGGCCGAAACAAGTTGAGCTACTTTAAGCCCAAATGTTCTTGTCTATAAAGCAGGGACAATAAGAGGGTTCACAGGGTTACTCTGAAAATCAAATATATGTAAAAACCTCAGTCTGCTGCAAGGTTACTGAGCTCTTGGCATTTTGGGTGAGAAAATTCTTTGTGGTGGGGCCCTCTCCTCTGCATTGTAGAATGTCTAGCAGCATCCAAGCCTCTACTGGCTACATGACAGTAGTCCCCACCACATGCCACCATCCCTCTATCACAACAGTCAAATCACCCCTGGTTGAGAACTGCTATGCTAGTGCTTGGCATATAATGATTGTTCCAGAAATATTAGATGCTATTTTTATTATCATTAAAATTATTACCAACCACAGCATCAGCTGGCAAGGGTAACAACAGCTCCTCTCTCTCACTGTATCCTTGAAATAGTTGCTGTTTTTCTTCCCCCTTCGAAAGAAAGAGCTGAGAAGAGGCAGAGCCATTAAGTTGGTAACAATCCAGTAGGAAACCTACCATCAATCTCCTATGAAATCTTTTTTCCTGGAAAGAAAAAGGGCCACCATCTTGTGCTCCAACTAGGCAGATTCTTTAGCCTGACAGTTTGTGAGTCACTGCAGATTCTTTCACTGGCATAAATACGCCAACTGTAGGCACTGCTGGTACAGTTGACTCTTGAAAGAGCTCTTGGAAGTTTCCAAAAGTACCATAAGAAAGAGAGGAAAGAGATGTTCAAAGAGAACTGTCCAACAGAAGTTACTCCCTTTGCTGTTTCTTGTGGTTTTGTGCTTGTTTGGATTCACAAGTGTGTGTGTGTGTGTGTGTGTGTGTGTGTGTGTGTGTGTGTGTGTGTGTTTGCCCAAATTGTTCTTGCAAATTCTAACAGTTTGCTTTAGGTGTTTTGATACCACACTGTTTTGAAGGTACAAATGTTTATCATGGCATGTCTTGTGTTAAGTGTACAAACTGAGAGGTGAGTGTTGGTGACTGGACGGAGTGTAGTATTCCTCAAAGTTTTAACCAAATAGATGTTAATAGCACAGGAAAGTTGCAAAAAGATTTCTGGGGGTCTGGGAGTGGCCAGCTGAAAAAATGAAAATATGTTCCGCCTCTTATATTTATGTTTAAAATTCATGCACCCTTTACTTTCTATGCTAATTTTTTTTTTCATTTGTTTCCAGGTAAAATTTGTAGATGGACTCTCAGTCTTGGGCCTTTATTTTCCGGCAGCTTTTCCTATTCCCTTTTATAAAGCACGCACAGTGCAAATGTAAGTGCAAATGTAAGATCATGGCCTTGGAATCAGATGAGCTTACCCCCAAATTTGTTTTAATAATTGTAATTAAAAAAAATCCTTAACCTTGCAAGTTGGATGTAAGATCTGAGTAGATCCTACATCCATTTCTTCCTCATTATTCTTCCCTTCCTTACCACACAGCTTCGCTCTTTCTGTCTTAAGTGAATCTTCCCCCCACCCCGTTCCCACCACCCACCTCCATGCTGACTTCCTCACTTCCCTCAACATTCTGACCAGACCGTTCCCCTTCCTGGAGCTCTGTCTATCCATGTCTTTCAACTTCTTCAAAAACTGTCTTGAATCTACACCACCTGTGAGGGTTTCCAGGTTGAATTACATTCACAACAGCCACTCATCTTGCACGTGTAGCATGCCTCGACAGTTGAAGACCTCAACACAGAGAAATCCTTCTTGAAAATATTTATTTCAACGTCAACTTTACTTTCCTCTTATTTTGAATTTTTATTATTTATTATTTAATTTATTTGCGAGACAGAGAACAGGAGCAGAGGGAGGGGCAGAGGGAGAGGGAGAAGCAGATTTCCTGCTGAGCAGGGAGCCCAACATGGGGCTCAATCCCAGGACCCCTGGCCCATGGCCTGAGCCAAAGGCTGATGCCTAACTGACTGAGCCACCCAGATGCCCCAATTTTTATGATATTTTTAAATCTAAGAGTGATTAGGAAAAGGGTGACATCTGTCTGCATCTAATGAGTATGCTTGCATTTTCCAAATAACAAATTCCCTGGCAAATAGTAGACTCCATATTCATGTTTTACAACAAAAATATAAACAAGAGCTATTTACAGTCTCTCTTAGAACCCTAATTATAAGCAACTTGAGGACAAGAAACTTATCCATTTTCCACTTATGGTTGAACTCAGAGGTTTGGACATTTAAGACCTTCAAAAAATTTATGTTGAATGAAGCTAAGAATAAATGCATTATATGTTTCTAGTTCATTTCTATGCGATTTAGTTGACCTAAATGTTTTGGCAAAAGCACTTCTTTACGATGCTTTGTCAGTATTGTGCTTGTACAACCTGTGTGTCAACTCGTGGTTATTGGTTCATCCTAGGCACACTGAGTCCCCTTTGTTCACACTTGACCTCAACCACATTCTTCAGCACACCAAGCAGAGGGCTTTGCCCACAGTAGGTAATTTAGAGATGTTATGGAATGAATGCTATATGTTGCATCATACAAAGAACAGAAGCAAAAGAGTTTGGGGAAAAAGTAATCAGTAAAAATATATAAGAGCCATCTTGCCCCCAAAACATGCATAAGGTTAGATTAAATGTTCATAGAAGGAGGGGAAACCATCTGATCAGGAGCGGTGGGTGAGTTTGGCTGTGCAAATACCGCTGCCTGGTTGCACTTCCCAGGGTGCTGGGTTGATGTCTTCTGGAGTAAGAACTAGAGCGTGATGTCTTTTCCAGGTACTTGTGCTTCATTGACTCCTGGCTCCAGGCAGAGGGAAGGTCAGCCTATTATGAGGAGACTGTGCTTGCTGGGTTGTCAAGCACTGAATGAAAAATCATAACTGTGTTAATAACGAGGGTGGCCACAGGCCAATGCCTCTGGACTTTTCACTTACAGATGCTATCAGAATTTTCAAAATGAAGACCAGTGGACAGTCACCCAAATTGGAAGTGATAACAACAACTGAGGGCACAGTATGCTGGTTGATAGAAGAAATAGTGGGAACTGAGATCCCAGTGGGGACCTCGTAATTGTTAGAACCTGAAATTGTGACTTTGTCTAGACTTAGATACTGGGAGCTTTGAGTACTTTGCCACTGCTTACTTCCAACTAGGAAATTAGAAAGCAACACGTAGAACTTATATAAATGCTGGGCATTACCTTTATAAGGAACAACAGGTCACATGGAGCATTGTTTCATAGACCTCCCTGGACCTATTTTAATAGCCTCAAGTAATTATCTTGTGATATCTTGAAGTCCATTATGAGTCGGCTAAAAACAACACTTAATAGTCTCCCTCTTTTGACCCGTTAAGTATACACGTGATCCCCTACTCTCTAGAACCCATCCAGATACAACAAGAAGACGATAGTGTTTCAGTGAGGCATTTGATACACCTTTGATACAGTCATGAGACTGTATCACCTGCATCTTAATAAAACTCAGTTACGAATATGTGATAAATGACTGAAAAAATCTTCAAATGAATCTCTCAATCCAGGCATGACCAATTTTTTTCCAGGAAGAGCGAAGCTGCAATTAGATGGGAAAAAAAGCTCAAGGAAAAAATCCTCCCATTAGTGAGACTTAGTCTAACAGGAGCTACAACACAGGAGGTAGTCCAGGCTGACCTTGTCTGTGGCTGAGTCAAGACACTCAGCCTGGCATCCATAAAGTGGGTCCCATGGCACCTACCATACGGTGTTGTTGTAAAGGTCAAATGACATAATGTATGCAAAATGACTCATCAAGTGCCTGGTATACAGTAAACATAAAACAAATACTTGACCCATGGGAAAATCCAACATCCGATCACACTCTCAACTTAAGACCCACATTTGGACTCAATTTCCATTATTGGCTCTGATAGAAAACTGCTAACCAAGTGGGCCAAACCTTCAGAAAGCCAATGGAACTTTCCAGCAAAGCCAACCTACCGCTCGGGGAAGATGATGAACTAAGACTTTGCCGCGCGAGTCTAAGCAATGCAGGGCATGCTCCCCATAGGACTTTTAACCAACTGTGATTTGCCTCCTGCATTTTTCCACTACCCAAGTTGTTTCCTTCCCTTATAATAACTGTCCACTTGGTAGCTTGTGGCCAGTGGGCTAAGAAACAGAAGGTGGTTGGTGTCAGGCTCTTGAGCTGCCAAGTGCAGATATTTTTCTCAGGTTTCTGGGTGGGTTTTTAAGCCAACAGCCTTGAAAGGGAAGCAGAGCCAGCATGCCACAGGCATCTGGGACACAAGGCCTACACAGTATTTTTGAAAAATCAGTATCGCTCACTGACGATAAAGGGGCATTCACTGTGGGCAAAGCCACTCCACAGGAGTGGGTGGAGCTGGGGCTACCAGGCAGGCCTCGGACTGAGTTAGCAGCCAATTTTCTTTTTCCACCATCTCTAGGGTTGAGTAGGTGCCAATACAGCTAAAAGCTTTTGGAGACACCCATAGGCACAGATAGTGAGCCCCCCATTCCCCCCCAACTCCCGTCTTTTCCATGGAACTTAGCAGTAGCTACCAGGGGCGTCATCGCAGAGCGTTAATTTTTTCCCTTGCCTGGTTTCCCACATTCTGTGACCACCTCAGAGTGTGCCAGGGAAAATACTGAGAGCCTAGGTAAACGAAGGGGAACCCAACATTCACCAGTCTGGCCTTAAAATAGCCAGCGGAACGCCCCCATCCCAGAGAGTACACAGGCAGTGACTGTTCGCTCGTGTGCTCAGAGCACCCGCCCACCCCACCCCACCAGCCACCCCGATTCCCGTGAAAGCCTATCTCAGAGAGAGGATGAAGAAGTAGCCAGATTGCTTGGCTGTCTCATTCCCTTTGGGCCCCGTGACTTGGGTGAATACTAATGAGCACACAGTGACCTGATGCAAACCAGTGCACCCACTGGGCAGGGTGGAGACCTGGGTGGAACAGACGTCTGGGGTGGTGTAGGGTTGGGCAGAGCAACCAGGGAGAGCCAAGAGGAAGAGTGCTCCTGGAGGAAAGTGGAGGCCTTAGGAGCTGCAGGACACACCCCGGGGCTGCTGGCCAGCCTGGGACATAGCTCCACAACTTGCCACCGTGTCGCAAGGCTGTGTACTCTGGACGGAGCGCCTATGGTGGGGAGGGGCCCACCAAGAAGGGGCATAGAGTAAGAAAGGGAGAAGATACCATGGGGGGAGGATAAGGGAGCGTGTACAGCAGACGCAGCAGGAGCATCAGCTTTCTAATGTTTTCTAGATGCTCTCCGTGCAGTTGCCAGCTTGAGCAGAATGTCCGGTTAAGTTTGAGTTTTAGATAAACAACAAGTAATTTTTAGTATAAATATGTTCCGTGTAATGTTTGAGACATAATTATACTAAAAAATATTTGGTGTTTATTTGGAATTCAAGTGTAACTGGGCGTTCCGTATTTTATTGGCAACCCTAGCGCCCCCTCAACTAGAATGAAAACCGCCAAGGGCAGAGATCGTTTCTGCCATAACCTCTCTGCAAAACCCAACGTGGTCCACTCCACGGGCTGCTTTGCTATGTAATGTTGTCCAGAAAAGCACACGCTGCCTTGGTGCTTTCTGCCCATCAGACTGACCTGACTTTACCTATTATTAGCCATGTGATCTTGGGCAAGTAACTTCAGCACTTTCCTCTATGTTCTCATTTGCAAAATGGGAAAAATGGTAGTTGCCTGCCTTAGAGGGTTGTTGCAAGGGAATAATACAGGTAAAACCTTTAGTGTGTGCTGGCCTCTTAGAAAGGACTCCATACATGTTAGCCATTATTATTGGATACTCAATAAATAAGGAAATGTGATAGAAAAAAATAAATCTTCTGGATGTTAGAGACGAACCTGAGCTGAGCATTGGGCTTCTTCAACCAGCTTTGTGAGGCTTCAGAGAGACTTTACCTTTCTGGATTCCTTTTCCTGAAGGTTCCAAGACTCTTTCAAATTCTAAAATCCCATAATTTAAATAGATTGAATGGGTGGGAACAGATGAAATAAGAGCCATGTTAATAGACATGTTTAAGGGGGTTAGAGAGTAGAAGCATGATGGGGGATGTTTCACTGGCCACATAAAAAGTCTGTCCCCAAATGCAAGACTGGCATTCCCAAGGCTCTGACCATAGGAGTCTGGGTTTCAGAGACTGAGGCAAAAGACAACTTGTGTGAGAGCAGAGTATTCCTGCCTCAATTCAGATTTACACCATAAGGATACTAGTATGAGGCCAAGTGGGAGAGCCTTCCCAGTCGGCAGCTAACCCAGTGATATTAAGTAAATTCACGTTAGCCCAGTGCCAGCACAGCAGAGAAACCATGGCCCCTACCATCCACAATGCCTTTGTGGCCCAGAGTTAGTTTTCAGTGATTTGCAACATTTCCAGATAATTTCAAATCTTACTAGCGACCTTTATAGTTATTTCTCACCACCTCTGGGAAATCATCCCTTAGTTTCAAAGAAAATATTTCCCCAAAAAAAAAAAAAAAAAGAAAAAGAAAAAGAAAATGTTTCTCCCTCTCATTAATTCTGAAGAGAGACCAATGATAGGAAGATATCTTCACACCAATGGTTTCCTTCCACCCGATTCTTTCCTGAAGAAGATGGAGGAGAAGAGAGTTTATTGGCAGCACTACTAACAACATGGACTCACAGCATGTTAGATTCAAGAGCCTTTGGAGAATGAGATAAAGAGAAAATATAATATCCTGTCCTAGAATATTCCAATACATCTGGGAGGCATAATCTTTGTTCAATATAGCAACGACTTCAGGGTCTGAGCATGGCAACATACAGGTGCAAAATATATAAGGCTGAGGGAGTGCGTTTGTGCTGAAACGACAAAGAATGAGCCAAATGGACATAACCAAGTTGTTAGCTTTCATTGGGTATATGGTTAGTTGGGGAAGAAGATGAGAGTCTTCAAAGAATAAAGAATGTTCTATGCAAAGATAGGAGGCTTTCCAGAGCATGCCAGGAAATCGCCATGAGTAGGAGCCTAGTTAAGGAATAAAGCTGGAGACACAATGAAGTCTTCGGCATGTGGGCTGGGCTCTAGACTCATTAAATTAGCTCACAGGCCATGTTGCACCTAGATAATTGGATCACCCATAGTTTTTTCCGTATTGCACTATGAATGAAGGAGCCCCGCCGAAGCATTGAATGGTCCACCAGTTTAAGAACGTTTCCTCTACCAACTTGAAATTTCATCCACGGAATCATTTTGATGGGACGTTGCTGAGGGCACAGAAACTCCTCCACTGTCTATGGAAGGCAGCATGGCAAAGCTCGAGAAGTTGCAAATCACATCCTCTTCAAGTAGTAACTCAACTTTGGGGAATGTATCCTGAAGATACACTTGAATGTGTACCCAAGTTTTTGTTTCAGGATTGTTTACAAGACCAAAACATTTGAAGCAACCTCAGTGCCCTTCACAAGGAGACTAGTTAAATCAGTCATGGTATCAATACATCCACAGAATAAATGCAAAATTAATAACCAATATGGAATTTCTCTAAATATCAAAAATGGAGCCATGTCTAAAACGCATTGTTTAAAAAAAAGGAAAGGCAAGGCACAGTGAAGCCTGTAAAGTATGCTGTCATATTTGTTAAAAATTAAAGGGGCCTCAAAGATGTAGAACATAATTTCCCTCCCCCATTGAGTGTGGGATGCATAACCCCCACACACACACCCCATTGACTTTCTTTCAAAGAATACAGTATGGAAGGAGGAGAAGCAACTTTACAGCAGAGATACCTGGCAAACACTACCTTACTCAGTAGATCAAGGGTCACATCACCAGCGATAAGTTACTTGAACGTCATGTACCCATGATACAATGATGAAATGCACGTCGCCTCGTAGGTCATCGTCCCCCAAATCCACAAACCCTGGCTAAACATGAGGAAAACACCAGTCTGACTCAAATTGAGGGGCATCCTCCAAAATACTTGAGCAGCCCTCCCCCTGCAAAAATGTCAAGATCATCAAAACAAAGGAAGTCTGAGAAACTGTCACAAATAGAAGAGGCCAAGGAGACGTGACAATGGAATTTAAGGTAGTGTCCTGGATGAGATCCTGGAGCAGGCAAGCGACATGGGAGTGAAACTAGTAAAATCTGATAAACTCCGAAATGTAGTTAATGATAATGTTCTTACCTGTGACAAATGTACATAATAAAATAAGATGTTAACAAGAGAGGGACTGGCTGATGGTACAGATTGGAACTCAGTAATATCTCTGCAACTTTTCTTTGAATTTAAAACTTTTCTAACATGAAATATTCATTAAACACTTCACAAAGGTAGAGGTAATATATTTGCTCCCATGTGCACAAAACATGTGTGGACAAAAACAGGCCATAAACTGGCAATTTCAATTGGATTGAATCTCCAGTAACTCAGGAACTGAGAGATTTCACTATATGCACACATATACTTTGAATTAGAAGTCATGCCAACTTGCTGCCTCTTTTAAGATCATAAAATTTATATCTTTACAAAAATAAAACAGAATTTTTCATCCAAGTTAAGTTTGTTTCTAAAAGATAGATGCCTTCATTTTAAAATTCTCTTTTTTGGATAATGCAGTAATCCAATAGCCCCCAAACAATTTATGAACATGGATTTTTTTCTCATGTTCATGTGGTAAGTTGCATGACCCCAAAGTACAAGGCTCCAAGGAGAATGGTTCTGAGGACACAGGAGTTTTGAGGAAAACGAGAACCTTGGGTAATGGTCTAAATACAGGGTTATTGCCTAAGAAGATCCTGGGCACCCTACTGACAAAAGGAAGGCACATGATACCAGAGAGATGGTGGGCAAAGGAGAGATCAGACGCCCATGGGGACATCCATGTCACTTTGTGCCACAAAGACGGATTTTGCTGACGGACAACATGTATGAGTGTTATCCTATATATTGGCAAATTGAATTTAAATAAAATTTAAAAAAAGGAAAGAAGAAAGAAAGAAAGAAAGAAAGAAAGAAAGAAAGAAAGAAAGAAAGAAAGAAAACATGCATGAGATTAGCTCTCCCCCTGCTTCCCAATTGACTGGATCCTATATCCTCTCAGTTCCGGAATAAGCCTTTCTCTGCCTTTTGACTCTTACTCAAGAAAAATATTCTAGATGGGGGGTGGCTAGCCTCTGAGGGACACTCTAGGCCATTCAAGAGCTGACTCGGCAGTCATTCGTTCTGTCCCACGCCTTTGCTCTTCGGTTTCAGCCACCACCTGGCAAAAACCAATGGGAGGTGACAGTGAAGTGAATTCAGATTTGACCCCATGAGAGAAAACCAGGCTCTTCAGGTCAGGCCTGAAACCCGTCAGGATGACGGGTTTCAATGTCACTGAGCCAGCTGGGGGCAAGGTGCCAGAGGACCCCCCAGCCGGAGAGGCAGGGAAACGGTTAATAGCTCAAGGTGATACATTAAACCCCAGATCTGGGGCTGAAATTTGGCTGATCTTGAAGTCAAGCAGAACTGTCGGAACCTGGGGAGGCGTTGTCACTTTTACTGTACTTTTCCACACGTATTTTTATTTATTTATTTATTTTAATTTGGAAATGTTCGTGGGGAGCTGGAACACTCAGGCTGGAGAACTCCCCAGGGTCTGAGAGGGACAAATCTGTGTCTCTGCTTGGATCTCCATCCAGTTCAGACCAGCAGCTCCCAAGGGCATCAGCCACCAGTGGCGGTTCGGTGGCCTCCCGAGGCCAGTCCCCGCCCTCGGCCCCCACCGCCCGTCCCATGGACACATGCTCACCTCCTCTTCTTTTCACTGCCCTCTGGTGCCAGCGTGCAAGCTCCTGCCAAGTTACACGAACAGTGTGCTCCATCCACCAGCCACTACAGGCTCCTTGTTATGAAACCCAGGAGTCGCTTAACAGGGAGCAGATGGAGAGAGGCACAGGATACCCCCAAAGTGGGCAGGAGGGGAACCCCGGGCTGAGAGGCAGAGTGGAATTAAAATGCTCGCGCTCACCCCAGTTGATATGCTGGTGAGGACCCTGCTTTCCCAACGCCTTGCATGTGAACAACCAGCTCGTGGAAATTCACTAAACAGAAATGGCAGGCTGGGGTGTTGGAGGTGATCGTGTGCTCCCTTCTGGGGGGGGGGGGGCACAGGAAATTAGCACCCACGGTGATGGATGTGCTGCAAAGTCGGCCTGCCCTCTGGATCCTACCACCCTTGAGATTCTTGCTCTGACCTTCTGACATATTTACCAAGTCCTTGCTTTCTCAATTATGGGAGAATTCTCATCACAACTGAACATTGAAACATTTTCTGCATCAGAGGACACGTCCCCATCCTGGACCAATGCAGGGGATGAGTTTCACTCCTCAGAGAGCTGACAACCTGACTTTAACATTGCAGATGGACGCATTGGCCGCCCCCACCACTTACATGCACATGTGTGTGCACACGCACGGTTCATTCTGGGGGAATGTCTCCACTTAACACCTCTACTCTGAGTTTGAGTTAAATATAATCTGTTCTAAAGACAACAGAACAGTTTCAGCTGTGTGAAAAATGAGTAGGATGCAGTGTACACAGGCACGGAAATGCGCACGCACACACCCCTCCTCGCTTCTTTCCCTACCAGCAAGAATTGCACCTTGCTTCTGAGGTCCCCAAAGGGCACCGGATCTGATAATCCCCAAATAGCTACTGCTCAATTGGCTCAGCTAAAGTTTCCCTGCAATGTGGCCCAAGCAGTTGTGCTTGGGTCTCGGGCTCCTTCATGACAGCTTGGGGCTAATGCTGTGGGTCATCCATGGCAGATCTTATGCACGCAGTGGAAGTTCCCTGACCTATCCCATGGAATAGTCCCGAAACACAAGTCCCCCATTGTTCCCTGACTTGGGGATGGAGGGAAGGGGGAACATGCACACACACAAAACCTCCCTCCAAAAGATTAGTGCAATTATTAGCCAACAGTAATGGCTATAAGCCAATCTGTTCTCAAATCCTCCCAAGCACCAAGTCACCTCAGAGCCTCTTAAAGCCCCAAACACAAGACTGTGTGTTCTCCTGCGTTTTGCCGCGTTGTTCTTGAAGGCTGCTGGGCCATTGCTTAATGCTGCCCTTACCCACAAGGCTAATAAGCAGAGAAAGAAACAGTGAATAATGCACATGTCTGAGCCCTGGGTCCCTATGCCCCCATAAGTCTGTGAAGGCAGATGTCCGGGGCCAGACATCATTGGCAACGGCTTCACCCAACGTTGTGCTTATTAGAACACAGCTGTAGATTGTGACTTGCGGTTAGTGTTCTTTGTAGAACTCTCCAGAATGATGTGCTCTCTCCCTCTTTCACCTTATGTGAATAACAATATTTGACCCCTGTACTATATCCTGCTGGCCGCTCTAGTCTCCCACCTGGAGTAATGAGTATATATTGGGAAAGGAAATTAAATTCTGTTTGAGGACTTGGTGTACACGTACTTACACTGCATACATATTTTAAACTCTCATCTCAGAGAAAGGGACCTCTTGTGCTAGCCCATATTGACATCTATATGATATATAGCAATAAAATCCATAATATGTATTTTTTCCTTTTTCAAATATTTTATTTATTTGTTCATGAGAGACACAGAGAGAAGGGGAGAGAGATATGCAGAGGGAGAAGCAGGATCCCTGTGGGGAGCCCGATTCAGGACTCGATCCTAGGACCCCAAGACCACGACCTGAGCTGAAGGCAGAACGCTCAACCACCGAGGTGCCCCAAATCCATAATATATCTTGAATAAATATGGATAATGATGAGAGCTATACAAAGGAGAAAATTCTAAGGACAGGAAGGTTGGTGATATATTTACCTAACACCAAAGCAATCGAGGGATTGCATTTAAGTTACAGATACGGTAAATGAGACACCAAGAAAAGAATATGTTGGCTGAGTTCAAAGACAGCTGGTCCAATGACTCTGAATATTCTACTCAAGAGAGTACTTATGTGTGTAAATAAATACAGAGGTGAACACTCATCGCCGGCCGCCCAGACCCTATCCAATCATTCCTTTATTCTTCAAGAGATTACTGAGCCCCTGCTATGTTCCCGGCACCGGTGAAGGCCAGGCATTTGGTGGGTTTCTCTTAGAGCAGCCTTATTCAAAGCCCTGTTGCGTCCCGAGAAACCAGTGCCATTTGGAAAACACAGGTACAGACAAAAAAGTCTCAACGCTGAGCAAACAAAGAGGAAATTTTCTATGTGATGACAAATCGGGAAAGCTTTCAAGCCTCTATTATTCATTATAGAGCAGACCAAGACATGTTAAACTTTGGGCATGTCTATGAAATACATAAATGAGGTATTACATATAACCCCGTTCCTACGAATTAATACCACGTCTTTGCCCCAGAACGCTCTCGGGGAAAAAAACTCTGTTGAAAGATCTAGAGCCTGAGTCTAAATAACCGAGTCACAACGACTCAATATTCTCCCTTATGACTATTTCATAGTTCTGTACACACACCTAAATGGAACCAGCACTACTCCAGTGTTTGTATACAACTTCCATAGTGTATGTTTTCACGCACACATGAACACACACACACATGCACACACACACACACACACACACAGAAGTAGCATCTTTCTTATCTGGGAGGTTTCAGTTTTCGTTAAATTCCAGAAATCCTCCCTTTGTAATAATTGGAAGATAAGCCCCGCTGAATCATTTTCAAAGTTGAGTCCCAAAATGGGGATTAAAAATAAATATAATAATAATATAATAATATATAAATATATATTTTATATATTATATACTTATATTATATATAAATATAATAAATATAATAATAATAAAATAAAATAAAATAAAAAGTAAATAAAATTAATAATAACAATAAGTGGGCCATTTGGGAAGTATCCAAAATCCTGAGCCAAAGGGCACCTGGGTGGCTTAGTTGGTTAAGCACCTGCCTTCGGCTCAGGTCATGATCCCAGGGTCCTGGGATTGAGCCCGGCATCAGTCTCCCTGCTCAGTGGGGAGCCTCTTCTCCTTCTCAGTCTGCTCCTCCCTCTGTGTTCTTTCTCTATATATATCAAATAATGAATAAAATTCTTTAAAATAAATAAAACCTTTAAAAAAATCCTGAGCCTAAACATATTGTATAAACTAATCTTATAAGCTGCATATACTGAACCACTCTTTGGCATTACTCACTAATGAGAAGATCGAAGTGAGTGCAAAGATGCTAGGATGATTTTCCCTTTAGGATGCATAGATCTAAGTCCCTGGTGTCATCACGCTGTCTGTGTGCACTACAGGCATTTTCGTGGCTTCGTAAAGCGGGTCTTTGAAGGATGCACGTCACAGTCAGTTGTGCTCGTCCGCACACCAACACACACACGCACCACTCCAATCTCATATTCCTGTCTCTGCAAAATTGACATAATTTCATTTGGGTCGATTACGAGCTTATATTCTCAGTAATGGTGTTTGTGATCCACGAAGAGAAGAACAGATAGCAGCGCAAAGAATAGCAGAGCCCCCAAACCCTGGGGTCCCCCCCTTTCACCTTCAGTGACTCGTTTGCTCAGGGGCCCAGCCTATAGGAGCCCAGCTCACCAGCACCTGCGTGTGGATGAACTTTCTAGAAGGAGCTCTGGGTACCAACTCACTAGAAGAAACCAGATCCACAGCTGATGCCCACTGTTCACTCACCTAAGCTTCTTGTCTTTTAAACCAGACAGGGCCCACAGGTCCCTTGTGCACTTATGGTGAATCTTGCAAATGGAAAGCACAGGGGAATTACAGAGAAGCTGAAGGCCAAAGGCAGAGGCCCGGCCAGGAGTGAGAAGACTAATGGCAAGAAAGCTTGCCTGTCGGGAGAAGAATCCCTCACGCTGCTCTTCATCCACCCATGGTTGACTGTCCTCCCAAACCAGATGAACCCATCCAGCTCATTGCTACACGTGGCTACAATCCCTGTGGAGTCTGGCCTGCCTCTCACATAGCAGGTGGCCAGAGAGGGGTCTGCTGGGAGATTGCCCCACTAGGACCTAACCCATGACAAAAAAGAGGAAAAAAAGTAAGAGTCACAACTGAATCACCCTCGAAGTTGAGGGCGGGGGAGTCAGATTCAACTGAACAACAGCTTTTCAACCCAGGCAGCTACTTACCTGGATCGGGCATGAGGATTGACAAAGAAAGTCAGGTCCAAATCCAAAAATCCAAAAGGAGCAAATCCAAGGGTCTCTACCCTGCCATCTTGTCCTTTGTCCCTCGGGCGTCAGGTGTGGGTTAGCGGACCCAGGCCGTGGCCCTGATGAATTCAGCAAGGTTCCAGGATGGGTGAAGGGGGTCTAGCCTCATCCCACCACCATCCCTCGGTCCTGGCCCAGCTTTTGGTGCCGCAAGCACTAGCAGCGGAGCGCAGGAGGCTTGCTCCTGACATTGAATGAGCCACAGAACACGTCAATCTGATCTTTTATAGTGCTTTGTTTATTACCTGTGTGCCTTTATTTCATAAGGGAACCGAGAAAGAGAGAGAGAGAGAGAGAGAGAGAGAGAGGGAGAGGGAGAGAGAGAGGGAGAGCAGGCATGATGAAGATGACTATTAGTAGCAATCCAAAGACAGCTTTTCTTAAGCTTCATTCATACCAGCAAAGGTGACCAAACAACCTAGCGATTGTTCTCTCGAATGTCACCTTTAAGCACGGGCCGCCTGGCCGATAAAACTCGGCTCTCTCGTTTTTTGCTCCCGGGTGCCCCTCCTAAAAGAAAAAAAAAATTGCTGTGCTATCCTCCAAATATCTCCAGAGAAATCGAACCAACAAGGAAATCTTTTCTTCTTCCCTCAACCAGCACCACCGCCACCCCCCCCCCCAACTCGTTTTTTCTTTCTTCTTCACGCAGCTTGAACAATTTGGCTCTGTTCTGGTGCATTCCTGCGGCCCATTCTTTTTCAGTTCTATGCAGGGCTGGGGACGGTGGACCAGGAGAACACAGGCCCACATTCAGACCCAGGACGGCCCTTGGTGGGGTGGGGGGGGGCAGGGGGCGGGGAGTGAACCAAATGTACCTATGATTGTTGCGCCACCAACTTAATACCTGGGCAGGGAGACAAAGGCTCTTTAGAAAAAGCCCAGGCTGCTGGGGAACCCATCCCCCCCTTCCCCCCCCCCCCGACCTGAGAGGAGTTCAAAAGATAACAGAAGCTGGAAATAAAGCAGTGACATGATTAAAGTTTCCACCCCATTCTAGGAGCTATTGCGAATGATGACAGAGAATGCACTGCTAGCCTTTACCCACGAACGGGCTCTGCTCATACATGGAGAGTTTTTTTCTCTCTGTGTGTGGGGAGGGTGTGGGTGTGGGGGGGTGGGTGTATGTGTGCATACACACACAGGCATCCAGTCCCAGACAACACACGATCAATAATCTCAGAGCCCTGCCACCTTGTCACACAAGCAGAGGTAGAGCCACTGCTTGGAAAGCCCCTGATTTGAAGGGAAACTACAAAATGAGGAAACCCTTTTGACATGAACCCTATTTTGTTCTTAACAAAGGGTAAGTGGGCATTTTCAAGTTTTTACTTCTGTATTGATTTCTGCTCGGGATCCCAGAATTTGCACTTGCCCATGGAAGAGGGTGGAGGCCTTGCGAATAAGTTCTGATGGTACAGGGAGTGTGTGTGTGTGGTGGGGGGGGCGGGGGTGTGGACTTCACTGCGCTCTAAACAAATCACAGGTGTTTAGAGGACCTCTCTTAATGGGGCGGGTGGCAGGCCAGTTATATGACTTCAGACTTAGGGATGGCCTCCCGGTGGCCCCGAGCTCCATGATCCTGGGTCAAGGTCCTTCATTAAAGAGGAAGAATTTTTAGCCAGAAAACTGCACTGAGAGAAATGAGAGAAAGGGCCAGGCCTAGAAGGTAACCAGGAAAGAAAGGTGAGACAACTATGCACTTGGACCAAACAGGATTTGTCTGTCTTGTCATCAAAACCCCAACCCTCACTTGGAAAACTCTCAATCACAGCTTTACTTTTCTGGTTCTCAAAGAGACTGTAAGCTCCATGAGAACCGGGACTGTACCCCAGGCCTAAATCCCAGCATCGAACACATACAGGTACTGAATAACTCTTTTCGAACGTTGAAAAATCGCAGATTCACAAGGGATAAAAGAAAACAAACATGCGGTGGTATGCTGGAGCCGGCTCATGCCCACTCACAGGGGCTGATTGTTCTATTTACAAGAGTTTTGTGAGCCAGTTATTAAACACAGCCGCTATTAAAAGTGAAATTCTATAAACTTACAATTAAATAAATTATATTTAAAAACCAAGCTAAATAAGCTATCACTTGCCCACTGTTTAACGAAGTCTCACTATTATCTATGGTCTTGAGCTTATTTACATCTGTTGCGTCTATAGGGTGGAAATACCGTGGGATGCTGGCCACTGCCCATTTCTTTCCTACTCCGTGATCGGTGAGGTCACATTTGTAGCTTGAAACTGGCCATGGTGACAACATTAACACCATGGAAATCTAAAAGCGCTGCTACCGATCAGGACTTGATTTATGGTTTTGTAATTGTCTAGACTGGAGAGTGATGAAGAAAATATTTCACACATCAAAGTCTATCGCATCCATAGAGGTTACATTGTGAGGAATAGAGAGAGAGAGAGAGAGAGAGAGAGAGAGAGAGACGCACACACACACTTATGAAATATTCTTTCAGTATTTAAAACTATTCTCTGATTCGGGGAAAAAAATCACCTTTACCATCGACTAAGAATGAGGCCCCCAAAAGTGTCTTCATTCCTTTATCTTATTCCTTAACAAAAATGAAAAATCAAGCAGCATTCATGATGGAAAGAGTATAGGCTGTTTCGTGAAACCACGAGAAGAAAAGTTGGTGGTATGTTTTTCAAGAATCAATGAACTAGGGATCCCTGGGTGGCGCAGCGGTTTGGCGCCTGCCTTTGACCCAGGGCACGATCCTGGAGACCCGGGATCGAATCCCACGTCGGGCTCCCAGTGCATGGAGCCTGCTTCTCCCTCTGCCTGTGTCTCTGCCTCTCTCTCTCTCTGTGTGTGTGACTATCATAAATAAATAAAAATTTATTAAAAAAAAAAGAATCAATGAACTATATGGAATTTGCTGTACAGAGTTTCATCCTTTATGTCGGAAAGATTCCTAATCTACTCGTGTACCTACAAACAGAAGCACATTTTCTTCAGAGAGCTGGTTGTTAAACATTTACCAACACACCGCTGTCCCATAGTGTAACTGCATGTAAGGAAAGGGGGTAATTTTAATGATTTATAGGATGACATAGACGTATTATTACATAGACGTACAGGCATACGTGCACAAGGGTACATGTAACACATATATGTGTTTGGTTCATCGCATGGCTTTGGCTTAATAGAGGTAGGTCACAAAACACTGAAAGAAGCCTGTTGGTAGAAAGATGACGCTGTATGAACTATTCTTTTTATTTTTTTTTAAGATTTTATTTATTTATTCATGAGAGACACAGAGAGAGAGAGGCAGAGACACAGGCAGAGGGAGAAGCAAGTTCCATGCAGGGAGCCTGATGCAGGACTCGATCCCGGGACTCCAGGATCATACCCTGAGCCAAAGGCAGACGCTCAACCGCTGAGCCACCCAGTATGAGCTATTCTTATCTTCCCTACTCTTTATTCAGGGCTGCCAGGAATAAGGCTGTTCAAAGAACAGGCAACGGAGGCAAGAGTCACTCTTAAAATTTCTGTACATCTGGATAGTATTTTACAGTTTCCAAAAGGACTTTCGCACAAAGTCCATCACGAGAGCCTCATGAGGGCTCTGTGATAAAGGCAAGACAGAGCAATCCCATTTTACAGAAGAACATACTGAGGCTTGTAAAGCTTCTTTACTTTACCAAAGCTCTCACACAACTGAGGGTGACTAACATAAAGGTGGAACACAGATCTTCTGACTCCTAGCCCAGTGTTTCTCAAGAGGGGATCAAAATACCCACTTTGGAGCTGAGCTTCTGGAAAGTCCCATCCTTTTTAGACCTGAGTGTAGGCAAGGGGGCGATGCAGTGGGAAGAGAAGGCACTTGTGAAGGTCCTATAGCCAAGCTCAATCACGCTTCCTGACTCCTTGGGCACGGAACCTATGATGTCAGAGCCCTGGTTTTGATCTGTCAGCTGGCTTGGCTCATGCGTAGCCTCTCCAGGTCAGCATCCACCCTGCCAGAGAATCAAACTCAGTGGACAAATAGCTATAGCACAGTCCGGGCCCACAGGCCCCACTGATTTGTATGCTGCTTTTCCTTTTTTTTTTTTTTTTAGACAAGTCAAACCCTTTTAATTTCTTCAAGCAAAATCCTATATGAAACAGCAAAATATAGTTCAGACTGAAAAGCAATTTCTGCGGTTGAATGCAGATAGTGAGAGGGGGGTGGCCAGCTATAGTTACAACTCCTGTCTACTCCTGGGGACCCTTACAGCACCACCAAACAACCCTTGTCTCCTTGAAGCATCTAAAGAAAAATCTACATTAGCATCTAATGTTGATGAAGGCACTGTGTGTGCATGTGTGTCTGTGTATGTATGTCTATCTGTGTGCCTCTGTGTGTGTGTGTGTGTGTGTATACTAGAGGGCAGAGGGCCCCAGCTTCTATATTGTGGGTCTCCTCCTTAAGCTTGGCTAAATACCCCTGGAATTTTCTGCCATTGGCCTCAAAAAGGCAAAAGGAGAGAGCGGAGCCCCTCAGTGAACCGGACGGACAAAAATAAAGTTTCAATCCTATATCGTACCGTAGAAAAGCAAGCAGGCAAATCCAGGAATGCTTTATCATCCCTTTGACATGGGTACCTTCATATTCACGACTTTGTAGATGGAGAAAGTCACGCTTACAGAGGTTAAGTAACATTCTCAAGCTTTTACGGCTTAGAAAGGGGTGAAGCGGAGAGCAGGGCTGGCTTCCCGGGTGGGCAACCGGTGCAATCATCCGGGGAGATTCTAAGGGCCCTTGCTCAGAGTGTGATGTCCTACAGGTGCTTGTTTTAAAGTTCTTAGTAATTCTATCTTTGAATTTGTGTTCCGTAAGTAAAGTCAGATGGAGCGCGTGTAGGGGCTTGGGGCCTCTGCTCACATATGGTCCTGTCTTGGGATGGGTTCTTGTCCACCTGCTTCCCATCCTTGATGCTCTGGGTCTGCCTATCTTCCCCTTCGCCACCCCTCTCCCTGACCACTGCCCACCACCTAGAGCAGCAGGTAGACAAGGAAAACTCGTGTTTGGTCATCAACTTTTGCAACCGTGGCACGTGCACAGAGAGACTAGGTCAAGTGCATGCCCTGTATTTATCCAGCAAGGAAGGCCCAGTCATTCCCATCTGGGGGGTGGAGGGGGGCCTCTCACACAGCCCAATCCAGATTCCCAGCAGGTGCCAGAATGGAGGTCGTGGTCTCATTAAAGCCCCATGCATCGTGTAACTGGACCTGGCTCAGGTTCAAACCCAGATACCTCAATCAAGAGACGGAGCTGTTGACCCCTGTGCAGGATGCCCCTCTTCTGTCCATGAGGGTCAGCACACTTTTATTTTTGCCCAGGCCATTCAGCCAGCCTGGACAGACTCGCCTCCACCAGCATTTCTAGCAATAAGAAGAGGGAGTGCGTGCAGCCAGGAACCATAAGTGCCCTGTTTGCCCTACGCTCACACCTTCTCCCACATATGCCCACACGTGTTCTCTTCAGGTTCCACTGACCGCAGCTCTAGCAGCGCTGATGAGCATAAAGTTTCCCCCAGAGGATAAAGGGCAAGGCTCCCCGGGCTCGTGAAGCAGCCTGCAATGGTGGAAGGTAGTCCAGTGAAAGACAATGCGCGGGCAAGGAGCCAAGAGCAGTTCCTGGAGGTGCCCCCCCGGGACCCGGCTTCCAGGAATCAGGAGAGGCAGTTCTGTGTTTTCTTGGGATGACCAGTATGTGAATTCCCAAAAGGGCAGGAATTCTGACTGCTGTGCAGACAGCGATGCTTACGACATACTCAGGGCACTGGTGCTGTTGGAGGGGTCTACTCCACATGCAAATGTCATATTTCTTAACTCTGTCGCTGGCGTTTGTATCATCTGCAGCACTAGATTTCTTTCTTTTCTTCTTCTTCTTCTTTTTTTTTTTTTTTTTTTTTTTTTTTTGGAGTGAGGAGTGAGGAGGAAAACCCCCATCCTCTCTCTCTGGTCCCTTCCCTTCTTCCCCTTACATCCGTCCATGCAGCAACCAATAGCGAACAGGCCAGGACCCCTTGGCTCCTGAACAAAGCCAAACAGGTGTGAGAGATTAGCTCCCTGGAAGAAACCTCTGTCCAACAAAACAATGTCAAATTCCCCCCTAATAAAGTCCAGAGCTGTAAGCAATTCCCCCTTGTTATTAAGCGGGAAAGAAAACACAGCCTGACTCCTTCCCAATTAGCTCGGAGGACCCTCCGATGAGCCGAATTTAAACCAGAGACCTGCCATGATCTGGCTTCCAGTGCAGACAAGGCCTGCCTTCCCCAACGGATGGAAACTCACTGGCCCAGCTTCCCAGTCATCTTGGCACAAGGGCGCAGACGGCCCCAAGCCCCCACCCCAGTATCCATGGGCTGTCTCTGCCTCTGATTCAAACCATCTTTGCGACTCCCTGCCAGATCCCTTACTTCGACTTTCCATATGGAGGCTTGGTCTCCTTTGCCAGGTTAGTGTTTATAGGGATGGGCTTTTTGACAGTTTCGCTGTCAGTGAGAGAGGGGATGGGATCCCTCCCCTGGACGTGAATCACTTTCTTGTCATCCAAAAGAGGGGAGAAAGAAAGACCAACATCCTGAAGCACTAACAACACACTGGAAACCCCAAAGGGATCTAGCAATGAGGAAGTCTTGTCTCTCCCTCCGCCCCCTCCTCACACTGATAGGTCTGGGGTAGGAAACAGAAAGCCTCCAAGGTGCTTCCAAAAATGGGCCCCACTCTGTTGCTTTGTGTTTACACGCGGGGTTAGAGCAACTCAGACCACTCGAGTCATCCGATCCGCTCCCCCACCCTGTCTCAGACAGCAGTTGGAAGAAGTCGCTCCCAATCTTGAACATCTACCTGAATAGGGGATGTTTAGACAGTCCTCACAGTAAGCCCTCGGGGAAGATTACAATTGCCAGGCACTGTCCTAAGGCTGTAAAGCATTACTTCTCAGAACTCTATAAATTTTATAAATGAGGTTAACGGTTTTTAACAAGTTACTTGTCCAAAACACTCAACTTAGCCACCAGTAGAACCAACGTTTGAACCCAGAGTCTGAATCCACATCTGTGGTAGACTTTTTTGTGCTTTTTGCCAAAAATTCCGCCCCCCTACTTCCCACCCCCACCTCCACCCCCTCCGCCCCCACCCCCACCACTCCCCCACATTACCCCCCACCTCCAAGCAGCTCCCCCTTCTGGGGACATGTTGGGATTACATTTCCTGGGAGCCTCAGGACCAGCTCTGGCCAAAGAGTTGTGAACGAAAATCATGTTTCTCACTCTCAGGGCTGGGCCAATGTGTGTCTCCCCAGAAGGCACTGTTCCCTCTGCTGTGCTTATTGGCAATGTTCCGGAGAGTTCTGTCAACGTGGATCCCAGAATATGGATACAATGACAAGGGAGCAACGCTCTCAGCTTCTGGCAATAGATATGTATCATGAGTAAACAATAAACTCTAATTGTTTTCACCCATTACGATTTGGGGCTTTTTACAGAAAGGTATAGAAGGTGGTTAGTTTGGGAGGGAGCCGAGGGACAGGGCATCTGAGTTCCATTTCCAAACTTGAGTACCTGTTACAAGGATATTAGCCTTATAATAAGGTGATAAATACTGTTTCTCGGGGGTTGCATTATCTGTGTTTTATTTTACACAAAAGGTATCTGGGGGCTGTTCGTTACCACTGATAGAAAACAGCCAGTGCTGATCGATACACCATCATGACCCTGGTCATGAAGTGCTTTCTTGAGTCTCAGTGATCCCCCTTCTGCTCAGACGTCAAGAAATTTCTATCTTCTGAGCTGAGAACTGAAACTTTTGTTTTTTTTGTGTATATGTCTAAGTCTACTCATGAGAAGGGCAAAGAAGAAACATGAAGGAGAACATGAAATGCATTACCTGGGCCAGAAAGTCTTCCAAGGGTCGTCATCCAGAATTTCCTTAGGAATTGCCAAGAGCCAAGACATGGCTAACTCTGAATTCAGGCATCTAAATAGTGGACATCCCATGAACCTTCTCTCTGGCCGTGTGCTTCTCTCTTCTCCAGCAACCTCAACACAGCCTCTTGTGGCCACTTTAGCCTCTACTGTGTGATATGCTCAACTGTACACACAGAGGGAGGCAAATACGATAGCCTCATGGCACATTGAGGCAGAAGGACTCATCGGAGGGAGAAGACGTTCTTAATGGTCTTCAATTTGTCCCTGTTGGCAAATACCCAAGAGGTGTTCAGAGGAATCTCACCTAGAGATCAGCTGGTGTACAAAGGGCAGAAGGAAATTGCAACGCCTTTCCACCGTCATGACCCTAGCTCAAACAATGCAAGCATCTGGGCTCTTGCAACATCTGGGAGCTTGGAAATCCAAAGGGTTACTGAACAACTCCTTACACCACCCCCTCCCCAACCCGTGTTAGCCGGAGAGAAGCAACATGCTTCCCCCTGGAAAGCCATTGTGGTGTTTTATAATCCATTCTCCTTCTATCCCCCCTCCCCAAATAAAGCCATCACTGTGTGAGGAAGTGACAAGGGCTACCAGTTAGGGGTGCATGGGGGCAGAAGGCTGTTTTTTAAATTTATTTTTGTTTTTATTTTGTTTTGCTTTTTTAAGTTACTGATCTACTAATGTGCAAATGCTTTCTGCAGGTTCGATGTATTTTAGAACCCCCGCCCTCTTAAAAGGCAACTCCCAAACAAAACCCCAGATTCGTACCATGCACCTTCAGGCCAACTGTTGAGTATTCACCCCAAATTCAGCCCTTCCAGGGCCGTCTGTTAGTGCTCAGAGGCTCTTGACAACAACTGTTTCCCAAGCTCGGTGCTTGCTGATCTAACCTCATTAAGCCAACGCACAAAGTCTATGTGATTGATTTATCCCATATAATAAAACCAGGCAATTATTCATTGGGACTACCTGGCACATGATCCAGTCCCTTCTGTAAGAGGTAGCAAACCAGCAACATAAGAAACCACCCTGCTATTTGGGGAGAGAGAAATTGCTAATCTGTGGTTGTCATACTACAAATGAATTTTCATTACAGTCTGCGGCAACACTAAACTTCAAGGACCTGTAATTATAAACCATTGATTTTTTTTTATTGTCACCTGCTGAAAGCCAAAGCATAAAACATTATCACTTTAACACCACCGTTCAGCGGGGTGTGAGCCCTCCCGCTGTAAATACAGGTGGCAGCAGATAGGTGCATAAGGGAAAGCAGTGATGCCCTCCTCACCCACACGCAGAAACTAGCCCACAAGAAGCCCACACCAGGGATGAATCATTTACAAAGGGATCAAAACGGACTGCTCTTTCCAGGCACAGGAAAAGTCTACCCTTTCTCTTTCATGGCATTTTTCTCTTTTGGCCTTATTTGCAAGAGATTATGCAAGCTACTGGTAAAGGATGCAGAGTTGGAAAGCAAAATTCTTATGTTTGCCTTCTGAGTCCACAAGGTTGGGTGACTTCGAATGGCCATGCCTCAGTTTCCTCCTCTTTAAAATAGGAAGATGAGTAAGCATATCTACCTGCCTCCCAGTGTTTTATGAGAACTAAGTGAGCTAATTCATGTCAACCCCTGGAAGGACACCTGCCCAGAAGAAGCATCCACTGCACGCCACCTATTAGTACAACATGAATGAAAGTATGGGTGACTGTCGTTTCTTGCCTGTAAGCCACTTGTTAGTAGAAAATTTGCTTTAGACATCTTTTTTTTGATATTTAGACCGAACTCATTAAAGGCAAATTCTGATATTTTTCCATCACGATATCCCATGGGCCCAATGGGGGTGCCTAGCACATAGTAGGTATTTATTGCAATGCTTATAATAACCAGAAATGCTTATAACTATCAGAAAATCTTACAGAATGAACAAGTGAATGTTGAAAAATTATTTTTATCCACTTTTCCCTTAAGTGGTGATGTGCCCTATTTAATACATCATGTTGATGAACAGACGGAGACTTAGCGAGGGGAGGGGTGCTCTCCCAAGCATGAGGGGAGGTGAGGACAGAATGTGGAATTAACAAGGGAAGAATCCTGTTTGCTTAAAAAGGTGCTATATTCTCCCCCGGTGGGCTATCTTTGGGTGTATGTGTTTGACTCTGGGGACCACATTTAAGAGGGGCCCCAACAAACCTCTGTGTTTGAAGAGGTGACGAGGATGTTAAAGTTTCCAGAAAGCATGCGGTATGTGGTAAACCAATTGAGTGCCGGAGAAGGGAAGACTCCTAGGGAAGCAGAACTGTGTTCAGGGTGCTGCAGAATTCGGGACAACGTTCTCTGTCACCCTCCAGCTACAGTGGTCACTAAGTTCTGTGACCCAGCCTCCAAATATTTATTGAATTCAGCGCTGCCTCAGCCCCAAACTCTTGGCTCTCCTGTTCAGTCAGAAGTTACACTGCTGATGCCCAAACATTCCTCACTTTAATGGCTCCTCTTCTGAGCAGCAAAAAGTTCAAAACCCCTGGCAGAGAATCCAAGGTCCACATCAGTCTCGCTCCAGGCCAGCTTTCCAGAATCACACATCCCATAACACACCTGTAACAGAAAGCAGGAGATATGGATGGACGATTCTAGCTGGGAGAGGGATGATTGTCTTTTCCTTACTACTCAATGCACCCTCAAGGCTCAGTTCTGAGGTCACATCATCACCTTCCACCCCACTAGCAGAACTAAGTGCTCTTCCACCTTTGCTCCCATGAACTTTGGGCATCATACTCTGTGATCATTTTCATTGCTCCATTCTGAACCCCTTCAAGGCAAATCCCGGACTTTACTCAGCTTTCTATTCCATGGGCTGAGCAGCATACCTGGCACATTGTAGGCACTGAACAAATATGGAGTGAATGAAAATTGGAGGTAGTTTCCCATTTAGTACAAGAAAGATGTTTTTATTACGAGAATAAGCCCCAAATGGAGAATGCCAGACAAGGACAGAGACCTGTGATTCCCACGCAGGAATATTGTAGAATGCATTTCCACATTAAGCAAAAGGTTGAACCAGAGAACCTTTAAAAACTTTTATCAGTCTAGACTTGAGACTCAGGGATACTATGATCCTTACAACTTCAGCTCCAGACGTTTAGCCAGTTCCCTGGAAAGAAAAAAAGGGACACATAGAAGTCTTGGTCCTGGGACTTGCGACCTCATAGAGGCACTTCTCCAAGAAATGGAGAGTTTTGACTTCAATATGAAAGTTTTAAACTCTAGAGCAAAAGAGAAGAATAGTCTAATAGTCTAACAGTCTGGAATTTCTAAGACTTTTCTCCAAAAAGATCCAAAGCAATGAACTTGCTTCCTATGTATAAAAAAAAATGACTTGATACCCTATGTTCTCATAACTGAAAGAGGTAGGGGGGCAAAACATGGCCTTCTAGATGTGTCAGGGTTGCGATAAGTCATGTTTAAACTTTACCCAAAGTGAAATAAAGTGTCAACAGAAACTGCTGCCCAAACTCTCTGATCAGGTCAGGCAAACAACCAATCGAAAAAAATCAATCAAATGTGAAAGATGGCCTAACGGGTGGGAATGCTTAACTCTGTGATTCCCATAGGAGCCGGGTCTATTTAGCATGTTTCCTGCCAGCTGCTGCTACTCCTCATAGCCATGAAATCGCTAGAAGCATATCAGAAGGTGTTGTTTTGTGAGCTGGCTTGGCCATGAGCAGGCTCAGAACTTGGCGGCATTGGCCAATGATGCAAAAAGGATGCTAGGAACGGTGGGGTCACCTTAGCCCCGGAGCCAGTGCTTTGGGATGAGAGGTGATCAAAACTCCAGAAGGGAATGGAAAATTTGATCTCGATCTGGAAGACAGCAATTGCTCAAGGAGGTTGGCCCTAGTAGGTGGGAGAGAGGAGCAAACATTTTTAAGTCAATGTGACAGAATGACAGCAGGGTGTTTCCACGTGGCCCATGCAGTTAGAAACAGACTGCATTTCCCCAGGGGTAAGGGATTGGCAGGAACCAGACAGTGGCTCAAGCCCCCAGCCAAGTAGACTAGGGTTTAGAACAGGGTTTCCATTATAAGGAAGGAGTGAAGTATAAGTCAGGAATTTGGGGAACAAAGGTTCAATATTAGGGACAGAATAAGTAAGGTGGAATAAAATGGGTTTAGTGGACAGGAAGGTGTTTGGGTCTCACCACCCACAGTGAACCTAATTCTTGACCCCTAGAGTAGATGGAACTCCTAAATTACCTCTAGCTTATCAAGATTGGTTCAGGAACCAGCCGGGCTGATCCTCTGGTGGTTTCAACTGGATAAAACTAGAAGTGGGCAAGGATTTGACATGGCAACGTGCTCACACACCTTCCAGGTCGGTGATAATTGACTCCAGAGCACGCCCTGCTCCCCACCCTCTTGTATTTTAACATGACCTGAGCCTCGAGAGGAGTATAATGAAGTTGCACAAACCAATCAGAAACTGGATTCAAATAACAGCACTGAATGTGGATGAAAAATTGGTATAAATTTTTTGCAAGGTAACTTAGTGATCCATATTGAGATCTTAAAAAAATGTGTAATACTTGAACCAAATAGCTACAATTCTAGGGCCTTATTCTTCAGGGGGAAGAAATGCATTAAAGATGGAGAAACAGAAAAGTAGATGTCAGGGAAACACTGGTGGAAAGAATAATGTTTTGAATGTTTACCACTATTTTATTAGAAATTTTACATAGATCATCTCATTTCATCCTCACAAAGTCTAGAGGATTGGGACAACGGTGCTCATCGTAGCATTGTCTGTAAGAGTGAAAAATTGAAACCAGCTTTCTTGTGTAACTGCTACGAGTACCATTATGCTGTACCCACATAATGTTTTACCACCAGACCCTTAAAAACTGTTTATATAAAGAATTCTGCACTGATGGAGATAACACTCAGGGTACAAAAATGAATCAAAGTATAGAAAATCATATATGTAATAGAATTACCAAAATACGTCTATACTTTACTCCTTTGTAAGTGTGCATGTATGTGATACAGTTAAATGCTAATGTATCCACATGTATATCAAAAAGCCCAGTTATAAATGGGTGGTGGGATCATGACCGGAATTTCCAGTGTTTTCCAAAATTATTTGGAAATATTCCAAGGTACGAGTGGAATATCTTCAATAATCAGTCCAAATATTTAATGGAAATAGCGTATTTACCATGTGTTTTCAATGCTAATATATGAGCACACCACTCATTACTGCTTGGCTAAAATACCAACATCAAAGGAATCATAGAGGCCATATTTGTCTAATAATGACAGATGACAGACAATTGAAAAATATCTAAGTGGTGTCAGTAACTACTCTGCTGCTATCAGCCTTAGAATATACTCAGTATGTTCTTATGACAAACAATATCACTAGGAGTGTGACCCCCAGCATCAGCCAACATATACTCCGTGTTTTCCCAGCCTGAGAAGGGCAGGGACCTGCTAACATTCTTTGATATTGAGAATACTTTGGGACTGGCTTAAAAAATGATTAAAATTATATATGTGTTACTCCCATATTAAAAAAAACAAAAAAACAAAAAACCCCGGTGGTAAGTTATAGTTGCGGTGTGTTTTGTGAATTGATGGCAGTCCTCACATCCATAATCCTAAGATAAAAAGTGTCATAAACATTTTAATAAGAACATATGGTAGGAAAATTTGGTAGAGCCAAGCCTTTGAAGGGCGCCTTTGTTTATCTAAAACAGAGTCATAAAAGGTGTGTGGAAGCCTGAGGAGATGAAAACAGACTGTGGTTCATCACTGAGAACCCCAGGCCCAGCCTTATCCTTAAGAAATTAGAGGGAAGGGCGGAGGTGGGTAGGCTCTCTAGCTTCATTCGACTCTTCTTTCCCTGATCAGGAAGGTGCCACCTTCTTTCCTTCTGTTAAATTCAGGAGTCGGAGGAACAGCTCACCCGTGCCTCATCTGTGGTCTGGGACTCTAGAAGTGCTAATAAGGCACACCTAAAAGTAAATCATGTTTAATGCCAGGGACTTAACTGGTTTGCAGTTTAGCAGCTATAAATCATGAATATTCTGAGATAATTCAGATGGGTTACTTTTTCATTATACTCAAGAGTTTAAAGTGAAGCAAATATAACGATGTTATCTAGAGTATTCCATTTTGCTAAATATTCAGGAGTATTTCCAAGAAAGATATATAATATTATATAATATGTATAATAGGTTGTTCAGAATATTATCAGCAAGAAGGTGGCTATTGAGTAGATGATTGCCTATGCACAACAGCTTGAAGACGGATGAGAGATGCCCATAGTCAAAAACATTTTCTTCCTATAGGTGATATCACACCTAGTGCTCCACCATTGGAAAAGTGGACTAAGCATTATTTTTTTCCTCAAGAACTCCATTTAAAAATGTTAGTAGTGGGGATCCCTGGTGGCTCAGTGGTTTAGCGCCTGACATTGGGCCAGGGTGTGATCCTGGAGTCCTGGGATCGAGTTCCACATCGGGCTCCTTGCATGGAGCTTGCTTCTCCCTCTTCCTGTGTCTCTACCTCCCTCTGTGCCTCTCATGAATAAATAAATAAAATCTTTAAAAATAAGTAAATAAAAATGTTAGTAGAGTTACTAATGATGGCACAAGGAGTTGTTGACACTGGTCGTGAATAAGCAATTAGATTGCATTCTCCCATAGACGTGAGGATCCAACGTAGCCAGAATATTGCTCAGGGAAGAGGGGGGAAGTGTCCAGAAGAAAAGAAAGCACCAACAGGACTGTGAATGGTGGAGGGGAGTAGATTATGGACAGTAACATCGAAAATTGCATAATTCATAGTTGCATCTTGGATGACCCCAGTTTTGGAGCTTCCAAGCAGAGGGACGGATGAAGTGGTCATCAGGGCCCCTTCTGTTTTAGGGTCTCCTCACCTAGTTATCATATCTTTGGGGAGCCTCTCAGTGGCCTCCTTCTCTCTTTCCACATTTGTGAATAGAGATGGGATTGACCAGAAAATGGGGAACATCTTTTTGAAGTCAGCTTTGATAAAAAGAGGTGCTTCCTTTTACTCCACAGCCACCCAGCTTGTTGGTTGTAAGATATATATATATATAACTACAATCCTATCCTATTTAATCTTATATACCAGAGTCCCTCATTGATTTTAAACCCAGAGCCAACAAAAATGTATGTCCCTTCTTGGTCTATGCAGCAACTGAAATAATAAAAAGACATTTCTCATGACTGGGAGAGGTCTTTAAGGAAGACCACTGGCCAAAACCTCAGGAGCCATTTGGCTCTCTGCACCTGTGATCCTAACTAGGAGATCTGAATAACATTAGTAACCAAGGCATCATCTCTGTGTCTAACTGCCTGATAGTATGGGCAGTTATCTTCTTCACAGGGAACATCTTAGCCTACCCATGGCAGAGTAACCAAAAACCTCTCCATGATTCTCCATGGTATGTTGCCACTGTGATCCCTGGCCGTGTTTGAGGAGATATAAAAGACCGCGTGAGGACTCTCTGGTCTCATCCTGGTACCACTTTGCAGAAGGCTCATCTAAAGTTAGAACCTGTCTAGGTCTATTCTGCAGATTCAGCAAGGTACCTGTTCCTTAGAGGCCATAAAAGTCAAAGCTGGAAGGAGCACAAATGACCACCAACCAAACCCTCGTTTGACAGCAAGTTGAGGGGGAAGCTCATGAGCTACTTAATGGCAGAGCCCAGGACAGAGGACAATAGGATACTCACAGCCAAAAATGGACTGATCAGCTTCACCGCAAGAAGGAAAAAATAGTATCAAAATAAAAAGAAGCCCCAAAGCAATGACAACCAATCCTGTTTGTGTGGTTCTAGTTTTCTGAGGTATAACAATAACACTCTCGAAGATATTTTTAAAGTATTTTAACTTGACAAGAGGAAACATATTCCACAGATCCTTTTTTTTTTTTTTTTTTTAACTTCAAGTATTTATAATGGCAAGGCTTCGGTCACTCTAAGAGTACCAGACAGACTGGTGGGACAAGTGAAAGCCGCAGTTGACTACTATCCAGCCAATCAGATCTCCCCACTTCCAGATCCTTTCCCCTCCCCATACCATCCCCTGCTGTCATTTATCAAGACTGGCCTGGTCCTGTGGAATTCCACTCATTCTTCACGAGGGCTTTGACCTCCTCCAACCAAACAAGCAAGGTACTTTCTGGGAGAGTGCTAATACCAGGGCATGGGGGGTGAAGAGGCGGAAATAATCGATGCTCTAGGACTTTCCCACACTTAGTGGAATCAATTTTATCAGTGTTTAGACACTGGGTGTCAAGGCTGGTCAGATGGAAGCCAAAGGTTGTGTGGAGGAGGGAGGCTGAGAGGAGGCTACTGTTAGTTTAAATCAGGACTGCTTCCAGGAAGTGACAGATTCCAGTGGCCAGCTCATTCAGAGGGACGTGCACACCCAGATGCTGTGGATCCTTCCTCTCTAAAATGTGAAGAACCCCCAAAATGCCCTGGACACAAAGGTCCCGAAATGTCCTCTCTATCTTGGAAAGCCACAAGGAAACATGGACTGGTTCTAGAGAAAGGCAGATGCCAAAGGCATTGGGATCGAGGTCCATAAGTAAATCAAGGTTCTCCCCGTGGCTGCCCTCTCTCAATTATCCAAGAGTTAATTACCCCCATGATGTATCTTCCAAATCAGCTGCGTTTTCTCTTTCTTTGGTCGCTCTCTGGTATAGTGATGATTATTGCTCTCATCAGAGGTGAGCAGAAGGTGAAGCCCAAACCAGTCAGGCTGCTAGCTGGTGGCATGTTTGAGCAGAGAAAGAGGTTGAAGTTGCTGCGTTAGTGGAGACTCTGAGCTTCTCATGCTATCATCCCTCCCACTTCCTCATGTGTGCCAGACTGTTCTACACCTCTGGGCCTCTGTTCATGGTGCTTCTTCTTTCTCCCTTGTCCTCCCACCGAGTGTCCATTCTTGTGTCAAGACCCAGATCCTACCTTCTCCCTGAAGCTGTCTCCGATGTGCCATCATTAAGTTACCTCGCCTCAACTCTGTTCCCACTCTGCCAGAAAAAAAATAATAAAATAAATAAAATAAAATAACTAGATTAACACAAAAAGTTAATCTTGGAACTCCCCTAAAAGCAGGTTCATCTTTATCTAATTTATCTCTCATGTTGGGGCAGCATCTACTAGACATTTCAGGATTATTTGATAAGCACAAGAATCTGTAGATTTATATTACCAAGTTTCTCTCTACTCCTTAGAATTCCAGAAACCTGAACCACAAGCAGGTGCAGATGCCTCTCTAGACCAATACACCGATTTCTCATGAAAATGATGTTGGCGTGGCCCTTCAGATAGTCTGTTAGTTTCCTCTCTGCCAGACCCCAGAAGGCAGCTCAGCCCAGGAAGCCCAGTTCTGACTGCGGTGGAGTTTCTAGTACCTGGATGGCTGGACAAGGGACACTGGCACCACCACCCACAGCTTGGCATGCCGCAGTCTCGCTCTTCCCACACCAACCCCACTCTCTCCGCCCCAAGCAAGAAGACTGTGCAAACAGGAGAGAGGGCCCAGGAGTTGTGAGGTCCCAGTGACTCACATGCCGGCTCTGGGCCATACCTACATGACCGGGAGACTTCCCATTAAGTCAGCCTCTTCCTGATACCAAATGTCCCTACTGGTGACAGATGCATCCTCTGGTATTCTGAAAGTGTCCTACATACCTGTGCGAGGTAGTAAGCCATTTTCCCCAAGCTCTAAAACCTATATTCTGCTTCTGATGCTAAAGGAACTCTGCGAAGGATATTTCCTCTTTGCTCGCTGCCTCTTAATAGGTTCTGTCAGTAGGGACATTGGAGAGAGATTGAGGGCAGGAGAATGGACAATGCATTGCTCTCACCCTTTATACCTGCTATTCCTGCCAATGCCACTTCACACCAGCCATTGATGCAGGCTCCACCCCCCAGAGTCAGTCTAAGGAGCTCTTCCAGAAAGACAAACTTCAGCAGGGCAACACTACTCTTTCCTCAGGAGTCTGAAGTACTACCCCACAGGCCTTTCCTTCAAGCCCCTCAGATGCCATCAGCAGCCATACAGAACTTCCGTCTCAGGAGTTCAAGCCCCAGTTCCTCTGGACCCTCCGTCTGAGCTCTTCTTAGGCTCCACAACCCTATTGTCATCTTGTGTTTTCCTATTTGTTGAAATTCCGCATGTGGCTTCTGTTTTCCTACCCTATTCTTAACAAATACAATATCCCAAGAGTCTTTATGCCTGTTGCCCGGGGAGAAATCTGAGAATCAACATATTTTTTTTTTTAAGATTTTATTTATTCATGATAGACCCAGAGAGAGAGAGAAGCAGAGACATAGGCAGAGGGGGAAGCAGTGTCCTACTAGGGAGCCTGATGCAGGACTCATCCCAGAACCCCAGGATCACGACCCAAGCCAAAGGCAGATGCTCAACCACTAAACCAGCCAGGTGCCCCAACCCAACATAGTCTTAAACACAAAATGGCAGCAGAGTCTAATAGAGAAAATATTTTCACTATGGATTGGATACTAATTGCCTGAATAATCGTAAACAAGTCGCATAATCTTTTTTAGCTTCTAGTCTTCAGACCCTAAGTGGGAGCTCAGTTTTAAAAATACAGCAGATCTATAAAGAGTCCATGTGAAGGAGATTCAAGGTTTATGTTAGAAAGACACCATCATCTGCTCAAAACTACTTTTAATATCAACAGGCTGTAAAGACACTGGTTTTGGTCTCAGTAGTCTCTACAAGACAGCTCCTCCCACCTACATCAACCACACAGGAAACATTCCAGATTTGCTGCTTTGTGAAAAACTCACACCTTGACAGGAAGAGGTTGAGATCTACAATTTCCTTTATTGATAAGAGCACAATCACCTGTTTTCAACTTAAGATTTTTTTCTGGATGTTGCAATGCCAGGTTGACCATCCTCCCTGCTGGGAGACGTTAAGCGTTGAGGGGTGTCTCTATTGAGGAAAGGGTAGGAAAAAGAGAGGAGGGGACAAACAGGGTGAGTTTAGAAAGACGGTGTTTCTTTCATATTTGGAGTCATGCCAAGATGTTACAATCCCATGAAGAATGGCTAGATCTGGAAGAAACTTGACGGATTAGTGGGAAGTGGGGGTGAGGGAAAAGACGGCACCATCAATTGCCTAAAACTGGCCCCAAACACGTTTCCTCATTGTTTTGCCAATGGGTTTTGCAATAAATTGGAGGAAATTTGGCGAGATATTCAACCAGGGCATGGACAGCGTATTGGGACCAAAACAAACAACCGTGAAGAACTTGGCAGTTTCTCATTGGATGTTTCAGAAGTGAGTTATGAGACAGTGAGTTGTGAGTTACTTCTGAGAGGTTTACATAATAAAAATTAAAATAAGGCCAACGATGACAAGTTTTGCTCTTCACGCTGGAAGTCAAATGTTAAATTGGATATTCATTTACGAAACACAAAGAATTCGAGAAAAAAAAAACAGAATCAGATCAAATATTTACGATCATTTAAGTCAACACACCAAATGCCAAGAATTTAGTCCAGAAAAAATTATGAAAAAGAAATTATCCAGGACTTCTATAAAGTAACCTGTGGGGTTATTTTTTTGTTTTGTTTTCTGGAGAGATACATCTCTGAGACCCAGCCATTGCTGTATTTTCTTGAATGACTGTTTATGAATGAATAGAGATTCTTAATAATTTGTGTGCTATGAAACCTTTTGGAAATTGGTTAAAGCCTATAGACTTGTATGTTTATTTTTTTAATTTATTATTTATTTTAGAGACACAGAGAGGGAGAGAGAGCATGAGTGGGAAAAGGGCAGAGGAAGGGGAAGAGAGAGAATCTCAAGCAGACTCCCCACCGAGAGGAGAGCCTGACTCAGTGCTCTCCATGGAGCTCGATCTCACGACCCTGAAATCATGACCTGAGCCGAAATCAAGAGTCAGATGCTCAACCAACCGAGCCACCCAGATGCCCCTAGACTTGTATGTTTAAATGTATAACTTGAAACACATATGATTATTAAAAAAATAAATTATATCAAAATATGGCTATCCAAGTCCTTAGAAAACAAAATTGTCTTATATGACATATATACTTCTTTATTTTTTTTAAGATTTATTTATTTATTTATTCATGATAGACACAGAGATTGAGAGAGAGGCAGAGACACAGGAGGAGGGAGAAGTGGGCTCCATGCCGGTGGCCCAACGTGGGACTCGATCCCGGGACTCCAGGATCGCGCCCTGGACCAAAGGCAGGTGCCAAACCGCTGAGCCATCCAGGGATCCCCTATATGCTTCTTTATTAATATATCCAATAACGAGGTCTGGGATGAGAAAAGGCAAAAGTTACCTGATCCTTAAAGGACAAGTTGACTTGGCCAGCTTTAGAGTGCCAATGACCTTCAGCTGGGGGAAGCAGCCAATCCCAGATGACTTCTTGTGGAAGGAGCCAACAAAGCAAATGCTTTGACCTCACTCTTCTCCCTTCTTTCAGTTTCCTGCCAGAGTTCTGTGCTGGAGGAATCCAATAAGAAGCTGAAGGGCAAAAAGACCCACTAATGACCTTCCAAGAACATGGTGGACAAGGGTAAAGAGCTACCTGGAGAGACAAACAGAAGAAATCCAGCATAGTATTGAAGACATTTCAAGCTCTGGTCCAAAGCCCCCTCACTTCTCTCCAGCCCTCACTCACGGGTACCCTCCATTATGGAGATTCCAAAGTCCCAAACATACCAAGTTCTTTGAGTTGTCCATACTTCAACATAATCTAGACTAGTATGCCATTAGCCTCTTCCCCTAGTTGAGCTCCTAGTTGAGTTCTTACCAAGTCTTCAGGATCAGGATCAAGTGTCGCGGGTAACCCTGGGTGGCTCAGAGGTTTAGTGCCTGCCTTTGGCCCAGGGCGCAATCCTGGAGTCCCGGGATCAAGTCCCACGTCGGGCTCTCGGCATGGAGCCTGCTTCTCCCTCCTCCTGAGTCTCTGCCTCTCTCTCTCGGTCTATCATAAATAAATAAATAAATAAATAAATAAATAAATAAATAAATAAATAATTAAATGATTAAATGATTAAATGATTAAATAAATAAATAAATCTTAAAAAAAAAAAAAAGGATCAAGCGTCGCCTCTTTTGGGAAACCTTCTCCAATATTCCAAGGCAACATTTGTCAATGCTACCTGTGTGTTTCTTCAGAACATTGCATCACTCCAATATTTCCCAAATTACTTCCCTAAGAACATGGGTCCTAGAAGGTGTTATCAGGTGGAACATGAAATACCAGTTCACAGGGGATCAGTGTTCCATGAAACGTATTTTGGGAAATAATACTTTATTCCACTGCAGCGGTTACCAGGTTCCTTTAGACTCTTTAAAAAAAATTATTTATTCATTCCTGAGAGACACAGAGAGAGAGAGAGAGGGAGAGGCTGAGACACAGTAAGGGGGAGAAGCAGGCTCCATGCAGGGAGCCCGACGTGGGACTCGATCCCGGGTCTGCTGGATCAGGCCCTGGGCCAATGTCAGGCGCTAAACCACTGCGCCACCCGGGTTGCCCTCCTTTAGACTCTTGGTAGAAATTTCCCAGAAGGAGTAGACAGGTTTATTTGAAGAATAATCCAGATAGCAGGAGAGTGAGAGGAAAAATAGGAAGAGTTTGTGTCTTTGTTGGGCAGAAAATGTATTAATTCTATATGCTGTGTGAATACACATGGAACAAGATTCTCCCTCTAAATCATAATCTTGTCTTCACATGATACACACTGAGGCCCACATATATTTGAACAACAACAACAACAAAATGCTAGTCAACATGCAACTTTAATCAGAGCAAGAAGCTTAAGCCAACCAGTTTCTAAGGAGTAAAAAAATGTTCCAGACCAAATGGGACATACAGGACTCAGAGAAATGAGGACAAAACCTGTTGTTCCTAGTAGCTATTCAAGGGGAATATTTTCGTTTTCTAAGGATTACTTTTGGAAACATCCATTTCATGTTCATAGGCTTTTCTGCTTTCTTGGGATAAAAATCTATTTAAAAAAAAACAGAGATATTTTTGAAAAACTTTAGGCTGTTTTAGTCTAAAGAAGGATGTTAAAAAATAAAATCTCTCCTCACCCTCCCCAACTTCCATGAGGAAAAGGGAATAACGTCACCATGGGGTAAGTGTGACCGCTGCAGAGTGTCACTAAGAGCGGGTGGAGTGGAAGTGGTAGAAAGCTTGAGGTCCTTGACTTTGCACCTCTTCCCTACTAGACTTGTATCTTTCAAAACCTTTTTATTTCTTGTCCCTAGTCAATTGACAGGGGTTGTTTGTGATGGTTCCTAACTCCATGATGTTCTCACACCACAGAAATGCCCAACTCCAAAACACCAGTAGAGTCTCAACCTACTTGGCCCCTCGTTGACACTATTTTTCATACGCTTCTTTGTCCTTAAGAAATTACTTGATGGCAGTTCAAGTAGAAATGTTCGTGATAACCTGTGGATGTTTTCTTTAGCTCCTTTGGTGGATGTTATGGATACCGCGCCTTTGTGTCAGGGGAAAGTTTTAAATCAGAGGTGATTTTCAGGAAGTGTGTCCCTCAAGCAACCTGGAAGCATGACTTTCAGACCTGTCACACCCAGTTAGGATCTCCATCAGTGGCTGCTCTGGTGTTGGCAAGGTCCTGAGAGTGACCTGTGCGACCCCCTCGCTAAACTACAAAAGTAAATTAATTTCTTCCAAATGCCATTCCTTACATTTGGCTATTAGGACCTGAGCAGTGCAGATGCCTGGGTTAATTGAAATGAAAACCATTTTTCTTGAGACCAACTCATAATTTCAAGTCTCAGCAGACTCAGCAATAGTTTAACCTCCTTTCTACTCAAGCTCATAAATAGGCAATGGATCTTCAGAGGGCTGAGTAGGCATGCACATCCCTGTTTATAAGAGGAGACAAACCAGAGGTAACGTGCAGTAATGAAAATCCTCTGAGGGGACTGAGCACTTAGATCACTCAGTTCCTATAAGCAGGTCCTAATTTCTCTGCATCTTGGATTTTTGACCTGTAAAACACACTGAGCAAAGGTGACTTCTGAGCTTCGAAACGATGTGACTACAAGAAAACCTCAACAAGGCTGAGATTACCCACCCCGTTGGTGCTGGGTCGCCTTGCCTCTCTTCCCTGCCTATTTATGCACCACCAACTTTATCTCACTTGCATGTGATTTAAATTGTACATCTGGGGGCACCTGGGTGGCTCAGTCAGTTAGATGTCTGCCTTTGGCTCAGGTCACCATCCCAGGGTCCTGAGATGGAGTCCCGTGTAGGGACTCGCTATCTCTGTCTCTCTCTTAAATAAATATATACATACATACATACATACATACATAAAATATTTTTAAAAATTTACATCTGGGTCTCTTGGATCATTCATCAATTTTTTACTGGCAGAAATGGTGACACAACCAATACTTGGAAAGTCCAATATATCAGCCTCAAGAATGGAGTGTGTTGGGGGCAAGGGGTGTCAAATTGCCTTTCTTACATGATGGCGACTAGAGTTACAAAAAGTACAATTGACTTTTTGCCCACTACATTACCTTTCACTCAGGACCAAAAAAGATATAAAGACTAAATCTCACTTGCATTTATTTTCTTCTGAATTAATATTGCAAAGTATATCAGTGGAATGTTTTTTGGAATCAAGTAACGAAATTGCTTTAAACAGTAGGGACACCTCAAGAAGTCATGAGGTAGGCGGCTCCAGGAAGGATTAATTCAGAAACTCAGTAGTTGGCTTCTCTCAAAGTCTCTTGGCTTTCCCTAATGGTTGCCGTTTGTCTGTAGCAGCTCCAAACATGAATTCCTATAAGGCAACATTCAAGACAAAAAGAAAGAGCCTGTTTTGATGAATCTTTTTGTGCAATATTTCCCCAAAGCCTCTAGCATATTCCCAGCATCCTTCATATGCTAAGATTAGATTGCCCACATCCAAGCTTATCACTGGAAAGGGCAAGTTCAAGGGTCTCGTGATTGGCTTAGATTAACCAAGGACCCTCCCTTAGCATCCTCACTGCCCACCTTCCCTGACACACTGCTTCTCTGAACCTGAATCAAATCAGAGTTCTCTTAAGAAGAAAAGGCAATATATTTCATTGTTTTGTTTCATTGTTTTTTCATTGTTCATTTATCTGTCTGAACACATATTATATAAACCTTCTTAACTGATGACAGATTACACAGTTACCTGTAGTGGGAACACAAATCTGCTGCCTATATGACAGGTGTGTGGGAGATTATTTTATTATAATTTAATATGAGTTTACAGCAGATTCTCCACTTATTTCTAACTTCTTTGTTTGTTTGACTATATTTGGGTATTAAAATCCTAATGTTCTTACCAAGTTTATTTTTATCCCTCGGATCACTTTTTTGGTAGCCATGATACTGAATTGCCAAGCAAAGATTTCAGTGGTTACCATCGAGTGTCTCAAGGCCCAGTTACCATTGATAACTGGCAAAGACATCAAGAATCGCTGAAATGAAATGAATAGAACTAAGCTCAGGTTATAATGGGCAGAATGGCTTGTGGGTGTGCATGTCTATGTGTTGGAGCAAGTGTGTATACGAGGGTGTGTATTATTAGCTGACAACACGACCGCAATATGATTTGTCAATATGGTTCACGACTTAACTACCTGCTGTCCAGTGTAAATGCACTAAGCCCTCACCAGCACCCCTGAACTCAGGAGTAGTTTAGATCTTCATAGGGACCAGCCAATATGTGTAGTCAGCCGTACATAGCCTTACTCTGATGCCGGAATCAAAACCAACTTTAAAGAAAAGGGGTAAACATATATTTAGAGGACACAACTCCAGAATCAAAGAAAGATTCATGCCAGCTGAAAACACAGGTCTGACGTGGGTGGATGCCAGTTTTTACGCTCCTTTGTTCCTTTGTAGAAGCCCCTCTATCAGTACCTGTCACTCTCTAGTCCTCAGTCATTGCGTGTTGACTCCCAGAGAGCCAGACTTCTTTTCCAAAGTTCCAAAGCAATTATATGCAGTTGGTATCTCAACTTTTCTCCCCCCGACCCCATCCAAGCTTACCGATCTTGCATCTTATTCCACCGTGACCCTGCTTGAGGAGACACCAATTAGTCCTGATGATGGATGGCATTAAATGTCCGCGTAGGCCCAGGGTCAGTGGCAACTTTGAGACGACACTTTTGCAAAGAGGCAGCTGCTGGCAGGTCATTCCTGAAAGGGACAACTCTCTGGGAACACTGGGGGGCATCTCAGCATGGGAGGCAGGGAGCTCTATTTGGAACAGATAGCTCTATTTGGAACAGCTCTATTTGGGAGACCCTTCCCAGATTGGACTAGGGTGACGGCTTCTCGGCTCAGTGTCAGCTTCTAGCCGGTTCTGACCAGGAGGACAGAGATTTGGTCACATGGTAGTCCTGGGCTCATGTCTGTCCACTTTTAAAATAACCAAGTGATCCAGCCTCAGAACCTAAAATGCAAAAGGCTCAGAGTAAATCCCAGACTCTGCAATTCACTCTTCCCCCACAGGCCAAACAAGAACTAATTTTAAACAAACCACCATGACCAAGCCTGGGGGAAAGGCCCAAATGCTAAGCAAGCCGGCAAAACTGCACACCCCACCCAAATTGTTTACTCCTCCCCGAGCCTTTCAGAGACAGGACGCTGGCCTGGGGTTTGGGATGCTGTCCATTCCACCCTGAAATTCCCTTTTCAGGTTAGGATTAGGAAATCCTTCCCCACACCGGTCCCCACCGAGCCAGAAGCTCCTACCTTCATCCTTTTTTTCTGTTTGTTTTCATTAAGACTCAAGTCTAGATTCCTATAATAGATGAGCTGAAAAAAAGATTTCAGCTAAAAATTATCCACATACGTGTATAAATCATGAGTTTCTATGCCAGTCAGGGTTAGCCAGAGAAACAGAACCAATAGGACATTAATATATTATTTATTTATATATAACATTTACTTTAACTATTTTACTACAGAAATACATAGTTTTATCATACATATTATATACGTGTATGTATAATAATCATAAAATATTTTTACATAATATGTGTGTGTATATATATATGTGTGTGTGTGTTTACAGATAATAAATAAATTTATTTTCAGGAATTGGCTCATGTGATTATGGGGACTAGGAAGTCCAAAATCCATAGGGCAAGCTAAAAACTCAGGGGAGGGGGCACCTGGGTGGCTCAGTTGGTTAAGCCTCCAACTCTTGGTTTGGGCTCAAGTCATGATCTCAGGGTCGTGAGATGGAGCCTCACGTAGGGCTCTGCACTCGGTGAAATATGCTTGTCCCCTCCTTCCATATACTCTCATTCTCTCTCTCTCTCTCTCTCTCTCTCTCTCAAGTAAGTAAGTAAATACATAAATAAAATATTTTTTAAAAACCCTACTCAGGTGTGGACTGATTCTGCAATCTAGCAGCAAATTTCTTCTTTTCTGGGAAACCTTAGTTTTTGCTCCTAGTCTTTCAACTGATGAAACACGGCCCACCCACATTATGGAGGTAGCCTCCTTTACCTTCAGACCCACAGGTTGTAAATGTTAACCACACCTACAAAATACCTTTGCGGCGTCTTTAGACTACTGTTTGAATACATTGGTCAGTGCTATATCTTTGCCAAGTTGACGTGAAAGTAACCATCACTGCTTTCGATGGCTTCGTTGGCATCTGAACCTCTGCCAAGTTCTTGTGTTATCAGAAGCTTTGGGATTGTTCAAAACTTAGCTAAGTAATGCCAAAGACTTTGTCAGCCTGGGGTATGCGGGTGCCAGTTCATGCCACTCCAGGTAGTGCCATCTCTGACATGCGGCGGGGGGGGTCTCAGTTACATGCTTGTATGACGGGTTAGGCAATTTTCAGGCTATTTAGCAGCATTGTTTGACTGATGTTACTTTGATGAAATGAATCCTTTACCAACGAGGAAAATTCCAGGCTCAGAAAGGTGTTTGAGGTCATACAGTGCTTTCAAGTGGAGGAACAAGTCTGAAGCAGACCCTCCTAACTCCAGAGGCCTGGACCGTGTCCTGTAGAACAGCATCTCCAAGACCCCCCACTGGATGGATTAGAAATTTCTTCCTTCTTTCCCTTGTGCCCTTTCTTCATTCCCTGCACTCTTCCCACCTGTCCTCCTGTGTGACACTCATCTCCTCTGGCCGCAGCCATGAGCTGGGAGGTTTGCAGCATAGGAGGAAGGGGTGGATAAAAGGGAGAGGCGGATAGAGCTGAGGTGCTGAGCAGTCTCAACTCACAACGAATCAAGGCTAAATTTTGAGCCACAGAGTATGTTTTTGCCAAAATTTACAATCTGGCTCGGAACAGGTTTAAAAGGTTACCTCTGGCCAAAGAGGTTCTAGGGCATCCAGCACCACTCCCAGCTGCACTTACCTGGATCAGGTTTTGATGCCAACATCTTCTGAAGGCCAAGCTGGAAGAGACCAAAGAGGCCGCCCACACCGGCCCCTGTCTCCAAGACCAAGTGCTCATCACCCGCTAAGAGCTTCCTCCAGGCAGAGTCCGGGCCTCACCTGAGGCATTCGCAGGCCCCAGTCACTGCACATAATAATGTCTCTGCAGGTCTCGTCCTCCCCTAGCCTCAGGAAGGACCTGCAAATCCACTACACGAGCACTACTGAGTCACGCCACATGCAACAGGGTTGAAAACACTGCCCCACGGGAAGGCTAATGGAAAGAGTCTGCAGCCCTTGACCAGAAATGGTTGCGTTCCACACATGGCGGGCAGCTTCCGTCACAGCTTTTTCCTCCAAGTGAATCAACACAAATGAAAACTGGCTGATGCTCTGGTCCACCAGAGACTGGAGAACAAAACCGCAAAATGGAGACTGCCCAATTCTAATTTAATTCCGAAGAACAAACAGAGAATCACTCAGCAGACCTCAAATCCCCAGTCAGAAAATTACGCCCAGGGAGCCAACAGTTTTATGGACCATCTACCCCACCTATTCCCTCTGGCCACAGCACGTAGATTAAAAATAGCTCAGAAAGCCTTGCTTGGTGAGTGACGGTCTCGTTATGACATTGTTGTCCATGTTGGCCTTGTACTTTCTGACTGAAAAGTCAAATGCACTGTAGAAAGCATTTATTTCACAAAATAAATGTAGTGCTTGCATTTTGTGTCGCTCCTTCATGTCACTCAAGATCCTACTCAAATGCCACTTTCTCAGAGAGATGGTTCCTGGCGCCCGCTCTACAATGGCACCCTCTACCACCCAACACTCGCTACCCTCTAGGTGTGCTTTATTTTTCTTACTGGCATCATATCACATATTTGTTTGTTTACTTTTGATCTGCCTCCCCTTCTAGAACGTGAGCTTTATGGGGACAGAGACATCGATTAATTTAATCATGGCTATGTTCCCAGCATCTAGAATAGTATCCAGCACATAGCAGGGATTCGGTAAATATTTGTTAAATGAATGAAATCAGTGAGCTGGTCCAAGGATCAGTCGCTCAATAGACCATGCTGAGAATAAGCAGTCTTGGGGCTTAGTGGGTGAAATTTCTTTTATTGGAGAGAGACTCTCAAAATTCTTGACCTTCAGCAATTCACAGCTTCAAATCCCCTGTGTTATGTTTAGACGGGTATTAGGGAATATCTGGCTTAGAAGTCCAAATATATGGAAGTCCACATGACAACAGGTACTAGCTATTGCTAATAGTATTAGTGTGAAAAATTAACAAAAACATATTATTTCATTGAGTGCTTGGGTGAAGTAATGAAGCACCGAGGGTGCACATCAGGAGGTGCCAACCGTGCACCTATGTGACCCTGAGAGTGAGTGTTTCCTTACATTTTGTTCTCTACGTATACTGCTTACCTCACCATAGTCCTGGCTCTGCAAGAAATGACAAGCAAGGAAAAGGAGTACAAAAAACATTTTTAAAGAAGTTGGTCTCGTGGTGTAATGATGTCTATTGAAAACACATCATTCTCCAAGGAAATGTGATACAAGAGAAGAGCACGGCCCAATACAACAGCAGTATCAACATTCAAATTTTAGCCACCGTAAGGATTCCTGGAGGTCTCTGGACAAAACTTGCATTGGTAAGGAGACCAGTGGTCCTCAGAGCTGATCTTCAGTCGTAACTTGAGGTTCCTTGGGCTTCTACCTGGTATGTCTATAGGCTCATTCAAATGCACGTTAAGGGGCAGCCCCGGTGGCTTAGCAGTTTAGCACTGCCTTCAGCCCAAGGTGTGATCCTGGAGACCAGGGATGGAGTCCCACATCGGGCTCCCTGCATGGAGCCTGCTTCTCCTTCTGCCTGTGTCTCTGCCCCTCTCTCTCTCTCTCTCCGGGTCTCTCATGAATAAATAAATAAAATCTTTTTTAAAAATGCAAGTTAGTGGAGGAGAGGTCTTTTAGATACACCTACATAGACCAAATTTTATCATTGGAACAAAATGCACTGGTAAGTGGAACACCAGTGACATTATACACCAAGACTTTGGACAAGATGAGAAGAGCATGAGCAAGAGGCTGCAGGAGATGCACCAAATCATCAGTTGCCCTAGTTGTTCACACACATTTAAAGAAAGATGCCTAAAGTGGTCCATTCCTATATATTACGATATAGTTCCTGCCACGTTGCATGGATAAACCAGTCCTGCTCTCTCGCTACACCTGATAGCCCCAGAGAAGGGTTGATAAGTCAAAGACAGTCACATACACACTAGATATGAACAAAGCTAATCATTTCTGGCCATGCTGTTCCTTAATTCTGCCCAATGTGGTAGAAAGGGAGGTGGGCAGGGGGTGGGGGTGACTGGGTGATGGGTACCGAAGGGGGCACTTGATGGGATGAGCACTGGGTGTTATTCTATATGTTGGCAAATTGAACACCAATAAAAAATAAATTTATATAAAAAAATTCTGCCCAATAAAGCTGTCCACATAGGATGGGGGCACCTAAGTCCGATAAAATCCTTTCTTTCAGAAGATATGACTAATAGGCAAAGAGAAGGCTAGTCTCTGAAGCTCAGTTCTCCATGAGGGCTGATACACCTCACAGTCCTGGATCTACTAAGATCTGAGGAGACACAGTGATGGAGGACTTAGCATTCCTTTGTCCCTCAAACCCACACCAACCCTTGCAATGCATCCCCCATTACCAAAGGTCACCTGTAGAGGGGAAATCTTTGCAGAACTTGACACAAAGTCTTACACATAATCTTCGATGTTTGTATTTTTGTTAAAGGAGATAGAAGTTTATCGAAGGCACTGCAATGGCAGGCAGGACAGCAGAGGACAGGTTGTCTACCTCTTCTTCAAATATTTTCATTCATTTTACTAATGATGCAACTACCAAAGGAAAGGTGAAAAAAAAAAAGACTAAAATACCGAGAACAAATGTGTCTGCCTGTCATCATGTTCATCCAACACAGATTACTGATTTTTAAGGAGTTAATGAAGATACCCGCAGTGGTACTCATGACACCTCCACCTGTTAGGGTTATTTTTCCACTATGTTTGTTAGAGAACTGAAGCTCTGAGCTAAGTAGTAAGTTTACTGCTGTACAAATATGCACCTCCATAGGTTTGCTTAATCACAGTATATTGCTCTCATCCTAAGTTTAGCCATGGCTTCTAACACATAAGATTTGGAACATAAAGCAGCTTCACACTGAGAAAATAAAATGGAAGAGAAATACGTAATTATAACCAACCATTTGGTGGCCAACCTTCAAATGTGCCATTGGGGCTGTCAAACCATTTAACTAAATCGAAGGCAACACACTGTGTTCTTCCATTTTTTATTTCTTCTTCTTCTTCCTTTGGTCAAAAGATGGTGGTAGGAGATCATCCAATGGACTGTCCCTTCAAAAGTGGATGTCAGAATTTCACATCCAGGTTCCAAATGCCCTGGTTAAACAGCTGGCAGAGGAATTTGACTTCATGGAAGGGGTTTAAGACATGATTGAGTCACTGACCTCCAGTGTTTGCTTTGACTTCTTACAGGGGAGTTCGAAGAGGAGCTGCGAAGTTTCCCAAGCTCCATTCAGGTGACAAAGGTCCACCCTGCAAACAACAGCCCTTCACCTTCTGAAGACCTGACATCTATGAAGTAACAGGGATGGAATTTTCTGGCTCTGCTTCCTGGCACAGTCATGACCCAGGCTCATCGATTCCAATTAGTTGACCTTCACAACTGAGCCTCAAGAAATCTGTTTTTAGTGATCTGAATAAATTGGACAATTGAGTCAGAAGAAGTACCAAGCACTCCCAATGTTAAAACAAGTCCAGGTCTATATACCTCCCTTGCTGCTTCCCACATGGACCTGAGGTTGCTGGAGTAGACCGAACAAAGCTGGTGTTACTGACTTCAGGGAAAAGCGAAGTTAAGGAGAGAGGTCAGCACACTGCACATATTTAAAGGCCCAACTTTGGAAATCTTTTTTCGCCTGTCATTTAACTGTATGTCCTGCCATGGTGGTAGTGGAGACCACATTTAAGGATCTAAGTGCCAGCAGGAGATGAAGAAGCACGTTCTATTCGTCATTAAGCACAGAGGTGCCATGGGTCTTTTCAACTTTTTTCTTCCTGATGTGTAGGATGACTTACAGCTAAGGTGAAAAACCACTCATGACCTCACATCAGGGTCTGTGCCCAAGTGGCTTCAGCTAAGCATCCTTCAAAACTCAGCCTAAAGGCTGATAGTGAACAGACAGAAAGCCTTGACACCCAGCCTTCTAGGTCTGCAGCATGAGAAGTGGTCTGTTGTAGGCAGCATTCTCTTCTAAAATGCAAATTGAGGGATCCCTGGGTGGCGCAGCGGTTTGGCGCCTGCCTTTGGCCCAGGGCGCGATCCTGGAGACCCGGGATCGAATCCCACGTCGGGCTCCCGTGCATGGAGCCTGCTTCTCCCTCTGCCTGTGTCTCTGCCTCTCTCTCTCTCTCTGTGTATGACTATCGTAAATAAAAAATAAAATAAAATAAAATAAAATAAAATAAAATGCAAATTGAATCTGGTCTGTCTCCAGCTTCAGAGCCTTCACTTGGTGGTGGATAAATTCTGATGTCCCAAACATTGTATAAAAAGCCTTTCCTGATTTGGAACCAGCCGATTTTCCCAGCTTCATCTCACACCTTACCCCAGATACCCCCAGCCTTCTACAGTCCAACCATCACACTGACTTATGGGTTCCCAGAATCTGCCATGTTTTCTCGTGACACCTGAGTCTTGCCTCTGCTGTTCCATCTATCTGAACTTATTTTCCCCAACTTTCCTTTCTCTGGCTAACTTTTACGGGCCTGAAACGCATATGATGGAAAACAAATAGTATGAGCCCACAGTTGAGTTTTTGCATTATAACAATATTTTGCTTGCCTGAAATTTCCAAGGAATAGAGAAAGTGCAAAGTAACAAATTAAGCAATCCCATATGATAAATAGTTTTTAACCAATAAATGTTAAATATAATTCTATGTGCTTATATAAGTTTGTTTAAAAGGTGAGTACCAACCACTCAAATTTCGAGGTTCATATATATGAGCATATATATATATATATATATATATATATATATATATATATACATATATAATTGGTAGGTCATCTGTTTTGAAGTCAGATACATGTGGCTTTGAGAGTGAGCTCTGCCATTTACTAACAGCATGACCTCAGGAAAATAATCAACCCCTTTGTGGTTCAGTCTTCTCATCTGCAAAGTGGGGGCTGCCCTAGCACCTGCCCAGTAGAATTGTTGTGAAGACCAAATTAGATAAAAATAAAGTCGGGGAGCACTCATTACCAATGACCCACTCATATCTCCCCAAAGTCCGTAAGTTGAAACCTTATCCTCCAAGGGGGTGGTATTAAGAGGTGGGGCCTTTGGGAGGTGATTAGGTTCTGAGGGTAGAGTCCTCATGAATGGGTTAATGCCCTGATACCAGAGCCCCCAGAAAGAGCCCCTTCTATCATGTGAATTACCCATGAGACAAAAGTCATCTAGGAGGAGCAGGATCTCATTAGACACGAAATCTGCTGATGCCTTGATCTCCGACTTCCCAGCCTCCAGAGCTATAAGAAGTAAATTTCTGTTGTTTATAAGTTGCACAGTGTGTGATATTTTTGTTACAACAGCCTGAGCTGAGACACCTGGTGGGCAGTAGTGTTCAGTCAACTCAATAAAGAGCAACTGTCACCATCATCAACTTCTTCATCACCATCAACATCATCGCCATCAAAAGGTCAAAAGAGCCCGCTGCATCACTCCATGTTGGCTCCTGCTGTTTTAAAACTTGATGGGTTGGTACCATTTTGCAGCTGACAAAGCCAACCTAGATCACACTGAAGAACATTCGTCTACCGCCTTCATCTTTGGAAACAGAAAACTACAGGACTCTTCTCACACGGTTTTTCCAGGAGGGTGAAAGTCACCAAGACACTCTGGGGTGGGAGAAGGAGAGAGTCTAGCCAACAACATGGTTAAAGAGGGAGGCAGCCCCCTTTTGGAGCCCCTGACATCTAAAAAGTCTGCTCCCCTTTTCTAAGACTATCCTAATTCCTGTGTTCAACCCAAGGGCACATATTACTCTTCTCATAATATTAAATATGGGGAAACAGACTCCCCTTAAAGACAAGTTGCCCAAGCTCACTGTTGAGCCTTGTCTTCAGATTACCCATGCCCACCGTTCACACACCCTGAGCAGCAGCCCCTAAACCTCAATATCCTCTCACTTTCCAGAGGCGCCACTGGGGCTCCTTTACACAGTTCAGGTTGCCCTTTTGCCGACAATGGCCGTCTGTAAGAGGCCCTCAGCGCCTGGAATTTGAAATTGTTTTTCTTCCCTCCATTCCTGAGGACAAGATTGCTCCTAAGCTCTGGGCTGCCCGGCCAGTGCAGGCCTGACTGGCTGGCACTGAGGGTTGCATGGAGGATATGGATTTGTTTTTGCAGGATTGCTCATGAGCGATGGAGTGCTGGCATTGGCTTTCTCATAGAAGGTGCATGGCAGTTAGGCATGTATTTGCAGGGAAGTAAACTTCAAGAATAAACAGAAAGTACACACACTCCACATCCTGCTAGCCAAGCCCCAGCCTCCTTAGTCCTGACAGGTGATCCATTCTGACTTCCTTACAGAGACACACACACCCAGCAGACTGCAAGGCCTTGAAGCATGGCGGGCAGGAAAAAGCACAAACTTGGATTCTTCACTTTCTAGCAGGGTGGGCTTGAAAATGTGCTTAGCCTCTGTGCACAGACTCCACAACTGAAAACTCGCCAACATTCTTTTGGTTCCTCCAACATACCAGTCTTCCCCACCTCAGGGCCTTTGAATGTGCTCTTGTCTCTGCCTGAGATGCTGTCCCCTGCCCTCCTTCTTCTGATGGCACTCCTCTTCCTCCTGGTTTCAGTTTCAATGCCATCTTCTCAAAGAACCTTCTCCCAGCTTCCCTCCACCATATCCCACCCCAAAGATTCTCCGTTTGGGGCATTCATTAGCTTTCTTGAAATATTTGTCACAATGTCCAATAATTTTGATTTGCTTAGTCTTCCTATTAGACTTGAAGCTCCTTGAGGGCTATCCTCTGCTCTGTCAGCACAGAGCCTGGTATTGGATGGGGACCCAGTCAATATCTCTTTAACTCAGGAATAAATGTCCTTGCCTTGTCCAGGTTAAATTAGCACAAGGTAGAGGTGGCTTTGAGAGTGAGTTCTGGCATTTACTAATAGCATGACCTCAGGAAAATAATCAACCCACCAGAATCCAGAACCCCTGATCCTGTGGACAAGGGTTTTATCTCCAACTGAGCTCACATGAACAATAAGTATTAGTGCCAGAAAGACCAAGGAAACTAATCAGTATAAACTCTTTCGTGTATTTCATTGTTTAAGACCAGTATACTGGGATCCCTGGGTGGCGCAGTGGTTTGGTGCCTGCCTTTGGCCCAGGGCGCGATCCTGGAGACTCAGGATCGAATCCCACATCGGGCTCCCGGTGCATGGGGCCTGCTTCTCCCTCTGCCTGTGTCTCTGCCTCTCTCTCTCTCTGTGACTATCATAAATAAATAAAAATTAAAAAAAAAAGACCAGTATACTACCCCAATTGTATAACATTTTCCCAACACCCACTTGGGAATCTTTCCTACCTCACAAGTGTGTGAGTATAATTGTAAAAATATCTAAATTGTCAAAGAATTTAACAGCAGAGCAGATGAAAAAATATTATTGGTGACAAGTTAATACATAGGAATTCACAACTAAGGTCTATTCCTACAATACAAATTTGTTGAGTGTCCGCGATTGTAAATCGCAGATGCAATGATGCATAATGAATGCATAATGCAATGATGCATAAATGAATGATGCAACACTATATTCGGTGGTCAACAACCTTCCTCGAAAATAAAATATACAACTGCGAAACTATCCTAGGAGCCTATAAAAAACAAAACAATATAAAAACTATTTTGTTAAGTGTGTTGAAGATCAGAGTGAGTTACAGTAAGTTAGGAGAAAGCAGTTTTTAAAGAGTTTTGGCTAAAGTCTTGAACAGAGTGAGTGAACAGGGTTTGGCATAGAAAAATTATAAAGGTTTCAACTGGATTTGTTTTACTAAGCAGAACCCCCTTAATACAGTGTTCTTTTTGTCAAAGTACAGTTTGACATATAACATTGTGTAAGTTTCAGATGTAGCACATGTTGATTTGATACACTGATATATTACAATATGATTGTCATAAGAATGAGATCATTAGTACCTCTATCATGGCACCTAATTATCATTTCTTTTTTTGTGTGTGTGAGGTGGGAATAATTAAGATCTAGAGAATTAGCAAGTATGAAGACATAATACAATGTTGTCTATATTCACCATACTGTGAGTTCAATCTCCAGGATTTGTCTTCTAGTTGTCAGTTTGCACTCTTAAAAAACACCTCTTCCGTTCCCCCAGCCCCAGCTAATCACCATTTTACTCTGTTTTTATGAGTTTGACTTTTTTAGATTCGATATATAAGTGATATCATGCAGCCTTTGTCTATCTCTGTCTGACCTATTTCACTTAACATATTCTCAAGGTCCATCCATGTTGTTGCAAATAGCAGGATTTCCTTCTTTCTCCTAGCTGAACAACATACCATTTTTTGTATATGTGTGTGTGTCTATATGTGTGTGTGTGTCTGTGTGTGTGTGTGTATTGTATCTTCTTTATCCATTCATCCCTTGACTGGTAGATACTTACGTTGTTTCCATATCTTGGCTATTGTGAATAATGTTGCAATTAACATGGGGGTGTAGATATCTCTTCCATATCCTGTTTTCATTTCCTTTGGGAGAGCCCCTTTATCTACAAATGCAGAAAATGAGGTCCAGTGGGTTTTCCCCCACTTAGGTCCTATACCAGAGGAAGGCCAGGGAGTCAGGAGCCCAGGCACCCAATATGTCCACTACATCATCTGGGCCATTTTCAGAGGAGGTAGGACAAAATCTCAGCCACAGCAGCAAAATGAGTGAGCAGGATGTGGCAGTGGCCGTGGCAACAGGACTAAGCTAGAAGTGGAGAGACGTGACAAAAAAGGCTTGGAGGTGAATTGAGGGGTGGCCAATGGCTGGTTTCCTCATGGAACATCCTTATTTTTGGCACGTTGACTTGTTGAGTGGCACCTGAGTCATCCCTCTCGAGGCCAATAACCAACTCAAACAGAGGAACTCACACATCACTCCCTTCACCTTGGGCATCGTGGGCACCCACCAAATATTTGTTGATTTGCTCTGACTCTGATGCTGGACCTATAAGCATGCAGTGAAGCGGTTTGTGTGCACCACCACCAAATGTGTTCTATTTGTGATGGGAAAATTCAGAGCAGGAAAAAATAAATCACCTCATTTACAGATAGCAGGCATTGCTCTTATTGAATCAAAATGTCCTTATTGACATGGAAACAAGAAACAGTTTGGCTAGAAGAACGTGGCAGAGAATGAAAATGTAGCATGGAGGTACCATTTTCACAACTACGCCCATGCATAGTACCACTGGGTGTGGTCCCCTTTCTCTAGCTGGAGAAAGAGCCTCCCCAGAGAAATATGGATTTCAGTTCTACTCTCTCTCTCTCTCTTTTTTGGTTAAGATTTATTTATTTATTTGAAAGAGAGAGAAAGAGATAGCAAGAGAGAGTGGGGGAGGGGTAGCTGGAGAGAGAGAATCTCAAGCAGACTCCATGCTGAGAGCAGAGCCTAATGTGGGGCTCGATTTCACAACTCTGAGTTCATGACCTGAGCCAAAACCAAGAGTTGCATGCTTAACCGACTATGCCCCCCACCAGGGGCCTCCCTCAGCTCTATTCTAATAGCTGCATGATCTTCAGCATTTACCTCTTTGAGCTGTAGCCTTCTCATCACTAACACAGGTAAAGCACTTAGCACAATGGATGGTAAAGAGCAGGTATTCAGCACACATTAATTCTCCTTTCCTTCCTGATAAAAGTAGCCTGAGGAGAGAGACCAGGCTCCATAGGGAAAGAAAGAACAATCCCAGGGGGGCTGGTGGCAGGAAGATGGGAGTTTGGGAGAAAACAGAGGAGTAAGAAGTTGTCAGATCATGAGGCAAGCCTTGGCGCTTGCAGAGAAGAGGAAGGAATGGGGCCATGGCATCTAAGAGCAAGGTTCAGAATATATGGACTCAAAGTCTACTTTAAGGCAACAGCATCTAGGACACCTGGGTGGCTCAGCGGTTGGGAGCCTGCCTTCAGCTCAGGTTGTGATCCCAGGATCCCACATCGAGTCCTGCATCTGGCTCCCTGCGAAGAGCCTGCTTCTCCCTCTGCCTGTGTCTCTGCCTCTCTGTCTCAGTCTGTGTCTCTCATGAATAAATAAATAAATCTTTAAAAAAAAAATAAGACAAGAGCATCTGGGGCAAGTTCAATTCCCTCTTTGGACCTCAGCATTCTCGAGCAAAAATAAGAAAGTTTTAACATGTAATATTGATCTTTGAAGTTCCTTTACTTTTATGGTCCAATGGTTTTAAACATGGCAAGGGGACATGGGCAAGGGAAATGTCCTTGTTGGTTGTCTTTTCCAACATGGATTAGAAGCCAAGTGGAGAAAGGAACTCTTCAGGACCTCGGGAACCTAGAAATTCTCAAGACAGAGAGATGAGAGTGGGGCGCATACATTATGTTCAGCCCGACAGGTCTTTACTCCTTCCTAGGCTCCACTTTTATTTGGGGGAGGTTGCATGGCAAGACTGCTAAAGGGCACACTTTAATCTACTACAAAGAACCCTGAGATTGATCAAGTAGGTAAGAAAATCCATTAAAACCATCTGGGGCTTTAACCAGGCTTGACTCTAAAGGGAGCCCCTGTTCTAAGCATTTCTCTCCTGGCTGCCCTTCCAAGGAAAAGGAAGAGGATGAGGTAGGAATTCAAAGTAGAAGTCTATCATACCAAACAGCTGTCTCAATTACATCCTGACCTCTGTTAGTAATGTGGCCTGAGATGTGCTTCTAGTTGATTCAGTCCCCTGAAACTTAAACACGTCCAAGATAGGCCAGGGACTTCTGAGACATCAGTGGTAAAAGACCAAGGAGCCGGAGAACCCCCCGCTGCCCAAGTTGGAAAATCAAAGGACATATGTATTCTTTGGCTTGGGTAGGTTGCCACTACTCTTCCCATCCAAATCATTTGGATCTGCGGAGCTAGATGTATTCGTTTCCTGGGGCTGGCTGCCATACAGAGCACCACGAACTGGGTGAGTTAAAACAATACAAATGTATTTTGTCATGGTTGCGGCAGCTGGACGTCTGAAATCATGGTATCAGCAGGGCCATGCTTCTTCCGAAGGCACCAGGAGGGCAGCCCGGGTGGCTCAGTGGTTTAGCACTGCCTTCAGCCTAGGGCGTGATCCTGGAGACCTGGGATCGAGTCCTATGTCGGGCTCCCTGCATGGAGCCTGCTTCTCCCTCTGCCTGTGTCTCTGCCTCTGTGTGTGTGTGTGTGTGTGTCTCATGCATAAATAAATAAACCTTAAAAAAAAAAAATGAAGGCACCGGGAAAGATCCATGCCCCTCAGGTAGTCCTTGGCTCATAGATGCATCAATCTTATCCTCTGTCTTCGCCTGATTATCCTCCCCGTGATTTCTTTCTTGGCTATCTGTGCCCAAATTTTCTCCTCATGACACTAGTCTAGTCATATTGGATGAGGGGCCCAATCTCTTCCAGCATGACCTCATCTTCACTAATTACATCTGCGATGCCACTATGTCCAGAGAAGGTCACATTCCGAGATACCGAGGAGTCAGGCCTTTAACATCTCTGGGGGGTGCACGATTTGTGATCAAGAAGTCAGGATTTGAAGTAACATTCTGAAAAGATTAAAGACCACGCACATTCACTCCTTGTACCCAGTACTCCTTCACCAGGAGTGATACATTAAGATGGACACAATGCAGGCAGCTTTACCAGATAAGTGGCCTCCAATCTCTCTGTCCATTGACTCAGACCTTATGTTACTCCTCCAGGAACTTGTAGGCTCTCGTAATGCATTCCAGTCACCAAGTAATACACCCCTCAAACGAATCTACACTGAAGCTGTTTATGTAACTAAGGAACCTTGATTATGTTGCATCCAAGTAGAAGTAAAATTTTTATTCTATTTAATAAAGGAAGGCTTTCTGGGGGAAGGAGGGTCACAGAAGACTGAGATCAAAGACAGGCATCTAGGAGAAGCCATGGATAGGAACAAATCCGTGCACTGACACAGTATCACACCAAACCATTTCCCCAGATTTCCACAAAGACACATTCAAGCCAGATACTTTCGGGGGGTGGGGGGAGTCCACAAAACAACATTGCATTTACTTCTGCCTTTGCTTCAGGTGCAGAAAGTTGAGGGAGGGGGAAGGGAAGGGCCATAAAAAAAAAAAAAGATCTCTAGCTGTTGTCTTTTGATGTATTATTTCTACATTAGTATTATCGGGCTAGTTACCGAAAGACAGATGCTGAACAAGAAGCTGATCACATTTCCCAATCTTATTTGCAAACAAGCATTCATTTCCTGCTTATCAAGGCACAGTGCGGGTACTTTGTCCATTCGAATCATTGTCTTAAGCCGGTGAGGCAAGCCACTGGGCAAGGTTCGCCCCAGCCAGAGCCTGGATGCTCAATGTCATTGAACTCAACAAGCAGATAATTAGTATTGAAAGGTGTGATTGCAGCCCAGTCGGCCAGGTAATCAGCCCCCCCACCCCCCGACCCCCCATCCCATTTCTCGTCAGGATTTTAGACCAATTGGAAATCTTAGCCCCAGAGGAGGCTGGAGAGAATTATCCTGGAAGTGTAGTATCCCTTTTCAAATATAAACACTGGACAATTATCCCAGGCCGTCGGCCCTCCCTCGCTCTGCACGCCAGGTCTGGACAGTGAGCAGAGGGGACCTGGCTTTTCCCAGGCAGGTCTGCCTCTCAGCCTTGGCTCCCCGGGGCGCTTCCATCAGCTCACTCACATCTTCCAAGACTGTCGCAACCTTGGGATGTCTGCAGACCGGGCCTCTTCATCCTGGTGCTTGTTTTGCAAACATTTGGCTGCCTCGTGGAAACCTGCCTCAACCTGAGGCCCGAGTTCCCTGCTGGCTGGGCTGGTGGAGGCTTCTTGAGAAGGGCTGGTCTCTTTTCCTAGTCAGATCTGATGGCTTGGAAGAGACAGACTGGAACGCATCTTTCTGCTATCTTCTTCAAAGACGGGATGCCAGGTCTCAGTTCTCAGAAACCAACAGCCATAGTTGACATTAAACTTGGTTCCATACTTACATGGGCATTCACATGAAAACACATTTTTTTAGGCAACTCGAGAAAGCATCAAATCAAGACTTGCGTCTCCTTTTTGACCAGGGGTGGCCTTTCCTCTGTGGACACGGGATACCATCTGATGGGGTAGGTACATGTGGAAGTGTAATTGCCTCTGTTATCAAAGGATGCTTTTTCCATGTCTTTACAGTGCTTTGCCTTAACCAAACTCACAATGGCTACCGTAGTTAGACAGCAAAATAAACACGAGTATCCATAAAATACTGACTCTTCCAGGCTCCGATGGAGGCTGTGCAGCCAGCTACCTGCCCCAGACTCGGAGGGAGGGCCCAGCGTATAAACAAAGTTTGCATGCAAGACTCCATGTATTATCAACATATCATGATCAGGCTCCTGCCAACCACACAGCAGACACATAACTCTACATTATGTAATGTGAACATCAGCAAGATTTGGGGGAGAAAGGCTTTTTGTTCCTTATTAGCCATCCTCCACCTAGGGCAGACGGCTTCTGGATGATGTCCCCAGAAGAGTGCAGAGCTCCAGGCCACTGCTGGGCCTTCTCACCTCTAGAAAATGCTGACACTCCAGCGAGGGTCACTGGACAGAAGCCCCTTGGCCTTCTGCAGAAGCCTCATCGTGCTTCGATGGAACCATATTTTCTTAGCATTTTATTATGAAAATTTCAAATACTCAGAAATCTTAAAAAGAAAAAAAAAAACTAACAGTAATCACTCATGAGATACAGATTTAAGATGTTGCCGTCTCCTGCATGGTGTTTGTGTCTCTGTGCCTTTCTCTGAGCCCCATTTTTCAAGAGCCTTGTCATGGGAAGGTCCTGGCCTGGAAATCAGTGTTCCCTGGTTATACCAGAGGCTTGCTGCAGCTTCTCACCAACCTGTGTCAGAAATGGGAAGAGCCCACTTTACAGTCACAGACAGACCTGGGTTTTGATCACAACCCTTCCACTTACCAGCTAGGTGAACCTGGGCGTATTATCTGCCTTCAATGTATGATAGGCATAGAGCTAAATCCAATTAACCTATGCTGAGCATTTATTAGACGCCAAGAACTCTTCCAGGTGACACCCACTAGCCTAAATCCTCACAGTAACCTCTGGAGAGGTGCACTAGTGTTATCTTTCATTGTGGGGAACTGGGCTGGAAGCCCAGGCCCGCTGCCTTGTGGTGTCATTGTGAAATGAGCAATAGTAAATACAGTACATTTAGTACAGAGCTTTTACTTGCAGTGCCTTTTCAACAAATAATTCAAGGATTATTATTATTATTATTAGCTGTAGTAATATTTTAGAGAGGGCACCCAATCAGTACCCAATTACAGCTCAGGACATGACCAACAACCAACAACAACAACAACAGCTCTGGCTGCCTTTCAATAGTTGAGGCTACCACTAGTATAGATAGCAACCTAGCTCTAAGGGGAGCACTTCCAAACTATAGGTCACCCAGAGAGCTATTTTCTATACGGCTGACAAAAACCAAGCACTGCTTTGAGCGCTCAGATTTTTAATTCAGAACACTCGATGGTAGGGCTACGATACAAAACTGGAAAATGTTAAAATGCCATAGTTGGGTACTTCCATGCCATATGAGACAAACAGAATTCAAACACAAGCACTTGTTAAAGTATACCTTTTATTGGCGGGATCATCTTTTTGTAAAAAAGTGATGGAAATTTATCAAATCTAAACTCTGTCCATATGTTCTACTGTAAACATAGCTATTGATATTGTGGAAATATTTCCAGACTAGTTCATCTCCCATCTGTTCAGTGCAAAAATATTTTCCATGGTAGCTGCCATACAAATTCTAAACCCTAAAAGTTCTGCGGCTAATGCCCCATAGATGATTAGTTCTTCTCTGTTTCTTGGGTAAGACATGGGATTCCTTAAAGGCCAAGAGGCTGCCATCTTTCAGCCCCAAAATTTCTGGACTGCTTCCAACCCTTCCCTCATCCTAAACCCCTTCAAACTCATTCTAACCAGACTCCTCCATTAGGGAGCTTGTCACTGATCTTTAAGGTAAATCTCTCTGTCTTAGGAAAGGCAAAGGCAAAGAATGAATGGATGCTAACTTTTGATGAAGAACCACCTTTGAGTAAAAGATACCATGGAAGCCCTGCAAGTGGTACTTTTCTAAGTGACAAAGCAAAGTAAACAGAAAAAGAAAGAAGAAAGAAGAAAAAAGAAAGAAAGAAAGAAAGAAAGAAAGAAAGAAAGAAAGAAAGAAAGAAAGAAAGAAAGAAAGAAAAAAGGAAGGAAGGAAGGAAGGAAGGAAGGAAGGAAGGAAGGAAGGAAGGGAAAAATAAAACCATGAGTTCTAAATCCAGAGTACTGCTATACATTAAATAATGGATACCACCCATTGGCATAAGTTCAGAGACCTGGCAACTGAAATAAATCCAACTACAGAACACATGTTTTAGAAAACTGAAAGCGCCCTACTGATACTGTCTTTCCCAAAGGGATGCAGCTTCCAATAGACCAAGATAGGACACTGAGGATGAATCTGATAGATTCTGCACCCAAGAGGACAAAGCAGAGGCATATTCTGGGTCTTTGCCAGTAATAGTTGAAGAAGATAAGTTAGGATTTGGGGAATTGGAGCTACAGTTTGAGCGAGAGATTCCCAGCCCAGGGAAGAGACAATGATCCCCCCCCCCTAAAAAGAAAAAAGGAGATGGACGTGTTCAGAAGGAGAAGAATTCAACAGTGATCCAAGAGTGCAACTCTCTCCCAAAGAGAGTTACAGGTGATTCCAGAGCTGTATCCACACAAATAGGATTCTTGCTAAAGTCCTAAGAGAAAGAGGAATGAAGGAGGGATAAGTAAGGTAGTAGGATCCATCAGGAGCCTACATACATTCAAAAGAATTCTATTTAAGAACTTGCTATTGGGAAGGACTGTCCTCCCAAGACCTTTGGTCACATTAATCCTTCCTTGGGCCATGGAAGTTCACCACCAGCAGCTGACATGTCATCATGGAGAAACGATCAAGGATGGGGAAGAGAAAGTGATGTTTTAGGTGGGCTGGCAGAAAAACTTTGCGGACTGCCCTGTTTTTTAACATACCCACAAAACTATGTGAAGCCAAGTGTTCTTTACACTGGGCCAGACTTTCCTACCCCACCTTGGGGGTCTGCCAGTTTTCGCTGGCTCTCTCTACCCTGTCAAGCCTTCTTGTGAAATGACTGGTACTTCCTGCTTCCCGTCGCACCCCAGACCCAGACACGCCACCTCTCCCTGAGTATCCGCCCTATGGTTTAATGAAAGGAAGCCAAGGGGCTCCTGAGGACACAGAAGCCCCTGTTCAGATGAGGAGAAAAAGAACAGGGTCATTTCCCTCCCAGTTTCCTAGTCTCCTTCCACCTTTCTCTGTACCTCCCACCCTCACCCCCATCCCTTACTGTGGTCATTGATCCCGGGCTTTAATTCAGGGCTGCATTCCTGTTCCCTTGTGTCTCAGGCTCCCAGCTGCAAGGCCATGGGGGATGTTCAGAGAGTTCCAGCTCCAAGAAATTCTCATCTCCATAGACCTGTCTACCCACCTCCCACCTGGCCTCCAGAGAAACAGCCAACATTCCTTCAGTCCCACAGAGAAAGGGTGTGACTTGGATTACTCAGTGAAGCCTCGAAGCCAGCATCTTATGCCCCCCCCCAAACAATAGAGTTGTATTTTTCTTGGACTCCATTCTTTTTATTTGGTTTCTCCTTTGATTAGCAGAAAGAATGCTACTCCCTCCCCCTACTTTTTTGTTTTAAATCCACCAGCCCTGTTCTTCTGCTCTTCCGGCAGAACCCAACCCCCAACCTCAGTAAGGTAAAGCCTTGGATCATGAACCTGAGTGACGTCAGTGAGCTTGAGAAACGCCATCCGTTTCTCCTAGGCTTTCTCACACGTGGGAATTGTCTCTTGGGAATCTACATCCCATCTCTGATCTGTTTGTTTTGGATGCTAATCCCAGGACGCTGGGTGAGGTGTTAGCAGACTGACCTTTCCCGTTTTCTGAGTCAGTGATCTTAGATCACCAAGTCAGGCGCTAAGTGTTGAAAATTAAAATCAATGTGTGGGGCCCCATAAGCGGGAGCCAAGAAGGCGGGAACAAAAGGGTGAAAGGGAAAGGTGACACCTCAGTTTTGGTTGAAACAAAAAGACGAAAACCTATCGATCTGCCCATCTGCCGTCAAACTCATCCTCATCAAGATTCTGCTCAAGAGCCTCATGCTATGAGGCTCACATTACAAAGAATACTACATGGACATGACCCCCTCTTGGCATGTCCACATTACCTTTGAAAGGGCTAGCCCGGATCTGAGGTCCCAAGGCAGCTTCTGGCCATCCCCAATAACCAAACCTCCCGGCATTCGGGGAGTTTCTATTTGGTTGTCTACTGAGCCCCTGCAGTACCTCAGGCTGCAAAGAGTATTTATGAAGTATCTTACCTTTCACCAAGCTGGGGCATTTCGGGCACCCACCACTTCCACCCCCAGCTTCTCTATCAAGCAGGCAGATGTAATGGAGTAACAATGTTGATAAGGCCAGGTGTCTGGTTTGGATTGGCTTTTTAAATCTAGCTCTTATCTGGGATGTCAAAACCAGTAAGCCAGAGTCAACGCGGCTTAAATTAAGTATCAGCGGGAACTCAGACAAGACAACTTCTCATTTTTACTATGAAAAAATTGGCTCACTGAGAAGCATGGTGCTTTGCAGAAGATCACAGAACACGTTTACAGGAACGCAGAGGTCACATTTTTTTATCTCTAGGGATTTAGGGTTATTATCAGAAAGATATATGGAGGTTGTATTGGGTTGACAAACATTTAGGTTTAACCAAACGTCCTGTCCATCTGTTTAGACTGTGTCGCATTAGTCTTCAGAATGCCCGTATCCCCCAAACCAACAACAAAACACTTTACTCCCGGCTGACAAATTCCAGCCCATCTTCTGGACTTCCTTCTCCTTCAGCATATCACGCACAGCAGGTGCAATTCTTTTCAACAAATACTTCTTTTCAACAAAGAAATATTCTTTTCAGTATGTTTGAAAGAGTATTTGTTGAACATCAGTCACATGCACAGCTTTTGCTCAGATAATAAAAAAGATACTGAATCTGCTTGTGAAACCAACCGTCCTAATATACTTTCCATATACGTGTTTCTAAAATACAGCAATTCCCTCTTTTCTTTTTTCTACAATCCCGTTCTCAAGAAGAGACAACTTAATCATAAAAGGAAAGAAATTATCTCTATTTCCTTTTCCCAAGAACACACATACATATGCACATACACACTCAGACACACACACATGCGCATGCATTCCTGTATAAAATCATTATTTGTCCAGTAGGATTTACACAGACATCATGGATGTAAATATACTAGACCTGTCGAAATCTGAACTCCAAGTATGCATCCTTTTTTTTTTTTTTTCAGGCTCCACCAAAAGAAAAAGAGGAAAAGGAAAACTCAGCAAGCCCCTAAAGGAGTCAGATCCCCCTCTATATTGTCAGGTAATTGTTAGCAGAAATGGGCTGTAATAACAAGCCATTTTAAAGGAATGTCAATTCAATTCTGTCTTGCTTAAAGAAGATCCAGAGTCTGCCTTTGTTCCTAACCTGAGCAGTTTTGAGGAAATAATACCTTCTTTCAGAAACTGTGGGGAATTTGCAAGGTAGGGCTCCTGCTTTCCCAGATAAGCACAGGCAGGAGAGGGGACCGCTGGCCAGAAGGAGGCTAGCTCTGGGGGTCAGCCAGCACCCAGGGAGAGGGCCAACCCCGCCACAGGGAGCGAGGTGAGGGGGCGGCAGGAAGCCAGTGCCTTGCTTTCAGAAACTTATAAAGGATCTCTCCTCCTCCTCCTTCTCCTCCTCCTCCTTCTTCTCCTCCTCCTCCTCCTCCCTGTGGACTCGGCAGCCAAGGCCTCCCCAGCGGCAGAACCACCAGTCTCTTAGGCAACGTGTCCTTCGCCCTCCCTGCTGACGGCATGTTTGCAGTCTGGGACGCTTTCGTGCAGCTGCGTCTTTCCAAGAGCCTGAGGTTTAGGGTTTGGGTGAGCTTGGTGGTTCGCCTTTTTTTTTTTTTCCTCCCCCTACCTTTTTATTCACAGTTTCCAATACACAAAGCACTTTACAACATCCATGGAAACCTCTGTGGCCACAGACTTAGAAAAAGACAATTGACGGAGCGTCAGCCACACACGGGGAAGGAATATGGGAGTGTCCACTTATGTGGCATGGCTGTGTTGCTTTCTCTTTTGCTAATCAGGTCCCCAAAGCAGTTGTTTGTTTTACTTTTTGTTTTTTGTTGTTTTTTTTTTTTTAAATTTTTGTCTGTGTTTTATTTCCGGGGTTCTTGTTGTCGTTTGGTTTTGTTTTTGTTGTTTGTTGTTGTTGTTGTTTTCACTAAAGGCCAGAATGACAAGGGCTTTAGAGCAAAGACATGATGGATATAAAAATGCCATTGCCCTTGAGCTGGTCCATGTGGGTAGTTGTACAGCACGGCGGAGCCAGGCCTCTCGTTGACATTCGTGAAATGTTTGTGGAATGAATGTGTGCCACTTCTTTAAAGAGCTCTGTGTCATTGTTAGAACATACGGGAAGCTTCCTAGAGGCGAGAGTCCTGACATTTGAATTCGTCATCATTCCTGTGCCCAGTAGGTTCCCTGGCTCACCTGAGAGGGATCTGAGCTCAGGGGACTGCAATTAAATGTGACCTTTGTCCTCTGAAAATCTGCTGCCCTTATTCTGTATATTCTCTGGAGACATCCTTAGCAATCGCATTTACCCACACTTTTCCACCTCTTCCAAACAATTATACAGGAATAATTGCCAAAAATTAAGACTGAGACCCTTTGAATTCTAAACTGACTCTTTGGCGGAAAAAAAAAAAAAAAAAAGCTAGAACAGTGGGAAGGACTATGCCATCGTTAGGAGTCCCACCTTCTGTGTCCCAGCCTCCTCTCCCCTTAAACCGGCATCACAGCCTCCTCTGGGCATGTGAAACATGACCAGGTTTTAAACATCAGTCTTTGCTGTACAAACGAAATGTGTCATCATTCAGACCACGTTTGAACCAGAGGATGTTAATTTTGATTCATCCCAAAAAGGACACATCCTGCAGCTTCAGGGGATAAGTCAGGAGTCTGTGCAGAGGGGCAGGATGGTTCACAAGAGCAAACAGTGAGTACCAACGGCAGGTGCAGGCCACCACTGAGATCATCAGGTCACCACTTCTGCCATGGCTTGTGCAAAATGCAAGACCCCAAGTGGGGCTTAGCATTGCCCCACAAAACACAGAGTCCCAAGGAAATAAGGCAGGACCCCAAAGTGACAAGTCTGTGGATAAATAGTTTCCCCACCAAAGAAGAGAGATGATGAGGGCAGAGCCTGCCTAATCTTCTAGCAAATGAATTTTATGCAGGAAGTAAGCATTTGAGAGTTGGTAGCTACTGTCTTCTTGTTCCACTGTTGTTGTGAGCGGGTTTTTACCCCTTCATACTTAGAGCTGTGAAAGTTTGGACAGAATTAACCCGTCTAGACTTCTGTTTTCTCATTTGCTAAATGGGAAAAGAAAGAAGAACTATCATGAAAGTTTTTTTTTTGGGGGGGGGGCGGTAATACAGGGGCTATATCCAGGGAAAGCCTTTTGCTCACCACGGAGCACACAGTAAGGGCTCCACGGGGCTCTGCAAACACTTCCCCTTGCTAATAAATGTCCCAAGAGATCAGAAAAGAAAATTTACATCAGGGTGATAACGGTGAGCCTGCACTTATCCAAACGAGGACTTGCCTGGATTTAAGGGGAGAGTGACAACCCACTTCTGCCCCAGATGACAAAATGATCTGGGAAATCTGGACAAGCCTGGATCAAGGGGTGAAAGGGTGCCACATACTCCCGAGAAACAAGAAATGCCACAGGCCTCAGAGAAAAAGGACGTAAAGGGATTGCCATGAAACGAAATCAGCGGCTGCACCACTCCTGCAAACCCAGAGAAGTTCTCATGAAAGACAAATTAAGAGGAGGGAAGACACGATAGAAGTGCATGGTTCAAGTCACACTTTGTTCTCTGCTCCCCGGGAGAAAGGCCGCCAAACTCTTGATTAGGAAAGAAAGGAGGAGATAAGATCAAAAACTGCACTTGACAAAAGAGCGGAGCCCCAGTCTCTCCGAGTGACCCAGAAAAGGAGGGCCAGTGCGGGGAGGACAGGGCTGCGGGGGCGCGGGTGGCCTGCGTGCCTGGGAGCAGGCCTGGATCTCAGGGCAGCGTGTGTGCGCCTGGGCACCCGCGCAGCTGCCTCTCCCATTAGCTGTGTGACCTTGAGCAAGCCACACGCTCTTCTCGGGGCTTCAGTTTCTTCACATGAAAAGCACAGAGTAATTTCTTCCCCTCACCACCTCCGGGAGATGTCCAGGGAATAGAGTTGACGAGTGGATGTAAGGGCACTTCAAAAGCAGAAGCAGGAAGCAGCAGCAAGGAATATTCATTAGCAGTGGGATTATTTTTTCAGCGATAGGTGAGAAGGCAGGGAGCAGATGCATACGTGTGCTTTAGAGCGATGGGCCTGTAGGAGACCAGAGAGGAGAAGGAGTGGGCTCCCCCGATCCTTTATGGGAAGGAGCCGTCCTGCGGCGGAACTGCGCAGAGCCATAGTAAGTGAGTCCAGGCAAAGAGGCATACGGCCTTCAGTGTGGACAGAAGTGGACATAGTGCCTCGGGCAGGGCGTGGGAAACACAGGCTCTCAACAGCCTGAGGTCCAGATGAAGGCTTCTCCTCTCCAAGCTGGCACCCCCTACCCCCACTACTTCCTACGTGGGGCGCCTGCCCTCTGGCTGGAAGAGAATGCTCCTTCTCACCCCCCTCACTGCATGGCCCCACCCACCTGAGCAAAAAGTCTCACCCAGCCAAAAGCTAAAGCACTTTTGACATTTAATACCTAAATGCATACCTGTTGATATTAACTCCGCCCACCCCTCCCACCTCACCCCACCCTCAAGCCAGTGCAATAGTTGCTGAAGCTAGTGATCCTCCTGCTCCTGTTTCTCATTTTCCTGCACCTCTTCCTTCTCCTTCTTCTAAATAAATCACAGTTTGGATTTAGGGGCAGGGATGGAGATGGGTGACACTGTGTTTCAAATGCCTCCGGTTGGAAAGGCTGTAGAGTGTTAAGTCCAAAGTGAATTGTAAGTCCCCAAAGCGCCTAGGCAGGGCGCATCCATATACACACACTTGCAACCTTGCTTTCCCTTTAAATCCTCCCTCCCAGGAGGAGCTGGGGAGGGATTTGTGTTTCTGGGGCTCTTGGGACTGAAGTCCCTGGGGCCATCTGGGAGTGATTAGCCTACAGATTTCAGGTAGCTCCAGCCACACGTGCAGCCCACATGACACCCCCTAATTCCATACCCACAGCTCTCCTTCTCCAAACAAACAGCAGTGCCGTTTGCAGAGAAAAGAAAATGCCTTCCTTAGAGGAGCTGCAGGGGAAAGCCAGGTCATACTTGTCTCCTCTGTACTCCCCCTCCCGTACCCCCCCCCACCTACACACACACACACACACACACACACACCACCACCACCACCACCACCCCGCCCACCATTCATTCAACAGTCAGCCACTCCGGGACTCATCCATGAAAGGACTGTGCTTTATGCTTAGAAAAGCAAGCAAGAAAACCAGGAAGAAAAAAATATTTATTATCATTGTATATTTGGGTAGCTAAGTCTAGAGGTTTTAGAGGTTCTGATATGTTAATAATGACTTCGGTTTGTGGTTTGATTGTTTTCTCAAAACCTGTAAATCCAGGCCAGAAATGTGTAAAGATTGCAATCTGAAAGCTTTATGTCCATCACTCCAAATATTCTCCAAAGGCATGTCTCTAACACCCTCTCTTATACAAAGAAGTCAGAGAGCAAGAAACTTAGAAGAAGGTTCCAGGCAAGGACAGACTTCCTTGTGAGTGGTACAGATAGCCATCTACAGGACACATTTGAGGGAAGCCACAAAGCCATCTCATCTAATTGGCCTAGGTATCCCACTCTGTGCCTGGTAGCTGAAATGTGTCACTAGGCATTCATTGATTTGGTTAAATTTTGATCATTCATTCCTGCACTGAGCACATACTCACAGTAGACAAATGACAGCATGAAAGGGCATGAACAAAATGTTATAAGGACACACAGAGACAGGGGCAAAGATCTTTTCTTAGAGAGACGTCAAGTCCCCACGGAGAGCGACATTTGAACTGGATCTCCTTTCCCTACCAGGGTCTGGCTGCCTCTTGGACTGAGAATATACTGACCCTTAATAGTCATTTACTCTATAGTCTGAATGAGCTTCACGTCTTTTCTAAGACAAAGGTAGGTGAGGGCGGCTTTTATTGGAACAGATGCCCTTCCCTCGAAAGAGAGAGGAGTACTTGGGAGAAAGGGTTGTACGGAAGGCTCCCCAGTACCGTAGAAAGGAAAATCTTGAAGAAGGGGGAAGAAGCCAGTGCATCAGTCTAGGAAGCCAGGGCTAGTTCCAACCATGGATCATTAAGAAACAGCCAAAGGACATGGAAGAGACTTGAGGAGTCAGGGATGCTCTTAGGCACGAGCAATTATAATAATAACTCTTTCCTTCTAAGGGAACATTGCTTGGAATTTTTAAGAATCAAAAGAGAATCTAACCGTTTCCCCGAACTCATTCTTAAGTCTCGGAGGCAACCTCACTCCCACTTCCTGGTTGGTCTGACTGAAAAATCAAAGCGTCCTTGGCAGAAGTAAAATTGGGCTGGGGAAGCAAGTGCAAGGACACGAGAAGGGGGTAGATGAGCGTTCCTTCCATCCTGTATCTGATCTGGACGGAACTAGCCCAAAAGTTGGCTGAAGCAGGTCTCAGGCTCCACTGAGCTGAGACAGGTAAGCTTGGAGGCAGAGGTCCCCACCGATATCACCCTGAAGCCCTGCTTTCCTCAGGCCTAAGTTCCTGAAGGGGAGTCAGAATCCAGAGTACCTCCTAAGTGCCAGGAAAATAAAAAGCAATTAGTGACTCTGGCTTTAGGCAGGATCTAGAGGGAGAAAAGAAATCCTGGAGCCCCACAAAGCTCCACCTCCCTGGGCCTCTTCCGGAACCACAATGTTCAGCCCACTCAGCGTTTGGCCAATGCCACTCTCTCCTCCCTCAGAAGATTTCTTTGCTCCTGGAAAATCATCTGGAAACTGTCATCACCACTGTGCTGGTTGGCAGATGTCCCCCAAAGAGAGAGTGAAGCGTACCACACACTACAAGGCATTTCTGGGCTTGGACCAAGAAAGAGGAGGGGTGGGGGTGGGGGTGGGAGGTGATGGCTCAGGCAAAGAGCGGCACAGCATGACCAGAGATGGAAGACGAGAGGTGACTTCTGGGGCCCAGGAAAGGGATGGAAAGGAATCTGCCATTAAGCCAGGTGCTGGGGGACCTCTCCTCCCTCCTGCTCAGCCTTCCCCTCAGCACTCTGATGGAGGCCCAAGGATGGGAGGGGAGGCAGCTCTCTCTGTGACCCGCACACTCTTTTGGAGCAAGGAAATAGAAATCCCTGGTAGAGGCAGAGAAAGAAGGTCTCGGGACACAAAATGCCCAGGGGGGCAAACATGGGGGTATTGGGTGGACAGAGGCTGAATTCTGGCAGAAACCGGACATGAAGACAGTAATAGTAGAGACCTCACGTTGTCCCCTTTGGATGCAGGGGCACATAGTAAGGCCCGCAAATGTATTTGCTGAGCTGCTTTGTAGGGCAGGCGCTGAGAATGATCTGTGCTGAGCGAACCAGGCGACAGATGACAAGTGGAAGAACGACAAGATGTCTCCGCTGGGTTGTACTTTCTCCACCCGCAACTGTACTTCATCGTCTGAGCCCCGGAGCCAATTCTCAGGCACATCCCCCAGGGTGCTCCAGGTCCTGCTCCAGATCCTCCTTCTGGGGTCACCCGTGCCTCAAAATCCACAAGCATCTGCTGCCTATGATTCCTCATGACGTTAGTGTAGTTGAGGTTCGGAGGAAAACTAGATTCTGGGCTCCCTCCGGACACTTTGTCCCAGAGACCCCCCCCCCCGCCCCGGGTAGAAGTGGACCCTGGGGGCAGGGGGGTTCGGTGAATGCCTGGGGTCAGTGTCTGTGCCGAGACCACCGAGTGTGCCTTCCTTTCCTATAGGAATATCCACCCTAGCCAGACACCACCTTTTCTCCTAGTTGCTGAGAGAGACATGTCACCCCGAGAGGTGTCTCCATCGCTCCAGGGAAGAATTTAAGGGAAAGATGCCTACATTCAGGGCCCTCTGAGACTGTACCTTCTCTTTTAAAGAATAATCAATGCCCTGATGATTGAATCTATGGGGACCTTATCCCTAATTTATAGCAGGAACTGCTTTTTTGTCTCCGCTTTGCACGTGGATATTAAGGCACACGAGGGTAAAAAGACAGTCCACTGCCAACCCAAGCTGACAATTTTGTGAGCTTTCGGAGCACCCCAAAGGGAAGCCGTTTCTGCAAACAGCCCATACCTTGTCCAGACTGTGCTCTGCTGGGCCTTCCCTTGCATTTCAGCCAATCTGGATGCTGGGGGAGAAGCAAGTTCCAGGGCTAGGACTCAGTGTGAAAGCAAACAAGCCTCCCTTCCCGGTTGGACGTAAATACATTGTGTTCTAAAGATAGTAACAGGGACGCAGTGAGAGCTTCTGGGGATTTAAGGGAGGTGGAAGGAACAAACAAAAACTGTCCTTCTCTTCTTTGCCTGGCCAAATGTCATTTTCATTAAAAAAAAAAAAAGTGAGGAGGAGGTGTAAGGGGAGGGGAAGGGCATTTAAGACTCCACTTACGCCTTTTACACCAGTGAAAGGGTCTCGGGAGAAAAGAGGTTAAAGAGAAATGGGGGAAAATGCAGGAAAAGGGGGAAAACACCCGACTTTCTCAAAATTCCCTATCTGCCTATTCAAAGCTGAGACTTCCAGAGGCGGCCCTGGCTTCCCCTTCAAACAAACCCGGAATGGAATCGGGTAATAACAGTGTCTCTCCCGCAGGCTTGCAGACAGCAAGCCGCACCAAGAAATTAATTGGAAATAAACAAGGACATTGTAGGCAGCCCAGGGGTCCCCACCGCAGGTCCCCCCACTGCAGCCCCCACTTCCCAGGTTGTTTTGTGATGTCACAGCTCGGAGCCCCCTCCGCAGACAGGGCCCTCCGCATTAGGACATCACCCTCCAGGAAACTCCAAAGTTGGGGGCTGACTTCGTGGCCTCGGCCCCTCCCGGGTCCCGGGGCAGAAGGAGCTGCTGCCACCGGACCTCCCACCCGAAGTCAGGCCACCGGGCTTCTGGCTCATGCTGCTGCAAAGCCCCGCACAGTTAGCAGCTGCAGGACACCCAGTTTGCCTCGGTGACTCTACAGGTTCCAGTAACCCCAGAAGATGTGCTCTGCCCCCCCCCCCCGCCCCGAATGGAGGGCCAGGGTGAGAGAGAAAAGGCTTGCAAGAAAGTCACAAGACAACTCGTCTTTAATTCTGACAGTTACCTTTGGAATTATTTCTTAAGAACATTTTTCCCTTTTCTGTGGTTTGATGGAAACATTTTTCTCTGATTGATAAAGACCCCACATAATAACCCACCCAACAGGGCATCTTAGTGGGAGTAGCTGATTAGAGTCCCTTCCGCCTGAGATGAGGTCACGGCTATAGAGCCCAGGCTACCCTGGGAGACTCACACAAGACTGTGCTGAGAAATCTCTGCTCTTTTCTGCCCCACATCCTCCCTGGGACTGAACGCCCCCCCTTTTACAGAAAGGGCCCGAGGGGAGAAGAAGGAGGCGCAGGTGCGAGCCCAGAAAGTGCAAAGGAAGCTCTTGGTGCTGAAGGGAGCCCCTGGGCCCGGTGCAGGCGGCTGCAAATGAAGCACCGCTGCATTGAACACTTATTTCACCTATATTTTTAGATCAGCAAGGCATAGGCAGCTTCAAAAGAAAAATGCATGAAAGAGGAACACTGGGGAGGGAAAAATAAAACCTGGCCTAAGGAAATTTCCAGGCTGTTCTAGGGATGCTTTGAGGGAATTCGAATGACGCGCGCCTGCCCAGTACCCTACCTACAGACATATTTTCGGAAAAGGAAAGGGGGGCAAACACACAGGCACGCACTCCCTTTGGAAGCACAGTCCCTTTGGAACTGAGACTTCCCACTCCCACCCCACCACCGCCCCCCCCTCCCCCTCAGCTACTCAGCTACTCAGTCCTGGAGGAGCCAGCTCGACTGGTCTCCGGCTCTGGCTCCCATCCGCACCCCCGGGCGCCCTGCTGGGCCACAGCCGCCCGCGGCCCCGCCACCGCCCAGGTCACCCTGGAGCGCTTTGCCGGGTCCCGCCTCCCTCACCCAGCACCCCGGTCCTCCTCACTCCTCTTTCTGCTAGAAAACAGAAAAAGGAAGAAAACGGAAAGCCCCCTTTTTGGCCTACAGTTTCAGCAGGGGCGCGGGGGCTCGACAGTCCGAGGTGACTCGGGTCGGATAATCCTCCCCAGGTGGGGCGCCCGTTTGGGGAGAAATCCACACGTCGGGCCGTGAGAGTCACATGCGTTTGCGGAACCCTTGCTGGGAGCTCCGGAGGCCTGCGACGGGTCACACGCCCACTCGGGCAAAATGTCCAAAGGTCACCTTTATTGGGCCGGCCACAGGTACTTATTGCGCACCTAGGACGGAGGCCACCTGTGCGCCGAGACGGGGCCGACCCGCCGCTCCAAGAGAAGAGCCGCCGCCAAAGGCGTCCCCAGCACCCTCCCCCCCCCCCCGCCCTGGGGAAAGGGCTCGTTCCAGAGGGGCTGCAGGGAGCGGGGTGCTTGGGGACCCCGGGGTCCCGCTGGAGGGCACTGGGGTCTTTTAAACCCCGGGGAACCGGGCCCCAGGGGATTGACGGAGAGAAGGGGTGTGCGCATCCCTGAGCACCTCTCCAAGAGCATGCCCCGGGGCTGAGGTCCTCGGGGGACTCTGCAGCTCAGCCCCACCGAGTTCTGGACCATGCACCCCTCCTGAAGACGGATTCAGACGCGCTCCCCACGTTTGCTAGGAAATTTTGGAGAGCGGGGTCATATGGTTCCTGATGCTCCGGGTAACAGGGAACCCCCTTCGCCCACCCCCATCCGGAGACGGAACCCCCCCCCCCCGTGCGCTGTGTTCGCACCGCGGGCGCGGAGCCCGAGAAACTCGCAGTAAGCCAACATCCCTGGGCTCCGGACTCCGCGCCCGCGTAGACGCGGAGGGAGCTCGGCGGCCCCGGCTGGGGAAATTGAACCCGGCGCCGGCCCCAGTCGCTGAGAGGCGGGGGGGCTGGGGAAGGAGGGGGTGGAGAGGGGTGATCCCGGACCTCGGGAAACCGAGGTCCGCCTCGGGATCTCCTTGCGCCTCCGAGTCCCTCCTGCGCGCGGCTGACCTCGGGGCGCTCGCCCAGAGCCGGGGTCGGAACGCGCGCACTTGGGAAGCGGCCTCGGCTGCCAGCCTCCTCCCCACGAGAACGACGAGCCCAACGCGTTCGGCTCTCGGCAATGCTCTGCCTGAAACTGGGCCCACCCAGCCTCAGTTTCCCGATCTGTAATCTGAACACTGAGCATGGGTTCCCTTCCTTCGGGCTCCCTCTGACACCGGTCCTCCGGTCGCCGGTCGCCGACCTCCTCCTGGGGCGCGGAGGAGAGGTCAGGGGCGACCCGAGAAACTCACACCGAACCGAACCCCTGAAGGGTTGGGGACGGGGGGAGGAGTTGGCACTAGGGCCCCCCCCCCTGCAGAAATACAGGGCGGATCAGGGGTGTCCACGAGTCAGGCTTGGCCTGGTCCTGGCACACCGCGCAGAGGGCAACGTCTGGTATCTGGGAGACTGGGGTCCTTCTTCTGGACCTGGTGTCCCCGTCCTGTGCAGACTTAGGAACGTCAGGCACCTTGAAGGCTCTTCTTCTTGCCAGGTTCCCTACAGACACACACACACGCCTCCCAGTTCCTCTCTAACTGGGCTGCCCAGAGGTGAATCCGAACAGGAGGGAAACATCGAGTAGGAATTTCTGCAGAGATAAATCTCAGCAGCAAAAGCAGTCCTGATTGAGGGGAGCTCCCCACCACCACCACCACCACCATCTACGTTTTTCTGCAGTTTCTGGGAGTTGGGCAGTTTCTGGGCTTTTGGCGCCCCCTCCGGTTACAGTTGAAAATTGCAGCATCTTAAAAGTCCACCGATTGTTTATCACAAGTTTTCGAGAAGATAACAGGAATACAAAGTGTTTGCACCAAATGGACAGAAGCATATACGAAGCCCTGCAGGTTTATGGTTTGAAACTCGATAGATTATGTATCTCCCGTTACGTAATTGCGTTACATATCTATTCACGTGGATGTACTTCTCTTGACAAATATTTAGAGAAATATTGCAAAAATATCTTAAAGACACAGTCTCCGGTGCCTTTAAGCCCCGTAAACATGAGAATTACAATAAAATGCAGCTAAACACAGACGCCCTGCTTAAAATTTCTGCCCGAAGTTCTGGACTCTGAGTGTCCTCCGGGGTCAGGTGTCTACGAATCACAGAGTTGTGCTCACAAATGACCCCCTCCCCAAGACACAGAAATCTGTTGCTACCACGCGGGACTTGTTTCTCCCAAGAAAGGACCAAGTTGTTCTTCTACTTTTCCAGCATATTCTCGGACCCATGAATACCTGGTGATTGTATGGAGGGCTCTAAAACTTGTAAACAAGCTATGGGATACTATCTGTATCCACTCTGAGTCAGTTGCATTCGTTTAAAAAGCAAACACCATTTAACTGTAGTTGTGAGTGACTTACTACCTTCTGAAGAGTTCCGTTTCCTATGAGAAATGTCGACTTCTTCGGAAGAAAATGAGAGAAAACAAGATTTAAAACAAACAAACAAACAAAAAAAAAGATTTTTTTTTTCCCCTCCAGGAAAACATTCTTTTAAATCTTGCAATAGGTGTCCGCAATCAGAAATGAACCAAGTCTTTGCTATGATGCGGGCCGGTTCACCATAACAAGAATTTAAGTCGAGGCGGACATCTGGGAGACCCAGAAAGGGTGTGTGTGGGGGGGGGGGGAGAGGGGGGGTAGTTTAAAATAAGGCGATCTCCACAGTTGCGCGTTTATTTGTGACTCTGAAGACCTGTAACCCCGCAGGAGGTTAGGATTTTTCTTCTCTCCCAGAAGTGATACCTAACCGGGCACTAAAGGCAAGTTGGTGCAAACACAAAGGTCGTGCTCAAATCACACTTGAGATCCATCAGAGGCATCCCCATCCCCACCCCACCCCACCCCACCCCACACACACACACTCCCTCCCCCAGAACTCCCAGCTGCCTGCGAGTCGGAAAAGCACCCGACTTACAGTCAGGAGACACAGGAGCTTCCCCCTCCAGGTGTGCTGAAAAGGAGGGCGAGAGCCGGCGAAGCTGCACGACTCCGCCAAAGTGGAGTGTTTTGCGCGCGGTGGTGCCCACATGCCTGGCCTTTCTGCAACCCGAGTGACCGGCCTCAGCCTCTCGGCCCGGGAATGGCACAGTCGCAAAGCTTGGGTCCCTTCCTTGCAAGCCCGAGCCCTTTGCAAGCTCTTCCCAACGGCGACCCTGCTGACAGTGTGGACTCGGCCGGCCGGGAGGTGAAAAGCAAGAGCGTCAAAGCAGTTGCCTGTCACTAAGCCGCGTGGCGGGGTGGGGGCTCTGGGGTGGGGGTGGAGGGGCTGGGGGCGGGGTGGGGGGGGGTGGCTGGAGTAGGACTTGTCAGAGTCCAAGGTCGCTGCGGCGCGGGACGGCTCCGGGGCTAACTGCGCCGCGGCCGCCGGCCTCCGCGGGGACCCAGCTTCGGTTTCCATTGATTCCCCTTTGCAAGAGCGAGCGAGCGCACCCGAACCCCCCGACCGGCCGCACAGGCCCGGGGGGAACCGGAGCGTGCTAATCTATTTATGCGGATTATTACGGAGGACCGGCGGGCGCTGAGTCGCCAAAATAAGTTGCTTCAAAAGGCCATTTCTAAGCACTTTCGGAGGGGGCAGGCTCCGGGCGCAGGCACGGGGCTGGCTGCGCGTTCCGGAGCCGGCGCTTTCCGAACGCTACAGGCTCCAGCTAAGCCTCGAGGACCGTGCAGAAAGCAGGGGAAAGAAATGCTCCGGGGGTGGGGGCAGAGCCTAGTCTAGACACGCGCACGCGGGCGCGCACACACACACACACACACACACACACACACGGGCGCGCACACGCGCGCAGGCAGGCAGGCGCGCAAAATTCGTGCAGAGACGGCACCACACTTCTGACATTACGAGAGCACCGCAGACTCACACACTTGGGCGTCCCGGGTCCCCCGCCTTCCCCGCTGCACCCCCCCTCCCCCCCTCCCCAACCCCGCGCCGGACCAGAGGCAGCGCTCCCCTCCCCGCTCCTCCCCTCGGCCTTTCGTCACCCAAGCCCGGAGCCTTACCCGCAAAATCCAGTCCAATCAGCTGCCTGCCCACCCCTGGAATGCCGGGCCGTGATTGGCCGGCCGTCTCTAAGGTGAGGCGCAGGAGTTATTAAAGAGCCCCGGGGCCGGGAGTCGGGGAGCGGAGAGCGGAGCTTGAAACTCACTGGGAACTTCAGTGGCGCTGCGACTTGCCCGATTCACTCCAGGAACTTTTCTCTGCGGGAGGAGAAGCGAAGGGGTGCAAGCGCCTCGCCTTTGCTCTCTCGCTCCCCCTCCTCCTCCTCCTCCTCCTCCTCCTCCTCCTCCTCCTCTCCAGCTCGCCTCCCCCCACCCCGAGCGGGCAGCTGCGGGCTGGCCACCGCGCGCATCCCCGAGCGCCCGCCGCCGCCGCAGCCCCGGGACGCGCCAGGCTCCCCGGGAGCCGCTCGCCCCGCGTCCGGGCAGCCGAGGGGAGAGGAGCCCGCGCCTCGACGCCCCGAGCCGCCGCGGCTTCTCGCCTTTCCCGGCCACCCGCCCCCTGCCCCGGGCCCGCGCATGAATCTCCTGGACCCCTTCATGAAGATGACCGACGAGCAGGAGAAGGGCCTGTCCGGCGCCCCCAGCCCCACCATGTCCGAGGACTCGGCGGGCTCGCCCTGCCCTTCGGGCTCCGGCTCGGACACCGAGAACACGCGGCCCCAGGAGAACACGTTCCCCAAGGGCGAGCCGGACCTGAAGAAGGAGAGCGAGGAGGACAAGTTCCCCGTGTGCATCCGCGAGGCCGTCAGCCAGGTGCTCAAGGGCTACGACTGGACGCTGGTGCCCATGCCCGTGCGCGTCAACGGCTCGAGCAAGAACAAGCCGCACGTCAAGCGGCCCATGAACGCCTTCATGGTGTGGGCGCAGGCGGCGCGCAGGAAGCTCGCCGACCAGTACCCGCACCTGCACAACGCCGAGCTCAGCAAGACGCTGGGCAAGCTCTGGAGGTAGGGCTGGCGCGGCCGGGTGGGCTCCGCGGCGCGGGCGCGGGCGGGGGCGGGGGGGCGCTGGCCCGGACACTCTGCGCGCCCCGCCTCCCAGCAGGAGGGGGTTGCCGGTCCGGGACCGGCAGGCTGGGTGGGGTAGGGTGGGGGGGGGTTGGAAGGAGGGGGGAGAGGACGAAGTGTAACTTGGCCCAGAGTTTGACAAAGTTCTTGGATGGGAGGGGGGAGGGGGGAGGGCATGGTGGGGGGGGTGGGCCGGAGGGTGGGAGACCGCTTGTGGGAGACGCGGTGGGAGGGGGCGGCCAGCCCTATCTCCTGTGGCAGTGAAGTTCGATCCCAAGTGGGGGGCTGGGTGGGAAGTGAGGTCAGCCCCTCTCTCGCTCCAAGTGCGCTCTCTCTCTCTCTCTCTCTCTCTCTCTCTCTTGCAGCCCTCCAGCCAAGGAGATGGGATTGGGGTGTTGGGGTGGTGGGGTGCTGGAGGGGACGCCGGCAGGAATGGGAGGGGGGGCGCAAGTGGAGGGGGGGTGCAGTGCAGGAGGAGCTCCTTGACGATTAAGTGGTTTTGTTTTGTTTTGGAGATGGTTAAGGGTGTTGGGGCGCGGGGTGGGGGGGGCGTTCTAACGACAGTAGCGAGGGCGCTTCGAGCCCGAGCCCGAGCAGCGGAGAGCTGTTTTCATCTCCAGGGTTTCCAAACTAGGCGAGGAGGAGAGAGGGCGGGGCGGAGGGTGACCCGCTCAGGTCCCACTCAAAGAGCCGAGATTTATTTCTTTGCTTTGCTTTTTCCTTTCTTTTTTTCTTTGCTTTCTTCCTTTTTTCTCTTTCTTTCCTCCTTTCTTTCTAATGGAAGAGGAGTTAACAAGCTGCAGCAGCGGCTGCGAAGCAGGAAGGGAGGAAGGGGTGGTGCGCGCACAGGCCGAGCGGTCGGGGTCACCTCCCCCTCCGGTTCACAGCACAACCCCCCCCTCCTCCCCCGTTCCCCTCTGCGCCCCCTCCCCCGCCCGCAGACTGCTGAACGAGAGCGAGAAGCGGCCCTTCGTGGAGGAGGCGGAGCGGCTGCGCGTGCAGCACAAGAAAGACCACCCGGATTACAAGTACCAGCCGCGGCGGAGGAAGTCGGTGAAGAACGGCCAGGCGGAGGCCGAGGAGGCCACCGAGCAGACGCACATCTCCCCCAACGCCATCTTCAAGGCGCTGCAGGCCGACTCGCCGCACTCCTCCTCGGGCATGAGCGAGGTGCACTCCCCCGGCGAGCACTCGGGTGAGTCCTCCCGCCCCAGCCCCGGGCTAAGCGCCCGGCGGCCCCCCCGACTGGCACAGCCCCGGGTCTGCACGGAGGAGGCTCCGTTGCTTTGGGACTTTGCGCTCCCCGGGGGGGGGGGGGAGGGAAGAACTGCCCCTAACCCCTGATCCTTCTCCCCTTGCAGCCGGGGCCCCCCCTGCCCCCCGCCTCCAAACGCCACCGCTGCGAAGCCCCTGCGCGCGCGCACACACGCACACGCACCCCCTCCCCAAGCCCAACCTTTCCATCCCAGCCCATGAATTTTATTGCGAGGGGGGGGAAAATGCCTTTACAGCTTCACAGGACGTCTCCCTCCTCCTCTCGCCCCGCCACCCCAAAAGCACACACAGGGCTCTTCCGCCAGTAGCAGTTTGGTCGCCCCGACCCTCGGGGCCTCAGACCCTCCCCCTGATAAAAGGAGGTCGCCCGAGTGTGTACCTGCGGGTTAATCATTTGGCGACTTATCTCCGGTGCAGCGCGCCTCCCTCCCGCGCGGGTGCGAGTCCATGAGACGCTGGAGCTCTTGAGCTCGGAGGGGAGGGTCCCAGGAGGGCTCCTAAGATTAGGGCCCTTGGCGCAGCCCTTGTGGTTGACCTTCCCCCCCCCCCCCCGCGCCGCGCTTCTCTTCTACCGCCCGCAGGGCAATCCCAGGGCCCGCCGACGCCCCCCACCACCCCCAAAACCGACGTGCAGCCGGGCAAGGCTGACCTGAAGCGCGAGGGCCGCCCCCTGCCCGAGGGGGGCCGACAGCCCCCCATCGACTTCCGCGACGTGGACATCGGGGAGCTGAGCAGCGACGTCATCTCCAACATAGAGACCTTCGACGTCAACGAATTCGACCAGTACCTGCCGCCCAACGGGCACCCCGGGGTGCCGGCCACGCACGGCCAGGTCACCTACACGGGCAGCTACGGCATCAGCAGCACCGCGGCCACCCCGGCGGGCGCGGGCCACGTGTGGATGTCCAAGCAGCAGGCGCCGCCGCCGCCGCCGCCGCCCCCGCAGCAGCCCCCGCAGGCGCCCCCGCAGCCCCCGCAGGCGCCCCCGCAGGCCCCGCAGGCGCCCCCGCAGCCGCAGCCCGCGCCCCCGCAGCCGCAGGCGGCGCACACGCTGACCCCGCTGAGCAGCGAGCCGGGCCAGGCCCAGCGAACGCACATCAAGACGGAGCAGCTGAGCCCCAGCCACTACAGCGAGCAGCAGCAGCACTCGCCGCAGCAGATCGCCTACAGCCCCTTCAGCCTCCCGCACTACAGCCCGTCCTACCCGCCCATCACCCGCTCGCAGTACGACTACACTGACCACCAGAACTCCGGCTCCTACTACAGCCACGCGGCGGGCCAGGGCTCCAGCCTCTACTCCACCTTCACCTACATGAACCCCGCGCAGAGGCCCATGTACACCCCCATCGCCGACACCTCCGGGGTCCCCTCCATCCCGCAGACGCACAGCCCCCAGCACTGGGAACAGCCTGTCTACACACAGCTCACCAGACCTTGAGGAGGAGGCCTTGCACCAAGGGTGGCCGCGATGATCCTAGAAAGAACCGAAGAAATAAAAGAACCAACCAGAATTCTCCTTGGGACCTTTTTTTCTTTTCTTTTTTTTTTTTTTTGGGTTTTTGTGTGTGTGTGTGTGTGTGTGTGCGCACGTGTGTGTGTGTGTGTGTGTGTGTTGCGTTTTGTTTTCCTTACTCCTTAAAGACACTTAAGCTAAAGGCAACTCCTACCCCAGATTCCCAAGACAGAAACAAGCGTTTAGCTCTCCAAACGCATTTTACCACCGTCGTCGTTGCAAAAACCAGTGGCCAGGCCACTCGTGTGGCCAGATGGACCCGTGGAGTCGATAAGAAATGGAACTTGAAAACTTATTTTTTTTTTTTCTTCTTCTTCTTCTTCTTCTTCTTCAAAGCGAGCATGGAGGATAAATAAGAATCGTGTGACCAGTTTGCTCAATCTCTCTGCCTGTTTGGACTTTGTAATTATTTTTTAGCAGTAATTAAAGAAAAAAAAAAGTCCTCTGTGAGGAATATTCTCTATTTTAAATATTTTTAGTATGTACTGTGTATGATTCATTACCATTTTGAGGGGATTTATACATATTTTTAGATAAAGAAATTAAATGCTCTTATTTTTCCAACAGCTAAAAACTACTTAGTCGAACAGTGTGCCCTAGCTTTTCCTGCAACCAGAGTATTTTTGTACAGATGTGCGCTCTCTTACAGAAAAAAAAAAAAAAAAAAAACAAAAAAAAAAGCGTGTGTGTGTTGTATTAACATAAAAAAAAACACGAATTTGTGTTATGTGATCAGTTTTGGGGGTTAGCTTTGCTTAATTCCTCAGGCTTTCTGACTCATGGAGGAGCTGCCTTAGAAAGAAAAAATAAAGGCCTTATTTTGCAAATAATGGAAGTAAACCATAGTCTAGAGAAGCATTTGGTAAGCTTTATCATATATATATTTTTTAAACAAGAGAAAATACCTTGAGCCTTAAAACCGTGCTGCTGGAAAATACTTGTGCTCTCTTTTAGTGCATTTCCTCCTGCATTTGCTTGTTTGCTGCAATCTTAAGACGTGAAAACCAAGCAAAGGAGATGAAATCTGTTCTGGGAATGTTTCAGCAGCCAATAAGTGCCCCAGCACACTGCCCCCTGGTTGCCTGCGCCAGCCCCATGTGGGACACAGATGCTAGAGCCCTCTCCCTTATGCTGTCACCTGTGCCTCTCCGAACACCAGCAGTTAACCTTCAAGACATTCCACGTGCTAAAATTATTTATTTTGTAAGGAGAGGTTTTCATTTAAAAAAAAAAAATCTTTCTCTTAATTTTTTTTTTTTTTAATCTTACCTTCTTTAAAATAGGTTGTTGGAGCCTTCCTCAAAGGGTATGGTCATCTGTTAAATTATGTTCTTAACTGTAACCAGTTTTTTTTATTTATCTCTTTAATCTTTTTTATTATTATTAAAAGCAAGTTTCTTTGGATTTCTTGTCCTAGATTTGTATAATATACATGCCTTTTTGTCTGTCCTTTTTTTTTTTTCTTTGTTGTTTTGTTGAAAACAAACTGGAAACTTGTTTCTCTTTTTTGTACAAATGAGAGGTTGCAAATGTAGTGTATCACTGAGTCATTTTCAGTGTTTTTCTGCCACAGATCTTTGGGCTGCCTAAATTTGTGTGTGTGTGTGTGTGTGTGTGTGTGTGTGTGTGTGTGTGTGTGTTGACACAAAACAATGCTGGCATGTGTCATGGATACTCCCCTGCATGTTCTCTTGGAGAGAGAGTGGAAAGGAGGAGGGGATCAGCCCACCGAGAGACCTGAATTCTTAATTCTTTCTGTGGCTGGAGAGTTTGAGGATTGCTTTTTAAAAAAGACAGCAAACTTTTTTTTTTTATTTAAAAAAAGATATATTAACAGTTTTAGAAGTCAGTAGAATAAAATCTTAAAGCACTCTTATAATATGGCATCTTTCAATTTCTGTATAAAAGCAGATCTTTAAAAAAATATTTCTGTAACTTAAGAAACCTGGCATTTAAATCATATTTTGTCCTTAGGTAAGGTTTGGTTTGTGTTTGTGTTTTGTTTGTTTTGCTTGTTTCCCCCCCAAACCTTTTGTTCTCTCTGTGAACTCATCTTTCCTTTTTTCTTTCTTTTTTTTTTTGTATATTATTGTTTACAATAAATATACATTGCATTAAAAAGAAAACGGCCCTGTGGACTGACTTATTCAAGCCCCATTCTCCCCTTCGAAGGACGATCTGAAGCATTGAGGCCCCAAAGAGATGGTTACTTATTGATCACCGTTATAGTCTCATTATTTTACGTGCACTTTGGTGATCCTGAAGTTGGCACTGATGAAAAGGCTGTGTCCCCAAAAATCTACGCGGAAGAATCTTGGAAAGTGTCACCCTGATAGGTCATCTAGACAATTATTTGCTTGCACAGGCAAAAATGTCTGTTGTGGTATCAACAGCCTTATGCTTCGGGGCAAAAGCTGTTCCCCTGTGGAAGTCGGAGGAGAATATTAGACCTGAAATCAGTAGCTTGTCAGTAGGCGGAATGCCAGAGGGGGTGACTTGCCTGTCTGAATTTAATGGAGCAAACTTTCTATTATTATGAACACAGACCAACGAGGGGTGTCCATTGTAAAAGGCAGAAGAGGCCAAAATAAAAGTTTTCGAAGAGGACTGGAGGGAAGTCTGTTTCATTAACCCATTAAATGATTCAGAGCCTTCCTGGTCTATCTGCAGGGACAATGGCATGGGATTACCTTATTTTGCTGTTCCCTTCAGTTTAACTCATTCTGAGAAGATGCAAAGCCGTGGTAGAAGTAATAAGACCTAATCCTGTTTTTCTTGGCCTGGGTAAGATGGGAGTTTCCAGGATCAGAGAAACGTCCAGGTCATTTTTCATTAAACAGATGAAATCACTCCTTTCCTTCCACCCCCACACAGACAACCCCCCACACACCCCACCCCACCCCCACCCCCCAAACAGACACCCTGGCGGATTGGGGAAGTATCTCTAAAGGAGGCAAGACTCTATCACCTCGGGCTGGTTTTACTTCTGGGCCCCTGTCTCCGACAGACCTCACGGGTCTCCAGACTCTCTGGTATCATTCCACATTGTCTGTTTTTGCTTTTTGGGATTGGGGCTTGCGTCCCACACCAGGATCATGGCAACCAGGAAAATGGTAGTTATCAAATAGAGACATTAGTTCTCGGCCTCCTTTGCAAATTCCTTCAACATTGATCGAGGGCCTGTGACCTGTGGGGTGCTGTGCAAATCTCCCCCTGCCCCCCCACCCCACCCCCAGACGTCACATTCTGTTGCTTGCTCATGCCACAGTGCCCCGCCGGCTTAGGCTCAGAGTCTAGCTTCCATTCTTACAAAATCTCTATTGTTTTTCCCCTTGCCAACACTCACAAAGTCCTTTTAAAAGTGTCTGTGGGGTTCACCAATTCTTGTCCACCCTTATTCACCCAAATCCCCATTATCTGTTAAACTCAACACATACCACCCGGTCCTGACCACCCTTTCCCCTACCAAATCCATAATGTTTGCAAGATTGTTTTCTCTTCTCCTAGAAATATGCTTTCTTGCTCAGTGTGTGACCTTCCACAGACCTTCTGAGAGCCAGAAGTATAATCTTGCTAGGTATGGAAGGGTGCAAGTTGTTCACTTTGCTATGCCTTCGTTTCCCCTTTTGTTAAGAATATTTATAATCTCTCCCTCTTATAACAGGGTTGCTATCAGAGCATTTTTTTTTAGCAAGAAGCGGTCTGGGAATTGACTGCGTCTGAATCTTCTGGCCCACACAGGATTCCTACAGCACCCCCCCCAAAAAAAGGTAAACAGTGAAAGGGGTATTCACAGGTTGGTTCTGAGACACAAGAAAACATAAGAGACCATGAAGCACAAAGAATTCCTCTGAACCCACCCACTCCCGTCCACCAGATCGAGGCAAAGCCCAGCCCCACCAGATTATAAAATATTTTAGAGGAATTTTTATTCTAAATCAAGAAACACACAGCTTATCACCCTGACAACAAGACATTTATTGAAAATCTAGGAAAGAGTCCTCCAGAACTGAAAAAGCTTATAATTAAATCCAGGGTTATTTTGTTTATTTGCATTCAAAATAAAACCTTTAAAAAAAAAAAAAAAAAGAACAAACTATTTTAACAAAAAGGGCCCTTTTTTAAATAACAAAAGGGAATAAACAGAAGGGAATAAAAACCTCACTTAGTCCTTTGGGCTATTATGAAAATGGCACTTACAGATTAGCTTGAGCTGTGTGTTTGGCTTTCCCACCTGAACTCCATCCTACTTCTTCTTTTCCCTGATTTCCACATGGAACATTTTTGAGGCACTGCTGGGGCACCTTTTAAGTTAACTTAATTGATGAACTATCACCGTAGCTGGAGATAGATTTACCATGGATGCTCAATAAGCTTAAGCCTTAGCCCTGGTCACTTGTACAGACTCCTTGTAAGGCCCTATACTTAATCTCATATTTAAATTTTTTTTTAATTAGAAAAAAAATTTTTTAAAGAGTGCCCTCCCTCAAACACACACACACACACACACACAACTATATAAACTCCAGGCCCCACAAAATCTGGATTTGCCCAAGATCAGAGCTGTTGGATGGTAAACCATGACATCAGAGGGGACAAGGAAAATATTTTTACTTCTATTCTCAACAGTGCCTGCTTACCGATCAGCAACCTTTCATCCCATCCCTGAACCCGGTGGCGATGTCACAGAACACATCACTGGGAATCTCTGCCGTAACACTCTACCGTGAGACCCTACCCAGTTTTCTTATCCCTCCGAGACTCCGACGATTTTCATTTCTCAAATGATACAATCTCATGGGCATAACAGGGGTTAAATGAGGTAAAGCACCCAAGACTGTTAATTACCCGTCCTTCTATATTTCTTCACACTTCTGACTCATTTCTGTTTTTTCCTATCTGACACCACCTCTTTCCTGCATTTTCTTAGCGTGTCCCATTGACTCTTGCAGCTGAAAAAGATTTGCTGGGCCCTGATTGGGTTATTCCTTGGCCATCATTCACAGACCAGACCCCTTTCACTCACTCTGTATATCTGAAGAAGAATTATTTTAGACCAATCACAACACAGAGCCGGTAGAGTCAGATTCGGATTTATTGCAAACAACCAGGCAAAATTCAAGGCAATATGTACATTATTTTGAAGCTACTGCAGGACTCATCCCTTGAGATTTCAGGATTTTATAATGAACGTAATCCGATTACCGTGATATCCTGCCACCATATTCCACGTGAGGAAGACTTCCATTCCTCATTGCCTGCACAAACATTTGCAAAACATCTCCTGTGGGTCAGGATGCAGGAGCGGACAAGGACAGATACGGTCCCTGCCCTCGGGGGCTTACAATTTTCAGTAGTGAGGGCAGAGTAGAAATACTCTGGTATTTTCTAGTTCACTTATGCTATGAAAAAAAATGCAACTGCCTAAGGCCAGTTGGGAGGCTCATCATCCAGACAAGAGATGATGGTGGTCTAGTCTCAGATGCAGAAGGACTGGGTAGTTGATGGATTTGGGTATGATTTTGATGAAAACTTCCTGGCCTCTTGCTCTCCTAATCTCCATCAATTTTTCGGTGATTAAATTTACTCTGACCCATTTTACATGAAAGCGACCCACTCTGTTTTTACCTTAGTCATTCCTTGCTGGTCCCCTGCAATAACACCCTTAGGCTCTCTACCTCTTGATGAACCACTCATTCATGCATCACACAAATCTCTTTTTACCGGAGACCTCAAGAGAAGGATCCAGTCTCTGAAATCCAAGAAGGTCTCTCCATCTCCAGAGACTTGCTCAATGCACCCCCCCCCAGGTTTATGGAATCAGAAATATGGAACATATGGTGGGTGGTGTTTTAGTTTTATTGTGTCCTCATTGCAAAAATTCTTTATGCAACATCTCAGCCACTCTTTTCTAGGGTGCTCATATTGATTGAGAACTCACTTCCCCTGTCCTGGAGAGTTTGTTTTTTTTTTTTTTTTTTTTTTTTAATTTATTTATTTTAGAAAGAGAGAGTAGAGGGGAAGAGAGAGAGGGAGAATCTCAAGCAGACTTCCCGCTGAGTATGGAACCTGACGTGGGCCTCCATCCCAGAACCCTGAGATCATAACCTGAGCCAAAATCAGGAGTCAGCTGCCCCACCAACTGAGCCACCCAGGTGCCTCTGTCCTGGAGAGCTTTAATTGTGCAAAAGTCTTAATCTCTGCAGTCTCTATCAAGGGTCCAAGCTGACCCCACTCTATACCAACATGGTGGGAGACTTGTCTTTCTTTCAAATGATAGCCCTTCAACTAGTTACACAGTTTTCAAGTTTTCTTTCAGTTTTTCAACATTTCTAATACACTTTACACATGACCTGGTTCCCAAACCCTTCCCTACCTTGTCATTCCTCTTTGAATCTATTTCACTTACTAGCATTCCTCAAATTAATTCTAGGACTCCAAATATGGTTTGACTAATATAGAAGATGAGTCGATTCACCCCTTTTGTAAGCAGAAACTGTGTTTTTATTAAGTTAAAATCGTATTCATTGTCGTGGTAGCCAAAGCATCCACTTATGGTACGGTGAGATATTTCTCACCTATCCTAAAATCATACAACTGAGTTTTTTAACTTCATTACCCAGTTTTACATTAGCCTCTGTTTTGACTGGACTTCACGGAAGGAAAATGAGGAAAAGGGATTTACATCATTGAGCCCTTTTATCACCAGGCCCTGTGACAGATGTTTTATATACATGATCTCATTTAATCCATTTAATAACCCTTAGAGACAGGTGTTATTGTTATAGTTTTATTAAGGAGGAAACTGAGGCTCAGAGAGATTAAACAATTGGCCTAAGGTCCTGTCACTAGCAAATGGCACAGACAACTACCATTGACTCCCTGCAACCCACTACCTGCCCTCCACCTACTGAATCTTCAGTTTTCAAGGGAAAATTTGAAATAGAATTTATAATGAGAAAAAGAGAATAAATTCTTATGTTGTAAATTATTTTTTAGAAAATCTCTTTAAAGGACAATCTGGGGATCCCTGGGTGGCGCAGCGGTTTGGCGCCTGCCTTTGGCCCAGGGCGCGATCCTGGAGACCCGGGATCGAATCCCACATCAGGCTCCCAGTGCATGGAGCCTGCTTCTCCCTCTGCCTGTGTCTCTGCCTCTCTCTCTCTCTCTCTCTCTCTCTGTATGACTATCATAAATAAATAAAAACTAGAAAAAAATAAAAATAAAGGACAATATGATCATATGATCACCCCCCACCTCCTGCTCAGTATCTTGCAATGGTTGCCTATTCACTTGGAATAAAATCCAAAATCTCTACCAGAGGATACTCTGGGGGTTTCCAAACTATAGCCCATGGATCGAATCCAGCCTGTCATCTATTGTTGCCAATAAAGCTTTATTGGAACGCAGTCACACCTGTTAGCTTATAGATCCCACTATGACAGCACTCTTGAGCCATTGCAATAGGATCATGGTCTACAAAGACTAAGGTATTTACTAAGCTGACCCCTTACTGACCCCTTCCCTACACTATCTAGCCCTTGCCTGTTTCTGTGCCCTCGTCTCTTGCCATTACTCCCCTTATTCCCCATGACCCCACCCTCTGCCCTCTCTCACTCTCAAATCTGTTAAGCTCTTGCCACTTCAGGGCCTTTGCTACTTCCTTGGCCCGAAGCACTCTTTCATCAGGATTTCCCATTTCTCCCATTCCATCTTTCAGACCTCAGCTCAAATGTCATCTTCTCCATGGGACCTGGCCACCTGAGATCGAACTGTCCACAGTGCTATCACCCCAGTCACGCTCCCAATTTCCTGTCTACTTTTGGAACACTGTCACTTTCTGAAAGCACCTTTGTCATCTGTGTGTTGTCCATCACCTTTCACTAAGACTTTGAATTTTGTCTTTTTTTGTTTGTTTGTTTCATTTTTACGTGATCTCCACACCCAACATGGGACTGGAACTCACAGCCCTGAGATCGAGTCACCTGCCCTATGGACTGAACCAGTCAGGTGCCCCTGAACTTTGTCTTATTCCCAACTTATGTTTGGTACCTGGAAAAGTGATGCCTAACAGGAGATCAATAACTACTTATTGATTAATTCATTGGTAGAGTAAGCTATTTTTATTCCCCCAGGTCATCAGGAGGGAATTGAGTAGTAAGGATTAAGAAGCAGAACAGCCATCAATTCCTTGTAATTAAATAATCAATTAAGTGAACATGTGATAAGTGTTGAGCTAGAAGCTAGAGACTCCAAAACTAATAAGATGGGGAGCTCACAAGAAAAAAGATGGAAGTAAAATAATTAAACCAACACTAGGGTAGAGGTGGGCATGGAATGGAATAAAAATACAGAAGATATGGGGCACCTGGTGGCTCAGCGGTTGAGCATCTGCTTTTGGCTCAGGGCGTGATCCCGGGGTCCTGGGATCGAGTCCCGCGTCGAGCTCACCACAGGGAGCCTCCTTCTCCCTCTGCCTCCATCTCTGCCTCTCTCTGTATGTCTCTCATGAATAAATAAAGAAAATTTTTAAAAGAAAAATACAGAAGATGCAAGGCAGACAGAGTGTCCTGGAGAAGGAGAAGTGCACTAGCCGAAAGAAGATATTCCAGGCCCAGAGAAGGAACAAGATACGAACATGGGGACGTGAAACAGGTTCATGCTTCGGGGCCACTGCAGGTTGGTTCAGTGTGACTAGGGTTGGATGTGGGTAGGCAAAATGGTGGAGAATTAGTTGAGAGATAAACAGGGGTGGAATGGCAGAGAATTTTGGAAAGATTTTAACCAGGATAATGACAAAGGCTATTGTATGCTAAAAAGAAGGTGTTCCTTCCTCCGCCCCCTGCCCCACCAAACCAGACTTGATTTTGCTGTCAAAATCCAGAAACACGGAGACCACCTGGGAGTCTCTTGCTTAGTCCACAGCAGATGACATAAAAACGTGAGCTAAGGTTAAGGCAATGACAGTAAAAGTGGAGAGACAGGAGGGGGGAAGGCTATGAGAAGACTTGAGAGGTGGAAGTGGGGTTTGAGAACTGGTGGGATATAGACCAAGAAGGTGAGGCCAAGCATAACCGCCATGTTCGATCTTTGATGACATGGTAAGAGGTGGTGCCATTGAACACATGATGGAATATAGAACGTGCTTTGTGGGCACTTGAATACATGTGTGACCCATAAAATGAAACAAGCATAACATGTGGGATATGATCAAAATGCAACTTAATTTTCCTTTACTGTCTCTTTAGGCTTTATTCAGGAGCTGGGGTCTTCCCTTGGCCCTGGGTGATCACAGGGGCTGGGATTGGGACTGAGGGGAACGAGGACATGACCTGTTCCAATCAACATCTTCAGAAAATAAAAGGTCCTCTGGTTATATAGTTATAAAATAGTAATTTATTTTATGTTGAAGTTCCCATTTCAGTCACTGACATGTTCCATTCCAGGAAAGACCTAAATTGGCTTAAAATGATATCTTCGTCCTTCCTTCTATGATTGCTTCAGAATGGAAACCAGTGCCTGGGGAGAGGATAGTCCTGCCCTCCTCCACACAGTCTCTGTTTGCCTCAGTCCCACTGGCTAGGCCAACACAGTCCAAAGAGATGGGACAAACGGGAAGAAGGGCGAGGAAAGGGGAAGACATATTTATCAAGATGGTATCCCATGTTGGGTCCTGGCAGATGGTCAAAGCTGGTATCCCTGGTGGGCCAGACACTTGATCAGAGCTGGCTTTTCCCCTGGGCCACCTTCAGGACTTCTCATTTACACAACTGTCTTGGCTCAGGCGTATACGTTATTATTCACTTTTGTGGTTTTCAACTCCTACCCCACGGCTCAGCATCCTCAGAACACCCCAGCCTCTTTCTGTGACCCTGCAGATGACTCTGCTAAATAGGAGCCAGGAAGAGCCCCTGCTTGCTCTCTGTTCCAGGGAACCACGCTGCATGAGTAGAGACATACCCCTGACCCAGGAGAAGTCACCGCTTCTCACATCCCACCTGGGTTACCCAGACTCGTGAACCAGGCACCAGTTCTCTGTGTTCCTTGACTGTAAGAATGCATTTTAAAGCTTTGTGAGTAACATCTTTTAAAGCCCTGTTTGCTAAACTTGAAGATAGCGGATAACGCTATTGAATGACCCCAGGGAAGAGAGGATGAGCATGGAGAGCATGGCAACTACTCCCCAAAAAGCATCCTTCTCAGATTTCCGTTTCTTTTTTCTGTCTCGGCCCCTTCCTTATTTTACTGAGGTAAAAATGAAAACAAAGGCAAAACCTTACACTCAGTGAAATGCATAGATCTTAAGTGTGTGACTCTGTACTCTCTGGTAAAGGTATACATCTGAGCCCCCCCCTCAATCAAACTAGAGAGCATAACCATCACCCCCACAGAACATAACCATCAACCTCAGTCGATCCCCATTTCCATGGACAGCCACTGATCCGATCTCTATCACCATGCATGAGATCTGCCTGTTCTTGAACTTCACATACATGAAATTATACAATATGTACCTATTTATATCTGGCTTCTTTTGCCCATCAGGATTCTATTCTATTTCTATGAAGCCCATCAATACTGCATGTGCCAATTGTTGATTCTTTTCTCTTGCTGAATGGCATTCCCTTGTATAAATGTACAACGAGTTCATCCATCTTCCTACTGATGGGCATTTGGATTTTGTCTACTTTGAGACTACCGTGAATAGAGCTGGTGGAAATCTCTCTTGGGCAAATGCCTAGATATGTGACCGCTGGGTCATAGAGCAGATAAACACTCAACTTTATAAGTACCTTCCAAACCATTTTTCTAAGTGCATAAATCATTATATACTCCCATATGAAATATGGGGAGTTCCAGTTCCTCTACATCTATGGCAACATTTGTCGTCAGATTTTAAAATTTTTGATACCTGTTTTTGTGAAAAGGTATCTTGTGCTTTCAATTTGCATTTCCTTGGTGCCCTATGTAATTCTTTTGCACATCCTTCTGCATTACAGAATTAATGTGACATTGGTTCTGAGGACTCCCTACACTCTTTTGGAAGGATGCTTATTTCCTTTCTTTGGATGGGAAGAGTTTGGATAACCATTTTTTATGACTTTTTTTTAAGATTTATTTATTTATTTTAGAAGGGGTGGGGAGAGAAGAGCAGAAGGAGAAAAGCAGACTCCCCCTCATGTGTGGAGCCCAACACGCAGCTCCACTCAGGGCTTCAACCCACGACCCTGTGATCATGACCTGAGCCAAAACCAGGAGTTTAACGCTCAACTGACTGAGCCACCCAGGTACCCCATGACTTTTCATTTTTGTAGCTGCTTTAGAATTGTATGAATGCAGCTGGAACCATATTGGGTATGCCAAGCACGGTGGTCAGGGGAGGCTGATTGTATTGGCCCTGCAGAAAAATAAGGCTGGGAATCCGGGAGTGTCTAATAGGAGACTCCCAGCTCCACTATGGGCAGCTTGGGAGACAGAGGGAAGTCAGGATAATAGAAGGGAATGTTAAAGCCCAAATAAACATTTGAACTTCTCAGTGGTGCTTATTCAAGTTACCCTAAATTCTCTTACCTGTGGGGACCCACATCTATGCAGATAAAAGACCTTATAGAAAGGCAACATTTGTGGGGCTTTTGCACTTTATGGCTTAAAGCTCCTAGAAAGGGCCAGATTTGCTCCTCCTCTGGGTGTCATTCATCTCTGTAAGTTCAGCAGGGAGAAAAGGGCACTCTTCTTCTAGGGTCCCCAAAGCATAGCTAGAATAAGGAGTCTGGAGTTTCATTGCCCCTTCTGCCTGAGGCCCCTGAGGCCCAAAATGGTCATGCATTGGTCCCGTCTCCCAGTCAACAGAACTACCTCTCTCCAAGCCAATTTTGAAAGTCCCTGAAATTTCTGAAGCCCTCGCTGAACATGAGCACACATCTGACCTCTGCGTTGATTTCATCACCCAGCTGGCCCCTGTCTGAACCCCTGCCTCCATGGAGAATTCTTGAAATCCATCCTATTCTCCACCTGCAGCTGTTTTCTGGGATTTGAAAAAGAGGAAAAAAAAAAAACGATATGGCATTTTTAAGTTTCCTCCATGCCACTGTTCCTAGATCCCCGACTCCCACCAAGACTCTTTCACGTCCAATTCTCATTTGTGTTATCTGGTGATTTCGATTCAGATATAATGCAAGTGGTTAACTATTGAAAGCAAGCTTGCACTCATGCCAGACAGCAAAATTAAGATGGCAGGAAAGTAACTTGAGCCAACAGAGTATCAGAAGTCAACCACGAGCAGTAACCGATCAATGGACATGAGGCCAAATGAAATTCAGCTGTCCAGCTAGAGGCCAGCACCCATAGCTATTAATCAAAATGATCCTCATGGGCATAGAGTGTAGAAAGAACTGTCTTGCTCTGGTCTATTCAGCTACATTGCTCAAGAGGTCATAATCATTGAGACAACAAATGATTCATGCTCGCCTACCACCTGACAGGCTCCACGCTAGAAGCTAGTGATACAGACAGACCCCACACCTAGTAAGAAGAGACCTGCATTAACAAGTAATTTTAATAAATTATGGAGTTATGTTCCTGGATTAAATATAGTCAAGGGAGTTAAGTGAATAAAGAGCTTATAGTCAGGTGTTCCTTAACCTCTAAAATTCATCATCTGAACATGTATTACTTTTAAATACCAAAAGAAAAAGGAAAGATTGCTTAATAAATAAATAAATTGATTACCTGGAAATAAAACCCAACAGTATCCTGATTTGTAGAGCCACCTTCCATTTGATTAGCATCTAGATTACCCCACTTGGCAAGGTTATACTTTATTACAACCCCAGTGGTTTAATCAAAGCTGCAGTTACCATTCATTATTGATGGTGGGTGGTGGGGAAGGGCTGGCCAATCCTCTCACTTTCCCAGAAACTCGTCTCTTCTGATGTGATATCTACACTCTTTCTGCAAGTGGACACATTTTTCACACTTGATTTCTCAGAGCTACCCAGCCCAAAAGTCCCCCCAGAGAAAGAGTCCAATAGCTTTTGAAAGGGAGCCAATGCTTCTGTCTAAATGTCTTTTCTGCTTATTCCCTGTAACATCCTGGGCCATCATCGACAGAAGCGATATGGTGTGCTAGCCTGCTGTTGGCTTGATGTGCAAGCGCTGGACCAAAACCAGGTTTAAACAAAGTTGACATAATCAGATTTATCTCAAATTTATATGAGATTGAAGAAAAGAATAGCCACACTGCATAGATGATTAACCACCAGCAGCAGCGAGGAGGCCTGTTTGCAAATCATCCCCTCTGATATCTAACAGATCATCCAATCTTCATTTCACAGCCTGGCTCGGTGAGGGAAGAAGGAGAAAGGTTGCAGGAGCCCCATGTATGCCAAGGACACCATTCTTGGGGATCCCCACCCTGCCTGGGAGAAGAATCTGGACAGATTGCAACCCCCCTCAGGCGGGGACCCACCCCACAAGCTGCTGTTGTCCTGCCACAGCTGTTTCCGTGTTTTATTACGATTTTCTCCGCCTTTCATTTTTCAGGCCAAGGAGAAGCTCAGGAGGCCCATCTGTTTCTCTCTTGCCCTCTTCCCTGTTCCCAGAAGCAGAGCACACACATGCATGCGTGCACACACACTCCACCACAAACTCCTCTTAGGACAATGAAGAGAAGGAACCAGAGGGAACACCCCAAGGGCCTGCAGTGAGAGGCAGGGTGAGGAGAGGAGGCTGAGCCCTCCGAAAGCTGGAAAGGAAGAGTGGAGCTTGACAAGAGCAGCAGATACAGGAGCAAAACCTGGTAAAAGCAACAGGTTTCCTCCCTAGGAGAATGCTTTGTTTGGTTTTTGTTTTTACTTAAACTTTCCTGTTCAAAAACAAAACAAAACAGGCCCAGTGTTGCAGCTTCACCGCAGTGCAGATTCACTCCCGGCCAGAAAGCCTAGGAGAAATGATCCCATCGGGCTTAGGAAGAGTTAGCAACTAATTAAGAGCGCAACTTTCCCATCAAGATAGAACAAAATAGTGTCGTTTCTACAGAGAACAACACGACAAAAGCCAGCCAAAGCTCCCAAGGCCCCAAGGACGAAGCTAGGTCTTCGAGGACATGGTCGCATTCAAGTACTTGACTTTAGGACCATCTCTTCTGTCTTCTGTGGCAAGAGTAGGTCTGCCTGTTGGTTCTTTCTCTCCGGTGGGTCCCTCCACAGCCACCCACCCAAGAAGAGCTGGTGCAGCCCATCTTCCTTCTGCTGTCATCGAAGTTTTCTGGAGCATCGATCTTGTCTGCATTATCCAAGAAGCTGCAAAGCCGGGCCCTAAAGACCACTGTGAGCCCAGCAACTAAGACTGTTGACTCCTTTTCAATCTCAGGTCCCTTCCACCACCATCTCCAGTTGTCTCTCTGGATAATCTGTCCCACACCCCATCACACTGCTGGATCACCTATCCCTTGAGAGCAGCGTTTCTCGACCCCTGTGCTTTGGGATTTTGTTGTTGGATTGTCCCATGCATTATAGGGCGTTTGGCATCCCTGGCTTCTAGCCACTTGATGTCAGAAGCATCTGTCATCTCCAATTGTGATAGTCCAAAGCTGTCTCTAGATATTACCAAATAAACTTCCTCTGGGGGAAACAAAATTGCTCTGGTTGAGAACCATTGCTACGGGTCTCTGTTTCCACGATTCTTGGGTGGTTGCATATTTCTACTTGCTCTCCTTATTTAGAACTTCGAAGACTTAAACCATCTCCTCCAAAGACCTTGAGTGAGCCATGGCCTGACTGGTGTTGACTATGCATTTTCCCTCGCTACCTAGATAAGTCCCAGATAGTTACATGTGTTTGCTGGGTCATTGCTTCCCAACTGTTTTGTATGGGTTTGTCTCATTCACAGCAATTGCTTTCAAGCTTCTAGATGACCAGAGTTGTGCCTTACTCTTTTTTTTTTTCAAGCATCACAGATAGCTCTTAGCAATTAATACAGCATTCCATTCATCACAGAGTACATGGCACCCAGTAAGCCCTGAATAAATATCTGTGAAAGGAAGGGAGAACAGAAGGACAGAAGGAAAGAGAGAGAGGGGAAAGATATTTAGTAGCTCCTTATAGCTGGAAGAATGAGCAATGTTCCTTAGTTTTCTCTGTCTCCACCCCAGTATTTCTTTGTCCCTTTACTGGCACCTGCTTCCTGAAATCATCACTGGAAGCCTAAGTCTGGGGAGCCCTGGCGTTGGGCCTGGATGCAAATAGGACCCTGCCTCTCGATAAACGGCAACTACCAATTTGAAAACCTTCTAATATGCAGTCTTTGATCCAAAGCTTCAGGGTCTGTAGTTTTGGTTTGGTTTTCCCCTGGAGAGTGCTCTTAGGAGCAGCTAGCTGCAAGTAGATAGAGTCCAGGCCTTGGGTCTCATCAGTGCCAACTCTGAAGAACCTCCAAAGGGTGTGTGAAAGTGGGCCAAAGGTGAAAACATGGAAGGCATGAAAATGCCTGAAAGCCACGCAACCAAAATGGGCAGTGACTGAGCACATCTCACATGAGGCACGTTCGTGTGGATTGGGCTTGGGGCAAGGTCTGTCCCAGCTTGAAGTGGGACTGAAGGGAGTAAGTGAGCCTGGAGAGGGGAAGACAGAGTTGACTCACTGGATTTTCCCAATAACTTCCAGGGTCATTTCAAAGAGCACATGAGATCAT